>NW_027072123.1:25000-5423148 GCF_028829755.1 Penicillium solitum
CGAAGTATTTGTGGAAGGGATCGGAAGTGCGTTTGCCGAGCTGGGGGGTTGTTGTCCACGACGTCAATGTACGGTCGCTCGGGATCAATTCAGCTGTAGGGCTTGGAGACCGGAAGCAGGGGATCATTAAGCAGTTGCTTACTGAAAACCTGTTTAATTGGGGAGACGATGCAGAGATCACCCAGATCTCGTGGCTAGTCTTCCCAGAAGGCAAAAAGTCAGGTTCAATGATCGTTGAATTCACCTCACCGCACACTGCGAACAAATCAATCAACAATGGAATACTTTGGGATTCAGAGGTGCTTACCACGGTCCTGCACGACCGGGCTGCGCGTATACGCCAATGCCACAATTGCCAGAAATATGGCCACATAGGAAACACCTGTTCCAACGAAACGAAGTGTGTCTTTTGCGCTGAGAAGCATCATTCTCGAGACTGCCAGCGCAAGAAGGACGCAACTCTTAGTGAACGAAAGTGCGCCAATTGCGGGGGCGCACACAACGGATGGTCGAAGCGGTGCCCCGACTTCATCAGAGAGATTGAGAGGGTGCAGGCTCTTGCACAGGCGAGAGAGCGGCACCATCGGGTACCGGCGTACCTTTCGATCAGGGAGGCCAGGCAGGGGACGCCGGCGGCCACCACTGTAGGACCCGGGAGTTCAGGAGGTAGCGGCTCCGGAACTTCTACCAAGGACAGCTCTGGGTGGGGGCGAAGGCCACCAAACCGACCCGGAGTATCAACCAAGACAACAAGCTCAGACCAATCGGCGAGCAGTAGCGAAGGACCAATAGATGATGAAGGACTAGCACCACGGGAGGATATAACAAAGGCATCAAATGGAGCACCAAGCTCAGGTCAACCGGCGAGCAGCAAGGAAGGGCTAGCATCCGAGGATACCGAGATGCAGGAGGTCCAAGAACCCCAGCCAGGTGATGCACTGCCTACCTTCGTAGTTGGCAGCACCGAGGCAAGTGCAATTGGAGAGTCGATCCGCCAGTCGGCACAGAGGCCGGCAAGGGGAATTGATCGCTCAATCCACGCACCGGCAGTGACATGCTCGGAACCCGCAAGGCGCAGGGCACCTAGCCGGGCATCGACGTTATCGTCGACGACAACCAGGAGCAAGGGCCTGATCAGATCTATGCTTGACACAGGTGCAGCACAGAAGCGAGTAAGAGGCGAAGCGTACGTTCTCGAAGACGAAGAAGCAGTACTACCAAATACGCCTTCGTCATCAGCACCAGCGGCATCAGCCAGTGAATACCAGCCATCAGTACTATCCCGTACCAGCGGGAACGCACGAAGGGCCAGAAAGTGTAGTACCACCGGCAGACAAAGCTCTACGGGGAAAGAGAACGCCATCTTCAAGAACAACACAATAACACACGCACCAGGCCCCCGGGGCAAGAACAAGCGCACCCTCGACGATCAAGTCAACCTCACAATGTCGGCTCCATCAGTGAAATTCACTAGCAGGACAGACATCCAGGAGGAGAGAAGAACCCGTCAATTCACCAAGAAGCACGCTGACACACAAGTTGTCAATGAATAATACACCTTTCACCATCATCCAATACAACACGCACCGGTCGAGAGATGTCGTGATGGCGGACTTTTTGGCGAAGCCAGAAGTCTCAAAGGCAGACATTATTGCGGTGCAAGAACCATGGGAAAACCCATACAATGACACCACATACCACCCATTGAAACAGACGCATGAACTTCTCTTCCCGTCTAGCGCGGAGACTGGGGGGAGAGCGAGAGTGTGTATATATATCTCTAAGAGAGTGGGCACCAACTGGACGCACTATGCACATAGTCAATTCTGCCAGGAAGTGAGGATCCAAACCGGCTTTGGCGAGATCTGCTTCTTCAATATATATAACGAGTGTGGTACCACCGGTACAGTGGACCTTCTCAACGACTTGTTATGCGACAACCAAAGACAACGCAGCCGGAAGCATCTGATGATTGCCGGAGATTTCAATCTCCACCACCCCGCCTGGGGAGGCATCGAGGCCACACAAGATGCAGATTCTGACAGGCTAATTGAGCTCTGTGACGAAGCAGACCTCGATCTGTGGCTGGAACCTGGCGCGATCACGAGGGACCAGAACGGGGAGCAGACAACGATTGATCTGTTCTTCGGTACGCCGGATCTCACTGAGAGATTAGTGGTGTGCGAGCTGGCCCTAGATTGTCATGCAGATTCAGATCACCTGCCGATCCGTGTACTGATCGACATAGACACACCCACAAAGCCGGCGGAGGAGCAGAGACGAAGGCTTTGGAAGGCCATAGACACTGAGAAATTCGACGTGTTCGTGGCTGACAACCTCCCAATGCCACCACCACTGACAACACCCCGACAAATCGACGACGCAGTTGACCACCTAATCGATATCGTACGACGAGGTGTTCACGCATCGACACCATGGGCTAGGTCAAGCCCCTACGCCAATCCATCGTGGACCAAGGAATGTGGAGAGGCTGTCAAGCACTCCCGCCGTATGTTTCGTCAGTATCTCGCGACACATAGCGAGGAGGACTGGGAGACGTACAGACTGGCCAGGAATCAGAAGGGGAAGGTGATAAAAGCCGCTCTCCGGCGTGGCTTCCGGAGCTTCATTGAGGAAGCAGTGGACCAAGGCCCCCAGGGGCTATGGAGAGTGGCTAAATGGGCCAGAAATCGGGGCCAGCAGCAGGGGAGTACTATGCCAGTACTAAAGACAGCGGAAGGAGGGGTTGCAGAAACGGACGAAGATAAGGTAAATCTACTCCGTAAGGTATTCTTCCCGCAGCCACCGGAAGCAGATCTCTCCGACATACGACACAGCCACGCCAGCTATCGAGAACAGTACCAGCTTCCACCGGTAAGCGACACCGAAGTAAGAGCTGCAATCAAGAAGGCGCCACCCGATAAAGCACCTGGATACGACACACTGCCGAACAAACTGTGGCGAGTCCTTGCAGAGCCAGGCTCACGATCAGAGAAGCGATTTGTGTCACTCCTCACTGAGATCTTTGACGCCTGCGTTCAAATTGGACACAACCCCCAGCACTTTCAAACCTCCGTCACAGTGACACTACGGAAAGCCGGCCCACGAGACTACCGAGTTCCTAAATCGTACCGGCCAGTTGCATTACTAAACACGCTCGGCAAGGTCCTCGAGGCAATCGTTGCGACTCGAATTGCATGGCTGGTGGAGGAACACAAACTGCTCCCGGATACACACCTTGGGGGACGGAAAGGGGTATCTGTCGACCATGCAATCCAGTTGATCCTTGGGCGAGTACACCAGGCCTGGGGGGAAGGTAAGATAGCGAGTATATTACTCCTAGATGTCGCTGGAGCGTATGACATGGTCTCTCACGAGAGACTACTGTTCAATATGCAACAAATGGGGCTCGGTGTACTCACTCCGTGGGTACAGTCGTTCCTTACCGGTAGGAGTACGCGGATCAAGCTACCCAACGGCCACCTAAGCGAAGAATTTCCTACACCAACCGGCATCCCACAGGGTTCACCAATCTCACCGATCCTATTCCTACTCTTCAATGCACCACTAGTTCGCGCCTGTACATTACGGGGGCTACACTATGGGGAGAGTGAGGCATACGGTTGGGTGGATGACGTTTGTATTCTGGCTATCTCAAATAGCTATGAAGAGAACGTCCGGTTGTTGGAGAAGGCACTGCAACGAGCGGCCTCCTGGGCTAGCAAACATGCAGCAAAATTCGCACCCGACAAATTTGAATTGATCCATTTCAACAATCCAAAATCCACCGCCACCACCAACACCACTAGCGAAACGCCTCCCCGAAACGCTGACATCTGGGAGGTTCCAGATGATCCATCAGGACATGACGACATGCCGGTGATTATCCCAGGGGACCCGATACCAACCATCCTCGCACCATCAAATACAGCTAAATACCTCGGTGTATGGCTCGACAAGCACCTCAATTTCAAGACACACCGCAAGAAAATGCTCGCAAAGGGAGCTGGCAGTCTGGAAGCACTCCGCGGAATCTCAGGTTCCACTTGGGGGTCATCATTGATCGCAATGCGGAAGGTATACCAGGCAGTCATCATTCCACAGATGCTATGGGGACTGTCTGCGTGGTACTGCCCAGCTGCAAGAGCGACACCAGGTCTCGACAAGCTCACAAACGAACTCACAAAAATCCAAAAACGTGCGGCAATCCTGATTAGCGGTGCCTTCCGGGGAACGGCAGGGGCAGCACTGGATACAGAACTATTTATTACCCCAATCAAACTACGACTGCAGCAAATCGTCGAAGAGACAGCCATACGAATCCTTACCGGCCCGCAATGGGCCTGCCCACAGATTGTCAAAGTAACGAAAACCAGGAAAGCATCGCAAAGGAGTCTCAGTGGATGGTCCCCGACCGAAGCGATTGCGCGGAAGAAACCATTACGCCTACAATTGAGTGAAAAATGGGAGGAAAAACGGGCATTTGTTCTTGCACCATGGGAAGCCCCAATCCCTTGCTTTATTGAGAATCAGGAAGCAGCATTGGAAACCCACAATAGTATTTACGAAGATGTTGCTTGCGATGACCACGGTCGTACCAGCATGATTTTCACAGACGGAAGCGGGTTTGCAGGGCATATTGGCGCATCAACGGCCAGATATTACCCGGAAATAACGTCACAAAGACGATACCTTGGAACGGACTCTCAGTCCACAGTGTACGCTGCCGAGCTCAGCGGCATTGAGATGGCACTTGCCAAAACCAAGGAGGGTACAGACTCAAATCTTAATAACGGACAACCGACGGCTCGAGAAGTGATCATTTTCTCCGACAGCCAAGCTGCCATTCAGGCAGTTCAAAACCCACAGCGACCGTCTGGCCAGTACGTACTCACACACATATACAATCACGTACGGGCCATCCGGTCGCAAAGCCAGCCAACCAAAGTCACCATCAGGTGGATCCCTGCACACGTTGGTGTGGACGGCAATGAATTTGCCGATGGAGAAGCAAAAAGCGCAGCGCTTCTTGGTGCGGGGATGGGAGTTGCGACCGGGAGCGGAACGGGTGAACCGATAACCCGCCTCGCCGCAGCTGCTAAGAGAGCGGTACGCCAGCGAATCAGAGAGCGGTGGGAGAAGCAGTGGGAGCGGGAGAGAACCTCCGCTCCGACAAAGCGCTTAGTGCAGGCGCCGAATAAGAAGACACTTCGTTTGTACGAAGGACTGTCGAAGCCACAATGTGCGATCTTGATTCAGATGCGTACAATGCGGATCGGGCTTAGACACTTCTTGTTCAAAATCAAGGCAGCCGAGACTGACCGGTGTAATTGTGATGAGGGCTCACAAACACCAAAACATATCCTGATGCAATGTCCGCGGTACGTAGTGCCGCGTACAAAATTGTGGGAGCAATTGTGGGGTATTGGGATCAACGAGATGGATTACGATAAGATCGTGTCGAACCCGCAGGCCACCCGCTACGTGGTCAACTTCATGCACCGAACAGGTCTCCTCCAGCAGTTTCAACACGTTGGAATCGAGGAGGAAAATGACGACGACGAACCGAGAGGCCTCGCGGCAATGGATCTAGGTGTGGAAGACGATGGGTATTAGCCAATGACGAGAACGATGCTGTGACACGAGAACTCAGCCAAAGTCGACAAACATGCCAATCAACTGGCCAGGACAACGTCACCATCAATTGAAACCGAGGCAGGGGAGACAGCAGGGAGAGAGCAGGGAGAGAGCAAAGAGAGAGAGAGAAAGAGAAGTGAGAGATGGAAGTGAGAGAAGTGAGAGATGGAAGATGGAGGGTGCACTCCATGCAGTCATTATGTTATTTCTTATGTACGGGTTTGGGGATTTGGGGTTTTTAAGGGCTACAGGAATGGGCTGATTCCACTCTCTACAATTAGCATCTATCTGTATACTCTGGGAGAGATCCCGCTCGGCGTTGGGCTTCGAGTTCTTGCTTCGGTTGGATGAAGCGCCTGCATAGTCATACGCAACTAGTTAGACTGCAACAGGTTAATTGAACTTTGATTGATTGATTGATTGATTGATTGATTGACCGGAAGAAGATGCTAGCAAAGGGAGCCAGCAGTCTCGAGGCGCTCCGTGGAATCTCAGGCTCCACGTGGGGGTCATCATTGATCGCTATGCGGAAGGTATACCAGGCAGTCATCATTCCACAGATGCTATGGGGACTGTCTACGTGGTACTGCCCAGCTGCAAGAGCGACACCAGGTCTCGACAAGCTCACAAACGAACTCACAAAAATCCAAAAACGTGCGGCAATCCTGATTAGCGGTGCTTTCCGCGGGACAGCGAGAGCAGCACTTGATACGGAGCTATTCATCACCCCAATCAAACTACGACTGCAACAAATCGTCGAAGAAACAACAATAAGAATCCTCACCGGACCGCAATGGGCGTGCCCACAAACTGCCAAGGCGACGAGAACCAGGAAACCAGCACAAAGAAGACTCGGTGGGTGGGCTCCGATCGAGGCAATTGCACTGAAGAAACCACTACGCCTACAATTAGGCGAAAAATGGGAAGAAAAGCAGGCATTCGTGCTTGCGCCTTGGGAGGCACGAATATCATGTGTTATTGAGAATCAAGAAGCAGCATTGGAAACCCACAACAGTATTTACGAAGACGTTGCTTCCGATGACCACTGTCGTACCAGCATGATTTTCACAGACGGAAGCGGGTTTGCAGGGCATATTGGCGCATCAACAGCCAGTCATTACCCGGAGATAACGTCACAAAGACGATACCTTGGAACGGACTCTCAGTCCACAGTGTACGCTGCCGAGCTCAGCGGCATTGAGATAGCGCTTGCCAAAATCAACAAGGAGAGTACAGAGATAGATCTTAACAACAGACAACCAACGGCTCGAGAAGTGATCGTTTTCTCTGACAGCCAAGCTGTCATCCAGGCAGTTCAAAACCCACAGCGACCGTCTGGCCAGTACGTGCTGAGTGGAATCTATAACCACGTACGGGCCATCCGGTCACGAGATCAGGGAAATACATCCAAAGCACCGACGAATATCACCATCAGGTGGATCCCTGCACACGTTGGTGTGGACGGCAATGAATTTGCCGATGGAGAAGCAAAGAGCGCAGCGCTTCTTGGTGCGGGGATGGGAGTTGCGACCGGGAGCGGAACGGGTGAACCGATAATCCGCCTCGCCGCAGCTGCTAAGAGAGCGGTACGCCAGCGAATCAGAGAGCGGTGGGAGAAGCAGTGGGAGCGGGAGAGAACCTCCGCTCCGACAAAGCGCTTAGTGCAGGCGCCGAACAAGAAGACACTTCGTTTGTACGAAGGACTGTCGAAGCCACAATGTGCGATCTTGATTCAGATGCGTACAATGCGGATCGGGCTTAGACACTTCTTGTTCAAAATCAAGGCAGCCGAGACTGACCGGTGTAATTGTGATGAGGGCTCACAAACGCCAAAACATATCCTGATGCAATGTCCGCGGTACGTAGTGCCGCGTACAAAATTGTGGGAGCAATTGTGGGGTATTGGGATCAACGAGATGGATTACGATAAGATCGTGTCGAACCCGCAGGCCACCCGCTACGTGGTCAACTTTATGCACCGAACAGGTCTCCTCCAGCAGTTCCAACAAGTTGGAATCGAGGAGGAAAATGACGACGACGAACCGAGAGGCCTCGCGGCAATGGATCTAGGTGTGGAAGACGATGGGTATTAGCCAATGACGAGAACGATGCTGTGACACGAGAACTCAGCCAAAGTCGACAAACATGCCAATCAACTGGCCAGGACAACGTCACCATCAATTGAAACCGAGGCAGGAGAGACAGCAGGGAGAGAGCAGGGAGAGAGCAAAGAGAGAGAAAGAGAAGTGAGAGAGAGAGAGAGAGAGAGAGAGAGAGAGAGAGATGGAAGGTGGGGGGTGCACCCCACGACAATCATTATGCGGTTATTTCGTATGTATGGGGTTGGATTTATGGGTTTACGGGGTACAGGAATGGGCTGATTCCACTCTCTACAATTAGCATCTATCTGTATACTCTGGGAGAGATCCCGCTCGGCGTTGGGCCACGAGTTCTTGCTTCAGTTGGATGAAGCGCCTGCATAGTCATACGCAACTAGTTAGACTGCAACAGGTTAATTGAACTTTGATTGATTGATTGATTGATTGAACCGAAGCAGTACCTCAATTGTGCACTCCAGAGAAACTACGACAAACATACAATTACAATGTCTCAGAAGGCATATGTACAGATGTTACGGACGTCTAACGTCACTGGTTGGAAGGATACACCATTGCCAGCTGCATGGAGAGAGACACCTGCCAATGCGGCCAATGTGCTGGATGACGAAGCATTTGATCATTACATCTCTGTGGTCGGCATGTTAAACTGGCTAGCAGTCAAGACTAGGCCAGATATTCGCTTTGCAGTTACTCGCTTGCAACATCGCTTGGCAAATCCAACATTTGACGATCTCCATGCCATGCAACACGTTGTTAAGTGCCTAAGACATCGGCCAGACATTGGCATCGTCCTTGGGCGTACTGACGAGCTACGATTTCATGCGCATGTTGATGCTTCACATGCGGACTGGGAAGACAGCAAATCGACAGAGGGAAGTATATGGTACCTCGCCGGCAGTCCAGTCATGTGGACCACGAAGAAACAAACCATCACTGCCAATTCGACAACTGTTGCGGAATGGTGCGCTCTGGATCAGCCCGCTCGCGATGCCATGTGGTTATGCAAAATTGCTCGCTCGTTTATGCTGCCAGAACAACGTCCCATCGAGATCTATACAGATAACATCAATTCCCAGTTGCTCCTCGCAAAGAAGGGGGGTAAATCAGCAAACAGATGGTTGGATCTACGATGGTTCTTCGTGAAGGATGCTGTTGCACAGGCTTATGTGGAGATACGTCGTGTCGACACCAAGAGAAATGCAGCTGACGGCTTCACGAAAGCACTCGCCAAGGATCAATTTGAGACCTTCGTCAATTTGATTGGAATGGTCTGATTTGATGGGGTTTTCATTGAGTTGATTGGCACGGTTTAAGTGCATGTTTGAAATGCATCACTTGCGGGGTTTTTTACTATGATGACCAGAATTCAGGACATTTGATAGAGAGCATGTATGGTCTATGAGGGGGATGTTGGATGCCTCAGACACCAACTGCGTGGATGTCTTGGGCATCAACCTGTAGGATAGACCAGATAGTCTCCTCACCTCTCTCCTCTTCTCTCTCTCCCAGTCCGTCCAATACATTACTATTTTACCTGCATACATTATTCATACGTATTGCATTAAGTCTTAATACATCTACAAATACTATTGCGAAGGCATGACAACGAGTACTGCGTGTATTCAAACTGAACTCTGAGCCTTCTCACTTGCTCCGAGTTCCACTAGTATAGTTGTGTGTGAGATTCTGTTAGGATCGCATGGTTTCCATTGGGTAGTACTAATTACTAGCTAAATGCAGAATGTATTACATCAGCGCCAAGCATGGGCTTGGCCTCCAATAAAACCCCTGAGTGCTTACTAACTAGCAAGTAGTAGTAAGCACTCGCTACCAGGTACTTGCTCCAGTACTAGGAATGTAGCGCCTGAGGCACCAATAAGTTGTGGCCTCAGGCACAGAGAGTAAGCAAACCCTCCAAACCTCTCGGAAGCACATCCCTCCCCACCAGATCTAGCTTACCGCCCCGGAAGCTGCAAAAATGAAGCTATCCAGACTTCCCGAATAGGCAGTATAAAAAGACCCAGCAAGATGAGAGATCCAACAAAGGCCGACAAAGACTTGCCCGGTAGGCAGTGAAAAGGCTCCTTTGTGTGGCCTCACTTTGTCTCCTTTGTTCTTGCTTGCTCGGGTATTCTAAGCAAACAATCAATCCTTTGTTCTTGCTCGCTTAGGCATTGTAGGCAAGCAAGCCTTCTGAGTATGAATACCCCCATCTTTTCCCCTCAAATATTTCTTCTCCTCTTTTCTCCCCAGTCTTGCTTCCTATTCCACTCTTTGACGACATTGAACAACTTGTTGGTAAGTGATCTATCCCGTGTCTCGCTTGTTGTCGTTCTTGTCAGGTACTAACACGTCACTTTGTCACAGTAACAATGTCGTTCCCAGCCGTGAATTCACCTGCTGGTCCCTCGCCTGACCCTCTCGCCGTGCCAGATGAGAACTCAGAGGGAAACACCATGGACCTCCGGTCGCTTGGTGCTTCGTCTCCTTTGTCGGTGCCGCAAGACTCGCCTGACATGGAGACCTCCTCTGCGGGAGCCTCGCAGTCTTCTGGTAAGTCTCATCCCTCCCCCATCCTCGCTTGTTGCCCCACTTGCTAACTTTCTTTAGCCGGCCCGTCTCCCTCCCCTCGCTTCGTCAATCTTGACGCTGAGGATGCCACCGAGTTGCCTACGGGCCTCGATGATGCCCTGCAACCGGTTCTACCTGAGGAAGTGAGAGGTATGTTGGCCGCGTTGCAGGAGGAGTGGGAGAGGATCGGAGGTGAAGTGGATTGGCCCCAAGCTAATGGAGTTTTCCAGCTTCGCGCGGTTACATCCCACAACCATCAGGTGGCCGTCATTGGCCAGTGCATCGGTGTCGCTGCTCCCTCCGGGGAGGAGTGTACTCGGTGCCGACGCAGTGCTGGCTGCTTTGCTTCTTGCCGGGTCGTAGCTTTCCGTGAAAGCCCGAGCAAGAGCACTGTGGTCAGCCTGGGTTCCTGCATGTGTTGTCACTTCGCAGGTGTGGCTCGTGCTTGCTCCTTGCGCGTTGACACCCCTGCCTGGGCACTGGACGCGCTTCGTGTGCACTCCCCCGAGTTCCAGTACCCAGCGGTCACTCCCACTAGTAAGTCCCCCGCCCAGCCCACTACCCCTTCCTCCGCTCCTCCCTCTGCCCCTCGTTCTGCTGCTTCCCGCTTCTTCAACTCTGTGTCTAACCGCTTGTCGTCCCGCAAACGTCCCCGTACCTCCCCCTCCGCCCCCGACTTGCCCCTTCGCCCCCGTGTTGAGTCTCGTGAGGAAGTGTTGCAGGAAAGTGAACCTATTACCCCCCGTTGGCGCAGTGTACTTACCCGTGAACTTTTTGAAGCCCCCCCCCCATGTACGGTTGCAGATGGAGCGTCGTTTGACGGAGGAGATAGCGCAGATGCAGGTAAATGTTGATCTTGTTCGTCGGGATTTGCGTGGGTTGGAGTCACTTCGTGGTCAGGAAGCGATGGAGCGGGCTGTTGGTGAAGAGGAGGTGGATGCTGTTTGGGCTGAACATGTTGCTGACCTCTAGTTTGTTGACCTCTAAGTAGTACTTGCCGAATACAAAACACTTGTTCTAATCAATGACTTCTTCGTAGTCCCTTGTAGATTGTTCTTCGTAGTATTGCGGGAGTCTTCGCTTGCTCGCGTACTTGTTGCGGCAGCGGAACCTTCACTTATTGTGAATCCATTGCGTATCGACGCGGCCTGCGGAAAAGGTATGGAGATGCTTGTTGCATTGTCGGAGCGTCCTCCATCTGCTGATCTCCTTGGCCATCCTTTTCAGCGGTGTCGTCGCTCTCTAGGTTCTCTCGTGGAACCTCTTCTACCTCTTCCTGGGTAGGTATCCAGTCCACTTGTTGGGACTCTTCTACCTCTTCCTGGTAGTCCTCCGGTCTACTTGCCGGTACTCCTCCACTTCTTCCTGAGTGGGCGGATAGTCCTCCTCTACCTCTCTGTGGGTAGGGGCTGTGTGTTCTAGACCGTTCCTCTGGGTCTCTTCCACTTGTTGTTGAGTGGGTATCCTAGCCGCTTGCGGCCATGTTTCATCCGGCGCGTGTGCCATATCCTTTGCTTCCGGCGCAGGTGCCGTTCTTTTCGTCGCTTTAGCGGCTAGCGGTTGCTTCCTCGCTTTCGCTGCGATATGTCGAAGTGCTTCTTCCCTTCCCACCAAGCGTGAGCGTACCCCTGAACGCTCCAATGTGTCCCATTCAGCCCGGGAAATCGTGGCTAATTCATGGTAGCTAGGCGGTTCGTCGGAGTCCCTATCGATCACTTCGCCTCCGTCAAGTGGATGGCGAATGTCTACACCTTTTCGCCGAAGCCGATGCTTACCGCCCGACGACGTCCACAACTGGTTGGGGTTATCGACGAAGGCGTCGACAAGGCGGCGACCGTTCACCAAGTTCCTCAGCACCCGGCCACCCGGCTCAGCGAGTGCATACGTGCCGAGTGGGTGAGCTTTCAGAATCTTATACGGCCCGAACCATTGTGATTCGAACTTCTGCTTTGCCTCATTCCGGACCAATACCCACTTGCCCGGTTGCAGTGGGCAAGTGGTTACTTTCTCGTCGTGAATTTTCTGCGCCCGGATGGCTTTATACAACAACTTCTCGTTGGCCTCGGCTCTTGCGTGATTGACGGCCATGATCTTGCTGTCTAGCTCCGCTGGGTCTCGAGCCGAGGTCACCGGCTCGGTGTCCCCCGGCAAGCGTGGATGGGTTCCGTATACCAAGTAGAAGGGACTCTTGCCCGACGTGGCATGTTCCCTCACCCTTGTGGCGAATAGGGCTTGTGCCAAGTACAGGTCCCATACTCTGGTAGGCTTACCCATGCAATACTTCGTGAGCATCCGTCCCAGCAAGCCGTTGAGGTTCTCCACCTTCCCGTTCGTCCGCGGGTGGTATGGCGTGGTCGTCCGGTGCTTCGCGTTGATCAACTTGATGAAGTACTGCACGGAGGTGGCGAGCAAGTTGGCGCCATTATCTGTCAGGAACTCCGCAGGTGCACCGTATACCGTGAAAATGTCGTCGTGGAGGAACTCAGCGACAGCTTCCTCTGTCGCTTCTGGCAAGGCCTTCGCAAGTGGCCAACCGGTGGCGTAGTCGATCGCCGTGATGATCCACCGGTTGCCGCTTGGTGTCGTGGGCAGCAAGCCGATGAGGTCGATCCCCCACCTTTCAAATGGTTTGATACCTGCGCTTGCTAGGTACTGAGACGCCTCTCGCTCGAAGCTCTCGTTTCTCGATCTTGACACTTGGCAGTTCGGACAGAGGTGCACCACCTCTTCCGTATCCTGCCGTATGCCGGGCCACCAAGCGCGGGTGCGGAGCACTCCACGCAGTCCTGGGTGGCCCAAGTGTCCATATTCCCTATGCATCCTCTCCAGAAAGTCCTTCCGGAAGGGTGGCTCTAGGTATGGGGCGGAGGATCCGTCCCCATGTAGGTAAGTTAGTCTGGTATTCTCCTCCTGCGTTGCGGCCGTCGGCAAGGGCGACTCGTGTATCGCTAGCTTGCCTGCCCAACGCATAACTTCTCGGCGGAGTGACTTATCGTCCGGCAAGCTGCCGGCCGACAAGTATTGGATGGTAGCGGCGTACCATTCCACTTCGTCGAATCCGCCCACCTTTTTCATCAAGTTCAATCTCCCCCAAGTGGGTGCTCCCTGGGCCACATTAGCTGGTCCCTCTCCGAGAAAGTCAGGGCGCCGGCTAATGGCGTCGGGGACGACCGCTTCTTCTCCTTTCCGGTACCGAAGCTCGAGGTCGTATGCCTGGAACTCGTCGATCCAGCGAGCAAGTCTCTTACTATATGCTCGCGTGGTGGTGAGGTATTGGAGGCCTTCGTGGTCGGTAATGATAGTGGTCCTTGTTCCATTCTCCAAGTACCTATCCCAAGTCCGGAGAGCTTCCTTGATCGCGAGAAGCTCTTTCTCGTGGACTGGGTAGTTCAACTCTGCACCTTTCAACTTGCGGCCGTCGAAGGCGACGGGGTGCATCTTCCCGTCATCCCCCACTTGGCAGAGCACGAAGCCGATCGCCCATTCGGAGGTGTCGGTCTCTATAGTGAATGGCTTGGCCCGGTCGGGTTGGACAAGTACCGGGGCGTTGACAAGCGCCTCCTTCAAGCGTATGAAAGCCACTTCGCATTGCTCGGTCCAAGTGATAGGTCTAAACTTCTGCTTACGCAGTTCTTCGTCGGCCTCCTTGGTTAGGTTGTGCAGAGCCACCGCTATCTTCGCGAAGTCTTTGACGAAGCGTCGGTAGTAGGTGGCTAAACCTAGGAAGCGGCGGACTTCGTTGACGTTTGTTGGCCGTGGCCACTCCTTGATGACGTCCAGTTTCATTGTAACGGCATGGACCTTGCCGTCTCCGATAACGTGGCCACAGAATTCGAGCTCCTTGGTGACGAATACGCACTTTTTCGGTTTGGCAAAGAGCTTCTGCTCGCGTAAGCACTGCAGGACTTCCTCCAAGTGAGTATAATGCTCTTCCAGTGTCCTCGAGTATACTAAGATATCGTCCAGGTATACCACTACCGACTTGCCCAGGTAGGGGCGGAGTGTCTCATTCATCAAGGTCTGGAAAGTGGCCGGCGCATTGCAGAGTCCGAAAGGCATCGCTTTCCACTCATACTTCCCCCATATCGTGTTGAATGCCGTCTTCGGTGTCGCTTCCTCTGCCATCCGAACCTACCAATACCCAGCCACCAAGTCAATCTTCAACAGGTATCTGGCTTGGCCGACGATGTCCAACAAGTCCTGGATTCTTGGAATGGGGTACCCGTTCTTGGCAGTGAGTTCGTTAAGGCCTCGGTAGTCGATACACATTCTCCATTCCCCTCCCGGCTTCTTGACGAAGACCACCGGGAAGCCCAAGGGGCTCGCTAACACCTGGATCAACCCTCTATCCAGCAAGTCTTTCACTTGCTTCCTCAGCTCTTCGAGCTTCTCGTGGGATAGGGGGTATGCGTTGACGTTCACTGGGTCAGCCGTGCCTGTGTCGATGTGGTGAACAATGTTCCGCTTGGGGGGCAGGTCTGTTGGCAAGTCGTCCGCGAAGACATCCGCGTACTTTTTGAGCAACTTCGCTAGGCGAAGGTCCTCGGTGGACTGGTCACTGTCCTCGCTCTTCGCGGCGTAGAAAACCGCGTACTCGGTATTCTTATTTTTCAGGGCTCGTCGAACGTCCTTCTTTGATAGCAAGTTCAACGTCCCTTTCTCTTCTCTATCCAGTACTCGGCCATCCACCGCGTGTACTTCGTGTTCTCCTTTATGGTCAGTGAGCCACATTCTTCTTGTCGGGAAGCTAACCTTCGGGTCGTGCGTGCATAGGAAGTCGTTACCGAGCACTACATCGTACCCCTCAATGTCGACTGCCCACACCCTTTTTGTGCCGGCCCACTTGCCTAAGCGAATCTCCAGGTCCATTGTACCCTGAGTGTGTAGGGTCTCGCCGTTCGGCAGCGACACCGGCAACGGCACGCGCTTCTTCCACTTGCCGCCTAGACGCCGGGCAGTCTTCAACGATACAAACGTGTGGCTTGCCCCGCAGTCTAACAACATACGACAAGTGACAGAGGGTCCGGTTGCCGTGGGCCGAGAGAGTGAGCCGTCGAAGAAGTTGAGATGTTCTCCGAGGGCGTTCAGCCTCATCACAGCCCGCGGGGTATCCCGCTCTCTTCCATCCTGGCTAAGCCCGGTACCCTGCTTGTCGGGGCGGCGGGGCTTGGGGAGAGGGTCAGCAAGCTCGCCTAAGCTTGCTGACCCTGCCCTTTTCCCTTCACCTTGCAGTTTCTCTTGAGATGTCCGGGCTTACCACACTTGAAGCAAGTCCTTGTGTCCTGCATGGCAGATAGGTCCATGGCGTCAGGGCTTGCGGGAGCCCGGCCGGCCTTAATATGCCGTATGGGACGGCCATACCCAGACGCTTCCTGGGTACTCCGTTCGAGCTCTAGCAAGAGATTGACTGCTTCCTCGGCATTTGCTTCAGGTCGGCCCTGCTGCCTGAACCACTCTGCCCTGAGAGTTGAGTTCAGGCCCGATACCAGTTGCAGGATATACCCTCTTTCCGAGGGGCTTTCCGACAAGTTGCGAGACAGCTCCAACAAGGCAGCGTGGTACGTAGACAGGGAGTCGTTTCCCTGTTGCTTGTGCGTGTACTCGCGCAAGCGGTCCGACTCTGCCGTCTTTGGCTCGAACTTAGTCCGGATCCAAGCCTTGAAATCCGCCCAAGTGGTGATCCGTTCTCCAAGTCCCGCATCTACCTGCTGGTTGGTCGTTCTCCACTTCACCTGAGCGTCTCCTGTTAGCAAGCCCGCGGCGAAGGCCAGCTTGTACGCGTCGTCATCGCTTCGGCCGCTCACCATTTGGCGGCGCATAAAGTAGTCATCGACGTCATACAACCAGTGATTGGCAGCGTTGCTTTTCTGGTTGCCTTGGTACTTGGCCGGCTGACCTAAGTCCTTCAGGCGGCCAGCAATCTCCGCTGGGTGAGGGCCGGACTTTGGCCCTGTGGCCCCCGGGCTCTGGCCGAGGCCCGGGCCATACGTTGTAGACATCATGACGATGGCTTCGTATTGCACCGCCATCATCTCTGGGTTGGTGGTTACTTGCTGGAAGATGGCCATCCTTTGCAGCGGTTCTGGCAAGTGGTCGAAGGCTCTCTGCATATATAGCGGCAGGTGAGCCCTAAACGTTGCCGGCGTCTCCGCCTGACTTGTCGGCGGCATTGCCTCCGCTTGCTGGAACTGCTGTTCCTCTTCAAAAGGTTGATTTTCCATTGCGGCAAGTGACCAATTGGGGTTTCGGCGAGTCGGTATCTTCCTTGTCAGAGGCTTTCTTACTCTGACTTCTTCCAACTGCCTCTGCTTCTTGGGGGCCCCCACTTCGCCCCTAAGGATACGGATCCTTGACCTCTCGCAGCGTTTCCCTTGGTGTACCGCCGCCAGCAAGTTCTTGGTACCGGCTTAACGAGCGGTCCACCGCACACTGCTTCGTGGTCCCTGGATCGAAAATTCCTTGCAGCAGGGGCTTGCTCGAAGCCCTCGCCTGCTGCCTGGCTTCCTGGGTACACTTGTTGGTCCCAGGAACCGGTGAGGAGGCGCGGTCTCTTATGGGGATGCCGCTGCCTCCCTCCGGCTTACCGTAGGAGGTAAGGCCTTAGCAAGACATGCTACCAGATGAGATTCTGTTAGGATCGCATGGTTTCCATTGGGTAGTACTAATTACTAGCTAAATGCAGAATGTATTACATCAGCGCCAAGCATGGGCTTGGCCTCCAATAAAACCCCTGAGTGCTTACTAACTAGCAAGTAGTAGTAAGCACTCGCTACCAGGTACTTGCTCCAGTACTAGGAATGTAGCGCCTGAGGCACCAATAAGTTGTGGCCTCAGGCACGGAGAGTAAGCAAACCCTCCAAACCTCTCGGAAGCACATAGGATGCGGCGATTAGTCACGACGGCGAGCGTGTCCCACTCTATCTCACCTGGAGGCAGATGGAACTCTGCCGTGATTGAGCCATGATTATCTCCGACTTGCAGCCCATCGTTTTTGCCACGGAATGATTTCGCTGCCATAGTCAAAAAACGTGCCACGTTCGTAGTTCATGAGAAGGCTTCCGTGCATCCTATCTGAAGGCAGGGCACGTCCTGATGTGCTTCCGAGAGGTTTGGAGGGTTTGCTTACTCTCCGTGCCTGAGGCCACAACTTATTGGTGCCTCAGGCGCTACATTCCTAGTACTGGAGCAAGTACCTGGTAGCGAGTGCTTACTACTACTTGCTAGTTAGTAAGCACTCAGGGGTTTTATTGGAGGCCAAGCCCATGCTTGGCGCTGATGTAATACATTCTGCATTTAGCTAGTAATTAGTACTACCCAATGGAAACCATGCGATCCTAACAGAATCTCACCTAGTGCGACCGGAAACTCCACCTAGCCCTCTATCGACTGTCCCGTTCGCGCATGATCCAGACTTTGTCAGTCGCGACACTCTACTTCATCAGATCCACGAGAAAAGCTCAGTGTCGGGGTCAAGAATAGCGCTGGTCGGTCTCGGAGGTGTCGGGTGGGTATAGAGTCACCGAGGTTTTTTTTCATGGCTCACAATTCGAAGGAAATCGCAACTCGCCATCGAATACTCCTACCAAGTCCGATCCCAATCGCCGGCAACATGGGCTCTTGGGGTCCATGCGAGTAATGAAGCCCGGTTCGAGCAAAGTTTTCGGGATATCGCGGACCAAATCAAAATCCTGGGCCGTCAGGATCCTAAAGCCAACATATTCAAAATCGTCGAGGATTGGCTCCGGGGGAACAGACAGAAATGGCTTTTAATTCTTGATAATTTTGATAATGATCAACTTCTCTGCTCGTTTTCGGCAGCAGGTAAGGGAGATTCGATTAGCAGCCGAACAAATGCCTCGACAAAACCACTCTTAGAATATATTCCTAGGAGCCAGAATGGTGCTATCATTATCACAAGCCGTAGCAGAGATGTTGCATCAAAGATGGCTAATCACAAGGACCTGATTGAGGTTAAATCGATGAAGGAAGCCGAAGCGCTAGAGCTTCTCCAAAAGAAGCTTGATCATCCAAGGGACAGCGAAGAGGGTCAACAGTTAGTGAACGCGTTGGGGCTTATGCCGCTAGCGGTCTTACAGGCCGCTAGCTATATTCGAAATCGGGCGCCTCGCTATTCGGTTCTACAATACCTGGGAGACTTCCAAGTGAGTGATCGTGAAGCAACAAAGCTTCTGAAAAAAGAGGCAGGTCACCTCTATCGGGACTGGGAAGCAAAAAATTCAATTTTGGTGACGTGGCAAATATCATTCGATTATATACGCCAAACAAAGCCATCAGCGGCGGATTTACTTTCACTCATGAGCTTTTTCGATCGGCAAGGGATACTGGAGAGCCTTATCCGGCATCAACCCAAGGCCAACGACACATCAATTTCAGAGCTTCTAAGTGAGTCTAGTGACGGGGAGTCATCCGAATGGGATATCGGGCCCGACCTTGAAGATGATTTGACTACACGGGGGGATTATTCATTGATATCTGTCAGCAAGGATGGTACTTTGTTCACGATTCATCGGCTGGTGCAACTTTCTACGCGCGCATGGCTCAAGTCATATGGGCAAGTGCAGGAATGGAATGGAGGGAGAAGTCCATTAGGATTTTGGCGGAAGAGTTCCCCAGCGGCGAATATGTAAATTGTTACCAGCCAATTCTTCATAGTAAAAGAGTGCATTTAACGAAAATACTAAGTACAGAGAAAGGAAGAAAAGAGGAAGAGAGGAAACAAGTCTCACAGGACCTTTTGTGGGGTCCTGGTAGAACAACAAACAAACTATGCAAACATCCATCGAAGTCGGAATCTAATGGCAGAATCCTCCTTCGCACCTCTTCCAGATCGTAACAAATTGGGAAAAGTGCCGGGTTCTTTATCCACATGTGAAATCCGCTCTGTCACAACGACCAGAATCATCGAGGTGTCTACTTGAATTGGCTGCATTGCTCTATAGAGGAGCATGGTATGCGTGGGAAAGCGGCTTATTTGGTGATATGACGCAAATGGCATCACAATCAAGAAAGCAGAGGGTGAAAATACTTGGTGCCGAGAATGAGACAGCTCTTGAGAGCACAGCGATGTTAGCGATGGCGCGTCAGGAGCAGGGTCGGTGGGGAGAGGCCCAACATCTTTGGGTGCAGGTGATGGAGACTCGTAGGAGGAAGCTCAGCGAAGATCATCCCGATACACTGGCTAGTATGCATAACCTGGCATCGACGTATATAAACCAGGGCCGATGGAAAGAGGCCGCGCAGCTTAACATTCAGGTAGTGATCACGAGCAAGACAAAGCTCGGTGACGATCATCATTTCACGCTGACAAGTATGGCCAACCTGGCATCGACGTATTTGCAGTAGGGCCAGTGGAAAGAGGCCGAGCAGCTGAACGTTCAAGTGGTGAACATAAGTAAGAAGAAGCTCGACGAGGATCATTTCGACACGCTGGCGAGTATGGTGAACCTGGCATCGACATATTTCCATCAGGGGCGGTGGAAAGAAACCGAGCAGCTCAACGTGTGGGTGATGGAGACCCGCAAGATGAATCTTGGCGAGGATCGTCCCGACACGCTGACAAGTACGGCCAACCTAGCTGTGACGTATATGCACCAGGGCCGATGGAAAGAGGCCGAACAGCTTAACGTTCAGGTAGTGGAATTAAGGGAGGCAAAGCTCGGCGAGGAGCACCCTGACATGCTGACGAGCATGGCCAATCTGGCATTCACCTGGAAATCCTTGGGTCACGATACTAAAGCCATTCACCTACCCCGAGACTGTTTGAGCAAACAGAGAGGAACGCTTGGCTCAAATCATCCGCGTACTCTATCTACTTCTCAAACTTTGCTCGCATGGGAAACGCAGAAGCTGAATATCAGTCCATAGATGGGCTAGACAATAGATATACTTGAAGACCAATACTGCCTCCAATTTGAGCTTCCAATAATTATTATTTTATTGCCGACTACCTAGAGTACCCGTGAAGTGAGGACATTGATGAGATCACTCATCAAGGATCGACATGTAATCATGAAATGACGCAAGAGCGAAAAGCATACTGTACCACAAGGGGCAATTACCTCGAGAGAGTGTAAACGCGTTTCACGTCGTGTATTAATGTGATCACGTTTGAGTAAGAATCTCTGTGTGCAAATGGTGAAACTGATTTCGATCCACCCTACATGTACGTACACGGATATATATAGTAGTCTTATCCTGCATATCGTTCGCGAAGTTGGATTCTAAACCACAACCCACTAGGCTGAGTACGGATTCGTATTTTGGTCTAGTGGTTAAATCAACTCGCGAGGGGTCAGGGTAAATGATTTCACACACACACACACCTTGTATTTCGAGGATATACTGGTGAGTCACTAGATGCATATGGCGAATAACTGGCAAGTTGCATTATCTTACTATCAAGAGCGTGGATAATTCTTTTTGCTTGTATCCGGGTGTAATTCAGATGTCAATAGATTGATCGTAAATCCTATCTCAGAAGTCTTCTGGCTAAGCAATGATATCGTTTTCTACTTTGAAAGGTAACCAACAGTAACTAGGATTCCGACGACGTTTAGGAATAAGCATAAAAGGAATTCGGTAGGCAGCAGCTCCATACTATTCAATCAATGTATTTTATCGGTACCAAAATCTTTCAGGGGGGTTAAAAAGGATACAAACGAAGCGGGCTATGCGGCCTTAATAGGTAAGGCTCCACATCGGGTCGATGATTGGCTTCCAATGAGATGACTAAACATGTTGTTCTCAGCCGCAACACCAAACAAACCACATGGAATAGACTACTGTACTGATTTAACTTTGGACATGAAGATGACGGACCGAGGGGATGAGATTCAATCACGGCGCAAAATTTCGAATCATCCGGCGCAGCAACCGGTCCTCTTCTTGGATTTCTCTGATACTGTATTCTTGGATACCCGTGTTTTGGTAACCCTACCTTGGGGTGCTTTGAGGCCCCTGTGATTCGGAAAGGATCGCATGGTTTCTATTTAGTTGGGATATCCAACGGTTAAGTACAGCTAACTACAGGGTGCGAGAGCACCCATAGGCGCCGAAGCGGGCCCGGGCGGGACCGTAGGGTATCGCATAGAAACCATAAGTGCTAAAAGTGTTAAGTTACATAAGAAAAGGGGCTTCTGGGATCTCATCCTCCCCCACTGAATCGGAAATCGGTCCTCCGTTTCTCCGAACGACTTACGTGAGTAAAATCCTGAGCCCAGAAGTATCTGTCAAAGAACGGTAGTGTGTGGTCGAACCCGTTCAGACACACATTGTCATATATGTACAAACAAAGGGAATTTCTTGGCAAGTTTTCCCAGAATAGCTTCACAAAGGCCTTTGAGAGACGTTTCATCTTCCCAGAGTCCTATTTTAGGCCATAAAGGGCTTTGTGCAAAGCGAAGGTGTAAAAATAACTTCGCGAGGGATCAAAGAGAAGGGTAGCGATATAGTGTAGATAAAGAAGGTGCCTTCAAGGTACAAAATCGACCTGTTTTGGTCCGTGGGTTGTCTTTAAGGCCCTTACTGTAAGCTTCTATAAATGCGCATACCCCCCTCTGGCAGGTGATTGTTCTTCCTCCCTGTCCTCACTTCTCTCTCTCTCTCTTCTCTCTCTCTCTTTGTCTCTCTCTGTCTTCAATTTCTATCCCTTTTCTCCCGTTCAGGGTATTTCATTCATCAATAATAAGTCGACGAACGCGTTCTTCGACATTTAACAACGCGCGGGGGACGGAGGAAGCCTTTACTGTGGCTAGGCGGGGTCATACGGACTCCATCCCTAAGCCTAATTGTAGATAGAGAGTGGAATCAGCCCATTCCTGGACCCCGTAGTCCCGTAAATCCACCCATCCGAACCCATACATAAGAAATAAACATATAATAATTGTTGTGGAGTGCACCCTCCATCTTCTCTTTCCGGCTTCATATTTCTCTCTCACCCTCTGTCTCTCTCCGCCCTCCCCTGCCTCAGTTTCAATTGATGGTGACGTTGTCCTGGCCAGTTGATTGGCATGTTTGTCGACTTTGGCTGAGTTTTCGTATCACAGCATCGTTTTCGTCATTGGCTAATACCCATCGTCTTCCACTCCTAGCTCCATTGCCGCAAGGCCTGTCGGTTCGTCGTCGTCGTCCTCGGGTGTCACATACTGGAACTGTTGGAGACCTGTTCGGTGCATGAAGTTGACCACGTAGCGGGTGGCCTGCGGGTTCGACACAATCTTGTCGTAATCCATCTCGTTAATCCCAATATCCCACAATTGCTTTTGTCAAAGTGCAAGGTCAAATACATGGATTTACAAGGTATTATACCATGCAAATCATGTGACTTCGAGTACCATGCATACCATATATCACGTTTAGTCATCATTACCGCTCAGATTGTTGAAATAGCGGGTTTTGTCATTTTAGTTAATTAGAGTTCTTCATATATGCCATTTGTACCCATACATTGCAATACAGACAGATTTCTGTCACATTCACTTCCGTTGACATACTAGGGAACTTTCTCTGTTCTTCAGCCCATTTATTAATAGACTTACCCTTCGGGGGTCTATTTTTTATACAATACTTGTAAATTCATAGAGAAAGCACTGTATGTATTATTGTGGACGAAGAGGAGAAAGAGAGGACGAGAGAGCAGGCAAACTATCTGAATTCTATCTACTTGTGATGCCTTAGGCATCCAGACATCCAACAATTTTGAAAACACTTAGGCTATTAATCCTTTTGCGGTTTTAGATCCTATTTCTCTTACTTTTCGTTTGACTGGGTATTGTGTGAACCGCCGCGGCCTCTGCCGCCTCGTCCACGGCCTCTACTACCTCCACGTTGACTAGTCTCGTTCTTCTTAGTATCTATATTGCGAGCGGAATTTGCTATCGTAGTAGAAGAAGAAGCTGGAGTATCGCGAGCTTTAACGATCAACTTCTTACAGAGAATATTGAAAGTGTCTTTTGTGACTTCTTCTGGTATTATGTCTTTCATGGTCTAGTATGTGAATTTGACCGACTCGAGTTCTTCTTCGAGGTCGTAAAGCATAACGAACATTACTCCGAATGGATGAGGTTCAACTCTATATAAAATAAGCTGGTTGTTCTGCATTTGATATACGGTGATATACGAATCAGCACTATTAAAACCGGAACGTTTTATCTTATGAAATTTGATCACCTCTCGGCGCACGTTATCGACAATCTCTGCTCCGCGCACGAGGGCTTCCACTTCACGCATCATATCATCTACACGACGTAGGAAGGAGTACACTCCTTTAAGAATTGTGATGATCTCCTGGTCGAGAAGTGTTTCGATCCACCCGCAGGCGATCTTCGACCAGTACTCCTATAGATCATAGTCTAGATCTTCTTCATCAGGTCGAGGAAGTTTGTAATTTGCGACCTTATCGATACGGACCATACTAAGTCCATTCCCAATCTGTCTCTTCCAACGAGCAAGGTTGCTACCGTCGAGAAGCAATTTGACACCTTTGTTCAATTCGATCTCCTTCTCTTCTACAAGATTTGTTCCTTGAGTCGTTGGTCTTCTCACGTGCGACTGTGGGTGCTCGGTTTGTGGAGTATCGTCTTGTCGTCGTGAGGATGTTTGGCGAGATTGGGAAGGTGTCAGTCGTTGACTGGATCCTTCACCGCCGTTGTCTTCTTCATCAAATTCCGTCATCGTGTCGAAAGATGATTACTGGTATTGAAATATGTGTCGAGAGGTTGAAAGCACGCTCTCGAGAATCTGGGTATGGGTATGGGTGTCCCCGATGAGACGGTCTGGGTCTTGGTCTGGTGCGTTCCGAGATCGATTCGATTCGGTACCGAGGTGCAGAGTTTTAACGGTCGCGACAAAAGTCAGCGAGATGAAAAACACTGGAGAATAATGGATCTGTATGTCTTGTGGATCTCCTGAAATAAGTTCGCGAGATGCCAAATTGTCTGGGTGATGATTCGACGAATGCGACAAGTGGGGTCTGTGGGTTGTGCGGGACGGGCCGATGCAGCAACCGGATCCACAAATCTGCGAATGTCGTCAAAATTCCATCAAAATGGGATGCTCTGAGTCAAAAAACAGAGGGCTCATAACCTCTTGGAGAGGAATCTATGAAAAGAATCGAATACAATGTATTGATACTATGGTGTTGACTCACTAGCGAGAGGAGAGAGGGAGGAGAGAATCTAACTACTGGTCTCACTGGAAGTCCCGGAGTGTCACATGACAGCTCACATTCTAGTCACGTGATCTCCAACAGGTTCGAAATAAAATCTCCGTGTGCAAGTGGTGAATCTGATTTCGAACTATCCTATACTAAACCTGATAAGCTCTAATTAACTAGCCTGCGGCTCGCACTGGGCAGTGTAGTTCTATCTACATCAGACGGCTGCAGATTTGCAACGGCATTTGCATGCCGGGGTAGACGTGAGAGTTGGAGAGTGATCTGCGAGGGGTGTCTCAGTAGCCAATTTACCGGCTGAAATTGAAGCCAAAGATGGACTGTCTGTAGGCGTCGACGAGAATATCAGAGTTGGGGATTAATCAACACGGGGTGTCCCAATAGCCGATTTACCGGCTGAAACAGAAGCCAAAGATGGACTGTCTGTAGGCGTCGATGAGAATATCGGAGTTGGAGGTTGATCAGCACGGGCTGTTTCAGAAGTGGACGTGCCGGTTGCAGTTGAGAACGAGGACTGGCTGCCTGCAGAGATTGGCGTGGTCGTCTGAGAGGAACCAGTACACCCACTGGGCGCCTTAAGACCGTTTTCTAGCATACAACTAGACGTGTTTCCCTGTCGGTTGAGGAAAGACACTGTGCCGTTTTTGCTGACTGTCACCCAAGCAACCTGCTCTCCATTTTCAGTGCCACATATATCAACTTGCACCGATTTATCGTCGGAACCGGCCCCAATGAAACCTAAGCAGTGTTAACAATAGCGTGAGGGCCTTTGATTTAAATTGGATACTCACCCGAGCAATCTTTGCCTTTCAGCTTAGCAAAGGTTGCTGAGTAGCCTGTACAGCCGTGGGTATTCTCAGACCACACTCTACAGTTGTTCTCGCCGTCATTGCCCTCAATGATAGCCAAGTAACTGCCTGCCACAACATTTCCGATAAAGAAAAGGTAACTGAAGGAACGCATCCTGGACTATGCGCGACTTCAAGGCAAGCAAGTGCGATGATGGTGACGACTGGCTGGGGCCGAGAATTATTTATGTTCGAGACTGAATCACTCAAAGTGACAACATCACTTTTACTGACCCTCTTGAACGAAGAAAAAAAGGGGGTGGGGGAAGGCACTTACTTGTGGTAGTATATCTTTGGCATAATTCTCAGCAGTATAGCAGACAGGCCGATTGATTAGAAGCGGGCAGTCAGCTCACATGCCGACCGGTGGTGGCACTTCCAACCTGCGCAATTTGTCCGAACTGACTTACAGTACTTGAATTGGATATTGTTTAACTTACACTGGGGAAGTTCCTGAATTGTGCGCTGGGAGCGGGAACGAATGGAGAGAGAAGTACTAGCCTCAGAAAAGAGGTGAGAAGACTGTCTAGCATGCCGCAGATTGAAGAGCAAAGCGGGGGTGGGTCATCTAAGTCGTGGTTGTCAAAGAACATACCATAAGGCGATCCCAAGAAGCAATTCAACTACTGTAGCTGGGCCCGCAATTTCTGATTGCCCCTAGCATGTTTCCTTACACTCATCAATTATTTGCCTTGCAACGCCCACTTTATCTCATTACTGCATTCATAGTATGTATTTAATGTTTAATGCTCACTTTATTCCGAAGGTGCAAAGAACCGTCTGTAAATTCAATGTCTTCAGGTATTTACATTAAACCCGGAAATGTGACAACAGTGGGTTCTTTATGACAAGAATGAGGTGCGTTTCACTTTTTGCATTGGGATTATCAAATACACGACCAGTATAGACTAAAGAACTTTTAGAACAGGTACAGTACAAGACAACAAGCCCGCTGTAAAATCACACGTCCTCAACAGTTGAGATAGCGCAGGTCAGGACACATACTGTAACCCACTATACTCGAAGCTTCCTGTATAGGTTAATCCTTTTTGATTCAAGCACGTTGAATGGAGAAGACAGAGTTTCGGCATATTTGTTGAAAGGCACTAATCGCCATTGAGGTACGCTCTTCGAAGTCCATTTCTCGATACAGGACAGAAACGTTTCTGTATGGCCTGTTACAACCGTCACGTAGAATTCCCCGAAAAGCTACTAAGGTCAAGCGCATTCTGGTAGTACGCTGCAGCGAGCCTGGTACAAGTGTAGATTATCCGCAATTATACCTCATAACCCTTTCCCAATTCCTTTAGCATGATATTCCTCATTTCTCAAATATTCCTCCCTAAAAATCCAACAGACTGCTTATTGATAGGCGGGTTCATGGAAGGGTACAATAATTTCATAATGGGTATTTTAGCGAAAATAGCAAAGCTGAAAATTTTGCCCCAGGTTATCATGCTTCGGGATGTTCATAAACTGCGATATTCAATCGGGCCGGTGAGGGAGGAGCATACGGAGACGCGCAGGGACAACGGCCTAGCGAAGAACTGTTTGATGTCTGATTTATCAGGAAATGCTGGAGACAGATCCTGCATGATAATACATGGCAAGATAGTTTCCTCCCTTCCTCCCTTTTCCTCCTCTATATGTCCACTTGTACAATACTTAATCAATTACCTTGTTTTTCCTTATTGATCCAAAACGTAATACGATTCCTAAGAAGAGCATGATAGGATTACACACGAAGGGGTTTATTTGCTATCGAGTGTGGGAAAGAGAAGATAATCAAGAGAGGGTTGTGCTATCTAACACGGTGCTCTCAAATAAACTCGGCCTCTGGCCGTCAGAATCCTAATCCTAACCCATAGAGGGAAAGGGAGAAGAAGAAGAAGAAGAAGAAGAAGAAGAAGAAGAAATCTCAGATCTCTGCCCAATAAAAAGGCTCCCCGAAAATCAAGCGCATGCATTCATAGCAACACAGGTATTCAGTATGCCATTTAGTGTCCGTGCTGGTAGCCGTTACGGCGGTGCTTCCACGCAGGACGAGGCGTGGGAGAAACGAGAGGGGTAGAAACGAGAGGCGTGGAAGCGTAGGAGCCAACAGCAGCGGAGGCCGTAACGTTGCTTGAGCTGCTACCGTCCTGATAGACCTTCAGCGAGTTCACACTCCAGTAGGATTCGGTGAAATCGGACGGGTTGTTTTGGACGTAGGATGTGCAAGAGCTGCTCTTAGAGGCACAGCTGCCGGTGGACCAGACGTCGCCAGCCCAGGCACCGCAGAAGGTGATGTCAAACATCTAGAAGCTTATTAGAAAAGAATAAAAAGGCATACGTAGGTGGGTGGAGAGCGAACGTACAATCTGGAGTTCTTCAAAGTGCGAGTCAATGTCGCAGTTTCCACCGAAGGCCGCTATAGGAGTACCCCAGCCCGAAGGGTTGGGGCTGCCCTTGCTAATGTCCGAGGGGACGCTCGCGCTTGGGAAGAACCAGATTTTGATGGCGTCGCCAGTCCACTCGGTGGCGTACACGCCGCCGCCGACTTTGTTGAATCCATCTCCATAGGACTGGGGGTTCTCGCTAACGATAGCGCAGCCCGCGTTGGCGGACTGGTCGGATGCCTCGACGTCGCAGTTACTCGTATCGACAGAGCCACTGAAGCCAGAATCATTGACTGAGCAGCCAGGAGTGGTGTGCAGTGCCACCTGGTTGGTGGATTGCTGGTTGACGCCTTCGATGATATCGATCTCGCCGTTGCTGGGCCAGTTGTCGCCAAGCATCCAGCTGTAGTAGGTTAGTATACGGCCTTTCTTCGTCTGTCGATTGGTCAGACTTGACTCACAATGCGGGCCAGGTGCCACAGATACTGCCAGGCATATGCTCCAGATCCAGAATCACCAGTCCGTGGGTGTAGCTTTTGGTGCTGGACAGGCGCACACTCTGCCGACCAGGGCTCCTTGCAATGTTGCTAGAGTCGACGCCAATGTACACAGAGCCCCCAGAAGCCTTAATCAGGCCACTTTGGCTCGCGGTTGACCGGTCCACATAGTCCACATAGCCCTCCGTTGGGTCCGTGCCCTACGGCCGGAGTCAGCATATATCAATTGAGCCCCAAATGTACTGGACGTACCGTGAAGAAGTCGAAATTATCAAAGAATGCGTCACTGGTGCCGTAGTCGTCCTGCAGCTTGTACGCAGCCGTGGCGAGGTGGGCGAACAGACCCACGGCCGGGATGAGGGTGGAAAAGACGTGCATTGTTTGGAAAGGAGAAGAACGAGAGGATGCAATATGTCAAAGACGAGCAGTTGAAGAAAAGGATAAAGGGAAAGAATGTAAAGAAGAGAAGGTAACGACCAGAACGTACGATCAAAGGAGACAAAGCGCCGATGGAGAGGAAAAAGTCTACAGGAAGCAAGGAAACGCGCTCTTTAAATATTCAATGGCATAGAGCGAGAAAAGCTCTACTCGCACCTGCAGAGGGTGAGATATTGAGCAGTGTGCACTATCATTGCCTACATGTTTCAGAACCAGGTCAAATATCTTTAAGTGTCTATTAACCTGTGACATCTCAGTAAGCATGCTAATTAAGATCTACGAGAAAACTGCAGGATGGGGGCATTCGGACTCCCCGAGACTCGATATTGTGTCTCGTTGAAACAAAGCCGGGGCCGACCACCACCGAAATGGCCCCAATGTGATATAATTCCCATCCGTGTGGTTACTAACCCCACAGGGACGAGGAAGCCACAGGTTACATAACGCATCCTCGGGGTGCATTTACCCTAAAAGAATCCCGGGGACCGTGCTTGGCATGAGGCCCCAAGAAATTCAAATCCTTTGACCACAAGTTAGCCCGACTATTTTGAGGCATGTACGTAATCTGGCATATGCATACGGAAAGAAATAATATCAAACACGGAGCATTGTCCGAGGCATTCATTGAATGAGTTCAGGCTAAAAGGCACAGTGAAATAAAATGTACAATATTACGCATTCCCTTCCTTACACAAATGCCACCTATACTTCTTGCTAACCAGAACACACTAGGAAAATGGAGAGTAACCTTCATCCTCGGCATTGCTTACTAGGGATCGAGGCCATACTTTAACAATTAGATTGTCAAGCCTCCACCAAGTCGTACATCAGGCTCGTCCAGCTGCGGAATTCCACCCCGGACCCACCATACCAGGATCCTGTCCTGCCAGTGCACTGCACCGGGAACAGGGCCACCTGCTCAAGCACGGCATACAGCCATGTAGGATGGATCGCCTTCCGAAACGGTTCAAACCACTTCGATAAGAAAAAAGTGAATGCGTGGAAAATACTGCAGGTATTGACAATAATGAAGGAAATGGAGAGAAGTATGATTCCGAGCCGAGGACTAACGAAAAAAGATAGAAACATTAAGCCGCACCTTACTGTCAACCCAATGATGGATTTTGAGACGATGGCCGGTACATTGGGGCTATGTTGACCCCACATTGGGGAACAAAAAAGTAGCACGGGGATTAGCTCGGTCATTTATCAGGGTTCGCTGAAGTGTCGGCATTCCGATTATCTGATTCATACACCCCCGTCCCCACCGGGATTAATTTAGGGACTATATCCTTTCAGCGAGTGGCTCGGCCCCAGGTGGAGCACGCCCCTGCAATCCTACAACTTTGGAATAGACAGAAATCAGGTCTGCTTCCCCACACTCTCGGAGGTTTCCCCATTCAGCAGGAAGAGCGGTGATCTGTTCGATGTGAGAAAGTGATCAGATCAGACTAGACCCTTCGAAGTCAAAACTGTATACATGTGTTTTAATTTGATCAGGTGGGGACATTTGTCACAATGGTTGCGTTAGCCAATGCCAATATGTGCAGTTGTACTTGTATACTACCACAACATAAGAAGCTGAGCTCCAGGTATAATACCAAAGGACGTCTGTTTGTTCAACATCCCACAAATAATAAACAATCAACGGGGAAGAGGCACAAGCGCGGTGGTACGGTAGGCACGGCGTGAGATGCCGAAGTTTACCTTTCTCGTATACGGGATTAAAGCAAGGCCATGGCTTCCAGGGGAACCAATAGCCCCGGTGTGCACGCCGTGGGATAGATAGTGCATACTTTTGCTGATCCTTTTCTCCTTTTTTTATATTTTGATTTGATTTTATAGACTAAATATTATACGCTATGTACACTATTACAGGCCCCCGGTGAGCATTCAGAAAATATCAGATAATTTTAATACCCCAGCCTTCCCCTCCAAATCTGTGACTAGTTGCTTCTTCACGCCCTCTTCTCGCAACAGCCTTTTTGAAATCAACTCCAGCACTTTGACAGCAATGAAGTTCTCGTGGTTTGAATTAGCTGCCCTAATGGCCCCGTTGGCTAATGCGAATGTGAGTCCAATTCAAATCGTTTATAATATCACTACTAATCAAGTCGCTTCAAAACAGTCGCTGGCCTATTCTCCGCCATACTACCCCTCGCCATGGATGACTGGCGCGGGCGAGTGGTCTGAAGCATACACACGCGCCGTAGAATTTGTCTCTAACCTGACACTGGCTGAGAAAGTCAACTTGACAACAGGAGCTGGGTGGGAGCAAGAACGATGCGTCGGTGAAACCGGTGGCATTCCCCGACTTGGCATGTGGGGCATGTGTATGCAGGACTCGCCATTGGGTGTGCGCTTTAGTAAGATTTCCCATCTGGAACAAGCTTGGCGGTGCAGTTAACTAATGGAACTCGAAAAGGTGATTATAACTCTGGTTTCCCCTCTGGTGTCAATGTTGCCGCAGCATGGGACAAGCGACTTGCTTACCAGCGTGGTATGGCAATGGGTGAGGAGCACCGCGACAAAGGTGTGGATGTTCAATTGGGTCCTGTTGCTGGCCCTCTGGGCAAGTACCCCGATGGCGGTCGTAACTGGGAAGGGTTCTCTCCGGACCCAGTTTTGACTGGTGTGATGATGGCTGAAACCATCAAGGGTATGCAAGATGCTGGTGTCATTGCTTGTGCTAAGCATTTCATTGGAAATGAACAGGAGCACTTCCGTCAGTCTGCGGAGGCTCAGGGATACGGGTACAACATCTCCCAGAGTTTGAGCTCAAACATTGACGACAAGACTATGCACGAATTGTACCTCTGGCCATTCGTGGACTCCATACGTGCTGGTGTTGGCTCTGTCATGTGCTCCTACAATCAGATCAACAACAGCTACGGTTGCGCCAACAGCTACGCCCTCAACAAGCTGCTTAAGGGTGAGCTTGGATTCCAGGGCTTTGTTATGAGCGACTGGGGTGCGCACCACAGCGGTGTCGAATCTACTCTGGCCGGTCTGGATATGTCTATGCCTGGTGATGTCATTCTTGGCAGCCCTTACTCCTACTGGGGAACCAACCTGACGATCTCCGTTTTGAACGGTACCGTCCCCGAATGGCGCATTGATGACATGGCTGTCCGAATCATGTCTGCTTACTACAAGGTTGGACGCGACCGCTTCCGCACTCCGCCCAACTTCAGCTCCTGGACGCGCGACGAGTACAGCTTTCAGCATGCCATAGTCAGCGAGGGCTGGGCGAAGGCCAACGAGCGCATAAATGTCCAGCGTGACCACGGCCAGATCATTCGCAAGATTGGCTCTGACAGTACAGTCCTACTGAAGAACAAGGGCGGTGCACTGCCCCTTACCCACGAGGAGAAATTCATCGGCATTCTAGGAGAGGACGCAGGGTCTAATGCTTATGGCACCAATGGCTGCAACGACCGTGGCTGTGATAACGGAACTCTGGCCATAGGCTGGGGTAGTGGAACTGCAAATTTCCCTTACCTCATTACGCCCGAGCAAGCCATCCAAAATGAAGTCTTGGAATATACCAACGGGCAGACTAATGTATTCGCTGTGACTGATAACTGGGCCCTCATGGAGATGGCCGCTCTTGCCTCCCAGGCTGATGTTGCCCTGGTTTTCGTGAACGCCGACTCTGGCGAGGGATACGTCAACGTTGACGGCAACGAGGGTGATCGCAAGAACCTGACTCTCTGGAAGAATGGCGAAGAGGTGATAAAGACTGCAAGCCAACACTGCAACAACACTATCGTCGTGATCCACAGCACATCAGCTGTTCTGATTAGCGACTGGTATGATAATGACAACATTACCGCCATTCTCTGGGCTGGCTTGCCGGGACAGGAAAGTGGTCGCAGTCTGGTGGACGTACTGTATGGTCGCATCAATCCTGGCGGTAAGACTCCATTTACATGGGGTAAGACTCGCAAGGACTATGGCCCTCCTATCCTTACAGCGCCCAACAACGGTGTCGATGCTCCTCAAGATAACTTCGAAGATGGTGTCTTTATTGACTACCGCCGTTTCGACAAGGACAACACGGAGCCCATCTACGAGTTCGGCTATGGTCTGAGCTACACCGAATTTACCTTCTCTGACCTCAAGGTCATCCCCCTTGCCTCATCCGAACACCACGAATATATGGTGACCAATGGAAAGACCCAAAAGGCCCCCGTTCTCGGCGAACCTGGAAAAACCTCGGATAACCTGTTCCCGGACGGAATTAAACGCATCCGCCAGTACCTTTACCCGTGGTTAAACTCCACTGACCTCCGTGCCTCGTCCGGTGATCCTGACTACGGCATGGACTCTAAGGACTACCTTCCTGAGGGTGCTACCGATGGTTCTCCGCAGGACCTTCTCCCCTCTAGTGGCAGCTCCGGGGGCCATCCCGGTCTGTTTGAAGACCTCTACCAGGTGACCACTACTATCACCAACACCGGCTTCGTCACTGGTGACGAGGTTCCACAGTTATATGTCTCCCTTGGCGGCGATGATAACCCCTCAAAGGTCCTACGCCAGTTTGACCGAGTCACCATTGCCCCTGGCCACACCCTTCAGTGGAACACCACTCTAACCCGTCGTGATGTCTCTAGCTGGGACGTTGCCTCCCAGAACTGGGTGATCTCTGACGCCCAGAAGAAGGTGTATGTCGGAAACTCATCCCGCAAGTTGCCTCTCTCGGCCGACTTGCCTTCAATTGAGTAAATCTTTTTTTTTTTCTGGAATGGGGACATCAGTATACCTAAAGCGTGTCCACACGAGTCATTTTCTTGAGGTTGTGCAGTCACTATTCCTTTTTTCGAAGGTCGCACATAGTCTTTTCTTTCTCTCAAGACACGGCTCCTACGGCAACATTGATAGTGAATGGAACCCATTTACTAGTAATTTATCTAATCCATTCAGAATATTGTACTCCCGATGTCGTAATCTATCGGCTGTAACCGTCAGACAATAGCCTATCTGCACAACGATGCTTCCACTCGGACATAAACGCCGGGCATCCATTCAATCTGCCTCTCAAACTTATCTCTGAAACAATATCGTACGCCGAAAAACGCTTACGGTGATGAAGTAATGCAGATTGAATTGGATTGGATGCATGCTGAAGTGAATAATAGTATCCACTGTCTCCTGCACGGAAACTCAGCCCCGAAGATTCTTCACCCATCTAGCGGCTGTATGGGGGCGAAACTATTGAATATGAATTGAACCCGACTTCAATAGGAGGTTTGCCGCCAAGGCGTGCGGGGGGTAGAAGGGGGGAGGGGGCGATGAGGTCCGTTGATTTATCTGTTAGGTGTTACAAACCGGGCTTTCGGGGCTACGGGCGAGATTAACAATATTGACCGGACATAAAGCTCGAACTTAACTCCAAATGAGGTGGGGTGAGGTGTGGTTCTGCATCATTTCGATGCGAAAAGCAGCAACCAGCAAGTTCTGGCGCTAAGAGCGATCCTGAAGTGTTTTGGATGCCTAAGGCATCACATGTAGATAGAACCCAGATAGTTTGGCTGCTCTCTCGTCCTCTCTTTCTCCTCTTTGTCCACAATAATACATACAGTGCTTTCTCTATGAATTTACAAGTATTGTATCAGTTTTGAAACGATCGGCGCGCCCGGCCTGGCTTAGCGTATGGGGGTCAATCTCTGATTGGCCAGTTATCCGTGGACGAACAATAAACTTCCGGAACCAGAAAGAAGTGCGGGGATGAGCTCACTTTCCTATCAATTCGGTGTCTCGGGCCGATAAAAGGGTGGAGCTTATTACGAGATGAAACTTAATTTTAACAATTAAACTTCCAGGAACAAAAAGCTTGCGTGACTCCACCATCGAGGTCGGTGTATCGGCATGGCGATTCTCCGATAAATCACTCCTGTCGCCACTGGAGATTCTCCATCCCACGTGCGCTGTCTCTTCCGTGAGCGGTTCTCCCCTACATGGGGCATATGTCTTCCACCGTTCGATCTACAGTTTGAACTTTGATATATTGCCCTCCTTGAACTAAGGTTTTACAATCCCTTAGTGTTCCACTAAAGCGGACCCGAAACAAGTTAGACATGGAGCCGATGCGTAGATGTGAATCAGTTACCCAACGAAACATTTCAGCAGGAAGATCAGAGGATTACAGGCGATGTACGGCAAGCAATTTGAGGCCGACGAGCGGGCACATTTAGCTAAAGGAGGCCGCGGAGGCATCTTACGAAGCTAATTGAATGGACAGAGGTATTGAAAATGGTAGGTTTTATATAGATACTACTAAGTTTGAGAAATAGTGAGGATTTGAATGCAGCAATCGTATACAACCTTTGCGTTGGGTGAGTAATTTATGTTTGATGGGCTATGCACGATGTATAAAAGTTGCTCCTTGAAAGATAATCGCTCTGTATCCCGTTAACAATTAATCCTTAATTCTCCATTGACTGTACACCTTTGATCACCTGGTCAATTACCATAATTGTCCATGTCCGTGTCTCCATTCCGTCGATGACTTTCTGCCCGAAAATTTGCATTTGCCTTGTTCAACATGGATATACCGTACTGTTGTGCGTGTGAAGCTTTCACCACAGATTGGACATTTCGATTTGGCAATGATGCCCAGCTTCTGTCGCTGGTGACGAAGGAGGTTGCTGAATGTTGAGAACTTACGACCGTTGCAGCCATGGTCCCAGCACTGCAGTCGCGCTCGTGAACTCGGCACTTTGACTGGGTAGTCTGGCGCTGTTTTTGATTCTGATTCTGGTGAAGGGTATGTTGGCTCGGGGACGAGCATCGCTGGTGGCTGAGGACTTATCGAGGTTGGGTTCGATCTGGTATTCCGTTTTCCACTTAGTACTACTCTCCAAGATTGCCGACACAACTTACGGGATGCCAGGTAATTCGGTGAAGTAGTACCCTGATTGGGCCATCATATAAGGACAAGGCCTATCCAAGTGTCAGCGAGCGGTCAGATCGTTGGGTCTTTCGGATGCCCAGACCATTCAACCTACGAAGTCATGGAGGGCTGATCGAACCGAAAAGAAGAGCCCGAAGCATATTGGGTATGGAAAGAACGACTCACGTCGAGGCTGCATCATTACTGTCAGTTGTTTTCGATGTGGCGCGACCAGGAACTTGGTTTTACCTTTCAAATTGACTGTGATGCGCAGCACTCCTAGGTGCCGCGACATAAGGTTTCGTTACGTGTAAACCCCGCTGTTGGTATGCGCAGCTGTTCACTTGACTGTCTACTATAGCCGATGGAGACAGCAGATGAGAGATGTGACGACAGAAATAGCTGGTTCATTTGCCCAGATAGCAATTGCAAACGCCGATGAGAGAGGTTTGTCCGATCATAGCCTAGTATTATCAGTAAACGGTTTCTACGTCGAAATGAGAAGAAGTTCGTACATCCAGGATTATACTGCATCAGATCAGCAAATTGAGCCTCCGACATACTGACATGGGGTAGGATGGTATTCTAAATTATGTGAGAGGCCTAGTCAGTGGATGACGGTCTTTTGTTGGAAATTTTAACATAGGAATGGCACTGCGCACCGTGTATCTTCTGAGGTATGCTCCTCGTGAACAGGAAGAATGTCCCTAAAAGGGGTCTGGGATGCTGGCCCGGTAAGTGGACCATCCGAGTTGAGCAGGCTGATAGGCTGACTCGTGCTCAAGTTCGCGTTTGTCGTTGTATGCTGCCGGGAAGGAGAATTCGCAAACACCTCTGCTGAATGTGAGACGCCTTGCACAATAGGAGCAGTACTCTGGGTAGAGGAATGAGAACCAGTGTTTCGTAAAATGGCTTGTAAAAAGTCTAGCGGGTCTATTGATTCACTATGGAGGATAAATGAGCAACGTTGGGTCCTGAACCTCGGACTGTTGACATCTGGGACTAAGTCCTGTAGCGGGGATAATTTCTGTGAACCAACCTCTGTGGGAGAAATATGGGTCGTGCATTTAATGTGAAATTGGAGGGGCTAGGAGGAAGCAAGATTGTATTTGGTACTAACAAGGAAAGAAGCAAACTTGGTCTAGGTATAAACTCTAGCCCCAGTATAAATGGGGGCGGGTCGTAGGCCATGTCAGAATCGGGCCACTTAGTGTAATTTGGTGAACATAATGGAGCGTATTTTACCACTCAACCATAACGAAAACCAAGGTTCCTATTCAGAGTCTAGTGGGGCCATATCATTTGACAACCTTTTATGTTGTGATGGTATACAGAGTAAAACTACACATATTGGCCCCACCAGATCAAATGGACATATATGTAACAGCTGCGGGTTCCAGGAATCTAATATAATCTCACTTTTTTCTCACCCCCAACAGGTCACCGCTCTTCCTGCTTAATGGGGAAACCTCCGAGAGCGTGGGGAAGTAGACCTGGACCATGTAGGGCGTTGGAGGCCGCCCCACACGACATCACAGATCTGCCTGGCTTTTAGTTCAGAGGAAAATATATACCAAATCTGTAGGATTGCAGGGGCGTGACCCACCTGGGGCTGAGCCACTCACTGAAGAGAGATATCCCATGGGACGGACGATCCTTCCTAAACCACGGTGTCGACGGCCCCCAATGTATAAAACGACATATCGGAATGCCGGGACACTGAATCCCGAAATGAGGACTCATCCTCGCGATTGGCTCTTGTTCTTATAAGTTCATTGGTTAAAATTAAGGTTACCTTGTAATAGAATCCTCCACTTCCGGGGGCCCCAAACACCGAACCCCGATAGAAGAGCGAGCTAACCTGAGCACTACTCTTTTATTCCTGGAAGTTTTGATTCAAATTTGGACTTTCTTATATAATGACGGAGATTCTCCACTTTTGATGGACTCGAATATGTTCAATACGCAAACACATCGACTTTTCCCCATTATTCGTGGCAGCCCCTGATCACATCCTTCATAAATGCATATACAGCTGGACTTAATGCTTCTCAGATGACCCCACCCTCAAATGACCCTATCGGTGCAATGTGGTATCATCCTACCCTCAAAAGTTACACGGGGCATGAAGACATTTCAAGCATTGGATCTGCGCAGGATGCCATGAATTATGCAGTAGTTATGCCACCCGATAGTGCAGGGATGGAAATTCGCGTGACCAGTGGTGGCAAGCAGCTTGCTCAAACGCCGCTCCAGCCAGGCCTGAACTATGCCTCCGTGACAACAATGTTACCAGGCTCGCAGAATGTCGAGATTATGTCAAATGGCAAGATTATCATGACAGCAAACAGTTTTTTCGATGTTCCCGAACTCTCTGACGTGTGCAACTTCAATTATTTTGTTGAAGGCCTGGGTTGAAAGGTCCACCGTCACTAGCTGGTGACAACTTGTGAAGATGTTGAACGCAAGATGAATAGTGGGTAGTCAGCAGATTCACATTAAACCATTATTAGGTTCCTAAGGCCTAATGGAAGGGAGGCGTCAGAATTAGAGAAAAATACAGTTCTCAGCAAGATACAAGTCCCAAGAAAGGGGGCATTTCCAACCAGCTCACATTAGGCAGGACCCTAGCAAAAGGTTTTATTGGCCAAGACTGGGATAGACCAGCTGTAAACCATTGTTCTAAGTCTACCAGCATTGTGGATGGTTGTATCGTCCATTTGAGATTAACGTTCGGGGTGGCCCTCCACGGAGGTTCCTCCAAAGAATTTACGTTTTGGGCAAAGAAGGCGGGTCTTAATTTCCGGAGTCCTGTAGAAGCATGTAGTGTTTTGCTAAACTCCAGAGCAGCAGCATAAAAGTTACGCCGGACAGAATGAAAAAATGAAATTTGAAATGAAATGAAAAGAAATGAAAGAACCTCTGAACTAAACTAACAACAAGCCAAAACTCGAATAACACCACAAATAACGGCTCCCCATGGTATGGTTGAGCAGCTCTGGGTATTGTTTCCTTTTTCTCTTTTCTTTTAACCACCAATCGGACTCGATGTAACAGGAGTACCTTGCATAACAGGCATTTCAAAATATCTTAACCGGTTGTGTTGGATGCCTGAGGCATCACCATGTGATAGAACATGCAGATAGCTTCTCTCTCCTCTCCCTCTCTCTCCTTTCCACGCGCCAGATCAAGACAATACATGCAGTTCTTTCTCCATTCATTCTGTATTAGGTTGAAATTAAATCAAAATGTTCCAAGGTTTACCCATAAAGTTGCTTTCACAACAAGTCCTCGGACTCGCGTGGTTCGTGTGGCCCGCTGGGCCAAGAGTCTTGTGACTGCACGAAATGAACAAGGCGGCTGAGGACACCGAATTCAAGCTTGAGTTTGATGCTGTATACCATCGATTTGAGAGTAGTTTGGATAACAAAATAGTTCAGATATTCGAATACCAAGAGGATAATGTCCATCATGATGATCAAGGCATTGATGGCAAGAAGCTGGTACATAATCTTGCGGTTCATGTTGTGGCGGTGGCTGTCCGGGGGCGACATGCGAAGGATTTTGATCGTGTTGGAGATATATAGACCAGAAATTATAAACTCTTGGAGGCAAAAGCCGGTGAGCTCGATACGCTCCATGACCATGTAGCCATGAACCCAGGCGGGAGTACAGATGAAATTGGAACCATACGTGAGCACAGTGGTTGGGACGTGCAAGGCGAAAGCGTCCATGATTATCATTGCTAGGACACGGTGGCTGATAGCCAAGTCCTGTACAACAATATTGAGGCGTGAAAATAAAACGAGAGCCTGTCCAGTGACCATGAAGTACCATCCGATGGTCGACAATGTGACAGAGAACCAAAGAGGCCCGACATCGTAATATTTCAGGATGAAGCTCAGAGACTGCGGGATGACCCCTAGCACCGTCGAAAGTAGTAGGCTCCAGAAGTAGAGACCATTGTAACGGCGAAACGAGGCGAATATGAGCACCAATTGTTCGATGGAGTTGTAAAGAGCGATAGCCAAAAACGCGGTGAACGTGGCCCTGGTAGTGAAATCGTTCCCCGAATATTCACCGATCATGCCGTTCGTGAAGACGTCAGACATTGCACCCCAGCGGGTGGAGTCCGTGGACTGCAAACGTCGATCTTTCTATAAAGCTGAATAGGCGCCAAATCACTCCTCACTGGTGAGGATCAAGATACTCAATAACCTCTGCTTGCAGTGAAGACAAGCCACGATCATGGATGGGTTGCAGAGATGATCCCAATACTTATATCATAGTAATGGGAGAAGTGCCGGGTACTCTGGGGCCCCAACCTCTGCACTAGCGACTGTTGACACTAGCCACTAAGTGGGCAGATCACATAGCAGCTAGTAAACGATATACAAATCTGGAAACACCCTTACTGGATCCGGCAACAACCAGCGAGGATCAAAAGCAAGCAAATAGGAGATCATGTTTTCATTGGAATAAGAGCAGAAAATGACTACATCATCGCCTATATGGCGGTAGAAAGTTGCTTACATGCTGCGAAGGTGTGTTAAATTGGCTACTTGAATCATAGCAAGTTTTTCTAGAAAGCAGATTGTATCAAACTACGTTATGAGAGGAGTGGCGAGAGTTTGACCAACGATACCAGACTGGGGTAGCTATGAGAAGAAAAATAGTAGTCTAACCATTTTGGAATCGCTTCTCAACCCGCGTTCAAATAATAAGCACCAAGGTTGCTGTTTCCCCCGCATTACAACATTACATCAACCCAATGCCTTCTGAAATTTGATTCCTGCGTGCCCTAGCTCACTAACCATACCCTACTACCTCCAATGAGGATAGCGGGTAGCTTCCTGCTTCACCAAATTAAGAAATTGAGAAATTTCCTATTTTGCGGCCGCTTCGTAGCGAAATAAAGTTTTATAGGAATATATATTATTCCGCCCAAGGTCATGCCGTGCAATATTAGTACTTGTGTCTAAATAAGGGATTCCTTTTGTGGTAACTCGATCCATGGATTTATTTGTGTCAGTTTTGTACGGAATTTGTTATAACATACTTTGTAGTACTGACTTTACCATAGTGGAATATTCCCGTGGAGACCGGGTCGTGGGGGAAATATGTGGTGGGGGAGGGGGCTGGGACTTCCAAGGTTTTTTTCCATTCAGGGGTGCTGGCTTAGTGCTGACCCTACTAACGGTCTGTTCGCCGGCCACAGCGAAGAACCTGACAAAGTAAGCGCCCTTCGATAATCTGCCCCAACTCTCCAGGTGTGTGTATCGGTTTGTGCCGAGCTTTTGGATTTGGACTAGAGAAGGATAGATCCTCGCACAAATGCACTCTTGGTCCATTACCCCAGGCTCCCTATGCCCCATTGACCTCTTCCAATGTTACTGCAACTCGTTGATCACAATTTTGATTTAGCTCCAGTGTCGTCACCTATTCATGTGTATGGCATGCGTCAAGAATATGGCCTCTGTCTTGGCGTTATCGAGATGCGAAAATTACGAGGCAATAATCCCGTCATCCTCACTATATGGGTTTGTAAATAATGGGCTGGGGCGTATATGAGATCATATTAGCCCGAAGCATTTGGTCTTGTTTCTGAAAGAAAGCTAGACTTTTGAATGGAGTCTGGCTTTCAACAGCAGTAGGGGAGAGTCTGCCCATTTAAGCACAGCTATGAGTAGATAAGAACCAAATGAACAACTTACCGTTTTCAGGTGGAATTTTGAACTGCATAATTTATTGTTTCATCCCTTACGGGCAGACGGATATTGACACTATCTGTCGGATATAAACAAAGAGATATATCTATGCTAGCAGAATACATTGGTTTCTTTTTTTCTTTGATTTAAGAGATTAATATATACGTCGCTAAGTGTGGAACAGAAACAACTATTGTGGATCTCTCATTCTGATATTGATATATGTAGCCTTTCCAGGACCAACGGGGTTTTCGAAGGATTCACATGTGCCGGGGCCTTAAGCTAAGTGCGGTCTACAGATTGCATGCAGGTGTGCCAGGATTCTTTTGGGGTAAATACACCCCGAGGATTAACCAGTGGCTTCCTCGCACCTGTGGGGTTGCATGGATGAACTTTATATCACACCTGAGCTGGTTCGGTAGTGATCAGCTACGACTTTGTTTCAACGAGATATAATGTCGACTCTCGGTGGGTCCAAATGTCTCTATCTTGCAGTTCTCTCGTAGATCGTGATCAGCTTGCTTATTGAAGTGTCACAGATTTAAACATCCCCTTAGATATTTCACTTGGTTTTGAAACACCCAAGCGAGTATAGCGCAACCTCTCAAGATACCATCCTCTTTGGGAAGAGGTTATGTCTCATTGTAATCTCAAGGTCGAGTCGAGTTGGGTGGGTGCCGGCAGCTGCACGTAGGCCTTTTCATCTATCCCATCGAATATTTAAGCAGCGCACTTCCTTGCTTTCTGTAGACTTTCTTCATAAGCACTTTTTCTCTCCTTTGATCGTACGTTCTGGTCGTTACCTTCTCTTCTTTACATTCTTTCCCTTTATCCTTTTCTTCAACTGCTCGTCTTTGACATATTGCATCCTCTCGTTCTTCTCCTTTCCAAACAATGCACGTCTTTTCCACCCTCATCCCGGCCGTGGGTCTGTTCGCCCACCTCGCCACGGCTGCGTACAAGCTGCAGGACGACTACGGCACCAGTGACGCATTCTTTGATAATTTCGACTTCTTCACGGTACGTCCAGTACATTTGGGGCTCAATTGATATATGCTGACTCCGGCCGTAGGGCACGGACCCAACGGAGGGCTATGTGGACTATGTGGACCGGTCAACCGCGAGCCAAAGTGGCCTGATTAAGGCTTCTGGGGGCTCTGTGTACATTGGCGTCGACTCTAGCAACATTGCAAGGAGCCCTGGTCGGCAGAGTGTGCGCCTGTCCAGCACCAAAAGCTACACCCACGGACTGGTGATTCTGGATCTGGAGCATATGCCTGGCAGTATCTGTGGCACCTGGCCCGCATTGTGAGTCAAGTCTGACCAATCGACAGACGAAGAAAGGCCGTATACTAACCTACTACAGCTGGATGCTTGGCGACAACTGGCCCAGCAACGGCGAGATCGATATCATCGAAGGCGTCAACCAGCAATCCACCAACCAGGTGGCACTGCACACCACTCCTGGCTGCTCAGTCAATGATTCTGGCTTCAGTGGCTCTGTCGATACGAGTAACTGCGACGTCGAGGCATCCGACCAGTCCGCCAACGCGGGCTGCGCTATCGTTAGCGAGAACCCCCAGTCCTATGGAGATGGATTCAACAAAGTCGGCGGCGGCGTGTACGCCACCGAGTGGACTGGCGACGCCATCAAAATCTGGTTCTTCCCAAGCGCGAGCGTCCCCTCGGACATTAGCAAGGGCAGCCCCAACCCTTCGGGCTGGGGTACTCCTATAGCGGCCTTCGGTGGAAACTGCGACATTGACTCGCACTTTGAAGAACTCCAGATTGTACGTTCGCTCTCCACCCACCTACGTATGCCTTTTTATTCTTTTCTAATAAGCTTCTAGATGTTTGACATCACCTTCTGCGGTGCCTGGGCTGGCGACGTCTGGTCCACCGGCAGCTGTGCCTCTAAGAGCAGCTCTTGCACATCCTACGTCCAAAACAACCCGTCCGATTTCACCGAATCCTACTGGAGTGTGAACTCGCTGAAGGTCTATCAGGACGGTAGCAGCTCAAGCAACGTTACGGCCTCCGCTGCTGTTGGCTCCTACGCTTCCACGCCTCTCGTTTCTACCCCTCTCGTTTCTCCCACGCCTCGTCCTGCGTGGAAGCACCGCCGTAACGGCTACCAGCACGGACACTAAATGGCATACTGAATACCTGTGTTGCTATGAATGCATGCGCTTGATTTTCGGGGAGCCTTTTTATTGGGCAGAGATCTGAGATTTCTTCTTCTTCTTCTTCTTCTTCTTCTTCTCCCTTTCCCTCTATGGGTTAGGATTAGGATTCTGACGGCCAGAGGCCGAGTTTATTTGAGAGCACCGTGTTAGATAGCACAACCCTCTCTTGATTATCTTCTCTTTCCCACACTCGATAGCCAATACAATTCCTCGTCTGTGATCATATCATGTTCCTCGCCACGCTGTTGTTCCTGCACCCCTCCGTAGTCTCTCTCTCACCGGCCCCATTAAACATGACTTGCTTGCCCTTGCATAGCTTGTATGACCAGCCGAGTGGTAGCCAAGAAATTTAATTAATATACAAATTTCATATTACAATATCGACACAGCGAGCGCTTAGTTGGTTTATAAAGAATTTAAAATAGTTGACGCCACAGTTGAGGTGGTCAGGAGCATAACTAGCAGATAGCCACCACAGACATACGAGACAGGTGTAGCACGATTACCTCCCTTCCTTTTCCTAGATCTTCATTTTACTGGAGCTCTCTGCAACGTATACCTAACCAACCACTGCGGTGCCCCGTTTGTTGATTGGTATGTCTGCCCGTTCTACTCGAAGTGCGGCACTGCTCAGAGCGTCAACCTGCAAGGCATTCAAGATCAAACCTTCAGCCTAAGTTTGCAAAGCTTCTGAACCCGGGCGTTGGCATGTGCAGTCTGGCCTCCTGCGATCAAATATTCAGTAGGGGGACGTTAGCTCATGTTTTCACCATGCCGACTATATCTCTATATGTCATGTCACACAAACCGCGCCGTCCGGTCATAATCATTCAACCCATCAGCTACCGTCACCGCGACACTATAGTTAACGAATGTTTTGTTCCTAGCACTTGGTTAGACCAAGTTCGCTCGACCTCCTGCCGGGCTGGACGACGGGTATACACTGGCTGACTGATATGTCTCCTCTTTAACTGTAAGGCTACATAAAACAACATAGGTTCGGCTGAATGCCCCTACTAGATACGGTGGCATAACACTCCCTTTACGGTCCCGCTTGTTATGCGGGTTTGAGTTCTTGGATGGCGACATAGCGGCTTTGGTGATACGATGAAGGCGGGGCAGCAACCGATCATAACAACTGGTAGAATGACAGTTAGTAAAATACCAATAAGCGAGTGGAGGATGGGGAAGGTAAAAGCATCCCGGTTGATGCCTCAATGGTTGCCCACAGAGCTAGCCATGATGGAGCTGGGACGCTATTAGAAATCTCTCAAAGCTGAACGACACGGATAGTGGAAATAATTATACAGGCCCTGGCAAAGCAGAACAAGCTACCGGTGCTCAATTCCATTTTCAATTTCATCTTCACATTCCTGATTAGGCGTAGCGGTAGGGCCATAAATGAGGCAGCTATCAGACTATTGATCATTTGAAGGTAATTGAGAATGATACGTACTCGCTTTGTCAGTTACTATGTCCACAGCGTATGTATAGTATAAGCTGATGATGGCGGCGCGATGGTCTTGTGGGGTGTCGCATTCCTCCGCGGTAAACCAAGCATGAAAGCTGGAGCAAGAAAGCCATGATCAGAGAATGCAGCTGGTGTTAAACTAGAAGATTCCTTTTTAATACGCGGCCTCCTAGCTGACCGGGACATGCGTACCAGAACACATGATCCCACAACTATCCATCAAGCGATGATGTATGCATTCCGGACTAATAACCGCTTATATGTCTACAAGAATGAGAGCTTGATCATCTACAAACAGATCCATATTGAGAAGGTCGTGACGAAGACAATCTGCAATTGAACTGAGTCATATGCAACTAGTTAGCCTGCAACATGTTAATTGAACTTTGATTTATTGATTCATATTAATCCAGCCGGTAAGAAGCCCCGATGAAAAAAACATTGGGCATTTGCATAACATCACTACGCGATGATACCTGGGACAATCTAAATATACACCATCGATGAACTGACCCTAGAACTGGAAAAGACCAGGTTGAATAACCTATGCACTTTTAACCTGCACCACCTGTTTCTCTGTCTCAGAAACCAACACCTGTTGCTTCTCCGTGCTCTTTTTCCGGGGATTGGGCGCATCAAAGATATCCGTGAGTTCTTCAAGTGTGCGGTTGTTAGTTTCAACTGCGAAGAAGTAGATGAACACCCCCTGGACAAGGTTCCAGCCAGCCAAAATGATATATGTGTGCCAGCCAATAGCATCGATGGCATTTCCGACCCCGAACTGATTCACTAGCAAGGCAATATTGGTGAATACAGAGTACATAGCCATTCCCTTGGCGCGAGTCTCGTATGAAAGACATTCGACGGCGTACATAGCTTGTAATGGAGTCCAGCCAAAGCTGTAACAAGCGCCGATCAAGAATATAAAGACAATAGAAGCAGTGGCCGCTCCTGTATCCAGTGCCTCTGTGTACACCCCAGTTGTGGCTGCGAAACCTGCAAAGCAGATCTTTATATCGAAAAGGTTAGCCGAGAACGTTAATAAAAGAAGAATCACGCGAGATATATATACGTACAGTGCAAGTAACCGACGCACCAATCATCATAGGTCTGCGTCGGAATCTCGGGCCCAAATAACTTCCTAGATAGGCCAGACCAGCAGAAAGGACTGTGTTACCAAGATTGACGTCCAGCACGCGCGTTGTATCAGTGATACCAGCTGTCGCTAAAAGCCCGCCAATATAGTAGGTCGTGACGCCAGCCTGTGCCCACTGACTCATAAAAGATGCAATAGCCACACATAAGAGCCGCCATCTCGCGGCTTTTGTATCAACAAGAGCTCTATAGTCCCATGCCTTTTTATCAGAGCCTTCCAGATTGATCGCCTCTTCATAGTCTCGGACCTGTAGATGGACATAGGGATTATCCTGGGAGCCCTCGCCATGGTATTTGATAATAACATCCCAGGCTTTCTCGTGGTACCCATGGCTGTAGAGCCAGCGAGGTGATTCGGGGATGAACCAAACAGATAACACCACTATGCTAGACGAAATCAACTGACACCAAATGGGGATACGCCACGCAAGGGAGCTCTCGAAGCGCAGGCATCCGCGACAAGCACCAGCAGCAGCAATGGCGCCTATGAAGTACTGGCAATTATATAACCCGGTTAGAATATCACGGTATGCAGGATGGCTCATCTCGACGACGTAGGCGGGTGCGGCAGAGGAGGCCAAGGAGTATCCCCAACCTAAGAAATGTTGTTAGTAGGTCCATTCAAAATGGGTGATATCGAGACATATACCAAGCAAGAATCGGCTAGCGAGCAATTGATCCATATAATTGGCAGTACCACCAATAATGGTACCTAGGATGACAGCGCAGGATCCAGCAAACATGCCACACCGTCGACCCCAAGTATCTAGGATAATTCCGACAAATGGCAGCGCACAGACGCCGCCAATTGTATACATTCCCTGAATCAAGGAGGCTTTAGAACCGACTAAGCCAGAGCCGAAGGTTTCACGAAACTGCTCTATAGGAAGCAGAGCACCCATGAGTGAGCCATCAAATCCTAAACCAGTTAGTGACGAATTGTCCATTAGCTATTAAGTGTCTCTGTCGTACCATTTAAGGCTGAGCAAAGATATGCCACAGCCAAGAATAAATATAGCTTTCTCATCTGAACGCTCCACGGATTCGGGGGATTCGTCCGCCTGGCTATGTCGAGAGCCAGTGAGCCACGAACAGTCTCAACCTTGATGCCCTCCTTTTGCTCCTGGTACGTGGCATCGCTGGCACCTTCTTTCTCGACTGGTTGGTCTGGATGCGTAGCCCCTACCATGATGTCAAGAAAGTCGTGTTCTCCACGTCGAGGGATATCATTCACAGAAAGAACGACTCAATTCATTGCGGAAAGGATGGCTGTGGCATGATATTTATCCTTACCGTGATGGGACTTGCTTTCCTAGCTCGGCGGTATGAAGTGGTACGTTTGTGAATGTGTCGGGTGTCTTTAGCTGAAATAGATTTGGTCAAATCCCTTCCCCTAGGTTTATCCAATCATAAGAGTCCCTTCAGCTCCTCGGTGGGGATGATAGTTACCCCGAATGGGCGATCGAAGCCGATCGCTACATGAAAACTGGGGTAACTCGCCCGGCAGCGCACTCTCTTCCGAAAATGGCTCGGCGCCTACGCCTGACCTAAAAAGGAAAAAGGTAATACTTCGCCTTTATTTTCCTAGGATTAACGTGTCCGGAATTTCGGTCCCAATATTACGGCACCTCTCGGTCAAAACGATAATTTTGCGGATATAGACTAGTACCAGTCTCAGTCAAATTCTATATGATTTCTTATTAATTGCTTTTATCATCTTCAAAGCAGACCCTTCGATTCTATAAATCTGAGGTAAAGAGCGGACAAGGGATACCCGCAAACGGCTATCCTACATGCTTTTTATACCTGTCCCGACTTGCTTTTACACCAACGGGATCTCCCTTTATTCTCGGTCAGATGACATCATGAGATGATCTATAATGTTCAGGGTAAATGAGCATATTCCAATCAAGAAAGTTTCAATGAAACATCTGGCGTTAGAGCGTGTTGATGACGCAACGTTTAAAGGCACTAGCAGACTTGTGGTAATAGGAGAGACGAATTATGCCGTAAAAATATATGTTCTATATCTTTTACTAAGAGATTCTAATGGCTTCACTGGTTCGTTGGGTTATAGATCCACATCTAAACATTAGTACCGCGCCCCGGATTGTTTCGGGGCCGCTTTGGTGCAACACAGAGGGATCGTAAATCTTTAGCTCAATAAGGGCAATATACACAAGCTCGAACCACAGACTGAAGGATGGAAGACGCATACCCCACGTATGGCAGAGCCATTCATAGAAGAGACAGCTTATAGGGACAGCCGAAAACTTTTAATATATATATAAACTTTCTGCTCCCTAAACCTCAGTGGGGGCGGGAGTGCTATATCGGAGAAGCGGAATGTCGAGACACCGAACTCCAATAGAACAGCTCATCCCCGCGCTAGCCTTTTGTCTCTAGAAGTTTATCAGTTCACTTTTAGTTTAGCTTGTAAAGGGGTCCCCACCATTTATCGGCCCGAGACCCGAACCTCGATAGAATAGCGAGCTCATCCCCGGAAACCTTTTTGTCCCTAGATTATTGTTCGGACTAAGTTTAATACTATAGGCGCTGCTCGTCCCTACCACAGTTCACCTCGCAGTCCTAGCAGGGTTATAGTGGTGTCGGTAGATCTTCAACCGTATTTGGCCAATTCTATATGGATATCCATACGCTAGGCTAGGGCTGGGCGCGCGGGTCGTTTCAAACCTCCCTAGCGCCAGAACTTGCTTATTGCTGTTTCTCGTATCGACTTGATACAGAACCCCACCTCACTCCACCAGACTCGGAGTTAGTTCGACCTTTTATATCCGGTCAAGGTCGGGTTCGATTAATATTCTATGGTTTCGCCCCTATAGAGCCTCTATATAGGTGATTAATCTTCGGGGTTGGGTTTCCATAACTATAGCAGAAAGTGTATTACTTTATGATTTTTCCCTAGAAAAACCAAGCTCAAGCCGTGGGATCCGAAGACTTCCCCATGTTCATAAGGCCTAATGGGTGTGGAGTAGTGGATAAGTACATCCATCTTACAAGGCAATAACCGAGTCCCACCCCCGTACATCGATGGATATTTTCCCCTCAAAAGGACCAAAAATCTCCATTTTAACGCAAGTATTCACCGGCATCGGGTTTGATTTCCTTGGCTCGTGCCGGAATCCCAGTTCCTCAACTCCCCAATTTCAGTCCCTATCGCATGGCCAATGTGGGTCAGTCATCCCACCACTTCAACCGACAATATATGGCAAACTTCCCATCGGTCCCTATATACTCTATAAGCCGAGCGCGGGTGGCGCATGGGGTAGCATTTGCTATATTTGGCCGCTCCGAGTTGGCTAGGTAACATGGGGAGGAGGGTTCGGAAGTCTTATAAAGTCACTTTGCGACACCCAATAGCATACCACGCTCAAACACGCCGTCGGTATAGCGTAGGGCAGCTAAAGGACAAACACAAAATCCTGCCGACAATTGCCCGCTCATTCATCTTGTGGCCATATTCGACACGGGATAGACTGCGAATATTCGACTTCAGATAGCCATGACAGAAGGGATCGGCAGATCATTCCTCGGGATTCCAGCCAATCAGATCCTCTAGTCTTACAGTTTTACCGCTTAGGCCGTGCAGCGCTTTGCCGGTTTCCTATACTTGCCGTTTCTATTCCGTGGTCAACTTTCCAGAGCCGACTTAGCTACACAGTCATTGCAGCCGATTTCTAGATTTCTTATGTTTTATGCCGATAGTAACCAAGCCGAATATGGATTAGATTAGATTCTAATTTTTTTCCTATAGATTTTTCTTTTTTTTCTCTTTTATTTTTACCGGACATGGGGGGTGTCGGGGGTTGAAGGTCAAGTGCCTGCTTCCCTAGGACATAAATACTCTCTTCCTCCCTAGACCCTTCCTCTCTTCTTCTTTTATTCAAATCTCTCACTTCACATTATCTTGTGTTGAGGCATCTCACTTCGTCTCTTTCTGGGTTTCATTAATACAGCTACTCTCATCGACTTGCTACCTACCATGCCTAGTGAAGAAGTCGTCTCTGGGCCTGTCGACGCCACGCGCGTCGAGGCCCCTGTCACATTCAAGGCCTACTTGATGTGTGGCTTTGCTGCCTTTGGTGGTCTCCTCTTCGGTTATGACTCCGGTTACATCAACGGGGTTCTCGGTATGAAGTACTTCATCCGGGAGTTCGAGGGTCTTGTGAGTATTAATGTCTCCCCACAGTCCCTAGGATCACACTAACCACACCTAGGACCCCGCCACTACCGACCCCAAGCTCTCCTCCTCCCACCAGTCGCTCATCGTCTCCATTCTCTCCGCTGGAACTTTTTCTGGTGCCCTTATCGCCGGTGACCTGGCTGACTGGTTCGGTCGCCGGGTTACTATCATTACTGGATGCGCCATTTTCATCGTCGGTGTTGTTTTGCAGACCGCTTCTACTAGTATTGGACTTCTCGTTGCTGGTCGTCTCATTTCTGGTTTCGGTATCGGATTTGTCTCGGCTATCATCATTCTCTATATGTCTGAGATTGCACCCCGCAAGGTCCGTGGTGCCCTCGTCTCGGGTTACCAGTTTTGCGTCACCATTGGTATGATGGTGGCCTCATGCGTGAACTACGGCACCCAGAACCGTACAGATAGTGGGTCATACCGGATCCCTATTGCCCTCCAGATACTCTGGGCTCTCATTTTGGGCCTTGGACTGTTATTGCTGCCTGAGTCCCCTCGATTCTTTATCCGCAAGGGCCAGAAGGATAAGGCTCGCACTGTCCTGGCCCGTATCCGTGGCCAGGCCGAGGATTCAGCGTTTGTCGAGATGGAGCTGAATGAGATCGACGCCAACAACCAGTACGAACTTACAGCAATCCCCCAGGGTGGATACTTCACCACCTGGTTCAACTGCTTTAATGGAAGCCTTTGGCACCCTAATAGCAACATTCGTCGTACTATTCTAGGTACCTCGCTGCAGATGATGCAACAGTGTGTCTCACTCTCTTCTCCCTCTTATTGAATAAGAACTAATGTACCATAGGTGGACTGGTGTCAACTTCATATTCTACTTCGGAACCACTTTTTTCAAGGACCTTGGCACAATTGATGACCCCTTCCTAATCAGCATGATCACCACGATTGTCAATGTCTTCTCCACTCCGTTCTCCTTCTACGCCATTGAGAAATACGGACGTCGTCCTTTGCTCCTATGGGGTGCCCTAGGCATGGTTGTGTGCCAGTTTATTGTTGCCATTATTGGTGTCACCGATGGTGCCAACCCCAAGGCCGTTAGTGCAATGATCGCTTTCATTTGCATCTACATCTTCTTCTTTGCTAGCACCTGGGGCCCCGGCGCTTGGGTCGTCATTGGTGAAATCTTCCCTCTGCCTATCCGGTCCCGCGGTGTTGCCCTCTCCACTGCCTCTAACTGGCTCTGGAACTGCATCATTGCAGTCATCACTCCTTATATGACCGATGTCGATAAGGGTAACCTTGGCCCTAAGGTGTTCTTCATATGGGGCTCTCTATGCACCTGCGCACTTGTCTACACTTACTTCCTCATTCCCGAAACTAAGGGTCTGACCCTTGAGCAGGTTGATAAGATGATGGAAGAGACTACTCCCCGCACTTCTTCTAAGTGGCAGCCTCACAGCACCTTTGCTGCCGATATTGGAATGGACGAGAAGGCTGTTCATGCACCCAGCGTGACCCAGCAGGAGGCCTAATCTATTGGAGTGGTTCATTTATGTTGGTTCTCTCGTTCTCTGCCTATTGGGTAGTTCTGGCCCATTCACTTCGGCACTTGCTTTAATTATGGCTTCTATTATGGGTTGACGGTTCCATGCAACATTGCCCCCGATATCCACGAATATGTATAAATACGCACATTGATTCTCGTGGCTTTTGATACTATTTCCCCCTTACTTATTGTAGGCAAGCATTTAAGTACAAGATTTTGGGGCTGCCCCAGGGCGTCCTCTAATCTTTTCACGATGCTTAGTACCAAATGTATCCACGGACGTCGGAGGCATAATCTTACATTGACATACATGATAGAAGCCACCCAATGGACTGCGTCTTGGTAGATAGTTAAAAATGGTTAGCTAATAGTAAAATAAAAAAATCACTCATTTCCGGTGGGCAGCAATTTCTCGGGGAAAGATAATAAAAAGGCAGGGTAGTCTATACGATAGACTTGAAAAAGTATAAGGGAAGGCTTTCCATCCGGGCTCATAATCAGTTGATTTTACCAGTAGACCAAAATACGAATCTGTACCCAGTCTAGTGGGTTGTGGTTTAGAATCCAACTATGAAAGCGATATGAAGAATACAACAACTATATATATCTGAGTATGTACATGTAGAGTGATCCACTTCCTGAAAACGAGCTTAGAGCCTCGTCAAGGCCTCTCGTGGCCTACTTGCCGCTCCCATTCTTAGGCTGCCCTCGTGGCGCGCGACTGCGAAACCGTTGTGACGCCTCATCGAACTCCAACACAGCATTCACCGTTTTGGCTCGCGAGACGATGTCTGGTTTACCTTTCTCACCTTCGTTGGAGCCTCCCAGCAGACTCGACACGCTATTGAACGCGTCCCACACTTCTGTTCTGAGTTTCCTTCGCAAATCCACTAGCCTTGAACAGTCCACCAGAACATGCGTGACAGTTTTTTGCGCGTCGCAGACGCATTGATTGTCGATCTTCCGTAAATGACCGCCTTTGGTGCTGGATTTCCACTCTTGCTCCTACTGAGCTCGGACCTCACCACGGATATACGCGTTCTCCCTTGTCAGCAACGGCCGGAAGGGCTGGATCTTGCCTGGGCGCGCAGCGTCCCGAGCTAGTCGGTCTTCCGCGTCGTTCCCTGGGTTATCACAGTGTCCCGGTATCCATTGGAGACGAAGCAAGATGTTCGCTGCTTGGACTTCGGCGACCGCCGATAGAATCGCGTGGAGAATCCGTTGTCCTGATTTATTTCTTGCGTTTTGGATTTATGATTTATTGTAGCGCTGACTTGCTGTCACACAGAATAGTTGCAGTTGATTGCTGTCTGCAAGCGTTGGGTGAGCGCTGGCGAGCCAATCTGAACACCATATTGATGGCGTAGAAGATGCCTATCAGCTCCGCTACGTGAACCGACCAGCTGTCCATCGGTCCCACTTGAATTTGTTCAGATCCCACTACCTCCAGATTTGCGTCTAGTGCGACCACGGCCACGCCAAGATAGTCTTCAAGACCCGAGGCGTCCGAGTACAAAATCACATCAGACGTGGACCGCGTAGTTTCTGCCCGTTCCCTCGCTATTTCTCGGTCTGGTTCGATCTCAATTTTTGTAAAGGCATCGGCAAGCCATGGCGGCAGCGGCCGGGGGTCAATCGTTTCCAATTCATTCAGCCTGTACGACAATGTGGGTCAACCAGCAAAATATGTAATTCACTAACTAAAAATGGACCAAGTCCACTATTACCAATCTGTACGGACATCGATGACTAATGGCGCTTTTGTATGGTATTCCTCGTACCAGTTGTCACATGATATACAGGGTACGAATACCTATATCAACTAGGTATCGCAACCTTAGGCGCTCTAACTATGTCGGCGTGGGCCGTATTATCAAATGTAGGGGTCCAATCAATGGGTTGGGTTCAACTCTCTGTATTTCTGTATCGGCTTTCCTGACAATTTATATGGGCCGCCGATTACAAATTTAAATTACAAAAACATGTAGGATTAACCAATCCTCCGGTATGCCCATATGCCAATGCATCTGCTCCGACAAATTAGGTTTCTCCGTAATGATGATCAGAGGCGCCCCACCCTACTTTTGATCCGGTAGATGGTACGTTTCCTCATCTACTAGGAGCGCCATAGTGTCAACCTTGAGCCCACTGTTGGCCAATCATAGAGAGTAGACCCATACGCTAAGCAGAGCACCACCAAACAACATCGGAATCTTCAATTTTGAGCAAACTTGGAATATGTGACATTCCACCGTGCTGAACTGCACCTAGTTTGTCACTCTTAACTATGTCTCTTCCGATCGATTGCTCGAGTGGTAAGTTGTGTTTCCCATATCATGCTCAGGAATAAACTCCAATTAATCCAACCAAGAGGACCTCCTCAAATCCCACGTTTCAAAGGTTCGAGCTTGGTCGCTTACCGACAATACATATTCACATGTTAAATGTATATGTTCCGGGTCAGATCTCACTTTTTTCTTTTGCTGATGGATACGGCTTTCTACTTTTGATGTTCCAAAAGATGATATGTTTTTTTTCTTTTTGTTTTTTTTTCCCTAGACCACACAGTCCGTAGAATGCATACTGCAGAATCATAATCTAGTGGCTTGCTCATAGCTAACTACGCCAAGGGGGAAAAAAGCCATTGACATATCCTAATTCATATATATCCCTACGGTTTTCCACGGCTGTGCATCTAGCGCGGCGTCTTAATTACGCCAATAGAAGCACCCCGCCGCCCCACCTGACTCATGAACTCTTGTCGTCATGTACGGTGTACCTGTGGACTCCGTGACAATTATGAATAAGAATACCATATCCCCTTGCAGAGGCTGCTAGCTTTACTTACCCGTGATAATGATCCAGTCATGGGATGGGTATACAATCTTCAAGAGATCGATCCAAACAGCAATATTCCGCGAGTGATCGCAATTAGCTTGGTGTGCTCAATTATAGCCTTCCTGGCTGTATGTCTGCGGTTTTATGTGCGACTAAGCAATAAGCGCTTTCCATGGATTGACGATTATGCGGCACTGGCGGGTTCACTGTTAACGTTAGCGTACGCAGGGGTCGCCGTTGCTCGTGAGTCGATTCATTGAGAAGCGAAAGTTATCCGTGGCACTGACGGTATGTTTATTTCAGAGACACGATGGGGCCAAGGGCTCAGCGCCGGCTATTTACCAAAGGTGAATATTATTCCTTTTAGCATGGTGCGCATCGCAAGACTAACATTGTTTCAACTCGAGCCTGACGCTAACTTTGGTCCATAGCTCCAATATGCCGGCGGCCCGATCTACTGTCTGGCTGTTCTCGGCTTCAAAATCGCGCTATTGGCGTCCTATTTGCGTATTGCGGGTATCGTTGAGCGATATCGCAAAATTATCATTGCCGCCATCATCGTGTGTGTCATTAATCAATTAGTTTTCACTTTTATCATATCAATCACCTGCATACCGGTCAGCTCCCCCTTATATAGTGAGCACCAGTAGTGGAAAACGGGTATCTGACGTTGAACAGGTCGCAAAACAATGGGACTCTTCTCTCAAAGGGCATTGTATCCAAGCCATACCATTCTACTTTGCCCTTGGAGGTACAAGTATCGCGTTAGACCTGATAATCATAGCACTGCCTCTACCAGTCCTTTGGAAACTCCAGCTCCGTCTTAAACAAAAAGTCATTCTAGCCTGCCTATTTGCTCTCGGCTTCTTCATGACCGTGATTCAGATCATCCCCATCTTCACAGTCTGGGACTTGAAAACCTACACCGATAGCAAAAATATCGTGATCTGGTCTTCTCTAGAGATCAGCCTGGGCGTAAGTTAATTTTTACTATTTCTTCACGTCCGAGGAAAACTAACAAAAAAAAATGTATAGGTTATCACCGCCTGCATTCCCACGTACGGACCTTTGTTCAAGTCATTCGCTTCCACTGTTAACTCATACCGAAACCGCGAGACTTCGCGTGCTTGTGCGCTTAATTCTGTTCGCCAAGGCACGGGGACGGTTACGGGGCTTGCGCGCAGAAATAGCAATTTCGAGCCAATATATGAGTCCGAGGGGCAGCAGTTTACTGAGATTCGATCCGGGGCGCAAACAAATGATGGGGATAGCGAGGAGCATATATTATCGGAAGCGGAGGACTTAAAGTATATGTGACTTCGGAGTTTACAGTTGAGTCTGGCGCTGCCCTTTGATTTATTACTGTAAATACCGCAATTATAGAGGTGATAAAGCCCACGGCGACTTTTAGCCTCAATTCTAGGGGATTTCTTCCCTCTTCAACCTTTTCTATTTCCGTTTTGACAGATTTCAACTCTGCCTTCTCGTAAATTTTCCTTATGACAATAATTTAGGTCTCCAATGCTTTCAGAACTGATAAATGCTACTAAAAATGCTTGTCGATACCTATCTACCAGTAGTGAAAATTGAATTATGCCGTAGTGGTTGAGATATTAAGTTGTGATTTATCTCATTTACTAACGTATTTCACCGAGCCGGCCACCCCACCCGAAACGCGTCCATTAATTTACCCCCTTCTTCTTCAACCACCTACTATACCACCAATTCGCTCTCAATCCTCTAGGAATTTAGTGGAATAAGAGGGTAGGATCTTATTAGCTATTCAGGCCTTTAAGAATCAAGAAATCTCTTCAATTCGCGAAGTGGCGCGTCGTTTTAATATACCACGTTCAACACTTCAAGATCGACTACGTAGCCACCAGTAACACGCGAATTCTCGCGCCAATTCATCTAAATTAACTAGAATTAAAGAGGAATCTCTTAAAAAATAGATTCTCTCTATAGATCTACGTAGAACAGCCCCCCGGCCCTCTATAGTACGAGTAGTCTTCCGCACGACCCAGTAAAACCCAGACCCAACCCAGACCCAACCCAGTCTGGGTTGGGTTTTGGGTCGAACCCTTCGACCCAGTAATGGGTCTGGGTCGGAGGGTTCGACCCAGTACTGGGTCTGGGGCCCCAAACTGGGTTACAAACTAAACAAACATGCTAAGGATTCTAAATGTATAACTTATGCATTTGTTCGCGGTAATTTTGAGTATTTGCTTTACTTGATTATATCTAATTTTATTTGTAAAAAGGGTAAAAGAGATGCGTATAATTGAGGATTCTTTGTCAAGCAAGCTAATGGTATTCAAATAAATCATCTTCCCTGCTTTTACGTTTTCTCCCTGATGCTCGTGTCTGTGTACAGGTTGGTGGTAATGATGGCGAGCAAGGACGACCATGTTCACTTGTAGGTAAGGGCCTCTCCTCCGATACATCCTCTGGTCTATCCTCAACTACAATCTCAATTGTATCCCCTGGTTTATCTTCCGGTTCATTCTCCTGCTCCTCTGTATCACTAATTGGATCAACCTCAATCTCACTGAGCTTCTCTTCCCTCTCCTCTTTTGCCGCCTCAAGCTCATCCTGGGAGAAGAATTTCTCAAGAAGTGTTGCTTCCTGCTCCTCCATATCAAATTTCGTTGTACAAAGAAACATCATTAATGCCTCGACAGTCTCACTCTTCATTCTACCACGACGATAGTGACAAATATCTCGAGCGGTATTAAAGAGGCGTTCAACTCCTACGCCAGTTGCTGGAAATGAGAGTGTATCTCGCGCAAGGGCAGCAATGGCCGGAAAGCGAGCCTGGTGCTCTTTCCAGAAAGTAAGCGGCCTAACAGAAACAGTATCTATATATATATTAGTATTATTATTACATATACTCTTTGTATTTACTTACCGCTGTCAAGATATTGACTGATTTCATCAGTAATGGCTCGTGGTTGTATATCCCTTCCATCAAGCATCTCCTCTAGCCTTGAGCTTGGATGGGCTATCGTTAGAGAGCTTTGTAGATCACGACTGCTTGTTCTAACTTGTGCTTGATATGGAACAAGGGCTTGTTCAAAAGTAAGTCGATAGGTATCTCGCTATTTCTGATCCCAATCACTGGAGAGGAAGAATTTGAATTTGTTCACCGGTGCAAGCATTGTACTGATTGCATAGATATTCCCTCGAAGATCATCAGCTTGGGAGTAATACTCATCAAGCTTAGACCGACCAGCTTCAAGGGCCTCTAGCATCTGTTTCTTCCATGGGACACGCTTTCGGCGTAGCTGTGCCTGTGATCGCTCAAGATGATCAAACAGTTTGTTGTAGATCTTGAACACATAGTGGGCAGTGACATCTCGAGTCTTTGATAGCTGTGTTGTATAATCAAAGAAGGGCTCGGTGATACAAAGAAGATAGTCGATCTGACGCCACTCTTGCTCGCTGAGTAGCATCTCCTCACAATCATACTCTGTACAGAATAAAGAGAAGATAGCACGTAGCCTCTTTGCCCGGCGAAGCATGAGGAACGTAGAATTCTATCGTGTCTTTACATCTTGGATTGGAACGATCTTGATATTAGTTGTCTGAAGATTGTAAAAGGTCTCTCTGCGCTGGGGACTTGTATTGACGTAAATCGCAAGATAACGGACTTTGTTCAGTGTGGAGGAGATCTGACTTTGCTTCGCATTTTCTTGGGCTAGCCTTGACTGCTTCTCTGTCCACCTTGTCTCGGCTGATTCATTTAATGGAACTGCCTTGATCCGAGCAAGAAGCTGATTTAGGCTGAGCTGGATAACGTGGGCAAGACATGGTATTCGGGTGATAATAGTATCATCTGATAAAGCCTGTTGGAGAGTAGTAGCTAATGTCTTGTTGTTTGATGCATTATCTGTTGTCAACCCGAATACTTTATCTTCAATATTGTGCTCCACTAGGGTTTCTATAAGAACACTACTCAGGTAAGAGCCGGTATGTGTACCATGAAGCGGCTTAAACCCAAGTAGTACCTCACGATATACCCAATCACTATCAATGAAATAGCCAGTAATAGCCATAAATGCCTGCGAGAATGGAGATGTCCAGCAGTCAAGCGCAATGGATATCTTTGAGCCAGAAGGCAGCGTACGAAGGATACGCTGCTGCCGGTCTTTGACTAGACTGCCCAATCGGCGACGGATGGTATCGGCAGATGGGATCACTAGAGGGGATGGGGCGGAACGAGCTTTATTGATGATGCGTTTGAATGATGGATGCTCGATCAGATGGAATGGGAGCCGGTTGAGAGTAAGAAATTGGAGGAGATCCTCCTCCCAATCTTCTTGTAAGAAGGGTATGCTTGCTGAAACTTCTCCCTAGAATAATAATAAATTAGTATAGTTACTTAGTTTTATGATATAAAATATACCTCTCTTTGTAGGAAGTTTGTAATCTCTGCTTTCTTCCCCTTTTCCGACCGTAAACAACCAGCCGTTTTCCGATGTTTCTGGATGGTTGATGTGCCATGATACTGCGCTTTGCCTATACTGTTCGGGCTTAGTGTATAAGGATGCTCTAGGATCTTCCCACAGCGCTTGCACATAACCTTTGGTGCGCCATCAATACCCTGAGCTACCTGATGGTAGCTATTCCAGATCTCTGTATGGCGGTTCGAATCCCATTTAAGCTTGCTTTTCCTCCCATAGTCAGTCTCTAACCACCAGTCCACAAAATCGTTATGTGACATTGTATCGTATAGAATAAACCCTTTCCTACGGTCGGGTCCAACGCGTTTCAATAAAGGGGGGATTGGGAGGGGATCATCTGGTCTTCGGAAGTTTGAGTCGATTGTGTGTTGACTTGCGGATGGTGTGACTTGTCCAGTTGAAATATATTAGAGATCGTCAAGATTACCACCATAGAGCGACGATGCAAAGTCGGAAAGTTGGCTTTGAGACATAACATAAGAATGACATATAATATATACAAAGGGATGTAAGGGGAGAAATTCTTTAACGTACAAAGGTAGAAATGCACTAAAGTTGTAGAAGTGTCTAGGAATATTGATATATCAAATATAGTAAATTATCCTACTCTTGTTGATTGGTCTATTATACTAAAATTATATGGGTCTAAAGAAATACCCCTGAGATAACCCAGTCAAGACCCAGTCAAGACCCAGTCATAACCCATTTAACCCAGTAAGAACCCAGTAAGAACCCATTTAACCCATTTAACCCAGTAAGAACCCAGTAAGAACCCAGTAAGAACCCAGTAAGAACCCAGTAAACCCAGTCAAACCCCAGTCAAACCCCAATTCCCACCCCAGTTCCATTAATCCTTCTCAAAATATTTCTTCCTACCCTCCCTTCAAGTCGCATATACCAAGTAGATTAAGAGGTAGTAAGTAGTTTTGAATATAAAAGTTTACTAGATATCTATCCATAGTTATATAAGCTCTAAAATTAAACAGAAGAAGAGAAATAAATGAATTCAAAAATTATTTTACTCTGTAGATGAAAATATATATTATGTTGATGTATGTTGAATATATATATCTGCAACTTGGGGTATACTTTGTATTTTAAATGGAATGCTATCCTACGCTTGAGAAAACCAGCAGCCAACACATACCACCTTTCCATATGAAATAAAGCATTTGAAGAAGTAATTAATCTTGAACCAGATATATTGCTTTGAAGAACGAGGTTATTTCTTAAAATTTCCTTTGCCTTGTTGGTAGAGAGTGTAGCATTTCGATGTAGAAACCATAACAGGGGAAAATGACAGTATGTTATTTAAATATTTATGCCATAATTTATGCAGAAACTGGGTCGAACTGGGGCTATACTGGGTTTTCTGGGGCCCCGGTCACTGGGTCTGGGTTGGGCCTGGGTTATGAGGTTTCGACCCAGACCCAGACTGGGTTGGGTTCTGGGTCGAGACCTTCGACCCAAACTGGGTCGTGCGGAAGTCTAAGTACGAGAAATAACAGATCTTCTTCTTCAAAAGCGTGGAACTACTCCGGTTCTTTCGGTCGGCCAAAATTAGGTTACAAAATTTATAAAACGACGTCCTCTCCTCTCCTCCCGATTCTCGAAACGGTATAACTACGAGCGTACGAAATATAAAGACCCTAAAATCATCGAGAAGTAGTTTAATTTAGTTCAAAAGACAATCCTTCAATTTAGAATCGACCCTAACGATATTTATAACTTTAACGAAATCGGTGTTACCAGCCAATTCTTCAAAGTAAAGAGTGCATTAAAACGAAAATACTAAGTACAAAGAAGGGAAGAAAAGAAGAAGAGAGGAGACAAGTCTGACAGGACCTTTGTGGGTCCTGGACGAATCAACAAACAAACTATGCAAACATCCATCGAAGTCGGAATCTAATGGCAGAATCTTCCCTCGTACCTCTTCCAGATCGTAACAACCGGTTTCGCGATAGGATTAACTGCAACTGCGAAGGTTATTACACGGAGTGAATACTACGGTCGGAGGCCGGTTTTACAACCTAGAAATCGTGAATAGGTGACGGTAGTTAAATGTACGAATACTTCCGGTTAGGCCCTTCCTCTGTATATGATTTTTAAAGGCAAAGTCTTTATTAAATCATGGTTTGACGGCCTCCCGGAGGATTAGCGCTTTAAAGTTAGTCCTAATAGCTAGACCTCTGATAAGATTAGACTTCGTTAGCTTAAGAAGCTCTTTTTTCCTAGTACTTCGCGTACGAAGGGGGTATACCGGCTTTTGATTCTTAATAGCCACGGAAGTCATTTAACGCCTACATTTGACGAAATTTATAAGCAAAATAAGGTGATACCAGTCTTTATGCCAGCGCATTCATCTCATCTTTTACAACCTCTAGATATTGGTTGTTTTACGGTATTAAAACGTGCCTACGGTCGGATAGTTGAAAATAAGATACGGACCGGGTCACCGGGATCAATCATATTGACAAACTTGACTTCCTTAAAGCATACCCTCTCGCACGAATTGAAGCTTTTAAATCGGAGACTATTAAAAATAGCTTCGGAGCAGCTAGTTTAGTCCCTTTTAAACTAGAAAAAGTGATTTCAAAGCTTAATATTCGGCTTCGAACTCCAACCCCCCCACCCCCCCCCCCCCTAGCCGGGGGAGCGAATCAAGTCGAAATTTTACACTAAAAACACTAGCTACGCAGAAAGATCTACGTCGACAGGCTTCGTCAATCAAAGCTTTACTTCGTATAAGGTCTCGCAGCCCATCAAGTCCATCAGATCGTACATTGAACCAGCTTATGAAAGGCTTCCAACTCCAGATACAAAGTCATATTCTACAAGCGCAAGAAATCAAGGAATTACGCGCCGCCAACGAGAAGCAGAAGCAAAAGCGTACTAGATCTCGGAGGCATATACCTACCGAAGAAGGCCTTTCGGTTCAAGAAGCCTCTGCATTAATTATACAGCAACAGGAGGCAACTGAGGCACCTCCCCCCGGCCCCGGCATACCTGGAGAATCGACTATTCAGCCACGTACGCGCCCCCCCCCCCCCCGGGGGTGTGGAATATGCAGATTGCCAGGGCATAGAAGAGAAACATATCCAGATAGACCAGATAGTTAGTTGAATTAATTTAATAGAGTTTTGGTTGAGAAATTCACATTTGAAATTAATACATTTGGGTGCGTGGCCGGCTCGGTGGTGTGGCCGGTTCGGTGGTGAAATACGTTATGTGTTTTGGATATGGTGGCTCGGTTACCGAATACGTTAAATGGATTTTTGTGAGCTCTATTGAGACCAGAGAAATTGATATCACCATAGTGACTCTCATACAATATTAGTGGCTGGGTTCTACAGAACATCCAAGTGGGAAGACTGGTATTCGGGGGTCGGGTTTAAGTGAAGTGCGAGAATAGAGGATCAGAGGACAAATTCCTGTAGCTCCGATGAGCCGCGGGCTTCTCGGTCCTTCAGTCTTTGTAAACTTTATGAAGCGTCCCACAAATCGATTATGGGGCGTTTAGGTTTACGGACGAAAATTTTCCACGGACGAAAATTGTTCCACGGAACCTTGCCGAACCGCAACTGTATGCATCGTGGTAGTGTTTGAAGAGTCCGGAAGACTCTCAAGGGCGCTCACACAAGCATTTGCTGTCAATTTGTCTCTCGTTGACGAAAATGGTAGAAAAATAAGCGGAGGACTACAAGGCAGTCTGACCTCTACTGTACAGTTTCACTCCTACCAACATGCGTATGGTATTGCCTTGTTCAACAACGTCAACGTCGCTATTCGCCAGACAGGGCCATGGCGACTTCGGGTTTTGCTGGGGGCCCTTTCAAGCGCCGAAATGACCATTGAGGCATATGCCGATTCAAGGATCTTCCACGTCGGTAAGTAAAAATCTGAAACATGGATGATATTCTTCGTATCATAGCATAAGGGATGCCACCAACGCGTGAACAAGCATTTTGAATACTATACCAATTACAGGGTCCATATTCGATCACCTCCTACATTTTGGCGCTCCAGGTGTTTTGCCAACAAGCTCTCTTTTTCTGATGTTTTAATTCGATCTCAAATAGTCGACCCCCGTGATAGTATATCTACAACTAACAATAGGAAGCAATATTAATAGTGTGCACGTTTATTGCGTACCCAATTGAACTCTTCGATTGCAGGCCTTTGGACGTATTGGTTACGCATCTATGTATAGATCAACTAGTTGTTCCCAATCAAACACATTCGACTAATCGTGGCTTTCGCTCTCACTTTGACATCGCTGGGCAAGTGATCGCCGCCACCCTAAAACCGGGGCGATCGGATAGGAACATATATCACAGGTCACATGTACTATTTGATTGGTAGAGCATTAACCATTAACATGCAAAGACCCACCTGATCTCTAATAGTACTTGAGGCTTGGAAGATTTCTAGAAGGCCCGGCTCGATCCTCGGCAGTTTGTGTACGATGTACGTGTGGTTCTCTTAAGGGTTACATATTCACATCTATGCATCGGCTCTATGCCTAAAGTTTTTTGGGGCCGCTTTGATGCAACACGAAGGGATTGTAAAATTCTAGCTCAAGAAGGGCAATATATCAAGATTCAAACCACAGACTGGAGGATGGTAATACCATAGGCGCTAAATTTCTATATTAAGATAATTACTATTGATACAGTATATTACATTATTAATACTAAATCGAACTGGTTTTTAATCTAGAAAACTTAGAACTAACTATAGGGCATAGGCTACTGTCCTATCACATTTCCCTAACACATCCGTCAACCGGCAACTATGAATACTCTAAAAATAAACGTTACTAACTATGGAGGTATATAGCCTTTACCCGGGACTTAGCTCACAGTATTTGTTCCAAGCAATATACGCTCAGCTCCCAAATGCGGTACATCGTTGCAGGCGATAGAGTGGGAATTGGTTGTGGAAATCGGTCTTCGGAATACCGAGGCACCGAATGCCGACTGGATATTTTCTCACTTAAGTTTCAGCCAAGGCGGTCAAGCATCATCGGAGGTTTCTTCTTGGTCTTCAGCCAAAACAGAGTGAGCAAGATCTTCACATGCTGTCCCGCCTCATTGCACGTAATTGTGTAAAGTTATGGGCGAAAAACCGGCGGTGAGCAAGGGTGCCAATAACTATGGGAAAAATGAGTTATGACGCACTGGGAGTTGGGGATTGCCGTACATAGTGCCCTCGGCCCCAAAATATGTATGTTGTACTATTCGTTTCTCACTTGCTATGGAACGGGCATCCACATTGTATTTGCATAATTCGTCAATTCCGCCAACTCCGTCCCCAATGGACCCGCGGAATTATGTGTCGTGATAAGCTACCGTGGGCCTCGTCATATGAATAAAGGTAAAAAAGATATTCCGCTCACTGAACCACACATCGGGCCCATTTAGCCTCCAGATTTCTCTCTCGAATCTGCCGTGCCTCACGACAAAGGCAGTAGAATACAAAATATTGTTTACCATCTGAATGATGACTGTTCATCTCCAAAGAAAGATCATGATAAAGCATGAATAATGCTCGACCGTCTTGGCCAAAACTTGATAAGAAGATATCTACTCGGCACTCGGTACCTCGGTATTCAGAAGACCGATCCCGACGACTGATTCTCACTCGACGACGTACTACATTTGAGAACCGACCTTATATTGCTTGAAACAAATACTGACGTGTTTTGCCGGAGTAACTGCTAGTGAGATAGAACTCGACAATGCTAGCGCTGCGATGCAGACAGTTCCTGCTGTACGTTATGTAGTCAAAAATAGTGACAGTTGAGACTAACTAAGACGTTAGTTAACGTATTCGGTAAGCGAGCTGCGCGCGCAAGCCAGCTGCGCAGCCCGAAACATATAGTAAAAGTGATGCACTTGTCATTTATATTTCAACAACCAACGTTTTTATCATATTGGACTTCTTGCCGATAGAAACCGATAAGCATTTTTAGTGTTATATAGCAATTTCGACTAAATCAAAAACCTACATTGTCCTGGTATCAAAAAATACATCGCTGCACCCGAGAAATATATATATCTCTATCAAAAATTTATTAAATTCCTATAAAGTCTATACAATAGCTAGATATCACATAAAATGCATTAGGCCATAAGGAAAAGTTCATATACACAACCGTTGTTGCAATGTCATGTTGTAATTCATCGCTTTTACTATGTGTTTTGGGCTGCGCAGCTGGCTTGCGCACGCAGCTCGCTTACCGAATACGTTACTTGTTACTTGCAAGGCTAATTAGTATTGAACATTAGTATAGTTGGAATACTAACAAAAGAGGATAAGTTCCCTACAACCCCATATACCAGATCAGGCTTACGGCTTAAATGGCACTTATTCTGATCAGCTCTGATATTCCCCACGGGGGGAATATTGGGTGGATCATGGTGCTACGAGTGACTAAGAGGAACCACACCGAAAACCAATGTAAGAGCGGCCAACCCCGTCCTAATCCCATCTTAACTCCGCCCTAGCCTTTTGTTTCGTCAATTTTAAACTGTGGAGATTGAAAATACTTGGCCTTTGATTGGGTAAGTAGTATGTATACTTCTCCATTTCCGCGGGGGTCCACGGGCGCCCACGGGCGCCATAGTTTCAACCAGACCTCGCCAAAGTCGTGGGTTGAGTTTCGACCCTTGACCCAAAATCCGCCAAGAAATTTAAATAACAGTAATGTATACTATATTATAGAGCTTTATATGTGTTTCTTCATGTATTACATATGTAATTCTGTAATATACGGTCCATGGGTTCTTGGCGGGTCGTGGGTAAACCCACGGGTACCGGAAAAAGCAATATGGCTAGGCCTAGTTTCAACCTTCCAAGGTTAAACCCACAGTTGACTAATCATAAATTGAACCCCAGTATGTAGTAACCAACGACCAGATAGTAATGGCGTGGTCGCAGACCGTTCTAAACATTCCAATATTACCCAGAAATCATACGAGGGGGCCATGGTGTATTTGATTAGGTCAGGGTAACCCTACTGGTGTGTAGTGACATATTCCCTAGGACTTACTGTTAGGTGGTTGGTTTCTCACGCGCTTAATCTGACAGATCCTACATGTAGACAGCTAGATAGCTTCTCTCTTCCTCTCTCTCCTCCTTTCCTCTTTGATCTCCCTCATCGTAGCTCGATTCTCAAGACTTGCTTATTTCTATCTTTCATAGCAAGTTGACACAGGATTCGTCCCCAATTCGGAACTACGAAAGACCTGTCATGTCCAGCGAGAATGTTTAATCGAGCAGGCCCAGTACTGAAGCCTGGTTTATAACGCCTAGCAAATAATAACATAAATCCCCATCCGCGTTCCATGCCTGTCTACCGGTATTTTTTATCATATTCAGGTTTGATTCACATTCAACCATCTCGCCCCCACACTAACCTGTATGTAGCTGAAGAGCCTTCGGGGTTGGGTTTCCATGTCAGCAAAAATAGGCTATCCTATTCATCTTATTATCCCCTCCGCAGGGATTATAGCTACGGACAGTCAGCCACGCCCTTTCCAAGGGATCGTGGGAAATATTATAAGCCGATTAAGCAATTACCATCTATATTCTCCTTCACACTTGTTGCGAGACTTGTAATAAAGCCCCGGCTCTTCTTAAAAAGGCCCATTCAAGTTTATTTAACAGCAACGTAGCAACTTCTGAAATGTGGCTGCTTCCGTAAGAAGCAGATATAATTCCTTTTAGTATTGCAGTATACCATTGGTCACAGAGTCTTACACTATTCCATAGTCCTGTTTCGTAGGTTGATTGTAGATGTAGATTAATATCTCCACTGTACTTAGCTAGAGTTTATTAGGCAGTTTCAAATTTATATTCATTCCACTCTGTGTCTAGGTAATGTAACCTCCTACGTGGTCCGCTACTCTATTCCCTTTCTAAGAATACCAACAAGTGGTTTTAATCTCCGTTACTTCATTTTCAGCCCATGTGTTGAGCTTGAAAACATATGCTCCTCCGTCGATTCGCCAGTTCAGTGGATATGTTCTCGTAATCCTCTAGCGCTTGCAAAATGCCCCCATCTACTCGGAAATCCACTTTTTATTGGTGTTGGAAATAGCAGACTAACATGAAAAGGACAGTGATCTACCGCGACAATTCTACTCCACGTACCATCCTGTGCTCATCTTCCTCCCTTTTTTGAAATAAATTAAATAGAATCCAACGTCTGACATCCGCTGCATCCGTGTCCCTCTCACGAATGGTTTCAAAGGCCCTAATGTCAAAGGATAACGTAACCTTCGCTAGTTTTATGCCTTCCCCCCTTTCATCTGATGATCTCTTCCATATACAGAAAGGAATATATTCCGTATATAAACAAGCAATATTTATTACGGGTCGGGCTCTGTTGTTGCTTCTATTGCCACTATAAAGTTGGCAAGCCCCTCTCGCTGTAGTTGGAAATATTCATCACAACTTTCACAGAACTCGAAACGTGTCATAACATCACAATCTATTCTCTTTGCGCTCAAAATGAAGACAATCTCTTTGTTCGTTGCACTTGCTACAGCTGCATTCGCTCAAGATCAGACGCTTTGCGACCAGTATGGTTACTATTCCTCCGACAACTACGCTGTCAACAATAACCTCTGGGGGCAGGATGATGGCACTGGCTCTCAGTGTACCTACGTCAACTCAATTTCGGAGTCGGGCGTTTCCTGGTACACCACCTGGAGCTGGTCTGGCGGCGAGGGTAATGTGAAGAGCTACGCCAACTCAGGTTATATTGGCCAGATGCAGATGTACGTCAGTGACATCAGTAGCATTCCCAGTTCCGTTGAATGGAGCTATGACAATACCGAGATCAACGCCGACGTCGCGTACGACCTTTTTACGGCGGCGGACCCTGATCACGTTACCTCCAGTGGTGACTATGAACTCATGATTTGGTATGTTTGGCTATACCCACTCATTGTCGTCGGCTGTTAATCAGGCTAAATGTTTAGGCTGGGAAAGTATGGAACCATTCAGCCCATCGGTACTCAGATCGCGACGGCCACTGTTGGAGATGAAACGTGGGAGCTGTGGTATGGCGTCAATGGCGATCAGCAAACCTACAGCTTCATTTCCTCTAGTCCGATCACATCTTGGACCGGGGATATTCAGGACTTTTTCAAATACCTGGCTGAGAATGAGGAATACCCAGCCAGTAGCCAATACCTCATCGGTAAGTGATTCCTAGGACAAATGTATCAAAATGTGGCACGTACTGATAGAACTCCTCGACTCAGCTCTGCAATTCGGTACTGAGCCTTTCACTGGCGGGGAGGCTACAATGACTGTTTCGAATTGGTCTGCGAGTGTTGAGTCAACCTAATTGTGGTTGACTTTCTAGGGCTGATTTGTACGGCTGGTTTGTAGGGCTAGGCGGGCGGCCGGGGAGTGGATCGACTTGACCCTGGATAAGTCACGTACGGGAGGAGAAAGCGGAACCGGTGTGTAGTTGGCCAGTATCACCGGTTGGATTTGGAAACATCGAAAATCTACATTGTTACGGTACCGAAAATTACGTTGCTCGGGGCCAGATATATCTATATCAATCACCAAGTAATAGAAATTTTTTAAACTTCTAGAGACTAGATACCACTAGACCTCTGCATAGCCCACAAATGGGCCCATACCCCCGGCCCAAAGCCCAACCCACAGTGGGCTATGGGCCCAATATTCAAAGCCCAACCCAACCCACAGCCCATTAATGGGGGCCCATAAGGCCCCCATCAAAGCCCATTTCTACGCACAAATACAGTCTTGGCATGCATAAAGTAGCTGATTAATAGCTGTATTTTACGCAAGTTCCAGCCTGTATATTCAGTATTATTATATTATCACCATCAGAAGTACAATATTGTAGGAATTGAGTAGATATTATACTGAATTCAACATCATGATGCCAGATTTCATACAAAATCACCCAAAAAAGATCCAATTTGACCATGAATTCATACTATTATAGCGTACTGAGTATCAGTATGAAGAGATATATATATTATCTAGATTGAACTAGGTGCATCTTTCTGTTGAAGTATAAAACCAAGTATCAAATTCATGTTTTGTAGGTTTACATGACTGAACTTTATACTGACGGATACCTATCTCTCCTTCTTTGTTTCTGCTTTTATAGATAGGTGATATTATAGCTGATCTCGAGGTAATAGAGGTTTAAAAATATATCCTAAGCCATCGGGTGAAATTTTTTGGATCATAATATTGCGAAATGGACCGGGAAATGGGCTGGGAATGGGCTATCTATGGGCTTTTGATGGGCTAAGCCCACTTAATATGCACGATGCAGCCAATCATATACGAGTATTATAATCATACGTTTCAATTCTGACTAGCACTATGATGAATCCTCTGTTTATTGCATCAATTTGCTGTTTAATGCTACTATCAAGATTCAAGAAGTGGCCTTTTGTAATGTATGACCTTGAAGCTATCCCCCTAAAGCCCTATATCCTTCCTACTATACATTTCATACTATACATCTTCATCTTTGAATCAATCTTCATTATTGAATCGTCAACTGATCATGTCGCAAAGCCAGCAAACCGAGTTTGGATCATCTCAGTTCGACCCATTTGAACCTGACCTCGATACTATATCATTTACTACCTCTCATCAGGCATCCAGCAGCTACCACCGTAGTCGTTCATCGTTTCTTCAGCCGTCTGTTCCTTCGTCAATTGCCTTAGAAGCAGAACATTTTCAGTGCTTTCAACGAGTTGGTCCTGGTAGAATAGGCACTTATTTTCTTTTCGACGCGATGAATCACAGCAATTGGGTTGATTGGTGGTTACAGACCGACTATGGATCTACCAACACGATGATTCCATGGGACTCCCAGCATGGTTCTGCTTCGGAGACTTGGAAACAGTATGAACAAGTGGCGCATGTAGTTTCTGGGAGCCCGAAGGTGATGTGCAAGCGTTGCGGTCTTATCCTTGAGCATCCTTATGGCACTAAGAAACAAACTGGCAACGGTAAGAGTACTGAAAAGGTCAACCGTCATGGTACAACGACTATCACTCGTCATCTGGAAACTGCAGCTTGTAAAAAAGCTACAGGGATACGGAAGCAAAAGGGGGTAATGAGAGGGTTTATTCAATCGGTATATACAGTCCTATCCTTCTTTCATACTACTTACTTATATCAATATCAATATAGGGTCATACCGAAGCGGAAGCATCTTTCTCGCAAGAGGACTGGAACGATCAACTCCTACAATTCATTACCATCAACCGACTCCCATTCCGACTTGTCGAAAACCCATCCTTTCGTCTCTTGATTTCGCAATCACAGTTAGCCCCAAGCCCTTTGGATATACCATGCGCTACTACAATTCAACGTCGGCTATCTCTTCGTGTGAAAGAGCGGCAAAAGAATATACTTAGGATGCTACCGGAGCATGCAAGGATCTCAATTGCATTGGATTGTTGGACATCTCCATTTGGGCAAGGATTTATAGCCATTACTGGCTATTTTATCGATGCTGACTGGGTCTACCGCGAGGTGCTACTCGGTTTCAAACCCCTTCATGGAACACATTCCGGTGTGAACCTAAGTACAACTGTCATACAGACGGTTACTCAGCATGAAATTGAGGACCGGATATTTGGATTGACCACTGATAATGCGTCGAATAATAAGACTCTGGTTGATACACTACAGCAATCTTTGCTACAACAATCTTTATCTAATGCACGGGATATCAACATCATCCGCATCCCCTGTCTTGCGCATGTGATCCAATTGAGTTTGAACCAGCTACTTGACCGTCTCAAAGCAGTCCCTCAGAATGAGACTACAGAAACCAAATGGACTGAGCAACAAGTTACTCTCGCAAGGGCGAATACAAAAAAACGGGATATCTCGCATACTTTGAAAAGAATACGAGCACTTGCTGTATACATCCGCGCTAGTCCTCAGCGCCGAGATTCATTTATCGCACTTCAACCTTCAGGGCAAGGGATTATGCTTCTCCAAGATGTGAAGACTCGGTGGAATTCAACATATCTTATGCTCCGGCGAGCCAAGAGACTCCGTATCTTTATCATACAATTCTGTGATCAGTTCAATGAGCAAGACTTCGCACTAGATGATGATCAATGGCGTCAGATTGACTATCTTCTTTGTCTTACAAAGCCATTCTTTGATTATACACTTGCTCTCTCAAAGACACGAGATGTAACATCACATCTTGTCTTTGAGATCTATAATTTGCTATTTGAGCATATTGAACGATCAAAAAGACAATTGAAACGAAAGCGAGTTGTATGGAAGCAGCAGATGCTTGCTTCTCTCGATGCTAGCTGGTCAAAATTACGCGACTACTACAAGGAGACTGATAAAATGCGAGGGCATATCTATGCAGTTTGTACAATGCTGTCGCCGGATAATAGATTCCAATTCTTTCTTTCTGATGACTGGTCCGACGCTAAAGAGCTACGGGATCAGTATCGAGTAGCATTCCAGGATGCACTTACTCCAATCCAGGAACGTCTTGATAGTGCTAAGGGCCCGCAAGGGTCTTCTACATCGACACCAAGATCAGTTCTTCACAATCTTGTTCGAAGCCAGAAATCTATCCCCAAGTCAAAGCCGGTTGTTGATGAAATAACGCAGTATCTTGATGGCAGTAGGTTGAATCCTTCCGATCACTTATCTAATAGATACTAATGTTGATATAGATATAACTGATTCGGAGCCGCTCTCATTCTGGAAAGAGAATGAATCTCGTTTCCCAGCTATCGCTTCACTTGCACGGGATTATCTTGCAATCCCAGCAACGGGTGCTGGTGTGGAACGTCTGTTTAATACTGCGCGCGATATCTGCCATTATCGCCGCGGCTCTTTGAAATCGGGCACCATCGAAGAGCTAATGCTATACCTCTGTACATCTAAGTTTGACCTTGATGTACAGGAAGCGGAGGAATTGAAGCAGTTCTTTACTTCTAATGAGATCGACGCATTGATGGAAGAGAAGGATGAGACGCCGGATGATGTTGAGATTGATGAGATTAGTGATACTGAAGAACAGGGTGATCTATCTGGGGATTTGATAGATATTGATAACTACAGTCTTGACGGAGATGATGATGATGCTGCTGCACCACAATTACCGACTACTCATACTCAGCAGCGTACATCAGGGAGGAAGAGGATGCGAGTTGAGGATGATATGTATGAGCATTATTAATATAATTCAACCACCTAGCATCTATCACTTAATATCTTCTCAATCAATCATATAAGCTTATAAGAAGAAGATGGTTCATGTACGGCTTAGACGGTAATTGGAATACCCAAAAAAACCAGGGAAAAATGCATTACTTATGCAGCTGCGATACATTGGTATGTTTGTATTGTTTGATGAATAATGGGGGCCCATTATGGGCCGAAATGGGCCCTGTGGGCTTTCACTCTGGGCCCATAACCCACCGATGGGCTCGAAGGATGGGCCCAAAGCCCAACCCATTCGTGGGTTGGGTTGGGTTGGGCTATGGGCTTTGTGGGCTATGCAGAGGTCTAGATACCACCTGAAAAGCATTCGGTTAAAAGGAAAAGTTCCTATAACCTGCCATTGTTGTGATACTATGTTGTAATTTATCGCATTTACTGTGGCGTTCTGGGTGGTAGTGTCATGTCCCACACTCCCTGAGGAGGGTCGCAGGACTCGACATGGATCTACATGATCTATGCGAACATGCGGAACCTGTATTGAGAGTCATGCGACAAGGATCACGTGACCTCGCTTACCCTCACATGTGCTTCCGAGAGGTTTGGAGGGTTTGCTTACTCTCCGTGCCTGAGGCCACAACTTATTGGTGCCTCAGGCGCTACATTCCTAGTACTGGAGCAAGTACCTGGTAGCGAGTGCTTACTACTACTTGCTAGTTAGTAAGCACTCAGGGGTTTTATTGGAGGCCAAGCCCATGCTTGGCGCTGATGTAATACATTCTGCATTTAGCTAGTAATTAGTACTACCCAATGGAAACCATGCGATCCTAACAGAATCTCATCTGGTAGCATGTCTTGCTAAGGCCTTACCTCCTACGGTAAGCCGGAGGGAGGCAGCGGCATCCCCATAAGAGACCGCGCCTCCTCACCGGTTCCTGGGACCAACAAGTGTACCCAGGAAGCCAGGCAGCAGGCGAGGGCTTCGAGCAAGCCCCTGCTGCAAGGAATTTTCGATCCAGGGACCACGAAGCAGTGTGCGGTGGACCGCTCGTTAAGCCGGTACCAAGAACTTGCTGGCGGCGGTACACCAAGGGAAACGCTGCGAGAGGTCAAGGATCCGTATCCTTAGGGGCGAAGTGGGGGCCCCCAAGAAGCAGAGGCAGTTGGAAGAAGTCAGAGTAAGAAAGCCTCTGACAAGGAAGATACCGACTCGCCGAAACCCCAATTGGTCACTTGCCGCAATGGAAAATCAACCTTTTGAAGAGGAACAGCAGTTCCAGCAAGCGGAGGCAATGCCGCCGACAAGTCAGGCGGAGACGCCGGCAACGTTTAGGGCTCACCTGCCGCTATATATGCAGAGAGCCTTCGACCACTTGCCAGAACCGCTGCAAAGGATGGCCATCTTCCAGCAAGTAACCACCAACCCAGAGATGATGGCGGTGCAATACGAAGCCATCGTCATGATGTCTACAACGTATGGCCCGGGCCTCGGCCAGAGCCCGGGGGCCACAGGGCCAAAGTCCGGCCCTCACCCAGCGGAGATTGCTGGCCGCCTGAAGGACTTAGGTCAGCCGGCCAAGTACCAAGGCAACCAGAAAAGCAACGCTGCCAATCACTGGTTGTATGACGTCGATGACTACTTTATGCGCCGCCAAATGGTGAGCGGCCGAAGCGATGACGACGCGTACAAGCTGGCCTTCGCCGCGGGCTTGCTGACAGGAGACGCTCAGGTGAAGTGGAGAACGACCAACCAGCAGGTAGATGCGGGACTTGGAGAACGGATCACCACTTGGGCGGATTTCAAGGCTTGGATCCGGACTAAGTTCGAGCCAAAGACGGCAGAGTCGGACCGCTTGCGCGAGTACACGCACAAGCAACAGGGAAACGACTCCCTGTCTACGTACCACGCTGCCTTGTTGGAGCTGTCTCGCAACTTGTCGGAAAGCCCCTCGGAAAGAGGGTATATCCTGCAACTGGTATCGGGCCTGAACTCAACTCTCAGGGCAGAGTGGTTCAGGCAGCAGGGCCGACCTGAAGCAAATGCCGAGGAAGCAGTCAATCTCTTGCTAGAGCTCGAACGGAGTACCCAGGAAGCGTCTGGGTATGGCCGTCCCATACGGCATATTAAGGCCGGCCGGGCTCCCGCAAGCCCTGACGCCATGGACCTATCTGCCATGCAGGACACAAGGACTTGCTTCAAGTGTGGTAAGCCCGGACATCTCAAGAGAAACTGCAAGGTGAAGGGAAAAGGGCAGGGTCAGCAAGCTTAGGCGAGCTTGCTGACCCTCTCCCCAAGCCCCGCCGCCCCGACAAGCAGGGTACCGGGCTTAGCCAGGATGGAAGAGAGCGGGATACCCCGCGGGCTGTGATGAGGCTGAACGCCCTCGGAGAACATCTCAACTTCTTCGACGGCTCACTCTCTCGGCCCACGGCAACCGGACCCTCTGTCACTTGTCGTATGTTGTTAGACTGCGGGGCAAGCCACACGTTTGTATCGTTGAAGACTGCCCGGCGTCTAGGCGGCAAGTGGAAGAAGCGCGTGCCGTTGCCGGTGTCGCTGCCGAACGGCGAGACCCTACACACTCAGGGTACAATGGACCTGGAGATTCGCTTAGGCAAGTGGGCCGGCACAAAAAGGGTGTGGGCAGTCGACATTGAGGGGTACGATGTAGTGCTCGGTAACGACTTCCTATGCACGCACGACCCGAAGGTTAGCTTCCCGACAAGAAGAATGTGGCTCACTGACCATAAAGGAGAACACGAAGTACACGCGGTGGATGGCCGAGTACTGGATAGAGAAGAGAAAGGGACGTTGAACTTGCTATCAAAGAAGGACGTTCGACGAGCCCTGAAAAATAAGAATACCGAGTACGCGGTTTTCTACGCCGCGAAGAGCGAGGACAGTGACCAGTCCACCGAGGACCTTCGCCTAGCGAAGTTGCTCAAAAAGTACGCGGATGTCTTCGCGGACGACTTGCCAACAGACCTGCCCCCCAAGCGGAACATTGTTCACCACATCGACACAGGCACGGCTGACCCAGTGAACGTCAACGCATACCCCCTATCCCACGAGAAGCTCGAAGAGCTGAGGAAGCAAGTGAAAGACTTGCTGGATAGAGGGTTGATCCAGGTGTTAGCGAGCCCCTTGGGCTTCCCGGTGGTCTTCGTCAAGAAGCCGGGAGGGGAATGGAGAATGTGTATCGACTACCGAGGCCTTAACGAACTCACTGCCAAGAACGGGTACCCCATTCCAAGAATCCAGGACTTGTTGGACATCGTCGGCCAAGCCAGATACCTGTTGAAGATTGACTTGGTGGCTGGGTATTGGTAGGTTCGGATGGCAGAGGAAGCGACACCGAAGACGGCATTCAACACGATATGGGGGAAGTATGAGTGGAAAGCGATGCCTTTCGGACTCTGCAATGCGCCGGCCACTTTCCAGACCTTGATGAATGAGACACTCCGCCCCTACCTGGGCAAGTCGGTAGTGGTATACCTGGACGATATCTTAGTATACTCGAGGACACTGGAAGAGCATTATACTCACTTGGAGGAAGTCCTGCAGTGCTTACGCGAGCAGAAGCTCTTTGCCAAACCGAAAAAGTGCGTATTCGTCACCAAGGAGCTCGAATTCTGTGGCCACGTTATCGGAGACGGCAAGGTCCATGCCGTTACAATGAAACTGGACGTCATCAAGGAGTGGCCACGGCCAACAAACGTCAACGAAGTCCGCCGCTTCCTAGGTTTAGCCACCTACTACCGACGCTTCGTCAAAGACTTCGCGAAGATAGCGGTGGCTCTGCACAACCTAACCAAGGAGGCCGACGAAGAACTGCGTAAGCAGAAGTTTAGACCTATCACTTGGACCGAGCAATGCGAAGTGGCTTTCATACGCTTGAAGGAGGCGCTTGTCAACGCCCCGGTACTTGTCCAACCCGACCGGGCCAAGCCATTCACTATAGAGACCGACGCCTCCGAATGGGCGATCGGCTTCGTGCTCTGCCAAGTGGGGGATGACGGGAAGATGCACCCCGTCGCCTTCGACGGCCGCAAGTTGAAAGGTGCAGAGTTGAACTACCCAGTCCACGAGAAAGAGCTTCTCGCGATCAAGGAAGCTCTCCGGACTTGGGATAGGTACTTGGAGAATGGAACAAGGACCACTATCATTACCGACCACGAAGGCCTCCAATACCTCACCACCACGCGAGCATATAGTAAGAGACTTGCTCGCTGGATCGACGAGTTCCAGGCATACGACCTCGAGCTTCGGTACCGGAAAGGAGAAGAAGCGGTCGTCCCCGACGCCATTAGCCGGCGCCCTGACTTTCTCGGAGAGGGACCAGCTAATGTGGCCCAGGGAGCACCCACTTGGGGGAGATTGAACTTGATGAAAAAGGTGGGCGGATTCGACGAAGTGGAATGGTACGCCGCTACCATCCAATACTTGTCGGCCGGCAGCTTGCCGGACGATAAGTCACTCCGCCGAGAAGTTATGCGTTGGGCAGGCAAGCTAGCGATACACGAGTCGCCCTTGCCGACGGCCGCAACGCAGGAGGAGAATACCAGACTAACTTACCTACATGGGGACGGATCCTCCGCCCCATACCTAGAGCCACCCTTCCGGAAGGACTTTCTGGAGAGGATGCATAGGGAATATGGACACTTGGGCCACCCAGGACTGCGTGGAGTGCTCCGCACCCGCGCTTGGTGGCCCGGCATACGGCAGGATACGGAAGAGGTGGTGCACCTCTGTCCGAACTGCCAAGTGTCAAGATCGAGAAACGAGAGCTTCGAGCGAGAGGCGTCTCAGTACCTAGCAAGCGCAGGTATCAAACCATTTGAAAGGTGGGGGATCGACCTCATCGGCTTGCTGCCCACGACACCAAGCGGCAACCGGTGGATCATCACGGCGATCGACTACGCCACCGGTTGGCCACTTGCGAAGGCCTTGCCAGAAGCGACAGAGGAAGCTGTCGCTGAGTTCCTCCACGACGACATTTTCACGGTATACGGTGCACCTGCGGAGTTCCTGACAGATAATGGCGCCAACTTGCTCGCCACCTCCGTGCAGTACTTCATCAAGTTGATCAACGCGAAGCACCGGACGACCACGCCATACCACCCGCGGACGAACGGGAAGGTGGAGAACCTCAACGGCTTGCTGGGACGGATGCTCACGAAGTATTGCATGGGTAAGCCTACCAGAGTATGGGACCTGTACTTGGCACAAGCCCTATTCGCCACAAGGGTGAGGGAACATGCCACGTCGGGCAAGAGTTCCTTCTACTTGGTATACGGAACCCATCCACGCTTGCCGGGGGACACCGAGCCGGTGACCTCGGCTCGAGACCCAGCGGAGCTAGACAGCAAGATCATGGCCGTCAATCACGCAAGAGCCGAGGCCAACGAGAAGTTGTTGTATAAAGCCATCCGGGCGCAGAAAATTCACGACGAGAAAGTAACCACTTGCCCACTGCAACCGGGCAAGTGGGTATTGGTCCGGAATGAGGCAAAGCAGAAGTTCGAATCACAATGGTTCGGGCCGTATAAGATTCTGAAAGCTCACCCACTCGGCACGTATGCACTCGCTGAGCCGGGTGGCCGGGTGCTGAGGAACTTGGTGAACGGTCGCCGCCTTGTCGACGCCTTCGTCGATAACCCCAACCAGTTGTGGACGTCGTCGGGCGGTAAGCATCGGCTTCGGCGAAAAGGTGTAGACATTCGCCATCCACTTGACGGAGGCGAAGTGATCGATAGGGACTCCGACGAACCGCCTAGCTACCATGAATTAGCCACGATTTCCCGGGCTGAATGGGACACATTGGAGCGTTCAGGGGTACGCTCACGCTTGGTGGGAAGGGAAGAAGCACTTCGACATATCGCAGCGAAAGCGAGGAAGCAACCGCTAGCCGCTAAAGCGACGAAAAGAACGGCACCTGCGCCGGAAGCAAAGGATATGGCACACGCGCCGGATGAAACATGGCCGCAAGCGGCTAGGATACCCACTCAACAACAAGTGGAAGAGACCCAGAGGAACGGTCTAGAACACACAGCCCCTACCCACAGAGAGGTAGAGGAGGACTATCCGCCCACTCAGGAAGAAGTGGAGGAGTACCGGCAAGTAGACCGGAGGACTACCAGGAAGAGGTAGAAGAGTCCCAACAAGTGGACTGGATACCTACCCAGGAAGAGGTAGAAGAGGTTCCACGAGAGAACCTAGAGAGCGACGACACCGCTGAAAAGGATGGCCAAGGAGATCAGCAGATGGAGGACGCTCCGACAATGCAACAAGCATCTCCATACCTTTTCCGCAGGCCGCGTCGATACGCAATGGATTCACAATAAGTGAAGGTTCCGCTGCCGCAACAAGTACGCGAGCAAGCGAAGACTCCCGCAATACTACGAAGAACAATCTACAAGGGACTACGAAGAAGTCATTGATTAGAACAAGTGTTTTGTATTCGGCAAGTACTACTTAGAGGTCAACAAACTAGAGGTCAGCAACATGTTCAGCCCAAACAGCATCCACCTCCTCTTCACCAACAGCCCGCTCCATCGCTTCCTGACCACGAAGTGACTCCAACCCACGCAAATCCCGACGAACAAGATCAACATTTACCTGCATCTGCGCTATCTCCTCCGTCAAACGACGCTCCATCTGCAACCGTACATGGGGGGGGGGCTTCAAAAAGTTCACGGGTAAGTACACTGCGCCAACGGGGGGTAATAGGTTCACTTTCCTGCAACACTTCCTCACGAGACTCAACACGGGGGCGAAGGGGCAAGTCGGGGGCGGAGGGGGAGGTACGGGGACGTTTGCGGGACGACAAGCGGTTAGACACAGAGTTGAAGAAGCGGGAAGCAGCAGAACGAGGGGCAGAGGGAGGAGCGGAGGAAGGGGTAGTGGGCTGGGCGGGGGACTTACTAGTGGGAGTGACCGCTGGGTACTGGAACTCGGGGGAGTGCACACGAAGCGCGTCCAGTGCCCAGGCAGGGGTGTCAACGCGCAAGGAGCAAGCACGAGCCACACCTGCGAAGTGACAACACATGCAGGAACCCAGGCTGACCACAGTGCTCTTGCTCGGGCTTTCACGGAAAGCTACGACCCGGCAAGAAGCAAAGCAGCCAGCACTGCGTCGGCACCGAGTACACTCCTCCCCGGAGGGAGCAGCGACACCGATGCACTGGCCAATGACGGCCACCTGATGGTTGTGGGATGTAACCGCGCGAAGCTGGAAAACTCCATCAGCTTGGGGCCAATCCACTTCACCTCCGATCCTCTCCCACTCCTCCTGCAACGCGGCCAACATACCTCTCACTTCCTCAGGTAGAACCGGTTGCAGGGCATCATCGAGGCCCGTAGGCAACTCGGTGGCATCCTCAGCGTCAAGATTGACGAAGCGAGGGGAGGGAGACGGGCCGGCTAAAGAAAGTTAGCAAGTGGGGCAACAAGCGAGGATGGGGGAGGGATGAGACTTACCAGAAGACTGCGAGGCTCCCGCAGAGGAGGTCTCCATGTCAGGCGAGTCTTGCGGCACCGACAAAGGAGACGAAGCGCCAAGCGACCGGAGGTCCATGGTGTTTCCCTCTGAGTTCTCATCTGGCACGGCGAGAGGGTCAGGCGAGGGACCAGCAGGTGAATTCACGGCTGGGAACGACATTGTTACTGTGACAAAGTGACGTGTTAGTACCTGACAAGAACGACAACAAGCGAGACACGGGATAGATCACTTACCAACAAGTTGTTCAATGTCGTCAAAGAGTGGAATAGGAAGCAAGACTGGGGAGAAAAGAGGAGAAGAAATATTTGAGGGGAAAAGATGGGGGTATTTATACTCAGAAGGCTTGCTTGCCTACAATGCCTAAGCGAGCAAGAACAAAGGATTGATTGTTTGCTTAGAATACCCGAGCAAGCAAGAACAAAGGAGACAAAGTGAGGCCACACAAAGGAGCCTTTTCACTGCCTACCGGGCAAGTCTTTGTCGGCCTTTGTTGGATCTCTCATCTTGCTGGGTCTTTTTATACTGCCTATTCGGGAAGTCTGGATAGCTTCATTTTTGCAGCTTCCGGGGCGGTAAGCTAGATCTGGTGGGGAGGGATGTGCTTCCGAGAGGTTTGGAGGGTTTGCTTACTCTCCGTGCCTGAGGCCACAACTTATTGGTGCCTCAGGCGCTACATTCCTAGTACTGGAGCAAGTACCTGGTAGCGAGTGCTTACTACTACTTGCTAGTTAGTAAGCACTCAGGGGTTTTATTGGAGGCCAAGCCCATGCTTGGCGCTGATGTAATACATTCTGCATTTAGCTAGTAATTAGTACTACCCAATGGAAACCATGCGATCCTAACAGAATCTCACTGAGTGAGGTTCACCGTCAGGTGACTTGTTCGGCGCTAGGACACAGGACTCGATTGGCAGCAACAGTCATGAGTAGGGTGAGATTAGCATCTCCCACGATCTTACTAGACCCGAGCCCATACACTTAGATTAAGTCTAGGACGCGATAACCAGCCTCATTCCCCCCATTCCGCCGTTTTGAGCAAAGCAATGGAAAATGCGAGACCGTAGTCTGTTGCTGCTATGGCGAAACCAATTTATGGTTTTCTAGCATAGCAATGTCTTTTCTTGAGGCCCGCAGCTTTGAAATGGCCCCCAGCTCCAGGAACGGTAACCATAAAAGGCATAGCGTGTTTCGAAAGAGGGTTCGAAAAAGAACCTCTGTGTGCAAATGGTGGAACTGAGTTCGATCCTTCCTGTACATCTAGGAAAAAACCAAAAAGGAGGAGCACAAGATAAATCGAAGCATCTTGGGATTACCTGACCGGACCATGGGGATGACCACGAGAAGCCAGCGGGTGGGGCTGAACCCCCAGCTTCCAAACCCCCCAACCCGTCGCCCATCTCCCACCCCCGAAGCCGCAAACCCCGCAATCTCACTCGAATACCCCAACGTTGAGGACTTTTTTCTTGCCGAGGTTGATTCTCACGTCGAGGATGATTCTCACGTCGAGGATGATTCTCACGTCGAGGATGATTCTCACGTCGAGGATGATTCTCACGGTGAGGATTACTTTCTCGTCTTAATGACCTACGACTACTCAACCATCACAGCCCGAGCTCGTTTGTTCTAAGGAATAGTGCTTGCTGGGGCCACTCCGCTCCAACTGGCCCAAAATGGCTTTTATTACCGACCTTCAGGAGTCAGCAATGTGGCATGCTGTTTTGCCTGCCAATCGACCAAGCACTTATCCACCTTCCAATGCACCCGGTTCGAGGAAGTGCAACAACTACACGAGGAAGACTGCATATAGCAGATAATCTCGTGCGATTTGAAACACCATCTCGGAACTCCCAACAAACCCTCCTCAACCACCGCATTCTCATCCTCTAAGCGGTCAACTCCTACCGCCAATTCCAGTACACAAACTACAGACGACTCCAGTACAAAGTCTCAAACTCAATCCGCGCCGATTACATTTACTACAGTGAAGGAACGGTTGAACAACGCGGACTGCCGTTCCAATCCGCTACCCGCCATAATAGACCAAGAGCCTCAACAACCTCCAACAGCCCACTCTCCCCAGCTTCATCAAACGATACCGTCCATCACTTCCTCGCCCCAAAACCAACAAACCTATGCTTCCGTCCTCCAGCGACCTGTCACATCCATACCGCAACCGACTTCTCCAGTGCAAGAACCTTTTCTTGCCGCCAAACCTATACTCACAATTGAAGATCTTCATCTCCGTTTTCACAATAAACCGTCACCGTTCCAGCTCGAGAATAAGACAAGCCAACGCTCAGTCAAACGAACTCGGAATAAAACCGCATGTGTCACACATACTTTGTCCAGATTCTTAGCCTCTGCTTTGCCCGCGTTCTCACGGTTGCTAACAGAGATGCAGCCAAAATCGGATACGTCGTATCCGTCTCATCCGCAATTCCACTATAGCCGCGCCATGAGGGCAGCCTAACAATGGAAACGGCAATGGGCCACGATAGGCCGTGACGAGGCTCTAAGTTCATGTCAGAAAGTGGATCAATCCATATGTACATACCCGGATATATAGTCGTCGTATACTGCATATCGCTTTGCGAGGGATCAATGTAATGAATACTACTACTACTACTTCCTGTACATCTGGACTCAAGCACCGGGACAATAGGAATGTTATATCACCAGCAACTTTTGTCCCGACTAACTATATCATTAAATGACCTTAAACCTCGACCATACCCCGAAGCTCATATGAAAGTTCACGAAAAACACATATCTTTGCGCGAAACTAATTTTTGAAATTGCACCACAACGCCGAGGGCTACAGCTCTCATTTTAATTGCAAGTTAATTGTAACTTCCGACTCTATCTCCTGACCCTAATTTCGTATTGGTGAAAGGCATGGCAGCGCCAGGGAGCCAATGGTCGCCCCTTTCAGGGGGCCGTGAAATCTCTGCACGAAACACCAATGAGCGCATATTGGACGCCAATTACGACGTGCGCCAGTTGCTGAATCATATCAGCAGTAATAACTCCGTCAAAGTCCCGAAACCAGTGTTGGAATAGCTCAAATCGATTCAGGAGCTCACTGCAGACCTGATTAAGAACCCAATCGGTCAGGACTGGAAGCAGCAATTTGAGCAGCTGCGCCAGGAGACTAGCAAAATTAAACAGGACATCCATGCAGTAAGGATTGCTTCTTCGAATGCCAATGTTAATGCCAATGGCAAGCCCAGCGGATCAAATCTGATCCGCTCGTATGTTGATGCCGTCAAAGATGCCCCGCCGCCGACGCACTTTTTGTCCAGCCATGGATCGGCATCGATCAACCCCGCATCGCCATCCGATCTCCTCCAGGACCGTCAAATCATTGTCAAACTGGGTGATTCCGACGGCATTAAGCACTTCCTCACGCGAACGCCGGCCGAGATCACGAAGCTCGCCGAGAAGGCCCGAGTAAAAGCGGCAAAGGCCACGTACGGGATAACAGTCGCATCCGCCAAATTTGTTGGTGCCAAGCAATTGAAATCGGGGGATGTCTCGCTGAGCCTTCGTACTGCGAAGGAGGCAGAGATTATACGATGTCACCGTGCTTGCTGGGTAAAGCATTTGTGGAAGGGATCGGAAGTGCGTTTGCCGAGCTGGGGGGTAGTCGTACATGATGTCAATGTACGGTCTCTCGGGATTAATAGAGCTGCTGGACTCAATGGGCAAGGCCGGAAGCAGGGGATCATTAAGCAGCTGCTTACTGAGATCCTGTTCCACTGGGGAGACGATGCAGAGATTACCCAGATCTCGTGGCTAGTCCTCCCAGAAGGGAAAAAGTCAGGCTCAATGATCGTTGAATTCACCTCACCGCATACTGCGAACAAATCAATCAACAATGGAACACTTTGGGATTCAGAGGTGCTTACCACGGTCCTGTACGACCGGGCTGCGCGTATTCGCCAATGCCATAAATGTCAAAAGTTTGGACACATAGGAAACACCTGTTCTAACGAAACTAAGTGTGTCTTTTGCGCCGAGAAGCATCATTCTCGAGACTGCCAGCGTAAGAGGGATGCAACTCTTAGTGAACGAAAGTGCGCCAATTGCGGGGGCGCACACAACGGATGGTCGAAGCGGTGCCCCGACTTCATCAGAGAGATTGAGAGGGTGCAGGCTCTTGCACAGGCGAGAGAGCGGTACCACCGGGTGCCGGCATACCTCTCGATGGCCGCCGGAAGGACGCCAGCGGCCACCACAGTGGGACCCGGGAGTTCAGGAGGTAGCGGCTCCTGGACCCCCACCGAGGAAAGCTTTAGGGAGGGAGGACGAAGCCTAACAAAGGCATCAAATGGAGCAATAAGCTCAGGCCAACCGGCGAGCAGCAAGGAAGGGCCAGCATCGGAGGATACCGAGATGCAGGAGGCCCAAGAACCCCAGCCAAAGGATACAATACCTACCTTTACAGTTGGCAGTACCGAGGCAAGTGCAATTAGAGAGTCGATTCGCCAGTCGGCACAGAGGCCGGCAAGGGAGTTGATCGTTCAATTCACGCACCGGCGATGACAGCACCGGCAGTAACACGCTCGGAACCTCCAAGGCGCAGGGCACCGAGCCGGGCATCAACGTCATCGTCGACGACAACCAGGAGCAAGGGCCTGATCAGATCTATGCTTGACACAGGTGTAGCACAGAAGCGAGCAAGAGACGAAGTATACGTTCTCGAAGATGAAGAAGCAGTACTACCAAGCACGCCTTCGTCATCAGCACCAGTGGCATCAGCCAGTGAATACCAGCCATCAGTGCTATCCCGTACTAGCGGGAACGCACGAAGGGCCAGAAAGTGTAGTACCACCGGCAGAAAAAGTTCCACAGGGAAAGAGAACGCTATCTTTAAGAACAACACAACAACATATACACTAGGCCCTCGGGGCAAGAACAAGCGCATCTTCGACGACCAGGTCAACCTCACAATGTCAGCCCCCTCGGTGAAGTTTACCAATAGGGCTGACATTCAGGAGGAGAGAAGAACCCGACAATTCACCAAGAAGCACACCGAGACGCCAGTTGTCAATGAATAATATACCGTTCACCATCATCCAATACAACACGCACCGGTCGAGGGATGTCGTCATAGCAGACTTCTTGGCGAAGCCAGAGGTCTCAAAGGCAGACATTATTGCAGTGCAAGAACCATGGGAAAACCCATACAATGACACAACGTACCACCCGTTGAAGCAGACCCATGAATTGCTCTTCCCGTCTAGCGCGGAGACCGGCGGAGGGAGAGCAAGAGTGTGTATATATATCTCCAAGAGAATAGGCACCAACTGGACGCACTATGCACATAGTGAAGTCTGCCAGGAAGTGAGGATCCAAACCGGCCTTGGCGAGATCTGCTTCGACAACATTTATAACGAGTGTGGTACCACCGGCACTGTGGACCTGCTTAGTATAGTGTTGGAAGGTAGTAGAAAACATACCATGATTGCCGGCGATTTCAATCTCCACCACCCCGCCTGGGGAGGCATTGAAGCTATATAGGATGCAGATTCTGACAGGCTAATTGAGCTCTGTGACGAAGCAGACCTCGATCTGTGGCTGGAACCTGGCGCGATCACGAGGGACCAGAACGGGGAGCAGACAACGATTGATCTGTTCTTCGGTACGCCGGATCTCACTGAGAGATTAGTGGTGTGCGAGCTGGCCCTAGCTTGTCATGCAGATTCAGATCACCTGCCGATCCGTGTACTGATCGACATAGACACACCTACAAAGCCGGCGGAGGCGCAGAGACGAAGGCTTTGGAAGGCCGTGGACACTGAGAAATCAAGAAGCCGCACTGGAGAGCCACAAAAACATTTACGAAGACGTTGCTTGCGATGACCACGGTCGTACTAGCATGATTTTCACAGATGGAAGCGGGTTTGCAGGGCATATTGGCGCATCAACAGCCAGTTATTACCCGGGGATAACGTCACAGAGACGATATCTTGGAACGGACTCCCAGTCTACAGTGTACGCTGCCGAACTCAGCGGCATCGAGATGGCACTCGCCAAAACCAGAAAGGAACAGGCTCGAGAAGTGATTATTTTCTCCGACAGCCAAGCTGCCATCCAGGCAGTTCGAAACCCACAGCGACCGTCTGGCCAGTACGTACTCACACACATATATAATCACGTACGGGCCATCCGGTCGCAAAGCCAGCTAACCAAAGTCACTATCAGGTGGATCCCTGTATACGTTGGTGTGGACGGCAATGAATTTGCCGATGGAGAAGCAAAAAGTGCAGCGCTTCTTGGTGCGGGGATGGGAGTTGCGACCGGGCCGGATAATCGCGATAATCCGTCTCGCCGCAGCTGCGGCGGTACGCCAGCGAATCAGAGAGCGATGGGAGAAGCAGTGGGGAAGACGCTGCGGCTGTATGAGGCCGGTCGAAGCCACAACATGAAATTCCGATCCAGATGCGTACAACGAGAATTGGACTTTGACACTTCTTGTTCAAAATCAAGGCAGCAGAAACAGACCGATGCAGTTGTGACTAAGACTCACAAACACCAAGGCATGTTTCGATGCAGTGCCCGAGATATATCATCCCGCGCACAAAACTGTGGGAGCAACTGGACAGAATTGGGATCGGATTCAAAGAGGCAGACTGTGACAAGATGATGTCTCACCCGCAGGCCACCCGCTACATGGTCAACTTTATGCACCGAACAGGTCTCCTCCAACAGGTTGAACACGTGGGATCTTAGGACGCGACGACGACGAACCAACAGGGCTTCTAGCAATGGATCTAGGTGTGAAGACGATGGGCATTAGCTAATGGAGAGAAACACAGCAATAGTCGACAAACATGCCAATCAACTGCCCACGACAGCGTCATCATGAATTGAAACTGAGGTTTGTTGGGGGGGGGGGGGGGGGCGGGCGTATACAGAGGAGAGAAAGTGAGAGAGAAGTGAGAGAGGAGGGAGAGAGGAGGGAGATGGAGGGTACACTCCATCCAATCATTATGTATTTCTCATGTATGGGTATGGGTTTGTGGGCTACAGGAATGCGCTGATTCCGCACTCTTTAGGATCAGCATCTGTATGGTCTCTGGGAGAGATTCAGCTCTGCGTTAGGCTTCGAGTTCTTACTTCGGTTGGATGAAGCGCCTGCATAGGCATATGCTACTAATACTACAACAGACGACTTGAACTTTGATTGATTGATTGATTGATATTAGCACTATTGGTTCTATCTAAGGATAGCTAGGTAGAATGAGTGGATGACTGATATATATATATATATACCATATCAAATAGCAAGCAAAAAATTGTTGAAATCCCAAGTTAATTCACCATAATTAACATGCCTTTGGTTTTGGATTTGTCATGAGCTTGTTCAACGCTAAACCCTAATTGATTTCATGCATATGTTGCTTCTTCTGCAACGTGTCCCTTCTGCATTTCCTACAGGCCAAAGAACTCAAGACTCCTACGGAATCGAGACTAGCGGCGTTAATGCAGTTTGACGCCTCTATCAACTATTCCACCACACGAATTCGAGGATACTGAAATCATGACTCGAGGATTCCAATTCAGACTGACTCTTACACCTCGTCGCCTTCATCAATCCATGTACGAACCATGAAAACATGGAAGAATACAGCGCTTAGGAATGACACCGCTCATTGCCTACAATTTCTTCTGATTCTCATCACAAAAAGCAATTGTCATGGAAAGACATAGATGACTCTAAAAAGGGAGAGGAAAGGTATAAATATGGCTCCATTTCCATGTATGAAGCGATTAGACATTACTACAATTTACTTTTGACACCTTTGTGAAAGATTCCAAAAATCCGTTATTACATGCTGTTTAGTATACTTTATAGTGTATTACTCAACAAAAATGATAAGGCTCTTGGTGCCTTGGGAAATAACACGGGCCTGGAAAAGGATACAACTCATCTTCCGCTCAGGCATCCAATAAGAACCGGCCCAGACATAAGAAAAAGCGATTGACTTCAGAATATTCAACTTCTTCCCAATTCCGGCGAAGATGCCCTGTAAAGGAGCGTTGAAAAGCGTTAAAAGCGCCGCTTCACCAGGATGTGTGACTTAGATCGGTTACTCCTGGCTGAGGGGACGGCACTGTAGAAATCACTGGTCAGCTACTGGATTTTGCGACTAGATGCTCATACGGTGGACTTACATCATCGCCATTGCAGCAAGCGACGTTGTGGTTGCAATCAAATTTGTCCTTTGATTCGTGGACGGTGCCTTCCAAAGAAGTTAGTGATATTAATTCGCCTATTCGTACTTAAGGCTTAGCATACCTAGGAGGGCTAGGTTCAAAGGACCGATCACACTGATGGGTGAGCAATAGGAATCTTTGACACCTAGGACATTAAGCCCATCAAGCAGTGAGAGGAGAATGTTGTCCTTGTCCTCTTTCTGAGGGGAGCAGCAAGAGACCTTTCCGCCTTGGCATTGGCCTTCGGATTGGATGATCGAAAGCGTGCTCGGCTTATCCGAATGCGCACTGGGTGGCAGAGCCGCAACGGCAAGAGCGAAGGAAATGACGGAGATGATCGAGGCCTTCATTGTGGAAGATTTAGGTATTCGAAATGATAGGTAGAAAAGGAGATAGTAGATATGTGTGAGATGATTGATTCATCTTACCAAGGGATTATCTACCCTTTTATACCCTTGTAGGGAAATTTCCTAACACTATACTCTCATTCCAGGAGGTAATAGGATCCAACTCTCATTCCTTCAAATCCCCTAAGGGTCGCATCTAGAATACTTTCTTAGACATTTACACCCTTCAGAGGCCCTAAGCTTTGGTAGGGAGAGAGGAAAGATACAACATAGTTATGCCACCCTTATTACATTCCTTTCCGGTTTAGCCCTTAAAATTACATCGCGGTTGGCGTTTTCATCTAGCTTCTTTAAGTCGGCTAACGTAAATAGGATATCCGGTATATCGAATACTACTGGCCTTGGGGGTTTAATCCTTAAGTCTAAGTCTCTGATGATCTACACTTTTTTCCGAAGAGCATAGTTTAATAGGTAAAAAAAGCATAAAACGTCATCAAAGTTATCATAAGTCTAAGTCTCTGATGATCTGCAATATGATCAAATATCATAGTACCCTTGCTAAATAGTAAAAAGAGAGAAGAAGAAGGATGTAACAGTATCCCTATAGCTATAAAATTCAAAGGGGTTGAACGTATAGACATCATATTAAGATCCGATGTTACGCTAGCTAATCTCCCTTTTCTTGCTTGTCCATTAGCTTGTAAAGGAGGGGTACGACCTGGCTAATACTATATACCCTCGTTTACTAGGTCTTAGCCTAAGGCTTTATCGGTATTTCAAAACTCCCTCCTGTTTACGCGCTTTAACTAAAATGGTGTAATAATTTGTAATGCTATACCCAGTTGCTGGTGCGTATTATGATTGGAAGGAAGCCATACAATATATAAGGTTGGCCTTGGCAGACACCATAGACCCCACTGTTTTACGGCAGCTTTATCCGACCAATCATAATATAAGAGACAAAGTTTCCAGGGGCTCCGTATACCGATGTCCTGTCATCTTTATCCCTAGATCCCACATACCTCCCTCGCCTTAGCAGACGCCAAGCGCACGGTAGATTTACCCGAATAATTAACATTCGTGTGGTGTAGACCTCGTACCCACCCGCGAGCTGCCCTCTGAGGGCCGACAAACAAGACAAACAAAGAACGTCCTATGATTGTATAATTTGTGCTATTTTGACCTGTATTTTCGACTTGCGATTTGATTATAAATTCATCCTTCAGACCGCATTAAATCAGGGAGCCTATCGAATGGTAAATCATGTACTTAATTGAGTTCCAATTACATCGTCTAGCATACATGTAAACAATGCAGACTAAGCAACAACTTTATATCCATCAAGAAGCCTTGAGGGCTTCCGAACCCTGCCTGAATGCCGGTTTTCAGTATCAGGTAGGCCGGGCTGACCATCATCTTCGTGCTCTCTATCCTCTAGCTCCGACGGTGCACGCTGTCGGCGTTGTGATTGGGGCCCATCCACTAACGGTTGAACCGGAATAGGATCAGGGACTAGTCTAATCTCATGATCAACCGCCCCATCAGTTTTATACTCGTCATGATCACTAGTTAATGCGCTCTAGTCGGTAAAACTCTGTATCCTTCGCCTCCTTATTAGCCTGTATTTCTTCATGTGAGGGATATTTATTAATCAATGCCCGTTGACTATCTTTCGAACCGTGATATACACATAAATACCATAAGATCTTAAATTGTTGATGAGTTTAGTAAACCCCGACGGTAGTGACAGACATCCTGTGCAGAGTTGAATAGACGTTCTACAAATACGCTAGTAGCAGATATAGAAAGCATATTGCAAGCAAAGTTTGCAAGCGCTAGAAATTGGCGCTGGTGATCCTTCCAGAATACAGCGGTCGAAGTTCTCACACTGCCTAGAATCTAGCTTAGTATTGGCCAGATGATAGAGTAAGTATAAATACTCACATCCTTAGTCTTTGAAAGAAGAGTTGTGACTTTAAAAAAGGGCTGCGTGATCCAAAGAAGATATTCGATCTGCCCCCACCCTTCTTGATTCAATACGAAGTGGTCCTGGCCGCACTGGGAACAAAATCCCTCAAAGTCTGACTGAAGCCGTTTCGCACGTTGTAGCATTAGAAACGTCGCGTTCCAGCGCGTTTGGACATCCTGGATTGGAACAAGTCTTGGTTCATTATAAAAATGACTCCCGCCGCTGTAGACTTGCATTGATATAGATCGCAATGTTTCGGACCTAGAGAAACGTAAGGGTTTTAGAGAATAGCAGTAGGATTAGGAATACATACCTTATTTAGTCTATCGATAATCTCTCGTTTTGTTGCCTTGCGTGAAGAGAACAGATACGGTTTTTTGACCAGTTTATCTCTACGTTCTCATTCTTTGGAATTGTCTTCATCTTCCCAAGAAGATCATTCAGACTAAATTGAATCACCTGGGCAATACGGAGAACTCACACAATTATTGAACTATGATTTAGTTCAAGGTACTGTAATGATTCTTGGATACTCAATATCATAGTCTTGTTGTTTGATGCATTATCAATTGTCACTTCAAGCACTCAATCTGTGATTTCATGCTGCTAAAAGAGCTTTAATACCACCTCACTTAGGTTCACACCTGTATATGAACCAAATAAAGGTCTATCCAAATAAAATATCCGAAATCTAATGCAAGCGAAAGCTTTACACTAGGTGGAGGCTGCTTTAGTATAGACTGTTGCTGCTCTTAGGCGTACCCCCGTAGGCGAGACTGCATTGTTTTATTTTGGCTTGTATTAGGGGCAATCTAGCATATACGATAACGTCACGAAATTCGTTACGCCCGATGAACCGGAAGGGGAGGCGTGAAAGGAAAAGTAGTTTTAACAGTTTTTGTTCCCATACTTCTTGCATAAAGGCTGTCGGGGTAGCTGGTATGTTTCTTACCTTTAGATAAAGGGAACGAGTAGAAACCCCGAAAATTAAACCCCGAAATCCTGGTTCAAACATACCGCATTGTAAGTAAACACTTGATATTGGTTTTTTGGCTAGTAAATTTACGGTAGGTTGGTCCAGCTAAATGCCGATGAAGTGTAGTCGTTCCATATCGTCCATTCGCCGGATGGTCTAGGACTTTATGGCATTAACTGTACTTCACACTGGCTTTCTAGTTTTTGCATTAGCGACTTGATCGAAGTGCTGCCAGCAAGCTGCTGTACAGTTGCCACTCTAATAAAGTCTGCATCATATTGAGCATGTATCACAAGATTATCTGTTGCCATTGGTCGCCATTGTTTGCCAGCGTAGAGACTTATGTTTCAGCTGGTAATCTGTATTTCTGCGTTCAGCGCGCGATAAAATACGCCGGCTGTTAAACCAAAATATTGGATATAAGCTCACCAATTGTTGAGGTACCAAAATTTCGGCCATTGGGGTCCGTGGATAGTATGTTATGGAGATTCAGAAAGCTCAAAACACAAGGCTGAAACCCTCTATCGAAACCCAAAGATATAGACAGTATGAGCCTCAACTATTTCTTTTCCCCAGGCCGCCGAATTCATTTAGTAGTCATAGGCATGATTAGAGGTCAGGCCGGATGTAGTATATCATGGGTGAAAAAAGCCAGAAATCCAAAAAGCTATTTATCAGCTAGATCATATATCATTTTCTCGTACACAGTTCGCAATTGTTCTCAGTACCCTTGTGGTTATGGCGGAAGATTGTGTTGCAAAATTTCAAAACGAAAAGCAAATAATAGAAGCGTAATAAAATGACGGGAAGCTAAATTTTCAACCCGACTAATGCTAAACGAAGGATATCTATCAAGCAAGGGGGTCTCCGCCAAGTAATCCATATACAGTATACAATATACCAATTCGGCGCGCTTCCACCAGGTGGATAAAATAGCCGTCAAATGAGATTATGTGGCGTATACCAGAACGCAAACTCTAATACTGGGCTTTCGGCCAGGCTCCAATGTAATAAACACAATTACCATCAGTCCTGCCGACATGTGCTTCGGAAGGCAACGATTCAATATACAGTCACTGGTCATGATTTCTAAACACCCAATGGTCCGGCACTTTGATAATATAGCATTGTTCGGTTCCAAATAAGTAAATAAATAACTCAAGAAACTAGCCTATCAGGGTATTTACCATGCCCAGTTCCCAAAAATTCCATGTACATGACACGGAATTGAGCTAAATAAAGGGTCTGCCACGCGGGTGACAGCTATAGTATGTATCCATCCGAAAAGAATGAACCCCACACCGGTTCCTTTTGGCGGATAAATCAGCCGACGAATAAGTGCCAAGGCAAAACTTCAATGTAAATATTCCGATATTTTTGTCATGTAATAGAATTATCATCGAATTGATCTATTAGAGGCCCTCCATTGAGCTTCACGCGAGCATCAATTTAAATTTGCTGCAATCTTGAACTGCCAGTTCTTTGAGCAAAAGTCAGCGTTTCGTTCAAAATCCTATGGAGAATAAGAGGAGATAAAAAGAAAGGATTCATTAGATCCAGTCTTTAGAATACGTTATCGTATTGCACAAGCAAATGGATCGTAAACCCGACCTACTAATTTTAAATGCATTTATCTCAACCAAAACGCCATTAAATGAATTCAACTGACTAATTATTCTATCTAGATATGTCTCTCCTATGCCCTGGCAGCCTGCATATTCCACACCCCCGGGGGGCACGTACGTGGCTGAATAGCAAATTATCTAGGTATGCCAGGGGGGAGGCTCTTCAATTGCTTCCTCCGGCTGTATAATTAATGCAGATCCTTCTTGGACTGAGGGGCCTTGTTCGGCGGGTATCTGCCTTTTAGATCGAGTGCGCTTTCGCTTCTGCTTGTTGTTGGCGGCGCGTAATTCCGTATTCTATTTCGCTAGTAAGATGGCACCTTGCATTATAAGCTGGTTTAAAATACGATCTGATGGGCTTGGTGGGCTTTGAGATCTTGTACGAAGTAAAGCTTTGATTGATGAAACCTGTCGACGTAGTTCTTTTTCTGTAGAAGTGGTTTTCGGGGTGAAATTCCTGCTTGATTCGCTACCCCGGCTGGGAGTCGGGGGTGTAGGTGTTCGAAGCCGGATATCGAGCTTTAAAATCACTTCATCAGGTAGAATTGGTACTAAACAGGTAGCTCCGAAGCTTTTTTTAATCGGTTCTAATTTAAAAACTCATGTTCATGCTTTTGGGTATACCTCGAGGAAATCAAGTTTGTCGATATGATTACCACATTTTTGTCTGAACCATCTGACTATACGACCGTTTTAGGACCGCAAAACAAGCGATATCGAGAGGCTGTAAATGATGGGATGAATGCATTTGTCACGATCTGCATACTCTGCATACTCTGCATACTATGTATGCATTACGCTCGCTTACATTATTTCCTTTGTCACATGCTTGCTTGTTTGTCATCACATTCGTTTGCTTCCAAGGTTTATTTCCTTTGTTCTACAGATTGCTACTATGCCTAATCGGGTAATAGCTACTAAACCTAATTAGGAAAGAGGGATGTTTGATTGCTTTGATTGTTTGCTAGCATGGGGGAGCGCTCTACTATTTAAACCCATGCTCTGCCAGCTCTCTCTCTCTCTCTCTCTCTCTCTGTCTCCTTACTAGCTTTGTTATTCTGGTTGGAATGCACTCTTTCTTCATTAATCGACCTGGCACGTAACAGCAGTGGCGTAAAAATTGGTATAATACAGGTTTACTCACAAATTTCATCAAATTTCGGGGTTAAATGACTCTATGTTTGTCTTGTTTGTCGGCCCTCAGAGGGCAGCTCGCGGGTGGGTACGAGGTCTACACCACACGAATGTTAATTATTCGGGTAAATCTACCGTGCGCTTGGCGTCTGCTAAGGCGAGGGAGGTATGTGGGATCTAGGGATAAAGATGACAGGACATCGGTATACGGAGCCCCTGGAAACTTTGTCTCTTATATTATGATTGGTCGGATAAAGCTGCCGTAAAACAGTGGGGTCTATGGCGTCTGCCAAGGCCAACCTTATATATTGTATGGCTTCCTTCCAATCATAATACGCACCAGCAACTGGGTATAGCATTACAAATTATTACACCATTTTAGTTAAAGCGCGTAAACAGGAGGGAGTTTTGAAATACCGATAAAGCCTTAGGCTAAGACCTAGTAAACGAGGGTATATAGTATTAGCCAGGTCGTACCCCTCCTTTACAAGCTAATGGACAAGCAAGAAAAGGGAGATTAGCTAGCGTAACATCGGATCTTAATATGATGTCTATACGTTCAACCCCTTTGAATTTTATAGCTATAGGGATACTGTTACATCCTTCTTCTTCTCTCTTTTTAGCAAGGGTACTATGATATTTGACCATATTGCAGATCATCAGAGTCTTAGACTTAAAAATTAAACCCCCAAGGCCAGTAGTATTCGACATACCGGATATCCTATTTAGGTTAGTCCACTTAAAGAAGCTAGATGAAAACGCCAACCGCGATATTCCTTTAACGGTTAAACCGGAAAGGAATGTAATAAGGGTGGGATAACTATGTTGTATCTTTCCTCTCTCCCTACTAAAGCTTAGGGCCTCTGAAGGGTGTAAATGCCTAAGAAAGTATTCTAGATACGACCATTAGGGGGTTTGAAGGAATGGGACTTGGATCCTATTACGTCCTGGAATGAGAGTAAACTGTTAGGAAATTTCCCTACAAGGGTATAAAAGGGTAGATAATCCCCAGGTAAAATGAATCAATCATCTCACACATATCTACTTTCTCCTTTTCTATCTATCATTTCGAATACCTAAATCTTCCACAATGAAGGCCTCGATCATCTCCGTCATTTCCTTCGCTCTTGCCGTTGCGGCTATGCCACCGAGTGCGGGTTCGGCTAAGCCGAGCAAGCATTCGATCATCCAATCCGAAGGCCAATGCCAAGGCGGAAAGGTCTCCTGCTGTTCTCCTAAGACTGAGGACAAGGACGGCAGTCTCCTGTCATTGCTTGATGATATCAATCTTCTGGCTATCAAAGATTCCTACTGCTCACCTATCAGTGTGATCGGTCCTTTGAACCTAGCCCTCCTAGGTACGCTAACCCTTAAGTGTGAATAGGCAAATTAACACCACTAACTTCTTTGGCAGGCACCGTCGAAGAATCAAAGGACAACTTTGATTGCAAGCATACCGTCGCTTGCTGCAATGGCGATGACGTAAGTCCCCCGTATGAGCATTTGGTCACAAAACCCAGTAGCTGACCAGTGATTTCTACAGTGCCGTCCCCTCAGCCAGGAGTAACCGATCTAAGTCACCTCCTAGTGAAGCGCAGCCTTCAACGCTTATAACGATCCCTTACAGACCATCTTCGCCGACACTCGGAAGAAGTTTCATTTTCTCAAGTCAATCGCTTTTCCCAATGCCTGGGCGGTTTCTGATCGGATGCATGAGCGGAAGACAAATTCTGTCCTTCTCCAGGCCCGTGTTATTTGCTAGTGGCCCAAGAGCTTTATCATTTTTTTGTTTTCAATTTGATTGGTATACATATATCAATCGTCCACTCATTCTACCTAGCTATTTAGATAGAATCAATACTACTAATATTTCATTCCACCAATTCTCCTACGAATTTCACGGATTTAGGTCCAGAAGGGACCTCCCTATACTCATAATTTGGACACCGCGATCCTCGGCTTCGCGGTGGGTACCACCCAGACAAGTGCAATTGGGGAGTCAATCTGCCAGTCGACACAACCGCCAAAGGGACTCCAAAGGTCGATCCACGCACCAGTGACACGTTCAGAGCACCTAGCCGGGCATCGACGTCATCGTCAATGACAACCAGGAGCAAAGGCCTGATCCGGTCAGTACTGAATACAAATGCAGGCAAAGCGCACAAGCGAGCAAGGGATGACACATGTCCTCGAGGATCAAGAAATGGCAATGCCAGACACACAGTCATCGTCAGTACCGGCGGCATCGGCCGGCGAGTACCAGCCGTCGATTTTATCCCGTAGCAGCGTGAACAGACGTATGTCAACAGGCAAGCAGAGAGCCGTCGGTAGGCCAAATACCACCGGCAAGGAAAACGCTACCATTTTCAAAGCCAATACGACAAAGGGTGCCACAATGCATACAACAGGCCCCCAGGGCAAGAATAAGCGCACTCTCAACGATCAACTCAACCTCACATTGTCGGCTCCATCAGTGAGATTCACCACCAGGACAGACATCCAGGAGGAGAGAAGAACACGCCAATTCACTAAGAAACACACCGAGACACCCTCTAATGAATAATACACCATTTACCATCATCCAATACAACACGCACCGGTCGAGAGATGCCGTTATGGCGGACCTTTTGGAGAGGCCGGAGGTCTCAAAGGCAGAAATTATTGCAGTGCAAGAACCATAGGAAAACCCATACAACGACACCACATACCACCCATTGAAACAGACACACGAGATTCTCTTTCCGTCCAGCTCGGAGACGGGGAGCAGAGCGCGGGTGTGTATATATATCTCCAAGAAAGTGGCCGGGTGCACGCACTATACACATAGTAGATTTGTCAGGAAGCGAGGATCCAAACCGGCCTAGTCGAGATCCGCTTCTTCAATATATAAAACGAAGGTGGGACTACTAGCACAGTGGAACATCTTAGTGAATTGCTGGATAGCAACAGAGAACGCACTCTGATTGCCGGGGACTTCAATCCCCACCACCCTGCCTAGGGAGGCATTGAAGCCACACAGGATGCAGGTGCCGAGAGACTGATTGAGCTCTGTGACAAAGCAGACTTCGATCCGTGGTTGGACCCTGGCACAATCACTAGGGACCAAAATGGAGAACAAACAACGATTGACTTGTTCTTGGGTACGCCATCCCTCACTGAGAGACTTGTGGTATGCAAACTGGCCCTAGATTGTCATGCTGACTCCGAGCACTTACCAATCCGTATATTACTCGACGTTGACATGGAGCAGACCACTAATGTACCGAGGCGAAGGCTGTGGAAGGCCATGGATACCGAGTAATTCGACGCCTTTGTGGCTAACAACCTCCCTATGCCACCGCCATTGACAACCCGCCGGCAAATTGACGACGCAGTAACCCATCTAATCGACATCGTACAACGAGGAGCCCACGAATCAACACCGTGGGCCAAACCGAGTCCCTGTGCCAACCCATTGTGGACCAAGTACTGCGGGGAGGCTGTCAAACACTCTCGCCGCATGTTCCGTCTGTATCTTGCAACACACAATGAGGAGGACTGGGAGACGTATAGACTAGCCAGGAATCAGAAGGGGAAGGTGATCAAAGCCGCTCTCCGGCGTGGCTTCCGGGACTTTATTGAAGAAGCCATTAATTAAGGCCCCCAGGTGCTATGGAGAGTGGCTAAATGGGCTAGGAATAGGGGTGAGCCACAACAAGGAAAAAAGATACCGGTCCTAAAAACAGCTGAGGGAGGGTTGAAGAGAAGACGAAGAGAAGGTAAATCTACTCCGCAAGGTATTCTTCCCGCAGCGAAGGGAGGCAGATCTATCCGACATATAACAAAACCATACCACTCAAAGAGATAGAGAGCAATTCCAGCTTCCACCGGTAAACGACACCGAAGTGAGAGCTGCAATTATGAAGGCGCCACCGAACAAAGCACCAGGATACAACATATTACCGAAACAAATCATGGCGGGTTCTGGCGGAACTAGGGTCACGTTCGGAGAAGGGATTCATCCCACTTCTTACCGCGATCTTCGATGCCTATGTTCAAATTGGACACAACCCCCAGCACTTTCAAACCTCCGTCACATTGACACTGCGAAAAGCCGGCCGACGAGACTACCGAGTCCCCAAATCGTACCGGCCAGTAGCATTACTAAACACTCTCGGCAAGGTCCCTAAGGCAATCGTTGCGACTCGAATTGCGTGGCTTGTGGAGGAACACAAACTTGCTCCCGGACACACAACTTGGGGGACGGAAGGGGGTATCTGTCGACCATGCAATCCAGTTGATTCTCGGGAGATCACCAAGCATGGAGGGAAGGCAAAATTGCAAGCATGGTTCTCCTAGATGTAGCTGGTGCATACGATATACGATATGGTATCTCACGAGAGGTTGCTGCACAATATGCGACAAATGGGACTTAGTACGCTTACCTCCTGGGTACAGTCATTCCTTACTAGCCGGAGCACGCAAATCAAGCTACCGAATGGCCATCTCAGTGAAGCATTTCCTACATCAACTGGCATCCCACAGGGCTCGCCAAATCTCGCCAATCCTCTTGCTCCTCTTTAACGCACCGCTTGTTCGCGCCTGTACACTACGGGGCCTACACTACGGGGAGAGCGAAGCATATGGATAGGTTAACAATATATATATTCTGGCAATGGCAAACAGCTATGAAGAAAATATCAAGTTGCTAGAGAAGGCACTACAGAGAGCGAGTACTTAGGCGAAGAAACATGCCGTCAAGTTCGCACCCGACAAGTTCGAATTGATTCACTTTGCCAACCCGAAAATCCCGGAAACCACAATACGAACGAACCAAACCACGACACGACCGAGTCAAATCATGATACGACCGAATCAAATCGCCATACGACCTGGAAACGACCAGATAGATATCTAGGAAGTGCCAGATGACCGATCGGGCCATAACGGTATGCCAGTTACGATACCTGCAGATCCGATACCAACAATACTCAAACCAACCGATACAGCCAAATCCCTCGGTGTATAGCTCGACAAGCACCTCAATTTCACAATACACCGGAGGGGGATGCTTACAAAGGGGGCTGGTAGTTTGAAAGCACTCCGCGGGATCTCAGGTTCCACTTAGGGATCATCACTAATCGCGATACGGAAGGTCTACCAGACAGTCATCATTCCACAGATGCTATGGGGACTGTCTGCATGGTACTGTCCAGCTGCTACAGCAATTCTGGTTCCTATATTATACCCCGTGATATCTACAACTTCCGGAAGAAGGTTAATATGGAATTCCTTGCTGGCCGTACCCCCCAACAAGCGCTCTTAATAGAGCTTCCTAAGAACAGAGAGTAGATTTTCAAGTACGAAGTTAATAAAGACAACCATATAACTAGCCTCTTTTGTATACACAAAACGAGTATTGCGATACTAAGGCTTTACCCTTAGGTCATTTTAAGACAAATCGATACGATCTCCCATTATTTAATATTGTTGGCTTTGTTACTACGGGCTACGGGCTCAACGTTCCACCTTAGCGTCGCATTTATTAAGGACGAGAAACAGGATACATACGAAGTCATTCTCAACTGCCTTGCCGACGTATATGAATCTCTTAGTCTTCGATTCCCGTATACTATTCTTACGGATAAAGAAGAAGCGCTAGATCAAAGCGATAGAGATGGTTTTTCCAGATACAAAGAGTATGATTTGTATCTAGCATATCAATATGTATATTCTCAAAAAGGCCCGCCCAATCCTCCGAGAGTAGATCGTAAAGGCCCAGAGAGAGTTTACTACCCAGTCAAGTACCCAGTCAAGTACCTAGTCAAGCACTACTCAGCGTTAAACAAAGACCTGGCGGGAGAGAGAGCTTACCCAGAAGGTAGATAAAGGGTGGAAGAACATGCTTTAGTGCCAGAACCGGATTATATACGCCACTTCCCCCGAATTTATAAACTAGCAGTGGGAATGCTTCAAAGAGAAGTATAACGATCCAATCTTGAAGCCGTTAATTAACTACATCCAAAAGAGTGGCTTAATAACTACCCAGAGAAGTTTATTAACATTCATACTGCCCAATACCTTTATCTCGTCGAGACAGCTATATCTCTGACTGAAGGAGCGCATTAGCTCCTAAAACAGGCGCTACAGGTCTCAATAAGTGATTTACTAATTTTACTCCAAGCCTTCCATCGCGTAGTAAACCTTCAATTTACAAAGATCCAGAACGAGATCGAAAACGATAAAATTAAGAGGCTAGCCACCGTTCTACCAAGTCATAAACTACTTATTAGAAGGGTCTCAGCAAAGGTAATTGACTATATAAATGAGCTTACAGTAAGGTATCTTGTTGGATGCCTGGATGCCTAAGGCATCACATGTAGATAGAACCCAGATAGTTTGCCTGCTCTCTCGTCCTCTCTTTCTCCTCTTCGTCCACAAGAATACATACAGTGCTTTCTCTATGAACTTACACGTATTGTATCATATCCTCCAGAAGCGGAAGACAAACCCCTAATTCCCCGAGTTTGCAATTGTAATTCGAAAGAAACGTCCGGATTTCCGTATATCCACCAAATCAAGCAATGCCAAGATAAGAATAAGCCATTTAAGCCTAAGCTATTCCATTAACATTAGCATTTGTATACAGTATTAGCACCACCGATCAACCCTCTACTTCTACTAGATGCCGCTGGGTGGTGCCCGGCCCTTTCCAAAGCACGTTAAATTCGAGCGGATGGTTCTGATAGACCGTGGGGTGCAGTGGGCGGCTCCAGCAATTTGGGAGTTAGTGAACGGCTCGCTATCCTGGATCATGTCACGAATAAGGTCGAGCTGCCATGAATCAAGTCTTGGCGCCATGTTTGTCCCACTGCAGCGTCACAGGAGGACGTGGTTTGTTGTGGAACACCGCATGAGGTGCATCAGCACAGACCCATAGTTTTGTCACGTGTCTGAACTTCCTTCAACCACTTCTTCTCTGAACACCAACATTGATATAAATTGGAATTAGTCTATACAATAATGCCGTCCCAGATATTATATATAGTCGTAAATCTTGCTTTGCTTAACATTGCAAATGACTTATATCCTGCTGGTAGCGTGGAACTTAAAATATTCTGTTCTGTATAGTGGGTCGGATCACTCTGATGCTCAATAGGCCTGGATATAGGCTGGATTCTGCTTTTGGGTCTTTCTTAGATAATGCACGTGATATGGCGAGGCTGGGAGGAGATTTCGGTACGGCACGACCCACAGTTGTCATAATATAACTGCGAGGACAAGGAATGAAAGATGAAAAAAGCTAGTAATTATAAGCAATTCATCTTCCAAACCGTGAAATCTATCGAGCGATAATTTAGATGGGGGATGAGTGCTCTCTTGAGATCGAGATCTTAGTGAGTGTCTTTCTCCTTGAGTGGGGACAAGGCGGCGGTTCCCGCCAATAGTGTTTTTCTTCTTGCCGCTCGCTGCTACGCTTCGTATTATATAGCCGATCAAATACACTACCAGAAATGGGACTTCAAGAAATATCCTACTCATAGGCTATTTGTTCCACAACCCATGTATGGTAGAGCAATCAATATTTCCCGCGATGGGTGTAAGGACTGACATACGGTGTTACGTAGTTCTATATTAAGTGGAGATAGAGTAGGCGCCTCCCACCAATAGCATATTCCATCTTGCCGCCCGCTGCTGCGCTACATGTCCACCGTGAGGCTGAGCTTTCTGAGGTGGTGATGGGTTGTCTTTTTGTCTCCCTCATGTAAACCTTGTGAGCCTTTCCTCTCTTCCCTTCAAACTCTTTTTTACTTTTATTGTTCAAGAACTAGACGCGAGCGATGTACTGTGTCGTATCCCTGAGCCTGACTCAAACTCAAACCAAGCAGTATAGTAAGCCTCGACGCCTTTTGCTCGAGTAGCAAGCATGTCAGACCCTGGGAACTACACTGTGGGCTGGATCAGCGCCTTACCCGTGGAATACGTTTCCGCACAAGTATTCCTCGATGAGGAGCACGACAAACCCCGCTTTGTGTCGCCAAATGATACCAACGACTATACATTGGGCAAGATGGGAGAGCACAACGTTGTCATCGCCGTCTTACCCGATGGTGAATATGGAACAGCTTCTGCCGCTAGTGTAGCGACAAACATGGTCAACAGTTTTCACAATATCAGGATCGGCCTCATGGTTGGGATTGGCGGGGGTGTACCAAGCGAGAGCCATGATATTCGGCTGGGCGATGTTGTGGTCAGTGCGCCTCGCGATGGCGAGAGTGGTTTGTTTCAATACGATTTTGGCAAGTCGATCCAGGACCAAAGCTTTCAGCACACACGGTTCTTAAACCAGCCACCAGCTATTTTGCGCGCTGCAATATCGGGTATCCGATCTCAATATGAGATATATCAAGTTGAAAAAAGGCTGCTTCAAATAGAACACTATATACATCTTTAGCTGTATCTAGCTATTGATGATATCTGTCCTACCTTGAAGCATAGCCTTCGGCCCGGAGAGAACTCGATCACGCTGGTACCATATTCTGTGAATGCAGTATATGAGAAAATCATTTGTCGAGTCCTAGTCAATGAAATGGATATAGTCAAAAAGGTGTTGGAAATCATTATGGCGGTACGACGTCCCCTGACAATACAACATATGGTTACTGCGCTGGGTATTGCCACTATCTCAGACCCGTAAACGATAAGACAGGCTAAGCTAAATCCAGTCTAATTAGAAGAGAAGCTCCGACAACTTTGCGGCTTATTTGTCTTTACGAATAATTCGAAAATCTATCTTATCTATTAAACAGCTAGGGAATTTCTTATTAGGAAGAAAAGTTCTAGCTATCCTAACTCTGCGTACTGGAATAGCCTGACTTATACGGAAGATCAGATGGCTGAGATCTGTTTGAGATACTTGTTGATGGAGGATTTAGAATACGATAAAGACAGATTAGGCGCCCTCACTGGATGTTTCTTGGAATATTCAGCAGCACACTGGTCCGATCACGCACGAAACATGGCTTTGACTTCAATCCAAGAGGAAACCGACCGAGTGTATCGGTTATACGACATAAGCGGGAAACCGTTCTCAATGTGGTTTCCCATTTTTTGGAAGGCAGTCAGACCATACAAAAAAGCTCCTGTAATAAGTGTACTACATCTAGCAGCTTTGAATGGCCATGAGCAGGAGGTATATGCTATACTTAGTGTGGATAAAAGTGATGTGAATAGACCTGATGGTACAAAATCATACCCGGTCATATGGGCCTCATTAAATGGACACGATAAGATCACACAGAGGCTACTAGAGCGAGGAGCTGATGTTAACGCCCAGGGTAGACACTACGGAAACGCCCTTCAAGCTGCTTGTTTTGGAGGATACGACAAGATCGCACAGATGCTACTCGAGCGAGGAGCCGATATCAAGGCCTAGGGTGGAGACTACGGAAATGCCCTTCAAGCTGCTCGTCGGGGAGAATACCACCATATAGTGAACCTTCTCCAGGGGCATCAGTTTGCTGATCAGGCGACCTCCCAACCTCCCCGTTCCAAGAGGCTTAAGGTTTCACCATAATCCCACATTACCATGTTCAACTAAACTCTTTCACTACCCCGATATCTTAACTGGTTTTCTCTCCCTAGGTAGTTGTGCTATAGTCCTTGGTCTCAGTACTAAAATACCTTTTCTATGATCCATAATCCTTGATCCAGCCATTTAAACAATAATGGAATAAGAAGCACTGAAACCAAATAATAAACCTGCGTCCTCTTTTCAGTCGATCAACCTTTGTATCACTCAGTAAATTAAAGACCTTTCCTCTCATTACTTGGACCGGCTGTCTATTGACTTGTCCTACTTATGTTGTGGACTCATATGAGGGAGATCGGATCAGGTAATGTTACAGGATCCTCAGATTAATATGAAGCTTTCTAAACTGCTATACATACCCATGAGTTCTAGCACTTTATGGAGGTTTCATAACTCAGAATCCCCTCCAAGTTTGACGGCGAGGACGTCCCCGTAGTTCAAGAAACTTTATACAGAATACTCAATCAACTACCCAGCAGAGTACTCAGCAAAGCATCCAGTCCTCCCCCGATCCACTCACTCAGGATCGATCAACCCGACGAGAACCATCAGCCTTCGAACACATACTTTCACAGGAAGGTGGACGGGGAACTGGCAGTGGTGAAACTGGCAATAGTGAAGCTAGCAGTATTAATATGTTAGGCTGGGTGGCCGGCTAGCTTACATGACCGGCTCGCTCACCGATTACGTTAGTTAGTTATCCAAAGGGGAGTACGTAACTATATCAATTCCCTATATTTAAGTCAATGATAAAAGCTTGCTATTTCTGCAAGTAAAATACTAGTAAACCCCGTTTCACGCGGTGGCAAGTTGCCCAATGTAAGTAGATATCACGATTCATCATCATATTAACTATGGCCCAACATAGTGCGTATATCGCAGAGCCTTCTTCGCTTCCTCCGAGCTGCCAACCAGACCTCTGCTACGTAGACGATATATTTGATCCCAACATTGATCTAAATATTGACCCCAATCTCTTCAACAGCCAACAAACTTCTTTGTCCGTGATAGAGTCTGCGGTCACTTAACCGGCCCTTCTTGATTCCTCCCTGAAACGCGTCGGCCCGATCGGAGAAAGCAGTTTGTCCTCTACGACGCGATGAACAACACATCGAAAGCAAAGTTTATCGAGTGGTGGCGGACAACAGTACGCGGCAGCGATACTGAGACACAACAAGGGCTACGATGGGATGCAAAACACATATCGGATATTGTGGAGAACTTTGACCAGATAGCACATTATGTTACAGGCGAACATTTGGTTATATGTCGGTTTTGTGGGGGTATACTACCTCATTTAAACGCGAAGCAAAGCGGTGCCAACACACTAAAGCGGCGTATAACTTCAGGTATTTCATCTTTTCGAGGGCTCAGGGCAAATAAAAGACACACACTCCTGTACCTCGGACGTAACTACCGAAATCTCAACTCAAATGACTGTCCCTAACTTGAAAGAATAATAGTCAAATCAAGATTCACGTTAGCCAGTCCTGTCTATCAATGCAATTTGATTTTGTGCACTTGAGATACCATGGCGCGCTAAACCCAGTCCTATTAAGAGGTCTATATATGAGATGTGATGTGGTAAAGCCCAAGTCATTTCCAAGCCAATAAGACCAAGGTGGGCAGATTGCTATGAAGAGTGGTCAACGAGAGTAGTTATAAAGAGTTTAGGTTAAATGGACTCAAAGTTGCATCAAATGGAGGCCACAAAGGGGTGGTGTAAATGGATTGGATCAAGGTTCCGATGTGAATGCCTAGGGTGGGAACCATTCGTATAATCCAATGGGCCTTACAAAGTAGTCATAGGAAATAAGCTATATTATTTTGGCTAACCGTGGTGCTTATATGGGCATAATGAAGATCAATTTTTCAATAGAAGAAATGGTCGAATAGCATAGTAGTACTATTGATTCTATCCAATTTATCTAAGCAAAACGAATGGACGATTGATAAATATATCAATCAAATAGAATACAAAAAGTAAGCGAAGTTTGGAACGTTACACTATAACACCGGCCTTGAGAAGGATAAAATTCATCTTCCGCTTATGCATCCAATCAGAACAAGCCCAGACATAGGGAAAAGCGATTGACTTGAGAATATGAAATTTCTTCCCAAACCCGGCGAAGATGCCGTGTAAAGGAGCGGTAAAAGCGTTAAAAGCTTCGCTTCACCAGGAGTGACTTAGGTCGGTTACTCCTGGCTGAGGGGACGGCACTGTAGAAATCACTGGTTAGCTACTGGATTCTCTGACTAGATGCTCATACGGGAGACTTACCTCATGGCCATTGCAGCAAGCTACAGTGTGCTTGCAATCAAAGTTGTCCTTTGATTCATCGACGGTGCCTACCAAAGAAGTTAGTGGTGTTAATTTGCCAATTAGGACGTTACTTACCTAGGAGGGCTAGGTTCAGAGGCCCAATTAGACTGATAGGCGAACAATAAGAATCCTTGATAGCCAGAAGATTGATATTATCAAGCAATGAAAGGAGATTGCCGTCCTTGTCCTCAGTCTTAGGAGAACAGCAGGAGACCTTTCCGCCTTGGCATTGGCCTTCGGATTGGATGATCGAAAGCGTGCTCGGCTTATCCGAATGCGCACTGGGTGGCAGAGCCGCAACGGCAAGAGCGAAGGAAATGACGGAGATGATCGAGGCCTTCATTGTGGAAGATTTAGGTATTCGAAATGATAGATAGAAAAGGAGAAAGTAGATATGTGTGAGATGATTGATTCATTTTACCTGGGGATTATCTACCCTTTTATACCCTTGTAGGGAAATTTCCTAACAGTTTACTCTCATTCCAGGACGTAATAGGATCCAAGTCCCATTCCTTCAAACCCCCTAATGGTCGTATCTAGAATACTTTCTTAGGCATTTACACCCTTCAGAGGCCCTAAGCTTTAGTAGGGAGAGAGGAAAGATACAACATAGTTATCCCACCCTTATTACATTCCTTTCCGGTTTAACCGTTAAAGGAATATCGCGGTTGGCGTTTTCATCTAGCTTCTTTAAGTGGACTAACCTAAATAGGATATCTGGTATGTCGAACACTACTGGCCTTGGGGGTTTAATCCTTAAGTCTAAGTCTCTGATGATCTGCAATATGATTAAATATCATAGTACCCTTGCTAAAAAGAGAAAAAGAAGAAGGATGTAACAGTATCCCTATAGCTATAAAATTCAAAGGGGTTGAACGTATAGACATCATTTTTAAGATGTGAAGTTACGCTGCCCTTACTAGCTATATCTAGCAAGATAAATTATAGGGCCTTTTGTTATATACAATCCGTTTAGGCTAGGTAGTATCCCTTTTCTTACTTGTCTGTTAGCTTGTGGAGGAGGCATTCGACCTAACTATATACCCTTGTTTACTAGGTCTTCTCCTAGGGTTTTATCGGTATTTCAAAACTCCCTCCCGTCTACGCGCTTTAACTAGAATAGTGTAGTTAATACTTTGTAACACTATACCTAGTTGCTAGTGCGTATTATGATTGGACGGAAGCCATACAATATATGTACGTACTGTATGTACTGTATGAGGTTGGCATTGACAAACGCCACACGCCCCACCGTATTACGGCAGCTTTATCCGACCAATTATAATATAAGCGGCAAAGTTTCTGTGCTTTTATCTTTATCCCTAGATCCCACATACCTCCCTTGCCTTGGCAGACGCCATGCGTACGGCAGATTTACCCGAATAATTAGAATTCGTGCGCTGAGGCCTCCGGAGGCTCTTTACCCCTGAATTTCTATTTTTATTTTTGTATGTATATCCCCCGATCCTACATACCTCACCTCAGAAGATACGCTCAAACCCAAACTTACCCTCACAGACGGCCGTTTCCTCAACTATAGAGATCCATTGAGAAGAATCGTTCTCTGTCCTACTCATCAGAGACCAGTCCCCAAAGTACCTGTCCCTCGAACAACTACACCCGTGAGCTGGAAAAAAAGGGACTCGAGTCGGTCAAGCATCAATCAGTTAATCAATCAGAGTCCAATTAACCTGTTGCAGTCTAACTAGTTGCGTATGACTATGCAGGCGTTTCATCCAACTGAAACAAGAACTCGAAGACCAACGCCGAGCGGGATCTCTCCCAGAGTATACAGATGCTAATCGTAGTGGGTGGCATCAGCCCATTCCTGTACCCCGTAGAAACCCACAAACCCCCAAACCCGTACATAAGACATAACATAATGACTGCATGGAGTGTACCCTCCATCTTCCATCTCTCACTTCTCTCTCTCTTTGCTCTCTCCCTGCTCTCTCCCCTGCCTCAGTTTCAATTGATGGTGACGTTCTCCTGGCTAGTTGATTGGCATGGTTCGACTGGCTGAGATTCTCGTTCCACAGCATCGTCTATCGTCATTGGCTAATACCCATCGTCTTCCACACCTAGCTCCATTGCCGCGAGGCCTGTCGGTTCGTTGCCGTCGTCCTCCTTGACTCCAACGTGTTGAAACTGCTGGAGGAGACCTGTTCGGTGCATAAAATTGACCACTTAGCGGGTGGCCCGCGGGTTCGACACGATCTTGTCGTAATCCATCTCGTTGATCCCAATACCCCACACTTGCTCCCACAATTTTGTACGCAGCACAACGTACCGCGGACACTGCATCGGGATATGTCTCGGTGTTTGTGACCCTTCGTCACAGTTGCACCGGTCAGTCTCGGCTGCTTTGATTTTGAACAAGAATTGTTGAGGGCCAATTCGCATTGTACGCATCTGGATCAGGATCGCACAGTGTGGCTTCGCGAGCCCTGCGTACAACCGGAGTGTCTTGTTCGGCGCCTGCACCCAGCGCTTTGTCGGAGCGGAGGTTATCTCCCGCTCCCACTGCTTCTCCCACCGCTCTCTGATTCGCTGGCGTACCGCTCTCTTAGCAGCTGCGGCGAGGCGGATTATCGGATCATCCAGCCCGGTCGCAACTCCCATCCCCGCACCAAGAAGCGCTGCACCTTTTGCTTCTTCATCGGCAAATTCATTTCCGTCCACACCAATGTGTGTAGGGATCCACCTGATGACGACTTTGGTTGGCTGGTTTTGCGACCGGATGGCCCGTACGTGATTGTATATCAGACTGAGCACGTACTGGCCAGATGGTCGTTGTGGGTTTTGGGCTGCCTGGATGGCAGCTTGGCTGTCAGAGAAAATGATCACTCCTCGAGCCTGTCCCTCGTCGGTTCTAGTTTTGGCAAGCGCCATCTCAATGCCGCCGAGCTTGGCAGCGTACACTGTGGATTGGGAGTCCGTTCCAACATATTGTCTTTGCGAAGTCACTCCGTGTATAAGACTGGCCATTGATGCTCCAATGTGTCCTGCAAATCCGCTTCCGTCTGTAAAAGTCATGTTGGTTCGTCCTAGATTGCTGTCGTCGCAGACAATATTTTCATAAATGTCGTTAGTGGGTTTCTGATGCGGCTTCTTGATTCTCAATAAAAACATGACATTCGTGCTTGCGCCTGCTTTTCTTCCCATTTTTCGCCAAATTGTAGGCGTAATGGCTTCTTCTGCGCAATCGCTTCGGTCCGAGACCATCCTCCGAATCTCCTTTACGATGGTTTCCTGGTTTTCGTTGCTTTGGTAATTTTTGGGCACGGCCATTGCGGGCCGGTGAGGATTCGTATGGCGGTTTCTTCGATGATCTGTTGAATTCGTAACTTGATTGGGTTGATGAATAGTTCCGTGTCAAGTGCTGCTCCCGCTGTTCCCAATGCGGATCGGGCTTCGACACTTCTTGTTCAAAATCAAGGCAGCCGAGACAGACCGGTGTAATTGTGATGAGGGCTTACAAACACCAAAGCATATCCTGATGCAGTGTCCGCGGTAAGTAGTGCCGCGTACAAAATTGTGGGAGCAATTGTGGGGTATTGGGATCAACGAGATGGATTACGACAAGATCGTGTCGAACCCGCGGGCCACCCGCTAAGTGGTCAATTTTATGCACCGAACAGGTCTCCTCCAGCAGTTTCAACACGTTGGAATCGAGGAGGAAAATGACGACGACGAACCGAGAGGCCTCGCGGCAATGGATCTAGGTGTGGAAGACGATGGGTATTAGCCAATGACGATATATGATCCTGCGAAACGAAAACTCAGCCAGAGTCAACCAACATGCCACTCAACAACTGGCCACGACAACGTCACCATCAATTGGAACTGAGGCAGGGGGGTTTTACACACACACAGAGAGAGAGAGAGAGAGAGAGAAAAGTGAGAGACGGGAGGTGGGGGGTGCACCCCACAACAATCATTATGTCGTTATTTCTTTTGTATGGGTTCGGATGGGTTTGGATTTACGGAACTACGGGGTGCAGGAATGGGCTGATTCCACTCTTTACAATTAGCATTTATGTGTATACTCTGGGAGAGATCCTGCTCGGCGTTGGGCTTCGAGTTCTTGCTTCAGTCGGACGAAGCGCCCGCATACTGCATAGTCATACGCAACTAGATAGACTGCAACAGGTTAATTGAACTTTGATTGATCCCGCTGTTCCCCGGAAGGCACCACTAACCAGGATTGCTGCACGTTTTTGTATCTTTGTCAGTTCGTTTGTGAGCTTGTCGAGATCTTGGCATTGCTCTCTCGAAGGCCTATAAGAATCTGACGGGTAGGGATATTTTGTTAAAGCTGGGTTTGTGTACTCTCTGCGTTACCCACAAGCTCACTATAACGGTGAACACGGTAAGTCGACGGAGGGGATAGACTATGGTTATAGGATATATTTGGTCGAGAGGGGGAAGCGGAGGGGGTCTCAATACTTGGTATTCCGGGAGAGAGAGACTCAGTGCTTCGCATGGCCGTTGGGGACTCTGGGATGATCTCTGGATCGGAATCTAGATCCGAATCTAGAGAAAGCCAAGGGAACGAAAGGTCAGTGGATGGTCCCCGACCGAAGCGATTGCTTGGAAAACACTCAATCTGCAACATGAAGTATGGGAGGAAAAATCTGCATTTGTTCTTGCTCCGTGAGAATTGAGAAGCTGCATTTGGAAACAAACAGCATTTACGAAGAAGCTGTTTGCAACAAGCAAGATAAGACCACCATAGTTTTCACAGATGGGAGCGGCTTTGCGGGACACCTTGGCGCATCAATGGCCAGTCTTCAAAAACGGGTGACATAACGAAGACGTTATCTCGGTACGGACTCCCAGTCCACAGTGTACGGACGAACCGACAGGCCTCGCGCAATGGATCTAGGTGTGGAAGACGATGGGTATTAGCCAATGACGACAAATGATGCTCTGAAACGAGAGCTCAGCCAGAGTCGACCAAACATGCCAATCAACTGACCAGGACAACGTCACCATCAATTGAAACTGAGGCAGGGGAGGGCGGAGAGAGACAGAAGGTGAGAGATAAATATGAAGTCGGAAAGAGAAGATGGAGGGTGCACTCCATGCAGTCATTATATGTGATTCTTATGTATGAGCTCGGGGATTTGTGGATTTTACGGGTTACAGGAATAGGCTGATCCCGCACTCTTTACGATCAGTATCTGCTTTCTGGGAGAGACCCTACTCGGCGTTTGGCCTCCAGTTCTTGTTTCAGTTGGATGAAGCGCCTGCATAATCATACGCAACTAGTTAGACTGCAACAGGTTAATTGAAATTTGATTGATTGATTGATTGATTGAATAAGTTAATCGAACCTTGACTGATTGATTGTATATAGTTCCCCCATTAAACCAATCTTGTATATAAGGATTTGTAAGCTTCATTCAGTAATTCAGGACCAAAGGTTTAAGGTCTATTAAGCTGCTCTCGGCGGTAAAACAGAAGGAAACCAAAGCTGCAGTACCGTTAAGTAAGAGTTCAGAAGACGAGAGAGGCAAATGAAGACTTACCTTGCCAAGAGTTGAAAGAAAAGGGCAATCCAGAACCACGCATTGCCAATTCTATCCAACGATGATCCAACATCCGGAGAGATACCTGCTGGACCGAGCTTGTTGGGCGCAAATCCACGGGCACAAATTGTAGCGATGGATCCAAGAGCCTGTGCAGCCAACAGGACGAAGCAGACATGAATCCTTGTTAGCGTTTGTAGGAGGATCATCCCTAGACCGACTTGTTGAATCTCAGCAAGAACGCCAAGCCAGAGCCAGAGACATCGCGATATGAGGGCCCCGGAAGTCAGACTCCCGGCCCATGGCAGATAGTAGCTGATGTTAGATACTCCCCACCATGTTTGGGCCCAGCGAGGTGCACCGAGACTCAGACCGAAGACGGGTAAGATCCAACTATGCTCCTTGGACAAGAAGCGGAAGATGAATAGAGCAAGAGTCCAAACAATAATAAAGAACAAGATCACTAAGATAAGGACTTGCCATGACTGAGCGTGTTGAGAAGACCAAAGGAATGACCAGTTTCGACCGAACACCGCGGAGAGAAACCAATTCTGAATAATGACCATGAAGAAGAACCAGAGAACAATGCGTCGGCGGAAGAGGGAAGTGTCGAAGAAGAGAGTCTTTCCAGGCGCTTGACGATAGTATTTTGGAAGGCCTAGAGCAAGGAGAACCCCAATGGCCAAACATATTACAGCAATAGGTATCACCACGGCTGTGAGTTTCCATGTACCTATGGCAGCTTTCGAAACGCCTGCAACTTCCACCGAAGTGACCTTGGAGCTCCAAAACCACAAAGCAACAGTGTAAAGCTGCTGAATACCTTGTATGAAACTTGCGCGGAACATCCAATCCTTCACGGGGACAGCACCTTGGTCGCCAAAGTTGAGGGCAAAGAACAATGAGCCGCTGGAGGATGCAGCAGCGTAGACGCCTGCGGCAATGTTCTGCGCCCATGCGCGACCAAGGGCCGAGCGGCCGAACGGTGAAATACCAATGATGATGAATGCCATGGAATATATAAACCACGGAACAGTTAAGACTATTACGGACGGGAAGCGGTAAAATAGGAACCACCAAACAATGGAAGAGAGACAATAGACAGCGGCAATAACGTAGAGCTTGTCCGCAGTCTCGCCGATTTGGCCTACCAGAAGGGTGATCTGCGCCGAATTCGTCGCGATTATTTGTCCGAGACCCAAGAATAGAGCATAGATAGGCCAGTTACCGACACGCCATCTCATAAATCTCTGAATGGCAATAGGCCTCCTGTAGCCTAGGCGAGAGAGCCATTGATCGATGTCATCTGATCCGTTTGAGTCTGACGGATCAGGGGATTGGTTATACGACGTGTCCTCGGCAGCATCGTTCAAGCTAGCTTCATTCTGGGTGTCCCGGCGCTCTTTGGGCTGCTTCTTCAACTGCGCGTCGGTGTACATGTCGAAGAACTTCCTCTCACTTTTCATCAAGTATGCTTCGATACAGTTTTCTGTTATCGAGTTCTTCTTGTTGAGGCTGGCAAGTAATCTTTCGAAGTGTCGCGTGAAGTGACCCATACTATCAGTAAAGGTCGGGTCGACCTTTTGCAAATTGAAGATGGGTTGGTCGTGATCCTCAAAAACGGAGGGCAAAGACAGAACTGAGATGTTTCTGACGTGGACATTGGGCGTAGCTTTACCAGAGTCAAGATCACCAGCAGGCTCAGAAGGTGTTCTCGCCGGAGAAGGGTCCTCAGAGGTAAAACGTGATGAGTCTGGAGTCAATGAGTTGGAGGCACTGCTGCTAGAGTGATTTCTGTCACTCCCGGAGGATGCGCTGATATGCTGGGATCCGAAAGCCTGATTGACTGCCGCTATCGCCCCCTCGGGAGAGATGTCATTCTTCTGTGTTGTATTTGTTTCTTCTGCGTCGGTGTCTCTGGTATCACCACCGAACGGATGTTCAAACATCTGACTCTCGGGCAAGGACGTCTTGGCAAGACGATTTCTGCCTTGTCCAGGCCCAGATCGTCGACCGAAGAACAGTTTGAGACCCAGAATGCTATTCATGTTACCGCCGGCCTCCTTCATCTCTTCGAGTTTGGATTTTGGTAGCTCTAAGAGGGAATGCTCAGCGCGCTGCGATGTTCCCTCTGGTGGCGTATGTAATATCTCCGCGATAGACTGGTTCGATACTGGGCGAGGGGCGGTGGGCAGCTGGGGGCCCTCCGTATCGGAATAAACCTGAGTCTCTCGCACCGAGCCTGTCGCCCTGTTCCTGCTTTCAGCCTTATGGATGTGGATTGCCGTTCCTTGCAACTTTTCGAGCTTTTGTACCCACTCAAGAACGGGGAATCTCTTCTTGGCCGAATTTGCACGCATCTCCTGTCGAATCTCTGGAGATGAGTCTAAGGCGGACTCGATGGCAGTCCTCAACTGTTGTAAGAGATGGCGAGTTGAGTCTGACTCCACAGTATACCACCAGCCAGGCATAAGCCCAAGACCTCCAATACGGGAACCGATCCCGAGAGCCCCCTTCCGACCAAACTCGACAGCAACCAAACCAAATGGCTCGTCTCGAGATGGGATCAAGGCAAAATCGGCACCGGAGAATATATATGGAGGGAGGATTGTGAATTCCGGCCTCGAGAACACACGGCCGGGGTATAGTTCCATAATGCGCCCTAGCTTGATAGCAGCCAGTTTGCCATGAAGATCAACTATAGGGCCGATACAGATCACTTGTGCCAAGGGTCTGGCAGACAAAATTCCCGGTATAATATCCGCAATCAAGTCTATTCCTTTCTGCTTTGACCATCGTCCCACGAAAACGAGCAAGTCAGCGTCGGGGTCCTCGTTCAGCCCGGACCATTTCTGTGCCTGAAGCTTATCATGGATTAGGTCGGAATCTGATTGTATCGGGACTTGCACATTTGGATCTTTCTCAAGGGCAGCAGTGTCAGAGGGGTCTGGGTTTGGAAGACTGCCGATACTGCCAATACTCCAGAAGATAGGATACCGGGCCCACGAGCGCTTTCCGTACTTTTCAGATACACCCACTATACCAAAGCCGCGTTGATGGAGCCGCAAATAGCTAGCGCCGGTATAGAGCAGGTTAAAAACATTCCCAAATTGGGAATATTTGGTCGCTATTTCAACTGGGAGATTGAAGATAGCACAGACTTCCTTCTTCTCTTTCTGAGTTCTAAGTGGCCAAAGGCCTTGGAATTCGGCATTGTGTAAAGACAGACAAACCGGAATAGTTCGCGTCGGTAGTAGGTATAGTGGTGCTACGCACCCATGGAAATCGTTGATGTGATACATATCGATCGAGGGTGCTCGCTTTATTGTCTCCGCGATGCACTGATTCCAAGCCGAGTAGTAGATTGCACTCTCAAGGTCATCCATTCGAGGTGGATATGGCTCCGCTTTAGTTTGTTGTCGGAAAACCGGAGCATCGAGTAAGACATACGTGATGTTATCCACGATATGGTATTGCACTTTCACCAAATAGCGCCTGTCCAGGATCGTCACCACGAATGGTTCACCAGGAGTGTCAACGGGGTAATCAATGTCACCGACACATGGCACCACCCAGATGAGATTTTGGTGCTTCAGGTTGAGGGACATGAGCTGGGCCATGACTCCTAAGCCACCTATCTTGACTTTAAGCTTCCAGTCCTGGATGTCGTACTCCATAGTAGCAATCAAAACTGTGCGTCGGCGGTGGCTCACTCCGGGTACAGAAGTATCTGCTAGCATAGTCTTTTCTGCAACTAGATTCTCTGCGTGATCTTGCCGGGAAACCTTGTCCTTGACTCTACGCCAAAACAGGACCGGCAATTTCTCGGCCTTGGCGTTGCCATCTTTGTTGAGTTTGACTTGATAGAAGGATTGAATAAAAATGAAGACACCAGCCAGGCCCATTAGGATTGGAATAAGCCAGAGGAGAATGAAGAGGGCGAGTTGGGCCCATCCAGATCCGATGGGAATCAGTTCATATCTCAGATTGCCATCATTAAGTGAGATTTTATAGCCAAGGTGTGGGAATGGAGGCAAGTTGGTGATGTTAATCACGTTGGACTGGAGGTAAGACGGAGGAAGCTGTAGGATTGTGGATGAGTTGCCCACATCACCGTAGACCTCTGTGTTGTCAGGAATACCCCCCGGGCCTATACCCCAGACATTTAGCTGTCCCACAGCTGGCCAATCGTAGACAAAGTCGTAGTTCCAGCGTAAAGACTTGGAGTCGAACTGCATTTCGTTGTCCAATCCCGCGTCGTAACCATACTGGTTGAACGGACCGTTGAACCACAAGTGAGGGAACCTGCGAACGGCATCGTTATCCCAGTTGTAATCGCCTTCTTGGATGTAATCACTGCTCCCAGTGAGCTTCGAAAAGTATTGCACACGGATATGAGTCCCCTCCCAGGACTGCTTGTCTGTTCCGCTGAAAGTCGGGATGGTAACAGTCGTGTTTCCGCCCGAGTACAGCGTCCATTTAGACCAAGTGCTCCCAAAATCAGTTGAATATCTGAACTTATCAGCGCCGGCGGCTCTGTGATGGATGTAAAATTTTCCATCGGATTTGTGAACTAGGCTGGTGGAGTGGTTGGATAGCGGGGAGATCAGGGGATTGTCATGAACACCGACGCGGAGCAAAAAGCCGTCAGTCGAATTAGTGTAAACACCAGATGTGGAGACGTTGGCGACGGTCAATTTATGGATTCCGTGATGGACATTTTTCAAGTTTGCACTCCATGTCCAAACGGTCGGGATCTCTCCAATGAAATTGTTGCTGGTCGTCCTGGCAGTAATGTTGGTGCAATTGACACTGGATGTATCAAGAGAGGCGACGATGCCTGCCTCTGTCGTGGAGTTCAAGAAAATCGCATTTGTAATACTGTCACAATCCATTGCTTTGGAGTATCCAAGCTGCACGGGAATAGTGTCAGCCGTATCTTGTGAAGATAATAACCGCGCATCATGACCGGGAAGGAATTCGGTGACGGTAGGGCCTGGTTCCACGAAAATTTCGGTCTGCACATAGGCTCGATATTCCCATGGGAGCAACTTCATGTGGCGGACGCATCCATATTTACTATTTTCTGGGCCATCTTCTAGGGTGACTTCATCGTAAGGGTAGAAGAGATTCTTCAACTTGGTTCCCGCGTCAAATGGAGACAGCAAGGCAACACTCTTGTCACTGCAGCTGCCACCAAAAGTTTTCGTCGTGTTTCCATTTTGATACACGAGCCACATGGTTTGGTTACCTAGGACTGTATCTGTCTGGGCCCCAGGGAAGTAACTTCGTAAGACCGACCATAAACCAGTGACAGTGGGAGTGGTGGATGAACCAGGAAGGTAGATATTTTCTGTGAGTTGGGAGATCGTTTCGAGGTTGAAGCCGTCATTTGCAACCGGGTAGTGGGTCCGAATCTCGAACATTCGCTTCATAATATTGCGAAGCGGATGGGCAGGATTCCGCTGATCATATGTGACGGTGATGTCGTTGCAGCCATCGCGTCCCTTCTCGATAGGGAAATCGTAGAACTTTGTTGTCTCCAGGTTGAAACATCCATTTGTCCACCATGCGGTCTGAGATGACATAGGCTGCCGGCCATAGAGATAGTTCGATGCAGTGGCATCGAACACATACATTGCCTGCTCTTCACCCCACAAGATAAGAGGGATTCCCGGAAGGACCAATGTGATAACGTTCAAACCCAGAAGGTACTTCGCCGTGCCATTCTTGATTGTTGGCCAACGGAAGTTATCTTGGTTAGAGACGCCGTACATATGTCGGGGATCCAACTCTCCTGTAAATGCATTGAGAAAATCGTTTGTGATAAGCATCTCATTCCAGGCTTCAATGAAATCCGTAGGCAAGTCAAACCCCGCAACTAGGTTACCATCCATTCCCAGGAAGCGTGTCATCGAACGGTAGATTGTATAGTGAAATGCCGAGGCATCCAATGCTTGCAACCCATCCTCTCTCATAAAAACCCCATCCGAGGTATTTGTCAGCTTGGCACCAGCACTTGCGGAAGCTGGACGCATATTTGGCTGCCGACCGCGGCCAAGATACAGACTACCAAATGTATCTCCAGACGTTATTTCTCCGGGAAGGAAGAAATTGTCTTTACCGAACTTCTTCGCGCATTCACGGTAGATAGCGATCATCTCACTTAAGGGCTCGAGAGTTGCTTGAACAGCCTTATCAAAACGGAAGCCGTCGATATCTAGACTCGCAATTTGAAGGCAAGAATGTCGTGTGATGACATTGCGGACCGGTGTGTGCCATTCACGCAGGCGATCCTGAACCGAGGCAAACTTTGTGAGCTGACGCTGCCAGTCAGGGAAATTCCCGAATGCCTCGAGTTCTCCGTATTGATTAAAATCGCTATTATGGCAACCTCTGAGGTCTTCAACTCCACCGGTTGTCAACGGGTACCCCGTCTCGTTCCAGAATTTGGGATAGTCGCACGTTTCATTCCAATCGTTCCCAAATTGGAAATCGGCATATCGTCTCTCTGTGATCCATTCGGTGTTGTATTCGCCGGCGTTGAAATCGGCCGAATCGTTCAGGTGGCCTTCGAACCCGATAAGGTTGCTGAGTCTGTGTCCTAAGATGAGCTCCTGGGGACCCGAAAGATCTAAAGTTAAATTGAAGTAATGACTTACGTTGACAGCGTATTGTCCACTAGCACGTACATATCCCTTTTGTGTATCTCCGTGATAGTTCGTCTCCAGTCCTCCAGTTTGCCGTGATGCATGTCGAGAAGGGTGGTATCAGCCGGCGAGTAGCCGTCGTAGGCCCATGGTAAATTGATCAAATGCGTCCCGGCAAAGTAAATGGCCTATCTTGATTAGCCATAGAACCATATCGAGGTGGGGATAACTGACCTTGAACCCCATTCCGTGGATGTAGTCTAGTGTATCTAGCAAGCCATCCAGGTCCCCGCCATGACGCATCTGATTGGAGTTAACCACATGCTCGAACGTGGTCCCGTTAATATCGTCATTTGTAGGGTCGCCATTGGAGATGCGATCCAAAAATATCGTATAAACAGGGAAACGCCAGTTGTCTGGCGACGGGTGATACTCATGGTCTGGCCATGCTCCCCAATAATCGGCTGGGGTTTCAGCGGATTTGTTTTCGTTTAGATTATATTCAGCGAGTGACTCGACATAGGGCCAACAGAAGGCGTAGACGCTCAGAAATGACAGTATGAAAAGTGCTGAGAACTGCATCTCTGTATATACTCAGATATCTAGCAGGGGGCCTGCTGCCTGGTAATTGTGCGACTCAAGGCTTGGGAATGAATTTGTATGCGGACTTCACAGAAAGGTGTTGAACAAAGGAGAAAGTGGGATTTCTATTTAGATATGGTTTTGGGATTTTATGAATGACTAGAATACAAGCAAAGGGCGAACCGGGCCAAACGGTTGGGTGTGTAGTAGGGAGCCCAGACTTCACCAAAACCCGAACCATCCACGGCAAACCGACAAATAGGTGTAACATTACTCCGAACGATTCCTCGGACTGACGTTATCTATATTTTTCTGTGAAAGGAACGAGTAATTGACCAGCGTAGTTCACTACCGAGCTGCCGCAGGAAATGCTATTTAGAGTTTACAACGTTGCTTAATTTATTTTTATTGACTATACAATCTATTTATTGCCATGGATTCTCGGCGCATCTTTGCGTCACCACTATTGAGGCATCCGAATAATCCTGTACCTCATGTGCTAGTTTGACCGTGCCTTGATACCGGGCGCCCCTCTTATTGTCTAAGAAACATACTATGCCATCCCACTATCAGGAGCATGATGATGATAAATTCATTTTTCCAATCGATGTAGCTCGCCTTAAATATATCCCACTAGTCGCTTGGATCAAAGGAATACAACGGGTCTGTCACTTGACTTTATCCGCATAGGGATCATTCTATCTCATGACCTTCTTCCGTGCCTAAAACTAGTGTAGAAGGCCGGTTTTGCCCATGAACTCGGCCGCGTCAAGATTTCGTCTCAACGGAAATTGGGTTCCTGTTCTTTCGTAAGCGGCGGTGTCAGGGGAGACTCAAGGAAACTCCCTGGTGGAGTAATTTCAATTGCCTTGAAATGTCCTCAAGAGGGTATACGTCCATGGTTCCTCCTAGAGTCAGCAGTAATATCGCCAACAAATTATTGGCAGATCCCACCACTAGAAAATACGACGTTGGCGAGGAGAGATGTTGACGCTATATAAGTGGGACCGCTTGCTGCTTAGCTCCTTTGAGCAACAAACCAATATGTTCTTATGATAAATCGGTCGATCGCAATGCCAAAGGTAAATGAGGTGGGAAGGAATCCATGGGGGGCTAGACAATACGTGTTGGACTAACTGAAGGACTGACTCCCAATAAAAGAGCCAGCCCTCTTATCTACAATCCTGGTACCACGGGTTAATGTAATCACGTGTCCCAACACTTTCCCCTAGAAATCTGCCTGTACGACGATGTATGGGTCATCCAGGAAAATATGTAATTCTTTAACTAACTGAACATGACAAAATTCACAATTTGGACAATCTGTGTAGACAGGACGACTGACGTGTAATATGTACTTTTGTATGGCATGATTTAATGTGGTATCTACCGACATTTGGTATTCCAACCCTTATCAACTAGGCATTGCAACCTTAACTAACTAGTTAGTACTTGACACTATAAATAAAGAAGCGGTCGGTCGTGATGTGGTATTGCCTCAAAGGCGGTGAGACAAGTGCTGCACGGGTACAGTCTAGGCCTCGATATGGGCCAAGGCCCATCAGTTGAACACCATTGGCGGATGCCTCAGGCATCAACTGTAGATAGAACATGCAGATAGCTTTCCTCTCTCCCTCTCTCTCTCTTCTTCTCCTCTCCGTCCCCCAACATCAATTCATACAGTACTTACTGCACTTGACATTTATAAGTATTGCATTAGGTTATGAGCCCGGCGTGGCTGGGTCTGGGGGATAGGATCCGGCGACGATTCGATTGAGATGATCTCACGACTAGGTGACATCTCAGATCTCGCTGTAACCGGTGTGTTCTCAGTGCTTGTTATTGTCTTCGCTGTCTCGAGACAGCCTGTGTGATCTCACGACTTGGTGACACTCTGGCTTGTTGAATTGGAGACGAGAAGGGGTAACAATAATTCATCCTCTGCTCCGGAGACGGGGTTGTCCCCCTAACAGCTGTGTCCGAGCTTTGTTCAGTGACACTTTCTTCAATGTTGTCAGCTTCTTTTCGAACGTCCTGCATGCTCTCAGCTAACTGAGAAACCTGGGCTGTCAAAGTTCGAAGTCTTCTCCCGAAGTCAGCTTTTCTCTGCGCCATAGACGTAGCTTCTAGTCTCGGCAGGTACATTCGTAACGTCAGTGATCCTCGCTCATGTCATAAAAGGTTCCTCTTGCACAGTAGGAAGGTGCGTTTGAAATAGCGTATGCTGTCGTACTGGGGGTGCAGCGATAGAATTTTGCTGCGGCTTCTCGCGCGGTGTCTCAAACATAATCGAAACGCTTCCATGAATTGTCGGAAGGTGAACTGTAGATGGCGTGACGGGCTCTTGTGCAGAAATTTGCGTAGGCGTATGTATTGGCAGTGTGCGTACAGGCAGTGTCCTAACGATCTCTTGCTGCTTCTCAGGCTTCGAGATCTCATCGTTGTGTGTCAGTGAGATAGGCATAAATCCGACGACATCGCCATCGTCATCTGGGTCCTTAGGATTGCTAGGAGCGTTGCTGGCCGGCATTGGTCCCATATCATCGCCGTCACCAGGTTGTGGAAAACCAACATCGCGAGACACCACTAGCTTCTTAGTGGCTGGATGCCACACCTTGTAAACGTGGCCACCGTCCCCCTCATAGCCAAGAAGCATTCCTTTCCATGCTCTGGGTGCTGCTTTCTTAGCTTTTGTCCTCTTGGCCTTAGGGATATGCACGTATTCAGTGGATCCCCATGGGCTCAGGTGTTTCAACGAAGGCTCTGGGTTTGGAATGTCGAGTTCTTGACGCCAGTGCGTCAGCGGCGAGATCATAGTCTTTGGATTGACTGGTCTGTTGTAGATGTAAATAGCTGCATCTGTCGCATACGGCCACATCCCTTCCGACATCTTTGCATCGATGATCATTGTCCTTTGTATGTCATTGATATGTCCACCGAAACGCTCGACTATACCATTTGGTTCTGCAGTGTATGGAGGTGTGATCTCGAAAGTTATTCCTTGCTTCTCACCCCACTTAATGAACTCTTTAAACTCTGTACCGCCATTCATTCGCCAGATGCCTGGGTATCTGCCAGTGAGCAATTTGTTCTTTAGCATTATCCCCTTAGTCAATCCAGTAGCATCACCGACGACTGGCATCCAGTAGTTCTCTCCATTCGGCCCTGTCGGCTTCATTGGCTGGGTGTCAACGTCGAAATTTCCATGCTGCATCTTGTATCCTAGCCTACGGTTGACGAGAGATCTTCAATTTTGATTTGCCACGAAAACAGGCGTCACAGTCAAAGTGTGCCGTATTGCTTATCGTCACCTAGCTGTTCAGCGTGCTGTAGGGTGGAAGCAATGCGAGCTTGTCCAGCATGACCGAGACGTCGGTGGATCTCGTACGCAGTCACCTTGTTGACAAAACCAACGTCATCGACATCATCATCGGAATCAGTGTCCGATTTGATCTTATTCGAATTATCGTCGTCCTTTGGACTGACAAAGTACGGTACGCCAGTTGATGTGTCTGCATATCCTAGAATGTATCCCCTTCCATTTGCGAGATCCTTGGTACGTGTGTCGTAAGAGATGCCTTGCTTTTCAAGAAACTTTTGTATGCCGAACAGTTTGCCGTGTCCCTTAGGAGTGTAGTAACCAGCCAGTTGTTATAAACGTGTACTTTCCTGCATTGGGTAAAGCAGCCCTTGCCATAACTTCACTATGGCCTAGCGTGACAACTCTATTGCCAGAGTAAACTTTATACGCATAAGCAGTGTCAGGGTGATCCAATTGGTACGTATGAAAATCCTCGATATCATGCGTCAACCTCTTGTCAGATCCAGTGCCAAGCAACCAATCGTTCTTCTTGTCGACGGAGTTGATAGCGGCGGTAACAACCATGTTGTTCTGGCCGTCTTGTTACCAAGCCCTCTGGATAGCCTTTGAATAGGCCCACAGATTACCGGATGGCTCCCACCAAGCTGGTGGATCGTCACTGAGATAGGCACATTTCTTGCAGGGTGCGGTCCGAAACCGTAGAAGGAACACATGTTGTTATCATCCCTCTGTGTGCCGTTACGCATCCTGCCGTTACGCATCCCTCTTGCGTAGTCATGGTTGGCGGGTTACTTGCGAAGATCTTTCTTCTTCTTCTTCTTCTTCTTCTTCTTCTTCTTCTTCTTAGCGGTATCGTTGTCGACAGCGTTGTTATCTTTGCTGGATTGGGTGTTGTCGTCATTGCTGTGACCGCTGCTATGACCACCTCGGCCACCTCGGTTTCCTCCACCACCACCTCTTCCATTGCCTCGGCCTCGGCCGGCGTTGTTATTGTAGACAGCGTTTGTGACACCTTCTATGTCGGCTGCTGCCTGGAGTCCTTTCCAGTACTCCTCCACTTTGGCGAGACTGAGTTTCTTAGCCTCCAAATTGCCGACTTCCTCTCTGATAAACTGGTCCTTCTTCAAATCAAGTTCTAGGTTCTGGAGAACTTGTGATAGGGCGTGTACCGGCTGTGGTACTGCCTGGAAACGAGCAAGCACGTGGTACTGACGCTGTTACGCCTCGATGTACTCGCTTGCCGAATTGTAGCCCGAACGTTTCATCTTGTCAACTTCCTCATCTCAAGGAATGCAGTTTGAATCCGATCACTGCCTTGCGCCATTGACATGAGTTCGCACATCTGTTCAGCGTATTTCGATATCTTCGACAGGTTACTCGGATTGCTCTGCAACGTCTTGTCAACCTAATTGTACATCCAGCTTGCAACCAAACGAGACCAATACTTCCATCTTTCGTACGAAGCGTGTGTCTTGGCGGGTTGAGGAATGTCACTATCAAGCAGCCATTCCAGCGCAAACGGGGTCAACTGGAAGACTAGTGCTTGTTTCCATGCATTCGGCTCAGTGTCATTATGTTCCAACGTTCCCACATTCTGTATTTTGGTCATTGCAATCGCTGGTAGACCATGTCCCTGATGGGACGGTTTGCTGTCCTCATCATCACTATCACTGTCATCCTTTTCAAATCGGATCGAATCGTTCAAAGATGGGACTTCATTGGGATCAATCGGGTTAGTCGATGCGTCGGAAGGGCGGGGCTGAGGGTTGGTGTCCCCCTCATTTTCCGTGTCGACGTCGGCCATGATTGGTTGATCGTAAAGCTACTGTAGACGGGACGTTAACAGGCAGGCTGAAGGATTCCTGGATTGATTGGCTGGAACAGCACAGTGTAACACACAAAGGTGGATCCACTCTGGGGCGAGATCGTCGATTTTCCGGATGGAAATGGCTTCAGAGAAAGAGATGCTAGCGGTCCTACTGATAAAAGGCTCATAACCTAATGCAATACTTATGAATGTCAAGTGCAGTAAGTACTGTATGAATTCATGTTATTGGACGGAGAGGGGAAGAAGAGAGGATTACATTAATAATGATAAACCAGTATTCAGGGACTGAATGCATTCTTAGCCGGGCGTTATGTGGCGACTTGAGGACCTAAAATTCTGCTTCTAGTTTTCGCTTAAGCTGTTTGTCTCGTTTGTTCAAGTGAGAAGTTTAATCTCTGTGACAGAAATAGACGTGTACGACAATGTATGTAAAATTCACATATCTAAAAATCTCTAAATTGACAAAGTCCGCTGTTTTCGAATCTGTGCGGACATCGATGATTAAACAATGTATGTATTTTTATGGTACCGTTATCACGACGGTCCATTGATTTTTCGGCCTGTATTGACACGGTAATTCCTCCCATGCATCATGCATGGTACTCGACACTATGCAGTGTTGGCATTACGAGCTTGGGGCGGGATCCACAAAACCTCTGAACCCACCAATACTCTCTTTTCTTTCCCCAATCTGTATTTAGTCGGTATTTTGAGTTGAATGCACTCTTTTTTGATGAACTGGCTGGTAACATTATAGCTCTTATGTACGGGTTTTACGTGATGTAGGGATGAGCTGATTCTAGTGTTTAAAAAACAGCCTCTGTTTGCTCTTTGGGGGCATTATGTGGCTCCAACTGAACGTTTGGCTTCGAGTTCTTGTTTTCACTAGAAAAAGGGGTTGCACACTCATACGAAACTAGATAAACTGTATCAGGTGAATTAAACATTGATTGATTGTTTAATTGGTTGATTGTCAAGCTCATAGAATGTCGGGAGGTCCAAAGGGGCGCGCCCCCTAAACACATCTATTGGTTGGCTATAGTAACCGCCTATCAGCCGAACATGTGTTCTGATTAGCAAATGTGACAGCCACGCCGGAAAGCGATTGCTCGACATAGTGGGGCATTTAAATGGACGGCTACTTTCTCCGACCAATCACAAGGACTAGAGGGATCGAACTGCCCTCGCCCATTTTCGATGCCTTACGTGTATATTTAGACTTTATAATTTATTGAAATTCCCCTCATTTCGGCTAGGGAGCCGAGCTTAGAATGCGACCATGATGTGGAGCCTGGGATCAGCATATGACTTAACACTATAGGATAGGGAGGGGTGAGAAATTATTTATTATTTAGCTTTATAAGCATACCTAATATTTTGTTTTCTCCACTCCATATAGTAGTAATAAGTCAGCTCTAAAGTCTAGTCAAATGTTATATACGCCTTCTAAAGATCTAGGGTTATAGAGGCTAGAGATATAATGGACCAAGCTATGGTAGTCACTATTCACTTAGATCTAGGGGCTTCTTGCGTTTTATAGATATCTATTTTTTTTAACTAGGGTAAGGGAGCTATAGAAAATATTAAGAAAAGAGCGATCTTAAGGGGAATTTTTAGGAGGTAAAGAAAATAGATAAAAAGATGACAATGTAGATTATTATTGATAGCTAATGCTTTCGAATTGAACCAACTACAAAAGGAGCGGACGATTGTCTATTTAGAACAAATTGAACTATTAACAAAAGTAGTTCGAAGAAACCCAATCCCTAGGACTCCGAGTCGTCATCGTCCGCCGAGAAAAAGATGACACTTTAGTAATCCTGCTTGTATTTCCAGGACAACGTCACTATCAAGTGAACCCAAAAATAGGAAGTGGACGATTTAAGATGAGGGGGCAACCCCTGACAATCGTTATACTGTTATATATTTCTTTTGTATGGGTATGGGTTTGTGGGTTTACAAGTTTTACGGGCTATAGGAATGGGCTGATTCCGCACTCTTTGCGATCAGGATCTGTATGCTCTTTGGGAGAGATCCCAGCTCGGCGTTTAGCTTTGAGTTCTGGTTTAATGGATGAAATGTCTGCATAGTCATACGCAACTAGTTAGACTGCAACAGGTTAATTGAACGTTGATTAATTCGACTTATGGAATCTTAGTATGATCTTCCATCCATGTAAGATACTTTCAGCAACAGGCTGTTTCACAGTAACTATGACTCAAGGAGTTCAACTAAAAGGTACTGTGAGCTGAAAACCTTTAACGGCAAAGCTCATCTTCGTCTCTGGGGTGTATATCGGAAGGGGCTAGAAAAGCTTCGTTAGTGGGTCCGCAACCGGTCACTTGGGGACCGTTACATAGTTCTTGTAGGGCACACAAACCGCCGATTATACGAAGCAACTATTTACGCCAGGCGTAGGGCCGCTTATATTATCCAACCAATGAAATATGCAGAGACTTGCTTCATACCACACGATGGCCGCTTATATTATCCGGCTAATGAAAAAGGCAGAGATTTGTGCCCTATCATCTATGTGGAGCGTACTATTCGTTTCGGAGCATAGCTGGGGGGACGCTTATATTATCCGTCTAATGAACAGGCCTGTAATTTTAGGGGCTTGGAGTTCAGAAAACAGAAGATAATCCTTAGGCATTAATCGATATGTTAACTTTACCATCAAGTTTATTACTATAAATATCCAAAGTCCCCTGGATATATTCCTCCGTGGGGCAAATCCCTTTATTAGAGCTTTGAAGCCAGGTCCTAAGCGAAACGATATCCGATCTAGCTCGAATATAAGGGAGCTCGTTGTGCCTCCTTAACCCAGATAGGATGACTATGAAACACGCCCAGGCCGAATGTTGTGACCAAGCACAGTTCTTCTGCTGAAACCATGGCACCTACGTTTGTGATACCAGCGACATGAATAAAGATTTCGTTGCTGATACTTCGAGTCACCTCGTCAGACTCAGAGGTATTATGGTTAAAACAGGGAGAGCTGTGCCTGGTCACCACATTTGGCCTGGGCCTATTTCAGAGTCATGCTGTCTGCAATAGGACAGCGCACGCGAGGGCTGCCCTTATTTGCAGCACTTTTGCTATTACTTTCACCCCTAGTCCTTGACGGTAACACCGCGATTCTAGCTGCGGCTCCAGTGATGAGTAGTGTTGAATATTCCACTTGGAAGAGGTTCGAACTCCTGTATTTTTATTTTTCTATCTAAAGAACTAATCCGAATTCAGATATTTTTGGCGTGAGATAATATCTGCTGAAACCAGCCATGCTTTCTGCGCAGAGATGTCCACCTTTGACAACGCCTTGAGCCATCCTAAAGCCTTTTCCAACTTTAGGGAGACGCCATTGGTATCAATCGTGCCGACGGTGGTGCGGACGAATAATCTTGTCAACATGATGGTAATGGCCTGCATGAGATAATGGAGAGCGGACCACCATGGAATAATCCCATACAGCCAGGTCAGGTTTGGTTCATTTGGCAGTAAGTCAAGTAGCTGACATGCGGCCTGGATGCATATCTCCGCCATTGGATCGGAAGGAATTTCAGGCGCATTAGATACCTCTGCGGAGCTATGGATGAGCCGCCCAAGGCATGGTTGTGTGATGAGAAGCTTGGTGGAATAGAACTGAAAAGCGAGCCGGGAAATTTGGCGCCTCAGAGGTCCTGCCACGCAAATCTTTTGGAATTGATAAGGCGCTGGGAGCGATGCAAGCCAATTGTTGGCTTTGATATTCAAAGAATCAATTGCAATATTCACTTCTACCCATGCTTTATGAGCTGTACCGGGAGCGTAAAGATTTTCAATCACCTCACGTATGAGTATTGTCAAACCTAAACCGTATGAAAAACACAATGAGTCGCTTGGCTGGGGCGATTCTGGAACCGTGAAGGCGTCATTGTCATCTTTGTTTAGCGATCGTTTTCTCGGGGTAAGACATCCCAGTGATTCATCTTCTGTCTGGTCGTTTATAGGAGAATTTCTCCTCATGTTGTCAAGCAAGTTGTAATCGAGCCAACTTCGAGCCGCTTTGTCATCGAAATCCTTCTGAAGAAGTCGGCTATGTAGGTCCCCCTCCTCAAATGGCAATGGAAGTGGTGTGGTGCAGAAAGCCTCGCTTATTCTCGGAGGACGGCCAGTTATCTCTGCAAGCGAAGTATCAAGTACATATAGTGCCCACCACACCCGATATCTAATCTCCTTTGATAGTGGGGCCACAGTCTGGCTCTCAATCCGGAGGTTCAACCCCATAGCTAGAGCAGAGCAGATTGCGATACCGCAGCACTTCCATGACCTGGTAACGGGAGGTGATTAGCAAAAAAAGTAGAGGATTAAATCTGAGAGTAGGATATCAGTACCTATTAACTTGCCCACAAGTAAGGAGGTAGAACGCTGCTAGACCCTCGACTTGCACCTGCTGTAGGCTTGAATGATCGCGTAGTGATGTCTTGTCCATACTAAGGACCCAACCCCGTGAAAAGAATACTTTATGTGGGGTCTCATCACACTCGGCAGTCTTTTGTGTGGGTAACAGGTGCATTGCCGCAATAGCGAACATGAGATTCATGATAGCCAACCATTGTTTTCCAGGTCGCGCGGTTGAATATACGTTTAATGATCGATGTTGACCAAGGAAGGTTGTTTTGCCAATGATAGGAAACGATGGGTGGATGATTCGAAAGTATGTGTCAATGAGCCGGTCCGCCACGGTCTTCTCCGGCCTCTCTAACACATTAATTTTATCATGCACCTCCATCTCCCAGTTGTTTTTGTAGTAGTCTATAGAGGCAATAGATGATCGACTGAAATCATCCTGCGAGGGGAGTGATGTGGTAGAAGCTTGGTCGAGTGTACACTTGATTTTGTACAGCCATGCCATTTCCGAGTGTTCACCAACAAACCCTAAGGCCTGTAATTCCCCGTTTCGATTGAAATCCTCTTCTGTGTAGCTAGCAGCAGCCGATGGAGCTTTTGATGAATTGCAAGTCTCTGCAAGCGAAGGCAAAGCCAGTCGAGCCCGATCGTGGTCCGAAATCTACATATAGTCAGATAGTGAGCTCAAAATGCTGCGGAAAGGAGCTAGTTCGGCTCGGATATCTAGCTTGAGCTAAATTGTAATAGGTGAATCTTACTTTCTTCAATGTTTGGTCAATCTGCTGGGCAGAGCTGCTGTCAAGTTTGGGGTAGAGGTCACGCAGCAAGTTTTCTAACATCCCAATGTGTGCACTCAGGTCCTCCATTCTTCTGATGATATAAGTTAGTATTGAATATTCTATATGCAGGGTCTTTTTGTCACATACTTGTTGTCTAACTCTCGCTTTCGCTCGCTGTAGTTGCAGTCGATCCCGAGATCTATACATCTATGGCACGCCGGTCGGTGACCGCTGCATTTGGTCTTTAGCTCACGGCAAGCTTTGCATGCTTGACTAACTCTGGATCTGCTGCTCCAGTTTGTTTGGGTAGGTGTGCGAGATATTAGAACCTTAGGATTTGGTTTGCGGTGATTTGACGTGAGAACGAGTCCCTCGGGTGGTACCTCGGGATTGATTGGAAGCATGTCAAAGAAGAAATCATCAGGACAATGAAGCAACTGGGAACTTTCAAGACGTTCGTGGTCACTCAAAGAGAGCATATTCGACGCTGAAGTGCTTCCAAAGAAGGGCACCAGATGGGATTCAGGATACCCAGTCATTATTTTTTTGGTTGCCTGATAGCTTGAATGATTGATAAAGACTTAAGGTATATATTGAAACATACCTCAGTATTGTATTTACATGCGTTCGAGGATCTGCAGGCCTTTAGCTAACATTTTCGACTTCGAGTCTCTCCCTGCATACAGTTATTTTGGCTACATGAATTTGCAGCAAAATGCAAGTGCCAACGAGCGTACATCACCCATCCCTTCAACAATCCAATGCGACAGCTCAACCGTTCCTGCTCGTGGAATCAAAGCCCTTACGTTTAAACGCTCAGACCATTGGGGAGCAAAGCACCATTGATCGGCAATGTAGGACCGACGTGCAAAGGGTAATACTATGCTGGCACGGTCGCGATGTGTATTTCTCATGGTTGAGGTGCTGATAGGAAGTATAAAAAGCTCCATTATTGCACTCTCGTTACAGGTGCCTTGTATTACCTTGTAGTCACATTTGGAGGTGCTGTGACAGGTTCACCTAGGGGTAGCTCTAAAGTATACTTGTACGGTATCAATAGTCACCTAAGACAATATTATGAGGAATGTTTAAACGTGTTATACGGAGGTAAAAAGGAGCAGACTTCCAAAGCCGTATTTGCAGGTTCGGATTCAAGGGGTAAGGCAGGTTGTCAGTGTTTATACCCCACTTAGAACTCAATTTGTTCTTATCTCCTACATATGTGTATTACTGCATATATCAAGACATTAACTGCTGCTATTGGTCATAGTACTTTACCAGCTTAGATACTTATGTTTCAATCAGTAATCTGTACTTTTGCTATCAGGACGCGATTCTCAATATTTTCGAGAAAAGCACACCGGCCGTTGAATCGGAATACTGGATATGAGCCCACCAACCGTTGGGGGCCAAAAGCTTGGAATCCCTATTAAATTCTGTCAATCGAAACCCACAAACATGGAGGGGACAGTATCAGCCTCAAATGTTTATTTTCCCAGGTCCCCGGATTTATTTAGTACATTTAGTAGTCATGGGCAAGATCCAGAAAGCTATCAGCTAGACAATACAGCTTTTTTTTTCATACGCAGTTCACAATCGCCGTAGTGTCCTTGTGATTATAGCAGGAGATTATGATGCAAATTTCTCAAATGACAGAAGCAAGTAATAGAAGCGTAATTAAATGACGGAACCTTGATATTCTCGACAAATGCTAAACTAGGGTGTCAAGTATACAATATACCGGTGGATAAAATAGCCGTCCAATGAAAGTCATGTGGCTTATGCCAGAATGTAAACTTCAATACCAGTCTCTCGGCCAGGCCTCCTATGTAATACAATCACCATCAGTCCTACTGACACGTGCTTTAAAAAGGGCAACGCATAAATATACAGTCACGGTTCAAAAGTTTCAAACGCCCAGGGCGCAATCAGTTTGATAATATAACATTCTACAGGAAAAGGAAAAAAAAGGAAATTACTCACGTAATTAGCGTACCAAAACTTTTACCATACCGGGGTTTCAATATCTATCTCTGTACACTATGTGGCATTTAACTAAATAAAGGGTCCGGGTGACAGCCAAGGTTCTACCCCAATAGTTCCTTCCGGCGGACCAATCAGCCGACCAATAACAATCGTGTGACCCATACCCAGTGCAACCTTAATGTAAGTCTGCAAATATTCCTTGTCTTGTGGAGAAGTGATATCATATTCTGATGGTAGACCCTGTTGGCATAGAACAAACACTATACCCCTTTTGGATAGTACCCCTTGGAATTTTATTTTCAATGTAGGTGCCATTTGTTAAAGTAACAGCTTAATAAAAAGCCCAGCCTCCGAACTAGTTGGTTACTTCTATGATCAGCCCCACATTATTGATTGGCCTGATCCCCCCCGCCCTACTAAATCATTAACCATCCATGCTGTTTTGTAGACCTGGCAGTGACCCGCGGGTGACCCTGAGGGTCGTTAAACGAGACAAATAGGCAAATCTCGTGATATATATAATTTATGCAGATTTGCCCTGTATTTTTGAGTATCCTTATTATATGCCCGAACTTCTTAAATAATAATTTTGGGTGATATATAAACTTATAATATATATTCTTAAAACTAGTTCCTATCTACTATATATCCATGGAGCCTTTTTTGAAACCTTCCGAACTCTTCCAGACGATCGAGGGAGAGGAATTTGTAAAGGTATATTGTTTTCAGGTGTACGGCCTGTCAACCGGGTAAGATACCATAGTAGGAGAGAGGAACAGATTGTATTGCCTTTGTATGACAAGACTAATTCTTGTCAGGGCCAAGCGGGATCCAGGGGAACCCCGGACTATGTATCACTGTACCCCGCTTCTATCACGTGGAGACCATGTGACGATCAGGCGACTCCCGTAACCTAACCGGCAAGGTTAGGCAGCAACTCTTGTTCCCATGTTGTAAGGATCGTTATCCGTTACAGAATTTCACTCTCTTAATCTATACTATCCTTAGGATTGGATTGTATCTTATCGCCTCTATTTAGTGAGCCACTTCTTTGTCCCTTCCCGAGTATAGTATTGGGCGATAGTTTTAAAGTAGGCAGTGGCTGAGTTTGTTTAGCCACGTCTTCCTTAGTATTACTGATTGGTTTAAACGAGGTAGTAACTGTACTACTTACCTCTATCAAAACTGCGATCTCCTGGGAAGGTAGGTACTCTTGGAGAATCAGCCGCTGATTCTCCTGTAGATTAAACCTTGTATATATAAATATCATGATATCCTGGATCGTCTTCGGCTTTAGTGAACCTCACCGGTAATGATAAATATCGCACGTAGAGTTAAATAGTCGCTCTACATCTGCGCTAGTAGCTGGAATAGATATAATATCACGGGCAATACTTGTAAGAATAGGCTATCTGTGTTGATTTTCTTTCTAGAAAGTACGAAGTGATAAACGCTACGGGGCTAGATATATATTAGTTATATATAAAGTATAAGGATAGATAATTAGATTTACTAGAATCAAGATATTGAGTTAGCTTATCCTCTTGTAGAGCGATAGACTGCTGGTGGTTATTTAGCTCTAACGTAGATTTAAGCCCGGATATTCCAACCCTGGATAATAGACCACTTGGCGATAACTGACTTTCCCTAATATCAAGGCACTCCTTATAGCGCTTAACTTGGGCCTTAAGACTGTCTCGGTAAATGTCCTTCTAACTCCCTTCTGTAGGATTGTCGGATTCCTATCCCTTTGATGAGAAGAACTGAAGCTTTTGAGATGGAGATAAAATTTTATTAATAGTATAAAGATACCCCTCGATACTATCTGTGTCTTTATAGTATCTTGAAAGCTTTTCTGACGCGGCTTTAAGGGTAGATTGTATGAGCTGTTTCTAAGGAACCTTATTCCGTCTAAGTGTAGCAATAGCCTTCTTAATATGGTCAAAAGGGCGGTTATATATACTAAGAATAAGGTGGAATACTCGACTCTTTAGTCTTAGATATAAGACTTGTAAACTTGTAGAATGGTTTAAGAATAAAGAGCAGATATTCAATCTGTCTATATTCTTCTAGATTTAATGCGAAGTGAGGTTGCTCGTACTGCGAGTAGAAGGTATCGAATACCAGTTGTAGTCTCTTTGCTCGCCGAAGTATTAGAAAAGTCGAATTCTACTGTGCCCTAATATCTTGGATTGGAATAAGTTTAGCCTCTTTATCCTGGAGAGTATAAATTTTATTCCGCCGCTGTGGGCTTGCATTGGTGTAAATAGTAAGATTGCGAGCCTAGAAGAGATATTAGTATATAGTAGTAATGTTTAGAATATAGCCTACCTCATTAAGTGTATTTGCGATCTTATGCTTTCTTTGCCGTGCAGTAGCGCCCTTATACGATCGTTATACTAGTGCAATTCAGTAGTATTATTACTTGGAGAAGCCTTCATCTTCCTAAGCAAATCCGTAAGACTGATTTGGATAATATGAGCAATATAAGGTATACGAATAATCGTGGAATTAGTGCTTAATTGGATAATCCTTGCTGAGTCGTTTATAGCCTGAACTAGTATTGTATTGTCTGAGATATTGTCGGTAGTTACTCGATCAAGAATATATAAGAAGAAAATGTTTTGCATGGAAGGTGTGAATTATGAGTATAGGGAGGTCCCTTCCGGACCTAAACCCGTGAAATTCGTAGGAAAATCGGTCGAATGGAATATTAGTAGTATTGATTCTATCTAAAAATAGCTAGGTAGAATGAGTGGACGATTGATATATATATACCAATCAAATTGAAACCAAAAATGATAAACCTCTTGGACCACTAGGGAATAACACGGGCCTGGAGAAGGACACTTTATCTTCCGCTCATACATCCGATCAGAAACCGCCCAGGCATTGGGAAAAGCGATTGACTTGAGAATATGAAACTTCTTCCGAGTGTCGGCGAAGATGGTCTGTAAGGGATCGTTATAAGCATTGAAAGCTTCGCTTCACCAGGAGGTGACTGAGATCGGTTACTCCTGGCTGAGGGGACGGCACTGTAGAAATGACTGGTTAGCTACTGGATTTTGTGACTAGATGCTCATACGGGGGACTTACGTCATCGCCATTGCAGCAAGCGACGGTGTGCTTGCAATCAAAGTTGTCCTTTGATTCGTCGACCTTGCCTTCAAAGGAAGTTAGTTGTGTTAATTCGCCTATTCGCACTTAAGGCTTAGCGTACCTAGGAGGGCCAGGTTCAAAGGTCCGATCACACTGATAGGTGAGCAGTAGGAATCTTTGACACCTAGGACATTGAGCCCATCGAGCAATGAGAGGAGACTGTTGTCCTTGTCCTCGGTCTTAGGGGAACAGCAAGAGACCTTTCCGCCTTGGCATTGGCCTTCGGATTTGATGATCGAATGCTTGCTCGGCTTATCCGAATGCGCACTTGGTGGCATAGCCGCAACGGCAAGAGCGAAGGAAATGACGGAGATGATCGAGGCCTTCATTGTGGAAGATTTAGGTATTCGAAATGATAGATAGAAAAGGAGAAAGTAGATATGTGTGAGTTGATTGATGTATTTTACCTGGGAATTATCTACCCTTTTATACCCTCGTAGGGAAATTTCCTAACACTATACTCTCATTCCAGGACGTAATAGGATCTATGTCTCATTCCTTCAAATCCCCTAAGGGTCGTATCTAGAATACTTTGTTAGGCATTTACACCCTTCAGAGGCCCTAGGCTTTGGTAGGGAGAGAGGAAAGATACAACATAGTTATGCCACCCTTATTACATTCCTTTCCGGTTTAACCGTTAAAAGAATATCGCGGTTGGCGTTTTCATCTAGCTTCTTTAAGTGGACTAACCTAAATAGGATATCTGGTATGTCGAACACTACTGGCCTGGGGGGTTTAATCCTTAAGTCTAAGACTCTGATGATCTGCAATATGATCAAATACCATAGTACCTTTGCTAAAAAGAGAGAAGAAGAGAGAAGAAGGAGGATGTAACAGTATCCCTATAGCTGTAGAATTCAAAGAGTCTGAACGTATAGACATCATATTAAGATCCGATGTTACGGTGCCCTTGCTAGCTATATATAGCGAGATAAATTATAGGGCCTTTTGTTATATACAATTCGTTTACGCTAGGTAATATCCCTTTTCTTACTTGTCTGTTAGCTTGTGGAGGAGGGATTCGACCTAGCTATATACCCTTGTTTACCAGGTCTTCTCCTAAGGTTTTATCGGTATTTCAAAACTCCCTCCCGTCTACGCGCTTTAACTAGAATAGTGTAGTTAATAATTTGTAATACTATACCTAGTTGCTAGTGCGTATTATGATTGGACGGAAGCCATGCAATATATGTACTGTATGTACTGTATGAGGTTGGCATTGACAGACGCCACACGCCCCACCGTTTTACGGCAGCTTTATCCGACCAATTATAATATAAGGGACAAAATTTCTGTTCTTTTATCTTTATCCCTAGATCCCACATATTGTACCTCCCTTGCCTTGGCAGACGCCACGCGTACGGCAGATTTACCCGAATAATTAGAATTCGTGCGCTGAGGCCTCCGGAGGCTCTTTACCCCTGAATTTCTATTTTTATTTTTCTATGTACATCCCCGATCCTACATACCTCACCTCAGAAGATACGCTCAAACCTAGACTTCGGCAGAACCCAATAACCCAATAACCCAATAATAACCCATTTGAACCCATTTTTGCATAAAATATCGGCCTTGGCATTCATAACGGTGCTAAGTCATTGCAATAAATGACTGTTTTTTACAACTGTTCTGGTTTGTTCATCGAACATTGCTACATTATCACGATAATTAGTTGGAAATTTTATGTAATTACTCTGAATTTAAAGGTAATGGGCTTTATACTGTGTTGATTACCAACAAAAATCGATATTAATCATGTTATAGTGGTGTTCTATTAATTCAAGCATTTGTTGACTATGTTGAAAATATATATTTGTGGTAGAGGGGAGTGTGTATGTATTATGGGATAACTATAAATGTAAATAGAAATATATTATCCTTATTTTGTTTTCTATATAATTGATATCATATTAAAGCCATATTTCTCTTTTCTTATATTCTTACTTAATATATCTAGTATCTAGTATACGAATTTCATAAACTATATCTATGTTCTTGTACGTTTATATCAAACAATCAATCAAAATTCAATTAACCTTCTACCTAGTTGCGTATGACTATGCAGGCGCTTCATCCAACTGAAGCAAGAACTCGAAGCTCAACGCCGAGCGGGATCTCTCCCATAGTATACAGTTCGATGCTAATTGTAAAGAGTGGAATCAGCCAATTCCTGCACCCCCGTAGTTCTGTAAATCCAAACCCTTCCGAACCCATACAAAAGAAATAACCACATAATGGTTGTTGTGGGGTGCACTCTGTCCACCCCCCCTGCCTCGGTCTCAATTGATGGTGATGTTGTCGTGGCCAGCTGATTGGCATGTTTCTCGTTGTCGGTTTCTGCTTTCGCGAGTACCATCTCAACGCCTCTAAGCTAGGTAGCGTATACTATGGACTGGGAGTCCGTTCCAAGATAATGTCTTTGAGATATTACCCCGTTTAGCTTACTGGCTGTTGATACGCTAATATGCCTAGGAAAACCGCTTCCGTCGGTAAAAATCATGTCTATTTTCTTCAAGAACTGCTTTCTCGTAGATATTATTGTAGGTTTTCAGTGCGGCTTTTTGATTCTCAATAAAGCAAGGGATCGGTAAATACGTACTTTTCCTCCCATTTCTCGTATTGTAGTTGGAGTGTTTTCCACGCAATCGCTTCGGTCGGTTTCCGCTCCCTTAGTTTCCTGGCTTCCTTAGCCGTTTGTGGGCAGGCCCATTGTGGGCCGGTAAGGATTCTTATTGTTGTTTCTTCGACGATTTGCTGTAGTCGTAATTTGATGGGAAGAATGTATAGTTCTATATCAAGTGCTGCTTCCGCCGTGCCGCGGAAGGCACCGCTTATCAAGATCGCTGCACGCTTCTGTATCTTTGTCAATTCGTTGGTGAGCTTGTCGAGATTCCCTCTTGGCATCGCTCTTGCAGCTAGGCAGTACCACGCAGAGAGTCCACATAGCATCTGTGGAATGATGACTGCCTGGTATACCAGCCGCATCGCGATCAGTGATGACCCCCAAGTGGACCCTGAGATTCCGCGGAGTGCCTCGAGACTGCCGGCCCCCTTCGTAAGCATCTTCTGTCGATATGTTGTGAAATTGAGGTGTTTGTCAAGCCACACACCGAGGTACTTGGTTATGTTAGATGGTGCGAGAATAGTCGGTATGTCCCCTAGGATAATGACTGGCATGCCGTTATGTCCTGATGGGTCATCTGGGATCTCCCAGATGTATGTACCCCTGGGAGACGCTTCGTTAGTAGTGATGGTGGTGATAGTGGTGGTGGTGGTCGGTTTTGGCTTGGTGGTAGTGGGCTTTGGATTGTTGAAATGGATCAATTCGAATTTGTCGGGTGCGAGTTTTGCTGCATGTTTGCTAACCCAGGAGGCCGCTCTTTGCAACGCTTTCTCTAACACCTGAACGTTCTCTGCATAGCTCTTTGAGATAGCTAGAATATAAACGTCGTCCACCCAGCTATATACCTCGCTTTCTCCGAAGTGTAGGCCCCGTAGTGTACATGCTCGTACTAGTGGTGCATTAAAGAGAATGAAAAGGATCGGCGAGATTGGTGAACCTTACGGGATGCCGGTTGGTATAGGAAATGCTTCGCTTTGGTAGCCATTTGGAAGCTTAATTCGTATACTCCTATCGGTAAGAAATGACTGTACCCATGGGGTAAGCGCGCCTAGGCCTAGCCGTTACATATACATATCAAGCAGTAATCTCTCGTAAGGTACCATATCATACGCTCTAGCTATATCGAGAAGCAACATACTTGCTATCTTATCTTCTCCCTAGGCCTAGTGCACTCTCCCGAGGAGCAGCTGTATTATATAGTCCACCGAGACCCCATTTCGTCCTCCAAGGTATGTCTTCGGGAGCAGATTGTGTCCCTCCACACGCCAGGCGATTTGGGTAGCGACAATCGCCTCGAGGATCTTGCCGAGTGTGTTCAGCAATACAACTGGCCGGTACGATTTAGGTATACCTTCCGTTAGCTATAGCTAGTACCTAGGCCCGACTAAGAATACTTACGCTATAGTAACTACTATAGTGACCTACCTTTAGCTATCTTCCTAATGGAGAGGAACTACATATAGCTCCCTTCCTTAGTTCCCTTCTTCCCTTAGTTTTTATGAATATCGACTACTATAGCCTAATATAATATTCCTTCTTACTACTAAGCAACCCTTCTACTCCTAGGTCGGTCTCTTTAACAGTATAGTACTTAAGTATAATAAGAGAACTAGTCTCTACTATTTACCTATTCTCTAACTTACCTTTACTCCTTATAGTTAGACTTCCGCAAAGCTCGAAAAGCCCGAAACCCGACCCGACTCGACCCTCAAAAGGGTCGGGTTTCGGGCCTGTTCCTAAAGCTCGCAGCGGGCTTCGGGCTTTTGGTTTGGGCCCATAGCTCGAGGGGGGGGGCCCGACGAGCCCCCCCTCACGACTAAACAGTGCAAACATACTAATTTCTCGTGACTGCACAAATAATGCAGAAATTCCCAGTATTTTTGAGTATTTCGATTACATCGTTCACTTTAAATTCAACAAATCATTGATTCGTTTAAGCATATATCAATGTATTATGATTAAATCAAGTGTGAACTAATGAGACTGATACATATCATCCTCTATATGCTTCCTTTTCCTCCCTGACATACGTGGCTGAGTAGTATAACTTGGCAATGGAGGATCGCCAGCATCATCATCACCAGTATTATCATCATCAACATCAATCAAACCACCTAAGCTCTCTGGCTGTTCTTCTGTATCACTAATCTGTTCAATTTCAACATCATCAAGCCTATCGTCCTTTTCCTCTCTCAATGCTTCGATCTCATTCAAAGAGAAGAATCGTTCAAGCTCTTTTGCCTTATGTAATTCAAGGTCAAATCTTGATGTACAAAGGAATAGCATTAACTCTTCAATAGTCTCAGCCTTCATACGACCGCGGCGATAATGACAAATATCGCGAGCAGTGTTGAATAATCGTTCCACACCTGCACCAGTTGCTGGAATTGCAAGAATGTCCCGCGCAAGTAAAGCAATCGCAGGAAAACGGCTCTGATTCTCTCGCCAAAAGGGTAGTGGCTCAGAATCAACGACATCTATATATAATTAGTGACGGATATTCATCGAAATAAGACTAGAAGAAGAGCATAACTTACCACCATCAAGATACTGGGTTATCTCGTCACCAACCGGCTTCGCTTTGGGTTTCTTTGGGCGAAGCAGATTATGAAGAGCTGTGCTTGGCCTTGATCCAGGAGAGGAGACTGGTAGGCCTTGACTAGTAGTATGACGCTCTTGGTAAGGTAAGAGAGTATCTTGGAACGAGGCTCGATATTTATCACGCCATTCCTTTGTCCAATCATCAGAGAGAAAGAATTGGAACCTGTTATCTGGCGCCAGCATAGTACTAATCGCATAGATATGATCACGATCATAATCTGTCTGCGAATAGTACTCATCAAGCTTCAATCGGCCAGCCTCAAGGGAGGAAAGCATCTGTTGTTTCTATGGGACACTCGTTGAAGCTGCTTGATAGACTTCTCAAGGTGCTCGAACAACATATTGTAGATCTGGAATACTAGATGTGCAGTCACATCTCGAGTCTTGGAAAGCGCAAGAGTGTATTCATAGAATGGCTTTGTAAGACAAAGAAGGTAATCGATCTGGCGCCATTCATCCTTATTGAGTGCCATCTCCTCGCAGTTGTAGTCTGTACAGAATGTACCAAGGAATTCACGGAGCCTCTTTGCCCGGCGAAGCATAAGAAACGTTGAGTTCCACCTAGTCTTTATATCCTGAAGTGGCATAAGTGCCTGCTCTAAGGGCTGAAGACTAACAAATGCTTCGCGACGTTAGGGACTAGCCCGGATATAAACAGCAAGATACCGTACCTTGTTTAAAGTATGAGATATACTCCGGTTTTTGCTTTGGGCATTTGCTTTCGCGAGAATTGATTGACGATTAGACCATCTGGTCTCAGTTGTATCATTCTGAGGGACTGCTTTTAAGCGATCAAGAAGTTGGTTCAGACTCAATTGAATAACATATGCCAGACAGGGTATTCGGATAATATGAACATTGCTCGACAAGGCCTGTTGAAGCGAGTTAACGAGGGTCTTGTTATTCGATGCATTATCCGTGGTTAATCCAAACACACGATCCTGGATATTGTGATCAGTAAGTATCTCCAAGAGAACACCACTTAGATTAGCACCAGTATGAGCACCTTCGAGGGGTTTAAACCCAAGAAGCACCTCCCGGTAGGACCAGTCAATGTCAACAAAATAGCCAGTGATAGCCATAAATGCTTGTCCGAATGGTGAAGTCCAGCAATCCAACGCAATTGAGATTTTCGTATCTGCCGGAAGCAGTTTGAGTGTAGAATCTTGGCGTTCCTTAACACGAGCAGATAGTCGACGTCGAACTGTATCAGCAGAGGGGATATATGGGGGGCTTGGGGCCGAGTGTGCTTGTGAAATTATCCGTCGAAACGTTGGATGTTCGATGAGGTGAAAGGGAAGTCGATTGATCGTGAGAAACTGTAATAGATTGTCCTCCCAAGCTGCCTCAGAGAAAACCTCTCGGGCAGTATTATCCTATTTCAATTAGTGGTACGAATCGTATCAAAGGGATATCTATACTGTTGACTGAATAAACTTATCGAGTCCCCCTCGTTGCTGACCTCCACTTACAGCCCTTTTACAGGCAGAAGTCCTGAAATGCCTAGTCATAGTAGTTGTACCATGACGCGCATCCTTCCCGTTTATATCTTTTTTGGCTGTATAGGGATGCTCAAGGATCGCAGAGCAATGCTTACACATAACCTTTGGGCTGCCATTGCTGCTATGGGCTACCTAGGTAAAGTGCTCCCAGACATGTGAAAGATGATTTGAGTGCCATGCGACTTTGCCCTTTGATCTATAATCGGTTTGTAACCACCACTCTACCCACTCTTGGTGATTCATTCTATCATATAAGAAGTATGACCTTTTCCGATCAGGTCCAACACGTTCAAATCGTTCAAGCTGTGGGAGTAAGGGAGGGTCGTCCGGTCGAAGAAAAGCCGGCACAGATACATCAAAAGTCTGTTGGCTTGTCGAGGGCGTAGCTGGGTAATTAGAGGGTATAAGGTAGGGTAAGTTCTCGTAGTCACCTCCGAATTGTGATGATGCAAACTCGGACTGCTGACTTTGGGACATCGTAGAGTTAAAAGACCTGACACAGTAAGGGCTTTTGAGAATACATAAAAGAGGGTCGATACATTACCAGAAGCTCTACCACCTAGAGGTATTACTTGACTAGTTGAATCAATAATCGATAGCTCAAAATAGAGGGTAATAATACTAGTAGATGATTAGTTGAATTATCTACAATAAGTGGGGCCGGCTCGAAAAAAGCCCATAAAGCTCGAAAAAAGCTCGTAAAGCCCATTAATAACCCGTAAAAAGCCCGAATGCCCCACTGAAAGCCCATCAAAAGCCCACTCCCGGCCCATTCCCAGCTCGTTGTCACTTCATTTCCCACGAAATATTTCAACTTACGCTAGTCCCTAGGTAAAAGGTTTTTAGTTCAGTTAGTATTAAACCATTCTATAGACTAAGTTTCTGACCTTAGTCAAAGACCAGATTTCTAGCTTCGGTCAGAAATTACTATTATATATTGTACTACTATGAGCACTGCTGTAAACAATGCTTAAGCTTCCACCTATAATTTCTGACCGCGGTCAGAAATTACTATTGTATGCTATACTATTGTGAGCACTACTGTGAGCACTACTGTGAGTAGTGCTTAACCTTCCACCTATAATTTCTGACCGCGGTCAGAAATTATACTTACCTAGTGATATTCAACAATATTGAGGACTAAGTGGGATATAGTGTATGGTCTAAAGTGTAGAAGCTCAATATAGTCCAAAATGTAGATGAAGGATGAAACCCCGAAAACTCCAGAATATATATTTGTATATCAGCATTGCTTAATTCGGTCTGTAGAGTGATCCATACACCTAAACACAGAATACTCAGAACCATATAGGCAATAAAGATAGCAATAATAACACATGGATAGTCATATCTCCAAGTCCTTTTTTTAAAGCAAGAACAGGTAGTTTGAACGATTTGTACTGGTCAATGATCATGGTTCATGAAGGTAGAAGACTCGGGTCCAGATACAGCTTATACACAAAAAAAAATTAGTATTTTATCGACGTAGTTATTATGCTAATATATTAAGGATATATATCTATTGACTAGAATTTCCAAATATTTCCCATTCCTGATTATGATAATAGAGGAGAATTGCATGTATGAACCAAAACATAGGTAAAAGACGGTCATTTATTTGGGTGATTCAGCCACTTTATGAACGCCAAGACCATGGTTTTATGCAATTTCGAGCCCAGGGGGGGGGGCCCGACGAGCCCCCCCCTTCGAGCCGGGGTCCGGGTCGAGCTTGAAAAGTTCGACCCCCAGCTCGTTGCGGGTCGGGTTTCGAGCCCGGACCTTGAGCCCAAAGTTGGGCTTTGCGGAAGTCTACTTATAGTTACCTTCTTCGATCGTACCTACCTCCTCCTACTATAATATCTTATTAATCTATTCCATCCGACAAGAGCAATACTAGCCTAAGCTATTCTAAGGTTTTTTTTGGACCACACTTCCAATACTAATTCCTCTACCGAACCTAGCGTCTTCGACTTAAGCAGCGAGTATAAAGATAAATCTAAAGATAAGCCCGAAGATAAGCTAGCTTTGGAAGATAAAGTGGAGCAACTTCCACTAGTATACTACCTCCACAAGGCCGAGTCTCTTAACGTCTCCCAGCTTCGACAGAAACGCTATAGTCCGAAAACATAAGAGAGATTGGACGAGACTCAACATTTCTGGGACCAGTAAGACTTCACTACGAGATCCGTCTACCTTGATTATCCGCTGATTGTTCTAGTTTTGCAAAGGCACAAAGCGCGATTCGGTGGAATGTTTGTCCTGGCTCTCTGACACCGAGGAGACGGTCCGCTATCCTGTATCAATGTATGCGGTATCTTGTGTATCTTGACCAGTCATGTAGATCGTGAGCAGCTAAATGCCCAAGATAGAATATTCGGTGCAAATGTTTCTAGTGGGTGAAATACGTCGCAAAAGGCTGAAAGAATTCCCACTTTCCGGCCCTCGCTGAAATTGGATCTTCCTGATTTCCGAGAACGGACGAATCGGAGTTTTCAAATCAATCTTATGAGAGTTCTGTGTTTGACAGCAATCCGATGTATCTCAAAATGATATCTGTATCTAGTGCAGAATCTTTCGGCCAGCCTCGAGATCTTTAGTCTCCTTCTGCAATCTGTGACGCGTCCTCCGAATGGACAATTCCTCCCCTGCTATATGTTCCAATTCCTCATTAGAAAGACAGCAGACCCAAGATGGCGAGAATATATTCATTGGGGCCTCAGGTCCAGTGACCAGATAAAAATCCGCCGCTTGCATGCACAAATTGTCAACGAATCTTTTTCGTGCGACTTTGTAGTATGATTTCAGAATGTCATGAATATCCTCGACCGTCTGCTTTGAATTACTCATGTGATGGAATCGTGCGAGATCAGAAACTTGATAACAATCTCGGCTTGAGCCATCACTCATATCCACAGAGAATGAAGTCTTCTTAACAGCAGACGCAATTCGTTCATGGCGACTAAAATCCGAGTCTCTCAATAAGCTGCAATCAGCTCAAGGTTAGGTCAAAGACTTACCACTTCTGTAAATTACTATTGAAGTAATGATTTTGACTCATCGGTGTTCCCTGTCTTTCGACTTTTAGGAGAAAGTCCGTCATTGAAAGAGATTTCCGATACCTCTCGATCAGCCCCTCCATTAAAGATGAGAGAACATTTGAGTTGAGTATGTGATCATGACAGGATATTGTCAAGGCCGCCCTGATAAAATTGTGAACGATGGATATGATATCGCAGATGTACCCCTCAGCTAGAGAAGGCCATTTTGCAGATTGTTTCTTCATGACGGTGGAGAGGAGTGAAGAGCTGAATGTTCCTAGCTCAAAGCCACGAGATTCTAGATAGAGATTTTCAATCCAAGGAAGGATACCTTGCGCCTTTGAATACTCTATTTGGACACCATCATGCAGGATATCCTCAATATCGTGGCAAACTTCGATTTTCCTGCTAGGTAAAGAATTGAGCTCGTCGTAGGCTTCCTTCTCCTCATAGTCATCTTCCCCAACTTGGGAGTTGACAGAACTCGGTGTGGAGGTTACTGATATTTTGAGGTCATTTTCCAAGTCATCATCATGGTCATGCGCTTTGAAACAATAGACATGTCCTTGGGTGGAAATTTCTTCCGAAAATTGCGCATTGCGGTTAGCCACTAGAGTTGCCAGTCTCAAGCTGGGATATTCATCAAAAGAATCCTGGGACCCGTAATTCGTACGGAGAGCATTCTCCGTGATGCGCTGAAACTTAGATACGACTTCAAGCAGATATCTCCCTTGCTGCTCAGGGGACTCGCGTTCATCCCCAAGGCTTTCAAGGGCCTTTTTGCATTCCTTGAGGCGCTTAGAGACTTCAGATCGTACCTATCATCCAATTAGCTCAGACGGATAGAATGGGTCAGTATATCCCTCTACATATGAAGCTCACCTTAGGGAATTCCCGTCGCACATTCGAAGCCAGAAGAGCCTGGAGTCGCAATCCAAGGGCTTCAATACCGTAGTTTTCCTTGGAGAGGCGGCTCCAAGGTGGTGAATTTCTGAACTTATCTTCTTCAATGTCACGAATCTTGGACTTGTCCTGGAGATCCTTTTGTCCAAGGTTCTTGACTACCACCCAACCCAGTCCTTGTGTCTCTGGCTTTCTCTCGACAAGTTCAATGATTTTATCTTCTGCTCCTTCATCCACAAGATCTGGCTTAGTGAGGATCCGTAATGTCCTCTGTCCATCAGGGTCAAGCTCTCTAGCGATTTCAATGATTTCTTGCGTTGCGATATCCACATTTGCTGGAACAACCGCAAGCATTATAGAGCGAGGATTGCGCATGTAATTTAGCACCATGTCTCTCACTAGGACAATGTCCGATTTGGTAGTCAGTCCAGGGGTGGTCGTTTTGAAAATTCCAGGAACATCAATAACACTGAGGTGGTTCTCCTGTGGCCCGTGGATCTCTAATCGAAGGACGTCGTGGGAGAAAGTGGGTAGGCCATCGTTGATTGAAGTTGATAAACCCATTGCTTCATGAACCTGAAGGGAGGTCAGCACCATACCGTTGCGCTTCAAGGCTTGGCCTCACCTCATTCATCATATCCTCGAACCCTCCTTCACTCAATACCTCGATATCAGACATACTCCAATCAACAGCCTCATTTCCCTTATCATGCGTTGTTGAAATGATCGAACCATTTACTTTGCGGGTGGCCAAGTTGGGAGCCCTTCTGAAGATGATCTGAGTGGCGAATCGAGTACACAGGCCACTATTCCGGGGAAATTTCAATTTCGTTAGGCCTTCCAAAACAGAGCTCTTTCCGCTAGACTGATCTCCGACTACAACCAATTGTGGCAAATTGATATGTTCTCCGACGTTGTAAGCGAATAATTTGTCAATTTTCTCTAGCAATGCGGGGTCTGCCAATGCCGGAGTGGTCCCCAACTGGACACTCTCCATGGTTTTCATCAGGGATTATTTCTTCGACTTGAACAATAACAGAATATAAGAGGAGCACAGCACTTTTTGGGCTCTCGTACTGCGAGAAGACATGAAGTTTAAGTACCTATTAGTTTCACACTGCCAGCAAGAACAGTAGACACGTCAGAGCATGTCGTTGGACCTCTTCGTCTACCTGCCACGACAGCCTGGGCGAGAACTACGCTAATGCATGCACGCTATCTGTAATAAATATGGTATTCTTTCGAATTCATACAATAGCTAAAATATAGAGCTTGTCAGAACAAGCTAAAGTTGTATGGACTGGTATGCATTTAGGACGATTAAGGTCAAGCGGAACCAATTCAGGATGAGAGAATCGATTGATTGAATAAGGGGAAATCTAGTCAAATAACTGCGCTAAGAGTCTACCTAAATGGGGTTAGCGGCTAGCTGGTCAATACAAAGTGGACTATCTGCTTTGACAGAGCTATAAGCTGGATGAGTAATTGATTGATAAGAATTATCAGTATTGGTATTACAATCCAAAAAAGCAAGTAAGTGCATACATAGTAACTGGTTTAGTTCTCTCCCGGGCTGACGTGGCAGGGTACATATCCATATGCTGTGCGCTGGCAACACCTGCATATTTACATACAGCACGGATTGTAATTCTTACTATGATACGGAGTATACGTCTTAGGATTATTAGCGCTTCTCTTTATCTGTGATAAGCTATTTTACTAAGGCTCTAGTAAATCTCTATAGAATTTATAGAATTCTCCAAGCTTTGGTTTTTTGTACTCTATAGCTTCCACCTTTTCTCACTGCGCTGTCCATCGCAACGGATGTGGCAATAGCTTCCTCACTGGCGTGCGGACTGACGAACAGATCATTATATTGACCTTTCATCGGATCAATCAATCAATCAATCAAAGTTCAATTAACCTGTTGCAGTCTAACTAGTTGCGTATGACTATGCGGGCGCTTCATCCGACCTTTCATCGGAACTCCATAAGCTCCCTGTCGAAGCCAATGCCAGAAAGTGGTAGCGTACGGGTCGTGGTGGCCTCGATATTGACCTCTGCCTGAGCCGGTGCGTATTGAAAATCTTATCTAGGCCACATCACCATGATGGATGGGATAAACAAGAACACTAAGACGGGCAATCAAGCGTGGAGGAAAAAAGCCTCGCAAGTTCGCTCCAAAGTCAAAACTAGGCTGTAAGACTTGCAAGTATGCTTTGACTCTATGTATTGCTACAGAGTGATCGATTATGTTCAAAGACTTCAAAATTGACATGCCTCAGAATAAGACGAGTTAAATGCGATCTATCTCGGCCTTCGTGCGTGAAATGCCTTCCTACCGGTCGTACCTGCGATGGCTATAGTGAAATGCCCCTTCCATTCAAGACAGATAGAAGCGAGATTGAATCAACTCATTATCACAAGGAGATGGTCGAGAGAACGGATAGCTGCGACAGTAACCATCGCTGTACCACAATCAGTGCACACGAGTCAAAGCGATGGTACTTGAAATACTATGGGCTTAATGTGCAGAATCTCGAATCCCTTATGATCTTACCAGTGACTGGGTCAACCTAGGCAGAGGTAATGTGCCTTTTCAGGGATATTTCTATCAAGCATCTGAATGAATACCGCCCTTGCAAACCATGGCGGAAGACTCTTATGTTCTTATCCCAAACAGTGCCATCAGTGCGGCATGCTGCCATTGCTCTAGCCTTGATTGACCGAAACTACCTGGATTGTCATTCTAACGATCGGGTGTATAAACCCCCTTCCTTAATAGACCGGATACGGGATAAAGATCCTTTGTTTCACTATAACCGTGCCATTCAACTTCTACTGAGCCCGTAAATTGGTGATAGCGCCGAAATAACAGCTATCAAACTTTTAGTCTGTTATCTCTTTACCTGTTTTGATCATCTGGCAGGGGACAACGTACAAGCAGTGAAGCACCTGTGCGGAGGTGTGGCGCTCTCGCGCAATATCGACAACGCTACATTGAACAACTGTGCCTATGGCGATTCCCAATCCTCGGGGGTTGAAGCGATTACCTGACAGGTCACAAAGCAGATTCGCCGTCTTGACATGCAGGTCGTCATGTTTCTGGTTGACTGGACTCCAACCAACATCCAAGAGACATTTATATTTATATCCCATCTTGCACTCTTCAACAGTACCTTTCGGTAATTCGACCAACCGGCCGACCACCTCCAGATTCTCATTGCTCAGGTAATGAGGTTGCGTAGCATAGATCAACAAATGTCCCCGACGGGTGCCATGCCGGCGTTACCTTCTTCACTCAAGGATATCGTTCTCGGGCAGTTGGAAACGTGGTCGAGTCTCTTTGGGAGCCTCCTGCAACAAGGCAGCCTTCTGAGTCAGCTTCGAAACCGACCGTCTCATATCACTCCTGCGCTTACAACATACTATCGCATGGACTCTCCTCGGTGTTTGCGGACCTGGCAGCGAAATGGACTATAACAATTTCCTGCCCCAGTTCCAGCAATGCATCACATTGGCGGACGAGGTAGCGGCGGCGTATCAGCGGTATTCGGGGTCGTCAAGGTCGACCTTTACGCCGGAGATCGGATTTCTCCCCGCTATTTACATAATCGGGGTCAATTGCAGGCATCCTATTGTCCGTCGTGAGGTCTTAAGTATTTTGCGACGGCAACCAATACGCTTATATCGTCACTGCCGTGCCTCTTTATATCCTAGATTATGTAATTTTAAACAGCAATTCTTTTACTTCTTTAGTTTATAGTATTAGTATTGTTAATACGCCTCTCTTGAATTATCTTTCCATGGATGTAATTCGCTAGTAGTTAATCTATAGTAGGACAGAATGTTTAATCTTTCAAAACTCCATTATATTAGTCCTAAGTTTTACTGGGTCCTGCGGAAGACTACTGGCCTCGACAAGATGCTCCGCATTATAAACAGTTTTTGAAACAGTCTCTTCGTCTGGGCTTATTTGATACATCTAGTGACCAACCATGTCAAGGCATACAGCTTTTGGAATTTTGGGGTGTATACAATCGTATCTACCAACCATATTCTTCTCCCCTGCAGATTTGGCACCAGTCGACCGATTTCCAGAACAGGTGGGAAATCCCATGGGGTTGATCAACAAGGTTTTTCATTGTGTAGCAGTCCCTAGATTCAATCTAGTAGCCCCAATCTCCGTATAAACATAAACATTCAAGCTATAGCAAATTATAGATCAGGGATTGATAAAGTTTAAGAAGTCCAGGGAAAGATCCCGGAAGAAACTAGCCCCAGCAACGGCTTCAGGGCGGCCCGCCTCCGTCAAGTTACAGTAATCCGAAAAGTCACCCGCCTCATTGATCTTCTTATCAATCAAGAAAATGTAATCGGATAATGCGCAACTCCTTCCAGGGCCATTCTGACAACTGGCTATAGGATAAACAGCGTCATTGAACAATATACGAATGTGGGGCTTGCCAATGGCTTTGTTGATATTGCAATCCATGACTTCGAAAGCAACAGTCCCTCGCATGGTGATGAAGTGCGCCACATTATACAAGTGGTGGGTTGGTATGTGATCGTCGGGAAGAGGCGCTTCGAAATCGAAAATTCCCATGGCAGCAGTCATCTCGGCGAGTTGGTTGTCATTCGTGAAAGCCATGATAAGATTTGGAATGTTGAACCCAGTGCCGTTGGCTCCCACGCCGACCTGTCCAGGACCATCCTCTAGAAGAGAAAGCAAACTTTTCAGGAATGGAAGGAAAAGCACCTTGGATGGGCCAACTGAACCGGGCCCGACACCGTAAAAATAGCTTAGGTCCTGTGAGTATGCATAGTCTCGCAGTTCATTTTCTGCGAAGACATCACACCAGGGGCTGAGGCGCCCTTCAATCTGACTCTCGTAGGCACATAGGTAGGGGAAAAAGAGTATATCAGTTTCGTCAAACGTAAGATTTCCTCTCACTTGGGAGTTGATACGATGTAAGGCTCTTGGTAGCCAGGTAGCATCCCCTATGGAAATTTAAGCATACATTGTTAAAGATATTGCGCCGGAAAGGGGATTGAGGTGAGGAACACTGATCTTAACAAGAAGCACAGAATTCTCTTCGTTGAACTTACAATTCGTCACGTTATTCCCCCCACTAGAGATAGAACTAAATGCAGGACAGGAATCCGAAGGCCCAAGAGAGTTGCCAATAGCAGCAGGGGATCCTGTAGAGTTCACGCTGACAACAGTACCATAGCTATCAGCATACTCATAGAGGTAGCCATTGAGAAAGGCTCTGGCGGTTTGAACCACCCGTGATTCATTGATTGGGGATTTGTATTGATTAGCCCACACATGGAAGGGAGTGCCGTCCTGATAAAATCCGGGATCTGTTGAAACTTATAAGCTCAAGTACTTCATCCTTGCAAAATGAATAAAACCTTACATCTAGACCGTAGTTGGTAACCAAGATCACCTGCCTAGAGTTTATCAGCGAATTAATTATCGTTTTGCATGTTGGGTTATGTACCTCTTTCCACCCTGTCATCGATTCCTGTGCCAATTGCGAGGCAGGATTTGTCAATACCGGCTTCCATTTAGGAATAAATTTGAGTGATCCCCGTGCCTCAAAACCGTCTTGTTGCGTTGCAGCTTGAATCTGAACGTAAGGGATGAAGAGTGAGAATTTAGCAGAGTTAAAAACTCGCGGATATAGGCAGGAATAACGCACCTTGTGGTAAAGTGCAACCCATGACTCATATGAGCCAGTATCTGGAAATCTACCAGATTTGAGGTCAAAACTATTACAGTTATGACGTAGTTTGATAGCGTACATACCTACTACCATGTCCAACAACATAAGCAGCCTGCCGAACAGTGCATTGCTCTGGGGTCTTGTTCTCGATGCCGTTCACATTTGGGCCTAAGTCACAGATCAGTAAACATGGAGATTCGTGATAACGAGACTCTTACCTGCAAAGTACGGGGCGTTGCCGCCTGCATATTGAAGAGGACTTGAAGAGGTCTTCGATGATGAAAACACAATGTCAGTTTCCGGAGCTAGTGGTTGGCAAAGACCTACCATGGCTAGACCTGCTAGGGCACAGAATACCGAGCTCTTCATCATCCTAATCTTGGATGATATTCTGACTTCACGATCTAACAAGGGATGATGTGGAGAGTCTTGCTTCTTATAATAATGACAGTAGAGCTTAAGAGGTGCTGACTTTAAAATGTAAATTGGGTCCATCTCCATTATACAACATCCTAGCAGTTAGCGTCGACTGTCCCCTGACTAGCCCAATACATGAACGCCTACGGCTGTCCCACGTGGTAAGGTTCCGGACATAATACGGAGAGTCTTTTGAGAGATAAACAATGAGAGTACGGAGTAGTATATTGGCCCATCCTCATATATATTGACCAGTACCTCTAGAGCTGGATACGCTACTCCGTGTCTCTGTACATTATAGCTGGCGAATTTGTACGCCAACGTGGAAGCCGACCGAGAGAGCCGAACCTCACTTTGTACACATTCAAAGATTGACGAATCACGAAATTTGCCGAAAGCACAATGCTAGGTGAAATCATTTTATTGATTGGATGGTGAGACAATGATTGCGCCAGTGGAAATTACAATATGTAGTGTTGCCAAGGTGTTTTTGCTTGTTAGTCATTATTGGTGGACTGTTGATATGGGGAGCGGATAAATCCATGGATGCATGGACGTAGTGAAAATACCCGGCCAATGGAATCAGTTCACTGGTTGGAAAGCCGGTATGTTTGCACTATTTGCCTTGTTTGCACACCCCTGAGCACTTTTGTGGCTTATGCCGCACTTTTTTACTGTCAAGCCAGCAGGATGGGATGCCAAAGTCCCTAAACAACCGAGGTACCCACGCACAACAACATGCCTAGCGAGTCTCTCCCAGGATCAACTGTTACGGCGAGTTCGACAGGGCCCAATGATGGAATCCCAAAATGCACTATGACAAATGCAGGCGCTTTTCCGAGCTACTATTCTTCGATGCCCATTCTTATCGGAGACGCGATATTAAGACGAGTCTTGGAGATACGACAATGTTATTGCGGCGTCTACTGGTTGTAGGGGCTAGAAGGTGAGGAGGGAGAGTTGATTGCTAAGGAGGGCGATCTGGTGACTACATCCATGGATACTATAGTTAACGTAATCGGTAAGCGAGCCGGCCATGTAAGCCAGCCGGCCACCCAGCCTAATATATTAATTTTAAATGCATTTATCTCAACCACAACGCCATTAAATTAATTCAACTAGCTGGTTTCTCTATCTGGACATGTCTCTCTTCTATGCCCTGGCAATCTACATATTCCACATGCTCGCCCGGCCCGTACAGATTGTTGTAAACCTTGCGAAACCTGCTCACGATAGGTATTGATACGCATTACTTGGGTCTCAAATGGCTCTGCACGTAGCTCACGAACCTCCTGGACTGAGAGATCCCCTTCGTGGACGATAGTCCTAGTAGACCGAGTCCGTTTTTGCTTCTGCTTCTCGTTGGCGGCGCGTAAATCGCCAACTTCCTTCTCAAGAAATGCGGCGGATTGCATAGTGATTTGGCATGCCTTTAAAACCTGGTTTATAGCGGAATTGAGAGGACTTGGGGGGCTCCTTGATCTTGTACGAAGCAATGCTTTAATTGACGAAGCTTGCTTTTGTAATTGGATGTAATTCGAGGGCGTTTTCGGGTCCCAATCGCTTCCCCTACTCGGAGGGGGGGTAGGGGTTCGAAGACGAATATTTAGCTTTGAGATCACTCGATCAGGCGCAAATGGTATTAAACCAGCGGCTCTAAAGCTATTTTTAATCGTCTCCGATTTAAAAGCTTCAATTCGTGCGAGGGGGTATGCTTCGAGGAAGTCAAGTTTATCAATATGATTGATCCCGCTCCGCATCTTCATCTCAACCATCCGGCTATATAATCGTTTTAATACCGCAAAACAGCCAATATCAAGAGGTTGTAAAAGATGAGATGAATGCGCTGGCATACAGATTGGTATAACCTTATTTTGCTCACAAATCTCGTCGAATTTCGGGGTTAAATGGCTTCCATGCCCATCAAGTATTAAGAGCCGATATATCCCCTTCGTACGCGAAGAAGTCGTCGGAATAAAGAGCTTTTTAAGCCAGCGAAGTCCAATTTCATCAGAAGTCCAACCGTTCGGACTAACTTCAAATCGCCAATCTTCCGGGAGGCCGTCAAACCATGATTCAATAAAGACTTTGCCTTTAAAAATAATACACGGAGGGAGGGCCCAACCCGAAGCATTTATACATTCGATAGCAGTCACCCATTCACGATTTCCAGGTTGTAAAAGCGAGCGCCGACCGTAATATTCACTCCTCGTAATCACTTTCGCCGTAGAGATCAATCCCATCGCAAAACCCGTCTCATCAAAGTTATAAACGTCGTCGGGATCGATTCCAAATTGAAGAATTGTTTTTTGGACAAGATCAAACCACTCTCCAATAACTTTCGGGTCTTCGCATTTCGCACGCTCATAATTATAGCGTCTCGAGAATCGGGAGGAGAGGAGAGGATGCCGTTTCACAAAGTTATATACCCATTTCTCGCCAACCGAAATAACCGGGGTAGTTCCACGTTTTTCGAGAAGAAGATTCGCCATTTCTCGAACAGTAGAAGGACGGGGGGGAGCTCCACGTAGATCCATAGAAAGAATCCATTTTTCAAGAGATTCCTCCTCGATTTCCGTCAATTTAGATGAATTTGCGCGAGAAATCGCGCGATTTTGGTGGCCCCGTAATCGGTCTTGAAGCGTTAAACGTGGTATATTAAAACGGCGCGCCACTTCGCGAATTGAAGAGATTTCTTTATTCTTGAAAGCCTGGATAGCTAACAGAATCCTACCCTCTTGCTCTATTGAATTTCTAGAGGATTGGGAGCGAATTGGTGGCATAGTGGGTGGTTGAACTAACTAAGTGCTAAATCATGGACGCGTTTTGGGTTGGGTGGCCGGCTGGCTTACATGGCCGGCTCGCTTACCGATTACGTTATACGAGGGGTTGATGCCTAAGGCCACTACAACATGTCGGAGCATGACGACCGGCATACCGGAGGATTTATTAATCCTGTATATTTTTGTAATTAATGTTATGTAATCATGGCTCCATATAAATTGTACGAAGAGCGGATACAGAAATACAGAGAGTTGAATACCACTGATTGGACCCCTACATTCACGATACGCCCGAATCCGACACAACATGTCAGTATGACGACCGGCATACCGGAGGATTTATTAATCCTACATATTTTGTAATTAATGTTATGTAATCATGGCTCATAAATTGTAAGAAGAGCCGATACAGAAATACAGAGAGTTGAATACCATTGATTGGACCCCTACATTTACGATACGGCCCACGCCGACACAACAAATATTTACCCCGATATTAAGAGTTGGATAACAACGGGTAGAACTCAGCGCCTTCTAGCAGAAGCTATTGCTAATTGCAGTCAGGATTAGACTTCCGCAGAGCCCATAAAGCCCAAAGCCCAACCCAGCCCAACCCCCAAATGGGTTGGGTTTGGGCCCAATTCTCGGGCCCACCGATGGGCCGTGGGCCTATAGTAAGGGCCCATGAGGCTTTTGGGGGGGCCCATTGGGTCCCAAACAGTGCAAACATGCCAATTCTTGGCATTTGCATAAGTGATGTAGAATTTCTTGGGGGAGTTGAACCCCCAGATTAGGCATGGTAAAACGTCGGCCCGAGGTATGGGCTTACAGACCGGAACATGCGTAAAAAACAGGCATTAATCATCAGGTTTATGAATGCCAAGACTGTGCTTATGCATGAAATTGGGTTTTTGGGGGGGGCCCAAAGCCCAACCCCCATGGGCTTGGGGGTTGGGTTGGGCTTTGCGGAAGTCTAGTCAGGATGGGCTAAGCTAAGCAAGAATGATCACACCAAGACTAGGCACGTTCGATAGATCGTCACAGCGGTCGGTCCACCGAGGCTACCGGTCAACACAATGTTCTTTCCAATGCCTGCCAAGAACCTGTGTGCTCCTGAAAGGACCTGAGGCAGGAGTAAGATACCGCCCTAACACTTATTCTATACCCGAACGCACATCCTTATCTGAAAAAAAGGAAAAAGCCAACTGATGTAAGTTGCATTTCCTGACCTGGTTTCGAACACGTGGTCCTCACTTGGTAACTAGTTATGCCTAGCGTATTATGTAAAAGTAAAGCCTTCCGAGGTCGCCCACTACCTAGATGGTCCACTATTAGTCAGTGTATGAGATCATCTATACACGAGTGGTCATATAGACCCAATCAACGAATTGTACACTCCATTAGAGCCTTGGCGTTAACACGTCCTTTTCTTTCTTCACACGTATTCAACTTGAAAGGTCGTTTGGTTCCGACGCACACAAACACCAACCGGACGAGTCAACCCCGCAATTATGGCTCCTCAGAGGCGGACAACCGATATCGGATTGCGTATCGATATCATAGATCAACCCGAGGATATCATTCAGGCTTTTGACTGCGTATGCGAGGCATTCGGTCATCAAGTGCATGATGGGATCTGGATAGCCATGAACCCAGGGTGGGACACACCTCAGGGGAGGGCATCTGGAGCCGAGAGGATGGTCGCCCGCTGGCTCCACAAAACCAATGACAGAAACGGTCTCCCAAACACCATATTTCTCAAGGCTACGCTGCCGTGTCCGCAGTTTGAGCGGAGGCGCATCATTGTGGGCTTCGGCATTTGGGTGCAAGCTTCCAGTGTAGAGGGCTATGGTGATCCTCCGGTGGAGGATCTAGCACATTCGATGGACCTCAATACGCTGTACCCCGCAAATGAGCCCGAACAACGGTACCTCTGTCAAACAATTTCCTCTCTGCATAGAAGACGCACCGCGGTCATCAAACAGAAAGCCACTGCAGCGCTGCCGGCGGTTATGATCCTAGACATGTGCGCCGTCGATCCGTCGCACCAACGGAAAGGCATCGCGCGAGCGCTTGTGCAGTGGGGCATTGATGAAGCACAACGACGTGGAGACCTAGAAGCCATAACCGAAGCGTCCAGTATGGGTCGGCATGTGTATGGACAGATGGGGTTCAAAGCGGACGGGCCTGAAATCGAATATGTTGTGGACGATGAATTTGCTTCTCGCGAGAGACCGCCCAACCTGTTTATGCGCACTCATGGCACCTTTGTTTGATTTGGTCTTAGTATTAGAACTGTACCTTAATATATGGCTCTTTTCTAGTGTTATTAGACACCCACTTACCTTGTATGTCTTAAGATGCAGAGAACCAACTACTATAGTATACCGCCGAGTCTTATAGGAAACCGCGAGAAACATTACAAATATTCTCGACGAACTGGCCCACTCCAAATCGGCATGAACTACCAGGCCTCGCTAGACTACCGCGACCTAGAATGCCCTTCATTTGCCAATGTCTCGCACCGTTATGGCCTATATCTCCCCCCATCTTGCATACATTGAGTATCAGATAAACTCCAATTTATCATTCGTGATTTGCCATAGAAGACTCCTTCCGTCTTCCGGCATTCTTCGACCTAATTTGAACTCAATTACTCCTATAACTTGACAATTTCATTACTCAACGCGATAAGCCGAGTTATAGAGATACCGATTGCTTTTACTCTTACATGTGCCAGTAACAATGGGCCATATGTTACAGGATAATAGTTTAGGTGTTGAATTGTCATCTCTTGCCACACTGTTGATCTCCATAGGGTAGGTTGAACATAGCAGACAAACTAGCCAGGTCGCAGATATCTTTAAGCAAGGAATAAGCAAATCTATAGCTATCTACAATATTGCAGAAGGTGTAACGCTTCCTTAGACTTCACTCAGGCGCGCCAGTACTATATCCTGCTAAGCTTTATAAGCAGCCCATTTTTAGGTACAGAGATATAGACTAAGGGTAACCAGGTTGTTTTATCCGGCCCTTAAAGACATATAAACACTATCATATGTAAATATTATCCCCCTGCCTTACTATATAGTATATCCTTACACTTCTAACATTCGACTAATAAGGTGATTTACGCATCCTTTTCCAATGTCTCTTAATAGGCCATGCCCATTTTATTCTATTTTAATCTGATTTCAGTTGTTTTTCATATATGTTTCGCCAAACAGTTCACCAACGTAGTAGCTTGTCAGACTCGCATATTGCGGATAATCAAGTTTGGAGCATATCCATATCCAAAACTCAAACAGCGAAATCAGATCTAAAGTATACAACAGTGTATAGTACGTCGTGTGACATTTTCAAGAATCATGACAGTGGCTTAGTGGAACTCGGCCCTCTTATTTACAATTAACCCAGGTATTTTTAGATGGTAAGACATGGCGGGGTGAAATACGAGGTTGGCCATCAGCTCCACGTAATTGAAATGCTAGATAGAGCCTCTTCGTATTTGTCAACCCGAGATAACTCGCCCGGTAAATGTCTTTGATTTCTATATTCTCTATGGTTGGCATTGAAGAATGAGACATAGGTCCCGTGGTAGCATGGCTTTGTATTTGATCGAGAGTTCTTGTTGTCTTTTTTGTTTATTTAATAAGAGGTTTTCATCCAAACCAATTACCCTGTCCGAAAGAAATAATTTACTAACATCCATATAATCTTTTCAACACATTAAATTTTAGTGACCCAATAACGCACTCATTTAGACGCTGGTTAATGTAACACAAAGCAAACCTTAGACAAAGCAAACCTTAGACAAACCAAATATGTCATAAATATGCACCCAGGCCCTCACCAGACTACAGGGAGAGACACGAGCTGAACCTTGAGATATCTGCGGAGCAGCCAAGGATTACCTAGTGTCTGAAATGCTACTCCATAAATACATTTCTCGAGTCTTGGGACCCTTCTGTAGAGAAATTCTCTGTGGCGCGATGGCTTTCGTGCGTGAATACCATATTTATCTGTAACTTCATTTCACTATTCACAGTTGAACTAGTAGCTTTCTTTTATTGCTTGGATCTCTTGAAAGCGACGTTAGTCGCTAAAACGCATCACCCAAGGTGCATAAGAAAGGAATCTTCATTCGGCCGTAAAAGGTATTCCTCGCATGTACGTAGATATGGAACGTGAATGGGTGGCCTTAATCTAGAAGCTCACCTGATTAGTATACGAAGGGCTGTGCTAACTGTGTTCTAAAGTAAACCCAACTCGGTTGCGGCAGCTCGTATCAACAGCTAGATGTGTACAAATCCAAGGCTAATAATAGCATAGGTGGGAGGATTATGGAGGATTCAGCCTTAGTTTGGAGCTCAGCATTCCAATAAGAAAGGTATAAAATCGACCTTCTTCCTGTGAAATGTGACTCCGTTCACTCCGAAAAGCATTCTACTCCAATCTTGTTTTCAAAGCTTCAATCAATCTTCCCTGGAAAGAACGTCATTGCATTTTGCAAAGCTCCCTCCAAACATCTCAAAATGAAGTTTGACATTTCTGCTATCGTCCCTCTTATGGTAGTCGCTATCTCTGCCACTCCTCTGGAAGTCCGCCAATCCAACCAAGTTACCGTAGCTCTGTCCAATGACCAATCTGGAGCATATGCTGGCGTGACATTCCAAGCCGATGACGCCGATAAGAGCGTCTTCTCGCTCTTCAGTGGTACCTCTATTGGAGCAGGTGGTACTGTTAAGGCAACCGCCGCCCAGCTCACCAACTTTGCACCGTCTATCAATTGTGTCATCACGAACAATGGCGCTACCATCGGTACCTTGACTGCTCAGCAAACCTATCTGGACCTTGATGAAAGTTCTCACGCCGCCATTCCAATCAACCTCAACAATGCTCAGATTCACTGCCATCTTTGAATACCTGGCTCTCCACAGACGCCACAACTCCAAGAATCCTTCGAGTGATAGGATGTACTAAAGCTGAGCTGAAATCGATTCGGTGTCTTGTTCTCATCATGCTCCTTTCTCTGGCGAATGTCTTGTTGTGGTCAACATATGTCGATAAATACCTAGCTATTCAATTCATTGAACATGACTTTTCGTAACTAGATCTTGACATCTGTGGACATCTTGAGGGCTTAGTAACTAGTTAATAGGAGCCACATTGTAGCGCCTGTACTGGCTCGTTTCCATTAACTCCGTGTAGTTCTCTTTTTAAATTTTACTAATCTTGTACGTTTTCCAAGGTTGTCATTCTAGTCATTTGCCGAAAACATTATCTTATCACCCCCAAGGTTTTCAACTTCTCAAATGGGCCACAAGGTCCCCCAAGGACGAAAAGAGGCCTTTCGAATTTTTTGGCCAATTCTTTTCTGAAAACGGAGAACATGGAGTCTGCCTTGAATGACAATGTGAATAAATCTACAAAGTGCAGTTCTCATCGCGATGCCATGGACAACATCGAGGGTTATGACAATATGTATTCCCACCAAAGACGGAGAATGTATGTCCTCCTTTTGAACCAACTCACCAAAAGCTCCAGTGGATGATCGAGTTGACAGGTTAACAGGGCGGACCTCCGAGTGTTACCCCTTTTGGTAGTTGGGTTCGCTAGCTATCAGCTCGACAGAACCAACATTGCCAGCGCACTCACAGGAAATTTTGCATCCGTCATATCCGTCGACCAAAATACTATCAATCTCGGGAATCAGCTGATGTTCCTGGGTGTCATTGCACTTGAGATACCTTCAAATATTATTCTACATAAGGTGTGTCGTATCCCTAGCGACATGATACACGATTCACTAAGTTGAATTAGGTCGGTCCTCGCCAATGGATCAGTGCACAAGTCTGCGTATTCGGGATAGTAGCGTGCCTACAAATTTTTGTACGCAATAAGTTAGGTTTCCTACTCACCAGAACATTTTTGGGTCTTGCTGAGGCTGGATATATTCCCGGTGCAATGTACACACTTTCTACCTGGTATACCAAGCAAGAGTTGACAAAACGAATCGCCATATTCTTCTTCGGCATGTTTGGTGGAACAGCTGTTTCTCCGCTCCTTGGGGCTGCTCTCTTGAAGCTGGACGGGAAGAAGGGTCTGTTTGGCTGGCAATGGATCTTCCTCGGTACGATTATGGCTGATACCTTAAACACCAAACTATGCTAACAAATCTGTAGTCGAGGGTCTATTCTCCGTTGCTGTGTCCATTATTCTCTTTTTCTTCCTTCCTGAGCACAAGGAACTCTCTGTGTCATCTAATGAGGCAAACATTTCGGAGGCTGGAGTGCTTCGCTCAATGAAGAAACCATTGGCTCCCCCTGGCAAAACGCATATATCATTCATATTGGTTTGGAAGACGTTGACAAACGTACACAAATGGCCACACTTCATTGCCACAGGCTGCGTCTTCGCTACATGGAGCCCTCTCACAACATATACTCCAAGTATCTTTATGCAACTTGGTTTTGCTCGGATCGAGGCAAATGCACTTTCTGCAATCGGAAGTTTGCTCACTCTCCCTGTGATTTTGCTTTTTGCGTGGATGAGCGACAAATCGAACAAAAGGGGCCTTACTGTCATGGTTGCTATCTTCGTCTATTTGATCGCGTTGGTAATTCTAAGAACTATGACGCACCGTGTGGATAAATGGGGGAAGTTCGGACTCTGGACAGCTGTTAATGCTCTGGCTGTGGGGTATCACCCAATCCACAATTCTTGGATCCAAATCAACTGCAAGAGCTCCGAGGAGAGGAACATAAGCGTTGCGTGAGTAAATTCTTTCCTACTGGCTGTCCTCCAAATAGATGAGCTAACAATCTTGCCTCCACACGAAGAATGTGTAAGACTGCTACCCTATTGCGGCCGTCCTTTTTCTTTACTGACTAAACGAAGTTGTCATGGCAGCTACGGGGGGGCTTATGGCGGGAACCCAGATATTTCGAGCGGACGAGTCGGCTATATTGTAAGTCCTAAGCTTTCAGATCTTACCCATGTTACAACACTAATAATGAGTCTACCGACCTGGTAGTTATCCGAGAGGAGTCCTGATCATGATTGGCCTAGTGATTGTAGGACTGATTCTTGTTTTTTTACAAATCTCAATCTTCTGGATCCAAAACAGGCGTGCGGACACAAGATCTGGCAGCAAGGTTTTAAACGTTCTATAGTAAGCCAGAGGTGGCCTTCTCGTCGGGTCGCATTTTGGCATTTCTCACATTTCTCGTGTACCGCCAGATGCAATGTATACAACTTCACGGGATTCTTTGGACTGGTATGTATGCAGGAAAAAGAAACCAGAAACCACAGAATACCATGAAAGCAACAATCCTCAAGATAAATGGGACATTCACCAAAACGCTAATCACATACATTGAGCCAACGCCAGGTAAAACCCATTGACTTGTTCAACAGGCTTTAAACCCCAGTGTCTCCGTCACTTCTTTGACTATCCTTTTAGCCAACATCTGCTCGGAGGGATCCACGTCATTGAGGAAGTTGTCACATTTTTCTTTCACCGCCACTCCAGGGTGATCTATGCTTTGTTCGATTTCTGAAATCTCTCTCAATAGTTCCTGCATCTTCTGAAAAACCTGCATTGGAGGAAGTAGTCCCATCTTGACCCAATTCAGACCCTTGAGACGACATTCTGGGGTAATTTGTAATGTGGCACGGATAATTGCTAGGCTTCGAGTTCGGTTATTCAAGACTCGGTCCACAGAGATATGGCCATGGGCTTTGGTTTGCAGATGACGCGCAATCCTGGTAGCTCCAATCTCAGCCAGTGATGAATATACTAGAACCCCCAAAAATGCCAATTGCAGAGCGCCCTTCATATTCACCATACATGCAACCGAAGATATGCCAGAGAATGTCCCTGTCAAGGTCCAGAACCAGTGCAAAGAATCCTTTATCCAAGTCCGGTCATATTCCCAAGTGGAACGTGCCCATTCCTCAAGCTCCCTTTGTGGTCCTTTGAATATCACGGTGCCCCCCTCATCACGTTCATACACCGCATATCTATCCCGCATGTCATTTTTGATGTGATCTGGCTTGTGAATCTTGACCATTGAAGTGAAGGAAATAAGCACCGAGGCGAACCAATGACTGCTGTATAGGAAAAACAAGGTGAAAGCCCAAAGGTCGGCTGTCAAAATCCCGCACACCATACCGGTTACTAGCATGGCTCCGTTGACCAGACAAATCGAGTCCAATGTCCATTTCCCGAGAAGCCATCTTAGGTTTCCTGATTGCTGACGCACATTTTTCTGGCGTTCTTCAATTGCTTGGTACATGGCATCCACACAAACGACAACGAAGTCATTTCCAGGTTGCTTGGATGTTTGAAAGGATATTATATCAGTCAGCCATGCGTTGCTCAAATTAAGTGGCAGCTGGCGAAATACATTTCCCGATACGTCTGATCGTACGGGGAGCATCGTGGTATCTTGTGCGCATAGTTTGATAGATGGATGGATCCACTTCATCGTGGCATTGAGGCGTTCAACGAGCATTTGCATGGGTGGCAGAGTTCCTCCGATCATTGTCAGGTGTGGCCATATGAATAATCCGCGATCAAACTGAGTATAAAGTCTTGCTGCACTTTTGTCAACGCGAGGGTTGTAGAGAACGGCGGCGACGCCAAGCGGGTCAAACGTGACTCCGTCATCTCTCTTCAATTGAGCGTGCAAGTCTGTTAGTGACTGTGGAAACTTCTCTGCTTGTGCTTGCCCAATTATTGAGAGGAGGCTTGAAAGATACAGCGACAATGATGGCATTTTAAGGAAGACAGACGAGTCTCCAAGGTTTGCGGCCCATTGTTATTTTAAAAAAAAAAGTGTTAAAAGTCTTCCAGGTCAATAATAAACACGAGGAAGGCCACTGAAGATCCCGCGCGACTTCGCTAATCCTTCTTTATTAGGTTTAGTGCTTACTAGCTGAAGTCGCTAGTTACCTAGGTATGTACTTTGTATGTTTGTACCCGACGATCTCGAGCGATCCACTAATGGGTGCACCTCGTCCAATAAACAGTGAGCAAAACAGCGCCTGACAAGGTAGAGGAACTTTCCCGCAGGCAAGGGAGCTTGAACTCGCAATTATTAAGTCTCAGTGTGTGCCGCAGCTAGTTATCCTATTATTCACCTACAACATAGTCTATCACCTACATATTTATCCCTCTAATTCTTATATCGTTTGTAATGTATGATTTCCTCATAGGCAACCAAGGGGGGGACATGGAAAAGAAGAAGGGCTGCCCCTTCTATTTGTGAACAAACGGGGTCTGAGTCTGATCTCTCAGCTCCCAGTTGGGCGAATCACAATGTCCACATTCTCAAATAATGGGTATTATAGCACGTGATCAGCCATGCGAAAATCCACCCACATCCTACAACATACAATATACCACCACCATAATCCTAACCGGAGCATGTACGTGACAGCATCTTCGGTGTGAGGGCTTCACACTCTACCGAGGAATTTATGGATAAGACTGAAAATTACGACCCGAAAGGTCTCTCTCAACTTTGTGCTTCATTCGACGAAGGTGGTGGGGTTGCACTAGGAGACGCATTCGCTATCTACTCCATCGTCGCGTCTTCACCAGATTGGAGCAGCACAACATCCAACTCTAGGTTTCAGGCAGAACTTATATCGGCGGCTTCTGCCGTTGGAAACGTGATTCCTGTCCTAGTCAATACGGAAAATGTATTCACGGTGAACATTGTCTCCTTGCCATGTTTAAAGCATCCACCTTTCAACCCTGCGCGAGAGATATCACCTCACGATAACCTTCCTTGGTTCCTTATAAATGCATCAAAATTCTCTAAACACCAGATCGTCGGTCGCAAAGACATTGTTGGGTCCTTACTCGTGATTCTCCAGCGACCGTGGTGTGTCCTCGAATTATGTTGCTGTAATAGCCTGGCCATATCGGCCATCCACCGGTTTGCTGTCATTGCGACCAAGCTCAACCCCGAACTCTACAATCATGCCTTGGTATTATTACACCAAGAACTGAGAAGAAGAACAATACCCTCTCTCAGTGATATAAAACCCTCCGAATTATCCTTGATTACACCCTGGATATCCTTTGCCGAAAACGATACCATATGGTTTCCTATCAAGGAAGTTTATAAAGAGTTGTCTTCTAGTCGACTTCGCTCGCACAACTCATTCTGGTTGCGACTGATTTCTACCTGCGCTCCATACCTTGATATAAGCTGTTCACATTTGGTTCGCATTTTGTCGAACATGACTTCTACGGGCGTCAATTTCTCAGGGCAAAGGCACGCTACAGACCAAGCATATTATTCAAGTATTGGATGGTTGTGGCATCACTATCACAATTCAGTAACCATATCCACACGCAAATCGGTGCTCTCAACAAGGAGGAGTACCTTGAGTCTTACGGACCAAGATAAACGTTTGGCACTAAATGATTTGGAGATTCTGAGCAGCGGTCTGCAATTCTTGCTTCTAATATACGGACAAGTTCTGCAAACTATTTCTGAATCCTTACCTTGACTCCGCACACTGTATGGGCGATCGGATCACTGGGTGCACATTTATTTGCATCCCCTTCAATTGCCCCATGACAATCTGGGCATCGCTGCGGGATTTCAACTTACACAAACAAAGTACTCGCAGCCCTCCCGTTGTTTTACGGTGAACTTCCCTAGCAAAACCTGTTACCTCAGATGTATACTGCAAAGCAGTATAGTCCTACCAAATACATATCCATATATTCCGAAATTTAGAAAGTGAGATTCCGTCGTTGACAATGCAGCCTATGCTAGAAGGTACGATCCAGCGTTAAACCCAAAAGCTATTACTTGAACCAACTTCCTTAATTCGGCGTTTTCATGCTCCCCTTCCATCCCCATATGACTTCGCCCACGTGCGAAAGAACAGAACCCCTTTGCAACCATCCAAAGACCACTTAGGTACCTACTTTGATAATTTTTGTATTAAGGGACAACTTTTCGGAACCAAGCCTAATATCCTTGACTTGTAATGCCTTGTACAACCGGTATAAACGACGCTAACACTGCTTTCTACAGTGTTGATTATCCCTCCCTATTGAGGAATTGAACACCGAGACTTCGCGTAGCTATATATCAGTTCGTAGTACGGACTAGATCATTTGACATTATGAGCTACAATTTTGAGTCTTCCAAAAGAAGGAATTGCACTAAGCTGATGAGAGTGGTCTGGAAACTGTCATGCCCAAATTATCGCTTATAACATCCATCCGAAATCGACAAATCTCAACCTCCAAGGTTACTTTATAAATTTCCGACTTACAAAATCCTTTACTTCGCGTACCAGAAAAACAAAATCAAGCTCCAAAAGTAGCAAGATTGACTTTAGAAATAGATTTTGCAAAGGTATATCCTGGGACGGAGTGCAGTGGGGGCCGAATAATACCAAGCCATATTCCTCTTAATACCTTCCCGATTGGTTAGTTGGTCTTTTCGTAATTAATTCTCTTTCTTCTGGTTCACATGCTTCAGCCGACGTCGCATTGCATGGCGGAGGGACTCATGATCGACTTCTTCCAATTTGATCGGCACGGTCTCCTACATGGATCGACTTGTCCAGGTTTCATACTTATTTTTTTTACTTTAATCGCCCACTCGCCAAATCTGATATACGTTGTATGTGGAGAAAAGCGAATGAAAGAAAAAAAAATTGGATGACCATTTCGTAGAGTTTTTTCAAAAGTCCTTACTGTTTGCTTCCTATGTTGATGTAAACAACACCATGGCCTACCCCAGAATTGCATCAAGGATCAAGGATCTAAGATGGATGATCAGCACCCCTTCCCCAAGGTTACAGGGCTAAGATCGACAATCGCCGTGCATGGTGTGCCTCTTTTAGCCAATGATAATCCTTCAGGGTGTCCAATATTCAATGCATTTTCCTAGACTAGATATTTAGGGCCCACTTGCCTATTGGTGCATGACCGGATTTGCGATCTCTCATTGGGCGTTGATGGGATGTCAGTGGGATAATGATAGGCAGAGTTGTGCTGTAACCCGTTTTGGACATTGCCCTACCGTCAATATTCACATCAGGATGTTTCGAAACACTATATCATTTCGCCCGAGTGGACCACTGTTCTCATTTACCCCTGCATATCCAACATACATTGCAGCTATAGTTGGTATTTATATATTCCACAACCTCCTTCGCTTTTCTCATGATGTATCCATTCCAACTCAGCACCTCAATACAGTTCATCTTTTCTTCTCAAAATGCAGGTTCTCAGTACTTTGATTCTGTGCTCCGCGGGACTTGCTTTTGCATATGAGGTGCCCGCCAATTTGCAAGAAATCTACAAATCCCACAAGGTAAACCTTGCATGTCTGTCAATCATGTACAATAGCCCTAACATATATAGGCTGCCAAATGCGACAACCTACTTGCTAAAGGATTCAGCGATGGAGGCAAAGGCACCGACATGGGTTATTGCGGCGACATAGACGGCGCTATCTTCTTGCACAGTACCTCCAAAGGGGGAGCGTACGCTGACATGGACGTCGATTGTGATGGCGCTAATAACTCCGAGGGCGGCTGCTCCAATGATCCAAGTGGCCTAGGTGTCACAGCGTTCCAGGATGAAGTGAAACACTTTGGCATCAAGGACTTGGATGCCAACATTCACCCCTATGTTGTCTTTGGAAATGAAGAACATAAGCCTTCCTTTATGCCTGATGAGCACGGCATGGAGCATCTCAGTGTGATGGCGATTGTGTGTGGTGGTCAATTGGTATGTCACCACTGTACCCTCAACTTATTTAATCATTCCCCTGCTAAAACTATCGCAGCACTATGGTATCTGGGGTGACACTAACGGTGGAACTTCCACCGGAGAGGCTTCTATCTCTCTAGCTAAACTCTGCTTCCCTAAGGAGGACATTACCGGTGACAGCGGACATAGCGAAAAGGATGTTTTGTACATTGGCTTCACCGGAAAGAGCGCAGTTCCGGGATCCAAGGCAGACTGGAAAGCGAAGGACAGCAAGACGTTTGAAAAGAGCATCAAGTCTCTTGGTGATAAATTGGTCGCAGGGCTTGGTTCGGATGGGTCCAAAAGCTCTATCAAAGCCTCTACATCTTCATTCATCACCTCCGTGCGGACTACCACCACAACTTCCACCAAGAGTCGCACTTCTTCTAGCGCTCCTGTAGGCACATCGAAAGCGTGTCGCACGGACTAAATCCCCTTGAATGCACAGGCCTTGATCAATTTGCTTGTGTATATCGGGCTTGTGAAGAGGGGGATTTGGCCCGGCTTCTAGCTATGGATCGCAGTGCCATGTTGTTATTCGAAAGTTTTTAATTGTAAAATTGTCAGGAATCTACTTTACTTTTGTGGTACTTGATTTACAAAGGCTACGCAAGGGGGTATTGACATTCCATCTCTCGTAGAAGCCAGCTTCTCCTCTCGTATCTAGCCTTTCTAAGATGGTTACATTCCTCCTGTCCTAAACCAATTCTTCTCAGAGGAAACAATCATCATGTATCAGCACATGCTCCTAACGACTTAAATCGTCTACGTACAAACTTTACTTCATTGATCGTAGTTTGGGTGTAATTCAGGTTGTCAAGTTAAATAAGGCAAAATGCCTTGTATTCTATAAATGCAAGGTATATAATCGATCTCTTATATATATACAAAGAAAGTAATTGTGCACAATAATTCCACCCAGTACTCCAGGCCCAAGATGATATCGTGTCATGCAGGTTCATGCATCATGAAATGAGAATGCAACACCAGTAAAAAGAAAAAGAGAAGAAACTATGGCTTTTCCCCCTGAAGAGGCCTTTGAACTCAAGCGTTCTCTGCGTGCAGGGTTCCCTGCGACTTGCGACCGTACGGGTTCTCATCCGCGATCCAGTCCTGGTGGCGTTCTGGAATCTCGTAGTTGCTGCTCTTCCATGGGACAACCTTGTTGACATACATCCAGTCAAGCTCCTCGAGTGTGCGACCCTTTCCTTCAATGACGAAGAAGTAGACAACGCCGACAGCCACGAAAAGGCAACCAGCGAAGACGTATCCATAGGCAAAGTCAATCTCCTTGGTGATGAAAGTTGTGAAGAAGCTGATGAGGAAGTTCCATAGCCAGTTGGTTGCGGTAGCTAAGGCCATACCCTTGGCACGGTACTTGGAGGGGAAAAGTTCTGCGACAATAGCCCAAACCATGGGGCCCCAGGTCATGGCATAAGCCGCAATAAACAGACAGGCGACAACAATCATACCCTTGCCGGCATTCGGGGTATTGGTAGGTGTTTCCACATCCAGAACGAAATGGCCCAAGGACGAGAAGATCATAAACATGACAAACATCCAGATCGCTCCGAAGATTAGGGACTTGCGACGACCGAAGTTTTCCACGACATACAAGCCACCAAATGTAGTGCCGAAATTCACAGCGCCGAGGATGCACTGGGTCACAAAGCTGTCGGAGAGACCAGCGCCTTCGAAGATAGTGGTACCCTGTCAAAAATATTGCTGTCAGCGATTTTTCCCGTAAAATACAAAAATGGCAATTGATGTAGGAACTTACATAGTAGAAGAAGTAGTTAGCACCGCTAAGCTGCTGCAGTGACTGCAAGACCATGCCGAGAGCAATACGGTAGAACATGCAGGGAGCAGTGAGGAATTCGTGCCACTTCTGGTCATCCGACTCGGCTTCAAACTGTTCACGAATCTCCCTCATTTCTTCCAAAATACGGACATGGTTCTCTGGGATACCATAGAGCTTGGCTAAAGTGCTTTGGGCACTCTCGGCTTTTCCGTGGCGGAACTCATAACGTGGGCTTTCGGGGAAGAATGCCATACCACCGCCGAGGACCAGAGCAAAGAGGAAGGTGATGCCGAGAGTGATGCGCCACTGAGCAGTGCCATCCATGGTGTGAGTACCCAGGTTGATGCAGTACGCCAAGAAAATACCGAGGGTCACGAACAGCTGGTAGCAACTGATCATGGCACCACGGATATGACGGGGGGCACTTTCACCCTGGTACATGGGCACGAGCAACGAGCAGCCACCGACACCGAGACCAGTGACCCAACGGCCAACGACCATCTGGTACCAGTGACCATCGGGAGAGGAAATTTGAACAATCAAACCGATGTTGAGGATAATGCACCAGAGAGTAATGGACCATTTTCGGCCCAACATATCAGCGATGGGGGCTGCAACCAGCGCACCGATCATGGTACCGATGGACAGCAAGCCGACAATGAGACCGGAGCGCACGGTGCTGAATGCGTAAGAACCTTCTGCGTTCAGTTCACCATACCGCTCCAAGTAGTTGCTCATTTCTTGGAAGCCGGAAATCTGACCCGTGTCATATCCAAACAGCAGACCACCCATCGAGACAAAGAGAGCCATCACCAAGGAGCGCACGGTTATCCGAGGGATCGGTGTATCGATGCCCTCGGGGTGCATGGGCTTCTCAATAGGGCTGTTTTGAAAGGACGATTCAACACTCGGCTGTTGAGCCGGGGTGATAGACTCCCCATGGTGGGAAGACGCTTCGACACCCATGGTGTAGGTTGGGGAAAGAGGGATGTATTTCGGGCTGTCCTAATGGTTGATACTTGAGTTGTATTCGACAAATGTAATAGGGCTAGAGGACCAGCTCAAAAGTAAATGTGATGATGAAAGAAGAATAGAGGGAAACAAGCCCATGGGGAGAAAGAAACCTGGGGGAACATTGGGGAGAAGGGGCCTTTTTGTAATCCAGCAATCAGATGGTGGGAAAAAAATAAAATAAAACCCAGACTCAAAGTGGGGAGCGAATTGTGGAGAGGTGAGTTGTGCGAGATGACGATGCTCATGGCCGCTGTACAAGTAGGAATGACAACAGTCAACAAGCCGGCGGAAGCCGACTTGCACTGCCACCCCACCAGGGGGAAGAGCCATGCAGGGCAGGTTCCAAAAAAATCATCGGCCTCTGGTTCGCCGTTTTTAAGTGGATAGCCTATTTGTTCGGCGCAGGGGTCGGGAGGTGGCGGATTCAAGCTCATAGGCCAAGGCCGTGCCGAACTTACTCGGGCTCGAATATTTTAGTCGAGGCCGAGAGAAAGAGGCCGAGAAGGAGGACTCTCTCATTTTGATTTGACCGTATCAGCGTACTCTGTAGAATGTCAGGGCCAGGATACTCAGATAAATCCTGTATCTGGAGAAATCACAGTGGGTCATATGCCGAGAAAACCCGGGCATTCCCCAGGCCCTCCGGGTTCTCTCCGGGTTCTCTCCGGATTTAAAACCATGTAATTCATTTCCTGATCGGTATCCCGGTGAAAACATCCCCGATAATTATCATCTCCAGACATGAAGGGGGGCTTGTTCGAGGGGAAATGCGGAGTCTGGGGTCGATGGCGATATATTAAGGAGTACATACTATTGAGACATCACTACTATTGCCACTCTTTGCTCCAGAAGAACACTATATCTACTGTACAAATGACCTTGCATCTACTCCGTGTCCAGCTTATGTAAAGGCCAATCCCGTTATAAATCCCGTAACACATCGGCATTGTGTTGATATTCCGATGCCGAGCCCCGAGGTCGTCAGTGGTGGGACATCTGAGGCGCCACACCCGTTGCCCTTACGTCATGGAAGAATTTTTCAATTTTCTTGTTTTTTTTTTCAAAAAGAAGAACTTCGTAATGATTTGTAATTTATGTGTATTTTATATTTCATCTCGTCCACAATATACAATTTCATACAAAATCTTAAGATTTATTTCCATGGTTCATTTCTACTTTTGTGCTGAAAACCCCCCCAAATAAGCCAGGATTATGCATATTCGATATTGATATTATTTAGGCAACACCCATGGGGTAAATATCGCGTAATTTGTAATTTCTGTCCGGAGTTCCCCGTAGTTTCCCCCACATATGCCGGTTGATCCGCCAAAAGAAAAACCGGCATTTTTGATACTCCGTGCCAAGTCGGGGAAATTATCGGGAACTTAGGAAACCCGTTCCGCTTATTTAAACAGCAGGGACATCCATGGATCGTAACGGATATGAATAAATACAACAGGGCTGCTTTATACATCGCACCTTGGGCATGACGAATGAGGCGTCCTTCATCCTATGCAATCGGCGATAACTCAGAAAAACTTGTGAACAATGAAATAGAAAGAGAGATATAACACTGATATATGTTGTATGCAGCAATACTCTAGCAGTTATCACGAATTAGTTAGTATAATTGTCGGGCTAGCTAGCCGAGACCCCATATGTTATTACTGAGTTTCAATGACATTTTCCTCATCTCTCAAGTACAACGGCTGAAACGCCTTGACAGATTGAGACAAGTGCGTCAATTACTCCGCGTTTCAATTTCCAGGATTTCCCCCCGCAGGTGCGGATGATTCATGCAATCCTGGATTTCTTAGATACCCCGCATACTAATGCAAGTGGTTTGGCTTATGGACTTCGGCTCTTCAAAAGGCTGAATCATTGGTGTATCGCAAGCGGACTACCGCCTCGATTATTCCGCAAACAACACGGGGGCCTTGCGGCATGAGCTCGATGGGACTACTCTATGGCCTGGTGTATCCTCTAGTCGATGGAATAATTTCGATTTCCTAATTCATGGCGGATGTTGTTCCCCGTCTTTCAATATTCCTCGCACTCCCGAAATATATATCTATATCTATATCTATATCTATACACATACATGCATCCACAGCCAAACAGCAGCACACCAAGAATATAGGATCATTATGAAAACGCTAGCAATTTTATCTCTGACCGGCTTGGTCTCTGCCCAAGCCGCCCCGTACGCTCAATGTGGTGGAAGCGGTTATTCTGGCTCCACAACATGTGTCTCTGGCTGGGCTTGCCAATACCAGAATGACTGGTTTAGCCAGTGCCTCGCATGTAAGTGTGCTCACATAAGTTGCAATTATGTTCAATCGGTTAAGACGGAACGTTTTAGCTTCTGGCGGTAGTACCGCTACTCTATTGACAACCACAACTAAAACGACCACTACAACGAAGTCAACCGTCATCAGTGCTAGAGGGACAGGGTTTCCTACTACGAACGGACTGGATTTTGAAATTGATGGAAAGAAAAGCTACTTTGCCGGTTCTAATTCCTACTGGATTGGCTTCCTCGCTAAAAATGACGATGTGGATCTTGTACTCGACCACATGGATGAATCTGGGCTCCGGATCCTCCGAGTTTGGGGATTCAACGATGTCAACACTGTTCCGTCTTCTGGGACTGTTTATTACCAACTCCTTAAAGATGGAACCGCTACCATCAACACCGGCGCAGATGGCCTACAGCGCCTGGACTATGTGGTTGCTTCCGCCGAGGCACGGAATGTGAAACTTGTCATTAACTTTGTTAACAACTGGTCGGATTATGGGGGTATGGCGGCGTATGTCACTGCCTTTGGTGGTAGCCAGACAAGTTGGTATACAAATACTGCAGCTCAAATGGCTTACCGTGCTTATATCAAAGCTGTTGTTTCCCGGTATATTGACTCGCCTGCCGTCTTTGCGTGGGAGTTGGCCAATGAGCCTCGCTGCAATGGCTGTGACACGTCGGTTCTTTACAACTGGATCCAGTCTACCAGTGCCTATATCAAGTCCCTGGACTCAAAGCATATGGTTGCCATTGGTGATGGTATTTAGGCCCTTGAGATCTCTATCACGCGGTCAATTGTCTAACTCACCTTCTAGAGGGCTTCGGACTGGACACCGGGTCTGATGGCAGCTATCCCGACAGCTACAACGAGGGTCTGAACTTCACAATGAATCTAGGGATTGATACCATCGATTTTGCTACATTCCATCTCTATCCATCGAGCTGTATGTATATCGTTTCTCCATTGCCCTTGGTCTAGACCTTGCTAATGTATTCACACCAGGGGGAACCACCAATGATTGGGGCAACGGGTGGGTCAAATCCCACGGAGCTGCCTGTGCAGCAGCTGGCAAGCCCTGTCTCTTTGAAGAGTACGGTGTCACTTCTGATCACTGTGCCATTGAGGCTCCATGGCAAAAGACGGCGCTGGACACCACCGGCATTGCAGCTGATCTCTACTGGCAGTATGGAGACACGCTGAGTTCGGGAAAATCTGCCGATGATGGAAACACCTTCTACTATGGAACTAGCGAATTTACTTGTCTGGTGACGGACCACGTCGCAGCCATTGACTCCTAGACCTCAGAACTCGTGGGGTTATATTGGGGGGAGGGGGTGGATACAGATCCATGTCATGCAGATAATCAGGATCCGGCTGTTTCAATCGGCCTCAATATATTGTATCTACTAAACAAGAACCACGAACTGTGTGCTCTTTTCATGGTGCTTGAATTAGCTGCGTAGGTTGTGATATGTAAGTCACGCAGAAATAACTATTTTGATTGGGTATTTATACTTATATACATGCAACTCTGTGCTTTTCTAGAATTAATTAGACTGGGCTATCCTCAAGAGGGTATAAATGGTTCGGTGTCGCGGGGGCAAGAGAAGTTCAATGTCGCGGTGGCAAGAGAATTTCAATGTCGCAATGGCAAGAGAATTTCAATGTCGCGAGGGTAAGAGAAGTTCAATGACTGGGTGCCTTCTTGGGGACTTCAGCGTAGGCTGGGGGCTCAGGGGAGTTTTCATCCCGCTCTACAGCATCGGTTGGCGGTCCACGGTAATTGTTGTAGCCCCAAACACCATACCAGACAGCAGCTATGACAATGAATCCAGCGAACACCACAGAGGCATAGTTCATGCTCTCCTTGGTGACAGATTTAAGTGTTGGCATGCAGAAAAGGGGAATTGCAAGAAGACTCCAGCCTAATCGAACGGTTAGTTGAATCGCACGTGTGTATGTAACAAACGGAATTTCCAGAGGTAACTCACCAAGAGCAATAACGTTAGCAATCAGACCAAAGACTCCAAAGTTGAAGCTACCGTTCTTGATATCTTCACGGCCACGGAAGATCAGGGAAACGGCGATCGGGCAGGCATAACTCGTGGTCAAGAAAATGACACCAACACCCGAGAAGGCATTGTACGCAGCAGTAGAGCCAAAGTAGATCACACCGAGGATAATTTCCACAACCATACTCAATACCAAAGCATTGAAAGGAATGTCCAGGGTCTTGTGAACGGTGCTCCACCAGCTTGAGCCGGGAATGCCGCCGTCGCGGGCAAAGGCCCATGTACAGCGAGAGGTGGCCGTCACACAGCCGACGCCGCAAATGATACCCAGCACAAGGAGGGGAACCAGCAGACAGAATGCGCCTGCCGAGTTGCCGATAGCGGCTTTGAAGATGGCAGGGGTGGGCTGACCTGAAGCCAGATTGACCAGGTATGTGAGATCGGGAAGCACGAAGCAGACGGGAATCAAGAACAGAAGACCGGCGACGAAGTTGATGATAATGGTTCCAACCATGGCCCTGGGGACCATGACGGCGGGCTCTTGCACTTCCTCGCAGAGACTAACGGATACCACATGTTAGCATATGTAACGGCTTAGGGAAAGTTTAATTGAGGGTCAAACTCACGAGATAATCATGCCGGTCGCCGAGGTGGCATAGGCGGCCTGCAAGAGACCGATGAAGAACGACCACCCCGCGGGCCACCCAGCCTGACTTTCAAAGTGACCAAAGACCCATGCGGCATCATGACGACCTTGTTTGGCGATAGTTAATAGACAAACGATAATGGCGAGTAGACCGGCCATGGTCCAGAAAATGGCGAATGTCTAAAAACGATAATCAGTACTATTACCCGATAGGGCAAAGGGGCACGTGCGACTACATACCTCCAACCACGGCAGCCATTTATTGCCAAACGCCGAGATGGAGTGCGTCAACAGGGTAATGGCCAAGAAGATGAGGAAGACCTGATATGTTTGGAAATCATCCGTGATTCCGACACCTGGCGATTTTTCAAAGACATCCAGGCAGCTCACGAAGAGCAAGGCAGTTCCAAAATTGACGGCGAGGGTAATGGTGATGTTCCCTGCAACGTAGGACCAGCCACAGATCCACGATGCAACGCGACGACACCACAAGGGTGACAAGACGAATGTTTGATAATATACACCACCTGCAGTTGGGTAGACCGAAGTGATTTCTGCCAATGAGATAGCCACACAGAGAATCAAGAAAGAGATGATCACCCAGCCCCAGACGACATTGGCAGGTCCACCTGCGGCGAGTGGGTAGTATAGAGTGGTCGACAAGCCGTAGGGAACTGAAGAGAGAATGAAGCACATAAAAGTGACTTGCCAGATCGATCGATTGCGAGCCAATTCAGGCTTGTATCCCATGTCCTCTAGGGTACGATCCGCATTGGAGGTGCTCACACCCTGTTCGACCGTCACCGCGGAGGGGCGACGGAATGCATCATCAGCAGCCATTAGGAATGAAAGTTATTGAGTGATGTTTCTGATCTGCATGCGGTGCAGATTGGTATATATATCCTAGAAATATCGGAAGTAGTAGAGGAATGTGAAAAAGAGATGGAGAAATAAGAAATACAAAAACAAAAGATAGGAAAAAAAAAAAAAAGAAAAAAAAGAAAACGCCACTTAGCGGCAAATAAGGAAAATAAAACTCAAAAAACCCAAAAAAACCCAAAGAGAAAATGTGACCAGCAGATTAAAATGCAAGCGAATGACATCCACATACGCCCATAGGCTCCACTATGTTCCACCCGCCCCATTCCAGATCCACCCTGGTCCACCCTGATCCATAGGACACGAGCGCGATTTAACTTTGAACCAATCAACGTACGTGAAGAGACAGGGAGATTGCTGATACAACCAATCAGACTGCTTCTATAATCCAAAACCTGACTAGTGTCCATCCTTGTTTCGAACTTTGGAAGCTTTTGAGAAGACCGGGGGGGTTGCGTTGTCGGGGTCTATTATCCTGTAAGCCTGTAAGGAGGTAGGAGTATGTTGTAGGGCTGGGTTGAACGGGTTATCGAAATATCCTTATCTTACTTCGGACCTACACATATGGTACACAGATATAACATAGTGTCAGAGTTACCTTTAACTATCTAATTACGTACTATGGAACCACCGTTAACATGATGTCGGAGGCGTTGGTCTGGGGCCGCAATCCCACCTGGGCAGTCCTGGGAAATGGTCTCCGCGCAAATGAAAACCTGATTATTTTTCTACATCATCTATTTTCTATTCTTCAGTATAGGTACAAACTACAGTATAAGGATTCAGATAACAACAGGACTGATGCCCCAAATCCGGTGTACCTTATGTTGTACATATGCAGTTAAAATATCCCCCTGACTCTGACAGATTCCGATACCAGCCGTGTTCTGACAGGCCATCCCGCAAGTATAGAGATAGCCTCAATTAAAAAGGGGGCACAGGCTCTCGGTGCAAATCTTTCATTGGTCACAGCTATCTTGGCTGGTAATTTTTACTCAATTCCCTACGGCGTACTCCGTATGGAGTAGTCAATTGTCAATCATCAAAAGTCAGATGGCAACTTGAAGCGTCCGGTGCCGAGAGGTTTTCCTATTGAGAGCCTAGGCAGAAATTAAACGGTGCACTCTCTACGGAGTAAATTCCTTCCAATGAAAATCGCAATATATATGGGTCTGATAAATGCTCAACATCATACTCCATTCGGATCCATAGTCGTAACAAACGAGTGGGACTAGCGACATGTTGATGCCTGAGGTGTCGGCCTTCCAAGCCTTGGTTTGTCTCCATTTGAGATTTGGCCCCCAACAGTTTCGGGCGCAAATCCACTTTAGTACTTCCTACCGTGCACACCAACGATCCAAATTTTCTCACCTCACATAATACGAACGTTTCAGGAATTACATCCACTTCAATGACCGGGTCAATCCCTTGACGTCCAGTCAGGTCCATGGGTTCCTGCTGAGCGTGACATGCACCCGAAGCTTACAAGTTGTTGCCAGGTGTGTCTCACCCAGGTCGACAATTAAAGTGGGGTTGTATAGGCGCGTCGTGAGAGATCCTCCGGTTTGGATATTTGCGCCCAGGAGACCATATTCGAGGCCCGTGAGGCTTGTACCCAACATAGCGATCGCAATGAATGCAACATATGAGGGATCACGAACACGCACGTATCCAACTTGCGTGCCGTCAATGCGGGTTCCCAGTGTCCACCCGCCAGTCATAGCGTGCAGTGATGCCTCGGTGGTAGAATTTATACAGACCGCATAAGGCCTAATAAGATTCTAACTGGTGGTCGCTAATCCACAAGGTGTGCCCAGGTTTATGACAGAGCCCAAGCCCTCAGACGACTCCCAGTCCTTCCTGTCTCAACACCAGCCCTGGCTATGCACTAAGCATCTCGCCTTGGGGGATATGGAACCTAGTGCCCCAGATATAAGCATGAAACAAACGGATGACAGCGTCGGGGTACGTGGCCGGTCGGCTTTGGGCGCTCCAAGTCCCCGCGGGCTTGGGTCTGGTGGAGATGAGTGCTTTCATGCTCATAGCCTTGGATGGACGATCAAGTACAAATAATAAACCTACGGAGATGACATAGACTGATTTCGAATGAGCCATCTATGTAAAGCAATAGTGAATCTGGACTCTAAATGGAATATCCACGGAATGCCGAAGGTTTCGTCTCGGTCCGCGGTGGGGGATGTGGGGGTCTTCAATGACATGAGGGGCCTTGCCAGGATTAGAAAATTGTGGGGGAAGTCTAGGGCTTGAAGGATATACATAGACTACCTTTAAACGGCATTGAAGTATTCTTGACTAGGTTGCAGGGGCGAGTCATCGCTTTGACATTATCAAAGTATCGAGCGATCTCGTCTCATCTCCCAAAGGAGAATACTACCATGTTACACTTTGTAAAGTCACTCTCCGTGTTGATCTTCTATGCCCCAGTGGTAGATTTACAAATCTAAGTTAGGTTAACATTGTATAGCCGTACAGCTATAATATCAACCATCTATGCTTCATGTTCCTCTATCAAAATGACGTCGGTTTCCTAATTAAGCATCGGCCATGAAAATGTCCCACAAGAAAAAAGATTGAGTCATTAATGGTTATATGAGGACAAGTACCAGTAGGACAGAAGTATTTAAAGGGATCTCTTCCCTTATTCTCTTCCAGAGCACAGCATCATACGGGATTGCTGTCCAACTCCCCAACTTGTTTTATCAATATTTAATTACATACCTCACCATGCCAATCGATAACATATTTTCCTCTATCTTCACTACTACCGATCATCTCAAAGCCAAGTATCACAATCATGTCCAAGCTAACGGATTCAAACTCCTCTTAAAAGCACTCCAAGAAGCACAACATACCAAGATCCAAGTCGACTGGATCTCTGAACATCGCCAGGAGATAAGAAGGGCTAACAATATCATCCAACGAGAAATTCACGTGGGTGCGACATCTCACCACTATGAAACCCAAGTTCAGCATGAAAGCCCGCCCGAACCTTCTACCCTGAAGAAGCTTCAGAAATGCGATATCGAGCTCAAGCTACTCAACATTGAATACTTCCAACACCTAGAACGAATGGCAGAACTCATAAAGCGCAAGCCACCGGGACAACTGGTTCATCGCTATACAAAATGTTTGCGACACAAACTTAAACAGCTCTGGAATATCGAACGGACATACTGCCGACTTCGTGGCGGGTGCTGCGCTCGTGATTGTGGTTGCTGTGAACGATCCTGGCACACCATTTGGGACCCTTCCGGAAAATTCGATATATGCACTACACGGGAAGCTGTGGATGCTACACCCGCCACCGCGGTTACTCTTCCTCGGGTGTGGTAGTCAGCAAAAAGGCTGGCATTGAACCTAAACGAGTCCTTGATCGACAAGCCTAGGTTGTAGCGCCACAACCAATAAGAGGGCCTTTTCCTTTCCGGCGGCGTCATGGAATAGTGCGAATGGGAGGATGGACGGATCAGGGGGTTGCTCTTGGTTTCATGATTTGGAGGGTTTGTATTACTGGGTATGTTTTTTTTTATTTTTTTGGTTGATCACATGGTCGAGGATACAGCAAAAGAGACGAGATGTCATGCAACAATACGAGATCTTGGAAAGTGCCATGTGCCCAAATGTATTCCCGGCATAGCTTGTTTGAGCTTAGTATGCACCTTTGACCCATGCAGGCTAGTTCTATTATGGAATAATAAAGACCTCTGATTCGTTGGATCTGAACTATATTTCCTATTCTAGCGTAGTATCGACTTTCCCCCATCATTTTCCAATACGAGGTTTTTTTTAATATTGCTCTTTGCCTAGTCTCTTTGCCCAGCGTTTTCTTTTCCCTTATATTGTGGCCTGTAGTTAGTATCCCCCGGACCGGTCACCGGACCGGTGCTCTTATCATTTATGGGCCTTTGGTTACTCGTGTTCTATATCAGAATGTTTGAGGTGATATGTTTTTCTTTCATTCTACCGCGATGCCATCCACAAACGCCAAGGTGGGACTTATCATAGTAGCCTGGTAAGTTTTACGTTTACCTGATCCCACTAGACTATCGCCTTTCCCTGTAGATTATTCGCTATAGACACCAGGAAACTCGGGGAATAAGACGTCACAATAATCGATATCACCAGAATCAGCGCCGACATGATCTCACACAAGTTGGTAGTCTTGCCTTCAAGTAAAAAGCCTAGTCGCTTACCCCAGGATTGTACCTTTGTCCGGGCCTAACTGCCATTAAGCGGCCACGGACCCCTCTACTGACCAGTCATCGACCCGAAATATAGCGGTTTAATATCGCGTGGCTGAGGGTCTCTGTACGACGGGATAAAACTGCGCTGTGAGAAAAAAAAAGCACTTAAATGTAGCACACATCCCTTTTGATCGTTTCATTTTTTTTATCGAGCATTTCCCCCTTTCCTTTCGCTATCGCACAAGATGGAGAAAGTAGAGACCGAACCCCCCAACTATAGGGGTGATCATCATCCCATCAGTGAGAAGGGCAAAGAACTTAGAAATTTGGTCGAAGCCGATCTACTCGATGATCGTTATGCAACCACCACTAAACGTGGTTTGAAGAATCGCCATGTTCAGCTAATGGCCCTCGGAGGCACAATCGGAACTGGTAAGTCTACGGGTTTTCAACGTGAAAAAAAAGAAAAAGAAAAAGACTTACTCACACAAGTCAGGACTTTTCGTGGGTTCCGGTCAATCCCTGGCCATTGGAGGCCCTGCATCGCTTCTTTTAGGTTATATCTTCATCTCGGCCATGGTTTATGGTTTGGTTACAGCTATCGCTGAGGTTGGCGCCTACCTTCCAGTACATGGCGGAACAATGAGTTATCATGGATTCCGCTATGTGTCGCGGAGTATGGGTTTCGCCATGGGATATCTATACTGGTACTCTCTCGGAATCTTAGTCCCGTACGAGATCACAGCTGCCGGACTGGTTATTGGATACTGGGACCAGAGTGGTTCGATCAACATCGCCGTGTGGATCACAATCATGATGGTCATCATTATCGCCCTCAACTTTATGCCCGTTCGAGTATACGGTGAGGCGGAATTCTGGTTCGCCGGGGTGAAGATCATCACTCTGATCGGCTTGCTGATGGTATCTTTCATCCTCTTCTGGGGTGGGGGACCTAATCGTCAGCGACTGGGCTTTCATTATTGGAAGAATCCGCGCCCATTCAACGCGTATATCACGACGGGAGATTCGGGCCGGTTCGTGGGTTTGTTGAAATGCACAGTATCCAGCGCTATTGCGTTCATCTTCGCCCCAGAACTGATTGTGATCAGTGGTGGTGAAATGGAGTCCCCTCGGCGCAATATACCTCGGGCAGCCCGGAGATACATTTACCGATTGGTGTTCTTCTACATCTTTGGTGTGCTAGCCATTGGTGTTATTTGCCCATCAGATGCTAGTCGTCTGACCAAGGGCGACGGCACGGTAAGCTCATCTCCATTCGTGATCGGCATCCAGAATGCCGGCATCCCGGTTTTGGACCACATCGTGAACGCTGCCGTCTTGACATCTGCCTGGTCTGCAGGAAATTCCTTCCTGTACATGTCTTCGCGGTCGCTCTATTCCTTGGCTATGTCAGGAAATGCACCGCATGTGTTCAAGACATGTAACCGATGGGGTGTCCCATACTGGGCTGTTTCGGCTTCAGCATGCTTCTCGGCATTGGCTTATCTTGCTGTTGGCAACTCCAGTTCGATTGTGTTCAACTGGTTCGTCAACTTCACAAACACTTCTGGCTTCATCTCATGGATCTGCTGCTCTGTGGTGTTTTTCCGCTTCCGCAAAGCCGTCAAAGCACAGGGCATTGAACAACCGTACAAATCAAAACTGCAGCCGTATGGGGTTTACTTTGGCCTCGCGGGTGCCACTCTCATGGCGCTCATCAACGGGTTCACAGTTTTCTTCCCATCAGAATGGTCTGTGAGCAACTTTTTTACCGCATACATCGGTATTCCTGCTTTCTTAATTCTTTACTTCGGACACCGGGCACTGTATTGGAGTGATCCATGGGCATGGCGCCCAGAAGAAGTTGATATGCACACTGGTTTGGATGAAATTATTGCTGCTGAGCAACCACCAAAACCACGGGGGTCATGGTGGAAGTTTTGGTGATATATATAGCAATGTAAGGGGACCCCGGGGGTAATGGAGGGATGAAGTAGGCTCTTGGAACCTCGGTACCTTTCTATATTTGTTTGTTATGTTTGTTATGTTTATTGCATTTGCTGTGTTTGTTGCGTTTGCTGCTTCTATGACATAATATCCAATATTTGTGCGGGCGGGTTGCTACTGCTCATCCGCCTTATCACCATCCTAACACCCCGTAATATCCAATGGCAGCTAATGCCCCAACATCTTATTGCTCCGTAATTCAGAGTTTTGGCTTATCAAACGATTCCTCTGGGGAAATAGCCAGTGACAACCCCTTTATCCTCCCCATCGTCCCATATATTCTCCCTCATATTCGGTACAGACTCGGTATACGCCGTTGACCGTCCACAATCTGGTCTAGAGAACTGGACCTTTTATTATCGGCCCATAACTATAAAGGCTGTCGTGTAGAACATCGAGAATCCTACTGTGATCTGTGAACCTCAAAACTCGAAGAATCCCGAAACCATGGCCGTGCTACCACTTACTGTCCGCCCGCTTCAACCTCCTCCGGGCTCAAGCATTGATTTCGGTGCTGAGATTCAAGGTGTTGATCTGGAAAACCTAACAGGTTCGTGAATTCCTGCCAACTACAAGAGCACAAGTTAATGATTATGTAGATGAGCAGTTTGGGACAATTCGGAAGGCCCTCTACGAGCACCACGTTGTGGTGTTCAAACACCAGAAAGGGCTATCACCCAAAGCCCAGTATGAGCTGACCAAGCGCTTCGACCCAGCCTCCGACAACTATGGACATGGCAAAACCATTGATGCGAAGCGAAGCATTCTTCATCCTGATCTCAAAACTGTCCCTCACCAGCCACAAGTGCAGGTAATTGGGAATGGACACGTTGATTCGTACGAGGGTCTCAAAGATATCACATTACGACACCCCCACCACCGTACATTCCACCAAGATCACATCCCGGACGAAGAGGACTATGAATTCACCCGGTTTTATCGCTGGCACATCGATGCTGCACTATACGATCTATACCCACCCCAGGTGACAACGCTCATGGCTGTGAGTGTGCCCAAAGGCCGCCGACAGACATTATTGTATGATGATGGAACCGGGGAAACAATGGATGTACCACTTGGCACAACAGCATTTGTCAGTGGTGAGCGGATGTTTGAGCTTCTTTCTCCCGAAGACAAGGAGTTTGTCAAGACGAGCAAAATGGAATATGCCCCTCATCCGTAAGATATCCTGTGATATGTCTATGGTTTTGATCGAATGCACTAAACATCATGACAGATATATTTGGATGAGCCAAGCCCATTCCCGATCCACGGGGCTCGGTATGCACTCGGAAGGCCTTGAGTTATCCGACTCAGAACTGCCACCTATCGACCCTCGTAAGATCATGATCTTCCCGATGACCTGGAAAAACCCAGTGACGGGCAAATTGGCCCTGCAGATACATCCCTCTGCCGTGCGCCGTATCCACTGCGCCGATGGAACCACGATCGACGACTTGGTCCGCGTGCGGGATATTGTCTATAAGTTGCAGCGGCCAGCCATCAGCCCTCAATATGTGTATCCGCATGACTGGGAGGATAATGACTTGGTGTTATTCAACAACCGCGGCGTGCTGCATTCCGTGGTTGGTGCGTTTAAACCTGACGAGGTGCGATTGTTCCGCCAATGTAACTTGGCGGCTTCGGAGCCTCCGGTTGGACCCTGAGTGCTGTTGATTTTGTTTTGACGAAGACTATACATGTTTGTAAATAATCGCCATGTGGAGGCATCCAACTGAATTTAGCCTGGCTGGAATCATATCTTGAGTAATGAAATATTATATGTCGGATGTTGTACATATTAAACTCCGTGATAGATCTGCAACAGGGTCCACGAGCGTATTGACAAGGATTAGCGGACTATATAAAACCCGTTTACAGCAACTTGGCTCTCTCGGAGCTCATCGGTAACAGAGCGGACTCCAACCAGGTGCAATGGAACTTGCTCTACCAACTTCTGCCCACGGGTGATGATATTGGTATACCCCTCGACCGTGCGATCAATCCAACTCGAGTTTTGTTGAAGGTCTGAGATCGCCGGGTGTTCCGCGGCCCACGTGGGATGAGCCAGAGTATCCTGGACAACAGATGCGTCGTATATATCAGCGAGCAAAGCCGCCTCTGCAGCTGCCGCTTGTGCCTCGGCAAGTTCTTTGCTCGTGGTCCCGGTGGGTGGTGGGATTTCAGCGCGAAGGTATCCCAAAACCCGAATCTCGATTTTGCTTGTTTGGAGAGGAACATCCTCGAGCAGGCGAATTTCAACCACGCGTTTTGATATTTGAGCCAAGTTCACTCTCACCGCCTGGAGGGGATCCAGTGCTCGCACAGACAAGATAGCTGGGCACCATTCACCAGTCGAGGAACCTTTGCTCGGCCCAGTGTCAAATCGAGCCCAGCCGAAAAAGTAGCCCCTTAACTGCTCCGTCACCCAGTCGGGCATTCTAATCAAGCTCAACTTCGGCGTATCGTCAAGGTTGTTGGGTACCGAGATTTGATCTGTTTGACAGCGAGCTTTGAATGTCATAGGGAATGGTGGCTGAGGGCCGACATCGATAGAAACCGGGCCATTTCCAGCTATTTCTGGCGCTGCTACATTTATCTGAGAGCGCCCAATAGGACCTTTAGGGCCATTGATAATACCGCCTACGCGATTTTCGATGCCACTAGTAGTGTAGGCCTTCTGGACCGCAGTCTTTGTCACCCACGATGGACGAATCGCAGCAGCTTTGGCTTGAAACGGGGCAGCTTTGGCTTGAATGGCCATGGCAGCCGGACCTGCCGCGGTTCGCGCTGCAGTTTGGGCATAAAGGCTCACAATCATAGCCCCAACCTCCAGGGGCAGCGTGCTCAAGCTTGCGCCACGGATAGAGCTGGGGGCAGTGGATGTAGAGAGCACCCGAAAGACGGGGCTATTGCCCAGCACCTTCTTCTTGAGTCCTTGGCAGAGAACTAGCTGGAAATAACCATCGCCGGCTTCGGCGGGAATCCGCACAACGGCAGTCTCACGTAGCTGATGTGTATCACGCGGACGAGGCGGGGCTTTCTTCCGAAATTTCTTGATGTCGCGTTGCCAAGCTCGTTCATCATCTGGAATCACCTGGTCGGCCCTCAATGGCATACCCGGGGTCACATCTAGCCAGCTATCTCGGAGACGGAGGAACGACTTGAATTGCATCCCGGTCTTCCCGCTCCAACCTTTGCTCTGCAACCACAAGGTGTGTTCAGGTGGTAAGGGGGCATCAGAGAAGATTGATATAGCCACCGAGGTAGTGGGCCCACGGTAGAAAACTAGTCCATGGGAATGTCGCAAAATAGTGACATGTTTGTTTGATTCTATTGGACGATTGATTAGACCGGTGAGGAAATGCCGCGCTTCGCTGTATGCCTTTTGAACAGGCGTCGGCGGCGGAGGAGTCGGGGATGAAGTTGGCCCCGCTGTCCTTGGTCGTGGCAGTGAACCTGGAGTTATAGGCCTCGGAGGTGGCGGTCCATAAAGGTCCGTATACGATGGGGGCTGTGATGGGGGCTGTAATGGGGGCACAAGAGATGGGGTACTGGCAGCCCAGGCTGTTGCTTCCCGCTGATCGGCATGCGCCGTAGCACGCAAGTTCGGGTTTGACACGGGCTTCCGCTTGACGCGAAATGAATCCGGCGGATAACTTGGGCTTAAATATCCAGATGACATTCTCTATATGATCCTCACGGGGTCCCCGGCTTAACTGTTTATTAAAGGGGCACGGCAGCTAAGAATGGTGATTGGCCCGAGCTTGATAAAAGCCTAAGGCATTAAATTGATGCCTGAGGTTGTATCAACATGTCGGAGCATGACGACCGGCATACCGGAGGATTTATTAATCCTGCATATTTTGTAATTAATGTTATGTAATCATGGCTCCATATAAATTGTAATAAGAGCCGATACAAAAATACAGAGAATTGAATACCATTGATTGGACCCCTACATTTACGATACAACACTATCCGACAGTTATGAGCCCGGTTCGCATCGAAGAAAGCATTACTATTTGAGATATAGTATCTAGTGCACTGCTAGAAGGCAGCTTTCTACCCCTTGAAACTATTCCCAGCTACCCCTGAATTAGCAATTGTGAAGCTATTCAACCCCTGAAACCAGCAATGGAGGCAGCATCAATCCTCTCCGCCATGAAGGGCGAAAAACTGAAGGACTCGCCGCAGTGGCTCACCTGGTTCGCAAAGGTGCAGCTATATGCCATGCAAAAGAACGTATGGGACCTTTGCAACCCAGAGCCCCCGACGACAACCGAATGGCGAGATCGGATGGATGTGTATAAAATGAAGTGCACTAAATGGGAGAAGCAAGCAAAAGGACTAAGTGATGTCAACGAGTACATCCTTACCTACCTCGACCCAATACATCATCTTGCTCTGATCACATATCGTACTCCGTATGATAGGCTTGTATACCTAAAGACTAGATTTGCTCGGTCGACGGCGTACGAAGAAGAAATCCGTATGAATTGGAAGGTCTTTGCTATGCAGAAACCAACCGGAGACATTGAACAATGGCTTCAAAAGTGGAATTCACTAAGAGAGCAAGCTGTCAGCCTCGGCATTAGCGATGCAGATTCCAATCGAGACTTCTTACATGCAATAAAAGAAGTGTTACCAATCTGGTGGCAAGGGAAATACCAAGAAATTGTTATGGACAAGAAGGTATACGACACTCGAGATCTTCTTGAATCATTCCGTGCAATGAATCGTGAGATAGGCGTCAAAACTGTGACCTCAACCAATGCCCCAAAAAGTGCTTTTTCAACCTGGCAAGGTCATCAAGAAGCAAAGCCGGAAGCAAAGCCGGAAGCGAAGCAAGAGAAGCTTCCATTCGAGAAGAGAAAATGCCCATGTGGTAATACTCATCCCCACCACAAGGTTGCCAACTGCTGGATTATGAATGAAGCTATACGTCCAGAAGGATATACCCTAGACGAAGGGAAGCTAGAGAAAGCAAAAAAGAAGCTAGCAAATGATCCAGGGTGGAAACAATGGGTCGACAAAGCTACTAATGAAGCTAAATCAAAGCATCATGAATCTGCAAGCCAGATTGGCAAGCACGCACTCTCAGCTGCAAAGACTGGCTCTCTCTCTCTCCACAATCGATGGATTCTTGATACTGGGTCAAGTTCACATGTATGCAATAACAGAGCATTGTTCATTGATTTTACGCCGGAAGTCATAAATTTGACTACAGGAGATAGTACCATACAGGTGCTAGGGAGAGGCAAAGTTCGACTAGTCGGCAAGCATCCACAGAAAGGAAGAATGGAGATTACATTGAGTGACGCTCTCTACTCGCCTAGCTTCCACACAAATCTAGTGTCGTACGCGATGCTAAAGAAGAAGGGGGGCACCTGGTGTCAACATACAAACTGCATCCGAGATCCAAAGGGTTTACCTGTAGTCAATGTGCATCTATGGGATCAATTTAACCTATGGATTTTTGACGAACCAAACGAGACCACACCACCACAGCAAGCATATGCCACACAGAGATCGCCACCACAGGCTACACAGAGAGCCTCGGTGAAGCCACAAGAATCAAAAGCATCGGCCGACATCTAGCATCGGCGTCTCGTACACATCGACCCACGCACAGTAGCAAAGCTTGCTACTATGGTAGATGGCGTCGTTATAAAGCCGGCAGATGGTGTTGTCCCGATAGAAGAAGCGTCACGATATGAAACTTATCATATTGAGAGAGCTCCAAAGCAGATCTCTCGCCGGGCAGTAGGACGCACTTTTGGACGATTTGGAAGAATCCACTTTGATCTAATACAACTACCGCCAGCATACAAGATACCGATAGATATCTCACTTCTATATAGAAGGGCCAAGGTTCTATTGGATCATAACATATGAGATAGAGCCTGAATGCCAGCTAGCGATCAACCAGTTCGTATAGCTAGCAAGGAATCAGTAGAAGCTGCCTATCAAGGCCTTTCACTATGACAATGAAGCCGCAGCAGGCAAAGCAGCGGAGCATAGCCTAGCAAGCGATGGTATCTTAGTATATCATACTCCACCCGGCTACTTAGAGATGAATGGGTATGCCGAGAGATCTGGTAGGATGATCATTACCCGTATGTGCATACTCTCTCTCGAAGGCAAGCTTCCGAGAGATCTATAGCCTGAATTCATAAGCGCTGCAGTGTGGTTATTGAACCGCACCCCTACATATATTGCTTCTGAGAATAAGTGGTTAATATCATAGGAAGAAGTAAAAAGGGAATTTGCTCCAATAGCCCCGAAGATCAATCTAGCAAATGTTAGATTATATAGGAGCTTGGCCTACTATCGTATTGAGAAGTTGGTTCAATCGGACAAAATAAATATACGCGCTAAGATCGGCTTCTTAGTAGGATATGTGGCGTCTAACATCTATAAATCTAGTTTCCACACAGTGGAAAAGTGAAGCATATACGAGATATAGTCATTGATAAAGCACGTAAGTACTCGCCGGACTATGAGAGATCTCAGCCTATTCCACTACCATTAGCGAGGGAGCCGGAAGAGATCACGCCCGACGAAGCGGCACAAATCATCAATCATCAGATCACTAGTTAAGAAGAGACTAGTACGCCAGAAAGTGAGCATCAAAATCGACAAGATAAAGCCGTCGATACTCCATATAATGCTCTACCCGATACTTTGCAAGATGCCTTGCAAGATGAAATTCTCTATCTGAAAAAGAGCCATTCGAAGTCATTGAAAAGCCAAAGGATCGAGGGATATAAATCCTTCCCTTACTATGGGTTTTTGTATACAAATTCGACTAAGACAGCTACCTTCTAAAACTAAAGGCCCGTATTTATGTTCGTGGGGATCTTGAGACGATTACCTATAAAGAAAAGAGAGCTGCTACGCTAGCAGTAAGAACAGCAAGAATAATATTTGCACTAGTCGCTGCCTTTGTTCTAGATCTTCGCCAGCGAGATGCCGTCACTATATTCTTAAATAGTAAGCTAGGCTAAGAAAAACCGACGTATACGCAGCCAGAAGGGTCCCAGGGCTCTTACAATTTATATGGAGCCATGATTACATAACATTAATTACAAAATATGCAGGATTGATAAATCCTCCGGTATGCCGGTCGTCATGCTCCGACACACCCCCTCAGCTATCCCAGTATGGGGTTGCTGGACTTGGTAGATCGGCATATTGATCTTGCTTAATGACTAGGCCATTAGGTAGCCTATGTCCACCATCCTGAGCATCCTTAGGAAGCTCTCATGCTTCTACAGAGAATTGAATACCATTGATTGGACCCCTACATTTACGATACAACACTATCCGACACAACACGTTCTGGAAGAATATGCATAATCCATAGATTTAGACATCTATTTCTTGGATTTGGCATCCATCTTACATACAACATAATAGTCCGGAACAAAATTCTTTTTCTTTGACTTCAGTGCCACTTCCGTGTGAACATCGCAAATAGTATAACTTCCCAAGGCACTGTCAACCGTTTGAGAGTACATGTACTACCGACATTTATCTGTTTATTTACCATCCAGCAAGCTTGTAGAGTGCTCAATCTCATTATGTGAGAAACAAATATTCATGATTTTCACCATTTCCGCACCTATCACTGTCAGCTTGAGTGTATTCCTCAGCTATAAAAGCAAACTTACCTGACAATCTATCACCGGCTGCATCGTTTTCATTCCGTCCATTCATCCGAGTGTAGTGGAGGACAAAATCGACCCTTGGCCGACGAGCCGTTTGATACAAATCAAGTCGCACGGGGATATCGTGCGGTGTGCTGCCACACGGAAGCAAGGTGGCAATGCTGACAGCATCTTCAATTGCCATAGCTGCTCCCTGTCCCATATCTATCGAGTTGTCAGTGTATGTCACACATTCGTTGTCGGTTTGAAGCTATTCCGTTGCTTACATGGCTGGAACGGATGTGCTGCGTCTCCCAGAAGAGCAGCGTGGCCTCGAGTCCAGGACGGCAGCGCCTCCATATCGTACAAATCCCATACTTTGAGATTCTTGTCTGCGCTTGCAATGATGTGCTGAATACCGGGTGAAAACTTAGAAAAGGCCTTGACAATTGTAGTCTTGTCTCCAGCTGCCTGCCAGCCTATTAATGCCAATTTGTCAGTGTCTTTCTATGTCAACTTTCAAGTGACGCCCTTACCGTCACTTTGATCATCTGCCTGAACTTCATTCAAAGGGACAAAAGCACAAATGTTGAGGATTTTGCTATCAGAGCAAGGATACGCCACGAGCCGTCGGTCACCAGATCCGCACTCAATAAACACGCCAGTGTCTCGCACAAGATCCGCAGTGCTTGCATGTTGCCTTAATTGATCTGTGGGGAGAAGCCAACGAAAGCATGACTTGCCGACGGGATATGGGGAGGGGGATTCTGGGGCAATACTCTGGCGAATTTGGGACTATAAAACAGTCAGAATAGGGACGAGGGTCGGATAAAACCGGCGTTGATAATGTGATATTCATACATGCAGTCCATCTGCACCAAGAAGCAGGTCGGCTTTGAAAGTTCGACCATCATCGAGGGTGACCGACGGGCAATCCCTTTCCAGATCGACCTCGGTGACTCGACACTGTGTATATAGCGTTGCGGTTTCAAGGGCACGTTGCTTCAGGTGATTGTGAAGCTCAACTCGATGCACGAGGTACCACTCCTATAATAAAATTAGACCGTTGTCCGAGCTTTAGTCCGCTTCATTCGCCTACTGCTTGCCAATGATGACGAGTGTCGGCGAACTCCCTCTTGTACTTCAACTTCCCGTCAAATCCATAGCGGTGGATCTGAACAAATCACAAACGATCAGTATAAACCACTTCACTGATCAAGGGGCATATCTAACCTCACGAAGCAATGTGCCCCCGAAATCAGTCGGATCAATGCCCATCCAGCGTAGCAAGGCAGTGCAATTCGGCGGCAAATGAATTGCAGCACCTGTCTCCTTCAAAAAAGCCGATTTTTCCAGAATCTGAGGGAAATGAGAAACTGGTGTTACAGCAAACTTGATAGCTGTTTCTGGGGGCATACCACAACGCGATGTCCTTGTTTTCCGAGAGCAATAGCTGCTGAAAGACCGGCAATGCCGGCGCCGATGACGAGGACGTCAAGAGGCTGGTTTGATACTGTCATAGTGAAGAGGCTCTAGGACTTTTAGATATATCGACTGGTTTCCTGTGACGAATCTCTCATACTTATACCGTTATGCTCTCTTATCCGCGTTCCTGATTGGGAAATCCCCGATACTTATCTCCGAGTCGATTCGGGGAAGCGGATTTATAAATGCCACTAGATTGTCGTAGCAATTCGTCAATTACACAAGATGAAACGGAAGACACCCGATCCCTAAAAAGGGGTTGAAAATCGTTGGGTCGATATGATCGACAGACACTGCATGGTTGGGCACAAATTTCTTGTGATACATACAACATACAGGCCAGGGAAAAGAACAGATCACATCAAGATCAAAGTATCATGATCCTAAGAATTCGCAACCCATAAACACCGTTCTTTGAATTGGAGTCTCATAATACGGTGCAATATGCACAAACCCATATTTCCGATATAACCGTTGTGCAGCTGTCATTTCAGGCAGTGTGTCTAGGCGCATCCCGCGGTAGCCCAGATCTCTGGCTTGCGCGAGGATCGCTTCGACGAGTTTTTCACCCAGGCGTTCTCCACGAGCTTCCTTGAGAACATATAGACGCTTCATCTCGCACCAACCATCGGAACTACGCCGGAGTGCCACGCATCCGAGGGTGGAGGGAAACCGGGAAGTTATTGAGTCGACTAGTCCGTTCGTATTATGTTCTCGAATACCGGTGTCTGCTCGTGCGATCAAGAGAGACCCCGCTTGCGATGGGGCATATTTCCCAGGAAGGGAATCAAGTTCCTCTTGGAACGATTGAAAGGTGAGGTCGATGCCGAGAGATGCGGCATAGCCAGAAAACAACAACCGGATGGAATCGGCGTCTTCGGGGAATTGCGCCGGCTCTATTTGGATTTTCATGACGAGCAGAAAGACGACGAATTTGGGACGTTCAAAAGTCAATAGATCTTAAAACTTGAGGTTAACAGACAACTGCGATGACTCATAATTGGCCCAGAGGAAAAAGTGCGATTGACCGTCTCTCGTGTTCGCTTGTTCACATTCAACCTCTACAATCTGCCATAGGACAGTGGCTTCACCCCGGAGTAATATAATGTGGTAAATCATTTGTTTCTGTTTATAAATTGAAGTAAATTGATGTTAACAAAATCCCCCCCAGTTTATTGATGGCAAATGTTCTCTTGTCTCATTGAATATCATGCATTGTGCAAAACGCCAAACTCATCAACTTCAAAATCAAAAGGCCTCCATGGATACGCATACTGAACTACTGGTAGGTGACAGAGAACTCAGTGTCACTCCGGATTTCCACATGGGCCTTCACATCGCCGTTCTGTTGGATATCCAGAATGGCACCGTTGTTGACACCATATTTCTTACCACCAGCCTCGGCCAGGGCACCGGTAAAGTCGACTTTACCGAAGTTGACCAAGGGAACCATGGTGTTACCGGCGTTGAAGTCCTCAACTATCCATTCGGCATTCTGGCCTGCAAGGGTGGCGGAGCTCGAGGGTGCAGACAGAGTCTTGGTAACACTCTGACCGTTTGATTTGTTCTCGATGATGGCAACACCCTTGCTGGGCGAAAATGACTCGACCTTCGCGACGACAACGTCGCCTGCGGACAATTCAAAGTCAAAATTCTCTGCACTTAATGGATACCACTCGTACCAGGCGTCGTATGTCCGTTTGCCATTCTGGGTATAGGCATCGATACCAGTCTGTAGAATGGCCTTGGTGTAAGTATCACCATCAATACCGACCCAGGCGGATACAGCCTGCATATCGCCAGAGTCATCGGTGGCCGTTGGCTCGGGGACGGTGAAAGTTGCAGACACGGCGTTGTAGGTAGCACTGGCGGGTGGCTTCTCGCGCACCACCCCAGCCCAGTTCTTGCTGTATTGGACATTGGCTCCCTCGGTTCCTTCTTTGAGCAGAACGCCCTTCTTTTCGGCGGGTAGTGACTGGCGTGACAGAGCGCCACGGGCCTGCAGGCGGTCAACAAGTCCGTTGCGAGGGGCAGCGAGAGAGCTGCCTGCTAGTATAGCAGTGGCCAGGATCGTGGTGGTTGTGAACTTCATATTGGCGGTGGCAGGAGTGGGATTGAGAAGATCTTGGAACGGTATGGATAGAAAGAGGATGAAGCTATGACATGACTAGCCTGGTATCTCTTGAGCTTAGTCTTGATGATACTTATATCCTGCATCTCATACAAGTTGCATGCGGCACGACATCATGCCCAATCCGCATGGGGAAACAGATCTCGTGGCATGGTACTGATGACCCCAAGCACAAGATGAGACACACTGACGGACCCACTAGAGTGGATATATGGAAAGCGAAGAAAAGCAGGTTATTCCTGGGCATTTGAGCAGCATCAATTCACGGGTTTATGACCTGCGATTGGCGCAGTTGTGTTGATCCTCTCTCTCTCCCGCTGATTGACTATGATCCAGGCCAAGGCTGCCTTTCCGTTATCGTCATGATGTGAGATCTGGACCAAGTGAGCAACTCAGCCGGGCTTGCGTGTTTCTGTGACAAGGCACATTCCTGAAGACAGAAACATCTGATAGCGGAGCCACGACGGATCAGACGAAGATCGACGACCCCGATATTTGCCACGAGATTCACCAGATTGGAGTGATACGCACCTCATTCAAGACTAACAATGCATATTGTATACCGTTTGAAGATTCCTACATATGTAGGCTCCGCGTTGTGCAATATTGGTGGGTTGTATGTGACCATTTCGTACTCTTAACCGTGGCATTCTCAATGCATCTAGCGATGTTGACGGTCCTTCTTCTGAAAAACGTCATCATCAATAGAAAAAAACAACTAAACTGGGTCCAGTGATAGAGAGTTTTTGAACAGAAAAACTCGTGACAGCCTTCTTGCAATGCCACCCACCTGGGTGCGGTTTTGCATACATACCTAGGTACCAAGCAAGGGATGACAACGTGTTCACATTCCTGAGTCCACCATGAGCAAGCCTCCGGGAACAGTATAGCCTGTTAGCAGTGGTCGTTTGACACGAAGCCAACTATTTTTGTGCAGTGGCTGCCAGTTCAAACTGCACACCTTTCGCGTGGGATGGATATCGATGAAGCAGAATCAGACCCTTTAGGAACAAAACAAAACTGCCTTTTTCAAAATAATAGGAAATAAGAAAGTTCAAATTCATTCAAACGGACACACATATATATAGTCTTGAGATCAAAGTCATATGAAATCGTCAAAACTTGCCTTCAACTGCAAGACCTTACCACCGTTCTTCAGCATCACATGGGGAGCCGACGCATCTCGGCAAGAGACCAGAACCTGCGCATGTTGGCAGCTCCAAGTGTTTGAACCTCTTGGTCTAAGTGTGTCCACAGAACCTTGCCAAACCCTTCCATCAACCGCTTGACCTCTTCGCGGCGCATATCTTCCTCGCCGGACCGACACTTTTCAAGATATTTCTCGAGTTTCTCAAGTCCCGCATGAATCTGTCTGTGTTGACTCAATAGCTCGAGCTCCTTTCGAAACTCAGGCATCTTTTTCGCCAGCACGGGGAAGATGTGTTGCTCCTCGATAGAGTGATGGAAATCCAATTGTGAGCAGAATTGAAGGCCCATCATGATCATCTGGCGGGCTGAGAGTCCCCGTTTTCCAGAGCTTTCGCATGCCCCCCAGAGCTGGTTCCATGTTAAACGGAAATGGCTGTGCTGCATGAGAGTTAGTGGAATTGTGCAAAGGAAATACGGAAATGTACGATTAAGCTTACAAATCCTTCCATTTGCTCCGACATGCGATTATAAGTCCGGAAATCACTCGCGGATAATGGAGAGTCGCCCGAGTCCCCAGAAGAAGAGGCCATCTTGCTGGCACCCATTGGATTGAGGAGGTTTCGGGGAAGGAAACCTGGCCGAGGGATAGATGTCAAAAGTGATGGGCGAAGAAAACGAAAATGCATGGGACGGCAGTTGGAAGCAATTTATTGCCGAGAAATATAAAGATATAAAAGAAATTATTAGTACGGAGTAATGCAGAGAGGGCAATCTGGGGTTGATGAGAAAGCAGAGACTTCTGATTCGGGGCCTGTTCTCCAGTTCTGTCTATTTTTAGCTATCTTGGAAAAGTACAGCAGAGTCAAGCTTCCAAGTTGATGGGTTCATTTCCTATAGACATACAAAAATTTACATATACGAAATATTCCAGATCTTCAATGGATGTTTGCCACCTCGGGCGAACCGTTGGACAAAAATCTAGTACTCACTGGCTAGGGAGATAAATCTCCATTTCGATATAAGCACTTCTTCGGCGCGACCTTGGCCATGAAAGGGCCAGATCGCAATTTGACATCCGTGCTGGAAAGTTTGGTGGGTTGGAGGGTTAGTAAATGTGTCAGGCGGAAGAAAAAAGAAAAGAAAAAAAAAGTTATGTTATTATCAATACACATCGGGGGCACCGGGGATGGGCGAGAAAATAGTAAAACATATGCCGCCGGGAGGGGGAATCGAAAATATTAGACAGTAAAAGGTCGTAACGCCGTGGATGTGAGAATAATAAGACAATCAAAGCTCGGGGTGTTCAGGGTGGTTCTTAACCGGCGGCCGGAAGTTACCGGACGTGATTTCCTTGAAGGCAAGGTCGAACCGGGCGCCCATCATCCAGGCGGCGAAGATCATGAGACTAGCAATAATGACCACGATAACACCCATGAGAGCCATCATGAAGTAGATGTCATTCTTGTTCTCGTCGTCTTCTTTCTTCCTCTGTAGCTCAGCTTCAGTGAGCTCACCAGAGACCTTGCGGTTGGCAGCCTCGGCGGATTGCGTCGGGAAGATGGTTTCAATGAACTTCTCAATCTGTCCGCAGACAATGCTGATCTTCAGGAAGTTGGGATCCTTGGGAGTATTCTTCTTGTGAATTTTGCGCGTGTACTCACGGAAGCTGTCGCACAGCACTGACAAGTTCTGTGTAGACTTGTGCATGAGATCACATGCGTCTCCCTTGGTGATCTTGATGTTTCGTTTGAAGATATCGGGGTTGCGGAAACACAACTCCATTGTGGCGATAGCCATGGACTGTGGGATTGCGCAGAAGTTGAAAACACTCTGCTCCCGTAACCCGGCCAGGTAGAACAGGCACTCCTCGGCGTGCTCCAGTGCGTTCAGGACCATCTCCGAGCTGCAATTAAGGGCTGCGTCAAGGTGCTCTGGCTTGAAAAGATCTTCAAAGTTGTCGACATGCTTGGACCAAATTTCCTGGGGCCAGAATCGTCGGTTATCATCGAAGTCCTCCCGGATATCACGGATGATATTGGTCTTTTGGAGGAAAAGACCCATTGACTTGTGCAACTTGGGGCGCTTCAACAGAGCGGGGTTACCGAACCCGGCCTCGACAAAGAGGCGAGTGAGGCCCTCGCCAACCAATCCAGCGACATAGTAGCAGTACAGATCATACTCTTCCTTGGTCTTCACACTGGCATCCTCCTTCTCTGCCTTCACGGCATAGTCAGCCATGCCATTACCCATCTTTTCGGTGATGTCCTTGATGATGGTCTGGTATTCAGGCTTCATGTTCATGAACTCGGTGATGACGTGGTTGAACTGAACCAGCAGCTCACGGTCCTTCTCTTCCGGTCGGTTCCCAGTGAAAGTCCAGCCATCTTGCGTCAGGATATCCTTGAAGTCCCGGAGGAGAGGTTCCTTGGTAACCAGGGGAATGGAAGTGTCATCCTCGATGGTATCTAGCCCACGGAGGACCAAGTAGAAAATGCAAATAGGAATCAATAGTTCGGGATGTAACTCCTTGATCACAGCACTGAAGCTACGGCTGGTTTTATCCAAAAACTTGAAACAAGTCTTCTGATTCTCGGTCTCGTTCTTCTCGTTACGCTCATGCGGCGGGTTGTGCCAGACTTTCCTATGCGACGTCGATGATTAGCTTCGCAAGCAAAACAATTTCGGTAATTTCGAATATCGAGGCTTACCATTGGAGAATCGCCCTCAGCTGCATGGGGTGAAAGGAGTAGTAGAGAGCATTGCCGATGAGACCCATGATGGGCGGGGAAGAGGCGCGTAAGCCGGGTATTTAAGAAATTGGTAGAAGGCAAAGTAGCCCAATGTTGAACAGAAATAGGATCCGGGGGGAGATAGGGAATTGAAGGCGAGAATAAAATAAAAAAACAAAAAAAACAACAGAACCTGGGGGAACGGCAGATGGGGGAGGGGGGAGGGAAAAGGGGAAAAGGCCAGAGCAGATTAAATGAAGAGTTAGCTAACACGTGACTGGGAACAAACCATGCATACAAGTCTTCCCCCCCACATGATATCAGCGCCAACTTCTGAAAAATATCTTGAGGTTCTGCCTAAACAACACAGGTCTATTGTTTTTCCCAGACCTTTGACTCTTTTGGACTTATATCTTCTCTCAACCCACTCCATTCTCAAGTTAGGCTCGGTCGCTGCGATGGTTGCCGATACTGCCTACTACGATGCCCTAGGTGTGCCACCTACGGCCACCGAACTGGAAATCAAGAAGGCATACCGGAAGCTGGCTATTGTCACTCACCCGGGTTTGACTGCCTCTGACCTTATATTTGTTTTCCAGCCCCTCTAATATGTTCTCGCAGACAAGAATCCTGGAGATGAAACCGCGCACGAACGCTTCCAGGCGGTATGATTGCAAACCCCCAGAAATGATGCACATTGCACAAGACTGATATCCTGCTACTATAGATTGGTGAGGCGTACCAAGTCCTGAGCAATGAAGATCTCCGCAAGCGATATGACAAATTTGGCAAGGAGGAGTCGGTGCCTGGTGGTGGTTTCGGTAGGTCCATCACATGTATGCCAATTTCCAGCACAAAGTTTCTGATTTGTCTTGTGCAGAGGATCCGTCTGAATTCTTCAGCATGATTTTCGGCGGCGAGGCCTTTGTTGATCTTATCGGCGAAATTTCTCTTATGAAAGACCTCACCGCGACTATGGACATTACGATGCAGGAAATGGAGGAGGAAGAACTGGCCCAGTCTGCGGAAGAGAAACTCAACATCCACGACGAGGAAGTGAAGGCTACAGCTGGCGATTCGGCTCCTGCTTCCGAAACCCACGATCCCGCGGCAGGAGCCGCACCGGCAGCTGCAGCTGCAGCTGCCGGCCCCTCCGAGAAGCCAACCTCCGACCAGAGCTCTGGCACCAGCACTCCTCGACGAAACTTCGGCCAACAGGCCCTCATGGACAAATCCGAAGAAGAAGCTCGCATGGAGGCAGCCGGTCTGTCCCAGGAGGAGAAGGAGCTGCGCAAGAAGGAGAAAAAGAAGGGTCTGTCCAAGGAGCAGCAGGAACGTCTTACTGCCTTCGAGGATGAACGCAGAAAGGCTCGCGAAGATCGTGTCAACACACTGGCAAACAAGCTCATTGATCGTTTGAGCGTTTGGACTGAGACTGACAAGGGCAAGGATGTGTCTCATGCTTTCGAGGAGAAGATCCGACTAGAGGTTGAGAACTTGAAGATGGAATCTTTCGGTCTGGAAATTCTCCACGCCGTCGGTCAAACCTATGTTCAAAAGGGTACCTCCTTCCTCAAGTCACAGAAGTTCCTAGGTATCTCTGGCTTCTTCTCCCGCTTGAAGGATAAGGGCACCCTCGCGAAGGAGACATGGACCACCATCTCCACAGCCATTGATGCGCAGATGACTATGGAGGAGATGGCTAAGATGGAAGAACGCGGTGGTGAAGACTGGACTGACGAGAAAAAGGCTGAATACGAGAAGAGAGTTACTGGCAAGATTCTCGCTGCGGCGTGGCGTGGCAGCAAGTTCGAGATCCAGAGTGTCCTGCGTGATGTTTGTGACCAGATTCTGAGCGACAAGCGGACCCGACTTGAGAAACGCATCGAGCGTGCGCATGCGCTGGTGATTGCCGGCAATATTTACGCCAAGGTATATACCCGTTTTCCCATATATTAGAGTACAATGCTAACCGCTGGCTTTTAGGCCGCACGCGACCCCGAGGAAGAGGGCGATTACATGGCCTTCGAGCAGCTTATGGCCGAGGCAATGAGCAAAAAGGGCAAGGATGAGAAGGACAAGGATAAGAAGAAGAAGAAGTCCAAGCACGACCATGAGGACACCCACAGCGGCAAAGAGCCTGTGGAAGAGACCACTGTTTGATTGCCTCTGTATCCATCTCATTTTTCTTTTCTCGTTTTTCTTTTTTTTTGGTTGAGTTCCATCTCGTACCTGGTCTTTCTTGATAGCCGGTTCATTATATCCTGGACATACATGTTGGGTTTGCTTTTTACCTTCTCACCCTTTTTTCGGGCTTGACGATTCTGCTTTTTACAGCGACTGGATTGACTGTGGCTTGCGACGCGCAGTTTGTTCGAGCGATAGATTGGACTATATACCTCTCATGCCCTTTGATTAGTCGCAACAGCACGGTAGCGGTTTGATGCGGATTGTATGGACATAGATGCTCTTGATAATCATATTGGAACAAATATTAACATAACATATTATTATTATTAGTACTGTAGGTGGTATAGTGTTGAAAACATGAAGATGTATTTGTTCGACTTTTGTTGTGTCCGTGATCGGATTTGGCTTATGGGGGGGGCCAAGCATTTTCCCCGGGCCCTTGGGCCTTGGCTGATTGAATATATCTTGGAGCATCACCGCAACCCAAAGAGGTTTATCTTTGGAACAAAATACAACAACTATGAGGATGCTAAGGTCACATCGTGCCGGATTTAAACGGCGAAAGGGAGTCTGCGCGATTCCACACAAGGAAAGAGAATTGGCCGATCCCCTTTTTCCCCTCTCCACAGGGCAGACAGGGTACACAAGGGCAGATAAGAGTGGTCTTCTAATAAGTCGGTCCTCGCAATTGTTTTCGGAAATTCGTCGCGTGCCCAAAGAAAAAGAAAAGAAGAAGACAATAGCATCGAAATATGACATCTCTATACTCATCTACCATGGTCCTGCTGGCCCTTGCGGGCAGCACTGCTGCAATGGCCTCAACCTCCTCGGCCGCAGCCGGTCCTACCGGTCTCTCATATCCGTCCGGGTTTGATATGAAAACAAGCTGGGCCAACCTCAGCCCCTATACTGATGCATCAGGTTTCAATGTCTCCAAGGGGTTCCCATCGGAGTGTGAACTGTCGCAGGTCCATGTGCTACACCGCCATGCCCAACGGTATCCGACACAATGGCCTTTGGATGGAGAAGGCATGGAGAACTTCGCCCAAAAACTGGTCAACTACACCAAGAAGCATCCAAACAAGAAGATCGGCTCTGGATCTCTGGCTTTCTTGAATGATTGGGAGTATATGCTTGGTTTGAACACTCTACTCCCCACAGGCGCCGCCACCGAAGCCACTTCCGGTGCTCAATTCTGGAGTCAGTACGGCCGATTGCTGTATCGCGCAGAAAATGGTGACGCGGCCTGGGATGCATCGTTGAATGTGTATCCCAATGGTACCGCACGCCCAAAACCGACGTTCCGCACGACCTCGTACCCCCGAATTTTGGAGAGTGCTCGCTGGTGGCTAAGTGGCTTCTTTGGAAACACAGGAGCCAACAGCTCAAAGCCGGAATATAATCTGACTATTATCCCCGAGGTCGAAGATTTCAACAACACCCTATCGTCGACCGAGTCCTGTCCCAACGGCATGGGGCCGGGTGACAACGCTGCCGAGGTCTTCGCTTCATCTTTGGTCAAAGGCGCCCGGAAGCGCATTGCTGCACACCTTCCCGGGGATTTCAAGCTCGATACCCTCGATATTCTGGCCATGTTTAATATGTGCCCCTATGAGTATGCGACTCTGGGCCAGTCCTCTTTCTGCGCGCTCTTCACTGAGCAGGAGTGGCGCGACTTTGAATACTACATCGATCTCCAATTCTACGGCGACTATGGCTTTGGATCCCCCAGTGGCCGTGCCCAGGGAATTGGATATGTTCAGGAGCTAGCAGCACGCCTACAGTCCAAGCTCATCAGGAGCAGTGACAGTAGCATCAACTACACGTACGATGACAACACCAAGACTTTCCCGCTCGACCAGCCACTGTACATGGACATGTCCCACGACGATATCATCGTCTCCGTACTGGCTGCTTTGGGTCTGGATTACTTCAAGTACGGTCCTCATGGCCTGCCTGTCTCGGTTGCGCACGCGCCACCCCGCAACTTCAACCTGAATCAGATGACTCCCTTTGGCGCTCGTCTGTTCTCTGAAATTTGGACCTGCCCCAAGGATGTCTCGTTCAAAAATCTCCAGGTGCAGAAGTACAAGAACCCGGATCTGTCATCCAAGTCTGACACTACCGACTACATCCGATTTGTGTTGAATAATGCGCCCGTGCCTCTGGATGGTCTGAAGGTCTGTGATGGTTCTGTGAATGGGTTCTGCAAGGTCAAAAAGTTCCTTAGCGCTATTCCCGATCTCAACAAGGAGGCCATGTACCAGGAAGCTTGCTATGGTGATTACAACATCACCAGCGAAGTGGGCAATGGGCAGCCGAGAAAGCCTTGAATAGGGATGTGAAATTCTATCTAGATAAATACACATTTTTTCTCATAGACTCTGGTAACCCATAAACTGCCGCACTTGAAGGGCTTGCTTTCGTAGGCACATGATGAAATCCTGGCATATAACCACGTTTGATTCTCTCTTGTCCCCAAAACCAAGTGAACCAGGCAACATCATGTTGTGCGCGACTAGAAAGAAAGAGACCATACGAGCGTCCTTTTGAAATTTGCCACCACATCTAACGGGGGACAACGGGCATTTGATTAGGATTTGAGTCTTTGTTTCCCATGTGACATTAGGGCTCAATCTCCAGAGTAAACTGTCCTATGAATCAGACGCAAAATGTATGCTCCATTAGGTACCGAAGTGAAAACTCTTGGCTAAGTCTACCTGGGGTGAGACAGAGGGGATGTACATATATCGTACGATGTCGGGTTTGATCCCTCCGGCCGAGATAGCAAGGTATATTGTCGATCAGGCTGATTCATGGGGATCTGATTGGATCTCACATCTTACCCCAAATCCGGCGTAGAGGACTTGGATGGTCGAATGATTCGGAGTTGATTGCAAACCTCGGTATATTGGAGACACAATTCTGTTGTATAGTTGGATATACTTCGTAGGTGTTTTATTTAACACAATACATATGTACCCCATGGTATATGGTATACACACATACATAAATTTATGCATTTGGGAATGTGAGATTTCCCCGCGTGAGCCTGCTAGTATATTCCTCGGTCCGTTCGTTTGTACATGAGATCTACCATATTGTGCTTCACTTGACAGGTATTCACCGTCATAGAGACTGTGTGTTAATAGAAGAATGAATGTATATAAGATCAAGTGTGGTGATGGGATCTTAATAGAAACTATTTTCGTTTGAGGATCGTTCAAATATATATTCACAAAGTTATTCTCATTGCCTTGCTATAGAGATGGCATTACTCCCTATATCCAGCATCAAGGATACTCCGCTATTCAGCTCCTTGTTACAAGCTTCACCGTATCAGCAGATACTATGTGTGCTGCTAGGACTAGCAACATATCTAGCGTTGGTATCTTCATTGCGTTTCCAACGACGACAGACACTCCACAATAAATATAGTTACTATGGAACGAGGCAATCTATGCGAAGCATGACCGATCAAGATGCCTGGGCAATTCAAAAGACAATCATGCAGACCGAGTTCCCCTTTATTGTGCTCAAATCGCTGCAGTTTGCCCTCTTCCGTGTATGCGAAGCTCATCCAAGGGTATGACTAAACGCTAACATGGGCAGACATATGGCATTCCAACCATCTCCACCCTGCTCCTGAAGACATCCCAGTTATCAGACTCTGCAACGTCATTCAAACGATATGCCGACACAGGCGCACTGATCGGTGAATTCATGGCGTTCGACCCACGCTCCGAGCGAGCACAGACTGCAATAGCCCGAACCAACTTCCTGCACAAAGGCTACCGAGCCAGCGGCAAGATCCTCGAATCGGACATGTTATACACACTAAGCCTATTTGCCCTCGAGCCAATCCGGTTCGTGAAACAATTCGAGTGGCGCGAGATGACTGAAATGGAAGGTTGCGCTATCGGGACATACTGGAAGAGTCTCGGCGATGCGCTGGGAATAAGTTATGCCGCTTTGCCCTCTGGAAAGACCGGCTTCCAAGACGGGATTCACTGGTTGGAGGAGATTGGTGTATGGAGCGAGCAGTACGAACTCCAACACATGCAGCCACACCCTCGCAACAAGGAGATTGCGGAAAAGACGATTGACGTGCTGGTATATAATGTGCCAAACTTCTTGAAGCCGTTCGGTGGATACTTCGTGTCATATCTCATGGGAGATCGACTGCGAACTGCGATGATGTATGTATCTTGATTCATTGATGATCACACACACACAAAACGTCTAATGGGCTCGCTTTCTAGGATGGAAGAACCACCCGCATTCTTTAGCGGCATGCTCACTTTGACATTCAAGCTCCGCCAACTATACCTGCGATACCTATCACTCCCACGTCCTAACTTTATGCGATTAGACGTGTTCACTGATAAACCAAACAAACATGGCCGCAACTGGGTGCTGATATACGAAGGTGCTCCATTCTATGTGCAGCCCACAGTCTGGAACCGCTGGGGGCCGATGGCGTGGTTTAAGTGGGCGCTCGGGCAACCTTTACCAGGTGATGACGGCGACAAGTATTACCCACAGGGGTATCATACCCATGAGCTGGGACCGAAGTATTTTGAGGGCAAAGGGTACAAGGAATTGCAGGGTTTCAAGGAGACACTTCGTCAGCAGCGGATGGGACAGTGTCCATTTCCATGATGTGGGACTCCTGGGGTGAACCCTGCTGGTGATGTCGATGATGTTGACCATGATATAATGACAATCGCGTTTTCCAAGTTGCATGACTGTGAGTAATCATAGTGTATTCTAGGCTTTCGTTTCTAGAAGAATCAAGACATGGAATGGCGAAGAACACAACACTAAACCAACAGTTGAGTCAATTAGGGGCGCATGGAGACAAAACATAAACACAAAACAATAATTGCACATCGGGTATCTTTCAAAATAGCCAAGAAAAAGCGTTCAAGATGAAATGATCGAGTATAGAGGTCTATCGTTGACCATCCTGTCTGATGGAAATAAAATGTGAACGCAATGATACAAAGGTATGCAGCCCGGAGTTTCATAGTACAAGTCGCTAAGCCCAAAAGAGTGAAATAATAGCCTGTATCAATCGAAGAAATGAAGGGACGAATTCAGAATGAAAGGCATCAAAAAGGGGTATTGTGCAAATGTATGAACAAGTAAGAAAAAAAATCGATCGTCCCGCCGGGAGACGAGGGCAAGAAATGGGATCATGTACTCGGATCAGCAGAAATAGAGGGTGTAGGAGATAGTGTTCCAATAGATGGCGATTCAACAAATGACAATTCGGACACCTCCACAGGAGAATAGACGACGTTATATTCAGTTGAAGGGCTCAGAAGACCACGACCGCTTTCACCAATTTCGCCCAACTCTTCAGGTGCTAGGACTCGGCCACCTAGTTCAACATCTTGAACGTGGACATTGTACTCAAGGGCCCGCTGGCCTTCCTTGATCAGTTCTTCGGTCCATCCTAGACAGCGCTTGAGACTTTGATTCATCCTCTGGCTGTCCACCAGCACCTCTTGATGTCGTGCCAAGTCAAGCATGACGCGTTTCTCATCATTGACACGGTGCTTGGCATCATGCTCGGCCAGCGAGCTCGGACTCAGGATGCTTTCGTCTGCAGTTGAATCCTCGTCGCTAATGTCGGACATATCATCTTGTGACCGGTTGGAAATCTCGCTTTCGCCTTCATCCAGCTCACTAGTTACTGATAGTGCCGCTCCGGAGAATGAAGGGGTTGAAGGTGCCATTGATATCCGTCCGGAGCGGCTTAGTCGCCGGAACCGCCGAAGCTCCGCCTTCTGTTGCCGCATTTCGCGCTCTAGAGTACGATTGATGGCTAGTAATGAAGAGTTGCTAATTTCCAAGTCCATGATCTTACGCTCGGTGCGCGCATTGAGAGCCGCCTCGCTCGGACCGTCAGATTTCCCGGGACTGAGTGGCGGAGGAGGGTATGTATCGGTTGAGGTGGTGGATCCATTGCTGAAGATGCGAGGGCGAAGGGTGGGTATCTGCTCCGATATCACGGGCGCTGTTCCTTCACCGAAATAGCTCCCGGATACGATGACTGGACTTGCTCGCAGGCTATCTTGTGGATGATTGCCATGGCGACCTGAGTCGACGCTTGACGACTTGGTATGTCGGATCGGCTGCGGTCGTGGTTTCTCGCCGATTGTACTGGACGACGGCGAGCCAAGACGCGGGACAATTCCTAGCCCATTCTCAGCGCTGGCGACGTATGGTAACCTGATATCTTCCGGGGGATGTGAGGCCACATCTGAAAGACCGGGAGAACTCAAGCGCGAGGAGGAAGGTGTTGGTTTGCTGGCGGATAGGGGACGGGGAAGACCACCCGATCGACGTTTAGCAGAAGTTGATGTACCATTCGATTGTTCCCCTAGAGATTTTCGCTCTTGGTCTCCGTTCGCATATATGAAGCTTGAGGCTGGGGATGTCTTCCCCTGGGGCCTTGGGCGAGGGGCATCTGGCGGCTCCGAAGGATGTGATGATCGTGCATCGGACGCATGGAAGAACAGCGGAGTTCCCGATGTCATATCCGCGAAAGAATTAGGACGTGATATAGACTGATTCTCTGCTGTCAAGGTCTTCGCCCTCAGACTTCGGGGTTGTTCCGGCTTGACCCCGCGAGCCGGGCTGCGGTCTCGACGGCCATAACCGATTGTGGACTGGGAGTAAGGCGTATGTGGAGAGGGGGACGGGGCAGGCGATGTATTTGGGGAGTAGATAGCGCCATCTCGCCGGGTGGTTCGAGGACCAGATCGTGGAGTGACGTTGGCGCTTAGAAAGGTCGGGACCGCGGGGGAGTCGTCTTTGGAGGGGGTGGAATAGGGGGGGTCGGGTGGTGCGAGGCGGCGTGGAAATCCTGAACCTGAACATGGACCTGGACTTGGACTTGCAAGCTTTGGTGTCAGAGGAGATTTGTTGCTCCTATGGAATGCAGCGCTGAGGGTGGGCGTAAATGGTTTGGCGAGACTGCCATTGTTTTGTTTATCGTAGTTCATAGTTGCGGGGGGTGCAAGTCATGGCATTGCGAGGTGCCACAGGACATGAGCATGATGGCACCAGCCAATAGAAATAATCACCCTGTTTATTTTCGTTTTAACAGGTGGAATGGCCTGATGGGAAAGGAAAAAGGTCAAGAAATCAAGAAAGTCGAGAAAGTCGAGAAAGTGACGAAAACAATGGCACCCGATTGGGTTTAGGGCGCCGCTTCACCGCAACGTGGAATTCCTTACTTCAAGGGAGTCGAACTATTGATATTGGGATCTTGGGAGGAAATTTGTGAGACCTCGATCTTGTATATATTATTATCGGTGGGAAGTTCGACAAGATCCCTCGATTGGCATGTAATTGCCAATATACTCCGTACATAGGTAAAAAAAGAACCACCCCCTGTATCTTGCCCCTAGATATCCCGCTACTATCCCCAATCTGGCTGCTGTCAAGTGGGGACTGGAAAAACGGTGAGCCTGCAATAAAAATACAATAATAGCTGCATTCCGCACTAAGCACTGAGTCTGTGGAGAGCAGGAGCTCGGTGCTGTTCTGTCAGAATGACTGGCATATTGCATGTTTCGTGAGTTCAGACAATCATCAATGTTTACGCTAAATCGACGAAGACATTTGGAAAGGAAAAAAAAAAAATCATTGAAAAAAAAGACGCTTCTGTTTTGGGTCCATTTCAGGAATACCACCCTGTGATGGCGTCTTCCTTTTCTTGGAATTGTGAGGTATTGAGGATGTTTCTTCCGAGGTGTCCTGCACCACTTCGCGAATTGTCTGTCTAGAGAGACAGAAGTCCACATGTTCGTTGAATGTGCGATCATCCGCAATCTGTGGCCGGGCACATATGGGACAATCCCACATCGGGGGTGCTTCAACCACCTCTGGGGCCGCAGAGGCCTCTGGCCCACGAATAACAGTAATATCGGGTGTTTCTTGGCTCAGCTGCTCTAAATCATTCATCTCGTCCTGGATTTCCTGGCGAGCTGCTGCCTCGAAAGCCTCCTCGGCACAAATCTCGTGATCTGTATTTATACCAGAGGTCGATGCAGGAGTGGGCTCAGATGTAGGTTCAGGGGCGGGTTTTGGTTGTGTTGGTACGCCGAAAAAGTTAATCCCAACCTTCTGAGTGCTAACCAAATTCGAGCAGCGAAGACCAAGAAGCCGTAGCTTCATGTTGGGAATATCCTTCTCGAGCTTGGCGAGCATGGGTAAAGCAAAGGAGTACAAGTCTTTTGCCAGGAAGACGGCACGAGGTGGAGCGGTCTGGCGTGTGAGCACTTCGAAGGTATGCAGTTTGACTTTCAAGGCAAGCGTGCGGCCTTTGAACTGAGTCCGTGCCAGATCCTTTTCAAGCTCCTGCGCAGCCCACCAGAGTTTCGCTCGCAGTTCCTCCTTGTCTCCAATTTCATGAAACGTGGCCTCTGTGCTGACACTTTTTCGTTCGTGGGTCTCGACAGGTTCGATTTTGGTCCGCCCAAGCCCGAGGTAGCACTGGGCCAAGAATTGGAAAGCCTTCTCTCCAAATAGCTTGGTTAATAAAGCACGATGTGGGAAGATATCACCACACTTTTTCACGCCTACTGATTCCAGCTCTCGCTCAAACACTCGGCCAATTCCATTGACTTTGCGGACCGGCAGGCCACGCATGAATTCGATGATTGCCTCGCGTTCATTGGGGACTTGAAATTGCCCATTGGGCTTGTTGAGGTTGGAAGCAATCTTTGCGATCTTCGCATTAGCACCAATCCCGGCTGAAACAGACACCTTGGTTGTTTCCAATATCTCTACACGCATCCGTTGCACAACCTCATGAGGCTCCGAATGGTTTTCGTCGCAGTATGCTGTGATATTCAAATAGGCTTCGTCTATACTCGCACTTTCAAAAAGAGGGTCATATTCGGCCATGATGGCGCGGATTTCTTTGGCCTTGGCGGTGTATTTGTCGTAGTTCATCGGCAAAAGAACCAGCTGCGGGCAGAGCTTCTTCGCGACAAAAGAAGCCATACCACTTCTAACGCCAAATTTCCTCGCCAGATAATTGCAGGTGGTCAAGACTCCTTTACCCACCGCCATAGGCACCGTCTTTAACTCGGGCCGGTCAAGCTCTTCGACGGCGGCAAAGAACGCGTCGCAATCCACATGAATGACATACTGAGAAAGATCGCGGCTCAGTTCTAGCTCAGCGAGGTACTCATCGGCACGTCGTAGCTCATTTCCCAAGTCTAGACGTTCTAGCCGTGCCTTTTCTTTTAAGATTCGTTCGATTTTCAGCGTGAGATTCCGATCCCGATCTTGTTCGTGATTAAAAAACTTAGAGCCCTTGGAAGCATTGTAGATAACCTCTGATACCTAGAAACTCGACTTCAGCTATAGCTCAAAATATAGATACAACCATCAAGCGCACCTTTTGCTGATCTACCGCGTCTTGGCCCGCTTTAGTTAAAGAGGGCCCGAGTAGTTGATATTTCAGAGTGTCAGAATCCTCGGCAGGAGCAGAATCAGGCTGTGGGTCACTGGCAGGATTCTCCCCTGGGGACTCCATATTTTCCATAGTCCCATCGATGGCTGATGGATGATAAATGAAAGAGGTGAGATCGCAGATATCACTTTGACGCGGAGTCACGTGGACACGCGTTTCAATCTGCGCGGGTCTCAGCGACGTAGCCCAACGCTGAACAATAATAATCTCCGACTCGTCGTCATGTGGATTCTGGATTCGACCGGTGATTTTCTGGAAGGTGGGATATTTGATCGAAAGGGATCGATCGGTTGCTAAAACCTTATAGGGAAGCGTGTGTGGTTGCGCCCTGGAAAGAAGTATCTATTCGGTCGATTCAATCGAGATGGAGGTATGGCCTACTTCAGTTGGAGAATCACACAGTTTGACTGACCTCTTATTGAATAGTCCGCCATGCTGTCAACCACAATTCGATATCCCGCAAGCATATGACCATTGAAATCTCACCAGTCAATCCCAGAGATGGGGTACGGTTGACTTCCCCGCGACGATATGCATTATCTGGCTAATTCCAACCCAGTTATCACCACGAGCGCGATCCTGTATCACTATAACCGACTTGGATTCGAAGAAAGGAACAGTCGTTGATGAAAGGAGAATCCAAGGGGAATGCAAGTTGGAGAAGAGCGATGAGCATGTCATCCAGCTCGCGAAATACCAGCATACACTCCGGTGCGTATATCTGCTTATGATAGGATTGAATTCCAGCTGATGATCTTCATAGGATCAAATGGGAACCCGTGGTTCTCACCTTGTCAGCCTCCTCCAAGCAGGTGCGAGGTGAAGATCCTCTGGCCCATGTTCGCTCACGTCTCGAAGACCTTGACATTAAAACCATCATGGATTATATTGTTGATCGCACAACACATGTGGTACAACGCAAACGGAATACAGCCAAGGGTCTTCAGGCACTCGTCAACGGGAAGTACATAGTAGATGATTCATATATCGATGCACTTGTCTACGCGGCTACCCCCGGCGATCTTGAGAACGTTGAGTCACTCTGTCCTCTCGAAACAGACTTCGAATCGGCGTGGCCCGATCCAACTCAACATCTCCCGGCTCCCGGTAAAGAGCCAACGCAGCGCCCAGCCGCTGCTTTCGCTCCGAATTCCGCACGTCTTAATGTCTTCGAGGGATATACGTTTATCTTCGGTGATCCAGCCCAGTTTGAAAACCTGCAAGGTCCAATCAACAATGGCCAAGGAAAGGCGCTTTTCTACCAGGTTGAGGATGGGGTCACAACTGCCGCAGGTATCGTTCGGTTCATGAAAAAAGCAGCAGGAGGGAAAGGCGTGGGTAGCGAGCGGCATGGTTCCGGTGGTGTCGTTCTTGTTCGCTTTCGATCCAAAGGAGACCTCGAGCAATGGTCTATTGACGTCGGTAATGAAGTTGCTCTAATGACAGACCAGCGCGTGATAGAGCAACGAGAGTTCCTTGACGCTATCCTGGGAAATGATGCATCACCCCTCTGTCGTGCCTTGCCCACGGAGGAGGGCTCTAGTCAGATCTCCTCATCTACACCAGCGGTTGAGACTGAACAACCAACCCAACGAGCAATTTCTGTGGTGTCCGAGTCGGTATCGCCCCCTGATCCTGAGCCTAGCCAGCCCTTGACAGCTCGGACCAAAACATCCCGTGTGCGTGCATACGTCAGTAAAATGAAGACCTTCGATGACGGATTTGACATGGAATCTGTCCCAGTGTATGCACCTGAAGAAGAGGACACCAATATCAACTCCACTCAGACCATGGATCTCGAAACTCAAGTGCTCCCCCAAGCAACGCAATCCCTGAATCGAGTAAAGGAAGATCCCGAGGATACGGTCGCTGATCTTCTCCCGGGCGCCCGTGCAATGAAGCGTCGTCGTGCAGAGATGACTCGCCATCACCCAGAGGGTGAGGCTGTAGCCCCGGAATCTGAGGCCCCCAAACGCAAGCGACCTAAACTCGACGTGCTCGAAGCCGCGCGAAAGCACCGAGAAGATGAAGAGCAACAACGGAAGGCCGAGGAAGAGTCACATCCAGTCGACATAGGCGAGGTAGATGTGGACCAATTGAAGAACCTGGCCATTGTGGAGGAAATGGAAATTCCCGTCCGGAATGCACCAGCGCGTGAGGATCAAAGCTCGGACCGATGGGACGACCAATGGAATGGACGCAAGAACTTCAAGAAATTCCGGCGAAAAGGCGAGCCGCGTAGTCGAGCTCGGATCCAGACGGTAATCGTTCCCCTAGAAGAAGTGACTCGCAAAGACTACGGAATCGGCGATCACTATTGGGCCAGCAATTCCGCTGAGACGAACTCTGGGATCGAGCCTGAAGGTCCGGACTCTGACGATCGTCACGGTGAAGTTGCTCCATCACGCTCCGAGCTGTCAGCAACTGTACGCACCTCGCCCGAACCAACTCCAGACCCAACTCCGGCTCGACGCCCAAAGCGAGCTCGCGAGGAGCGCGATTCGGACAGCGATGATGGCCTTCGTTTCCGTTTCAGACGTAAGCGGTAGCTTACACCTTTTTCCTTTTTTCTTTGCAATAGTTTTGTAGCGTCTATTCTGCATCGATACCCTTGCATTCCTTAGTCGATTTGTGCGTTATGTATGTTTGTAAGTAAATAATGCCCAAGTTCAATCACCATAAGTAATTATGGATCATCTCTGTCATGTTCCTTATCTTCCTCATTTTCCGTGAAGATGGCATCACTATAGGGGCCAAGGTAACTATCGCGGCCGTACACGATCTACAACATGATAGAGTCATAAATCAATATAACATGTATAATTCAACGTCCAGTCTATTCTAACCATGTCCAAGTTATTTTATTGATCACAATCCTCGTTTCCGTTCTTTAGAAGTCTCAATATCAAGTGTCCTAATAGTAAAAGGTCCGTGTCGCGCAACCTCCTCTTTTACATTTAACCACCTTTCCCCCATACATCGTCACTTTCTTCTTCTACATATCTTTGCATTTCTTTTCTTCTTTAGTAGGTTCTCTGTTTCTTTTCATCTTCTTCTCAACTTTTCATTTTCAGCCGGGGCTTATCTCTCTCCCCGCCATCCCCCCGTCCAATCCGCCTCAGCAAGCTGCCTAGGAGCCTGATCGGCGACCCCCTCTATTACTGTAATTTGTCTTCGTGAATTTGATCTACCGAGATCACCCGTCTGTAGCGAGACCGAACACCGGGCCGGTGCGGCTTTGATATCAGCAGTTAACCACAGCGGTGAGGTGAGTGCAGTGTATATGCACAGTCTAACATGGCCTGTTTGCTAACTGACGTATGCCAGATTCTAGGAATCAGGTTGCAGTTTCTCTTCCGAAGGAGAGCAAGTCAAATCAATGACTTCTAACTCTCCTCAGCTCCCATCCTCATTCCTACCACCTCTCATGATGTCTGCAATTCCCCCTCCCGGGCTGATGTCAGTCAATTCGCTAGATAGTGCACCGGTTGCAGTTCCTGCAAGCATAGGAAAATCAAACTGCAGCACCAGTGCAAATGTTCTTTGCGGGGATATTTGTGAAAACCGCACCTCCAGCCCTATCCCTGCGAGTGAGGACCAATCTCATATCCCCGCAGAAGTCCCCGCATCGACTATCTCAGCCCCAGCTCAGTCGGCAATCCAATTCGTGAACCTTCCAGTTGAGATCCATGAGATTATTCTGGATCATATCTTTGGGAAAAGAGCCTCGGCTGGTAATCATACAGCACATGGTGAATCTTCTGCTCAGAACTGGAGTAAGGCTCTCCATCATCCGCGGCGGAAGGCCCTTTCCAACCTGGCCTTGACTTGCCGGGTATGGACTGGACTTGTTCAAAGCCGAATTTACCGCCATAGTGAGTTTTATCTGAATTTGAAACGAAATTTCAAATGGATTGTACTGACAATTGACTGTTTTCTGTAGTCAGAATCAAGGGCAGCAGAGATGAACTGGCCCACTGTGTGCGGTGGTTCAAGAGAAACCCGCATTTGATTCCTTACGTCTGTCACATTGAGATTTGGATGCCTATCTGGGGAGATCGGGCTCTTCGGTCTAACATTTCTCGCTTGAATGCGGAACAGCATGCCACTCGGACAGCTGCAGGACATGCTGTACCCATGCATCATGATCACCACCAAGGAAACGAGATGTTTTATTATCACCGTGCAACCAACAACGCTTCCTTGGAGGAAATCTTCGGGGTTATTCGGCGCTTTTTCCCCGCTGCCCGAGTTCTCACTCTGGAGGGTGGCCACTGTAAGAACCCGCCAATGGTCCGACATTTCCGCCATGGTCGTGGCATGTACAGTCTGCAGGCTCTCATCCAACGGCGCCTACCTGTTCTTGAAAACATACAAACATTCATCATGCGAGGTGCCTGGAACCTGATGCGACAACTTGATGACTGGCACAACATTTCACGGGCATTGCCAGCTTTGAGTGAATGGCATTGTGCTTGGGTCCAACCCCATATCAATGCCTACTTCATCATGATACACATCCTCACCCGCCCTCGAGTTACAATCCGACACATCAATCTCAGCCTTGAGGGATTTTACAACAATGATAGTTTGCTAGGTGGGCTGCTTGGGCCTCGAACCTCACTTCCTCCGATCTGCAGTCTGCTTGGAGACACAGCCCCGCGTTTAGAATCATTTACCTACACTGGCCGTGTGTGCTGGTATTTTTTTGAGACATTAAAGCAAGGGGCAACAGCAATGGGTTCTGATTCTCGGCTCAGGTCCCTGGACCTTGTAGTCAAGACGTGCTGCCACAATACAAAGGTAGACAAATCGCACCACTGGTTGCAGATGAGCCAAGGAATAGGCGGAATTACCAGCATCGCGTTTATTCGTGCGTTTGAGGCCATGGTGATCAAGGCAATTGAGTGTCTATCCGTCCTCCCTGCCCTGGAGTACTTGCGGATCCGTTTCATCGACCTCGACTCAACCTGCCCGCCTCTGAACCCGTATTTCCAACTTGTCAATGACGAGTGCACAGGCCTGTGGAGTGAGGGCATTCTGGAAGCTTTGCGCATGAACCGACCATCGGCCTCATTTATCGCACTTACAGATGGAACAGCCGCGGAGTACGATGACCAGCAAATTGTGGGCGCCTTGATACCCCGAGTTCGCCCTCTGGGTATCTAAGTGAACACGTACAGTCTTCTTGCCGACAGCTCCAACCCTTACTAGGCTCACAGCTGGCCTTGATCTTTTCTTGGGCGTTCTGGCCAGATTTTCATCTATTCATCTCGTCGTTCAACATAATACCCCTTCATCGTTTCCGTCATCTCAGCGAGTTTCTTGTTCGGCATTCAAAATCTACCCTTTTGTGATATCACGTCAGTGGATGTCATTTTAGGACATAGCTGGGTTTCTATGTGCAATTCTAGCATGATCACCCTCATGCTCCTCTATCTTCTTTTTGTTTTTGTTTTTTGTTTTTCTTTTCTTTTCTTTTTTTTTCTGTTAATGTTAATGTGGGGAATCCGAGAAACGGGGAGAATCATGTTCATGTGTTCTTGCCGGTTGGCTTGATTCTCTCCGTCATGTTGACCCATAACGCATGTCTCGTGGGTTGGTTTGTATGTATTGTATGTAGTTCAATGTCGTCCCGATCAATCATTGTTGCTTTTATCTAAGATCCCGTAACTATGTACACATCTCTATTAAATACATGTAGTTCCCCTCTCATTTCAGTGCAACTGTGATCTCGCCAGCACCCTCCCCTCCATCCCGAACAATGATGCCTAGAATCCAGACATTCACAGCGAAGAAGAAAAGCCCTGCGAGGAACAGCCCAGGTACGAAGGACGACAGGCCTAGGAATTCGAGGTTGTAGCCTTGGTGCAACCAGAGAGCCTACATGGTTTGTTAGAGTTGAAGTCCCAAGTGAGGATTGTGGCATCAGAGGATCAGTAGACAATACATACCTGTCCAGCAATCCATAGGATGGCTACTGATATGCCCAGAGTCGGTTTGCGAATAAGCGAGGAGGAGGGTAGGTAAAACGGAAGCAGGATGAGGTACCAGAGGAAATACTAGATATGTCAGCTACCAGCATCACCACTTTCGAGTGAGATCACGTACCTGGCTAGTACAGACTTTGTTAAAAGTGACGAAGGTAAAGGTCTGCGCGAGCATTGCAGTAGTCAAGCTCTTTTTTGCTAGAACAAGAGGCAAGGCAACAACCACAAGGATTAGCTGCGGGAGGAATGCCAGTGCCTCGAAGCGAGTTTCCGCCCCTCCGGCAGCAGACAGATATAGTAGTGTACTATAGGGAGAGAAATTGTGGCGGTGGTCGATGCGAGTAAGATGATGGAAGAATGTGTGATGCAGGAATGGTTGGCCGTACTGAAGGTACATGACGAGATTCAATGCCACGAAACTGGCCAGCGCTGCGACAGTAAACTTCACCCGGGACGGGGTAATGAATCCGAAAGTCTTTGACAGCAGACCTGAGCCAGCCGTTGCAGACCCATCGCGCTCAGCATCCCACCACCAGAGAATGGAGACACCATAGATGAACGGATAAATTTTGAAATGTACAGCAAGACCCAGGATAAGCCCAGCAAGGATAGGCTTTTTGGTCAAAGTTGCCCACAGAAGCGCCGCAACAAGCACGCCAAGCAGTCCTTCCGAACTACCACGAGTACTGATATTGGCAACCATGGGATTCCACAGCCAAACAGCGGCAACATATCGCAGCGCGCGCTCGACAGGAAAGCGATAGCATCGGACAAGCAGCTGAACAACAAGCCATCCAGCAAGGACATCAGACAATGCAAAAAGCGCCTTTCCAAAGGCGAAAGTCAATGTTGACCAAGGTGCGGCACCCTCCCACGCAGTCGGGAGAAGCATCCACGCCAAGAGTGGCGTGTAGCGGTAAGTATCGCGAGCATAGGGCGACTCTCCTTTTGCAACATAGCGCGCAGCATCAGTGAACACCATGTAGTCAATATCGGTGTACTTCACAGCGGAATTCGCGTCCTGCCAGCCTCCATACACGAGGAGGATGAGGCGGAGGGCTGTTGCGGCAAGGAAGACTCGCGCTGGAGAGTTGAAGAGAGCCATTCTCTATCTTGGACTTCGTTCTTTTTTTTTTCCACTTTTTTTTCTTTTTTGTCCTTTGATGACAACCAAATGAAGAAATTAAAGGCTGCTAGATAGTCTGTTGTGGCTAGCTCGCATAATTGGGCGGCTTGGTGAACCCCTTGGCGTATTTCGAGGGAAGTAAGGAGCTGCACATCCAACCAATTTTTTTCGTCCTTGAAATCCGTAGTGACTGTGAGTGTGGATAAATTCACATCAATTCCATTCCATGTAATTCGTGTCTGGTAAATTGGCGGATGTTTACGTGGAAGATGTTGATGCCACCAGGGCCGCATTCCGCCTAGGCCTGATGCCAGGCTGACTCAGCATGGTCCGTGTCCACGAGATTGCCTATTTGGGACTGGAAGCATACAGCCCTGGACTCCTGGAGGCTATGTACATAAATAATGTAGTTATTGAAGCAGCCGTAAGACTAGAACGCTACTATCCACTGATTTGTCACTTTTGGTGCCTTCTTTGAACTTAAAAGTTGGACATAGTATATCTTTTGTTGGTTTCACGGCGTCTCCACTAGCCTCTGCATTACTATATAGCAGATAGATATAAGACACATATACATCGTCCATATACTATGCAATCAAGGAGAATGAACTGCTCTAGCCAAGGCCTTAACCCCACAAAATCAAGGAATCTCCACTGATCCACGTTGGAACGGCAAAATGCGGGGAAAGTCGCCATGGAATCGCGGGGATTTCAACGTCCCTGTACTCCAGGGCTACTTCGTACGTTTCTACGACGAACGGCCCACAAGAAGCAGTGTGATGTCAATATTTTTTGATCAACGACAAACTTGGAGGTAATCCAAGCCAGTCATATCGAATGTTTTGATGTCTTGGCTAGCACATTGATGCAGGTGGTACGCCACTAAGAGGGGCTACTGGATAGGCTCGGTGACACACGGAGACCTCCCTTCAAGTCCCAACTCCTTGAAATCGGTTGACAGAAATGCCGACAGAATGGTTCATGTGAAAAAGTAGACACTTCAAGGGATTTCCATGCTTCTAGTACGGACTTGTACGTCTATACCCAGGTCCATGCCTTGATGTTTCAGCTACCGGGAATAAGCTAAATGCCTCAAAATTGACATTGCTTGAAATTCCCACATCTATGGTTGCGTGGATATCCCTAGTTACAATAAGCGAAGATTTAGAAGAAATTTCATTTACACCGTGTGAGATGATAGCCATAAACCACACCGAGGCACTCTGAAAGAGACCATTGACAAAAGGCATATGCAGCGGCATCCAAGATGTTAAGCACACTCCCTGCCAAGTGAGGCACATTATTTTACCTCGGACCTGTATCACTTGAACCGCTTGCGTAAGAAGCCATTGTCTGACTTTGGAATTTGGCCTGGGTAAATTGGGACAACTTAATCTGATAGGTTAGATGCCGTCAGATTACGTGGTCGACTTTTATACCAAAAGCAATATGACAGACTAGTTATGAATCTTTCAATTCAAACCTGGCTAGTCTTGACAGAGATCACAGTTGATTAGGCAGAGACGTACTTCAGGGTCGTCCTCCTTATCTACGGACCTCATATACCACCGTACAATGGCACAAGAAGATGACGATCACCCCGCAAAGCAAACGAAGCTATATTATAAAGTTCATTGTCGCCCCGGTCCGCGGTATCTTTTCATAGACATATGATAATTTCATAAAGATTTGGTGATTATATATATAGATCTCCTTGTGTATTCTTCTCTCCATTGAAGAGACCTTATCATGGCGCTGGACATAGGAAAGTATATTATTGGGGGCAATCGAGGGCTTCTCAAGCCAGAGTCTGATGAGTCTGAAAAGATCGAGAAGGTCGGATCAGTGAGCTCGGCCTCGAAAAAGAATAGATTCCGCCGGCATTGCAGGCGATTCTGGTGCATCTACCTCATCATCAATGTGATATTCTTGGCTATTTTCTTACCCGTTTTGTAAGTCAAGGTGCTATTTTGCTTATTCTCCTGTTTATCATCAAACTAACTCTACCAAACAAGCTTTCTGGTCGCGATCCCTGCCATCGCCCAACTAGTTGTCAATGAATCGGATCTGCGAATCGTCAATGTCGAAGTGATGCATCCAACAGCAGATACAGTACGGATGACACTAGAAGCAAAGGTAAACCTGAAGCTTGCAATGGGGGTTCGACTCGATCCAGTTGTCTTCTACGCATTTGTGCGCTCCGCCGGTCATAAAAATGCATATGCAGGAATTGAGATCCCTGGGCAAACCATTAAGGGGAATTATTCGCTCGGAGTCTCCGACCAGTTGACACCAATTCTCAATATGACTTCCTGGGAAACCTTTGTGAGCCAAGCAGTCTTCCAAAAGGAAACAGCACTCTCGCTATATGGAGTGACCACTGGATATCTTGGGGTCCTGAAAAACCACATTGTACTGGATAAAGATGTGGCAATTCCAAGTGAGTTCTTCACTAGAGTGGTCTTCCACCCGTGGACGGTTTTACTAATGTCTAAAATAGCTTTGAACAAGTTTTCAGGCTTCTCCATCGCAAACAGCACATTCCTTTTACCGGCAGAGGACGATGGATCCAACCTCGTTGCCAATATTACACTTCCAAACCCCTCCACCCTCAGCTTCGAAGTTGGTACTATCACACTCGACATCAAAAGCGGCAATACAGACCTAGTCATCGGCAAAGCAACGGTCAAAGACGTCACACTTAGACCAGGCAATAACACTTTCCCGTTGAGAGGTGTGATCGACATCGGTACGATGATAGGCAACCTCACCGAAGTTCTCAGCTCACAGGGCCCCGCCATCAGGCGAGGTGCACTGAGCCTGACAGCTGTGACTAAATCAATCGTATCCAACGACACTCTGATCCCGTACTATACAAAGGTCCTCGGTTCACTCCCTCTGGTAGCAAACGTGAGCATTGGCGATATTCTCAGAAACTCACTTGCTCACCTGGGTTCAAGTGAAACATTGTCAGACTCCGATGACAAACGCAGGAGGGGCCCTGTGCAGTTGAACGGTCCAGTTGGATACGGTAATGCGTATAGCCAGGTTGCAAGTCTGAAACACAACAGACACGTTCAAAAGATCTTTGAGGACGAAAGTCTCGAACGACGAGACACAATGATAGATTCGCTGGCTCAATATTACGCAGCACTATGAATGTACGATTTAAATTGGGAGTTGACGACGCCTCCATCACACTTTTTCTGTCTAAATTGAATCTTGATGCCTGGCCTGTGGAAGGTATCGTAAGAGGTAAGAAATATGAGAAAAATAAGAAATCATACAGTACATTGATATACTTGAAGCATTGAAATGAAAAGTCAAGTTCTGTCATACATTCATTTCCCACATATGCCCTATGTTAACATGCTGAGTCGAAAGATTTCAAAGAAACAAAAATAGTAGAATATAGAAGAGAAGAGAAGAGAAAAAGTGTTCAGTAATAAAGGCCACCATTTGCAAAATACCCAGGATCTGGAATGGGATCAAAATACGCAGGTTGTTCTCCGAATTTGGGGCCTTTGTCGTGATCGGAGGTCAACAAAGTCATCACATCGTTCCCCCCGTCAGTATCAGTGACAATTCCCGGCCACAGGTTGTTGTCACTCCAGCTCAGATACTCCCAGAGATACTGGCCCCCAGAATCATCCGTAAACGGGGTACTAGCGAGGGGGTCAAGGAACCCATTCTCGCCCATAGCCATATTACCACGACCCGGTTCAGGCGGTGGGAAAACGAGTGACATATCCCGACCAGCGGGATAAGATTCACTAAGGATACTAGCGGAAGAATCAGGATCGGTGAGGTCCTGCCCCCGCTTGCTGGCCTCGTAGATACGCGAGATTGCATCCAGCGAACGCTTCGCCGTATGGCCAAAGGACTGCATACGGGCGAGGGTCATCATAGCCATTTCCACCTGCGCCTGACAGGACTCAACGGACGCGCGGGGATCATTTACCGTTGGATCGTTGAGGAACAATCCCACCAAGGGAACCAGAGACGCCTGGAAGGTCCACCAGACAGCATTCCATCCGCAGAGCTGATTAAGCTGCGCTGTGGCAGCGATATTCCGAATAGATTCCTCTGCGACTTCGCGACATTTTTCAATCGCGGTGCGCTCCTCGGATCGCAGTGCGATATAAGGCACGCGGCGCATGGCGTAGCTGAGCAGTGTTGGTCGGTACAGGAGGATCCTCTGGTTGTAGTAGCGCCAGCGCATGACTGTACGGACAGTGTTTATTGACTCTGAGCAGGGCTCGTGGTCTTTCAGGACGGAGGGGAGGTTGTCCCACCACTCGAGGAGCTGTGCATCTGCGTGGGCCATTTCTTGGTGCTTGACTAGCGGGGCTGCGGCGAGGGACTCTTGGACTTGGGTTGCAATCTTAGCGAAGCGAATATTTTCCACTAGGGGGAGAATCTCGAGGACGTTTCCCTATTAGAGCGAGAGCGTCATTAGTCAAACGATCATTCTTTCCTAGAAAGGAACACGACCTACCTTGTCTCGACAAAGGGGAGGTTTGACTGTAATGTTGGAACCCATCCGACCCATACTAGGCCGGCCTAGTGTCATGCCGGCCCAGGTATCCATGCAGAACAAAGACCACCAAACGCGACGCTTGAGATCCATGGAGGCTAATTTCGCTGAACTCGGTATTTGACGGGTCTCCGCAAACTCCTTGTGCAGTCCCAGAGCAGCCGCCATACGCAATGCAGCACCCAAAATGGAGTACGCCAGATTCGGCTGACTGATATAGTGGCAGTACCAGCCGCCCATCAGGCCCAGCGCCTGAATAGTCTCGATATGGGAACTTCCCAAGGAAGTCAGAGTTAGATGACCCTTGCATCGCAAGAAGTATGTCTGGTGTGTTACATCATCGGGTCCTGTAGCCGCAATGCAACCGAGAGCAAGAACGATGTTCAGCAGAGCAAGCCAATGATCATCTCTCCGACGACCGGCGCAGTAAGCCTCGCGGAAGGAGCGCTCATCAATCATAGGAGCGAAGGCTTGGAAATAGAGGAAATATGCATCGAGCATTTGCATCTCTGAGGGTGGAATCAGGGGTTGTGGGGATGTGGTAGGCCCATGATGCGACCATCCTACCGCGTTCTCCTGTTCGTTCACGGGAGTTCGCGAAAAGTACGAGGCACAGCCTGGATCTAACCAGACAATGACCTTGATCACAGCCTGGATAGATGATACACCGAGGTAAGATGAAGGCTGGCGAGCCGACAGCGACAGCCCATTAACGTCATCCGAGACGCCCTCTACTAGATCCGAAGAGCTAGTATTACGGCTATCCGGAAGTTCCTCGGGCATAGTTTGCAGAGCCTCGAGGTTGTCATCGTCATTTGATAAAGGTGAGACATGTGCTTCCAGGGAAGCCGATGTTGATGGGGAATCGGCATGATGTGACAGTGTCTGCATGTGAGAGCCCGACGGAGCGGTTGTGAGCTCGAGGAGTTTCTCCCGTGGCAGATTTGCCAAAGACTCTGGAGAGAAGTTTGGGAATAACTTTCCCAGGATACTTCGATACTCTTCCAGAGTTGTAGATAGTTTTTCTACATGTCTGTATAGCATCGACTGGTCAGACTTCTTATACCACCGACATGCCTCACATGGCTTCTCGCCATCACACTTGATCTTACGATGGCGACAAGATGTACAGGCGCGCAAGGTTGTCACCCGGCGACTAACGGATTCCCGTCTTTCACTCGTAGACCGGTTGCGGGCAGGAGTTGCTGCCGTAGGGTTCTCAAACCCCTCGAATGTATGGAACATTGTTACTGATATGGGGGGTATAAAATTCACGACCACCGTGTGGTCACTGAGTGGGCAACATGTGTAGAATGATGTCCTATGATGTTGATAAATGAGACAGTTGATGCTTCATATTGCTGAAAAGTGGCTAGTCATCTAAGATAGGAAAAGAACAGAAGATTAAAAAGGAAAAAGCAGATTAAAATGAAAGAAAAAATAGGCTGATCCGCTTAATATCCCCGCATTTTGGTGATGGATTCGAGCTTGCAAGGCTTTTTTTGCGAGTCCGGGCTCAGTCGGGTCATAGTGATTGGTCTAGCTTGGGATTCTTATGGGCTGATCTCCGCGACTCCGGACTATTCCTTGGCGGGAAAACGAACACACATCCTCTCTCTCTCTCGGATCTATTAGAAGAAGAAACGAAAAGGCCTCCCAGCCTCCGGTTTGACATGAAGATTCCCCCATCAGTAACTCCCGGCATATAAGATCAACAGGGGGCTGTATAGGGTCAAGTAGGGTTTCCAGTCCCGAGTTGCCTAACATTTCAGCCGGGAATTGCCACGCCAGCATGAACAGGGGTTGCAGATGTCTGCCATTCACGGGAAATTTCCAATTTCGCTTCCAGGTATTCACACGCCACCGAACGTGCATGGCAGGGTACTCGATACCCCATAGTGTGTGGCATGGATTCCCCAAAGTGAGGGGCAATTTCCCCAGACTCACTTTGGCAAAATCTTTGAGCCCTGCAGGACTAGACGATCATATGGGGAAGATCACTGTGCATGTCCGTTCTTGCATGGGGAGATTAAGTCCGGGGGAGGTCCAGTAGTCCAGTGGTCCAGTGGCCCAGTACCAGCAAATTTTCTCTTTGACTGGATATTTCAACTGGTTTCACCAATCGCGAGTGTTAAACCTTCTCATTTTTATGACTATCCTCCGTGTCCTCCGTACGGAGAATACCATAATGGCTCTAAGCCCGACGCCTGGCGCCGAAAATGAGGGATTTTCACGAATCAAGGGGCTGGTGCTCATGTCCACTTATGCTTACCCCGTGTATCAGGAGGGGCATTGTGCCTAAATTGTATGGTGCAACTTGCCACTGGGGGGGGGGGGAGGTGGGTTCGGTGCCAAGATAATTTCGCGCCAAAGTCTCTTTCCAGTCAAGTGCCCGAGATGGGGACATAAGGCGGTTAAAAATTCTCGCTTTATTTTTCTCTCATTCCAAAGGAGAAAAGAGGCCAAGAGAGACAAACTCGGCAAAGTGAATTTCAAACACTCTGCAGAGCTCCGTATTCTGATCATTGATCTCTATGGAAGTTATCATGGGGCATGCCAAGCCTGTGGAATAATGAAAAGGATGCCGAAGGATGCAGGACGCCCACTGTCTGCCGATGTTCAACGGTCATTGGTTCGGCTGTGACTTGTGACCACTCATGCATACTAACGGTAATTAGTGCAACAAGCGTAATAATAAATTAATAAATTAATAAATTAAGTGTGTAGGCTGTCGATGCCCAAAAGAAGCTACCTGCACAGGAGGAGGGGGGGAGCATATGATATACTCCGTACATGTCCATCAGTCCAGTGAGTCTCCCAAGTTCACGATGGCAGAAACTCATAGAAAAGGAAGCCGGGCATCAACAATGCATGGCATTTTGAGCTTGACGGGACCTTTGCCGTGGCTAACAAAGCTCCCGGATGAACCTCGGGATATACCAACCCCAGAGGGTTCGAGGACATTTGCTGAATAGCGGGGAGACTCCGCGGTAATTTTCGAGAGTTGCAAATTCCTCTTGTTTTATTGTATTTGAAGAGCATAAGTTGCAAAAATACAGTGTCATGTGTCACACTAGTCCTTTTTGAACACGGCCTGTTTCGTCATTCCCAAAAGGGAAAGGGGTTCTCCGGCCTTATCGATAAGGACAAGTCGTTCCCCAATGTATAAATCCGGGGCAGACAAAGCTACTTTCTTCATATATTGCCAATTGCTTTTCAAAAATGGCTAAGATTGTGCACTCCCTGTCTTCTGGCTGGTCCTTCAAGGACCGGGACACAGATGAATGGTTGCCAGTAGCTACGGTCCCATCCGTAGTACAGCAGGATCTCATCGCGAACAACAAGTGAGCTCATTTTTCCCCCGCCAGACCAAATATTTCAAATCTAACACTATTCTCCCAATAGGCTCGATGATCCTTATATTGGGTTCAAAGAATTGGATGCCCGCTGGGTCAACGAGAAGTCATGGGTCTACCGAAATGTGATAGAGAAGCCATCCGCTCCCGCCGGTTCTTCAATTATCCTGGTCTTCGACGGTCTCGATACATTTGCCAAGGTCAAGCTGGATGGACAAGTGATCCTGGAGAGTGATAACATGTTCCTGGGTCATCGGGTGGATGTAACCAAAGCATTGGAAGCAGAGGGCGAACACACACTCGAGATTGAGTTCGACTGTGCACTCATCAAAGCACGCGAGCTCCGCGTCCAGGATACCACACACAAATGGGTCGGATTCAACGGCGACCCATCGCGCATGGCTGTGCGGAAAGCCCAATACCACTGGGGCTGGGACTGGGGTCCAGTGTTGATGACTGCGGGCATCTGGCGTGCCGTTCGATTCGAAGTGTATCAAGCCCGCGTGGCCAATCTGTGGCCCCAAACCCAGCTCTCTGCAGACCACCAGACAGCTGAGGTGACGGCCGTTATCGATGTGGAGAGCGTCGGTGATGGGGAATATACGGCCCAGTTTAGCTTAAGCTTGAAAGGGAACGAGATTGCAAGCAAGACTATCCCCGTGTCTGGGACGACCGCTCAAGTAACATTCCCAGTCGACAAGCCGGATCTGTGGTGGCCCCATGGATATGGCGAGCAGACTCTGTACGATGTATCGGTGTCGCTACTTCGCAATGGTGCACAGGTTGACCAGACATCTAAGAAGTTCGGTATCCGGACCGCCGAGGTAGTTCAACAACCGGATAAGCATGGCAAATCCTTTTTCTTCCGAATTAATGGGATGGACATCTTCTGCGGCGGTTCATGTTGGATTCCGGCGGACAGTCTGCTCCCTGCTATTAGTGCCGAGCGATACCGCAAGTGGATTGAACTTATGGTCGCTGGCAGACAAGTGATGATTCGGTAAGTTGTTGTTTTTTTTCTTTTCTTTTTGGTCCAGGATTTACGTGAATTTAGCTAACGTTGAACAAGTGTCTGGGGTGGTGGTATTTATGAAGACGATACCTTCTATGAGGCCTGCGACGAATTGGGAGTGCTGGTCTGGCAAGACTTCATGTTTGGATGTGGCAATTATCCCACATGGCCCAAGATGCTCGAGTCTGTCCGTCAAGAGACAATCTACAATTTGGAGCGTATGCGCCATCATCCTTCGATTGTGCTATATGCGGGTAACAACGAGGATTATCAGGTTGCAGAGTCGGAAGGCTTGACCTACAACTACGAGGACAAAGACCCAGAGAGCTGGTTGAAAACAGATTTCCCGGCACGATACATTTATGAGAAGTTGCTCCCAGACGTAGTGGCTGAATACTCACCCGGCACATTCTACCACCCTGGAAGTCCATGGGGAGATGGCAAGATATCGTCAGATGCCACTGTTGGTGACATGCACCAGTGGAACGGTATGTATTCCCCAACACACCTCGAGTTATCGCGCTAATCACCAGAATAGTGTGGCATGGAACGCAGGAGAAGTATCAAATCTTCGATACTCTCGGCGGCCGGTTCAACAGCGAGTTTGGAATGGAGGCATTCCCCCACCTCTCTACCATTGACTACTTTGTCGAGAACCCGGAAGACAAGTTCCCCCAATCCCATGTGATCGACTTCCACAACAAGGCCGACGGTCATGAACGAAGACTGGCGACGTACCTCGTAGAGAATCTACGGACCGCCACAGACCTCGAGGTATGACCACCACCATGATGACCATCGATACACGCTAACATCTCTAGACCTACATCTACCTCACTCAAGTTGTACAAGCAGAGACCATGATGTTTGGTTACCGAGGCTGGCGCCGGCAATGGGGCGACGAGCGACACTGTGGTGGTGCACTGCTCTGGCAGCTGAACGACTGCTGGCCGACAATCTCATGGGCCATCGTGGACTACTTCCTCAAGCCGAAGCCCGCATACTACGCCGTCAAGCGCGTCATGAACCCAATCGCCGTCGGGGTCCGCCGTGAGCACCACGACTGGAGCGTGGCACATGCCCAACCACCCAAGACCAGCAAGTACGAGCTCTGGATTGCCAGCAATCAACCAAAGACCGTCCAGGGCAGTGTCGAGCTGCGATTCCTATCTGTCAATACCGGCCGTGATATTCGGGCTCCTATCGTGCACGAAAACATCACTATTACTGCCAATGGCACCACCGATATCATCACTGATGGTGTTATCGACCACATCGCCGAGCGTGAACCGCACGTGCTCGCCGCCCGGTTGTGGGTGAACAATCAGGTTGTAGCACGGGATATCGACTGGCCACAGCCATTGAAGTATCTCAATCTGTCCGAGCGACAGGTCGAGGTCAAGAAACAGACAGGGAAATCTGGTGAGACGGTGTTGGTGATCAGTGCCCGCAAGCCGGTCAAGTGTCTTGTGTTTGAGGAACAAGAGGGTGTACTGCTTGGAGACAACGCTATTGACATTGTCCCTGGCGATGAGCAGACTGTCATCGTTACTGGCCTTGGAAGTGAGCCTCTGAAATACCGGTACCTGGGGCAACCATCTTGCGAAGTTGTTGAATGAGTTGTTCCAAGATTGAATGAGCTATGAGCTGTTGAATGAACTAGTACCTATACTATATAGCAGTGGAAATAATTATTTCAACGAGCAAAAGTACTTGAAAATGCCGGACTCTTGTAAATGTCAATAGATAGATAGATACCTAGGTACTACCTATGTACTTGATTTCCTCTGCCACTTCTTGGCGTTCCCTTTCCGCTTTTTGCTCACTGAGCATAACCTGGGCGCTCAGACTAGCTCACTGAGCACGATCTGATTATTACATAAGCTTAAGGACTTTCCTCAAAGCGTGGGGAGCAGCGAAGTCAGCAGAGCACCTCAATAAAATGCACCACGCTAGCCCCATCCAAAATGCAGTTGCTCACTGGAACTCTTGACCGTTATCCCTTCAACGAAAGGCTGGCGTCATCAATTTGGCGGTCGATCCTGATTGTTTCGCCTCCAGCTGACACAATTATTGGTTTTACTATTCTGCGGCTATGCCACTATTCAACTCGCCGAGTCTCGCATTCCACAATACCGTCTCTACGTAGTTGCGGGAAATATCCAGCCCTCAATTTTTGGTTCTTCAATATCTAGGAACATCACAGAAAACCCCAATTTAGTAATTTGTAAATCCAATCTAGTGTGTCCCGCTTTGTTTTTCCCGCTTGAATATATCGCTCTTGCTGCCTGCCCGTTTGTTCCTAGGAATATGACTTCAGCTCTAGCGACCCGGACATCCAAAAAAATACCTCATCCTAGCTAAAGTCCGAGAGGACTTCCTACGAGTTTCAGACCTTTCGTGCCACCACAATGTGAGTGTTACAACTCCCAGGAGCTTAAGTGCTAGTACCCATTCGCGAGAACTGTGACTACTAATGCCGAGAGTTAAAGTATATAAATGGAACCCCGATCCCTCCTTGAAGGAAAATACATTTCTCCTCAAGGTCACATGAAGACTGATCATAAGTTCAAGCAACTGTCATCAATCCTGGTCTGTCTCTTTTCAGCCCTTCAGCTATAGCAAAAACCTAGCTATTATGCAGATTTTCCGATGCCGCAAAGCAAATCGACAACCTGGTCGATATCCAATATTTCCCATTCAATGAGAGTTACAAAACAGTTTCCTGCAAATTCAGGAGAGAATACAAATCCTAGCTTGATTTGCCGGTCTAAGTACACGTACTAAAACCCGCTTTTAGCGCATGCTCTTTTTGTCATTAGATCAACGATAGCACCTCCCACGCAAGCGAGCTTAATCAGTGATGCCCATTCTCCTTGAAGAATTGCTAGACACCGTCATAGACCGACGGCTATGAGGCATCTAAACTTTTCACAGACTTAGTCTATAATAGTATCTATAGCCTATAACTAGACTAGAAGTTATTACCTAGATAGATATTAAAAAGCCCTCTAATATATAGCAATCTACCAATCACTGTTTATATTCCCTATCCTTATAGAATAACTAAAGGAACTATACAAAGGAAACGGTATTCCTATAGCCGACCTAAAATACGAAACCTATTTCGGTATATATCCCTCTAACAAATACAGTCTTACTAGACCTTAGTTGCCGGAATATACTACTATATAAGATAGTATTATCTACGCCATAGCTACTATTATATATTCCGACGCGGAATTCATAATAGTATTTGATATTGTAGGATTCTAGATCGAGTGAGATTATCTACAAGCAGATAGTCTAACTCTTACCCATTGACCACTGATCTAGTTCTCTGCATAGACTGAAGATGTAATGCCATGATCCACTTCCATTGAAATGTCTATCCTATATTCATACAGATTGTCAAGTCCAAAAGATGACTAGAGGAGATAAATGCAATCAAGGCAAATTCGCTTTCTAAAGCCCATCTCTAGGACTGGGGTTCAAATTTCCAATCGTCACAGATTTGACATTCTGGTACTCAGCCAGGCCATACTTACTTCCCTCAGTCCCCAAGCCACTTTCTTTGATTCCTCCGAAGGGCGTCTCAACAGCACTGATATAGCCTGTATTGACACCAATCATTCCACACTCAAGTTGACCGGCCACCCGTAACACACGTTCCAGGCTCTCGCTGAAGAAGTATCCCGCCAACCCGAACTCTGTGGCATTTGCCTTCTGAACGACTTCTTTCTCGCTACTGAACGAGAAAATCGCCGCCAAAGGTCCAAAAGTCTCTTCAGAGCTGACTGTCATATTCGTGGTCACGTTGGTGATGATGGTGGGCTCATAGAAGTATCCGTCTTGCAAATCCCTCGGCTGTCGGCCTCCTGCTCGGAGGATCGCCCCCTTCACTATAGCATCCTGGACATGGGACTGAACCTTTTCGACGGCAGCCTTATTGACCAGGGGTCCTTGGGTCGTTCCAACGTCAATACCGCGTCCGAGCTTCAGTGCTTGCACTTTTTTCACCAGTCTGCTGGTAAAATCCTCCAACACGCGTTCATGGACAAATATCCGATTGGCGCACTATTGTTTCAAGTGGAAATTCATTAGTAAATGACACCCCAGATGTCAGAACAGACAAAATTCAAGATACTCACCACACAAGTCTGACCAGAGGAGCGGAACTTGCACACCAGAGCTCCATCAACAGCCTTGTCCAAATCGGCATCCTCGAAAACAATGAACGGTGCATTCCCCCCAAGCTCCATGCTAACCTTCTTCAAAGTCCCAGCCGCCAGCTCAGTCAACATCTTCCCAACTTTCGTCGACCCAGTAAAGCTGATTTTCCGCACATCTGGATGGGTAGCAAGTTCCAAAGACGCACTTCGATCTTTCGTCGGAACAACCTGGATACAAGATGGGGGTACACCCGCTTGAACAGCCAATCTTGCCAGAGCAAGAGAAGTAAACGGGGTTTCACTGGGAGGCTTGATTACCACTGCGCATCCTGCTGCCAGGGCAGGTGCAACCTTGCGCGTGATCATGGCGGCTGGGAAATTCCACGGAGTGATGATCCCACATACACCAACGGGTTCCTTTAGTGTGAAAACCGTTCGATCATGTTTGGCGGAAGGGATGACGTCTCCGTATGAGCGGACGGCCTCCTCGGCGAACCAGAGGATGAAGGAGGAGGCATAGGATATTTCGCCTTTTGCTTCTTCCAAGGTCTTGCCATTTTCAAGGGAAAGGATCAGAGCGACTACGGATAATTGTCAATTTACTGCACGCTAGGAGTGAAGAATTCGACTTACGATCATTGCGGTTCTCCTGTAGTAAATGATACCACGCTCGAAGGATATCCGCCCTTTCTGCTGCGGTAGTCGTTTCATAATACACTCGGTAGCCGTTCGAGGCACTTTCGATAGCCTCGATAAAGTCTTCACGAGAGAAATCCGAGCAGGAGTATAGAACTGTGCCAGTGGAGGGTTCATAGACGGGGAATTTCTTCCCGTCTTTGGCAGTTCGCCAGGTTCCTGCAATTAATCCCCGGGACTCGAGTAGGGAGGGATTGTCCAGGGTGACAGGAAAGCTATCATTGCTCCCCATATTGTTGGAAGGGTGCTACCTTGTTGCTTTAGTCTGTGAGGCTTTTAAGATTGAGCGAGGCTCACAAATGAAGTTCTGTGCTTGAGGACGCAGAGCAGCGGCGCCTGCACATCGAACATATATAACATCTGATCACATAAGGTTATACAAGTGGTGAGATCAATTCAATGAACAGCCTCTCTTGGTTGTCTATGGCTGGGTCATCTTGCTACTAACCAGCACATCTGACAGTGTCTAGATGAAACTCAGGGCATATTGCCTGATTAGGCAATGTCGGCGAGAGATAACGGAGAGTTCACGTCTCATCGCTATTTTACGTATTTACTATTGGCTGCTGAATCTCTATACTGTACTCTCGTCCGAGATCCTTACTGTTCAATCCAACTCTCTAACTGATCGGCCCAGCGAAGGAAATGCCGCAAGAGTCGAATCGAATTCCGATACAAGAATACAAGAGTTGCTCGCTTGAGAGAGTCTGTCCAAATGCAGTATTCGAACCGAAGACTTTTGATGCGCATAACCCCGCGTTTGAATTCTCCATTGGCGCGGAGACTTGGCCTAGCGGAGGCTGCCTTGAATTATTGGATCGTCATACCTAGGTAGGTATGAGGCCAGGTACTAGCGAAGTACCCGCACATTTTGACCATCCATATTATCTGTTGACTCGTTTGTTTTTGACTCATCTCGTTGCCAAACAAATGGAATTATGTATTCACGCCACGATATATGGTTCTGGGCATTGATAACCTGCCCAGCTTAATCCATTGCTTTATCTTTTGTAGATTCAAATTGCTCAAATACTGCGCTACAACGTAACTGAGGAGTGTAGAGGACGACCAAGAGAGAAATGGATTGTCTACCACCAAAACTATTAATAACTTTTGGATGTGAAGTTTGCTTTACAAATCACCCCATGAGAGTTGAGGTTTTTGCAAGTTCAAGGACTATACCGCCATATCTGAGTATTGATTTTTTGAGTATGTGGGATAACTGTACAGGATATGGCAGTTTCTCATTGAGACACAGGAGGCTCTCGATCCTTCGCATATCGGCCAGCATGTAATCCGCCTGTGATCAGAATGTCGCTGCCAGAGATGTAAGCCGACGACTCGGATAGGAGGAAGTTAACAGCCCCTGTCAGATCACGAGTCTCTCCCATCCGACCGAGGGGAGGCTCATAGCTGAAGCGTGAGGCAAGCTCTGGGTTCTCAACTGTGACCTTTCCAGTCATGCTTGTTCTGATATACCTATGCGATGGGAAGATTGATTAGTATCTTGCTACAACGAATCTGATCGAATGAGCAACTTACCCGGGAGAAATAGTATTGACACGGATCCCTATCGGTCCAAGTTCCACCGTGAGAGCATGCGACAATGCTTTGACAGCACCTTTCGATGCAGTGTATGCAGAGATCGGCAGTGCAGGTGAGCTCAGGTGAGCTGCTACTGAGGCAATCATCACAATGCTGCCCCCACTTCCTTGCAGTCTCATTTGTTTGGCTGCGAGCTGGGCCGTCATGAAAGTTCCCACCACCTATATTCAACGTCAGCACTGGATATACAGGGTATGAATGCTGCAGAGAAAACTGACGTTAATCATTTGTGTTCTCACTGCATCCTCCCACTTGTAGTCGAGGAAATCTGTCATGACCATGACTCCAGCAGCTGTCACACTTTATAGGCAGTCTGTTAGTTGAAGCCTGGTGTATAGGAACTGAAAGCTACTGACCAGCCATCAATGTGACCAAAATCACGGACAATCTCATTGAAGGTCTGCTCAAGTTTGTCCTTGTCGCTGACATCGGTCCTGATTTATCGGTCAGTTTGGCAACTACAGTAAGGACTGTTCTCGCGCAGAACATGAACATACCGATAATACTTCGCTCTAACTCCGAAAGAATTCGCAAGTTTCACCAGGTCGCAGGATGAGCCTTCTGCTATATCCAAAATAGCAACGTCGCCTCCAGCCTCCGCAATGCTTTGGGCCAAGTCCTGCCCAATACCGGCCGCACCTCCTGGAACGTTTTGTTAGTGTTCTATGCAATCAAGATAGATGAAGAGCGCACAGTGGGCTCTAACCTGTGACAACAGTGACCTTGCCTCGAAGGCGGGGCGAGGTAGCATCCGTGCCATTGGTATGATCTGCCAAACAAGGCAAGCCGTTTTGAAATTGCAATGAAGGTGACATTGTTATGCTGGTCGCGCAGATTTACCCAAGAACAGTAGCCAGGTTGAACAGTCAGTATATCGAGTGCTGATGACTCGAATTAATAGAAAGCGACATCAATCTTAGTGAAATTTTCGACGATTACCGAGGAACCATTCGGCTATGACAGCACGGGCGGCCTTCCCAATCCAACGACAGTATTCGCTTCCCCCCAGACCATGGCGGGGTACATCGTGGGGTACATCTATGACATACTCAAGGCTCAGCCTGCTTGGGGTTCGCTGTCTTGGGATCTTCATCTTTTCTTCATGCGGTACGCGTCGCGACCTTCCTAAATAGGAAATGGGACCGATGTGGGCAGACTTGGGGTTATCCAGGACTAACATTCGATTTGTAACCAAGATCTTACCAAGCAATCTTGGCCAAGCACGTTGATTACAAGCTTCATGGGGGAAGGGAAGCTAGTTGTGCAACCCCCACGGGAATGGCTTCTGGGGTGAAAATCTGCAAGTCTCTCCTTAAATTTCAAACCGAGCCGGAGAGTTGATACAAAGGCCACAACCTGCTATTGAGGTGCCAGTTTAAAATCATTTGATTTGGAACAACTCAAGTCTACAAAGGAATCATCGTGAGGATGACTAGCACTCAGAAACATGCGCTTGTTGTCGGCGCATCTGGAATTACCGGGTATGGTCTTCTCCAAAATCTGCTGTCCTATCCGACTGCGGACTACTGGACGAGTATCACCGGTCTCACCAGCCGGCCCATGGACAAGGCACAGGCGCTGCTTCCAGACGAATTCCGTCTACGCCTGGTCTCGGGTCTCAACCTGAACACCCCCCACGCGGAGGCTGTGGTCGCATTTCTCAAGGCAATCCCTCAAATTGAGCTGGTGAGTGCATGTAAAATCTTGCGCCAGGTATACCATCACTAACCTGAGCTATGATAGATTACTCACGTCTATTTTGCCGCTTATTCCGTCAAAGACTGTGAGAACCTGCAAGACATCAAGCGTCTCAACACCACGCTGCTTTCGAATCTGATCGAAGCAGTCGATGCTTGCTGCCCCAACCTCCAGTTCGTCACGCTTCAAACCGGAGGAAAGTACTACGGAGTCCAATTCCCAAAGGACGTCAGTCTCAACCCGCCTTTCAAAGAGAGCTTTCCTCGGATCCCGCAGCCGCTCGCGAACGAAATCTTCTACTATGCACAAATCGACCTGATGACTGAGCGAAGCAAGGGAAAGTCCTGGAAATGGGCTGACATCCGACCCGACGCTATCGTTGGCTTCGTGCCCCAGAACAATGCCATGGGGATTGCGCAGGCTCTCGCGGTGTTCCTTTCGCTCTACCGATACGTTCATGGAGATGGAGCGAAGGTGCCATTCCCGGGTGACTTGGCGAGTTTCAAAGCCAAACACACAGATACAAGCCAGGATATTCTGACTCGCTTCACAATATTTGTCAGTTTAAATGCCGAAAAGACGAATGGTCACGCATACAACATCGGTTGCTCGGATGAATGTACATCGTGGGAGTCCAAGTGGAGTGGCATTTGCGAGTATTTTGGGCTTGAAGGAGTATCGCCTCAGCCTGATCACACTTTCAGCGTATCTCGTTGGATCGAAGATCACCGTGCCCATTGTCAGCGATGGGTTGAGGAATTCCAGTTGAGGGAGGGTGCATTTGAGGGCACGAGCTGGGATTTCCTGGAAGCGCTAGTAGCGGAGTCGGACTTTGATCGTCAGTATGATCTGAGCGCTGCTCGGAGCCTTAGATTCCATGAAACCATTGATACTGTCGACAGCTATCACAAAGCATTTGACAGATACAGACAGGCCAAGATTATCCCTTGAGCCATTGACTTCTGTTTTTGGCGAAGGAGGGTATCAGTGTTGTGATATAGATCTGTACAATTGTTCGTATGCAAATGTTGAGGTTTTATATACAAAATTAGAGTTGAACTGTCAATAATCAAACAAAATACGTGTGAATTGGCCTCCTTTCGTCTCAGACACTAGATTTATATCCTCGCCGAGGTAGAGTACGTACCAAGCTCTGGCAAGTCTGAAGGCATGGATTCACTTACTCTCGGTGGTTGCTTCTTCCATAAAGCGCCCACTCCTTTTATTCCAATTAACATTAAGTTTTTACGTAGGCTTACTGGGAAAAGAATCATGTCCTGCCTTGTGCAGTGCTCATGACTTAGCCAATTTGCCGAATTGCGGTTGAAATCTGAAGTTAAGCCCAGCATTGAGAGAGTCGCCAAATTCGATGATGAGTTAAAAGTTTCAAGATCGAATTAGTATGGATGAAGAGTAGGATAAAGAAAATCACAATTTATTGTTGTAGTAAGTACATCTTTCATCTTAATCTATTTCTATATCAACCAGACTTGGCCAAAGATTACAAGAGTGCCCACGCCTGTTGCTTAGCATCCCTGCCATCCAGTTTCTTCAAGTAAAGTGCCACCTTGTTAGCAATAGATATCGCATCAAGACCAAATCGGTCATAGTTGCTTTCTCTCGACGCAGAGTATCCAAAGCCTTTCATTCCAATGCTGGCGGTGGCATATCGGGACCAAGTAAGAGGAACATATTCCTCTGCACTCACGATAGGAGAGCGGTTGATGAGGAAGACGGAGTCTTGGTACTCCCTGGATTGCTTACTGAATATGTCCAAAGAGGGCGCTGAGACTATCCGAGAAGTGATACCTCGCTGTTTGAGAATCTCGGCAGCGGCAACCACGTAGTGAAGTTCGGAGCCGCAACTGACGAGGGTCACATTAGCCCCGACCCGTTCGCAGATTACGTATGCACCTTTTGCTATATGTTCACGGCTAGTAGATGGCACAGGACCGACAGCATCGCGGGCAATCGAAATGAACGACGGCGAATGTCTCTCCCCAAGGGCATATTGATAAGCGCCGATGAGCTCCTCCCTGTAGATATCAGTGGTCAGCGTTTCCGTAGTGGCAAGTATCATTGTATCCCAATCAGCTGTCACTCACGCATCACAGGGTCGGATGTATGTCAAATTTGGCATCGCTCTGAACAGTGAATCGAGTTCCACTGGCTGGTGGGTTGGTCCATTTTGCCCTTCTTGGAAAGAGTCGTGTGTTCCAATATGGATCACTTGCAGGTTACTCAATGCGCCCATTCGCACGGCGGGGGCAGCCTGTGTAGTTGAAAATATGTTAACGGGGAAATGTGAATGAGACTGTAGAGCTGTAGAGAACCACCTACGTAGAGATAGAACATGGAGAACGTTGAAGTGACAGGAAGGAAGGTGCCGGGGTGAAACGCAGCTAAACCATTCGCAACGGCGGCCATCGCGTGTTCTCGAATGCCATGTCGAATATATCTACCAGTAAAGCCCTATCGATCTGTCAGTTGACCCATATATTGCGACCACCTCGGCGTAACTCACTGTTGCAGGATGGAAGACATCCGCTGCTGAGTATTTGAATTTGTTTGAATTCACGAGATCCGCACCGCCACCGCATAGAGCAGGATTCGCCTGCCACAACAGTTCCAAGATCTCTCCATTCGACTCTCTGGTTGCCAGGCCTTGAAACTTGCAGCTGTCCAAACCATCCAATGTGCCAGCCCAATCCCCAAATGAGCCTTCTATGCGGGCCGCCAAACGCTCCCCATCCATGGGGTATTTTGACTTGTACCTGGTAAGGCGATCGTTCCATTCCTGCTGCTGACGGCTCCCGTACGTTTTACGTTCACGGAAAAATTCCAACATGTCAGGAGGAACGACATGGGTGGATTCGGGATCAATTCCGGCGAGAACCTTCGATCTGGCGATACTTTCCCGATCGAAGGGACCGTGATGGGCCTTAGCAGTTCCCGCAAATGCAGTGTCTGTCCCGATCACAGTGCGAATGTTGATAAACACTGGTTTTCCACGGCAGACACGAGCCAAGTGTAAGGCAGCCACAATGGCTTTGACATCATATGTTCCATCGTAGACATCAATCACTTCCCAGCCAGAGGCACGCATTTTCGCATTGGTATCCTCCGTGTTGATCCAATCCAGGGGTCCGTCGCACGTCACCTGGTTGTTGTCGTAGAGGAGGACCAAGTTATCTAGCTGTAGGCTTCCTGCTAGTGAGATCGCTAAGTAGTTCCAACAGCAATTAGCGAATGCAATTCAAAAAGTCTCACTCGAAGATTGATGAACGAACCTTCTAGGGCAACTCCTTCCATGAGACATCCATCTCCCGTCATACAGTATATCTGGGATTGGAGAATCTCGATATCAGGCTTGTTGAAATTGGCAGCCAAGTTTTTAGAAGCAATCGCAAGCCCCACAGCAGTCGCTATCCCCTGTCCCAATGGGCCGGTCGTGACTTCTACTGCGGGGCATTCGATCTCGGGGTGGGCATGAGACAAAGTGGTGAATCCATTCAGCTTCGCAGATCCATATCCCTTCAGCTCGTCCATCGTCCAGGCATCGTATCCCACAAGGTAGTTCATCGCGTATAAGAACATGCTGGCATGTCCTGCGCGATCAAGTGTGATTAGTGTCTCGTGCATAGAAGGGATAGCTAATGGCCTTCATCAGTCTCACCATTAGACAAGACAAACCGATCCCGGTCGAACCAGTTCGGGTCATTGGGATTGTATCGCATAGCGTATTTCCACAAGGCTACACCAATAGCTGCCATTCCCACCGCTGAGCCACCGTGGCCCCCGCCATTTTGCATCGTCATGTCAAAGACGAGGTTTCGAATTGCGAGGACGGCATAGTCGTCATCTGTTTCTGGCTTCCATGTTGGCTTCCGCAGTATCTCATCACATTTCGAGCCTCGCTCGCTATCATCCAAATGAGGCACCATTGTATCGTTGTTCTGACAATTCAAGGTCGAGGAATTGTCTATATCGAAAGTGAATAGAAAGATATTGACCAACAGCCATCGCGACCACGTTCGGCAGTTGATATTTATCCCCAATAGTCAGACAGTCACTTCCATGTCCATATGATGTTCAACAAAGCTAATAAGCATGAGTCTTGCACTCGGGCCCACTATTGCGGAGAGCCCTGGCGCGGAGTAAGGCACGGCTAAATTTCCCGATTGGGTATGTCGTATCGACCCTCCTAGAGGTCAAGTGGGATCAACTCATTTTAGCCAGATCTGTCTCCTGTGGGCTCGATTGGTTTGATGCATCTGGGTGTGAAAATCACGCCAAGAAGAAACACATTCTAGCCACTTCCTTTTAAATTGTCTTCGCCCCTCCATTTGGCTGGAGACTCGCCATGGGCCGTGGAACGACTGCCCTCATGCCACTGTCACCATATGTGAAGGCTTTTCCTGTCGCGTGTTCGTTGCTCATAGTTTCCAGGCCAAATTTTATTTCGTATTGGACAGCCAGAGGTCTCACCTAGGCAGGAAATCCTAACCGGCAAACCCAAGGACGTTGATATAACAGCCACCCAGGTGGTTACCCCAGCCTTAGGTAATGATTACGGATGATAAGTTGATCCGTTACGTAGTTTATCAGATTGGCTTCGTAGGATTCTTGTCTCAATACTATCCACAATGTCTATCTTTGCCAGTAATTTCAATTAAGTGAATATCCTGTGCTCCATAACAATATTAATAACCACTCTCGTGACTATGAGGACTCGAACTGGCTGGTAAGGTTAATACCATCCACATCCGACGGAGTGCTGACATATCCATATCAGCGTCACCTGTCGGTCTCGGCACTTGAAATGTAGGTCCTTTCTAACACATCACACATATTTTCAATGATGTACGGCGATGACTGACTCATATACCAGGCGACGAGACGAAACCAATATGTAACCGCTGTAAGCGCGGAAAGCGAGAATGTGTCCAGGCCGACCCAGCCGCCAACTTTCGATATGTCTTCACAACCGCTGCAGGGGTCAAACCCCCAGCAGCCTCCCAGAAGAAGACTCGGCCAGTCAGGCATTCTACGTTGATTACTGATGATCGCGATACGACTGCTCATAGCCCGGGGGACAATTTAGAAACAGCTTCATCTCCCGGTGTCTTAGAACAAGATGTCTATCCCTACATACCTCACGATGAAGAGCAATTGGATTCAGCCAGCCAGCCACCACTTCAAGCAGAGCTATCGCCAGAGATGTCAGATAATGGCATTATAGATCCCACCCTCTCTACGGTCACCTGTGAACCCATGCACATCCGTAGTGTTGCAGACTCGACAAGCTACCATGGGCCCTCGCCACAGAGCAACAACAGCGTCAGTATCGCGGGGACGATGACAGTGACAGGTGTTTCAGAATTATATGCGCGTTCTCGGGAAGATATCGGTCTGAGGTGCCGTGAAGAAGCAGCGCTTCTCAAATTCTTCAAGGAGCATTGGGTCCCGGGCGTATGCATCCCCGGTCTAAGGTTTACTCTCGCACACCGAGTGATAACGGTTCGATAGGAATAGCTCGACTCGCAAGATGCGAATCGTCACTTTGCGCTGGAGGTACACCAGCGTGCACCGAGAACTCCGGTTCTACTGAACGCGATTCTGGCAGTCGCATCACTTCACCAGAGCAGACTTTCCGGTTCTTCGATTGTGGTTGCAGAGCAGTACCACGAGGAATGCGTGAAACTGATTCTTGGCATACTCAACCAGGCAGATGGACCAATCGATGAGATACTCCTGGCCACCACTGTAATTCTGCGCGTTTACGAGCAAATGAATGGTCTGTGATTTTGCCAACACCATCAATTAATTTTCGTCCTCGGACAGCTGACACTGAGTCTTTGCAGGATCATTCAACGATGAAGAGTGTCACTTACTAGGAGCCTCCGCTCTAGCTTCGGCACCAGCGGCTACCAGCGGCCGCCTCTGGAAGGCAGCGTTCTGGGTCTATCTTCGTCAAGACATCTACATGGCGATTTTGGACCAGCGACCTATCAAAACAGATCTATCAATCTGCACGACATGGGCAAATGAGGAACCAACCAATGATTGCGAATGGAGCCAAGCCATTATGCTCATTGTCGCCGATATAATTGGCTTTTGTTTTTCCACGCTGTGGGATGATCCAGCAGAGAGATGGGCATCCCTACGTGAAAGATTGGACAATTGGGCATTCTCCCGGCCTGCGTCTTTTGAACCGTATTACTATAATGAGAGGAACATGGCTGCTGGGAGGTGCTTCCCTGACTTTTGGCTTTTCGAACAATGCCATGGTGAGTAATCCACTCATGTTGTAAAAATTCGGCAATTCATTGATATGGCTGCTCTGCAGTTACGGCGATTATCTACTACCACATGGGCCATGCGCTTCTCCTTATTTACGACCCAAACCACGCAATGGGCATCAATGCCCGACGTCAACAAAGGGTACTTGAGGTATGTATACTTGAAATGATTGCTCCCATACTCAATTCTAAATGGCACTTACTCAATCTGTTCCCATCCAACACAGGTCCAAGTAGCCCATCACGCTCATATAATATGTGGAATCTGTTTATCGAATCCCACAAGCGAGACACGTCGAACGGCTTGCTATGCAATGTTCCTCTGTTGCCGTTATATAACAAATCCCATGGAGCAGCTGGCTATTCTCGATATGCTAAAGGAAGCCGAGATAGAAGATCAATGGCCCACAGCACGGATATCCCAAGTATTGAAGGAGGAGTGGGACATCATCGGCTGACGACGGGAGAAGACGGGCAGTTTTTCCTCTGGTTTGGTAGCGGAGGATATTGCGATGATCATTATGGATCAGGACATGTATGCTCGTCAACTACCCACAAAATAGAACCATTTTGCCTGAGAGGTATCAGCCGAGCTTTCCCGGTCCCTTTTGCTTGGAAATCAAGACTTCGGCGCTTCATCTATCTGGTCTTCTGTGGAAAGTATTTCACGTAGCACCAGCGGAATGACTCATGAGGGTGGATATTCTTGGCGCCTTTTCCATATTCGGTACCTCGAAACGATGTCTCCTGTAAGTAGTCATTTTCCACAGAACAAACCTCGCAAGGTTTCGGCTGATCGAATCGACCGTGGACAGTGGTGGCCTTGGCTTACCGAACGCAGTCGAAGGATTCACATACTTTCTTCCTTCATTCAGACTTTGCCCCAGATCCCATAGCGACTCCACAATCCGGGGTAAGCTATGAATTTACGTCCGACAAGTATACCGATGAATATAAGAACCGAAGGATGGATTGATATCCAAGAGGAGGGATAAGAATTTATTGTTGCTGATCACTACAGACTTCAGTAATCGTCGCCAGCATGGGGTATTTTTTCGGGGCTCGTGGAAGCATGCTCGTTGGAGCAATGTCTTCAGCCTCATCAATTGCATTTCTCCTCATTGGATGGGACCAAGGTAAGAAATTCAATATTCCTCGCTATACAGTGGACATCTCAATTAATGGCCGCTATCCAGGAGTGCTTGGTGGTTTACTTTCAGGGAAATTGTTTCTTTCGACCCTGGGAAACCCTAGTGCGAGCGAGCTGGGAACCATCACTGCTGTGGTAGGCAAACGCATTATCCAATGACACGACAAAGTCCGCTACATACCTAACTGTCTACTCTAGTATGATCTGGGTTGTTTAGGTGGCAGTCTGATGACGATGTTCTATGGCGAGAAACTCGGACGACGATGGTCCACCATGATTGGTCTGAGTATTGTTATAGTGGGAGCCATATTGCAAACCTGTACTTTGTAAGTTGATCCGTCGGGGCGTGCATGAGGAGGATCCGAGCGACTGACATATTATTTTTTGCAACTGAACAGTTCAGGCGGACAAATGATAGCAGGTCGCATCATCGCAGGTGTTGGAAACGGCATCTCCACAGCGACAGTCCCGAGTAAGTTGAACTATACACTTTCTACTACAGGGAGAGAGAGAGAGACTAAGAAGTATCTAGCTTGGAACTCTGAAATTGTTGGTTCTCATAACAGGTCAGAACCGGATGTTGAATCCTATTTGTTGCTTTGCCCAACTAACCCTACGCCAGAGGCCGCTTGAATGCCATCTCAGGTTCTATGATCGGGGTAAGACACAATTGCATCTCATTCTTACTGAATCTAGAATGTTCATTGACTCTCAATCTTCTTCACTGTTGCAGCTTGGCATTTGCTTGAGTTATTGGTTTGATTATGGGGTAAGTCCGCTCATCGACCGAGATACCGCGGCGGGGCAGCTGTATTGACTGTTTGTAGATGGCATACACCAGTGGCTCCATACAGTGGCGCTTACCGATTGCCATCCAACTACTCTTCGCGGGTGCCACATTATTCATGGTGAGACCTCAGTCGTTCAGCCGATGTGCTATTATATATTGGGTCGCGTAACCCCTAACTCTGTGTGACATAGGCAATCTTTCTCCCAGAGTCACCTCGGTGGCTGATCGCCCAAGGACGAGTCGATGAAGCAATGGATGTTCTTGCTTGCTTGGAATCAAAAACTTCAACTCCTGAGACCCCCGCTGTTGTAGCCAAGTGTCAGGATATTCAGCTTGCTTTGAATGCAGAGCAAGCACTGGGACCATTGAAGTGGGCTGAATTGTGGGAGAACAAGGTCACTGGTAACAGGAAGTATGTTCATCTATGAAAGCTCTTCTCTGTCTTCATCTTTGCTGACCATTCTATCTGTAGACGCCTTATCCTAGCATGCGGAATCATGGTCTTTCAACAGATGTCCGGGATTAACGCCTTGGTGTATTACATACCATATCTCTTGGAAAACTCCGTGGGACTTGCAGCAAACATGGCTCTTCTGATCTCGGGCTTAGTTGGTGTAGTCTTTGTCGTCTTCTCCGCCTACGCATTCTTCTTTATCGATAGATGGGGCAGACGAAAGCCCTTCATCATCACAAGTCTTGTTCAAAGCCTGAGCATGACTTTGGTGGCTATTCTTCTATCTCTCAACAATACAAACGCCAGCAAGGCGTCAGTCGTTTTCTTCTTCCTCTACATGGCGTGAGTCCCCAAGAGTTCACTTCACTCAACCCGATCTGACAAAACTTTCAGTGCATTTGGAGCCTGCTACTTGGGTGTCCCTTGGAGTTACGCTCCTGAACTACTTCCCCTCAGGAATCGCGCCCGTGGCTGTGCGATAGCATCCGCCGTGAACTGGACATGTAATTTTGCCATTGTGGAGTTTGTTCCGTCGGCGATTACAAATATCTCCTGGCGCACATACATCATCTTCGCGGTGTTGAACTTCACTTGGGCTCCATTGCTGTACCTCTTCTATCCAGAAACTGCACGCCTGACCATGGAGGAGATTGACAATTTGTTTGTGAAAGAGCCTATCCAGCTGCATACTCTGACAACCCATGCGAGCGACGATAGCGAGAATCAAGATGGCAAAGTCGCGATTGAGTTTGAGGAGAGAACTTGAGCATCGTGTTACTGGGGAAGGGAATCATACCGGGTGCTTGGAATTCACTAGATCGGGAACATTTGGAATGGTGTGGTATGCGGAGTCAGTCTTGGAGTTGATGTAGATTAGATTCAGATTAGATTCAGATACAGTCTATACAGAATGAGCATTGCGATTCACCGCGCAGAAGGAACTCTCATATCAGAATATAAGTATAACTAGTGATAACGAGGACCTTGTTATTTGAATTGTGATATCGTCTTTTACATGTACCACGAGGACCAAACATCCGTAGTCGATGGAGACATTCGCTCGTTTATGCCAATGTCGTAAGCCTTCCAGGAAAATAAGGGTACTATGAGTGGTGGAACCTCTACTTGAGATCTCATAGAGCTGTAAATCCTTTGTTGATAGGTGAGTGGTCATCTACAACATATGCCAGATGGGTAAGGCTTAAGTAACCTCTGAGGATGTTGAACTATCTAACTTCAGCATAATTCGATAATTTCACTTGATTCACTTGTACATTTAGCGCGTAGAAAGAAAGAAAACACAGAAGCCAAGCCATTCTACTCAGGAGTGATAATGATATTATGTCTATAAGGCAAATGGAAATCATTAACAGATGGATTAAACAAGGAAAACACACATTTATCTAACCAATAATCTAACAAAATGATCAATAGCCCAAGAAGGCATTCACAAATGATCTAGCAGCACCAAGGACGTTGCTCACTGTATTCGCCACAATGGTGTTCTGCGAATTCAGCAACAGAATGAGCCCCAACAAGGCGTAGACTTGGGGGCTGGTCGTCACAACCAAGCGTTTGAGCCGATGCAGGACCCACCGTCGCGAATGAGGTGTCTTGATAAAGACATTCCACTGCGGCTGCAGTGACTGCTTCCAAAATGTCGACGCATATCCGGGCCACGAAGCAGAGTTCCGACCGTTGCTGTTAATATACCAGTTTGAACATCCTGCCTCGAAGACTCCTCCTCGCAACTGGGCATGGATACCATTCACCCACTGGTTCTCGACAGTCTGTTTCACCTCCAGTGTCGATATGCGACGATCAATCAAAGGGGCAATCAACGTTCTGGCGATATAGGCGACCTGTACCTCAGCTGCAAAGAGGACGGAGTTGTGGGCTGGGAAGGTATTCGGTCCAAATCTGCTTGATGATTAGAGCGAATATTTCCACCTGCGCGATGAACTACTCACAAGGTTGCAAAATTTGGGAATCCATGTACATAGGTGCCCATGTAAGCTTGGGCTCCTCGATTCTCCTTCCATTGCTGGAGGAGACTGCGCCCATTTCGTCCGTAAACTTCCATTGGCACTAGGAATTGTTGGACCTCAAAGCCTGTTGCGAGAACAATGACGTCAAACTCGGTTCTCACACCATCGGTGCTAGTAATGCCTGTCTGGTCGATTGACTCAATTCCATGGGGCGCTAGCTCAACCTTAGGGTTGTGAAGAGTCTCCAAATAATCAGGATCAAAGATTCGACGCTTGCACCCTATATCTAATCAACAGATGTCTTGAAGATATTAAGCATGCAAACATACCTAGTGGAAATTCCGGAACAAGGAAATGATGGTATTTCGCAGGCGCCGTAGAGTATATGTAGTCTCGTGCATGGACTTCTGCTTTGGCTCGCAGATTTTCAGCTTCCACTGTGGACCCGTAGGCTGCGACCATCCGATCGCTAGCGAGGAAGATGCGAAGTCTGATAAAGCGCTCCAGGAGAGGAATATAGCGGAAGCACCACTTTTCCAACGCCGTGAAACTCCGATTCGGACGCTCATGATACCACTGCGCGCTGCGGGCATACTGTTTGACAAAGGCAACGTCGTTGGCGACCTCAGGAACCACTTGCACTGCACTGCATCCGTTGCCTATGATGGCCATCCGCTTGCCTCGATAGTCATAGCTGTGATTCCAGCGGGCGGTATGGAAGATTTCACCCTGGAAGGTTTCCATTCCTGGGAATTTGGTGTCTCGGGGTTTGGAAATACCTCCCACGGCTGAGATGAAGACCTTGGCGGTTCTGGTGTACTCGAGATTGGTTAAAAGATCTCGGAGGTGGACTTCCCAGAACCCCTTTTCGTTCCAATTTGCAGAAATACATTCAATACGGAAGTGCATGTGCTTGCGCAAGTCGAATTTGTCCACGGTGGACTCCATGTCTAATTCGCGTTGGGTCAGAATATTGTTTCAAATCGCATTTTTGCCAGCGCAGGAACTTCATTGTGACTCACATTGTAAGATCTCCGAGCCTCCACATAGCTCCTTAGACCAGTTGGGATTCAGGTTGAAAGAGAAGGAGTACAAGATTGAGGGCACGTCGCAGCCTCTGAATGATGGTCAATGAACCTGAATTGTGTCCCCGTGGACTGCTACTCACACTCCAGGATATGTGTTTGACCTCCATACACCGCCCGGTCCATCCATCTTCTCGTATATCTGACCAAAGTTAGGTATGGGTCTGTTATTCCCCTCGATCTGGAGTGAGGCTCTTACGGTGAAGTCATTTAATCCCAACTTGTGCTTCAAAGTATGCGACAGCGCAATGCTAGAAGGGCCAGCGCCGACAATGATAACTTCTGCGTCCAACATCTTGCCGCATCGAAGGATATGATCACTTCGGTATGATCTCGAAAAACGTTTGACGAGTTTGGAATTCGAGATCACTGCAACAGTATGACCTTAAGTACCGCTCACTATCTAGTCCCCATGGCACATACCCCAACCAATGTTGACCTATTAGGTGAAGCTGATAATTCAACCTGGCTTGCGACTAGTAATCCAATAGTCGACTGCCTTCCCCAGTTCCCCACAAAGTCCAGGTCCGCTCCAGGTGATGTTGTCGCAAATCCACATCGCGTCAATTCCCTAGTTTGGGGGAGACTCTCGGTCTCACAGCTTACAACTTGCGTCTTCTGGGCAGTTCTGGGCAGCGACCACGATGGGCGGAGCCTACCTACCTTAAACGACACGAACTGAAACGAGCGACTTCATTCCTGTCCGAATACAGGCATCGAGTCGAGGTGGCGAACTTGCAAATGGATTTAGACTTCCGTCGAGTTGCTTGGCGATCTTCAGGTCAGTTGTATGATCTTTACCAAATTCCCGATTGATAGATTTTTTTTTATCTCTTATTGGCAGGGCTTTTGGTACATTTAATCGTGATTTGTGTCGCCTTCTTAGCCACGAATGAGGAATGCGATGGGGTAGACGGAGATCTGAGCTGGCCCTACAACATATACTAGTATGTAGCTGGTAAAATATTTTTGTTCAAGCTGTGTTTCAATAACTGTCCGTCTCGTAGCTCTTGTGAGATCAAATGGTCTTTTGCTGAATGCCTGCAAAGATAATGGTGAGTTTGTAAACATTGAAATAAAATTAGCATCCAATTGCCACTGTACCCAGGAGCTAGGTTGTAATGAAGAAGGGGTAACTATGTGACTTTGCAAGAGGGTTATTTCAGTGAACACAAAAGAGTCTTTTTCATATCATTCACGGTACCTGGGTACTACATAGGGCTGGCTGTGCTTAGAAATTGAGGCTCTTCCATTGTTGTTACTCTTGAACTATATGGAGTTATTGGTGACATGCCGTGGAGATAATGAAGACACCGAAAAGATCAATATTGAATATGGCCACCATGCTACTTCGTCACTTCATAGAGGCACTTCATAGAGAAAGATCTACTGAAACTCCTGAGCAACAGCAGCAATCACCTCATCGTAGTGCTTGTGGAAATCAGCATCATCTCTGGTCGGCTTCCATCCCAGCTTTCTGCTCAAATCGGCGCGGGATCGTGAACTTGAATGACGTTAGTAACCATTTGACCGACTTGTAGACTCCAAGACGAGATACTTACTTGCTAGCCAATGTGACCTCCAAAAGATCTTCCTTGCCTCCAGCAATGTGGGCGGCCTCGGCGAGTGAAACTTCCTTGACCTCGTTCGTGGGCAACAAGCCCCGAGCGTACAAGGCCTCGGCAATGCCACGAGACACATCCAGCCAGATATGCTCGCCTGTCTCAGCAAAGAAGATGCCCATGCGCCCGGAAGGAATATCCTGGCGACCAGCCAAAATGCCTTCGAGAAGCAGAGTGTACAAGGGAGCGAGATCAAGAATGTGGACATGGTTCCAAATTCCATCTCCCTTTCCAATCACAATTGCCTGTTTTCTCTTGATAGCCTCACGTGCAAGGTTGGGAACCTGTTGGGAGATTGTCGCAACAGGGCCACTGCCTTCGCCGTAGATGGTCGGCGGCACAACAATGTAAGTGGGGACGTTAAGCTTCTCTCCGGTTTCAATCACAACGATATCAGTGATACGTTGGCCGTAGGGACCGCGGCCCTTCTCGTACGCATAGATATCACCAGTTGCATCAGAGTAGATGCCACGGTCAACGAACTTTCCAGAAATGTGTTGATCGCCGAGAATGGAGGTTCCGGAAGTGTGGATGTAGTTCACCGCACGTCCAGTACGCTCCTTTCGCTCTGCTAGCCCTTGGACAATGGCGGCAGCAGCCTTGTCATTACTAGCTGATGCCGCATTGATGACGACATCATGTTCGCTGGCGGCCTTCTTGACGATGTCCAAATCATCTAAGCTCTTGAAAAAGATAGATTCAACGCCTCTGGCCTTGAGCTTTGAGGCATGCTCTTGGTTGCGGACAAGCGCAGAGAAAGAATACTGGGATACATTCTTCGAGTTCTGCAAGTCCGTAAGGATGCTTCCGCCGCTGTCATATTGTTAGCACAATGAAAGTCCGATGCCAATGGTGTTATACCCACATATAACCGGTAGCTCCGAGGATCAGGATCTTTGTTTGAGACATTGCGAATGAGAGAGTATTTAGATCGATAATTGAGTGGTTTCTTGACAATCAAAGAGCTGGCTTCACGACTATTCAGAGAGTCCTTGGTGAATTGAAGTTCTGATGGATCATCCTGGCTACAAGTCAAGTAGCACTGATTTTATATTGCTCGTCTGCTTTGAAATCAAAGACGATAGAAATTTTGAAGTCGTCTTTCAGTTTCTCTGAAACTTCCCAGGAAGGTCCAATCGTCAAATTAATAGTTAATGGAAAACGTCATGTAAATGATTAGTAATGACCTGTGTGGACCTTTCAGGGTCTCGGAGAGGCCGATATTACCTCTTTGAGGGTGTCGTATCGATGTCTCAATGTAGTTAGTAACCTAGACCCACAAAGCTAGTTCGGTACGGCCTAGATCCAAGGATGGACGCCGAGTCTAAACCTTAATCGCCATATCTACAGGGCAATATAGCCAAGAACATACGAGAAGTCAAGATGTCATGCATCAGAATTTCCCCGTGGGGATTGCATATACTCTCTGTGACATGCGCATTTGAGTTCGAAGAATGCGGGGGAAACAAGTGAAAGGATGCTAGCTTCTGAGCATTGAATATACAGTGATTTAGGATATTAAGTGGACTAAAAAAGCAGCGCGATTGATTCGTGTTGAACAAAAGACAACACCTATATCTGAGAGACGGCAAAACTCATCTACTATATAGATAGAACTCTTCTAAGTAAACCGGACATCATGTCTATTTTCAAAGAGGCCAAAGGCCGAACGCTATACCGCATGATGAGTATATCCTCTTCTCTTGTAAGCATTACTCGTGGACGATATCCTGCTTCGAACAAGACATGCAAGTTGACAAGACTATCAGGCGTTCTGTATGTATGGATACGACTCCGGCGTTCTCGGTGAACTCCAAAAGACGGATGCATACTTGAAAGCACTACAGGTTTGTCTACTGTTACTGAATTTCACCAGCAGCATCTTGACAGATCCCTTCTTAGTACCCCAAGGGGTCGTATATCATACCTATGGTTGCTTCCTCCTACACCCTAGCAGCAGCGGTGGGCTCATTGACTGTGATGATGTTTGGAATGGTGCTTGGACGCCGATATTGCATTGTCCTTGGTAACGTTTGCGCCATTATCGGTGCAGTTCTCCAAGCATCTTCTTGGTCTGTACCTCAGATAATTTTAGGGCGTGTGGTTTGTGTGCGTGGCCCTTGGTTATATATCTTGCAAGTGAAAGTACTAAACTGAGCACAGGGATTCGGTCTGGGGGTACGTTTCGGCCTCATCTTTCGCATGACGCTAGGATAATCTGACCCGAGCTTCAGTATATCTCATGCACCGTACCGACTTATATGGTAAGCTCACTTTGGTTTAAAAGAAGCCTTGGCCTGTACTAATATCTTTGGCTTGCAGGTCGAGATGAGTATAGATTCAAAAGCGCGTGGACCAGAAGTCGCCATTCAATGCGCCGTCCTTATCTCAGGCATTGCGCTCGCGTACTGGGTTGACTTTGGCTTCACCCGCATGGACAATCAAATTTCCTGGGTAAATCACGCATCATCGTTGACAGTATTATGCTAATACTTAGGTCCAGAGAATTCCCATTGGCCTCCAGGCAGCTTTAGCAATAGTGTCGGTCTCTGGAATGCTTCTGCTCCCAGATACACCCCGATGGTATTACGCGACAAACCGAATAGAAGAGGGCGATAATGTTCTTGCCCGTCTACATGGGCTACCGCTGGATGACGATCGAGTACAGGCGCAGAAAGAAGAAATCCAAGCATCGATCAGACTTGAAGAAAGTGGAAAGTCCAAGTTCAACATGAGTCTACTCCTGTGGGACACAACCGATCTTCGAATCGGGCGACGTATTCGTATCGCGTTTCTGATGTTATCAATCAAGCAGATGATGGGTAAGATCAAGTGACAGCAACGTTTGCAGACTCACTTCTTACTGATGATACTAATCTATTCTAGGAATCAACATGATGGTCTACTACAGTCCTACGATATTTGCCCAAGTTGGCTTATCGCCCTTCCTCTCGCAACTGCTCGCCGCAGTTATGATGACTATCTACGCCTTTGGAACATATCTCCTACCAAGCACTATCGAGCGATTGGGGCGCAGATCTATTCTCTTATGGTCGGCGATAGCTTGTACCATCTTGATGCTCATATTTGTCGTCATGATTGGATTGGAGAATCGCACCCTCGCCACCCAGTGGACAGCAGTCGCAGCCGTGATCTTGTTCATGTTTGTGTTTGGATATAGTTGGATTGGCATCACGTGGCTTTACACTGCTGAGGTTTGTTCCCATCAATCTCGTCTTCGTTGCTTCACCTGTTGACAGGAGCTGACCACATACTGTTTATTTAGATCGCTCCTTTGAAGTACAGACATGTTGGTGCCGCTGCCGGCGCATTTGGAGAATGGACTTTCTCCTTCACCACCGTATTCGGAGGTGGAACTGCAATCACGAACGTTGGCTGGAAAATCTATATCTGGCAGCTTCTGTCCTGCGCAACGGCTGTAGTCTTTATATACTTTATGTGCCCTGAGGTATGTTGATCAAGTCGCAGCGATCAGATTCTAAGCACCTGGCTTACATTGTTTGCAGACAAATGGCAAGACGCTCGAGGAGATTGATTTCTTGTTCGCCGTTGATTCCGTTCGGGACACCATCCTTGCTGATCAGCCTATACACGATCACAAGGGCGAAGCCACTAGTGAAAGGATAGAGCGGGTGGCCTAGGCGATTACTCAAGGGTTACTTAATGGATCTATGTTCCAGTACATATCGGGTGGGTCATTAGATGATCGAATCTAGAGTCGGGAGTGTGTTCATTCGTGGAGGGCATGCTATCTGTCGCTGATCCAGATATCTTATGTTTTACCAGCACATTGTCTGGTCTTGGTGATTATTGAGCGGTTTGTCCTTGTCTTTGCAGTGCCAGCAATGCGCCATGAACCACGGGAACCTAATATAGCCAATATAACCACAACCTTGTTCAAAGAGGTAGATCCTTTACCTTAACCAAGAATACGAACAGAGATTCACAGCTTATGGAAGTATTGCCAAGACACGGAGATGTTGACCGTGATTTTTCAGTCGGGGAATTCTACCTGAAGGACGCCAAGAGGAGGAGTAGACACTCTTCAAACGCAGATCATCGCCTATCAAAGAGAGAGGAAGGAAATGTCGCAAATTAGTCTAGTTACAGACTGTTATAGTGAGTTTTTCCTACAAAGCGCGAAACCATTTGATAATGCCTTCTCACTCTGCAACCTTTCAGAAAACAGACCTCAAGCGGACTCTATACAATCAGAAGGCAAAAGACCATGAGAAAGCTGGGCTCGATAGGGCCTCCGCTGAGTGAGTGCTGGAAGTTTTACCGCATTTTGATCCGGCAGCAAGGCGATGTCCTAGCTGGGAAATCCGACGAAGAAGCATTCATTCATGGATTGAAACGATTCCCCGTACTCACGAAAGTGACTGTCACGCCTGCAGCCCATGGCTTTCTTTTCAACCCGCTTTATCAAACTCCCATGATTTCATCATTCCCGGAAGGATTCAATTATCCCATACCCCGCGGATGGCCACTTCCTAGTCACGATCAACCGGAGGAGGTATATTCGCTTCCTTGGAAACGGCTCAACGAAGTGCAGAAGGAAAAGTTCCACGGATTCCGGATCGTAGCACGCGCGCTCGCTGAACAAAAGAATGATGTCGTCGAGTTCAGTGTAGATTCCCGTCTACTTCGCACGGGAATTAACTGCTCGATTCTTGGTGACGCTTGTGAGGAATATAATCACTTGGCCACACTGCTCAAGAAACCGGGCTTCCGTCACCTCGATCTTTCTTTCACTCTCGCCGGAACATGGCAATCATTGCCCCATGAAAAGCTCCATGATATATTACGCGAAGCAGGCGATCTGGAAGAGCTCAGCCTCGCCACCACAGGAATTGACGCCGAAAACGAACACAGGAATCTGCACAACGTCACGCCTGTGCCCTTGAAGGACATATTCCCCTTTGAGAACTGGCCCAAACTCCAACACTTTGAGCTATCACGATTGATAGTCAGCGAATCCGACGTGATATCGTTCCTTTCAGAGCTACCTGCAACTGTGCGATCTGTGACGTTAAGTTTCTTAATATTCGTGGACAGCGAAAATCACTGGCATTCTTTCCTTGCGAAGGTGCGCGAGGAAATCCGGGAAAGCCGTCTCTGGTCAGATCGACGGCGAAATGTGACTGTCGGCTGCAATCAAGATATCTCTCTTCCAGGGCGTGCGGAATGTATTGGAAATGAGGTTGATGAATTCTTGTACGGGGACGGACAAAACCTGTTCCTTGATCCTCCCAATTAAAATGCCCAGGGTAGGGTATGGAAGTGAGAAAGATCAATTGGACCCCAGCAGCTAGTCTTGTCTGTTTAGTTCAATTGGACAGTTCATGGATACCTGGAAATGAGTGTTGTAAGGGCAACTCTGGCCCGAGGCTTATGATTTCTCTTGAATACTGCAATATCAAACTCATGAGACCCATCTATAGGACACCTGTGGACAATGGGGATATTTATCTCCATGGGACGATGGAACTATGGCCCTGAGGGCAGTGGATACTGTATGTTACCTGGGAGGCCACGACAAGAAGAGTCTGATCCTGAAAGAGTGTAATTGCTAGATTTATCTACTGCCAACGGGGGATACCTGCCAGGCTCAGCACAGACCAATCGATGTCGCCTGCTCTCTGTCAATATCCATGACTTCCCTGCCTCTTTCGAACTTTGGGAGCAAGATAAATCGAAAAATCAAATCAACAGCACAAGTTTACATTCTTTTCAGATGAAGTGAACAAGAGTCCTCACTTGCTATAATCCGTGACACGCAGATACATCCCAGTCGGATGTTCCCAGTTTATCTACCCGACAGCCCACACCGCGTTGGAAAATTCTGCCTCAACGCCAGCCAAGACCTGCATCTACACCCCAATACGGAGTCCTTCTGTACGCGACATTCCCAATGAATAATCAAAAAAGACGCGGCGGACGCGGGGGGTCGCACCCCTCCCACCCACGCGTGCCCCCCTCAAAAGCCATCACCCCAGGCACGGCCGTCAACATCATCCTCAAAGCCGACCAGCCCACAGGACGGACAGTATCAGGGACAGTGAGCGAACTACTCACGCGTGGTGATCACCCACGAGGCGTCAAAGTGCGGCTGACCGACGGGCGCATCGGAAGAGTCCAGAGCCTCCGGAGCGGTGAGCCGGAAGATGACGGAAAGAGCGCACAAGAGAGCGTTGGGATTCAAGTAAGAGCAGAGGGAGGGGATGTGAGTGGGAGACGCAATCGTTTTACCTCGCGTGATATGCGTCTTGATGGGCCTGAGGAGCCTTCGGCTGAGCCCCTTGGGCTGGATATGTACATACGCCCTGCGAAGGGGAAGAAGGGGAAGAAGACGCAGGCTGGACGGGATGAGCGGCTGGAGGAGAGGGCTGAGGATACAGGTGGTGCTGCTCAGGTACCGGGCTCCCTCAAGTGTCCTGTGTGCGCTGAATTCGAGGGCGATGAAGCTGCTGTGGCGCACCACGTTGCTGGTCATTTCGGAGAATCAGATGAGTTTTGAATAAACCAGAGACAAGTTGCGGCATACTTCAGCGATCTCCCTTCTTAGCCTTGGGGCTTTCAAATCTTGGGTGGATCTATACATAGGTGAAGCGTAAGAATCAACATTCCCATTGTGCTCTTCCTCTTTCACTATATATAGGACCAGGACATCCCCATTTCTCCGTTTGAGGGGGAGGTAACATAGCTTCAATTTATACCTACGAGTCTAGGCAAAGGCAGCCGTAGATAGAGGGATCTTCCTCTTGCGTCCTTAAAGCACAGGTTAAATCTGTGTCTTTAATTCTGGCATAATTTCCGCTCCATCGCCCAAAAAGGGCGGGTCGGGGCTGAGGGTGGAAGAGGAGTATGGAACACCTGAAGAAACTGAAGCTGATCAGGCCATCAGAATGTGATTCACAAATAAACAGTACTGTGGGGCCTGCGCCCTTTTGGGTATGGACGGAGCGTGACTGAGTGCACAATAGATGCCCCCGATAAATCTCTGAGTAATCAAACACACTCAGTGAGCGCTCAGTGGGCCTCACATTTCAGTCACGTGTTTATATCGAGCAGCTCACTGAGCTTGAGCCCGGACTGAGATTTACTCAGTGAGCCTGACTCTGAGCGCCCTCATAAAGACGGCAGCAGCCAAGATAGGAAAGCCCCACCCGGCAGAGGAAATATGGTACGTATAACTACCTAGTGGACGTGGAAAAAGAAGATTATCTCGTATCTTATCGGGGAGATCGGGGAGATCTGAACTTAGCAACCTCCCAACCTTTTGCCAAATGGGTACCAAACGCGATTGGAAAGGCCAGCCACTCGAGCTAAATCCTGAAGATACAAATAAAGATACGATCATGGCAGAAGCAGAGTCAGCTCCTTCAATCCTCTCAATCTTTGAGAACTTCCGTGACGAACTGGACGAGCACCATGATCGCCGCGAGCGTATTATCAAGAAAAGCCGCGACATTACCGCCCTGAGCAAGAAGATGTAGGCCCTCCACCTCACCTCCCACTGAAGAAGAGCATCACTAACTGAGAGATATCTAGTATCTTCGCCCTTCAACGAGTCCGCACAACGAACCAACCCCTCCCACCCAAAATCGCCCAAGAAAACCAAGCCCGTTTCGATCAAATCCGCGAACTGTTTGAAGCTGTCGTCCCCGAACAACTAGGCATCAATGGCTGGCGATACCAGCGCCAAATCAGCGCCGGAATCCAAGAATTCATCGAGGCCATCTCCTTTGACCACTACCTACGCACACAAACGCTCATCACTCATGCCGAGTGCTCCGCCCGCATCCCATCACAAATCCTCGTTTCAGAAGAAGACTACCTAATGGGCCTGTACGATCTCACAGGAGAGATGATGCGCTTTGCAGTTCTATCACTGAGCTCTGGAAATGCAACCGCTATCCAGACGACCGAGACCACAGCAAGCGAAAGCGAGAAATCGACGGTCGCTTCGTCACAGGGTGGCATCGTCGTTGATCTACGTGCTATGCGCGCAGGGTTTGAGGCGCTCAGTGTGCCACCTCGGCATTACATGTTCCGGGATATGGCGAAGAAGCTGGATGTGATGCAGAACAGTGTGGAGAAGGTTGAGCGGGCGGCGTATGGGATTGTCGTTCGTGGGAGTGAGAGGCCGAGTGGATGGACACCTGATCTGTCGGCTGCGGTGGAAGTGTCATCCTACTAAAAAGAAAAGAAAAGAAAAGAAAACTACATATCATGAGGTATCCAGCAATGATCAATTTTAAATGACTATTGTGCATTGATGTAGTCCGTTATAGTTCAGTCCGGTAGGGTCTGCATGGCTTCCCATCTGCCACTATATTGAATTTGATCGAGTCCTTTGCTATATCCATACCCCCATATCCCCCCAATATCCCATTAGTGACTCATTTCTACATGTTTTGATCGAAATCGCATATTTCCGTATTTGACATTCGCTATACAGGTAGCGTCACGGTGACATCACCAGTTCAGAAGGGTAAAGACAGTAGAAAACCGTAGAAAACACCAATTGAACATTGAACATTGCACTTGGGTGTAAGAAAAGAGAATCAGGAAATCAAAGAAGAAAAGAAGAAAAGAAGAAAAACGCCCTCATAAAAACGATCGTGTCACCCATATCTCATAGCACCAAGAGCCAAAGCCGTGGCAATGTTGACTCCACAATCAAACCGGGGAGCGGGGGTTCTCATCCTCAGAGAGAATACCCTGTGAAATCAGATCTTCAGGCTGTGGCCGATTCTGAATCTTATGTTCGAGGTTATCGGCTAGCATATGCTTCTCGAGTTCACGGGCATGGGCCTGTAACGCGGGGGCAGCGGAGGTTGCGGGGAGGATATTACCTTGGCGGGGTTGTTAGTATACTCTGAGAGGAATCCCAGGTACCAGTCTCAGGTACAAGATAAAGTAGACAATAAGAATGTATCAACTCAGAACGAAAAGGAGAAAAGAAAGGGAAACAAACGCTCAACCAGCTCGTCCTTCTCAGGCCTCTTCTCCAGGTTCTTCTTCAGACTGTCTGTAGCACGCTGGCGATCGAGCTCCTGGCGGGCGGATTGAAGGGCTCTGTGATTGTGTTAATCATATCTCAAGAAACTGGGCAATTTCTCGGAAACACCCACGGGGCTACATTGGTGTCCAGCAGGATGTGGCGGTTCTTGAGGTCCTGTATTTCGGGGCGGGTTTGAAGGTGTTTCTCCAGCGAGTTGCGACGCTCGTGGGTTGGGGGAAGGGACTGTTCGATGGAAGACATTGTAGCAAGTAATGATATTCAAAGTGTTCCAAGTGTTATTAAGAGGTGAGATGGAGAGGAATGAGAGGGAGTGAAGTATTTAAAACGCCGGAGAAGGCGAAAGTCAAGTGATTGTCCCGTGGGACAATCACGCGGGGAAAGCGGCGGTCTATACATCGACATCATACGGACAACGACCTACTATAACTACGATAACTACCTATAACAGGGGGGAAAAAGTCGAAGAGTAAATTGAATTCACTGGGATAATATGGGATAATCTAGAACTAGCACACTAGTAGATCATAAAAAAAAGATACAATCCATTATCATACCATCTCCCAGCGCAAAAAAAAAGAAAAGAAAAGCAACCGTCTCAACGTCTCCGCAATTTGACGATCTCCCATCTCCGTCTCCTAAGGAAAGGGTGAAAAGGGGAAAAAGGGGGAGGGCACAGGTTTTCCGAAGTAGACATATCCAAGCAGCTCATCACAGCCGCGGGTTGAATCCACCATGGGATTCATGTCCTTTCGTGTCCGAGATCCGATCATGCCGGGGTTCTGGAATGGTTTATGCCGGGGGAAGAGGGAAAAGACACACTCTGCAGGCAATCACAGCAAGACAGATCACCAGATCCAGATCCCCCGCATTAGGGGGGGTTATTGCAGTCCAGCAAAAAGAAAAGAGACACCCCTGTCCGGTTCTGGATGCATTGGTTCACAAAACACTCCAGTCTACTATCATCAAGAGATGACGTGGAGTAGACCGTTCTGCTCGTGTTAATCAAGGAACCCAAAGCTTACCACGGCCACGACCATTGCCCCGTGCACCGCGCGAGGATCCACCACGGCGACCGTTGGATGAGCGGCGAGAGGCTCCAGCATTACCGCGGGAGGCACCAGTGGCACCGGCGGCAGCCTGTTGGGTGCTCAAGTCTACAGTCTGCGGCTTGGTTGCACCACCCAGAGACCGGCTAAAAGAGTCCGGGTCGATGGGCTTGGTAGGAACTTCCACGGTGACAGGAGGCTCAACAGGAGGTGGCGCAGCCTTCGCGGCAGTCTTCGGAGCAGCCTTTCGTTGACCCCCACCACGCGAGGCACCTCGGGGATTCCCTTTTCCACGACCGCGGGGGACAAACACTAGCTCATCCTCGTCGCTCTCTTCCTCGTAGGACAACAAGGTCTTCGGCTCGGCGGGTTGGGTCTGAGTCTTCTCAACATATTTGCAGCGGTTTTTGTACTCACGCTCCTCGTACTGGATAGCGGTGCGTAGCTGCAGAATGTTCTTGACACCAATGCCAAACTTTTGAGCCCACACCTGGGTCGCACGGTCATTGGAGATCAGAATGCAGGTCTTGGCCGAGTTCTCGGCATCGGGGCCGGTATGCAACCGCCAGAGCAGAGCGCTCAGCAATGGGCGCAGAGCGGGTGGCGCGGTCGGGATGACGGATCCGGAGATGGTGCGCTGGTGGGTAGAAGCCTTGCTCTTGGTCTTGTTATTCCTGGCAGTTCCATTGCTGGACTCATGCTGGGCGCACTCGGGGCTGGTACGGGAGCTGCGAGAGGATGTGCGCGATCCAGGTCCGCTGGGGGTGCCGACGGAGGTGATCGACACAGCCTCCGGGTCCTTCTTGAAGTTCAGCTTGGACAACAGCATCTGCGACAGATCATCCGACTCGTTCTTGGTCAAATCATCCTTGGCGCTGGATTCAGCCACTGGCTCTTTATTGTCAAGTGCCTCGTCAACTACCTCGGGTTCCTCTTCGAACTCCGGCAGGAAGAATTTCTCGGCCTCCTCCCAGCGCTCGTATTGTTCCATGGGGCCCTGGAGGACAACTCGGTCGGTGGCGATGTGATCCTTGCCGGAAGTGACCCGGTCAAGAAAGCGAACTGCTTCGCGGGCGTTGATGGCGACCTGTGATCCTGCTCGCTTCAGCGCATGGAGTCGTTCAAGTGCTAATTAGAGAACAATGGTTAGATCGGCAAGCGCGCTGAAATGAGGCAATCAGAGTTTCCTCAACATTCGGATACTTACTGTAAAGAGGAACCACGAGGTCGATAGCACCATTAGTGGTCCATTTCTTGATTTCGCTAATATTGGTGGACAAGGCCGTCTCGTCCACGGCACATCGGAAGACCTTGCGTCCGGTCGACATGGCAGATATTGAACGAGTGTATTCGTGTATTCGTAGTGAGTGAGAGGTACAGGTCAAAGACCGCCCTATATCGGAAGACTAGAAATGTAGACAACCGCGACTGAATCGGGGCCGGTCAGCACGGGCCTAGAGCTGAGGAAGGAGGTTTGATGATGGAGGGACCTGGGAATGTGGGGGGAAAGGGAAGAGGGAGGAGTGGGATGTCGGTTGATAAAGCCGAGATTATTTTCACTCACGATGAGAATCCAGTTGACAGGATGTTTCCATCTGCAGCATCTTTGTAACAATACAGTCTACTTGGGGCCAAAGAACACACCTTGAGAAATGATGCGATGGGCAGAGATGGAAATATGCTGACTAAGCGGATTTCAGGAACAAGGCCGGATTTAAAAGAGAGAGAAGTGAGGGTTTCTATATATCGAAGAGAGATACAGTCTAAGAGTAGAGAGAAAGAAAGAGAAAGAAAACGATCATGTTCGTGAAAGAAAAGGGTTGGAGAGCCATCATTCCGGCCTATGACTTCACCTTCTTGATGAGGCCATCCGATTCCTTAACTCGTTGCGCCCACTCACTGGTTTGGATATGTTCATATTAGTACTAGTCGCAACATTTGGATTACAGGGGGAACTTTATATACTTACGTCCAGCTGCCGTCATATACCCGACGCAGGTTTGGATCGCCATATTCCGCCTCACTCAGGGCTGTCTCAATGATGGAGGCAGTCACGCCAGTACCGCACGAGCTGATGATTGTTTGGTTTGGATCCACCTTGTGGGCCTCAAAGACCTTGCGCAGGTCTTCAGCAGGGAGATAGGCTTTTGTTTCAGGGTCCAGCAGTTCTTGGAAGGGCAGGCTCTTGGAGCCAGGGATATGGCCCGATGACAGGCCAGGGCGCGGCTCTGGGTCGGTTCCAGCCCAACGACCATAGGAGCGTGCATCTAGGATCTCTACTTCCTCTGCGCCTTCTTTTCCATAGTCAAATGCCAACTCCTTCATCTCCCGGAAGGAGATCACTAGTCGCGAGTCGTATGTTGGAACAGAGTACTTGGACTTCTCCACCACTGCGGGTTCGCCGCTCTCAGTGGGAAGACCTTCTTTGACCCAGAGACGATAGTTGTTGAGGATGTGCACATTAGAATGGCCAAACACGCGCAGCGTCCAGCCTACACGGGGTGCACTGAATATTCCTACGTCGGCAGTGTCATAAACCACCACCGAGTCGTCCCGACGGATCCCCAGTTCACTCATGGCCTCGGCAAAGGTCTCGCAAGTGGGAAGCATGTGTGGATAGGGTGAATCTTGATCTTTGATAGCATCAAGGTCAAAAAATCGGGCCTGGGGGATGCGTGAGTTGTGGAACGAGTCAATTCCCTTGCGACCCTCTGGGTCGTTCGGCATGAACCATGCTGCACAGAGGGGAATCACGCGGGGGGAAGTTGAGATTTTTGTCGTGGGGTTCTTCTTGAGGGCTTCATTCAGCTGCTTTGGTGTCACTAGATACGAAGAAAAAGAGACATTGCGCTGAGTATGGAGCCCTGTGGAGATGGACATGTTGGGGCGGAAGAGACGAGCAGGAGCAAAAGATCTAGCTGCGAAAGCCATGGTGGAGAGAGAGAAAAGGAGCCTTTTAAAGACCAATTTACATAACGAGGTAGCAAAGGCTTAGGGAGATATGCAAAATGCAAGTCAGACCAACGAGTAAGAGGAAGCGGAAGGGCAGGGAAGAGCAATAAGAGGAGTACTATTGCGTGTTATGGCGGCATATGTGGAGGTCCCACGGTGCGGAGAACATGTGATAAGGCCGATAAGAGATAAGCGTCGGCTGTTGACCGATGCTTTTCCCTTCTCTTCACCTCTTCAGCTTGGCTCTCCACTATCCCACCCCCACAATGAAGGTCGCCATTAAAGAATGGAATGCCGTTGCTACTTGGCACTGGAATATTCCTGAGGATGAAGTATGTGGCATCTGTCGGGTTCAGTTCGATGGCACTTGTCCAACCTGCAAATTCCCTGGTGACGACTGCGCGCTTGGTGAGGGACATTTCCTACTCCCAATTCCATGCTGAATACTGATTATGATGGCTATTATAGTGCAAGGAAGATGTAACCACGCGTTTCACATGGTAAGACCGCGGAATGAACATTTCAAGCTAGAACTGGACTGATCAACCCTTTTGAAACAGCATTGCTTGATGACCTGGATTGACCTGGAGTCTTCCAAGGGACTATGTCCAATGTGCCGACAAAGTATGCTTTCTCTGCATTGCCTGTGTGATATTGAGCTAACTTGTCTCCAGAATTCGAATGGAAGGACAAGGAATAACGGTATAATTTGTGGTTTTTTTTTTCCTTCTCATCAATGGTTATCAAGGCGTTGTCGGATGAATTCGAGATACCCCTTTGTGTTTTTATCGGGCATTCAAACTTGAATTGGAAGAGTTGATGGGACCTCAGTCTAAGCTGAGCATCAAATTAATGCCGTGGTTGGGTTGGAAGGACGTTGATGAATCAATCAACACCGGATTGGATCCCAGTTTATACTTCATTCTTACAAAACAGGGCTATTCCTACCAGGACGACTATTACTCACACGTAATTAACTTTTCAAGTAGATTATTGTGGTTACAAATTGTATAGGCACATCATGTCTATATTGTTCGATGTTCGACACGTCGATGTATATATTTACAGATCGGGCCATAGATGGGTCAATGTAGATCATATCCAAGCAACCTATCAAGTAACATTCGATCACCCTCAAAAATGGGGAATAAAAGCGACGCCTTAGGAGATAATACATCTACCAATATAATTTAAATAACTACATGTAATTAGGTACAAGTTCAACCTTGGAACTACACCGTCACTTCTCGTCCGATCGTCACGTGGCGCTATCGATAAGAAGCTCTCCGCACGCGATACAGAACTCATCCTATCCTAAGCTCTTCTCCAGAATGATGTAGCCTCGGCTTATGGAGATGTCTCTGAACAACTCTCCCTATCATTCTCCCCTGTCCACTTCCTCATCCCGGCAGTCCCTGCGTAAGGAAATACCCTCTCAGCCTGGCACCGCCTCTTCGCGACCAAGTGATCGACACTCAAGAGGGCAACTGCCGGAGGGCCGCCCATCAACAGACGAAACCCACCAACTCCCAGGAACAATTGAATCGCCTTCCCAGGATGCAGCTTTGGATGAACCTGAAGATCACCACGAGGAAGGCCAAGAACAGCCTCTCTCACACCCCGCATTCCAGCCGTTCTTCACCTTGATCGAAGACGCCCATACCTCAGACTACCACCACCCAACGGTCCACTACATATTCTCTGACGATGACACCGATATCGTGACAGAGGCAGCATTACGTAGTTTGGCCGCACAACAAGAAACCCTCTCTGATTCCAAGAAAGACCAAATCGCGCAGACCCAAGCGTCCAATCTGAAGGACGAGATCAAAGACCCGTCCGACCCAAACCTAGCCAAGACCACCCTTCTCCCACCGCCCATTCCCGGCGTCCGGGATAACTACGTCATCCTCGATGTAGAGCCCTCACCACACATACCTGGGGCAGCGCAAACTAGTCCGATAACCGAACAGCTAGCACCAGGAAAAGGCGGGGGTGGCACAAGGTCCATATCCACGTCGCCGGCGAACGCTTCCCCACCCCCACAAGATCAGGGACAGCTACACCCACAGTATCGCGTTACGGCGGCGCAGAGCTTCTCATCAACATGGCAGGTCCTCAACACGGAAGTGGTGCCGGCGCCCACTTTTGAGAATAATAATCCCGGAGAGTTACCAGGACATGGGTTGATGCTGAAGATCCGTGGCACAGGTGGGCTGCCGATTAAGGTGGGTGGCAAGGAGAAGGAGAGCACACTCGAGGAGATGATGGATCAGTTTGCGAAGCGGATGAGCGAGTTGCAGGTTATTATTGATGCTGCGGAGGATACGGATTCGAAGGAAGAACACGTCGAGGAAGAACTTGTGCAGCATCCCTTCTCCCCAGACACGGCTGAAGAGACTATTCAGGGTGAGGGTGATAGTGCCGCTTATGCTGCAGAACATAAGGCGGAACACTCTTGATGATTTATTATTCCTGTTTTTGGCGCCTCACGGGGAAATCATCGGTGTTTGTATTAAATCTAGCCTACCAGGCCAGTGCCGGGTAAACCTCATGAATATACTTTGAATACAAGACGAATCAACCCAAATGGGGAGATCAAGTATGGTATTAAGATCAAATTTGACATCCTTATAGGAATATCAATGTAGCCAAACCAGAAACGCCAAGTACAATCGCCTTTCTATGGCACTCAGACAAAAGAAGAGATACAAGAGAATGTCCAACCTAACACTGTTTTCTCAGCCAAAAACTCCAACCTAGAGTGGAAAGCCCAGCGACTATCGGGTATCAAAAATTGTCAGAAAAGAAGAACAAAAAAAAAGCGCAGAAAATAACATGGAATCCACCTAATCAGAGGTGCGGGTTCTGAATCTTCGGCCACTGGCAATGGCCGAAGGGGGCATATTTTCACGACCCTCCTTCATGCCAGCCATCCTTTTTGAGAGCATGGTTTTGGGGAGTTTGGTTTCGGGAATGTTGTTTGAATTCGAGCGGCGCCGTTTGCGGGAAGGTTCTGGCTCTTCCTTTTCTGGCGTTTCGTCCAGGTCCATGGATGTGGCCAACGCGGGGGTTTCCAGCTTGGTGGGAGGTAGTGCATCGTCGCCATCAGACACGACCGGTCTGGCGACGTTGAGGTCGACTTCTCTAAGGCCAGTGTTGGAATGTGGGGCTGCGGATGATGGAAGAGAATGGCCTACCTCTTCCGGGGTATCATTATACACGAATTTCTTGGGCGATGAAGCCTGGGGCGAAGTGGGAGCAGGGGAGTCCTGTTGTTCCTCCTCACTGAATGGCAGAGCCGTAAACTGCTTGGATGTCCGGTGTCGAGTGCGAAGACCGTCGTGAGCTTCCGTTTGAGGCATTTCCGAAGGGTATTCGTACCGTCGTTTCTGAGGGGTTATACCTGTTGGGACATACGCTTTCAGGGGGTGGCTCTGGATGTTGGACCGCATTTCCAAAAGTGGCTGGCGGACTTCAGTGTGTAAAGGTGCAGTGGCTTGTTCCAGGTTCTCGGTATGCATATCGACATCATCCTGGAGTTGCTCGACTCGTCCAGTGAACCCATCGAGTTGCCCGTAGACGTTTGAGCGGGACTCTCGGGCATTCTTAACCATGGAATTCAAACTGCCGAGGTGTGATTCATGGAAGCGGCCATTTTGGGACCGTGCTTTCGCAACGAAGTCATCCAAAGCTTCCATTTGTGTGCCCATGTCGCTCATTTGAGCATCAACAATCCGCACAGTCTCCTGGTGCACAGACTCCGTTGCCCGATGAATTGAGGCATTACGCTGGTCGAAAGTCTACTGTCGTTAGCCTCCTTTCGCAACCCAAAGATGTCAGGCGGTCTTACCTCCCAATCATTCTGCATCCTGGTTTTGATTTCATCCTTGGATGCAGTGATGTCCTTGGCAAACTGTTCCTCCTTGAAAATCCATTCATCAATATGTCTGTCGTGCTGCGCAGTCGCTTGCTCAAGAGAGTCGCCTGATGCCGAGATGTCGGTGCGAAGGGTATCAAATTTGCCCTTGAGACGGTTGTTTTGTTTATGGCTTGAGTCCTCGAGGAGTCCCCGAATGTGAGACATAAGGTTTTCACGCTCGGCTTGTGCACTCGCATGTTCCTCTTCCAGGACCTGTGCTAGATTGGATGAAGCCTTTCTATTGGCCTCCACCGTCTGGCGGTTAGCTGCCTGGAGCTCGAGACGTAGTTTGTGAACCTCAGATTTCTGTTCGTCGAGGTGCTTTGCCATGTCCTCGAACATGGTCTTGAAGTCCTTACCAAGTGTGCTGTACGACGAGTGAAGCTGGGAGTGGAACTCCGAGAACTCCCCAATAACCTCTTCGGAGATCCGAGCAGCAGCAGCTGACAAGCCATTCAGGCCTTCGCCAACTTTGGACTTAACTTCTTCTCGAAGGACCTTGATCTCCTCGAGAACTTCATTCATCTCATTGTGGGCAGTGGAGGTGTTATTCTTGGCCTCTGCTTCGGCCTTGTCAAATGAGGCATCAAGATCCTTAAGGTGGGAGCGGGTAGACTGCACAGTGTCCAGTTCATGGTCTACGAATTGGTGGATTTTGCCAGACATCTCCTCGAGCAGCTTCGCATGCTGCGTCTGGAAGATCTGCATGCGCGCATCCACCCGTTCTGTGACATGCGATACCTCACCGGTTGAGGTCTGCCAGGTTTGGCGGTTGTCAGTCTCCAAATTATCTTTGCGATCCAACTTCGCGTGCAGTCCATTCACGTCTTGAATGGTACCGTTTAAAGTAGTCACTAGGCCGGCACCAATGTGACGAAGTTGCTTTTCCGTATTTTCATGGGCCTTCCGCACAATCTTCTCCTCGTCCAGCTTCTCCTGGGTATCCTTCCAGAACCGTTCTGTTTCGTTGAGAACTTCACGCGTTTCTTTGAGCTTGGATTGAGTGTCCTCATTGTCGTGCTTTAATGAGTTGAAATTGCCCGTGATAGAAAGTAGCTCTTGGACCTTGTGGCGAAGGCTTGCCTCCATCGACTCGATCTTGGCACGCTGTTCTTCGTTGACGATTCGCCGCGATTCACTTTCCATCGTCATTTCTTCGTACGCATCAGGCGTCATGTAGACACCATTGCGATGCCGGGTGGCAATGAGCTCGCTCTTAAGCTTCTCAATTTCCATCCCGATATCACGCAGAAGCTTGGTTTTGGAGATGATAGAATTAATCTGGGGTTTGTTGCGGATGTTCTTGGCTCGGAAGGCGTAATCTAGGGTAGAGATGGTCTCCTCTAGGTTGTTGCGGGCGGGCGAAACAGTGGCAATGATACATGTTTTTGTTCGTCCTCCAAGTGAATCTTGTAGCAGTCTCGTGAGTTTTGATTCTCGGTAAGGAATGTGCGAGCTCTTATCCACCAGAGCGTTGATCACTCTTCCAAGAGTGAGTAAGCTCTTGTTGATGAGGCCTGCCTCCGTTGCTCGTTTATTTTCTGCACCGCTCCGTCCGATGTTTTCGCTGCCCGCGAGATCAACTAGGTTCAACTTGCCGGAGCTAACATAGTCCTCGCCAGATTCGGTCGTGCGCTTTGTGAGAACGGTGATAGTGAAAACTGTATGACTTCGGGAACTGAGGTCATTGCATTTTGTCGCTGCCACTTGGCGCTTGTGGCTGCCTGTTTGAAGCAATCTGATTCCACTGGACGCAGAGTCGATGTAGGTCTCCTCCATGCCCTGAACCATTGTGCTGTGTCCTCCCTTCTTCTCGTTTTCGAAAATCTTGAGCTTGGTGCTGTCGTCGTATGACAGAAGATCGCGGAGTTCCTCGTTGTAAAGTTCAATAAAGGAGCATTTCACTGTGCTTTCTGTGTCTTCGAGCTTGTGAAACAAGGCGTAAAGGGTACGGGGAATGATTCCTGCATCGTCAGACAGGATGCCCAATGTATCAGTCATGTCACCTGACATGGTGTATGTCTTTCCCGTTCCAGTCTGGCCGTATGCGAAGATTGTGCAATTGTAACCTGCCAACATCTGTAAGGAATTAACGCGGTCCTTTGGTTTTATACGTGGTAACTATACTAACCTCGTCGAGGACCGGCACAACCACATCTTCGTAGACAGTGGTTTGATCGGCGGCGGGGGAGAAGACCTTGTCGAAAGCATATGTTTTGTTTGAAACTGCATTCGGTCCCATTGAGAGATCGAGGGTCTTGCCCTTCACACCTTCTGGTGTTGACAAGACTACACCGTTGTTCTCTTTGATCTCGCGATCGCTGCGGCCGCGACAGCGCACCACCACATGAATGCTCGTGTCCTCGTTGATTTCTCGTTCAAAATCTTTCTCCTTCCTCTTACTCGCGGCGCTCGACTTTTCGGGGCTCCTTGCCACACGCGGTGCACTCATTGCAGAGGACCTGACTGATTGTGTAGACACTGCCGGCGGTGCATGGCGTTCTGGGACTGCCGAACCTGCTCGTCGAACCGGTTGGCGCAAACCCGACCTCCTCGTGGTGGGGAGGGTGGACGGGGGCCTTGGTGGGCCGGCCATGTTGACAATGCGACACTCGGAGTGTAATTGTGGGGTTTGTAGTAAGATTCGAGGGTTATTTTAAAAGTCGATTTGATCTTTTCACCAACTGCGTCGGAGTCTTTCAGCGTTGTGTATATCAGTGGAGCTCCGTCTCAAACGGGAAAACATAAACAAACCTTACGTAATCCAGTCATTTCCCCCTCTCACATGACTCGGTCGGCTGCGCTATCGTCATCGCCCTCTTATCGCTATCCCACCCCCCTCATATCATGTTGACTCCCCTACATCTCCGCACCTCTAGGCGCCCCCCCTTTAACTAATACGCATAGCTCGACTATCGCATGGACTCTCGTCCACCCATAGTCGACGGGTCATAAAAACAGACAGACCACTATGACTACTACTTCCCCATCGCAGGCGCAGATATTCCCCGGGAAAGGACTTGGGTTTATCAGTATGTCTCTTTGTCTAGTCTCACAACCCTTTCAGCTACTCCCGCTAATACTTACAAAGCACTGGGCGCTTCCCTCCATAATGTCCTCACCCGCGTCAAGTCGTATCCACAAACCTATCCCGCCATCGACCTATCCTACTCCCCCGCAGATCCGCTTCGAAAACCGGTGATATTGCAGTTACCTTCAAATGGCCTGCGCCTTCGATTTGACGGTCCTGATCAGAGGCTCCGTTTGATCGAAGTTCTCGACTTCTCTAGAGTGAACCTGGTATACAAAAACCAGGATGTTCTCAAAGGTGGGAAGTCAGCAGAACAACCCTTGTCTTCGCACGGTCCCAGCTTCCGGCACGTCTACAATCGCTTGTTTGGTCCCTCATACCCAGGAGAATATGTACCACCGGCAGATCCTCAATCGCCATATGGCACCTACGTGCTCTCGTATCCCGGGGTGGCATTCTCGTTCCCCCTTCAGCACTCTGCCTGGTCCGACCAATGTGATTTTGTAGCGTTATTATCCTCCTCGGCCGCCCTTCCGGCCACATCCATGTCAGTCTTCCAAGGGTCATCATGGCCTGAGGTTAGAGGCAAGTTGTTCACGCAACAGACACAGTACCCACGATCGTCGGCTTTGATTGGCAAATCCCGAGAATCACTGGCGGATGAAATCGAGGAGTGGCATGTTCTGGGCGCTGGGAAACTTGAAGTGGTTCGAAGGACGGGTTCTCCATTATACATAACACTGGGAGAGACGACTCCCCAGGATCTGATTGCTGACTTCGGTCCACCCGACGCAATCTACCGTAAGAATGACCGCCGCATCTCGATTCATCGTGCAACTGGGGGTGGGGACCTGCACTTGAGTCCCTCTCCAGGCAGAGGAATCGAGATTCCGGACGGCGATCACTCATCTACTAACAGCGTAACTGATGATTCTGACGAAGAGATGGCTACCTTCAATATTGGAGACCCCACCTCACTGCCTGCAGACTACTTTTTGAACTACTTCCACCATGGGTTCGATGCCTTCATCTCGTATCCCACAACACCTGGACCTGCTTTCCCCGCCTCAGGTCTTCCAGATCCATCGCCGCAGCCACCATCTTCCCAGCTGACAGTGACAAAGATTATTCTTCATGGGAATGTCCCAGGATCTTATCCATTCAATCGTCACCGCCGCAGTCGCTGGCTAATTCCATTGGATGAATCTGGGGACTGTCTGACTTCAGAGTCACCCTATGACGAAGTCTCAGAGCGGCTGCGCGCTACTTGGAAAGGATCTTACGCCAGCCCCGCCGAAGAGCGTGCTCTGCAGCGGCCAATGGTGCTGAACCGTGGCTGGGGAGACAGTCCCGAGAGCAGTGTTGAGTTCCTCGGTGGCTGGGAGGAGAGTACGGCTAAAGGTCCTCGGAGTGGTTCCGATGGGCAAGATGGTGGATTAGGCAACACGGAGCTTTTTGGGTTCCCTGGGTTGTTATTTGAAGTTCTCAAGAATGGGGCCGTGAGCTGTTTGACAGTGTACTGATTTGAGACTATCGCAAGCGCTTTTTTTATACTCTATACTATATTTCAATGCATTATGAATCATGATAATCTTAGGTATTTTTTTCAATGTGAAACTATATGTGACCATTAAACACAAGTAGAGTGTAGCTGTGATTGATAGATAACCTTAAGGTGGAGAATCTGAAAATGGCCTCCGTCCTGATTACTCTCCCATCTCTCTCTTTCTCAAATATCCAGGCTGTATGATGCTGCGGATGGGAATACAGACTTGAGACTTCATGATGGGTGTCGGTATGGGGATGCTGCGCTTGAGACATAACGATTTGATGGGCGGTTGTTATGAGTATGTACAGTGCCGACCGCTAGTTATCGCCTTCCATATCGAACAACACATACCTAATCGCATGATACGTTAATCCATATTTGGTTAAGTAATATTTCAATATCTGTTTCAAGTGTGAATCGTACGACGGAACAAGTAAATTACCAACTTGGGTATCTGTACATTTAGTAGTACAGATCTAAAACGTACCAGGCCAACCTTTAAACAAGTATTATCTACCGGACGGGACTCTGAGTAAATTAATGGTATCTTTCGTGCATCATGTGTCCACAGGATAGATATATTCAGGCTTCGGTTATATCAATGATTTCGCCATAGCCTTCTTTACATGGACGCTGTGATATTATGATCCTGTTTAAGTCATGCAGAAGATAAACTGCAGTGATGTAGCTATTTTTCCGAATTCCATTACAGGCATGGAAGTCTTGCAGTCTTATTATTTAAACAATCTAGCGAATTTCTTAATAGCCCGCCGTGCCGTACTAGCATTGGGCTCGAGCTTCTCATTGTTTGGCAGTTCTCCCTTGTACATCTTCTCTGCCTCTTTCAGCTTCCCTTGTGCTCTGTAGAGATTGTCAAGGTTGTTGACTGTATTTAGAGTGGATGTATGATCTGGGCCGAGGGCCTTCTCATAGCCTGCCAGTGCTCGCTGGTACATCTCCTCTGCCTCTTTCAGCTTCCCTTGATCTCTGTAGAGAAGGCCAAGGTTGTTAACTGTTGTGAGAGTGGATGTATGATCTGGGCCTAAGGCCTTTTCGCATCCTGCAAGATCTCGCTGGTACATCTCCTCTGCCTCTTTCAGCTTCCCTTGATCTCTGTAGAGAAGGCCAAGGTTGTTGACTGTATTTAGAGTGGATGTATGATCTGGGCCGAGGGCCTTCTCTTTGCCTACCAGTGCTCGCTGGTACATCTCCTCTGCCTCTTTCAGCTTCCCTTGATCAGAGTAGAGAAGGCCAAGGCTGTTGACTGAATCTAGAGTGGATGTATGATCTGGGCCGAGGGCCTTCTCATAGCCTACCAATGCTCGCTGGTACATCTCCTCTGCCTCTTTCAGCTTCCCTTGATCAGAGTAGAGATTGCCAAGTCCATGAAATCCTCCCAAAATGGAAATATTGTCGGCAGAGTATTGTCTATTGCGCACTGCAATCGCGTGTGGAATAAGGCGTCGCTCTAGCGTCGTATAATCACGTTTACTTGCATCAGGGACCGAGTATCCAACACATACGAGTGCGAGCTCATCAAGCTGGAGGGAATTCACACTTTTATCTGTGTTGGCTATATGGACGCACCAATCCTGTACTACAGGATGCATCGCATAGCTTCCATTTTGTTGCTTTGTGTAAACAACAGAGAATTCTATCAAGGGCCTCACGCAATCTCTGAACCGAAGTTCACTTGAGATGGCTCTTTCGAGCCAATCTGGAACTTCGGAGCTATTAGATGCATTTTCTAATAACTCGAACCAAATATCACGATTATCGAAGCAGGCAAGTAGCAGTAGAAGGTTTGCTGCCCCTCGGTCACGCCTCTGGATTTCACGATATGAGATCATCCATGTTTGTAGCATATTGCCTTGCTGGTACTGACGTCCAGGATTTGATTGCCGCTGTAGCTTAGACCAATCTTCATGGTAGTACTGCAAGTACTTAGTGATACTGGTTCCAGTTTCCCGCATAAAAGCCCCGGCGATAACAATGGCCAAAGGTAGTCCATCTAGACGATTGGCAAGAGTAAGGAGATCTGTATATATTAGTATTATTTGTAACGTCTTTTTTGGAAGTGCTTTAGTACCTGGATCGATATCATATTTGCTGGTGGTGTTCCTTGCTGATAGACCACTGCTCTGTAGGAGTAATTCAATTGAGGTATGAGAGTCAAGCCTGTGAACTGGGAAAGACTTCCCTAGCTCACTTAGCGTTTGAAGCCGAGAAGTGATAAGGATAGAGCCATGGTCTGCTTTGGGGAAAAATTCGGCAATATCATATCCCTTATCAGCAGCGCTATTGAAAGGGGAGTATTGATCGATGTTGTCAAAAATGATCAGCCAGCGCGAGTTGCCCTCTAATGCTAGCCACCGTAGCATATGTCTGGCTCGTTGCTCTACCTCTCCTTTATTAGTCGTCTCGCTATCCCAACCCTGTCCTGGTAGTCGGTTCAAGGCAAAGCTTAATGATTGTAAGAGCGTATCTCGATCCTTGCCACTAAGCCAGAAGATAGCCGTAAAATCATCTTTACGATCTCGCGCGAAGCGAATCGCTAGCTGTGTTTTTCCCATCCCACCAAGCCCATGAAGGATTGCAACTTTCCACGATGGCGAATTTGTTGGTTGGAGATACTGCCATAGATTATCTAGCTCGTTTTGTCGCCCTATAAATTCCTCAATCACAGGAACTGCGGTAAGGTCTAGGGGGATGTTGAAGCGGTGGACTACACACGGAAAGCTTGATTTAGTCATCAATTCAAATCAGATAGTTAAGGAGTGCCACGAATTTAGATCTAGAAACTCTTACCAGAATTTGCTAGAGTATTCCGTGCTGTTGGAGTAGTCTCAATCTGGTCGATTGGAACCATTAAAACAAGGTCCTTAGCATAGGCTGCTGCCACTGCTGCCGCATATCCTTGCCATTCCTTGTTCTTGTGTGAGTCAGCATAGTCGCAAATGCCCCGGATGACCAAGCAAGGAAAGTCATTCATAAGCCCGGCCGCTTCCATTTCCACACAGCACACTCCTAGCTCCTGAGCTAGCTGATCTCTCTGTTTGCCATCTTTCACTACTTGATTTCCAGATGCAACCAGTCCATAGTGAATCACTGGCTCTTCATGATCCCGAGAAGGCCGTAGAATCAGTTTTGACTTATCACAATCGACGCACGTAGCTGATGCTCTATGGTTATATTCAGTTTGGTATAAAAAGTCGCCTTTAGTCGGTCGTACAAAATTCGCAGCCGTCCGCGATTTTAATTTGGCTTGGATGTCGGATATGAATTCAAAGACTCGACTGTCTTCGGTGAAGTGGTGGGCTTGGAGTGTAGCGAGGGCAGTCAGCAGGACCTTAGGTGGCCGATTCAGTATCCCTGTTCGCTGGAATTGACCACCACTTAACGCTTTGCCAAGATCGTATTGAATCACGCCTCCAGATGTGTCCGCTGGCTGGCTCACCACAATGTCGCCTAGTCGAATATCTGCGTTGCTGCTTGGTACCCCTCCACCGATACCGACCATTAGACCGAACCGGATAGAGTGGAAAGTCGAGAGCAACTGCATCGCTACTGTAGCAGCTGATACGTTTCCATAGCACCACTTGGTAAACAGGCAATAACGATGTTGTGATCCCCGATATTTCCCAGAATGTACGTATTTTGGTCAGTCGGCGGCCGTGGTAGACTCGGGTGTATGGAGTCTAACATCAGCTTTGCGGCTGCCATCTCCAAGGGTAAAGCGCATATCCATCCGACTGTGTAATCGCCATGGGATAGAGAGGCCCTGGCTGCCATAATGAAAAAAATAAAAAGAACGTTTAGGTTTGAAGATCGAATAGCTTATGAATCTCTCTGAACATGAGACAAACAGATTTATTATACAGCCTACCCTAAGTTTAGGCAATAAAAGCTAGAGTTCAGGAATGGAGAGCGGGGTTAAAAAGTGAGGCGTAGTCAAAAGGCTCTCACAACCAATCATTTTTGTGTAGTGGAGAACTGTTGATAGATTGCGCTTTCAAGGGCTGCCATGTTTGCCCAATTTGCATCGAACTTCCAGTTTAAGCCTCAAATTGCAGACTTGTATCTTCCATACTGGTATTTTGAACTTCTGGTATTGATTACCTTGTTCACTACAAAGCGAATTATTCACGCGCTATTCTTGTTTGGATGAGCGTATCATGTGATTAGGGTTTGAAAGACGATCTCTCTATTCTTGACGTGGAAGGCGATACCGGTCGCTACTGTATAGCATCTTTAAATAGGCGATTTGTCCCTTTTGGGTGGTAATTTGGACTTAGTAGTATTTCCCTTGTTCTTTCTCTCGAGGCAGATTCTCTCCATGTTCTTCAGGGTAACGGGTATTGTTTAAACATGTAGATTGGAGGTGCCTAATGTCCATTCTCCAATAGCTTCACCTTCACCTTCAACCTATTGCCACGCCATGTCGGTGTGCTAGCCGATGCAGGAAATTGCCCTCGGTCTGGCCGATCCCAATGTTTCGGGATGCTGATTCCTTGGTTTAATTAAAATTAGATATATTCAAAGTCGAGTAATACTCAGAAGAAAAAGAAAAACAGGAAAGAACTCAAGTTCAAGGGCCCCAAGCCTATATCGATGTAGAGAATGGTTCGGGTTACTTCCCGAGTCACACACTTCAACCCCCCACCCCTGAAATGATAACAGGAATCTCCTCAGGGAGAGATGTGGGGGGTGCGGGGGCGTGTGTGGATCTATATAGATTGAAACGAGTAATAGAATCCGCATTGGCTCTCATTGGTGTCAAGAATGTGCAATAATACTTCCTTGCAGGTTATAAAAGGGAATATATAGGGACCTCTCGAAAGGACTAACAACTCCACTTACACTCTGCATCAACCTTGATCATGGATGCTTACGAACTACCCAAGGACGAGCCCACAGACGAAAAAAAAGATGATCTTGCTATAAAGCCCACACAAACTACGACTCACGATGTCGTGTTTGGAGAAATCACAGAAGACGGGCCAAACTACCGCAATGTGCATATTAACGAGTTGGAATTGCATAGTCACTCTCACACCAAGCTGACCTTTCTTTAGGTTGGTTTTCTAGGAACTGTGACTCTGATGATGAAGTCTCAGATTGGATTGGGGATTCTCTCCATTCCGAGTGCCTTCGATGCCCTGGGGATTGTTCCAGGCGTGATTTGCCTACTTGCCATCGGTGGGATCACTACGTGGTCTGAATATGTGATTGGTACCTTCAAACTAAACCATCGCGAGGTTTATGGTATCGATGATGCCGGAGCTTTGATGTTTGGCCCAATTGGTCGTTGGGTGCTGTCCGTTGTGTTTTGCCTATGTAAGTGCACCCCAATAACAAATATATAGGCTATCTTACTGACCATCTGACCATCCAGACTACATATTTGTCAGTGCCTCTGGTATACTTGGGATTACCATCGGGTTAAATTCAGTTTCTACTCATGGTATATGCACTGCAGCTTTCGCTGCCATTGCCGCCATCCTTGGATTCGCTACTAGTAGTGTGAGAACACTCGGTCGTATCACCTGGCTAGCATGGGTTGGCTTGCCATGTATTCTTGCTGCAGGTTTGTTTCTCTCCTGGTACATATTTAAAGCATATACTTAAATTCTCCTCTAGTTCTGACTGTGTCTATCGCCGTTGGCGTCCAAGACCGCCCCCCTTCTGCACCGCAGACTCAGACACCCTGGTCCTCGGACTTCAAGATCATTGGTAATCCCTCCTTCGTCGAGGGTATTACCGCGATCTCTAATCTCACGTTTGCATTCTCGGGCACACCTGGGTTTTTCGCTATTGTATCCGAGATGCGCAATCCTCGCCGATACACGCCAGCCTTGCTTATCTGCCAGGCCTGCGTGAGTTCCATCTACACTGTCATTTCCTGCGTTATTTATTACTACTGCGGCTCCTACGTCGCCTCACCAGCTCTGGGCTCAGCTGGCGGGGTGGTGAAGCAGATTGCCTATGGGGTTGCCTTGCCAGGGCTGGTTGTTACCACGACGATTGTCATACATGTAAGGCCCACAGAGACCAAAACATCATAGCGCATCCAACTAATCTATACTGTCTATAGATACCTGCAAAGTACATCTTTGTCCACCTTCTCCGCGGGTCTCCACACTTGAATAGCAACACTCCAACCCACTGGCTCTCCTGGCTTGGCTGCACCTTTGGCGTTACTGTGATTGCGTACATCATTGCCAGCACAATTCCTGCCTTTGATGCTCTGGTCTCCCTCATCGGTGCTTTGCTTGGAACTATTCTATGTTTTCAACCTTACGGTTGTATGTGGCTGTATGACAACTGGGCTACGGGTAGAGACAAGTCCAGAGCGTGGCTGCCCATGGTTTGCTTTAGTGCCTTTGTGATAGCATTTGGATGCTTTTTGACAGTTGCTGGCACCTATGGGACAGTAGTTGGGATCATCAACTCCTACGCGGAGTCCGGCGGGTCAGCTGCTTTCTCTTGTGCGGATAACTCGAATTCTACCTAAAATACTTGAGAGGCGGCAGAGAAGGGATTGAGTTAGATTCATGTACAATCGTCCTCGAGGGCTTGGTGTTTCACGTGTCTCCTATAACTATCTCAACGGGCCGAAGTTAACTTATATCACTGATCTCTATACATTTTAAATTATACTTCTGCGACATCAACTATGGAAAAAGAAACATTGTAGCAACGTAGTGTTATAATCACAGAATATCGGACGCTTCCATAATTCCCAGGTATAGAAGTATGGCCAAGGGAATATTTTGATGCACTTGCAGAGAACAGTGTAAACGCGTATGGTGGAACGTCCGAGGCATTTGAGCCAAGGTCCCTCTATACTTGATTAGTCTGACAAGACCGACTTCATAAGCATTGATAACTGAACGAGAAACCGGGATCTATCCCGATATTTTCCCCTACAATGTTGTATGTACAATTGCTGCTGCGCCGGGTGGGCCCGCTGACCTGAAGGACCTCCGGCAAGGAACCCGGGGAAGGACGCCATTTTATATCGAAAGACTCATATTGGCCAGTGCGGTGAATCATTCGGGCCTCCAAGCCGCTCTATACTCCAATTTATCTTGGGGTAATGTCATGTCTACCCCACATTCCCCTCAATGGGAACGTGAAGATGTCGAATCTCTCGGATCTCAACGGAACAAGAAGCACCAAATATCTGTAATGAGGTAGGCAATCTGCATTGATAATCAAAAGAGTTACAACTACTAGAGAGCAACAATGATCCTTATGGGTGGGGGCACTGACAAGTTGCTGAGACTAAGAGATATGGAGATCTAGGAGACTGGACATGGATCGAATGGCTTCATAATGTATATATATTTGTTCCAATTTAATTACATAATAATATATATTCTAGTCCATCAATTAGATGTCCTATTGTCGCCGTTGTCTAATAAATACTCGCAATATGCCAAATTCACCCAACTCACGCCTTAAAAAGACAGAAGATATGATGCTTCACCTGATCAAGTGCCTAGGTTCTGAGCCTCGCACATCTTCGGATAAAGTCGCCCTCTCGCCAGTAATTCCTCATGAGTTCCGGACTCAACGATCCGGCCCCCATCAAACACGCAAATCATATCCGCATGACGAATAGTTGACAAGCGATGAGCAACCGCGATCGTGATTCTATCCCCTTGGGAAGCCGCCTCATTCAGTGCATCTTGGACAATTCTCTCCGATTGGGTGTCCAGCGCGCTTGTTGCTTCATCTAGGAGGAGTAGACGGGGATTACGGAGTAACGCTCTGGCAATGGCGATGCGTTGGCGCTGCCCGCCAGAGAGCTGTGTCCCATTGGTACCACAGAGGGTCATAAGGCCATCAGGCAGAGAAGAGATAAATTCCCACGCATTGGCAGCCCGACAGGCAGCCTCAATGTCGTTGTCAGAAACCGTCGACGGGCTACCAGTCGGTGTCCCCATGGAGATATTTTCGCGAATGGTGCCAGGGTAGAGGGTGGGTTCCTGCTGTACAAGTGCTACTTGCGCTCGATACAGCCAAGGATTCATGCTCTCTAATGTATGGGCGTCGATTCTGATGTGACCGGCTACTGGATCGTAGAAACGTTCGAGTATACCGATCATGGTACTTTTTCCACAGCCGGATGCGCCGACGAACGCGACAAATTGACCCTTTTTAATCTATAAAATGTATTAGCAGCGGAAAAGGACAGTTTGTGATGATATGGGTCCCGTACATGAAGGTCAATACCACGTAGTACGCGAGCGTGAGGTCTCATTGGGTAAGAGAATTGCAGGTTTTCCAAGTGGAGAGATTTAAAGCCACCAGGGCCAATTTCGCGGTTTTCGTCAGTCTCTCGAATTGTAGGCTGGAGCTGTTCAAGCCAAAATATGTAGTTGGCAGCATTTGTTGCCTTTGTCATGCCTGGATAGCTGTTAGCAACCCGTTTTCACCTCCCACACAGCCTCGGAATGCATCTTACTGCTTGAAAAGCCAAAAAGGATTGAAGCTTGTTGGCCAGAAAAGAAAACACTTAGAAAACAGATGAAAAAGTTGACCATGCTCACATCTCCAAATGAGACAAGCCGACATCCATACCTATGTCGAGATGATCCGATGGTTAGCATCCTATCACAAACCCGAGAACAAGGCATTTGAGCCTGCGAAAAAAATACGATGGACAAACATACCAGAAACCGAGAGCCAGGAAAGAGTATTCAACCGTCTGAGTGAATGCGAAAGGAAGCATTACGAGAAGCACTGGCCTCGTAGATGTGGCAACTGCTTGGTCAAGTTCATGGGTGTATCGCTCCAAAACTGATGTCTCAATTGCCAAGGAAGACACCGTCCGGATAGCTGTCACGGCCTCTGAGGCAATGGATGCGCTCCTCGAGAATAGTTTTGAAATCTTGTGGTCCATGGCACCCTCCATTCGGATGCGAGCGTAACCGGCAGTGAGCATGGGTGGAAGTCCTGCTAGAACAACAACAAGGCCTAGCTTCCATGCATATACTATTGCCAGGATGGAGCATGAAAACACACCAGTCGCTGCAACCAGCATCAGAGCAACATTAAAGCCCATAAGCTCAAATACGGACTGTGGATAAGAGTCAGCACGACTGGCCAGTGCCCCCGTGGTGTTCTCGGCGCGATCAAAGAATTGCAGGTCTTGCTTCATTATGTCGTTGATGACTTGCTTCCGGTATTTGTGGTTCATTGTCTTGTTGGGTTAGTCAAGCCAAGATGCACCCATCAATAAAGGAGACTTACCTGTGCAACAATATTTGATGTCCATCCGATAATAAAATAGACCACGAAAGATCCAAGACCGAGAACGAAAAACATGAGAGCGAAAAAGTTCCCTTTTGTCCGCATAGCTGCGCCTGTGTATTGAAAGACTTCGATGAACTTGGACATCAAAATAGCTTGACCGGGATATGCAGCAGCTACAATTTGATCAGTTTCAATCTGTGAAAATAGGGGTTCAAAATGCTAGTCTCACCTCCTGTTAAACAAGCCAGAACCATCATCATCAAAGTCCAATTGAGCTCAGGTGTGGATTTCACCAATCTCCAGATTGTGTGGAGAAGACCCAATCTTTTCCAATTGTCAAAATCATCCCGACTCAACTGCTTCTCCGAAGTTGATCTCGTCGTAGTCGAATGGCGGGTCAATTCACCAGCAAGTATAACATGATCCTCTTTGTCTGTTTCATCCTGGCTATCCGAGGCAGATTCGGGGTCCTGCGTCGCCACAGACAAATCCTGAGCCTGCACCAATCGTGCATACGCACCATTCGATTCCAAAAGGGAGTTATGTGTACCTTGCTCGAGAATACGGCCATGTTCCATGACGACAATATTATCGGCATCTCTGATGGTGGCTAATTTGTGTGCAATGGTGATTGTCGTGCGTCCCTTGGACACATTGTTCAGTGCCCGTTGAACGACTTCCTCGGCATGAGGGTCAAGTGCACTCGTTGCCTCATCCAGAAGAAGAAACCGTGGTTGGGAAACAATGCTGCGAGCAATTGCAACCCGTTGCTTTTGACCTCCGGATAATAGCCCGCCTCTCTCCCCAATAACGGTATCATACCCGTTAGGAAGTTGGGTGATGAAATCATGGGCAAAGGAAATTTTAGCAGCATCCTGTATCCGGGCCAGTTTCTCAGCTGGGGATTCATTCTCCCAAGGCGTACCCACAAGCCCATTCGCGATGTTTTCAGCGACTGTCCCAGAAAACAAAACGGGCTCTTGTTGAACAAGCCTAACCTGCTGACGTAGCCATTTGAGGTTGAAAAGTTCGATAGGCTGGCCATCAAGCTTGATCGTTCCAGACAAAGGGTCGTACCATCGTTCAACCAGTCCAACGATAGTGCTTTTTCCAGACCCGCTTGCCCCCACGAGCGCAGTTGTCTTGCCGGCGGGAATGTGCAGTGAGAAGTCGTTCAATACCTTGACATCAGGGCGCGTAGGGTAAGCGAACGAAATGCCACTAAAATCGAGATATCCCATCACATCTGTCGGTCTTTCTCCGGAGTCGTCGAACGGATCGATTCTTGACTTTCGGTCCATGAGCCGGAATAGCTCTGCCGCCGCGGAGCCCGCGCGGACAAACTCAATCAAATAAGGCATTATAGCTGTCAAGCTTGTAGCTGCCACAATCACGGACATGAGCACACTGCGAGTATCATGGTTAGCGTTGCCAGCTGTGAAAGAATAAAGGCTGAACAAACATGAAAATATCCCCAGATTGCTCCACCTCCCCGGTAGATACCATTTTTATGCCTTGCCAAAAGCACAAGCCAAACCCTGCAAAGATGATGGCGTACTCCGTGGCAAATAGGCAACCAAAAAGAGGAGATTTCTTATTTCCGAGCTTTCTTGAAACTTGCAAAAACTTGTCGAAGTCGCATACTAGTTGGTTTCGAAGCCCGAATGCCTGTACCGTCCGAGCGCTTGACAGGATACTCTCTGCAAAAGATCCAGCTTGGGCCTGAACTTTGAGAATTTGTGCTTCAATCGAAGCTTCGAATGTGGAGCTGATGCCCACAGCTAGAAGCATTGATGGGGGAATGCAGCAGCAAATGAGGGTCAGCTTCCATTGAGTGACAAATGCTAGCACGAAGGCTGATATAAAAGCGGACAGGCCCTGGACAATTAGCCCCATTTTTTCCGATATTCCAGCCTGGACCAATCGTCCATTCGAAGTAGCTTGCATCGCAATCGATCCGCTAGTGCCAGAATCGAAGAAGGCAATTTCCTGGCTCAGGCCTGCTTTCAGGTACCGGCGGCGAATATTTCGTGTGATCCGGTATGCGGCAAGTGTAAAGAGTGTGCTGTATCCATAAGTGAGGCAGAATCGGCAAAGGCCAATGACGAAGAAAAAGAGACTATTTTTATATATTAGATCCTTCCTGTCCATCTATATTGAAGGGCATTGCACATACCTGAGTCTTGCAGATTCACTTCGGAACTTCGAAGCATCGGTATGACCCGCCGTGTAGTCGGTGATCAGTGTGATAAACTGACCAAACACCAGATTGACAAGAGCCATGCCAACACCGGACCCTAATGCGCAGGCAGTGGCAATGGCTTGCAAGGTATAGTCTTTGGAGGAGCCATAGTGAAAGATCCTCTGCTTGGTGTTAGACTTTTAACCAGCAAAGGAAAAGGAATGTCCCTACCAGATATGCACCAAAGGCACTTGTTTCTTCCTTAGACCCCTGGTCCTTAGACCCCTGGTTATCAATTGAATCTTTCTCGGATTGTTTCTCCATTGTAGATAATTTAGATATCCATGTGAAACACCCTCAGGCGATTAGAGAGTCAAGTCGACTTTGCTTCCAAACCGATTTTCGATTTGCACAGTGTGTGAATAAAAGACAATTATGGGCCAGTTATCGAGATATGTCGCTCTTTTTGAGCTTCCAATGCTGATTCATGGAGGCAACTCTGCCAGGGGGATTACAGAGTGCTCACGGGTTCCGCGGATTCCGCGGACTCCACGGGCCCCGATGGCCCCGGGCTCCTATAAGACACTCCAGATTGACCCAGTATGAAATGTATAGCTAAGAACTTGGCATCCAAATTAGTTGAAATTATTTTAAAATTATCAGTGAGAGGTAATGGGCCATGATTTAATATCACTCAAACGGTATATTCCAATATAGCTGAAGAGTACCGGTATAATGGCAGAAATATATAGTACTCCATCAGGATATCCGTCTAGAATAAGATAACGACATATTTGACGGATAATCTGACTAGATATGTTATAAGTATGAAATGCATTTCTCTATATTTTCCTATTGATATTACAGACGTCCTTCAACATCTCACGGAACATATAGAATGATCACACCTCACTTCGTCCTAATTCATCATCCGATGGCCATATCACGGGAAACCCTTGGGCCTTCCTTCTCAGCAATGTCTCTTTTTTCCATTTCCAAAATCCAGACTCCCTGTCATTGGTAGATAGATGACCTATCATAGAGATTGGATCGGTAAACCGTGGGCGAGCTAACCAAGCTGCAAGATCAAATTCATGATATAGTTGTCCATCAACAAGCATCTGAATCGTCCCAATATGCTCATAGAGTGGCTGCCCAAATTTGGAAGTATGATAACTCATATAAAGAAGATCGCTTATCCAGGCCTTCAGATATTCACAGAGCCACTCCGGGCGCGTTTTATATGATGACAATGTCTCTGAAGACTCGCTCTGGTCGCCCCGATCCCGACCCCAATGCCGCCCCGACCACTGCTTGTATGTGACATCTTCTGGTGGGAAGGAAAGTTCCAGTTCCGCAGACTGGAAGTCGAGAACGAGTGTATCGATCAGCATCCCCCGGTCCTCGAATTCCTTCGTGTTTTGAGGATGTTCAGAAGTCTCGTCTTCTTCTTTGCGCTTTTTTTCTCCCACGGGACCATAGCGGAAAAATCGCTCTAATGCCGCATAGAAGTACCAGTGGAAGCCTAGCCGACCGCCGTCGCCAAGTTGGCTACGGATGGTGCGCTTCTCGATAATGTGACCGAACAGACGCACATTCGCGTAAAGTGTCGATATGTGGGTTGTGAGACACGGTACTGACAGCCAAGTCAGGAAGATGCGCAAGTCATCCTTGACTGATATGTCAAGAATGTACTCGACTTTCATGCGTCCGAGGATCACCTGAGTCTCGGTCGAAATTTGATGATTTGTGAGGAGTAGAGGCAGACAGTTTGAAGGATTGGCCTTGCTCTGATGGTTATAATACGCATTGCGACCTCTATTGACCCACGCATTATATGTAAGGTCATGATACTCGATTCTATCCGATTCAAGAGGAGTCGGAGGCGGGCTGAGCGGGGTGTAGAGCACATGCTCGATGATGAGTATTCGGAGCTCAAACGGGAGATTAAGAAACAGAGACATGGTTAGGTTTCTGATGACTGGAGTACTTTGGAGAAATATATATATATATATATATATACAAAGTGGTCAAAGGTAGTCAACAGGGGAGTTCCTGAGGTCAAAGGTCCAGGGCGGAGTCTAAACTCGTTTGGGAAGAAGCTATGTTTTGTCCAACGCCAAGACTCTCTTCTCTTCTTAACCTCTTAGCATTTTCTAAGGATATGCTGGACAATGCCCGAATTGGCGCGGTCAATCCCTCGCTCATGGACCTCGACGTTGAAACTTCCTAAATCCTCATTCCCTCCACGCGTATCGCCTGTCGATCGGACCAAATACCTAAAACGATGCACCGATGATCTTTACGCCTGGCAACGCCGCGAAAGGCCCGCCGACCAACCATTCGTCTTGCACGATGGTCCACCCTATGCGAACGGCGACCTCCATGTCGGACACGCGCTCAACAAGATCTTGAAGGATATCATCTGTCGCGTACAATTGGGTCGCGGGAAGAGAGTGCGGTACGTCCCGGGCTGGGACTGCCATGGACTGCCGATCGAGCTCAAAGCCCTCCAAGGCCTGCGAGATGCAGACATTGCAAGCGGGTCGGTCAGCGCGGCCGTTATTCGCACGTCCGCGCGGAAATTGGCAAGACAAACTGTGAAGGAGCAGATGAAAGTGTTCCGTGGCTGCGCGGTCATGGCCGACTGGGAGAACCACTGGAAGACCATGGACAAGGAATTCGAGATGCGACAATTGGGTATCTTCCGGGGAATGGTGGACCGAGGCCTCATCTACCGAAAGTTCAAGCCGGTTTACTGGTCGCCTTCAACGGGTACCGCTCTTGCGGAAGCTGAACTCGAATACAAGGATGACCATATCTCGACCGCTGCCCTGGTCAAGTTCCCTCTTGTCGATATCCCCACGTATCTCGCTGAGGATCCTCTTCTTCGTGGAAAGGATGTGAGTGCTGTGATTTGGACCACAACCCCCTGGACGCTGCCTGCCAATGCTGCCATTGCAGTCAGCGAGTCTTTGGAATACACTATCGTCTTGTCGGAAAAACATGGCCACCTTCTTATCGCTCAGTCGCGGTTTGAATACCTCCAGAGTATGTTGAAAGAAGATCTCTCTGTTATTGTGCCCTCTATCCTGGGGTCCGAGCTGGCAGAGAAAACTACGTATCGACCTCTATTCAAAGGACCTGAAGCTCAGCCACAACCCATCTTTGCTGCGGACTTTGTTACTGCTGATTCTGGCTCTGGCATGGTTCACTGCGCGCCTGGTCATGGAATGGACGACTACGAAGCATGTCTTGCACGTGGCATTCCTGTGTTCGCTCCCGTCAACGATGAAGGCAAATTCACAGATAAAGCCATGCCCCTCGATCCTACACGTTTAGCCGGAAAGCCTGTCTTGGGAGAAGGTAACACTGCAGTGTTGGAATGGGTCGAATCGTGTGATCAGTTGCTTGCCCAACACAAGTACGAGCACAAGTACCCTTACGACTGGCGCTCAAAGCTCCCGATCATTGTTCGGGCAACCGAACAGTGGTTTGCCGATGTAGCCGATATTCGCAGCAGTGCTCTTCGAGCGTTGGAAGATGTCCGGTTTGTGCCCGAGACTGGAAAGAACAGACTCGAGAACTTTGTGAAGAATCGGAATGAATGGTGTATCTCGCGTCAGCGCGCGTGGGGTGTTCCAATTCCTGCAATCTATCACCGGACCACTGGAGAGGCTGTCTTGACTAAAGATAGTGTTTCACATATTATGACTACAATTGAAGAGCGGGGAATCGATGCTTGGTGGACCGACAGTGCGGATGATGCTGCATGGATTCCTCCGTCCTTGCGGGACGAGGCTGGAGCGGGGTATCGACGTGGAACGGACACCATGGACGTTTGGTTTGACAGTGGTACTAGCTGGGCCGAAATCGATGTCCCTATGGAAGGTCGGAGTCATCCAGCAGACGTCTATCTCGAAGGTACTGATCAACACCGCGGTTGGTTCCAGTCTGGCCTCCTCACGTATATCTCACACCAACTCGGCTCGGGTCAATCCACGCCTCATGCGCCATTCAAGAATCTCATCACCCACGGTTTCACCCTGGATGAACATGGGCGGAAAATGAGCAAATCCATTGGCAACGTGATGTACCCGCAGACCATCATGGATGGAACTCTGCTGCCTCCCCTCAAACCCCGCAAAGGCAAAGGAAAGAAGCAGCCGGAGAACCAAGAACCCGTGTACGACGCTCTTGGCCCCGATGCGCTTCGCATGTGGGCGGCAAGCAGCGACTACACGCGCGACGTGGTGATTGGAAAACAGGTGCTCCAGACCGTCAACACCAGTCTCCACAAGTTCCGTGTCACCTTCAAGTTGTTACTGGGTGCCCTTGCCGATTTCAACCCAAAGAACGTTGTCCCATACGGGCAGCTGCAGCTGGTCGATCGAATTGCACTCAAGCATCTCTCGGACATGGTACTCACATCGCAGAAGGCATGTGACAACTTCGAGTTCTACAAGGGTGTGAGCACGATGAACCGGTGGGCCAACCTCGAGTTTTCTGCTTTCTACATGGAGGCGATCAAGGACCGACTCTACACCCTTGGTGAGGACAGCACAAGTCGCCGTGCCGCGCAAACGACCTTGTTCTACATCTACAATCATCTTCAAGAGGCACTGGGTCCCATCACACCAGTACTTGTGGAAGAAACTTGGGAACATACTCCCGAGTCCATCCGCACCCAATCTGAACACCCCCTGCAGCGTATTATTTCCGCTCCGGCTCCAGAGTGGCAGGATTTAGCCCTGGACACCAGCTACCAGGAGCTGACGGTGGTCCACTCCGCCATCAAAAATCTGCAGGAGCAGGCCCGTAGTAAAAAACAGCTTGGCTCCTCCCTGCAATCCTTTGTCCACATTGTGCTCCCCAGCAGCTCTGGATTATTCCAGCAGTATCTGTCCGAGCTCCCTGATCTCTTTGTTGTGTCCTCTATCACCCTGGCGTCCCCCAGTGAAGCTCTCCCGGATGACATCAAGGATGCTGACTGGCAATATGAGGAGACATTTGAGCTGAGTGGCCAACCAGGCAAAGTGTATGTGTATGCGCCACAGGCCTCCAAATGCCCACGGTGCTGGCGGTACGCCATTCCGGAGCCGGTGGCGATCGAAAATGCGATCTGCGACCGGTGTGAGACAGTGGTGCATGAGGCAAACGCCTAGATCACTTTACAAGTCTGTATACTTATTTCTTTTATGTATTACTTATGTATTATATCGATCATCTCCAGGCAGTGATTGGACATGACAGCCAATTTAACAACTGCAGTGCAGCCAATAATCTAGAGACATCCAACTTTCCAATTCCAAACCAAGCTGAATGAAATTTAATCTAACTAATCTCTTTAATCCATTCAATCCATGTAATGTAGTGAATGTTTATAATTGGTTATGACGACAGTATCCAGTCAATGACGGTTGTCCCTATCATCCCCCAATCCTGTTTCGATGCAACATTGAATCATCATTCATATACTCTTGCTTCTTCTCTTTCTTCACGTCTTCACTCATTCACTTCTTCTTTTCTTCTTTTACCCATCTTCTTCAAATTCAACATGATTCAACCTCCATTTGATCAGTTTGCTACTCTCACGGCACCCACCACCACATCCTCAGTGGCGCCTATTCCCACTGTCATTCCGGGATCTGAGGTATACCAGGAACTTCATGATGTGGGAAAGCGGACTCTATGGTATGAATATATTATAGATATATATTGAATGCCTAATCATACTAACATCTATAGGGTTGTCACTGTCTTGATGGGCATCTCCTCGCTGGTGTTCTATGCTCTGGCTGCTCGTGCTCCCCTGGTGAGTTCATATCTCTTTTATATACTATACCCTCTCTATTATATATATATACCTAACATCTTTACAGCCTAAACGAATCTTCCACATTCTAACCTCCCTCATTACCACAATCTCTTTCATAATCTACCTAGCCCTTGCAACAGGCCAAGGCATAACAACCAAACATGCCAGAGTCCACGAATCCCACAAGCATGTCCCAGACACCCACACAGACTACATCCGCCAGGTCCTATGGCTGCGCTATGTAAACTGGGCATTAACAACACCCCTGCTCTTCATCAACTTCGCCCTTCTGTCCGGCCTACCAGGTGCAAACCTACTCATCGCCATTGTCGCCCACCTGGTAATGCTGGCAACAGCTCTATTCGGCATCTTTGCAGGCCACGGCCGTGAGCGCTGGGTCTGGCTGACCTTTGCATGTATTTCCTACCTGGTCGTGATCCACCATGTAGGCTTCCATGGACAGAAAGCGGCAAAGGGCAAGGATGCTCAGACACAACGGTTCTTTGGCTCTATTTCTGGATCCGCCATTGCCATGCTAGCGCTGTTCCCTATGTGAGTTATATATCCAAAAGAGCATTCTAAAGTCGGTTCAGGACGATTGCTAATGTTGGGTAGTTCTCTCGCGGCTGGTGCTCTTGCGCTTAAATTGAGCGTTGATGCGGAGACTATCCTCTTCGCTATACAGGATGTCTTTACGCAAGGTGTCCTTGGATACTGGCTTCTGTTGGCTCATGAGAGCGCGTCTGGAATGTGAGTTTTAGGTTGAACCTCTCTGTATGCGGATGACATGCTAATTTCTACAGTGCGCTTTACATGGAAGGATTCTGGTCCCATGGTGTCGGCAATGAGGGAGCTATTCGTATCGCCGACGAAGAGGGTGCGTAAGCACAAAAATGACACTTCACTCACATTCAGATTGGAAATGAGATGATAGCGTATTCGTCCTTTTTCTTTCAGTTTACCGTCATATTTCTCCCATTTGCGGGTCAGTTTCACCTTTCTCGGTTTTATTTAAGTTTTGGTCTTGAGGTATGAGGTATGAGCATGATGATATTGATATTTTGCCTTGGTCCTACCATTTTACATGTATTCCATTTATTATGTACTCTACATAAGGAGCAAGAATGACTTGAACAATTGGTTTTTTTTTTTTTTTTTTTTTTTTTTGTTACTCGTACACAACGGAATGATAGTATTTCCCTGGCGGCACGCTCACCAGAACCCCCTGGGGAAGGCTCTGGCGAGCGTGCCGCCGCCGATTGACACGAACACTGTCCGTTCACATCCTGGAGGCCCCCAGACCTCCCACCGCAGCGGTGAGCTCGGCAAGCTCCTTCTCACCGAGCTCCTCCATGGAGCTGGCCCCGGAGGGCCCGTCATTGCCCCGGGCCACTCCGAGGTTGTTCGAGTGACGAACTCGAACGTCTCGCTGGGCACGAGACAACCAGAAACCGCAGTCGATGCAGTCCTTCTTGAAGTGAACCTCCTCGAGGTTCCGGAACCACATCCCGAACGCGTCCCCGTCCACGGCGAAGCCGGCCAAGGTGAGATGCTTGACCGGCAGGTAGCGGGGGACGGGGAAACCGGTGGCGCCGGCACGAAGCCTTGCCTTCTCGATGCAGAACTTGTCAAGGTACTCGCCGTACCCGATTTTGCTCGAGATCTCTCCGTCGCCGTGCTCGCCACTATAGATCAGTCAGGTTAGAATATGTCACATCTCTCACTTTCAGATAACTCTCAGTTCGGTATCGCTTACTAGTAAACGGGTGCGCCAAACGACTTCACATTCATCACCCATCCATCCGTGATGGGCTTCCAGCCCCTTGGACCTGGCTTTTTGATTTCCGGTTCTACTGCCATCTCCAGCTCCAGAGTGGTGAGCTGGGGGTTCAACCAGACCGCCAGCCAGATGATACTCTGGTATGATTTAAACATACCAGTTAGACGCAGCACACGCAGGCTGCGGAACTCGACCAAGGGCTGCAAGTTCTCCTCGGTGGGAAGGGTGATTCTGATCTCAACCTCACCCTCTGGTTCCTTGGGGGAGTGGTGGGCTCCCTGGTCGTCGGCGGCAGTCTCATTCTCAACAGGAACCTTGGCCTCAATGGCCGCATCAGACATGGTGCCTTTGTAGATAGTCTGGGAACCATAGATATCAATATGGTCCTTGGGTGAGCCCTTGCGAGCATCGCAAAGCATGTTCAGTTTGAGGACCGACTTGGTGCGTGGGATATTATCCCAAGTGCCACCATCGTTGAGGTAAGCCATCAAGTTGATTTGAGAACTGCGAGCTGGGCGAGGAGTAGGCACAGGTTCAAGACGAGGGTCACTTGGTCGCTCAAGCCACTCTTGAAAACTGATAATGCTCCGACGGTCGGGAGAAATTGTGGAAAAAGGATAAGAGTCCTCGGGAGCATTTGGTGGTGCAATGTCTAGATTAGCAGCAGACGGTCCTCTGTAGAGAGACCGAAAGGCAGGACGGGGGGCCCTGGGGGTGGGAGGAACAGGATATTCGGGAGGGAAGAAAGTAGGAGGAGATTCAGGTGGAAGGAAAGTCGAAGGAGACAGGATGGAAGGCCGGGCAGGCTTCTGGAGTTCAACAATGCCTGCAGTTGATGCGAGGATTGGGCCTCGGCGCTTGAGACTGGGAGACTTAAAGGAAGGTAGTTTTGGAAGACGCAGGTTACCTTTCTTTGAACTGTTCTGGCTCGTCTCGGGACTCTTTGAAGGTGAGGTTGGAGTATGAGTCCTTACGGGGGAGGGATGAATGGTGTTTCGGAGTCTGGCACTATTGAAAGAAGCCAGAAGAGAGAGTTCCAAGCGACTCTTCTGCTTCTTTGGACTCTTCTCGGTAGAGCTTGTCACTGTAGTCTGAACAGGACTGTTGGAGGGCGACTGGGTAGGGCTTTGATGCGGCAATTGGCCAGTTAGGGCTAGACACAGATGATATCATTAGCACGAAGTATATATCAATGGACACGCTTGTATGTCAATCATTCAATATAACAAACATGCAGCACATGTGAAAACATACCTTGTCCCTCATTTCTAGCACGTTCCTGGACATTTCTTGTCACATAGTCCCAGAACGGCTCTCCCATGAGGCTTGACTCCCATTGCTCATGCGTGGCACGATTGTATGGATTGTTCATCTTGATTTTGAATCAATAATAACAGAAATTGGATGAAAGCGATTATTAGAAGGATGAGACGAGATGGGAGGAGATGAAAGAAGGATAGTTGGAACGAGACAGTCAGATGAGGGAAAGGTACTGCGCGCGCGTTCTCTTCAAGCGTGCGCTCGCCGTATAAACAGGAACTTGAGGTAGGTACTATTCGCACAGGCAGTGCCGAGATCTAGATCGAGGGCTCCGGTTCAATTCTGTGCGTTCGCTCTTATATTTTGCTCTGCGCCGTTAAGAATGCTAGACCCTCTACGAAGGTGTACACTAAATTGGCTAGTATAACTTGCATCATTGTTGTCGGGTTATGTTTCCAAGCGTAATCCAAGGGTGCTGTTCATGACTATCACCAACCCAGCGACGAGGACGAACAGCTTTTTTACCCTGGCAAGTCGGTGTGCCAGCTTGTTTTGTATAACTAAGAAGGGAATGACATTACTCTCGTCCAACTATATGGATCGGGACTCCATCATACTTGCAGAATCCTCAGAAATGCCTTTATCGCTATGTTGAAGCATTTTGCTTCATATCTATAACATATGCCAATCTAGAAACAACATTACAAATAACAGCAACAGTACTAGCTATCCCGATGTCGCTTCTTACGAACTATAGTACTAGCCAGCCTGGTATCTATTTCTAAAAAGGTGGAATGCTTCCAAGCTTGATACTCGCCGGTCTCGGATCCGCCGATCCACTTATCCTTTTCAGGTCTAGGTTTTGGCTAGTGACGGCCCGCGGCGGACATCCGGCGGTCCACCCCCAGAATCCTGGGCAGTTGATGCCGATGTCGGGGCTGCATACTTCCTCGTAACATCTCGAATGGCTTTATAACACCACTCAAATCTGGACCAGGGGATCTTTGTAAAACTGGGGGGGGGGGGGGGGGAGACCCTGAACCAAGTTCCAATACAATCAAAGGCTGTTTCGAGGCACTCAAGCCGGGTGGTCTTCTGGTCAGTGGGTCCGGTGCGCTAGGTAATATGGCCAAGGTGCATTCGCAACAATCAGCGGTCTGGCAGGCACGAGAAGCATTACCTTGGTGGTTCCCATCGCAGCAGGCTATGAAGGAGCTTGTCGAAGGAGCAGGCTTTAACTGGATCAAGGGCGAGGGCGAGGTCCAACTCAGGCAACGTTGACAGAGAATGAGAAAGGTGGTGTTGAAGGATGGTAGGTCTGATACTAATAAATTATTGACTTTATAACTGATGGCATATAGGATTCGTCTGTTTGGAGAGCCCTTTCTTGAGCTCCTCCCGACGATCGAGGCACGAGATGCAGCCATCAAGCACGCTTGACGTTCTTGAGACTGTTGGAAGACAGCAGCATGATGGTTCTTTTACTGTCAATTACATTCGTGTTCGCTTCGTTGCTCAAAATCCACAGTGACATCACCTTAGCTGTAAAGAATTCCAGTCTTCAGATATAATTTACGATATTTCTTGCTTCGAAATCGTGGTGCTTATCCATTCCATCTCACGAAAACCGGCAGACATAGCTAACCTTTAGCGGTAATCTGTTCAACAACTAGAATAATACTGGATGAATATTTGTTAAAGTGAAAAGCTTTTTTGCATTACCTATCACCTGAAACATACTCCAATTATCTTCGACTATGGTTTGCGTTCTATCCGCCCTATACCCGAAGTCTGTGATACAATTCCATCTCAAACCTTTCACGGCTATAAGGAGCTTCGTTGAACGGCTCTAACATTTCTTCGCCTAATGAAAAATCCGATTCGAGATGTTCTCTCCGGCACCTCTCATGTTCGCAAGAACACACTGGCGGAAAATATTTCATTGACGGCTCAACCAAAGCAATGGCAGCTAACCGTAATTCCTAACCGTAATTTTAACACGGCCCCTAGCCCACAACTGACGCGACATCCCGTATATAATGGTGGGTTGCGGCAGGAATGCTTCTTAATTTAAGTCCAATTATAATTTTAGTAGGCCTGGTGGATACGCAACCCAACCCTTTCTATGTTATCGTCGTACTGCGTGAGCTCCTCCCACTATCCGTTACCAAAGAATCGGCTGGCATCCACAAGCGAGATTATAGGAGCGGGCAGCCGCGCCATCAGCATTGGTGCCACTAAGTCAGCCTGTTTTATGTACTCAAACTATATGTTTCGAGGCCGTACGGCCCGCACGGCTCGCACGGCGGAGGACTCATCCTAGAGCTTTTTCTCTACAAAGATATGGCGATCTGGAGAGAGGTACTTTGGGAAGTCTGCTGGGTCCGGCTAGCCTACCGTATGAATCGACGGGTTCAATAAAAAAGAACGATCTCCGTTGAGCCACTGCCAATTTCAATGGCCTGAACTCGTCTAGCCTTTCGCTGAGTTGGCTGGTAGAAGGGTCACTGGTGATCGTGGTGGTCAAGCACTCTAGAGCGGATTCGGTGGGGGTTTGCTCGCGTCATGTTGGGACCCTCATAATCAAGATTTGGAAAGAAGGCAAGAGACATGATTGAACTGAGATGAGATGAAGATGAGGATGAAGACACATGAGGAGCTAAACCTAATTCGGGCGACCCGCTCAGCATACACAGATGTGAAATATATATATCCATGGATACATTAGAAATCATTATACTCTCTTGTTGTTGTTGTTTTTTTGGGTATTTCCTTTGATGTATTTCTGAATATCTGTTGGACGTAAGATTTGATGACACCCTCGGTGTTCCTGAATCTATATCTGTAATATACTAACTAGTATAATTATGTAGTACATAACTTTGATAGTTCCTATGTGCCCCAGTGTGGATACATCAAGCATCCATATTGGGCTTCTGATAAACCTGGGGTATGAGCTGTGAGTTGTCTATATATAAAGGTTTCTCCAGGTATGTGGTATCTCGTGGTCTGATGTCAGACATGTCGGCCTCCACTGGACTCCAGACTAGTGCTTATTTACATATCGAGCTGCCTGGGCGACCTATAGCAAGCTTAAACCCAGAGATTGGCACATTGCCAAACTGATATCGAGCAAGTGAAAAAATACCTACTGCCCTACTGTATACAACTACTGCTCAAAGAACAATTTGGCTGGCAAATGGCCCGTGGACTTCGCTATTTTGTGTCCCTCCCCATGATAAATACATCCAGAGCGGTGCGGAGATGTCTCTCGCACACACGAACCATCTTTTAATCGCCAAGCACAGAGGGAGAAGTTTTAAAAGAAACCCATTGGAATTGTCGAACAAAAATCATGCATCATCCATAACCTAGTACTTCTTGCCCTGGCGGAGGACATCACCGAACTCCTCCAGAGGGCTGCGGATGAGCTTGTTCTCGGCCCACAGGTTGGGGGTAAGGAAACCGTAGGTGTTGACGACAGCGACGAAGGTGGCCTTGAGGGTGTTCTCGAGGGTCTTGGTGGAGCCGGAAGAGGAGGTGTAAGCGTCCTGGACACCGGCGAGCTGGAGCAGACGCTTGACAGCGGGGGAAGCGACAAGGCCGGTACCGCGGGGGGCGGGAATGAGCTGTAGTTCATTAGAAACCGTCTCTTCAGATCAACTGACCCCTGAAAACAAGGGCCAAACCACTGTACAAAACTTACACGGACGGAGACGGAACCACACTTTCCACTCTGCTTGACGGGCAGAGAGTGGGGCTCACCAAGGTTGGTACCCCAGTAACCGCGACGGACGGGGAGGACAGCGAGCTTGGCGATGGTGATAGCGGCACGGATGGCAGTGGCGACTTCCTTGGAGGTCTTGATTCCGAGACCGATGTGGCCCTCGGAGTCACCGATGAGGACAATGGCCTTGAAACGGGTACGCTGACCGGCACGGGTCTGCTTCTGGACGGGCTTGATCTGTAGGTTGAAATTTGACGTTAGTTTCTGGTCTGATTTCGGTGTATTCGTTTTCCCCGCTCGAGCTTCCACTGCGCAATTGCGTGCAATTGTCGCATTCCAGTCGAATCCCGCTCCATCCTCCAATTTCAAAAAAAGTGTGTGTGGGTGTCGATCCGTACCTTCATAACCTCATCCTTGAGCTTGGGAAGGAAGAAGTCGACAATCTGGTACTCCTTGACGGGCAGAGAGTGGAGGTAGATCTGCTCCATGGAGGTGATCTTGCCGGCCTTGACGAGACGGCCGAGCTTGGTGACGGGCTGCCACTCCTTCTCCTCCTGCTTGGGGCCACGACGGCCGCGACGGCCACCACGGCCACGTCCACGCTCACCACCACGGTCGCCGCGCGAACCGAAACCACCACGTCCACGGGGAGCAGCGTCAGCCATATTGATGTTGTTATGGGAAGCGACGGGGAGGGTTGTCGGGATTGAGTTGGTCGTCGAGATTCACGGCGCTGAGCACTGTTTGCCCGAAATTTGCGCGGGTGGGCTAAGCGAGCGGGCAGCCCTAGCGGGGACCCTATGCCCTAAGTTCCTGATCAGGATAGTGGCACGTGCACTTAAGGTTTCCAGGGCGGTGTCACCTGACGGGGCCCAGAAGTAGATCGATTGATCGTCGTTCTTTAGAGGGGGAGCATTGAAGCTGTGCAAGAAGGCATACGGAGTAGATTGATTTTATTTTAATGTTGAGGTTATTAGCTATCGCTGTATCTAACAATATATCATATTTATGCCCAAAATTGAGCCCTCGTAATGCTGTTATTCTACCTCCCTACGTCACTCCAAAAATCTGCTTCAGGCGGATGCATTTCCTATTTCAGCAACGCGACAGGGCAATCTCGACTCCGCAATTTCAAGATTGTTTCCCCCCAGTTGCCCCCAGTTCAATAGTATTTCAGCGTCTCTCCTCTTGCGTTTCGGTTCATTCTTTGCATTATTCCATTCTTCTCTACTTGTTTCATCCTCCACAACCACTTAATTGCAGTTATGTTGCGCTGGTAAGTCTCCCTTGCTACTTATCTCCTTGAATCGAAGCTCAAAACACTCTCCAACCAGGTACCAATCCAAGTTGGCAAAGAGGCCCATCCTCACCGCAAGCATCACCAGCGCCGTACGATCCTCTCCTTTCCCCCTTTTCCCCGGACCAGCTCCTGATCCTTGTTACAACAGTTTTTATTCGGGAGCGGTGATGTTCTAGCACAGCAAGCTGTTGATCGGAAAGGTCTCCAAAAGCACGACTTTGCCCGCACTGGGCGAATGGCTCTATACGGTGGAGGTATGTTTATAAGTCTCGATTGTCTTGTACATTGCTGATCGGTGCCTTGTTCTTTTAGCCGTCTTCGGTCCAGTTGCCACTACTTGGTTTGGCATTCTCCAGCGTCATGTCGTTCTCAAGGGCACCGCGTCCACCACCGCCGCTCGTGTTGCCGCCGATCAAATCTTCTTTGCTCCAGTCCAACTCACCTGTTTCCTATCCTCGATGGCTATTATGGAAGGTGTTGATCCTGTGGAACGGTTGAAGACTGCCTTTGTTCCCGCCTACAAGGCCAACCTGATGGTATGGCCGTTTGTACAGGGTGTCAACTTTACATTTGTCCCCCTAGAGCTGCGCTTGTTGTTTGTCAACGTTATCAGTTTGGGTGAGTACTTTGCTTCCAAGTATTGCCGGTTATACTCCTTACTTCAGGCACTAACAATTAAACAGGGTGGAACTGCTTCCTTAGCTTGATGAACAGCGGCGAGGAACTAGAATTCCAAGCCGCAATTTGAGATACCCTTTGAAGTTTTCATTATCAGCTATTTTGAGCTTGTTTTTTTCACGTTGGCGCTCCATTATATAGGATGTTCGTTTTGGTTGTTGGGTTATATTCCTCAGGCATCATGTCCGGGAAGATTTTTATTCACCATTTTTCGGCCATGTAGGATTCTAGATAGTATAAATGTAAAACTAAATATTCAAATTGAATTACTAGAATACATGAATGATATACAAAGTAGAAATAAGAGTAAAGCGAAGATCTGATGTTGTATTAGTGCCCAGGAGTGATAATTGATTATGTTACGGAAGAACCCAAAGAGGCAAGGCAAGTTTTTGTGGCTCGAACTTCAAAACTTCCACTCTTTGCAGTCGATTGTCGCTCACCTCCACTCTGATCTCACACTGCCTGGAGCAGACTATTACTGCTAACTCGATCCAGGCTTGGATTTATCTTACCTTCTTTGTGTGAAAAGCTCCGATTTGCGCTTTCCCTGAAATTCTCGCCCCTCCGACTTTCCGACTCGATTCCCCCCCCCCCCTCCATATCCATTCATCATGGCTACTGTCGCAGAAAACGGTACTCCGGCTGTTGCCGATGAGAACTCCGCTCCTGTCACCGAGACTCAGACTGGTGATGCCGTCACTGTTTTCCACAACTCCGATGACTTCAACGTGAAGCACCCTCTTATGCACGAGTGGACTCTGTGGTTCACCAAGCCCCCCAGTGGCAAGGTAGGAGATACCAGTTGGATATATCGAGCTCAGTGTACTTACTCATGGAAATTAGGGTGACAACTGGAACGATCTGCTTAAGGAGGTGGTTACCTTCAGCTCCGTGGAAGAATTCTGGGGCATCTATGTAGGTCCAATCCGAAGTCTCCTCCGATCAACAATCACACTAACCTCGATCGCTATTAGAACAACATCACGCCAACCTCCGAACTTGGCCTCAAGGCCGACTACCACCTCTTCAAGAAGGGCGTACGACCCGAGTGGGAGGACCCTCAAAACAAGCACGGTGGAAAGTGGTCATACCAGTTCAAGGACAAGCGCTCCGTCCCCATCGACGAACTCTGGCTGCACGCGCAGCTCGCCGCGATCGGTGAGACCCTCGAGAAAGATGACGACAACGAAGTGATGGGAGTGGTTGTGAATGTGCGCAAGGGCTTCTACCGTGTCGGTCTATGGACACGCACAGTCGGCAAGAGCATCCAGGGCGATAAGCACACCCGCACACAGGCGCAGGGCAAGGAGGTCCTCGAGGCAATTGGCCAGCGGTTCAAGGACGTGCTGCGGCTCAACTTGGCGGATGTGGTGGAGTTCTCTGGCCACACCGACAGCGCACACAGTGGTAGCACGCGCGCCAAGGCCAAGTACACCGTTTAAACGGGGTTGGCTGAGGTGTTGACGTGCAGACGAGGATGAAAAACGAAAAACAGGGGACGGATGGCGATGCGCAGATTTCACGATTACGGACGACACGAATCGAGGGGAATTGACTCGACTCGATGTGCGGTGCTGGAAACTGGGGGTGATTCACATAGGGACCGAGGTTCCCCCCCTTTTATGCCCGCCCCGCTGCATAGTTCTGCAGGGACGGCCTGATTGCTTGCGACTTGTATCTTACTCTACCAAACACATTTTACGAGGCTTCTGCCGTGGTTGAGGTCGAGCTCGTGTCGGTATGATGGTATTTTCCTTACATTATTCTATACAAATATGACCTGTTCATGGATGCATTCAACTTTTGGTGTTGGCGTGCTGGGTCGGTTTTGGCGAGATCAAGCACCTGAGTATAGCTGCTAGTTTTGGATGCGCTTATGCTGTAGGTGTAGCTCAGCAGCAGTCCAAATGTCTAAGCCCTGTCTTATAGGTTTTTATTCCATGTCTCATCCGATCAGCGTCGCGAGTTGGAAGGCTTCTGGAGGGGTTCTAATAGCGCTCCCTATAATGTATAGCCACGGACACTTTTAGTAGTAAGCGCTCAGTTTCAAACATGTTCTGCGGATTTACACCGCCATGCTTCCTTGGAGATATAAAACGCCTTTTGCAGGACAGACAGTGTACCACCACACGAATATCAAATCAATCTCTTGATATTTTCGTCATGATCAAGCCAGAAGACAGGTTTTACTCAGGGGGCCAGGGCTATGTTGGCTCAAGAGACAACTCCCAAACCGAAACCCACTGCAACGTCTGAGATTGGGATCAGCTTCAATTGATCAAAGTCAAAGGAACGGCCAAGCTTTTTCCACCTGACGAAGATATTGAGAACTCAGTTCTTGCGCGATTCGCCGATTACCTTTCGCCTAAAGTCCGTGCAATCACAGTTGATGATGACGGGCTTCTTACTGGAGTCTCGACAAATCCGGAAGAGGATGGAAGAGGATGAAACATTCTTCATTGGATATATTCCCTTCTCACACTGCCAATCGCTTGCGCATTGTGCTACAATCTACTTCTCTCAACTTCAAGAGCTTGATCGGCTTGGACCAGGTGTGGATCTCTCATCATATAATGGTCAGAGGGTCGCATTCAAATCCAACCCTCTGGGCATGCCTCGAAGACTACAAATGTCTTGGAAGGAGATCAACCTGCTTAGCAAACTGCCACCGCATCCTAATATAGTACCGTTTGATGGCGTCGTTCTCGAAGACGTGGAGTCTCGAGTGATTGGATTCACAACAAAGTACATCTCAGGTGGAACGCTAGCAAATGCCGATCCGAAAAGGCCTTTCCGATTTGAATGGCTACAACAGCTTACCCAAGTGATGGATTTCCTGAACCTAGAATTAGGGATCATGCATCAATATATTGCACCTCAAAATTTGCTTGTCGACCCCGAAACAGATAAGCTTCTTCTCTTCGATTTTGACTGGGGCGCCAATGGAAAGGACTACCTACTAGATGGTCGAGACGATGTGTCTAGTGCTGTGTTCACACTATACGAGATCATCACAAACGATACACATTTTACGAGCATTCCTTACTGGGACCGAAACATAAATATGGTGCAGAATATCGAATGGACTTGTCACCGCGAACTAGACTCCGATGTGTCGAAGTTCCGCAAGTTTTTGAATGAATTGGTAGCAACGAGAACTGACAGACCGATGGAACGATATCTCAATGCACCCAAGCGGCTTACTTGGCCGGGGCTCCCAACCCCTCCGGACTACAGTGTGCCTTATGAGATGGGTTGAACGAAGGAAGGGGAAACTATTTGGCAAACGGGTGCACGTATAAGACGCACTGCACTAGAGAAAGGACAATACTGTTGTCAGTGGCAAAGGCCACCCCAAAGCAGGCTTTTGAAGAAAGCCAAAGATAGTATGGATGCAGTAGCTGATGACTGAAAGATTGCTCAATCAGCTTGAATTAGCCATTTGTTAGATAACAGAACGTACAGAATGAACCACATTAAAGCCTTGTGTAAATTCTACACTACCTAAAAAGTTGTCACTTACGATGCGATCCATATCTTGTTGGGGTAATGAAGCTGTATACTTGTGACATTTAAAATAGGCAATTGGCTCTCCACGGGGACTGATCCAACGTCTATTAAATGTCTTGGTTCTTCCCATGTATTATTTCTGTGTTTTTATTTTGAAAGCGCTACGGATTTGTATCGGATAATACATTATGAGGAAGCACATGATATAGATGTAGTGTGGAGTTTTCACTCCCACCATACATAAGTTTCAGTCTTGGATATATATTTACTCTGCTCAGAAGCTGAAAACAAACCCGAGTTGATTGTGGAGACCCCGTTAGCCAAAAAGCCTCCATTAGCCTTCCAGTACTAACGGGAATATGCGGAGGAAAAAATGTTGAAGAAACAAAGTGAAATTTCCAAAAAGAAGCACACGTTTAAGACGAGCATCAACCAGGGATTCTCTCCACCCTGTAGTTGTCACAATGTGACACCACAGTATTAATCATGTCCTGTAGATATAGACTGCCTGTTGGCTTATTATTGACCATAGGAACTAGCTCTCTGACTTTCTGGAGGCTGTTAACCGAAGGGGACAAATCCCTTGTACCTTCCCGGGGCCTATCACCAAGGGTTGGTAGATAGTCTGTGGATATTATCGAAATTATCTTACACTTTTTCCAAACCCACTCTATTACACGATGTTCTCGTACATAAAGGAGCCACGATCGTAGCAAAGAGAAGACAAAGCTAGATGGACGATTGATGGGCTTCTTGAGACTGTGGAGTAGATAAATTATGTACCGGATTAATAGTCCGAACTAATGCCGGTGGGTTTGCAAAGGGAAATCAATGGTGAAAATTGCAGCGAAAATGGCCCCACGATTCACTCTCGAGTACTCCGAATAGGAACTGACAACGGTAAAAAGCCGGAGCAGCTACTCCGTAGACTCCCTGGCACAGGACCTCGTGGCTCAGTATCTTAAAAAGACCCCAGGGCCCAGGTGCAAAGAGTGCTTCAAAGTTGTCAAGCTTGGAAGGGAGTAGAATCATTATTGTTAGGTTATGCTCGTATAACTTAAAATTGCAGATGCTCAAAGGCAAGGTGTTGACCTTATGCCCATGGAGATGTCCGCCCTCTGACACTATAAACCATTGATACTGTCGCCCGTAAAGGCAACATTGAGATTCATCCTTCCAAATCTTCCGACCTAGTAGCCTTTGAATGATCGATCCTATAGAATGCACATACCAGACTTGTTGCTCTGCAACCCTTGTAAAGTGATGACGCGCATCTGGGAACCCTACCAACTAAGCATGCTTTATCTCCAATGAAGTCAAGAAGTCATGAACACGCTAGTAAGTTGGATGTTCTGTTTACTCCAAACCAACTGCTCCCGCACTATAGCCGAACACACCAGTAGGAGAGAGTAGAGAGACCAAGGGCGTCCAATTGCCTTATAGTGGAAGGTTATCCTGTACGAGCTAGCCAATAGGATATAGTTATTTATAGAGGTAAGCGGCCTTGGAAGCCTCCGAAAAATCTCTGACCGGCGCAGTATGCTCCATTGATATATTTCCAGGTCTCAGCTGGGAATGAAACTCCCTAGCAAGTAGAAACAATACCTCAAGATATGACTATCGTGTTTATTTGAGATGGTCCATGGATAGCCATTCTCAACACAAATACGATGGCGTTCATCGGTCAGCACTAGGATAGTACGTCGTCACCGACGGATATCCACCGTGGTGTTCTAAGTGGCTCCTGGTGTCGCAATATCAGAGTGCCTGCCCCGAACTCCATCGAGAGCCCTCTATAATATCGGCCGGGAGCCGACCTCTTGCGATGTCGGAACGGTGATGTGCTCATATTGGTCCAACGACTCGTACACAGAGTAGTGGTCCTAGCTTGTTCAATCGGAAAGTCGCGGGGACATCACACAGGGCTTGGAGGATTTGAGATAGCGAGAGCCCTATAAGCACTATAAATGAATTGGGCTTGGCAAGTAAGACATTGGAGGTAGGTAAGCCTATCTAGGTAAGCCAATGGAAGAGTACGCAATTCACATGTCCAGACAACCTCATGGAATCCAAGTTTGAAGTTGACATACAACATATTTTTCTCATCGAAGGGACTTGACGGGTGATATATGTCTAGCGCCGGTGTCGGACAGTGTCGGACAGTGTCGGATTTTGCCAATATCTTGGAGAAGTCTTGGTGGAACTCTCTTCTTAAGGCGTTGGTCGCTTGGCTGGCACCCAAGAGGTCCCCAAGGCTTGGGAGCTTACGCCATCCGAGGGTAAATGTTGGTGATAAGCTCTCCCGTTCTCCTGTTGGTGGACCTGAAGTCCATCTTTGTCCATAAGCGAAGTCGGAGCCCCAAAGGGCGTGTGCTATGACTCTTGTTTCCCTTGGTGTTTATATATTTATGAGAGGGTCCCTCTTGATCTTTTGGATCTTTTGGATCTTCTCACTTTTTTTTTCTTCCTCTTTTCCCCTTTCACATACCCCAAAAACTTGTTCATCTTATGAGATGACATTTGATGACTAGTGCTATATACACCTACATACCTACTAATGACCAAGACTAACAGAAACCCTCTCTTATCTTCTGTGGGCTTGGCAGGCACCGAGCACTCAAACACAGATCCACCTCCCATCGTCTTTCTACCCTTTTTTTACGAGAGAATAATTACCCCGGAGCCACGAGACCAGACCAAACCACGATAGGAACGACAAATGGTTTCTCTCAGGTCATCACCTCGGCTGCTATTGAATGGCATTGGCTATTGTTGCAGGTCATTGCCGGGGTAAGCGGGTAAGGTCAAGCTTTGAGACGTACGCAGCTCAATGGGAAAATGAGGGGAAATGGGCCCCAACGTTACATTCGGAAAGAAAGACTGGAGATCTTTACAATCATATGGTGATCGAGTACGGAGTCCGGAGTATTTTGACCTTGCAATCAGAGGAGTCCCCTTCGACGAAAACGGACGACCCCCCTGGTCTCAACCCTTGCCGCCTCACCCGAAGGCGTCCACAACATTGGAAAGGCCGACAGTATACAATTCAGATTCAGATCCCCGGTCAATGATATTAATATATTAAGATATCAAAAGATCGGAGCATCGACTTGACTCCGGCTATTGAAAAAAAAAACAACAAAAACCAAAACAAAAAAAACACAAAAAAGATAATTTGCCCTCGTGGCGAATTCCGGAAACGTTCTCAATTGGGAAATTTTTCAACTTCACCGGCAATCTCCGACTGGACATATCAAATGTGATTCGACAACATAAAGTGGGCTCGGACTAGCCCTTCCAGAAATCCCCAGATGCCAAAATGGCAAGACAAGCTCATTCGCTGCTCTGATTGATCCAAACCTGAGTCAAAGTCCACCCGATGCTCGGTCTTTTATTGCTTGACTGTTCACTTCCGTGTGCCGTCTGGTTACATTGGCTTTCGCCATCAGCCATTCGCCGTTGGACGATAACACTGCCGATCGCGTCCATGGTCGTGCGAACAATAGGCCATGTCCGACCTGCTCAGATGAGCCTTAGTGGTATGGGGGCATGGGGGATGGCGTGCAATTTGGTTTTTTTTTTTTTCATTCTTTTCTTTTTTTTTTTGGAGATAAGACTCTCTCCTCCGGTCCCACTCAGGTTCGGTTGTTGAGTAATGAAAAATTGCATATATAGTATTATTCACACCCTTTTTTTTGGATCTCTTTCTCTACTCCGATTTGTGATTTTTTTTCCCTTGCCCTCTTGAAAACAAGAAGGTATAATCTGGTCTCGTAGCCATGGCGTCCACAGACCGTGAGATCGATACTCCTGGGTATGTATCTTTCTGTCTGGAAGCTCCCAGAGTCCAACTAACCCTGTCTGTAGAGCTCCGTACGATAACGAGGAGGTCACCCAGCATGTCGTCCTGAATGAAAAGGCTATGGATGCCGATTTGGACAAGGAGAACCAGATCACCCCGGATGGCGGCGAACCCACCCTCTCGGAGAAGACCTCCTTGCGCCATGTCGCAGAGAACCTGCCCCTCTCCGCCTGGTTGGTGGCCGTCGTCGAGCTGTGCGAGCGTTTCACCTACTACGGAATGTCTGGTCTGTTCCAGAACTACGTCCAGCGACCTCGGGATGGTAGCGAGGGACGTGGTGCGCTCGGTATGGACCACCAGGGTGCTACCGGTCTCACTACCTTCTTCCAGTTCTGGTGTTATGTTACCCCCATCCTCGGTGCCATTGTCGCCGATCAGTATCTCGGCAAGTACAAGACCATTGTGCTGTTCTGTATCGTCTACATGGTTGGTCTGCTCGTCCTCGTCTGTACCTCCATCCCCACGGCCCTGGATCACGGCTCGGGTATCGGTGGTTTCATTGTCGCCATCTTGATCATCGGTCTGGGTACCGGTGGTATCAAGAGTAACGTGGCTCCTCTGATTGCCGATCAGTACAAGCGGAAGAAGATGGCCATCACCACCACCAAGAAGGGCGAGCGCGTGGTTATCGACCCCGCCCTGACCATTCAGCGTATCTACATGATCTTCTACGGATGCATCAACCTCGGTTCGCTCTCCCTGCTCGCCACCCCTTACATGGAGCTGTACATCGACTTCTGGCCCGCCTACCTTCTCTGTCTCTGCATGTTCATGGTCGGTACCCTGGTCATCGTTCTCGGCCGCAAGTTCTACGTTGTTCGCCCGCCCCAGGGCTCCATCATCACGGACGCTTTCCGCGCCCTCTGGATCATGGTCAAGAACCGCAACATGGATGCCCCCAAGCCCTCATGGCAGAACGAGCACAATGGCGTGTCGGCTGTCAACTGGGACGACCACTTCATCGACGAGCTGAAGCGCGCTCTGGTCGCCTGCCGTGTGTTCGCCTTCTACCCGATCTACTGGGTTGTCTACGGCCAGTTCTCCGGCAACTTCGTCACCCAAGCCGGCCAGATGGAAGGCCACGGCATTCCTAACGATCTGATGCAGAACTTTGACCCCATCTCCATCATTGTTTTCATTCCCATTCTCGAAACCTGTGTCTACCCCGTGATGCGCCGCCTGAAGATCCCCTTCCCCCCTATCACCCGTATCGCCCTTGGCTTCATCGTCGCTTCGCTTGCCATGATGTACGCCGCTATCGTGCAGCACCTGATCTACTCCGCCGGACCCTGCTACGGTCAGCCTCTCTGCGCAGCCTCCGAGGTCGATGGCTCCGCCCAAGGCAACCGAGTGCACATCGCCATTCAAACCCCGGCCTACGTGTTCATCGGTATGTCTGAGATTTTCGCCTCCGTCTCCGGTCTCGAGTACGCCTACACCAAGGCACCTCCCAGCATGAAGTCCTTCGTGCAGTCGATGTACCTCCTCACGAACGCCTTCGGATCCGCTCTCGCCGAGGCCCTCACTCCCGCCGCCTTCGATCCCGCCATCATGTGGATGTTCACCGGTCTTGCCTGCGCATCCTTCTTGTGTGGTCTCATCTTCTACACCATCTTCCGTCACCTGAACGCGATAGAAGATGACATGAACGCCCTCGATGCTGATGACGACATTGTCGCCGAGGCGGAACGGCGCCAGTCCAAGGAATAATATGCCTTGGGAACTGGTGTTATTGTAATATTTTGTTCTTTCTTGTTCTTTTGGCATTGGCATTCGCATTGTAAGTATCTCTACGCTGGGATCGTACTTTTCTTTTTCATTACTTGCATCATCGGAGCAGGACCCTCTGTGTGTTCTAAAACTGCTGTGCAGATCGTGAGACGTGGTATGATATGATGCTTTTAATTTAGTATATATGACTCATAAATTTAAATGAAAATAATCAATATATAAAACAAACCTACTCTACATCTTCATTCTATGAACTATAAACATGTACTACCACATTCCATTTCCTCGTGGTATAGTAATCCTACACTCCAAACGTCTCCACCGCCGCCTCGACCACCCCACGCCAGTGTGAAACTCGGTCTTAAGCCTGGCCGCGGGGACAGACCTCCACAATAGCACGAAGGTAATTCACTGCCGTCTGCATTGACTCTTGAAGTGGATCCAACTCCATATCTTCGAGGATCTTCCCCGCTCCCTTTTCGCGACAGATGGATTCAAAGAGCTTTTCCATATGCGTCTGCTCCTCTTTATCCTCAGGGGACCATTTCATATTCCACAAAAAGGCACGAGGTGGGTTCCAGCGAGGAGTGGGCACTGCACTGCTGAACTCCCAGTCCAGAACAGCGGTAACAGGATAATCAGGGTGATCTGGGTCACACGTAATGTTCGCAAAATAGCTCCTGTTCCAGAAATACGCGAAGTACATCCTGGCTGACGTTAATATACTACACAGCTACGGTATACTAAAACTTGTTGCATCCATGGATGGTATATGATGATAATAGACTCTCCATTGTAGTCGAACTGCTATGGTAACACGGCCCTCGCGCGACATGTGGTTGAATTTATTCTGGTTGCGGCTCACCATACATGTAGCTTGTTCCCAGATAGATGTGCCATGCTGCGATAAACCTCGACGATTTGTCTTGATCGTCGGCCATTGAAATGGCTTTTATCATGCCCCATGATCAAAAGAAGGAACCATGGTCGAGATTTGGATCGGAGCTGCCACACTCCAGTGCTATAAATGAGAATGGTGGAGTGTCCTTGATGAACTTTCGATATGGATCGCTTTGGGAAGCAACTCGGACCATTGAGATCAATATTTCGAATTGTCTGCTGAGCCTCATCCTTGAAGAAGGTCCATTCGTGGAATACTCTGAGCGAAATAATCGTCCTAGTTTGATGTCCTATCACGGTAGAGATAGTTCAGCTCTCGATGGACTGTAAGGTCGTAGAAAAAGCCCCCCAACTGGAGCATGAGGCCTGACCGAGCATCTTGGGAGGAGCAAAGTCTAGAAACTTGACAATTCTCGAGGACGTATCGCATAGACCGGCAGAGAAAATCCGAAGAAATATCGGTCCAACCTGGAAGGCCCGTGATCTATACACCATGCCCCTTCGTCATGTGGGGAAAGCTCTCGGAGAGGTTTGAGAAGGACTTGTCTTCCATTGGACTTGCGCAAAGACTCCCCACCCAGGCACATGGTGATTGTAGTGAAAACGACCATATTTACTGACGTTGTCGTCGATCCCATGAGTCGACTAACGGACACGGCAAATAAATATAGACAGCGTTCTCTCAACTGGAAGGAGCAATGAGTGTCCTATTACAACAGCCACCTCACAAAAAGAAGGGGCCATTGATAGAGTTCCCGTGTCATGTAGGAGGTAATTCCTTAGAGATATGTCCAGGCGATTGAAGTTGAGACCCACGCATGAGACCTACTCCACTCACTGACCTCAAGAAGCTCAAATCCCGAGGACAAATCAAGTTGCCTGCGATTTACCTATACAACAACCGTTAGCTGAAATCCATGGCGACCCTAGAATATCCCGAGAGATTTACGCGAGGTACATGTGGCAGATGCGTCCGAGCGGCTGTGGGGACGAGTGTGTTGGTGAAAAGGAGGGGTATTCATGTTCGCGTGAACAAAGTGATATGGAAGGAACGAATCACCGTTTTAGGCAACATGGCCAGTTAGTAGTTAGTAGCCAGTTAGTAGCCATTATAGCTGCTATATTCTATGATCTTCCATAATATTTTCCTATATGAACCTGGCTAGCCTGGCGGTGAGATACCTAGATCAGGCAGCCATACTTCTGATGCCTTCGTCTATATACAAAGGCATCAGTATTATAGATCTGACGTCTTAGTTCTATACTTTATACGAACAAATAACTTATTTAGTTGATGCCTGGGATGAGGCTCATGGACCCCAACTGTCCTGATTGGCCAAGTTTCACAAGTTCCACAAGTTCCACGTTCAATTTTCAGCTTAGGTTTCCTACTTTGTACATACTCACCCTACGCATGCTATTTCCGACTTGCCTCCCGGACAAGGTAACGGCATTTGATGGACTGGATTGGATTCCTGGAATCTGGAGTTGACATACATATGTCTTTCATCAAGTTGATACATCATAATCATGACGTGCAGACTCACGTTGCCATTGCCACGGCCAGACCCTTAAAACAAGTACTAGGTACTTTCCCAAAGGTGGGTATTTACTATCAAAGCCAAGTACCTTATACCTTGGAAAATATATCCCACCTCCATGTCGATCCACTCCTGGTCATCAAATCACAATCTGCGACGGTGTCTTAAATAGAACAGGCTCAGCCACACAGGATGAATGGTCAATCTCGACTCCATGCAGGCTGTAGTATCCGTCCGTATCCCGTATTAATGTAGGAACAACGGTGCACTGTCCACTCTGCCGGAAATTGTTAAAAATAGGGGGACCCCTAAGAAGAAAAAGGAAATTCGAAGCCCATGAAATTTATGAAACCCATGAAACTCCATTAAACCCCGTTAAACCCATCAAGCCCATTTATATTTCCCAAATTAATGCTTAATTTCGCTACTCAGCGCGACTAACACCCGGACCTTATTGGCTTTGCTGTCCTGACACCGCCAGCGCTTCTGCCGCAACCTCCACTTCTCCCGTCTCACCCTTTCCTCCTTCATCTCCCCCCCTACCATTTTTGTCTTGTTTCACGCATTTGAGAACCTGAGAATCTGCACATCATGAGTGTGAGTGAACCAATGCCAACCTCCTTGATTCCCTGAATGTGCTTTCTGACGCGACTTTCCCTAGTACCAGAGCTTAGGGGATAACAACTCAGGCGGCTACGGCCAGTACAACCCGTACGGAAGTCAGCAACAGAGCAATCCCTATGGGGGCCAGGAACAACAGCAGGGCTATGGATATGGTGCTGGTTATAACCAGGCTGATGCCGCAGAGCAGGGAAATGGTGGCTATGGTATGCTGACCCGATCATCGAGTACCTTGCGACAATGCTAATTGCCTGACAGAGATGTCCAACGTCAACCAGGCCTCATCTGGTGGTCCCACTGCGATTCTGAACAAGTGCAAGGAGATGAACGAGGGCATCACCGAGCTGACCAAGAAGCGCGAGACTCAGTTGGTCGCCGCCCAAAAGGCTCTTTTGGACTCAAGCACCGGCAAGGAAGACCAGGCCTCCCGCCAAACACTCGACTACATTGAGGATGAGATCAATACTGCGCTGCGCTACCTGCGCGATCAATTCAAGCGCATCAAGGAAACCCCCGGATCCGGTGACTCGCGTGTGCAGGGCCAGGTCGAAAATGTCAGCCGCAACCTGCGTCGTGAGATTGAGCAGTACCAGCGCGCACAGAGTGACTTCCAGAAGCGCCTGGAGGAGCAAGTGCGCCGCCGTTACGAGATTGCCAACCCCGAAGCTACCCCCGAGGAGTTGGAGCAGGGTGTGCAGAATGTCCTCATGGGACAGGAGCAGAGCTTTGTTGTATGTTTTGCCCGAGGCGAAACAAATTTCTTTTTGAGTGGTCAGTTGCTAATATTTGAGGAATAGGTTCCCGGTACTCGCACTCGCCAAGCCAACGATGCCCGCCAGGCTACTATGCAGCGTTCCGCCGCCATCCGCAAGATCGAGCAGGATTTGATCGAACTGAGCCACCTGTACAATGAGGTCGCGGAGCTGGTGCACCAGCAGGAGCCTGCAGTTCAGCAGATTCAACAGGGAGCTGAGGAGACACACCGCAACGTCGTGCAGGGCACCACCAAGTTGGACACCGCTATTCAGAGTGCGAAGAACGCTCGGCGCTGGAAGTGGTATGCGCTGATTATCATTCGTGAGTATTTACCTGCCCGCCCACCAAGATCTGGCCGACCCGCTAACCTAGTTATCCAGTCATTATTATTGGTATTGTCGTCGGTGTGGCCGTCGGTGTCACCAGCAGCAACAACAACAAGTCCTGATCTTTCTGTTGCACTACATCCCCTTTCCTACCTTCTCCATGTACGACCTTTCCCGGGGATCTCCGCATCTCCGCATCTTCCCATTTGTTCTTTGTCCCCTCGTTATACCACCCATTCGCATTTTCCTTCTTGTGTAAAAGCAATCTCTTTCGACTCCTCTTTTCTTTGTGTATTTGCCTCCTAGCTGTGCCTGCTTGTTCGTGTACAGCTGCTCCGCGCTTAACATGCGATGGCCCTTGATTATTGTCCTCGGGACTCATGATGTCGCGGCGCATGGATGTATATACTAGAGTGTTGCTTTTTTCGGCCCCCTGTTTGGCGTTAGAACCTATGTAATACTGTCTAATAATCGATCCCTTCACGCATGAGTCTGATGTATATCGCCTGTAGTCGAGTTTTGGAATTGTAGGTGATTTGTGCAGTGTAATGTGTAATGCTTTTCGAGTCATGGTCTGGGGGTATCCGACTCGACAAGACTTTCAGAATAAGGAGCACCTGAACGCCGAATCAATCGGCTTTCTATGCCTTCTCCTTCTTCTCCTTCCTCTCTTGTTCCTTCCTCTCCTTCTCGCGCTGCTCCTCAGCCGGTGTCTTCGTCTTCAATTGCAGTGCATGTAGTCCGCCCTCGCGAGCCATCTCTTCCTTGAGCAATGCGTAGACCATGCGGTGTCGAGCGGGTTGCATCTTCGACTCGAAGGAATCAGAGACAATTGTCACGCTGCGGGGTATTAGATATTCGCTGGTGCACCGTGTATGTTTGGATGTGGAGGAACGAACTGGAAATGCGTCTCCTTGGACACCGACCCTTCCATTGCAGCGTGGTGCGCATGGAGGTGAGAGTCATTACGGATCTCGAGTTTCGAAGGTGTGAATGCGTGAGCGATCTATGTAAAAAAAAGAGAAGATATATTAGCAATGTAGTCAACAACAATGCGGAGTGGCTCACCTTGTCGCGCATGACATCCTCCAGCGGGGTATTGGAGGCCATCCTAGCAGAAACAGAGAAGAGACGGCGAGGGATCAGACCCGGAAGACTGCGAGGAAGCATTTAGAAGAAAAGAAGAAAAGAAGCGATCAAAGAGAGGAGGGAGGAGGAGAGAAACGTCCGCAATTGAAGCCAATCGGATGTTTTCGATTTCGGAACTTCACTCTCATGACATCAACCTGTTTTTTCCCCTCGACACCTCAATTGCTCCTCTTTTTTTTTTTTTTTTTGATATGGGGTGTATGCTGTGAGATGAATTCCTAATATTAAAGATCCGAAATTCAAAATGTCTGGCAGTTTACTCTCTCTGCTTTCGCGTTCCAATGCGCGCGTCTGCTTCACTCCGCGGCGAACACCTCTCAGCGCGAGACTCTTGTCAACGCTCCCCAACACACATATCTTCCGCGCACTCCAGAACCATGACCCTGAAAGTCTAGCAGTTGTGCATAGCGTCTCTTCCCGATCATTCACCTACGGTAGTTTAATTGCCGACATCGTCCGCGCTAAGGATGACCTGGAACAAAAGGCCGTGAAAGCGCAGGGCCAACTGGCTGGCGAGCGGGTTGCCTTCCTCGCGGAGAACAGCTATGACTACGTAGGTACTGTTGTCTTGATCCCCCCAAGGCCATATATAGAGTACTAATAAACATATAGTGACGCTGCTAGCGATCTTTGCTAGTGATGCCATTGCGCTTCCGCTCTCGCCGTCTTTCCCGACTGGGGAGCTGAAGTATATCCTGGATAATTCACAGGCTAAGATGCTGCTGACAACTGAGAAGTATGCTGATAAAGGCTTGGAAATCCTGCGAGAGGGATTGGAGCACGAGCCTCTGTTTGCTATCCGGAATAAGCTCACAGAGGGCGCATCGAGCCGCGAGAGCATAACCTTACATGATCTGAAGCAGCCGTCGTCTGGCGGGATGATGTTGTACACATCTGGGACCACGAATCGACCGGTAGGTTCAGTTAATTCCCTACACCCAAGGAACTAGTCCTAACTCGAAACAGAAAGGTGTTCTGATCCCACAATCGGCATTGGCCGCGCAAGCATCTTCACTACTAGAAGCATGGAAGTACACACCGGATGACCGACTTCTTCACTTGCTCCCACTTCACCACATCCACGGCGTGGTAAATGCAATCGTGGCACCGATAGTAGCAGGCTCCTCAATCGAGTTCATGTACCCGTTCAACCCGGACAAAGTCTGGAAACGACTAGCAGCACCCTTCCTCCCATCCAACACCTCAAACTCACCCATCACATTCCTCACTGCCGTGCCAACAATCTACAACCGCCTCATGGCCACCTTCCCCAAACTAAATCCAGAGCTTCAAAAGGCCGCAAAGGAAGGAATCTCCCCACAGAACCTCCGACTGAACATCTCCGGCTCTGCCGCTCTCCCAACTCCAACCAAGAGCGCCTGGACAAACCTCAGCAACGGTAACGTCCTCCTCGAACGCTTTGGCATGACCGAAGTCGGCATGGCGATTAGCTGCGGCCTCGACGGCGCAGACCGCGTCGACGGCAGCGTCGGCTGGCCACTCCCAGGCGTCGAGGCCCGACTCGCCGATCTCGAGACGGGTGAGGTCATCCCAATCGAAGAAAATAATCACAATGGCCGAGAACGCGAGGGCGAGATCCAGCTTCGCGGCGAAACAATCTTTGATCATTACTGGGGAAACGAGAAAGCCACACGCGAGAGTTTCGTGCAGAGTGACGATGGAGGTAGAGCATGGTTCTGCACAGGCGATGTCGCGACTCGGAGAGTAGTTGGTGGAGCTGGTAGTGGAGCTAGCGGAGCTTGGGCTCAGGGACCGATGTATTTCATCCAGGGGCGGAAAAGTGTTGATATCATCAAGACTGGAGCGGAGAAGGTTAGCGCGTTGGAGGTTGAGAGGGAGTTACTTTCTCTGTATGTTGTTTCTCTTTCTTCTGGATTTCACTTGAAAGGTCTATACTGACGATGTTGCTCTAGTCCCCAAGTCACCGAAGCTGCGGTCGTTGGTCTCCCTTCTGAACAGTGGGGTCAGAAGATCGCTGCTGTGGTTGTTCTTGCTCCTGATGCAGCTGCTTCGGGTCGTAATGGTCAATCGTGGGGCCCCATGGATATGCGGCGCGCACTGAAAGGTTCTCTTGCTTCTTTCAAGATTCCGCAGGAGATGAAGGTTTTGGATGCTATTCCGAGGAATGCGATGGGGAAGGTTAATAAGAAGGCACTTGTGAAAGAGGTCTTTGGTATTTGAAGATCGAACACCCACACTGTACAATATTGAACATCTACCTGGACCTAGAGTTGAGGTGAGTGATGAGGATCTGTGTACTAATACTCTCTACTCGGGGAAAAACATGTACAATACTATCCAACAAAATAGATTGAAAAATGTAAATCATTTGTTGTGTTAAAAAAAACCAAATTGCTTGCTCCTAATTTCAAATTCGTGGCATCATGTCAAAACCCTTGTGGCCGATCCTTTCCCATAAAAATGGAAACTAATCTCCAATTCTCAATGTCCCTAGATCTGACGGTGAAGACCCTCACTCTGAGCACGGGCAGCATCCGAGTCAACGCGGGGATCAAGCTTGTTGGCGATGCTTGAACTATGAGGGCCAGTAGTACCAGTAGTACCAGTAGCACCAGTAGCACCGGTGGTAGTTCCAGCGGGAGGAGTATTGTAGCTACTACCAGCAAGAGCATCGTGGTGACCAGTAGTACCAAGACCAGAGCCACCAACCGCCGAGCCAACAGTAGGACCGCGAGTGTGGGAACCGTGGGTAATAGTACCAGGGCCAGTACCAACGAGAGTAGATTGCTGAGGACGGGTGTCACGGTCCGAGTCAACGCGGGGATCAAGCTTGTTGGCGATGTTAGAGCTGTGAGGTCCAGCATTGGTGCTGCTGTTGCCGGGGGTAGCTATGGGAGTGCTGTGAGGAGCGCCAGTTCCAGAACCAAAGGCTGAGCCGTGAGTGCCTGTAGCGGTGGTGTCATGAGTAGAACCAAGACCGGCGCCAGTACCAGTCACACCAGATGTGCCGTGAGTAGTACCAGTGCCCAGAGCAGAGCTGTGGGGGCCTGTAGCGGTGGTTGTGCCATGGGTAGATCCGAGACCGGCGCCAGTACCAGTCACACCAGAGGTGCCATGGGAAGTGCCGTGGGCAGAACCAAGACCGGCGCCAGTACCAGTCACACCAGAGGTGCCATGGGAAGTGCCGTGAGTAGAACCAAGACCGGCGCCAGTACCAGTCACACCAGAGGTGCCATGGGAAGTGCCGTGAGTAGAACCAAGACCGGCACCGGTGCCAGCACCAGTGAGGCCCTCGTGACGAGCACGGTTGTCATGGTCCGAGTCGACGCGGGGGTCGAGCTTGTTGGCGATGTTAGAGCTGTGGGGACCGACATTGGTGCTACCGGTAGTGCCGTGGGTAGATCCAAGACTAGCACCGGTGCCAGTCACATCTGAGGTGCCGTGTGTAGTGCCAGAACCTAGGGCCGAGCCGTGAGTACCAGTGGCGGTGGTGCCGTGGGTTGATCCAAGACCGGCACCGGTGCCAGTCACATCTGAGGTGCCGTGTGTAGTGCCAGAACCTAGGGCCGAGCCGTGAGTACCCGTGGCGGTAGTGCCGTGGGTTGATCCAAGACCGGCACCGGTTCCAGCGCCAGTGCCAGTCACACCTGAGGTTCCTTGAGTAGCGCCGTGGGTAGTGCCGTGAGTGCCGTGAGTGCCATGAGTGCCTGTAGCGGTTGTGGTGTCGTAGGATGTTCCAAGACCAGCGCCAGCCGCATCAGTGTGAGCAGCACGGTTGACTGAGGTAATTAGTATCATTGAATACCCCGACGGATGGGAGATAAAAAGGTGAAGTGAATGACAAACCCTTATCACTATCGACGCGGGGGTCAAGCTTGTTGGCCAAGTTGGAAGAGTGAGGTCCATGGTTGGAGGACTTGGTCGACTCGTGCGACTCGCCCTTCTTGCCACTTATGGCCTCTTCAGCCTTGCGTACAAACTGCATGTTGATATTGATGGTATTGATGGAAGTTGTTTATTGTTGAAGTTGTTATCAAGTAATGGTGGGATATGGTTGATGGAGGTAAAAACTGATTTCCCAAAACAGGGAAAAGAAGAGGGTATTTATATCCTATTGTACATCAACAGACTTGAGCAAACATTAGAATTCATGACGTTCGTATTTCCAATGTGATGGTGTACAGACATTCACAAAGTATAACAAACGCCTTCAGGTGTCACGATCTACTATTGCGTATGATGTACATGGGATAGGTTTCTTATTAGCTACATAGTCAGCCACTTAAATCAACTTATTGTCATTAAAAGAGCTAAACTGGCCCTCATCCTTGATCTGCTAAACGCCATAGACCGAAACCCCAAACAATTGCGTCATGATCCGGGCCCTGCCAAGAAGTATGCCAACTATATGCACCTGGCCAGGATTTGTACTACTGTATATCCTGGTCAATAATATAGCCAACCAGCATAAACTGGAATGAGATCACTGTGGCTAAAACTTCGTATTTTGTTCTTACACCGTCTCATCTTGGTTATATGTTACCTTGTACTCCTGTACCCCGAGCTTGTGATAGGGTGTGGAAGTACAAGCAACGAAAGACAGGTTCCTTTATTTGTTTATTAGTGGATCTACAACCCAGCCAATAGCCCAAGAGACAGACCCAAAATCTATTTATTCGTAGAATATAAACTCAAAGACCTGCCAGTGTGTCTTTTGAAGTTGTAGTTGCGTGGCTACGTCATCGAGATATATAGTTCCCAGTCACATGACCAGGGATCTTCCTCTCTGCGTTTACTCTTTTCTTCGTCAAAGTGACATTGACCATGATACAGTACGTCTCGAAACTGGTGTCACCACTTATACTCTTTGATTCTTTCTCGAACCCTAATTGCCAAGATGCGCTAGTCTATATCTTGAATTTCTCCGGAGTGTCCTTGTTAGTGGGGCCTGTACTGTTTAACTTACACAGAGTAACCAGGACACATGGCGGGGAGTGTATTCACTTGTAACTCGATACGCCTGACACCTCAATACCCTACTTCGAAAACCATCGTCCCTTGGTACGCGTAGTCTTTAATTAAACACGCATGGTCATGGTAGGACGGCGCCTAGCCTAGCCCTTCAAAGGACGAGCTTATCTACGGCATAGTCCGTAGTAGAGAGCTATCTATATCGTAGATAGCATAGGTAGGTGGCTGCAGGAAGCGTACTATCCTAAGTGTTGTAGTTCAGGGGAATGATTGATTGTTTTTATTTTTGAGAGGATTCAAGTGTTATATATACAATGTGAGAACCAAGTTGATAGCCCTCTTATTACAACCTAACTCGCCCACAAAGATTAAATGGTACGGCTGAAAAGCAGAAATTTTGTTCTTTTGCAATCTGTCGAGCTGCTTTTTTGGACCAACCCGCCGAAGTAAGAGCTCTGCTAATACTTTGAATCGTTATATACTTCCTAAACTCGTCCCAGAGAAAGAAAGCCATCTCGTCTTAGTATAAAGTCGGCTTTTCTTTTAGGTGTTCACAGAGAGCTTCCAGCATAGTGGGCGTAATGCTTCGTGGGTGACTGACGCCGTTTCGGGGGGCTCTTAACGTTTCCGAACGCTTGTAGGTTGGAGCAAATGTGTACAATTGACTGCCTGCTGCAACTAGCGGCACGGGCCATTTGAGACGTCGTTAGTGAGTTATTACTTTGAAACATGTGATAAATAAGCTGCAGTTGTCAGGGTTTCAGGTTCGGTGCCATCTTGCTTGGTGTGATATGTTGGAACAGTCTTCCACTGGCGCTAGCAAACAACGGAACCCTGGTCTGGGATGTATCCTGCTATATGGAGCACTCTTGTCTAGTTAGGATAACGAGGCGATTGAGCTCCTGAGTGAACATTTTGAAGATAACGGCAGATATTTAGGCATAGAGAATGCTGTGGCGAAAATATGGCTTATTTCATTTGAGCAGATCCGTCGCTGTAGCTCTCTCGCGTTTGAATATCTAGGATTCATGGCCTGTGTGGATCCTAAAGATATTCCGCGGTCGCTATTACCGCCTTCCGAGAGGTTATTGCTTAAATAGCGAACTGATGCGCTCGATATCCTTAATGCGTTCTTATTCATCACTAGACATAATGATAGATTGGCGTTTGATCTATATCATCTGGTATATCTAGTGACGCGGGAGTGGCTGAAAAAGAACGGAGAGCTTGTAGCTTGCCACGAATAAGCGGCAGTGCGACTGAGTGGACTACTGTCAAATATCAGCCAAATAAATCGGGTGCACTGGCGGCTATATATAGCCTATGCACAATATATTGTGGGCGGGGATGAGAAGAAGTGTAGTAAGGAAGAAGTCAATCTTGCGCAGAAGTGTGGGGACTGTCTGAGCTATGATGGGCGATACCGCGAAGCAGAAAGAATGTACCAAATTATCGTCGAATATCGGGAGAGCGTGCTGGGACTAGAATATCCAGACACGCTCACTAGTTAGCGTCAGCAACCTTGGTTTAGTCCTAGATAGGCAAGGTAGGTACGAAGAGGCCGAAGCCATGCACCGGCGGGCGTTGGAACGGTCAGAGAAGGTGCTAGGGCCAGAACACCCAGACACTCTTATCAGCGTTATAACCTTGGCTTAGTTCTGGATAGCTAGGGCAGGTACGAAGATGCCGAAGCCATACACCGGCGGGCGTTGGAAGGGTATGAGAATGTGCTGGGACCAGAACATCCATACACGCTCACCAGCATCAGCCACCTTGGTTCAGTCCCAGTGTCCATCAATTTGATGCAGCCCGCTCAATATTTGGTCTGCGCTAAAATCTTGGCGGTGGGGCCAGAAAAGAGTGACGAAGAGTGTATCTGTCAAGCCGATTTCGAGAACGGCTGTATCACAACACTAAGAATGTATTTAAATATACGAACGTTCGGCGGCGTTAAAGCACCGCCTAGTAGAGGCACTAGACCTCGAAAGATTAGTCTAATTATGCTGGAAGCCTTTTATAACCACCTACTCGAAGGTCCTAGCAGCATTACGGGAAATAGCCTGAGCCGAAGTCTTTGTTAGTCGTGGACAACACACCCTTTCACCAGACTTCCAAGCAGTTTGTTCGAAAAAGGATGATATGTTGATTCCCATTCCACTATTAACCTTTAATGATGGCACCGTGAATCGCAGTCCACCCTTCAACTGTGATACGGAACACTTGCTTTGACGGCGACTGTCTACGTCCAAGACTGAGGATCACCAATTCCCTTCCATCTAAGCGACACAGAAACGCCTGCCAGAAGGAAAAATCATGTTATTACCCCTATTAATAATCTTCACTCCGAGAGCACTTACCTTCCGAAATAACGCAAGAGGAAACCACATCTCCGGGCGTTCCAGCTCCGTTAATGCAGCCAACGGAGGTAGACGTATACCCCCTAGGGGAAAGGGCCCACAATCCTCCAGTTCTGCCCAGAGAAGTTCATGAAATTTTGCTTGGAGAAAGGTCAAGGTTGCGGCAGGCAAAGCATGCCGGACCACAGGGGCCAAAATGCTGTATATATCGTCGTAACCAAGTTCGCGAGCAATTTCACTGGCTGTGAGATCTGAGAATTGAAATTCTCCTTTTGTCTGACCAGTCGGAAGGGTTCCTAGAAAAGAAGAATCATGTCAGTGGGACAAACTCAACATGCCAATTCATTAGTCTCGAGGAAAGAAACGGGATATTCGTACGAAAGGCCCCATATTCAATCAGCTGCGAGATAACGCTAACAGGAGCTCGCATATAGGCAGCTTGATGGAGTGGGGTCCAAAGAGATAATTCATGATAATTCTTGGTTGGGTCTGTTGATACGTGAGTTGACTCCAGATGTAGACATTGATAGCCCGCAATACATACGAAGCCGGACGGCATTTGGCCATGCCTCATTGAAGACCTTCCTTCCTTCATCGAGGGATTCTAACATAGTCTCCCAATGGCCCCGGTATGATGCATCGGCTAATCCATCCCGTTTGCATAGATAGGCTGGAGTAAACGACTTCCTGATCAGAACGCCAAGCCACAGAGTAGGCGATGTTTGTGAGGGAGTTGCGACGATATTGGGCCATCCAGCTCTTGGTCTTGTATCTATATTAAACTCCTCAGAGATCGTTTGCTCTTCGTCACTGGTTTCACTGTCTGGCGCAGTTTGGTTTTCTTCTCTCTGTTGAATATTGCTGTAGGTATCGTTCACCTTCGTATGCTCCTCAACTCTAGTTCTCAACCTGAGCACTTCGCTCTTAGTAATGACACTTGATTGCCTAGGAAACCTTTTAATTAGTAGTGTTTACAGTCAGAAAAGCATACCCGAATAATATCCAGCTTAGTCTCACAATAAATATCAAAATCACGAGGAAGATTAAGTACATACGCAGCAATAAATGTTAATACAAGTTCCAGATCCCTCTCTCTTTCTTCCAATTTCTTCACGAGTGCGATAACGTTTGATCTGTAAAATAACCAGTTGACTTTCATTACGAGGTCGTGGCGTTTGCCCGAATCAGCAACTTTGCGCACCAGCTCGAGCACCTCATCTGCAGTCTGCCTATATGCATTCTCATTGAATGAAAGGGCAGTGGTTTTCTCCATCGGGTCAGAAAGTTTGTTAGTGAGCGAGCGGAAGAGCTCCAGGTTTAGACGGATGCGTTCTGCGCGAGTAAACATTTCCACTAAGGCGGTTCGTGCTCCTTTCATGGTCTCGATAACATGTTTTGTGACCTGCACAATTTCGAGAAACATGCCAGCTAGCGTAGCGGCAGCTTGAGCAGAAGCTACAATGTCCATATTGGTGGTGTGTTTTGTTGTACGAATGGTGCTGTCAATTAGGAAAAACTAAAAAACTTTGACAAGAAAGCCGTTTGAGAACAGAGACTAGAATTGTTCTTTTATCTCGGCGAGTGCGGGGAAGGGAAGGTGGCTATGCGCACACTATTCTAATGTGAGGCTCCCATGAAATTGCGGATACAGTTACGAGACATGTGTTACTTGGCGTAAAGTACCGTATATGTAATATAACAGGATTATTGATACCCCGGGCCTTTTCTCAATACGGAATAGTGGATTTTGGCATTAGGGCTTGAGAAACAATCGAAGAGTGTAGGTGGTGACATCAGTTTCGGGAAGTACTGTATTCCAAGAAAATATAAAATCCACAAATCCTGCATCTGTGGTAGTTGTTCAACATGGACCATGTGGGATGAATCTCTCCAATCTCTTGGTGCCCTCATACCAGGCCCCTGCAAACACCAAATCCCGAAGCTCGATTTGGTGAGCCGCAATTCTTTGTGAGACCAATAGGAGGCCAAGGACTTGGTTATCTAGAGTGGTAGTATTAAGCCACTTTATTCCTAACTAATGAGCGGCGAAGTGCTAGGTCTGCCAGCGCTTGAATCAGACCTGCATCTACACGGGCTCCAGGCAAGATTAACAGCCATGGCAGCTTTAGCCATTGCAGGGCAAACCTAATATCTATAAGGCCTTGCTGAGCGATATTATTTCTCATGCCACTATGGCTGAGAAGATATCGATCCAGAATGTTTTCCACGGTTTGTCACGCAACGATAATTCAAAAATCTTCTCTAGCTAACTCATCTATAGAATCATTCCACAGAATCACTGGATGCATTTCCAGAGCTTCTCGCTGCATAGTCTTCCAAGAAGCATCATGTTCTAATGCCAAGCTTAAGTATCTCATTGAGTCACATGTTCCTCACCCTGCTGGATTGAACAAGCAGCTAGACTCGATAAAATATCAAATCGACTGGAGCTCGTACCCTTTTGAGACTCCTGTTTTCCAAACTATTACACCACCTTCCAATTAAGAAGTGCACTTGCAGTCATCGTGAACCAGATCGCCTCCTTCACTTTGAAATTTCCTGGCCCATCTATGAGCAGCGATGATGACCATTACTGCCACCAAATATATCAAAGGCCTCTCAGTTGGAAATGATTTGAACGAAATACATACTACTTCCAAGTTATTCACCTTGATCACACGACCACCCCCCTGGTCAATCGAGAATGAGGTTGAAAAAGAACTCCGCCAAATCTGCTGATGTCAGCATCCGGTCCGATCCGGGACGCGTCTGAGATAGAAGCTGTCCGCCGCGAAGTTACATACAATCTGAATCCGGCAATTCAGATCTGTGGGGTTGCAGTTCCAATTTCCTAGGGACCTGTGCTGTCAGGCGTGGTAGATCTGGCATTTTCCCCCTTGCTTGCGACCCCTGACCTTTTCACATTCATGTTTCGGCGCGACATTTACATTGAAATTGTGGAAAGGAGTATCCCTTGCAACCAATCATAAACACAAGCTCTTCCCAGGCACCACAGTCTTTCGATCTGAAGATTCCGGTACCCCACGGGTCGCATAAGACGCCACCATGTGGATTCTCTCGTTCTGGATTTTCCCCGTCATATCTGGGTGCATGTGGATAGGTAAGGGGAAATACACGAGGGATTGAGCTTACTTTACTAACAGCCTTGTAGCTACACTAGTAGCCATGCTGTCCACCTGGGCGGCGGACGGGAAGCCAATATATACCACCATGAGCGAAGGGCTCACCATTCCGTAAGTCTCAACAATGAACCTCCCGACAACATAGACTGAGTCAATTGAACAACCAGTTACATTTCCCATATCGGAGCCGAGGGACTCAAACCGCTGTTCATTGCAGGCAGTGTAGTAACAGTCGTATTCATGGATCTCGGTCTCCTCTCTGAACGATGGCTTCGCCATGCCGGCCAACTTGCCAGAAACAAAGGGAGGTTCGACAAGACCTGTGCCGTTGGGTCCATTCTTTTCTCAATCGCCGGGGCTTTAGGTCTCATTCTCCTATCCATCTTCGACACAAAGAACCACAATAACCTCCACAATGGGTTTTTGGGTATGTTCATAGCGAGCTACGTGGTTTGCGCCATCCTGGTGTGTCTGGAATACATCCAAATCGGCCGATTCTACCACCCACAAGCCCGCATCTTAATAGTCAGCTTCGCGATCAAAGCTCTTTTCGTTATCTGCGAACTCGGTGTCGCAATTGCATTTGGCGTCTGCATGAAATCTGGAAATAAGAAGAACGCAGCAGCTGTTTGTGAATGGGGTAAGATTGCAGCCCTGTTTGGTTGTAGGAAAAGACGCTAACTCGAACAGTGGCCGCCCTTATATTCGCATTCTTTGTCTTTTCATTTGTCATTGATCTCCTACCGTCTGTTCGTACTAAGAGACACGTTCCTCAGGGTGAAAAGTATGCTGGGCGAGCCGCGGCGGATCGTCCAGTTGACTTTTAGGTAGCCCAATCTGATCTAACATTTCATAATTAATCCATATATACCCGTGGAAGTGAGAATAGCCTTTGCCAATAAGAGACCAGTTTTGGACTTTGGCCACATGTGGTGATATCATCCATTCTGGGGGAAAAGGGTAGAAAACCCCGAGCCTCTCGCAAAACAACTCCGAACAATTCATTCACTGATTTCAAGAGAATGATCAATTAAAAACTGATTCTCAAAATGGGTTTCTTCAAACATCCCTGTGGTGCAATCTCAACAATTGCCCATATCATCCAATGCATTAGTTCATTGATCGTCCTCGGGATCACAGCCTGGGCAGTCCGCGGGACCAAAACCCTTACAGTGATCTTCTCCTTGGTGGTGGTACATCACTCCAACCAGATCTTAATATCTTAATATTGTAGAAATTCTAAAATCTTGACAGGCGGTCCTGACTCCAATCCTCTACGGCATAACACTAAGCATCAGCTGCATTACCAGACGTCGCAGATGGCACGTTCTCCCTCTGCTGGTGATCGACGCCACAATTTCCTACCTGTAAGCATGACAATATACGTTTATACTGAACATACTCATCTCCTCCCTAGCTGGCTCACTGCATTCATCTTCCTGTCTCTAAATTTCAACCACGTCAGCTGCAGTGTCCACCTCTGGAACAGACAGACGGTATGTAGCCGGAAGTATTCGGCCGAGGCATTCAGTTTCATTGCATTGTAAGTGCCATTCTTTTGGATACAATGCATCCATTGGCTGATTGCATCGCAGCTTTGCTACACTCATGGCTCTGGCATTCGAGGTTTTGTATACTTACCTCCCGAAGAACGATACCCCAGTGCGGGAGAAGCAAAATGGGGTGACACACTTGGAGGATAACCTCCGGGGTGCCGGGGTGATGAGTCCTTGAACAGAAAGTGCCTGCGAATGCTTCATAGCGATGTTCTCCAAGGCGTAAAATCCTTCAATTATATAAAGATTGGCAATGCCTATTGGATATGCATATAATACAGTATTGTACAAGTAGTCATTCAAACTCAAGCTTAAGCCCATTCGCCCTTCCTCTCAAATGGCTTCACAAATTCAGTCGCTTCCATAGTCACCTGTAGAGAGGCCATATCAATAGCTGTGATATGAGCTTCGACCATGCAGAAGATATCCAGCTTATCTTTATCTGGGAAATCCTGGGGGATGGTAACCGAGCAGTTCACGCCGAGACTGGTGATGACGCCGGCATACTCTTCGTCCAGATGTCTAGGTTTCATGCGCGGGGTGCGTAGCAGACATGGGAATGTGACGGGAAGGTTGCACTCGGAGAAGTAGAAAGCGCGGAAGAGGAGCATACAAGCCCAGTGCTGTGTGGAGTATTTGTCGAGATTTCTGAGACGTGTGCGCAGGGGCTGGGAGTAGATGAGGTGGGCGTCGATGTCGGATTTGGAGAAGGGGAGGAGAGAGGTGGGAGTGACGGTTGTGTCATTGGTGGTAATTTGAGTAGCGGTCTCTGCTAGATCTGTCTCTACCGGGGCTGTCTGTGTCGAGTCTGTCTCTGCCGGGTCTGTCTGTGCCGATTCTGTTTCCACTATATCGATCTCCGCAGGATCGGGACTATCAACAAGAGCGTCAAACTGACGGCCATGTTCATGCTCGAAACGCAATGCTGCCTCGATCTGGTAATGCGCAATAACATCCGTGTATCGACGCAGCGGACTGGTACTCTTGACGTACGTATCTAAGCCCATGGTGTGGTGCTTAGTTGGGGTCGTGGAAGAGTAGGCCAGCGGCACGCTGAGCTCATAGAAACCCTCACCGCCGAAATTGGCCAAGTTTTTGTTGGTGACCCGTCCGTACTCCGGGTCGTACCAAGTGCCGTCGTAAACAACGGGGATATTGCGTGCGGCACAGAATTGGCCGGAGATGTGCCCTGCCAAATTCATGATCAGGGATACCAAATTGTCCCGCGATTGGTCGCGAACGTCGTATGGATCGTATGAATGCACATTGAGACGGATGATTGGGTCACCGAGATAGTGGCGTCCGGTTGTCGATTGTAAATCGTACGGCGGCATCGGGGCGTCGCCTGACTGGACTGAAACAGAAAGCTCTGGGCTAAGAGGAGTGAGGTCCATGGCGCCGTTCTTTCTACGGGTTTGGCGGAATGCGAGCATGAGTTGACGCATGATGTGGAATCTATCTTTATCCTCGGGCCCCAGGCTTTGCTGGATTGTTTTACCATGTGGTACTGGTGGTTCGGTGAACTCGCCACCTATGGTGAAGGATTTCAGCTGTTCTTCGGAATCGGGGTCGAAGAAGTCGCGCAGTGTTTTGTGAGTGAGATTGATGACATTGTGGATTGTCCCGTTCTTGATCTCACTATCCAAGATCTCTCCTCGAAGATTCATCTTCGCACTGAATGTGAGTACTGGCCGGCCAGCCGCCAAACTAAAATGGGGCTCAGTGAGAGTCTTGGGAAGCATGGGATAAGTGCGTTCCGGGATGTAGGAAGTGAAGAGTCGTGAGGCTGCATACTGGATGATAGGGTTATCATGCTCAATAAAGGCCGTTGGGTTGGCAACGTGGACATGCACCCAGAATGTATTACGAGATCCTGGGATGGGCTCCAGCGAGATACCGTCATCAATTTCTTGCGCGGTCACATCATCGATACAGTAGACTGGCATATCTCCCCAATCCTTTCTCAGGTGTTGCATGGAATCTTGCAACTGATCGACAGTGAGCTTACTGCAAGATTCCTCAATCTCTTCCAACTCCATGTCCCTTGCGAGAGATATGCCATGCCCAGGCAGCATCAGATACTGGTCAAGGGGTAGAAGATTCTCCCAAGGCGCTATGATGCCGATTTCCTGCAACAAAAGACGCGTTGAAGCCTCACTCAGACCAAGTGTATTGTACATCCCCGTGGCACGCATAATATGTGTTGCTGTTGATCTCAAAGTGCCTGACGGCATGACAATAGCAGGGACCGAGTACAGCTGCAGATATTCAACAATCATTTGGTCTTCTGCAGTGAACTTTTCGGTGGGGAGTTCGCGGAACACCAGTGGGTTTCCATCCTGACCGGGCGAATACCTGTTGGAGGATGGACCGACACTGGACATAATAGTCGGTGAACGGAGCCTTCTGCTAAGGCGAATCAACCGCTGTGCTTTAGTGATAAATCGGTGCATGGGGTGGTCTTTGGACCCCGGGGTGTCTTTTCGCATTGTGGCACGAACGCAGTGTTCTTGGTGTTCATGAGTCCAATCGACGACCTGTTTGACAATGTTGGCAATCCGTTTTGGCTGCACAATATACACCCGACTGAACAAGGAGCTGCCATCTTTTTCGATGAGGAAAGCATGTCGGCGAACAGCTTGATGAACAGCAAACATATTCACGCTATTCAACTCAGATTCCTCAATGCCAAGGGCAGTCGTTGTCAATTTTTCAAGGCTCAAACAGAGAACTTCGGTATCGTCTGCCACCTTATCATGAAGATTATCCAGTATCTGGGAATGTTCTCTATAGAATTTCAAGATATGGGTCTTGAAGTTGCCCATCATCTTCAAAAGAGGAGCACCCAGTGGCCTCGGAAGACCTCCCTCGGGGGCCAGCTGAATATCTTGGCTTGCGACAGCCTCGCCATCCGGGAACCATGGTGTGAGAGGCTCGACAAGTTCAGTAGGTGCAAATCCTTTGATAACGTAGTCGAGCTCCGCGTTGGAGCAAATGCGCCAGTTCCCGTTGCCATTGTAGAACTGTTTCTGTTTGTGAATAGACCGCACGTAAATTCCGTAATTGAACACTCCGTCTGCGTTCAACCGGGCGATTAAGTCGCCCTGCTCGAGGTGTTCACCTTCAAATTCATCTTTATCCATAGGCTCCTGGTTCCTGTTTGGGTCACCCCAAGCATCGACTGTGTCACGGCCATTAGGCATTGTGCCAATGGATTTACCTGGCAATTCCAATGGCCGATGCTTGGAGTCGGATCGGCGCACCGGATCCAAATCATTGGGGTTTGTATCCTGCCATTTCCGTAGATATGTTCGAATGTCTCCATGCAATTCGAATTGGGACCTGAGAAGGATATTGCCATCGATGGGAACTCTCGGGGGCTCGTCTAGCTCGGATGTTTCCTGTTGAGATAACACGAAGATTAGCTGTGAATATCAACCTCTTGCTTAGTATAGCATACCTCATTATAGGCTGGAACGGTTCCAGTTGACTGCAATGTTCTCGTGGTAGACAAAAAGCGTCGCCCCCCAGACAACACCGGAAGGTGAGTGGCGGACGCGGTCGACGTACATCCCGTGCGGTTTTGTCGCCATGTGCAGAGCACAGGTGACCAGTTTGCACCAGTCAGCTTCTGCAAAGCCCTTATTCTTGTAAGTGCCATTGCCAGAGCTTGCGCAGAATGAATACGCTGGTGGCTCGAAAACTAAGTATATTCTGCCTGCAATTGCTATACCGCCCTCGGCGGTATAAAATTGTCCCGTGATTTTGGAGTTCATTTTGACCAATCACATCGCAGCACAGAAGTATAATAGATGCCGTTTATATGGGGAGGACCTCATTTCTTTTATGAACACTGGGTAGATAGTCTCATATCCTTATATTTAGATGGAGTTATAGCTAAAAAGCCTTCCCCAATACGATATCAATCACCGAGGAGTCATAAAGCTATAAGACATCGATATTACCCGGTATCACGCTCTCCCTCTAAGTCATAAAATATAACCGTATAAATTCACAAATAGATCATACATAGTCCATAGTCTCCGAGAAGAGCTAGTAGCACCACTTCGCCTTTTGTGGGTAGTTCTAGTCTGCAATGGAAAATCATGCTGTTTCCTGTCATAATACCATGGATTCCCAAAACAATGATAACTAGTAGAACGTTGTAGGTATCCCCAGTACACCTTCAAGCCACTGGTCATCTCCCAAATCCATTGACTGCATCCAAGTCATCTGGTCTAGATCTGGAATATGGTGATTGTGATAGGTTGTCTCAGAGTTGGCACTCCCGCACGGCCTAGTCTCCACGTCTTGTAACGGAGAAGCCATGGTCCATCGAGCTTCAGCCCAGAGCCGACATTTGGTTAAAAGCTTGGATAAAAGCTTGAGCAAATGATCATCGCATTGGAGTTCTGGCTCCTTGCTGCTTTGATCGAGCTTCTGAGCCATACATTCCATCGTCGATGTTAAGTCAACTGTGCTCCGCACCGCTTCGCAATCCCATTCCGGGTCTTTGAGTGTTGATAGATATTTCAAAAGCGTAACACTCAGAATCATCTGTGACCAAAGGTGAAAGGGTTGTCCAACAAGCTTCGAGAAAGGAATTCTGTAAAACTCGTCCAGCCACGACTTGATATTCTCAACCGACTGCCACAAGCACTCGAGGCGCTGGAAGTCCAATAACGTCCCACCGTCCGCGATCCGTCCAGTTTGACCTAGAGCAAGCGAGTCTCGACTTATGGAATAACCCAGCTGATTTATATATAATCCAACATATTGAGCGTGTGTGTTGAGGATGTCTGCATGGTAAACCTGGGTTGGCCCCAGGTGAAGGCATCAGCAACCACAGCGGGGATAATATGCCAAGTTATCCGCCCGAGAAACTGCTTACCTATATGTTGGAGATCCGGGGGAAATGAAGATCTTAGCTCATGTAGCTGCACTCGTAAAGTCTTAAGATACAAGAAGCGAGGACCTGAGGCTGCTACAGAAGCTGTTCCTGTACGAGCGTAATCCGTTTCCTCCTGTTGCCGAACACAATCCGCTCTTTGTTTTAACAGCTGCAAGCGTACTTGAAAGACAAATAACTCATCCGCGGGGCATGACTTGCTTAGTGTGATGGCTGAAAGCGCCTCCTCCATCTGAGGTGTCCATCGTATAGCATCTTGACGTCCAAGGTGTGACGAAACACTGGGGATAGTTATAGCATGTTAGAATGTGTTGGCCCTAAGAGAATTACCAGGGCTACACGCACTTGGAGCTCAAAACGAAACAAGCTAGCAATGCCCTCTGCTTTTCCAAAAATTCGTCGGGCATTTGATCGTCAGGGCTCTGAGTAATGTCGTCATCCCGCCCCTGGGTAATAGACATCATGACTTGCACGTCTGGTGATGATGGCTTGAACAACCGCAGGTCATATACTAGTGAAATGGCGAGCATCATGAGGCGAGATACGAGGTCTGCTCTGCCCAGAAAAGCGTCGGTACTCCATGCTAGGTAAGTTAGTAATCCAAGCAGCAAGTCGATATTTGACTGGACTTCGAGCAGAGCAGAGGTGAACAAGACACGCTTTAGCTCCTCAACTTGAGTCAGCCTTTCCTGTGTTGAGAATATAGTAACAGTATAGATAGCTTGAAACAAGAAAGGTCTGTTTTGGCGTAGATACGAGCTTGTCATATCGGGGGTAAGATTGATGAAAGGGAAATATGGCAGCATTCGGGAGCGGAAGAAATCCAGGCGTTCGTCTGCTTGATTTGGCGATGGCACAGAGGAAGGTAGAGAATAATGATGAGACGAAAATAACAGATTTGGATGTGATGATGCTGTGGCGATCGAGTCCGTCAGCCCAGCGCTGGTGTTTACCAGGGTGCCATTCGAGTAAGAGGTGGATGATGAAATGCTGCTTCCGTCAAGGGAGTGAACTGGCTGAAGTGACTGAAGGGTATTGGCAGAAGTCCCCGAAGCCCCCTGGGAAACGAGCGACTGCATTGCAGATAATAAGATCTCCATCTTGTCTTCCAGCCGAGCGATGCGCGTATCGAACTCTTCGGCCATCTGAGAATTACGCCTGCGAACCGACTCGGATGGCTGGCACCCTTTCTTGAGACGGAAACATCTGAGAAAATAATTAGCCGAGTATCATTGAATTACCAGGGTGGTTGTCATTGTGACCTTTCACACTTATCGCCATTTGGGGTACGCACACATCGGCTCTTTGCCTTGTAGCAGTGCGTGCAAGCTTGGCCATAGGTGCTGGATTGGGTGGCCGGTTTTGATCTCTCCATATTGACTGGATAAGTTATGCTAGAAGACAAGTAGGTGGACAGGCTTCCTAGATACTTTATTGTTCGAAGAGAACTCCGCCGGTAACTCCGGAGTTATATCCGTGTCAGACGGAGTTGGGCCCCGAAGTCCGCTGTGTTTTGACTTCAGTTTGCAGCTGTAGCAGAATTGGGGGCAACTGGGCGGGAAGAACTCCGAACAGGGATTTATTTTTATGTGGACCATCCCACCCCATATTAGTATCCCAACTAAGCAATCCGCACAGATGCCGAAGCCTCGAAGTTAGTTGATCAGATGGATGGATTACCTTTAGCTTTGGTTGCAGCTGGCAGTTACCTGTCCAATATTAACATCGATTGTCGGAAATATCTCAAACTACACGAAGGTTGGCATACTTTACAGCAACACACGACTCCGGTGCCGTCCTACAACGGAAACTTGTGTTCTTGTTGGGCTATCACATTCCATGAGTTGTTAAAGTCTCTAACTAGATGTACTCCATGTCTTGGTATGCTGGGCTTGCCTTGAGAGCCAAGATGTCTGGTTTGAACTACTTGACCCCAATGGACTCATATGGCCCGGAATCTTAGTGATGAAGTTCGATTCGGCAATGAGGCTACTGTTTGATTACGGAATTTTTGAATTTAGTTCCCAGGCGACTATAGCATTGGCTCTTGTGAATACAATATGCAGATATCTTTCCACGCGTGGCTCCCGACTCGCATTCGTAACTTGATGCACGATCCGTCAATTGAATCACTAGCACTTTCAGCCGTCATACATTGTTCCCAGAAATTGATCAAATCTGGGATCTACCACAAGGGTCTGTTACGGGTTCTTCCTCATGCAAGTCGATGCGCCGATCTTGCTATGACAGAGCGAATTCACGCCGATTTCAACAATCTGATACACCTTGCAACTGTGTTTCAATATGCAGGTTATGGAAAGTCTCGGAAGTTTAGCCTCTACTTGGCTATGCTGCAGTTGGAAGATCCGGCAAGGGTGCATTCTATGACCTCCGAGATGCTATTACAACACGCCCTGCGCAAGAGTGAACAGACCTCTACACTTGGTACAACTACAGAGGCCGCTGGCAGGATACCACACCAACGCTTTCTCTACCACCACAAGGTGGCAGCACTTCGTGGCTTGCGAATAGTATACAGGCACATGTCTGAGGTTTTTAGAAGGCAGATGATCACATCGCAGATCTACGCAATACACAGAGACGCAGACAATGAGCCAGAAGCTCAATTGGAACAGGCGAACATAAGCAACGATTCCTCCCATGCAAAATGCCTTCGGATCCTCCGTCGGCTAGCATTCACGCATGTGCCTCTTACAATTCTAACTACGGTTCTATGCATAATGTTTCTCGGGGATGGCATGGACCTGCTCCAGTTGATCGCAGTGGGGTATACCTTTCTAGGCTCATGGTTGACATTTATGTATAGTCGGAGATATCGAAGGAAGGCACTTGTTGTTTTAATTCTTTCCTCGGTACCCTTAGGTTACCTATTCAGGAACTTGGGGCTGGGGCCATTCATGCTTCTTTGGACGGAGTATCCGTTTGTGCTCATGGTGCTTTCTACTTTTCCTGTGTTATACTACCAGGGCCTATCTACGGTAGCTCATTGAATCAAAATTGCAACCCGTTGCAACATCGTGTTTATCAGGTAGTTTCAAAGTGAAACTGGGATGATTTGACGTCAAACGATCATGACCGGCCTATATAGGGCCACAATACAATCAAATGCGAGAATGTGTTGGCCAGCCTTTTTTTTAAAAAAAAAGGTACTCAAAATAGGCTGTAAATGATGAATGGTCAAGCAACCCGTAGTCGTGATCTTGGCCTGTAGGATATGTATGCAGGATGTTATTCTCCGGATAACAGTATAAGATCTAACAATCCAGTCTAATCAATGCGAGAGATCATCGGTCTCATTTCTCCTATATTGTATATTACATGTTGTAGAAACAACATCGTCCGCAGACAGTGCCAAGGTACAATAGTCCCCGAGACACGGGTCTCGAACTATTGCAATCCCGGTGAACTCCTCCGAAGCGGCACAAGGGTGTACGGAGATGTCAATGAGTTGACTCGTGCGTTGACACATCCTCTTGGTTCAGCCTATCGGACTGGCTCTTGCACTATACTTCATACCCTGTGCTCCCTTGCTCCGAAAGTACCAATGCCCGAACTCTACAACCTCGTAAACAGACTATTTTCAGCATGAGCGTGTCGATCTGACTTCCCCGCGATCTCCAATTATTTTTCCTCTATCCGAAAAGATTGACGAAGATTGATTAGCGGGGAAGACGTATTCGTGATCGTTTACTCCGTATTCTCCGTGTCCCTTGGGCTCACCTCGGCCCCTCGGAGCGAACTGCATACTTCATATAAGTCAAATAGGATTATGATTATCTATCGATCGAGCCAAAGTCCACAAGTCCACAAGTCCACAAAAGGAAAACTTGACAGGTCGCGAGTATCACTTCCTAGTTGGTTTAAGCGAGGCCAGGGGAAACTTCAGGATTTCAGCATGTCAGGGGTAAATCCCCGCAAGTTTTGGCGGGTTGAAGCCGAAGTGAGTTCCACTTGCTGATCTTTTTTTGTTTCACTTGATCGACTTCTTTTTGTCTCAATTTTTGTGAACGTCAACCAATAATATATTGTGGTTGATTGGGTTAGTGCCACTAACTTCTAACTAGTGAAGCCCCGTTCGTCCAGGAATAACGATTGACTCTCGTGGCACGCCAACACCGAATACTCCGTACATGTTTGGACAAAGTCAAACGCTCAGAGGTGATCTGTCGATCACTGGACAAGGTTATTACCCTCCCACTCAATTCACACTACAGATTCCCCAAGTTTAGCCGATGAACACGGAAATTGCCCGATTGGGACCCCCTACTGCATATCCTGGCCTTGTCTGGCTTGAAAATTAGGTGTCTACAGCAATATACGATGCTTGTACGGAGTATGTATCGAGATCAGCATAAGATAGGCATTCGGCTATGCCAAGTTCAACCCAAGCACAGACACAATTGACTCGGACGACCTGTCCAACACAGGCATGCACAAAGCATCCGAGGTTTTGCTTTTGCCCGTTTCGCTGCCATGTGCGATTTTATCTGCGAAGTGTGAGCATACTCCGCAGCTGCAGCCAAATGCATCCACTCCACCAAGTCCGGTAAGGAACTGTCACAGATTGATGTTCAATTTGTGAGCTCTTCCGGAATAGATAAGCAGGAGCACCTGCTCAATTGAGAATCGCGTGATTTGACCCTGGCCTGGATGGAATGGAGCCCCTAAACAGTGCTTCTGCATAGGATCGCTTGGCTCCGATGGCTTGGTTTCCGTTCCTGTTGGCCCACTCTCCAAGAGGGGTGCAGTCAGTGGCTTGAAGAGTATCCTCCGATTCTAGAGTCTCCCAAGCCGAAGCTATCGAAGTGTTATATAAACTAAAGCCATAGGCCGCGCCGTAAAACTGGTTTTGAGCTTGTGTATCTGTTAGGTCATACCTCCTGACCCTGGATCATCCCGTATTCCTTTCTTTTGTACATTTTTGGAATCATATATATATTATATTTTCTACTTTTCTTTGACAACATGCTCCCAAGCAACAAATGGCGCGCCCTGGCGCTGTCCCTGGCTCTTGTCCCTCGGGCAATGGCAGATATCTGCGCAACACTCAAGGCCGGCGGCATCGATATCGAATACCGTATTTCATCGGCATACAAAACCGATCTGACCGAGTATTGGTCCACAGCATGCGGTGATCTCAAACCAACATGCATTGCAGCTCCATCTAGCGCAGCGGAGATGTCACAAGTTATCAGGAATCTTCACGATGTGGATACACTCTTGTCTGTTCTGTCCTTGAATTAATAGCAATAATGTCGGCTAACCTTAAACAGTGCCATCAAGAGCGGAGGACATAATCCCAACAATGGATTCGCTAGTATTCAGGACGGATTGCTGGTTTCGACTAAGAATCTAGATCAGGTTGACTATAATCCCAAGGATCATACTGCTGTTATCGGTCCTGGTCTTTCATGGGAAGAGGCCCAGAAAGGACTTGAAGGAACTGGTCGGACTATCGTTGGAGGTCGAATGGGAGGAGTTGGAATCGGTGGATATATGCTTGGAGGTATGTGGTTCTGACGTGAGCGCCATCCATATTTATCTCTAAGGATTTATAGGTGGCATGAGTTTTCTGAGCACCCAATACGGCTGGGCTGCGAACAATGTCTTGGACTACGAAGTTGTCCTAGCCAATGGCACTATTGTCCACGCAACCGAAAGCGAAAACTCAGGTGAGTGATAATATACCAACCTTGTAATCGTCGAAACGCTAACACTCGGCAGACCTCTTCCAAAGCTTGAAGGGAGGTGGCAACAACTTCGGAGTTGTTACTGCATACACCATGCAGACACATCCTCAAGACCACAAGGTCTGGGGTGGCAACTATGTTTTCACAGCCGACAAAGCCCCCGAGATTCTCACGGCATTGCGCAATTTCACTGACGAGTATCCTGACGACAAGGCGGCAATAATCGTGACATTTGAGCGCGGTACCTTGGTTGACCTCTGTATCTTGTTCCTCTTCTACGACGGCCCCGAACCGCCCTCTGGAGTCTTCGACGAGTTCACTGCTATTAAACACACCTCAACAGCCAAGACCTTTGACAGCTACTACGACCTACTCAAGAACAACGACTTCTTCATTCTTAAGTAAGACGAACAATTCCTAATCCTTGGATCGCTTGCTAACTATCTATTAGGGGGCAACGCTATAGCATCGCCACCGAGACCACGCCCCTTCCCAACAAAACTGTGGGAACGGCCCCGCTCCAGGATTACTACGATCATTTCCGTGACGTGACCGGGTCCGTACTAGGAGTGGCCGGGGTCATAGGCTCAATTGCCTTCCAGCCCGTACCGAAGACATTCTCCCAGAAGGCCAAGGACCGCGGTGGAGTAAGAACCATTCCCAATGAAAACAAAAAGGGAGATCAGATTACTAACAAACCCTCAGGACCTCCTCGACATTCCCTCCGATCAACCGTACATTATCATTGAACTCGATTTCTCCCATGGTCTATCCATCGATGACAGCAAGATCGATGCAGCCACTGTCGAACTCTACCAGGGAATAGGCAACCTGGTGCAGAAGAACATCGATAAGGGCCTTCTTCCCGACGTGTATCGACCATTGTTTATGAATGACGCATACTACCGCCAGGATTACTGGGGACGCATTAGCCCCGAGTCCAAGGCGCTTGCTCTGAAGACGAGAAAGGCATATGATCCCCAAGGGTTCTTCCAGAAGCGGACCAGTGGAGGCTGGAGGCTAGGCTAAACTTCAAGGACGGTCCAGGCATTGGATATATTTATCTCGCCTATAATTGTATTTACGAAGATTTAATCAATTGTTTTTAATTATGACTCGACAGGACAGTGTTGGGAAGTAGATGCGTCAGCGATCCGCCCATTATATATTTTGTAGTATGGACTTCCCGTAACTACAGTACCTACCAAGCGACCCCAATCGGAAAAATAAACACCCTTGCTGATAATTGAGCCTAGATTCAATACCCTGAAACATGATCTACTGTGCATTTCCCACCCCAGTCAATAATTAGATCAAAAGTAAGCGCCTGCTTCAGATTTGCAGACGCCCAGGGAACGAGTGGCTGAGAGCGACCCGCGGGGAGTTAGGGTTTCCCCTCCAAGCGCCAGGGTGGATTCGTCAATCGGATCTATTTTTTATATTATAATATTATTGTAAGCATTCTTCCAATCGTATGTCACCTTTAGCAAAGAGCTATGAGCTCCCGTACTATCTTAAGCTACCATTCATGCCGATCGCTGTACACGGCAGAGAGCTCAATGAAAGCCAACTCATCCAATTGAGTATGGCGCTTCTCCAACCTGTAACACACAAAGACATAGCCCGGCTTGGGGGAGAGTCTAGATTCAATGCTAATTTAATTTGGTCTAGACTTCGGGCAATTGATGTCATTGAGAGACCTTTGTTGATATCTATATAAAGAGCCGGACTAGTCTGGTCTTCAATCTCACAATCAGCTTCACTTTCTTTCAGACACTCCCTTTGTTCTTAGTTATTTTCTACATTCTTCTAGTCTTTCTTCTAGTCTTCAAAGCCTTTCATTCCATATATATCTACCGCATCATTGCTTGAATACTATCCTCGACTCTCGATACATCGGCACATACACAACGAGCCCGGCTAGTCGACCCTCCATACCCATTCATTACTCCAATCCAGTCTATTCCAAAATGTCTCCCCGTTATGGTGCCCTCGGCGCAACCTTCCAACTATCCCGCCTCTTCCAAGTCTGCTCCCTAATCGCCATAATCGGCATGACGGCCAAGTTCATCAGCGTGATAATAAACAGCAATGCCACACCCCCAAACATCCTAATTGGAACAATCAGCGTGGTAAGTTCCAAGTCTCCTCCAATACACGGCTGCATACTTCCTTCATGCCATCATCCCCTTATCAAAAATCCTCAATCCCACTAACAATTCCAACCACAGACCTGCATCGCAGCAATCTACTGCATCATCACCGCAATCCTGTACACAGACGACATCCTCCCATTCCTACCCTGCGCAGTGCTCGACACTTTGCTACTAATCGCACTGATTGTCGTCGCCGTCATCGTCGGCAAGCCCCTCTCGTACTTGAAATGTACAACGCTGGCGGAGCTGGGCGATAAGGATGCTACAGCGTATGCGTTTGCATCGAGGCTTTCGAGTTATATTGCTAGTGTTAGTGGGAAGATTGACTATGTTTCGTGGATCGGGGCTTCGAAAGCGATTTGTATTGAGACGAAGGCTATTTGGGGGTTGAGTATTGCACTTTGGTGAGTTCTGATTCTGGCTTTTGGTTTTTATTTTGAGGTTTTGCTGACTTTTAGCGTTTAGTATTCTCTTTTTCTTCTCCGCTATTTGCAATGTCTGTTTGTGGTTGCAGAAGAAGAAGGCTCTTGCTGTGAAGAGTTTGGAGTAATGGATCGGCTGGTTTATGAGGTTATATGATTGGAAAAAGATATATAGGGATCTGGGAAGGTTATGTGGTGGACGGGTTGGATTAAATGCTTTTTATGTCTTTCTTTATGATGATTTGTATAGCACATGCATTAATAATCCATTTCAGATGAAACCAAATCAAATCAAGATCCATAAAGTATATCCAACATAAAAAGAAGCATTCAATTGAATAACCTCTACCCCGAACTCACAGGCGGAATAATAGCCACCTCACTCCCAGCCTGGATGACAGTCTCCGCATCCTCCTCGATATCAACATACTCCCCGTTCAGACTAACACCACAGGTAGACAGGACCTTGGGAGCAATGCCGGGGTATCGTTGCTCGAGTTCGCCAAACAGAGCGGATAGTTTCAGGGGCGCGGGGAGCGATTCTGTGTTTTTGGATGCGTATTGGGATGCTGTTGCGAAATAGTGGATTGTGAATGTTTCCGGCATGATGGGTGTGAGGACTGAAGAGAAGAGAATTGGCTGGAAGGAGGGAAGAGGTTGAAAGTTGAAAGTGTATGTTGTAGGTCTGGAGGTATAAGAGGAAGTTCGATAAGAGATTAGATGACCAATAGAATTGCCCAATGCGGGGTAAATAGACGGTTGTATATAAGAGCATATGTATAAGTTATATGAGCATATAAGGGTTGTATACTTCAATCTATAAAGGTCTATAATCGTATAAGTAACAGTATCTAGCTGGGAATTCAGTCTATGTAGTTCACACTACTTCAAACTATCTACTTAGCAAGTTCGCGGAATGCCCTCGCCATATCAGCCTTCAAATCCTCCCAGTTCTCCAACCCAATACTAATCCTCAACAACTTCCGATCAACCGTCGCATCCGTCATAGTCCTCCACTCAATAAGCGTCTCAACACCACCTAGACTAGTAGCATGCTGGAAGAAATGCAATTTACTCGGCAACTCCCGAGCGAAGCGCATCTCCTTCATAATAATCGAGAAAACAGGCCCGAACCCATTAGGCATCTGCTTCTTCAACCAGTCACCCTCAACCTTCTGCAGACTAGCATGAAGGACCTCACCAAGAACAGCCTGCACAGCCGCCTCGTCACTGTCAGGCGCGGGGTTAGGCGCATGCAGAGCAGCATCAAGCCAGGAAATGAGATGGGCGGCATTCTCACTCTGGCGCTGGACGCGAATCTCGAGTGTACGCAGACTGCGGACACCGAGCCAGCCCTCCATGCTACCCATGACGGTTCCGATGAAGAGACGGTCGGATTTCAGTTGCGCGGCCCAGTCGTCGCGGTTTGTAGCGAGGACACCGCACAGCATATCGCTGTGGCCGCCGAAGTACTTGGTGCCTGAGTGCATGATAATATCTGCGCCGAACTGGAATGGCTCTTGCAGGCCTGGTGGGGCGAAGGTGCTGTCGACGATAAGGTATGCGCCGCGGGCGTGGGCTTTGGCGGCGTAGGAGGCGATGTCGAAGGCGGTGCCTTGTGGGTTGACGGGTGTTTCAAGGAGGATTACATCTCCTTTTTCGAGTTGGTCGGGAGAGCAGTCGAGGGGGAGCTTTTGCAGGCCTGTTAGGCGGGTGAAGAGGGCGATGACGCCATGACAGCCGTGGTAACCATCGCCGACGGAGATGCGGCGGGGGTTGAGGAGGGTAAGGGCGCCGTGCAGGGCTGATAGGCCGGAGGAATAGCTTATAACTTGACCGTGGAGGAGAGAGGAGAGGATTGTCTCGAAACGGGTAGGATTGGGTGCGGACATGCGCGAGTAGATATGGGAGGTTGCATCAAAGTCGGACTACATTGGATATGTGTTAGGCTATGGGGCATAGAACGTTGAGGCAAGATGCGTACAGGGGTGGCATCAGCAGCCGGGACTAGCTGGGTTGGATCATTGGAATAACGAAATGTAGTAGAGAGATGCATAGGAGGAGCGACATCCTTAACAAGGTTCAAGGCATCATCGGCATGCAGGGAGCGCGTGGAGGCGCCAATGGCTTCGCTAGAATGAGACATGATAAAGAATGCTATGTTTGGTTCTTGAATTGTATGCACAGAAAGGGCCCATCAAGCAAGTTATAATACACCAGAAAATGCGGGATCCGGTCTCGGGAGGGGGGAAGTGGGGGAAGGGAGGCACGTAATGAGTCAGGTCACGTGCCATCAAATCAAGAGAAAGGGATTTATCGACGGATGGAGCCCATGCGAGATGGTTCTCGCACTGATCCAGGAAGAGCTGCCTTGAAGCTTGCGCGTGCTATCGGACAAAGTTAGTGAGAGAGCAGCACAAGATAGACAGGTATAAACTCACAAGCCTCTGTATCGAAGGTAACGGTGAGATCGTCGTGTTCGATGGGATACTCGGGCATGTCAAGGCACACAAAGTTGGAAGCTGGATTATCATCCTTCTTAGGCAGTGCGAATTTGGCATCTACCATACGAATGCCGAACTTGCCGGACCGGCCAAAGGACTCCATGATATCAGTGCCCTTCAGAACAAAGTTCATACATGTGCCATGTTGGAAGTCCCCGAAGAAAGCAAGCATTTGAACGACCTTTTCTTGTCGAACGATCTGAACGCGTGCCAGGGCAGCTTCCCATTTCTTGTAAATGGGCACCATACTCCGTCGGCGGGAGATGGTGAATGATGTAGCCATACTAGTTTGGTCAGCAAGATCTCCACTAGAAGGCTAGATATGATAGACCCACCCATCGTAAAGCACCTGGAACCCAGTAACAGCTGCCTCGAAGGCATGAAGATCTACAATGGGATTAGCAAAGCCAACAAAATGTTCCAAGTAGACATACCCTGCATAGTAGGGAACTCCAGTCGGCGGACCATAGGCTTCGCTGTAAGCTTCTCAAGGAAGCCGGTTAATTGTCCTGCCAGTTCAGGGCGAATTAGGTTATCCGCCAGCGAAAGGGTCAAATCCTGCTGCGCGGAGCGGAACAAGCTCATGCTCGTCTTGCTCTGGACATCCAATCCAATTTTCAATTCACCGGGTCCTAGACAAAATTAGCATCCCGTTTCTGTGCGAGGAGAAAGAGAAACCCCACCTAAGTTGATGCGATCTGTGACAGAGCCCCATTCAGTGGCAATAAAGGCCCTCAAATGTTCCGATAGAATAGTCGGACCATAACCATGTTCGACGTAAGCATGCTCCTGATCAATAACGGAAACGCTTCCAGCAGGGAACTGGAGGTATTTGACCGCGGGCTGGCCGGTAAATGGATCTTCGGGCTGCTCAATGCAATAAGACTGGATGGCGAATTCGGGCGACTTGATCTCTCCCTCCCGTGGAATCATGCCGAGCAGGATGGAGTGGATTTTCGTACGCTCGGCAGGCTCGTGGAAAGTCATCAACATGGATCTCGTACGGCCGTCCTCGGTCACTTTGAGAAGAAGAGCGGGAGCACCGTCCTCTCCTCGCAAGAGACCAAATACTATCGGTGACCCGTTGCCCAAAATATGGCGAATGCTGCTCAAAGTCTTGACCTTCGGGCTAGTCAGGATAGCTAGTCGGAATCCCCGATGCGCATTGCGAGTACCAGTGCCTTCTGTCACGGTGACAGATCGCTCAAACAAACGGAGTCGGCATCTTTCTGTGGGGTCTGAAGGGAATGCCTTTGGTGTGCCCGGATCCATATATTGGAAAACCTTGAGAGTATTCTCAAATACCACAGTCTCGCCTGCCTCCGGATGGAGACTGTTCTCCGATTTCTGGGTGTATTTGACGATATTCCAAAGGGTCTTGAAATCCTCTTCCTTGAACATAACGTCCAACTCGAATCCTCGGGGAAGCTTGACTCGCATAGAATGGGAGCGGACTTGCCAATCCACATCCTCCCAAGTCGGTCCCTGCTTGCGGTCGGACTGAATCAAAATGTTGAGAAGTTGACTTTGGCTAGTGATTGCCGCAAAAACATACCAATCCGCTCGTTCGCGAAGGATGGTCAATGCGCAGGGCATGGCATATTGCTGTTGCCCATCATCATCATTGGAGCTGACGCAGACCTGTACGAACATGCTACCATAGGTGAAGTACCGACTTGTGTCGGCCAAAGGCATCATGTGGACCAAACTTGGTATCTTGCCCGCGTTATCTACCAACATTGATCTCGTTGCCGCACCAGATAAGACTGCTGAGACATCAGGCGCATAGAAAGGGTAACGCAGCCAGATACTAGTATCCAGTTGACTGGGAGAGCCTTCGTCTGAGATAACCGAGGCGAGGATGTTATTTCGTTTGATAGACATGGATAGCGACCGGAGGTGATTGATGAGAGTGTGATGTATACTCAGAAGATCAGCCAACTCCTTGTCCCCGGTGGTACTCGCAACAGCCAGTACGGCGTCAACGCTTTTGGCACCGTATCGAGAGAGTTCATGATGGCTGGGCACAATATTTTCATTAATCCATAATGCCTTTCCAAGATCTACCACGGCCTGTTTGGCGTAAGTAGGTGACAATGTCGAACGAGAACGGGCATATGCTTCCAATCGTGTCTTTCCTCGCAAAAACCACCAGACCGCAGCCCGAATCCATTCTGCTAGCGATGTTTCTACCAATGGCTTAACATCCGATGCTGCGAGTTTAATAGAGCCCTCATATCGTGCATTATACTCTTTGAATTCAGAAAATGCGGTATCGCCAACTTGGTTGGCAATACTTCGAAGAGAGAACTTGGGGGGTTGGGTGCTGCGTGGTGGCTCTTGGCTTTCGCGACTGGGAGGTGACGTCTGGTTTGATGCAGGCAGGTCCTGGGGTGGCGGTTTGGGCTGTGTTGGTGAAACCTTGCCGGGACTACCTGGGATGAGATTCGTGGGCATTCGTGGGTCAATGGGACTGAGATTCGTTGGTGCGCGTTGTGTTGAGGGGCTTGGGGGGTTCCGAATCGAATCGACAATGGACCTCATCGACAGAGAAATTGACGGTGCATGCGGAAGTCCCGCTGTCGGACCTGTTTGGTTGGCCGATTCAGGATTGTAAGCTTTTATCGGCGGGTCCAGGCTGGCAGGGCTGGCAGGGCTGGGAGGGCTGGGGGGAGGTGAGACATCATCGTCTTCGGCTCCGGGAGACAATGTCTCTTCCTCATAGCGATGATGCAATGCGCGACCTTCCTCCGCTTGCATTTTGTCGCGGACGCGTTGTGCGAACGAACTCGCCTCGCTATCGCCACGGAATGACAATCGAGAGCCGCTGTCGCTCAAAGGCAACGCGCTCAGGAAGTCTACATCCTGTGGATTTTGCATCAGCGGGGGTTTCCAGTCCGATCTATTACGCTGAGGCGAGTAAGCCGCCTGTTGGGGTCGCGCATCGTCATCGCCCAGTGATGTGTCAAGTCGGAGATTTGGCAGATGCGATCGCGAAGGGTCCGAGATGGAGGTATTGCCAGACTGGGTTCCCCTGCTGTCCGACCTCTCACGAGCCCGCGAAATCTCAATTGTTGGCGATTCCGTCTCGTCACCTCCTTCACCAATCACTTCTGGGGTTTGCGGGCTGAAACCCACCCGCAGCCCTTTGCCTTTGCGACCACCGGGCTTAACGGAGGGAGGAGTTGGGGGCACTGTAGAAGATTGGTCGGAGAAATTGTAAGGGGCATAGTTCTCACGAGGCAAGGCGGGCGCTGATGTTGGTGCTGGCGCTGCCACTGGCTTGGAGGGAGGGTATCCGGAGATGTCTTGTGAGGAAGGAAAGCGATGGGCAACGTTTTGCGGAATGTGCCTCGGGTCGATAGGCGGGGGAGCTGGGGCGGATTCTGGGGTACGAGAGCTCAGGAAGTCTGCGATTTCTTGATGTTGATGTGGCGCAGCTTTAGTCTTATCTTTGGAGAACAGTTTGGTTTTCCAATGGGTTTTTTTCGCGGGTTTGGCCTGCTCCGCGGGCAGAAAGGAGAACGGGTCATCGGCAGACATGACAAGAAAGAGGGCGAGTAGACACAGTCCACATCGCACTCAATCACACACACACCAAGGATACCAGTCCTCGTGGAATATCCTCTCTCTCTCTTTGGGTTCAAGGGTTGAAGGATCGACAGGGGCTTTAGGTCTGATAAGAATTGAGATCGAATAGCGGGGGAAGGGGAGAGGGGAGAGTCAAAGGAAGAACAAGAGGGAGAGGTGGAGGTTAAGTGTTCAGAGTGAAAGAGTATTGGAGTGTTGGAGTGTCTCAAAATAGTCCCCCAAGTGTCAAGTGTCAAGTGTCAGGATCAAGTGTGAGGAAGGAGGGGTGGCTAATCGAAGCGCCCGTGCTCCAACTATAAAGGAAGATTAGCTCATTTCAAAGTCTGAAAATACCAAACAGAATAATAATAAAAAAAAGCAACTTACATCGGACTCCGTATACGGAGTAGAGATTAAATTGATATTGTAGCTGGACCAGCAGCCTGAGACAGATGGTAAGAAGAAAAGAAGGTACACACACACACACCCGTGGACATCAGGGGGGGGGGAGGCCCTGGAGATACTCCGCAGGTACCAATTGCCGCAGTGGAGACGGGCTTCTGTGGATCTCTGGTTACGGAGGGTAGTACCTAGGTATAGTATGGATAGTTATGGATATTAATAGGGTTAATAATTATATTAATAGGTATCTTAAGAGACATTTAATAAGGGTATTAGGAACACCGTTAATCTATAACATGTGCTCCAATGCCATATCTATACATACATCTACAGTACTCCGTATGCATACCTCAAACACCCATCGAACGCCTTTTTCAAGCCACCAAGGGCTATATATAATCCAATCAGCATAGACAACTCGTCTCATACTGAAACTCCACTAGGCCCAATCGGAACGACAGACCCACCGCTGACGAGTTTTGAGAGCTTTGAAGATCAAAGATATTCCTAAATCACACCATTATGACATTACTGTCATATATAATTCGATGGGTTATCCTTACGATCTACTACAACATTGTCCTTCTGACTCCATAGTAATTAATGTAATTAATATAATTAATGTGAAGGAAAAAATTTAATAAAATTATATATAAAATTATATTATAACTTACCCTATCTCACCTAATCTCATCTAGGGGCTTCTTAGCGCCCGAAATTGGAGACTAATCTAGGTAATGGGCAGATTAACTGGTTCATTTGTTAATATGTCCTATTTCGTAACCCTCGTGGCTTCTCTCTAGATTGGAGGCTTGGCTGTAATGTCTCTCCCTCAATTTGGCATTTGATCAGATGGCCGCCTGTCGGCTTCCCCCTTTCGTCCTCCCGCCATAGAGTGGCATGCAAGATCCTTACTTTGCTCGAGTCTCGAATTCGTTACCCCGTACAGCCACATATTCATGGATATGTATGGCCTGAATGTCGGCAGATGTCTGCATGCAAGCTGCGAGTATAATGTCCTTGTGCTTGTCACCGCTATATGTCTTGCTCTTATCCAGTGGATTCTATAGCCTGATCCCTTGACCGACCTTAACTAGTGCCACTCTGACCGGAGATCAGTCGACTGAAGACTCACGCAATATACAAAGAACAAGGAACAAATAAATTTGAGATCAACGGTACAACATAGCTCGGACCACCCCGCATATAGACAATTAATATCCGCCTGTGAGACCCAGGGTTCATACCTACATACACCCTGAAGTAGATCGTCTCGGCCTCGGGACCTCGGTCACAAAACGGCTTACTCACTATGTAGTCTTCGGTGGAGCTTACAAGGTTTGAAGTACAGCCAATCTCATTGCTGCGTCGGACAAACGTATGATGAAGACGACAGTGGCTTGGCATACCAAAATCCGGGGTTCTATTCATCTTGAATTCTTAGAAGCATGGGGGAAGGCCTTGCAGCAAGCCGAAGGTGTCAAGTTCGAGCTTTACATTCCAACACTAACTAACAAAGTTATCACACCTCATTGAGGTCTATATTAAATTATTCATACAATTTCGGGAAAATAAGTTGCAATCCTTGTGTTGGGATATATGTCACGTGATTGTGTTCCCTAGGCTATCTATTGCTTGTTTGTGTGGGGTGAAAGCTTCTCTTTGTTTTCTTCTCTGGTTCTCTGTTAGTTTGCAATGTGACTGACCGATTGATTTTATTTTCTGTCTCTTGTCTGTGATGGTTGGGACCTTGTCTGCGTGATCTTTGTTGTGTCGGGCCGATGCTAAATACCCCCCATTTGAAGCGATATATCATCACAATGACACTACTAAAAGGGAATAAATCAAGTCTTCCAAAGTCTTCAAAAGGTATTTAAGTACTATTAGATAGTACATAATACCATAGACATAAGACAATACAATAGTTTCATAGGACAGTTGAGAGCTATCCATGGATGTATGCAACAAGAGAGGGGAATAAAGATTGCCTATTACGGTAGGAGATCATGTGACCTTAAGAGACATCCATATACCAGAAAGGGCATTATCCTATTTGAAGCCAGGCAGGTTCACTGTAAACTCTTTTATACTAAGCCCCCAGGGCTAGAGCAAGTTATTAGCCATCATTTATACCGTGAGCTACAATAGGAGTATTCATTGCCGTCATCTCACAGCAGCGGTATCGAGAGGCATGGAGCTGTTACAAACAAAGACACACAGAGACATTCAAAGATATATCTTGGAAGACCACGGGGAAACACACAGCAGCCTGCCCAGACATCGAAACCAGCCAGGAGCAATGTTAGATCCCGATTTAATGACTGGACATATTAATTCGTTCCGGACGGTAATGCCAAAGATTGAAGAGAGTAACAAAGGAATGTTGAATTGGCACAATTTATTGAGGGAGAGACATTGTACTGGATTAGGCAAGTGGCTTTTGGTTGACGGGGCCGGGTTGGTTCAGGTGATTAGACTTGTGGGATGAAAATGAGATGAAAATGAGACTATTAAATGAGGAACTCCATGTGGCGTTAAACTTTTGGTATTTTTGAGTGGCTTAAGGAGTGAAACATTGGGCCATGTCGTATAGCCCTACAGGATGTTGTATAGCCCTACAGAGTACATACTCCGTACACATGGATTATTTCGTGACTCCATGCGCTTCCAAGTTTCTAGAACTATGTCTTGACCATTCCAAGATGAATATGTATTATGTGTATTCTGTACCACTACATGATATACATGTACATAGGTAACCGGGATCTAAACAGCAGTTTCCATACCCATCCCATACCCATCCCATACCGGCACCTATATACGAGTAGGGTCTAAAGCCACCGTACTTGTCTCACTACAATATCTCCCTCGCTGAAACCCCCAGTGGAGTTAGAGAGAGCTAATGCAGGACACTAGACCCTGAAAGGGTTGCCATTACCTGTACGGGGTAGCTTCGTTGTCACTCAACTGACTCTGTCCGATTGGGTTGAAATATCGATCAGGCTCACCCCGTTTTGTAGCAAGGTGACAACCTATTATTCAACACCCGAGACAATATCACCACAGTAACCTTCCAAATAGTTCCACGGCACAGCCGACGTCAGGTCTTGCCGGAAACTGATCGGCACGAATTAAAGCTTTCAGCTTCGGGAATGATAGGATCACTGATCAATAAGTGAGACATTTTGCGTTGAGCGACTATTTACAGTCGGCCAAGTCATATGAAGAAGAGTTCTGGAACACATGATCATTATAAGATGAAAAAAAAAACGTATAAAGACATGCCCCCCTCGTAATTGAAGTCGATAACTCTGTCCATGGGTATGTTAACACAGAATAGTAGGTTTCATATCGAGAGACTCAGTTCAGGGTCTCTTATTTATTTCCGGGGGTTTCGGCTTTAGCCGACATAGTGGGTGCAATTATGTGAAATTGGAAATAGTAAATAAAGGATCATTTTTCTATTTTATAACATGTATTTAGTTCATATTATTTAGCTCATCCGACTTTGTTTTTTGTTTTGTTTTTGTTTTTTTAAAACGAGAAAAAAACACAGAGTATAGGCCTGGCTATTATTAGCCATAGTCGAGTAGTCAGCCGTCAAACTCCACCAGGGCCAGACCAAACAAGGCGCAGCAACAACAACAGACCAACCCACTGCAAAAATTGAGCCACTATTTTTTCCAACTTTCCTAGTGTTTTGCTCGACTTGTGACTTCCGATCTTCCTCCGGGATATGCCGCGTTTGACCACTTAGCGGCCGACTTACAACGCACGCAGGTTTACGTACCTCAAGGCACCGAACTAACTTCGAAACCTTCCCCCCCCCCAAACCCCATTACGCAAGACCTCAGTATCCTTGGTTCATTCCCTGCGGTGTGATTCCTATCAAATCTCAAGTGAATATCGACCCTGAGAAGGGGTGCGCACGGTGGACGAGACCCCGACACCGACCCATTGTCAATACAACGTGGATTCGATCATTTACGCCGGGGGTTGACCTCCCCGAGGAGGTCATCCCGGATGCCCGAAGTGGACATGTACAGCTCGGAGACCGAGCTGGATGATTATCCATCCTTCTCTCGACGGAAAGGAACCAGGTGGCCGCGACGCAGTGGATTACATATTTTGCAAGGTCGGCCATGGCGCAACATTTGGAAACGCCGAGCACAACCATGGAGCCCCGTGTGGTGGATTGCACTGCTTTGTTTAGTGAGCTTTGCATCACCGGCCGCTGCTGTTCTATTGGACTTTGAAAATTGTCTATCGAAAACCATCCTCGAGTCCGACCCTCTACAACTTCAATTCGTTCCCACCAACGTGTCCGTCAAATTCAACCTTACCGACCCTCTACACCCACTCGCCATCACGGTCTATGGCAATGTCTCGGGAACCGTGTCTCGAACTGCAAATTACCCGGCACCGGAGTCCCGCGACTGGATAAATCCCAATTGGACCGATGGCAAGATTCAGGATGTGTACAGTACCAACAACAAATACAGCACGCTGATGACGGATCTCAATGTGCTCAGCTTCACGGCCTTTCACAATGCCTCTCGTTTCCGTGACTCGGTCACGCAAGGTACCCTCCCGCTGGGACCGGTCTTCTACCACAACCTGTAAGCTATTCCCGAAACAGAAAGCTCTGCTGTGTAACTAATCCATCTGTCTTTTGCAGGAGTGAATTGGACGAATTACGAGCGTTCACTATTGAACATGATATGCTTTCAACGTACCGTTTCGGAACAATCATCCCGTTATTGAAGGTTCGCTCTGGAGATGCATCCGCGCTTGAGCTCGCCTGTGTTTCAGTGAGCGCCACGCCGGACTTCGGAGCACCCCTCAAAAATGCCATCGCCTACGTGCCTCTTATCATTTTGATACTCGTGGGGATTGCGACCATCACTGCCGCCATGTATAGCCCTTGGGGCACAACTGATCTGTTTCGGTGGACAAGCAACTATGGCCGCGATGAAGACGTTCTTCGGCTCGTCACTCCTGGGTTCGCAGATTGCCTGCAATACCTTCAATTCGTGGTCTTGACGGGCTCGCTTTCTTTGGACTATCCAGGCTTCTTCCAGCCTGCAGTGAGCCAGGGAGCATGGTCGACTCTCATGTTCAACCAGAGTTTCGTGAGCACTGACATGGGTCGTGATCCTGTTGTTGATGGTTTATATGTCGTCAATGGAACTTATGGCCTCGACCGATTGAACCACCTGGTTGGCATGGCCTCGTCCCAGGATATCTGGCCCGGTATGATGATATGGGTGCTGGTAATCCTGGCCTGTGTGACGGTGCTGTTCCAGATCGCATTCGCTCTTCGATGGCTGTATCGTGAGTTGGCAAACAATACCGATCAGGATCTGCGTGCCAGAAATATGCCGTTTACTCTGGGCAACCTCATTCGTATTGTCTTCAATTTCCTTCTCTTGCCAATCGTTTCCCTTTCCTTCTTCCAACTGGTGCTTGCTCGTGAATCAACCGCTTACTGTGTTGCTTTGGCAGCCGTGGTGCTTGTCATTGTCGCTTGCTTCTCCATCTGGGTCATCCGAGTGATTCTTACCACCCGACCCAAGTCTCACCTTTTCGATGATCTTCCTACGGTGTTATTGTATGGGCCGTTATATAATACATACTGCGACGACGCAGCAGCCTTCGGTATCGTCCCGATCGTCTTGAACATCGCTCGCGGGATAGCCATTGGGGCTTTGCAGCCATCTGGCATTGCCCAGGTGGTAATGCTGGCCATTTGCGAAGTTGTCTCTGTACTAACCCTGCTGGCTTTCCGACCTTTCTCAGGACCGACTCACATGAACCTGTATCACTGCCTCTTCTCCATTGTGCGTTTCTTGACAGTTATCTTAAGCGTTATCTTTGTGCCGTCATTGACGGTTTCGGATGCGGCACGAGGCTGGATCGGATATTTGATCCTTGTGCTGCACGCCATGGTTCTCATCTTCGGGTTCTTCCTCAACGCCATGCAGACATTGATCGAGGTCTTGGCAAGACTGGCTGGTGCGGGTGGTGCCACTCGTGGTGGCTTGACCAAGGTGCTTGGTATGCGCCAGCTCTCTAGGCGTACTCCGCGCCGTGATCTTACCCGTCAGAGCATGGGTTCGGAGGCTGCTATGCTCGGCCACGGTGATGACCGTATGTCTTCTCAGTTTGATGGATCCCGCCCCCGCAGTTTCTCTGGGAGCTCCGGTCTGCTGCTGAACCGCGCCACAGCCAGTGATGGCAGAGCTAGCGCTGTCTATGATTATCCTAGTTCGCAAGGGGGCACCCACAGTCGTGCTCCAAGTGGAGGGTTCCCCACACCTACTTCAACCGCCTATCAAGGAGCCGGCTTCCCTAGCTCGCCTAGCAGTGGTACGATGATGGGAGCGAACCCTCGTGATCCCTATTATCGACCACCCCGCCCAGGGCGCAAAACCCCCCCGGGAAGTGCTGCTCTCGAGAAAGGGAAGAGCCCGTCAAGGGGCTTCTTGAAATCAAGAGCAAGCCGCCGAACAGTCAAAACTGAAGACGATCTGGGAGACGGCACTATGTCTGGCCGGGCCACGCCTGTCCCGGCATATCTAGCAGCACCGAAGGATGATATGGAGCTTGATACCCCACGCAAGCCGAAGGATTATGCTGTTCGTGAGGTTGATTTCTACTACGGTGTTCGAGGACCACCGCTCTCCCACAGCGGCACCCGAAAGTTGAAAACTGGGCCAGCCGACCCCACAGGCCCAGTCTCGTCTGCCACAGGCTGGTTCCGAGGCTTGCTCCAAGGGAAGACCAAGGACAACGCCAAAGGATTTGAGGTGGTTCGAAGTGCTCGTGCGCCTCCTCCAGGTCTATTCCCGCGAGGAGGAGACTATAACGAGCAGTATCAGGATGATACAGGCACGCCATCCGCCAGCCATTCTCGGAATGTGTCCACTAGCAATGTTCCTTATCAGGATTCCGATAATGACCAAGACCCCGAGCGGTCAAGTGAGACACGCCCACCAGTACTGCCACCACTTAATACGTCAGTTGGCGGTGGCATTGAGTTGCCTAGTCGAACGGGTTCTCGACACACACAGGCGCCCGGGGAACAAGACGTAGGTGGAACTGCGGTTGGCCTTCCAGTTGTGACCGAGACCCTGTCGCACAACTCTGAGGTGGGCCAGCGCTCTGAGCACTCCGCGCACCATCTCCAGCCAGAAGGTGCCACCACCGCGCGCCTGCCTTTCAGTGGAAGTAGCTCGCCATCTCGTGAACGAGGTCTGTCTATGACCTCTACTTCAAGGACAAGGTCAAACGCCTCGAGCCAGCAAACGGGACCTCGAGCAGAACGGCCCTCGAGTATGGGGTATGTACCTCAACATCGCGCACACGACCACATCCACGAGGCGAGCCCCGACGAGCCATCGTTTACAGGCAGCTCAGCAGAACTTGTTGACGAAGCTGCGCTGAGCGGGCACGGACGCTAGAAAAATAACAAAAGGCAATCATATGTATTTTGGATCAGTATATTCCTCCTCTTCGATATCTACCTCTCTCTATCTCTGTCTCTGTTCCTCTCCATGGATCCCCCCACCCCCTACTTATTTCCTATTTACCTCTATCGATATCGTCACCACATCCCCTCCCTGAAATACCGGCGAATTGATGCCACTATCACGAATTTCCTTGCTGTCTGTCCATCCATTTCTTGCTTTTTGCGTCTACATAAAATCGATGCGATGGCGTTCTATCTCTGATCCCGAGGTACACTTAATGGGGAGTGAGCTCATTGGCTTTTTGTTATCTTTCTGGCTGTCGCTGAATCCAAGCGACATGCTGTTTGTTTTTTGGAGGCTTTGCTTCTTTCTGTTCTTGTCTCTTTTCGCTATTCTTGTATCAATCTTAGGGCACAGTAGTACCGAGATCATAATTAATGAGGGTTGTTCATAAGTGCTCATTTCTAGCAGTGATGTTAAGGCCTCGATATACCTTGAAATATTGATACGAGTGATTTTACGCATAGACAAGCAGTGTATGTCTCCTGTTGCATCTCCATGCAGGGCTCGCTGTCTAGTGACAGTATCATGCAAGGATCCTGCGGCCATGCTTATGCATTAGAAAACGTCCTTAATCTATAACATCTATATGTAGACATGGCAATTCATGGAAACCTCTTTGGGGATACTTTATAATAACTGAATGTTTTTTTTTTCTCATTTGAATATGAGATCTAGGTCAGAGCACAGAGCACTGCGGCTTCGAGTAGAGCATCAACCAGAAACGACCGAGGCCGATGATACGCGGGCATATCGGGCCGATATTGTCAATCGCCACCGCCCTGACCGCCCCACGATAACAGCCGTATCTGGGCCAAACACGCAATGCTTTGCATCATTTCCTCTCTTTCTCTCCGAATCAAGTGTTGCTCTGCTGATTTTGCTCTTTTTCATCGTTTCCACCTGCTGTTGGTACTCGCTACTGCGTTGCTAGCATCCAAGAACATAGTCACGATACTCTCAGCCTCATCCATCTCCTAAATCCGATCCAATCAGCCTTGGCTCCATGATAAGCATCATCCTGTCACTCCTTGATGTGATCTTCGGCAAAAAGCGTCAACGTCATTGAGGCTGAGCCCGAGATTGCAAAAGGCACTCACCGTCCTCTAAATCTATATTTCCGACTTCCCCGCCATCCATTTCCCTCTCCATCGCCACCTAGTTCATGAAGACTGTCACCCCAACGGCCGAGATCGATCTCGTTGCCTGTGTTGAACAGAACCCCACAGAGGGCTCATTCCATTCGACCCAGCAATAATAATGCCTGGATCAAGCACGGCATCTTCCAGTCCGATTCCGTCCAGCCCCCCGCCGAGGATGCGGGCAGGCACGAGACCAGTTGAAAGACCAGAGGGACAAGGCACAGCCCAACCTGGAAGCTACAGCGGCCATGAAGGAGGCAGCTCCAGGGTGAGAGCCTTTCCCATTCTCGCCGGTTCAGAGCGTAAAAGACGGTTGACCAATACCGGCGAGGATACGAGGTCACAATGGGGACGATCTGGAGGCACGGCTGGACCGGCCCGAGACAATGGGGGATCCTCTAGGAGTATCCTGCCGCATCGATCTGTTTCGATGGTATTGCCTTCGTCCCGCACTAGGACTTCTATTTCCGCAGCACCTGGCTCGTCATTTGCAACAGCAATTGATATCTCTTCCTCTCCCCCAGGGACGCCTCGTGCTTCTACTTCTGGCGAACAACTGCCGGGGCTTTCTCGACGGGAGAATCCAACACCCTGGATTAATCAACCCCGCTCCGTTACACCTCTTCCTAATGATATATCCCCACCACTTACGGACATGGCTCTCCCGAAATGGCAGGCAGATTCGGATGTGTCAGAATGTCCGATCTGTGGGGTAGTCTTCAGCTTCTGGCATAGAAAGCACCACTGTCGAAAGTGTGGGAGGGTTGTATGTGCATCATGTTCCCCACATCGGATCACGATTCCCAGACAGTATATTGTCCGCCCTCCTGACTTTGTTGACTTCCTCCCCGATTCCCCGGCAATGCCTTCCCACCCTCCACCGGTCGTCGATCTCACAGGCGACGACCCTATGCTATCATCACCACCATCAGCATCATCATCAGGAACAGGAACAGCAACGTCACTCAATCCTGCGCTTGGTGGAGGTGAAGAAGTACGACTTTGCAATCCATGTGTGCCAGATCCAAACCCAAATCCCCTTGGTTACAGTACCGTGCGAGCACACGGCCACCGACCTACTCATTCTCTTTCATCTACTATGGCCAACGCGTACCATGCCTCATCAGTTAGTTCTCCCCTATCACTTTGCCCAATACATTATGAACTGACACGAAACGCGCAGGGTCCAAGTCAGAATCACGAAGCTCGTCAGGAACGACGGACCGTGGGTGCAAATGACCGGCCACGGTTCTTGAGCGAACTAAATTCACAACCCCGCCTAGTTCCCTCAGCCACCGGCACAGGCCGACCACGCCGTTCATTTTCCAGTCGCGAGGGCAACCCACCCCGCGGACCTGCGCCGGACGAGGGTGATTTCTGCCCCGTATGCAGACGTCAGTTTCTCCCACTTAGTCCCGAGCAGCCTCTTGAGGCCCGCCAAGCTCACACCCGGGCGTGCATCGAGGGCTATTTGAGACCGACTGCCTCGCCCCGAGCATCATCCGTGCAACAGGGTCCTCCGCTGCCACATCCTCCACCAGCAGCCCGCATGCTTCCATTTGTGGCCACGGAGAAGGACTGCCTTGGCGAGGATGGCCAGGCAGCGGAGTGCACGATCTGTATGGAGGACTACGAGGTTGGGCAGACCCTGGCCCGCCTTGAATGCCTGTGCAAGTTCCACAAGCACTGCATTGTTGATTGGTTTGAGAGGAAGATGGAGTGCCCTGTCCACAAGCTTTCATAATAAGGGGCACATCCATCTCGCGTGAATTTCAAGAGATCTTTTTTGTTACCTTAGCTTAGCTTTTTGCTTTTTCTACCTTCTGGTTCACGGCGTCTGGGAATTTTGTTTCTGATATCCCCCGCTCCGCGTACGGATCTCAATTGAGATATAATGATCAACGAATCTATTCCAATCTCAATATAAAAAAACAATACGATGTAGATGATAATGCGTAGCCTGGCAGGATTCTGGTCACGTGGCGCCTAAGATGTTAGTTGAAACTCAAAAATCAAAAGCACTTCACTTCACTTCTGGCCCCAAAGTGACGAACGAGTCAAGCAGGACTAAGTGATATTCTAAGATAGAGAGGTAAGCATTGTTTATACTGGTTGTATTCATCCCCTTCCTTGACAGAACCCACCCCGCCGAGGCATGTTGATCCTCCACATCGGTGATCGGTGTTTGTGATCACCGTTCTCCGTGTATTTCTCCCATCGCAAGCCACACGAGCTGGCAGCGGTCACGACATAGAAACAATGGCAACAACCAATAATTACACTAGTTGCGAATTGGCGCTAATGTGTAACAGTGATCTAGCCGTCGAACCAGTATTACAACCCCGCACTGAATGGAAATCGACCCGCAGTTGCAGCACACCCGAGACGGGGACCCTCAACGGCCTTTTTACACGCCGACCCGACCGACAATGAGCACAGGCCCGGAATACCCGGAGCCACCCTCCCACGCACCTCTAAACCCCTACCAAAGCCGGGATATACATAGTGATGGGCGTGGGCACGGGCATGGACACGGGGACATGCACCCATCATTCGGGATGGGTCCAGACAGCAACCAATCCCCAGAGCCACACGACGGACTAGGCGATGCCAAGCGATCGCGGGCATGCGAGCCCTGCCGACAGCTGAAAGTGCGCTGCGACCCAGATCCAGCGCACCCGGAGGGGTCGTGCAAGCGGTGCGCGAAAGCGCGGCGGACATGCGTTGTGACCGCGCCGACGCGCAAGCGACAGAAAAAGACCGACAGCCGGGTAGCGGAGTTAGAGCGGAAAATCGATGCTCTGACGGCGACGCTGCAGGCGTCGAATTCAACTGGTGCGTTGTTCTCTGGCGGGGCGGGGCATCAACCGTCGCCGTCTGGGCAGCGGGATGAGCAGGTGGTTGGTCGGAGGTGGATGGGCGGGGAGTCGAAGATAGCCGGGAACAAACGGCAGCATACCGGCGAAGTTAAGGATTCATCTGGTGGGTTGCTAGCGCCGCAGTACTCACGGCCGGGTAGTCCATCTGCGGAACAGATTCCTAGCCATGCATCGAAGCATTGGCGCAGACCTGTTGGTGGTGACTCTGCGCCACCGCCGAAACCCGAGGCTGGCAATGAGTTTGCTGATATGATCGACCGGGGGATTATAGATTACACCACTGCCAACGCGGCGTTTGAGCGGTATATCTACCAGATGGCACCAGAGATGCCTTTTGTTGTTTTCCCGCCGGGGACTACGATGGGCGAGGTTCGACGCAACAAACCTCATTTGTTCCTTGCCATAATCGCCGCTGCCGTTGGCGTCTTTAGTCCCGATGCACAGCTGACCCTCGTGAATGAGACATATCGTTTGATCGCCGAGCATGTTGTTATCAAAGGCCAAAAGTCACTTGAGCTGGTTCAGACTATCATGGTCTGTTCTATCTGGTATCTGCCACCAGATAACTTCGACGAAATCAAGTTCTATTCTTTGACGCATATGGCTGCGGTCATGGCAATGGAACTTGGATTGAACCGTCCCATTTCCGGAAATAGACGGAGCTTCAATATGATCCGCGAGCTGATCATGAAAAAGCCAACGGGTCCAGCGTTTGATCCAGATGGACCGGAGGCAAGGCGGACTTGGGTTGGCTGCTATTATTTACCTGTCCAGTGAGTTTTAGGCCGGGTTGTTGTTGTTGTTGTGTGGGAATCGGCAACTAACCTTTGACAGGATGTCGGCGGCTCTGAGGAGAGTACACTTGATCACCTGGCAGCCGTACATGGATGAGTGCCTTGAAATTCTGGAAAAACACCCGGATGCCCTACCCTCCGACCGGAAATTGAAATGGTGGGCAAAGCTGGGAGCGATAATGGAGGATGCTGGGCATCGCTTTTCTGCGGATGATCCTGGGTCCATTGCTACCTTCGCGGACAGTAATGCGTGGTATAATATAAAATTGCTTGAGGGTCGATTGGCACAGTGGAGAGGAGAGGTCCCGGAGGAACTTTACACTGGTAAGCCCTGGCCTTGAGAATAGTCTTTGAATTTCTGGCTGACATTCCTCTAGGAGCAATGGTTCACACAGAACGTGTCCTGAATCTCTTCGTACATGAATCTGCAATGAGCGTGGACTACAACACTGGCAACAACTCTCCATCTCAGAATGAGTTGCACACGTCATCAATTGCGGCGGTTATTGATGCGCTGACTACGGCCATCCGCTGCATTCACGAGAGTCTGGATATCATTTGCGCCATCGAGGTTGACCGACTTATATCCTTGCCTACGACGTCATTAGCGCGGACGACGTATCCCGTGGTCAGTTTGATAAAGATATACTCTCTGTTCATGTCGCCGGACAGCCGAATCGGGCAGATTCTCGATGTGCAGAGTCTCAAACTGGATTATTATCTGGACAAAGTCATCGCACATTACCGTGCCGCCGCGGCGCGTGATGGTGGCCGTGGAGCAGCGAAATTTGGAAACATAATGGTGCTGTTACGCAATTGGTTTATCAAAAAGCGTGACCAGGGAGATCATGGCCGGGAATTGAAAGAGGCCTTTTCAAACGATCAGAAACCCTCCGATCGCCGACAGGCACATCGAGGCCATGATACCCCGACCGCGGCATCTGCCAATCCAAGAACGCAGATGGCACCGGGCATGACACCCCTCCATTTCCTCAGCGAAGTAGCCATGGGTGACCCAGCACACCGAGCGAACAATCCCAATCCCCAACGTTCAATAACCGGACAATCTTATTCCTCAAACCACAGCCCAAGCTCAACAGTCAACCCAATGACAACGCCAGGATCATCCAGTTTCGGGCCAGACCCACCCCAAACCAGCTGGTCTGGCGCATCATACTCAACCAATCTCCCGAGTTCAGACAACCAAATCGAGACAAGAGGTTACTATCAACCCTATCCATCCACGGAACTCACACAGAACTACCCAGATCTACCGTCGAGTACGCAGACTCAAGGATACCCGGACATGTCCACCGTGGCTGGGATGCAACTTGCTCCTCCGATGGGAATGACACCTGATGTAGGCATGGACCCCAATGTCAGTGATCCTTGGTTTACGTTGGGGAATATGATGGATGATGGACTGTTTCCATTCCCACTTTCTTTGGATGGGAATTTCGGATTATTCTAAAGTTTGGGTTGTGGTCTAGTTGGGTGTTTTGTATTCTCCTCTATTGCTATATGATACCCGTTGCTATTTTGAATGTATATCAACTTTGCTCATCTTGCAAAATGTATTATCTTCGAAAAAAAAAAAAGAAAAAGAAAGAAAAATTAGAAAATTCGGAGAGAAGCCATGCCTTTTCGCATTCAGGTGTGGTCAAGGCAAACGGCGAACCACCATGGATGTCCATTGATCAGGAATAAAATACCCCATGGCATTATCTAACTTTTAAACAAAGCCTGTTACTCTAATCCAGGCATATAGCATATATCTCACACCTACGTATGTTTGATATGTGTTGTCTCTCATCTTTTGATCGGTAATGGATTTGTTTCCCCGCAAATGCGGGGAATGTTTCCCGATTTCGAGATATTTCGACGAGGGAAATTTACCCCGTCTCTGCACGGGCAACTGATCTGGTCCAACTCACAAGACAACAAGACACGATTGATTATTGGATGCTTGGATCTGCACTTTGAACCTTGACGCTGTCAATATGGGGAACCGAAGATGTCATTCCCGGGTAGATTTGCTCCCAATCCACAAGGCAAGAGGTTGAGGGAACGACGACATATGGATGATATATAAACCAGCGCCATCCTGCGTGCCAGCACCCCAAGCATTTCTACTTTCTCAAATTCTTTTAGCTCGAGACGAACCAATTCGGACAAAGACTTGTTGCTTCTAGAAGTGGCATTCCACTGCCTTGCACAGTCTATAATCCCAATTCAACCTCCTATCATCTTCCACACATCATGATCACTGTATTGACGGCCATCTCGGCTGCTCCATATGCAGTTGGGCTAGGCTTGTTCCTTCTTGGATATTTCCTCGTCCTCCCTTATATTGAATATCTTCGGGATCCAAAAGGTATTTGCCAAGAGACTAGCCCAATGCTCTGCTTGAACATATTAGGGCAACTGCTGACCGATTCATACAGGCTTGAGGAGATACCCCAATCTCACCCCCTTGTCGGGATTCTCAGCAGTGCCATTCATGATCATGGCTTCGCGGGGGTTCCGGTCAATGGAATTGTCCGAGTTGCACAAGAAGAACCCCGTCATTCGAACAGGGCCAAACCAGCTGTCTTATGGCGATGTCAAGGCCATAAAAGACATCTATGGCCACAGTACCAAGTGTACCAAGGATGAATCTTATGTGATCACCTCTGGAACCCACTACAATCTGGCAGATGTTGTGGATAAGCCCGATCATGCCCGAAAGCGCAAGGTCCTCTCTGCTGCATATGCCCTCAAGAACCTGGAGACATGGGAATATAAAGTGACCGACAAGGTGCAAAGAATGTTCAAGCACTTTGACCAAGTCTGCACCGCGCCCGCCTCTGCGGAGGTCTCATCTGGAAAAGTCGCACCCGACCAGAAAGACCTCACACTTGACCTCCGAGCCTGGACCAACTTCTTCACCCTTGATGCAATTGCCGACATTGGTCTCTCGGAGAAACTGGGCTTTTTGGATTCCGGTACTGATGTTTGCATTGCCGAAAGGAAAGATGGTTCAACTTATGAGACCAACTTGCGCGAAGCCCTCTACCCAACAGCTCGAAAGCAATCCCTCATTGTTTGGAACTACCAATGGTATCCCGTCGTCAACAAACTAGTCAACGTGATTCCATTCTTTAATCGAATGCAAACATCCGCGGACAACTGGGAAAACATCATGTGGCGCCGGGGCAATGAAAGACTACGACGGTACGAAGCCGGCGAAAAGCTCGAGGACTTCTTCCAGGCTCTGATGGAAGACAAGAACGGAAATGCCAATAACCTCGAATGGGGCGAGGTCGTTGCCGAGTGTAACATCATGATGAACGCCGGTAGTGTGACTACAGCCGTTGCCATCGCCAACGTTATGTACCAGCTTCTCCGCAACCCTCGAACCCTAGCCAAGCTCCGCTCGGAGCTTGACGCGATTCTGGATGAAGACGAGGTTGTAGCCGACTACGACAAAGTCAAGCATCTGCCTTACCTCCGAGCGTGCTTGGATGAATCTCTACGAATCTTCCCACCGACATCACACGGTCTTCCACGTGAAACCCCCGCCGAAGGCACGAATATTCTCGGTGAATGGGTGGCTGGTAAGACAACAGTGAGCATGTCTGCACTCGTGGCACACCGTGACGAGAGTGTGTTCCCAAATGCAGACCAGTATATTCCCGAGAGATGGCTCGGAGAAGAAGGCAAAGCATTGCAGCCGTACTTGATTGCCTTCTCTGCTGGTGCTCGGTCTTGTATTGGTCGCAACATCTCATATCTGGAGCAGACTAAGGCTGTTGCTTCCATGGTACATCGGTATGATTTTGCTCTTGCTCATCCTGGTTGGGAATTGAAGCGGTTGGAGACGATGAATTTGATTTTGGGGGATATGCCGGTGAAAATTTGGCGTCGTGATTTGGGGGCTGAAGCATAGAGATATCATGTTGACTAGGATTTTCTATTCTTAATTATACTTTTTTTTTACTAGACCTTGTTTGATGAATATATTTCCGATATGAAGGACTTTACAACTGGAGTATATAACTGAATATTACATTTGTACGGGAAGTGATCGGCAGAGAGCAGTACCATCGGCCCGGGCTAGTCGCCCATACTCCCGCCGTTTCCGCATCGTTGTTTTCGGCCCGCAGGGTACTCAATTAATATAAGTTGGGTCCGATAACACATGGTCGGAAGCCCGAAGTTTACCCTCGAAGGTTTGCTTGGTGGAAATTCGGTCGATTAGGGACAACAAGCATTTCCACATGTCCGCAAGGATCGTCACCTGAGGTTACATCACTGAATTCTTCCAATGCAGGCCGACCAAGTTCTGTCTATCTAAATGCGTACTTTGTATTTAGTCCCAGACCTAGCGCTTGGGTGGACTTGTTAGATCTGTTTCAATATGGGGTGGTTGGTTGTTGCGAGTATCGTAGAACTAGGATCATGACAAGAATACTGTTGATCACTTTGGTAGCTTCCCTGTAACACGGGGCAGGGACAGGCCACTAGCATTTTGACTGGATATGGCAGCTCCAAGGCATTGTGATGAGGCAGAGTGATGAGACTGATGGGGGCGAAATGGGCGTTATGTTTTGGGACTATTACGAGATCTGGGGTTGCTAAATCACCCCTACCCTAAGCCCTATCTCAGAAGTGAATAGAGACCCCTTACCAAATGGGCAATCACGTAAAAGGAGTAAAATGTGACTTGGGAGGCCCTCTAGGTACCCATAATTAAAAGAAATTGGCGTATGTTGTACGGGGGTCGGTAGTTAGTAGTTCTCCACTATTGGATTCCCCGTTTTTATGTATTTTGAAATCCTGATCTGTAATTGGTCAATCATAGAAAACGAATACGAACTTCCCAATCGGGTTTGTATAAGGATACTTCATAGAGATGGTCACCCATACACTATACATCCAAATTTTCATTCATTGTGGTTCATGAAAGGCTTGTGTACTGCCCCACAGTAATTGAATATAAAAACCAACATGTAAGCTTATCTTTTTCTCGATAACTCCTTTTCTTCAATTCCTTACACATACCTACTCTTGAGATGGCGGACCCATCACAGAAGATTTATCAGTCCTGGCCGAGTGGTCCACCAACATATCAACAAGCCAATACAGATGGACACGATATTACGCAAAGCCGAGAATGGAACTATTCTCTATTTGACTGCTGTTCGCCTGGCACGCTTTGTAAGTTGGCACCATGCGTATGATTGTTAGATGTGATTGCAGCTAACTAGCCACAGGCTTAGAAAGCTGCTTTTTGCCGTGCCTGGCATATGGGAAAACTCAATCTAGGTCCAAAGATCCCAACTTGAGAAGTTTTAGCTATATGAACAGTCCTGTAAGCCCCCCTTGCAGCCATCCTGACAAGAACACCTATTAACCATCATCTCCATCTCAGTGCGCGATATGGACTGTACTTAGCCTGGGATGCGTTCAGTGGATCATGCAAACTATTACCCGAGGCGAAATGCGAGAAAAATATGGCATTGAAGGATCCTGTTGTGGCGATTGCTGCGTATCAGTTTGGTGCGGCTGCTGTGCTTTGGTTCAAGAAGAGAAAGAGATGGAACTCCGAACAAGACCTCAGCTTTCTGGCTACCAGAATCCGGGCAAGATGTCCTATCCATAAGCCACTTTTCTTTTCAGAGGTATCTGCTACAGCACAAGACAGACCAGGGGACTGGGTCACCGGTTTGATTTGCCAAATTCTGTTTTCATTTCTACTTTCTAAGTTTTACTTTCGACGCCTTTTGGTTTCCCCCTTTTCTACTGTCTGATTCATTACATAAGAGCTTTTAATGTAACTAGGTAATAGGCCAAAGTATCATAATACATCGTGTGCTGTCCTTTGTAGTATATATATCACGCCACAATTGTCAGGGATACCATATGCTCGGGCTCCTTGATCTTCTTCTTCGATAAGAGTTATCATTCTCTCGTGTTGACTTAGGAGTAACTCTGCAATGAACACCACGAGGCCGTTTAATCCTCATTTCTCTGCCTTGCTTCGCAGGAAACCGTTCCCAATGCCTTCTCCCGGCCCACTTTTACCCCGGACATACTCGTTGATGAAGAGATCTCGCCAGTATACGATTCCAAGTACTTCTACCCAGTGAAACCTGGAGAGGTACTCGCCGATCGTTACCAAACCTTGGTCAAGGTTGGTTCGGGCGTATCTTCAACAGTATGGCTCGCACGTGATTTGCAAGGGCATTCTTCAATGGTTTCTTCTTCAATTTGAAGCTCTCTCTCTTCTCTAACAAATTGACAGGCATATCGAAACGCCCGAGAACATCGTGGGATTGAATATTGCCAATAAAAATGCGAGTTCTGCTAGTCATGAGCGTGAAGTTGAAGAGCATATTTCCACAGCAGACCCATCACATCGCGGTTACTCCCTTATCCGAACATTACTAGACTCTTTTGAGATTAAAGGTCCAGAAGGTTCTCATTCGTGTCTTGTGTATCCGCCCATGAGGGAGCCGCTGTCGATATATCAGTGGCGCTTCGAGGATAGAAAGATGCCACTGCCTCTTATCAAAACATATTTGGCCAAGAGAATGCTTGTCTGGCATCCAGATGCGAGGAAGACAGCAGGCGAACTGGCGGGGCATCCTTTTCTTCAACTGAGGGAAACAAGCGCCTGAATTCTGCGGGGGGTTTAACTAGCGGAATGACTCGACTTCGTGCTCGATCCCAGTTCGGCCAGACCATGAGGGGCATGATTTTAAAAATTGATATCAATGTGGATGGTATATATAATTGTGTTTTCTTTTGCCATAGTGATATGTCGAACTAGGAATATGGCCATCTTAGGCCTTAAACGGAGAAGCTCGATTCTTGTTAGTATACATAATAAATGGCCTCGTATTGAAAATTGGGTGTAGCTAGAATATAGGTGAAGCTCCGCACTCCAACGGAAGGTCTAAAGTGATGAGAAAGGATAATATCCCCGCCCTAGCTTGGAGGGGTAGATCCCCGGGCAATATTCCCACTTCGGGATAATTCTTATTAGGGTTATGATGTTCATTCCACAGTGGATTACCCCGCGATATCTCCCCCGCAATCTTCAGGGGGATTCTCGTTGGATTAGCCCTCATTTCTTATTGCCCATCCACGTGGATCCTGACCAGCTGCGGTGAATATAGCCCAATTCGTGATGTCTTCGCCTAAATCCAAATTGTGCACCTTTGCCCGGGATCCATGTTCCATATCTAGAATTAGACACTTAGATATAATCATTGCCACTTTGGCCTCAAAACCCTATTCCATGGGCATGATTCCCCGAGTTCCACTTGACATACTTAGTACGTGTACTATAAAAGCCGGGTGTCCCCTGTGTGCATAATTGATACCCCCCTCACAATATCCACAATCCTGTCTTCAACCATGGCGACTTTCCCACTCAATATCCCACCAGAGCTCCTGCAAGAGCTCTCAAAATACACCACACCTACAGGATTTGCCGATTATGCCGCCCTGGCACTGCTAGGTGGAATTGGAGCCACATACCTTTCAAAAGGACGATTATGGGACAAACCAGACCCATTACACCATCTCTGGTACGAACGACCTCAGCTAAAGAATGGTGGACAAGCTGGCTCAGCCAACAAGGAGACTCGCAACATCGCACTGAGGCTAGAAGAGACAGGCAAGAATATAGTGGTTTTCTGGGGATCTCAGTCCGGCACAGCAGAGGGGTTTGCCCACCGTCTGGCTAGGGAGATCTCCATTCGCTGGGGTCAAGAAGCTATGACGGCCGACCTCTCGGACTATGACCCAATCACCATCAATGAAATCCCCAACGCCAAGTTAGCTATTTTTATTGTTTCTACATACGGTGAAGGAGACCCTAGTGATAACACAGCGGAATTTTGGAGCTGGATCTCCAAAGCCACCGATATCTCGCTATCCAACTTGCGATATGCTGCCTTCGGTTTGGGAAACACCAACTACAAGTTCTACAACAGAGTTGTCGATGTTATAGTTGAAGGTCTGGATAAGTTCGGCGCTCAAACTCTTCTTCCTGTTGGAAAGGCAAATGATGCAGAGGGAGCAACCGAGGAAGACTTCATGTCATGGAAAGAGGATCTTTTCACGATCTTCAAAGACAAGTTGGGATTCCAAGAGGCCGAAGCCAAATACATCCCGAGCTTGAAAGTCGAGGAAGATGAATCTCTTGAGCCTATCGACCTGCATCACGGTGAACCCAACAACCGTGTTGAATCTCCAAAAGCAGCAGCCCAATCCTCAGCCATCCGTACTTTGAGCATTTCAGACTCTAGGGAACTCTTCACCTCGTCCGACCGCCACTGTCTTCACATGGATATCGACCTAACCAGCCAGCCAGAGCTGGGCTACAAGACTGGGGATCACCTTGCTATCTGGCCTGGAAACCCGGATATTGAAGTTGAACGCCTCCTCGATGTCCTAGGGATCTCCTCACGCCGCGATATACCACTTGGTATCAAGGCACTAGACTCGGCAACTAAAATCACGATCCCAACCCCGACCAGCTCCATTGCCATTTTCCGTTACTACCTCGAGATCTGCGCACCCGTCAACCGCGATACCGTTCGCGACCTGGCACAATTCGCACCCACCCCGGAAGCAAAGGCGTATCTTCTCGCGCTTGGCCAAGACAAGGATGCATACGCCAGATTTATCAGCCAAACATATATCAACCTCGGCCGATTGTTGCAACTGGCTTGTCCCGATAGACCTTGGGATAATCTTCCACTCTCATACCTTGTCGAAACACTACCTCACATCCGACCGCGATTCTATTCCATCTCATCCAGCAGCGTGGTCTCGCCCCGCAAACCTTCCATCACAGCGATCGTATCAACAACCCCTCTCTCAGAGAACCCTGACGAGCTCATCCACGGTGTGACATCCAATTATCTTCTCGCCATCTCCCAACACGCCCGCTCCAAATCTCACCCCAGTGGAATCACCTACCACCTAAACGGTCCTAGTGACGCACTCCAAGGCGGCAAAGTCTTCGCTCATATTCGCCGAAGCAAATTCAAACTCCCAGCTCTGGGCAAGACGCCGTTGGTCATGGTTGGTGCCGGAACGGGGATCGCGCCTTTCCGGGCATTCTTGTCTGAGCGATGTCAACTTCTGAAAATCGGGAAGGAAGTTGGTGAAATGATTCTGTTCTTTGGATGTCGGAACCCGAATGAAGATTACATCTACCGCGAGGAATTGGAAGAAATGCAAGCGGTGCTGGGGGATCGGTTGCGTATTGTGACTGCTTTCTCTCGATTGGAGGGGACGCCTCGTCTATATGTGCAGGACCGGGTTGCGGAGTTTGGGGAGGATGTGATTCGAATTATCGATGAGGGTGGTAATATCTATGTCTGTGGACGGGCAGGTATGGCTCGTGAAGTTGAGAAGGTTGTTGGGCGGAGTATGAAGGGTGCTAAGGGGTGGAGTGATGATGAGGTAAATGGTTGGAGTAAGACGATTAAGAAGAAGAATAAGTGGCAGGAGGATGTTTGGGGATAGGGTTTACATTTACATGTAGACTGTTGAGCTTAGTGAATATAATAACAGTTACTTTCTCTAATGATGTGACATACTGAGTCTACAGGTGACTACCTAGGTGACTAGCTCTACAATTAAAGAGTGAGTAAACACCCCTAATGTATTCCGTGGGACTTGCCAAGTGACTATGATGCCCAAACGCTTAGCCAGTTGTCAGAGAACACAACACGAGAAAGCCCCGTTTGATTTGGGTGTGGATCTGCATGGGCCTCAACGATGTTGATGTCTCATGCATAGGCACCCGGGTTGCTACGCGACCCTCCCCCTATGCTGTCTCATGGAGGCTACGGTGGGAGGTCGAGAGGGAGAGGGTTGAGGAGAGAAAAGAAGAAGAAGAGGAAGAAAGGTGGGAGGGGGCCTTTTATATGGTCACATCCCAGGTGCCTTCCTAAAATGGACACTCTCCAACGCACCTTCCCTCGTAGTCCCATATCACATGTCACATGTCACTAGCATGTAAGTATATAAAGAGACCACCTAATAACACTTCATCGCTTATATCAATTTATATCAACATCTCATTGGAAGCTATATGATCGTCTCGGATAATTCCATTCTCCGTAGCTCCGTAGCTACAGTCTGAACAGCTTCGCAATCAGGGTCCACTATGCATCACGTCCCAAAACAGCGCAATAATTTCCAAGAACTTATAACTCTCTTGGCCTGCAGTCATTAATTTGACCTGCGTCTAGTCAAAATGACCCCTCATGACCCCAACCGCGTCGCTAGCATCATGCTCTCAAAGCACTCACTCGACCTCGTCTCATGCACCAAGCTACAGACTTTATGGGCCGGTTACGGCCAAATATGCGCCATAACAGCGCGAGCCACCACCACCAAAGCAGCCGAACATCTCAGCAAGCTGTATGGGGTAGAACCAGACATTGCGGGGACGACATATCCGCTCATCCTAAAGCTCATCTCACCGCCCCGAAAAAGCGGCAGCACTGCAGATGAGGGCCACCTACGAAAAATGCTGAGCTACGAGGTAGAGCAGTACTTCTATAGCGAAATAGTCCCGCAACTGGGCGACGACACAGCCATTGCTAAATGCCTTGCCTCGACGCGCGACATGGATGACGCGGAAGGGTCGTCGGAACTGAAAGGTCTTATGGCTACCATCATGGTCGATCTGCGTCCTGGATTCCCCGTCGCGGGCGAGAAAAGAGGTGCGTTGAATCGCACACAGGTGCGCGCGGCGCTAGACTGGTTAGCTGGTTTCCACAGTCGCTCCCGAGGATTAGTGTCAGCAACCCTTGATGAATATGTTCTGCCGCCGCTTGAAGAAAGCAGTAGAAGACAGAGCTCAGGGAAAGATGTTGGCAACGGGTTGTGGTTGAATGGGGGATATACGTACCTCGCGACACGAGGCAAAGAGTACGCATCTCTTGCGCAGGACACAGACTCAGAGTGGTCAGATGTGCTGTGTAAAGCTTTGGAAGCGAGTTCTCTCTCCGTGGCGGAGATGGTTGCATTATTCTTAACGCCCTGTGGAAGGGCGATTGAGTCTTATATCCATGGCGATGTCAAGTCGGAGAATCTCTTCACGACGACTAATGGAGACAAAGTGGCGTTCTTTGATTTCCAGTACGTCGGACTCGGGTTGGGAGTCTGTGACCTTGCCAAGTTGTTTACCTGCTCGGTCCCTCTGCATATGCTGGTTGATGGCAATGGGAGTGTGCCCGAGCAGCTGTCGATGTGTGATGGTGAGAGGGGACTGCTTGAGCGGTATCGCATGAGTCTCCTCCAGGATGAGGAGTCGGAAGAATCGGAACTATATGAATGGGAAGCATTTAAACGACACTGGGAGACGGCTTTGGTTGACTGGTGTAGATTCCAGGCTTCATGGGGATTTTGGGGGAATACAGAGTGGCTTGAGGCCCGTGTAAGATCTATCGTGAATGACCAGGAGTGGAGGGATTGGCTGTATCAGAATATCCGGAGTCGGATATAGGATCTCTATTTATAGATTAAAAAAGAATAGACGGTTACTATCACTTCAACTGCAGCTTTTGAATAGTGCAAAAGTACTAGCTAGATCTATGCGTTTTAGTTGTTTGACTGCTTGCATGCTTACTAGTTCTTTGTATAACTTTATTCATTGTTTGATGTTGATTCCAGATATGTCTTGCTATTTCTTTGCTCTTTCAGTCTATCTCCCAATCCCAAACCAGTGGAGTAGAGTATTTAGCCATGCGGGATTCCCAAGCTTGTTCCTTTTCCTTTTCTCCTCCAGAGCCATCCATTTTTGAACTCACATCATCTTCTCCTTTTCGGTCGTTGTTTATGATTGTCTGACACTATTACACATAGTCTAAGAACAGTGTTCCCCTATCTAGTTTCTCTTTTTCTTCTTCGGTGGAGTTGAAATTATATAAAGGTGCTCATAAAACGCAAACTACTTCTTACATAGAGTAGGAAGCTGGCGCGAATTTCGTGTATTTTCAACTCGGGCGAAGGAGAGTAAGAGAAACTAGCTAGAGAAAGTTTCTGACTTGGATACCTTGCTCCTATGGTGGGTAAATGCATTGTATATTTCTTTTTGACTATCTCTGTATTGCATTCCCATGCGACGTTTACAGGTCACAACTACGAGTTTTGCTTTAGATGGTACATAGTATAGTCTTCTTTATTATATCAGTCTAAGAAGAATAAGCACAAACATTATAAAGTCTCTGTAATTAGTGTATAGTTTATATGGCTATTACCTCTGAATGCAGAGATAAATAAGCAGGATGATCAGATTTGTGGAGCTGCCTGAGCCTCACAGCACGATTACCACCCAAGAAGGGCCATTCTAATCGGTCTATATCATGGTATATGCAAAGAAACTGGGTATATAACTACATCGGCCTCCACGCTTGCACAACTTGGTTGCGCACAAATCCCCACGGCCAGCCGTTTTCCCTTTCCGTTCGGCGAAGGAGATCAATCAGCAAACCCTGTACAACATGGTCTTCGACCCATAAGCCGCCTGTGTTCATATCAGTAAACTGCCGAGTATCAAATTCGAACAAAACCTACAAGCAAAAAGAGCGTGGCAAGCCGTGATACGCAGTGAAGGATCGTCGTCGGCAGATATGGCGATTCCGAACATATAATTAAGCGTTTCGGCGAGATCATTCTGTCGGAGTCAGTAGAGAACGAGATGTTTTGGAGAAAATAAACGGACCCTCAATTTGACAGGCTGCTCTAAATTTAACATGCTCCGATCATAAAACTCGAGTTCGCGAATGAGCATCAGCGATTTAGTGAGACAAATGTGTTGAATCGCAGTAGCTAAACCCGGAATCAGTATATCCCACTCACACACAGGAATATGTCACATACCATGCCACAAGCTCGTATACCAAGCTACAGGGAAAGGCTTCCCATTCCCAGGATCCGGCGGCGAAACATGCAACGGTACAAACGTATCCGGTCGACCAAGCTCCCACTCTAAAATGCGATGTCTGAGGGCAGTCTCCCCCGGACTTCCGAGTCTAGCATCGTGGCTTCGGCCGGGAATATTATAACAAAAATCGATAGTCTCAGCCAATAGCCAAATAGCCCGGTTCGTCCAGTCTCCGTCGTTCAGAGCAGGTTTAGCGGCCCACCATCGTCGCAGGCGGTCATCGAACGGGGCGAATGATAAACGAAGGCATTTCTGATAGGTGAGCGCGAATTGAATGTCTTGAATGACGTATGCCCAGAAGGAAGCTGACGCTAGTCCGCCGGAGATAGCGGAGTCTACGTGGGAGCTGATATACACGGAACCGGCCAGGAGATGGTGTTGTTTGTCGTTTGGGGGACTATGGGCTGTTTGGTGGATTAGCCGGGGTAATTCTTTTGCGGTGAAGATTGATGATTGGTTGTCCACGCACAGGAGATTGATTCGAAGAATCGTAGAATGACTGTTGATGAGAGGAGGATTTCGATTCCGATTTCGAACTCGGGCTTGTCGAGGACCGGAAGCATGATTGAGATACAGCGCTCATGGTATCCGTGCGCGACGTCGCCGGCGATGGAGTTTGTTGTTCGGGATAGGTGACATGCTGAGACTGCTAGACATGCATACAGTAATAATGGGGATTGAGTCGCGCGCTCGATGACATCTGTCGAGAAGTGTCGTTCAGGGTTGAATGCGTCGAGCTGGGTTGTTAGTTAAATGGTGGGTAATTTTGATCAAAAGGTTCAACTTACCCACGGTGCTAAGTACTTTTGAAAGTGCCGCAATAGAAAGGCTTCGGTGACATTTGATAGCCTCGGCTGCCCGATGGGCGTGTTAGGTGCACGTGGGGAATTCACCGAATTCGATCTTGACCCCAATTGAGATCCTGCGGCGTAAGCAGGAATGACGAGGTTTGGAGTTGTCAAAGAAGAATCCATCGTAGATGGAGGTGTCGAATGTTCAGACGATGACCTTGAAGTTGACACCTGCCTTGGCACAGGTATCACATAGTATTCAGCTGCCGTCTGATCTGTTTCATCCTTGAAGTCGACTACGAGCAATTAGTATACCCTAAACACACGGCGGTCGTTTCACGTACAGTCGGAAGATGTTTCAACCCAAACTTGATCATCCGGGAAAGCAAGATCACTCTCGCCATATCTCGGGGGCCCCTTTCCACGCAGGGACGGGTTTTGACCATGTCGGAAAGAGACCTCTTCAGATTTGCCGGGGGCCGGCACACATTCGCGGCCAGAGCGTTGACAGCGGAGACATTTCGAGCCGGATTTATCACCTATTTCTGTTAGTGCGGAAGTGAAAGAGATTGTAGAATTCATCGACATACATTTCAGATGGCGCAGACGACATGTGAGGCTGAAAAAGGCGGATTAGTCGAGTGTGTTGAATATATGGAAACGAATCAAAAAAAGAACTAACCATCCCCTCATTACGCAGTCAAAAGTACAATCGGAAACAAGGAAACCTTCCAGAAAGCATATTCAGAATGCCCGAGGATATGTAAATAGGTAAATAAGGCAAGTTATTCAAGTCCGACTATTAAACTCATCCATGTCGATGACCAAACGCCCACACAGAGCCGGAGATGGGGTGGGTACAAAAATAAATTGGCAGATCACTAACGAATTGCGTATCTTTGTTGGGGTATACATATCCAGCGGGTACTCCGTACTCCGTACGTGGGTTTAGTTGGAGATTAGTTCGAGAAGGAGAGCTAACAGTGGTTGAAAATGTAGAATAGCGGGTTTCAAATGTACTCGAAATTAGCTCAAATCTCATAAGGATAACCCGAATTGGAAAACGTTCAGGTCTAAAAAGGTCCAATTTCCACTACACCAGAGTCTAGGCAGACCTCTGCTGGTTCTGGTTGGATGAATGGCTCCCCCACATATCCCACTAAAGGTTTGATCGAAAGGTTCTGATCGGTTACCTAACCAGGAAGATCCTGGGACATGTCATCCCTATGGGAGTTCCGGCTTGTATCGGGTTCTCGGCATAGGAACTTGGCCGATGTGCGGATGCCAAGCTTAGTTTATTGTATCATGGCCGAGACCCCCTTTTTCCTCTTTTGCCATAGTCCGCACTTATCTCTGCGACGTAAAAAGGGGTGTATGTGTTTTAAGGAGATTCCTGGTTCACTCCCTGGTTCAGATGAGGATTGTCGGCCAATAGAACGAAACTAGGAACGGGATGGTCTCCATCCACACCGGGAGGATTGGCATGAATTGGTATACATCCGGTTTGTCAGCTCAACTTAAAAAAAGACGTGAAAGGCGTTCAACAAGCTTCGGAACGAAATTAGGAACGGAATTAGCGTTGAAGTTATTCGAATTTTGGGGTTTTCATTTGCCGATTGGTCTCACCGGGCTTGGTTCAGGCACCCGTGAAAAAAAAAAAAAAAAAGGGTTGCTCGGTCCCCCAGGGAGCCACATGGTGGTAAAGATTGATCTTTCACAGGGACTTTTGTTTATCATTTGCCCTGTGACAATTGTGCTGGCAATATACCCCCGGATTGGCTTGATAACCTGGCTTTGTGGGTCAACTTTTGCCGATAAAAATGAGATTTGGCTTTTTTTGTTTAATTTTAAATCCAAACCCGTGGAAAAGCTGAAAGAAAGTACTCCAGACTAGTCGAACCCTGTCGATCTTGGTACTTCCCCGAAGTTGTACTCCGTAGGGTGCCGAAGAGGCGAGACGAGTCCCGGTGTTATAAAGTTAAATCCGGCATGTCCAAACACTAAACAAATGGCGATTTTCTGGATATGTGGGGGGAGTGCTTTTCGTTGGTTATCAGCTGCCTTTTTAGGCCAAATGCTCCGGGAGAACAAAAAACCGAGTGGATTATTCATCATTTCATCAGCAACGGTTCAATCCATGGTTGCAGCGAAGAATGAAAAGAACTTTGGGAGAATGAATTGTGGGGGAAAGGGAGAGAGGACAGAAAGGGAGAGGGAAGGAGAGGTTGTGATATTGATGCCTTATGATGCCTGAAATTAAGACAGACGACAGCCTTGAATATAAGGCACCCATGCATATCGTGAAGCTCTTTCAACTTCCCAGTTCCTTATCTTGGGAGCTCCTTGCTAGCCACGTAGCTCCTGGAGAGCTTAGAACTACACAGCTCTGCTTATTACTATTGTGAAACCCAGTTCCCAATATCCAAATTATAATGCCATAATCATGTCCTTGAACCGCATCTCCTTCCTTGAAGGATGGGAGCGCAACCCCGCAGCTTTTCTCAACCACCCCGAATCCTCCGATTCGGATCCGGACTCCTACCAAGATCTGCCTGAAGGATCCATGTCGTCTTCATTTCCCTCCACATACAGCAGACTGAATTTCAACCCGTATGCGGGGCCAGGCTGGAATGAAACCCCGGAGGATCCACATAACAATCAATCCTCGTTTTTCGGACCCTCGTTTCTAGCTCTCTCACCGACGACCACCCGTGAAGGACGTGCGGGCTCGGGTTCAGCACAGGGACTGGGATCTGCAGAGGGGACTGTGCACGAGGATCCAGGGACAGCCGTTGCTCGGACGCCTTGGGCGGATACTACTGGTGCTTATGAAGTAAGCGCTGCTAGGAGGATTGGTAGGTTAATAATGGAACCCACATTATACTTCCATTTTAATATACAGGGATATGCTAACTTGTAAAAGCCCAGGTTTGCACAGCCGTTGTATACTGCTTTCTGGCTGCTGGAGTCGTTTTCGGCTTCGCAGCTCTCAAACCCGTCCTTATTCGAGAGAAAGTATATCGCAACCTCTGCTCCCAGGCGGAGCTTGAGGAAGATGTCGATGTCTGCTATGGGCAAGAGATTCGGTATGTTTTTTTTTTTTTTTTTTCACCCTGGTTCAAGCTCTCTCATACTTACATGTAACAGGCTGAACTTGATGTTCACTATCGCCGCTGTAGTAACCAATGTCTCAGCCCTACCCGTAGGAACCATCCTAGACGCGTATGGACCACGAGTCAGTGGGGTCATTGGCAGTATCTGTCTCGCCATAGGCGCAGTACTCTTTGGGACAGCTAGCAAGCTTCCATTTGATGGATACATCCCAGGTTACTTATTCCTGGCATTGGGTGGACCATTCGTATTCATCCCATCCTTCCATCTATCAAATACCTTCCCCACGCGATCAGGCCTGATCCTATCAATGCTGACAGGCGCCTTCGATGCCTCGAGTGCTCTATTCCTGCTTTTCAGGCTGTTAAGCGAATATACAAATGGCCTGGTATCAATCAACAATTTCTTCGCGGTGTACCTCATCGTACCGGTATTCATCATCGCAGCGCAGATCATCATAATGCCACCAACGTCCTACAAAACCGCCGGCGAGCTCGTGCAACAAGCCGAAGAGCAAGTCTCAGACGAGATGCACGATCGCATAGACGATACCGTCAACGACTGCAGCGAGCGCGAGCGCCAGCGTATGAACAGACGACTCCGTCGTCAAAGTATCGTCAGCCACATCCAAGATCTACTAGAGGACGGCACATCATCCATAATGTCCGGCAACACGATCAACGACGCCGTTTTCCACACCAGCATCGACACCTCGCTCGATATGAATGCCCCAACCAGGGGAACCCACGGCACTACAACACCGCACTCCCACACGCACCAACAACAACCAATCACCCCCGACCCCACCCCAGGCGGAATCTGGGGCGTTCTCCACGGCCACAGCGCACTGCGCCAACTCCGCACACCATGGTTCTCTCTAATAACAGCCTTCACTGTTCTAATGATGCTACGAATAAACTACTTCGTCGCAACACTTCGATCACAATACACTTACCTACTCTCCGCAGATGAAGCCGCACAGATAAACACAATATTCGACATCCTCCTACCCGTCGGCGGACTGATCTCTGTCCCGTTCATCGGTACATTCCTAGACGTATTCCAGACACGAACTGTACTATTCATCCTGGTGGCGTTGGCAACTGCCATCGGCGTACTGGGTTGTATACCGCATCCGACCGCGGCATATGGGAATATCATTCTCTTCGTGTTGTACCGACCGTTCTATTATACAGCAGTGTCAGACTACGCGGCTAAGGTATTTGGATTTGCGACGTTTGGGAAGGTGTACGGGCTTATTATTTGTCTTGCTGGTGTTGGGAATTTTGCACAGGCGGGACTTGATGCGCTTACCTTACGGGTTTGGAGGGGGGATCCTGTTCCTGTTAATGTTGGGCTTACGGTTCTAGTTGCTGGGGTTGGGGGTGGGCTTGTTGGATTTGTTGCTTATCAGACTGGTGTTTTGGAGGTTAAGAGAAGGGATGGTGTTGATCAGGGCCAGGTCGTCAGGGAGAGGGAGCCGTTGTTGAGGAATGAAGAACCTCGGAGAGGGTATGGCGCTTGATGGTATGGGGTTTATATGACACGCCGAGTACATATGTTTAGTGTTTGTGATTTGCTTGCATTGAGTATACAAGGATGAACAGAACATGGACATGAATGTGATTGGATATGAAAATGGTACCTTGTATATTTATCCCTACAGCTACTACCATGAGAGAGACATAGCAAGGAAGAGTGGAATAGCCCAGCTTGTGAATGCGGTGAGAATATTGGAATGTTATGTATTATATCTCTAATAGCTCCAATCCAAACAGAGATGTACTATATACGGATGTATCCCAAACATCCACAGGCAACAACAAGATATGAGAAGGCCACATCCTCTGCTGCGGGGGATATTATAATCCAAATGCAGACCCAAAAGTAGATGCATTATATCCAGTGCAACCCAAAAAAGGAAAAAAAAAAGTAAGACCCTGCCAGGTGTGTCTAGGGTCAGGTGACAGTGTTCGGGTTTCACAGCACGGCGAGTTTAGGCAAGTATATGCAACTTATATATATCCGGCGTGGTCCAAAGCACCGGCGGGTATATCTATGTATGCCCCATGTCCAAGTTCCAGCCTGTCGCTGGTGACTGAGATGGTATGTATCCCAGGAAAAGAAAGCCCTATATTTAGAAAACCGAGGATGACAACGATAGTGGGATGAGATGGGAGGGACGGTGGTAAGGGGGAGCTAAGGGAGCTGGACTGTGTCATTACAGCTGACGATAGATCCGGAGAGGAAGTGGGTGATTCGCGCTTCTGGAGGTTTGGAGAGTTTCCCAATGCTGGAATTGGGGCTCATTGGATGGCGTAGTTATACCTGCTCGCGTTCTCTTGCCAGAGAGCCTCCGCAGCAGTATCACAGGCAGCGTCGTACCATAACATGGAAGCAAGGACTGATTTGATGTTGGCCCATGAATTCAAACCAGTCTTGCGGGTAATATCTCCCAGAGCAGAGGCGAACCAGGCGCGCTCGGGAGTACTATTCGCTGCGATACCGCCGAGGGTCAAGACCCAGATTAGAGGGAGACGCGTGGATGACGAAGTCCACAGGCCTGTGGAGGAGGGTTGGAGGAGGACGGATTGGATAAGGCGCGCTAGAGTATTGAGGGGTGTATTCTGTGCGGGGATTGGGAAGAGGACGCCAACCCCGAAGATTAGCGCCGCTAGACGACAGGCTTCGTAGGTGGCGGCGTGTGTGGGATGGGAGAAGAAGGTGTGGAGCTCTGAGGCCGGAGCGAGACAGAGGAGGGTATGCTGTGTCAGGTTGCGCTGGTCGACGAGCAAGGAGACATCATGTGTGACAGTCGGGCTCGCTTTGATGATGCCAATATAAGTGTGCACCGCCTGGAAAGCTTCTGCCATTTGGCGGGTGGCACCGATTTCCTGCAAACGGGCGAATCCCTGGTCAACGTCTGATGGGCCGAAGCAGAGCAGTTCTTGGAGGGATAAGCCTAATCGACAATCGGCAAGGGGCCAGAAATCAAAGCACGGGTGGACACAGAGGACGCTGCAGCTCATGATATCCGAGCTGTGGGTGGTCAGTATGGGCAGTCAATACGAAACAAACAAACAAAAAGAACCGAGACATACAAGGAAATTGTCGCGGCCAGACCCTCTGTGTGAATGTTTGCCAAGCCCCCGCGCAGTTTGACCATCTGCAACAAACCTTTGATGTGGATCATATTCGGTGGCAGACATCCATAGACATCGATCCATTGTAGTCGCGGGAAAGGCGGATTAAATGGTGTTCTGCGATGGTGGTGTGCCGATTTCTCCTCTGCCTGATGATGGGCCATGCAAATAACACTGAGGAGAACAGCATCGCTGGCCGCGCGGTCGGGATCGCGAACAGCCTCGTTGATCAGCTTGATGGATTCCATTTCACACAGCAGAAGCGCACGACGTTCCTTCTGACCAAATACCGTGCCGGGTACCCAGTTATTCTGCCATTGTACACGGAGGTGACACAGCGAACCAAACATGAATGCTGTAAACAAAGCTGGGTCCGCCATGGACAGATCGAACCACTTATTCGCTGTAGTTCTGACATTCCGTGGGCGCGGAGCGAGCACCGGCCACACTACATCTGTGAGATAGCGCTCCGACAGATTGATCATCTCTGGCTCGAAGCTCCTCGGAGCAGGATATGTGGCGAACGGGTCAAAGACTCCAGAGACATTGCGTTCAAACGTCTCAGGAGAAGAGCGATCATTGAACCGGATGACCGCGAGGGCCTGGGAGGAGAATCCGGTCACGGTACTGGCATCGTCGCTGCTACTGCTATCACTGCTATCGCTGGCCTGCGATGGCGGAAACGGCGAGTCTCGGTATGCAACCTGGTTGGAGCGGGAGTCGTTCGCAAAGACGAAGCTTTGACCGGGATTGTTCCTACGATGAGCGCTTGAGGGACGCGAGACGATGCTAAATGTGGAGAGACCGGTACGGGCACGGTCAATGGCGGGTATGGGGGGAACGGCGTTGAGGATAGGTCGGGCGCGTGGATTGGATGATTCGCCTGCGGATCGGTCCTTTGTTTGATCTGAAATCCAGCGTCCAACGTGCGCACGCACCAGACGCTGGGCTTTCAATCGTTCGGTCTCGGAGGCAGGTCTGGCATTGACGAAATGGATGCCATCCTTCTTGGAGGCAGACTGTTTCTTTCTTGATGCCATCTCAGATTATATCACCGGCTCGGTGAGCGGTGAGAGATGTATGTGATAGCTAGAACATGCATGATCTTTTCAGAAGAGAGGTTTGTAATCGAGTTTTAAACAAGATATTGGGGATATTGATATTGACCCTTATATGGATCATCCCGTTTCTGACATTGATATTCCTTTTTCTTTTTTTTTTTGACAGCTCTGAAGGTGTTGCAGTGGGGAAAAAGAGGGTAAAGAAGGAAGAAGCTCGGAACCCCCCGTGACCGCAGATCATTCGTACTTTGATACTCCTTTTTAATTCTTCTCTACGGAGTACGGAGTACGATTATTTCTGCTATTATTTCTGCTATTATTTCTGTATTTATTCCATTAATTGGCTTTTATTTCATTCAAATCCTCCACGTATCACGATTACATGCATTTCTGGCGATCTAGTGGAGTCTGCAGTAGACTAGTTAGTAGGCACAGACTATTCGGAATATGAGATCTACAGAGTAGAATAGACTCAACTCATCGAAACCTTCAAACCTTCCGGCCCTTGGAAGGTTCCAGGAAAAGAACTCCGTATGGCCGTTGAAGACGATGGTATAAATACATGTAGTAAGATTGTCAACCTACATATAGTTAATAGGTACGGGACGGGGTGTGCTCCTTACAATGTTCTTGCATGGGCTAGACCGAGTAATATCCCCTCATTCCCCGGGAATCCCAGTATCGTGGACACATAATGGCTAGTCCCAGAGGAAATAATCCAGAATGCCAGACTATTACACATATCTTGTATTACAAGACTGTCAGTCCCCGTTGGGATTCTATCACCCCGGACATGAAACCGCCTGAGCTTGGCAGTGGCATGAGTGGGCCTGGCTATACTATTCCACTATTATATATCCCCAAAGCTTGACAGATATAATAATTCGACGGCCTTTAACCTTTGCTGATGGGGCCTATGAGAAAATAAGAAGGAAAAAAAAGTGGTTCTGACAGGTGGAACCCCGTCGATCGCGAGGGGCAATCCAGTAGACAAAATCGAGGGTACTGGTACTATTTATGATATTAGATATACTCCGTAGTAGTTTAGAGACAAACTATATTTGTATTTGTCTTACAATTACCCTCTTTATGCAGCTAATCTTCACCCACTCTTTGAACCCCTCATTTCCTTTCAGACCTTGATAGGTTCTCTCTCTAATGCAGGCTATCCAGAATATGAGACAATATGCGCTTCTCACCTGTGTCTACGGAGTAGGCAACGACCTAGTCATCTACACGGACCTTAAGTCAGCCCCGTCCCCCGACAATTACTATGTATACCTCGCGACTCATGCAGACTTCTTCAGTTATCTATCCACCTGTAAGCATCGAGACCAAAGACAAGGCCTTTCCTCGATCCGGCGCACCTGCAGCTTATATTAATCAAACCCCGGTCAACTCCGATCCGAAATGCGCAAATGGCGCTGAATATCTCTCAGTTTCGCCCTGCGACACCGAAGAGTAGCGGGAATAATAGACGAATAGCACCGAACGCAATACTAATGGGCGAGTCTAGACAATGACCAGTGAATAATTAGCGTTCATTTTGAAAGCCTGACACGATGGATACATGAAATATGTACAGGGGGTTAGGGTTAGCGCTGACAGGTCTGCATGGACCAAGACAAAGAGTGACAGGCCCACTGGGTATTGACCCATTGCGAGTTAATTTTTTTTAATTGATTTTAGTATTTATTAACATTTATATGTATGTAGTTAATACCGAATAGGGAGTATTTTAGATGTTAAAAAGGGGAAATAAATCATGTGGTCCACGAGGATAGACAGTCGAGTGCAGACAAAGTGAGAAACTCGTCAAAGCTGCAGATCGACCGAATCCCAAGAGTAATCCCCCCACATACAGATCACTCCCCAGGTCAATTATAGCCCACATATCATAGGTTACACTATTACACTACATTTAGACCATGACAGGAGTAGTTAGAGGAGGAAAATAAAAAAAAAAGACAGGGTTTTAAATCAGAGAGAACTGGAATTTCATTGTCTCAATTCTGACCTAACAACCCAATCAATCCGATGAGCATATGCAACTATACCAAATAAGATCTAGCTACATATGTCTGCATGCATGTACTAACGGGTAATGGAGGGGTACCAAATAGTACGGAAGAACTCCCCGTCGAATCAACACAATCCGGGCTAGCCCGGCTTAATCAATTTCCAAGAGGGTATACCGACAGCTCTCACCGGATTGCGGATCGTTATACTGCTCAAGCGCCTTCTCCACAACAGCCATGTAACCAAGCACGTGCTCCTCCTGCCATCGGCGACCGACGACCTGCACGGCGGTGGGGAGACCAGCCATCTTGGCTGAGTCATAGTGTTTCCACGCACCGCGAGCAATGCCGTGGTCACAGCCCAGACGCTTGAGGGCAGTTTTGTAAGGTGCGGCGAGGGCGTCGCGGATGGGATCTACGTGACCGACGGGGAGAACACCGGCGGAGTAATCGAGCAAGTTCCACAAGAAGGTGTAACCGCACGAGGAGACGGCATCGTGCATGGCCTTGTGCGGGAGAGCCGGGGTGGCGTTGACAGGACACAAGATGAAATCGAATTGCTGGGGCTCGGCGTCCCACCACTTGTGCCAGACGGCGCGGAAGGCTTCGCGCTGGGCGGTTAGGGTCCACAGCTGGGCGGAGGACTTGGGACCGAAGTCGCGGATGAGGGTGGCGGACACCTTGTCGCGGCGGATGTAGCGCACGTAAAGGTAGTAGAGGTAGCGGAGGGGGCGGGGAAGGTGGGCGATGCGGGAGAGTTGGATGGCACCTGGGTCGGAGGGCTCGAAGCTCTTGAGGTTGGCGTTGAAGTGGTGGCAGCCATCTGAGTTGAGGAGTTGTGAGGCGAGGTTTAGGCCGGTGAAGGGGTCTGCGTTGGGTGGAGTGGTGATTTCTGAGACGGTGTGGCCGGCTTCAGTGAGGGCGGCTACTGCTGTTGCGATGGCGCGCTCGATGGCTGGGGTTGGGGGGACGACACCTAGGGATTTGTAAGTGGCTGGCGTTCATTGTCGAGATGAGGTGACTGATACATACCATCGGAGGTCATCAGACCAATACGAAGCGGCTTATTTTGAGCTTCAGACTCCACCTCGCTGCGCCAGGCAATGGGGTGCACTGTGTGCTCATATTTCCAGGGCTCCATTCGGATAATTGCACGAGTGAAATAAGTCAAATCGTTCAAGGTGCGGGCCATAGGGCTAAACACACTAGGAATACCTTCCTGACCGGGCATGCTGGTGTTCACGCCGCCCTTGGGCCAGCGGCCAGTGCTGCAGCGGAGTGAATAGATACCACTCCAGGCGGCGGGCACGCGGACCGAGCCAGCAACATCAGATCCAATACCAATACGGCCACCCTGCGCCAGCAACGCTGCCTCTCCACCGGTTGAGCCACCGGGCGAGTATGCTGGGACATGCGGGTTGCGGCATTGACCCCAGAGGCCGTTATCTGACTCAAAAGAGAGCAGTGTGATTGGCAGAGCAGTCTTAACATATGGAACAGCACCTGTGGAAATCAGTATGGAACCAAGCTATCGAAAACTTGTCTCAAGGATCACGATCTTACCAGCGTCTTTCAGGAGCTTCACCATCGGCCCATCTTCCAAGATAGGCTTTCCAGCCAGAGCAGCATACCCAACACTGGCATCGAATCCCTTGACATGAATAGAATCCTTCAAAGAGACCGGAATACCAGCCAATGGACCCTTCAGGTTGATTTCTGACTCTAGCCACGACTCAGCCTCGGGTAGCATGAGCTCGGTAATGCAGTTCGTCCGCTCCTGAGCCCTCTTGGCTACCTTTCCATAGGTGTGGAGGATATCAAGAGGGGAGACAGCCAAGTCTTGCACATCGTGAACAAGATCCTCGATAGGCTGGTCGATGATCTTTCGGTCCTGGTCGGCGATGCGGAGGTGATAGTGGTGCGGAAGACCTGTAAAGCGGAGTTCTCGTTCGGCTTGTTTTTGGTTGCTGTAGATATTAGCTCCAGATCATGTGTACATAAGGGAAATAAAGACAAGGTTACCGTATGCGCCGATAGGCAAAGTAGTCGAATGGAGGAAGCATAATGGCGGTGTGTGTACAGGAAGACAAGGGGAAGGGAAGTCGGGGTACTTATACGATGCGGGGAATTGGAGAAGTGGGGAATGCGATAGGACCCGGCTAGACGGGTAGCACCGAGGTTAGCCGTGGATACACGGTCCTTTCTTGATTGTAGGGATTATTTGTGCATATAAGCTACGTAGATATACTTTGTATTTGATCTGATGTCTGCTTTTGTGTTCGAAATAATCAAAACGGTTGAAAAAATTTACTAAGTGCTGGCAAACACAACGCTGGCGGGGATTTGTCCGCAGGAGAGATAAGAAGTCATACCCCCAGACACGCTATGCCCGTTACGGCAAGTGTATGCGCTAGATAGAGCAGGTGAAGTATATTATAGGTCCATGGGTACATCAATAGATAAACGAGGTAAATAGTAGATGAGATAGAGATGGATGATTTTAAATTATCTATTGTATGCAGTTCTATGTAAAAGCTATCTAAGTAAAATGCCAAACGCCGTATGCAGGCGCGGCGGGTATATCTCCAATGCCATGCAAACTCCAAATAAACGCAAAATTTCAAAACCGAAAACGCCGCCCCTAGCCAAAGTCCGATTATCAAGTGCTATCCGGACGAGGTTGGAGCCAGTTGTTCTTGGAAAGCCACCATAGAACCACGCTAACAATGATAACGAGCACAACGCCGAAGAAAATCACAAAGCCCCAAATGATTGATCGCTTGCTCTTTCGTCGTTCGCGGTCAAGCCATGATGTCCTGTAGGGGTGAGTTGAGATTCACCAAAGATATGGCAGATGAGGGTGTCTTACTCATCTTTTTTTGTCTGGGTTCCCTGGATAACTGCTCTGGACTCTTCGTCCATGTGGACCGCAGTTGAGAACCGTTTCCAGAAATATGGGTCCCGAACAAGAGCCATGATGATATAATGTGCTATCGAGCCGAGATGGACGTGTTGGTTCCAATGTTGTTGTGTTATGGTCGATGGGATGATTCAAGGGATAGTCGCGTGACCGGCTGAGAAGAGAGCAACCACCGATGTGTGAGGATGCAATAGTAGAACAAGTAAAACGATTGATCGAATTGAGGTCCAGCTATCCAATCGAATTGAATTGAAGTCGAGATGTCCAATCGATGAGGGAGTTGATGTGTTCGATTGATGTAGTGAGGTGAAGGTGGACAGCAATTCACCGGCTGACAGGATAAACACGCCAACTGTGAGAAAACGGGCTAGGGGTAACAGCTGCACTTATCCTCCAGCGAGATGGGCCTTAGTGATCAAATTCCGCGTGTGGAATTCTAACCGCCGACACATGTACGTACTCCCCCAAGGACCGAAATACCAATCAAATGATGATCGGCGACATGTCCATTCTGATTTGTGTGAAAAGCATCCGAGGCTAGGCCATGGACAAGAAACCAAGGCAGGCAGGTACTGCGAGGTGGGAATGGGGTGCTCGTATTTGTTATTGTTGTGGCTGAGTGTCAGTTCAAGGGAAGGATGGCATGTCGATCGCGGAATGTTCGAAACTGAAATGCAAGATTCGTCAGTGATGAAATTGTTGATCGCTGACATTCAAGCAATGATATTGGTAGATAGGGGGTTTAGGAATGTGGGCCTGAATTTGGTACGACGGGATTAACTCGGGGTCTTGATCGAAGAGGGCATTGTAGTAATGGCCGAAGAAGGGATTGTATCTTATATCACTTCCCGAAGCTGGGCCGCGTGGGTAGCTGATAAATAGACATTGCGCCGCATGGCAGCTAGACTGCATTGCCTGAACAAAATTATATTGTAAATGGCCTATAATCCGTAATATTCTATCGTCGCTGGAATATCTCATGTTGCACAAATCTCGACTGGAACAGAAACCGATATGGATGATCTCCTTCGAGCCTTTCCATGTACTCGATAGAACAACGTTGCCTTCAGGGCATAAACCCGAGACACTAAACACGAATGGAAAGTTGGGGGATAGCGTCGATGGGTAGGCAGTGAAACGCAAGCCTCGACCGATCCAGTGAAGATCGTGCGGTCCCCTTCTCCTTGAGCATTCCAGTCCAAGTTTATTTCGTCGTTCAGTGTTAATGCCACATAATCAGACCAGAATTCTCGCCGTGAACCCCAGGTAGAAATATCACTCAGATCTGGATAATCTTGCCATGTCTCAACCCCAAAGAAAGTCATTGCTCGCAACTGAAATTCGGCAGCAAGAAGACTTGGTGGCAATTGACCCAAATGAGAAGGGTCAAAACGAAGGTCAATCTTCACAGAAGTTGACGCGTCGGTATTCGTTGGCTGGAAACTTTGCAACTGGATGGCTGGTGGTTGAGCAGAGCAGGCAGCGAGTTTGCCACGTGAATGTCGCAGTAACCCGGTGGATAACGACCTTTCTGCTCGCTGTCGATAATACTTACTCTTTCTCGGGACCAGAATTGGGGGATGCTCATCTCGTGTTGGGAGGATGTGCACGGGATGTGTTGCTTCTTGGATTTTCTTTGGCCTCCCTGCCTTGCCATTTCGCTGCCGCAGCTCAAAGTTGATACTGTAGACTACTTCTGCCATTTCAGGTGACATGTCGTGAATTTTGTGGTACTGCGTGCCACGGTAGCTGAGACTTGCAGGTAGCTGCAGATGTTCTTGTTGGATTTGGTGATTGGCGCATTGGTGTTGACACGCATGGATGGGGAGTTCCTCGGGGACGACGAAGTTGAAGGGCAATCGATGCCTCTTGTCAGGCTTGAGCGTGTTTTTATCCCAGCAGTAATCGTAAATCGGCAATTCCATGCTTAGGAAGGGTTTCAGGAGCCGACTTGGGGGCAGAGCAATATGTGTATTCATATTCTCCAGTTCGATTCGTGTCCTGCCTGTTCGCTGTGTTAATATCACGAAAGTGGTGCTACTTCCATCACTCGCGTACCTTTAAATGTGATGCTTATGTCTTCAATGTTGGTTTCTTGGTGAGGTGTAAATATGATCTCGCCATCTATTATGTCGTGGGTTTTGAAAGTTGGCGAGTCAGACAAGCTATTAACCACGAATTCCACATTTGAGAACTTCATCCTGCAAATATGTGTGTTTATTTAATCAAATCCCTACATACGGCATGCATTGTTTAAGTACTAATTGTGTTCGACTATAGTTCGGAGAAGGCGACGGCCAAATATCATTTTCCCGAACGGAAGATGCTTCCTATGCCAGAAACATTAAATCCACCGAGTCGCTTGATAGAGTTCTGAATTTTCTTTCTATTCTAAATTGTGAAGAGTCGGCAAATTCACATCTCCCAAAAGCAATGTTCGATGCGGCTATAAAGACTTTAGCCGAAATTCGATAGGCACCGATCGACAGTAATCCGGTGCTCGACCTTTCTTGATCATTTCAGCATTGATTCTTCTTAGAGTGTCTCACTTCCATGTTGCTTTCTAATTTAACTGTCATTTGATCGACTCGTGAGATTTGAATATGTATATACATGTATATATATATTTAAGAATGATTCTATCCACTTTTCCTAGTGTCTATAGCTACAAGCGCTTTTTTATATTGCATTTCTATTGCCTATAAATATACACTTAACCTCCAAGGTATAAAGATAAATTGAAAGCTAGTGTCACACAGTCGAATACGGACATATAATAGCGACCCTCTAAAAGCATATATCGGAACAACTTGAGCAAAAGTATTGGTGAGGTGTTGGGCTTGCATATACGAACCGTGCACATCAAGCAGCGAGGAAAATTTTTCCTACCAATAAGGGGCAGGATGTGTACCCTAACGAGTTTCCATCCTTGATTCTTATTACATCGGCTCCATGCAGGCCACTGTCGTTTAAGGAAACTCCATATCATTCGAAGGGGACCGAGCGAAATTGATATAAGTTGTGTTACCCTAAACACTAGACCCTCTGCGGAGATGGAGAATTTTTATCTGAGATGCAGAAACAGGTAAATATCCTCTCCTTTCTGGGTGCAGTGACACGTAGCTCAGTCCACCATCATTACGTCAATTCCTTGAAGAAATGCACCAGACTGCGTCCGGGTGGCATGTGATTAATGAACGAAGCAAAAGGCCAAAGGGGGCCATTGCTATCCCTGCCAATGCTAGAAAACCTGATAGAAGGGTGCTGACGAGGTTCCAACTACTTAGATATAGGTTAATCTATGCCTATGATTGGTGCATCTATATATAATAAATAGAGTATCATGTGTTGTGCTTTTTATTGCGTTCTATTTGTCAAGGAAATGAAAATAAAGAGAATAACAGAGCCGCTTAAAGCAGAAAAGTAAACCTTTTCTTCTTCTCAATATCTGGGTACCTTTATGTATCGAAATCCAATCAATCACACACGCTTCCGGTCCACAAGGGGCACAGAATAGACAATAAGGTTTACGACAGATGTCAACGGGATGGAAGCATCTAGAATAAAACTCGGTAACAATAATGGAGACAAGGCCTGGTAATCTTGGAAATAGTCTATCCAGGTTTCCGCCTGAGCGCACAGTCTCACACGAATCGAACCATCATGTCAGTGTAAGTCCAATCTAGTATAGTCAGAAGAATTTGTCCTCCCCCAATGTCGATCTAACCACTCAAGCGGCTAGCATGTGCATGATTTCGGCTCTCCCGTGCCATCAAAGCTAGGTAAGAGGGAACCGTGCGACCTGTTAGTTCATATCCGCCACCACCGTTCAACAACCTCGCCCTATAGGCAATCAAATGTGATAGTTCCGGATATACTATCAGTAATCAATGTTAGTTGTAGATGGATACCACCACCCACCAATACATGGCGCGTGTGGCAACTGAAAGAAGTGCCCTGCAGCTAGCCAGAAGCGCAAAGAGGCAATTCCCAAATTTAGTTCCAGTTCTAAGTATATATACCGATCGGTTCTCTTTGAACAATAGGATAAGAGTCAAAAGAAACGATTAAGACTACATACATCGAGTATTTGAAGATCAAGACCAATATTTCACCATGGATCATGTGGCTCGAAGTTTCTCGAGTGATATAGAGTACTCCTCTGAATCATTTATCGCGACTCTATTACATGGAAAGCCAGAGCATAAACACTTGGATGTGTTGACCGACCTTTTGACTAAAAGTTCCGAAATCGATGAGCGAGTCGCTTCATCCATCAGTGCCGCGTGGCACTGGATATGCCAGAATAATCTTTGGTCCACGAGGTATGAGAGCCTCGGTGACTACCGGAAAGCTATCGGATATACAGAAACGGTACGACCGATTGTACAGCGACATAAGAAATCGGAGCTAGCGAAACGATCAAGTACCCAAACAATATTTCGGTACTGGAAAATTCCCTTCGACAAGGCTCTTCCAATTCATACTCGCCCCTTAACTTGGAGCAAACATTTGCTTTCATTGACAGCATGTTTGAGCAAGCACCTGAATCATTTGGACTCCATATCACTCCTTGAAGAGAGCATGGGAAACAGACCAGAACGTGGACGCACTCGGAATCGACTCATGGCAAGTGATGTCCAACGGGCATTGGAAACTTTAGGGATACCGCAGACACGCTTGGCAGCACGGGGATGTAAGTCATGATATTATCCAGTTGAACCTCCAAGAATGCGGCTTACGGTGTTTCAAGCAAGAAAATCCCAAACCTCCTCAAGCTCAGCTCAGAACAAAGGCACCGATAGTTGCGCTGAGGTTGACACTCCACCTTCCACCATCCAGTCAGAAATGCCATCCCTCCCAAACACAGAATGGCAAGGGCTATTACCATTGGGAGCCTCGCCTACACAAGGGCCATCAACCAATAAAGACCCAAATGAGTGGCAGTGCTGCGGATGTATTCCTATATGCTTGCCACTGATCGCCCTAATCACGACTCCTCAAGCGAGGTTCGACACAAAGCTTCTGACGGCATTGGTGGACTGGGCATACACAATATCATGGGGTAGCTTTTGCTCTGAGCATCTCATGCGTCTTGCCCACTTTATTCCCACAGAGGATATACGTGACAACACTAGAGCAGAAGTAATTCACAAATTGGAGGCATTCTGTTCTCGTGGATGCTACAGTTCCATAGGTACAGCCAATTCCACCTTCATGACTGCTACTTGAGATGTCCAGTCACTGTCATATATCTGCTAACTTGCCTTTCACAATAGACGGCCATACCCATACCGCTATCCCCAACCTTTGTTCAAATACGGAGCTGCTATGTCGTTATACAGGGTCTGCCGATGCGTGGTGGCGTTGGCAAAGGGATGGATTTCTCCACATCCCTGGGTTCTTTTCTTACATGGAAGAGTTTGGTGTGTTCAGGCAGGCTCGGAAGTACATTGAAAAAAGCGGTACTAAAGAAGATACAAATTCGACATTCAATCAAAACGTCGTCCAGCAATGCTACAGGATGATATCTCAAATGGTACAACGGGATCCGGCTTATTATGCTGTTCTAGTCGCATGCAGACCGGATCAAAATCGAAAACTCATCCATCACCCACGACAGTATCAACAAAGCACTGTTTCCCAATGCGACAATGTAGGGTTCGGTGTCCCAATCGACCGTACCAAGTTACTCGCCCAAGGAGAAGGCACGAGCGACATCCATAGTACCATCATATTCCCGATATGTGAGACTACACAAAATATGCGACTAGTCCCAGTGTTCCATCGGCAATGCAACTCATGGCCACAGACCCCGTTAGAACCGAAGTATGGAGATGGATGCGAAGTATTTGGTGAAGCCCAGGAGATCGTGGTACAGCCAGGTGATTTGGTTGTGTGCCTCCCGCAAATTCTCCTATGGCCAACGACCTTTTCCTCCTCAAACTTTCTCAACCTGTCACAGATTGGATTGGACAACAGATTCCCCACACCCCCTGAACAAGCGAGTGAGAGTTGCGATACGGGTGGTTCCGACAAGGTCTGGGAGCAGCCAGAACCGCAGGTTCACGATACCAAAAGCATAGCGCACAAATATCATACCGCGAAAGCGGGCCTTATTGAGGACAGCTGGTATAGTGCCTCCAGTGGCATAGGCCAAGCATTGACAGGTCGTCTGGATTGGAGTACAGACAGAGCGAGAGAAGAAATGAATTGTATTCTTGGTTCTCATGGAACGACAGCAGTCGAATTTGTCGCGAAGTCACGAGCGCAGTTGGCGAAGCATTTTCACAACCTCTGTGATTCAATTGAGCGAGGCGAAGACCTGAACTCTGGTATGGAGAACCCTTCTCGGTTTCCATCAAGAAACTTACTGACTTGGATTCAAGATTGCGGAATGAGCAGGTGTGGGGAACGAGATGTCTCGCCGGGCCTTTTCCAAGATCAAAATGAATACCTTGAGACACCGGAGTCTTTCACCGACCCTTTAACGTCAACCTCACCTACGTGGAACAATCCTTCTCTAGATGATATGGTAGCGGACCTGAACCATAGGTTTTCTCAACACCCTATGTCTTTCGATTTACCTTGACACGGAATAGGTGATCAGATATTATGGTTTCTTTTGGGCAACTTATAAGGGCAACTAAATGTGTCTTTTTAGATATCGGTTTAAATGTCAGGTTATATATATACACAAAGGCCGTAAAAAGAATATTTGATACTGATGACTCCTTACCTTAGAACCTTGAAACCTTGGAAGCGAGAGAGGATAACTATATAAATTACTGCAATATCCATGAGTTATACAATGAGAAAGTTATGTCCCAGATGGCAACATTTAGTCGCCCCCCTAAAAGGTCGAATCCTAGACGATGATTGGCTCGGCAACATGAAATTTTGCCGGTCAACATCGTCCGGCGAAATTTCAATTTTACTCCTTACTCCTTACTCCTCGATAGCCCATCTACTATATTTTAAAATATGACGTCCTCATCAAAGATATCGAGCAGCGATGCAGCCATAAGAAAACAGAAAAAGAAGTCCATCGCGTAAGTCCCGGAGAACCTATCTCCGAGTCTAGCCGCTAATGTCACGTCTCAAGGTGCCGGAGATGTCACTCACACAAAATCAAATGCACTGGTGGCCAGCCATGTCTTAAATGTCGGCAGGCTGGTTGTCCTGCCGAATGTCACTATGTCAATCGAGATCGTCAAGTTAAAGTGCACGAGAGGTATGCTCCACTAAGCATAGCGTGCGCCCTCGCAAGACTAAATATTCAACTAGTTATCTCGAGGAACTGGCTGCCGAGAACCAGCGCTTGCGTAGTCAATTGTCACAATCCCCCGGGCTCCTAACACCGACAGAACACCGAGGGCATGATGAAGGTACTTAAAGTTTCCTTGGTATTTCCGGTGGCTCCGACTTACGCCCTTTTCTAGATCTACCCGAACCAGACGCAGATACACATGTTCGAAATCCAATGCTCGGTGAACGGGCATGGTTCTTACCATATGACCCTTCATTACCACCAATCCACGTCTGTGAAGCAGCATGCACGGCGTTCGCCACCAGACTCCGAAAGGTTCTTACCAAAAGCGAGATCACTTCTCACATGCCTCGAACGCAGTACACACCGGAAACTGCATTAATGAAAATATGCAATCCCGCAATGAAATGGCCGAGCCTGCCCAGAGCTCGGCTTTTGCTTCAAATTGTGTTCAGTCAAGTTACACGGGTGTACCATTTGGTTCTTCGAAAGTCGACCATCGACGAGCTCGAGGATGCATATCGCAAGGACAACTTCGACGACGCCGTGTTGACGTGTAAATTCTTTGCTCTCTTCGCTCTCGGAGAAGTATATTCTGCGCGATCAACCCCGAGCCTTGAATGCAATGTCCCCGGCGTGGCCTATTACGTCAATGCGATGACGATGATACCCATCTTGCCGGAGCGGCCAAGCCTGGCACATGTTGAAACTCTTTTACTTTTGGTAAGATATTTATCACTTCTATTGCACATGGGTTATGTTCTCACGATTTCAGTCGCTATATTCGTTTTTCTTAAATCGACGCCATTCGGCATTTCTGTTAGTCGGCAGTGCTATGCGTCTAGGCTTGACTGTGGGGCTGAATCACAATATCCCAGAAAGCAAGTGCCCGGACCCCGTGCAGCGTGAGCATCGGACCAGATTATGGTGGGCAATATATGTATTTGATCGAATGTACGGGTCGAAGGTCGGCTGGCCGATTCAAATTTCCGACGCGGACATCTACGTTGACATGCCATCAAATGTACCTGGTGATATCCACAATGACCACACATCCGACACTGAATTCCTCACCGCCAGTATTGGGTTGGCCAAGATCACAGGTCAGGTCATTGACCGTGTGTATAGCCGAAAGCGGTTCCCGGAGTCTTTCCTACAGCGGGAGCAAAAGTTGCTCATCTCTCTCAAGGAGTGGTCCTGTGCTCTTCCCCCGCAGATTCGGCTCAATCGCGACGGTCCCGTTCCGATGAACGTTATATCACTGCACCTTCAATTCAACCAGGTAAGTGCATAGCCTAAGTAGGAATGTATTGTCGGCTAATCGAATGTAGTGTATAATGCTGGCCAGTCGGCCGATCCTTCTGCACGCGCTGATCCAAGCTACATCCCCCGAGTCCACTGCGGAGGATAACGCGCAGAAGAACATTCGCCAGACTCTAAAAACACTTTGTGATGCGTGTATTCACGCTGCAAGACATACCCACTCGCTGATTGTGGAAGAATGGACCAACGGATCAGTCCCAATTTTCGGATATTTCTATGCTCACTATCTCTTCTCTTCAGCACTGATAATGGTTATTTCTAGCCTGGTATACCCGGAGAACAGCAATGACTTTGCTCTGTTCGAGGCAGCTTTCGAAATTCTTCGGGCGATGAGCAGCCACGGGAATCTTGCTGCGACTGAATTTTACGATAATTTGGAATGTGTGAAGCAGTGCTTGGATAAGATTCAAATGTCAGAAGGCAGTCATTTCCAGAGTGATTTATCTCGTGTCGCAGAGACCTCGACTGACTCTCTTGCTGTCATTGCCCCTAACCAGCTGGGAGTTTTTGGTAATGCCGCTGGCTCCGGTATTCCTGAACCCACTGTCCCGGCAAACTATGCAAATGACATGGCCTTCTTAGGAGAGAGCATGGAGGAGTTCCTGGCCCAGCCAGACGTTGATTTCTTGCTCGACCCCTCTCTTACTGATACTGTATACTCGTGGCCGAATCTTTCGTTGTGGACCGCGTGAAAGGATACTGTGATATTTGCAACATACCTATGTAGGTATGAATGAACGCATGAATCAGCCATGAACCAAGGTCATTGAAACAGATAGTGAACGATGTTACAGTTCTGCCAGAACAAACAATATCGCCTACTATGTAGACATATAGACCGAAGTTGCAACTCACTACAACTAGATGACTGCAAAGGGAAATCCGGCGTTATGAGAGAACCCGGGCAGGGGATAATACCAAAGTCTTCTCGTTGATCAAAAATGAATCTCAATGCATTTCTGCAGCCATGCATGTCATCAGGGTTCTATTGCTTACCGTGTAACCTCAAAAAGCCATACCGACTAGATTCTCGATCATTGATTACAAGCAAGATGAGTATCGCGACGATGTTTCTATATAATTATACGTAAGATAAAAAGGAAGGGATTTGGAAGCATTTGTATGAACGGTTTAAAATGGGTTGGTAGTGATATATTTACATTTAGCAGTATGCACTTTGAACCAAACTTTTATATTGACAACATCCTTTATATTCCAACGGCACTTCGCCTCGAAATATGTTGAAATGTGAGAGATCACCTTTGAGTTATATGCGGCAGCTCGTGGGACGGCAGTTCCTCTGATGCCTGGCCATTTGACTTTCTATCGGTCGGGCCTTCAAGGGACTTTTTGTTAACCATTATGCTAGCCAGAAGCCCTACCGCGGCAACGCAGGCATACGAAATCCACATGGAACGAAGACTAGCGACATACGCTCCGCGGACTGCATTACGCTGGTGGATGGGAAATGATGCGATCAGTCCAACATTAGCTTCCGCGCTAGACCCGTCAAAATGCGCGGCCATCTCATCTCCAAGGACACTTGTAAGTGTTGTGGCATGAGTTTGCATGCTATGCTGGAAGACCACTCCTCCGATGACAACAGAAGGGGAGGTGGCGATATTGCGAATGAACCCAAAAGTTGCAGTCGCAGTCGCAAAATCGTCCGGGGCAACATGGGATTGCAGCGCGATCAGAGGCGCCTGGAAATTCATGCCTACGCCAAACCCAGCGACAGCCTCAATCACTGCAATTTTGACTATCGATATCTGCTCGTCGAAAAGAATGAATAACCCGAACCCTATAGGGTTAATACGGCCATTCCGGTCCAGATGGGCTCGCAAAAATGGCCTGTGGGAGAGGGTACGTAATTTGAGACTTGACATATTGGAACTCGAGAATATATAGAATACGTTTGTGGTAACATAATTTACTGGGTGCTTTTGTGGCTTAATATTTAACCTTGCAGGGGGATCAGGGGGGTCCCTGGATGCCTGCAGCTATTATGTCATGACCCCTATAGCCATTAAGCTAATAACATATGGGACTTGGAGTATCGGGTATGAAAGTGGGCAGTATGGATTGGAAACTTGCCATCCCAATCAAATGATTGTCATAGTGACCTTTTTTTTTTCTTTTAGCAAACCTTGCATTCATCAATTCATTGTGGAGTGAAGTGAGAGATATACAACAGATTCGGAGGTACTACTCTTCTTACTATTGTCATCCGCCTATTGTAGGCACCTAGGAGGAATTCCTGGCCTAGGGAAGTCTATATTGATTGTTATTATGTTTAAAGCCAAAGAGACTCATTTAATTACCTGCTGATTGGGTCACACGGCGCCACATCAGGCTTCACAGTCATGCAACATTGTATGTGAGTCACGGGTATAAATGACATCAAGTCACATATATTTTGTTTCTAGTAAATAGATATGTCTTCACATCTTAATATCTCAGTATTCTCAGTATTTTCAATTTTCTCTTTGTACTTGGTCTATCAGATCTATACTCAGCGAACTTTCATAGTTCGCAGTTCTTTGGTTCCCCCCGCAGTGGGTCCCGTGTCCCGTGGGTGCCTGACCGCTCTTGTCTTCGCTGTCACTTTCTCTTGACACACGCCCAACCTCGAAGCCTGTGAGATGAAAATGCGTTGATGCATTTGCTTGCATGCACTTCTCACTACCTCATACCCCGCATTCATGGCTTCGGCGGATATACAATGGGGTACATTGATCAATCCAGACAAGAGCCCAGCCCCACTGCTGGAACAGCTATGCCTGGGGATCGCGCAGTTGATGGTAAGTTCTAGACCCTACCTGTATTGGACACCACACTGACATCTCCCCAAGTCCTCCTTTGATACCAACGGCACCACTGATATCACCCCCGACCGACTCGCTACCTTTTACCGCAAAGTCGGCGGGAACTACGACCCTTTATTCCTCGAGACCAAGGGACAAGCTCTGTCATTCATCTACCAGTCACTAGGATGTTTCCACAGCCTCCAGCCCTCAGCAAACCCATACGAACCCCCATCGATTCCGTCCCTACTTCCAAATGGCTTCGTGCGGTGGCAGACAATACAACTGTTGATGGACCCAGATGAACACTCGGTGTATTTGCAAAATGCGGTCAACCTTTGGGATATTCCAGACGTAAATGGCGAGATTTTTCCGAAAACAATTCCTCGCGACGCATTTCCTTCCGAGCCCGACCCAGAGATGCTGGAATGGCATGAAGGCGTGAGTCGGCGATTGGAGCGGGACTATTTAAAAAGACACATGAAGCGTGCTTCGCCACCAGACTTTGGGACATATCATTATCATTTTAGTGGCAAGGATCCTCTACCCGGCGAAGACGATTACTTCTCTCGTCCACGCCGGGCGGCGTCAAAGCGTTATAGTCATGTGGAGCCCGATCGGCCCAGTGATCATCGCCATCACCGCCGAAATTACAGCGGGGAATATCCCGCATTTTCTGCTCGCAGACCGGGGACGAACCGACCGGGCTTTTCAACCCCAAGGGTTTCATCCCCTCCCCCATGGGGAGAGCGTCCAGAACGTTCAAGTGGACGAGACCAAGGTGGCCGGCACAGCCATCCACTGAGCCCAGGGACAGGTGAGGTTCCAGATGTCTCCGATGTGTCGTCAGATGAGATTGCACGCCGCCGCAAGGACCGTGCGAAGCCCAATAAGCACCAAGAGCGGCGTCATCTATCACCACCTTCCAACAGTAGTGCCAGACGGCACTCCCACGAGGCCTATACCCGCAGACCTTTCCGAGATCTGTCGCCCACAAGTCCTTCCCGACAGCGCCGCGGGCACGAAAGCCACCCTTCGCGATCTAGCAAATCTAACTCTGAGCCTTCGCCAAAGGTTCACCCGCGAGACTACTCAAGGGATCATCCAAGAGATAGGGATCCGAGAGATAGGGATCCGAGAGATTACCCAAAGGAGAATCCAAAGGACCGTTCTCGATCACGTACAGCAGGTGTCAAATTCCGTGAATTTATATTTGGCGACCCGGCCCCTGCTCCAGCTGCTCCAGAACCACCTTTCTACAGGTCACCAACCCCTCCACCACCAAGAGCGGTGCCGAGACATCTAGGTACTTACGCCGCAGATGACATGAGAAGAGGAAGCTACAGTGGTGGTAGTACAGGTAACAGTCGACCCAGTAGCGGAGGCAGTGGGTCTGAGCGGCCGCGATCGTACAGCAGTGCCGGATTCCACCCCCGCACAACCGGATGGGCGAGCCCTCGGAACCCTGCCTCAAAGCGATATCCCCCGGCAACTGTGCCTGAGGATGATGGATACATTCCCTCGAGGAGGGTCCCGATTTACGAATAATTTATACGACTGATGCACATTGATACATTTAACGAATTTCTTTCTGCCATGTTCTCTCCTTTTTGAGCATATAAGCGTTTACTTTCCTTCGGCTCCATCGACATATTCCATCACCATGCCTGGTCATTGACTTTGGCATCTCATCTCTATCACGACAGACCTAGCATTCCACTCTCGCTTTTGGCCGGCCTCTTGATTTGACGTTACGTTTCCTCTGGCTTTTTACGCTTCTTCGCAGCAATGATTCTCATGATTCGAATGAATTTCAAATGACTAGCCCAAATAATCAGGGCACACGAATTCAAGCTCGAAGGTGCATCGTGTAGATTCTATGATGGTTGAAACTAAGCGGCGTAACCGAGGGGTGATGAAATCTTGCAACGCTGCGCTTTGAATTTGATATGAGCTCTACAGGCTTCAGTGTTCAGTGTAAGGATTTGATTAACGACAGAAACATAACCCAATGTGAATTTAATCATGGAGATGGGCCCTTTGGAAAGTAAACCCGTAATCACGCAGCACAGCACAAATTTCTTCGTCCTCAAAATTAGCCGTACTAGACGGCGGCATCCCCAGCATCGTCATATTCTTCTCATTGGGCGTATACTGCTCAATAGAAAAACCAGCCTCCCCACCAAATATAGAAAGCGTACTTGCATACGCAGGGCCACGGACTTCCAAGAACTCCAAATCCGGATTCGGGTTCCTCTCGCGGAAAAACGCACCAAATACATCATGAACAAGCTGCGAGTGAAGAATGTCCCGATCATCGTAGTACGGTTTCACATCTTGCGTCTTGGCATTTAGGGTACCCCACGCGGGCAGGTTATCCGAGGTATGACAGGAAGCGTTGTATACACTATTCGGGTAACATATATCCGGCATGTTTGCCGTCTGTGCGTGACCATCTGTTATTTGGATTTCGTATAGTGAAGGGAAGGCGGAATGGGAGTTATCGAGAAGATAACCCTGTGGACAAGTCCATTCACTGTGTGTCAGGGCATCGGAAACAGCGTTGAGGACGGCATTGGTGTCTGAATCATCGACTTTGTATGCACCCGAAGCGATAATATTCTGTGCGAGAGTCTCGCCGAATGTGGCATTGAGCAATGTAGCGAATGGGGCTTTTACCAAGCTGAGAATACTCATGTAGAGGCTTGCCTCGTCCCGCACAGTAGTGAACATGGTTGGGACGTTGATGGGGAGGCTGTTATTGGCTAGGAGGGCGTTGAATTGGCCGTCGATTACCCCCGACCCGGTATAATCTACCATTGGCATGAATGGCTCATCTGCACCTGTTTCTTGTGTGTTGTTGTAGAAGTGAGTTGCGATGCTGGATGAGAAGGTCTTCAAAGCAGCCTGGAACTCGGTTGAGTTGTCGAGATACATTGAAGTCGGGACGGAACGAAGGCACTTGACGAGACTTTCTTCCGAATCGTTGCCCTCACATCCCACTGCTCTTGCGACTTCTGGGGTGATGTATTTGGTGTAAAGTTCGTGAGGGAGCCATGGGAGATCGAAATTTGCTGATTGCACCAGCGCGCCGGAGAAGAGACCCTTTGCTGCAGTGCAAGAGAGCAGGGCCACGACACTCTGAGCTCCAGAGGACTGCCCGAAGACAGTGACACGGGATGGATCGCCTCCTAAGGCAGAAATATTTTCTTGGACCCATTTCAAAGCCATGATCTGATCTTGAATACCGTAGTTTCCGGTTGTGAGGTTCCCCGTCGAGAGAAAGCCCAATGCTCCAAGGCGATAATTAAACGTGACGACGATCACATCGCTGCGGCTGGCGAAGTTTCCCCCGTCATATTCAATCAGAGATGAAGCGCCTTTTGTGAACCCACCGCCATACACATAAACAGCCACAGGGCGGAGCGCGGTATTCTTTGTGTTGTCGTGAGGGAGAAATGGGGTGAAGACGTTCAGATAAAGGCAGTTCTCAGACATTCCACGAATAGGCACTTTGCTAAGAGGTGAGGCGGATTGAATGCATATATCCCCCATGCTAGTCGCATCGATATTCTTCGGTCCTGTGTAGCCTTGGGGAGGGGCAAGGCGCAAGTCCCCCACTGGGGGACTTGCAAAAGGTACGCCCAGGAAGCGGAAGGATCGTGCATCCCGATATCCGGTTATGGTATAATCATTGGATGTCACAGTCAGCTTCGCAGTTTCCCTTGCGGTTGCGTCAAGATCGGTTGTTGCGGGAGGAGTTGAAGTACAGAGGGCCGGTAGCTTCTCTCTACATTGCTTCGGTATGATCTGGCGATGGGATATCGAGAGAGCAAAACAGTTTTTGTGAGAGTCCTGTTCTGTTGACAGCCACAGGTAATCATCGGCTCCTAGCTCCTTCGTAAAGACGAGGTAGTCTAGCTCATAGCCGAGTTCGGTTTGACTGTCGTTTTGCTTCCAAGACCACGGGAAGAGCTTCTCGCCAATGGCGGTGCATTTTGCAGTCGCATCGGCATAGCTCGAGGGCTGATGTGCTAATACGGCCGAAGTGCCATTGTTCTGAGGGCCAAGGTTGTTGTAGTGCAAGACGCTAAGAGCACCAAGGGATGCAACAAGGGGGTGGCGTTCTTCAGCCAATACCTGGCCGAACAGCAAAGACGACACAAACACCACGAGCCTGGACTTCATATCTAAGTATATTTTCAAAGAGCTGGAGCCGGGGGATGAGTCTGTAAATAGAAGCTTCTTTAAAATAGGGTGGTAGAATTTCGCTTGGGGCAACATCACACACCGCATGCATTTATAGTTTGCGGATCTTCCGGATTTGGCAATGCTCGTCATGCTCGGCATTGAGAGAAATGAATCAGATTGCAGTGGTGAGTTGAAGATGCAAATGAAGCTTTATTATTGGATATGTTTGACAAATTATAATTGATAGAATGATTTTGCAGTTACGAGCCTATAATTCCCAGAAGCCATTGCTTGGAAAATCCCATCCTTTTACTGCCCGACTGTGTACTCCATGACTCGGCGAAGAATTTTCAAAAGAGACGTGGTATGTTTCACACTTGTTGTACGACCATCAAGGTCGGACAAAGGGCCCCATATACGCTGTGGGACAAAGATTTGGTTAGCTGTTGTAACCAAGTCACCAAAATATAATACCTACTACTTCTTTCAAGACACCGGACCCTTCCACCCCAATAGCAATATAGAATTTCCAATCCTCTCCAACAGCAGTGCAGCCAACTAGTGGAGGTAAGTCTTGCGTAGTCTTGCGCTGTTCAAAAGCCCACATCAAGAGTCCTGTCATCCATACCCCAATCTGGACTTGCGCTTCTACCAAATTTCCATCCGCGGCTTTGATTTCAACACCAGGGCCGAGAACACGTTTCCCGGTATATGGATAGGTCATATGACTGAAAGATTTCCCGGCGGTATGGAGTCCGGCCCGTTCATATTCAGCTTCCCAATCGTTCACGGGAAGCCAACCACCAAATCGATTTTGCGGTTGTATGTATCGCGGGCTGTGTAGCGAGGTTGGTACTGGGGGTCAACGGACTCAGTTTGACTACTAAAAATTACCAAGTGGTAGGAATACACGGAGTCTTCGTGAAACATACACACTCCAACACTTTAACGGTAGTTCTCCAATAGCACCCTCCAATAGCGGCAGCGCTACCTTATTCACCCAAGAACCTTTACTACGCAGTTCAAAGGCACATTGGCACGAAGCATTCGACACTTTCCGAGCCACATCGTGAATATCGTGAAACTCGGAATCTTGAGTTAGAATTGCTAGTAATTGACTCGCAGCGAGGCTTGTCGGGTCGGCAGATTCATGTATGTAGACCACGCGGGGGCTGGCAGCGGCTAGTTCAGCTTTCACGCGCGATGGACTGGATGGACGTGCTCGCTCACCCTGGCTAGTCGTGGGGCTTGATATGGCTAGAGCGATGATGTCGTCGGGTGTTCCAAAAGCGGGATGGCGGGTTCTCTTGGAAGGATCTGACTGCGATATCAGATTCTCGGCTCCGGGCACCGACCTCTTGCGTTTGTGCTTGGATGCTGGAGTTAAAGGAGGGCTCGTTCGGTTGCCCACCGACTTTTTGAACCGATGGGTATTAGGTGGGGATTTACGCACGCTCCTCGCAACTTCTTTTATCCAAGACAAGATGGCGGGGGTTTGCTCAGCAGACATCAGGCCGAATCGAACGCAACATGGTGTACTGTAAAGCCAACCGTACCTTTCACGGGGGCACTCGTGACAAGTGAGAAGACAGGTAGTTTGGAATCTCCCCCCAGATAGATTGTTGTTGGAGCAACCGCTAATGATACTATGATAGATCACGTTGTATTCCAGTGTCATATTGGAGTCCCTCCGCACTCTCTCCGCTAACTACACCGCCACAACACTCTTTTGATGCACACTTAGACCATCACTAATCGTTGGATCCTCATTTAGTCCTGGTAAGATGCTGTGTACAACCCACTGAAGTTGGTCAGTATCCGATCTGGTTCTTCAAAAGTCCACATCGCTGAGCTCATAAGGGGATCTAGGTTAGGATATGGACTATCTCATATAATATTGCGCTGTTAGTTCCATAGAATTAGTTTCAACAATAGTCTCACGGTGAGCTCCGCAAAGCCCATAAAGCCCATAGCCCAGCCCAACCCAACCCGCAAATGGGCTGGGCTTTGGGCCCTACCTTTGGGCCCACCGGTGAGCTATGGGCCTAAGGAGAAGCCTACTGCGGGTTAATAGGCCCCTAAATAGGCCCTAAATAGTATAAATATGCCGAGAATTCAGAAGTTGAAACCCCTTTTAGGGATTTTAAAATTACCCTTCGTTTTACCCCCGTTTCTAAGTCCTATTTTAATGGTAATATTTTATTAGTTTAAATCATTTAGAATCAATTACGAGTTATCTCTCTATATCACGTTTAAAAACGCGGGAAAGCGCGTTCTTTAGATAATTTATAAATTATAAAGTTCACTTAGAAAGTAGTAGTATTCCCATTTAGATCCTAGATATATATCGAGTGTTAAAACATCTATTACCCTTTTTCGTAGTATCTCGAGCTCTTCTGATCGGATTTTATTTAAATTGGAAATATATACTTATATAGCTATTAATATTATAAATTCCAAAAATTTAAACTCTACATAATAAGTAGAAGGTTAGAATATTATAGCGATTACAGAGCCCGCCTAAGATAGGCATTAATGGAGGCCTTATGGGCCCCTACGAATGGGCCGTGGGTTGGGTCGGGCTTTGGGCCCGGAGTTCAGGCCCATTTGTTGCCTGACATATATCGAGCTTGACATTTTCCTCGAAGGTCATTGACAGAGTTTCCTCGCAGTTGTTGCATCCCTCAGGTAAGCTTACTCTACTTGGACGAGATTCTGATCGATCCAAAGGATGCCACAAAGAGCTGAGAGGATTCAATTGGTATACTTTGCTTCGCAAACAATCTTCCGGATGTAAAACTGTACGGTTTACAAACTTGGACACAGATAGCCTCATTTGACCTAGTTCTAGTGCTTCCCAAAGAATTCCAACACAGTCTTGTAACCCCGAATGTACTCTTCCTGTACCCGGGGATTAGACAGATATGCACGGGCAGCCATCCAGCCATGGACTTAATCCCCAAAAGTCTCCACATGATGAGGCACTTTCAACTTGTTTTCAAATTGCCTGACATCTTCAGCTGGATCTTCCCCCGACGCCAATAGGATGTACGGCACTGGGATCTTCGCCGCCCCAGATGGATCGACCATGGCCGGGTGGCAGGCGGCAGCAATCTTGAATGGATTGTCCTCGCCAGACGTCACAATTTCAGCAACCTTCCCTCCCCAGCAGTACTATTCCAGGCAATATTAAGAAACGAACATAGTGTAAAAGAGAGCCAACTCACCCCGGAGTCCCCAGGAGGTAATAGATGGATTTGCAGCCTTAAGGGCGGCAATGTAACCAGGCAAAGCAGCCGCAGGACCTTGTGGCATGTTCTTACCAAACCACTCACCCAAGTCCTTCTGCTTCTCTTCAGAGTTAGGGGGGTACCTAATTCCGGCTTGGTTAGCGGTTTTTTTTTTAAGTGGCGTAGTACGCTTTACCATTCAACCGGGCATGGGCTGCCGTTGAACCAGTCAGGCATGAAGACCTTGTATTTCTGGTGGTGATCGCTGGTTGCCAGGATATCGGCGCCTTGAAGAGTCTGATCAAAGTAGCCGAAAATGTCGAAAACAGCAACAATTCCTTTGGTCGCTTCCTCTGGGCCGGTCACATCTGCATGGGTCTTTGTTAGCCCTAGTCATAGCAAAACTTGAGGACTGCCGTTAGGATTTACAGCTTTTCATTCCACCAAGCTCCTCATACGAGCCTTTGGGGACATAGCCCTCCGATACAACAGGTGGGATGTTGCAGCAGGCCTGGCTGTGGCCATGAGTTGCCTGCATTGTAGACATGTGTGCGAGTTGAAGAGGTCGACTTGGAGGTAAAGGGATCTTTCGGGATGAACAGCTAGAAATTCCGGTTGAACATTCCGGGCGAGATGTCGGTCTTATACATGTCTGTGATGCGATAGCATTCCCTCGCAAGCTAGTCAAGCTAGTTCTCGGCGCGTTCAAGGGCGCGACCGAAGTGCGATGTGGGAGTCGAAGTGGGGGAATCATTTCATCAGAATATATCAGGGTACGAAAGATAGAATGGCGACTTCCGATTGAACGGAATATTTGGTTATTTTATATCCTTTTCCGGATGCGGCAACGGAGGAGTCGGAGGAAACGGAGGATCTCCTTTAGACTATCACAACATCTCCGCGACAAACGGAATCGATGAATACCGAACAACATCGGTATGTTTCGTCTTCAAATTGCGATTACTGTAACAATTGACTACCCGTAGACTAAAATAAAAAACGCTATTATCTCAACTAAAGACCATTCTCAAGTGTTTAATGCCCTGCCATTCCAAAACAACTCGAAATCTTTCCTATACAATCCAAAATGATATCCTGCGAAGGGGCATAATGGCCAGTGTCCTAATGGGCTTTTTGGCCTAGTTAGTGCCTGAAAGTGCCTTATTGGTGCCTTACTTTAAACAGGCAGAAACTACACTGGCATGAACACTAAGCTTTGCAGCTGACCAAGCGTGCTACAATCCGGCCCCCATTCTCATGCCAGGTGGCATCTGTCATTTCAAAGTTTGAACTGAGGGATTTTTTCGCAAAGAAACTGCCTGGAACCTACATGAACAGGCCTATACAGTGGCATTCCATAACGCACACCGGTAATTCGTCAAATCAGCAATATGGATCTTTTTCACTCGTCAGGGTTTGCGTCAGACGTGACAGAGTTGATGAAGCAGCAGCATGTCCCGGGGCTGGCGATTGCAATCATACACAATGACCAAATTGTCTCTGCGGGATATGGACATGCGAGCCTGGATCCCGAAATACCTTGCACAGCAGATACGCTGTTTGACATTGCATCGTCTGCTAAATCACTCACTGCTGCGGCTGTGGGATTGCTAGTCGACGATAATGACATGTTCCCGGATATTCAGTACGATGCTGTGATGTCGACTCTTCTTCCCGAGGACTTTGTTATGTTTGGAGAAGGATACACAGAAGTAGTCACCGTGGAAGACATCTTAAGTCATAGAAGTGGAATGCCTAGGTGAGCTAATATTTTTAAATTCCATGTTTGATTTCAAGACTAATGATATTGCGCCAGCCATGACGATTCGTATATGAGCGTGCGAGCGGCGAAGCCAGACAATGCTCGCTCCATTACGAGAAACCTCAGGAATCTCCCTGTCGCGGCTCCCATTCGATCAAGGTATATTTACTGCAACATGATGTATACAGTGGCAACCCATCTTGTGGAAGTCAAGAGCGGACAGGATTTTGGTACATTCCTCGAAGAGCGATTTTTCAAGCCTCTGAACATGGCATCAACTACTCTTCAACCCAGCAGCGCACGATCAAAAGGATTTGAAACTCGCATGGCAACTGGCTACACATGGAAAAGAGTCGACTCAACATATCGTGGGTTAGAAAATCCAGACTGTCCAGAAGGCCAAGGTGCAGGGTCTATCATTTCGAGCGTGAACGACTTCATCAAATTTGTCAAGGCTTTTATCAATCGCGAAGACCCTATCAATAAAAATGTTTATGAAGGGCTCACTCGCCTACGAACTTTTGTGAATCCAAACCCAGGAAGACGGAAGCGGTACACCTCACCGGTAGCATATGCTGCTGGCCTGGATATCTACTTTTACAAGGGGCATATGGTTGTCAGCCATAATGGGGTATTCTCCGGATTCGGAAGTCGCTTCTTCTTTCTCCCTGATTTCTCATTCGGTGCTGTTATTATGGGAAACTCAGATGGAGCAAATGGCGTTGCGACGACCCTTGTCCAAAAGCTAATTGACAATCTCCATGGAGTCACGGACGAAAGACCTCATGACAGCAAAAGCAAAGCCACACGACCTGTTGAAATTCGCGGTCCAAAACCCCAGGCCGAGGCGAAAGATGCAAATCCAATGAGTAAGAACCAGGAAAAGAAGGAGAAGAAAAAGCAGGAAAAGAAAACCCAGGCGAAGAAAATTCAAGGTATCCAGAAGGGCCAAGTAAATGAATATAGACCAAAAGGGAATACTCCGCAGCCACCGACAATGCCTCTCAGTGCTTACGCTGGCAACTACTGGAATCCTGGGTATCATAACTTACTGGTTCAAATCAGAGATGATGCGCTCTTCATCGATGCTACAGATCGCTCAATGGGGTTTACCTTGAAATTCGAACATGTGTCCGATGACCGAACATTCGATGCCCATCTTACTGATTGGCTTGATGGCAGTGATGACATAGTAAAAGCGGAGTTTGTAATAGAAGGTGCTCAAGTCACAAGGTTGGGTCTACAGTTGGAGGAAATGCTCAAGGAAATGATCTGGTTCGAGAAGAAGGTTGAAGTTCTTTCTTGACAGTATTCCTCCTGATAGAGCTGGATATATTTACAAGAGGATATGTTGCAAAGAGAAGGAGAAAATCAAAATGACATATATTTGGCCAATTGGCCTGTGTGCGAACTCTCCGAAGTAGTCGTTCAGCTTGAAGTTATGATGTGGTATGTAGTGGTTTACAGTCAGCCTGGAGATGGATCTTTCCAGTAATGATTCATGGGCTCGAAGAGATTAGGTAAAATTTGAATCTATAGTACTAGTAGATCCGTAGGCATTTGACAAAGTAAGAGAGAGGAAGAGCAGCGAGGACGGGTCTTTTATATTGGCGGCATTGAAGGTATGTGATAGCGAATTGGGGCGTCCCAAAAAGCAAAGCTAACCGGATACAGTAACTCACAGGTCCGTCGTTTACTCTCCAAATCGGCGATTTCAGCAGATACATCTCGTTTCTCACGAGACAACTGCCAGTTTGCTTCGAACAGGCTTGTTCTCTTCCATCCCAGGCTCTGGGAACCCAGACACATGAACACCCTTCCGGAAAAGAAGACAATGTGTCGAACCACCGAAATGGAACATACCAAGTTCATCTCCTTTCTCCAGTCTATCCCCCTCCTTGACAGTGATATCACAAGTAGACACCTCTGCCATACCAACTCCAATAAACGCCACCAACCCAATGGCGGGCTCATCGGCTTCAATGAAAATAAGTGCCCGCGTCGCAGTTGAAGTAATATATCCCTGCGAAGTGACTTGCCCCGCCATATCAATATCCTTTTGCTCAGCCTGCGGGTTCCCAACACCTTCAAACAGCGGCTCAGAATAGTAAGTACCGTCAACAACATGAGCCTTAACGACCTTGCCACTAACAGGCGAATGCCAACGGTGATAGCTCAAGGCACTAAGGAAGGCCTGGTAGACAGTGCCGCCAACGAACTGCGATGCAAGAGCATCATGACCCAGCATGTCGAGCACAGAGTACGGCTGACCCTTAACCCAGAACTTGTCACGCGCATGAACATGGCGCGCAAGCCTGTAAGGCTTCGACTCGCAGGCGTTAGCGATAACCTTTCCGTCCTGCGGGTCCTCGACGGGACGTATGCCGGGTCTCAAGGCACGAGTGAAGAAGTCATCCCACGACTGGAATCCGTGATTTGGCGCAGTGGGGTCACATTCGAACATATCATGGAATTGCAAATCCGACTCGGCCAGCACGCCGATCTTTGCAACGGCTGTAAGATCCCGACGACCAGTTTTACCGAACCATCCGTGAGAGGTGTCATTCAACACATCAGCGGAAGCGGGTGAGCGCAGGAACTCGCCCCACACATTCAAGACCTTCTTGAGCATCGCGTTGATCTCGGGATCGAGGAAGGCTGCATATCCACTGGGTGTACCCATGGGCCAGTCGAGGACGGCATTGATAGGGAGACCGACTAGCCCGACGCGGTGTGCCTTGTCGGTCCAGGAAGGCGCAGTGGTGAGGAGGTGGTTGATAACAAGCAGGAAATGGTTATAGTTGCGGATTTCGGGGTTACCTGTTGGGTCGTGGCCGTATCGCTTGTTTCGTGGGACTTCGTTGAACATTGAACTCAGGAGCATGTATATGCGTGTGTTGGATTCGATGAGTTCTTTGAATTCCTTTAGGACCGGATGAAGGGTTTTGTCATCGTTTTCGTCAACTTTCTTGATTATTCCCCCAAGCCATTCTTTGTGGGCTTGGTGGTCGGCTGGCATCCAGTTGCCGACCCTTTTTTAAGTGTCAGCGGCATGTGAACGTTGGGGTGGTATGGATGCATTACCTGTGAAGGTGGTGTGAATTGCTTTGTGTCATCTTTTTAGGAAGTAGCAAACTAAATTAAGCTCAAAACTTTGACTGCAACTATCCTCTGGGATGGTTGATCACCTAGGTATGTATATATTTATATGCTTGTCCAATGTAAATTCAAACACCCATATGTTACATCAGTATGATGCTCTGGGGAACAAACCGGCCTGACAAGGCTTCTAGATGATTGAAAGAATCTTGTATATGGGTATATCTGAGAGTCAATGAAGTCATGATGCTCTTGGACAACTCATACAGATCTGATTAATTGCAGCTCCAGAGCTACATATTTGCAAAGTGAATAGATCATGGATGGACATTCTGATGTCATATCGTCCCCCCACGACTCACGAGTGTGGTCAATGATGGACTTTCAAATAAATCCCTCCACATGTGACATACTAGAATATTGACAAAAGTGCAAGTGTTTTATTTTTAAATGGCGATAGAAACGTAAACAAAAAAAAAGAAGAAAAAAAAAAGATAGACATAGCATGTCCTGGTTTCGATCCAGGGTCCTATTGTGATTGTTAGTTGAATGTTTTCGGATCAAATTGGTTGCGGTGAAACGTACCTCCGGGTTATGAGCCCGGCGCTCTTCCCCTGAGCTAACATGCTGATTGGTTGAAAATACAATGTCTGCCTGTAAATACATAGGAACATCTAAGCCGTATTCAGATGAAGTACATATTTTACTATCAACCGACCTCCGCACATATACTCTAATTCTCCAACATTGATTACTCATTTACAAAGAAAGTCCGAAAAAGGCAGACGATATATGAGGTTATGAATTGCATCAATTGCGACAAGTGTCAGTTGGGAAGATAAGCCTCAACTTCAATCTCTAAATGGAGGCCTGGCATCACGAGAGAGGCCATATTCACACCAGTCCACGCCGGGCGTGTCTGCTTCAAGTACTTCTGGGCTGCTTTCCCAATACCGTGTTGAAGTCCTTCTGCTGCAACCTCGTATGTATTAATCTATTGGGAAATGTATCAGTTTTGTATTTCCACCTCACTTCACATTCAGTATATCAAACCTTGTAGACATATTCCCACGCATTATCTCCAACTCCAGCAGCCTTCAGGGCACGCTCAACATGTTCAAAGGCGATCTCCGCTTCCTCCGCCGGGTCTGTGGGGATGGAACCGTCATCTCGAATTTCCAGTTGACCTCCGATCAATATGCGGCGAGCATTTGCAGGAATGATCACAGCATGGGAGAGGCCAAAATGCTCCGCGGCCTGCTCACCAGCCCCTGGCCAGTTATGAAACTTCAACCCGTGGCTAGTAAGCTTGGAGCCGGTATATTCGGAACCGTAATTTTGCGGCATTCTGAAATATGTTTGAGAACGTTCAACAGGTAAGTCAATGAAAGAGACCGAAATAATCCCCAATAATGAAATATATCAAACTTATATAACCTTAGCAGATACAAGCAAAGATCGGATAAACAGGCAATTCGCTGTCGAATCACCGTTGTCCACCAAATAAGGATTAAAAGCTGATTGGCCCGTTAGTTCCATTAACATTGAACGACTCCCCACGGGGTATACCAACTCTACTTTGGAGATGTCCCTAATAGCTAGAGGACATTTTTTCAAAAGTTTCCGCACGCGGAGAGCACCCCTGTGTGTGTTCAATTTGGTATTTGGTCGCTGCGAACCTCGGGGCTAATTCGACGCCCTAGGTGATATTTTTGGAACTATCAATGCGAATGGAGCCTCAACATCGTTTATCACTAATTAGTTCCGTCCTTCCGACTACAGCGACAAGCCGGAGCCTGCTCCCGCATATGGATTTGATACAACACGTGTGGTTCTGGAAGGTCCCTCAACATTTTCTATTGGGAGTTGCTCTATGTCCAAGAAGGCAAGGTGAAGGTCTCTAATTCTGCAGATGTTAAGACGTTATATCCAAAAATAATTTACCAGCATTCCGACCAATAAAATGTTGAATAATACGTAAACCAAATTCTGAATCATCGAAAGAATGTGAGTCCAAGGCGCAGGGTATGCGTAGAGCACGGAAGGCGCCTCTAAACCTCGACGGTGACATATTCCCAGGGGAAATGCTCCTCAAAGTTGCCATGTTATCCCTCCCCAGACTGCCCAAATGTGTCCCTTGACTTCACTAACATGCCCTTGGGCTACTCTACAGCGTCAGTCTCCCAACCTCTGTCCAGCAGTTATCCAACTGTACCTTAGTTACACAGAAAAAGCCCAGAGTGCATGTCTCGTTAGTCTCGGCACATTGGCCGCACATCAATCATTCGAAGCACCCAACCCTCAAGCCACATTACCAATCTCATTGTTTCTGTCAAGGCGACGTAGACAACCTCTACACTACAACAGCTGAACCATCGAGTGACACCTCAATCGACTATTCTCTTCCTCGAAAGCAGTTGTGGAATTATCGATGAGGTCAACAAACCCCTCTTCTGTCATCCCACCGAACGCCCGAATTATGCGGTCGGCGTCATCACGCATGGTGTAATCCTTCGCGGGTCATTTGACATCAAACATACCGGTTCTGAGGCGAAATCTCTTGGTCCAGTCCCCCAATAGACGCAAAAGGCGACCGATATAAATCCGTCCAACTAGTTACTTAATCCAATCCCGTTGTCACCCCATCTGCATGCCACTGTATACACTCTGAAGTGCTCCTAATCCAGTTCGAGAAGCTCGCCACTAATTCATTCTACAATGTATCATGCGCACCGAAGAAAGTGGGATTATGTTCATACTACACGGGACACGTTGTGTGATCTCGATTACAGAACGTCTCGAATGCCAGCAACCAATTGAGAGACAATAAACTCCAGGCTACATCAAGTGAAATCATTGAGAAGACCTCCCACACTACTTGCCCCATGGTGTGGGATTTGCGAGCTGGTCGGAAAACTGAAGTGAGGAGCAAAGATGGGGAAATAGAACCTTGTTGTGGCGCCCCTCAATATGGATATGGTGGAAAGGGTCCGAATCGAAATTAAATGCCTCTGCAATATGATAGGTATACTCTGTAGAGAGAGACTGTTCGGCCGTGTGATCCATGCAAAGATTGGGGCAAGTTACTTTGTACAGTGGATTTGGGGTATGATGAGACACATTGCATAAGGATAACTTGCCTTTTGCGAGACACGAGACACGTAGCATAACGTGAGAAAGAGACCGACCTACCCCCGAGCACCGACAAGATGGCCGGATCGGCCGGTTGACAACTAAGCCAGTGGAGACAAGATGGATTTATTGCAATTGCGTTTTCGTCTCCCCATGGCACACACATCGGAATCTAAGGAGAAAAAGGATTAGCGGGCTCGGAGGCTTTGAGGAGACTTGGGGTGGAATAGAAACCCGTTGGGGAAGGTCAGAAAACGCCGGTCCAGGCACAGGATATTATTGGAAATGATCGTAGAAATGGATACAAAATCCCGAAGATCACCCAGCCAATCATATCCTCGGGATCAACTAAGTGGCAAATCTCGGGCATTCTGCTGCAATCGGCCTCACCGGGAAGAATCTTGGGAAGAGGAACAGGTCCCGAGTGGGTCACCCCGAAGCTTAATAAATCGGAAGTGCATAGCTATAACCTCACTAACAAGGGTCAGTTACGACGTAATTGTATCTCATTGCATTTAGAAAATGAGTTGCTACTCAAGAATTGGAGGTTCCTGGACTCTCACGCTTTCCTCCTTCACTCGGGTACATCGGCCAAGTGAAAAACGGCATGCCGACAGTCTCATCCTGATGTGGGGCCGTTGGCCAATAATATCAAGCCGGCTCGGGAGGTTATTCGGACCATCGTCGGCGATATATTGAAAAGTTAATCCCCCGGCACTTGTCCGAAACATGAATCCCTTAGTTCCGACACGGTGTGTAGAAATCTATACGCAGTCATAGCGTGCCCCAGAGGTTGGAGCTCGAGAATGCACAAAGGAGAAAAGAATATAACGAGCGAGAACTGGAGAAAATAGTTGTTGTAGCATTTCTCTCAGTGATCCAGACAGTAGTTACATCCAACAAAGGCATTCAGAAAAAGGCTCAGGCACGAGGGGTTTCCACGTATCCGTAGTTATCGTCGTACCCACTTACATAGTGGTCCAACTCATTCATTGATCAGCAGACTCTTCCTCGGCTCGGTGCTGCGATCATAATCGATCATTGCCTGGAATTACCCTTCCCCACCCCTCCGTATAATCCCGCAGCCCCGGTTCTCACCAAATTCTGGAGTCCGGAGCATGACGTACAACAGGCAAATTTTCAGCGTGAACGCTTAAATAATAATATAGAAAGGGACCAACCCCCGTTTTATTCATTCTCCCCTGAATCGACATTTCCTCCCTTCACCCTCCACACTATACACAATATGAAGGCCAACAAGAATCCTCAGCCAGTATCGGCTTCCCATAACGAGAATGTTCCCTCACCTGACACTACCCCAACCCACGGCACACACACGACAAAGGGTCTAATTGTCGGTGGAAAATACCGAGACGAACTTTCAGAAGAGCAAACCCACCACTACGACAGTAGCCTATTGCAAGAGGTTGACGTCGATCTTCCCCTTACAGCCACCAAGCCTGTGCAGCACGATGGCCAAGAATTCATCGTACTTGATTTCGTTGATGGAGACAAGGAGAACCCCTTCAACTGGAGTTCAGGCCGGAAGGCCTTCATCAGCACTCAGCTGTGCCTAATGACACTTTTCATCGGTCTCGCCACGACAGCATACAGTTCCGGAATTGGAGGCATGGCAAAGGATCTTGGTACAACAGAGTTAATCGGCAAGCTTGGTCTATTCACCTTCAACTTTACGTGTGCAATTGCTCCACTTTTCCTCGCTCCTTTCTGTGAGTTGGCCGGCCGACGAGTCATCTATATCGGTGCCTACGTCTGCTTCTGTCTTATGTTCATCGGTCTCGCTCTGGGCAAGAACATTGCCACTATCCTAGTCTGCCGTGCTCTGCTCGGTCTGTTTGGTTGTGTCGGCACCATTCTTGTCGGTGGTACTTTCGGAGATATGTACACACCTGACCACCGTGCCATCCCTATGGCTTGTTTCGCCTTCATCGCCATCCTCGGTACAGTCGGTGCACCCATCTACGCCGGCTTCATCGACCAAGCTCTCGGCTGGCGCTGGCTCGAGGGTATCCAGGGTTTGGCCAACATTCCCCTTGGTATCGTCATTATCATTTGTCTCCCTGAAACTCGTGGCAGTGTTTGTCTTACCAAGCGCGCGAAGGCAATTCGCAAGGCTACTGGCGATGAGCGTTTCGTTACCAACAACGACATCGAAGCCCCTGGAATTAAGCACATGTTGCACAACTCCTCTGTCAAGGCCGTCAAGATGCTCTTCACCGAGCCTGTCGTCTTCGCCTTCGGTCTCTGGATCAGTTTCGCCTGGTTCCTGACCTTCCTCTTCCTTTCCGTCATCCCCATCACCTTCCAGGAGAAGCGTGGCTGGAACGAGGGAGTCTCGGGTCTTCCCTACATCTCCCTCTGCCTCGGAACCACCATCGGATTCGGTCTCAACTTCCTCCAAATTCGCAAATACAAGTCCCTCTCCTCCGACCCTAACATTCAGATCGCACCCGAAGCTCGTTTGTATGGTGCCCTTTGCGGAGCCGTCTGGCTGCCCATCGGATTGTTCATCTACAGCTTCACCCAGTACAAGGGTCTCCACTGGATGGGCCCCGTCATCGGACTGGCCCTCATCACCATTGGTATCTTCTTCATCTTCGAGTCGTGCTACAGTTACACGGCCGATTGTTACGGAGAACACTCTTCCTCTGCCATTGCCGGTCAGGGTTTCATGCGTAACACACTCGGTGCTGTGTCGCCGCTGTTTGCTTCCCAGTTCTTCCACAACATGGGTAGTCAGTACGCTGGATTGTTGTTGGCATTGGTGGCGACTGTTTTGACGTTCATTCCGTTCATTCTGTTCAAGTTTGGTCCTGCACTGCGTGCTCGCTCCAGACTTGCCTCTGCCACTGTAAACGGCACCGACTGAATGTTTGACGTTTTCGTGAAATTTGCATATTAGAACGCATGGAATTATATAATTCCAATTGTATATAAGAGAATTGTTTGAGGCCTCCAATAATTTTGGTTAAAAAATGAAAGCCTTGATTATGACTTATGGACAACGCATTGAAGAAGGCCTAAACTGCTGTAGAATATCTCGATTAGTGTGTAGGTGTGGTTAGTGCAAGACAGCGACACCCTTCTGTACCTTTAGCTCTTCGTATTTCACGCCATTCCTCGCCAATTTCTTCAACGATTCAGCGAAATTATCGGTCCATTTTCGTTGCGTATAGGTATCCGAGGTAGAGATAATGTGGAAACAACTTTCTTAGGAAAATTAGAAAGTAAGAACACTACAGGGTGACAGGGATGGGAACTTAATATAGAGAACGACTGCCCACACACTATTTTGTCCCGACACACCCGCTAGACTACTTTAGGTATGCCTGCCGCTGGCCGCAGTTCTCAGCCAGCTTGTATACCCGGCCCAACAGTCGGCCCGAACCCCAAACGGGGCTTTGGCCGCACGGGTTGAATGCAAAATGTACCTTTTCTATACGATTCACATACAAAAGGTACTTTAAATTATATGCGTATATCTAGAGTTGGGTGTGCATTGAGGGTATCCCTACAGTATTTTTAACACCGCGGCAAAGATACCTAAAGTAGTTTAACAGGTGTGCGTTGGAGGATAAAATAGTGTGTCAGTACAGTCAGTCTCTTAAATATATAACACGGTGTTGGTGGTTCTACCATTGGTTAGAGCAACCAATAAACCAAAGCCCAGTATCTACACGTTTCAACACTGATTCTTGGGATACTAAGCGAATGGCCAGCAGACCACTGAGCAAACAATGTAGTGTATTCGTGGGCATGGTTGGAGTTATGTTGAACAAAACCGATTTTGCCCTTTGGCCTAACAAAAATGGCACCAATCGTTGGTGGCGGGATATCCGGGGTGACCAATAGGACAAGAGTAGTGGGTACCCACCAGCTGCAGAAAAAAGTGCAAATTCAGCAGGCGGTGTGCGTGAACGGTCCGCTCTCAGGAAATTTCCCACGATCATCTTCAACTCATCCTCAATCTACATCTCACTTATTTTCCGTTTTAATTATACGGCCGTGATCCCCCGAGTGAGCCATTTCTTCAAGATCTGGTGTTTGAATTCCCAACTACAATACAACAATGGCCGAAGATACTTCCGCAGCGTGGCCCATCGCCGATGAGGCCCTCGCCCAGAGCCTCCTCGACCTTGTGCAGCAGGCCGCTCACTACCGTCAGCTGAAGAAGGGTGCCAACGAGTGCACCAAGTCCCTCAACCGCGGTACCTCCGAGCTTGTCATCATGGCCGCCGATACCAGCCCCCTCGCTATTGTCCTTCACTTGCCTCTTTTGGCTGAGGACAAGAACGTGAGTCAAATACCTCAAAGCTTTACGTCCTGAACCAAGACTAATCATCCCATCCAAATTAGGTTCCCTACGTCTACGTTCCCAGCAAGATGGCTCTTGGCCGTGCCACCGGTGTCTCCCGCCCCGTCATCGCTGCCTCTATCACCACCAACGAGGCCAGTGACCTGACCGCTCAGATCCGCGCCATCAAGAACCAGGTCGAGCGTCTCATGATCTAAGAGATTTAAGATGTCATCTTGGACATGATTGGGAGGAGCATTGGAGTCCGAACAAGTGGTTTTGGAAATGGCTGTTAGCTTCAGCAGTAGGATTTCTTCTGTGATATGAGGACTTCTTCCTGTCGAAGTGTGCAACTCGCTTGGTTTATATTTGGATGCTAGGTTTTGCTTGCGTATATAGCCGGGACAATTCAAACACTTCGAACTTTGAATCGACGTCGTAGTGAATCTTGCGAGACCATTGTAGAGAGATGTAGTCCACCGACTTTATTAGCGGGTCATATGGTTACCCTGGTTTTGAGACTGACGCAAGGCGAAGATAATGTTTGCCTCGAGCCACTTACTTTGCCTTGTCAGGTCTCATACCAGGGCTGAACACAAGTAAAATTCAGCTGAACATTCCAAGGTTGGAAGGGTGTGGTGTGCACAGGGGACTACATGTATGGCCGGTATCGGTCTTGCTTATATCAACACTATTTGGTGTTGAAATCTAGGCTGGGGGCCATGCACTTGTGGACGGGTCTCTGCATCTTTGATTGGGTCGTCCCGTTTTTGGAATAAAATATTCCATGGAGAAGTTCCAGGGATACATTCCTACGGAGTACATACTACATATTTATTCGGGCCTTGGCTTCCACCTCTGACCTTTTTGGGCTACGCCATGTTGTGCGGGGTAGACCTAGTCTTCGCCAAGAGATTATAGCTCATGCAGATGTAGGTCAGCGATTCACACCATCACAACGACAACTTTGGATGTTGAAATAGTACTCTCTACAATATGTCAAATTTAGTTACATCTTTACCCGGCCAGAATGTTGAAAACCGAGAATTCACCACTCGTACCATTTTTATCTGAATCCTAACAAAACGTACATTCCCATTAGGCCGGGGATTTCTGTTAGGCCGTGCAAAGGGGTCTCTGCCAAAGACGGGGTAATGAGGGATGTGGATCTCCCGCGCTCCGCCCCGTCCCGTCAAAAATCCAATTGATGCATGTAACCCTAGGCAGGTTGGTTTTACGTACTTCGTACTCCTTACAGCTTACCTAGATGAGCTAATGAGTAGGCGACAAATGTGCGGGCCTAATGGTTGAGATCGGCAATCATTAATGTGGGTAATTAGAGGAAGAACTGAGCTACGGAGTAGTTATATGTATTGGATATGCCTCAGGCTACTATCTACATAGTGAACTATGGATGTGACGCCTCCAATGCTGGTACCTGACCACCAGGACAAACAGTTTATGTAATGTAGACGCATAATTAACAATCATGAATTATATTATCCATTACTTCCATCTCCTAGTCCTCGTGCTTATATGGACCCCGCACGTTTTCATGCAGAGGACAACCTTGGAAGCCCACTCGATTGGTCAACAGCAGGTGTGTGACCCTCGTAGCTGATAAATTGTACTACCCCTTTTTACTTTGACATTGGGGTAGCTCCTAGTTTCCTAGGTATTTTATTGGACATCATTGGGCGTTCTATCATACTTGATACAGTTAGTGGGATATGCAATTGAGTTTCTGATGGTAAGCTCAATGTTATGCTTGAAATTTCAAAGATTTGATGATTGTCTCTTAGGCTACACCCAAGTTCAATTCCTACGTTTTACATGTCTTCGATTGCATACTATCTGAATACTAGTTGCTCAATCCATGATGGCTTTTCGCTACAGAAAACGGAGTTTCCTCTTTCCATTTAGGCCCCCATGACTAGTGCAGGCTTATATGCATGGGATCAATCATATAGGAATGATCGTCACAAATGTTCATTCGTATTTCAAAACTGCCAAGATTGATCTACCCGGAGATTTTACTATTCGAGTAAAGGCATATACCTTTCTATGAGCTGTTTTTTCTGCAACTCGGGGGCCTAAAAGTATCGTCTGATCAAATTGCTGCAATGCAACCTCGAATTGAGGACCAGTTGCTGGTTTTGGGAAATAGCTTTGGCAAACAAGGCGCCCAACTCCAACAATCTGAGAAGAGTGCCCGTGATATGGAGACAGCCAAGACGACTTGGCATTTGGTCTGAAGAAGTATAAATACGTCGACATATCCTGCCAGAAAGACGTGATCTTAGACATCAAGCCTTCCTAGCCAATCAACAATCTCAAACAAACAATTCCGTTCCAATATACACCTCTTTCACAATGAAGGTCACTGCTATCCTCTTCACTCTCATGGCCGCCACTGCCGTCAGTGCTTCAGCGCTAGACAAGCGAGACGCCTGCGGAGCCGGCTATGATCCCGCCCAAAGACGCACAAACAGCCCTTGCGCTTCATCCAACGGAGACCGACACTTCTGCGGCTGTGACAGAACCGGTATTGTATGTTAACATATTACCTCAAATATCACATCATGTTTGCTAACGTATTTTTGTATGAAAAGGTCGAGTGCAAGAATGGAAAGTGGACTGAGGTTAAAGACTGTGGCAAGAGCTCGTGCCACGGTGGAACTGAGGGTGGAGCCCAGTGCTAGAGGGAGAGCAGAGGGTGTGCTGACAATGGGACTTGAGTGGTATTTTGGCCAATCTCCCGCTGGAACTACTGAAGCAACTTGGAATGATCCAACATCGACCAATTTGTTAGTCATGTTTCGGAACTCAACTCAATACTAAGTTCGAACTTCGAACGAGGATGTTACTTGTCACTCATTAATGGGTAGATGGTTCGCAGAATTTATTCAAATGTTAAACTTATCCTATATTGGACCCCTTAATTTTGAACACCGTGACGTTAGCATTTGTGTTGAGCTGTAGTATGCGATGGGAAGTTTGTGTAGGCGCACTACTCGCTCCTTGAATCCCCAGAAATATATAATTTCTCACGGCAAACTGGGGGGAATAGAAACTTCAGATACCGTCCTTTGATCAAAGTGGATAATAGGATACTCTAAGATATACGTTCTTTTAAATGATTATACTAGATGCAGGTCAAATCAAGTACTTTGACATGAGCATTTCTCATAGTACTCCGTACCGGTAGGTTGAAACGAGCACTATGAGCCGATGGAAGAATATGGCTAGCATTCGAGCGTTACCCAAGCTCACGCCGGAAATTTGAGAAATGAATTTGGAATACTTGCATTGATTGACCTATACGAGATTTATATCAATATGGACTGGAATTGGGGTTCTTTCAATGCTAATCCTAATTGGGGCTTCGGGCAGCCCGAAATGGAGTCAGCCTCCGGATTTAAGATTAGCGCTGCCGATCCGGTCTGCTGGCGTTTATGCAGTCAGCTTCACATTGCATGGTGCATCGTAGGAATGTGACCTACTTTGCACAGCTGTCAGCGCACTTTTCCCTCGAAATTATTGACATGGTAATATAATAACCCCACAAATCATTGTGTGCCCCCATCGCCATTGCCGCTCTTTTGTGTACCGGTTCGTTTCTCACGGGTGTATTCGTGAATCTAAGCCCCGAAAACCACCTATTTACCACCTTAGCAAATTCTACAGCCGCCTGGATTTATTCCTATATATCTACACCCATGATGGAGATGCTAAGCGGGAACTCTTGCACAGCTGAGATCTTCCCCTGAGTCCGCGAACTCCGCAAAGTCTTTATTCAAAACAGTATGGACTTAAAAAACTTGCTACGAGCTAGTATAGGCATCATTTGCATACGAATAGTGCCAGCCAGGTCGCGCCATATCATGGTAGACCTTATACACAGACTCGGGATCATCCAAGATTGCCATATCCAAATTAAGGCGGCACCCCCGCTCAGGGGTCTTTGGGTAAAAGCTGGAATGAAATGGCTGATGAGAAGCGAAAGAGGTCCGGAAGGCCAATGAGAGATTTTCGCAGCTATGTTGAGATTGGTGACAATTTTGGGCGTGTGCTCGATTATCTCGAGTCAACAAGGGAACTTGAGAACACATTGATACTGTTTATACGTGATGATGGCGCCGAGGGGGCTGCCCTTGGAGATATCATAGTATCTTGGCGTTTAGTGCGACTGGCTACTAACTATTGTAGATTATGGAAGGAGAGGAAACTTTCGGATCAATTATTGAGAAGTATTACGATAATAGTCTTGAGAATATGGGAGACAAGGACTCGTTCATTTGGTACGGTATGTTTGGAATCAATGATCCCACGTATATCAAGAATCTATTTGATCAAGATTTTAAGCAGGTCCCAGATGGGCGTGTACAGCGAGTGCACCACTGCAAGGATTTAAATGCTGGATCACCAAGGGTGGAATACGCTATCCCTGCACTGTTCGATATCTTCAATTTGAACAACCCGGCCAGACTATAACGCACTCTTTGTCAACGGTTATGGACGTTCTACCAACGTTTTTAGACCTAGCGGGGGTCCCCTATCTTGGAACGTCTTTTCGCGGTCGTGAAGTAGCGACCCCGCGAGGAAGAGCATTTGGGTTCAAGTGATTTGGGTGAATTGACGACCTCCTATTATCAATCGAGCCAATGTACATTTCTCACACAAGATACCACCCCAGAAACAGCTACGATCCACGGAGAAGACGTACACACCCACGACTGGGACCTCTTTGGATGCAGAGCTATCCGTGAGGAATATTGGAAGGCGATATGGATGAACAAGCCCTGAGGCAAAGATGACTAGGAACTATACAATCTTCAAGATGATCCTAGTGGGATCAACGATCTTTCCAGGGCTCAGCCGGACGTGCTTAAGAAACTTGTCCGTTATTGGGAGAAGTATTATGCCGTGACCGGAATGGTCTAGACTCCAGTTTTTGGGATCATAAAGAAGTGAAGCTACGATTTTAGTAGCGACGGTATGGAAATTTAACGATTTTACTGAGAGATGATCGTGACTTAGGCAGCTTCATCTTGAATGCATAATGCCTGCTTGAGGCCCTTCCGAGAATATGTTGGAGGTTGTCTATCCGTTCTCCATGTGTCCCTTGGCACTGAGGCAGAAATGGTGTTGCCCCCCCCCCCCCCCCCCCCCCCAGGGATGAATAGCATAGGCTGAAGTTTGCCTGGGTTTCAATGGTGGGTATTGCCTCTTCAAAACATATTTCAAAAGCTTCAATTTTATCAAAAACGGTGTGCTCCAGGCCTTCCACGTGATATGGAAAACACCCCTGCAATGAGTCAGGAATGCCTACAGGCTGCAGGGTAGGATCGCTCGCTCCTTTCTGAATTGGGGAAATGCTTGGCCGAGTCTGACACCAAACCACCAATCGATCACGCCATCAAACCATCCAATCGAAGTGGATGGAAAAGAAATAAAACCCTGAATTATGATGATCTGCAAGTTCTAAGGTTGCTGCATGGGATATGATTAGACACATGGACCTTCCAATCTAATGGGGTCAGAGCGAGAATGCGGGAAGTCACCATATAAGCCGGGGTATCCCCCTCGATGCCGCGTTCCTACCTTTTTCCTGTTCTCAACACGACATGTCAGAAGGGATCAAATCGCCGGGCCTCGAGCCAACGGCGATTGAGCGCTCAACTATCCCTCAAGATGAGGGTCCTGACGCAAATTACAAAGCCAAAGCTGAGGTTCTCAACCGCGCCATTCAGACGATCGGCATGGGCCGATACCAATGGCAGCTCTTCGTCGTGATTGGATTTGGCTGGGCGAGCGACAACCTGTGGCCAATTGTCACCTCTCTGGTTCTTCCCGCAGTGTCAAACGAGTTCCATCCATCAAAAGCGCCGCTGTTGACGCTCGCGCAAAACATCGGGTTGCTCGTCGGTGCGGTGTTTTGGGGATTTGGATGCGATATTTTCGGTCGCAGATGGGCGTTCAACTTGACGATCGGAATCACGGCGGTGTTTGGCCTGATCGCAGCGGGGTCGCCCAACTTCGCGGCTATATGTACATTTGCCGCTTTGTGGTCTGTCGGCGTCGGTGGAAATCTGCCGGTTGACTCGGCCATCTTTCTCGAGTTTCTACCTGGATCACATCAATACTTATTAACTATATTGTCGATTTACTGGGCTTTGGCGCAGGTGGTCGCTAATTTGATCGGTTGGCCGCTGCTTGGGTATAGAACTTGTGATTCAGCGGAAGGATGTACGAAATCTGACAACATGGGGTGGCGGTGGTTTATGATCACGATGGGTGGCATCGCGATGATCATGTTTGTTGGTCGGTTTGTGTTTTTCACGATTTTCGAGTCCCCCAAATACCTAATGGGGAAGGGGAGAAATGAGCAGGCTGTGGAAGTCGTGCACGAAGTCGCCAGAAGGAATGGAAAAACATCTGATTTGACGAGAACTGAGCTCGACGCCTTGGACCAGGGCGAGATACAGCATTTTACCGCGGCAAACATCGTCCGCCAACGCCTAGAGACCGTGCGGTTCGATCATATCCGCGCTCTTTTTGATACCCCCAAGCGAGCATGGGCTACAACCTTGATCATCCTCGTCTGGGCATTCATTGGTCTCGGCTTCCCACTATACAACGCATTCCTTCCATACATTCAGCAGTCCCGAGGCGCCGAATTCGGCGATGGGTCGACATACATCACGTATCGGAACTCGCTGATTATTGCTGTCATGGGCATCCCAGGCTGTCTGCTTGGTGGAATGCTGGTTGAACTACCAGGCTTTGGCCGGAAGGGCGCTCTCAGCTCCTCGACGGCTATAACTGGAGCCTTCCTTCTTGCGTCGACAACAGCTACCACATCAAACGCTCTGTTGGGTTGGAATTGCGCCTTTAATTTCATGAGTAGTCTCATGTACGCTGTGTTATATGCATATACTCCCGAGATCTTCCTCACGAAGGACCGCGGTACGGGAAACGCATTAACTGCGTCTGCAAATCGGATTTTTGGCATCATGGCTCCCATCATTGCCATGTTCGCTGACCTCACGACTGCTATTCCTGTTTATGTGAGCGGGGCCCTGTTCATCGCAGCAGGCATTCTTGTGTTGTTCATGCCATATGAGTCTCGCGGAAAGGCGAGTTTGTAAATATGCCGATGCGTTACACCCATAATATTCAGAGATGGACATTGATCTGCTCCACAGGATGAGTGAGGACGTTGTGCTTCTAAATCGCAAATACCAATTCACCCCTGCAGACAATAATTTTGTCGGACATGAGATCATCCTAAAGTTAATATAAATATCCTGGCCAGGTCCGCCCAATTGAGGCATCGGACAGCCAATGACATCATACCCCTGGCCTCTCCCAATTAGAAAGAAACAACATCACAACAATAGGCCCTCACCAGTCATCCACCATTCGCCACTGTCGTTTAATATAACAGACTTTCTAGAAACTGTCTCTCAGCCACTCCCCACAAGTAATCGGAGAATATCAACGAATCAGGATGTGTTATTATTCACGCTGCGGGGAAAATAGGGGACAGCCATACGTCAGATCGATACATCCAAGGTATTGTTAGATCGCGGTGGCTGCCAGAAAGTACGTAGTGGATGTCGCACCTGATATCATGACTATGTAACCGGTTTTGGAGCGTGGCGTTGGTATAAATACAGACGGCAAGGCCTGCGACTCTACCATAGTCTCGATCAACACCGTGAAACACCCAACACTTCCAATTACATATTCCTTCCAACACACAAATCACACATCCTCTTCCACATAACCACCATGTCCAACGAGCAAAACCGTACGTTTCCCATACACCAAACCTAAAACCCGGACCCCAACTAACTAAACATCAATAGCCGGACTCCTCGGCGGCCTAGGCGATACCTTGGGCAAGACAGTCGGCGGAGTGACAAACACAGTGGGCGGCACAGTTGGCGGGCTCGGCTCAACCGTGGGTGACGCAACATCAGGCGTTGGACAGACCGTCTCAGGTGCGACGGAGGGTGTCGGCAATACAGCGAAGAGCGCAGGACAGGGGGTGCAGAGTGGTGTATCTAGTCTTGGGGGACAGAAGCAGACTGGGGATAACCCGCTTGGGCTGAATAAATAGGTTATTGATGGTTTGGAGGGGTTATATTGGTTAGCGAATTTATGATACGGGTCGTCGTGCTTGTCTTTCTCTTTTATTCGATGACTCGGGTGATTTTTGAATGCGACCCTGGCCAAGGTTGTAAGATTGTATCTGATAATTCCGGTCGCAGAGATTGGCGGTTTCGTGAATAGGTGTGGAAGGGGGTTCGTTTGTTAAAATGAGGTCTGCTGTATATGCCACTCAATGGATCCAACAAATCCTCCCATGTCTGTCGATCCACGTATGTAAGATTATATAAGGGAATTAATATATGAGATATCGTATTTTGGTGAGCCTCCTTTGGAGTCTCTTTCGTAAGCCTTCTTAAGTTGTTTCTACGTATAACCAGGGACCCTTTAGTATATCCATGGATATATGTAGGTAGGCCCCTGGGTACATATTTGCGTACGTAATACCTCAGCTGTGAACAACGTTGGGACATGAAAGAGATCAACAAAGAAATCATCTATGCGTTGCTTAGGTGGACAACATGTCATTGCTATTCTTCTTCCTCTCCTACTAGGCCAAAGTGAACAATATGAGCGTTGTACAGGCAATGATAAACTATATAATAGTAATTGACTGAGATAGCATACACCATAGCTACAAGTTTGTTTTGTATAGCTAGCACGTACATAAGTAGAGCAAGAACCTCGTGCATCTAGCTACCACGCCAGTTCCGGTTTGGCCATACAACTAGACGCCTCCAACTGCGAACAAAAGGCTTCATCTTGCGCCGAATCCTTCGACGACTGAGCCTTCGGGGTGGCCGGCCAAATCTCCGCTCCTCCTTGCTTTTCTTCATTTTTTCGGTGTTCCATGAGCATTCTTCTGACACTACTTTGGAAGTGTATAGGTCCCTAATGTCTCGGTTAGTTGTTGCCATAGTATTGGTACGGTTGGATGTCACCTTCTCCTTGCTAGGGTGTAGTTCGCCGTTGGTGAAAACCCCAGCACTCAGGTTCTCCTGCGTTCCAACACAAAGCTCCTTGTCCTCGTCGAGAACCTGTCTGTAGAACGCGTTGATATTCTCAAACTCTTCATCAGTGGCATCCCGGTGACGGTAAACTTCGTTCTCAATCTTGCTCGAAGTAGCAGATACAGGAATCATGCGTTGGATATAGAAAAATTTATCACTAGCACAGTTAGCCCAGCCATTTACCAACTTGAAAGGGTAGGAATATACTACTCACGTCACCGTAACAGAAGTCGTAGGATAGAAGTACGTAATCGCCCGTCGAAATTGGCTATCAGAGCCCTCCTTATTGAAAATATGATGCTCCATATACCGGGCCTTGGGCTCAACCCGATATTTTGGTAAATCCGAAACGCCGTTGATAAGCGGATGGGAAGTAGCGCAATGGTAGCACTCATTATAATTTTCAATGACACCCTTCCAGTTCGCATCCAACTCCATCTCCCAGTAATGATCGAACTTGAACTCGGCGGCAAAATCAAAGTCCTGCATGCGAGGCTCCTCATCAACCTTCTCGTAATCATCTTCCCATTTCACGTCCGTCTCACCGGCTTGCAGATTGACCCATACAAAGCCAACCTTGTCGACATGCACATGGATTGGGAATAACGAGTGTTGGGTTTTATCAAAATCAGGCACTGTTTCAAATCGCGGAGCTTTGGCGAGATTGCCCTTCAGGCCGTATGACCATCCGTGGTACTTGCAGCTCAGGATGGATGTTGTGCCGGAGGGAGATTGGACAACGGGGAATGCGCGGTGACGGCAAACGTTGTGGAAGCTGTTGATTGTACCGTCTCGGTCCTGGATAAGGAAAAAGGAGAAGTTGGCAATGGTGAAAGACAGATAATCCCCCGGCTTCTTGAAACGACTCGAGTGGGTGAGCAGCATCCATCGCTTAGAGAAGATTGCCCGTCTCTCCAATTGGTACATTGCCTCTGAGCGATACCATGATGCTGGTAGACCGCGTGGAGGGTCCTCTTTTCCCGTGCTTCCTGAGCCGAAAATCCGCCACATTTTGAATGGATGATGTGTTTGAATCAAATTTGGGTCAAATTTGGGTTACGAGGCACCATGGCTACCACGTCTATATAACATGGTACTCTTGGTTGTCGTGAGGGGGTTGAAAATGGGGGAGTGGGGAAGTGCATGTGTGAAGCGATAAGATACTATTATAATTTATGTCAATAAATTGGATTTCACCCTATACAACATGTTAACTTCAAAATGTCAAAGATGGGGGTCTACAGCCTTGGCCCGATAACGATATTACCCCAGCGACTAACGACTAACGATAGACCATAGACCTCTACGGGCAAATATTATAAACTGTGGGAAATAATACAGCCATTTTACCACTAGCCCACTCCAAAAACCATGGTGTCTACTTATGGCCTAGAGGGGGCTAATTCTTAGGTTGATCCCCCTCTAGATATATTAGAACCCTAGTACTCCGTACTACTATAATATATATACCTTCAGTCTCATAATTCCAGATTCCACATTCATCCTATGTATCTTCTTAGCCGCAGCCTGAAGGCCAGGCGTATCCTTACAATAGTGTCTCCAATATTTAAATAATTTAATCATTCCAAGTAGCTTTAGAATTGCTGCGTCGTTGGCCTGGAAGCTTTGGATCCTCTCACGTGGCTTTCGTCACATGATGAGGACCGGACCCGCTATTTGCGGCTCATCAACGCCTTGCGGGTCAGCCACCATATTTCTATCACCAAAGCTCCACAGGTCTTCTGCGCTCATTGACGCGACGGTCCAGTGCCAGGGGCCATGGGCCGACCACGCTCTCTTGTACCGCCCTGCAGGTTCTGCCAAAAGCAGTTCAAGCGACAAGAACATCTCCGGCGACATGAGCGCACCCGTAAGAGATAAACTTCCCAACCAAATCCTCCTATCAATTGACTAACCTTTGTGGAGATACACACGAGAAGCCCTTTGTATGTGAATGTGGCGGAAGATTTGCACGACAGTAAGCAAGCGTGACTTTTAATAAGATCGCGCGTACTGACCGTCTCTCAAGAGATATGTTGACGCGCCATCTACGGCTGTCCCACAAGGACAGCCCCGATTATTCCGATGTAACTGTTGACGATCCATCCTCGCTACCCCAGCGGGATGGGGAATCGCGCAACTCTTTCGGTACCCTTGAGCTTGATGGCACTCAGGGGACCGGCTCCACCATTACTGAGGCTGGGTTCGCTTTATCCCAACCTGTTCCTACTTGCGACCAGCCAGCTATGCAAAGTGATCCTATTGGATTACCCCCTGAAGCAGATCTCATGGGAATCGCGGCGGAAAAAACTGCCAACCAAACATTACTGTGGAATGAGACCGATGATTTAGACTTTCTTTGGAACGACTCGCGTCTATTTTCGGAGGTTCTACCTGCCAGTTTCTTCGACACGAACCTCTCTTTGGTGGATATTTCCCAGCAGTATCAAGCTCCTCTCGTGGAGCAACAGCAAAGCTTCGAACAAGCAGAGCAAGGGCAACAAAACGTCGATGCTTCTCTAGACGTAAACACAGAGCCCAACGTGGACCACGAAAATCACCCCATCGCTGCCGAGGAAGAGGGCGACCCATCTCAAAACCGTCAATTGCAAGGGAATTTTGCTCCTTCAATTTCCCCTTGGAAACTGACGCCTTCGGATTATGCAGGGCTTTCCAATGACATCAAAGAGCTCGCTTTTGTTCTCCCGTCATCCTTTTCCTTGCCTTCCCGACATACCGTCTCTCGCTTCCTGGAAGGATTCTTTCGCAGTTATCATGATCACATGCCATTCCTCCACATCCCATCTTCCTCTGCGTCCTCGCTCGGCACCGAACTCATTTTATCACTAGCGGCGGTTGGAGCGTTCTATCGCTTTGAAGATGCAAAAGGGTACATGATCTACCACGCCGCACGGACACTTATCAACTGGCGTCTCGATCAACGCAGCGGCCTAGGAATTTCGAATCTAACAAAGACTTCCCACGGCTACGCGGACACTTCGAATATACGAGGTCCCCCGCAGAGCTCCCCTACAATCAATAATGATAAAGATGCTCATCCTGGCTTATCTAGAAAAAACCCAACGCCTTTACGTTTGTTGCAGGGACTTATAACCTTGATGACTTTGGCATCATGGGCCGATCGCGCTGTAGTGGGTGACTCACTCGCGATGTCCGGCCAAGTCGCTATGTTAGTCCGTGAAATCGGCATCTCTGCACCTGACGCAGGCCACGAGACATCTTCTTGGGAAGACTGGGTGGAGAAGGAGGAGCGCCGTCGAACACTATGGGTGGCATATGCTCAATCCAACTTACAGTGCCTGGCATTTCATTTCCCGCCCACGATCCTGAACCAGGAAGTGTTTTTGAGCTTGCCATCTTGCGGCGAAGAATGGAAAGCCTCGAATTCCCACGAATGGAGACACATGCGAAGATTTCATACACCTGATTCCAGAAACTTCCAGCAAGCTTTGGGAGCAATTCTCCAGGGGCATCAAATTCACAAGCCGGTGGCAATCTCTGCCTTCGCGAATTATGTACTCATCCACGGCATATTTCAAGAGATATTTTTCGCTCGCAACACATCTTCTCTGGTAGACCAATCTACTGGGTCTTTTTCATTGAGCTTCGCGCAGGCAATGGAATCGGCACTGCGAGCGTGGCAAAATTCCTGGGAGGCAACCTATGAATCCACCCTGGATCCCTTATCTCCTAGAGGTCCTATGGGATTCAACGCGACAGCCCTTGTGCGCTTAGCATATATTCGTCTTAATGCCAACACAGGACCGCACCGTCAACTAAGCACTCGGAATCCCGAGGAAATTGCCCGTGCGCTTATCGATGGCCGACCTGCTGTCCGTCAACGCTCCCCGTTTCTCGACCGTGCAGTTTTGCAGTGCATCCATGCATTAAGTATTCCTGTCCGGTCGGGAATACAGTTCATAGCACGCACTCAAATGCTGAACTGGAGCATGCAGCACTCGCTTTGCAACCTTGAATGTACATTCCTTCTCAACCATTGGCTCCAGGAGATTGCTCGATGTATCGAGGTGTTCGGCGTTCAGAATTTACGGGACGATGAGCGTAAGCTCCTCAGCATGATCCATACTGTTATCAGAGAGGCAGATCTTACTGAGCTTTCAGATTGGGCGGATGATGATGCGGATGCAGTCCGCCGTCTAGCAGCATCTACCGCTCGACTGTGGGCCGAAACATTTGGAGGGTTTCATGTATTCAATATCTCTCAGGTGATAGGCGAGAGCGTTACAATTATCGCTGATATCCTGGATTCACGGCTGGCTTCTTCGGCTTGACATGGGGGAACAATGATTTAACTTCACAATTCGAACAGCCTAAGGCTCGCTGACTGACACAGGAGGAAATCTGATGAGTAGAAAGTCTGGCCATTTCTGTCACAGTTCCCTCACAATTTTCTGGTTCATTCTACGCCAGTCTATCCCTTTCAAAACGAATCTTGATTACCCTGCCAAATTCGCTCTGCGCAATTAACTGTGGCCTAGACTGACCTCCGATCTAATAAAGAATACCATTAGCCTAACGACAATATGAAAATTTCTGGACTGTATTGTGGAAGGGGAATGTGGCGCAAGACGGGTTCCCATTCCCCTGAAGAAACTGGGGTACGGGCAACTAAGTATGCCACTGGTTCATAACTCTCTCATTGGGTCATATTACCAGGCATTAATTTATCCACTCTCATTTTACAAGTAGAAACAAATTAACTATATAGTTGAAGATAACGCTGGGTTAAAAAAGAGATATAGTCTGATCTTTATAGGGTTTAAGATTAATGGTTGGTCGTACTATTATTAACTATATAGTCAAAGGTTATATGTAGAAAAGTCTACGAAAGTCTCTTATATAGAATATACTTTTTTACCGCCCTCGTATATGTCTAAGAAGACATCTAAACAGCATTTAAAAAGATAGCTTAAAAGATATCCCAAAAGATATCTCAAAAGACATCTAAAATGAATAGAACAAGGCCGTATAAGCGGTTGATCGCAATTCTTGTCTTGTATAGGCCTCCGGCGATGAATGAAGCGGTGAGTAATATCCAATGAGAGAGTTAACTATGAACTGCTGGCTACTTACGTAGTCGCCCGTACTGGGGTAATTACTTCATATATGCCCGATATCTACCCCATCCGGCATCAGACGGCTCCGGGTAGTCCGGTGGACTTGTAATATATTTTGCTCCACTGTTTCCATAGTTTGGTAATTTCCTGCCTTCGTTAATCCACTGGGGCAATAAAAGCTGATATGTAAGCAAATCTATAAGTTTTGGGGTAGAAATGCGATGTGGTTCGGATGGGGTAGAAATTGCGAACAGAACAACAGATTAATTAGTAAAACTATCAAATTCTTACCTTAACTACGTAGAGAAGTGAACGTTAAATAGACCCTTTCATCCTACTACAATTCAAACCTAACCGTGACAATTGACTCTCCAACTCCTTATTTCATATCAAAATGTCTTCTCACACTGTTCTTCGCCACACAACTCGCGATTCTTGGAAAAACATCCAAACATTCGTTGAGCCTCGTCCCATTGTTGGAAAACATGAAGTCCTCATCAAAGTCCGCAGCGTTTCTCTCAACTACAGAGATGTTGCTATCGCCACTAGCCAGTACCCATTTCCTGTGAAGGACAATGTGGTTCCGGGATCAGATGCTGCGGGCGATATCGTCGAAGTTGGCGAAGGAGTGACCGGGTTTGCGAAAGGCGACAAAGTTGTCGCTGCCTTCGATCCGGCCACTCTGTACGGACCTATGAAGACCTGGCAGACAGGCCTAGGCGGCCCTACAGATGGGGTTCTGAGGGAGTACATCACGATTCCAGCCCAAAGCGTGGTAAAGATTCCTGAGTCGTCGACCCTTAGCTATGCTCAGTGGGCTAGTGTTATCTGTACGGGTGTGACGGCTTGGAATGCTCTGTATGGAAACGTGGCATTGAAGCCCGGCCAGACCGTTCTTTTCCAGGGTATGCTACGTCTATACGACTTTCCTTAATCTATCTCTTTAGATAATGGCGCTGACATTTAATTGATAGGTACGGGAGGAGTGTCTATCACCGGCCTAGTGTTGGCTAAAGCGGCTGGTGCGACCACAATCATCACATCCTCTTCCGATGAGAAGCTAGCCTACGTGAAGGAGAAGTACGGCGTCGATCACGTCATCAACTACAAAAAGGCCCCCGACTGGGCAGCCGAAGCCCAGAAGATCACCGGTGGCCAAGGTGTCGATTTCATTCTCGAGAACGGTGGCTCCGGTACAATGAAACAATCTCTGGAAGCGATCGCGTACGGTGGAATTATTTCTTGTATCGGATTCTTGTCTCTTGCATCCCAAGACGAGATGCCCGATGTCGCCCTTCTTGCCTTGGGCAAGGGAGCCGTTGTGCGTGGCATCATGGTCGGCTCGAAGGAGATGCTTGAGAATGCTGTTCGCTTCATCGGCAAGCAAAACCTGCAGATTCCGGTTGAGAAGGTATTCAAATTTGGCCGTGATGATGTCATCAAGGCTCTTGACTTCATGACAGGCGGGCAGCATATTGGAAAGATCTGTATCGACTTTTAGGCTGTGCATTCCTGACGAGCATTTCTTTTTCCAAAAGATCATTCATCTACCTAGTCATTCCCTATACATACCTAGCCAACCAATGAATTGGGAGCGCAGTGATATGTAAATAAACAATTGGACGTGTTCAATTTGAACCCCACAAACCAATGCAAACGTTTTATGCTGGCTACATCTTTCTAGAATATGTTCGTAGACCCATGCATCTGTTGATGCCTGGCGAAAACGCCCTTGCCCTGCTCGGGGAGAAGTGGTGAGAACCTAACGAGTACGAAGACCCGGAGAATAGTTAGGAATTTATACCGCACAAGCATTACGATACAACCGAAGAAAACTGACAGGAAGGTGTTTTCCAATTCAATTCTATATAGTCATTGAGAGATGATCAATGTGGTATCCGCCCTCGGGCGATTTCGCAAAGCACCAAAGGAATGCAGAGGTTCCATGCTGTGATCAAGTAAGAACTGCTAGATCGGACAAGAAACCCCACTTAACAGCCTCCTTGAGTTCATTATGTTGCCATTCGGTTAATTCTCCTTTTGGAAAGAGGAAGGATGATTCTTTCCCGTTTGCCCGTTGGAGTATAGGTAAAATCCCACCGTCATGAGCTATGATCACAAGTACACTTTCACAGGCATCAAGTTCTTGGATACCTTCCACACTCCACTGGTATTTGTCAATATCGTGAGTAAACATTGCAGCGGCCTTGTAGATTGGTGACCGTTCGATGTCGCTCTTTTTATTGATTTTTCCAGTGATGTCCCCGGGGCACACGGACGCCTGTTTCGAATGTACTGCTACATGCAAAGGAATAACATGTTTAGGAACAGGGGCAATCTTCGACGGGCGAAGTTCCCCGGGATGATGGGCACAATCCTGATGTCTGTCAGTACCGCTGTTGTAATAAACACCCCAATGACTACTCACCCCGCCCATTAAGATGAAAGAATCAGGCTTTACACGAGCAAAGCCACATATATGACCAGCCGCATGACCTGGAACATCCAATAAATAGAAGCTCCCGTCTTCAAACCAGTCAAAAGCTTTGAAGCGCCCAATGGAGATGGAATCTTTAGAATTGTCAAAATCAAGTTCATTTACTCGACGCCCCTTCAAATCAGCCGATTTCACCGGCGAATCCGGATTGTCGGGATACCCTGGGGTATATGCCTCCGTGAATCCCGGCCCAACAATTAACTCCGTGCTGCTTGGAAATTTAGATGGATCCCCAATATGATCAAAGTGCTGATGAGACCAAAATATTGATTTGATCTCGTGTAGTTCAATTCCGTTCGCGACTAGTGTGTCGGGCACGTCCTGAGGCACTGCCACTTTCCACCCCATAGTCGGATTGTTTATACGATTGGCCATGACTGGGGCGAGGCTCTGAAGATCCTTTCGTAGAGACAAATCAAACAGTACCCGGCCTTTCGATGGGTGTGTTATTAGAAATGAATAGGAAGGGATTCGAAGGCGCTCGTGGCCTTCGATGTTTGGATATAAGAACTGTTCTGCTGGAAGATCGAGGCGAGCACCACTGTGGAATATTAGCATATTGCTCATGTCTAGGATTTGAAATTCGATTGATACAGGGAGGGAATATACCAATCAATCAAGGAAACGGAGACAGTTTGCGTTGACATTGGAAACCCCAGAACGGGGTGAAGCTCTGATACCATTTCGGATGGTATTTAGAGACACATTGGGAACGGCAAGGAGAAAACGGCCTGAGAGTGTGAAATAGTAATAAAGAGAACGCCGACCCACATTACGCACATATGATGCTTGAGTGAAAACTTCAGGTATTTTAAGTCGATAGCCTATTGCGTGATGATATGGATTATATATGTCACGATATACGTAACCGTATCAGAACTAATCGTCTACTTACTATTATCTTTGTTGGCTCCTTATTTCGTGTACAACGTGTGGCCATGTTTCTCGAAAGAGGATTTTGTTATTGGAGTAGAAACGGGAGGCTTCCGCCGAAGAAGAAAAAAGGATGCATTTCTCTACAAACAAACAGAGAGCTACTTATGTAGCGGCCAGCGTGACAAACCAGGCATCCGTCTCAACGAGAAAGGAGAGAAGAAAGGTTGGTTGTCTGTTATCAAACAGCCAGTAAGAGGGACCAAGGCACCAAGGCACTAAGGCCCGGTGACTGGGGGAAATTGTACTCCATATTCAGTGTCATAGTATATGCCCTGGGCTCGTATTCTTTCAAAATTCAATAGTATAAACCTGGGCACTTTTGTATAGAGCACGCTATCATAGTGGTCTGTGGATTTTCCGGGTTTCAATACTGTATGTTTCTAACATGTATGTTTCTAACATGTATGACACCATGATATTCGACAAGGAACAATGTTGACTACGTACATATAGATAATAGAGATATCTCTCTACTTACCAAAGACACATGTGGTAGTAACTCTAAACGATCGAGAGAGGGAGGGGGCGCCTTAGGCAGCCACACACCTTACCTATACCTATCTATAGTGGAAGCTGGAGCACGGGTGTATTACACTTCGCCTGGTCATTATCCATTTCCCATTGTCACCCCAAACCAACATTCCTCATAACCCACACAATTTGTTAACGACTCTCCAACCAACATCCATTTGTCCATTTTGCTCTTACTGCACCCTCGTCTAATCAGAATGCCTACCGACTTCTCCAGCTATCGTGAGCGCCAGCGGGCTGCAACCTACTTACAAGCCCGCAATAAAGTCATCACCGCGCTTGAGAGAATTTATGCGCGGATCGAGATTCCCAGCTCCGCCCAGATCGACCCCGCTTCCTACGAGTCTCTTAGTATTGAGTGTCGATTTCTTGAACTAGATGATGACGGGAAACATCTTTATCCCCCGAACTCCGATCCTTCCCCGCCGACTTTCTTTGAACCCCGAGGTGCTACGTGGGTGGCCCCTGTTCGTATACCCGATGCCCAATGTGAGAAAGAGTTCAAGGCAATCATCGACGGATGGGAAAATGCCAAAGATCACCGACTAGTCCAGACGGTTCATTCCCAGGCGTGGTATGTTTATTTGAGTTTAGAACGGATGTTCTTTCAGTTCTGCCGAGAGTGCTACCCTGAGTGAGACGATAGAGTGCCACCTAACCTAAGGCAAATATCCAAATGGGTGAAGAGGTAAGAGACCAACCCACCGCCTCTACGATAGGATCTGTCGAGTACCATGAAGCATACATGGTGGCACGTCAATTTCTGTCAGGATCGGTATACTAACGTTCGCTTCCTAGTGGGACTATTGTACCATCGGTTTTCGCCGAGAAATTCTAATCAGCTCTATGGGGATCGACGCGATGGGCGCCTGCAGCTGCCTTTGTCCCGAAAAAGCCACTGGATCATTCGGCAAAACCACCACATACTCTAATTATTCTTTTGATCAAAGAAGAGCCCGGCGAAGATTTATTCCAGGCAGAGGTGATGGTCCTTACCGCAGCTATGATCACGCGTCTTAAGGGAGAGGAATGCTTGGATTATAACACTATTCCGGTGAGAATATATTCGAAATATTCTTATATTACTGAAAAGCTAATATGTCTTTATAGACATAGGCGATATGTATCACGATTTTCGGACGAATGAAAGCCCGAGTCCTCGAAGCCCATTCCACCCAACAAGGGCTGGCTATCAAGAAGACCCAGCTTCTTGATTTCTCAACCAACCAAGCGGCGAACAAGAATATGGATATTCTGCTTGGATTTATGGCTGGCGACCTGATCGGAGATCCTACAGGACTTGCAATTCCCACATATATCCCAAAGGCTTGTACTACAGATACAATAGACTGTACTCGGGAAACGCGCTGGCCATAAATTAGAGCTCACCAAAACCCAAGAAAGGCGGAACGATTCAGAAGATGTTCCGGAAACTACGCGCTCGAGTTGGGCCTCCGATGCCGATGCCACCCAGTCGGCTAGGATGGTATATATTGTTTTGTTGCCTAGGCTGACTTGATAGGCAACAGCTCCACCGCTCCCGATATTCCACGCCAGGGTGAAGCTTATATATCCGATGCAAAGTCCACGGGTATACCGCAACCGGCACCAATTTTACTTCTAGAATCCAATCTATAGACACCATTTTGCTCTTGGTGAATCAACGAACACCTAAACGGACACCAAATTAAAGGTTAATGTCTACAGGGCAAGGTGGCTTTCTGAATCAATCAAACAAGACATCCCTAGGGGGTTGATCCCCTCCCCAAGCGCCAAAGATGAGGCAAAGCCAACTGTGGGAAAAGATACAGCCATTTTACTACTAGACCATAACAAAGACCATGATCCTTGTTTAGGGCTTAAGGGGGCCATATTCCTAGTTCGACACCAACAAATGTTCGAAGTTGATCCTTGAATCGCGTGACAAAGGCATCGCAGTTACAAATACCGCACGTGATTCCAAGAAAACAAAGGATCAGGAAGGCAAGCCAGCCAAGGGGAAGAACTGTAAGAAGGAGGACACTAAACCCAAATCTAAGAAGGATGATGAGGAAAGTTCGAAGCCCCGATGGAAGAACGCACCTCCCAAAGGAACCTCTGCAGAAGACTGGGCTGAAGAACAGAGAGAAAAGAATCCCCAATATGAAGATGGCAAATGTGCTCATTGCGGAGTCCAAGGACATGCTATGAGACGCTGATTCTACCTCCAGGAAGAACTCCGTGATGGGTTTGAACACCAGAGTGGAATCTGGTGCTTTGCCCTCTTGCCATCATATAACTGAACGGTAACCACTTGAGTAAACATACCTAGCCACAAGAAGGAATCAGGCGAGGAACATATTATTAAAATGTGAGTATTTAGGCACAATCAACAATCCAAAGGATCGACAACAGTCTATCTCTCCCCACACACTGGTTCAAGGGTTAGATCCAGCCTTCCTTTTCAGCACTGCCTGCCCACGATGAACCAGGTCATTATTCTTAATTGTTTCTTGATCAAGTCCCTGTAGAGCTAGGTCCAGGACTGCTGCCGAAAGCTCCTCTCGATGGATATTTGGGATCGCGCGCGTGAAAGTGTTGACAACACGGAACACCAAGGCCAATACAGATCTCCCAAAGGAAGTGGAATTGACTACCACTCCGGGTTGAACAATGCAGATATCTACCCCAGAGTACTCTGCTGGAAGTTTGATGACCATGAGCTCTGTTTCGCACTAAGCAGTATGTCATCTTTAGCACAAGAACATACAAGCAGGCTTGTGGAAATATGACTTACGCGCATGAGTTGATAGTCACCCATGATACTTGGCCTTTTGGTCGGATCTCTGGGTGTACCATCCGCACTGAAATAGATAAAACGGAAGGGTTTCGCGGGACCGGCCTCGTATATCGCCTTGAACCCCGCGAGAGTGCAGTCTTGACACACGCGCTTGACCTCGGCAAAGTCAAAGCCGCTTGTTCTGAATGGCGTCACAGCAACAGTCCTTAAAAACAGCGAGAGTCAATAATCTTCCGAGGTCTTCTGTTTGGTGTTCGTCATGATAATTCACGAGACTGCGGTTGATGCTTACCATATGCAGGCATCCGCCCCGGCAAACTCAGCCTTCACATCGGCGGAATACTCTCCGTAGTCACGGATCACCACACTCTTGAGTTTAGATGTCGGGTCTGTTCCGTCTTCGGCGTCAATGGGCTTCCGAGCTAGTGCGATAATCTGGGTGATCTCGTTGATTTGCAGGCATTGCCTGATGATCTCCGAGCCCACCAGACCGGTTGCACCAGCTACAATGAGCTTCATGGCGATATTATTTCGAGCTCGGTATAGTTATCGGGTATTGTATCAAGATGTCAATGATTATTCAATGCTAGGAGAAAGAAGATATCTCACTTTCCAAGATGTCGTAGATACATCCCAGGAGTTGATCGGGATTCGGAACCGGTCCCAGTCGCCCAGTCCATAAATAATCGGTAAACTGATATCCGAATCCCGATTCACTTCTTCTGTTACAAAGGTGCGTGACTCCTAATATGCCTTCCCATCGGCCCCGGATGCCGTATGAGGCTGTCGATATTGTGGAATATCAACAGTCACCCAATTTCAATAGGTCCAGTGTGCATCTGGCCGACGATGCCACCCGATCGCAATTCCGCCCAGCGGTCCGGACGGGCACGTACCCATTGTTGTAGTCATTTCTGATAGATTTGCTGACTGTTAGATAGGCCTGTGCGAACTGTTCTCGATCTAAATGTAAATGTGTCTGGAGACCTGGTGGTCAAGGCTGCGAGAGGTGTTATCGTCTAAAGAAATCCTGCCTGCCCGGCGACTCGACTCGCCCTCCAAACGCCAAAAGAAATAACCCCATGCCTAGCATCTCCCGACTGGAAGAGAAATTAGATAGCCTTGTTCACCTGCTAGGTGGTGGGCCAGTTGTCGTGAACAGGGCCTCCGATCCGGGTGATGATCTTACACCCGCCTCCACCTCCACAAGCGGAGCCTCATCGGCAACCTCATCCCTAACATTAGACCTGTCGGAACAATATTTGGTTGAGTTTCGCACTCATATGCTCAAATATTTCGCTTTTTTGCATATTCCCGTCGATGCACAATGTATGCGCCGAGAACGACCCTTCTTACTGCTTTGTATTATGGCTGCATCTACCCAATCAACGCAGACGAAGATTGAACTCGGAGAACGAATTAAGAAGACCTTAACAGAACGTATCTTTCTAGACAATGACTCGGCTGCTGTCAGCATTGATCTGCTGCTCGGTCTGTTGACGTTTCTCGCTTGGGGCCATGACCATCTATCTACTCCACGGTACTGCGGCGAGAGTATCGCGTTTTACCCAGTTGGCCATGTCGTTAGTATTTGACCTTCGTCTTAATAAGCCGCCCCCGGATGATCCCAATATGCTTCCTATCGGGGGAAGGTGCTTGGTCCCAGACAGTCCCGCAAGATCTCTGGAGGAGAGACGTGGTGTTCTAGGGTGTTTTGTAATGAGCTCAATGTTCATCTCTCGTCCTTGCAACCGTACATATCTAACTACGTTAGTGTTTCTTCGTATTTTGCGCAGATTGATGCAATGCAGTGGACCCCTTATATGGAAGAATGTCTAGATGTCGTGAGTCAAAGTGGAGAATCTCCCTACGACGAAATGTTTGCACATCAGGTCAGACTTCAGCGCATTGCAGGGGAGGTAGAAAATGCGAGAAACACAACGACATGTCCACCGGCCTTTTATCTGATTGCTCTTCAACATAAGGTGAATGAAGTCAAGGCACAAATCTCGCCACATCTGCAGCAGGAGGGTGAGTTGGGATGACCAGATACCTTCCCCTGGATTTCAACGAATTGGCTGTCTCTACGCATGTCTCAACACGGTCAAATTAGCCTTTGAAACGTTCTTCAAGATCCCGCTTGTCGAATACTATGGAATTTCCTTTCCCTTCTTTACTCAGCTTGCTCGCTACCTCATCGTGCTATCGAAGCTATCAACTCTGAACGATCCCAGGTGGGATAACAAGCTGGCACGCTCAACGGTGGATGTACTGCAAGTGATCGACCAATTGATCAATAATATTCAGCATGCCAAAGCCGCAGATGGCGATCAGTGTATGGGTGGCCCGCTGGATAAATCGACGTGGATCTTCACGTCGGTTCGAGCATGGTGTGCAGCAAAACTGGCGGAGGGTGATGTCGAAGGCGTACATGGGGTACAAGGCGGGAATACTGGCTTTCAACTAGATGGAACCAGTGGCACGCAGCTCGAGGCTTTGTTCCTCGAAGATGCTTGGTGGAGGGGTAGCTTTGATGCATCCTTAGGGGGTGAATGACTTTCTGTATAGGTGTTATGATGAGTTAATTCATGTACTTCGGAGTTTCGGTGGATATTTTGGTACTAGCTATTCTCCTTACGTCGTCGTCTCAATATGCCCGAAGCATTGCGACCCCCATATAATATCCTACCTTTAAGGGGATCGAAAAATAGATCTAGCATTGTTATACATGAATGAGTGTCAATAGCAACCCTGGGTTGAGATTTACTGTATTCGGGGTCTTATTGCTCCAGGGTCGGCGTTCGGTGTGCCGACCCCGACCCGACTCCTCCAGGCCAGCCCAGCAGGTTACCCCGGATATATCTCGGGCTTCGTCATCGCTGCTCTACGCTTTTGTTCCTCGCGCATCATAAGTTGGTATGACTTAGTCTTCATTCAATACGTGAGTATATCATAACATAGGGTAACATGTATGGTTTGCCCTATGTCCACTCAAACCATATTATTCCGCGAGAATAATAGGTGTTCTTTAAGTGCTATGTAGGGCCATTGCCCTGCTACACGGTGTGGTTCGGATAGGATAGTTTGTTACCAGCATGGCCCAGCCGGCCGGACTCTGGTACACTCACACTGCCTGCAACTTCGACTTCCCGGCTTTTCTGCTAGACTCAAGGGCAGCAGACAAGCCAAACTGGGATCCGATTCCATTGACACGATGAGTTGAGTTCAAATTCTTGACGACCAGAATTTGGAAACAAGTGGCGCTCCCTTGGCGAGAAGCGATGACTGACCAGGCTAGGAAGAGCTCCCAGATCTATTTCAGATTAGATAAATATTGGCGTTAAATGTGGGAGGAATCTCACCCTGAACCATCGCTGGCCATATTTGGCCTTGATTGTATCGGTATTGCCGAGCCAGTTACGGTACCATCTCCAAAGTGTTCCAGAATAATGGACCCCAACGGTGTCAACACTATTGATGTTCATCTTTAGTCTCGCCCAACAGCTTGAATGCGCTTCTAGGACTCACCCTTTGATTTCAAATCCAGCTCGCTCCAGGGATCTCACGTAATTCCAAAGAGGAGTAGAAGCGTCTGCGCCACGGAAAATGTATTTATTCAAATACAAACCCCAGATGAAGTCCTCATACTGCCATGCTTGCCGGAGACCAGACAGCTGCACATACATGGCACCATCATCTTGCAGCATATCATAGCATTGGCGGAAGAAGCCGGTCAATTTCCGGATACCAACATGCTCGCCCATCTCCAGCTGCGTGATCTTATCATACTTCATCTGGGGAATGTCACGGTAATCCATGCAGAGGATACGGCTTTGGGACTCCGGGACACCAGCCTTTCGGAGAGCGTCATTTCCCCATGCGGTCTGATGTCGTGCAATAGTGAGACCTGTCACATTTGCTCCGTAGTTGAGACTCGCGAACTTCGCCAATGTTCCCCACCCACAGCCGATGTCCAGCATTGTTTCGCCTTTCTTGAGTGCGAGCTTTTCACAAACAATCGCCATCTTGTTATCCTGCATTTCTTCCAGAGTTTCCTCTCGCTCTGTGTCGGATATGATACCGGAGGTGTAGATCATGCGAGGACCGAGGAACCAGGCGTAGTGATCGTTGCCGCGGTCGTAGTTTGGACGGATCTGCTCTTCATCCTGCGACTTAGTGTGAAACAACACATCCCTTGCGAAGGTTAGGAAAATGAATTTGAACAGGTCCCAGGTAAATCCGAAGTGGGCCCAATCGTGTCGATATTCCAGAATGTCCAAACAATCCCCGTTAAAATCCACCGCGCCATCCAGGTACAATTCGCAGAAGGTTTGCATAGGGACGCGTTTTCTTCCATGCCATTTCGCACGATCGGCCTCGTTTTTGAATGTCACATAGTGCTCTATGGGCCGACCCGGCAATTTCACCTTGTCATTGATGCGAGGACTAGAGGTGGATTTCCAAGCCCAGAAACCAATGAGGACCGGTAAACCAGTAATGAGACCGAGGAATAGTGTCGTTTTCACACCTCCGCCTAGTACGTAGGCTAGGAGAGTTGGAACTCCCACGAGCGCGCTGATCAACACGACATTGGAAAAGCTCTCATTGCCAGCACCTTCCGCCGGCAGAGGAGGATTGTGGATGGCGGGTGACTGGGGATATTAGCAATTTATCGGGCAAGGTTAGGATTATTGAGAGACTGACATCTGTCAGGGGAATTCCACAGCTTTCAGTTGTTGCGAAAGCCGAGGCCTTGGGTACCGGTGTCTGTATGAAATCAATCTCACTGTCAAGTGTGACATCATTTGTTTCTTTCCGAGACATGCTAGGCACTTTGATACATCTGTTTTGCTGCAATTGATGAGAAACAATCGAAGTCAGTTGGAAGAGCGCAGGAACAAGCCCCTTAGGGATTGTTTCGTCATAGGAACCCGCCAAGCCCCTGTAGGAACCCTGAGCCCTGTGGCTTCCCGCGAGTTCCGAAGGCACCAGTCAAAAGCTGAAGACGATGGAGAATGCACATCCCTGCCCTGAAATAAAAGTGGTCTCACTCGGGTCCCGCGGACTCCGATGATATATATAGCAACGCCCAACCTCGTCATTTTGTATATTTGATTCCAACTTCTTATACAACCCATAGATTAAATACACGAAATTGACCCACATAACTTTAAAATAAGAACAGTGAGTATACTGTTTTTGCTTCACTTTCACTGGCTAGTTTGGGTATGTTTACCGCTGGCCGCAATTTCTCTATCTCATGTAAGTATTGTGATATGTTGTACATCATCGAGCTGTAACCTTCTTTACCGACAGCAACGCCAAAACGCTGATCTTGAATCAGAGCTAACAAAAAGCCGACAAGGTGGACTGAGATATCACCGTTTATGGCTACCACTAAAGGTTTTGGTACTATTAGCGCACTCATGGACGTCTATAGAAGACTTTTTATGACATGACTATAACTTAATAACTAATTAAAACGGTGTTTCCTATCATAGAGATCCGAAAGTGAGTTTGTACGTATTGTCTACTAGTTTACGGCTGTGTATTCTGAGCAGATATTTAGACAGCTGAAATGACGACCGAAAAGAGAGATGGAAAGATGTTAAAAGGTTACTGAGACAATCATGCTATCACAAGCCTGGTGGAGATTGAGTTCAACGGCCCCAACATCATAGGTCGTAATCATTACATTCAAATCACTCTCTGAGTCATTGAACCGAGCATCTCGTTCCAGAGTGGATAGGCCGGCATCCAGTGTTCGGACCCCAACAAGAAGAGCCCATAAGCCAAGCTCCATGAACCAAGCCGTCACTGGGAGACATTGCACAACGAGAATCTTTTGATGGTGGCCCCACTTAGTGGGATCTAGGGGTTCCAGGACTTTCCAAGTTAACAGCTTTTGGGGAACCACCCGTAGGCGAGGAGATCCCGAAGCGATAAACTTGGCGTTTTGCTTGGCTGTTCGCAGCTCGAGGTGAGTGTCGTCTTTGCAGACTCAGTAAAAGTACTCTGGTCGAGCCCCAGCCTTGTGCACGGCTTTCTCCGTCGAAAATTTTATTCTGGCCGTGCCAGGACGTGCTATCAGTTGTAAGGACTAGAAGTTCTGGGGAAGGGACCTGCGATCTCTGGATAGCGACCGTGTCGAGTACAAGTGCGAAATACACAGCAACAGCCGCGTAGACACTAAGTCTTCCTCTTTGAGCTCCTCCGGAGCATGGAAGATTTCAGGAGATTCAATCGCAAAGGTGATGTGGTTGGAATGTCCTCGAAATACTCTTTGATCTTCGAGAAAGGCGTCGGGTCTAAAGAGCTAGATCTTGCTTTCAAGTCAGGATCCCAGCTCAACTTGGATTTCAGGCGAGCTACGCCGCGTGAGCCAAGGAGGCTGACCAGGCCCGTAAGACCCTATGAATGTTAGCTTGGTACAATATGTATATAGGCAGAGGTGGATGAGGGCTCACATCAATGGCGTTGAACATAGGTGTTGCTGTGATAAGGATGTCAGACTCGAAGTTCTGCTGGCTTGGGATGTTCCAGATAGCTGTTTGTGTGTTATTGGCTCGGTGAGCTGTTATTGGCTCGGTGAGCCTCGTCCAAGACGAGTACATTGAAGATGGCACTGTGGTTAGGTGATACCCAGTACTCAATAAAGTCCTTCGTCACCCCAGTGCCGCTATCATTGTATCTCGGTGGATCGTACGAGACAGGTGGGAGTAGTTCTGTCCGTTCAATCTCCGCTGTTCGCTCTCGGTGGGTGTCATAAGAGGATAGGATCACGGCCATCCGGGCATCGGGACTCGATTGATCGAAGATATACCGGATATATTGAGGAAGAGATTTCGAAGATAAGACTGAGATGAGAGTAAGATGAGAGAAAGGTGAGAGGAGGATGAGAGGAGGATGAGAGGAGGATGAGAGGAGGATGAGAGGAGGATGAGAGGAGGATGAGAGGAGGATGAGAGGAGGATGAGAGGAGGATGAGAGGAGGATGAGAGGAGGATGAGAGGAGGATGAGAGTGAGATGATTATAAAATGTGAGCCTATCATATAGACTATCATACCGAACATGGAGTGTAACTTGAGGCCTACTGTTGACACAGTTACCGGGCCTTGGTGCCTTAATGCCTTGCTAGGAACTCCCTCAGCAGTTCCAAGTTTACGTGGGTGACTTTGCTACAAGCTCTCCAAGGCAGGCCTGCCCACATAAGCCGAAACTGAGGCCGAACACACACCATTATCCAATCACTTGTAGCGAAACAGGTAGCTACTGACCTAAACAGGGTATTACGTGTAGGAAATAGTAAAATATCAAACCAACCATGGAACTACGTATTCCCAACCGCCGAGTTTATGATTCTGCTTTTAGCTGTCTCTACATCTCCTACATGGTGGCTATCTAAGAAACAGATCCTACATTGCAAAAGCGAGTACTTGGTTACGATGAAAACTAGAATGAGAAACCAGAAGCTGTTAAAGATACAAGTAAAAGTCAAATTAGTACATTATGATCTGTATATTATATATACCGCTGCGTATGCTGTACCGACTTTAAAAGAGCTAGAATAGGTAATCTAAAATATCTATAGTCTTGACTCAACAACACTGGTTCCTATTGATTTGCCCCACCGACGATCGACCTTAGTACAGTTAGTGAAGGCCAGAGGCAGAGAAAGGAATACATACGTCTGCGATGTGGTCATATCCCAGCAATTTAGGTGCCAAACCGGGATCTCGCCAAGCTAATGCTTCTCCCTTGGGCGTGGGAACCATCTGCATCTTGCGATCTCTTTCTTGCTGTTCAACGCCGTCATGGAGGTGATAGAGATATTGTTGGATATTTCCCCGCTCGACAATCATCTTCGTTCGCTGCTTGCGACACTCCTGGAAGATAGCAAGGGCTTGTTGCTTGGCAGTCAGGAACTCGGCTGAGGTCTTGGAGATACTGGGGCTATTTGGGAGTCGAGAGAGGCATTCGCCTAGAACTGCTCCATCCTCGAAGGACATTCCAGCACTGCGACCGTTAACGAATGTAAAAGTCAAAAACAAATGGAATCTTACCCAGAGGCCAAGTACGGCAATGTAGCGTGGACTGCGTCACCCAGCATCACAAACGCCCCGGACGGGTGAGTCCAATCGAAGTCTCCGAATCGGATACAAAGTCGCCATTTCTGGACAGATTCACAAAGCTTCAAGAGTTTGGGGATGCTGTGGCTGTCAGTATGTACTCGCGGTTGAGAGGAAGTATAGAACGTACCGAGGGTCCCAATCTTTGAACAAAGCACACATCTCTTCCACATTTCCTTCGATGGTGGATGCCAAAGATTCCTCTGGGATATCGTCGGGGACAAGTAGTACCATGTTGAACAACTCTCCGCCTCGAAGCACATAATTCACTGCATAATTAGTAATGCACCCATGAGATGAAGAGAAGAACATACCTGCGTGAGCATCCGGACCCAACCAGTAGTTGACCTGGGGATCTGTGACCAATTCCGCAAGATCAGGATCCTTCCGCATTTCCTCCGTTGACAACAACAAGCGGTATGCGAGATCTCCAGTCTTCACCGGAGGGTCGACTCGACCCAGCAATCCCTGCGTCAATTTTCCAAACACTCCATCCGCCCCAATGACAAGATCTCCAATCCATTGCCTCCCATCCGCCGCGGTGGCTGTAGCTGTGGTCCCATCTTCGCTCACGGTCACATCCGCCACACGGGCATTGCAGGTAATATTGACCCCCAGCTCGAGCGCTCTCTTGACCAGACATTGTTGTAAATCTGCACGGTGGAAGTCGCGATACCAAGTTCCCGGGTAGTTTCTCTCCGATGCGTGGAAGTCCAAGGACGAAATATGATTCCCCTTCCATCCAAGGAAGTTGCAAACCCGAGGAACGGTCATGTGTGGCGTCAGAGCCTTTTCAAGACCCCAATGCTGGAGTACACGCGAGCTGTTGGGTAGAATCTGGATACCCGCGCCGACCTCTTTGATTTCCCGTGTTGCTTCGAGGACCTGAACTTGATGTCCAGCGAGCGCGCAACTGATCGCAGATCCAAGACCTGCAAGTCCTGCGCCGACAATGACTATCTCTAGTTGACATGATAGAGAGCGGACTTCTTGCTCTTTGATGGGGATTGGAGGTGCCATTGTGATGGGTGTGTAACGGAACCCAGATGAGGGATATTTCGATTTTTGAATACCGTCCGATATCCTGTGGCACAGGACTACTTATGATAGATAGGCCCATCGGATATGATCCCTCCATGTTTACTTCACTCGACTCCAACTATGGACAAAGATGGGGGTTAGCTTAGTTTGGGTATGCCACTATCGGATAGCTTAAAAGGCACGAATGTCTGAGGGGAAAGGGCTTCACTACGCAGCAAAACGGTATTCAGCTACACTAAGATATGTCGAGAGTGAGTTCTCCCACCTTTCTCCTGAGAATCCGAGCTAACCGAGAAAGTTTTCTTTGAAAGGGCGCACGGCACTGGTGACGGGTGGTGCTCGGGGTTGCGGGCTGGCCTTCGCGCGGGGACTCGCCGAGGCTGGCGCTGATGTAGCCGTCTTTGATTTCGTTGCACCTGAGGAAGGATTTTATGCAATTGAGAAGGACTGCGGTGTCCGAACTGCGTATTACAAGTGGGTGGATTCAATATTATTCATTTGAGGTTCTATCACTAACAACAGCAGGGTCGACGTCTCATCCCAGGAATCATTGGAAGACGGCTTCGCCAGCTTCCAGAAAGATTTTAGCAATGCCCTTGATATTTGCGTTCCATGCGCCGGTATCAATCGCCACCTCCCATTCCTCGAATTTACCTACAAGGATCATCAGGATCTACTATCTATCAACGTACTCGGACTTTACTTCACTGCCCAGCTCGCAGCTAAGCAGATGATTTCCAACGAGACAAAGCATGGCAGCATTATTTTAGTGGCCAGTATGGCGAGCCATATCGCTGTGCGCAGCCAGCTATGTTCCGCCTATTGTGGTACAAAAGGCGCAGTGAGATCGATGTGTCCTGCTATCGCAAAAGAGGTGGCGGAATATGTGAGTTTATCGCAACCCAACTTCAAAGGTTTATCACTAACACAGCGTGACAGGGTATTCGAGTCAATTCCATCTCTCCGGGATTCGTGAAGACAGAGATGACGGCTTCAGTAAGTCCCCACCCAAGCAAAGTACTCCGATATGCGCTAATGGCCAGTTCCCCCATCTCCTCGACGGCTGGAAGTCCGAAGCCATGAACGGTCGAATTGCCGAACCAGAAGATATCATGGGGGCGTGTGTATTCCTCGCAAGCGATGCAAGTTCGTACATGACTGGGTCGGACATTGTTGTGGACGGTGGGGTGACACGATGGTGATAAACACCTGTGAAGAGTGGGGGTTTTCCCCCGCATCGATTTGAACAATTTGAATAAATAGAGAAGATAGAAAAGGATTATGAAATTTATCAAGTCAATAAACAAATTGAATCTCAATAATGTCACCAAGTGCAGACCACGAAGGATACAGACTTGGCCCTGTCGATGCTACCACTACCGTTGTGGTGGTGGGCGCGGGACCCTCGGGGTTGATGCTAGCGTATGTCAAGCTTCGTCTTCTTCAATTGATGAGATACTAACAGCTTTGAAGATGTAATCTCGTTCGCTTTGGAATCGCCGTGGTGATTCTCGATGATCGTCCCGACAAAACATCCACAGGCAAGGCCGATGGAATGCAACCCAAGACCATCGAGACATTCAGACAACTTGGTTTGGCGGATCCATTGCTGAAGAATGGAGCTCGGGTCTACGATATTTCTTTCTGGGTATGTTTCGAATCATTTTCCGGTGTTGGATCTGGCTAACAAAGTACCAGGAATCAACCGCCACCGAGTCCCTCAAACGCACTGGTCGCAAAATCCACTATCCCGAGCACGTTGGTGCTTCCGATCCATACATCCTGCTAGCCCACCAAGGAATGGTTGAAGAGGTCATGATCGATGATATGGAGGCCCGGGGTGTGTTCGTCACACGCAATAGCAGGTTCGTATCTTGCGCGCGTGTGGGTGGAACAAGACAATTAGATATTTTGTATGAGGATGTTACTACAAATACTCCTCGCAAGATCAGGGCGGATTACCTGGTTGGGTGTGATGGAGCTCGATCTAAAGTCAGATCGTTTATTCTAGATGCTGAGCTTGAGGGAGAATTAACAAACGCGGCATGGGGAGTGCTAGATGGTATGTGTTTCCGATCTGCTGGCAGGAACTTTGGCTAATAATGTAGGCGTGATCGATACCGATTTCCCTGATCTATGGAGCAAAGTCGCGTTACGGTCTCATTCGGCAGGTTCGATCTTGTGGATTCCGCGTGAGAAAGGCATGACTCGATTATACGTTGAGTTGAGTTCCACCGACGGGGAGCGGGTAGAAAAATCAAAAGCCACCACTGAATATGTCATGAGCCGTGCCAGAGAGGCAATGCATCCATTTAACCTAGAATGGAAGACAGTGGAGTGGTTCGGAACATATGTTGTGGGTCAACGGGTTGCGAAACGCTTCATGGACTCGGAGGCACAGATATTCATTGCCGGTGATGTATATCGAACTTGATTTCCAACCCATGTCGCGCACAATCTAATCAATATACAGGCCGGTCACTGTCACTCCGCCCTTGCAGCCCAAGGAGCTAATACAAGTATGCACGACAGCTTCAACCTCGCATGGAAGCTCAACCTCCTAATCCGAGGTCTGGCCAAACCATCCTTACTGCAGACCTACGAAGAAGAAAGACAAAAGATCGCATACGACCTCATCAACTTCGACGTGGAGCACTGCAAAGCCTTCGCGGCAGGCGACGCAGAACTAGCCAAGAACTTCGACGATAACATTCGATTCATATCCGGCCTCGGGGCCGAGTATGGTCCAGGAATGTTGACACAAGCTCCAGCCACCACCTCCCGCCTCCAACCCGGAATGCTCCAAATCCCAGCTAAAGTCACCCGCTATATTGATGCTAACCCGGTCGATATTCAGTTGGATATTCCTCTTTTGGGTCAATTCAAAATCTATATTTTCGTGCCGGATGTTTCTCGCTCGCAGGCGTCACTTGACAATATCTGTCAACAATTGCAGTCTATTCTTACTAGTATCAGCGTGACAGCGAATCAGTCATATACGAAGCATCCAAGGGGGCACTCCCCCTCAGATGGATTCCTTCAGGTTCAGCGCTACACTGCTGTCTCCAATGCTTTTACTTTTGCGATGGTCACTCAGTCTGCTCAGTCCGAGTTTGAGATTGTCGATCTACCGGAGATACTGCAGACTAGTCGGTGGACTTTATATGTTGATAATGTTGGAGGGCCAGGTTGCACGGAGAAGTGGTTTGGTGATTTGAACCAGGAGAAGATCGGAATCGCTGTTGTGAGGCCCGATGGATATGTTGGAGCTATTGATACTTGGGATGCCGAACAAGTGGGTGGTATTGGGCAATGGTTGCAGGATTATTTCTCTTTCATGGTGTAATATTTCATTAAATAACTTTGTTGAATGTGTATTTAGAAATTTTAAGACAAATGGAGTTAGTCACACATTGGATACCTGGGTTTCTTTCTTTAAATTTGATCTGTAAAATGACGATAATGATGCTTTCTTTTCAACCCGACCTATCTTTCTGTTTGGGGAGACTTGTTTGTTCTAATAATATGGTTCAAACCAGTGTATTCTTCATATTCATACAATTCTGTAGTAGTATGTAACATAAAGATTTTAGGATACTGTTGAACACGCAGATATATATTTCCAACAATGTCTGTGTTTCTTTGTGTACCCATCATTGACATCGAGACTATAAACATGACAACTCTAAAGAGAGTAATTAGCAATCCGATCTCTTAAACCCCAGATTTATCACGATCAACAAGATCTTCATCCCAAAAGGGAGGTGGAGACATACACCCTATGAGCCCAAGTCAAAATTTGTCGGTCGCACCCCAACAAAAGAACAACAAGAAAGGCCAAATCTACTTAAAATCCACATATCTAGCCAATATTTGACCGGGAATAGATTTTTCAGACTAGGGGGCTACCTCGGAAGAAGTTGAACGCCCAGCAACCCCTATCCAAACGTATGGGTACTCGCTCGCCCAACCAACCTATTGCACCCTTCGCGGATCACCGATAGCATTCGATTTCTGAGTACAGCTCCCTTAATCTCCGCTACATGACCTTTCGATGGCTAGGCAATCCTTGTGTAATCATACAACTCGTAAGTCATTCTTAATTAAAGTCTGTTACAGGGGGTTTCGATCCGTAGTTTCACATTACTATCGCCCCTGCTAACAGGGCCCACTTAGGTGTTAGAACTAGATCAACCCCATATGCTCAAGGACAAGAGCTACGATTTATAAAATTACAAGTTCCCCTGAAGAACTAGACCTAGGATTTGTTTGGTACTCTACCTCATCTTCATACTTTCCTTTCAAGCAACTCACTCCGCTGGTCTCGGAGATTGTATTTTCTCAAGATGGTTTTCTTCAGACAGTCTCTTGCTCTGGCAGCCCTGTCCTTGACCCATGCTGCCTCCGCCCTTCCGGCACTGAACGATCTTTCCTCTCGGGCTCAATCCCCCGCTGATCTTTGCGGAGACTACGCTAACCTTATTCTTCCAAATACGCCATGGATTGTCTACAACATGCTATACAATGCTGCTCAGATTGTCGGCACGCAATGTACAAATTATGACGGGGCCACGACAAGCGAAAATGGCACAGAGGAGGTACTCTGGAGCAGCGTGACCAACATCGATTACGTCGAGAGCACGTAAGGATCCTGACCCTGCGTCGATATCAAGGACTTACTAAGAATATACTGTAGGAACAATGTCCCCAAAGGGTACTCCTTTGTCGGTCTGACCCAGAACCTCGAGACCAAACTGTCCGTTATCGAGTCCATCCCGGCGGCCTACAGCTGGACGCGTACCAACACCACTGATTTTAAAGGTGCGATCCCCCAGTACCCACACCCGTTTTCTATACTGATCATCCATTCGAGCAGGAAACATTTGCTTCGACTTTATGACCAATGATATCAAAGGTGACTCAACGTCGTCCTCCTCGCACGAGCTTATGCTGTGGCTGCAGTACGAGGGCGGTCAACTCCCTATCGGCTGGACCAATGGACCGGCCGGCACGATTGACAACCTCTTCGGGACCTCGTGGACGTTGTACGAAGACGTCAATACTGACACCGGGATAACGGTCAGCACCCTAATGCCCACCAAGCAGTTTGAGGGCTCTTTCTCTGGCAATTTGAAGGACTGGCTGCTCGCTCTGGCCGATCTGGGAATATTTACGGAGTCCACATATGTCAATGTCGGCAATGCTGGGTATGTATTGCCTGTCCTTCTTGTTGCTCTATGTTCACTAATGGATCTTGACAGCACGGAGTTCTTCTACGGAAATGCGGTGATGAACTCGACCCTCGGTTTGCAGATCAACCTGGCATAAAAATCGATCAGTATTGACAATTGGTCCGTTATGGGGGTCTCATGGGTCGTAACATATTTATTGCGAATTGGTTAGAGCTCGCTCGGTGGTGACGCGAAGCGATTCTTAGATCTGTATCATTATCCCTACACTAATTCCATTTCTCGAAAAGTACACGAACAACCCTTAATACAGATGAGCTAGCAATACTCACATCCTAAGCCATAACCGTGACAAGCTCGTAAGCGCCGGGACAGGAAGAAACATGATTGCTTTCTTGAAATCATAAACACATTATATTCCAACAAGCCTCAATATATAAAAACGCCAAAAGAAAATAATATCAACACCAAATTATAGGTATATACTCTTCCAAGCTCTTTCTAAGAACATTAATATAAACGGGCACTGAGTATTTGATCTAAACAATTTAGCCCACAGCTTGAGAAGCTAATCCCAAGGAAGCCGGTTCTAAATCTAGCAATGCTATCAACGATCTAAGTATAAACAACCTAGTAGGTTAATGCTAATCCCTTCTGGGTCAAGTCTGCTGATACTGAGGATCACTGAGCATGCCCTTATAAAAGCGGCGCTAGCTCAAATAGGAAAGCCCCACCCGCCAGGAAATAGCATATGTCCGAGGGTGGGGGGAGCTCGTTTCATAGTGGGGGTTAATCTGCTTCCTTGATTGCCGATCACCAACCTTCAAGCTTCATCCCACTATTCAAGCAAACCAACGATCCCACTTTAAATGGAAAGGTCAAGAATGGAAACAAAAATGGAATACCCCTCCAAGCTATATATACCACCCTAGCCAAAGCCAAAATGGGCGAATCACAAAATCAATATATCTTTGCAAAATGGGCTCAATCGCAATCACCGATCCGTTGTTTGAGTCTGTCCGTCTGGGAGCTCTCACTCTTAAGCACCGCGTCATTTTGGCACCCTTGACGCGGATGAGAGCGGACAAGGAGTCTGAAGGTGTTTACGTTCCCAATGAGCTTAATGTCGAGTACTACTCGCAGCGAGCCTCAGAGGGAGGGTTTATGTTGACCGAGGCTACCCCAATTAGCAGGCATGTATGTGAATTCTCTTCCATTTGAGTGGTTTGATTGATTCATGAAACTAACATCCTCAGGCTGCTGGATACCCAGGTGTCCCTGGTATCTTTACTTCCTCGCAGATCGCTGGCTGGAAGAAGGTTACCGATGCTGTGCATGCTAAGGGTGGTTATATATACTGTCAGTTGTGGCATGTTGGCCGTGCCACTGTTTCCTCCTTCATCGAAGGAAAGGAAGTTCTTGGAGCCAGTGAGATCCCAATCAGCGGAAACGCACTTGATGGATCTGAGTACGCTGCTTCACCACCCCGCGCCATGACTATCGAGGAAATCCAAGACACAGTAAAGGAGTACGCTGGTGCAGCAAAGCGAGCCCGTGAAGCTGGATTCGATGGTATTGAGGTTCACGGTAAGAATCCTTCCGGTCTTATTCATGTGCTATAACTAAAAAACCAGGTGCCAATGGATATCTTCTTGACCAATTCATCCACGACAATGTCAACACCCGCACCGACGAGTACGGTGGCAGCATCGAAAAGCGATCTCGCATCATCCTGGAAGTCCTCAAAGCAGTCAGTGCTGAAATCGGACCTGGTCGCGTCGGCATCCGTCTGTCGCCCTACAATTATTTCCAAGACACACGGGATTCAAACCCCAATGCCAACTGGCTCGCACTGTGCTCGCTGATTGCTTCACTTCCCGAGGAATCACGACCTGCATACGTGCACATGGTCGAGCCTCGCTTCGACGAGGTTATGGACGAAGCGGCCAAGATTGACTCCTTAGCCTCGGATAAGCCATCACTGGATGTGTTCCGGCCGACGCTGAAGAAGTCTGGCATCTCTCTCCTGGCAGCTGGAAGCTTCAATGCTGAAAATGCGGGTTCTAAGCTTGCAGCCGATGGAGCGGATGCTGTCGTGTTTGGTCGTTATTTCATCTCGAACCCTGATCTGCCGCGTCGGTTGAAGGAGGGTTTGCCTTTGACTCCTTATGATCGCACGACATTCTATGGTGCTGATCCAGCTGAGAAGGGTTATACCGATTATCCTTTCTATACCAAATAGATATAGACATAGATAGAGCGCGCTTGTTCGGATCAACATGTCGGATTGGATAAACTACATATTGACTATCAAATAAAAAGACTATCATGACAATCTCATCAAAACTTTCATAGCATCGTGAACAACGGCCCATCGGACTGTCGCTAGTTGTTTAGCCATAGCCGCTGCGAGAGGGCGAGGACAGTATTTCCCAGATAACGCTGCTAGCTCTGGTAAACTGGGACAATTGGTTAGCATGACGATCAATGAAGATAGGTCGGTGTTGACTCGGTTCTCGTCAGAGGTGACATTGGGCCCACGATGGAAAACCCAGCAGGCTAACGTGCAGAGATACAAACACCAGGGGAAGTGGAAGGAATCGGCTTGGTCCCAGTCATGAAGACTCAACACGGCGTCTTGGAGTAAAGATGCCGCTTGTCGCGCAGTTGTACAGGATGGTCCGGATTCCTCCTGAAGCCATCTCGTAATATTCCGCAGCGACCGTGCCTGATCAGCCTCCGTCACTGTACGCCCCAAGATCTGGCACGCGCCGGCAACGATCTGCAAGTCGAGAACCTCGACATTCAACGCCAGATATGCTGCATGGTAAAGGGCATACCCGGAGATCTTGAGCCCCGTGAATTGCCGAGGACTAGCAGTTTGAGCGAGTTTAATAGCAAGGCAATCGGCATCGAAGTCAACTTTCCACAGATCATAGGACCGACCCATGCGCGGTGTCCAAGCTCCGACACGCTCCGGGGTCTCGGACCGTAGGGTTGTTTGATCGCGACGTTTCAGATCTGCAGACACAGACATTAACCCGTGTAGCACGACGATTCGCGCAAAGACATTCAGATCTCGAGGTCTGGCAACAGCCGCCGGTGTAATGTACCCCTTCAAAACAGTGAGGAAGGGGCGATTATCTTCACGGAAGGCGTGCTGTGACCACTCTCGAGCGGAAGAGGCATCCCACACTGCAGGACCACAGGGCAATGAAGATCTAATCTCGAACGCAGACATACACAGCGATTGGGAGAATAGCACTGCATGCTGCGTATCCCACATGAAGCAATGTATGGCTACCCTCTTGCGCTGCTCTTCCTCCATAGCTTGTCGCCAGATTTGATCTAAATCCCCGGACTGATTCACGTTGGACAAGTCGCGTATACCACAGCAGTTGCTACGCCTAATCATTTTGATCAGCACACAGTGGAACAACTGGGCACGCTCTCGCTGTTTTGGTCCAGCTCGCATCTTGCCGAAACAATCTATCAGGAGCATGGTCTGCAAAACCCATAGGTCAGCTTGCGGTGAGAAATCCGGATGGCATAGAAGCTGGCTTCGCAGGACATCGTGGACCTCCACTGCTAATTGATGGGCCTCACGGGAGCCGTATGTCGCGCCCATAAAGAGGATCGATGCGAGGAAGACTGGCGGCGCGGTGCTTGGATCAAATGTATGTTGGTGGATCAGAGGGTAGGTCGTGTTGAACCGATCGAAGAACATATCGCAGTATGACTGGAGCGCAGGGAGTGTCAGAAGCGGCGAGTCAAGGACCATGGGGTGTCCATCGATACTTGTCGGATGTGCGTGTGCCACCATTGCTAGAATCCCCTTGCGCGCTTCTTCGGATATTATCGGTAGATTTGTTCGAGGGTTCGGGTCAAGTGTTGCCGCACCGGACATCCAGTCCAGGTCAGGGAGACTCGGTACTGCAGGTGAGTTGGGTTCTCCAAATACTTCGGCTCTGTCCATGATTGACGCCATGAGCAAGGCCGATGGACCATCGTATTTCTCCATTACTTCTGTCGGATTCGAATCGAATTGTTCCAAAATGGGGGCTGTGTCGAATCCGAGCGGGAGATTGAATTGGTGGAAAGCATCATCGAGCGAGGAAACATCAAACAGCCAATTGTAGTTGGAAGTTGCTGCAAATGGGAGGTTGAAGTCGGTTGCTGCTGAGGTTAGCATATGAATTATGAGCGACCACTTGGGGATATCCATACCAGTGTCCATTCCAAAATAATCCCCTATCCCATCCAACTCTACTCCAAAAGATCCATCCGCTGCATCGAACTGTCCAGGCATCGGCTCAACATATTGCTCAAAAGGCCCAGCTGGCACCAAAGAAGCCAGGAAAGGATCCGTATCATCCATAGAGATTGAAGTTGGGTCAGTGCCCGAGCCAGGTGGTGACAAGGGGACACCATCGTGGAAATACTCTTCCTCTCGCAATTCTGGTTCCTGGCTGGAACTATTTGCGGAGATAGGGGATCGAGTTGCAGCCGCAGTCCTCAGTTGTCGCTGCGAAGGACGAACAATAATAGAACCATCCTCGGCCCTTCGGGTCCTCTTTCTGGTCTTCAAAGTACCCTGCCCAGGCCCTCCAGCTTCAAGATCCCGTTTCTCGTGTCGCTCCATATGTCGTGCTGAACACGCATCAGCACCAGGTTAACAACTAACGCTAGCTTCTCTTACCTAACAGATCTGAGCGTTGAAAATGAACAGAGCAACGCTCGCAGGTATACCCATTACGCGCCTGCTCGTGGTTGAGCGCATGGCGACGCAGGTGCTCTGCGCGCGTGAAGCTCTTAGTGCAACCTGGGTGTTGACAGGGGTGCTTTTCCTGATTTTTCATGGTTAAGTTGCTAATGTGCGAAACGAGATCTGCCCGCCTACTTCAATGTTTTTTTGCCAATAATTTCCTCGGGGTAAACCCCGATGTCTACTGATAAGAATGCGGGGACGGCATCGCGCTAATGGCTGATTGGTATTATTTTTATGAGATATGCAAAGCTGTTATCGAGAGTATTTAGCGCCAATGAATGTGTCGGCCACTTAGAGCTCTTGGATTTGCCACTAGGGCCGGGACATCGCGGAGGTTGGGACTATTCTCCAAATGTCCCAGGGGACATCGTAAGGTGGTATAGTATGAAGCTCATGGCATCAACAGTTAAACTAGTCAGTCAACGGTAATTGGGCGCGTCTACAATCTCTGTTCTTGACGATGCAGGACTTTGTGATTTGATTTATCTGTTTGGTGATTTTTTTAGGGTGTTGGAAGGAGAAAAGTAATGATTAGTTATAGAGGTACAGCCAGAAATGAGAACCATAGTACAAGTTCAAGGTGTAAAGATGTCGGGCTTCTCACTCTAATATGTACAACATACGGACGCGTTAAAAGGCATAAATCACACAGAGAACTGCGATATATAACCCGAGATGGACGAACTCCGGCAGGTTGATTGTATAACAAAATTATATCGAAACATGGATTTCTCTCAGCTAGGGATAGTTTGCAACGTTATAGTGATCCAAAGATATCAAGGGAAGTATCTCCACTCTGGACTCTTTTCGCCCTCCTTGAACTGACTCGTATCAGTCTGATTCTCTCTCAGTCTTAGTCCCTGTTTGTTGTCTCGGCGATGATTCTCCATACGCATCCAGCCTCCCAATCCGAGAACAAGGACAATGCAGACAGCATTGCAACAACAAGTTGCGATGAGAGTTGGCAGATACCTACTCAGTTAGCTATGGCTATTAATAGGCGGGCGGAGCTTCTCACTTTGGTGCATATTGAGTCCGGAATGTACCGGCGCTCAACACTCCAGCGAAATTGCCTAGTCCCACAAAGAAGCCCGTATTGGCAGCTCGTGAGTTCTCGTGTACGTTGTTATTGTTGTGCCATGCGTGGACGAGACACGATGGAATATAGGACCCTGCTGCCATTAAGAAACAAGCAAAGTATGCTACTCCCTTGTTACTCTGAACGTCAGTCGCGATTAATATAATCATTCCGACCAATGATACTACCAAAGAAAAGACAATATGGAGGGTTCTTTCACGGAAATAGTCGGATGACTTGGCCACGCATAGCAGAAATACTGCCCCGACGAGATTAGGTGCCACCGTCCAGAGATTAGTCTTAATGACAGAGTATCCCAATCGTTGAACAATCTGCTATTGTTAGCCAACCCAAGACAATATGGGGTTCGATACTCACCAACGGGAAGAAATTCATTGCAGTTGCATAGGCAACAGGGTAAGTGAACGTAATCAGACACCATACTGGGAATTTCCAGTCGCTCCACGACTCAAAGGCAGACTTGAGATCAAATGGGGTATCCACCTCCGATGAAGTATCCCGAAGTAGACGTGCCGTCGCTGCTGCCCTCTCTCTGTCACTCAGAAACCAGGCTTTCTGTGCCCCATCTGGTAGTAGGAAAAATGCCAGAACTCCGGTGAGTAGTGTCATGGATCCTTCAATAATAAATAGCCACTGCCACCCTTTGACTGCCGGGTCATTTATCTGGAATGCTCCAAAGGAGATAAGCCCACTAAAGGCAGACGCCAGAACTGCAAACGACTGCATGATAGCCAGCCGGAATCCCATTTCTCCTCGTGTATAGAACAAGGTGAGGTAAAATGTAGCTCCGGCAAAGAAACCAGCTTCAAAAACACCTAATATAATGCGAATTGCAAGTAGAGAGCCAAAATCCTTAGCGGCACATTGGCAGAGTGCTAGAACTGCCCACACAATAGACACTTTCATATACCTGTCAGCAAATCCCATGACTATCGTGAAAGGGCTGAAGAATCTCACTGATAGATAACATAATCCTTCCTGAAAATCTCTTTATCAAAAGATTCCACGGAAGATCGAACAGCCCGAAGGGGATATAGAAGAGGAGAATTAATAGAGAATAGTCATTCCCCTTCAGATTCAAGTCCTTTTCAAGGCCATCTGTCTTTGCATTTGCCAAATTACTCTAGGATGATAGTTAGCACGGTTTGAAAGGATAATGCCTTCGTCTAAGCACCTACCCGGTCCATGCAGTCAAAAAAGTACATCTGTGCGATCGAACAAGCCTCCAGGTTAGCAAGTATATTTTATATATCCTGGTCTATCTTGTTCGAGAACTCACCAAGCATAGTGTTGGAAGCACAATGAAATCAATCTTCCTAACATAGGACCTCTCGGCGTCGGGGTCTGTATATGTAGTGCTTTCGCCGACGTTTAATTCAGCGTCGGGCATCTTAGCCATTGCAGTGAACTTTAATTCAGACATCATGATTGATTTTTGAACTGCTCATTTCCAAATATATAGCGCGGAGGTCAATTGACCGGGTTCTTATACTGAGCAACATCTCCTCGTATAGCGTTCCAACCCCTTGACGTTCACGTTCACAGACGTAGTACAACAGTGCGACAAGCCATGTCCAAGTATGACCAATCCCATGTCTCTATATTTTCCAGATAGGATATAAATTGTACTTTGGTTCTTTGTTATCCCCATGTCTTCCCCGCACGCCTGCGGGCCCTTATCGCAGCTTAATCAACCGTTGACCCCCATCCTTGGTGCATCCTTGTCCCTACCCCCATCCTTCATGACAAATGCTAGAGCTCCAGCTCGAGCTGGATTAGGCGTATTAGTTGGAGTTGAGATGTCGGACTTCTCTGCGAAGGTCAACAGACTTGGGGTGATTCTTTTTGAATTCCAAGGAAATATATTGAACGCAACGCGATCTGTACAAGCAAGCAAGCACAAGCACAGCTCATCGGTATATTCACCAAAATGTCACTACCAGCAGCTCCGCCCATCTTGGATTTTTCTCCATTCTACGGAAAGGATAGCGATGCGAAAACCAAGTTGATCGAAGAGGTTCGGAAATGTTGCCAGTATAACGGCTTTTTCCAGATCACCGGCCACCGCGTCCCGCTGGACTTGCAGCGCCGCATCATGGATTGCTCTAAGCGGTTCTTTGATCTCCCCTTGGAAGAGAAATTGAAAGTTGACAAGAGTAAGATCCTTGCCTACTCATCGTGAATTCTGCTAACCGAACAGACCTCACTACATTCAACAGAGGCTACGAACTCCTCCGATCGCAAATGTTAGAAGTGGGCACCGGCCCTGAGCTGAAGGAAGGCCTGTACGTCGGCGAGGAAATCCCCGAAGACCACCCTTACTATTTGGAGAAGAAGTTGAACAGTGGTCCCAACCAATGGCCACCTACCGTTCCCAACAAGGAGGAGTTCCAGGAAACAACTATGGAATATTACCACGCTACATTCGATCTTGCAAAGGATGTTTTGGGAGTCCTGGCTCAAACATTGGGAGTTGAATCAACCTTCTTCGATCCTCTCACAGACGGAGCTGTCGCAACAATGCGATACCTACACTATCCGGCGCAGCCGCAGGATACCGACGAGAAATTGAACCGGGGAATTGGAGCGCATACGGACTTTGGATGCATTACTCTCCTTCTGCAGGACGAGGTCGATGGACTGCAAGTACTGGATGCGCCATCGGGACAATGGTTGGATGTGAGTTACAATCAAAGTATGTTCCTAAGCTTGACTCTGACTGCGATCGATAGGTCAAACCCGTTCCCGGAGCCTACGTGGTGAATTTGGGTAACCTATTCATGCGCATGGCGAACGACAAATATAAATCGAACACCCACCGTGTGATCAACAAATCTGGCAAAGAAAGATACTCGATTCCGTTCTTCTTCAGTGGAAACCCGGACTATATCTGCGAGTGCTTGCCTAACTGTCGTGAAGAGGGTCAAGCTGCCAAATACGGTCCTATTACTGTGCAGGATATGGTTACGGCGTCTTACAAGGAGAGCTACGGCCGCGCTGAGGCATTTAAGAAGGATTTGGAGGTGAAGAAGGCAGATGTTATTCCGGTTGTTGCTGCGGTCGGTGCTTAGTGTTACTCATATTGGAATTCATTGAGATCCTTCTACGTATTTGATGTCCCGTGCCGAAGAAGATTGAAGAACAGAACGAACACAGAGTATGGTCAATTCAGTATTTGCGTAGTCTACATCACGCAGGACGAAAAACAACGGAATAATGATGTCTTATTTTTTTGCTTAATAGGTCGACAAGTGCCAAGTGCAGTAACGCCACAAAGTAAGTCTCGGCCTGGTCTAAACTGTTGTGATATCCGATCCAAGGCATCCCCGGATCCCAAGAGTGGGATGGCACATTTGCTTCTTCTCCACTTTTGGTAACCGGATTCATCCGTATCAATCTGAACTATACGGACTATCAGGCAAGATCACCGGATTAGTAGGCACATTGTAGCCCTAAAAGAGAACGACATATGACACTGATCTGCCTGCAATGAGACCAAGAAATTCCTCACCAAATTACCAATTGCAAGATGGACGAAATTCAAACCGACAAGAAGCAGAGTCAGCCAGCGGAGAATAGCACTCCTGACTATGAAGTTGCTAAATTGACGACAATTGATGATTATGAGGTTGAAGATTTCTACGGATCCTCAACTACTAAGGCATACCGTTTGAAGTCCGAGTTAGTTGGAAAATGCATGGAAGAAATTGGCATGGGCTGGTATTGACACCTCTCAAATCTTGAGCACTACTTTGAGGTATTGAGATATTGACACGACACTACCAGGTTTCAATGGAAACTATTCGTCGTTACTGGTTTCGGATGGATAGTCGATAATGTATGCAATATCACTCCTTTTCTCCTGGCACCCCCTTTTCCTAACATCCATCTCAATAGTTTGCTTCCCAAGGCATTGGAAGTGTCCAACCCCCTATTAAGCAAGAATTCTCCGGCATCGTGCAAGTCAGCTACAGTTCGGTTGCGTATTATGTTGGACTGATTCTGGGCGCTTCGTTCTGGGGCCTATCGAGTGATCTCATCGGACGTAAGCCAGCCTTCAATTCTACACTCCTCATTGCTGGTATATTCCTCTGTGCGGCTGCTGGATCCATGAATTTCATCGCATTCAGTGCACTTTGGGCTGTGATTGGAACTGCCGCGGGTGGAAATGTTCCTGTTGACTCCATGATATTCCTAGAATTTGTCCCAGGAAGGTGGGAACCCTCGGGTTGGCCGTATCACTCTGGACTGTCGCTAATCCAAATTCTCCCAGTCATCAATATCTTCTCACGGCTCTCTCAGCATGGTGGAATCTGAGCCAATTGATCGTGTCCTTGATTTCTTGGGTATTCTTAGCCCACTTCAGTTGCCCAACCGACGCCACCCCTGAAACCTGTTCACGAAGTCAGAACATGGGATGGTAAGTGTCATAAGCTCCACAACACATTTTCTCACTAACGGCCAACCACTAGGAGATACACACTCATCACTCTAGGTGGTTTAGCCCTCACATTTACCTTTGTTCGCATTTTCGTTTTCAAACTACCCGAAACCCCCCGATATCTCCTCTCCCAGGGAAGAGACCAGGATGCGGTCAACGCCATCAATTACGTTGCCAAGCAAAATGGCAAACCAGAACCCCTGACACTTCAGATGCTCCAAGCAATTGATGCTCGGTTTGGAAATATGCCCAGCGAAGGAGAATCTAAGCGGATGACAACAAAGGAAATCGTGAAAGAGAACATGCAAGCGTTTAAAGGAGAGCACTACCGTGCGCTGTTCGCGACTAGAAAGCTCGGAAGACAGACATTGATCATCTGGGCCATCTGGTTGACAGTCGGTAAGTCTGATGGTATTACTTATTGTCGTTATCTCTACTCACACTTTTATTTAGGAATTGCATACCCGCTTTTCTTCGCCTTCTTGCCATCCTACCTGGCCACCAAATTCACAGAAACATCTTCTCTCTCCCTAACATATCGGAATTACTGTATCACATCAGCTGTCGGAGTAGTCGGACCATTATCCGCCGCAGTATCGGTAAATACCCGCATGGGCAGAAGATGGATGATGGGAATTTCAGCCGTTGTGACAGGCGTGTTTCTCTTCGCATATGTTGGAGTCAACACTCCATCGGCTGACTTGGCATTCTCTTGCATTACCAGCCTTCTGGCCAACTTTGGTGAGATACTACTGAATGTATGTTTAACTCCGTAGCTAATCATTACTACAGAATATGCTATCATGTACGCGTTCACTCCCGAATCATTCCCAGCTCCTCATCGTGGAACAGGTTCTGGAACAGCGGCTGCCCTTCTTCGATTTGGAGGACTCGTTGCTAGTATTATCTCATCACAGACTGGATTCACTACTGCGCCAATCTATGCGAGTGCGGCATTGTGGGTTGTTGTCGGCGTGTTGTGTCTAGGATTGCCCTTTGAGACACATGGTCACGATGCGCTGTAATGGACACGCCGAGGAAATACTTTGCCATTTTGTGTATACCATCATAGATTGGAATTTGGACAGATGGTTATACTACAATTTTATTTAGTCAGTTGTGGTTAGACAGTATGAATACATTGTCCCATTATCCCTGAAGTCGTACCATGGAATATCAAATCCTCCACACTCATAGATCCCAAGCGCCCCGTAAAATTAATCGCCCAATTAGAATATTCGAATGTACGAAAATACCTAAAATAAACTCATTAAATAATTAAAGTACTTTAGGAAATAGTACAGGTATCCACACCGCAGTATGCAGGCTGGTCAAAGATGGGGGTGCTCATAACTCAATTGCAAGATAAGAGCTCCGATCCTTACCTAGAGTATACGTAGCACCATAGCTTACTCCTATTGACTCACAATCCAATTAATATTGAAATATACTAAAGCATCGATCTAAAATGGCTATTTTGAGGGTGGGGGCATGCGATGTCAATTTTATGGGAGTGAAATCTAGGTAAGGTTATTCTAGTTATAGGCATTTACATAACGCCTATTTAGATACAGAGACCATTGATTAGTTCAATCTAAACTGAGCAATTGAGTCACAATGTTTACTCTTTCTGAAGGTTAGTGATCATTATCAGATGAGGGACATCGGGAGTACGGACCATTGAACTAACCTTCTCAGTTTCTGAACACAACACTGAAGCTAGTTGTTGGGTTATACTTTATGGGAAGGTGTATGATGTAAGAGCATTCGGACCCTTTATTAACAAATTCAAATTACCTAACTTCCACGAGGTTACAAGCATCCTGGACAGTCATCCTGGCGGAACACAAGCAATCCTCCGTTGGGGAGGACGAGATGCCACCGAGGAGTTCGACATGATCCATCCTCCTGAGACCCTGAAAGAAATTGAGGACTCATATCTGGGCACGGTCGAGCCACAAGAACAACCAATTACCGATTCTACGCCCGAAGATATTACCCAAGCGCCATTAAGCACATTGCTGAACCTAGACGAGATCGAAGCTGCCGCCACAAAAGTCATCAGCAAAAAGGGATGGGGGTACTACTTTTCCGCTGCCGACGACAAGATATCAAAACATATGAACACGCAAGCCTATCGCTCAATTATGTTCCGACCACGGGTGTTTGTTGACTGCCGCATCTGTGAATTGGAAACCAACCTCCTAGGCCACAAAGTCGGCTTACCGATCTTTGTCAGTCCAACTGCAATGGCGCGTCTAGGACACCCCGCAGGAGAAAAGGGAATTGCCGAAGGTTGTCGCTCTTTCGGCGGTCTCCAAATCATCGCGAACAACTCCTCACTGTCTCCGGAGGAAATCGTAGCGAACGCGCCCTCAACACAGATATTCGGATGGCAGCTTTACGTCCAGCTGAACAGACAATTGAGCGAAAGTATGTTGGCGCGTGTTAATCGATTGGACCACATCAAGTTCGTCGTATTGACACTCGACGCACCGGTATCGGGTAAGCGGGAAGACGATGAGCGGATCAACATCCAAGCCAACACAGCGGCAAGTGTCAGCACCCAGCTCTTTGCTGGGACAGATCCATCCCTCACCTGGGTGGATACACTTGAGTGGTTGTCGCAGCATACAACCAAATCTATTTTACTGAAGGGAATCCAGACACACGAGGATGCCATTCTGGCGGCTCGGTATGCACCCTTGGTGAAGGGGATTGTGCTATCGAACCATGGTGGGAGATCACTTGATACAGCGCCTCCTGCTGTGCATACTCTTCTTGAACTTCAAAAATACTGCCCGGATGTTTTTGATAAGGTCGAAGTGTGGGTGGACGGTGGAATTCGTCGTGGTACAGATGCAGTCAAGGCGCTATGCCTTGGGGCCAAGGCTGTTGGGATAGGAAGGCCGGCTCTTTGGGGTCTCGCTGCCGGTGGGGTCGAGGGGGTCGAAAGGACATTGCAAAGTTTGTTCCCCCCCAAAATATGGATTTGGTTCTTGCTGACTTGATGAACTTATCAGTTCTCTCCGATGAGATGAAAACATGCATGCGCCTCCTTGGTGCGAAAACATTGGACGATCTTGGCTCTCATCACGTATGTCCCTCTTGCTATGATGGGTGTTGTTCATACTACTAACACTCACTCAATAGGTCAACACGGCTATACTGCAGCAGCAAATATACCTAGGATCTTCGCATCTGGCGGACGAAACTCAGGGTTTCATGAAAGGGAAACTCTGAAGGATCGAAACCAGTGCCGATTACTAAAAGATGATTTTGAAGATACATGTAAAATCTGAAATTGTATGATGGGCTAGTCAAGTATATCTTAAAATCATTGAAAGAAATGGGTCTCTCACATATCTTCCTTCATTTACAATTACCTCTTAAAGTAGTACTCACAGACCCTTCCTCTCATTCCAACCGTACTCATTGCATTCATTGTATTCACTATGTTCTATTTCCATTTAGCAGTGTCGGGGGGTATGAACGTCGCATTCGAATAGGGATAATATCATAATCTAGAAAATACGGCCTCAAATGTGGCAGTTGGGGTCAATCATGAGTGGGATCAGGATAAATAGATATCCAGTAGACGAATGTCCATATCTCCGATTTTAGAAATCCAATCCAAACTGTTTAGGGACCACCCCACCTTTGTCTGTTGCGATGCATTGTTGGGGGTAGCTCTGAGGGGACGATATATTTACGTCAACAATACCCCTCCTACTTGATTTCAACCAATTCCCAAAAGAAATTATCTTTTCTTCTTTTCTAGACTCAATCTCAACTTCCTCCATAACCAACAATATCCAATTACCATAATCATGGGCAAAAAGCGCGTTCTTGTTGGCTACGGCGTTGACATCGACGCAGTAGCTGGCTGGCTAGGCTCATACGGAGGCGAGGACAGCGTGAGCGACATCAGTCGAGGTAAGCTAATGTGTCTCCAAAATTATATCTGTAACACTAACAAAATTCCCAAAAAGGTCTCTGGGCCGGACACGTCGGCACACCCCGCGTGCTGAAACTATTCGAAAAATACAACATCAAAGCAACATGGTTTATCCCAGGCCACACCCTGGACACCTTCCCCGAAGAATGCGCAATGGTCCGGGATGCCGGGCACGAGATTGGGTTACACGGTTACTCGCACGAGAATCCTTGCGACCTTTCCACGGAGCAACAACGCGACATCCTCGACAAGACATATAAGATGTTGACAGATTTCTGTGGAAAGCCGCCTCGCGGAATTGTTGCCCCGTGGTGGGAGGCCAGTGCGGAGATGGTTGAGCTCTTGCTCGCTTATGGGATTGAATATGATCATTCCATGTCCCATGAGGATTGTCAGATGTACTGGCTTCGGACTGGGGATACGTGGACGAAGATTGATTACAAGCAGAAGGCGGAGACATGGATGAAGCCCCTCGTCAAGGGTAATACTACCGGTCTTGTGGAGATTCCTGGGAGTTGGTACATTGATGATTTGCCCCCGATGATGTTTATCAAGAATTCGGCGAATAGCCATGGATGGGTTAATCCGCGGGATGTTGAGGATATCTGGAAGGTTAGTATTTCTTTTGTTCCGGATCATGGGGGGTCGCACTGACAGGATTCCTTAATACAGGATCACTTCGACTATTTCTATCGAGAGTATGATGAGTTTGTCTTCCCCATGACAATTCATCCCGATGTCTCTGGTCGGCCTCATGTCTTGCTTATGCATGAGAGGTATGTTCAGACTTTACACAATCAAACGCCGTTGGCGAATGTGAGACTAACACAGTACATGCAGACTTATTGAATATATCAACAGCCACGAGGGAGTGGAGTGGGTAACGTTCGAGCAAATGTGCGATGAGTTCAAAGGGAAGAACGAGCCACCAGCAGGCGCACTAATGCCAGCTGCTCCGGGGGCAATTGCAAAGGCAGAGGCAGAGGCACAGGCAAATATACAAATGTGAACCTAGATTTGGATAAATGCGGCTTAATAGTTATAGGATTACCTAAATCATCCGCTCAGTGAGGCAAACCTTTCAATAAAATCGGCGTTGACAAAAACAACAAGCACCCTCCGTAGTTAAAGTATCAGTCAGTGTTAACAAAGGCATCAGAGAATTCTAGAATTGATTTCTGTTTATAGACTTCAATGTCTCACATAAGGCACAGTACCAATAACCTAGCAAATAGTGCACTTCTTGCCCTGAAGCGCTTCAGCCACAGCGTAATACGCCGGTTTAGCCTGAAGGGTATCGTTGAAAAGAGTCGCGCCTCCCTGACCAGCAAAGTTCAGGAACCCAGGAGTATTTATCATAAAAGTCCCAAACAACAACACCAAGACAGCGACTTCCAGCCTGAAGACAGCTTTGAACAGTGAGGTAGTAGTCCGCAGCCTGTTGTTTCTGCACATCAGCAGTATAGTACGGCTCCTCCGCAAAACGAATATCAAGTTCCGTGACAATAACGTCCAGATCAGCCTTGATATAGGCCTTATTAGTAGCGAGCTGATCGGCAAGGGAAGGCGTCTGGCCGACAATAAAGTGCGACTCGAGGCCGATACCGTCAATACGGATTCCGCGCTTGCGCAGATTCTTGACAAGCTGTAGAACAGCATCGGCCTTGGTACCAGGGTTCTCAATGCCGTAGTCATTGTAGTAGAGCTGGACATCATTGGCACCGATTTGAGATAGAGCCTGTTGCGCATACTGGAAGGCAAGGTAGAAGTATTCCTCGCCAATTGTATCGTACCAGACACTCGATGAGAAAGTGCCGTCATCGTTGATGGCCTCATTGACGACATCCCACGAAGCGCAGCGCTTGCCAAAATGCTGGACTGTTTTAAAGATATGGTTTTTCATAACTGTAGTGAGCTCCTTGGCAGTCCAGGTCTTGGAGGTGACAAAATCTGACACCTGGCTCATCCAGACGAGATTGTGGCAACGGACTTTGGAGACGTAGAGCTAAGTCCATGAAGTAGTCGCCATCGGTGAAGTTGAACTTGTTTTGCTCCTTCTCTGTGTACATGAACTGGTCGCGCGACAATAATTAATTGTTAGTCGTGAATTGCTCAAGGGTAGGATTCGGATATGGGATTCTATGTACCTTTAGCGCATTAGCCGGGGTAATTTCGCCGAACTGACTTTTCAGAATCTTCAGGTACGCAGCATCGGTCGTCTCGCCCGTCCCGGGGATATCGGCGGCTGTTCCAAACCATTGTTTACCCCGAGCTTGGGTAAGGGCATCGAGATTGTAATTGTTGCGGTCTTGGTGTTTGGGTGCAGCCTGGGCAAGACCAGCGAGGAAAGCTGTGATTGCAACGAAAGAGCGCATTGTGACCAGCATGTAACCCAAGAAGCGAATGAGGATACTGCAGCAAACGACGCGGAAAAGAAGCTCATTTTAAACCGGACAAATTTTGGACCCTAGGCATATATCCCCCTTGACAAAACGAAGCTAAGCCGGCTTTGTGAAGGCCCTGGCATGCAATCTCCCAGGTGAAGCTAAACATCTGCCGGTTCGGTTGCTATAGACGATTTTCCGGGGTAGCGTGGGGAAATTAGCCTAAAGTGCGGCTAGCTAGTCTGGGGTAGACATTGTGATTCGAATTTTCCTTGCCAGTCGACGCCACAACGACAACGCTTCGACAGGAAAAAATAAGTGGGGGGGGGTGTAGCGCGTTGGCTAATCTAGCTCTGCAGTACGTAGTACTTATCTCGGATTTTCCGTTTAGCCAGATCGTCAGACAACATTGATAGCTGATTATAGCTTAGGCGAAAATTCTCTTCATTTTTGGTATCATCCGGAAGAATACATGGTATTTTATCCTCTTGAGTCTAATTCGGCTCAAGATGTCTTTCGAGATCTCCTTTCAGTCGCCTTCATTTTAAGTCCAGCGAAGGTTAAAACAGGCTGAGCCTCGGCAGGAGCAAATAGGACCTCTGGGGGAAGTGAGGATTTATAGCCACCTATCAATGATAGCAAGGGGTATTTGGGGGAATTTTGAATGCATTATGGTATTGAGATAAAAAGAGCGGAAGGGGAGAGTCAACGAGATGTCATGTGCCGGCTCATAATTTACCGTTTAGACAGATCATGTGATTGGCCATTGTTTACATCCCATGACCTGTTAATATTCTTCGACACCCACTACATGGCAGTTGCCTGGGTCGTATCGAGGCGTGCTGTTCCCTTTAGAAGCATCTCGCGACGTTGCATTTTCTCCAAGTCCATATCTACACACCCAGGGAAGACTCAGATCGATCAGCCCCTTTATATTTCCACGGTTGATGCGGAGCCACTTCATCGCTACCGCCAGGGCGGCTACCACCCAGTCACCTTGGGAGAATGCCTGAAATCCGGACGATACAAAGTGCTGCATAAACTAGGATGGGGAGGTTACTCGACGGTGTGGGTGGCCAGAGATCAAAGGTTGTATAGAATTGTGTCGCTTACCGCAGTTCTAGCTAACCGAAAAGTTACCTGTTTGCAGGGATGATGTTTATGTTGCTGTCAAAATATCCGTTGCTGAAATGTACCATATTGAGCAGAAGCGAGAGCTAGAAACTCTGAAAAAGTTGGCATTTCGTCACCCTCCTCTAAAACATACTGTGCACCTGCTTGATAACTTCGATCTGAAGGGTCCAAATGGATCTCACAATTGCCTGGTATATGAGCTTGTGGGGCCTAACATTCCGGACACAATTGATGCACACTTTCCCGGCGGAAGACTCCCTGGGAAGCTCGCCAAAATAATTGCCAAGGAAAGTCTTATCGGACTTTATGGCTTGCACCAAATGAATATTGCACATGGAGGTAAGTCAATCTACTGTCCTGGGAACACTTCGAATTATTCTCATATAATATAGATCTGCATACCCGCAATTTGACTTTTACTATGCCTTGCATGAACAAGGTAACTGAACAGCAGCTTACTGAGATGCTAGGAAAGCCAGGAATTGGCCACGTCCGAAGGAGCGACGGTAGAGACCTAGAACCGGGAATTCCTGGGTATATTGTTAAGCCTACCTCATATTGGATACATTCTTGGAATTCGACCCAGTCAATCAAAATAATTGACTTCGGCGAATCATTTTCAGACACTATTGTTCCTCAAACACTACACACCCCTCTACCTGTTCGGGCACCTGAAGTTATATTTCAAGACCGCATTGATTATCGCGTTGACCTATGGAGTATGGGATGTATGGTAGGTGAAATTATTCGACGCTGAACACAACATAATAGTGAACTGATAGTTATAGCAGCTCTTTGAACTTTTCGTGGGTCAACCGCCTTTCGACGCCTTCTTGATAACTCCGCCAATTCTCGTTGACCAGATGCGAGAGATGGCAAGCGATGATCTACCCGAAAGATGGCACAAGATATGGGAGACGATGAAGGCAGATGACAGTGAACCCACAGAAGGCCCCGTTCCTAATCAGCAGGAATGGCTGGAAGAACTGTACTTCGATAGCCCACACAGTCCTGATCTCACCAAAGAGGATATAGCGAGACTGGGGCAAATCATTGGAAGCTTATTGCTGTTTGAACCGTCAGCAAGAGCGTCAGCAAAACAAGTTTTGGATGATCCTTGGTTTAATGGGTAAATAACCTTAGCCATTACGTCGAGAGTCGTGGAGAGCTAGTTTTCAAACATCTGTATCCAAGAAAGTTCTAAAATTTCATCGGTCTCCAACTTGGTTCATATGGGTCACTCCTGATTTAACACCTCAGAGACCCCATATACCACCACCATGCTTTACAGTACCCTTGTACTGATCTAAAATTAATGGTAGGTATTTTGGCCACTCTTTGTCACTTACAGTCCACTCCATTTTGCGGGCCTCCCAGTATTCAGGCAACCAACCAGACTGTTCCCAATCAACGATAGCCAGGACACGATATGGTTTGCAGAATGAAACGATAATATTGGATCGTCTCAACGAAAGTAACAGTAAATGCCTGAAAATTAAGTTCCTTCACTACACCGACTCCCAAGTTGAATGGCGGCATTTTGTATAGAGGGAACAGTAAAAGGAGCGGGCATACTTGTTATTATCCCCAATTCAATTTGCCAGCAATACATGCTCCATTACATCCACAATATCTCTCCGTCTCACTATTAATTGGCCTAGCACAGAGATTAAACGATAGCAACAGGCTCAGTACCAAAGAACACAGAGACATTTGCATAATCCTCACTGCACTCAAAGTCCACTGTCTGGCCCTTGGTAAAGTAGACACAGTCTCCGGTCTTGAGGATGAATGTTTCGCCGCCATGGACATGAGCCTTGATCGACCCCGCCGTCACATAACTGGATTCGTCACATGGATATGTCATTGTGGCGGTTGCAGATTCACGGAAAGCGCCGGCCACGCGCTTACCATCCGGTGAGCGGAACATGATAGCTTTCGTTCCCTCCCATTCAGGGAATTTTTCCCAAGAAAAAGAGTCCCATTTGCCGAATGGGACTTTGCTAGGCTCATTGGAGCCGGTGGGATTGGCCTGAGACTCAGGCATAGTAACAACCAGATTAAAGTAAGGGTTTGAAGACCGGTAGGTGATATTGACGCCAAGGGAGGATTGTGTATTTTGTGGATAGATCATGCTTCCATGACACGCACTCTTATATCAGATCCCCTAAGACATTGATCCAGCGGATGCTACGTGGTTGATGTTGATTGTATGGTTACCCTCCTGTAACATGACTAGCAATATATGACACTTGTGCACGCACGCGGCGACTTTCCTTGGTCTAATGGTTGGGTTGGCAATGGCGGAATTGTTTGAATTAGTTGCTGTATTACATTTGAGCTGCCGTGCTTCCACTACTCACTTAGTCGTCCAGTACTTTGATTTTAACGAATTAATACGTTGAGAAATAAAGTACACAACATGGAGGCGTTGCAAATAGGCCCAATTCAATTTTTAACAACCATATAACAGACAAATGAATTGTGACAGCCAACTTGTTTACTAGCACAATGTTTGTTCGGAACTCCCTTCAGAAGTCATTCTCCGCCATTCTCACACGATAGTGTAGCAAGGCCCTGACGAAACCGCATTGATGTATCTCATTCCACAAATTATGCCTTTGGATTCAGAAGGAAGTACTCTGGGGCTCTATGAGGCGATTACTCTTGGAGTACCCATGGATATTTCCGAGATCCGAGAAGCACCACGTAACTTATCTTACCAGTGCCTTTCAGTAATCTGAACATTACGTCCTCCTACAATGGGCTTGGTCTTCTCTTTGTTCCCGGGGGTACTTTATAGCTGATTTTTAATTATATAGCCGTAACACCGCGAAGAAAAACTATCTAAAACACATCCGAGTGTTATCGTACACCACAAGGCTAATTGACGGTAAATCGACTGCAGAAAATGGCCACCTTGGACGCCGAGCATGGACTTAAAAATCTCTTCAAATTCGATATTTTGGTACAGCGAGCCTGAAATAGATTTTTGAGCAACATTTATCTTTCGGCAATCACCAGGAGGAAATATGAATTAGAAATAAAAGAAGTCTTATCCAGAACATTTGGTTGCTATGGGTGATCATTTCCCCATACAGGTAAGAATACGAATGCGAAGTAGAGCCAAGACTAGCCCTCGTCAGGGTCCCAACAATTATTCTTAAATTATCTTAAATTCTACTGCCTGAAATATGTAATCTAAGCGATTACGAGACCTAATAACCATAATGCAATATTTAAAGAAGTCGATTTCCCCATACCAAGGACTGATCTAAGATTTATCCAAGATCCCCGCAATCGACCACTCCCATACCAGTGCTCACATTAAACCCCCTGGTGCCAATTAAATCAGAAAGCGACAGAAAGGCCACACGTCAAAACAATGAACCTATCAATCGAAAGAAGCCCGGTGCTTAAGTTCCGACTCCACATTATAATCGGGGTCTGGGTCTCCATTGTCTTCATTCTCATCATTGCACGGATTGCCAACAGTGGGACTCCGAAGACAAGAACTAATGTTTGGGGCATTGCCGTGGTAAGTTAGCTTTCCGAGTATGTTCTAATATCGTGTATGGAATCCACTAACCCAGAACCAAAGTGCATCAAATCGGCCGTCTTCATGGCTTATCAAATAATGACGACTCACATGGATCGACTCAAACGATGGGCAAGCACAAAAGCGTACATGATATTGAATATTATTGATACTGTGTTTTGGTTTGCTCTGTTTATTATCACGATCATGGGTACTACAGGGTCGACTAGTGGGAGCAGTCGGGCGTTGGGTGGCATTACGGCTACCTTGGTCTTCTTTCTGTGGTAAGTCGTTTCAATTGAAGCGACGGTGTGGCTCTTTTTACTAACTTTATTTTTCTTAAGTGGACTTTCTGGGCTTTTGGCTTTTGTATCCATTCGTGACAGGCGTTTCTTCAAAGCTCATGGGTTTCTTCCTGGGGCCAAACCCGCGGTTCATGCTTCTTGTTGAAGGGTGAAGCAGGTCCTTCCTGTGCTTTGTCTTATACCTTTCTATCTCTCTGTTTGTTTCAGCTACCTCCCCTGTGTTTTAGGGCATTGATACTGGCACCCCCTTTAGACCATTGCTTACGTATTTATGAAAATGACATGTCCTTCTCCAATATCGGGCCCGGAATCAGTTAGAAGACCTCGGGATGACCCAACTATAAGCACAACAAACCCTCGAAGTTATATTGATGAAATCAATAATTGACTAGAAAGAAGGTTGTTTTGGTGATATTGTTTCATCCAATCGAAGATGTTGAACATGCAGGCATGCAGGCATACATGTTTGTCATACAGACTGAGCGTACTTCGGATGATTTTTGATGGATAGGGTATTCAAACCCTCAATTATTAGTTCTCACAAATAATAACTTCCTCTTCTACTTTTACCCCTCGTAGTACTCCACTACAACAGAAGATAATTTCGTGGGTCGTAGAATTCCCCGATACATATCCCCAAACAATCATACCTTTCCGACTTGTCCTCGTGCTATCACACCTCACTTACCCTGTCGGTGAAGGTAAACAATGAGTTTTGTCTTTAATCGACTCGCTGGCGCGGGTTCTGGTCCCAGAACTCATGGCGCTGGTAATACTTCAGGATCATTTCTCGCACACGGAGAGAACTGAAACATCCGTCGACTCCGTCCCAAATCAGCATCGAAGGCTGAGCAAGACCTACAGTGATACCCTTCAGTGGAAGGCAGACCAGCAAGCAAATATCTGCGACTCCTTGTCGATCTCATTTTCCCTAATTCTGCACCTCTTGGTCGATCGACTCGTGAAGTCTTGTTCGTAGTCGTGCTAATCGCAATAATGTATATGATGCGGCTATACCCTCCCCATACGTCCATGATAAGCCACACTGACACGGGACCTAGCTTGGGACTTCGAGTTTGAAGACACTCGGGAATGACGTACTCTTATCGGGCCCAAGTAAACCATGATTCAAGGTCACATTAACTTGTGCAGAAGTTTGTGCATCCCTATAGGGGTATTTACCACGCTAGGTTGAATACCACAATTCCCCTCCGCTGCTTCCAAAGCGGCCGCGTACTTCGGCTGAAGCCACACTTGAATTACCAAAATTACCAGCGAGCGGAGTCTACTAGCTTCTACATGGCTTCCCCTCCCTCCCCAAATAACCACTTAACTCACAGACAGGTCTATCTACAGAGAAGCCTCTCCGTGTTGACCGTTGGTTGTCCCATCTAGTAGGAAACAGTCCGACCGACCACCAACGGGCCAGCACGTGCCAAAACGAAGTATTGCATGACATTTCACACGCGGGGTTTTATTATCCAAATTGACTGACTGTTTGGCTCGTTGTGGTGGGATTGGTGGATGGGAAACTAGTGCGGCATGGCACATTCAATGCTTAGTATGGCGTGCGAAGTAGTTATCTACCGGCCACTCCCGACCACAAGGTGCAATATTTCGGATATATAAGCAAGACCAACTTTGAGAACTGACACATCCAGACGTAAAATTATTTCGCAAATATGGTCGGACAGGCATTGACTTCTGTTGCTGTCGTTGGTGGTGGACCTGGAGGATTGGGAACGGCGATTGCTCTCTCGGAACTGCCATTCCTAAAGGTGACTCTGTATGAGAAAAATACAGAGCCCCGAGAGGCTGGCGCGGGTATCAGTCTAAGTACGAACGCGTGGAGAGTTCTGGATTTACTTGGGGCCAGTGATGGGGTAAAGGGAGGTTCTAAATCCAATACACACCAAAGGTAAGCGGTGCTTTTCTAACCACAGTATTAGCTAACCCATATGTTGACTTTGAATTCTCGAAAGAAATGCCTACACGGGGAAGGTTTTGAACGTCCCTCAGCATCCTGAAAATTCGGCTGCAGATTCTCGCGGAGCAATCCGTGCTCGCAGAACCCGATTGCAGTCAGCTCTCTTATCTCGAGTTCCGGAGGGCCTGATTCAATTTGACAAGAAGGTGGTATCATTGGAGAATCTTTCGGGTCAGGGAGTTCGTTTAGTTTTCCAGGATCAAACAGAGGCGATCGCAGACATTGTCGTTGGGGCGGACGGGCTACACTCTGTTCGTCAACCCTCCTACGTTGAAACTAGCACTTGTGACTGACGCAACTTCATGAGATAGGTTGTACGTAAGGTCCTATTGCCTGATCATCGGCTTCACTTTACAGGCAACAGTGCATTCCGTGTTCTTGTTCCGAAGTCTCGTCTGGCTCATATCCCGGACATCACGACTACAACGTCATGGTGGTGGGGCGAAGCTGGCCATGTATATCTCTCCGATGTGGATGATGAGGAAGAGACCAAAGATCCGCGTTTTGAAATCACCGTTCGCTCCTATCGTGAGCCTGACGTCTCGGGCAAGGCAGTCTTTTGGGGCATCCCTGCGACCAACGAGAAAGTGGGATCGCGTGTTGAGGTACGACATGCCTTGTAGGAACGAAAAAGCTCATCAATTGCTAACATGTAAAACAGAAATTCGACCAAAGAATAAGAGACGCAGTAAGCGCGGTGGCTGAAGGAGAATGGCGGGAGTTTGCGACATTCGCTGGACCTCGTCTGGACAAGATCACCCACTGGGATAAGGTCGCCCTTATCGGAGATGCCAGTCATCCTCTTTCTGGTACGTCCAGGTGTTATAGTTTGACTGATTATCATGCGCTAACGGCCTTCCAGGCGCGTTTGGTTCTGGAGCGACGTTTGCCATGGAGGATGGTTGGATCCTCGCACGGGCCCTCGAGTTTACTCGATTTGCTTCTCGTCCTGTACGCGATGCTCTCGAGATTTTTGAACTAATCCGGTCTCCCTATTATGCCAAGATGTAAGTTTGGACTTGAGATTATGCGCAAAATGGCTTGTGTCTGACCACACTTTTCCACCCCTTCGCAGGTATCAGCATCTAGACGAAATACGTGACAACACGCAACAACTCCAAGCACAGGAGAAGGATTTTGATGTCTTTTTGCAAGCCAAGATCGACTCTTTCCTTTATGGAGATAAGGATTTCATTTATCAGAATGACATCAAAAAAGTCTGGGACGATTATGTTGCGGCAGAGCAGACAGGGTTATAATCCGCTTGGATATCAAATATATATATCTGAGGTTGTTGCCTGTACTAGTTACTTCCAATAGATTTTACAACATGTTAGTGAGTCATTGTTTATATCTCCCATTATACATGGAAAGGTCCTCTGAAGTGTTTATGATATGATATACAACATAAATCTTCGTCCCCTGTATCATCTTGACCCAGATAAATCAAATTATTCAAGTCCTACATCGTTAAAGATAGAGGTTGCACACGCAACAAGTACTCTTGTCAGAAAAGCAAAGATAGAAAAGAGCTTCAATGAAAATTATTGAATATTCTCGAAAACATAAGATCCAAGATATATCCAAGATCTACGGAGTACCTCTGTGCAATATAGTGCTCGGCTAATATTTTGCGGATCCGCTCCCTATTTGTGGTTGATTGTGGATCATCATCTGTATTGGCATTTTGTAAGGGGTTGGTTTCAAGCTTTTTTTTTTCGCCCTGTTTGGCAGATCTTCGGGTAGCGGAGGACAAGGATGTTGGGAAAGCAGCATGATGTCTTGATATAAATTTTTTTTTTTTTCAGGTAGCACGTACTTTGTGTAGTACTTGTGAGTGGTGTGATTCTGTGCTTCTATACTTTACAAGGATTGCGGAAGATAAGCAGATGACCAAGTGGTGAGGGAGGGGATTGATGAATTGAGGAGAGAAATGCAGGTTCAGAGGTTCAAAGGTTCAAAAGCCCAAACTAGACAACTTGAGATGATACAATAAATAACTATAGACTGTGATATCTACCTAGGTTGTCCACCAATATACGAAGTAACTAGTTAACTAGTTATCGATGATTGGTGTGTCATCACGTGATGTGGAGAGGAGAATCTGAAAATTCCGTTTTTTCAATTTCTTTTTTTATTTTTTATTTTATTTTTTAATGTTTTTTTCCCTCGCCATCGAGGATTCCAGCCCAGCGTCATCCACTTCATCTCCAATCTACTTTTGCTGGGCCCTGACATCCCGTTAAGGTCAATAGCAAATAGATTTGGATCACCTTCGCTGCCTCTCTGGATCCCCTCCAGCTGGTCCCCCCCCCTGAATCCCTTTGAGCGACCGTCGACTCATTTTCTCGAACTGCGCTTACCGACTCGCCTCGGTCTCCGTAGCCGCTAGGCCTAATTGGGAATCAGTGCGCGGCTGCTTATTGCCTTGTTGCCTTGTGGCCTCAGGCTTTCAAGGAACAACAAACACGCGGCCTCGGCGCGACTCAGGTGGCGATTCTCCGCATAGAATTATCAGCGGCGCTGGCGCGACATCGGTGACAGTCTTGCTTAGAATTACCCTTCTGTATTCTACATTTTCATTTTTTTAAGTTAGCTCGCGATCTTTTTGGCCGTTCTCGCCCTTGCATGTTTCGTGATCCCTTTTGGATCACTCCATTCTCTGCCGCTTACGGCCAAGGCCAGCGCATCTCTAAAATCGAGTCAAAATGATGAACTACGGTGGTCACCCATTCCACCCTCAACAGCCGCAGCAGCCTCAACAACAGCAACATCAAGGTGTCCAACCCCAGCATCCGTTGGGTCCACAGCCTCAACGTCAGCATGCCCAGTCACCATTGCTAGGTGCGGGGCCACCGCTGCCACAGCATGGCAGTCCATTCCCGGGCAACAAGCCAATTTTTCGGGGCCAACCTCAGCAGAACTTCGCTGCATCACAATCTCCTGATATGCGCAAGATGACCCCGACATCGGGATCATTAGGTGGGTACCCAACCAGCAGCAGTTTTGGCCAATTTCCGGGCCAGTTTGCGGCGCAGAGCTCCCCAGATCTGATGTCTCGCGGCCCAGACCCCATGGGCCTACAGAACCTCCAGCGTGGGTTTAATCCAATGGCCCACCTTCGGCCGCAGCCGGGCACAGCCGGTCTCACTCACGGACATCCTATGAGTGTTGCTTCGCCACAGCAGGGGATGAACAGACTACCTCATGCAGGCATGCAACAGAGGGATGCCCATACATCGGCCAGTCCGTCTATGGCTAGTCCGTCCATGTTCACCATGAATCAGCAGCGACAGGCCCAGCCGCAGTCACAACCGCAGTCGCCTCAGCAGACACACCAACAGTTGCAACAGCAGATCCAACAGCAGCAGTTCCAGCAGCAACGACTTGAGCAGCAGCAAAGGATGGAACAGCAGAAGCAAATCCAACAGCAACGCTTAGAACAGCAGCAGAGGCTTGAGCAACAGAAGGAGTTGGAACAGCAAAAGCTAGACGAGCAAAAGATACTGGAACAGCAACAGCAACAGCAGCAGCAACGCCTAGAGCAACAGAGGCTCGAGCATCAGAAACAGCATCAGCAACGGGTGGAGCAGCAGCGGCTTGAGCACCAGCAGAAGCAGCAATTGGAGCAGCAGAGGTTGCAGAAATTACAGCACCAGACTCAGGCACACAACCCATACCAACAACAGTCACCATTTTCCCAGCACACCCAGCCTCCGTTCCATCAACCTCAATATCAACAGCATCAAGCCCAATCGCAACACCCGTACGCCCCACACCAGACGCAGTTCTCTCAGCAGCAGGCACAATTCCAGCCATCTCCGCACCAAGCTCAATTCCAGCATTACCAGGGACCACATTCAGCTGCCGTGCCTTCATCGCAGCCAGCTGCGCCGGTTGTTCCTTCGGTCACGGACAGCCCGGTCATGAAGGCTGACGACTCTAGTCCTGTACCGAAGAAGAAAGCGAAACCCAAGAAGACTGCTCCGGCTCAATCCCAGCCTGTTCAGACCCAGGCCCAGCCTCATGCTCAGCCTCAACTAAATGCCCCCACGACCATTCCTAGCGCTAACCCCACACAGGCCAACGGACAAGGGCAGATGCCCACTGTGGCCGCAGTTGGGGTCGACCAGATTGCCACTCCGCCTGCGAAACGTCGTCGGGGACGGCCTAGGAAGGAGGAAGTCGCGGCTAGGCTTGCTGCGCAGGCCGCGCAGGCTGCCCAAAACGGCGAGCCTATTCCAGGAGTACCTCAACCAGGACAGGCTTCATTCACTGCCAATATGACGCCGACTGCTCCAGGCTCTGCAAACGTCACAACTAAGGGGACACCTATTCTAGGACCGGACGGGACTCCTTTGAAGCGAAAACGTGGACGTCCTCGCAAGGCTGATCAAATTGCGTGGGCAGCCGCAACGGGTCAACCTTTACCTCCGCCTAAACCAAGGAAGCCAGCTTCGGCCAAACCAAAGGCACCTGGCACGGGCCGACCACGTGGGAGACCTCGCAAGGCTGATGTGGCCGCTGCGGCTGCGGCTGCTGCTGCGGCCAGTGGAGATCAGACACAGACAGATGTCAACCCTCAACTGGGTGAGGGCACAGATACAGCGACGGCATTAAACCGTACAACTTCTTCGATCGATGAAGATGCGCACAAAAGACCTGGTCCGACACCCCCGCAGATGCTTCAAGGCCAGTCTCTCCCGCAACAGCAGAACCTCCACATGTTCCAACAGAATCAAGCTTCACAGGCGCAGGCCAATCAACATATTGGGCAGCCGCAAGTCCAGCACATGCACCAGCAGTCAAACCAACACATGGCCTCGCAACCTGGTTCCCACTTGCCGCATAGCCAATCTCTGGCCCAGCAGCCTGGCCAACCGCTCTCTATGCCACACATGCAAATGCATCACCATTCTCCTGTCCATCCCCCTCGGCCCCTCCCTCATCAGCCGTATCTTCAATCTCCGATGCAACAACAGATGCAGCACCCGATGTCATCCGAGTCCCCTGTTCACGGGATGCCAGGACAACAACGCAGACCTCCGATTCCGCAACGGAGCCAGGCCCCTCCCCCACCGGCACCACAGCATGAACATCAGCATACCTTCCAGGTCCAGATGCAGCCGCAGCCAACCTAGTGCTGAATACGCTTCCCAATATGGCTTCCATTCAATAAATGCAACCTTCATTGACCGAAGTTTCACTTCTGACCAGTATATTTTGAATTTCATTCTAAAGAACATCGGTGTTAATATCATTCCTCGGCTCTGTCACGTGTGTTTTATCGATCGTTTTACGTCCATGAAGTCTCGTATCAAGTACTTTGGTGGGCCTATTATGGCGTTACGCGCTTTTGTGTGATTGGCATCTCAGGCATTTTCCAGTTTCCGTCTATTGTTTACTTAGCCTGTGGTTTTTTTTTTTTTTTTTTATATATATATCTAATGTTCTCAATTTAGTACATACTCGGTTCTAATCTCATTTTGTCAATTTGTGCATGACTAGCCTTCTTTAACCTCCACATCGTTAATTAATTAGATTAAATAGTGAACTCTAACTATAACTATTTTAGTCCTAGTTTCCCTACTCCGTATAGGGGTAGCTCTTGGGCAAAAAAATCCAAATCAATGTAAATGCTACCGATACGCAATGGCGCAATTTCAATTTCTAAACTCCCCAAGGACCTCCTTGGTTTTGTTTTGAGAAAACCCTAGCCATGTGCGTAAATGTACATGATGAGTGGACACCAGAACGACGCGTTAGCTGAAACTCCCCTAGCCTCCCGCATGGACCTGGCCAAAAGAAGAAAAACCCAAACCCAAACGGGCGAAAAATAGGAATTGAATATACTTACACACTCAGGCTCCCCATATACCACTTTTGAGCGATTTGACGCAACTTTCTGCGATCAAGCTTGTTAGACCTTGTACGGGGTATCCGGTCGACAAGGAGAAACAAGCTCGGCATCATGTGTTTTGGCAACGTGTTATAGACTTCATTCTGCATCGCCTCGACCAGACTGTTCACCCGGACGCGATTCGTTATTGGAAGGAATGACATTTCGTGGTCTGAAATTCCCGGAAGAAGGTTTGCCGGGTTGTCCACGAGATAAACAAAGGCCACTAGGATGGGGTCGTCGGTACCGTCAATCTCGCCGAGCATATCGACGACGGTGAAATCACCCGGCGAAAGAGTCTTCCGAAGGATGTACTCGACTTCGGTCGACTCAACACGACCACCGTTGAGTTTAAGAAGTGTGTCCTTTCGACCCATGTGCTCCACCGTTCCATCGTGGCGATATCGACCCAGATCACCAGACCGATAGATGCGCGAGGTTGTTGCTCGCGATGGATGGAGATCTGCAATCCACCGAGGGACTGTAGTGAGGAATCCCACATCTGGTTTCTGGCAAAGGTCATCCAAGTACCCACGGGCGAGATGGGGTCCTTCAATCAAGATCTCGCCAACAGCGCCGACAGGCACTGGTCGCTCAGGCGAGGAAGGATTCGCAATCCAAATGGCACCGCTACCGGATTTCCCGACCACGGCATTATGGCCTGGTTTTGGGTTGTCGTTGTATGCGCAGAAGGTAGCGGCCTCGCCCATTCCGTACTGATTTACAAGCTTCACATGAGGACCCCATTTCATGAGTAGATCGTTTGACATGGGCTCACCGCCGACACATAGCAGCTGTAGCGATGGGACATCTTTGGGACTGAGTTGGATGGCGATTGTTGGAGTCATGAAGCTCATATTGGCATTTGTGAGGTTGATATTTTCAATCAGACCAGATATGGTTTTTTCGGGTGTGGAAACACAACAACACCCACCCGCAGCCAATGCTGTGAGGTAATCATTGTTACTGATGTCAAATGCATAGTCGTCGAACTGGAATACACGACTGTGTCGGCCTAGACCGAGGACCTTGTTGTAATCGCGGACTGCGGTGGCGTAAGACCGATGTTCCTGGATGATTCCCTTGGGCTGACCCGTACTCCCGGAGGTAAATAGAATCAGACAGGCATTTCCTGGTTGGACAGTGGAAGATACCGGTCCCGTGGGAAGGTCTTTTAGCATATCTCCTGTAATCGAAATGACATTCGAAACAAGTGAAGCATATTTCGATGCATACTCAGGTGATGTGAGGATAATTTTAGCGTTGACACGACTCACAACTGAGTCGAGGAAGATGGGAGGGTCACTAGCGTCAATAGATATATACGCCCCGCCGGCTTTCAAAATAGCTAGACGAGCAATAATCGCAAAAGAGGACTTTTCAAAACAACTGAACACAAAGGTTTCCGGACCAACACCGATATCGATCAAGTAAAGAGCAAGACGAGTTGTGAGATCATCCAATTCTCTATAGCTGAAGTCTCCATCCCACGAACAGATTGCAGGAGCGTCCGGGGTGAGTCGTGCATGTTCCAATGCCATGTCGTGTAACAAGACCTCGTGAGAGTCCGAAACCTCCTTCGTGAACTTTTGCACAAGAATGAGGTCAAGATCTGAGCATAGATCAAGGTCGCCCAAGGATGTTTCAGGGGAACGATATATGGAGGCGATGACCTTGTTCAAGGAGTGAAGGAGACTTGTTGCGAATGCTTTGGACATCTCAGGTGATGAGAAAGCAAGACTCGCGTGTAGCTTGTCATTGTCATTTGTCACATTGAGCATCAACTTTGGATTGGGGATCTAGACCGAGAGAGAATCAGCTTCTGCTGTGGGACTGGGGATAAATAAATGAATGAGGATAGGTAAACGGTACATTCGAATTGGCAGATAGAGATGCCCTTCTCAAATTTGGACGGTCACCGGCATAGCGTATAGCCGAGGTGAGGTGATTCCTCTCATCAGAAGTCCACTCTTCGTCGGGGTCAGTCGAGCTGATGCCTGCCTTGATACGACAGAAATCTCGAACGAGATCCTTCAGTGGACGCTCCGAGGAAAATTCCAGAGCGTACGAATCGGTCCCTTGGGATTTGCCATCTATGTAGCACAGATTAGACCCAGGGTGGAACTCCAAGTACATGGTTCTCACAGGAGAGAAACAATGTACGACCAGTAACCAGCAAACAACGAGAATAGACTCGAAGTCAAGACTCTGGGCCAATTCTGGATCCAAGTATTCCAAGTATTGGGAGTTTGCAGCCTCAAGAATATGAGATTCACACAGGGTAAGTGGAATATCGACGAATCCTTGTGGGATCGGAGGGGGGACTTTCTTTGGTAGCTTGAAGCCGTTGATGGGTATAATCGAAGACTCATGTTCAAGAGTTGCGATTGAGGGTGCCATGATGAAGGATAATGAATGAGTGAAGAAGTTAGAGATCCAGTTGTATATTATCTACCATGTGTTCCACGGCCGAATAAATAGATAAATTCCAGAGAATGCACAGAGTAGGAATAGGGGTATTACAAGAGCTCAGCTTCTACTTACATTCACGGTGGATTCTTTTTATACATCATGCACATTATTGTAATTAGAACCGGCTGGATTTGATGTACGGAGTACTCCGTATGGAGTACATACTAGACGATTTTCTTTCTTTTCTGTTTCGCCTGTAAGGAACTGCACGACCTTGTTCCTCATCTATTTGTATGTTTATTAGTTATTTCAGCTACACATCCTTGTTTTCATATCCTTGTCTTCAGCTCCTCATAATTCGAGCCACCCTCGTCTCTCCATCTTTTGGTTTATTTTCCCGAGTCTCACATTTGTCAACTAACCAGATCACCAAATTTTCAACATTCACCATGGGCATTCAACAAATATTTACTAAGAAAGCGAGGTCCTCTAGTACCTTTATACTAGTGGCTCTATGCTTTGCACTATTCACGGTAGATGGCCTTGAATCCAATCACATCTCACGAATTAACCTTGCACTGTTACGGTAGGACACTTTCGTTTATGGCATTGTAAGTATTTCTAGCTCATCTCAAGATACCACATCAGTCTAACACACCCATTTCTAGATCGTACCTATTCTTCCTTTCTTATTGATGGGCCATGGCAACATGCCTTCGAAGGACGGTAATTTCAATCTATGTTTTTATAACTTGGGAACCCCTGTTTGACTGACATCTCCTAGTTCAAAAATGGTCGTCTGTTTTATTAGCGACTTATGGCGCTGCTCTTTTACTTGGCTCTCGTGGGTAAATCTCAAATCCATTCATTCTCCCCGCTACTAACGATCGAGTTCCAGCTGTGGTGGGATATTTCTGCGACAAATATCGCACTCGGACAGCACCACTGGTTTCTGGTTTCATTGCCATGGCCCTAACGACCGCCCTGTTTATGTCTGAAAATAATGTTTGGGTGCTGCTCGTAGCTCGAGTATGCCAGGGTCTGTCAGGAGCGGTCGTGGGGGTTTTAGGGCTGAGCATGATCGCCGAAACATCCAGTTCGGAACAGTTGGGTTCGCATGTGGCTTGCGGGTCAGCATCGTTGACATGGGGAATGCTCTGCGGCCCCATGACTAGTGGTTTCTTGTAAGTATCCTCCAATCTCCATCCCATTGATGATCTAAATGTCTGAGAAAACAGGTTTTCCCAATTTGGCACTGTTGGTGCTTTCGGAGTCCCAATTGCACTGCTTGTGGTTGACATTATTCTGCGAATGTTGATTGTACAGGAAGATGAAGGTATGTCGCAGATTCATTTTTTCTTGCTCCTAGATGCTAATTCAAAGAACAGATGACCCTAAAAACGATCAACAGGAGATTTCTCCTCTCTTGGAAAGCAGTGACAGTGTCTCTGGCGATAATTCATTGAGCTTTTACCAATTCTTGCATCCACTCATCCTGGGTCTGGTATTCTCAGTTCTTGTCATTTCTTCCATTTTATCTGCCATTGAAACGGTACCTTATAATTCTTATCCCATAAGGAACAGCACGGCTAACTGATATGCAGACACTTCCACTGTACGTGCTTGACACATATCATTGGTCTAGTCTGGGCGCGGGACTTGTATTCCTCCCATTGACGATCCCTTCCGTCCTCAGTATTCCAATTGCCCACTTTGTAAGGCATTTTGTGCCACGAACGGTTGTGGTGAGTGGATTCTTTTTGATCGCAATACCGATGATATCACTGCGGTGGACACAAGCAAACACTATCGACCATGAAATCGGGCTTATTTCCTTACTGTTCGTCGTCGGAGTATGTCTTACAACAGTGCAAGCGATTATTATGGGGGATGTCTCCAACGCAGTCCGGAAGATTGAAAGCCTTCACGGGATTACAGAAGAGAAGAGCAGCGGACAGGCACGGGGCTACGCACTCTGTAACATGGCATTTGCTGCCGGTCAAACGCTTGGTCCCATTGCTGGTGGATTCATCAACATGAATTAGGCTGGGGATTTATGACACTAGTGCTTGGGATTCTATGTTTGGTCGCTGGCCTTTCGTCATTCTTTTCCATGTCGGCGGCTCCTGAAGTCGACGGAAACAATGTCAAGGTCAGCGATGATGGATGTTGGGTGTGCTTTGTACTATAATGTATGTATATGCATGTATACTCCTGAGCAATAAGTGACAAAATGGACATGGTGACATTTGAGACCAAATATGACATCCACCACGAGGAAAAACTAAAACCTTGTTCACTGGTAGATACATGATGTGCACTGTAGATCATCATTTTGACAGCGATATTATGCTCGCAAAATTATAATTGTGACAGTGACGGGTCTCTGTACATTGCAGGTCTCCGTAACCTACTCGACTGCATGAACGCCGGCGCGGCGAGGTTGTTTTCTTTTAGTTGCGTAAGCAGAAGAAGAGAGAATACTTATTGGGCAACTGAATTATGGAGAGGCGAGCTGAGTCCACTCAATAATAGTGCATCAATCACAGCTGAGTGGAAGATCATGTCTTGATACATATCTCCCCGCATGATCTGTTATTCTCTGATCACACGTGCAGGGCATCACTCAGGTCCTTTCCCCGTAATATGACAGGTTCCAGATTAACTTCATTCTTTGTTTTCAGCTGCTGTCATATTGTCTTGGTGATTGCCCACTTACATGCACGGAAAATATGCCATCACGTCTTAGCCAGCCACAACCGACCAAAGCAAACATCCTGAACGTGGCTAGTATATGCATGTGGCTATTAATGGCAGAAGTGGCGTCATGGTAATGCATTTTGTCCGTCTGCGAGGAAACCAGCTTGACCGTGTTTGTTCATTTGCGGCTGACCAATAATCCTCACTACCTACGTAGCCAAGTGCTGAGCAAAATACTTACTTTTAGTTGACTGCGCTATGTGCTTTCACAAATCATTGAGAAGTTCAATATTGTTATTGGTCAACTAGCTCGGCTTTGAAAGAATTATGAAGAACTTTACGAACATGCGGAGTACCATGGCTATCTTTTGTTTCCAAATATCACACTGCCTGGATTCATTCATGCCCAGATATAGAAATTTCTTATATCACACTTCTACCATGCGAGACCCCTGAATCCATCCCTATCTCCACCTCATGTACCACAGTCTCTATCAATTCCATTCCACGTAATTTGGATGCGCTGGGGCTGGAAGATTCAGACTGATTCATTGGGGTCTCTGCAATCTTACAAAGCCGCTGCCAAGATCTCTTTCCCCTCTCTGCATGTAGCGCCGGTGTCCGGTGATCAGCATCTGCCAATGAACGCGAAAAGACCTCATACGCAAGGTATCCAGTCCAGCCGAGATCGAGGATAGCCTTCAATATGGTGAGGACAGGCAAGAAGCCACCACGATCGTTCTCGCAAAGGAAAAGCCGACAGTTTCGAGACCAGCTCAGTCGACTGGGCTGACCGGAAACATAGAAAAGATGGTTTGGGCCCAGTGGCTGGCTGAGACGCTCGCCGTCGGCTATCTGGACGATAAACAGCTTGCTGATATCCAGAGTAGAAGCCATACGGTCCAGTGAGGCGGATAGATCGGCCTCAGCCGTGTCCGCAACGCGACCGTCTTCTGTGGTGGGATCGGCGTAGATGGCGCCGGCAATGTTGAACGTATCCAGGGCAAGCCCGAAATTGGGCCGATTGACTGCCTGGACGATTTCCCAAGACTTTTCCCAGGTGTTGACATGCGTGCCCCAAGCAAGTGCTTCGTAAGCAAATTTGATGGAATGTTCGTGTTGAACGCCTCGTGCAGCCAGTTCACGGAGATCTTCGACAAGTATGTCCAAGTCGCCGACTGTCTGAGGAAGTCCAGTCACAGGGTCTTCGGGGAGGAAGTTTGAGGGGACTAAAATAGTGTCTGCGCCAAGGACTTTGAGCGCGTCCATCCACACGGGAAGCACCTCGTCTAGGATTTTGTTGCGCTTTTTGCGATCAACCAGACCCTCGTAGAAACGCAGGGGTTGAAGATTGAGAATGTCAATTTCTAACCTGTCACATTGCTGGCGAATTTGATGGGCAGCAGCTAATACAGAGTCGCGAGAAGGTACCAAGGTGGCAGGTACAGGCTTGATGTCTCTGGCAAGGGCCTCGAGGTCATCGATGAAGAGTTCGATGGCCTTGAATCCATTTCGTGCGGCTTCATCAATCTTGTCGGTGATGCTGTGGAATTTGCATGACTCAAGAGAGATTGTGGTGATAGCTAACTTACATTCCATCTTGAAAATTGAAATGATGAATTCGAATCGAAGAAATTGCTGAATGGAAAGGGTCGCGATTCCAACCCTACAATTGCGAGGGATAGATATTATATACACGGCGCAACGCGTAGTTTTTCTAAACGGACCAGGATTTAATCATCGTCAACCTAAGTGGTTGCTCAGGTCGGAAGATCGTATCTGGACGAAATAATGATCGATATTCTACGGTGATTATGCAGGTGCCCATAATGTAGAACAGGCATCATTCAGCTGGCATCACCCATGACCAGTGGCGCGCATAATTCAACTGAATTCCTCGACGTATCTCAAATTGGAGCAAATGAGAATACTCGTGGCGTTGCGCAACAAAGACTGCGCTCGGGGGATACTAATTGCTCAGGACAGTCACAATAAGTGAAATTGATGGTAACTGAAGCGATTTGTAAGCGCCAGTGTGCCACTGCGGGTTTCCCCTATAGTAAAATCTTCCCTGTGAAATGTATCCCGAGTGTTTAATTGAATTGGCTAGCGTTATTTTATTGTATGCAGAGATACAGCAATATATTAAGCCTAGACTTCGGTGGTGATATCACATGGTCTTCTCATGAGAAGAGCTATTCCTTTTGGCTTGAGATAACAGCTCTGGGAGTCAGAGGGAGTAAATATTGCAGGAGTTAGTCCGATTCTTGATCCTTAAACCATCTATCCTTGAAATTCTTCACGCTTTAAAAGCAGAACATTGTAGCAATTGAGAAATGAAGGATGAACGAATGAACGAATACGTGTAATAAGACGTAATCTATATATGGTCTCACTTAAAGAGACCATGTATCAACCAAGGATCAAAACGCAACTCTTAGCAGACGGTCTTTCTTCTGGGAGCCAGCATAGCATTCGCTGAAGACTACGTGAAAAGTCCTCCTTTTCATCACCTTTGAAGCTCTCTTCGAGTGTCTCCAGGTTGGATTTTGGTACAGGAGCTACACCTTTCCAATTACCTGTACCCGTTAACGTTACCAGCCATTTGAAGAATTGTCGGGGTATGACTGTACAAACCTTTTGCATACCAAAACTTGTAACTCCTTTCGCTCCGTCGGGGAAATTTGAGAGTAGGGTTTCCTAGGACTGCCTGCATCTTGGCAAGGTGAAACCCATCATCGAGGTTACCTGCGGAATTTCGAGCCCTGAAAAGGTGGCGACGATCCAATAAATCCCAGATCTGAGCCGTTGTCAGTTTTATGGCGGCCACAAGCGACTGCGTAGTCTTTTATCCTACCAACAACCCAACACTCCATATGTCAACTTTGTAGTCCCAAGTCATTTCTAAAATGACCTCCGGCACCCGATATCTGGCATGATATCTCCCTCTTGATGTTTGGTGCCCAATCGAGCCCAGCCCAAGTCACAGAGAACGGGAGTCCCATAAGAGATAGGGAGAGGTCGTAAGAGATAAATAGTGCGATTCTCGAGGATCTTTCGCGGTACAGGCAATTCTGCCTGTTCAAATTTGGATAGAATTGAGTTCTCCTCATTGTCAATGCCCAGGAGGATGTTATTAGGTTGGAGATATATATGTAGTCAGTTGTTACTTTCTAGCTTTAGTTCTCGTGAGGTGAGAGCTTCTTTGAATAAACTGGTACTAATCGGTATGTATTACTCCTGCCTCTGCATGGAGGAAGTCTAGAGCGACAAGGATATTGCGGATGAGGATTCTCACCATGAAGCTGTTCATCACTCCGCCGGGAAGTAGCTCCGTGAGCTGACTGAGGCTGATTCCAAGTGGCGGATGGACTAGACAGGGGTGAACATTATGTCCATTTGGACTGTGAATGTGAAAGACCTCGATCAGGGGTCTTAAGAAAGTCTGACCGACATGGTTGGATTGGATAGATCTCTTGGGTCACTATCCTTGGCGCTGTGTAGACGTAGACCGTGAGTTTTATGTAGCGGTGATCCCTGACATGTTGTTAGTTTGCATCCATACGATAGAGATCGGTTGGTCTTGCAATAAATCACGGCCTAGCCACACTGTCGTGCTAGATCCATAACCTAACTTGCCCACCACTTGATATCGGTCGTTGAAAACCTCACCAATATAGACCGGATAGAATTTTTCGGGTCTATAGGTGGGGATTGACTCTTCCTCGATGGGAATGGAAGGGTCGATGATCACCCACCCTGACCTGGGGAAGACGCGTGGTTTGGAGCGAGAGTGAAGATGAGCCACGCGCCACGCTTGCTTAGGCATATATGTCGAAATGCGGAGATTGCGATCGAATGATGTGACAATAATGGAATAGGAAATAGTATTCGGAAACGGAGTAGTCGTCTTTTCTCCATGTTGCGTTGGTCGATGAAAAGAAGAACCATCGACTTCCATTAAGCCTACCGACTGGAGTAACATCAGCCAGCAGGGGTATATCGACATCTATCATATCAATGGGTAGCAAATCAAGTACGTCTCTCTCGAACATACGGCGGTAGGTACAGAGAGGCCTTTGCCGCTTTTCTTTCCGCCTTCTTAATTCCCTCACTACACCGCAGTGCTGCTTAGTTGGATTTTTTTACACAATTTGGATGTAAGTCGGCGTTCCTCTAATCCTTTTGCCGCGCAGTTAGTCAAACCGACTGGTTTAGAGCAATTGGAAATAAATTCCCGCATTGTCATACCCCCGCTGTCCACAAGCAATCTGGTCTGCTCCAACTTCTCCAAGGCTTCGTCATACTTATCTAACTCATTTACTTTCCGTTCTGCGAATGCCTCAAGCTCAGACGAGTTGTAAAATTCTTTCTCGCGCCTCGCCCACTCGGTCTCCCCTATATGTTGACGCAACTGGGTGAACGGAAAGCTGCGGGTATCGTTGAAGCCGGACGGGATGAGCATGTGTAGCCACATGGTCCCGGAGTCCTGGGACCACTTGACAAGGCTGGAGAGTTAATTTTCTTGATGCTCTGGCATTTTTGCTTCTTCCTCCCGTAGGATGCGGCATGGAACTCTCCAGGTATCTGAAGTACCTACCAGCGATCTTAGGTGTCTTGTCGTCATCGTCGTAGTCCCAGGTGCTGTTAGCGGTATCTTAGAGAAAGGACATCAAGATCTTGGGAAGATAGTCAGAGGTGGGCGGCTTCTTCACCGAATCCAATTTTGTTGCGGGTATGACCTTGATGATTGGGATGGATTCATTGGGCTCTTTTTCGGGCTGCTCAAGATATTATGCATAGAAGGGGATTCAAACTGGGAAACTTGGAAAGCAGAGGCTCTAGAACGGTATCGAGAAGGCTGTCAACTAAAGCAGCTCCTCAAGCTGTCCGCAGCTAAATGAAGGCGGATACATTCTAGATCATACGATTTACTGGGAAAATTTACGGTATAAATCATAATTGAATCTTCGGCGTCTTCGATGTTCGGTGTTCGGTGTTCGGTGTTTGATGTGAGTCGAAGCGCTGGAGTCTCCACATTTTCTCCGTAGTCCCCCACTTCTGCTTTGGACCCCGATTGCGCCCATCAATCCCAAGTTATATACAGCCCAGATAAGTTCGACCTGAAATAGCTTCCATTCGTTTTACATTTGTGACCCTCATCATGTCTCGAGAAAGACTTGCACCGGTGCCAGCTAGTGACGAGTACTATGACCTCGGCTCGTTTGGCCACTCCATCACCACCACCAGCGCTGACGCCCAGATTTGGTTCAATCGTGGTCTGATATGGGTATATTCTTTCAACCACGTGGAAGGCGCCTACTGCTTTGAGCAGGCTATTGCCCATGATCCTGCGTGCGCCGCGGCCTATTGGGGCTTGGCTTATGCGGTTGGGCCGAACTACAACAAGCCCTGGGAGAAGTTTGACCAAGGAGATCTCCACACATGTGTGCAACGAGGATACAATGCCTCACGACAAGCAAAGAGATACGCAGGAAATGCAACTCCACTTGAACAAGCTCTAATCGACGCGATCCAATTCAGATTCCCGACCAACCAGCCTGCGACAGACTACCCGGCCCTGAATAAGGGCTATGCCGTAGCGATGAAACCAGTATATGATGAATTCGGAAGTGACTTGGATGTTGCCACCCTTTATGCCGATGCTTTGATGAATATGACCCCCTGGGCTCTATGGGATCTGTTCACAAGCAAGCCGAACCCGATGGCCCCCACCATGGAGGTGAAAGCAGTGCTCGAAAAGGCACTTGCACAGGAAGAAGATGGTGCAAATCTCAACCCCGGGCTTCTTCACTTATATATTCACTTCATCGAAATGTCGCCCACTCCCGAGCTGGGTATCAACGCTGCGGATCATCTCCGCGACCTCGTTCCCGACGCTGGTCACATCCACCACATGCCTACCCATTTGGATATTCTCATGGGCGATTGGCGGCGCTCCATCGCCTCAAACCACAAATCAACGCTCGCCGATGACAAGTACTTCCGGAAGTCAGGTGCCAACAACTTTTATACTTTCTATCGGCTACACGACTACCACTCCTTAGTCTATGCCGCAATGTTTGCCGGCAAATCCAAGGCTGCCCTTGAAGCCGTCACTCGCATGGAATCCACCGTGCCTGAAGAAGTCCTTCGAATCCAGTCCCCACCCATGGCTGACTGGCTAGAGCAGTTCATGTCTATTCGCATACATGTGATGGTACGCTTCGGCATGTGGGAGGAGCTGAAGATGAAAGCGCTACCCCGGGACCAATCGCTGTATGCAGGCACCACTGCTGTCACCCACTATGCCAGAGGCATTGCATTCGCCGCCACAGGGGACGTAGCGTCAGCCAAAAAGGAACAGGAGCTCTTCCACCAAGCGTGGGATCGTGTTCCCGTGTCACGTCTCGCATACAATGGCAAAATTGTTGACGTGCTCCAAGTGGCCGGGGCAATGTTAGAAGGAGAAATTGAATATCGTTGCGCCAACTACGATAAGGCCTTTGTGGCTCTCCGCCGTGCAATTGACTATGAGGACAAATTGCCATACAGCGAACCCTGGTCATGGATGCAACCTGTTCGCCATGCATATGCAGCACTGTTGATGGAGCAGGGCCACTTGGAAGAAGCAGCAAAGACATATCGCGCAGATTTGGGTATGGATACCTCAATCATCCGGCCGTGTCGTCATCCGAACAATGTCTGGTCGCTGAAGGGATATCATGAGTGTCTAGTTCGTTTGGGGAAAATGGACGAAGCAGCTGTCATTGAGCAGCCGGCTAAACTAGCCCTTGCTGTAGCCGATGTCCCGATAAAGGCATCGTGCTTCTGCCGCTTGGATAATTCCCAGTCGCCACAGCTGCTTGATCAATATTCTTCAAATGGAAAATGTTGCTAAAGGTTTGGCCATGCTATGTTGCGATTTCACCAGGAGTACGGGCGACTCACGCGGAAAACTCTCTCGTTGAGTACTGCCTCATCGCAGGGATCACCGTCTTCTCGAAACCGGTATGCTAATTTTAATTGTATACTAACAAGAATAGTCGGCTGTTTATGCGACCTTGTGATATCTTTTAGTGGTCATTTGGTGGTCTTTGTAGACATCCTTTTTGGATGTTTCTTTGTGTATATAAAGGCCGTAAAAAAAGTATACTCAATATAAAAGACTTACACAGGCCATATGAGCGACTATTATTGTTCATCAATCACATTCTCATCAGTATACAACTTAAAAACTAAAAAACACCACCTTCAAAATCCACTAATTCCTCAAACACCTCCATCCCACTCCCACTATCATGACCATTACTTCCACTACTATCCCCCCAGTTCCCATTCGGATCCCCATTTCCATCCCCACTAGACCCCCTCTCCCTATCCTCTGCCAACCCCTCAAAACAACTCCCATCAGGCCACTCACTCAAATCAATCCCCAACCCAGGCGCAATCTTCCTAACAATTCCATCACAAAGCAGAAACGCCCTCCGCGCCGCCGCATCCACAGAAGCAGTACTATGAAGCCAAAACAGGGCCTTCCTCGCCGCCGAAACAACCGTACCCAAATCCTTCTCCAGCAGCGGCGGGTAAACACCAACTCCCTGGGAATTGGACGGCGTAGTAGGCGAAATGGGTGGATTCGTACGCTCCGGACTGTTAGATGTATGTTGTCCAGAACAATGCGATAACCCTAGTAATAGAGCCGTCGTGGCCTGCACGAGGAAATGCAGGATACTCCACCAGGGTGCGGCACGGGCTAGCCATGTCGTGTTCGGGTCTTCTGGGAGGACGGAGATAAGCGCGCAGGAAGCTTGCAGACAACGCGTAGCCATTTCAGAGCGGAGTTTCCCGCGAGCGGTTGGTTCACCGGTTGGCAAGGCATGGTGTGGGGATTGGTGGATGTGGCTTAGACATGGCCTGCAGAGGGTTATGCGGGCGGAGTAGTAGTTCATTGCTAGACAGACTCTTTCGCGGACGAAAGGAGCGGAAAGGTTTTCTAGTTGGAGATGATTTATGTGCCAGGAAGTTGTGTTTGGGAGGGTGAAGCAGTAGAATAAAGGAAGTTTTGAGAGCCAGCGGTCGATTTGGAGACTGAATTTCTGGACGTGGTATTCTACTTGACTTGGGCCTCTTCGGAGGCCTTCGATGCTGTAGACTTTGTTCATGAGGGCGTGGGTTATGAGGGCTAGGTCGATGAGGAAGTAGAAGAAGAGGGATGGACAGGGTGGACAGGTGGTTACCCATGCGGCGGAGTGGTGTTGGCTGGGGGCTTCGAAGAAGGTGGAGCGGAGTTGGACTTGGCGGAGGGCGGGATCTTGGAGGAGGTGTTTGGCGGAGGGTTGGTCAAAGGTTTCTTCTTCGTAGGGGAGGGGTGGGGGGACGGAGCAGAGGCCTTCGCCGACGCAGGAGGCGCGGCCGGTCATTGAGGCTATGAGGTGTTCGAGGTAGTAGATGGACCACCAGAGGCGGCCACGGCTTTCTTTGGCGGCGGCTTTGGTGCGGTCGTCTGTTAGACGGAGGTTGATGCCGAGGGATAGAGCTGAGCGGAGGGCCATGTTGGAGAATTTGGATGCTCTGAGGATGGGGGAGTTAGTATTGTGGTTCTGGGAGAATGGGGAAGTAGGATCCTACCGATTCACCTGTCCCAGACAAAGCAGGTAAACTGCTACGAGGAGTTCGAGTTGAATCTGCTGCAGATCGGTGTGCTCGAATAGCACATTGCTGTGTAGACTGAGATAGCGTGCCCGGGTCAGGTATACTAGGTCTTCCTCGTCCGTGCTTTGGGGGTCATCTATGAGTCGATAATAGCGACACCCAATAGCAAAGATCATGTTCAGAATGGCCAACCATTTCCGGGGCGGTGTCGATGCATTATTGAAGAACTTCTGATACTGGGAGATGAAAGTCATCTTCCGAATTGCACTGAATGTCGGATGGACGTTGGTCAGATATGCATCGAAGTATCGATCTGCCAATTCCCGCGGGGGCACATCTAACGGGTCGCATGGTTCAATCAATGGAATATCCAGACTGTCGAGATGATAATCCATCATCGAAGTAGGAATTTGCTTTTCCAATGACTGCTGCTGCTGATGATGAATAGATGCTGAATCACGGTGACTCTCCATGTGGAAATGATTCGACTCATGTTCCTGTGGACTCTTCATCCCCAGGCCGCTCTCCAGCTTGCGAATCCAATTGACCTCTGAATTCTTCCCAAAGAAGCCTGCAGCACGGGTGTCCTCATTCTGATTGAGGTCTTCGTCAACCTGGTCGATAGCATCGAGTGAGCCCATAGATGTAGCGGAATCATCTGAGTCGATATGGTCTCTAGGGGTTCTAGGGGTCTTAGGGGTTCTAGGGGATTTCCCACTTTTGGACTTAATTTGCCAAATGACAAACAGTCAGAGTCTGAACTCGGGACTCAAATCAAAGATCCGAGTCTCGGGTGACACGCGGGAGTTCATTTGACATTGACTGAACGTACCTTTAATGCTTTTTTGATCTTTCGAGCTGTGGGAGGGTCCACCTCACCTTCTAGCTCTCGAAGAAGGGCTTCGTATGTATCCACTCGCTTGACTAAGGAGCCGAGTCGCTTCTGGTCGCGCACTCGTTTCACATCCTCGTAGAAACAGCTGTGATTGTGATATGCACATTGTCCGCACGACGGTCGAATGCCGTCACATTTGATCTTGCGCTGGCGACAGGGCTCACAGGCCCGCGCTGACCGTCGGCGCCCGTGTAACAAGGCATCAGAACCGGCTAGGCGAGGGATTGCTACCTTTGGTGCGGTGCTTCCTGATCCAGCTGCTAACGGAGCAGACATATACTGTGAATAGGCTTGGGCGGGGGCCTGAATTGGCGAGAAGGGAATAGGCGTAGGATATGACTGTTGAGGTACAGCTTCAGCATTTAATGGCATCCAATCGTAGTCGTCGTAAGTGTCATCTTGAAAATCAAGATTATCCATATTTAATCGATCTCAATATTCTGAATATAATCGATATGAATATATTTATTCATGAGATTGGAGGGGGGGAGGTTATACAGAAGGCGGAACAAGTCCATGTCTAAGAAATATTTCCAAAGAAAGACAGGGATTGAAGATTTGTTTCGAATGTTTTGGTTTTAACAACTTTGGAAATCTTCTCCAAATCTACCAAATATTCCCAAATATTCCCAGACATGGGAGAATCGCCCAACGTGGACATGATATTCACCTCGCCACTTGGGGTGGGTCGATGAACTGTGGATTTGACGTCAGAGAACAGCTTAACCGTCAACTTCTATAAAACACACTAACACACTTAACACACCTATTAACTCCATATCATCTGGGATTATCCCATAATTTACTGTCAATCATTGCTAATGACTTGTCAGTAACTGTCTCATTCAAAAGAATTTTCCTTGTGTCACCTTGTGACCTTGAATATCACCCTGAACACCTCTGGACGATGTATATCTATGGAGCAGATCCATACAACCGGGTCGCCACTCCATTAAGGCGAATTGTACCTGGAGACACATGACGGAGATGGAAAGAAATGACGATGATGACGATGACAATACAATGTATATTGTCTCAATCATTTCCCACTTTCCAGTTCCCTTTTCTCATTTCCAATCAACATCCAACGGGTCGATACCTCTCCACCAAAACATCATCCTTTCCAAGACTAAGACTCTCATACCGATCCAACATGTCCGAAAGTCCAAGACCAGGATAATCCTGCAACCCCTTCCCATCCCCCTCCCCAATCCCATGATACTTATCCTTCTGATTCAACTTCTCAAGTCCATCAGCATACTCATCAAACCGTCTGCACCCCCTCTCCTTCGACGCCTCATCAACCAAATCCTTCAATTCATCAGGGACAGCACTCGCACCTCGAATCCGATACCCCTGAGCCTTGGCCCTCACCGACTGCCGGAAAATATGAAACAGATTGCGTCCCAGCGTGGATCGACTCGCAACAACACAGAACGCACTCGCAAGAGTGAGGAAATCCTCATCTAACACATCGAACAAGTCGTGTTCGAGCATCGTAAATAGCGCAAGGTTGATCGCATACATCGCGAACTGATGCACGCGACTAACACCGAACTCGCGTCTGTGGAGGCGTGTCAATGATGCGATGCCGCGCGCCGCGCTCTGCGTTACTTCACGCGCGTTGTATTTTGTTTCGGGCGTGTGGCGCGGTGGGCTTTCGGGTGTTTTGGGCTCGAAGGGGATAGGTGGGACTTCGTCTTCGGAGATGCAGCTGAAGAGGTTTATGATGAGGGCGTTGTAGCGCATCCTGTATGGGATAAGTATTTTTTGTTTTGTCGCTTTCGCTGACGGATTATTTCTTGGGGTTTGCTACTCACTTCAGTAAGATGATATGCGGAGCTGGTCTGTACCGCACATCAAAGTCCTCCGGGAGAAGCTCGTGCCAGCGACGGATACGGTCGTATAGATCCTCGCGGCTCTGGCGGTGGATGGGGCCAAGGTTATTGTAACTCCTGTGGTCTGCGAACATGCTGCGTGAGATATTGCGCGCAATTGTTGATAGGTTGCATGCTTCGTCGAAGTACTGACTGAAGAATGATGGGCGTGGGTCACGATGGGTTGGGTATGGCTGCCAGAGGGCTTGGTCTTCGGATTGGTTGATATCAATACGGGCCATGTTGACGTGATCTATGAGACTTGGCCGGAGGAAGGATGTGTGGACCATGCTGCGAATGTCAACGTGAGCTTGAGGGGGAAGTGTTAGAGGGTTCACTTACGTGTCGACATTGAATAAACCCCAAGCGGTGCGTTTGCATGAGATATCCATATCCTGAGAGAACTCTCCCGAAGCCATTCTGGGTCCTGTACTACCGACCAAACCCAATGCCTCACCCATTCGGATAGCCTGGTGCAGCATAATATATCCCAGATCATCTTCGCGGGACATTGCATATCTGTCAATGTCAGAGCAGCCCAATCACCAGTACCGAGATGTCTATACAAACCTCTCATACATCAACAACGTCCCCTGCAAACCCGCCAAGCTAGGTTGCGAATTCTCCTCGTCCCTCAACCTCTCCGCTTCAGCAAGGAAATCACATCCTTTCGAGGAGATATCACCAGGAACAACATAAGCCTCAGAGAACTCAGAGAAGTACTAAACAAACCAATCAGCCACTGAAACCAAACCAGCCCAACTCCAACCTCAAACCAAAAGCAGCAAAAAGGAAAAGAAAAAGGAAAAAAGGAAAATACCCACACAAGCATTACTGAGGACCGCATTTACCAAAAACGGGCTACAAAACTCAGACCCAAGAACCCCCCTCGCCATATGCCTAACAAAAACCTCCTTATCCAAAACCGCCGCAAATGGCCAATCCCACGCAAAATACAGCGAAACAAGATGCGACACCAAATCCGCATCAGCGGTAACCCTCGTCCAGGGCTTCGCAGGAACCTCACAGGGCGCCGAATCACAAAGGTAATGTATATCCATAACCTTTCTTCTGAAAGTCGGACCTGTACCCTCGACATTGATAAGCTGGCGCATATCTTCGAGTTTCGCGACGGTTTCCTGTTTATGCGCTGTCGATGTTGAAGTTGAGGTCGAGGTGAGCGAAGCGAGTGTTTCGTTTATGTATGCGCGGATTTCGTCGGCGGGGGCATTGTGTCGGATTATTGTGAGTAGTTGTAGAGCATCTGATTCGTTTGCTTGGCGGACGAGCTTGAAGAGGTCTGAGAGGAGGTCGCGGTGGTAGGAGAGTTCGTCTGCTGTTCTTTTTGCGGCGACGCGGCGGCGTTGGTCGAGGGATTCGTCGAAGATGCAGACTCTTTTGAAGGTTTGGCAGTTTGCACAGGGGGATGTGCCGGAGCACTGGATTTGTTAGTTTGTTTTGTAATAGATATGGATATAGATATAGATGTAGGTGTAGGAGTATATAAATCTTACCTTCCTCTTCGACTTCTTACAGGCCAAACAAGCAGTCGAAACCCTCTTCTTCCACGTCCCAGAACCTTTCCCTTCCTCAGCGGGTGGACTACCATTTTCAAGGTCATGTTCATGGTAGTTTTCGTGTTGGTCATCCTCGGAAGGGGAGGGACCTTGTACAAGACGGCGTTGATGCCCACTCATATTCCGACATGAGTGGGTGGATTTGGATGTACTTTTGCGTTTGCTTTTTTGTTTTCTTCTGAATGGAGAATATAAAATATGTCTTTGAAATATATAGACAAGAACGGTTCAAAATATGAATATGTGAAAGAAAACGTACGTAAAAAAATGGAATATGTAAGAAAAGATGAGATATACAGTCGAATATGTACTGTTGACAATATACAATAAAAACCACAAAAGTTGATAATGTACAAGATCAGGAATGCATGTTGTGCAAGTGTATATCCTGTTTCAAATGATTGTAGGACGATATACTTGAGATGTTCTACTTGGACAGGGTTTAGTAGGGCAAATGGGCTTGTTTTGCCGCGAATGACGTTGGGAATATATCACGGGGAACTTTCCCCCGCCTATTATTATAGGAGTTTAATTTGCCTGCAGGCAATGGCGTATTTTGTGTTTGAGATTAGTTGCTTGGAGTTGAAGCTTGGATTTTATGTTATCGAGGCTATATGTGAGGCGTTTGGGGAGTTCTTGGGGATATATATCAAGTTGGTGGCGAAGAGACACTTACATGGATGGCCATACAACTACAAAATAATGGTCTTAATATATTGAACGAGTGAACTGGTAATGCATTGAGAATGGGGAGCAACATCATAGTACTTGGGAATCAAAGTCAGGTCTAGACTAAAAACCCATTAAGAAAGAAAGAAAAAAAGACGCTGGATTATTGTAATGTAATACAAGTACTTCTTTTGCATACTCCATGGAATCCATAGCCTCGGATTTACCAGTTAAAACGAGAAAAGAAAATCAAACACGGCGGATCTGTGATCCAAGACAGAAGAATCAGAAAACATCTAGTGCTCGAGGATTCTCAGGCTACCCTGCACAACACAGTTCTCAAGCACGGATCCAGGGGGAATGTCAATGGTGCTACCCTCGGAAGCGACAATGATAACAGTTCCCTTCAGGGTAACGTTACGGCCGAGGTTAACAGGTCCAGTGATAGTAAGGTGGTCCAGCTCGACGATGCGAGGAATACTGGTAATGCGCTTCTGGAAGTCAGAGACCTTCTTGAAGTCGGAACCGAGCTTGATGACGGGGACACCACCGAAACGGTTGGGGTCCATGACCAGCTGGCCGTGCTCGAGACGGTACAGGTCAGACTTGACGACCATCAGATCGGAGCAGGTCTTGACGGGCAAGAAGCGGCGACGGGGCACGTTGACACCGTGGGCGTTCTTGAAGTGGCGGATAGCCGCACCGACGGCGGTCTCCAGCTGGTAGATAGCCTGATCGGCCTCACCCTTCTTATCGGCGGGAATGGACTTCTCGTTGGGGATGATCTCCATCTCCAACTCGTTCTCCTCAACGACACGCTTGATAGCCTGGACGTTGAGCCAGATGTTGTTGGTGTTGAAGTACTTGAACTTCTTGATCGACTTGAACTCGTTGACGTGCTCCTTGGGCACCTGAGCGATCTCGAGCAGGCGGACCTTGCCGTCGGAATCAATAATGGTACCACCCTTGACGTCAGCCTTGGTCTTGTCAGTCAACTCCATGATGTACTCGGCCTGGGAGTCAACCATGTGCTGCAGGATGCGGAGATCAACCACGGCACCGAGGTTGTCGGCGTTGGACAGGAAGATGTACTCGATGCCACGCTCGATCAGCTTGTCGAGAGTGCCGGAGTTGTACAGGGACTCGAAAACGTCACCGTGTCCGGGAGGGTACCAGTCCTGGAGGGGAGAGTCGAAGCTCTTGGGGGCGGGCAGGAGCGAGTCCTTGATGATGCGGGGGTAACGCGACTGGTTGAAGGTGATGATGTCGACGTTGTGGCCCTCGTACTTCTTGATAATGGACTGGGTGTCCTGATCGGTGTTGAAGGAGTTCATGAGGACGAAAGGCACGTTGACGTTGAAGCTACGGTTGAGGTGCTCGATCTGGCGCACGGAGAGATCGAGGAAGGACATGCCCTCACGGACCTCAATGACGGACTTGGGACCAACGCAACCCATGGAGGTACCGAGACCACCGTTGAGCTTGACAACGGCGAGCTTGTTCAGGAACTCGACGGAGGCATCGGCACCGAGGTCATCGTAGCCAACAACCTGGGAAGGCTGGGGAGGGGCGATCTTGTCCCAGTTGACGGAGTTGCCCTTGGCCTTGTCGTTCAGGAAACGGCGGAACAGGGCGAAAAAGTTGTCCATCTCGGCCTCGAAGCGCTTCTTCTCGTTGGGGTCGGTGACGCTGTCACCAAGGGCGTTGAGGGCATTGCGCATTTGTGAGGCGGCGACGCTAGTGGAGGCATTCTCGAATGCCTGGTTGGAGGTTTCACGGGTCAGCTCTGGACCAAATGGGGGGGCCAAGGTAGCCATTGTCAGGAGAGGGATAGACACAATTGCAGGGGGATGAATACAAGCTAATTGGATGATTCGACAAATAGAGCAGGGGAGAACAGCGTGATGGTAAAGGGAAGAAAAAGAGAGGAACAAGTTGTCTCTTTCGTCTGACGCGTCCAGGAAATAACAAAACAATCCCCAAAAACAGTAGGAACGGCCAAAATGGCAAGCACGAAGCTTCGAGATTCGAGGATTCAGGGATTCACCGCCTGAAGTGAACTTACCATGTGCGACTGAGTCTTGCCATGGTGCTTTCCACCAAAGGCCTCACTCTCGGGGGCCCGAAGGTGAGTGGGAAGAGCCTTGGAGCCCATTATGAGTTATAGGTTATGGGATATGGGTATGGATTCGAAGGGAACTGGCTATTATCAGGGAATATGATAGTTAGTGATAAGATTCCAGGCCAAAAAAAGGGGGGAAACGTGGCTCCATTTAAGCAGCTCAGAGCTCTCCAGAATGGCCAAACACCACAAAAAAGGAGGGGTTCATTATTGCCACTTGTCGATCCATTGGGATGTCAAGCTGCCGTCATAGGGTAGAACAACTCACAGATCAATTCCTAACGGAAAATGCAATAAGGGAAGAGAAGAGGAAGAGTTCCAGTTATAAAAAGAAAGGGAAAGGGAAAAAGGGAGAGTGGGGGAGACCCCGTGATTTTATATTATTTGTTATTTGTGACCTATTTAGGTATTTAGCTACGTTTACAAGAGAATATTCATAAATATCCTAATTATATCTAGTACTTTGTACATATCTACATTCCCGTATTCCTCATCCTCCTCCTCCTATATCATTGCCATATTCCAATTGCCATTCCCATTCTCTTATCTCGCTCAGTCCTCCTTGCATCCCGATGTCGTCAGTTACCAGCCACTGACATGCCCACGGGCTAGAGCTCGGAAACAAACACCTACAATATACAACACTGTTAACTCGATAGTAATAGTTAGACAGAATTACCATCTTAACCATCAAACTCATCAACTATACCCTAAGACCCCTAAGCCCGGAGTACACAAGTCCAGTCCACGGTCAATCCAGACCCCTTTTTCGTCCCTCTCCACCTTAAAAGGGCTAGTCCCTATTGGATTCGACCCCCACCAGATACAAGCTCTCATCCTCCTTTTCGTCTTGTTTCACTGTCGGTTTCAATGGTTTCGAACTTTGGTTCCTAATTATATCAAATGTTGTGCTATTCCAAGACGTGAAGATGCATAGGATGTTCACCTGACCTGTCTAGTGCACAATATAACAGTATATACAATATAGCTAAGTCTGTACCACGAAGTACTCCCGTACTGTTTTACTAAAATGTACAACGTGAGGACCTGTCTAGACACATTGCAAAGCCCAGAATCAAGTAGAATTTTCTCTTTCACTAATATTCCCTATATTCCCTATATTTCCCTATTATCATTACAAACACATACTATTGCAAATAATATCTCCCCTTCAACTCCGTGATTCTTCTAGACTAATTATTCTATCCTGCTGGAGTTCTTAAACAAAACTCCGGTCAAAGTGGCAACAGTGGGACAAGCAAATTATCGACTCCACCACGCCTCTTCCCTAAATAAATGAGGCTAATATATTCCGTACCGCTGAAGGGATCTAAAAATAATATCCAACTGAATAATACAACACATCTCAATAAATCCCTATCCCTAACACTGTCATCGACAGTCATATATCTACAACACTCACTACCACATACTCATGGGGTACATACCAAACACTCTAAGAGGCCTAAACATCAAAGCGCAGATCACTCAGGGCTGTGCAAACCAAGTTTTGGGGAGGAAAAAAAAAAAGACTTGAAAGGAAGGGCCCGAGACCAATTTTATTTTTTTAATATAAAGAAGCTAAAACCACGAGAATGTGACGAGAATACCAAATATAAAATGTCAGAATGCCCTCGTCGGGAGCCCCTTTTAAGATTCCAAAGTGAGACATTGGGTCTGAGGTCTTACTTAGACTCTCAGCCTTGTTTTCGGCTTTTTTGGGTGGCGTGAACTATTGATTCTCGATTTGACTATTTTTACTCGGCTATTTTAATTCTGTCATCTCCATGCTACGTGGGATATGTCTCAAAAAGTCCACCATCTCAACAATTGAATTCTTATTGATAGGGAGAGAGAAAAAAAAAATTGAGAAAAAAGGATATCACAACAAAGCACACAAAAAAAACAAGAACAATTAGTAACAAGGGAAAGCAATTCATATTTTCATATACTCTTCAGCCTCAACAGGCAAAGCAATTCCAAAACGGATAATGAGAAGGGGGAAAGAAAAAGGGTGATTTAAACACCGCTAACAGATCGCTTACTCAAGAAGCTGCGACGGGGCATCTTTCTCGAGTCAGGACTACCCGGACCATCAGTGGGTTCGGGAGTACCAGCGGTCGAGTGCGACGTAGTAGGTCTCAAACCACCATCTGAAAGCGCAAAGCTGGAACGAATGGTAACCACACCTTCGCCAACAGTAATAGCCTTATCCTGGCCGGCGACGGAACCCTGATCATCAACGAAGAACGGCGCTTCGCCGAGGGTAGCGTCCGAGCCAAAGGTGGCGTGGTTGACGACACGGACCTGGTACTGGGCGTCGGCGGTGGTGTTTGGCACACGGAAGGAGTCGTCAAAGGTGACGGTACCGGCAGAGTTCTTGTGCGCCTTGGTCTTGTGGACTTCCTTGGAGCCCTTGGAACCCTGGACCCGGATGATGACGCGGAGATTGGCATCGGTGGGGAAGTTCGCAGCGGAGACGATGGTGATGTTGGCGGAGCCCTTCTCACCGGAACCGCCACCGCCAAAGACGCTGAGGCGATCACCGAACTGCGAGGCTGTGCTACGGTTGCGGCTGTGCTCCTTCTGCGGGGTGCCGGGGGAAGGGGACCCTTCGACGAGGGAGGCGGCTGGGGTGAGACGGTCGCCCCTGGCGTTGTCAGGTTCCTCAATGCTGTTCATGATGGAGGCGGTGTCTTCGCTTTTGTCTTTGTGGATGCGCGACATGAGGCCGTGCTTCAGGAAGGAGGCGCCGCGGACGACGTTGCCACCGACGAAACCAACACCCTTAACGGGGGCGCCGACGATCTTGCCGGGGACGGCGAAGGTGCCGGAGAAGGTAGAGGAGCCTTGGCGGGCGCGGATCACGTAGGTAGGTTTGAAGAGCAGGCTGAGGCGGATCGCGCCTGATTTGCCGTCGAGAGGAAGGGTAACTTCCTTGGCTTGGAAGGGCTCCAGGGCTTCCAGGTCGATGGGCGTGGCACCGAGGAAGTCAGCCTTGTCACCAAAGTCCCAGTCGTACACATCCACATGGAAATTGGCGCCAATGCGGGATTTGATGGGGACCTCGAAGTACTCGTTCCAGGCCGGGTGCAGGGTCTTCTTCTGGACCTTGGTCTTGAATACAGTCTCGTCGTCCAGGCGGAACTTGCAGAATGGATCGCTGAATCCGTTGCGGTCGGCAGCGGGCAGCTCGGCGGCATCGTGGACGTCCACGCGCAGGGTACCCATGTTGTTGATGCTCTCCGTGGGGTCGAGCTTCATTTCCGTCGGAATGTACCGGGCGCTGACGGTGACCTTGCTCACCTCGCCGGATGGGGAGCGGAGGACGAGCTCGGTGGGTGTGTACAGCATACGCATCAGTGTGGGCAGCGTGTCACCAGTCAGCTTGGCGACTGTGTGCTCCTCGCTGGAGTCCTTGGGATCATCCTTGTTAACTAAACGCAAAGTGATCTTGGAGAACTCCAGCTCGCGAACGAATGCCTCGCCGACGTCAGTGAACTTGGCGGTCGTGGTGTGGATCTTAGATGAGACATATGCGGGGAACATGTAATCGTCCATCAGGACTTCCAACTGGACGTGGGGAACGGCCAGCTGGCCCTCGTGGAACTTGAATACAATGAAACCGGATTCTATAGTCAAATTAGCTTTGTGCAAATGCCGTGAATATCGAAGCAAGACATACCATATTTAGGGAGATCCTCCGCACTGACGAAAGTGCGGGGAATGGACTTGACGGAACGAACAGACGCGGTCTCAGACTGAGTACCATTGATGGGGCGAGATGTAGTGGTTTCCAGACTGGTGCGGCTGTTAGTAGCCGGCTCGCCATTGGTAGTTCCGTTAGTGATGGGTGCAGCGCCATTAGACAGAGCCTTGGAGGCCTTGGAGGCCTTGGAGTCAACGCTAGCAGACTTCGCGTGCAAAGCCTTCTTCGGGAATTCGGTGGAGTCCGGACCAGGAGTAGTAGGGAGGTCTGAGGATTCCTCCTCCTCGTCAGCTTCATCCTCAGGGTTGATGACAGGCACAGATGGGAAGAAGGAAACGTTGTAGTGGAGTTCTCCCTTGGCAGCGCCACCGCTAATCTTCAGACTGCTGGTGATATCCTGCTTCTCGTCGTCGATCTCATATTCACCGCTCTCGGTCTCGCGAACAAAGTCGGAGGCATTGAGATCACACCAACCAAGAGTTCGGTCCTTGTTGATAGTCTCCTCATCCATGACTTCCACGGTCACCTTCTCGCGTGCGCTGCGAATAGGCACGTAAACGACCTCGTCCCATTCGGGGTTGAGGTTGTTACGGAAAGTGACAGTGCGGCCACGGGTCACACCGGAAAGCAACACGCGAGCGTAGGGATCAGACTTGCCCATGGCCTCCAGGTTGCGCAGGTTAGACGCACGCTTGAAGTGGAAACGCATAACACCAATTGGGTCAATGTAGCCAGCGCTGCCAATGCCGCCCAAGGCGACGGGCTTCCACTGGAGAGTCAACTTGACACGTCCGTCCTTGGCACCGTGAAGATGGAACCACTGCTGGCCACGCTCCATCATCTTCATCATATCGTTCATCTTGATCTGGTAGCGGCCAATGATGGGATCTTGCATGATGTCGCGATCATCCTTGAGGATAAGACCCAGGCGAGCGTTCTTTCGGTCTGTGACGAGGAATTCCTTGGAGGCATTCTGGAAGATAGGGTTGTTGGTGCGCTTGAGCTTCTTCGTAATGTGAATCTCCTTTCCGTTGAGAAGGAGGACACCGTAAGGGTTCAGCTTGCCAACCAGACTCTTGCTCCCGTCGAGGTCTTTGGCCTGCTCCACGGTGAACTGGGCGATACCGGTGTTAACTTCAGGGGCGGGTTCAGCCTCGCCAGCCTCGTTCTTCCGTCCCTCGAGAACGGGGAAGAAGCGGATGTCGGCTTGGATGGCACCGCGGTGGCGGCCACTGGCCTGCACTTCCAAATAGATACCTTCGTGGGAAGGCTCCTGCTCGAGTTTGTCCAATGCGAAGCTAGCAACACCCATTTCTTTATCCTTGCGGTACTCGTTCCAATCATACGCCGCAATAGACAGGGCATCAGAGAAGGAGGTAATGATCACGTAAATAGTCTCGTTCCAGCGGGGGCTGTCGGTATCATGGATGGTCTTCGTGCGGCCGAGCTCATTACGGTTGTTCAAAGACACCACGGCGTACGGATCAGGAGTACCAGAGAACTTATCGGGGTTCTTGAGCTGTTGAGCACCGTGCAGAGTAATCGCGACCACACCAATAGCCTGGTCGACGGGGTTTCCAGCAAGCATCTTAGCAATCTCAATCGGGAACACGTTCGGGTCGTACATCATGGGCTGCAAGTTGGCGTGAATCTGGTCCTTGATGAAGGACTCCAGACCGGGGATGAAGTTGATATCGAATCCAAGGTGATCACCACCAAGGGGCTTGCAGACGTAGTCGAGCTCGGGCTTGTCCAGGAAGCAGACGTCCACGCGCTCAATGTGGGGGAAGGGAATCTGAAGCTTGACCTTGACACGCATCAAGCCCGAGCAAGCCATATCCTCGACAATCACGTCGAGACCCTTGCTCACGACACCCTTACCGACACGAACCTCCAACACAACCTTGGGGTTGATCTTGTCCTTTGTCTGGCGCGCAGTCAGATCCGTAATGTCATTGGGTGTGAAGCTGAACTTCCAGTCCATGATAACGGTATCAGGGTCGGTCTTGGGGTAGGTCTTGACGTGCTCCAGGCGAGGAGGCTTGGTACCGAGGACGAAGGTCTTGAGACGCAAGCTATCCAAGAAAGCGGGGGTAGAAGTACTAAGGACCTGGTCGACGGTGTTGATAATAGTGTCGCACAGAACGGGAGCGTAGATAGGCCAGAACTTGACGAGGAAGCTGTTGATCCACTCCAAACTCTCGGTGTCGGTCTCGAGGCGCTGCTTGGACATTTCACGGCTAATATCGTCGCGGAAGTTCCGGCGCACTCGTCGAATGGAAGTACGGTAGTAGGTGCTGCATGCTGCCATGACCATAAGAACCCAACCCACACCACCACCTAGCACGGCGACCATCCACGAGGCCAAACAGGCGAAGACGATAATCCCAGAATTGTGGTACCAATCACCAAAGAACTTATCGGGGATTCTCCCCTCCAAGAACGTCTCGTGATCCAGCAATGTACCTTCATTGGCCAACTCCGCTGCCTGCTTCTCATCGACGAACTTTGGGGCCCAACCCGTTCTGTCGCGGGCCCATCGAAGATCCTCATCGAGGGGCTTACCCGCACTCTCTCGTGTGGCTTCCTCGGCCATGATGGCGGTCGCAGACTCCGGTGGAGGGAGCTCATAGTCTGCTTTGCCATCGGTCTACGTGGGGTTAGTATGGAAATCGCGATCGCATCGAGAAACACCCAGTGATTCTCACCTTATCTGTAATTACAGCAACACCCTTGGGTTTATGGGGGTGGTGGAAATCAGGCGGCAATCGCTAGAAGAAAGACACAGCAGTTAGCACGGTAATTGCGCCGAAACGAAACTCAGACATTATGCGACACGCACCCCTATGGCAGAATCGCCCTTATCTTCAGGCGAGGCATCGGGGTCGAATTGGTATGCAGCAGAACCAGCTTGTCGGGCTTCCTTGACGACCTTTTCCTCGACGATATCCGGATTGACGTGTGACTCCGGGTCCTTGTGCAATTCCTGTGCAGTCTCGATGGTACCTTCCATCTTGCTCACTGTGTTATCCGCGTCGGCAGACGCCATATCGCCGGTTGGTTGTTGTGTTCAGGTCGGGGGAATTGAGAGAGCCGGGGATGTTCTGGAGGTGGTCAGATTAGATCCATGGGTGGGCAGACGGGGTGAGGGGGAGGGGAAGAATGTTGACTTGCATACAGTCTACACCTGAGTAACGTACTGGAATAGGGCGTGGAGGTCGTAGTCGGACGGGATGACCTGTGTTTATTGTATACCAAGGTACGAAGTCCTTGATTTACAGAGAGAAAAGAAAGAGAGAGAAAAAAACAAAAGAGAGGAGTGGACCGAAAGGCACAGCTGTTGCCCAGCCGCTTGCGTCAAGGGGAACTGTGGCTGGGATTCTTACGATACATCAAATATTACCATTACATACCTAGATACCTTATAATGTAAATTCTGATTTATTATTTCCTCTGTGTAATTATTCCAAGCCCAATGAAAAGAAAGAAAAGAGTAAAAAAAAGGGGAGATCGTAAGCTCCACGGTCGATCGAAGATCAGTGACGTACGCCGCCCTAGATCAGATTCCTTTCATTTTGGGGTTATCTTGGATCTACCTCTTGAGGGTATAAGTCAATGAGTGTGCAAGTCTACAGAATTGTATAGAGTACCTCCGTATCTATTCAATTGTTCCTATAGAATGTCAATTGAGGACCAGGGGAGTAATTGACTAAACTCCGACTATTAGATTCGACCCGAGCTTTCCGCACCGCCACAGAGGGTCAATAGAGGGTCAATGAGGGATGAAGAGGGTCGATAATTCTTTTCACATGGTTTTTAGTACGTATATCTTCTTAGGGTTCGAAATTATCTCTTGGCTTCCCCCTTTTTTTTTGCGGAGATCTTTATTTCATATTCGCCTCTATGTACTTTGTACTCCGTAGGCTGTGATCATGTATCCCAGCCCAGCTACCACTCTAGGCAACGAGATATGTGACATTTTAGGCAATCTGAGCACCTACCCTCTGCATGTTGTACTAGTACGAAGTATGGTATGTTGCAATTGCCAAAGTACTTTCGAATAACCAACAATCTCAAGGTACACGTGGCATGCATCCAGAATGCAAGAAAAAAACCCGGTCACATCGCACACTATCGACGACACATCGTGCCCTATACTCGATTAGGTAGATCGGCCAAAGCTCTATCCACCGGGTTTTCTTTACCGAGGAACCTCTACGGAGTACTCCGTAACGGAAATCGTAATGGTACAATAATATACGGACTGAAAGTACATACGTACATACATATATGTAGATTTGAATTATGATAGACAAGCCAAGTGCTGCATGATGAATTGATCTATCACATCTAGACTGGTCCTTCTGAGAGGTTATTTTCACTTGTGTGTATTGTGTACTCCGTATATTGTGTATTATTGTGTATTATTGTGTGTTTTGTACTACAATATAAAAGCAAAACCCATGTTGAATCCCTCAATGGTGATGTTATGATTGGATCGATAAAGCAGTTCGGAAAGATCTTCTCATTTTCTTTACTGGGAACCCCCCACTCATCCACTTGCGTGGCGTTTTTTTCTCTTTTTTCGTTTTCACTTTTTCGGCTTACGAACTGCCCAGATAAAGTCTACGGGTCCGAGCTGAGGCCGAGGTTGGACACGATTAATGTCGGGACTGGTGTCTCCAAATGTCTACTCCGTATACGGAGTATATATTGTACAATTCAATTCCGACCGAGATGTACATATGTATATTTACGAAAACTGGTTGATATAGTCGCAGCATACACAATGGCAATGTTATATATTGTTTGCAGCAGTCTAATACACAATCTAGGTACTACATATATGAACTCACTATTAATATTGTTAGGAACTTCAATGTATGGAAGCAGAATGGGATTTTAGCAATATGGAACTAAAAAATATGCTGGTCAAGATATATCGTGTCAATTCGTATTCAATTCCCTCGAATGCTCTACACCCTCAAAGCATTTACCGCCCCATGCGGATAACACCAGCAGCCATCAGCTTCTGGATCTTCATCCGCACCTGCGAGTTCTTCATGTGCTCCTGCAGCGCAGCCGGATCGCTCTTAGCCTGCTGGAGAATGCTCTGCATAACGGGGTCCTGGAGGACGGCCATGATCTGGAAACAAGGTTAGTATACTTCATGTTGAATAATCCTAGTTAGAGGGCATATCAAATCTTACCTCGGGGTCATTTTGGATACGAGCCATGGTCTGCTCCTCGGTCTCACCAGCACGAGCGCTGAACTGGGCGTCCAGACACTTCTGCTGCTGCTGCTCGATCTCGCGGGCGTGCTTGCCGTCATCGTGGTCAGCGGCCTCGGTGAAGGTATCCAGGGCACGGTTGTATTCCTTCATGGCGATCAGGGCAGCACCCTTGCGCATGTACGCGCGGATGAACTTGGAATCGCGCTTGATGGCCTCGTCACAGTCCTGCACGGCACCGGGGAATGCCATCAGCTTGATGAGGGCGGCGGCACGGTTGGAGTAACCACGGGGGTCCTCGGGGGCACGCTTGGTCATCTCGGTGAAGGCGTCAACGGCACCGGGCCAGTCACCTTCCTGGAACTTCTGCTGGCCGAGCTCGCGGGCCTTCTCGGCCTCGGCAGGGTCAATGTAGGCGTTCTTCTCGGTCGTGCTCTTGGTCTTCTCGGCATTGCGGAGCTTGGTCAGGGTATCAGGGGTGCGGTGCTCCATGAGAGACTTGTTGTAGAAATCAATGGCCTTGGCGAGGTCACCGAGCTTCTCGTATGAAGAACCAATTCGGGTGTAGGCCTTGGCCATCAGCTTGAAGTCGGCGCGCAAGTCGCGGCCCTCCTCGACGGCCTTTTGGCAGGTCTCGATTGTGCCTTCGTAATCGGCCTTCTCGAACTTGGCGGCACCAATGTTGTTCAAGTAGGTGATGTCCTTGTGGAGGTCCCAGGCCTTGGTGTAGTGCTCAATGGCCTCATCGAGCTGCTTCTTCTTGTAGAAATCGTTTCCAATCTTCTTCTCCGCATCAGCAGCCTCCTTGGCCTGCTTCTTGGCGAGTGCCTCCTCGTCGACTGGCTCGGGCTCCGGGGTGGGCTCCTTCTTGGGCTGCGAGGTGCTGGGGGTAGCAGCGGGGGCAGGAGGCTCGGCTCCCTCGCCACCGAAGTTCATATCAATACCGAGAAGCACACTCATGACCTGCAGGAAGCGGGGGTCGCGGATCTCCTCTCCAACACTGTTAGGGTTCTGTTGGATCTTCTGCAGCTTAGCCATGAACTCAGCATCTCCCAGGAGGGAGGCGGTCTTGGGGTTGTTGGCCAGCTTCTGGAACAGAGCCGGGTCGTTGAACATGCCACCGAGACCTCCTGTTGGGTCTCCGCTGACACCATCCGCGGTAGCCTCCGCGTTGATGGCGCGCTGGGTTGCCTCCAAACCGGACTTGGCCTGTGCGTTGCCAGGCTCGATCTTCAGGGCCTCGTCATAGGCATCGTGCGCAGCCACTGCTGTCAGTTAGCACATTGTCATAATGCAGGTTGTGCCACCACTTTGTGCGCAACTAGAATAACATACAAAGATCTCCGAGACCGCGGTACGCAGCACCCTTGCGGGCATGGCCCTTGGACCAATCGGGCTTGATCTCGATCGCCTTCTCGGCATCTTCGAGGGCTTTTTGATATTCGTTCTGGGCGGTGTAGACAGCGGAACGGTTGGAGTAGAGGATGTGGTTTTCGGGTTCAATGGCAAGGGCCTGGGAGAATTTCTCACTGCGGTTTTTATCAGTTTCTGCTTTGACGGAATCACAATGTTAAAAGGTGGGGTAGCGCGTACACAGCAGTGGAATAGTCCTTAGCAGAGAAGGCCTTGTTGCCCTCTGCCTTCAAAGCGTCAGCCATTTTTGAGTTATATGTTAAATTGCTCAAAAAAAGGAGTAATGCAGATCAAAAACAAGACTACGAGGAACTGAAAGTGCTGAGGTCATGAGCTCAATCGGCCGGAGCTTCTCGAAATTTCCGTTGGAGTCCACTGCCTCAGGCAGCATTTATTTAAGCCTCAGGCAACAAACGCCTCAGGCATTAACGCTGACATTGAAGCTCCGCGGGGCTAAACCCTTTTAGGTCAAAGCCAGTCCCCGCCGAGAAAAAGTCGCCAAAAAAACACCATTTGTGATCCATTCGTGACTCAAATTTACCGACATCGACACACCATGGTCCTCTAACTTACTCCCTGACTCTAGCACCCTCCCTTGAACATGAAAAACCACGAGCCTCTTCGACTGAACCTTGATTTTGCCTGATATCTCCGTCGCATCTCCAACAATGGCCTCCGCGGGGTCCCAAGTGGCCGAGCTTGCCTCCAAGCTTTACGACGCATGCGTGAATGAATTTGACTCCGATCACCTGTTCTATCAGAACGACTTCCTCAATCTCAAAGTCATCCCAAAGAACGACGTTGCGCTACTGCTAGAATGCACACAGAGCCTCGTCAATCAAAATCTCTTTCGACTCCTCCAAAAAGATGGAAAGCTCACGTGGAAGCTCATTGACCGCGAGGATGCCGAAAAGTAGGAATCGCATGCATCTCTGTGTCGATAAACCACATAACTAACCCCTTCTCCCTTTCAGGCTCCGCAACCTCACCCCGGACGAGGCCATGGTCTACAATGTCATCCACTCTACAGAACGAACAGGTATCTGGGTGCGGCACATCGGAAACCGCACGAACCTGCACAAGTCGATTCTCGACCGATGCCTGAAAGCCCTCGAAGGGAAAAATTACATCAAATCCCTCCACAATGTCAAATACCCCAGCCGCAAGATGTACATGTTGGCCGGGCTTGCTCCAAGCGAAGAAGTAACCGGAGGAGCCTGGTTCACTGACGGTGTACTGGACGCCAACTTCATCAACAGTGTCGCAGGCTACATCGAGTACACCGTGAGCCGGAAGAGTTGGTTCGAAGTCCCGGCCTCAGACCGCAAGAACAAGCGCATCAAAACCGCCTCCGGCAAGGCAGATGTCAAGTCCGATGAGAAAACCTACCTCCCCTACCCCCACGGCTACACAGGATACCCGACTGTGGCGCAGATCACCACGGCCGTTAATGACAGTGGCATTACTCCCGTCCGCCTGGGTGAAGAGAGCGTCGTGCAACTCCTCGAAATGCTCTGCTACGACAATAAGCTCGTCGCATTAGGAAACGGCGAATGGTACAGATCCCTCAAGAGCCCTGAGGCCGTCAAAGCGAACCAATCCCGCAAGCCGCCCGTCGAAGGCGAGGATCTCTCCGTTGCAAACAAGCACCTGGTGAAGAACGGTATGACGGAAGCCCCCTGCGGCCAGTGCCCAGTGTTTAAGCTATGCGCACCAGGCGGCGCAGTCAGCCCCGAGACCTGTGAGTACTTTGATCCGTGGCTGAGCAATGGGCTTGGGTTCTAAGTGGACTGGCGGGCAATGGCTTTTCCACGAATATCTGATTTCTGACTTTCGGCGTACTGTGTGCGCCCGTGTGCCAACATGTTTTGCATGGAAGAAACAAAAAAAGGGGATATGTGCATAGCGATGGCGTTTTCGACTTGATTTGGTTAGGCTCCGGCTCACTGGTGACCCTGGGAATTATTGGGCGCTGGATGTGCACGGCTTGGACATACGCTTGGCTGTAGCTGGGAATGGATACATAGGGGAGGGAAAATCTGCTTCACTGTTTTCCTTTTCCCTCGGGGATTAGTGTCAGTTTTTGTCTAGAATAGGCAGAATATGAAATTGATTCCGTTTAAACAAAATCGAATTATGCAGTAAAACTAGTAGTAACAAGTAGATGTTTTTGCTCGGTCCAGTCCACTCCAGTCCAGCCCAACACCATAAAAGTCCCTCAAGCGCCATGGGTATATCAACCGTCATACAGATCATAGAAAAAGAAGAGAACAGAGATATCACTTGCCGAGAGTACGTCTGCACTCATCACAGTACCAAGTCCCAACCGGCTCGCGCGTCAGACCAACACACTTCCAGTGGAACCACTCATAGGGACATTCGTCATTATCGCAAGCCACCATGTCCCCATGGCTAACAGTGCGGCAGGTACAATAGACCTTGGAATCCTCATTACCCTCATCCTCATCCTCGTCGTCGACATCCTCATCAGCAGCACCATCACTCTTGTCGGAGTCCGATGTATCAGCACTGCTGAGCATGGAGTCATCATCCTCATCGCCTCCATTAGGAGACTTCTTCGAAGACTTGATACGACCACTAGCACTGGAAGAGCGCTTGATCGGCTTTCCGCTCGCAGTCTTCAGCTTCTTGACTTGCTGGTGCGGCGCGACCTTCTTAGTCAGTGCCTTCTTGATCCCGATGCTAGAACGGGGACCGGCACTGCCTGCACGACTGCCAGCCGGTGTACCAGGTTTCGGTGTACCGGGGCCCATGGAGGACTGACGGAGGTTCGACGAAGCTACGGGGAGGGTGTTGAGGGATGGGTTCAGGCGGCGACGCTTGCTGTCCACAGCTCCAGCGGAGGATTCGCGTTGACGTTGCTGGAGGTGTACGACGGCTGCTGCTGCTGGAGTAGCCGGTGCAGAGTTGCGTGCTGTGGTTTGTCCGAGATGGGCTGCAGAGCTGGTGGCACGAGGAGTTGTGGATTGATTCAAGCGCTGTGCAGCAGCCAGGATGGGGTTCGCGTTTCCGGAAGTTGGGTTGAGGGGTGTTGAGTAGGCGGGGGTATCGGTGGGTGTGGAGTCAGGAAGGAAGATCTTGGGTGGGTTGCGGTATTTGTTTTTCGAGTCGAACAAGGAAGGGAGAGGCGGATCGTTGGTGAGGAGACCTTCGTTGACTAGATCGCGAATGCGCACGTCGAGTCGTTTTATCTGACGATCAAGGAGGACACATGCTTTCTCGCTGAGCTGGATCTTCTCGTTCTGCAGTTCGTGGGATTTGTCCATATTCTGTAGGATAGTCTTGCTGTATGGCTCTTCCTTTGGGTTCGGTGTCAGACTGCCGTTTAGTTTGATGAACTTTTGGATGCTGCTGTCGCGAGAGTTGATTGTAGCGCGACACTCCTGCATAACCTTGTCCTTGGCCTGAATTTCCTCCATGAGGTGGTTGATCTCAGCTGGAAGATTCGCCACATCGTGGACGAACTGCTCCAGGACAGTTGCGCAGTCCTCTGCACCGTGTGCCATTTTGGATTCGGTCGCAGGGCGGGTTGAAGGTGGCTCCTATCAGGATGTTGAGGAAGTGAAATACAACTCAACCGGGCTCGATGTAAGCGCTTGTTTCGGTTTTTATATTATTGCACTGAATTTGGATGACTAGATGAACGCCTGGCCTTTTCTCACGTCGTTATTCGGACACCCATCATAGGGGACAAATTGATTGAAGTCGAACATATGCTGACTCATTAATGACTAATACTCGGATCGGCACCCTGGTTGTCCGAAGTATAACTAGACATCTCTTCCCACCTTATACATCTACATTTTTGAACCACTACTATATGCCGGGGGTTGAACTCTATCTATATAATTATAGACTATTGGATTTTATTTTAGAAATTGAAAATACAATCACTGATACCACTGGTCAAAAACGACTCCTTTTTGGCTCCGTTTGGAGCGAATTTGGATTCTAAACAAGTCCACTAGAATATTATGGGACCAAAGCTCGACGTACTTCGATGGAGCTCTCATTGGAATTGGTAAGTTGTTGATTATAGCGATGGGGTTAGAGAATTTTGCATTTTCCATCTGGAAAGCGCCTTTCGAGAAAGAAACTGGTCGTCAAGGATTTGATCCATTGACCCTAAATGAATTTTTACCGTATTTCAATCTTCTGAGTCTTGTTCTGGATGTTTCGCTGCCTTCGATTCATTGTTCATTTATCATTTTAGATGTTTATAAATTGACGTCCTATACATTTCTTGGAGAACCCATGGGAGATATATGACCTGCCATCTTAGACTCGTTTGACCAATCTCAAGCGCTACACTCAAATAAATCGACAACATTCTTATGCTTGTATACCCTCTGCTTGATCGAGTTCAAAGACGCAACAAACGTTTCAAAATCTTACATCCTTGTGTGCCTCGTTTTCAAGGATACATATGGTCTACAATCCTCGAGCCCTCGTACTATAACCAAGCACAATTCTTTGATTCTAGTTGGGGACCAACTACTTCTTAGGCTCTGGATCCTTTTGGCTTAACCACCACAATTTTTTATAGCGCTAGAAACACATATACCAAACCGGCAACCCTAGCGATCATAAACTTTGACAGAAGATAGGAATATTCAGGGAGCTAGAGGAAAGCAGGTGAAGGAGACAGACGTGTGAAGAGAGTAACTCTAGAGAATCATAGGCGTTGCTTGGCCTGTAGAAGTGCAATATGTCACTTTTGAGAAACGAAACAATTCATCTTGAGAAGAATATCATAACAAGCCTGGAACTTAATTTTGTTCCCATCTACTTGATAACCTTGAAGAGCTATGCAAGAAGGCCTGCCTGCAAACAGAGCTGCGTGATCTTGCGTTTTATCGTCTCAGCAAACCTCTCTACCCTGAATAGAGCACTCGGGGCTCATGATATTATCAAAACGAAGTCTGTTGATCAAGTCTCTACTCTCTTCAACTGTCAACCCTCTTCCACTTGAAGCCATCTTCGGAAACTTTACTATTACCATCAAGCGTTTACCCCCTAGAAGTTCCATCTTCTCAAAGTCCTTTTCCTTTTCCTGGCGACCCTTCACCCAGTTTGAAACCTGGACACATACCTTCCTCGGTCTATCCACTTCGGATATAACTTCAGAGGTCTTCTCTCTTGTGAGGCCAACGGTCGTTTTAGTCGTCTTTTCGCCCGTCTTTTGAATCCTCTTTTCGATCATCTTTTCAATAGACTTTACAGTCGTTTCTTCCGATCGTCTTCTTTCAGTTCTCTCAGATCGTGCTCTCAGAGTATCTCTCACGCGTTCCCAACAATCACCTCACTCAGCATCAATATGCCACCTTCCAAGGTGATGCGGAACGTTCATCAGCGTGACCCCAAGTCACAGAGCTCTACAGCTATCCACCAACACAAGGCCCCCGGGCCTTCGCGCAATACCAATATCTTCCCTGTCCCAAAGTGTGACTCCATATGCCAAAAGTGGCCAATGATCTTGCGCACAATTGTGCGCAAGATGAACCACCCCGGTGTATGTATGATTACGTGCGTTCGTCGAGGAAGAAGTCCCGACCCTAGGGACAGTACAACCACCGTGTTGGTTATTTGAAATTCCGAGAAACCGCCCAGCCACCGAGAACACTCGATTTCTAAAATTCGGGAGCTCCTCGACAACAACTACCTGTCGGGTGTGGCAGTCGACTTTGTACGGGGGGATTTTGTCCGGGGATCATCCGGCCTCAACGCAAATGAGCTCGACCGTCGGGCGATACAGCTACCATCTATGCTCGGCCAAAGTCTGGCACTGAATAATGCCTCGGGTTCTGGCACGCTTGGTGGGTTTTTGGAACTGAAGATGCCCGGGGAAGCCAAGTACAGGACCATGGCACTCACTTGCTTTCACTGCGTCAACCCGAGCGAGACCGGGCTAGACCGTGCCCTCGTCAAGAGGCTTCGAGTGTGGCGTCAGGAAGGGATCGCGCCAGACGACAATATGAGGACGGAGCTTCAGGTCCAACACCCGAGTCGTACGGCTGTCAAAGAGAAGATTAAATCCTTAAAAGATGCAATCTGTGCGATAGAGGAGAATGACGAATATGTCCAACTCAGCGAGTTGGAGGGCGATATCGAGTCTATTTGCGGCCGATCTGCGGCAAAAGCTTTCTCCAGAATGACCAGTACCCTGTGCGAGCTGAAGGAATTTCTCCGAGATATCGAGGCCTTCAAACAAGCAGACCGTGGGTATTTCGGCCCCGTGTATGCTGGCTCAGGCTTTAGAGAAACATGCTCAACTACCCCATCCAATCTCGATTGGGCGCTTATTGAGATCCCGCATGACCGGGTTGGGGAAAATATAGTAAGACTTCTCTTCTCTTCTTCAAGCACCCTTTTTCGCGTGCTTCTGGCTTAAGCAAATGCTAATACTATTACCTCTTAGACGCCCGACGGGCATTATCTGAAAGACTCCCCCATGCCTAAAGACCTCGATGGCATACCGCTGTTCATTCACGGGCAGCGGTCTGGATATTGCCGAGGGAAAAAGGATACCCTCGACACTGCCGTCCTATCTCACGAAATTGAAGAAGATACGGCCATTGCCCGCACCACCTACGAACACCCCATTCGCCCACAGGGTGGTGCACAGTTCTCCCAAGATGGGGACTCGGGCTCGTTCGTCTTTACTGAATCGTATGTGGTAGTAGGAATGCTTTTTGCCGGCGGAACTAGCCACATGATGTCCTTATTCACGCCGATTGGGGATGTTTTGAACGATATCAAAACGATCACCAAAGCTGTGGATGTGCGGCTGAAGGTGAGGCCCGGTACGTCTTAGATTAATTCGGTATGTCTCATGATAATTACTGTCTTAACGATTAAACCCTTATACTAATCCCCCTCAAGAATTCAATTCCATTTGTGGGCGCATTTGAATCATGCGGCCGTTGTGCTCTTCCTTTCCTTTTTTTGCAATATTTTCCACTGACGGCGGAATCCAAGTCGCAACCAGAACTTCTTGTGGATATATATAAGAACACTTAGTTAAAGTAGCCGTAGAACACGGAGTCTACTTACCTACTAACACTATTATATTATAGAAGTGATCTAGAGCGGATAATACACCTTAATGTGAATGTAGTGCTACCACCCCTGGACACCTATCGCGGAGTAGGAGAACGATCTACACTTAGAAGAACTCGAATAGCTGAATAACCTTCAGGTATAGAAGTACAGTTATTACTCCGATCTAATTCTATCTTACCACCTTATAACAATGAAAAGCGACATAGTACTAGTTTGATTATTCCTATGTAGCGTGGCCAATTTTTGCTGGCCCATGACTTGCTCAATGTCTTTCTGACCGCTAAGCTCACCCTCTCGAGTTTTCGCCCTTCATGATGATCACCTCTACCATAGGAAGATTGAAGTCATCAAGAATCTCCACAATCTGATCCCTCGTATTGCGCTAGTCTCGATTGCTCCGCAAGCGTACGGCCATCAAAACGGCCGGTGATGTTTTCTCGCTCTGGTTCATTCCCACACGCGGCATTGAAAGTAGTTGCATATCTGTAAGATCAATTGTGGTCATGATTCTTTGCTTTAACTCCAAGCTCACTGGCCAAAGCGGGTCGGATTTTTCAAGGCACCGCACGAAAAATGTGTACGCATCCGGGTCTGATATTTCGACATTGAGGTGTGCAAGACCGGCATCGGAAAAGTGTTTCCAGACCTGGCGACATGCCAAGATCCAAGAGTCGTCGAAGGTGTTGCGAATGGCAGAGAATATCAAAGTGGGCTTCCAATTGAAAAGGTCATTTTCGTGCTCGCATTCTCTAAGCTTCATGGAGATTGGGTAGACATCGTGTTTAGCAAGAGTTGCTAGAATTTTTCGAATGAGGACACAATCCTCGATGACGTCGCTAAGAGGGTCACTCGGTTTTAATTTTTGCATCTTGACTGGGAAAGAGCAAAGGAATGGCCCTCCGGCTCGTTGGGCTTCGTTGATAAATCCATCCGGTTCGACGTGCCAAATGCCAGTGTCATCATTGCTATCGCAGCTGGTCTTGATGCGACGGCCATCCTGGACAGGAGAAGCGTAGGCACAAGTTTTATGGGAGCCTTTGGGGCGGTTTACCTCATCATCGTCATCATCATCGATATCGAGGGAGGCTTGTGATGATGTAGTCGAGCTAGCAGGCGAGAGAGGGAGGGGACCGAATAGGGAGAACGTGTCGGAGCAATTCTGACAGGACGAGTCGGAGCCGTTGTCACTGGCAGAATCTGACGTGCCAGTCTTTTCAACGTCATGATCCCCCTGAATGAAACCACCGGATACAGCGCCGGACTCTTCGGAGCCGGTGTTATCAGTGGAGACCGCGCCAGAGCCATTCATAGCAGCAGCGTTGCACAAAATGACAGTTTCCGCATCAGATCCAGACTGAGAAGATGTGTCCCAGATGGCGCTCGATTGGGTGTCCGAGCTTTCCTTAGAGTTATCGGCTAGGACCGCGCCAGAGTCATTCGGAGCAGCAGGGTTGCGCAAAATAACAGTTTCAGCGTCGGAATCGGACCCGGAGGATGTGTCACAGATGGTGTTTGCTTGATTATTCGAGTTTTCCTCAGGGCAATCGTCAAACAAACCGCTTGTTTTCAAGACGTTGCCTCTGGAAAGGTCGTGTTGAGGCTAGTGGGGGATGAGCTATTAGGCGAAGACGAGTCGGAGCCATTGGAAGAAAATGTGTCAGATCCATCATCAGATGAGGGATCAGAGTTATCAGTGGAGGAATTATCGGATGCGATAGCGCTTCTAGTGCCGGGGACCTCATGAGATGCATGAGATGATGATGAGTTGGGCTTCCCTTTGGCTTCAATATGGAGACTGGTTGCGGTGAGGGAATGAGACATGGTGACAGGTTGAAGGTCACAGTTTTTGCGGAGATGCTTGTCACGCATCGTGATAGGCAGGAATTCGGAGCTGGGACCAGTGGACGCCTCAGGCAAGGTTGGTTTGAAAGTACCAGTGAGAAAAGAAGGTGCAGGCTAGGGAGTTGTTGAAATCCGAGAGGAGATGGTGCTGTTGAGCCCACTTGAGAAAATATGGGATAAAAGAATCTGCTAAAACTGATGAGGAATTTGGAAAGGATAGAAAGATGGGAGTTGATGAGAAAGTGTAGAGAGACCATGGGAGATAGCCTTGGTGGAGTATGTGCGGCTCAATGGTCTGGGCAAACCTTAAAAATCCTCAGGGAAGTGAGAGTGCCCCTAGGTACGGCATCAACAAAGATGAAGAATGAGCACATTCCAAAGTTGCTTGCAGCAGTCTTAGTCCTGGTTCAACTTTGAAAATAATTTATGGAACTTTCCATTCTTTCTACAATAACCCATTAGTATAAATAGTTCAGACTACATACCACGCGTAAAATATCTTTTGGGGTTGCTAGTTATATAAAAGATACTTAATTTTGCAATTTGGTATACAGTGGCCAATACCGGGTGGTATTGGTGAGCTTAGCACGACTATGATTAGTTGGTACATATTGAAAACACTTATGGAGATTTCAGAATGCAATATATTGATCAGATTTATAAGCAACCAGGCGGTTTGGCGGAGTGGTTAACGCGATTGACTCGGTATGTCATATCATAATCATTGTCCAACTCATGAAACCCTTACTAATCCTCTTTCTCAGAAATCAATTCCATTCGTGGGCGCATGTTCGAATCATGCAGCCGTCGTGCTATTTCTCTTTTTGTGTTGATTTTTTTATATCAAAAAATTGATCCAATTTTGTCTTTTTATTTAATAACTCTACATTTTACTACCAGCCACTACAGCAGTCTATGTATATAAGTTAATAATATAGGACTCTGTGTTTGGGGCGACTACAGATTGTAGGGGCCGAAAAGTGATGAGGGAGAGAGTTGATTGCTATGGAGATCTGCCGACTACGAGGGGTTGATGCCTGAGGCACTACAATAGTGTTGGAACAAGTGGTATTGTAAAATCAGGGGTCCAATCAATGGGGTTCAACTCTCTGTATTTCTGTATCGGCTCTCCTTAACAATTTATAGTTATGGAGCCTCGATTACATAGCATAAATTACAAAACATGTAGGATTAATAAATCCTCCGGTATGCCGGGCTTCATGCGCCGACACACCTAGGTTGGGTTGGGTTGTGCCGAAGTCTATCTGGTGTGACGTGCCAGTTCTTCGAGTAAAAGAGTGCATTGATACGAGAACTTTAAGTACAAAGGGGGAAAGAAAAAAGAGAGGAAAGAAACCATGAGACAGGAACCTTTGGGGTCCTGTCACGTCAGACAAACAGTGCAAACCTTTTACAAGGCGGAGACATCTGGCAGAAAGACAGTCCAGTCCAGTTCAGATCGTCACATCTAGGATCTTATAATATACCTATATATATTAAGGTTTAATTTTGAAGAAGTATAATATATATTTCTAAAGGAATTCTTCTCTCGTAATAAAGTTAAGATAGCTAATAAAGAGTAGGGTAATAGTCTTAATATATATAAGTTTAATCCGATTAGCGATAACGAGGAAGATGTTACGATATATCTTCATGAGGTTATTCGCGGAAGGATGTCTCAGGCATGCAGCGTCAGCGTCTGACAGAGCGGTAACCTTTCGAGGGTGGAACGGTTGTGTTCCGCCCGCCTCTCGCCAAGGAAATCCTGTAGAGAGGTGACTTCAATTCCCTTCGTCATGTTACATCCGGTTTTGCCGACCTACCGATCCATCCGGAGAGGACTGTATATATTGAAGGATCATAGAGAAAACTTGAGGGGACCTCAAGAAACAGTCTTTGACTTTTCATGACAGATTTGTTGACTTCCATTCTCTTACCTGACTGACAGGCATCTACCCTGACTAGACCTGGCTTTGAACCTCCCCGCGGTGCGAAGCTCCAGAACCTGCACCTCCAAGGGCACCGCCAAGGAACCTCAATTTTACATAAATATGCATAAATCATGACTTATAAGCAGAATATTTTCTTTTCGGGGTGGTTTATACATATATAATTTTCTTGGCGGGTTGAAGGTCTGGATTTTGGCACCTCCTTGGCGTCTTGGCGGGTCGAAATGGAGGTGCAAAGCCAGGTCTAACCCTGACTAGTAGTATATCTTTACAGAAGATAGGATAATAGTAGAGACTAGTAATAAAGGGAAGGCAGAGTAACCTACTCTATCAACTAGTATTAAGGATCGAGATTAAGAGTGTGATTTCCTACTATCTATACCTAAAGAGAGCGATACTTAGGTTTATAAATTTATTAGATCCCGGAAACGTATAAGAAAAGACAACAATAAGTAGGAATATTATTAGTCTTAAATTAAAGACTATTTCATTTACTATATAAGTATACTAGGAATTTCTAACCGCGGTTAGAAATTATCGCGGTCGAAGGGGCTTTACCCTCTTAAAGTAAAAAGGAAATATAACAAAATACAGCCAAGAAGTGCATAATTTATATAGCTATAACTGTTCCTATATTTGTACTATCTAGCAACCCGTAGTTATAGGTAACCCGAAACCTAGTTATTAACTACGGGTTATAAAAGTCTACCAGGTTTGCCGGCTTTGGCGCAGTCTAACTTTGGCAGAGTTTTAAGGTGCGAGTAAACATAAGCGAGAATTTCAGCGGACAATCTAACCAAGCACAATGTGCAATTATTTGTATGAGCTTTCCCAATCTATGATCATATGATAATTTTCCAAGTAGAGTACCCTATATCTAACCCTTCGACACCATCTCCCATGTATTTTCCAATTGTTCGATAGCCTATTCCATTATCACTGCGGGAAGGTGTACTGTTTCTAAAACGAGCCAGACGTAACAGTTCTATAGCAGTTTATATATATCACGACATAGCGACGATATATGCGATTCACATTGAACAATAGTAAGCACTTTTCCATCAATATATGTTGTACATAGAGGTTAAAATTAAACTATACACCCTAGCTGGTATGTAATATATACCAAAGGAATTAGCATAAGAGCTTTAAGTAGTTAGCAGAACATACACCACTAGGACCCGCCTGCATCATCGGCATGCCAGACCTGTTGAGCAGTCGGACCGACTGGTCATGGCCTGCCGCCGTCGGGAAAAACAATCAATTTCCCACGGATAAATCGGCCGGGGAGATAGGATGGCTTCTCGGGTGCAAAAAGAGGATTTCGGGGACATAGGAAATAGTGATCTGGACCTGGTTATAGTGTGGGATTTGCCCCACCGGCATGCATACCTGCTTGGAAATCACCCCGTAGGTCTAGTGTCCATCCATAAAGACACCCGACCTTGTATCTACTAACCTTGTCAATCCAGTTAGACTACTCACTCCATATATATAATTATATGCGACCTCAACGAACACAAATCGAACAGAAATCGAACACAAATCGCCCGTAATGACCAAGCTCTCCACCCCTCTCCGCGTTGGTCGGCTAGACCTTTCCAATCGCATCGCCATGGCGCCAATGACTCGCTTCCGCGCCGACGACAGCCATACACCTCTACCGATGATGGTAGAGTACTACGCCCAGCGCGCCTCAGTACCGGGAACTCTCCTGATCACGGAAGCAACCTTCATCTCGCCACGTGCCGTCGGCGCACCTAACGTGCCTGGTATTTACACCTCCTCCCAAATCGCCACCTGGAAAGAAGTTACTTCCGCCGTTCACACCAAGGGCTCATACATCTACCTCCAACTCTGGGCCCTAGGCTGCGTCGCAAGCCCTGACCAGCTCAAAAAGGAAGGCGATTTCCAACTCGTCTCTAGCAGCCCCAACCCTATCATGCCCGGCACAGCAGTGCCCCACGAGCTCACCGAATCTGAAATTCAAGACTGGATCAGGGACTACGCTCAAGCGGCCCGCAACGCCATATCCGCGGGCTTTGACGGTGTCGAAATCCACGGCGCGAACGGCTACCTCATCGACCAGTTCAATCAGGACACCGTAAACACTCGTACACACCGATGGGGTGGCAGCGTCGAGAACCGCGCCCGCTTCGCACTCGAAGTAACCCGCGTCGTGGTCGATGCCGTGGGTGCAGACCGCACAGGTATCCGATTCAGTCCCTACAGCACATTCCAGGGAATGCGCATGGATGACCCAGTACCACAATTCAGCTACCTCGCGAGCAAGATAGCGGAGTTCAAGCTTGCATATGTGCATGTTGTCGAATCTCGGATTGCCGGAAACACGGATGTTGTTGGGGCGACGGATCAATTGGACTTCTTCCTCGAGGCGTATGGTAAGGTAGGGCCAGTTATTATTGCTGGAGGATACAAGCCTGATTCAACGAAGGAGGCAGTTGATGGGAAGTATAAGGATTATGATGCGATTATTGGGATTGGAAGGCCATTCATTTCAAACCCTGATCTGGTGTTCAGGATTCTCAAGGGGGTAGAGCTGGTTCCTTACAATAGGGACACTTTCTATCCCGCCAAGGACCCGAAGGGGTACATTGATTATGAGTTTAGTGCCGAGTTTAAGACTGTCCAGGTGGCAGCTTGAGGGTGTTGAATTACAGGGGGAAGATACTATACCTATGATGAATATGACGATGGTGCTGAGGGGGTAGTCTATGTTCATTCACTGTTCAAACCTATCCCTCAGAGTAAGAGAAATTTAGAGTAACTAACAAGTTCTATCCTCAACCCTCCAGTTATGAGGCCCAATATCCTTAGAGTACTCACGTAGGCGCACTAAGAATGATGGCGCCCGTTGAAACATGGTAGCGTAAGGGGACGCAACTCCCGAGGTCTCGGCTGAGAAAAAAAGCATCAAGAGTGGAGATCAGTAGAACTGGTAGATTGTATAGTACCTGCCTGAGAAAGGCATATCCTGCACGGATATGCACTGTACAATTAATTACAACACAAAAGAGGTCCAATTCATTGAGTTCGTGGAATTTGGTTAATGTATTCTATTGACTTCACCAAACACAGGATTTGATTCAACGTAGTCATACAAATGTAAAATATAGAAATCTGTGCAAGACCGCGATATAATATCATCGACAGGTTACTTGATCAGTGTGCGATACAAATTATTTAAAGGCAAGGTTCTCCGTACCCTTCCAGCTTCATTCCGCATCTGCATTGAAAACGTTTCTAAGAAATTCCAGATCCGAATCAATAACAAAACCCCCTGGATGCGCGAGGTAATGCGCCGGTGTAGTCGGATGTGAAAAGGTCGTCGAAGTATTCTGAGAGCATACTGGAAGCCGCTGTGTTGCTTGAATGCCATCGATCCGAGGCTGTATGTAAACTTCATCAGCCATGGTGAATTTCAAAAGATATATTGGCTGACTGTAGCTTTGCAAGATTGATGGTTTTATAAGTGGCCAGCGTAATTGCATTAAGCTGTTGCCACCGATCCTAAAGGGAACACGTAACTTACTCAAAGTATCCAAGATGAGGACAAGCTGCGAAAGGTATTCAATGCATCGTGCTATTACTCAATTTCCGGAATCAAGTCGGCGAAGCGCTAAAATTACCTTCTCAATATAACCCCTGGACTTATCCACCGTGTCCCATGTTGAAGGACTGTCATCTCGGTTTTTCCAAGCTACTACCATGCAGCCAACTATTACCAATGCGGCATTGAATGCTAGAATACTATCAGCATTTGTCTTCATATCAAAAGCATACGGCGATTGAAGACCCTCGTTCACAAATTTAGGGAGTGGCATACCACTAGCCACGCCCTTGCAAATTTTCAAATGTTAGCGTATGGCGCTGACATAAAATATAAAAAAGAGTAGAATAGAACTTACGGCTGCTGGCGGAACGCCAAGAGCGCAAGCCCAGGGTGTGTCCTTTCCCTGAGCCTTCCACATCGCCCAGATGACCCCAATGTCCTGCTTCACGTCCACGAGGCCGGTCAATTGCCGTTTACCGATCACCATGCAACGAGTGATAGCCTAGTTCACCCATTTCCCATCCGGAGTTTGAACACTGTGTAGCCCGTATGTGAGGAAATATTTGCCTCCGTCCTTTGCGTGATTCTGTGGAATTGGAAGCTTGAGAAGGTCAACTTCATCACCAGAGATCTTGTGCTCCTTGAGCGGTGCATCATCAACGAGAACAGATGGAATTGGGTCGGTTCGTTTGTAGGCTAGGAGCTTCTGGATGATGTTATGTCCAGTTGCGTTGGAAGGAAGCCCAATAGACTTCGTGAAACGAGCGTATCTAGTTGCTCGATCAGATCGGACACCCACTGGAGCACCGAGGATACGGAAGAGACCTTCTGGGCCGTCTTTCCCCTTGGGATTGTTGATGAGCGGCATTGGACTACCTGTTTCGTATGCACGGCGAGCTCGAGATGGGGAACCACTTCCGGATCAATTTCCACAACATCTCTCTCCGCCTTACATTCTTCAAGGAATGTGCGCAGGGATGATGCGGCAGAGAGCTTTCCTGTAGACATGTTTCAATGCTTGAGTTCCGGGAATGACAGAGAGGTCGATGACAGCAAATGCTTTGTTCCTAAGGTGTCTTCAAGTAGTTCTTGGAAGTCGAGTCAGTAGAGTTGGTTTTTGGTTCATCTTGGTTAAGGCCCAGCTAAATATATTCGTTCTTCAGCTTCTCTGATTCTGCGATGTATGGCGTAAACTATCCCCGGGGAGATAGGGATATCGTAGGGTTCGCTAAGCCGCGGCATACCAATCATATTCCCAACATCCTATCATCTAAGTATCATGCCAGAAGCAGCCGTGCATAACCACACTATGGCCACATCATTATTTTCTGTGGCCCCGAAATCCTGTTTTGAACTCCAGATCTCATCATATATCCCCGGCCGATCTATCCGTGGTAATTTGATTATTACTTCCCGACGGCAGCAGGCCATGATCAGTGGTCCATCGCACCGGCCCGATAGGCCGATGATGTCCCCGTAGACCCAATTACTAATGCAGTTTCCGCATTGTGAGAAATGTCCCACACCCGGGCAGCAATTGCCAAGCTAAAGATAACCACCACTATAGTTTCAAGCAGGACAAATGACTCTAATAGCTCCGATAAGACAACGAAGGAAGATGCGGGCTTATTTAAATGAAAGGGATCCCTTCTCGACCCTAGCCATCGCTTCCATAACTACTAGCACCAAAACATAGTATTGTTCTATTTCATTTCTCATTCCTCCGATAGCTTCGAATACACTCTCCTGATACTCGCAATCCGACAATGTCCGTCAGTCAGCCCCAAGCAATCGAGCCACGAAAGCAGATTGTGGTAGCAATTACAGGCGCTACCGGAGCACCACTGGCAATCAATTTACTTGTCGCCCTTCGCAATCTTCACGTCGAAACCCACCTGATCATATCCAAATGGGCCGAAGCAACCATCAAATACGAAACAGACTATCATCCTGCCAACGTGAAGGCTCTCGCTGATCACGTCTATAATATCAGTGACATGGCAGCTCCCATATCCAGTGGGTGGTTCCACACAGATGGAATGATCATCGTGCCTTGCAGTATGAAGACTCTTGCAGCGATCAATTCCGGGTTCTGCGATGATTTGATTTCTCGGACCGCAAATGTGACGCTGAAAGAGAGGCGCAAATTGGTCATAGTGACCAGAGAAACGCAATTGAGCGACATTCATCTGCGAAATATGTTGTCTGTGTCACGGAGTGGAGCGATAATATTTCCACCTGTGCAAGCATTTTACATTCGACCTTCGTCGGTGGAAGATCTGGTCAGTCAGAGTGTGGGGAGAATGCTGGATATGTTCAACCTCGATGCGGGAAATTTTGAACGATGGAACGGGTGGGAAAAGGAGTAATAATGTAAAGCCAGTCAGAAGATACCACCGAGCCCATGTCGCCGTCGTGTTAAAACTCAATCAACTGCTGTTTTGGGGGACTTGACTTTGTTAGGCTGAAAACTAAAACTCTTAGCATGAATCGCGATACTGTACGACTGCACGCATAGCAGCGCTACATACATGATCTCAAAGAGCGGTCGTGTAGCATTTGTATGATGGTTGTATTTCATAGATAGTCCCTTTTGCGGCCTGGCTCGGTGATCCAAGAGCTGTCGGGGGCATCGTGGTCTACCATAGTCCCGTGAAGTCGATGAAACTTACCCCTGGTACAAAGACTTATAGAACTCAGAGTTCAAACCCCCTTTTGTAGGTGGGAATTGATGCCAGAATGCCTTATTTAGAACCGCTTTTTACAACTATACAGTGTATGGTAAATTTATTAATCCTACAGCTGTCAAAAATGAAGCTTTTGGCCCCATACAAATGAATCCATCTTCATTTTCTTGAGTGGTTGACATATATTAAAAATGAAACTTTTGATCATATACAAATCGAGAGATCTCTGTATTTTTTTGCATGGTGGGAAGACCATCATTTTTGGACTTGCAAAATCCCCTAGGAATATGGAGATGTATCAATTTATATATCAAAAGGTTTGTTTTTAATACATGTCAACTAATCAAAAAAAAAATGGAGGTATATTCATTTTTGACACTTGCAAAACACCCAGACAAAATAGAGATACCGGGGTTTGTATGGGATCAGAAGCTTCATTTTTAGATTTGTAAACGCGACCAGAATCACCTACAACATAGGCAGTGAGCCCTGTGTAGTAGTAATTCTGGTAACTTAATTTTTCTGCCTTCAGGCACCAAGCCACCTACAAAAGGAGGTTTGAACCCTGAGTCCTCCAAGTCATTGTACCCCGGGGATATAGCCAGCAAACCGAGAAGATTAAATATATCCCGGTCAACAATCATGCATGATAACTTAAAATAGTGGATCTATAAGGTGAATTCTCGGCGAAATTCCTACCGCCAAGCCATTATTTAACCCCACCTTCTACCCGTCCACGGGTGGACTGGAGGTGGACTGGAGGGGCTTGCCCACCTGGGCAGGTGGTAAGGTTATCCATCTGCAGGAAGTGGATCCATGGATCCATGGATTCACTGTTTGCTGACATCATCTCAGTCAATAAATCTAAGCCACTCTCAATCCAACCTTAAATAAGGTCGCGGGTCCCCCCCCCCCTGATGAAGATCTCCGAGACACTTCTACCATCCCTACGACAGAAAGTCAAACGCACGATGACCACCTCTCTCACACACGCTGCCTCCCCGGCCAGTACCTCCATTCCATCTGCATTCACCGTGTATGACAATGGCTTTTATAACATCCTCGGCTCAGCCCCGAAGCTGGAGGTCATCTTGGAGAACAATGACCTTCCCTTCGCCCACGAGGCAAGCGTCTATGTCCCAACAACAGATGAACTGTTCGTGTCCAGCAACATGTTCACTGACCCAGTCACCAATGAAACGACCATCAAGATCTCGAAGGTGAACGTGACCGCAAACCCCGTCACAGCCGAGATCCTCAACTCGACCATCCCCATGCCCAATGGCGGCGTAAACCACGATGGTGGTATCCTTTGGACCAATCAAGGCACCATGAACACCACAGGTGGTCTATGGCAGATGTCCGCACAATCGCCGAACAAGGCCGAGTTCATCGTGGGAGGCTTCTACGGCCGCCAGTTCAATTCCCTTAACGACGTTGTTGTCGCCGGGGACGGCTCCTTCTGGTTCACGGATCCCATCTATGGCTGGCTCCAGGGTATTCGGCCGAAGCCCAAGCTGCCGGCTCAGGTTTACCGGTATGATCCTGTTACCAAAGCTGTGCGCGTTATTGCGGATGGACTCGCTCGGCCTAATGGAATTTCTTTCTCGCCTGATGAGAAGACCGTGTATATTTCCGATACTGCCGAGACAATCGGTGATGGGACTACTGATGTGCTGAAGCCTGCCACTATGTAAGTTGAGCTCTGGAATGGTTTTCACCTATGCATGAATGAGATGCGATGGGGAATTTTGACTAACATGGTCTAGCTATGCTTTCGATGTGTCCACCATCAACGGACAGCCTTTCTTAACTAACCGTCGGGTCTTTGCCATGCCTAGTGATGGTATTCCTGATGGTCTCAAGGTTGATCAGTACGGTAATGTGTACGCTGGCTGCGGTGACGGTGTCAATGTCTGGTCGTCTGGCGGTGTCTTACTGGGAAAGATTTTGGTCAACGGTGGCTCTTCAAACTTCTCTTTCGGCAAGAAAGGGCAATTGTACATTCTCAACGAGCACAAGCTCTACCGTGCGCAGTTGAATAGCACTCTGCGCAGCACTCTTTGGAACAACTAAAGAAGCACGGAAGTGTATAGGTCAGTGACAATGTGAAGTCTGCACACTTCTCTTATAGGGGCTATGTATTATACTATGTATTATGCTATTGTTACATGCTATATTGCCTATGAAATTCTAAAATTGATACGCGTCAAGCCACTTCTATCCTCGTACGCTCACTATTCATCCTTTATAATTTTATTTTACTACTACACTTCTCCTTCGAACTTTCACAAAGCACTAGTTTCTGCAGTAAGAGAGCGATTTCCCAACTAAAGCTGGAAATCATCAAAATTCCAAATCATACCAAAAAGGGTCAAAAAAGATTTGGTTATCGAAAGCGAAGTCACAAAAAAGATCTTCCGGAAACGGCATTTGCCCAATGCTGTGCGCTGCTATGTCAGGTTGTTCGTTGGGGTCTTGCTGTTGGTCACCTTCTGTTTCTCGAATTAGCTTAACATCAATCAATACCAAGGATGGATCTCTTACCCGACAGAGCGGTCAACAACTTTGATCAAATCGTCTCCATGCTACCGGCACATCGCCCTGCTACTTTGCTGTGGTCTTTCGGGCGCTCAACAACAGCCTGGCACTTATCCCACAATATCTTCAATGTTGTGATCCGGGGACCTTGAGACGGAAATCTTGGAGCTCTGCGTCAATTTTTGTAATGCATTCAATCTGGCGCAATCTCTCGATTCGTCCTTTATCAACCGAGTAGTCTCTGGACTTTTCTCGGTATTATTGTAGAGTGTGTTTGGTGTCTTTAGAAGAAGGTCATACACCCTATGAGGCTGAGTCCTGCGACAATCGGTTTTTACCCGCACGCCAACCAATATATTTCTCTACATTCAACTATGCATTTTACCACACCAATATAGTAAATATATATTAATTTTAACATTTAAAGATAGGGAATTGGCCAAAGAAATCAATGCATTTAATGTTTAGTGTAGTAACCCTTTGCTTTGCGCGTAGTAAGCAATCAATCTCCTAGGTACAGAGCGGATCAAGTTGTCTTTAATCAAGTGCATCCTATACAGCGTATAGCTCTTTTAAAATACTCCTACTCTATCTTAATCATACCTATTTCTACTAATTAGGGGTATAGTTTAAATAATTTAACCTTTGATAGCCACCAACAGGGATTAATAGGGCTTAGGTCGGGTAAATATAGAGGCAAGTCCTCGACGTATACCTTATGGCCTTTTAACCACTCTCTCATAATACTACTGGTATATATACAGGCGTTATCTTATATAGATTAGTAAGATATTCTTTTTAAGGAAAAAATTAATTTGAGACATCGCGTTTTGGGGGGGGGGGGGGGGGAATAACCCGCCCTAAAAAGGGTAGAGTTTGTCGCGGGGCTTAGAACTTCAGAGTCTCAATACTTACCATGTACGCCGATATAATGATTTCGAAGCTTGTCACTGCGTGAGAAGGTGCGGATGCAGCCAGTTACACAATGAGGTATTTGAGGATAGAGAGGCTTCGAAGATGTTTTGGCATCGACGGAGGGACGCTCTAGGTCGGGGAAACAAGGCTTCGCTATTGTGGTATGGGGAAGGACCTCATCAGAAGCGATAATCTGCTGCGCTATGGGTTTGTTTGGCGGCATGTCATGGAATATGCCAGACCGTGTCGTCGAGCTGGACATGGGTGTCGTCTGAATTGAGTTTGTCTGGGGCAGGCAGGCAATGCCTCGGACGTGGGAATCATTGGCAAAACATCCCACGATTTTTGATGCCTTCTCAAACAGGGCATTCTTTTCAGGTTTCAATTGCTCAACATAACCCGTTAGGATTTTCGAGAAGTGCATGCGGATTAAAAGGGTAAAATACGAGGAAATTGATTCAGCTTTCGTACATGAAGCTTCTGCAACAACAGTCATTGTTAACGCCCGTCGTGTCTGTAGATAGATCTTGATGTCAACCAAAGATTCTTTCAACTCTTCCAGGGGTACTAGTTGTCCGTGGTCCCCACAGAGAATAAATATGAGAGTTCCTTTTTCATCTGTGAAAATTCAGTAATAGTGCGAGGTAGAGAACTGCTTTTGACTTTCTCACCTGTGAAAATTCAGTAACAGTGCGAGGTAGAGAACTGCTTTTGACTTTCTCACCTGTGATATTCCATATCATTGCAGCCATTTTTTTTTCTCCCACTGCCAAAGTTCACTGTTCCAGTATACTTCGTTAAGATTTTGGAAAATGTATTCGTAAAGCTTCATCAGAGATTTAGGATACTTGAACGTTGACATGTGCATTGGGGAAGATAAGTTTGTAATTATCTTTTCAATAAAATAACCCAAATCGTAGTGTCATTATAGCTTTGTAATCTGGCGCATAAAACCTACATCTCATGAATTGTTCCATCACCGATTTGTACCGAGCCAATGATAACCTGAATCCGGTAGCGCACCGTTCCTGGGGCTCATAGAAATGATGTCGCTTTATAATCACGAAAGGGTTTGAAAAGTAAGGAAACGCGATTGTATTTTCATGATCAAGTATCTGTAACGATGTGTTAGCAGCGACTTGGCCGTTTGTGCCGGTAATGTTGTGGTGACAGAGGGATTGGACCGGATATTGTCTCTGGTGGAAATATATATTGAACACCAGAATGTTAAGGTAAGTCTCCACGAACATCTACCTATGCCTCTTGACGGCGTTGATCTACCCAGTCTGGGTCCTGGGTCGGGTCCGGGTTGCCTAGCCTCGACCCAGACCCGGTTGGGTCGTGCGGAAGTCTATATGAATGGGCGCGCGGAACGTATACAACTTGAGTAATCTTTATTTATAGCTGAGGACTATCCAATAGCTAAACTAAGGTAATTACTGTGATATATGTAGTTCTGTGGTGATCACTTTGGTCACGTATACCAGTGATCGTGGTGATCGTAGTGATCATGGTGATCCTTGGAGAACTCTGATATGGTCTCCAACAGGATGACCCGTCCTTCCATTACAGGGTAGTCATAACCAGAGCGACAACATGCCGTGTCACCGCCTGGTCTATTCTTGCGTCGTGATACCCGTGCCATTGGAAAGGGGGCGAGTAACACTTTATTCCAGCCAACATGGCTCTCCAACTTTTGGAATCCAGTCCGTCTGAACAATCATCAAATTCACTGCCTCATCACCCACATTGGTGGCATTGTGTCCAATAGCACCAGCATATTCTCCACTTGAGATGGCAGTAGCGAATTGATCCTCTCCGAGGGCCACCTCCCCTGGTCCCATTGTGGCCATGCTGCCATCTGTCATATGAATCGTCCAGCTTCCGCTTAGTGGAACGATGAACTGAACCTTGGGATTCTCGTGCCACCCTGTGGACCATCCTGCAGGTTGCACGGTGAACGTGATATCGGTGGTAAAGTTGGTGTTTGAATAAGTGCCGTTGGAGAAAGTTGAGCCGATTTTGTCAAGGTATTGCGGACTTTCGCCCGTCGATAGCAGTTGAAGTTGTAAGTCGGTGAAGTTGCATTGGGAGACATGAGGCACACCGGTCGTGCCGGCCCACATATGGTAGTAGGGTATGGTCTGGGCTGCGATTGGGGTCGCGAGGGATAGCACAAATGTGAGGGCAGTGCTGGCTGAATGCATTTTTGGAGATTGCTACGGTATTGAGGATACCACAGAGAGGAGCTTTCGAAAAATGTTATAGAGTCACGCTAGAACAAGCTCTCGACAAGCTGAAGTCGCCCTTTTATAATAGCGTGTCTCTTGATATACATTCCCTTGACCTTTAGTCTATCTCCTGATCCCCGATGATATCGCCGAAGGGAAAAGGCAAGTATTGCTCCGTCTCTCCGTCTCACTGTTTTGGTGCTACGTCTCCTTCCTATTTGGGGCGAAAAAGATATATCATCAAATTCTATCCGTAAAGTTAACACAACTTAATCTGGCGCTCTGTCGACTTCTATATACTTACATAGAACATATATTATATGTTCATCGTAGGATAAAGTGTCTTACCCGTAATCTTTTTGACAGAGCCTCATACTATTCATGACGGACACTGGCTATGTATGTTAGCTACGCACATTATGATAAGATCAAAAGCCTCTAAGGCAGAAAGATACTATATCCACTAAAAGGAAACTGATCGTATAAAAGTTTTGGAGACTCGACTTTTTCGCTAACAGTAGGCCATTCGGTTAGATTGGTAATAACGATATAGTATCAGCCCTTATAGGTATTAGCGGCCGGCTCGGGTAATGTCCGATCGGCAAGTATTTCCTTAGAATCGCAATCGAATCACTATATGGATATGATAGGCCTCGTATTTGTTATAACCCCGAAACTCTATATCAGTTACCTAATTATAATAGAAAAATACGAATCGGCGGTAATATCCTACAACATACGGAGTAAGTCCGAGATCGATATCGGAAATTATTTGATAGGATTACTTATTGATTAATTGGTGACGTATTCGGTAAGCGAGTAGCCACCGAGCATTTATTGAAATCCGATATATTGCCTTTTCAAGAGAAATGGAGTTTCATTAACTTTGTAACCCAAAATCCGGAATCTTTCGGTCTAAGGAAACTCCGAATTAAATGCGCATTTCTATGTATGACATGGGGTTTCTAGGAATGTATTCCTTATTATAAAAGGCCTTAGCCTTATGGATAGATTACTCTACTGCGTTATACATATATAAACGCATGCAAAACTTAATACTATATAGAAAATGTCCAAAAGCAGACAGAATGGTGTTACATTCGGCACTTCGCTACTAGCGAATTCCTATCTCGCTCACTGTATCCTCAAGGGAGTAAGTCTGAAAATTATACCGATAGATGAAGCAAGGCAAAATCTTGTGGATCAAAGTTTGTGGGACAGATTGTGATGTTGACACTCGACCAGCTGACACATTCCTACATCAAAAGATATAAAGACAACCTGAGCCATCTGCCCCAACTCTTATTTGTCCCAGTAATTATTTTATAAACAACTCAACGATCTCTTTCTCTTCTGTAGAATTAAGGCCACTATCTTCTTCCTTGTTCTTGTGAATGGAGCCATGGTAATGGCGATCCCGGCAATCGAGTTGAATAACAAAGCTCCTCCCTCTGCAAGTGGATGCTATCCATTGTGTATTGAAATATATCGGGCGTATCAAATGATTTATTGACAATCCTATAGCGCAGACCCTGACTGTGGTGTTGCCAGCACCTTCTGCCAGTGTAGAGATGGTAAGATCTCTATAACTCTCCTGGAAAATTACCAATTTGAACGACACATACTCATATGCGCAATAGGATGCTTTTATCTCTTCAACCGCGCTACCGGAAACTGTGGCCCTCCGTGGGGTTATGTTGGTGACTCGGTGAGATCACTTCCAGGATATCGTTGCAGGAAATAAACGGGTGATGTCAAGTCCCTCAATCTTAAAGTGGTAATCCGTCAATAATATGACGAGAAGTAATATTACGCTACTATTGAATTGGGTTACGTTATGTAGTAGATATTGTTGATGTATCTTATGGAGCAGTCTCAATATCCTGATTCTTGAACAATGAATGCTTGATGAACTATGGTCTTTTCATCCACCTCCATTGGTTCGGAGTACGTCGCCGGAGTAAACTTTATCCATTTTTGCCCCATCAGTACAAAATACTAGTTGCCTCTTGGCTTAGAAACCCATCACTTAGTTCACTTAGTTAAATAGACTAATACTGCGTGCCTTCGAGCCAAGTTTTCTCTAGATTCTAGATTTAGACGGCAAAAAGAAAGATCAAGATAGATCACGACGGCTGCATGATTCGAACATGCGCCCACGAATGGAATTGATTTCGAGCTAGAGATGAGGGTTAGTAAGAATTTTTGGGGTATATTATGCAAGAGAAACGTACTCAATCGCCTTAACCACTCGGCCAAACCGCCTTGTTGATAAATAGGTTATTTTGTTAACAAAGACTATTTGTCGCGTTAACTAGTGGCAGAGAAGAGTGATACCAGCTGTGAATTTTATTTATAGACACATATGAAAGGTTCGAGGGTAATTGATAGTGATGTTACTGTTTTATTGTTACAGACACACTATTCACAAATTACCCATTGAGAGCACCCTTTGAGAGCCAACCCGCAGAGATCTTCAGGGTAGCGGGCGCGTAGAGGTAGCCACACACCAATCAACAACGCTCTGACGTGGCTATATACAGTATACAGGTGCCAAGAGGTTGATATTTCAATGTCAGCCGTTATATCCAATGATTAGTCGCAATAACCTAAGTGGCCTTTGTATGTGGCTTTGCGCCAGCCCCCAGAATTCCCTATCCATCGGACCCAGAGAAGCCTTATTTCCTCAGATTTTCCCCGGCACACCTTCAATTCGTATTCTCACTCGCACCCAAGGGGTCTTCATCGCATTTCTGTTATTTTTATACAATTTACCTACCTACCCCGAGTTAGACATTATGGCGCCCTTGCTCGCTACCTTAATACCCCGCGACTCTCGATTCAATCCAGCTACAACCTCGAATGAATTCAGGGATCAATGGGTCCACCCAGGCGATATTTTTAGTGTCCTACTCATTCTGGGCGGTGATGTCGTCGCTCGCGCTTTAGCGCAACTCGCAGATGGTGGACTAACGCCTTTCACATTCTCATTTGGTATTGCGCCTCTATACTCTATTCCGACCCTATTTATATGCTAACTCAACATACTCAAACAGGATGGGTCGCTTATTCCGTCTCCGCGCTTGTCTCTGCCGTTGGCGAAAACAAGCTTATGCCACAGAGCCCAGATTGCCAATGCAAAGTCATCAACGGCAAGAATGGGCATATAAGAAACAATTCGAGCTGGGTTATAGGCAGAATTGTGCGCGATTTTGAGATATGGAGCGACCTTGCGACCAAGAAAAAGACTAGAGACCTCTTGGTCACAAAGTGGATCGAGATGAAAGCCCGAGATACTGATGCACAGAAGCCAACAAGAGCTGGCCTTGTCGTTACTATCTATAAGCCAAGTGACAAAAGTCCCGCTGGTGTAGCAAAGCGCGATATGGTCTACTGGAGTGGCTTGCTTGTCTTGGTAGTTCAGCTGGGAATCGCAGCTATACCCTGTGGACTGTTTGGCGATTGGGGTATTTTGTTAATCACAGTATGTGGTAATGCGCTTGCCATTGCAACGGGCCTTCTCCCACAATGGAAGAAGGAAAAGTGGGCATGTCGGATTAAGTCTAAGGAGACCTATGTCCTTACTAGAGGCAATGGCGCCCAACATGCTATCGTCATCCTAGGTAATAAACATGGCTTGAATCTTGAAGATTTAGCATCGGGGCAGAGCAACATTGATGCCTCTACTAATAATCTTACCCGAATTATTCTTCTAATACTCTCGACTCTTTGGGTTCTTTTTCTTATCGCCGCATCGGGTCTAAAGACGAACACTTGGTTTCTTCTTGGCATTGGTGCTATTGGCATTGTTCAGAATGTTTTCGTTGCTGGATGGAATCGGCGACCAGAAAATTTCGGCATCCCTCTTGATTTCGTGGATGTCTTCGGCCAAACGAAAGTGATGGAAACACTGCAGGGCGTTGAAAAAAGCTATCAGTATGTAGGTCAGAGCATGCTGCAAGAGTTTTTCCCTGGAAAGCTTCGTCCAGACGAAGAAAAAGAGTGGGAACAGATCGATAAATCCCATGAAGCTAGAAGGCTCCAAGCCCAACAGCAGCAAGCTCAATCCCCTCAAGCTTAGCAGTCTCAAAGCCGAGGAGCGTCAGGCTGAAATCTTATTCTAAAACTATCCCGAACATATACGGGCGCGCTCAAGACAGCCATGTAACTTTGGAGAGCGTGGACGATCTTGTTCAAACGCTGATTATGGGCTGTATTTGTCATTTTTAAAGTCATTCTTAGATACCTAGGCTGTTAAGTGGAAGTGAGCGCCAATATACGTGTTTACTGATTATTTGCTGTTAGATCAATAGGACCGACGAGACTCAGCATTGTGAATTATCTTGTTCTTTTCGAATTGATACGCAATACTGACTTCTACTTGACAAACGTGCCAATGTCGAAGCGAAGGATAATAAGATTGGCTGGACTCCGCTACATTGCGCAGCTGATCATGGGGACCTGGAGTTAGTCGAACTTCTGATCCATCGTGGCGCGGCAGTCAACGCGCAAGATGATCGAGTCAATTGGACACCCCTTCATCTCGCGGCGATAAGCGGGCACAAAATGGTCGTCGAACTTTTGCTCAAAAGGAGCGCCGACAGCACGCCTAAAGACAAGTGCAATTGGACGCCTCGACAATTCGCGGAAATAAATGGGCATGTCGGGGTACTTAAGCTGCTGGATAGCAAAGATAGCAAGAGCGCTGACGCCATCTCTGCAAACAATGACCGTTGGACACCACTGCACTGTAATGCGATCAACAACAAACCCGGAATAGTCAAGGTCTTGGTCGGTGATGGCGCTGAGGTCTAGTATACCGATAAAGGTCAGAGTTGGACACCACTGCTATTTGCTATAGAGAACGAGCTCGGAACCACGATCCAGCGACTACTCAAAGTGGGAGCTTCTGTCAATTCCATGGTAGATAAGCATAATACGCTGCTGCACTGGGCCGCAAAGCACGGGAACAAGGTGGCCACGCGGCTACTACTTGACGCGGGCGCTGATAAGAATGCTATAAGCAAGGATATGACACCTCTAGGCTACACCGCTGAGATGACACCACTGGGCTACGCCGCCAAGGGTGGGCACAAGGCCATCGTACGGCAGCTACTTGACGCGGGCGCTGATACGGAAATCGGAAATGTGCTACACCAAGCCGTCCTGGGGAGGCACACAGCCGTCTTGAAGCAGCTCCTCGACGCGCGCCCCTATATTGCCTACGTGAAGAAGAGACTGCATAGTACGTTAAAGAGCGATCCACTACACCTCGCCGTTGATTATGGATCCGCGGCAGCCGCAGGACTACTCATCGATGCCGGCGCTCCAGTAGACGCTCTCAATGAATTGAGACAAACGCCGCTACACAGAGCAGCTTTTTTGAACAAAAGCATAACCACACGGCTATTACTCGACGCGGGTGCCGATAAGGATGCTACTAATTCTTGGTCGGGAACTCCACTGCACGACGCCGCTGAGCACGAACACAAAGCGGTCTTACGGCTACTCCTCGACGCGAATGCTAAAAAGGAGGATAAAGATCGACTGTATGGTCGGACGCCGCTACACTTCGCCGCTCAGTGGGGAAAAACGGAGGCCGTACGGCTATTACTTGATGCGGGCGCCATTCGGGAAGCTGAATCCAGTGAACTCAAGACACCACTAGACTACGCCGTCGAGGGTGGGCATGAGGCGACTGCCCAGCTGCTTAGAGAGCATTGTGCCTGTAGTGGTGCTGAAGCGCGTATTTGGAGTTGGTATGGGAGTGTGAATTAACTAACACAAGGCTATATTCGACCGGAGAACCAGTTATATACAGCGATTTCTAAAAACAGTGCCCTCCCCAGACCAGACACTCTCACACTTTGTTTATCGGCCCGTACCCGAAACAAGCTGAGCCCTTATTGGGACAAGTGGTAAAGTATTGTCCACTTGTAGATCAGTTCAATTTACGGGCTAGCTGGCTTTCGCCAGCGTTGTATCTAGAACATAGTAAGAATTCAGTGCACAGACATAAACGAACAAGGAAGCGAAGCTTTGTTTGCCCATGTGCTTGCCTCTGGTTAGTCAGACCTCTCTTTGTCCCCATGGGCTATATAAGGGCTCCACGGTGGTTGGTATATTCATCATCTACAACTATATATCTTGCTATCTTGCTTCCTATATATCTCAGTTCTTCTTCTTGGCCTCTACAGCAACGCAGACCAACCTGCATCGGAATCTTCGCTCCTTTTTCGCACTGGGTCCCGACTAGACCTCCCTGGGCACCGACTGGGCTCTAATTGGGAAGCTTCTTGTTTTTGCTTTCCCCTTTTCTCCATTTCACCAATTACCATTTCATTTTGGAGAACTATTAACAGAACTAGTTGATATCCCCTTTTTGATGCCTGAATCATGTCGTGAGGCATCTAGGATCTGCACAGAAAGCCGCTATCGCCTTATACTCCGGATTAGATACCTTATAGACCACTGGGAGAAAGTGATTTGCAATATGAGTTTGCTGTGTGAAATCCCCGTCAGTCCTACTTGAAAGGATGTCCTCGATGACAAAGTGTCTCTGCCCGAGTCGTTCGATGAACGGGATATCGGGCCTTCTATGCAGGTCGGATGAAGCAAACTCAATCATTGTTCGGTTTGGGTTGACCTGCTGTGATTCTTTTCGTATATCGCGATGTACCTTGGAAAGGGATGATCTGCCGGTCATCTCGACTTTCCAACCTAGTACCTCATATTCTTCAAAACAATTACACTAAGTAAACAAACATAACTCAGACTATCTTAGCATCAACCTCCTCACTCTTCACCTTCCCCTCCTCCTCCGCCGTAGGCTTCCTCCCCCAAACCCTCCTTCTATGTAACGTTAGCTCAACCGCTCCATCAAATAATAAAAAGAAGAAAACTCACGCATACTGCCACATATGAATATGCGGATCCTGCAACTCCTTCCTAACCTTCGCCAACAAAACCAACACCTCCTCCTTCTCCCACGGCATCGGAACCCCAAACTTAGTAAGAAGATACATGCCCCAACCCTCCATACCAGCCGTCCACTGATGATAATGCAACCTCCCTACTTCTTTGAGTATAGGATCACGCGCCCACGGCCCAACAGGCCACCTATACGACTTCTCATGGATATCCACAAAACCGGCCTTTTCCATCGCTGTACGCATCGTGTCCAGCGTATCGAGGGGATGATTCCATTCCTGTCCGGCACGGAATACCGCTTCCGTGAACTGGACCATACTGGAGTCTGGGGACATGCTGGAATCTGAGCAGTGGATTCGGGGGTGGCCTTCTATTTGTTCGATCCAGCCGCCTGGGGTTAGGTTTCTGGTACTTTAGTGTTAGATTGGTATTCAGGAAGCAGTGGGGGTATGGGTGGTGCGTATTGAGTGCTGTGATGAGAATAGATAGACTTACTTGTAACACTGAGCGAATAGACCATCCCATTCAACAGGCGTGAAGGCGCCTATTAGCTGGCGCATGTGGATTAGGTCGAAAGGTTGACGCCAGGTCCATTCCTGGAGGACGTCGTCGACTTCCATGATGCAGTTTGGGGGGAGCCAGTCTCCTGGTGGGGGGAAGAGGTCTACGCCTCTGACAGTTGCTTTGTTTTGGTTAGCTCGCTGTCTATGGGGTATGAAAATATATGTATGGATGCAGCAGGTGCTTACCATTTGGGAACATGTCGGCTACATCGCTGTATTTTGTCAGTTGGTGTTCTTGGGTCGGGGAAGTTGTGCTCTTACATGGCCCAGTTGCCTCGGCCTGTGCCGATATCCAGGATTTGCTTGCATTTGGTCAGTCGGGGCTTTCATGGTTCTTTAGTTTCTGGGTGTGTGTGTATACCTTGGGGTCTTTCAGTGGTGCCTGGTAGAGTGGGTTGCCGGTATCGGCGTCTAGAAGTATACACAGGAGGTGACTGGCTGGGTTAGTGTATGTGTGTGTGTTAGTGTGGCGATATCATAACTCACCCTGCCTCTAAACTCTCAAATTGTTGCTCGTCGGATGGAAACCTGGGGGAATATTAGAAGGCATATAGTTGAGTTGATATTCGGGTACGTACCAAGATGCACCCTCCCTCACAGTCTGATAGCTGATATCTTGTCAATACTCGACCTCGGTAGATTCCAAGGTATGCATACCGTCTTCCATTTTCAAACACTCCCCGGTAGACAGATGATGATAGAGAGGTTGTTTCACTGAAGTCTAGGTTAGAATGATTGATAGTACCGTAGTGCATATACCCACGAAGCAAAGTCACTATCTACATAATTATCACCTCCACGGTCATAGTAAACCGGATCCTATTGATATTAGACCCCCGTCAATTAGATTATAAGTATTCACCTACAATCTCGATTGATATGTCCATCGCTAGAAGTACTCAAAGAAAATAAAAGAAGTGCAATTTCGAAGACAAAGACAAGAACTCCATTATTTAACACGTTGTGTGGATTGAAAAGACAAAAGAACCCATCAAGGATCCAGACGGATACATGACTCTTTTCAGCTTTAGTGCTTTGAGTGTCTCATGGATCGACCAACGGCCTTACAGTTGCCCCCTGGTCGTTAATATATTTTACCCACCTCGACCATTGCAGAAGGATTGAAGGATTGGACCAATCAGACAAATAAGGAAATCCATCGGTCGCAAGTTCTATACTGAAGTATCTTTTTTTTCTTTCTTTTTGTTCTCAAACAGAGGGAAAGAAGATGAAGACAATGGCAGACAGAGTTAATTGCCGAAAAGGCGGAAAAGGAGAAAGTCGGCACTTCATCCACATGGCACAATCACCGTCCTCATCATCCTTGTCATCATCCCTGTTCAATAATCCCGGTCAGCCTGCATCTGATTGAATAGGGCCTAATGCATCTCATCCCGTGTCTTAGTCTCGGTGGATTTTCAATTAGGAAGGACTGGTGACGTCTGTGACTCGGATATTTTAATCTCGGGGAGTACATTAACACACACCAGGATCCTTTGAAATCAAGTCTTTAATGTTGCCAGGTCTCTGTGTTGGCATGAGAGACCACATTACCCGCATATTTCCAGAGCCTATATCTACGAAGATGAGGGGTTGAGACGATCCAACCTCATCCCACATCTCCCGAGGCTCCGATCCCCCCAGGCTTTCTCAACAAAGTCTAGACATGACAACACATACCCCCTCCCACAATTAATGAGGCTGACAACTTCTTCAGACTTCCAATCCTTGAAGTTGCTTGGACAATGACCCTCTCGTACAGCAAACTCTCTCCTCTTCTGGTCCGAGCGCCAGCGTTAAATGCTGGTCAGTCATTGGCCACAGCCAGGAGGGCAGCACATCACAGTGCAACCTGCATTGAACCAACCAACATCGTCAATTACCCGCTCACCTCCAGTACGATGGATTCTGCACTGCTGATCGAATCGACCTGCTTAAAAGAATGCCATAGCCACCTCAAGGCGGATTTCTTCTCTCTTTTTTTTTTCTTCAGCGAGTGTTTGTTGTGTTTTACCTGCCCTATTCGAGTGATCCTGAGCACTGGTTGCCTGGACCTTTTTTTTCTTTCTTTATCTTCTATACTATTCTAATTTTTTTACCCTTTTACTCTCAAACGAGCTGTGCTCTTTGAGATTCTGCCTTGCTACGGATTTCCCTCGAATTTTACAACTATTAACAGTTTTACTTGTCGCCGGTCGACTTGATTTCACTGTTCAACAGATATTTACAACAAACTCAACTTTAATATAATCTCGCTCGATTATTCTTCTTTTCTTTGTCGGACCGGTTCCCCAAAGATCAACAAAGAGTCCAATATTTCCAATCAACTTTGACAACCCAAACTCCGGTAGTTTTAGGTTGTTCTAGCTATATACGATACTCTTGATCTTTTTGCCTCTACGACAAAACCCTTTTTTAAAATTCCAATTTTTGTGTCTACATTTGATTCATCATGGCCGCCGTTCAACTCAAGTTCTCCCTCCGGACCTCGTCCAACGTCAAGACCGTCCACCTGGTCGGTTCATGGGACAACTACCAACGCCAGATCCCGCTCTCCAGCGAAGACAAGCCCGGCGCCTGGGTCGGCAAATTCCGCTTCCAGACCTCAATGCTCCAACTCGGAGGCCGCTACTGGTACTACTACATGATGGACGGGTACCACGTATCGCACGACCCAGCCGTCGAATACACCGTCGAGCCCACCACCGGCCGCAAGCTCAACATCCTCGATGTTCCCGGCGGAAAGCCCACCACCCGATCATCCGCCCCAAAGACCAGCCGCGGTAACATCGCCACCGGCCGCGCCCTGTCCCCCTCGCGCATCCAGCACCCAAAGCCAACAAAGCACTACGCCTCCCGCCAACTCCGCGAAGCAGACTTCGCTCCAACCGTCGACGACCTTACCCGTCGCTTCGCGGGCTCCCGTCTGTCAGATGAGTACTCGTACTCGAACAGCCCACCCAGCTCTGCGGGGTCATCTCTTTCGTCGCGGTCGTCCTCGGGATCGACTTCGCCTTCCTCGCTCTCGTCTATGAGTGAGCCCCCTGTCCACTGCCGCTGCGAACGCTACGGTATCACTCGCAAGGGTGACCGTGTCAAGCTTGACTGTGGTGGTTCGCGCTGTGGATACGTCGAGTCTTCGGATGATAGCTGCTCGGAGTCTGAGTATGAGAGTGATGAGGAGTACAACCGTGCTCGCAATGCTGTTCGTCGTCAGGGTATTGTTGTTCGTCGGTAGATGGGGGTATTATGTGGCGGGTTCTTGGGACCTTGCTAGGTTATTTTGCTCTATTTGTTCTTTCGCTTGACTTGTTCTGGTCTGGTGAGACTTGGTCATTGCGTTTGTTTTGATTTTTGAAAATGATAAAAAAAATACTAAAAACAGCCCGGGCCGTGGGTGGACTGGTTTTCGCGCTGCGGTTGGGCGGGGATGAGGATTATGTGATGAGAGGGGAGGAGAAATAAGGGGAATGGGAAGAAGAGTGCCGAAGAAGAAGAAGAAGAAGAAGAAGAAAAAGAAGAAGAAGCCATCGATTACAATACCCAGGTATTTCGATGTGGACAACATCCACCCTGGATCATCGATTCCAGCCTCGTGGACTCCGACAAGCTTATCTTGAGCTGGTCAAGATCCCGATCTGACTAGCACAAGCCATAAGACGACAAGATCGGTCCTGCGCCTCCTGGATCCAAAGGAGGCCTGACCAAGATGAAAAACGGTATCTCGTCAACCAAAGAACATCCCCCCGATGTCATGAAATTATTTCATGCTTTGGTTTAGGTCTTACTCTGAGATGCCAATGAATAATGAGATATGACCTGCGTTCATGTTTACTGTAGATTGAAGATTCTTGTAATTGTAGTCCCAAGTCCCTGACTAGGTATACCAGAGTCGGGGATCGGGATACCCGAGTAGACTCGAATATGTGTGGCGACAGGACACAAGATGGATGGGTGAAGGTTGCGTGAAGAAAGGGGTATAGGCTATCTGTACTGAACGTGTTGGAGCATCAACTCTACTGACAGGTCTACCTAGGTAGAAGCAGTGGAAAAAACCACAAAAAAGTGTTTCAATTCAAGTATGTAGGGCCGGTTATTGTAATGCGATGGCCAACGATCCTCCGAGACGCCGCGAAACAGGCCAAGCAGATGCGCATTTTTCCAGCAAGATCATTAAAGTACAAATGTGAAGAGAGCAACCGTAAATCAACGCACCGAAACCCCAGAGCGATCGGTGAACATCCGAGCGGCAATGTTCATGGAGGCCAGCTCTTGGAACAACAGCTTGGCGGCGTAGGGGATGTGGACTTGCGAGATACGGTGCTTGTTGTTGCAAAGACGGCATTCGAAAAGGCCCTTCTTCAGTTTCCTATAAAGACGGTTAGTTCTGTGTGCGATGAAAAGCCAACAGAGTAGGGATTAAACTTACGCAACCGGTGTCATCAGGCCGCAGTCGTCGCAAATATGAACACGGAACGGATCAGAAACGTCAAAGAGACGCTCCTTCAGGAAAGCACTAGCACCGTGGGCGATCATACAATCACGTTCCATCTCTCCGAAACGGAGACCACCATCACGGGCACGACCCTCCACAGGCTGGCGAGTCAGAATCTGAGTGGGACCACGAGCACGAGCGTGGATCTTGTCATCCACCATGTGGCGAAGACGCTGGTAGTAGGTGGGACCCAGGAACACCTGCGCCACCATCTTGCGACCAGTGTGGCCGTTAAACATGACCTCGAAACCACGCGACTGGTAGCCGTGCTCACGCAGCAGACGGGAGACGGAGTCGACAGTGACATCAGTGAAAGGAGTAGCATCACCCTCGAATCCACGGAGAGCGGAAACCTTGCTGAGCTGACATTCGATCAAATGGGCAATGGTCATTCGGGACGGAATGGCGTGGGGGTTAATAATCAGATCGGGAACGACACCTTCCCGAGTAAAAGGCATGTCCTCCTGTCGGTAGGTGATACCAATGGTACCCTTCTGACCGTGACGAGAGGCGAACTTGTCACCAATCTGGGGGATCTTGGTGGTACGCATGCGAACCTTGACGAACTTCAGGTCATCGTTACCAGTGGAGATCAACACCTGATCAACGATACCGTTCTCGGTACTACGCAGAGGCGTCGACACATCAATCTTGGTGTGTGCCTTGGTGCGCTGACCGAGCTCCTCCGCATCAGCAGCCAAGGGAGCGGTCTTTCCAATAATAATGTCTTCTCCAGAGACACGCACACCGGGAGCAACGATACCGTCCTCGTCCAGCTTGTCATAAGTACCCTTGCGCATGCCAAGGGTGTCAATCCGCATGGGTTTCTCGAATCTCTCAACAACTTGCAGTCCAACCATCTTCTCAGTATCCGCGTAGGTGCGGTAGAAGAGACTGCGGAACAGACCACGATCAATACTGCTCTGGTTCATGATAACGGAATCTTCCTGGTTGTAACCAGAGTAAGTTGCAATAGCGACAATAGCGTTCTGACCAGCGGGCAACTCTCGGAAACGCAGGAACTCCATGGACCGAGTGGTAGCCAAAGGCTTTTGTGGGTAGTAGAGAATGTTGGCCATAGTCTCCATGCGCTGGGAAAAGTTCGTCAAGAAAACACCCATGGCTTGTTTACCCATGGCAGACTGATAGGTGTTACGCGGCGACTGGTTGTGATCCGGGAAAGGAATAATACTGGCACAAACACCCAAGATCATACTAGGGTGAATTTCGCAGTGCGTCCAGGTGTGGGCACGCTGGCTGAGAATCGACCGAACACGCTTGTTGGGGTCGCTGGTTTCGTCTTCCGGCAGAGCGTAACCGGCCTGAAGCTGGCGAGAGATCTCAAGGTCCTCGGGGGTCATGACAATCATGATGGTTTCCTCTTCTTCGGCGTCGACATACTCAACTGCTCCAGAACGCACCAAGCCATCCCATCCGAAGTATTGTTCACGGCGTTCTTCTGGGCCCAAGTCTGTTGGCAAGTCTTTGTCGGACTCGAGCTTCCGAATGTGGTCTTTGTTAAGGACCAATCCACCCGAGTTCTCACTCTTGGGGTCGTTATCGATAACGAACAGTGGCCGGCAGACACGTCCAGTATCGGTGAAGATTTTGAACTCTCGTTCACGAATGTCACGAATCAAACTGACTTCGTGGGAGATCATGTTTCGTCGACGCAGATTCTGCATCGTAGTAACAAGGTGCGAAGGGTCCCGGTGAATACCCACCCAGACACCATTGACAAACACCTTTGTCGCGTTAGGCGTCACTTGCGGTTCAAACTCCTCGAGGACTTCCATGTTGCGTTGAATCATGAAGTCCACGATGGGCTCGGCAGGTGTACCAACTGTGATGTAACACATCAGTGCCAGGTTCTTGACCAAACCACAAGCTTGACCTTCGGGTGTTTCGGCCGGGCAGACCAGGCCCCAATGAGTATTATGGAGTTGGCGGGGTTTGGCAATCTTTCCATCTCTACCAATGGGTGTGTTGGTTCGGCGCAAGTGAGACAAGGAGGAAGCGAATGTGTAACGACTCAGCACCTGGGACACACCAGCCTTGGCGGAAGCCGCCTTCTTCTGCTCACCCCAGTTACCAGTAGCAAGAGCATATTTCAATCCACCCGTCAATGTGCTAGCCTTAATACCAATGTTGAGATAAATTTCGCGATTGGTCTCAACGCATCGCTGCACATAACGCTGAAGATCTTTTGTGACTCGGGTGAAAAGAGTCCGGAAAAGACTTGCCAAAAGCGGACCAGCCAAATCGAGTCGCTTCTTTCCAAAGTGGTCACGGTCATCGACATCACGGCGACCCAAAGCACACTGAAGAAGTCGGTGGACCATATATCCAAGGAAGAAAGCTTTGCGAGTTTCGCTGCCCTCGCTCTGCGAGATGTGAGGCAGCAATTCTTTCTGCATAATATCCCGGGCGTAGCGCACACGACGATCATGGTTCAGGTTCGACTGTGACGATCCACGCTTGGCAATGAAATCCAGGGCAACTTCACGGTCCTGAATGACAAAGCCCTCCTCAATACACGGCTTCAGCATCTCCAGCATGGGGGTATCGTTGCGGTCATAGCAAATGTGGTTGAGGATATCTTCGTCGGAAACGACGCCCAGCGCACGGAAAACAACGACGATTGGGATATCGGCCTTAACGTATGGAAGCGTTGAGCGAATAGTCGGGCCAAATCCTCCTTTGGCGCTGTCACCCTTGGCAAAAAGCTTCAAAGTAAGCGACGAAAGCATGCGCGAGCCCTTCTCGACCGCACTTCGAATTTCGGCAATGTATGGTGTCGGGCTGGGGGGTGCCTTCTTAAAGACTTGGACGATGTTGCCCGCACTGCGCTCCTGTGCGATCAAAACCTTTTCACTGCCGTTAATGACGAAGTAACCACCAGAGTCGTAGGGACACTCGTTCCAAGCATAAAGTGACGCTTCGTTCAAATCCTTGAGGATACAGTATTTAGATTTCAGCATAATGGGCATCTTTCCAATGAAGACTGTCTCCTCCTTCATCTGCTCCTGGGGCAGCTCCTTCGTTTTCCACTCGAGATATGTGCCTTGAGTCTTTGTATCGGTTTCGCCATCATTATCATCATCGTCGTTGTTGGGCTTGCCGATCCTCTCACGACCTTCCACAATCTTCTTTGTGACGCCGAGGTAAAGTGGGGAAGCGTAAGTGAGGTTTCGCAGACGAGCTTCCTGAGGCAACATGATCGTGGTTGCGCCATCGCCTTCTGTAACGGATGGGCGCGAAAGCATAACAGTGCCAAATTTGAGCTCGTAACGGCGCACAACGATCGGCTCGATTTCGTCTTCGGATGGGGGGAGAGTTTGGTCGAGAACCACCTGGCCTTGCTCCTCCACAAGCTCCTGCATCGTCGAGGAGATGAATTCATCGAACGAGTCTAGCTGCTGAGAGACGAGACCCTTCGAGTCGAAAAAGGACGAAATCACCGTCCAGCAATCCTCGGAGGTGATGCCCTCATCCGCCTCATCGTAAAATTCCTCCTCGTATGTCTCGTCGTAGTCCGCCATGGTTGCGGCGAACTGGGGTTAGATATTGATTAAAATAATGAAGAGAGGAGGAACAGGAAACAAAAAAAGCGCAAGGCGCGTCGGCGTGGGAGCAGCTCCGCGAGAATCGCCCAACGCGCTGCAACGCCCGCCTGTCAGTTTCTGAAAATGGGGGTTGTAAAGAAGTCAAGAAGTCAGAGACAGATGCAAAAGGCAAGGCTGACAAACTGGGGGGGATGAATGAGAGGCTCCCCGACAATATTCCGATGAAGGGACTGATCTCCAGACGTTTGGATGCTTCTCAGCCAGGCGCTAGTCTCGATGGAGTGGGTTGCACGTGATTTTGTCTCACCGCCCTTGCAATATTATGGTCGATGCTGCACGTGATTCCTCCTGACCGCCAAGGAAATATGGCGGAGATCATGACGAGGGAGAGATGAGTATAGAACCATGTATGTTGACAAATTGTATGAATCGTATTGAGCCGTGATTGTCGGAGACGCGCAGCAAGAATTGAGTTCTATGTACCTATACAAGAATGTATATAGCCCACAAACGCATTTTACGCACGTTCCCCGACAACCTTGATCTATAAAACTCCTATGTTGTGAGCACAAACTCATTTTCTCACTATGACAGGGTCCAATTAAAAGCTACTGGATTCCTGTTATGTTTACACTAAACTTCATAGAGTCCTATTTATATATTTCTCTTCGGAATTAAATTCACTTTGGTGCCTACCCTAGAATCTTCCAACTTTCATGCCAGTAGTAATTTCTGGAAGCACCATGCTCAGGGATCTTCATAGATAAGTGACGGGATTGAGGTCTATAAGAGCAAGACATTCAATCCCAACGGCCTACTATATCTTAGTGGTATCTGTATGAATGTTGGCTTCTATGTGTGGACCTTGTGGATGTGATTTGTTGATAACAATGATATTATGATACATTACAATTCCGTCATCATTCAAACAAACTGCAAAAGAGTGCTCAGCATGTCCTTCAAGTCCTTATGGCCCGGTTCATCCTCTCCGAGACCTTCGATTTGTTCTACTCGAGTTAGCTCCGACTATTATAGCGATGTGGGTTACTCACCTTGCAATGTGCCGCGGATTAGGGACAAATCTTCGTCACGGTCCGCAAGAAGTGAGACGATCTTCTTCTTCGCTCCATCATCTTCGGCAATGAGCCATGCCAAAATAACATCAATTGTCTGGAGCAGTTAGCGAACAGCCTTGCCAGCAAAGAAGATAAATCATACCTGCAATGAGAACAGGCCTGCGTCCAACCGCCTCGACAACCATTCGCCAGCCATAAGTTCTTGCTCCTCTTTGTCAAACGTTCTGCGCTCTTTCTCGATGGCTTGTTCGACAGGTGACACGCGCGCGGCATACTCGCGCCGGAGATTGACGAGCTTCTCGATCCTCGCGTAGTCCTTCTCCATAAATTTGGCCAACGTCCGGATGCGAGTAGCAGAACCACCGGGCAGAAGACGGAGAAGGGAGGCAAAGATACCCAAGAAATGTTCAATGGTTTGTCCCTCTTGCTGGATGGATATTAGCACAACGCAATTTGACTATGAGAGACCGAGCTTACCTTTTTCAGGAACATTCCGAAAACTGTCTTCAGGCCAGCTGCCTCGACCAACCTCTCGCAGGCTGGTGCACCTCCCACTCCGCCCAAGGCGTGGTCAAGAACTCTCAAAGCACGCGGCTTGCTGAACTTACCTTCCTTAAGCATGATCAGCGCAAGCTCAACTCCTTCGGCCTCCACGAATTTGTCTTTTCCTGCATCTTCCTCGACAAGACAGATCAAAGCGTCAAAGAGATTCTCCACATATTCTTCCTCGTCAGAGTCCTTGGCTGGGTCCCGTTTCCGGTACGCACTGAGCAGCTGGAGGAGAATATCGATGCCGTCGAGCTCAATGAATTTCGTACGATTCTTTGGGGTAGACTGTAAAAGAATTGCGAGTATTTCTGCGGCATATTGTTTGTTTTGGCTGACGGCTGCTTCCTTTCGCTGAATACGGGACAGGATCCAAGGCAAGATTGCAGCGTCCTGTCCTATTTTCTCCGCATGTGATGTCTGGGAGGCCAGGTTTTCCATTACACCTGTATCTAATTAGCATATCCTCCCATTTTTCATTAAAACGGGATACTCACCTAGAACATAGTATACTCCCGCACGATCTGTCTCAGAACCTTCATCAAGTCGAGAGAGATTTTGAGCGAGCAATTCGATGAGATCGGCCTCCATCTAGTCATAGTTAGCGTTGTCGTTGTTACACATAGTACCATGCCACAACATACCATTGCGTTAACAAGAGCATCCCATTGTTCTTGCTCTGCCTCCACATCCTCGTCTGTCAATTCATTGATTATCTGGACGACATCAATTGCAATATCGGCATTTTCATGCGACAAGAGAGAGGTCAATGATGCGACGCATCCCATCTTGGCAAATTCCTCGTATAGATCAGAATGCTCAGACAGGATCGACAAGCTTTTGATTTCAGTATCCAAGTCGGCCTCGGAAGTCATGAACCTGCAGCATAATTAGCACCTAGTACATACAGCTGTTCTGCCATCCACTTACTTTTGCGGATCACTCTCAAACTTTGCTCGTAGTTCAGCGTTCTTGGAGATCTTCTTCTCGAAATTCAATGCGAAGCGGCGCACCCACGCAGAGTCGAACTTCTCGGGCTAGATGAGGACTGTCAGCACCTGGACAGAAATACCGCGTACCCAAAGTTCCATACCGGAGCCTCGTCTTCCTCTTGCTGGTCAATGTATTCCATTGCCTGAGCTGTCTTCCGCTCCATTCCACCGCCGAAGAAGCGGCCCTCCTCGTCGTCTGGGACTTCATCCTCGAAGTCTGGAGGGAGCTCGGGTCCAGCTTCACCATCGTCAATGTCGTCCTCTACCATGGGCGCTTTCCCCTTTGATCTCACATCCCCACTTGCATCTAATTTTGCTGATTTGTAGACCTCATCTGTTGGTTATCGTCAGGATTTGCGACCAGCACGTTTGCGGGGAAAGGGCGTACTTGGATCTTGGACGGGCTCGAACTTGCGCTTAGCGCTCCCTGTGGCAGATGGTTTCTTTGCGCGTCAGATATGCCTTCGTTAAGTAGACAGACATGGAACTCACTTTAAAGAGCTCATCGACGTTCGTCATGGTTGCTGCGGCTAAAATGCCTGTTAAGTGGACAATGTGAAGACAACCAATCTCTGACGCGCTAGTATATCAAATGAGATTGATTGTGTGAGAGAAACGTTCAAAGCAGCAGTGAGGAAAATATAAATATAAAGGAAAGGCCAGACGACGCTGTCGCATCGTCCTTCACTGCGCGGGCAAAAGCAATACGGTGGCCAATAAGAGCTAAAGACGCAGTGACGCCAAGCGTTCCGAGGCCGCAGATTTCTCGACGACCGATCATCACTCCAACATCAACATCAACATAAGCCCTCTACCTTCGTCTTTCACATCACATACAAAATGGCCCCCAACCAGCGCATCGTTCCCTCCGGCTCTCGCCCCCAGAAGGGCTTCGCCAGCACCCTCTACGACGAGGCCACCAACCCCGAGAACAAGACCATTGTCCGCAGCATCGTCATCTTCGGTGTACGTATTGGCTAATCAACAATTTCAACATCATATTGTGATCCATGAAACTGACGATATCCGTTTTAGGCCGGCATCGCGTTCCTCCACTCCAGCTTCGGAGAGTTCCTCCTTCCTCCGTAAGTCGAGCCAACCCGACACGTTTGCATCGAGATCAGCCGAACGAACATCATCTAACTTCACGCAGTATGTAAAATCTTCACGCCTTTTATACCTCCGGTGACACGACTCGGACTCCATCTTTTGAAACTGTGGAAACATATCGGCGTCGGTCAAAGGAAAACATGATGCGTGGGCATCTTTCGCTCGGTAGTTTTTCGATTGGATAATGTGTACAATATTTTATTGGCAGGGCATGTACTATCCGACATGCTGTGTCTTGTTTTGAGATTCATGAATATCAGGAATTTTGCTATTTGCCGGATGTCCGGCTATGGTACAATCCAATCCTTGGTCTATGATAATTACGACCTGGTCCCTAGAGATTTGGAAGAGGCGGAAATAGGTATCTGGGCTACCGCGCTTGGTGACAATAGAGTCCACTTCTTCTATATTCCTCGATAGTATGAATATCGATCATCAGAGGGCAACATGAACGGACGGCCGTTAGTGACTGCAACAAGTAGAGATAAATGTGTACATTTCTTGTCTAGAATATTGAATCCATGTGAGGCGCCATTTAATACCTAAGGTAAAACAAGAGAGTTAAAGCAATCTTAAATTCATGTTTGAAATAGAGAGCGATATTACTTGACATAATTATCTTGGCAACGCACTATAGTGACCTCTATATTCAATCAGGGTACCACAGATCTAGCAGGACCTTCTTGCTCCTCATCCATTCTCCAATCCAAGATGGTGCTGAAGAGATATGCATTCGCATTAGGTACGTAGAGCTACTACCCAATAAAAATCCATGACATTCACCTTTTCCCTCTTGTCACTCTTAACACCGATGCAAATTATACGAACATTAACCCAAAATATTCACGCACCCACCATTACAGCTTCGATAAGTACTTCAAACATGACCATTTCCGTCCCATCTAGCGCATCGTCCCAGTCGACACAATCAGGGCACTAGGTGGAAAAACATAGATATTGCATTTCATTGGACTAAAATGATTCCGATAGTAGAACAATTTGATTAAACCAGATGAGTACATCCCCTTGGTGTCAGTTATTTTTCGATCTTTCTCTCGGGTAGAGCCCATTTGAGCGCGAAAATCATAGCTGCTCTCTTCAAATTCAGCGCTTCTCTTTGGCAATCTCCTCCCTTCTAGCGTAGAAGGGTATTCTACCCATGACTGAGCAAGTGCCAGAAGAATCCTAAAGATATAACTAAGAAGCCGATACAATTAAAGGGTAAAGGCTACGTGGATGCTCCAAATATGGATGGGATATAGAACCAATGTATATCCAAGCACTTATGGATGCTCGTGCCACTTTACATAAGCGACTAAAAGGCCTTAAACGGCCTTTTCGCCTGCACAACCGTTCAACATAGAATCCGGGCCTCTCTATTTACATAATCTCGATATAACTTGTATTTTGAAAATCGGAGGATGAAGCACTTTTACAAATGGATAGTCTGAGCCATTAGAAAGTGTTTCATGTTTCACCAATACATAAACGGTATTGTGGGTACCGACTGCTCCTTCGGAAGTCAGTGCATAGCCGTGCCAAGCGCTTAACACACCTGCCGAATGTTGGGGCGCCCCAGAGGATGTAATATTTTCACCAGATGCAATATCTAGAAACCAGGTACCTTTTGTATGAAGTACCCATACAAAAGGTACTTAGGAGCCCCGTAGGTATAACACCCTTTTTCTCGGCCGTCGAACTAGTCAGGGAAGATGTAAGAAGATATATATGGTGTGAACCTTAGTAAGGAATGTTAAGTATACTAAAACAAAGAAATTATCTAAGTATCTAACCATTAGTTAGCTATATACTCTAGTTATAACGTATTTCACTACCGAGCCGGCCATACCACCGAGCCGGCCACCCCAAAAACACATAGTAAAGTACAACTTGATATCTCAACAACCGTGGTCTATAGGGACTTTTCCTTATAGCATAGTGCTTTATAGGTAATACCTAGCATACCTAGGGAATTTAAGGAAATTTAATATCTTTATGACAGCGATACATATATTTCTAGATTCTAATCACGTAATTTTCGGTAATTTTTGAAATGGTAGTAAGGGAGTACTCTACCCTCTTTAAAATTGATATATATTGCTAACAGGTCTTATCAATAACTATCGGCAAAAAGGGAGATAAAATCAATATATGGTTGTTGAGGTATAAATGTGGAATATATCGCATTTACTATGGTGTTTTCGGGTGTCCAGCTCGGGGGTTTGTCCAGCTCGGTAGTGAGATACGTTAGTTATAGTGTTATTTCTAAATAATTATTCTTCTTCCATATTAGATATTAAGAATTAATACTACCATTATGCTAATTAAGCTATACTGGCACTATATATTCGTATACTTTCTATTACTTTAGCTAGTTCGAGGGCTGAGAAAAAGTGTGTTATACCTACGGGGTTCCTAAGTACCTTTTGTATAGGAAAGTCATACAAAAGGTACCTGATTTCTGGATATTGCATCTGGTGAAAATATTGCATCCTCTGGTACTTTACGTACAGTGACACGTAAGATGATCAAGATACATGTAACTATATACCTAACTATGTAAATTATCATCCACTTTTTTTATATCAACTTTGGAAATGTTATAAATCCGGCCAATTAAATTTTACCAATCTCAGTCTCTAATGGAACCTGTGGACAAGATGAAGGGTGACAAACCAAATTTGGGAAAGGCGGCGATCTCCCCAGCCAAGGCCCCGCAGAACGCCCCCACATTTCCCCGGTTCCGAACACCGCCTTCTTGCAGTTGCAGAACGGCTTCTGTGCTGACGTCTCTGTGTAACGAAATCGCATACTTTTACTCCCAATCAGGGCCAAATGATACATACCTGAGAGCTTATGTCTTCCACCCCCGGTCTTAAGCGCAAGTTGGCAGAATCTCGCCAGGAGCCGACAGCTAAGCGCCACCATCTTCATGGATACGATCCGCAGTCCCCATGGCTACACGGGTCACCTACCGGGATATGGCGGACACGTGGGAATCCCGATGTACAACATGCGATGCCTCTATCAAATATGGTGTCTGCCGTTCAAGATCTGATAGACCCGGATTTTGATCCACTGACGGCGATGCTGGACGACGAGCCCCGGTTTTTAAAACCCCTACCAGCCCGCATCGCCCCGGAGGACTTGGAATTCTTGCGATTTCGTGGTGCTCTCTCACTTCCAGAGAGTGGATTGAGGGATGAGCTTCTGCGCTGCTACATCCAATGGGTGCACAGTTTCATGCCAGTTTTGAATTTGCAAGAGTTCTTACGATGTGTGGCTGAAAATGATCCGGAGGGAAATGTTAGCATCTTACTCTTCCAGGCGGTCATGTTTGTTGGTACGGCTTTTGTCGACCTCAAGCATCTGCAAGATGCCGGATATTCAACCCGGAAAAGTGCGCGTAATGCGTTCTTTACTCGATTAAGGGTTGGTTTTTCCTCAAGCGGCTGCGATATTATTTAACTAATAATCGATAGCTACTATATTCCCTCGACTGCGAAGAGGATCGCATTGAGATTCTCCAAACACTGCTATTGATGACCTACTGGTCCGATTCGGAGAACAGTCCACAGCGAGATATTTGGGATTGGATTGGGGTCTGCAACACACAAGCACAATCGATCGGTTTAAACAAAGACCCTGCATCGGGTGAAATTGATATAAAGACTCGAAGGCTCCGTTCCCGGCTCTGGTGGTGTCTGTACTCTCGAGATCGGTTGATCGCCATGGGTATGCGGCGCCCGCTTCAGGTTAACGATGGAACGAGCAGTGTCCCCATGCTCAAGCTGGACGATTTTGATTTTGAACCTTTCTCTCCATATGTGGTTTCCAAGTTCTATTGCCGCCAACTCCAAGATGTGTCACATCAAAAACGCCTCGCCACCATGTTCATCGAGAAAGTGAAGCTCTGTCAATGTATTGGTAGGGTATTGTTTGCACAATATACACCATCTCAACGCCAATTTGGAGCCACAGACCGAACTACGGTCACACTTATCCCTCGACAGGCTTCCGATTCTGAGTTTGCGCGATGCGGCCAGAAACTCGACTCGTGGCTTAGCGCGCTCCCTAAAGATGCACAATTCATTCCGAAGTCAGGCAATAATTTCCATGATGGTGAGGATGTGCTGCTGCTTCACGGAGCGATGTTACGCATGCTCTACCATGCTACTAGCAGCGCACTTCACCGGCCATGGACGAGTGCTTCAAAAGATCAATCCAAATTGCGGACGGACTGGCGCAATGCTGCCCGCGCGAAAATGAACGACGCTGCTGCGGGGATCACACATATCATCCAAGGCTTGAATCATCTCAACCTGACCAGGTTCCTGCCGCAGTCTGGCGTGACTGTGATTCTACCTGCCGCTGTGGCGCATTTAACCAACACTATGTCCGATGACCCCGCTGTCCGCGAAACCAGTGTGGACAATTTCCATCGTTGTATCCGAGTTCTTCATTGTCTTAAGGATATTTATCCAGCCGCCGGTGAAGAGTTTGCCAACATCGAGGCCGCTATCAAGATGCAGGCAGGTGCCTCCAGTACATTCTTCCAAGTCATGGAATACAACCTCGACGCTCCTGCCACATCTTTGGCGACTAGGAAACCAAGCAATGCCAACTCCATCTCCCAAGCCCAACCACATCCACCTGTTAGTGTAACTGAGACTCCCAGGCCACAAGCACGAACCTCATCTACGCAAGAAAACATGCATCAAAGAACTCCCAGTGTGGCAAGCACACATGAACCTGCGCCACCTTTATTCCCCAATGATTTCGACCAATATATGGACCTCGGTATCATAGACAACAATCCTTTCAACTTTCTCTCCATCGACATCGACTCCTTCCCCGACATTCAAACCCCTCCCAATCCAACAAAACTCAATAACCAAGATAAACCCTATATATCACCACCTCCCCAAGACCCAGACACCATTGATTGGGCAGAAGAGCTGTTCCAAGACACCGACTTGAATCAGTACAGTAATACAGAAGCCTTCCCCAAGCCCGAAAAGACACCTCCACTAGATCATGATCAAACCCACCACGATCCCTTCTCTTTTACTTTGAAGGATACAGATGACATTCGCTCCGTTCATTCTCGTCATCAATCAATGAATGATGCAAGGCCCGAAATCACTGGCGATCTGGATCGGGATTTGGGGTTCCAGTCTGAGGATGACATGTTCTAGTGTATAAGTATAAAAAACTGACATTTGACTGTTGTCGTGTCTCGATTCATGATCCGTTGGTCTGAGATATTTGATGAAAGGGCTGGTTCTTTATGGAAGAAGATGGAAGTAGATAGCAATGGGTCTACCTTTGCATGTATGCATTAAACTAAAGAAAATGGCCTACGAGGCGTACATTCAAGCAAAGCAAACACGCATTGCGTAATTTCGTGATCGTATTCTTTGTGAATCACATGCCTAGGCCTGAGTGACTATATTTGTCCACCTGCCCAGGTGGGCATATAAGCCATCATTCTCCGTCTCTGAACCACCTCCCAGATTTATAAATCCTTCAAGTCGGCCATTTCCCATCTATTATAATATCTCGACTTGATACCCATCATCCATGGATATTGCCCCTCACAGGAGTAATACTGGCCCCTTCCGACCTTGGAAATCTTCTGGGACAGATAAAATCTTAGGCGCCCCTCAGATCCCCTTGAAATCAACCTCTTCTTATCAAAAGTTAACTCTGTTCATCCAATCCCATCCCTTCCATTATGGAGAATCAAGAGCCAAGTAAATAGCTTAGCGCTGGGCATCAAAGTCTCTTGGAGCACACTTACAGGTCTAACAAGATCCAGTCACACCTCAGACACCTCAGCGTCTCTTAAGGGATACCCAGCGCGTCCCCTAAAATGCCTTTTTGACACCATGACCTGGATGGCTGTGGCCGACCTTTTCAAGTTGATATAATTCAAGGATGTTCTGAAGAATGCGTTGGATGCTGGACCCCAGGGATACAGCTACTTTGGGCAGCTCAAGCAGCGCGAACACTGTGCAGAATGTGCGCGTGGTGTGGTGAGAGTGGAAGAAGATGTTTATCTGAGCCAAGCAGAGTTTGGAGTCGTCACGTCTTGTTCTTGGTTGTTTGTTGAGGCTGCAAGCCTCTTAACATGACTTTGCTATGCATGATATGACCCCCTTGAGCACCGAGTGGGTTCCAGTCAGGTAAGTTTCTTGTTTTTGTTTTTTCTTTTCTCCATTTCCCCAATTACAATTTCATTTTGGAGAAGTATTGACAAGGCTAGTTGATATCCTCGGCTTCTTCAAAACCAGAATCATGGTGTGAAGCATCTAGGATCGGTATAAAAAGTCTTTCTCGCCTTGCATTCCGGATTAGACATGTTGTGGACCACTGGGAGAAAGTGATTCGTAGTATAAGTTTGCCGTGTGAAATCCCCATCTGTGCTGCTCAGAAGGATGCCCCCGGCAACAAAATGTCTCTACCAGAGTTGTTCAAAGAGCGTGACACTGTCAACGGCTAGACATGGTGCATGGATTGACAAGATCAAAGTGGAGAAGCGGTGTCTGGCTGGCTTCCTGGATGCATTTCTATAATCAAAGGGATTTTGATAGGCTGATTTCTTTTATACAACTTTTATACAACTATAGTTACCATGAGTTATGTTTACTGAAGTCCAAGCTTGTCAGGAAGGTGTCTCCGGAGTCTACTATGATCTGGTAGCCACTGAACAGAAGCTATCAAAAGCATTGCACAAAATGAAGACTGTTTAGCCATTCCAATTCAGATGATTAACTACGTGGTAAATATTCCCAATTCCTCATATTTAGATAGAATGTTGTGGCTTCCCAAGCCCTCCAGGGCGAGAATAACCGCTTAGTCGTTGTCGTGTACTCTCCACTGTGCCCTCAAACTCAGCATCAAGATCTTTTGTTACTCTCTTCACGCGCGTAGAGTATATTTACCTGTCTCTTCTCTCTATTTCCAATCATGCTCCGCTTCCCCATCTACTCAGTGCTTGCATTGAGCCATAATCATCGTTTACTGTGACACGGAATCTATGCACGATGAATATCACTAGCCAGGCCGTGAGTACCAACATACACATCCCCTAACCACGAACACAACTAACCTACATCCCAACAGCTCCCTGTGTCCGGGTATGTGCTCCGCCAAGTCCGCCGACACAGCTACGAAGATCCAAACGAACGCATCCCCCCGGGTGTGGAAGAAGTGATCTCACGTGGCTCCTGCCATGTCGGACGACTAAACGACAAATCAGTCCTGAAGTACGCCTCCGACTTCAACGATCCCAACTATCTGATGAGCATCAAGGTCGAGTACCGCATTCTACAAATCCTCGGTCCTCACCCCCGAATCGTCGAATCCAAGGGTCTCGCCGAAGATGGTCTCATCCTGAAATACTACCCCAACGGCACGCTCCGCAACTACCTCAAGAACCACCCATACGAGTCACTCGAGCGCCGCATCGACTGGTGCGAGCAGATCGTCGATACTGTGTGCTTCGTGCACTCCAAGCGCGTCATCCACTGCGATATCTGTGTGCACAATATCCTCCTCGACGACAATTTCGATATCGTCCTCGCGGACTTCCAGGGTCTGGTCATCTCGCGCGAGACCGGCTTGACCATGCTTGATGGATTGACCCGTGAGTGCGCTAAGTCGTACATGCCGAGGGAGAATCTTTGGTCTGCGAGTTATCAGACTGATCTCTTCGCTCTCGGATCGGCTCTCTATCATCTTATTAATGGCCATGAGGTTTTCCCTGAGTTGGACAACTTTGACGATGAGAAGATCATCAGTGCTCGCTTTGCCAATGGGGAGTATCCGAAGAATGATTATGTCGGTGGTCATATCGTGGAGAAGTGTTGGCGAGGGGAGTATGCATCTGCTGTTGAAGTTTCGATTGATATCGCTGAGATTCAGAGTGCTGTCAAGTTTGTTGATGAGGCGTTGAAGCAGCTGGATGTGGATGCGCCGATTGAAAATGAGGGCGAGTACGGAGAGTACGAAGAAGAGATCGAAGGGGAGGAGGGCGAAGAGTATGAAGATGAAGAGGACGGAGACTACGAGGATGACGAGGACGGAGAATACGAAGACGATGAGGACGTCGAGGTGTTGTAAGCCTTGAGTGCGCATGACTCAGATGTACATCACTGCGAAGTCTCATTCCAGAAGGATGGGATTGAGATGTCTTCAAGGATATCGTGTATTCTTATTCTCTATGGAGTTGGCACATTATGTCTAGCGAAAATCAATAACAGCCTCCCCAATATCAATATGATCATGACTCATGCTCAGCAAATGTTTAGCAAATATTCTATGACTCAGTGGGTAATAGTATGGCAAGGGTAGACAGTCTATGCCTGCTTCGTCCAGCGGCGACTCTCATCACCTTCTTCCCACTCGTGCTCGACGTAGCCCAGCTTCTTCTTGACTTCCTGGACCTTGGCAGAATCGCCCATGTTTTTGCCCAAGTTGTCGCTGAGCTTGACAGCGGGACTGCCGTTCGCGGTGGCGATCTTGATAACAATGTTGAGGGGCTTGGATTTCTTTCCGGTTGATTTGGTAATAAAATCATCTGGGGATTTGTTAGTGTGTTGCTTGCTGCAGGATTACGAAACTCAAACTTACTGGTGAAGAATGTTCCCACACCAAAGGTAGGTTTAAAGCCTGCCTTTTCGGCAATTGCTTTGTATTCCAGGCAGTGCTCAATATCCAGTGAATCTGAGAATACCACGGCCTTGGTGTCGGTAATACCCTGGCTATCGTAGAAGTCCCGGACCCGCTTGACAAAGAACGCTGGGTCACCTGAATCTTGGCGGACACCGGCGAAGCTCTGAGCGTAGGTTTTTGTGCTCGGATTAATGTCACCCTTTTGGTTTGGGGCTGAAATAGGCTTGCTGAACGCATCGAGGAAAGCCGGCGTGCCAAAGGTGTCAGTGAGAGCGATTCCAAGAACCTGTGTTTTTCTAGTTAGTCTGTGACATTTCTGAATATTAAGAATTTGAAAATTGCATACCCCTTCCCCGAAACAGTCAAGCCAGTAACTCAATGCCAACTCGTTGGCCTTCTGGTAGTCGTCCGTGATAGCCGCAATGGTCATGTACCATTCGTGTGCCACGGTGCCGACGGCACCCTTATTGTATTTCATAGCAAAGTGCACATTGCTAGTTCCGGCCATAACACCAGGCCAGCCCTGCTTCTTTCCCTCCTCTGCGGCACGGCAGAGTCCCTGCATAACCAGGTCCTGGGTATGGTAGTCACGGCGACGGCGCGAGCCGAATTCAGAGAACACACAGCCGTTCTGGAGCAAAGTGCAACCCTTCTGGTATGCCTTTTCTTCCTGATTTTCGTAGTCCCAGTCCTTGTCGGTGAACATGAAATATGCCTGACTGGTCAGTGCCAGCAGCGGAATTTCATACAAGATGGTGTCGAGCCAGAGACCCTCGATGATGTACTCCACGTTGCCTTGATCGTCATCACTGCCTGTATCTTGTTCCGGAACGAACTTGATCTTGATTTGCTCGGAGGGTCTGAGGTGGAAGGTCTCTAGGAAGGTGAGGTACTCGTCATTGAGGTAGGGGCACTTTTGGCGGAGCCATTCACGCTCTTCGGCAGTGACACGGATCACGGCCAGCTCTAGACGCGCATTAGTTAGAAGCTGTAGGATTGCGACAATAAGGGATATCCTTACTGTCCATCTGCTCCAAAAGCCATTTGTATGCCCCGCGTCGCAGTTTCATGTGCGGGGTCCGATTCGTGTAGCCGTAGGTCACGTCTGCGCCCAGATCAGCCCCAGATCCCCCATTCCTCGGTTAGAGCTACTCACAAACATCTGGGAAGTATTTGAGGACCGCGCATTGCATCGTCAGCTTGTACAGATCTGTGTCTAGCAGGGATGTGACGCCCTGTGGCGGGGACGCGTCTTTGCCCATCTTGTTGCTTAACCGGGGGTTCCGGTCTATCAGTAGTAGATCAATGGAGAGGTGTAGATCGCGACAAGTTGCAGGGCAAGTTGGAGAGCTAAATAGGCGAAAATAGCCGGATTGTTGTAGTTTCTTTTCTTTTTTTCCTTTAGTTGCGCAATCAATTTACAGCGGGGAAACGCGCCGATAACCGTGACTAAGCATTCACCTACACCCGTCCCGCGTGTAGGTGAGCCAATACCTATTAACAAACCAATACCTATTGACAAAAGATTCAACCTTCAATTTTTAACCTTACTTTTTACCACCAAAACAATGCCAATTTCCTCCGAAAAAGAAGAGATCCTTCTCTCAAATGCCCTCGAAGCCTATAAATCAGGACAATTTAATAGTATTCAGGCCGCAGCTTCTCATTTTGGCGTCTCAAAGTGGAAGCTTCGGAACCGGAAGGACGGCAGGACAAATGGAAAAGGCCGTATAGCCACCAAAAAAGCCCTGAATTCCTCGCAAGAAGCCTCTCTTATTCGCTGGATCGAGCTACTCAATTCAGTATATACACCACCGACTGCTTTAGATATTGAGGGCGCTGCAAACCGCATTTTACAGCACTGCGGTTCCGACCGGCAGGTCAGTAAAATGTACGGCTACCAATTCGTCGCGCGCCTACCATCACATATCACTCTCCGTACACAAAAGCCTATGGAAAAAGCGAGAATCGAGGCCGAATTACACGGTGAATTAGTTCATTGGTATAAGGTCTTTGGCCAATTCCTTAAAAAGAACAAAATCCAGGCCCACGAACTATATAACTGGGATGAAACTGGCTTTCAGCTAGGCGTTGGAACTAAGGAAAACGTGGCTTCTACCCGCGAACATGAGACTATTGCGACCGGTGGAATAGACTAGAATATCACTGGTATTGAGTGTATTTCGGCCGATGGCTGGGTTATACATCCATGGTTTTTAATACGTGGTTCTGAATAAATGGAAGATTAGTACGACAACGATAATGACCCTTCGAATTACCGGGTTATTAAACCAACTACAAAAGGCTGGACGGACGATAAAACTGCTATTCAATGGCTATTGGATTTCCATTATACCACCAAAAAGCGAGTTACTAAAGGCAGACCTAGGGTATTGGTTATGGATAACCATAGTTCTTATGGAACCCCGGAGTTCGAATATATCTGCTAAAGCTTAAACATTATACCTTAGTAGTTTATACCAAAATTGATATATCGATACCAACCTCTTGATGGTAAGCCATTCTCGGTCCTTAAACAGAAGTTCCGAAAGAAGAATAACGAGATCGTACGATAGGGTGGAGATGTTGACGATAAACGGCACTTTCTTCAGATGATTAAGACAGTTCGTAAGGACACATTTAAAGCACGAACTGTTAAATCATTATTCTATGATACTGGCATTTGGCCTTAGAATCCACATATTGTCTGTGATTAGATTGATCCTAGCTAGGAAGATGAACCAATGATTGAGATCTATGGTCATACACCTTCGCCGGACCCAGGGATAGAAATTCCTAGTTCAGTTACCAATTCGCCGCCTAATTCGGATCAAAGGTTCTCAAAAATTGAGAATAAGCTTCAAGCGATATTTGAAAACGACGAACCAGACCTTCCGAAGGTTCAAAAGCATATAAACCGTGCGATTCGTGGCGGTAAGCAGGCTATCTAAGACCTAGCCCTTACAAAACAGACGATCAAAAAGATGCAAAGCCACAAAATTCCTATTAAAAAGTCAAAGCGTATTATAAAGGGTGCTTCTAAGTCTCCGTTATCGTCAATTGCAGGCAATTCGAGGGTTTATCGGCGCTGTACGAAGGAATCCAGATTGGACATTCAGCGTGAGAGTGCGGACGCAAGGATTAGAGACTACTGGCTTCGCGCCAACCAAGCTCTTAAGGAAAAAGAAGAGGCATCAGGAGGTAGAGATTACCTCGATGTTGACGATGAGCTATTTAAATATGTAAATACAGATGATATGGTGGCTGAAAAATAGGTCTGAAATTGAAAGGTTGAATTTTTTGTCAATAGGTATTGGTTTGTTAATAGGTATTGGCTCACCTACACGCGGGACGGGTGTAGGTGAATGCTTAGTCACGGTTATGCCGATAGCTGTTTGTCCTGTTTGCACCTTTTCTACATCCTCGCTATGTACTTATTCCTGTTCACTATCTTTATTTTATCTTGCTTTTTCTTTTTCTTTTAATGAGCTTGTCCTGATTGCTGTGCTCATTTTATGTAAGCTTTCAAATCAAAGGCTATGTTCCTATCTCCCGCAATATCTATTTGTACAGGGCATTGGCCCCCACCAACGGCATTTACCACTTGCTCGGCTATAACGTGCATGTTCGGAGATATGCACGAGTAAAGCCGGAAAGGTACGTTAATTGACTACGCGTCACTTAGTTTTCTCGGAGATGACTCACTCCATTCAATGTAGGTATCAACTCCCTCGCAGTTAAGTAGAGCAATATCTATGAGGACGTTGAAGAGGCGCCTATTCGTTGGCATCAGGATAGTTCGAATCTAGTTTTTTATTATTTAGAAGGGCATATGTGATAGGAAGTTTCCTTTCTGCGCCGCATTATAAAGACCTGTTCTGTCATTTAGCCTGTTGCATTAGCATCCATGTCATCCTCTATGGGGCTTCACAAGGCCACAGCTGGATGGGTCGTATGTGCAGCTAAGTAAAGTAGTGTTGCTCCATTATCATTAATTTATTAATATACACACAATCAGAGGCTAAAAGAAGCTTCATGATTGTGTTGTGGTCATATTCTGCTACGGTATGCAAGGAAGTGCGCTGTAAATATCTTTATAGATGAGCAACTATTGAAGTACTCCGTCGTGGCCCTTTTTCGTAGCTTAATCTATTAGGCTGTATCCATCTGTATTTCTCAGATTAGGATTTGCCTTATTGGCAATCATTAACAAGACAATGTCCATGAGGTCCGTCTTTACAGTCCGGTGGATCTGATTGAGGATGCGTTTGATCCTTATCCGTGCTTTGACTAGAAGTAATAGTTATTAATCCAAAATACAACGCACTCGATTTCCTGTGTAATTTCTTGCGTGGTAGCACAGAAGGATCAATCGCAAGTTAGTTCGAAGTCCATTTGACTTACTTACATATATGTAGACAATCTACATAACCACCTGGGCAGCTCCAAAGCTTATCTCAACTGGTAGACATCGACTATGTGGGTCTCGGGGTACTCGGCCTCTCTCGCATTCGGGCCCAACTCCAAAATGGTATTAGGTCTTACGAAAGGCAGGGGTATATAAACGAATAACCCCTCCTTGCTCCGTTCCTCCTGTCCTTTTTCCCAAATTAAGCGTCAAAATGGCAACCGACCCTTATCTGCATCTGGTGGAAGTGCTTTCGATGTTTGACAACGCTGATAAATATCAACCGTTCAAAGTGATCAATACGACTTACAAAAGCTTTGACGAGGGTTGTTCTCACATCAATGCCGATATTCTCATCCCTCGGACCATATTATCGAAGCAAGAACTTTCGGAATGTCCGGTCATGATACTGATCCATGGCGGATTTTTGGTATGAGTTACATTTGCGCTGAGCAGACTACGCTACGATCCTTCGGTCGAGAATTAACCCAACCTACAGGTCACCGGTTCTAGTCGGTACCCTGTTTGGTTCGCCAATTGGACATTAGACTATGCCATATCAACAGGGGCAATTATTGTGGCTCCAGATTACCGTTTGCTGCCCGAAGTATCCGGAAACGATATATTGGAAGATATGGATGATTTTTGGCATTGGGTACACAGTCCGCAATTTGCTGAAACAATCAAAGATGCTAGCGACGGTCTTGTTATTCCAGACCTTGACAGGCTCCTCGTTGTTGGGGAAAGCGCTGGTAAGTCTTCCGTGGTAGTATTTAATATGGCGAACAAGGGATCTAACTCGAGTATCAGGCGGCTATCTGACTATGCAACTAGCACTCAGTTACCCATCGGAAATTCGTGCTATCATTGCAGCCTACCCAGTTCTCGATGTGAAATCAAAGTTCTACACAGAGGCATATTCCAAACCTATTCTTGGAGTGCCCAACTTTCCGAATGAGATTATTGAAGAACACATTTCAGCCACGCGAGCCGCGCCCTCGCCCACTGTGGTTACTGCTGCAAATCCCCCAGATCGTCTCAAGCTGGCATTCTCGATATTTCAAAATGGTCGATTACTAGAGTTCCTCGGGTCGGAAGGCAATCTCTTCCCGATGAACAGGGTTGAGAATCTCGCTGCTGCTGGAAATCTGAAACTGCCTCCAACTTTCATTTTCCATGGAAAACAGGATTCAGCCGTGCCATTTGAAGGCTCTCAGCGGTTCTCCGATTTAGTGCGAGAAAAAGCGCCCGGTGCAATTATTGATCTTCACGGCCAAGATGGTGATCATGGGTTTGACTTTGCGACAACGTTGGAGACGGATTGGTTGAAAGACGGATTAGAAACGATCTCAAAGGCTTGGCTTAGCTGCACAGTGGTGCGCTAGACTGCAGCAATTCTATGTTCTAGTAGAGTAAGAAGTCAATATAATTTGCTAGAACAACCGCACGTGTTGAAATCTGACTTTGTTCACTACATTCCCTAGGATAGCGGCTACAACTTTCAGACGATCTGCAAAACAAAAGGGCAAACCATTGCTCCTAGAAATCCATTGCAAAAATAAAAAAAGAAATTGTTGTGCATCATCCGTGAATCGAACACGGGCCTCGTCGATGGCAACGACGAATTCTACCACTAGACCAATGATGCTAGTTATTATAACAGGGCTCACTATTATACACTAAGAGATCTTAAGCTCTTTTTATTACTGTCTATAGACTATTATTACCTAGGTAGGATTGTTGTTATGTCTTCAATATTCAAGCCTTGCTAGATTATTTTGTTAGAAAATCTTCCGTGGTCGCCTGTGGCTAAATTTTGCACTAAGGAATATCCACTATCTTTGCAGGTAAAACTTGAGATATATATATCCACTGCTACTTGCATATTGCAAATAAATTAAAACAATTCTTAGGATTCGATATATGTGATACTAAGCCCAGGGGTATGTGATAAACCTAAATAATCTATATATGTACTGTTATACCCCAAAATATAGCATATACGATACAGGGCATAAATCTTAATACTACAAGCACATTCGAGTTGGAATTGCTAGGCGTCTTTCAGGGTTGATGTTTGTCCTTTCTCTATGTGCTAGGCAATGTAGAAACTGTAACTATGCAAACAAATGAAGATGTTCTTTGCACCCTTCTCCTATTAAAATCTCGAACCTGCGCTTCCTCACCTCATTTGAACGGCTATCAAATCATCAAATCACCAATCCATATTTCCAGTTTCACTCAAATACATCTGTCATCATCCACCCGCACCATGCCCGTCGATCCATTTTTCATTGATTGGAGTGGCCCAGACCTCGAGATGGTATATGCGTCTCCGGTAGTTGTACCGGAGAAAGGAGCCCAAAGAAACAGTCATATTCGCCATACGAGCAAGCAAACACAACCCCTCAGACGCCTCAGGGATGAAGATGGCAAAGCGAGCAGTGACGGCAGAAATAGACGGCTATTGGGCTCCAGTGATGATCACGGCGGTTTCACGGATGACGGTTTCATAAACCAAGACTTTCGGGTTGGGGGGCCAAACCTATGCTCATTACCCACCGAAACCTACGAAATTCAGGACAGCCATCCGCTTTATCTTATCATTGACGTCCTAGAACGTCGAATGCTGACTTGAATCTTTGACGTCCTCCGACAATTTGATATAGAAGATGACCATATTGACCCCGTGGAGGTTGTGGGAAGAGCAGAGAAAGGCGATTCCCAAGTCAATTCTCAACTGACAGTACTTATTATTGCAGTACGCACGGTTGTGGATGATACGTGGCTCAATGCGGCTAGAGCCATTCAAGCTTCTGTTATATTACACAAAGAGACAGAAAACAATGCCAGCGCAAAAAGATTACTCGACAGCTTGGCGGTTGAGTTTTTGGAAATCACGGATAACTACCCAATGTACATGTTTCCTGTTTTGGAGCAAGATGAGATCTACGACCAATGGCCAACGATTCGGACACATATTTTGGACATCCGCGACACTGATCTTTTATCCATTGGATGCTATCGTCGAGGCAGAAGTCGTGAAGCGGATGATAATCCCGCGACTGTGTTGATTTTGGCATATCCGCAGTGCAGAATTGATTGGAAGCCTTTCAGAGATGATGTTGTCAAACTCCTCGACCGAGCACGCCTTCCGATGGTGGCCGTGGAGATTTCCACGGCTTCTGACTGGGACAAAGAAGAGCGTCATGTGCAAGTGGATCTGGATAGTTTGCATGGTCTCAATAGGTTGTATCAGACAATCGCCCCCAGGCTTGACGATGAGACATGGGGAACTCTGACGGGGTTCGTCGAGTTATTGGGATTGCCAGGTATGCCAGACGGGCAATGGGATCTCGGTTGTTTTGGACGATGGTAGGAATTTGATGGCAACCCTCCAAAGTTTCGAGCTAACGCAATAGTCAATGTACAGCTGCCCGACGGAGAGAAAGTCAGAGAGATTGGATCCCTGGACCCCAGACTACCCATTGCGGGCAAACCAGTCTGGGCATACGGTTGCAGGCAGGGGTTGATCTGGGGTCTCGCCAATGGCCCCCAGGAAGCAGCGTTTTTGACGCTCAAGGAAAACGGACGCAAGGAAAACATTATTATTTATCGTGATCTTGTACTTGGGTTGAATGGTAAACCGTTTACGATCCCGGGGGACTCTGGCGCCCTTGTGTTCACCGGTGATGACATTCTCGTGGGGATGTTGTATGGAGGGCGACATGGTGCGAATAGCAATGTTGGCTACATCATGCGCACATATCATCTTTTAGAAGATATCAAGGAACGCACTGGTGCTAAGGACATTCGTTTTAGGCAGTGATTGGATGCCGATTCTTACATCGTGCCAAATATCTTTCAAATGATCAAACTTCTAACTTGGATCAGATGTGCCCTTAGAATTATTGCGGAGCTTGTTGACAATCGAATGTATGACTGACAGGTCGGTTGTGTGCGGTAGAATATGTTTGCCGACTTGCGTACTTTCCTCCCTTGGCACTGTCCCCTGCCATAATCGCAATTCCGGTTCTCAAATCAAGAGAGATATAATTGCATGCACTCAACCACCCACCGGCGATACTTTGACTTGCCTCGTCTTACAGGTGGCCGCGAATGGCAAGGGGATAAGTGGTGCCTACTTAATCTGCAGTCCATAATGCCATCCATGCATTTTTGTACGTATTTTACAGTTGACAGAGAAAGCCCCCAGGTATTTAAACCTCCATCCATCCCTTCTCGTTGTCATCAGGAGAACTCTCCCGGTATGGATGTTTCTCAATCCATTCCTGTGCGCCGACAACGGTAGCAGATTTCTCATAGAACTCGCTGAGCGCGTCGTTCAGCTCTGTGAATCGTTAATACCCGGTCAATCCACCCCGGTGTCTGGTATAAGAACTCACTTTCGATTTCCATAGGACCTGAAGGCTGCAAGGAGAAGCGGGACATGCCCTCTCTCCATAGTACCAGCGCAGATGGGATGGGAGTACCTAAACCCATAAGCTTCTATTTTCACTCAAAATCCAACATGGAAAAAAATCATACATACCTCGGGGAATACAGATAACAGTGGGGTCCATAAGAGCCTTCCCGTCGCCGATCTCTTCCTGGTACCGGTCGAAATCAAAGCGCAGCATTTGCTGCATAAGACGAGAATTCGGCATGAAGATTGGCCCATTGGAGTCTGATATGTAGATAGTTAGACTCTATTGCACAATACCTCGACAGGAATTTACAGACAGGGGCTTGACTTCGAGATTGTTGCATGAACCAACCCATCAGCAGATACATTGACTGCATCCTTCCTGTGGCGGGTCTCGTCTTGGGTCACATCATATAGTGTGGCCTTGCGCTCCAGCTGGTATCGATACATGGTCGCGGGGAATGAAGCATGGGTGGAAAGTAGGGAGAACTTTCGCGCTTGGTTGATGTTCAGCCGGGCGGCTGGTAGCCAGTGAGTGGCGAGCATGGTCCCTAGAGTATGTCGCGAGGTAATGCTGTAGGGGTAAAATTCTCAAGTGTGTGGTTAAATTAACCTCCAGATATGGAAACTGGACTGTGGATGGGGAAAGGAACACGGGCCTGTCCGTGACGTGATAAACATTACGTTGGGACAAGGTTTAAGTGGCCCTTACTGAGCTCCAGTCTCTCCCAAGTACATGGACTTTTACAATTTTAAAGATACAACATGTATATATACCTATGTTCATTTCACATCATTTTAAATATCACCCAACCTGGAGCATTGCTTCACATGCTTCTATATTTGGACTTCTTTCTACACATAGCGTGACGTCAACTGGTATTATATAGAAGTCACATGATCAGTAATACCGTAATTTACTGGAATTGCTACAAATACGTATTTGTTGAGACCGCGTTTCCGCATCAGGCGGATAGCCTCTAGATGTCCTCCTACCTTGTTTGGTCTTTCTCTCCCTATCTCTGGCAGCTAGCTCAATGCAACCCATGGTTTTCCTTCCATAACAGTATTCACCTCAATGAATGAAAATATTAGTCAAATAACGTTAGTTTTCTACACAGGAAAGGAAAACAGGGGTTACCGTACATAAACTCCATGAGAGGTGTATGAAGCTACCACTTCGTTTATATGGTAGGACCGTGGAGGAATCGTAGATCTTAATGCAGATAGACTTTATCAAAAAATAACTGAGTTCTACCATTATTGTTAAAATTGTTAAAATAATAATAAAAAGAAATCCCAAAAAAAAGCAGTGACCGTGGATCGAACACGGGACTTCAAGATAGATGCATATTTGCAATCTCACACTCTACCGCTGAGTTACCACTGCTGGTTGATGAAAATAATGTGCGCAGGATCAAATGATGTACTCTCTTCACTAACCCGCTCTGACACCCGACTCTAATTCCTGGGAGACACCAAGTTACCTACAGGCCAACGTTAACGCCAATAAGAGGGGAATCTCTAGATAAAAGACATATTAAAGGACTATTTAAAAGGCCGAAGAAAAGACCACCGAAAAAAACGTAAAAAGACCGCAAAAGTGGCTAACTATTCTTGTAGAATGATAATATACTCCCATCTCGATAATCCCAACGATAGCCAGCGGCGATTTATTTTGGCTTCCCTGGTTTTATATTGATTAGGAACATCTTGCTCACGAGTTGACATCGGTGAATGTGTGGTAGACAAAATGCCGTGCAGAAGCGCGCTCTAGTCTGTCAAAGCTTCCGGAAGTAAAATATTATTACGGCAAGGAAGCAGAGCAGGAAAATAATGGCAGCGGCGATTGAAGGAACATATTTCCATGAATAGTAGCCACCCTTGTAGGGCTCAAGTTCCGCCATGATCAGCAAAGATTTTAGTCAATGGGCTCGACCAAATACAGGTGGTGTGAGTCCTAATCGCTATACCTTGCAGCAGATTGGTAACAATTGGGGATTTATTTCTAGAATTTCCTGGTAAAGCTGTGATCTAGTTCCTCTATATCTTCAACCTTTTTTTCCTATACCATCAATGTTCTCCTAGACCACTATATTGCGGTGAGATTGATTTGCATATAAAAAAACAGAAAGTCAACTTAACCCGACTTACGTTGGTTATTTTAGTCCGGTCTTCTATTATAATGTTTATTCGTAAAAGCGGCCGCGTCTCAGAAAGGAAAGCCCCGCATGGTAAAGGTAGGTAGCGTGACCTAGGTATATCGTCATTTTCATCTTCACATTGATCAAACCTTCGTATGATTTCTCGTCTCTTACCATCACCTCTTACGTTCACCATGCCCGAAATCGAGTGTGTCCAGGTTCTTCCCAAGATGATTGGTGAAACAATTACTACATACTGTGACCCTCAGGACTCTGCTTATTACCCCCCTCGCGACTGGATCATCATCGAAAAGTTGGGTGAGGAATCGAGGGATATTACCCAAAGTGACTTCGCTAGTGGTATGGGACCCGCATTCACTGCCGGAAAATATCTTTGTCGGCCTAGTGCCGGGGACGAGGACAAGCTCGCCTTTATGCGTATCTATAAACAAATTCCTCTATATGGCACTAGACTTGACAGCATGAAAGTTCGGGAAGCACAGGCTTCTAAGCCACGAAACCACGTGGAGCTAGATGCTTTGAAGGATCTTACAGAAAACAATTGCACTGCTACCCCCAAACTCCTTGGATATCGAATCGCCAAGCAAGACGTAAATGACCTTGTCCCTGGCGGATATATTATGTACCTTGCGTGGGGAAAAGTCCCAGGCGATCCACTTGATATTAATGAGTTCTGGAGCCTTCCCTTTAGCCGACGACAAATCATCCGTGATAAGTTTAGAAAGGCATATACGTTTGTTACTGAACGACTTGATTATAAGCATGTACTTATAGCTGACTGGGATTAGGGAAGTTCTATGTTTTGGGTATAAGCCGATTTTGTCAACCCCGTCAAAGATCATACTCGATAAGATCACAGGTGATATGTATGTTGTAATCTATCTATTGAAGTCTCAAGCTAATGAAACACAGTAAAATCTCCGGTTTCAGCTGGGCTGCCCCCATCCAGCCAGAGACGGAATGGAACGACTACAACTTTGTGAAGTTTACACTGGTTCTGATCTCCCCAAGGCAGGATAAGGACTTTCCCACCATGGCGAACGATCTCAAAGACGTGCAAAACAATGGCTGGAGGTGGTGAGAAGGAGATTTGATGCGCAGAATGAACCAGGGGGTAACCCTCGTCGATTCCTTGTCACTTGGTCTCATGCATTTGGTCAGCTAGCTTAAAAAAATAATACTACCAAGATCTATCAAGAACGGATATCTCTAGTTCCTCCGTATATGAGGAAATCATCACCTGCCTAGGATGGCTGACCACATTTCCCTCGGTCGAATAAAACGACCATTTGAACACCGAGTTTAGACTTTCGGGCACCTATATGGCGTTTGGACACATCACGCTGTAGTATAAGTGCACTGGTTAGCTGGAATGCCTTCATGATCTCATCTACTAGTTCGTAGATTCCAACAGTGGTTATGGCTGCGATCTGCTCTGTTGGGAGTACGCAGATCCATAAACCAAAGGCCAATGGTACGAATAGCATTCAATTGGATATAGAGCAGACAACGCCGTACGGAAGTGATCGAGTTTACCAGTGCCAAAGGTGTCAATAAGTGCTACTAGCTTCTCTCTCATCCACCTTCTCTTTCCCTTCCACGCTACTCTTCCAAATCTTTTCATGCGCTAGCTTCTGAACCTGCATTTCCATCCATTGCTTGCCAATTCAGCAATTTGCGCACCGCAACGAAGTCTTTTGCTAGCTGTTTTGCACTTAAGACTGCTATCGTCTCTCATACGGCTTTTGTCCTTGACGATATAAGACTTCAACAATCCGATCCATTTATTTGGTCTTAGATAGTATCAGGGATATTATGCATAAGAATATACCAACGTGTTTTTATCTGTTCTTCTCAGATAATTTTCAGATGGTCTTTCTGAATGTCTTTTTAGATGTATATGAAGGGGGTAAAAAACATAAACCGTATAGGGGGTTTTCTATGTATGGATAGTCTACATAGGGACTAAATTGTAGGTTTACGTCATAGATAAGCAGGTTGTGCATTATCACGAGTTGGTGTGAGCTGCTTTTAGACAAAATAGATCAGGCCGATGATAGATCGTGATAAGGATGAGCTTCAATATTAATTTATATTTTATAGAACTTCAATGACCCTGTCAAATAAAAAGGGAAGTGTTTTTTTTCCCTTCTCTTTTTGCTGACATGAAAATATTATTATCCCGATTTTCATGTTCGCTAAGCCGGACGGAACACGGAAGGGGATATCCGCTTCCGGGCAGACCGGCTGAATTTGCTTTGGGCATCACTCACTGAAATGGAAGAATATGAAGGTTGAACACTCTGTTTAATAGCACATAACATGAATAAAATACTATGAGAAGTACTTCCTACTCAATCATGTTCAGTTATTTTCAACAGATTTTACGGCAAAGAGATTTCCTAGCTTATCAAACTGTGGGCCCGGAACCGGAACGGAACAGGAAGTGCTGCATGCCCCTGCGAAGACGCCAACGAACCCTTTTTTTTATAGGGGAGATTAGAGATTAGAGTCTTACTCGTTACAGATACGCTCCACCTAATGCGGGGAAGAAGTAAGAATCTGGGGTTTCTTTTATATCTTTCAATGTGATAGCCATTGTCCAGGCACAGGGCCAAATAATGCCTGTCGACTGTCCTCCCTCCGACGTGGGTGAAGAATCAGTGGATAAAAAGATCATCTCGGTCAATATTTCGAATATTTCGAATATTCCGAATATCCCGCTCAAAATCTCACCTTTGTTTGCACCTTTCAACAATCATTGCTTCGCTCTATCTGTCTCGTACGTAATTCTCTTTCCCCAGACCAAGAAAATAGTGGGGCCGGCCATGGCTGTCAGAGATTTCTCCAACATCGCCGCCGGTGCTCAATGAGTCAACGCTAACTTACAACCAACCCTTTGACAACACCAACATGGAGAAAGACATTGATAATACCAACATGGAAAAAGACATGGAGAAAGATATGGAAAAGGACATGGAGAAAGATATGGAGAAAGTCATGGATCTAGACAAATCAGAAGATCCCTTCGCCGGAGAAGAGGTCGGTGGAGTGCGTTACAGGACTATGAAATGGTGGTAAGTCGACACACACAGTGGTTCTCAGCAAGTCAATGCAGAAAGCTAATCAGATTTGTATTCAGGAACTGTGCAATTTGTAAATACACCCCAAATGAACTAAATTCAATCATGGTCCACAGCTAAACAGTCAATAGTGATGATTGCTCAGTCTGTCTCATTGGGAGTTCTCTCCCTCCCATCCTCGATGGCAGTTTTGGGTTTGGTCCCGTATGTCTGATGAGAATTCTTCTGAAATTTATTATGGACTCATGCTAATCTTGGCAGTGGTTGTATCATTATTGTTGGTATCGGAGCTTTGACAACCTACACTGGATATGTCGTCGGCCAATTCAAATTGCGATACCCCCAGGTCCACAACATGGCAGATGCCGCAGATATCTTATTCGGTCCCTGGGGTCGTGAGATCGTTAATGTCGCCCAGGTCATCTGCTTCATCTTCCTTATGGGCGCTCATGTCTTAACATTCTCCATCATGATGAACACTCTTACTAACCACGGTGCTTGTACCATCATTTTCTGTCTGGTGGGAACCGTCATCTGCTTCATCTTGACCCTCTCAAGACGCCTGGAGGAAGTTTCGTATCTGGGAATTATCTGTATGACAGAGCTCTTTTCTGCTGCTGGAAACTAAAACTAACAGCTACTAGCCTCGCTATCAATCTTCACCGCCGTGATGATCACCATGATCGCCGTTGGCATTGAAGCCCCCGACCCCAGAGCATACGCCATCACCAACCCAACTCTGATGAACGGCTTCTCCGCTACTCTCAACATCGTCCTTGCTTACTCCGGCCACATGTCATTCTTCAGCTTCCAGTCCGAGCTCGCAGATCCACGTGACTACCCCAAGGCCCTGATTGTCTTCCAAGCAACAGATACATCACTGTATCTCGTTACCGCCCTGGTAATCTACCGATATGCCGGACCGGACGTCCTCAGCCCCGCCCTGCTGAGTGCAAGCGAACTGGTTTCGAAAATCGCATTCGGCATCTCCATCGGTACGATCGTCATTGCTGGCGTGGTCATCTGTCACGTCGGCGCAAAGTGCATTTACGTGCGGATGTTCCGTGGCACGCATATGATGAGCGAGAGATCCTTCCGTTCATACGGTACTTGGGTGTTGATCACTTTCCTCATGTGGGTTATCGCGTGGTTGATTGCAAACGCGATCCCTGTGTTTAATGATCTACTCAACATGATCGCTGCGGCATTCTGCAGTTGGTTCTCGTTTGGTCTGGAGGGTCTCTTTTGGTTGAAGATGAACCGTGGACAGTACCTTGCGAGCAAACGGAAGATGGCTTTAACTGCGCTTAACGTCTTTCTTGTTGCGCTGTGCTGCTTGATTGTAAGCTTTGTTTTCCCTATTTGATTGACGAGAATGTGATGCTAACACGGAATAGTGTGGAATGGGCCTTTGGGCTACAGGAACGAGCATCAGGATCAATGCGCAGTCTGCACACAAGCCTTTCTCCTGCGCATCCAATGCCTAAACGACTCTTTTGTGTCTGGTCTTCGCGGGCTATTCTTGTAGATTACATGGCTATCATAAGTTACTTGCTTAAACGGATTTGTTCATATTATTCAATGATCCATAACCCAACGTTTTGTTTTAGCTGTGTACGTTAATTAACCGAGGATCTACCGACAGAAATGGCCTTTTTACGGAACGATTTGCCCGCTTACCTAAGCGGGACTTGGGTAGGTACTCCTAAGGGATAAGAGCATTTAACCGCTAGACTATGGAGTAAAAGATCATACATAACAAAACGTCTGGTTGTCTGCAGCGGCATATATATTATGCCTTGACCAGATCCCCTAATTTAGAATATGATTCCAAAGACAGAGGGGGTCAGTGTGGTCGCACAATACTCAATGGGGACTGCAGTGAACTAATACTATATTCTATATTCTGGGATAGCAAATGTGAGTGTCTTATACAACATTAGGTAGGCTCAAGCTGTTGACCTCACAGACATAGTCTTGGCTCTGGGCCCTGCGCCACGGGCCGAAAGGTGGAACCTCGACCCTGATTTGACCCTGATCTTGACCCTGCAGAGCTGCACGCTTGGCGCTTACTTCGTATTTTCGGACTTAATGAGAGCAGAGGAAAGGGGAAATTATAAAAATAGTGTGAGGGTTCCGCGGGGAGCCGGAGTATCCGGGTACCTCTGCACGTCGCCGGTCAGCACGGAGATTGGGTAAGACATGGTGTGGGACGGTGATAGGAGTCTTTTCAAAGTCATCGTATCCGTACTTATATTAACACAACACAACTACGGAGTATTTTTTTTCTAACGAATCAATTGATTGAAACACACCCCGAGGGTTTGGCCCCATTTCAGGGGGTCCCACTTTGTTTGAGGGACTCCAATGAAAGACAATCTCGAATGCTTCGCCTCGTCCAGGCTGAAACATTTGCTTAATCACGTTCCTGAAGTTCCTTTTCTTTAACGAACTCCACCGGCCAAGAAATAAATCTCCTTGGCTACTCTCGGCACCTGCGGTTTATCAGGACGATGAGGTTCAAAGGTGCTGGGCATATGGCCATACTGGCTTTGCGCATTCTACCGTTTGCCAGTCATGTCTGCGCGATTAACCTCGATGTTAACGATCAACGTAAGGAGTGGGATCGCGGGGAATATATATATTCTCCCTATCATTTCGAAGAGTTGAATTGCTAATTGCCATTGTGTTCTTTTTTTTTCCAATGAGTAGAATCCATCAAAGATGCCGGGAGTACCGCGACATACAACATGATGACATGGTACAAAGAGAATGGAACGGATAACCCGGGTTTTATCTCAAGATCATGGTGGACAGGAGCCGCTTTGTTTCTGGCTTGTCTCAACTATTGGCATGCGACGAACGACACAACCTATAACGAGGAGGTCAGCATCGGCATGCAACACCAGGGGAGTTCGACCGGAGACTTCATGCCTTCGTGGGCAACAGGCATAGTAAGTGCCCCGCTTCGAGATTTGAAATGGCACCATGCTGACCTCTTTTATAGGGAAATGACGATCAAATGTTCTGGGGCCTCGCGGCGATCACGGCAGCGGAATATAATTTCCCGAATCGACCAACCGGTGACACCTGGCTCACCCTGGCAGAGGGTGTTTTCAATGACCAGAAAGATCCAGACGGCAAAGGGTGGGACACGACTGTCTGCGGAGGTGGTCTTCGCTGGCAGAAGGAACTCTGGCAAAGTGGCTATACCATGAAGAACGCGGTGTCGAACGGTGGCTTTTTCATGCTCGCAGCTCGTCTCGCTTGGTTCAAACAAGAGAAAGGGTATTCTACATGGGCGGAGAAAGTCTGGGACTGGTCGACCCATGTGAATCTGGTCAATGATACAACCTGGGCAGTGGCAGATAGTGTCCGACAAGGCACTGGAGGTCCCGATGGTTGCAGTCTTCCTGACAACACCCGATGGACCTACAACTATGGTACCTATGCATCTGGTGCTGCGTATATGTACGCCTACGTGAGTATCGTTCTTTTATTTCTTACCTGTTTTGACATGCTAATACCAAACCTTGCAGACGAACGACTCTAAGTGGCTCAATATCACAACCAGCCTAGTGGACGCAATCTTTACTACATTTGCCCTACCCAAACACGGAGGTGTGATAACAGACTGGAATTGCGAAGCATCGAGCCGATGCTATTTGGACGCCAACGGCCCACTTTTCAAAGGCCTTACGGTGTCCTGGCTTGCAGATATTGCATTGATCATCCCCGAGCTTAAGGATACGATCCTACCCAAACTCCAAATTTCCGCTGAAGGTGCTGCAAAATCATGCACCGGCAACAACGAAAATCTCTGCGGAAACCACTGGTACGGCGGATACGATGGCCAGAATTCAATGGAGAATGCCATCAGTGGGAGTCAGATCATGAGTGCTGTTATGCTGAAATTTCTGGGCTCATCCTCAAAACCAGTGTCAACTGCCACAGGAGGAAATGGCACAAGTGACCCGAATGCTGGTACGAGGAAAACCTCGGGGCCTGCGACGTTGGCACCTATCACGACGGGAGATAAAGCAGGAGCTGGAATCCTGACTGCGTTTTTCGTGTGTGTTACGATAGGCGGGTTGGTCTTTTTGTTTATGGACCCCTGACCTCTGTAATAAGAAGATGGGTGAAGCTTACGCAAATGTATATTTGGAGTTGTTATAAATATTCTTTTCTGTTTACTTGTATCCTGTGAGATACAATCCACCAGGAATACCCGGACACACTAATCAGACTGGGCCTTATAATTCCCAGTACCTTGCGTAGAGAGACCAGAAATCATCCTGTCGAAGTGGCGCCGCTAATGGGGCTAGACAGCTTCAAGATCAACGCCCGAAAAACGGAAAGAGAGCGGATTCTTTTGCGATGTATCTTGGGACTGTCCGCACGGATTTCACGGAGTTCTGGAATGAGAGGGATTGGAGCCGGCTGATTCGGCGACGAAATCGTTGGGGTTCTTGTTGGCTTGTCGGCGGAGCGTAGGGGAGGGGGAGGGAGGTAGTGGTATTGGAGAGGGGGGGGGGGAGGTTTTGCCGTGAGCATCCATGGATGTTTGGACTGAATTGTAGAAATGACTGAGCACGCAAGTTGGTTTTACTCGAGAAAAGGAAGTCAGGTTGATACTCAATGACATGGTTTGAATTTGAACAAGTTGATAAAAAGGTGTGATGATATTGAAATCTAGCTAGTGACCACATAAGACCAACCCAATGCTTACCAAGATTGACTTCGCCTTCAATATTGTTGATGACTCTCGATGAAAAAGTCGGAGCTGCGATCGTATGGACCCTTCAGCATACATCGCGAACCATGAGTATAGTTCTCAACGGACGCTGAAGAGACCATAGGATTACGGATCCGAAAATCGCATATAGCCTCAACAAAAAAACCTCCTGGGCATGCCAGAAGTAAAAGTAAAAGAAAAAAAAAACAACAGATAAAGTGATCAGACCAATAAGATGCGTTCCAGAACAGTAGGCTAGAATGTAGGCAAAGGCCCGTCCACTTGCTGCTCCGTACTAACACCTCCGAGGCAGTAGGTTGGAACATAGAAAATAATCTTCGTCATCTTGCTGCTCGGAATTTACCTCTTTCCGTACTATGACGGGCGATGATGGTTGAGACTTATGAAGGTCGTGATGATGATAACTCACAAGTAGCTCATGGTTTTGTGACAATGATAATTCACAAAAAGCTTTTAGTGCTGTGGTCCTAACAGAGCGCAATTTCCCATTTTCCAGTCCCATTACCGCACTGGTAGCGGGCGATGAATGGCCGGTGAGAGGTTACATGAAGGGGCGCTGGCCACGCTGCTAGTTTCTCATCATCGCAGCACAAACAGAGCGCAGTTAACCATCTTTTTAACAGCAGTCATTGGCCACGAGAAATGCTTGCAATCACCTCTCATTCGGGGGCTGCCTTATCACGACACGAATCTTCCGGTTACCAAACATCATAGGCATTACCTGGTTCATCGGTGTTCTAGCAGATTGCAAGGTTCTCTAGACCATCTGTTTACTCATTGGATTTCTGGGCCCATTGCCGTCATCAGTGAACCCTTGTTTCGACAGGACGAAGTCTTCTGTCGGGTTCAAAAGAGAGTTAGGTGTCAATACATCCGACCAATAGACACGAGGCGTGTTCGAAATATTCGAAGACACGGCGTCGATATCTTCACATCAATGACCCGCGGATATGAGATAACTGGGGGGGGGATCAGATCAGCCCGTCAGAGTCAATATCCATAACTCTTCAGATATGATGGGTGACAAAGCCATCACATCGTAAACAACAGTGTGAACCTCTTTTTTCTGTTCTTCTAGCGGGGATCCAGGGACCATCGACTTCCTAACGGAAAGTCGTGGTATGCATGGATCGTGTCATCCGGAAGACAGTACAATTCTGACCGCACAAAGACGGGGGAAGGGAGAAGGCCTCGTAGACGTACCCTTGTCCACCGTATTGCCATGGTGTGCCGATTGCACTTCGCTTTTTTATGGCTCAGGTGCTAGGAGCTGGTCTGGGAGATCTCTGGGGAAAAAAAGAAGAGGTGGCAAGAGGGTTTCCTAAGGGCATTTTATAGGTGGTCTCCCCTCCCCTAACCTCTACTATTATTCTATTATTCTATTCACTCTGCTGTTCACTACTTTCTCCCTTCGCTTTGTGCTCAATGTGTTCTAGCTATCCCTATTTGGTGCCCAATATCCGAGTATTGGACCCACTTGAGCCCTGACCGAACTCGGCAACTGTTCAGTGATCGTATAGCCGCCCTTTAGAGTCCGACGATCAACGACATCTCTATATATGATATACATGAACACAATCCGCCTTGGATATCTCGCTAATAGACACCGGTAACTAATAACCAGTAGTTCTTCAATCACTATAATGTCTCTATAATCCCCGTTTCATAGAAAACACAATGATCTCCTCGAAAGAACGCATTGGAAGCAAAGGAGTATAAGATGATTATCATTTAAGGCATACTCGATCACTCATGCTACTAGAGTCCAGGAAGAAGTGTCGTCCAATCAATAGGCTGCCTCATTGGTCAAACATCGGTGTTCAAGCTAGTTGGAAAGGTGTTGGCGCGAGGACTAGGCTGTCAATGCCATCCTCCATAAATACTACTCTACCCAACTCCTGGATGCAACCCTCCTCATATATTGACCTCTGTTCAAAAGTGAACAAGAGCACCATGAGGGCGCCTAAAGAAATACTATATATATGGGACCTCATCTTCCGGGTAAGATTCCAGTACTTGCAGCATCCTACGAGCCTTTGTCGTAAAAACAAAACTACAGACGAAAACCCATATTTTCTCGAGAATCTCAGCCACTGTGTACAGAACCTAACTAGTTTCACTATTACACGGCTTTGCAAAAAAACCGCCATGACCCACCCAAGGCTTGACTCGGTGCTGTCTTCTTTCCATAATTTGGAAGGCGCTTCCTCCGTCGGAGGCATGAACCTTCGAGTCTTCTATTCACTCCAGGAAGATGAAATTTATCCTCCGAAGAAGGGGGATGAGCCATTTCTCAAAGAACCGGAACCGCAAATACTCCAAAGGGCTCAACAAACAAAGAAAAGGGTGCACGCATGCTTGGGCCACGCAAAGGTGTTATTATAGTCATTTTGAAGGAAATAGGGCATCTTCTGAGCATTTTCATTCTAGCTCTTAATGATGTCCACATTGGGAGGCGTGCGCTCGATGAAACAGTAGTCATCGAGATCCTAGACTCTCTAGTTTCATATTCCAATGATTAAGTATCCACTTAATGAATCCATCTAGGCAGCCATGCTGATTATCCTATCTCCATAAAATAACATCATCCCATACTTACATTAGTTACATGAATTATATATTTATCACTCCACCAGAGAGGAAACGGTTACACCACAGTTGACAATTAAGTAAGCAACTAATACGACCTCGTGATCTGCACGAGTATTAATAGTATTAATAGTCTTCTTGTCCCCCTCATCTGACGCATTCCAACTTTCGTACTTTGACCAAAATGGCCCCATCTCTCCCACCTCAGTACGAAATCCGCGTTCTTGGACCAGAGCATGAAGAATGGGCCCGGGCAATTTGCATTCATACAAATCTATTCCACTCCCCGCTCTGGCCGGTTGTGTATCCCGAGAACAAAACCCAGCGAGCCTACCAGACTTTCCAACATGCGCACTATTTAATCAAACACCAAATCGACTCAGGAAAGTCCCTTGGTATTTTCGACAAAGAATACCAGTTCAAACGACCCGAATCCGCAGCCACGGGGGGCAAACTGTACTGGAATCTAGAAGATGTAAATGCCACCGAAAGCGATCTCGCAGAGCAAATGGACTTCCCACTAGTCTCAATTGCCATGGCCTACGATGGCATCGACGAGTTAGACATGGCTGGGATAAAACCTCTGATAGAAGCACTCCCCTTATTCGAAACAGTCTACCGCAGCCTCGAAGAACGAGACCAGCGCGATCCTGCGTCGTGGAAACCCACTGCTCGTGGACAAGTGCTGATGCGCAACGCAACCAATACCCTTCAATCTTATTCTGGTCATGGCCTTATGAGAATTCTGGCTGAGGATATGATGAGACGTTCGGCGGCTGAAGGGTATCGGGGTATCCAGATCGAGAGTATTTCTTATGCTGTGCAAAAGGTGTGGTCGAACCCGCCGGCTCCGTTCAAGGGGACTATTATTGGGCAGTTTCATACGAGCGCGTTCGAAGAGAAAGATGCGTCTGGGGAGGTTTCGTATCCCTTCCGACCGGCGGATGTGAATATTTCCAAGATTTTTGTTGACCTTTGAGTTGAATAAATTCAACAATATTAACTTTGTTGAAGTCATACATATAAACATCTAGTACGTAGTTGGTGAATTAAATGAAAGCACAGTAGAACATAGCGTACATTATGTGGCATAGCTAGAGTACTCATGAATCATAAGTTTCTGTGCACTAAATAGCCATGCGCCCTCCATCTACTACAATATATACATACACCTAGTACGGGCTAGGAGTAGCCGACTTGAAATATTTCAACAGAACATCCTTCTCCTTGGCACTGGAAGCGATGGGAATCTTCTTCCAGGAAGTGCCCAAATCAAACTGACTATTTTGCGAGGGAACATTAGCCCCCCAATATGGCAATGTCCCATTGGTGCTCGACCCTCCCTTATTGGGGTTCTGAGTCTTGACGAAATTGGCCCAGTAAGACGACATCTTCTCGGAAACCTCATAGTCAGTCTCGCTGTAGCTTGAGGACTGAGCATACAGGTTACCCAGAGCGTAGACAACCTCTGAGCCATGAGTGGCGCCACTGCTAGAGGGATAGTAGCTCCACAAGTAGTTGTAAATGGGCTGGTTGGAGGTCTTACTCCACCGGTTGGCGAAGGACCAGGTGGAGGTGCAGTATCCCGCACGCAAGATGGCATTGTAAGCATTCGTAGCGGCGGTGGTGGTGTTGGCCGGGTGAAGAGCTAGCAGCTCGGCGGCATAGTCTCCATAGGTCGAGGTGATCTCCTCCTCATACTCTATCACGTTGTAGGTTGCGGTCAGATCGATACCGTCCTCGTCCTTGTTGTTACCAACCAGGATCGGTACGTTGTTCGCCGCTCCCTCCTCCAAGCTAACAATGTACTTGTGGGGAATAGAGTGATTGTTCAGTACCGGGTCAAAACCGGTGAAGTCGGTGGTACCAGTTCCGGTCAACACAGTCGAAAGGTCCAAGGCTCTCAATTCAACCAGGCTGGAAACATTCAATGATTCATAGAAGGTGTTGCTGAAATCCAATGCCCAGGACATATTCCGGTAGTCACTGCCGTATCCCACCATGTTCGGGTCGTATGGGTCCTTGATACCACTTTCCGCGATAACTCCCTTAATCAGCCCTTTGGAGAGAGGACTGTTAAGGATGTGGTAGCTGGCTCCTGAGCCGAAGGATTGTCCAGCGGCGGTGATGGCCTCAGGGTCACCACCGAACGCGGCGATGTTCTCATGAACCCATTTGAGAGCAGCAATCTGATCCAACAGGCCGTAGTTTCCCGTCGCGCCGGTTTCTTTTTCCAGCTCAGGCAAAGTGAGCCAACCCAGGGGTCCGGTGCGGGAGTTGTAGCTGACAAAGACGATATCTTTACCAGCCATACCAGCACCATCATAGGTCGACTGAGAGGATTCGCCGCCAGCAGCATACGACCAGAACATGACGGGTAGTTTGGCATTGGCCGAGGTGGCGGGACTCCAGATGTTGATGGTGAGACAGTCCTCACTGTAACCGTCACCAGCTGACTGGCTGGGGCAGCTTGCTCCGAAGGAAGTAGCCTTGTAGGTTCCGTTCCAGGATGGGGCAGATTGGGGTGGTTTCCAGCGGTGTTCGCCGGCCGTGGTGCCTGCGAACGGAATACCCTTCCAAACGGAGATGTCCTTCCAGTTAGAGATGGTGGATGGTGCACTGCTGCTATTGAAGGCAGCAGCACCCTGCAACTTTCCCTGGGGAATCTTGATGGTATGGTCGTATAGAGCTGCGTCTGCCATGGCAAGCAGGGCAAAGATGCCAGCCGCGCGGGTGAGGTCTTCAGAAAACTTCATCTTCCCAGTGACGTAGGTAAATGGCCCTAGAGTGACAAGTACACATTGAATCCGAAGGGTGTGTGTTTATATAAACTAGAAACTTGATTAGCGGCAGAGTGCCCAGGTAGGAGAATAATACTAGCATTGAGACGCGATCCGAAGAGTTGCTGACGCGTTCCCACCGTTATGCTTTATTATTAAAGCTATGATCAGCCGGGGATCGCTCGGTGTGTGGGAAATTCAAGGGGTTGATCTGATAAAACCGAAGCGCTAAACTTCAATAGGTAGTCAATGCCGTTGAAGTTGTGGAAGAATCCTGAATATATGTGGGACTGGGCTCGTACATGAATTACGTTGTCCGGCTTAGTTGTATTAAGCTACTACCCATATCCCCTGCCTTATGCATGTGGTTTACATCCACAATATTATCCTAGCCTTATAATAAGGCCGGTAGATATCTTTCCCGGGCTGAGGTCAAGACACAAAGCGTTTCAGAGACATGGTACGATGCAATGATATTATATCGTAGTTCAGCCGAGGAGGTGTCAGCGCACGCGAGGAATGGTGATGATCATGCTTTTCATCCCGTCTATTGCGGGATCTATGAAATACCTACCATTTGCTTAATAGTGGTAGGATTTCATCTTCTCTTCATGAAAACCCTAATTGCATATAAACATCAGTTAATTCAACTATAATCCACGTTACATTTATCCACATAGGGTAGTTTATAATCAATCTAGTACTTCTTCAAGGTACTAAACCATGACTTAAAGAGGGCGACCTTCTTGCTCAATGCCACAGGGATCTGGCCCCATCCATTTCCAACATGCTGAACGAGCTCGCTCGAGTTTACGGCAGGCCAAGAAGCCAACCCATCACCGTTAGGGTTTCCATTCTTGATGAAGTTGGCCCAGTATCCATTCATCTTCTTGGCGATAGCATAGTCCTCTGCAGTCCATGAGTTGTCGGTAGCATAAAGGTTGTTCAGCACATAGTTGATCTCAGACTCGTGGTAAGCACCCTGGTCCTGTCCAGGAGGAGCGTGGTCCCAGAAGTAGTTGTATACCGGGCTGTTGTAAGCCTTGTTCCACATCTGAGACCAGAGCCAAGTGCCAACCTTGGAGCGGTCTGTGAACTGGGAATTGTATGCTCCAGAAGCAGTGGTGTTGTCATGTGCCGGATAGAGACGAAGGAAGCGCTGCACCCAGGCGCCACTGTAGGTCTCGTTGAGGTCTGTCAGGTACTCTGATATGGTGATATCCAAACCGTAACTCGCACCACTTTCATCCTTTGTGTTTCCGGTGATGACAGGCACATCTTGAGCTAACTTGTAGGTCAAAGTGTTGTAGTAAGTGTCAGGGATGGCGTAGTAATCAAGCGTGGCCGAGAAGTCATAGTTCGAACTCAGGAAGTTCGTGACTAGGCTCGCCATAGGCAGTTCACGGGCCTCGGCAATACTAGAGACATTCAGACTCTCCAAGTAAGAGCTCGCTGTGGAGTAGGAGGAATCAAGGGTCGTGTAGGCCTCAGCGAGACTGGTACACAAAGGATCATGTGGATCTCGAACACCGCTCTGAATAATAGCCCCATTAATCAATCCCTTTGTCAAGGGGCTATTCAAGATATGCTGAGTTGCAGCAGACCCAGCAGATTGACCCATAACAGTGATGCGATCTGGGTCACCACCGAAATGAGCAATGTTGGCCTTGATCCACTTGAGGGCAGCGAACTGGTCCAGCATACCCCAGTTTCCAGAGGAGTTGTGTCCATTTCCAAACTCCTCAGTCAGTTCTGGAGAGGCCAGCCATCCAAAGGAACCAGTGCGGTAGTTGTAATTGACAAAGACAATGCCCTGGTCAGCCATCCCACCACCATCAAAGAGGGCGTCTGCCGCGGTCGAGAGAGCTGGGTAACTCCACATGACCACAGGGAGCTTGGCATCGGTGGAATTGGCAGGACTCCAGATATTGAGGTTCAAGCAATCTTCGTCAATGGTGTAGTCGTTATTGCCATCAGTTGCTGAAGGGCAAACATTTCCCCAGTTCTTGGCATCCAGAGTCCCATTCCATGCGCTAGCCGTTTGGGGGGCCTTCCACCGGTTCTGGCCTCCAGTCGTGGCAGCGAACGGGATGCCTTTCCACACGGTGATATCCTTCCAATGAGTCAAGTTGCCGGTGCTGGAGGCATTGAAAGCAGGGTAGCCCTGGACACCTCCATACTTGGTTTCGATGACGGTGTTGTAAAGTGCGCCTGAGACGATGGGCACTATGCCGCAGATGGCTGCAGCAGTTGATTTATAATGCATGGATAATGCCGGAATTCCTGATAAAGACGAAGGACGAACAGAAGCCAAGAAAAATGAAAGGATTAAAGCTGTTGGATGGTCGGGGACTTTATACTTCGATCTTTTTAAGTGCAACCGGTGGTCGTCATCATATGCATTGGCACTTCTCATTAGAGCCCCCTGAAAGATCCGCTTGGATGTTCCAAGGTTATACCGAGCCACATACGCGTTGCATCCCCACCGTCCACTTCATACACTCATATTTTAGCGCCACACCTTATTTAATTGGAACCTCAAGGAAATACTAAGAAACCGGATGTCCGGATGTCCGGAATTTACCGTGAATCAGAAGCAGAATAAGCCAACCGCTTCGTATTGTAGCTCCGTACGGAGTATTGTAGGCAATAATATGTAGATATTCTGATCGACTGAGGTTACCACCGAGCTATTCGGCCTTAAACGCCTAAATGGGTATATCGACCGACACCCTCGGAGTTAAACGAAGCCAACCTTGGAAGGGGTTTCAACGTAGTCGCGTCCCTCTTCCGTCTCCCAAAAACTTTGGCTGATCTTGCCTTATGTGAGACTGAAGCTATAGGTGAAGCATGAGTATATGCCGCGTGGTCTAAACCGACCAATAATCTAATCATTCTGCACTAGTATAATAACTCTGGAGGTATAAAACTCCATAGGGACCAGTCTAGTTTTCATCGACGAATGCTGTCAGTGCGCTTTCCTCGCAAGGCTTTTCTCCCTTTATACATTCCAACATGCGTTCATTCATTACATTAGCTCTGTATCTCGGCGTTGTCGCTGCTTCCGAGCTCAAGACGCGTGCTGTCTATCAGTTCTCCTCCAACGACACCTGGTTAGAGAACCTGGCCATACGATCCAATGGCAACATCCTAACCACCGAGATTGGTCCTCCAGCCAATCTCCTATCTTTTGATCCCAGCGAAAAACATCCACGGAAGAAGGTGATTAAGGATTTCATCTCCGTCCTGGGTCTCTCCGGTATCACCGAAGGTGCCCACGATGTCTTCTATGTGACTGGAGCCAATACCACATCCGATAATATCCGCGATCCACCGAAGAATGCGACTCACGTTTGGGAGGTCGATTTCACCAAAGACGGCGACAATCCGAAGATCAAACTCCTGTGCCGCCCTACAGCACCCACCGGATTCAATGGCTTGGCAAGATTCAACGATACAATTATACTCGCTACCGCCTCCTTTCAAGATTCCATCTTCGCAATCGACACCCGCACCGGTCGTACCTGGGAGGCCATCAAACAAGAAAGCCTCATGTCCTCTATCAACGGCATCAAAGTGTCAGACAACTTCCTCTACTGGACTGCCAACAGCGCCTTGTATCGCGCAAAGCTATACCCCAACATCACTGCCGGCACGGGACAGCTGATCTTCCAGGGCGGCGCGTTTGATGATTTTGCTATTGCTCCCAGTGGTTTCGCCCTTAACTCGACTTACGGTTCCAACTTCAAATTCGCTTACCTTTCTACCTCCGCTGGAAATACAATCGAGCAGGTTATATTTACCCGTAATGGAACTGCCATCGATAGTGAGATTATTGCCGGGTCTGAGGACTCGACGGAAGTTGCTGAGCCTACGGGTGTTTTCTTCGGAAGAGGTGAGGATCAATTGAATAAGATTTATGTCACCACCGGTGGTGGCAGTGGTGTCAACGTCGATGTGAATGGTACTGAGACTGCGGTCGGTGCGCAATTGCTAGAAATACAGCTGAACTAGATTAGAGAAGTACCGTGTACTATAGCAGAGGTGATATTATGCACTCGGATAATGGAATGTACTGTCTTGAAATTTCAATATTTTGAGCTAATGGCTTTATGCTGAGTACCCCGTGAGACGGTTATGTACCACCACAATATCCTGACCACCATTGCTGAACAGTCGTGAACCTATGACAAATTCGCCCAGGAGCACAATCTTCCAGAGACTCCCGTGTTGAAAGATTCCCATTCCTTCCTGGAGTTTCGTCAGGCCTGTGCCCAACATCCTCGGCCAGACATATTCGACCATGGCCGTGCGAGCCAGCAGAAATCTACAAACTCCGCAGTGAGGGCTTCAATGTCCTTCTCAGTATAGTATTTTCGCTCGCTAGTCAGCTTTGACACCTTGTCACATATAAAGAACCAGCCACGCTTCGGGCCGCTGAAATACCTGGCTTCCTTTCTTGGTGTCTGGATGTCGAATCCTCGACCGGAAGGTGACGCTATGGGAAACCTCCCGCGTAAAAGAGCCTAGACATTGATATGAACGGTTCCTCGGGATGCCAATGCTGTAGCGGGTTGCCTTTCATGAGGCGATGTCGCGCATCAAATGTCCGATTTTACTGTTTACCGTCTGCGCCTACCACCATTGATCCGTGGTAGACACTTCGGCCTAAGCACGTCAAGTCAATCCCGTCACTATTTATCTCGATAATGCTCAACTTCGTATTGTCCAACTGTCCTTTTTAATGAATCACGGAAAGAATGAATGCAATGGATTACTACCACTTGCTACAAGAAGGAACCAGTCCTCGCCTCATACAAATTAGAAAAGCAGGATATATAGCGACAGACACGTTCAAAGACAAAAGAAACGCCCACAATGCATTATATCTTGAAAACATCATGCTCCTTCCTTGGTCAATCACCCATACCGCATAATCTCACACGTATCTTCGTTACCCGTTCTCTTTCGCACGCTCGCCCTGCACTCTTCGTCCCAGAGGTGGACTAGCATTTCATGTCGGCGCATTTTGATGGTACTCAACACCTGGTTGAGTAAAATGCAGACAGTGGAATCAATCACTGTTCCACAAAGCATTGCTAAGGCACAGAAAAAAAAGAGTGCAGAACAATTCCCACCAATTCCCCGGCATCAAGAATCATCAACACCAGTGTCGACAATAAGTACCGGAAGAAACCCCCCATTCGACACACAACATTGAACATCAAATAGGGAAAAAAGAAGGAAAAAAATAACCCGGAACATCCAGAAACCCTCGTGGAGCGATAATGGCACAGCCATAATACATAGTCCATTTCAAATCTCCCAATCTCCCTCCTCACCCTCACTCCCACTCTCATTTCCACTCAAATCGTGACTCCCATACCCAGAATCAGACCAAGGCCTCGCACCAGGCGAAACAGCATAGATCCCTCGTCCCGAGTGCTTGTCACAGGTATAACCAACCAGCACAGTCTTTTCCTGTACTCCATGGCCGCGCTGTCCATAAGCAGAGCAAGGGTCGATGGAGTGCTCGAAGTAAAGGCATTTACAGACAGAGTATCGCTCGACGACTTTGTAACACATTTCGTATGGGTATTTGGAGTGTCGGGGTAATGGATTGATAGTTGATGGTTGTTTTGGGTTGTTTGTTTGAGACTCGAAGGGAGAAAGCGAACCAGTCGATTGAATAAACAGAAGAAGTAGAAAATAGAAGATAGAACGGACAAGTGAAGAAAAGCACGCTGTCTCGCGAAAGAATGACCCGAAACGAAATCAGAGGGAGTGACTGGTTTGACAAACCGAGAGGGGTTGTTGTATAGGGAGTAGGCGTTATATATGCCGTGGTTATAGAATGGATATTATCTATAATTATGAATATATAATATAATAATCTACTGTAATAATAGTATAATTATATAATAATAATATTAAAATATGAAATAAAATAAAATAACATGTAGATCCAAAGGGATCAATGCATATCCATCAGCCCTATGGGTTGTAGCCCCAGGCAGAAACCAAACGGGGCGCGCCCAAATGGCTAATAGGGCTGAAGAGAAGTGTGAATGATACTCCACTATGTAGACAGGGACTGGATATCTACATGCTGTCTACTCCGTACATGGGTTGAGTCTAGCAGAGTATCCATTTTACCCCTCTATGCTGTATGTAGTGGGTGACTATCGAGGATAGTGGGGGGGTGATGCATAGTAAAAAGACCAGTCCAGTCCCATCCCCTCAGCTGGAATGTTCACATCTCTGACTCTAAAGTCTCACTTGGCAGAGTAATAGTAACAGGAACAGTAATAACACCACTAAAATGATCTACAAAGTGTGGCAGGGAAGTAAAGACGGTGAACACATAGTGAAGAAGGCCACCCCGCGATGAGCAATTCAGTACAGCGAGTCGGTGAGCCACAGGCTGTGCAGCCACAGCACAGTAAACGAAATACCAACATAAGTGATTATCACTGATTATCACTGGAATCAGGAATAACGGATCGCAATATAACTGGCTGAAAGACGTTCGATCGTCAATCCAAAGTGCCCCAAGTGGACATCGGGGCGTTTTTGAGTCAGAGAGCCTCTAACACAGCCCCCCCTGTCATTCCCACGACTAGTACCGAGTACTGCGGCTCAAGGGATATAGGGCTGTTGACCGCATATTGACAATTATATTTCTATACAAAATATTATCTATTCTCTTACAATTGGTAACATTCAAGCGGTGATATTTTGTGTGAAGTTGTGTTGGAGTGGAGCGAACTAGGCGCCCGCATTCAGCTGCTGACGCTAACATTAACCGAGTTGCCTTGTGTATGGAGAACGGAGTACGGAATACCGATGGAGCGATTCGCAAGAACCGGTTTTTTTTTTAGTTTGACGCTAATCACTACGTTTTCCCCGTTGAATGGGCGGAGGTACCTTGTGGGTTAACCGTCAGAGGCCGTAGGGCTGAGGGGTCAAGCCCACTTGCTGATGATTGCCGTTTTCGGTAATAGGAACGTCGAATTGAGTACGTATTCGCATTACATTGCATATACACTGCTGCAGCAAGATATGCAGGGAACTTAGGTACTGGCTCTAAGAGGATTAAGTGGAATAGTAGGTCTGATATCGTACAGCGCCTGTCACAAAGACAAAGCGGGGTCCCGAATAAGTAGTGGTGGTGTGTGTGTGTGTGCAAGTGGGCTAAGCTAAATTCATTTTCCCAGATTAAAAACACCCATTTCCAAAACTAGGCCTCCATTTTACTCGAACTCCGTAATTTCACATCGATCCCATTGCGCCATGACTCAACCCGCGTGCCAATCCCAGTCGGAGCATCTGGAGGATATCCTCACCCTTGGCAGTCTCGGGAAGCCCGGCACGCCAATCCCACCCACGACCGGCGGCCTTGTCACCTGGCGCGGGCACGAGGACGCCAGAACTGCCTACAGAGGTAGGGCCCGATCCTGAACCGGAGCGTGTGCGCGCTGACTCGAGCATGTCATTGCCGATGAAGGCGAAGCTGGACGCGGAGAAATTGGACACGGATTTCTTCAATAGCGCGCGCGGGGAGGGGGGTCCATCTAGTCCCCCGCGAGTTGAGGATTGATATTCGAGTAGGGTAGACCGGAAACATTCCTCGCACTGTGCGTATACACGGGGGGTGACGGTTTCCAGATCCTCGATTGCGGACAGGATGGTAAATTGTTGAGACACAGAGAGCACGGCAGTGGGTTCTGGTTGGGGGTTAGTATCAACGAAAAAATGTGATGTGGTTAGATTGGGAGACTCACGATTCACAAACGCACAGGCTTCACCCAGCAGAGCTAGCAGTCCATCCACCTGCACAGCGGAATCACGGTCTGGGTCATAGAGACCTCCGTAAATATTATCTGCCGCACTCCCAATGACAGCCGCAAGGGCTTGCGCAGCGGCGCGTCGCCGAGCCAACGGCTTATACCGTGGTCGCTGACCCTCTTGCAGTTCGAATTCCTCGTCGCGGATCTCATAGAACCGGCGCAGCGTCGCGTAACCACTAAGATAGAACTGGAGAATCCGAGCAGCTTCTTCGTCGATTTGTGCAATGAACGACAGGCATGCTTTGGGTTCCTTCATCAAAGCGCGCAGTTGTTCATCGAGATCGGCCGTCGCAGGGTACGCGCGTGATTGAACCAAGCTGTAGGAAATCAAAAGATCAACAACTGACTTGACCTTGCGTCGGCTCTGGGCACGAGCATAGCAGACGAGAGCCAAACCGAAGTTTTCGGATTTCGAAGTCAACATGTCGCCAAATCGCTGTCAATAAATTAGCACTGGGTCAGATAGCCAGCAATTCCCTTCCATCAACTCACCTCAGATACCCGACGCCCTTGATCCTCCAGCTCAAGTTCCGAGCAGAGAACCACTAGTTTATCCAACTGATCAGGGCTTTCCAAAGGAAGCTTATCCACGATCTCGGATACGGCCTTCTTCATCTGGTTTGCATCGTCGAAGCGGCTCAATACCTCAATAGCCAGCTCCCAGCCTTCACGGGAGCTGTGTTCGTCCTCAATAACGGTTCGGTCATACAGCCCGAATGCGTAACTGTGAAGAATGTCGTCCTTGTGCAAATGGCGAGCCGGAGACTTGTTATCCTGCCCGTACGAAAGAACCATAAGATCATTCTCAGACAGACCAGGTAGTGTCTTTTGGCTGCTTCCAGACTCAAACCAGCCTCCCAGGCTGGCAACTTCTGCGACAGCGGAAGCCACGCAAAGTGACCATGCCTGTACTAGCTCCAATACGCCCTGCACGTTGCCTTCGAAGACAGATGCAAGACCGACCTCCACGCTGCTGAGTGTATTGGGTCGGAAATCAGCGTTGTCGGACGCATCGGTGGTGGTGTGGCTAAGGGCTAGTTCGAGGCGGTCGAGGTAAGCGCCGCGCATGTTGCGATCAACAGGGCGAACGTGGTTCTTTGGGCCGCGTGAGCGCAAGAAATCCTGGAAGTTGTCGCTGGATGAGGTAGCACCAAAGTCCATGCCAGAACCAGTGTCATCCTCACCATCCCACCATGCTGTCAAAGCAATGGTCGCCTCCACCCAGTCTTGAGACTTGCCCTTGATGGCAGATGGGTCGCCCAGAATAATTCTGTAGATAGATCTCAAGCTCTGGTAAATTGACCATGGGACACGGCTTTCTGCCATGCGAGCCGATTGTGCGAATGAAATTGGGTTCTTGTTTGAGTTAAAAGTGGACAGTCCAAAGTTGACTGCCTGGAAGCGATTCTCTGGGACCGGCACAATCGATTCATCCCGCTCCTCTCCCTCGGCGAATTCCTCCAGGTCAGTGACAGCCGAAAGAACTCGCTTCCGGTACTGAGACCAATCAAGACCGGTGACCTCCCAGTCTTCAGATTGAGTCCCAGGGCATGATTCTAGAATTTGAAGAGCCTTGTTGATGCAGCGCTGGATGTTTTGCAGCTGTGCGCCGCGGTAGCCAGGCTGTGGGAGGCCATCCTCCAACGCTGAGCGGGCGTAGTTGAAGTCTGCGGAACGGAGAACATCTGCGGCATCAGTCAACCGACCACGCAGCACAGAGGCAATGATAATATCCCAGAAGTTTGTGGATGCGGTCGGGTTTGGTTCCACATATTTCAATGCTTGGAGATCCTTGGTCTGCGATGCGTGGTTTTCACTGAGCCAGTCAAGCAAGATCAGTGGCAGAGACTTAGGAACGGGGGGTCTTGTCATGGCTTTCACCATACCAGCAGCCCCGGTGCGCATGGGGTTGATGTGGGCAGTTGAAGGTGCTTCACGGGAAGGGTGGTGGATTTGGAGCAGCAACGAAGCCAAGAAGGTAGCTTTCACGAGGTTGGGAGCCTTCTCCCCCGGTCCAATGCCAGAATGGGCACCGTAGGGCCGGTCAATCCCACTTTCATCGGCGAAAGTCTGCCAACTCTCTGCCAGTTCCTTTGATACATTGGACAATACAGCATCAAAATCGACGTGTTTGAATTCGGCAGCTTTGAGCTCGTCGGAAAGTTTGCCCAGGGCATCCTCCGTTTTGAGAATCATCTCACTTGGCTCTTTAACAAGGGCAATGCGGGACCTGGCCGCAAGGTTGTGAAGAATGGATGGCATCGCGGACGGCTTCTTGGGGGCTAGGTTGGTCTTGCGGACAGGCGATTGGTGCGCCCAGTGTTCGTCAAGCTTCGGTCGCTTGGCATCGCTTGGATTCGAATAGATCGGTTTGCGCTGCGCACCCATGGAGGGCTGGGATCCGAAGGGGTTTCCGAAAGCCGAGTCTAAGAAGTTGAAGTTCTTGGACCTATCCTTGGTGCTCATGTCCATTTCCTCTTCAGTTTCCTCTTCTGGGAGTTCCTCTTCCTCCGGTTCCATCTGGCCTTCCTGCTCTTCATTAAAGTCACTCATTTGGGACGAGGCAAACCCATTAGACTGTCCGAAATCCATTGAATCCCCAAATCCGCCTCCGTTTGGCACACCGAAGCGAAGGCTAGAATTGGCTGTGGGCTTGAAGGAAGGGGCTTTGTTCTGCTTGGGCATGGCATAATCCGTCGATCCAAAGGATGACCCGAAGATGCTGTCATTTGTGTTGATGTTACCGGATTTGGTAAAGACAGAGTTGGAGAAGTCATTTCTCGAGAAGGAGTTCTGGTTTGTAGAGAATGCGCTATTGTTTGTGGAGAAGGAGTTGATGCGCGAGCCACCGTTGATGTTGGATGTAGAATGCGGTATAAATGACCCTGCAGTGGACGGCGGCGGGCCAGCAGGCGTTGTCGACACATTGCTCCAGAGACTGCGAGAGCGATCTTTATCTGGAGTCTCAGGTGGACTGGACTCATAGGGTACTTGGAACGACATCGCGGGGTGGGGTTGTTCAGAATGAGAAGAGACGGGTTGACGGCATCAGAGGATGCAAGTTTTAGGCCGCAACAGCTCTAAGAACTGTTAGATGGAACAAACGACGATATCAATCGACAAAGACTGATTCGCCAGGCAGCGAAGAAGGTCGATGCAGTTGATTGTTTGTCGGAGAAGTTCCCTCTTCTCCAGAGTTGCTTGTTTTTCCTTGCCCTTCACTTTCCGCTTCGACGCGACGGCGAAAGTTATCAGGCATTCAGGCATAAAGATTTTGATCATGTGATATTACTTGAGGCTAGTCACGTGTTATTGCTTACTCATGCTGCTTTGGAGCCTTGAAGATCAGGCCAAAGAGCGGACGGCCACCACGTGGCGATCACCATGATTCCCACCTTGGAAGGTTGCAATGTACATATACTATCATGAAAGGTTATACATAGAAAAGTGTCTAACACAGAATATACTTTTTCTACCACCTTCGTATACATCTAAGAAGACACCTAACAGACACCTGACAAGAACACCTGAAACGACATGACAAGGCCGACTATTCTTGTCTTGTGAGGTTATAAATAGAAAAGTCTCTTGCAGAAAGTATGCTTTTTCCCGTGTCTTTGTATACACCTAATTAATTACAGGATGTATTGGCTATGCCTAATTAGGGTTAATACGGAAGAGCTTACGATTATGTTACAATACATGCTACATAGTCTACATACTATGGACCCAAAAGCGATTCCGTCTGCCTAAATAATTCTGCCAAGCATCTCTATTGATCCGTCGGGGCACGTACGGAGTAGTTGGCGGGGGGTGAGGAGTTGTGCCAAGCCAGGGTCCCCCCCACTTTAAATTGGCTGCGGTAACCCCCGTCAGGTGCACTCCGTACTCCGTACAAAGTAAAGCACTGCCAGGATCATCAGGCAGGGATCAGCAGTTGGGGGCCAAACCCCGCGCATCTGATTGCATGGGGGCTCACAAGGCACACCTAATGACCTCAGCCTTGTAAGGGTAGGCTCGTATAATACTTGCTCGAAGAGGGCTGAGCTTCTAATTGATCCGAGAATCTAGATATATAACGAACTCACTGGTCCCCAGTCCTTGGGGAAATAATCCCAAATGTTCACAAATCTACTCCGAATGAGACCATTCTCAAGTTCATCACATCCATCATGAATCCAGCCGCCCAGTATCACATCACCCACCGCTCCAAGTGTGAGAGCTACAATGTCAGCACAACAGACAAAATACACCTCTACCACATCGACAACTCCTCCTTCACAATAGGAAAACCAGACCTGACTTTCCACCACAGCCCTGACTCCAATGGGCCCATTGTGGGAGTGTGTAAGTTCCGACACTTCTCCTCGGACTGTGAGATTGGTCTAACGGACCCGGAACGGCCCAACAAAATGAATTGGGAGTACCTGCACAAAGAAGGCTTTATCTTTAAGCGCGCATATTGGTTCCGCATGGAGCTAGACGATGGCACCAAGCAAACTTTCACCTGGAAACAGACCCGCTCGCATGGCAGTGGATCTGGAAACCATAAACTAGTCGAGGAGACTAGTCAGACCGTTATCGCGGTGCTTTCTTCTGATGGCATCTTTTCAAAGAAAATCGGCTACGGCTACTTGGATATCTACTCGAATCTAGGGCCGCGATTCTACCTTGTGGCTCTTATCTCTGGAATTGCCGTAGTCGAGAGGATCAGACGTGCGAAACCAAACGCGGCGGGGGGAGCTGCGGGGGGCTCTTCTGCCGGTGGGGGAGGAATTTGTTAGGCCGAGGATGTCTCATTAATAGCACATAATTATAAGGTCATGGAAATCTTGGATGAGACTTGCGGTTTATTTAGCGTTATTTTAGCTATGAGAAATACCCTTAGCGCAACTGCTACATTCTTTTAAATTTCTTAAATTTGTTTAAAACTACCGAGTACGACGCATACAACAGTACCGAAGTACGAAGTACTTTGTGTAGACCTAATTGAACGGTTAAATAAAAGGCTCGCTCCGAATGCCCCAAAATAAAGGAGGCAGTGCAAGCGAGACAATGTTTCAAATGGGACAAGCCTTTTTCAATGGTTTGATCGACAGGGTTTGATTATATAACCCTATACTATCCCCGGGGTCCGAGGCCCCCGAATAGATCGAATCCTGTTGCCTACCCTTAAAAAGGTAAAAAACAACCCTAAATAGTGGGAAACCAAGAGCCTCGGTCTTTTTTCTTTCTCTTTCAAACTATGAATCCAATAACCACATGACTATGGCGCTCCGACGACCACATCGGAAATCTCGCCACGGTTGCGTGGAATGTAAGAGGCGCCGAGTGAAGGTATGAAACAAGAGGGGAAAAAAAAAAAAGAAGAAAATAACCCACTCATCCCATCATAGTGCGACGAGTCCCGACCATCCTGCAACAACTGCGCCCATCGCCACTCCGAATGTGAGTACGGGTCGTCATCATCTATACTGTGGGCAAATGATGGGTCCGATAGCGGACAGACAGGCGAGCCCGTCTCAGGCCTTCGTTCACCTTCGAGTCCAGCCACAGACACAGCGGCAGCAGAGTCCCTCGGAATCCTGACCCAACTCAACAGCGAAAATGCCACCACCTCAGCCGGGTCCGCACTGAACCTCAACGACCTAGAGCTGATGATCCAGTGGTGCAACACGACCTTCCAGACACTGTCACGCAATGAGCGCACCGATCCAATCTGGCGCACCATCGTGCCCGAAGAGGCCCTCTCGCACCCATTTCTGATGCATGGCATCCTGGCCCTGTCATCGCTGCATCTCGCTCGAACAGGACCAGATCCAACCCGTCGAGGGTCGTATCTCAATCGTGCCGTCGCGCACCAGAATCAAGCGCTGGCGCTGTTCCGGGAGATGCTGGGTGACGTGAATGAGAGTAATGCCAAGGCAATGTTTGCTTTTGCGGGAATCGTGGTTATCTACACGTTTGCATTCCCGCATACGCCCGGCGCGCAGGATCCGTGGGCCTGCGTCGACGATTTGTACCAGGTTCTTGTTTTGACGCGCGGTGTGCAGCAGGTTATCTATGCCCCGCAGGATTTTACGACTTTCCTAGTGGACAGTTCTTTCGGACCGATTTTGCAGATTGAGGAGACTCAGGGTCCGATGCCTACGGATACCATTGCTATGCTCAAACAACTGCGCGAGGCAAACAAATTCTGCGCAGCGCGAGATCCGAGACATGAACTGCAGGTTTATGAAGGGTCTATTGCGAATCTCGAGGAAATGCTCAGTTGGTGCTACAGCGGGATGAGGGCAAATACGATTGCCGGGAAGTGGGCGATCCGCCTGAAGCCTCGGTTTATGGAGTTGCTACGCGAACGAGAGCCCTTGGCGCTAGTCATGCTAGCGCACTATGGCGTGCTCTTGCAATATTTGAAGCATCGCTGGTGTTTTGACGAGTGGTGTGTGAGGGTCTCCAAAGCCGTGTGGGCAATATTGGACGATCAGTGGAGGCCACTGATCCAGTGGGCCATGAAAGAGATTCTCGGTGTTAACTTTCTGGAAAAGGTTGGGGGTTGACATTCTGAAGCATTTTTCTGTTCTATTCATATTCATATTCGTATACCCAAGTTCAAAGCGCTGAAACCGCAGGAGAAATTCCATAACAAAAACAAAAACAAAAAACAATTCGAATCTCCACCTGAATCTTTCCACAATAATCACAACAAATTCCGATCCGAACCCGTTAAACCGCGTTCGAGCCCTCCATGACCTTCAACCCACCCATAGCCGTGACGGCATGTCCCCGTCCAAGAAGGTAATTCACCTCGCTAGGGTGAATGACCACGAGAATGACCATCATCGCAAACATCAACAATCCATCAAAGACATAAATGAAAACCTCATGCTGCATGAGATAACCATCTGTGCCCTGGGCATACTCCACGACACGAACGACGGACCGAATGAGAACAAGGATACTGGACGATTGCAACGCCCACATATGCTTGCGCCATGGGTACTGGTCCGCCACCGTAAGAGCTCCGGAGTTAGAGCCCAGACGCTTCTGGAAGACGAGCGACGAAAGCAGGAAGAAACCAAAGAAGACGATTTGCACGATGAGACCGCCGATGATAACGTTCTGGCCGGTGCTGGTGGAGGAGGAGGGGTCGGTAGAGTTTGCACCGGTGACCATGATTCCCGCACCTGTGAGAGTATATTAGCATTAAGCTTCGAAAGAGCCAAGAGGGGGAAGAAACCATACCAGAAGCCTGCATCAGGAAACTCAACACATCACCCGTGACGAAGATCTTGGTCATCCAGTTCACCCGAATCAGGGAAAACTGCTCTCCCTTGACCATAATGATAATTCGACCCAATTCCATGTAGATACTGGCAGCGAAGAGTGCCGGCGCAATGAGCAGCAATGTGCTCTGCATAACATAGGGTCCAATGGTCCAATCGGGGGATTGTTTCGATGACATGGCGCGGCCAATATATCCAACTAGCTCGACTGGGAGGTATGTTAGTACTGGAGATGTCTGGGGGTTGTTTGGGTAATGGATATACTCACAGTATCCGCCAATCAAGAGCGGGATGAAGAACCATGTTCTTGTGCGGAACAGATGGAATGTGTGCATTAAAGTAACAATTGCAAATAAGACAATGAATACTACTGCAGCACCCATTGAAGGGTAGTAGTCATAGGCGATCCAGCCGGCGGGAGCCATCTTGAATGTAGATTGAGTAGGTAGGAGGTAAGGCTAGGTTGGATTGAATGAATGACTTGGAAAACTGAAACTACAGACCATTCTCTCCACTCTTATATATGTTCTAGTTCAGAATTTTCCCCTAAATCTAAAACGGGATCTAGGTAACCCTTGGAAAAGAAAACTCGTAGAGTTATGGAAAGGAGATTTCGTATACTCGTACCTTCGTACCTTCGTAATCTTGTCCCGATGTGGAGGGGTGGATATCCACTAGTCCCAATATGGAGCGGAGTACGAGATACGAGAGTCTAAAATCTTAATTATTTTTATCAAGTGGAGACTCCCGTGGACCTTCCCAAAGATAAACGTTGTAAGTGGAGATGAATCCCATGGATGCTTGTTCGTAACTCATCTCGTATAGAGGGGCTGGGAATTTGTTCTAAAATCTACAATTTCGCCTTCTTCCCATTTTGCAGTACATACCGATATCTGGCCTTCCCCTCATGCATATCCACTAGCGCCTGATTAACATGCACCATATCCCTCTTCTGAATCCAAGGCAAGACCCTCTTCTCCGCAGCCAAAGCCAACATAGCCCTAATATCACCGGGGGAACCAATATTCGACCCAGTGACCTTAACCCCCTTCTGAATAAGACTCCAAGCCATAAGCGGCGGCAACGCATCCTCGGGCGCCCCAATCTGCACAAAAGTCCCATCCCGCTTAAGCAACCTCAAATACTGCGCAAAGGGCATATCATGCGCCGAAACCGTACAGAAGATAACATCAAGCGAACGCGAGTATTTCTTCGCCCACCCCTTCTCCTCACCCGTAGCAATAAACCCATCAGCCCCAAGCCCCCCAACAGCATCAGCCTTCTTCCCCGAAGACCGCGAAATAGCAACAACACGATCCGCCCCAAGAGCCTTCGCAAATAAAATCCCCAAATGTCCCAGCCCCCCAACCCCAACAATCCCCACTGTCTTCCCAGGCCCAGCCCCGTACTTTCGCAACGGCGCAAAAACAGTTACACCCGCACACAGCAACGGCGCCGCCTCAGCCGAGGGAAGAGAATCGGGAATCCGGAATACGAAGTGCGCAGGTCCGCGCCATTTATCAGCGAACCCGCCATACGACTTCGACTTGTCGCTGTACCGCCCGTTGTACGTGCCTGTCATGCGGGCGCAGTAGGATTCCTCGCCGTCGGCGCAGGCTTCGCAGTCTGCGCGTAGACAGGCGTCGCTCTGTGCGCCGATGCCGACGCGATCGCCGAGTCGGATTGCGTGGGGGGTGGAGTCGGATTCGATGGCGCTGCCCAGGCGTGTTACTGTGCCGATTATCTCATGGCCGACTACGCAGGGGTAGTCGGTGGGACCCCAGCCTGAGCGGAGGGTGTGGATGTCGGTGCCGCAGATGCCGCAGTGGAAGATGGAGATTTCGACGTCGGTGGGTGTGAATGGTTTGGGGGTGTAGGTTGTGTATGTTAGGGGGCCTTTGGCATCGTGGGCAACCCAGCCTTTGAAGGTGTCTGGTTCTGTGGGAGGGGACATTGTTTGGTGATGGTGGTTGCGCCGTGTATGTGCCGAGGTAGGTGTTTTGATGGAATTGAGTAATTGGGAGATTTTTGGTAGGTTCCTGGGGTGTAGAATTATAGAATTAGAGATCGAAGGTTATGAGGTTGAATGGTTTAAGGTAAATTCTCAAAACAAGCTCGGCATATGATGCGGAGAAGCCGCGGGCAAAGTTACCGAGGTCCATCTTAACTCCGGAATAGGCATACATTATTAGATTCATGTCGATCGTACGCGATTTTGAAAAGTGACTCCATATTTACATGCACTCGCTCCAAGTATGTATGTACAGTGCAGACTAGTGGGGGGTATCAATTGATTTTTCACCGGGCCACGCCCATGAGATCGTCAAGCTCATCAGTAGTGAGAGTACTTCGACGCCGGTTTGCTGGTCTGGAAGCTTTCTCGGGTCGGCTTCTCTTTCGTGATTCGCGCTCCTTTTGCTCATTTTGAGCGGCACGGGCCTCGTCTTCGACGGCGGCCAATTTTTGGTGCACGCTTAGTGATTCGTGGGATTTGAGCTGTGGGGCGAATTAGTCCTGGGAATCTCCGGGGCAATCTCCTGGGAAATCATTCTCGTTGCATACCTGATGGGGTTCCTTTGTTTCGGTCTTTCGCCTGGTTGGCCTGCGGGTCACGGTTTCAACTTTGTAGGCTTTGATTTTAAGGGTATCGTCGTCGGTAGTGTCCACACATGGTGAGCCTTGTAAACCTGGCGTGAATGAGACCTTCCGGGGACGCTTTGTCATGGTGTTTTCACTGCGTTCCCTCAAAACACGATCGGGTCGCTCGGGTACTTTGCGAATTTTGGACCTCATCTTCGGGGGATTGAGCATCTCCGGGTCTGGTGCTTTCTCCTCCGGTTCACTCATACCTTCCTCCTCATCTTGGTCCTCCAGGATTGTCGGGATGGGATTGGACTCTGGCAAGCTTTGCATGCTCATGTCCTCGGTTGAGTTAATGCTAAGATCGAGATTCATGCCGCGCTTCAATTCATCCGCTTGGACAGAGTCTCCTCCATCTGCAAGACGACGCTGCCACCCACCCATCATAGTAACGGCCTGCTTCCACCGGGATTCCATCTTCACCCAGCCTTCTCGCAATCGTTTGATCTCTTCGTCTCTCATCTCAACCTCTTCAAGAGGCACGAATGACGGGTTGGTAAGCAATGTGCGTAGATGATCTAGTACGCCTTCCATGTGAACGGATAGTTCTTCACACGAGGTTGGAAGCGAAGTAACAGGCCCCGCAGAAGACTTCTGAGCTCCTACGCTCATAGCCATACCCGACTGCTCATTCTCGCCATTCCCATTCTCAGCCTGCGTCAAGCCTTGTAGACATTTCAAAGTATGAACAGTGCTTCGCGCAAGCTCAATCAGGGTATCATTCTCATCACTGAGATGCTGGCATAACTCGGTCAAGAAGTCGGTGGTTTCCTGCTTCAAGCTATAACCGGGGTCATTTACCCGTTCTCCGCCGCTAGCCAAAAGACGGGATCGATCCGAGGCAGGGTTAATGTTGATAGTAGTCACACTCAGACCCTCGCGCTTGCCTCGTTGTCGCTCAGCCAGATGCGACTTGAGCTTCTGCATTTCCAGGTCTCTCTTGCGGATATCATTGGCGCATTGCGCTCGGACTTGTTGGACGGTACTCTTCATGCGCTGGACTTGCTCCTTGAAACTTCGGATGTTCGCTTCGGCGCTGGACATGTTGGACTTGAGCGTGCGCGTTTGCGCCTCTGCCAGAGCAAGCGAGCGAGTCAACTCGGATGTCTTCGTTTTCAGTTTTCCCTGCACAAAGAACGAACGTTAGCGCGCTGTGCAACATGAGTAGAGTGAGGACGTACGATCTCCGCGGTCTGTTCCACCTCGCTGGCTTGCAGCGTCCGAATAGTTGTAGATAAGCTTTCGCGGTGTTCGGACTCGCGCTAGAAGTTGTCAGTCGCCGATCAAGTCGTATCTCAGTGCAGCACACGCACGTCTCGTCTCAAGACCAAATCGTTGACCAAATTGATCACACGAGCCATGGTGCCGTCTATCCCTCCATCTTCATTTTCTGGGTCGGCAAAATCGATCGCACGACCACCTTTTAGCAATCCCCTTGCCAGTAAGATGTTGTTGACATAGGTCGAAGCTGCCTGCAGGTTATGCGACTCCATGGCAGCGATCACTTCTATTGTCGACGCAGATAAGTCCGAATGCCGAATGGGGAAGAAAGTAAACACGGAGGTGCGGTGACCCTTTCGTGCCAAGTGTGCAGCTATATTGGCGGTGAGGCAAGGCGTTTTTATTCTGCCGTTTTTATTGCGGAATTGTGTCGCGAGTCAAGACAAGCTCCAATTTAGTTTGATATGCTCTAAGATTTCCATAGAGAGAGGTATTAAAATTGAGCATAACAAATTTTGTTTTTTTTTTTTTTTTTTTTTTTTGTTTTTCAAAAATTAGAAGAGCCAACCCAGAATCCAGAAGCAATTGAATGATATCCTGATAGTAACATAGTGCGTCGTCATGTGCATACCGCGTGGAGATAAGCAATCACCCAACCCCCCACGTCTTATTTGTCCCTTGCGTGGCATTAAACCTCTCCCTCCTACCCCACTCCTTAATTCTCACCAACCGCCTTTGCATCTGCTCTTCAATATGGCTTCAAGGCCAGATATGCGTGTAGTACGGGCAGTAACATCCAAAAAGAAGGTGGACATAGATCAGGCTGCTACGCTTCAGCGAACAGGCCAAAATGCTTACAAAGATGGGGATCTCCAGGGCGCCATCGAGTCCTTCACCCAAGTACGTCCCATCGTGTTTGTTCCGTCGCGACTCATACTAATCATGTGTATATCTAGGCATTGGTGGCAAACAATGAGGATACTAGAATTCTGGATAATCGTGCCGCCACATATTGCAAGCTGAAGCAGTACAGCCAGGCCCGCGCTGATGCCAGAGCTATGGTTAAGCTTGCACCCAACGACGACCGCGTAATTATCCGCCTCGATGCTTACTTCTCAATTGTGGGCTGATCGCTGACTTTGGAAAAGGGATATCTGCGCTTGGCCAAAGTCCTATGTCTAGATGGGAACTTTAACAAGGCCCGAGACATCTACGAATATGCCCTCCAAAAACTTCCAGCTGATCACTCAGGCCGTGGGGTAAGTTTCTTCTCCTTGGCTTTCTGTTCTGTTCACTTTCAATGTGATATTTATTTCGTTATATCTCTTTTCCCATGCTAACTATCTTCAGCTTCTCGAGCAGTTACTCAAGAAACTACAGGATAAGCTTGCAGGAGGTAACCGGCGCGACCCATTCACGATCCTGCCACTAGAGATCGCACAACTCACGCTTCGGCATTTATCCTTCAAGCAGGTCGCGTAAGTTTCCATCCTCACCTCCGAGATCCCACTAGCTCACAACATCATATAGGGGAATCATGCGCGTCTGCAAAGGATGGAGCCAGTTTTTAGGCGGTCTGACTAGCCTCTGGATGCGTGTTGACCTCACCGGAGCTAGATCTCGAGTACCATGGACATCTATTCGAAACTACATCCATCGATCGCGGGCGCAACTGACCAATGCCACTATTACAAATATCGTGCCCTCTACCACGTCCAAGGTGCTCGACATGCTGAGCAGATGCCCCCAACTAGAGCACCTGGAGTTGATGGTTCGCTATGACTATCCTAAAGAGTTCTACCTTAAGATCAAAGATTTTCGACGCCTGAAGAGCCTCGTCTGTGGAGCTGACATCAGCCTTTCTCACGCGTGTGTTGGGAGTATTTTATCTACCCTCTCGAAACTTGAGAAAGCTGTTTTTCTCCGTGTTTGGGACAATCCTACCAGAGAGCCACAACCCACGTCGACATGGCCTGAACATCTCCCAAATATGAAGAGTCTAACTATTGGGTCTTCACAAGAAAATCCTCACGGCTTGATCTTCCAGGAGGTAATTCCAGGGTTGGGATTGGTAATCTTTCTCTGCATTTGATATCTCGTCCTTGCGCTAACACAACTCAGGCTGTATATCCCAATCTAGAGGAGCTGGGGCTAGTTTGGGATCCTGCTCGATCACAATCATTCCGATTTCACCCGATGGCAGGGAAGGAATATCTTCCCCCGCTCCGCATACTAGATCTTCGCGGCGCGACTATCCAATCCTCGTTTTATTCAATGCTTCCAAACAGCCTTGAGACCCTACGGTTTTTCTCAGGGTCCATCGGGCCTACTCACCTTGGTAGAGATACGTTGTCGCCGGGACAGAATAAACTCCCAAACCTGAAGACCTTAATATTCAATGACACCCCATGGGTCAATCACTCAACACTCGCTATATTCCTACTTCATTCCGAAGCTCCCCTTCGAACCCTTCATGTGAACCTTTGCCACAACATGGACAGCGCGGTGCTCACCGAAATTCTTTACATGCTCGACGAATTTAATCCAGAATTAAAAGAATTAACCGAGTTGGGAGTTGCCTGCATGGCTGGCATGGACGATTCGTTCGTCAAACGTCTGTCGGAAATGTTGCCAAACCTGAAAATCCTTGACTTGTCGCAGACCAGAATTACCGGTTGTACCATTCGCATGTTTGCGGATGCCCGGAATGATGAATTGGCTATTGAAAAGCTTGACGCCTTAATCATAAAAGGATGCGACGATGTGTCTCGTGATGCCATTGACTATGGCCGGCAAATGGGACTCAAGATTGTCACCTAGGGGTTGACAACATTTGGTGATAATCTCTTTGGCGTATGATACGCAAAGGCCTAGGGAATCACCCCTGTACAATACAATGACGTGGACTTAGATGGACACGATACGTGATATGATTATGAAATTGATCTTGAAACTTCCTTCTTTATCCTCATTATTTTGGTCATATCGTAGCCTCGCGGATTATTAGTCCGTCTCGGTAAAGACAATCCGACCAAGAACTATCTAGCACAGACCCTTGCATAGGCATCAGCTGATACAAAACACAGAAGTCAAATTCTTCTATCCAAGAATCACAGTTCTACAATTGGGATTTCGTACTGAGCCTGGGCCTAGTAGTGAAACATCGGCTTGAATCGGTAAATATACAAGATAACAGCGGATACCGACAGTTACACACACGAGAATAGAAGATAACATAGTCTGACAGTCTCAAGCAATGCGTTAATAAAGCGAGAACTAAGTAAAAGGCCACCTGGGCAGCTACCTAAACCCCCCGTTCCTGACACCACCGCTCAACCTCTCTAGCGAGCTTCTCCTTCTGATCACGCACAAGTTCCATCATAGGCTCAACCTGCTTCCTGTGCGAGGCAACAAGGTCCTCATTATCGTTGACAACAGCGACACCATCCTTCGGCGCAAGATTATCATCGTAGATTTTGACCATGAGCTCCATAACAGCAGAGAGCTGATTCGGAAGCCACTATAACACCAGAACAATCAGCATATTGACACTCACACAGTAGAGAAATGGGACTTGTACTCACGGTTACAATGGGACTACCGCCAGTAGCAGTAGGATGCGGCGTACGACGAATGATATACTCACGCGCGAACAGCCAGTGTCGCCAGCGGAAACTGCGGATGTGGTTCAGTGTGCGCAGGAAGAGGACTGCGGTCTCGGAGTCTTGGATGGCGTATTTTTGGACGCCGATTTCTTCGGATTTTTCGCGGATGTAGGTGAGGAATTCGCGGTGGGGGAGGGGGCGATAGGCGCGGAATTCGTGGAGGATTTTGGTGAGGGGTGTTTCCGGCATGGGGATTTCGCAGAGGTGGTCTAGGAGAGGGATCTGTGGTTTGGTTAGTTGGAGCTGATCGTTTATTTCTTCTGGTAATGTTTGGTTGCTTACGATGCTGTCGTTGGCGCCGCTCTCGCCGCGGAAGTAGAGGGGCTTGTTGTCTTCGCAACCTTCGTAAACCACGCCATTCGGGAACATGGATTGATTGGTGATGCCGAAGATGAAAACGCGGAATGAGAGGTATTCTGATGGCTTGGAATTGCCCCACATGTCTATTTTAATGTCAGGTTAGACGATCTAGAAGATGGAATCATGATTATTAGGGCTGTATACCTTCCATGGATGCTTCGATCTTCTCCATCGACTTTAGGATCTCTCGGAATCCATCGTTGATTTCCTGTCGGGAGCCATGCTGCTCAAGGGAATCAACGATCTTCAAGACACCTCCAATGAGCGGGCCAGTCTCCTTGACCATGTCGACGTGAGTCAGGATGAAGCCTGCCTCGGAGCTCTTAGGGTCGAGACCTTTCTCGAAGGAGCGAATCAGACGAAGATTGGAGTACTCGCTCAGACCCTTGGCAGGGTCGGCGACAGTGTAGTTGAACAAAGCATATGAAGCAGCATATGACATGAAAGGTGGTAGGTTCAGGCTAAGGATAGATGTTAGTTACACTCTTGTTATATGATGAAGATGTGTATCGATATGATCCACAAGATATTAAGGTAATAAAAGAAGGGAAAGAAGAGATAAACTTACATCTCAGCACAGCGATACATAGGACGAGCAACAGACTGAGGTAGGACATCACGACCAAGTCCATAGCCACCTTCCGGGTCATTGTTCCAGTGCTCCCAGCAAGGCTCGAGCAGGTAAGACGAGGCCAGGAAGGTATAGTCACGGAAGACTGCAGCAATAGTGAAGCGATCATGCGAGCCATCAGCGAGGACCAGCTTCTCGACCTCGTCAGTCAAGTCGGTAAGCTCAGCCTTGACAGCAGGGCCAAGCTCATAGGTAGCCAACAGACCGGGCTTGCCATCAAGCCTGACGACAGGGAGACGATTGACGAGAGACAGCAGGGCACTGAAGGCCTCTGGCAGCTCGACAGGGGCAGTCTCGTAGGGCAAGAAGCCTGTCCTGGTAGTGATAGTGAAGGGGTCTAGGGAGTGGGAGATGGATGAAGGGTCATCATGGATGTGAGGGAACCGCTTCAGGGTGGTAGGGGAAGGGTAGGGCACTTGGGTTCGAGTCATGATGATATAAGATGAACCAGGTAAAAGAAAAGACTATAAGTCTATTCAATATGGGTATGGGAATAAAGGGTGTGTTGGGGTAATGTAGGGAAGAGTGTAGATGTATAAGCCAAAGGCTAAAGACCAAGTCAAGAGCCTAGGGAGTAGGGAAAATGGGTAAAAAAGGATGAATAAGAAGCCAGGAGACTCTGAGAGATGAAAGAAGACTTGGAATTCTGAGATTTTGGGCGGGTGAGGAGCAGATTCTTATAATACTTTGAGGCCGGTAACAATTCCGGCCTCAAGTCCATATTACGAAAGAGAATAGCAGATAGCGTGGATCCTGCGATATCCGATGTTACATCATGGAAATTGGTTTTGTCTATCCTAGCTAAGACTCGAGGCACATTATATGAGTATATTCAGCCAAAATAAGATACTTTGACATCCATCTCGACATCTATATGATCTATACAACTGCCCAGTGAGAGAGGGCAGAGGACAGTCACGGGATGGCGCTAGGCCCAATACGGCACGGGGTTTGAAAGGCGGTTTCAATGCTTTGCCTGGGATTTGATGAAATTCCATGGTGGCGTATGTTAAACCTGGTGTTTAAAATGCTTATAACGAAGAAATTGGCCACTTAATGGTGATCTATTACGGATAAATGACCAATGTTGTCTACTCAAGTTATGATGTATGCTCTATAGTCCATGCGCTGCCAAGCATTGATGACCAGATCCCACCTTTTGATTGGACGATAAGCACAAATTTAACTTCCCTAGCGTTCGGAGGCCGGAATGCTACCGGCCTCCGAGAGTAGCCGGCCTCGTTATATGTCCTGGGTAGGTTTGATACACAACATAGGACCCCTAAATTGGTATGACTTGTGTTATACTTTGTGTGATTCTCGAGATAAAGTGAAGATTGACCTATGGACAGTTTTATATCTTTGGAGCTTTTATTATCTTGCTATTCAGCAAATTTGAAGTCGCACTTGGTACATCTTCAAATATATATTGAAAGTGAACAAAAGAACCTATAGTACATTTGCGTCACAAAAGTACTTGATATATTCAGCCACTCTATATGTTATATACCAAACAACTGAATGTAAATTTAAATTTTCTTTATGGTTGACAATCTCACAATCCATCGTTCCCTTCCATATCGTTTTCATGCAAAAACACGCTCAGTCCTATTCACCACCAAAGTCCGAGAATTGTGATAAAAAGTCCCGTGCAACTGCGGCAAAAAATACTGTAAGACTGCATCCGCAACACCAGCCGGCAGCGAGCTCTTGTCACCCCAATAGTGCCGCACTAACTCCCCAGCACACCCGGTAGCTGCGACCCCGGGACACCCATTTGCCTCTGTACAAGGCAAGACACGAATGTCTTGCGATCTGTTGAAGTCATACCTAACATGGTTCCCAAATGCAGACTGCTCATGTGGCCATTCCCCACCCCACCTCCCGCACTCTGGATAGCGCGTTTCGTTGGGACAATTCTCCCACGCCTCAAAGAGTTCATGGGTACGAGGGCTCTGCTGGGCAATAATAAAGCCCGTGTTGAGAAATGTGCGGTTATTCCAATCACGATTGTGGGGTGCGTCTGGATCAAGAGCCATGGCAACTAGAGTCTCTGGAGTGATCTCCCAGTAGTTGAATAGCCATTCCATGGGTAGATTGGGGTAGGGCATGATGGCATCTGCATCTATAAATACAACATATTCGTAGTGTTTCAACGCTTCCCTGATCGCAGTGACCTTGGTCCATGTTGCAGATCGACCGACTGTCTGGGGGATTTGAACGAGTCGGTAGTCGTAGCCGTGAATCATTGCTACACTCGTCAATCACAAAGTAAAAGCAGATAGAAGTGGGACGGACTAATTACCGAACATGAAATGGTTGAGTCTTCCACTAGTATCTGGAGGAAGTCCGGTCGCGTTCAATGGAGCCTTGCTCAAAACACCTTTTGGGCCATCAAGATGGCGGCTGTCGACGTCTAAAATGAGTATTTTCTTGCCTAATGGTTCAGTGAACCTCAATGGTTCCGCAAGCCAAAACATTTTCCCTGTGCGGCCGACAAATATGGTTTTCGTAATGGGATGTATATACGGATTGTATAGTTTGCGAACCGTGGAGGAGTATGGGGAGCTTTTGATAGTCCATTGAAAGTGTTTTCTATACCAAAGTTAGTGTTTAATTTCAATGTTTTGCTTTGGGTGATCTCGCACTGCGCTGGTTGATCAATCAATACACTGTTCAAGCAGGAGTAGGCCCAGAAGAGCGCACACGCTATCAGACTCGAAGTAAAGATGGCGGTGACTCGGCGAGGAAACATGAGTCCTGACCTTGGATGGCGCATGGAGATGGTGTATGCATGTAAAATGGAGATCCAATCTGTTGATTTGATATAGAATAGGATTGACATGACATGACATAATGTTGATGAAGTATGGAATATCTACCAGATTTCCTCTGCCATTCCATTTTGAATACTCACCTCTTGCCGCTTTTTGCTCCGGAGAACTAACACGCCTTTATTTACTTCTCGCTTCCGTTCGTTCCATTTCTTATATTATGTAGTTGCGCTATTGACTAAAAAGCTAACCGGATGGATTTCCGGGGTTTCGACGCTGCCTCTCCTGAATTCCTCTTCTTTGACCGAACTTCCCGTCCCTTCAATTCGAAGTTCAATTGCGAACGGTGGAAGTCGATGATTAGAACACGCTGCAACTCCTCATTCCACAGTATGTTGCCTAAGCGAAGGCCCCCATGCATCACCCCTAGGGAATTTATTTCTTTCCTAGAGCGTCGAGTCTGCTTTCGCAGTTCTGGAGAATACTCTATACTATTAATAGTCTCACCACCCCACCCCATGAGTAACATATGCCGAATCTCACCAGCTCCGTGGAGGAAGTAACTCATATTTAGATCGATCGGGCCAAGGAACACAGGGATCGCTGACCCCTGGGCTCTCTGAAGAATACGATACAACTCTGTTTCAAGAGAAACCTATGGCCAGAGATGCGTTGTAGTCCCTTTGCCGACGACTGTGTAGCCATAGACGGCACATGTGATCTTGAAAAATGCACCATATGACCCGCACTTGTTGAGTGGTGTACAATGTTGATCGATATCTGTATCTAATTGCTGGTTGAGCTGGCGAAGAAAGTCCGGTGCCGTGATTTGATGTTTGCTACTTCGGCCTTGTGTATGTAAAGCCACATTAGGACAATTCTGATCTAGGATGTCATTATGCTGAAGCCCAAGCAAGCATTTTTGGGTATAGAACTGCATTGTATGTTGTCGGGACTTATCTCCTGGGTTATGATGAAAACCTCCCGACCGCGACGATTGCTGAGGGGATGATGTGACCTGGCTAAGATTTCGCTTTCTTCTAGGTTCAGGCGCTCCCTGGCTCGAATCCGAGTCTGAGCCTGAATCTGGAGGTTGGTTGATGTTTCGTGTAGGCGCACAGCCACTTTCAACCTGTGCCCGAGCTTTAGGCGTGGGCGATTGCAGAGATGAAGATGGTTCGTAGTCAGAGCCTGTGTATTCTGAACCTGATGGGGTTTCCCGTAACTCTATCTCGGGGATCTGTGACCGTATAACAGCAAAGCTGGTTGCCCAGGTATGTAGTTTGGATTTAGCCTGCTTTCGCCAGGCATTATCGCGGACATGGGATTGACAGCTCATCAGAGCTAGACAGAGAACTCGAGCGATAGCCGTGGTCGGTTGTCGGTAGCTCAAGTCATCCTGCACCTCCATATTGGGCTCACACAGAAAGTATAATAGGGTATCGGGGGCTTCGAGCGGTACACGAAGAAGGACTAACGCAAGTCCAATAGTCACATAAGAGTATTCAGGCCCTTCACAGATCATAACGTGATATTCTTGAGCAAGGACCGCCCCGACCATCTGTTCTGCGTTGTATTGCAGTTTTGATGCCTTGTCTGTAGGGATAGATTGTCGCTGGGCCACTTCATCCCTGAAGTTCATTGGACGCAGGCCTATTCTAAGATTCTCCACTGTGAGCTTGCGGGGTGGCTTATATTCGACAGTCACGAGAACGTCACTACTACCATCTAGTTTGTGATGGATGCAGAACCGATCAGGCCTCGGTGGTTGCGATGGATCATCACGGGCACCAGCTTCAAAGCTATTGGTATGACTTTCAAAGGAAACCCCCTTACCAAGTCTGAAACGCTGCTGAGCTTCGGATCGATTACATAGCTCTGAAATTAGATTGCACACATGGTTTTCAACGCCAAGTTTTTCGTAAGTTACCAACTCGTCTTCATAGCGTAGAATGCCCAATGATTTGGCGACGCCTCTTAAGTTCAGCCACAGACCAGAAAAGTCGGTATGGATGCTCGCTGTCCGCCTGAACGTAATCGCAAACTGGGTTATATATCTTTTGCTGTACTATATGACAGTCTTCCCACTTATCAAGTCTGGTAGGGCAATGCTTCCCCCAGGGTAAGGGGGGGGGCGTCCCTTGGGTGGAACGCGATGTGGTTCTGATTTGCAAGGGCTGAGAAAGCAATTCATGGCAGGTTTGGACGAATTCAATGAAGGTCGTCTTTTGGGTGGACTTAAGAAAAAGCTTCTTGTAGTCGGGAGAGCTTTCGCGATCCATTTAGACCGAAGTACTGGATATATAAGAACGTTGGAAATTTATGTTGTTGTTTGGAGTCTAGGAGCCCCTGGTACCCCTGTTCACTTGTCGGAGACCGGCGAAAGTCTAGGGCCGAGTCATAGACCTCTTGAGATGTGTCGCGTTGGAATTTTCTAAAACAAAGGTCTGGGAGGGTGAAGGAGCAAGAGAATTTGCTTAAATCGAATCTAGATTTTGAAATATTTCATCCAGTGAGAGACATTTTGAACAAGCCAATAACGAATGATGCCTCCCATATTGAACGCCTACGCTACCCCGATCAACCCATTAAGATCCTGGAGCAGCTGCTGTACCAGCTCCATATTGTCTGATTTCTCCCGCAATGCGTTCTTTAGCGCACCGACTGCTTCCTTGGTATTTCCGGACACTGCCTCCCCAGACTGCAGTTTCTTCTCCGCAGATTTGATACTTTCCTTCGCACTTCGCATCTGCGACCAGTACACTGTGGTCTTGTTGAGATATCCAGTTTCCTCAAGAGGCAAATTCCACTCATGAGGAGTCGTCTCGACGATATCCAACCATTTAGCCATGTGCGGCCATCGGCGCTCCCCCAGGCCTGGGAAGTGCACGAGCAGATCTCCCCTTTTGCCTTCATACGCCCAGTCCCATTCGTAGGTGTTGATCCATGGCCGTGGCAGGTAGGAGACTCCATCCGCGTAACCCTGTCCCTTTGGACCCCCGGTCGTCTTGTTGAGCACACGTCTCATGCCTTCCTGGTCGGCAGATCGACCGAGGTCAATCTGAGGGAGATAAAGAGGGTAGCCCATTGTTTCGGTAAGGAAACTGATCATCCAAGGATGGACATGGAGGAACATGATTCCTGTGTTGAGGCCATTTTGGTCCTGGGCTGCCACCAGGTGGATATCTTTCAGGTCTGATGGCGGAAGGAAGACTTCAACGGGGATGTCGTTGTTCAGTATAATCGAGTCTGCATCTACCCACCTACAAAAGTCAGTATTTCTCAAGCAGATACACAGAAAGAAAAAACATACATCAACCATTCCATTCTCTCGCCGGCTGGCTTGGTCAATTCATTGATCACCAAAGATAGCAGATAGCTCGGTTTATTCCAAAATCCGACCGCAATGTCCTGTCGCAGGATATGCATGGGGTATCCCCATCGCTTCCCGTGGCGTTCATGGCTCTGCAGCGCTCTTTCGTACATATGGTTCGTCTCTCCGTATAGCATGGACACTTTGGCGACTCTTTGCAACTTGTTGCTGGGAGTATCATCTGACTGGGGGATATAAAGCGTCTTGTAAGACTTGATTGAGACCCAAAAAACACATATAACTGATAGAACTACCAGGATGATGTTCATGGGTCGTTGTTTGAATCCCATTTGGTGCTGAATCATGGCTGACATCACCGCGCAGGTGCCAGACTTTTCATGGTAGATGAGAAGAAAAATAATGCTTGCTTGAGATAGATGAGATTATTGCTGGATTTAGAGTCCATGTTTGATTCGAGGCCCGGGAGTTGTATGAATCCGTACTTCCGGATTGGGAATGCCGTTTTCGGCAACTCAACCATATCCAATCGATAGCAACGAATAAAGTCCTATTAAGGTGATTTATAAATAGGTATTAGTTCAATAATTGTAAGCAAAAGGTTCATTTAATCTAGAACCCATGGAAATCTGTGTTGCGTACGGGTACGGGCCCACTGCCCACATGGCGCGTATGAAGCCCGCAACGGTGGTGTCCAGGAACACCTTTGGTGGGTGTTCGGAGTAGATTTATGATAAGAAGGAATGTCACCAGATCTCCAAAGAAACATTCCCGCGACTAAGAGCGACACCTAATATATTACACAAGAGCATTTAACCGCCCACACGACATGGCCCCATACTATATTATAGACCAGAAAATCATAACAGAATGTCCGATTCTTGTCACCGCACTGGTGTATATACTGTAGGTCTTAAGCTTGTTTTGAGATCACAGAGCAACCCAGATTACCTGGAAATTACAGCATTGGGTATAACATATCGGTTAAATAGTACCAAAACTGGCAGAGGGACGATTTCCATGTTATATGGTACAGATGAGCATATATTATACACCACATGTTTCAAATATTTGTACAGCATCACATATGCAAACAACTTTAACTCCTTGTTCCCATGCATCAGCGACCTGGCCGCCGTTGAATTCATTGGTATAGCCAGAACCCATCCAGAACGAATCGCGAACTGGATCGCGCAAAATAACGTAGCTCGATATCCATAGTCAAACACATGCATTATGACCCTGGACTCGTGTTTTGGCTGGTTGTATTTGAGTCGCCGGTGGTGCTATGTACCGTCTGGAGCTTGAGGTACTCCTGCTCGAGGGCCTTTTGCATTTCAAAGTCGGCCTGGCGTTCTAGTCGGACACGCTGCTTTTCCATATCACGTTCGACTCCTCTGTGCATAGCCTAACATCCAAAAAAGTAAGTATATGCCAGAAATAGAGAATCGAATCTGTAACATACCGCTCTATCCGCCTCTTGTGCCCAGTGGACAAACCCGATAATACCCATTGTGCCGAGGCCAGTGGCTGCGAATGTGAGTTTTGATGCGCGAGACATGGCAGGATAAATGAGAACACGGCTCGACACAGAGGTTCAGCAAATAATGGTCACAAACAATGTTCTGGCGTGTTAGCTGTTCATCAAAACGAGGCCCGGGATTATCAGTTTATCGATCACCGGGCGGCGTTTGGTGGCAGAACCCCCACCGCTCTGGGGGGCGATGCGTGGCTCCGATCGACCTAGGCTCGGAGCTCCAGACTCGCCGTTTAATCGTTCCTGTCCAGCCCTATTTCCCCTTTGCCCTATTTCCAAAGCTCAGAGGTCTCTAGCAAATATGGTGAGCAGTCCATCTCGGAATTGATGGCCAGTCGCTAACGGTGAACAACAGTCGGCTCAGAACTCCGCGGGCATTCAGACCCTCCTCGATGTAGGTCTTGGTTGTATGTTGAACGCAGCGTGGAGATACTAACCACAGAACTGCCAGGCCGAGAGAGAGGCTCAGAAGATTGTGCAGAAAGGTAAGTCCAACTTATGCTTACCCCTCATCGCTGCCTATCACAAACACTAATACGTCACATCACATTTAGCCAGAGAGTGTACGCAATACAAACTTACCTGTCACCATTCGCTTCATCGAACTAATTGTTTCGCAACAATACAGACCGTACTCAGCGGATAAGAGACGCCAAGTCAGAGGCCCAGAAGGAGATCGAGGAATACAAGAACCAGAAGGAAGAGGAGTACAAGAAGTTCGAGGGCGAGGTGAGATACAGCTTCTAAACGGCGGTTATACCCAGGGGGCTTCACAGTGCTAACCTGACTGTTTCGCTAGCACTCAAGCGGATACAAGGTAGCCGAGGCGGAGGCCGACAAGGAAGCCGAGGTCAAGCTCCAGGAGATCAAGGAATCCGGCAAGAAGGAGGGCGAGAAGGTGATCGCAGACCTCATTCGTGTGACGACCGACGTCAAGCCCGTGGCGTCTGAGAAGATCAAGGCATAATGTAGATATTCTGGGTTATCTTTTCTTTCCTCGCGTGAATGCGCTTGCGTGTCTGTTCATCGATATCCAATTGTCGGACAATATGATTTTCTTTTTGGTTTAACCCTGTGTATATGATCTTGATGGAGTCTGGATCTCACTCATGCTGGAATACGCATGTCGTATTCATATTTTATGGTGTTCCCAAACATCAGGCTTGAATCTAGGCTTTTCAATCTGCGGCCTGTCTGAGTACTGAGCACCACAACACAGTTATTCGTCCTTATTGACCCAGATTACTCTTAACCTCTTGTGGAGGGCTATGCTTTGACGAATTTCAAACTACATCACGAATCCACCAAACCAGACAACACACCCCTGATACCCGTGGCTGTTCTTACTCGATACCAGGTGATGGCAACGAGAGGCGCAGGATGGTTCAATGCGCTAGATGAACCCCCAGGCAGGTGTCAGTATTCATTCCCGTTGAATGGATTTCAGGGCAACGAGTCCTGCTGGCAACACATGCTGGCGCCAGTGGCGCTGTTGGTTTTAAGGGGTGTCTCTACTACTTCAGATCCTTCGTCGGGCTATATCAGTTGCCTGTTATTATAAAAGGAGATTCCGCTTCATTCGAGACAAGATAATTTTAGATGTACAGTAATGTCATATTCCAAAAAGCGACCTCTTCCTATGTGTCTTTCTCCTGGGCCACTCCCTTCTCCCCGGCAGTTCGATGGCCCTCACAACAGGCAATCGCAGCACAAGAGAAGTCAGTCACAGTTCTCGCTACTACTACAGCTTCTATATCGCTACAACAACCTTGGAGTATACCGTGACTACGTTTTCCCATCGAATGGTCAAAATTGCTGCGATGTAAGAGAGTGGCTGTTGAAATTTGTCTATTGGTAGATCTTGGAATGATTGGTTGTCGTTTTGAATTAATTTCGCATAAAAAAAGCATTCATTATAATGCATCGACTTTCGAAGAGTTAGCTGAGGAAACTTTTCTTTCCTTTTTGTATAGGTTATGCTCTTTTGTAAACAGAAGTATAGTCCATGTTGGCCTGAGGCACCAACCCTCTTTCCCGTTGCGTCATTCCGCGCGGAGTCTCATTCGACAACCTATCTGCGGACGACGCAGAACAATGAAATATGCAATTCTTACGCGGAATGCACTTAAACGGTCTTCAATAACCTCCTACTCATACGGCCAGACTGCATGCTACTCTAACAACAGGTTGTATCACGGGTCTCCTTGCAGACCCAGACCAAGTCTCGAACCGCGATTAGAGGACCATGGCAAAGTAATTGTCGATGAATACTCAATCATCCGTGATAAATATGGTTTGTTCCTTTAGACTTGAATGGTGTGGACAATTGCTGACTCGCGATTAGCCGCACCAAAATACCCTGTCGTTCTCGCTCATGGCTTGCTCGGGTTTGATGAACTACGCCTTGCTGGCCCATATCTCCCCGGTGTTCAGTACTGGCGTGGAATCAAAGAGGCCCTGACGGCACGAGGTATTGAGGTTATCACGGCGACAGTGCCCCCATCGGCTTCCATTGAGGAGCGGGCTGAGCAATTGGCCCGAAATATCGAGGCTGGGGCTCGAGGAAAAGATGTTAATATTATTGCGTATGTTATCTTCATTAACTGGTTACGCATATGGACATACATATTCTGACTGATTTCTGTATAGGCATAGCATGGTGAGACACCTCAATCATTGCGATGAAGTTAATGCTTACCTGTGATTAGGGGTGAGACATAACAAGAGGATCATACTATACAGCGCAAGCTAATTAATGGCTTGCAAAGTGGTCTTGATTCACGATATATGATTAGTCACATACGACCGGAGAAGTTCAAAGTCTTGTCACTGACCACTATCGCCTCTCCGCATCGAGGTCTGGCCCATCATAGCTTTTCATTCGCCTTCCTGCTAACTGTCTAGCAGGCTCATCTGTGGCGGACTATGTACTTGATCAAATTGGAGGTTCGTCACTATTTACTCGCTTACTGGGATGGCTTAGAAGATAACATTGATTTCTGTGCAGCCGATCGCCTACCTCAGATCTATTATGCCCTTAATCGACTAAATGTCGAGACAGGTGCATTCGCTCAACTAACACGGAAATACATGACCGAGACCTTCAACCCCAATACCCCAGATGTGGATGATGTCAGGTACGTGCCACATATTCTCCCCACTTTACGCCCTGCCAACATTCCCCAGATATTTCTCATATGGAGCAGCAGTGGAGCCAAGTATATGGTCTGCGTTTCGGCTTTCACACCGAGTACTTGCGGAGATTGAAGGACCCAATGATGGCCTAGTCAGCGTGTCTAGTAGCCGCTGGGGTGGCGATGCAGGCTACAAGGGAACCCTGATGGGCGTGAGCCATCTAGACCTGATCAACTGGACCAACCGCCTTAAGTGGCTAGCCGGAGAAGTAACAGGCAACAAACGGAAGTTAGTTGATTGCAGATTATATTTTGGGAATTATGCTGATCTTCATGCAGGTTTAACGCCATTGCATTTTACTTGGATATTGCAGGTATGTGTTACGGTCTGATTGGATCACTTGAGACTAATAAGCTGGCTGTTCACTAGACATGTTGGCCAAAGAGGGACTTTGAGAAAGATATAATTGGATTTCCATCAGCCCTGTTGTGGCTTCGGATTTGATATGGGAAATTCTGGTGCCTGGAGCTGGAAACCGGATATTTTTCTTTCTCTTCTTGCCTATAGACTTATGTATAGACATATTATTGTATAGAATCAAGCCAGTAAACCTGTCGATTAGTACAATAGACGATTGCATTTCAAAATAAGTTATTTACTATCCAAGTAGCTATGAAAGAGTGTACAGATATAAACCGTTGAACTTATAGTTTCCGGGTACTAACGGAATTGAGGCCTTTGTCTTAGAAATGTGGCTGTGATGTGATTGAGGCGCAGCATATAAGTCTAATCCAGACCTCTAGCCCTGGAGCCTTTAATCCTGTAAAAGTCCCTGATTATGCTGGAGACTGTGGCAGTTGTATATTGCTTGGCAATCAGTTGATCCCGCGAACGCTCAAAACGTCATTCCGAGATCCTTCGCATATAATCTGCATTCCCCCCCCCCTCATCTCACAGGCCCACGTCTCACGCTGAGGTTGCCTTACTCGCATCTTTCAACAGCTTGATACTTGTCGCATTATTTTCCAGCGACCGTGTTTCCCCTATTTGACCCTTCGAACGCCGGCACCAACCGAAGAGAGAGAGCCCCGCCAGGGCCCGGGCGCCCGCCACCATGTCCGCAAATATCGTCTTGGACAGCCGCCACACCCATTATACAAATCTGGACTTCCTCAAGGGCAAAGTTGTGCTACAGCTACCGACGGAAGCAGCCATTGGGGCCATTCAGGTCAAACTGGAGTGCGAGAGTCGCACTCGTCTATCCGGTCCCAAGAACCCTCAAAATGTGCACTCGGACAAAAAGCGAACGGAGCTTGAGGTTCACAAGGTGAGAGGATGTGGTTTATCGTACTTATCGGCGAGATAAAATATCGACTGGAGCATTGGTTAACCAACGAATGCAGATATTGTACAAGGTTGCTACCGTCTTCCCGACACCGGGTGTGATGCAGAATGAGTCCCCTGCACCTACATATACCTTTGCCGCAGGGTCATATGAGTATCCTTTCGAATTCAAGGTAAAGAGTCTTTTCTATGGCAATTAGAACTCTTTTAACGCTTTGCTAGTTCCCCTTCAATAATTCATGCAGCACCACCAACAGCATGCTCACCAATCTAAGCTTCTCCGGGTTGAAAGTTGAGGTAGCTAAAGACACCAATCGACACGTCAGAAAGACTCTCCCGCCATCTTTAAGCGGGTTTCCGGGCGTAGCAGATATCAAATACTTCGTCAAGGCAACAGTCATCCGGCCGCAGTTCTACAAAGAAAACATCAGATCGGTAAGTGATATGCTCAGATAATATGCCATTGTCGCACTCGCTAATTGGCTTCTCAGATTGTGCCTCTTAATTTCCTTCCAATTGAGCCACCAAGAGTCGGGAATCCCAATGAGGAAACCTACGCCAGGCGGCAACACCAATTCTCCAAAATGCAGATGGCATCTAAGAAAAAGAGTATCTTCTCGCGGGGATCTGCTTCTACACCCAGAGACTCATATCCAGAGCCTCCTCGGGTGTCTGTGGATGCTCGACTCCCCAACCCATCTATTCTCACTTGCAACGAACCTGTCCCCCTCCGTCTCCTCGCCAAAAGGCTGAGCGAGGGACCCGACGCAATCTTCCTTCAGATGTTGCAGGTGGAACTAATATCCTACACTAAAATTTTGGCTCATGACCTCAACCGCACTGAAATTAACTCATGGGTTATCATGAGCCGCAGCAATATGGGTATCCCGTTAGGCAAGCCAGAGGACCCCGTAGGCACTGATTGGACTATTGATCCAGCTCTGTGGAATCGGTATCCCTTACCTAACTCGGTGGCACCGTCCTTTGAGACATGTAACATTGAAAGATCTTACGAGCTGGAAATTCGAGTGGGCTTAACCCATGGATTCCAGGTATGTTGAATCACCAACCCCTAGAGTTGTCTCTTCGCTGACCATGGCATAGCCTCAACTTATTGTTCTGCCCCTACGAATGCCAGTCAGAGTATTCTCGGGAATCGCTCCACCACAGGCCCTCCTGGATGCAATGGCCGCTGCATCACTTCAGCCATCATCATCGTGCTCTAAACAGAAACCCCAGCCCAGCTTGCCAGCACAGGTGGGAAGCAGCCGACCACCCATGCCACCACGGCCAACCGGCGAGCCTGTACCTGTCAATTCCGGAGATGTATATGACGACGCACCACCCAGTTACGAGGATACCATGGGAGACCACCTGAGTCCAGTGGATGGACCACGCCGCGAGTATCACCCACCAGACGCCTCATCACAACGCACAGTAGAATATGGAACTGATTCCAAGTCCGCAGCCCCACCGGGTAAGGCACTTGAGGATGAGCCCGCAGCAGAAGGATCCTCGGCGCCTCGTCGAGGCCATCGTGCCTCCACAGAGTCCTTCGATATGCTACCTACCACACCCCCGGAGTCACCATCTGGATCGCCTCCCGCATCCCCCGTGAGACGTCCCGCGAGTATGATGAAACTTCCTCGGAGCACCGTTGATGAAGAAAGCCCGCCGCAATACGAGCCTGTTGCGGGGAATCAGCTGGACGCTCCCCAAGCTGTGCAACGCCAGCCTTCACGGAATAATCTTCGTCCTATGAACTTGGGTGTTCCTAATCGGAAGCCTGTGCCGCGAAGTTCAAATCCTTGAGGCTAATGGGCTCAATAGGTTGTTTGATTTTCACTAATTTGGTCATATTCTCCCCTCTTTCATGCTCAATGGGTTTGGAATTAATTGGAGCTTCATCGCACTTTGCGCTAGTGATTATTCCAGCACTCATAGCATTACCCATCAAACAAACTGCATTATTGCTACCTTCGAACTCGATACCCCATCAAATTTCGGTGATGAAAAGTGTTTTTAATATCTTGTTCTTGAAATGCATCAAAGGTCTCTGGAGGTGTTAGTGTCTAAGGGATCTTTAATTGAACCGATCGGGTGTAGGGTCTATTGAATGCGATAATTCGTTTGAAATACGCTTAGTCTGAAGAATAAGCCCAATTCAATGAAGCCGATATCACTCAGTGTGCATCAGGCCAGTATAGAAATAGGTTTGTTTATGGGAATATCTCAGACATGGTATCCATTTCCACTTATCGTAGCACTCAGTGTGACCATAGCTCCTACCACAGCCAGCCGTTCTCATCTTCCCTCCAATCCGCATTGTTCTTTTCGATACCTGGTATAAGAGCACCGGGGTGACCGTCTGGGAGGGCAAGTTGAAATTGATAAAAGAAGCGGTCTTTGAACTCCTGTGGTTCGTCGAGACGATATGCGAATGTAAACCCGGAGATGTGCCTATAGAGCGTTAGATAATACTCCCCTATTTTGAAATGATAGCATAGGCATACATTTGACCAGAAGATTCGTCATAGATGATTTTAGATGAAGTAGCCGGAAGTGGCATAAACCCGAATTTCACAAACCTCCTGTTTAATGTTAGCTAGCAGTCACCATGATAAGGCTTCGCAAACATACGTGAATACCTGACGAAACTTGTCACGGATGACCTCTCTCGTTGAAGGGCCGAAGCCAGAATTTAATAAGATCAAAGGAATCGCTAGGGACTTTTTCCCAGACAATATAGGTGACAAAGCCCCCAGGAACCATGTCGTCTTCCTTTTGCTTGCTTTGCTGATAGCCCAGTAGTCTCGGGACGACCTCACATCCGTGTATCAGGAAAAATTTCAGGGCGTTCAGTTCTTTGTTCTCTGGTTCCTCAACGGCCTGGCTAGCTCGGAGGGTTGGCTTAAATTCGGTACCAGCAATAGGTACTTGTTGGCGGATGCGCATGAAGGCGAGCTTGGTTTCGTTGCCGGGACCGGCAGGGTGACAAAGGAACTTTGCTGAAGTGTATGAGACTCCCATACCATCGCTGACATCTTTTCGAGTCAACCGCCACGGATCCTCTCTCAGTTTCTCAACAATTACCCAGGTCTGGGCGGGGATGTGCAATGGCTCTTCGATAACAGCGTCAAGCGTGATCTCAGTTCCTTCAAGGTCGGTGAAGTATTCTATTTGAGATGTCATGTTGGTTTGGCTATCAATACAAAGAGAGTATTCTTGATGAAGATATGTTATAGAATCGACGGGATGACCTGAGGTGTGGGAGAAAGAGGTTGAAAGTTTTAGATCATCTCTATTACTACAAATCACCACATACTTAGGTATGTATGAATAGTTAGGTTATACATAGGAACGTCGATTTGGTTTAAGCCGTTTCTACTACATGCTAGCTACAACTGGAAAAAGACATCTAAAAAGACATCTCAAAAGACTACGAAAAAAGATGTCCCAAAGATGTCCCAAGGCATAAGATGGATGTATAGAAAAAGGAATATGATGTGCGCTAGTCCCAAAACGGCTAGCGTATCCTCCACGCGGATTGAGCTCTGCTTTCTTCTTCCACTTGAGCTCATGTCCAATCCTATGGGCATCTGTCCTCACATTGTATCTTAATCAAACCCCGTTAAACCAGCCCGGATTGGATCAACCCCGCACCGAAACATTACCGAGTACTCCACTCGAAACCTCCCAACAGCAACACGAAAAAAAGTCCATTCACCGCGTCAATGATTTAGCTCGCGACTGACCATCCACCATGCGTCTCCACCTTGTTATCTCACGGCATGGCCTGCCGGTCACGCGCATTCTGTGGACCACGACTTCGTCTACTTCTGTACTAGGCGAGTATGGGACTCAACGCCCGGCATCAACAGCAGCTGTCGCATCGTCTCGCACCCCGAACATCGCCTTCTCGAATGGCGGGTACACGGTTGCACAACTCCTCGAGGATGTGAATGAAGTCGTGCCGCTGGAAACCGAACCAAGTATATTTGATGCGGAGTTCAGTGGCCAGTGGGGATTGGAAGATTACGTTGTCGAAGTTGCTGGCTCGGAATGCCTTCATTTTATGGAAGTTGATGGGTTACTCCGAGATGGAGACGAAGTTGTGTATGTGCATGTAATGGTTGTTCTAATATCGTACACTGAACTAACTTCTCACCTTCTAGTATCCGCGCCCTTCAATTGGCAGATCTCCGGACCAGAAGGCTCTGTGGTCGCCACCAAATTACTGCCGAGGGCAAGCATCTGATCGACGGCGTGCCCTTTGGGTCACCGTTCCTGAAAAGAACTACCTCTACGCGACCTGCAATCACCATACCCCCAAGGAAGAAGCGACGCACGGTTTTCTCTGGCTGGGAGCACGCTCCAGAATTTGTGGCTGACGAAGGACATGCCGACGAGGAAGGTGATGGAGAGTGGCTTCCGCCTCCAAACACTGGGTTCGGAAAGGAGCTTTCTATTGTGCCCCCCGAGCATGAAGAGTCTATGGCCACGGTTATTCGCCATCCTGTTGACCACACCGCGGAATCTGACAGTGAAGCGGACATGTCTGATATGCCTGAAATCGAGGAAGATGAATTGGAGAGCGAACTCCAAGCGCTCAAAGAGGACTTTGAAGAACCTTCTCAATTTGTTGACATCAGAAACCAGACTCGGAATGCCAGTGGGCACCCACTACGTGCTACCTCGATAGTCAAGCGACCAACTTCCAAGGGGTCACTTGCAGCTGCCTCATCTCTTTCCAGCAAGCGGTCTCGCGCAGAAGACTCATCTCCCAGGACCTCCAAGGCCGTGAGATTCAACAAGGGGGATGAGCAGGAGGACGAAGATATGCCCGATCTCCCACAAGTTACGCAAGTTCCGCAAGTGCCACAGGCGGAGGAAAGTGCTGCTGAATCTTCCGACTCTGATTCATCCGACTCGTCTGCGTCTTCCTCCGATAGCGATTCCGATGATGATTCCGATGATGATTCTTCGAGCGAGGTGGCGCCTGCGGCAGAGGCACCTTCTGATTCTGATTCTTCCTCAAGCTCCGAAGACTCTGATTCATCAGACTCGGATTCCGAAGAGGAAGCCCCCGCGCCTGTCAAAAAAGTGCAACCAGTTTCCGTGGGCGCTCCTGGTGAAGGGTCCATCCGCACCAAAAAGAGTAACAACCGCATCAAACTACGCCGCCGTCTATCAAAGCTCAAAGAGCTTGGTGCTCTCCCCGAAAAAGCAGGCTTCGATGCATTGCGGGAGTGGGAAAACAGCCACGGAGGCTGGCATACTCCGGAACAATACCTTAACCCGGAGCCATTCGTGAAACCCCAAGAACCTGTGGAACCGGAACAAGTATCTGCCGAATCTTCCAGCAAGAAGCAAAAGAGAGAAAAGAAAGAACAGGAGCAGAAGGAGTTCGAAGCCAAGCGCCAGAAACTGCTTCGCGATCTTGCCTCGGGTAATGGTGTTGATGTAAGCGAGACATCAGAGAAGGAAAATGTCCGGCCTGCCGCATCTGTCGTCGGAGAGATCCCTGTTTCACAAGAAGTGCCCGGCAAAGATCAGCCGGGGCAGGAACCTTCGAACCGACGTTCCCTGGACATAGCTAGCTCACGACGCATGCTGTTTGGATCTCTCGGAATGCGAACCCCGAAGACCAAGGAAGACGAAGAGGAAACACGGAGAAAGCTCGCTGCCAAAGCTAGTGCATGCGGGCGCCGAAACAAACCTTCTAAGCAAGACACCCAAGAAGAGACCGACCAGATGCAAGAGGACGAAGATGCATCCGACATTGATTGGCAAAACAAACTTGTCATCCGTGCTGTCGAGTGTCTCTACCCTCAAGTTGATATGACCGCGCCTCCATATCCTTTCGTTCAACGTTGGGACCAAGAAGCCAATGCATTGATCCGTGAGCTCAAGGGCCCCAACAAGAAGCGGAAGAGAAAGCAGCGTGTCCAGGTCTACGAGGAATATGAGGAGCAGGAATACGATGAAAATGGGAATTACTACGGCTATGATGAGCAATACCAAGGCGGAGACGACCAAGCCAATCATGAGGGTGATTACGAAGGTGAGGCCGATCCGCATTATGAGGGTCATTGGGAAGGCGAAGCTGCTCCCTACTATGAAGGTCATTATGCTGGCGAAGCTGAAGGAGATCAGATGAATTATGACGATGCTCCTGAACCTGAAAAATCTACCTTCGATGACCTACCTGCGATCCCCGCCGACATAAGTTCTGTGCCTGATTTGGCCGAGAGCGAAGCGAAGGTCGGCGCAATCATTGCATTCCGCCAGTTAGACATGTCCAAAGCCACGAACTGGCAGCCTCAGATGTCTGGGTACCGAGTAGCTGAGGTGCGCTCTGTTAAAGATCATGGAGTGATTAATGTACTACTGGCCAAGCGAGACCGAAAGCCCCGTTCAGAATCCAGCGAGTATGACGAGCCCCGTCAATTCAGCAAGTTTGAAGTACCAGACCTAGCCAATGACGAGGGAGAGGATGACGGCTATCGGGAGCTTGCCTTTGCGGAACTCAGCGATCCGAAGCTTCTTCAACCCGCAGCACAGTCGGGTGCTGAATCTGAGGACCAGAATAATACTCGAGAAGGTAGCATGTCAGTGAAATAAACTCTGATTGATGGCTCATGCTTACATGTCCAAGTGTCTCTGTAGTTCAAGAATCCGTACCGAATGCCCAACCAACCCTATCTGAGGAAATGTACCTTGACGACACAACCTTTGTCACCATTGGAAATGAAGTCAGCCGTCTTGAGTCCCCCCGTGAATCCCCTGGAATGCCCGATGAACCTATCCAACAAACCCCTGGCAGGGGCGTGCCGCATATCCAAGTCCAGAGAGGATCTGATGAGCGCAGTATTACACCTCCAATCCCTTCACCTTCTTTCACTGGATTTCACTCTGCTCGATCCTGGCAGCAAATGACCCCTGGTGCTGAGCTCAGTCGCGAGCTTGAAGGCCATACTCTCATCGGAGGAGAAACGCCATCTGCTTTAGTCAATCGAGACGAGGATCCTTCCGCGGTGTCATATGCTTCTGCAAATCAATCCTTTGCCGATGATCCTGAGGACCAAGAAATGTCTGAGCATCAAGAGCATGAACGCCAGGTTGTTGTTGAAAATCTCGTGCCGCCTGGCGAGTCAGGAGAGAGCGGTCCTCAGTCTGGTTCACTCTTGTCCACCATTGACCGTAATGGTCAGGATGGTGCGTCTGATTCTGACTCTCTGTTTGTGAAAAGAGATACGAAAAAGGAAAAGGGCAGTGCCACTCCCAACAGCTCTTCTGAATCGTGGAAGGATCTTTTGAACAGATTAAGGAATGGTCCATCGGAGCCGGGCGATTCACTCATCACGAGCGGTGCCGACAGCAACGAAGACGACGGCAACAACAGCGAAGACAACAACAGTGAAGGCAATCAGAGTCCCGAGCGGTTGGAAGACAGTGTACAGCACTCCTACCTGGACCTCAATTTCTCACCACTTGACACCCCACGGGTATCCAATTCGCGCTCTCCCAACCCACCAACGAGTGCCCAGCAGGATGCCCAATCTCAAAAACAAGCCTCATTCCCTTCGGCATTTGAAACGGGATCCCCCGCCACATCTACCCACTCCAAACTCTCCCAGCGGGTGCATGAATCCGAATCCGCCTCCCAAATCCCCGCCTCCCAGGCATCCGAAGTGATTGACCTCACTTCTAGCCCGCGTGAATCACCTGAACCCAGCACATCCAATTCGAACCCATCCCAGCGCTCCAAATCTGCAGTGTATGGGAAGTCACAACGTGATGAGGACATTCCTCGCTCGTCTGGACGTCCACCCCGAGCTTCTACGGGGAGACTCCAACACATGGTGGAAGTGAGTATCAGTCCTTCCAGTCAGAAGAAGAGGCGGTCGTCGCGAAAATTCTGAAATATGCTTTATGGATCGTTATTGAAGTTGAGGAGATATGGATGTACTGTTGGCATTTTACCTTGTCTGTATATGTATGGACGCAGAGCGATGGCGTCTAGGAACCTTGCACATTCATTTTATTCCTGGACATTATTTTATTTCGGCTGAAAGTCAATACTATCTTATGATTATTCTGAATGTTCTTGCAGATGATAAAACCCTAGTGATGTCATAGTAGAGGATCATGTCTTGGCTTGTAGCTTGTCAAGATGCTGAAGGGCATGGTGAAGTGATTCGAGCTCCAGAATGATATCTTGATATTCGGTATTTGCACCGCCCGACTCTCTCAGACTGATCACTATCTTGGCTATTAACTGACCGACGGCCAAAAAGTCACCAATGGAGAAGCTGAATGACATCCTCAGTGCGCATAGACTTCAATCGTGTTGGGAAATCTCGCTATAGTTAGCAGGCTTCTGGTTCCTTTGGGCCATTTTGATAATATCTTGACCGCAGGGTTCATTCGGGCTGTGCTGCTCAGCTGCATAGTATCACCTGATCCTGGACTGTCCACCCATGGTGCGCGGGGTACGGACTTCAAGATATACGTGTGCATACGGAGTACTATTCTGAGTATTGGACTGGATGCTAGGAAAGGATCATTTGGTCAGCTAGAACAAGTGAGGTCTTATCTACTATTTATTTATTTCGGGTATACATCTTTAGTTAACTAACCCCCACGTCACAGTAAATATATGACCTATAGGAGGTAAATAGTTAAGCATTTTGCTCACAATTACATTCAATTTATTTTTTAATATATACTAGCCAGAATAAGTCTCTTTATTTTATTCCTTAATATTTTGGTCAATACTCAAACAAGATATTCGGATGTTGTAGATCAATGACAAAACCCTGCCGATGATTGGTTGGATTGATTTATCCACTGATGTCATGGGAGTTGTGTATACTTCAGGTATATTGCACGGCAGAGACTCTTCAAAAGCATTCCAGTCAATGGATTGAAACAAAGAAAAATTAACCTATTTACACAACTTCTTCTTCCATTCTCTCCTTTTCCTCCCCTTTAATCATGTATCGTCTAAGTCCATGGCCATCTCTCCAAGTATCCCGGCGGTGTAACTGTCTACTCTCGTCATTACGCCATATTCCCTCACCCCGCATATCCAGCTTACTCTGGACCTCTTCTTCTTCTTCTGCTTCTGCTTCTTCTTCCTCTTCTATCCATTCAACGTCTAACGCCCATTCATCTCCATTCAACTCAATCCAATCAAAACGCTATCTATCCAATCTATCAACAATGGCCCAAGAATACAAACTAAAAGACATCTCCTCCTTCGCTTCCCTCAACTCTCTAGACAAGATTGAGGCCGAAATCGAAGGCATTGAAGATGGAAAGGTTCTCCTCGTCAAGCTGGAAGACAAAGTCCACGCCCTAAGCCCACGGTGCACGCATTACGGAGCACCGATGAAGAATGGTGTTGTTACTGGAGACGGAAGGCTTACATGCCCCTGGCATGGAGGTAAGTTCCTTGTTTGGGTCTCCTTTTGTTCAACCAAAAGTAAAGAACAAAGAGAAAGAGCTAACACAATACTATATAGCCTGTTACAATGTCACAACTGGTGATGTGGAGGATGCCCCAGCTCCCAACGCGCTGAACAAGTTCGAAATCTTCGAAAAAGAAGATGGCGTATACATCCTTGCTAAAGAGGAAGATGTCAAAGCAGGACAGCGCAATCCAGTTGTGAAATGTAGCGTGTCAGAGCCGAAGGAGAAGGTTGTTGTCGTTGGAGGGTAAGTCTCATCTCTCTTTTTTTCTTTTCTTTTTTTTTCTTTTCTTTTTTGTTCTTTTTACCTCAACATTATGCACATTTCGCGTGTTATATTTAACTTGTCGGTATGGACATATGGATGGGCGGGCACTTGGCCAAGCGGTTGTCGCTGGCGACAATTATAGAGATAGAGCCATGGAGATAGAGCACCGCCTGTTTGGAACCCGCCCATCCTCAACTCGAGTGCCGCTTGATCTCGAGTTGCCGGATCGCCTCCGGGCGATGACTTTTTTATTTTTCGTCTTTTTTTCGGGGATGCTATTCACAGTACTCCACATTGCTTTACGCTGCCTCACAGTGCTTCACAGTGCCGCCCTATGTCCCATACGCCCTATGCACATGTTTCTACATTTCCTCTCATTCAGATAATGAGATACCCACACTAACACTAAACAGAGGAAGTGGAACTCTTGGCCTGATTCAAGCTCTCCGCGAGCTAAAATACCCGGGGTCGATTACAATCATTTCTCAAGAGCCCGATCTAATCATAGATCGAACCAAGCTATCCAAAGCTTTAATCACAGACCCTGCCAAGATCCAATGGCGTCCACGAGAGTGGTACGCCGAAGCCGCTATAAAAACCATCACAGATGAAGTGACAGCCGTGGACTTTGAGCAGAAATCCATCTCCACCAAATCCGGCCAGAGCATCCCCTACACCAAACTGGTCCTAGCAACAGGCGGCGTCCCACGCAGACTGCCACTACAAGGCTTCAAAGGCGAACTAAACAACATCTTCACCCTTCGCACAATCCAAGACGTGGAGTCCATCCTCAAAGCCGCCGGCCAAGAAAAAAGAAACATCGTGGTAATCGGCAGCTCCTTCATCGGCATGGAAGTCGGCAACGCCCTCTCAAAATCCCACAACGTGACCATAGTAGGAATGGAAACCTCCCCAATGGAGCGTGTAATGGGCACCCAAGTTGGCCGAATCTTCCAATCAAACCTCGAAAAAGCCGGCATCAAATTCAACCTGTCAGCAAACGTAAGCCACGCAACACCCTCCCCTTCAAGCACCAACACCGTCGGCGCAGTCCATCTCAAAGACGGAACAACCCTCCCAGCCGACCTCGTCATCCTAGGCGTCGGCGTCCGTCCAGCAACAGATTTCCTCCGCGACAACAAATCCATAACCCTCGAGAAAGACGACTCTATCAAAACAACTTCCCACTTCCTCGTGCCAGGCTTGCAAGACTCTGTCTTCGCCGTCGGCGATATAGCAACATACCCTTATCACGGCCCTGGCGCTGATGCTGGCGGTTCGCCTGTCCGCATCGAGCACTGGAACGTCGCGCAGAATTCCGGACGTGCGGCTGCGCGTGCCATCGTGCATGCGCAGCGTGGTCCGCTGTCGTCTTTGAAATATAAGGCGTTTATTCCGGTGTTTTGGTCTGCGCTTGGAGCGCAGTTGAGATACTGTGGCAATCCGGTTAATGGGTATGATGATGTTGTTCTGCAGGAGATGGGGGAGGCGAAGTTCGTTGCGTTTTATACGGCTGGGGAGACGGTTGTGGCGGTTGCTACTATGGGGGTTGATCCGGTTATGGTTAAGTCTGCGGAGTTGATGAGGGTTGGGAAGATGTTGCAGAAGGGGGAGATTGTTGGTGGTGCGGATGTTTTGGCTGTTAAGGTCTGATGGGATATTGGGATATAATAGGGGATTTGAGGTTTGGATGTTAATGGATATGTCGGATAGTTTGAATCAAGTGTTTTCTTTAAATGTTCAATTGGCATATACACATTCGAATTCGAAAGGGAAAATAAGAGCAAGCAAACCGGAACGCCCATCCAGGATGTAGTCAACAGTGATGTATGATATCGGTGCTCATGCGGACATGTATACAGAGCGAATTTATTCGTCCTTGCTCTTCGACTTGGAAGACTTGGACTTCTTTTCTTTCTTCTCGGTCTTCTCCTTCTTCTCTTTCTTTTCCTTTTTCTCCTTCTTCTCCTTCTTGGGGCTGGCATCAACATGCACATCCACAGTCGAGAGCTCCTGCACCGCCGACGCCGCCGGGACGTTCATCACGGGGATAGACCCAGAGACCTTCTGAGACGCAGGGAAGAAAGACGGAGGCAAAGACTGTCCCTGACGCTCGGATGCAGAGAGCCTCTCCTCCTCCTCAACAGAAAGCATAGTTCCCTCAATACTGAGGAACCCACGATCCCGCTCAGAACCGGGAATAACATCCACATCAACAACACGGAAGCGCACAGAGCCACTCACGCGGTGTCCAGAAACAGACTGGAAGTAACCGGTGTGAGCAGACTCATCCTCCTCCTCCTCACCGTTAATCGCGATCTCCTCCGCAGAAAGCGAAGCAGGCTTGAAACATTCCTTCTCGGCGTCGAAATCCGCCATATCCTTATCAGAGCCTGAGTCGTCATCGGTCAAAGCCGGCGTCTCGGCTTCCTCGCCAGGCGGAACCCATTTCCAGTTCGAGGGCAGACGCTTGCGCTCAACACCGACAGAGAACAAATTGAACACTACAGCACCGAGGAATCCCTCCGACTGCACATTCACCCATCCGTCAAGGGTCTGTCCGCGCTGCGGCCGGAACATCAGGAACGTAGCGGTCAGGTAGACGTACAAGACACCGTACTCGTCCGCTGTTGTGGCGAGTGTAAGCGGCTGCGGGTTCAGATCCGAGGAAGCACGAGGATGAGCCGGCGGCTTGCTGGAGATCGAGGCATTAGAATAAGCCAAGACGACACCCTTCAACGGGGGGAAGTAGGTCAGAAGCAGTGGCGAGAGATGCTCGGCCAGCAGCGAGGCCAGCGCGTGCGTTGGCGAGATGGAGATGGGCGACAGGGGCAGGTAGAGGGTTGCTGTTGTGAGGGTGAAGGGAGACTCGGGATTTGAGTCTTGGATTTGTGGAGTTTTTGAAGATGGGGCTTGCTTTCGCTTTTTGGATGGTGATGCGGATGAGGATGCGTCCTTTTTGGATTTGCGTTTGCGCTCTGCGTCTGCTGTGCGCATCGGCAGGTTGTCGATTTCCATTGCGTCAATTGCCATCGTGGAGGCAATTTGGGCGCTCCACGGAGCTTGTCGTGTCGATGTGGAGGGATTGGAGTGCTTTTTTTTTTTTCCTTTCGGCGTCGAGAACTTTTTTTTTTTCATTTGGCTTTTGGTATGACGAGAGGGGAAGGCGGTGGGGTTGGGCGGTGACGGGGCGGGACTATTTGGGGAACTGCTCTTTGGGGATCTTATTGTTTGTAAACGCCAAGTGGCGCTTAGAGATCTATCTTTTATTTTTCTGGTTTCTTGTTTGCTATGGTGCAGTTGAGGTTATTTAGGTGATATTGATTTACTCGACATGGCGTCGCTTTTGCCTTTCTTCGGATGGGCTTTTCTCCCCAATGTGAGTGGAGCGCGATGCGGAGCTATACAACACGTGGAATGGAAGCTGATATGAATGACAGTATGCCACATCATTCTTACAAAGTGTCTACTATGGCATAACCATACGCGCGGGTGAACCCAAGCCACTCCCTCAGACTCCGCGGTACGAGCGCCACCGTCGCCGTATCTTCATCTTCGTGATCACCAGCTACCTCCTCTACACGCTTTACGAGACCTTCTACCAGGTACAGCTTGCAGGTGATTACTACCAAGCCCTGGGTGTATCACCATTTGCCGATGAACGCGCAATCAAGTCCCGATTCCGCCGGCTCGCAGCTCAATATCACCCCGATAAGGTCGGGCTGGACAGCGGATCCGATGCTTACTTCCTGTACCTTCGACAGGCGCAGGAAACCTTGGTGGACCCAGTGAAACGATTTGCGTATGACCGGTTCGGGACAGCTATGCTCGGATGGGGCGAGCAGAAGACCATGCGCGACTTCCTGATGACTTCGTTGGTCAAGTCGATTGTCCCGCAGTATATCGGCGGGTTTGTCACAATGCTTGTGCTTAACTGGCTATGGTGGGCGAATTGGGGCCGTTATGTGAGTGCACAAGATAATTACCGGAAGACTTTCAATTGCATAAGCTGACTCCGTTGTTAGTGGCGGTTCTACACGTTCGCCGCAATGCTGACCCTCGAACTTGGCTTGATTACGCACCCCCAGGCTGTGTTCATGCCTACCACATACCTTCCCGTGGCGCTACAAGCTTGGCTCCCTAAAAACTCATTCTACCTCCTCCCCTTCCAGATCCTGACGCTAGCACGCCGCGCCTCCATCATGTTGCACATTTTCATCTCCCAGGCTGCACCGCCCACCGCCAAAGTTGCCGGGAATGGGAATGGAAACGATAAGATATCGCCGCAGACTGTGCAGCGGATCGGAGAGTTGATCCAGTTGACGCGCGGCACGGATATGGAGGCGACACGGACGCTACAGATGGGTCTGGCACCTTTCCGTGGTGACCGTGAGAGTGTATCAACACTCCGGCGGGGCATGAAGGAAGGGTTGATCCTCGGCGGGGTGCGGTCCAGTCCTGAGGTGCAACGTGCCGTGGCACAAGTGGTTGAACGACGCAAGGCTGAGAGTGACAGTAAGCGCGATTGATTGGATTTTCAGGTGTAGACTTGAAACTTGAGGTTAGATGTATATTTACATATTTCCAGATATTGTATCCATGAATTCTTCGTAATCGATTAAGTATATAGGTATTTTGTGCTTTATTCTGGACGATCCCTTGGCAGTCGCGTAATTTGGCAAATTCTTTTGGTTCACCCGTGGACTAATCGAAGTTCACATTTCCGAAGTGGCGACCCGTAGTGCCCGTACTTTGTAGGGGGGGCTTTGTGAGAAGACTCGTGATACCCTCACCAGATCTGTTCAGAATGGGTCCACCTGGACTTGATCTCAAAGAGATGTGCGGTTTCTCTGCTTGTAAAAGACTTAAAGAAGAAAAAAAAAGGGCGCATCTCTCGAAACATCATGCGGTCAATGAGTTATTTTTCGGGATGCAGCGGGTGGAATGAGATCCATCAACGGGTTAGGGTTGGGTTATGTGTTAGATTGGAGATTGGTCAGACTGTCGGTTTTCTTGTCTAAGCAAAGAGGAAGAAACACCCTGATGACCCTAAAGATCATGAAGATGTTGAAGATGTTCAAGTATTCACTCCAAAATTAATCACAAGGAAGGTCTCGAGAAGAAAGGAAAAGGAAAAGGAAGTACATATGTATATCGATGATGTGGTATTGTATTGTCACAATCCCGTATTAAGGTCTCCCCGTTGGTCCCGAAGTGACTTTCCAACCCTTTTGGAAGTTTGTAACATTCGAAAATGACCGTACAAGGCCCGAAGTCCACACCTTCAACACATCCCCTGTGCTTCACCTTGAATGAGTTTTTCTACGATGAGAGGGCCCACGATCCCTTTTTACTTCGCCCCTTCCTTGTTTTTCCTTTTTCCCTTTTCCTTTTCTTCCCCTCCCCCCATCTTCTTCACTCCGGACTATGCGATCGACTATCACATACTTCTTCTACATCTATAAGAGACGGGCGGTAGAGACACAAACCACGTCACGGTGAATTGCCTACACTTCCGTCACCAGAAATTCCCCTCTCGACCATCCAACCGTACCCGGTACCCTCGCGCAATCCCGACCCCCCTCAATCATCCATCATGCCCGCCGCCACTCCAAATGGTCGCTCTCGCGCTGGAGCCAAGAATTCATCCAACTCCTTGATGGTAGTTCTCAAGCTATCTGGAGATACCCTCCAGCAGTTCGCCAGCCCCAAGATCAAGTTCAGCCAAAATAATACCCCCAACGTTAAAATCAACGACAACTCATCACCAGCTTCATCCGCCGAGCTCCCTCCTGTCCGTCCATCTTCTGCCGACAATGGCTCCGACGCCGACGCCATTTCTACACCCGCCACAGGGGCAACTCCAGGCGATACACCGCGTCGGAAAGGGGTTCCGGGACCCAAGCCTGGCAACAAAAGAACAAAAGAACAAACCGACCCTACTGCGAAGTCACGGGGACGCCCTGGCCCCAAGAAGAAACCCAGACTGTAAGCAAGCCTAACACATACCCTCCAATACAGCACCACAATGCCGGAAAAAAAAACAATTAAATACTAACATATTCATCTATCTTAGTGAGGAAGGCGATGCTACGAAAAACCCGGCCGCAGCGCGCCTGGGACCAAAAGCCAATACGGGAGCCATCAATGCCGGTCTGCGCGCACTAGACCGCACCGGAGCCGCGTGTCGCAGATGGGAGCGCAAGCCCCTGCAGCTACGCAGCTTCACCGGCATTATGTGGCAACTCCCATCCTGGCGCACACCCACTATGTCCAAGTCCGACGACTCGGTCGATGGCAAAGTCTCAGCGATGGAAAGTGGCGACAGCGACACCAAGCCTACACTCCATGCCCCCGGCACCGATACGGCCAATGGCAGCAGTGCAGTGCCTAGTGAGAAGAGCAACTCCGGGGATGGTGATGTCACCCCTGCTTCTCATCTCGTGGAGCCCTCGTCGCCGGCCATTGCTATGGCAGCTTGAATATGACTGTGACGAGTTCGGATGTGGTCTTCGTGCTGTACTTATAGATTTCGCGCGTCTTCTGTTTCTTTTCTTTTTCTTTGGGTTTTATGTCGGATCTGGGTTTGGCGTCGGAGGGAAGTGTTTATGGCTAATGGCTTTTCTGTACGAAGGGCTTGTTTTTTTTTTTTTTTTTTATTTTATGTGCACGGGGTTCTTAGCCGGGGATCTGGCTTATTTCACTCGGTATGTGTGTTCTGTATTATAGCCCTTTACTTCTTCTTGTTTTGCTGTTTATCGGCCATGTTTCTATCTTCTGTTCAAGGATCTTTTGCTCTGGGAGCATAACGCAGTTAATTTCGCTCAAGTTCTGGTTATACTCGATGGTATAGGGTTATATGCTTGGATCTACCTAGGTACCATAGTACTTGGAAGTATACATCTGAACAAAGTCCTTGTCTGCCCGACTCTTAGTAGTACAGTAGCCGAGCTTTATTGTCCAAGTCCACCTCAGCTCGTGACATTAGACTCTTCTCCCCTCTTTTCCTTCTTATCCTTACTCCGTATAATATCCGGATTCCCTTTTCCCCGCAATCTATGCAAGAGAATTCGTGATTTCTTCTCTAGTTATTTTGCTATTACTAGGCTCTACACGTCTCTTTTATTTTAGAATTTTGGATCTCACGGCTTCGTATTTCTCTTTCGATAGAATAGTGAGGTCGGACGTGGTAAGCTCTGCTGCTTTCGGACCTGTCACGCAACGTCAGCCTTCTGCCGTGAGCGTCTTGTTTCCACGCATTATTTTACTTATCTTTTACTTTCCACGCACTTTACCCACCTGTAACTTCGACTACCACATACAAAGTACTAAAGAGGTTAGTATATCCACACGCACTTCAGACTACTACAATGGCTAATGTTTACTACCACGCACTTACAGTACCCCTCAATCTTAACAAGTCAAACGAAATCAACGAAATCAGAAGTGTGGACCCCCCCCCAAAAAGCCAGAAGCGAACAAACAGGAACGCAGAAAACGGTGGCCTTGATTTCGTGGCATCATTTGGGGGGCGACCCGCGAACATCATGGCCGATGCTCCTTTCCCCCCATCCGGTGGAGCTCGAGCTCCAACCTCATACCCCAACATCTCCTCCATCCCACGCCGTTCTTCCTACGCCTCAGTAGTATCTGGCAACCCATTTCCCCCAATCTCTAGTTCCTTCTCACATCTCCTTAACGACTCCCACCCAATCTTCTACCCCCCGTCCGACAGCCGAGTCCACCGGGCTCCGTTCGGCGTGGATGCCGCAGACATGCACATGAACTCCGCCTGGAGAAACACAGGTTCAACAGAGTCACTTCCTCCCTGGTCTCGCAAATATGCCGGCTTTCTACGCTCGGCCGAGTTTCCGCACGGCCTAGGCCTCACCGATGCCCCGGCCTCCCTCATCCCATCCTACCTCCGCAACTCCCGCTACATCGCCCGTCTCGAGACTGCTCACCGCGCTAAGATCGCTACCCAACAGCGAGACCCCTCATCCGCAACATCCAATCCTCCCCTATCCGCCTCATCCAGCAATGTCCACTTGCCCCGCATCGCCCCGTCGCACCGCGGCATGACATATGAGATCATAGAGAAAGAACCGCCCGCCCCGGCCGATCCCCTCATGCCGCTGCCCAGTCAGTGGAGTTCTGTAGACAAGTTTTCCGGCCTGGAATTGTCGAACGAGAACTTCGATGTGCGCTACACTGGTCCTATGCACAAGCATGACCATGAAGCCGCTGCCTTGCGCGCGGATCACCCTATGCCGCCGCAGTGCGGGATCTATTACTTTGAAGTGAAGATTGAGTCAAAGCCGAAGGAAGGGTATGTGAATTAGCTAGTTGGTGGATATTGATTGTTAATGCTAAATGTTCTTTTCTAGCATGATCGGTATCGGTTTTTCTAGCCCCAAGGCGTCCGTCGAGAGGCTGCCCGGTTGGGAGACCGAATCCTGGGCTTACCATGGTGATGACGGAAAGTCATTCTTTGGTGAGAGTCAAGGACAAGGTCGAGCATATGGACCGACTTTTGGTGCTGGCGATACAGTCGGATGTGGTGTCAATTTCTCTACCGGGTCTGCATTCTTCACTAAGAACGGTGTCTTCTTGGGTAGGTTTTTATATTGATTATAACGCGGATATTTTAGGCTAACTTTGACAGGAAATGCGTTTCACGATCTGCGCAGTACGAACCTTTTCCCGTCTGTCGGAATGAAGAAACTACCGCCAGTACATCTCAAAACGAACTTTGGACAGGAACCTTTCGTTTTTGATATCGATGGCATGGTCAAGGTATGTGCTGTCTGCATTATACACTCGGAAGCTGTCAAGCTAATTCCTACCAGCAAGAGAGATTCAATGTTCTATCAGAGATTAACGAAACATCCACGGCTGGTCTGCAGCCGCCGTTGGACGAGTCGACACTTTTGCAAGAGTTAGTCGCGCAGTTCCTAGCCCATGACGGTTACGTAGACACAGCCCGTGCATTCGCACAAGAGGTGGCCACCGAAACACTGGCCCTGCAGAACGGCCGCAACGAGCCACTGAAGAAATACGAGGTCGAGGAAGACCGCGAAGCCATCAACCGGAACAGTAAGTCTATAGCTCTACATTCCTCCCAGCGCCAAGCCCCCACTCACAGCCCATAGAAATCCGCTCCGCAATCCTAGACGGCGACATCGACAAGGCCCTCAAGCATACCAAGGCCTACTATTCCAACGTCCTAGAAGACCACCCGCAAATCCACTTCAAACTGCGCTGCCGCAAATTCCTCGAAATGATGCGACGATCCAACGAACTCTCCGCAGCATCCGCCGCGAAGCGCCGGGGCTCGACATCCAACTCGCACGAGCACGCCGTCTTCGATCAGGAGATGGAGCTCGACGACGGGGATGGCGATAGCTGGGCTGCGGACGGCATGGACACCGAAGAGCCTGAGGTTGTGGCGCAGTTCAACCAGCTCCTTACGGAGGCAGTACAGTATGGTCAGCAGCTGCGTGCTGATTACCCCACTGATGAGAATGGTGGTGATAAGAAGCTGCTGGATGATATCTTCTCATTGGTGGCTTATCCTGATCCGAAGAGGTCTGTGCATGGCCATTACCTCGATGCCGAGGGGCGGGTGGCTGTAGCTGAGGAGTTGAACTCGGCTATTCTTGGTATGTTGCTTGGTCTATTTATTCTGCTTCTTTGTTTATGTTCCTACTTGCAAGAAACAACGCTAACACAGCACTGTATAGTCTCATTGGGCAAATCATCTGCTGCAGCACTGGAAAGGTTATACCAGCAAACTGAAGTGTTGGTTAACGAGATCAGTGAAGACGGCGGCGCTGGGGCGTTTATTAATATTCGGGATGATATTCTGCTTTGATTGGCGCTGGTTAGGTTCTTTTCGTTTCTTCACTAATGTTTCTTTCTCGTGAAGGGAGCTACCGATCTCAGATGTTTCGTGTTGATTTACTTCTACTTTCATGACTCTCTATTTCTTTTTGCCCGGGTTTTGTTCTTTTTGTCAAATTAATTCTACGTATCTCTTAGCCAGAATGATGAGTCCGCTGGGATTACTTTTTTGAATGTTCATGAGTGACTTGTTCTCATTTTTTTTGTCCGTTTAATTTAACTTGAATTTATCTTCACTTTCCCTTTAAGAGCCTCCTAGCTTATTATAATAACACTTTTGAGCTCCTTACCTCAGTACTACATATGTAGTAGCATTGTTGTATCTAATTATTTGTGACGTCAACTTCATTCCTATACCTAGAGGCGGTGAAACACAGCAATATCAAAGCGGTAAGGCCTCCCGAGGTCGTGAACACCTGGAGGCTTATCTCATCCAAGCTGAATTCGGAGATCTCCGCTTTCTCAAATCAAATGGAGTCTGTGAGAGTCTGTGATACCTCGAAGCTGCAAGGTTCTCTGATGATCAGGTCTCTGCACACACTCAGCTCCCCCAAGGGGCCACATTCTTAATGGATCCTCCACATAGCGCTGAGATCCTCAGCATCCCTACCCATTCCAGCGGTTCCACCACCCTACGCTGCTGCTGTGGCCGCAATGATTGTGCTTTACTAGAGCATAACAATGTAGCTCTCGAGGGCTTGGAGAAGGATCTAGAGACTGCTGCTAGGCTGGGTCAGGTACGTATCTTGTTCAAATATAGCTGCCCAAAATGATGTGCTGTCGGTTGGGTATGACAAGACGCCAAACTGTTTTTGGGCTGGCTGAGCCATGCATGTTTGTTTGATATATCAATTTATCATTCCTCACAGACCACTTTGTATCTAATTACTTTTTTTACTTTTGCCCTTTCATTTATACCACTCGGCTTGCACATTCTGCATACCTTGTGCAGACTCCACATCCTTCGAAAGATGGCCTCCCTCAGATCACGATCTCCCATTCTCTCGCACTGTGTTGGCGTCCGTCATGGCTACCTTTCATGATTATACTGCTCAGGCAGCATGCGTTGAGGCATCATCACTGACTTTTGCCCTACAGGCCTTGCTCCATCGTCATGAAAGTTATATGGCCGAAGCGGAAGAGGACCGGCATCGATTGGTCGACAGCATTGACGATCTAGAGCGTGAGAAGCAACAAGCTCAAGCGGAAAATGCGCGCATCATCGAAGAGAATCGCAATTTATTGGAGCAACTTGACAATTTGAATCAAGCGGTCGCCGAGTCTGACAACCATGTCAAGTCCCTAACTAGAACTCTGGAGAACACCGAATCTGAGTTGCGAAGATTGACAGCAGCTGCAACGCGTGCCGCAGAACTCGAGGCGCAACTAGCTCTTATGGAGACAGAGCAGTCTAAGCTCCAAGAGAGCCTTGTGTCAGTACAAGAAGACGAGAAATCCGCCGTCCAACGGTGGAAACAAGCAGAAACTATCCTGCGAGACCTTCATGATCAAGTCGACCGCATTGAGAAAGAGGCGCGCGAGGAGAGGGATCGACATACTGACCTCGTCCAACGCATGGAGCGCAAGAGAGCTGTGGAGCGCGAGCTGGACAATGCAGCGGGGCGTCTTAAAGGTGCCGCCGCCGCCTCCGAACTCAACCGCAACGCCGGTGGTACAAACGTGGTCTCTCGTTTCGTCAAGGACATATTGCAAGACAACGCCAATCTGCAGGTCGGGATCATGGAGCTACGTGACATGCTTCAAAGCTCGAACGAAGAAGTACAGAATCTACGGGAACAGGTTATCTCTCATCAGCCGCTGGCCGGCGTCGATGAGGAGGACAATACACAGCCAAGGCGTTCGACCACGCTGAGCGAGGAGCTACGAGCGAAGGAAGAACGACGCGTATCTCAGGAATTACATATTCATCATCATTTCCACACACCAAGTCCAGCTGCAACTACGAAGAAGGAGAAAGGCACGCTCAACCGTCGCGTGAAGAAACGCCGCCCCACTTTGGGAAGCCCGGTAGTAATGCACTCTGCGGCACGGGCGCAATCGCCTCGAAGAGCCCTTCATCGCTCCCAGTCATCTGGATCCTCTATGTCAACTATTCTGTCGCAGACCTCTGTATCCATCCCACCCCATTCATCCTCCCGCCGCTGGTCCTCACAATCGCATGCTCCAGACTCGCTGGCAAGCTCTCCTCGGTCCGCGTTCCGGACGTCATCGATATTTGATCGTGTTGAGCGTGGCGCGGAGTACTCTGAGCCTACCAGCCCTGAAAGTACCGTGTTTTCTTCGCCTTTGATGCAGGCACGGAACCTGAAGGGTCTTGATATACCATTCCGGCCAATGGGTGGATTTGATCACCACGATGCACCCGACGAGCTATCCGCATATGAAGATGATCTCTACATCCGCCAAGACTTCTCGAACATGGGCGATAATGCCACGAGAGAGCCAGCTATCCCAGAAGAATCCGAACCATCGCCATCAGTAGCATACTTTCCGCCCATGGGTGAGTCACTGGCGACCACCGACGACATTTTTACCATGCATGTACAGCCTTCCTCCTTGCGCAGATCTTCTTCTCATGATAGCTTGCTCTCCGTCTCCGTTGCTGGAATGGACATCCATACACCCACTAGTCGCCACAAGCGAATGGGAGACTGGCATCCCGGCATGCGGATTCCTCGACGGATCTTGTCACCCAGTGTCGAACTCCTATCAACACCCCCTGTGATTTCAGCCCCGGCCATCACAGCCGATCGTGCAGCGAGCTCGGAGCACACATCCCAATCATTGCTTGCTTCCATGGCTGCCGGAAACCCCACCAAGTCCGATACAGCCTCTATAGTATCCACAGACAGCACTAGCACCGGCTCAACCTCAACCCTCGGGCCTCGCAAAGCTACGACCCTAGGTCGCCGCATGGGAGGCTGGGTCCTAGGCCGCTGGGGCGTGGCACCTGTCTCGGCTGACAGTGATTCGCAAGATCCGACAAACTCACCAACCACGTCTGTGGCATCCTCACCTTCTACCTCTACATCTATGCCCAAAGCGGTTGACCCGCTAGCTCTCCGCTTCAGATATCCAGGCGTGAACCAGAAGGGTCCGATAATGGGCCTGCGGCCTCCACCTCCTGCTCCGATCTCAATTCATGCTGAAAGCATAGACGAAAACCTGTTGCGCGAGAGTCTGGCTGAAGAGAATCACTAGATTCCCCGCAACTTAAATACCTGCAAATTCATTGTTCTTTAGCGCCGCTACACTCGTTTTAATCTTGCACTTATTATCTCTTTATTTTTACTTTTGCATCCTGCTATCACGGTTTTGTTGCATTTCTTGGATTCCTGGTTCGGAATGGCGCGAGTTGCGATGATACCCATGCTTTCATCTTTGATTTCCTAACCTGTCTAGATGATACGATGTACACTTCTTTGGTCCTTTCACAATGTATGTTTTAGACAGGATCATCTGTCTTGGACTTGACTTCATTGAGTACCTCAATACCATTGGAGTTTTACCCGTCAAAAAGATCGAGTTGAACAATTTTGCATAGAGTTCCCTTGGGGCTAGTTATATACAGTAGCAACAAGATTTATGCAATCACTAACTTTTGCATCATTTGCATGATATCACATTCTCTATTCATACTCATTACCTCGTGATGTAAACGCAGTTCGAATGGCTGCTTATTTCGTCCGCGAAACCCGATACGTCCGGATTGGAATGCTGGCCGAATGGAAGAAACCTGTCTGGTCTTCTGATGGTGTTGATTCGAACGGGAGGGTTTCAACAGCGAATGAGTTGGTTTCTGTGAATGTTTAGCGCTGCATAAGCCATGGTCATCAACGTTGTATATAGAATTCAAGACTCACCACAGGCATTCAAGAACGTGCGGAAAGTATCCTCATTGCGCAGAGTCGCAGCAATGATGAATTCTTTAATATGGTAGTTCTCGAAAAGATCCCGCACAGTAGACAGGAGTAAGGGAACAAGATCGGTATCATAGATCTAGGCATGTAAGCATGAAACCCAAGTAAACAGTCCATAAAAACACCTACCAGATCAGCACCGAGAGCAACATCAAACCTCAGCCCAGTTCCCTCCTCATCCTCATCAGAACCCAACCCAGCAAGATCCCCCTCCCTCACCAATGGAGTCCCCCACTCCCAAACAGCAGGATAAATAGGAATAGACTCGCGCCCATTCAAATTATGCCTGACACAATCACGAATATTATCAATAAGCGCGGGCTCACGATCAGTAACAACAACAGAGCGCACACCAAGATAGCGCGCACAAACAAGCGACAAGAAGCCCGTTCCAGCACCCAATTCGATAACGCGCTTACCGCGCACAAGAGCCTCGCCCGCTTCAGACGCCAGGAACGAACCGAAGTGCAGAGCAGCCTCCCATGTTCTATTCCCGGTGGTTCCACCGGAAAGGATCAGGCCGCGGGATTCAGAGATCGTCACAGTGCGCTCTGGGCAGGTTCCTGCACTGGATTTTGGTGCTGTGTACTTGACTAAGGACAGCTGCTGCGCTTGTTGCAGCGCTGAGGGTTTCGGCTGGGAGACTAGTGTGCTCCAGCTTTCCATGAGATCGTCGTTGATCTCCTGTGTTCATTAGAGGGAAGAGGTTAGATAGGTGGAACATCAAGGAATATAAAAAGGTTTTGCATTGGTGTGAGGTGGATGTACATGGGATAGAAAAGGAAAAGATAGGAAGTTTAAAATGGAAAATGCAAGATGCAAAACAAAAGGATTTAAACAGGTGGGTAAGCATACATCCTCCTCGGGGTTGGTAATTGATTCTTCGATGCGCGAGAGAATCTGTTTCAGCACTCGGCTTCGGTAGCTGTCTGGTGGGATAGGAAAGACTGCATTTTCGTTGAACATGCGCTCGTACAAGGCTGCTTGCACGGCTGGTTGGATCAGCACAGGGCCTGGTGGGAGGGCCAAGTTCTGTAGCTCGACCAGCTGGAAATATTGCGCTGCTAATTTATCAATAGAGTCGGTCATGGTTGCTAAATGCACATAGTAATGAATTTGATATCCCAAGAGATCAATGCGGCAGATATCATTGGAGCCCGGGCGAAAAAAGTGGATGAGTCAGAAATGAGATAAGCAAGGGCTGATCAACACCTTTCCGCCTTAGGCAGAATATTCCTTAGTCATTATAGCCTGAGGCAGATAGCCTATTTAGGCTAGCGTCTACCCTAGCCGAGCCCACACCACACGAAAATTGAAAGTTCGACATCCTCAGAGACCCCGTCGACACTTCCTCCATCCAACGCACACACCAAAATGGCCGACTCTCCCGTCACTCTGCGGACTCGCAAGTTCATCCGCAACCCTCTGCTTGCCCGCAAGCAGATGGTCGTGTAAGAACCCCCCTGATTTTCCCCCTCGTTTTGGATCTGTGTGTGGGAAATGCATCGCAGGCGCGCAACATGGAATCGACAACCACCCAGCACAAAAAAAGAAAGAGAAATGGGAATACAATCGGAACTCGCAATACGCACACACACAGAAACAAGCATCGAAAACCCAGAAAACACCGATCTGACATCTTTTCGCGAATATCTAGGGACGTCCTCCACCCCAACCGCCCTAACGTCTCCAAGGACGAGCTCCGTGAGAAGCTGGCCGACCTGTACAAGTCCAACAAGGACCAGGTCTCCGTCTTCGGTTTCCGCACACAGTACGGTGGTGGTAAGAGCACCGGCTTCGCTCTGGTCTACGACTCCGCCGAGGCCCTCAAGAAGTTCGAGCCCCACTACCGTCTCGTCCGTATCGGTGCCGCCAGCAAGATCGAGAAGGCTTCCCGCCAGCAGCGTATGTTTTTCTTCCTCTTCGTCTTTTGCGATTGATAATCGCAAAAGACATGATGTTATAATATCCTTTTTTTTTGCTAACCCCTTTCTCTCCCTACAGGCAAGCAACGGAAGAACCGCTCCAAGAAGTTCCGCGGTATCGCCAAGGTCAAGGGCCCCAAGAAGAACAAGGATTAAACGCCTCATCTGTAACTATTCGCACGATTCAACATGGACCGATGATGCGGCATGGCGCGATGGAAAAGATAATGGCGGTGACGGCTTTGGCTCTGGAGTTTCCCACCTGGTTATGGCTCGTCTGGACCCAGGTGCGGTCGGTCGTGTGTGGGGGGAGTGGTTTATCTTCCTTTTCAGCGAACATCAGACTAAAATCCAAAATGATGCCCGTTGATTGGTGAAGATCGTGGACGGATACTCTTTTTTCTTCCTGTGCTTGTTGGAGCTGGTGATTCCCGAGAGAAAAAAAAAGACCTGGCGATCCCCATGGAAATTTACAAACAGGGCGTCAGTGTTGTGGTTCTTTGTGTGTATGTTTTTTTTTGGGGAGGGGATCATCAGTCTTCGTGAAGACGGCCGGGGTTATGAGAATCCGGGCTTCGGCTGTTTGCCCGGGATGAAATTACATTTTACTTGTTTCTCTTCACTCGGTCTGGCGGTCTTGTAGCTGTACTTGTACTTGTACGTCTTGTACACTTGTACGGGGCCATGGATCCTCTGGTGTAGTTGGATCTGCAGACTGTAGCCTCCAGACCCTCTGCGGCGTAGTCTAGGCTCAGTCTATATAAAGCCATGTCCCCATGCCCCTCCATGTTCTATACTTCAATGCGGGGTGTGGTGTCTACGGGCGGAATTTCCTTGACTATAAGTATATCTTATAAGCGTTTATACTCCTATGAGTCAAATGCGGGCGTTTATAATATCTCGATATACAAAGTAATTATATGTGAACCAATTGGGGTGGTAGGGCATGGGCAAGGGAATGTCTATTAAAAAAAACACTAACCGCCGTGGTGTGAGCGATTGGTCCTCGTTTTTCAGAAAACACAATTTTGGTAGGCGCAAGCATGCTAATCAAGTTTCTTTTTCATCTCCGCAATAAAATTTCGGAAAATATTCCGTCAATGCATTAGGTTACATAGGCACTTGAAGGTTATTGTCCAAGGCGTTAAAGCCCTAATTTAGGGCCATTGAAGACTCATACTAACTTGCTGAATGTTGCAGCTGATCATTGCCAGAGCAATCCAACACTTGTGATTAATTGTGATATTTTTGAAATAATGGAACTATTTCATCTAGTTATATAGAGTAAGCAAAATATGTACATATGTATGTAGTGTCTGGCTACATATACAACAACGATCTAAATCCCACTACAGCCACCCCAGCTGAAAGCCAACCAGTCACTCCATCCGACTTCTTTCTTAAAAAGAATATTAAAAAGAATATTAAAAAGAGAATAAACCAGTAAGGAAAATGCAGGAACCAACTTCTCAAGCCAAACTATCAAATCTAGCATAACAAGCCCTCGAACGGAACCCAACCGGGAGTGGCTATGTAAGTATATCCCTCGGGGGTGGATCGCTTGTACGATGGGCGTAGATTACACAACCTAGAACAAATTCCCTATCCCACAATATTCCCCATTAAACCCCCATTTCCCATATGAAAATAGTACATTTCAATTCCACGTAGAATTGTTCAAGTTAGGATACTGGTCGTCTGACTAAAGGCGTAGATACATATCTACTACCGTAGGATTTTCGGCAGGACCCGAACACGTCCATGTCAGGGTTGTATACGGCATTGCCGGTTGGATCATTGTATCACTGCATCCTGGTTCAGGGCGGGAGTCAGGAGTTCGCCGATGTACAGATTTGTGTGCTACTTTCTGGTTAATTAGGAAGGATCCTGGTGCTGGTCCTGGGGTGCAGGGCACATGGTTATAGGTGTGGAAGACGATGGGTATTAGCCAATGACGATAAATGATGCTGTGAAACGAGAAACTCAGCCAGAGTCGACAAACATGCCAATCAACTGGCCAGGACAACGTCACCATCAATTGAAACTGAGGCAGGGGAGAGAGCAGGGAGAGATGGAAGTGAGAGAAGTGAGAGATGGAAGTGAGAGATGGAAGATGGAGAGTGCACTCCATGCAGTCATTATGTTATTTCTTATGTACGGGTTTGGGGATTTGGGGTTTTTACGGGCTACAGGAATGGGCTGGTTCCGCACTCCTTACAATTAGCATCTACCTGTATACTCTGGGAGAGATCCCGCTCGGCGTTTGGCTTCGAGTTCTTGCTTCAGTTGGATGAAGCGCCTGCATAGTCATACGCAACTAGTTAGACTGCAACAGGTTAATTGAACTTTGATTGATTGATTGATTGAGGGCACATGGTGAGCCCTAGTTTGTGCTTTTTATTATTGGAGTTGATGGAAGATACATGGGGATGTGGTAGTTAACTAGGTTTTATTTGGTGTTAGATGGAGATATAGATACTCGAGTATAGACAGATAGAGAAGATAAAAGACATTACTTTCAAGACATTACTTTCAGATGTGCCATACAAGGCAAATAAGAAACACCCTCCACGCTTTGAAGAATGACTAGAACACACAAGACTAGAATTAACACGTTCCCCGAGTCAAGACACGGATATCACATATCACAGACCGGAGAGTTCCTCGTAGTAGCAATATAAAATAAGACATTCCACAAGATTAAACACACATGGCATGAAAAAAAAAAGAAGCATATTTTTGAAACAGACATAGAACCACAGATATAAATCACTGCATAAAGCCACTCTGGGGTATTAGGGAGTAATCTTGGACGGGTGTGACAGGATGGACACCTCAAGTCCCTCCGATGGATATTTTTTTCTCTTTTGGATGAACATAAGCAGACAGAAAAAGACGACAGAACGAACAATAAATCAAAACAGAACAGAATAAACAGCAAAAGACCAAATCGACATACAGAATAAACAGAGAGCAAACATAAGAAAGACATTAAATGGGCAGAACAAAGGCAGACATAAACGGCCTTGATATGGGTATCTCTTTTGTGTATCTTGTGCGAAAGAAAGAAACCAAGCAAGAGACCAACCAGGAAAAGAAGAGAACAGCAAAGACCAAAGAATTCGTCAGGGTAGGTATACACCTCGCGTTCGGTATAACGAGACCAAAAGACATATTGAAGTCAACTCAATACGCCCCCTGATGACCCAACGGTGAAATAGGAGACCGATGAAGGTCAACCGACCGTCCATAATCCGACAAGCCATCAGCCAAAAAACCATACGGCAGCCCAACCGCCGAGTCCGCATGTCGAACACGCGTATAGGGCAAGCCATTAACAAGCGTCGGTGCCGAGCAACGCACATCACCCTCGACAACGCCCCTCGACTTTCTGTGCTCACTGCGTGCATACCCATACACATCAGGAGCACAATCAGAAGTCAGCGTGAGCAGACGCTGTCCAGCATTGCTATCGCGAGAAAAATTGCGTCCTGATGTGTTGTAATCGCCCACGAGAGTGTTCTCTATCGTGTCTAGGGCTGGGTAAGGTGGGTTTGCAACGGAGGTGGCCATGGATGAGGATGTGGCTGCGGGGAGTGGGGAGGGATCTTCTGTTGTGGACATGGGGATATATCCGAAGACGAGGTCTGGTGTTCCATCGTCTGAGTCGGTTGACTTGATGCGTGCTGGGGCTGGGGGGCTGTTGTTGTAAAGACCGTTGCTTGTGACGGTGGGCATGGGCACTGCCCGCCCATCTGGGCCGGTTGCGTACCGCGAGTTCCAACCCTTTGGGTCAGCGGCTAGGGTCATGCCCGAGAGGCCGTCTGGGAGGGTGGAGAGGTTGATGTTTTGCTGGGGCTGGCTTCGACAGGTTGGGGGTGTTGGGAGGGTGCGGGCTACAGCGTCTGTGTAGGCTGTCATTGCTCCTGTTGACTGGGGCATTTCAGTTGACATGGCTTGGCCTGGGAGGACGAAGCCGTACGCATGGTTCATGTTGGTGCTTTGTTCTTCGAAGAACTCGCCGTTGGGTCTGCCGTTGAGATCCCAGGCCCGGTTGCCCCATGCGGTGCCATAGTCGAGCATTGCTCCCTGAGAGTTGGACAGCATGTACCCTGGTGATGCCTGGCCGTGGTAGCCTGACTGGTCGTCATAGGAGTGGTCCATGCCGACATGTCGTGAGAAGTTGGACTGGACGTCCAGTTCATATTCTTCTCGCTGGTATGGAGCTCGCATTTGAGGGGAGCCCATGAGGATTGACCTTCCCTGGCCCTTGTTTGCATAGAGCCTAGCTGCTTCTCTAGCAGCGTCTTCGGGGGCCAAAGAGTTGACCTGAGGAGCAAAAAGAAACTAGGTTAGTGTGACTCTTTCACTGTGGATATTGTGGACTCGGACTTACTCGGATGTATTGGCATTCAGTAGCTCCAACACTACGGCAGCTGGAGCAAGCCAGACCGGTGTTGAGATCACCGTTACACTTGATTTTTCTCTTCCGGCATCGATTGCACTGGGGGAGGTTAGAAATCGCCGGGTGATCTAGATCGAGAGAGTAACTTACTGCGACTAGGGCTCGCTTCCTCTGTTTCCGTGGCTTCTCATCCCGCTCTACAACAAGACTGCGCTCCTGTTTGGCCACACGCATGGATCGAGCCATAGAAATGGTTGAGTTATGCCGGGCTTGGTCTAGTCCAGAAAGACTGTCGTATGTGTGATCCATGATATTGGCAAAGAACAATAACCCGTCTCACTGTTTAGCAAAGTAAAGAACCTTGGAATACCCAAAAGAAAAGTTCAGAGTGAATGCCTATAAGTCAATGCTGAGAAGAAAGTGGAAAGTAGAAAGTGAAAGAGATGTCTCTGGGAAATAGGGCTAGATTTAAGCCATGTTTTGGTAACAATCGGTGTGATTGATTGCCTTCCCTTTTTTATAATATATAGACATGAAGCGATATTTTTGCCCCCCTGCCTTTTTTTTTTTCTATATATTTTATTATTATTATTCTATCGATGCTGTCTGTGTGTTGAGATCCAAGAGAAGAAGACATACACAGTACATAGGCCAAAAGTACCCTGGACCTGGTTTCTTTTTATTTTTTTATTTCTTTTTATTTTCTATTTCCTATTTATCTTATTTATCTTATTATTTTATTACCAGTGTTTCGTATTTCTATTCTATTATTCTATTTCCAAATGATATGCAGACTTCCGCCCAGATTTCCCCCAGTTGGCCCTAGTTAGCCCCAGTTGCCCCCAGATAGAAACAGAAAACTGTCCCCCCGGCGTTTTAAGAAGAGGTTTCACAAGGTAACGTCACACGGACATGACCTGATAGCCATGACGAGAACCAGGCAGAGAGGGCTCCGGTAGGTAGTGTTTCAGCCAATTTGAAGGCGTCTTTTTCTTTCTTTTTTATGTCTAGAAGAGGAAGCAGTAAAGTCAAGAACTTGGTGTATCTCAGGATATTCAAAGAGATAGAGAAAATAAAACGGGCAACTGCCGAGCTACTGTTTGCAGATACCTGACGATCCGCGGGGGAGTCTGTCCCGATGTCCGTAAATGTTTGCTCGATAGTTTTGGTATTGCTGCAGGTTAAAATAGTCCGAACTTCCTCGGTTGTCGAGGTCTGGAACATGGGTTATCTTGCAAACGCACGGTCTTTCAGAAGAGAAAATAATAATAATAATATAAGAAAAAGGGAGGAAGACAACCAAACGCCTGTCTCAGGATGCTTCAAATGTCTCAATAGAGAAAGAGAAGAGAAAAAAAAAAAAGAAAAGAAAAAAGAAAATATAGCAAAATATCTCTCATGACACCTGTCACTTTGACAAGCGCACGAGTTAGCTTCCCCGAGCCAAGCACGCTCTATAAAAATCCAGGGATCAACGATCTAAAAGGCTGATCATCGACATGGGGGGTCGATCCCAGTGTTCTTTAGCGCTTCCGGTACGCAGCTAGATCGAAATGGAAGAGGGAAAAAAAAAAGCAAATCAAGTCCATAAAATGAGGAAGGGATATAGTACTTACCCAAGTACATGGACTCTGATATCCATCAGATCTTGATCACGATCGACGCTAAAGGCTAAAGGGGGGGAATCTAAAAAGTGCCGACTGGGATGCATGAACTTCTGGGATACTTACAAGGTTCACACTTTGCTACCTGGAGCTAATGTGAAGAGTGGGTTTCACGTTACAGTAGGACATGGGGCAGAGAATTAAGAAGGGGTTCTCCAGTATTAGTATAGTAAACCCTCATTCTAACTCACCTCAAGACATCCAGTGTCAGGACACGAGAGACAGAAAAAATCAAAACAGTGGGGAAGGCAATCAAAGTTGGGGTTTCAAAATACAAATCTAGACCCTCATGGAGTCTCTAGCAAGTATTTAGACAAGTGTCCGGCAGTTCAAGGTTTGACGATGCACGACATCCGGGGGGGGGAAGTGGGAATTACGATTCTAGAGTCAGGAGAAAGCCCTTGGCTATGCCAGCTGACTCTGAGTTGACTCGCCAGGAACACATGTTGGGATTGAGACTGGCTTTTGTTGCAGACGATACGGTGGAGGCAACCCCTGGCTGACCGGAGTTTTGCTCCCTAGAATCGAGAAGGCGAGAGAAGTCTAGGCAAGAGGCTCATTCAGGATTGATCATATCCCATCCCACGTGTGTGGCTCTTTTCCAGGAAGTTAGTCTGTGATGATGATTATACCCGTTGGATCCTGCTGCAGGAGGCCGCCCGTTTCCCCTTCCCAACGTTTCTGTTGTGGAACAGCTCACGGGGGAAGTTGGTACTGTCCTAGGAAGGAAAAAAAAAAAAGAGAAAAAAAGGAGGACTGTGTACCTCCCATGGAGGCTGCGAGACACCATGATCTCAGTGGAGAAAGAAAGAGAAAACGAAACAGTACAACAGGGTGGCTTGGTCTCTCTCCCAGGATTTGGCATCCAGTAAACAATCAGCCACTGTCGAATTTCTGCCAAGAGATGCTTCTTTTGGCTGGGCCTGCTGCTGCATGAGGGATATAAGCACACAAACAGTTCAAACTTGGAATCCCAGGGTCGATCAAGGCCCTTAATAAGATCCGCTGCACGTCGATCTCAAAAGCGTAAGGTTATGTTCATTATGTCCAACGGGGACATTCGGAAGATATGCAGCTTGATTGACAAGCACCGTTGCACAAGTCTCCCGGGTCGATCATCCGGAGAGCCCTAGAGCTGTTACGCAGCAAGTACCCATTCGTGGAAAAACTTTGTAAAAATAAGGGAGAAAAGAAGAAGAAAAAAGAAAAAACGAAAAAGAAACACAGAGGCTCAGTTCCCGGCGGTTGGGGGATCCCCGCGGGCGGTGATTGGTCAAAGCTCCATCTTCTTGCATTTCACATTTCCCGGACTTTCACTTTCTCTGTGTCTCTGTCTCTCTGTCGCTGGTCTGTCTCTACCTCTCTCTTTTATTTCTTATTACCAAATTAGTGTTTGCCTTTCAAGGTTGTCAACCAAGCGCCTAATTCGGTATCTCGCGCCCGATTCCCCCGCCATGAGCGCGCTTTTAGAGACCTCCCTAGGCGATATTGTAATTGACCTGTTGGTCGATGATGCACCCAAGGCGTGTGACAAGTGAGTGGCTCCGTTCCTTGGCTTTCCCAGTCTGCTGAAACCTGAAACTAAGCTCATTTGGTGTGCTTTTAGCTTCTTGAAGCTATGCAAGCTCAAGTACTACAATTTCTCGCCCATCCACAGCGTCCAAAAGAACTTCACCTTCCAGACCGGCGACCCGCTCGGTCCTGACGCACCCGAGAGCGATGGAGGTTCTTCAGTCTGGGGTCTGCTGGACGGACCGTCGAAACGAACTTTTCCGCTCCAGGTATCGCGCAAGTTGAAACACTTAGAACGCGGCACGGTGAGCATGGCCACGGTACCGTCCAAGAACGATCCCGACCAACGGATAGCCGCCAGTCAATTCATCATTACACTCGGAGACAATCTGGATTATTTAGATGGCAAGGCCGTGATTTTCGGCCAGGTCGTCGAGGGCTTCGATGTCCTGGAGAAAATCAATGAATCCTTTATTGACGACCGAGGTCGACCGTTGAAAGATATTCGCATTCGTCACACTACTGTCCTTGACGATCCCTTCGATGACCCGCCGAATCTGGTTGAACCACCTGAAAGCCCGGTGCCCTCCAAAGCCCAATTGGCCACGGTCAGGATCGCGGACGATGAGGACTTGGATGATGATATGGATGAAGAGGCTATGGACAAGCTGCGTCGCGAGCGTGAGGCTCGCGCACAAGCCTTGACATTGGAAATGGTGGGAGATCTGCCGTTCGCCGATGTCAAGCCACCAGAGAATATTCTTTTTGTTTGCAAGCTTAATCCGGTCACACAAGGTTTGTCGCATTCCCCTACGGACCCCGTGAGATTGTGCTAACCCATGTTAGATGAGGATCTGAATCTTATTTTCAGCCGCTTTGGAACAATCTTATCTTGCGAAGTTATTCGGGACAAGCGCACCGGGGACAGTCTACAATATGCGTTCATTGAATTCGAGGAACAGAAGGACTGTGAACAGGCCTATTTCAAGATGCAGGGTGTCTTGATCGATGACCACCGGATACATGTGGATTTCTCACAGAGTGTAAGAACCCCTCATCACCACTATTGCCTAGACCAATATGCTAATACATCCCAGGTATCCAAATTATCCGAAAGCTGGCGCAACTCCACTGTCACCAAGCGCCGAGAGAGAGGTGGATTTGGTGGTGTTGCAGACCTTGAAGCGAAACGCCAGTACCGAGAGTTGGATGATGCGCCTGTCGATGAGGATGATGCTAGATATCGGATGATGTTTGACAAGAACAAGAATAGGGGCGCTCCAGCTCCACCCCGCGAGGCTCCACGGGAAGCTCCGTCAGATCGCACTCGTGTTCGTCGAGATCGAGGGAGTCGAAGCCCCCGCCGGGATGGACGGGATCGGTACCGTCGTCGATCCTATAGTCGGAGTCCACAACGGGATTCAAGAGATTCACGGAGAGGACGAGGCCGGTACAATGATCGTGACCGACGATAGTATTCAAATATCCCCTATTCGATGTCAAATAAATAGTACAACATCCTCTGAACATAGTATTTATCCACTTGACTTCGCCCCTTACCGTAGCAACAAGCCAAGGCCCCGCTTTGACTAGTGGGATACCACTGGGCAGTGGGCAGGTCTCACTCGGCGCTCGCTAGCCACTTTCTTGTATGGACAACTCGCTATTATTCGCCTTTGCAGATCCCTAAAAATAAACCGGAGTCCACTAAGTTCGTAATAGTCTGGGATATATTAGCCAACTGGAGCACATGTACCGTGTGGCGTGGACTTTTTAAGGTGTAACTTGAAGTACTTAATCAGCTTGGAGCTTCACCCCACGTTTTTTTTATTTTTATTTACTTTTCCCCTTCCTCTTCTTCCTTCTCCTTTCTCCCAAATTATCTCTCTTGATTTTCTCTCTCCCAAAAAAATATTCCAAAATGGCAAGCGCAATCAAAGATGCTGTCTCCAATGTTCTTGGAAAGATCCAGGGCACCGCCACTCCAGAGGTTCCCCGTGAACCCTCAGTGGAGGAGTTCCAAGCACTACAAAAGAAATACACAGATGCTGGACAAGGGCATGTCTTCGCCTTCGTCGAGGAATTGACCACCGTCGAGAAGTCACAGCTCTTCCACCAGCTGTCCAACTTTGACCCCACTCGGATCAACGAGCTGGCCGACAAGTCCGTCAACCCTCCTCCCGCCGAGCAGGGGGCCGTGACCCTCGAGCCCCTCCCTGAAGTCGCCTCCGCCTCCATCCTCGACTCCGACCCCTCAGATATTCAGAAATGGTACGAAGCTGGCCTGAAGGAGGTGGCGGCGAACAAGGTGGCCGTGGTCTTGATGGCTGGTGGACAGGGTACCCGGCTCGGCAGCTCTGCCCCCAAGGGCTGCTTCGACATTGGTCTGTTGAGTGAGAAGTCGCTATTCCAATTGCAGGCTCAGCGTATTCTCAAGCTGCAGTCTCTCATCGGTGGTCAGAACGTGGTCATCCCCTGGTACATCATGACCAGTGGACCTACACGCAAACCCACCGAGGAGTTCTTTGAGAAGAACAACTACTTCGGTCTCGACAAGAGCAATGTTATGATCTTCGAGCAGGGTGTTCTGCCTTGTATCTCCAATGACGGCAAGATTCTGCTCGAGACCAAGGGCAAGGTATGTGTAGTATACGGGCGTAGCTCAAAAACCATGTAGGGAGAGATTTGTTGACCCTGAATTATAGGTCGCCGTGGCCCCTGATGGAAACGGTGGCATCTACCAGGCCCTCGTGGTCTCCGGTGTGCGCGAGGACATGCGCCGCCGTGGCATCGAGCACATCCACCTCTACGGAGTGGACAACTGCCTTGTCAAGGTCGCCGACCCAGTCTTCATTGGCTTTGCTGCCTCCAAGAACGTCGACATCGCTACCAAGGTGGTGCGCAAGCGCAATGCCACTGAGTCCGTCGGCCTGATCTTGTTGAAGAACGGCAAGCCCGATGTGGTCGAGTACTCTGAGATTGACAAGGAGACTGCCGAGGCCAAGGACCCCAAGCAGCCCGACGTCCTCAAGTACCGTGCCGCCAACATCGTCAATCACTACTACTCCTTCCGGTTCCTCGAGTCGATCGAGAACTGGGCTCACCAGCTGCCCCACCACGTGGCGCACAAGAAGATTGCCTGTGTCGATACCGAGACTGGTAACCTTGTCAAGCCCGAGAAGCCTAACGGCATCAAGCTGGAGCAGTTCGTCTTTGACGTGTTCCCCATGACCCCGCTGGAGAAGTTTGCTACCCTCGAGGTGCACCGTCACGACGAGTTCTCTCCTTTGAAGAACGCCCGGGGCACTGGTGAGGACGACCCTGATACCAGCCGTGCGGACATCATGGCCCAAGGTCAACGGTGGGTTGAGGCTGCTGGTGGTATTGTTATTACCGATGGCGAGGCCGTTGGTGTTGAAGTTTCTCCTCTGATCAGCTACGTATGTGTCTTTCCTCTTTTCTCTCATCTTGACTCAACTAACATGCATTACAGGGCGGTGAAAACCTGGAATTCCTCAAGGGACGGGAAATTAAGGCACCGGCCATCCTGGAGCGGGAAGAGTAGATTAGGATGTAACCAGTCGGATCTCACGGAGATCTGGAACGAAGAAATGAATTGCATTGCACTTTTTGGGGAGAATGGATCTGTAGGAATGTAGGGGTTAAGGTATTTATTCCCTAACATTCAATATAGAAAATATATAGCATACTACCTATATTCCTACCTTGTTATATGGTCGAGTTATACAACATATACAACATAGAAATAGTAAATAAACGCCTTACGCAATACGGAAAAGCCCGGGAGCTAAAGCCGTTTGACGAGTTTGTTCTTTTTCCACTTTTCCTCTCTTCTTTGTGTCCATTCTCTTAATTAAAAAAGCAGTTGGAGTTGAGGTTATTGAAGTTGTTGAGAGAGTGTGAGTGAATTCTATTTCTTTTAATTCTTTGTTCTTTGTTTTTGCTTTTTTTTCTTCTTTCTTTTCTGTGTGGTTCCCTTGTCCCACTTTTTATCGAGTGGGCTGTCAGAAACGTGCCTCATTTTCTCCAAGGGTTCTCAAAAAAAAAAGCTGACCAAAGAGGGTACTATAGATTTTGACAAGGATTTGAGAAGAGTTACTGTGAGGGTGAGTGAGATATGGCGTTTCGCGTTTCGCCGTTCAAGCTCGTGCTCTCCCCCGCCGATCTACGTCTTCCCCTCTTTCGCTCGAAATTTTTGAGCGCAAATTCGATTGTGCTCAACTCGGAATACGTCGGATACAATACACAATGGAATTGAAGTCAAAACATTTGAGCAAAACCAGACGACGTATGTTCATTACACATTTCGACAATTCCGGCAATGGAGGGGAAGACGCTGCTTATCGACGGAGCTATAACGAAACCATATAAACCCGGCACCGGGCTGACTTGCGATGGATAGAATACCGCCAGAATGATGTTGTCTCGTCGCGCATGCTACAAGTGTGGCACTATTGGCCACTATGCTGGTTAGTATAGCTTCGAAGCTTGCTATATCTGGGGGTCAAACTAATTCCTCGGTAGAGGTCTGCTCTTCCACTGAGCGTCTCTGCTACAACTGTACGTGAAGATCTCCCCGAGAGGTCATACTCTTTTACTTAACTGAGTGCTAATTTATCTCTTTCATAGGCAAGCAGCCCGGTATGTTCGATCACGAGTCATAGTACCCCAAAACAGGCTTCTAAGTTATTCATATAGGCCACGAGTCGAGCGCCTGCCCTCTGCCCCGTACCACCGAGAGTAAGCGATCACTCTATATCCACTCCCGCCATTCCAGCTTGCTAACACCATCCAGCCAAGCAGTGCTACAACTGCCAGGGTCTCGGTCACGTCCAGGCTGATTGCCCCACCCTGCGCCTGAACGGCGGTGCCAACAGCCGCTGCTACAACTGCAGCCAGCCCGGCCACCTTGCCGTACGTTTCCGATCCCCGAGTCCAGGTCTCGAACCTTTGGACCAGACCAGTTACTAACTCCACTTCAGCGCAACTGCACCAACCCCGCTGCTCCCGGAGCCGGTGCTCCCCCTACCGGCCCCGCCGCTGGCCGCGGTGCCGGTGGTGCTCGCGGTGGTTTCCAGGGTGGATTCCGTGGTGGATTCAGCGGTTACCCCCGTGCCGCAACCTGCTACAAGTGCGGTGGTCCCAACCACTTCGCCCGTGACTGCCAGGCTCAGGCCATGAAGTGCTACGCCTGCGGCAAGCTCGGCCACATCTCGCGTGACTGCACCGCTCCTAACGGTGGTCCCCTCAGCTCCGCCGGTAAGGTCTGCTACAAGTGTGCCCAGGCTGGCCACATCTCCCGCGACTGCCCTACCAACGAGGGTGCCGCTGCTCCTGTTGCTGCCGTTGAGACTGCCCCCGTTGCCGCCGCCGCCGCCACCACCCCCGTTGTCGCTGCTTCCCCTGCTGTCGTCGCTGTTGAGACTCCCACTGAGGCTAACACTGTCCCTGCTGCGGCTCCTACTACTACCGTCGCTTAAATGTGTTCGGCCCTGTCTCTCCACTATGCATCTGCAATTGGAGAAATGCCTGGAGTTCCTTTTCTTCCTTGATTCCGTATTACGGTCACTTTCCCTACACCCCGATCGATCCTTTCCCTCCGCCATTTCTTCCTTTGCATATATTTAAATCACGACCTCTATTTTGGGGAGGGTCTGGTTCTGGACCTTAAAAACAACAGCTTTTGATTTCCCCCTTTTCACCCTTTTGGAACTTGTTCTTTTTTTTTACTTATTTTTTTTTATCACCCTATCATGTATACGACGAACAAACAGAAAAAGTTCTTTTTGGTTTTGTTTTTCGCGATGTCCTCGACTTGACTTTTTTTTTCAAGTCTTATGAATTGGCGTCTGTTGTCTATTCTCATGGATTATCTTTCTTGGTTTTCGATCGACTCTTGGTTGCGGTTTTCCTGAATGGGGCCAAGGAGAGAACGAGGAGATGAAGCGTGGCATTGAGAGGATATGTTGGAAGCTGAGGGGAATTGGATTCGGGGACCGTTGCAACTTGAAAGAAAGAGGACTTCCAGATGGGAAGAGTCCTGAGAACACATTTCGAGAATCTAAAAAAGAAATATCTCAATCGTCTTGTTCTTGTAGTGTATAGATGTGGTGTGCCTAGTAGCAGTCTGAACCCGTGACCTTGATCACTCAGGTTGAGTCGAGTCTCCCTTCACATCTCTTGTCCACTCTACAATCTCCCCCATCACTCGTCTTAGCATAGCCATCTCCAATTCATCTCACCAAGATGCCAGGCTCGGTAGGAAGTGATGAATTCGACGATGACGAGGTACAATAAACTCCATTCACACGCATACCCTCGAGGTGTCAATCTAACCAGTGAATTGTCTACAATTGCAGAACTTCATTCTAGACATCGATGGCATCCAGGCCCATGGCATTGGCGCAGCCGACATCACCAAGCTGAAGGCCAATGGATTCTACACTGTTGCCGTTAGTGCCTCAACCCTAACCACCTCATCCCCAAGCATATTCCAAGCCCATGCCACCCCCAACCTAACCATTCATCCAGTCCGTCCACGGCGCCACCCGTAAGACCCTCTTGAAGATAAAAGGTTTCAGCGAGGTCAAAGTCGAAAAAGTCAAAGAAGCAATTCAAAAATGTCTCCCCACGGCCTCGGGATTCATCACAGCAATGGAACTCCACCACCAACGCAAGAAGGTCGTCCGTATATCAACCGGCAGCAAGCAATTCGATTCAATCCTCAATGGGTGAGTACAATAACACCCACCCCCAAATCCAAAACCACCGGACAAGCCCTACCTAATACCATACCAGAGGCTTCCAAAGCATGAGCATCAGCGAAGTCTTCGGGGAATTCCGCTGTGGCAAAACACAACTCTCACACACGATGTCCGTAGTCGCCCAACTACCCAAAGAATCCGGCGGAGCAGTCGGTAGAGTCGCCTACATCGACACAGAAGGCACCTTCCGACCCGAGCGCATTGCCCAAATCGCCGAGCGGTTTGGTATGGACCCGGATACCGCGCAGGAGAATATCTCGTATGCGCGCGCGCTGAACAGCGAGCACCAGCTCGAGCTACTAAATACGCTTTCTCAGGCGTTCGCGAGTGGCGAGTACCGGTTGCTTGTTATTGATAGTATCATGAACTGTTTTCGGGTTGATTATTGTGGGCGTGGGGAGTTGGCGGATCGGCAGCAGAAGTTGAATCAGTTTTTGATGAAACTGGCGCATATGGCCGAAGGTGAGATTTTGGTTCTGTGCTTTTCTTTGGTGGCTGTTGGCTGACTTTGTTTGACTTGCAGAGTTCAATGTTTGTGTCTTGATGGTGAGTGCGAGCTTATGTGTTTCGAGGTGTTGTGGCTCACGCTTCGGGGCAGACAAACCAAGTCCAGAGTGACCCTGGTGCTAGTGCTCTCTTTGCTGGAGCTGATGGTCGCAAGCCCGTTGGTGGCCATGTTCTCGCCCACGCTTCCACTACTCGTGTGCTCCTTCGGAAGGGTCGTGGTGATGAGCGAGTTGCGAAGATTCAGGATTCTCCTGGTGAGTACCTCGATATATTCTGGGGGTTATCACTATTCTAACTCTTTCTAAGACTGCGCTGAGCGTGAAGCAATCTATGTTATTACCAATGGCGGGATCAATGATCCTGAGAAGGCTTGAAGGTGGTATGGTATGGTCGAGACGATTTATCGATGCTGAGGGAATTCTCTACAGTCATGATCTCCATGATGCATCAGGTTTGATGCCACGATAATATTATACCATTAGTCGATTTATATCATAGATAATAGGTTAGAATAGCAAAGATTCCAAGTTATGTTCATGCCGATGTAGTCGAAGCCCTAACGATGAGGTTCACCGCCTTCACCGCCGCTCTGACACCCCGGCAAAACTCTGTGCCAAGAGCAAATCTGCAGAAAAAGTTCAGCTCAATCAACGCAACAATCCGGCAATCAAACCTCCATTCAAAATGAAGGTCGAATCCGTGCAGGTGGAAGGGTACACCACCCTACCCGTGCAGCTCCCAACAACCCCCCTCTTCCCCAAACCCGCAACACACTACCTCTACATCCGACCACACGAGCCCCGAATCCCAGACCCAGATTCCACCCGCTCCCTCTTCATCGTGAATGTCCCAATCGACACAACAGAAGCCCACCTCCGCCACCTCTTCGGCACGCAACTCGCCGCCGGCCGCGTAGAAAAAGTCCAATTCGAAGATGTGCAGACCAAAAAGCGCGCAGCGGCAACAACCACAGAAACCAACCTAACCCAATCCAAAAAGAAGCGCAAGCGCGTAACCGCCGACGACTTCGAACGCTACCTCGACGACATCACCCTCCCCTCAACCTGGGACCGCAAACTGCAAAAGAGCGGCGCCCACGCAGTCGTCATCTTCGCCGACAAGCCCAGCATGGAATCCAGTCTGAAGGCCGCCACCAAGGCCGCCAAGCGCGGCACCACCATCGTCTGGGGTGACAGCCTGCCAACAGACCGCATCCCCGTCCTCGGACTGAACCGGTACATCGCGCACGAGCGCATGCAGTACCCCGATCGCGGGACGTTGCTTCGAGCGGTGAGTGAGTTCATGACTACGTTCACTCAGGTATCTGAGGCGCGCAAGCGCGAGGATCACAAGCGTCTTGCTGTGCCGGATGAGGATGGATTCGTTACTGTTTCGCATGGACCGAAGTTGAATTCTGTGGCGAGGGAGGAGGAGATGAGGGAGCTTGTTGAGAAGCAGAAGAAGAAGGGTGAGGGACTTGAGGACTTTTATCGGTTCCAGTCTAGGGAGAAGAGGAAGGAGAGACAGAATCAGTTGCTTAGGCGCTTTGATGAGGATAAGAAGAAGTTGGCGGAGATTAAGGCTCGGAAGGGGAAGATTCGAGTAAGTTTTTCTTTCTTCTCTTGCTTGTTCGGTTGGTCTTTTGGGAGTGGTGATGCTAACTTTTTATACAGCCTGAGTGATCTGGTGCATGATAGCATGGCGTTCTGGGTGTCTTTTTTTCGATGACAGGATAAAAGGTTTCGAGGTGGTGTCCTATGTACATGTGAGTATTTGCTTTTGCTTTTGTTTCTTTTTTCGTTATGTTCGCTCCGATGATGAGCACGCTGGGGCCATAGTAGCAAAACGCGCTTTGTTCGCTGTTATGCCATTACTTCAAACACCAGCTTATCTATCTTCTCGCCTTCTGAACTGGAGCTTCTGTCTTGTTGGGATTTATTGTGCTTCTTGGTGTTGCATCTGCTAATTGTGGTTCAAAATAGGTTAGATACATACATACATGTTATCTCAATATCAATAGTTTATGATCCAATTATATATATACAAGTAGTTCCAATTGTCTGTATCATCCGTAGCCAACCCGTAGATGCCTCCAATTCCGGATCCGCACAGACCAACGCTTGGCATTACATCCCACCTCTGGAGAAACCGTACATTTTCCTATGGATGGGATTGATAGCTCTGCCAAAGTATAGATCAATTTGAAAACATCAGAGACCAAGGGCTACAGTTAGCTGTATCATGTGATACTACTCTCGGCTAAATCGCATTCTCCAAGCTCAGCCTGAGACACAAGCTTCACACGATATATCCAGCAAGATCAGCCCTATCACACCAGCATACTACACCTCTTTCGGGATTTTTTTGCTCCTCTTTCTATAAAAGCATCAACAAGAGTGAACATCCTGATCATTGGGCTCGACCCATTCTGTTTATATCAAAAGAAAGAGACAAACCCAAGATGTCCCCCGCCTCAATCCAAGAAACCGACTCCGACTCTGATGTCGAGTTCGAGGATGTCCCAATCTCCCTCCCAACCAGGTCCAGAAACAGGGAAGACATAGAAATCCCGATAACCATCCGCTCAAATCCGCAGCCACAATGGACACCAACTCTATCACTTCCTCAACAGCGAAGCCAACCCATCCCCTCGGGCTCCCAGGAAGAAACCCAGCTCCGAGGCCAAATCAGCACCGGGATAGAGAGAGTCACGTACCGAAAAATGAAATCCGACATGGGCATGGATGCCCCGGATACGCCCGCTTCGGAACGCAGGTATGATAGCTTCAAAGACCTTGCTGCGGATGTGGAGGATCTTATTGATACGCTTTGGGCGTCGGCAACACGTGAGTTTTATATTTTATACATCCATGTTGTAGAAGAGGATTATATTGTTTTATACTATATCCCTTTCTTTACTATTTTTTTTTCCCCTCCATTTTCTTGTTACATGTATAGTCTACATTCTAACTAATCCATCCAGCGGCAATCCAAACCGAAGCCCTCATAACCCTAGCAGGCCTAACCCAAACCTCCCTCCCAGCCTTCCCCTTCGATGCCCCACCAACCCTAAACATCCTCCACAAGCTCGACTCCGTCTTCGCAGCACTGTGTACAAGCACACATCCACTCACTGGTGCCGTTCTGCCTGGCGCACAGCCGGGCCAGTCTCTCGTGACGGAGACGCAGAAAGTGCGGATTCGGAGTTTGGCGGAGAGGACTAGGTTTCAAGTTTTTTCTTGTTTGGCGACGTCGAATGAGAGAGGTAATGCTGTTAACGGTTATGAGGATGGGGATGATGAAGATGAGGATAGTGGCGATGAGATCGATGAGCCGTGGATGTTGGAGGCTACGCGGGTTTATGAGAAGAGCCTTATGTTACTTGCGGAGCAGGATCCTGACGTGGAGGCTGGGATGGATGAGTTTAATTGTTTATAATTGATATATATATATATATATATATATATATATTCTACGCGGTTGTGTCTATGTTCTATGTTGTATGTGTTTTGCTTATGCGGCTCCACAGAGTATACAAACTAAATAAGATCCCGAGGAGGGGATGGATGGGTTTAACTGTTTACAGTATATATTCTATCCTGTTGCCTGATCTATGTTTTGCCCATGCGGCTCCAAGTAATAAATAGATGTTGAAGAGGATATTTTTAGAACAGATCTCTTGCAATTACGTCGGTGTACACTCAATATATACGAGACGCTCAGGCCACACACAAAACAGTGACATAGTTCTGGAGAAAGCAAGTCCCACTCCAATTTGCACACTGTACAATAGATACTCCGTAGTAAATAGTACTAATATTACTTATGGATCCAGATATTTCTTCTAGAAACTTCTAGCTCGTTAAAGAAGAAAAAAAAATCCGGACCAAAAAATAAAAAACAAGAGCCAGTGGGGTCCAGGCAAAAAAAATGGTCGAATGGTCGAATATTATTCACTCAACATACAAATGCCGACTCTGGAATCGGTAATCAAAGTAATGGAGTATACAGTAAGCGTTCCCGTACCTAGAATTCAGGTATCAGTCACAGACAGGGCTTGCACTCTCTTTGGTCAGAATGGAGTGAACTAAGTGGATGTGAGCCCTGAAAGTGGGGGTTATCGGGGCCAGCTAGTGGCCTGGGGCTGCGCAGCTCGGGGACTGCAATGACCAGTAGTATGTCCGAGGGGCTATAATTTAGATGTACGATATACAACATACTTTGTATACTTGATTATACTTTGACTTGTTTTTTTTGTCATGTGAAATTGAATAAGATTGTAACTGTGGTATGATAGAGGGGATATATACATATATATGGGTGTGCTTGGATGATATTTCCGCTAGTGGGAACAAGTTGCTTTGTTTCCATGGTTGGTGTATTTGGTTGGAATATGCCCAGGTGAGTTGGAATTATTATATATTACATCTTATTAGAAAGCTATAGATATAGTGGGATGGTTTATGTAGGTTGTAGTCTATCTTAATTGTTTAGGGCTATACCTTATTAACTCTTAAAGCATTCTGTACAAGGCTCCCAGTCTGCCGTGTCTTACCATGCAAGGGTTGGATTAGCTTATTTCCATACAAGAGGGTTGGATCTGAAACCTAACATCCGTTATGAATATCATCCCTTGCACACCCCTTCCATATAAAATAAAAGATCATGTATGGGAGTGTACATAGGTATGTTGTAGTAGGAAGCATGTCACTGGACCGTGTTTACTGGATACAGTAATTCAATATTTTAAAAAAAACGTCTCGCGTACCGCGTAAAGTGAAATCAGCCAAGCAGGTTGTTTGAATGGAATGAAAATCTCTGCTGGTAAAGTAGTAATTCCAATACGAGCCGCCCCCAAAGCCCGGCCAATAAGAGCAGAACTCCGCATCAGAAGTCTCCCATGGTTCGGATGGAGTCTTTTAATTTTTTTCATTCTTTCTCTTTGATGTCTTTTTCTGGTATTTTTTCATATTCTTTCATGACCGGACGGGCGCGGCTGACGTATTCTTGGAATACGAAGGGAGGGGTGACCGGGTTGCGAAGTCCTTGCGTGTAGGGCAGTTACAGGACATGGATTAGAGAACCTTGCTTCGAGAAGATTGGAGCTCTGCTGGACTTTCAGCTCAGGGCTGCAGCTAGACGGGTATCTGGGGTGACCTTGCTGTATTGTGGAAATAGAATTACCGTATGGGGCTGTTGGGTTCCATGGTTCGGTGGCGTCTGCTCCCAAGGTTTGCAAGAGTTGTCTTTCTTGCTCCAGGGCTTATTTATGATCTAGTACCTACTATATATGTAGTCAATAACTAACTACATCGGATAATATGTACTACATATACTTGATAATGCATTCATGGATAGCCCTAGTTTCACATATAATATGAGATATCAGATCCATTGACTGTATGTACCCAACAGGTACCTGATCCTGCTCCGCCTACTCCGTACTCTGTACTCTTACTCAGCATATGACGATGACCTCGGGAGAGGCCCACACAGACCTGATCGGTTGACAAGTCACATTGCGAGGACGGCGACAGGTCCTTGCAGATTTCATGCATTGGGGCTTCCTGCCCCTTGATCGCCTGTCTTTCACCGAGATTTGATCGGATTTTGTTTAGATCTGATTTTTTTTTCCCTTCTCTTTCTCTTTCACTTTCGACGTGTTTGCTGTGTGTTTGAACATACGGACAAGCGGAAGAGCCGACTCTTAAAAAAAAAAAAAAAGGCTAGGGTCGATCATCGGCAAAAGAACTTTGAATGTAGACCTCGGGTCAGAGGCTATGATGTATCGTCTTGAATTCTACCGGGCTTCCCGGGATCCTGGAACGATGAAGAATCTAGCAAGCCCCCGCATGACTGATATCATGCAGCATTGACAGGAATCTGGGGACAGCTTGGATAGTTATGTATAAGTATTATGTAGGTGGTTTATATATTGTCGGCGTCTGTACTTCGTACCTGCCTTGGAGTCAAAGAAAGGAAAAGAGTTCTGATCGGCAGAGGCAAGGCACTCTGCAACTACCGGTTAAAAGTGTACGACTAGTTGATAGATATTATACTATTGATACTGATAAACGTACATACATAAAGTACAACATAGTTTTAGAACTTTCTACCTGCTACTATTATACAATATAGTATATTGTACTCCGTACTCCGTAGGCTACTAGTAATGACTACATACTTCAATTCTGGAACGGAACATACCATACCTTGTAATACACATACCATACACAGACTCACGTAATGCGTTTTCCCACTTCCCCTCTCTCTTCATCTCGCGAGATTTCCAATTCTTCATTTTCTTCTTTTCCCCTCCTACCTTCCCCTCCCTTTTCTTATTGTTCGAAGATCTCGGTTTCAATTTTCTGTTTAGTTTATCGGGAGTTCTGCTTTTCCTCCCTTGTTGCCGATTACTCTTTTTTTGCCTCGCGCATTTCCAGTGTTTTCCCAGGTTTTCCTCGAATCATCTAGGTAAGTTGAGGTTGGTCTTTTTTTGTCGCATATCACCTGTTTCATCGTTTCAATAAACTATGCCCTTTCCCCATATATGTCACCTGGCGCAGCGCAGCGCGCGTTAGCCCTAGATCGCAAGCTTCTTTGCAGGGTTCTCCACGATTTTACTATGGTGATTCGCCTACGCTTCCAACGCCTTCGCCTTGACCAGCGCTTTCGGGACGATTATCTACCGGTCGCACACACTCCAACCTCAAAAACATCGTCAATATGAGGAATCGGTCAGATCTGGGATGCCTGAATTGCCCGAAAATTGTGCTGGATTGAGAGGGCGGACGGTCGCATTCGGACATCGAATCGACGGAAACGGTCGACGCATGATGATCGCCTAGCAATCCGAGTGGAAACAAGTCTATTTTCGTCTCGCGCACCCGATTTTCGCCCTTGAATTGTTCGTCTTCGGCCAATCCACCCTCCAATCATAGCTACCATCATCATTAAGATGAGATGGTGCCCGAAGCACTGGTCTTGGCGAGTTCCGGCACCTCTTTGAGGCTCGGAATCATATATATGCGCCTGAAGAACCCGCAAAATGCTGACTACCCACTTTTTTTTTTCTCTTCCGCGTCGTTTCATTCACTTGCTTTTGATTTGAGTGCCTTTGTCTGCTGTTCACTCTTCACTTGTCACTTCCACTTCTTTGCGCATGTGCAGATCTGATTTAATTTCAATCGATATCGATATAATCTAACATTTGTATCTTTCACCAGCCTTTCACGCCCGCCTCTTTGCTTGGCTTCGTTACGACTTGATCTCACGCCGGTCTTTCTTTAACGACTCCACGAAGTTCTAGTCGCTCAGCCATCTTATATTCTTACGTCGACTTTCCGGACTTTGATTCTTGCAACCATGTCTTACAACGGCTACGAAAACTTCCCTCAGCAGGACCCCGCCGCCGCTGGCGCCCCGGCTCCCGTCGATACCACCATGACCGGCCAGGCCGACCCCTCCGCCGCTCAGTTCCAGGGCCCCCCTCCTGGTGACGCCAACTCCGCTCCCGTCCCCCAGCAGGGTGCCGATGGCAAGACCACCCTCTGGATGGGTGAGCTCGAGCCCTGGATCGACGAGAACTTCATCCGCAACCTCTGGTTCCAGATGGGTGAGCAGGTCAACGTCAAGATGATCCGTGACAAGTTCTCTGGGTAAGACACCGTAATTATCATCTGGAATTTCCAAAATTGTTTCTAATGTGGGTAGTAGGAGCAATGCTGGATACTGCTTCGTCGATTTCGCTTCCCCTGCCGCCGCTGCCAAGGCCCTTTCTCTGAACGGTACCCCCATGCCCAACACCAACCGGGTCTTCAAGCTCAACTGGGCTACCGGTGGCGGCCTTGCCGATCGCAGGTAAGCGAGAATCTCGTTCGTTTCGTTTCCTCCCGTCTTTAAACTGACCCTCCCTTGTTTCCAGCCGTGATGACCGTGGACCCGAGTACTCCATCTTCGTCGGTGACCTCGGCCCTGAGGTGAACGAATACGTCCTCGTCTCCCTCTTCCAGAGCCGCTTCCCCTCTTGCAAGTCTGCTAAGATCATGACCGACCCCATCAGCGGCATGTCCCGCGGCTACGGCTTCGTTCGCTTCTCCGACGAGAACGACCAGCAGCGTGCTCTCACCGAGATGCAGGGTGTTTACTGTGGCAACCGCCCCATGCGTATCTCCACCGCTACCCCCAAGAACAAGGGTCCCGGTGTTGGTGGCAACGGTGGTGCTGCCATGGGTATGCCCGGTCCCGCTGGCATGTACCCTCCCATGGGTGGCCCTCCTATGCCTTTCTACGGTGCTCCCCAGCCCATGAACCAGTTCACCGACCCCAACAACACCACTGTTTTCGTCGGTGGTCTGTCCGGCTACGTCACCGAGGATGAGCTCCGTTCTTTCTTCCAGGGCTTCGGAGAAATCACCTACGTCAAGATCCCCCCCGGAAAGGGCTGTGGTTTCGTCCAGTTCGTGCAGCGCCACGCCGCCGAGATGGCCATCAACCAGATGCAGGGCTACCCCATCGGTAACTCCCGCGTGCGCCTGAGCTGGGGCCGCTCCCAGAACAACTCCGGCCCCGCCGGCAGCCCCTACCGCCCTGCTCCCCCGCCGCCTCCCATGTACCCCTCCATGGGCATGCCCCCGGCCCACCAGTATGGCGGGTTTGCCCCCATGAAGGTGAGCGATCACCCTGGCAGCCCGATCCCGGATCAAATGTGAAGCAGGCGGTCGGCTGACACACTCTTCCAGTAAGCGTTTCCCTTTGATTGAAAGCACCAGCAGGAGTTATTTGTGTCATTCCAATGATGATTCTATTGTGTAACAAATTCGTTCCCTGGTTTCTTGGCCAAGGCTATAGCTCTTGATGAGCATTTGTCTCCTGTGCTACGCATTTCCTTTTTACGTGAGCGCTATTACCTTAGCAAGATCTGAGCTTTATCCCCTTTTTGATCTGTCTTGTTCTTATGTATCTTTCCTTTGATTTCCCCCTTTTTTCCCCCCACACACACTCCTCCTTTGCGACCTTTTCGTATTTTATTATTTTTTCGTTATCTTATTTTCGATGTCTCTCTGCCCTGATGCTTACGGGTTTTCCCGCCACTGGGTCTTTGTTTGCGTGTAATGGAAGTCCGAATTGTCATGCGCTTCTTTTTCCCTTATACTCCTTGGGCAGGCATTCTGCGAAAAGTTCCATTTCCCCCACCGCTACCACCTTATTTCCTTTGTTCCTTTTTTTTTCTTTTTTTTTTCTTTTCTTCAAGCAGCTAAATTGAATTATGTTCGCTTTGAGAATCTTTGCGTTGTGCCTTTTTTCCCCCTCGTTTCTTCCTTGTTAAGACTGATTGCCGGCTTGTACAACACGCTTTCTTTCGTGCGCCTCAGCGTTTGTCGATTCTAAATTGCTTTGATCGTATGCAATAATGTCCTGTATGCTTGTTTGGTGTTTGCATTGCACTATCAAGCTCTCCATTTTCCCGGTATTGTATTGTCGGCTCTTTGCTTCTGGATCTACCTATATAAACATTGCCCCTATGGCTGGTCCAATAGGTGGAGGCTTCAATGGACTCCAGCATATCTGGTTGTTCAGGTAGTTGGTCCCTGGTGGTTTGTCTTCGTGTATTGCTGTCTGTTGTCTGTTGTCTCCTGTCTGCTATCTGATGTCTTGAGAGTCTACTGGGTTAGGGCTAAGATTTCACCTGGATTGATCCTGAGACAATTCTTCTGGACCATTGTAAACTTATTTCCTAGACGCTGGAATGTATGGCCCTTCACCTCTTTAATTCCTGGTGTGCTTATATGGTTACAGTCTTTAGGGCTAGTATTCACCGCATGAGTATGGTGAACTTCAAATTGTATGAACTGTATAACTACATAACTATGTACATAGGTACGTACATCCATGGAGGTCTACTTCTTATCGATAGTCTATCGATAGGCACATAGAAATACCGCCTACTACTTTCAATGTTATTCGGATCTTTGGATATTGTTTTTGGCAACAACGACCCTATTGCTGTATACCGCCTACACGGCTTCCATTTTGTATATACCCAGCTTCGACCAGCTTCGTCATGAGCAATCCATCCTTCATCCTTTTTTTACCCTCCATGACACCATGCGGTACAGAAACTGGGATGTCCTTCTTTTCCCTGAAGGCTCGAAGGTTCCTATCCAAGAGTTCAAGACCCAATGCTTTGTGACCAAGGATAAAGACTCGCCCTATCTACCCAGTGCAGTCTTCCTTGGTCATCATGCACACCATCCCGAGCAAGGCGTTTTTAACCAGCTGCCAGTTCTCACAACATTCATTCCGAGTCTGCCCAAAGACAGTCCGTTCCAGGTCTCAGTTCATAGTTGGGAGAAGCCACGTCCCAGTGTCCAGATCGAGTCCAACATGGAACCAGAAGACGTTTTACTCTTCGAGGTTCGGATCTTCATTGATGGTGTTTTTGCTGCGTGAGTATTTTAACGGTCTGATGAAGGGATTAAGCTGATTCCTTCCTTCCTTCCAGGGGCAGTATCTATGAACAGAGAACTACTTGGCCACAGATTATGGGTAAGTTGCGCGCGTTTACATCATCGCTTACATCGTCGGACGCATTTTCAAGCTTCTAGAAATCTCCCCTCGCCTGAATTCATCTTTCATTCCCCTGTCCTGCTTTTTATTGAATAGCTACTGACATTCATTTGGCAGATCTGAGCTCTGGTATGCAATTCATTTTCTTTCCCTTTCTTTGATTCCAAGTTCTCACGGTTGAAGCAGATCTTGACCGAGATGGAAACCAAGACACCCTTCGATTCCCTCCATTTCATTCTGAGATACTGCAGCAGAAACATTGGGATGCCGGGGATTCTCAAGGTAGAATCAAGGTTGTCATTGCAGAAGGTTTCTCTCGCCCCAATCGCTCACCCCCATTTGAACGATACAAGCATGTCATTGCTTTTTCTTTCCAGCATGCGCCACTAGATGTGCTGGAATTCTCCGACATTGCTTGGCCCAATCCCAGCATGTGGCTTGCTATGCCGAACGCATCCCGGTATGGATCGGCAGCGAGATATGGTACCTCCAAGGTAGTTGGCGACGGCGCTCATGGGCATTCACCAAGCAAGCCTGGCAGACCCGAACATCGAATTACAATCACGGCTAACACGAGCAGTCAGTCTAGCAGCAATGCAGCTACTTACAGCGGCAGTGCTTCATCAACTTACAATGCTTGGACTCCTAACCGTGGTTTCCCGATTCCTCCCACACAGTGGAATGGCTATGCCCAGGAACCTCGATGGGACCCGCAGGATGCATACATTGTGGAACCTGTCATGGAAGCCTTCGTTGATGATAGAGCATGGCGGCAGCGTGGTGCTAGATCCTCCCGCGAGGATGTCCCAATGCCAGATTATGTTTCTACGGGATCAACCAGCAGCCGGGCCATTTCATCTAGCATGACTGGGATGAGCTACGAACACAGCAAGCAACCCAGTATCAATTCGTGCCTTGACGATGAGCAATACAATGAATTGATTCAAGCTCTGACCCCAACAAAAGCGCCTCCAGCGGGTACTCGTGCGCCCTCTAATACTCCCTCCACTGCTGCTAGCGCAATATCTGCCTCAAAGCCTTCTGCCGCAGCCGAAGCTCGATCCGCAAGCTACAAGTCTCGAAGCCGCCGTGCATCTACACTCAGAGAAATTTCACAACCAAGCACCCGTGATGTTTCGGGATCGAGCGAGCCCAAGAACTTGACTCCATCCAAACTTAGGGCAAGTCCAAGTGACAAAGTCCGGAGCAAAAAGGAGACTCAGAAAGAGGCCAGTCAGGAGACCCCCAAAGCACAACCTAACGGTAAGGAGACTGCGAAGGAAACCTGCAATTCCAAGGACGTCGAAAATGCGCAGGACGAGAATGAGTCGGTTTTGTAGGATCGAACTGGCTGTGGTGATGCTTTTCAACTTATACTTACCTACCTGATTCATTTTTTTAGTTCAGTCTTGACATGAAGCCGACATGTATCTTTTATGCGAGCTTCAATCAATACACTTTTTACTCTGTGGAGCTGACAAGTATACTGTTGTATACGAACTTCAATCGACAAACATACTTTATGTGCACTTCGATCAATTTCTACTACATGAAGTTAACAGATAAAGGTACAAACCCTTATTTGAATTGCAGTTGATACATCTTTTACTAATCGAAATTGACAGGTATACGTTCCATATGAAGTTCGACTTCTACGTATTTTGCTGTAGAAGTTGAGAAGTGTACATTTTTGTATACTAACTCCAATCGATACTCTTACACTGTCTGAAGCCAACAAACATGCTATGCGAACTTTGATCAACACTTTTTACTACATCAAGCTGACAGGCCAATGTATGACTCCCTTCGAAGCAATTGAGACGTCTTATACTGACCAAATTTAACAAGAATACTGCTCTATATGAAATGTAATTCATATATCTGTGAAGTCCACAATGCTACATCTTTGTCCGAACTTCAATCAATACCTTCCACACATGGAGTCGATAGGAACACTGTTCTATGCTAACTTCAATCAATCCGTGTTCCATTGCATGGTATTACGAATGATCTTTATCCCTCAACATGATATAACAATGGCAGTAGTATGGGCATGGGATACCTGGCATATACCTGGCATTACGTGATGGCACAAGGCAGTTTCAAACCTCGTGCCTTCGTGCCTTCTCAACCGCCTTCTCAACCGCCTTCTGGTCTACCCGACGACTCTAAAAAGGCTTCGCTTTCTTTCCTCCCCCCCTCCCTCTCTCTTCTCTTCTTCTTGTCTCCCTCCTCGTGACTTTTCTCATCTTCGTGCCTCATCTCGCACGCATCTCTCTCTCACAGGAGCATCTACCATCCGTATTCTTTCTTTGTTTCTTCGTGCACACCACCTAGACAGCAATGTCTGGCAGCCAGGATGAAACTGGGCTTGGGATGGATGCATCATCCATCTCAGGCTCAGGCTCAGGCTCAGCCCCCACCTCACCCATCATCGAGCGTTCGGGGTCAATGGCCCCAGCCATCCAGCCTCATCGCTCTGTCGCTGCTCCAACCATGCGTTCTGCCGTTTTCTATCTTGACCAGGTTCCGTTCCAAGCTGGACTTGCCAACCCTTCGCTATTGACCCAGCGCCCGGAGTATATGGTTCACACTCACGCCTCCATCAACCCCCAGCCCACGGCTGGCAACTTGGCTCCAAGTGGTTTGACCATGACAGAGGGTCACCGTCCACAGCAGTACGCCTACTACCAGGGCCAACATGGTGCTATGGCTGGTCATCAGAACCAATTGTCCGCTGGATTGCCCATGGGTACTCAGGGCCAGCGATCTTACAGCCAACACCCTGCCGCTCAGCCGCCGATCCCTGGCTTGACCTTGATTCAACGTTCTGCACCTACCAATAACACGTCCACCTCCTCGAGGCAGTCGTATCCTCAGGGCCAGCCAGTTTGGGTTCGCCACCCTTCGCAGCCACATGATCAGCGTCAGCAACGACATGGCCAACGACGACACGGCCACCGACGACATGGCCAGCAACCTCACGGCCAGCAATCTCCTACTCGGCCATCAATCCCTGGCCTGACACTGATTCAGGATTCTGCGCCCGCCAACAACACATTCACTGCGAGTGATGTGCCTCCCTCTCCCTCTGTTCCTGCCAATTCTGCTGGCGGCGTCCCTCCTTGGCGCCGATTCGCAGTCACCCCTCCTTGGCGACGCCCCCATTAGTGGGGGGGGGGGGGGGGGGGGGGAGGAAATCGGTTCCGTTAATTTTTTTTTTTGCTTTTTTGTTTTTTTGCTGGATAACTGGGCCTGATCGGAGGCGCAGGTAGGAATACTGCCTTCCGTCAGATTTGTGAGAAGAATAGTTGTTGGGTCATAGGAATATCATCTTTTTTTTATCTCTCTTTCAATTCAGATTTGATCTGAAACTAAGATTCTTCATTTGTATTGTAGAGACTGAGTTTCTCGTGAAGCCAGTCCACTGGTGAGCGGGAGAGACACTAGGAACTACGTAGCCCTAAGAAATGCCATAGGTACTCGGCTTCTTGTTTAATCAATCCTTCTTCTTCTCCTCTCTTTGTACTCACTAGTCATTGACCATTGCTTCACTTCATCTTTACTTGTTGCTATCTAAAAGGTCATTCTTAGGGGAAGTGACTCATCTAATTGCTGGCAAATGTGTCCTCGAAATACTCGAGATCAATATCACCAATATCACCAATATCACATGAAATCGCTGTGCGTCAACTCCACTCGAGTTCAACATAGTCGACCACGCTGACCCTGCGGCCGTTGGAGATATGGCAACAAAGCATTGCATTGCATCAAGTACATACCGAACTTGGCCAAGGGTGCAACTAGCCTGGTTGAATTCGATTTCCGAGGGAAATTCCCGACCCTTGCCAACTTTCAATGGATGATGTGGATTGGTAGCTTGCATTTCGTGGGTGATTCGAGACTGCACATTGTTGGTTTACATGCCCGATAGAGATGGAGGGATGTAGGAAATGAATTATTTTCAATATAATCTGTATTAGTATGAATCAACTCCTTCAATTGCTTAAATATTATATAGTTACCCTGTACATGCCTGTCTGTCATCCATCCATCATCCATCGTGGATTTCGTGGTATAAAAGACATCAGTGAATAATCGGATTGAGATATGGCTACATCGCATTGTACACTGCTTCCATGGGCCTTATGTTCTACAATTTATGCCTGATTCTGCTTACTGTTCCAGCTACAACATCAATCATTGAGTTGAATCTAGAAATCTGCTCAAGAACGTGTTGCAATTACTTTCCAAAACACCACAAGACCAAATGACCACATAGGTGGTAGCATTGCAAGACACTTACACTAACCATGTTCGAAGTATCTCCCTAATATTAACAAACTCCAAGATTCTCGAACATCCTTCTGGCAATTTCAATCTGCTATACTTAGTTTGGATACACAGAAATACCTTGGACCAGTTCATCAACCCCTCTACAAGAACACATTTGGTTACAAAAGGAAATCAAATGAAAAGAATGATTGATTCAGATACTATCTAATGCCAGGGCGCTGTCCCTGGCAAATGGTTCAAGTGGTTGGAGAGACAAGACAAACAAGCAGACCGAGGTCAAACTTGCAGAGTGTAAGTGTCCGTCTCATCAGCGAGATTCAAAGTGCAATAGATCAAGCTGTTGAAAATGTAACCAGAGGGCTGTCTCTGGTGAAAAAGGTCCAAAAATTTGGAGTTTGATGGCGTCTGTGGCCACCCAAGGATTCAGAGAATCCATGCCTGTAATCCCTCGGAAGTGTATTCCTCGGGTACCATGGGTTATCCTCCGCCTCCCATCTCGTAGGATGTAAGTCTATAGCCCCGGTGGGTGACTGTCCTATGTCCTCCCCCTGTCTGCCATCGGAGTACTCCTCCTCTGGGACGAGGCCACGCCGGGTCTCAGGTAGCCCATCCTTCACCTCCCCAAAGACGTGATACGCTTGCGCGCAGTCAGACGTCAAGAATGCTCTCAGATTTCTCTTCACTGGGCAACCCCACTCCTCTGGGTCGAGGCCACAGTGGGTCTCAGATATCCCATCACTCAGCTCCCCCGGGACGATACCACAGTGGGTCTCAGAGCCCAGGCTTCCAGAGACGTGATACGCTTGCGCGCAGTCAGACGTCAAAGAATGCCCTCAGAGTCCTCTTCACGGGGCAAGCTCACATGTCCGGTGGAAGGCTGTGTCGAAAGCTGTTTCCAGCCGGAGGTCAGGATATCGGTTGACTGGTGTACCTGTGAAAGGAGCAATGTTAGCCATGTGTTGTCTCATGAGTACACAGGGACTTATCAATCCATGATCCTTTGGGTGACATAATAAGATTCATGACCCTGTCGGAGCGTTCAAGCATCAGCTTTGGAACGTGTGATCAGTGGCAGCCTTCAGAATAGGAATCCCACAGTGAGCTGTGCCTTCGGAGGGTTGTCTCGAGACCTGTCTCAAACCAAAGGTCGAAAGACTGAGACGAGGGTTGAACCAGAAGTGTCAGCCAGTTGTTGTCTTACACAAGTCATGTGTCCGTATAAGACGGCAGATCATGCAAGCATTAGGATAGTACAACATGATCAGGGAAAACATCGGGAAAGATTGACAGGAAAAGACTCACAAAGTGGGTGAGAGAAAATAACAAGAGTGGTGCACTGTTATATGGGTAGCAGGGAAGAATAACAAATGCAAAGGGGAACAAACAGAGTGTGGTTCACAAAATGGATGGAGGGGAGATGGTAGACGATGGAGGGCAGACCATGAAGGGGAGTCCATGGAGGGGAGAGGATGAAAAAGAATGGATGATGGGTAATGGGGGAGATGGAGGATGAGGATGAGGATGGGAATGGGGGATGGGGGATGGATAGATGGAGAGGGAAGAGGGGAGGATAGGGGAAGAGAGGGATTGTGAAGAGGGAAGGTGAAAATAAAGAGAAGAGAGGAAATGGGGGGACTTTATATCTGAGGCCCCTTCCTAATTAGGAAAAGTAGCATTATGGACTTCCGACTTCCTTCCGACTTCCAATATGGTAATACAGTATCAAGATGACATACTATGTGTCTGTGAGACTTACCAAGTAGACAGTCCACAAAGGACTTCAGATCTACATTAAGACCAGGCTACTAAATTGACTTGCGTATACTGTCTCTATCATGCAGGCTGTGTCTACATCTACTGGAGACTGGAGGAAGTTGGACGGGAAAAAACTGTCCAGATGTGAATTCAGATCCATATTTTGAGACCAGAAAAAAATAACATGAAACGCATAACCATAACGACATCGAAACTCCTGGAATCTGCTAGCAGGGGAATATCCAAATCCAATATCAATCCGGTCACATCCCATCAGCACACCAACACCAACAGCAACAAGTAGAGTCGAGGAATTCCTGGTTCTTTTGAGTTGGTTCCTTTTTGTACCAGTCCCCGTTTCCCTTCTGGTCCCTCCTGTGTCCGGTTTCAGTGATGATACGGGCTGGGTGGGGGTAAAGGGGTCTGATCCGAGAGTACAGGCAAGGTGGAGAGAGAAGAAAAGGAGAAGAAAAGAAAACCACAGGATATATGGCCTGGGTGATAGAAATAGAGAGACGGAAGAGTCCACTACCAGTGATACTGGTAATCAAAGACAAAAAGAAAAGAAAAAACGGCCGGCATTTGTTGGAAGATTGTTCGAGTTGAATCAAAAGAGAGAAGATGTGACAAAAAAAAAAAAGGTCAAGGAAATCCTGATAAATGAAAGGAAGAAAGTGCACTGGATCAGCCGTGGGGAATTGGACTTCATACTGAGAGGTATCAACGTTGCCCGTACAGACAAGGCAAAGCAAGGAATTAAGTAACCACATCCACAAGTAATAATAGTAATAATAGAAAGAAAGGAAGAGAAGCCAAGAAAACTCGTAGGTCACAGTGCACTAGTCTCGAATACAGAAGAGCCCCGGTCAGCCCAAGCAGTCCCTGGTATCAGTTGGTGGATGCTGGCTTCCTAGGACGAGCAAGGAGAGGGACAGGAGAGGATGCGATGAACAAGATACAACAACGCCAATCTCACAACCGCACATGCGCAGAACACACATATCCAGATATTTGGGAGACAAGAAAACAGAACAGATCGAGTATCCGCGAAAACGCACTAGAGCAATGATCAAATGTACAAACAAGGGTATATCGGAGGTGAAGCACCTGAAGGACCGTCAAGACTTTTACACGTTCACAGGCCATCACCGGCACCTGTCTCAACACCATCGGCCGAATAGGATATGCTGGGGTCAAACCCAAATCCAGTGGCGTCGGCATCTGTGTTGAGGAATGTGTCAAAGTCGAAGTTCTCCAGAATGTCTGGATTTTCCAGTGCGCTGAAGTCAAGGTTGAATGCGGAAGCCTTTGATATGAGTCAGTAAACGCATAATTGTGGCAGGAGGTGGTGGAAGAACATACATCAGGAATGCTGAGGTCGGTGAAGGATTGCTGTTGGTCAGGGGGCTGCTGCACCATGGTCTGAGGAGCAGGTGCCGAGGTAGGCTGTGCCGGTTGAGCTGGCCCGTTTGCTCCATTCGCTCCATTCTTAGTATTGAAAGAGTTAGGATGCTGGGGCGTGACGGGGGTCGATGGGGTCGGTGGCTCTGCGGCTTCTGTGGATGGAGTCGCGCCTGCGGCCGCACTGGCAGCAGCAGCAGCAGCTTGCTTCTTGTTGGGTCGCTTGAATTCAAGTTAGCAGATACAAAGATTACAGCATCATTTGAGAGTATACAAACCTTGCGGGTGTCCTTAGCTTCCTTCTTGCCCTTGGGTGCAGCCTTGGCAGTCTGCTGGGGCGTTGGTGGCGCGTTCCCAGCCGTCTGAGGTGACGCGGGCTGGCCACGACCAGCGTTAGGACCCGTGACGGGTGGCGCCGAGGGCGGAGGCATCGCGCTTCGTTCCTGCGGGGTTCCAGCCTGGGGCTGGTTCGCAGGCGAATGCTGCGGGGGCATCTGCGGTTGTCCTGGCTGCCATTGTCCACTAGGCATACGCTGGCCGGCATTGGCCGGAATCGGCTGACCCATTTGAGCTCCAGTGAAGGCAGGGTTAGAACTAGGAGGTCGCATATTCGGTCCGGGGAAGAACTGAGCTGCCATCTCTGGGGGTATCGGACCACCGTTGAGGTTCATGGATCCGGGTGATCCACGCTGGGACATGTCGCCGGCGCTTGGCGACCCGGGAAGTCCAGTCGGAGGCATCTTCGGTGTGCCTCGTTTCATTTGGTCGCTAGGATTGGGAGATGCGCCCGCCCTGCTGCCCGGGGAAGTGCCTGGCGGCAAACCTCCCTGTCCGGGCATCGGGGGCTGGCCGTCAGTGCGGGCCATGCTATCTTGCTCTTGACGAGCCATCATCAAACGCCGCTTATTCTGCTGTTCAAGCAGCATAAGCTGCATCTGATAATCTTGAAGAGCATGGTTACCATGCTGACTGCCAGGTGTCTGTAAACCACCGGGTCGGACCTGGGCGAGTTGACCGTTTGCACCGTAGTACTCAGGACCAGCGGCCATAGGATACATTCCTTGGCCATCCGGCATCGGCACCAGATCCGCCTGATTCGCCATAACACCGGGATTCATCATGCCACCATTCGGGATACCCTGGGAATTCGATGCTGAGCGAGAGTGATGAAGGGCCAAGTTTTGAGCATATACCTGCATAGATTTCTGTTGCGCAGCTTGTCCCTGGAACTGCTGGAATTGTGCCGGAGTCATTCCCCTCTGCATTCCATTCTGCATCATCATAGCCTGCGGGTTGGGCTGTCCAGGCATTCCTTGTACTTGTCCACGGCCATTCGGTGCCAGTTGCTGTCCGTTGACGGCGCCTTCGAGACGTGGGCGTTTCGACGGCGAAGGGGCGTTGTCGGCAGAGGCTGGTGACTGTGGTCGATGTCCCCCCATCTCCATGTCCGGATCCCGTTGCATTTGTTGCATCATTTGCAACTGCTGGGTCTTCTGGTACTGCGCCATCTGTTGTTGTTGTTGCGAGCTAGAAAGAATCTCATCAGCACGTCCACCCCCAACTTAACACTCCGCATGGGGAAAAAGATATTCAGATAGAGCATACAGTCCAGTGGTGTTGTTCTGCAGCACTGTTTTCTGCAGGTTAGGAGGCACCATGCCATTCTGTCTCCGGAGCTGGTTCATCTGGCCGGGCATCATGGGTTGCTGCCTCATAAATTGATTGTGTTGCTGTTCTCGCAGACGCATGAAGTTCTAGGATAGTAATAATAATCAGGATTAGTCCATCTTCCAAGCCCTCGATGAAGACGATCGTTCACACACCTGGTTGTGCTGTAGGTATTGCCTAATATCAGTGCTATTTCCCTTCTTACGTTGAGCCCAGAAGAACTCCCAGAAAAGGCTGAACCAATCGAGGAGGAATGAAGAGGGGCTCTCGTTGGGAATATTCGGGCGAGGGAGATCATCTGGGATCTTGATCTTGTCACCATCCTTCCCATCGGTCATCATAGCATCAGGGTCCATGCCATTGACATCGCCATCACGCCGATTTCCAGGACTCGTCTTGGGATTGTTGTCGGTGTTGAGTTTGATGTTTTCATCTTGCAAGAGAGCGCGGGCGCAGTCATGGTACCCACGCTTCAAAAAGTAATCATAGATATAGGTGTTGAGGTTGTTGATCATGACTTCGGGGTTGTTCATAGTGCCGTCGTTACGAGAAGCCGTGGATCCGTTGTTGATCATAGGAACTCCACCCACAGGGCCCCCAGCCCCGGGGTTCATCCCGACATTCATTTGGTTCATGGTGGCGAACGGTGGGACTGCAGCCACCCTTGCCTGTTGTATCGTGAGATTTTCAAATCGGATATAAGAAGCTTCCGACGCGCGACCTCCGTTTCAGGCTATCAAGCCTAACGCGGGGTGATAGAAGCGACGCGTGGGAATTGATGCGGAGGCAAAGCGGTCAGCGCTTTTGAAGGAATATCGAATGCTCGCAGGCTGAGCAACGCGTGTGCGTAACGATGAAACGGGTATATTATCGCGAAATATGAGAGAACTCAGGATCACCGGTGGCGTCTTCTTCCGGAGAAACCACGCGACGAGGTAGAAACGAGAGGATGGAGGCTCGGAGGCGCAGACGAAGTATGTTCGGTGTCTCTGACTAGAGAAATTGATGAGCGCTTGCCAGAGGATTAAACGTTTCAAATGACCTAGTGCAGGAGCAAGTGCGCAGTCTATATGGGGGTGGGCGATGACGGAGGTACAAGGAGGCGGAAAAAAGCGCACAAGTGAGGTGGTTGGTATGGGGGGCGGCGCCAGACACCCGATCGGGCAGAATCGCGGACAGGAGATCACCAAGCCCGTGTACAAATAAAAAGAAGACCCAAGGACAAGAAACGGGAGGGGAAAAAAAAGGGAACAGATTAAGAATAGAAAAGGGGAGTCTAAGAGATGTGGATCTCACAGTGGGAAGAGGAGGACGGATTCAGTGAGAGAGAGCCGGGGGGGACGTACATTGACAGGCGCTGCGCTCTGCGGGAGAATCGCTTGTTCGGAGCGGATCAACCTGGTCGGAGGTCGGGGCTGGGGATGGCGCTGTCAAGCGTATTTCTGGGAATGCACCGATCTGATAACCATTGAATTTGCGGTCTGCGACAAAATAGAGACAGTCGTCAGCGAATTATCGAAAAAGAAATCCGAGATATACGTGGGAATATGGTGGTTTGAACAAATATAGAAAAAGAAAGGGAAGCAGGAAGGAAAGTCAGAAGGGTGATATGATACCTGATGGGCCCTGCGATGGATCCCAGCGGGAGTCTAAAAAGTAAGGGTAAGCCACTATTTCGCGACCACCACGAAGGTTGAATATACCGAAGATGGAGCGATCTAGGAGAATTGAACAACTTGAGAGAAGAATCAATTGCTGTGGAAAAGTCCTGTCTAGGTAGAGGTTGAGAAAAAGATGGAAAGGAGGGAAATTCGATCTGTAAAGAGTTGAGGGGCGGCGGAGATAGTGGTACAGAACCGGTATGGTGTTGCGTTTATGACATACAATACTTGACAAATACACCAACTTGGATGTTCCCTTGACCGCTATTTAGGTGCCCATACGAAATTATATACGTTAAAATACTTGACCGAACTGCAGGTTTACTCTACAATACATGTTTGGTCATGACCATACAGATCAAGCTCCTGAGCGGCAGATTCACCGAGGATCTACACGTATAAAAAAGGGAAAAAAGGGAGATCATGCGATTTCGATGGACTGATCGCAACTTCACCTTGCCCTTATTCCCAGTTTTTTTAGTGGTTTTTTTTTTTTCTCTTCTTCCAAAATCTGATACCAAAATGAATTCTTATAATGTATCAACCTATGCCAGTGATAAATCGCGTGGTTTAGTGTAGGATATATCATAAACCCTAATTCGCGAAAAGACAGGTGTACGGAGTGTAAATAAAGTGATTATCGGAAGCAATAATGACGAGTAAGGGCAAAAAAAGACCCTATCCCCCTAAAATAAAATAAAAAGAACCAACGAGGAACCCCAGAACGCCCATTCTTCAAAGTAGTGTAAATGCACATCTCACAAGGTTATTACTCTTCCTCCGGTGGCATCTCATCCTCAATGTATCGTACGAGAGAGACCCGCATCTCCGTAGTGTCATCTCCGCGCAGCACATCACTGACAAAGTGCGCCTCGATCTGCATTTGAACCTAAAAGCCGGGTCAGTGATGGGGCCCGGAACAAGGGAACCCACTGCAATTGACCGGGGTGCTAGTAACTTACCATCTCCAGGGACCCCCGGAGGACGCCACACAAAATATTGGAGAACCATAGCTCGTCCTGAGCCCGCCCATCATCGGGAAGCTCCACAAAGTCCGCCAAGGGGTTGTCTTCAAAGATAAGGGAGAACTGGGTGTTATCACTCGTCCAGTTGGTGACTGTAGGTGTGACGTTCAGGAAGATCTTAAAGCCAACCTGATCGGATTGTCAGCCATCATAGCTTTATTATCTCCATTCGCCATGTCCTGGAGTGACTCCCACCTTCGCGATCATATCAGCGGTCTCCCGGAAGTTGGCGCATCGGCCGACACCTGACTTGGCCAGGAAGTCTTCAATGAGCCGCATTCCGATATTGTATCCCATCTTGTCCAACTGTTTGTTGACATCCTGGTAGTTGCTATCATAGTCTTGGCATAATTGTGCGACAATTGTTCCGTACGTTAATGTGACCAGCTCCGCGTTGACTTTATCGACTCTTGTTCTGCGCATGTGAAGAAAGCCGATTAGTTCGAGTTCGAGGACGGAGATACAGCGAAGTCAATTGGTCATCGCTTCTGGGGTCCCAGTATTCGGGCACTGGGGCTTACTGACTTCCATATTCTGTTCAAAGGTCATTGATTAGTAGAAGGTACACTGGATAAGGCATCCGACCTTGGGAGTTCCACTTACTCTTCTCCTATTCTTGAGGTTTTCGTGGACGACATCCTTAGGATTATGCTCTGGTAGCTCTGGTTGTTGGTGAAAGAGGAAAATTAAGTAAAATCCAGACAAACACAGGTAAATGTGACGGTCAACTGTTGATCAGGGTGATTGTGGGGAGTCCGTGATTGTTGGAGTTGCTGATTGTACACAGTCATCCTACGGCCGACGAGACTGACCATGTTAAACTTTTATTTGATTGGTTGACGTTATTCGCCGCCTTTTTCTCCGCCTTTTAATTAATACGTATTGTGCTCGGTGAGTGGGGTAAATGACCATGTTATTTTCTGCCAGACAAAAATAACCCCAATACGATCAAGCCTCGATGGTCGCTTTCGTCCGCCGGACACAGCCCGCTCACCGCCGAGCCCAGGTGGGATTATCGTTCTTCCCGCAGCTTCTCGCCCTGAACTTTTGCTCTCCACTACTTTCGCTCTAAGTTGCGATTGGTCACCAACCAATTCTTTTACCTCTCCAAATTCAAACCGAGGTGCTTGCTGTGATAATGTCTGGTGAAAAGCGCCCTGCTCCAGAGGGCTTTGGTACCTCGCACCAGCTCGTGGTCAAGCGGAACAAGGCCGCCGAAAACGCAGGAACCGAGCTTGTGAAGGGCTCCTCTCAAAATGGAGCTCTCATTCAATCTGTATGCGCCGGGTTTATCACTGAAGCTCAAGGGGCTTTCACAGAATATAACCAGCTAATTCGAGTGTACAGGTTCCTCGCACAAGTGGTTTGGATGCTCCTATCATGGAGCTGACAGGTGAGATACTGTCGCCAATTTGTCGCTATACATGCGCTAATAGCAGGAACCTACTAGGCCACTCTGGCGAAGTCTTCGCAGTTCGATTCGACCCTACCGCGCAACATATCGCATCTGGATCCATGGATCGTTCCATCTGTATGTCTCATCCTTATCCGGGAATGCGGCCGCCGAATTCGTTACTGATCGAGATTTCTTGAATAGTACTGTGGAATACATACGGACAATGCGAAAACTACGGCCAATTGACAGGTCACCGGGGAGCTGTGTTAGATCTTCAGTGGTCACGCGATTCGCGGGCACTGTTCTCGGCATCCGCAGACATGACCCTCGGAAGCTGGGATGTCGAGACCGGGGAACGAGTACGTCGTCACGTGGGCCATGAGGAGATCATCAACTGTCTCGATATCAGCAAAAGAGGACAGGAGCTTCTAGTCAGTGGTAGTGATGATGGGTCCATCGGTATCTGGGATCCTCGGCAGAAGGACGCTCTGGATTACCTCCAGACCGAACTCCCTATTACCGCAGTGGCATTGTCCGAAGCAGGTAATGAAATCTACAGTGGAGGTATTGACAATACAATCCACGCCTGGGATATTCGGAAGAAGGCCATAGTCTACTCGATGGCCGGACACACAGATACCATCACATCGCTACAAATCTCGCCAGACTCACAGACTTTGCTGTCGAACTCTCATGACTCTACTGTTCGCACATGGGACATTCGTCCCTTCGCCCCTACCAACCGTCAAGTGAAGACCTACGATGGCGCTCCTGTCGGATTGGAGAAGAACCTCATCCGTGCCAGCTGGGATCCCAAGGGCGAGAAGATTGCTGCGGGCAGTGGCGATCAAACTGTGGTTGTTTGGGAGGCCAAGACGGGTAAATTGCTGTATAAACTTCCCGGTCATAAGGGCACTGTCAATGACGTGCGCTTCTCCCCCAATGATGAACCGATCAGTGAGTATATCCCCTGTTTGCAAGCAAGCCCACAATTTCTAACATGGTCACAGTCGTTTCTTGTTCCTCCGATCGGAACCTGGTGCTTGGAGAGCTGGGCAAATAAGCATATATGATAGGTATTAATGTTTTAATGAAGATCAGCGGGCGTCAAATTCATTTTTTCAAAATGCCATGTGCATCCGTTCCCGATCTGGACTCGGCTTGTGCTACCCAAGTCAGAGAGCATCTTCCAGCTTCCAGAGGTGACTTGTCCGGCTATGCATCCGGATCTATGAATTGTACAATAAGAACTAAATTTCAAAGCAATCTTGCTCTTGGATATCTCAAGTCTTGTGCGGCTTTTGTATTAGGTTGACCTTGGGACAATGTAGGAGTTAGATTGGACAATCTAAATATCAGGCTAGTTCGACATCTGCTCTTCCACTCTCGATTGACCTTCTACCCAATATCATGGCTCAGCCTCACGATCTCCCTCTTCAGCGAGCCGCCGAAAATACTACCTCTTCACACATCACCCCAAACAGTATGGCCTTAATTATGCTCTTGAGCTCCAGTGATACTCTTACAAGCATGCTACTTGAAGCCCTCGTTACTAACTTCATCGTAGCAACTATTTCAATCATCGTAGGCTCTAGCGATGTAAAGGGTACGATGATGGCTATCGTAATCCCCTTGCTCCTCTTACGGGAATACTGTGGATGAGGCAGTGCCTTTGCCATCTTAGATTATTATACAACTTGTATATCGTTCCAACCTTTGGAAGAAATATACCATATATTGCAAGTTTCAGGTACTTTCAAGTCTTTTAACGCATTTTCTACTTTCTCAAAGTATAAGGTTCAGTACCCAAGATGAGTACATGTAACTAAGACGTAATACTTCATGAATGTACTATCCATGGAAGTTTCCAAGGTAGGAATGAAGTATTTAACTTTCCAAACACTCCTTGACATCTTCGTATCTTCGTCTCTTCGTCTCTTCGTCTCTTCGTCTCTTCGTCTCTTCGTCTCTTCGTCTCTTCTTTTCTTCTTTTCTTCCCTTCTACCATCTCAACACAACTGTTCAAATCCTACAATATGTCTGTTCCACAATATGTCTGTTCCACAATATACTTCCGGACTCCCTTACTACTACAAAGTGGATTCTGTCACCGATACCACCATCACCTACCGCATGCTCTACCTCAAGCCCAATGTGAAGCCAGAATCAGAAAAGTGGCAGCCCCGCATTGAGCGATGTTGTATCGCTGTTTTGATACTTAGTTTGATCCGTGCGTCTTAAATCAAATACTGCAACTTATGCAAGCTATCTGGAAGATTCGTTGCTAAACTCCAACGTAGTTATGGCCATCCACATCGAAGCTCCCCACGCCTCAAGCGCCTTTAGGTATGCCGTGCTCATCTTGCAGGTCTTTATGCTATGTGTACAATTCTACGGTGTGGTCAGACATTTTTTGGCACTTAGGCGTGCAGGTTGGGAACAGAAAGGTCGTGGTTATGATCTCTCTTTTGGACCAGCATACACATACACGCTCGCTCCGCCACCAGTGGACAGTGGACTGGGTGTTCCCCTGCCATGGAAGGATCCTGACGATGCCTACGTTTCCGGGAACACAGAGTAGGTTTCTCTTGAAGGATAAAGGGAATGGTGAGATTATATCACTCCATGTTTTCGATGCGTCTGCTACTGACATATAAGCTTAGAGTGTGATCTTGCAGTCGTTGTGTGTTAAGCAGGGTTGAGGTGCTTGCGTATATCTTAGCTTTATTCATGTACCCTATGGAAGAGTGGTCATAAGCGGCTTGGTGGCGTCCTTTTCAAAGTTTTAATATGTTCCATTTATTAGTGCTGTAGCTATAATGACTTAGAATGTGCAAAACGCCTTTTATATGTATAGCCTTTGATTCGCTGGGCAAGTAGGGTTGATGAGAGAGTGGTACATGTATTCATTTTGATACCTGTACTGCTACCTCTTAATAGATGTAAATTTTTTTTTCCTTCGACTTAAGTAAATAATTCAAGCTTGGTTTTTCCAGTTTCTGTAGTACGTAAATGGTTATAATTAAGACATTTCATACATTCTCATTATCATTGTGTATTCTATATCTGGTATCTGTATCCATGGTTTATAGTAGGGTAGCAGTGGACTTAAAGTCTACAGTATATAATATGTTTACATCTATAAATTAGTATACACTGATAATAAACTACATTTATAAATATTCAACCTTCTATTAACTAGTTGTACAAACAAAGTATACAACATAGTATAGTATGGAATGATGCAATAAGCGGGAAGAAAAAAGATTCCCCAGAGGCTTATCTGGCCGAATCCCCTTCCCACTCCACTTGAACAGGGTGATCACCTTGAACAGTCTCCTTTCAGAGAGGCCTTAAATAAAAGGCCATCTGGCGCCCTATCCATGACCCCTACGGCGCTCAGATCTGCTCGAAGCGCACGCGACGGAGGTGATGTTTAACCTCCGCTCCGCCTGCATGGCGGTTTGGGCCATCCTGTTATGGCTCACCGTCGTTCATGGCATGCGAGATAGCCAAGTCAAAGAACTAAGGTATGCTATATGCTACAGTTAATCCTCTTCAAAAGGCCCTGCAAATTAACTAATACACCCCTGTCCTCCCACAGACAAGAAACTGAGCGCATGTTCTTCCATGGCTTCGAGAACTACCTCCAATACGCGTTCCCCGAAGACGAATTACGCGCCCTGACATGTGGCCCTCTTGTTCGCGACGAGAAGAACCCCGAAAATAATGATGTGCTGGGAAATTATTCCCTGACCTTGATTGACAGCTTGTCGACGCTGGCCATCCTGTCCTCGAGCCCGGACAGTGGCGAGCGAGCCTTGGCGCATTTCCAGGATGGTGTCGAGGGTTTTGTTAGGTTGTATGGTGATGGCTCGGACGGCCCTGCTGGTCAGGGTGAGCGGTCGAGGGGCTTTGATCTGGATAGCAAGGTACAATTGTTTGAAACTGTGATTCGAGGACTCGGTATGATTACTTCCCCTTCATAGCTTATCGACTTATCGATATGTCGCATGTGCTCGACTTCCGGCTCTTTATGTTCTAGTGCTAACCTATTTCAGGTGGATTGCTCAGTGCCCATCTCTTCGCCGTCGGCGAGCTACCCATCACCGGATACGAGCCTGAAGAACGGGGAGCTGCCTTCGCCAGCGCATGGGATAAAAGTATGTTTATAAAAAGTGACCACGGCATTCGATGGAGCAATGGCTTTGTTTATGATGGCCAACTACTTCGACTTGCTGTGGATCTGGCCCACCGTTTGCTCCCTGCATTCTATACCGAGACGGGCCTTCCCTACCCTCGGGTCAACCTGCGCCACGGGATCCCATTCTACGAGAATGCGCCTTTAAATGTCAACACCCGAGATGCCGGGGGCAAGCGCAAATCCAAAAACTCGGCATCTGAGCCTGCTGAGACTTGTAGCGCCGGCGCAGGGAGTCTAGTCCTTGAGCTGACCGTCTTGAGCCGACTCACCGGTGATGGGCGGTATGAGGATTTGGGTAAGAGAGCATTCTGGGCGGTCTGGAACCGCCGGAGTGACATCGGACTGCTTGGATTTGGCATTGATGTCGAGTCGGGGAAATGGGTGGGACCATGGGCCGGGGTAAGCAGCATCTCTTTTGACAGGTAGAAGCATAAACTAATTGTCAGTAGATCGGCGCCGGTATTGACAGCTTCTACGAGTATGCCGTCAAAGCTCATGTTCTTCTGTCCGAGGGCGAGCGTCTGCCTTTCAACTCCGACAGCCCTTGGGCAGCATTGGACTCGTACTATGCTCCTCTAACGGACTACCAGCATACTGCCGAGGCCTTCCGACAGGTTTGGGAAGAATCGCACACTGCGATCAATCGCCACCTATTCCGAGGTGAAGGTTATCAACATCCCCACCTTATTGTAGGGGATGTGATCACCGGTGCCACGAGAGCGTTTTGGATTGATAGCCTGAGCGCTTTCTATCCAGGAGTCCTTGCCCTGGATGGAAAGTTAGATGAAGCTATCCAAATTCATCTGCTGACTACCGCCATTTGGACACGCTACTCGGGCATCCCTGAGCGATGGAACGTGGCTACTGGTGACATCGACAACGGTATGCCGTGGTATGGAGGTCGGCCCGAGTTTATCGAGTCCAACTACTACATTTATCGCGCAACCCAAGATCCTTGGTATCTACATGTTGGAGAAATGGTTCTCAGCGACCTCAAGCGGCGTTGCTGGACCAAGTGTGGTTGGGCTGGCATTCGGAATGTTTTGACTGGTGAGCTCATCGACCGGATGGAAAGTTTCTTCATTGGAGAGACAGCCAAATATCTCTACCTGCTGTTTGACCAGGAGCATCCATTGAACAAGATTGATGCTCCCTGGGTTTTTAACACCGAAGGCCATCCTCTCATCATTCCGAGAAAATCGGCATCCACACCTCGCCCGCCGCAAACCCCATCTCAAGGCCAGGACATCGCCGGGGGAGTATGTCAAATTATCCCCTCTCCGTTCTTCGGCGTGTCCTCCACGGCATCCCGAACAGACATCTTCCATGCTGCCAACTTGGCGCGGCTGGATCTGATGCCTGATCGAGGAGTGGCCGCAGGTCCTATTTTGAAAGACTCACCTGGACATCAAAGTGTCTTTGTGTCTGACCTTTCGTCACCAACCAATTACACATTCTACCCGTGGACGCTGCCACCTCAACTTGTCCCATTCAACGCCACCAGCGCGCCTATGGCCGTTCGACCCACGCTCGACATCTCATTCCCATCACTCCCAGGCGGTGTAAACATGGGACCTGGAGCGTTGGAGCGTGTCCTAGACGGGGTACTTGTGAAAACAATTGGAGGACTCCGATTGAGTATGGTTCAGGATGTACGGTTAGAACCCCCAACGGCCACCACTGGGGAGGAGGAAGACGGGTACCGGGTGCAGGTGATCAACAATGTGCCATTAGGCAAAGATGAGAAGGTATATCTCTCTCGCCAAATCACCTTTGATGTCGTCGATCCGTATGATCCGAACTTCACCCGTGTTCGCGACAATGCCATGCTTGACCTTGTCATTGACGTTCTCCCAGAGCCCTCTCGCCGACGTAATGATTCGGCTCATCCACGAGATGAAGAGACTCAACCAGAAAGTCCACACCCGCCAGAGCGCCGTCTCGCAGGCCACAGCCCCGCCTCTTCTGTCAACGATGCCGCAATTGTTGACTCCCCGGACTCAACAGTAAGAGCCATGCTATCGTCTCTGATGCACTCGGTGTCGTCGTTACTTCACAACGAACCGACCGAACCTGCTCCACTCAGGTTGACTCTCCCCGCTGCTATCTCTTCAGGCATTGGGGCCAGCCCGCTTCCAGATATTGAAGATGCAGTTACATTGTCTTTGCTCGGCAACCCGTCGACAGACCGCCTGTCGTGGTCAAGTATATACTTCGCGGGCGACCTCTGTAACGAGGGTATTCCCCGTGAGGTTGCCCATAACCACGAAGTCCTTGTTATCAAACGTGGCGGCTGCACATTCTCGGAAAAGCTTCGCAACATCCCCGCATACCGACCAACGCGATCCGCACTGAAGTTAATTGTCGTCGTTTCATACGATGACATCCCACCACACGGGTTCCACGAGCAGAGGAAAGAGTCAACGAAGCAACCTGGGTCTCGCTCTGCGCTCGCCGCCGTCCGCGCCGAATCCACTCTGATCCGTCCACACCTCGACGAAGCCCAAATGACAGCCAGCGGCATTCCACGAAACTACCTCATCAGCATGATCATGGTCGGCGGCGGAGAGGAAACATACGAGCTACTGCGCCATGCAAACGGCATCGGAGTCAAGAGACGATATAGCATGCGCTCTCGTGGCGTCCCAATCACGAATTTATACATTGTTTGAATATTCACACAGATATACTATACCCTTTTGGAAGACTCTCAGATCATATGTGGCGCTTGTTTTATGTTTCACCGATGTACATAGGTTTAGACTTGTATAGTCAAACCTCCAGCTCACACAGAATCGAACTGGATTCATTTGATAACAATCTACTATACTCACCATCCACCCTAGTTCTATATACAACCCACACCCCTCAACTCAAAGCCTGGACTTACCCTCCATCTCAACCTGAACCTTCCTCCACGACTCAACCGCCCGCCTAGCCGCGGTCTCAGGGCTAACCTTCCCATCCCTCATCCTCCGATCAAAAACCTCCATAGAAACCCACCCCTCAAACCCAACCTCCACAATCCACGCCCTGGCAATCTCAACAACAGGCAAATACGCCCCAAACTCAACCTCCAAAGGAAAAGGTCTCGCATGCTTCGACCAAGTAAACTCCTTCGCCTCACCAGACAACGCCCACGGATGCGCTAACGAATAAGGCGTCTCAAACCGCTCCGCATCAGAAAGCTGCACATAGAAAATCTTCTCCCGCGGACAATCCCGCACAAACCTCCTCAGCGAATCCCGCAGCTTCGTCTCCGCATCCATCTGCACTCCCGTCGGAGAAGCATTATCACCCCACAACCGCGTCCCTTCATGGAAGGTATCCAGACACAGTCCGAAATTCGCACGATCAACCCGCTGCACGGTTGACAGCGCGCTTTCCCAGGTTGAGCAGTTTGTTCCCCATGACAGGGGCTCGTAGGCGATTGATACTATTGGCTTTATGGAGCTGGCTAGATCGGATAGTTGCTGGAGGTCGGAGATGATTATTTTTTCATCGCGGCTGCAGTCTGCTGTGAAGATTGATGGGACTTGGAGGTAAGGTGCGTGTAGTAGACGGGCGATCTCGAGCCAGTGCGCGGCGAGAGCGAGTCTTTCTTTTAGAGGGGTTGTTGAACCTTCGAAGTTTTCGAAGGGGGCTAGGGAGAGGACTTGAATGTTCGTTTCCTGGCAGAGAGTGTGGATTCTTTGGGCTCCTGTGTGGATGGAGATGTTTTGGGTTTGGCTGTAGATGAGGAGGTCGTTGTAGACTATTTCGATTCCCGCGCTGCCGGCTTGGGCTGCGGCGCGGATTTTGTGGTCGAGGAGGTGGCCGGGATATTGGCTCAGGGAGAGGCTGGCGATTGCTAGTTTGTTGGGTGCCATTTTGAATTGTTCTTGTATTTTTCTTTTAGAATTGAAAATATTGAATCCTTTGACTTCTGGGAGACTTGATATATGAAATTCTGGCGGAACTCGGTTTCCGGTATGTGGATGCACGAATAGACAACCCCCGCAATTGGCCATCGAGTTATTTCAGTCGGATAGTCATTTGTGGGGATATCCAGTGGATATTTAGTGGATATCTATCGGTCATTAATGACCGAAAAGTGTGAAGTGGTTAATCATCGCCTTGCAAGGATTGGAACTATAACTCCGGACTTCAGCCTCAGGTAAAAAAAATATCCGATATAACGATGTAATGTCTTTTATTAAGCAAATAGCAAACACATAAACACAGATTAATCAACAGCAAGTTCCTTCGGACGAACCAGTCTCACAATATAGTCAGAGATCAAGTGTGTCCACACTATATAACAAGTTCAACCGCGATCATTCCGATTGTTCTTCCATCCTCGCTTATTCCAGTTTCTAGAACCCAAATTCCTCGAAGTAGAGATCTTTATAAGATGAGGCTCTGTCACTAGTGGATTTGCCGTCGAGCTCGGCATTGTGGCGTATCGGTAGACGCTCTTCTCTCGGTATGAGATGTTTTGCATGGTCTAGGTCTTTTGCCTTGAGAAACGAGACCAAGTGGATGTAGAGATATTTGCAGGTTAGTGCAAAATAAATTTGTTCTAGCGCGGGGAGTTGCTCGTATACAAGGTCTAATATCTCTGCTGGGATCTCTCCATTGTGAAGCTTTGAGGTCTTGGGTTGGTGAGAGATGGGCTTCTCTTCTTTTCTGCATACGGCCAGTCGAAGTCTTGAGTTGAGCGTCATGTTGGCTGTGGTAAGTATTATTGGAGAGGGAAGTTTTATGCCAGATTGCACCAGGTACATCGAACTTCCCGATTTGGATGCGGCTAGTGCTACCACGTCATAGAGCATCTACCGGTGCCTAGATGTCATAAATAAGAAAAGAACTAAATCCCAAACGAATCTGCTCTGAAGTATTCCTTTGGGATATATTTCATATTTTCTTATACTGTGATAGTTGGTATAACGGGTAACTAGACCTTCATAGCAAACCATCCTTTAAGTAATATATTTCGGTGTTTTTGTAGCCAGCAATCACAATCAAAGACCTTTATAACTTCATCAAGTCCATCGATCAACCCCATCAACCTAGGGGACCGTGTTACCCCCAAGATCCTATTTATTCATGATCATTGCGGTTAGATTCACAATCTTCATCAACCCACCCCCGACGCCCCAAATACCTATGAACTCGAAGCTGGAAAAGATAGAGTTCGGTCCCTTGTACATCAAAAGTTGACGTTTCACCTTTGCCCCACCCTACAAATTCCACTCCAGCATCTCCAAAGAATCGCTTGAGCCATTTCCTAGGGTCCTCGTGTAGACAGGTAGGACATTCCATCTTTTTCTAGTGGATTCCTTTGGGGAAATGGAACGTATAGACATTGATTACCCGTAAAGCGGGTGCTTCTTGGTTTTTCTGAAGCACAGCCTGAATTACCACTTTGGCGCGGTGACTGGTGACTTCGCACCGATGCCAGAATTGACGACAACCGTTTACCCTCGTCAGAGAAAAGCCATCGTATCGTGGACTGTCACCGGATTTGAGGTCTTCCGCAATGCCGAGTCGGTCTTTGAAAGTGATGCGGGTGCAGGGGCAAATATCAACAAGGCCGGCCCAAGGCATACAGTCCTTTCCGGAGGGGAATCGGGGATCGGAGCAGTCATTGGGCTTCTCCCATGCGGAGTGTGGATGAAGGTTCAAGCACTCGATGCAACATTTCCAACGGGGGTTTTCTAACCGACGGAGTAGCTGCATTCGGTTTTGTTTCTCAAGGTCGAGGTTGCGGTAACGGAATGTATGGCATGGTCTTGGAACCAGGTGCTTAGGAAGACTCTGGTCTAAAGGTTTGGTTTTGAGAGATCCGATAAAATGGGCATAGAGACTTTTGCAGGTCAATGCGAAGTAGACTCGGTCCACTGCTGGTAGACAGTCGAAGATAATGAGCAATATCTCGGACGGAAATACCTAAATGGACAAGTTTGTTTCATGAAGGTTTAAGGCCGACAAATGGTCCTGCAGGGTGGGCATATTAGAGACGTGGGAAAGAAAGATGGGAGGATTGCCAGTCCAGCTCTCCAAAAGGCATAGTAGACCAGTCCCATGGTAGGCAACTTAGATCTCCATGGATACTTGTCGCTGTATCCATGGATGTAGCTGGATTTAGTAGGGACCTACCTAGGTAGGTATGTATTTTACCTTCAAAACATCCAAATAAGGAAGTACCTAACTAACACATTAAACCATATTTAAGATTGAAATTTAAGATTCTAAATTGAAAAATATGATTACCACCGGTTCCAACTCAACATGCAATGGTAATTTCAAAGTAATAAGTAGCTCAACCCCAGCCTCCTATCAGAGAAGTTCTTGTCCAAACTATTTCTATATCATATCTCCAAGACTTTCCTTAACTTCCCTTAAACAAGGCAATATGGGGGTTCTACTACCATCAGAGTTAATGTCCATGGTGTTGGAGTATGTCATTGACAGCCAAGAGAACCCTCATTTGGGCCTATATGCCACTATCAACCGCTATTGGCAGGCAATCGTCGGGAAGCGAACCTTTTCGGTCATCAACATCAACACCGCTAAGCGATTAACAGAATTCAGACAACTACCATGGAACTACAGAACATCTTTTGTTCGGAAAATCAATTTGCTTGTGGAACTAGAGTCATATTATGGAGAGGCACGCACACGTTACGAGACTGAAGAAGAGATGCAGCGAAATAGCAAGATTTTCACCGGAGCCATCCACTCCCTATTCAATACTCTAGCCACATGGCCAGAAAATGAAGTAGGTATTTCTCTTTCTATTCAAGCGCAGTCCCCCGGTGACACTGGAGCGACGACCGACGAGGCATGCGAAGAGCGGCACCAAGCCTACCTAACCGATGATCTTCTTAATAAGAGATTTGAAAGATCATACCTTCACTTCGATGAAAGTATCGGTGTTAAGTGTGCAGCCGTTCCTATAATTACCACCCTTACTATCGGCTTGTGTATAAGGAAGATTGAACCGGCCTCTAGTTCTCTTATCGCGTCGAAGTTACCTCGATTATACAACCTGCATCTTTACTTGTCTGATGCTTGCAAATGGGATCCAGAGCTTAGAAAACGTCACCGGAATAGTATGTCATATACCAAAAACCTAGAGTAAATGTTCGACGTGATGTACTAATCAAAAATCTATAGACTTTGCGAACTCTCTTCATTTGTGGCTTTCTAGTGTATGTGAACTTACAATTGACTTCTGCCATATACCTCCTTCTGATGAAAACTATCCTCCGACTATTTTAACGGCAGAAGGAAACACAGACCCGCTCAGCTTAGGCTTACGGAATTTCTCCCAACAACTAACGGGAATGGCCGGTACGCGATGTGTGTTAGGAAAAGAATTTTTCTGGCCGTTGAAGGATAATAATCTCCAACTTCCTTTTTGGCCACATTTAAATTATGTGTACTTGACATATGTGCCTGTGACACCTTCGGGAAAGTGGCTTTTCGAAAAGGAAGAGCCTGCTAGAGATGAAGATGACGGTTATGACTCGGACTATCCAAGCTCCATATATGATGATATGGAGGATATCGATAAATATTGGATTTTTCCCGAAGACCGCAAGTTCAAGTCGATCCGAACTAAGTTCAATCACGAATTGTTCAATGAATTCTATATATCAGCTGGCAAGGCTGCTCTGCGGATGCCCAAGCTAAAATATATAAAGCTGGGCACATCCAACTGCGAAAAACACGAGTTTGAGTATCTAGTGGAGGGTGGAGTGGCCAAAGCGACCTGGTCCAATTCGTGTAAGCGTACCTCGTTTCAACCCTGGGAACAAGAGACGAGGAGAGCGAAAGCTATTTCAGCATTTCACCCAAACAATCACGTCTTGCAACTTTGGAATCAAGTTGCCTCGGAACACACTGGGGGTGGTCTTGAAGTTGAGATTGCCCCCTTGTAATGCGAATTATAAGTTTGTTTTATCTGCGTTATAGCGCCTACATCTTGATTTGCCGATTCTAATCTATGACATTGTGACATTGGGAGTAGATTTGCTTGAGAATGTTCGATTTTTTAACACTCCACAGGTGACGGTCAAGTTTAAATAGGTATTAATTGGTAGGGAATCTACTTCGCTTCAATAAATCGGTATTCAAAGCTATCTATGAGCACTTATTTGGGATATTACTCTCAATCCTTCATGTATCCAACTTGGTCTGTATTAAATATCGCTTGATAACTAACACTAAATCCTTGGAGTTGAGCTTCCACTTAAATACAATCAAGATGATACGTATCAGTCATGCAGTAAAGTAATGAGCTAAACAAGTGTAATATTATGAGACCAAACATTTCAAGACCAATCTCCCAGTGCGAGCTTATATACTCCATATGGCTCTTGTCAATTGACGTGAGAATATTTGACCAGAGTATTATTTTCGGACCCTCGGGATTAGCGGGTTTGGAATGTCCGAGCATGCCCAGGTGGAAAGGGGACTGCGATAGGGGCCATTTTTGCTCTACAACATAGATCTAGCCCACAGCCTTGTCTGTGACCAACCACGCCCTGTTATTCTCCAACTGAATGTTCGTCATTGGCTCGGGGAGTTGAAACTAATATACGCATGGTACCCGCCGCTGTTCATATCTAAGCGGGGAAGTCCACACGCACTACGGAGTGATTGGCGTAGGCTACCACCAATCTTTGCTATATTTAATAAGAATCGGAGCAGGAGCTCGTTCCGAGTGGCGTGGTCATATCCAGGCACGGCCCGTCTCAATCTCGCCCAGGCCTTAAAAGCTGCTATCAGCTATGTAGTTTGGTTTCTGGCCCATTAGCAAACGCCAAATCGTGTGGACACCACTCTTATAGATTGATTCCCTGGAATCCATTTCCCTGAAGAATATGGCAACCATACCAGATCACCCATTTTACCCCCCTGGTCTCAATGCTATTGGTTATGCCGCCAATACGATGAGCATCCCTGCACTTCTTGGCGTTTTCGCTATTGCAACCGTTGGTATTATCGGGTTCAGTTCGTTTGTTCTAAAAACGATAAAACCGAGTATATCGCGAGCAGATAAGATTCTGGTGGGATGGTTCATCTTTAGTAAGTTTAATATTACCTCGGTCACAATGTCTGTCTATGAAGCTTTATTAACGCAATTCTATAGGTGGATGTATACACTTTGTTCTAGAAGGGTACTTTGTGTATAACCACAAGACAATGCCACGTAGGCTAGATCTTCTTGGTCAAATGTGGAAGGAGTATTCCAAGGCTGATTCTCGATACATGACTATGGAGCCATTCGTACTTTGTATGGAGTCGATTACAGCCGTAAGTGTGCTACATCTTCGCCTATAAATGATTATACTAAAACCTTACACAGTTTGCATGGGGACCTCTGTGCTATTTCATTGCATGGATGATCATTACGGAGTCTCCGCACCGCCATCCAACGCAGATCATTGTCTCTATGGGCCAATTCTACGGCGACGTCTTGTATTATGGGACAAGCATTTTGGAGGAATCCTACCATGGAGTGTCTTATTCTCGTCCAGAGACTTTCTACTATTGGGGATACTTCATCTTTCTCAACTCCTTTTGGATTCTTATTCCAGGCTGTAAGCAATTCACTTTCGCTGAGCTCTTATCGCCTATTATTGAGTGGCAATGCTAATTTGTCACCATAGTCTGCATGTACCAAAGCTACTCGGCAATGGTGGGAGTGTCCCGACAATCCATCGTTCACTGCAAAAAGAACCTATAAACGGAGGTTGGTGTCTTCAAAGCTAGTGATAACTACCCCTCCCTAGACATGATGCATTGTGGATACGCCAGCAAACATATGCCATGATATCTTCATTTTGTATTTGAAGCTGTCTCATTGGATGCTAAATAATGAAATAATCTATTTTATAAACGGTCACCGACGGGATTGACAAGGGTGGATGCAGAGTACACTATAAGCTTACCCATTTTGAACTAGTACACACCAGCATACACTCGCACTTTTGTATTAAATCGGCTATAATGCCCTTTCGCCAGGGATACATTCAAAATATTTCTGTTTCCGCCCTCATGGCTTCAAATGTTTTGAAAAGGGTCTCCTCAAGCATAGAGAACATCTCTGAGAGTCATGGCATACTTCGGATACTCCACCAGGTATCCAATCCATGCATGTCTCAAAGTGCACCAGATTTAGCTTCAGTTTGCTAACAGCATTGTTTATTTCCTAGGAAAGTCCGTTGTTTGTCAATCCAGCCTTTAGCATATTTTCTACGTCTTTCCAAGTTGCAGTCCTCGCCTTGTTGACGCTTCTTGCTTCAACATATACGCTATCCTTATTTAACTTCATCTGGACTCGAAAAAGCCAGAGGCGCAGAAAGCCAGCACCAATCCTTCCATACTACCTTCCAGGACTATGCCATGCCTTTGGTCTAGGATGGAGCGTGGCCAGCTTCCTGGCTAACACGGTGTCAGTCACTTAGTTATACGCAGTCGTGATGTTACCTAACAAATACTTTAGTAAACACTGGGGCTATCTTTCACCCATTGGAGTCCGCGCTGGACCCTTCGGGTTCACAATAATTGTCAACCCAATTCATATTAGATCCATACTACGGTCTTCTAGAGCCTTGACAAACAGACCTTTGATGGCATTTGTCATGGAGAAATGGTTCTGCACGCCCAAAGAATATTTGCACTTGTATGCTGCCCATGATCCCAGCGCCTCAATACCGGGAGAAAAGCCGGAGCATATGCATGATTTCCAAGCAAAGACAAGTCTCAAGTACTTGTCAGGAAAACACCTCCTGGCAATCTCAGAGAGGTACCTTTCAGTTCTCAAGAGCAGGCTAGTGGAGCTCGAGGTTCCGACTGATAGTTGGATAGAGATCTCGGATTTTTACACATGGCTTCAGAGTCAGATTACTCCCTCGGTTATTGAAGCTATGATGGGTTCGCAACTGCTGGAAATGTATCCCAGCATCGTGGAGGACTTTTGGGAATTCGAGCATCAGGTCGCCAACTATTCCCGTGGCTTGCCTCGCTGGATGATTCCATCGGCATACAAAACTCGGGATCGTTTGCTGGCGAATATCAAATCATGGAATCGGCTTGCAAATCGCGAATCGGATTATAGGCAGCATGGGGAAGACGGGCCTGAGTGGGATAAATTCTTCGGATCCAAATACATCAAAGCCCGTGAGGATTATATGAGGAAGTATGGCATGAATGACGACTCAATCGTATCGGAGAACCTTGCCCTTCTTTTTGGGTAAGTAATTCCTCATTTTAAAAAGGAAACTTTCTCAACTGAATGACCCCCAGATCTAATGCAAATGCCGTTCCCGCTGTTTTCTGGTATATTTTCGAATCTTTCAAGGACTTGGAATTACAAGAAAATCTAAAGACCGAGCTCCAGGATTGTCTGAAGCCCGAAACTGGCGATTTGGATATTCTCAAGTTTTCCACGAAACCTTTGCTGCAATCCACTTACGCAGAAGTATTGCGCCTCCGCGTCACAACCACCATGATACGCACAAATGAGGATGCCAACTTCAAGCTAGATTCAGATTATACTATTGGCAAAAACATACTAATGACAATATTCTCTTCGGTTACGGCTTATAACAGACAAGCCTGGGAAGCCACAAGACCCGAGAGCGTTACTAAACCTCTGGATGAATTCTGGCCAGAGCGCTTTCTTGTTCGAAAGGACAAAGATGCGAAATTCAGCCTTGAAGGCTTGGCTGAATGTTGGATGCCTTACGGTGGAGGTCACCGTATGTGCCCAGGTCGCCATTTCGCCAAGAATGAAATCATTGGAACGCTGGGATTGCTCATGGAATTGTTTGAATGTGAGCTGGTCGATGTTCAACAAGCTGAACAGGTCAGGCCGGACACAAGATGGGTGCCCTATGGAACATTACCACCTACGAAGAAGGTGGCCGTGAGACTTCGAAGACACACAGAATGAGGTTATTTGATAATAGGAAGAATTAGACCAGCTTGGGCTTTCCTAATTCCACCAACAATATCTATACAGGCCAGTCCCCGGTAGTTTAGTACTTTATATAGACTACTTGAAAGTACTTTTTTCGGGCCAATGCAGGTAAATTATAAAGCAAAGATTCGCGATAATCAAAGGTTATACATAGAAAAGTGCTTTTCTTCCTTCGTATACACCTAATTAAAAAGTATAGTAGTAGAGATGGGTTGGACTCATAGAAATTAATATAAAAATAACGCAATCGGAGCTAAGCTTATATGCACACGTTTACTCTTTTGACTCATATTCCTACCTCTTCTCAACTTCTCCCTTCCACATCCAAATACACATAACCATAACCAACCCAACCCAATTTCATCAGAAACCATGTCCTCCGGTCCAATCACCCTGCAACCAGCAGAAAAACACACCCAAGCCCCAATCCCCCCGCCAATCCTAAACCCACTTGAATATCCAAAATATCTCTACTTTGCCTACGGCTCCAATCTCTCGCCATCCCAAATGAAAACCCGCTGTCGCATAAACCCAACTCACTCCTCCACCCCACTAGCAATCGCAACCCTCGCGCACTGGCGCTGGTTAATCTGCGAAGCGGGCTACGCAAATATCCTCCCACCGCCTGGTCTGCGCGTCGCGAATCAAGACTCCGAGACTGCGCATAAGATCCCAATTTCCGGGTCCGAGGATACCATCTACGGTGTTCTTTATCAGATGGATCTTGGCGATGAGAGGATTCTAGATGGTTATGAGGGTGTTGATACATCTGCTATTGATGCGGGGGCTGAGGATGGTGTGCCTGTTTCTATTCGGCCCAAAGTGCAGGGAGAGGGGTCTTATAATAAGTGGTTTGTCGAAGCGGATGTTGTGAAATGGTTGGATGGGGCGGAGGAGTTTAAGGCGGGGCTGGATGAGGGGAAGGTGCCTGTTTTGGTTTATGTCGATGAGAACTGTGTGAAGCTTTCAGGACCGAGATTTGAGTATATTGCGAGGATGAATCGGGCTATTCGGGAATCGGTGGATTTAGGGGTTCCCGAGGAATGGGTGGAGGAGGTTATGAGGAAGTTCATTCCTAAGGAGTGAAATACTATAGATTGATAAGATCCATTCAAAAAAAGTATATCAATATATCTTTGGGTTATGTCAGGTTCAACAGAAAGCTACTCTATTAAAATAAGAAGAGATGATTAGCCAGTTTATACACATATCAAGTTGCATTGATAAAAGCTATTTGTCTATATTGGGGATATTATCCGGGCAGCTCTGCGCCAGCTGTGGCGGGTGCCGTCGACCAGCGAAACAAGGCTCCAGACTCGAAGTTCGAGTGAATGGTTTGATTGGGCCCGGGAGGAGCGGATGGCAGACGCTCACCGCAAGATCGGGTGTGGTCGGGCTTTTGGAAAGGATGGGGTCATTATAATCGGCAGTTGAGATCGTCGCAGAAATAAAATGATTTTTTTGGAAGCGGTGTGTGTATAAATTATGCCTGGCCAGAGAGGAGAGTGTAAACCGGCGCGGGGAGCTTGTCGCGTCCGTGGAGGAACTCAAGTTCGAGGAGGAAGATGAAACCGAGGAGCTCGCCGCCCATCTTCTGGATCAGCTCACCACCGGCCTTGGCGGAGCCACCTAAAAATAGTTTATTAGTATGACGGGTATTTATCTACCGAAGATTCTCATCACATACCAGTAGCAATAATGTCATCAATGACGAGGACCTTCTGGCCGGGCTTGATGGAATCGGCCTGCATCTGGAAGAAATCCTGACCATACTCCTTCTCGTAGCCCTGGGTCTCGCAAGGACCGGGGAGCTTGCCCTGCTTGCGCACGGGGACGAAGCTAGCACCCAGACGCAGCGCCAGGCTGGGACCCATCAGGAAGCCACGGGCCTCGAGGCCGACAATGACATCGGGCTTCTGGCCACCGTAGTTGGCAATGATGTGAAGTTCCAGGGAGCGGATCAGGGCCTCGTGGATAGAAGGATCGGCGAAGATAGGAAGAATATCCTCGAACAAGATTCCGGGAGAGGGGAAATCCGGGAACTGGCGCAGGGCGGCGCGAAGTCTTACCTTAAGACTGGCGAGTTCGGCGGCGCTGGTGGCATCGGAGGCGGGGAGTCCGACTTTGGAGGCATCTGGGAGAGTGGAGGACATGATGATAGAAAGGAAGAGAAGAAAGAGGGGGGAAAGAGGCTTTGAAGTAAAAGGGTGTAAAAAATTAAAAAAAAACCAAAAAATATTTGGAGGGGAAAAAAAAGGAAATGGGTGAAAATTACAGATAAGGATAATCGGTTTGCCCCTCAGGTCTAGATCGTTACTTGTTTTTTTGACCTTTGGAGTATTTTATATCCTATATTTGTATTACTATATATACTTTATATACTCTATATACTCTATATACTCTATATACTCTATATACTCTATATATGTGTATATATATATATATAATTATAATAATATACTACTGTATATAATGATATAGTGTGATATATTAGATATTCTATATCAAATATACCAAGTTATATACAGTATGTATACAAATCAGCGGTCAGATCCCGCCACTACGGTAAAATACTTAAATACTTAAATACTGCGGTCACGCAATTGCATCTTCTTTCTAGAAGGGTAAAACTACCGTACTTACTACTAACTAACACTAGTAAACTAGTAGACTAGTAAGTATACTTACTATACTCGTACAGTCCACGGAGTACAGCGTAGCTCTTAGATATGCCCAACCGGGGTCGGATCTGCGAGACCCTAATTAGCCCCGTAAACTTAGTGCTCAGTCCCCTCATCGTCAGGGGACTGTTGTCGCAAACTGATACCACTCCTTCGTCATCCCTTTGTGTTCCAGTTCTCCAAAAGCCTAGACCGTTGGACTACGACCTGGGGTTTACGGTTACTTTAGAGGTCCAGCAGGCAGACACCCGAACTATAACTAAAACTATCAAAGTATCTCAAGAGATCATCATAAATGACTCACGCTGGATGTTGTCCAGGCCGGAGATTTCGAACGGCATTGGATCAGACCATCTGAACGGATATGCGCCGGATGGCCTTGACACATCATACAGCCATTACACCTAGCCCCGGGCCAATAGAATGTCTTAGGCCACGACGTGATCTGAAACTCATCACAGTGGCTTTACTGGAAACAGACATGCGTGCTGCATGTCGGGATGTCTGTTGTGCAGATGGTGGGGGGGGATTTGTCCGTTGTCTGTGTAATCGTATAATGATCCGCCCCTCGTTTTGGCTGGGAAACCGGAACAAAAGTACGATATAAACAAACCACTAAATAAAATAACCAGGATAAACAAGATAAGGGGATGGATACTCAGTTGTAGATCATAGTTCCTAAATCAAATAAAACCGCAAAAAAAATGAAATCTCAGGTTTGGTTTTTAGGAATAGCCGAACGCGGGGGTCGAACCCGCAGCCTTAAGATTAAGAGTCTTACGCTCTACCGATTGAGCTAGCCCGGCTGGGCTGTTGAAAGAGGTTGCGATATAGTGCTACATAAGCCAGAAATAGTGGGAGTTAGGAAATAGAGTCCAACGCTTTCAAGGTTGGAATTGTGGTTGGTTTAATTAAGCTGGAATTATTGTGCAATATGATATCTACCTTATTTTGGCTTCTACTATAATCTACCTACTTACTACCAATGGTCTTTTCCATAACATATATATATGTTTTAATTTGGACTGCTTATTGCGAATATATATATATATATATATCAACTTCGGCTCGGCGAGTGTCGATTTCATGGATTGTGAATCGTATAAACCTGTAGCTTTGTATTATGTACACCCCATAAACCCGAGCACCAAATACCAGAAGCCACCAAAACAATCATATGTTCTCGAAGTAATCTCACCTGGATACCCCCAGGTGGGCAGATTGGCTGTACTGACTCATTGTCTCGCACTTACCCTTCCAAGACACTATAAACTCTCATCGTCCCTCAATAATTTTCCACCTCTATGTACCTGCATGTACCTGCATATAGATACTCTATTCAATGTACAAAAGGTAGATCTTTGTACCCCCTTGTCGATGGAAGTATACTCGGCCTCGGCCCCAAGCCTAAAACGGGATAGCCCCCTCACATGATCAGCACAGACCACCTCGCTTCAAGTTTTTCCGGTGTCGACCCAATCGCTATAAATTCGCCTGTTTTCCTTTTTTCCATCTCTCATGCTTTTGATGTTTGAGAGCCTCAACAGGCCACTTCCATCTCAGATGAATTCTTTCTGATACCCTGTAATACATTCAATGTCACCTGCCGTGATTGCCGAGATGCAGCCGGATCTGCACCATGACCAGCTCGAGGCTGTGGGCAAAGCTTTCGATGCACTCCTACTAACCGTGTACCGGCTGACTCACAGACAAAATGAGCTGTTTCAGCACATGGATAATGTCTTCAAACAGGTGAATACACACCCCCCTCCCTCTCTTTCCCCTGCTCCGCATCCTGGTCTCGCATGACGAAGAAAAGCTCTAGATCAGGAGTCACTTTTGTGGCGATGACGGATTAACATGTATTATCTGATTGAGACCATGACTGCCTTGCTGTTATGATATTTGACAAGATGAACATTGCTAACTTTGTATCTTGCAGTACACAGATGTGATAGAAATTCTGCCTCCTCAAGATAGACATCGTGCATTTGACGTTCAAAACAAGCTGCTCGCCCAGCAAGAAGAATACCGTCAGGGCCTCGTACACAGCAAGCCTCGAGTTGAAGAACAACCGTTGAATTCCATGGATGTAATCAAGACCCTCGTTGCACATCAAAATGTAGACGAAAATACTTTCTTGGCCATCAAGAATGGAGTCAAAGGATGCAAATCTCTGCTCCGTTCTCAAGATAGCCCCTCCCAAATATCCTCCAACTCGTGCATCCTCGCGCAAGCACCGGCTCCAGCAATCGCGCTGGAGAAGGACTTCACAACGAATGGCACCCAGGGAAATCTACATTGCCCCTTCTCCAAACCGAATAAGATGCAGAGTGCAAATGCTAGTGAGGCCCCCAGTGGGAAAAATTCTGCGCCGAAGGTCCAGATCGAAGCCACCTGCGGCCACGAGCATCTGGACCCAATCAAGGCTGAACTCGAAGACCGACGCTCTAGCCATACCCCGTCGGCCCCGTCATCAAAAGGAGGATGCCCCGTCTCCCGATGCCCGATCCGATTCCTCGATCAACACTCCCCAGAAGAAATCGCCGAATACGTTGAACGACACAAACATGAGATCCCCCGCAGCCACGCAATTTGCGTCAAGCGTTATCAGCGAAACCCACAGGACATGAGACAACTGGATGCCAAATATGGCGGTCTGACTAGCATGATCGCTGGCTTAGGTGTCAAGCACCAAGCTTTCTTGCCGGACCGTCATACCAACGGCGAAGGCCACTCCTCGCATTCTGCGTCGAGTGAACGTGTTGAGAAATGGGCTGAGAACGTGGACCCCAGTACACCCAGTGTCCAGAATGAGGAGGACGAGGAGAAGAACGAAGAGGATAAGAATGAGGATGATAACCGCCAGAGTCACTTCGACCGTCCCCTCCGTGAAGTCCGCGTGGGTGAATCCCCAAGCAGGCCTTGGGGTATTTCAGTACCTGTCACACATCTACCTCCTGCCTCAGCGCCGTTCCCTGGTTCGGCGTCTATCCCCACATATGCCGACCCTCAAGCCGACAACCCTGATAAACCCACCGATGTCAACGTCCTTGATGCTAAGCCCACCGGCGGCTGTCCATTCAGTCACGGCAAACCAAAGCCCGAAGCCCCAAAGCCCGAAATGGAAACATCTTGGAGTGATGAAAGGTCCAAGGACGACAATGACATTGCTACACCAAAGAAAACCGGTTGTCCATTCGGCCACAATAAACCAAAGGCCGAAGTTCCAATGCCTGAAACCGAGACCCCCTGGACTGGTGAGTGGCCGAAGACATGGCCCAAGGATGCTATCGCAGATCAAGTGCCTGCTCCCCAGGTTGCTCCGACTGCCCCTGTGAGCGAGGACTCGACTACGAAACCCGACATGCCCTCGACACTCTCAACTCCCTCCCACATCATCTTCAATGGCCCCGTCTTCTTCGGGTACTCCGCCGAGGAGACTGCCAACCTATTACGGCAGTTCGGCAACCTGGGCAAATCATGACCCTAAAGAAACTTGACTTGTATAGTATGTTCATGGAAGGCGCAGGCTTTTAACGCATCACGACGAAACGACTTAGTTTTTTTTAAGCAAGCATTGCTATTGCATTAGCTCAATTGAATCCTGATTTAATACAAATTCCAATATAATATCTACAACAGCTACACAACAGTTACAATAGCAACAAAATCCATAATGTAAAAGTAAAAGAATGACTTCATCGGGGAGCATCGACGCTCTCCGAGGGAAACTTGCAGAGCGGGGCACCTTCGTTATCATCACCTTTCCTATAATTAACCTCTTCTCTTCCCCATGCTGCGAATTACTCCTCGTCTTCTATCTCTATCTCGAATCATCCGTCCTTCAATCCCACTCAGACCTCAATTCCCTTCTATAATGTCTGCCAACATGTCCATCATCTCCGCTAAGGATGCCTGCCCTCGTAAGTCAAGCCAACTCCCGCCAGCTATGCTTCCTCCCCTGTCTCTTAGACATCGAAAGCAGACTCAATACCAGAAAAGGAATCAAAACAAACAAGGAGCAATAGCTAACTCACATCTCCTATAGCTGCCGGCCCTTACGTATGTCGTCCTCCCCTCCCTTTGCATCTCCAGCTCCATCTACCTTGGGAGCTACCCCTCCATACCAAAACAATCCACTCCAAAACACCAATTCCACACCCACACATATTCTCCAGACTATAAAAGAACCATCTAACAAACCAACTACAGTCCCAGGCTATCCGCGCCAACGGTCAGATCTTCGTCTCCGGCCAGATCCCCGCTGACGCCTCCGCCAACTTGGTCGAGGGCAACATCGGCGCCAAGACACAGGTCTGCTGCGATAACATCAAGGCTATCCTGACCGCTGCTGGCTCCAGCGTGGACAAGATCGTCAAGGTCAATGTATGTGTTTTCTCCCTTGGATTTTTGTTATTGTGGTGTTTCTGGACTTGGCTTTGTCAGGGAGATGTATACACAAGTTATGAGAAGAAGGACCGCTTTGCTGATCTTGATTTCTTTTTCTTAGGTCTTCCTGACTGATATGGCCAACTTCGCTGAGATGAACGCTACTTACGAGAAGTTCTTCGTTCACAAGCCTGCTCGTAGCTGTGTTGCTGTTCACCAGCTGCCCAAGGGTGTGCCCGTTGAGATTGAGTGCATTGCTCTGGAGTAGATTCTGGAATCTATTTAATCTAGGACTTACTTCTATTCAAGTCATGAAAAACCATATAAAAGACAGTTTAGAATAAGAATAAGAATGAATTCGATCGAATTATGTTGTAGAAATCCTCGGGAAAATCTTCATCTTGATTATTTCCATTTCCGATCCCGTTTCTCTCGAGGAACATACATGCGCGAGTACAAGCAGATGCCAAATTGGGAATCATAAGAGTCAAGGGTCCATGCTTAATGAGACAGAATGCAAGATACGAAGGAAATGGAGAAGAGGGAAGAAAAAGAAAAAGAAAAAGAACACAACATTGCTGGCTTGATGGATAAGGAAAATAGGGAAAATAAAAGCTGAAAGGTAGGAGAGCTTGCTAGAAAGGTGGATGTTCACCTGCCGCGGGGGATGATACCGCTCATGCGGCTTCCAGCACCGGCCATCAGACTCTGTTTCACAATAGCATCGGCAGCAGCAGCGGCAGCAAGTCTTTCCTTTTGACGACTACGGTCGCGAAGATAGCCGGCAGCTTCAGGGCGCATGCGAAGAATGCGCAGGATCATGTCGTCGTTCGGATCAGCCTGCGCCTCCCGCCGTTTCTCTTCCTTGGCCTTTCTCATCGTGCCTAAATTGCGGGAAAGCATGATGCTCTTGGCGCGACGGGCAGCAGGAAGACCCAAGCCGCCGTAGCCGGCACCTGTGGCACCGAGGTGGACAGGCGCGGAATTGCGGTTGCGGGCTGCTTGTTGGCGGTTGACAGTCGCCGAGGCCATTCGCTCGGAGGTGCGAATGAGATGCTCCGTTGGTTCGAAGTAGAAGAAATTCAGAGACTGAATTTCGTGATATTTGGGTGATTTCAGGATATCGATTGGGACGCCGTTTGCTTCGCCGGTTTCGTCGTCAATTGCATGGAAGAAGTTCAATAGTAGCACGAGCCAGCGTGATACGATGTCGACTTCTTGGATGGTTAATGGCTTCTGATGGGATGGCTTATCTGACAGAGGTGGTACAAGTAGACTCTCGATAGTAGCGAGCACTTCCTTCCACAGGCGAGCCATCACCATCTTCATGGCTTCGGGTGTGAGGGTTTTGTTCATGATGGCGAAGTTGTCGTTGAAGTAATTGAACAGAGGAGTCAGTGCATTTTCGACATCTGCCGGGGTGGGTCCGGCAGGAGCTGGTTGCGCTCGGTTGCGATTCAAGAAGCTCGAGACACTAGATATACTAAGTCCACGAGAGAGCAAAGACTTGAGTGTTCGCCGGGAAAGACAGTGACTGATATATGCCGAAAGCTTCTCTGTGATCTTTCGAGTCATATCCCTTTCAGTTCGTTTGAGTGTACGGAAAGCCTTGCCGAAGTAGAACTGGATGTCGTCCCGCTCGCCTTCCATACTAACTCGGAGCAGAAGCCGACCCTGGGTATCCAGGTCGAGCCAATACTCTCTTGGCAAGAAGTCACTGAAGTGCACGGGATCCAGCTTGATTGACGTGCGACCAACATAGTCGTGATCACCCACTGCATCCCAGTCCCAGATGGTAGCGATCATATTCAGAGGGCCTTGTGTAGTGAGATCCACGGCATCCTCCCATCGGGGATTAAGATTATTGTAGATGATGCGAGTTTTGGCAATTCGTTTCTGATATTCGTCCGTCAAGACGACATATGGATCGCTGCCACCACCAATGTCGCATGCTTTCAAGTCCTCTGCCTCCACCACCTTGATTGTGAAGACATAGGTGGTAGACTTGCGGACCTTCTTGAGCTGCGGTGGAGTATTTCTTGCAATGATTTCGGCGCACCCGTCGACGTTGATGTCACTTTCGAGTTTGTCGAGTTGAGCAAGTGCATACTCAATATTGTTCAGTTTCACCAGGGACTGTGGAAAATGTTAGCTGAGATATTTACCTAGTCGAAATGGACAATAACGTACCTCCGACGAGAATTGGAAGGGCTCGATTTTATCCTTGTTTGTCCAGGTGTCTTTGGCGAACTGCATCAGCTTTTCTTGAGTGGTTTGGTTCAGTGCTGCCTCCTGCTCGGGTGTGAGACGATCCATCTCCCGCGTGAACATCTTCTCTAAGGAGTCACAGTACGTTGCCACGCCTTTTCCAATTGAATTGGAGAGATGCGTCATGAACTTCGCATATTGAAGATCATCGTCCCACTCCAGTTGCACCATACTTTCAACAACTTGGTTGAAAGACCGGAAAATGTCAATAACTGACACACTGTGACGATCGTCCTCAGGCGCAAGGTCTGTCGTTCCATCTACACGAACGGCGAATGCATCCTGTCTTGTGGCTTGGCTGACCCAATCCATGATCTTTTGATCAGTCAGACGAAGCCATCTCCAGACGAAGTCTTGAAGGAGACTCTCCACATGGAATGGGAATGGAGCACTAAGATAAGTTAGTAATTTCATAGGAATAGCATGGGAGTCTAGGGGCTTACTCCTCATGGGTGTTATGGAATAACCGCCTGATCGTAGCGAGCTGCTTGTATAAGTCGAAGCCGTCATCAATGGCGATCTCCTCGCCTCGCGCTTTTGCCTGCTCGAGAATTCTAATGATCATTTCATGTACATCCTCGGCGAACATAGGGAGAACGTTATGACACAAGGTGGTATAGGGGTTCACACTACTTGTAAGTTAGAGACTGATCAACTAGACAGACGAGAAAGAAGAAAAAAAAAACCCACCCCATGATCTCTGGGTTATTGCGGTAGCGTTTCTGGATCTTTAGCGCAAGTTTTGAGATTGCATCTCCAAGCTGAATGACATGGTCGGGATCCCAAGCCTCTTGTTCCATGGGGATTAGTTGACTAAGAAGGCTTTGATACTTTGCAGTTGCTTTTTCGGCAAGTCCTTCTTGCACATACGTGCTGAACCGATTGATGTCTTCAGGGTCCTCAACGTAGCTGGGATCCATTTGGACGTGGGTGTCAAGAATGTACATAACTGGACCGAGTGGGCGTGGCTTTGCCTCAAAGCAGTCCATCATAGCCTCATATAGCTCCCGGAGCAAAGCCTCATGAAGTTTGGATAGCAGCATTTGCATTGTTTGAAGATCATGTATGGTCCATCGTCGCCGATCAAAGACCGTGGAAGGCGCAAAGCTACTGCGCTTGCGGTTCTCCCCGGAAGGCACTTCTTTCACAAAAGTAAACGCCGAGTCAAGGGTGTCGAGGTCAATCTCATTGTCAACAAATTTAGTCTGAGCCACCTCGAGGAACAGCACAACCCGGGAGCAGGGTGGAATCCGCCAGCGGAGACATATCTCATTAAGCATCTCCGTTGACTGCTTCGACAACAGTTTCGTTGAAGGCACGTCGGAGGTGGCCTGCGTAGCTTCAAACTCCCGATCCCGCAGATCATGGGTCAAGGTCTGAGTCAAGATGTATTTGTACAAAGACCTAGGGTCAGATGGTATGAATGTGTATGTATCGGATTCATCTGACTGTTCTAGAGAAAGCCCACTCAAATCAACAGGCTGATCAATGATAGAAGATGTTCTGTCAGTCCGACCAGACGATGTCCTTGACAAGTCGGAGTTGTCGTGAGAACTCGAATTGAACTGAGGAAGAGACCCCGGGGTGCTTTTGGCCAGGTCGGGGTGGGATTGCATGATTGAGAGCATCATCTGTGAGAGATCAGGGCCTTCGCTCTTTTTCCAGCCATCATAACCCTCGTCCGACTCAAAATCATCTCTTGATAGGGTTTTATGTGTCTGGAGGTTCAGATGGGCTTGATAGGTCTTCAGGTCCTGCAGAGCGGCCTTTTCGGTCCAGGTGGACTTGTGTTTATCGATCTCGGATTGTGCTTCGGATGTGGTCATCCCAAAGATCTTGGCCACATGTTGCACCAGGGGCATATCTTTCACGTTATAACTCAATGTGCCAACACTCTCTGTCGTAGACGTAGGCCCATTCGTTTGCATGAGGTCCTGATCTTGTAGGAGAAGTTTGTTCTCCAGCACCGTTAATCGATTGGCCAATTCTGGGCGGTCCTTGGACCACTCGTGATCTTTCAAGGTGAGCGCGAGAAGTCGGACAAAAAGCGCAACATGTCGATCGACCATGAACTTCCAGCTGTCATCGTCTTGTTCTTTGCCCTTGCCCATCTCTTTGACTGCGTTGGAGTAGAAAATCAGGAGCAGATCTTCAGCTCGGCGGTCCTTCTCCATGCGTTTGCGGAACGAGTCCTCTTTCAGAACGTTGAGAAAGACAGCGAATGTCCGCACCACCAGGTGATCTTGATATTCCTTCCTTTTCTCCTTTCCCATCAACACACCCGTCAACCGCTTTTCCAGCTCGGACACGAAACCATGCGGAATCCTGGTACTTTTGGAGTCCCTGACCAAGGAGAAATCGCTCATTAAATCATGCATGGTAGCTGATCGTTTCGGCCGCGCCGGCGCGACGGGGGCATTTTGGATGCGACGGGAGCGAGGATTGAGCAGATAGGCAAGGTAGGCGACCCGAATGGCATGGCTGTATGCCACGTTGGCGCTTAGGGGGCGGCGCCGCGATAGAGAGGAGTTGCGCGAATGACGACCCTCATTTTGGAGGCTGTTAATCCGTCGGTTGACTCCTCGGGATTGGGTAGATGCTGTCGACATGGAGTTGTCAATTAAATTCGTGCAACGTTAGGAGGTGATAGATAGCGTGGGACCATGGAGAAAGTTGGGAAGTACCCAGCACCCAGCACCGAGAAGAAGCTTTTCAAAAGAATTGGATTCTTTCTTTCAGTCCGAAGTGAAAGGCACAAAGCTGGAGTGGTGGGTTTGTTTATTTGAAGGGGGGAGAGGGAGAGGGGTGGGAAGTGAAACAAAAAGCTCCCGAACCAACTGACGTAGAGGCGTCCCCGTCCAAAAACAATGCTATATTTACCAGACTATATTTCTGGATTTACTATCATTTCTGTTCTTCCTTTCCTTCTACATAAAAATGCTTATTTCGTATTGCTAGTCCAAGGAGACCTGATCCTTGTTCTCCCTGGCTGGGGCCGAACTGATAAAGCTGCAAGGGCTTCGTGGTTATTTCAGAAGATCAATATTGACATCAAAGTCAAAGATTCCCTCTAAAAAGATACTCAGAAGGATCATTCGAAGAAATCTAAAAAGACATCTAGAAGGATATCCCCCAAAAATATCTAAAAAGACAGCCCAACAGGATATCGTAGTGTTATCTTAACTATAACATCCATGATATCAAATGGATCAATGTAAGATATCGGGACATACGACAAGCACAACAAAGTAGTTTTAATCCAAATTCATTCCGAGCATGTGATCGGGCTTTTTCGGGTTTTGATGAAACATGGGACTGGTGAATCGACCACCAGTCCCCAAAGACGCCGAAGGTAGAAAATCGTACTGGTATTTACACAAACAAAAAGAGAAACCAGATGTCAATCACAACTTGTCGCCGGACTTGTGAGCCTAAAGCGAATGGTTAGCTCTGGTTCCCTTGTAAGAGGTTCTTGTGAATATCATGGTCAATACATACCGGCAAAGCATTGGGACCTCCCAACTCCTTCTCCAGACCATCGACGTAGGCCTTGGGGGCACTCGGCTTGTCAGGGTAGTTAAGGCTGACAACGCCGACCAGGCCGAGGAAAGCAACGACGAAGCATCCGAGGTGGAAGAAACCCTTGCCGGCCGTGACGTGGGTATATTGCTCGGGACTGAAGACACCGAGGATTTCGTTATCCTCGTGCACAGGCTCGCCAAAGTTGCGCTTTTCTTGCGCATCCCACCAGCCACCGTGGGGGTCTCTGTGTGCCCGCTTCACTGCGGGAGGGTTGGGGTAGTTGTTGTTCTGTCTCGGAGGTTAGGTTCCCGGATACCAAGTAGGGAGACGGTAAATGTGCCATATGGATGCTATACCTGTAGTGGATCGTCAACCTCAGCAGCACGGAGAGCTGGGATCTGGGAGAAGGAGGCGCGAGGAGCAATTGCTCGGGCGGCAACCTGGGGCAGGCGCCGGGCTAGGATTCGTTGAGACAGCATCTGTGAGAGGAATTGAAGGTCAGAAAGGCTGGAGAGTCGTTGAAGATAAGATGGAGCTAAAGAAAGAGACTCACAGTTATGCTGAAAGACAGGCAACAAATGAGTTGTCAGAGGAAGGCAAGAGAGCCAATTGGGTAGAGGGGGTTGAATATCGATGATGAACGGATGGAGGTTTGCGGAATGTTGTGGCCTGAGGCAGCTAGTCACAAGACTTCAGGCATCCACGCGCCGGCGCGACTCAGGTAATTGCTCGCCCGAAGGAAAAAAACCACTCTCCACGTATTCTCATCATCTCCGTTGTTTTTCCGTCCCCATCCACGCTACAGCGCCGATAAGCATGTCAAACTTCTTGTAGTATCTCTACTCGATAGTCCCTATTTGCTGATGCCAAAATCTTCTATTTCGACCGCGTCATTGCTGGGATAACTGGGGTCACCTGCCGCCAACGGCCCCTGTCGTCTGCGGCTACAAGTCATGCAAAACGGCACCCCCAACGGCCCATCACCCCAAGATGAACGCGTAACGCCTGTATCCGATTTGACACCGCTCAACGGGTCTGTAATCGAAAACTCATCGGATTCTGCCCCTCGCGAGTCGATTCCTCCCGAGCCGAAAGACGTCGAAGCTGTTCATCAACCCGAAGAACCCCCATCGAAGAAACGAAGACTCACAGATTCCTCCTCGTCGCAACGGTCCACTCCCAGACCACCATCCCCGCCTTGGAAAAAGGCTGGCTTTGAGGGACCTACATCGTTCCTCTCCGAAGGCAAGCGCAGGTCTTCGCGGACAAACGCCGTCCCCATCGAATTTCAACCTGGGTTGGACAAGAGACATACGCGGGGGGCTCAGAACAAGAATGTTGGCAAGTCTGCTCGTGATGGAAGCAAGCCGGCTACATCCTCGCCGCTATCGGTAACACAGTCACGCGCCGACGTCAATGGGAAACTGAGTGGAAAGGCCACTGCCAATGGATCGCCTAGAGCGCCGTCGCGCGTCGCGGCCAACAAGCCGCCACGCATCTCACAATCTCCAGCACCGAAACCAAGCCATTCGCGCGCCAAATCCCGCAGCTCCGCTACCCTTCCTCGCCCGCCTGGCGCCAATGCGAACGGTACCAGTTCTCGCTCTCTTCGCGATCGCCAATCCCTTTCAAATTTATCACAGGAGGTCAATGCAGCTTCAGATGATGTCAATATGGATGGCAAGGAGCTCGAACAAGGATCATTGAAAATTCCAAAATTGCGCATTAAATTGAACAAGCCCGTCCTTCCTATTCGACACCCCGGCCACATACCGCAGAAGAAACACACGTCTTTCAGAGAATGGGTATACCAAAATGATACGTCAAATATCTTGTCAGAGGATGAGGCCGCAGTGGAGGCACGCAAACGTCATGAAGTTATGACTGCCGCTGAGCCCGGTGGACCCTTGAGTGCGCAAGTCTGCTCGGCATATATCACGGAACAGCAAGAGGAACCTCCCCCACAATACTCGCACCAGGATCACTTGGTTTCCCACGCGCTCTATTTCCAGAAACTCCTCGACAAAGAACACAAACGCCACCGGCAAACAGCCAAACTGTTTGCGCAGTGGTGTGCTGACGCTTATCGGAAACGCCACAAGAACCCCGAAGATATTCTACGTGAGCAGCAGGAGGAGATGCGTGGAAAACGCAAGCAGCTGTCAAAGGATCTCCAGAAGATGTTCGACCTGACCCGTGCCGATATTGATCGGGTCCGCCTAGCACGTTGGGAAGAAGAGCGGAAGATGGAAGACCAGCAGGCTCTTGATCGCGCAATAAAGAAGTCGACTATGCTCTTCGAGAAACGTCGATCGGAGATTTTGGGTGAATTGCCCAGTGATGCTCCGGTGACGAGTGACGATGAGGATAACGTGTCAGGCTTTTCGTCTGGCCCCGGCGAAGAAGACGAGAGTAACATGTCAGATTCTGAATCCGGAACCGACGACGAGGCTAATGTGGACGATGATGCCACATTGACCGCAGAAGAGCTCCGGCTAAAGTACGCCAACTTACCGGCTGAGGACTATACCGACCGGATGTCTATAGCCTCAGCCAGCACGGCAATGACCAACCCCAACGAGTCCTTGGAGCCTGAAGCTGTTTTAGATGACCTCGATTCACACGCTACCCCCGACGACAACCAGCTAGACGACGTCGATTCAGTGTTGATGGATGACAGTGATGCCTCCACAGACATGGATGATGATATGGGTGATAGTGACGAAGAGGAAGAAGACTTGAGTGAGGAGGAGTCGGATGAGGACGATGAAACCAGATCTGGCTTGCTGGGTTTCTTCTCGAAAAATGAAACACCTGTACCAAAAGATGGCGAAGAAGGCGATGAGGCTTCAGCTGTGGGCCACGAACAAGACATTGATATCAAATCCGCATCGGAGGGTGAAGATGACATTGATTTCGAAGACCAAGATGAAGTCTCCCTGGTCCCAATTGGACCAACGACCAGCGAGGGCACTTCAACAGAAGGCACACCTTTACATCTTGCCAATGCTTCTGAAACCTCTCCTGCTACTGGAGGAGAAACACCTGCCGTGAACACCCCAATGGAAGAGGACCTTGCCGAAGCTGAAGCCGAAGCTGATGATGCAGCCACTGCTGATATCGTACATGGCATTGACCCACCCCACGAGTTGGACTCTTCCAAACCAGAGACCGAGGAGGCAACTCCTGCTGACATCGCGGATGACATCGATCACCCCCAAGCCATGGAAGTAGATCACGTTGATGACATTCGACCAAGCGGGGATATGTCCAGTGAGCCATCGCCGGGAACCTTTGCAACCAAGCCATCCGAGCCTGAGTCGGTCTCATCGCTTGAGCCTGCAATCGAAAAGGCGTTGCAAATAAGCCACTCGCCTGCCCCAGGCCTACAGACACCCATTCCACAGATCCTGCGTGGTACACTACGTGAATACCAACACTACGGATTGGATTGGCTTGCGGGTCTCTACAACAACCACATCAATGGTATCCTGGCAGATGAGATGGGTCTGGGCAAAACGATTCAAACCATTGCCCTTCTTGCCCACCTTGCCGTGGACCATGGTATCTGGGGGCCGCATTTGGTAGTCGTGCCCACCAGTGTCATGCTCAACTGGGAAATGGAGTTCAAGAAATGGTGTCCGGGATTCAAGATCATGACTTACTACGGCAACCAAGAAGAACGCAAACAGAAACGCCGAGGCTGGACAGATGACAACGCCTGGAACGTGTTGATTACATCGTATCAACTTGTTTTGCAGGACCAAATGTCTCTCAAGCGAAAGGACTGGCACTACATGATTCTTGACGAAGCACACAACATTAAGAACTTCCGCTCACAAAGGTGGCAAGCCCTTCTTACGTTTAAGTCCCGTGCTAGGCTTCTCCTAACGGGTACACCCCTCCAGAACAACCTCACGGAACTGTGGTCTCTTTTGTTCTTCTTGATGCCTTCGGACGGTACTAATGGTGGTGTTGATGGGTTCGCTGATTTAAAGGATTTCTCTGAATGGTTCCGGCGCCCCGTTGAACAAATTCTGGAGCACGGCAGGGAGACTATGGATGAAGAGGCCAAGGGTGTGATCACCAAACTTCACACCGTTCTCCGCCCGTATCTTCTTCGTCGACTGAAGGCCGATGTCGAGAAGCAAATGCCTGGCAAATACGAGCATGTGGTCTACTGTAGGCTATCAAAGCGTCAGCGATACCTCTACGACGGCTTCATGTCGATGGCCCAGACCAAGGAGACGCTCGCGTCCGGGAACTTCCTCTCCATCATCCACTGTCTAATGCAACTCCGCAAAGTGTGCAACCACCCCGATCTCTTTGAAACCCGACCCATCTCCACTTCCTTTGCAATGCCGCGGTCTGTGGCCATGGATTTCAATATCAAGGAATCTCTCGTTCGACGACGACTCCTTTTTGAACATCCACTCACCAAAATCGACCTGGATTTCCTCAACCTCGCACCCGTGTCACGGGAAGATATCTCACGACGGCTGGCCGACGACAGTATCAGGCTGATGGCTATTGGCCCGTTCAAGACTCTCCGAGAACGCCAGTACAACCGGACCAACTGGGAGATGGGCTTTGATGGATCCAACATGCAGACCATCTTAGAGTCATTGGAAAACGCCTGTCGGAAGAGGCGAATGGCGGAATTAGAGCGATGTCTCTACTTCGAGTCCAAGCGGCACGGCCGTCGGCCTGTATACGGTAGTAGCCTTATCGAATTCCTCCGGGCTGGGACCAAGGAACACGCGCTATCTAATGCACCGCTGCGCAAGCGTTCAATGGCCGACTGGTTGTCAAGCCGATCCTCCGTCCTCGCGTCGATGATTTTGACGGTTGAGGAACGGGCGCTTGAGATGCATGGCTATGTCCAGAGATTCGCCTGCGTCACCCCCGCTGCCGTCGCCGCGGGCATGAACGAAGCCGCCTTGACTCCTGTCGAGACCCGGCTTTTGACGAATAATCGCCCAAACCCGCCATACGATCCTTTCCATGAGGCACGGATGCGCCTCTCTATTGCATTCCCGGATAAGAGACTGCTTCAATACGACTGCGGAAAATTGCAGCGCCTTGACAAACTCCTACGTGACCTCAAAGCCGGTGGCCATCGAGCCTTGATCTTCACTCAAATGACCAAGATGCTCGATATCCTCGAACAGTTCCTTAATATCCATGGCCATCGCTATCTCCGCCTCGACGGAACTACGAAAGTGGAGTCCCGACAGATGCTTACGGAACGATTCAATAGCGATCCCCGTATCCTCGCTTTCATCCTATCCAGTCGATCCGGTGGTCTCGGTATCAATCTGACGGGCGCCGACACGGTCATCTTCTACGATCTAGACTGGAACCCGGCTATGGACAAGCAATGTCAGGATCGCTGCCACCGTATCGGTCAAACACGCGATGTCCACATCTACCGCTTCGTATCCGAGTATACCATTGAATCCAATATTCTCCGCAAAGCCAACCAGAAGCGCATGCTGGACGATGTCATCATCCAAGAAGGCGAGTTCACCACCGACTACTTCACCAAGCTGAACGCGCACGAGATAGCCGAACCCGACGAGCGCGACGGCCAAGACGAAGCAAGTGCCGCCATGGATCGAGTCCTCGGCAACCGCGTCGGTGGAACCCGGGTCTTCGAAGCCGCTGAAGACAAGGAGGATCTGATTGCCGCGAAGAACGCTCAGAAAGAACAGGAGCACGCCGACGATGGTGATTTCGAGGAGCACAGCGTCTCGCAGGGAACTCCGGCTCAGGCGGGAACGCCCTTACCCGTGGAAGATGGGGCTGCGCCGGTTCCACACGTGTCTGATGACCAGCCCGATGCCGAATTGGAACCCGGCCACATTGATGACTATCTCTTGCGCTTCATGGAGTGGAACATGAGGGATGAACCCCTGGTTCTGCCGGCGGATAAGAGCAAGAAGAAGTCCAAGAAGGGCAAGGAGCACCATCTCAAGAGGCGTCGCTAGAGCCATTGCGAGATCAATGCTCATTTCCCTCCTTTTTTGACTCCACTCCGTTTCATGTTTCAATATTCCCCTGTGTTTTCTCTCTATGAGCTTTGTAATAGTCTCTATGTATACTCTAGGCGTTTGAGATGTTATAATGTTTTTTTTTTTTCTCTCTCTCTCTTCTCTTCTGATTAGCTGTCTTTATTCATGACTTTTTTGCTCTATTCTTTTCCCATTCCAATGTGTTCAATCAAATCCTATATTACCCAAAGACAATAGAAATCAATTGGCAGAAATAGACTCATCCACGCAAATCCGAACTAATTAATTTTGAAATCAATAGTCTATTTTCCCGGAGATTATCCTTAACTAGACGAGTGGACCGGCATATCCATCCTGGGTCGGCCTAGGTAGATCCTTTTTGACTCCAACTGTTGGACCCTTGGATCTCAGAGGCTATTGAGATTTAGTTTGATCTTTATATATTAATATCAATAGTGTGAGAACCGGGGGATTGTCTATTGTTATTGTACATACGGAGTAGATTGCTGTGGAGTAGAGCTATGTTACATCGTGTATGGGGTAGTAGTCTGTACTCAATAGTGAATTGGGTCTTTATGTTGTCTGTCCTATCTTGATATCTGTATATTTATACTTCGTATGTAAATATAGTATAATATATATATGGCATCCATGGCATCCATGGCATCCATGGACACTATCAAGTTGAAGAAAAACAAATGGCGATCATCTCGGCTTTCCCCCCCCCCCCCCCCCTATTCTTGTCTGATATCTTCAAATACTCCAATGAGGACCATGGGTCGATCTCCCCCTCCCAAACCCAATTCTCCCTTACCTCGGTAAGTGTTCTCCGATCAAGGATATTCAATTTGAAAGCGACCGCGTGGTTGAAGTAACGGTGGAGAAAACGTGAACCATAACCCGAACCATGAGGAAGTAGGAAGTGGAGCCTCATTCTGCAGTTCGACCCTCAGATACGACTTGGATACGGAGCACACTTGCACATGATCTCAGGAAAACTAAAAAAAGTGGGTGCAACCGAGAGATTGAGCATGTTACCGAGTATTTACCGATGTGCACGTTGATTTGACGTGAATTTGACTTGTTGGAGTAAGGGCTCCACTGTCCACTGATCTTCCAAATATCTCCCCCCGAATTCGGGTGAGAGGAAAATAGGGAGCAAGTTAGGGCTTTCACGGAGAGACTCCGGACTCCATTAAGCTTTTGGAAAGTACCTCGTTGGAGGTGCAGCAGATCCACGGTGATCCGGGGATCTCGATACAATTTACATCATTGACTTGATTTATCCCTGTCCGAATGATGTTGTAGGTGTTTTGACATGCTGGTAGATAGATATATGGCATTTTTGCTATTGGACCGGGGAGAGAAAGAAAAAAAAAAAAAAAAAAAAAAAAGATAAAACCACAGGGCCCAGAACAACAGATATTTTTTTTTCCAATGGACATTTCTTTGTAGGGCGGCTGTAGACATGTCATAGAAGGGATCTCCCTTTTAGTTTGGAGGCGCGCGGGTGAGCAAATGCCGATTGCGCTATCGGATGTCCCATTGCCTCGTTATGGAGTAGCTTAGGGAGTATAATATGTTAGAAAACAAAGAGAGGGTGTTCTCATATCTGACCAATGACAGAAATATCCAGACCAGAAGTCGGCATTTCTCCAGATTTTCATTCCCGAGGTGGCGGATGGGGACGGAATAAGAATTTCTCACCCATGGGTGAAGGTGAAGAAGATATGGAGATGGACTGGAGATGGACTGGAGATGGACTATGGGAGATGGGAGATCCAACAGCCGAAGCCGGACATCTGCAGTTCGCGCGAGATGTGACATATGCAGGTCGAAGAACGCAAGTAAAGATTGGCACTGGGCGGCTTTTCATGCAGTGTCGGGACCGTGCATCTTTGGATGTTGAATGTCTCTCATCTTTTCTCTTGTCGATTACTTGATACATACTCCCTACGGAGTAGAAGGTAGTGGTACTCCGTACTGGTCTGAGAAATCCCGTTTAAGGGGGAACCCAGCATTGTCACCAACGTGGAGTTCAATAAATCCACAATTGAGTACCCCCCGGGCAGATCGTCGCCGATCAATTTGCCAGATCGATTGGCACTCGCACGAACTGGTGCTCCACGAGCTTGACACCATTGGTGTGAGTTAAGAGGGGGCTTTACACTAGTTCTGACACCATGTGCCTTAGCGGATTCACTTCCAGCCGTAAAAAAAAAAAAAGAAAAAAAAAGAAAATCATAGGCGCCTTGGTGGTCTGGGGGATAGGCACCGCTCTTTTCCTACAGTAATGCGGGCCCTTTCGAATGTTGGATTTGACCACATGATTCTACTTTTTGCGGAATTGAATTTCCAGCACATGGTTGTCTCCAGTTGATAGAAGGTTTTGGAGTCAACGGCTCTCTGCTTTTGGATAGACGTCCGGTGCAGAACCGTCGGAACCGTCAGTACCGTCCATTTGAGAGGATCCCGACGTGGCGGTGATCGGCGACCATAAGGCCTAAGACGCCATCCGCGAGTGAGAGGAGGGCTTATCTGGTTTGGAGTATGACCGTATTGGGATAAAACTGGGGCCTTGAACCAGGTCCCAATGCACAGTAAATCACTCCTGGGGAACTATAGGCCGTGTTGTCTTCTCACTGGGATTTCAACCCTCCCCGATTCTCGTCGGACTTGATCGGGTTAATGGTCCTCACACATGGGATCTGAATATCCTCTCGATAGGTCAAATGGTGAAAGAAAAGAAAAGAAACCTTCAAAGCCCGTACACCGTAGAGAGGGAGATGATCAATCGAATTCCTCTATCCGCTTTGTTTCAACGCGCCAAGCACTCAACTGGGGATAGTAAGACCTAGTAGGTGAGCTGGTCCGCTTGGATGATGTGATCCACTTGGAGTAATGACATCGCCCTGATCGTCGAGATCCATAACCAATGAAGTTTGCTTTGCGAATCTCGTTGATGATCGCCCGCGTGCTGGACGCCACAGACGCTAAGGCCCAATGGATCCCCAAGGGATAGATTGTGTGTTATAGGGTTCCATAATGACAGAACCGAGACAATGGAGACGGAGATGTGGAGGTGAGAGGTGAGAAGTGGAAACTGGGAAGTGGGTGATGGGAGATGTGGGTGTGGCTCTAACAAACCACTCACCTTATTATATTTTTTTTATATTTGGATATTTGAATATTTGGATATTTTTATTATTTATTCCTCTTAACATATAATAATCGTTGTCTCGCCCGTTTCCTGTCTGTTTTTTGTTGATCACCTCGATCTTCGTTAACTATTCCCCCCCCCCTTTCCACTCTCCCCTGGACTGTGCGTCAATAATGAAGACATCTATCTCATCCGATGTATGGGAGAAGAAGAAGGCGTTGATTTCCAAATTGTATATGGAAGATGAATGGCCCTTGAAGCAAGTCATCAAGCAGATACGTACCGATGATTTCAATCCTAGGTGAGTACACACATTCACGTTCATATTCCCTGTCCGATACCGATACGGATTCTATCATGGATTATCATGGACTATATCAACTAACACTTCCAGTGAAACCCAACTACGAAGCAGACTGAAGAAATGGCGAGTGACCAAGCCATCCCGTCAGACCCGAAAGAAGAGTCTGGCTTCAGCCTCTGGAGAAGACCAAGATACAGACAAGGATGCGAAGAGCAAAACATCCACCATCCAAAGACCACTGCCATCATTACCAACAAGAGAGGCATCAGCCCGCCATGAATGGCCCATGACACAATCCAACTACGGACATCCGTCCACCCTCCAACACCCCGTCCCAGACCAGGACCGGAAATGGAGCTCTCCAATGATCCAACAACTCACCCCAAGCCCCTCCGACGAACATATCCTCATCCCAGACCGCACAACAGCCGTCTCTTATTCAGACCTCAGTCCAACAACAACATCCTTTGACCACTCCCACACCTCCTCAGTCGGAGAGGGTCTCATGCTGAACACAACCTCCGCCGTGGCACCATCCTACCCAGCCTACCCACTCTCACCCGAATCGTGCCTCCCAAGCCCAGGCACGGCAACGACCCCCGGCGGCATTGGCTGGTCGCCCCGCGCTGTTTCAGTAGACTACGGCCTCAACCCATCTCAGTGGTACTCGCTGCCCTTTGAAGCCATCACTCCCCCAGCCATCCCCCTATCCACGGCTGCTCCCATGACGCCTTCAATGAACGGCTACCTCCCACAAGCCCAGCTCTACCATCCCCAGTACCACCACCACTACGGTGAGGTACCGGAGTACCCCCATGGTTATGATGCCAAGAACTGGAAGCGCGCTATGTCGTTGCAGTATGATATGGCTGGCCATCTGTCTGCTCGGCCCGAACATGATAGGAAGCAGATGCTCCCGCATACGCAGCCTCATGGCCAGTCGCATCCTATGGCCTCACCGCCGCATACCCAGTCCGGTGGGCCTCATTCGGTGATGTGTGCTCCAATGCCTTACATGGGCCATGACCATTATGTGCAGAAGCCTCCCGGCATTGGATACTAGGTGGTAACTTGCACTGACGCTCTTCTTTCTGTTAAATACCTGCGATACCTTGATACCTTGATACCTCGATACCTCGATACCTCGATACCTTTTATGTGAAATATGGGTGGTTGTTTGTTTTGTCATACCCGATTATGTTTTGGTTTTGGGGAGTTTGGATGAAAAGGAAACTGTATATATTGATACCTATTGATTAATTAAGCTTGACGCATCTATATTATGCATATGTATACTATCCTTATTTATATATAGAAAAAGCTTCTGTACGGAGTACATTTATGCATATCATCCTTCGCATACATCTAAAATGACATCCAAGAACATGCAATCACCCATCGGAGTGTCCTTACATAGAACATCTCTAGTATAATCTTAGGCCAACCATATGAGACCATTAAAGGCTTACGCAGGCCCCATGTATACTATTTATATCAATATCAACTGCACAAATAGACCAAGTGTTCTATAAATGCCAAGACCCAATTAGTTACCCGAAAAGGAACCTCGGCATCTTGCGGGGAAACCCCATGCGCCCCTTCCAGAGCTCTTTTTATTTGAACATCCCCTTCGATCTCTTCACTCCAAAATTTCAGAACTTATCACCTCAATCCCAATATACATCCTTACCACCGTCAAAATGCGTGCCGTCCAAGTCAGCGAATACGTCAAGGTACCTACAGCCAATCCCCAAACCCCAAACCTCAACTCCAACCCCAAACTAACCACCCACTTACAGGGCCCTCTAGACCTAAAAGTAACAACAGTCCCAACCCCAACCCCAACAGCGGACAAATACCTAATCGAAATCCACTCGGCCGGCACAAACTTCTTCGATATTCTCCAAATCCAAGGCAAATACCAAAACCAACCACCGCTCCCCTGGATCGGTGGCGCTGAATTCGCCGGCACAATCATCGCCGTGCCCACCTCTACAAACAACCGCTACAAGCTCGGTGACCGTGTCTTCGGCGCTACACAAGGAGCCTACGCAACACATGTCCTAGCCGCAGAGCAAACCCTCCTCCCCGTGCCGGAGGGGTGGAGCTTCGAAGATGCCGCGGGCCTATTCGTCACGGCGCCGACCTCGTATGGCGGTCTTGTGCAGCGCGCGGGCGTGAAGGCCGGGGACTGGGTTCTGGTTCATGCGGCTGCGGGTGGAGTTGGACTTGCTGCTGTGCAGATTGCTAAGGCTATGGGGGCGACTGTTATTGCTACTGCCGGAACCGAGAGGAAGAGGGAGATTGCCAAGGAGTTTGGTGCGGATTATGTGGTTGATTACACCAATAAGGCGTGGCCGGAGATTGTGAAGGGGATCTGCAAGGAGAATAGGAAGGGAAATGGGGCTGTTGGGGTGGATATCGTTTATGATCCTGTTGGGATGATTGAGACGAGTTTGAAGTGTGTGGCGTGGAATGCGCGGTTGTTGGTTATTGGGTTTGCGGCGGGAAAGATTGAAAAGGTTGCGCTGAATCGGGTGCTGTTGAAGAATGTAAGTATTGTTGGCTTGCATTGGGGGCAGTATGCCAAGTTCGAGACGGAGACTGTGGGTGAGGTTTGGCAAGGAATCTTTGACCTTGTTAAGCAGGGGAAGTTCAAGGGGACAGCCTTCAAGGATGAGAGCTTTGTTGGGTTGGAGAGTGTGCCCAGGGCTTTGCAGGCATTGGGTGGGAGAGAGACTTGGGGAAAGGTTGTTGTGAATATTGTCGGGGACTCAAAGAGCAAGCTGTAGTTTGAGGAGAAAGATAGATACGAGGGAAAGCAATAGATTCGATTCGATATAAACTGATGAATGTAGATGCGCAAGGAGTCATGCTCTCGTAGACAAAGTGAAATCCCCGAAGGGAAAGACTCGAGCAAGTATAACATGAACTATGAAGGCCCTTTGCTTGCTCTGGCAACTTTTGTATTTCAAAAGTGAGCATGAGTACCCGAAAGTACCCAGCTCGCAATCCAGCTCCAGTCGGTCACGGCTACAAGACGTAGCGCTGTGGTGACTGTTCTCCAGAAGGAGAGCCCTTGAGCATGTCCAAATGGACTGGGGCAGCTGGATTGAGGAGTTGCGGATGACAGAACGTGTCTGGAAGTTTGTATATCTGAAATTGGGTTAGTGTAGAGTTTTGTATTGATAGACACCATAAATCAGAATAGCATTGAATTCCGAGGAATGGCTTGAATTTCCAGAGAGTGTCCAGAGGAAGTTGGCGAAAAAAAAGAAGAAAAAAAAGGGAAAAATAAAGGACGATGACTCAGCATACATATACCGCCAATTTTCTGCCACCTTGGGGTCGCATCTATGAAGAAACCCCCACACATACCCAATACCCTCCTAGATACTTACAGCCCGATCCAAAGCAGGATTCCACTTGTATAGTTCAGCAAAAGTGATACCATACGCGGTCTCGATCTTGACGCACGAATCGTTCGCCACCACCGTGTAATACTGGTTGCAGTTCGACGCGATCCCCGTCTGAGTGGGTGCATTTGCTGCTGCGCTGGTCGACGATGCCGGTCCCTTGACACAGTATGCTTCTCCTAGCCACAAGTTGGTACAAGTAGAGCCAACACTGGGGTTCTATTAATAGAATTGTTATATAGGAGAAGCAAAGCATGTAGGGGGTAACTAAGTGCACATCCGTGGTGTTGTAGGTGTTGGCTGGGCGAGGAATGGGCGCCGCCTTAGTGTCGCGCGACAGATGAGCAGGCCGAGTTGGTTATAGATAGGAAGGTGAGCTGGGCAAGAATTCCCCTGAGGTGCCATTCGCGCGACCATTTGCCGAGATTACTAAGGATGTTGGAATTAAAATAAAAAAAAATGAAGATTGATTTCGAGTTCTTCGGTGGATGCGCTATACCCCTTCGTATATATAACACCACACCCAGGCAGGCACCCGCTAATGCACGTCTCAGCCGCAGCGCCAAATGCGGTGGTGGCCAAACTCTTCCCCTCATGATGCTCGAAACTTTCTATGAGGAGGACTCGTTAGGCTCCTGGTTCCCCTTCGAAGGACATATGGTAAAAATTTGAACCGAGTCGGCGATGGAGATTCCATCACATATCAAGAACCAGTTCGGGGACGCGTGCGCTAGTGGTAATGGTATCGCATTCCAGGCGGGTGTGAACAATGGGACAATCAATATCAACGGTGAGGGCTACAGAACAAACAACTTGGACAAACATTGATTGAATGTCACAGAGAGAGCTAGGCAAATCCTTTTGCCAAAAGCGGTTTATAACGCCACGTTCGATGCTGCAAACAAGGAACATCTGCCAAGTTGTCTGCAAGGCACGCGTGTCGAGGTGTTGAAAGAAATACAGGCATGGATCGATGGCGATAATCCCAAGAAGGTCTATTGGCTCAGCGGCATGGCCGGTACAGGAAAGTCCACCATCGCCCTGACACTGGCCCGAACAAACAAGCGCACGGTAGGAACGAAAGATCGCCAGAGGAACGTGTGTCTGGGAGCGACCTTCTTTTTCTCGAGAGGAGGTGGCGACCTTTCGTCCGCGAGCAAATTTCCTGCAACAATAGCGATACAGCTTGCTGAGGCTTCGGGAGAGCTTCGGAAGCTGATTGAGAGTGTGATCGAAGATAACCCTCGTCTTAATAGTTTGGGCATCCGAGCGCAGTGGGAAAAACTCGTCATTGAGCCCCTTTCACTGCTTTCCCAAACTTCCGGAAATCGGACGACCCTTCTACTGATTGTTGACGCGCTGGATGAATGTAATGACGCCAATGATACTAACGCCATCATCCGATGCCTTGAAGAGGTGACACACATAGAGGGCGTTGGATGTCGGGTTTTTCTTACCAGCAGGCCTGACCAATCCATGAGGCTTGGGATGAATAACAGCGCATCAGCACCCCGGGAAAACTTCATCTTGCATAATATTGAACGATCGATTGTCAATCAGGACCTCCAACTGTATTACAGAGACCAGCTCTGCCGCATCAAGGCGATGATGTCCTCCGAAGAGGACATTATTTCTGAGAGAGCGATAGGAAAGTTGGTCGAGAGATCCAATGGGCTGTTCATTCACGCGGCCACCGTGTGCAAATTTGTGCGCGAGGGCGGATGGCATGCAGTCGAACGGTTGAATCGTCTAGTGGAGACACAGAAGTCCGACGACGCAGAGCTCGAGCTCAATAAGATGTACACGGTAGTTCTAGAGTACTCTTTCGCTTCGGTCACAGATGGGATCACCCCGGACGAGGTTGAAAAGGTCCACCAACTGTTTCAACGTGTCATTGGCGCAATCATTGTGATGTTCGATACGATGAGCTCTGAGAGCTTGGCAAATCTTCTTGGAGTGAAGAGGGAGAGTATCATCACAACATTGAGTGCTCTCCACTCGGTCATCTATGTCCCGGAACGCCGGTCTGAACCTATTCGAATCCTCCACCCGTCATTTCGCGAATTTTTGCTAGATCCCAACCGTTGCACCAACAACTTTTATTCGATTCTGGTTTCTGATGCCCACGGCCGTCTTCTTACACGATGCGTTGCGTATCTGATGTCTCAGCTGAAACGGAATATCCTCGACATTTCAAAGCCCGGGACAAAAGTCCGGGATGTATCAATGGACAGAATCGACGCCCAGATTCCAATGGAACTTCAATATTCCTCAAGATACTGGTGGGGTCACTTCCAAAAGAGCGATGACCACTCGCGAAAAGAGCTGCCCCTTCTGGAATTTCTGGAAGACAAGTATCTTTTCTGGCTTGAATGCCTCGCATGGCCCGGAAAGCTCGGGCTCGCCATCGAAGCTATGTTGAACCTGGATGCCATTCTTGTGATTGATTCTCTACCCAGATCATGTGTTGCAGGACTGATGATTTATAGACCGGGAAATCAATGCAGAGCGGATTTTTAACGTCGATGCCATCCAACCATCGCAAATCGAAGACATCTTCACAGCTTGGTACATTCGTGCCAGACGCTCTGCAATTTCTACTGAGCAACAAATTGATGATAGAGGAAGCACCTCTACAACTATATGTTTCGGCCTTGATCTTCAGTCCAAACTCTAGTGAAGTGAGGAAAAACAATCGCAAGGAGATACCAAGCTGGATTTTGAATGAGCCTTGCGTGCCAGATAATCGGAGCAAGTCACCTCACGGGGTTTCAATTGCGCATTCTTCCGGGATTCAATCTGTTGCGATTTCACCGGACAGTATTCTTGTTGCTACAGCTTGCGGGGACTGCATGATACATATATGGGATGCAATTACTGGAGCAGAAAGATTACGACTCGAGGGGAATCCGGATGGGGTGGCAAGTGTGTGCTTCTCACCGAACGGGTGTCTTGTTGCTTCGTTTGCCCAAAACTGTGTATCCGTATGGAACATCGAAGCAGCCCTTGGTACAAAGTGTCAGCCAGAGTGTCAGTTTCGTTTCAACCGTCAAGGGTCTGGGAAAGTACCTAGCCCTCACCCAATTTGTGCTCTATCCCCGAACGGGAATCTAGTCACAGTCGTTGATCAACCCAATCATATCTGGGTTTGGGATATGAGGGTCAAGCAATCAGTCAAGTACCATTTTCAGACTCAGTCCCTATTCCGACCCATCACTGGGGTATATTTTTCATCGGATGGATCATTGTTGATTTGCATTACAGTCTTGCCAGAAAATCCCAACGGCAGTGAAACTCTCCATTCTTGGGATACATCGACTGGGATCAAGGTTTCAACCGAGAAAAGCGTTGTCAAAGGGCCTTTACTGGGAATCATGCCTGGGACGAGGTATATTACTATTTCCCCTCGGGTATCGAACAGCGGAGCACGCCTGGTTCTTCGTGATGCCCGTACCGGCTTGGATGACATGGGAATTCCGCTTGGCCCTGATCAACCCATCAAAGCTCTTTGTAGGCCCGCAGACGGCAGGTTCCTACTTGCATCACTTGTAGGACATGGCATTATTGTGTGGGTGCTTGGCGAACACAAAAAAGAAACCTTTCTGATCAAAGACTCTCACAACATTAAAACCATCGACTTTTCGCCAAATGGAAAATACCTCATTTCGGCCACTTCATCCAATGGAGTGATAATATGGAACATTGAAGGATTTGAGTCGAAGCCATCCCGATTGATGGAGATTTATCAGGGCCTTCTGGAAAGGGGCACCAATTGGGGCAGATTAATGAGTATGACTCTGAATGTCAATCGGACAAAAGCTATTGAAGATCAGTTTGGTATGTGGGTTCGATGTCACGATGGAAGTCTGCTAGCAACTGGTGCTCTTCAAGGCTCTACCATCACAATTTGGGATACGAAAACAGGAGAGGAGAAGTTTCGCTTGAATGCACCCGACTTTCTCCATGATCCAGAATTCTCTCAATCAGGCAATGTTTTTGCAGCGGTGGGGGAGTCTGGGGTTCATTTTTGGGAGACCAAAACCGGCCAAAAAGGAGACATACTCAAGATTGATGGCCAGCAAACATATGGATTTGGAAATTTACGAATATCCGGGAAGGGTGAAAGAGTCATTTACACCAGGAGCCTTTTCCTGAACCTCCAAGTCTTTTCCCAATTCTATGGTTGGGAACTTGATGGCCTACGCAAAATCTCCAGTTTTGAGATTCCGGTCCGGTCTCAGAAGAGCATGAGGATTGTGCTCTCACCCAACGAGGAGTTGTATTGCTTATGGAGTCCAGAATCAGCAGTCCTTGAAATCGGAAGTTTTTCAAGCAATAACCTTCGACACACAGCCTTACGAGGCGTTGCCAAACTGGTAGAATTCATGCCAGATGGTAAACATATCTGGATTCTTGGAGAACTGGAGGAAGGACAAAGACAAGCTATTCAGATTTGGAACATCGAGCAGGAGGGTCTCAGAGAGGTCTATATCGACCTTCCCCCTTTTTTTCCGTTTGAACTACGTGAGTTGGGTGATTATCGCAAAGGGTGGAGCAAGGATGAAAAGATAATAAAGTATGGGCCGCCATATCACGACGGATTCGTCTCTCCGGATGGGAAGCTGTTGGCACTCTTATCTCCCTGTTGGGATAATAAACCACGCCATCAAATTGATCTGTTCAAAATACGCGACTTGAAGGCTTTGTTTAGGCTTCAACTTGACTTCCAGACCAGGGATATCCAATTTTCTCCGTCTGGAACACACCTTATCACGGAGCGGGGGAATGACCTGCTGCCTGGTGCTTCACCTCCATTCCCACTTCTATTCGCCACGCGATCTTGGATTCAGGAGGATGATGAAGACATTTTGGCGATTCCACCTGCATACCAAGACTTACTCCGAGGTATCGATGGCCATACAATTACATTCGGTGATCGTTTCAATGGGCCGTTGTTTGTGAGACTCGATGAGGGAATGAAAACAATGACTGCGTGATTGGTTTGATGAAAACTCGCAGCTGGTCGGGCGTGGGTATTAGCATCAAATCCCTTCAACGAAGCACTACATTCGGCAATGTCGACCATTAACTGTGAAATATTATCACGGCGGCGAATGCCATCTGCTGCAATCAGAGGAACACGGCAACTTTTGAAAGCGTTAGGATCTACTTCTAGCAGGTCCTCTAATGTATTCTAAAGTTCTGATGACCTTCCTATGGTTCCGTATGATGGAAATCCCATTCGCCTATTCACAGCTAGCAAAATATACTAGAATCTGGAGTCTATAGCACGGGAGATAACTATATTCATGCAGTCAGAAAACCGAATAAGGATACGATCGTCGGAATGCCCAGGTGAGGGGGTTACCCTAGGCTTTACCCGCCAAGTAGCCAATTAGGTATAGAATAAATAGCAAGGCGTTTCGTCGATAGGGGGCCAAAACCACGATCTCATTTCTTCCAAAAAAAAGATCTCACTCCCGTTCTTTTCAAACTCGAGTGTCGCATTTTACGATGTCAAGCACAAAGGATTACAGCGTGGGCTGGATTTCGGCCATCAAGTCGGAATATGTTGCCGCAGAAGTATTCCTGGATGAAACCCACGATTGCCCTGCCGATCTATCGCCCGATGACACCAACGATTATACCTATGGAAGGATTGGGAAGCATCATGTGGTCATCTCTGCTCTCCCGAAAGGAGAATACGGCATATCTTCGGCTACTGGTGTGGCTAAGGATATGATCCGTAGCTTCACTAATATCCGGGTTGCCCTGATGGTTGGCATCGGCGGTGGGGCGCCAAGCTCTGCGCACGACATTCGGCTTGGTGATATAGTCGTTGGAGTCCCCGGTAATGGTGAATGTGGTGTGTTGCAATATGACTTTGGCAAGACAACCCAGGGCGAAGACTTCACACCAACTGGGTTCCTCAGTCCGGCGCCTAGATCCCTACGTGGGGCGGTGCATGGACTCGAAAAACAGTACACAATCAAGGGTCATAAGATTGAAGAGGCTGTCGAGGAAGTACTGAAGAAATATCCGCGGCTGGGAAGAGAATTTGGACGGCCGGATCCAGCGACAGATCGACTTTATAAGCCTGACGTTGTCCATCCGTCTCGGAGCAAGACACCTTGCCCTACTGCCTGCGGTGATGATGAATCCTCGCTAGTCATCCGAGAGAAGCGTAACGAATATGACGATAACCCTAAAATCCACTACGGTCTGATCGCATCTGCCAACCAACTTATGAAAGATGCTAAGGTCAGGGACCAATTTATCGAACAGCACGACGTTTTATGCTTTGAGATGGAAGCAGCTGGATTGGTCAATTGTTTCCCTTGTCTTGTGATCCGTGGGATTTGCGACTATTCCGATTCCCACAAAAACAAGGAGTGGCAGGGCTATGCGGCGATGGTTGCTTCGGCCTATGCTAAGGACCTACTAAATCGTCTTGGCCCAGCTCAGGTCGCGCAGGAACCAAAGGCCACTCTAGTGCTAAAGGCTGACAATAGCGACAATAGCCATCACAATACAAGTATCACATTTGGGGGCAACAACTCCGGCTTCCAAATTGGCCAGAACAACGGCACAATCTCGCATGGAGCAACTCGTTCGGGTTGGTGAGGAGAACTTTGTTTTTTAGGGATCTCTATTTCAATTCGCGAAAAGAACAGCAATTAGAACAGCAATTATTTCCAAGGTTCTCTCTTCTGGTGTGTATACATAATCCAACCCATAAAAGCACACGAGAATGATTGGACAGTTAGTTCTTCTCTTGGATATAAAACCCTAGGATATTGCTAAGAAGTACCTGGGATGTGACCATATAAAAGGTCCCCTCCCACCCTTCCTCTTCTTCCTCTCTTCCTCCTTTCAACCCTCTCCCTCTCGACCACTATCTCACCGTAGCCCCCATGAGACAGCATAGGGGGAGGGTCCCGTAGCAACCCGGGTGCTTATGCATGAGACATCAACATTGTTGAGGCCCATGCAGATCCACACCCAAATCAAACGGGGCTTTCTCGTGTGTGTTCTTTGACAAGTGGCTAAGCGTTTGGGCCCCATAGTCACTTGACAAGTCCCACGGAATACATTAGGGGTGTTTACTCACTCCTCTTTAATTACAGAGCTAGTCACCTAGGTAGTCACCCAATACATTTACAGTCAAGTACGCGTAGCTTTGATTAGAGTCATGTTTCAATTCACATACATTTGATTCAATAACTCTATGGGAAACTGTCTGTAAGATAGCCCAAAGATCGTAACCATCAAGGACACGGGTGCAGATGCAGATGCAGAAATCCCAAACACAAGACATGAAACTGAGAAGAGAGGAAGAAAGAAGATCATAACATCATGGTAATCGTTCATATCATAGGTAGCTTTCAAATATTTTTCAATAAGTGTTATTAATGCCGTGAAGCCCATCACACTCAGTGATGACGCTCACGCATCTCAACGACAGTGGTCCAACCCTCACAACAAGACCGGCTCATGTTATGTCCACACCAGCAGCAGGTAACCTTGCGGGGAAGAAGAGGCGCAGGCCGTAGATCGGGTGTGCCCTGAGTAGCATGGGGAGCTGGGAATTGACCGAATGGCAGTGATCGTGAGCCTGTCAGCTTGCGGGCACCACTGTCGGGTTGTTTCTTGGAGCGGGATCCACCCAGCTTGGGATCCGACCCCAGACGCTCGGGGCAGGCGAGACGCGCGTAGACTTCGGAAGGTAGGTCGTGCCAGTACTTGCAGCGACAGCAGATTACGAAGATCTTGGCGATGGTTTGTGGGGAACGAGCTGCTTTCGCTTTTTGGGATCTTCGTTTGAGGATGCTCATGGGGCTTGTTCGGGTTTGGGGGCTGCCGGGTTGGGTACCCAGTTGCGTGCTAGGCTGCATGCTAGGATGAATGTCGGGCTGAATGCCAGGTTGTATGGCCCGGTAACTATCGGTGTGAGAAGCAGGTTGTTGGATAGGCTGTAAGACAGGCTGGATGCTAGATTGGATGCCAGATTGGATGCCTGGCTGGGTACTGGCTTGAATGAGGGGGCTAACGGGAGCTTCCTGTACGACTGAAGATTCAGCAGCAGAGACCGAGGATGTGGTATCCACGCGAGTCAGCGAATTTCGTTTGAATTCAGGAGATTCAGGTGCATCTTCGTCAGCAGTATCATAATTTGAATGGCCATCATGGGAGGAGGCGTGCGAAGGACTGCGGCTATGTCCTGGTATGAATCTTCCGGGGCCTCCAATAGCAAGAATGTTTCCAGGGAGTTCGGTGGAAGTGCGAGAAGCTCGACGGGGAGATCTCGCAGGAACAGTGTAATTGTCATCCGACAGGTCTTTAGACATTCGGTTGTTTCTATCGCCGGGCGAAACACTTCCTGTATGGAATGGAGATCTGACGGCTACCTGGAAAGGAGACGCCGGGATGTCTTTTGGCGTATCGTTTGACGTGGTTGGCATTCTCCGAATTTCGAGACTCCGTCTGTCGCTCTTGACTGGGATCTGTGGCAGTTCACTCGACTGCGGAGTTTCTTGGAAGTTTTCCTTGAAACGACTTGAAGTTCGCTTGGGGGTATGCGATGAAGCGATAGGCAATCGGCTTCTTCCCCGATCCTCGGGATGAGGTTGAGCGGGGGGTTGTGGGGGCTGGAGTGGCTTTGCATCAAGGTTTTGGGCTGTCGGTGGGGTTGGACTCCTGGAATCATTCTGGGACGATTCAGCCGTATTTGCAGGGTTCAGCGCGAGGGGAGATGACTTGTATGCTCGCGGGAAGGGATCCACTCGGCTTTTCCTAGCAAGTATTAGTGCTGGGTTGAGTGGTGGTGGATACGGCCTGGCACTGGATGGACTCGGTGGATTGTCTGGAGTTTCTGGAGGTGTTAACTCCTGCAACTGACGAGCCGTGGTAACTTGAGTAGACGAATCAGGATGACCGGATGAATAGAAGTTAGGCTGGCTCATGCTTTGCGACATTGGCATGCTAGTGGCCCTGACAGAACGGTCATGGCGAGTCGCACGATCAAGGGGATTATCTGCCGCGGGCACACTCTTCCGGTCATGCTTCAGAGCTGCCGAAAACAACTCCCTGTCCAGATCGCCCGAGGATGCTGGTGTCTTGCCGTTTCGAGCACCTTTCCCAATCATGGACCGAGTACGGCTGGAAATCTGCTCCGACACTGACCGATTGGTTTCACGTCCATCCTTTGTCTTCCAGGCTTCAGCCATTCTCCAGTTCTCACGAAGATCATCAGACTTTGCCGAGGCGTGTAACCGGTTATTCTGGGTTGGGTTGGAGATTTTGTGCGAAGCGGATAGGTTGAGTGCAGTACCATGCGTGGACTGTAGCTCCCGGGTGATGGCCGTTCCAAACCTTTCCGGTAGAGTTAAAGGCAGAGATGGTGGGTTCGTATCAGTCCTAAGCTGGCTAAACTCGGCAGACGGAGAATCTTGCTCACTCGAATTTGAATTCCGGCGTGAACGCCGGAATATCGAGGACAGGCCACTTGACGATCTCGGACGCTCTGCATTTGCACTGGAGCTTCTGCTTGAGCTGCTCACGGGTTGTTTCTTGGTCAAGCGGCGAGAGGATCTTTCATAGACTCCGAGGTCGGCCTTGGATTGGGCATCCTCCAGTGCTAGCAAGCGCTTCTCTAGTTCCTTTCTCTCGGCTTCCAGGCGCTTTGTGACCCGCTTTTCTTTCTTTTTGGGTTTGTCCCAGGTTGGCGATTTGCATATATTGTCTACATCTGCGCTGGGATGGTTGGGCAAGGGCGTCATTTGCTGGGTCGGAGTCTCATCCTCCGTAGGGGGCCCGTTTGCGACTGATAGACTTGAGCCAGGTGTACCGGTGGAGGGCAAGCGAGAGTTGGAGGAGTAAGAGAGCGAGCTGGGCCCTGTCTCATCGTACAGAGAGTGTCTCGGATGAGAATTATTGTCGGTTGCCGCCTCATGTGCGAGAGCTTCGCGGGCTTGAAATAGAACCGGGGGAACAAATTCACCATTTTGACTATGTCGTTTCTTCAAGGGGTCAAATGAAGTTCCTTCACTTTTTTTTTTTTACTGTGGTTCACTTACATCCATGGATTTGCTAAAGACGCGGTGGATGTGGTCCGAGATGGATGATCGACGGGCCCTGCGGGGCGGTTTTGTGGAGGCCTCCATTGGCGTTGAACTGGTTGAGCGAATGTCTGATCTGAAAGGAAGCGAGTGACATTGAACTGGGAAACAGCCCGGAGATCAAGGAATTATGAATCGTGAGACATGAGACGTGGGACGTGAGGGAGTCGTGAGTCGTAAGTTGCGAGTCCAGCAGAGAAACAAAAACGAGGGACAAAGGCCCAAGGCCAAAGGAAAACACGAAAAAAGGAAGAAAAAGAAAGAAGATGGAAAGGAAAAGATAAAAAAGAAAGCAGTAACAGTCGAGAATCGAAGAAATTCCGAATGTGCATTGGCTGCAGCTGAAACCCACCGCGCTGGGGGCTATTGGGCTATTTGGGCTATGGGCTATTCTTAGTGCTTTTCTTGTTTTTTTCTTCTTTTTCTTTCTGGTCTGTCGGTTTATAGATGGTTAGATGGTTAGATGTATATATATCTACTTACAATCTATACTATATTATTGTATATTATTGTATATATGTAAATTAGATAATTCAAACCCAAAAGCAACACCCTAATCCAAAGAAACGAAATCGGTTCAATTCCAAACTCGTGGAAAGGTGAAACTGTCAGAATGAGAGAATCCAATCCGAAGCCCAAAGTCAAGGAGTCACACCCCTCCGCTTGGCATCAAAATCAAAATCTCACCTTTTACATCTCCCCGACTCTGCACCACCAGCCTTAAAAACTATTCCTCGGTGATACCCAAAAAGAATACCAAAAGCTACACAATGTCCCAACCCCACGACTTACCGCCAAGTTATGATGCATCACAACAATCCTGGGGGATCTCCGGCACCCAGCCACAGACTGCAGCCTCAGGCCATCCACCTCCATATCACAACTGGCAAGAAGCAGTCCCAGACACAGCCACATTTCCACCACCCCCAATCACTGGCTATCTAATTTCAGGTACGGGGAACGCCTCCGAAGACGACGCCCAACGCGCCCATGATTTCTGTGACTCCGTGCCCCTCTGGCTCCCAACTCAGCCCTCAACTGCGGTCTATCACGACGTGCAAGCTTACGATCTTCGTCCCGTGCAGCCAGCCGAGCTGCGTGGTCATGTCTCGGCTATTGCACGTGGTCGCTGGCGTGGACACAGTGCTGATGGAAATGGGGATTGTGTCATTCTTACCCAGTTGCCCATGTACTTCCCCGCTGCGGACTCGCCGTTTGTGCGGGAGCAGAAGAAGACCATCTACTTTGAGGTGAAATTGCTGGCCCTGAGGGCGGGACCGACATCCCAGGATTGTAGTGGGATTTCCATTGGGTTTGCTGCCCAGCCTTATCCGTCGTGGAGATCGCCTGGTTGGGAGAGAGGTGGGTTGGGAGTGTTCTCGGATGATGGATGTCGATTTGTGAATGATTCATTTGGGGGTCGGGATTTTACAACGGCGTTTAAGGTGGGTGAGACGGTTGGGTTGGGGATGGAGTTTGAGCTGCCGGAGAATATCTACAGTGGGGATAAGAAGAGCAAGAGATGCAAGGTGCATATCTTCTTCACGCGGAATGGATGCCGATCTGGGGGTTGGGATCTGCATGAGGAGGTCGATGCGGATTCTGGGGGTGTTGAAGGCTTGGAAGGTGACTATGACCTCTATGGGGCGATTGGGTTGTTCGGTGGCGTCGATTTCGAGTCTTGTTTTGACCCTGCAGGCTGGCTATGGAAGCCAGAGTGAACGTGTGATATCTGCCAAGGAGGTCATAGGGCCAGGTCATAGGGCTGAATTTTTCTTTCTTACAATTTTTTTTCTCGCTTTTTTATGGCTTATGGATTTATACTTTGATATGCTCGTTTAGCTATAGCTTGATAACGCAATCCAAAATAGCTTTAATATGAGCTCAGATCAGAAGCACATACTATGTATCAAAAGCCAACAAAAAAACAGCTAACGTCTCCATGTCCGTGGACTAATTTGCACAGCCGATTTCAACGGCTAACGCCGAGGAGACATACCCTGCATAGCGTAAATGAGCTTCTGCACGTGTGTTCTAGAACGGTATTTTTATTTTTAATTTCCCTTTATTCTCGGCCACAGTCTTCCTGGTAACTGCAGCGCATTAGTGGCCGGGGGGATGCACGAGGTGCAGTTCCGCTACCACGGTCCTATGTCTGATGAGCAGGTGCATCTCTGCCGCTTTTCCGTATCCCCGGTCTATCCCAGCTGCATGAACGGCAGGAAATCGTTCTATTTGACGTCAGGATGCGCCGAGGGCATTGCGATCTTTGTCCTTTTGCAGGTACGAGTTCGGAGAGTTCTTGGTTCATATCCTAGGGTTTGATATTGATACAGCTATGTATATCTATGTATGACAACGGTAGAAAGAAGAGAGACAAGAGAGACAAGAGAGACAATAGAGATCTGAAAGAGGAGAGTACCAGTGAGGCTCATCTCAATCAATGTACTAAATATACACAATATATTAAATATATAAATATACTCCATGTAGCTAGACTTGACCTCCGTAGTCAATACCTACAAAGGAGGAAAGAGTAATGCGCACTGTCAGCAATACAGAGATAAGCGTGCGCTCGGTGCTCTCCACGTTCGTTTACGAACATGCGTCTGTTGATCTGCCCACGAGTGTTTAAGACGCAATTACGCAAGAGCCGCAGTGGTGTCGGACCGAGAGTTCAGAGTTCATGATAAAAGCCATCAAAGTTAAAGTGCTATAGGGGATAGGGATAACCAATATAATTGCCAGTATATGTACATCCAGGTGTATATATCCATGAATTATAGCAATATAGCTTTAAAACGGAGAAGCCGGCCGTATGTTCTCCTAAACACAATTTACGTTCGAAAAAAACACGAATGCCTGTATTTTAAATACCAAGTGGAGAACCAAAGTCGGCGATAATCCCGAGACCAGCCACCAAAAAGCCCTGGGCATATTTGCTGCAGCTAACCCACCAGAGAGCGGCTAGAATGGCACGGATGTTTCCACTTTTGAAATCAGAGAGTGATACCCCGGCCAAGATCATCCTTTTTTACACGGGAACTACAGCTCGATCGTCCTAGCTCCTACAGCTATTACGTTGCCAGATATACTTTATCTAGGTATTTTCAGTTTTTCAGACATTGTATGATGTGATGTGGGTTGTCATTGTGGACTTATTTTTTTCTCTCTCTCCTAACTGAGGGGTAAAATCAGGATATCACAATGGGTTTATGTAGTATCTTTGTTCGATCCACTGAGAAAGTTACGAATCCCCCCCACAGCCGATCTAAATTTCTGAATAATACTAGGCACCTAAGGTACGATAGAAGAGTTGAACTAAAGCTGAATGGGGTAACAGAGTATCATCTCAAAATGGGTTTGGCCGAAGGGGAAAGGGAGAAAAAAAGAGAAAAAAGGTCTGATCGACTGCATGTCATCGCCCCTTTTTCCCGTGACAGTCGAGGATCCCGTTTAGCCCCCACCTCAGTTATTTGATATCCCGGACTGACTTCGGGTCTATGCGTAAACCCACGGAAATCCACAACCCCCCCTCTCTCCCCTTTCACAAATCATATTGAAAGTGAAGTAGAAAATCCGGCCATTCCCGGCTGCCGGTGGAGTTGAAGCGGGTTCAATACATTACGGGGAGTCCGTGCAGCCGAGATACGCGTCTGTTTCACTCAAGACGTGATCTGGGCACGGTCGGAGACCGTGGCTATTTTGTACTTTTCAAAAGAGTCCTCATCGGCTCGGCCGGGAGAAGTAGAGCACATCACGCTAAATATACAAGGTACGGAAGATGCATATGCAGAGAACCCAGATGGAACGGTTGCAGATAAGAAAATAGAAGAGAAAGAAAAGAAGGGAAAAAAAAAACACGTTGGATTACCACTTGTAGAACCCGATGAAGAGAGAAGAGGTCTTAGCCATTGATCTCAAAAGTACCAGATTGCGAGTTTGGACGATCACGACCGACGAGATATCCAGATTGGGCCTTTTGCAGATGCATTAATCCCATTCTCTCCGGCCGTGCCCCCATTCCGCTAAGGCTGGAACACCGTTAGACGCCAAAGCGACATACTGGCGCGAAGTCAGCGGTTGTTACCTGTGAAAGGAAGGAGGTGACCGGGGTTGTGAGGATGGTACCAATCACGATCCTGGTTTCATGAGGGGATGTGTCTGGATTGAGCATATGCTGCGTGTTACGTGGTATAACTAACTAGTTAGAGTAACTGCCTAGGTAGTATAGGAGATATAGAATAGAGTAAGTAGTATAGCATACGGAGTATATATACAACATACTTGGTTATTAGATACTAGATTCTGATGCCAATATGAGTTATATTATACTACTCATATTGTACTAATGTAAGCACGGTCCAGGTTCGCTTCCACTTTCACTTTCATTCACATTCCAGTCTACTCGTGACCGGGATATTTACCTTCACGCCACCGAGGCAGCTGGTTGCCCTTCGGCATTAAACGCGCAATCAGGCGATCTGTCGACATGCTCTTGTTTTCCCATTTTTCCCTTTGACACGTTTTCACACGTTTCCCTCACTGCCCCCATTGCCTTGCTCTCAATTTCCCCATTTTCTCATATCTTTATAAACTCTTAGTAATATTCCTATATAAAAATCCAATCTGGGCATACCGGGTATTGCCCCACTGTGAAGAGGAACAGGCTGTTACACGGGCACCTTTAGCGATCGCCACCAGGATTACCCGTTACCCGTATTTTTGTATTTTTGTATTTTGTATTTTGTTGTGTTTTTTGTGTTTTTTCACTTGACCTTTTTACATTGGACGACCAGTACTACTATTAGTACTACTATTAGTGAGGTACTAGTACTACATGTAAGCATTCGACTTCAAGTTACACCTAGGCACTTGGTTCCGACCAATATGCACGTTAGTTTTAACCTGTTTAATCTTACTCTGTACAGAAACAAAAAAGAAATGAGGTGGAAAAAAAAATAGAACGCCTTCTTAGCCCGGGTACTTTTGGCGGATCTTCTCTGGACTCCATTTTGCTGCGGACCACGCTAATTAGAATGGTGTCTTGTCAGAAAGTCGCAATTGTTCCACAAATCACCTTTTTATCAAAGCTATAGAATAATATTGTCCAAGGTCAATTCCGAGCGTATATATAAATAGAGATATCTCAGATCTGTGGCCAGCCATGAGTTCCGGTTGCCTGAGCACCAATGACGGGTCATTGGAGTTCCGAGGCAAAGAGTGTAGTCGTGCATGATCGGATATGTTCTCCATTTTGAATTGCTGTGTTGCCTTTTTGCCGATATATAAAAAAATAATAATACATATATTGATTTTTATGGTACCTGGGAACAAAGTACCTTTCGTAGGGTTGCATTGCTTGGAAAGAACCAAACTATCAGGTATCCCATATGCATCCAACCCAATCCGTTGCCTATCCACGATCTTATTTTTTACTGTAAAATCACTAACCCACTAAATCACTAAACGAGTTAGTTTAAATTAAATAGTAAAAAGAACCGGAAAAAAAAAACAAAAACAAAAACAAAAACAAGAAAGGTACATGCATATGTTCCCCACAGGGTGAACATGTTGAGCATGAGCAAGCTGAACTTTGTAATTTTGTTTTTGAACCTTGAAATTTGATATATATTTGTCCACCTGATATAAGGTATGTACATCTATATATGTATTTATATAAATATATAAATATATCTTGGTATGTAAGATACGTAAAATGAATACTCTGCATGGGCCGCCAACATCCCCCACTCATGGACGGCCTCTAGATCCAGGGTCTCTGACGCACGAGGCAAAACCTACCTGCAGCACACTCGAAACGACAACCAAGACTGGGGCATAGCTTTTTTAGTTCGGCTTTTGGATTTTAGTGATTTTAGTGATTTGACTATTATGGAACTATTTTTTAAATCATTTAAATCATTTTATATTAAAAAAACATTTAAATATTAAAATATTAAAATATTAGATTCGAGAGTATCCTATTTATTTTGTTTAGTTCGCATGTGCTGCCTTTCTTCCTACTTTAATCTCTCCCTCCCTCAATCAAAGTACTCATCTTCTTTTTTTCCTTTTTCCTTTTCTCCTCTATTTTCCTTTGGAATTGAAGGAAGCATTGTCTCCTTGACATTCGTTAAAGACTTGGATCGACTAAGCCGACAGAGGCAATTGACCACCAGACTTGGTCAATAGCTATAGCACATTGGATGCTGTATACCTTCACATCTCTAAAAGAGAATCCGTCCCCTCAAAGAAAATAGTTAGGGTTACGTGGGGACAATCGAGTTTCACACCATGGCATTCCCATTTATGCGAGCATTCGTCACACTCTTGTGAGTACATGCCTGGGAGCTCAAACCGACCACGACAATATAGCTAACCAGGAACCAGTCTCTATCGTTATACCCGGCTCGTGTTCAACTTGTTCTCCTTTTGGTCATTCAAGCCAATCCCACCACCGGAGAATCCCAAACTGACATCGCAAGATGTGACGGTGATCATTCCTTCGTTGGAGGGCTGTGGCGATGAGCTGGTGGAGACGATCCGGACAATCCTCGACAATCAACCCTTCGAATTGCTCTTGGTGACAATCGAGGCCAATCGCACCAAGGCTGAGCGCATGCTGAGCGCCATGCCAGCATCGAAATCTCGCATCCGTTTGTTCACAGTTAAGCACCCCAACAAGCGCCGTCAAATGACCGAAGCCATTCCCGAGGTCCGAACCGCCATTACCCTTCTCGCCGATGACGATGTGAGCTGGCCACGTACCTTGCTCCCTTGGATTCTAGCTCCCTTCGAAAAAGATGAGAAATATGGTGGTGTGGTGACCTGCCAGCGATTGCGCCGGGCCATTGCGCCGAGCCTCTCACAGCGCCTTTGGGGCTTCTTGGGTGCCTTGTACCTGGAACGACGCAACTTCGACTGCGGCGCGACTACCCATGTGGACGGTGGACTTCCCTGCATGTCGGGACGGACGGTGGCGTATCGGACGCGAATTCTGCAGAATGAGGCCTTCACCTACGCTTTCACCAATGAAGAATGGTGGTGGGGCAAGTATCAACTCAACGCCGACGATGATAACTTTATCACCCGTTGGATGGTCTCGCACGGATGGGAAACTTATATGCAGTACCACCCAGAGGCGGAGGTGCTGACAACTCTCGAGGACAACCCTCGTTTCTTGAAGCAATGCGCCCGCTGGTCCAGAAGTAATTGGCGGAGCAATCTGACCTCGATGTTTCACGAGAAGCACATTTGGCAGTGAGTGCAACCTTTCCCTTTTTGAGTTGTCTTACCTTCTCTTTCTTCTCTTTTACCTTTCCTTTTCCCTCCATCTCGGTCTTGTGTTTTTTTTTGGCTCTCCTTTCTCTTTGATCGGGTCAAAAAGAGACTTTTTCTTTCCGAGTCTAGGTGTAAGGTCTTGGTGTGACCTTGGAGAAACAAAGAAAACAAAGAAATCACTTCTCGCATGCAGAACAGAGCTAACATTTTCTATAGTCGTCAACCCTGGAGTGCCTATGCCGTTCACCTGACCACTTTGTCGCCGCCTGCCTTTTTAGGCGACATTTTACTTGTCTGGTTGTGCCACAAGGCAACTGGATCGTGGGGAGAGTCATTCCACGATCAATCCATGACTATGCTCTACCTCTGGATCTTCACTAGCAAGTGGATTAAGCTGTTGGGTCATTATCTTCGCTATCCCGTCGATGTGTTCTTACTACCGGTCTCCGTCATCTTCGGTTATTTACACGGTGCAATCAAGATGTATGCCGTAATGACATTGAATGTGGTATGTTTAATTCTTTTTATTTCTCCTTTTCATCTTTCGCTTTTTTTTCCCCATTTCTTGTTTTTTTTTTTTTTTTTTTTTTTTTTCTTTTCTTATCTGCATACGAGTGTATCCAAGCGCAACCCTCCTCCTATGACAACTCAGCATCACAGCGCTTTGATCATCTCGCTTGCTCCGTTTACCCACTATTCTCCTATTTCCCCGTAGATCGCGCATCTGCCTTTCTGATTTGATTCACATACTTTTCACATACAGAGCTGGACTGACTTTGAGTTTTTTCTTTCTTTTTTTACAGACAACATGGGGTAGCCGTGATGGTGCCGATGATTATGACGCTGAGCGTATGAAGAAGCGGACGGATGCCGATCGAATGAAGCAACCGTATTATCCGCAATATCTCATTAAATGAGTTCTTCGATTCTTTTACCGAAGAACCATTTCCTGTTCTCTTTCCCCTCGGAGATATGGTTTACCATATCTCATCGGTTGTACTGGGAACAGGGGAGAACTTCTAGCCCATTGACTTGGCCCTTTATATCATGACGAAACGCCGTGACGACACCCATATGCTCTGCTTTGATTCTAGATCCGCCCTGACTTTTATCTTTCCCCCGCCTCCCCCCAAACCTTCTACCCAGTCTATTCGGCCTGTGTCGCCAAGTTGCCGAGAGTGTGATACGAGCTTCAAAGTGGCAATGCTCTTCCTCTCCAACATCAGCCTCCCAACCAATGAGTGATACCAGTGATACCACTTCGTGGTTGGCTTCTTACTTCTGCCCATTGTTTTTCTTTTCTCTGCACATTGCCTGGTTATCAAAAACAAAATGGTGGTCTCGATATCATCGAGGCTTTTTCCCCTTCTCTTCTTGTAAATTACAAAAGCATGGGCGGAGGTCGTTTTGCGATTGTTCTGTGCTTGACTCTTTGCGTCTCATTTTGCTGTTCAGCTTTGATTCCCCTGAGTTTTCTGTGAGAGCTTTTTGGTCCTTTTTCTTAGATGCGAGGTTGTATTCTGAACTTTTAGTCTTTTTCTCGTTGCTTTTCCAAACTGCAGATAATTTCTAATTGATTGGAATATACGCATATCATTTGACCAGGGATATATAGAGAATAGAGCTCTATCTGTAAAGCTACCTCGAAGGAAAGGCATGTCATAGTTTCCAATTCTGATGCCATGCAGATGAGCTATGCAGATGATTTGGTCTAGAACCAGTCCAAAGAGGTGTGGATGTGGTAAGAAAATAGTGTCAAAGTGAGCTGATCATTATCATTTTTTATGTACAGTATATACCGGATTTTAGAGTAGCACGCGGTAACTAGCCTAACCCCCTCCATTTCAACTGGCACGAATGAAAAGTACGAAATCTCATTTTGTTGCTGAATGCCGAAATTAACGCATGGTTTTCCAGCCCGCAACCACCTTACGGAGGCCCGCAGCTTTGAGATGGCGACCACGCTCCTAGGAACTATGAGACCGTCAAGTCAAATGCATTTCCTAATACCTAGCATTCCCCAGACTTTTGACCCAAAATCATTTCCCCTGCTCACTGAGCAGAGGGGTGAGCAAGGATGAGCAGATAGACTCGCTCTCATCCCTCCTCGACGGTCGACCACCGCCCCTGCCAAAGCTCTCTCTATCAGCGTCTAGACTTCTCTTCGCAACATGGCGCCAAGATTTCCTCTCTCAAATTAACCCTTTTTCTTGCCTTGTTTGCAGGATCAACATTCTAGAAGCTTCGAAAGCCTTACAAGCGCAACACGGAAGCTATTTTGGTGCGGTTATTTACAACTTTACTAGAATACTGCCAAGAAAAGGAGTTAGGGGTAGAGTAGCTATCATAGGTATAGCGTGTTTCAAAAAGGGCGTTCGATAAAGAATCTCTGTGTACAAGTGGTGAAACTGATTTCGATCCCTCCTGTATGGAAATCAGCTTATCCTTCTAGATATGCAGCAAAGATTGGATTCATTGGAAGTGTGCACTTTAGCTAAAGCAATGGACATTCATGTTGATCACCAAGCATGTTGATCACCAAGCCCACTTAGTACTGTCTTTTTCCCAATCGGCGTTATTGGGTGGTATAGCCAAGCCCCAGTCGACAAAGGTCATATCGGTAAATTTATGTTCGGGGTCAAGGGGGGCGGAGAGTCGGAAACCAGCAATGTGCCTAAAGATAGTCAGCCTATTCTGTTCAGCACTGGGTGTATAGAAGATACCACATACATCGTCTCTGTAACCTCGTCGTAGATGATGTTCTCCAGTCCAGGCATCCCTGGCTCCCATCCATAACGTCTCAACTCTCTTAGGTCTGTTAGCTTCACTCTCGACTAGTGAAAGAGGGGTTTAAACATACTCCCAGACATCGCGGAACTTTGCGCGGACGGCCTCACGTAATGGACCTGATTTAATATCCCAGAATTGATCCTGATTTAGTGACTTTCCGGGAACTTTATCCCACACAACATATGTAATGTATCCATCTGGGACCACGCCATCATTTCCTTGTTTTCCTTCTTTATAGGCGAGGAGAGTTGGGACCACGGGACACTGTCGTAGTTTCAGATCCTTTAGCACGTCTAGCTCACGATGTTTTCGTGGCGGAGCGGCCTGTCGTTGTCGAACCTCAGGGCGTTGCTGCTCAGTTCCGGCGATAGGAATCTGAAAATAGATTCTCATGAATGCCTTCGTATCGCTTTCTGTCGCACTGTGGCAGAGATATCTGAACACGGCAAAGGGAGACCCAGCGCCACCATCAAGTTCCCACTTTGACATTTGTTGGACATCCTCGGTGAGCTTCTCCTCGATAACCCACTTTTGGAGTGAGGGTGTGGTGAAGGTAACTTCTGTGCCTATGTAAAGCCCAGAGAATCCGAGAGTAGATATTTTGACGAAGAACTTTAATGAGACCGTAAAAAAAGAAGCTTGGAAAAAAGAATAATGAGAGGTGAAAGTTCAGAAATAGAGTTGGGAAAAAAAAAGATTGAAGGCGTAACAATGATATTGTGTAACTAGTTAACTAACTAGTTATGTTTGCCTAAATTCTCAGCCTCGTCAATCAGGCACATTCCATCTAGAATCTCAATAGGCAAGTTGTGTAGAACCCAGCCGGCTTCAATACAAGGCAAGATCATTGTGCGACTTGGGTGATTCTCAGCCTAGTCCTGCGCTCACCCATCTTATCCCTACTCACCCCTACGGAATTGCGGTGATTTTCCGTTTTCCCGCCGAGCTAAACTGCTCAAATGGCTAGATAGAGCGAAATGGTGCCAGTTTATATGCGATGGGTGATGCCCGGAGTATGGCTGTTGCAGACTGGGAACGAAGCTGTGCCGTTGGGATTGACTCCCGAAGTGTCTGTGCGAAGAAGAATGTCAATTCTTGGTCAAATTGAACTTCGTGTCGCATAGATAGATTGATTTATTGGATCTTTCAGACTTAAAATATCCATCGTGCCTTTATTCAACTTCATTCAGTCTAACTTCTGCTTGGTGTTACGCACTGCCAATTAGTCACGGTTAGTGTTCGAAGATTGGATAACCTTACCTTGTACCGCTCTACCTTCCAACGTTAACGATCTGCCTCGGTCCTCAAGGGAATCGGAAAACAATACTAGGCGGGCGGCGCCGGATAGATCGATACCGAAGTATCAGTCTGTCCGTGGTGTTTATTAGGTTATAATGTCGAAGCTTGGTTTTAGTCGATGCTAATTTTGTAAAATCTTTCCCTCGCATGCAACCGAGGTGTCTCCTAGAAATTAATGTGTTGTGAGCATCAGGCTCCTCCTATGAGTACGTGGAGCGAGTTTGATAACAGTTTTACTCAGTGAGCAAAGGGCGGCAAGGGGTGAGCACTAAAATGGAAAGGGAAAGCCATGTCGCGCGGCCTAAAAGTCCGGTGCAGATGTATATAAGCGAGACAATCCATGTAGTTACTTATGTACGGAGTAGGTCGTACTTGTATGTACAGATCCCCTTTGGGATTAAGATGTGGCGCGTGTGGCGAGCCAAGACTTCCCGGGCCAAAATGTTCGAGTTCCCCAACTCCTTTGGATCCAGGAACCAATAATCGTCCTTCAACCCTTTCTTTCTCTAATATAATCCATTGCCAAGGGCCCTTCGTTTAAGAAATGGTCGCTTTTGCTCGCGCTGCGCTTCCCTCGCAGCTATCCGCCGTTGCCCGTCACCCCGTCTCGTTATGCCGGCGCATCCACTCGTCTCCCTTCAGATCAGCCGTGGCACACCCAGTCACTGCACACGGCCCTCCTCCTAAAGCTCCGGCTACCCCGTCATCAGAGTTCAAGGACATTTCACAATCCAGCGATGCAGAGCTCCCAGCTTCCGAGGGTGAAGCATCGCGATACAAGCTCACTGCTGCGCTGAAGAAGCGGTTTTGGAAGGATGTCCATGTGCATGGGAAGTCAGGTATGAGCGGAACGACCATTGGCTGTCTTTCTCATTGATCTCGTCCGGTAATAGCTCTCCAGCTAACATATTCACTTCTCCAGACGAATATCAAGTCCTGCTTGATAAGCGACCCGTCAGAACTCCGGCGAAAGAAGTCCTATCTATTCCTTCTACAAAGCCTCACCTCGCCCACGCGGTTGCACTGGAGTGGGATGTGATGACCTCCGCCCAGCAGGCTCTCAGAAGCCACCTTATCCCCATGACCTCCCTCGCAGCCCGCGCCACCGATATTGCCCGCGAAGATGCCGAGGGCAACAGCATCACCAGAAAACAGATTATCGCCACTGCCATGCGTTACCTAGATACCGATACTCTACTCTGCTGGGAGCCCGAGCGACAAAGACATGCGTTGGAACGGACGACGGACGACGGAAAGCCCATCGAGTCTCTTCGCCAGATTCAAACGAGAATCGCGGGGAATGTCATGAGCTTCTTGTCCACCAAGGTCTGGCCTGGCCTTGAAATCATCCCTATTCTCGACGCCAACAGCATCATCCCTCTCTCCCAGCCGAAGGGTACGAAAGACAGTATCTGCACCTGGGTTTCGGAACTATCTGCATATGACCTGGCCGGTCTTGAGCGGGCAATCCTTGCTTCCAAGAGTCTTCTCATCGCGGTCCGCCTGGTGGTGGAATGGAGTGAGAACTTCCGCCACATTCAACGACCCGAGACGAAAAAGTTCGGTATTGAGGAGGCAGCTGAGGCGTCGAGTCTGGAGGTGACCTGGCAGACTGATATGTGGGGTGAGGTAGAGGATACTCACGATGTTGGCAAGGAAGACTTGAAGCGACAATTGGGTAGTGTTGTGATCTTGGTTAGTGGGGAGACTCGATAAGCTACGAGCGTCTGGATATTGGGTTATACTGTATGATAGATATAGATGGTCTAGATGATCTATGGCCTGTATAGCCGATATGGGCTTGCTTTGTATAAATACCTGTACAATGAATACTACCATCCTCAGCTTCACCATATTGTACCATCGAAATAATAAATAAATGACTCGAGAGGTTCCTACCTATGTACTTTGTAGTGTACCCTCATGCCAAGGCGGAGATCAACATCATTTGCCCCCCAAACAAGGGCCCGAGAAACCCCCCCCCCCTCTCGAATTTCATTCCAAAGTCCTCAACCTCAGACAACACTATTGGATATAATCCAGTGTGCAAGGATGTCTGATAAACCAGAAGGGTAAGTCTTTGTTTTCCAAGTTTGGAGTTTGGTACTAGGAAACTCTCGATCCATGGTTCATCATGCATCATGACAGCTATGAGACCCCGGGGAATACCTTGGCTTAACTGCCTTAGTATATTTGTCCTGAGCCTGTGACCTTCGACCTTCGAAGTAGTCACATGTGAACGGTGTACACGGTGTACGTACTTTGTACTGATATTCCACTGTCTTTCAGGCACAAACACAAACGCTCTCGAAGCTCAATAGCACTTGCCCTCCTCCATCGTGACAAGTCCAGGGGCGAAGACAAAGACCCCGATGATAACGGAGACACCAACTCGGTCGCCTCCGCCTCCTCAAGCCCCGGCTCGTTGAAACACACCCGCAGCAGCAGCCGCCACAGCCGTCGCAAACAAGGCCAAGACTTGAGTCCGCCACCGGCCATTCAAGAATCCGCCGAGGACATGGACCCAGTCGAAGACTTGCCTTCCTTGAACCAAATGGAGACTGGAAGCATGTCACTCGAGCAGTCCGTTCGCACTTTTCGTCTCTTCGAGATCTTGCGCAGCGGTGATACCACCGCTATCTCCAATGCCATTAAGGATACTACCGACCCGCAGGGCGTGAGTGCTCTCAACGGCACAACCGTCCTCCATTTGGCTCTGCAGTGTGCCGAACCCCAGGTCGTGGAATATGTGCTGTCCACTGCGGAGGACCTCGATATCAACTCGCGAGATCGGGATGGAAACACGCCACTTCACATTGCCGCCCAACTGGGCCGGGCCCCGCTCGTTCGTGAATTGTTGAACCGTCCATCTATCAACGATTCCATTGTCAACTATCGGGGTCAGACGGCTCTCGATTTGGCCCGTACCCCTGAAATCTTCCAGCAACTTCAGCTTGCGCGGTCTCTCTTCATCGATAGCAAGAACCAGGAAATCCAGGCTTTGATTGGAAACTCTGATTATAAGGGCTTGGAAGCTTTGCTCGAGGAACCTCGAGTAGAGGGTATCATGGATGTGAACAGCTACGATCTGGTTACCGACCTGACGACAGCCCATTCCGGTGGCACCCTTCTGCATGAGGGTGCTAGAAATAAAGATGCACAGCTCATTGAAATCCTTCTGACACATGGCGCGGATCCTTTCCGTCGTGATAAGAAGGGGAAGCTACCGCAGGATGTTACCAAAGATGATAAAACCCGCGCTCTCTTGAAGAGATCACCCGCTGCTGTTATTGCCCAGCGCGGTATTCAGGAAAGGGCTATTCTCGGAAATAGTAATGCCCAAGGCCTTGCCGGGCGCGTTTCGGTCGGCGATGCACCGCTTGCAGGCAAGGACGCCCGCGAGATGAGAGGTTATCTCAAGAAATGGACGAATTACACAACGGGGTACAAGTTGCGCTGGTTCGTTCTGGAGGATGGAGTTTTGAGTTATTATAAGCACCAGGGTAAGTTCAAGTGTTACCTTCAGTCTTGTCATCGTTTCTCGTGCCATCGACCCCTGCTAACGTGCTCTATAGATGATGCAGGCTCTGCCTGTCGCGGTGCGATCAACATGAAGATTGCTAGACTTAACATGGATGCGCAGGACAAGACACGCTTTGAAATCCACGGGAAATCATCGGTCAAATACCATCTCAAGGCCAACCATGTTGTAGAGGCAAAACGCTGGTTCTGGTCCCTCAACAATGCTATTCAGTGGGCCAAGGATGAGGCGAAGGAGGAGGAGCGTCAGCGGTCGAAGAATGCAGAGGTGCTTCGCCAGGCTAAGATCGATCAGACAGAAGGACGCCCTACGGATACACCATCGGAGTCTGGCCTTTCTCACAAGCCCAGCACGAGGGGTCTCGCTCCTCCATCCTTGGGCGGTGGTAGCAGCAGTGGTACAAGGCTCAGTACATATGCATCCCGCACAACCCTGGATATCCCGCCCGGAGACGAGGATAGCTCCGCTTATGGTGGTTCTTATGACCAGGTCCTTGCTCCAAACGACATGAATAGAGTAATCAGTCATGTCACATCTGCGCCAGACGGAGAGGGCGAGGATGAAGAATTCATCGACTATGGTTCAAGCCACGAGAATGAGATGCCGGCCGCTGATAAGGATGCTCTCAATATCACCGCACAATCCGCGAAGCTTCAGTTAGATCTTCTTGCAAATGTGGCTGCCTCGCTACAGGCCGAGAAATCCAAAAATCCGGAAATGACCATCGCGGATCCAGCCCTGGAACAGGCCCTTGGTGCCTATGAAGCTGCAGTCAGCAGCCTCAAGGGTCTAGTGCAGAATCTACTCAAGATCTCACGGGACCGAGACTCTTATTGGCAGTCTCGTCTTAGTAGAGAGGAGGCCATTCGTCATATGTGGGAAGAAAGCATGGCACGTGTGGCCCGCGAGCACGAGGAGCTGCAATCTAAGATGGGCGAGTCTGAAGAGAAGCGGAAGCGGACCAAGCGGGCTCTGAAGGAAGCCCTGGAGAGCGCGACAGGCAGTAGCCGTTCTATCGCCGGTGGGACACCCCGTTTGGCAACAGACACCCAGAATCTTGCGGCCAGCCAAACTGAAGCTGGCGTTACCGAGACGACAAATGAGGCGGATCAGCCTGCACAGCAACTATCCACGATACCCGCACTCAGTCGCAACCCATCGACCTACTCCAAGCTGAGCAGTCTCTATGGTTCAGAGTCAGACGGAGAAGAATTCTTCGATGCTATTGATGCTGGTGAAATCGAGGTGGAGGACTTGAACGCCAAGAAGGACAATATGGAACAACCTAAAGATGAAGGTGCTGAGCTTCGGGCTGTGAAGAGTACTATCATTGCACCCTCCTTCAAGGGTTATGAAGATCCCATTAGAGAGCGACTTAAGATGGATGCTGATGATCGGCCAAAGATCTCTTTATGGGTAAGCTGTGGTGTTTGCTTCTTCCTTTCTTCGGCAGTGCTAACTACCGTTTAGAGTATTCTGAAATCTATGATTGGAAAGGACATGACGAAGATGACACTCCCGGTATCCTTCAACGAACCAACTTCACTGCTTCAGCGAGTAGCTGAGGATCTTGAATATACTGACCTCCTTGATATCGCTGCTGGTCGGACCGATTCAATGGAACGCCTGGTATACGTCGCCTCGTACGCCGCAAGTGAATATGCCTCGACCATCGGCCGTGTCGCAAAGCCTTTCAATCCCCTTCTGGGTGAAACTTTCGAGTATGTGCGTCCGGACAAGGGTTATCGATTCTTTGTGGAGCAAGTCAGCCACCACCCACCGATTGGAGCTGCGTGGGCCGAGTCGCCTAAATGGGACTACTGGGTAAGTGCATCCGATTTCGTAACCCAATAATGTCTGTCCGCATCTGTCCACAGGGCTAACCAAAACTACGTATTCAGGGTGAATCCTCCCTCAAGTCCAAGTTCTACGGCAAGTCCTTCGACATTAACCTGCTGGGCACATGGTTCCTGAAGCTGCGACCTTCCACCGGCGGAGAAGAACTTTACACATGGAAGAAGGTGACCTCGTCGGTCATCGGCATCATCACCGGTAACCCCACAGTGGACAACTACGGTCTGATGGAAATCAAGAACTGGACCACTGGCGAAGTTTGCTACCTTGACTTCAAGCCCCGTGGCTGGAAGGCCTCATCAGCCTACCAGGTGACAGGAAAGGTCGTCGACAGCGAAGGCTCCCCCAAGTGGAGCATTGGTGGTCGCTGGAACGATAAAATCTACGCTCGCCACACCCCCGGCTTTGAGGCACCTGTCTCCGGTCAGGATCCCGAGTCTGCCAAGACCTTTTTGGTCTGGCAGGCTCATGCTCGTCCTACTGGTATACCTTTCAACCTGACTCCATTCGTCATCACGCTCAATGCTCTCCCCGAGCCCTTGAAGGAGTGGCTCCCTCCTACCGATACCAGACGGCGACCCGACCAGCGTGCCATGGAAGATGGTGAATATGATTTGGCCGCTGATGAGAAGCACCGTGTGGAAGAGAAGCAGCGTGCCAAGCGCAGAGAACGCGAAACCAACGGCGAGGTCTACGCGCCGCAATGGTTCGCTCGTGACAAGTGCCCTGTTACTGGAGAGGAATTCTGGGCTCATAATGGAAAATACTGGGAGTCCAGAGATGCGCAGGATTGGAGTCGATCCGAGGATATCTTCTGAGAGGTACTTGGCTTGTTGTTTTGGCTTGGTTGCGTTGTACAAGACTCTCAATTGTCATAAATAAACGAATGGATTCTGGATAGCTTTCTTGTGGACATGGGCTCATCTGAACAAGATCAGATCAGTAAATGGTATATCTTTAGGTAAAATCCACCTAATCGAGATAATAAAATCGACAATTCAAAGCCCAAGTTGAAGATATCTCCCCGTTTCATAGATGGTCTCAGTCACGTGTCGCCGCAAAAACATCCCCAGAGCTATCCCGTGGTCTGATCAGTTCCCCTCCACAACCAATTGACATCACAATGGCAGGATACACTTGTGTCCAGTGCCTACAGGTTCTCCGTCAAGGAGTCCGGGCCTCAGCCCCTCAGGCTCGCCTGCAGAGCCTTGCCACGGCGCGGAGAAGAAGCCCCATCTCCCCGTCTTTCATCCGCAGCTTTGGCTCGCAACGGAACAACCGATCGCTGGGCAGCGCCCCAGAGCAGCCCAAGCACACACACAGCCAGTCCTGCTGTGCTCCCAAGTCCTCGCCTTCGCCTGTCCCCCTGCGGGCAGCTCACACGGCAACCGGGTCCTCCGTCAACCCTCGGGCCGTCCTGAAACCCGACAACCTGTTCCACTCCTTCTCGAATTCGCCCTCGCCGGCAATCCGCAAACGCGCGGAGTTCATCAAGCAGAATGCCTTTTGCCCGCACCCAAGCCACCAGCAGACCCGCGCGGCCGTCTCGCCGCACGACCCCGAAGCCAGAAAAACCACCGACGATGCAAACCTGCCCCCGGCCCATTCGCACTTCGAGTGCCCCGACTGCGGTGTGCCAGTCTACTGCTCCGAGGGCCACTGGATGGACGACTTCGAGGCTCACCTCGAGATCTGTGACACGCTGCGCCAGATCAATGAAGACGACCACGACCTGAACTCCGGCCGCGTCTTCCCTGAATTCCATTACCCCGGTCCTCAGGATGATAACTTCGTTATCAACATGACTAACTGGGACACTTATCTCTACACCCGTGAATTCGCGGCTATCAACGACGACCGCTCCATGCGTCAGGTTACGCGCATGCTAACCTACCCCCAGACAATCGGCAGTGTCCTGCACGAGCTTAGCCCGTACAGTGTTCGTTCCGATGGACGGCTCACACCGGAGGGATTGAAGAGTCTGAGTGGTAAGTCCTGATTCTGTGCAGCATAATAGAGGACTGCTAGCAGTATTTCCACACAGAAAACTAATTCACCCCCCAGCCCTCCGCTACTCCCTCCACCCGCCTAAAGCCGGTGAAAGCATCGACGTTAAAGGTCTCCGCTTGAAGGCGCCCCCAGTACGAATCTTCATTCTCGGCGCCCGCGCAGAGTCGTCCCTCCCCCGCGACGTCTGGCTGCAGCTGCAGTACATGTACCCCCGCGCCCTGCTGCACCTCATCTTCATCGGGCCGGAGAGCATGGCGAATCGAGACGGAGAGTATCCGCTTCCCGAGCGCACACCCGAGAACCCCTTCGGCGGCATCGTCGAGGACAGACTTGGTGGCCAGATGAAGATCACTACCTACGTGGACTACTTCCACACTATGAACAAGGCGCAGTATTTCGGTCCCTTCGATCCTTATCTGGATTGCTTTATGCTCTTCCATCCTGGTCTGGGTCACCCCGCTAGCTCGCATGAGTGGGAGGAGACGCTGCCTCAGTTGCTTGAGACTAAGGTTCCTATCATCTGTACTGGGTATACCCAGTGGGATCTGGAGCGTGATATCAACTGGGTGGGTGAGAAGTGTCGTGGAGAATTTGATGTGCTCCTTGAGCCCGGAGAGAATATCTTCCGCAGTCTGCGCTGGGATCTGAATGACCAGGATCCTCATGATGTTTCTTGTGGAAACTGGGGATTGTGGGCCTTCCGAGGCAAGAGGTATGTGGTGTCATTTGCTGAGTCGAGGGATGTTGGCTAACTTGCTCGACAGATACGAAGCTGCTTTCTCCAAAGAGGAGTAGACTAGTTCCAGCTCACCTTTCTGTACGATATTTTTTTGGTGCCCGTTCTTGGGGTCATTGTAGTAGATAAGATCAGTTTCAGTCCTCTCCTAAGTTATTCACGATTATCGATGCGCTTGATTCAGCCAGTTCTTTTGTCAAGCATACGCCGTAGATGAAGCCATAACCTATCATCAAAAAGCTAGAAATTCATACTATATATCTAAAGACCACACGCTCCGCTCATAGTTGAAATATTACAGATTAAGCAAAAGGTCGAATGTAGCCACAATGAAATGTATCAATTGCATAAAAAGTAAAGCTCGTAAGTCTTACACTCGTCAAGTAACAGTAGTATGACATCCAAGAGCAAAGATGCAAGCATCAATGTGGAGAAAGAATCCAAGGTCAACCAAGACAGAAAAGAAGTAGCATTAAGGTCAGAAAATGCTTGGATGAGATCAAAAGGGGAGTATCGAAGGGGAAAAAAAAGGGTATAAACATCAGGAAATCAACATCGGAAAACACATCAAAACCACCGTAACCAGAAAGTAGGTTAAAAAGAAACGGTATGTTAGGAAGAAAGAATATGTAAAGAAGAATATATCCCCAAAAGAAAACAGGGGAAGGATCAAGTGGAGGCCATTCTAGATGGCTGAAGCAGTCCAGTATCAAAGGTTGACACTGGATGCAATGCGACAAAAGTCGACACCAAGATCGGGGAGGGCAACTCAAACATTCACTCGTTCAGATGAGTCAGGAAATGGAGTTTAGATCATAAGAACACCAGCGATGGCGGCTGCACCAGCAGCCATGAAACCAGGGAGGTGGATTGAAGCAGCACCGGCGGTAGCAGGGGCGGAAGGAGTAGCCGAGGCACTCTCACCGAGGGGGGTGCTGCTAGCCTTGATCAGGGGGGTAGAGGAGCTGGCAATGTGGCTCATGGAAGGGGTAGCACTGGAGGAAGGAGTGCTAGTGATGACAGGCGTCCAGGTCGACGAAGAAGTTTCGGTCGAGGTTGAGGTTGGAGTAGGAGTCGGGGTGGACGACGGGGGAGGAGTGTATCCGGAGGGCACCAGAGTGACGGTCTTGGTGATACAGTCGGCTGAGGCAGATTCAGCGGCGAACGCGACGGGCGCGAGGGCCGAGAGGAAGAGGAGAGCCTTGGTGAACTGCATTGTTGATGTTTCGTTCAAAGTTGTTATGATATTGCGAATTGAGAATTGAGAATTGCAAATTGAGAATTACGAATTGCGAAGAGAGAGTGATTCGAGTCAAAAGAGTGAATGCAGCTTATAAAAGAATGTAATAGCTGGGAGAACAAAAGAGTGACACTGTTTAGAACAGGAGAAGGTTGCAAGATCAAGAGAGGGAAAGGGGAGAAAGGGAGTTCCAAGGCGCTTGTATCGATCGTTACGGGACAGGTATCAAGGCAGCAAGGTATCAAGGCAGCAAGGCACTAAGGCATGAAGGATTCTTCGTTGGAATATCATTCCTACCTGCATAGTATACTATGTATACTATGTATCTATAGTAACTATAGTTATATCAATTCATAGATCAGAGATTTTGCGATGTATCCTTCTCTACTGTTGAATGTCTTTCTCAAACTCATACTTACTTCAACCCTTTCGGACAATACAACTAGTCCAATTTAGGAATATCCACGCCTCTACTTGTTCTTACTTCGATCCAGTTTCAGGTCCAATTCAATTTCGCCTTCACATTATCAGAAGCAAAACGCTTATGGATATAAACAATACTGTGGTACAGGCCACAAGTTCCCAAGCCGGGGGTATCAAAGTCACAAGCAAACATCCATCCCAATCATCTTTTATCATAGCATTAAGGCCCATCATCAACACAAGCCAGGTGGAGCCATAATAACCCAGCAGTCAGAAAGCAAAAACAGCAGAAAGCAAAAGCATAGTTTGTCATTTAGAATCCCCAGACGGCGGCCACTACCACGGCAACCGTCACCCAGTACCCGCTAGCATGCAGGACCATCGCGATAGGCCCAGATGCCGAGGAGGTGCTACTCGAGCTTCTTTCGGGGGCAGTGGTGCCATTGGCCAAGGTGCCATTGATGTAGATGGTCTGAGTGCCGTTCACATCGACCACACGCACAAGACTCGAGTTCTTGGGCACGGTGCCGTTGAAGAGGGACTCGTAGTAGGTGCGGTTAGTGTTGCTGTCGCAGCCACACTCGGAGTACTCCTGGCACAAACAGACAATGGGGAGCGACTCGTTCTTGTGGTCCTTGTCATTGTAGTAGTTGTAGTGGTGGCTGTAGGGGTAGGCATAGGCGCTGTACAGCCAAAGACCCGGGAAGAAGCCCAGTGCAGCTCCACCGAGCACGTAGGGGGCGATTCCTCCAGCGGACCGGGAGCCCGCCTTGTAGGGAGTGCGTGCACCACCGGCATAGTAGTTTCCTCCACCGTAGGTTGCTCGAGTGCCAGAGCCGCCACTGGTTGTACCACCAACATTGCTTGAACCAGAGGAGCCGGAAGAACCGGTGCGGCCTCCACTGCTGCCACTGCTGCCACTGCTGCCACTGGAGCCGGAGGACCCGGAAGAGGAAGAACCGGTGCGGCCTCCACTGCTTCCTCCGCTACTGGATGAACTGCCGGACGAACCGCTGCTGCCGCCTCGGCTTCCTCCACCACCGCCACGCCGTTTCTCCAGGGTTATGACATCTGTATCCTGGGTGGAATCCAGGGAGTCCAGGGAGACCACATCTCGTTCAATGAGATCGGTAGACTCTGTGTGAGGGATGGTCAGGGCCGTGACCCTGGTAGAGAGTAGAAGGAGCGTTGTCGCCCAAGTGAACTTCATGGTGAGTATTGAGTATTGAGTAGTAGAATAGAAGGATGGAGGGATAGAGGAATAGAGGGATATGGTAATAAAGAAGATGTTAATAAGGAGAAATCCAAGCGAAGTGAAGTACTGAAGTACTGAAGTAGTGAAGTAACGGTATGACGAAATTCTGATGAACTCAGTCCGACTCCTCAGATTTCGGGGCCTTTTAGAGCATTAAAAAAGTGTTCAAAGTGTTAAAAAGTGTTAAAAAGTGCCCAGATTTAAGCAATTCCAAGGAATAAAAATGACGATAAAAAAATTCATCAAAGCCAAAATACTCAGCCTCGGACCCTGACCCCCCTCCCCCCTTTTAGCCAAAGAGCGAATACGAAGGGATTAACTATATTATGAGCGGAGTACGGAGTGCTCCCGTATATAAAGCACTGCCACGATCTCATTTCTTTTCTAGAAAACTTCCACGGTTCCAAAGTTTCAAAGTTGCCACTACATAAGTACTCCGTATGTACATATGTATTGTAGATCTCTCAATCCCTGTTTCTCCACATCCACATGGGTATGGATGACCTTTATACGAAGTACGGAGTAGCCTGATAGGCATTAGATATACCTATACGGAGTACCTAGGTATTATCTACTGAGTCTCATTGCCCGAGCATTATATATTACTATATCTTACTATACTACTATATTATTCATAATACTCCATACTCCAAGCACTACGTCAATCTACGCCCTGTAAATCCACATCGAATGAGCCTTGCTCCAAGCCCCAAAGTGTGAGAAACTCTACTTTGTTCTAGAGTAATAGAGTAATAGAGTAGAAAGTCTATAACTAGAGTTGGGAATGCGCCTTGTTTGAATACGAAGTGAAGTATCAAAGCACTGTGGCTATTAGCCTGTTTCGGTTCTTTTTATTTCTTTTTTATAAAAGGATGATTCCAACATGATATTTCTATTAGAACTAAGTAATAGATAGTTAATATAACTACGGAGTATAGTTAATATACAATAATGTATAATATATAGAAACTATACAGTCCAAAGAGTAATAGTGCGAGATCACCGGTCGGGCACCCAACAGCTTTCCCCCTCAAGTCAAAGCTACCCTTCTCTTTCATATTCACCCACCCCAAGAACTCAGTTCCCTACGCTCATGGCACGTCAAAGAGGTCTTTCAAATGCCTCGTCCACTTCCTCGCTCCCAGACCAGGTACATGAACCTCCCCCTAATCCCCCCGAGAGACCGCTAATACAATTAGGAGCTGGGGAGCATGTACGATTACCTCGCCAAAGTCATCCTTTTAGGACCAAGCGGTGCTGGAAAGTGAGTACCAACTATCTCAATCCTATAGGTACCTAGGTACCTAGGGATCCATGGATGGTTACATACAAGCTTAGATCATCTGCTGACATCGGATCCTTGGATCCTTGAATTACAGGTCTTGTGTACTACACCGCTTCGTGAAAGATGAATGTACAACCACCCTCCAATCCTCTTTCTTTCTCTCTCTCTCTTACTGACATATCTTTTCTCCAGGGCGAGTACTCTCCTCCCAAACCATCGGCGTGGAATTTGCCTCGCGCATCGTGAAACTCGGCACGGGTTCACGCCGGAGACGCATCAAACTCCAGCTCTGGGATACAGCAGGCACAGAACGCTTTCGATCGGTTTCAAGATCATACTATCGCGGCGCAGCAGGTGCAATCCTCATCTATGATGTTGCTTCCTACGCCTCCTTCGCCTCCCTCCCGACCTTCCTCATGGACGCCCGCGCCCTCGCTTCCCCAAACCTGTCCGTCATCCTAGCGGGGAATAAAGCTGACCTGACCTCCGACGCCCAGTCCGATTTCGAAGATAACTCCCGCCCGCCTCCGACCCCGTCTAGTACGTCCAGCAGACAGTCGTCGATCCCCTGGGATGTGAATGGGTCGATTCGCTCCACCAGCCTGATGGGGACGGGGACTAGATTGACGGCTACTCGTGCCTCGGAAGGCAGAGAGGTTAGCTCCGAGGAGACATCCCATTGGGCTGCAAAGTCGAATATCCCCGTCGCTGTGGAGATCTCGGCTCTGACGGGGGATGGCGTGGAGGAAGTCTTTAATCGGCTGGCGCGGATCATTTTGACCAAGATCGAGCTCGGTGAGATCGACCCCGATGACCCACAGAGTGGCATTCAGTACGGGGATGGAGGTTTATATGGAGGTAGCGATGCTTCGAGTATCAGAAGTCGAGCGACATTGGACGATAACTCCGTGCCTCTGCAGCGCAGGAGCCGTCGAAAAGCCAAAGCTCCTGGCACACCTAACTGGAAGAGCGGGATGAGGGAATGGGAGGATGTTTTCCGCCTGGGCTCTGGAAGTCGCCCAAATCAAGGGTGTTGTTAGTATTGTATCACCCTGAGTACATTTGTTTTATTGTCCCTGTTTTGATTTGGTCTTTCGCTTTACTACACTGCACGATACCCCCCCTTTCGTTGACCTTGATCATTTCTACATGTTACTGTGTTTGCCCAACAGTTCAGACCTCCAAGAGGAGTTATTGCACATCAACTTTTGATTCATCTCTCGTTCAAAATCGGCCATAGAAAAAAATAGAAAACCAACGCCCCGTTTATCCCCAGTGTTTCAATTCTAGAACGGAATTTACACATCAATACCGGCAATCAAAGTCTTAATGCCCTTGCCAGCCTTGACATCAATAAAGGCCTGCTCGGCCTGCTCGAACTTGACCGTGCCGGTAATCAACTTCTTAACATCAACCTTGCCGGATGAAACCAGCCCAACGGCAAGCTTGTAGTCTCCGCTACCATATCGGAAGCTACCCTTGATGGTCAGCTCCTTGGAGCAAGCCGCCATGATAGGGAACTGGATCTCGCTGCGGCCCATGCCACCCTGCACGTATGTGCCTCCGTTGCGCAGGACGTGGATGCCCGTGTGCACGGAAGGCTCAGCGCCCGAAGCATCAATCGCCACATCGGCGCCGGCGCCGAGCCCATTCTCTTCTCTCAGGCGCTCGGCGTTCTCGGTGGCCGCAACCTTGCTGGGCATGAATGTCGACGTAGTGGCGTAATCCTTGGCAAAGTCCAGACGCTGCTGCTGGATATCCACGGCGATGACCTTGGAGGCGCCGAACGCAGTCGCCACAGCGCAGCACAGCAAGCCCACCGGGCCGGCACCGAACACCACCACCGACTGGCCCGGGCTGACGTTGGCTTGGCGCACGATGTGCACTGCAACACTGAGGGGCTCCATGAGTGCTCCCTCCTGCAGAGAGATGTGTTCGGGGAGCTTGTAGCAGAAATCCTCGGGGAGAGTATAGTACTTGGCGAGGGTGCCGTCATAGGGCGGGGTCGCAGCGAAGCGCATGTCCTCGCATAGGTTGTACTTTCCGGCCTTGCAGGGCTCGCATCGGCGGCAGGAGGTGCCGGGCTCCATAGCGACCCGGTCACCCACCTTTAGGGTCTTCACGGCTGATCCGACTTGGCTGATGATGCCTGCTGACTCGTGTCCGAGGACCATGGGGTCTTTCACAACGAATGAACCGATCGAGCCGTGTTCCCAGTAGTGCACCTATGGCGAGGATTAATTAATCTGGGTCATAACTGTTTCTGGGGCATGGTACGTACATCACTGCCGCAGATACCGGTGTACTTGACGTTGATGATCACATCGTGAGGGCTCTTCAGCTCGGGAACTGGGCGGTCTTCAAACTGGACCATATGGATGCCCTGAAGGACGAATGAAAGGTTCTGGATAGGTGTCAAGACTTGTGTCATTTTCAACAGTGAGTCGAGTCTTACCTGAGCTGCGGCCATTATGTGTTTAGAGGGGCAATGGGAATTCCGGGGGAAATTGGCAACAATGCGGCCGGGGGGGGGGATGGAGAGGATAGTAGAGAAAGAGAGAATATACCGAGCAAGACTAGTAGAATCTTTGAATATATATATATATAAGAGATCTCTAGAAAAGGAAAAAGAATAACCGGGAGAATCCAGTTTGAATTGAACCGAAGAGCTCCCCGCAGGTCGAGACAAGTTCCACTTTGGATGTGGAGCCATTTCTGCCTTTTTTTTTAGCCGCGATGATATTAACCGGACTCTTTTCCTGTGCGGGATTATCCTTCCTGTGTGAAGTCACAAGCGGTAATAATAGAGGGGGGCATGTGACCTACCATTTTTGGTCAAGTGACGTATAGTACATATGTAAGTGGGATATAAAGATAGTTATATATAGTATATATTGTACTCAGTAGTACGGAGTATATAGTACTCGGATATAGTCATATAGGATACTATTAAATCCTATTATATCCTATTATATACTTATATACTATTATACAGTGTCTCTATAGATCCCCTTCAAGCGAAAACAAAAAAAAAAAAAAAAAAGTATCGGCCCGGGTGCCAAGACCCCGGAACTCGGTCCGTCCTCCACCTCTCACCTCTCTCTCGGTCTCTGAGAGCTTCTGACAGCCCTGCTTGGAAAGCCTTGAGAGCTTCACTTCTTCTACACATCGCAATGGTCTTCAATGCTCTCGTTCTCGGGGCGCGTAGTCTCCGGACTCGACCATCACCCCGCCTGCTGCGCCATTTTGCGTCCTCGGCTAAGCAAGCTAAGGAAAACCAATCATTCAAGAGTCAACTATACGAAAGCACCCAACAACGTCTGAAGCGCGAGCGTGCCGAACAAGAGAAATTCGCCCAATATCAGACCCAGTCCCCCGCAGGTCGCTCTGCCGCCCTGGTCTTCGGTATGCGATGCCGAGATAATCTTGCTTTTTTTTCCCTCTGGATAGGTCGTTGGCTAACTAAATCTGTAATCGCGCCGTAGCTTTGGTTTTCTTCTCAACTGGTGCTTACTACCTCGGATCTATCAAGCCCGCAGCTTTACCCTCCTCGTCTACGACCCCCCTCTCTGAGATCGAGGCTCCAAAACACAACGTCTCCCCTTCCAACCTCCAGGCGGCGTGGGCTGATTTCGTCGAAATTCTGGGCAAGGAAAATGTCTCGACTGCAAGTGGCGACTTGGAATCGCATGCCGGATCCGATTGGTCCTCCTATTCGCAGAAAGAGGATGAGAAGCCCTTCTTGATCCTCTACCCGTCAAGTACCGAGGAGGTCTCGCGCATCATGAAGGTCTGTCACCAGCGCGTTATTCCCGTCACCCCGTACTCCGGCGGCACGAGCTTGGAGGGCCATTTTGCATCTACGAGAGGTGGCGTGTGCGTGGATTTCCGTCGCATGGACCGCATCTTGGAGCTCCACAAGCGTGACTTGGATGTTGTTGTCCAGCCTGCTGTTGGATGGGAGGAGTTGAACGAGGAGATTGCCAAGGATGGCCTTTTCTTCCCGCCCGACCCTGGTCCGGGTGCGATGATTGGCGGTATGGTCGGAACAGGATGCTCGGGAACTAATGCCTACCGGTACGGGACAATGCGTGAGTGGGTGCTGTCGCTCACTGTCGTCCTCGCCGATGGCACCATTATCAAGACTCGGCAACGGCCGAGGAAGTCTAGCGCTGGTTATGACTTGACTAAGCTGTTTATTGGCAGCGAAGGCACTCTTGGTCTGGTAACGGAGGCGACCTTGAAGCTGACGGTCAAGCCCCAGAGCGAGAATGTTGCTGTCGCAAGCTTTGGCACTATTCAGAATGCCGCCGAGTGTGTAACCAACGTGGTGGAGGCTGGTATCCCCGTCGCTGGTGTTGAGATTTTGGACGATATCCAGATGAGGTGCATCAATGCCAGCAAGACTACCAGCCGTCAGTGGAAGGAGTCCCCCACCCTATTCTTCAAATTCACTGGCACTCCAAATGCGGTTAAGGAGCAGATTGGGATGGTGCAAAAGATCGTGTCTAAAACTTCGGGAAATACCTTCGAGTTTGCCCGTGGCAAGTCTGAAATGGAAGAACTCTGGAGTGCTCGCAAACAGGCGCTGTGGAGTGTCATGGCGATGAAAAAGAACCCGGATGACCACGTCTGGACGACCGATGTCGCAGTCCCGATGAGCAAGTTGCCCGATATCATGGAGGCAACCAAGGAAGATATGACCAAGAATGGCCTGTTAGCCGGAATCTGTGGCCATGTTGGAGATGGCAACTTCCACGGTAAGCTATTGCCTTGATTTGACATAACCCAGAGGTCATTCGACATGCGCTAACAGTCGATAGCGATCATCCTCTTCAGCGACAGTGAGAAGGCTATAGCGGAGGGAGTCGTGCACCGCATGGTGAAACGCGCTGTGGAGATGGAGGGCACTGTCACCGGGGAGCACGGTGTTGGTCTCGTCAAGCGAGATTACCTCGAGCACGAGTTGGGTGAAACTACAGTCGACACAATGCGCCGGGTAAGCTTTCACATACATTCTCATTCATTTCCCCGCCTGCCCCAAATCCTAATATACCTTTGTCTACGCCCATGAAGCACGCCACTAATACTCATATCTGCATTCCTAGCTGAAATTGGCTCTTGATCCACTCCGCCTGCTCAACTGCGACAAGGTTGTTCGCACTGAACAACCGGCCCCCGGAGAGGTCAAGGAATGGTAGATGCCTGTATATTCATCCATTGCGACAGGATCTTCCACTAGCCCAACACTATATCTGGGGGCACTGCCGAGGCTACCTAATCCGAATCCGAACCAGACCGTTCATGGTGATGATGGTGGTGTCGGTGGTGTCGGTGAGAACGTTCCTCATCGCTACCCCCACTACGAGAGCCCGAACGGTACCTAGGGCGCTCCTCGCCCTCATATTGCCGCTCGGCGCGGTATCCATCGCCGCCCTCTCGCTGACCATATCCTTCCTGGGGCCTATAGCCAGAATTCTCAAATTCATTGTAGCCAGGCTGCGGTCTACCATATCCAGAGAACTCCCTGTATATTGTGGTCAATATAAGAGACTAGCCAATAACAAATAATCAAGTTAACTTACTGGCCATATTCCTCACGGGGAGGCGGGCCTCCGTGTCCATAGTGTGTCTCTGTACGCTGGTATTCGGATTGGCCACTTTGATAGGTCTCCCGTGTCTGCTCTTGATAGTATCCCTGGCTTTCCGACTGGTATTGGTGGTGCTCCTCGCGGCGGAAGTTCTCCGCTGGAGGTGCGTAGCTAGAGTACTCATCGCGGCGCGCAGGTGGCTGTTGATAGACAGTTTCACTCTGATATTCGTATCCGTCGGGACGAGGACGGTATTCTTCGTGATGAATTGGGGGCTGACCGTAGCCTCCGTAGCCTGGTTCGCTTGGCTGTCCATATCCACTCTGGTGAGGGGGTTGCATTTGACTGAACGAGTTCCCTCCGTATTGTTCGTGGCTCTCATGTTGGGGTCGACTCTGGTAAGAATTCCCACTGTCATAGTTCTGAGGCTCTGGACTCTCCCTATCAGGCTTCGAACCGCTGTTGTTGAGAAGCATAGAGCCCATGCCTCCTACGAGTCCACCGAGTATACCGCCAAATGCGCCTCCTCCTACAGCCTCGGAGGCTAGGTTCTCAATACCAGAGCCACCGGAGCCACCGGAGCCTTGGCTTTCACCAGAGCTGCCGTGAGACTTGGGAAGAGCGAGCGGCTTGCCACATCCGTGACCGCAATCTTGCACGCCATCTTTATGGTTCCTGCCTTCAAGGACACCATCGCGGCTAAGCTGCTCGCGGAGGATGTCCCGCTCCTCATCATCCTTCTCGCTCCACCACTTCTCGACCGTGGAGAACATGATTTGACGCATATCGGTAGCTCCGTCACGTCCAGACTCACGAAGAGCGGGGTGATGGAAAACACCCGAAATGATTCTGTCGAGAGTCCGGTCGATATCGGCATTCTCATCGTCCCAGCATGACATAAGCTGAGGTACCGACCATTTGACAACAGCTGACGCAATACGACCAGCGGGCTCATTCAAAATGTTTGAGAAGTGGTCTTTTGAGAGCATTGAGTGGGTCGGGTTTGAGCAGTCATCATCGTTGAACACAATGTGCTGTTGCTCCCGGCTGCTCTGGATCACTTCGGATGAACCGGTTTCGAGCTCGGACTTAACCTGCTTGATAATGGGAAGAACATAAGGAGCCAAAATAGAGAAGACAAAAATGGTGATTTGATCCTGAATTTGCTCGACCAGCTCGGGCAAGACTGGGATCTTTTCGATGGCCTCATTAATTCGTTTCAACAGGTTGTCGTGCCACTCGAGGACCGGATAGATCTGCTTCTGAACATTGTCCAGGTAGAGTGTCCACTCTTCAGGTTCACGAGGATTGACGTTCTCGCTGTCATGCTTGGCATCATCTGCCTTTGACTTGAAGTCATCCATCTGGCCAGTCTGGTCGCCGCTGTCACCAAGCAGACCATCGGGAATCTTGCTTAGGAGAGTCTGCAAGAAACTCTCGGAGGCATCCTGGTTCTCCGATTGGGCGACAACATTCTCCAAGGATTCAATTTCAGACTGCATTGTCTTATCGGATAACTCTCCCAGTACGGAATGGAAGAAATCAACTCCACCAAATGTACCCGTCACGATTGGATAGACTTCGTCATCGACACCGTTAACCTGCAGTTTGGTGTCACGTCCGACGTGAGGGAAGACCTCTGTCTCTCCCAGTTCAATCAGACTGAGCTCAGTGTAGTTAGAGTGGGCAGCATAATCTTCCAGGCAGTGCAATCCAGTGCCCAACAATCGTAGAGCTTCATATAGGTCGTCCTTGTTCCTGGATTGGCCATAACGACGACCCATCTGAATTGAGCGACCGAGCACACGGCGAATCAACGCAGCCGAGGTATCGATACCTACGTCCTCCGTTGCGATGTAATGTTTCAAGCCTGTGTTTCCAGTTGGGTTAGTCCAATATCGACCACCGCAGGATCAGAGTCCATACCGGTGCGGGGGTCCACTGAAAGCTCTCGCTCTTCGTCGACGGGGCCACGCAGTCGACGATCGTAGTCACGCGCATCCTCACCCGTGGCGTATCCCAAGGGGTTATCGATATGCTCCGTAGGTTGGTAACACCCCAGGCGTTCCGTCGTGACTTCAAACTCCTTGGTTCCGTATCTTTTATAGGTCTCAGCGCAATGTCCAACAGCCTCGATATTCGATCTCCACATTTACTACTCACCCAAAGCTCATGAAACCTAGCACCCAGAGCAGGATACGGATAGCTTCGGCACTAACATATTTGACGGTGCCCACATCGACTGCTTGGCTGTAATCGCGTAACCAATTACCGAAGTAGACGCGCTTCACGTCCAGCTTGCCGAATTTCTTACCACCGGCGACTCTTGCCATATAGAGAGCCAGAAGGGCATCCTCGATGTCTCCATGACGCCAGTTTTGACCTTCGAGGCGGGAAATAGAAGCGATATTACCAGCGCCAAATGCATATGCCTGACCGGAGAAAGCAACCAGAATCAACAGGGACAACCCCAGGTTCTGCAGAGACAGACCCATGGTTGAGAATAGTACAATGATCGGGGATGATATTGTATGTACAAGAAAGAAGGGAAGAAAAAGAAGAGAAGAGAAGAAGACAAGAAAGAGAAAGAGAAAGAGAAAGAGAAAGAAGAAAAGACCAAAATAGTCCACCCCACCATGTACAACAACACAGTGTCAAACATTCTTTTGGTGGGGGAATCGTCAGACGGGCTTGGCTTGTAGGTCTTGGCATACTCTTGGCATCGGTCCGTGTAGATACGTATGGATATGTATAGATACATATCAATACGTATACGTATAACATATTTCAGGGGAGTTATTGTATTATAAGGTACTATATATCATGGTATTAGAGATCTTAGATCTAAGAACCCTCTGGTGTGTGTGTGTGTGTGTGTTTCAATGTTCTTTTTAATATTCTTTTAATGTGTCTTTTTAAATGTCTGCTTAGGTATATACGAAGGTAGTAAAAATCATAAACTGTGCAGAGGACTTTTCTATGTCTAAACCTTGGGATATCGTGTAGATGGGGTGTGGATAGGATTACGGAGTATAGGGGGAATAAATTAAAATAAGATGAGATCAGACGAACCACACAAACTAATCAAACTAAACGAACTCATTAAACTAATCGAAATAAAATAATCAAACTAGACAAAACTAGAAGAACTAGAAGGATTGGAAGATCCAATAATAGGAGGAAAGGGGATAATATAGGGGGGAAAATAGGAGAGAGAGAAGTCAAAGCCGCATGCGGTCTCGATCCCGTCTGTCTCCGGCTTCACCGCCGTCTCCTTTTTCTTCTTGTTGAATTATATCTATTGCTATTCCCCTCTCCAAAACTACTTGCTTACTTCCTTTCTATCTCTCTCTCTCTCTCTCTCTCTTCTACTCTTTCAAGGTTCTGCCCTGACCACAAATGTCAGATCCTTTATCTCTCCCGCCATAAGCGCTTATCTTAGTCTTCCATTTCCCCGCTGATGTGCTGATGCGCTGATGCGCGCCCCCTCTTGATTACTATTACTTGGGATCTCTTACGGCCTCCTCTTTTCACACTCTTCCCCACTCATCCTCGGTCTTGAATTCTGAACTCCCCATACTCTGGTTCTCATTCGGCTGGTGTTGACAATCATGCATCACACAGTTCGTTACTAAAAAGCCGTGACTTGAAGAGGTTCCGACTATGGTGCGTGCCGACGATTCGTACTCCCGTGAGTCGGCCTTTCCCGCTATGAAAAACCGACTAGTGGGGGAGTCTGGATCGCTCCAGCGTCCTACAAAGGCGAGACCAGGCATTGAAACTGGACGGGCTGCCTCTTATCATATCTTTCCGTCTCGAGATCTCAACAACCCCCAAGATCAATTCTCCTTTTCCAATGTGGCCGACAACTCGCATTCTCCTGTCAACCTGAAAAAGCGCAGCTCCATGGCTTCAAGCATGGCCATGCATGATACCACACCCGGCGAAGAACCGTGGAACTCGGAATACCAGTTGATGAATGCTTCTGCACACAACATATCTTCCGAAGCGCTTGACTCTCGCTCTCACAAAAACAAGTCCATGAAACCCAAGGTCCATATCAAACCCATTCTGCGGAAACTCTCCCGGGACGATGCACCATCGACCTCAATCGATCTGTCCCGATCCTCCACTGACCAAGAGGGGTTGGGCATTTACATGAACTTCGAGCGGGAGCAACGCAGCGAGACCCTCGCAGGTGTGACTTACAAGAGGACACCTTCTGGTCTTCACAATCGATCTACCAGTGGAACATCTCAGTTCTCAAATGGCTCAGGTTCAACTGCGAGCAAGCCCGGATCACAGTACGTGCATCCCATGCGACAGACGCCTCGAGCGTACACTCCACCATTGGGCCAGTCCTACGAGGAGTTGAGCCATGATAGCGAAGAATTAGATGAAAGCCCCGAGTCGGAACCTTCGTCTATCCAGGAAACCCGTACTTCTTCAGGCATGGCCCTACCCCGGCTGTCATTGCAGATCCAAGATGATTCTTTCACCCGTCTCCCCGGTATTTCACAAACCAATGTGACCAGTCGACCGTCCTTTGGGTATTCGCGGGAGACTGATGGTACTGCATCTCCGATGTCTAGGACGTCTCTCGACTTCGTTTTCCGATCCCGAACTCGAACTAGCACCGATCCTATTTCCCGTGCAGCCACAGTCCAGGCTGCCCGCCAGGCATTTGAGGAAAAAGAGGCCGCTAAAAACCGTCGGCTCGAAAAACAACAGATTAAAGCCGAAGAGAGGGGCTCCCGACGTCGCTTGAAACGACACATGTCGGAAGATCTTGAGTCTCCTGTGCAATCTAGAGAGGAGATCTCCGAGAAGCCCCAAAGATCCATCGTGCATGGGAGCGAAGAACCTTCTGCGTCATGGAAATCCCAATCCAAGAGCACATGGGTTCTCTTTATGACCTGGCTTCGAACTCGAGTGTTCAAACTGCGACGAAAGATCAAGAAACTTCATTGATTCTAATATCTTTCGTACTTTTTTCTTATGTTTTTTCCTTTGTTTCGCCCCCTTTTCTTTTTCTTCCAAGTTCATACTTCCAATGAGCGAGCGATTTGTTTGTTCCCCTGGTGTTTGATCTAGGAGTTTTCCTTTTTTTTTTCTTTGCACCTTTATGGGGATATGGCTCGATATGAGCGGGATACACGGCGTCTGGATTGCTGTCTTTGCAACGCATGCGTTTGCCATCTCTAGGCAATCGCAGGTCGAGTGTCCTAGGGATAAGGACATAGCATCTCCGAGGGCATTCTTTTTTTTATGCATGGGAAACGAGAAATGTGGGATATGATTCCCCAAAGGTACCAGGCCAAATTATGAAATGAAATTCATACCATTATTCAATCGTTCTTTGTAGATGTAAACGTCGAATGTTGTAAATGCTGTCAAGGGATATATGTGGTCACGTGCCTAAACTGCGCTGTCCGCGTCTTCCCCAAATTTCCCCCAAAGACTACGGCGCACAGCAGCGACAACAACCGCCTGATAAGCTCCACATCTTCCAGCTCTATCTATTTCTTCCAACAGACGCGCCTCCACGGAGGGGAGCGTCTCCTTCATTATGGTGTACGATTGGTCTGGCAAGCGGGAAATCTGCTTCCAGATGTACATTCAGGAAAAGAAGGCGTTGGAGGAGATCATGGACTACATGCGAACTGCCTGTCAGTTTGCGCCAAGGTAAGTGTATATATATTTGCCTTTATCTGTTGAACACCAATTGATTTTCGCTTCTTCTCTAGCAAACGTGCCTTTCAGACTCAATTCAAACGATGGGGCTTTCCGTCAAAACAGAATCCAGCGCACAAGAATATCGAGCTCGTCGCCCGAGTCAAACAGCTTTGGGAACGAAACACAAGCCAGCGGGATATGCTTCGCATCTTGAATGATGAAGGCTTTGAGATTAAAGAGAGGGAATTAATGCGAGTGCGTGCAAAGAATCGCTGGCTGCTGCGAGTCCCCAACGGAATGAAGTCACAGTCAAGTGTCGAGGAACAAGCTGTCCCGCCGGAGGACGAGGGCCTACTTGCCCTGCAACAGGAGGTATACAAGGTCGAAAGCGCACTCGATGATCCGCATCCTCTTCCTACACAACCAGATGCCGAACGTCCAGCCACCGAGTCCCCCGCCCTTTCGCCAGAGGTCATCGCAAAACGTCAAGAGCGACTGGACCGCCTAAAGACCGAAAGTGCAGAACGTTGGGCTTCGCGAAAACGTCGTCGTCGAACTCGAGGATGGGCCGGGCTGCCGGCTGACCCTCCCGGGCCTCCACGCTTTCCGTCGGAGACAACTATCGATGAGAGCAAGCAGTATCTCAGCCTAGACAACACTATGTACCGCCAGACCAGAGACCATTTCCAGCGAATCTGCGAAGAAGCAGGCTTCATCAAGAAAACCGCAGCTGGCCCTGAGAGATGGCAAGCTGCGAAAGACAAATTGATCCAGGAATCCCCACACCTCCAACAGGTGTTTAATACAGATCCTACTCAACGCGACGCAAAGGCCCTTGCCCTCGATGTTGTGTGCACCGATGTCACCAAACGAATGCGGACTCTGGAAAGACGCATGACAATCGCGGAGGCGAAGAACGCCCTGGGGATCAACCCGGAAGAAAGTCGACAGATCCGAAATGCGTTCTATGACACCTTGAAGGTAGATCATTTCACAAGCAAATTAGAGGCCGGCGATGAACACTGGAGAGAGCTCAAAGAGCAATGGATTGCGAACTCAGAGTTGCTTCAGCAAATCCTCGCACCTGGGCCAGCCGACCCAGATCACGGCAACAAACTAAAGGCTCTGGAAGTACTCTGTCGCGATGTAATGAAGAGACTTCGAGACGACCAGACGAAGCGAGATCCGGCACGTAAGAGATCCTCGGCACGTGCCGAATCTCGAAACCCAACCCCAACAACCTCCTCTATGGGCAGCATGCTAGGCAACGAGATCAGCAATGGGATTAGTACTTTGGCCTCTCAGGCGCTGGCCAGTGCACCCATTACGGCTACTGAGATTGGCGATATGCAGATTGACCCCTCACTACTCCAGGCTGCGAACGACCCATCCTTCTCGGCCAATCCACACCACGACGCAGGCAATGGCTTTGAGTATGTGGATCCTATGCTAAGCTCCGCACTACTACATACCCCCGTCTGGTTCCAGGTTAGTTCGAAGGACCAGTCGCAAGAATCAACCCAAAAACCCTGGCTCGAAAAGCTAGCCACACGAACAGTGGAAGAGCTCCGGCAATTGATCGGCGCCAGGTATCCCTATTCAATCATCACCCGAATCGAGGGCATTGACAGGGATGAGGAAGGGAATGAGATTCCATTCTCAATCGACGATGATCACGAATTGGATGCGTACTTGACCCATGTCCACGGCAGGAAGGCGTTGCTTGATTTTACCTTGGGACAGATCTGAAAACTGTCAGCCCTGGTGGCGAGGCATATATTCGGTTTAGCTAAACAGCGTTATTACCCCCATTTTAGGATAACAAATGAAAGTTTACTGTAAGGAATAAGATAAATATGACGTTATTTCTTCCTTGGATGGTTAGGAATACATCAATCTCCGGTTCTCTGACACAAGTGACACAAGTGCGCATTACAAGATGGTCGGCACCACCAGGGCTTGTGTAGTAAAAGATAAAATCATGAAGTTTTGGGGGCTACCTAAGGTGAACCATATACATATGCTACATTGTTCGCTGTTCACAATTCCAATGTTCAAAAACAGAAAACCCCTGTCAACCGCTACACCCGTGCACCGAATAAGAAACCGCCATAGACCAAAACAATCAGCTTAGTTGGCGCTGAGTGTTTGGACCACGTTCCTGAAAAGGACCCCAATAGCGGGCAAGGAGAATGATGGAGTCTCACCAAAGACACTAGCCAGTCCCTTGGTTTGAGCAGAAAAGTCTTCCACCTCGTCAGGTTGAGCAAGAAGCCTCTCCGGTCCCCGGTTGAAGAGAGTTGCCAATCCATTGTCGATTTGGCCGGACACATCACGAGACTGGTTATTCTGGCTCTTCTGGGAAGCCTTATCCAGACAGCCAAGTCGCTGCACAGTTGCCGCGGAATCAACGACGATGTAATCACCGGAATAAGCATCTGAGAGCAGTGCAACCGGGGAGGTCTGCAGGATTTCCTGGAAGACCACTTCGAAGGATGGGACGTCGTAGATCTTGATTTGGAATCGAACCTTGCGCCGTTTCTTGTGTGACGAACTCGTAACAATTGCCAATGACTTCGTTCTCGCATTCACAGCAATGAGCTGTGAGTTTCCGGCAGGGGAATCCACAGACTCCGACGACTGAATAGTCTTGACGACATCGTCGACTGTGTCCCAGACAGCCACCGAGTGAGTAGAAGCAACGATCAAATGGCTTCCCAGGAAGCTCGTTGAGCAGGGGTTTCCAAGGAAAACACCGGTGCGTCGGTAGTGCACAGAGCAGTTTCGTGCATCGATCAGGAGAACGAGACCGTCATTTGCGGCCGATGTCGACGGCAGGCAGACGGCCAGTACTGAACCATCCTCGGAGAAACTCATGCAAGCCGCATCCAGAGGAGAATCTTCCGTTGAATTGAGACATCCCTCCAGGTCAACGGTACCACGACACTTCCATGTGTTCAGAGGCTGTTCTGGTTGATCTTTAGCCTTTAGCCCGCTTCGGTATTTCGCAGTTGGACACCAGAAGCGGAGAACAGAGTCGGCACCTAGGGTTGCAAACTCGTGGGCACCGGGCCGAGACACCAGACCAAGTACAGCTGAGTGGTGGTTTTTGGAGAAATGAGGACCGTCCACACGTGTGACCAGTTCCCATGTAACAGACGAAGCGTCCCACTTCCAGAACTTCAAAAAGACCTCCGGACGGAGGGTGGCGGTGGATTTAGCCTTAGAAGAGCGATCTAGGGCTTCCACGTCCTGAGGATGAGGGGCCCAGGTATCAACCGTAGCCAACCACTTCGCATCGTGTACTATATCCAAGTGCTTAACATCGGGTGCGACAATTTGAGACCCTTCAGGGCTGACGCTCAAAGTGGTCGCATTGGTTCGCGCAAGGGCTTGGCGGGAGATATTGGAGTTGGCACGGATATCATATGTCTGAAGCACAGCCGCATTTGCAGGCTGAGAGCCATGCTGGTTTTGAGTAAGCTGGTGGGAAGCGGGGACGGCCACAATCAATCGCTCTGGTTGCTGCGGGTGCAATTTCGCCACAACAGATCCCTTTGAGGATTCCACAGAGCCTGACATGTCTGGGCACAACTGCAATCCTGTGATGGTGGTGAGAGGTTGCAATTCTCTTGTCGACAAGATCATAACTGAGTTGTCGGCCAATTTAACCACATATGAGCTGCCACTAGTGGAGACGACGATGTTGCAGATAGGGGAGGAAAGATGAGGAAGGAATTGCTTCCGGCCAGTGTCCAATTGCCAGAGAACCATGACCGACTCCTGACCACCCGAGATAATGTAGTTTCCTGACGAATGTGAGCAACACCTCTCTCAAAAACACATGTATACAAGTGGACATACCGTCTTTAGACCAACGCACGGTGTTCACAGAGCCGCGGTGCCAATGTAACTTCCTAGGCGAAGACCTCTTATCACTGAAATCCTTGCCGAAGAGGGTATTCAAGACATTCTGGTAAATCAAGATAGAACCGGCACTCTCCCCTACTACCAGATCGATGGATTCCGAGCCTTGGATCTGGATGTCAAAGCAAGTAGCATTGACAGGCAGGGTCGCCTCGCGCCAGGCGTACTGGACAGTCTCAAGGTTTTCAAGCTCTGCGCTGGTTGTAGTACCCATAAAGAGATGCTTACCATCACTAGCGATGATCACTCGGCCGTCGTGGGTGACCTTGATACTATTGACCTTCTGGTTAGTCTCGAGGGCGATGGTGCCTTGGATCTTCTTGTCCCCCAGTGTGTTGATCGAAATTTGTCTTTTTCCATCCTTTTGCGAGATGATAGAGAAGGAAATAGCAGCTCTACTTCCTTCTTTTCCCACCGAGGCTAGGCTCATTGAAACGGTTGTACAAGTGGTCTCCCAGCGGGCGATACGCTTCCCGGAACTCCAATTCCATTTGCTGATAGAGCCCGAAGACGTGAAGATATAGAGGCTTTCCTGGTCCTCGGGGCAGATGCTGAACCCAATGATATGTTGGCCAGCCTCCATTTGCAATGTACGTGACAGGCGAGAGGTTGAGGTTGCGAATACTTGAACGGCCGTGTCGAGTCCTACCAGGAGATATCTATGAAAAAAAAAGGTCAGAATGTGTCTCACTCTCTGTCGACAGAAAAGAGTCCTCACGCTTCATCTTCGGTCAGAATTGGATCTAAATTGTTGTAGCGACCACCAACGGGTCGTGAGAAAGACCATGGCGCGGGGCTTTTTTGCTTCGTCTCAACATCTTGTGTCTGGACATCGCCATTGGAACCTTCCTCCACACCGTCGGTTGGCTCAACTGTCTGCGGGCTTTGGTTTTCGTTGGCTCCCGAGACTCTACGCCTTTTGGATCGCTCTTCATTTGACCGGGCAGGCTTCTCCGAGGCCGCATCGCTAAGCCGGGATCGTTTTTGCTGTCGTGCTGACTGATTGGCCACCATTTTTGCGGGTGAAGCAAGATCGAGAAAAAGGCCAAAAAGGAGGGGGGGAAACGTTCAAATGTAAGTTGGTGCGACTCAGACAATCATAGTTCTTGTGAATTGAGTCACAGTTGTAAAGACTTGAGTCTGGGGATATTCATGGCAGATCCGTCTACTTTTTTTTCCCAAGGGAAAATTAAGGCGGGAATCTTTGGCAGAAAATCGCAGTTCTCCTGATTGGGTTAGATCGACCTTTTGATCTTCGCGGGAAAAAAAGTCTGGCTCAAAGCGACATCATTCACCTCCAATCGACCTTTGCTTGTTCGTTTCCTCATTCTCCGAATCATATCCCAAGTTGAATCGCCGAAATGATTATCCCCGTCCGTTGTTTCTCCTGTGGCAAGGTAAGCAGCTACTTTGGAGTTCGTGATAACATGATCCTTAACTAAAACTCCCGATTCTAGGTTGTCGGTGACCTTTGGGAGCGTTACCTGCAGCTTTTGGACGACGGGGTTCCAGATGGGTATGACAGCCTCCAGTCTATGACGTCTATGTCTGGCTAACAAACTCTTTTTACAGCGACGCTATGGACCAGCTTGGCTGCAGGCGGTACTGCTGCCGGCGAATGATCATGACCCACGTTGATCTGATCGAGAAACTTCTCCGGTACGTCTCTTGTTATTTGGGGATTTTGGGAATTGTTGCTCATTTTGTACAGTTACAATTCTGCCGAGAAAGATCGCTCCAAGGCTCAAGTATAAGCCAAACAATTCCTCACGCCCGTCAACCTGTCCATCGACTCAAGCCGAGGCTTTTCGGTCCAAGAATCACACAAATACCCCATTCTCCCCTACTGCCGGGTCATGCTAGGCCGACTTTTTACGTTCTGTGAGCCAGAGGACATCAGGAACATATTGAAGTTTGCGAAAGAAGAAAAACCACCATCTTAAGCTAAATGGCGTGGTCATTGGTTTTTGGCTGATCTCCACATTCAAATGCCGATTTGGGGATTTCTCTGGGGGCAGTGAAGTGGTTTGGGATGCGACGGGTGACCCAGGCTCCACCGGAGATGGGAGGAAGTTCCTCAGAGGTGTTTCCGGTATTTGCATTTAGGGCGTTGCACTCTACACATATGGCGTCAAGGGAGGTATTTGCGTTTTGGTTATTATCTTCTTCAATGAATTTTACAGCTCAGCAGCTTGCAGTCTGGCCCAACATTGGGAAAGCACCATTTGTAGCCCAGCCCTACCCTATTTCCCCCCACACGCCACTCTGCTTGGTTCTTTGTCCCTCTTCGTCCACCCTTGAGCTGTGGCCGGTTTCACTCGTGCATAATGGCCCTCTGTTGGTTAGAAGTACATTTGCCGGGATTACAGAGTGAATTGATTCTCTGGCATAACATACTCAGACCTTAATAGGTATTGCCATGTTCCTACATGGCAATTAGCAATGGCCAGGTGAAAAACAAAGATGTATACGGTGTATATACTATATATACGTAGGTATATTAGATGAGTTGTTCCCAACCAGTCTAACCCGATATAAACAGGCAAATTCCCCGCTCGAACGCTTCAGATAATCTCAGCTTTGAGACCCATGCTAGATCTGCAGTGTACCCAATATGGATTTCTACTATTTTGAATTGATCTTGGAATTCGCAAAGCCCAAAGATATGCAATACAAGAAGAAATGCCATTCGTAAATCCCCGAGGGGTCGAATAATAGGCGCCGTGATGAACATGCATCTCGAACTCCATCAGCCACTTAAAATTGAGGGGAGCTGCATTAGACTATACCGCATCCAGGACCAAAGCGCTTCCTTCAATTCCAACCAATCAGAGACCGAAGATGGATTACAAAATAACTTGGAAGAGCTATACCTAGGTACAACCTTGAAATTGCTTCACAGTACGTAGTACAGAGTACTCCATACACACTTTTTCTCCAAGGCCTTTCTTTTCTGCAATTGACCCTCAATTTACATATTAGGACATTGCCAATGTCAAATGGGGAACTCCTACTCAGCGCCATATCTAATATAACCACCCCCTCCCCCCTCATCCTAAACATCCAAAAAGTAGGATGATGTATTGAAGAAATAGACATCACGTGTAGGATGCGCTAGGTAAGCGATAAGGGACCGGGCTCAGCTCCCTCAAGTGTTGCTCCCCCCTCCCCCTTCCTCTTTTTTTTTATTCCACTTTCACTTGAGCTTTGTTTTCTGATACCCCATATACACTCGGCCATGGCCGTCAGGTCACCGCTATCTGTCCTACCATACCGTGTCAACTCTACAAGTCTGGCCTACTATTCTCCACGCCCGGGTTCAATGTAAGACAGTTACTAGTTTCTTCACAAACATCGCTGATGGATAAAAATAGGTCTGTCGATGGGATCCTCGATGGAAATGAGAGTTCCCACTTCTCCGCTTCCGAGCCGATAAACAGCTTATCGGGGGCCTCGGCCAATGAAGAGGATTGCGACGATTGTGATGATTGCGACTATTCAAAGGGAAATGATAGCTCTCTTGATCCTGTACTTGGATCTGGGGTTCCTCCTCAACCAGAGCTTACAGTATGTGCAAAAATCGTGGCTCAGGCATCTCAGTCGGGCTCACACTATATAGATTCAAACCGAATACCCAAATCATGTGGGAAACAGCAGGTCGGACGACGATGAACCGCAGTCGGTGATACATGCTCCGCCAGGATTTGGTGATTTTGTATGAATCCCACGAGGATGACTGTCGCATTGGCTAATGGTGAATCTGCCTAGGCGCCAATGCAGCCTACTTTCAAGGACGCAGCGGAGTCACAGTCGCCATCAGTCGGTTCAGATGAGCAAACTGACATAATAAATGTACCTCCAAGGCCGAGAAAGGTATATTCATGATAAGCCCCTCGCCCGCTTATATATCTAATGAGAATTATCCATACAGTTCGGTAATAGTCCAATATCGCCACCTCCGTTGACAACATCCCTCAGTCTCGACAACGATTGTACCGAGCGAGCGACACCACGCGCACAAACAAGATATGAGTTTGAAGAATTTGAGAGACGCACTCGTTCGAGTAGCTTACAAGGTACTATAACCAATTTATTTCAAGTCATGCGTCGATCCATGCTAGCCCTTGCTGACCCTTTGCCAAAGATATCCCTGAAGGTATAACATGAACGCAGATACATTTGAGCTCTAGAAAATGAGACTAATTTTGATCCAGGACTAACCAGCAAAGAGGCTGAAATCAATGCCCTAAGAGCTGCTCTCGACGAATGCTGGACACTATGCAATACGCTGGCCAATCTTAGTTATATCCATCGAGAACGTCTCCTCAAATCCCACAGTGTTGATATGCAAGAGGATGCATGGCGGTCATGTTGGAGACTATGCCAGAAACTTTATGACACACGCGACGACGACTACGCATCGCAGATCCATCCGACTCTTGATCTCTGTCGGGATTTCTGCCAGGCGCTATTTGAAGCCCGTATTCGTGACACTGACCTATCTGACTCAGTTTTACGAGTGAGTTTTGAGTTGAATAACCATCTCTACAACACTCACGATCGGAATCTTCCCGATGCCTTCCGCGAAAGAACCTTGGATTTCTATATTACCTTGTGCCACCGTCTCATGAAACAGCGCACCCGCATCACGGAGACAGACTCTCTGCTGAGTGCATGTTGGACATTAGCCGAGATGTTGTTCAGCATTCGCCAGAGCAAGAGGGAAGAGAAGCCACTGGATGAGGAGTTGTTGGGGTCTGCGGTTCAAGCCTGCTGGGAGCTTTGCGATCTCTTCCGCGAGGGCTGGACCCTCCATAATTTGCGTAACTCGGATCGGGGAACACCTCGTCCGAGCCAAACCACGTTCTCGCAGGCATTCCATCAAACGTCGCAACAATCGGAGCTGGATTTCGGTGACCCAATGAGCCAACTCGGCAACCCCGAGACTCCAACCACCATATTCGAGGACACTGCAACGGCCTCACCTGACGACGCTCCGATTCCGAATATACTTGTACTGGGTTATGGGAACGGGCATAGTAACCCTCATACAAAGTGGTCATCCAATGCATCCAGCATTTCGGAGCAGTCTAGGTCATCTAGTCACACGGCATCCTCGGCCAACACGGTGACCACTATCTCGGAAGATCCGAACCTCACGCGACTAAAGATCCTGATCACCAAAGCCGCTATCATGAGTGGTTATCAACGGGGTGGGAAGCAGAATCTCTCGTCTTTTGTGAAATCACTTCCGTCGGATGCATTTGGCTCCGCCATGTGGCAGACGTCCTTATTGAAGAATTATAGAAAGGTTGTGGCGTTTGACCCGACGTTCAGAAGCGTTGGTCTGCAGGCCCGGGTGAGTGCCATTGATGTCGCGCATGCATGCCAGGCAATGCTGCAAAGCGGCCAATACTCCTGGCTCCGTGACCTCTACCGACTCGTCTTTGGATTCCATATTGAAGAAGCGATCGGCCGCAAAGGTGTTATTATCCAAACTTAGCGTCTCGGCCCATCACACGTCGCCGTGTCGTACTGTTTCTTATGGAAGGTGCTCAGCCCCGTCGGAAAGGAGCATATCCAACACCATTCGAAGTCGGGAAGTGGGGACGAGCTGTTTCGTCGCGTTCGTATTGTGTACAGAGCTGGTGGTTCTATATTCCTTGTTTCGGGGTGTTCTCCCTTGGGGATTCCGTTGGAGTTTGGGCTTGTGTCATGGTCCATATATCCGTAGCTCTGGGTGGGATCTCGATCTGTTTCTCAGCCTCTTTTACTTAAGATAATGGCATACCTAGGTATATACATATATATTTTATATAAATATATTCACATCATTATTATGTTGCCAAGATTCCTCTTAAAGAGGTTAGTTACATCGCATTTAATTAATTTCACATGCTCCACTCCCATGTTACCAGCCAGTTCTTCAAGTAAAAGAGTGCATTAAACGAGGACATTAAGTACAGGGAAAGGAAGAAAAGAAGAAGAGAGGAAACCTATCTGACAGGACCTTTGTGGGGTCCTATCTCGTCAACAAACAATGCAAACCTCGATAAGGCGGAAACATCTGGTAGAAAACTCTTCGGCCAAAAAGATCTTTGTAGGCGGTAAGTAACGGTAGAGAATATAGTCTAGTCCAGATCGTTATATAACCCCCGACTAAAACTATATTCAGTCCCTAAATACTAGACTTCGCCATAAACCGCAAACCCCATAAACCGCCCCAACCCAAACCGCAATTGGGGCGGGTTTTGGGGCCAGGTCTGGAAACCGCAATGGTTTATGGGCTTTTACTTTCAAACCGCAATGGTTCTTGGGGCCCCAAATGGGTTATTAATTACAGGCCTAGTAATTATGGTAAGTCTCATACCTAAATAAATTGAAATATATCATTAATTTACTAGTAAATTGACGTACAAAATTAATTCAAAAAGTATTAGTATGATATAATTACAATACAGTAATTAATTATTATGAATTTTATGAAAAGTTATGCAAAAATGGGTTACTTATGGTTTTTTTGGGGCCCCAACAGAGCCCAGGAAAAACCGCAGTGCGGTTGGGGTTTGGCCGATTGTATACCGCACCCAACGCGGTTTGGGGGTTGGGGCGAAGGTTTGGCCCTAATTGCGGTTTATGGCGAAGTCTACTTATTCGCTTAATAAATCTATAATTACTGTTACCAGCCAATTCTTCAAAGTAAAGAGTGCATTAAACGAAAATACTAAGTACAAAGAAGAGAAGAAAGGAAGAAGAGAGGAGATAAGTCTGACAGGACCTTTGTGGGTCCTGGACGAATAACAAACAAACTATGCAAACATCCATCGAAGTCGGAATCCAACGGCAGAATCCTCCCTCGCACCTCTTCTAGATCGTAACATACTCCCCAACTAAAATTATATTTAGTCCCTAAATACTAGCTTATCATCGTCAATATAGTCTTCGAGAACTCGGTCCTCTTTATTAGTATCGAGCTATTCTTATAAACGTATAGAATTCTTATACTTTCCTCGGCGTATATTTTATATTACCGGTAGGTAGACTGCGACATCGCCCGTCCACGGTGGGCGGTGGGCTATTTGGATTTTCGAGTGCCCGTCCATGACACCTACGGCCCGTGGGCATGCCCATCGCGGGCATGCCCACTATGCCCACCATTGTATAAATTCTCCCAAAATGGACGTATAACTCGCTGACTTCGCATAATAAATAACTGTTATTTACACCTGTTTTGCCAACTCCACGTAAAATCGCAGTTTTAATCTACAACATCCATAAATTTTATTGAAATATCTAAGTATATGAAAAACTATAATATATATAATACGACTTGGAATATATTCCTTATTAAAATACACTATATTGTGTGGTATTTTTACTAACTTACTAAATCATGCTGTAACAATTTGAAGATATATATTCAAGATATATATATATAGTATGCCTTACTAGGCCTTGACAAGTCACGCGGTACCAAGCAAATTTTGGTAACGTTGCTCGGTGTCGCGGGGTACCGCGTGACTTTACGGATTTTGGTACCGTTACTCGGTCTCGGTACCGCATGGTGCTGCGGTACCAACGGTAGTCTCTACATAGTACCGTTCCTATATAATTTGCCAAGAAATTACCTATTTGGGTTGCATAAAATGCTGTGTAAGTCGATAAAATACTGTTTTTTACGAGTGTATGAGCTGTATCTCGACCCAAGTCTTCTATCTTCATGATCAGTGACCAGTATGAACATTCAAAACTAGACCTCTGCATAGCCCACAAATGGGCCCATACCCCCGGCCCAAAGCCCAACCCACAGTGGGCTATGGGCCCAATATTCAAAGCCCAACCCAACCCACAGCCCATTAATGGGGGCCCATAAGGCCCCCATCAAAGCCCATTTCTACGCACAAATACAGTCTTGGCATGCATAAAGTAGCTGATTAATAGCTGTATTTTACGCAAGTTCCAGCCTGTATATTCAGTATTATTATATTATCACCATCAGAAGTACAATATTGTAGGAATTGAGTAGATATTATACTGAATTCAACATCATGATGCCAGATTTCATACAAAATCACCCAAAAAAGATCCAATTTGACCATGAATTCATACTATTATAGCGTACTGAGTATCAGTATGAAGAGATATATATATTATCTAGATTGAACTAGGTGCATCTTTCTGTTGAAGTATAAAACCAAGTATCAAATTCATGTTTTGTAGGTTTACATGACTGAACTTTATACTGACGGATACCTATCTCTCCTTCTTTGTTTCTGCTTTTATAGATAGGTGATATTATAGCTGATCTCGAGGTAATAGAGGTTTAAAAATATATCCTAAGCCATCGGGTGAAATTTTTTGGATCATAATATTGCGAAATGGACCGGGAAATGGGCTGGGAATGGGCTATCTATGGGCTTTTGATGGGCTAAGCCCACTTAATATGCACGATGCAGCCAATCATATACGAGTATTATAATCATACGTTTCAATTCTGACTAGCACTATGATAAATCCTCTGTTTATTGCATCAATTTGCTGTTTAATGCTACTATCAAGATTCAAGAAGTGGCCTTTTGTAATGTATGACCTTGAAGCTATCCCCCTAAAGCCCTATATCCTTCCTACTATACATTTCATACTATACATCTTCATCTTTGAATCAATCTTCATTATTGAATCGTCAACTGATCATATCGCAAAGCCAGCAAACCGAGTTTGGATCATCTCAGTTCGACCCATTTGAACCTAACCTCGATACTATATCATTTACTACCTCTCACCAGGCATCCAGCAGCTACCACCGTAGTCGTTCATCGTTTCTTCAGCCGTCTGTTCCTTCGTCAATTGCCTTAGAAGCAGAACATTTTCAGTGCTTTCAACGAGTTGGTCCTAGTAGAATAGGCACTTATTTTCTTTTCGACGCGATAAATCACAGCAATTGGGTTGATTGGTAGTTACAGACCGACTATAGATCTACCAACACGATGATTCCATAGGACTCCCAGCATGGTTCTGCTTCGGAGACTTAGAAACAGTATAAACAAGTGGCGCATGTAGTTTCTAGGAGCCCGAAGGTGATATGCAAGCGTTACGGTCTTATCCTTAAGCATCCTTATGGCACTAAGAAACAAACTGGCAACGGTAAGAGTACTAAAAAGGTCAACCGTCATGGTACAACGACTATCACTCGTCATCTAGAAACTGCAGCTTATAAAAAAGCTACAGGGATACGGAAGCAAAAGGGGGTAATAAGAGGGTTTATTCAATCGGTATATACAGTCCTATCCTTCTTTCATACTACTTACTTATATCAATATCAATATAGGGTCATACCGAAGCGGAAGCATCTTTCTCACAAGAGGACTGGAACGATCAACTCCTACAATTCATTACCATCAACCGACTCCCATTCCGACTTATCGAAAACCCATCCTTTCGTCTCTTAATTTCGCAATCACAGTTAGCCCCAAGCCCTTTAGATATACCATACGCTACTACAATTCAACGTCGGCTATCTCTTCGTGTGAAAGAGCGGCAAAAGAATATACTTAGGATGCTACCGGAGCATACAAGGATCTCAATTGCATTAGATTGTTGGACATCTCCATTTGGGCAAGGATTTATAGCCATTACTGGCTATTTTATCGATACTGACTGGGTCTACCGCGAGGTGCTACTCGGTTTCAAACCCCTTCATAGAACACATTCCGGTGTGAACCTAAGTACAACTGTCATACAGACGGTTACTCAGCATAAAATTGAGGACCGGATATTTGGATTGACCACTAATAATACGTCGAATAATAAGACTCTGGTTAATACACTACAGCAATCTTTACTACAACAATCTTTATCTAATACACGGGATATCAACATCATCCGCATCCCCTGTCTTACGCATATGATCCAATTGAGTTTAAACCAGCTACTTGACCGTCTCAAAGCAGTCCCTCAGAATGAGACTACAGAAACCAAATGGACTAAGCAACAAGTTACTCTCGCAAGGGCGAATACAAAAAAACGGGATATCTCGCATACTTTGAAAAGAATACGAGCACTTACTATATACATCCGCGCTAGTCCTCAGCGCCGAGATTCATTTATCGCACTTCAACCTTCAGGGCAAGGGATTATACTTCTCCAAGATATAAAGACTCGGTGGAATTCAACATATCTTATGCTCCGGCGAGCCAAGAGACTCCGTATCTTTATCATACAATTCTGTGATCAGTTCAATAAGCAAGACTTCGCACTAGATGATAATCAATGGCGTCAGATTGACTATCTTCTTTGTCTTACAAAGCCATTCTTTGATTATATACTTACTCTCTCAAAGACACGAGATGTGACATCACATCTTGTCTTTGAGATCTATAATTTGCTATTTGAGCATATTGAACGATCAAAAAGACAATTGAAACGAAAGCGAGTTGTATAGAAGCAGCAGATACTTGCTTCTCTCGATACTAGCTAGTCAAAATTACGCGACTACTACAAGGAGACTAATAAAATGCGAGGGCATATCTATACAGTTTATACAATACTGTCGCCGGATAATAGATTCCAATTCTTTCTTTCTGATGACTGGTCCGACGCTAAAGAGCTACGGGATCAGTATCGAGTAGCATTCCAGGATACACTTACTCCAATCCAGGAACGTCTTAATAGTGCTAAGGGCCCGCAAGGGTCTTCTACATCGACACCAAGATCAGTTCTTCACAATCTTATTCGAAGCCAGAAATCTATCCCCAAGTCAAAGCCGGTTGTTGATAAAATAACGCAGTATCTTAATGGCAGTAGGTTGAATCCTTCCGATCACTTATCTAATAGATACTAATGTTGATATAGATATAACTGATTCGGAGCCGCTCTCATTCTAGAAAGAGAATGAATCTCGTTTCCCAGCTATCGCTTCACTTGCACGGGATTATCTTGCAATCCTAGCAACGGGTGCTGGTGTGGAACGTCTGTTTAATACTACGCGCGATATCTGCCATTATCGCCGCGGCTCTTTGAAATCGGGCACCATCGAAGAGCTAATGCTATACCTCTGTACATCTAAGTTTGACCTTGATGTACAGGAAGCGGAGGAATTGAAGCAGTTCTTTACTTCTAATGAGATCGACGCATTGATGGAAGAGAAGGATGAGACGCCGGATGATGTTGAGATTGATGAGATTAGTGATACTGAAGAACAGGGTGATCTATCTAGGGATTTGATAGATATTGATAACTATAGTCTTGACGGAGATGATGATGATGCTGCTGCACCACAATTACCGACTACTCATACTCAGCAGCGTACATCAGGGAGGAAGAGGATGCGAGTTGAGGATGATATGTATGAGCATTATTAATATAATTCAACCACCTAGCATCTATCACTTAATATCTTCTCAATCAATCATATAAGCTTATAAGAAGAAGATGGTTCATGTACGGCTTAGACGGTAATTGGAATACCCAAAAAAACCAGGGAAAAATGCATTACTTATGCAGCTGCGATACATTGGTATGTTTGTATTGTTTGATGAATAATGGGGGCCCATTATGGGCCGAAATGGGCCCTGTGGGCTTTCACTCTGGGCCCATAACCCACCGATGGGCTCGAAGGATGGGCCCAAAGCCCAACCCATTCGTGGGTTGGGTTGGGTTGGGCTATGGGCTTTGTGGGCTATGCAGAGGTCTATTCAAAACTACCTGTTTCTGCTTTGACAAAGTACCTGGACATACAATTATTGATATATATTGTTATTGCTTTCGTTCCATATCTATATTGTTCTTTCTATCTAGTGTTTGGGTATATATATTATTCTTTTAGACTGAGTGAAGTAATATTGATATAGAAATATATATCTAGAACGTTTTTAGGGTTTTATCCTTCGACTGTATTTCGTACTATATTGAGCTTCTATACTTCAGACCATATACTATATCCTGATTTATACTTATTATGTGAAGTTGTTGAATACTACTAGGTAAGTATAATTTCTGACCGCGGTCAGAGATTATAGGTGGAAGGTTAAGCACTATATATAGTAGTACTCACAGTAGTATAAATTTAATATATAATAGTAATTTCTGACTAAGGTCAGAAATCCAGTCTTTAACTAACGTTAGAAATTCAGTCTATACTATGTAGAATGGTTTAATGCTAACTTAGCTAAAACTTTCTACCTATAGACTAGGGGACTAGTATAGACCCTGAAAACCCCTATTCCTACGGTACTAAAGAAGGTACCGCGGGAGTACCGCGGTACTCCCGCGGTACTCCGGTGGGGTATATATAAGAATACGAGGGAACTACCCAATCAAAATATAACAATACTATATAGCTTAAGATCTATCATAACTATCATGTTTTATAAAGATAGATTTGATTATTACTAAATCCCGACTCCTTTTATTCTTATAGACTAGAGCTACCTGATTGTATGAGTGAGTATATTCCTTTAATCACTCCTTCTATTCCCTAAGTTGTCTATATACCACCTTTATTTCTATTACTTTAATATGTCAGATTTCCGGCCATTCTCTAAAGCTAGTCCCTCGTCTCAGGTATCATCATCTCAAATTAAGTTTCCTTATCGTTTTACCGATTTCGATCTTCTCTCCCAAAACCCCCTTACACCAGACCAATCAATCAGCTAACAAACACTAAATATTATTGATCACCCTACACTCAGTGTTTTAGAGTACGATACTCTAGTAACCACTACTCCTCTAATAACTCTTGAAAGAATTGGTAGCGGTCATAATAAAGAGTGGGTTCGGTATACAAAAATAAATAAGACACAATTCATTGAATGGTGGCGATATACCTCTAGGGCCCGATTGGAGCCTCTAGGCCGTAAGGTGAATTTTGAGGCTGAATACAAATCACAGTTATAGGAGCACTTTAATCAAGTTGCGCACTACCAAAGTGGCCACCCGATGGTTATATGTCGGAGGTATAGAAAGACCATACCTCACCTATCAGCAACTAGAACCCTTAGTTCGCTGAAAAAGCACTAGGAGAGTAAGTCCTATATTAGGGTAGGGACTAATATATCACTTCAATAAACCCTATATCAATCGCTACAATTTACAGTAAAGTATTTATCCTTAAATCAGATAATCAATATTCTAACTTCTTAGTCTGATTGCCCAACCCCCTAGAAGACAGCCTTTAATACCAACGACTGGGAGCGAATCTAGATCAATTTACTCGGAATGTGTTAACTTCCTTTCCAATTCCTCGCGCGGCTAGAGCTCCTTAAGTTCACCCGTTTCGCCCGTCTATCAAAGGAGATGCCTCCACTCCTTACACTAAAGACCGCACGACGTCGCCTTAAAACAATCGTCTAAACAGACCACCAAAAGGTGCTTTCCCGTCTTCTAACCGGGGCAAAGATCTCAATTGCTCTTGACTGTTAGACATCTCCATTCTAACAGGTATTTATAGCCATTACTAGCTACTTCCTTGATATCAATTGGGATTACTATAAGATTCTCCTCGGATTTCAACCAGTATATGGTCAGTATACTGGTAGTCATCTTAGTGAGATCCTTCAACAGGTACTCAATAAGTATAATATCATTGATCGAGTACTTACAGTAACCACCGATAACGCATCAAACAATAAGACACTAGTGGAAAGTCTCTACCAGTCAATTGAAGCATTAAACCTCCTAAATCATACACGTATTGTCCGGATCCTATGTCTTACTCATATGATTCAGCTAAGCTTAAAAGATCTTCTTGGACTGATGAAAATTAATCTAAAGAATGATATAGCCTATACTATATGGTCAGAGGAAGATCATGGTATTATGCTACAATAAATAAAGTCTGAAGAAGGTATTATCTATACCCTTACAAAGGTAAGCTATATTTTATATCTATGTCTTCTTTAAATATATCTAATCAATATAGATTCGTGCTTTCGCAGTCTTTATTAATGCTAGCCCTTAGCGAAGAGAGCTCTTTTTGAATCTTCAAGAGGCTGAGCTAAGGCTTACACCAATACAGGATGTCCGGACTCGCTAGAACTCTATATATCTGATGCTCCGACGCGTAAACCGCCTTTCTAAAGTATTCAACCAATACTGCTCAGTATACAACCAGTCTCAATTTCAACTCAGTATATAAGAGTGGCGACAAGTCGATTACCTTCTTTATATCACAAAGCCATTCTATATATGGACTGTTGGACTCTCTAAGATTAAGGATATGACTATTTCCTCAGTCTTTGAAGTATACAATGTACTATTCCGCCATTTTGAAGACGCCTAGCGTCTATTGGCTCGGAAGAGAGTCCCTTAGAAATAGGCTATGTTACGAGCTTTAAAAGCCGGTGAACAGAAACTCTCAGTCTACTACCATGATACTGAAGAAGCTTATAGATATCTTTATACGATAGGGACAATTCTTGCCCCGTCGTATAAGTTGGACTACTTTAAAGGTAACGACTAGGTTGGTGATGACCGGGATTAGTATCATGAGTATAAAAGCTCTCTACATTCCTACCTTGAAGAGTACTTCCAGGTTCAGCCGAATATATAGGCAGCGGATAAAGGTAAGGCTCCAGCTAGTACTGCAATGTCTAGTCTATTTGCCTAAGCTAAGCCAAGGAATCAGGCTCCAGCACTAGGAAAGATACGTTAGCAAGAGGAACTCTAAGGATATCTCAATCTTCGTATATATATCATCTACTGATCTTAAGTCTATAGCTAACTGATCATTCTAGGTACTGATAAAGATGATCCATGTCGATTCTGGAGACTCTATAAGAAGGAGTTCCTAACACTTACAGCGCTTACACGAGATATCTTCTCAATTCCTACTACTGGTGTATAGGCCTCGCCCTTACCCGTGGGTAGACGGGTTTTACCCGACCCATACCCATTTCTTGGCGGGTTTTGGGTTCAAAGTTCGGACCCAGGGTCGGGTACGGGTTTTGATATTAGACCCGTACCCAACCCGCGGGTTACCCACGGGTTGATAAACAATGCAAACATAGATAATCTTGTGATATACATAAATTGTGCATTTCTGTGCTGTATTTATATGTATTTGGCTTACAAGCGGTATACTTTTGAAGGAACTAGATTGAGTATGAACAGCTTCAATTGTATAACTAACTAATAAACTATAAACTGATCATCATGATGCCGTGGGCGCTTTCTAGATCTTCCAGAGACACGCTGTTGAGTCTCGGGTAGAGGAACCTCTTCCTCGTTGTCATCATTATATCCTTCAATATCCGGTTCAGATGTAACACTTTTTCTCCTCTTTCCAAGAACACGTTCTGAGAGACCTTGCGTTGCTGATTCAGCTTGAACAAAGAGTACAACCTCTTGCGTACCATCGCTGTTATCCTCCTCATTATCACTAATCGGCTCCACGGTATCTTCAAGTTGTTGGTTATCTTTCTCTTCATTCTCCACTTCTGTTTCCCCCTCAGAAAGATACTCTTTCCGAAAAGCAATTGTATCTTCCTCGATCTGAAATTCTGTTGTACAACGATACAACATAAGCTCCTGAATTGTTGTAGCACTCAGTGAACCTCGTCGATAGTGACAAACATCCCGAGCAGTATTAAATAGCCGCTCAACACCCGCGCCAGTGGCAGGGATCGAGAGAACATCACGCGCGAGCTTTGCAAGTGTGGGGAATGTAGCCTGGTTTTCCTTCCAGAATGTGCGTATTGCTACAGCAGGAGTAGTTGCTAATGTATATTTAGTAGCGAAATTTAGTAATTTGCAGAGAGAGCATACTTACTACTATCAAGATAACTTGCGAGCTCGTCCTGTTGAAAAGCTGGAGGTACCGGAAGGCCAATCATATGATCAAGATCTAGGCTTAAACTAAGCGTAGAAGGCTCTTGACTGCTACCGGTCTGTTCCTCCGATCGACGTTGCTTATACGGTTCAAAGTAGTCCATAAAGCTTTGCCGATATCTAGTAACCAACTCGGGGCCGCCGCCCCAGTCTTTACTCCGGAAGAACCGGAGTTTATACTGTGGAGCAAGCATTGTACCAATAGCGAAAAGATCACCATGGACATCCTCTGTCTTGCTGTAGTACTGTCTCAGCTTTTCTTCGGCCGCATGAAGAGCGGTAAGCATGAGCTTCTTCCAGGCTACGTTCTTCCTTGTAAGCTGTTTAATCGACTTCTCAAGATGATCAAAAAGCTTGTTGTAGATAGCAAAGATAAGATGGACAGTGACATCCTTTGTCTTTGATAGTGCAGTCGTGAACCGGAAGAATGGCTGTGTGATCAAGAGTAGATAATCAATCTGGCGCCATTGCTCTTGATCAAGCTGGAGGTAAGGATGGCCATACTTCGAACAAAACTCATCTAAGGTAGATTGCAGTCGTTTAGCACGGCGAAGCATTAAGAACGTCGAATTCCATCGCGTACGGACGTCCTGTATTGGAACAAGGGCTTTAGAGCTTGTCTGAAGACTACAGAAAGCTTCACGGCGCTGTGGACTCGCGTTAATAAAAACGGCTAAGCTTCGAAGCTAAAACCAGGTTAGAATTAGATCTTCTATAACTCTTAGAGGAGCAAACCTTATTAAGAGTGTCAATGATCTCCCGCTTCTGATGCCTAGAACGAACTGATTGCTCCTGGCAGTCAGTCCATTCGACTTGAGTAGTGTTGTTCTTTGGCTCTGCCTTCATCTGACCGAGAAGTTGCTTCAAACTTAGTTGGATAACATGGGCCATGCATGGAACTCGAACAATTGCTGTGTTATCGCCAAGGTTAAGGGACTGGACCGTTTCTTGGATGCTTGCTACCAAGGTGTTGTTATTTGATGCATTATCGGTAGTGATTGTAAGCACTCGATCGGTTAAATTGTACTTCTGTAGAAGCTGTAATAGAACAGCACTAAAGTTGACACCAGAGTGTGTTCCACTAAGTGGCTCAAACCCAAGAAGTAGCTCACGGTAGTTCCAGTCCGTATCGATAAAATATCCAGTGACTGCCATAAATGCCTGCTGGAAAGGAGATGTCCAACAGTCAAGGGCAATTGAAATCTTTCCATCTTGAGGTAAGCTTTCTAGTATACTCTGATGGCGTTCGATCACTGTGGTGCGTAGTCGGCTCCGTGCTACCTTTGCAGATAGAATATTAAGCTTCTTTGGGGCTTTTTGGGCCATAGTAATAATATCCTGGAATCCTGGGTGCTCTAAGAGCTGGAAAGGTACTCTTGATTCAGTGATAAATCGAAGAAGACATTGTTCCCATTTTTCTTGGCTGAATAGGGTCTCGGTAGAAAGGGATGGCGCCTATAGAAGTAGTTAAAATCAGCGTATTTCTTAATAAGGAACAAGTAGGCTATTATACCGCTTGGATAAATTGCCTCAAATCTTGGCTTCTTGGCTTTTTGCTACAGCTTGCAGCATGTTTCTTCATCGTTGAAGTTCCATCCCCAAGCCCTGAATGGTTGAGAAGAGCTCTGCAATACTTACACATCACTTTTGGTTCCCCATTAGTAGCCTTAGACACTTGATCAAAGTGATTCCAAACATCAGAAGAGTGTCGTGAATCCCAACGCAAGCGCTTTCTTCTTCCAAAGTCTGTTTGTAGCCACCATTGTACAAATTCAATTGTCATTGCTTTAGAGTACACCACATATAGATTGACACGGTCGGGTCGAATAGTCTCGAGGCTAGATGGAACAGGAGGTGAAAATAATCCTGGTTGAATAGAATCGGAATCGATGACTGAGCTTGCGACGTATGGAAATGTTCGTTGGCTCACAGATAGATCAGGGGTGAGATCGTCTGATGGGAGAAGTTGAAGGTTATTTGGCAGTGGTAGGTCTAAATCATATGAAGATGATCCGTAAGCATCAGTGAATTGAGACATCTAGTAAGATACCAATAGACGAGCACTTGGGTAAGGATTGTGAGAACTTTGGAAGACTTACAAAAAAAATCCTAGTGTGTGGACATTGATTCTGGGGCCTCGCGAAACCCTGCTCTTCTAGATGAAAAAGATGATAGATCAATAAAGGCCCACATAGGTAGAAAAAAGCTATACTGATTGGCTTACGGCTTACATGAATAATGGGTAACCCGTGGGTTACCCGCCAAGAACCCGTAAATCTATGGGTAACCTATGGGTAACCCGCTGGAAGCCTTGTAGCGATTAGTTGACCAAGTCCATGGTTGGGTAGAGGTCCTAAGTTAAGACGCAGCAAAGGTAAAAGAGCACTTGGTTAGATTACTTATAGATAAATGAATGTATAGCGACCATTCTGAGACCAAACGATTATGTTCAGTTCTAAAAATTGTGATTTTACAATTCATATTGTCTATGCAGAAAATGTTCCAACTATACTTCATGTTTATATATATATTTCCGCACTCCTAAGAACCGTTTCAACTAACTTTGATTTTTACAACCACGATAATGTCATGAAGTCCTTAAAATCAAAATGCAATCTGTTACCATCATTTATTGATTTGAAAACAAGGCAATTTCTCAATATTACGTAGGAGAAAAGACATTCATGACCAAAAGTTAAAGAGGTGACCGGAACACATGTAAATAACAGTATTTTATTATGGTTAATCAGCAGTTTTATACATTTTCGCATGAACTAATTGGGAGATTTATGCTATAATGGGTTCTTGGCGGGTACCCATGGGTACCCGCCAAGAACCCACGGGTTTTACGGGTATGGGTTTTGGGTCTTGGGTATAAACCCAACCCGTGGGTACGGGTCCTGAAGTTGGACCCAAACCCGACCCAAAGCGAGGTCTACTGGTGTAGGTGTAGAGCGCTTATTTAGCTCCGCTCGTAATATCTGTCATTACCGACGGGGGTCTCTTAATACAAGGACTATCTAGGATCTAATGATATTTCGTTGTTTAACCCGATTTGATATAGAAAGTTCCGAACCTCAGCTTTCTACAGGAAGTGAAGATCCAACTGAACGATTGGAGGCTGATAAAGAAGAAGAAGAACGGCTCCTTGATTATGATGTAACTCCAATTAGTGATGATGAAGAGGAAGGTGATAGTGAAAATGATATACAGCTGGAACATACTATACAGCCTAGCCCTAATAAACAGGATAACGATGCTGATAGTACTGAGGATGACTCGACTAAACTCCCATTACCGAGAGTCCTAATTCCTCAAGCACAGGTTTCTGACAGCCAGCGTCCCCAGAGAGAACGGAAGCGCCGTAGAGATGAGAATGAATATATATATACAAAGAAGCAGAAGTAGACTTTAGAATGAAGATTGCTGAGATTATTAAATTATGTGTATTGGAACTATTTGCGATTTAAAGATTTGCGATTTGAAGCTGTAAGCTAAATACCCAAAAATACAGAGATTTTCTACATAACTTGTGCAAATCACGGGATTTGATAAATTTAGCTGTGTTTGCACTGTTTACAGTACCGCGGTACTACCGTCGCGGTACCACGACACCGGACCAGAGCATTGGTACCGCCAAGCTTAGTACCGTAGAGACCGGAGTAGACCCTTAGTCACGGCACGTTACTGGTACCGCGGTACTGGTACCGCGTGACTTGTCAAGGCCTAATTGTGACTCACTCAATATCGCCGCCATAAGTATTGAAGTCATCTATATTGTCACAAGACAATATAGCATCATTTGGAGGCAAAACCTCTCTTATAATTGCCTCCCAACTAGCTATATAAGGAATCAACATTTCCTACTAGCTGGTATGTTAATTAAGAACAATATGAACAATCGACTTGCCTTTTGCTTACTACTATTGCCTATTCAGCTAAGTATAACCTCTCTCTTACACCTTATATAAACCTATTATATAAGATATAAGGCTTACCTAATATTACTTCCCCATATAATATTATAACCTACTGTTAGGCTATAATATATTATCTGCGTGAGTGCTAACACGGAGCCTATATTAATTCCAATCTAAGATGTTCGGATACGATAGAATTTAATATTTTTGATGCTTAACCGGGCTAAGAAGCTCTAGCTATTCTATGATTAGTATTGTACTGATTATTAATATCTTTATTTTAAGCTCGATCTAGAAGAGTGTAGACTTCGGCAGAACCCATTTTATAACCCATTCTTGGCATGCCAAGGACCCATCGGAACCCATCGGAACCCAAAATACATAAAACCTGCACAAAACCTGCATAAATATACCTAATTAGGCAGGTCTTGGCATTTTTATGCCTAAACTTTAATTTTGGGTTCTTGGCATTGGGTTTTGGGTCGAAGGTTTCGACCCAAAATGGGTTTTGCCGAAGTCTAGAAGAGTGGCGTTAAGTCGAGTATCTTCTTTTTCTGATAAAGCCCTTCTTTGATTTCACGATAATGCTGTTAAAGATAAAGGATATTACTGTATATAATATCTACAGTATCTATAATAAGCTTTTCTCCTATCTTGATATAGCCGAGGCGAAGCTTAAGAATAAAGGTGTGATCTAGAAGAAACGGATGTTGCGGGCACTCTAAATAGTAAAGAAAAAGCTCTCTAAGTACTATACTGCTACCGACTACGAGCCTTATGGTGATATCTATGCTCTAGTAATAATCTTCTCTCTATTAAAGAAGCTCCGGTACTTTTCCTCGACTGATTGGTAGGGTGATATTGATTATATGAATCGTTATTAAGAGGTCCTAAGCCGAGAGTTTGATCGATATAGGAAGATGCTTACCTATGATACCAATGACCTAGTAGTACTAGAGACTTCTAGAGTAGCTATTGATGAGAATGATGACTGTGATCTTGATACTACTTGTGCATCCTAGAACCAGCTATTGGAAGGGCTTGTAAAACTAGATAACGACGAGATTGTACGATATCTTGCTCGTGGAATTGAGTGATAGAAACCTCGACTTTTCTAGAAGGAATATAAGAGGAGCTTCCCGACCCTAGCTAGGATGGTAAGGGACATTCTATCTATCCCTGCTAGTAATGCTAGTGTTGAACGACTATTTAACTGTACTCGTGATATCTGTTATTACCGTCGTAGTTAATTGAAGCCGAGTATAATCCGTGGCCTAATGCTATATCAGTTTGCTACTAACTTTGATCTTCGGTAAGAGGAGCTAGGGATTATCAAAGAGTATCTATCCTAAGGTAAAGCTGCTTTGCTAGATCAAACCCGGAGATCATTACTATAGCTTGAGGTCTTGGAGCCTATTAGTGATAACGAGGAGGAGGATTAAGAGACTGGACTCGAGGCTACCTAGTATACTGAGAGCGGTGATAATGACTCGGATGATGATAGTGCTGAGCGACGTAGACGGGCAAAAGGAAAACAACCTCAAAAACGACTATACGAGGCTGTTGAAGAGGATGATGAGCTTCTAGAGATACCGGTCGATAGGAGTATGCTAGGCCGTTTAGGGCGGATTCGAAAATAGCTAAGGTTACTAGATGGCTTCCAGTTAGATCTATAAATAGCAAATAGGGCCTAGAAGATTCAAATTTATAAACCCCCTAAAAAATGTATAGACTGAATTTCTGACCGTGGTTAGAGATTCCAATTGTATACTACTGTGAGTAGAATAGTACTTGACCTTCTACCTATAATTTCTGACCGAGGTTAGAAATTATACTTACGGTTTACCTAGTGATATTCAATAACCTCGAGTACCAAGTATTACATCAAAAATATATAGGAATGTATAATAATAATACATACCCCTTGAGGTCACGAGTCTAGGCGTGTTTGTATTGTTTGATATCCATTGGATATCCGCAGATATCTAATGGATATGAGGTCTATATCCAAATCCGTAAGGCTGCGGATCTTGGATATCAAAAAATATCCATATCCGCAGTTTGCGGATATGGATTGTGGATATCCGCGGATATTGTGGATCGTGCCGCAGTCTACTTAGGATCTAGGTCCTAATCACTTATTGAAAAGAACTCTATCTTACTCGATAGCGCTAGGATCGTCCTAATTATATAGAGATTACCTTCGATACTATCTATCTCGGCGTAGTATTTCTTTAGTTTCTCTTTTGTAGTATCGAGGGAGGAAAGTATTAACTGTTTTTAGGGAACCTTCTTTCGACGAAGCTAACCTATCGATCTTTTAAGATAATCGAAGAGCTTATTATAAATCCTAAAGATAAGGTAGATACTTGAGTCTTTAGTATAACAAACTAGCGTAGTAAGCGTAAAAAAGGGCTGAAGAATATAAAGTAGATAGTCAATCTGTCGCCACCCCTCTGCACTTAATATAAAATAATGTTAATTATAGTCGGAATAGAACTTATTGAATACGATATAAAGCCTCTTCGCCTATCGGAGTATTAGAAATATCGAATTCTACCGTATACGAATATCCTAGATTAGAAGAAGCTATAGCGTATTACTAGGCTAGGTATTTAGGAATAGACCTGGCAGTGACCCTCCGGGTGGTCCATGATCTTGGACCCTCCACCCGCCCCTCCGAGGGTCGCTTGCGGGTGACCCTCCACGACCCGCAGCGACCCTCGGGTGCATAAATTCATAGCGCTAAGCCTAATTAAAGTGGATAAATCTGCTTACCTATCTTAATAAATTACTGTTTTTTACTTATGTATTGGCATTAGGAGGCAGTTATGGTCCCTCACTTCTAAGATTCGTATCAACTCACGTTCAAAAAATAGATTAAAAGCTTTAAGTACTATACAAATGTAGATTCAAAATAAAATCAGCCTAAAACAGTATAGAATTAGTGGTTGATATTATATAGAAGAGAATGTGCTGGTATTATGTGTGGATATATATATTTACTCTATGTATATACCTTCCAGTTTGTATCTTATAGTTTCGATTTTATTTTTCTATAGTAAAAGCCTATATTTCACCCTTTTTTTAAATAGTATAGTGCTACGACCGGATGAATTACCCTATATCTTATTTTGATCTTTATAATTAAAATGTTATATAGGCTTTATATACTAACTTGATGTACTGTCTATTTTCTGACCTCGGTCAGAAATATAGGGTGTAGAAGGCTTTATCTAATGATTTAATATACTATCAATTTTCTGACCGAGGTTAGAAATATAGGGTATAGAAGGCTTTATATAATAACTAGACACACTACTAGCTTTCTGATAGGGGTCAGAAAAGTGAGGTTTAGCTAAGGAGATAGGGTAGACCCCGAAATAGTTGAAAGGGGAGGTTTACTATAGGTTACTACGGGTCGCTGAGGTTCGTTAATGGTCTAAACGAGGGTCGCTGAGGGTCGCTAAGGGTCGCTGAGGTTCGTTAAGGGTCTAAACGAGGGTCGCTGAGGGTCGCTGAGGGTCGCCGAGGTTCGTTGAGGGTCTAAACGAGGGTCGCTAAGGGTGACCCTTATAAACTAACCAATAGTAATTGTTATGATAGGTTGAGAGATCAACTTCGTAAATTGTATATGTTAGTCCTCTATACTTTAATTATAGAAAGTAATTTACTATAAGTACTCTCTACTCCTTACTATATTCATGTTTATATATCTATATTGAATATATCCTAATTTTCTGACGCTTATGCTTCCTCAATATACGAGGGGGCACCGTTAGACGCTCTTTAATATATTCTTCCTACCGATACACTATTTACGACCCCTTACGCGTCGGAAAGTTAATAAACCTTAATATCGGCACACGATAGTTATCCGTTCCCTCTAAGCTCTCCGCAACGTCTACCTCTACCTCCTTGTCTTACGATAATTAACCCCGACCGTATCAATTCCTTCGCCCTATACTGTGATATAATGAGTAAGGAATTCGTTGAATGGTGGCTTTAGACAGAATTCGGGAAGTCTAAGCGCGTTAACTAGGACGCGCGCTATTAAGTACTATGCTAGGATAGTTTTGAGTAAGTGGCGAATACTAAGGATGGGAAACCAGGTGTAATGTGCAAGTAATGTCGGAAGGTCCTTGATTATCTAGCAGCTGCTCATACCGGCACCTTATCTATGAATAAGCATAGGAAGGGGATCAATTGTGCTAGATCTGCATTAGGAAGACCGAATATTAGGAATTTACTAGAGAAAGCTATATGTTATATTTTTATATATTATCTTATTTACTAACTTGTCTATAGGCAGTAAATGTACCGGCTCCTATCTTCTCGTAGGATATTTGGGAGTAGAAGCTACTGAATCTTATCACTATGTTATATCTTCCATTTTTGTTCCTTAAACACTAGGAGTTTGCCGATATAATCAAATACGTACGCCTTACTCTAGCTATGCTAACTATTCCCTCGCGACGAACTATCCGTGAGCGGTTAAAGGCATTTATCAATAAATACTAAGAAAGGCTCCTCTAGAGTCTACTACTAAATAGAAGGCTTTCCCTTACACTAGACTGTTGGATATCACTATTCTAGTAGGCGTTTATGGCAGTAACGGGCTACTTTCTTAACGAAGATTGGGAATACCGAGAGGTTCTCCTTAGTTTTGAGCCACTCTCTAGTATATATTCTAGATCGTATCTTAGTAAGGTTGTTACCCGTATATTATAAAGGTATAATATTCTTGATCGAGTACTCGCAATCACTACCGATAATACCTTAAACAATATAACACTGGTTTAGGCTGTAAACGACTTAGTAAGGACGATCCAATTGAGTACTGATTCTACGATTATCCGTATATCTTATATTGCTTATATTATCCAAATTAGCCTTATAGATCTACTTAGTAAGATAAAGGCTTCTCTAAGTAATAATACTGCTGAGTTATACTGGTCTAATGATCGTGTAAGGGTACTACGTATATGTTAAAGAAAGTATGAGATCGTAGATACACTTAATAAGGTAGGCTATATTCTAAATATTACTTCTATATATTAATATCTCTTCTAGGTTCGGAATCTTACTATTTATATTAACGTAAGCCTATAGCGGCGGGATATATTTTATACTCTCTAGGATAAAGAGCCTAAACTTGTTCCAATCTAAGATATTAGGATACGGTAGAATTCAACTTTTCTGATGCTTTGGCGAGCGAAGAGACTATAACTAGTATTCGATACCTTCTACTCGTAGTACGAGCAGCCTCACTTTGCGTTAAGTCTAGGAGAATGGAGGTAGATTGAATATCTACTCTTTATCCTTAAACTATTCTATAAGTTTATAAGTCTTATATCTAAGACTAAAGACTTGAGTATTTACCTTATCTTTAGTATATATAATCGCCTTTTTGACTACCTTAAGAAGGCTATTACTATACTTAGACGGAAGAAGGTTCCTTAGAAACAGCTTATATAATCTGCCCTCGAAGCCGCGTTAGAGAAGCTTTCGAAATACTATAAAGATACAGATAGTATCGAGGGGTATCTTTATGCTATTGGTATAATTTTGTCTCTATCTCAAAAGCTTTAGTTCTTCTCGTTAAAGGAATGGGAATCTGAGAATCCTAACGAAGCTAGTTAGAAGGATATTTACTGAGGTAGTCTTAAGACTTAAGTTGAGCGCTATAAGGAGCGGCTTAATATTGGGGAAAGTCAGTTATCGCTAAGTGGTCTTCTATCTAGGGTTAGGATATCCGAGCTTAAATCTGCGTTAGAGATGAATGACTCCTAGTAGTCTATCGCTCTATAGGAGGATAAGCTAACTTAATATCTTTAGTCCGGTAAGTCTAACTACCTATCTTAAAGCTTTATATCGAACTAATATTAATATATATCTAGCACCGTAGCGTTTATTATCTCGTACTTTCTAGAAAGAAAACTAATATAAATGGCCTATTCTTTTATGTATTATACGTGATATTATGTCTATTCTAGCCACTGGTACAGGCGTAGAGCGACTGTTTAACTCTACGCGTGATATTTATTATTACCGGCGAGGTTCACTTAAGCCGAAGACAATCTAGGATATCATAATATTTATATATATAATAAGGTTTGATCTATAGGAGAATCAGCGGCTGATTCTCTAGGAGTACCTATCTTCCTAGGAGATTGCAGCTTCGATAGAGGTAAGTAGTATAGAGACCGTATCGTTTGAACTAATTAGTGATACTGAGGAAGATATGGTTGAACAAACTCAGTCCCGACTAACTTTATAACTATCATCTAATACTATACTTGGGAGGAGATAAAGAAGTGGCTCACTAAGTGAAGGTAATGATATACAAACCAATCCTAAGGATGGTATAGATAAAGATAGTGAAATTCCTCTCCCTCGATCGTCTGGAAGAGTTCGGAAGGTATCAAAAAGGCTCAATAGATATGTAGTAGATAGAAACTAGGTTTAAGAATATATATTAGAAGTTGTCGTAACAATATATCACTAAATTAATTGCTCAATAAGTTCAGGCATGTAATCAGGTTACTTAAAATTACAGAGGAAATCTGCATAAATTATACATGTCACGAGATTTGCCTGTTTGTACTGTTTGACGACCCTTAGGGTCACCCGCGGGTCACTGCCAGGTCTATTTAGGAAGGCTTCCTTACGTTGAGGGCTTCCGTTGATATAAACTGTAAGACCTCGGACCTATTAGGAATTAGAATAGTTAGTATTATTAAATTATAATTTATGATTTATAAATAGAAGTATACCTTATTTAGAGTATCGGCGATCTTATATTTCTACTAGCGCGTACGAAGTAAACGTATACGATTATTAGACCATTCTGTCTTGGCGTTATTATTCTTTAGCGAAGCCTTGATTTTACTAAGCAAATCAACTAGACTTAATTGAATAATATACGTAAGGTAGGGCACTTAGATAATCGTAGATTCCGTCTTTATATGTAGCTTCTTGATTAAATTATTCACTGCTACGATAAGTATCTTATTGTTAGACGTATTATTAGTTGTTACCGCGAGCACTTGGTTAGCGATTTGGTGCTTTTGTAGGATCTAGAGAACTACGTCCCTAAGGTTCACGCTAGTATAAGATCTAGAAATTGGCTTAAACCTAAGTAGGATCTTACGATACTCCTATTCCTAGTCTAGGAAGTATCCTATAATAGCTATAAATACGTACTTAAATAGGGATGTCTAGTAGTTAAGCGTAATCGACATTTTTGTACTAGATAGGAGCTGTTATAGTATCTCTTATTGATACTCTGTAACGAAACCCTAGAGGCGGTCGCGAATCACCTTTCTTGATAGAACGCTCGGTGATATAGGTGCTAGCCGTACGTAGGAAATAAGGTTATGGAATTCTTAGTACTCGATGAAGAGGAAGGGTAAATATGATATAGTGATTAGGTTTAGAATCTTCTGTTCCTATATTTGTTAGGTAAAGAGAGGCGCTAGTCTTCTCTCGGCCTAAAATATAGTGAATTCATTATTAATATTAATATTAAATATAGGCTATTTCGAATATACCGCGTCGCTGAGTAGTTACTAGATATTACCCTTCTTCGTAATTCGCTGTCGATACCTTAGCCTATTAAGATACTTCTGTATCGATAAGTTTCCAGTATAATTTATAGCTAGATACGTAAGAACTATACGGCACCGATTATATATAACGCCAGGCTTTCTATCTTTAGTATATACAACTTATTAAAACCTAGTCCAGTAGTCTACGCGACAGCTAACCTCCTAGTTTAGCCGCTTTTTCTTACTAAAATCGGTTTAAAGCCACTAGTTAACGAATTCCGCGGATATATCGGTAGTAAAGACGATATACTCGTTAATACTATCTAGCTTAATTCGCGTAAGGGTATCTAGGGCCCGAGGTCCTACACGAGATCGGACTTAGTTGTCTAGAAGGTCTGGAAGGTCTAGAACTGAATCAAACTAGCTTTCGCGTTAGGATAGCGTATCGTTAGGGGTAAGGTATTGTAGCGCGTCTAGAGGTAACCCTTCGAAGCTAGATAATACGTAGCCGTAGCCGTCGGTAATCTAAGATATAATAACTCTAGTAAACCAGTGTAACTTAGTGAAGATAATAAGGAACTTACTAGTTATTCTATAGAAGTTACGGGGTCTTCTTAGGGTATCTATTTATCCCTATTCTATAATGCTCAAATTGATATATCAACTTTTATAAGCCCTATCTATATCTGATTCGCTAGTATAGTAGATCACTATAGAAACGAACCTCAATAAACCTCAACTAACCTTAACGAACCTTAATAGACCTTATCGAACCTCAACGAATCTCAACAAACCTTAACGAGAACCTTAATATAGGAAAAATAGAATGTCTAAGTCTAATAATTAGGACATTTGAACCGGATTCACGGTATATCTAAATCAATTAATCTAAATTCTAAAAGACAAAGTGATAGAAGAGGATATAACGGTTTAAATAATATTAAAATAAGGGGAATTGAACTACATCTTTATAGTTTTCTTAAAGAACAGTAGTTCTACTAATAAAGATATATATACTTTACAATGTCTGCGATATATATATCCATAACTTTATATACCATTTTATCGATAACCTCTATTAACAACCTACTACGTCGATATTATCGAATATTACCTATAATTTGTAGGTAACCACGCCTCCTATTTACTTTTCAATGAATATATCTTTATAATTTATTATGTTAATAAAGTATTTAGTGGAAAGTCTATTGGTTAACGAAACAGCTGTAAAAAATAGAGATGAATCATCAATTTTATCCAGCTAAAAGAGGAAAGGCGTTAAGAAATTATGTATATGTAGGTTCATGCGGGTCGATGGAGGTTGAACCTCAAAGAACCTCTGGAGGTTAATGGGCGGTTGGAGGTTAGTAAGGTTGGAACCTCACCTCTTGAGGTGAGGTTCGAGGTTCCGGGGTAGGGACCCATGCGGAGGTTCAAAGCCAGGTCTAGATTCGATCCTCCAATTTTTGGGCTGAAAAGGCATGTTTAATAGTAGTAAATTGAGTGTAAAAATGGTGGGTAGGCGAGGTTTTGCATTCAACTCGTTTTTGCATTTAACCCGTGCGGCCCAACTCCCCGGTGGGAGTTGGGCCGTGCGTTGGGTCGAGTATAGCTTTATTAATAGAGATAATCTTAGCCGGTAGCTCTAATTTACGACGATCTTTATCCTTTAGAGATAGATCGTATTGGTCCTATACTTTATAAGTAATTATAATTACTTTAATATATAGGAGCTATAAATTCTATAACTCTATATCCTTTAATATAAATTACTAGTTTATCGTAAGCTCTATATATAGAGTCGCTATAAAGGAAAGACTTAACTATATATCGTACCCTAAATAAACTCTTAACTCGAGTAATCTATATATAGATATCGAAGATATAATTATCTATATAAGGACTATTTTCGCGAATCTAAATCGATATACTAAAGCTTATACTATATACTATAAACTAATAATAAAGCGGAAGGATAGCTTTACTGATTTCCTTACTAAATTTATATAGCTTACTAAAGAAGCTACTATAATTAAAGAAAACCGGAAATATAATTTATACTCGAAGCTACTATACCTACTATAGAGTTAGATTATATAGGTAGTTAATTAGGATACTATAACCTTTAAAGTTCTCTTAGACTTACTAGAGTATATCTTACGAGATTAATCTTTAGTAGGAGGCGAAGATAACTTCTCATATATAATCTACTACTACTTTTAGCGGTAGTATAGGAATAGGAACGACTACGAAGTTAATATATACTTCTTATATAAAATATAAAGAAAGCTCTAATCCTAGTAGACTCTCGAATTCTAAACGAGATACCTTAATAAGAGAAGGTCGATACTTTAACTATAAGGAATAAGAATATATAATCTATAAATATCTAAAGAAGCAGCTAATTAGTACCGTTACTATAGCTTACCCTTCTCCTTATATTATTAAACTTAACGATAATAAAGATAATAATTAGGGAAAAGCCGATATCTAGGTTAAGTCTCCTACCTAGGTAGATAGAAGGTATTACTATACTCGCTAAATTTATATAAGTTAATTAAAGGTCCTAGAGATAGATAGTTTAGTTTGTAGTACTAGACTAATATATAATAGATACTCTTTTTCTATTTTAGCGTTTAGTAATACTAGAGTAGATAGATACGTATTCTTAAACCGAGGATTAAATATACTTCCTAGTAAACGATTTAGATTAAAAGTAGAGAGTATTAGATAGGAATATCCTGTCTAAAGATTTAACGGAAAGCTTAGTAAGCTAATAATATATATTACTTTCTTTATAATATATATAGATAGTAGAGTATAGTAATAAGTTCCGATACTAATTACTAATCTCGGAAAATATAATATAATTTTTAGAAAATAGTTTATAGATTATAATATTTTATTAGACTATAGTCGATATCGAATAATCTAGCTAGATAAGAAGACACTCTTTAATAATATATTAAGTAAGATAGTAGTACCGATATCTATTACTATTCTTTAGAAACTAAAGCTAAACCCTAATTATTAAGCTAATACTAACCGATAAGACTGTCTTTTCGGCTAAAGGAAATTAAAGATAAAGGACGATTATCGGCGTACTTATAAATACTAGTATAGATACTAATAGGTTAAAGAATAAAGAAAGATAAACCGGAACCTAAATGATAAAGGTAAGATAATAACTTCGAAAATTCGACGTTAAGAAGAAGCACTACTATTAATTAATATTAGTACTATTAGTAGTATAGGATTTAATCGTTTATATAAATAAGGAAAGGTTAATAAAGAGACTAAAATCTTCTCTATCTCGCTCTATAAAATCGATTATATTATTAATATTAAGAGTATTTAAATCCGAGATATAGAGATCGAAGAGATTAAAAAGACGCTTCTAAAGGAGTACTATAAACTTATAGAAATATTTTTAAAGAAGTTAGATAAATTACCGCCTTATAGGCCTAGGGTCAATTATAATATTATACTTAAAGTAGAAGCGTAGCTTAGATATTCTCCCCTCTATAAGCTATTATTAGAGGAATTAAAGGTAGTAAAGAAGTATATTCTTAAGAACTTATAAAAGGGTTTTATTATCCAAGTTCCTCTCTATATACCTCGCCGATCTTAATAGTAAAGAAGCTAGGTAGAGGATTATATTTCTATATCGATTTTAGAAAGTTAAATATAATTATAAAGAAAGATTACTACCCTCTACTATTAATTAATAAAGTAATTTAATAAATAAGTAAAGCGAAGATCTATACGAAGCTTAATATTTAGTAAGGATTCTATCGGATCTAACTAATACTAAAAGTAGAAGACCTTACTATATTCTATATAAGATATAGATCCTTTAAATATAAAGTAATACTACACATAAGTATGAGACGGTGAATGGGAGGCCAGAAATGGCCGCCTCGGAGGCCGTTTTAAGCCTTCTACTCACCGTCTCTGGGCTTGGCATCACGTGCCTCAATGCCGACGGCCGACTCTCTCTACTGCCACTCATGCTTTGCGTTGGCTGTGCCTGGTACCTGGCCCGAACAAAGGCCCCTTCTGCTATAGCAACCGCCGCCGCCGCCCCACCCTCAGCCATCCTCCTGAAGGAGAGGAACCGAAGATGGCTCCCCTCCTTGGTTCCCTCCTTCCTTCAGATTTTATAAATATCAACGGCCATGACCCCGACAAAAGTTTTTTCTTGCCACCAAGCAACCCTTCCACTCTCAGGTCGGTCTCTTCAATGGCACGACCACTCAGGTGTGAAAAGAGAACCGGTTTCTACCAATTCCATGTCTCTGACTTGCCTTCTTCCTTGTACCTTCTTCGATAGCACCCATCTCCTCCTGCCATGGCATCTCGTGGTTCTATTCCGTCCGGGGATGAGAGCGATATTAGCCCAGGCCATTCTGAGATTCTTTCGGACCACGCTTCCGACACTGATTCCTCCTCCACCGCACCCAGTGTCTTCGACTCAAGCAGCGAATCCGAGTCTGAGTCTGAAGTTGAGTCCGAAGATGACCTAGCATCGGAAGATGAAGAGGAGCAACTTCCACCCGAATATTACCTCCACGAGGCCGAGTCTCTTGATGTTTCCCAGCTTCGACAGAAACGCTACAGCCCGAAAACCCAAGAGAGATTGGATGAGGCGCAGCATTTCTGGGACGAGTGAGACTTCACTTCAAGATCCCCCCTACCTTGCTTGGTTCGCTGATTGTTCTAGGTTCTGCAAGGGCACCAAGCGCGATCCTGTGGAATGTTTGTCTTGGCTTTCTGATAACGAGGAGACGGTCCGCTTCCTCAAGGCTCTCTTCTCATGGCGGTGTGACCAGCGACGGGGAAAGGACGGACGTCGTCGCACCGCGGGAGTGAAAACCAAAAGCACGCTCGATGCATTTTGGAAGTGGTGGCATCTGATCTACAAGGCCGAGGTTGGACATGAGCTCAGCAAAGATGTCCATGTTAAGATCCGTGACGTGAGATTCCGATTGAGTATCGATATCAATATCAGTTGACGCGGCTGACTTTCTATAGGTGCTTGCGATAGTTGCGACAGAAAAAGGTCTTTCTCTGAAAGGTCGACCGAAAGCGACGATGTATGTCGAAGATGTGGCCGAGTTTGCGCGAGTGATCCTATCCACAACAGAAATGACCTTTCCTTGTGGCTGGTACCGGATACAACTCCTTCTTTTCTGCCAGCTAGCCGCTATCACCGGTAGCCGTCCGGGGGCACTATTGAAACTTCGCTTCCAGGACCTCAAGCTGACCTTAGTTCGAGATCCAAATGGTGGACGGCCCCGACTTTTCATTTATTTGAGGCCGGAATTCACAAAAACATTTCTTGGCGAGAAAGAATCGTAAGAACGTCCCCTCTCTTTTTGCTTCCTTTCCTTCCCCTTTCACTTTATGGCTGTTTTCTCTGCGCAACTCTATATGCCGAAGTTCTTCTGCCAACGGATCCAGTCAAAGCTTGCTTACCATTTTGAAATAGGAATACGTTCCCAATTCCGGAAATCATCTTTGATCCCACCCTGGTTCTCAGTCCTCATGTCTTTCTGCTAGGTATCCTCTTTAGGATTGGCGCATTCAAAAGTCTGTCCAAAGACGGCCCTGTGATGGACAACCCTGAGAAACTGTACCGTCTTCGGGTCCTCCATGGACTTGGTGAGCAGGAATTAAAATTGAAAGACGAAATTCTCAGTCAAAACGTGTTTTGCCAAGCACTACGCGAGCCTAATGGGATTCGAATCGCACTAGAAGAAAGACTTACTAGGGGATGGCTGAGTTACCGAATGAAACGAGGTGGTGAAATTACGGGCTTCGCAGAAGTCGCGAAGCCATATTGCCTCCGATACGGTGCAGCAAAAGCGTTCAACGACAGTCGTGAGTGAAACAACGTGCATGATGGTATCCCCAGACTAATGCTTTCCTCTTAATCAGCGGATGTGTCCAATGAACTACAGAACGTTATGCTGCAGCATGCTAGTATCGATACGTTTGTTCGACACTACAGCGTGGGTATTCATGTAGATGCCCAGGCAATTGTACGGGGCCTGCCCGCTCAGAAGCAGCTCCTGCGGTTTGCCTGCTCGATGAGTCGGTCCATCGATCCCCGCAGACCCTATCGACTAGAGGATTCAAGCTGTATCAATGACATTCCACGTGTCCGCACTCTAGAAGAGAGGAAGCAGGTGCGGAAACAAGACCGAGATGCTAAAAAGCGCACATATGAAAATGCCCAGGCTGCATTACAGCGGGAGTTTGGTGAGAATCTTGTGCGGAGGAACTTCCCTCAACCCCGAACGATCCGCAAGCGACGGAAAGCTCAAGAGAAGAGAGTGAAAAAGCTATGGCAAAAGTTTGATAATGCAGACGAGCAGTATGATCGCTCAGTTAAGCAACTGCGGAATGAGAAAGGGCGGCAACGGAACCTCTTGATTCGTGAGAACCTGGAGCGTTACAAGAACGAGCAGCCAGTGATCGACAGCGAACGGCAACTTTCCGGAAAGGTTGTTGACGAAGAAGTATTGGTTGCGCTGGAGCGAACAGGCTACATGACACCGCAGCATATGACACTTATTGACACTGTCCTGACGATGCCTGGTACGACGATCGAGAAAGAATATGAGCGTCGAATTGCTGCGATCAATGCAGTGATTGCGGTATGCGATGCAGAAGAGGGTGCACCCTCGCGGCGTCGTGTCACCCAAAAACGCTCCGCCGATGATGTCGATATGCCACCAGCTGCCCCCCTGCCTAAAAGGCAGAATCCAACCGCTTCAGATAAGAGCGACGATACGTTTTCGAAGGCTATCGCTTCGGTTTGCGTTAAATCTCCAACAGAGAGACCAACGATCTGCTTCATTTGCCTTGGTAGCCCTAGTCTGCCACAAAGAGAGCGCTTGTGGATGTACAAGAACCCTGGATCTCTGAGCCGACACTTCGTCAACAGGCATATCAAGCCGTTTTCAAATGACATGCACTGTGAGTGCTCTATTTGCGGGGAGAAGTTGGAGTCAAAGTCCGCGCTACTGAATCATGCGGAAAGGGTGCATGGGACTGTCTCCCGCTCTTCTAAAACAGCCCTTGGTCTGACATGAATAGGAAGAAGTTTCCGTTTCCTCACTTCGTGAAGATGTTATCGGAGAATTTCGTAGTTCAGGGTTATGGGTGCGATACTTTTTATCTTGGTTGGGACATATAGCCTCGTTTAAATTTTGGTAGAGCTGGTCTTTGCCGTGTAACAAGAATGTTTGATTTTCGCCTCCATAAACCTGGCCAATTTCGGGTAAAAGACGTCATGTTGGTGGAAGGAACGGGGTATCGTCATATGTGCCTCCTTTGTCATGTCGTGCTCTTAAACATACAGGCAGCTGCCAACTACGAGTCCGAATCATGAAACTGTAGTATAGTACCACAGCTAAGGACTAGATTGAAAAGACAATTGATCTGAGGATCTATTAAATTGGTCCATGATCTATGTAATCGCCCCAAAGGCCATCAACACCCTCCCGTATTGAAAGCTATGTTGGCGCGTGGCACGATTACGGTGTATTACAGCATATTCTTCCGGTATGGTGCAAGGTTACCATACAAAACATAGAGCGATGAGTGACGGGTAACAGATAACCAAGTGTGACAATACAGTGCGGGGAACTTACAGAATTTCCCCCCATCGGAGTTGAGTCCAATTTTGCCACAGCTTAGCCTACCCTGAGCCTACCCTGAGCCTACCCTGAGCTTACCCTGAGCCTATCTTGAGCCTACCCCGAGCCCACCCTGAGCCTACCCTGAGCCTACCCTGAGCTTACCCTGAGCTTACCCTGAGCCTACCCTGAGCTTACCCTGAGCCTACCCTGAGCTTATCTCGAGCCCACCCTGAGCCTACCCTGAGCTTACCCTGAGCCAACCCTGAGCCAACCCTGAGCTTACCCTGAGCTTACCCTGAGCTTACCTTGAGCCCATCCCGATCTAAAAGTGAGGTATCTTCGAAATACTAATTTGAGCTCTGTTTGTTTCTTTCTTCAGAAGACCAGTAATAAAAATGCCTTCTGTCTTACTATCTATTAGGTTTTTGTAAGGACTATTACTTTTGCATATTATCTATATCAAGACTACATTTTCTTTAGATTTTATCACGGTAATTTGAATAGAATGCGGACATACAATGTAAATTTGATAGCGTTAGAACCCAGTGAGCTACAAGGAATAGGCAAGGTTACGCTTCACGCGCAAAGTACGCGCTACCCAATGATCAAATCAGTCTGGGTTCGTCCCGGAGGGGCTGGTAGTAATTTTACGTAAGCGTGTGCTCATAGCGAGTGCCCTTTTTCTGTGGTGGTTCAGAACCATCCATCACGCAGTAGTAGTACCAGCTCAAAGTGATTTTTGGCACTTTGACAGTCTGGCCGGAGAGCACTTGGGGCGATTCCAGTGCGAGTAATGGCTGTGACAATTGATGGAGGCTGGAAAAGTTACAACTATTTATATTCATGATCAGTACTGTAGAGATATATATCAGAAGAACAACGCCTCTAAAGTTGTCATTGACATTGGTTTTCGGCCTTTCATTGAGCCACTAATTTGTGTGTCAATTCTCGGATAGCAAAAAGATACAGTAAATGAGGGGGGCAGCTTATAATAAAAAGAAACATTGCGTCTACTGAAAAGAACGCTTCACGAGGAATTTTAGAGCACAAAGCCAGGGATGCGGCAACATTTCAAACGACTTCCATTGCCGATAATATTGACTAACGTTGAGGAGCCTTCAAAGGAAAACAATTCAATGAATTGTCAGCTTATGCACATGATAGCAGGCCTCTTTCAATCCTCCACAACCAACACTCATGGATGGTCAACCTGGGACGGTCAAGTGCGTTTGGTGTATCAAGAAACCAAATGTTAATTTGCTCAAATCAAGTTCGAGGAGGCCATTTTGACATTTTGAGAAGTTAATTTGCTGGAATTTCTGACTGGTTTATCTCCCTGTGATTTTCTCGGTTGTAGTGCGGGTCTCGAAAACTCCCTCTTGCATAAGTTGGGGTGCATATGAGACAGAGCAGGTAAATACAATACAGTTCAATGCAGCCTTCCATATCTCCCAGTTATGTGTTCGATTGGCTACCACTTCCTGGGAAGTACATCTCAGTCATCGCATACCAATTTGTACATTTTATACTCGTGTTCGCCACTGACGCATTTTATAAGAGGAACCTCAATCGGTTCAGAATGACACTATAGATTCCTGTAAATGTACACTAAAGATTTGTTAGTGGTAATATACAGTCTAAAAATTGCCGGGACGTACGAGTGCATCCTGATTCGACAGACTCAACGCTCACGGAGCGGATTGTATCGTAATTACCCAATGGCACACATAAACCAATGTAATCGCCGTAGATACCTTCCTGCCAAGGTTACTAGCACGACAGCCGGGCTGTCCGCAAGCACAGAGTTGTGCATATCGATGGACTGGGTTCCTAGTGGCAGCTACCATTCCCAGGAGGGAGGCTGTCAAGAAAAGAGCAGTAATGTAATGTATGGCATTTGTGGTGGGTGTTGCAAATAACAACCCCAAAGTGATGTGTTCTGTGTAAACATGAATGCCGATGGAATCTGAGGGAAGGTCTTTATAAATACGTTATGCTCCCGAGGATATTTAGATGGGGGCAAGAAACTATAGAGTCAGCGTGGATAGCTCGTACGCCAACCAACCTTTTAGTTTGCTAGTGGTAAAATGAACTAACTGGTACTGGCTCTTTCCAACTCAACTTTGGAGTGTTAAAGACGATCACTAACCGGCCGCTGGGGGTAATAAAAGCTGGAGACATAGCCCCTGAATGCCGTTGCTCACCAGTTGTTTCAGCATCCCAGTATTCACCATTGGTTGAAGTCTGCAAGCGACATACATACGTACTTCTGAAATCTGGCTGTTTCCCTGCCCTACTTCTTGCGTTCTGGCTGCTTAAAATTCATCTATCATGGATGTCTAGCAATTCAGTACCGTTGCGATCTCAAGAATTGGGCTTTGAAGAGCTAAGTTTATTTTTAGTAGGAAAATTGTGAGCTCCTCCAAAAGAATACATGAGGTTTTATTATCGTGTGGAGATTGCCCGCATGAAATTCTTTGTACTCGGCTCTTCAAAGGTTGTCTATGTCACTAGAAGTCCCTACGGTATTCAATGTTAACCTTGATCTTTCACTAGCAATGTAACGTTAATTATGTAGTATTAAGTTCACTAGAACGCAACATTAGAAGGATTTGTGCAAAAACAATGGATTATGTCGAGGAAGAAACAAAGTACCCTAATAAGTGGTAAGATAACTCTAGGAGACGCGTGAAATGTTGCTTATTGGTGAAGCCTACGACTATGACAAGGATTCGCGAATATCTGAGTTGCGTACCAGATCTTGTCCCTTAGCACTTTTTAGAGCCGGGGTCGTAAATGCAATTCAAGCTACTGGAGAGCAGAGCTGCTCTTGCGAGAACCACCAGATCATCGTTTGGGCGGTGCTTCTCCGCCAATAGGGGTTGCTACTGGATATTAGCGAAACACGATACCTTGCTAGGAGAACTCACATTTCTTAGCGACCTGATTGATTCTGCTGTCTCGGTAGCGGACAAAAACTCTACGGCGGCAGAATCGATTAGCCATCGCTCTAGATCATTCACGCTAACAACGCCTTGATCTTTGCTATTTTTCTGTATAAGCCGTATTATTATCGACGGAAGAGCCGCAATATATACTATTTTAGATTGCTTTAGCGTGCAATCTATATAAAGGTCTAAACTTGCTGCGAAATGTTAGTCAGATAATATAAGGATACGGCGGTTAATAAACCTATCTTGATGATCCCGTCAATGCCAAATAATATATCACTATAGGCTAGTGATTAATGCGCAAGGCTAAATAAAGATAAGTAGCAGGCGCTATCTAGGATCTAAAATATCAGAACAGCTTATCGAAGGGCATGAGGGACCAACCTGGTAGATAATAGATCCTAATTCTATCTCGCTAGGATAAATAGACGGAAAAGCGACAACATGCGCCAGCGTTAGCAGTAAGTCATCAACTAGGAAGGACGCGAGATCTTCGTGTATATAGCATTTATGTAAGGAGAGAACGTTCCTATGTTCTAGACGTCCGAATCTGTATATTAATCTTCGAGTATTGTCTTTCCCGTATGTCCGGATAGCTACAATACGAGATAGGCGAGTGCGGCGTGTAGTAATTGTAACTTTACTAGTATTCTTATACGTAATAACTTTCCGATAGGTATCCTACGGTGACTCCTATCTTACAATCAGGACGGATACGATCTTCTCTAGGCCACACAAGTGGGGTAGGCAAAGGCTTTTAGGAGGTCCCGTGATAACCTTTAATCTACCGCGGCGGTGAGGTCCTATTAAATTCGTGGTGGCCGCTGTATAACTCTCGCGGGTAGTGGGGGCCGATATCGAAATAGGGAGCTAATATTGAGCTTTGATAGTGCCAAGGTCATATATCATGTTGTCTTTGGGTAGGTTGGATGACATGATGACAGGGCGGTGTTCTCTCGGATTCAAAACGTAAGAACTAAGAGAGAAAGTGCAATTCGGTTGTTTTGTACGTGCGGTATTAGGGATTCGACTCTCGGTCGTGATAGGAGATACTAGCATCGACTGATAGTCGTAAGATAAGGCCGATTAGCCATAGAGCTTATATATAAACCATTAACGGCATGTGTATCCTTTTATAACTGACAATAAACTATCAGCCATCATAAAGCTAAGTCTCGAGCTAATTAGAAACTCGATGCGAATTAACAGATGACCGCACTGCTCAAAACTCAACTTCTTCAGGATCTTATTACCCTACATAGCGCTAGGGAATACTATCCACGGACAAATTCTAGTTTCCCTAGGACCGACAACGCGCCAAAAATAAAGACAGAAGCTGTCAAATAAGTCAGAGTCTACGGTAGCTTCTTTGTAACGGCGGCCTTATGTTTCGCTTATGAGTCGACGAGCGCACCGGATCAGGCATGGTGTGGTTATTACAATAATTGGTAGGCTTATGAAGTGGTAAACTTGCCTGTAATTATTACGTTGCACAGAGCTCCACTTATATGGCCATATAATGACCACTCGCAACTTCTATACAACCAGCATCTAGTTAACGCTGCAACGACCATGTTTTCCAGGTGAAGAGAGAGAATTCGGTGGACTTGGTTATGGTTAGGTATGCCTTTGGCTTGGAAGCTGGCTTTTTAGCACGGCGAGTCGCTCTCTCACAATTCTCGGACGAATACTGGCACAGCTGATTGGGCCCCGGCGCTCTGATTTTCTTGTCTTACCAATGATAGGGCCAAGCTGTTCTATATTGGTTCATCTGAATGAATATGCAGACATTTAGACACAGAATGACCGCCAAATAGCCGAATTGTAAGGACCAGCAGTCATGAGCCGATTAACAGAACGGCAAAAATGGTCCAGTTATTGTAGATGGTAAAGCACAAAAATTTGCATCTCTACGAGTGAAGCGGGCTGAATAACCAAAGAGTGGCTGGAATTGATATTCAAGGCAATAGCATTTTGAAGAATGCTATTGCTTCATCCTTCCAATTCCGATTTTTCTGGTACATACATGTACTCTAGGCATCTTTAGTCGCTATTGCATTATTTGGAGATCAAGATGCAGCTGGCTTATATATATTTATTTTTGCTTGTCGAGTGGTCTCCGCACCTGAATGTTCTTTGTCCGCGGACTGATAGACTAGAAGCTTAACAAGATCTTAAATACTGTCCCTTAGTTGCAAAACACTATATTTGCTCGTCCATTTCTAAAAGGGCCAGCTATTCTATCAAAAGATAGCCAACGAGGTAGTAAAGGAGTAACCTCTTAATCATACAGCTCGTCCGTATCCGCGGCAGCACACTTCGTGCACTTCTCTTCTGGCTGTATCGGTGGCAAAGTACACTTGGATACGGCGTCTGATTCCATCTCCTACCTCGCAATGATATATTTGTACCAGCTTTGTAGCAATTGGGTGGCGAGATATATAGTGGCCCACTCCCTAAACAAAATGGTGTCGGAGATCAAGATGTGGTCAGATAGTATTTGTAGGTATTGAATTGTATTATTTATCATTCGCCTGCTAATTTTTGTAAGGCTTGGGAGTCTCTTTCGATACACAAGTCTGCGAGCGGCCTAGTATTTGAGAGCTGGAGTATGAATGTCGACGTCGCTTTCGTGAAAAGGTTGGGGATTCCGCTGGTCTCTTTTTCACGTTCAGAGGGGGCAAGTTGTGGCTTTCAGCCTTTATGGCGCTTGGAGTGATCATATAGTCCCTCGAGCTAACAACAGAAGTAGCTAACTCTGTAGCTATAGAGCCACTGGACTGGTCAACAGATGGCTGTAAAACCTGGCTTGTGTGGCCGCGATTTCCGAGGATAAACTGGCCAACAACCCGACGGAAGCTTTTAGTCGGTTCATTGCCTCCACGAGATAGATTGTCAGCCGATGAATTCCTCGAGAAGGGGATCTAAGATAACGATACCAGTTTGCCATGTGAGTCCATTGTTTTCTTCTATGTCTGGGGTATTGGACCCTTTGATACCTATGACAGCTTGTGGTCCATGATGATTCCTTCTTGCTGGTGATGGTGCTGCACTGGCAAGAGGAAAATAAGGGTGTAATAGCTTCCACAATGGGACAATCATGAGCATTTGAATGCTTGATGTCCACCATGAAAAAGATATCTGCTGTCAAGTTTCCGCGGGTTAGCAACATCGGCGCCGGCTCCCAGGAGGACTGCGGATGTTAATTTGTTGCCTCAATCACGGTACGTAGATCAAGACGATCCAATCAACGATGTCTCAATCCAGTTGCCATATCCACGTGTTGCCCGAACCACCAATTGATTTAAAGTGTATTCCCGGGAGCAACATGGCTGCTAGATTGGAATTGGTAGTGAATAGGGACATGTGGAAGGGCGTAGCATTTCCGATATCTCGTGGGTTGCTATCCCGTCGTGATTCAGCTAATAAAGAAAAAAGCGACCGGCGGAGTCTTGTTTGTGCTTCCTGTAGCACTGGGGCACAACAGCCTGGTAGTATCATGCTGATACATTCGCTGAACATTCTCAGATAACAACCTTTGGCGATGTATGGGTGGTGAATGGTGTCAGAAAATTGATGTTAACGTTCGGAACGTTGAACATGACAACCACTGAACATCAACAGCATGTTTTCTCGCCTATGGAAAATATCTATTTGAGCTAGGGTGCAAATAAGGGAGGTTCGGATGGGTAAGGAATTAGGCCACCGCAACTTTCCGGAGGATAGATTCTGTTATTGACCAGCTCTATAACCACAGGTATAGGTGCATTTCGGAGGGCCTGACAAAAATGCAGGACTCTTGCTTGTTATTTTGTAAGATTAAGGCATTTCTGAAATAGCGCTGTGGGTTATAAATACTTTCCCTGGTACGATCTGGATCAACACCGGCACCAGGGCCAGTCATTCACAATGAAGCTCTTTGAAACCCCACTTGATATTTGGTTAAGTATCAAGGACTTTCTGACGCCAGCAGATGTCGAAAACATCATAAACACCAGTTCTATCCTCTGGAAACAGATCTTCAAAAATACTAGTTGGCTGGAGTTTGCTCTGACATTTGATGGATGTTCTCCAGTTCTTATTGGCCATAACTTGAGCGCCTATCGGCCCAGAAAATCGTCAACCCGTCTCTACCTTGCTCTTATCGCAGGTGATTATTCAGGCGATCTCAGATACGAAAGTGAAAAGTTCTTTGCCGCTCTTCGGGATGGCTGGAAATATGACAAGAATAGATATGAGGTGCAATTCCCGTCTGGCATTACCTTGAATATTTACGATGTTATTGAATGTCATGAATCGGTAAAGCTACCTTTGGAAAAGGTTTTCACCAACACAAAGCAAGGAGTCTACTCGGAATACTGTTACTACAGATATCCGGCGATAAAGGAACTTCGGTCATCCGATATCGCGAAATGGGATCCTGACTACAGACCGCATCCACATGCGCTTGGTAGGTGGTATGGTCCAGCCTGCAAGGGCAGGGACATAAAAAACGGTTGCAGGGTTACACTTTTGAACCAGGATATGAAGACAAACCACATCATTCGTCCAAGTCATATGAAAAGCAAGCTATGGGCAAAGATGGCACGAAGTGTGCGCGATTGCTCAGTGCGTTGATTTTGTCCGTCCTCTCCGTTCTACTTCCTCTGCTCCTCGAGCGTTAGGATTCCCATTGTTGGACTTGGAGGTCATGGTGTCTTTGTTGTCTTTGTTGTCGGGGTTGGCGGGGTCTCACGTATACATAGAGGTGGATAGTGTTTCAAGATGAATAATCAATATTAAAAACAACTATAGTTGACTCCAGATACAAGACGTAGCGCGAGGAAGCAAAAGAAAGGTAGCTTCCTCGCGTTCAGGGGAACCCATGTACACCATGTGGGTCCCGTGCGGATCATATCTCCATCCGTTCCGCATGCTTAATGTATATCCTTGACATCCTAGAAATGCTTTTGAGTTTCCCAGATTCAACATAGTGATTCCGAGAGTCAACCTAACCAGCATAGGAGTTTGCCAGAGTCTCTTGCCGGCCCGAGATGTGTTTCTTCTGTCAACAATCTCCGTCTTGACGCGACACGCTCCACTGAGATAAATCCATGTCTACAATTCTTTGGCCACCACCGTTAGGTATGAATATGGTTTCGATCTTAAAATATCCGAAATTAAGCGAAACTGCCAACAGGTTTTGGGGGTGTATTGGCATCTAGTACTTGCAAAGATGAAAAGGTCGCGTGGTTTTGGTGCTCTGCGATTTTGAACGTTCAGGACTTCATTTGTATCATTTCTAAGCTTACTCCAAGGTCTAAATCATGGCTATGCTCTCTGATACTAATCCCAATGCCGACTGTGTCACACCTCCGCTGTGACCAAGATCACCTTCGAGTGGAATTTAGTCGTGCTGACCGGCGGGGTGGTGCAGACGTAGAAGGGCGTCGTGGTAGATGAGCTCCTAGCCTAGCCGAGCGACAGGGGCCATCCTCCACGCTCTGCTCAACTGATCTCCCTTGGGGTCCCACTGACCGCTGACGCGACTGGCTCTGACTCGGGTCATTTAGTGATGAATTCGTGATAGTGGCAGGTTCTCTCTCGGGAGATGATTCACTTGCCGTGCGCATATGATGTGTCTCAGCATCCGACGATTGGACTCGTAGTGGGCGAATCGAAGCGTCTAAAGGCCCTTCGTTTCGACTGTATTGATCAGCACCTCGGGCATTGCATAATCAGAATCAGCCCTACTTACCACACACAGCATGACGTCCCAAAACCTGTACTTCGTTTTTCCAGCCACTCTTCCGCGTAGGCCAGGTGGGAAAGCGCCTTACACTGACAGCGCAAGATCACATATTTATTTGCAAGGTCATCATCCTCGGCCAGACAAAATACACAGTGGATATCGTCGAACTCGTCACTTAGGGTGAGACCCTTGAGCGTCAAGTCTTGGACGCCAGCCCAGATATTAGCGACCGATGTCAGGATCGCTGGTTGAGCTAGCGAAACATGCCATGGAACACTATTCGTCCGCAGCATTACGGAAGTGATAAATAGATTGAATGGCTGCACTGGCTCGGGGTTGGTTAACAGCGGCACCGGTGGGTCTTGTCTGAGCCCGTGAGGTGACCTGTCGGTGTTGTCTGGTGCAGGGCGACTCCTAGACACTAACAACATCTGACACTAGCCCGGATGCGCAATGGATGGAGCGGCAACTCTAGAGCCATACGTCACTCGCGCCTGGTTGCGGACGGCTGCTTTATACCACCGCTGGCCAACTTGGTCGGCCTGCCGTTGACGGTGCCATCTCGCGCAGAAAAAGACTCTAGCAATATCATAGAGCTTTGACTGCAAAGTTGACAGGTCAAATGGCTCTCTGGAGAGAGTGATCAACTTTTGATGGCCGATCTTGGTGTCTTGAACCTTGACAGAGTTTTTGCATGGCTCGCCTTTCTTCGTCACCCCGCAACAGGACACAGGACCACCATAAGGGATCCCGCAGACAGCAAATGGGTTCCAAGGTAGGACAGAGGACATTGAGCTGATGACAAAGGCAGAAAAAGATTCGAATGGGTATTGATGTTGCGCAATCTCCGCAGGGTTTCCTCGCCAGCTTTATATGCCTTCATCATGGGAACTATACTTACATCGTGTCAGGGCTGCTGACGTGGAAATTCTCTCTTGAATCAGTCAAAACGTCGAAGAATGCACTGCGATGCAGTATCTACCGCTACACCGCTGATCAGTGGGTTGCAAGAAGGATGTCTCATTCTGGTTCACTCTTTGGATTCAGTGGGCCGTGCATTTGGACCGTGCATTCGCGGAATGGCATAGCTGGCAAACTGCGAGTCGCCTAAGGGCATTTTGAAGAGCGTGTTGGGTCATGAGCTTCAAGACCGAAGGCTCTGGATACGACATGTGGTATGTTCCCCCTTAAAATGGGTCCCCTAGGCTCTATTGCTACACTGCTATATGAATTATTTGCCGGTTTCTTGGATCTTGAGGCCCAGTTGTAAGGGGAAAGTCGCATATACATCCCAGTGAAACCAGATGCCGTGTGAGTCCCGCATATCGTATCTCCACTCATTGTGTATGCCTCGCGCGTATCCCGACAAATGTGGCTAGAGCTCCCAGGAAATAATAACCGCTTTTTCAGGAACAAGATGAGGGGTGCTGGGAACTAGCTAAGTCAAGCCTCTTCTGCATGGGCATGTACTGGCGAAAGAGCAAGAAGAAAAGCCTACTGTGTACTTTCGGAAGCTTATATATACTGTGCCCTTCCTACATGGTAGCAGATACTAGCTCACAATCTATGTCTTCTCTAGCTGCTTACATACAAACCTCGTAATTGGAACGAGACGCTTATAAATTTACTTTTTCATCATGGCCTTCAATCCTGCTTATCTACAATGGGTATTGGGCCAAGTATTGGGTGATCCCTTGCACCGTGAGCGGTGTATATGGGCGGGAGATGACGGGATTCATTGTCAAAACACTGTGCCGCTTGACTCCCGGACAAATGGAGTATTGTGCTTTCAGCTGCTTCAGGGCCCTCTGTTAGTGTATCCACTAGCGTAGCAGGAGATTTCCTTAGCTGCAAAGCAGTTACTTTGCTTTGAGTGTAGACGTTATCGCTGTCGGGCAAAAGTGTGGGCCACCCGATTTTTGCATCTGTTGGATCAAGCCAAAGATGTCACGGTTCACTCGGAGCCTCATGATTCGGCTCCACTGGTACATCAATGTCCAACCAGCATGTCCCACAATGTCGCCACAGCTGTTTACCCTAATGGGCTTTTTTCAAAACCGGAGGTTGCCTGGTGAAGAAGCCAAACTACGACATACCCTTAGGTGCATTTAGGTTGGCCCGAGCCGTGAATATCGAGGATCCGGGCATTCTCCAGACGACAAGCGGTTTCAATTGTGCAGTTATTACATGCATCCGGTACAAACTATGTAATTCATGAATGACGAAAGTTTGTTACTTGCCCACGTAGTGCGGTCTCTCAACTTCCCTCACAAACGAGTTTCGCACGGAATGGCCACCTGAAGGCTCTTTGTTCTCGCACGACGACCTGACAGGTTGTGGAACTAAAAGAGTTTAGTTTCAGTCTGCTTTGTGAATGTTCGCGGTAGTGGATCAAAACTGATCGGGGTGCCTTTGTCTTATTTTCATGATCTGTTAACGTTATTTAGGGACGCCTCTGGGGATAGGGCGGCTGATCGTCGTGTACGTTCCAATTCGGAAGCGGCGGCAGGTATCTCTGGGAGAGATTTTGATCGGCTGATACTGAGAAAAGTATATTTAAATTCATGAAGCTTTCGCTTAAGCCTCTAAAATCTCGAAGAACAAGTTTTCCTTATATCTCACAGTCAACGTGCTTGTGGTGTGTAGAAGGAGGACTATAGTTTTGAGGAGATCTTTAGGATCTGGGGAACAACAATAATACTCGGAGGCCTATTCAAAACAAAATAATATGATAAAAAACTCATCGAACCTTTTGGTGCTATCACTAAGAAGGATTAGTAGCCTAGAAGAGCTATTGAAGTCTACTTCTGGTAGGTCCGTATCATAATAGGAGATTCGCGGTTACCAACGTCAATTGGTATCGATATTATACTTAAACGTAGTATATCTATTTTTCTGCGTTCTAACTGTTTTGCAGTCAAATTAATATCACAGTTAAGTTTCAACGAGGTCTACTTGATATCTAACAATCAACGTATCATAGGTACACTTGTAAACTACCTTTAGTAGTTTCGGTAACAATTTTTCAACGTTTAATCTATTCTCCCTTTTTGTATATAGGTGAGTAATTCGAGGTAAGTAGCTAGCGAGATCGAGTATTAGTAGTTTAACTAACTATTCACTGGCTACGAAAGTGCGGTCGATCCTAGGTAAGGAAGTACTAGTAGAAATAATAGTAGCCTCGCGTGAACTATTAGCTATAAATGCCCCTTAAGTATAGATTCTGATCCAATTTATCTTGATGACCAAAATAGACCATCTACTTCGCCTTCCCCTATTAATCGGCCGGCCAAGAGATAGTGCCGAGTATCCTAAGCTCTAGAAGATAAACCTAAGTTAGAAAACCAACCATAGTAAGTCATAAACGGCACAACTATCGAACCTAAGGTCGGTTATATCCCCCACGGCAGGGAATGAAAGCCCCACTAATACTGAATAGATCCTAGTAAGAATACGCGGTACCCTTACGGCGGAGTTTATAAAGTAGTAAACCTTAATAACTCCCTCGCTATACTAGTCCTTAAATTACTTAACTTGTACTTTTGTCTATGGCAATGCTACGTTATCAAATCGGCCGAGAAAATACGACTCGAGGAAGAGTAGCGATAGCTTTAAGCGTTAAATGACTTGCTAGTAAGAGATAGCGATATCCTTCTATAGCTCTGTAATGAATAAGTTTTAGTATTGTGGGACCGTAAATAAGCGGTTTAGGCTCTTTGTAATGGTGTTGTTTTAGCCTTAGAGGCGAGCGATCTTTAAGCCTACTCCGCCGAGGAGCCTAAGGGTTAGTAAAGTCTCTATATAGTAGAGCGTTTATAGGCAGAAATAATGATATTTGATTTTCCGTTATCTATTTATACTATCCCTAAGGATAGATAAGCCTATACTACTAGTGAACTTTCGTTGGGTTGGTGATAGGTACTAACGGTACACACTATTAATATATTTAACGTATTCGATAACTTAGTATCTAGCTATAAATTCCCCTAGTTTGTCCTGATTCTGTGTAATAAGAGAGGAATAAAATAACTGCTTAGCCTCTAGCTTTCTATCCCTCCTAGCCCACGTTAAATCTTTATACACTTAGGTATTTTCGTCTTATAATAGAAATGAACGAATAAATAACAATAGTCTATTCCCGTTGCCTTGATAATATCTTACACTAATGTTAATAGACCACGATTTAGATCTTGACCTTCACACTATCTGGTATAAATATTAGTATACCGACACTGCCTCCCTATCTCGCTACTAATCCTAATGATCTATAGTAGGATTTCCTTGGTAAAGATAACCCTATAGAATACCATACTTAAGAGCCTTCCTTTATCGAATACCTTTTTTACCCTACCCTCGACAATCTATCCGGGTTCAAGTGGATAGGTCTAGATCCTCTGTCCAATCTACTCGGGCTAGCGATATTTTCCTCTATATATTAGCGCTTCTTTTCCCTAAAGAGGTGTACTAGATAGAATTTTGGTTTCTACAATTTGACCGGATATCTAATAAGACTATAGGAGAGGATCTGTTCTTCCTACCACGGGTTAAAACGGCCATAGGGAATCTCTATCGGATACGTAGACAGCTACTAGGTATAATTACCTAGTATACTATCCGTGCAATAGGGACTAGCTTCCGACTGTCCCTTTGGCCTTGTACGGAATCTCTACCGTATTCGAGTCTCTCGACATTCTCTGTTAACTAGGCTTCCCCCGACGCTATCCCTAGACCTACGTTTTTTTGTATATAATATATCGAGTAATTATAAGTGAGATTAATCTAAGTTAAGTAGGATTATTCGTATACTTATTTTAGTAAAGACCACAATAATGAATAATAACTATTTAGTGTCCTTCTTATTAAAAGCCTTAGGGATATATAACCTACTTTGTATACGGTGTAATTCCCCTTGTACTACGTCGCCGCTTGTAGTATTTCTATATTACCAATATAGGACAGGGCAACCCGAAATAGGCAATTCCTTACTCTTCTCTTGCGACGTCCGTTAACCCGGCCAAATTGGGACTATAGGGGTAGTTCTAGTCATCGAGTAGGTTAATCAGTCGTTCCCGAGACGATTCTAGTGTATGTTCAAAAAAGCGCAGTCGAGCTAGCTGCTTGTCGTGGCGAAGCTGAAGTCCGTCCCTCTCTTTTCTTAGGTGTGTACCAGCCTCCTTCAAGTTCTTATTGCTCTGCTCTAGCTTCTGGCCATCGATATGCTTGGATACACACGACTCCTATAGGCGTCGATAGAGTCTAACAAGTCGAGCTGCTGGAAAGGCAAATTTGGGATCGTCGCATTCGAGGTCTGCTAGCACCTTCAAGGTGGGTTGAAACGGCTCGGTCGCCAAGGTATGTCTTGTTTCTTCTTCGTGTTGTAAAGGGGAAGTCTACTATTGTCAGCCAAAGCATCTGAACCCGAATGTTTCACTTACCAAAGGAGGGACATCATCAGAAGGTTCCACATTATTGTCCTTATCATTAAGGATTGGCAATTCATTGGGCTGCTGTTCTCCTTGCTTTTCCTGGTCGGGCGAGCTGTTTGGGGAGTCCATTTTGTCCACAGGAGAAAGTCAAGGATCTGGATAGTACTGTTTCCAACTAGCCTTGGTATCTCTTATAGAATATGCAGACGCAGACGGCTATAGACTGAGTTTTACGATCCCCACATCAGTCAATCAACGCAGTCAGCTTCTGAATAGAATTTGCTTTTATTTTCAGCGGGCGCTTGGTAGTAAATTTGAGAGGAGGAGTGTCAACGGGTTGGCCGGGAAAACTGATCAAGCCTGACGATGTTGAGGGCCAGATATGGACGCCCATTGACGTGAGAGATATCTCAACTAGACACCTCTTCCACTTTCGTTGGAAGCCTGAGAAACCCGGCAAACAGCATTGCAGAATGGGTAGTTCGGATAGTAACGAAGAGAAAAATAGAAAAAAAGAAAAAAAGAAAAAAAGAAAAAAATACAATTTATCTTCGAAGTTTGGTGGTCATCACTCAAATTGAGCGTTGACAACGTTTGGCCAAGCTTCAACGGGTTGACAGGTCATCCTACCGTGACCTCGCTTTCTGCAGTCTAGGCCGACAGACCCACAGCTCACCACAGACCAACAACACTAAAGCGAGGCCAGAAACAAAGGTCCATGATTCCTAGTGATGGAATTGTAGGAGCTTTTCGGTGATCCAACGTTGAGTCGCCAACATATGAGGTGACTAGGACAATAAATATGTGAATATGTGCCTGTCATTGCGGATTGAATATCTCCCACAAAGCCTCAATTTAAGAGGGACATGAAGGATTCAACAGTTAGCCAACGTTGCTTGACCGACTCAGCGTCCCTTTCTCTCAGCACCACTCTTACTCGCCTCTCTCGCTAGGCATCTAAAGGCATCAAGAATGTCGCTGCAAATAGTTGCGGTAAAAGAAGACGTGGGTTTCAACAGGCCTCAACACTTCCAACCAGGTCGGTGAGTGACAGAAGCCGAAAAGCCTATAAATACGTCCTCTACCCCTGCAATTGCTCTACTATTTATTCACTTGATTCTGCAAAGTCGAGCAGGCTTGTGTCTGGCGCACTCGATAAGTTCCCCCCTTTGATCGAGTACTGGAATTTATACCGTGCTGACATTTATAGTATACATCGTGGACCAGCAAACCGGACAGTTCCTGTACTGTAAGAGACGTGGTTCCAAGCATTCACAGCCCCATTTACGCCAGCCGATGGGAGATACGGGATTTGGATTAGCTGGTCAAGGCGTCTATGCGAAGACGTCTCTGCTATAGCGAGCTGATCTACTGTCGCGGCTCTGGTTGACCACAGATTTGAAGTGCAACTGCTCACACTCTAGGTATATGGGCCCACAAATCCTTGAAACTGCACTGACCCGAAAGACGCGGGACAGCCAGATCCGTAGACGTTCGAACACAATGCACCAGAGCAAGGGCCACAGCTTCTTGTGGTCTCTTTATCCTGGTCTTGACCATCAGAAAATGCGAGTTATGGAATTCCACGCTGGTCTACTGGCTAATAATTGACAGTGAACCTTTGGGAGCTCACCAGAGTGGCCCTGATAACCCTGCACTACCGTCAGTGCAAAGCCATGGCTTGCACACTATTCATAGCCCCGTTGCTTCGAACAATGCAGCATGTCCTAGGTGGAAGATTGCAAAGCAAGGTAGCTGGTCAACAATAGGGTGCGGCCATCCACTTGTTGCATAGAACCTTGAGACTCCCATTTCCATGCTAAGGTGAGTGAGATCTAACGCCTACAGCTGCGCTGTCTGATTATCCGCGCCAAGCCTTATTCCCCTAACCACGAACACCACTGACATCTTCACACTATTGTAGACGCACCACATCATTGACGGTGAAATATACTGTGGCGAGTGGCATATTCCGCCAGATCGAAGATAAGACCAAGGTGGCGGCCGAACAGCGTGCTCCATCGCATCGCGTCTTCCGCCTTCGTCCCCACCGCCTTCGCACTGTTGAGGAGTCCTGAACCTCTGGCATCGCGACACGTTCATCTGCCATGGAAGTGCAATGTTTATCGCGGGTGGGTTCGTACAGTAACGCGCGTGATCAATTGTACTGACTTCAGGGCAAGACGGACTTCTGCAAACTATATGGAGTGAAAATGGACGGAGCGCGTCTGTATCTGCGATCGACTGTATAGAATTCAGATTCGGAGAGCGAAGACCCATTGTTACTCGACGCAAGGGGTCAGAAATGTCGGGACAGGCCGAGACGCGAACCCCTGAACCGCCCGACCGCGACGAACACGAAAAATCGCCGCCACCATTATTGAGACCGAGACGCACCACCAGACCGCGTAACAACTATGACCAAGAGCAAGAGATCGAAATCCAGCAGAGAAATGCGCGCTCTCAACAGAAGAAGAGAACCCGGGGCAAGCCAGTAGCCCAACGTGAAGCGGTTCGGACGACGCGTCGCCAGCGACTTACCGCCATTCATAGTCCGCGTAAAGACCCGTGCTGTCCATCCCACGCACATGAACTTGGGCGTTGATGAGCTAGAGCTTCCATAGCGTCCCCGTTTATGGTCTCATTGAGGATTCGTCTGCGATAAAAAGTGTAGGCAAGACTGGAAGAAAATATAGGCCTGGAGGAAAACATAGGCCTGGACGAGGCCCTCGGCGGACAAGGTTTGCGCTTTCTTGTCACAATTGAGTTTTCCCTGAATAAGATTCCATTCCTCAAAAGAATGGCCCGCTCCTTGTCATTGAGACTTAGTTTGGAATATCCGTTAATCTCAACCAGCGGATGGTCCAAGTCAGAGCTGATGTACATTCTATCAACACCATTCTCCTCCGAGACTAGTTGGTCCAAAAGCTCACTGATCGGTTGAATGGGCCGCTGTGACGATGTTCTTGTCGACCATCCAAAGGGTGGCTCTCCCTTCTGTATCAGTTGCAAAAGACAGATTGCATCATTTCGGTGATAATCTAAGACATAGGACCATGCGAGGGCTCTTCCAAATGGAATAAGTAGTTCCTCTTGATGTCTTTGTTTAAAAATTTCCCATCCGGTCTCAAAGACGTGTCGTACAGTATCTCTGTGTACGATATCTCGCCGGATAATCTGACTGAGCTGGATCAGCACTTTGTATGTTCCCCAGTCGGTCTTTGGATGAAGATATTTTGCGAAAGTTGACTCGATTATTTGCCTTTGTGGTCTTTGTGCTTGCAAAACATTTAAAATCCGGCGGCAGACAAGTATTGAAGAAAAAAAGTCTTCGAGATCTTGCAAATTTCCGAGGATTTTTAAGAGCAGTTCAGGAGGTAGAGCAACTAGTGGAGGTATGGCGTTGATTTTGTGGACGTCACTTGAGTCTGCAGTTTTCTTGGTGTCCCTCTGAGGCAGTTGCGCAAGGTTGGAGTGTATATAGGCCAAATTTTGGCACGAACGAGCGCAGGTGTTCTCAGCCATTTTGATATTGGAATAATGGTGTGTAATGGATTGAGTCGCCTTGAGGGTGGTCGTGGGGTTTAAATATCAGCATGTGAACATTGCACCTTGCTCAGCCAAGCGCTTCGCCTCCCGATACACTGATTGGTGGCTCCGATCACTTAGCATCAAGTAATTTGAATTGAACCTCCATGGAGAGGGGAGGGAGAACTGTGTTATGCGTCTGAGAAGACGGAAAGAAATGGCAGAATCCTGGGTGGCCTGAGTGGGATTAGCGCTCTCCTAGGAACTTATTAATCCGAGTTCGAGTGCAATGAGCAGCCTAATCTTATCCCCTATCCTCCGTTTCAAGTGTGCTAATAGAGATGCGAGATCTCATATTTTTTATTTTTTTTTTTTGGTTATTATAGTAGAACTTATGCATGGTCTAACAATCACATTTGTTGAGGTCCGCAGCTTTAAATGGCTCCCTACTGTCTATTTGCCTTGTTTGCTGGATCAACGTTCTAGAACCCCTGGAGTTCAGCTGTGGGTCTGTCTGTCTAGACTGCGGTCACGGTCGGATGTGCGAATGCTGACGACCGTGAACCCGTCGAAGCTTGGCCACACGTTGACTAAATCTTTGAACTCGAGACTATCAAGATACTTTTTGCTTCTACATTTTTCTCATTTTGATGGCAGTAAACTCTACAGGTTTTTGTTCATCGAGTGAGGCTTTCAACAAAGTGGAAAAGGGTGATTGAAATATATACCTCCTCACCGAGTGTCTTCTGACCCTCAACATTTTGAGGACTGATCAAATTTGCCCGACCGACTCGTTGATCACTATCCTATGATCGAATTGACCGCCAACAACCGCCGAAGAATAACCATTCCCCAGTCAAAACCTGACTACATTGATTGACTACTGCTGTAGTAAAACTCTATACTTAGTCAGCTGCGTCTGCATAGACTTCAAACACCAAAGATTGATGGGAGAGGTATTACCCAGATTTTTGACATTCTCTTGCGGACAAAATGGATGCCCCGAACAGCTTGCCAGACCAGGAACATGAAAGCAACAATTTGTTGGCATTCGGGCTTGTGAAGCTGGTTCATCCCTCAACAACTTTGAGCCTCGAACCATACCAAACTCTCACATCCGGGAGCATAGATGGTAACAATTTTAAAACAAATTTCGCTCTGCAGACACCATTCCGAGCTGAGACAGTTATTGAATCATAGAAAACAATGTTCCGAAAATATCTTATGCTTTCTTGAAGGATGCTTTTCTAAAGAGTGATGACGTATTCTGATCACTCGCCGGAAGTCCTGCCACGCCACATCAACTTAATGCATTTAACCAATGTCCTTCGTTCTTGCTTTAGATTATTGATTTCCACTATGGATTTGCATGAACTTCTCAACGATGCTTCCTCGCCCACAGCGTATATTTGGCCCAATAAACAACATCCGCGGCAATCTTCAGTCCAGACTAACATGCTGCCATCCTTTTCGACGTTGGCGAAAAGCGTTGACTATGCAACAAATAATGATAGTCAGTGCATCTTAAGTAGATATTTCCCAATACTTATTCACTCACAGTATGTATTCAGGAAATCGATCCGTTCAAGCAGCATCATGTCGCCGTGACGCCGCCCACGTGCCCATCTGTCACCCTTTTCAACCACATCATCCAGACCCCAGCTTCAGCCAGAAACTGAGATTCCCAACAGACCACCAGAGCGCCAACTCGATATGTTGCTATCCGCACTATTCTATCCCCAATGCCTGTCCAGGTAGTTTTGGAACACACGTTCAGGGATTCTTCCCCTCCTCAGCGCCCAGCGTGAATCCCTACTCTTCCCTCATCTATTTCCCTTCTCCTCCCGCTACTAATTCTGCAAGCAATTACATGTGCACACCGGACACGACCACGTTTTATGATCCCATGTCACATTGCTGTTCGTTTCAGCCAGACCCTATCGAGCACATACACAAAGCTTGGGGCCGCCAGCAACTGGTTGAATCTCCGCTTTTGACCCAAATAGTCAGCCAGCCCGGATATCATAAACGTGTCTTCTCGCGAGGTATACGTGCAATGCGCAAGAACAACAATCAATATGAATGTAGATCTTGCGACAGGCTCTTTTTGCGCCCCTCAGCACTCAACATCCACTTCCGTTCTCACACGTGCGAGAAGCCCTTCCACTGCCCTAACATTGGATGCGACAGGGCATTCTCTGTGTTGAGCAATATGAAACGCCATACAAGTTACTGCCGGAAGACCGCTAAGCTCTAGCAGCGCAAATGCAACTCCCTCCATGTTCTCCCAGAAGATTCATTTAGACAAACCGGTTCCTTCATTTCCAACGTTAGGGCGAACCTGTAAACCCCGATTCGCGCGGCTATTGAAAAATTTCCGGCAAGTGATCTCACTGATTTACCACGGCACCGAATTTTCCAAGCACTATAGCTCCTGTCAGGGATATACATGAAGTATACAGGACGGATGGAGTTATGGGCTATGCGAGACCCACATGGCGTATGTAGGTTCCCCTGAACGCGAGGAAGCTACAGTACCTTTTTTACTTCCTCACGCTACGTCTTGTATCTAGAGTCGACTATATCTTTCTTTAATTAGTCATTACTCATCTGAACACCCTGTCTTCATCTACGGACGCGTGAAACCCTAACAGTGATATTTCTAATCTCCAGGAAATTTAAATCTACCCCTGGGATCTTCACTCTACGTTCCTGACTGAATATGAACTGGCTTTGGGAACACATTGGTTAGATCTGGGAGCTATTGCGCTTCTGGGGCCCCACTTCTGGATCCTAGAGTCAATATCTTGTCTGCTGAGGTCGCGGAAAGCCCTCACAAGACACCTTCACCAGACCTGCGCACAAATCTGCGGCATTCAATTACTCCTGGAAAGGCAAGCAATAGCCCCAGGAACATGACTTTGGTTCCTCGAGGTGGGGACACAAGACCCCAGAACCTCCGTTGGGCTTCCTGGGGCCTACGAGGCTCCTAGAAGCGTTTGTATGATCCCAGAAAGCGCACTAAAGTCTCCGGGAGCAAGAGAACTCCCAGGGCCAAGATGTGCATTCCCAGGGCTGATAAAGCCATCTCTAGGAACGAGACTGATTTCTTGGTAGTGACACTGGACAGTCTTACAAGCCACGAACGAATTCCGTGTTGTTGATTCTAGCGTCACACCATGGCCTAAAGTCTTTTTATTCTTACATATTGGTGGCTTCGAATGGTGCTGGTATTCAATGCTCAACGTCTAGGATCAAATATGCAACACAAATACTGCATACCTCCTAGGAGCCAGCAATAGACCAAGAAATTATCCCTTATTGTTTCCCTTTTGCCCTGTTGAGGTCACTTCGCGCCTCACTTTAAACGTTGAGGAACGTGAATGGTCCGGTCGATAGGATATACATATACATGTTCCACCTTGGGTATATATATACTGTATCCAATCCCGACGAAAAAGCAGACGATCACACTCGAATTGGCTGCATTCACATCATTTGATAGCAATGCATTGCAAAGATCCCTTTCTCGGGGCTAGATATGGTTTGTATGTCCCTTATGCTTCAAATGTCGTGCTAACAGCAATCAGATTGGAAACGTGCGGAGCACTATCAATTGGCCTATGAATCACAATCTTTTATCAGAAGGTGGAGAGATGGGTATCGTATGACGAAAGCGATCACGATGTCCGGTGTTCACATGTCGTCTCACGCCCTTGATCTTAAGAAAGCACATTACAAAGAGATTTCCTGCCAGGTCAAAGCCTTCCGACACCAGGTCAAGAAGGGGCTTTTAACGACTCAAGAGGTGGAAGAGAAAAGGCAAATTGTCTTCAGTCTCTATGCTGATGGTATGAATGATCTCGAATCCTGGACCGGTAAGGCGTCTATGGTATTACCAGGGTAATATTGGGAAACTAATTGATTTCAGAGTACCGATTTCCATTATTTCGGACATGAGCATGGATTACGGTCAAAAGACCCGGCGAGTTATCTCGCTATCAAGGAGTTTACCGCCTGCTATACCGATCTATCAATTACCTGTCGCCGCGCGTGCTACCAATAGTACAAAGCAAGCAGAAGATTTTGAACCAAACTTGCTCATTTGGGGGAGGGGCCGGGTATAGATACAAGCGAACTGGTTTATGAGAAGTAACAGACAAATGATATGGAAGTTCCACCGAGCGCGTTAGTCACTATATCCAAGAGAGATATGCGTTGATTGTATAATCTTCTGGTACACACACACTTTATTAACGCCCGGCGGCTAAGCCGAAAGGGCAACTATCTCTGATCTACTATACATGTCATAATATATATAGTACTGTGTCTCCTCCGAGCCCATACATGAAGCCTTGCAATATATGTCATCTCAGATGTCCGTATCGCAGCGGATCCTCATGGGTTAATGATTTTGTTAGTAGGCTGGCTTGAAGGCGCTTCTCCAAGTGTTCAACATCCTATTTTCGGCAGTTGAAGCGCGTCTACCATCTGTAACACGAGGTGGTTGGCGGGTTAGATCGGCGAAAGGGGGTGATCTATGTTCGTTGGCATGGTTAGGTGGCCTCGAGTCGGCCCGTGGCGACGGCGAATCGTATTGAGGCCCGTACCGCCTCTAAGTTCGGCGTCCACTTCTGATCATCGGAAGGCGACTTTCCTCCTAGGAAGAAGGATATATTCCCTCGGTGGGTGTTGGTACATTGTAGTAGTTCCGTCCGGTGCGCCGTCCATTTTTGACATCGAAATAGGAAGTGCTCCACGGTCTCTCTCGCTTGTCCACATACACACTGGTCCGTGTCTGCCACGTTGATTCGATAGAGATATCCATTGAGTCTTGCCATGCCGGTTCGGAGTTGAGCCAGCACGCTCGCTTCTTTCCAAGATAATCGGTCGTACAGCTGCCTGGTGTGTTTGCCTGGGAGTGCTGCATCAACTCATTTTGCGTGTTTCTCTACATTAGTTGGCAGGTCATTGCTGGGGACTGCTTGGGATCGTGCGATATTCAGTGTTGTTGACTTCATTCTCGGGACGCGTTCTTGCGGGAGAGCATCTTCTTGTGTCGCGGCTCTGGCCTGTTCTTTAGCCAGACCCCGCAGTTTATTGTCTTCGCTCGTTGAGATCCACCGGATATTGATCTGGTTTCCATTTTTCCGTAGCTTACTCATCAACTTGTAGAGTTGGCAGACGAATTCCTGGCCTGACTGTTGTCGAGGATTCCTTAGTGTCAGAGCCGCCGCTTTGTTGCTTGTGAGCAGCGTAATACTGTACTCTTTCAGACCAACTACCATGTTCAATGCATGTGACATCGCTGCTAGCTCCGCAGAGAACGGATTTTGCTCTGCTCTTGCACCCAATGTGACTGAAAGGGCCTTCAGTTTCAGTTTTCGGTACCGATGTGGCTGCTTCTCGATCGCAACCCCAAATCCGACTAGCTCGTTCCGTGCCGAACTGCTGGTTGCGATCTGCATTAACCCGCCTGGTACGGTTGGTGACTGCGGAGTTGCTTCAACGCCAGCCTGTACGCGTACTTCCCATGGTGCCAATGTGAACGGGTTGATGGTTTCCAGTGTTTCCATCTCAATGTTCTTCAGTGGGTGTGCTACTTGATACAACGGCGAACGATGGAATCTTCTGAATTTCTTGATCCGTGCTGTATTCCTGCGGAGAGGGTTGGTTTCTGGCAGGGTATGTATGTCCGTCCACATCTTCACGGCTCGTCTCCAGAAACGGTGTTGAACAGTGGTAAGGTGGACCTCCGCTTCTGCTACACTGGTCGCAACTGTGAGGAATGTTCCTACAATCGCCTGCGCTCCCACCCTTTGGACGCGGTTGATCGGGCCCGTGGCCTTATCCTTGCACACGTGCATCCAGACATTGGACGCGTAGTCCACGACCGTGAATACGGAACTGGCTCTGGGAATACATTGACAAGATCTGGGAGCTATAGAGCCCCTGGGAGCTTCCTTTAGGGTCCTGAAGTCAATTGCTTGCCTTCCGAGATCGGCGAAAGCCTCACAAAACACTTTCGCCGGGCCAGCGCAATTCTGTGTCATTGGATCCCCCAGGAGGCCAAATCATCACCCTAGGGATCAACAAGTCGTTAATAGGAACGCGGCTTTGATTCCCCGTGGTGGTGATAGTAGACCCCAGAAGCTATATCGGGTTTCCTGGGGGCTCCGTGGCTCCTAGAAGCTGCTTCTTTGCTCCCAGAAATGTTTCAGGAGCTCCTAGGAGTAAGATAAGTCCTAGGGTCAAGATATAAGCTCCTAGCACTGATCGAATCGTTAATAGAGCGTAAGAAGTTTCTCTATAGTACCCGTGGGTAGTCTTACGAACCGCGAATAAAAACCCGCGTAGTTGATTCTACGTCCACACTAGCCTACGGTTTCTAAATATTACGTATCGATGGCTTTAAATAGCGTTGACTCTAAATATTCGACGTTAAGTATCAGTTACGTAACATAGATCTATCGCCGAGCGGAATTCAATAAATCATAGAGCTTTATTATATTTAGGGGTATCTAGACACACTCTATGGGTCCTAGGAAGATCGTATAGCCACCCGTCCTATATATTTTATACGTATCTCTTACACCGATTAGTCAGAATCCTAGGAGGGAGCCTACCGTCCGATGTCTAGGTAAACTCCAATGTGCAAACTCTTATAAGGTCGGACCCCCTCCAAAGATATTGTGTGGGTAGAGTTCCCAGGAATTAATAACCGCTTTCCAAGAATAATATAAGGAATGATGGGAACTAGATAGGTCAAACCTCTCCTACGCGGGAATATACTAGCGAAAGAGCAAGATAAAAAGCCTACTATTTACTTCCTAGAACTTATTTAATTGTACTCTCCCTATATGATCACAGATATTAGCTTAACAATAATATCTTCTCTAGCTAGTTATATATAAACCTCGCGATTGACCCGAGACGCTTTTACACTTACTTTTTTATCATGTCCTGGAATCCTGCTGATTTACATTGGGTATTAGGCCAAGTATTGGGTGATTCCTTGTACCGTGAGCGGTGTATATGGGTTGGAGATGACGGGAATCATTGTCAAAACTGTTGTGATATGAGGCTGGTGCAGATCAGGAACCAAGCCGCACCATCGAATTAGCTCCGTAGTGTCTATACAGACAACCAAGTTGATTAGAAATCAACTTGGCTAATTGTTGTATATATAGGCTCATATATCCCTCTGGAATAATAATACAATTCATACCTCTGAACTACAATAAAAACACTGTGCCGCTTGACTCCAGGATAAATGGAGTATTGTGCTTTCAGCTGCTCCAGGCCCCTCAATTCGCGTATCAACTAGCGCAGGGATTTTCTTTGGCTATAAAGCAGTTACTTTACTTTAAGTGTAGACACTATCGCTGTCGCCGGAAATTGTGGGCCACCCGGATTTTGTAGTTATTGGATGGTCGCTAAGATAAATCCAAAGATATCTCTATACACTCAAAATCACTTGATTCGGCACTATTAGTACATCAATGGCCAACCATTATATCCCACAATATCGCTACAGCCGTACGCCCCGAGGAGCCCTTCCCAGAAACTAGAAGTGGTAGCCTAGTAAAGAAGCCAAACTAGCGATATACCCCTAGGTATATTTAGGTTAGCTAGAGCCAGAAAGTCTATTCTCCGAGCCTTCTTTAGACAATAAGCGGCTTTAATTACGCTATATTTATTATATATATTAGTAATAACCGTAAAATATACCGATAATAATAGTTAGCTACTTGTCTATGCAGCGCGATCGCTCAAGTTCCCTCACTCGCGAGGCTCGCGCGGACTAGCCACCGGAAAACTCTGTGTTCTTACATGGCCGACCCCCTAGGTTATTACTCTCCTTTTAGGCTATAGAACTAAAATGAGTTTAGCTCTAGGCTACTTATTAAATACTCGCGGTATTAGATCGAAACTGATTAGGGTGCCTTTGTCTTATTTTCATGATCTATTCACTTTATTTGGGGACGCCTCTAGGGATAGGGTGGCTGATCGTCGTGTGCGTTCCAATTCGGAAGCGGCGGTAGGTATCTCTGGGAGAGAATCTAATCGACTAAAAAGAAAAGTATATTTGAATTCATGAAGCCTTCGCTTAAGCCTCTAAAATCTCGAAGAACAAGTTTTCCTTATATCTTATAGTCAACGTGCTTGTGGTACGTAGAAGGAGGACTATAGTTTTGAGGAGATCTTTGGGATCTAGGGAATAACAATAATACTCGGAGGCCTATTTAAAACAAAATAATATAATAAAAAACTCATCGAACCTTTTGGTGCTATCACTAAGAAGGATTGGTAGCCTAGAAGAGCTATTAAAGTCTACTTCTAGTAGGTCTATATTATAATAGGAGATTCGCGGTTACCAACATCAATTGGTGTCGATATTATACTCAAACGTAGTATATCTGTTTTTCTGCGTTCTAACTATTTTGTAGTCAAATTAATGTCACGGTTAAGTTTTAACGAGGTCTACTTGATATCTAACAATCAACGTATCATAGGTACACTTATAAACTACCTTTAGTAGTTTCGGTAACGATTTTTCAACGTTTAATCTATTCTCCCTTTTTGTATATAGGTGAGTAATTCGAGGTAAGTAGCTAGCGAGATCGAGTATTAGTAGTTTAACTAACTATTCACTGGCTACGAAAGTGCGGTCGATCCTAGGTAAGGAAGTACTAGTAGAAATAATAGTAGCCTCGCGTGAACTATTAGCTATAAATGCCCCTTAAGTATAGATTCTGATCCAATTTATCTTGATGACCAAAATAGACCATCTACTTCGCCTTCCCCTATTAATCGGCCGGCCAAGAGATAGTGTCGAGTATCCTAAGCTCTAGAAGATAAACCTAAGTTAGAAAACCAACCATAGTAAGTCATAAACGGCACAACTATCGAACCTAAGGTCGGTTATATCCCCCACGGCAGGGAATGAAAGCCCCACTAATACTGAATAGATCCTAGTAAGAATACGCGGTGCCCTTACGGCGGAGTTTATAAAAGTAGTAAACCTTAATAACCCCCTCGCTATACTAGTCCTTAAATTGCTTGACTTATACTTTTGTCTATAGTAATACTACGTTGTTAAATCGGCCGAGAAAATACGACTCGAGGAAGAGCAGCGATAGCTTTAAGCGTTAAATGACTTACTAGTAAGAGATAGCGATATCCTTCTATAGCTCTGTAATGAATAAGTTTTAGTATTGTGGGACCGTAAACAAGTGGTTTAGGCTCTTTATAATAGTGTTATTTTAGCCTTAGAGGTGAGCGATCTTTAAGCCTACTCTACCGAGGAGCCTAAGGGTTGGTAAAGTCTCTATATGGTAGAGCGTTTATAGGCAGAAATAATAATATTTGATTTTCCGTTATCTATTTGTGCTATCCCTAAGGATAGATAAGCCTATACTGCTAGTGAACTTTCGTTAGGTTGGTAATAGGTACCAATGGTACACACTGTTGATATATTCAACGTATTCGATAACTTAGTATCTAGCTATAAATTCCCCTAGTTTGTCCTGATTCTATATAATAAGAGAGGAATAAAATAACTACTTAGCCTCTAGCTTTCTATCCCTCCTAGCCTACGTTAAATCTTTATACACTTAGGTATTTTCGTCTTATAATAGAAATAAACGAATGAACAATAATAGTCTATTCCTATTACCTTGATAATATCTTACACTAATATTAATAGACCACGATTTGGATCTCGACCTTCACACTATCTAGTATAAATATTGGTATACCGACACCGCCTCCCTATCTCGCTACTGATCCTAATGATCTATGGTAGGATTTCCTTGGTAAAGACGACCCTATAGAATACCATACTCAAGAGCCTTCCTTTATCGAATGCCTTTTTTACCCTACCCTCGACAATCTATCCGGGTTTAAGTGGATAGGTCTAGATCCTCTATCTAATCTACTCGGGCTAGCGATATTTTCCTCTATATATTAGCGCTCCTTTTCCCTAAAGAGGTGTACTAGATAGAATTTTGGTTTCTACAATTTAACCGGATATCTAATGAGACTATAGGAGAGGATCTATTCTTCCTACCATAGGTTAAAACGGCCATAGGGAATCTCTATCGGATACATAGATAGCTACTAGGCACAATTACCTGGCATGCTGTCTATGTAATAGGGACTAGCTTCCGACTGTCCCTTTGGCCTTGTACGGAATCTCTACTGTATTCGAGTCTCTCGACATTCTCTGTTGACTAGGCTTCCCCCGACGCTATCCCTAGACCCACGTTTTTTTGTATATAATATATCGAGTAATTACGAGTGAGATTAATCTAAGTTAAGCGGGATTGTTTGTATACTTATTTTAGTAAAGACTACAATAATAAATAATAACTATTTAGTGTCCTTCTTGTTAAAAGCCTCGGGGATATATAACCTACTTTATATACAGTGTAATTCCCCTTACACTACGTCGCCGCTTGTAGTATTTCTATGTTGCCAATATAGGACAGGGTAACCCGAAATAGGTAATTCCTTACTCTTCTCTTACGACGTCCGTCAACCCGGCCAAATTGGGACTGTAGGGGTAGTTCCAGTCATCGAGTAGGTTAATCAGTCGTTCCCGAGACGATTCCAGTGTATGTTCAAAAAAGCGCAGTCGAGCTAGCTGCTTGTTGTGGCGAAGCTGAAGTCCGTCCCTCTCTTTTCTCAGGTGTGTACCAGCCTCCTTCAAGTTCTGATTACCCTGCTCTAGCTTTTGGCCATCTAAATGCTTGGACACACACGACTCCCATGACTAGCAAAGGATGGCTGGGCAAAAGCAGGTTTCGTATGTGTAGTGCTTGTAGGAACAGGTCCAGTCTTAGGGATGCTGGACCCAGGTTCAGTGGGGGCTCGTTTAACTCTTTGCAGTAGTGAGGTATCAGGAGCAATAGGAGGAGCTCTTTTCTTAACGATGATATTCGTCGTGATGTTCACGTTGTTTATGGTCACACGTGCATGAGTGGGGACGCCTGCCTTGTCGTGGAGCCCACGAAGGGCTGTCTGGAGCTGAGCGAGGATGGCAGTGTTCAGAGAAGTGGAAGTCACCACTGGCGCAGGGTCGACCACAGGGACAGTGATGTTGGCATTTTCAATTGATCGTATGCACCCCGCGGCACTGCTTTCGCCATATGTGCTCGGGGACAAACAACCTGCAATGGCGCCAGGAGTGACCGATACCTACGCACTTTCTACAGAACGCCGTACACGTTCCAGGATGCTTCTTGTCGCAGCGGGGGCAGCGGGGGGCCGCATGTTCCTGGGTGATACTTTGCTCCACAGTGCTGGCAGAAGGGTGGTGACCTGTACCTCGGGGGGTAGTCGTCTTGGTCTTGGTCTCCGTCAACTCTGCCACGCCTTTTACCAGTACTAGGTATTCCCTCATTAGCGGATGGCCTTGGTTGGATTCACTTCACTCACATGGGGTTCATTGTGACTACACTGGAGAGAGGAGAAAGAATAGACAGAGCAGAAGGTGACGAGGGGGTTTGGGTACTTGGACAGTCCTGACGAGGAACTAGCCAGTCCGTCACATGACAAAGGTCAAGTCAAACAGGAAGGATACAGTTCTCCATGTAAGTGGGAACAATGGAGTGGAGGAAGAAATTGGTATGAAGAAATTCATCCAGTAAGCTCGCTCAGCGAGTTTTTGACTCGGATCTCAGCAGAGCCCATGATGTCTACAATATACTTTTAGCACGCTGACGTGTAGTGTACTCTGATATGGATGTCCATTACTTTTAGCTGAATGGTGTTATTGTCATGGAACCACAAAAACTTTATACAGGAGTAACGGCGTGTTGGATGTCGAATATGATGGGCTTCCATAGGAGAATACTCCGTGGCTCAATTTGCTTGGATATAGCAAGTCTGGATCATTGAACACGTTCATAACAAGCATGATAATGATAGGGAATCCATTCAGCAAAGCAAGTTTGATCCCTGATGGAGACCTCAAAAAGCAACAGCATGATAGAACACACCCCTTCCAACACAACTAAAGAGATTCTCCCCAATCCCCGCTAAGCTGAACTTCCGATTTGTCGCAGTACACAAGCGTCAAGAAACTTCTGTGGAAGCAATGCCAGTCGTGGGTCCTTCCCTGGCACTGACAGTACACTCGCTGCTGCGTCACGGTATGAGGAGCTGAACGTGAACCAGAGGGACTTGTCAGGTTCAATATCTTGTGATGGGCGAGGGTAATACGGGTCATTTTCAAAGAATGTTGCCACAAGATGAGCGATCAAGTCATCCGGCCTTTGAAGGCCCATTTGTTCTTCCCATTTACTGTACAAATTGAAATCAAGGACCCAGACACAAGTGGTTCGGCGGCGAAAGTTGGTACGCATCATTTGATCAAGGCTTGTATGAGGAGGCACTGATGCAGCTGTTCCACGCTGAGCCCCGACGAACGACAGATTTCTTGGATGTAGGTTGTTTCGCCTTCACTACCAAGGACAAATTTAACGCCGTAGCAATCCACGTTTGCTGACCAATGCATAATTGCCATAGCCTCGCCGATAGCTTTGGCGTGATGTTGGATGGGTAGATTGAACTCAATTACCTGATCCAGACACAAGTTGAGATTCCTTAAGGTGAAGTTTGCAGGAAGCGGGCCATTTACACCTCGGTGACGGCCAAGATATATTCGTGCCAAACAATCACGGTTAGTGCCTTGAGCCCTTACAACAAGTCAGAAAGTCGCGATGGTGCAGGGCAGTAGGCATCTATTAGAGCTTGTCGAGCGAGCTTTAGTAGCGGAAGTATTCGTTCTGTAATCAACGCCATTGCCGGTAGAGGAAGGACAGGTGGGGTCCGTGACAAAGCTCAAGATGCGCGTCCCACCATTCATTGTCCATTTTTGGCACATATGAGAAGACTTTGGGAGTTCGTACTTCAACGGACTGCTGGTTTGCGAAGGCGTGGTACACTGCCAAATAGGCTTGAACATCCGCCCAACGGGCATCTTCAAATGATTGGTTGGGGGGGGGGGGGGGCGCAAACCTGACCACATGCGCGCGGCCTGGCCGCTCATAGACAATTCCACATTGACCAAACCCGACACTGCGAAACCCAACAGAACTCGCTTGCTGTGCGTGGTTGAAAAATGCGAAAGAGGAGGCTGTAGAAACAACGGGACTTGGCGATAGAACCCGGCTTAGCACTTCATGAGATTCTGCTGAGGAAAGGATTTGCAGTTCGGATATCAGCTATTCATTTCGGGCAGCATCAAGTAAGGCGGAAACCGGTCCGTAAGGTCAATATCATTACGCAAGGTAGATGTGATGGCAGAACTGGGGATGTCAGACTCGTTGCTTTGATGGCGTCGCTACATTATGGAGATGCGAGAGACGTAGTGGAATGAGAGAACTGGGAGACCTGAGAGTGGCCTGAGAAAACCAAATCCATTTACGGAACTCCAAGGCTCCTGCTTACCATGCTTTTAAAGATCCATGGGTCCATTTGTCCAGCCATACGGTTAATCCTGTGCCTAAAGTTGGAGGCTACGTACTATGTAGGCACCTACCTAGGTAGGTAGGTAGATATGAATGTGACAGGCAGATGTGTTCTGGATATCAAAGGCAACCAGACTTGGTGCCATTACATGTATCTTATGGAATTTTGAAGTATGCTCCATTTCATCGTTGCATTTAGTCACCAAATACAAGAGCTCTGGCAGACTTCAGACCCTTTTTATGGAGTTCATCAACGATTCTCTCAATGTAGGCAATATCAACCTAATGCCCAGAGCCAAGTGACTTGTATACTTTGTAGGCCATCTGGAGTGGGAAGATGGTAGATGCCGGCCCAAAAAGTCTCATCTCCTCTTGTAATAGGTAAACCATACTCAGAGATATATTTTTCGCAAACGCAATCATCTGGGCCTGAATGTCATCATATTCCATACTAAGCTTCCCGGTCCAGATCGGCTGTTCTTGGCCATGGCAAGGGAAATGCGTAATGAATCTCATGAGTTCGGAGAAGCATATAATTCGGAAGGCCCATAGGTGGGTAAAGGTGTTGGCCATGGTGATATTGGGGTACCAAAAATGAGGTAGATGTGTATCGTCAGAGGCCCTTGATTGTACTTCTTGTGACACACAACCACATCGCCAATAGTAAGGTTGGTCTGATTTCTGCAACGCTGTTTCCATTTCGTCAAGCCGGGTAAGTACGTTGGTGATTGAACCGAATATTTTGTTGATATCGGACAAGTCGGCCTGGACCAAGCGTCCTAGGACACAATCGCTTTGGTACAGGAGAGCAGGAAGGATGGCAACTTCATGCAGGAGCCTTTGCGTGAGTGATGGGCAGAAATGAGAGAATGGGATGTCAATCCATGGTTGCGATGCTAAAAATGTAGGCTGGCGGCTTCGTAACGCCTGCACTACCTATATCCAAGCTCAACAGCCATACAGACAGAAAGATCAGAGTGGCAGAGCACGAACCAGAAGAGGTCGAAAACCGGCGAATAGCTTATGTAGTAACCCCGAGCTACACATGTGCGGCCCGTGGGCATGTAGCAACATGCCTACAGCCTAGGTGTGCGACGCTATAGCAGCCGCGGAATCTGGAAGCATAAGCTGTGACCAGTTAGCGAGCGCGTGGATAAATATCGGACTTGGGGAATAGTACCTCCACTAGCGTAAGACACATGATAGCTGGTATCTGCTCAGTACTAAGGGAACGGGGATTCAAGCCAAAGCTTTGTCGGAGTGTGTGGATTGCCATGTCGTAGGTTTGGGAGCAGGTTATGTTGGATTCACTTCGCTGAGATAATAGTGAAGCTCCCAATGCTGCTATCGCCCTCAAAAGAACCGGACTGGGGGTGTTCAGGGATGGAAGGCTCGACAGCACTTCAACCCAAGACCCGCAGATTCGAGGCTCATTATAGTCCGAATTGCGCGTTTGTATAATCCTTTCGGTTTGGGGAATATAACTTTACGTTATTAATTCTGTCAAATTACATACGCTAAGGGGGTTCACATAGACTTGAAGAGGTATAGGTCCGGTTGGCGAGTCTTGTTGATCGGCACGTGATAAGGTCTCTTGGCTCTCCTTTCGAACAAGAGCAGCTTGGTTGTGTTGCTGTGAAGTAGACGAAATCATCGGAGTGTGTGATATAAATTTCCAATCGGTTCGATAGCCGTCACACTTGTGGCCCGAGAGAAAACACTGGCCGCATTCTGGGCGCTTCCCATCGCACTAAGATTATAGGAACGTCAGTGGTCCAATCCTAACGTGGCAAGTGAGGTGAGCACATACCCCTAGCTTCCGGGTTCTACAATTCTGACAAACAGATTTCTGCTTGACTTTCATTGTATTTGCGGAGATGAAATATCGAAAGTCCCCAAGCCGTGGAAGTCGAGGATACCGCAATTGTTGTGACGTATGAAGACTTGGCGGAATATGCAACCAAATCGGGGTTTGGCCCCGCCCCACCTTTCCGTTTCGGACATTTCCTTTTTGGTCCTACAGAAGGATTTCAGGGCACACGCAGTTGAAGAAATGATAACATTGGGATTTCTCACTACTTTGAGTGCAGTACGTTAATTCTTTGAAATCTAACATTGACTGTCTAATAATAGAAAAATTCGTGGGTGCTGATCTGCCTTCCCCACTCGTCGTATCTCCTAGGAATCACAAGTGAGACACCATCAACCCCTCGAGGCTCGTAGTCCAGATTCCGGGCAGCATATGTAAGAACCTCTAGTCCGAATTGCTCCTTGAGCCAACAGGCAACCATGTCCATTCCTGCAACAGCACCAGCTGCAGTCCAGATATTCCCATCAACAACCCATTTCTTTTCCTTGGTCCAGTTGACGACAGGATAGTTCTTTTTCGCCCATTTATACCCAGCATGGTTGATGGTTGCATTCTTTCCGTCAAGGAGTCCTGTAGACGCAAGTACGGCTGAGCCAGTGCAAGTTGTGAAAAGCAGCTTTCCTGTACTGATATGTTGACGGATGAGCTCAATATATTTCAGGTGCAGCTTGAAGCCTTCGGGACTCGGACCTCCTAGCAAGATAATATCAAGCTCGGGACAATCATCCACCGTTGTATTTGGGCTGAGGGTAATGGCACTGGTGGATAGGCGGAAGGGATCTTTCGTGATGCCAACATGATGAAAAACAAAGTCTGGCGCCTGAGAGATAGCATCATCATTGATGGGGCCAAACATTTTGGACACTTCCAAGAACCTGGAATTGGCGGAGTGAAGGAGGTCAATTGGGCCGACAATATCAATGGCCTGGTAGTCGTAGACCAGAATACCAAGGTGAATAGGCGCCGTTGCAAGCATAAATAGGATGTGAGTTCTAAGAGATCATTCCATTCTTACTCGTCTTACACCCTGAAGTACTACGCAGTACCAGTAGTACACTTGGTCGGATATCGAGTACAATAGACGTTTAACGCAGATCTGGTTCAGTGAAAAGGCTTGGCGAGGAATCTAGCCGTTCTAAGATAAAGTACCGCGCGAACAGCGGTAAAGGGGTTTCTCTTGCTAACGATATGTGAAGCGCATACCTCTAATTCTCAATCCTTTTAACTACAACTTGCCTTTGTAGTATGATCTTACTTCCGAGTTAGTAACGAATCGATATACTTTGAAAATGCTTATTAGGGGCAAATTCAGAAATCCTTATCAATTCTCCTTCTCGTGCGTCGAGGACGGGCTAATAGAACTCTGCAAGGTACAAATTTTAAGCTTTTCGGTCTTACTGGCTGATCAGTTACTTTAATTGGGTTTAGCACCTACCAGAGGTATGGAGACCCACACTTAGCTATAAGTACATTATTGCAGTGATAAATAGTCCAGTAATGTTGACAGGTTAGATAAGGTTGTGAGGATATACATGTCGGTAGTAGCTCGGCGTAACTAATGGACTGAATAAGTAAGGTGTACAATACTCCGTACTCTTCGGTGACGGCGAATTACCAGTTTCAGTTTAGCGTGCCTCTTTGGGTCTAGCTCCCTTCCACGTGACTGACATCGCCGTGCGTGTCTCGATAAAATCTACATTTTCCCCGAAGATTCTCTAACCTACGTGGGGCGGAGTACACCTGCTTGAATATGTGTAGATCAAAGTGCCATTTCCTCTGCTTGAAACACTAGATTGGGTTTTGTTTTAAAACATAGCGAATAGTGCTGAGTCGTATACGGGTAGTCGCCATGTTGTCGGTTATTTATAGATAGAGATGGCACCGAAAATGATCAGTGTATGTCAATGAGCCAAATGTGAATCTTTACATAAAGAGAGACCTTACTCAATCCTTCTTTGTATTTTTAGTTAAACCCACAGAGATGAACGACTCAGGCGAGGTGCGCTCGACCGGTATGATCGCCGACTCGGTAGTTCATTACCTCAGCATCTTGAGACATTGTATCCTTCCACCTTTACTATCTTTTTTCTACCTACTTTCCATAGGTTCTGTGTTTTTCGACGCAGTTCATTATATGCTCCACCAATGCAACAAATCATCTCATCCTTTCCTTCGATACTTATCACGGATCCACCGTTTCCACCACCTCTATTTCACACGGCATCTGAAGTTCGACAAAAAATATATTCAGCAGAATCGATTCCAAGCCTTACCGCTTGAGTTAGTACTTCAAATCATCGGAACCGTACTAGGGTATATCTTTGCCAGATTGGTGGCGCCTAAGGGCGTCTTTTGGGTCACAAGGAATCACCTTTGGATTACGATTATCTTCCAAATTCTGAGAACCACTTTTGTGATCCTTTCAAGTGGCCGCGACACGAACCATACCACCTACCAAACGCCCCCGGAGGATACCAACTGGTTATTTGTGGGCCCGGAGTTTCACTCGCTCCATCATATCTACCCGGATCGTTACATGGGTTCGTTTGTCAAAGCCTTCGACTGGATTTGGGGTACTGCCTACACCTTCAAAGGGAAGCGCATTGCGATCACCGGGGGAAACGGAGCATTTGGCCAAGCAATTGTGAAAAAGCTCGATCGTGAGGAAAGGGGAAGCTGCATTCGCAAGTTGAAATTCGGTACTGATTGGGATCACCATCACTTTGAAAAGGCACTCCCAGTACTTTCCAACTCCGATATCTTGATCCTCGCTCACGGCTCTAAAGGCGCGGACGCAGTTGAGTCGAATTGCAATGCAGCTATTCGACTTATCAAGTTATTCAAGGAGCATAGAGTGGCCAACCCAGCCTGCCCGACGCTCCCGGAGGTATGGTACGTTGGCAGCGAGATTGAGCTCCATCCTGCCTGGGGAAATAAAGAACTACAACGTAACTCTCGGTCAAAACGAATGTTCCTGCCGCAGGCTCGTTCCTTTTTTGACGACCCAGATATCATTTACCGCCATATCGTGCCGTCCGCATTTCATTCACCCATGGGGGCTGCTGCATTATCTGCAGACTGGGCAGCTAAGTGTGCAATCTGGTGGATCCGACGAGGTGCCAGATATATTCCCGTCACATATACGGGAATTGCGTGGTTGAACTATTTCAAATTTATGTATCGGATTCCTTACGCCAAGGATATGGATCAAATGTAATCATTTGACTCTTTCACAGTCGGACTTACATAGATATTAGGAAATAAATTGCATTGAATGGAAGCTTAACTGTACGCTAGATACACACTAAATGCATTCCAGACATAGCATGTATGTTGAAAACATAACCATGTTCGGGACTGTGATTAGTTCTCGTCCAGCCGTGATATAGTACCCGTAATTAGTTTATTCTAACACATCGGAAGATGATAAATACATGTATGCTTCATTGTGGATATGTTTTTGATACGAAACGCATTCCCCTCTGGTAATTTGAGACAAGAAATAGTCTTTTCCGACTATTTTTGTAGATTCCCACTCTTTTTTTTGAGGATTTTTAGGTAGAACCGCGGAGAAAGGCGGGAAAAGACAGAGTTTCTGAAACAAACTTGGGACTAGAACTCCCGCTAAACTCCACCGGACCCGAGGAACTGTCGGGCTATCCCACCGGACTGTTAGTAATACGGGTCTTAGAATCCCTGCTGATGGAACGAGCGGAAGGCAGCAGCCAGTCTCCTCGACCGGGACCCTCCTGGTAAGTAGTGGGGCGAGGTTACTGACACATTTCCCGTGACTTTTTGAATAAAGTGTCGTTAGGGGCAGCGTGGATACTCAGTATAGAAAAGAAGACAATCATCGGTTCATTCTTGGCGACAAATTTCATCAAACATGAAGCAGTGGTCAGATGATAGACCCGTCATGTAAAGTCATCGGTCACCGTACTTTATGAATCTACAATGGTTGGGTTGAAAATATGGATGGCAAAGGGCGACTGGATGGGGCCACTGTTCGGTCCACCCCCAGACTCTTTCAAACCATAGTATCTTGCTCAACTAGTTCCTCGAATGCGTTGACAAAGACCCATGCCTCTTATGCACCCCTACATGTACGTCTGTTGTTGAGGAGTGTGGCTATCGAGAAATAAAAGCATAAACGAGTCTTGAGCGATGCATCAAAGGCTCTCAAGAGTAGTAGATATTGTAATCTCTTATCAAACTCTTTCCTGGTTATAGCCTCGATGGAACAACTCTCAAATAAGAGGAAATCAGTGGGAAACTCATGATAGCGGCGTTGGAAAGCTACCATGCTGGTAGCAAAGACCAAGGGGTTGGCAATAAGGCACCAGAAACGTCTCGGGGAAGAAGCAGAGGAGTAGGACTGAAGGAAAACAAAAGCAAAGTCTTTAAATAATGAACTGGGAGCCACAAGAAGACGTGGCAGAAAAAGAAACTCGGCGAGCAGGTGAAGAAGAGTGGGAGACGAGATACGGTTGAAGGGATAAAGTTGACTACGCAAGGAACAGTCTATTGCATCAAGATGTTTAGTTGAGAACACAAATGGTATTTCGCGCTCTCCTCGTCAAATGCTTCTACAACTGGTAGGTCTGATCTTGAGCGTATTGCCTGATTATAGCTGCTGAACCAATGGAGGGAAATCCGGTGTTTGCATTCGACCAGCTCAATTGAAATGGAGGCCGTATGCCAACTTCACCGAGTGATCAGCTGGGGACACATGATGCGGAATTGGAACAATGCAAGTGATACATTTGTCGTGTTGGTAAGATGGCAGGAAAACCTCACGCTACGTCGGTGCGGTGTTGACCACCACTCACCTTCACCACCCGGCCGTATACCACACCACACATCAACACACAACAACTCCCTCGTCAACATTCACCAGCGTTCATCCGCGACCATCAACGACCATCAACGACCATCAACGACCATCAACGACCATCAACGACCATCAACGACCATCAACGACCATCAACGACCATCAACGACCATCAACGACCATCAACGACCATCAACGATCATCAACACGTCCGCGACGCACCAAAATACCCACCCTTTTATTCGCTCTACGCCCTAATGGCAGATGCATTCTATTGTGGCGGAAAGACTAGCGGACCGCAAATCATGAAGACAGGAGGGTTGGGAATACAGCACTCGATACCAAAGGTTGAATTTTGAATTTACGATTCTGACGATTGATTTGCATCTATCTAGGGCTCATTTTATTTCTCCGGCGAATATCCTTTGAAATACGAAAACGTCATCAAGATGGTGCGCAGATCTTTGCTTCTTCGAGTACTCTTGAATACTCGAATACTGGTCCCTAGCACCACGAAGAGGTGTCTGCACGGGATAGAGGATCTTTTAGTCGCAGATGTCCCTGCGAAGCACCTTTTTATACGTGCGGGGCTCGTGGCAGCGACAGCCCTGGTCACGGAGAATATTAAGCCCGCAGGCAAGAGAAGAGAGAAGGACACCATGACACATCAAGTGTGAGGACCGAAGTCCTAATGTTTTCCTTTTTTTAAAAAAAAAAAAAAAAAAAAAAAAAAGGCTGAGAAGCCGGCCCCTTTTGAGGTCTGTGACGCGGGAGACAACACGTCGTGGGGAGACTAGGACGTGGCCTGGAGGATTGGTTTCAAGTTTACCAGGGCGGAAAAAGCTCAGTTGTTTCCGGAAGGAACCAAACTGGCCTATTTTTCATAGTACATTCACGGCGGGTAGTTTTATCATTTTCATTAATCAACCAATCATAGTCCCGAACCCCTATATTGTTGCACATGGTGAGAATAGAGATCAAATGAAACAGAGCCCTGTCGCGCCCATAGTAATAGACCTTGCCCCCCACTGACTCAGTATCCCTAGAATCTTCTTATTCCACTCAGGATCCCTCCCAATCTCCCTTATAAAAAGGTCGTATCGATACAACAACTCAAAGCACATCTTCAGATACTCCTTCATCTCCCTCCTTTCATCATCACTTTGAAGGCTCAATGGGTCCCACGATGAGAAACCATCCCACGATGAGACACCATCATGTATGCCCTTCGCATTCCAAAACAACCGATGTGGTATATTCTGAGCTGGAAAATCAAAGTCGGCCAATCCCCAATTGACGAAACTTCTGAACGGCCGCGTCTCCACCAGATAACCGGTGGCATTCACAGATCCTGGTTTCGCACTGGCTTTTACAGAAGCAGCGATATTAAGCAGCATATAAATTTCCAGAGCCACATCAGCAATATGCACCACACCAAAACTGTGACCGCAGCCTAGATGGATTAGATCTTCTAATGGGACTTCCTCGTGGTTTGCTAGGCGTAAGGGAGCGAGCATCTCATTCGAGATAATAAGCATCTTTACTGCATCGGCCAGATACGCAGTAGAGGTGCTATAGGGGGCTTTGTCGACCCAGTAGTCGACATTTTGAAAATCCTCACATAGTGGATTTGATATCGCGGAGCTAGGGTGGTGTGGTCCAAGCTGGTATTTCCCTTCAATGCTGGGTAGGATAGACGAATGATATAGAGGACCAGACGTTGGTAGAGCGGTAGGATGTGGGTATTTAGCTCGCTCTGTAGTTGAGAAATCCTCGATAGTGGAGATAAGAGACCGCGTGAAATGTTTAAATTCGGCGGATTCACGATCAGCGAAGCGATCATGGATGATAAGATCGTTGCGTATGCATGGGTCGTCTTTTATGAAGGTAAAGTGCGATGACACTGTATTCCAAGGGATCTTGTGATCTAGGTGCATGGTAATCTCAGCGTAAAGAACTATTCTTGGGAAAATCAGGTGTATGAGGAACGTATTGGTCAGATTCACGATGTGCAAAAACTCTGTAAAAATTTAAATTCCTACCTAGATACATTGACATGCTTAATAAGCAGTATGATAGACGAAGAATTGTAAAGAAAGTCAATCCATCCGTAGATGGCCAATCACGCATTTCCCGCGGGCGCAGTGTCCCCCTTCTCTGCTTTGGACCTCTCGCCCCTTCTCGCCTCTCACTCCTTTCACATTATCTGCCTTTGTCACTGAGTCCCTATATCACTCGGGTCGCCAGTCCTCCATCTTACATCACGCCGGCAGGTCGTATACGAACAGGCCCGGATCACGATGTTATGTTTCATTGTCTTCGTGGATGTAAGGTGGCCTCACCAGACCTAGTGCTAGACCACTATATTATGCTTCCTGTTTCTCTAGCACTTGTAGTCTTATGATTTGGTTTTGTTGTCGGATTTAAATCCTCTTCTCCTACCCCTGCCCCTTCTCTATCGCGACCCAGTCTACTAACTGAAACTTTCCTAGGAGTCCCGTTGCGATCATGAACCTCGCCACGATCCACGATCGGCGCCGCCTTTGCTTCCGTTAGCATCTCCTCTCCGAGCTCTATCGATGTATTCCGCCAGCTCCATAATCCCCTTCGGAGTTTTATTAGTACTGATGTTGCTTTTCGCAAGCCCTTCCAGTATGCCAATTTTGATCTGTTCGGCGCTTCGATCAGCTTCTTTGTCCTCCGTAATGTGATAACCTAACGCTAGTCATCCTAATTAACAGCAAACCCTTTTCAATCAATTCTCTCTCACTTCTACATCTCTATCGCGCCCAACCTTCCCCTTCTTCAAAATTGGCGCAACTTTCCCAGGATAATCCTTACCGAGCACCACAGGGCTTCGCGCCACAACCCTCGTCGGCGCAAAACAAATACTACACTCATAAACCCCATTCTCGTTAACCCAATACTCGATACAAATCCTACAAACCCGATGACCACACGTCGTCAGCACAACTTTAACCCTCTCCCCATCCTCAACGCAAGTATGACAGAAATGCGTCGGAAAGCGAATGGGCGGATGCTGGACCATACGACGCTCGATCTCGGAAGCGAGTTCTTTTCCCCTTTTCGACGCGCGCGCGTAGGAGCGCGACTCGCGTGCGGAGTTTGTCCATTATGGTTTCGTTGGTAGGGTTGTTGGTTGCTTCTTTGTTGATTAGGTGTACGTAAGGCCTGCGTAGGGTCGGGATAGGTTCGAGGAGAAGTACAGGTAGGAAGCGTTCGCGGAGTGGTCTGTTTTGCATGCACTTTTGTTCGAGGAGCCAGCGCCGGCGGATTTGGTGGTTTACAAGCATTGTGTAGATTATTATGAGCGTTTGCCAGGCGCGCCATTCAGAGACTGGGTCCAATTGGGTCGGAGTTATGCTTGGGGACATTATGTTGACATAGACTTATGTTGGTGATATGTGTGGTTTCGAGGGTTCTGGTCGAAGTTGTGTATGTTGGTGTAGTGATTGGGGGGCGGCGAATATAGAAATATTGCCTTCACAACTCTAACTTGGGTTCTTTTGATCGTAATCCCAGGCTCGATTGGACTGCGGTTCTGGGGGTGGTTATTATTTTAGAAAAGCAAGCAGGGACATGTAGAATATATAGGATACATAGGATACACTGGATATCCAGAAATGTAGAGAGCATGGTGATCGAAGTAAAAAAACTCACCAGTTAAAGTCTCAGACATGATAGAACATACGCGCGTCTGGACCAAAATTGAGCCCCAATCTAATAGAAACGATTGGTTGGCCATGACTACTTTTTTTGTCTCGTACAAACACATCTGCCTAGACTCGCTCTTCTTCAAGCCGAGGTATCCGTAACATGGATCTACCCGGGTAGGCCGTCATAGGGATTTTCTTCTTGTTAACCTGCCAATTCGGGCAAACGTAGGCCGAGTTGGGTCGTGAACTGTCAAAAAAAGGTTGATTCTAGATGTCTATCAGATCAAGATCTTTTGCCGTTGCAATGGAAAATATATGAAGAGTGATGGTTGGTTACATTGGTCTAGAACGTCGAATGCGGACACGCGGATATATATAGAAGGGGACATATCTTCTATCCTTTACATACTTATATACGTATAGTTATGCAGTATATGGTAGTTTAACTTTTGTACATTTAAGCCTTTCTCTTTGAGTCCCGTCTTACCCACTCGGCTATGTCATCGGGAGCTCCACATCTCGTCTTCTAACATCTAGTGCCTTGTATGCAGTACTCAAATCTCTAATCCCAACTCCACTTAATATCTCACATAGGGATAGGAAGCTATCTCCCTCCTCCCTTTGCTTGCTATGTCCATATCTTCTAAATTGACCGCCTTAATGCATTCCTGGGACAAGATAGAATCACCTCTTTGATTACTTCTCGAGCCTTAATGCCAGGATTCGTTAATTGTATTGAGAATAGCTCGGGAATACCAATATGCCTCTGGTAATGACGACTTAATCTGTACAGCTTTCCAATTGCCCAGCCGATCTAGCTGACTAATCGATCGCCTTCGGATCCCAACCTTGGAACCTTGGAACCTGGAAGGTCCAAAGGTCACGCACGCGCAGGGCAAATAACGTCACGAACATCATAATTTCGAGAATTTTAGTATTCCCTGTTCAGATGCAGTCCCTATCGCAGGCTTGGAAAATCATCTGAAAATACACGACTCATCCCTCAGAATGCAGCCAGGAGGACCAGATCTCGGAGTACGTCCCACCCTTCCTGGAACGAACGACGCTAATGATCCTCTCCGCTGTTGTCTAAATCCGATAACAGTCTCAAAAAGTACGGAAAGCTGCGGCGTGGAGGCTTACTACAAGGTACACAGAATACAGTTTCGTATAACGCGCGATAAGCAATAACCGGTAGGAACGGACATACTTGACTCTGGCGATTTCGCTCTTTCTTCCGCTCATCGCGAGACTAATAACGGCGCTATTCAAACGGGCAGATCCCATCCTTATCGGGAAAGCATTTCGCACCCTTATGCCCCCGTCCCTGCCTCTAGTAACGTTGACAAAGATGCCAACCAAGATACGCATATGAAAAGCGCGAGTATTGATGAGAGTCCTCTCCTTCACCAAGCAGATATTAAAGATGAACCGATAAGCAAGGAGGGACAGGACGATCATACCTCTCACGAGCGCTAAGCCCAAGTTATCGCCTTGAGATTGAAAACAAATTGTATGTCATTCTGCAGGACATCAGGACCAGCACAATTGTCAACGAGGCATATTACGATAGCTTTTCTATTTGTGTTACGGGGTGTTACGGAATACTTTTCAGTCTTACGATACCCATGTCGTTGAAACTGTGATGCTTTTGTACGTCGCCTAAAGAATGTTATCCTCCCTTGACATTAGGCTCCGAGAAACAATCAAAGAACACGTAGGTGGTGACACCGCATTCCCGAAGCACTGCACCGTGTGCACATTGGGAGCAAGTTATACGGGATGATGATGATGATGATGATGATGATGATTTCATTTACCCCGACCCCTCGCGGACGATATGTGGGCTACAACAACTATATATATCCATGTACGTACATATAGTGTGTTCCACTTCCTGAAAACGAACTTAGAGCCTCGTCAAGGCCTATCGTGGCCTAATTGCCGCTCCTGTTGTTAGGCTGCCCCGGTGGCGCGCGACTCCGAAACCGTTGTGACGCCTCGGCGAAGTCCAGCACGGCGTTGACCGTCCTGGCTCGCGAGACGGTGTCTGGTTTACCTTTTTCACCTTGTTTTGAGCCTCCTAGCAGGCTTGATACGCTATTAAACGCGTCTCCAACTTCTCTCCTTAGCTCTATCCGAGGTTCCCTTAAGATCGGACAATCCACTAGCATATAGGTGACTGTTTCTTGTGCGCTGTATGCACACTGGTCGTCGTCACTGTAACCAACATTTATGCGGTAGCTGGATAACCAGTTGTGGCCTGTGCGTAGCTGCGTCAAGAGGTACGCGCGGTTTCTTGGCAGGTTCCCATATAGTCTTCTAGTGTAGCTTGCTGGTAGGGTGTTATCGATCTTTCGTAAGTGACCACCCTTAGCGGATGATTTCCATTCTTATTCCCACTAAGAGTAGATGTTCCGACGGATAAGCGCCCTCTCCCTGGTGAGGAGCGGGCGGAAAGGATAGGTCTTGCCTGGGCTAGCGGCGTCCTTTGCTAATCGATCTACAGCGTCGTTTCCAGGATTGTCACAATGCCCTGGCAACCATTGAAGGCGGAGTGCGATTCCCACTACTAGAACCTCGGCGCTAGCCTGGAGGATTGCGTGAACGATGCGCTATCCTGATCTGTTTCTCGCGCTTTGAACCGCCTGTAGGGCGGATCGGCTGTCGCATAGAACCGTCGCTGTTAGTTGCCTGTCTGCTGTTCTGAAGTGTTGGTGGGCGATCTTGAACACTACGCTGATCGCGTAGAAGATACCTATAAGCTCCGCTACGTGGATAGACCAGCGGTTCATCGGTCCTACTTGGACCTGCTGCGCTTCGAGTATCTCTTGGTTGTTGTCGAGTGCTACCGCGGTAGCGCCTAGGTAGTCCTATCGACTAGAGGCGTCAGAGTAGATAATAACGTCGGATGCTGAGCGAGTGGTCTCGGCTTTCTATGCCGCTGTCTTGTAATTAGACCCGATCTCAATCTTAGCGAAGGGATCGAGATGCCACGGCGGTAGTGGTTGTGGGTCGATGGTTTCTAATTCGTTTAGCCTCTCGATGTTCATAGTCTTTATCGCTTCCGTAAGCGGGAAGCGAGCGTACGAGCCGATATTATCCCTTTGTTTCTGGGCTTATGAGAGCGCACTCTAGATAGGGTGATCCCGTGGTAAAGTGTGGAGGCTAGCGATGGTCCTCTGGGCTCGGTGGCGGAGACGTAGGTAGGTGGGAAGAACGTGTGCTTCCACTTCCAATATCGTGGTGGCTACTGTTCTGAATACTAATAGGATCCGGATCAGTGAGGTCCTTTGTATCGTGTTTAGCTATCGGAGGTGTGTCTTGTCTCGCAGTGGGTTGTGCCAGACCGTTGACGTATAGTCTACTACTGGCGTTACATATGCCTGGTAGAGTTGTCGTATCTACTCTAGGCGTAGGTGTCGTAGTCCGTTTAAGGCAATAGTGACTTTGGTTACGCGTTTGATAGCTTGTTGTATATGTTCCTTCTATCTTAGCTCCTGGTCGAAGATCACGCCTAGTAGCTTAGCTATGGGTGATGGCTTGACAGTTGTGCTATTCACGATAATATGGCCCTATAAGTGTTCTCCTCTTTTTTGGGTTAGGTGGATGAGTTCGGTCTTCTCGGCTGCGAAGTAGGACCTAGTTCGCTGCGCCTACGTTTCGATGTGGGGGATATCTTCGGACTGTATCTTGGCTAGGTTCTCCTCTGCCGAGCGTCCTACTCGCTAGCGAAAGTAGTCGTCGATAAAGGCTGATACGCCCCTATGAAAGGTGATAGGTTGGTCGACTAGATCGGAGTTGAAGAATGTAAATAGAATCGGGGACAGTGGTGATCCTTGTGCGAGTCCTATGTTCGCGAGTGGTGCTAACTCTGTGCGGAAGTCATCGAATCCTATGCTGGTATAGCGGTCGCTTATAAAACTTGCTATCTATTTTCTTGCGACTGCGGGGATCCTCCTAGCCCGCAGGCTGGTATCTAGGCTTGTTTTATTGACCCCGTTGAAGGCACCTTTTAGGTCGAATGAAACGAGAGTTACCACTTTATGTTTATACCACGCCTGGTCGATTACGTTAGAGAGCACTAGTAGAGCTTATTCGGTGGTTCTTCCCGGGCGCCTACCGAATTAGGTATCCGGAAGCAGGCCATGCTTTTCTGTGAGATAGGAAAGTCGACGGGCTACTACTACCTCGAGAAGCTTGCCTAGCGTATTAAGGAGTGAGATTGGGCGGTAGGCCCCGGGGACTGAATAATCTGGCTTTCTAGGCTTCCTTAGCACCACGATCTTCGCGTTCTGCCATTGCTTAGGGTGGTAGCCTAGAGTCATAGATGCGTTGAAAATGTTGGTGATAATGCCCTTTAGGTGTGCCCATAGTTGCTTCCACACAAGTATTGGTAGGTTATTATCTCCCGGTGCGGTGGTTCCTTTAGCGGCTTTGAGAGATCGTTGGATCTCTAGCTTAGTGATGGGTTGCCACGGGAGCTCTAGTGGTGTTGAGGTTGGTAGACTGTCGTAGGGCGTATTTATTTCGGGGAAGAAGGAGTCTAGGAAGGCCTGTGCTTTCTCTTTATTCCCGGTAAGCTCGCTTGTACCGACCTTTAGCGCTGGGGTATACCCCTAGGTATCTCGGGGTTTTATGTAGGTGGCCGCTTTCTAAAGTTTCCCTTCCCCTACCTCGTTAAGGAATTGTCTCTAGTGTGATGCTTTAGCTTTTTTAATGGCGCGGGTCCACGCTCGGCGTTTTTCTTGTATCTCTCGGAAGAGTATTATAGATGAAGAATGTTCTTGTCTAAGTTGGGCATAGGATTCCTGCCATTTTCGGCGAAGCTGGTTGGCCTTGGTTTGTTGAACCTTGAGGTCCGGAGTAAACCATCGCTTGGAATATGGAGTCGGGCGTATATTAGGTGTATACCGATCTACGGCTGCGTTTGTTGCTTCTATGAGTTTCTGCACCATCCTGTCTAGTGCTGGTCGTGTTTTGATTTCCTTCCATGGACCGATTTGCCGCAATACCTCCTTACCGACCTTATTCTATTCCGCCCGGTCGAACGCTTTCCTTGCCTTGGTGGCAGGTCTACACTGAGCTTAGAGATTCTATTCTGAGTACGTGGCACGGTGGTCTGATCCGTAGTTGTTGTGGTAGAGATGGCATTTGATGAGTAGGTCTGGTCGGTTCGTCACTATCTGGTCAATAGTGGAGTTCCTCCCGGGGTCATTTAGAGCCCAGTATGTCGCTGTCCCCCGGGGGAGGTAGCTATGTAGACCATTGGATTGGAAGAAGGTGATAAGGTCGCTTGCTTCTTCGATAAGTCGCGGTTGGATATGGTTACCGCCCCAGGTTAGGTGATGGCGGTTAAAGTCTCCTGTGAGAACGATACTTGTGGATCGTCGACCATCGCGTAGAGTAGCTGTTATCGTGTTTTGGATGGCGGTGAATGCTGGTTCTGACAACGCCTTATCCGGCGTATATAGCGGGATAGATGGGATATAAATAGAAAAGAGGAGGAGTTAAGTGTCGGCTGTCTAGATCTTGATGGTGGCGATATCTGGGTGGTTGCAAAGAATCTGCCGGTGTGAAGACGTTGAGATTCGCTGGTTAACGTAGATTAGACTCCGGAATCGATCTGCGCCGGTCTCTGGGGTTGGTCGGTATAGCCGCTAGGCGCTATGGTTGATATGTGTTTGGTAGGTGGTGACCGAGGGCTCTTGGATCAGAAGTATATCCAAGTTTTGGGTTTGGTGGTCATTGATGAGTACTTCCATCCTAGGTCCCGATTTTATGATGTTTAACTGTAGTATGCGTAGGTTCGTTTCTAACATTGATGGGGGTTGGAAGCTGCGGGCGTAGCACACTGTCGGTCACTAGTTGGGTGTTCGCCGTTATAATCCAGGTATCTGGCCCTGATCCCTGGAGGGCATCGTTGCCGCTTGTGTTGACCCGCATAGTGCCCATAGCGTGGTGTTTCCTTGCACTACCACGCTAAGTGACCGAAACGTTGGCACCGGAAGTACCTCTTTTTCTTGATTTCGCGGCGTTCTACGCTACCGATATATCTTTGCCTAACAAGGAGACTATTGTTAAGGATGTATTCTGCTCCTTCTGTAGAGTCAAACCAGATACCAAGCGACGCAAACTTCCCCAGAACTTTATCTTTCCGCTTAAGCCATGCTAACTCTTCGATTTAGAAGCCTTGTTCGGCTAGGTCGTTTTCTTCCATAATTGTTTGAATGGCTTGAGAGTTCGTATTCTCTAGGTCGAAGTTCTCTGTAGGAGTGCGGTGCATGACGATGCCGAACCGCGGCTTGACCAGCTTTGTATTGTTTCCTAGCTTATTTAACCATTCAGTGTTGTTGCGGGCTGTATCGGCCGATCCTGGGTCTTTGAAGCGAACTAAGTATCCCGTTTTAGTGGTGCCAATGCCGGCCACTTGTGTATCTTGAGTCGAAGGTGCGCTTAACAGCGCTAAACGGATATGGGTGTTAGCCGAGTCGGTAGAGAGGTATCGGCCGAAACTATTCCCTTCGCTGTTCTTATTGTCTCTTGGGTCCACCAATGATCTCTGTGTACTAATGCGGACGTAGTTCCGATCCTTTTCTGGTCGTTGGAGGCTTGGTTGCGGGTCACTGGTACCGCTGGCTGCTATCGCTGCCCATGTTCTAGGCGGGTTTGGTTGTGGGGTGGCTTCGATTTGTGCTCTTAGGGCCCTGACTTCCTTATGGAGCCTGTCATTCTGTTCTCGGAGGATGTTCTGGTCATGCTTGACCTCCTCTAGGTCGGCTTTGGTGGATTCGATGAGCGTGGTTTGGCGATGGATGATATCCTTGAGGTTGTCGATGAGCTTCCATATCTCTCTGGTGGTAATCCGGCCTGTGCCCTCGGCGGGTGTATAAGCTTCGCCATTTCTCGTTCTTTTCCCTATGATTTGGCCTGCGTCGATCGATACTCGAGGTTGGAAGTCTTTAACTGAGAAGCTGGCCTGGGTTTCTTGGGTGTTTGTGGGAGGGGGCTCGGTCCCTCCCGCGGGTGGGTCCGCCATCGTTCCGGGGTTAGCTCCCGGTCGGTACACATCCACAACAGTTTTATATTGAAAATGATATCAACCACGACGTCCCAGTTCAACGTCGAAAAGGTCCGCCCTTGTCGTACAGGATCGGTGGATACAGGCTATGCTCTCCCCTCCCTCTCCGCATCGCAAGTTATACGGGATGGATCAAAATCAGTTTCATCACTTGCACACGGAGTTTCTTTCTCGAACTCTATTTCGAAACACGCTATACCTATTACGGTTACTATGGCTCTGACACATTTTCTTGGCAGTATTGTAGTACAATAGTAAATAACGATATTGTAGTTTTAGCATAGACTTGTAATCTTGCTCTCGTATCGCTTTACTAATAAGACCACCGTCTTTGTGCGACGCATTGATTCATAGTTCCATGCAACACTCCCGTCCCCCACACCTGCGATACGGAGCTCTTCACAACTTAAGCGCAGGATGCCCCAAGACAATCTTGCTTTGAGTCACATTTCTATTGGGGTTCGCAATTTTGAGATATCAAGGAAATTTTATTCTGCCACACTCTCTCCTCTCGGTCTAGGTCTTGTGTATGAGAGCCGCATTTCTCCATCAAGATCCGAACCCCGCACTTTAGGATATGGCCCCGACGAAGACAACGAGATTGTTAACATCTTTGAGCATGGTGACGAAGCACATGCGCCCGGGCGAGGATGTCACATTGCTTTTAATGCTTCAAGTCACAATATAGTTATGGCCTTCTATGCGGCGGCTATAGCGAATGGGGGAATTTGCAACGGCAAGCCTGGATTACGGGAACATTATGGTCAATCCTATTTTGCTGCCTTCGTTATTGACCCTGATGGATGGAGGTTAGAGGCGGTGTGTAAGTCCGCACCTGCCAAATGTTAAGTCCATACTCCCTACGCAAACTACACCTTGCCAACGCTGTCGATTTAGTACGAGCTTGCTTGATGAAACAGGAAAACTCCCTAGGACTTAAACTATCCGGGTACTTTGGCGAATCCCGAAACTTCGATGAGATGGGCGGCTGAGGGGCTGGACATTGATGCATATGGTAGAACGAGCTCTTGATAAAATGTTTTGAAATAGCGAGTTCTCCTTCGAACTATGATTGCTGGAATACTCTACGATAGTTGACTTAAGTGTAGATCACACAATCACCGTCTTTCATCGTTTAGCTAGCTATGGAGGAAGCGAGGGGAAATAGCTAAATCGAAGGTTCTAGGCCTTCCCGTCTTCCCAGTAACACAGTCGAGAAATTCGAGAGCGCCGTTGACCATGGGCCTTGTACTACTCATCGACGATGTATTACAGACTATGTGTCCTATTCTCGTTTATTCTACTGATTGCCGTGGAAGATATCGTTGATATTGATTGTGCTTTCGGTCAACTCCAAATAACTGTTGGGTGCATTTATCAACGTCATGTCTCTTCAAACAGTGTCTTTGCACTTTGCCTTCCAAGTATCAGTTACCCACAGCAGGTCCCGGTATTTTTTTTTCCCTTATCTCGCGAGAGTGAGGCTTGGCTCAAGTATTCGCAATCGGCTGAGAACAATCTTGTAGGAGCGGAGTGAAAAATTATCGCTGGTAGACGTGGGGGTGGCAGGGTATTAGAGAATGCACGGACATCCATCAGAGCAAGTGGAGACAAATAAGCCAATAACATCTAATAAACACCATCCTTCCTTTTCTGCTAAGTGGTGATCAATTTGATTAAATAATTAAACAATATGATTTCTTCGAACAATTAAAACATTCACCCAGTAAACCCCTTCACGTTTGACATGCGCATGAAGGGCAAAGTCCGTGAGAACTAACACTGCCGTCAAGAACTGTTGACATCCTAATTACTCAACGTTTATCGGGTTCGACGTGTGCAATGGTCAACACACGTCCAGGATCAACTAATCCACCCGATTTCCACAATAACATTTCTTGAAGGGCATCCGTTTCCTCACTCTACTATGACGAGAGCTCAAACATGTTGAATCGGCCTTTAATGCCATCGAAAATGAGCGGCTTCTCAATTCTTCAACGCCGCCGCACTTAAATGCGTTTGCCTGTCTCGTTCTGATCTAAACCCAGCTAGCTGTTTTTTTTTATTAACCTACGATATGCTGAGTTAGGGAGCTATATTTAATCACCGATCCTAGGATCATGCTTATGGCATCTGGGGCATTTGATTTTTGATGAGGAGATTGACAAGACATTTAGAGCTTTAATAGGTGGATATGTACTTTTACCTGCCTGACGCATAAGTATAAAGTACTATAATGCATAGTCAAAAGAGTCAGAAACATACACAGGAGTCTGTTGATGAGACACCATTTCCCAACCTTCCGGTACTTCGTTTTTCATACAACGGCGCCATATGCTGGAGCAAAGAGCATTGAACACCGCTTTATCCTCTCCGTCTCCCACCTCTCGCTCAGCAATTACCCTGTACACAATCAGTGCACATGTTCCATTTCTGTCGATGGGAAGCACTCGAGCATCAGTTATAGTGTATTTTTTCCATGGTTGAAAAGCATCGCCGGACAGAGCGGATCGGAGAGTTTCGTCTGCGAGCATCATCCCGCCTGGGAAGAGCATCACGCAATCTCTTGCGAGCAATGGGATGAGAGCGACTCTGGACTGGCAAAGTGCATTCCATGCGCTGGCCTCGCAAGTATGAATTTCGGTAGTATCCATGGTGATCGGTAGAAGAATTGCAAAGAATGATAAGGTGAATCCAAGTTCAAAGCCGATGCCCGCGAGCAGTGAAGCTTATTAATCAGCAATACGAGGTATATGCCTTGATCTACCCGAAAAATATCTTGGCTTGATTCAGAACACGGTGTGGATGGTTTATGATTTCAATCACCCCCGTGCGCCGAGATGGTTTGTCTAAATCCCCATGGAACCATCAGGTCGGCCATTCCAAAAGCAGCACGCGTCAGCGTAACTTGTTTGGAAGCGAAAGTTCAAAATATTAAATATTGATATATGTCATTAATCAAAATTTGGAAATCTAGCACCTGAGTGCGGGGTAAACGGAGCTCGTAATCATATGACCCACCAATTAAATTTAGTTACTGGAGAGCAACAAATAATGACTATTCGAGAGATACTCGTGATACAGTACTATCTCCTGTGCAAAGCTGTCAATATTTCTGCTGACCTAGGGATCCCGCAAACAAATGTTTAGTTCTGAGGAGTCACAAAGCATGGCATTGACCAAACACACCAATACTGGCGAGGTGATGTTGCACGCAATTAAATGATAGAGGATGACAGCTTCTGGACATTTTCGCTGCGGGATTTTACTATCTCAGCAACATGGCCTAGAACTGCCCCTCTTGCTCATTAAAATTGAAGCTAACCCACTGAATCCCTCCACTTTGTGAGTCCCGAAACATTGCACTTCCGCTGTTTTTGTTAGGCTCTCATTTAACGTAATCCGGTCATGAATACCGTTGATCATGAATCATACCGATGCGATCCTACGCTCTATCACCCCGACATGGCCATTGGTGGCGTCGATATTGAGTCAATGTAAGGTTCTGATCGTCTCTACCTTCGCCCTTCTCTCTCAGTCGACTCTGTACGTCAGGTCATATGCTGATGTGTCTACGCGATAAATACCCCAAATTCCACTGCTTATACCACCGTGTATCTTATTCGAACACCATGACGAATAGCCCTCGTGAATTGGACTAGTGGCGTCCAATGGGTGGCCCCACGTTCTCGGATGGCATCTTTTCAAGCCTGAATATCTGGCAGGCGCCGAGAAATGCCGATGTCTCGTCTTGCATAATGACAGGGGATTCCTACCTTCGCCGTTGGCCATGTTGTTAGTCCAAATCGGCGTGCAAGGAGAAGGTGAGGCACAACTCCCTTCGTTTCTGACCTACAGGCTAATTTCGGTACCAGATACGAACCGAGAAGACAAGGCCGTTTATACCGAGGCACAGCCGAGCCAACTAAAGAGCCAAAAATACCGTCCGATACTGTCCCACCTCTTACTCCGTGTTGCTCAGGCTTCGACATATACGAACGAGCGGAAATGAACCAAGCGGAAATATACGGAGCTGCATCAAGTCGGAGTCAGAAATGTCTCCTTGGAACAGGTGCTTGGTGTATTTGGACCCCAAGCACACATTTCTCTATCAAAGCCCAGCAACTATCCAGAAAGTCGTATATGCTTTGGATGTCACTGAAACTGCAGGTCACCAAGCTGGCTGCGTGTCTCTGTCTTTTGATGTCGTTTTCTAACCTATCGCGCAAGCAGCTCCTGCCAGGGGCCTCGTCGGATTCTGTCCACCAGCGTCGGCATCCTTTCAGCATTAAGTATATATTTGTCAAACTCACCACGCCCTGGACGACATTTGACAGATCACTGTTCAAGCAGATCCTTTGTGAAGATGAGTTTCAGTCTGTAACAACACCACCCAGAGCCATCCTGCTGCGTTCTATCGGCAGCAGAGCAAGCTTGATCGCATGAACCCGGGTACTACGCCCCAGAAAGCAACGACCGGCGGTTCGGACGCAGTACTGGATATTGATACATGGGGTACGATATGAATTGTAGTTACCAACGGGGGGATTACTTACAATGTTGCGGTGACTCCCGAATGTAGGAGCCGATCGGATATTCTTGGTTGGTTTTCTTTGTTGCGAATCCACTATCACACTGGGGATGGTTCTAGAATATAGCCATCCTACAGTAGAGTAGGCTTAAGTGACTTGCAATCGCCGACTGAAGCTCTGACTTCGACTACGCAAGGCAGAGCAGAGTCTATCGCATCACGATGTTTAGTTGGGCCACAAATGATACTTTCGAGCGGCTCCTCATCAAATGCTTCTGCACCTGGTAGGTCTGATCTTGAGCGTATGTATTGCCTATTCATAGTTGGACCGACGGAGGGCAGTCTGGTCTTTGCATTTGATCAGCTCAATCGAATTGGGGGCCGTATAGATTCACCGTCTGATCAGAATGGCACTAGAGATGGCTTGCGGGATAGAATCAATACAAATTGATACATCTATCGTGTGGATGAGAGGGCAAGCAAACCCTTGTGCTACGTCTGGGGATATTGATCGATCTCGACACGGCCCATGAGGCCCATAGATTCGCAACGAGTTACTTCCACTTGCCTATGGGCGGGCATGGCGTTGGTTGGCCCATGGGCCGCTTGTTAACCAGCCCTTCACGCACGCATTTACTTTACAATGTTTTAGGCACGTACAGGTCCCACAATGCTAAGGATACATAAAGGGCGAGATGGATTGAGTCAAGCTTGTCAAAGCGGTGGACTGTTGAGTCTGGTCTGAATGAGGCTTGAGAGTGTGATCTAAAATAAATATAAATAGGGATGCGACTACAATATGTGCAAATATATATATATATATATGACCACAAAATATGTTGAACCTACAAATCCACTCACATTATACTGTCTACTAGTCTCACCATTAAATTATAATGAAAGCAATATATCTAATAAATTATATAACAGGATACACCGTTATTAGGATCGATTACCTACTATACCAGTGGTTATGGCGGTAGGTGACAGTGATAGACGTAAATAACCGATTAATCCAGAAGTTGGAGTTGAACCCCTATTCAGGAATCTTACATAATCTGAGGGTGGCATGGACCGATGGCAAGGTCTAGACGGTGACCACCTCCTTCACCGCCCGACCATTCACCACCACACACATCAACACACACACATGAACACTCACCATCAACACACACACATCAACACTCACATCAACGCTAACGGTTCAACGCAACAAGCATTCCTAGACAACACTCATCTCTGTTTGCCTACATCTGAATGAAAGATGCCAATTTCTATTGTAGCGAGGAAGTTATTGGATCACAAGCTACCAAGGGAAAAAAATGTGAAATACGTCATTTGATACTGAAGACGCTTCAGTTGTTAGTTTATGATTTTGGCTGTTGAATTGGCGAAGATCTAACTAGGGCTCCTTCTATGTATCCAATGATGACCCTTCGGAAAAATAAACAGACGATGAAGATGTTGCGCAGGTCTTTGCTTCTTCGGGTACTCTTGAATACTCGAATACTGGTCCCTAGCACCACGAAGAGGTGCCTGCACGGGCTAGAGGGACTTTTTGTCGCAGATGTCCCTGCGGAGACTCTTGGTTTCGTAGATGTCCCTGCGGAGACTCTTGTTGTCGCAGATGTCCCTGCGGAGACTCTTGGTTTCGCAGATGTCCCTGCGGAGACTCTTGTTGTCGCAGATGTCCCTGCGAGACGCTTTGTTGACGCAGGACCTAGGCTGCGGAGAACTTGGTAATGCAGCGGTCTCCTGCAGCGAACTTGTTAACGCAGCGGTCTCCTGCGGGTCTCACTTGTCATCACAGCGTCCCCCTGCGGAGTTCACTTGGTAACGCAGCGCCCCCCTGCGAGGATTGTTGTTCACGCAGACCTATCCTGCGGGGTAGTCTTGTTGACGCAGCACCCCCCTGCGAGACACAGTTGTTGACGCAGAGCCTAGGCTGCGGAGAACTTGGTAATGCAGCGGTCTCCTGCAGAGAACTTGTTAACGCAGCGGTCTCCTGCGGGTCTCACTTGTCATCACAGCGTCCCCCTGCGGAGTTCACTTGGTAACGCAGCGCCCCCCTGCGAGGATTGTTGTTCACGCAGACCTATCCTGCGAAGCACCTTTTTACACTCGCGGGGCTCGTGGCAGCGAGGGAGCGCAAGTCTTACATCACTGGGCTCGTGGCAGCGACAGCCGTGGTCACGGAGACTCTCAAGCCCGCTCAAGCCCGCAGGCAAGAGAGGGACACCATGACACAACGGAGTGTGAGGACCGAAGTCCTGATATTTTTTTGGGCTGGGAATCGGGCTCCTTTTATATTTTTTCGGCTACGTCTCTACCAAGGAACCAGTTGCGCAGTTGGTAGCGAGAGCCACGGTCTATCCCTGAACCGACGAAAGCGATCTTCGCGATACACGAGTCTCTGAGACGCGCAGCCAGCTCAGTGCTGGTGCAGATGCAGACTGGTAAGATAGGTCTCCCCGCTTACCTCGCTGCCCTGCCGCAGTGGAGGGAACAGGCCCTGGAAAATAACCCACTACGCAACCCATCGCGTTGCACATGTGATCAAGGCACGATGAACACACAACACATCCTCTTCTCTTGCCCCCATTTCACAGAACTCCGTCACCGAATTCTTGGTCTTGACCGAGGGGGCCACGACCCATGGAAAGAATAGCTCTCAAAGCCAACGTTAGCAGTCAAAGCAGTCAACTTTCTGATGCAAAGTAAGCTCCTCGGCCAATTTAGGAGCCTGCCGACCACCTACCGAGTCACTAACAAAGTAGACTCGTGACCCTAGGATTATAGATCCTCTCGCTTGCCCCATTTCGGGTCCCCAGAACTACAGTGAGTACCCCCCTACGTCACTAGATCACCTTCACGGCTTGCCGTGCGAGTTGCTGGACAGTACAGGCCTCGGTCCCGCAGGGATGAAAGCGATCAACTGAAGACGGGGATGGCAAGTTTGCCCTGTTTCCTTGGAGAGAGCACGCCTTCTGTACGCCGCCGGACTGTTCATGGCTCTGCCAAGCCTGGACAGCCCTGGTGAATTCTGGGTTGCCATGACCCGGGTAGGTGAAATGCGTAACAAAGGGGCGTCGGAGCGAATCGTCGGAAACAACGGAGTAAACAGCCATCGTCATGTGATATAGTTGTCCCGGCTATCACGTAGTGCCCTGCCGGCAAATCGGGCTTCCCCGCCTGACAGATCCGCGAATGAAATTTACTTACTTACTTACTTACTTAGAGCCACGGTCTAAAAACTCTTTGCGAAACACGAACTGCAGAAACAGCAGGTTTGGCGCTTCGCGACTTACCTCATTTTACTCTCCACAACCAGACGAATCAATTGACCCCAAATTTATCCGTTTTCCGCCTCTGCGGTGGCCGCCATGGGTGGGAAAAGGAAAAAGGGGTCATCCACGTCGGCCGACCCAAACTTCGACCACGTGGAACTAGAACCACGAGCGCATGCGAAGAAACTCCTGAAGATTACCCAGCAATGGAAAGCTACAGCTGATGAAGGCGGAATTCCTCCTCATGATCGATTCGTCGAATTCCTCGACGCAGTGACGTCCCTGACGACCAAGATGCGCGATAGCGAGATGCTCCAAGAACTAGGACGCATTCGCGCCCTGCTGACCGAGCACGACAGAAAGCACTCCGATATGATATCAAGAATGCAACACACCATCGAAGTCCAGGCCGCAAAGACATCAGCAACCAGCAAATCCGTCAATCCCCTCCCGATCCCCCGATCGACCTCATATCGCGATGCGCTAGCGAGTCACGTGACAACACAAACCTCGATGGTGTCAGGATGGATGAGCAGGACGCAGACCAATGGGACTTCGGTCCCGAGTAATGATCTAAGCAGTAACAGCAGTGCACCTGCCCCAGTGATGATGCGCGAGCATCTTCAGCTAACCGTCCGCGGCACTGACCGTGCCATCGTTGACCCTCTTCGGAGGAGAGAGGATGAGCTCGTCAAACGGCTGAACAGATCCATCAATGATGTAGCTAGGGAGCCAGGCAATACCGAGCCTAGTATCAGACTTCTAGACCGAGTCGTTTCCGCAGCACGAGTTCTGCCTAGTGGCGACGTTCTCGTCCAGACAGATGACATCAAAGACTACGAAGACCTCGTCAAGGCTGCTCCCGCCGGGTCGTCCGACACTTGGTGCCAGGTGCTAGGCGAGAACGCGGGACTGAAAAGACAGACTTACACTGTGGTCGCCCACGGCGTGACCTGTCGATTTTCACCGTCCGTCCAGGATGCGCGGAAACAGCTGAAGGCCGAGAATGTGAGACGAATCTCCACCGCTGCCGAGATTGTCTACATGGACTGGCTGATGACCAAGAGAAAAATGGATGAAACGAGGCCAGAGTCGGCGAAGCTCCTGATCGAGTTCGCCGACCCATACGCCGCCAACCAGGCCATTCTACGTGGTCTGGCGATCTACGGAAGGAACCACGACTGTCAGTTATTTGACGGCAGTCACCGCCTCCAGCAATGCTACCGCTGTCAGATGTATGGACACATAGCTCGGAACTGCAAGCGAGACATTCACTGCGCTTACTGCGCAGGGGATCATGATTCCAAGGAGTGCCCACATGCGCATGATCGCCGCAAGGCCAAATGCGCTGAATGTGCTAAGCACAAGAGACCCGATTTCAGTCATTTTGCCTTTGATCGGGGATGCCCTATTCGAGGCGAGGAGCTGGCTAAAATCCAGCTCAACAGACGCCTGGGCCCGCAGTTACACCCGGAACGACACAGCGAGCCTAGTACATCGCCGCCGAGAGAAGAAGATCACCCTACACCATCCGAAACAACTCAAGCAGACGCACGAGCGGCGGAAGCACGGGCAGCGAAAGCAGCGAAAAAGAAGTCCTCAAGTCGCTCCCGCTCACGGATGAAGAAGCGGCGCGTTGTTGAGTCCGGAGAGGAGAGTCAGGAAGAGATAGTAGAAGATCTTCGCGCCCAATCCGGTTCTGGCGCCCAACCAGTAGACTCAGTGAACGATGTTGTGGTTATCGACTCGCTGACAGAACCTGGCCATCCAGAGGGCCCTTTACAGATCGAACTACAGCACCGAGAACGTAGTGAGAGCTTTGACGAGCCCCAGGATGGGACTAGCGAGGAAGCTCCCCCGGCGCGCTCCACGCGTCGACAAACACGGAAGGCTCTCCTTGAAAGACCCACTAAATGTTAAAATCCACCCAGCTTCGAATACTGCAGGCCAACACATGGAAGTCGAGAAACAAGGTCATGATGCACCTCTTCGGCGAAGAAGGAGTGCGGGAGATGGAGATCTTGGCGATCCAGGAGCCAGAGGTGTATAACCACACTGACCCCATGACGACGTACTCCCAGGCGTTGGGAGGACGCTTCCACGTCCTTCTCCGTCCGACGGAACAAGTACACGGAGGAAAACCTGAGGCAAACGCGGCGAAACCGAGAGTTTGTTTCTATGTCAACAAGAGAATCGACCCGAAATCATGGTCGATCCGTTACCACACACGAGACGCAAGCACACTCACAGTCAAGACTGATCGTGGGGCGATACACGTACACAACATATATGTGGAGAGCAAGGTCCGAGACGAGGGTGACGAAAATCGGCAAGAACTACGAGCGGCGACCGCCAAAGCCACGCTCCAGGTAGTCAGAAGATTGCTAAGGAATAGCGGTGCGGGCCAGCACGTGGTGGTAGGGGACTTTAACCTGCACCATCCGCTCTGGTCGCAAACGACGCAATCACAACAGGAGGATGAAGATGCCGAGGACCTAATCAGCATCATGGGCGATAGAGACATGCAACTGCTGACGCAAAGAGGCGCGCTTACATACGAGGGCCTGGTGTATGGTAACCGTGTTGAGACCACATTGGACCTGGCATGGGCGTCGAGATCCCTAGCCGAGCGATGTACACGGTGCACCACCCAAAGGCAGTGGCTATATGCAGCCGACCATGTGCCAGTCTTGACCGAATTCGACATCCAATGCCCCGAAGCGCCCGCGCGGACGACCACGAACTGGAGGGAGGCCGATTGGGATGAGTGGTTGAAAGTACTCAGATCCAAGACGTGGTCCCATCGTCTCCTTCACAACACCGACGACGTTGACCAGGCAGTCGAAGAACTGATCTCCGCAATAGCGGACGCCGCCCACAACGCGGTCCCGACAAGAAGAGTCGGTCCATACTCCTTTCCCACATACACGAAGAAGCTAGAAAATCTAAGACGCCAAGTTAAACGGGCGCGAAGATGGGCAAAACAGACCGGAAGTGACGAAGACCAGGAGCTGTTCCGACAGCTACGCCACGAACTTGGCCGCCAGAGCGCGAAGGTTGCCAATGAAGCACATAGGGAACGGGTGGAAGCAGCGACCAAATCAATCGACGACTTCTGGAAGCTATCGAGATGGGCCAGGAATACTACCCCGCGGGCGACCCACACTCCGACATTACGTGAAGGGGACAGGGAGTACGTGACGGCAGAAGAGAAGGCGGACATCCTCCGCGAGGTCCTTTTCCCTCCTGCACCCACTGCGGACTTATCAGACCTTGGGGGGTACGACTACCCTGTTGCAGTCAATGCGCCACTAATCACCTCCGACGAAGTCATGCACGCTATACAGAGATCTGCATCGTACAAGGCACCGGGACCGGACGGGATCCCGAATGCCGCACTGAAGAAGGCCATCGAGATACCAGGCCTCCTCACGTTTCTGACACATCTGTTCAACGAATGTTTGCGGCTAGGGTATTGCCCTAATCACTTCCGCGAGTCCACTACTGTCATCCTCAGAAAGCCTGGGAAACCGGATTATACCATACCAAAGGCCTACAGACCGATCACTCTACTGAGCACGCTGGGGAAAGCGCTCGAGTCAGTGCTCGCTACCCGACTGAGCTACCTAGTCGAGGCCCACACACTCCTACCGGATACTCACATGGGGGGAGAGTCGGAAGGTCATGCGACCATGCCCTACACCTTCTCCTTGAGCGGATATACGAGTCATGGAGGCAAGACGCCCACGTCGCTACGCTGCTAACTCTTGACGTGACCGGCGCGTTCGATCATGTGGCGCACGAGAGACTGGCCCACTGTCTAAGGAAACGGAGGATACCGGAGCAAATGGTCCGGTGGATCCTCAGCTTCCTGAGAGACCGCTCAACAACGCTGGTTCTACAGGAAGGCTCGATGGGCACACACCCGGTGGCCACAGGTATTCCACAGGGCTCACCGCTATCACCGATCCTCTACCTCTTCTACAATGCAGACCTCATCGACGAACTCCATGACGCCGCAGCCGGACAAGCTCTTGTCACCGGGTACATCGATGATATCTGTATCCTGGTATGGAGTAAATCCGCGCTAGACAACTGCCAGCTCCTGGAGAGACTGCACCAAGTCGCAGATGACTGGGCCAGTCGCCACGCATCACGCTTCGCACCCGCCAAGTACGGACTGATACACATGTGGAAGAAAGGCTGGGGGGCTCGAAGAGTAGATCGACCGCCATCGGGCGAGAGCATCACCCTTCAAGGTGTTGAAGTCCGGCCCACCTTGTCGCTAAAATACCTGGGCGTCATGCTAGATGAACACCTCACGGGAGAAAGCCAAATCGCGCAGTGCCGCAAGAAGGCCGCACAATTGATTGCCGCGCTACGATCAATCGCGGGGATGACGTGGGGCGTCTCGACCCTACACCTCCGCCGCATGTGGACGGCAGTCCTACTCCCTCAGATCTCATTCGCCTGCTCCGCGTGGTATACGCAAGGAGCATACGGGTCTAAATCTTTCGAGGATCGAGCCAATAGCGCCTTTCGGTCGATGCAACGACACGTGCTCCAGTGTATCGCAGGCGCTTTCAGGACGACAGCGGGACCAGCCCTAGAGGTATGTCTCTTCGTCCCACCGGCAGCAATCGCCATACAACGCCTCGCGGAAGAGGCCTGTCTTCGCATACATGCATCACCTCTTAGGTCCACACTCGCTAGACGAAGCGACGAAGGACGACGATACGGACTGATATCGCCACTCAAACAACTGGAGACACATCTCAAGTTCAAAGGGATTGAAGTCAACAGATTGGAGCTGATCCGGCCGTTCGCGGTTCCCCCGTGGTGGCAACCGCCAGAGACCCGGATAGCCCCAGATAAGGACACCGCCATCCAAGAACATGATCTGATTCTCCGCGCGACGCCTCTCTACGGACCGAATTCGGCAGTCGCCTACACGGATGGGAGCAAAACAGAGAACGGAGGCGTTGGTGCCTCGGCAGTCACATCCAGAGGGAATGCAACCGCCAGGCTTAACGACCAGGATACGGTCTACGCGGCTGAACTCAAGGGTATCCTACTCGCGCTCGGTCATATCAAAGATGACCTGGTGAGGGAGCTTGTCGCTACTTCGAGAGCTCCCACCCGCACAATGACCATTTTCACGGACAACCAGGCCGCCATCCAAGCATGTGCTCACCCGCGACGCAGCTCCGGACAGCAGATTCTCCGCAACATCGCCATCCAGATAGAAAACTTACGACTAGCGGCCTGGCGCGTCCGAATCCACTGGATCCCCGGTCACATGGGAGTGCATGGAAACGAGCGTGCGGACATCCTAGCGAAGCTCGCAGCAAGCACATATGGGCCCGCCGAAGCGGTCATCCTCCTTTCCGGCTGCCGCACTAAGCTCCGCGAACTCGCTGCGAAGCGGTGGAAGGAGGAGTGGGCGTCCAACAACAGTGGTGCTCACCTCCGCGCACTTTTCCCTGAACCGACGAAAGCGATCTTCGCGATACACGAGTCTCTGAGACGCGCAGCCAGCTCAGTGCTGGTGTAGATGCAGACTGGTAAGATAGGTCTCCCCGCTTACCTCGCTGCCCTGCCGCAGTGGAGGGAACAGGCCCTGGAAAATAACCCACTACGCAACCCATCGCGTTGCACATGTGATCAAGGCACGATAAACACACAACACATCCTCTTCTCTTGCCCCCATTTCACAGAACTCCGTCACCGAATTCTTGGTCTTGACCGAGGGGGCCACGACCCATGGAAAGAATGGCTCTCAAAGCCAACGTTAGCAGTCAAAGCAGTCAACTTTCTGATGCAAAGTAAGCTCCTCGGCCAATTTAGGAGCCTGCCGACCACCTACCGAGTCACTAACAAAGTAGACTCGTGACCCTAGGATTATAGATCCTCTCGCTTGCCCCATTTCGGGTCCCCAGAACTACAGTGAGTACCCCCCTACGTCACTAGATCACCTTCACGGCTTGCTGTGCGAGTTGCTGGACAGTACAGGCCTCGGTCCCGCAGGGATGAAAGCGATCAACTGAAGACGGGGATGGCAAGTTTGCCCTGTTTCCTTGGAGAGAGCACGCCTTCTGTACGCCGCCGGACTGTTCATGGCTCTGCCAAGCCTGGACAGCCCTGGTGAATTCTGGGTTGCCATGACCCGGGTAGGTGAAATGCGTAACAAAGGGGCGTCGGAGCGGATCGTCGGAAACAACGGAGTAAACAGCCATCGTCATGTGATATAGTTGTCCCGGCTATCACGTAGTGCCCTGCCGGCAAATCGGGCTTCCCCGCCTGACAGATCCGCGAATGAAATTTACTTACTTACTTACTTACTTACTAGAGCCACGGTCTCGTTAATAAGCGTTGAAGCGATTTCAACGACGTTGAAGTGGTGTTTGGAGACTTTGTGGCCTACAGAGTCAAGCCTCGACCTGGAATAATTCCTCTCAAAATTGTGCGTTGAGTGTGGTGAACCACTTTCATCGACTGTTGAGAAGAAAGTAATGCCGCGAAAGTAAGATTCGTACCTGTCATCGAATTTGCAATTAAATCGCTCAACGCGCTTGCACTCTATATCTCTCCGTTTTAACCACGGTCACCGTCTCTTTCATGAGGCTTGATATCCTTCAACAGATGCCGAAATAATGGGTTGGAGAATTTGTGACTGACGGAAACGCTGTGCTGTACCTTCGGTTGACCGGAGGACCCTTTGGACTCACTAGAATCAATCCTGTCCATCTCTAGGCTCGCGCCGCTGAATATTATTCCTTTCCTTTTTACGCAGCCAACTTATGTTGCCTTTACTAAATCTCTACTCCCTGGGCGCGTAGGCCTTGGCATACTTGCAATCTCAGGATGAAGATTGTCTTTCTTTGGCATGATAGCCAAAAAGGGCCCAGAACTTTGGAAAGCTCAGACAAGAAACTGGGTCTAGTTTCCAGGACAACCATGTGAACTGATGCAACCAAGGCCCACGAGCTAGGTTCTCGAGATCGCCACCCCCTCGCAAGATTGAACGCTACTATTACACTATTGAGACACTAGAGACGAAAAGCACCCGACCGGCCAATCAAACACCACGCGTGAATTTAGACAGACGCAGGTAGGGTTCTGCGATGCAGATCTCAGCGACGACCCAGGGGACAGTAGATCAGGGAGGTTCTAATTGTGGCCCGGAGAGAAATTGGAAAGAATTGCAAAGGTCCAGACACGATCCACAAGCCCAAAGCTTTCGGCCATCAGTGTCCGATGGAACGGGACTTTGTTGCCTAGGAGGTACTGCTGGGGCGGGCGAGTATTTGGAATAACAGCAGACTTTGGCGACAGAATGGTAGGCTACAACCCGATCCGTGGTTGTGTTCTTGGTCGCAGGCATGAGAAGGTAAGTTCCCCTGTCAAGTGGCAAGCTGAACTTTGCCTATCTGGTCTGTAGAACGTTCTAGAAGCTACGTATCTTCTCCTGCAATAAGCCTTTCTCCGATGATTATTACTCTCTTTGGACCATAACAACACTTCCTCTCCATCTCTTCAAATCTACCGCTATTTCAATAACTCTAGCAGACGGCTTGTAAAGAACTATGCTAATTATGGACAAACCACATGAGCTTAAATAAAATGCCTCCGTTTTACTAAAACCGATTGGCCCCGGACAAGATTTCGATGTGGACCGGCCCTCCTGCGGCCCTAAACCTTATTTCAATCGATCTGCACATCTATCAAGATGCTGAATTTAAAGAAACTTTCTAATAAAATGTTGGCCTTACCGCAGTAAATTTATCCTACATACCGCCCGGCGGAGATTGTAGTGTTTCTGTTCTAGTTCTCATTTTTGGGCTGCAAGGTTTAGTCACGAACAGACCAGAAAGTGGGCAGAAACCCAGGCTTGAATTCATCATTAAAACCGCATTCTCTCACCGAGCGAGCATTTCCATGGTTCATTACAACAAACTCTCGAAATGATTTGCAGTTCCGCGACTGATCGGCAGTCCCGCTCGTGGTTCCGCAGTCTGTGTCAAACTTGATTTACTTGTGACTTGCGCGTGGGTCGAAAGCAGATCGGACGCTTCATTCCAAAGATCACTCCGCTCTCGACCACCGATCCAATTAAATCCAAGCGGACATGTTTCCTTGGGCTAACAAGAACCCATATATTTTTAGTCTTGCTACCCTGTCCTATCTGCTTATGGGAAAACTCATAGTACCGTGAATCCTTATACACTGTCCGCAGTATTTTGCAGGCCACATGGGCCATGCCCCTGGTTTAGAATGACAAGGACGAAACTGTGTAGCTGGGCCTGCTCAGAGGCACCACGACCATGCTCGAATGTTCACCTTTGACTTTGGAACTTCCTCACTACTGTTGTAATTCCAAAAAAGGGTGATTGCTCCTTCCTATACGAAATCCATGGAGTAATTCATATCTCTCATGCTGAGGGATCTATTGTCGAGTAATCACTGCCTCTTATGGCAATAACATACACCAGGACTATTTCATCGAAATGGTTGGCCACTGTTCCTTCGACCTAGCAATGTAGCGCTCCAGTCGATAACATGCTGCTAGTGTGGACGTTCTGTTCGCCGGTATCTCAGTTTCCTGGCGGCACAGACACGATGTACATAGTCCCACATCCAGGACGATGATCGTGTTCTTTGAGGCGAGTACGGAAGCGGTGCTGGCGTCACGCAGCCTGTGGCAAAAGGTCAGCCTCTTATATAGGAAGAATAAAAGTATTTCATACGTATTTTCGAGCGTGCTGTTTGAGCTGGTTTATCGCTATCGCCAGACTGGCTAGGGTCGGCCGCTAGAATTGTTTGAAACCATTTATCAATGTTCCTTTGGGCAGAGTTATTGTCTGGCAGGGGTGATCGTGAACCGCTATCGACCAGCGAGCGCCGCACGTCGCCTGGGCGCTTTTGTCTGCCTGAACGTCCGGGAACTTTGGCGCCAGTGCGACGCTGCTTCCGCAGAATATGGTACTTTTTCCCTCGTAAAGACTCAACGCTTCGATACACCAGATATTCTTCATAATATGCGTCGGAGAGGGCTTTCCACGACAGGCCCCGATGGGAATCCAGCCAAGAGAGAAGGTTTTTCTCTTCCCATTCTGGCCAGCCGCATGCGCTACGTGGGGACATGGTGATGCTCGGGCAAGTCACAAAAGTGGGAAGAACGGTTGAATAAAACAGCAGAAAGTGAATTCGAAGAGGAAGGGTTGTTGAGTCTAAAAGATCATAGTGTTCTACATAAAAATGGCGATTGCGTTTATGAGCCATGGCTCAGCTTGGTGAACTGGTACCAGACTCTCACGGCTCGTCCCAGCTCAAGTTTCTGAAGTCCAGAAGCCTTCAACTTTTGATGTACTATGTTTCGTTGAGAATCAACAACGTTGAACGGCCACCGTGCACCTGTTGACAATATCACATGGTTTCACCAGTTCGTTGAAACATGTCCGACTCTTAGTGAGCCATGCAGAAATAGAATAGATTTCTACGTGCAGAATCAGAACGCATGGGTGAAAAATGCGTGCGCTTGAGATTCCCGTTATCGTGAGCAAGCACAACACTTAATTCTAGTCTCGCGATACAACTTGCTATAAAGCCGGAGTGCTTTCTCCTATCACACTCAACCAGAAGTGGGAACTCTCTTCACCTCAGCGTAACTAAGACGCAGACATGGGTGGAATTCGAAAAGCCTCGCGCCCTCTTCGACGACCAGACTTTCGAACCAGATTGCAACGTGCATTGTCTTTGTCGTCCTTAGAGTCTGAGGATACCGGCAGTGTGTCCAGCAGCGCTACAGGTGATACAACAAGGGGCGAGTCACCTCAGGAGGAAAATGACTCAGGCGACCAGCAAAATAGTGACGCAGCTGATGAGAGTGAGCAAGAAGCTGCACGACAGCGGAGAACTGTGTTTGGACATGAAACGGATTTGGAAATACGTGGGCAAACTCAGCCCTCCGGAGACAGTAATATGGTTGCTCTTGAATGCCTGACGGAGTAAGTACAATCCCACACGGACGTAATTTAGAATTGGGAATTGGCCTGCTAACAATGTCCAGACTACATAACCGAATGGGGTAAGTTGCGGTCGCTAATGCGTGAGAATTTAAAGCACTAACTGTCCCCGCAGGTCTATTGAGCGCTTATCGCATGACCAAGGCGCCTGGAATGAAGCCGTTCGCAACGACCTGGTTGACATCTTGGGCCGATTGGCAATCGTCGAGACTGAGGTACAGAAGGTGACCGGACAGGGTACAAACAAATCTACAGAGGGCCAGAAGACTGGGCGATCCATGCGTCGGCGGCAGCAGTGATGCGACCCAAACTGTGTTTTGATATCCGACCATATATACCAGAGGAAGGATATAATTCGTGTTGGTCTTGAGTTGTGAATACGATTGCTTCACCGACTGAAAATATTACTGAATATGGACACTCTCATCATGGACGCTGAGTTGGACGGACACAGGAAAAGGTCTGATTGACCCATGCGAGCTGGTACCAGGTGAGCCATGTATAGTTTGTCGTTGTATTTGGGTCTTCGAATTTTATCAATGCTTGCCTAGGTTGTGCACACCAAAGCTATCTCGCCCGAGCCGAGTGGCTATAGTCGCGACCCACTATATGTAAACGAGTACTTTAAGCCTTTCATTAGTTCCACCATTGAAGATGATTTGTACTGTCTAGTCCAGTATTGCACAATTTGTACAACTGGAGACATGCCCCAAAGGCTAAAGCCACAGTAGTACATAGGAATTATACGCCATGTAAAGATGATTGCATATTGGTTGCGACTATTAAGGTGCAATCCTTCGCGATCGATACTAGTAGAGTAGTCCAATGTGCCTAGTAGTTGAGCAATTGCTATTTGTGATTGAGTTAGATCAGGACATACTACGGCAAGCTTTGGATTGAGGAACGAGAAGAGATAACAACTGTAGTGCGCATGAGAAGCGGGGGTTTCTCCATTGGACCCATAGCCACAAGGCCTAGCATTGTCCTGATCGGACTATCAAGATGCATTCCCTTTACATGGACTACAATAAATATCATCTCCACAGAGCAGCGTGCCAAGGACTTTCCTATTTCTGAAGCGTATCTAAGAGGTGTGATACTGAATTCACCACGACTGCGTCTCTACAAGTATCAGTCCCACCTACTCATTACATTTCTTAATGTATAAAAAACAACCAAGGAGTCTGGAGTTGGTCGGCCTAGAGAGTGGTGAACCCGCCGTTAACCTGCGCCGAACACTGACTGTATCGAGACGCCTGTGCTTACTCGTACTGGTAGTTCTTGGACCAAGGCGCCCAGCGATATTCTTCGGAGCAAGAAATTGGCAATACACATACTTCGTAATCACTACCCTAAGAATGGTTTGGTGATAATGTTGCAGGAAGCCTGTTCATGAGCTATCTGCGCGTTGACTTCATTAAAAAGGCAATTCTATCCAGTGGAAATTAAGACCCAGCAAGTTCAACGCAGTTATTCTTTTCAGACAAGAGATCCGAATTGGTTGGTCGCAGACGGCTCTTGCTGGCTAGGAAGCGGGACATTCGATTCAGAGAGGCTGAGGAGGGCATCGTGGCCCTGAGTAGCCGGGCCGCTTTGCTCGGCCCGGTCCGCGTGAGTCACCCCGGAGCCTGGCAAATAGGATGCCAGTCGTCTGTTCTGGAGGGCATCGATCATGTTCCAAAATCGAGTGGTCGTGGATACCATGTCCCCGTGTACCTGATCCAGAACCAGCTGAATATCATTCCATGGCACCAGATCCTGCAGAGCGGCATTTGTGGACTCTAGCTGCTGCTGCAACTCACAGACCTCGTGCCTGACCCGTTGACTGTCAGCCAACGCTGCATCTCTTGCTGCAATAGCCAGCTGCAATTTCGAAGTTTCATCGGCTTTCTCGGCCTCAAGTTGTTCCAGCAGCTGGCAATGCTTGTCTCTCTCCTTTTCTCTCTCCTCCTGCGCTTTTTGGATCTCTTCCTCAACGATGGACATAATATGAAGACATGTCCTATGGGACGCTTTATCAAGTTTCAGCCTAGGCTTTCGTGTTCTCGTGATGGAGGATGCCTAACACAGTCAGTTGGGAGTACGTCAAGGTATGTCACCAGGGCAATGTTGGCCAAGGCAAATCCAGAACATATGGTGGAAGGTAAAGATTGGGTACCGTATGCTTGTGCAACCCAGTCGCCGGTTTGAGAGGGTTCCGATCGTCTTTAGATCTAGACCGCGTAGACCGAAGGGGATAACAGGAAGACGCAGCACGCAGCTGTACTTCGCTACAGTAATCTGCCTGTTCCCGGAAAGCCTTGTGATTCTTTGCCATGCCAGGTGTGTTCGATCGTGAGATGAACAATAGCGCAACGAGACGTAGAAGCTTGAAAGTAATACAAGAAGTGTGTTTCGAGAAGCTGAACTATATAGTACGAGGAGACCCAAGCGCAGGACTTGAACCCGAATGAAACCGCTCTTGCTCCTGCCCAGGACGTATGCCAAACAAGGGTCATAATCCTAAGAAAACTGAGCACTGGGCATTAGTGCGAACGCACAAAATACCTACCGCTCGATTATGGAGGGTGCGAGCCACAGGTCCGCACAAATATGTAGTTGTTGCATACAACCCTGTCTCATGATAGAAAGGACCAATCGGTTACATCCCGTCCAAAGTGTAGAGCTAAGAGTAAAATGTCATCTTTCAATGTTTTGTGAAGTTTGCCGACTCCCAGGACTATCCATTGGTCAGCCCTAGAAAATAGCGGCGTTGTCTTCCGAATTAACAGTTCTAAGTTTCCTGTCCCCATACGTCTGGATTCCTTAACAAGCCGTTACTTGAGCCTCGGGGGAAAGGCATTTCTTGCGGCCAAGACTCAGTAGTAAGGGTATCAATCTAGTGTCCACCATGGCATAGACATGCTTGGGGGGATAGGAACCTCCAGTGCTACGAATCAAGCGGCAGTCATAGCAGGTACCTGAGCATGTTATAATTGTTAGTTTAAGCTACGGCATGGGTCTCGGCCTTCACCCGTTGAGGGTTCTGCTATCAAGCACCCAGCTTGAGACTCCTACGGCTCACTTCCTGGTAGGCCACGATCACAGTCTATGTATACTATACATCACGACACCGGCGATGATTTGAGTTTAGATGAATTTGTTACCGAATTGTAAGGCGTATTATTGGAGGGTAACATTAACGTTGTCTTTGACGCATGACAACTAGGGTACTCAGTAGGCTGTTAGCGCATATGGGATCTCTGCCGCGTGCTCCCGTCAATCCAAGACCTCGCTCGCTACCTCATGGATGCCATTGACTGACGATTGGATATCGCGGGTGCCAAGTTCGATCCCAATTCCCTCCGTTTGTAATGAGTTTAATATCCGCCTTGCTCCAGCAATTCCCGCTTTCGCCTCTGTTAATTCATCATGCAGTTTCTTATTGTGCGACCGAAGAATTTGCATATCGTGGCGGAGTTCATTGGCCTCAGCCCGGACCGTGTAACTTTCGTCAAGACAGTCATTCAGTCGGGCACGAGTGCGTTCCAACTCGATTTCTATGCTGCTATTAGCAGCCTTAAGCTTGGAAATCTCTGCTGTGAAAGAACCATCCATTCCGTCACCAAAACTCTCCGTCTCCAGGCTCTGTCAGCAATGCTGTATCAATAAGGATGTTTAGTAATGCTCACCCCCCTTGAAATACAGCTCGTATTTGACTGTGAGTGTCCCAACGCGTGCGGGGAAACAGCCTCGATTGAATGGCCGATCTCATTGCAAATTTTCCGGTAAAGATGAATCTTACCGCTACTCAAGCTAGATTTGAGCACACTAGCATTTGCGCTCGTGACGGACCAAGCGTATCCATCTTCAGGTCGCGGTTGGAGACGGACTTTTTCAGGAGCGACTACGATGCGAAGTCGGTCATCTAGGAGTATTAGCTGAGTTATTGTCAGTAGAGGGCCACAAATACATATATTGGCCGCTAGGGCTTCTCGACATTGCTGATTCAGTTTTAAGCGCTTCTCGTTGCTACGCTTAGGCATCGTAGGGTACCTTCAGCACTCAAAGAATATCAAGGGAATGGGGACGCGGGTATTTAAAATATGATTCGGAACTGACCCTTCCGCCAAAACACCGGCTCAATGTAGGATCGATGATTCGTTCTTTCTCAAGTCGAAAGTGGTATCCGTGGGTGGGGCCCACCAGTATCCATTCAAATTGGGTAAATAAAGTTTCAGCTGAAAACTTGGATTAGTTGAGATTTGGTTGAAAGTCGGGTATAAGTTTTATTGAGACCTCATCAAATAAACTGGGCTACTAAAGAAAACACAGGAAAAAGTAACCTCAATTTCTGTTCAAATACATCCTCAATCATTAACTTTTGGTCGGCAAACGCTGGAATTAATTTGGTTGGGGCGTCTTCACGCTGCCAAAGATTTCTGCCTTCCAAGGTGCCGGCGGAACCGATAGTAACTTAATGGAGGGTGGAAAGCTGATGCGACTGAGCAGACTGTCGGGTTCGCTAACAACATTCCCAAAGACCCAGCAAATATTGGAATATATATATTGAGCAAGATTGGGTCGACTCCATGTCTTTTGTGCCATCTATCTGTTAAAATTGCAATGACTCCAACAGCTCGCCGGCCCCGCCGCCAAAGACTAGCCAGCGACTACGATCTGATGCCACTACTGTGTGACTCCTCAAATCTTCTGCCATCAAAGATGATCACTCGCCATGCCGGTCGTAACATTCGCACTGACTCATCGAGCCCACCTTTGCAGCGAGCCAAGAAGGTCCTTGAATTGAGGATTCATCGTCGATTTCATGGCTCGCACGTTACGTTCCTAGAAGGACAGCCTGGCAGACCCCAAAGGAAGGGTTCCAAAGAACGTCGGCGCCGGAAGCGAGCTGTTTCAGAGCGAGAGGCAATTCGACTGGATTGGATGCGGCGACTTCGTCCCAAGCCCCATAGACGTTGGTAGATCGGACAAGGATAGGGCAGACATGAAGACCCAGAGGGCGGCATGTTGCAATCTCTAGTTTCGCTCCTACATCGTTGAATAGATGAAAATAACTTGCCAGAAAATGAGAGTGAGAATGCAGTGCGTGATGAGTTAGCCCGTAAACATGGACTCTATGTAGCGGATTGCTCAGCTAGGCATCCTATCGATTGGTATACGCAAAATTGCCAGTATACAAGAGGATATTCTGTACACTTTTATGATGCCTGTTGTATACAATTGCATATACAAGTGCTTACTGTAATTGGGGCGCATAGAACGGCCAGAAGAAGTGTACTGGGATTTAATGCTGCTTGCTTGCATGATAGGTGTGCCATTATCCGTGCCATTCTCGAAATTCGCAAAGGTCTCTCAAAATACATATTCTTCAAAGCCTGTATCACCAAGTTGTTCTGAGAAGAGATCATGCTACCTGCTACTCTACACGCACTAAAGCAAGGAGAACGCAGTTTACGGTGTAGACAGAGGGCCGTCAAGTTTTATTTTTATATACCTAATTTAGACTTGAAAACGATCCGTTGCGTGATTCTTGTGAACATTTAATCTTTTAGAGACAGCACGATTAACAAACTCCTGGTTTCAATGGCCTTGTCTGAGCCACCCGTCCACATACCACAAGCTAGTTGGAGATAACCAAGGACCCACCTATCACCTATTTGGCTCACGGAATTGACTGCAAGGACGACGCCCAGATGGCGATGATGACCAGTTCGAACTGTTGAGTGTCAGCATTATTGGTATAACGGTATAACGTGGGAATCCGCGATTACCTCCAATGCAATCATCCACGATCTCTCCAACGTACCAATGACGGCAATCACAAGCAAAAGAAGTGCCATTGCAGAGAGATGACACGAGATACACCGCAACTTAGCTCGACCGGCAGTTGACTGTTGAAACAACCACCAATACCATGCAACTACACAAAGGTAGTCCGCGAAGAGAATATAGAGGCCACCCAGATGAGCAGAGCTCAGAAGGAAGGTCCCAACGAGGGAGACTGCTATTTTCGCCAATGTTGAAGCCAGAGAGAAGGAAGGGCATATGAAACGTAGTAATCGAGGCGTGAGCGGGTTTTCGCGCTGCTGGAAGACTATGCGGATGTACTGCAGCATTGTTAGTTAGAACTAAAACACTGTATGTGACCGAGTTCGGTGTGCTGTCAACTTACCGCTTGTAGTGGTGGGAATATTGGGGTAATCCAAAAGAGTACTTGACTCCATGCTGGAAACCTGTTGCTCCAGAACAACCCAGCAAGAATGGCAAAGGAACTACAAGACAAGGCACACGGCGCTAAATCGACTTTATACCACCGCCAGCGTGGTTGGATGCAATACAAAAGAAATAGTCTCCCAAAGTTGAGAAGTAGAAGAATAGTCACCAAGACGGATCTGATGATGTTTTGTGAAACCACAACCATACTTGACTGCCAGTTAATGTTCTTGTTTGAACGAGCCCTTGAGATTTATATACTGTGACAGAGACATATTGGCCAGGTAATAGTGGATAAATTCCCAGGATGTCTTCACTTCAGTCTAGGACTTTCTTATACTGAGTTTCCTGCCTATAAAAAAGCAGCTGCCATCAATCTTATGGCACAGAAGGTTAACTGAGGATTCTCATTTGCGGCTTCGGAGCAACACTTTGGCTCTTTTTCTGCGCAGACCTGAAAATAGATACCACATTTAAAGCTTGCAGTATAGTTTCTGATTTAGCTTGCATCATGTAAGACCACATTTACAAGGGCCAATCACAGTTGCAGTGTCCTGCTTTCACATAGACATCGAGGATATACAGAGGTGGTGCATACATTTATAAATGCATAACTCGAATTCTGGAGAGCACTGCCATTCTCTCAGGACTCAGTCTTTGGGCCCGTAGCAAAAGTAAAGTGTGTGCTCGCTACAAAATGCCTGGAAGTCACACAATGTTTCGATAAAACAGCATTCACGTGTAAAATGGCTGGAAATAGCCATAGAGTATACGGTGTCTTGAATGAGTATATCCCAAGGGCAGTTTTCATGCACCGCGGATTCTCCGTGTCAGTTTCAGCAGCCCATGGTTGTCTGCCCTGGACGGACTCATTAGCTTATCGTGTTTACTCCTTAGGCCGAAAACCGTAACTAACCCTTGCTCAAGACCCATGATTTGATAATGTTTTATCATCGGCAAATTTCAATACGTATCTCCTTTTCAAAGGGTGCTGGGATCAGAAAATGCGGAGGCCGGGGTTACAATATCCGTTCACCGTCATGATAGTATCTTGCTATTCGTCGGCACACTATGAAATGGAACGGAGCAAAATGGATAGCTACATCACTAAAACATCAAAGTAAGTGAAAAATGCTCTATTTAGGTGTCTTAATCGCTTATAATCTTCACTGGCCGTTCTAAAGAGCCTCTATATTGTGTCAGCTAATAAGTAGTTGTTCCAACAGCGCTAAGTGGCCAAGCTCTGCAATGATATAAAGACTGTGTTTCCCTTTTCTCACTCGCGTATTAGAGGGCCTCAGGCAACTGATGATACGAGGCATTTCTCAATACTTTACAGCATGCGATATGCAACTAAACGTCGATAGACGTGACGTAAATACTTCTGCTATTTTAGGCCAAGTTTCAATCTGCTCGGGAGGGATGTGTTCTAAAATTGATATATTCCTCTTGCTCCTCGAAAAGATACACGCAGGATTCTCAAACTAAGAAACAAAAAATAATCACATAAATAAGAGATAATAATAAAATCGAAAACAGCATCTGGATCAACGCGACGCAGACATTTCATATGGTGAATAAGTCACGCACTTCAATGTTAACGGCTCATCTAGACAGTACACCAGGAATAAAATGAACGATGGACAACAGGACATGGAGTTTCATGCGTGCGAGCCTTTGTAGTCCACTATTGCCCATACTTCCACACACTTCTCGATATCAAGACATGTGAGGAATTGCTACCTGCAACACCGCTTTGGAATACTCAACGAGGCTGTATGTCAAAACCAAGTACATGCCGTGGAGACTGGGCTGCCAGAACTGGACCATTCCAATTCTCTCAAGAGGGCGCAAAGCGTACAGAGCACAACCGCAGAAGTTGAGAAGTACCAGTTTGCCGAATGCAGTGGCCAGTGGAGAGGGAGCGTGGAGCGGCTCGGCCAATGCGTGAATGGACGGTACCAAGGCCAACAGACCAACTGAGGCGAATTGAAGAGATAATCGGGCGGGAAATGCCCCCGTGTCCACGTCTTTGAGATAGCCGTCCGAGAGGCTTCCGGCCGCGATCATGGTGAAAGCCGATGCGTACCCAAGTTGTAGCAATGGTTGGGTGGGAAAGAGAAAAGCGATCGTGGGAAGAGCTGTGGTCCAGACCAGGAATAAACCAACAAACCACGGGGAATCTTGCTCTTTCGTCATTTTCTCCTTCTGGAATGCACTGAAGCCATTCTGAAAGATAACGTACAGATACCATATGGCACTTCCTCCACCAAACGCCATCACTGCTAGAGCGTATGGGATTGACTGTTGAGATGAGGGGAAATGGAAGATCAAGAACATAAGTAGATAAATGACAAAGTACGAGAATCCAAGCGTGCCTATGATGACACCTATGGCGCAGTTGCGCAGGTTTCGGTAATCGAGCGTGTCCATTGTGTAAAGTTGGGGTAAGCACCGGCCCTCTTGAGGCAGCATTCCTCGGGCGAGCATTTGGCTTTATAGACAAGAATGGAACTCAGATTTACTCATTGACCGTGGGAGAGGTATTGCAGAAACATACAGTAAGTGTTGGAATACTGATGGGTGCGGTGTTGATCACAAGAACGGTGAGGAACCATCATATCTGTAATGACCACCCACCTCAACGGCCGGCGCCTCAGAAATGACCACGTTTATGTTGAGTTGCCAGAAACTCCTTTTTTGCCTCATCGATATTCAATCTTACCAACCGACCGACAGACCTCCCTGACTATGTAATTGGTCTCTCTCATTATGCAAATGCAAGACCTGAGAATCGTGATTCTATCTCTCTTCCATGATAGCACCATGGAAGATATTGTACAGATTGTACGCCAGATCGGTCAACAACAAGCTCATAATGCTTATTATCGCGATTGCTATTCCCTCTTCAAGCTACTCCAAGAGCTCACAGAACATACGTTCACCGAACTACAAAGACTTTACAAATCCGGCACCGAGCGCTCGACCAATTCTGTCCATCAACTTCTCCGAAATTTTCAGAACACAATCTGTAATCTGGTTGAAAGAGCATGCGAAGCCCAAGCGGAATGCGAGGAGTTCTGCTCAGTGAATGAATCACACTCAGCGCGCGTTGTCTTCGAGCCCATTAGGAGAATGTACACCGACCCACAAGCCTCATTGCAGGGTACAAGATGATGGTGGAACTACTAGCCTGGCATCGTCGCCTGGGAAGATGGACGAGCACGACTGGTCACTCTACTATAGTGATATTTTCAAAGGCGGAATTTCTGTAATTCTATATAGCCGCGTGAAAATCATAATGTACTTTGTGTACCACAGTATTTCTCTCAAAAAGCTCATACACCATGTAGGAGCCCACCAACACAAAGCTCTCATGAATCAGACGCAGCTATCAAGAAGTTTCGATTACCACAGAATGTGCACCATAAAGGCGAGCAATGTTTAGCCCACCATCTGCCACCGTCCCTATATATCATTTCCCACACTCCCAGCCGAATGACCATCTACGGGCTTGCCAATTAGATGCAACAGCAGAAAAGATGGACCAACCATATGGTTGAACCACCAATAGAAAAGAACACTGCCAACCATGCTGTGGTAAACATCTTAGCTCCAAGGGTAACTTCAACGCCGTAAGGCTGCAGGGTGTCTTTGACCTTGGAAGCAAAAACCCCATACATCACCGTGACCACAATTGTGGCAGTCGTAATCAGCATCGAGGAAAGCTTAATTTATCAGCATGTCTCTTCGATATTTGTCCAAGTATCACATACCGTGCAAAATATGGCAAGGGGTCTGCTGCCTTTTGAAAAGAAAACTTTGCGACAAGCCAAAACTCCGGATAATGTGGTTACCACAAACCCAGCAATATACAAACAGATCACACTCTGGGAAAACCGTCGGTAGCCGGAAATCAAGCTTAGGTCAATATCTGGAAGTATGTTGCTGAGATTTATGGGTGTGGAATCAAGCACGGCGGATAGATCAAAAGTAAAAGAGGTGCTGGGGTCGGAACAAACCATCTCCGAGCCATCCTTGGCTTTACAGTAGCTCCAGAGGCCGACCAAATAGTATTGAGGCAGATGTGACTTGAATTCGTGTACCTGGGCTTCGACCATGCTGCTGGCAGCTGACGTTGCCTCATGGATTGCTTCATTTGTACTGGTATGGATGCTAGATGCCACGCCTTCGACGGCATTTCTTCCCCCGCTCTCGATACGCGCAGTATCAATATTGAATGAGTCCCGGATTTGCAAATCACGCAGCTTTGGAAATTCTTTCAGGTCTACCTGCCGATTGCTTGGCATTGATTAGCATGGAAGTTTCTCGGGCGTATCTTACTTTTAGAAAATGTAGACCCTTCGGCGAGGAAGACGACGAACATCCCACAAAGACAAAAGATAGACACACTAGAACGGCGACGGTAAATGACAATGCTGTGGTTGAAACTAGCGAATCTAATCTGCTCTTGGTGGAAAACTTCATGGCTTCAGAAGGGAGAAGATAGAGGAGTGTCTCTTGACCGAATAATAGACTTTGAGATCGAGAGAACAATTGAGAACTATGCTGTATCGCAATTCAGGGAAGCATATATATAAGCTTTCCAGATATGGTCAACTTAACCCGTGTGGGCAGTGTTCTGCAAATTTAACTGAGGCCGGCGCAATTTTCCGCCTCATTCTATGGGCAGTAGTAGCTAAATGTGTCAGATAAACTACCAGAGAATGGGGATCCATAATACATAGGTGTTGTGAGGGCAGGCAAATAATTGACAGCATTAACCGCCGGAATATGAGGGCATGCAATTACAAGTGATCAGGCTGGCGCGTCAGATCTTCGGCCCACAATTGTTCCCTGATAGATTCAATAGTTAAGGTGGTATAAATACTACTGCACGGAGTGACCCTCGACATCTAAGTTGTCTTTCTCGTTATTCCATACACCTCCTCACCTGTAAATCACAGGTGACTTGTACTAGACCCCGTCATGTCATTTTCTAGGCAGTCAGAGGTTGAACATTGGGAGCGGAAATTATATGACTATCGAGAAAGTCATTTCGAGCTATCTGCCAGAGTGCACATCTCTCACCTCGTCTTCGAGAGTGGGTTCAGAAGACGGATGGACGGCCGGCAGAATATCCGTCGATTGACACAAATGATGAAGATGCAAGGCTGTCAACGCTTGATGAGGGACAACCACGTGCCGGTGATAGTCCCCAGGGCTCATTGGCAAGATCGCGTGCGGCCCCGATCTGGCGGTGGAATCATTCCTAGCTTGGATATGGAGCTGGACTATAGGTTGTGCGCATACGACCACGAGAACCTCATAACAGCTGCAAGAAATTTCCTTGACCACGACGATCAGTGGTGGATCGTTGATGTCTATCTAACGGATAATGAGGAAGGTGCGTTGCTCAGTTTCAGCTCTCAGAGATCGTCGTTGATAAGTTTATAGTGTCGCCAGACGACCACAGAAATGAAGCGGAGTCTATTCGTCACAAATTCATCCAATCGCTGAAGGAGCGGTATCCAAACGACAATCGCCCACCTGATGGACTGATCTACGAGCGGATTAACCGGTACGAAGGCTACCTTGATACGCCCAGGGATCCGCTCGCTGCGAATAACTGGTGGGCTGTACTGGAGGCCCTCGCGGGAAGCAAGAAAGGAAAGTATTTGAAGCAATTTTTCAAACACGAGACCTTACACCAAAAGCTAAATTCTTTGCTCGTTATTCCGGGTCTCTGGGGAGGGATGCGGATTGGGCTACTTCATAAACTGACAGCCATGCATTGCGACGAGGTAAGTTTACTCTGAACCACAAAGCCAGTTCCATCTCAGCTAACTTGATTGCAAATCTAGCCAGTAGCATGCTACTGGGACTTGATCTTCTCCACTTTTTCGAGACTGGTTGGAGGAAGGGAAGAGCTTTTATTGCTGATTGACGGAGTTACGGTCGAGCTGCTTCAATCTTGCGTCCCTAAAATCTCCCGTAAAGATTTGCAATCCTTGCAGGTCGAGTTGGAGGAGGGCCGGCTTTTCCCGAACTTCTCGGAAGAGGCTCGGCAGGACATATGGGCGCGTTTGAAAGAGATCGATTATCCAATTCCAACCTTGAAAACATTTTTCAAAGATCGGCTCTATCTTGAGGTGGCTCAAAGTGTCATGAAGAGACTGTTCGTCCAGCCGCGAAGGGAAAAGATTACCATTGACCAGGGTGTGTATGGGAAGTATGACACTCCGGTTCCCGTTTCGATGGCGCTGAGACAGGAATGGTTAGGGTCCGACCTGCTCGAATTTTGGCGCTTCAGCTTCCAGTATGGATTTGAAATGACCGATCACCAACGCCTTAAATGGCCGACAGACGCTGATCCTGAGGACTTGCTTAGTCGACGGAGCTCCGGATCGTCCTTTCTTCCCAAGCAGGAAATATGGCGCCATTTCTTTACACTGGTGAGAGCGAGAGGTTTCCAAGCATCCGTCACAGACGACACGTCATTTGCAACAGGGGAGCTACCCTCCCCTAGAGTGTGCGAATACCCAGAAGACTTAGCCGAAGAAATAGAAGTTGCGAAAAGATGTGGAAAGCCGTACTCGAATACTGTCGAGGCAGATCGATTCGCTTTGTCCGCAGAGTCGCTGCGGCAGAGTCAAGCCTCAGTTCGAGTGACGGCGGGGTTTCTCCGACAGTCTGTTTTTAAGGCGTTCTTTGGCTATCTGTGGAATAACAATAGTCAAATGGCCGGTGGTGATCCTCCTGATGACAACATTGAAGTTCACCATCGCTACGAAAGGCCGACTACAGCAAATGTTGGTCGGGCCATGATGGCCACAGACGGCATGGACGTGGATCCTGGGAGCCTCAGGCCAAACCCTCTCGTCACCTCAGCAGCGCGGACGCATAATGCCGCGGCTACTGCTTCACCAGCTGACATACTGCCGCCGTTGGGTGTCATGACCATCACGGTTGGAGGAACTACACGAGTATTAGACCTACCAATCCACGACTCATTTATGAAAGATTTCTCGACTGGCCTATTCAACAACAACTTCAACGTCCAGACCGATGAGAGGGAAAAGCGATCCATTTCCCCATATACGTGCTACTCTCATTATCTGCACAATCCGTCGTCGGTGCTACACGCCGAATTCAGACAAAATGAGCATACTACCTACGCTATTGCACCCTCGCAAATCGGCGCTGGGAGCAAGAGAAGGATGCTTGATGAAGACGAGCAGATGGCTAGAGCGGAAATATGGTTACAGGAGCAAATTGCGCGGCTTATAGATCCCCATGACGGCGACGAAGACCTTTGACGGGAAAGGTGGTATCGAATTCGGGTTTCACCAAGGCCTTGAAGAGGCTCACGGTATAGAGGAGGCCTGGTCTGGTAGAGATGGTATGAGTGGGGCATGTTAAAAAATTCATATGCTAATGACCTATCATATCTCGGAGCATGGTCATCTAAGCGGCAACGTTTTAGCTTGAAGCGAGCAAGCCTATGGTATCTATCTTATATAGTGCTTAGGAATAGATGATAATGCACTTCTTGATTTATTGGGAAGCATTGTGGTTCGATTAAATAGAATTAGACATATGCTTGGTGTCCGGCACTGATCGTTATTTATATTTTACAGCCTGGCACATTAGATAGTAAGTTCCATAGCCCGAGGAATCTCAATGGCTTCAACTATTCTCTGATTTATATACTCTTCTTCCATTCAACACATAGCGTCATACTTGTAGTTCACTCTCTGGCCACCATCAAGGGTTCTACACCAACTGGCATCGCTTCAAGTTTAACAAGTGAGGTGCTGCCTCTTTTATCTCAATGGACTATGGTACACTCCGCCGACTCAAATACCTTTGCTGACCCAGAGGCGCAATGACAAAGACCACCCTCACGATGGTCCGCCTCCCTAAAGATATAATTAGACAACACAACTTGAATTCCTAATCAAAGAGTGGCTTACTTGATGAGGCAGGTATTCAGGTCGAGTTCCCCAGAACCCTTCGGTGAGGGTATTGTGGTGGGGCCATGTGTCTCGATAGGTGTGTTTGGAGATGCCGAGATGCTCGCAAAGCTTGATGTATTCGGGAGCTCGCAGCTAGAGCTCGCAGTATGGGTAGCAGACCCGGTACTCTCGGTACTGGTGCTTGTCTGTTGTTGAGTGCTTTCGGGTCTCGTAGTCTCTTTATTCAGTGGCGGCGATTGGCATGAACAATTGCCCTGCTGTTGCGAGGGAACCTCATCACCAGCTGCCCTTTCTGCATGTTGCCTCACCGAAGCCATCAGGGGAAGTTGACCGTCCAGGGAGACTGCAATACCACGACAATCGATGGAAGCACCATCAACACCTGTAAAGATTAGCAGTCAGGTATAATGCGAGGGTAGTATGATACCTACATCTACTGAGTGCGCTTTCCATCTCAGCCTCACAGTCAGACGACAAGGAAACTGATTGCGTGTGTCCAGAAGTTGAAAGCGTGGCATTCAAGCTTCCTCCCATAGCTTGGTGCCATGTGCTGACTGTATTACATGTGGATTGAATGAGGGGCCTAAGGTCAAGGGCTTGAACCTGACCGAGGATAGCGATGACTGTGAGCAGAGACCTGAACATGACCAAACTACTTTGGTATCCGAAGACCTGACTTTGGCGGGTAGTGCTGCGAAGCGCTTTTATATCATCAAGGCTCGATGAGCATATTTCCGAGGCGCCAATTTACCTAGGAGGCGTGGCAATCCATGAAAGTAAAAGAAATAGAGAAGAACGACGGGTGGTGCATCATTATGTTGGCATCACTGGCATCAAAGAAATGCCAATGACATTGAAAATTGATGTCAGCAGAAGAATCAACTTTTAATTTTGGGACAGCACATTTGTGCCCGTATAGCTCAATTTAAGATTCCATGCGTGTGAAGCTATAACTTTAGAAATATACCATTTCCAAGACCCAAGAGATATAAATTACCCTCGATCCCCCTCTCTGTAACGGACTTTGTCTATTTCGCATTAACGTGATGAGGGCCAGTGTAGATTCTGCTGGCATTTTGTTGCTTCTTCTCGCCGTTTTAGTCGTGAGTGGCTGCACATTCGCTCTGCATTATGGGGGTTTCATATACTGACTTTCGATAGGTCGCAAGGCCCCATGATGACCCTATCCACACAGCAACATCCACCCATCCAGTGCGATCCCCAGAAAGCGCATCCGCGACCGTGACCCGCTGACGTATTTTCTAGTATCATTCTTCGCCAACATTCCCACTGCCGAAACTACCGTACGAAATGATTATAGAGGTCGGTCCCTATCATTGATTGTTTGCAAGTATCTAATGGTCGCAACAGCAAACTCCGGCTTGTGTATATTCGCACGGAATTGCTTACATGGACGCTACGACGGAGAACATTGACCACTTGAGCAAAGTCAGCGAAACCTCGTGCAACGTTGATGCTGGAAATCGTCATCGTCTGTCATATGCCAACCTATCTGGTATATTCCTTTGCAACTATGTAAGTGCTCCAAACTTCAAGGCAAATAGGGCTCCGTGCTGACGGCACTAAGAGCCTCGAGCGCATCTCAACAAACTGTGGAAGCCTTGTGCCCCTGGCGACAAAGGTTCAACAAACATGCCAGGTAGACAACTTTTATACGTTTGGAATAATCGGCGGCTCTTCTCAAAACGCGAGTTACTCGATTGACTTTCACTTGGTAGTTGCGGGCGAAACCATGGGGTATCCTATAGAGTAGTTCAGACCTCACGACCTTGCCACTGAGTCGGATTGGTATTCGAGGTGGACCAATTAAGGTGCTGCCGGAGCGTAGCACGGATGTGATTCACATTTTCGTATGTAGATTCTTATAGAACTCTCAAAATTAGGGAGCTGTTTTTCCTATGTACTTGATTTCCTCTGCCACTTCTTGGCCATCCATTTCCGTCTTAGTGCTCAGTCCTTGCCGCTTTTTGCTCACTGAGTAGAACTGAGCACGCCCCTGAGTATTACATAATCACCACCCTCGCTCACTGAGCATCACCTGATCGTTACATAAGCTGGACGACTCGCTCACTGAGCGCCACCTGAGCGCTCTGATTTGCTCACTGAGTAGCCTGATCTTACTGACTGAGCTTGACCTGAGCGCTCTGACTAGCTCACTGAGCACGACCTGATTATTACATAAGCTCAAGACGTGCTCACTGGAGCAAAGCGTGGGGAGCAGCTAAGTCAGCAGCTCACCTCAATAAAATGCACCACGCTAGCCCCATCCAAATGCAGCTGTTCACCAGACTCTTGACCATTGTCCCCTCAACGAAAGGCTGGCGTCATCAATTTGGCAGTCGATCCTGGTTATTTCGCCTCCAGCTGAGAGGCAAATTGATAGTGGGGCTACGTTTATTGGTTTTACTATTCTGCGGCTATGCTACTACTCAACTCGCCGAGTCTCGCATTCTACAATACCGTCTCTACATAGTTGCGGAAGATGTCCAGCCCTCAATATCTGGTTCTACAATATCTAAGAATAACTCAGAAAACCCCAATTGAGTGGTTCATAAATGTAGTTTAGTGTTTTATTCTTAAAATTTTATTATTATTTTTTTTTTCTCTTGAATAACACTGGCTTATCGCTCTTGCTGCCTGCCCACTTGCTCCTAGGAATACCACTTCAGCTGTAGCGACTTGGACATCCGCAAAAATATTCTAGACCAATCGATTATGTCTACTGGATGATCTAGCCGTCCATGACGAAATTTGCGGCCCTTCATTTGCCCAACATATTCAAACTAGCAATCAGAAAATACCTCATCCTAGCTGAAGTCCGAGAGGACTTCCTAGGAGCTCCAGACCTTTCGCGCCACCACAATGTGAATGATATCAGTCCTAGGAGCTTAAGTGCCAGTACCTATTCGCAAGAACTGTGACTAATAATGGTGAGTGTCAAAGTGTATAAATGGGACCCCGATCCCTCCTTGAAGGAAATATCCAGGTTTAAGACTTATCATAAGTTCAAGCAACCACCAGCATTCCAGTCTGTCTCTTATTAGGCCCTCGGCCAGAGCAAAAGCCTAACTAGTATGCAGATTTTCTAACGCGACATCGTGGTTGACATCTAATATTTCCCATTCGATGAGAGTTGCAAGACAGTTTCCTGCAAATTCCAGAGTTCTGAGTTTGTTAATGGTCAAGACCTAAATGGGAAGATGTAAGTGACTCTCATTGTACCAGGGGGAGAAGGCGAGAATTTGCAGGGGGCTTGTGGCTGACTGAATTTGGTAGCATAAAATCCACTGAAACCTGAGAGAAAATAGATCCAAGCTTGATTTGCCGGTCTAATTACACGTACTAAAACCCACTTTAATTGCGCATGCTCTTTTGTCATTGAGCTAGACGCAAATAGTAAATCGGGTATGGCATGCTTCCGCCGATTGAGCCAGACTAACCTCCCACGCAAGCGAGCTTGATCAGTGATGCCCATTCTTCTCTATGAATTGCCAGGCACCGCCATAGACCAACGGCTATGAGGGATCTGAACCTTTCACAAACTTAGTCTAAACTGATACTTATCTAGATGAGATTTATACGGCACAATACTACTTTGGAAACCCAGAATGCCCCAGAGGTAGAGTATCTCACCTGAAAGGGAGAGTTTGGAGTTGCTACAAAAACGCATAGAGATGAGCCCTCGCTCCCTCCCATCACTAATGAGCACGATCCCATATGACTATTACCGGCCATGCCACAATAATCAAGAGCCTCGCTTGCCAGTCTTCAGTCTGTGTCATTCCACTCCTTTTGCCCCCTAGCCCTCCCTACCTTGTCCAACCGGGCTTCTGCTGTCGTATAGGGTTGCCACCTTCCAACCCTCCAGCCAGAGTAAAAGCATAACATGGTTCTTTATGCAAATTATCTGATATCGCAAAGAAAATCGACAGCCTGGGTGATGTCGAGAGCATCTCGGCAATCGCTTAGTCAGGGCTGTTCTGGGTTCGTATTTGGTACAATTGCTTATTAATTACCGTCGTAAGACAATTACCAAATTTCTGTCCAACCCGCACAGCCACCGCTTTGACACAGATCAGCCACAGTGCGTGAAACAACTGTAATTTACGAGCTACCTGAAACAGGTATGGCTATGTATGATACTGTAATCACTCCTCGTCGTTGCGGCTTATACCACTTTTGGCCTACTATCACGTCGACTATGTATGAATCATGGGGAGCTATCTAACAAATATTAATTTATGAAACTTTCCTGGTAAACCTTTGCTTCTGAGGGCCTTTCAGAGGAAGATATCGTGTTTGAGGCTCGTGTCAGAGTTCAAGCTCATATAGTAGCTAGGTGTTTTGTCGCTGACCACAAACATTGTGTCTTTCTGGCATTTGACGCCTCTGCGAAGCCCAAGACGGCGTTTGTTATCCTGACCCGCGAGAGGGTGTCTGGTTTATCTTTCCTACCTTCACTTGAACCTCCCAGCAGACTCGATATGCTATTGAACGAGTAGTCCCCAGCTTCACTCCTGACCTTCCGTCAGATTTCCCTCAGGTTTGGACAGTCCACCAGCATACATATGGGTAACTGTTTCTTGTGTGCCGCACTCGCAATGATCGTCGTCGAGGAATCGATGGGCCTTGGCGTACGTGGATAACCAGTTGTGTCCTATGGGTAGCTGAGTTAATAGATACGCACGATTCCTAGGCAGACTGCCGTACAATCTTCTGGTATAGATGGCCGGAAATGCCTTCAGATCACTTCGTATGCTCGTGATGCCTCAGGGAGGGGAGTATATCGCTATATTCACAAATCGAACAAGGAATCAAAGCCCTCGGAATAATACATGGAGACCTCAGGCGAGACAATTTCCTTTGGAGTGAATAGCTTGGGCGTGCTTTGATCATTGACTTAACGTCGCCCTACATTGAAATGTCGACCGACTCAGCAGCGACCGGGGGCAGCAAACGATGACTATGCTGAACTGAGCATCGATCCGTCTGCGCTACGTCGATTCGAAAGAGATATCCATTTAGCCTTGCCATGCCAGTCCGTAGTTGAGCCAACGTGCTCGCTTCTTTCCACGATAGTCGGTCATACACCTGCCGGGTGTGTTTCCCAGGGAGTGCTGCATCCACTCGTTTCACGTGTCTCCCTACGTTCTCTGGAAAATCGTTGCTGGCCACTGCTTGGGACCGAGCGATCTTCAGTGTGTCGACTTCATCCTAGAAACTGATTCTTGTAGGGCAGCATCCTTCTGGGTCGCGGTTCTGGCCTGCTCTTTAGCCATACCTAGCAGTTTATTGTCTTTGCTAGTAGGGACCCAAAGAATATTGATGTGGTTTCCACTTCTCCGCAGTCATCTCATCAACTTGTACGTTTGGCAGACGAATCCCTGGCCTGACTGTTGTCGAGGATTCCTTATCGTGGAAGCCGCTGGTTTGTTGCCCGTGAGCAGCATGATCCTGTAATCCTTCAGTCCCACTAGCATGTTCAATGTATGTGTCATTGCTGCAAGCTCCGCGGAGAATGGATTCGCCCTGATCACGGAAACGGTCTTCAGTCTCAATTTTCGATATCGAGGTGGCTGCTTCTAGATCGCCACCCAAATCCTACGAGCCCATTTCGTGTCGAGCTGCTGACTGCGACTTGCATTGGTCCGCCAGGTACAGTCTGTGAGTCCGGTGCCAGCGCTACAGGTCCGCTCAAAACTGGTTTCATCACTTTATTCTCTCTAATTCATTTTGAGTGTTGGCCAGGCCCACTTTAATCTACGTCTGGACTAGCTTATCCACAGTTGTAGAACAGAAAAGGGCTATGAGTACAGGTCTATGTAGGAATTAATGGGGAGACTCGCGGGCAATCTCACCGGCATTCAGTGCTAGGGTAGGAGATTTTTCAGTTGAACACCAATGTTGGTCACGATCTAACAATGAAAGATTGAAATCTCTTTCCACAGAAGCTGGCCTTACTGATGCTCACTTCACCGGCCTTAGCAAGTCCTGATCTAGATACGCAATAATCCTGCAACGAGATGAACAGTCGACCATCCTGCTTATCCTTGGCTCTGGAGAAACTTCAACCCAATGGCTTCTTCCAGTTAAGCAGATAGTGGGTTCCTGGGTAAAGGAAAATGGCTGGACACAACGAAAGAAAAGAAGGTTATTCCTCCCGCTGTCAAGCGTGTTCATTTCGCGTATCGCACTTCTGTTCAACTCTGCGGCTGGATAGCATGTGGTTATTCGTTATTAAGTGTGTATCTGCAAGCCGAAACTTCGAGATGACTGTAGAGACAAACGACAACAAACTACAAATAACTTAAAGCGCAGACCTGCGCCCTTTGAAAAATTCCTTGCTGCAATCCGATCCAATAGAATACAGGATAACGGCCATGTTTACCAAAACATTCGCGATAGCGATACTTTTCGGCATTCCAACATGGGCTCTTCCAAATCCCACCATGCGTGACGGGGCATCAAGACATGTAAATTCTTCGCAACGCCATGCGACGCAATTTGCTAACCCGCTCTAGAATCTTTCTGCTCCACTACTACTCGATGCCTGGAAAGCGCCAAATTGCCCGGGTAATAGCGACGCTCAGACGGAATTTACCTTCGCGCATCCTTTCATTGGACAAAACATGTCAAACATTGTCATTGCGCGCAGCTTTCGGCTCAATCGCACACTCGAAAACCAAGAACAGTTAGACATCTCTGTGGCCAGCAACTTCGCAGCGTGGTATCCAGACAAGTATGAGTACTCCCATAATGGCTTCTCATGCACCAATTTTCTGCAGAGCTACTATGCGATGAATGGAAGTACGTCATGTTACAACACACCACCATTTACATGTCATCGATTGTGGAACAACCCAGGGCTACAGGCAACCTGAATGGTTACTTTACGTTGGGATAGAGTGCAGTGGTGGATTCGACGAAATGAACAATTTGTTGTATTAAGTTGAGGTGGATGTCTATTATAGTACTGGTACATGCAGAGCAATGAGATGATTTAGGTCTATTATATTCTCTATTGTGAGTACGGCTATTTACAGTATCGAACACAAACAGATGCGATCAATTCGCTTGATAAGCTGTGTCCAACCAGGGCTTGTTCATGAGGTCTATTGTTCGCCCTCACACAAGAGTGCTGATTGCTATGAGTTTAATGCCGAGGCAGGAAGTGATGTCCCAACGCTCAGTTCAGTCACATCTCAACATGTTCGATCGGAGTTATAATTAAACAGTTGTTTTACACACCGAATGCTCTAAGATCACAAATATGACCAGATAAATCAAACTATCAGGCCAGACCGGTTGGATGTCTGAGAAATAATTGCTTCCATAGAAATCAATTGAATAGGTTGATTGCCCCTCGAATTACCACCCCCTCTCTCTCCCATGCAAGATGGTTTATAAAAATATTCCATTTTCCGCTTTCCAGCCACCCTGAAATGTTCCTGGCCAGGGTAGTAATTTTAACGAAAGCCCTCACAATAAAAAAGTAGCTGTACTAGATGCGAGCCTTTTTTTGGTTGAATCTGTGAAGGCTCAATTATCGGTAGCACTCCTCTACATTATCCCCCTCAGCGTGCAATGTCAAAACTTCAGCCTACCAAACGGGAGGAAATTGGTGCCACCACCCATATTAAATTGGTTTTATTATTGGGCACGTAGTATCATTGAAATACATAAATCAGGCCAATTCAATGGGAGCTTAGGGGCTACATTGCCAGAAAAACAAGATGGTTCACTATATCCACGTGTATGGCAGGCAACATGGAATTACTACAGATACTGCACAACAACAGATCCAACTTCTAGAGCAAGCCATCAAGCATAAATTTGGGGAGAATGCTCAGTGCCACGGTATTTGTTTGCACCAAGATCGCAGACGGCCCCATCCATCCTGGCTCCGGAGGGGAATCGTTTACGCATGTGGAGGAGGAAACGGACTCAACCTTCTAAACAAGGTGTGGTACAACACGTGGATATTCCGCATCAATCTGAAAATTGAAGGCAGTTTGGATGAACGTACCACACGGGCGCTGCTAGGATTACATATGAAGGCAGAGAGAGTCCAGTTTACAGAAAGGAGCCCCAATGAAACCACACAGCGCATGCGCCATTTGAGGGACGAAATCCCATGGCTTGCCGACGGGTCGGTAGAAACGAGAAATACGGGTGACTGTCGGTACTTCGGAAAGCGATTCCAAATTGGAAGGGACATCTGATGGCAGAATACAGGAAAGACAGGAAAGGCGGGAGATACTACAATTGGCATTTCGTCTTCCCTAAGATAACTATTGAATGATAACAAATCCAACTAACGTCCCATCGTGTGCTCAAATATTCTCTTATGTATTTTTCTTTAAACAAATCAGGGACCAGGATCACAAAGGATTCTTTCTTTGTTCCAACTCCTGTGCCCAACTTTTAAGAATTGGGATTCGATCGTTGGTTCAGTCGACTTAGTTGCATGCCACGAGAGTAGACACCGCTTGCACCAATCCTTGCACGTGCATCATCGACAAGTACTAGATTTGTGGTTGGTGAACCTACTGAAAGCCTTCAGTGCATGAATCGCGGTCGGGCCACGTTGCGCGTCGCTAGAGAGGCATTTGTGATTGATACGGGGATCCGTGGCCTGCGCTAATAGGTCTTGATTCTTGGAGACGATATGTCAAATGGAGTTCCATAACGGGCATATTTCTCTGGTCGAGGCTCCTTGTTTTGTTACATGATATTTCCAAACGTGTCACAAAAGCTGGTGGGGCAGATAAATGACTTAAATGACTCTAATATCACGTAGAAGGCGATTTCTCGCTGTTTTGCCATTGTAATACTAAAGTTTCCATTGCTACAGTGATTCGCTCCATTTGGTACTTGGATGGGACGTACCTAGCATGCGACATAAACAACTCAAAACAGTTAAATCGCGGCTCCTGAATAAGACCATGGATGTTATTTAACCACTATATAAATTTTGAACAGATTACAAAAGCTCTTCATGGCCGTTTGTTACTTTATGCCGCATCACCCAATTGCTGATGTCGCTAATAAAGCGCCGCGCTGCCCCACTTCCCCCCCCCCCCAATGCACGGCTTAACCATCTTGGAATATTAAGTCGCCCAAATACCGCGTCCCCTCCCAGGATGCTTGAGGGAGAACGATTACTGAGACAAGAGAAAGTGGAGGGAATTATGACCCTTATAATTTCTCGCATTTTCACACTGTATTTTGAACGTTGTATTGCAATGATCTTTACGGGAGTGAGTGGTCGCGCTAATTTCAAAAACGCATTTATTGACCTATCCGAATCCCGATATGCTTCCATGCAGAATCCTCACCCGAACCTCCTTCCTAATGTTACAGTACAATTTTATTTTGGAAGCTTGCAGATCCCCTGCACAGTTGATACATTCAATAAGACCATGGATCTCTCTCGTGAGCCCAATTTCTCCTGCACACGCCGTGTTGGATCCAATCAAAGACAATATTATCCATCATTGCGACAAGCAAATCAGACGCAAATTGTGGCACGGATCTCGCCAGGCTGTTTGGAAAAGCAAAATCAGCTCGTTCTTTGCTAGTTCTCAGTTCCGTAAGATGATTCAGAGTTATTTCCACTGCCAAGTCCCGTAGACCTCGATCACTTGCCGGAGTAGAGTTGTATATCTCTACTATAGCGCTCTGGAATGTGTTGGCATCCAGCCGCCGTAGTAGTTCTCGTTCGACTTTAGCCTTCGACAGTGCTTTCAAACCTGCGATAAACATTCGGTCTGCGAGAGAATACATCAAAATATGAAATGACAGGGGATCAATTTCAGCAATTGAATCTTCGACAGGCTCAGCGGTCCTCGGTAGGCTGTCCTCATCCGCTCCACTCTCTGCGTTGTGGGAGATTAGTTTGGCAGCAAAGACCGTAGGGCTGTCGGCTTCATTGACGGTCGACGTCTCCTCTAGAATATCGTGGCCAGATTCCGAATGACAATCCTTGACCTGATAATCCAACGAGTAGAGATAATCAATCATTCGTTCTACCAATAATGGTTCTTCTTGTAAAACAACAGTACTTGTGGAGGATTCCTAAGTATGATGAGTTGACAAGGGGTTCTCTTTTTCCATTGTCGTCACTATCTCACCTTAAATCCACTGCTGCAGGCTTTTGCAAAAAACTCCGACCGCGTGCAAACAATACACTTATGCACCGCATACACAGCGTCACCACACGCAATCGACATATCGCTATATTTCGAGTCAAGACGTAGGCTATAGTATTATTAGATCCGCATTAGCGCCTCAGAGGCTTACTGGTACCTTGCTAGAGCATGAAGAAGCTCTTTGCCGGGAAGGTTGTTTTGAATAACCCCCTCCCGGGACAAATCTGGTGGATCTGGAATCCATGACGGCTTCTCAACTATTTTCGCGGCACAAGCCTTCTTCTTCGGCATAATCACGACGACGTGGAACTGGTAATTTGTGTCACCTCAAGCGTTCGATACTGTGGATATCAACAATCAAAAGAGGCCGAGACAGTTGCAAGGCATCATATGTAGCTGTGGCGAATTATGATCGGTTTCATTCTGGACCTGTGTCTTGAGGTCATTGATTAATTTTAGAAACCGATCATGATTAATAGTTTCCTAGGGCTTTGGGCTGTGTAAAAGAGCAGTCACGTATGTACGACGTCATGATTTATGCCTATATGGACTCAATTTTTTAATATATATACGTGATGGTAGCAAAGTCCGGAAACAAATTTCGCGTAGATGGCATGTCCCAAGTGTTAAGCGGTGATCTGACTCTCGAGTCCAGATGACCCAAACCTCCGACTTGACGAGATGCAACTAAACTCTACCGAAATCTCTCCTTCCAACCGGTATTCGTGAAGGGCAAAGTGGAGTTCGTGCATAAAGAGGACCCTCCACTTATTTGTATCACAAGCCCAGGTGCTTTGGAAGCCGCAAGACCGTATTGCGTCGGCAATTATCGGTAGTCGACGCAGTGTACTAGAGCAAGGGTAGCCGTGCCTTATATGAAGCTTCTTGTTATGTCTCCTCCGGAACCCCCATGTAGGGCTAGCGGCGACCCTTGGTTTAATGAGAGTGTTCACGGGTCCATTTTGATTGAATTATTACGTGAATACATCATCCTGAGTGCTATAAGACCGTGTTTAGTAAACTGAGCATCAAACTGTAGAAAATACAGTGTGTGTGTGTGTGTTGGTAGGTGTGTCTGTGTGAGAGGTTCAATTACGCTGACCTCGTCGAGACGATATATAGCTTATCACTGCTAGCGTAGTAGTAGTAGTAGTAGTATTCATTTACACTGGCCCCTCGCCGAAGCGATATGCAGTATACGACAACTATATATCCTAGTATGTACATTGAGAATGATCCACTTCCTGACATGAACTTAGAGCCTCGTCACGGCCTCTCATGGCCCATTGCCGCTCCCATTGTTAGGCTGCCCTTATGGCGCACGACTCTGAAACCTCTGTGACGCCTCGGCGAAGTCCAATACGGCCTGAACTGTCTTGGTCCTCGAGACGATGTCTGGTTTACCTTTCTCACCTTCGTTTGAGCCTCCCAGCAGACTCGATACGCTGCTCAGCGTGTCCCCGACTTTCCGTTTCAATTCTACCCTCAGCTCTCGGAGTTTCAGGCATTCTATCAGCACGTGGGTGACCGTCTCCTGCGCCCCGCATTCGCATAGATTATTATCGCGGAAGCCGAATTTCTTCGCGTAGGTGGATAGCCAGCTGTGGCCCGTGCGTAGCTGTGTCAGCAGGTAGGCGCGGTTCCTAGGTAAATTCCCGTAAAGCTTTCTCGTGTACCGCGCTGGTAGGCCACCGTCTATCTTTCGTAGGTGAGTACCTTTGGTGCTTGTTTTCCACTCTTGCTCCTACTGGGCATAAATCCTGTTGCGGACAAACGCGTTCTCCCTCGATAGTAGCGGTCGGAAGGGGTGGGTTTTACCCGGTTGCGCGGCTTCTTTGGCGAGTCGATCTGCAGTGTTGTTCCCTCGGTTTTCACAGTGCCCTGGCATCCATTGGAGGCGAAGCCTGATGTTCTCCCCTTGAACCTCGGTGGCTGCCTGGAGGATCGCATGGATAATGCGTTGTCCTGATTTATTCTTCACGTTCTGGATCGCCTGTAAGGCCGATTTGCTGTCGTATAGGATTGTTGCTATTATAGGAACCCTGTTTACGGTATTTAAGCGTTGGTGGAACAGTTTGAACACCACGTTGACCGTATAGAAGATGCCAATGAGTTCCGCTACGTGAACTGACCAACGGTCCATCGGGCCTACCTGGACCTATTGGAGTTTAGTCACCTCGTCATTTTCGTTGAATGTGACGATAGCCGCCCCGAGGTGGCCCTCGCGCCCTAAGGCGTCCGAATAGACGACGAGGTCAGATGTGGCCCGTATGGTCTTAGCCCGTTCCCTTGCTGTCTCCCGGTCCGACTTGACTTCAATCTCCGCGAATGCCTCGGCACGCTATGGTGGTAGCGGTCTAGGGTTGATCGTTTCTAGTGTTGCTAACCTGGATGGGTCTATGGTCTTGAGAGTTTCCGCGAGGGGGAACCTGTAGCGTGATCTTATATTGTCCCTGTGTCTCTGGGCTCGTGATAGGGCACTCCAGATAGGGTGATCGCGAGGTAGAGTGTGTAGTCTTGCGATGGTGCGTTGCGCTCGGTGGCGGAGGCGGAGGTGGGTAGGAAGTATATAGGCCTCTACCTCTAACGTTATTGTCGCTACTGTCTTGAATACCAAGAGAATTCGGATCAATAACGCTCTCTGTATCGTGTTTAGTTGTCGGAGGTGAGTCTTGTCCCGAAGCGGGTCATGCCAGACTGTTGATATATAGTCCACGATAGGCGTGATACACGCTTGGTAAAGCTGTCGTATTTGCTCTGGGCGTAGATATCGTAGCCCACTTAAAGCGATAGTCACTTTGGTGGCACGTTTGATGGCCTACTGAACGTGTTCCTTCTAGCGGAGTTTCTAATCAAACATCACCCCCAGCAGTTTTGCTGTAGGTGACAGTTTAACGTCGGCTCTATCGAAGGTAAGTTGCCCTTCTAGGTGCTTATCCCTCTTTCTGGTGAGGTAGATTAGCTCGGTTTTCTCTGCTACGAAGCTAGATCCGGTTCGCCATGCCCACTTCTCGATACGAGGAATGTCTTCGGACTGTATAGTGGCTAGGTTTTCCTCGGCCGAGCGGCCTACTCACTATCGGAAGTAGTCGTCAATGAATGCCGACGCGCCTCCGTGGGAGTCGATAGATTGGTCGACCAGATCGGCGTTAAAGAATATAAATAGGATAGGAGAGAGTGGAGACCCTTACGCTAGTCCCGTATGCGCGAGAGGCTCTGTCTCGGTGCGGAAATCGTTAAATCCTGTTGGCATAGCGGTCACTTATGAAGCTTGTAATCCACTTCCGTACTACCATCGGAATCCCTCTCGCCTGTAAAGAGTAGTCTAGGCTCACCCAGTTCACCCCGTTAAAAGCACCCTTGAGATCGAACGAAATTAGAGTCACTACCTTGTGTTTGTACTAAGCTTGATCGATCGTATTTGACAGCATTAACAAGGCTTGCTCGGTGGTTCGGCCTGGTCATCCGCCGAATTGGCTATTCGGCAGTAGGTTGTGCTTTTCTGCTAGATAGGATAGCCGTCGCGCTATAACCGCTTCGAGAAGCTTGCCGAGTGTGTTCAGTAGTGAGATTGGTCGATAGGCGCCGGGAAGCGAGTAGTCTGGTTTACCTGGCTTCCGTAACACAATGATCCTCGCACTACGCCATTGTTTTGGATGGTGTCCTAGATCTACACATGCCGTGAAGATACGGATAATAAAGGCCTTTAGATATACCCATAGATTTTTCTAGACCAATATTGGTAGATTGTCCTCCCCTGGCGCTGTCGTCCCTTTCGCTGTCCTTAGTGATCGCTTAATCTTAAGTTCCGTGATTGGGTGCCATGGTAGCTCCGGGGGTGGTGAAGCTGGTGGGCTAGGCTCGGGTATGTTTATTGCGGGGAAGAACGCGTCGAGGAACGTCTTTACTTTATCTTCGTTCTGGATAATCTCTTTAGGGCTAGCTCGCAATGTTAGGGTACAACCCTATGCTTCCCGAGGCTTTATATAGGTCGCGGCTTTCCAGAGTTTTCCTTTGCCCGCTTCGTCTAGGAACTGTCTCTAGTGCGATGCTTTGGCTTTCTCGATGGTCTGGGTCCATGCTCGCCGCTTTTGTTATATGGCCTCAAAGGTAGCTGTGGTGCTAGCGTGGTCCTGTCCGAGCTCCGCGTAGCTCGCTTACCACCTCCTACGTAGTTGATTGACTTCAACTTGTTGCACTTTGAGATCCGGGGTAAACCATCTCTTAGAGTATGGCGTTAGGCGTATATCGGGCGTGAATCGGTCGACTGCCTGGGCTGTTGCTGATATAAGCTCCTCCACCACTCGGTCGAGTGTTAGCCGGATCTTAATGTCCTTCTATGGAGAAATCCGACGAGCTATTTCTTCGCCGATTCTAGACTAGTCTGCCCGCTCGTACGCTTTCCTCGCTTTGGTTCTTGGCTTAGTCTGAGGCTATAAATTCCATTCCGAGTAGGTGGCGCGGTGGTCAGATCCGTAGTTCTTATGGTATAGATGGCATTTGATAAGCAGGCCTAGGCTGTCTGTTACTGTCTGATCAATGGTTAAGTTTTGGCCTGGGTTATTTAAGGCCTAGTAAGTTGCTATGCCTCGGGGGAGGTAGCTTTGGAGGTTATGAGCCTGGAAAAAGTCGATTAGGTCGCTGGCGTCTTCGATAAATGTGGGCGCGATATGATTGCCGCCCTATATCGGATGGTATCGATTAAAGTCGCTAGAAACAATAATACTAGTCGAGCGATGCTCGTTTTGGGTGGTAGCTGCGATAGAGCTCTAAATTGTAGTGAAAGCTAGCAACGCCGATACGTCGCCGCTAGTGAAAAGTGGTACTAGCGGTATATAGATTGAAAAGAGAAGTATTTGAGAGTTAGCTATCCAGATCTTGATGGCTGCGATATCTGGGTGGTCGTATGATATTTAACGGTGTGAGGAGGTGGAGATTCGTCTGTTAACATAGATCAGACTACGAAACCGATTAGTATCGAGCTGTGCGGTAGGCCGATGTAGTCGCTAGGCGCTGTGATTGACGTATATACGGTACATGGTGATAGAGGGCTCCTGGATTAGTAGAATATCTAAATCTTGGCTATAAGGATTATTGATCAGTACCTCCATTCTTGGTCTAGATTTTATTATGTTTAACTGTAGGATGCGGAGGTTTGTCTCTAGTATCTGACGGGGTTAGAGGTTGCTGGCTCTGGATACTGTCGATCACTAGTCGGATGTTCGCCATTACAATCTAGGCACCGCGCTCTCACTCCCGGTGGGCATCGTTTACGCTCGTGTTGTCCTGCACAGTGTCCACATCGAGGCGTTTCCTTGCACGTCCATGCCAAGTGTCCGAACCGCTGGCACCGAAAATATCTCTTTTCTTGATCTCACGTCGCTCAACGTGAGGGATATAGTGCTGGCTGGCAAGGAAGCCGTTCTATAGTATATATTCTGCTCCCTCTACTAAGTCAAACCAGATTCCTAACGAAGCGAACTTCCCCAAGGCTTTATCTTTCGCTTTCATCCAGGCCAGTTCGTCGATATGGAAACCGAGTTCCGCTAAGTCATTATCGTTGATGATCTTCTCCGCTGCCTAGGTGGTCCCCGTTTCTAGGTCAAATTCCTCGGTAGGGGTACGGTGGACTATAACCCCGAATCGTGGTTTGACCAGTTTCGTGTTGTTGCCTAATTTATGTAGCCATCGAGTGTTATTGCGCGCTGCTTTAGCTGACTCCGTATTTTTGAATCGAATAAGATAGCCGGTCTTGGTGGTGCCGATGCCCGCCACTTAGACGTTATACGTTACGTCTTCGCTCCGCAATATAGCGCGAATATGGGTGTTGACGGTATCGGTGGGAAGATATCGTCCAAATGCGTTTCCCTCGCTGTCATCCCTGTCTCTTAGATCGACAAAGGTTCTCTGGGTGCTGATTCGGACGTAGTTTTGCTCCTTCTTAGGTTGTTGGTGGTTTAGTGACGGTGTGGTATTGCCTCCATTGGCTACAACTGTCGCCCAGGTCGTAGTCGCGGCCACTGCTGGGGCGCTTTCGAGCTGCGCCCGTAGTGCTTTCACTTCTTCATGGAGTCTCTCGTTCTGTTCCTGGAGGACATTCTGGTTGTGTTTGATCTCCTGGAGTTCGTTTTGGGTAGATGCGATGGTTGTGGTTTGGTGGCGGATGACGTCCTTTAGCGTGCTGATCAGTTTCCATACCTCCTTAGTGGTGATTCGACCGGCTGGGTCCGACGGGGCGAAGGCATCTCCACTCCGGGTTCGCTTCCGGCTTTCGACGGTAGTTCTGGCTTCGAGGTCGTCCTCCGTGAAGCTGGCGGTGGTTTCTTGCGTGTTTGTGGGAGGGGTCTCGGGCCCTCCCGTGGGTGGGTCCGCCATCGGTCAGGGGTTAGTTCCGGCTCGGTACACAACACAGTAGCTTTGTATCGCTTTTATATCGACCACAACGTTCCTCTCCGTGTGTCTCTCTAGTGTCGATTCCCGCAGAATACAGTAGCGACCGCTTTCGCCTTCCATGGATAACACGCAGTAGCTTTCTCAAACCCTAATCACCTGCGGCGCTAAACCATATATGATTAGCTTCGTATCTCAAATGCCGTCACACGGCGAAAACGTATAACACCAAACTATACCGTACAGTGACTGTCAGTAAGTTTGGGTACCCCTATTCTGGCCGCGCCAAGTTCACCAATTAGAGACCTATAATCTATGACCGCTCAGACAATACTAAGATTATTTAAGAAGGCGGTATCCAAAGGGGCGCCTAAACTCTCAGACTGTTCAAGTCATTTCTCTACCCTCCACCTTCACGGGCGCATCATCTCAAATTTGTCCAAGGCACCAGCGCCCACCACAAACCCAATCCTCACTTTGTTCACAACGATTTGAGTTTATTTTCCGCTCGGCCTGACTTAACTATTTTATATTGGCGCACCATGCCTCTCCGCCTGCCGTCGGAATTAATCCAAATGATAGGCACACATTTAGAAGCGGAGAGTGATATAAACGCATTATGTCAAACTAGCAAACGACTCTACGTGGATCTTATTCGACATCTCTATCGCGTGAACTCGCGAAAATCAAGCTCGGCGCTGGTATGGGCTGCCACATGCGAAAATGAGGATACAGCTCGAAAGTCAATACGAGAAAAGGCGGACATCAGATTCGCGGATGATAGTGGCTGTGGATCAATATTTTGGGCCACGGAAAATGGCTATGAGATGGTAGTGAGGTTACTCCTTGAGGCTGGACGGGCGGACGTGGAGTCAAAGGACGTTAATGGTTGGACGCCATTATTCAAGCCGTCTATGAAAGGTCACGATGGAGTGGTGAGGCTATTAATCGAGACTAAAGAGGTGGACGTGGACGTGAAGGATGAGCAGGGTCGAACACCATTACTCTGGGCCTCATTCAGTGGCCATGAGAAAGTGGTGCAGCTATTTCTTGAGACTGGGAAGGTGGATGTGAACTTGGAGGATTGTATGGGCCAGACGCCACTGTCCTATGCCGCGGAAAATGGCCGTGAGCCTGTAGTGAGGCTATTACTTGGAGCTAAACAGATGAACATGAACTCGAACGATGGTAAAAACCGGTCGGCATTATCCAGGGCTGCAGAAAATGGCCATGAGGCGGTCGTGAGATTACTCCTTGAGGCTGAACAGGTGGACGTGGAGTCCTTTGACCCCAGGGGCGGGACACCATTATCCTGGGCTGCACGACGCGGTCATGTGGCCGTGGTGCAGTTGTTGCTCAAGACTGGGAAGGTGGACGTGAACTTAAAGGATTGTGAGGGTCTGACACCGTTTTCTTGGGCCGCGAGAAGTGGTCAGGAGGCAGTAGTGAAATTACTTCTTGGGACTGGACATGTGGACGTGGATTCACAGGACTCCACAGGCTTGACAGCATTATCCTGGGCCGCGCGACTGGGTCATGAGCCAGTGGTGCAGTTGTTACTCAAGACCGGGCAGGTGGACGTGAACCTAAAGGATTGTGACGGTCAGACGCCGTTTTCCTGGGCCACGATAAGTGGTCAGGAGGCGGTAATGCAATTGCTCCTTGAGACTGGACAGGTGGACGTGAATTCAAAGGACTTTGAGGGTCGGACGCCATTGTCCTGGGCGTCACTTCTTTGCCGCGATAGAGCGGTAGAATTATTACTCGAGACTGAAGGGGTGAATGTGGATTTGAAAGATTCGCAAGGTTGAACACCGTTATTTTTTGCCGCAGCAAGTGGGTATGAGAACCTGGTCCAAGTATTTCTTAGGACTGGCAAGGTCGATGTCAACTCAAGAGACTATGAGGGCTGGACGCCTTTATCCGCGGCTAGAGAATGTGGTCATACGAAGATGGTGCGGCTTCTACTTGATATCGATCAGATGGATAGGGACCTATAGCGACCTGCGCAGCCCAGTACTTACTTATATATCAATGGCAATAAATACAAATGGATGTTTCAGCGATTCTTGCCTCTATGGATCTTTGCTTATATGCGGATGCTTCCTCTGTAACATCTTTTTCTAGGGCGTTTCGAAAATATTCATTGCTGCACAATTGCGATAAATTTATTTCTCGGGCCGAGTGGCGTAGAGTACAATACAATGATAATGCAGCTTTCAATTTTCTTTCTTGACTCGTAGTCCGTGCCTCAAAATTTTATTAATAGCCATCAGCAGATAGACACTTAATAAGGAAGCGTTGGCTGTGGAGATGTAAGTGTACTGTAGCATAGATCGCATTTCTTATGGTGTTTCGGCTGCGCAGCTCGCATATGGGAATAAGTGATTCCTAGCAAGACCGATTGGAGACCTTATATTTGAGCCTTGTCTATCCCTATCACCTTGACACCAAATTGACCCAGGGAAGACAAAGCTCTCTGCAATGAAGCACCTGCGAGATACAGAATAGCGAAGTGACACTTTACTATGGTTAGATTTCAAGAGTTCGTATTATTATTACGGGTATGGACAAAACGTGTCAGGTTTCTGGTATCATGTGATTAGCGTTTGAAGGAGCATCTCTATATTTCCGACATGGAAGGCGATGTTGGGCGCTACTGTATGTTGGTCGACTGTGATGGCAAGTTCGCAAATATTTGGAGCTTTAGCGAGTTTTGGATTGAGTAGGCAAGCAATTTTTGCGGTGCCGAACGGAAAAATGGTATTTCGATGATGTCGATGATGCGGATCGCTTTGTAAAGAGACGGTTTTTGTTTGAGAGCATTCCCAAATGCTTGCAGCCGGATTGGTGTTTTTCTTGGTCAAAACTTGATTGAAACTTCCTGAAAAGGAGGGGTTGCGTCCAAAATCGAAAAAACTGAGAGACGCAACAAAGTGATTTGGGAGCGGGGTAATCGAGAGTATGGAGAGTTATTGATATAATATCAAACGGTAGTGATTCTATTGTGGTCATTTCGTCGAAACGCGCAACGCTGGTGCGTGTAGAAAGGATTTTGAGGCAGGAAGAAGCAATGAGATCTCATGTCCAGAAAGACATGACAAGGAGGTTCCAAAAAGCGCTCATGAGTCGTACGGCTTTATGAGGGGTGAAATGATTTAGTGTGCCTGGAAGGTGCGGGATTATAAATACCAAAAACTGCCGCGATGAAAGGCGGTGATCTCCATTTAGTGATGGTTCGAGTGGATGGATGCCCCCCACATCTATTTGACCATTAGATATCGTCAGATCGTCAGATCCACCATCAGATGATTCCTATTCTAGGACAGGGAATCAGATTGGTGCAGACCAAGTTTTATGTGAGGTGTAATTATCATCTTCCCAGGAATCGGATCGACCCAAGCCAGAACTGTACAGCCAATCTTTAACCTTCCGCTAGATGAGTATTAGTGGCTGTGAGTACTTCCAGGAACCACTAATTGAGCTCCTATGCATTCTCCGGCGCCCAACAACGATCCGGCTTGATTCTACTATTCGGAGGCCCAGAACCTGAACGTGGAGGCGTAAATAGTTTCGTTATTCGGGATTTATATACCCGAAATCTCCCTATTCTTCTTGCCAATGAAGGTAGCATTTTTCAACATGATAATGCCCCAACGCATACTGCGTACGTTGTTCGGGACGCTTTACGTGAGATGGGTATTGAGGTTATGTAATGGCCTCCTTACTCTCCTGATTTGAATCCAATTGAGAACCTCCGGGGTTGGTAAAGGCCGAAATCTATAAGATTCGACCTGATCTATTAGATACGAGAAACAACGATGAAACAAAGGCAATATTTGCGGAAACGGCCCAAATAGCATGGGGGAGGCTAGATCTGGACCATTTGAAACATCTATCTGATACTATGCCCCGTCGTGTACAGGCTATTATTGAAAGTGAGGGCTGGTATACATCGTACTAGGTACCATTGAATTTATGGAGTTTTTGTACTGCAGTATATTATGTAATCAGGAGGCGTGGGTCTAGGGGTGCAATTACTTTGGAGGTCTCACTGTAACTAGCATCTGTTGTTTCTTACGTATTTCAAGGTGGGGCACAGAGGTGTGAGGTGTATATTAATATTACAAGCGAATACACCCCACCTTTGTGGCAGGTACTCTACGTAAGAAACAGTACAATACCCATGGGCAGTGGTGTTCCGGAAAAACTACTAATGCGTACTAGCGTGAATTGGTAATCAAGATTAGAGAAACAATCGAAGAGTGTAGGTGGTTGCACAAGTTTCGGGACGGACTGTAGAGGAAATGCGTTCTTCGTCGCGCCATCACCGCTCCGAGAAGTTTGCCTAGCGTGTTAAGCAGTGAGATTGGGCGATAGGCCCCAGGGACCGACTAATCCGGTTCCTTGGGTTTCCGTATCAGTGATAAGCTATGTATCGTCTCGACAGTTGATTTATCCACTAGACCAAAATACAAATCCGTACCCAGCCTAGTGGGTTGTGGTTTAGAATCCAACTTCGACGAGAGGTCAGCGTAAATGAATCTCTCTCCCACACCCATTCCAACGCACACACTGTATCTTCTACACTTTGATGCTCAGCTTACTAAACACGGTCTTATAGCACCCAGGATGATGTATTCACCTAATAATTCAATCAAAATAAGCCCGCGAACACTCTCATTAAACCAAGGGTCGCCGCTAGCCCTACATGGGGGGTCAGTCTATTCCAGAGGAGACATAACAAGCTTCATATAAGGCACAGCTACCCTTTCTCTAGCACGCGGCGTCGACTACCGATAATTGCCGACGCAATACGGTCTTGCGGCTTCCAAAGCACCTGGGCTTGTGATACAAATAAGTGGAGGGTCCTCTTTATGCACGAACTCCACTTTGCCCTTCACGAATACCAGTTGGAAGGAGAGATTTCGGTAGAGCTTTAGTTGCATCTCGTCAAGTCGGAGGTTTGGGTCATCTGGGCTCGTGAAAATCCAACACCTGTTCCCAACAAAGTCCTTGCCTCTATAGTGTTTCCAATCCGGCCTAGGCGTCCAGTCGGGATAGAAGATCTTTTTGTCGACGGCCGACTGAGGCGTGCATAGTGGTACGTCATTTAATCCGAATCTTTTGGTACGGTGCTTTTTCCGAGCTCTTGTAAGAACATTTAAAATCCTTCCCATGATATCGGTTTGATTGTTGGAAGGAATATCCCCGCTGAAGTAGTATAGTTAATTTTTTGAGAGATCTCGTTGCTGTAAGCGAAAGGGACCATATGTGCGAGACCAATCCAATCTGTTTATGTCTTTCGATGAGGAGACATCCTACCATAACCAAAGAATGCATTTCTATCATTCTTGCTTCCTCACAATGCACAGGACAGCAGCATAATTACCGCATCATAATAAGGCGAGAAGACACATTCATCCTATGCTCCCCAAAAGTCGGAGGAACCTACTATTTTTGCGGACCACTCGATCTCCAGTGTCTTGTAAATAGTACAGCATTACTTGATGGGTCTTGAAAAATCATGCAGTCCAACTTATAAGAATTGGGATTCGACCGTTTGTTCAATCGACTTAGTTGCATGCCAGGAGAGCAGACATCGCTTGCACTAATCCTTGTATATATAGTATATCTGGGATACATCGCCGGCCATCATGTACACCTCTTAGTAGAGTTTGAGGCGCCTGCGACGATTCTAGATTCGTCATCTGAGCGTCAAGCGCCAACGGATTCCATGTCCGTATCACCCGCAGACGAAGCATCCTGCGCTGTGGTCCAATCGCTGTCTAGCCTAGACTCCGGCTCGAGGTTTCCATAGTTGAGTTGATTACGGCGACGTACAGTAATATTCGAATTCAGTTATACCTTCACACTCTTGCGACTTGGTTCCCGGAGATTAAACCCGAAGGTCGTGAGACCTGATTGGATAGGCGATGAAGGCCCCGCCTTTTAGACCGCTTTCTAGACTAGTAGGTGTATTTTACAATACAGTAGTATAACATCACTGGATGTACTTTACACGAAAGTGCTATACGCATGCTATCTGGTGTGCCCCTCCATCCATGGTAGGAGGTATTTCCTCTGTGACCATCCGCCTTTCTGCGAGATTCAGAGTCCAAGATCAGATGAGACGACATGACTCCTAGGCTTCCTACTTGGAACTTTCATCTGATTCGTAATATGATAGAAAGCCCAGTCCTTTACAACGAGGATGTGTATCACTATGAAACACTCAGCAAGACACTAGAAAGTTACACCACGGGATTCCAGCAAAAAGCTCTATTGTTCGATTGGCATTTCATATAATCATCTTCTGTCTAGCGTTTCGCAGTTGTTTCACCACGGACGCCAGGCGCTCTCCCGATCGTTGATCTGACGAGGCTAAGCCCAGCTTGCAGGTGCTAAGGCCATATGTCTTCCTTTGCCGTTGAATGTCTCGGATTTGGAAAGCCGCACACGTTTCTTCACTTCCAACTCTACTTTCGCTGCCCATTGTCGAGTCATTCGGTGATCATATCTTTGCCATAACTTGGGCAAAAATTGTACGTCCTGCGCACAGTATTGTCGAATTTCATCTGGAAGGGGTCGAGTGTTGAAAACTTCGTAAGAGCCTCCACATTCAGGTGCAAACAATCTTTTTCCTTTGTCTTTGGCAGCTTTCCAACTCGCTCTTTCATCCGCAGTCATTGGAGCATCGTTTTCTATGCATTTACCTAGTCCATTCACGCATCTTTTCGAAAACTTGCGCGTCGCAAGCTCCATTAACTGAAGATCTTGCACGCCTGATAGTTCAATCTGATAGTGGCTGAAAAGAGCATCTGAATCGTTGCGGACGTCGAAAAACACCTTTGGAATAGAAGGTGACTGAAGGATAGCCCGAAGTGTAGTTCCGCTCGGTCCAGGATAAGAGAACGCTTTATCCTTCAGGCCGTATATATCAATCAAGAATGTTGATCTTTTTGGGAGGACAAAAATTTGCAGAATCGAGATTGTTCCATGTCGAGAGAGGTTGACGCCCTCGAGGTCGATATACAAAGATGGGGGCTTTGCCGGCAGATCAGTCAAATCTCCGATCAACTCAGCCACCCCTGCACAAGTATCGATAAAAGTAATAGAAGCCTTGTCTTCCAGCGCTGAGCTTTGGAAAGCCGCCGTCAGTGATTCCAAAGCATCTTGATCAAGATTCACCGATACTGCATGTGGTGCCTGAGACTGCTCGGTGGTCGGTGTCGGCGTCAATTCTTTTGCACTTGCGAGAGAAGCCGTGGTGATAGCTTTTAATGTCAGCGCAGCTTATTTTTCTTAGCAAGACCAACTCACTCGACATCTCGAGGCTAAAGGCGTCCGAGTCAAGGATTTGAGGGGAGTAAAGATGGAACAGGCAGTAATGTCACCAGTGCAGCAACTACTGGTAAAATGGGGGAATGCGAAGTCTTTATGTCCAAGGATACTGTACAGATACGAGGCAACCTTGCAGATGAATGAGCGATACCTTGACTTAGATTACTTTTACTCGCGGGCCCTTTATTCGTCATTCACGTACGCATGAATTCTCTAGTCCTCGTTGGAGTATCTTTTTTCGGTGTTATGCAAGCAAAAGAGTCTAGACTAAGCCACTTCATAGTTCACTTGCGACAAAATGAATCAAATAAATACGATGGCAATGTAAGTAGCCAATCATAAATATACACGTACTGCTTCGATGGTCTATGCCTAGAGGAAATACTCTACTTGGTAGCCCGCAGAAGCGGCTGCGTAGCGTATTCCTGTTTCAAATATGGCCTGCACAACGTGTTGCTCCCTCATTTGTGCTATTTGGTTTTCCCTACGCCGCTCGAAGCGCAATAATCTGTCTACTGAACTGTATTCTGTGGTCACAGAAGCACGTAGGATTTTGGATCAACACACCTCGCATACCTGTAAAGCAAGAGGTTGGTTGGCAAGTGAGGCGGGGGCAGACATAGTATGGACGACGACCATTGCGATTCTCAGTCCAAGGCTTGGCAGGCTTTTTTGTTGCGAATCCGCCACAACGGAGGCAGCAAAGCGACTTCTGGATTGCGATGTGACGATCGTCGGGGACCAAGGCTTGGTTCATTGTACAAGTTTGAAACGCTCGCCCAACGCTTGGGAAGTTCGTGGATTGTGCGCTGGCAGCGGGAACGAAGCTACAGTAGATGGAAGAGAGAAAAAGTACTGGCTTCAGAAAACAGATGAGAAGGCTGTCAAGCATGTCACAGATTGAATAGCAAAGCGGGGGTGGGTCATCTAAGTCGTGGACTCGTGGCTGTCAAAGAGTGGAATCACACGCACGATAAGGCGATCCCAGGAAGCAGTTCAGCTACTGTAGCTGGACCCGCAATTTTTGATTGCCCCAAAAATGTTTCCTTGCCACTCATCAAATATTTGCCTTGCAAAGCCCACTTTATCTCACCACCGCATCCTCAGTATGTATCTAATGCTCAATTAATATCAAAGGTGCAAAGAACCGTCTCAAAATTTAACGTATTCCACAAGCGAGTGGCCATCCCAAAACACCATTGTAAATGCGATATATTACAACTTGATATCTCAACAACGGTGCTTTTGTTTTTTCCCTTTTTACATTGGGTATATAAACACACTGCCAGATGGTGCACTGGCGCCAAAATGAAGACCAGTATAGATCAAATAATTTTTAGAACAGGTATCGTGTTCTTCACGTTCTGAAACCCTCTCACGAATGTCCTCTACAAAACGTCGAGCGATACCTATCTTGACTCCTGCACAGTTTCCTCTCCTTTCAGGCCAGCGGATAGAGAATGACGATCATCGACATAGTTGATTGTGAATTTTAACATCGGTTCTCCACCATAGAGCAAAAGATCTGACCATATCAGAAGCTGCTTTTGATGGCGATCCAGGATACTGTATATCAGTATCGTCAAATCTTCGATCAGATGTCTCTTGGTATGATCGGTTCTTGATGCGACTACGACAGTATTATCTGATCTCACTTGGCGATGACGAGCAATTTTGCGTCGTAAAGATTCTTCTAACGTGTTTTTCCCAAGGACAGCTAGCAGAAAGCGCTAATAGCTAAAACGACATCTTCCTCCGTGTCCTTAAACACCCTCCTATTATTGACTGTCTCGCGCCACTCCATACAGTAGACCGCAAGGGAACGGACCGGTAGAGCCCGCTCTCCGTCAGAGCCAGCGAAGAATCCCAATATGGATGTTCAGCCAAATGTGAGAACCAAACCAGCCGACGCAGTGAATCAAAAAGCACGCAGGAGAAGAAAGTCTCTTTTCAAAAAGGCATCGGAGTATAGTTCGGAATGCGATGCCGATATCCATCTCGTTCTTCGGATGAAGAAATCCGGGAAGATCTTCGTTCTGGCCTCAAACACAAAAGATTGGCCTCTTTCCCAACATCAACTAGTAAGATCATTGGGTCATCGATTTTGTCGCCAGAAAGGTACTAACTTGATTCCAAGAGGTCTTATCACCCTACACCCATTCAAATGTCTCCAGGCGTCCCAGTGTCCAAGCCGTGAGTCTCCACTATACTAGCAACAAGCGTCTCCCTCAATTGGATGCACTTGTAGGGGCCTCCTGATTCGTTCAGTACCCCTTGCAACCTATATCCCTCCAAGGTCGTTCTCTCTTATCACTCTGTGCAAGATATTAACTCCCCAAAGGCTTCTGCTGTGCTCTACTAATTAGAACATATGCTCTGGGAATTGAAGACTGTTCAAAGTCGATCAACCTTATGATTCATGTACAAGTGCTGTGGAAAATGTATGTCAAACTTAGTCGATCGCATTGAATGCTATGAAAATTCACTTCCACCAAAGGGACTAACGATGGATCCGCCATCCCAAAGGTAAAACGCGGTAGGCTCACCTAGCCAGATAGGGATTGCCTTTATTTGAGCTAAACCTTCTCTGGTACCCCGTTTCAGCTTTCATCATGGTTCCAAGTACGAATTGCAATAAGTGACCCTTCTTAATCAGGTTCACATCCAGTGGGCTGAAACCAAAAGGCATCTTGGCAAACATCGTTGGACAACGAACTTGCGTGCAGATAGTACGAGACTTGTATGACGACATATCCCTTGTATACTCCATCGCTGATCTGTACATGTATTTCCCATTCTATCCCATCCTGCGATTGGCCTATCGCGCCGACCGACATTGACGACATTCGCTTAACAAGCGTAGAACAGCATCCTCTTAGGCACGATTCATCAATCACACCGTCTAAAAAGACTTGGTATCAAACGTCTCAGTAAGGATGTCGCCACCTACTAACCAGCAAGGTTGTACGGAATTATGCCCGTCTGGGATAAAGGCACAAGATCCCCGCACCGCTGTTGATGAGCCGAAATAACCGAGCAGTACTCCCTCGTGGAATGCTCAGACGTCGAACTTTGGCGAGAATTGCGATAGGCTCAATTCTAGCGCAGGCAGGGTTTCTGAGGAGCCACCCGGAAGGGTGTTTGAGTGGCCCTCTGATAGCGTTGCCGAAGAATAAACGTCTCCAGGGGACATCATATTCTCGCACGACGTCTCGCGTAGTGCTTCATCGTATCCATAGATGCTTGGCCGCAACGAACGTGGCATATTGGTTTGGGCAGCTCCAGATTGCGAGCTCACATCTGGTGCGACAACTGATCGTGAAGAGACCATGCCAAAAATATTCTTATCGTTTGATGGACGGCTTCCCTCGGGTCCATGCTGGCAGACGCAGGGCTTCGTACTCGTCAGCAACCGGAGACGGTTGAGCACAGAGAATTCCAACTTCAGCTTGATGCTGTACACCACCGTCTTGAAGCTCACTTGAATGTAGTGTAGCTTGTACTCCGCGAGGAGTAGTAAGACGTTCAGGATTACAACGAGGATGTTGATGCAAAATAGATGGATAATGGCGTTGCGGCCGTCGCGACCGCGGATTGTAATGGCGCTCTTGAAATGATGCACCGCTTTATATATATATATGCCACAGATGACGAAGTCTTGTATGCAAAAAACCGTCGATTGGATCCGGTCAAATATCGCGGCAGGGCGAGCAAAGCGTGCATCGCCGCGGTTGAGGCCGAAGAAAAAAACGGTCATTGGGATATGTAGGAAGCAAGCGTTTGTAATGATCATCCATAGAACCCACCGCACCTTTCTCATGTCGGAGAAAACGAGGTGCAGACGCGAGTAGAGGACGACAGCTTGGCCGGTAACCATGGCGTACCATTCTATCATGAACGGGATGGACGTCGGGAGGTTGGACGCCTGAGAAATAAAGCGAGCCATAGCAGGAATGGCATGCACGAGAATTCCCCAGGATGCAAATTGCATGCTCCAGAAATAGAGGCCCCGGTAGCGCTTGAATGAGTCGAACGTGACAATCCCTGTTTCTAGGGCATTGTACGCACCGATAGAGAACATGGACACGATCTGGATGATGGAGATGTTCTCCATGAGGATGGCCCCAACTTTTGGTGGCAGGCTGGTCATGAGTGTATCCATGGTCTAATATGGCTTAACGAGTACAAAGGCCAGAGGTATAGAGAATAAACGATCCGCAGCTTGGTTTATAAAAGCCTCCGAACCGAGAACTGTCCCCCCAATGAGATCATGACATTGTAGCTAGGGGGCTCCTTTGAAGCTCTAAAAACGTCTGGACTCTTATCGGCTCGGGACATGCTTGGCTGGGTTTCCAGTGGTCTGAATGGGTCTAACGGGTAGCTATATCGAAACCAGAGTGGTTTGTAGTTGGTACTGAGGCATCAAATTGTTTTTCAATTCATGCCATAGTTATTTTTGACGTGAAGTGAAAGCTTTCCCGCCGTTCGCAAGTCATAGGCTTAGTTTCACGATGACTGCAAAACCGAGGGCGGGATCGTCGGCCCATGGCTGATCGCCTCATCTTGAATCTCGACAAATGATTTTCGATGAACCATGGAAATGCTGGTTCGGGGAGAAAATGGTATTATCCGTGGATAAATAGGATTTAGTTTCGATCTCATCGGAAACCTTACCAATAAAGTTTCTGCTCCACCTGCTTTCTAGGTCGGCCGTGGTTGAAGCTGTCCCTACAGTCATAGGAGAATCCAGAAGAATCGGGTATGCTCACCACGGACGTAGTGTTTTGACATATTATGAGGTAGCACTACTGTATTCAAAATATTCTCGATCTCCAGAGTCTGAGGACGGGTAGAATGAGCCGGATGCTGGAAAAGGAGTGGGACCGCAGATGGCGGCCCACACCGCCGACTCTTGCCATTTCCGTGAGCCAATCGGTTTCTCGGCTTTTCAAGCAAAAACCAGAAAATATGATTATGTAACCCCAGCTGGTCCTTTCCAACCCGTATTCAATGTTTATAAATTGTCTGCTCGGGTTGTAAGACTGGCGATCGAATCTGAGCAGGTAGAAAGCGCAGATTTCGCATTCGAAGAGAGTATACTCATTACGGAAGCTAGTACAGAAGAAGTTACATACCTTCTTGAACATCCCTCAAAAAACGAGGCTAACGAGAACCAACAGGTCGCCACTCGACGGAGGACCAAGTTATTTTCTTGTGAGAGCAGGTAGGAGAACCCGACCATGGATTGCTTTCAGCGTACCATTCTTCTGCTGGACACCTGCGTGATATTCCAAATACCTCAACTACCGTACCTGTGAGGGTGGCCTCTTCAGAAGGACCAAGCAACAAAGGTATGTTGCATCATTACTGTTCTGTCGAGACTGGGCTTGTGAATCGTGTCTGGACCTTTTTGAAAAACTTTGCTACTTCTTCTCTTGACTACAAATAGAACCTCCTTGATCTTTTGCCCCATGGGTCATCGCCGAGTTTTTAAATCACAGGACCGTACCATCATCGGTCCATATTCACAAGCGGTTTTTGATTGGTCCTACAAGTGCTTCCTTTGTTCAGGGTCTTACCAGAGTGTGACAGTAGCGTTGCAATCTCGCGGGGTAAAATGGCGATCGTCGAGGACCCAGCTCATGAGCCTTGGTAGTTGAAATGCCTCAAATGGTTGCCCCGGAAACTAAGCCCAGGTTCCTGCTATGGCTTTTTCGACACGATCTAGAAGTCTCATGGTCAGCTATGGAACCCTGGTGAGCTTTGACGAAGGAAAATTTAGCACGACAGTGGCAATGGTTGGTCCAACTTGGATTCCAAATCCTAGTTCCATAATACATGCCCTAATATTTCTGGATTGTTTTCTTCTCCAAATGAAATGGAAGTCTTTAGGGCCCAACTTTCAGAAACTGTTGCAATAGTGGGACAGTGTAGATAGTGGAAGTTACATCTTGGACAGTAGTACAACTACACCACACATGGCTGAGGCCAGGGAGCCCTTCTTGTTTCCAAGAGCGGCTCGGATGGTTCGACTCTGGTTGATACTGAGACACAACCGTATACCTCAACGTAGATCCCGGTACGGGGCAGTCGATCACTTTCCTCCACAATAAAATCGCAGATCTTGTGCTTTCGCACTAGCGCACCGTGGGGCCCCTGTGTCAATGGGCACTTGCCTTTCAGGCTCATGATGCTGATGCTGGCACAGCTGCTTGGCAGGAGGGAGTCACGCTTTCACCTCGTTTCAGGGCATTCGATTGTCCCCACCTAAACCTTTAAAGTCGAGACCCCCCAGAAGGCCACTGCGATCAATCATACCTTCACTTTGCCCGGCGTCTCGCTAAGTCCGCATTGACTCACCGGACGGAGGATCCAGCATGGCAAAAGACCACAAGCCCTCTCGGCGAGGTGCAGGCTGCGGTACTGCCACAACGAAACCCGGGACTGGCAGGGCATGTGCCTCCTCGCCTTGTTCTGATCGGTCCACGGCCTCTAGGTCCAAGGCGGAACGTAACCCTCTCAAGGCGGTAGGGAATCACAAAGGGCTGGTATGTTAGTCTCTGTTTTTCCTTCACTTGCTCGAGCTGCGTTGTATTCTTTTACTTTATCCCATCAGTCGTTTATAACTACACCTTGCTGACGCTAGCTTTTAGGGACATGCTACAGCGAAAAGCACCCGAAAGAAAGACCATGAAGCGACCCACCGAAAGTGCCTAGATGTGATGGACCAGATCCAAAAGGAGGTCCAGCTGGCTCTTGAGGAGATAGACGAAGAAAGAGCCCATGATTCCCTGTCGATGCAGCGTTTGCATGCTGAAAAAGCCCAGGACACCTCGAAACTACAGGAGGCTATCACAGCAAGAGACAAAGCCTTGGGAGAGAACCAGAGGCTTGAAAGAGAGCTCTGTCAACTGCAGCAGGCGCAGGAGTCATCTCACGCCACCATGCAGGGCCTGGTCTCATGGCACGATATTCAGCCGGTCTTGCATCAAACGCATGGCGAGCTAGTATCGGCGACTACTCGGTTCTGGAACACGATCGACGCCCTCCAGAACCGTAGACTGGCATCCTACTTGCCTAGCTCGGGAGGCATCAACGGAAGTTGGCCCGAGCAGGATGGCCCGCTTGGGACTCTAGGTCACAATGCCCTGCCTCAGTTTTCCGCTCCGTGTGATTATGCCCTTGTAAATCAGGAGGCGCCAGTTTCAAGCAACCAATACTAATCACCTGTGTGAAGCATGGCAAATTCAGCGTGTCCGGCGGTCCTGGCTTTACTATGGAGGAACCAGCTAGTCAGTTTATACAAGCACTAGCAGGTGGATAGCTCATGAGATAATCTTCAGTAACGCCACCACCGTCCCATGACAACAGTAAATATAGAAAACAAAGATTGCGTCGATCGGTGTTCTGCCGTGGAAGGATATTGACGTAGATCCTCTGACGATTTGACTCGCTCCGCCAAGCGCAGCTTGGAAGGCAGAGAGAATGTTCCATGATCGCTGAATGTGGTTAGCGGCAGGGCCCACAGCCCGGAGAGATGATGCGCTGATCCGTCGGAAGCAACCGAATCTAACTAATCATGTCCGTGGTCTCCACCCAGCATTTGATAGGCAATATGACTCGGCGACATTCATGAAGAAATTTGGCTGTTTCCTTGGCGCTTGGTTCACATATGCTTTTCTTGCCACTTGGCAGATAATAGGATTTCAAGCGACAGCCTACGACGCTGGCACGAACTACGGTATTTTTCCGGTCCGCCCAAAGTGGCCGAAACCCAATTGAGCGGGCTAACCGCGGGTCATAACATAAGATTTGGAATACTCTACCAAGCGTACGACAGCCAATTTATATCTCAAATTGATCCACCACTGAATGTGGACGTGAGGGTCCAGTGGGCCAGGGAGAGGGTAGCCGATAAAAATGATACCCGGGCGCTCGAGAAACCTTAATGGCACGAATCGGTTTACAACTGTCACTGGCGGAGTCAGAGAATTCGTTCCAAGGAGCTCAGTTCGTTACAGCGCAATTATAGTAGATATTTGTCTACTTTCCGCAGCCTTACGGTTATTTACAGCTTCCAGTCTGCCCCAGTGAGATATGGTTGGTCGCGAAGCACAATGCGATGGTGATACCTCAGCTAACAAGGCTGACAACAGGCTCTGGGATATATTCCACAACCACATCATATTTCGATCCAGATCACTGCTGCGACCGAAGGGTTCGCCTAGTTGCATTATCCTCTGTAGTACTGTTCTTCCCCTCTTTGGCCATCATCTCCATAGCTGTCTCCACGACCGCCAGCCGGCTGCAGATGTCCTCCAGGTCACTGCGAATAGTTGCAATCAAGCTGTTAGAGCTCTCCAATGCTTTTTGCATGAGCCTGGGAAAAGTCAGTCTTTGTTCGTTCTCTGGTGAGTCGCATAACTAACTTCGTTCGGATATCTAGTCTAATTGTTGTAAGCAGACGCATCACAAAACATTATTATAAGGGGCAAATCCGCACTCACTCTGCGGCACATTGTAAGGCGATCATATTGCAGTCCTCCGCGACATTAGCCTGTCCGGGTTGTTCCAGTTCTTCTTCTGGTCTCGGGCCCATACTCCAGGTGTGTGGAGGACTTTCCTGGCCATCCTCCACTACGATGTCGTTGTGGTAGTTGCCAAAGGAGCCATTTTCCTGCAAAGAAGACTCTTCCTCCGTGGTATCGCATACCGTTGACCCTGGCGGGCTCCAGATATCCTCGGACCCGGAGGATGACAGGGACAGTGCACGTTGTAATCGGCTCCGAAAGCTTTGTCGTTGATCAGTGAACGGAATTTTTCGAATTCTCCCCATAGTTGGATCTGTGTCAAGGTGAGATAATGAGCTCTCCCAGCCAGATGTTACAGGAGAAGTCGCACAGGCTGATATGAAGAGTTAGTTCTCCAAACCGGAACTTGTGATCGGGGTGTGCTAGGCCACTATGTTACATCCGTACTTGCAGCAAATTTCGCTTGGTTTGGAATACATTCAGCCAATCAGTCACGATTTTCATTAAACTTTAGGGGAATGAACTTTGTAGGAAGGCAAGTTTTGCCTCTAAAGTCTGTTTGAGGTTACATTATTCAGTACCCGGTGGGGCTTGGTCTGGGAACTCATTGCTTGTTCTTTTGGCGTACAGTAATTGCATTCAAGAACAATTTCCAGGAGTACGAAATTGACAGTTAGGCGTTCTTATAGCTAGGGATTGTTTCAACACAGATGGCTTGGGGGAGCCTGAAATACGGAGTCAATAATTCACAATTCAGACTCACCGAACCGATTCCCCAGAATGGTCCATGGGTCATGTTATTGAGACTTTAGAAGAATTTTCGTGAACCAAGGGTACTATCTTAACTTTTTACTGGGACCTGGAGAGGATTTATGCTCACTTTTCCCTTCTATCAGGAGCTCAAGTCGTGCTATTGTCCGAAAAGGTCTATTCTGGTTACTGCTAGTTCATGCGATATGTCCCCTCGAAGCGAGGTGGCCTGGGAGGAATGGGAGGAAAAGAACCTTCTCGCCTGGCTGGACGCTCATCGGGCGCTGCCGTGGAAAGCCCGCTCCCACGCATATTCTGAACAATATCAGGTGGACCGAAGCGTTGAGTCTCTGCGAGGGAAAAAGTACCATATTTTGCGCAAGCAACGTCGAATTGGTGCCAGACCGCTCAAGCATCCAGGCCGTCCAAGCCATCGAAGCCGAGCAGGAGCTCATCGCTCGGCCGGCCATAAGGCTTCATTAGCGAATCTCACAAGCAGAAGGCCTGCGCAAAGTAATATTGAAAAATGGATTCAAACAATCCTAACCACTGAGACTAGCCAGATCGACAGCATTGAATCAACGAAGAGGAAAGGCTCGAGACCAGGTACGAACTAATGTTTACCACCCTTTGACCACAAGCTAATCACACATCACAGGCCGCGCGATGCCATTACTCCGCCCTTTACGGCGTGAAGAATCACGATCGTCATCGCAGATTTGGAACTATGTACATCGTGTCTGTGCAGCCAGGAAGCTGAGATACCGATGAGCGGAACATCCATGCTACCAGCAGTTTGTTGGTATCTGCGCTACATCGCGATCTCGAAGCAGCAATAGCAACTACCTCGATGAATTAGTGTTGTTTGATGTGCTACGAACGGGGAAAATGGCAAACATGGCAGCTGAGCAATCAAGCTACTGCATGATTGTTGTATGTACGAATACACATATTATCAAAATATAAACAAGCACCATTCCTTGGAATTACGACAATAGCGAGGGAGTACCAAGGTTATAGTTTGACAAAAGTTAGTTCCCCAGAGATCGTAGAACATGGCCGGGATCGTCGATCGATCGCCGAACCCCGGAAAATAAAGTTCGATAAGCCATGGAATGCTCCCTCGGTGAGAGGATGCGGGAGGATGCGGCTGTCACGAATGATCCTCATGGAAAGCTTATCTAAACAGCCTCTGCTACACATGCTTTGTAGATTGCTAGCCCAAAAAAAGAGATCCAGAGCAGGACCAACAAATTCTCATGCTGCTCATGTATTGGGAAAGGACAATATTTTATTAGAAGATACTGCATTCAGCGTCATTCTCGAGATGGGCAGGGTGCTTGGAATACAGGTTAGGTGCCGCAGGTGGGCCGGCCCACAGAACCCACTCCCGGGAGCCAATCGGTTTTCCGGGTTTAGTTCAAAAACCGGGAGATATTTACGTAAGCTCATGTGATCCACTGGCATTATTTCTACAAGCCATCTGCTAGAGTTACCAGACTGGCGATAGAATTGAGCATATGGAGAGGAATTGTCTGGCTCGAAGAGAGTATAGTATAATCATCAGGGGAAAGCTTGGTGCAGGAGAAGATACATAGCTTCTAGAACGTTCTACTGACCAGATAGGCAAAGTTCTGCTTCCCACTTGACAGGGGTACTTACTTTCTAATGACTGCGACCAAGTGAACACAACCACGGATCGGATTGTAGCCTACCATTCTGTCGCCAAAGCCTGCGTATTATTCCAAATACTCACCTGCCCCAGCAGTACCTAGGCAACAATCCCCCGGTCCATCGTACACTGATGGCCGAAAAGTTTGGGCTTGTGGATCGTGCCTAGACCTTTGCAATTGTTTCCATTTTCTCTCCACAAATAGAACCTCCTTGATCTACTGTCCCGTGGGTCGTTGCTGAGATCTGCATCGCGGAACCCTACCTGCGTCTGTCTAAATTCGCGCGTGGTGTTTGATTGGCCCGTCGGGTGCTATTCTTCTCCAGGGTCTCATGACTGTGATAGTAGCGTTGCAATCTTGCGAGGGGGTGGCGATCACGAAAACCTAGCTCGTGAGCCATGGGAGCTGAAATAACTCACTTCATTGTCCTGGAAACTGGAGTCGGGTTTCTATTCTGGGCTTTCCAACAAGGTCTAGACTTTTTATTCTCCGTCAAGGAAAACAACCAATACCCTGGATTTGGGAGTATATTCATAGTATCTGTACCGACAGGTAGCAGAAGTATTAGCAGAGGCAACATCAGTTGGTTGCGAGCAACACAGAAAGTACCGTTAGCGCGAGGCTAGGCAAAAGGGATTGTAGAGGGATCAATGGGAGGCACGTCTTATGGCCAACCACGGGTACACAAAGCCTCCAACCCATTATTGCGGCATTTGTTGAAGCACTTCAATCCTCATGAAAGAGACGGTGACCGTGGCTAGTGGCCATGGTCAAAACGGGCAGAGTAGTCAGTCTGCCACAGCGTTGAGCGGTTTAATTGCAAATTCAATGATATGTGAGAATCATATCCTTGCAGTATCACTGTCTTTTCAACAGTCGAAAAAGTGGTTCACCATACTGAACGCAAGTTTTTGAAAGCAGGTCGAGACTTGACTCTGAAGTAGCTTGTGATCCAATAGCTTCCTCGCTACAATAGAAATTGGCATCTTTCATTCAGATGTAGGCAAACAGAGATGAGTGTTGTCTTGCAATGCTTGTTGCGTTGAACCCTGAGTGTGAATGTGAGTGATAATGTGAGTGTTGATGTGAGTGTTGATGTGAGTGTTGATGTGAGTGTTGATGTGAGTGTTGATGTGAGTGTTGATGTGAGTGTTGATGTGAGTGTTGATGTGTGTTGATGAGCGTGGTGGTGAGCGTGGTGGTGAATGGTCGGGCGGTGAAAAAGGTGGTCAACGTCTAGACCTTGCCATCGGTCCATGCCACCCTCAGATTATGTAAGTTTCCTGAATAGGGGGTTCAACTTTTGGAAATCTATCACTTGTCACCTAACTCAATAACCACTAGTATAGCAGATAATTGATCATAATAAAGGCGAATCCTAGTATGCAGTATAACTAGTATGTCGTGTTTATAATAAATTTACTGATGCGCTGGTAGGCATTATATTGTGAGTGGTTTTGTAGGTTCAGCATGTTTTGTAGTCATATATATATATACGCGCAATGCAGACGCATCACAATTTCTATGTATTTCGGATCACACTTTCAATTTCACTTACACTGGATAGTCCATTGCTTTTACTAGGTTTGGTTATAGCTGAACACATCCATTGTATAACTTTCTACTCAAATAACCTGAATACGTAGCATTATAGGACATATACGTGCGTAGCTAAACATTATAAAATTATAAGTGACTGAAGTGCTTATTAGTAAGCGACCCATGGGCCAATTAGATGACACGGGGCTACGGTCAACCGCCCGCCCGCCCATAGGCAGGGGGTAATAACTCAGTGTGAATCCATGGGCCTCATGGCCCGTGGCGAGGTTTATCAATGTCTCACGGACATAGTACGGAGATTTTCATGCCATCTCACCCACATGGATAAATGTATCAATCACTATAGATTCTATTTCGTAAGCGAAAATTTCTAGTCCCATTCTGATCACTCGGTGAAGTTGGCATACAGCCTCAATCCGATAGGGATAGTAGATCCACTGGTTCGACTATGACCAAGCAATACGCCCAAGACCCACGTGTAGAAGCATGTGATGAGGTGCCGAACGAATGGCTTAAGTAAAATTAGCCATGCGGTAGGCTTTGTGCCCTGCGAAGTCAAAGTCATCTCTCTTATATCCCAGAGAGCGCAAGAATCAAAGTAACTTTACCAAAGAGACAACCATGTTGCTGAGAGATTTGGACAAGCAAGCAATCAAGAATACCCGGTTGGCTCCTACTATGCCTCGGCAACGACGGATCATATTTCAACCAATCCCGGATCGAAGTGACGGCAATTGCCTTTTGGGAAGTGGTGTCCCAAGTTAATGCAATCAACCATGTTCTGCTGATAAGAGAACAGTCCACTCCCGGGAGCTGGAGATCCCCTGGGAACCATGACTTGACTCCTAGAAGTGACTAAGAGCTTAGGAGCCATGTTATGGACTCTGGGATCATATTCGATACCAGAAAAGTGAGGGTCCCACCCGCGAGATAAAGAGTGGCTCTGGTATGGGTAGTTAATCAATATTAGAATGCAAATCAAAGCGCGGGCTAAGTGCAAAGACACCAGTTGAAGAGACATGATGTTGATGAACAATAAATAACATGCAGCCAACGATTATTTGGGAGTTGACCGGTAACGACGCCTTCCACCATAATCAGTACAGTAGAATAACGAGAATAAACACATAGTCTGTAAAAAATCGACGAGTAGTACACTCTCCATAGTGGTGAGAAACTAGGGCCAACGGCAAGCAAACTTGCAGCTGTTGATTAAACGATCGGTTATTAGAAATGTGAGGGTTGAAATAAGATTAAATAATTCATTTTCTTTCTAAATAACTGAAAGAAGTAGGGCGTTTATTGAATATCATTGGCTAGACAACCGTCTCCACTCCAATCAGCGCATTTTCCTAATACCTAGACACCCCCAAGGTCTACAGCAAAAAATTCATTTCACCCAGGTTAGAGATGTCCTGGGCAAGCCCCGTGCCAAGCTTAGGAAAATTGCGCAAAATTAGTGTATTGTAGGAAGGGATGGCCATCTGAAGACACTTTCTCCACCGTAAGCATAGGTCCGTGCATTTCCATATACCTTTGCATGCCCCGGGTCTCTGCTGCACTTATTTCACCCCTGGCCACCTCCGCTACGTTCCGAGCTATCGGGTTAAACCGGAGAACTCGAATCCACAATGACCAAGTTTTGATTACCTTGGTATATTTTACAGTACGGAGTACAGAGTAATAAACGATCGTTTTATCAACCTAGATGGCTTGCTTTCCTTGGCGGATTTCACACAGTTTTGGATATGTCCTGGGTGTGTCATCCACCATGTGATCCCTTGCACTTTCCCCAGACACGAACGTAACGACTATAGCAGGAAAGTAGACTGGCAGTAAGTCGTCATATCTCGCCGTACATGAAAGCACAACCAGCTTCTAATTTCTGTCTATGTTTTGTAGTATACTCCGGCCGGTGTTAGCCTTTGAAAAAAAAAAAAAAAGATCGTATTCCCGTATCCTAGACAACACTGCACTGGAATTAATAATAGACATGAGCGAGGACTCGAGAGAGCCAACTTAACACCCAAAATCGTGGATTTTCAACCTCCGTTTCACCCATCTGTCGTCCTTCAATTGGTCAATATAATAATAGGGCTGTTTGTGCTCCCATCGAACGAGTCTATCCGATAACGCCTCAACTTCATCTCACAAAAGTAATACTCTGCGTTTTTGTACATGTAAAAATAGGAAGTGAGAAGCCAGAATATACGAAGTGAAGATCGCATGAATGACATAACATACGGCGTTGAACTATCCAAAGAATGTCATAACAGCCGGAATAGATAAGCGCTCGCTCCATAGAAATCCAATGCAGTTCGCTTAGGCCTTTTCAGTTGCTCCTCGGAAGCATACGATCGTCCGCAAAGATCATTTTCAAAGTGACTGATCAGCACTCTCAATTCACCCGATATAAACATCCGGCCACGGGTCATCCTCTTCGATGAATGCATGTTGCATCTTCATATCGTCGCCATCCTGCATATTCTCCCAGAGACTCCAGAGTGCATATGTCCAGCATTTCATCCATCCGGGAAAAATATCATACTGATCGACGTCCGGGAATGCTTCAAGAACCTTCACATATCTTAAGGGCTCATGAAAATTCTCTGCTTCAGTTTCCGCCACAGTTGCATCTTTCAGCGTTTGTAGAGATTCTTCATCAATAATAATGCACATTCGAAACTTGGTCCATTTATCTCGCATGCCTTGCGCATCCACCCATGTCTCAAAATGAGTGCGAATTTCGTCGAGAGATGCTCCTTGGAATTGTGCAGGGTCTTCCATAATCGTCGATCGGTACTTAGGCCAATCTTCGGAGACATAGTTTCGAGGACGATCAGCGCCAGCGCTCACAAACTGCTTTTTAATACAGGCCTCGATGAACCTGATAATGTCTGGGAAAAAAGCATTCGATTCGGCAGAGTAGGTCGTGCGATAAATGACATATCCCCAGTCTGGAAAAACAGAAAGTCTGCCATGGAGTTCTTCCATATTCGCAACTGGTTTAGGGTAGGGTGTAGTCGAGGCAAGTGTTTTCAATCGGATTTGGTGGTTTCGCGAAGGAAGAGGATGTGAGGAAGGGAAGTTCTGAGTCCCGGCGTGTTTGCCTTGTTATACACTAAGGGTGTCCATGCCAAGGCCAACTAAAGCCACCCAGATTTGCTAAGGGCAAGATCCGGGTATCGCTGCCAAGGTTAATTAAAAATAACCGAGTTTGCCAACATAAAATGGGTCCGGACTCGTCCAATTAATAAAATGTGCTAAGTTCTTCAAAGTGGGACTAGCAAAGAGGTGTCTCAGTATGATGAAGTCAATTTGTGGAATGGCTATACATAATTTGTCACTGCTTACAACCGCACACTACTCTTCGATTTTTGCTCTTCGAGTTTCTGGTGATTTATGTAGAAGATAAATTATTATTATTTCGTCTCTTATGAGTTTGACTAAAAATCTTTATGAGTGTGCGAGTCTTACCAGTGGAAGTCGTGGGTCCACTAAGTCTAGCTTCAGCTCAATTGCCTTTCTTCCAGATTTCTCATGCTTGATTACTAGACATTGAAGTAGGAGGAATTTAATAAACACTGGCTACAATTTTTGTCTGTGAATTACTGTTGCCCGGAATGTTAATCATCGTATATGTATTGCTCCAATAAATACATCTTTTATTTTCAAAATATGAAATTCTCTCGGCTGCACTTCAAGCCAGACCATTTAGATTGATCGCTGCAGTTTGGGCCTGGCTCATCAAGGACCGCACAATTTCATTCACTTGAAGAGCTTGGGGACCGGTTCGAACTGCCCAGTATTTAAGGATCTCGTTACCCCATTTTTTAATGAAGGTGCGGACTCGCTGAACGTCGTAATCCAGAGAGTCACGGATCCATTGATCCCATCTGCGTTCTATTTGTACTGGCGCATTTCCAGCGTTGACCCACCAAGTTTCTGCTCGACCGAACTCTACCCGGACCGTGTTCAATGTCTCAACCATATGATCCTGAATTGTGAAATGATTGAGGTAGGTGATCACAGTGAGAGGCGCGCGAAGATTCTTGAGGAAGTTCTTGGGGTCTGTGGCGTCGAGTAATTTTTTCATTTTCGTATCAGCGAATAAGGTTTCTGCACGCCAGAACTGGAGGGTAAAATCGGTTAGTATCATGATCAAATCAAATAAGCAATCAGTAAAGGATGAATTACCCTAGATTTCAAACCGTTCAATTTTGTGAGCATAAGTGTGAACTCCGCTCGATTGTTCACGCTGCCCAAAGCTTGCATGACCCGCTCAATGGGGACCAAGGATTGGTCGCCTCCCGTCATTACCGGTGGATTATTGAGAATCGGTCTAAATAGAGCCTGTCTGACAAAAGTCGCTGACAGTCCACCGCCCAGCATGGTAGTAGTCCCGGACGGAATGATCCCTCGAGCTGCATCTCTTAGGAAAAAGGCGGGGGTGTTCAATTCTACGACATGTTCGACTAACCAAATTAGTAACCATCTCTCGAAAGCCGATAAAAGAAGAGAAGAAGAGGAGCTTACTTTGATAAGATGTGATTCTCGTGATAGGAATTGTAACGACGCCGATTTGACTATTGAGGCAGTTTTCCGGTTCATCGTATTCAAAGCCTCGACGTAAGATGGGATCATTTGCTTGAATACTTTGACGTTCCATATACTGCTCGCTTGGTTAGAAGACTGGAAATAAGTAGAGCCATTGGGGATCTAGCATCCATACCGTCCAAGAAAGGACCACAACGTCTCTTCCACCGTCTTGCAAATCGACATCGTAATCGCGAGCACTTGCTACTCTCTTCTCTAGGCTTCTCTTGCTATTAGTAGTATCATCATCAGGCCCCGGGCAAGAGTCGTCCGAATCACAGCAATCATCTGTTTCGCATTCGCAAGAGACATAATCGAGGCCTCCAATTCGACTGTTGTACAAGGCCATGTCACAGATGATCTCATCTAGAATAACCGTTGATCCTCGATCAACCCAGTCTCTATTTGTGTTCAAGTATGTGCGAATAGTGTGAGCTGCTAGATTTGAGTAAACAGATACCACGTATTTGTTCCAAATCTCAGTATAGACCGCGTGGGCCGCATATGATATGACGAGGCTGTAAAGGACGCTTTCCATAGTTTCTAGTTCTTTGCTTGGTGAGCGACGTGCAAGTGAACCAGAATATTTGATCATCGAAGTATTCCACAAAGGGAGAAAATTAAGGCCGTCCAAATCCCTCTTGAATTCGTACTCCAAGTCGCAAGTCGGGTCTTTCATGAATGATTTCACCAGGTCTTCTACATCCTTTTCTTCCGAGGTATAGGATCTTTTGGTGGTTGTGCTATACTTCGGTAAGCAGCATTTGGCTCGACCACCAGAGCCTTTGCAGCCACCACCATGTTTATCAATAGCAACACGCACGTAATCATCCGGACATCCGGGTAAACAGTACCCATCGACAACATCGTCGACGTCGGCGAATCCAATGTCGTCACGCCATTCACATTCACTCCATTTAAGGTCATCTTCCTCAGTGCAGCAGTAGCTGCGTCTCTCCCAATCGTCGGCCTCTTGGCCGTTCCACGTATAATGGAAAGCTGTGGGATTACAGAATACATCACCACTGCCGGAAGTCGACAAAGCAACTTCGGTCTTTCCACTGGGACATTTGCCGTTGCATTTTCGCGCTTTGCCCTCCCAGTCACACTTGGAGTAGATCTTCATGCTTGGAGTGTCAGTCGTACAGCAAGCAGCTTGGTAGTCGTCATTGTTGTTGGAGCAATGTCTATTGTCAGATCCGACCTCCACGGTACCTGAAGGACATTTGGAATTGCATTTGCCATTGTTATGGGTATACCATCCGCATTTAGGTAGATCAGCATCAGGTGGGCAGCAGAAAGTATGCTGTCCTACACTGCACGAGCTAAGATCCCACATATGTTCGTCGGTACGGGCACCATCATCTGAACGGCGAACCCTGGACCATCCAGCGGGGCAATCGATGCCGCAATTGGTCCATTTGCATTGAGAATGATTCTTTTTGATTTGCATTGACTCGGCCTGGCCACTATTGTCAAGGGATTTCACTTGCCGATCTACCGCATCTCCAAGTGTCCGTGAAAAGTTGCCATGAGGTAAATCATGAGAAACTGCCCACACCATCACGCCACCAAGACATTCACTCCGGGCAAAGTCAGCTTTCAACTTAAAGGTGTCCCCGTTGTCGTAGGTGAGCCACTGAGTATCATCAAATTTGAGAATTTTGACGGCGGCTTCTTTATCAAACTCGGACTTCAGATTCTGCTCATCCATAATATCCATGATTTCAGAATTCAGCAAAATTCCAACTTCGTGACTGCATTTTCCAGGATTACCTCCGGAGGCGAAGAGACAGCCCGGCTCCATGCAACTTGTGTCGGCAGCAGCAAAAACTCGACCGTAAAAGGCAAGTCCCAGAACTACCTTATCGGAGTCGATATCATTTCGCCAGAGCAGATCCAGAGCATTTGTGATCTCCGTAAGATTGGTATGAGAATCGAGTACTGGGTCAAGCCACTCATTGCCCAGGTCCCATTTTCCATGGATGTCATAGGTCATGATGTTGAAGAAGTCGACGTGTTTTTGAAGGTTCGAAATATCAAAGTGCTGGAGATACCAGTAGGAGGCTGGCAGTGTAATACTCAATCCATCACGACCACCAGTCAATTTGAGAGACTTCTTCAAATTCGCCAAGAACTTGGGGAAGTTATCAAAGTCTTTTTTTCGGCCACCACGGTCATCGGCAACAGGGTACTCCCAGTCAAGATCAATTCCATCAAAGTCGTATGTAGACATGAAGCTTTGCAGTGATGCAAAGAACTTCTTCTGATTAGACTCCGATGCAGCAAGATCTGAGAACAGAGTTTGGGTGGTACCGGGATCATTGAAAGCCCATCCTCCAACAGCAATGAAGACCTTGAGATCAGGGTCAATCCTCTTCAGATCTGTCAAGCGTGTCATAAGCTTTTTCTCATGATCACATCTTGAATGTCTCAGGATCGATCGAGGCGAAGGCGTAGTTTAGGTGTGTATAGATACCCAGAGGGATTTGCTCGGGATAGAAGGCATGGCATGGACGCTCAGGACTCCAACCCTCGTAGTAACCAACAACTCTGTTGAGTGAGCCGTTCTTGGAACACGAAGGACGTTTGACCGTTTTCTTGCCGCAAAACTCTTTAGTGGTACCGCAGAAGCCAAACTTTGAGCAGCAAACATTCAGCGGACACTTGGAAGATTCAGCAAAATCACCGTAGTTGTCAGGATCGCACTCGGACTTTCTATCGCAGTTTCCCACGCAGACCTTGTCTCCGCAGACTGAATACTTTTGTTAGAATCTTTATCTATGAAAGCACACAATTTTCATTTGAGAGGGGCAGGGAACGTACAGTCTGGTCCTAAACCACAGTAGCCATACTCATTGCAACATCCTTTTGCACATGGCTTCGAGACACTGCACTCGGGCTCGTAATCGCAGTTTGCAATGCAGTCTGCACCGCAGTAATCATCACCGACACCACAGTATCCGTTTTTGTTGCAGCAACCAGTGCCGCACGGATTGAGAGAGCTGCAATCTTGTGCATTGGCAGTCAAGAAAATAAAGTAGGAGACGAGAAGGAGCCAGAGGAAGGCTCCTCCAGTTGGGCGTAAGCTGTTCATTTCTGGCTGAACAGTCCCAACATGACAACTAGAAGAGAAAGGCTTCGAGATATTATATTTCGTATATCACTCGGTAATTTATTTTCTTAAACCCGCCCGGAACGGAGCCCACCGAGACAATTGCTTTGTCCATTCCACCGAACCTATTTCATATTAGTCTATTAATTTCGTTCCAGGACTGCCACAGCACTAAGTGGAATGATGTTGCATGAGATGTTTTTGGCCCCCCTACTGACCGGACGAGCTTTTTTCGGAATTGCTCCACAAAACCCGAAATCCTTGCAGAGACATATACAAACTTTGGGTGGTAGTGGAGCATCATTTCGCTTAACTGTCAATAGTCTGCTAGTGAAAATAGCGAAGAGAATTGCTAGGATAGAAACCGAGATACTCCGTAGACTAAAGTGAGACAGCCAAGGCCCTAGTAGTCTTTGCGATGGGCTATCCGAGGTCGAGCGTCCTTAGGTTGAGCTAAGAGCGTAGTGGACCCTCCTTGGTAGGACTTGGCATGGCGACATACCCGAAGGATCCGCGGCGAAATTAGTTTGGGGGGGGGGGGGGGGGGTTATAGTCGTATCATGGAAATTGCCGCTAAAATTTGTGTGGAAGAAGAGCGAGCTGAATGAATTGAAATTAGGTCAAATATCATATGGCCCCCAGTCTCGCTTATCGAGAGTCCGGCATTGTTTTCCTTGGACATAGAATATCTTGATGTTGTTGTTGTCAAGATGAAGTTCAACGGGAGATTGGCGATTCATTTACGATCAGCGGGGCTGATCGTCAGCTTGGTCTTTCTTGCTTTCACAGCCTGTGTACTCGGAGATCATCATCTGCACCACCGCCATGCGAGACTTCATCACCGGAGTCTTGATACCAACACAACCAGTGATGACCCAGCTGCTTTGGTCAAGAATGCTTTGGCAGCTCTGGCAAAAGTCAACAAAGATCGAACATCGAACCCCAACTTTAACAACCTCGCATTTGACAAGGCGCAGAGAGCGAAGAAAAATACCAAGTCAACTGCCACACCTCTGGAATACAACAAGACTGTCGAAAGTTCTCATCTTCGACACCGCGACACAACGACTGCTACGCCTAGTGGCAACCGGGCGTATTCAATTCCAAGTGAACTCGCCCGCGCGGCTGCAATCGTCGCCGAGACTACTCCAAACAAGCCAACAGGAAACCATAGTAATGTGGCTTCCCAGATTCGCAAGAAGTACGGGAAAGGTCGTAGGGATACCAATACTCCCCGCCAGGCCCTGGTACATTCGAACGGTCTTTATGACTATATATCGACCGGCACTAGTGATGAGATTACAATTGGCAATGATACTTTTCAGAGTAAAATTCAAAAACGAGACACCTCGAAGTACTGGATGACTACGGTGGAGCAAAATGGACAAAGTCCATTTGCTCCAACTGGCTACAATGTATTTCGCTGTTCTTTTTTTCACTTTGGTTATTTTTATATTGACAGATGAATAGGTATGGAGAGATGTTCGCGACTATGGAGCAAAGGGAGATGGTGTCACAGATGATACCGCGGCTATTAATAAGGCCATCTCCGACGGTGGACGCTGTGGTGTTGGATGTGGTTCGAGTACGATCTACCCTGCAACAGTCTGGTTTCCTGCTGGTACCTACTTGATCAGCTCGCCAATCATTCAGTACTACAATACCGAGTTCTTAGGTGATGTTAGTTATTCTCGATCACGACGCTGTTATCTACTGACAATCACCAAACACAAGCCTCTCAATGTTCCTACTATCCTGGCCGCATCAAGTTTCGTCGGCCTTGGTGTCATAACCTCCGATGTCTACGTGAGCGACGATGAAGAGTGGTATATCAACCAGAACAATATTTTGCGCAGCGTGAGAAATTTCAAAATCGATATTCGGCTTACCGATCCCTCAGCATACGTCTGTGCTATTCATTGGCAAGTTGGTCAAGGTACATCTTTGGAAAACATTGAGTTCTACATGTTATACAACTCGGACGTTCCGTCGAATACGCAGCAAGGTATATACATGGAAAATGGTTCTGGAGGCTTCTTGGCTGACCTCACATTTGTGGGAGGCAATTTCGGGTAATTGCATGCTGCCTGATTTTTGTTATCTTGTCGAAGCTAATATCAAGATTTTATAGCGCTTATTTCGGTAACCAACAGTTTACTTCAAGTCAGCTCGTCTTTGTGAATTGTAACACGGCTCTCCAAGTACATTGGGACTGGGCGTGGACCATGCAGGACTACGTTATTGAGTCTTGTACGAACGGACTCACGATTGTGGGCGGAGTAAGGCATCATCAGAACATATCTACCTTTTTTGGCCCAAATAAACTAACTTTGACAGGCCGGTGGACCCTCGAGTACAGGCCAGGGTGTTGGATCTCTCATCTTAGCAGATGCCATTATCGCCAACACCCCGAATGGCATCGTTACTTCCCTTCATGCAGAGAATTCCACCTCCCTTCTCTTGCAGAATGTTGGCTTTTTCAACGTCAAGACTGCGGTCATTGATTCCGCCAAGAATAAGATTCTTCTCGCTGGCGGTGATGAGGTCTTGAAGTCTTCATGGGGCTTCGGCAAGATCAGCGATGCATCTGGTGTCGGATCCTTTGCCAATGGCGAGGATATCCCTGCGATTTTGCGACCGAGTGTGCTACTAGGAAACCAGTCCTATGTCAGGGCCAACCTATTCACTCGTCGCCGACCTCAATACGAAAATCTCGCAGCCGATCAAATCGTCAATGTCAAGAATTTCGGAGCTAAGGGTGATGGATCCACGGATGACACTGCGATTCTCAATTACGCTTTTTCATACGCTGCAAACCTTTCTTCTGTCGTCTATATTCCTCATGGTATATACATGATTCATGATACGTTGCATATTCCTGTTGGATCCCGCATCATAGGACAAGCTTGGTCTCAGATCATGGCAACTGGCGATAACTTTGCAGATGCCGAAGATCCCCGAGTTGCCGTCATGGTCGGGTACTCTGGTGACATTGGCCTAGTAGAAATTCAGGATCTACTTTTCACTGTGTCTGGTCCTACGGCGGGTGCGATTCTAGTCGAGTGGAATGTTGAGCAATCTGTGAAGGGATCTGCTGCCATGTGGGATTCTCACATTCGCATTGGCGGTGCGATCGGCTCAAAGCTTCAGAACAAACAATGTCCTAAAAAGACCGGGAAAATCAACAAGGACTGTATTGCTGCATCCCTTTTATTGCATTTGACTGCGTCTTCTACGGCCTACCTTGAGAACATATGGGTCTGGGTGGCCGACCACGATCTGGACGTTTCTTCTCAAGATCAGATTGATGTGTATGCAGCCCGTGGAATCCTCATCGAGAGCCATGTAGCATGGCTTTATGGCACTGCATCTGAGCACAGTACTCTCTATCAGTATCAACTTTCTGGCGCTCAAAATGTTCTCATGGGAATGATTCAGACAGAATCACCTTATTACCAACCCGTCCCGCAAGCCCCAAGTCCATTTACGCCTGGCATGTTTCCCAATGATCCACAGTTTAATAACTGTGATGGTGAAGACAACTGCGCCGTCTCTTGGGCTGTGCGGATTGTCGATTCTTCCTCTATTTGGATCCTGGGCAGTGGTATCTACAGCTGGTTCTCGGATTATTCCCAAGCCTGTCTTGACACAGACAACTGCCAACAGCGAGCTTTCGAGATCGAACAAAGTCAGGATATCTGGATTTATAATCTTTGTACCAAATCCATCATGGAGATGATCTCGCCTTTCAAGGGAACACCCACATACGCCAAGGATAACGTGAATGGACTTCTCTCCTCCATTCTTGCCTGGCTTGGAGGTGCAAACCAAATGGCAGGCCAGCGAGAATTACCCGGGTTTAGTATATACAGCAGCGCCTCGCTGGGATCCCTTGATATCCCAGCGAGCTGCAAGACTGCAATGATGGATCGCTTCAAGTGCGACGATTTTCTGGGTACGATGATGGCTGCTGGGTATCATGGCTCCCTCAACAATGACACGCTTACCAAATCGTTGTGTAATACTTCTTGTGGCCAAAGTCTCAAAGAGTGGTATGGAACAGTTCAGCAAAATTGCGCTGGATACAATATCAGTGGAGCTCCTCCAGAACTTTTCGGTGGTCGAATGTGGACTGCTTATAACGAAACATGTAGCAAGGATGAAACTTCGGGCAAATATTGCAATGGTACGTATACCACAAGGTACACCCAATTTGCTTGAATTATCTGACCAGGGGAAACAGCTGTTATCGATGATTTTACCTTGGTTCCCAACACTGCAGCAATGCCTGATGACGAACTATGCTCTTACTGCTACACCGAACGCCTTCAAATGATGCAACGTACTCCCTATTCGGCATACGATAACTATTATCAGACAGTCCTAGAAGCAATTAACAAGCGTTGCGGACTTAACGCGCCTACCACGATTCTTGAAATTCCTCGCAATACCCCAGAAAAGGAAGATGAGTTCTGTGCATCGGACAATGTCTACACTACTGTGAAGGGTGATACTTGCACATCGATTGGCAAAGCCCAGAGCGTTTCCTCCGCGGCATTATACATGGGAAACCAGAATCTCATCCTTGACTGTGATTCTCTTTCCGCAGGACTGAAATTCTGTCTTCCTCTTACCTGCGAAAAGACGTATTCTATCCAGCCCAGCGACAACTGTTCTGACATCGAATACGCATATTCTCTGAACACGCGTGATGTGCGAAAGTTTAACCCCTGGGTCTCCTATGACTGCGATAACCTGCAGGTAGCGAGCAAGATCTACGGCACAAACATCTGTCTCTCACCTCAAGGTGGCGAGCATACCGGGAATGGCACCTGGGGCGGCAGCCTTGCCCCTGCTGGATCAGATGGATTCGTGTATAGCAGCGTGGCTCCACCTTCGAATGCGACTCTGGCGACGGGAACAACGAAAAATTGTGGAAAATGGCACGAGTCAAAGAATGGAGACAGCTGCGTGGGTATCTGTGGGAGCTACAGTATCACTCATGCAGTTCTCACTATGGTGAACCCATCTTTACGTTCGGCGACCTGCTCGGACAGCTTGCAGGCTGGAAAGACCTACTGTGTTGGCCCGACCTATTCCTGGAATCAGACTAGTGAGAGCACTAGTAGTGCTATTTCAGCAAGTTCTTCGACGGGCCTACCATAGATTTTAGATAGCAAAATTAAAATAGAGCATTGACAATGTACACCAATACTTAGCAGCTGGTATGAATGGTTTATTAAAGCGTTGGCTACCAGTGAGGCAGGGCTGTCTTACCCACCAAATAATGTAGTACCTAGGTATTATGCGGTGTAAGCTTGAATATTCAGGTAAGTCAGACTTGAACAAATAATCTTATATCGTCGCGGCGACCGAATTTCAAATCCGTGTCAGGGCGGGAACCCAAAATGCGGGGGTACCATGTGGGTGGGCATGACATGCCACAACGTGGATATCCTATATATCGAACATTTATCAATCTCATTTTTCTAGGATATGACGAATGGCAGAATTAGTGTAATAGCCTGAATGGGCAAAATTAACCACAGTTGCTGCCGATCGTGGATTTCGTTTTACCTCAATTATTTCCAGGGACAGCTGCTTTTGCTTTTAGATGCCCAGCGAGAGGGAAAGGGAAGAGTGGTGTTGGGAAAAGGAATGCTGAGCCGGTCAGAAAAACGTTGCCTGTCTGTTAAATCCACGGCCCTCTGAAACTGAGGCTTGTGGGAGATATTCAATCCGTAATGACAGGGCTCATATTTCGTGTTGTAATCAATCTCATCTGTGAGCGACTCAACGTTGAATCACCGAAAGCGCCTACAATTTCACCCCTAGAAATAATGGAATTTTTACACTGGCCTCGCTTTAGTGTTGTTTTGGTTGTGTTGAGCTGTGTGGATCTGTCTGTCGAGACTGCAGAATACGAGGTCACGGTAGATTGTGCGGGTGCTCGACCCGTCAACCCATTGAAGCTTCGCCAAACGTGGTCAACACTCAAGTTTTGAAGTTGTGACAAGGATACATTTCTTTCTATCTTTTCCGTTTATTTTTCCGAACTTATTTTTCGGTGATTGTAAGTTCTGAAATACTGTTCACTGAGTTTCAGGCTTTCAACGAAAGTGGTAGAGATGTTTAATTGAAATGTATCTCTCCTCAATGAGCGTTTTTATCAGGCCCTTAACATAGTGAGGCTTTATTAGTTTCCCCTTCAACCCATTGATCACTATCCCTTCTATCAAATTTATTGCTAATCACCCACTCAAAATAAAAACAATTCCTTCAAAAGCTGCTTGCGTTTATTGACCAACCTAACTCGGTGATCGTAAAACCCAGTGCATAGTTACCTGCATCTGCATATTCTATAAGAGACACCAAGGCATGATAGAAACAGTACTGCCCAGATCTCGACTTTCTCCTGCGGGCGAAATGGTAGCCTCGGACAGCTCGCCAGACCAGGAAGAAGGAGAATAGCAGCCCGGTAAATGGCCTAGCCTTGATGATAAGGACAATAATCTGGAAACTTATGATCATGTTCCTCTAAGGGTAAGTAAAATGGTTCGGCTTCAGATGTTTTGGCTGACCATCGTAGACCTCCCCTTCGTAACACGAAGAAACAAGACATACCTTGGCGACCGAGCTGTTTCAACCAATCTTGAAGGTGCTAGCAGACCTCGAACGCGATGATCCCAAATTTGCCTTTCCAGCAGCTCGACTTGTTGGACTCTATCGACGCCTATGGGAGTCGTGTGTGTCCAAGTATATCGATGGCCAGAGGCTAGAGTAGAGCAATCAGAACTTGAAGGAGGCTGGTACACACCTGAGAAAAGAGAGGGACGGACTTCAGCTTCGCCACGACAAGTAGCTAGCTCGACTGCGCTTTTTTGAGTAGGCACTAGAATCATCTCGGGAACGACTGACTAGCCTACTAGATGACTGGAACTACCCCTCTAGTTCCAGTCTGATAGGGCTACCGGACATTGCAACAGAAGAGTAAGAAAGTGCCTATTCCGGGTTGCCCCGTCCTATATTGAAAATATATAAATACTACTGTATAAGCGGCGACGCAGTGTAAGGGAAATTACACCGCATGCAAAGCAGGTTATATATTCCCGAGACTTTTAACAAGAAGGGCACCAAATAGTTATTATTCATTATTGTGGTCTTTACTGAAATGAGTATACGAACAATCCCGCTTGACTTAGATTAATCTCACTCGTAATTACTCGATATATTATGTACAAAAAACTGTGGGTCTAGGGATAGCGTCGGGGGAAGCCTAGTCAACAGAGAATATATCGAGAGACTCGAATACGGTAGAGATTCCGTACGAGGCCAAAGGGACAGTCGGAAGCCAGTGCCGGTTGCACGGACAGCATGCCAGGTGACTGTGTCTAGTAGCTGTCTGCGTATCCGATAGAGATTCCCTATGGCTGTTTCAACCCGTGGCAGGAAGAACAGGTCCTCTCCTATAGTCTCACTAGATATCCGGTCAAACCGCACAAACCGAAATTCTATCCAGTGTACCTCTTTAGGGAAAAGGAGCGCTGACATATGGAGGAAAATATCGTTAGCCCGAGTAGAGTTGGTCAGAGGATCTGGACCTATCCACTTGAACCCGGATAGACTGTCGAGATTGGGATAGAAAAGGCATTCGATCAAGGAAGGCTCTTGAGTTTCGTATTCTGTAGGGTCGTCTTTGCCAAGGAAATCCTGCCACATATCATTGGGATCAGTAGCGAGACAGGGAGGCGGTGTCGGTATGCCAGAAGGTTCGTGCCAAATAGCGTGAAGATCGAGATCCAAATCGTAGTCTAGTAGTATTAGCGTAAACCCCTAACAAAGAAACGGGTACAGACCATTCTCGTTCAATCTGTCCATTTCTGCTATATGACTGGCCGTCGAACGCTATAGGGAGAATATGGAGGTGTGTAAAGCAGCGATTTAACATGGGTTGGGAGGGATGGAAAGTTGGAGACGGAGCATTTTTTATTCCTCTCTTATTACACAGAATGAGGATAAACTAGGGGAATTTATAACCATATGCTAAGTTATCGAATGCGTTGAATATATCAATAGCGTGCACTGTTGGTACCTGTCACCAACCCAACGAAAGTTCACTAGTAGTATAGGCCTTATCTATCCTTAGGGATAGCACAAATAGATAGCGGAAAACCAAATATCATTCATCCTGCCCATAAACGCTCTACCACATAGAGTCTTTATCAAGGCTCAGGCTTATCGACAGAGTAGGCTTGAAGATCGCTCGCTTCTAAGGCTGAAACAACGCCATTACAAAGAGCCTGAACCGCTCGTTTGCGCTCCCACAATACTGACGCTTGTATATTGTAGAGCTATAGAAGGATATCGCTATCGCTTACTAGTAAGTCATTTGACGCTTGAAGCTGTCGCTGCCCCTCCTCGAGTCGTATTTTCTAGGCCGATTTAACGATGTAGTATTCCTATAGGCAAATATATAAGTCGAGCAATTTGAGGACTAGTGTAGCGAGGGAGTCATTGAGGTTTACTACTTTCATGAACTCCGCTGTAAGGGTACCGCGTGTTCTCACTGGGATCTATTTAGTATTAGTGGGGGTTTTCATTCCCTGCCGTGGGGGATATGACCGACCTTAGGTTCGATGGTTATGCCGTTTGTGACTTGCTATGGTTGGTTTTCCAACGTGGGTTTATCTTCTGGAGCTTGGGATACTCGGCACTGTCTCTTGGCCGGCCGATCAATAGGGGAAGGCGAAGTGGGATGGTCTATTTTGGTCATCAAGATGAATTGGATCTGAAATTACGCTTAAGGCGTATTTATAGCTAACAATTCACGCGAGGCTACTGTTACTTCTACCAGTGCTTCTTCACCTAGGATCGAACGCACTCTCGAAAGGCCAGTGAATAGTTAGCTTAGCTGTTGATACTCGATCTTACCGGCTACTCACGAATCACCTAACGATATACGAAAAGGGAGAAATAGTAAACGTTGAAAAATCGTTACCGAACCTACTGAAGGTAGTTTATAAGTGTACTTATGACGCGTTTAATGTTAGACATCAAGTAGACCTCGTTAAAACTTAACCGTGATATTAATTTGACTGCAAATCATTTGGAACGAAGGAAATAGATATACCGCGTTTGACCTTAATATCGATACCAATTGACGTTGGTAACCGCGAATCTCGCATTGTGGTACGGACCTACCAAAAGTAGATTTCACTAGCTCTTCTAGGCTACCAATCCTTAGTGACTGTACCAAAAGGTTCGATGAGTGTTATCATATTATTTTGTTTTGGATAGGCCCCCGGGCATTATTGTTATTTCCCAGATCCAAACGATCTCCTCAAACTGCTGTCCTCCCACACACCACAAGCACGTTGACTGTGAGATATGAGGAAAACTTGTTCTTCGAGATTTCAGAGGCTTAAGCGAAAGCTTCATGAATTCAAATATGCTTTTCTTTTCAGTCGATCAGAATCTCTCCCAGAGATACCTACCGCCGCTTCCGAATTAGAACGCACACAACAATCAGTAGCCCTATCTCCAGAGGCGTCCCTAAATAAAGTTAATAGATCATGAAAATAAGACGAAGGCACCCTAATTAGTTTCGATCTAATACCGCGAGCATTCAATAAGCAGCCTAGAGCTAAACTTATTTTAGTTCCACAGCCTGAAAGGAGAGCAATGACCTAGGGGGTCGGCCGTGTAAGAACACAGAGCTTTCCGGTGGCTATTCCGCGCGAGCCTCGCGAGTGAGGGAACTTAAGCGATCGCACTGCGTGGATAAGTAGCTAACTATTATTATCGGTATATTTTACGGTTATTACCAACGCGTGTAACAAATATGGCGCAATTGAAGCTGTTTATTGTCTAAAGAAGGCTCGGAGAATGGAATTTCCGGCTCTGGCTAACCTAAATGTACCTAGGGGTATATTGCTAGTTTGGCTTCTTTACCAGGCTGCTACTTCCAGTTTCTAGGAAGGGCTCCTCGGGGCGCATGGCTATAGCGATATTGTGGGATATGGTGGTTGGCCATTGATGTACCAATAGTGCCGAATCAAGTGGTTTTGAGTGTATAGAGATATCTTTGGATTTATCTTAGCGACCATCTAATAACTGCAAAATCTAGGTGGCCCACAATTTCCGGCGATAGTGATAGTGTCTGCACTTAAAGCAAAGTAACTACTTTGCAGCCAAAGAAAAAATTCCTGCGCTAGTTGATACACGAACTAAGGGGCCTGGAGCAGCTGAAAGCACAATACTCCATTTATCCTGGAGTTAAGCGGCACAGTGTTTTGACAATGATTCCCGTTATCTCTAACCCATATACACCGCTCACGGTGCAAGGAATCACCTAATACTTGGCCTAATACCTATTATAAATCAGCAGGATTCCAGGACATGATGAAAAAGTAAGTGTAAAAGCGTCTCGGGTCAATCGCGAGGTTTGTATATAACTAGCTAGAGAAGATATTATTGTTGAGCTAATATCTATGATCATATAGGGAGAGTATAATTAAATAAGTTCTAGGAAGTAAATAGTAGGCTTTTCATCTTGCTCTTTTGCCTATATTCCCGCGTAGGAGAGGTTTAACCTATCTAGTTCCTATCATTCCTTATATTGTTCTTGGAAAGCGGTTATTAATTCCTGGGAGCTCTACCCACACAATATCTTTAGAGGGGGTCCGACCTTATAAGAGTTTGTACGTTGGAGTTTACCTAGACATCGGACAGTAGGCTCCCTCCTAGGACTCTGACTGATCGGTGTGAGAGATACGTATAAAATATATAGGACGGATGGCTATACGATCTACCTAGGACCCACAGAGTGCGTCTAGATACCCCTAAACGTGATAAAGCTCTATGAGTTATTAAATTCCGCTCGGCGATAGATCTATATTGCGTAACTAATACTTAGTGTCGAATATTTAGAGTCAACGCTATTTAAAGCTATCGATACGTAATATTTAGAAACCGTAGGCTAGTGTGGACGTAGAGTTAACTACACGGGTTTTTATTCGCGGTTCGTAAAGACTACCTATAGGTACTATAGAGAAACTTCTTACGCTCTATTAACGATTCGATTAGTGCTAGGAGTTTATCTCTTAACCCTAGGACTTATCTTACTCCTAGGAGCTCCTAAAATATTTCTAGGAGCAAAGAAGCAGCTTCTAGGAGCCACGGAGCCCCTAGGAAACCCGATGTAGCTTCTAGGGTCTGCTATCACCACCACAGGGAATCAAAGCCGCGTTCCTATTGACGACTTATTGATCCCTGGGGTGATGATTTGACCTCCTGGGGGATCCAATGACGTAGAATTGCGTAGGCCCGGCGAAGGTGTTTTGTGAGGCTTTCGCCGATCTCGGAAGGCAAGCAATTGACTTTAGGACCCTAAAGGAAGCTCCTAGGGGCCCTATAGCTCCTAGATCTTGTCAATGTATTCCTAGAGCCAGTTCCGTATTCAATCAGGAACAAAAAGTGAAGATCCCAGGGGTAAACCTCGCTTTCCTAGAAAGAGAAATAGCCCCAGGGCCTAATGACGATTTCCTAGGGACAAATAGCCCTTAGAAATGCTTTTGAAGGTTCCAGGGTCCACATAGTGATTTCTACAGTCAATTCAACAAGCACAGAGATCTGTCAGTTGCTCCAGCCCCACGCGTTGCGTTTTCTGTCAACAATCTCCGCCTTATTCGACGCGGCTCCAGTGAGCTGAATCCGTGTCGTTTTGTCATCGCCGGTAGGGTAACTATGTCAGATTCGAATTGAGCGACGCGGCCAGTAAATTTTGGCTAAGGTCTAGTGGTGTCCAGCACTTGCAAAGATGAACGGTCGCCTTGTAATCTGAATTCTAAACAATCTGGAACTCATTTCTTGCTAGGCTTGCTTCAAAAATCTATATCAATGCTATGGCGAAAGTTTGTCGGTCCGGTGCACTTACGTCTGATTGGCTGTCGCTTGTTCTATTTCCATCTTAACTCGCCTGCACCCTACGATCACCCAAGCAGATTGGAGAGTCGTGCCGACCGGCGAAGCGCTACAGAGGTGGACGGGTCTCCCGGTATATGAGGCCCAGCTAGTCTGGCTGAGCGACGGGGCCCACTAGCGGGAGACGACTCGCTTGCTGTGTGGACGGAATGTGTCTCGGCATCCGACGTGGGGATCGGTAAAGGGCGAACCAAGGCGTCTAGGGCTCCGTCGTTTCGACTAAAGTCATCAGTATCCTGGTTGTCGCAGAAATAAGGTCATCCACACTTACCACACACAGCATGAGGTGCTAAAGTCTATATCTCGCTTTTGCAACCATTCTTCCGCGCAGGATAGATAACAGAGGGATATACACTAACGGCAGCGCAAGATCACGCACTTATTTGCATGGTCTTCATCCTCGGTTAGGCAGAACACATAGTGGATGCTATTGACCTCTTTACTCGTGGTTAGACTCCGGAGCGTCAATTCTTGGAAACCAGCCTAGATATTAGCGACCGACGCCAGAATAGCCGGTTAGGCCGGCGAAACACGCCATAGAACACTGTTCGTCCGTAGTATTATAGAGGTCATAAATAGATTGAAAGGCTACACTGGCTCGGGGTTGGTTGCCAGGTGCACCGGGGGGTCTTGTCTGAGCCCGCGAGGTGACTGGTCAGTGTTGTCTGATACGGGGCGGCGCCTGGAGGCTGACGATGTTTGACGCTAGCCCCGCTGTACTATGACTGATGGAGAAGCCATTCTGGAGCCATATAATACTCGCGCCTGGTTGCGGACGGCGGCTTCATACCACTGCTGGCCAACCTGGTCGGCCTGCCGATGCCGGTGCCACCTCGCGCAGAGGAAGTCTCTGGCGATATCACAGAGTTTCGGCTGCAACGATGACACGTCAAATGGCTGTCTGGCGAGAGTGGCTAACTTTTGATGGCCGATCTTGGTGTCTTTAACTTTGATCGAGTTCTTGCATGGCTCGCCTTTTTTCGTCATCCCGCAACAGGAGCCAGGACCGCCATTGGGGCTGACCTCTATCTCACAAACCAGAAGCGGATTCCAAGGCAGCATGGTAGTCATTGAGGTGGTCGTCAAAGGCAAAAATGCTTCGGATTGTGGTGGTGTTGGGCAATCCACTGCGGCGTTCCCTCGCCAGCTTTATATGCCATCGTCGTGGCTCCTTATCTATATGGCTACGTGGTGGGCATGGAACACTTCCTTGAAACAGTAGGTACGTCGAAGAATGCATTTGGATGCAGTACGTGCCGGTATAGACCGATCAGTGGCCTGCGAGAAGGGATATCATTTCAGACCACTGCTGCAATCAGCTGCACTTGTTACTGTCCATCGAGATGGCCATGCATTGGCGAAAAGACTATCTACTGCGGTTAGCCGCAAAGTCGACAAACGCTGGGTGAAATTCTGGGTTGCCTATGGAACTTTGAAGCGCGTGATAGGTTATGATTTACTCTTATGGAGCTAGATGTGAGAAGTGGGTACCAAGGTAGATTCGGTCTCTAGGCTATCGACATAACTAGGAACTGATTTGGCGTTCCCGGGAGCTAGACGCTAGAGATTCTTCAACGCCGCGCAAACAATCTTGTCAAGACTTTGATGCTGCCGTGTGGTTGCTACGCGCCTCAGCGGAGTGACGGGCTTCATTTCTAGCTGACCACAGAATTTAGCTGACGCGAGATATATAAGGCGTCCTACTTTCGGACCTCACCCTCATTTACATTTCATTTGCTTCCTAGCTCCAATCCTCTCCAATCATGGTCTGTTTCAATTCCTTGCTGATTTTACCGATGAGCTAATACATCAGAGCGAAACCTTACAGAGCTGCCCAACGAGCTTTTGCTGTGAACTGTGTCGCATTTGGACGGCAGTGCATTATTTGCCCTTGCAAAAATATTTCAAGTTGAAGCACTATTCCTACAGGAGTGCTGATCTCTCAGTACGGGTCCCGGAAATCAACCGTTTGTTCCTTGGATTTACTTTCCTGATACTATACTATTAACCTCCTTATATGTGTCGTGATTGCGCATGACATCTTTCAAATTTGGACGAACATCGACGGAAGCTTTCTGATACCGACGTAGTTCGCCTTGGTCTGCTTGCGATTTATCACTCCGCTGTACCCGAGGAAAATGCGGTTTTCTATTGATAGAAAATCTACCCAACAGTCCTCCCCAGAAAGATGTAGTCAGCTAGTGTAGGATGCGTCTCTAAGCCATGGCAAAACCATCACTGTTAGGTGAACCAACGCGGCCGATTAGGAAACGAGTTTCGAGTGGGAAACTGAATAAAGTCACAGTATTCGCAAAAAAACAACATGGCTCAGATGGATATCTTTTATGGGCGGAAAAAACACATTCTGCTGGTGCTCAACGGTTATGTTCAACGTTGATGTGAACGTTGATTCAACTTCCTGACATCATTCGCCTTTCGTACATCTCTAGAGGTGCTGAAATGAAAACACTCAATCTCCAGAGCTCCTGGAAGCACAAAAAAGACCCTCGGCCAGTCGAATCTTTATCGTGGCAGCGCGGCGCGGCTCAATCATCGCCCTCTAATAGCCCCCAAGGTGTGAGAAATGGAATTCCCTTCCATACGCCCTATTCATGAACAACAATTATTTGGCAGCCATGTTGCTCCTGGGAATATGCTTCGAAACAATTGGGGGCTCGAGAACCATGTGGATACGGCACTGGATTAAAACATCCTTGGTTCGATCATGGGTGTACGTACCACTATTTTGGCCACATACTGGCATCCATAGTCGTCCTAGGAGCCGGTGCTGATAATAATAACCCGCAAAATCTTGACTGTGGACGGTGGGCATGACCGCTTCAGCCCCAAACATTTAAAAGGTCGTAATTGTCCTCACGGTTGATGCTTTCTTGTCCATCTTTTGCTCCAATAACTTGCCAGTATAACACCATCACCAGCGAAGCCAATCAATCATGGATCACAACCTATCACAGGTTCCAAAGAAGTCCAATACCCCAGACACAGAAGGTCACAATGGATATATAGGCAAAACTGGTATCGTTATTTTAGATCCCCTTCTCAAGGAATCCATCGGCTAACAAATCTATTTTATGAAGGCAATGAATCAGCTAATAACTTCTGTCGGGTCGTTGGCCTATTCATCCACGGGAATCGCAGCCATATAAGATAGGTTTCACAAACCCTTGTTGGCCAGTCCACCGGTTCTGTAGCTATAGAGGCAGTTACTTCTGTTGGTACCTCTCTTGGTAGCTTAAGGGCCTCTACGTTGTCTCTAAGCGTTATAAGGGCTGAAAACCAAGACCTGCCCCCTCTGAACGTGAAAAAGGGAGCAGCCGAATCCTCAATCGTCCCACGAAAGCGACGCCGGGATTCATACTCCACCTCTCAAATACCGGGCCACCCACAACTGGCGTATCAAAAGAGACCCCTATGCCTTATAAAAATTAGTAGGAAAATGGTCAATGATACAATTCAATACCTACAAATGCTATCCGACTATATCTTGATCTGCGACACCATTTCCCCTAGGGAGTGGGCCACTATATATCTCGCCACCTAATTGCTACAGAGTAGGTACGAAGAGATCATCATGAGAAAAGAGATGTAAACGGCTGCTGTCCCCGATTTTGATTCCCCACCAGTGTATCTAGAAGAAAAGTGCCGGAAGTGTGCTGCTGTAGACGAGGAGCGGCTGTATGACTGAGACGCACCCCGTTCTTTTTACCTTGTTGGCTATATTTTAATAGCGTAACCGGTCATTTGAACTTGAGGAGCAATTATAGTGTTATGTAACCGTTAATCGGTACTTGAGAACCTGTTGAGCTCCAAATCTATCAGTATATGACTAAGGGACTTTCAGGTGCGAAGGATTTGAACGGTTTCCTGTGCGATGTTAGTACGCTCAGCAAGCAGAAAGAAATATGCAAAACCAGCTGCATCTTGATCTTCAATTAATGCAATATATTAGAGAAATCAGACAGCGTGTGCGAGGCCAATCGGGGATAGCAATGAAGAAATCGCAATTTCGCAAATCAAATTGCCTCGAATATCAAAATCAGCCACTCCTTACATTATTCAACCCACTTCCTTCGTAATGGTACAATGGCTCCGTGCTCTACAAGTATCGAAATATTTGTGCTATTCCGTTAATCAGCTCATGGCTGCTGGTCCTGATAACTCGGCAGTTTGGCTGTCACTTTGAGTCTAAATGTCAGCATATTAATCCAAGTGACTCATTATGGCATCAGTTGTAGACTATATTAAACTGTAGTATTGGTAAGGCAGGTAATTCTAGAACACCGAGGCCCAAGCCAGCTATGCCAGTATTCGTCCGAGAATTGTGGGAGAGCGACTTGCCCTGCTGAAAAGCGAGCTTCCAAGCCAAAGGCATACCTAGCCATAAATAAGTCCACCGGGTTATCTCTCTTTACCTGGCCAACATGGTTGTTATAGCGTTAACTAGATGCTGGTCGCATAGAAGTTGCGAGTGATCATTATATGGCCATATAAATGAACTCTGTATAACGCAATAATTACTGGCAAGTTTGCCACTTCATGGGCCTACCAATTATTGCAATAACCATACCATGTCTGATCCGATACGCTTGTTGACTTAGGAGCGAAACATGAGGCCGCCATTACAAAGAAGCTGCTGTAGACTCTGACTCGCTTGATAGCTTCCGTCTCTTTATTTTTGGCGCGTTGGCGGTTATAGGAAACCTAGAATCTGTCCATAGATATCATTCCCTAGCGCTATTAAGGGTAACAAGATCCTAAGGAAGTTGAGTTATGTTAAGTAGTGCGGTCATTTGTCAATTCGCATTAGGTTTTTAATTAGCTCGAAACTCAGGTTTAAGATGGCTGAACGGCTTATTATCAGTTATAAAAGGATACACGTACCGTTAGTAGTTTGTATATAAGCACTATGGCTGATCGGCCTTATTTTATGATAGTCAGTCGAAGCTAGTATCTCCTATCACAGCCGAGAGCCGAATCCTTAATACCGCGCGTACAAAACAAACGGGTTTTCACTTTCTCTCTTAGTTCTTACATATCCCGAATCCGAGAAAAACACCGCCCTGTTATCATATCATCCAACCTACCTAAAGACAACATGATATATGACCTTGGCACTATCAAAGTCTAATCTTAGCTCCCTATTTCGATATCGGCCCCTACCACCCGTGAGAGTCATACGGCGGCCACTACGAAACTAACAGAACCTTACCGCCGCGGTAGATTGAAGGTTGTTATGGGGCCTACTAAAAGCCTTTACCTACCCTATTTGTGTGGTCTAGAAAATATTGTATCTATCCTAATTGTAAGGTAGGAGTCACCATAGGATACCTATCGGAAAGTCATTACGTATAAGAATACTGGTAAAGTTACAATTGCCACACGCTGTACTCGCCCGTCTCGTATAGTAGCTATCCGGATATACGGGAAAGAGAATACTCGAAGATTGATATATAGATTCGGACGCCTAGAAAATAGGAACGTTCTCTCCTTACATGAATACTATATACACGAAGATCTCGCGTTCTTCTTAGTTAATGACTTGCCGCTAACGCTAGCGTATATTGTCGCTTTTCTGTCTGTTTATCCTAGCGAGACAGAAATAGGATCTATTATATACTAGGTTTATCCCTTATTCCCTTCGATAAGCTGTTCTAATATTTTAGATCCTGGATAGTGCCTACTACTTATCTTTATTTGGCCTTGCGCACCAATTACTGACCTATAGTGATATATTATTTGGCATTGATGGGATCATTAAGATAGGTTTGTTGACGGCTATATCCTTGTATTATCTGACTAACATTTCGCAGCGAGTTTGGACCTATATATAGATTGCACGCTAAAGCAATCTGAATTAGTATATATTGCGGCTCTTCTGTCGATCATGATGCGGCTTATGTAGGAAAATGGCAAAGATTAAGGCGTTGTTGGTGTGAATGATCTGGAGCGATGGCTAATCGATTCTGCCGCTGTGGAGTTTTTGTCCGCTACCGAGACGGTAGAATCAATCAGGTCGCTAAGAAATATGAGTCATACTAGCAAGATATTGTGTTTCGCTAATGCCCTGTAGTAGCCCCTATTGGCGGGGAAGCACCGCCTAAACGATGATCTGGTGGTTCTCGCAAGAGCAGCTCTGCTCTCTAGTAGCTTGAATTGTATTTATAACCCCGGTCCTAAAACTTGCTAAGGGATAAAGATCTGGCGCACACTCTCGGATATTCGCGAATTCGCGTCCTGGTCGTAGGCTTTACCAATATCCAACATTCCACGCCTCTCCTACAGTTCTCTTGGTATATATTAGGGCGCTTTTTCCCTTCTACAGCATAATTCATTGTGTTGCTCTGCTGAAATTCTTCTAATATTGCGCTCCTGTGAACTGAATGCTACATAATTAACGTTATATTGCTGGTGAAAAATCAAGGCTAACTTTGAATACTATGGGGACTTCTGGTGATATACCTAACCTTTGAAGAGCCGAGTCTAAAGGATTTCATGTGGGCAATCTGTATTCGATAATAAAGCCTTAGATATTCTTTCAAAGCGCTCACAATCTCTATATTAAAAGATAAACCTAGCCATCCAAAGCCCAATACTTGAGATCGTAGCGGTACTGGATTGCTAGACATCCATGATAGATGAATTTTAAGCAGCCTAAACGCAAGAAGTAAAGTAACGAGGGAAACAGCTAAACTAATGTGAATGTTTCAGAAGTACGTATGTATGTCGCTTGCAGACTTCAACCAGTGGTGAATACTGGGAAGCTGAAACAACTGGTAAGCAACGGCATTCAGGGGCAATGTATCCGGATTTTACCACCCCCAACGGCTGGCTAGTGATCGACTTTAACATTATATCTGAAGTTGAGTTGAAAAGAGCCAGCACCAGTTGATTCATTTCACCACTATAGTAAGCTGTGAGGGTTGGTTGTCGCACAAGCTTAGCTACGCGACTCTATTGTTTCTCCCCCCAATTCAAATTTCCCTCTGGACCGCAACTTATTTATAAAAACCTTTCCCTCAGCTTCCATCAGCCTTCAGATTCGCACAGAACATATCACCTTGGAGTTTTTATTTGCAAGATCCACCATAAACGGCATGTATCACAATACTGGTCTTTCCTTGATAGTCTCTCTCCTAGGAATGGTAGCTGCCACTTAGAACCCAGTCCATCGATATGCGCAACTCCGTGATCGGGACAGCCCGGCTGTCGTGCTAGTAATACTAGCAAGTAGGGTATCTACGGCGATTACTGTATATTGGTTTATGTAAACCATTGAATAACTACGATATGGTCCGCCCCGTGAGCGCTGAGTCTGTTGAATCAGGATGCACTCGTGCGTTCTGGAAATCCATAGACTGTGCGTTACTACAGAAAAATCTCTAGTGTGTATTTACAGGAATCTGCAGTATCATTTTGAAAGGATTGAGGTTCCTCTTAACAAATGCGTCAGTGGTGAATACGAGTATAAATGTACAAACTGTTGTGCGATGTCTGATATATACATTTTGGGAAACGGTAGCAAATTGAATACATAACTGGGAGATATGGAAGACCGCATTGAGATGTATGGCACTTAGCTGCTCTGTCCCATATGCACCTCAATAATATGCAAAGAGTATTTGTGCCGAGAAAAGCCCACCTTGCATATCACGGGAGCTATCTGAAATTGATGCTGCCATGTCTTAGAGACCACCAAACCTTCCTCTCGGTGACGGCGCCAAAGAGTATTGATGATAGTTGTGGTGTTCCATCTGCTCTCAATGGCCATCCGAATGCAGTGATTCCGCGCGGAATACAACGGTCTTTTCAAATTGCCAACATTTCGTCTGCCATCCACCGCGAACCCGTCTGCGATGGGGAAATGTCCACCCTTGGCTACCAACATCAAAATATCCTCGAGCCACCAGTCTTTGAGGTTGACATCAATATGATCATGGCGAAGCAGAATCTGGCCCCTCTCAAGACCGGTATCATGTATGACGATGTATAGCACCATGTCGGGAGTTGCAATCATATTTTCTTTGATTTTAAGGTGCTCAGATTGCTGCACTGAGGGTCTGAAGTGCTTGGAGGACGAAATGGCGACGGGTGCGGCGGTGGCAAAGGTAGCCAGCATGAAAAAGAATGCGAGGAACTTCATTTTGGGGGTTAGAAGATGCAGGTTGTGTATGTTGTGGTTTGTGCTGGAATTTTGATAATGAAATGGAGAATTGAGCTGTGAAGTGGAGAGTCGCTTGACTTTGAAGATTCAGGGCTGGCTAAAAGCACGAAGGAACATTTAAGTGCATAGGTTGAATGGGCCGTGGAGATTATTAAATTGGCCCTGTGAACCTCAAAAGCAGGTGTAGAAGCTATATATCTCGTGGAGCTGAAAATTTACCTCTTGAATCTTCAGACCACGTTCCTGAGTAAATATTACAACTCTCTTACTAGCACAGAAAACTTTCAATACGCATTTTAGAGAAAGCCACGGTTAATCCAATTGAATTAACGCTGTATCTTCGTCACCAGCGTTTATTCACCGCGTGTATCTCATTTAGTGCAGTCTTTCAACAATACTTCTCGTTGCAAGTTGATATTCTCAAAAAGGCTTCCAAGATGAAAGGCTGGCCAGTCCAACTAAAATTCTGCCAACCATTCTGTCCCATCCATGTATACTTAAGGGTTTCAGGGACATGCGTAAATAAAACTATGATATGAGGAGAGATATGATATGCCGGACCTACATGGTGCATATTGACTCCCCTGAATATAGGTAATCTCTATCTTTGGATTTCTCGTGCTATATCTTGTATAGATAGTCGGTTGCAGTTTTACGAACCATGTTCGGCACTTGGTGCATTTCCATTAATTATGCGATTCCTTTCCTTCGAGTTCATAACAGCCCGGTGGGCTCTTATCGAATGAATTTCATATTTGACGCTGGATATGTCATTGGGCCAGCATTTAAGATGAATAGGAGCTGTTAATTTTTATACATCCTGAGGGATATTCGCCGGTATAGAGCAAGGATCGGTTCAAGCCCTCCATGAGAAACAATAGAAGCTTAATCCGTAAGAGCCAGGTCGATAGACTCGTTTCCGGCGCGTGAGGCTTTATGAAGGTTTATTTCAACACAAATTCCAGATTCCAACACATTCCTTATAGTATGCAAGCCTTGAATTCGTCAAAAGAGAAGCATTCCGATATCCCCTCGCATTTTCACGGCGAAACATGAAAAACACGGACAGTGGTAGGTTCTGCAACAATTAGAATTTTCTTTTTTTAGTTCGAAATGAGAGAACCTACCAGTAGGGTTCAACTTGTATGCTTCTTCGAATGACCTGACGTGCATCATCTCCATAGCGACGACTCTATCCGCTTTTGATAGCTGAATCTCGCGTGTATTCTGGAACGCAGCGTCCAAGCGTTCTGGTGCCAGTGACATGAATATGTTGGCGAGACGCAAGGCCAAATTGGCTATACTCTTGTCAAACACCATATCAGCCTAAAGATCGATTCACTTACTTCTGTCCAAGTTTCTCTCCATATTGATAAGCTGATAGTGCCATAGTAGGGTAGTAAGATCATTCGCTTCTCTCAAAGGGGCTAGAATCTTTGGTAATAGAATTGGGTTGAAAGCTAGAAATGCCCGTCGGTAATATCCCAGCACTTCTAATTCGCTTTCGATTCTCAATGTTTGGAACTCCATCCCGGAAACACGGATTTCTTCGCACTGAAAAGCCTTCTGGAGACCTAGTATCATAGACTGTAAATGGTTCACTGAAACTTCGGCGCCAAACAGTGGCGATTCTTTGAGCCGGAAAGCCATGGTCGACAGAAAGTTTTGATCGCGGGTCCAAATTTCCTTTGCTTCATATCCTGCAAGCTCATCGGCCTGGATTCCACCAAAGGCATGACAAATCAAAGCAATACTTGCCCTCACTCCAAACGGCCGGTATGGGGGTTTCTCGCTTCGGAAACATTCAAATATAAAGCTCGAGTGAGGGGATGTATTCTCTCCAAGAATGAACAGAATATATCTTGTTTGGCGCTCTATGTCTTCCAATGTTATTGTGTGAAGCCCATCAGAATTGGTCAAGACATTGCGGACACTGATGAGCCACTGTTGAAGCTGCTCGTGTTGCAAGACAAAGCTCTCTTCCCAGTCATGGTGGCGGCGACATATGACTTTCCACAGAGCCCCCTCCTCTGCAGGAAGCATTGAAGAGATGAAAAGATAATTTAACACCAACAAGAGCTGGTGGGGCGTATGTGGGCCGCAAATATGTCTCCCAGATATGGTCAGATCAAAATTTGGGCGTGGAGGCAAAGAAGCCTTGTTGAGTGTTAGCGTCGTAATCTAGATTTCCTCGTAGTTGGAATTGGTTACCGGAGGAATCATTTGCACATAGGGCTCTGTTTTCTGAGGTACTGATGTGCACCGCGGCCGTTGAAAAGTATCCTCAACATGTTTCGTTTGGAAAATCGAAGCTTTCTCCGCATTCGCAGCCGCAATACTCTTTGGTGGGGCCTCATGAGGTGCTAAATTGCCCTGCTCAGAATGTATATGACTCGTGTGCTTGATATGTTCTTCGTTTGCAGGCTCAATGGTGTGTTGCATCTCCTTCCTTGTACTTGATTCGTGATGCAAATACTGTTCGGATTGCCGCTCCAAAGTCTTCCATGGAATGTGATTATCCTCATATTCACCCTCCTGCTCTTGCTTTTGCCGCTTTGGTTGTGGCTCTGGAAGAGCATGTTTTTGGTCTGGCATTTGCGTTTCATAGACGCACAACGAAGGTTTGCCACGCTTGAGGCAGGTCTGACAATGAGGAAATCCACGGTTGCATCGAGTTTTTGAATAGTAGCATGGTCGACAGGAACGAAGAGGGGTTTCGGAGGAATCGAAGGTTATAACGGGGAAGCGGTACACCATTGCTTTGGACCTGTGAAAAAAGATGTATAGCAGCTATTTGGAAGCTTGGGTATAAGAACTGGTGGCAGATGATAACTCTGGCATGTAATGCAGAAAGATATGTGGAATGATCTTCTCGGGAGGCGGTATCTGTATTGCTGCCAGGTAATCCCTGTGAATGGTGCGACGTCGGTACAGTAGGCAGAGAAATGAGTGTACAGAAGTAGTGATCGTAGCGCAATACGTTTGAGATAAACGGAAAGTTATATGGGTAGAAGTGTATCCTTAGATGGAGGAGGAGAACACTACTTATAATGCCCGTTGGCATCGTAACTTATCCTATGTTCTAATATGTTGCCAGGTTCTTTGATGACCACAGTCGGATTGCGGAGCTAGATTAAGCTCCTAGGAAATGCTTTTTCGTCCTAGGAGTAGTCGAGATATTGCCCTAAGTACCAACCATCCATTCCATCATGAAACCTTGGGAATGCCTCGCGGAGATGTAGGGGATGCTGGTGCTTGGGATGCGTCATACGATAGCTGGCCGGAAAAGCACAATGTTTATTCCGCGATCAGACATCGGAACTGGCAATATGCTCGAGCCCTGACGGAAGGAGTTCCAGAAAAGACCAGTATCCAGGGATTTGCATTGCATATCCTGGGAGTTGCTTCACCTTACCTGTGCTCGGATCTCTGCTGCAAACTAAAGTTAGAGGTCTAAAATGCCTTTCGGTAGGAAGGGGGATTGAGAATGGTCGAAAAACTATATCTCTTATGCATACTATTACACTCAGTAGTTCCCCGCCATTTTTCTTCGTCATTTCCTCGAGGTCGCTTTAGCCCAATTCCCAAAAGCCATGTGATGAAGACGGGGGGTCACCTTCCACCACCCTTCGTAGAAGGTAACATACATCTTCTTATATGGCCATTGATATGCATTTATCTTTGACTTTGTCAAATAAGAACTATGCGAAATCATATAGATGGACTGCTCCTCTCGTTAAAGCAATCAGCGGAGTGTCTCAACCTTGGTTAGGCAACCTAAGGCAAGCCCGTTGCTGCTGCTGCTTTCCACTTCTAGAGAAGCTTGTGGCTTCCTATTTATCAACACCTTCCTTCCCAAAGATATCAGATACGATTCGCTTACTAGGAGGACGAACCGGCCCACCGGCACCACATAGGTGCAGTCCAGCTATACTTCAATTTAATTTGAACTGATAGCCACACAACCAGTCTGGAAATTAACGATTTCAAGACATGCGATACCGTTGATCATCTCGAATGATACTTATTGTCAAGGCTCTTCATACATCGTTCCCTGCGTTACTCCAAGTCGTGAAGTAGACTACGTATCCCATTTTATCTTAGAGCATGCCACCAATACAAGGATTACAAGGATTTGAAGGCAACCTTAATCCTCCCCGTGAATTTCGCACGGTGGATGGCCTCTTTAGTTGTTCTCTACATTGGTTCAAAATTTAGCCCTACGGTATCAACATATCAATTATCGATGAAATAATAATCAAGTATAACTGATGTGTGTCAGGAATGCACAAGGACTGACTTTGGTTTCTCCAATTTCTTTTAATTTTTCCAACTGCAAGGATTTTTGAGCTTGGGACGGAGGCGCGAAGACAACGCCAAGTTACTTCGCAATTTACAGTGTGGCCATTAATCGATCCACAGGCGGCGTAAGTATCTCTGAGTCACAACTGAGCCAGACCGGAGCTTACCATGAGCTTACCCTGAGCCACCCCTGAGCCAACCCTGAGCCAACCCTGAGCCAACCCTGAGCCAACCCTGAGCCAACCCTGAGCCAACCCTGAGCCAACCCTGAGCCAACCCTGAGCCAACCCTGAGCCAACCCTGAGCCAACCTTGAGCCAACCTTGAGCCAACCCTGAGCTTACCTTGAGCCAACCTTGAGCCAACCCTGGGCTTACCCTGAGCATACCCTGAGCATACCCTGAGCATACCCTGAGCCACCCCTGAGCCGCCGGGATTATGTAATCGTATATGAGGGGAAAAATACCGCGAGTTCTCCGCATTGTATTGTCGTACATGATCACCAGTACCCATCCTAACGCCTACGTGTTATGTATGGTAAAACAAACATACCGGAAGAACTGCGGCGTAACACTCAATACACATCCCGGCGTTTCATGTCATTAATGCCCCATTCTCCATCCTGGCTAGTCCGGGCATCCAGCGTCTGGGTACCCTCTTCTAGTTCGAGCGAGTAGGCGCGTCGAGAATTTTTTTTAACCTGGGAACCTGTGTGCCTCCGTACTGAGCTTCGGATTTGACCAACGCCGCTGCGGTTGTACCACACCAACAGGAAGTGAATACTGGAATCAATATCTTACAAAATCTCAAAATAAATATTGTGATGCCCGATCAAATTCCAGACAAATTCCAGACCACCGGTCCCACTATACCACCATGTCTTCGACTATGCATTTATACAATTGATCATCCCCACACATAATGTTCTAGATACTCTAGACGATTCTATCGGTAATGTCTCATGTTAATCATGTCAGGCGATAAGAACAATGGGGAAAGATGGCCGTCTTTTTTTCAAAGTTGTGCTGTAGTACACTTTGATTGACCCCTCGCTCCGCCCAGGAAATTCTCGTGAAAATTGCTTGACCACTTCTGACCAAGCGAGGTTTTGCTCGTCCCTTAACTTCCTTAGAAGATGATCTTCCTCCGCAGACCACTTTAGTCCCTTTCTTGAAGAGGCGTGCTGCGCATCAGTCGCGTCAGTGTTCAAGCTCGCATGAACACGGTTGTCGCTTCTGTCATCACATTGGATTGAGGGAGAAGCAACAGCAGAAGCACAATGAGTTAACGCACCCTCAAAGAGCCAGGACAGGAATTGTAGTCGGTCTTCGACTGAAAGGGCCGAGAATTGGGCACGGACTGTAGTGAAAGAAGTGCTCTGACGACCCGAACCTTTCTTGAGCCGAGTAGAGCCAATCCTTGTATCCCCTTTTCCCGTACCCGAACCCTTCTTTATTTTTGTGGGCTGACGGTGGTCACTGTCCACCATTCCCTTTGAATTCCGTCGACGATGGAGAGTTGAGACCTTGTTCTGAGGGCGAATGGACACCGCGGGGCATTCTTCCGGGGGCGGTACGATACTGGCGATATCCATAGTTGTTTCAGCCTGTTCGGCAACCGGAGATTCATGGTCATCAAGGATTGCAGGATCGACGTTCTCAAAATTTAGAAGCTCTCCATTCTGAGTAGGAATTCCAAGATCAACACTTTGAGGATGCTGACGGGCAAAATCGACAGGATCCGAGTCATCCAATCCCAATTCCAGGAATTCATGCTCTCTTTCCCAATAGATAACATCGGCAAAACTTGGAGAAGCGACGTCATCGGCACCATCTATGTTTTGTGGTTGCAAGATGTTTTCGAAGTTGAAGGGCTCTTGATCACTAACAGCGGAGAGTGTTTGGCCCAAGCCCTCCGATCCCGGTCGAGTGGTTTGAACCTCCGAATTCTGCCCATCTAAGCAGACTTCCGTCGGCGGGCGGGCAGGAAGGGGGTGTCGCTCAGGTTTGGGGCAAAGAATATTTTGCTTTTTTGGGCCATGATCGCTAGAATTGGAACTTGGCGGGGTGGCAGTGATCGAGACCGGGCTTGGGTAGCGACAAGTCCCGGAGGGATCGTGCAATGGCTGAGCTTTGTCTTGGAAAGGATTCCATGGACGAAACAATTCCAGGCGAAAATTAGTGCTCGACATGTTGTGTAAAGGCAGATAGCCAGAAGAATCCTGTGGGTATACTTCGAACCTGTAAGAACGGGGCACTCAGAAATGGGGGTATAGGATACAGAGCAGGGGTAAGGGGGAAGGGAGAGGGGGAAGTGTTGATGGGTCTCTGTCTACATGAGCCATGCAAAGAGGATTGTCATCTCTTTTATAGATGAGAATTGCCAGTGAAGCGGCGCAGAGAATTCCCTCTATGTCATTCAGTCCGAAGCGTTTAATCCAAGGCGCGGAGCCACACCGGTTGCTCAACAGGAACCGAAGGCCGTCGGCAAAAGCTTCCGCACACCTCGGTGGCGCCCCAACATAACCTAGTTCCACAGTGGTCGTCAGCCCAGTTTCCAGTTGCCCATCTATGCGCGTGGTCAGGGGCCGTCTGTAGAATAGACCATCGTCGGCCTCGGTGACGCAGTACTTGGCGTTGATTTAGATCAGGCAAGAATGCGGCAATTTCGCAATTGGTCCGTACAATGGCATAGTCGTCCGAATTTTCGTCGATTGGGTAACATCGGGGGTAACAGCGGCCAAGTGAAACGGACTATGACGACAGTCTTACCCCGAGGCACCCTCGAACGAGCGGACCAGGCTGCACTCTCACCATTGGGGGCCGGACAATGCAACCTCGCGCGGACTGTGGCAAATCCGAGCGCGCATGCCGAGGGTTTCCGAGACACTGTTCTTTGGCCGCGCAAGGAACACCAGCGAAATGTGCGAAATGTGCGAGACGCTCGGCGAGAAAGGCTTGCAACAGGAGGACAAGTCGAGATCATCGTAGTATAACCAACAGTTGGCGCGGAGGCTAGCATAATACTGCACATGACCGAGGGTTTCATGACATCGGTGCATCAACTCGCAAGAGACCGGCCGGCGTTGCCTGCAACGCCGGCCAGAACGGGCTCAACGGTGGATCGAGCGGCGTCTCCGGTGGAAATGAAAGGGGTGGTACATGAGGTGGCAAGCCAGTGCGGATAAGTTGGTGGGGGCCGAGAGAAAAGGGGGTCAGATGGGAAAACAAAGTGAAAGTGCGTCGACAAAGCTGCGAAGAGGACGAGCGGTGTTTTATAGATGGAGGGCAGGCTTTGGGCGCGATAAAAGCGGCCAGAGGGGCACTAACCCCAAACGGGTAGAGTATGAGGACGCTAATCCTGAAGGGGTAAGTGAATGGCGGAGACGGGTAGGCGGTCGAGGGCGGCAGGACGGCGGTGCAATGGGAGCCGTTTCTGGCCCCCCGCTCACCGTGTCAAATAATACTATTTAGACTAACGAATAGCCTTATAATATTTTAAAGATTTATAAATAATATACTCTAAGAGTATCTAGATAAATATATAGTCGCTTTTATAGATTCCTAAGATTCGGATAATATAATTAATAAATAATCGAGTTATCTACTTAGCCTTTATCTTCTTTTAGTATAGAATAGAGATTAGTCTCTTACTTAAACGATTAATAACTATAAAAATTATATCGTACCTATAATAATCCTTTAGAAACGAGCGGAAATCTATAGAGATATTACTAAAGTCGCTCTAGAATTAGTAGAGGTTATAGTAATCTAGGTATATAATCTCTCTATATATTTGTACGCTTATAGATTAAGTAATTATTAATATATCGCTTTATATCGGTAATCTATTCTAAATTATCTATTAGGAGCTATTCCCTACTTACGCTATCTACCGGAAGTCGTCTAATTCTAAGTTCTAATAATTAGATTCTCGGATTCTCTTAATAATCTTAATAGTCTCTCTAGGGGTCTCTTTAGGCTAAATAGGAGCTAGATAAGCTAGTAGTACTTCTTTATCTAGATAAGCCTTTAGTAATATTATAATATTACGACTCTTATCTATATAAGGGGTCTCTTTTCTTAATAGAGCGTCGGTAATAATATTCCTTTTACTAGGCCGATATTTAATTATAAAGTAGAACTATAATAAGAATTTACTCTATCTTACCTATCGCTAATTTATTTACTAAGTAGTTATAAAATATTCTAAGGACTAATAATTAGTAAGAATTTCGAAACGGTCCTTTCGTAATAATACTTCGAGTTTAGGTCTCTACTCTTATAATATATATATAATTACTAGAAGCTCTTTATCTCGGACTTTATAATTTAATTCGGCTTACTATATTATCTTTAAGTAGAACGCTACCGGATATTAGAAATCTTCTTATTTATAATACTAAGTACTACTCTAAGAACTCTATCTAATATATCTATCTTAACTCTAGTCTATTAAGCTAGATTGTAGTAGCGGAGAACCGGTATATTAACTAGATTCTATTTTAAGCGTATAAAAGCTTCTTTATATTTTATTAACTATTTAAAGGGAATACCTTACCTTATTAACCGATATAATAGCTTTAGGATTATACTATACGCCTTAATAAATCGTCGGTAGAAGTTATAGAATCTAAGGAACGACTATACTCCTTTTACTATAGTCGGTACTAACTATAACTAGACTACCTTAATCTTTACTAGGTCTATAGTAATACTATTAGTACTTATAATAAAATCTAAGAACTTAGATTTCGATAATATAACCTATAGTCCTACTTCCTATAAATAATAAAGTACTTCTTTAACTTATCGCTTATAATCCTTAATATTTTTATTATTAAACTCTCGGCTTAGGACCTCTTAATAACGATTCGTATAATTAATATCGCCCTACTAATTAGTCGAGGAAAAGTACCGGAGCTTAGACCTTGCCAACTCCCATGGACCCACTCCCATGAAAATATCTTGGCATGCCAAGAGTCGTGATCTTCGCCTATTTAGGTAATTTTATTACTTAAATAGGTTTAGCTTGGTCCCATGGGAGTGATGGGACCAGGAAATGGGACCAAAATTTTCTTAGTCCCATGGGAGTTGGCAAGGTCTACCGGAGCTTCTTTAATAGAGAGAAGATTATTACTAGAGTGTAGATATTACTATAAGGCTTGTAGTCGGTAGTAATATAGTATTTAGAGAGCTTTTTCTTTACTATTTAGAGTGCCTATAATATCCGTTTCTTCTAGATTATAACTTTATTCTTAAGCTTCGCCTCGGCTATATCGAGATAGGAGAAAAGCTTATTATAGATACTATAGATATTATATACGGTAATATCCTTAGTCTTTAATAGTATTATTATGAAATTAAAGAAGGGCTTTATTAGAAGAAGATATTCGACTTAACGCTACTCTTCTTAATCGAGCTTGAAATAAAGATATTAATAATCAGTATAATACTAATTATAAAATGGCTGGAGCTTCTTAGCCCGGTTAAGTATTAGAAATATTAAGTTCTATTATATCCGAATATCTTAGATTAGAATTAGTATAGGCTCCGGCTAAAGGGCTATAAATATCTCCCGACGTTATAGGCTTATATTAATAAAGACTGCTAGTCCTCGGATCTTCTATACTTTTATTAGTCTAGCTATTATAAGGATCTAGGGGTAGAAGATATACCTTTTTTAATATATCTATAATCTAGATACTGCCGGAGGTATTACGCTTATTCTATAAGGAGTAGGTTTTTTCGTTAGATTACTCTAACTCGATCTCCTTATTACTTAGTACTACCTTAAGCTTCCTAAGAAGCTTATTAAGACCTAGCTAGATAATACTAATAATCTAGCGGTACTAGAGACTTCTAGAGTAGCTATCGATAAGAATAATAACTATAATCTTAATACTACTTATATATCCTAGAACTAGCTATTAGAGGAGCTTATAAAACTAGATAACGACGAGATTATATAATATCTTACTTATAGAATTAAGCGATAGAAACCTCGACTTTTCTAAAAGGAATATAAGAAGAGCTTCCCGACCCTAGCTAGGATAGTAAGGGATATTCTATCTATCCCTACTAGTAGTACTAGTATTAAACGACTATTTAACTATACTCGTAATATCTATTATTACTATCGTAGTTAATTGAAGCCGAGTATAATCTATAGCCTAATACTATATTAGTTTACTACTAACTTTAATCTTCGGTAAGAGGAGCTAGGGATTATTAAAGAGTATCTATCCTAGACTGCGACAACGCCTATGAAAGTGGAGACACTTTTAGCGCCGCCAAGACATATGCGGGCACTCTTGGCAAGGTGGGTACTGCTAAGAACTAATTATACACATAAAATAGCCTAATAGGGTAATTTTTGCATTATTTTTGCATAAGGGTGGGCGATGGGCGTTAAATTCCAAAAGGCCCACGGGCCGTGCACACTTCCTAGTGCCTATGGACGGGCGATGTCGTAGTCTAATCTATCCTAAGGTAAAGCTCCTTTACTAGATTAAATCTAGAGATTATTACTATAGCTTAAGGTCTTAGAGCCTATTAGTAATAACGAGGAGGAGGATTAAGAGACTAGACTCGAGGCTACCTAGTATACTAAGAGCGGTAATAATAACTCGGATAATAATAGTACTAAGTGATATAAACGGGTAAAAGGAAAATAACCTTAAAAACGACTATACGAGGCTATTAAAGAGGATAATAAGCTTCTAGAGATACCGGTCGATAGGAGTATACTAGGTCGTTTAGGGCGAATTCGAAAACAGCTAAGGTTACTAGATAGCTTCTAGTTAGATCTGTAAATAGTATATATAAATAAATAAGATTTATATTTATATAACCTAAAAAGATCTAGATTTTAATTATTTAATATGATATACTATTTATTATACGAAAAATACAGAGGAAAACATAAAATTAATACACACCCCTCGAGGTCACGAGTCTAGGCATGTTTATATTGTTTGATATCTATTAGATATCCGCAAATATCCAATGGATATGAGGTCTATATCCAAATCTGTAAGGCTGCGGATCTTGGATATCAAAAAATATCTATATCCGCAGTTTGCGGATATGGATTGTGAATATCCGCGGATATTGTGGATCGTGCCGCAGTCTACTTATAACTAATCTTTTATTATAATAAAAACTAAATCTCTAACTCTAAAATCTTCTTCTCTTTAATACTTATTTATTTAATAAATCTATAACCGCTATAACTTTATAATTTACTCTTTAGTCTAAGATTAAATCTCTTATAATTCGGAGAGTATTTATACTATATCTTATTTATTTAGTATTACTATTTCCTAATCCTTCTAATCGAATATTACTATAGGTTTATAATTTCTTTATATCTTATAAAAGAATCGAAGTTACGGAATTAACTATTAATAAAACCTCTAATTAGTTATCTTAATTTTATTCGATATATAGATATAGTCTCTATACTATATACTAATTAGTAATCTTACCCTATCTATCTGAGAGTAATATAACGTATTTCACTACCGAGTGGCCACCCTAAAACACCATAATAAATACGATATTTTACAACCTTATATCTTAGCAACTACGTTATTAGACCTGGCACTTACCCGCGGGTGAACCTGAAGAACCTAACCTGAACCTCTATTTGGGCGGGTTAGGTTCTGGGATTTGGAACCTGAGGGAGGTTCTATCCGAGGACCGAACCTCATCAGGTTCACCCGCGGGTGAATCTCAGGTTAAACAAATATGACAAACAGCTAAAAAACGTGACTCGGGCTCAGTTGCATAAATTATGTAGAAACAGGCTGTATTACATTGTAACTGTAAACCAAAATTTTTGTACTTTATAGCCTTACAGAAGGACACTATATGTCTAATATTACATATTGTAGCTTTATCTTCGATAGGGATTTCAAATATCAGTTTTCTATATTATATCTAGAATATAGGGTTCTTAAGACTTAAACTATTAAACTATATACCCATCCAACAGTCTCGACCTCTTCCGTATTCTGCCTAATATACGCTGCTACGTATCAGGTAAGGGTAATTCCGAGGTCTCTTCTGGATCCGTAATATCATCGGTATCAGGGTCTTCCTTATCGTCAGAATTGATAGCCGGCCGCTTTCCAGCGGTAACGGCTAAGAGTAGTGCTACAGCCGGGGTATCAAGGTATATTTCGATATCTTCCTCAGTATCACTAATAGCTTCGGTATAATATATTTCAATATAAAGCTCTTCGGACGTAGCTAAAATCTCTTACTCTAAAAGATATTCTTAGAGAATCTGCCGCTACTCCTCCTTAGTATCAAATCTTATTATATATATATATAATATAATATTACGGATAGTCTCTAGGCTTAACGACCCCCGGCGATAGTAGCAAATATCCCGGGTAGAGTTAAAAAGACGCTCAATACCGGCACTAGTCGCTAGGATAGATATTATATCACAAGTAATACTTATAAGGATAGGGAACTCCCTCTTGTGGTTTCTCTAGAAGATCTAAGCGGATTTATTAATAGTAGCTAAGAAGATTAGTATTATACTTTATATCGAAGACTTCCTTACTTACTACTCTAGAGGTACCTAATAAGCTTATCCTACTACAGACTACTAGTTAATCGTTATAAGAAATCGCCCTTGATTATCCTCTCGAGCGCTAATTTAGTTAAGAATAATAAACTATCAGACAGTAATATATTTAATAGTATACGAAGGCGGTATTTCTTAAAAAGGGACTAGAGACTCTGACGGTATTCCTTTTTATAGTCTCTTCCTATATTATCTAGGGCCTAATCACTTATTAAAAAGAACTCTATTTTATTAGATAGATCTAGGATCGTTCTAATAGTATAGAGATTACCTTTAATAAGATCTATTTAACCGTAGTACTTTAATAGCTTATCTTTTATAGCTTTAAGGGAGGAAAGTATTAGCTGTTTCTAGGCAACTTTCTTACGACGAAGCTAACGTATCGATCTTTTAAGATAATTAAAGAGCCTATTATAAATACTAAAGATAAGATAAATACTCGAGTTATTAGTCTAGCAGACTAGGGTAGTATATATAAAAAAGGGCTAGAGAATATAAAGTAGATAGTCGATTTGCCGCTACCCCTCTATATTTAATATAAAATAGGGTTAGTTAAAGAACGAGATAGAATAGTACTCGTCGAATATAATACGAAGCCTTCTTACCCGGTAAAGTATAAGAAACGTTGAGTTCTATCGCGTATAGACGTCTTAGATTAGGATAAGCTTTTACCTATTAGACTCGAGCTTTAGAAACCCTTCTTTATATTAAGGACTTCTATTAATAAAGACTATAAGACCTCGAACCTATAATAATAGTTAGTATATTAAATATATAGAATATTATCTACTAGAAGTATACCTTATTTAGGGTATCGGCGATATCTCGCTTCTATTAGCGCGTACGAAGCGATCGAATACGATCCTTAGACTATTATAATTTAGTATTGTTATTTTTTAGTAAGACCTTGATTTTACTAAATAATTCAACTAGACTTAATTGGATAATATAAGTAAGGTAGGGCACTGAAATGATCGTTAAATCTGTATTTAGTTATAGTTCCTAGATTAAATTATTAATTGTAGCTATAAGCGTCTTATTATTAGATATATTATTAGTTGTTACCGCTAGTATACGATCCGTGATTCTATACTTCTATAGAATCTATAGAATAACTTTACCTAGGTTTAAGCTAGAATAAGTTCTAGAAAGTGGCTCGAAACTAAAGAGGACCTCGCGATACTCCTATTCGTTATCTAGGAAGTATCCTATTATAGCTATAAACGCGTCATAGAATAGTGAAGTCTAACAGTTAAGTACGAGTGATAGCTTTACTCTAGATAGGAGTAATTATAGTGTCTCTTATTAATATTATAGCACGAAACCCCGGAGGCGCTCGCGAATCACCTTTCTCGATAGAAAGCTAGGTAGCTTAGGTACTAGCCGTACGAAGGAAAAGAGGTTACAGAATTTTTGATAAGATTAAGAAGTATCTACTCCTATACTTATTAGGTAAAGGTAGGCGCTAGTCTTTTCTCGGCCTATTTAATAGTAAATTTATTATTAGTATAAATATAGGATTTAGACTATAGAGAATATACTATATCACTAAGCAATTGTTAGATACTACTAGTACCCCTCTTCGGTAGTTACTTTCGGTATCTTGGACCGTTAAGATGTTTCTATATCGATGACGTTCTAGTATGATTCGTAGTAGGATACGTAAGAACTGTACGGCACTTATTATATATAAAGCCTAGCTTGCTATCTTTAGCATTTATAACTTATTGGAACCCTTTCTAGTACTCTACTCGACGATTTGTTGGGTTTGTATCCTAGTTGATCCGTTTCGACTTACTATAGCTAGTATTAAGCCACTACTTTATAAATTCCGCTGTTATTTCGGGTATATAGATAATAAATTCGTTAATACGATTAGGCTTAATTCGCGGTAGGGTGCTTAGGGCCCGATATACTACGTAAGATTGATAGTCTAGAAGGTCTAGAACTAAGTTAAGTTAGCCTAGACTTCGCCATAAACCGCAATTGGGGCCAAACCTTCGCCCCAACCCCCAAACCGCAACCGCACTGCGGTTTTTGATGGGTTCTGTTGGGGCCCCAAAAAACCTATTTACAACCCATTTTTACATAAACTTAAGGTCTTGGTATACATAATTCTGCTTATTTATCACTATAAATTACTGTTTTTTAACCTTATATTAGGTACTCTTCTAACTATTATCTTGGATGGGCTACAAAATATTCGAATTTTATATTGCTTTACAGATATTATTAAAATTTAGTTATAGTTATATTATTTAGCCTTTTTTTCTATTAGTTTTAAGCAAAAGTAGTGTGTTGAATTAAGTGTTGTAATTTTTTACATATTTTGCTATAGAGATATATATTTGATATAGTGTAAGCTGAGTGATTTTCCTCGAAGTAAAAGCTAGGGTTCTACAGTTTATGATTTCCCTTGTTATTATACCTTATTAATATCATTCGATAGGGAATTCCATAGTTTAAAATCAGGTATTATTTTTAACTAGAAAGGTACTAGAGGTAAGGCTATATCTAAGTTCAAAGCTACTGTTTTAATGATTATATATAGTTACGAAGTGTTAAGAGGAGTTGGTGGTTTTTTTGCGGGTTGTAGATAGGTTATTACGGTTTATTGATAGGTTATTGCGGGTTATATGCGGTTTATAGTGGTTTATTACAGTTTATAGTGGTTTGTAGTGGTTTATTACGGTTTACAGTGGAGCTTGACCTACTTAGTCAACTAATTAGTAGCGAGATATAGGTTAGAAACGCGATATATCAACTAATTCTTCTTTCTCCTATTTATCGGTCGCGTTTATAAGGATCTAAAGCTTTTCTATAGGTATTATTCCCTCCGTTCTATTATTTTCCCCTTACATTTTACCTTCTATAACTTATTATATCTCAAACTTAGCAGTCAACCTTCTCTTCGTCTATCTACGATAGTAATTTAGACAATCTTATTCCATATAATCATTTTACTCCCGATTTCTTAGAGAGCTAGGAGACTCTACTAACCGAGGATTTTCTCCGACCGGCTATTCCTTTCTCAATTCTATTATACTTAACCCGTATTAGCCCTAATTGTGTAAAAAACTATCTTCTTTACGACGGGATAGTTTATAACGAATAGGTAAGCTAGTGGCTTAAAACTAGCTTTAGGAAAAAGCATAATATACCCTAGGACGTAGCACATCAATCTACTACTTAGAATGATTTCTAATAAGTAGCAAATATCTCGGACGGAGCACTAAAAGTTATATATAAGCGCTGTAGTTAGATTCTTAAGTATCCAAACTTTATCCGAGAGACTAAGGATAGAAGAAAATCGCGTCAAGGAACCTCGACTATAAAAACATACCTTAAAACTGTAGCTTATATTAAGGCCTTATAGGGTTAGAAATCGGATATTACTCGGTTTTTATAAAAGGTATATAGATATTCTACATAATTATAATTACTTAGGCTCTAATTACTATAAGTAGAATATACCGGATATCGAAGAATTCTCTTAGGAACGCTAGGAGTAGGGCCTTCTTACCTTTATTACGGATACACGGCTTCCCTTTCAGCTAGTTGAACATCCTATATTTTATAAATTAATTCAGTAAGCCTAATCCGCCCCTCTTACACTATCTATCCCCTTAGCAAAGATATTACGGCGCCGGCTTAAGGCCTCTATATAAGACTAATAAGAAGGGATCTTACGAACACTTCCTTAAGGTATAAGGATATCTATTGCCCTTAATTGCTAGACCTCACCCTTTACATAGGCCTTTATAGCTATTACCGGCTACTTTATTAATACAGACTAGAGATACCGTAAGGTTCTTCTTAGGTTTGAACCGCTTCATAGATCACATACTAGTATGAATCTAAGTATCGTCCTCCTTAATATCTTAAAACAGCATAAGATTGAGGACCGAGTCTTTACAGTTACGATAGATAATATATCAAACAACTAAACAATAGTTAATACCTTAAAAGAGTCTATATCTGAAGACGTTACTCTTATTCGGGTTCCATGCCTTATACATATAATTCAGCTTAGTCTGAATAAGCTGCTTAGTTATATTAAGGCTTACCCGCTCAATAAATCAACAGATACGCGATAGAATAAGCAGAGATCACTATCTATATATACTAATTCGGGGAAGATTAATATTACTTATACACTTTCGAAGGTAATATATATTCCTCAATTCTCTTAATATATATTACTAACTATTATTACTATTAGATTCGAAATCTTACTATTTATATAAACGCAAGCCCTCAACGCCGAGAGACATTCTATAACCTACAAAGCGATACTATTAAGATTATACCTTTATAGGATATAAAAACGCGTTAGAACTTAACATTCCTAATACTTCGACGTATAAAACGCCTACGGCCAATCTTCCAGCCTTTCTATAATAAGTATAAGCGAGCTGATATAGCGCTTAGTAATAAAGAATAGCGTTAGGTTGATTACCTTCTCTTTCTCACCCAGCCGTTCTTCGATTTTACAATTAAACTCTCGAAGACACGTAACGCTACAACACACTATATCTTCCTAATTTGTAATAAGCTATTTAAATACCTTAAGAAATTAATCTCCCAGCTTACTAGGAAACGAACTAGCTAGAAGCGACAGATATTACAGGCCTTACAAGCATCCCGGAAGAAGCTCGGTCAGTACTACTCTGAGACTGATAATATTCGGGGACATCTATATGCGATCAGTACAATACTTAATCCTATCAATAAGTTCCAGTTCTTTCAAACTAACGATTAGGATAATAATTAGCGAGCAATATACCGACAAAGTCTAGAAGATCACCTATCTCCATATAAAAAGCGCCTAAATCTTCAGCCAAATTCTTCCGAAGCGCCTTCGTTAATCGGATCACAGTCCCGCCTTACCTCTATATTAAAGCCTAACCGTCCATATCTTACGGTTTCGGGCGATAAGATTACACAGTACTTAGATAGTGGTATATCCTCGCCTCTACTTAGACTGCGACATCGCCCATGGACGGGCGGGTGGGCATAGCCCATGGGCCTTATGTAAGCGGGAAATGGGCCCTATGGAGAGGCCCATGGACGGGCCCTACCTAGACTTCGGCAGAACCCATTTTATAACCCATTCTTGGCATGCCAAGGACCCATCGGAACCCATCGGAACCCAAAATACATAAAACCTGCACAAAACCTGCATAAATATACCTAATTAGGCAGGTCTTGGCATTTTTATGCCTAAACTTTAATTTTGGGTTCTTGGCATTGGGTTTTGGGTCGAAGGTTTCGACCCAAAATGGGTTTTGCCGAAGTCTAGCCCTACCCTTAGGGCCCACGGGCCGTGGGCGTCGTGGGCGCCCATGGGCCTTTTTAGTAAGCAAAATTCCTTGACCTCGTGACTTGCATTATTTGTGCAATTTTTCTCTGTATTTTTAAGTAATTTGATTACATGTATATAGTAGTGGCATTGGAATATGGTAGGTTTGGAAGCCTTTATACAATGACTTGACACCACTGTCAATTGTCTGACCGAGGTCAGAAATGAGCTTTGGAAGCCGCTGTATAATGATATCGGCATTCATTATAGTCATGTATTCATACTAATACGATACAAATTGATCATCACTAGGTTTGCCACGCTTCCTTGCTTCTCTTAACCCAGGCCGCCTTTGAGTACCACCCTCATCTCCATAAGGAGGGAGATGAGGACTGCTCTCATCTTCGCTGTCGACTAGCTCACTTCTCTGTCGCTTCCGCGTACTCAGTACTATGGAAGGACAAGGAAGCTGACTCTCCATTATAAACTCGTGCTCGATCAGTCCGATAGGATCATTATCCTCGGAATCCTCACCATCGCTGATTGGTTCAGGTATGTCAGTGGTAAGCTCAGCCTCTCTCTGCTCGTCTGCTTCTTGGATAGAATCTAAGGACGTATCGTCATCGGGTAGTTCTTCCATTTCAATGTCGAACTGGGTTTTACACCGGAATATCATGATATCCTGGACTGTCTTCGCACTTAGCCGCCCACGTCGGTAGTGGCAGACATCCCGTGCTGAATTGAATAGACGTTCAACTCCAGCACCTGTTGCAGGAATGGAGAGAATATCGCGAGTAACACTTGAAAGAATCGAGAATTCATTCTCATATTCCTTCCAGAATTCTAAAGGATCGACCTTTCTCCTTGCTATAATAGGTATAAGTATTCCCGATCGTAATAATAGTGAATGTAACGTACGCTTTTTAAGATATCTAGCGAGTTCGTGCTCTGATGTTGATAGATTAGAGTGAATGTGAGGCCGAATGTCGAGGAGAGCGTCTAGGTCACTTGTACTAGCTGAGTGACGCTTGGGAGTTTGCTCTCCTCGTATGGACTGTGCCTCGGTGTGTCTTTGGGCGTAAGGAGCTATGAACTGGCGAAGCGTTTCCTTGTACTGATCACTCCAGTCTGTGTCGTTCTCCGACGTACCCCATGCCTTACTTGAGAAGAAGTGAAGCTTATACTGGGGTGTAAGAATTGTTCCAATCGTATAGAGACTACTATGGATCTCTTTTGTCTTTGTGTAGTAAGATGTAAGCTTTGCTATCCCAGTATTGAGGGCTTGTAGTATCGCTTTCTTCTATGGTATGGTTTTCGGGGTGAGTCGTGCGATGGATTCCTCGAAGTGCTCGAAGAGGGCATTATAAATACTAAATAATATGATGTACTGTTATCTCTTTGGTCTTTGAAAGTACTGTAGTAAAGCGGTAGAACGGCTCTGTGATATATAGAAGGTAGTCGACCTGCCGCTATTCTGCCTTACTGAGTTTGTATTTCTGAGTCCCAATGTTGTCACAGTATTCATCACATGACTTGCTAAGGCGTTTCGCACGACGAAGCATTAAGAAGGTTGAATTCTAGCGTGTGCGGACATCTTGGATAGGCGTAAGTTTTGCTCTATTGGTCTGGAGACGGAAGAAATCATCACGACGTTGGGGGCTTGCATTAATAAACACAGTAAGCCCTCGAATCTATATATTTATTAGGTATATTAAATAATAAATAAAGTGATACACTTACCTTAATAAGGGTTTGTATAATGACTTGTTCACTCTGGGAAGTACGGAGCGATCGAGCTTGGGCGTGGGCTTGGATATCAGAAACATTCCGATCTGTCGTATCGTTCTGGGGGTCGGCCTTCACTGATCTAAGTAGCTCGCGAAGGCTCAGTTGGATAATATGTGTAAGACAAGGGATTCGAACAACCACTGGGCTATTCGGTAGTTTAAGGGAGTCAATAGAGTCTTGAACCGCCTGTACTAGAGTTGTGTTATTAGATGCGTTATCTGATGTAATCGCTAATATACGATCAGTAATATCAAGCTTCTTGAATATATCTATAAGCACTTCACTTAGATTTATACTAGAATGCGCTCCATCAAGTGGTTCGAACCTAAGTAGAAGCTCACGGTAATTCTAGTCTCGGTCGATAAAGTATCCTGTGATCGCTATGAATGCTTGCTGGAAAGGCGATATCCAGCAGTCAAGGGCGATTGAGAGCTTCGTATCTTGTGGTAAGGTAGCGAGAATTGTATGCTGCTCGTTATCGACTAATTTCTTTAGCCGGCGTTGAGTAGTACGAGGATGGAGTAGGGTAGGTTCAGCTGGAGCCTTTTGTGCTATTCGAATCAAGGAAGCAAACTACTTCCTCTTAAGTATCCGGAAAGGTAGGTTTAGACTGGTAAGATATTCAATCTGCTCTCTTTCCCATTTATCATTCGAGAATTTTGATATATGAGATAACGCTAGTGCCTAATATACAACTTGTTAGTTATCTTAAAGGGTATAATCATATAAGACTTACCGGTATATGCTGTATAGTCTCTTTAATCGACTGTTGTGTAGACTTGCTTTTACTACCCTTTTGGCATTTGCCCGAGGTCATATGCCGCTTCAGTGTATTAGTGCCGCTTTGCTTCGCTCTTGGATGAGGCAATGTGGCCCCATACGTCCGACATATAACCAAAGGTTCGCCTGTAATATGATGTGCTACCTGGTCGAAGTTCTCCTAGACATCTGATGTATGTTTTGCATCCCATCGTAGCCTTTGTGTCTCAGTATCACTGCCGCGTACTGTTGTACGCCACCACTCAATAAACTTTGCTTTAGACGCGTTGTTCATCGCGTCGTAGAGGATAAACTGCTTTCTCCGATTGGGGCCGACGCGTTTGAGTGAGCAATCAAGAAGGGCCGGTTGAGTGAACTCAGACTCTATCAGTGATATAGAGGTCTGTTGGCTGTTGAAGAGACTAGGATCAATATTTGGATCAAAGGTAGAATCAAAGATATCGGCGACGTAGGAGAGGTCTGGTTGAGAGCTCGGAGGAAGTGAAGAAGGCCCTGCGGTATACGCACTAGGTTGAGACATAGTTAATATGCTGTAAGGGATAGTATAAACGAGTCAACGACTAAGGGACAGTGTGTAGTCCTAACTTACAATAGGTAACTTGCGACCGTGTGAAACGGGGGTTACTAGTACAAGGGGGGCTTTGTATAGATCTGATATATCATAAATTGAGTATAGACCCACTATCCTTTATAAGCTGATTGGCTATAAGGGTTTTTGTCCATGGGCGTGCCCACGGGACTATGCCCAAACGCCCATCTCGAGTTAGAATCCAAGGATTTAAAACTCTCAGAATGATAAAACAAGTCTTTTAGTAATAGAATAGACGGAATTTAATGATATAATCTTATATAATAATAATTATACCAATACTCTTTCGATCTACCGGAAAGAATTATATCTAAACGAACGATAGAGTAGAAGACAGAAGTAGTATTTTACTTATAGAAAATGGTAGACATGTACTACTAACTTAAATATATATCTTCAAACTGTTACAGCATGATTTAGTAAGTTAATAAAAATACCACATAATATGGTGTATTTCGATAAGAAATATATTCCAAATCGTATCATGTATATTATAGTTTTTCATTTACTTGGATATTTCAATAAAATTCATAGATGTTGTAGATTAAAGCAGCGATTTTACATGGAGTTGGCAAAACAGGTGTAAATAACAGTTATTTATTGTGCGAAGTCAGCGAGTTATACGTCCATTTTGGGAGAATTTATGCAATGGTGGGCATAGTGGGCATGCCCACGGGCCGTGGGCGTTATGGACGGGCACTCGAAAATCCAAATAGCCCACCGCCCACCGTGGACGGGCGATGGGCACCTCCTAGGTGCCCATGGACGGGCGATGTCGCAGTCTACCTCTACTTTTGCCCTTTATTCTATTAAACTAACTAATCTAGCTACTATTAATATAGCCCCTTTAGAGTTCTAGAGGACTAATACACCTCGCTTCCCCGCTCTTTTAGCTCTCACTCGGGATATTCTCTCAACCCCTACTACTAGTACTAGTATTAAACAATTGTTTAATACCGCTCGAGATAACTATCACTACCGCCATGGTAGGCTACATACGTCCACAATCCAGGAATTGATAATATATCTATATATATCGAAGTTCGACAAAGAATAGGACTCGGCATTATTACAAGAGTTCTTTACACGGGATAAGATTGAAGAAGCTAAGGAAGAGAAGGGGATTACATCTGATATAGTTGATATTGATCCAATCAGTGATACAGAGGAAGATACTAGTCACGAAGAAGGGTAGGATATAGAGGATCTAGATAGTACAGTTGATATAGTGGATCACACAGCTAAGCCTACACTACCTTCTAATTCGGAGAGTAGTACTCAATTACGGGCTAATTTACGAGCTCGTAAGCGTGTGAGACGCGATAAGGATATATATGATTATCATTAGGGAGAGAATACAATCATACAATCTTGTTTTTTATCAAAATAATCTCAGATATGTAAATGAAATACAGAAGAATTCAAGGAAAATTGCATAAATTATGAAGGTCACATGCTCTACAATTCTACTCCACTTTAAAAACCAATTGGGGCCCCATAAACCATTGCGGTTTATAGACCTCGCCCCAAAACCCACCCCAATTGCGGTTTGGGGTGGGGCGGTTTATGGGTTTTGCGGTTTATGGCGAAGTCTAAGTTAGCCTTCGGATAGTATTAGACTTCGGCAAAACCCATTTTGGGTCGAAGGTTTCGACCCAAAACCCAATGCCAAGAGCCCAAAATTAAAGTTTAGGCATAAAAATGCCAAGACCTGCCTAATTAGGTATATTTATGCAGGTTTTGTGCAGGTTTTATGTATTTTGGGTTCCGATGGGTTCCGATGGGTTCCGATGGGTCCTTGGCATGCCAAGAATGGGTTATAAAATGGGTTCTGCCGAAGTCTAGATAGTATTTAGCTCTAGCTTTCGCGTTAGGATAGTGAATCGTTAGGGAGAAGGTATTAGAGCGCGTCGAATAGTAAACTATCCGTAGTATCGAAGCTAGATAACGCGTAGGCGCCGGAGGGCTAAGATATAATAGATTTAGTAAGCTAGTAGAGGGTATAATTATTAAGGAGGAAGAGAATAAGGAACTCACTTATTAGTTCTTTTAAAAAGATACGCGATATTCCTAGAGGATCCGTTTGACCCTATTCTATATACTAGAATTGATCTATCGTCTTTTATATCTATCGACCTATATTTGATTGGCTATTATAGTAGATTATTTTAGAAGAGAACCTTACTTACCCGTATAGAACCTAAAAGTTAACCTTATTTATCCGTAAAGAACCTAGAATTTAACCTAACTTACCTATATAGAACCTAGAGGTTAACCTCGAGTTAGGAAAATCGTCTTATTAAAATTAGCTAAGTCTAATAATAAGAACCTTTAAACTAGCTTTGTAATATATATAGATAATTCAACCCGAATCCTCTAAGACGAATTTATAGAGGGAGGTATAACGATTTAATTGATATAAAAATAATAGGATTTTAACTATATCCTAGTGGTTTTCTTAATAAATTGTAGTTCTGTTAGTGAAGATATATATAGGCTATAGTGTTTAGAATATATATATCTGTATCTTTATATACAATTTCGCTGATAACCTCTATTAACTACCTACCACGTCGATATCATCGAATATTACTTATAATTTATTAATGACTATGCCTTCTATTTACTTCTAAATAATTATTTCTTCATAATTCACCACGTTGACAGAGTAATCAGATAAATACCGCCAGATCAACGAAACAGCTATAAAAGTTTATGCAGCTAAAAGAGGAAAAGCGTCGAAAAATTATATATATGTAGGTTTATGTAGGTTCATGAGGTTGAACCTCAACGACCCTCCTTGAGGTTAAGGTTAGGTTCAGGTTCTGAGATTTGGAACCTATGGGCGGTTCAAAGCCAGGTCTACTAACCACCGTTCTCCCGCTCTACAAGTTCCTTATTAGAAGAGTCTCTTTCAAAGCAATTCAACATACAAAGGACATTTACAAAAGGTATCTCCCAGAGGGAGGGGAAGGTAAACCGCCAATTCCTACAGTTTGTAACTATAACTCTAAGGAGACAGCTGGGATCCCGTGTATCCATCTTATCAAGCAATACGAAGAAGAGAAAAAGAGTTTTGAACCTTCTCTTTTCCACCAGTATTGGCAGTTATACGGCGTCGAGGCACCTCCAATTAACCCATTACTCCTACTCCAAGACCCCCTCCATATTCGCCGACGAGCGCGTCCGCGAGGAGCGCGAAATTTCATTACCCAGCAAGCCACCCAGCAAAGCACCCAGGATATCCTCTCTTCACCAGATCCCCTCACTCAGGATCGATCCACCCAGCGAGATCCATCAGGATTCGAACATATACTTTCGCAGGAACGGGGACGAGGACGTGGCCGAGGACGGGGAACTGATAGTACTGAAACCGGCAGTAGTGAAGCTAGCAGTGGTGGTCGAGGACGTGGACGTGGAGGAAAACGGGCTCGGGGGGGGGGGGGGGGGGGGGGGGGGGGTGCATAAGAAGCAGAATAATCAATATGTAGAGTATTAAGGCAGGAATCAAGCAGAATGTACGATTTTTTTCTCATCAAAATGCATGTTTTTTTACTATGTAAACCAGAATTATATGGGGGTGGCAGAATATATGGCAGAAAACTCTAAACCTGGCAGAAATTGTGGCAGAATTCGGTGTCGCACCCGATCGGGAAGGCGGTAGTATCGATGCCTGATTATTTCAGGCAGGGGGGGGGGGGGGGGTACATAGATCAATCCCCTTATTTTATATTAGTTATCTATTATCTATACTAATAATATCTTATAGAGACTAGCTTCTTTATTTTCTTAATTTTAGGATAAGCTATTAATAGCTATCGGTATATCTTATTAAATAGGTAGGTATAGAGATCTCCTTTATTTAGTACTTTAAGTCGTTCTTTATAAAGAAGTAATCTATTTTATATTATCTATTAGGAACTATCTCTTATTTATACTATTTAGCGGAACTTATTTAATTCTAAACTTCGATAATTAGATTCTCGAACTATTTTAATAACTTTAATAATCTCTAGTTCTTTAGATTAAATTAGAGCTAGATAGACTAATAAAACTCTTTTATTTAAATAGCTTTTTAATAATATTATAAAATGTCGACTCTTATCTATATAAAGTAGAACTATAATAGGAACTTACTCTATCTTACTTATTACTAGTTTATCTATTAAGTTATTATAAAGTATTCTAATAACTGGTAGTCGGTAAAGATATTAAAATAATCCTTTTATAATAATCTTTTAAGCTTAGGTCTCTACTCCTATAATATATAGATAATTATTAAGAGTTCTTTATCTTAGATTTTATAGTTTAGTTCCGTAGATTATATTATCTTCGAATAAAATACTAATTTAGTACTACTCTAAAGACTCTATCTAATATATTAGTTTTAACTTAGGTTTATCGAGTTAGATTAGAATAATAAAGAACCGATATACTTATTAACTTCTACTTTAAATATTAGAAAGCTTCTTTATATATAACTAACTATTCGAAAGAAACGTCTTATCTTATTAGTCGATATAATAGCTTTAAGATTATACTATATCCTTAGATAAATTATCGATAGAAGTTATAAAAGCTAAGGAATAACTAAACTCCTTTTACTATAGTTAGTACTAACTATAACTAGACTACTTATATCTTTCTTTATTAGGTTAATAGTAATATTATCTATACTTATAATTAGACCTGGCAGTGACCCGCGGGTGACCCTCACGACCCTCCACCCGCCCCGCCACTAGGGTGGTCCGAGGGTCACCCGCGGGTGACCCTGAGGGTCGTCAAACAGTACAAACAGGCAAATCTCGTGACATGTATAATTTATGCAGATTTCCTCTGTAATTTTAAGTAACCTGATTACATGCCTGAACTTCTTGAGCAATTAATTTAGTGATATACTGTTGCAACAACTTCTAATATATATTCTTAAACCTAGTTTCTATCTACTACATATCCATTGAGCCTTTTTGACACCTTCCGAACTCTTCCAGACGATCGAGGGAGAGGAATTTCACTATCTTCATCTATACCGTCCTCAGGATTGGTTTATATATTATCACCTTCACTTAGTGAGCCACTTCTTTATCTCCTCCCAAGTATAGTGTTAGATAATGGTTGTAAAGTCGGTCGGGACTGAGTTTGTTCAACCATATCTTCCTCGGTATCACTAATTGGTTCAAATGATACGGTCTCTGTGCTGCTTGCCTCCATCGAAGCTGCAATCTCCTAGGAAGATAGGTACTCGTGGAGAATCAGCCGCTAATTCTCCTATAGATCAAACCTTGTTATATATATAAACATTATGATATCCTAGATTGTCTTCGGCTTAAGTGAACCTCGCCGGTAATAACAAATATCACGCGCAGAGTTGAACAGTCGCTCTACGCCTATACCAGTAGCTAGAATAGACATAATATCACGTGCAATACTTAAAAGAATAGGCTATTTATATTAGTTTTCTTTCCAGAAAGCACGAGGTAATAAACGCTACGGTGCTAGATATATATTAATATTAGTTCGATATAAAGCTCTGAGATCGGTAGTTAGACTTACCGGACTAAAGATATTAAGTTAGCTTATCCTCCTATAGAGCGATAGACTACTAGGAGTCATTCATCTCTAACGCAGATTCAAGCTCGGATATCTTAACCCTAGATAAAAGACCACTTAGCGATAACTGACCTTCCCTAATATTAAGCCGCTCCTTATAGCGCTCAACTTAAGTCTTAAGACTACCTCGGTAAATATCCTTCTAACTAGCTTCGTTAGGATTCTCAGATTCCTATTCCTTTAATAAGAAGAACTGAAGCTTTTAAGATAGAGACAAAATTGTACTAATAGTATAAAGATACCCCTCGATACTATCTATATCTTTATAGTATTTTAAAAGCTTCTCTAACGCGGCTTCGAGGGTAGATTATATAAGCTATTTCTAAGGAACCTTCTTCCGTCTAAGTGTAGCAATAGCCTTCTTAAGGTAATTAAAAAGGCGATTATATATACTAAAAATAACGTAAATACTCGAGTCTTTAGTCTTAGATATAAGACTTATAAACTTATAGAATGGTTTAAGGATAAAGAGTAGATATTTAATCTGCCTCTATTCTCCTAGACTTAACGCAAAGTGAGGCTGCTCGTACTACGAGTAGAAGGTATCGAATACCAGTTATAGTCTCTTCGCTCGCCGAAGTGTTAGAAAAGTTGAATTCTACCGTATCCTAATATCTTAGATTAGAATAAGTTTAGGCTCTTTATCCTAGAGAGTATAAAATGTATCCCGCCGCTATAGGCTTATATTAATATAAATAGCAAGATTCCGAACCTAGAATAGATATTAGTATATAGAAGTAATATTTAGAATATAGCCTACCTTATTAAGTGTATCTGCGATCTCATACTTTCTTTAACGTATACGTAGTGCCCTTATACGATCATCAGACCAGTATAACTCAGCAGTGTCATTACTTAGAGAAGCCTTTATCTTCCCGAGTAGATCTATAAGGCTGATTTAGATAACATAAGCAATACAAGGTACACGGATAATCGTAGAATCAGTGCTTAATTGGATCGTCCTTACTAAGTCGTTTACAGCCTAAACCAGTGTTATATTGTTTGAGGCATTATCGGTAGTGATTACGAGTACTCGATCAAGAATGTTGTACTTTTATAATATACAGGTAACAACCTTACCAAGATACGACCCAGAATATATACCAGAGAGTGGCTCGAAGCTAAGGAGAACCTCTCGGTACTCCCAATCTTCGTTAAGAAAGTAGCCCGTTACTACCATAAACGCCTACTGGAATAGCGATATCCAACAGTCTAGCGTAAGGGAAAGCTTTCCATTCGGTAGTAGACTCTGAAGGAGCCTTTCTTAGTATTCATTAATAAATGCCTTTAACCGCTCACGGATAGTTCGTCGCGAGGGAATAGTTAGTATAGCTGGAGCAAGGCGTGCGTATTTAATTATATCGGCAAACTCCTGGTATTCAAGGAACAAAAATAGAAGATATAACACAGTAATAAGGTTCAGTAGCTTCTGCTCCCAAATATCCTATAAGAAGATAGGAGCCGGTACATTTACTACCTATAGACAAGTTAGTAAAGAAGGTAATATATAAAAATATAATATACAGCTTTCTCTAGTAAATTCCTGATATTCGGTCTTCCTAACGCATATCTAGCACAATTGATCCCCTTCCTATACTTATTCATAGATAAGGTACCGGTATAAGCAGCTGCTAGATAGTTAAGAACCTTCCGACATTGCTTACACATTACACCTGGTTTCCCATCCTTAGTATTCGCCACTTACTCAAAACTATCCTAGCATAGTGCTTGATAGCGCGCGTCCCAGTTGACGCGCTTAGACTTCCCGAATTCTGTCTAAAGCCACTATTCAACGAATTCCTTACTTATTATATCACAGTATAGGGCGAAGGAATTGATACGGTCGGGATTGATTATCGTAAGATAAGGAGGTAGAGGTAGACGTTGCGGAGAGCTTAGAGGGAACGGATAACTATCGTATACCGATATTAAGGTTTATTGACTTTCCGACGCGTGAGGGGTCGTAAATGGTGTATCGGTAGGAAGAATATATTGAAGAGCATCTAACGGTACCCCCTCGTATATTGAGGAAGCATAAGCGTTAGAAAATTGGGACATATTCAATATAGATATGTAAATATAAATGCAGTAAGGAGAGGACTTACAGTAAATTACTTTCTATAATTAAAGTGTAGAGGACTAACATTTACAATTTACGAAGTTGATCTCTCAACTTATCACAACAATTACTATTGGTTAGTTTATAAGGGTCACCCTCAGCGACCCTCGTTTAGACCCTCAACGAACCTCAGCGACCCGCAGTAACCTATAGCAAACCTCCCCTTTCAACTATTTCTGGGTCTACCCTATCTCCTTAGCTAAACCTCACTTTTCTGACCCCTGTCAGAAAGCCAGTAGTGTATCTAGTTATTATACAAAGCCTTCTATACCCTATATTTCTGACCGAGGTCAGAAAATAGACAGTATATCAAGTTAGTATATAAAGCCTATACAACATATTAATTATAAAGATCAAAATAAGATATAGAATAATTCATCCGGTCGCAGCACTATACTATTTAAAAAAAAGTGTGAAATATAGGCTTTTACTTAGAAAAATAAAATCCAAACTACAAGGTATAAACTGGAAGGTATATATATGGAGTAAATATATATATCCACACACAATACCAGCACATTCTCTTCCATATAATATCAACCACTAATTCTATACTGTTTTGGGCTGATTTTACTTTAAATCTACATTTGTATAGTACTTAAAGCTTTTAATCTATTTTTTGAACGTGAGTTGATACGAATCTTAGTAGTGAGGGACTATAACTGCCTCCCAATGCCAATACATGAGTAAAAAACAGTAATTTATTAAGACAGGTAAGCAGATTTATCCACCTTAATTAGGCTTAGCGCGATAGATTTATGCAGCTGCTGGTCGCTGCGGGTCGTGGAGGGTCACCCGCGAGCGACCCTGACCCTCGGAGGGGCGGGTGGAGGGTCCAAGATCATGGACCACCCGGAGGGTCACTGCCAGGTCTACTTATAATAAAGCCTAAGAACTTAATCTTTTTAACTAAGAATTTAAATTTCTATAATATAACTTATAGTCCTACCGCTTATAGATAATAGAGTAATAATCTTCGATATTCTTACTATAGATTAAGATATTATCTATAAAGGCGATCGTATATTTATCTAGATACTTAGAGTATATTATTTATAAATCTCTAGAATATTATTAGACTATTTATTAATCTAAATAGTATTACTTTATATTTAAAGATCTGTATCTTATATAGAATATAATAAAGTCCTCTACTTTAGGTATTAACCGGATCTAGTAGAATCTTTATTAGATATTAAGCTTTAACGTATCTCACCCCATTGCTAGACACACCCTATAGCTGGACACCCAACCTAACCTATTAAATTTAAATGTATTTATCTCAACCAAAACGCCATTAAATTAAATCAACTAACTAACTTGTCTATCTAGACATGTTTCTCTTCTATGCCCTAACAATCTATATATTCCATACCCCCGAGGGGGGCGCGTATATGGCTAAATAGTCGATTCTCTAGGCATACCGGGGCCGGGGGGAGGTACTTCAATTGCTTCTTGTTGCTGTATAATTAATGCAGAGGCTTCTTAAACTGAAAGGCCTTCTTCGGTAGGTATATACCTCCGAGATCTAGTACGCTTTTGCTTCTGCTTCTCGTTAGCGGCGCGTAATTCCTTGATCTCTTACGCTTGTAGAATATGACTTTATATCTAGAGTTGGAAGCCTTTTATAAGCTAGTTTAATATACGATCTAACGGGCTAGATAGACTTCGAGATCTTATACGAAGTAGAGCTTTAATTAACGAAGCCTATCGACGTAGGTCTTTCTCCGTTAAAGGGGTTTTTAGGGTAAAATTCCGGCTTAATTTACTACCCCGGCTAGTAGGGGGGGTTAGGGTTCGAAGCCGGATATTAAGCTTTAAAATCACTCGGTCGGGTCTAAATAGTACTAAACCGGTAGCTAAGAAGCTATTCTTAATTGTCTCCGATTTAAAAGCTTTAATTCGTACGAGAGGATATATTTCGAGGAAGTTAAGTTTATTAATATAGTTAATCCCGCTCTATATCTTAGTTTCAACTATCCAACCGTACGATTGTTTTAATACCGTAAAACAACCTATATTAAGAGGTTGTAAAAGATGAGATAAATACGCTAGTATATAGATTAGTATCACCTTATTTTACTCACAAATTTTATCGAATTTAGGTATTAAATGACTTCTATAGCTATCGAGTATTAAAAGCCGATACTCCCCCTTCGTACGTAAAGAAGTACTAGGAATAAAGAGCCTCTTAAGCTAACGAAGCCCAATTTTATCGAAGGTCCAGCCGTTAGGACTAACTTCGAAGCGCCAATCCTCCGGGAGGCCTTTAAACTATAATTTAATAAAGACTTTACCTTTAAAAATCATATATAGAGGAAGGGCCTAGGCCTTGACAAGTCCCGCAGCACCAGCCAATTTTTGGTTCCGGTGCTGCAGCACTAAATAGAATTCTGGTGCTGTGGTGCTGCGACCATACCTATTTAGGTTAGAGTATTACCTATATAGGAAAGTGATCGGCATGATAATGCCAAGAGAGTACTGAAACTAGCGCCTTGGCGCCAAGCAGGCGCCAAGGCGGGACCAAATCGGCGGGACTTGTCAAGGCCTAGAAGGGCCTAACTAGAAGTATTTATACACTCAATTATAGTTACCTACTCTCGATTTCTAGGTTATAAAAGTGCTCGCCGACTATAGTATTCACTCCTCGTTATAACCTTCGTAGTTACTATTAACCCTATCGCGAAACCGGTCTTATTAAAGTTATAGATATCGTTAGGGTCGATTCTAAATTAAAGGATTGTCTTTTAAACTAGATCAAACCACTCCCTAATGATTTTCAGGTCTTTATATTTCGCTCGCTCGTAGTTATACTATTTCGAGAATCGGGAGGAGGGAAGAGGATATTATTTAACGAATTTTATAACCCAATTTTAGCCGACTAAAAGAAGCGGGGTGGTTCTACGCTTTTAAAGAAGAAGGTCTACTATTTCTCGTACTATAGAGGGCCGGGGGGCTACTCTACGTAGATCTATAGAGAGAATCCATTTTTTAAGAGATTCCTCTTCAATCTAGGTCAATTTCTATAGGCTAACGCTAAAAATCGCGTGGTTTTGTATACTATAGAGGCGTATAGCGAGAGTTGAATTCGGTATATTAAATCGGCGGGCGGTTTCACGAATTGAAGAGATTTCTCGATTCTTAACAGCCTAGATAGCTAGTAAGATCCTACCCTTTTACTCTATTGAATTTTTAGAGCTCCGGGAGCGTATTGGTGGTATAATAGGTAGTTTCGTATAGGTAATAAATAGCTCGGTCAATTATATCAATATACTTTAGACCGGGGTTTATTAAGAATTCAGCTAGTTTAGCTGTTACTTTTATAGTATCTAGCTGGGTAGTAGTAGTTATATACTAAGTAGATCTAACCTTAGCCTAGAAACTATAAATCTAACTCGGTAATACCACTCTATCGTACGGAATTAGTTACTTAATAGCTAGGGGAGATCCTACTTTCCTAGTAGTAATTAAGTTATATTTAGCTGCTATACTCTTAATATAGCTATCTTAATATAACTAAAGCTTCTTTTCTAGACTTCGGCACGACCCACTCTAACCCGGACCCAACCCAACCCAATCCAACCCATTGGGTAACGGTTACCATTAGGGCCCCAATATAGTGTAAACCAGATAAATAGACTTCTAGCGTATAACTATATAATTAATGCATTTTTTGCTTATAATATTGAGTATTTTACTTATAGCGCTCTTCTAGAATAAATTAAGAATAAATTAAATAATTGAATTAGGATATATTTCTCTAATATTATTGAAAAATCCTTATCTACCCTACTCTTACGCTTCCTCCCTAAGGCCCGTATTTAAGTTATAGTCTCTAGTAACTCTGACTCTATTACCTCTATATCTATATCTATTAAATAAGAAGATATCTCTCGTAGTCTATTATCTACTCCTTCTTCCTCTTTATTATCACTAATTAGGTTAAGCTTAGTATCCTCTATATATTTATCGTTCTACTCCTTCGCCGATTTAATCTTAGCTAGTATAAAAAATTGCTTAAGCTACTTTATCTTAATATCTTTAATATTAAATCTTATTATATATAGAAATAATATAAGCTTCTCGATTATTTCGGACTTTAGATAACTATAGCGGTAGTAATAAATATCCTAAGTAGTATTAAAGAGCCGTTCGATACTAGTACTAGTTATTAGAATAGAGAGAATATCGCGAGTAAATAACGTAATTATAGGGAAACGAGATTAGTTCTCCTACTAGAATTAAAGAGGTTTAATATTAATTAGATCTAGTAGTATAAATATATTAATATTATCCTATATAGGGAAGAAATAGATTATAAATATACTACTATCGAGATATTAAGTCATCTTATTACTAGCTAGCTTTATAGATATCTTATTACTCTTTAGTATCTTATTTAGTCTAGAACTAGATAATACTATTATTAGAGTATTAATCGATCCTTAATTTATTATAAAACACTTTTAATACAGAATTAATAATTTCTAAAACGATTTCCGATAGGTATTACGTTAATAAGGCTCCTAGTTATTAGATAGAAAGAACTAAAATCTACTATTAGGTACTAGTATTATCCTAACTATATAGATATATCCTTTATGATTATTAGTTTAAGAGTAGTACTTATTAAGTTTTAAGCGACTAGCTGTAAGTACTTTTAAATATATCTAATTTCTATAGAAAATACTTACGTTTAAGTAGCGCCTCTACTTTAAAAAAGTGATTAAAGAGGGTATTATAAATCTTAAAGATAAGATATATATTATAGTAACCTCCTTTATCTTCGAGAGCTCTATTATATAGTTAAAGAATAGCCGAGTGATTTATAGAAGATAGTCGATTTAACGCTATTCTTAATTATTAAGTAATATCTCCTTATAGCTATACTCCTTATAGAAGGGCTAGAAGAAACTACGTAGTCTCTTTATATAACGAAGTATTAGGAAGGTGGAATTCTACTAAGTCCTTATATCTTAGATTAGAATAAGCTAGAGTCCCTTTTCTTAAAGTCGGAGAAAGGCCGCTTAGTATTATAGACTTATATAGATATATATAGTAAGATAATAGACCATATTTAAGGTATATAAGATCCTCCGTATCTAGTACTAAGTATTTATCTTTACTATTAGATAACTAGTTAGTCTACTTTATTTCTATATTCTTATTTAGAAGGATAGCCTTTAAACGATTAAGGAGCTAATTTAAATAAAGCTAGATAATATAGGTAAGATAGGGTATTCGGATTACTATTATATTACTAGAGAGCGCCTACTAAATAGCCTTAACTACTATCTTATTATTAGTTATAACTCTAAATACCTGATCCTAGATCTTATACTTAACTTGAGTTTTAAGAAGTATACTACTTAGATTTAAACCGGTATAGGAGCTATAAAGTAGTTTAAATCTAAGTAGAAACTCTTAGTATATCTAGTTACTATTAATAAAATAGCTAGTAATAGCTATAAACGCCTAGTTATATAGAGAAGTCTAGTAATCTAATATAATTAAGATTTTTATATTATTAGGTAGTATTTAAAGGATAAATTTCTATCGTTTTATAATAATATTATATAAACGACGATATATTATAGTAGTAGAGGGTATCGAAAGGAGAGATAGTATAGAGCGGGCTAATCGGAATAGCTTATAAAGTATTAAATATTCGATAAGGTAAAATAGAAGTCGATTAAGGGTAAGAAATTAGAGAAGATACTCTTCTTATATTAATTATAAAAAAGGAGCCTTTAATAAGCTATAATCCTATATATCTAGGAGTATTAGGGAAATTGAATAACTAAATAAAGAGGTAAGGAGATACTACTTTTTATAGGAATTAGATAATTTCTCCTTTCCCTCCCTATTAAGCTTTACGATAGCCTACTATCTTTAAATACTTTAATATTATTAATATACTATAATAGCCCTTTCCGCTAGGTAATAGAGAATAGGGATACTCTAGGATCTTTAAGTAGCGCTTATATGTTACCTTTAGCGTACTATCTTTAGTATAGATAATTTAGTAGAAGTTATTCTATATATTTAAATTATAATTTAAATCCTAGGAAATCTTTCTTTTCTACTTATAGTCGGTTTATAGCTACTACTTAACCTATTCTTTATATACTATATTATTATAAAGTATATATATATACCTTTCTCCGATCGGGACTAACGCGAAAAGAGAGTATAGAATCGGTAGAAGGGAGGGCTAAAGGAAGCTAATATTAATAGTATTAAAAGACTTAATTATAAGCTAGCTACTAGATAGGGTTAGAACTCGAGAAGAGGGTATAAGATAGCTAAGGTTATCTATATCTATATCGTAAAGAGTAGGTAAAAAGTTAGAATACTAGCTTTAAGATATTATAACCGAAAAGAGGAATACTATAGAGATAAAGGGGAGAGATAGAGAGAGTATATACTTATAAGGAAGGGTATATAAATATTAAATACCTTAATCCTATAGTAAAGTAGATAGATTAAAAGGTATAAGCTATTATATTATATAATTAGCTATATAAGCTCTATTTAAATAGGTCTAACCTAAGAGAATCTAATAGGACCTAATAGGACCTATCGAAACCTATAAGAATCTATTTATAACCTATCGAAACCTAAGAGAACCTATTTATAACCTATTAAAACTTAAGAGGACCTATTTATAACCTACTCCCTAGAAGATCCATTAAAAATATTTTATTTACCCTCTTAAAAGAGCTTTTCTAACCGCGGTTAGAAATAATAATATATATACCTACCCTCCTAAAAGTGATTTTCCGACTATAGTTAGAAAATATAATTCGGATTATATATAAAAAGTTAAATATAAGAAAAGAGAAATATAGCTTTAATATAATATTAATTATATATAAAATAAAATAATAATAAGATATTTCTATTTATATTTATAGTTATCCTATAATATATATATACTTACCTCTACTATAAATATATATTTTTAACAGTCTATAGTCAATAAATACTTAAATTAATAGAACACTACTATACTATAATTAATATCAATTTTTATCGGTAATCAATATAATATAAAGCCTATTAGCTTTAAATTTAGAGCAATTATATAAATTTTCCAACTCAGTATTATGATAATATAGTAATATTCGATGAACAAACTAGAATAGTTGTAAAGAATAGTCATTTATTTGAATGACTTAGTATCGTTATAAACGCTAAGATCTATATTTTATGCAAAAATGGGTTCAAATAGGTTATTATTAGGTTATTAGGTTTAACCCATTGGGTTTTAGGTTGGGTTGGGTTTTGGGTCGGAGGTTCCGACCCAAAATGGGTTCTGCCGAAGTCTACCTGTTATACCAAATCTCTTGGTATTCCTGTTTCCATTCTAGCTTCCTTATCTACCTCAGTGGTCTAGGTTCGATACCTCGATCTAACTTTGCTGACCTATAAACTGTATGTGTTTCGTCGTAGTATATAATACTGGCTATTCTGTTATATCCTAGGTGTCGTGTATATCCTTTATACGCGTAAGTGGAATCTTTATAAGGGCATCCTACTAGGTCGTCGCCTTCCTTAATCGCATTAATAAGGTGCTGGTCTAGTCTGCTAGTCTAAATCTTATTCTAAAGATAACTGATAAGCTCGTCGGCTTATTTATCGTTACTCGGTTAATAATAGTTCCTAGGACTTTCTAGTAAGTAGTATTTCTAGGATTATTTAGTCTGTTCCCGGGAGCGCGCGTAGCGTTCTTAGACTAATAGTGGTTCCTAGGAATATAATTAGCGTTCCTAGGAGCCCTACTTCTTATTCCTGGGGGTTATTAGACTATTCCGGGGAGTAGTTTAGCTCCTAAGAGATATATTAGGTCTAACACTAACTCTCTACTATATCCTAGTTAATCTCTAGATAATCGATATATAGCTCGTCGGCTAATCCTTTAATATATAGATTACCCGCTATTATCTCTTCTAGGCTTAGGCTTTCTAATTTTACTAAGAGATCTTCTAAGGTTTCCTTTTTTAGAATATCCTATCTAGATTCTCGAGTTATATATAGTTAGACCTGGCTTTGAACCGCCCATAGGTTCCAAATCTCAGAACCTGAACCTAACCTTAACCTTAAGGAGGGTCGTTGAGGTTCAACCTCATGAACCTACATAAACCTACATATATATAATTTTTCGACGCTTTTCCTCTTTTAGCTGTATAATCTTTTATAGCTATTTCGTTGATCTAGCGGTATTTATCTGATTACTTTGTTAACGTGGTGAATTATAAAGAAATAATTATTTAGAAGTAAATAGAAGGCACAGTTATTAATAAATTATGTAATATTCGATGATATCTATATGGTAGGTGGTTAATAGAGGTTATTAGCGAAATTGTATATAAAGATATAGATATATATATTCTAAATACTATAGCCTATATATATCTTTACTAATAGAACTATAATTTATTAAGAAAACCACTAGGATATAGTTAAAATCCCGTTATTTTTATATTAATTAAACCGTTATACCTCCCTCTATAAATTCGTCTTAGAGGATTCGGGTTAAATTATCTATATATATTACAAAGCTAGTTTAAAGGTTCTTATTATTACACTTAGCTAATTTTAACAAGACGATTTTCCTAACTCGAGGTTAACCTCTAGGTTCTATATAGGTAAGTTAGGTTAAATTCTAGGTTCTTTACGGATAAATAAGGTTAACTTTTAGGTTCTATACGGGTAAGTAAGGTTCTCTTCTAAAATAATCTACTATAATAGCTAATTAGATATAGGTCGATAGATATAAAAGATAATAGATCAATTCTAGTACGTAGAATAGGGTTAAACGGATCCCCTAGGAATATTATATATCTTTTTAAAAGAACTAATAAGTGAGTTCCTTATTCTCTTCCTCCTTAATAATTATACCCTCTACTAGCTTACTAAATCTATTATATCTTAGTCCTCCGGCGCCTACGTATTATCTAGCTTCGATATTATAGATAGTTTACTATTCGACGCGCTCTAATACCTTCTCCCTAATAATTCACTATCCTAACGCGAAAGCTAGAGCTAAATACTATCTAAAGGCCAACTTAACTTAGTTCTAGACCTTCTAGACTATCAATCTTATATAGTATATCGGGCCCTAAGCACCCTACCGCGAATTAAGCCTAATTATATTAATAAATTTATTATCTATATACCCGAAATAATAGCGGAATTTATAAAGTAGTAGCTTAATACTAGCTATAACAAGTCGAAATAGATTAACTATAATATAAACCTAATAAATCGTCGAGTAGAGTACTAGAAAGGGTTCTAATAAGTTATAAATACTAAAGATAGTAAGCTAGGCGTTATATATAGACTGCGACAACGCCCACGAAAGTGGAGACACTTTTAGCGTCGCCAAGACATATGCGGGCACTCTTAGCAAGGTGGGTACTGCCAAGAACTAATTATACACATAAAATAGCCTAATAGGGTAATTTTTGCATTATTTTGCATAAGGGTGGGCGATGGGCGTTAAATTCCAAAAGGCCCACGGGCCGTGGACACTTCCTAGTGCCCATGGACGGGCGATGTCGCAGTCTAGTTATATATAATAAGTGTATAGTTCTTACGTATCCTACTACAAATTATACTAGAACGTTATCGATATAGAAATATCTTAATAGTCTAAGGTACCGAAAGTAACTACCGAAGAGGGGTACTAGTAGTATCTAATAATTACTTAGTAACGCGGTATATTCTCTATAGTCTAAATCCTATATTTACACTAATAATAAATTTACTATTAAATAGGCCGAGAAAAGACTAGCGCCTACCTTTATCTAATAAATATAGGAGTAGATACTTCTTAATCTTATTACTATATCGAATTTACCCTTTCTATTTATCGAGTATTAAAAATTCTATAACCTCTTTTCCTTTATACGGCTAGTACCCGAGCTATCTAGCTTTCTATCGAGAAAGGTGATTCGTAAGCGCCTCTAGGGTTTTATACTATAATATTAATAAGAGATACTATAATTACTCCTATCTAGAGTAAAGCTATTACTTATACTTAACTATTAGACTTTACTATTCTATAATACGTTTATAGCTATAATAGGATACTTCCTAGATAACGAATAGGAGTATCGCGAGGTCCTTCTTAGTTTCGAGCTACTTTCTAGAACTTATTCTAGCTTAAACCTAGGTAAAGTTCTTCTCTAGATTCTATAGAAGCATAGAATCACGAATTATATACTAGCGGTAATAACTAATAATATATCTAATAATAAGATATTTATAGCCGCGATTAATAATTCAATCCGGGAACTATAACTAAATATAGATTTAACGATTATTTAAATGCCCTACCTTACTTATATTATCTAATTAAGTCTAGTTAAATTACTTAGTAAAATCAAGGCCTTACTAAAGAATGATAATACTAAATTATAATAGTCTAAGGATCGTATTCGATCGCTTTATACGCGCTAGTAGAAGCGAGATATCACCGATACCCTAAATAGGGTATACTTCTAGTAGATAATATTCTATATATTTAATATACTAACTATTATTATAGGTTCGAGGTCTTATAGTCTTTATTAATAGAAGTCTTTAACGTAAAGAAGGGTTTCTAAAGCTCGAGTCTAATAGGTAAAAGCTTATCCTAATCTAAGATATCTATACGCGATAGAATTTAATATTTCTTATACTTCGCTAGGTAACAAGGCTTCGTACTATATTTAACGAGTACTATTCTATCTCGTTCTTTAACTAACCCTATTTTATATTAAGTATAGAGGGGTAGCGGTAAATCGACTATCTACTTTATATTCTCTAGCCCTTTTTTATATATACTACCCTAGTCTACTAGACTAATAACTCGAGTATTTATCTTATCTTTAGTATTTATAATAGGCTCTTTAATTATCTTAAAAGATCGATACGTTAGCTTCGTCGTAAGAAAGTTACCTAGAAATAGCTAATACTTTCCTCCCTTAAGGCTATAAAAGATAAGCTATTAAAGTACTATAGTTAAATAGATCTTATTAAAGGTAATCTCTATACTATTAGAACGATCCTAGATCTATCTAATAAAATAGAGTTCTTTTTAATAAGTAATTAGGCCCTAGATAATATAGGAAGAGACTATAAAAAGGAATACTATCGGAGTCTCTAGTCCCTTTTTAAGAAATACCGCCTTCGTATACTATTAAATATATTACCGTCTAATAGTTTATTATTCCTAGCTAAATCAGCGCTCGAGAGGATAATTACAGGCGATTCCTTATAACGATTAACTAGTAGTCTATAGTAGGATAAGCTTATTAGATACCTCTAGAGTAGTAAGTAAGGAAGTCTTCGATATAAAGTATAATACTAATCTTCTTAGCTACTATTAATAAATCCGCTTAGATCTTCTAGAGAAACTATAAGAGGGAGTTTCCTATCCTTATAAGTATTACTTATAATATAATATCTATCCTAGCGACTAGTACCGGTATTAAGCGTCTTTTTAACTCTACCCGGGATATTTACTACTATTACTAGGGGTCGTTAAGCCTAGAGACTATCCGTAATATTATATTATATATATATATATAATAAGATTTAATACTAAGGAGGAGTAGCGTTAGATTCTCTAATAATATCTTTTAGAGTAAGAGATCGTAACTACGTCCGAAGAGCTTTATATTAAAATATATTATACCGAAGCTATTAGTGATACTAAGGAAGATATCGAAATATACCTTAATACCCCGGCCGTAGCACTACTCTTAGCCGTTACCGCTAGAAAGCGGCCGGCTATCGATTCTAATAATAAGGAAGACCCTGATACCGATAATATTATAGATCTAGAAGAGACCTTAGAATTACCCTTACCTAATACGCAGTAGCGTATATTAGGTAGAATACGGAAGAGGTCGAGACTATTAGATAGGTATATAGTTTAACAGTTCAAGTCTTAAGAACCCTATATTCTAGATATAATATAGAAAACTGATATTTAAAATCCCTATCGAAGATAAAGCTACAATATATAATATTAGACATATAGTGTCCTTCTATAAGGCTATAAAGTATAAAAATTTTGGTTTACAGTTATAATGCAATACAGCCTGTTTCTATATAATTTATGCAACTGAGCCCGAGTCACGTTTTTTTAGCTGTTTGTCATGTTTGTTTAACCTAAGGTTCGGTCCTCGGATGGAACCTCCCTCAGGTTCCAAAACCTAGAACCTGACCCGCCCAAATGGAGGTTCAGGTTAGGTTCTTCAGGGTCACCCGCGGGTAAGTGCCAGGTCTATATATAGTTCTTCGTATATCGCTCGTATATATTACCGTTTCTCGTACGGTTTCTTCTATTTATATTCTCTCGCGCGGTATCCTAGTTTCCTATATATAAAGTAAAGATTCTTTTATCAGCGCTCCCTTTATTTATCTTAAGTGGCGTCTAACTCTATTAGCTTTAGGCTATACAGATTAGGGTCTCGGGGTACCTTATTATAGCGCCCGTTACTAAATCGGTTAAATCTATGGCTTTTTCCCTTTTTTTATTAATCTATTTCTCGACGTTTATATCGTCGTTCGTTAATACGATTATCGATCTTAATTACGATTATAATAAGTTAGTCTAGGGTTTATAGCCTATTAATTCGTATTAACTTATCCTTAATATCTAGTTTAAGTCCTACCTCGAAGTATAAAATATACGCTCGGTCGGATAGATCTAGGTAGGATATAATTTATTAGAACTTAAAAGGCGTATACCGATACGCTAGTTTATTATCTAATTTTCTATACCTTATATTTAGCTATTTTAGTAGTATCGATATCTCCGAATATTCGCTTAAGGTATTATTAGAAACTACCGTAACTTCCGAAGATTTCGGTAGTTATAGCTAACTATTCGTCGGTTACTTTCTTATAGTAGTCCTAGATATATAGTTTAAGCTAGTTTTAAGCTTGGCTATATAAGTAAGTTAATATAAAGATTATCTTACTAGCTTCGCTAGGTAGCTTAACTTTATTTATATCGATATATATATATATCCAAGTAAGGAATCTTTAAAGCTTAGTTCGGTTTCCTTTAAAGTACTTAGCTTTAGGGATTCGCGGTCTTTGGATAGTATTAGCTAGTACTAAAGCGGTAACTTAAGTATATATCTATACTGGATAGCCTTCTACCTAAGAGTTATACTTTTCCTATTCTACGAGCTACTTTAATAGAGTTTTAACCTACTATTAAAGTTCCTAGGTCTTTAGTTACCTTCTACGCTTCTTCCTAGTTGTCCTACTCCTATCTAGCCGGTATTTTAGCTAAAGGTACCTTACTAGATAATATATTTACTTATAACTCGAAACTTAATTTAAGACGGTCTTTAATATATTATATACTATAAACTAGTTATAGTTAGGTTAGATAGGTTCCGGTTATACTTACCTTAGTATTCCTTATATATCTAATATTAATGATCTGTCGTAACTAAGCTATTACTACGTAGGGTCTTACTATAGCCTAAGTCCTTCTAAGAGATCGAGGAATAATACTAGGTAGAGCGCCGAGTAGATTTATACCGGAGTATTAGTCTACTTATAAGTATTATTAAGTTATAATTAAGTTAAAGAGTTATAGTAATCTAAAAGGTAAATATAAGTAATAATATATAATTGAAGACGAAGAACTAAACTAAGTATATAAGGGAGTGTCCTTATATATCCTTCGTATCCTACTCCTTAGGTGACTTCTCGGAGTCACTTCTAGAGTCACCGCATACTCCTACGTATACTTTCTAGAGTCGATACGGGAGTCACGGTCACGTGTTCCGTAATGCTCGAATGGGTAATTTGTCAGTGTGGGTACTATCCGGTACGGATAGATGCATATATATCGCTCCGTCCCTGATAGTGGGTCTTACTTAGGGTTGATCACGCTCCTGCTCACTGAGCATGATCGTGGTGTAAGGATATACTACTAGTCAGGGTAGATGCCTGTCAGTCAGGTAAGAGAATGGAAGTCAACAAAACTGTCATAAAAGTTAAGGACTGTTTCTTAAGGTCCCCTCAAGTTTTCTCTATGATCCTTCATTATATATAGTCCTCCCCGGATAGATCGGTAGGTCGGTAAAACCGGATATAATATGACGAAGGGAATTGAAGTCACCTCTATAGGATTTCCTTAGCGAGAGGCGGGCGGAATATAACCGTTCTACTATCGAAAGGTTACCGCTCTATCAGACACTACGTGCCTAAGGCATCCTTCCGCGAATAACCTTATAAATAGACTGCGACATCGCCCGTCCATGGGCACTAGGAAGTGTCCACGGCCCGTGGGCCTTTTGGAATTTAACGCCCATCGCCCACCCTTATGCAAAAATAATGCAAAAATTACCCTATTAGGCTATTTTATGTGTATAATTAGTTCTTGGCAGTACCCACCTTGCCAAGAGTGCCCGCATATGTCTTGGCGACGCTAAAAGTGTCTCCACTTTCATGGGCGTTGTCGCAGTCTACTTATAAAGATATATCGTAACAATTTATCCCCTCTCTAGAGATCGTATGCCCTTACGCGGGGTGATAGATAATAGGAAGGAGTATATAATAGGGCAAATAATATAAAATAGGTGTTACGATCTGGAAGAGGTGCGAAGGAGGATTCTGCCATTAGATTCCGACTTCGATGGATGTTTGCATAGTTTGTTTGTTGTTCGACCAGGACCCCATAAAGGTCCTATGAGACTTGTTTCCTCTCTTCCTCTTTTCTTCCTTTCTCTATACTTAGTATTTTCGTTTAATACACTCTTTACTTTGAAGAATTGGCTGGTAATATAATACTAAGTACCATTCTCATTTCTAATAAAGTAGTACGACTGTATAGACTATCGTCCTAATTGGTCTCAGTTACGCTTTACCCCACTCTCCGTTCCTTAGCACCGTATAGCTAAGACTCGAACCGAACTTAAACTGAAATCCGACTAATTAAGATAGTCGGACCGAAACGAAACCTACCCGCGACCCGCGGTAAGCAACCCGTTATTATACCTAATAAAGAAGATAGTAATAAGTAGGATATAATTACTTACGACCCGAATACCCCGAGTCCCGAGATACTAAGACTAGTTAGTTAGTACTAGTAGATAGGCCTTGACAAGTCACGCGGTACCAAGCAAATTTTGGTACCGTTGCTCGGTGCTGTATGGTACCGCGTGACTAACGTGACTAAACTAAACCTATTTAGGTAATTTTATTACCTAAATAGGCAGTTCAACGTCTCTTGGCATAGAATTTAAGGTTTACTCCTGCCAAGAAGCCTTGGCGGTACCATTCTTGCGTGACTTGTCAAGGCCTATTTGTAACCCAGTTTGGGGCCCCAGACCCAGTACTGGGTTACCCAGTCCGACCCAGACCCATTACTGGGTCGAAGGTCTTGACCCAAAACCCAACCCAGACTGGGTTGGGTCTGGGTTGGGTCTGGGTTTTACTAGGCCTTGACAACTCCCATGGGACTACAAAATTTTTGGTCCCATATCCTGGTCCCATCTACTCCCATGGGACTAAAAAAATTCTGGTCCCATAACCCTAGTAGTCCCATGGGACTCCCGTGGGACTTATGGGACTCCCATATGGTCCCACGCTAGTATAATTTTACCAAGAATTTCCTCTTTCGGCTGCACAAATCTGCAAAGTAATCAGATAAAATACTGTTATTTACAGGTGTATAAGCGTCCCTACCTTCAATATCAACCAATATGGTTTTTTTATATGACATAGTCTGCAATTAAGTGCATAAATGACTTGAGTCTATATTAAAAAGTATCTTCCTTTGAGATAAAAAGTTATATAATAGACCATTATCGCCTATTAGTATAAAAGAGATATAAACATTGTATTTGGTGGAAGTAGTTGAACAAGATATATATATTCATATAAGGTACTAAACTACATTTCTCAAATATTATTGCGATTGCAAAAATTCGATAGATATATAGTAAAACATAATTAATTCTTATACCATAAGAAACGTTACCCCTAAGTTATTTATTTTTATCTTAGAATTACTATTCTCTACTATATGGTTATTACAGAATTTTAGGATAAAGTAGGTTTAAAAGTGAAGATTTTCCAATTGAAGTTATAAGGGATTCTAGATACCCCTAGATCTATCAACTTCCCCTTTATATAGGAGTCCTACAGGAGTCCTACGGGACTCCCGTAGGACTCCTATCAAATAAACCAATAAGTGAGATATAATAAGTGGGTCGTTACCTATTTATAATATATAGTCGCGCTACTTATTATTTAGAATCTACTAGTAGCTAGACGCGACTCTCCTAATTATAAAGGTAGGCCTTAGAGATATCCTTTTTATACCCTCTTCCGTTTTAATAAAATTATTATTCGAGTATATCTCAATATAAACTATATACTAAGGCTAGCCCTTTATCCTAGGTTTCGTTCTCCTAAGCGGGAAACCCTCCACCTTCTTCAGTCTATAGTATTAGTATTATTAATAAGCCCCTTACGCTAGATTATTTAATTAGCTAGCAGCCGATCTACAGCGGGCCCGAATCTTCAATCCTCTAAATAGAGCCGAATCCGATTCCTCTAACCCTCCGTTATATCGGTCCTAAATATCAGAAGTTCTAGGTTCTTTAGACTTTAATAAATAAAACCGACTTTATTAAGTGGTAGCGTTATACAGTAGATACACAACTATACCCTCCGCTACGTAAAGTGAACTTTAATATAAGGTATACCTCTACCGCTTAGGAGCACTTTAATCAAGTAGCCTACTTCCAAACTAGGAAACTAATAGCACTCTATCGGAGATATAGAAAAGCAATTTTACACCCATCCTTATCAGCAAATAGTTTAAAGTCACTCGCTACGCATTTATCTAGTCGCGTATATATAACTATATCGAAAAAGGGGTCTATATAATAGGATATATAGCAATCACTCGAACTTACGGTATTATATATATCTGATTCTATATTCTATCTATCTAATACTAATACTTTTATTATATTTAGTCCACTCGCCTAACTACCCGGAAGGTATTTAACTAACAGCGATTCGAAAAAGCCTAAGTTAAATTTATAGCGAACTCACGCCTTCTATTCGAGGTCCTCCGGTATAAAGAATTCGAAGACCTTATTACAGAGGCTTAGCTTTCTTAATAAAAGCTTACCCTTCTATTACTAAAGAGCGCGCGGCGTCGGCTCTAGTCAATCGTCTATACAGAGCAGTAAAAGCTTCTTTCTCTACTCCTAGCTAGAGCAAAGTTATCAATTACCCTTAATTATTAGACTTCGCCCTTCTAATAGGCATTTATAGCAATTACAGGCTATTTTGTGGATACCAATTAGGATTATTATAAGATCCTTCTAGGTTTTATACTAGTTTACAGCTAGTATATAGGCTCTAATCTCGCAGATATTCTCCTTAGGGTTCTTTAGCAGCAGAATATTATAAATCGAGTAATTACAATTACTATAGATAACGCGTTAAACAATAAGACCTTAGTTAATAGTCTATATAATTCAATCGAACGGATAGAGCTTCCTAATTTCACCGAAATTATACGGGTTCTATACCTTACTTATATAATTTAATTAAATCTAAAAGATCTCCTTAGCCTAATAAAGGCTGATCTAAAAAACGATAAAATAGTAACAGTCTGGTCAGAAGAAAACGGGAGTATTCTTTAATAAGTAAAGAGACAAAAGGGAATCATTTATACACTAGCTAAGGTATAGTAATTAAAGCATTCCTACAATTTCATTTTATACTAACCACTATACTACTAGGTACGGGCCTTTATAGTTTTTATTAATACTAGTCTATAGCGACGGGAGGCATTTCTAAATCTATAAAGTGAAGAACTAAGGCTTACTCCGATCTAGAATATACGAACTCGGTAGAACTCAATATATCTTATACTCTAGCGCGCTAATCGACTTTCCGGTAGCTACTAACGGTATTACGTAGAACATTAGCGCCTAGAATTCCGGCTAAGCAAAAGCGAGTAGCGGCAGATCGAATACTTACTCTATATCATAAAGCCTTTCTATAGATAGACCGTTAGCCTATTAAAGATCAAGGCGACAACAATATATAATATATTCCGGGTCTATAACCGACTATTTACCCATTTTAAGTAGGTATAGGCCAGCCTTCGATAAAAGAAAGTACCTTAGAAAAAGGCTATACTAAAGGCCCTTAAGGCCGGAAGTAAGAAACTCTCAATATACTATAAAGCGACTAAGCAAGCATATAGTAGCCTATATACAATTAGTACAATTCTTATACCCCAGTATAAGCTTAAATTCTTTAAAGGGCCAGAATAGGCAGGTAATATTAATAGTATAGATTCCTCCTAGTATAATATATATAAGACTTCTCTTTATAGGCACTTAGAGGAATACTCAAAACGCCAGCCAGAAAAGTAAGTACTTACGAAGGTAAAGTCCTCCTTGTATAGTATAAATATAATAATAAGTCTCTTCGAAGAGGATCAGCTAGAGCCACTACCGCAGCCGAAGACTAGGTAGCAAGAAGAACTAAAGGGATATCTTAATACTAGTATATTTATATAATTATAATCATAAGTTAACTAATCTAATTCTATATAGAACGGAGCTTAATCAACCTATACTACTTTTAGAAAGAGAACGAGTATCGGTTTCCGACACTCGTAGCGGTCGCACGGGATATTTTCTCTATCCTAGCCACCGGTGTAGGTGTTAAGCGCCTCTTTAATACTGCTCGCGATATCTACCATTATCGACGAGGGTTATTAAACGAAGCAACAATCTAGGATCTAATGATACTCCGTTATTTGTCTAAGTTTGATATTAAGAGCGAGGAAACTAGTAAAGAGTTCTAACCTAAATCTATTCTAAATACAGACGAAAGGACGGAGGCTGATAAGGTAAGGGAAGCAAATCTTCCCGAGTCTATATTAGAGGGAATTAGCGAGGGTGAAGATAGTAAGGACTTAGATAAAGTCGGAGGTATTAATATTGATATAGATTAGGAGGCTGCTGAGGAGTCAGAGGATAATTCGGCACTACATCCATTACCTCTTATTGTTATTGATAGTACAAGTCAAGCTCGACCCCAAAGAGATCGTAAGAGGCGTAGGGATGATGATCTATACGAGTATACTAGATAGTTCAATCATTACATTCTATGCCACCCTATATTCTGACCGCGGTCAAAAGCCTATAATAGCTAAATAAGCATATATTCTGACCGCGGTTAGAAATCCTAGTTATAGAAAGTATGGTTTGGGTTTGCTGTTTTTAGCGCACTCTACTCTCACTATAAGCCAAATACCTATTAATACAGGGCATTTCTTCATATCTTATGCAGGTCACGTTTTTCTGCATGTTTGCATTGTTTACAGTCCCATGGGAGTCCCATCATAGTCCCATGGGACCGGACTGGGTACCCTAATCCCATCTCTTGGCACTCCCATGGGACCAAATGGTGGGAGTTGGCAAGGTCTAGGTTTTACTGGGTCGTGCGGAAGACTACTAAGGATGCAGGCATTAATTATACCGCCTACCTAATTAAGTGTCACTACTACCTTAACACCTACTTCTTCCTACCGCTCTCCACACCGCCTTCATATCAAACCACCTATATAATACTAGCCAGACGGTAGGTACCTACTAGACTGCGGCATATCCGCTCCAATGGATATCAGGTCGATCCTTATATCCGCACTAGTAAAATCCCGCTAAATTTACTATATCTAGTAATCTTTTTGATATCACTATAGATTTTAGTCACATGATCGCCCAAATAGGTAATTCCTTTGCATTTCTTGGCATGTTTGCTCTGTTTGATATCCATTGGATATCCGCGGATATTGCGGATCGTGCCGCAGTCTAGTACCTACAATTTATATATAAGCCCCTAACAAAATTAAGTCACTTTTGTTATATTATGCTTTGTACAATTATATAGATAGGATCAAACAAATTGATACTCTAATTCTGATTTACATATATTAACCTACCTTCTTTATACCCATTTTTTCTTCGTCAAATTTATCAAATTTAACTATCAATATAGCCTCCCTAGGCCTAGAATATCTGGAATCCGACCTAGAGATTGTTCCTAAGTCCCCACTTGCTATACTAATCACCGAGTCTCGATCTCCTACTACGCCAATCACCGAGTCCCTACTTAATACGCTAATTACCGAGTCCCTTCCCGCGGAGCTAATACTAAGCTTTACGTTCCCCCTTCCGCCGATAGATCGGATATACTATATACTAGAGGAAGGGGTCGAAGCTATCAATTCCTTCGTACGTCCGTATAGCTATACCGTTATAATACGACGTTTAAAGTTTATATAGAAGGGAAAGGGTATTAAGAAAACCGTCTCCCTTTACTATAACCGAGGATCCCCCCTAAGTAAAACGGCGGAATACTAGTATACTTGTATTTAGGTGCCCCTTTATAATCGTGCTTCGTCTTAATCTCTAGAGTGGTATTTGGTATATAATAGTGAGAAATTCTATATATAACTATAAACCCTCGCCGCCGTCAACCTACCCTGCTTAGCGGGCGCTCGAGCTTATATATAAGAGAGATAAGGTCGAGAACGTATTTCGTTAAGGCCGTATAACCCGTCAAATCCTTACTAAGCTACGTAAGGCTGATCCCGAGAGTACTATTATTGCCTAGGATATCTATAATACCCGTAAGAAGCTAAATTAGCTTTTCTTAGCTAGCCGAATACCTATCTAAGCTCTTTTATAAGAACTTCTAAAGGACGGAGATTAGATCTTTAAATACGAAATCGACGATTAATACTATGTCTCTGCTTTATTCTATATATATAAATCTAGTATTAAAATACTATAAATAAACCTATAGGTTATCTCTATAGATTGTATATATAAGACTAATTAATATAGTCTTCCTTTACTTAATATTATAGGATTTGCTACGATAGGATTAACCTTCTATACTGGCTTTACCTTTATACGTAATAAGAAGGAGGATATATATAAAGTTATGCTTAGCTACCTTACTGAAGTATACTAGTCCCTTAGTCTTACTCCTCCTTACCCCTATATAATCTTTATAGATAAAGAGAAAGCACTTATCACTGCTATTGAGAGCGTTTTCTTAGAGATAAAGTATATACTTTGTATCTAGTATATTAATATAAGGATTATGAAGCTTGCTCGTCCCCTTCTAGCCGATTAAGTCGTATAAGCCTGCCGTAATCGTAATTAGTCTACTAAGGCCTAGTCTACCTAGTCTACCTAGTCTTCTTAGCGCTAAAATAAAGCTTAATAAGCTAAAGAAGACCGCGAAAAAGTCGAAGAGGGGTAGAAGAAGATACTTTAAAGATAGAGCCGTATTATCTACGCGATAATAATAGAGGAATACTATCGTTAGTGGGTAAATTTTAAAGAATAGTATAATAATCCCCTTTTCTAGCCTTTAGTCGAGTATATATAAAAGGAATAGCTTAATGACTGCCCCGAGCGCTTTCTCTATATTTATACCTCCTAGTACCTTTATCTTAATAAAATTGCGATTTCTTATGCTAAAGGTACTTATTAGCTTCTAAAGCTTAGTCTTTAGGTATTAAATAACGATTTACTAGTTATACTTTGTAGTTTTGATCGCTTAGTTAACCTCCAATTTACTAAGCTTAAGAATAGAATTAATAATTAGAAGATTCGGAGGCTAAGAAAGTAAGTTCCGCTACTTTACCGCCTTCTTACTAATCGGATCTTATTACGGGCGATTGAACTTATAAAGGAGGTATACGAGAGATATCTACTAGAGGGAGGAGAGGGGAAGCGACTAATCTACCCTATCTGTGACTGTAATTCGAAGAATACCTCTAGATTTCCGTATATTTATATTATTAAGGAGTATAAGAACGAGAAGAAGTCCCTAGAACTAGACCTTTTCTATCAATATTAGTACTTATATAGTGTGAATAATGCTCCTCTAATTGACCCCTCGCTTCTTATATAAGATCCCCTTCGTGCTTATCGACGAGGACGACCCCGAGGTGCGAGGAATTTACCAACTATCTAGACCGAGAATACCTAGTCTTCCCCCGATCTATTAATATAAGAGAGCTCCTCTATCTACCGAGACCCATTATTATAGGAATTAAGCCGAGGTCGGGTACGTGGTATAGGACGAGGACGAGGACGCGGTCGAGGATAGGGTAGTAGTAGAACCGGGGGTGGTGAAACTGGTAATAGTAAAGCTAGTAGTGGTGGTCGAGGACGTGGTCGAGGACGAAAACGCGCGCGCGGAGGGACCTAAAAAGAAGTATATATAATATGTAGAGTAGATCAATACAGAAATCAATGAAATGTACGATTTTTTCTGATCAAAATGTAGTGTTTTTTACTATATAAACCAGAATTATATGGGGGTGGCAGAATATATGGCAGAAAATTCTGTATCTGGCAGAAATATATGGCGGAATCCGGTGTCGCACCCGATTGAGAAGGCGGTATAATTAATGCCTGGATCCTCAGGTAGGGGGTGTCCGATTACAGGGGGGGGGGTGTCCCTGTACCAATCCCCAAAATTTATACAGCTAAAAGAGGAAAAGCGTCGAAAAATTATGTATATGTAGGTTCATATAGGTTCATGAGGTTGAACCTTAACGACCCTCCTTAAGGTTAAGGTTAGGTTTAGGTTCTGAGATTTGGAACCTATGGGCGGTTCAAAGCCAGGTCTACTTAATACTCTAGAAATTTAGTAGAGTAAGAGGGTAGAATCTTACTAGCTATCCAGGCTTTTAAGAATCAAGAAATCCCTTCAATTCACGAAGTCGTACGCCGTTTTAATATACCACGTTCAATACTTTAAGATCGACTATATAGCTATTAGTAACGCGCGAATTCTCGCGTCAATTTATCTAAATTAACCGAAATTGAAGAGCAATCTCTTAAAAAATAGATTCTCTCTATAGATCTATACAGAGTAGCCCCCCGGCCCTCTATAGTATGAGAAATAGCGGATCTTCTCCTCGAAAAGCGTAGAACTACCCTAGTTCTTTCGGTTAGCTAAAATTAGGTTATAAAAATTATAAAATAACTTCCTCTCCTCTCCTCCTAATTCTCGAAACGGTATAACTACGAGCGTACGAAATATAAAGACCTTAAAATTATTAAGTAGTTCGATATAGTTTAAAAGATAATCCTTTGATTTAGAATAAATCCTAACGATATTTATAACTTTAATCAGACTAGCTTTATAATAGGATTAGCTATAACTATAAAGGTTATTTATTATAAAGAGTAAAAACTATAGTTAGTATTTACTTTTATAACCGAGAAATCGAGAGTAGGTAACTATTATTAAGTATATAAATACTTTAGGTTAGGCCCTTCCTCTATATATAATTTTTAAAGGTAAAGTCTTTATTAAATTATAGTTTAACAGCCTCCCGGAGGATTGGCGCTTTAAAGTTAGTCCTAATAGCTAGACCTCTAATAAGATTAGAATTCGTTAGCTTAAGAAGCTCTTTATTCCTAGTACTTCACGTATAAAGGGGGTATACCGGCTATTAATTCTTAACGGCCACAGAAGTCATTTAATACCTAAATTTAATAAAATTTACGAGTAAAATAAGGTAATACCAATCTATATACTAGTATATTTATCTTATCTTTTATAACCTCTAGATATTAGTTATTTTACGGTATTAAAATATATATATAGTCGGATAGTTAAAATTAAGATACGGGACGGGATTAATTATATTAATAAACTTAACTTCCTCGAAGTATACCCTCTCGTACGAATCAAAGCTTTTAAATTAGAGACGATTAAAAATAGCTTCGTAGTAGCTAGTTTAGTCCCTTTTAAACCGGAGAGAGTGATCTTAAAGCTTAATATTTAGCTTCGAACGCCTACCCCCCCTCCCCCCCCCCCTAGCCGGGGGAGCGAATTAAGTCGAAATTTTATACTAAAAATACTAATTACAGAGAAAGATCTATATCGGTAGGCTTCGTTAATTAAAGCTCTACTTTATATAAGATCTCGAAGCCTACCTAGCCCGTCAGATCGTATATTAAACTAGTTTATGAAAGGCTTCCGTCTTATAATATAAGGTGGTATCCTACTCGCTAAAGAAAATAAGGGATTACGCGCCGCTAACGAGAAGCAGAAGCAAAAGCGTACTAGATCTCGGAGGTATATATCTGCCGAAGAAGGCCTTTCAGTTCAAGAAGCCTCTACATTAATTATGCGGCAACAAGAAGCAATTGAAGCACCTCCCCCCGGCCCCGGCATGCCTGGAGAATCGACTATTCAGCCACGTACGCGCCCCCCTCGGGGGTGTGGAATATGCAGATTGCCAGGGCATAGAAGAGAAACATGTCCAGATAGACCAGTTACTTAGTTGATTTAAATGGTGTTTTGGTTGAGATAAATGCATTTAAATTTAATAGGTTGGGTGGGGTGGGCGGTTCGTATGTGAAATACGTTATTTATACTATATTACTATTTCTTAATCTTTCTAATGGAATGTTATTATAGGTTTATAACCTCTTTCTATAAAAAAAGGTAAATTCCTCGTTATATCTTATAGAAGAATCGAAGCTATAAAATTAACTATTAGTAGAACCTCTAACTAATTATCCTAATTTTATTTAATATATAGATATAGTCTCTATACTATATACTAATTAGTAATCTTACTCTATCTATCTATTTAAGGATAGTATATAGTCGATAGGTTCCTCTTAATATTAAACATTCAATACAACTTAGTCTAGAATTCCGAAATAAACTATCCTCGATCTAATATAATTATTTTTAGAATACTAATCATTCGAATAATATTATCGATGAATAGTTCAGCTATCTACTTTATATTTATATCTTTATAATAAAGAAGATATTAGCCTTTTAGTTAACTATAATAAAAATTATATTATAGTTATAATAATCCTTTAAGAATAAATAGAAATCTATAAGGATATATTATTAAGATCTATTAGGAACAGATAATAGTTATAGTAATCTAGATATATAATCTCTCTAAGTCTTTATATATTTATAGGTTAAATAATTCTTAATATAGCGCTTTATATTAGTTATCTATCTAGGCTAATAATATCTTATAGTTAGATATAAGTTTCTTTAACTTCTTAATATTTAGATATACTATTAATAGTTAATAGTATATATTATTAAATAAATAAGTATAGAGATCTTCTTTATTAGATATTTTAAGATAATCCTAATAGAGAAGTAACATTTCTTAGTAGAATTTATCTAATTCTAGATTTTAATAATTAGCTTCTTTTACTTATTTAAGAATTTCTTTGAATTAGATAGAACTAAATAAACTAAAAGAACTTCTTTATCTAAATAGTCTTTTAAAAGTATAATAGATTATTATCTATTATCTATATAAAGAGATTCTTTTTATAATAAGATATTAGTAATCATATTTTTTTATTAAGATAATATTTAATTATAAAGTAAAACAAAAAAAGGAGTTTATTTTATCTTATTAATAATTTATTTATTAAATTATTATAAATTATTATAAAATATTTAACTAATTAATCTATAAGGATTTTAAAACGATCTTTTAAGATAGATCCTTTAATTTAGATCTCTATTCTTATAATATATATATAATTATAAGAAGTTAATTATTATATATTTTATAATTTAATTCTATAGATTATATAGTTTTTAAGAATATTATTAGATATTAGAAGTCTTAATTCTTTATAGTATTAGAAGAGTACTACTCTTAGAACTCTACTAGATATATCTATATTAATCTAAGTTTATTAAATTAGATTATAGTATTAAAGAATTAATATATTAACTAACTTCTTCAAAAACTAGAATACTTCTTTATATTTTATTAACTATTTAAATAAGATATTCTATCTACTATATCCTTAAAGAAATTATCTATAAAAACTATAGAATCTAAAGAATAACTAAACCCTCTTTATAGTAGTTATATAGTCTATAATTATATAACTTAAATATTTTTTAGATTAATAGCTATACTATCTATACTTACAATAAAGCTAAGAAACTTTATCTTTTATACTATAAATTTATATTTTAGTAGTATAATTTAAAAACCTACTTTTTAAAGTTATAAAAGTACTTTATAGACTTACTACTAGTATTCCTTAATTATCTTACTATAAATTAGGATATTATCTATAAAAATAATAATATATTTATCTATATATTCTTAGTATACTATTTATAAATCTTTAGAATATTATAAGATCCTTTATATTTAGTATTAAATAGATTTAATAGAAATCTTAATAAATATCTAACTTTATAAAGAATTTAGCCTTACTTATTATATATTATAGGACTTCATTAATTAAAGGTAGAGAATAATAGTTTATTTTTATAATAGTATTTAACTTTAAAAAATCGATATAAAAATAGAGACTATTACTAAGTTTCTTTACTATTAGAATTAGTAAGATATATAAAGCTAAATTTAGAATAATAAATCATTTTTTAAGATTATTAAAGATATATTTCTTTACTTTTAGAAGAATCTTTAAGATTTTATCAATTTTAGGATTTTAGATATATACTTTTTATATTAATAATATAATTAATTTTATAGAGGAAGATTATAAAGATTTTAACTTCTTTATTAATATTCTCTTTCTTATAAAGTCTATTAAAGCTAATACCTCTAATAGTACTTCTTTATTCTAATCTTTAATCTTTAAGATAACTATTTTTATATCATTATTTAAATTCTAAGTTATTTTCTACTACTTCTTTTTTTATTAGTATCTATACTAATATTCTCTTAAATAAAAATAGTTTTTAATTATTATGCCTTACTGCTTCTCTTACTTTTTAAAGAGATAATCTCTATAATCTATATCTACTTAATAATTAACATTATATTTTAGTTTTTAAAGGATAAAGATAGATATAGATACTATTATTTTATCTACTACTTTATTAAAAAGTATCTTTTCTTATAGCTAGATTATATAATATCGCTTATAATCGAGGAGAATATTATATTCTATAAACTATATATATATATATATATATAAGGATGATATTATATTTTCTAAGATCTATAATTAATATTAGGATTTATTACTATATTTAACTATTTACTCTAATATTACTTAATACTAAAAGAGAAAAGGAATATCTATTATATATTAGTTATATATTAAATATTAAGCTATCTTAAGGACCTCCGATTAACTTTTATAAATTTTGTAAAATAATATTTTATAACTACCTAGATAGGAGACTTTATCTAGATAGTAACTTTTCGCTAGTTAGAATTAGACTCTAACTCTTTAATCTTAATAATTTAAGATCTAGGCTTTATAGTAGTAATTCTAAGATTTAGTTACTAATAACTAAGCCTTAATAAGTCATATAGTACCGGTATTATAGTACTAGTACTATAGTAGTACTAGATATTTAATTTAATACTATAATACTATAGCGGGCGTACTATAGTACTATAAATAGTATAAATATAACTAACCTCGCGATATATATAAGTTATATAGAAAAGCTAGTAATCTTTAGGTATTTTACTTATAGTAAATATAGAATCTAGAAAAGATTATTATTATATTTATTTAATTATTTACGCTTTATTTAGTCCTCTTAGTATATATATATTTATTCCTTATACAGATATTAACTATTACTTTATATAATTCTAACTATTAGGCGATAATTTAGAAGCTTAACTAAGTCTATCTCTTAATCAAGAGGTAGGTCTAGGTCCTAAAGACTAAGTAAAATATTATCATTATATGCGTCTATATTATTAGCTTTAGATATATATTTACTTTTAGGCTTAAGTTCCTTATTATCGCTAATACTAGCTATATTATAATTAGATGGTTAGGCCTCTACCTTATCTATCTCTATCCTTTTACTTAGATCCTAGCTTTCTGTAGATAGCTAGTCTTAAGTATAATTTATATTAAAATATATTATATAACGGAGTATTATTGGATCTTAAATAGCTATTATATTAAAAGATCTATATCTATAATAGTAGATATCCTAGGATATATATAAAGTAAATAAATATATCCTTATATAATACTAGTATATTCTCTTCTATATAATATTAACTACTAATGCTAGACTATTTTAGGCTAACTTTACTATAAATCTATATTTATATAGTACTTAAAGCTTTTAATCTATTTTTTTAATATAAGTTAATATAAATCTTAGTAATAAGTGACTATACCTGCCTCCTAATACTAATATATAAGTAAAAAATAATAATTTATTAAAATAAGTTAGTATTTTATCTATCTATTTAAGATAATTCTTAGTAGAATTATACTAGTATAGTACTAACATTAGCTTAGTCCTATAATATTTCGTAGTACTATAGGACTTATTAAGGCCTACTAATAGACTAGTTAAACTAGTACTTATTTTATACTTTCTTTACATAAGGAGTATATTCATTAGTAGTTACTCCGTATCATATTTAAAATTTATATTCTTACAACTTAGAGTATATAAATTATAAAATACCAATTATATTAAATATAAATAAATACAATTATAACTAATCTCACATAACTAGACATTCAAAATATAATTGTAATATAAGGTTTAATTATAACTTATGACTTATAATAAATAATCTTATAATAAATATAAAGTCATAATATTATAAAGATCATAATTAATTCAAATATATGATTCATTAATATTTAAATGTAATATTAATACTATACTATAATATAATGAAATCATTTAATCTAAATTAAATGTAACATTAATGTTGCATTATGAATCTAATGAAATCATTATATCTAAAACTAATTATGATTATAATATTTATAAATACAGGGCAATGACCCTAGTATATAGATTTTTTTTATTCTTCACGGGTTTTTTTTCTTACTGAATGGATTGATTTACATTACTTCTTATATTTTTGATACTAATTTTGTTATCTATTCTCCTTCCTAATCCTTTTCCCTATAACCTCCAAGACTCCGATAGTACTACCTCTACTTCTAGCTAAGATAGTTAAGCGGTTATAAGAGGTACTCTTAGACTCTTACTATAAGTTAATTTTATATAATATACTCTAGTAGTTCTATATAAAGACTTTAAAAGATATTAAATCTTAGTTAACTATCTATATTATTTAGCTTTAAAGTAGATATAGGAGTTTCGAGTATAAGTTATATTTTTAGTTCTTTTTAATAATAATAGCTTCCTCTATAAGCTATATAAATTCGGTAAGGAAATTAGTAAAGCTATCTTTAGATTTTATATAAGATATAGGCTTTAGTATAGCGATTCGGGTTCGCGAAAATAGTCTTTAAGTAAACAATTATATTATTAATATTAATATATAGGTTACTTAAGTTAGAACTTATTTAGGGTATAATATATAACTAAGCCTTTCTCTTATAATGACTTTATATATAAAGCTTATAATAAACTAGTTATAGGTAACGTATTTCACATACGAGTGGTCCACCTAACCTAAAACGCGTCAATTAATTTAACCCTTTCTTCTTCAACCACCCACTATGCCACCAATACGCTCCCGAAGCTCTAAAGATTCAACAGAGCAAGAGGGTAGGATCTTACTAGCTATACAGGCTTTTAAGAATCAAGAAATCTCTTCAATTCGTGAAGTGGCGCGCCGTTTCGAAGTCCCAAAGTCGACTCTCCTACGCCGACTAAAGGGCACCCCTAGCCGCGCGATATCTCGCGCCAATTTACAAAAATTGACTGAAATTGAAGAGGAATCTCTTGAAAAATGGATTCTCTCTATGGATCTACGTGGAGCAGCCCCCCGGCCCTCTATGGTACGAGAAATGGCGGATCTTCTTCTTCAAAAGCGTGGAACTACCCCGGTTCTTTCGGTCGGCGAAAATTGGGTTACGAATTTCGTTAAAAGGCGTCCTCTCCTCTCCCCCCGATTCTCGAAACGGTATAATTACGAGCGTGCGAAATACGAAGACCCTAAAATCATTATAGAGTGGTTTAATTTAGTTCAAAAGACAGTCCTTCAATATAGAATCGATCCCGACGATATTTATAACTTTAACGAGACCGGTTTCGCGATAAGATTAACTATAATTATAAAGGTTATTATACGGAGTAAATACTATAGTCGGAGACTAGTTTTTATAACCTAGAAATTATAAATAGGTGACGGTAGTTAAATATACGAATACTTCTAGCTAGGCCCTTCCTCCGTATATGATTTTTAAAGGTAAAGTCTTTATTAAATTATAGTTTGACGGCCTTCCGGATAATTAGCGTTTCGAAGTTAGTCCTAACGGCTAGACCTCTAATAAAATTGGACTTCGTTAGCTTAAGAACCTCTTTATTCCTAGTACTTCTTTATATACTAAGGGGGGGTATCGGCTTTTAATACTCGACGGCCACGGAAGTCATTTAATACCTTAATTTGACGAAATTTGTGAGCAAAATAAGGTAATACCAATTTATATACTAGCTCATTCGTCCTATCTTTTACAACCTCTAGATATTAGTTGTTTTGCGGTGTTAAAACGTGCCTACGGTCAGATAGTTGAAAATAAGATACGGACCGGGATCAACTATATTGACAAATTTGACTTCCTCGAAGTATATCCCCTCGCCCGAATTGAAGCTTTTAAATCGGAGACCATTAAAATAGCTTCGGGACAGCCGGTTTAGTCCCTTTTGAACTAGAGAGAGTGATTTCAAAACTCAATATCCGGCTTCGAACCCCCCCCCCCCCCCCCCTAGCCGGGGCAGTGATTAGGACCCCTAAACCCCTTCGAACTACGTTCAATTGCAAAAGCAAACTTCGTCAATTAAAGCATTACTTCGTATAAGATCAAGGAGCCCTCCAAGTCCTCTCAATTCTGCTATAAACCAGGTTTTAAAGGCATGCCAGATCACTATGCAATCCGCCGCATTTCTCGAGAAAGAAGTAGGCGATTTACGCGCCGCCAACGAGAAGCAGAAGCAAAAGCGTACTAGATCTCGGAGGCATATACCCGCCGAAGAAGGCCTTTCAGTTCAAGAAGCCTCTGCATTAATTATGCAGCAACAGGAGGCAACTGAGGCACCTCCCCCCGGCCCCGGCATACCTAGAGAATCGACTATTCAGCCACGTACGCGGCCCCCCCCCCCCGGGGGTGTGGAATATGCAGATTGCCAGGGCATAGAAGAGAAACATGTCCAGATAGACAAGTTAGTTAGTTGATTTAATTTAATGGCGTGATGGTTGAGATAAATGCATTTAAATTTAATAGGTTAGATGGGGTGGACCACTCGTTTGTGTGGACCACTAGTATGTGAAATACGTTAACTAGTAGTTAGTATTTAGTTTAAGTTTCTATTCGATTATATTTTCGTAGGTTTCGAATCGGACTTCTTTTCTATTACTAAGTATTAGAGTATTAGATATTAGATATCTTTATAGTCTTTTAGGTGGTAATAGCTTCTATAATTAGTATACCGGAGCTACTCTAGTTCTAAAGATTAATAAGATAATAGATCAGGGTTTACTACCTTTTAAAGGAACTTACTAATTTCTCTTTTCCCTCTCTACTAAACTTTATAATAGCCTACTATCTTTAAATACTTTAATATTATTAATATACTATAATAGCCCTTTCTACTAGGCGATAAAGAATCAGGATACTTTAGGATCTTTAAGTAGCGCTTATATATTACCTTTAGTGTACTATCTTTAGTATAGGCAATTTAGTCGAAGTTACTCTATATATTTAAATTACGATTTTAAGTCCTAGGAAAGCTTACTTTTCTATCTATAGTCGGTTTATAGCTACTAGTTAACCTATTATTTATATACTATATTGTTATAAAGTATATATACCTTTCTCCGATTAGGGCTAACGTAGGTAAGACAAGGTAGGATCGGTAGAAGGTTAGAAGGCCGAAGGAAGTTAGTATTTGTTAGCATACTAGTATATTATTATGTAAGATATATACTATGGTGTGAAGAAGAGTTATATATATTTTACCGGCACTATCTAAATGATCCCTAGACAGATGATATATGGTAAACTATATTGTGACTCACTCAATATCGCCATAAGTATTGAAGTCATCTATATTGTCACAAGACAATATAGCATCATTTGGAGGCAAAACCTCTCTTATAATTGCCTCCCAACTAGCTATATAAGGAATCAACGTTTCCTACTAGCTGGTATGTTAATTAAGAACAATATGAACAATCAACTTGCCTTTTGCTTACTACTATTGCCTATTCAGCTAAGTATAACCTCTCTCTTATACCTTATATAAACCTATTATATAAGATATAAGGCTTACCTAATATTACTTCCCCATATAATATTATAACCTACTGTTAGGCTATAATATATTATCTGCGTGAGTGCTAACAGTATTAATAGTATTAAAAGACTTAATTATAAGTTAGCTATTAGATAGGGTTAGAGCCCGAGAAGAGGGAATAAGATAGCTAAGGTTATCTATATCCCTATCGAGAAGAGTAGGTAGGAAGTTAGAATACTAGCTTTAGGATATAATTATTATAAAGATAAATACTATAGCGGATATAAGGGGGATAATTAGAGGGAGTATATACTTATAAAAAGGGAGGTTTAGATAATAGATACCTAAATAGGCTAAATCCTATAGTAAAGTAGATATATTAAAAGGTATAAGATATAAGATTAAATAATTAGCTATATAAGCTATGTTTAAATAGGTCTAACCTAATAGAATCTATCGAAGCCTAATAAAACCTATTAATAACCTATTCCCCCTAAGGATCACTTAGAAATATTTTATCTAGAGTACGTATAAGAGTATAGAGATCGTTTATAAACTACCCTAATTCGTATACTATATTAATTACTGGATATAATAATTAAGAATATAAGAAAAGAGATATATAGCTTTAAAATAATATTAATTATATAGAAAATAAACTAAGATTAAGAAATTTCTATTTATATTTAAGTATATATAGACTTACCTCTGCTATAAATATATATTTCTAATAGTCTATGGTTAATAAATATATAAATTGATAGAATACCACTATACTATGATTAATCTAAATTTTTATTAGTAATTAATATAATATAAAGTAAACTGGCTTTAAATTCAGAGTAATTATATAAAATTTGTAACTTATCACCGTGATAATATAGTAATATTCGATAGACAAACCAGAATAGTTATAAAAAACAGTAATTTTGTTCGATGACTTAGTATTACTATAAACGCCAAGACCTATATTTTATGCCAAAATAGGTTCAAATGGGTTAGTTATTATTGGGTTATTAGGTTTAACCCATTGGGTTTTGGGTCGGAGGCTCCGACCCAAAATGGGTTCTGCCGAAGTCTAGATTTACCTTTAGCCTTCGTATTTTAGGGCCTAAGATAATATTAGATTTATTAATTATGATAGAGATCTCTCTAATAAGCCGATTTTCTAGCTGCGGAGAAGGTATATATTATATCTCTTATTATATATAGTTAAGGTTCTATCTCTATTTTATCTTTATTATATTAATCTCCCTCTCCCCCTTTAGCTTTAATCTACTATATAATATTAATCGGATCTAATAATAATAATAATATAGGAGATCTTTCTTTTAGCGACGGCGATAATATTCTCTATAGTAAAACCCTTTATAGTAGAGCTCTTTATAGTAATATAGGGAAGCTTCTAGAGATATAATCTTAACCCTTAGCTCCGCTATTAATATAGATACTAATAGGAGATCTGTTATCTCTTTTAAAGAGGGGACTCTTAATATCTCCTCGCTATCTTTTTCTAGAGCTATAATTTATAACAGAAATAAGATGTATACGATAACATATGTAAAATTAACCTATATACAAAATCTCTAACTAAAATAATAAAGTCTGTTATTTTTCTAATCTATACAGATATCGATAATTAAGTAATATATATGTTTTTATATAATATTATTATTATAACGGTCTATTGATTTTCCGGGCTGTATTAATATAGTAATCTCTACTATACTTTATATATAGTACTCGATATACCCCCTAGTTTTTAAAGCTTTTTAGAGCTTTAAGAACTACCTTCTCTAACTATCTCTTAATTACTTTATAAATAATTTATAAATAGTTCGTAAGTAATTCCTTCTAGCCTTACCTATCCCTAACCGATTTTTCTACTGATTTCGTTTTAAATCGTCGATTTATATAGTTTTCGTAATTAGCCTCTATTTTTAGAGGTTATATAACCGATTATATAACCGATATCCTATATTCTAACTAACTCTCTAAAATATATCTACTTCTATTTTAGAAGCGCTTTTTATAAGCCTATCTACTAATATTATAGCGGTTAGTATCTAGTTTATATATACTTAGCCTATACCAATTCTTACTTTATCTAGTAGCGATTAATATCGATATATCGAAGCTTTATATATATTATAGCCCCTTCTTTCGTTAATAGATTTATAGCTTACTAGTTATTATATATAATAGATAGTAGGTAATCTAGTTAAAAATCTAGTATATTTAAGTACTCTTCTCTATTATTATATAGTTTTTTCTATCTCTACTAAAGCTAGTAATTAGGCCTCGATAGTTAATATAGTAATAGTCTTTTATTTAGTAGTCTTCTAATTAATTAGGCTACTATATAACTTATAGATGTAAGCTTCGGAGCTCTTTCGATCTTTATAGTCTCCGAATAATATATTACTTATAAATTTAACTAATTTCGCGGCTATTTTTAGGGTTATATCTTAATTTCTTAGGTAATTATTTAGATTACTAGGATTATTAATATCTAAGCTTTTATTAGTAGATCGGATATTATATTCTATAGTCTAAAAGTATATCTTATAGAGATATTATATAATATATAATAAAGAAATCTCTCCGGATGGTTATCGATCTATTCCTTTTATATATAATCTAGAATATCGATCTAGTAGTAGTAAAGCCTATAATATCTAGTAAAGGAAGAGCGTACCGATTAGTCTTATATATATAGTCTATAGAGATTATCTAAGGGTTCTTCTAAAGTATTATAACGCTCAATTTATATATATAAAATAAAGTAGATATATAGGATTATTTATCTAGCTTATATTTAAAGATCTAGCTACTATCCTTCGAAAGTTCTATTAATAATACTTAAAGAGGCGTATAACCGGTAAGAAAGATCTTATTTAGCTTCCGACGAGCGTTATAAATATCCTAGGGAACTAAGATAGTATTAGGATTAGTCTTATATAGCTTAGTAATAGTCTACTTAGTTATATAGCCTTAAGAAAGCGTATACGCTAGCTCGCTCTTCTTATAGGTAAGATTAAGAGCTCGTTAGATCGGATAGGTTAATACTAGTAAGGATTTATAGTTATAGGTCAGGTTCTCGATCGTTAGATACTAAAGGCCTATCTTAAGATATAGGCGAAGAGTTATCTTAAATAGATACCTAAGCCTTAATATAGTAGTCCTCTAGCGTTTATATAGCTTATCTAGATTATTATTATTATAAAGTAGACGGCTACGGTTATAAATTAGCGGGATAGTCTTCTTTACCCCTTTCTTAGTAAACCTTAGACGGATACTTATAACTAACTATATAGCTATAGGGCCTCGTTAGGCCTTGACAAGTCCCGCAGCACCAAGGCAATTTTGGTGCTGCGATATGGTGCTGCGCTAGTATAATTCTGCCAAGGATTACCCAAAATGGATGGATAAAATGCTGACTTATTTTGATAAATTACTGTTTTTTACTCATGTATTAGCATTGGGAGGCAGTTATGGTCACTCACTGCTAAGATTCGTATCAACTCACGTTCAAAAAAATAGATTAAAAGCTTTAAGTACTATACAAATGTAGATTCAAAGTAAAATCAGCCTAAAACAGTGTAGAATTAGTGGTTGATATTATATAGAAGAGAATGTGCTAGTATTATATATAGATATATATATTTACTCTATATATATACCTTCCAGTTTCTACCTTCCAGTTTCGATTTTATTTTTCTATAGTAAAAGCCTGTATTTCACCCTTTTTTTAAATAGTATAGTGCTGCGACCGGATGAATTACCCTATATCTTATTTTGATCTTTATAATTAATATATTATATAGGCTTGATATACTATCTTGATATACTGTCTATTTTCTGACCCCGGTTAGAAATATGAGGTATAAAGGCTTTGTCGAATGATTTAATATACTATCTATTTTCTGACCGAGGTCAGAAAATTGGACTTTAGGCAGCTATATAGAATAAGGGGATAATATAGACCCCGAAATACATTATATCATAGCACTATATCGTGGTGCTACGGGAGTGCTGCGGGAGTGCTATAGGAGTGCTACGGGAGTGCTGCAGCACTACGGTGGGGCTATTATAGGAGTCGGAGGTAAATAGCCAATAGAAACCGAGATCTATATTCGGCTTTATGATCTATCTACTAAAGCCCTAATATAGTAGACGCTCTCCCTACTTATTGTTAGTTATATCGGTCGTAGATTTTGTCTAGGTAGGCTATTTGTGCTTTCTGCTTTCCCCTTTACCTTATACTATATATACTATTTGCCCTTAACCTTCAATATGTTATATTTTGGATAGTACGCTGAGGCTGGCCCTTCTTCGTAGGTATCTTTATCGTAAATTGGATATCTAGACCGCCTTACCGACTACGACTTTCTTTTATACGATTTAACGTATGATCCCCTTACTCCTGACCAGTCAATTAGCTAATAAATACCAAATCCCGAAGCCCTCTTAATCCTTAGTATTTCAGAGTTCTAGGCTCTATATACTATCACTACTCTAACAACCCTCGAACGAATTGGCCCTAGAGCTAAGAAGCTTTGGGTATACTATACGAAGATAAATAAAACACAATTTATTAAGTGGTGGCGATATACTATATACGCCCAGCTAAATACTTTACGACGTAAAGTGAACTTTAAAGCGAATTATATATCACTACATTGGGAGTACTTCGACTAGGTCGTACACTATTAGACTAGACAGCCGATAGCACTTTGTCGACGATATAGAAAGGCGATTCCTTATCTATTACAGTCTAGAGGTCTTTACTCGTTAAAAAAGCACCGTAAGAGTAAGACCTATCAGTAGGGTGGAAGGAGTTCTTCTCTTCAGTATATATTAAGGCAATCGCTACAGCTTACGGTAATATATACTATTATACCCTAAAACGAACTATATACTAATTTAATATATCTTAGTCTAAGTGTCCTTCGGAGCAGAAGACTACTTTTAATACTAAGGATTAGGAACGAATTCAAATCAATTTAATCACAATATGTTAGCTCCCCTTCCAGTTCCTCGGAAGGCCGGAAATATTTGAATTTGTTCGATTTGCTCGCCTCTTAAAAGATATACCTCCAATCTTGACTCCTAAGACAGCACGGCGTCGCTTATAAATGATAGTTAAGGGGGATTATTAAAAGGCCCTTTCTCTTTTACTAAAGAATGCTAAGCTTTCAATAGCACTTAACTGCTAGACTTCACCTTTTTAATAAGCGTTTATGGCAATTACTGGCTGGAATTATTATGAGATACTACTAGGCTTTAAGCCAGTATATAGTCAGCACACTGGTAGTTACCTAAGTGAGATACTATAGGATGTACTATAGCAGTATAATATTATTGATAGAGTGCTTGCGGTGACTACTGATAACGCCTCTAATAATAAAACACTTATAGAGAGCCTTTACTAGTCGATCGAATAGCTCAATCTCCTAGATAGTATACGAGTTGTACGAATTCTATGCCTTACCTATATGATTCAGCTCAGCTTAAAGGACCTCTTTGGATTGATAAAAGCCAACCTAAACAATGATACCGCCGATACTATCTAGTCAGAGGAAGAGAATAAGTCGGCTCTCTAAAAGGCTAAATCTGAGAAAGGAATCATCTATACACTTATAAAGGTTAGTTATTCAAAATCTTTATTGAAGCATACTTACACTATTTCTAGATCCGTGCTTTTGCAGTCTATATTAACGCTAGTCCCTAACGACGGGAGTTCTTTCTAGCACTATAAGACACTAAGCCGAAGCTCGTACTAATATAAGATATACGTACCCGCTGGAATTCAACATACCTAATGCTTTAGCGCGCAAATCGTCTGTCCACTATATTTAACAGGTACTGTACTCTATATAACTAGCTTCGGTTCCAGCTAAGTGTATAAGAGTGGCGGTAGGTTGAATACCTGCTTTATATCACAAAACCTTTTTATATTTAGACAGTCGGACTATCTAAGGTTAAGGATGTCACTATTTATTACGTGTTTGAGGTATATAACAGACTGTTTAGACATTTTGAAGACTCCTAGAAGCGCCTATATCGGAAGAAGGTTCCTTAGAAAAAGGCGATGCTTTATACTTTAAAGGCTGGAGAGCAGAAGCTTGCAACTTACTACAAGGATACTAAGAAGGCTTATAGGCATCTTTATATAATAGGGACGATCCTTACCCCTATATATAAGCTTGACTACTTTAAGGGAGCAGATTGGGCTGGTGATAATACGGACTAGTATACAGTATACGAAAGCTCTCTATATTCCTATCTTAAGCGATACTATCAGCGCCAGCCTACAACTAGACTGCGCCAAAACCCGCAAACCCGCAAACCCGAAAAAACCCAACCCGCAAATGGGTCGGGTTTCGGGTCGACTTTCATAACCCGCAATGGGTTTCGGGTTAGCTTGGGTAACCCGCGCGGGTTTGCGGGTTACCCATGCGGGTTACTAAACAGTGCAAACATAGGAAGAGTCGTATCTACATAAATTGTGCATTTCTTACCTGTATCTTATTGTATTTCCTTTTCACCTTAAGAGGGTAAAAGCTCCTACAGCCCGCTCTAATTCCAATATACCACTACTATTTCTAACGGCTATCAGAAATTACTTATACGTGAAAAGCCACTTTAGCCTATACTGTTTCTGACCGCGGTCAGAAATCAAGCCTAAAACCTCCCTCGACTGCTACTATTATACTATATTTCCTATATATACTTAGATTGTAAATAACACAGTTATCAATTTGAAGCTAATGGTATTCCCATTCATCGTTATCCTGCCTTGTACGTTTCCGGGATCTAACAAATCCACGTACCTGAGTATTCCCTTCCTTAGGTATGGGTAGTGGGGTATCATACTCTGGTTCTTGATCATCGTTACTAGTTGATAGAGTAGGCTGCTCGGTCTCCCCTCTATTACTGATCTCTACTATCATCCCATCTTCCTTATCATCGCTAATCGGATCAAACTCGTATGTATAAAGACCATCATTCTGCTCTTCGTTGGCTGTCTCGACCTTATCGCGAGAGAAGAATTCCTTCAGAAACGTATACTCGGCTTCTTCGAAGTCAAACCTCGATATATATAGGTACATTATAAGATCCTGAATAGTGTCGGCGTTAAGTCTACCTCGGCGGTAGTGACAAATATCCCGAGCAGAGTTAAATAGCCTTTCGACACCCGCGCCGGTTGCTGGAATCGAAAGCATATCTCGGGCTAGGCTTATAAGAGCTGGGAATCGATGTTGGCTATCCTTCCAGAATAGAAGGGGGGATATATTGACAGTATCTATTATATATTAGTACTATATTTCATAATACTAGTAGTCGTACTTTATACATACCACTTTTAAGATACTGTGAGAGCTTATCACGCGATAGGTTATCAGGTTACTAACTTCCGAGTATTATATCGAGGCGAGACCCTAACCTTTTCGAAGACTGGTACGGTAGAGACGTCTGTGTACTTCTAAGACGTGCCTTATATAGTATAAGGTAGTCTTGAAAGCTTCGTCGATACCTCTGAGCCTATTACTCTTCCTATTCATCGGTTTGAAAGAACCGAAGCTTATTAGTAGGAGTAAGTATAGTTCCAATTGTATAAAGATCACCTCGGATATCATCTGTTTCGGCGTAATAGTCCTTAAGTTTCTGCTGTGCAGCCTCAAGAGCCTATAGTATATTTGTTTTCTAAGGGACCCTTTTACGTCGGAGCTGTGTAACAGATTGCTCAAGGTGCTCGAAGAGCTTGTTGTAGATCTTAAATATATGATGGGTAGTGGCATCCTTTATCTTTGATAGTTTAAGGGTGAATTTAAAGAAAGGCTGGGTGATCTAAAGAAGGTACTCGATCTGTCGCCATTTATCGTCATCTAACGCAAGGTCCGATCGCTTATACTTATCACAAAACGGCGTAAAATAAGGGCGAAGCCGCTTTATACGCCGGAGCATAAGAAAAGTGGAGTTCTATCGCGTTTTGACATCTTATATTGGCGCGAGTTTAGCTGATTCAGTCTGAAGGGCGTAAAATGCATCCCGTCGCTAGGGGCTTGCATTCACGTATATAGCGAGGTTTCGAACCTAGTAAAATAGTTAGTAAGGTATAAGAAACGGTGATAATATCATGAAATTAGATATAACTGACCTTACTTAAAGTATTGACAATTTCTCGCTTATACTGCCTCGCGTTTATTCGGGCGGACTGAGACCGCTGTTCTGTCCACCGAGTCTCTGTTGACTCATTCACTGGGCTCGCCTTCATATGTCCAAGTAGCTCATTGAGACTTAGCTAGAGGATATGGGCAATACATAGAACTCTAACAATAGTGGTATCTTCTGGCATTGCTTGCTGGAGACTTTCGACCAATGTTTTATTATTCGAAGCATTGTCGGTTGTGATCGTAAGTACCTTATGTTTGATATCATGCCTCTCAAGAACATCTGTAAGTACAACACTAAGGTTTACACTAGAGTGGGTTCCGTGGAGAGGTTCGAATCCAAGAAGGATCTCACGGTACTGCCAGTCCTTATCAATAAAATAGCCAGTAACTGCCATAAAGGCCTGTGCGAACGGTGAGGTCCAGCAATCAAGTGCAACGGATAGTTTTGTACTAGGAGGTAGCCTCCGTAGGATACTCTGCTGGCGCTCTTATACAGTGCTTTGAAGACGGCGTCTGATTGTTTTCGCGGAGGGAATTTCAGGTGGGGAATCCGCTGCTTATGCAAGTGCGACTAATGTATGAAATTCAGGGTGTTCAATCAACCGGAATGGGAGGCGAGCGACCGTAAGAAATCGTAGTAGCTGGTCCTCCCAGGCTATCTAGTTAAACGTCATCCGTGCTAAGGAATCCTGGTTCTAGAAGGTAGATATATTAGTAATGGTAAAGTACTAAATATAAAAGGTATAAGCATACGGTGGCCTTTATAAACCGAGTAATCCCCGACTTCTGAGTACGGTGTCGAGCTGCCTTAGTACAGCCAGTACCTTTGAGGTGCTTTCCCATCGTAGAGGTGCCTTGGCGTGCTGTTGTCCCTGATGATAGGGATTGAGGATGCTCTAAGATTGCTCCATATCGCTTACACATTACCTTAGGTGCGCCATCGGAGCTATATGCGACCTGATCGAATTCATCCCAAGATTTTGACTGATACTTCGAGTCCCATCTGATCTTAGTGTTACTAGGACCCCCATATTGTGTTCTAATCCACCAATCCATAAATTCTTTATCAACCATTTCGTTATAAAGAACGAATGCCTTTCTGCGGTCCGGGCCCACGCGTGTAAGACCTTCAGGGACTAAGAGTGGAATTGGTAGGCGTAGAAACTTAGGGTCAAATAAATTGATTGTAAGCTGGCTGGTAGAGGGTTCGGAAATAGTAGCGAGCTGCTCGTTCTCAGGCGTAAGGTAGGTGAGGTTGATATCACTATCATATAGAGATGATAAAAACCCGTCAGAATATTGGCTTTAAGACATCGTATCGGGGAAGGGTAGAGTTAAAGATTTTAGTAGAAGGACTTCACGTATAGGAAGAATCTTAAAGACCCTAGCAATCCATCCTAGGGTACTATGTCGCGTTTGAATGCGGGTTGATAGATCGTAGTACTAAACCTCTATACGATAATAATTGGCTTATCTGATTCAGCTTTAGTGGGTAGAGCCCGCATAAACCCATATAAAACCGCAGAAACCCGCGATAATGCCTATAATAACCCGCAAACCCCGCAGTATAACCCGAATAACCCGCGAAATAACCCGCGAAAACCCGCATAACCCGCGTAAAAACCCGCAAGAACTAAGAAAATCACGAAAACTACAACACCCTATCAAAATATATATCTACAAAATATATTTTTCTAACTCTACCTATAGTTTCTAGCTTACACTATATTAACTCTAATAAAGACGTAATTTCTGACCGCGGTCAGAAATAGTAGTACTGTAGTAGTCTTAAGGGAGCTTTCAATATATAGATAATTTCTGACCGCGGTCAGAAATAGCGGTAGTCGAAGAGTGCCTTAGACGTATAAACAAAACTGCCGTAGATTACTGTATTTTATTAGTATGAATCAGCATTTTTATACACTTCGCCATGGCTTGATTGGGAAAATTATGTAGCCGCGGGTTTTTGCGGGAACCCGCGCGGGTTACCCGCGCGGGTTGCGGGGCGGGTTGCGGGTTGGTCGAGTCTACCCATCGGGTTTGCGGGTTCGGGTTGCGGGTCGATTTCTCTTACCCATTCTCGGGTTTTGGCGCAGTCTACCTACAACTCAATCAGTGGATAAAGGCAAGGCTCCATAACGAACTAGGAGTATGTCTAGTCTACTTATATAGACCCGGCCGAGATCAGCTATCCAAGAGAAGTTTAGCTGGCGAGAGGAGTTAATAAGTTATCTCAATCTTCGTATGTATACTATAGAACGTGAAACCATAATATATACTAACTTCGTAAGGAACTAATAATGATGACCTATATCAATTCTGGAGATAATATAAGACCCAGTTCCCAACCCTTACGGCGCTAGCCCGGGATATCTTCTCTGTTCCTACTACTAGCGTAGGAGTTGAACGGTTATTCAGCTCAGCGCGGGATATCTGCTATTATAGACGTGGATCTCTCAATGCAACGACCATTCAAGATCTAATGATACTCCGCTATATGACGCGTTTTGATGCAAACCACGCTCAAGGCCAGCTATCTACAGAAAGCCAGGACCCAGGTGAGAGAATAGAGGCCGATGAGGAGGCAGAGGCCTAACTATCTGATTATAATATGGCTGGTATCAGCGATAATAAGGAACTTGAGTCTGAAACCGAATACGTATCTGAAGCCGATAATATGGACGCCCATGATCGTGATGCTTCACCTGGTCTCTAGGACCTAGACCTACCTCTGGATCAAGGGACTCTGGATCAAGAGATAGACTCAGTTGAACTTCCAAATCATCACCCAATAGTTAGAATCGTACAAAGCGATAGCCAGCGTCCACATAGGGAACGGAAGCGTCGGAGAGATGATGATGAATATGTATATACTAAGAGGACCAAATAAAGCGCAAATAATCAAACAAATATAATAATGATCTTTTCCGGATTTCCAGTTTACTGTAAATAGAATACCCCAAAATTACTGGCTTTTCTACATAACTTATGTATATCACGAGGTTAGTCGTGTTTGCACTGTTTACAGTGCTGCAGCACCGAACCAAGTGTCTGGTGCTGCCAAGCCTTGGTGCTGCAGCACCGGACCAAAGGCCTAGTGCTGCCGCAGCACTGGTGCTGCGGGACTTGTCAAGGCCTAGGCCTCGTAAAGATATTCACTACTTCCCTCGCTTCCTTATATATACTATATTACCCGTTTAGCGGGGGAAGTAGTAATATAAAGCTTAGTATAGATTCGGTAACTAGCTCGGTAACTAGGCCTAACTCGGGATTAGTACTTAGTATGATAGGTAGGGACTTAGGGACAATCTCTTACTTGGAATCCGAGGAAAGTAGATATTTAAGGCCTAAGGAGGCTATTTTAATAATAAAAATGATAGGCTTTAGGATAAAAATAAAGATCGAAGATAGGGTAGAAGGATATAGGTTAATATATATACCAGAATTAGAGTATTAATTTATTTAATCCTATATATACAGTACTATATAATAAAAGTGACTTAATTTTGTTAGGGGTTTATATATAAATTGTAGGTACCTACTATGTCACTACAATTATATAGGGACTTTAATACGAAGGCGGTATATAAAATTGGAAGGCGGTGTAGAGTGCGGTAGGCAGGTATAGATATTGAGGCAGGCGCATTACCGGATTAAGAAGGCGGTTCTGAAAAATCAGGTATTCTCAGGCAGGGGGGGTTCAAGTAAAGATTGGGAGGGGTCATATTTCCAATCCCCTATAAATGTGACGATCGGGACTGGACCGTACTTTCTGCCGTAACTAGCCGCCCTGACTTTAGAGTTTTCTGCCAGATGTTTCCGACTTGTAGATGTTTGACATGTTTGTACGAAGAGACAGGACGAGGATCTACAAAGGTCCTGTCGCACACGTTTCCTCTCTTCTTCTTCTTTTCCTTCTTTGTACTTAGTATTTTCGTTTAAATGCACTCTTTACTTTGAAGAATTGGCTGGTAACATAATACTAAGTACCATTCTCATTTCCAACAAAGCAGTACGACTGTACAGACCATCATCCTGATTGGTCTCGGTCACGCTTTACCCCACTCTCCGTTCCTTGGCACCGTACAGCCAAGACTCGAACCGAACCTAAACTGAAATCCGACCAATCAAGATGGTCGGACCGAAACGAAACCCACCCGCGAACCGCGGCAAGCAACCCGTTGTTGTGCCTGATGAAGAAGATAGCAATGAGCAGGATGTGACTGCTCACGATCCGAATACCCCGAGTCCCGAGACACTGAGACCAGTTGGTACTGGTGGACTTGATGAAGAAAATGATGCTGAAGAAGGGTCCTCTATGCGTGAACGATTGCATAAGACCCCAACAAAGGAGCGATTCCATGAACTCGCAAAAGAATACCAGAAGCTGAAGGAGAGAATTCGCGAACTCGAAGACGAGGTCACTGTCCTTCACACCGAAAAAATTGAGACCGACATTGTCATCGAGTCACTTAGTCAGGAGCGCGACGAAGCTATCGCTCACCGGGATATCGCAATCCGTGAGAGAGGTGACCTTGCCTACCGTTTTGTCAACCTCCAAACTCAGAGCAGTTCCGGCACACCGATTGTGGAAGCCGTTACTACTCGGAAGACTACGAAGATGCCAGATGCTCCAATGCTCAATGATGGCAAGGAAGTCCGATTCGAGACCTGGGAGACCGTGATACGACAGAAGCTCGAAGCAAATGCTGATCACTACCCGTTGCCTGTGCACCGTAAGCTCTATGTGCAGAGCCGTTGTGAAGGGAAGGCTCAGCTGCATATCGCACCCCGAATGAGTTCCGACTCAAGCAACCCGTATATGGACGCCGAAGACATGATTGTCCACCTGAAGACCGTTTTTGCGAATCCGAATCGACGCGCTGAAGCCTACACCGCATACCACAAACTGATGATGAAACCGAAGGACAACTTTACCGACTTCCTTGCTGAGTTTATGCAGCTTGCTGAAGAGGCTGCCGTGATTGAAGAGAACCGTAAGCGTGATCTGTACTCGAAACTGCCATACCTACTCCAAAGCCAGGTGATGTGGGCGGTCAACCATGACACCATGACATTCGAATCTTTCTCCAAGACCTGCCAGAGTATGTCTCATGAGATCAACCTCCAGCAGGAGGCAAAGACTACTTCCCGTACGCGAGCTACAGCCATCCTTGGCAGTAGTGCAGGAACAGGAACAACCACGAAGTCGACATACACTCCTCGTATGAAGCACGAAGAAAGTTCTAACCCCGGTAGACTTTCAAATTCCGAACGAGATACCTTGATGAGAGAAGGTCGATGCTTCAGCTGCAAGGAACAAGGACATATAACCCGTGAATGTCCGAAGAAGAAGCCAACTGGCATTATTGCTACAGTTCACCCATCTCCCCGCATCATTGAACTTGACGACAATGAAGATGACAACCAGGGAAAAGTCAATGCCTAGGCCAAGTCTCCTGCCTAGGTGGACAGAAGGTATCACTGTACTCGCTGGATTTACACAAATTGATTGGCGGTCCTAGAGATAGTTTAGTTTTCAATACTAGACTAATGCACAATGGACGCTCTTTTTCTATTTCAGCACTGGGTGATACTGGAGCAGATGGATACGTGTTCTTGAACCGAGGATTAAGTGTACTCCTCGGTAAACGATTCGGATTAAAAGCAGAAAGCATAGGACAGGAATGTCCTGTTCGAGGATTCGACGGAAAGCTTAGCAAGCCGATAACGCACGTTACTTTCCTTACAATGTGTGTGGATGGCAGGGTACAGCAGCAAGTTCCGATGCTGATCGCTGATCTCGGAAAATACGACATGATTCTCGGAAGAAAATGGTTTGCAGATCACGACATCTTACTAGACTGCCGTCGATACCGAATGATCTGGCCAGATGAGAAGACGCTCTTTGACGATGTGTCGAGCAAGATGGCAGTACCGACGCCTACCGCTATCCTCCGGAAACCGGAGCCGAACCCTGATCATCAAGCTGATGCTGACCGACGAGACCGTCTTTTCGGACGAAAAGAATCAAAGACGAAGGACGGTCATAGGCATACACGGGAGCACCAGCACGGGCACTGGCAGATCGAGGAACAAAGAAAAATGAGCCGGAACCTGAAAGATGAAAGTAAGACGATGACTTCGAAGATTCGGCGGCCTGAGGAGGCACTGCCAACAATTGACATCAGTGCTATTGGCGGAGCAGGATTCAACCGGTTGTATGAGCGTGGGAAGGTTGACAAAGGGACCGAAACCTTCTCTACCTCGCTTTATGAGATTGACCATATCATTGACATCAAGGTCTCTCAGATCCAGGACATAGAGATCGAGCAGATCAAGAAGACATTGCCAAAAGAGTATCATGAGCTTGCAGAAGTCTTCTCGAAGAAGAAGTCAGACGAATTGCCACCTTATAGGCCTGGAGTCGATCATGACATTGTGCTTGAAGCAGAAGCGCAGCCTGGATACTGTCCCCTCTACAAGCTGTCACTAGAGGAATTGAAGGCAGCAAAGAAGTACATTCTTGAGAATTTACAGAAGGGTTTCATTGTTCCAAGTTCTTCTCCATATGCCTCGCCGATCCTGATGGCGAAGAAGCCAGGCGGAGGATTGCGTTTCTGTGTCGATTTCAGAAGGTTGAATGCAATCACAAAAAAAGACTGTTACCCCCTGCCGCTGATTGATGAAGTGATCCAACGAACAAGCAAAGCGAAGATCTACACGAAGCTTGATATCCAGCAAGGATTCCACCGGATCCGATTGACCCCTGAAGCCGAAGATCTCACTACATTCCGCACACGATACGGATCCTTCAAATACAGAGTGACACCGTTTGGACTGACGAATGGTCCCGCAACATTCCAGAGATTTATGAACGATATACTCCGAGAGTGTCTAGATGAATACGCAGTTGCTTTCGTAGACGACATCTTGATCTACAGCGAGAATATCGAGGATCATGAGCGACAAGTCAAGGAAGTGCTCCGTCGACTACAGGAAGCAGGACTACAGGTCGCTTTGCCGAAATCTGAGTTCTCAGTCAAAAAGACCAAGTTTCTAGGTTTTATTGTGAGCACCGATGGCATTGCTGTGGATCCAGCAAAGATCGAAGTGATACAGTCATGGTCAGCGCCAACTACAGTGAAAGGGGTGCAGTCATTCCTTGGATTCTGCAACTTCTACCGACGGTTTATTAAAGCATACAGTATGATCTCGAAGCCATTGCATCGACTGACAAGACAGGACGTTCACTTTGAGTGGTCAATACAGTGTGAGGAAGCTTTCCTACGTCTAAAGCAGAATCTGATTGATGCACCGATTCTCCGACATTACGACCCAGTTCGGAGGACTAGAGTTGAGACGGACGCATCAGATGGAGTTCTCGGAGCAGTACTTACCCAGTACCACGAACAAGATGATTTCTGGCATCCGGTAGCGTTCTACTCGAAGACAATGCAGCAAGCCGAATTGAATTACGAAGTCCGAGATAAAGAACTCCTAGCAATCATCCGTGCATTGCAGGAGTGGAGACCTGAACTCGAAGGATTGTCACGGAAGGATCGTTTTGAGATCCTTACCGACCATCAGTCATTGGAATACTTTATGACGACTCGACAGATGAATCAGCGACAAGTGAGATGGAGTGAATTCCTGTCGCAATTCCACTTTGTGATTAAGTACCGGCCCGGAAAGAGGAATGTCATTGCAGACGCTTTGTCAAGAAAGGAGACCCCTTGCGTGGACGAGAGTCGTAAGATCACAATGCTACCGAAAGCTTGTCTAGATGAAGGAGTGCTCCCAACTCGCTTAGCTCCTATCACGCCAGAGGATACCGTTGAAGAGACAGCGGAGATCGTTGAAAGAGTCAAGGAGTCTAACCGTCAAAGCTCAGAATTAGACGAGTTCCGGCAGATGGTGCAAACAGGAGAAAGTTCCCGATGGACAATGCAGGACGGATTGCTTCTTTATGAAGGACGGCTCGAGGTGCCGGACGACGGAGATTTGCGTGCTCGTCTGCTCGATGAGATACACCGACAACCTTTGACAGCGCATCCAGGAGTCGAAAAGATGAAGAAACTAGTTGCGATAAGATACCATTGGCACGGATGGGTGACCGACGTAAAGCGATATGTTGACAATTGCTTGATCTGTAAGCGTACGAAGGCCTGGAGAGATCGTACACCTGGATTGTTACAACCCCTGCCGATCCCAGAGCGCCCTTGGCAGCATCTTTCAATGGATTTCCGTTCATTCCCGAAGGATCGTCATGGATACGACGCAGTGTTTGTGGTTGTAGATCGACTAAGCAAGAGGCCGATCTCTATACCATGTCAGAAGGAGACCAAAGCTAAGCAGATGGCCCGGCTGTTTATTGATCATGTCATACGTATTTCGGGAATCCCGGAGACGATCGTATCAGATCGCGGAGGACAGTTCATCTCAGAGTTCTGGACTGAGTTCTGCAGAATTCTAGGGATCAGACGGAAGCTTTCGACTGCGCACCATCCACAAACAGACGGACAAAGTGAGATCGCGAACCAATACATGGCTCAAAGGCTACGTCCATACGTCGAACAGAACCAAGATAACTGGTCTGAGCTATTACCAATGGTTGACTTTGCGGCATCAATCCTCCCCCAGGACTCAACGAAGAAGTCTCCGTTCTTCGTAGAGCGAGGCTACGAGCCAGCAATGACGTTCGACTGGAGAGATCGAGGATCATCAGCACCAACGCCAAACGAGCAAGAAGCAGCCCAGATGCTCTCGGATCTGCAGGAAATCTGGACTCAGACTAAAGAACAAATTGCAAAGTCGCAGCAATTACAGGTCCGGCAGGCAAATAAGCATCGTCGTGAGGAGGATTTCGGAGTTAACGACTTGGTGTTTGTTACGACGAAGGATTGGCTTCAAGATCGACCGAGCAGGAAGCTTTCACACCTAGCCAGTGGGCCATATAGGATCATTGAGAAAGTGGGAAATTCCTACAAGTTGGACCTTCCTGAAGCAATTCGAGTACACCCTATCTTCCATCCAAGCAAATTACGAAAGGCAGCGACAACAGAGCCTCTTACTGGACAGCACATGGATCCTCCTCCCCCGGTACAGGTTGGGGAGACAGACGAATGGGAAGTCGAGAATATCCTGGACGCTAGAACGCATTACCGGAAGCTGCAGTACAGGATACAATGGGTGGGACATGACCTCGATTTACAATGGTATCCTGCCGGCGATATGAAGAACGCACCGAGGAAATTACAGGAATTCCATGCGCAGTATCCTGCGAAGCCGGGTCCCCCAATGCGTTTACAGGAATGGTTACATGCTGACGAAGAAGATCGAGTTCTCGACGATCACATTGACGACAACAAGCCCGCATTCAGGGACTGAATGCAGTTTTAACCGGGGGTTATGTGACGATCGGGACTGGACCGTACTTTCTGCCGTAACTAGCCGCCCTGACTTTAGAGTTTTCTGCCAGATGTTTCCGACTTGTAGATGTTTGACATGTTTGTACGAAGAGACAGGACGAGGATCTACAAAGGTCCTGTCGCACACGTTTCCTCTCTTCTTCTTCTTTTCCTTCTTTGTACTTAGTATTTTCGTTTAAATGCACTCTTTACTTTGAAGAATTGGCTGGTAACAATAAATAATAGATTAAGAAAGTACTCTATTATCTATAAGTAGTAAGACTATAAGTTATAGAAATCTAAATTCTTAATTAAGAAGATTAAGTTCTTAGGCTTTATTATAAGTATAGATAGTATTACTATTAATCTAATAAAAATATAAATAGTCTAGTTATAGTTAATACTAACTATAGTAAAAGGAATATAACTAGTTACCTAGTTAAACTGATCCTAAGTTAGGCCTTGACAAGTCACGCGGTACCAAGCAAATTTTGGTAACGTTGCTCGGTGTCGCGGGGTACCGCGTGACTTTACGGATTTTGGTACCGTTACTCGGTCTCGGTACCGCATGGTGCTGCGGTACCAACGGTAGTCTCTACATAGTACCGTTCCTATATAATTTGCCAAGAAATTACCTATTTGGGTTGTACAAAATGCTGTGTAAGTCGATAAAATACTGTTTTTTACGAGTGTATGAGCTGTATCTCGACCTAAGTCTTCTATCTTTATGATCAGTGACCAGTATGAACATTCAAAACTACCTGTTTCTGCTTTGATAAAGTACCTGGACATACAATTATTGATATATATTGTTATTGCTTTCGTTCTATATCTATATTGTTCTTTCTGTCTAGTGTTTGGGTATATATATTATTCTTTTAGACTGAGTGAAGTAATGTTGATATAGAAATATATATCTAGAACGTTTTTAGGGTTTCATCCTTCGACTGTATTTCGTACCATATTAAGCTTCTATACTTCAGACCATATACTATATCCTGATTTATACTTATTATGTGAAGTTGTTGAATACTACTAGGTAAGTATAATTTCTGACCGCGGTTAGAGATTATGGGTGGAAGGTTAAGCACTATATATAGTAGTACTTATAGTAGTATAAATTTAATATATAATAGTAATTTCTGACTAAGGTCAGAAATCCAGTCTTTGACTAACGTTAGAAATTCAGTCTATACTATGTAGAATGGTTCAATGCTAACTTAGCTAAAACTTTCTACCTGTAGACTAGGGGACTAGTATAGACCCTGAAAGCCCTTATTCCTACGGTACTAAAGAAGGTACCGCGGGAGTACCGCGGTACTCCCGCGGTACTCCGGTGGGATATATATAAGAATACGAGGGAACTACCTAATCAAAATATAATAATACTATATAGCTTAAGATCTATCATAACTATCATATTTTGTAAAGATAGATTTGATCATTACTGAATCCCGACTCCTTTTATTCTTATAGACTAGAGCTACCTGATTATATGAGTGAGTATATTCCTTTAATCACTCCTTCTATTCCCTAAGTTGTCTATATACCACCTTTATTTCTGTTACTTCAATATATTAGATTTCCGGCCATTCTCTAAAGCTGGTCCCTCGTCTTAGGTATTATCATCTCAAATTGAGTTTCCTTATCGTTTTACCGATTTCGATCTTCTCTCCTAAAACCCCCTTATACTAGACTAATCAATCAGCTAATAAATACCAAATATTATTGATCACCCTACACTTAGTGTTTCAGAGTACGATACTCCAGTAACCACTACTCCTCTAATAACTCTTAAAAGAATTGGTAGCGGTTATAATAAAGAGTGGGTTCGGTATACAAAAATGAATAAGACACAATTCATTGAATGGTGGCGACATACCTCTGGGGCCCGATTGGAGCCTCTAGGCCGTAAGGTGAATTTTGAGGCTGAATACAAATCATAGTTATAGGAGCACTTTGATTAAGTTGCGCACTACTAAAGTGGCCACCCGATGGTTATATGTCGGAGGTGTGGAAAGACCATACCTCACCTATTAGCAACTAGAACCCTTAGTTCGCTGAAAAAGTACTGGGAGAGCAAGTCCTGTATTAGGGCAGGGACTAATATATCACTTCAATAAACCCTATATCAATCGCTACAATTTGCAGTAAAGTATTTATCCTTAAATCAGATAATCAATATTCTAACTTCTTAGTCTGATTGCCTAACCCCCTAGAAGATAGCCTTTAATACCAACGACTGGGAGCGAATCTAGATCAATTTACTCGGAATGTGTCAACTTCCTTTCTAATTCCTCGCGCGGCCAAAGCTCCTTAAGTTCACCCGTTTCGCCCGTCTATTAAAGGAGATGCCTCCACTCCTTATACTAAAGACCGCACGACGTCGCCTTAAAACAATCGTCTAAATAGACTACTAAAAGGTGCTTTCCTATCTTCTAACCGGGGCAAAGATCTCAATTGCTCTTGACTGTTGGATATCTCCATTCCAATAGGCATTTATAGCCATTACTGGCTACTTCCTTGATATCAATTGGGATTACTATGAGATTCTCCTCGGATTTCAACTAGTATATGGTCAGTATACTGGTAGTCATCTTAGTGAGATCCTTCAATAGGTACTTAATAAGCACAATATCATTGATTGAGTACTTGTAGTAACCACCGATAATGCATCAAATAATAAGACACTAGTGGAAAGTCTCTACCAGTCAATTGAAGTATTAAACCTCCCAAATCATACACGTATTGTCCGGATCCTATGTCTTACTTATGTGATTCAGCTAAGCTTAAAAGATCTTCTTGGACTGATGAAAATTAATCTAAAGAATGATACAGCCTATACTATATAGTCAGAGGAAGATCATGGTATTATGCTACAACAAATAAAGTCTGAAGAAGGTATTATCTATACCCTTACAAAGGTAAGCTATATTTTATATCTATATCTTCTTTAAATATATCTAATCAATATAGATTCGTGCTTTCGTAGTCTTTATTAATGCTAGCCCTTAGCGAAGAGAGCTCTTTTTGAATCTTTAAGAGGCTGAGCTAAGGCTTACACTAATATAGGATGTCCGGACTCGCTAGAACTCTATATATCTGATGCTCTAACGCGTAAACCGCCTTTCTAAAGTATTTAACCAATACTGCTCAGTATACAACCAGTCTCAATTTTAACTCAGTACATAAGAGTGGCGACAAGTCGATTACCTTCTTTGTATCACAAAGCCATTCTATATATGGACTGTTGGACTCTCTAAGATTAAGGATATGACTATTTCCTTAGTCTTTGAAGTATACAATATACTATTCCGCCATTTTGAAGACGCCTAGCGTCTATTGGCTCGGAAGAGAGTCCCTTGGAAATAGGCTATATTACGAGCTTTAAAAGCCGGTGAACAGAAACTCTTAGTCTACTACCATGATACTGAAGAAGCTTATGGACATCTTTATGCGATGGGGACAATTCTTACCCCGTCGTATAAGTTGGACTACTTTAAAGGTAATGACTGGGTTGGTGATAACCGGGATTGGTATCATAAGTATGAAAGCTCTCTACATTCCTACCTTAAAGAGTACTTCCAGGTTCAGCCGAATACACAGGCAGCGGATAAAGGCAAGGCTCTAGCTAGTACTGCAATGTCTAGTCTATTTGCCTAAGCCAAGCTAAGGAATCAGGCTCTAGCACTAGGAAAGATGCGTTAGTAAGAGGAACTCCAAGGATATCTCAATCTTCGTATATATATTATCTACTGATCTTAAGTCTATAGCTAACTAATTATTCTAGGTACTGATGAAGATGATCTATATCGATTCTAGAGACTCTATAAGAAGGAGTTCCTAACACTTATAGCGCTTGCACGAGATATCTTCTCAATTCCTGCTACTGGTATAGGTGTAGAGCGCTTATTTAGCTCCGCTCGTGATATCTGTTATTACCGACGGGGGTCTCTTAATACAAGGACTATCCAGGATCTGATGATGTTTCGTTGTTTGACCCGATTTGATATAGAAAGTTCCGAACCTCAGCTTTCTATAGGAAGTGAAGATCCGACTGAACGATTGGAGGCTGATAAAGAAGAAGAAGAACGGCTCCTTGATTATGATGCAACTCCGATTAGTAATGATGAAGAGGAAGGTGATAGTGAAAATGATATATAGCTGGAATATACTATACAGCCTAGCCCTGATGAATAGGATGACGATGCTGATAGTACTAAGGATGACTCGACTAAACTCCTATTACCGAGAGTCCTAATTCCTTAAGCACAGGTTTCTGACAGCTAGCGTCCCTAGAGAGAACGGAAGCGCCGTAGAGATGAGAATGAATATGTATATACAAAGAAGCAGAAGTAGACTTTAGAATGAAGATTGCTGAGATTATTAAATTATGTGTATTGGAACTATTTGCGATTTAAAGATTTGCGATTTGAAGCTATAAGCTAAATACCCAAAAATATAGAGATTTTCTACATAACTTGTGCAAATCACGGGATTTGATAAATTTAGCTGTGTTTGCACTGTTTACAGTACCGCGGTACTACCGTCGCGGTACCACGACACCGGACCAGAGCATTGGTACCGCCAAGCTTAGTACCGTAGAGACCGGAGTAGACCCTTAGTCACGGCACGTTACTGGTACCGCGGTACTGGTACCGCGTGACTTGTCAAGGCCTATCCTAAGTAGAAGATATATATTATACTTCAAAGTTTACTTTATAGAGTAGAGGGTATAGATAAGTACTAGTTATATTCCTCTACTATTTAATAAACTCTACCTTATTCTCTATAATCTAGAGAACCTAGAACTTTTAATTTTATAGACCGATTCGACGAAGACTAGGTAGAAGAGGTATTAATTCAATTTCGGACTAAACGACTAAAGATAGTAGTACGCTATAAATCGGCTACTAGCTAATCGAATAGTCTAGTATAAGGGGTTTATCTATTAAATTAAGATTATAGAGTAAAGATAGTAGAGGTATCCTAATTTACGAGGAGGCAATCTAGGATAAAGGGCTAGCCTTAGTATAAAGATCGTATTAAGATATAACATTCTAATAATTATTATATCGTAGAGGACTATAGTAAAGAGGGGAGGGACTTAGGAGTATAATAAGGATAGAATAATCTTAACTTACCTCTTAAAAATCTTCTAATTAACGATCGTATCTATCCTCTATACCTTAAGTACTCTATAGTAGGCCGAGTAATAATTAGCGTGAAGATAGATTATAAAACAGTAAGACCTTCTATTTATAGCTCCCCGATTAGTTAAGTAAGCTTTAGAATAGTAGGGGTCCTATAGGAGTCCTATTAAGTCAGGGGTATAGTTAGTTTTGAGGGTTAACCCGATCCCCTAGTATTTTAATATAATTTCTTATATAAAGGCTTCTAAAGCTCAATTTTCTAACCCTAGTTAAAAAACTAATAGTTATATTAAATCATTATATAAAGGCTTCTACTACTATTTTTCTGACCTCGGTTAGAAAATTGATAGTTGTATTAAATTATTATATAAAAGCTTCTAAAGCTTATTTTTCTAACCGAGGTCAGAAAAATTAGCAGTAGTATCAAATCATTATACTTCTAAACCTACTATATACTAATACTACTACTATATATATATAATTAAATTACTTAAAAATATAAAGAAAAAATATGTAAATAATATAGGTCACGAGGTTAAGGAATTCTACTTACTAAAAAGGCCTATAGGTAGTGCCTACCCGCCCGTCTATAGGCGATATCGTAGTCTTAATATTATATTACTAGTATAAAAATTAATATCTAGAGTAGTTTTAAAATAAAAGGATAAAATAAAGACCTATAGTATCTAATACTGTAAAAAAAAAAAAAGGGATTTATTATATTTTAGTATAATTTTTAATATATATAGAACTTAGTTGAAACTAGAGAGTATAGTATATATATAAATATATATATCTCTACTGACTGACTATAATACTAAGTTAATAACTTCTTCTTAATCTCCTATACCTAATTTTATATATTTGAGCTTACTTTTACTTAGATATAATATTTAAATATATGGCTGAGATATTCATCTTCCATTTTTAATAGCATACTATATAAAAAAGTTAGATTGCTACAAACTTGAAGTGAGAATGTTGATATACCTATAAAAAACAGTATTTTATCTGCTGAGTTGGCATTTTTGTGCAGCCAAAATAGGAAATGCTTGGCAAAAATATGTATGCCATAGGACCAGGATATGGGACCAAAAATTTTCTAGTCCCATGGGAGTTGTCAAGGTCTATGTAGCTCTAAATGCTGGCGAGGTGGAGCGGCTTGTTGTGAAGGTCGGCGCGTAGGTGCTCAGTTCCCGGGATAGGGATCTGGGAATAAATTCGCATAAAGGCCTTCTTATTACTGTCCCTCGCGCTATAGAAGAGGTATTTAAACACAGCAAAAGAAGGCCCAGCACCCCTGGCACGTCCAATCTCTGTCATTTGCTGAAAATCCTCCGAGAGCTTCTCCTCAAGAATCCACTCCTAAGGTAAGGGGGTGGTAAGGGTCACTTGTGTGCCTAAGCAAAGCTCCGAATACCCGATGGTAGAAATGTTGGTGTAGAAATTTGATGACAAGGGTGTAAAAAGAAGGAACAAGAACTGATCAGAGATTAGAGTTGATGAGTAGAGTGACGGCGTAACAATGACTTTGTTGAGTTCTCGTGCAGCAGACTATTTCAAAAGTACCCGGGGACATCCATATAGGGTAGAGATAAAACACAGCATAGATATTTAATCTATCCACCCTATCACGTGCTAATATCCCAAGAGAACAACAAAGGTGCATTTGGGTTGACTAGGGACGGACCCCAGAACACCACTAGACTCGTGTGAAGAAGTAAAGATATGCAGTTTTCTTCATCGCCTCAATATCTTCGAACTTGACAACCTTTTCATCATTGAACATCACCCATGATAGGCCATTTTGACCTGACAATGTTTTGCGTATCACGGCAACATAATGCCTTAGCAGGTGTTAGTTTAACTTAAGGCAATGGGAATGGAGACATATCAAGCAACTCACCCTGCATGAACAGATGTGCCTTTGTGGCATACAATCGACCTTAATTCATAGCGAGCAGGTAAGCTGGTGAGACCAACCGAGCCATTATGAGACTGTGCGTCGTGATCGCCGACACTCGGCTCTTCCTTTTCCACCACATCATCCGGGTGAGTGAAAACCCAGTCAAGTGCCCTGTTAACATCGCCGTCGGTCGCAGCCAATGCTCGCTGGGCACGAGACGCCTCAATGCCCATATCTCCTAGTTGGGCAATCTTTGTCGCGTCTTGCTCAGTAGAACTAGAGGTGCCGACTCGATCGAGGACCAGCGGTTCATCAATGTCTGGATCTTCCATGTGGGCAAACAGCCAATCCATGGCAGTTTCCGGATCCGAGTTACCAGTGGCATGCAGAGCTTTCTCACACCTCACAGCAGGGAACCCCATGCCCATTAGTTGGTCAACCGCTTCCGGATTCGGGACAAATATGGTGGATTCTTCAATATCCGGAAGTTGCTCCTCACCCGCATCATGCTCACCAGCAAGGTAAGAGCTGAAATCTAGTGGCTTATCGTCGACCAGCACAGGGATATCCAACTTTGTAGGAACCCAGTTGACGAGCTCAAACCGACGAGCATTGACCACCAATTCCCGAGGCAATGTTTTGAAAGACGACTGCTTCGAAAAGCCACCTTGGCTGCCACAAGCAGGACATGTAAGCTCGACGACCTCGGTCGAAGTAAAGATGTCTAGACACTCTGACAAATCCACAGATTCATATTGCTTTACTGTTTCATCAGAAGTGGGAGCAGGACGTGCGGGAACAGCAACCGAAATGTTATCTTGCTCATCCACTTTATAGCGAACTTTCTTGCAATGCAAACACTGAAGACGCTGCTCAACTTGGAAGCGAAAGTCCTGTACCGGGTTCATCTGCGGACTGGTGTGTTTCGATAGGCTGACCGACTTGAATAGGTGAAGAAGAAATTCAAATGCATCCTGCTGTCTCATGGTTGCAAACTCCTCATGACCTTGCCCAATAAGATACTTGAACATTGCTGGTGCTAGACCTTTTTGATGAGCGACTTCTGGGATGTCCGCGGACAACATAATGCGAGAATCAGGTTGAGAGTACCGGCCTGAGAGTAGACCATCGGCAAGCTTTTGCAATTGTGTCTCAAGGTCCTGTGCTGGTGCTTGGCAGAGTGGTGGTTCTTCCGACAGCTGATAGTATCGCTCACGAAATCCAGCCACAGAAAATATGCATTGCATGATACTGGAGAGATAGCAGCTGTTTCCAAGATTCGCCAGGCCTGTAAATGCAGGCCCAAATACTGGAGCCAGCTCCCGGCCATCCTCGGTCGTCATGGAAAATTCCCATTTTAGATTGTGCTCGACCTGCATCTCCATCAGACTCTTCTCTGTCTTCTCACGTCCAGCCAAGTAGATTCCCCAGTGCGCAAGGTGGGTCGCCAGTTCAGGGTCTACTCTTTCTTCGTTGCACTTGTAGCAGTAGACATCAGCGGAGCCTTCTGCCGTGATAGAGCCGAGCTTGACAGCCACAGCATGTGATGTTGAGTCTGCGTGAGTAAGCCCATGTGAGTTTCCTTTGCTTCCACCGAATTGACTTCGCCCACAACCCTTGTTCCCACATTCCAGACACAGCCATAGGTTCTCGCCCATGTCACACTCTGAGCAATGGTTTGAATCTGCAATTTCGTTAGCACCGGGCCCAGTCGAGTATTGCAGGGAATCAATACCCGTCGACACGGCATGCATGCTGTCTTGCTGAACTAGACAGAGTGTATGCTCGCAAGGAACAAACTCTTGCTCCCAAGCTTTGACTTCTTCCTTTTTTGAGAAAGTCATTGCGGTCATAACACCTTCAATGACAGCGGGAAGCTTGCCACTGGCTTTGTTCACATTGTCCTGAGAGCATGAATAGCACACCACTGACGTAGTAATGTCATATCTATCCTCTTCTGTTTCGGCTGCGATGGAAAGCTTTGAAATCTTCGGCGGAGGCTCGTCGCGCTATAAACCAGAGGCGTGAGAATCATTGGTCACAAGCTCAGGAAGTGTTTTAGAGGCTGTACCTGCACTTTCTTGGGGGTCCTTCGAATGTTCAAAGCCAATGAATGACCAAATCTTTTGTAATGAAGCAGGGCATGGTCTCTGTTTCCAGCACATCCGCCATTGAAGCAATGGAGACAAACATTTAGACCAGCATCATCATCCTTGCAAGGTCAGAGTTAGTGGGGTAGTATAGGGACCAAGGTGGCTGGCATACAATAGAATCAAAGCACTGAGTGCAGTCTTCTCGATAAACCGCCTGGGAGGATCCTGGTGGATTCAGATCTATAACGGAGTGTTCTCCATTAGCTCAATTTGCGATTATCAAGGTGATGTCACAAACCCGCAGCACCGGTATGGACACAAGAGGCCATATCCAGAGAGGATATCTCGGGAATTCAGCACGAAGTGCCAATAATATTTCTTGGCTTATTGACAGAGACTTCAGAAGAGACTTCAGAAGACGTGACAGTATCCCATTGAAAGCAAAGATGACAAAAGAGAGAATATCAGATACCGCAGATCAAGGCAAAGCTACGATGCGTGGGGTTGCTCCTCACCGCCTGCACGTGCTGTTATCAATGTTATCCTGAGGCACCAAGTCATGTGGTGTGGGAGGCGTTGTGCCACTTAACGCGTTATTTTTCTCAACACGCGTTTCCAACCTTGTCCTACAACTACTTTGCAACTTGATCTGGACTTGCTCTGTCAAGTTCGGTCTTCTTTGCTTCTCTACCTCTACTTCCTCTACTTCTTCTTCCTCTTTTTGTTTCCCCGATCCATCCCCCCATCCCTCCATTCCACCCTTTTCAGTCTTTTCCCAATACTTCTTTCTCGACTGTGTCAATTACTGAAATTTGAATTCATCATATCATGGCTTCCGAGGCAGCATCCCAAGTCACTATTGGGGCTCTAAGGTTTGTATCCATTTGATACAAAGATCTCTATATTTGCTAATCGCGTGTTTAATTAACAGTGCCATCTTTGATGAAACCAAACCCCAAGTACGAGAGCCGATTGTTCAATGCGTTCAGATCAAGGCATTACCAGCTCAGCCCAACCAACCAGAACGTTACCGGGCTGTTTTCAGCGATATTGCAAACTATGTTCAAACCATGCTTGCTACTCGTATGTGTTGTCCTTTCGGTACTCCTTGTAATTCGTCGGGGTTACTGACTGCTTCAAGAAGCCAACTCGGTGGTGACGGATGGGTCTCTCCGGAAGGGATCTTTCGTGCGACTCAAGTCATTTCAATCAAACTCTGTCAAGGGAAAGAAGTATGTGAGGGAACTCTCTCAATTTTCATTGTGCTGACTATTATAGAATCCTCATCATCTTGGACCTTGAAGTTCTAAAGGAACTGGGCGAGGCCGAAAAAATCGGTGAACCTAAACCACTTGAAGTCAAAGCCGAGGAAGAGGAAGTCGGCCAGCCGACAACAATATCCAGCAACGGGTTTTACGGCTCCAAGATGGAGGGTGCACAGGCTCAGCCAAACAGCCGAGCCCAGCCAATGGCCGCCCCTATGTCTACTTCCTCTGCCCATGCCACAATCTACCCGATTGAAGCCATCTCCCCTTATTCCAACAAATGGACGATGAAAGCACGATGCACGAGCAAGTCCAGCATCAAAACATGGCATAACAAGAATGGTGAGGGTAAACTGTTCAGTGTGAATTTGCTGGACGACAGTGGTGAAATTCGGGCAACCGGTTTCAATGAACAGTGTGACATGCTCTATGAACTCTTCCAGGAGGGCAGTGTTTATTACATTTCGAGTCCCTGTCGGGTCCAAATTGCCAAGAAACAATTCACAAATCTCAACAACGATTATGAACTCACATTTGAGAGAGATACCATCGTTGAGAAGGTAACATTTCTTTCTTTACAAACCAAATGTGTCGCTCACATTTTATGATAGGCCGAGGAGCAAAATGATGTCCCCCAGATTCGATTCAACTTCACCACCGTTGCTGATTTGCAGACTGTTGAAAAAGACACGACCACCGATGTCATTGGCGTGCTGAAGGATGTTGGGGAGACCTCCCAGATTACATCAAAAAGCACCGGCAAACCGTATGACAAACGTGAGCTTACGCTGGTCGATAACACAGGGTTTTCTGTCCGCTTGACAATCTGGGGTGCAACTGCAACCAATTTTAGTGTGGCGCCTGAGTCTGTTGTTGCCTTCAAGGGAGTCAAGGTTTCTGACTTTGGCGGAAGGAGTCTGAGTCTTCTGAGTTCGGGCTCAATGACTGTTGACCCTGACATTGGGGAGGCTCACCGACTCAGAGGTTGGTATGACGCTCAAGGCAGGTCGGAAAACTTTGCATCCCATGCTTCATTGTCAAATGCGACCAACTCCACGGGCAAAACAGATAGGCTCAAAACCGTTGCGCAGGTTCGCGAAGAGCAGCTTGGCATGTCTGAAACTCCTGATTACTTCTCCCTGAAAGCAACTGTGATCTACATTAAGCAGGATTCCACCTGGTGCTACCCTGCCTGCCTTTCTGAAAACTGCAACAAGAAGGTAACGGAACTTGATCCAGGACAGTGGCGGTGCGAAAAGTGTGACAAGACCCACCCCAAGCCAGAGTATCGCTTCATCATGCCTATTAGTGTCAGCGACCATACTGGCCAGCTTTGGCTTAGCTGTTTTGATGACACTGGAAGAAACATCATGGGCACAACGGCCGATGAGTTAATGCAACTTCGCGAAGACGATCCAACTGCTTTTGGTGAAGTCTTCCAGGGTGCCAATTGCCAGACCTGGAGCTTCAGATGCCGAGCCCAGATGGACAATTTCGGCGACCAGCAGCGGTAAGAATGATGGAATGGGAATAACTCCAATGATATGAACTTCATACTAATTATGCCATCCAGTGTGCGATATCAGGTCTCATCCTCCCAAGCAATCAATTACTCGGATGAAGCCACTCGCCTTGCCAACATCATTGACTCCTACAGCATTGAGTGAGTACAGGCGAAGTAAGGAAATATCTTTGTCCACCTTTGTACTAGCTTTACTATTTCTACATGCACTCAGAGCTTTTTCATCAATGTTCATGTGTACTTTTATGCTGCTCGAGCTGCGCCATGATCATTCCATTTGTTCTTTCTCCCCTATTTAGTACTTTACAAAAAAGATTTTTTTTTTTAAAAAAGCCTTAACTAGTAATTTTCATTATCATACTGTTATTTTGGATTCAGCAAAATCCGGGCTATCACCCCACACCTGGGCAGGGCATTACCCCAGGGGTTTCAGGATGTTTCACACATCCATGTTCTAGGGGTATACCCATGGAACATACAGCGTAAGGTGTAAGGCGGTAAGTCAACAAAGGCGGAAACCAATGGCAATATACCATTGCCTTTTTTTTTTTTTTCTTTTTTTTCTTCCTGTTTTTCTGCTGGAACAATCCAGGCTGAGAATTCAGTCTGCTCCTCTTTATCTTTTATTCCAATAATATTTTATTATATACTCTTTCAACCATTCTCGTCATGGGTAAGCGAAGCCATCTCGAGGCAACTGAGCAGCGACCGAAGAAAAAGTCCAAGTCTGAGAAGTCCGAGAAGCCCGCAAAAGCTTCTAAAGATAAGCAGGAAAATGGAGATGAGAAGGCTGCATCTTATTCTGATGCGTCTGCTTTATCTGAGATCCCTCAGTCAGACATTGACAGTTTCTTGACCGAGAACGTGATCAAAATCTCTGATCCTTCCTCACCCGACGCCTCCCAATTCCGCCCAATCCTTTCGTTTGATCACCTACCCGAATGCGATGCTGGTCTGTACACTCAGTTGAAGTCTTTCCCTGCGCCAACGCCGATTCAATCCACTACCTGGCCTCTTCTTTTTGCTGGCCGTGATGTGATTGGTATCGCAGAAACTGGAAGTGGCAAGACCCTGGGTTTTGGCTTGCCGTGTCTGAAGAAATTGATCGACTCCAAGCAAAGCAAGCCTTGTCAACCCAAGGCAGTCATTATTTCACCAACGCGAGAGCTTGCAATGCAGATTTATGACCAGCTTGTTAAATTCGGTGGCACTGAGAAGACTCAGGTGACATGCATTTATGGTGGTGTGGGTAAAGATGAACAGCGTCGGGCTCTTCAAAAGGCCGCCATTGTGGTTGCCACCCCTGGTCGTCTCAAGGATCTCCAAAATGATGGTTCGATTGATCTTGGAAAGGTCAACTACCTCGTCCTGGATGAGGCAGATCGCATGCTTGATAAAGGATTTGAGCAGGATATCAAGGACATCGTCAAGCCAATGCCCGTCTCCAGGAGACAGACTGTCATGTTCACGGCAACATGGCCCCGGTCGGTTCGGGATCTTGCAGCAACCTTTATGAAGACCCCGGTGACTGTTACCATTGGCGGAGACCCATCTGCGGATCCCCGAGCCAACACAAGGATCAAGCAGGTCATCGAGGTTGTTGATGGCCGAGACAAGGAGGGCCGACTCGTGCAACTGCTCACTAAATCCCAGCGTGGCCATTCATCGCCCGAGAAAGTCCTGGTTTTCTGCCTCTACAAGAAGGAGGCTATGCGCATTGAAAATCTCATCAGAAACAAGGGATTCGCAGTGGCCGGTATTCATGGTGATTTGAACCAATCAGATAGATTCCGAAATCTTGATGCTTTCAAGAGTGGCAATGCTACCGTTCTTGTCGCGACCGATGTGGCGGCGCGTGGTCTCGATATCCCAAACGTGAAATTGGTGATTAATGTGACCTTCCCTCTTACCGTTGAGGACTACGTGCACCGAATTGGAAGAACTGGACGTGCTGGGGCTGAGGGCCTTGCCATCACCATGTTTACTGAAACTGACAAGGGACTGTCTGGCGGGTATGTTACCCATGTTTCTCCTATCCTTGAACAGAAAAATCATCAGGGCAATGCTAATTGTGAAATAGATTGATCAATGTTCTCAAGGCAGCTAAGCAAGATGTGCCAGAGGCGCTGTTGAAGTTTGGCACAACAGTCAAGAAGAAGCAGCACGACGTTTACGGTGCCTTTTACAAGGACGTTGATATGGACAAAACAGCAACAAAGATCACATTTGACGATTAATTGGGTTTATTCCGACTTGGTACCTTTGCTGGAGGATCTGGAGGATAACATGTGATGAAGCCTTGTCAATTGACCCATCAAATATTCCCTTTCTATATAGATTCTATTATTTTGATTTTTTTTTCGTTAGGCGTTAAGAACAAATCAACATCAGATCAGATCAGTACTCACATAAGGAGAGCATAGCTGCCACTTAAGGCACATGCTTTGATAATTCCCAATTCCAGGCCAAATCGGCCCAAGAATAAGCTCGCCAGAGCACACAGAATGAAGCTAGCAGGTCGGATGGCCACTTCACTCGTGTACAGGCTACATCCATTTCGATGGAGGTACGATTTGATAAAACTGTAACTCCAAAAAGTTCGAACCACCATATTCACAATGTTGGCCAGGACCAATCCATACGCACCCAAGTTCCCTACTTCTAGGAACATATAGGCCGCCAAGGCATAGCAGGCGGAAAAGACACCCATCCACGCTGTTTGCTTCCGTATCTGTTGTGAATTTGCTGCAGATGACACAAACGCTTCAGTAATCCCATTAAATGCCAAAAATGGAATATAATAGCAATAGACGGAGAGCAGGTCCCCGATTTTGGGGGAAGCCCATTGACGGCCCCCCAGGATATGCAACAATTGAGGAACCATCATTGGGCCCAAAGGGAATATCAAGATTGACATCAACTGGTACGCTCGTAGAATATCTACGAGATGATCTCTGGTAGTGCGGATATGGATTTTCTTCAGCTTCCCGCCCTCATCGCGGCTCAGTAGTGCTGAGAATAAGTTCCGGCTGCTCTCTTCCAGTGGCTGGAAGATGATCCGTGCAATGAGCCCGCCATAGTTGGACGCAAGAGAATATATGCCCTGATCTTCTAGCCCCGAAAGGGCTGCGAGCATCATAGTATCGCCCTGTGTGAGCAAATGCTTCACCAGAGATTGGAAAAAGACATTCGCAGCAAGCGACGTTAACTGGCGTGAGAACCGCCCAAGAAAGTAGTTAGAGGGGTCACTATAAAAGGTTACTGTGTCGTTCTTCGTGCTATAGCTTGGACGAGCTCAAGCCAGTCTTACCTGGATTGTATACGTGTCAATAAGAAAGAGAACCGGGTTGTGTTGGTTCCTCTGAGTAAGACCAGCGAGTAGCCACATATGAGTGCCAGCGAGTAACTGAGGTGACCAAGAGCAAATGGTAGCACACCGAGGTCATAGTTGACTTGAGAAGCATATATAAAGGCAGAGGATGTCACCGCACTTCTCAGAAATGCCGCTGGCATTTCAACGACAGCGCGTTTCTCGTAAAACATATGTTGCTGCACTACCGAGAAAAAGGGCTCGATGCTGAGTTCCATGAGAGCTGCAGCTCCGATCAAGATGACACTGTGGTAAAAGAAGGCAGTCTCCGATGCTTCCTCTGGGACAAAGCGCTGGTAAAGCATAGCTAACATCAGACTAGAAGGAATTCCAAGGGCGAGGCTCAGGTAGGACACGTTCACCACTGCTTGGGACGCCACAGATTGCGAATCCGTCGCTACAGCATCTGCTTCAAGGGAAGTTTTTTTGTCGGGCGAAGATGGAATAGGCTGTCTTTGGATGGCCACCCGAATACTTTCCCTCGAGAAATACAGGATGGAAACCTGGAAGAGCTCCAGTTGTGCTGCTATTCCCAGCACGACGGGTGAAAGGGTGCGCAAAATCAATTGGTTTGAGGCAAAGGTAAAGATCCTGGACGCCAATTGAATCAAGATCAGAAAGCTTGTGCCCGTGGCTGACGACGCCAGAATCTTGCCCATATGGGCATCGTCAGGTTTAGCCATGTCCGTGATTTAACCCAGCTATGACAGTGGACGCAATGAGGTGTGCTCAAATCAAGGAAATCAAGACTTCAAGCCGACCTCTGGAGTTGTAGGGTTCATATGGGAAGGGGTTGTAAAGGAGAGGATGTGAACACATAGGTGGGGCCTAGGGCCTACGGGCCTGTTTTAAGGAATGGGAGCGATATCAGCCAAGATGAAATCAGGAACCATCTTCAAGGTCAATACATACATAAAAGGAATACTTTTCATATAGATATCTACAATAAATTTATATAATCTGCTTAGAATTTCACTTGGCCCTGTATACTTGCTTACAAGTAGCCCCCAAGGTCCCCCTGGAGTCCTACTGGGCTAGGTATAGTCAAGTGTGCCTACAGGCTAATTGTGAAATTTCTTCTAAAAGAACCTTCTATGATGTCTTTGATATGCAAAAATTTTCATGGCAAAGGAAAAGAGGCACTATGGGTCAAAATCCGCAAAGCACCGTGCTTCCTCCAAGTGGTCCTGATCCATGTCAACTTCTGTCATCATATACAGGAAGCCATAAATATATCTAACCACTAGGATGTCAATGATCGTCTGTAGACCAATATGTTTCCAAGTGCTGCCTGCCGTCTTCAGGCCATTGACCAGGCAGGCCCTTGAACGTCCTAGAACGGAGGCAGATAGAATGGATAACCACCATTCTTAGTTTTGAAGACACTGAGAAGGAAGCTGTATGTTGCAAAAAGAACAGTTGCCCAGATCAAGACAGCCACCTGCTGACCCTTGACATCTTCCATCCGGGGAACTTTCAGTGCAAGTGCGATTGTAGCAAAGGAGAGAACGGCGTCTGTGCGAGTCAAATGTCAATCTAGGAACTCGGCATGGGAATAACGCTCAATATCAATGAGCCTCATGATTATCACTTACATATGGCAGCGACAATTTGAGTTTCCATCCCGAACTGGTTCTGGAATCCACCAGCAAAATAGCTAATACCACCTTTGCCATCACCAGCAACATATGGAACCTTTCGGATGTGGTTGAACATTTGACCACTTGTGAACAGAAGAATAGCGATAAGGCTGATTGCAGCCCAAAGGTTTCGGTTCTGGATAATTGGTAGCAGGTAGGGAGAAAGGACCGCAATCGCGGTCACCACTGCCATCAGAATTGTGATCGCTGATACAATCCGCATGTAGTTGATAGGTCGAACTAGTTGAGGCTTAGGGCCTTCAGGCAAATGACGTCCAATCCAAGAGTAGACCTGGTCGGCTGACATCGGGCTGTTTGGGATTGATGTGTCAGTGAGATAGGGGCTCGGCGCAAGAGCCTTGGTAGAAAAACATACCCTGTGAAATCAAACCGGAGGGGATTCCCTTCAACCTTGGCAAAAGGACCGATGGTAGGAGGGAAGACAAGGAGTACGGGTGCAGTTTGCAGCATGAGCTGGTTAGGTTAGTCGGATGTCATCTAGCTCAGTCTTGAGTAAAGATGCCCTACCTTTTGGAAAACAGCCTTGCCATTATCAAAGTCCAGTGTTCCAAAGACTACCTTGAGGTCATCAGGCTTGGTGCCCTTAGTCCAGCTTCGGGCGATCAGGTCCCATTCGGATTCAAAGTCGCGGCATAGGATGCAGCCAAAGCGAGGATCCGTGGCAGTCAGGATAACCACAGCATAATAATCCCGAGGTGCCGAGGTGAGGTCTTCATATGATGCACTGTCCAGATCAATAGGCCCCGAACGAGACAGGGATTGGTATCTTGCAAACTTGTCCGGTGTTGAGCTCGCAGACAGGACGCCGGACACGACCGAGCAAAGGAGAAAAAGGGCCGTCCAGAGCTTCATTTTGACATTCCAAGGAGCTGGACAGCTTTAAAGAGGTTAGTTATAAAGTGCAATTGATTGAAAAAATTATCAATCGGTTGCAATTGAAGATGTTTGAACACGTTGAGGTGATAAAGTCCAGGTGTCCACTATCAACGTAATCGGGCGGGCATATCGGCTTACTTAATAAAACTCGGGGGCGACGCCAAAACACCGGCGCGTCTTCCTCTGTGACGATTTATATGTCATATACTTTAAACATTCGATACAACACCACATATCTTACCTGGGTATTTCTTTTGCTCTGGAAAGGCATACTATAATTTATAGGTCTTTCCCTTCTATTTTCTTCATATCGAAGGGCTACTGTCTTATTGTGGACACTGTCGCCATGGCAATGGCCAAAGAAGCATCCGTCTTGGATGTATGTGGCTTCCCTGGATCGATGGGCATTTGCTCAAGATTCTAACTTGATCATGCAGTTTGAAATGTCCATGAGGACTATGCGTTTAGAGAAGGAGTATGAGAAGACTCTTTCGGATTCCGCTCGTCTTCTGGATTGCGAGAGGGATCGCGTACGACGCATGGAGCTCTTGCTCTCAAAATTCGAGAACGACGCTCTCAGATCCCAGTTGGAGAAAGCAAATGGACATCTTTTGGGACTCACAAGTGCTGATTCAGAGGCATGTGCTCAACTTCAGGAAGCTTGCCAGGAAATTGATCATTTGGAGCTTCAAGCACAGGCATTCTCGAGTGAGATTAACCGACTCAAAGTAAGTCTTAACTCGATGTAGGGGCTGGATGCATAATCCGTCATGTTGACAGCAACAGGAAGAGCTCTCGGCCCAGAAAAATAGTTCGACCAGTTACAATACTGTCCTTGCAGAGAAACTTCATCTCTCCAGAAATCTTTCGACTCTACAGTCAGAGCTTGAGCGGTTCAAAGTGCAAAATGCCTCATATCAAGCTATTATTTCCGAGAAACATGAGATGGAACGGCAAATAAACTCTCTGGAGCTTCAACTGGACAATGAAAAACATGCCCACGAACGTACCCAGGCCAAGGGATCACAGCAATTGACAGAGATCACCCAGCTCTCTGCCCGAGTTGAAGAGTTGCGGAATGAGCTAGCGGGAGAATTACGAGCCAAACAGCAGCAGGAACGAGACAACCACCACCAGAACTCGACATGGGCCAGCCAGCGGGCGACGTTTGAAGGAAAGATCGATTCGCTCAAACAACAATTGCGGTCAACCAATGACAAGCTCCAGGAAACCCAGATTGAAATTCAGCAGCGGCGCAGCCTCAAATCACACGCAGGAAATGACTCTGAATCCAGTTCTCGAACAGTCCCGCTTCAGCGCCCTGGTCCGAGTGGTCATGCCGGCGTAACGATTGCAACTCCTGGGGCTATTCGTGTGCAAGAGAAATTGAAGAGGGATTCGGCCATGCCTGGTGATAAGTCGGCGTTTTCCATCACTCCCTTCTTGAACCGCACAGGGGCACCTTCGGATTCGCCAATGAGCTCAGTTGGAGACGAAGACGATATTCTTGGAGATACCGACACTCCTCCTGGACCACTTGGCAAGCAGAGCACTTTTGGGGAATCAAAGCGTATGGGTTCTGCCCTCCGGCGCCAACTATCTCCAACAGAAGACCGCATTCCAACCACCAAGTTCACCAAATCAAGGGCACGTGACGGCGCAATTCCTATCTCGGCGACGGAAAACGAGGTCAAGAAATCAACCTATCGCTTAGATCGCAGAGTGCCAGCCACTGAGACCGATGAATTACATGAGCAGTTTGAGCATGAACAGGCCAAGCCAAAAAAACGCAAACTTGGTGGTCAGCGGGATCGGAGTTTGTTCGAGGAGGAGGATGAAGAAGAGCCTCAACCCAATAAGAAATTTGGGCGAAAACTTGCAATAGGAAATGGTCGGGCTTCAACGCTGGGGAATAGAACACAACCTGGTACCACTAGTCTACCACGGGCGCTCGGTCTTGGGGCAGCGCCCATGGGATTTTCTCCCTTGAAGAAAGATCGCAGGCGGTTTTAATGGATATATCAGAAGAAATATTCATTTCTATTGGTATAGACTCTACATAGTGCATTTTATAACTCAGTTGTGTACATATGTAAATGTATGATGCAGATAATAGATAAGAGCTGTCCGACTCGGGGGGTTCGGCGGTCCTACCTGTTTTGCCGGCAGAACTAAAAAGCTTCTTGCTCTCAGGATTCCAATTATTTCCCCTGACATTATTCAATTCGCATTATGTTTGCTTTACGTTCAATTCGATTTTCGCAGAATGCCTGTCACCAGCAGGCAATTGGTCAAGCAAGACATGCATCATCCAAGCGCTGGCAAGCCCGGCAGCAAAAGGACCAGTTCACCAGAGAGGCAGCTGTCCAAGGGCTGAAAAGCCGTGCTGCTTTCAAATTGCTGCAGGTAATCCAGCACTGACATTACTCTATTTTTCCTGGGTTGATCTGACACACTGGCATCTTTCGTTAGATTGATGAGAAATATCGAATCTTCAGGGCTGGACAGACAGTTGTTGACTTGGTATGCTAGTCATTCAACCTGAACCTGAATTGTTGTTTAATTCGTTGCATTTAGGGTTATGCTCCAGGGTCATGGTCGCAGGTGTGTCGGCCATTCCTCTTTTTCCTTTGACTTACCTCCTCCTCTTTTTCTGTCAAATGGGCCGTAATTAACTGCCAGAGAAGGTTGCTGCAAGCCGTACCCAACCGCATGGTCGAGTCCTCGGCGTCGATATCATCCCGGCTCAACCACCAAAAGGAGTGTCTACAATCCAAGGCAATTTCCTCGCACCCGAAATTCAAACATACATCCGAGACTTTCTCCGCAGTCCAGAGAGAGGCAGGCCGCGTCAACCCGGCTTTCTGGACGATTCCAGTGTCAGTCTATTGGAACCGAATTCGGATACGGAACGCACTATCGAGACCGAGAAGACGGATATGAGGGGCGATAAAATACTTGAAAGAACGGTAGATGTGGTTCTTAGCGATATGTCTGCTCCCTGGCACCAGACCTCCGGTTTCTGGAAACGAAGTCTAAGTGCTCCTTATAATAGGATGATGAACACCAGCGGTGTCAGCTTCAGAGATCATGCTGGAAGCATGGTATGAATTCCTGTTACTCAATTGATGGGTGTGAACCCCTGCTGACTTTATGCAGGATCTCTGCCACGCGGCTTTGCGCTTCAGTTCGAATGTTTTGAAGGCAGGCGGTCATTTCGTCTGCAAATTCTACCAAGGCGCCGAAGACAAAGAACTGGAGCAGCAGCTGAAGGAATTATTCAAAAAGGTTCATCGTCTAAAACCCGAATCATCTCGCAGTGTATGATTTGCCTTGTCCAAATTATCCACATCCACCGACTAAAGCGATTGGCAGGAATCCAAGGAGGCCTTTTTCGTTGGCCTAGAGCGAAAATCGTGAGACTAAAGCTATCTCAGAATTACATGTCGGCAGATCACAGCGTAGCCGAAGAGCCGAATCACGCTGTCTGCCTAAAGGATCTCGATCTCCTCGTTGTCAGATGCCTCATCCCAGTCAATATCGGCGAGTGCTGCTTCCGCCTTCTCATGAACCTTTATATGTGTCAGTTTGGGATTGAGTCGTCTTACAGGCACCGACTGACCTCTTTTAGTCCACTCAATTCTTCGACATAGCCATGTTCATTCAAGGCTCTTCGCACAAAGTCCCAACCCTGCTCGCGGTACGCACTGACAACTTTGTCCGAGCATGCACTGCAGCTTGGATAACTTTTGCCGGTGATAGACAAGTTCTCGAAGTTGGAGAGAAATCCTCGTATTTGGTGCGGCACGATGCCTAAGGGATGATCATCACGCTCAGTATTGCGGGCCATGGGGGCCGGTGCGGCAGCGCCTTGAGGGTGCTGAAGGAGTGACACAAAAAGCTCCACCAAAAGTGCAGAGGCTATGGGAGCCACTCCAGGGCGGGTCACTGTACATTGCTGGTCGAGAGTTTGATCTTTAATAGACTATCCTGCAGTCAGCTCTGTATAAAGCGGGTCCCTCTTTTGGATATTCTTACATTAGCTGGTGCTACCACATCGTTGCAGAAATAGCACCCAAGCTCGGCTGGGTTTTCATCCTTCATGATACCATGGCGCATCACCACGAAGGAATCAAACCCTAGGGCTGCGTTCATGACGATTTTCCCTGCCGCCTTCCCCATCACCGTGGGCAGCCACCGTGACTCTCGGGTGTCCATAAGGAGGAAGATAGCATCATGTTCATCAATGAGTGTTTTCAGACGATCAAAATCGGCCCTTGTCACCTCCTCGTCCACCATAGGATGGCCTGCCATGGGCACCGAGAGCGCATGACCTGTAGTCTCTACTCCTGGGTAAATTTGGGTTAAGGCTTCGGATGCCCTATATGCCTTTCGGACGCCACCGTTCAAGCAGTCCTCAAAATTGAATAGTGGCTGCCGAACAGGGTTAGAAAATGAAACGGTCCCGTTGTCGACGAAAGTGATCTTCTTCACCCCCCATCCCTGTATGTATAGATGATAATTAGCACATGTGTTTCCGAGCGCGGAAGTTGATGTCTACATACCAGCAGATTCCGGGAGACGTAACTACCTAATGTACCGGCTCCTAGCAAGAGACATTTCGTTTGTTTGATTTTCTCAAGATCGAGCGTCGGGCTGATCCGCCATTTGATAAGCTTGAGGTTGAGATCGACCGACTGATCTGCTAATCTGTAGGGAAGAATTAGCTCCCTTGATCAAGTTTTCGGGTTGGGTATCTCCAAATTAACGCCATACCTCTTGGGGTCCATGTACTCTGTAAGATTGACAATTCTCCCGGCCAGTTTCCCAGTCGAGTTACGTTCCCAGCCGGTCACTTTTGGCAGCGGCAACGACTTTGGGGTTTGCAATGATTTCGGGGTCTGGACGTCTTGTTTTGAACTTGCCTCCAGCTGAATTACTGTACTGCGCCCCTGATCACGCTTCGCGTGCACGTCGCGATAGCGTATCAACTGCACCCGTTCGATGCCCCATCGCTGCTTGATCAGAACGAGCAGGTTTCGTAACATCCAGCCTGGGGCCTGTTCATAATTTGATGGGTCTGAGAAACAGAAATAGCGGTCTTCAGCAGCGACATTCTTGAAAAACCCATTTTCATATTCGGAAAGTGACGCTATCTGCCAGTTGCTATTTGATGTATCGTCTTGTTTGGTACTCTTCGTCTCGGAATCGCCTGAGGATACGTTATCGGAACGCTGTCTGGCTCTTCGAGCCAAAAAGAACCCTCGTTGTCGATGATCCACAATATATGACCATGTTTGCACTGCCTCCACCAAGGCAGTGCTCTCATGTGGAGATAAGTGTTTCCCCTTCAAATTGTCAATATCATGATCCTGGTGTGGCTGGGGTACTTGATCTGGTGGTTGCACGGGGACCCATTGAGGATCTGAGTGGATTGCTGGGAAAGCAAACCAGTAGTGAAACTTGTATTTTTTGAGGTCTGCAAAAGATACAATCACAAAACTGCATAGTAATGAGGGACATGAAAGTATGGTTCCATCGTGAATGGCATCCCATATCTTTAGAGTTTTTATTAGCATGTATATTTATCTCTCTTTCTCTCTCTCCGAGGCAACTGGGTATGGTTATTCCTACCATTTGTCCAGCTTGATGGAGCAGTTGGGATCTGTCCATGTTTCGATATTCCTCAACGGTATTGACATTTTTGATCATGCCCTCTGCTCTGTAGTAGCCAGCTGGGACCCTAGGTCGCTGTTAGAAGGGACCTTTTGAACAGTTTCGTTTTATCTTACTCGCTGCTGGTGAGGGCATTTCCATGGATTTGGATTCGACAGGACGCAGCCTCGGGATCAGAAGGGCGGATCTCGTATAGTCCTAGAACGGGGCGGGCAGCGTCATCTAGTTTGTCATGGTTGATCTTATGGGAAGCCAGTGAAGTATAGAAAGGTAATTCGATGTCGGAAGCAAACGGTGTGTACTGCATTTCGGAGGAACAGAGAGAAAGAGAAGAGATTATCAAGTCTCTGAATGATACAGACTTGGAAGGTTGGATGTAATAGTTAAGTTGGGGGAGAAGTGTAAAAGGAGGTCAAAGGGTCTGATGTCACGAGAGAGGGGCTTATCGATAATCCCAGGTCCACGGGTTATCTCCAGGGCTGTATGCTTTATAAGACAATATGTAGTTAGTGGATTTTTAGAACACATGGTTATGTATGTTTGTATATATATATATATACATCTACACTCTCTACTCTATGTACATATCAAATTAACCAGGTTACAATCACCCATGCCTCCCGAGGTCGTGACATTAACAGCTGACTTATGCTGAACACGCGATCTACATAAACATATATATACCTCTAGGGTATGGATACTATACACTACATACTTACTCCATAGAATACATACATATACAATACCTACATATGCACATATTGTACATAGGTACTATCTCTGCGGCCTAACGGTTGGAATTCCAACCTTTGGAACATTCCCTATTAGGCCGATAAGATCAGGCTGATAAGATCGCGTCGCGACTTTCACTTTGCTCTGCCCCACCTGGGCACTCTGCTTCTTTTCTTTTCCTCTTTTCCTTTTTTTTCCACTGTACAAGTATTCAACACCTGAAAATGCTCATCGGCTTATGTGGAGGTCAGCAGATAATTGTCGCAAATCAATCCTCCCCCCCCCAACACCGGATGAACTAACGAGGATATACATCAAAAGGCATTTGCGCTGGCAAACATGCAATTGCTGAGTACCTGATTCAGCAAGGGTTTCAACTTCTTGAACTCGCCAGCAAATCCCAATCCCATATCCCTGAGTCGGGAGATGACCTGCGACTGCAAGCGTCGGAAATCAGAAAGAAAGAGGACCCCAAGTCGCCAGAACTTACATTTCAAGATCCCGACACTCTACTCGACTTTGCGACAAAAAGATGGCAAGAACGCTGGGTTACCACAGACATTGCAGATGCCACTACCCTAGATCGATTCCTCTTGCGCCCCTTCTTCCTCCTTGTGAGCGTCGATGCACCAGTTAGCCTCCGATGGAAACGATTTGCCGACAGGTTCGTGATGTTCCGTGTGACCGAAGCCCGGGCGCTAACTGTTTTACTTGTATAAACAAAAAGATGTTGGAGAAGACAACTGGATCCGCCTGAGCTTGAAAAGTTCGTGATGTGGAACGACCATAATCTTTACGACAAGGATATTGGGCGTGTTTACTTGACCGACAAAGCACAGTTGCGCCTATTCAACTCCTCTTCTTCCCTCGAAGAGCTACACTCAGCTTTGAAAACCCTCGACCTGGCAGATGAACAACGGCTGAGGCCAAACTGGGACCAATATTTCATGCAGCTGGCCTCTCTTGCCGCCCAACGAAGCAACTGCATGAAAAGAAGAGTGGGATGTGTGCTCGTTCGGGAGAGTCGTGTCATCAGCACGGGATACAATGGGACACCACGGCATCTCCAGAACTGCAACCAAGGTGGATGTACGATGCTGGCCCGAACCGAATAATCCCAATGACCCTATTGTTCATCTCGCTCACTAGAAATCCTTATAGGTCCACGGTGCAATCGCGGGGATGGAGGAGGAGTCGGTCTCTCAACCTGTCTTTGCCTTCACGCCGAAGAAAATGCATTACTGGAAGCAGGCCGAGAGCGGATTCGAGAGGGGGCGATCCTCTACTGTGATACGTAAGTGTGCTTCATTCTTCACTGAACTGTGCCAAAGGTAAAATCTTACTGAACTGTAGATGCCCCTGCCTGACATGCACTGTCAAGATAGCCCAAGTTGGAATTTCGGAGGTCGTTTACTCTCAAGGGTACAACATGGATAGCGACGTAAGTCAATGCTTGTCCGTTTCAAGGGTTCCAATTAATCGAATTCGAATCTACAGAGTGCAGCTATCCTACAAGAAGCAGGCGTACAGCTACGGCAATTCCACCCGGTAGCTAATCTTCCTTCTACACCCTCGCCTCTTTTATACATAACTGACTATAAGCTTACAGCCTACAAATGGACTCATCTATCTTCAGGCATCCGAGAGACCAGTCACAACCGAAAACCAATGACCTACAATACGACAGTGAAGGCGCGGGGCAATCTAACCTTAGGTGAAGAGGAAACACCTGCATCAGTAACTAAACATTGAACCACCCCAGGGGTATGTCAGAGTTGTTGTACAAAGTAACTTGCCCAGATGACATTGTAATTAAAGAGGAGGTCATCGATGGAAACTAAATGTCCTAGGGCAAGAAAACAACTCCAGAGCTACTCTGTATATAGTATCTATGGATGCACATTCTATGTATGACTCACAGGTACTTATAAATCATAAAAAGAACCTAGATTACATAGTAACTTTACCTTTTAAAGAGGTACCCCAATGTACCTCTTTTCTCCGCATTTTGTCTGGCAGAAAAAAAAAGGTATGACTCAGCGTGCGAATTTTGGCGGGGTCCTCAAGAACCCCTCGACGGTCTTTATAGCTGGATTCTTTACTGTGTTGGTAGCTCAACCTCGATAGTCCAATACCTTACCCGCTGCCAGCTGCGATCACCGGTGTGATTTTGGCTCAAGTCCCTACAGCCATGCCTACCGTCCACTTGCTGGACTATGTTGCGGGAAACATCCGTTCCTTGGTCAATGCGATTAACCAAGTCGGATATGATGTCGAATGGGTTAAATCCCCTGAGGATGTGAAGAATGCTGATGTTAGTCAAAGGCCCCGGGCCAATTCCACCATGATTGGCTCACGATCGTGCCATTGCTAACCATGAAATTTTAGAAACTGATACTCCCTGGCGTTGGCCATTTTGGCCATTGTCTCTCCCAACTGGACAAAGGAGGATTCTTGGAGCCTATCCGACAGCACATTGAAGCAGGGAAGCCTTTTATGGGGATCTGTGTTGGTCTGCAAGCCCTTTTCCAGGGCTCAGAGGAGGACAATGACGTTCCCGGGCTGGGTGTGATTCCTATGCGCATTCAAAAATTCGACGATACCTCGAAGAGTGTACCGCACATTGGATGGAATTCCGCAATCAACACTGGATCTGAGGGCACAAAACACGAAAGCTTTTATGGTCTGAGGCCGACCAGCAAGTATTATTACGTCCACTCTTATGCGGCCCCCTACAACCCGGGTGTATTGGAAAGTGACGGCTGGTCGGTGGCTACAGCCACATATGGCGAGGAAGAGTTCATCGGTGCCATCAGTCGGGGTAACATATTTGGCGCCCAATTTCACCCGGAGAAGAGTGGCGTGGCTGGGCTACGGGCCATACGCGCATTCTTGAATGGCGATCAATTCCAGTCGCTCTCAAAGGATCTGGTCACTGGCAAAGAAAATGGGCTCACTCGTCGCGTTATTGCGTGCCTTGATGTTCGGACAAACGACTCTGGTGACTTGGTTGTCACCAAGGGTGACCAATATGATGTTCGAGAGAAGAGTGGAGCAGACGCCGGCGGCAGCGTTCGCAACCTTGGTAAGCCTGTTGACATGGCTAAGAAATATTACGAGCAAGGAGCAGATGAAGTGACCTTTTTGAATATCACCTCTTTCCGAAACTGTCCCATTGCTGATACGCCCATGCTTGAAATTCTGCGACGAACATCGGAGACGGTCTTTGTGCCTTTGACCATTGGCGGAGGAATCAAAGACACCGTCGATACTGATGGCACCCGGGTCCCTGCTCTGGATGTGGCCACGATGTATTTCAAGTCTGGAGCCGATAAAGTCAGCGTTGGCTCCGATTCTGTCTTTGCCGCTGAGGACTACTACAACGCCGGTGAGAAGTTGAGTGGCCAAACAGCAATCGAGACGATATCCAAGGCCTATGGAAAACAGGCTGTTGTGGTGAGTGTCGACCCCAAGCGGGTATATGTGGATAAGCCAGAGGACACCCACCACCACACAATTAAGACCCAGTTCCCCAACTCAAATGGGCAAAGCTTCTGCTGGTATCAGTGCACCGTCAAAGGTGGCAGGGAAACTCGCGATATCGATGTGCAGCAACTCGTGCAGGCTGTTGAGGCCATGGGAGCTGGTGAAATTCTTCTGAACTGCATTGATAAAGACGGAAGCAACAGTGGATTTGATCTGGAATTGATCAGAGATGTCAAAGCTTCAATCAAGATTCCCGTCATTGCTTCAAGTGGGGCTGGAGTACCTGCGCACTTTGCAGAGGTCTTCAACAAAACCACCACTGATGCAGCATTGGGAGCAGGAATGGTAAGTTCATATTCTTCCAAGTATCTTTTCTCGCAACAGACTTTCTAATCCTGTCCCAGTTCCACCGCGGTGAATATACCGTGACTCAAGTGAAAGACCACCTGCAAACTGAGGGATTCCTGGTCCGCCAATTTGAGGCTGAGATCTAAAGACTCGGCTGCGTCGAAGGTGTGATATTTTCACATGGGCATCTTTTGAAACTTTTATGTTTTTATACGAGAATAGAGGATAGAGATCATGAGGATGGAGGCTATCAACCTGTTTACTATGTATACAGTTCAAATGAAGTTTACAAAAAAAAACAAAAACAAAAAAACAGTTTAATATATACAATATGTTTGAGATGATGCATTCCATGCCCTTGATACTTGAAGGGCCTCGGTGCCACAGAGTATAGTAGACAGTACTAGAATGATTATACAATTAAGACACAGATATAATGTAACTATAACCAACTAGTTATGTATGTATGTTTCCGGGGCCTAGAAGGTCACGTGGTAACTCCAACCATCATCAAAAGCGGTCTAGAAGGCGGTGGAAGCAGAATCCAAATCATCTGACTTTTCCTCACTTGCCACTTCACCTTCTCCTCTCCCCCAATCCTCCCCCCCCAGTCAATAACCTGCGGTGCTACGAAAAAAGAAAAAAAGATCCACACCATCCCCGCGCGTCCATTATTTCTCCTAACTTCCCTCTTGCTAAATTTCGGCCTTCTGTTTTACCCTTTGATGATACTCCGTCTTGTGATCAACCACATTACCTAACAACTGCGACACGGTCTCCAGCGCTTGTTTGACAGTGGATTTGCTCATTCCTAACAGGGTCTCTCTATAACTGGATTTGGTGTCTGCAAGGATCTCCAGATAGGTCCAATCACACAGGTCAGGGTGCTAGGGTGGCTCTGCGAATCACTTGAAGGACGGGGCAGACCATCAAATCTCTCTTGAATACACCTTTTTTATTCAGCGCCAGTGTTCCTTCGATCATCGTATTCATCAATTCTTTGATCTCCATTTGTATGCAGTGACCTGAACACTCACCAGTCAGCATTCAAAAAGATTCATTCACACATTCCATTGTCTCAGTGGTCTATTGATCCCTGCTTTCTTTTGTTTTAAAAAAATATCTCGTGCTTTCTCTGTCATTTGAACAGATAAAATCTGTTTCCCGACCTTTTTTTTTTTGTTGTGACTGGTGATACACCAGTTTCACTTCATCTCACGAGTTTTTCTTTCCCTCTATTATCCCCTATTGCTCACTGTACACACGGCGGCGGTACCTCTAAATCTGGGTCTTAATACACCCGTGGCCATCTTTGTTGCATCACCTCCCCTCCCAAATTGAATACAATGTCATCGTCCGTTCATTTCAAATTCAAGTCCCAGAAAGAACCCTCAAGGGTCACCTTCGATGGCACTGGTATTTCGGTCTTTGAGCTCAAAAGAGAGATTATCAGCCAAAGTAGATTGGGCGATGGGAGTGATTTTGAGCTGTCGATCTACAACGAGGACACCAGAGAGGGTATGTTACTCTGTTCCAATATGTTCCATTCGCTCCTTATTAACAGGAATTCTTCTGACATCCAACAGAATACGACGATGACACCACCATAATCCCTCGGTCGACTTCCGTGATCGCCCGCCGATTGCCCGCAGCGCGCCCTGGGAAGGGCGGTGCTGCTCGTTATGTTTCAGGCAAGATGCCAGTCAATGCTCGCAGTGTCCCTCGCAACGAACCCTCGATGAGCCGAGTAGCACCCGGAACGGGACAATCCGTGAACAACAACGTCCTCGAACTCAATAATGCACAAACAGAAGAAGAGAAGATCAACGCTCTGTTCAACCTGCAGGCTAGCCAATGGCAGGAGCAACAACAAGAAATGGCAAAGTAAGAGCACTCTGAACCGGATTCTCGATTATATTGGAGATATTGATTTCATTTAGCGCAACACCCGTACCGTTTGGTCGTGGCAGAGGGAAACCCGTCAATGTACCCGACCACCCTCCGCCTCCAGGGTATCTTTGCTATCGTTGCCGGGAAAAAGGTATGCAGCTCTATCTCAATCACCACACCTACAGACCGCTAACCTTTGTACGCAGGCCACTGGATCCAAGCATGCCCTACGAATAACGACCCCAAGTTTGACGGCAAATATCGAGTCAAGCGATCAACGGGCATACCACGCTCACTTCAAACCAAAGTCGATAAACCAGAATCCCTGGCCCCCGATGGCTCTACTGAAGATTCAAGGAATACCGGGGTCATGGTGAATGCTGATGGTGATTTTGTCATTGCAAAGCCAGACAAAGCAGCCTGGGAACTGTACCAAGAAAAGGCGAAGGCATCGGCGGCAGCAGCAGCTGAAGCAGCAGCAGCCGAGGAGAGCAAAGCATTGCAAGCTCGAGGTCTGGAATGCCCAATTGACAAGAGGATGTTTTTAGAGCCAACAAAGACACCATGTTGCCAGAGGACATATTGCAATGATTGTATTTCAAATGCCTTGATTGAAAGTGACTTTGTTTGCCCGGGATGTGCTACTGAGGGGGTCTTACTTGATAACCTCACTCCCGATGATGAATCGGCATCAAAAATTAAGGAATATGAAGCCGACAAGGCTGAAGCCAAGAAAGAGAAGGAAAAGATCCCTGCAGGCCCGGATGGTACTCCTGTCCCCGAAATCTCCGAAACCGAGCCCAAGGAATCTTCCGCCAACAAAGAGCAGAGCCCGCCCAATCCAATCCAAGAGACAGCGCCTACACAATCCAAGAAAAGACCTGCTGAGGACGAGCCTACCAGCCGGAATGAAACTGCAAACCCGGAGCTGGGTAATGTGCCAAAAAAACAGAAGGCAGATGACGGTCACTCCGACGTTCCGACCCAGGCTAATAGCGTTCAAGACGGTACCCCTGGTGTTGCCCCAGCCAATTTTAATAATCAGGAGATGCCCTTCAACGGCTTTGGACCAATGCAAGGCATGTCTATGATGCCTTTCTCGGCTCCTGGATTCGGTAATGAAGCCATGGGGTTTATGAATCCCATGGCGATGGCGTCTGCCAATGGCTTCCCTAGTGGCATGGGCCCGGGATGGAATCCCATGAACATGCCTTTCAATCCCCTTCAAGCTGGAATGTTCGATCAAAGCAATGGTGGCATGCCCAACGGATTTCCCAATATGTTCAATGGTGACCCTTCAATGATGTTCCCCATGCCCCAGAATGGCTTCCAGGGACCAAACTCTGGAATGAACAACTTCTCAAATCAGCAGCGAACGGCTTTCAGCACACCATACTCCCGGGAAGAAGATTCACCATATTTCCGTCAACCTGTGAATCCGCAACGTCATCAGGCTAGAAACCGACGAGTTCGGCCTAGCGATTACAGGGAGCTCTGAATAGCTAAATGCTGACCATGGCTTATATGGATTTGCATTATGGTTTTCCTAGTACACTGTGAATATGCATATTATCTAGAGCGGCTTTTTTTTTTCCCTTTTTCTATTTTATGTTTCTTTCTCATTCTCTCATGTCATCCTGAGAGGTTTCTTTTTTCTTCTTTTTTTTTCACCTTCTTCAGAGTGTGTACTACTACTACCATAGCTGCAATAAGAATAATCCAACCTTTAATTATTTCTCTCTTAAGCACTCCCTAGGGCTTGATAGGGCTCATGCATAAATATCTAGCATTAGCTGTTCAATCAATATAAACAAGAATAGTCGGCCGGTTATGCGGCCTTGTCATGTCTTTTTAGTGGTCTTTTTATATGTATCTTTTAAGGTGTATGAAGGTGGTAAAAAAAAAATACTTTTCTATGTATACCCTTTGATCTTACTGTTTTCTCCGTTAGGCATTAACCTTGGAATACTCCGATCACTTTGTAATTTGGTTTTGATCATACGCTTTTTATAGAATTGAATAGCTATAATTATAGAATTGAATAGCTATAAATCATGTATATGATACGGAACAATTAGAATAATAATAGCTAATAAGAGAAAATGTGAAGAAAAAATGTGAAGAAATAGAATCAAAATAATAATTCTATATGTAAAAAAGAAGAGAGAGAGAGAGAGAGAGAGAGAGAGAGAGAGAGAGAGAGAGAGGGGGGTCAGGTGACTGGGGAAAAACGCCCAATTCACACCGTCTCGACTTCCACCGTCCACATCCGTCCACACCATCCAACTTCCCTCACTTTCCTCCGTTCAACATCAACATCAAGACTACTCGAATTCTTCATCACTCCAAAAAAAAACCAACCGTCTTCATCGTGTCTTCTCCACTTACTTCAAATTTCAAACTTCGATCTAGTTCGATATCTTGACCTACAACCCATCCATCAAATCCCTCCCAGAACAGTTACCCGAAAGATCGACTATCATGGCGAAATATATGAGTAACCACAGTAGTAATTCCAATCAAATGCAGCGGTTCCTCGACCAAGACTCCCAAAGCACCGTTCTCGCTACTTGCTACAGTGCTGAGTCGTCGACCTCCAAGGTCCACGGCTTCCACTACTGCACTACCCTGGGCGCCGGTAAGTATCTCGTAACCCCCAAATCGCATCCATATTACTCGAGATCTAATCTTCAAATTTAGGGGTACAGTGGTATCCCTGAGGTCCCTTCGGGGACCAAATCGTCTCTTCTAAGTCCTCCCCACGACATCCTCGATTCCCGCGCGGAACGAATCTGGCCTGGAAATAAGCCAGAGTACAAGGGGGAGGCAACGCATAACATCCCGGAAGAGTGTGAGAGACTCTTCTGTGACAGACTGTCTGCGACATTCCTGGGTGAGAGGAATTCCGTGGGACAGGAGTCACTGGGGATGGATGCGTTCGAAAATATCCAGTCAAATCAAATCGGGAACCATCATGATCGAATCCAGCGATGGATAGAAGTGTGGGATTACTCTAGTGATGCTATCTACCGCGGATTTGTGGCTGAACACAATAAGGAGCGGACATTGTTCGTTTTCTTCGAGGACCGTGCACTTGAACACGGCCTCAAGTCAGGGTATGTACACCCCTTGTGTTTCCTTGGATAAGTCAAGGCTTTCCCTTTTTGTTTAGTGGCAGGCCTCCATGTGTTTTTGATTCATCCACTGACTTTCGCCCTCCTCAGCTTGATCGCTCTGTTTGAACTTGCCGATATTGCTACCTTTGGGTGCTCGCAAATCGTTGCCTGTGTCAGTCGCTCCCAGCGCACAGATGAAATGGAGCTCGTACGAAGTCTAGGATGGTGTGGATTCAACCTCACCACCTTGGCACCCTGGGTCTCACGCGGTGACCAAGGGTCATGCCTTAGTAATAAATGGCTTTTCTTGGTTGCTGAAGTCTAGTGATAGCATCCATGATTTGTTTACATCGTTTTGGATTGGAGTTTATGGGTTTTCTTTTTTTGTATCTTGATGCTTGAACTTGGGCAAGGCAAATATCCTCTTATTCCGAGTATCGAGTATGGCTTGATTATTTTCATTCAATTTTCCATTCAATTTTCATGCGTATTGTCTATGTATAGTCCGTATAGTATATTATATGTACTTCGTATGTCTGTTCTAATGAGAATGTCACTTTCCCCCGCTTTTGCGGGAAAAAAAGCCGCACGGATAAGATAAGAGATAAGTCGTAGATGACCTCACCTAAATTCACCTCTTGATCTGGGCATCACTCCCAGCCTTGGGAAAACCTTTTAAGGTCCTATCAGAGTGAAGCGTTCTGGTTAAACATCTCCCAGAATGTCGAAGGAACGCGTCAAATCTCTCCAGTTCCCCAAATTCCTCCTTCCTGCTGTGTTTTCTACAAACCGCAGTGCGGGGCTTTCTCCAACGGACCATAGACCCCCAAACACCAAGACCGAGAAGTATCTCGATGGCCATGTTTCCTATCTGCGCTGTGCAGGCTGTGCTTCACATCTGTGCTGGACCTCCCAAATCATCAGCAAAGGGTTCACAGGTCGCCATGGCCGTGCCTATCTTGTTTCGGCGGAGCCAGTAGCCACTGCTGTGTCGGTCAGCGCCTCGTCTTCGCCAACAGCCTCACTCCCCAATACGATATTGCAGCGTCCAGTTCCTCGTCAGCTTGTTACAGGAGCACATACAGTCAGCGATGTTAGCTGCACATTCTGTGACAGTGTCCTGGGCTGGAAGTATGTTGCAGCGGAAGAAGAATCACAGCGGTACAAGGTTGGCAAGTTCATTCTGGAAACTAAGAAAATCGTCGCCTCTTCATGCTGGGAATCTCCACCTGGTGTGGATCAGACTATGCAAGCCGATCACCGACATGAAATCGAGTCTAACCCAGCAGATATGGAGTTTGACAGCCAGGACGAAGATGAGTGCGAGGACCTGTTCGCCGGAATATGGAGCCCTGGACTTGCTGCACGCCGGAGAAACCGTGAGATTAAACGTCGTCCTGCGATGTGGGGAATCTCATAAGCTGTAGGAAATCCAGGGGATGGACCTTGTGGGATGAGAGGCCATTGCATAATGTGACACGATACCCTTTTGAGCAACCTTGATGTCTTTGCCTTTTCCTACTGTCTTTTTGTTCCTTTTTTTTCTTTCTTTCATTGGATACGAACCCACTATAATATCAGCAAACAAGAGCTCGCGATCTATGATCTATTTTCTTTTTGGAAAGTCCGGCATTTTCGCACGGGATCCGATTCATTGAATTCATTAACACCCTGGTAATTTAGATGGGTTCTTGGATGTATAAAAGAGAAAGAAAGAACATTCCAGTTCAGTCAGAGGACACAAGACCACCTTGTTCACGAGGAAGCATCATCAACGCGAGACCGCTTGGAGCCATTCTCCGCAGATTCCTCAGCAGGCCTTTTTGAGGCAGTTTCAGGTTGCTGGGATGCCTGCTTTGCAGGCTTACGTTTGACAAAGGCAGACAGATCTGTTGCTCCCTTGCTAGCTGCATCAAGCTGAGCTTGCTGGTCCGTCGCGGACTGACCGATAATCTGACCCAGAACTCCCTTTAGCATCGCCTCATTGGCTTGGTCATTCTGCTCAATTGAGACAGGTGGTCGGCGCAGATCAACAAGCTGATTTAGTTCATTATTAACGAGTTCGAACAATATATAGAAAAGACAGACAAGAGAGAAAACACTTACCCTTTGCTCCATCTCAGTGACGATCTCCTTGACATTGGCGATCTTTCGCTTGGTCGCAGTTGCCTTGTCCTCATCCCCGTCTTTCTCGGCCTCAAGTTTCTTCTCCTCCTGGGCCATTCGGACCTTGCAGCTCGCAATGGCATGTTCCATTTGGGTGGCAGCTTCTTTCCTCATCTCTTCATCAACTTGGGGTTTATCGTTGCCATCCTCCTCGCCACCTTGTTGGACCGATGCGAATTCGAGGGCGAGGGAGAGCTTGTAATGGCACTCAGCAACGGAGGGATCTTCTAGAGGATATAGCGAGTTTCTCAATTCGAGAACAGTTCTCAAATCAGTAACCGCTTCGCTGAATCTTTCTGCTTCCAGTGAAATTTCAGCTTGAAGATCGTGCGTGTCTGCGATTCTTTCTTTGATGTGCTTGATGTCCGAGGAAACCACAGTCGATTTTCCTTTGCCCCCGTCATTTTCCTCGGCAGCACTCAACTTCTTGAGGTACAGAACACGGGCAAGATCCAAGACCTCAAAGGCATTGGCGAAATCATCGTCTTCTTCTTCATCATCCTCGGCTTGCTCGGCGGTTTCCTCATCCTCGTCGTCGGAGTCGACAAAGTTCTCATCTCCCGTAAACTGGAAGAATGGCTTGGATTCTGTGGGCTCAGGTTCTCTCTCTGCGCGCTTGGCGGAAGACGACTTTTCCGTCATAGAATTGGCGATCGCGTCTTGAACAAGGGAATCACTGGTGGATTTCGATCCAGCGGAAGATGTATTTGTTGAAGATGCGGTGCCGGATTGCGGCTGCTGCTCGCCAGCTACCTTGGAGCCAAGGACATCACTTTTACTCACAGCCACATTATATAATGACTTTCCGTAGGCATAGAGTAAATCGGCATTCTCGGGGGACAATTCGCCGTTCAGTTCGGCCTGAAGCTCAGTAGCTTGGGAGTACAACTCGGAGGCAGAGTCATGATCTTTGGTCGCATCCTTTGCAGCAGCCCGTGCGATCAAGTCATCGAGTTGAGTTCGTTTCTCTTGCTCCGAGACGGGAGATTGAACGTCTTGTAGATCAGCCATGGTGAATGCGATTTTAGTGAGGATTGAAAGAAGAAACAGATTGAGAAAGGAAAAGGATAGTCTTAATAATTAAAAGAAAAAAGAAAAATAAGACTAAGAGTAGGAGAGTTGAAGTGAAAAAGAGAGAGAGAGAGAGAGCGAGAGAGAAAGAGATTGGAAGAAGCAGCTTTAGCTCCGGCGCGCGTGTCACGCGTCTTCGATTTAATTGAATTCTGGATCTCTCTCTCTCTCTCTCTCTCTCTCTCTCTCTCTGTCTTCTCTCTCCTTCCCCCTTCTTAATATGCATTTTCTCTGAATCTTTACCAGAGCCTTTTTTTTCTATCCTGAATTGATTCTTGCTTGAGCTTCGGAACCGATACCAAATTTATCTTTATCGCGTTTCTTAAAATCTGGAGACAATATGGACGCCTCGACACCGCGACATCCTGATCGCTTCAGAATGGCGACAGGGGACCCTATTCCTTCGTCATCGCCTGCATTTGGAACACCAGCACGTCCATTTCGAATACCCAAGGGAAATGCGCCTCCCTCCAAAACCTCGATTTTACCAATCTTACTTCCTCCATCAACTCTACGCCCAGTAGCCTTTCGAACATTCACTCGCAAACATAACCTCACAATATCATCATCTGCGCTTCAAACACTAGCAGTGTTTGTGGGCAAGAACTGTGGCTCGGGATGGCGCGAGGAAGGCCTAGCAGAGCGAGTTCTGGATGAGGTTGCCAAGATATGGAAAAGAGCCGGTGGAGGCGTAATTGTTGAGGAAGGCAAAGGAGCGTCCCTAAAGACAATACTACAAACACTCGAGGGAAGTATGAGTGGTGGAAGGGTTGTTGTTGGGAAAACGACTTCCCAAGATGGTTCCTTTAAGGCATCATCCACCCTGGGTGTAGATGACGGGCGGGTTGAAACAGCGGGTGATACGTCTAAACAAGGGACTGCCGAGGAAGACGACACACAGCTGTCACTTCACCCAAGGCATTGGCTCAAGGTGATCGACGCTTTTGATCTTCCGCGCTTGACGTACAACGTCGACAAGAAATACTTCGAAGCCACGAAGTCAAAGCCATCCTTGTTTCCATCGCCATCTTACAAAACTGCACTATTCCGAGATCGATACAATCTTGTGTATCAGCGATTGCTCCGCAATGAATCTTTTCAAAGCTCATTGGGTGTCGCGGGTGTTCCTTCACTCCAACGTTCATCGTCCAATATTGCCCACCGACAATCCTATAAACTGACGCCAATCGCAAATTTGCTCGGCAGAAGTGGAACCTCGCATCTACTATTAGGATTGCTTGCAATTTCTCCTACTGGAGACTTGTCCCTGGTAGACTTGACTGGAAGTGTAGCATTGGACTTGAGCCATGCCCGAATGATACCCGAAGATGGTGCGTGGTTTGCGCCAGGCATGATTGTGCTTGTCGATGGCATATATGAAGAGGAAGAGATGGTAAAAGGTGCTGCGTTGGGAGGAAATACAGGAGTCGGAGGTGCAATCGGAGGTCAGTTTGTCGGTATATCAATTTGCGGACCTCCCTGTGAGCGACGTGATATCTCGCTAGGAACAAGCAACCACCACGGCAGCGGACAGCTGAGCTCTAGTGGTGGATTTGGATGGGTTGACTTTCTCGGATTGGGAAGTGAACGTGCCCAGGGTGCACGGATGAGAAGAATCCAGGAAAAATGCATACGAGGGGACCAGGACGCACCAGAAACAACCAGGGTCAAAGTCGCTATCATGAGCGAAGTCAATCTAGACAACATGAAGACATTGGACGCCCTGAAGAAGGTCTTCAGCACCTACAATGATCTGTCTCTTGCTGAACGCCCACAAGCCTTTGTCTTGATCGGTAATTTTTCGCAGAAAGCTATCATCAGTGGAGGTGGCCGAGCCGGGAGTATCGAATACAAGGAATACTTTGACTCATTAGCGCTGGTCTTGTCCGATTTCCCCGCGTTGCTACAACACTCGACTTTTGTATTCGTGCCCGGTGATAATGATCCTTGGGCATCGGCATTCTCTGCTGGTGCAGCCTCAACAGTACCACGACAACCCATCCCGGAATTGTTCACCTCTCGCGTCAGACGTGCATTTGCAACGGCGAACTCAGAGTTGAATAGGTCACAATCCCCCGAACCCGCGGGTGATGCAATTTGGACTTCAAATCCGGCACGTCTTTCGTGGTTCGGGCCTGTGCATGACATCGCCATCTTCCGAGATGATATATCGGGAAGGCTGAGACGCAGCGCTGTCAACACCACCCTTGACAACGAGTCAGATGTTACAATGCATGAACCTTCGAGCAGTACTGCTGGTAATGCGGTCTTTGCTGAGGGCGAGAGCCAAATCGAAGACATGGGCCAGCAACAGGGAACCAAGACTGCAACTGCCTCGTCTGGAGCGTCAATGGCCCGCAGACTCGTCAAGACCATCCTGGACCAGGGAACAATCTCCCCATTTCCGCTACCATTGCGGCCCGTCCTATGGGACCATGCCTCAGCCCTGCAGTTGTACCCGCTGCCAACAGCATTGGTACTTGCAGACCCCGAGGCTGCACCGTTTTGCATGACTTACGAGGGCTGTCATGTCATGAACCCCGGGCGCTTGCTACCGGAAGGCGGTGCTCCCATGGCCAGATGGGTCGAGTACGATGTGTTACGCAACCGAGGGAAGATCAGAGAAGAGCGCTGTTAACCTAGTAGGGATGATTTAATTAAATTTCACGCATCATGAACAGAAATACATTTAGATGCTATGTCATATTGAGACCTAGGAATACATCGTGAAGAGAACATCGTAGTTGCTCTTGCATTAAAACGGGAAAAGGCTCAAATCAAAGATATTGAGCTACGCCGAAGCTCTGGAGAAGACGGAAATGAAAATCATAGATCATGACAATGCTTAGTCAATGGTGATGACATCGGTATTTCCCAGTGGTTGCAGAGCGGCAGATGTCGAACCTTTGATGTGCAATTGTTTCGGAATTTGCTCAGGTTTGACTTCCACTTCTCTGTCGAGTTGAAGATGCGGAGCATTAAGGCACTCATGCAGCTCGAGTATGAGGTTCCCAACCTTGTTGATACTCGCTACCGCTCCATCTCCAAGGCCATTCCAGCCATCGCCTTTGGACTGGTAGAGTTTCTCTTGTATAAAAGCCGCGACCTGGCCCCGGCCAGACTGGTCCATTCCGTTGGCATCCCTTAACATCCAGACCAAGTGGTCCTGGTGCATCACTGCACTCAAGTGGAAACGAGACCTCAGCCGAGGATAATGAATCAGGTATACAGTCGGTTTACGCGCGATGACCTGCACAATTGACAGATCCGTCTGATTCGACTGAGGAGTGATCTGATCCAATGACCGCAGCAGAGGAAGTGTGGTAGCCAAGAGCTGAAGGGTTGATTCAACGCCGGCTTCAGTGAACCGCTGGTTCAAAGCCACAGTGAGGGGTTCTTGGATCCGACGATGAGGGCTGGAGCCTTCGAATTTGATGCCCAGCTTCAGTTGGAAAAGGGGGGTAGTCTTTGAAATAGCATCTGCCACGTCAACGTAGTCAGACAAAGAAGGCCCCTTGGCGCTCATATCAAAGAAGGCAGAGAATTTATTCTCAGGCCCGTAGGCAAAATCAATTCGCGACAAGGACAAAGATCGGGGCTCCATTCCTTTCCGGATGAGGGATTGGAGAATAGAGAGAACACACTCAAGTCGCTGCAAGAGTTCAAACAGACAAGCAACGACAGAATGCCCAGCTGGCACAAGCAAACGAAGGGCGAAGCCAGAACCCCTGTCTTCAATAATCAAAGAAGGATCCGTATCTGAGACAAGTGGGACTAAGGATTTGATGCGGGTTTTCAAACTGCCGTGAGCTATCATTATGACAGAACGAGTCTGGCTGTCAATTCCATGGAAAACCAGTCGAATCATTTCTTTGAACTGCGACTGTTTCTTTGCCCCGAAGGGCAAGGTGACCCGGAAAGCAGGTGGAAGTGTGGACGAACTATAGTTGAATAAGAGATCCGGGACTGTGAGATCCGTTTCTAGCTGCAATTCTTTGAACGTTGGCCAGAAATTCATGGCTGGCAAGTCTGCCAGATAACGCGCATTGGCATGGATCGCCAGTATCCCAGTGAGCCCATGGACCAGTTCGGCGCACGTTGTGTAGTTGAGTTGTCTCTGCGGAGGAACGAGAGTTTCACTGACCACGTGGGCCTGCGGAACACCCACGCTATGATCGCCAATACTATAAAATGGGCCCATTTTCGTTGCCTCGGTTGGCCGAAGTTGAACAAGCCACCAGCGGTCACCATCCATGCTACTGGTCGCTGCAGCGACCCAGTGCCGGTTCCAAAGCCGATGGGTGAAGAAAGCGGTCCGCATTACACCAGGAGGGAACAGCTTGCGAGGATCAAGCCCAAGTACTCTTTGGTTCACAGGTTCGAGACCGAGTGCCCTTGTGCCGGAGTCAATCTCATCCACCGCAGTGATACATCGCAGGCGGGCGACACGAGATAATATCTCTTCTATCGATGATTTATAGAGCCCTCGATCCCCATCGAGACGTTCCAACACATGTGGTGTCCCACACATGGTAATGGACCCTGACATAGGTTCGATAGAAACCCGAAGAGAACGTGAGGCTGTGAGTTGCACATCAAGGCGACAATCTCCAGGTTCTGTTGGTGATAGTTGGGCCTGTAGTGATAGTGTGTGATTCGAGAACAGAACATGCTTTTTGAGGGTGGTAAATGCGGTAGAGAGAAGATGTGACGTGTGTAATGCAATGACGCTCCTCAGAATAAGCTCCATAGATAGATCACCTGGGTTAAACCTAATAGCATCGCTGCTGACCTGCTGGCCGTCACGCATCCATCGGAAGCCGAGATGGGATATCCCAGGCTTCGGGTCGCCACCGCGGTGACCACTCTTGACTCCGATTTCGAGCCAGCTCTTCGGCCCCGATCTCTGAGGCCAGTACTGAACAACAAGTGTTCGATGTAGTAGCTCAATACGCAATGCATCTGCCCAGAGGCCCCGGGAAAGGTCCACGGCTTGCTTGAAGAGAATGTTGATTTTGTTCGTAAGAACGAGGCCATGGAGAAATTGGAAACATCCGGTCAAACCATCATCACGGAGTAGATCGTTAATCTTACCATCAAGTTCATTGAATATTCGACCTTTGGGGATAGGTGATGAGGGCGAGAAAAGGAAGCGAATGTCCACAAAGAAAAACTGTGAAGTCTTTGACTCTTCCGCGACTGAAAGATCGAGTTCAAATTCACCAGAAATTGTGAATGTCACCCGGCCATCATGGACCCGGTAATTGCGCAATGGCGGCGGGACTGAATCGTGCAATGCCAATCGCACGCTAATGATTCGGTTGAGTTTAAGTAGCTTTTTGAGTGTTGCTCGTGCTGTCAGTGGCGTAGGAGGTTTATAACCGAGCTAGGTAAGATGTTAGATTATTACAGGTTGCAAATCCATTGGGGAGACTCACATCTGGCAAAGAGGCGACTCGTCCCTTTGATAATATCTCCACCGCCGTTTTTAAATCCGGGTTGGCGACTTGTGCTCGAACAAGATCTCGTTTCACTTCACCGACATACTGGAGAGCTGCGTCGTATGATTGGTGTCGTGTGCGAATGAACCCTTGGATATCAATGAGTCTGCTGACATCTGCAGCTTGGCGACTCCATTGCGAGAGGACTAGGAGTTTGATGAACTCGGCTCTCTTCGCATGAGCGAAATCCAAGAGTCGCAACTTCTTATGCACATTCTCCGATGACTGGTTGCCGGCTGGTTTTCCATTGGTTGATATCGAACCACCCGAGGCTGGCACTTGTATCGTAGCCAATTCTGTAATCAACTCCGAGAGCTCATTCCAACATTCCTGTACTGAGCGATTGACCAATGTCCCGAACGGAAAGAACCCTTGTGTGATATGTGGCAGTTTGAATGGCGATGTCGGGACCATTTCCACTGCCTTATCTGCGAGCGTTCTTGGATGTTGATTCGAAGCAGCAATCCCGCTCGATGCGCCATTGACGTAAACTGACCCATTCATGCCAGAGAGCTGACCAGACTTGTCGGAATTATCAAAGGCATTAGGTACACCATTTGTGGCCTCATTGAGGCCCGGTCGGCGGACAGATCCCTCAATGTTAACATTGTCCATGACGACACCGGGCATTTCTGGAAGCACAGCCTAGCTGCTTTGTGAGTGTCCGTCGAAGCTTTCCCCTCCTCGGCCCTCTGCACGGCGCAGAACAAGCGACGCAACACGGGCACTGCTCCGGGCTCGATCCAGTCGGCGCTGGGGTAGGAAGGGAAGCTGAAATCAAAGATAAGGCCACAGGTAGGTCCTCAATCTGATGCCATGCGTTTCACGGGCCGTGCAAACAGAACGCCACGCTCATAATCGGAGGAGCTTGGCGTACGGCTTTGGCTTCAAATGGGCCTCAAACGGTCGGTCGAGGCTCGGGCGAGGATGGCAACGGGTCGGGATCGGAATCAGTGAAAAATGCTCCGGATTGCACAGGTTTCAACTTCGACCTGTCTAGCAACTAGCTGTGACGATGGGCGCGATCGGGGATCTAGATTATTTCAAGGATAATAGCAGGGTTGTCGCAATGCGAGGAATGCAGCAAAACAATCTGGTGGGCTGGCAGCAAACGAAAGGTAGAGTAACGGTCAAAGTAACTGAAGCGAATTTAAAGTTTCATAGATCATCTGGAGAAGACGCACTTAGGAAGAAAATGAGTGCCCAGAAGAGGACTGGGTCAATAATAATATCTCAAGCCCAAGATGATTTGATGAAAGCGCGATGCGCTGCATGCATTTACCCTACCGCCTTCTATTTGATGCCTGAATGCCTGAATGCCTTGATGCCTGGTATTGTGATGTATCACTTTGGTCAGTATGGTAATAAATCCATGTATTATTGGAAGTACTGCTACAACCACGGCGGTACAATATAACACTGGTCTTGAAGTTCTTAGTGACTTCTCAATACCATACCTTGTAAGAGCCCTCACCCCCAAGTCAACATTGACCCATTCATATGACCTCACCCCTTTGATCTCACCAACACTCCAACACTACTACTACCTGGGCATCGTTAACCCAAGTGACTGTTAACTGGGCTTTTATCACCTTACAATACTGTATGCCTTCTTGTTTCGTTTTTTTTTTCTGGTCATGAATCTGGCTTTCCCTCGCTAGCCATGAGTATGAGTATACAGGAGAGTGTTGAGTCTCTTCCTCAATATCCTGGTGATGACACCCGGCCGACCAGCAACAGGGAGCTTGCTGGCTGGTATTGCTATGGCTGGGCAGCCGAGGTCTTTGTAGTTTGTGCCATGGGTATGTGTACTTCTACTTTCATAAATCTTCATCCTAGACTTTATCTGATCTGAGAAAGGTTCATTTCTTCCGATAACGCTGGAGCAGATGGCTCGAGATCGGGGCGTTCTGCTGTCTGACAAAACCACCCCATGCAGCGAAACCTGGAGCCCCTCGCTGCCACCACCAGGCTCGGATGCACCAGTATATCTCCCCCAGGTGTCAGATGGCGGTCAGTGCATCATCTACTTCCTCGGTGCCGAAATCAACACGGCAAGCTTTGCCCTGTATACCTTTTCATTGAGCGTGTTGGTTCAGGCAGTCCTGATAATTTCAATGTCAGGGGCCGCTGACCATGGAACCTATCGGAAGAAACTCTTGATTGTCTTTGCTTTCATTGGCTCGATTGCGACCATGTTGTTTTTGGTTGTGGTCCCCAAAGTTTACCTCCTAGGTGGACTGCTTGCAATCATCTCAAATACTTGCTTTGGTGCGTCTTTTGTCCTTTTAAATTCATTTCTACCTGTTCTGGTCCGCCACCACCCATCGCTCAGGGAAAGTGAAGAGTCGACGCCGTCAGGTGATAATGTGACGAGCCCCAGGGGCGGCCCTTTGTTATCCTCGACCGGGGATATAAGCCGAACAAACGTGGATGACTCCACGCCACTACTCGGGCCTAACAGGGAAGCCACAAAAACGTCCGCTACCACTATCACTTCCCTGGAGCTTAAACTCTCCACTAGAATCTCATCCAATGGTATCGGTATAGGCTATATCGGGGCAGTGATTCTACAGGTATTTTCTATTTTAGTTGTTGTGGTCGTGCGTCCACCAACATTCTCATTACGCCTTGTACTTTTCTTGATTGGGCTATGGTGGTTTGTTTTTACCATCCCGGCAGCTTTGTGGCTGCGCACTCGACCAGGCCCGCCTTTGTTGGGCAGTGATGGCAAACCACTCCATTCGTGGATCGGATACATGGCATATGCCTGGAAATCTCTTGGAAAAACCGTGACGCGGGCGCGGCAACTGAAAGATATCGTGATCTTCCTTGCTGCCTGGTTCCTTCTCAGTGATGGAATTGCCACTGTCAGTGGTACTGCTGTACTGTTTGCAAAAACCCAACTGGACATGAAACCTGCTGCCCTGGGACTGATCAATGTGATCGTCATGCTTGCAGGAGTGTTCGGTGCATTCTCTTGGAGCTACATATCGAATTTCTTCAATCTACGAGCCTCGCAGACAATCATTGCGTGCATTATCCTGTTTGAGCTCATTCCGCTGTATGGTCTTCTTGGATTCATTCCTGCTGTGCAACGCGTGGGGCTTGGTCTCCATCAGCCTTGGGAAATGTATCCTTTGGGGGCCGTTTATGGCCTTGTCATGGGCGGACTGTCATCATACTGTCGAAGTTTCTTCGGGCAACTCATTCCCCCAGGTTACGAGGCAGCTTTCTACGCGCTTTATGCAATTACCGACAAAGGGTCTAGCATTTTTGGGCCAGCCATTGTTGGCGCCATTACGGATCGCTACGGTGAGATTCGACCGGCATTTGTGTTCTTGGCGGTTTTAATTATTGTGCCACTCCCACTTATGCTTTTGGTGGATGTTGACCGTGGGAAACGAGATGCCTTAGCGTTGGGGGCCGAATTGGATGGCATACCACGAGGATCTGAGTATGGGACCATATCTAACGGTCAAACCATAGGGGATTCGATTGAAGAGTGAAGATTAAAGTACGGGGTATGTTTGACTGTGATGTTGACGAGTACGAGAATTTGCTTTGTTTTTTTTTATTTTTATTTTAGGGGCCTATATATCGATAAACTAGTCTTGAAGTCATATATGAAGGGAAATAAATGTTTTAATAGGGGATACGGAGTACATATATGATACATACATATGTATATATAGCCCTAGAAGGTACCTAGGTAGTACATACCCAGGTACATAGTTAAGTTAATATAAATACAGGCCACTTGTCAACAATGCAGATATGCGTTAAATATCAAGGGCATGTCTCCGTTACCATTATAGATTATTACTAGTTACATATGCATGTATACCTAGGTAATTATTTCATTAGTTATGTAGTTAGTTATTATAATAAGTTAATAAGTGCCATATACTTCCAATTTCCTTATAAATTGGCCTGGTCGTCGAGGTACCAGGTACCTGAAGGGAAAGGTCCGCCCTTGCAGCCCTGCATAGCCCAGTCACAAAGCTCCACCTTTAGTGAACAAACTGTCCTCAAGTGCCCATTCCCCCCCCCCCCCCCAATAAAACCTTCCCTCCCTGGACCTTCTAAGCTTGTCTCTACTTTCTTTTATTCAACCTTGAGCATTTTGGGCTTTTGTTTGATTTAAGAATCTTCATTATGCGGTCTTTCGCCCCTCTAGTCCTAAGCCTCCTTGGAGCTACTGCAGCAGTTCACGCTGCTGAGCCCGAAGTTGCCGACGCTGACGCCAATGTCGTCACCTTGACAACCGATACTTTTGATGAATTCGTCAAGGAGCACCCGTTGGTGCTTGCTGAGTTCTATGCGCCTTGGTGCGGTCACTGCAAGGCCCTTGCCCCCAAGTATGAAGAGGCTGCCACTGAGCTGAAGGCCAAGGATATCCCTGTGGTCAAGGTGGATTGCACCGAGGAGGAGGAGCTGTGCCGAACCTACGAGGTTGATGGCTACCCTACTCTGAAGGTCTTCCGTGGCCCCGATTCACACAAGCCCTACGCTGGTGCCCGCAAGTCCGACGCGTAAGTCATTCTGAATTTCTGGTGATTGCCCTTTGGAAATTAACGCGTTGCTCCAATAGAATCGTCTCATACATGACCAAGCAGTCCATGCCCGCCGTCTCGAACGTGAACGAGGAGAACCTGGAGGAATTCAAGGCCTTGGACAAGATTGTGATTATCGGATACGTGGCTTCTGATGACAAGGCCGCCAACGAGAGCTTCACTTCGTTCGCTGAATCCCAGCGTGACAACTTCCTCTTCGCTGCCTCCAACGACGCTGCTCTCGCCAAGGCCGAGGGTGCCAAGCAGCCCTCGATTGTTCTCTACAAGGACTTTGACGAGAAGAAGGCCGTGTACGACGGAAAGCTGGAGGATGAGGCCATCCTCGAATGGGTTAAGACCGCTAGCACTCCTCTTGTTGGCGAGCTTGGTCCCGAGACTTACTCAAAGTACATGGCGGTATGTCTAGCTTCTTCTGTCTCGTATTTGAGCAAGAAAAGAAACTAACTCTCTGCAATCATTAGGCCGGTATTCCCCTGGCTTACATCTTCGCCGAGACTCCCGAGGAACGCGAGCAGTTCGCTGCTGATTTCCGTCCCATCGCTGAGAGCCACCGTGGAGCTATTAACATTGTTACCCTTGATGCTAAGCTCTTCGGTGCTCACGCTGGCAACCTCAACCTTGAGCCCGAGAAGTTCCCTGCTTTCGCTATCCAGGACACTACCAAGAACGCCAAGTACCCTTACGACCAGAACAAGAAGGTTGATGCCAAGGATGTCGGCAAGTTCATCAAGGACGTCCTTGACGGCAAGGTTGACCCTAGCCTCAAGTCCGAGCCCATTCCCGAGACCCAGGAGGGATCTGTTACTGTTGTTGTTGGCCGCAACTACCAGGAAGTTGTCATTGACAACGAAAAGGATGTCCTGGTCGAATTTTACGCTCCCTGGTGCGGGCACTGCAAGTCGTAAGTTTTCATACCGCTCACCTACCATTTGTCCCATTTCTAACTCACTATCACCAGTCTTGCTCCTAAGTACGACGAGCTTGCTGCGCTGTACGCCGATGTCCCCGAGTTGAATGAGAAGGTCACCGTGGCCAAGGTTGACGCCACTGCCAACGATGTGCCCGATTCCATCACTGGCTTCCCCACTATCAAGCTCTACCCCGCTGGTGCCAAGGACTCCCCTATTGAGTACGCCGGTTCCCGTACCGTCGAGGACCTCGTTACCTTCATCAAGGAGAACGGCAAGTACCAGGTGGATGGCCTGGCCGATGGCGCCAAGACGCCCGAGGAGCGTGCCGAGGTCACTGCGGCCCCCAAGGCCACTGAGTCTCCCTCATCCGAGGAGAAGGATATTCACGATGAGCTTTAAGCGCTTACTCGGTCTTTGAATGTGTAACTTCATATGTTGTATTATTTGTCTGACCTCGGACTATATTCGATGCCATATCTATTCCCCGTAGATTGTTATCAAAGTTCAGACTTATAGTGGTCTAGAGTAAATCAGTAAATCAGTAAATCAGTGAATCAGTAAATTATTCTATAATTCTTATAATTCTCCCAATTTTGTCAATTCTGTAATTTCTACTCCGTACCCTGTACAAACATCGATTTCAGCCAAGCTCAGCCTGGCTGATCAATCGCGTCGCGTGAAACGCGTCGATCTCTTATCGCCCCGGAGCTCCCAACAACTTCCAACGTTCTATGGTCAATCCCCATTAATCTTCATATTTGCCCATCCATCATGGTCAGCCCTGCTATAAAACGAAAATCGGAGCATCTCTCCGGCCCTGACTCGAAAAAACCCAAAGGTGGAAGCATTACTGCATTTTTTGGAGCTCCAAAGCCGAAACCCCCGAGCAATCAATCACCAACTTCAACCCCAACCCCACGGTCAAGCAGTTTTGATAAGGCAAAATGGGTTGCTTCCCTGACGCCAGAACAAAAGGAACTATTGCAGTTGGAAATTGATACCTTAGATGAGAGCTGGCTGGCTCACTTGAAGGATGAAGTGGTCAGCACTGAATTCTTGAACTTGAAGCGATTCCTGAAGAAGGAGAAAGATTCCAATGTCAAGGTCTTCCCGCCAGAGGAGGATGTCTATTCTTGGTAAATTGGACCACACTCTATTTGGGCCAAATCCGTGTGCTGATCAGACTGTAGGTCCCGACACACCCCCCTGCACAATGTCAAAGTGGTCATCATTGGCCAGGATCCGTATCACAATCACAACCAAGCTCACGGGCTATGTTTCTCCGTTCGTGCCCCTGTGCGAGCCCCGCCATCATTGCTCAATATCTACAAGGGCATCAAGATCGACTATCCTGACTTTGAGTCACCGCCCGATAAGGGAGGGCTACTCATACCTTGGGCTGAACGTGGCATCCTGATGCTCAACACTTGCCTTACTGTTCGTGCCCACCAAGCCAACAGTCATTCCAACAAGGGCTGGGAGAAATTCACACAAAAGGTTATCGACCTCGTTGCTCGAGTACGAACCAACGGCGTCGTCTTCCTTGCTTGGGGCCGGCCTGCCGGAACCAGAGTGGCAAAAATCAACAAAGAGAAGCATTGCATCCTACAATCTGTGCATCCCAGTCCTCTGAGCGCGCATAATGGCTTTGTGAGTAGATCGTTCTCTATGGACTTGTCCTTTAAACCCCTTCGTCGCTGACAGGATAAAATATAGTTCAAAAACGGGCACTTCAAGAAGTGCAATGATTGGCTTGCTTCGCGATACGGAGAGGAGGAAATCATTGATTGGAGCTTAGTACCGTCCAAAAAGCCTCTGTTGGCTCCTTGTGCCTCCGACAAGGATGATTCCACCGCTTTGACCAGCAAGGTGCCAGTTGAACCTCAATCTGCCAAGACTGAGGATATCAAAGTCCAGCCTGGCAAGGCTGATGAGTTTGATGATGATGATGCTATTGAAGCCCTAGTGGCGGCTGGAGCAGCAGAAAATGCTTCAAATCTAGTTTAGGCTTCTTCACCTGCATTCCTACATGTCATCTTCCTGGCCGAGAAGAGTCCTGCGTTGGCTATGATTGTTTCCATGTTGTTCCAGCCGGGGGATACTTAAGGAGTTCAAAGGTTCAAGCGCATTCATGGGATGTCAGATCGATTTCGGACCGATTTGTATAATGTACACTAACTAATTGTCATTTCAATCCATTTTAATCCATTGATAATGTCCATGTATATATGTCTGTATAGAGGGAAATGCATACGGAGTACACGATACGATGTAAGCTTAATTAAGCTCCCGAGGTCATTAGTCAACTAGTTAACTAGTTACTCTTTATCGATAAGAGCTTCAAGAGTACATAAAAGCGGTGTACGTAATTAGAAGGCGGTGTGGACAGTGGTAGACAGATCGAGGCGTCAATTTCTGCAACCACTCAATTAGGAAGGCGGTACTGGATTTTCGGGCGGTGGTGAGATTACCCCAAGGGCGAGGGTGGTATCTAACAACATCCCCTAAGAAGATTAGGGAAATTAGATAACTAAATAAAGTAAGAGGTAAGGGGTATACTACTTTCCTTTTCCTTTTTTTTTACAAAAGGGATTACACCTCCGTAAATGGGTTTCTTAGATGGAACTCACTTGGCTTCCGGATATCCCTCAGTCGCGGAATCGCACTCGAGCCTTGCGAGCTTGTCCCACGTGCCAACGATCAAAGGTGCGTACACGATAGAAACATTGAATCCAGCAATGGCCTCCGTCTAACATTGCAACAGAAACGGTGCCGACATTTAATCCCCAAATGGGAGCCCTCCAATGATCTGAATCGACAGTCGCCACCCCAATTGAACAATGACCCTGGGAGGCACATCCACAGAGATGACTTGAATCGCGAACAGCTTCCTGTATCCGCGCACACAGACCCAGCGCAGACAACATCCGATGATCCAGCTTCGTTTTCGGTCCCTACCACCGAGCGATTTGTGGGCGATCTCAATCCAGAATCCCTGATTAGGGAAAGATTAGATGAGTCGACTGGGAGCCCTCTCCGGGATCGTATCGGGCTCTGGATCAACTCCCCAGCTGCGCAGAAAGCGAAGCCTCGGAGTGTACAGAGAGGACAAGCCACAGCCGAAGAATATGCAGCCAATCCCCCAACGCAAAGGGCAATCGACGGCCAAACCATTGCATCATTACTTCACCAACGGTTTATCGCGGGGATGCAAGCATGCGAACAACTACCCCTCGCGACGCGCCAGTCTTTGTCCGCTATCTACTTCTCCAAAATTAATCACATTGTACCAATAGTTGACCAGGAGTTTTGCCAAGCTCAATCAGAAGGTTCGGCATCAGTGTTCCTTGAAAAAGCTATCTGCCTCGCCGCAGCAAAGACCCGCGCGGCCAGTCCCCACTTACGCCTTGTGCCAGGCGGCCCAATCCTACCGTCACGCCAATTCTGTTCTGAGATTTACAAGGGATTGGTTGTCGCTATGAACGCAGAGCTAGAACCGGATCGGTTGACACGGATCCGTGTTCTTGCACTAATGTCTTTGCACTGTGAGGGCCTTGAAGGGGCTGAGGCAGCATCTTCACACCTCTGTCAAGCTATCCACCAGGCCCAGACGGTAGGATTGCATCTCGGCCGGCCAAATCAAACCTCCACCGATTCCCTGACTAAACTCTTCTGGTGTCTATGGACATTGGACAAGATGCATGCAAGTATCGGTGGCCGGCCGGTTCTTCTAGCTGACCGCGATATCGGGATCGTGAAACCCAATGTCAGCGCTCAGACGTCACGAGGGGCTTTTGAGGTGTGGCTTGCTGTGTCAGATCTGCTTGCAACTGTGATTTCGTTCTACCGACCCTCCGCAGAAACTACTAGCAGGTGGGAAGAGGGTTTCCCTGCATTTGAGGATATTGTGGGGGAGGACACCCAAGGTGATCTGGATTTTGCTACCCTAGGTATGTCTATCATGGAGATTTCTGCTGTCTTATCGGGACTTCGAACTAACCGTGAGCAGGATTCTTGGAACTCTATTACCATTCTGTTGCTATTTTATCCTGTCGGTATAAACCCACCGAGGACATTGATAGCACCGGGCTCTCATCGGTCAGACAAGGACTGGCAGCTATTCGAATTCACTCCATCGTCGCATCGGAGTGTGCAGATGAGCTACCACCTCTTCCAATCGTGCCATACTCTGTCGCCTTGTCGATGGGTGTTTCGTACCGGCAACTCCGCTCGAGTAGACTTATTACGCACCTTGACCGAGCAAAAGCTAGTCTCGAGGCGTGCCGTTCCGTCCTAGAAAATCTTAGCCCTTACTGGTATTCCGCCGAGGCGATGGCCCGGCTGGGCCAAAAAGCCCTGCGCCAGATTCAAGGCAAGCCACAATCCTCTCGGACAACACCTCTTTTAGCAGAGTCCTCGCACCACCCAGTCAACACCGACAGCTCGGTATCAAAGGGGCTAGAGATGATCAATTCCGCACCCCAGGGCAATGATCCCCCCCGAGCCAAGAGGCAGCGCAATAACAGCGATGGAATTGCAGCTGTATCCCCGGCGCCGGAAATCGCAATGGACGTCCTCCAACCTCCGGTGGACGATCTGGATACATCTATGCAGGATGGGTTTACAGACATTGACACCTTGTTTGGAGATTTCCTAGATATCTCTCTTCCCACCCATTTCTGGGATCCTATTTTTATGGAGACTCAAGGGCAAACGAATGATCCGCAGTCATAATCATCATCATTATAAATATATGCTGTGTATAAAAGAAAAATTGAAAAAGAAACTATACATGATGCAGCATGAATTTTAGTGCCGAGCCGTTCGCCTGTGCAACCAACCTTCCAATAGGTAGACACCGGGAGCCGTTCATCGTATTTACAAGTCAAGAGACTGACTGTAGCCAAACCCGAGTTGGCTCTCAAAGATGGTATTCAGTCTGAAAGCTTCATAGGCTCATGCTCGGACATACCGTTGTCCGCCAGATGGGCGAAATCCACAGCCTTCGTATCAGTATCAAAGCCCATTATGTTCACATTGTCAACGTCAAAATCAAACCCCTTCTCCTGAACCGGGGCACCATTTTGTTGGGCATTGTCATCAGTAAAGAAATCGGTATTGCTCGGATCGTCAAAGTTGATGAGGGCATCGAAGTCATTCTGGGTAACCTCGGCATCATTCGCCAGATCCATGAGTTCGGTGAGACTCATTTCAGAGGGCATAGCAAAGGCATCCCGATCCTTGTTGCGGTTGGCATTCGGATTGAGGTTGTTTGTGCTGCCGTTTTCGCTTCCGTCGGAGTGCGGCGGCGTCGAAGCGAAAAGGTCTCCGGTAGACCGTCCGCCCGCGGAAGGACCGGAGAGTTTAGGGTATGTAAGGTCCGGGATCTTCTGAGCAAGGGAATCCGGCGGGGGAGTCAGGGTGTGCAAACGGGAGGGAACGGTAGTGGCGGTGGATTGGAAGGGGTCTGGGGATGCGGTAGGTTGGTCGTGGGGATGTGATGAAGCGGAAGAAGACTGGACGTCTTGGGGGGAGACGGTGAGCTGAATGCCTGCTTTTCGGATTGCGGCTTCGAGGAAGGAGGTGGCGAAGTCTGCGGAGGCGTAGATCTCACGCAGGCGCTGGAGGATGCGCATGCATTGATAGAAACGTTGGAGACTGGTCATGCGGATGCTTGGGTCCGTGGACTTGATATCGAGGAGATGGATGATCACTGCTGGTAGGAGGACCGTGACGCCGGTGGTGGGGTAGTAACGGGTCAGGTCAAGGCAATGCAGGTCCTGAGCGATGGCAGTGATCTCGACGGCGGCGAATCGCACCTTGTTCCGGGACATGTCTTGGAGTTCGGCGTCTGTGGATGGGTAGGGGATGGCGGGGAGGACTTGTGGGCGGTGCAGAGCGCTAGATGTGGTGAGATAGACCATCTTCAACAAGGCACGGTGGGAGTGAAGCACTTCGTCTGCTTCAGATAGCTTCGATCCACTAGAGGCTGCATATTGGGTTTCGACGGGGAGGTTGGCCAGCCAGTCCTCCAATTCCTGGTCACAACTTCGTACCTCGAAGGTCTCCGCTGTGGATTTCTTCGGGACGAGCATCATCGTGGTCTCCATGGTGCCACCAAACTTATGGCTGAGGACCGAGTACTGGGCAGATAATACATGACTGACGCAGAGACAGAGCTTCGCTTTCTCGATGAACATCAATGCGAGCTCGCGCTGGTGGCTGACATTCTGGAGAATCTCCGAGTTGCCAACGATCGCCACGATCTCCGGGGAGAAAGGGTGGAATTCAAAATCATCGAGACTCAGCATGGGCACATCACAATCGTCATCCTTGACACGCATGGGCCGTCGCATGCCCAGGGCAATCAGTCGGTCACGGGTGTAAGTGCTCCACCAGATCCGCTTCCACATGCGTTGGCGACGCACATCCATCCGCGAGTTTCCGGGATCCCTATGTAGGCCGATCGTGTGGGCCAAAGACAAACTGACACCCATCCAATGCCAGGTGTCCTTCTGGTCATCGGGAGTCTCGTACCAGTAGGTCATGAGCAGAAGCGACTGCACGAGCGAAATGCGGTCCACCTCGTAGTCGAAATCGTACAGGAGACGGGCACGTTGGAAGAAGACCTTCCGGGCAACCTTGCGGGTCTGGTACCCGGCGGCCTGCAGATGCTTCATATCAATGAAGGCGACACCGGCGAACATGACGGCCTGGAAAAGCAACAGACTGATGCGGTGGATCCCATCGTTCTGGACAATATTCTGCAAGAACTCCTCCAGGTCGAGCAAGGGCATATAGGTGTGAACATAGTGGATGTAGCTCTTCAATAGTTCGTTCCGCAGTGCCACGTCGGGGATGGTCAAGGCACCCTTGACAGCCAAGTAGTCAATATCCTCTTTCTGAAGCCGCGCGGGGAGTCCTCGGATGTAATCCGGTAGGAACCCACTGGCAGGTCGTGTATTACCAAAATTGGGGTCTAAAAGTTGCTGGATTTGCGAGGTCACATTCGCCAATGGCATGGAGGTGGGAACTGCTGGGTTTGGGGCCATACGGCGTCGATAGTGGTCATCAGAGCCGATGCGTTGAGCCTGATTTTGATCTGTTTTGTTGTGTTTTGCTTGTCAGTCAAATGGAATCCTTGAGAAGTTCGGAGGGAATTGACGAACATAGCAGATGAGGCATATGTTGGCCCTGGTCAAAGTCCACCGAGGCCTGCGAAGGAGACGTCGGCACCAAATCGGCCAACCCTGAAAGATCACTGAGTCGATGGAAAGGATTCTCCTCTGAGGCCTCCGGAGATTCAGAGTGGTTCTCTATTTCAACGCGCGATTTCCTAGATCTCACATGTCAGTGACTCTCATTGGTAAATTGGATTTCAATTCCACGAACTTTCTGCGTTTACTCTCTGTGACCACACACTCCACCTGATCTAAACGGCAATTCGTGCAGGGAGAGCCATTCTCAACCACGTCACATCGTACTTTACGGGCACGGCAACAGCAGCAGGCTTTTGAGGCGCGTCTCTTGACGGGACGGTTATGACCGGAGAGTCCGGCCGTGGAGGCCTTTCTTTTCCCAGATTCGGTATCAGTCATGTTGTGTTATTGCGTCCGGGGGCGAATGGGGGACATTCGAGTTATATAGAGACACTGAGCATGTGATAGAGAACTGAAAGGGGAACGATGTGTTCACATGTGAAAAGGGAAAAGAAGAGAAAAAAGGAAAAAAGAAGTCCAAAGTAGAAATAGCGAGAGAGAGGAATCCTCTTTTTTATTTAAATTGAAAAATCCAAAATAAGTTATGCCCCAGGTTCCCACACTTTCTCTTACCATGGTTGAATCCACCAACAAGCCAAGGTTTGAGGGGGAAGAGATCCGCAGGGAATCAATTACGGAATAAATTACTGTTTCCCCCATGTATTTTCAAATATTATACGGTAATGTCAGGATTACCCAGTTAGGTAATATGCCACTAGCCTAGGGGGCTAAGGCCGTCAAACCGGGGTACTTCGGACACCGTTGCGGCCTTTGTTTGGTCTTTTGGGTGGCCTCCGTTTGGCCTCTGTTTGGTCTGTACCGTTCCTCGGCCCGGTCACGTTACGTGTCCAGGTGTCTTTGGGACTCCATGTGAAAGTCTATCGGTCTATGATATCATTATCTTCAAAAACACTATACACACCTAAAGTCGGCTATCTGTTCCTATTAAGTCGGCTATATACTCATACTAGTCTCTTATAAATATGAGAGATATTTTTAAGCAATTCATATTGAATCTCTTAATATATGTTTCCTTTTTAACTCGGGACAACATATCCTGACTCTTATTCCCTCTTTTTTTTCCAAAGTGGGTCCCCCCCATCCTCCGAGAAATACCGACCAACAAAAACAGAGCTAAAATAAATCAAATAAAACAAATAAAACTCCCCCGTGAAGATCCTAGATTGCGGGTCAACGTGGAAAAAGGGGAGTTTTCAGGATTTTCGCACATTCCCCCGACCCAGCCTTTTCAGCCAAGACTGGAGAGAGTTCTCCAGTCTCCGACAAGCGGAGTCCATGTGGAGGGATATTAGCCCTTTTGAGGGTGTCTGAACGTCTGGACCGATGAGTAATATCAGCACTCTTGGTTTCTTGCCTTTTCAAATTAAACATATTATGTTGTACATACTGGACTATATACAATGTTTATATACTCCGTGCTCCATACAATATTATATATATATAATATATATCATAGGATGGAACCATTTTATTTATGTCTAAACCTACTCTGTATATAGAATTCCATCATTGATTCCTTACATGTAATATCATAACCCGGCTATACCTACGTAATAGCACGGCCCTAAAGGCTCCATTTTGACGCAGCTCTGTTATATTATTATTAATATTCCAGTCTAGGCCTTCTACAGGTGGAACACCGTTCTTCTGTGCGACAATTAAATGATTGTACTTTGTACAATCGGTATCTTATGCTTTGTCTGGAGTACTCTATGCGACAGATTACATTGTTTAGTTCTCAGTGTTATTTGAATCCTACATATTGTATTGCACTACCCACAATCCACATCCAAGCCCCGGAATAACGACGGTGAACAAGCCGGAATCCGTGAAGTACCCCTGAACGGGCCCCAATGAATTGATGTATATCCCGCACCGTGTTTCACACGGCCTGCCGAGTTCACCCTCACGTGGACCCAAAGTGCCGATTTCCGGAAGAACGCATGTAACATTCTCCCAGTGCATACCTAAGGTATACTCTATACCTTCAAGTTCTTTTTACTTTTTTACTTTTTTACTTTTGACTGTCTATTTCATTCAAAATATTCAAATGGTCACAATGACGCCATAATCTCAAAAGCCTCAAAACCGGGAATTCCCCAATGCAGAAACATCAAAGAAATGGAGAATTCTGTCCCTCACGAGGTTGAGAGCGGATCCAGTGGGACGCCAATCACGAACAGGGCAAAGGTCACTTTCTTTTCAATTGCCGGATCTTGGAAATTCTATTTCTGCCCGGCATATTCCGTTGCCCCAGATAAAACCCACGAAATCACCAGATCCTGGGGTAGAGGGTAATCGTGACCCAGTTCCTCTTGGAATTTCCGAAAAAAGGAACTTGGATGTCCAAGGGCAAAAGGCAAAAGCTTACATGCTCCGATACATTGCCGACTTTGTCATCCGAACCGGAACCTAATGGTTCCAAGGAAGCTAACAAGGTTTATATATATATATATATATATATATACGGAGTATTCGAAATATCCCTCTAAATCACAAAAGATCTAGTCTCCATCTAGATCTAATCCAATATAAATTCAATACTCCGTAGTCAGTTCCGGAATAAAGGCTTTTATATGACATATTCCTAACGCAAATGCAACTCAATAGAATCATGGCTGCAGGATTGCGGAGCGGATTGCGGACCATGCATGTACCCCCCTCAGGCATATCAATAATAACAAGTTAAAATAACTAAATAACAACGAAATGGAGGATATATGTCACGTATGTCAAATTGCCAAGCGCTCAGAGGGAAATACGCGGCAGTCCGGCATGATTTCACCCCACGTTTTCCCAGTCCGGGGGAAAGCCGAAGTCTCAGCCACAAGCTAAACCTTGGAAACCTTGGATGTCCAGCTTAGATCTTTTTTCCCCCCCCAAAAGTCGGGGTCATGGCGTACTTGCCCCTCCAAATGCGGGGAGAATAGGAAACTTCCAATGAATCATTGGTTACGGACTGATAAGAGGAATCCTCTATAATATATTATATATGAGATATATGAGATATAATATATATATACTCCGTATATAATATATGTCATGTATTATAATTGTTAATTATATATTTCTTGCGCGTGACCAGACTCGGGTCAAAGTGCCCCCCCGTATTCCATCACCCGTGGACCCCGTCAGAAATTGCCATTTCCGGGGATTCTTTTCTTTTCTTTCTTTTTTCTTTTGGTACGGTGGCAATGATATTCCATGGTTAGAGGATGTCTGTTCCGGTATTTCAAGCTGACTTCTGTATTGAGACGGAGTAAGGTCGGATGTGTACATATGGATGTAGATCAAAAAAGAAGTCTTCCTAGGATGCCACTTTCCACACCACAACACCACAACCGCAACACCCATTGCAAAAGCAGAAGCGACAAGCACACCCAGGGGCATGAGTGTACCTAGCATCGCCATACTGGTCAAAGTTACGAATATGCCACCCGCTGGGGTAAATCCGCCATACATGAACGACTGAAACGCAGCCGCCAAAGATCCTACACAGGGGTTAGCACGACTTCAAATACACCCCCCCCCCCCCCCGAGAAAGTGGCACATCAGACCTGCGATAATCCCCACCGGTCCAAATCCAAGAAACATGAAGAGCGCCATGACAAGGGTAAAAGCGATCCACCACGCTGTGGTGGCGGCGAAGATATCTGCGACTGGTCAGCGAGGTCGTATCCGTAAATGGACAGGCTAGGTCTTTACCAGGACGGGAGAGCCATTGCAGGATATTTGTTGACCAGTGATCCCACAACCGGTCTACAGCGGTGATAGCCAAGGAGCCGTCGGCAACGAAGCGATGGAGCCCTATGCCAAAGGTCGTTGCTGGAGTAAAATTTGAGCTAGCAATAAAGATGTCGAGAGGATACATATTGCTGATAGAATACAGCGGAGAGGGGCAAAAGAGGAGGAGGAGGAGGAGGAGGAGGAGGAGGAGGAGGTAGATGCTGGTTATCTTAATATAGAACGTTGTTGGATGTGTATGTTGCTTCCTGCAGGTGCTTTTTTGTTAGGCCTCATAGCCTATAGATAGCCGCTGGCCCCATTATCTCTCATCCCTCAGTGTTTCAGCTGTTCATCCATGAGCTGGCTATATTTCGATATGTGCTCATATACTTGAAAATAGGGAACTGGGCCTGGGAAAAATAACCAAGAGACAACTGACTTCGATGTTGGCATCCAAGATCCCTCTGATGCTCCCCAGCGGCACAGCAAGACTCCAGTCGCTTACTCACTGCCTAGGATGCTCTTGAAAATCATAAAATGGTCCCTTGGATTCGTTACATCATTTCATATCACTGTCGAGGCATCCAATTCCAATAAACACCCCCACCCCCCTGCGTGGACCAATCTGAACAGACGCCGAGAAATAGAAGTAGACATAAACATCATAAACCAAATTTAGGTAAACCGCAAATCACATCTGCTGTCGGGGAATCAAGATGGGAATGACTCATGAAGAAACAAAAGAAAGAAACAAAAAAAAAAACAAAACAAGTATCCGAGTAAAATCCATAAACCCCCTAAACACCACCACGACCCATCCTCTCAATTGAACTCATGATCCCGCCTCGGCCGGGAGTAGGCATTGCAATGCCAGATCTGCCACCGCTATTACCACGAGAATGACCGCCGGGAGCACCAAATCTAGGGATTCTCTTTTCCGTAGTGGCAGGGGGACGGATGCCGCTAGACACAGAACGACTGACACTGCGACGGAAGTCATCGGGGGTGACTTCCCGAGATGGCTGAGCTGGTTCGTCAATGTGGTCATTGTGCACAGAAGATGCCACAGAGGGCTCGCGGTCTCGAGGCTGAGATGGGGCGGGCGCCTGCTGCATGGCTAGCCACTCGTCAACAGCAGCAACAAGCTCGCCCTTCTCGGCCCGTTCAGATTCCAGATTTGCACGAATTCGCTCGGTATCGTCCTTCAGAGCAGCCATTTCTCGCTGCAGACCCTTGATCTGGGCCTCCATGACGCGCTTTTCGGCCTCGTGCTCGTCATTCTCGCGAGCGAAGTAACTGTTGTTAGCCGCGCCCATTGAATCGGATTGCGCAGCATCACGTTCGACACGGAGATGTTCATTCTCCTCGCGTGCAGCAGTGAGTCTCTTCTCCGCTTCACGCAAACGCTTCTCCCAGCGAGACTCGTAGCTCTTTTTCAAGGCCGCAACCTTGGTCTCATGCTTGCCCTTGTAGAGCACATGAAGCTCACGAGCGACCTTTTCCACGGCATCCTGAACTTCGCGAGCAGTATCTTCAGCCGAGTGGGAAGACTGGTGAGATGAGCTAGCTTTACTAGTGCTAGACACAGCCGCAGCACGTGCAGCTGAAAGCTGGCTTTCGAGCTCGACAACTTTGCCTTCTAAAGCCTCCTTGCTTTTCTCGGCCTCTTCCGCCTTCCGGGACAGACGGTCACGCTCACGCTCTCCCTCCACTAGTTCGGAGCGGGCAGACCGTAGAACAGTTTCCATCTCATTGACTCGACGTTCCCACTCGGCCTGTTCCATCTCCAGCATCTCTTTGCCGGCGGCTTCGTTGCGCACTTCTTCCAGCGCTTCACCGACTCGTCTCTCGGCGTCTGCCACTGCTTGCTTTAGGCTGGCAACTTCGGCCTCTTTGCCACTGAGAGTGGCTTTAAGCGAAGATATGTCAGACAGGAAGCCGGACTTCAGTGACTCCAATTCACGGGGAGTGACCGTGGGAATGGATCGAGGGGTAGGTGCAGCCGGAATATCAAAGTCCAGCAGGGACGACATCTTCCCGGGAGATCGAATGGATTGCCGGGCAGATCGCATAGGCGAACGCCGCGAGGGGGAGAAACGAGTACTTTGCATAGACTGACGAGGGAAGAAATTCATTTGATCAGAGAAATCAAGCAGATTGGTAGAGTCAACTGGATGAGCCATGTCCCGAGGGCCTCTGGGTCTCGGCGTAGGCGATCCCATTGGCGAATTTCCATCTAGATAGGCACTCGCTCTGTATGCCCTGCGCCCTATGCCCGGGGTGGTTGGATCGACACTGTGTCGATGCGCGTCCCTAGTGGGAGCTGGGCTGGGGGCGACACCGTCTCGCATTGACTTCATCGGCGACTGGGCGCGAAGCTTTGCAAATGTAGTCATATCAGGCATGGCGGAGAATGTGCTCAAGCAAGTGTCATCCATTGAGTCGTCGACCATCGAATTCTCGTGTGAGATATTCTCTTTGTCGCCATCTTCATGAAGTACTGTGCTCATTCCTTCATTGTGCCTGTCCTCTATCGTGCTGTTGCCAATTGCTGATCGGTCGTGGACGGCACTAGTAGCGGAGAGGACGCTCTGGTCATGGAGTACACTCGGCTTCTCTTCGGCATCGATGTGAATCGCTGGTGCATCTGGTCGACTCATCATACCTTTCTTATGGCGCTCGTTCATCTGTAAATCGTCCTCCAGATCCTGGGGTGTTTGGTCATAAGATCTTTTGCGGGGAGTTGCTGCAACCGAGCGCTGGTCACTCGCCCCAAGTGATGCACGAGAAATCTGGCGCGACCCATGAAGATCGAGGGTGCTTTCCTTGGGACTCGGTCGGAAGGACGAAGTAGGCACTGGAATAGGGGATGAGGACTTGGATGCTACCGGTGACTCTACATGTGCATGTACTTCGGGAGAATCAACTGCCTCTGCTGCTTCGGCGCAGACGGGCAAGCTCGATTCCGCAGCAAAGGATGAACGCTTAGATGCCACCGGTGAATCTTGTTTCAACTCGCGCAGCTTCGGTGTATCAGTCGCCGTCTCTAGTATTTCAGGGCCGATGGGCGAGTTCGGTTCCACAATAGGCGAAGGATACTTAGACACCATTGGCGAATCTTGTTGCATATCATCTAGTTCTGATGGATCGGCTGTTATGTTTCTTGCCTCATGGCGGAAAGGTGAACTAGCGGGATCGGGCAATGGCCGCGATTTAGGAATTGGCGAGTCATTCTGCATTTCGCGCAAGCGATCAAAGTCGACCGTCTCTTCCCGCGCATCAGTCCGGAAGGGGGAGCTCGCTGGATCCTCTAGAGCTAGCCGCCGTCCCAATCCAGGAGACATGGGCTGGACCTCGCGCAGTTTCTGAAAACCCACTGTCTCTTCTCGGACATGAGGTCGGAACGGGGAACTTCCGGGGCTCTCCTCCTCCAGTGGCTGAAGTTGTGGGTATGGCAGAGGAGACGACTGTTGCTCTTCATGTATATCTTGGAAATCCACTGTATCTTCACTGGCGTTGGGACGGAAGGGAGAGCTCATTGGCTCCCCTAGAGCCAGCCGCTTGTCCAATCCAGGTGACATGGGCTGCACTTCACGCAACCCTCGGAAATCGACTGTATCCTCTGTTGCATGTGGACGAAATGGAGAGCTTACAGGGCTCTCCTCCTCTAGCGGTTCAAGTTGTGGGTGTGGCTGGGACGAGGTCTGTCGCATTTCGCGCAGCTTCTGGAAATCCACGGTATCTTCGCGTCCATCAAACTGGAATGGTGAACTGGCACCGTGTTGATATGAGTCGGCATCATTGAAATCGTCATTCTCGTGTTCATACTCGTTCTCGGGTTCGTTAGGGTAGTGGGCTTCGTTTTCATAGGCATTCGGACTCGGCGCGGCCTGGCTTGTCCATCCTTTCTTCAATGGACTTGAAGGGACAACATGTTCTGAGGGCTGATCAAGGGTCTTGTGAAGAAAGGGCGAAGAATTCGCCATTTGAGATTGTGCGCGCGCGTTCTGGTACGAAGATGAGAGGGGCGAGAGTGGATTTGACATTATGAAAGCAAGAGCACCCCTGGGGAGATAGAGGAAAGAAAAGGTTAGTCGTAAAAAATTCGTCTCTGGACTGTTTTCAGAGCCCGTTCGGTTGGACAAAAAGAAAGCAGAGCGAGGCAGAGTTTGTGTATACAAAAAGAGTTGCCGTGTTGACGTTGCTGGGTAAACAAAACTAGGCCTAATTGGGAAAGGTGCATCCAAACTATCTAATCGGAGCCTCGGAGCCTCGGACTATACAACACAATAACCTCTGTATCTGATCTATTTGGCTCATGGTATTAGGGACGTTGTATGGAAAATATCACTCAGGTGTCTTTTTTCTCATCGGTGTTATAGCTAGAAGAATATCGATTAACAGAATATACCATGTAGAATCGGTAGAAAGCATGATTCCTTCTTGGATGAGGTGGAACTTCCTATAAGAGAGAACAATTCGCAGTGTCTTTGTTGATCATATCATAATATTTATGATTATATGAGTTTAGAACTCTAGAGAAATCTTTTTTAAAAAAAAGCCCCCATTCGCCTTTTGTTTCCTAATCCGACACTATTGCCCCTTCTGTGCACGCATCATCTCCATTGACAATGATATGAACGATGTCGTCATGTGGCTGCTCGGGAAGAGCAACATAATGACAAACGGCCGCTGGCTCCACGGTTACTGATGATCGTTTATCGCGCTGGAGGAACCACAGCTGTAAAGCGCCGATAAGCGCAACGAGACTACTCCCCCACCAGGCAAGAGCAGTGCAGCCAATCTCAGCCCCAGAGCTGTACAGCAAGCCGGCAATCGGAGGAGCAAGAGTTCGAGATGCAGCCCCAGCGGAAGCAGCGAAGCCATTAATTTTGCCCATGACGGAGTCTGAGGGGCTAGCCTGCTTGATGAGGATCAAGAGGATAGGATAATCGATAATGGACAGGATATTGCGAACGATCAAACAAGCATAAATACCGACATAGATGAGCTGGCGTGGCAAAAAGACCAGGAAAGGAACCATGAAGTATGCGATTGGATGGAGCACCGTAACGATGACAAAGAGCCGCCAGATTCCCAGGTAATGTGCTAGGACGGGGAAAATGATGCTTTGAATGACTAGGGCGATGATGCCATCGGTGGACATGATCACACCCACAGTTCGAGTGGAAAGACCGACTCCGCCCGGAATGTCAAAGGGCGAGTGGTGCGGATGTGACGATCCTCGCGGGTCCTTATCCTGCAAGAATATGGGCAAGAGGTGGTCATATGTCATCGAGTGATAAGTAAAGATAGCCAACGCAACAACAAGCATAATGACTCGCCAGGTGAAAGCTTTGGGCTTTGGTAACTTCTTCCACGTAGGCGAGGAGCCATCGGCTTGCACACTCCAACTCTCATCATTATGCAGGTGAACCCGGTTAAAGGTCCCGTAAGACTCCGCTCGCAGGTCCACGCCAGCATTGGCAGTTGCGCCAGATGTAACCAGAAGCGGCTGCTCAGCTGCTTGGTCGAAATATCCACAGGTCTCGCTAGTTTGCATGTCTGGATGAGTCTCTTGCAGGAACAGCCAGCTGCCGATAACGCTAAGGATCAGTAAGACACAGCAAACGAGGTTGGGCAAAAGGTAGGGGAATTTCCCAAACAGGCCATCGGCTGGGAACAAAGTGGGAAACCCCTCGGCGGGCTTTGCTAGCAAGCCTCCAATGGCTGAATGGAATTAGCATTTGCAGTAGAATCCCATCATGGAAAGACGAAGACTATACATACCTGGGCCGATAATCGTTCCAATTGACCAAACAAAAGGCATGATGGCATACGCTCGAGCTGTATGCAAGATTAGCCCCCCCCCTCCTAACTCCGCTAGATATGACAAAATGGCAATAGACTCACGTTCATGCTCAGGTCGTCTGACAAGCTCACCAACCATTGTTTGAATTACTCCAATATTCCCATTCAAGGCTCCACCAAGAGCTCGACCGGCGAGCGCGACCCAGAAGTTCGGGGCCATCCCTACCAGGATCAAAGACGCCATAGTCCCCACACAGCCAGATATAAGGATGGGCTTCCGGCCCACGCGGTCTGAAAGAGCACCCCAGAACATACCGGTCAGAGCCTCTGCGAGCGAGAATGCCGAAATCAGAATACCGGCATAGAAGGAGGCATTGTTGCCATTATCCATGTGGAAGTCTTTGACCATCACCCACGAATAGGGGAAGATAGAAGTTAAAGCGATGGGCTCTGCAACCCGGCATATTGCTGTTGTTGTGTTAGTCATTGCTAAGTACGAGCCCGGGACATAACATACCTAGGAGGAAAAGCTGTGCTGTTGGAAAGCTGTCGGGCGACGAATGAGATCTTGCCTGTGGTGTCAATGCCATAGTTCTTCAGAAGCAGTTAAGATCTTACGGCAATCCACTCCGGCAGTGTCAAGTTGATCTTGTTATCCACCGCACTGCTCGTACCTTATGAGCGGAGCGGGAGGTCTGCTGTCTTTCTTGCTTTCTTTTTTTATTATCTCAAGACTGTCGACTTCTGTATTTTATTGGGAGTAAGGTGGAAGAAGGGGTGAGGGTGAAAAGTTGGAGAGGGAGAACCTTGGTTAAAGACTATTATTTTCCGCCGCCGAGAACGGACAACATCTGACCCTGATCCCTACCTAAAGCAATTAAGGATTCTTAATATTTTATAAATAGGCACATAAATAGTCATATAAATAAACATAGATCTATCTTAACTTTTGAGAATTTTGTTTTGTACATGCAATTTAATACTTCTCTTCCCACGTCGTGATGAAAAAAACTCTTTGGGTGGCGAATCATATTTTGGTTCGGGTATCTCGGTAATGACCGAGGATATTGGATATTGTCCAATAGTAGCTAGCTACCAGGTTAATAATAGAATACAGCATAACATGATATAGCATGAGATGATATTATAATTGTTATACTCCGTATACGATGTGAGATAAACAACAATGGACCGCGGGAGTCTTCCAAGGTTTCCCCACTCTGCTTTCTTAAATCATTTGCGGCCAATCACAAGTCATAGAGTAATTTGAGTTGGACCCGCAGATCAGCCGCATACATACATATGTACGGAGTACTTCTTTCCAAGGTTGTTTATAACCGTGCAAAACAAAAATACATTCAAAATATATTACAAAAGGATAATTGAATATATCGCTTACATCATTTTAAGTCAAATGGATCAGATTACTAAAATACATCGTCAAGGAAGCTACATTAGTGGCCGACTATTCAAGAGTATACATATGTGGGTGTATGTACCGGATTTTAGGCCAGCCGCTTTATGAGGGCGCTCAGGCTCCTGCCCACTGAGTATTTCGCAGTACAGATGATCATTGTGAGCGCTCAGGGTATGGGTATTTTCCAGTCTGTTGTTCTGTGAGTCGTGCAGTGGCGCGATTGAACTCGATTTTAGCGGAGGCGTTGTAGCGTTATATCAGAGACAGGTATAGGTCATTAAGGCTTATATGTTTATGGCATACGGAGTACATTAGAGTTTATGTCCTTCTCTAAGTGTGTTCCCCGTCGGTGAGGTCTCTCTTCGAGGTCTAGAATATGAGATTCCTATATCTATGACAGACATATCGCAATGTCTTCTGAAAAACACTAAGAAGTAGATATGATGGAAACCGGTTTGTTGGTGTTAGGACTTCGCAGTATAGATACTTCTAGGCAATATTGCTATACATATTCTTTCGAACGTGGGTGGCCACTAATTCTCTATGTTTATCCTAGTTAGCTCTAGAGTATCCGCGACCTCGTAATAAGTTCCCTGCCACATCGCCCCCGTCGTAATGTGGCTGAATCTTGTCTTACGAACACGGCGCATCTTGTCGCTCTAGGCAGTCTTACATCCCAGCATCAACCTAGCCAAAATGAATATCCACGAAATACTGAAAAACAGATAACACAGTAGAGACAGCGCATACTGCGAAGCCTAAGCGAAACGTGTCATTTCTTTAATGGTATTTTCACACTAATCCTATTCTTCTCTCTCCGCTTCACTAGTTTTAAGGAAATCGAATCCCTGGAGTCCGCCGACCCCCAATCGTTCTAAGTCTTCGCTATGTGAAAAGCTTGAAAGTAATCACGGGAGCCTGGTATCCTGAGTCCCATCCGCCGGAGGAGGACGCGGCGCTCTACAGAAGGTTTATCCGGAACCTGATATCCTGCGTGCGGGTAATGCCGAATCTCGTGTCGTTTACGTATGACCATATTTCTTGCTTTGTATCTGCAGAACTACTGCTATACGCATCCGTACACCAACGTTCCAGATGAGATAGAGTATTCGGTGTACCTAGTCTCGCTGATAACTAACGCCTCGTATTCGAACATCTAGAGTATGTTGTATGTCCCTTTACTTAATTCGTCTATAAGACCTATGCGAAGGTATGAATGACAACCAATATGTTGAGCAGTTAAGCTCTGGCCTGCAATTGATGAAGTTCAGTACATTACTTGATGTGGCTATCTTCAACGACTATAGATTGACCGGATTTGTGAACTGAGTAACGCTCTCATTCTTCGTGCAGTTAGTAAACTCAACCTAAGTCACCTAGTACAGAGCAATGTCCAAACTTTGTCAAGCCGTCTATTTACATCTTCAAGGACCCATGTACAGCCCAATGTATCCTCCCATTTTCCTACAACCGTCGAGGCGCTCGTAGTTATTACCAAATCTACTAGCCTCGACAATGGTATGTTAGTAAAGGACGGCTTTCTTTCCTCCATTTGCCATCATTCTCTCAGTAAATCTATAGAAGTCGCTGTTACCAGCTTCTGTATGCTTATCCCATGCAGATGCAATGGCTGCAGAAGCGCCCAAGTATTCATCTTTGCTAACGGCAATACCAGTGCGAGAAAAGACAACTTTAATACCGGCGCCATCATGTCTTTTGGTGATAGTCGATGTCGTATTGTTATTCTTAAGTAGTGAGGCGTGAGTATAGGAGGTTCTATCAGCGAAGTGATGGAACTCGTAATCACGAGACCTCGTGCCGTTCTTGCTTCTCATATTCTTCATAAGATGACGAGATACCAATGCCAGGGTATTATCCCGCGCCTAGTATCCACTTATTGAAATAGGGATACTCTCGATAGAGTCAAAGGTCCAGCCGTGTTGTCTAACGGCATTCACGGTGCTCGTGAGCATATCGTCTCGGGGCAATGATCGCTTAACGTCCGCCGAGCCCGGTGTACCTGCCGGGTTTATATCGAGGGATGGAGTACCATCGGGGAGATTTGCGACTCCTCCACTGACAATAGTCGTAAGGACGAAAATCAAGTCGAATGTGTCTTTCATATCGTCGACCTATAAAGAGCACTGCTTGTTGCTGTGTCTTTCACAGATAGATTTGACAGTCTGGCTGGCCCCAGTAACAGACACGCCCCTAATACCAAAAAGGGTAAGTCAGCATCGTATAGACAAAATAGGAAGCCATGAATAGTGTGTAGGTAGGACTTACGCTACTAGTAATCTTTTACTAGACCAGATTAATCTAGCAATGTTCTGATATGTGCCTGCCCTTTTTTCGAGTTCCGCTTAAACAATTCCGGAGGGAAAAGGGCTTTGATCAAACGCACGTGGCTCTTCGGTGGTGTATTTCGTAGGAGTAGCGAAAGCCATATTGCCAAGGAATGGCACGGAGAGAAGGAATTGAGATAGCTTCATACTGAAGGTTGACAGACAAAGCAGGCCAAGCTAAGAAAACCAAAGAGACTTGGGAGAATGAATAGGAATGGATTGAGCTTAAGCAAGCATATTTATATCTAAAGAATCACTATAAGACCCATATTTCACTTAGAATAGCAAGCGAACCATAGGGTAGAAGCCAATTTGCACGAGGCATTTTCTGTACGTTGATATTGCCAAGGCCCCGACCCTTAGAAGAGCTGCTAAGATACTAAAGTACTCCGTAGTCGTATCGAGACGTTCCATGGAGTGCAAGATGGGAAGCAATTGCGGGTATCTGTCTTAGATGTAGTATTTCAGACGTATGATTCGTGGCCCACTACGAATATAAAAAGCTTACTTCAGCCATACATATACATATAGGCACCGCCAGGTATTATGTCCTATAATAATGGGACCACCTCGGGCCAAAAAGTAAGACCATTGACCCTCTATGGAGACCTTTACCTTTGGCCCTAATGGAGACAAAGCTTTGCTCCAGCCCTTCAAAGTTCAAGGATATGGTTTATATGTCTTAAGTATCTTAAACTAGAAAATTACACGGGAAGCTTGGGAGATCAACGGGCTCCTTACAAGTGGATACATGTAGATCTACCGTATCCAATTCTTAGACTTATAGAGTCTGGTCTGGGACTCAGCGAGCCTACCCTATTCTATTCAACAACATACTAATATAAGGATCTTAGAGTGGAAAGAGGCTGGACTTACTTGTACCGTCTTTCAGCTGGTTCTATCTTGCAATTCGTGATGGGATGAGTATTTTTAATGTGTGAAGGGCATCGGAAATCCCCGTTGTGACTTAACCGATTTATCCCGTATTAGCGTATTTAGTATTTCATTTGGCGAGTCTTTGATCCACTATACAAACATGTCTGTGGATAAGTTTGAAGGGTGGGTACGTAGAACCAATTGAAACCCTTTACTTCGGGTTCTAGTTACTCGAGAAAAGTTCCGGGATATTATTATCCATCACCTGGTTATATTCTTTATTAGGGCTCTTCATTAGGAATTTAGGGATTCTAGTTTTTATTTACTCTGGAACGTTCGAATGGTTATGTAGGGCCCGAGACCAGTATGCACAATTCCACTACGGAGTACTCCGTACCCCCGAGGGACACAATTTCAGGTTGCTACGAGTACAAAGACGCAAACTGGACTTCGTCTAGCATGCTCCTCCACTTAAGGTGGGTCTAGGGATGGCTGACTTCTTCTTCTCTTTTCTGTTTCTTTTCCTTTGATTTCTTAATAGCGCCTTAAATAAGCGTTGAGTAGGTAACTTGACTTCATTTTCACTCCACTTCTGTGCACAACCTTATTATGGGCGAAATCTCTATCCCCCCTTCTGCATCTGATGTAATGGACAACCGCCCTGTCCCCCCTCTTGGTCTCCCCGAGCTCATATTACAAAAGATGGGGTACTATCAGCATCCGGTCTAGTACGTCTCTATCTCTAGTAATATCCACTTTTGCGATTCTAATCCTGTGATTAATAGCGTCACAATTAGTCTTCTCGCATCTCCCCTTGTGGTGTTATACCCTATCTGCCGTCAATACTGTGATACAGATTCATGTCGCTATTATCGTTCCATCACTTTTTATATTCTCGTATTTTTCTTCTTGTTTATTATTTGGCGGGCAATGAATCGGAAGGAGAAGGAGAACTCCGACGCGATGTCTATGATAGGGACACGGCACAAACGAGAGGAGCGAGCAGAGAAGGTTTAGGCTGCTCGCTTGCCTCCGAGCTCAGGCCTGATATAATTCTCAATAACGACTATAGGACTACGCCTCTGGACTGAAACTAGGGTGGCAATCTGTGTTTTAGTTCCTTGTGAGCTCTATAATATAAGAACTTCTTAGTGATCCCGATGGGGCTACGGGCCAAAATGCGAACCATAGTACGGGCAAGAGAAGGAAGTGGTGATTAACTGGGCAAACGATGGTGCAAAGACATCGCTTGAAGAGAGAATTGATGTCGATGAATGATAAACTGCGAGCCCAGTACAGAAATCATTGATCAACTGTTCTCTTTTCTCCACTTGTAGTGGTCAAGCTACATTGTTCCTTTAGCGGATTCATTCAGAGGACGTAGTGATCTTCATTCCTGGATTTCAACCTTCAACGAAGCCAAGTTGATGTAATGACTAGCACACTCTATGGACGGTAGCCAGTGTTCTAGAACTCTATATGACAGGATTGGACTTCAATACCAAAAGTGGGCGGCGCACACACGTCTGACAATCGGTAGAAAACAGAAAAAGACTTATAGTATAAATATAATAAGGAACCCCTCCAGTAAGTGAAGTATAACCAACACTCCATTGGGGCACTAGATACAAAGTCCCTATACCGACCAAAGTCCCCGCACTTTCACGAGAAGCAACCGAGTTTTACTCAGTGATCAAAAAGCGGCTCGGGGAGCACTAAAACGGACAGGGAAAGCCATGTCGCGCGGCCTAAAATCCGGTATATATGTACAGTTGCCATAGCTTATGTACCTACCCATCAACATATTCCTTGCATAGATAGTTTGAAGAAATCAGAAATCTCACTATTCACCGATCTGAATGCTAAACACAAAGAATTTCTATCCTTGACCAGAAAGTAAGAAATGATGATATGGAAGGCCCGGGGGAAAAAAGAAAAAACAATGAGCATAGAAAAAGATAAGCAGAGATATGCCTTCACCAGTGATCAATCCCCTGCGCCGGCTAATCCACACAGGCCATGCGGTCCGGATTGTATCTAGATACCAAACAAAGCCAAACTGGGAAAAAAAAAAAAAAAAGCAAGAGAAAAAGAAACAAAATCCAAGGTTTCACAAAGTAGCTTCCGGATGCGTGGGGGAACTGGTGATCTCGACAGAGCGAGTCTCGAGTTCCTTGGGAAGGGTACCAGGATGATCATGAGACTCCTCACAAGACTCAACGATAGGCGCCGATTCGGGGTTCACCTCGGTGAAAGGCTGGTGGACCGACGGAGTGGCACTTGAGGAAGAGCCCTCTGTTTGTGGCTTGTTAGAGGTATCCTCAACGTGTTCCGCAGAGTCATCCACTTTCTCCTCATCTCCAATCACGGCAGCCAGACTGCGAAAGTTGAACATTGGCTCAAGAGTGTTGGTGTTGCCCTCTCCAGCAGCGGGACCGCTTGCGCCATCCTCTGGGGTGGTTTCCATGACAGAGGAAAACGATGAAGAGGCACTGGAGACCTGTCGCAGGTGAGACTGTCGTGACGGCTCGGACTGATCCGCCGACTGGCTTGCTGGTGCTGCTGGATCAAGCAGCGTAGGGCGGTTCGTTTCTTCCGCAGTCGATGGCAGTGTACGGTCAACTCCCTTGCCTTTGCTACCAGCTGCGATTTCTTCACCAATGACATCCTCGCCTATGACAGAGGATGAGCTACTCCCCTTACCTAAACTGGATTCGCCAAGGACATCCAAAGCGGAGGCGCTAGCATTATTGCTGTACAAGCCAGTCTTGCGAGCCACCTTATCCGCCTTCTTGGCCTCTTTCTCCTTCTCCTTCTCCCTCTTCTTGGCCTCCTTTCTTGCCTCTTTCTCCTCCCGTTTGAGGCGCTCGTCTTCGCTGGCCAAGCTCAGGCGGATAGCTTCCATCATCATCATTTCCTCAAGATCGTCAATTCGATTGCGCCTTGAGCTTGATCGACCAGCAGCCGGGTTACCCGCACCTTCTTCGGCAGAAGCAGAATCGGTGTCTTGTCCAGTTGCTCGAGGCGACCGATCAGCACCCGTACGCTCCGTCAAGAAAGCCAACGCATTGAGGGCGGGTGAAGCGGTCCGGCCGCTATACCCTTCTCCACCGGTGGCTCTTCGCATTCCGCGCCGTCCGATACCAAACCCACGCGAGTCACTCTGAGATGTACTGGGGTTGATCAAATACGCCGCCGTGTGAAGGGCAGTCGCTGCCGCAGATCGACGTGCCGCGTGGGCTCGTGCATTCGATAATTTGGTCGCCCAGTCCGGTCGAATCCTATCGGTTGTAACCACTGTGGGGTCAGTGGCCGATAGTGAGGTCGCACGGCGGCGACCTGGCACGGCGGCAGTGGCAGACGATAAGGAGGAGGTGGAGGATACGGGAGAAGTGAAGTTAGGGGAGAGCCGGGCACTGGGGTCTGCAGCATAAGCCAGGCCCCGGCGGAATGAGGGCGGTGCATAGGTGACTCCGAACTCAGGCTGGACACAGAAGGGGCATGCCGAGGGTTCAGAGACCAACTGTGACTCGGTTGACTCTGCCTGCTCTCCCTCGGCCGAAGGCGCATTCGCGCTAGGCTCTCCATGCTCTGGGGTGTGCGGGTCCGGGCGCTTGATCTGCACGAAGCACTCGGAGCAAATAGGTTGATCGCAGCATCGGGTACGGTTTAAGTACGGCGGATAGTAAAGGAAACAGATAGGGCACTCGCTTGCGTCTTTGTACAAATTGACTTCGATCGGCTGTCCGTTGACAAATGGGTCCTTGGGAAGCTGCAGTTCCCGGGGCGTTAAATCTGTCTGTGAGTTATGTTTGGAGGTAGTCAAAGCAGCCAAAGTCTTCGCCCTTGTTCGGAAAAGAGGGGAGGTGGATGTCCCAGATGCGATCGGAGATGCGGAGGGTAATGATTGAGGGGGGTTGGAGGACTGCGAAGCATCTGAATTATAAGATTGTGACCTGGATGTGATCGGCACTGTGAGATGCTGAATATTTGTTGGATCGACGGAGGCTTTGTCCGGGATCTTGGACAATTTGTACTCTAACTCGGGCGGGATCTCGTCGGGCTGGGGAATGGGCATCCCTCGTGCAGCCGCCATAATCTGATGCTCAGCCCACGACTCCGAGAAGTCATTAAGACCTCTCCAGAAGGGAGCCAGTCGGCGTTCGATCTAACCCTGCCGTCAGCCTTGGCTAATTCGCATCGAGGGGGTATTTCAGGCAAACCTACCATCAGTTGGCGCACTACTACCTTATTGTAGTCTTCTGTCCCCACATACACGCCCTGTGTCACAAGATAACCTCCATCGACATGCTCCTCCTTCATACTACGCTCCCTCTCTTTGAGACGCGCCACCCGTTCCTTCTCCAAGCGGCGGGCCTCGCGCTCTTGCTTTGTCTCCCGTCGATGTTCTAATGTGGCCACCTCTCGATCATGATTGTTGATTCCAAGAATCGAAAGGTCAGGCCTACTGCCTCTTGCTGACCGAGAACCATGATACGGTCGACTTGAGGCATCGGAAGCGCCCGGGGATAATTGACTCCGACGACTGGACGGGGCTGTGGAGCGCGACTCCTTGGTTTGGGAGTTTCCCATGTTGAAGCCCAGATAGATGTGAGGATGTGAGGATGTGAGGGGAAAAGATTAATTCACAGTCACGATGATCTGAATTGGATATGGCGGAAAAGGCCCCCAAGGGGGGAGGGGGGAGGGTTGTATTGGTGGACAGAAATGGGGGGGTAGGGAAGGGTAAAGGAGAAGAGGTTAAGACCAGAAAGTTGGAAGGCTAATCGTAGAGTGGAGGTAAGAGGAGTAACTCTCAGAGCGGGGGAGGTTGTGATCTGTCCGGAGTAACTGGGGAAGTGAGATCGGTGAGGAACCCCCCCAAGCACAATTCCAAGTGTGTACGGAGTACAGATTCAAAAGATTTAATTCAAAATAAAAAGAAAGAAAGAAAAGATCGGATGTGGCGGATGTTATTTTTGGTTTATTTTTTGATTTTATTTCATAAGTGGGCAAAAGTAGACTTGTTTAACTCATTTTAAAAGGTCTAGACTATATGAATTACACACTATATAACTAACTATATACCTAGGTATAGTTAGTTATATAAACAAGCACATGTATAGTTATCTACTATATCAATGTATATCAATATATACATATACCTAGGTATTAACGTATAAACAGGTTACCTAGGTAAAGAGCAAGCTTTTTACTACTCAACCCAGGATCATCAGTTGATCCATCGTCATCGTCAAGTCATGGGCAGATTACAAAGTACACTCCACACTCCACTTCCACTTTTAATGCGATGTATACATCATAACGCTCTAAGTTGCTGCACTTTGCAGATCTAAAAGATTACCTAATTAACTATGTGAACCTTGGGAATTGAAAGGTGAAGTCATTGGGTACATGCATGGATGTCCTTAGGGAATTGTCAGGCAGAAATAGCCAATTTAGGCCAAATCAGGCCAGCATACAAGGCCAACATGTGATCTCCAACCTCGGAACCATCTCAGCCAATAACCACACGCCCGTAAAAGGCGGTGGCATAAAATCAGTCTGGACAATTATTTTTGCAAAAAAAAAAAAGATTGAAGAGCGGTGTTGAAGCTGTGGAATCTTTCCCCAATTTACCTTGTAACCTTGACATCCTCCACAGGTCATGCATTAGTGATACCCTACCTTTTCTCACCTACCAAGCATCCTCTGGCAATGACTGAAACAACCAGACTGCATATCACGCCTTTCACCCAGGATATTCTTCCGTCTGTGCTGCCAGCATCGATTCGCAACTTGGCCACAGAAATATCTTTCCACGAGATTTCCACCTTCCCCGAAAATAACTACGGATACGTGACTCTGCCAAACATGGAAGCTGAGAAGATCAAGAAGAAGTTGAATGGCTCCATCCTCAAGGGTAAGAAGTTCAAAGTCGAGGCCGCCCGCCCTCAAAAGAGACATCGGGAGGAAGAGGATGTGGTGCCTGAAGCCTCCTCTAGCACTAAGAAGAAGTCCAAGAAGTCCAAGAAGGAAACGCCCGAGGACGGTGTAGTGGAAGGCTTTGAGCTTCCCGCAGACCGTAAAGTGAAACGAGGCTGGACCGAGTCCAGTGATGCCAAGCAGGAAAGACGAAAGTCGGAGAAGAAAGAGAAAAAGAGCAAGGAAGAGAAATTGCAATCCAAGTCCAAGTACACCGACAAATCCGAATGCCTGTTCCGAGCAACGATCCCACCCAACCGAGCATCTGACGCAACTTCCGACGATAAGAAGGCAAAGAAGAAGAAGAAGTCCAAGGATAATGTCATCCATGAATTTGAGAAGACGGTGACCCAGCCAAGCTTCCTGCGCACCGCGGAGGAAAGCGCAGCGCCTACGGCTACATTTGAAGATGGAAAAGGCTGGGTGGATTCCACCGGGAATCTGAGAGAACCTGCCAGCGAAAAGATCTCGAAGGATAATTATCGGCCTGGTCAGATTCCAGGAGCCAAGGAGAAGCGCCGAGCTGCCAAATTGGCCGCCAAAGAGACGAAAAAGCCTTCGCGCAAAGAAAAGACTCCAGAGGAATCATCCGAGTCTGAAGATTATACCTCATCGAGTGGCTCATCTTCAGACGAGGGCAGTGACTCGGAGAGCGAGGTGGATGAGAGCAAGGTCGATGAGAATCCTGAAGATTCATCTTCATCTTCTGACGAAGAGGATGTCAAGCCGCAATCCCAAGAAGAGACCACCAAATCTACAGAAGCTCACGACGGTGATGCCGATACACCGAGCCAGCCGGACTCGGATGAGATACCCACGGAGGCTGCGCAGGAGGTGGAACAAGATTCATCTGCCAAGGAGGTCCACCCCCTTGAGGCTCTTTTCAAGCGGGCCGCTCCGACAGCATCCGATAACCAGCCAGCTCCTGAGGCCGAGGCTGGATTCAGCTTCTTTGGCAATGACATTGAATCCGAGGACGAGCCTCAAATGGCTGAGCCGCAGACACCTTTCACACCCTTCACAAAGAACGACCTACAAAACCGAGGTCAGCGCAGTGCAGCTCCCACTCCCGACACTACTGCGGCCACCCGGCACATGACGTGGAACGAGAGTGAGGACTCGGATGATGAGGACGTTTCGATTGACAGTCCTGTCACAAAAGCTCGCGCGGAAGCCGGTGCAAACATGGAAGAAACCGAGTTCGCCAAGTGGTTCTGGGAGAACCGCGGTGACAACAATCGCGCCTGGAAGAAGAGACGACGTGATGCTGCCAAGGAGCAGAGACAGAGAGACAACCGGAAGAAGGGAATCAAGGGAAAGTCATAGATTCGAAAAATCCGAGAGTTTTCTGGGGAGTTGAGTGATGTGTATCTAGACTCTGATGTGGTACTTTATACATAGTGAGGCTGCCAGTGGCCCTTCAACGACAACAAATACTATGTAATTTAAGCCAAACTTCCTTTCCAAGTTTGATCAAATGTAAACATAAAAAATATATTAAAAAAAACTTATAGACATCTTTCGCCGCTCCAGGGCTGGTCTTTGTTGGATTGCGTACGCAGTCATGTGACCATCCATCGTCATTAAACTCCAGCCAAACCAGGACCTGTCGCATTGTCCACTACGTGCCCAGGATGTCTTCTACCTGGTCCTCACAGCGCAGCATACAGCTGCTGCTGCTACTCTTTACATTTTTGTCTGTCACATCATTCGTAGCAGCATCCAGTAAGTGCCCGCCTCTCTTCCCCGACGCCTCGATGCGCCGCCCAGTGGGAGATCCAATGGCTACCATCTTTGCGTCGATATATTATGTGATACTTATACTCAATGCCTACAGCACCAACTTCGTTCTGCAAATGCACCTGTTTCTCCAATAGTACGATCATCCCCCTCAATCCCGCCAAGTCTGAAAGCTCCTCCGGCATCGACCACGTCCTCCGCTTTTACGAGGACGACTCTCTCAGCTCTGAGATTGAGCATACCGACGAATACATCAAACGAGCTCAGAAATACCGATCCCTGAGCTGTAATGATTGCAATCGCAAGTTCTGTCTCGACTACGAGCTACCGACCTGCAAAGGCGCCAAGGAGGAAGATGTGTACACGACTTGCTTCCGTAAGTGATTTGCCTGACCCGTGGACTAGGCGAGAGGGAACCGAATTGGATGCGATAATAGATGTGCTGACGGGGAGGGATCTGCGATCTTAGAGCGAGATTCACGGAAAGACGAGGCGGTAGTGTTTATTTTTATTTTTGCTACCGGTGGACTGCTGGCTTGGGCTGCCTGCAAGCCATGGATTGAGCGATATGTCGAGGTAGGCCAATGCCCATTTGGTAGATCTTTGTGGACAACGTACTAACTGATTTTAGGCTGCACGAGAACGCAGGTCGTATATACCCGTTGCTGAACCCGATCGCTAAATAATGAATTTTGAAATTATTTGCTGCAATATAAGCAAAGTGCCTACGGAGTAAAAGAAAAAAAAGATGATGATATTAAGAATTTGAGATCGACATATGATGGATCCAGGAATCATAGGATCTCGATATGATATCAGTACGAATGGACATACATGCAAGTATGAGTTCAGGGGTAATAATCAATATAAACACATGGCTTATCTCGGATAATCCACTAGTATAATCTAACTCGTATAATCTAACTCGTATAACCCGAGTAAATTATATTACAAAGTCGATAGATCTATTTTTTTTTAGCGCTTTTCAGACCGATCCCATCTCCACTATCTGAAACAGGGTAGATTGGATGGATAACCAATAGATTCGAGTAATTCGAGGTGGAATGTGGTTTAATAGGTTTTAATAGGCAATTGAGGATCCTTATACTCCGTATACATACCATAATAATACCATAATGCACATTTGGATCGGCTAACAATTGGATGCTAATTATCGAGTGGATTCTTACACTCTGAATTTGATTTTTTTCTCTCTCTCCTGAAATTACTTTGTCTCCCTTCTTTTAAAAGGATTGATCTTGATCCCATTTCATATATTCAAATTGGTGTGAGATATAATATCCACATAATTGACGGAAGATGGCAATCTTCGACTCCGAGAAGCGCCCTCGCGGCCTTCGTGTGCCCTCGCTCGCAGCACTGAAGTCTTCAGCAACGAAATCGCAATTCTCTTTCCAAAAGAAATCCGACTTGCCATCTGATTTGCCATCTGACTTGCCGTCCGATGAATCAATCTCGCCTAAACCGGCAGCCTTTCCTGCCCCTCCACCACCAAAGCCGGCCCCTCCGCCGGACAAGGAACTACCAGTTCCTCCGAAAGTGGACATTCCAGCCTCATCCAACAACCCATACTTCCCCCCAATTCCCGGAAATACAATCCCAGAACGACGCCCAGTGGAACGGGTCCCTGTCCCAACGCAGTCTCCTCCCCCTCGGATGACAGGTATGCGAACCAAGAAATCACAGCCTGATTTCCATGCGCCTCAACAACAGCCAACCCCAGTGACATACTCTCCCCCACCTCAAGTCCCGACCCTAGTCCAGGCTCCAGCTCCAGCTCCTGCCGATGAGGCCAACTCCCCCCTGCCGGAAGACTTCATCCCAACCCCCGACAGCGCCGAACCGCCACTAGCAGTCCCAGAACTGCCGCGCGAGGAACTGGCCCCCTCACCCTTCGTCCCTCCGGATGTTGAACCCGTGGCGCCGAAGTTGAATGAGATCCATCTCACATGCTACCAGCAGCACCGTGCTATGCCCGTGGCGCAGAATACGTGGTGTCCGATGCCGTGTATGACCTGTCAGAAATTTGACATTGAGATCCGGCATCGCTGTGTGTTCTGCTGCTTGCGCATCTGCGAGCCGTGTTACCAGATCCTGCAGAAATGCAAGAATCGTTCCGTCGAGGAGTTGGTGGATCAACTCGTCTAATTTGTTGATATCAATGATCTCGAGAGCATATATCGCATGATCCCTGCACATATTGCATGATCCCTGCACATATTGCATAATCTCCTGCGCAGGAAGTACAGGTCCTGTTAAGGCTGTTAGTTATGTTTTTTTTTTTTTTTTTTTCTTTTTCTTTTTCTCTTCTTATCTGTATACCTTTTTTTTTTTTATGATACCAAGGACCTCGTGTATATTATGGTTTAACAAGGAGGATTGAAGTTGCATGTTTATAATGAATACTTTTTTTTGGCAGTCGTGACATAAATGTAACATTTCGTAGAGATACAAACCTTTCCGTAAGAGGTTGGGCTATGTGCTAGGTACGATACCAAAACCGTCAGCTCATTGCTGTGTCAAGAGGATTCCCATATGGTACAAACGGCTTTAATAGATCAATCGTGATCCTCCTCGGTCAGGCCAGGACACCCTTCCAGCTCAAGATCGGTTTCGTAGGCATATTTGCACCAGAAGCAATACCGATATTTCTCGCGCAGAAAGAGGACCAGCTTGTGTAGCCGCTCAGCTGGCTCTAGCGCATTGAAGGCATCGAGCTCCTCATCGTCTTCTTCCAACTCTATCTCCAATGTGGAGGTATTCTGATCCAGTTCACTGTTTAGTTCACGGTCAAGGGCCTTTTTATCCTCTCGGTCCATAGTCGGATCATCGTAGTCTGGTAGCCGTAGTTTGGGGAAAAAGGATGAAGGGAGTGAGGATTGGAGAGCATGGCGTGCCTGGCGGTCACTATCTTTCCGTTCGCGCTCACGGATAAGACCGCGGTAGAGGACATTGATTTGGGATGTGAGCTTGATTGGCTTCTTCTTTGTCGCGGGGCCGTCGGTTCCGTCGCGTGCTTGACTAGGATCTGTGGAGTCACCTTCTTCTTTGTTGACCTTGGCCGAAGCCCCTGTTCCTTGTTCTTTCTCTTTGTCGGTGGTAGCCCCACTCTCCGATTCTCCATCCAGCCTCTCTGCAACTTTCTGCGCCGCGTGCACCTGCGCTTCGATACGTTTCAACTCACGCTCTTCACGAACGCGATCTCGATAACTTCCCTCTTCATGTTTAATTCTCTTCGCTGCTTCTTCTGCTTCTTCACGGAGCTTGCGCTTTTTCTCCGTGTCCAACCCGATTCCGCCACGGTTTTCTTTCAAGGTTAGATTTAGCGGTTCCGCGCGTGATTTTAGAAGATCGGTAGTGTTGGTAGTGTCAGAGTCATCGGCAGCTGGTTTTCCCAGTACCCCACCAGGCTTGAACCCAAGCTTTGCCATCATTTGGAATCCTTTGTTGGTGGGGTTGAGGGTGCTTGTGGCCAAGGCTTCCTCTCGGCGGGCGGCTTCCCGAGCGGCGCGTTCGGCTTTGGATGGGACTCGGCCTCGGGCTTCGGCCTGCATATGGAAAAGAATGTTAGAATTGGATTGGTATTTAGCCGGAGTCAGATATGGGCGTTAAGGTTAGAATGTGAAGGATACGGTACCTCTCGTAGTTCACGGCGCTTTTTTTGGGTGAAGGTCTCCTTTTGAGTGGGTTCCTCAATGACCATATTCATATAATCATCTTCATCTTCATCTTCTGAAGCCATTATGCCAAGAGATGAGGTATGGTCTAAAAGCCCCAATACCCAAATAAGTGAAAAAGGGAGAAGCCGGGAGAGAGTCGGGAGAGAGAGGGCAGATCCGCAGGCGGAAAGAAAACGCTTTGGGCTTTGGGTTTTGCGGGGGAGTGGGGCTCTTCCAAATTAATTCGCATGGGGCTCTTCGATGTACATTGGGCACATTTGGTCCATTTAGTCCATTTTGACACTTGTACATACTATTATATGCGCTATTTTCGATTGGGGATAGACTAGATTACATTAAAAATCATTTCTTACCTATTTTATTGGGGAACAAATGTAGAAGATCAAACAAAAATGAACCTATATGGTGTAACATAAACAAAGAAGCTATCTACAAAGTAGAGTATCGAGGTATCTATGAGGACAACCCCCTCCTAGAACTTATCTTTTCTTTGTTTAGACCCTTAGATTGGATGGTTTCAGATGTCTTTCAATGTCTCACGGTCCCTCTTACCCTAAAAGTATGTGGTGTAGAGTGTATTTGACTAGATACTGGCTTTGGTAGCAAAATAGCTTCTAGGAACACCTAAATCATGAACTTTTGTGCCTATCACCTACTTCTGGGACCGAATAGTCTGCTGACCGCTAGAAAATCTCATGCATCATGTCTTTTATGGACGCTGTTCTTCCCCGAAAAGCTCCATTGCTGCACATGTGACCCATCCCCGCAAGCGTCGAAGTATGCATATCTCAATGAAGCAACAGTGGCGCAAGGGCTTTGTCCTCGTATTACCTTCCGATAGCCGAGTCCTATGCGCTGTCACCGTGGCTTCGACGGACAAGGGTCGGCTTTTCTTTTATGTCCGCCGGGCCCTTTATAAACCATGGCATCGACCAGTTCACAATCAGACTGTCAGTCACCATGGCCAAGTTCTTTGCTATCTGCACTTTGTTATCCCTAGCATCAGCTTCTACAGTGGTAGATTTGGGCTATGCTAGGTATGAGGGTTATACACACTCCGGAGTCACACAGTGGCTTGGTATGCGCTTTGCCGCTCCTCCTGTAGGAGATCTGCGATTTGCTGCCCCGCAGGATCCCTTGTCGGTCGAGGGAATACAGCAAGCAACCAAGGTATGTCCCTCTTGTCTTCAGTTCTTCCTAGATAGATAGCTACTGACCATTCACTACCAGCATGGAAGCATATGTATCCCCACGGCAGCAAGTGAAGGCCGGGCAGTCCCACTAGGAACTTCAGAGGACTGTCTCTTCCTTGATATATATGCCCCCACAGCTGCAGTCAAAGGTTCAAAGAAACTGCCTGTCTTCTTTTGGATCCAAGGAGGAGGCTTCGCAGTCAATTCAAATGCCAACTATAACGGCACTGGGTTGATCAAAGCATCTGGAAATAATATGGTGGTGGTCACTTTCAACTACCGGGTTGGACCCTACGGATTTCTTGCCGGAGAAGAAGTTGAACAAGGGGCCAGTCTAAACAATGGTCTGAAAGACCAACGCAAGGCACTCAAATGGGTTCAGAAGCATATCAGCAAGGTAAGTCAAGCCGTCATTCTTCCTTCTTCCCGTGTGGCTTTGTTGTTTGATATCTGGGTTTTGACACTGTCTCTAGTTTGGAGGAGACCCCCAACATGTTGTCATTGGTGGTGATAGTGCAGGTGCTGCCTCGGTGACTCTCATGCTCTCGGCGTATGGCGGAAGAGATGAAGGCCTGTTTATTGGAGCTGCTGCAGAGTCACAAAGCTTTGCCCAGATGCTCAACGTTACCGAAAGTCAATTTGCATACGACGCCCTGGTGACTGCGACGGCATGTGACAGTAGTCAAAACACCTTGGCATGCCTGCGTAACCTCGATGTCAGTGCTTTGCAGGGGAAGAACGTCAACAGACCCAACCCGGGAGCAAAAGGGAAGCCGTTATACCTGTACGGTCCCACCATCGACGAGGGCCTGGTGCCAGACTACACGTACCGCCTCTTCCATGAAGGCAAATTCATCAAGGTGCCAGTAATATTTGGCGATGACACCAATGAAGGCACGAAATTCGTTACCAAGAGCATCTCCAGCGTCGACGAGGCAGATACGTTCATCCAGAACCAATTCCCAGCAATAACACAGACCCATCTTGCCAGGATCAACAGTATATATCTTACTCCAAACCAGACGGAAGAATTCCCCGGCGCTGGGTCCTACTGGCGGCCAGCAAGCACGGCGTACGGCGAAATTCGCTACATCTGTCCTGGAATTGACATGTCTTCCATTTACGCAGCGGCAGGTGTCCCAAGCTGGAACTACCACTACGCAGTTCAGGACCCCGACGACGAGTACTCGGGATTGGGAACACCCCACACCATCGAAGTGAACGCGATCTGGGGTCCGACCAATACTGGGCACAAAGTTCCAGCTTCGTACTACACCACCAACGCAGGTATCGTGCCTGTGATGCAGGGTTACTGGTCAAGCTTCATTACGTCTCTGGATCCGAACACCAAACGTCTTCCTTCGAGCCCGAAATGGGAGACTTGGGGTCAAGGTGGTGATGGATATCAGCGGATCTTCATTCGAACCAACGAGTCTAGGATGGAGACGGTGCCACAGGGACAGAGAAACCGATGTAAATATTTGACCAGCATTGGTCTTGACCTGAAGCAGTAGCATATAGTATATATACCCCTTGGAAGGATTTGAAACCGTGAATAACCTTGAACAAGTCAATTATTTTACTAAAAAAAAAGGAAATATGGTCTAGCGAATTTTGTAGATATCGTGGATCTCGATGAACTTGACTTTTATTCCCAGCCTTACGCCAGATGAACAATGATGTATATACCAGCCCAGCAGGATGCACAACCAAGTGTGATATATGAAGAGAAAAAAGCATAGACGTGAAACAGGAAGTTGAAATGTAAATTGCAAAAAGCAAGATTACCGCCTGCCACGCGCCCGCTCGTACTCGTTGGCGGCACGGCCCTCCTGGCTTTGAATCTCCGCAACAAGACGCTTGTACTTCTTCTCGTACTCGGAGTCGCGCTCCTTCTTCTCGCGCAGCTGCTCGCGAGCAACGAAGCTGGCGTCCTTGCGGAGCTCGCGCATAGCGCCCTTGCGCTCGCGCTTGAACTCCTTCTTGAGACGGTTGGACTCGGCACGCTCGCGGTCGGGGTCGTAGTGCTTGTCTGGGTTGAAGTTCTCCTCGAACTTCGGAATGGCTGTCTTGATGGCCAGGGGTTTGTGGTCGTGCAGGAACAACGGGCGACGAACGAGACGAGCCTGTGCGAGATGCGAATCGATCTTGTCTAGGGTGCTCTGGATGGGTTCCCGGGCTGCCGCGTATACCTTACCCTTGAGGGATTGGCGGAGGTACTGCAGAACGGCACGGACCGGTGTGAAGATCTCGGTGAAAGCAGATTTCTCGGCCCAAATATCGGAAGCGGAACCAAGAAGAGACACGAGAGTGGTGAGGAGGGAGATCTTAAGCTCCTCCTGCGCCTGAGGGTCAGAAGGAGAAGTGGTCACATCGCGGAATTGCAGCTTGCGAGGTGTGACCTTCTTGGAGGGCACGAGTTGAACAGATTCCTGTGACTTTCTGTAGGGGAAGGCTCCGAACTTGACAGTTGGCTCTGTAGGAGCAAGATTGCAGAGAGCATTTAGAGTGTAGTTGATAAACTCGGGCATATATCTCTTGGAGGCCTTTTGATATTGGAGGCAAAGACTTGCGGCAAATGTACCACTTGCAACGTCTGTGAGCGAGGCGGTGGTGCATTGACCCAGGTACCGCGCTAGGCAGAGATGAGCGGGTGTGGCTGTCGTATGGAAGTGATCTGATGTGGGGAAGAAGGTTGAGAGGCCAGTAAGAAGGATAAGGTCGCCGGGCAGCAGATTGAGTGGGCGTTCCTTGCCAATCTCACGAAGTTGCGCTCGGCATGCGATTGTCACATTCAAAGGATGGGTCTTGGCCAAAGAATGGATGTGACGAATGATATTCTCCAGGATGGCAAATGGAGGCTGCTCAGTCTTGTTGCCCATGTAAGAAACATGTTCAACAAGAACTTCAGCAAATCGGCCAAGCTTATCCTTGTTGCCAGGCCTGAGCCGGGGATGATGCAATGCTCGAATGCGCTGGATGACTGTCGGGATTTCCTCGACAGGCACGTTCTTTGTGATACTCAGGAAGCTTTCGTGGTCCTTTGGGCAAGGATACGTGAATGCGAGTTTTCCGTTTGCCTCCTTGTTAACCTCGACAGCAGTCGAAGCGGCAGCGGAATCCTCTGTCGGTAGCGTCATTCCGTTGATGTGCTCGTCCTCCCCATCTGGCCCGTCAGACTCATCGCTTGATGAACCTTCCTCCTCCTCTTCCATGTCACTGTCACCCATATCGAGGCTGGCATTTGAATCTGTCTCGACCAGATCTTCGTCGATGATGAAATCATCTTCATCTTCAACGCCGAGTTCAGGGCGTGTTTCATTGGGGTAAGTCGGAAGGCCGAAATGCATAGCATCGTCAATTTCCGACTCGTCATCCTCGGGGATTTCGTCCTGATCCATATTGTCTTCCTCATCATCAGTGAGCTGCTCTCCACGCATACGTCGAAGGCGATCGTTCTCGAGTTTCTTGAGTCGCTCGGCCTCTTCCTCCACCTTCTCCTCTTCGGTCTTCGTGCGATCTGTGGGTTTTGATCGCTGATCGAATGTCATTTGCCTGAGGCGCTGATCGTATTCCTTCTCTGGATCCTTGCTGTTTTGCGACTCTTCCAGCATGGCAGCACGCTCTGGGTTCATCTCTGAGAAATCCTGCTTCGGTGCCTCTGGCTTGGCCGGCTTGGCTGCAGGCTTGATGCCCCGCAGAGCCTCAAAAAGGTCAGGAAGTTCCTTATCCAAAGCTTCCCGTAGGTCTTCGTCGTCATCTTTGGCCTGTTGCCGTTCCGCTTTGTAGAACTTGGACTTGGCAATGACTTCTTTCATGACCTCGGCCTTGGTCTTTTTGCGCCCTGGCTGTTCTTCGTCTCCATAGTCGATGAAGTCCTCCTGGTCCTGGTCCTGATCCTGGGCTTCATCGCCATCGGGGAATCGTTTCCGTTTCCGCGACGCTTCCTCGTCGGATTCCGCGTCATCCAAGTCTCCGGCCTCGAAGTCGTCTTGGTTCGGCCCATCGAACGACAAAGATTGACCCATGTGAGTAAGCTGCATCTCATCCTCATCGTCCTCGAGGTTAAACATGGACTCCTTCCGCATCTTTCTCTGGCTCTCTCGCGCAAATCTCTCGGCGGCCCGTTCCTCGGGGGTCATGGTGGGATCATTCTCACCGAACCGACGATCGATAAGTCCACCGATCTTGTTTCGGCTGTTCATCTCTTTCAGAAGAGTGGCGCGTCGCTAATTAAAGTCAGCTTTGTAATGGTAGTACTTGAGGAAAGTAGATAAACCTACTCTTTCTTCACCCAGTGATTTGGTAACACCTGGGCGAGCGCCACCTCCAGCGGTCGTATTGCCGTCTCTGGTTGTGACATCGAACTTGCTGGATTTGTTTATCGTTTTGATCTCGAAAGGGTTGAACCGATCTCGAATGGCTTGCAAAGCGACCTCGCGCTGGTTGCGATTCTTCGCACCGACTCCGGTCTTCGCATTTTGTCGTTTTTCTTTCTTGGACTTCTGAGGACCAAGAACTCCATTTTCACGGAGCGAAGCCTTCAGCTGTTTTAGCTGAGAAGGCGGCATTTTGTGTGATTGGGTTTGAATTCGAGAGTTGCGAGTTTTTTTCCCCGTCGTGATTCTCATCAAAAAAATCAGGTACACCGCCTCCGCGGCCTGCGCCGATCAAGATTCTGCCAATTGTGTTCTCCGCATCTCTCCAACTCTCACAACCACTATGGCTCCCTTTTCTGGGGATGGTGTGCTATGGCTATGTCTAGGTATCGACGCATCTGCCCGATGAATCGAATTTGGCTCAGATGATTAACCTATCTAGGCGTCTCACTGTTCTTTGCCATCCGCGGCATCGCTACAGACCTCCGCCAAGTCGTCGATCTTACAGAAATTAAACATGTTGAAAAGGAAGACAAGATCATCAGCGAGGGAACAGAAGAAGGTGCGCAGATATCTATACCCAATATCTCACGGTACTAACGAATCCTATAGCGCTCAAGTTAGACACCCTCTTGAAGCTTTCTCAAAGCACAAGCCATGACCTCCGAGCCGCGTACGCCAAAACAATGTTCTCTCGAACCACTTTGTGCGCCAGCTAATACTTTCTAGGGCTTTGCGCATTATTTCAGAACGATCTACCAAGGGAGATACTCGTGACTTGCTATTGGAGGAACTGGCATCCAAGAACAAAGTTCACCAACGACGAGCTCTGAATGCATTGAACTTCTTAGTTTCCAACCGAGCCCGTATGCCAACCCAATCTGCCTCATTTTGACGGTCTATGAATGTTCATATTGTTTTGCAGTTACTCGAACCTCCATTTGCAGTCGACTCGCCGACGTAACCACCTTTACTGCCATTATCAACTGCCTTTGCAACTTACTAGAAGAACATGTGGAGAAGACATCTACGACCAACTCGCCCATTTTGCCAAAGACACGGCCGATGGGAGAGAAGAAGGCGCTGAACATTCTGAATGTCCTGTTGCCAGAGAACATACCCGGTGCACTGGAAGCGGGGATCATCAGTCGATGGCTCTGCAGATATCCGTTCCCCTGTGCAATAGCTGAGCCTTCTCGCCGGCGGGACGTGGTGATCCTCATGAAAACATGGTGGTCAGATGACGTAGTCATGAGCGCGATTTTCAGCACGCTTTCCTCGCACCCCGATGGGATCAAGCAGCTGCGGAAACATGGACTAATGGGCAGCATGATTGAAGAAAATGACCATGACGATGAGGATGACGCGGATAGTGATGTTTGGATGGTAGATGCGGATGAGGCAGGGGGCTCCTTTGGCCGAACTCCTTCGCGTAGACTTCAGGAGGGGAGTACCGAAGAGCAAGCGCTTCGCCGACGCAGGAGAGAAGCTATGGTTTTGAGCGACGGTGGACGGCCAATTGGAAATGACGACATAATCCAACGACCTATTGATTGATCGCGGTGAGTGTGCTCTTTATGATCTTCAACTTGTCTACAACAGACAACCGAGTTTCAAATCATATGTAGCCTGTTAGCTACTGTATTTTTATGTCCATGATACCCCACGCCAGAAAGATGATCTGCAATGAATTTCATTTGAACCTCAATATAAAACTAAAGCCCCATCCACGCTGATTTGGCCAAGTGGTCAGTCTTCTTCCGACTGCTCTTGATCACACCGAATGCCTTTAGTTCCGAGAGAGCGCCATAGAACAAAGACATTACGACTCGGTCATCGCATTCACCAGCCTCTTCAGTTTCAAATACACCATAGAAAGCCTGCCAGAGATCATGGACGTTCACCAGAGCGCCCGAATCCAGGTACAACTGATAAAGAATTGCGGTGGCAGGTTGCTTGGCCGAGACCTTGGTCATAGTGACATCCGACGAGGAAAGCAGGTAATCAAAGGGAGTAGCTAGGGCGCGCTCGATTGCAAAGCGCGGCCGAGGGGCAAATGTTTCCTTTAATGGATTTCGCAGCTCAAACAAGAAGGCTTCATGTAGAAACAGATCTTGTGGGTTGATAAGGGTTTCTGTGAGATGCACTTGCAAAAGAGCAACCAGTCGGTCGACGATGTTGGTATATTCCACAGCTTGTTCCGAGAGATCGGCCTGCCCTTTGCTTAGTCGGATACGCTGCTGGACGACAGTGGTTTTTGTGACAGTGCTGTTGATATTGTATCCACTGCGCAGTGGACCGGAGTCCAAGCACGTTTCCAATAAAGTCCTGAGATCTTCTTGGATCGCATCGGCTTCTGGACTCATTATAATCTTCCGGAGACGGACGAGGAGTTCATCCAGTTTGTCAGAATCTAGAGTCTTCGCTGTGGCGACCATCTCTTCCACAATAGTGGACTCAGACAGTTCGCCAGAGAGTGCGCGAATGGAAAGGTCCGACACATTTGCCTTTTTCGCGTTCTGTGTGTATTGAAGGCAGGTATGTACGACGCGGACTGCCTGGAACATGTTTTGCATTCTTTGCTGGTTTGCATCCAGGTACTTGGGCGTCTCTTGAATAAGGTATTCATCATCGTCTAGCATATCTCGGACTTGCTTGATAGAGCCCTCTTCAACTAGATCCTCGCAGAACCTTGAACAGCATTAGTGGAGATATAATTTGAGAATCGGAGGCACTTACATTCGGAATGATGGCAGGTTTCTGATGGCCTCACAAAGCTTGTTTTGGGCGAGAACCGTAGAATCTGGGTTGGCTAATAGTACTGACAGAGGATTTGCGAAGAAATGAGACATGTATGCATACTAGAAAAATTAGATGTCTGCTTTTAAAGCTATTGTGGATAGTTCTCACCTTGACCATGCGACTGAATGCCTCCGGACTTTGGAAATAGTCGCTTGTGTTCTCAAACAGAGTGCTGGTAACGTTGCGACCTAGCCAAAGATTGGTGCCTGGGTCGGTCTGGAGAGTCTCGTAGATGCGGTCGACACAATTTCCGGCCTCTTGGACCTCAAAATGCTTTCCCCGAAGGAGAGCAACACACGAGCGAGGCAGTCTGCCTTCGAACAGTTCTACAGAGGTAGAGATGCCCAGTAAGACTGTGAATGGTATACGGTCAAGCCATGATCTAGTAGAAGGTCAGTTAGGAGATCGATTAAAGTTTGGAAGGCCAATCGCACTTGAATAGAGACAAAAGATCGGTCAAGAGGCCAGGGTCAAAAGCCTCACTATCTCGAAGAGCTAGGACCAGTTTCTTGGTCCCCTTTCTCTGCACATAGTCGTGAAGAAGGTCTAAATCGTAACCAAGAAGTCGAGGTCCCTGGTGAACGGTTAGTACAATAATCCAATGCTTTTAATGCGACCACATACAGCACGATCTGTAAGGAACTTTTGATATCCATCATTGCCATCCGTGTTTGTAACGGCAGCTCGGATAATGTTCTTCAACGTTGTTTTCAAATTGGGAGCATCCCCTGATTCCAATACCACAACACTGCCTTCTTCGGTCGATATCAATTGACCATTAAGCCGTGATAGCAATCTGCTGAGCGAAGATACATTTGAACCAACTGTCACCAGAGCTGTAGGAATACATCCATCACATCTAAAGCCCTAGTTAGAGCACGTTCGTGGATCGCATTGGGATAGGGACGTACGTCTGAGGTGAGGTGTCTCTGACAAAGGACAGCACATCCGTCAGAACTCCAGCATCGACATCCTCGAGAATATTCTTGAGGCCTGGTGAGTAATTTATCACTATGACCACCCATTAATTTGCCTGACTGACCTGAATCTTGTGTTCTTGCTTCGACCAGAGCTCCTGATAGGCATCATATCGTAATTGGACGGACTCGGCGTTCTCGTCTCCATTCAAAAGGGGCACAAAATGCTGTCGACCAGGCTGCTCGTCCTTGTCGGCGGTTGACGAGACTTTGCGGCGCTTCGTAGGTCGCTCGCCCGCTGATTTTCCATGTTTGGGCGGTTGGTAGATGTACGCACCCTGCGATGATTTGTTAGCGCGCAACCTCAAGGTCCATACCAGATCTCAAGACAAACCAGGTTTTGGGACTTGTCATTCGACAAGCCCAAGGCATCGTTTAATCCATCAGCATCCATGTTGCTGCTCGAAAGGACTTGGTTGTCGCAATGGGGATGACTTCAAGGGCGGAAGCGCGACAAGACGCTAAACCCAATCAGGCGATAATTGGTTCTCTCCCGAACTTGAACTTCTTCACTTCTCCAACTTTTTTGGTCGCATTCGATGACCGATTGACTTTAGACTTCATGCTGCGCCAGGCTATTCAAGGAGCCCGATGGTGTCAGCATGTGGCCCGCAGCCCATCGACACGCGCTCCACGTCGGGCCTTCTCCGCCGTAGCTCCGCGGCGTCTTAAATTTGGCGGACCGAACGACAAAGTCACATTCTACGAACAAGAATCCCTCGAGAGCAAATCACGACGCAAAATCGATCCCGAAGCCGAAGATAATGAGGAGCGAGATGAGGTCAAAAAGGAGCTCGCGAAGCTCCAGGATGAATTGAAGGTTTTGGAGGAGGGACCTTTCGCTCCCAACAGCCCTTTCATCAAGAGTTTGCCAGAAGAGGACCGCAAGATTGCCCTAGAAGCTCTGAGAAAATTTGACGAGGAAAATCCTCAGCCTGCAGACGAGCCTGGGTTGGATCAGGTTTTTGACGAAGAACTTGATGATATGCTACGAGAGGAGTTTGAAGGCCTGGCCATGGAAGAAGAGAATTGGGAGGATGGTGTCAAGAGTCGACGAAAAATAGCCGCCAGGCGATCTGCTGCAGCAAAGCGTGCAGGGGCAGAGTCTCATCCTTACGCTATAAAGTTCAATAATTCCCTACGACACCTCCAAGGAAAGATGTCAGACGAGCGGGCTCGACAAGACTTGTGGAAGTGGTACCGACGATGCAAGCAGACCATCCCAGGCTTTTTAACAATAATGCCTGAGAGGGCACTCGAAACAATATGGGAGGCACAAGCAGCAGGAGAGACTGACCAGGCTACACGCTCAACGCATTTGCAAATCCTGGTCCAGGACGCTAAATCTATCGGCCAAGAACTGGCTACGCCTCAAATCCTATTTTATATCACATCTCTGCATGAAACTGGCTCCACCAACCTTGCACTGGAGCAATGGGAGGCATATCAAGCAGAGCTGTCCCAGAAGAAGGAGGATTTGGAAGAATACTGGAAGCTCGGAGTACGATTGTTTGCTGCAGACAACAACCCCCAAAGAGCTCAAGATATTGCTTTGGCTTTCCTGGCAAACGACCGAACTCGTCAGCCGCGTGTACTCATTCCTGTCATCACAGCATGGGGAAGACTGCCCGGAAAGGAGGCTGAAGTAAAAGCCTGGGCACTTTATCTGCAGTTGAAGACATTCTTGGGCTCAGATATGACCATGGAAGACTATGATCAAATCAGCATTGCCCTTCTCACGGCTGGTCGATTGGATACTGCAGTTGCAATCTTCAAGGATATGATGGTGACCGGAAAAGACCCAGCCAATGACTCGACTGCTTTGTACAAAGCCGCGTTGGGTCTGGCGGGTAATCTTCATGCATCAAGCATCAACGAAAATGAAGTAAACAAGGTCTCTTTGTCGGCACTCAAGGTGTTGCCTCGCCAGTTCCAGAATCGGTTCTTCTATGCCAGTTGGATGAAGAAGCTCATTGGTATGGGCGAGGTTGACTCTGCTGCTCTGGTCATTGAACTTATGTATGAGCGGTGTGTCAAACCTGATAGCAAGCACTTGAATGGAATCATTGCGGGCTGGCTCCGTGACGGAAACACAAGTGCACGCGAAAAGGCAGAGCGACTTGGCTGGGCCATGATCCAGAAGCGCATCGATGTTGTATGGAGGCGATACCAACCAGCCGAGATTTCCCCTCAGCCTCGAGTCAGATCTGGGAAGACAGAGTCTGTACGCATGCCCCGGTTTATGCAGAGAGAGGTCCCGCCTGCGAGCATCGAGACCTTTTCTATCCTTCTTCTTCATTACACACGCCGAGGTGATGACGACATGGTCAAATACTTGGTCAAGTGTCTTGGTGATGCTCATATCAAGCCGAACTCTTACTTCATGAACCACCTTCTATACGCAGAGCTCCGAAAGCAAGACGTGAAACAACTTTGGGCCAAGTTCCAGATGATGTCTACCGTCATCCGGCCCGACGTGGAAACATATGCCTGCCTCTGGGACTGTGCCAAGCTCCAATACGACCGCGGGCGTACTGCCTTCGATGCGGGCTTTCCATCAGCACGTCAGCTCTATGCCAACATGATATCCTGGTACTCCGAGTTATCTCCTCGCACCCAGAAAAACACCCAAGCACAGATTCCTAGAGCTCTATTTGATCAGATTGTGCGATGTTTCTGTCTCTCCAAAGATCTCCCCGGCACATTGGTCGTCATACACTCGATGCATTCAGCGTTCGGCTTCGCACCTGATGACACGACTGCCCGCATGATAGTACTTCAAATTGCACGACTTGCTGGTGTACCGGCCGACACTCCGAAACGGCGCCTCCGCCGCTTGTCTTCGACGCCACGAAGCAAAGAGAATATCGGCCAAGTCAGCCGTTTGCTAGAACTGTTGGGTGATCGCAAAGCTGAAAATCTGCGATTGCAAGGATTGAGTCTTGAACAGTTGGATCCACGTGAGATGGAACAGTATCAACTGGAGATCATGGCCAGTCTACTACGGATCGTGATGAGCCGAGCAGATGCCTTGGATCCAGTTCAAGTCGAAAATAAACTCGAGGTAGCAGCGAAGGAGATGTTGGCGGAACATATCGACTTGGGGCCACCCTTGGGGGTAGACGATAGCAAGCTTCTGTAATTGACCATGTCAATCAAGCTACATATGTATTCCATTGCATGGGAAATCATGGCGTTTGACGGGTTTTGTTTTAGGCCCAAATTAACTAGGGTTGTGTATATTAATTATCATCAAGGGTTATACATAGAACAGTCGATTTCACAAATTAAGCCTCTTACCTCAACTTACGAATATATATATCTCTTCAACTTTGTTATATATATTATACCTCCTTACTATATATATCTTTATCTGTTATATCTGTTATATCTCTTGGTATACTTTATAGGGTTATATAGGTCGATAAAGATCCTATATATATTCGACTACTGTTATATGGCTAATTTCTGCTGTATAGTCTGTTTTACCACCTTTTAACTGTTTATTATACTATCTTACGCTAATATCTTTTCTCTTCTGTTTATATTCCTCTATCCTTTTGCGTATATATCTCTTGCTCGCCGTCGGAACTAGTCAAAGGTTATATAACTTATATATGGAAAATCCTCTTGCACAGAATATGCTTCTTTTACCACCTTCGTATACACCTTATACACCTTATACACCTAAAAAAAAGACTCTAAAAGAACATCTAAAAATAGCATCCAAAAGACAAAAGACCACTAAAAAGACATAACAAGGGCGCATAAGTGGCCGACTATTCTTGTTTGGTTAGTTAGACATAATGTACTTGGATCGATGTAGCGTCCACCATCTTTCCTCTCTACCTTGATCTTCCTTTTCCTCCTCTTTATATCTCCCCTCACTACCTGAGCTCCATGTTCCTTTTCTTTCCCTACCTGCTCCAGTTCACCCGATTGTCACGTCAATCCAGCTTGTTCCACCCAACCCTCTACAGCTAGACGTCGGGTCAATATCTAGCCTTACCTCCATAAACTCCCGATCCGATTGAACCAATGACCGGAAATCCCACAAGCTCAATGTCGGCGCAGAACTTGCAGGCTCTTCTTGCCCAGGCGATGAGACCTAGCAGGGACCCGTCTCAACTAGACCCTGAATCAGAATCAGAGAAGAGAGTAGCCTCTCGGAGTATCAACCAAAAGCGACCCCGACCTCAGACTCCTGACCCAACCCCGAACAAGAAAGTGAGATTCGGCCCTGATCCAACTCCCGCCGGGTCTGCCCGGGGGGAATGGGAAGAGATTTGCACTAGATTAGTGAATAAACATCCGGATTTAATGAGGCACCTTGAGCGAAGAAAAACCGACCCTGTGTATCACTACTATCATGAAATCATGGATACCTCCGTCAACGAGACCTCATGGCATTGGAATTGGAAACGGAGAAGGACCTGCCTGCAGACCTTAAAGCGTTGGAGAAGGAACGCTTAACCTACGAACAAATCAAGACATTGGCTTTCTTCAAGCCCGACATCCGGAAAAAGTACGAAACAGCCTTCCGATGGAGAGGTCAAATTCACACTGAATACACCCACCTTCTCGAAACCGTGGAGAAGGGGAGGTTCAAAATGCCTACGCAGCTCCTTCATTCGTGTAACCCGTGTCTAGTCGGGCAATATCTCTTCTGGAAGGTCTCTTCAGAGAACCTATCCCCGAGGCAGACCACATCATCCCCAGCGACGTCTTCCGCCATCGATCCCGAACTGGCTAGTCCACCCATTCCTACTCTATCTTCCCAAGTCCCTGGCAGTACTCAGAACGATACTAAGATGCCCATGCTACTACATAAATTGCGCATGACTCAGCGGGACCGAAATAACCAATACTCAGTCAACCAGACCATGTCCGCTCTATTGACAGCGCAGAGAGCAGAAGTGACAGCACTCCGGGGTAGGATACAAAGCTATGATACACTCCTAGAGGACCATCCGGCTCTACAGTCTCAAGTCAAGAAGTGGCCACCTCTACCCCAACCCACTCCGATGTCTACCTTTCCCTGCCCAAAGCCTTATCCGGGAACCGAGTCCACTTGATAACCCCTTCCTCAAACCACTCCTGATTCAATATCCACTAAGCTTTTTTTTTGAGAGAGTTCACTGTTCTATCATGTATGTTTGGCGTTATTTTCCAAGACACCATCTCTGTTCAGGACCCATCCTAGGGAAATGTGATTGTCCTTGGCAGAAAACTAGGACATTGATACCCTAGGCCTTGTCCTTCTGTTGTTACTTAAAGAAACCCTCAGTGTCACTTATTTCTTATGATTAGTTTCCAGTCATTCAGCAAATGGGCAGCTAGTTTTGTACCCTGTTGTCAGAGTTACCTGGTGGCATTACCTTGCAGCGTACTGGAGAATGCAGTATTTCTCAAACTAATGTCATCCTTAGCTCCTCTACTAGACATGCCCGCAGCCTATATATACTACCTAGATAATGTGCGTACTATAGGGCGACGATACAGTCACATGACTGGCAGATGTCCATATCAAAACGTCGTTAAATTTGAGCATTATCTTTACTTCGGACTTGAATCTGACCTTGAATTGGCCGGCTGGTGGTATATTGGTAGGTTTGCTGACTATTCAATCTCTTACCCATAACTATAACTGGTATAATAATGCAATTCCTGAACCCGTGCCCAAAACCCCTAGCAATGAGAGTGTATTTTGAACCCCAGATAAAAGTACAAAAAACAGGAAGGAAAAAAAACAAGGAAACTCATATCTATTTCTTGCCCTTGGCCTTCTTCTTTGTACTTGGCGGAGAAGCAGGCGTATTCGAGGAAGTTTCAGCCTCCACAAGAACAGCATCGTCATCACTGCCGTGGACAGAAGTACCGGCGGTAGAGGTTGTGGGAGGAGCCTCAACGGACTTGGTTGTGGTGCTGGTAGTCTTAGCCCCTTCGGTAGAAGCGGCCGAGCCCTCGTTCAATTCCTTCATAAATCCCTCCTGGATACTCGTCTTCTTCTTGCTCCACCACTGGCGCTCCTCTTCCAATTTCTTTTGTTGATCGTCCATGCGCTTGCGGTAGATATCGTTATTCATCATTTCGTTGGCCGACTGGAAGATAGTCTGGCCCCAGCCGGGGACGTAGGCGTTTGCCTGTTTGATTTTGGTTAGCAAAGCACAACGGCATATACAATCATTTGTTCGCCGAGAACAATGTTTATCGGTGACGGAGAACGGCGCTTATCATACCTCTGAAACCACATCCTTGACCTCGTCTTCCATCTCCTTCTCCGCGCGCTGGAATCGCTGCCAGAGATCATCCCCGACACTACCACGTTGAACGAGTGTTGTGAGAGCTTGCTTCTGGGTGCGCAGTGCCATAATGCGACGGATGTCTTCAGCTGCGCGGCGGAGAAGAGAAGCCTTGAAGATAGAGTCGGGGATGGCGGGGGCCTTCTTCTCTTTGGTGGAGGTTGCTGAGGGCTCAAGATGGAGGAGAGAGAAGTAAATATCGCGCTGGAGGTGGGCGGGGAACCATGGCTCTAGAGATGCGGCCTTGTCTATATTTACAAATCATATATTAGCATTCAAGGACAATCGGACACGTTGGCGCGCGAGATGGTTGGATGTTGAGAGCTCGAGAATTTCTGGGGATATTTCACATACGGGACTTGCGCTTGCGGTAGAGGGAGGAGAATGTAGCAAGCGATCCCAAGAGAATGCCTAGGTAGGCGATTGGGACGGCGAGACTGAGCCAGTCCACGTCGAACATTGCGGCGATATGGCTTTTGGGACAGGAGTATAAGGATTGAAGGCCCGGGAAAGAAGATGAGGCGGAAATATTCAAGCTGTACCAGTGTGAAGGTAAAATAAAGAAAAGAAGGGTCTTGAAGTTGCGAAATGTGGTGTTGGTCAAGCTCGAAAGGCCAGGGTGTTTAGTGGGTCACGTCACATGTTCATTCCCAAGTATAAAAAGTCACGAAGAGTGAAGAGTTACAATTACGAAGAGAAACAAGATGTTAGACCATTATTCTCATAGTCTACATACATTTCCCATGTCAAATAACCCACTAAAACTAATTTTTGCATAAACAATTAAGAAAATTGGGTAATTGACACATTTGCTCCCCCTATCCATCCATCTCGCCACAAGGAAGAAGAAAACGAAAACAAAAATAAAATAAAAACCATCGCCAGATCAAAGGGGAATATGAACCGAGTCAACATATTGACAAAGTAAGAAAAGGGACAAAAAAAGAGAGAAAAGGGTGAAAATATGGAATTATCCATCAGCCAGCTATCACTGGAAACTCAGGTTGGCCAGGATATCCTTGGTTTGTTGACTGATAGGCCCGATCTCCTGCATCGCCTGCATGTCCTCTAGGACTGCATTGTATGTTTTGCCGAGACCATCGGCGACGCGAGTACGGTTCCATTCTCCACGCATATGCCACACGTAGTCCATCAGATTGGTGTTGATTTGCTCCAGCTGCTCCACTGAGAACCCGCTGGTTGACAGGGTTAGTTGCGTGTGCAGACGCTCAACAACCTCAAGATCAAGGACGAATGGCTCATGGGGTTCTTCGCTCAGGATCGATTGCAAGTTAGCCGAAGCATTGGTTGCTGGCATGTTGGGTGCATCGAACAGCGGGGGTTGCGGCTTCGACTGCGACTGGCTTCCATTCAAGCCACTGTTCTCCTGGGTGTCTGCATTGCTAAGCAGTGAGTCCCGGGGATTGGGAGAAGGCTGACTGCTGTCATTTTGCTGGGTGTCGGGCAGGTGGTCTTCCTGCGACACGCGATCGGGGTATTGAGTAAGGTCGGGGTATTCGGTTCTAGAGACATGGGGGCTTTGAGTGTGGTCATTTTGATTCGATAGATGCTCAGAAGATTTCTTATCAGAAGTTGTCTGAGTAGTGGATGCTTCATTGATGTAATCAGCTGGCTGAGATCCGGGGGCCATTGGAGTCATGGGGCCTCGCTGAGAGAAGCTGGAAAGACCAGATTCTCGACGAATCTGCTGAGAAGGTGCCGTGTGGGAATAAGGAGGCTTCGGCTGTGCAGAGGGTCCGAATGAGCTCCCCTGAGTGTCCTTGCTACCCGAGTGATCATCAGAATTGGACATGAAAACGTCGCCGTCTCCATCTCCATGGGTATCATTGCTCGCGCCGACAGCATGGGAACCAAACTCGTTGAGATCCGAGCCACCGTGATGATCTCCATTGGCGAAACTCTTGAACTGGGAGGCGGGGGTCACAGGACGCGAAGCTGCTTTTCTATCATCCTCATTGTCAGGGAACGCCTCGCCGAGTTGAATCGGGCCTGTCGACAGGCCCGATTCAGTGTTGCCGTGAGACTCATTGGCAGGGTCAGGGATGGGAGCTGCGTTCTCCACTTGGGCACGTTTCTCACGCTCCGCAGCCTCCTTTTCGCGAGCCATCTCACGCAGATAGACCTGCTCACACTCTGCCATAAGAGCTGGTTCGGCTACCAGAACACCGGCGATATCAACTTCGACATTGGTCAAAAGTTCACTTGACCGCAAAATGCGTTCCGGGTCACCAGTCTGACGAGCATCCTTGACCATTCGCTTGACATCCGCGACAAAGTCGATGGCACGCTTGTAGTATCCGTTTGCAAGGCGTTTTTCAATTGTCACAATCTCCAGGTTGTAGTAGAATTTCCCAGTGGCAGTTTCACGGAGACCCAACACACCATGTTTGTCGTATGCTTTCTCATAAGGCCGGAATGTGTTTTGTTGATCCGGGGGAAGATCACTGGTAATAATGTTGGGATTTTCTTCCTCCCACAAATATCGGATTTGGGATTCATCGATCACGCCCGACCTGAAACGCTTGTACCTCTTTACCTGATCCATGATAGGTTGAATTCGGGTTTTCAAAAGATTCAAGGATATGTAATCTTTCTTCCTTTGGGCCTTGATCTCCTCCTTGGTGAGTTCTGCCTCGGGCTTGGGAGGTGGAGGTGGCGCGACTTCCAGTTTTTCAAGCTGACGAAGTTTGCGATTTTCGGGGTTGGGGAATCCTTTCGGAGGAGTCTTGACGAATTCAATGATCTTTCCAAAGAATTCACGACGCGCATCATGATTTGGAGCAGATAGATCATACAGGTTCTTCTTGGAAAACCCAAACATGTTCTTCAGTAGACTCTCATCCAGTTCCTCTTCTTGTGATTCAAGAATGCCAAGCAAAAGAACTGGATCAGAAGGAGGCACCGATCGCAAAAGACTCATGAACGTAGAAACCACAGTAGGTCCCACAGTCTGGAACCACAATTGAATGTTGGGAATGTAAATCACACTCGGCTTGTGTCGCTTGACCTCGGTAAAGAGCTGGATGACAGCTGCCTCTGGGGAGCGGGTTGAGTCGCTCAACAAAGTGGGGAGATCGAACGCCTGCACATGCAGGCCCTCAAACACATGAAGTAGTGCGGCTGCGAGGTATTGCTGGCCCATGCCGTGGGGGCCTCGAAGAAGGAGTCGGGGTCGGAAGACACGCGAGCGATCAAACTCCTGCAAAAGGAGCTCTCGGGTGAAGCCTGCACCATCATCAGGCTCCTCGTATTGGGCCTCCTCGAGAGCAGTAAGTTTCTTTCGCTGTGGAAGAATCTCAGACAGCAAAGATTTGATTTCGGACAATGGGTGACGAAGCAGGGGTTCAATGTTCGGAGGGAGGGCAGTCGCACCAGATGAGGTCGACCGCTCTGAAGAGGGCACCATCTTCTTGATTGCTAGCATGAAATCTTTGGGGGCCACATCGATTGTCTTCGGATCAATCACGAGCTTTTGGTCTGATTTGTAGATTTGGGGGTACCTTCTTTGTACGGCATTTATTGCAGCCTCGGTGCAAAGCGCTCGCAAGTCAGCACCGCCATATCCCTTGGTCATATCCGCCAATTCATCTTTGATGTTGCTTGGAAGGGGAGGATCCCATTCCTTGGTGTGAATGTCGAGAATAGCACGACGTGCCTCGATATTAGGCAGCGAGAAATAAAATTCGCGGTCAAAACGACCAGGGCGGCGAAGAGCAGGATCAACAGAGTCAGGTCGATTGGTAGCACCGATGACAACTACTTGACCACGACCATCCATACCGTCCATCAAGGCAAGTAGGGTCGAGACAATGGAGGCATGAATTTGTTCTTGCTTGCTGGATCTCACGGGAGCCAAACCTGGGATAGAATATTAGCGATTGTCAAGTATGCGTTCAGAGGTTTTTCATTTACCGTCAATCTCATCAAAGAAGATGATACTGGGCTGGTTCTTACGGGCTTCTTCGAAAAGAAGCCGAAGTTGTCGCTCAGCCTCACCGACCCATTTGCTCAGTGCATCCGCACCCTTTCTCATGTAAAATGTGACCTTGCGTCCTTCTGAGCTCACGCTGTTGGCTAAAGCACGAGCCATCAGCGTCTTTCCGGTACCAGGAGGACCGTGGAATAGAACACCGCGAGGAGGAGTGATTTTGAAACGCTGGAAGATTTCCGGGTACAGCAGCGGCAAAGAAACCATTTCTTTCAACTGGTCAATGTGCCCTTGCAAACCACCAACATGGTCAAAGTTGACATTCATGTCAACCCCCAGGGGATCGGCGTCAGCCAAAGCCTGCTTGTTATTGAACTTGCCAAGGTTTGCAGGTGTACCGGCCGAGTTCTGACCAGGGTCAGCCGACTGGTTGTGGGTGGCTGCAATTCCAACGCCAGGAGCACGATTTGGTTGTTGGGCACCTTCGTCATCACTGCTATCGCTGTCCGCTCCTCCGACTGCAGTAGGGCCACCAGGAACACCGAGAATTGCTGAATTACCACCCCCACCGAATGGACCCAACGTGGAGAACAAAGTGCGCTGCCAGCCTCCACCTCCACGGCCACGCCGGGATGGAGACCCCGTCACTTCGTTGTCGGTATCTTCGGTAGGTTGGAACATTTCAGGGCGAATAATGCGATAATCAACGTCCTTTCGATTGCGACGCGGTTTCTCGTACACGACCGCTTGCTTCGCACGGCGACGGGCACGGCCAGTAAGGTCTTCCAATTCTTCAGCGAGTTCTTCTGCCTCCTCTGAGGGTGCGCGGGTTCGAGAAGGCCGTTGGCGTAGGCCAGGGCGCCGACTGGCAGAGCTATCCTCGGCTTCCTCGCGAGCTCGAAGTTCTTTGCGAGGAGAGGCACGTGATTCAGGCTCCGAGTCTTCCTCTTCGTCATTCGATGGCTCCTCCTCTGGCTCGAAATCACTTTCTTCATTTTTGCTTTTCCGCTGTGAGCTTCGAGACGGCTGCTTACGGCTGGATCGACGTAGCTGCGATTCTTCATTTGTCTCGGCGTCTTGCACGGTATCCTCCTCGTGAGGTTGCTCGTGAGATAGCCTGCCTCGTCGCCGAGTTGTTGGGGGTTCATCAGTGTGTTCGGAATGATCAATCTTCGCGTCGCCATTTTCTGATTCGGGGACAACGTCTTCATCCGGCATTTCTTCATCAATTGGGTCGTGGTCTCCATCATTTGCTGGCAATGTATCACCTTCAGCGCCGCCGTGAGGCACGTCACTTTCCAGCACCTCCATTTGCGAGCCCTGAATAGTAGTTTCGTTGATGACATCCTCGACATCCTCATATCCTTCGGCGTCTTCATCCTCTTCATCAATGATCGTGCGCTTGGCCATGCGGTCGACTCTAGAAACGCGGCGAGACGGTGATGGAATTTCAGCTTCTGGAGTATGTGTACCTCGCTCAACGGTGTGTATGTGACGACCAGAGTTGGTAAGGGCGTAGATATCCTCTGAAGCGTCGCGGGTCCGGCGGGTTACACGCTTAGAGAAAGCCAAGTAATTGGGCGGCAGTTTCAACGTGATGACGGTGCTCTTGCGTGCAGCCGGATCTCGAGTCTCATTCTCACCATCATCGTTGAGCGGGTCTTCTTCCGAATCGGGTTCCTCGTAGTGCGGGCGACGGCTCTGGGTGGTTCGTCGACGTGCCGTTCCTCTGACATTGCGTTCAACCTCCTCCTCCTCCGATTCTTCTTCCGCCTCATCGAAGTCAAAATCCTCGGACAAGTCTTCCTCCTCCGAGGTGAGACCGTCGTCTGAGCTGCGCCGTCTCTTCTTTGGGGCCGGCCGCGACTTTTTCTTGGGACTGGCCTTCGACTTCCGGCCAGTCGAACGCGAGTAGTGAGCGTGGTCGCTGTAGTCCTCGTCGTCGGAGTCGGACTTGTTGGCAACCTCGTCCAGGGTACGCTTTGCGCCACGAGCCATGACGGAGTTTTGGTGATTAGGGGATCGCTTTGAAACCACAGAGTCAGCACAAACCACTCCAATTTGGAAAGTACAATGAGAGCACAGTCAAGGGCTTCAGATGTCCTGATAATAAGGAAGATATAAAGATGCAAAAAGGCGGATTGTCGACGTTGCGCGATGCGGGCAGGAGGGACAGCACTTACGAATGGTTCAGTTGTCGCCAGCAACAGCTGGACCACTCGATCGAAGGGGAAAAAGACTGCCTGTCACAGCAGCAACCTTGACACTTTCTTCCCGACAATTGCTGATCAATATGTTAGCGGAGACGGCACGATGGTGGAGCGCGATTGGGGCAGAGGTGGAAGGGTCTCACGGACTCGGGAACGCGTGGGAAAACAAAAGTGTTGGAAAGCTGTCAGCCACCAAGATGAATGCGCAGTACACGGAAAGAATTGTTGAAAGTAAAAGAAAGTAGAAGACGATGGGAACTCGAGGAACAAAGACTTCAGGGAAGAAGGGCGGAAAGGACTCGCGCTCATTGGGGCTGACTGCCTGAATGCATCAGCCACTTATTGTGGCGCCCTTCAATTAGTCAACAAAGCGCACGTGCCACCTTCTCTCAATGGGGGGAATTGCTTCAATAGCCATTGTCACCCTTCAGCCCATGAATCAAGCCCCCATGAATCGAGCTATTGTAGTGCTCCATTCTTCTCCAGAATTAGCTAAATGGATACTTTCGGTCCTTTTGATGCCCCAACACGGCACATTCAGGATTGATGGGGGTGTGGGGGAATGACATGATACAATGATGACAGGAGGTGTCAGAGGGCAATTTGGGACATGAAGAAGACGAGAATAGGGCCTTTGTTTTTTCCTTTTGGTTGTCTTTTTTTCTGCGACGCTTTCGACCGGACCTGATATCATGTGCCGCTGACTCAGCAGTGGCTCGTGCTGCCCTGGAGCCCTGGAGATCTACAACCTGGACAAGCACCGATATTCATTTCGCCCATTCAGCCAATTAAGAATATGCATTTCTGTCTTTCCAGTGCAATCTTTCGTATTCTCAATCTTCTAATTTGTTATAAGGACATTTTTATTGACACCATTTCACTTATGTCGCACTACAGCATCGATGGAAGCCATGGAGACTCTCCAATATATACCTTGGCAATACCTCTTGCGTTGCCATCGTGACATCAAAGGAAACAAACCCCCTTTTTTTTTTCTAGATAGGTCTTTTTTAGAATAGTAATGGAATCCGTTGAGTATCTTTCTATAGTTCAACCGTTAAATCTTCAACTCCAAGCAAAGTGTCAAAGGTATCATTTCACGAGTAGCCATCTACCCCCTTCCGGTAATTTCCCTCCATTTGGACCGATTTGACCCCGAGTCAACATGCTCAGCCTTCTCGAGATTTTTGTACTTTAACAAGTAGGCGCGAGACAATGTGAGAAGATAATCTCTATCCGAGCACTGGAGAGTCGCCATGAGCCTATCTCTAATCTTGTCCTTCTCTGTTCTAGTGAGCTCACATTCTCGAAAGCTCAAGCAGCATCCGCACCCAGTGATGCAGTGCCCGACTCCCATGTTTCGTCCGGGAGTAGGCTCGCATCTCTCGCACCACCCACAGCCACGCCCGCAGCAACCACCTCGCCTAGCACAATACTCGATCAGTTCCTTTCGCATGTACCATTTTGAATCCTTTCTTAATGATTCATAGGCAAGTTTTATAGGGCCACTGGGAATGCTGCTTTGTCAATTGTAGAGCTCCCACTCCTGATGCCAGTATCTCTTCCGGAGCGCCTCTTGCTCTTCGTCCAGTTTCTGGAGCTGTGCTTCGTCTTCGTCGGCATTTCGCATTTTTCGGAGTGCCCAACCCTTTCCTTTCAGTGTTTCCTCCTGTTGAGCAGATCCACGGACATAGTAATCACACATGATAAGATTTACGAAGAGATCGACCTGACAACGAACTGTATTGTTGCATTTGCCGTACATGAATCTGGGTTGCCATCGGCGTTGTTGGTAGTTGTAAGTAGTTTCAATCCACAAAGACTCCGTTTCGTAGACTATACTGGAGGAGATGTTTTTGAAGATGAATAAGATGTACGGTAATTTCACTGACAAGGTCGGGACTGTACATATCATCATTCGGTGGTCATGCGCCGACGCCCTGAAAGATCAACCCTGTGTGTTAGAAGTAATTACCTCAGAAAGTGAATTTCGATGAGCAAAAATCTCTCGACCCCCTTTTATCTGGACTCGTTTTGGATAAGCTGTATAATAATGAGAGAAAGAGAAAGCGAGACGGTAACTATAATAAATTGACACCTGAGGAATAAATGCCAAGACCACTATCCCCAAAATGGAACACGAACTTCAACATCACCCTGGCTCGTCTCCTCGGATATCAACGAGAAAGAAAACACCTTAAAATCACAATATGTTCTCGCAATCAGCTCGTCGGTTGACACCGGCTGCGATGTCTTTTCAATCTGCTCGAGCTCCCATGAGCCGACGCACCTTCACCTCCACACAAGCCATATTCAACTCATCACAGAAGCCAAGTGCATACAAGGAAGGGGTATGTATATGTTTTTCTTTAAGACCGCAGGATTAAATTGAAACCTTCTAATGTTCTATCTAGATGAACCAATATCGAACCTTTACAGGCCCCTTCGCCAAGGTCTTCTTGGGGGGTGTGTTCGTCTATCAAGTCCTTTATTGGACCTGGTTGAAGTTGGAGATGGATGAGATTAAGGTGGCGAAGAATGGTGAGACCTGCGAAAATTGATTAATTAGTACTCCATCATGCATGTTGCTTACCCTTCTTACAGAGAAAGTGGCCGTGCTAGAGAAAGAGGCCCGGGAGATTACTAGCACTCAGAAATGAATCCGATCTTGAGAGAATCTTGAGAAAATGTGTACCATATGTTTCATTGATGCTCATCACCATATTATATTGTGGCTTTGAATAATGCCATGGCACTTCCAGACTTGGAGAAACATTTATCTTGATGATCCCAATAAACCAAACATTGCAGAATATCCTTATTATATTACGAGAAGCCAGGATTCCAGGATTCAAAGTCCCTGGTATGTCATGCCGCGGAATACTTGCGCTTCCGCTCGCCAGTCGTTGCAGCCTTCCGACTGTGGTCAAACGTCTGTACCGTAACATCCTTGGACTGATCCATCTTGTCCCCCTCGAGCGATGAAGACGGGAACCGCCAGTCCTGACCTCTCTCTCCTTTCTTGAAATGCTCAATATCAATGTGATTGAACCTCTCATCCATGGCCTCGGGGCCATGGTTCTTTAGTGGGACTCTGTGGTTGCAGAAGCCACACCAGAAATGCGACTGGCCAGCCAGATCGAGCCGGTTATTGCCAGCCGAAGCTGCGACGTGATATTCGTGAATTCCATGCTGACGCAGGTGGTGGGTATAGGTGTCAATTCGATAGAACAACCGCTCGCACGAGGCGCCTGTTTGCACATCATGTTCTGTGCAGAACCAACTTGGCACACCGAGATGCTGGGAGCTCTCATGGCGCTTCCAGTCGGCTTTGCTGCCAAAGGACTTCGCACAGTGGGGGAATGTACAACCGTAGGGTCGCTCGTGACGCTTCTGGTGTTTCCTGATGACGTTTCTGGTTAGAACCCTGATAAGAATACGCAAGTGGCCGGGGTGGCTTACTTCATTTCACAGCGGAGCCGGGTCTGCTTTGGGCACGCGTCACATTGGAACCAACCACGTTTTTCGCTATCAGGTTCCTGTGTGGTGATTTCGTTGTCTTCGGATAACCGTTCCAAGGCCACCGAAAGCACCTTCTGCAGCATTTGCCGCTGGGGCTGAGAGAGCTGAGCGGCGTCGGTTTCAAGATCGATCCCTTCATCAATATTCTGACTTGATCTCCGCCCGCGGTTGTTCATCATCTTCGTCATGGCGTTGATTAAGTTATCAGCTGCGTCTGCAACCGATCCATCGGGCCTCGTGATACCGCGTTCAGCGGATGAATCTTGCCTCGTTCTTGACAGACCTAGGGAGCCAAAAGCAGGAAATTGAGAGGATGTCGAGTCTGCAATAGGCGGCGTAGTATACTGGAGAGGTCTCGGCGTGGCAGCACCAAATGTGAAGATATCAGTCCTCTGTTGAGATATGGAACCGCAATCCGGCTTGATATCGGCGGTCGACTCGAAGGATGCCTCGTCTTCTTCTGGCTCTAATACCGACTCATCCCTTGAGCTACGCTCATCGAAGCTCTGTTCTGGTTGGTGGAGGATGACTTTATCATACCAATCCATAGACCTGTTTGTAAATTAGTAATTGGAACATTGCATGTCTCATTCTTAGCTCACTTTTTCAGGAGTGCCTCCCCATCCTCTTCGTGATGCATCCGGTTCAGGTGTTGCTTGAAATTATCGAGACGTGGCCACCTCTTGTTCGGACGAGGGCAGTTTGCCCCAAAACACATGTACATCATCTTGGGCCCACGCTCGGGCTCTTTATTGTGAACGCATTTCTTATGACGAGCAAGATCATTAATGGTGCCGAACCCGTCCTTCCGCGGGCAATTTGGGACGTCACATTTGAATTGCTTCTTGTGGCGAGCCTCGTGTTTTCTGTGGAAGTTAGTTTCCTGCCATTACCATTTTCAAACTGAAACCCAAACGACGCACCTTTTGTCCGAAGGACATTTCCCAACCCACTTGCACGATGGATGCTCGCACCGCATCGAGGCATCAACCAACTGCGAAGGCGAGCTCATGAACTCCGATGTGTAAGATGGCTCAGACACAGACCCATACCGGGAATGATCAAACGAAGGCCCCGACTCGGTGGACATATTCTCTACCATGTCGATGTGAGGGCTCGAGGAATCCACGCTATATGACGAAGCAACCACAGATTGCGTTGCACAGCTGGTCGCACCGTACCCGGAATCTGTAGAGTGATAGCTATCCATGTACTGGCTCCCGCTCTCCGAGGGTTCGCTATATCGATGTTGCGAGAAGCAGCAGTCCTGGTCAGGCATCTGGGCAGGCATGTTCATATGTGAGATGGACGAAGCAGCTGGAACACCGGTGGCCAGCAGCGGATTCCAGGCATCTTGGTCACCTGCCAGGCGGGAGTGAGTGTATTGGGAGTAGTATGAATGTGAAGGCCATTGGCCTAGGAGTGGGTTAAATGTTGGATCGAGGGATCCGAGTTGGAGGTCTAGTAGTGGGTTTGCGGCATCGAAGGGGAGTGAAGATTTAGAATCGGACATATCATGTCCTTCATGTCCAACCATGATGCCTTGAAGGACGTCTGTGGAGTCATTCCAGTCCAGCTGTGTTTCCTGGTGGAGTTAGATTATGATTGATTCATGTGGAGAGCCGGGGTGTTATAAAATAAGCAGGGCACGAACCTCCATAGCTATATAATAATAATAGAGTCTTTAATATAAAAGAGAGAAAAATTCGTAAAGTCGAGAGAGAATAAGCCAGTCAAAATGGGAGGGGCACAGTATTAAAAGGCTCACGATGCATGCAAATGCCAAACCCTACACGCGAGAGACACGCAAGCTCCACACCCTCGCCCCGAGCCGGTTGACTTCACCACGCGATAGGCGATTCAAGGGTTGGAATGTGTTAAGCGAACATGATTAGGAATATGCTCAATAAGAATCTACATAAAAAAGAAAATTAAAAAAAGGAAGAAATTGATAAAAATAAAAATAAAAAAGCAATCCTAAAATTTGAAAGGTAAAAAATAAAAGAAAAAGGAACTAAGACAAAGTTCACCCTCGCGTGTTGCCAGCGTGGAATGCAACATGTCATCCCTTGATTGCACAGCCCCTTCACCCGGGTAAATATTATCATTTGGTACGGAGTACGGAGTATACAAGAGGGAATTCTTATGATGATATCTTCTCTAACAATGAGGCTGATAATTAATATCCAATAACGGATCATCACCTTAAAGGTCGTCCGATTGACGATCGGTTATACTTTCCCCTCATCTCCCGGGGTGCCCGGGGTTGATTCAGCCCACTTCTAACATAATCTCAGATAAATCCACAGTTTACACGTATCACACCCACACACCCACACACACAGAAAATGTCGTTAGTCTCCCTGCACGAGGCATGCAAGACAAATCCAGCCCCTCATGGAGATCTTAAGATAAGTCTCTAAAGGGGAGGAGGGGGGCTGCAAGGGAGTAAGGACCGGATTGGGCTGTGACAGGACAGACGATCGACATAGCTGATCGACGGCGATACTCGCTTGCCATGTTCGTGCCGCAAGGGATAAATAAGATAAATGCGCACGTTTATACGCGATACGGAGTCCATGTTATGCAGTTTCGGATTTAGGAGTCATGAGGAGTCAAGGGGGTTGTCTAACTTTGAAACGAGAGTATTTGAATTTATGATCTTAACCGAAGAGATACTCGGTCTCGTCTCGTATGTCTCAGATTACCCATTTGATCTCCAGATGTCCACTCCAGGGTACACTTTATGTTATGAACCGTGGAACCATGTCCGAAGTGGGAACAGCCTAGTACAGAAGAGGAAAAGCCAAAACATAAATCTGATCTCTCATATGCCATGCACATCGCCGTTTAGCAAATACGCCATTCGGTCTGAAACGGAAGTCCTGAGCGCCCGAAATATGTACAGAGATATTGAGAGTACATGCTAAAAAAAAAGGATCATGATAAATCATCATCATAGTCATCATTCCAGAAATGCATAAGATTGGGATTTGCTTGCATAACTCTGCTGATGCTCCAGGGCTGAAAAAAAAAAGGGTACAGGAATTCCTTCTAGTGATCATGTGCCATCTATTATGATGCAGCTGATCTGGAAGAATTGATAACAGAACGGAGAAGGGGAATAGGCAGTAACGAAAAAAAGGGTGGGAAAAAAGAGGAAAAAAAAAAAAAAAAAAAAAGGGGGAAAGACGAGCTCAAGGGAATCGTATCTATAATCACATTTGGGAAGGACATCCAGAAGAGTAAGTCGCAGAAGTGTAGGGGATGTTGGACTCCATGGGTTGGTAAGCCGGGTAATTATCGGGATACAAAGAGGGATGAGGGAGAAACTGAGCGAGAGGATACGAGGGCTGCATGAGATCTGCCTCGGGGGATCTCGATCTCGGAACGGCGTTATAAGGCGGTGGATACGTCACCGAGTTCTGATGCAGGGGATAGACCTGGGCCTGAGCAGGGTGGAGTGTGGTTTGGCCAAATTGGTCTGTCGTCTGCGTGTATGCTGAGAACTGGTCAGGGGTGAGAGAGTCTGTCATGGACTCGGGCTCCATGGAAAGTTCGCCGCCAGAGATGGTGGGATAATTTGTCAGCGGGACGTTGTTGATTGAGAACGCAGGGTTGGCGGGCGTGCTAGTGTTTCGGATCGCATACTGCGGCTGCAGATGGGTGGAGGCCGTTTCGGGTCCTTCATGTCCAGGGTGATACGGCGCGACAGGGGGATAGGTTGCGGCCACTGATCCGCGATTTGTCTCCACTTGGCTGGGGTTGGCGACATGGGTTGGGGCGTTGCTCGGCTTTGCTAATCGTAAAACGGGCAGGGCTAGTTGCTCCAGGTGTTTGCCAAGGTGGACTGACAACTTTCTCCACTCACTACAGACATTCCCGCAGAAGCGGCATGGCTCCTGCTGGGGGGCCTGAGCGGTGTCATGCCGACATTCTTCGACCATTTGCCATAATCGATCAAGCTCTTGCTCCCTTCGGCTATTCGGTACAGTCTCAGTATCCACGGTGCTAGAAGCCTTGCCCGTCTTTTTTATCTTGGGCTCTGGCATTTTGTGTTCCCGCACCAAATGCTGAACGAAATTGTCCTTACGATAGCATTTGTGGTTGCACTCGGGGAATGTACAAGTCCACCACTCCAGGTGCCGGTGTTTCTCGTTCTCATGGCGAACCCAGTCTGCTTTACGCTTGAATGACTTGGGCTCGGTGCAGTGGGGGAATGTGCAAGTAAATGGCTGCACATCCTCGTGGACGTGTTTGGACCAGTCGGATGGTTTTTGGAATGTTTTTACTTCGAAGCAAATGGGGCACTCAAACCGGGCGGGAAGACGAGTGACTGGCGGAAGGGGCACTCCAGGGGGGAACTGTGTCGCGGCCCCCGTGCCGTCGCCTGGAGAATACTGTTGCTCATGTCCATAACTGAAACTTGTCACTTGGAACTGGATCTGTCCTGCCTCAGGATCGTTGGGGGCCTTGGGGTCCTGCAACAGAGTGGGTTGCCCTCCTTGAACGGTACAAAAGTTGCCGGATTTACACGTATGGTTGGCAGCTGCAATAGAATGCTTCTGCTGCATATCAACCAAGATCTTGTATCGACGATTTTGCTCATGTGATAGGCGGTGAATCAAAGCCGGCTCAAGCCTTGGATTCAACTGCATGATCTGCGATCTGAACCCTTCGATGGTGGGTACTGGGAGACTTTGAACAGCAGGGAAATCCATAACCACGCCTTTGTTGTTGCTGGTGTCCATATCATTCTCATCTTCGGCGCCTCCGGTTTCAGGGCCCAGAGGTGTACTTCTGGGTGTTTGGTCGGCGTCCGAACTGACTCGAGGCGATGTGATGTTTGGAACTGGTGGTCCACCATGAGCGGTCATAAGATTTATTAGCCCGGGGCTACTTGGTCGGGGGATCTCGCTTCTGCTTCGACCTCGACCCTTAAATTGGATGTTCAAGGAACTCCTCTCCGGATTCGGTGAGGGTGCAGGCGATATTGCTTGGACAGGCTGACTACCCCCGATAGCCGTCATTTGGCTGGTCATTGAAAGAAGTGCGTTGCTCAAGCTTGGCGACCGCGAATGGCGACGGTGCAAGAACCCGTTTCGTGGTGAGTAACTCGGTTTTGCCGGTGTGTCCTCTGTATCGCGATGGGGAAGCCCGGGGTAGCTATTAGATTGACCGATGGAAAGGTCAGATGCTTGGCGCTTCAGAATCGAGGATGCCTGCAGAAATTGACGCTTAAACAGACTGGTGCGTTTCTTGGGTTGTTCCGTGAAGGAAAAATTCTCAAGAGATGTCCCAACATTGATAATGCTATTGTTATCAATGGTTGCTGCGAGCGATGCCGTTTCAAGATCTCGCACACGTCTGTTAAAAGCTATCATAGCGTCGGTAGAGCTGTCCGGCTGCATCGCTTGCAATCTGGGTGTCGCATCGCGGGGGGGATCATGCCAGGGATAAAGACGAACACTTTCTTCAGCTTTGGTCGGAGAGAAAGATGAATAGACATCGGGGGTGCTGCGATCATATCTGCCAGGTTCATCTGCATCGGCTGAGGGCTCGTCGGAGTAAGTGCCAATGCTTGCTTCGTCTTCGCTGATATCGTCGCTGCTCTCATGAACTAGCACACCGGGTCCAGGGAATGATGCGTCTCTGGTGCGGGATTTTAGGTTGAAATAATCTTCTTGTTTCAAAGGGTGATCGCCGGTACTCCTCGCTCGAAGTCTCCTGGAAACATGGTGTGGGCGTGGATGCGGTGGACTAGGTGAGTCCCCACCGGCGTCACTGTTGGCTGCGCTTACCGATACAGACCAGTGGGAAATATCCTCATTCTTCTCGTTCCTTTCTCGCTGAACATGGATATCATTAGGACTTGGTACGAATTCATCTCCGCGGGACCTTGGATCAATGCCAGCTAGATGGGTTGATGGGTTTGGAATCCATCCGCCGTCCTTAGATCGCTTCACGGGAACAGACGAGACCGAGTGACGATCGCCATCATCGTCGTCTTCCAGCTCGCTTGGGTTAGCAGATAGGTGTGCAAAGGACTGGCCGAAACGTCCTTGCGGCGACGTGCTGCGTTCCTCAGGCGAATCGCCTCGAGTGAAAGTTGTAATTTTGACGACGGGGCTTCTTCCCCTAGTTGCGCTCGACGCCAGCTCGGTTGTCGACTCCTCGTTGGTCAAGACACGGAGTCTCGATGGCTCGGCGGCTGTGTTCAAGACACCGAGGCCAGCTTGATACGAAGTGGGGATTGATTGTTGTGCGCTAGAATTGCTATGAGGCTCTAGACCTACCAGCGTGGGTGACGGAATCGGGTTCGGGTTGCGGTCCGAGCTCGTCCACTGAAAGACATTCGGTGCCATGGACGAATCCCATGCCGGATCGACGGGCACATTATCCTCCCCGATCCTGTATGATGGCAGGTTTTCATTTTGCCATGTGGAACCACTATCCAGTTCGATATCTTTTGGCTCCACGAAGACACTTGTATCAGAGATAGGGGAGGTGCAAGTGCTTCGGTCCGTATGATCACTTGTTCTCGGGTCCAAATAGCCCTGGATTGTGGAGTCGATCCGAGCGTCCTCATGAGGGGATGAGCCAGGTCCCGCACTATGCCCAGGACTTCCCCGCGATGGCGTTGGCGTTAGTCGAATGGCACTGGCCTGAAAGAAGACTTCCTCCGGATCAGATGCGGCTGACAGGTAAGGATCCGGAGCATATCGATCTTGAATCGCATCTGTTGGTGATTGCCCCTGAGCGCTGAGTGGGGAGGCGCGCGACATATTCAAATGGCGGTCAATTAGCCTAAGATTGACCGCGAAAATGGGAAGTATCAAATCAAGGTGATTAAAAAAGCATCGAGTGGGGGTGTTCGGTATAATCTATGCAAGCAGTTCTGTGATTATATTGGAGTTTGTTGCCTCGTGTTTGGTGTCCTGGTGTCCTGTCCTGATGACCTTGTCCTGGTATGGTCTTTTGAGGCTCCCAATACATAAGGTGATGGAGACTGGGACTGGACAGACGATGCCCCAAATGGTTGGAATTGAACTTGAACTTGAAATCAAGAATCAAAGAGTAAATGAAGACGGAAGATTAAAGAGAAAAAAAAAAAGAAGAAGAAGCGATGGGGGGCCGAAGATCAGTCGGAGATGAGGGGGACAGCTGAACAAGCGCCGGGCGCATCCCTCCACTTATGATTTTATGCAGGACTAACAAGAGAATCCAATATGAACAGATATTAATATATTGAATCTTAGTCTGTGGCACAGGTAAAATGCCTGTCAGCCTTGTTCAAAGAACCTTAGAAACAGGAATTCCCAAAAAAAATGCTCCGCTTTTTTTTCCCACGGAGCCTCACTGGGAACGGCTCACAGCAAACAGGCCCTGTGGCTGTGCAAGTTGTATTCTCTCTTTACATCATAACCTATAAAGTATGGAGTCTATGCGGAATAGTATGGAGTATTATTCCACAAGTATACATATTTAATAGGTTTGTTGTATATAGGCGCCCTAGCCACAGAATTCCCATTTCTATTCTTATCCTCTCTGGGCTCAGCCTCCCGTGGGGTCCATTACAACATTATAGGGCTGAAAGGATTGGATGAGATGGCTAAATCAAGTGAATTTGCCCTTTGACTTTGAAAAGAAATGAATCATGAAACTAACTGGCTTATGCAGCACTCACATTCCTAGGTTGTATCTATATATCTGACCAATGTCAGTACATGAGGCATAATAATAGACCCCACCCTACGCGTCCACTAATGTATTTATAAACCACATGGTTTATAAACAGTCCTCTTGACGAATATTTCAAGATAGCGTCAATTTCAGAATCCCACCTAGTTACAAGCAAAACTGCAATAATCGTCAATAGCTTCAAACTCTGGTTTCGTACCAAATGTGCGGTGAAACTCCTTCAGCCAAAGATGCAACGACCAACCACGATCACGATTCTATATGCCAAATGATAGGTTGGCCAGTAACTGATTATTACCTACTCCGTAGTTCAATTCTACCTAGGTAGATTTGGGCTACTGGCTGGTGTCTGTGTCTTAGATCACCTACGACATGCCCCACAGTAACTACTCAGCCTCAATAATAAGAAAGAATAAGAAAGCCCCACAGCTTTTATTCCAACCACAAGATTCATATCTTATAATCTATAATGTAAAGATATGTAAGGAATCGTAAGGTGGTCTACAATCATGAAGTTTATTCTGGTAGTAGTGTAGTTCAGTTTGGCTGATGACAACGTTGGAAGAAAGGAACTTTTCGGAACATTGTGAGGACGGGGCTGGGGAAGTATTTATACCTGGACATTTAGATCCTGCTTTGGCACACCCTATTCGCTTTTGATATAATACTTCCTTTAATATATAAAGACCACTCCGTATAATTTTCGGGACTATTCAAAGTCCAAGACATGTGTAAACCATATGCCAAGATTGTCCCCCAGATAAGATAGGCTGTTCGATAACAGCCTAAGCCCTGGAGGGTTGTAAGATCCGGGGTCAGCACGAGAACAAGATGTAATTGGATGGTTAAAACTCCATGAAACGCATTCTCTCGGATCCTTATCTTAGATCAGATCGGATTATGTCCTCTTATCGTCAATAATCGATCTGACTGTCATAGAAATTGGAGGGACTCGGGGATGTCCCATGAACCGTGGGCGACTACTATAGATCCAAACCTCCCCATTGATGCAATGGAGTCTTGGCTGCTGTCATAAATAGATAAGATCCTTGGAAATCGTTGTTTTAGCTATCATGAGCCATGTGAAGGTTCACTCTAGTAGAGAATATATGTGCTGTGGACCCCCGAACCAAGAATTTAGAATTGCAATCCATTCTTCTAGCTCTCATCATGGCCGACGGTGTAAGTCTACTGATTGAAATGGCACTTGCACACAACTGACATGGCCATATAATATAGCCAGTATACAATGTGTCTACCCCAACAGGTGGAGATCCACTCAAGGTCGATGTAAATGCTCAGTATGCAGGTGTCGAATGGAACTATACCTACATCATCTTCTGCTCGTTCATTGTTTGGTTGATCATCCCCGGAATCGGTCTTCTATACAGTGGCCTCGCACGCAGAAAATCAGCGCTAGCATTACTCTTCCAGGCGTTCATGGTTGTGGCTGTGTATGTTGAGGTCTGCTTCAAACCCCACGTGTACATCGCACTAACAAAGATCCCGCCAGAACAACATTTCAATGGATGTTCTGGGGTTACTCGTTGGCCTATGCTCGGGATGCAAGTCCATTCATTGGGACCCTTAAGAACTTTGGTCTGAGAGGTGTGATGGTAGCACCATCACCTGGCTCGGCCGATCTCCCAGAGATTGTATTCTGCTTTTATCAGCTTCTATTCTGCGCGTGCACGGTAATCAATACCTCGCCACTCAATGTCGCGAATTCAAAACTAATGGAATCCTGCGACAGGTCATGATCGTTGTCGGCGGAGCATTCGAACGAGGCAACATGATCCCCTCGCTGATCTTCAGCTTCTGCTGGGCGACCATAGTCTACTGTCCCCTAGCCTGTTGGACCTGGAACAGCAACGGGTGGTTGTATAATCTCCCGTCGCTTGATTTCGTCGGTGGCGGCCCGGTTCACATCGCATCCGGCTGGTCGGCATTGGCTTATGCCTTTGTCCTGGGGAAGCGCAAGAATATCGACCGCCCTTCACAGGCGAAACCCCACAACACCACCTTAGTCTTCTTGGGGACGGCCTTGATCTGGTTTGGATGGTTCGGGTTCAACGTATGTTATACCTGTGCCTTTTTTTTTTTTTTTTCTAAACTTAAAACTGACCGTAATCATCTCCTAGGGCGGCTCCGCTCTCAATGCTAGCGTGCGGGCAATGCTAGCGGCATTTAACACCAACACTGCGGCTTGCACAGGAGTACTAGGATGGGTGTTGGTTGACTATATCAAGCACCGCGGGAAGTTTTCGGTGGTAGGAGCGTGCGAAGGCGCAATCGCAGGGCTAGTTGGCATCACGCCAGCGGCTGGATTTGTGTCTGTGTGGCTTGCTGCCCTCATCGGGTTTCTCACGAGTATCGTTTGCGCCCTCCTTCAAGACATCAATGAATGGTTACACATAGATGAGGGGATGGATGTATTCAAGCTGCACGGTATCGGTGGGATGGTGGGGGCCTTCCTTACCGGGATCTTTGCGTCGCAGTCTATTGCGGCGTTGGATGGCGTGACCGAGGCTACTGGGGGCATTGACGGCAATGGAGTGCAAGTTGGGAAACAATTGGCCGAAGTGTGTGCTATCTCGGCATATTCTTTTATTGTATCGTGTATCCTCCTCTACATTCTCAAGTTCATACCGGGGATGCAGTTGCGGGTGGATGAGGAGGCAGAAATGGTTGGCCTGGACCGCGCGCAGTTTACCGATGAGCAGATTGGCGAGCGGGTGCTCCTCGACGATTTATGCGGGTCTTCATCACCCACGAGTGTGCTTGATGGGCAGGTTCCTGTAGTGGTTGGCTCCCAGGAAACCAAGACGTGACAGGGTTACAGCCGCATCTTGTGACTCCAGCCCTCATAATTGTATGTAGAAGAACATGTAATCTGTCTCGGATCTATTAACCTCAATGTTTCTAATTTTATTTTTATATCCTTTTGTCTCTCTTTTATAAATAATATTTTAGTGGGAGATGTCTAAGAAAAAAAAAAGCTTGTGACTTGTAATTTGTGTCTAAATCCGAGCATAGTAAAGTGATACTAGGTGGTATCCATATACTAACCAGTGGTCATATTTATTTCATACATGGGAAAAGGCTTATCTTTTTAAGGAGCTTTTTATTATAATAGGGATTATCTTTATCATTCTAGTCACTAACATGAAAAGCCTTGGCCAAGACATATATACCATTCACCAGAGTGACGCAACGAATCTCCGGCTTCCAAGGTCGGGGAAGGGAGGGGCTGACGTATACTTTCCCCTCTCCCCGGCATTCTAGTGGAAGCCCTGTAAGCCCTGTAAGCCCTGTAAGCCATGTTCGAGGGTACTTTTCAACTAAGGTACATTCCATGATGACGAGGCTGGAATACATATCCGCTTACAATGTACTCCATAACACAGATATACCTACAATAAATCATGAAGTTGAGATAGTCAAGATCCGAGTGGAACTGTCCCTGTCAAGATTAAAACGTTTAGTCCGCATGCCGCAGTGAGACGTGTACACATCTGCAGGAGTAAATAACCTTGGTGTATGTGGTACATTCGAGATTATACAATGGTGTAGATACTTGTTACTATTAGATGTTATACTAGTTAACTAGTTATCCTAATTAACTAGTTATACTCCGTACTGTTATCCTGTTATACTAGGTGGTATTGTACGATGAAATGAAAATAAGCTGAAAAGAAGAAAAAGAAAAAGAAAAAAAGAAAAAACAGGGATTATGTGGTCACAGAAAGTTACATTACCCTTAAATTACCCCACTTTACCGAATTCAGACCAATCTGGGCCCTTTTCGCCACTTAAAATTCCTAGTGCGGCCCGTCATGTTTCGTACCGCCCCGGAGTCGTCGCGTCCAGGCCGCTTTTGGCACTCTCCTTATCTTTCTTGGCTGGAGTCCCTCTCTCTCCTCTCTCTTTCTCTTCTCTCTCAAGTCTTCTGTACTTCCTGTCATTCGTTTACCCCATATTCTTGTTCTTTAATTTGAAGAATTGTTCTCTTTCTTTTTTGACAAGTCTGTCATGATCTGCGAATAATCAAAAGTCCAAATGGGCAAATGTATGCAGACCCACTTCAACTTTCATGATGCGGCAAATTGACCTTTCTATTAGGGCGTTATGGTGTTGTCCTGGACGCGGGATCGTCTGTATGTCGACTTAGTTTTGGGGGACTCGGAGTTAGATCACTAATCAACCGTATAGGGGACTCGCGTACACGTTTACCGATGGCTACGAAATGCCGCTGCACGAAAGCACGCCGATGTGGAGGAGTTGAAATCGTTACCGGAAATCAAAACCAAGGAGGAATGGACGAAGAAGATTCACCCAGGTGAGTCCGTGAGTCAATACCAACCAAAAACCCGACACTAACCCACCTGCGCAAAAGGTGTTTCTTCATTCGCCAATAGACCCGAATTGGTTGGATCAGACCATCTCGCTCAACTGTTAGACCACGCCAAGGGAATAATTCCTGCCGAGGATGCCAAGGATACTCCCATATTTCTCCTCGCCACTGCGGGCATGCGACTGCTAGGAAACCTCGAGCGACAATTGCTTCTGGATCAGATCTGCTCTTATGCCCGGGACAACTCGGACTTTTTGCTTCCGGACTGTGGTGTTCACATCCAGGTGATTCCGGGTGTGACCGAGGGACTATACGGATGGATTGCAACAAATTACCTGATGGGATCCTTTGATGCCCCGGAAAAGCACGACCATGGAAAGGGACACAACACCTACGGATTCCTCGATATGGGTGGCGCATCGGCCCAAATTGCGTTCGCTCCGAATGTTACGGAGACAGAAAAGCACGCCGAGGACCTCAAATTGTTGCGATTGCGGAATATTGATGGATCGGTTCAAGAGCACAGGGTGTTTGTCACTTCGTGGTTGGAGTTCGGCGTGCACGAAGCCCGAAGACGCTATCTAGATGCTTTACAGACGGCAATTGGGCCAGATATCAAAGAGTTGCCGGACCCTTGTCTTCCCAGTGGATTACGGACTACGCTTGACGGAAAAGTCGCATCGGCGAGCGAGACGGAAACATACCTGCTAGGTACAGGCAAATTCGACGAATGTCTCCGTCAGACATTCCCATTGCTGGACAAGGATGCCCCGTGTGCAGATGAACCGTGTCTCTTAAACGGTATTCACGTTCCGGCTATCGACTTCGATGTGAACCATTTTATCGGGATCAGCGAATACTGGCATACCACCCACGAGATTTTCGAGATGGGATACAAGGACAAAGCATACGACTTCAACACATATCAAGAACGGGTTCAAACGTTCTGCTCTCAAGACTGGGATTCCATTGAGCACGGCCTTGAGCAGCACAAATGGGGAAAGAAGGTTGACCAACAAAAGGCCCACGAAGTATGCTTCAAGGCATCATGGATCATCAATATGCTGCATGATGGCATTGGAGTGCCTCGCGTGGGTTTGGAGGATACAACTGGCTCTTCGCACAATGGAACTAAAGAAGTATTGGCTCATGGGAAAGAAAAGGGCTATCTTGATGCGTTCCAGGCGGTCAACAAGATTGACTCGACCGAAGTGAGTTGGACTTTGGGCAAGATCGTCTTGTATGCATCTTCTCAGGTACCTCTAGAGATCGAAGAAGGTCTCCCGGTAGGATTTGGCAGCAACCTCCCCGGTATCCCGGCCGACTTCCAGTATCCCAGTGTTCAACTACTACCGGATTCAGACAGCTTCCACAGTGAGCACTGGCATGACACACTATTTGACGGTGATTCACCGCGCCGGATCCCAGGCTTCGTCCTTTTCATGCTCATTGTTGTCATGGCCGGTTTCTTCTTGTGCGGACGCAGCCGTCGATCGCGGATCTTCAACCGCGTGAGTAACGTGTTACGCCGTGGTGGGCCATCGCACCCCAATCACCCTAAGAAACGAAAGGGACTAAAATCGATGCTGCCATTCATCAGTCGAAGCACCCCCTCTTACGAGCGAGTTCTCGAGGATGGTGCTCAAGATTACGAGCTTGGTGCTATCGAGTCCGACGGGAGCGAGGATGGTGGACGTCTTTCCGAGGCAGACTCGGCTCGATTGGGACCACCGAAGCGAGCGTCGAGCTGGGGCAGCAACAGCAACACCCCCAGTTTCAAATACGCGTTAGATAACAGTTCGACCGGGACGATTGGTCTTGGGATCAGTGGTGGTGGCGGTGGCTCAGGCATCGCTATGGATCGAGCAGGCTTGGTAGTCAGGACGGAGAGCAGGGACCACCTGGCTCCCATTGCTCTAGGCCCTACAACCAACGGCCGCCGATCAAGAGCTGGCAGTCCAACAAGATCCCACCAAAAATCACCCAGCATGACCCCCCTGGCCGACGACTAACGCGACATATTCACCTGACCCGAATTATGCATAATTACTTACACTGCATGGCATTTTCAATTGGAGTTTGATTGTTTGACATGCGTCGACTCATTTCGCCGCTGTCTGGTTTTTCTTTTTCTTTTCTTTCTTTTTCATATGCAAAGGGAGTTCATCTTTTATCGAGTTGCGTGCGTTGTGGCAGGCTGCTTTCGATTCTTCATATCATATTTCAAACACTGTGCTCTGGAGTACCTTTTTGTTGGTTGGTTGCGGTGCTTTTGATCTCAGGCCGGTGATTTACACGTAATGAGGTGTGTACTATTAATGGTTGAGAATTTGTTTTCCTGAATATAGATTAATACATTGCCAATGTCTATCCTGCATTTTAATTGTACATATTAGTGCTGATATTCATTAATTGACTATGCTACCTGGTAAGCCTGGAGTTATATGTAAAGTCACGTTGATGCCAGTATTTCCAGGTAAAATAATATCACGTGACATGTTTGTCACCGCCTGGCAAAAATGATGTAGAGAGAAACTGGCGCAAGTAGCTTCCGATTTACTCGTTGCATTGATTCACTAAGCTTGTTCAATATTCTTTCAGAACACTTCACCTATGCCGTCGCGATAAAACTTACCATCCCACACACCCCTTACTCTCGGTAACCACCACTACCGTCACCATGCGCTTGACCGCTGAGCTCATTCAAAGTTCCCTAACATACATCAATCCGCTCACAGATCGTGAGCTGGATCTCCGAGGTGCGTTTACCCACTACACACCTGCCTGAAAAGAACAGGTACTACACTTTTGATAAGAGCTGGATTGATATCGTCTTTTTGTGTGGTCGTGTAGGTCACAAGATCCCCACAATTGAGAACTTGGGTATCGCCAAAGTAAGTGCTGTGGTCCTTCCCAATTCTTGAGGCAGATTTGTCTCTATTGTCTCTCTCCATGTTCCTGCTAGACCAATTTCCGAGTCCGCAGTCAACTCAGTTATTCCTATGCGAACCCGATATTGACAGCTCCTAGGATCAAGATGCGATCGACTTCACCGATAATGACATTTCTTCCCTCGGAAACTTCCCCCACTTCCCTCGCCTACGCACCCTCCTCCTCGCCCGCAACCGTATCAATCACATCCAACCGGCACTCGCTACTTCAGTGCCTAACCTGACGACCCTTGTCCTGACTGACAACAATGTGTCTGAGCTTGCCGACCTCGATCCGCTGCGGACCTTGGGACGGTTGACACACTTGTCTCTCCTCCAAAACCCGGTGACACGCAAAGAGGTTTGTTTAGCGCTTCATGCATATACTATTTAGATCTGGCTATATATTATATGGCCTTGATTATGTTGGAAGTTAAGCTAACTGGTTCTCGTAGAACTACCGATACTGGCTCATCTGGCGCATTCCCTCCGTTCGCTTCCTTGACTTCCAGAAAGTAACCGACGCAGAGCGCGCCACAGCTAAAGAACTCTTCGGCACCTACGAGGCACCCTCATCCCTCGCATCTAAGATTCTGGGTGTCAAGTCCCGCACCTTTGACGTCTCCGCCCCGGCTGAACGCACCCCCGCCGAAAAGGGTGTCCGAGTACAGCTCACGGACAAGGAGCGCAACCGCGTCGAGAAGTTAATTCGCGATGCGAAGAGTCTGCAGGAGATCACTAAGTTGGAGAAAGAGCTTAACGAGGGACGGATACCCGGTGGAGCGGATGTCGATGGTGATGAGGCCATGCAGATGTGAGAGACGATATTCGGCTCTCTCTCATGGGTTGTGCCGTGGATCATGAACATGCAATCACGTTTTGTTGTCTTTCTTTTCTTCTCTGGAGCTTAGCTTTCTGGGTTTCTTTTCTGACCGGGTGGGGTTCAGTGTGTATCGTATCTGGGTATTCATTTATTCATGTGCCCCTAGTTTGGGATTGGAAAAAAAAAATCCCAGCTGTGAATTGTGAGCATATCGAATTGAAAAAAGATCATTTGGTGCTTCAACAGAAAACATCGTGTTAGTCTATCAGGCTGCATCTGGAGTAACCATCATCGAGGTGCCCTAAACAGAATTGAGCCTAAAGGTTCGCCTGCCGACTATCCTTTACTTGACGGCACATCTCTCAGCCAATGGCGGTTTCGTCGCTTATGGGAGTTCACCACTAGATATAAAAATGAGGTTCGTCTCTATGGCTTCACTACCGCTGTCTTATATAGCTTCACTCCCTGTGAAGTATGGAGTTTGCATTGGAGCGAGATGTAATCTCAACGCAAAACTGTATGCTACACGTCAAATAAATTCCCTATTTACGATTTTGCTTCTGATATATACATCAACTCGATATCAACCCAGGGATCATTCATACCCAGGATCAAAGATCCTCGCCTTGTATAATTCAGCATCATCCCACCCTCTTTTATCCGTTATGGTCTTGGGTGCGCTCTCATCACTAAACGACACATACTGTCCCATATCACCCTTTGCCCCGCGCACCCAGGCATACTCTCCAGAAGAATGTTGAACCAGAGACTTCAGCTTATCGACCCCCATGAGAACATCAAACTCCCCACTGGTTGTATTGTACTTATACGCAGCAGCGGTATGCGTCAACAGCAAGATGTCATCATCCTTGTAACTGGCAGAAATATCGTGACCATTTCTCGCCCTGCCTTTCACCCTAGGCAAAGGGATTGGTTTTCCCTCCCTCTCTAGCTCGATGTCCTTCCCTTTTCCCACCACATCATATTTGTGAAGGTAATCCTCCCCGATGGCCCATAACTTGCCACCATGCCAGAGCACCCCATGAGCCTTTTGAACAGTATATTCATGGCTCTTCTTGATCTTTTTCAGATTGTTGACATCTGACGCATCAGTTGGAACATACAGCGTCAGCTTATGGGATGCCGAGCTTGCGGCAACAAATGCTCCCAGATAAGGGATCCGTTCGAGGGAATGCGGGTTACCATCAGGTGTTGCTGACCAGACGACGTCGTCTATCGTCGTGGACTTCTGCCCCGATTTGATATCGATCATGCCAACTTTGCCTCCTGACGCAGCGACCAGGGCAACCAGGCCCCGATCAGCCGTTTTGCGGATTTTGACTTCAGAAAGGTCGGCCCAGACATCCTTTTGCCAGGGCCATGGGTTCAGGTCGGCAGTGAAAGACCAGTGGATGGCGCCTTTGTTCCATTTGGAAGCATCTCGTGGGAAGACGCGAACGGACTTGGAGTGCTGGTCGGTAACAGCCAGATGGTAGGCTGTTGCGAAGGGAGCTGTAATGGAGAGAGAGAGGAGAGTACTTTTAAAATGCATTGTTGTGGTGATAATAGATGTTGGTTACACCACCAAGGAACAAGTCACTGGGAAGAAAATAGATAAGGAGGGACTTCATGGATTTATATCTTCTCCGAGCTTCTTTTACGGGATGAAGCTATCAAGATTATTGGGGAAACCATGCTCGTGAAGCTCGTATGCCATCGCGCATTCTGTCAATAACACGAACCAAAACGGGGACAACTATTCCTGATCTGGATTGGGATCAACAACCCGTATAGTATTGACATCGACTCGAGCGAGATTCAACTAAGTTTCGCGGAGAATTAGAATGAAGAATGAAGCTATTCTTAGATTCTCAGGTCGGGGCTATCATTACGGGATAAGGTTTGGCAGGCAAGGGCAGTGCAATACGAGTTCTTCATTCTTTGCCACCTCGGTATAGTGACAGGGTGCTAGGGATAAAACAGGACAGAGCTCGTATAATGCAGATCCGATGGAAAATCCGATCAACCAGCAATCAAATACCATTCAAGCAGTGTCCCACATAATACGAGCCTACCCCAAATTCCTCAGTTTTCCTCAGTTCAACATTTCATCCCGCATGTTGATCCGAGCCGCCTTTTATGCTTGAAAGCTATTTTCAACATGTTAGAAGGGGCTTGACTACTCTAACTGGACCAAGTCTCGTATTCTATGGCGATCACAAAAGACGAGTGATACGAGAGGAAAGGCCCCTTTACGGATGATGTGTGTATAAAGTAGAGGCTCTTTGGTTACATTTCATCTCCGGCTAATAGTCTTGACTCTCGCTGGATCAAAGTAGTGGACTACGCTATAAATTGTATCTTCACTGGGAACTGGGCTCACTCAAGCTTGCTGGCCAAAATAAAACCAAAATCCCATCATGCGGTATACAGTAGTCTTGACTACTCTTCTTTCTCTTTACTTCTCCGTCACCATCGCAGCAGACCCTCGTTATTGCCAGGGAAAGACGACTCTTGACGGCACAGACTTCACTCTCAAAGAATCCGCGGACAATGCTCACCTACCTGTGCTCGCGAAGTACTTCAAGTCAAAGGGTAAAATTGCGAGTGTCACTGCGGTTCTTCAATCTGCGAATCGTGCCTTAAGCAAAGGTTCTCCTCCTGTCGGTAATGGATCTCCCACCGAAGCATGGGCTTGGAACTCGGGCGATGACAAGACGAAGGAGTGGGTTCCGCAAGGAATCACCAGCTCTGCCGATGCTTTCGGCAAGGGAACCTGGAATGACCACGAGGCGTGGATTGTCAGCTGGTATCGCGATGGAGACAGTGTACGGCTCAGCTTTGTTGATCGCAAAACACACAAGTATCGCCATGTGATGCTCGTGTATCCTACTGCCGACGATGACTTCAAATCCATCACTATTCATGCGGGTGGCATCATGTGGTATGGCAATGTGTTGTATGTTGTCGATACTAAGAATGGTATTCGTGCATTTGACCTGGATAATATCTGGGAGGTTGAGATTGCAGATGGTGTCGGAAAGACCAAAGACGGAAAAGAGTATTCTGCGGATGGGTACCGATATGTGCTTCCTCAAATCCGGTGAGTCTAGTCTATCTATTATTTCCTTTTTGACAAAAGACTGATAGCCTTCAAAGTTGGTATAAATGGATCCCTGGCGACTCTTCTCCCTTCCGCTTCTCTTGGATTTCCCTTGACCGCAGCGACTCACCCGACACCCTCATGGTGGGTGAGTTTGTGCGTGACGGAGAGACTTTCAAGGATGCCAACAAGACGCCAGTCCCTATCCGCTATGTGAAATACAATCTAGATGCCACGACCAGGCGGCTGCACACCGACGATAAGGGCATCGCTACCGCAACCTGGGCGCACTGTGTCAATATACCCAATGTACAGGGTGGTGTTTCATACGACGGCAAGTTTTACATCTCGCGCAGTACGGGCAGAGCTCCCAAGAAAGGCGATCTTTTTATTTGGGAACAAGGGAAGACAGCAACAGAGCACAAGGGGTGGTTTATGGCTGGGAATGAGGATCTGAGCTTCAATCCTGTTCGCAAAGAGTACTATACTGTCACCGAGTATGATGGAGATCGGTACATTCTGGCCTACAAAGTCTAGTTTTACTTGATCTATCATTGAAAGAAGTGGTCCAACTGCAGTATTGGTGGCGGGGCCGATATGGCATAGTCATCATGATTGTTGATATCAATAATTAATGTTATGCAGCTGGTAGAACTACAGTACCTGGTATCTTATATTAAGGCAACTGTAATAGTAATTATTTTGATTCTTTTACCGGTCTTAATGTAGGCGCCCAGGCCAGAATAGGGCATCAAGACACGAATAATTAATCAAAATGGGAGTTTAGACGCTGGCGTCTATAGCACTGCGTATGTGCACTGCGCAGTAAGTGATTGATCTTGTTGTGCTTGTGTTGGGCCTGTGCTGAGTACCGTAGCTCTACTGTCTTCACGGTAAGCTCGGGGATATCTGATCCAATGGTCACGGTAGCTCCGTTAGCACTGATCGTTTTCTCGCCCATCTCCCTGCGCTGGCAACTTAGACGAAGTATGATTGGCAGGACCCAATATCCCTCCGAGTAAGATAAGTATTTGTGGCAACCGAGGAGAGTCCTTTAAGGCTTAGGAGGTGGTATGGTCGCTGGGTAGCCAGGGCTGGAATATGTTTCTCCTGTGATCATAGGGCTTATTTCACAATGGGGTTGCAGTGAGAATCCAGATAGCGTTGCGTACGAGGACAGACACACTGGGATGCTGGCGGGAGGAGATAGTCCTCACATGATGATCTTCATCGCAGCTCATACGTTCGAAGCGGATATCTATCAGTGGCCGGAACTGATGTTGAACCTTTCCTTAACAGGGTGTTGATTGACCTGATGTTCAAAGATCTGCCTCACTAGAAGACTGCGTTTAAATTGCCTTTTTTGGCAAACGAGATGCGTATTCTGGTGGGGCCGGTGCTTGGCATCATCTATAGTCCACTCCGGACGCAGTATAAAATGCCCTCCCCAGAGACTTTCTTTCAAATCTTCGATTCAAAGCTCAAACACTTGCAGAATTTCGGAAAATGCACATTCTTGTTCTAGGTGCTTCTGGTATTCATCACTCTACCATTCGATCTGATGCAGAATTTCTAACTTGGATGTGACCTAGGTGCTATCGGCCGTCTATTCTGTGATATCGCTCTTAATGAAGGGCATCGTCTTACACTCTTTGTCCGAAATGCCAACAGAGTTCCTGAACATATCCGCCTGAGTGAAGGAACAGAGATTATTGTAGGCACGCTTGAGGCCGATTCGGACCTGGAAGAAGCCGCAAAATGTGGAGCAGACATCTTTATCTCTTTTGCAGGACCAGCATTTGGAGCGCAGGGCACAGTATGAGCTCATTCTACAATCATTGTAACGTCTTGATTGGATACTGACAGATTATCTAGCCTTTGACAGATGCCTACAAAGTCCTTATTCCAAAACTCGCCTCCCAAAACATAACCCGTATTCTCATCCTTTGCACTCCATCTTTCAGAGACCAATCTGATGTTATAACATCAATGTGGTGGGCAGGAAAATGGTTCATGAAGCTGTTCAGTTCTGGTCAATATCAGGAGATGGTAGGTGTCGGAGAAGCGATTTCTTCCTTATCCGACACAGATGGCCTCCGATGGGGATTATTCCGAGTCGGTGGCCTTACAAACGGAAAGGAGGCATCGGTTAATGCAACCTACTTGGGTAGTGGGGTGGATAACACATGGATTAGTAGAGCTAGTGTTGCGAGATGGGTTTTGGATGAGGCGATTGAGGGGAAATGGGTGGGAAAGATGCCCTATATATGCAATAAATGAGAAATCTGATGTTGGGAGAACCTTCCAACCTCACCGCCCTTGAGATATAGCAACGGGTTCATATTTTGCCTTGGAATGCTTATTACCTTTCTGTTCAACCTCATGTCGGCGCAGAATTCATAAATTCATCGTGACATGCCTCAGAGACGTCCTCACACGAAATCCCGGGATGGTTGCAACCGATGTAAGAAACGACGGATAAAATGTGACGAAAGTGGACCTCCTTGCGCGACTTGCAAAGCTCGAAATGCAGTGTGTGAATACACCAGTAACGCCTTTCGACCTTCCAGCTGGACTGGGACATATGAAGACAAACATCCACCAGCAAGTACGCAGTTACAGAATACGGTGCCTGAAAACTCACATCAAAGGCCGCATCCTGGATTTGCTCAGAATATTCCGAGCACTCCATCGGTTTCCCGCACACGGGAATTGCAACTGATGCATCATTGGACACTGAAAACATGCAGTAGCTTCTCGCTAATACTGAGAGAAGTTTTCCAAACATATGTGGTAGAACAAGCACTGTATTACCCATTCCTGATGGACGCACTGCTAGCCCTTACGTCATTTCATATGGCGGCTGAACTCCCTATACACAATTCAACAAAGACAGAATTTCTGGGTGATGCCCTACAATACCAGAGCAGATCCTTGCCTGCCTTTCGTATAGAACTCGAAAATGTGTCATCAACAAACTGCGATGCGCTTTTTGCGTGTTCGGTGATAATGATGGCTTGCACTATTATTTCCCCGTCACTGGGAAACAACACCGATGACAAGCTAGCGACCAGAGTGAGAGTGCCCCCTGATCTAAAATCTCTTTTCCATTTGGTGAAAGGGATTCATTCGATCATTGACCAGGCCCGCCCGTCACTTGATGAAGGGCCATTTCATTTTATCATTCAACCCTGGTCCGGAGCAGATCCAACGTTTTTGTTTTCGGAAGATGGCGCCCTCCCTCCCGTGTTAAGGAAGCTTTGCTGTAGTATCGACGGTCCATCACGGAAGATCCATGGACACGCTATCGATACACTTGAGCACTGTGCTCTAGCCGAAGGGATGGTGATTCCGTGGATAATTATGGCTGGTGGAGATTTTGTCGAACGAGTTCAAAGCGAAGAGCCTTTAGCATTACTTATATACATTTGCTGGGGAGCTCTGCTGGGACGTCTCGACGGCATGTGGTGGGCTAGATTGGCTGGAAAGACAATAGTACAAAGCCTTGCTGAGCATCTTATGCACCAAAGTGAGGAATGGGACGAAGTTGTGAGATGGGCAAAAGAGATAGTGGAGATAGATACCCTATAACACCCCAAGTAAATAAATACTGCATGCTTAGTCCAATATGTCAACCCAATCACGTTCAGGTTCTATAAGTTCAGGTGGGTCGGAAGCTTTCAGCCCCCTGGACGACTTGAAGAAACGCCACCTCTTCACATTCAAGACAATGTATAACATTAAATTGTATATAATTTACACGGACTATAGAAATAGAATCCCGTTGGAATTCTATGTATATCACCCTACCACATACCCTACAACAGCTGCATCGCCCATCACAATTTCGGCAAAATGGCTCCACTCTATACGAAGTGGATGAAATGAACTCCCCACCCAAAACAATCCAATCTTAACCGGCTAGGAGCGGGCTAGAGAAGCTAGATAAGCTAGACAAGCCGGAATAGCCCCAGAGCCATTCGGAACTAGGCCCACATCTAGTAACACCCCGGGCAGTGAATAGCCAAGACTCCCATCCCTGTCATTCACTCCGCTCTCCATTGACCAGGTTTCCAAAGTTGTATACCGCCCAGGTATACTCATTCACCATGCGCATATCATTAGCCACGTTCTCGCTAGTTGGCGTAATTGCAGCCTCGACAGTCGCTGCTACATCGCCCAATGTCGCGGCAGGCTGCAAGGCGCTACAAACGCCCCTTGGGGATTCTTTGTTCTTCGCCAGCAGCAGTGTCTACAAGTACGAGGCAGCGAGCTTTTGGTCAAACACAGAGTTGATGGCTCCTGGCTGTGTGTTCCGACCGCAGTCCAGCGCGCAGCTTGCGGAGGGTATCGTGGCGCTGGCGAATGCCAATGCCCAGTTCGCTGTTCGGGGCGGTGGACACATGGGTATTCGGGTGGGTTTTTGATCTTCAATTTATTAATTGTAATAATATGTTGGCTTGGCCCTGTTCTGACAGTCGCAGGGCTCTAATAATATCGATGATGGTGTCTTGATTGTTATGTCGAACTTGACTACTTTGGAGTTGTCGAAGGATCAGTCCATTGTGTCCGTTGGTCCTTCTCACCGGTTAGTTCTTTGCTTTGTTCTGTTTGCACCGGTGATGGTCTTTACTTACCTCTGTTTAGGTGGAGTGATGTCTACGAATACCTGCAGAAGTTCGAACTGACTGCTGCTGGTGGTCGTCTCGGTCCTGTCGGTGTGCCTGGATTGCTCCTCGCTGGCGGTGTCAACTTCTATGGTAACCAGGTTGGCTTCGGCTGTGATACCGTTGTCAACTACGAGATTGTTCTTGCCGATGGCTCGATTGTGGAAGCTAACAAGACAAGCCATCCGGATCTGTTCTGGGCCTTGAAGGGTGGAAGTAGTAACTTCGGTATCGTCACCCGGTTCGACTTGGAGACCATTAAGTCAGCCAAGGTCTGGGCTGGTGCGCACACCGTGTCCGCTGAGCACATAGATCAATTCCTGGCGGTATGTCATATTGATGTCCTTGGTTGCTCTAGAATGGTTACTAACTAATGTCATTAGGCTGCGGCTACTTACGCATCTGACATCTATGACCACAAGACGCACATTGTGCCGGCCCTTCTGCCCGGCGAGACTACTCTCGCCTCCGTGATTCTGTTCTACGACAGCGACACCATCAGCTACCCCGATATCTTCAAGCCGTTCACCGATATCCCGGCTATTAGCAGCACCCTTGACTTTAAGACGGTCGCCGAATTTGCCGCTGAAACAGCCGCAGTGGTGGTTGATGGTATCAAGTACGATCTCCCGCCCAGAAAATCATGAACTAGTAGCTAACCAGACTTAGCGACGTATTCGTCGCCGGAACCGTTAAGGGCACAAGCTACAAGGAGCTCCTCAGTGGAATCAGTATCATCAACCAAACCTTCTTCAACGAGCTCCCCAAGCTATACGCGCAGGTCCCTACCGCCAACATCTCCACTATTCAGCTGGACTGGCAACCTATCGGCGCCGACTGGATGGAGGCCTCCGAGGCTCGTGGTGGGAACGCCCTCGGCCTAGACCCCTCGCAGGTCTATCTCTGCTACGCGGAGGTGGTTGAGTGGATTGGGTCGGCTTACGATGAAATTGTTGCTTCCTGGGTGGAAGAGACAACGTACAAGATTGACAATGCTACCCAGAAGGCCGATCTCTACGATGCCTTTAACTACATTGGTGATGCTGCTGGATTCCAGTCTATCTTCCCTGGCTATGGTGCTGAGAACCACCAAAAGCTCCGTGATATTGCGAAGAAGTATGATTCTCGGGGGGTTTTCCAGACTCTAATGCCTGGTGGATTCAAGGTATAGAACATCCTGGGGATATGTATAATTCTTTCTATGGATGCAAACCGACCAGTATCTTAAAGATATCGAGTGCAATTTGGTATGGGGAAAGCAACGAGTGGGTACATGATGATGACAAGATCCTAATACGATTAGACAATGAATTCCCGGAGTCTTTTCTTGTTGAGAATTTCTGCTTCCACCAATCTCCCCGTCTCGGCGACTTTCCCATTAACTTGCTCATAGCGTACCAGCGCGGGAATGTTGTTAGTGGCCCACGTTGTCCGGTAGACATTCCGAGGGTTACTCCATCTGATAGATATCAGCTCAATGTATCGTATGACATGATTCTAATGTAATTTGGAAAGAAAATATCACAGGTTCTAGGCACGACCATGGTAAAACTTACTCGGGCTTTTGTCCAACCTCGATAATAGCTAATTCTGGCGCATCATCTCCGGAAAATGCCTTGTTGATATGTGGCAAGGCATCCCGTACGTCTGGGCACCAAGGTTGCTTGGTAATTGGATCTGGTGAAGATATGAAGGCAATGAATAATTTCGAGTCCGGGCTCAGTGCCAGCTCTTTCGCCGAACTTGGCAGTTTGAAATTTGTGGTGATTGGCATTCTTGCGGCTTTGGATACAGTTCGAGTTTGAGTGCGGAATTTGGGCAAGAAGTATGGCCGAGACAATGAGATTCTCGAGATCCAAAGTCCAGTCATTTACAAATTCTCCGTCGGCCTGAGGTGTGGCCTTTGTTGACTGCGATGACTAAGCACATCGCAATTCCCGCGGTGTGGTGCGTGACGGTTTTTGTTCACAACAAGCAAAAGATTATGGGATATTGTTCAATATCATCAATATCATCAACATCACCATGTCCTTTTTTACTGTGAACAGAGGCGCTCTTCTCATATTAGCTACAATTTTCAATTTGACCTGTTCCTGTAGTCAAGCCTCAGAGTGCTTTGCCCTAGTTATCCACCTATCTATCTATCTCGATAGGTGAACTGAGATGTTTTTTGTGCTAATTTTCTTTTCCTGGGGACTTATAATGGGCTATGCATATGGTCTACGGGCGACGAAGTATGTCACTGGTTCATAACTCTCTCATTGGGTTATATTGCCAGGCATTAATTTATGTAGATCCCTCACTTTACAAGTATGCGAAGGTATATCCCGGCTAGGGATCAGAAACTAATTATATAGTTACTAGTAATATCAAAGCGTTCTGTCCTAAGACTTATTATGATCTACTTGTCGTAAAGGTTAACTTAGAAGATACACTGGTTTAAAAAAAAGATATAATCTGATCTTTATAGGGTCTAAGGTTAATAGTTGGTCGTACTAGTTAACTAGTTATTATGAAGTTAAAATTAGTATACTAAATTGAAATTAATTATATAGTCAAAGGGTTTATATTGAAAGGTCGCTTTATATAGAATATGCTTTTTTTACCGCCCTCGTATATATCTAAAAAGAGCATCCAGAAGACCAACCAAAAGACCTACAAAAAGACATAAACAAGGCCGTATCAGCGGCCGACTATACTAGGCTGCCGGGGGGAAGTGATTACTAACTCAAGTATGCCCGCTTTCGTACTTGTTGTAGAAGAGGCTCAGCCTTTACCTCAACCACTTGTAAGGACTCGGCCACCTTGTGAGGACATGCATATATATATGTATAAAAATAAAAGAGAAGTTGAAATTAGTATAACTATAGATTAAAATTAACATGTATGCTTCGAGGAAGCGGTGAGAAAAGCGGCCAGGTAATATCCAATGAGAGAGTTGTGCCCCGGTGGCACACTTTGTAGTCGCCCGTAAATGTGGTCAGTGCTGAATTGTGGATATCCTCGTATTCTGCACGTTGACACTGTCCGGGTGTAGTTGGGCCGTGATGTGATGTAAGCGAAGTTTAGCCCCAGCGCTACGGCATGCAGGTGAAGTCTTCTCTCATCGAATACCGACCGAAGCTGTAGAATCCAGCTTTTCCACAGTATGGATCAAGCAGCAGCCAGTTTCCGCGCACAGTGGGTCAATCCATCGGACTTGTTCTCAATCCTCTTAATTATTGGCGGAGATGTCATTGGGCTCGCTCTAGCAGCCCTCTCCGGTGGACCTATTACCCCGGTCACCTTCTCTTTCGGATGGGTGTCGTACGCTATCTCGGCGCTACTCACTGCCCAAAGCGAGGACAACATGATGCCCCCAAGCCCTGACTCTTCGCTCCGGGTAATCAACCTAAGCACGGGGTATACTCGATTCAACCGGTCCTGGACTTTAGGGCGGGTGTTTCAGAATTACGAATATTGGATGCCGGAAGAGGTGGAGCAGCGACTGGAAAACCACCCGATCTTGTACGGGGATGAGGAAGCCGGGGTCGCAGACACGGAGATGTCAGAGAAGGGCGCGGCAACGGCAGAAACATACGCTAATACTCGAAAATTTGTGAGCCCCCACCAGGCGCGCCTCTGCGTTGCCGTTTATGAGTGGGCACTGGATGGAAGCTATCCCGTGGCGAAACCTGGTCATGACTGGGTGCACTGGCTGGGAATCATCGTGACGGTGGTTCAACTAGGCATCAGTGCTATACCGTTTGGCCTGTACGGAGACTGGAGTATCTTCCTGGTGACGGTGGCCGGAACTGTCTTGGCCTATGTATCTGGTGCGCTGCCGCAGTGGCAGAAGGAGAAGTGGGCGTGCCGAATCTTGGACAAGCGCAAGGATGTTGCATTGACGCTTGGTAATGGAATGCAGCATGTGATCGTGGTGCTAGGGTCGAAGGGCGGGTTGGATTTGGAAGACATGGCTGGGGGGCAGTTGCCAAAGGACGGGGAGGGGCGGGCACGGGCACGTAGGAGCCGATTGATACGACTGATGAGCCCTAGCAACACTACGCGCATGATGACGTTCCTGTTAACGGTGCTGTGGCTCATGCTTCTCCTCAGCAGCACGGGAATTCAGGACCATGCGTGGTATCTACTCGCGGTGGGAGGCATTGGCATGGTGCAAAATCTCATCACGGCCGGGGCTCCGCGTCAGCCGGAGATGTTGGGGATACCGATTCGACTGGCTATGCATCCGAGCTCAGGGAACGAAACAAGCCCGATACCAATGGTATTCGCCGAATTCAAGGTAATGCATACCCTGATGGAGCTCGAGTTGGACCTCAAGGGAGCTGGCCGAGCTCTGCTGCCAGAGTTCTTTCCTGGAGGCGGCGGCCTGCAACCGTGGGAGGAAAAATGGTGGTCCAGCAATGAACCGGAAATTCGACGCCAGCTACTACGAGCGGCGAAAGAAAAAGAGTTCAACAAACAGATGCGCAGGACGCAGGCTGGCTGAAAAGTGATGTACGATACCGCAGTATATGGCAGTTTTCCACCAAGTCCTGTCCCCGCGGGTGGTAGTCTCATCTTGTTTGATCCAAGCAAAGGAGAAAGAGCCGCCGTTACATGCATGCACTGTGTTCCAAACCTTTTCTTTCTATATCCAAACAACTGCCTTCTTCTACTCCGAATAATCGTACGCGACTACGCACGCCTTGTCCAATCTTTACTTGTCACTGGGACTCCGTTGTGTTCAAGGCTAGAATGCCAAAACGTAGGAAGAATAACATATCAAATCACAGAATTACTACTTGTATCTTGCCTAAAAATACTTACCGGAGCAACAGAGGTTGAATACGAAGATAGGAAGCATGAAGACAAGGAAAACGGCTTGGCAGCAAATGAGACAACAACGTGGAGAGAAAATACGAGCATTTCTTGGCACGGGAACCGACCAACCAGTACGAGACTAGTGTTTTAGCGCTATGCTGGCGCGGGGCTTCATCTGACTGGAAAAGTGCGACTGTCAAAGTCCCTCGTTGGGTAGACTATCGCAATGGCGGAGCATGTGTTCTTCCCTGATGAACCCCCGAGGCCTCTTCGAATCCAGTACAATGGTTCGCTATACGATGGAGGTAATTGGGACCAGTTCCCAGTTCGTCATGGGTGGAAATTGGAAACAGGAGCTGAAAAGTTCCCTCGACGCGGAATCCCACAGAGATTCCACTCTGGAATAGAGTGCTGGCTCTACTTCGGCATGCTCCACTATGTGTTCGGGGACCAGCTGGATCAGGCCGATTTTCTCCTGCACAGGGAAGAAGACCCCCAGCAGTACATCACGACAAAGCATCTCCATAAATATGTCGACAACGCCAAGGAATGGAAGAAGAGGAAACTGGGCGAGCGAGCCGTTGACATTGTCAAGAAAGTCTGCGAGCAACTTTCCGGGTATGGCGATTATTATGTACGGGATGACATGTCATTGGCCATTCGGCTGGTCTGCTATGTTTTCTGGAACGTTGCAGTCAAGCGAGACGGTCCTCAGACCCAGACCCATCATGTTCAGCGATGGATGTTCACCGGAGAAATTGAGACTAAGCGCATGGTCGCAGAGGGATGGTGCCCATTGGAGGCAGCGAAGTGTCGCGTGGCCGGTGGCGGAGTGGACACCCCGGCGTATCTGCTTCAGTTAATGCGTGTCAAGCCTGGCTGGAACAAGATCACGCACAAGTCCTGCCAGAATACGGAATGTGTGGCTAACAACGTCGATGAGAGCGAATATGTCACTCGGCACGTGCAAGAAGATTGCACTTGTTCACACCTCCAGGCAAATATTGAGCAGCTGCATACAATCCTCCGGGATGGAGGGGTTCCCCTTTTGATGCTCACGCCTGATGGCGAGGACGAGCTCGGCAACCAGAATTTCAAGGTTGATATTGTGAGCAAGCGCGTCGGGAAGCAATACTTGGCCATCTCGCATGTGTGGTCCGATGGGCTGGGCAACACGGAGGGTAACAGTCTCCCGAACTGCCAATTAAGTCTCCTTTACGAGGAGGCAAGGCGTGTTCTCACTGGCGGTGAATATGTCCCTCGCTATGAGGGCGGCCCATTTGCAGCACTGCACACTAGCGCGGCTCGACTTGCTCATTTCGCGGGGAGCCAAACTCTGCGCAGAGGGGATTCAGTACTGTTGTGGATTGACACCTTGTGCATACCACATCAGCCCGACGTTCGGAGCCTGGCGATTCAGCGCATTCGTGAAGTATACGAGGATGGTTAGTGCGAGCTTTTAACAAACTACTGGACGTTGTTAGATGGTAACCTAACTGTTTCTAGCTTACCGGACGATGATCATTGATTCGGAAATGAGACATGTGAGCGCCAGCTCTACGAGCCACCTAGAGCTTCTCCTGAGGGTGCTGCACTGTTCGGGTTGGATGCGCCGGTTATGGACGCTTCAAGAAGGACTGGCCGCTAAGAGCAGGCTATACGTGCTGTTCTCTGACAGGGCAGTCAATATTGCCACTATTGCCGACGAACTCCTGACCAAGCTTGACCGAGGGAAGCTCCCCGTCATGCAGGAGAGGATTGCCAACTTCGCCATGGGTGTTTGGTTCACCTTCTTTAAACATACTATTGACTCCACATCCAAATTCGAACGTTTTGTCAACCTAGTTGCTAGTCCGTTTGACAAAAGCGACATTACCAAAGATCAACTAATTCGATGGAATTGGTTTAATGTAGCCACGCGAGCCACCAGCAAGGCAGCAGATCGCCCAATCATTCTAGCGGGCATCCTCAATCTCGACGTGAAGGAAATTCTCAAGGTCAAGGGTTCCGATGAACGGATGAGAAAGTTCTACAGCCTGATTGACAATTTTCCTCAGGGCGTTCTGTTCCAGCCTGGGCCACGGTTTGAAGAAGAGGGGATGCGCTGGGCGATGAAAGTGTGTCAATATACCGAAGAAATCCAATACCTCTCGGGCGGACCAGGAAATATTACACCTCGAGGACTTCAGATCACACTTTATCCCTCGTGGTTGTTCCCATCCCGCATCGTGTTCGACCTCGGCCTCTTTGACATCGACAATAACCAGGGGCAGCGGACTTGGGAGCAGTGGATCAAAGAGCACAATCTTGAAGATGCCGACAACATGCCCAATGTATGTCTGCTGAAGACTGAAATCCCTGTTGTTTTCAAGCCAGATGAAACCTACGGGATTATTGTGCACGGGTCAGAAGGGTCTCGGCCTGGGTCAACGAGATCGTGTGTAGTGGTGTCACTGCGTACGACGGAGGATTCAATCCATTATGCACAATATGAAGCCCTGGGGACAATCAAATCTATCGCCAGCTTTGTACAATGGCCAGACGGGAGGTATCTAGTTCCAGTCGCCTGGGACGACCGACAAGAACGCGAATGGATTGTTGGTTAACTGAATAGAGTGTTGGTTGAGTGAGTGAATCAATGTTATGTTAACTAAGGTCACAAAACAAGATTGATATCCAGCAGTATAGGTGCCATGCGAGAACGCCCCCTTTTCGGATGCATAAAAATAGAATTACATACACGTATGTAGAAAAGTCGTCTGCAAAAAATACTGCTTCGTATCACCTTCACATATATCTAAACAGATATCTAAAAAGACACCAAAAAAGAACATCTGAAAAGACACGACGAGACCCTATAAGCTGCCAACTATTCTTATATCCATATATCGCTTCTTGTGGCAGGAAGAACCCCGATCGAGAGAAAACGAGATGAGTTATGTTTCACCGGCGGGGCTGATCCTAGGGAAACCCCACAAACCTTGGATTCTATGTGTAAAGGACGTTTTAATAGAAGCTTGAAAGAAGAATAGAGAGTAAGTTCATAATCTCGTGCACGCACATGTCAAGGTTATCAGTGTGACCCATATAGAGCACCGAATAAAACATAGGCAAATTCAGTGGCCCCTAAAAGGTAGACCCGCGCATTTAATTGACCTGGTCACTTTCATCTTTGGCTTCCTCGTCATTTTCCTCATCACCCTGTTCCCACATGGTATCGGTAGGCTCCCCAGGCCATAAGGTGGCACAGAGGTCACGCGCATCGGCCCAGTCTTCATAGCCACCATCAGAGCTATAGATAATTAGCATGAATTATCTAGATGGATGTAACATGTGGTATACCCAAGATCCAGGTTCTTCGGTGCCAGCATCCAAATCCGGAGAAGGATGGATGTGACGACAACATCATATGGCTTTCGAGCAGTCTTGCAGAAAGTCCACTCGCCCGGCTTGCACAGTATGAAGGGTTCATGGGCATTTCTTCTAACCCCGTTCAGGTTTATGCCTTTCTCGGAGTCCATGACCACCGGTGTAATCCCGTCTTCATCCTCGGTTGGGCCGCTGAGAGGAACCCGGGCTTCTTTGATGATATTGGGCACATCTTGAATGAGCTGGGTCCAGGCCTTTTGCCATTCAGGAGTATCCCAGCCATGTATGGCATAATAGTGCGTGTAACTTTTTCTTGTTAGCAATGTAATGTTTTGGGTGATGGATGGACTAACCCCATGGTTGAAGATGAGAGTGTGTTGTGAGAGGAGAGAGGTGGAAGATGAGTTGTTGGAATGAATTTGGGCAGTCACAACTTTAAGAAGTCACCTGCAAGGAAATTACATCACTTCACAACCTTCCGATATCTTTCTACTTTCGAGAGAGAGAAAAAAAAGAAGTGATGAACAGAAGTGAAAGTCCAGGTGATTAGTATTTTACGCTTTACTGCATCTTTTGAGATGAACCAAATACAATCTTTGGCCTGAACAAACAGGTGTCTCAACGCCCCCATTTCTCTAAGCACTCCATCTTTATCCTCGTTTCCCGTCTACACAACTGTCTTTCAAACTTTCACAGAGATGGCTGAAGTGAGTATATATGAGCCTAACTATCTAAATAGCTTTGGGATAGTTACGCTAACATCTCTCCTCTGCCGCCTAGTCGGCAACTGATGAGCAATGCTTAGCTCCAGAGCTTCGTCAAGCTCTAGATGACTTGAAGACGGTTGTCCATGCGACGAATTGCTGTCTGACTACTTTTCGCTTTCTGGACTCGTTCCCAAACATCAGTACCCAGCACTCGGGGATCCAGAGAGCTGTCGAAAAAGTAACTCGGTTTGCGCGGGACCAGGAAGAGAGCGCTGACCAGGCTGTACAAAAGGCCCGAACTACATTCGAAGCTCTGTCCCCTGAATACCAACACAGCCTGATGCAATACTACGGGGAAGACCTCAGTTTCTACCTTGAAATCGCCATTACTCCGGACTTGTCGCATACTCCCGCATCCCCTTTCAGAGAATTCCAGGTTTTGCTATTTGATATTGAAAACCTCCACCGTGCACTTGCCCGGGTACGTGGAGTGGAGGCAAATATCACCAATGTATTTTCTGGGCTACCGTCGATCCAACGACTGAGGCGGGAAAACCGGGATGAGGAAATTCGGCTGTTAGAGCTACGCAGCTCGGCTGAGATTCAACTTTGTAGGCAATTCCTTGTCTTGGATCAGGAACAACAGGACATGCTCTGGTTATGGTATCAGGATTCCATGGGGATCAGTGCAATCCAGAGGAATGACAACGCGCAAGACTCTTACTCGACTAGGAGCTGAGATGGAGACAGCCGTGAGAATGATGAGATTGTCAATTCGAACGGTATCCCCACGTGGAATCATTGAAGCACGCAAACCAGCAAATAGGTGAAAAGAATATCAGATGCCTGCAATTTTCGATTGGTAGTATCATGCCTTGAATTCACCGACACATAATTCACCCATCAGCCAGATATGGGTTGTGAGTCAAACCACCCCATTTATCTCGTATTTCTTTAATCTTTAATCTATTCAGATATTGCCAATCATTGGGGAGTGTGGGGTAGATAACGGGCCAAATTGCCGAGTTTCGGGAAATTGTCCCTTTTCTTATCCTTTGCAGATCCCCTTCGGATAACTGTCCAAATTGATTATGGACTCTGCCTCGAAACGGCGAAGAAGAAGACGGGTTGCCGACGAGGATCGCAAAAGAGCACCCCGAGCGTATGCATGATTCATCCGAGATGATGCGTATCCACTGACTGGCCCAGATGCGATCGCTGCAAGACCAGAAAAAGCAAGTGTGTGGAGGAGATGCCGGGAAGATGTCAGCGGTGCTTTGCGAGTAATCTAATCTGCAAGTTTAGAAGGTGGTGAGTCCATAATCCTTGAGAAAACATATCTAACATGAGACAGGGAGAGGTCGGCTTCTGTTCAAGATACTGGATCTAGTGGCCTCATTGAACCTAGCGTACCCACTACATCAAGCACCAGCCAACCCCAGCTATTGCAAGATAATGTCAACCACAATGATACGCTTTCTCCGGCATCAGTCTTGTCCCAAAGGCTTGCTGAACATGTTGTTGCAGGTCAATCCAAGAGGGTCCCGTGGCCAAACATCCTCTCCCGTCTGAGGGAGGCTTTCTCGCTAGATAGAGATGCTGCTCCCGCAGAAATGGACATGGTCGCTATGCAGGCCGTGAGTGATATTGATATTTTGATTCTTAGTTCGTGCTAACTAACGGATTCAAGCATATGACGCGTTCAAAGGCACCTCATCCATCTGAGATGGCATGTTTACATGCAGCAATTGATGCATTCCCCCCACGGCCGGTTGCTGACTTCTTACTTTCGGTATTCATTAAGCATGCAACAGATACATTTTTCTACTTGGACCAGGACCAAATGCTGTCTGATATTGACCAATTTTACATGGACACCACCTCGCCGTTGAGATCTGATTTGAGCTTTATCTGTCTTGCAATGGCAACATTCGCACTAGGCAGCCAATGGACGCCACTAGAAAGACCAGAAGGATTCGCAGTCAGTCTAAATCGGGATAATGATGATTTAGGCCAAGTGTTCTACGCCCATGCCAAAACGCTTATCCCCGACCTGATTGACCGGCCCTGTCTCCGATCCATTCAAGCACCTTTTCTATTGGGTGTCTACCTAATGCCAGCAAATGCCATCGGATCATCCTATATTTATATGGGCTTGGCTTTGCGCAAAGCCCTGGCATTTGATCTCCATCTCAACCCAGAGGATCAAGCAGTTGATAGTCGGGAGAGAGAGGTCCGGTGTCGGCTATGGTGGTCAATCTATTCCCTCGAGAGGTAAGTGACAGAACCACCGCCAACCCCAACCTCACTAACCACTTCAGATGTACTACCGTCAAACTAAGCAAACCTCGCTCTATTGATGCCAATGTAATCAAAGTGCCACATCCATCGCCTCTCCCGGCACTTGATCGCCTGCAAAGATATAACAATATTCAATTCCAGGTGGCGTACAGTCGTCTAATCAAGATCCTCGACCGAATTGCCGAACCCTGGTATGTTGCTCTGACCCCAATAGAACAATGTGAACTTATATTTTATTCAAGTGGCGCTGTCACCGAAGCGGAAGAGGAGTCAGAATCTGAAGCCCTGGCCTCTGAGCTTCGACAATGGAAAAAGTCTTTACCACCAGACTTCAAGCTTGACAACACGGACCCCAAAGACTCAAGATACCGCACGATCTTCCATCTATATTTGAATTACTACTATGCGTGGATAACCATGGGCAAAGTCGCCCTGGTAACTGTCGCCCGAACGAGGCTTCGCTGCCATATGTTTCCTGCGTCGCGCCCTCCTGATCCAAGCGACGCTACTTTGAGGCAATCTCGATATTGTGCAAAGGCAGGCAGAAAACTTCTCCTGCTATTCGAGGATCTGACCAAAACCCGCAACATCACTCGTTTCTCCTTCACCGACTTCCAGGGATGCAGTATTGCGACGATCGTGACACTAGTGGCTGGGATTACGGAACGCGATTCGGGATACAATGCTCGAGTGAAGTTTGGTTTAAATTGCCTTCGGAGAATGGCAACTGGGAACATGACAGCCAAATTGGGCGTGAACTTTGTAGAGGCTGTGCAGTCGATAACAAACGAGGCCGCGGAGAAGCTCCATCGGGCGTCCTCTACGGCCAACGAAACGCAGGATATACAAGCTTCGGCTTCTGCATCTGATTACAACCAATGGGCTGAATGGCTTGCCAGATTGGAACATCCTCGGACTCTAGAGCAAAGAGCAATCCATGAGGTAGAGTCCGCTGTGCCGCTTTCACATACTGCACTGCACCCACAGTCAAACGAGAATACGTCCGATTGGAGGACTGCTGGTGAACAGTATATCTCGGAAAGCTCAATCTCGCAAAACCTAGCACATAGCTCAACGATGCTGCGTGAGTTCCAGTCTATAGAGTATGACCTTCTGTCGGGACTCCAGAGTGATGATCCAACTTTTCTCATGGGCTTGACTGGGATTGACGTCCTAGACTTCTCTGGGTTTACATAAATATCAAGGACAATAATGAGGAAGAAAGCGAAACCATATTTGATTCGTACGTGTTTATTTCTGTCTTCACACTCAAAACACCAACCGCCATGCAATGTAGTGCGCAAGAACATAATCATTGTACTCTCACTGGAATATGACCATCCTCTAGCAACACATCCCACCTACTTTTATAGACACGACCATCCTTCATCACACCAAGCACATGTGCATCAGGCTTATCAAAGACGGTCACGTCCTCAAGCGGATTCTTATTTAGAATCACGAGGTCAGCATAGAACCCCTCCTTGATTTGACCTAGCTCATCCGCGTATCCCATCATCTTCGCCGGATTCACAGTAGCACTACGCAAGATCTCCAGCGACGACAAAACCTGCGATCGCAGTGCAAATTCATGGGTCTGCGCAGAGCCCAGCGGACCCAGCAAATCAGAGCCATAACACATAATCACACCAGCCTCCGAGGCAACCCTCAAAGCCTCAAGACCGGACTTCAACACGATCGAGTTCTTTGTCTGAGACTCAATGGGCAGATAATTCTTCCACCGCTCGGAAGCCATCTGTGCATACGCGATAAGCGTAGGGGTCAAGTAGACTCCCTTCTCAGCCATCAGCTTAGCAGTGGGTGGATCGACGAAGTTCCCGTGCTCAATACCACGGACACCATTATCGATACAATGCCGGATAGCCTTGACAGTGTATGCATGAGCCGTGACAAAAGTGCCAGCATTATCGGCACATTCCACCATCGCCTGAATCTCCGCCGCTGTAAACTGCAGATGCTCCAGCTTATCCGTTGGCGAAGCCACACCACCAGAGCCCATGATCTTAATAAAGTCCGCACCGCAGCGAATCTCTTCACGGACAGCAGCCATGCACTCGGGCACACCGTTGCACATACGGCCCAAGTGATTATTGCTATGCGTACCGCCACAGCATTCCGTAGCCTCATGCGGGCCGCGCAGATCACCATGGCCACCAAATTGCGAGAGAGCATGTCCTGAGATAAAGACTCGCGGGCCGGGGAAGACACCGTCTTCGATAGCCTCTTTCAGAGCAAGCTGGGCACCGCCACAGTCGCGGATGCTGGTGAAGCCGCGATGCAGCATCTGCGAGGCTGTGTAAGGCTGGCGCAAGAGATGGACGTCATTTGGGTTTCCAAAGGCTTTGGATAAGTCGCTGAAGCCTGGGACTGCGCATAGATGTACGTGAGCATCGAATAGACCGGGGCAGAGGTATTTGCCTTGGCAGTCTACTGTTTCGAGGTTGGTTTGTGAGGCTGGGATGGATGATTCTGAGCCGACGTAGGTTATTTTTCCTTCGGTGGTTATGAGGGTTGTGTTTTCTTTGATTGTGCCTGATTCAACATCGACGATGTTGGCGTTGATGAATTTATATCCCTGCGGGGCGGGGCGGGTCCATGGCTTGATGTCTGAGCCGGGGAGGATGGTTTGTGACATGATGGGATTTTGGGATACGTGATAGGAGAGAATGTTGGATAAGCTAAATATATGGAGTTTAATGGAGTTTAAATATTCAATCAGCAAGAGAGAAGACGAGGGGAGTATCTCAGATTCGGCAAATTGGTCGACAGATTCCCGATGCCATCGGACCGATGTACACCTTCTCCGCATCTTTCATCTTCCAATTGAACGATAAGCCTCCATTTATAGCAGAGGGGACATCCGGGGCATATCAACTCATTTTATTTTGGAGATTTGAACTTCATCTTTAACTGTTTTGTTGAGCCAAGTCTGAGCTTGTCCAAATCCAAAAGAATTCTCAACATTGGTATATCAAGGGGCACCAATTCCGCCCATGATGGACAACTTGGAGAAGCATGCTACGAGCAGCGACAATGCCGACCAAGCAAACGGTGAGATACTTGATCTTCATGGAAGTTACAACAAGGAGGAAGAGAAAGCTGTCCTACGGAAAATTGACTTGGTCGTTTTGCCTCTTGTAAGGGGTTCAAGCTGCCTCCGTTGTTTTTTTCAGGCTAATGATGCATACTTCTAGATGTGCTTCGTGTTTTTTCTACAATACCTTGACAAGCAGAGTCTCAGCTATGCTGGTGTCTTCGGTCTCATTGAAGACCTCAACATGACCAGCTCGCAATATTCATGGTCGAGCTCAATCTTCTATGTTGGCCAACTGGTCGCCGAGTATCCATTTATCTATCTCATGAGTCGGCTCCCTTTGACCAAATTCGTCGGTGTGACTGTGTAAGTTTGCTTTCGCGGTGTTATGTACTATGTCTATTACCCATCATGTGCTAACCGCCAATTCAGAATTGTCTGGGGCATTGTATGCATGTGTCTCGCAGCCCCGAAGAACTTTTCCGGATTTGCCACGGTGCGCTTCCTTCTTGGCTTCAGTGAAGGCGCCGTCTCGCCCGCCTTCGTGACAATCACCAGTATCTGGTACCGAAAGAAAGAACACAATGTCCGCACGGCATTATGGATTTCCATGAATGGTCTGGCACAGGTTCTAGGCTGCTTCCTGATGTACGGCATTGGCAAAAACTCCTCACTTTCAATTGCTCCCTGGCGCGTGCTGTTTATCATCTGTGGCGCGATAACTTCTGCTGCAGGCGTGACGTTCTTTTTCCTTATGCCAAACGGGCCCAAAGATGCATGGTTCTTGAATGCTCGTGAGAGGGAAGTCCTGTCTTTACGCATGGCACAGGACCGGGATGGTGGTGACAAGTCCTCGTTTTCTGTTGCCCAGCTCAAAGAAGCAATAATGGATCCCAAGGCGTGGGTTGTCTTTTGGTTTGGTGTTCTGGTATGCATGCAGTCGCCGGTACTGACTTTTGCATCTCTTGTGATCAAGTCGATTGGTTATACTAACCTTGAGACTATGCTATATACGGCTCCATCGGGAGCTGTACAAATTGTTTTGTTGTGGATCGGTGTCGGTCTAGTGTTTATCTTCCCTAATCAGCGAACGCTGGTCATTCTTATTCTTATTATTCCGCCTCTGATTGGGACTGTGTTCTTGATGAAGTTGGATGTGACTGCTCAATGGGGTTTAATTGTTGCCTCGTGGCTGGTATGTATTTCTATTGACCGGGCCAGGTTTCTGTTGTTAACCTATTTTTTGCAGTCTTCATGCATTACCGCCTCCATGACAATACTTCTTTCACTTGCGGCATCGAATTTCAAGGGAAATACAAAGCGCGCTGTTGTGAACGGCATGTTTTTCATCGGTTACTGTGCTGCATGCATTGCCTCGCCTCAACTATGGACTCACAGCCCTCGTTATACGGAGGGTGTGATAACATCCATCGTGACATGGTGTCTGCTTTTCGTGGTGGTGATTTTATTCCGCTTCTTGTGTGTGTGGGATAATAAGCAGCGTGATGAACAGGCTGCCAGTTCTGGCATTGTTAGTGTGGATCAAGAGGTCAAATTGGACGAGAATGGGTTGCCACAGACAGACCTCACGGATAAGCAAGACCGACAATTCCGATATGTGTGGTAACTGACTGTTTATATTCGTCTTGGGAAGTATTTCTTGGAGGCTAGCTAATATGACTTGTACTACTTTGTTGTAATGTATAGCACCAGAAACGTAAAATCCATAACGCGAAAGAAATTATCTATAAAAAAAAGACATCTCAAACGAGATCCTAAAATAAACAGTGTTGAATTAAATATAACCTCGGTAGCATGATCAAAAGCCAAATATACCCGATTGTTGAAGACCTGCGTCCTCAAGTACAGAGGCTACAGAACGGCCGATTATTGTTCAGAATAAATACTAGTTGTTCAATATGCGTACACTATGTTAATATAGGAGCGCGATGCCAAATTACGACTGCTCCTTGATGATATCGGCCGCACGCTCAGCAACCGCATACACGGTGCTCTGAAGGTGACCGCAGACCTGGAAAGGCATGACGGAAGCATCCACGACACGAACGTTGGAGGTTCCGTAAACCTTCAGCGATGTATCGACAACACCACCAAGTTCCTTGGGCAGCATGCCGGCTGTGGTAATCGGATGGAAGTTTGATCGGACTAGTGAAATGAAATGTTAGCAATGGAGCTCCCAAGCAAGTCGAAAGATACACGTACATTTGCTGTAGATAAAAGTAGACCAGGCCTTGTCATCCGCACCAGCAGCAACAGTAGAAAGACCGGGGGTGATCTCAGCACCAGCCATATCAGCGAATGGCTCAGTCTTGAAGATATCACGAATAAAGCGTGCCGCCTGTGCCTGAGCGTGGAGATCAAAGTCCAGCATGAAGTACTTGGGGTCAATGATAGCCGGGGCTGTGGGGTCTGCGGAAGAAAGGTGAACGCTGCCGCGAGAGAAGGGAACAGAGCCCCAGTATTCGCTGCTGTATGCGGCTCCAGAGGCCGATAGGAGGATCTCCGCAACAGGAATTTCATCCTTGAAGATCAGATCCCACTGGATCTTGAAGAAACGGTAGATGTCGCGGGCTTTGGTGATGTTGCCGTTGGCGGATGCAACCTGAGCTGCATAAGCGGGAAGCTTGCGAAGAAGTTCGGCTCCCAGTGCGGTGGAGTTGGGGAAGAGCTGGTCAGCTGAGGGGTAGGCGACGTAGTCAGCGCTCTTGTCGCTGCCGTAGGTCTTCTTTGACTCGAACTGGAGGCCGTTGTTCATTTGATCCTGCAAGTTTTCGCCGACAGTTGGCAGGTTAACCTTGGTGGCGATTCCGTGCTTGGAAAGAATTCTAGTTGGGGGAGAGTTTGGGTTAGCTTTTGTCAAATGCTAAACCGAGGCAGTGCTATGCTTACTGTGGGTTTCCGACTCCGGAAAGCTCGAGCAGAACGGGGGATTTCAATGCGCCAGCAGCGAGAATTACTTCACGAGTAGCCTTCACCACGGTCTTCTTGCCGTTGGAAAGAGTGACTTCGACACCGTTTGCGGTGACCTCTTCTCCATCCTTCCAGGTAATCTTGTTGGCGTGTGTGTTGAGCCAGACATGGAGGTTGGTTCTGTTCTGGTAAGGATAATAGTAGGCACGAGCAGCATCCTCACGGATGTTGAGGTCAGCATCAACCGTCTTGGGATACAGACTGTATCCGACCATGTCTCCGCTATTGGCATCCCGGTTGTACGGAACAGGAACATCGAGGTTCTGATAGGTAGCGTTCAACTTCTGAGCCAGACCGTCGTTCAACTGTGTTGAAGACCAGCCAACCTTCACGGGCCCAGTAAAGCCGTGGTAGGCCGGGTCAAAGGCAACACCGGATCCCTCCAAGAATGGGTAATTTGCCGGATCTTGCAATTTCTCGCTCTTTTTGAAGTAGGGGAGGAGATTCTTCCAGTTCCAGCCCTTGTTTCCGATGGCCTCCCATGAGTCGATCTGGGCTGCCTGGGCACGGAGGTAGGCCATGCCGTTGATGGTCGATGTTCCTCCGAGTGCCTTTCCGGCACGCACAATTTGTGAGGATCCACCGGCATATTCTTGGGCTGTCGTTTCGTAGGCCCAGTCAATGTCTGTACCGAACGCTTTACCGTATCCGAGAGTGTTGGTCACGTTTGGGTTGTTGTATACGGAACCGCCAGCTTCAATCACGAGGACCGTGGTGTTCTTCTGCTCGGACAATCGGTTTGCAACAACGAGGCCACTGGTGCCACCTCCAACGACGATGTAATCGTAAGTCGAGTCCGACTTGTGGGAGACATGGGGAACTGCAGCTGCTAGTGGAAGCAGGGCAAGGCCGAAGAGGCTGCGCATGATTGCTATAATTCCGGTTGTAGGGGAGAGTGTTCAGGGAATATAACAGAGCTTGTTTCCTAGTGATTTCCTCGAGGCTAGATGAACGATTTATATTTCCGGGTCCCCTAATGATTTGCAAGCATGGCGATCCACCTTTGATTCAGGAACATGGCGGAACCCTTTGTCACCTCAGACTAATTCCTCAACACGCGATTTAGGTACCCATTGCTCCGTAGTCCGTAGCCAAGCCTAAGCCCAACAAGTAGCGACCGAAATTAGAAGTAAATCCTTCTGAGGTTACAATTGTGGATATGAAGAACAATCCTGACACCTGAAATCTCCGTTGTTTCCCCGTTATAGCGCCGGTAAGCAAGTTTAAAGTTCCTGTAGTGCCTCTCGATGCATAAGTCCCTACTTGTTGATACCACAATCTCTTCCATCGATCCACTTCAATCAGCGGAAGATGGCCGCAGTAGGTCTTACTCATCTTTAGTCAGGAAGAAAGTATCCACCTTGGAAGAGTCGGGATTAATAATAACGGCATGCCGATCTTATTCGCTTCGGAGTGTAGATCGTGCCGAATCTCCACATCTTGAAACTTCTAAGACACAAAGATAACTAACCGGACCCCGGTGCTGTGTTTCACTCGTTTCTCGTTTTCGTATGTTGTGGAAGCTGTTTTAGTGAACAGTCGGCGATATCATATCCCGGGGGGCTATGCAATAATCCGGCTATGCAATGCCAACATCCTATACTCCATATCTGATAACCATTGTAACTACTTCGCGGATTGGTTTCCTTTTGTTGGGAACTTCACATTTACACTTTTGATCTGATAAACAAAAGGGTATGCCCTTAAAATGTTAGAAAACAAATGGCGAGTGGCGTCACTTGTGGATACAATGCGGAAATTTTCGACCCTAATCACGGAGGACCCTGCCAAAGTACAATGTCGTGATTCGAGAACAGTTTACTGCGTACATACAGAGTAGAGAAACAGTTTTGTCAGAGAGATAGAGGGCACCAAACAACCGTCTTAGAATAAACTCACCTCCAAAATATACTATGTTGTATATCCAACACGCCGGGCTAGTACGTGAAACATTTGGAGTAGCACCAACTTTCAAATTAAGGATAAAAACTCTTCACAAACTGACACTACCCACTGAGATGGGCCGTAATTATGTGGCATATGCAGATGAGCAGAAATCGTGCTGCACATAGTCCATTTGTTCTGCAGGCATCGGGGATTTCAAGGGGCGTCCACCGGGAATCTGCGGGATCGCCAGGAACGCGGTCCAAATCTCCACAAATTCAACATGATCTTCAAGATCTTCGATTGGAACATTCTCATGTAGGGCTTTTATTGCGCTTTCAGTTTTAATCCCTTTGAAGTATCTATCCACATTACTTGTACTCCGTACATTGTGCCACAATACAGGGGACCTCAGCCATTATTGATTCGTGGCGTTTCTAAGAACATTCTGAAACAGATTATCTAGTCTATCAGCATCCATTCCCTAAAAGGTTAATCCCCGGTAGATTCAAAGCATCCACTGCATCCTCATCACCCAAGCCATCAAGATCCTTGCGCAGCCAAAACGACCGGAAGCCCTCCACCAATCTCTGGGTGAAAGGTGCCACCTCGACATCCTCCATAGGGGCAAAAGAAAGACGAATATACCGATAAGCTTTCTGGGCAGATGTAGGTGTCGCAGCGAACATCGACCCCGGGCCGACCAGACAAAGATGAGGTTTCTTGGTCAAATGAATCCAAAGCGCCTGTCCGAGTCGCTCGGGGGAATATTGTGAGCGCAAGGGATGGGTATCAACCCGAGTCTCAACCCACACGAACATGCCACCCATCGGCCAGACAAACTCATACATCTGCACTCGATCAACGACCTCCCAGGAATCGATGTGGTCTTCACTCGATCCATGGAAAAGATACTTGTTCTCTTCTAGAATCATGCACATGGCCTGCATGCGCGTTTCATACCCGGCGCGTAACCCTTCCAGCCACCGTACCCAGCCATCCATGTGCCAGCCCGAAGCGATCTGTTTGGATGATTTGGTGGATTTATTATCCTGTTGACCAACAATCATCTCCGCTACTAGTGATTGAACAAATCCAGATGGTTGTTGAGTTGTCACTTCTGTTATGCGAGTGAGACGTTCGATGATAGCCGGCTGTGCTGTGATCCAGCCGAGACGACTACCCGGTGCAATGGTCTTGGAGAAAGTGTCGAGTCGTACTACTCGACCCTCTGTGTCGATGGATAGATATGAGGGGACGAGTGAGTCCAGGTAGGCATAGCCTGAGGATTTGCCCTCTGCGTTGTAGTTCTTGGTGTATAGATTTGGTTCTGAGGATGAGCCACGGTAATGAACCGTCTTTTCATAAGCGGATGGGAACTGCAAGTTCCAATATGGCTCGTCCTCGATGATAATCACGTCGTATTTCTGACACAGGGCGTAGATCTCCTTTCGGCGTTCGACAGAGAGAGTTCCACCCGTGGGATTTTGGCCAGTTCTCATCATTCTGTCAGCACACATTCACCCCTTTTTTTTTTTTCTTTCTGCTTTTCCGTTTCTTTGCAAAGGATATATACTCACGACACAGTATACATCAAATGAGGCCGTCTGCCACGCCGGAAATCCCAATTCTCCAACACATCCTGTAATCCCCCTTTCCCACTAGCAAGCATACCCTGACCATCCATCACGACCCCGGCGACATTCAACCCACGCGGCGACACCGTCTGGATAGCATTCATATAAGCAAACTCCTCACACAAGACACCCTCCCGCTGCTGAATCCAATCCCGGTCGGGATTCCATATATTCGTAAATGCTTCAATGGCCTTTGAAAAGCCATCGGTCGATCCACAGGTCAACACCACCTCGGGACCACCCACATAGGGTACATTTGGGTGGAGATGGTCTCGTGTGAACGAGCGCAGAAAAGTAGTTAAAGGAGGGTATCCTTCGGCGGTGCCATATTGGAGGGCGGTTGTTAAGTCGATTTTGCGAGTGACATCTGCTGTGGGACTCTCCTTGGGGACTGTTACTTGGCCGGAGTGTGTATCTTTTTTATCTTTGGCTTCGAATCGCTGAGGTAGAGCGACTTTTGCTTCGAGTGTATCGTAGGGGAAATAGGATACATGTGGTAAACCTAGTCGAATTAGTATATGTTAGAAGTAAGTGGATTTCTCTTCTTTTTTTTTACCTCCAGCGAAATTAGCAATTCCGGGTGTCTGAAAGTATTTATAGAACCCTTTTACACTGCTGGGTTTCTTGTTCTTGGTCGCATAGGACAAGTGGTGTGACAGGTCCAGTGGTGGAGCTGTCATGATTGCCGATCTAACGGTGTTGCATAAACAGGGTATTGATGAGGGGGAAAAGCAATTATATAACATACACATATGTATATGTATATGTATTGAATGAGATAAAAAAGTAATCTCTCTGAATTATTATTTTAGACAACTCAATGTTTTTAATCGGAACTCCCCGGTTAACCCCCCCGCAGTGCTTGATAATCAGGACCAGACTCTAGTGCTCTCAGTCTCCACTAGATCTAACTTCTTTTTGATGGCTTGAACTGATTTGGTTGGCTATAAGTTTGTAGATATCTTATCTGACAGAATTAAGACTGACTATGACGATTGCCACGCAATATTAAGTGATTGGCGGGATTCTTCTGGGGTGATTGGTTTCTCATATGGCGAGCTCGGAGTATAATAGAAGCAAAATACGGAAAGCAAGTCGAACTACTCCGTACACTTTAAGCCATTCTACCTACCTCGATGGGTCTGTAGGTTCATCGCATTTTCTTTTTGGGGGCTAGTTCGAGGTTGGCTTTGTTCTAACGGCATTCACTTATACCTCACTCCAGCGTCTATGGGAAATTAGTATGAGACTGTCTCTTTTTAAAATATTCACCACTCTATTAGTGTTAAAGCTAGAAGCATGAGAAGAATCACAGAATATAGAATATAGAATATAGAATATAGGTGAAAAGGTGTAAATGTGATTGATTTCCATCACTATGAAGATATTGACTCCGACTGAGCGCGTGCTCGTATGGACGCGACTGGACGTGTTCATATCTGGCCGGGTTAATTTCTTAAAAGTACGATAAAGTGTCAGACTTATCGCACCTCCAAGAAGTCATGATCTTCTCGTCAATAGTCCGCAGACCCTACGCCGTCGGGTTGCGAATAGGTCTTCCAGGTAATTCTATAGAAAACCCTCGTTTGAAACGCGTGCCTTCTGGATACGTAATAATAGATCAAATCCAGAGTTGTCGCGTAAAACGTATTGCCGGATATCCGAATTCTCGGATATAGGATCCTCTGGAATATCGACACACCCAGCGCCATCGAATGAAGAATGAGTCCCCATTTCCCCCATATTCAGATATCATAAGTACTAGAACAGCACTAGAATAGCACTCCTCATTTTAGTCATAATTATGAGGTTTCGTCTTGCTGATATGATTGAAGTCGACTCCGAAGCCGAACGTCTTTCGCGGTTCGCGGTGGATCAAATTCACAATGTGGCCCACAAAAGGTTGTCAGTTATGAATTTTAACAGGACAAGCCGTAATCAGCGGCAACACTATGTCCATCTCCCCTGCAAGACCCAGTTCTTTTTTTCTAACGCCTGGTGGCCAACCCTAAAAAAATGAACGGGAGATGGATCCAAGAACTACCGACTCAAATCTTCCACTTCGTACCCTTCACTCTTTTCCCCAACACCTGGAGAGGTTGGATATATGATTTTGATTCATAATGGGGGACAGCAGCATGAATCTAAAGCCGGTCGAGTCGGCGCAGTCACTCGCTTCGACTTTCTCGCCCATCCACGAGGTCTTTTTCGTTGCCATTGTTTGCATGGGTCAATTTATGACACAAACCAATATCGGAATATGTCTTTCGCCGCTTGATATTGTCGGCGATAGCTTTGGTATAGATGACCCCGGCGTTTTGAGCTGGTTCATGGCTGGGTACTCCTTAACTGTGGGCACATTCATCTTAGTGTCTGGCCGGTGCGGCGATCTATTCGGTTATCGTCGAATGTTCATCATCGGATTCTGCTGGATTGCGCTTTGGTCTCTTGTTGCAGGTCTCAGCGTCTATTCGAACTATATCCTCTTCATATTTGCACGTGTCTTCCAAGGCATCGGTGGCGCATTGCTGATGCCCAACGCATTGGCTCTTCTTGGAGCCACTTACCAACAAGGAAAGAGAAAGAATATGATTTTTGCCATCTTCGGTGCCGCTGCCCCGAACAGTGCCCTTTTGGGATCTGTCTTCGGTGCGATATTCTCTCAGTTGGCCTGGTGGCCCTGGACATATTGGACCCAGGCTATCGTTGCTCTCTGTTGCGCTGGATTAGGCCTGCTCGTGATCCCGTCTATTCACCATGACACGCCCTTTGATAAATCCTTCTTGGGCCTTCTAAAAGCTCTTGATGTGCTTGGTGGAGCTTGCGGTATCGGCGGCCTAGTGCTTGTGAACATCGCATGGAACCAGGCGCCTATCGTGGGATGGAGCGAACCCTACGTCTATGTCCTTCTGATCATTGGAATTTTGTTGATCGCGGCGTTCTTCTGTGTCGAATTCTGGGTAGCCGAACACCCCCTCATTCCGTTCCATGCATTCAGTCGCGATGTCTCGTTTGTCCTGGGTTGTGTTGCCTGCGGTTGGGGCTCATTCGGAATCTGGATCTACTACTTCTGGCGATTCGAAGAGAAGTTCCGTCAGGTAACTCCTCTCCTGGCATCTGCTCAGTTTGTCCCCGTGGGCCCGGTGGGTATCATCGCATGTGTTGTCACCGGATGGCTGATGGGCCGCATGCGCCCCGGGTTGATCATGGTGTTGTCAATGACTGCCTTCACGTTAGGCAATGTTTTGATGGCAATTGCTCCGGTCCACCAGACCTATTGGGCCCTGACATTCGTTTGCTTGTTAGTTATCCCTTGGGGTATGGATATGTCGTTCCCTGCAGCGACTCTGATGTTGTCAAATGCGGTCGAGCGCAAGCATCAGGGCGTCGCTGCATCATTGGTGACTACTATCGTCAACTACAGCATCTCGCTAAGTTTAGGACTCGCCGGCACTGTGGAAGTTCACGTAAACAATGGAGGTCACACTCCCGATGATGTTTTGAAAGGATATAGGGGTGCGTTATATTTGGCTGTTGGTCTTGGTGGGTTAGGGATGTTCCTCAGTGCGATCTACGCATTTAAGGGTTATCGAGATGAGAGACAGTCAGGGAAAGCCAATAACGAGGAGGCTTAGGTATAAGTCAGTGTCTAATTGTATGTAATATTTAATTATAAAATGAACAAACTGGTCAAAATCAAGCTTAGTACTTAGCTGGGAACAAGATCATCAGATAATATTTACTGGATGTTAGGTCATTTCAGTTTATTAGTCTTCTCCATACGTAGTTATCTATCACCTTCAACGTCACATGGCGACTGCAACCCCTAGGATCAGGCAAAGGCTTCAACAGGGAAGTATCTGACTCGGTACGAGGTTTCCTTGACCATATTAAACCACCTTGCCTTCCAACCCGGCAGGCCGATCCTGATTGGGCCTTTTCCAATGTGTGGGATCAACAATTCCACATCAGAGGAATCCAAGTTTCCGGCCAAGACAGATCCTAAAAGAGATGTAAGTCCAAACCTAGCTAAAGCTTCAAGCTCAGGGGCTTCTGAGGTCCATTTTGTGGTGCTGTAAATTCTCTGACTCTCTATATGCTTCTTGGATCTCCTTCTCGATCCGTAGTCAGGGATAATATACAACTCAGTCAATCCCTTATTCGACCAAATCTTCATACAGATAGACGCGAAGGGTCGGGTTACTAATGGGGACCTGCATCAAGATAGGCCTGATCCGGAAAATAAGAGGCTTCATTGTCGGTATCGTGGAGTCCACTGACTCCATAACTCGATGCCGCACATAAAGTATTCCAGACTCTTGATGTACATCTCGAGATCATGTGTCCAGCTTTCCATGTTGTTGTGTCGAATTTCATTAGTGGATTGCTTGAGAGCGACCTCCAATTCCCGACAGTAGCTATACATCAAGCGCTTGCATGCTGTGTATGGTAGTCCTGTCTCGTTGGCAAGAATGTAGATGGCGGAGAGTGGCCGAGCACCATCGGTTGGGTTCGCCTGGTATACTTTCCATTCTCGCTCCCAGCTATAGATATCATTCATAACACTGACATGCCGAAATGCGGTGCTTTCCAAAGCAGCGGTCTTTTTGAGTTCGGGGGTAGTAAGATAGAGCTTGGCACCGAATCTAATGAGAGCTGTGTAGTATCTAAAATGGCCGTCAGTACTCAACAATGATATCCGAACATAAACAACAACGACAATACATACGGTCTGCCCACATCTATCTCCCTAAATTTGAGGTATGATCCGAGAGTTTTTATTGTGCTCCTCTCTTGAGATGTCTGAGCCTGCAGAAGTTGACAAAATCCCTGGGCAACGTCATTTGTCAGAACCTCATCCATACTTCGCATGGCCAGGACAGTATCGTGAAGCATCCACTCAAGGCAAATACTTCTGTCGGGGCTCGCTGTTCCAAGCGCAATTGTCATAACCCTGTCCCGATACGACAGCATTTGTGTAAAGCTCATTTTTTCAAGTTGATCTATCTCAAAGGTCAATAGATGTCCAAAACCCAACCTCCGGCCATGAGAGCTCACCATCAATAAGTAAGGACAAGTAAAGCATCTTGCATGTCAAATCAATCCGATCATCTAGCGTCAATGGGAAAAGGTGACTAAAGGCGCGGGAGAACCCAATACAAAGGAACCCCTTTTTCTCCTTCTCGCTGGCGAAATTCCAATTGTTGCCGAAATAGGGCTCAACCTGAGCTTGAATTTGTTCCCATCCTAGTGGATGGGTTTTGGATTCCAGTTGGCGTGTTGGAATCTCGCAAGGGAAATTTCGTGGTGTTGAGTACTGTCTGGCCAATTTGTTTATTGAATAGATGTGGGACGAAGAGATCGGGCGATTGACAGCCAATTCCACTTCAAATCGACGTTCATTTGCCAATCTCTTCCAGATGCAAGCCCTTTGAAATCTATGCATGGCAACTTATGTCGATTGGGTTTCATTTGAGTTTTTGGTTGGCGATTGCGAGTCTCCACCACAGATGCTTCCCAGGTGCACATAATTACGCACGGACCATCGAAACGTGATGTCACTCCATATCGACCAACCATGGTCCATGTCACTCTTCTTTTAACGCTTATCTCTAATTCTACTCCAAGCTTGCTTCGTACATATATGTACGTATAACATCCAATCGACATTCTCTCCCCATTACTATCTCATCTTGCAGGCTGAACTCAATATTAGAAATCAGTCTACCCCGCCAATCCAATCGTCAGCGTTTGCAAGAGAAAGAGAGAGGCCAAGACCTTCATACTGACATATGGTTCCAGCTTCGGCTTCTATCGGCCATCAAAGCTCTCTGCAGGTAGCCCTACGGCGCCTCAGTGCAATCAAAGCATACAGTGGGAGTTTCCCCAGCAGTTCTTTGAGTCTGTCAACAAAGGCTGCCACAATGAGCACACCGTCAGAGAACCGACAGCCTGCCCCATGGCGTGATATCCTTGATTCTCATCTCGAACAAACACCTGGATATGAATTCACAATTGCAACAATTGGTTACAATGCTCAACAGCGTCCTGTACCTCGCGTGCGGACTTGTGGCTGTCGTGGTTTCTTCCCAGAACTCGAGCTCCACCCTAAGGGCCAGGAAGCTATGGATCAGCAGGTGGAAGGGGGTGGCAATCCACCCGTGTTCGAAAGTGACATGCTGTCATTTACCACTGATGCTCGAATGGACAAGCTTCCTCAACTAGAGTCCTCGGGTCATGCGATTGAAGCGGTGTTCTGGCTAAAGGATCTCATGACTCAGTGGCGCATCAAGGGGACGGCATATGCAATCGGCAACCCAAGTGGAGAGGATGCAGAGGAAGAGAAGACCTCTCGAAATGAGATAAGAAAAGCATTGAGGGTCAAGGGGGATGATGACAGCGACATTGCAAAGTGGACATGGGAAAAGGCTGTCACAAAATACTTTGCAAACCACTCCCCTGTCGCACGAGGTATGTTGTCTCTATATTGGTTCTTGTGTTTTATTCCTACATTGATCTTATACCAAATTGAAAAGCCCTGTTTTCCTGTCATCGCCAGCCCATACTGACCAAGAATCTAGGTTCTTTCCGAAATCCTCACCCTGGACAACCTAGATCCTCAACTCCCAGCCAACTAGATCTCAAACTAGGTCAAAAGGTTCTGGACCTCAATGACCCCGTTGCCCGGGCAAATTTCCGAGTTGTCGTTATTCGACCGGATGAGGTTGAGCGTTTAGATCTTACTGATCAAGAGGACGCCAAAAGATGGAACTGGACGTTGATTGACGGAAGCGATGGTTCTCGGTGGGATGAGGTTGAATTGTGGCCGTGATTCTACCAATACTACAAAGACATTCATTTTCTACACGTTTAGGCGAAGTTGTATTCCAAAGAATAAGCATGAATTGGGCCATCTACGTTGAATGTTTTCATCTTAAGTTATAAGGCTCTGCGTCTATACGCATTAATGGAATACTTCGAAAAAGACCCCCGTTCAATGCCTTGGTAGTTTCCGTAGGTGGTGGTTAGAAGCTGCACCGAATGAGTGGGGTTATCAAATATGCTTGATTTGCGTGGTTTGCTTGATGTGAGGTTGACGTGTTGCTCTGGTTGTCGCATTGCTTGAAAGAATCTTCACTCTTGTCAACCTGTCGCAACTCGACCACAACGACTAATCCAACGACTAATCCGCGTCACACGCGCGACACTTACCTTTTGACTTCTCATTTCCTTCAATCTCATTAGTGAAAGTGAGTGCCTTCAAATCTCATTCTCTTACCCACATTATCCCAGCACATACCTTACCACCAGCACGTTCAAAGAGTGTCTGAGACCAAAATGCCTAACAATAACCCTGCCTGTGCTGACTGCAAAGCCAAGAAGAAGCGGTGCATCCACCGCAACCAACCTGTGAAGGTCACCGAGGCTGAAGCTGTCCCAGCCAGCATGTCTTCCCCCTCCGCTCCCCCTCCCCCTCCTCCTCCTCCTCCTCCTCCTCCTCCCGTCCCGACTCCCGCGGCGACTCCCACCCCTGTCGCTCCCCCCGGCGTAGCCACCCGAGGCCGCCGCAAGGCCGCTGAGGATAAGGCCAAGGCCAAGGTACGTAACATCGATCCTCTGACTTCTCTTTGGTGTTGTCATCCAGCTAACGCATGGATCTAGGAGATGAGTCCCGCTCCGGCGGACTCCAGCGACGAGCTTTCCTCCGTGCCCTCCGAGGCCGAGGAGAAGCCGGTGGTGAAGAAACCCACCAAGCGCACTCGCCGCGCCAAGCCCACCGCCCCCGAGTCCCCGATCGGGGCCCCTGACCTCTCCTCCGATAACCTTCATGCCGCCTCCACCATGTCCGTCCACCGCGTGTGGGCGCGCGAGCTTCAGGGCAACCTCCAGGAACTGGAGAGGGCCATGCAGGCCTTCAATGAGGCTCACCGCGATGGCCTCGCCGCTCCCCAGGCCTTGAATGAGGCCCACCGTGAGACCCTCGCCGCCGCCCAGGCCATCCAGCGCACTGTCAATGGCTGGATTCAGACCTGGGCGGCCTCTGGTCGTTGAGCATTCTCAACGTTCATCGCCGCACCCCTCCCACGCTTCGGTCCTGGTTTCTTTGGTTCTCATGCGTTGGGATGGAAATTTGCGGTCGGTTGAGATGTTATTGGGGGGAATTTTACTGGTTTTGATCTGAGAGGAAATTCTTCGATCCCTGATATGGGACGTACGCGACCAGGTTAGGATAATTCACGTGGCTTGAAGCCACGTGAGCCTGGTTTGCACCCATGGATCTGTTTGTTTTGTTTTCGAGAAACGTTCCTGGTGTCCCCTGGACACCTACTTAATCCATGGATTTTCGAAGTCGAATCGTCCCTTGTAAACATAAACCCCTATGCCTAGGTAGTAGTAGATTCGACATGTATATTCCATACTAGCATAGCCCAATGTTGAATGAGTTATTTGTATGTCACGCGTGAAGCCTAGAACTAGAACATTCAATGTAGTCGTCTTGAAAAAATATATATATTATTTTCAAAGTGATTTGGAGGGTTAGGGCCTGATATGGACATATACCTTGGGAAGTTCCCAGGACTGTACATTAGCGAATGCGAAGAAGTGTATGATACCAATGGCCAGCTCTCGATTTCCACCGATCAGCCAACCACCGTTGCCTATCAAAACACAGTGGGACCCGAGCCTCCAACCAGGGACACTCCCGGTTCTTCCGCGGGAGGGATCGTCCGGCTCCCCAATAGTGTGTCCCAGGGAACTCCATTTGTTTTTTTCCAAGGTTGGTATGTATTGGAGTATTTTACTTTCACAATACTCGTATTCCCCGTGATCCCCGTGATCCCCGAATCCCCGGTTTCTGGTCCCCGACCGTTACGTGTCAAACCTATCTTAGGAATGGTACCCGTCACGGTTGATGTCTACAAAGTCTACAAAGTACTCCGTACAGGGTTCTCATCAAATTTAATTGTCTTTTTTTTTTCTAATTGGCCTGGTCTAATTCAACAATCTCCAGGTCTCCAGCTATCTCCCCATGTATTTCGGTTGCTGGGAGGCTGGACTTTCCGAAGAATGGGTGGCTTGAGTACAGCGTTTGGATGATCCGGACCATTCTCATCATGATCATCACAAACTTTTTTGGAGCCTATGCAAGACTTGTTACCATATCCAATGGTCAACTACATAACTACTCCGTAGAGGAAGCTAAAGTACTAATGGAGCACGGAGTACTCCGTATACTCAGTTCCCTAGGGCAACACTACTCTTAGTCTGCATGAACTGACACTGACACATGCAGTAATCCACCTCACCGCTTGAGTGATCATGGTACAAGCGGTCCAATCATTAATGAAAGAAGAGAAGTTGTAGATGCGGTTAGCCCTAGGATATGCAGGATATGGCACAGGATTCCTATCAAATACATCAGGTTATGGACAGAGTATATATTACTAATATACGGTACTCCGTACACCGTACCAAGGTATGACCCACTAAACAAGGTATTTACCATACCAATACCATACTCTTCGATTTCTCCATTCCCAAAGGTTCTTTTATTCTCTTCATCTCTCCCCCTCCTCTCTGCTTCACCGTTACTTGCACTTTTAACTGCAGATCATATATCATTGAGGGGTCACTAATCCCTTCTCTTCTCGCTTTCTTCGGCACCTTTTTGTCTCTCCACCCTTACGAATTCTGGTCGAACTCACGATTTACGACGAAACGAACACCAGAAACACCTCCCCAATTATAATACTGTGACCGCCCATTCTTTAATTTCGAGCCTCTGAAAAAGTGTGGCAACGGGGGATTCAATAATTTGTTATGGCCATGGCATCAATGGATGCTCTTGGGGCCTTCACCCACATGAAAGACAATATTCCTGCCTGGATCACTCGCGTTTCAGAACTCGCTACACACACTCACAAGAAACACGATGAATACTCCGAAGCATACAGACGCCACGCAAACTTCAAGTCCCGCCGACGCAAAAACAGCTCTGTTTGCTCCATCCACACCAATGACCTCGTTCCGATCGCAGAAAGAAAGGGTCCCGGCCCAGAACCTCTGGCCCTGGGGACACCACAGGATGCGCCCGAGCAAGGTCAACGTTCAGGTCGGAAGCGCACTACAGATGAGGCCCCATCAGTCGAGTCCAATGAAGAACACAACATGTTGGTAAGCACGCGGCACAATGTCATCATTGAGTATGATGGCCACACACAACAGACGCTCGAGGCAATTGTACGCGATATCGGGGTGGCCAGGAACAACATCAGACGAGGACAGATGTCATTGATGCCGCGCACCGGACTACGCTCGGGCTTGTTGAGCAAAGGCATGATGAATATGCCGAGTGGACTGGGACAGACCGGGCCACTCTCTTGTGTTCGCAGCACCCGGACCACATCTGGAGTTGTCGGTATCTCTGGGACCAGCGCACTTCGGAAAGACTCTCCTTTTGACTTCGCAGACAAGCAATTAGAACTTGCTCATGCGCTTTGCGAGACAGCAGCTTACCAAGTCCTCCGATCTGGCGATTGTGGCACGGAATTGGACGGCGTGGAGGAGAAATTCAAGATGCTACTCGAGGCGGCTATCAACGAGGTCGATCGTATCATGGCAGAAAAGAAACAACAAGAAGAACACGAGCAGAGACAACAAGACGGGACTGCGGAAGAAGGACCTCCCAAGCCGCCCCCTACTCCATCCGCGGCCCGACTCGCCATGGTTGCTGCCATTGCTGCGAACAAGCCCTCAATGGCCACGACAGGCGCCATTGAAGTCGATGATAACTCATCTCTTTCGGCGGAGTCGATTGACATCACTGCATTCCGATCCACTCGGATCCGAGTGTAAACACTGGCACAGCCAACACTTGACCTCATATTAGCGATTTAGCGTGTGTTGAAACCCTTCCAGCAAAACCATTACAGCCAGTTGATACCTTTGATCTGTTGAGACCATTTCTTTCTCTTTGATTGGCCTTCTTTTTTTTGCCTTTCTGCATCTTTGATTGCGATCTGATTTGTAGTTACGGGGGCGCGCATACCAATTACTCCATTCATTCCCTTATTTGCGATCCATGTTTTACTGTTCTTTCTCACTGTCTTTGATCACATTTTTTTCAATATTGTCCTTGTTTTGGGGTACATATCTCCTGCCTGTCTCTTGCATCAGCTCATGACTCATTCCCAAGGGAGCACGGCGTTGGGATCGGCGTTTTTATTGTTTTTTTTGGTTTCCTGGGCCTCTGCGTTCTTTGCGTCCATTCTCAGTACATATTTATGGCAGGAATTTGAAGTGCTTTTTTCATGGATATTTCAGCTTTGTTATCAAGTCTGCATACATATAAGGTCTACAACATACGATAAAGAATTGTGCAAAGAATTGTACGGAGTACTACACCGTACGTTAAAGGCGTGGTGGCCCCAACATTCCAACAGATATGAGTCAAGTTCCGCCAATAATGTGAAATGTACAAATGAATTTGGGTCCTTGTCATTATCCTTGTCTTCCCTGTAATAATCCTGGATTCAGCTCGGCAACATCCCAATGCATAACCGTTGCCGTCCCCTGTCTCGGTGCGGGAAGACAACGGCATGCATGTCTTGAGTGATTCGCCAAGCAAAGTCGCCAGGATGGGCTCCGTTGTGGAGTCCAGGAGCCAGTGATACCCAACCTTCCTAATTAAGTAAACAGTCTGGTAATATACATAGTAGTAGCTTGAAGACACAAGTGGGGGGGGGCCTTAACTAGGGGTAAACTTCAGTTCTTTGTACAACTATATGTTGTATACTCCATAACAGATAATAGAGTATCACCCGTGTGCATTGTCGCTCAGATCATCTTTAATGTTCCCCACGTCACCCACGAGGGCTGGGGCGGCAATTTCCTTAATTTGTTTCGCGTTCAAAGTACCTCTTCAAAGGATTTGTACGTATGCACGTATGGCACACACTGCTGTGGAGTACGAAGTACGAAGTACAATGTACATCATGCGACCCATTATAGGTGCCTACTTTGTGCTTAGTACAGAAAAGCCTTGTTTTTATACGTGCGAAGTACTTTGTACACATTTTTCTATATGCATTGAGAGAAAATTCAGCTGAGACATACCTACTCTCCATAACTACGGAGTACAGAGTACAGTTGTACTATGTACTAAAAAACGCCTCTGGCTTAGCTTCCGGTGTGTGCGTGGAGATGATATTACTATGCATGGTCTAGGCACACTTTCTCTCGGTCGATGGATGTGGCAGCTAAGATAATAATAATATATATAATAATATATATGGTGGCTTCCACCTGGCAGCATGCAAGTGCAGGGATCTTGCTTCTCGAATATACAAAGTACGTAACTGAATCAGCTTGAATACAGTCTGTCTGTATTAGTATTATATTCCTTCTTTCTCGTTCTTCCGAGAATCTCTATCTCTAATGTCCCCTTGATAGTCGTCTCACCTTGAGCACAGGCTCTATATTGAAAGATCTCAATTCAATCTAATAAAAACATGGAATATATTAAGGAAGATGCTTAGCATCAAAGCTGAGACTCTTAATTTTAACATTAATACAGTATAAGTATAGTAATTTAATATGTATTCTATACCAAACCCCCGCCCGTCTCTATGCCGATCAATTCGCTGTCAACTTTACCTTCCCCTTTTAGGTAGCGCGGATCATTATTCCAGTTGCTTTTTTTTTTTTTTTTTTTTTTACGGGATCAAAGTACGATGTAAGAGGGGGCAGAAAATTTTGGGTCTTTCTACATTACAGAATTGTTTTTATACCGTTCGACAGTGCTTTACCCCTGTACATACAGAAATGTGTCCTACCCCTTAATAGGAGATTCAATGATGCAGTTACAGTCTACATATCAGACAATCAACAAAAAAAAAGCACAAATTACAACCCAAAATTTGTATTTTAAATTGATATTATCGACCCCACTCCCACTAGCCAGAATTGACAGGTGTCAAAGGACATAGCAAGCCAAGAAAGCCAAGCAAGCCACCATGGTATCCTACCGCAATTAAACCCGGATAACAAGGAGCCCCCATGACGCTTGACGGCAGTGGCCCTTTCTCTGTTAGTGCGGAATTCACAACAAGGATGTGAACACGGTGCATAGGCTATAGTAACCTCCTTCCCTCCTTGGCAAGGGGGTCACAGGATTCTACTAGTTTGCTAGCAGGGAAGATTCTACTAGTATCTATTATTTCAGTTGTTTCAGGGGAGATATCGGTACTTCTGGATGTGATATCTAAATTGCGGCAGAATCAAATCTCGCTTGTAGGTATACTCCGTACGTGGTGTGATGATACACAGCATAAACTTTATGCGGGTATTTGGTTGTCAAAAGGTAAAATCCACCTGGGGCACTCGAAAGAAGCTTACTTGCAGGGGAATGGGGATGATTTGAGTGGATTAAATACGAGTACGAGTAACTAACAGAGCTGTATCAATCACCTTCGTCTTGACAAAAGTACCTAAATGTCACATGTTCACTAGTACTATTGTAAAGTACGAGATATCGTTGTTTGTATCTGCAATCGGGATGTCTACAATGTACTCTATAGCAGAATAAAGTCGAGGATGTCTCAGTAATAGAGCCGGATTAGTGATTGACTGATGGTTCTCAATCCAATGGCTAGATCGCTCATTTTGTAATACTCGAGAAGTCATGTGCGGTATACGGAGGAAAATATTGAACAATATATATTTTATGCCCGAAAAAAATGAAGAACCTCACTATACTACATAGACTTCTTTACAGGGACAGGAGATTGGTGTGATATTCAAGTTCTATAGTCTCCCAGTAAGCTGTAATATGAATATTAGATGGTATAATAAGGATTCCATTTAATATATATATATTATTGAGTCATGGCCGACCATGGTTATCAGAGTTACTGACTTCCCGAGATTTGATATCCATCTATGGATGTCATTCATCGGGATTGTACTTACTTAGTCCAGAACAACTGTGCCAAATCCATTAACAGGCAAAAAGACATTGCAATCATTTCAATGATATAATGAATATTAAAAACATATAGGTAGGTAATCAAAAAGATAAAAGATATTGCATTGACGGGGAATCGAACCCCGGCCACTACTTATCAACCACTTCAGATGAAATGATATGGAAGAGTAGTATTCTACCACTGAACTACCAAAGCTTCTTATTGATTTTGTTGCCTTGTAACGTATTCTGACTTCCTAAAATCTGAATCATTTTTCATTTATAAAGGTGTGGGATTCGAATTCCCCCACCTTCGAAGTCCACTCTCCTCCCTACCTAATTATTGAATACAGCGCTCTGTGTTAATCCAGGTTCTAACATAGTGATGGTATATATTATTATATGGTATACCCTAGGACTATAGTGAAATGAAGTTTCTTACGCGTGAGGGACTTCGTGCCGCGAAGCGGAATTGGATTGGACCGGGATTCATTATTTGCAAAATGAAGCAGTGTCGCTAGAACTGCCAGTCCCCGTCTCGGGGGAGCAGCAAGTGCGGAGGATAAAAATATACGGATCTCCAATGACGCCGGAGTTTGGCCTTTGGGCCTTCCAGTATCTTTCAATCCGCGACGTGTGGACCGGGCGCATCCCCGATGATACTGATATTCTGGTGGTGCATGGCCCCCCGGCTCTATATGGTGACTGTGATGGGGAGAAGGGACCGGATGGAAAGATCAAGGTTAAAGGGGATGGGTATCTATTGCGCGAGATACAAAGAGTAATACCCAAGATGGTTGTCTGTGGGCATATCCACGGGGCATTTGGTGTTACTGTCATCCACCACGATGGAATCGAGGACGTTATGAATGGACTGCAGATGCGATGGGAAGATTATGATATACTTGGAGCTCTCAAACAGAGCATATGGAGCAAGATCACTATGGGGAGGAATGTTGAGCACCCGGAAGAAACACTCGTCGTCAATGCCGCCGTTGCACCAAGTGCTCTGAGAAGCGAGGATAAAAGCGCAATTGCTATCGATTTTCACTGAGTACAAATATATATAAGAGCAAAGATCCATCATATCATAACTCATCGGAAAATGATAGCCAACAGGTTCAACCTTCAAATTAAATGAATATGCGGTTGCCAATGCAGGATATTTTTCTTATTATCGTTGTGGAACATAGCATCTCGAGTACTGTCTTTCCTGAAGCGTAGATTACAGCCGGTGTCCTGGCTTTGCACATAGCCTCAAGTGCAGTTGCCAAACCAGAGTCGGGCAGGTTCTCTCCCACTTTCTCTGTTCACACGAGGTCAAGTTCTGAGTTAGGTGAGCTACTCTTCACCCAAGTCTCTCGTCTTCCTTTCTAACATTTCAGAGGTCTCCCACCATCTTCCTCTTTTGCCATTCCCATCGTTGCAAATACATGCTTTCCTCCGATACCATGGATTCAACGGACGACGAGGTTACCCAACCTGATTGGCAAGTGCTGGATTTTTCCAACATGATGACACTAAACAGTCATGCCCTCAACTGGTACAACTTTTCGACCAGTTATCCCGATGGACATTTCAAAGGGAAACAACCAAAGGATGTGAGAAAATAGAGAGAGGGTTCTCTATCCTTGAACCTTTTTCAACATTTTTCTACGCACATCATGTGCGCTGCGGAATGCACCACTTCACAAGGCACTGTGCACAGGGTTCCTTCTCAGTCTGGGACCAATCTGGTTTTTTTCCATTGCCAGGGGAACAGAAATTCCCCATTTCTGTCTACGTCTACGAATGACAACTGGAGCCTCCTATCGAGATTTCACTTTGGTTTGGACTGCCTGGGACCACGAGGACTTCAAGTCTAGGAGAAGATCAACCATTGACCCACCCGAATCAGAGGAATTCACATTTTCAGCATCTCTGACTGACGTGAAATTCATAAAGACCACTCTTGCAGACAACGCAGCAAATCCATGCAACGGAGTGGTTGGTGCAGAATGTTTTCGGGTCCAATGGAAATGTCTCACTTCTCCCCAAATGATATCCGGATTCAACATACCGGCCGACCAACTTAGACGCTTGTTCACCCCGGGGCAAATCACCATCCTCAAAGAGTTTAGGGCTATGAGTGGACAAGGCACCTCCATCGATGTGATGACTCGAATTCGACGCCAGGAGGTTGAGCAGAACTGGCGTGCGATGACTTCCATGCCTAATCCTACGATGGCCCCGTATCCCTTTTACGCATGTCGTTACGATAAAAGATCAAAATCATTCGAGGAAATGATGACAATTCCGCCTCTTTCGACCCACACGATCAAAGTTCATCATCTTCGTCGAAAGTTTGGATGGTCGAGCAAGTCCGAATATAGGTACGCCGATCCGTATGAGATACTCACCCACACCCCAAACCCATTCACCGTGTTTCTTAACGAGAGGGAATACGAGGCTATCCGGATGATTGGCTTGCTTCGAGAAGCGGAGGCCCAAAAAGAGACCTATATCGCACACTTTAATCGTTTCTACGAATTCAACCTTTTGCGAGCCTCTGACGTTCTTAAATCCCAAAACAAAGACCTTGATGAATACTTCTACGGGGTTCTAGATGCCAATCTCAGAGCCCGAGGTGTGGGTGATGCTGACCAGATGTGGTTGGAACAAGACATGCCTCTCCCGGAACCTGGAACGCCGGTCACGATTTCCCCATTCAGACCCAAAGGTGCTACTTGTGGGATAGAAAGAAACAGGCTATGGCATGGCCATGTTGTCTCTTCACAAGGTATACCAGAATTTCATATGTCATTGAACGCAATCTGTGTCAGACTCAAGAGACCAGTCAACTGGGAATCAGCGGGGATGCCTTTTCGCTTGGCTGGAACTGCGCAATTCGGCACACCTAATCCAACAATTGCTCAAGGGCGCTGGGCAATCCGGTCTGCAATGTGGGGCAACGATCGTTATGATATTGCGAAAGACAACAAGATGAAACGGCTCCTACTTGCTCACAATAACTCAACACTGGAGTTCTATCGAGATGATGATGATATCGATAAACAGACATATCGATTCATGACCCGCATTACTGCAGCTCGGAATGAGAGGCAAATATATGGCATTCGATCGGCACTTTCAAATGGAGTCACCTGGCAAAATTTCTTCTCTTTGGTCACTGGTGCACCCGGGGCTGGAAAGCCGTCGGTTTCGGTTTCTATTGCAGCTCAGTGCCTTGAGAGAAAGTGGCCTCTGCTTATCGTTTGTGCGTCTAATCATGGTCTGAACGTTATCGCAGAGCGCGTCGCTCGGTATATGGAAAAGAATGATATCCCCATGACGGGATTCTATCGACTGGAAACCGACTTCGCAGAATCATGTGAAATGCAAGTACCGGAAGGAGTGTTTACGGATATGAACGATGAGGGCAATCCGAATGCCAATTTCCTACAATCCCCAACCCTCAATCATCTTTATCAAGATCTCCGACAACGTGGAGTCGATGAGAGTCTCCAGAAGATCATGATCTCCTCAATACAAGGAATGATAGACCCAGGTCGGCGTTTTTCACTAGGCAGGCACATCAAGGATGCTTTGGCCAACATTATGACACGCAGTCAGGACAAGCAGATACTGGGACACGGACCATCGACCGCTGGGGAGAGTGAGGAGAGCAGTCTTCTCTGGCGGTTCATCACCTTAAATGAACTTGTGCGTAGACAAGGCGATATATTCCTGCAGTCCATTGCGCTTGTTCCGACTGCGACCCGTGCTATTTCAAATTCAACGTCAAGTCGTGGGATTCAGTCATCCGATCCTAGTGGGATCCAAGCATCCCTTCTTCGTGAGCAAAAGGAAGTCTGGCTAAGACTACAGGAGTTTTACCTGAGCAATACGCGTGTAGTTCTATGTACCGCGTCAACCGCTGGTCGAAGATCGCTACGCAATTTCAAGCCTGCGTATTTGGTTGTGGAAGAAGCCTCTCAAATGGCCGAGACGCACTCTCTCAATCCAATAATGCGCAACTTGAACAGCTTGCGAAAAGTCATCTTAAGCGGGAATACAGCACAGCTTCCCCCAACGGTGATATCGAAAGGCAAAAATGAATGCTTCAACACAGAGATTGTCTCTCTCTTTGAGAGAATGATCAAGACCGGATACCCGTATACGGAACTAAATGTGTAATACCGAATGACAGGTGATATTTGCAAGCATGTGAGCGAGCAGTTTTATGGTGGTCGCCTCGTGCAATGGAAGACCACACTCCATCGGGTTTTCTGAGGAAATGGTGAAACTCTTCGGCTGTGCTCCTGGAACATTGTTCTTTGTCTCGGTAGCGAAATCGTCAGTTTGGTGCCGCAAGCAGGGAACCTCCCTTCTAAATGCAGAATATGTGAACTTCATCACTATTCTAGTAGAGGAACTGGTCGCAGCGGGCTGTGCTCCACGGGGCATCTTGGTCCTATCATTATATGATGAGGAACGCCACGCTCTATCTTCTTTGCTCCATGGTGAGAAGGGCCTGAAGGACGTTGAAGTTGAAAGTGTTGATGCCGCCCAAGGGAGCGAAAGCCCCTTTGTGGTTCTCTCGACAACTCGACCACGGGGCTCCATAGGGTTTGTACAAAACCGCCCCCGACAGTGTGTTGCGCTTAGCCGAGCGCAATCCGGTCTTGTTGTGGTTGGTGATGAATTCATGGGGAAGTGGAGCGGTGAGGGTTACAGCAGCTGGGATAACTTAATCCAAAATCATTTAGCAGTAGGGCGGTTGATTCGGCGGGATGGTCACCGCGACATGATGCGCCTTCTTGGGATCCCCAATGAAGACTGGGTTGAGGTTACCAGGAATTGACGAATTTGCTTTTTGAATTTGCGACTATGAAATTGTTATGATTTGCACACATATACGGAAGCGAATAGCCACGACTGGGCTGGAAAACTACAACGAGCCGATTATTCGTGCTGCGATTCGAAACACATCTGCCCTATCCTCGGGGAAGATCGGGGGGCTCTATCGCCAAGGTCGAGGGTGTCGGGATTCAATTAGTGTTGTGAAATTTGGATTGATTTGAATTCAGTATCATTCATGTCCTATTAAACATAAGACGCAACTAAACGGATATCATCACTCATAACCCCCTGCTCCTTCTATTTAACCCAATGAAAATGCCTAACATAGCCCGGCCCTGAAAGATAGACAGTACGAAATAAAGAAAAAGAACAACGTATTCAAGAGACAGAAAGCACAATCCCATCTCACATCTCCTCGTAGGCACAATCCGGATGCATGACGAAAAGAACCTTGCCGTCATTTTGCTGGGCGTCATCGTCAGTTCCATCTGTGAGGCCAGACCCGGAGATACGCAGCAGGAGTTTGTCCTATAGAATAACTTTGTTAGTGACATGTACTTGGCAAAAATTTACAGATATTGCCGTAGCAAAGGAAGAACGACTAACCTTGACCATGCGTTTCAAGACCTTGCCTGCCAACTCGCGCTCACGCTCGTAATCATCTTCGGTGTTGAGTTCACCCTCAATTTGCTCCAAGTACCAGAGTAGAAGATCTTCTTGCTCGACACCTTCGCCCGAGTTCACCTCGTCCTCGTGTACGCGTCGGACGACCAGGTTCAGGATCTTGGCGTACTTGTCGTAAGTGATCTTGGTCTTCTGGCGTTCCGACTGGGCAGGGGCTGGAGCGGGTTCTGCGATATCACGCATGGGGCTGTCACCCTCGTTGTCGCCATCGGCCATCTCCTGGTCTTCATCGGCGCCATTGGCGTGAGTAGGGACATCATCTTCAATCTCAACATCATCTTTCTCAACAGTCACGATACTCTGGCGGAGAAGATCGTATGCCTCGATGACGAACTTGGGAGTGATCTCCTCGACACAGTTGGCCTTGGCGACAGCCTCGGACAAACGGATCAAAGACTCGAGTTGACGAACGGTGATACGGTATGAAGAGCGGCCTATACCTCCCTGGGCGTCATTGGAGCGGAGCTCCTTGTATTTCTCGACCAACAGTGTCTTCGCCTCGTCAGTGAAGACGGGGCGGAATGTGCGGGCGAACCGGATGTAGCGCTGCAATTGTTCTGTGCTCAGTTCGGGCTCAACAGCCTCATCACGGTTCATGTGCACGTTGACAATGTGCTCGGCCAAGCTGCGGTCAACAGACTCCTTTGGATCATCGCGGATAACAAAGAACACATCGAAACGACTCATAATGGGAGCGCTGAAGTTCAAGTTGTTCCGAAGAGTTTGCTTCGGGTCGTAGCGACCATTAACGGGGTTGGCAGCAGCGAGGATGGATGCACGGGCATTCAGAGTAGTATGGATACCAGCCTTGGCAATGGAGATTGTCTGCTGTTCCATGGCTTCGTGAATAGCGACCTGATCGGCGATATCCATTTTATCGAACTCGTCAATGGCACAAATACCACCACCGTTCTATAAGGAAAATGTCAGCGTTGAACCCAAACTTAATCGGAGCCACATTTGGAACATACCGCAAGCATCAGGGCACCGGCTTCAATGGTGAACTCGCCTGTCTCGGGATCCTTCACCACTGAAGCGGTCAAACCAGCTGCCGAGGAGGCTTTACCACTGGTGTATACTGCACGAGGGTGCAATGAGCAGACGTATCTAAGAAGCCATGTCAGTAACCAATTGTTATGTGACGAGTTGGGAAAACTTACTTCAAGAACTGACTCTTACTGGTCGATGGATCGCCAACAATACAGATGTTGATATCACCACGAAGTTTCAGGCTCTCAATTGATGTCGACTTGCCAACACCACCAATCAACTGCAAAAGTAAACCCTTCTTGATTTGACGATGACCCCAGATCATGGGGGCAATCGAGTCCACAAGTCGGGCGTAAATATATTCGGAGTGCACCAGTCGCTTGAGATCCTGGACTTCAGCCGGGGTAAGACTTTGCAAGAAAGCTTCTTGGGCTGATTCATCCCCAATATCAGCCTCCTGGTTCTGGTTCAAGGAAGCCAGGATATTATTTGACTGGCCACTCAGCTGCTGCTCCGGCTTCTGGCCAGGAGTCGTTGTGTCCGGGGTAACCATGCAGGAAAGGAAGGCCAATCGGTAAGTGAGATCACGCACGCCCAGAGACTTCAATCCAGAGACTCCGCTACCACCAACCTCGTTACCTCGGAAGGAATTGTTATCGCGGACGGCCTCAGGACGCACACCGGGAAGACCCAATTGACTGACATCAGGAACGACAATCAAGGTACCTGTGAAGACGCAGCGTTCACCGGCCTTGGCGCGATCAACCATTTCACCACGCAAGATGACATCCATTGTGCGAGGCATGCTACCAGTTGGAATTTCGTGCGACGATTCCTGGAGCTTGACTTTCTGCCAATCGACAAATGTACTCTTCCCGATATCCAGGCGCCATCCCACGCGGTTACCGCAGGTGTTATTGGGGCACTCCGTTGGCTCAGTATATTTGAAAGTTTGTTCAACATTCGGGACGACAGTTTTGCAACCTTCACAGATAAAAGTTCCCAGCGACAACTCTGGTCTAACTTCTGAAGTTCTTGTGACAGTTCCAGAGACGGACAGCAATTTTCCGATCTGATTCGTCCGAAGTTGTCGCAGTCTGGAAACCAGAGGCAGGTTGTAAAATGCAAGGGCAAACAATTTGTCCGTTTGCTGGTGGCGAGTCTTCTCACGGATCTGACGCTCAAGGTCGGGGTTATCTGAAACGCCCGCATATGCTGAGGCAACTGAGGTACTGGCTCGCGAAGAGGCGCTGGCAGTCATTCGGTGGGAGACGAAATAGTCAGGTTCGTACTTGGCGATAAGGTTGTGAAGTCCTTTGGTGAGGAAGGGTTGGAATCGATAGTATTGGCCGGCAATGGCATCTGCCAAGACAGGATTAAGGATGTGTGTGAAATCAACGTAGAGAGTTGACAGCTCGAATTTTTTCATCCCCTTGATCTGAGCAATATAATACTTGTCACTAAGAAACTCTCCTGATGAGGGTGGCGCAGAAGATGAGGGTTCATCGATGTATGACTCGAGCAGCTCTTCAAATGCCTGCTGGACTTTCTCTGCCGCCTCATCGACCACCGGTGGGGGGCCAGGGGCATATGGGTTTCGCATACGGCTGACTGCCGAGCTTCCCGCTCCGACAACTTGGTCATCTGGGAAGGCATTCATATCACTCATAGGGCCATTGCTCTCTGAGCGTCGGGAGCTGGGCAGATTGTCGGATCGGAGGTTTTGATCACGAGAAGGCGCAGAGCCCAGCTCGGACTGGATCACGGCGTCGAAAAGGGAAGACATGGCAAAGAGCTAATCGGCTAAAAATGGCCAATGTCAAAAAAAAAAGGGTATTAAGCTCCCACGTCTTGAGGGGGGAAAAGAAATGTGGAGAGATGATATCGTCGACTCAGTTTGCTATCTTATTTTTCGTGGGTCTCCTTCGCGGGTCTCCTTGGGCAACTAACGCGTGACGCGAACGCGTATTCGGAGGAATAGTTGATCCTATACCGACGCGTTAAGTGGTTTCCTTATATAATCATCCACGCTAACCCATATAGGCAGTAGGTCCTCCTCATCTTCACTGCAAATAACATTGAGTCTTCTGCTTAGTGCCCCCACTATCGTTCTCATAAGGCGCACAAATGCTAGCTCCCGAGGTTTCCGAAGTCATAGCCTAACTTCTGGTCTTCAAATCCTGAAACATGTTCATCTTAACATTTACCTATGAAATTAAATGTGAATAGGGTAGTATAGACTTGGAAACTGCAGCTATGACGGGAATTATTTGTCAATACTAATAATATAAGAGTTGCAAATCAACACCCCTTTTCATTCACCAACTGACAAATAGGGAGATAAGACCGTGAGCCCCCTCCGCCAGCAGCCCACTTTAAATGACATATCCCAAATCCCGGATACTACCTAGGTACTTCACAGTTCGGCGTACTCCGTAATATATATTTGAAATGAAATACAATATACTCCGTACTTCAAATGTAAATCTGAGATTATTTTCAAGTCCCAAGTAGGACAGTGAACAGGTCAATAAGCAGTTTATGCTTGTTTTCTGATATGTATATGTGTGGTTATGGACCTATTGTAGGTATGGGTCACCTCCCGAGGTTGGAAATTACATTGGGTAAATGGTCGATGCTTGGCGCTTATATAAGAGCTCCTCTTCACACCCCCCCGGGGTGGTGCCCGCACTGGAGAGCATCTGAAACCATCCCATTATTCCCTCCTGGGGAATTATATTCCCCTCGCGTTATATTACCTTGTAAGTTAGAACTGTTCTGTGCTAGCGTGCTTTCCTCAGCACCCTTTCTTCCGTACATATTCTCCGTAAACCTTCTGACATTGTCATGTTATAGGACTTAGGTGTCTTGCGATGGTTTCTTCCAAATCTCGAGTCCTTGGTTGGAGGAATCTTGGTAACCATTGGTTGGTTATGCAGTCTTGATTGCTTTATTGTGTCGACAAAGGAAATCTACTTTTTTTGCACCTCGACATGTCTGAGAACGAACGACGGTTAGTATCGACACCGACCAGGCCCAGCGCTGTCCCGCCGTTGGGCCCGTCTGACACGGATGCATCGGGTAAGCCCCCCGGCCCGCCTTTACGGGCCAACCTCTCAACTTGCACGCACAAATCAGCGGAATCTTCTCAACCAGCACCCTCTGCATCTGGGCAGGGCCCGAAAACAGCCAAACCTGGAAGGCGACGACGCGCCGCTGAATCGACCAACGTACCCAAGAACCAACACTTCTACTTTGTTGATCAGAACTCGTCATCCAAAGAAAAACGCGCTCATGTTATGCGCCACCATGTACAGGAAAAAAGGAAACAGCACAAAATGTCACGCGGGGTATCTCCCACCGAGCAAACCCCAGATTATACATCATATCCGGCGAAGAAAGAGGCAGGAACTGTCAAACAGACGCGACTGGAGTCGCCCTCGGCAGCTGCGCAACCCCCCCAAACGGGGAAACCTCGGTATGGGAATCACTTTCCTTTAGTCAAGGATCTAGGCCACAGCCAAGGCTAGCCTAATCTAGGTGTAGGCTTAGCTGCAAAGACAATGGATCGGGATGCTAATCTCATGGTATGATACAGCTACAAATCAGATTCTCAAATCTGAAATCACAACCTCATACATCCATGGCACAACACATTGGGTCGCCGATCACGATACTCGATGCTTCGCGAAGGGATCCGTTTGCCAGTCTCCCAATGGAATATGACAACCTAGATATTGAATTGGCTGATTATTGGAGGAACAAGTTGACATACTGGTCCGGGCAGAACCTTCACGTGAAAAACCAGATTTTCCGCACTGCTATGGGAAACGTTCTCTCATTCAAGGCAGTAGTCCTGTCATATTGCGCGCGGTGGAAAGCACAACTGTACGGCATGTCCGACAGCACCGAAATTCAGCGCCATGTTGGTCAAGCTGCCAAACTTATCGATGATGCTACCTCAGGCTTAGCGCTAGTCGGGGCGGATGACCTTGCAATGGCCTTGGGTGGAATGGCCTTGCACGAAGGGCGCTTCGGGAGCAAGCAACTGGCCCACATGTATGTTGATCGGGCGGTCCAGGTTATGCGACCGAGAACAGGAACCAACAGGCCTGTGGAAGTATTTATCCACTACATCCGATACCTTATGATGCCAGAAGGCCCCCCGATCAGTTTGACCGAGCAGCAATGGCTGCTCACTTTTCTGCGCGGAGCCGAAGACCTCATGCGACAACACAACTCCCCCGAATACATCCTCCAAGCACCCCACAGACTCAAGGCTTTCGAGATGGAAAGTCCTCTATTTTCCCTGCTGTCTAGTGGACCGCGGCCCTCCCATGTGCCGCCCGAGTCGCGCGTATATGTGGTCCGCGATGCGCATACCCAAGAGGTCAGCCGAACGGCGGCGCTCATTTATATCACGGCTGCATTGTGGGATTTCCAGGAGTCCCCAAACAAGACTGACCGATTCCTTCGCTTTTTATGTACGGCGGCGAAACAGCACCACCTCGATCGAGATCCAGCTTGCGAAACCCTTCTGTGGTTGCTGCTGGAGGAAGGACATGATTCCGATCTACAAGACCCCGAACGAGGATGGTCCACTGGCGAGCTGCTCCAGGCGCACAAACGGCTACGGCCGGACCTCCAGTTCCAGTTTAATGAGATTCTCATGAGTTTCTTATCTTTTCAGAGACCTATCCGTGGGGTCACCGCATTTGAAGAGGATCTTCGACATAGTTCACATAGTTCTCAATGATAAATTCTCTGATTTCAACTCTACCGCAGCTACTCTGTCCGGAATACTATGGTGTCAACACACAACTCAGGCACGAGTAGAATGTCTTGGCAGTCCTGGACCCGAGTACCAGGATAAGTCTAAGCGTCATTGAGTTCTCCCCAGTGGAGACTAAGGGGGGGGGGAAGGAACCTTGTAGGCTCCAGGGCTGGTTCCCCCTTCCAGATTTTCAGACAATTTGATATTCTCTGCATATATCATAAGAAAAAAAAAAAAAAAAAAAAAAAAATAAAAATCTATGATCCTTTAGACGTTGCCACACCACTTGGCAAAGAAAGATCGGGTCTCCATGAGTCCCAAGCGCATGCGTAACGCCGAGATATCTCCACAGTCAAACTCACCCGACGCTAACCAAATACGTATGTGCCGCCCGTAGGCGTGTCGCGTCGCCTACAGCTATCCACCCGTGAATTGTGAGATCGATCGTCATACAATTCGCTGGTTGTAACTCTAACGTTACCAATGTACATAAATACATCATATCATTACAACATACAGTAGATCAATTCATCGCCCACGATTCATGATAGAATCCAGAATATTACGTAGAGATTTTTGTAATTTTTTTATTGAGGTGTAGTAAATGCAGCTCCTGTTGTCTGGGGGCGCAGCTAAGGTTTCAAGTTGTGAGAATGTCATCCTCATCTTAGGGCTTGGTAACTTTACCTACGGAGTACAACACTGATGGACTCGCGAAGGGGGTTTCATGCAAATCTTAGCCCCGCCGAACACACAGATTCGGTCAATAGTGTAGCCCACTAGCTAGCCTAGCGCTTTGTGTGGCGACAAATCCCGATCTACGGGAGTTATTGGATCCAGCTCAGGTACTCCGTGTTTGGTATGAAATTATTATTTGACGATCACCTCATGACTTACTCCGTAGTGGGAATTGACATGCAATGACACGACAGACCGCAATGATGTTGATACTCCACTAACAAAGTAGAAAGTGAAAGAAAAGCAATAGCAATTGCAATAGCAATAACAAAGCAATAACAAAGTATCGACACAAACCTCGTGTCTTCCTGAACTCGGATATTGATCTGTGGAGACACAATTTACATACCCCTGGATTCTCCAAGGCTCGAAAGATAAATTCCCTGGGACTTTTCCCAATCTCGAATATGTGCGACCGAGGATTCTGTACCTACAAAGTATTCCAAGAAGTTTGTTTTGTCTTACAGTATCCCTTGCACGGTTCGAATTAATCAACATCCTTGTCAACTGAGCGTCATGATCGTCGGGTAAAGTAGCTACGGTAGCTCAATTCGGTTCTACAAGGTAGATGTGGCTGGGTTGTGTGGCGGACATGTCCGTGTCGAAGGCTGGAAAAATTGGATCGGCTGTGAAAATCCAATTTTTGACTCCATACTCGGTACGGAGTAGAAAAAAAACAGAAATTCATTTCATGTGATTGAATAAGAGCCATGGTGCCACCCGTGGATGGATCATTGATTGCGACGAACCTGAATGGATCTTTGGGTCACATCTCGACCACACTGGACAAAAGTCTGGATTGCCCACTTGCCACCCATGGATTGACTTAACGCTAGATTGGAATATTTAAGTTCCAAGGTTCAATTGCAGGAGAAAAAAAGAGAAAAAAAAGAGAAAGAAAATAGGAAAAATGGAAAAAATAGAAAGAAAATTCCCAAATAGGAAGATATCCCCAAATAACACGAAAGCACAATCTAAGGTGCTCCAATTACGTAGACAGATCGAAGATCCAAGCCCCTCTCCCTGTTGTCCATGGGTTCCATGGGTCCTTACTAAACTTTAAGCTTCTCTCTCTCTTTTTTTTCCCTTATCTTTTTATTTTTCTCTCACACCTGGGGAGACTTAACCCCCTCCCCCCCTCTCCCTTCCTCCCCGATCATTCACACACGTGAAATTGAATCGTGTTTTTGGACATTTTGAATATACCCATTGCGAATACCTTCAGAATGGCCAACGATGCCGTCCACTGGCTGGTTGCCAGGGACTCGGTAAGCCCTGTCGCACACCTAGGTAGCTGGCTCTTTACTAACAATACTAGAGCGATAACCCGAAGGACACCACGCCGTCCCTGTCTGGCCTGCTCACCACCCTAATCCCCGCCCTCATCTCCTTCGTTGTGATGGTGTTGCTCTTCATCATCCTGCGTAAGAGCAATCGCAGAATGTACATGCCCCGAACCTACATTGGATACCTCCGTCCCTCGCAGCGCTCCCCCGACACTCCGACCGGAAGCTGGGACTGGATCAAGGCTATGTACCAGCTACCCGACACCTATGTCCTGCAGCATCACTCGATGGACGCCTACCTCATGCTTCGTTTCCTCAAATTGTGCTCCGTCATATTGTTTGTCGGTTGCTGTATCACTTTCCCCATCTTGTGGCCTGTCAATGCCACTGGTGGTGGTGGAAAGGCCGAACTTAACATGCTGAGCATTTCGAATATTGCCGATACTCAATACGGTCGTTACTACGCCCATTGCTTCCTCACCTGGATCTTTGTCGGCTTCATCTTCTTCATGATCACCCGCGAGCACCTCTTCTATATTAACCTGCGCCAGGCGTACCTTTTCTCGCCTGCCTACGCCAACCGCCTTTCGTCTCGCACGGTTTTGTTCACGACCGTTACCCAGGACCTCTTGAACAAGGACAAGCTTCGCACCATGTTCGGCCGTGACAAGGTCAAGAATGTCTGGATCGCAACCGATACCAAGGAGCTCGAGGAGAAGGTCAAGGAGCGTGACGCTGCTGCCATGAAGCTCGAGGGTGCGGAGACCAAGCTCATTGTGCTTGCTAACAAGGCCCGCGCCAAGGCCCTGAAGAAGCAGGGCTCGGCTGAGAACCCCGAGACCGAGATTGGCGATGGCCAGTTTGATGGGGAGTCTGGTTCCGTTGCTGCTCGCTGGGTGGAGGCTAAGAAACGTCCCACCCACCGTCTCAAGATGCTCATTGGCGAGAAGGTCGACACTATCAACTGGGCCCGTTCCGAAATCGAGCGTCTCTCTCCCGAAATCGAGGAATTGCAGGCCAAGCACCGCGCTGGACAAACCAAGCTGGTCTCCTCCGTCTTTGTCGAGTTCTATCACCAGGCTGATGCCCAGGCTTCTTTCCAGTCTGTGGCCCACAACCTCCCCCTGCACATGAGCCCTCGCTACATTGGTCTAGACCCTACTCAGGTTATCTGGTCCAACCTCCGCATCAAGTGGTGGGAACGCCTCGGTCGTTCCGCTGCCACCCTTGCTTTCGTTTGTGCTATGATCATCTTCTGGGCTATTCCCACTGCCGTCGTTGGTGCTATTTCCAACATTGACTCTTTGACCAAGATTGTTCCTTTCCTGAAGTTTATCGACAGTGTTCCATCATGGATTAAGGGTGTTATTACCGGTCTTCTGCCCACTGTCATGATGGCTGTCCTCATGGCACTGGTCCCTATCATCCTTCGCCTGATGGCGAAGTGGGGTGGTGCCCCTAGTCTCGCTGCCGTTGAACTGACCGTCCAGAATTGGTTCTTCGCTTTCCAAGTTGTTCAGGTTTTCCTGGTGGTGACCGTTGCCTCATCGGCCACCAGTGTCGTTCAAGATATCATAGCCAAGCCCTCCTCAGCTGCCTCGCTGCTGGCCCAGAAGATCCCTACCGCATCCAACTTCTACATCTCCTACATCATTCTGCAGGGATTGTCTTTCAGCGCCGGTGCTCTTCTCCAGATTGCTGGCCTCATCATCGGCAAGATCCTGGGCAAGTTGCTTGATAGCACCCCTCGCAAGATGTACACTCGTTGGTCAAGCTTGGCTGGTCTCGGATGGGGCACTGTTTACCCTGCCTTCACATTGTTGACCGTCGTTGGTATGTTAAACCCTCTAATTGATGTATTTTGATCACGATACTGACTTTCGTTATAGCAATTGTCTACTCTTGCATTGCGCCGCTTGTCATGGGCTTCGGTACTATTGGTCTCTACCTGTTCTATTTCGCCTTCCGGTACAACCTGTTGTACGTATCAAACGCAACCATCGACACCCAGGGCCGGACCTACACCCGTGGTCTGCAGCAGCTCACTGTCGGCTGCTATCTGTCCATGGTTTGTCTGATTGGCCTGTTCGCTATTGGCTCCGGTGCCAACCAAATGGCTCTCGGTCCCCTTATCCTGATGATCATCTTCTTGGTCTTTATCATCCTGTTCCACCTCTCGATGAACACCGCCATGGAGCCCCTCCTCAACTACTTGCCCAAGAACCTCGAGGCCGAGGAGGAGAGTCTGCTCGCCGCGGAGAAGGGCAACGTCAGTACCCTGAACGAGAAGTCCAAGGATGACGACCTGAACGGCGCCAGTGGCTCCATCTCGGCCCCCCGCGACAGCGGCGTCGCCAACGTGGACAATGGCCTCGGCAGCGTCGACTCTGCCGAGAAGGGTCTCACCGATACTTCGCCCCCAGCGCCTAAGCCGAACGTGTTCACCAAGTTCCTGCGTCCGGATCTGTACCACAACTACCACCAGCTCCGGAAGCTGGTTCCCACCTCGGAGGTCCCCTCTTACCCCGCCGAGGTCGAGCGTGACGCCTACTGCCACCCCGCCATCACCTCGCAGCCTCCTCTTCTCTGGGTTCCCCGTGACGCCCTTGGAGTCAGCTCCCAGGAAGTCGCGCACACCTCGCGTGTCATCCCCATCACGGACGAGGATGCCTATCTCGACGAGAACTGCAAGATCCAATGGAACGAGGAGAAGGGCCAGCCCCCCATCTACGAGGAGAAGATTGACTACTAAACGCCTTTTCTCCCTGCTCGATCTTGATGTAGTTCTCGTTTGAGTGTCTAGTCAATGATCTGTCTCACCGGCCGGCGAAATGCATTCTGTTTATATGCCTGGTATACAGACATGTCATCCCCGACCCTGTTTCTTCTGTGATACCCAGCTGGCTAGTCCACTTGACTGGCTGGCTCTAACTCGGGCATTTTGTTATATTTGTCCATCTAAGATTGGTTCTGGAGCTTACACAACTCTCGAGCCTTTCGCTTTTCCTTTCTATAATCTTTAAAGTAATCAATCGGTGGTGCTTGTTCACGTCTCATGTCAATGTTATGTTGTGAGGATTTTGGCCATACAATTGGACATCTTGGACTATGCTTGACGATTCTTGATTTCGAGTATTTATTGCATGATGTATTATATTCACCCGGCCACTTTTGGTTAGGGCTCTGAATGATATGGATGATTTTTCCTCTTTTATTTATACGTTTCCCAAGTCTTTTATAATATAGACCATTGGCTAAAAAGCAGGGTCACTTTTTCTGAAGTCAAATGAGTGTAAACGAGTGTGTACATGCTTGCCCAGGAAACCCATCTGGGCAGTGCAATAAGAATAAAATGCCCTTCGCAGCTGAAGCTGAAACATGCCGCTGCTCAAATCCATCGCTCTCCTTTTTCAAAGCCTTTTTTTGCTCTTTTCTTTTCTTCTTCGCCTAGTAACCAACCTCCTAATCTTCTTCTGAAGATTCCGCCTCCTTAAGGATCCCTGAGTCGATAACCCGGACCCAGCTGTTGGCATGCTTGTTGCCCTTGTTATTGAAAATGGAGAATCCACCGTTTGGCTTTTCACGGATTTCCCCAGAGAGACCGAGGATCTCCTTGAGCGCGTCTGCACCGAACACTTGACGGATATTCCGGGTCTTCCTTTTCTGTAACTCGACCATATAGTCGTCAATGGATCCTTTGGCCACAACCTGGACGGATTCCACAACGCGCGGTTGTCCGATGCGGTACAGTCGACAGTACGCCTAGCAAATTCATTGTTAGCTTGCTAATGGCCTTTCAACCCTTCTGGGATCTGAGTCCTAGTTCCCCTACCTGGTCTTGGATTGCTTCATTCCACCAAGGATCCACGAGGATACACTTGTTAGCCATGGTCAAATTGAGACCCACGCCGCCAGTCTTCAGGGAAGAAATCATGATCTTGATGTCCTTCTCCTTGCCGAATTGCTCGATTTGTTTATCACGCGAGATGGGAGATACCCTGCCTGTAATCTGTATGGACGTTGTTAGTTATTGTGACTCGTTTCTTTTCCCCCAACCATGACGTACAACTGCGTATTTCCAGCCCTCTTCCTCACACATGTACTGAAGAAGTCGGACGGTCTTCAGGAACTGAACGAAGATCACGATCTTGACGTCCTCATCCTCTTTCACCCAGTTTGTGACGAGTTCCCGAACCGCTGTGGTTTTCGCAGATGGCATGCTATCGCCAACCCGCGAAATCCAATCATCCTCATCATCACTGGGCTCATCCCAGTCATCATCTGATCGATCTTTGCGTAGGTATTTTTCTTTGAATACCTTTGGAGTTCGGTTGTCAAAGATTTTCTTGCCCTTTGGCTTTGGCTTTGACTGCTTTCTTTTCTTTGGTGTGCCCTTCTTTGGTGATTTCTCTGGCGAATCATCGGAATATCCGGCCTCCTCGATGGGGATCTGGCAAGAGCTGCAGACTCGGGTGATAGTATCGATTTTTCCGTCTGGGTCGGGAAGTTGATCAAAACAACCTTTACAGTAAAGGTGTTGACAGGACGTGACCACAAATGCCTTATCTTCCGTGACGAATTCTTCGCAACGAGTGCATTGCCTGCGTAGAAATTCCTGATATCTCCCCTCGTGTTGACGGACGTGGATGATCGTTTCGTGATATATATCACGAAGCTCGGAAAAGTTTCCTGGAAGCCTTGGCCGGGAAGCAATCTTGTTTGCTAGAGCGAGAATCAAGTCGATAATGATTCCAGATGTGGTCTCGGTCACACCTTCCTTCTGTGCCATGTCTTGGAGCTCTTCAATGACACCTTTGTTGAGAATGGTCTCGAGGGAGTTTTGAATGAGGAGCAGATGGCTCACAAACATTCTCAGCATTGTTATAACGGCGAAGATGCATCTGCTTTGTGTTTGTTTTGTATCAGCCGTGCCTGATAGACTCTGTTAGCGCGTTGCCTCATCACTAGTATTGCCAAGCTTACCCTCGATCACCGCGATACCGAGATCCTGAAGTTCCCTATAAAGCAGCCTTTCAGCTGCGCAAAGGTCGACCTCCACGACTCGGCTGTTGAATCCTGGAAGCGTGACGATGGGCTTACCAAGCATCCGCGTACTGTACGTGCTGCGGTGTAGCACGGTTTCTAGGATGTTGTCCAACCCCTGGGTGAAAGGTTAGTTTCCGATTTCGAAGTAAAAGGCTCCACGAGACTAACATTGGAATATTTCTTCAAGAATGTCTCATACTCCATTCTTTCCGAGGTAAAGATGAAATGAAGGTATGGGTACAGTTCTTCCGCGCCGCTGGAACATATAGTTAGTACACATGATTTCAGTCATTTCAAATCCACAGTAGCTGGTGCTTACTTGTGCAAAGGTGTTCCGCTCATAGCCCATTTGAATTTGCCTTTCAAGGCTCGGACAGCGATAGAGGTTGCGGAATCTTTGTTCTTGATTGCATGAGCTTCTACAAAGCCGGATTAGTATCAATGTGGATATATTATAGAAACGCCATGTATATACCATCCAGGACGATCCGGTGCCACTCAACCTTATGGAAAGGTCCAGCTTTGCGGTTGAATTCTTCCTCCCTCCAGGCCTCTTGGTCTTCAGGAGACTCGATCGTCACTGGCATCTTCAACTTCGGATATGAACTGCAGATTTGCTCATATGTGGTAATCCTATAAAGTCGGTCATTAGACATGAAACAGACAGTAACCGGCTTCAAATGTTGTCTTACACAATACGCTTTGCTTTCATCATTTTCACGATAACGCTCTGGCTTGATTGTGAACCGGCGCAATACTCGAAAACGCTGTCGCTTATCTTTGATACGCAATGGGCATGAATTTGATTGATCCTATAACAGTCAAGTTAAGGAAAACAACTTTATTTCGTGAGCCTAGGAGTGAGACATACCACTGTCCAATCAAGATTCTCGGCACAACGAGCAGGGTAGGAGCGTGTGAACGACGTGGGATCTTTTCGTGCGCGATAGTTGCTTTTGAAACAGGTAAGCTTTCTGATACCATAGCCCTAGATTCTTTGTTCTTACCGAGAACTGTAAGTGTTTTTCCGAGGCCCATCTCGTCGCAGAGCAAGCCTCCATTTGGCTCTTCATTTGAGCTTTCGCGGTCGTGCTATTCAAGTTAGCTAAACATCATGTCACAACTCCTAGAATACCAAACTCACCATCCACGCAGCAGCCTTAAGCTTTTTCCATAGTTAGTCACACGTCATAAATTCGGTTTGATAGAGATTCGAACCTGATGATGTTTCAACAATGTGTTGAGCCCGCCGACCTGCCAATTCATATCCACAATTTTCGCTGAAGGGGTGAACCTCTTAGAGTACTCAATTAGTGCATTCGCGTCCTTCTTGGCCTGCGGCTGGTCCTCAATTGAAAGCTTCGAAATCTCCTCCGCGAGCGCTTTCGACTTGTCCTTTTTCTGGGAAACAGGGATTTGGTGCATATCGCTCGCATTCGCATTCGCATTTGCAGCGCTCAGTATGTCGCTGCTCATCAAGCTCTTGACCTTCTCATTCATGGTTAACGGAATCTTCGCCTTCTTTTGTCGCTCTTTCGAGCGCCCCCTTTTGGTTGGCTTGGCCGACGATTCATTGGGATCAAACTCGGAACCATCATCACCAGACGGTTGCTCTTCTTCACAGTCAGATTCATCACCCGAGGTATATTTGTAATCTTCGTCGGAAGCATGCTCGTCACCGGAGCCTTCCTTCGAGTCTGTTTGATCCAGCGATTCTTGCTCGGAATCGTTGGGTAAATCATTTGACTCCGGGTCCTCATTGTTGTGAACTTTGTTCGAACTGAGGAGAACCCTGCGGAATTCCGCATTTGGCTTGACACTTATGATGCTGACTTCCAGGTTTGGGGATTTGGCGGGACTGGTTGCCTGGCCCTCTGTCTCAGCTTTCACCTGCATATCGTTGATAGGAATTGAAGCCTCCTTTAGAAGCTCGTTTAGAGGCTCGTTGGGAGGCTCGTTTGGGACTTCCTCAATTGGCCTTGTGGTTTCTTCAATGTGTTGATCCATTTCGACCTGATGTGAAGAAAATATTTAGAGCAGGGGCGACGAAAAGAGCCGAGTTGAGCGGCCTGAAGTAGAGAATGGTGAGTGAATGATGGTTGGAGATCACAGAGTCGAAGATCAGTGAATCAGAGATCATAGAATTGGAGAATCAAGGAGAACATATAGGTTGGTGTAAAAGAATAGAGCGAAGGAATGAGATATGCGGATGGGGAACTGAGTAGAGGGATATTGAAGAAGTGAACTGTGATGACTGTGACCATGGCAGAAGTGGAATAGATGTTGAAGAAATAAAGAAGGGGAATAGGGACAAGTTGAGAGTGCCTAGGTGTAGGAAGAGTACAATAGGTAAGATAGTTCGAGAATGAGAGAGGAGAAGACGAGAAGAGATAGTTCGAGAGTAAAATATATGATGCCTCAGTGAGATGTTCGGATTTGGTTAAGTAGGGTTAATGAAGACCTCGCTGAAGGTCACGTTGAAGATCAAGCAGAGAGGTTAAGATATACAATGTTTGTTGGGAAACGATGCTTGGTCTTATTCTGCCAACGGTTTATGAAGGATCGAGTGGGAGCTTTTTGGGACCACAATATGGACTGGAAGGAGAAAGCAGAGGAGGGAATCATCATATTCGACAGTAAAACAGGGTATTTATACCCTGAACCTGACAATCAAGCGCCCAGTATGCAAGCAAACAACCGGAGATGGGATAATCTCAACAATATCTCAACATGTTTGTTCGATGTCTACGTAGCTACTAGATACGTCATATAATAGATGCACTCGTTAGGGATAGGGGCTGTGTAAGCGGGCGACTATTCTCTTCATGGAAACATCATATATCCTAAAATAGTGTATTGTTTCAAGTCAAAAATAGACGAAAGGAATATACACCAACAACTAGATAAATTAGGTTAGACATCTCATGACCATATGGGTTAAAGTACGAGCAATGGAGATAGTGACGATAGCCCTAATGCATGGGCCGTCACGATGGACCTCTAAGATAGGACCCGGGGCTCGAGTTTCATCCATATATTAAGAATGATATTTAAGCACTTTCTCCATCTCGAGTCCTGGGGCTGGTTATTATAAACGACCTTCGTGCCCTTCACACCACACATCCTTCCGCTATCCCCCGCATTCCCGTTGCGATAGTATTCTTTCTCTATAGCAACAACTAACCCGAGCTAGTGATTATCTCATTGCTTCGTCTCCCTAGGCCCTGTGGTTATAAAAGGCTTCCCTTCCCTTCACACTATATCTTTCGTCTTTCCTGCCTTGCATTCCCGTTCCCACACTGTCCTCTACATTGTCAAACCAACCTCCAGTCATGATCTGATTGAGTCATCTAGTTGCTTCGTCTCCCTAGGGGTTATAAAAAGCCTTTGTTTACTTCATACTGAACGTTTATCCTCTCTCCTCCTTCACACCCCTAGTTACTAGTTACCACACTATGCTCTATATTGCCAAACCAATTTCGAGTCTTGATCTACAAGCGGGAGTGGCCAAATAACCTTCTTCCCGACATATAATTTCTTTCTACTATCACACTATATATCTATCCGTCTTCTGCTCCTTTTATACCCCTGATGGTACAAAATTAGCGAAGCCCCTTATTCTGTTGTTGCCAAACCCGAGTCAATTCGTATTTGATTGCCTCGTCTCCCTAGGTTTCAAAGCTAGGCGCGGTGGTCATAAAAGACTTTTGTTTCTTTCACACTATACTTTCTTCATTCATATCCTCGTCATGACACTATCATCTATAATTGCGAAACCAAGCTCAAGCTGGTCTTCATCTGATTGTTTCGTCTCATTGGGGGTGATCGTTATAAAAGGCTTCTACGCCCTTCACAGCGAATATACGTCTTCTCCCACTTTCATACCCTTAATACAGCGTGATTCACCAAAACTGTTATTCAGTCTACTAAACCCGAGCAAATCCGCATCTGATTGCTTCGTGTCTCTAAGTGTCAAGCCCTAGAAGTGGTGGTTATAAAAGGCCTCTACTTCCTTCCTACCGAAAATTCATCCTCCCTCCTACTTCATATCCCTAGTTATTATACTATCCTCTACAATTCATTTTTACCCTATACATTCGTGTTCTCCTACTTTTATACATTTGGCCAATACTCCCACACTGTTTCCATTATTTCCAAACCCTAGCCAATCCCCGCCGGATTGCTTCGTCTTTGTGGTGGTCATAAAGGCTTCTGTCCATCTCACCGGACACTCATCCTCTCTCCTCCTTCACATCCCTACTTACCATATATTGTCTTTTCACCTCTACCCTATACATGTGTCCTCCCATACTCCTAATACTACACAATCAGCCAATGTCCTCGTATTGTTTCTGTTATTTCCAAACCCTAGACAGTCCTCGTCTGATTGCTTCGTCTCTGTGGTGGTTATAAAAGGCCATCCCACCGAACATGCTTCCTCTCTCCTCTTCACACCCCTACTTGCTGCATTGCCCTCTACAATCCAGCTTATACTTTCTAGATTTTACTACCCTGCATCCTTCATGATCAACATGCAGTCCTCCGAAAAAGAGAAGGAAACCCGCAAGAACGGGACCCCTGAAATGCGTTATTCCCATCTCAAACTGAACGATCGCCACCTCACTTTCAGACCCAACGAGGGGACCCAATACATGTCTGAAAACACAATACACCTAGCGCCGCAGAGTTCGGGCAATTCCCAGTCTACCTTTGGTGGATTAAACCCGCCGCAGATCAAGAAAGAGTTTCCCGATGAGAGTGCTCATGGAATCAAAACCTGGGACAGGTGCAATAAATTGACCATCAAACAAGAATCAAACATCAAACTGGAACCAGGAATCAAAATGGAACCACAGGAGTTCAACAATACCCAGCAAGTTGAAGGCCGTATCGTCATTGACCTCACAGAAGATGACGACAATTCATCCGCTCAAAAACGTCCGATGCCGCGTGCTGAATTATGGACTGTAATCAACAAGCGCCAGAAGACGGCCATGACGCCGATTGAAATCTTTGACCACCCAGTCGAAAGCTTGTTCGTACAGGATGATGATTCCCCACGATCTATCTCCTCCAACACCAGCGATCCGTTGCTTGAGCTAGGCGAAGATCATGTTTCTGGGTAAGTGTTGGGGGAACCTCTTCATGGGAATGGTAATCTGACGGACCTAGATTCAATGAATACCAGAAACAATTTCAAAGCCTGCAATCCCCTTCCATCGAACAGCAGATTGAGTTCGAAAAGCGGAGGGAAGAAGAGCTCCAACGGAGGAGAAAGGTTAAGAATGACAAGCTTTGTCATCTGACTGCACAACCAGAATTGGAAGATGGGTCTGAGGGCGATAATTCTTCTCGTCCTGCCTTGGAAGAACAGTCTCAATCCAAAGACCCTCAGCCCAAAGAGAAAACTCAGTCAGAGTTGAAAAAGCCTGCCCGAGTAAAGCGAGTGGTTACACGAGTCTCAAAAGCGGGGATTCAAAAGGCCAAAGAAATTGGCCTTGCTCAGTTGCTTTCAAAGGAAGAACTTGGAAAGCGTGCCAAGGATAACGAACTTGAATCTGAACCTGAAACTGAAACGGAGGAGGCACCTAAGGGAAAAATACGTGGGAAAAAAGCTCGACGTCCACACACGTTATTGTCGAAAGAAGAAATCCAAAGAATTTTCCGACGCGATGATGGTCTCAAAAACGGAAAGGATCCTTTACCCCCCGGGTTTGTCTCTACGGAGAAAAACAAGCAGAAGGCTTTCAGAGAGATGCTTGCTAGTATCCCAGTTGCAGAACAGGCTGAAGCACGTGGAGACATATCCATCCTGAATGAAGCGACACAGACATTCAATCCATCAGCAAGGTCAGACGGTCAAGGAAAATGGAAGGTCAGAGGGCTGGTAACATCCCTAATGGTGAACCAGGTTTGTGTCCATTTCTACATTGACTTTAATCAAATAAACGGCTGACGTTTAGAGCAGGTATTGGCTGCCTCTTGGATGGTGAGTTCGGATTTCTTCCTTTGAACCTCAAATTTACTGATCGATATAGTGCAAACGGGAGACTTCTTCGAGCAAGCCGAATGGTGGTTTACTCTGTGATGTGATGGGCTTTGGCAAGACCCTGTCGACACTGGGTAAGAGAGATGGAGCCAAGAGATTATGGAAAATCACAGAACTAAGCATTTCTAGCGTGCATTGTGAATCGAAAAGTGCCAACTGAACCAGAAGGTCCGACACTGATTGTCGCCCCGAGAAATTTGATAGAGACCTGGTACGGCCCCTCCTTGAGCTATACTGAATATTCTGCTTTAACACTGAATGTCATAGGATGTCGCAGATTCGGCAACATTGTGACCCTGCGGCAGCCGGGACCGTCATTGCCCATTGCTCTGGTGCACGGGTGAAAACAAATAACCTCGCCCACTATCTCAGACAATACAACATTGTGTAAGTGTTGCTTTCGACCAGACACACTAAGTCCTTACTAATAATAGCTAGATTGACAACATACTCGGATATATCTTCTTCCTATCCTAATCTAAAGCTGCCCCCTGGGCTGAAGACTGAAGCCGCCATCAAAATGTGGTGGGATCGGGAATATGATGAGAAAGCAGGTGTTCTTCATCAAATCCACTGGCATAGGATCATTCTCGATGGTAAGTGAATCATGATCGGAAATGGAAACGAAAGGAGACTGGCACTAAGTATAGTCCACAGAAGCACATATCATCAGGAACAGGATGACCAGAACATCGATTGCAGTTCGTTCTCTAAGTGGGAATTTCAAATGGGCTTTAACCGGAACACCTTTGCATAAGTGAGTACAGGCCATGTTTGAACTGGATTCGAGAAGAAATTCAGGACTGACTCTCCAACATAGCTCCGTTGATGAACTTTATGCTCTATTCGCATTCATCGATGTTCCCAACAGCCACCCCTACGATGTGTTCAGGCATAACTTTTGCGATGTAAGTTTGACTCTTGTTCAAGGAATTTCACATTTAACAATATTTTGTCAATCTAGGGGACGCACCATGGTAAAAATCGGTTGATCAATACGCTTCGAGCCATCATCCATCGCAAGACGCACGAGAGCCGTCATATGGGAAGGCCCCTCATCGAGCTCAAAAGATTCAATCTGAAGGAGGTCAAGATTGAGTTCTACCCAGCTGAGAAGCAGATCTACAATGCAATCGCGGAGAAGTTCCTCGAAAAAGTCAACAGTGAGTCTGGAAGCTCTCCGAGAGTGTAGTCAATTGAGTTCACTACTAAAATGGTTATAGAAACTCAAATGAGAAAGCAGAGAAAATGCGTTTTGACAATGATCTTGAAGCTACAGATGTTCGCTAGTCATCCACTTACCGCAGAAGATTACCTCAAGCGAGTGTGCAATTTCAACAACACACTGGTTACACAGCTAAAGGGTTGGGTGAAGGATGAAACAAGCCCGGGAAACCCGTCTCCATCAAGCGAAATTTCGAAGTGTTGCATTGCAGGGAAATACCGAACCGGAATGCCTAAAGCCCCTCTGAGGTCTCGAACACAAAGCGAAAATCTTCGACCACGGCCACCCGGCAATTGCGCAAAGCTTGTGTCAAAGTTCGAGGATAGAATCAAGGATCTCTTGAGACGAGAAGCATACTATGAGAGCGACCATCGCACCTGGTTCTGTCCTGGCTGTGAGGGGCTCCCAACAAGGGCTATTATCACGGACTGTCAACACCTTTACTGTGAAGACTGTTTTGACGCACTCCCCGATGAAGAAAAAAATACCGATGGTGTCGCTCGATCGTGCCGTAAGTGCAGAATTCCGATCAGAAAGGCTGCATTCTACGGAATCTACGATGACTTCGACACACCTCCAGCGGATGCTGATGGGTCTTCTTCTCTTGGACGAGCGGGCCAGCAAAAGCGACCAGCCACGCCAGAGACAAGTACATCAAGGGGAGGCCAATCCAAGAGAGGCAGGACGGGTAGAGGCCGTGGTTCCACTTTCTCGGAATGGTTACTGGCCGACGGAAATCTAATCGAATTTGACGACGAAAGCAACGACAGCGAACATGAGAACCAAGGCACAGCGGAAGACGAAAACCCCGACGAGGATGATGTTCCCTGTGAAGAAGAGGTTGGCGAAGAACAAGACTGGATAGCAGAATTTGGGAGATCTATGCCAGGCGCCAAATTTGATGCAATCACGTCTCAAGTCAAAAAGTGGTTCGAAGAAGACAGCACCGCAAAGATCGTGATCTTTACGCAGTATGTCAACAGCACTAGGCTTTTGAAGTACTTGTGTGAAGATAACGACTGGAAATTCTCCCAGGTAAGTTTTTCGAAAACAATGAACCAACAGAGCGCATATCTAACCTGGCTTCACCAGATTACGGGTCGAATGGCCAACAGATCACGAGAGATTCATCTAGACAATTTCCGGAATGACGATGAAACAAAGATCATGATTGCATCGATTAAGACAGGTGGTCTAGGTCTTGATTTCTCCGTGGCAAATAAGTGCATACTGGTTGACCTATGGTGGAACGAACCTGTCCAAGATCAAGTAAGTCGTGAATGAGGATTGAAACTCCCGGGGTTAGCTAACTTGTGAAATAATAGGCGTTCTTTCGTCTTTGGCGGATTGGTCAACAGCGAGATGTCGAATGCATTATTTTAATGGTTAAAGGGTCGATTGACGATTGGATGGACAGGACCCAGAAGCGCAAAGCCAAGCAGATCAGCGAGGTCATGAGTCAAAATGTGCTCATGGACCGAAGCACACTCAAAGAACTGCTGGAGATGTTTGGTGAAGTCATTGATGACCCCAAGAAGGGATTCAGGGTCTTGCCATACAAAGATGCGGCCCAAAGTGCATCAAATCCCGCGTGCACCCGCGCGTCCAAATCTACGCCCAAAGCCACTGCCAGAGCCATTGCCACAGGAAAGGCCATTTGATCTGCGCCTGCTAATAAACGGAGTTAGGTTGCTGGGGTCATTATAGCAGAAGCATGGGCAAGGAGATGGAGAGTGAGAACGAAAGGAACGGAGGCTACCAGTCCTGATTCATACAAAAGGACACCAAAAAAAGGATGAAAAACAAAAGCACACCAAAAACAGGAACGATATGGACCATGGCATTGTGCGTCGCGGGAGGAATTTGAGATGAACTGCTTATGGCTGAAATGGGCCTTTATTTTTAGTGGAGGAAGTCTTTTCTAGGATACTCAGTGCATTTACATAGCAGAAGCGACGCCAAATTTTACCTGGTCAACATGAACTTTGCCTAATATCCCAGTAGGCCTAACCAAGCTATACAAATAGGATACGAGAAGTGCTGGCTTTGTCTATCATATTGGCATCATATATGGAAAGGTTGTTTTATAGGAATTGCATATTAGTATGCGGTTGATTATTTTAAATAGAGATTTATAGCTATCTGAAAAGACATCTAGAAAGGCGTCTTAAAAGACATTTGAAAAGACTTCTAGCACTACGAGAATGTTTACGCAGAAAGCACCTTTTGTTTGAAAAACTAACAGCAAAGATTCATCGGCTATCAATAAACTAATCATACATGCCGTGAATCATAAAAGCGTATTCGAAGTAAGAACACAAATTTGAGCAGAGATTTTCAGACCATAACAGTGTCAGATCGCGAAAAATCTCAGACCACGAAGCTGTAGGCCCCCAGATTACTGGTCCTGCTCCTGCTCCGGCTGGCGCTGCTGGGGCCCCTCAGTTTCCTCGGGGGTGATAAAGCGCCGACCCTCGTTTAGCTCAGGAGTGGCAGGGCGACTAGTCTCGGGCTGCTGGAAATCAAGGACGCGGCGAACATTGTCAAAGGTGGCCGGATCCTGGACAGGGGCACCCTCACGCAAAGCAGGATGACGGTCAGAGCGGAGTCTAGTTCGACCTCGTTGGATGCTCTCTTCAACTTGCTCAAGCTGCTGAACGTGGGTGTCAGTCAGAGAGTCATTGCGCAGCCGACCATTATGCTCCTCGCGGACTTGTGGTTCGTCAAACCAGAGGGTTTGGAGGACCTCTCGGCCGCGGCGCATGTGGCGCTCGTGGATTGGGTTGGTAGCAGGCCGGACGAAATCGGAAATTTCACGATTGAGGGGGAGACCGAAGGCATCAAGAAGTCCGATGGAAGCTTCACGTCCAGGGAGGTTGGGTCGAGTGTCTTCCTCTTCGCCATCAGAGTTAGCATAGTCGGAACCAGTGAGGAAGATGTTCTCTTTATCCTCTTCGATACCGTGGAAGCTTTCCTGCAAAGGGCTGACATGGGGAGTCTCCTGGCCCTCTGGGTCCTCGTAAATGGTGAAGTTGAAATTCGAAGGACGGTGAGATTCCCAGACGCGCGAGTTGGGAGTGGTAATGGGTGGGAGGTCAGGTAGCTCCTGAGGATCCAGGGGAGCCATTACACCGGGAGTAGGCTCACGCTTGTCATCAATTTCCTCAGTTCCTAGATTTGGAACGATGAGTTACTCGTCCAACTATTTAAGAGTAGAAAGAAGATGAGATCAAAGGGAGAAACTTACCAAGCCGAGACAGAGGAGACTCGCCAAGAGAAGGCGAGGACTCCGTGTAAACGGTGTCGATGAGTGAACTTGCCTGCTCACTTTCTGGGGTAGTCTCACGCTTGCGCTTCACTCCAGTAGAGTTGGATGCAGTGACAGGGTCCGTGTCAGAGTGGTCTTCCGCCGGGGGTGGAGGTGGCACGGGGGGAAACGCAAGTTTGATCTCGATGTGAGCGACCTAAGTGGTGGACGCGCGAGAGCGTCAAACGTTAGCTTGTTGAGACACATAGACAGCGCGCGTGCGAACGAGGTAAGCCCCGAGAAATTTACTAACCCTATCTTCGCCCACTGTAAGATTCACCTCGACGTTGGAAGGGTCCATCTTGTGAGACTACTCAACGATTCAATTAGTATACAATGCCCTTCGCGAGCGACGTGAGCCTTGACATCGCGGATGTCTCCAGCCAACCAATTTGTTTGACTTGGAAAAAGAACTTGAGAGATCATACCTTCGAATAAGACATGTTGCAATATCGTTGATTCGAAGGATCGAGTAGTGGCCCACACCGATTGACTCAAGCGCCTTGCCTGTGTTTCGAGGATGTTAGCATGGGATCAACTCGGGGGTATATTGGGCTGTTTGACTTACAATATGAGACAACTTGAAGCCTCAGTATTTGTCCTCGATGCTCGATGGCCTAACCCTGCACTGCTTTGTGTACAAGGTTGTCGGCGTTGGCACTGTCGAGTAACGAGAGAGAGACGAGATTGGACACGAATGGGATTTATACCTCTCGTTGTTTATCTCCAGGAAGTACCCTGGAAAGAATTTTTACATCGCTTAGTCGTCGTCCATGCAAGTTACGCTTAGTCGTCGGAACCCAGCGGGCGAACCGAGTAACGAGTTTACGAGACAGTCTCATGATGTTGGCGGGTTCTAAATGATTCCACACTAGGATAACAGGGTGTTTGAACATGGGAAAATACATTTTATCTATCTTCTTATTATTAACAAGTGTACATCGTTATGGGTCTCCAAATATGGTGTCCAGATATGGTCTGGAATTAGAGGTGGTCATTGTATAGTTAGTTTGTTTTTATAGATCGATGCGGGCAAGAGTGGTCACGTGCGGGTCACCTCACCGAATCAGCTCACAGCATACAAGCTAGGTGATTCTAACCATAGCTTTCCCCGCGATGTGTTTATAAAAGGATACGCTGGAATCAGCATTAAAACTATTCTAGTTTTATATGCGATAAATCACAGTAACTGGTGATCTGGTCATGGAGTTCCACTGCAAATACAAGACACTGCAAATACAAGATTGTTCTATCAAAGGGTCTAAAGGACACAAAGAGAGCGAGAGCGAGACAGAGAAGATCCAGCCGATACGTAATTGTTCAGAACGAAGGAAGGGTAGTACATATGTACTGATGTATTGCCCTGGGCAGGGAGGGGTAGGGTCACTTGTTTGATTGATATGGCAGCCGCAAGATACAAATTGTTCTAGGCTTGACTTGAGATCGGGCCGAGACATATTACCAATAGGTCCTTCACATATTTGAACATGAAACATTTTACAAGGATCCCAGTCTCGAACAAATGGTGGATAGATTGTGGCTGGTCAAATATCTATGGAAACAAAGCATGGGTCTACTGGTTAGCCAGCGAAGAACAGAGCTCCATTAAAGTCATAGTTAAGAGACCATCCATCCACCACCATATCGACACATATTGTCAACCCCGAGTTATAATCGTCACGACTATACTCATCAGACCCAACACCAGAAGACACAGCAAGAACACATCGCCCTCGAGAGATTTCAAGAACACCAAGGAAAATATCAAGGGGAGAGGAAAAGAAAAGGCCCTGTAATAGATGCAGCAAATCACACCGGAGAAGCCAAATCCAACGCAGCAAAGGCTTAAACGCGGAGTAGGGGGGGGGGGCAGTTATTGAACACGGGCATCACTTTGCCGAAACGGCATGAGCAAATACATCGAGGAACGAAAAAAAAAGACAAGAAAATGGGTATTTTGTTCTCTCAAAAGGAAGTGTGACGTTGCCGTAGGATCTGGGTGGATGGAAAATGAAAAACTAATATCACGTGCCCCTGTACATCGGCTTCACCAAGCTAGCGTAGATAATCATAAATGGTCATTGGGCAGTGGTAAATGGTGCGTAAATGTAAGGAGGCGTTAGAAATCATTTTCCAATATTTTCCGTTCATCTGAACTGGCCAGGACCGACCATGCCACCACGGACGTCACCGCCGTTGGACTGGCCGAACATCTCCAGAAGGTGTCTAGACGAGGGAGGAGGGCCCTGTGGGCCAGGGTTGCCAGGCCCAAAGGGACCCTGACCACCGGGACCAAGTCCCATCATGGCCTCGGGGTTTGGCGGCATAGGAGGGAAGCCTGGGGGAGGGCCGTTCATGTAACCTGGAGGAGGCATCATGCCTGGAGGCAGACCGCGAGGGAAGCCTTGGCGCTCATTCATTGGAGGCGCGTTGCCGGGCATAGGAAGCATTCCAGGGGGGAAGTTGGGGTTCATGCCGCGGCCTGGATTGGATATTCCAGGAGGAGGGCCCATAGGGCTTGGTACATTACCCTGCTGCGGGACAGGTTGGCCAGTCCATCCAGGAGGTGGCAGATGCTCGAGACCCGGGGGTCGCTGAAGCGGCATAGGAGGCTGACTCGGGCCTTGAGGAGGCCGCGAGCCACCCGGAGTAATAGGACCACCCGGGGTCATGGGGCCTTGATTACCCTGAGGGAACGGCATATCGTCAAAGAATCCCATAGGCGGACCATTTGCAGGTCGCCGACGGAGGTGCTCGCTATCTGGTCGCTGCATGTTGGCAATGGCTGGGTCGTCGAGGAAAGTGGGCGTCTTTTGGGCAGAAAGTCCTGGCGGAGGACGTGGCATGCCTTCTGGCATCAGACCTGGGGGAGGGGCAATACCCTGGTTGGGAGACTGCTGGGGTAGATGACCCGCAGGCGGTGGACCGACTCGGACTTGCTGCATCAAACGAAGCAAGTGCGCCCTCTCCAGCGCCTGGGGATCCTTGGGGCCAACTTGAGCCATTGGATTCTCGGGGCCAGTGCCCATGTAATCGGATCGGTGGGGATGTTCCCTGGAAGGAGATGACAGAGATAGGGCGGCATGTTGCTGCTCGGCATGCATCATGGAGATATTCCGTGGCTGCTGGGGCAAACCCATTTCGTGCGGCGTAGAATTCTCCGAGCGTTGTCCACCAAGCATCTGTAAAATGCGCTGGAAGCCTTCTTGGTCCGCACTGTGGGATGGGAAAGGCATACTCTCAGGCGGCGGCTGCGGCGGCTGTTGATAATGCTGGGGCTGGGGTGGGGCACTGAAATAAGGCATCGGCTCGGGCTCTCTGGCAGGGCTCTCTGGCATGGGGCTAAAGAGACCTGCAAAACGAGATGACTTTCCAGGCTTTCCGGGAAATGGCGAGGGTTCCTTTTTGGCGACTGGATCGGCAGCGATAGGAGTACTAACTTCTGGGGTCTGAGGCTGAGCCTTCGAATCACCTAATAGTCCGAAGAATCGTTCCATCGACTCGTCGGACATGAACTGAGCACCGGAATTGCTGAAGATCTCACCATCAGTACGGCGGGTCTCCGGCTTTTGCTCTTCAACGTGTGCTCCTCTCTTCTCCTCAGCATGTGCCGGGAGTTGTGCGGATGATCCAGATCCAGCCTTCATACGCTCTTTCCACCGTTCAAAGTCCTCCTGAGTGTGTGCTCGTCGTGGTTCGTCTCGGTCATTGGCATCCAGCCATTCAGGTTCTTGTTCAAATTTGGCGCCACGGTTCCACTCACGTTCGGTGCCGTGTCGGGTCTGGTTTTGGCGCCATTCTCGGTTGCGCAACGGCGCTTTATCGTCATCGGCATCAGCGCCCTCTTGGGCCTGTTCCTCGCGGAACCAGCTTCCTTCATATTTGGATCGTGGGGGTTGTCCTTCTTTCCGAGTGGGGAATCGGCCATCTTTGTCACGGGCCACCCGTTCAGCATTGGGATCGCGAGGTCCTTCTTTGTTTTCCCATCGATCAAACTCGCCGTTTCGCCTAGGCTTGCGCTCCTGCTCATCCGGGCCGAATGTGCGACGTGGGCGCCCGGCATTCCAGTCTTCTCTTTCCCCACGCCGGGCAGTCAGTGGCCCTGGCTTGGCCTCTCGTCGATCTAACTCTTTATCCGGGGCATCGCGGTCCTTGAAAAACTTGTCTCTGAAGTTGAATCGGTCGTTCTTCGTTTCATCCGAATCGTTTGGCCGCACCGCTGGTCGGTCTGTCTGATCAAACGAGCCTTTGCCGCCAATGCGAGATGAAGCAAAGGCGGTTTTCGGGGGGCCGAGTACAATGTCCTCTAAAAGCAGAAAGATTCCATATTAGCAAGTGCCTCCATTGCGGATCGATCAGGATACCTGATGATCGATGGAAAGGGAGATAATAATACCAGAGTTGGACCCCCGAGAGATATGTTTGGCTTCAAAAAAGCTAGGTCTTCTGTTTGTGCCAGTCTCAGCCGGATTGGTGGCATCACGGGTGCCATGGGGTTTGCGTTGTGTGGTTGTTGGGTCAGGTTGAGGCCTAGAGGTTGCGGTCAGTCTTGACGTTGACAGTGCGGGACAGCCGAAGAATTGCGATCATTGGAGCCAACATACATCCACTCTTCAATTGGAGGGAGACCAGGAGGTTTTGCGACAAGGGGCGAGCCGCGGAGCCATATCAGCTCATCGATCTCGTACCGTCGCGCCATGGCGGCTCGGTCTGTGAGGTTGTGTGTGTGTGTGTGGTCTTCTTCACGGCGATGATCGGTTCATTGGTTGAAGGGGTAACAAAACAGGATAGGGGAATCAAAGGGGATATGCGAAGGTATGGAATATCTCAAGCAAAATATGGTGAATAGGTAACAGGTAGCGTTGGGTGGTTATGGGAAAAGAGGTTGGATGAGGAGAAGCACACAAGCCACCTTGTGGCGATGGCGGTGACCAGAGTTTCGGGAGCCAACTTTACACTCGCCAGTTGGTGCGCAAATATGAAAGGTGATGTATCATCCACATTTAGGCTATTTTCTATTTTTATATTCAAGAACAAATCTAAGGGTCAATTGTGAATACTACATGCGATCTATAACAGTACCAGTGCTATACAATTAGATCGCATTTTATCTTTAATATTCAAGGACAGATATAGGAGTCTATATTGAGCAACAAACGCGATCTACGATGGGGTAAGCTCTATACAATCAAATCGCGTTTTATCTTTATATCCAAGAACGTATCTAAGGGTCAATGTTAAATAACAAACGCGATCTACCATAATATATAAGTCTCATGAAATCAGTTGCGTTTTATCTTTATACTTAATAACAAATCCAGGGGTCCATATTGAATGGCAAATATGATTTATAGTAGTGCGAGTGCTATAAAAATGCGGTTGCGTTTTATCCCCATGTCTCAGAAAGCTATATATCCTTCGGTCTTACTAGGGTCAAACGCTACAGACTCATATTACGGTGTCAACCACAAATATTCAGATCACCTGTCATTTTCATGATCGATAAACAAAACCTACAAGACAAACTAATTATATATCTCTATGACCGAACATATTCATATACAGAATAACTAACGGAAATAGAAGAGTCTGAAGATAAAATGGAACAATTTCCCCTATATCTACTTCTCTTCTCTCATCTCATCTCACCGCATTGAAACACATTTTTATAGTGACAAGGAGAAATGATATAAAAGAAAACAAAAATGTTAGATTTCCTAAGAGATGCGGAGGAGTGTTTGTTGAAAACAACCAACCGAACACAAGGCTTTCCGTACATTGACTCACAAAGCCACTCTGACATATCAAAAGAAGACCCACTAGCCCATTGAAAAGCATCATCTTCTGTTGCGAGAAGTTAATCTGGATAGAATGAATGATTGTTTCACCTCCAAGCTAAATCTTAGACCACCGCAAGAGCACAGCAGCGATGATCACGGGCAGCACGCTGATTAGCTCTCCCAGCCCCGCAAACTGGGGCGGAATTCTGGCATTCACAAAGGCCCCAGCCGCAAGGAGCACTGCAAATGTGTTGTACAGAAAGCTCCAAACGAAGTTGAATTTGATACGTCTTACAGAGACCTTGCTGGCATCCATCATGGTGATAAGGCCAGACAGATCTGGACGCATAAGCACGACATCGGCTGCCGACTGGGCAACGTCACTACCTTCGTTCATATGAACGCCGATGGTTGCTTGGGCAAGCGCCACGGCGTCATTGGTGCCATCCCCACAAAAAATGACAATTGGCACCTTCCCATCCGAACAATTGCTTAGCAGATTTTTGATGTATACCTGCTTGTCCGCCGGAGAGCTACGAGCATGAACATGGCCCTCGAGAATCTGTAACTTGGTGGCCACATTTTGCACAGCGCCTTCGTCATCGCCTGATACCACATGAACTGACACACCACGTCTCTGTAGAGTATTGACCACGTGAGTTGCATCAGCTCGGAGAGAATCCTCGAGACCGAATACCGCAAGTAGTGCGCCATCAATGACGAAGCAGAACGCAGTATAGCCTTGCGAGAGAACCGGCTGCACCAGGGGGTGCGTGGAAAGTTCTAGCCAGCGAGAATTCCCAGCTTGCAGTGTTTGACTATCTAGTTTTGCTTCCACACCTCGACCGGTCAAGCTTTTGACGTCGGGGACAGCTGTTGCAACAATTCCCTTGTGGCTAAGATGATTACCGACGGCAACCGAAACCGGGTGCTTGCTGTCGCCGACCAGGCCCAAAAGAAGCGAGAGACTTGATTCTCCGTTTCCAAGGTAGTGCTCAACGGCTACACCGAGCTTTCCTTGGGTAAGAGTTCCCGTCTTGTCAAGGACAACGTGAGAGGCCTTGTGGGCGACTTCGATGGTATGCGCGGACTTGAATATCACCCCTCGCTCCGCAGCGATACCGCTGCAGATTACAACCACCATCGGTACGGCAAGGCCAATGGCGCAAGGACAGGAGACGATAAGCACGGTGATGGCGTAGGTGACAGCCTGGACGGTTGCTTCGGAACCGGTCTTGCCTTGAATTGTTATGCCAACAGCAACCCAAACCACAAATGTGATGATAGTCAAGCCCACAATCACTGGAATAAAATAGGAAGCCACCTTGTCGGCAAGTTCTTGGATCTTTGGCTTAGAAAGCTTGGCTTCATCGACCATGGCAGCGATGGTGTTGATGGCGTTGTCACCCGGGAGGCGAGTTAACTTGACAATTAGACTTCCCGACCCGTTGATTGTCCCTGCAATGACACGCGATTTGGGATTCTTTTCAACAGGTCGGGACTCTCCGGTGAGCATCGACTCGTTTACTTCAGATGAACCAGATGTGACAGTTCCGTCGGTTGGGATTCTCACATCAGGAAGAACTTTAAAGGTATCTCCATATTGCAGTAGCCTAACGTCAATTTCCTTGGCGTCTGAAGAGTTTGATTTGTCCACGAGAAGGGCAGTTTGGGCCTGAAGTGATCGAATAGAGATTGACTCCACCGCTTTTTGTCGGGCAAGAGTGGCGATATATCGTCCGAACATGATCAATGTAACTAGAAGGGTGCTTGTCTCGAAGAACTGGCCAGTAGAAAGAGGTTTACCAGCGACGAGAAAGCCGAAAGACACAACAGAGAAGATGTATGCCGCACTGGTACTCAGCACAATAAGAAGATCCATCTCAATGACTCGCGAAAAGAGAAGAGCCTTCAAAGCTTTAGGGTAAAAAGGCCCTGCTATCACAACCTGAATAACAGTAGCCAAAGCTAGTGAGGCAGAGCTGTAGGCGATTTCTCTCTGGGGATGGGGGCCCATGCCATGACTAACACTGGGATCGTGAGGACTGCAGATAGGAGAGCCATGAACCCGGAATGGCGGATATGCTTGCTTCCAGCTGCGAGTGCTGGGTCAGCACAGATGGGCGCAAGCTTTGCAGTCTCGTCCCAGTGTTTTTCAATGAGATCTCGTGCCCCAACCACTTCCGGGTCAAAAGAAACACGAACAGTACAATCCTCGACGAGCGATATGTCACTCACGCCTTCTGGCCAAGCCTGGTTGACGATCGAAAATGGATCCCCAGAAACGACAATATCCACAGTTGACCCATTACTGGTGATGGTCTCGCATTTGAATTCTGTGGTCCGCTCCAAGTGCTTCATAATGAAATCGACAGTTGAGAGATTGAGGTCCAAGTCGAATTCAGCTCGAGAGAGAACCAGACTTGTCCTCAAGTTCTTTACACCTGTCACTGTCGCGAGGGTTCTGTTGAGTTTCGTCTCGCAGCCAGTGCAAGTCATACCAGATATCGAGAGAACCACGTGCTCAACCCCTATGGCCTGGCCCTCTAGATCGGGGGCAATGCTAACAGCCCCAGTCTTTTTGTCTTTGGGAAAAGCAGTCTTTTTCGAGGTGCAGCAAATATCACCGCAGGAACCACCCGCAGACTTGACTTTTATTTTGTCAGCTTTGGGGGCACAGGGGTCAGTGATGTTGACACTGGATGTGGTAATATTAGGTTTGCAGCAAGATTTGGAAGAGCAACCTTTGCAGGCACTGTTTTCAATACCACGTGCAACTTTGTGCTTTCCGGCATGCTCGGTACTTCGACGCGGCGATCGACTTGTAGACATGCCACTTGCGTGGCGAGATTCAACCGAGCCGCGCGAAAGAGACTGTTTCAGTGGTCTTTCCGAGCACCGCCCCTTTCCCAGCGAAGAGCGCTTCTGAGGCTCGCAGCATGATTCTTTGCCCAGAGCAAGAAGAGCACGGCATATACACCCGAGTGCTGTAAGTTTAGCAGCATACTGCTCTCTAACTGAGCGGTGGTGACGATCGCAAGCTTTGCGGTTGATCTTTGCGCCTTCTGCCGGTGTAGATGTCGAGGAAAAAGCTGCATTGCATCCAAAGTTAGTAAAGCAATATTGCAAGAAGCCATTCAATTTCAACATACAGTGTTCAATTGCTTCCATGCAGTGAGGGCTTGAACCCATATCACACTCACGTAAAGCCAGGCGGTCAAGGCAGGTCTCATTACAGCAGGGCGAAGACTTGCCCTCACAGCACTCTGCCACAGTAGGTTCAACTGAAGTAGCAGGGTCGCTTAACAATGGGGTCCTGGAGCAGGAAACACTGCGGTCTAACTTCCCAGCTTCAGTAGTAGGATTTCCTGTACAACACGCTTCCTTAGAAGCAGAAGCACCGCAAGAAGGGACATCCTTGTCGCCGATAGCCTCAGTAGACTGATCGTTGGAGCAGCCCCCCTGGCAAGGCTCGGGTCGAGCTTTACCCTTGCAAGGATTGGCAGGTTTATTGCACGAGGACTCTTCAATTTCGGTGGAGGAAGCTGTATTGTTATTGTTGTTACTCGTTCTGTTGTTTTGGACAGCACGGTCCCCGCAAGAGTTCTGTTGACTGTACTTCTCCGTTGGCGCACCGCCATAACAAGTTGCAGAGAAAGTATCGAGCTCTTTTAAATCAATTTCGTGAGTCGCATCTGCTTGAGAGGACGTCCCTCCGCAGCAAGAGTGACCCATAATGCTGGTTAGTTCTACGTGGAATGAAGGAATGTGGAGATGGGGATCCGTCGGCCCCACGGTGTTGGGGGATGAGTTTGGCTTGTTTGCAGGGAACATCAATGCCAAGCCGATCCTGCTTGCTTCTTGTGAGCAGTTGAGGAGTTCTACCTCGTAAATCTCTCAAGTTTGAATTGATTTCGCCTTGAATGTGATTGCCAGTACAAGTATAGGCCCTAGGTGTTAAATCTGACAGACCGCATGGTGTAACCAACAGCTCCTTGGGAAAAGTGGACATCACATCTTTCTACTATTGCACTGGCTGTCAATCCCTTCCACTGGGAAGTCTCATTGGGTGTACGAGCTTCTTAGCAGCTCAACTAACCACTGTATTCTTATCTCTGAGACACTTCACTTCCATTTCTCGCCTTCTATTACAAAGGTATGCAGTTCCAATAAGCCAGTAATGAACATATCTTGATATTGCTATAGTAGCTCCAATGAGCCATAATTTAACGACAAAGTGGGTGTCATATTGATATAAGCAGAAGAAGAAAAAACAGAAGAAGAAAAAAAAAACAGAAGAAAAGAAACAATAACAAATTAACTTGGAAGGCCTTCCCAACTCCATGGGGTACTCGCAATGCTCCCAATCGGTTGTATCTATCGTCTCAGGGAGTAACAAGTGAAGATAAACTGATTCTTGGTTCCGAAGAGAGGATAAGTTTCGAACTCACTACTACTATTTCGGTTTTCGGTCCGATCTAAATCGTACTAGCCCTGGTTGGTCTGAGAAAAGCTTCTAACCTTTTAGAAAGTTTGAGGTAATCAGTTAACGAGTCATTCTTACCTTAGTAACTGTAAGGCCTTTCTGTTATATAGAGAAGACTTGGATGGTGTTAATCTGCCCCAGGAAGCTTTATTGATGATGATGAGGAGTTAGGGAGAGAGAGAGAGAGAGAGAGAGAGAGAGAAGGGGATCAAAGAAGAAGAGAAGAAGAAATGTGCAGTGGCAGAGAGATAGAAGGTAAGAGAAGGAAGCAGCGACTTCCTACCCTGTGGCTCATAGCCTGGTAGATGGGTTCGAATGTAAGAACATTAGGTATTCAGATCCTCTCAGTTCAGTATGGCATCTTGTTTTACCCTCTCTTCCTTTCCCCTCTCTCACTGCGTCACCGCCACACTAAATCCCCCCCACTGATTTCCACCATTAGGAATCGTGGTTTAGTAAGGTAACAACAGTTGCCATTCCCGTAAGCTACACTGACAGCCCTAGAGTCCTAGAAATCCGCTATCTCAGCGCTCATATGCCCTTGGAGCCTCTCAGACGCATGGTCAATTCGCCCTGGAGTACCAATACTGATGATCAAGAGTAGATCTTTGTTTTATATAATTGATCTAGCTATCGAGAGAACGGGTAATAATGAATTTGCTCTTACAATGTCCCAAGTGACGGCAAGTACTTGATACAACTATGTCGGCCGCCCCAACTCAAACACTTACAACTTCCGGCATGACCTGCCCCATTTAAACCAAACCTTTTCCTTCAAAAACTGCACATTAATTGGCGCTATACAAATCCCATCCAAATCCTCACATCTCACGTACTCGTCTTCTTCACCTAACCACCAGTCAGTCGTTTCTCACCGACTGTCAGTTCATTGAGATTCAGTAGCAGTGGCTTTTCGTGAATTGCAACGTTGAAAATAGTTCCATCCGGTCGGACAGAAGCAATACCGGTATCCAGAGTGGTCTGCAACCCAGAAGCATCGAAGGCAATGTCGACACCTTCCTCAAATAGTCCATGGACAGCATCGACTACCGGATTGGATGAACTCTCCCCCGCGGCTAGGGAACTCTTTTCCAGTGGATTTATGACCCTGTCTGCTCCAAAATGACGGGCTTGTCGGACCCTTAGACCGGAAACCTCGGTTACTAGGATTTGTCCTGCACCTTTAGACCGTAGTAGCATCAGCAATGTTAATCCAATTGGACCTGCACCGAGAATCAGAACGTTTTGGCCCGCAGTGAACCCTGATGTGCGTGTCATGTGCCAGGCCACAGCCAGAGGCTCGGCCAACGCTGCAGTCTTCAAAGAGACATTCTCTGGCACGCAGACAAGATTCGATGTTCTCACAACAAGCTGGTTGGAAAATCCACCACCGGGGGTGTTAAATCCATAGTATGTTTGGTAAATATTGCTTGCCATCCAGGTTGATAGGACTCCATCTCGTGAGAAACCATATCTTCAATTGATCGCAGCGAGGATATTACCTCATTATCCGTTGAAGGCTTTTCTAGAAGCCGGGCAATAGCGATGACTGGCGGCTTGTTGTATAGCAGCCGACCTTATTTTGACTTCATCTTCACGGCAGTGAGATCTGTTTCACTTGGATCTGAAAAATGCGTGAAAGATCAAAGAGAAAATTTCTGTTAGCCTTGGAGCGAATTGACTTTTTAAGTCGTTCTTTCCTCTTTGGACATTGTGACTTCCTGCCAAAAGCATCCTGTAAAAAAAAAAAAGAAAAATTGGATTACTTTCAGCCTAGTGGGATTAACAGATCGAAAGATAGCTGGATCTCTTTCTATACATATGACAAATTCAGTCAGTCGACTCGGTCGCCATGAGGAGGGAAGGGAGTAGGGGGCAGGGGAGGATGATATCAAGATCTAACAAAACCAAACAAAAAGACTGCAAGTGCTGGAGAAACAAGAAGCACAAGAACACAGTGGCCTGGCGCCAGGTCCGCCGACTTCATCTTACACCGGCGCACATGGAGATCAGCCAATGCTGACGACGACGAGGACAACGAAGCATGGCGTCGCGATCCAAACCTGTTCGTATACGACTTGCCGGCATGATGCAGACCTGGTGGTCCTGGTAGTGCAGTGACTCGGTGCTTCGGGGAGCCAGGTGGAATGGGAAAGTGAAGTGAGAACTGAAATGAAGGAGCGAAAGGTGCATTGCAGAAAAGAAGGGGACAATCTGCGCTCGCGGGGAATGCCGGAATTGATCATCTGCATTGTGCAGGTGGATTGAATTTCTTTACCTCCAATTTCTTTTTTCTTGTTTGCATTACGCCAGCCGGTTTGTGGGCTTACAATTCAGGTTACAGGACTCGATCCCTCGAAGTCCTGTATACAGGGTGGAGTTGCATACTAGGGATGCGCCACCATCTCCGCGTAGCAGCAAGTATGTAATAGCCAGCTATCACCATCACCATCATCATAATGTAGAGTATGTGACATCTCCTTCTGCCTTTCCTTCCAGTTCCCTTTCACTAAAATGTAGAGCAGTTTTGTAGAGTATGAACCCGCAGGCTGGACAGGCAAATGGCAAGAATCAATCAAAGTTCAATTAACCTATTGCAGTCTAACTAGTTGCGTATGACTATGCAGGCGCTTCTTCCAACCGAAGCAAGAACTCGAGTCCAAACTGCCGAGTCAGGAGCAAAAATTGTGCATCCCAAAGAGTATACAGATGCCGACCGTAAAGAGTGTGAAATCAGCCCATTCCTGTAACCCGTAAACCCCATAAACCGAAACATAGACCCAAAACCATACATAAGAAATTAAATAATGATTGTAGTGGAGTACAACTCCTACCTTCCAGCTCCCATTTCTCGCTTCCCACTCTCCCTTTTCATCGTCTGCTTCCTCTCCCTGCCTCGGTTTCAATTGATGGTGATATTTTTCGTGGCCACTGCCAGTTCATCCAAGTTGCCAGAAGAGATGTTTCTTGATATCAAAGTCCAGAAGCTGCACTGGAATGTTCTTTCTTTTCTTTCTTGGAAGTTCCTTTGAACGTCTTTTCTTTAAATATACTTGTTCTTCACAGTCATAGCTAGAAAGATACCGTGTACCCTTACTTTATAAGGCACAATATATGAAGGTTGTAAACCGCATAAGTCGTACATACGAGTTTTCTATATATATCAAGAGACGAACAGGGTAATTTAGGGGCCCCGAGGAGAATCTATGTGACTATTTTAGGGTGATACATCTACATATATCAAAGTCTGTACTGCTTAAACACCAGATTTCGTATTTGAGCAGTGCCTTGGTAGTAAAGCAATCCATTATTTTAGCAAGTAATTCTCGAGCAAAGAAGAGCAGGCCATTTTCAATCTTTCTAATGAGTGGAACCCTTTTTGAAAGTTCGCTGCCACCGGGACAACTGGGGCTTGTTCAATGGGCAAAAAAAGCAATTTGCCAAATGTATAGTATAGGCCGAATCGAATTCTTTCACCATAGTTTCAAAATCTTTGCTTATCTCCTGTTTTTGTTCCTCTGGGAGCTCGAAACCCCGAAAGTCTATACAGCACCCGCACTCTATGGTGCAATGGCCTCTGCCTTTCTTCCTTTTAGATAGATGCCTCCGTTCACAGCATCCACATTCCCGGCCACAACATCCACCTCGATCCGAGCAATCCTGAACCATTTCTTCGCGCATGAACCATTTAGAATCACGCCTTAAGCTACCATAGAGGTCTTTAAAGCTCAACTGAAACCTGTACTCTGCTCGGTAAAGGGCATACTCCTTGCTTGGATATTCCGCTTGAATCTATTTGAGCTGTTTATTTGCGTTATCAAACTCAGTTGTATCGGAATTCTCATTTGATTCGATAACCATAGCCTTTTTTAGAGCTATAACCTTGTGGTGTAACCATTCCTCACGCTGTATTAGTTCACGTAGAGCGTGCTCGGCAAGAAATAACTCGGTGAGTTTAGACCGAAGGACGTAGTCTGATCCGTATTTCAGAAATCTATTATTATCGTTGTCGAATGTAAAGGTTTCACGCGTACGCATGTCGAAGGACCCCATGATCAAATCATGTGTGGAAAATCTGTAAGGTTAGTACGAGTATAAGGCAAGAAAGATTCAGAGGTATATACCTCTGTTATGGGAGAGACTAGGTGTAAAATCTTAGGATAGGTAAATATCTGAAAGCAGAAAAAATGTGAGAGGAGATATAGAAAAGAAGTTCCCGGGGTGGCTTCGTCACTATGCCGCCGCCCAAAATAGATCAGTGGACATTTCCAAGGTTGCATGTGGATGTAGTACCTAACTATGAGGTCAATCACTTTTGGTTGCAGGGAAATTATTAGAGGTTAACTTTCTCCAGGCATGTGATCGCATGCTTTCCTTGAAGAACAGCTGTCTCCACCCTGATACTAAAAAGCCATACATTGTCTCCTCCACCGGGGGGTATGAGTGCTCGGTCGAGGGAATGCAGGTAACAAGGATCATTGGAGTCTGCAGCTGGTTGGAAACAAGTGATGAAGCTGACAGTTGCGCAGCGTGGAATCACTCACGTATTCGTCGTTGAATTCTAGTCGTCGCACACCGGGACTATTATGCCTTGAAAGATCCAGGTCACCTGGCATTTGGTGCAAGCCTAGGCCCGATTGTGGATAGTGTTCAAGTTGTTGATTTTCAACCTGGACGGTTTGTGAAAGAGAACACCAGTCTATAAACAGACTAGTTCTGCTATTCTATCGAAATATCACTATGTATTGTGTCCAGGGAGGAGGAAGGGGAAGAAGAAGGGTGACTTTGTGTGGAAGCAGGGGATAGCTATTTATCATTTGAGCTCAATAAGATACCGAACCCAAGGTAGAATTCGAAATATGCGAAGATCTATATCAGTATTGTCATACGTCCATGAGTTTGATGAGCCGGATTTCCAGGAGTTATTCGATATATACTCCTCCTTCGCTTGGTTCAAGATGATTCGGCAGTTGTCAAGATTGGCCTGGGCCATCTGGGACAATAGTTCATTTTGATCTTGCATTTGTCGATACAAAACTATTCCAGCGACAAAGAATGCCGGGAATAGCTCGTGCGGGAGGTCGTAGACATTTGTTTTGGTCGCAAGGGTAATGGCATAGGAAGCGATTGTCCGAGCACATGATTCAACGATACCGTCAGGCGGTTGCTCGGAGTAGTGATGAAGAGGTGCCCCTTGCTGCATGAATGTCGGTTTTTGAATGTACAGCAGAAGCAGGTAGTAATTGTAGCGAAGCTCAAGAGCGACCGAGCATGTGAATGGAACATTATTGTGGGGCCAGCGTTGGAGTGATTGTTGTAGGTCAGAGTGCCACCTCTCGATTTCCGTATGGATCTGTCCCGGGGTAATGGTCTGATCACCAGGCCCAAAGCGACAATGCAATATTTGGCGTAAAAACAGCGTTAGGCGTGCAATATGTATTTGGTAAAACCCTTCCTCTGCATCCTCATGGACAAAGTCTTCCATTATCAACGCCTTTGTGTCCGATTGTGTCAGATTAATACGAAAGGGTCTTCCTAATAACACGGAACAATATGTATCTCGTACAACCAACAACCACCACAGTCGGCTTTGTTAATGTATCTTCAATGAGTCAGCGTAAATTACAGTGGTCATATAGTCTAATGCACACAAGGCTTTCGGGTCTAGCAAGCAAATTGTTGAGGATCATTTGCCTGGTGCTACGGCTTTCGATCCCTTGATGCTCGAGGGTGCTATCAGCAGCATTGCGATCAACTTTGCCAATGAGCAGATGACTGCTGCTAGTGCGGCCCAAGGCAGTTTCATTCGCCAAGTCGTGCGCAACTTGCCTAGCGACCACAAGGAGAAGATGCTTAAGAATGTGCGCGCTATCACCGTTGACCAGATTAAGGGTGTTCTGCGTGGTATCCATTTGCCGATGTTTGCTCCCAAGACGGCGAACCTTGTCGTCACCTGTGCGACTGTGATCGAAGATGTATGTTCTTCAAATGGGAAAATGACTATAAACTAACGTTTAAAATAAGCTATCAAGCAAGGCTTCGAATCATCTGGATTCACTCCTACCGTCCAGCCTCGCAAGGAGTTTGAAGATGACTATGGTCTCAAGGCCGGCGATCAGGATGAGGATGAGGATTAAGATGACGATGATGAAGATGATGACTGAATGTTGGAATGATATCACGGCTACTCAATGGTGTATAGAGAACTATTCTATTTTCCCTCATCTCACCAACCTCGCACAGCAATTTCCATGATCTGTATGTCTTGAAAAGAGCTGTATACTTAGGCCCTCTTCTGGCTGCACTTACCAATTATGTATGCATATCCCTGGATGTTACAGTAAGCCCGGGGTAAGGGGGTGTAACCATGTTTACCTCGGAATTGTCGTCGGTTTCCGGTGAAACTATCCTGTGTTGCGGCACGGCTGAATGTTGAATCTTGACTTTCTCTCCGAGGATCAATTGGTTGAGATCCATAGATCACAGCTGGGGCTCTGTATACTTCTAAATATTCTAGGAGATAAATAAATTACTACCCGTGGAGGTATTTTCAGTGCCGCTACTTTACTTTCATTTTCAATATTGATAAGTGACTATCTCATGAAATGCCACTTCCATTCCTCCTCTGTCTCCCAATTGCCTGAAATGTGGTCTTCATGATATACTTCCCAGCCATGGAGACATAAGGAAGCCGCCATGAGAGGGCAAGAGGGATCCATTGCAAAGTGTACAAGGCTCATTCAATAGTGCTGTGACATAGAGGTCACTTCACAGGCCACTTCACTGCTGAATGAAAAAGGTCCAGCCTTGCAAGGGATCCCCCCTTCCCCCCCATCGAGGCTTCCTGATGTCTCCATGACAAGGAAGTACGATTGAAGGGAGGGGCAGGATCACTCGGACCAGGCGAGGCCGAAGGCAGTGAGAACCCTTTCGAGGTCATCGCCATTCTTGGCGGAATCATAGAAAACCGCGCCAATTATGGCTTCCATGGTGGTAGGCATGGTCTTCTTTCCGGCCGTTATGCCCCACTGGCCCGGATTCTTCACGATGAAAGGGTCAAGTCCAAGGGCAATGCCCCGGTCATACAGGTTGTCATTGGAGGCCACCTTGGTGATGACGTTCTGAATCTCCCCTGTCGATGACACCATACTTAGCATACGTGCAAAATAGTCATTGCTAAGGGAGGGGGGGGGGGGGCTTACCCGGAGTTTTGTTCCTCTCTCGGCCTTGATCAACGAGAAACTGGCGGAGTGTCGCATTGCCAACCAATGCGAGGGTCTTTTGACCGTTGTGGTTGAAGATACTAGGGCCTTGAAGAGCCTCGCGAATCAAAGCTCGGTCGGTAAAACGATAGGTTTGTCCGAGAACCGAATTCTCGAAAGCCTCGATTTCTTCGTCCGAGGGGAGATGCATGAAGATAACCATGGCGAAGATTCAAAGTGTGTTGATAATGGTGATATGGTGGATTATTGTGTCGGAAGCAATAGATTGTATGGGAAGTAAGAGAGAAACGAGGAGGAAAAGAGAGCACCTTATACAAAATGAAGAGGGAGACAGGAAGGCAAGCCAGTTGGGCGCAGCTCGACAAAATGGCTTTAAATAGTAATGTTGGGCTTATGCTGTGCTCAGCCTCACTTTTCTGTTGGCCGTAACCAGTTCATAGGGTATCCATGCATGCTATCCTTGTCTGTAGCAGCTTGCAGGTGCATGAAAATGTGCCCAAGTATCCAGCTTGGGGCAAATCATCATTGGTAACGTGAGATGTGCCACTTTAAGTTTAAAAAAGAATCAAAGAGAGTAAAGTGGTGAAACTGATTCCGAGCGCGTCTGTACTATAATTCACACTATGATACATAGACGAATGCAAGGTTGGCGGAAAAATATCCTAATACAGACTAGCGCACTTGAGGTGGGGCCTCGGGAGATAAAGAGAGTGAGAACTGAAGTAAAACTGATTTCGAATATCACTGTATATCTTTGAGGCCCACGAAATCGGATTTCTCAGCCTGTACGAGGCGTGGGCTACGAACCTGGAGTCTCTGTTACTCCAGAGCCAATGAGAGACGCAATGACGACCAGAGGAAACGAGTCCGCGATGTTGCGGCCTGCCTCCACCGCAATTCTAGCGACCTCGAGGCCCCTTTGGCACACAGGAACGATTTAAAAACCATCCGACGATAACGGTTACAGCCTCTCATGCCGTCACCCCAAGGGGAGTTCACAGAGCCTCTCAGAGGCGCGGATCGAAGTCGAGCAGGACACCTGTGGGGTAGAATTGGATTTGTGGGATTAGGGCTAAGGTGTATCGCCATCGGCTGCTGGATCCCTTACCTCGAATCGGAGGATACTCTGGTTAGTGGATGGAAAGATTATACGCTGCAGGCTTGGGTGTATAAAGGGACCATCTGCAAGACATGGTCGGCCTAGAGAACGAGAGGATACTAGGTATCAGGAAGCAAGAAATCACGCCAACTTGTGGACTGAGGTATACTATGGCAACGATGGCTAGGAAGAAGGTTGGCGCGTCGCCATCGGCTGCCGACTAGAGATCCTTACAACACTGTCAGTATAGCCCGAGAGGACGGATGCGCATGTCGGTTCACAAGAAGCAGGAAGGTTGTTATGCCGTGACCCTAAGGGGACTTAGCAGAGCTGCAACTTGGCCTGGAGGGTGGGCTTAAGGAGCAAACGGGTATATGAGTGTGGGGGAAGGTTTTTGGCTCTGCTGGAACCCCAAAGGCTAAGATCTTGAAGGCAAGAGGATCTGCGGACATCTAGGAATGAGAGTACTAGTGAGCTGGATAAGGAGCTGGGAAAGCATGGGGGGGAATTTGTCCATCTCTCCGTTGTATTGGCTTAAAAGAACAGACTAGATCTTAGTATACCAATGCAATATTATATCTGCGTGGACTACGCCTCCAATGTCTGGATGCACGCGTGCAAGGATAAAGCCATGGGACCGATTAACCGAGTCCAAAGAGTAGGAGCACAAGCCATTGTGGGGATATTTCTCACGGTCGCGACCAGCGTAGCAGAGGCGGAGGCCTATATTGCCACTGCGCAGCATCGATTCTGGAGACGGGCCGCTAAGATGTGGACGGACATACACACTCTACCGGAAACCAATCCTCTCCGCAGAAATACAGATCGGATCAGGAAGTTCAGAAGATACCACCGCTCGCCGTTGTATCAGGTAGCCGATGCGCTCAAGCATATCGACATGGAAACACTAGAAACCATCAATCCGTTCACATTGGCACCATGGGAAGCACGCGTACAGGCTGGCGTTGAAGCAACTCCGCAGTCACCGATCGTACTAGGCGGGTTAATGCAGATCGCAACCAGCAGTTCGGCTCGGAACGAGCTGGTCGGATTTGGGGTGGCGATCGAGAGGCAGCCACCTCGGTATCGAAAACTGAGATTGAAGACCCTTTCCGTCACATTGGGTGCAAGAGCAGAGCAAAATCCGTTCTCCGCGGAGCTAGCAGCGATGGCACATGCATTGAACATGGTAGTTGGAGTGAAGGATTACCGGATTACGCTACTCACGAGCAACAAAGCGGCGGCTCTGACACTAAGGAACCCTCGACAACAGTCAGGTCAGGAATTCGTCTACCAACTGTACAAGTTGATGAGAAAACTGAGGAGAAATGGAAACCAGATCAACGTCCGGTGGATCTCAACGAGTGAAGACAATAAACTGCGGGGTCTGGCCAAGGAACAGGCCAGAGCCGCGACACAAGAAGATGCTGTCCCGCAAAAGCAGGTCCCAAGGATGAAGTCAACAACACTCAATATTGCACGGTCCCAAGCAGTTCCCAACAATGACCTACCAGCGAATATAGGGAGACACGCAAAACGAGTTGATGCAGCACTCCCAGGCAAACACACCCGGCAACTGTATGACCGATTATCGTGGAAAGAAGCGAGCGTGCTGGCTCAACTCCGAACCGGCATGGCAAGACTCAATGGATATCTATATCGAATCAACGTAGCAGACACGGACCAGTGTGCGTGTGGACAAGCGAGAGAGACCGTGGAGCACTTCCTATTTCGATGTCAAAAATGGACGGCGCACCGGACGGAACTACTACAATGTACCAACACCCACCGTGGAAATATATCCTTCTTCCTAGGAGGAAAGTCGCCTTCCGATGATCAGAAGTGGACGCCGAACTTAGAGGCAGTACGGGCCTCAATACGATTCGCCATCGCCACCGGCCGACTCGAGGCCACCTGACCATGCCAACGTACATAAATCACCCCCTTTCGCCGTTCTAACCCACCAACCACCTCGTGTTACCGATGGTAGACGCGCTTCAACTGCCGAAAATAGGATGTTGAACACTTGGAGAAATGCCTTCAAGCCAGCCTACTAACAAAATTACTAACTCGCGAGGATCCGCTGCGATACGGACATCTGAGATGACATATATTGCAAGGCTTTATGTATGGGCTCTGAGGAGACACAGTACTATATATATTATGACATGTAAAGTAGATCAGAGATAGTTGCCCTTTCGGCTTAGCCGCCGGGCGTTAATAAATTGTGTGTGTGTGTGTATATCTTTGAAGCTGGAGGCCTTTAACCTCTCAATTTTTAGGATAACATACAAGTTACGGCAGCGGATATGCTTCATGGCTCAGAGATAGTATAGAACACAGGTAGATAACAACAATTCTAACTCCTACTTCTTGCATGGTATCAGAATTCCGAGAGGACTTTTGCGCTCTATGTACAGGCTTGGGGCAACCGCCCTCCATTGTGTTCCATCTAAAATAAAATAAAGTATGGAAAACCACACATCAGTGGCACTCCTTCTACGGTGCCAGTACATACATTACTTCTGTCCGGCGTCATTGAGGAAAGATGGATCGTAGATCTTGATATTCATGACGTAGCCCGATATCATATAGCCGCTCTTGTATTCATGGCCTCTTAGAAACAGGTTCCAACTTAATCACCAATTAATCTACGGCCTGAAGAGGTGTTGAAGATGCAACATTGTATCTTTGTTGATGTGCAGTCTATCGAGAGAGCGAAAAGTCCCCGGGTTAGTGGACACGTAGTGACGAGTTTCCCTTGATACGCAAATATTTTTCAACGCTGAAATGCGGCACTAGATAATTTGGGCATCCAGCCGCGGGTAAATAGAGAGGGCAGAGAGGTTATGGATAGCCTCGCAAAATTTTCCACGCCTGCATGTCATTACGTCCCCGCTTCCCCGCTAACCTTACCCCGGACGTTGTATGGATGAATCTTGACCAATGTGGTCACATCTTCACAAGATTGACTGGAGGTCAAGAGCCTAAAGAAGCCCTGCATCAAGGTATAAATTAATTAAAGAAGTCGTGTACTCGAAATATAAGCTTCACTATTTTTGTTCTTCGTACGAGAATATCTCCGAGAGACAAAATGACTTCGGTCGACTTTGACGCCGTAGTTGTGGGGGCCGGCTTTTGAGGTATATACATGTGTGAAAGGCTTGTGGATCAAGGGCTATCCGTCAAAGTGATTGAAGCAGCTCCTGATGTGGGAGGAACATGGTATTGGAACCGATATCCAGGAGCAATGTCAGAGTAAGTCCCTAGACAGAAAAGCATTGCCATCCAGGTACTAATTCTATTAGTACATGCTCAATGCTTTACCGATACTCCTGGGATCTCGAAGATCTGCGCGAGTACCCCTGGGACCGTGAATATCTGAAACAGCCAGAGGTGCTAGCCTATCTTCAACATGTGGTCAAGCGGCACAATCTGCGTCAGCACGTGCAATTCAAAACAGAAATTAGGGCGGCTTCCTGGGACGAGGGCCAGGGCCGATGGACAGTCTCGCTCGTAGGAGCTGGAAGCAAACTCACATGCCGATATCTTGTCACCGCTGTTGGACCTCTTTCCAAACAGAACTATCCTGATATTCCGGGCTTGAGTTCGTTCAAAGGCGAAATGTATCATACAGGTAGGTTGCCTGTCTCATATGACTTCAGGGGCAAGAAAGTGGGCGTCATCGGCAACGGGTCTACCGGTGTCCAAATTATCACGGCATTAGCAGACGAAGCAGAACAACTGGTCTCATTCCAACGGCATCCTCAGTACGTGGTGCTGGCAGCTGATAAAAGATTTCATCCGAAACGCGAAACAATATTCAATGAGAGCAGACTTGGGCCCAGGCTAAGAATAGCATGTTTGGGTTCGGGTTTGAGGAGAGCACTACCCCCACCTTCAGTGTTAGTCCCGAAGAACGTCAAAGGATATTCGAAGAAGCCTGGAAGAAAGGGGGCGGGTTCTATTTCATGTTCGGCACCTTTTGTGACATATCCTACAATGAGGATGCCAACAGAGAAGCCCAGGACTTTATCAAGAGCAAGATTCGTGACAAGGTCAAGGATCCGGCAAAGGCTGAAAAGCTTATGCCGAAGGACTGGTTCGCTCGTCGCCCATTGTGCGATACGGGGTATTATGAAAATTTCAATAGGTCGAATGTAGATATCGTCGACATCAAGGCAAATCCGATCACCGAGATCACTCCGAGGGGGATCCGCACGCAAGAAGGAACCGAACGCGAGTTTGATGCTCTTGTGTTTGCGACTGGATTCGATGCGGTGGACGGGAACTACAAACGAATGTCGATCACCAGTTCTCAGATGTGTTTGGCAGATGCCTGGAGTGAGGGATCAGAGTCCTATCTTGGTATTTCAGTCCACGGGTTTCCAAATCCCTTCATGATTCTGGGCCCAAACGGTCCGTTTACCACCTTGCCTCCTACGATTGAGACTCAAGTTGAGTTCATCTCCGATCTCATTCTCCAAGCGAACAAGTCCTCGAAACAAAATGCGATCAAGGCTGAATCTAGTGCGGTTCAGCAATGGAGCAAAACATGCGACGCACTGAGCAAGAGCAGTCTGTTCCGAAAGACGGACTCTTGGAACTTTGGGGCAAATGCGGCGGGGAAGAAGCCGTCCGTGTTATTCTTCTTCGGGGGTCTCGCAACTTACCGAAAGGTATTGCAGGATGTGATCCAAAATAACACAGGGTTCAAACCGCGTGAGATCTGAGACATCACCAACCTTATGTCCTATTTGGGTTAGTTTTGATTTCTCAATAGTGATTACGTGCAATCAAACATTTATGTACTGATACATTGACAGCGATTGAATCTCATATTTTGTATAGTAGTTTGGTCTTAGAAGCCCATGTAAACTGTCAACTCTTAAGGTCAGGTAGACAGTGAAGAGAGCACATAAAGCTATGTACTTCGTGATATACGGGTCGATTTGGTACTCGTAGTTTAACTTTCTACCTAACTTGATATATAGTGGAACCTAGACGTACCGCTTAAGAATTTAATGTAAAAAGGTGTACGGAGTAGGTACCTAGCGTTAAAGTCCACGGTTATAAGACCTTTAGTAATCAAGCCATGCAACCTTAAAAAGAGGGTCGTAGACCCACTTTCAGTGCCATAGTTGAACCCAAGTTATCTACTCCAAGTGAGACACGAGTAAATCGAAAACTTGCATTATCACGTATCGAAAATTACATCGCTGAAGTCTAAAAATATATATATCCAAGTCAATAATATATCAAATTTCCTAAAACTCCCTATAGGGCGTAGATATAATATAAAAGGTATTAAGCTAAAAGGCACAGCCTTAATAGGCCACTGTTATTAAGATACTGTGTTGTAATTTATCGCTTTTACTATGTGTTCCGGACTGCGCAGCTCGCCCGGGAAATACGTTAACTAGTTATAGTTAGTTATTAGGTGATAACTAATCCCGAATTCTTAGTTAAAAGGCTAGTTTGAACTTGCATTTATCTCGATAAGCTATTTCTGAACTAATGGTGGACTATCATATAGCCCACCATCAACTCGAATGAAAATCCAGGAAGATGACTCAAGAGCAAGAGGATTGATCTATCTACCATTCCCAGCCATTGTCGTCTCGGTACAAGTCGATGCTCTCAATGGGGAAATACGACTTGATGGTCGGATCCACTAAAACAAGATCGTGCAGGGCATAGTGAGCGTCGCTCCAAACCTTATCAAGAAAGCGGTTGGTCGCATATTTGAAGCCGGATATGTGCCTGAAATGAACCAGTCAGCTATCTCATCGTCATCGAAGATAACCAGAGCGTAAGAATCCGACGTACATATCTCCGGTAGACCTTTCGTATATGATGTTAGTGGAACCGGGTGCCCAGACTTGGTAGTCAAACGGTAAAAGCATCCTAGTTCATGTCAGCCCTAGGTACTTTGGCAATCGTGTAGGCAACGTACTCGTAAATATGTCGGGACTTGACGCGAATGTTTTGCCGCTCCGAGAAAGTGCAATTCCAGAACCGCCGGGTGAAATCTAAGGGCTCGCCAGGCACCTTCTTCCATATCACATATGTGACAAATCCGCCCGGTATGATATCTCCCTTATCCTGCTTCTCATACTGATATCCAAGAAGCTCGGGAACAACCTCACAGCGTTTCTGCTTGAAGTGCTTTAGGGCTTGGAGTTCTGGGGGCTCGAAAGGCCCGGTAGCCCGGGTAGCTCGGACTGAAGCCTTTCGCAATTTTGTTCCAAGCCAGGGTATCTGCTGATAGATACGCAAGAACGCGAGGGGCCCTTGCGCACCGGAGGGGTGACACAAAAACTTTCCAGCAACGTATGTAGGACCCCCGCCATCAATAAAACTTTGCTCAGACTGGGTCACGGTATCCTCTTCAATCTTTTCGACTATCTCCCAGGTCTCAGGCATGAAGACAATCGGGGGTTGGGGCGGAGAGTTCATCGTAATTTGTGTGCCTTCGAGGCCAGAGAGGACTTGACCAGAGTTAGACATGATAGGTTAGGGATTAATGAAGTTGCCAATGATGCGAGTGGAGTACACTGATAGAAAGAAAGGACCTGAGAGGAGAATGGACACGAAAGCGAGAAGTTGAGAAAGTAACCCGGGGGAGAGAAAACACAAAAGAAAAGGAAGAGAGGGCTCGTCAACTATGGGTAATATGCAGACCCCGGATGTAAAACATTCAAACAACCACAACATTGCACTTCTGCGAACACCTCTTTATTTATCGACGTATGGCTTTGAGTGGATTTGCGAGTAGACCAATTTTTATTTCATACCATTGTTCAAGCAGCCAGTAATATACAGTTCCATTAATTAAGATTATATCAGAATTGTAATTCTACACATGTACTACGAAATCAAACCATGGGCTAGCACAGACGTGTCCTGGATAGAACATGACCTGGCATTATATTGATGCGTCTCTATTTAGGACTACATGTGGACATGGTCATAATAATAGCACACTAATTTTAAACACATTAGTCTTATCTGATAAGAATCTTCCATGTATTTATATATAATCTTGGAAATATTATAGCTATATAAAGGAGAGATTTATAGACATTCAGTTCCGCGCATTTATAAGCTTCCGAGGGATAGCTAACTTAGGCTCGAGGCCAGCTATTACCTCACCCTCTAGAGCTCTAAACGTCCGGCTTTACCGAGTCAATTCTTATCCTTTTGTCAGACAGGTCCGCAGGATAGTGGTCACATGCTTCCCTCTTGGGGCTTTCGCCTATCTCTCTCTTCCCTAGCTCTCTATAGCTTCTTCTCTCCTTCACGCCACTGAATGTAAGACAACATATTGATTTTCCTTCCTCTGCTCCTCTGACAGGTTACAAGCCCCGACTCCAACACCTTTCTTATATCTTTATTTCTTTCAAGCTACTAAAGTTCATCCTGGGCCACGCGTGAGCGCGGCTCCCAAGGTTGTGTGAACTAATCGGCAGTATTTTATCCTGTGTAGTCCATTGATCCATAGAAATGCCACGAGTCACATGCTGTGTACGTGTATGGATCTTACATTGACAAGTTTCATGGTACATGTATTATTTACATCGACGCTGATAATAAACTGAACATTCTAAATGAACTTGTGAGACCGCAATGACTCCTACTGGTCCATTTTTATTGACCATGGGTGATTTTGTGGTTTTTGTCGAGAATAAAAATACACCTGTGAGGTTTGCGAAAGGTGAAATTGTATCTCTAGGATTATTACCGAGCTTTGCCCAAAATGGAAGGCATGCAGAGGCCGCCCTCGGATGCAGGCCTGCGTCCACATTAGCTAGCGTGCTCCCTCTCTGTATTCTCTCTGCGCTCTTGATTCCCGCTTCCCTGGTAGCAATCGTTTCAACCAATTCTTTCTCCAAGTAAGTGAAACTTGCTTGTGAAATATACCAACAATCCAGAAAGTACCAACCATCATGGGACAACAACGCGCCATTGGTTGGGATGGTTGCGCATTTGACGACTGGGAGAAATTGATCACGTTTTCTTAGGCAGCTAGCTCTATAAAAGTATATTCGACTGCAAGTTCAAATGAGTGAGCATACTCACGGATACCTTTTTTCGGGATTGAATACAACGACGCATGCTCTCAATCCAGAATCTGCACAGTAAGATGAAGAGATTCCCGAAATGACATGTATCCACAACGAATAACCGGACCCATATTTTTGTTATCTTACTGGCAGGATCTGCCGGATGACAGTTTAATTTCCTTCACAAGGAAGTTCTGGGGCTTGGAAAATTGTACGTAGTATGCAAGAGTGGCGTTGAGATCCAGCGACCTGACAATACGATTATGATTCAATTCCAGGACTTTTCCTAACTAATGCTTTGTAAGCTTGCTGCTCTTACCTAGGTAGGGTGTAGCTAACTATTGATAACGAAATATGTATGGTGGATTAAATCGACAGACATTCCTAAGTCTGGGCTATTTTCAATTAAGGGGTTTGTTCTAACTAGGTAGGGATATTCACAAGTCATCATGCACTACGGAGTACGGGGTACTCCGTAGTTATCAATCTATGTGGCTACCTTACTGAGAAATCTGGAGACTGCGGAAAACGACGAGGTTGAAATGTCTCAGATTTTAAATCAAGTTGCTTGGCTCAAAACTCCACCCGAGCAACGACCATCACGACATCGTACTTTGGCTTACCCCTATTCTCATTTCCTCCTGGTTTTCTTTAATTTTGCCATCCTATTATCTGCTTTATAATAACATAGATAATCTTCGAATGCCCTGATTTCACAAAACCGCGGAATAATTCCGTCTACAGATCAATTGTACATACATGCGTGGTTATATATAATGTCTGTGAGAGTCCTTATTAGCCATCACAACACATGTTCACCTAGTTTCTTTGACATTTGGACTCAACCCCACGGTTGAAGCTGCTATGAAGATCGCTGGACAATCACTTATCCTTGGCCTGTTGGGCCTGGTCGACCTTGCTCGCTGCAGCGTGCTGCCCAATTGGAACTCCTATCCCAGCCATGATCCTGCTATTGAGAATCGCACTTTGGACGAAATCTACGCAGCTGCTAAAAAGGAGACGGGTGACCTAATTGTTCTTTGGGGAGGCGATGGTAATAATTTCACCTTTCTTAAATTGCAGACGAACTCTTACTCACACTGTTGAAAAGCTGTAAGCCAGGGTGTATCGACCATCGAAGCATGGCAAGCAAGATTCCCCGAAATCAAGCTCAACCTGACTGTCGATGTTTCAAAATATCATGACAGCCGGGTCAATCGTCAGTTCCAACGCAATGGAACCGACGGCGCAGACATTGCAGTGTTGCAGACGCTCCACGATTTCGGCCGCTGGAAGAGGGAGGGACGGCTGCTGCCTTACAAGCCGTTGAAATGGGAGGAGATTTATACCGCTGTCAAGGATCCTCACGGTGCCTTTGTAGGAGCATTTATATGTGAGCAAAATGATCATGTCTTCCCACTTCATAAATCGTTTCCCAAGCTAACTGGCTCTATTCTACGTCAATTAGATCAATTCGGAGATCTTATTTACAACACCGGACTCTTGAACGAGTCTAATGTTCCATCCTCCTATGGAGACTTTGTCCGCCCGGAGTGGAAAAGCAAATTGACCTTGACATATCCCAATGACGACGATGCTATCACTTACCTTTTCTCTGTCATCATCGACAAATATGGTTGGGAATGGTTTGAATCACTCGTCGAGCAGGACGTTCAGTGGGTTCGGGGAACTGGCGAACCTGCCAACTACATTGCCGAGACCAATTCAACTCGCTCGTTGTCTTTCACCACCAACTTGAACGGTGCGAAAAACCTGGCTAGCAAAACTCCCGAAGACGCTGCTTTGCTCTGGCCACAGACTGGTGCTATTTTTGCTTCTACTCCTCGCCCTGAAAGTGCTAAATTGTTTATGAGCTGGTTGCTTAGCGACGAGCGCCAACAGGGTAGTGGAAGCTACGTGGTACGGAAGGACTTGTCTTCTAAGTCTGCAAGCGTATGGGATGATGAATTCACGGCTCTCACTCAATTTGCAACTTTCATGGAAAACCGTGAGTTAGTCGAGTGGTGGAGACTGCAGTTTGAGACTTCTATCGGGAGTGCCCAAGGACCTAGCCCGGTGCATTCGTACTATGGTAGTCGCTAGACTGGGAACCATTCAATGTTCTGTGGCGTACCGCCGTGTGCTCAGAGTAAATACCGTTGGTGGTGAGCTCCAGATGTGTTTGTCAGATCGATGTACAGATCCATACTATACTTCTTCACTTTGAATGTATATTAGATGTGTTAATTTGATAGTTCGAGAATGATATTGGGGTTTGCGCAATATTCAGCGACAGGAAAGCCAACAATGCTTTAGAAAGGAGAGTTTCAACCGGTGAAAAAGATAAGTCTGGTATTGGATGATTATTGGTTTCTGCTTTTCCCTCCACCTTGATGTTTTGAAGACAACGATTTCAACGTTAGCTATGTTCACTTTGCCAACAATGCTGCCTATAGTGGCAGGGTATACTAGATGCCCGGGGTTCTTCAATTCATAGTAATCTCTATCTACCATAGATGCAAACTCCTCGACGACAAATGTGTGACGTTAGCCTGCGAACAAAATTAAATCAAATTACTCAAGGGTTAGTATCTTGAATCATGGTACCTAGATACTAATTACATATGTAGTCGGAGAGATATAAAGTGAAGCTTACAAACCGACCTTATATGTCTCTCAAGTTTTCCAGGGTTATGCCTCTCCATATTACCGAGCGAGCCATTGCATCATAACTTGAACTTCGAAGACTTTAAAAGGGAAGACCCATTGACCTCAATGGATCTCAATTTATCTCACTTTATTTCACTCTACCTCACTCGATCAAACAAAAATCTCATCCAATTATTTCATGTCTTCCGTCTTTCTGATCGGCCCTGGTTTCATTGGCGGGGAGATTCTCGATCATCTCCCTCCTCAAAGAAAAGTATTCTGTAACCACACTGGTTCGTCGTCAATCGGCGGTCGCTGATTTCGAAAATCTTGGCGTGAAGACTCTCATCGGTACAGTCGATGATGAAATCATCACGAAGCAGGTCACAGTCAGTGACATTGTCATTCATACGGCGACTGTCGACCACCTACCCTCAGTTCTAGCTATTCCCGATGGCATCAGACAACGAGAGAAGCAAGGCCTGCAAACTATTTACATTCATACGAGCGGGGGTAGTCTGCTCGGTAACGAATCCGAAGGCAATTACAACAGTGACACGGTCTTCGACGACGAAAACCCTGCCCAAATTGACGCTCTCCCTGACTCTGCACCTCATCGTAAAATTGATCTAGCCATTGTGCATGCGCGGAAAGAGTTGCTCAATTCAAAATTGGCGATTGTGATCCCTCCAATCATTTACGGTGTCAACAGCCAAGAAAAGCTGTCTGTCGATTCAACTACCTACCATTGCCCGCTATTCTCTTAAGCATGGTTACGCGGGCCAGGTCGGGAAGGGACTCTCGGTTTGGAGTCAGATCCATGTGAAGGATCTAGCGCGGGGATACATGACCATACTACACTGGTTAGAGCAGACACCTGCTGATCAGGTCGTGCAAAACCCGTATTTCTTCTGTGAAAACGGCAATGAGCTCTGTTGGGGCGAGTGTTCGGCCGAAATTGGACACATTCTGCAACAGGAAGGTCGCATAAGTGAAGCCGAGCCCAAGACTATTCCCCGTGAAAACTACAACGATGTGTTTGGAGAGTATACTGCGGTTGTGGGAGGTTCGAACGCCCGGAACCGTGCGAACCGGCTTCGGAAATTAGGCTGGAAACCTCAGGAAAAGAGAATGTTTGCTTCATTGGCGGAGGAAGAAATACCAACCATCATGGAGGAGACCGGAGAGTTTAGTGGCTATTCCAAGACGGTGGCTTCGTAATGTGGGCGTTGCTTATTCAGTGTTTCTCAGCCGCCAACGTTTGTATCTATCTCAATTCATTTTGAAAAGTTTCAATGCGATCCAAATTATTATAGATTTTCTTTTTTTTGCTCTTTCAATAAATGAAAAAGAATAACAGGGTCTAAATCTATATGCTACACAAGGATTGGCAGTCCCTACAAGTGGTTATTATAAAGGGCCGAGGGCCTACATAGTACCTTTCTTCGATAATTCATCGCTTAACATGAATTGACAAGTATAGATATACCTTTAAATATCTAGCTTAAGCTATGCCGATATTAAAGGGCTTGTCGAAAACGGATTACGGCATGATATGGATCCCTCTGATTCATATAGCCGCGGTTAGATAACATACTCCACTATACTTGCATGACCGGAGGCTCAAGAAAAAAAAGTCCCACTGGATACATTTCTGATTGCAAATCAAGAGTGGCCAAATTATGTGTTCAAAATGGAAGCCGATGACGATGACACTGCCAATTTATTCACACTGGTCGAATAGTATTGTGAAGAAACCCCTCACTTCTGCAGGCATCGCTCGGTATGGCTTCAGTTTGCTCTCGGCAATCAAGCTAGAAACGGTAGCCTTAGAGTAATTCTTAACATCCCAGACATCGTTACCAATCATTTTGGCCTGCTCTCCAGTTGCCCAAATCTTTCGACAATATAGCGCCAGTGCAAACGGATTGGTTGTTTCAACCGCCTCGTTCAAAGCCTGAACAATGTGCTCTTCACTTTCACTCTTGCTCAGCGGAGCCGCCCCGAACCTTTGTGTGAGGGATTCGGCAATTTCGGTACCAGTCGGGCTCAGTTCACACAATGCTAGGTCTCGATCTTTCAGTTGACTGATTGGAGTGGAAGCGAAGATACTTGCGTAAGCTGCTGCCACGTAAGATCGAGTGCTAGTCATTTGTCAGAGATATCGAATAGAAGTTTTTATTCTCTTTTGGCTTGTGCGAGGCATACCAAAGATTCAGAGGCTCTGAGGAACTGTTGCCGATGAATTGAATTTTATTGCTTTCATAGTCGACACCCAGTGCTCTGAAAGGTTCAACTCCGCAGTCAGAAAATTGTAAATCCACTTTTAGACGATCAGGCATGGTACTCACGGCGTGCCTAGGGCGAATTCTGCGAAGTTTCCAGGAAGAACAACTGTGGTGGGGATTGCGGCTTGACGAGCTGCTTTCTCGACCTCGACCTTGTTCCTGTTTACCGGAATTTGGTTACCTTGGTCGTCGTACCTTGCCGCTAGATCAGAGGGAACAAATAGCTGCACTTGTGTTTTCGGGATGGCCTCAACAAAGTGATGCTGAAGGGTCACACCATCATGTCCAACAAGGCAGCTGGGTAGAGAGGGGCGTGTAAGCAGGCTGTTCTGGGGATACTTCTTATTTTTTTCATAATCTACCAACTCACATAACGATATCGATATCCTTAAGATTCTGAACTAATGATGCCTGATCAGTTAGGTCGACTTCAACGATTTCAACATTGGCTGGGAAGCTTGAAATGTCGGATTCAGGGCGATGGAGGATCCGAATAGCAGCACCTGAACTAGCGAGAGCTTGAACGATCTCGGAACTAGCCCATCCTCGGTGGCCATAAACTGCAATGCGATTGAATGTCATCTCGAAATAGACTTGGTCACAATGGTCGAAGTAACTCCACAGGTCGATATCTCGATATGTCCACAATTTTCGCAGATATTGGGGGCACATACCGGGTTTAAATATCGCCAACACAGTGCTACTCTGGACCTAATGCAAACTCATGAAACTGCTCAAACAATTGTATAGATGTTTATCACGCGCAACTCCTCGAGTGGACCCTATTTCCCGTTCTCCCATTCGTCTGCTGTGTTTTCAAACATGCCAAGAGGTAAGTTCTGCGGGCCTAGCACTGGCTTATCAACCTTAGAACACTGCCTATTTCCGGATTTGGCATTAATCGACCGTTGCCAAACATGCCGGGAGGGGTCATCTTGGGCGTAGCGACATATGCTATACAAGTATAGTCGGCCGATTATGCGGCGTATGACGTCATTTTCGGGTAGTCATTTTTCTAGGTATCAGGCTTCTTATTGGTCCCGTAGCTAGATGTGAACTTGTTCAAACGTTTTGTTATCCCGTACATAAAGATTGAATTTACGAGCACAGAACTCCGAATCACTCACCGGCGAGTACACTCCACTACATACACCTGGGCATGTATGTATAGAGCGTTTAATAGCCCAAACGTAGCCGAGGAATCCGCCGTAAGTTGACTGACTCTCCCTCTCAGCTCACTCCGCACCTTAATGACACCTACAAAGAAAGTCTCAATCACAAAGGCACGAACAAAAACAAAAAACAGAAACATACAACAGTGAGGATTCGCTGGTGGTCACCCACCCAACTACTAACTCACCGGCGTGTGGCTTAAGTACGGCTGAGCGGACGGGAAGCCCTGTTTTCCACACCCTATGGTCGTATGTATTAGGTTACGTGTGGGAAAGGATTATAGATCGTAACCGATTTGGAATCACTTGTCAATCTGGCATAGCGCGGCTGGGGTCGTAGGAGTGGGTATGCTATAGACAGGGGGAGAAGAAGCTGGGCGAGAATAATCCAAGTAGATGGTCCCTTCAGCTGAATAATCCGAAACGCTCGGCATCCAGGCATCTGCACATAATCAGAACCGGAAGCATCATACCAGCAAGCAATACGCAGGTTGGCTGTACCAATCATATGTACTTAATTGGCTGAACTGCTAAGAAGTTATCTCTAGATCGAGCCGAACAGACCCAGCGGACACTTCTACCCAAGGCGGACAGAATCGACATAGTCTATGTTGTATCGGAAGAAAATACGAAGTATAATAGTCTGACGAAGAGCTCTAATCAACAAGAAAACCCTCCATAACGCTATTAAAATTTCCATGCAATGATTTCTAGCCGACCAGGTCCTTGATCTGGTCTCGTCTTCCATATGACAACATCCGCCCCCAAGAAATGTTCAGGGAGGTAGCCGTACCAAGCGCCCAATAATAAATATACTTACCGGATATTGGTGCGTCCCAGCAAACGTAAATTTCCCAAAAATCTAGAAGTTAGGTATCTATTATGACTTAAAAAATATTTAGGCACCCCTTAGACATAACATAGTAGTAATAATTCTTATTATCTAATATAGAAGAAGAATAACTAATAATTTAGAAATGACACTATGTCAAAAGGTTATGCGGAGAAATATAGATACTATCCTTATTTTAGCATACTTAATATTCCTTGCCAAAGTTTGGTTAAATAATATAGACTTCCTTTGTAATATATATCTGCTTATATCTTCCCCAACTAGTTCGACAGTCGAGATAAATTTTTATGGCGCCTAAGTATCCTTTGTATGGGTAAGTCATATAAAAGATACCTAATTTCTAGATTTTGTGTTTGCTGGGGCGCTCCAATATCCGGTAGGTATATTAGGCGCTTGGCACGGCTACACCAGAGTCACGATTCTAAGACTTACCCCTTCGACCCTATACCCTATACCTGATGAATATCGAGAATGGTTACCCTTATGCCCCGCAGATCCTCTTTCTTTCCTCGTTGGTCTTTTATGAACGGCTAGGGGATTCCCGAGGGTAGGGATGCACAATTCGGAACCGGCGACTTTATTTTCTTTGTTTGTATGTCGCCGGTCCGACGCATTTTGCAATCCATGCATTTGCCTATTACCAGAGGATTTCTACACCACGCGCTTCAACGCGATTTACACAATTAGATCGGGAATATGTCTTTGTCTCCAGATGAGAACGGAGCTACCAAGTCAGAAGATGCTGGCAGTACTGCCCAACCCCAACATGAGAACAGTACCGAGGAACCAGAGGGAAGCCCAACGGCGATGCACGGTTTCAAGCTCTGGGCTATTTTCATTGGTATATGCTTCGGTGCTTTCTTGATGTCCTTGGATATCTTCGTTATCGCAACAGTACTATTATCACCCCCTTCCTGTCCCAGAAAACCAGATCATCTGACACCATGGATAGGCCATTCCATCCATCACGTCCGACTTCAAGGATACGTCGCAGCTGGCCTGGTATCCGGCCGCCTATTCACTCACGACATGCGCATTGACTCCGCTGGCAGGAAAGCTAAGCGTAACCTTTCCCCTACGCTGGATCTACATTATATTCTTTTCCATCTTTATGATCGGAAGCCTTATCTGCGGCTTTGCTCCGAATAGCAACAGCTTTATTGTGGGTCGTGCAGTCGCAGGAATCGGGGCGTCCGGCGTCGCGAGTGGTGGGTTTATTATTGTTCTTACGGTCGCTTCGGATAAAGCGAAACCGCTCCTCATGGGTATATGTAGCAGTTGCTTTGCTATGGGTCTAATCCTTGCACCCGTTATAGGAGGTGCTTTCACACAAAAGGCAACTTGGCGGTGGTGTTTTTGGATCAACCTTCCTCCAGGTGCTGTCACATTAGTCGCAATGTTTTTGTTCTTCACACCCCCATCTATCCAGCGCGATCGGACAGCTCTCCAGCGGATTAAGAATCTAGATCTTATTGGATGTGCAATCTTTATTCCCGCTATCTTTATGCTGCTTCTCGCTATGATGTGGGGTGGCACGGAAAAGCCTTGGGGATCGGCAACAATCATCGGTCTCTTTGTGGGGTCGGGTGTGACTCTCATACTGTTTGTTAGCTGGGAGCACTTTAAGGGCGATGACGCTATGATACCGGGGAATCTCATTACCAGACGAACCGTCGCCTTTAGTGTCTTCTTTTCCTTCTGTCATTTCGGGTCTCTTGGCATCCTGAACTACTACCTTCCAGAGTGGTTCCAAGCCGTGGAAGGCGTAAGTCCACTAGAAAGTGGTACGCGGGTTCTAGCTTCCGTTCTCGCTCAGATCGTGGGAACACTATCTTCCGGTATTCTGGGTAAGCCTAATACTCGCATTTCACCTGAAAGGTCTCAGAGGCTAAAACTAAATAGCGCGGAAACTCAACTTCTATAACCCATGGCTCTTCGCTGGACCTCTCTTTATGTGCACGGCCGCAGCGTTGTACACCCAGTTCAAGCCTTTTAATACACCATCCAGCCATTGGATCGGTTTCCAAGTCATCCAGGGTCTCGGGGTTGGTATGGCTCAGCAAATGCCCTCTCTCATCGTCCAACTAGCAGTCCATGATAAAGCGGAGCTTATGCCCGCTGCCGTCTCTCTCAACCTATTCTTCCAATATCTGGGTGCCACAGTCACACAAGTTATCGGAGGGATCGTGTTCCGTTCAATTCTGGGCAAAACATTGGACGACCATGGTCTGAGTGCTGCACAGATAGCGTTATTATCTGCCGCTGGGACTGCCAATATCCGTGAAATCACCAATTCGAACTTCCCCAGACTGTTGCATCAAGTTTTGGAGTCTTATAACAAAGCTATTACTTCCACATTTGTGAGTGGCCCTTCCCGAGGCGAGGGTGTAGATGGATTTTAGCTGACTGATGGACATCTATAGTTCGTTGCAGTTGGTACGACATCCGCCGCATTCTGTTTTGCTTTTGGTGTTAAGTGGACGAGAATCGATGCGGTAAAGAGTACTGATCCCGAAGCGGAAGAGGCTGAACAGAAGTAGGACTCCGGCAAGCCTGTTTTACGAGTCTCAAGTGATCGATGTTGAGATTGATGAAGCAGGGAGAAATACTAAGCTATCTACTACGCTACGTATTTAGCTATAGGTCTCTGGCATATAAATTCTAGAAGGGAGTTTTCCGATAGCATAGAACATTTGACCATTCAAAAGATGAATGTAAAAAAGATTATGTATTCTTCAAAAGATTTACATGATAAATCGAAGGCCACATGTGCATTTGAAACGTTCAAGCCTAATAATTGCGGGAACACGCATAATTTATGATTCATACATACACTTTGGACTGAGTATACGTAGGATTCTGCTCCAGGAGCTTCTAGTACTGCGTGCCCTAGGTTATTCGGACATCCCTTCATCTTCCCTCTCCACTCTCTTTCCTTCACCAAAGGATAGTGAATACCACCAGGAATAACCTGGGTTTTTGGGTATTGGGGGTGAATCTTTCAATAAAACCTCAGCGGCCCAGGCAAGAATTACTGCTCACTTTATCAAGTTACCCAAAACAATTCATAATATAGGAGTCTTGCGGAATACAAAGTCCATGATCGGAAATCGCAGTTATTTTACCCCAACCGCCAGGAGTGAAACTGCCTTCAAAACCCCTGGCTCCGTGGGACACAGGCTCCGCATCTCCTCCGTCATCAAAATCTTCAACTTCGCCATCTGTTCCTCTGAGAGATCTTGGCTCGCATTCATCATCTGCGTGACACGTGTCATCATTACGCCGATAAACGATTCATACGACCGGAACGGTATGTCGACTGGCACCTCATGTACCTCAACGTCGCGATACCCCGCCGTCTTCAGCTGCACCTTAAGATTAGGTGCCTTGGCCCAATCATCTGGGATAGATGGGGGACTGCGGGTTGGGTCAATCTTGGTGATTGCTCTCAAGATCTTGAGCCAATCCGTCTCCGCCCATGACGAAGCCGCCAGCACGCCACCTGGCTGCAACACACGCCTGGCCTCACTCAAAGCCTTTGGGGGACTTTTGGCGTTGAAAAAAGACTGCCATCCAAGTGAACCAAAATGAGCATACGAACAACAATCGTAGTCAATCAAACAGACAGGGTTCGCCCACTTACCCATCCCGCCGCAACGTGGCTCAGTGAATCATCGTCGATGGTATGCAAATCCATGGAATCGAGGACTTGAGTACCTACCCGATTCCACAACGAATCCGAATCGTCGCTGATCTTGCGGTTCTTCACTTCCTCAACTTGTTCCACCATGGCCGGCGCAAAATCCGAGCAAATCAGAATGCATGACTGAGGGAGGCTGGAGCCAAACTCGTCAATGATGCGCGACATAATTGGGCCTGGACCGCAGCCATCATCCAAGATGCCTGTGGCGGTTGAAAGTGGGAAGCGAGAGTTCAAGCACTCGAGCATGACGGTGATCGGCTCCACATTCAAACCGCCTGTCATATCTTTGTAGCTTGCCGCTTTCTTTCTCCAATCTTCCGGGGACGCTATTGGGGAGTCTTTGTTAGCGTGTGTCCGCACACGGCCATGGGATGGACGAACTTGAAACAGGCATTTTGGCCAGTAGGACGAGTTGGTCTTCTGAAATGTGGTTACTTATTTACTGTCGAGGGTATGAGTTGGGTAGTGACATTGTATAGGGCCTGGAGGGAGCATTTTGATACTTCTGACCACCCAATTTCGGATTTAGATCGTTGGTTGTGCACCCGGCGAATTTCTTGACTGAACGGTGGTTATTGGTATGTGTGAAAGTCTCCGTGTCCCGGCCGGCCAGTAAATATGAGGCGTTGGGAGATGTGCAAGGTTAGTGCTTAGCAGAAAGCCCACGGGCTAAGCGTTGGACGGCAAGTGAAGTGGATCCTCCGAAATATTAGGCGGCGTTTCAATACCCTTAGAAATCGGCTTCTATAGGGAGATGAGATCAAAATTTCGCCCAATATCCAATATTCTGGAGCCCATTTTGGAGATCCCACTGTAGAAGTAAGGTAAGAACCTGTTGAAAATCCAAGTTAATTCATCATAATTGACATGTATTTGGAGTTGTTCAACGCTAAACTGTATGTTGTAATTGAATTCATGCATACGTTGCTTCTTTTGCAACATGTCAATTGTTGCATGACAGTTATTGCATGCCAAGAATTCAGGACTCCTACGGAATCGAGACTAGCGGCGTTGATGCAGTTTGACGCCTCTATCACCTATTCCACCATACAAATTCGAGGACCCTAGAATCATTGCAATTCGGACTGTGTCTCATGCATCGTCGCCTTCATTAATCCATGTGCGAACCATGGAGCCATGGAGAATACAGCCCATAGGAATGACACCGCTCATTGCCTACAAATTCTTTCTGATTCTCATCACAAAAGGGTAAACTTCATGGAAAGGAATAGATGATTCTACAGGAGGAAGGGAAAGACATGAATGTGCCCTCCTTTCCATGTATGAAGAGATCAGACATTCTTACAATTTATTTTACACCTTTGTGAAAGATTCCAGACTCCGTTATTACATGCTGTTTAGTGTATTACTCTGTAGTATATTCTTCAACAGAACCCACTATTTTACGACCTAAGTTAGGATTCGTTTAGTAGGAAGTACTATTAACTGGGAGTGCTATGAAGCACTAATACAGTAACTCAGTTGGTGCATGAGTTGGTCAAAAGCAGGCGGCGAAGGAAGAAATTATTATTTATTCAAAGTTAATTATTGGAATGTATGGTCTTGTCATGTAAGCTTAGGGCAGTAGTTAAATAGTTATAGTAGTTCGTTAGATTAAATAGATACACTCCTACACCTGTCCGAATTCCCTTCTTAGCTAGCGTCCTAGGTTCCTTTATATGCATAGTTGGGGAGAAAGCCTGACAGCGAGTGCTGAATCGACCCGTATACCAGAGAGCATACAGCCGTGGGTGTTCCCCTCTTCAATATTTAATATATCATACATTGGTTGTAATTTCCGGATCTCGCGTCAGGCATGGACTTGAAAAAAGAAAAAATGAACTAAAGTGGATCATACATATGTACTCCGTACCTCATTGATTGGTACGTTTCATCCAATCTTTACCCCCCCTCCGAACCGAGTGCCTACGGGTTTCATCCTCCGATACTATTTGGTGGATATCGGAGCCTGCAAAATTCTCAGGGGGGATTAAAACCCCGCAACAATTAACGTGCTGAAGTCGGATTCTCTTGCCGAATGGTTGACAAAGTCGGACGGAAACTACGCCGGATCTCAAATTGCCCGAGCTGAAAAATTGGCCCCCTGGTAGTCCACCCCTGGTTGGCATGAAAGCCCTGGCGCCTACAGAACCTGGTCACAAAAAGTCAGTATCCCGAGCGGGGTTATAGCCATACGTACACTCGATCGGCCGAATGGCTGGGGGCCAAAATGTGCGGGAATACGTTGCGTCTATCTTGCTCCGTGGCCCCTCGAGAGTAGGCAGTTGAGAACGCGACCACCAATTTTGATCTACTAGCTACCGGACTCTCGGCTCGTTCACAGCCTATACTCGTTGCCTTTTATGGTGGGGCAATCACGGAGAGCACGGGCGGGATGTACGATTTAGTGCCCTCTAGGGCTGATATTGGTGGGAAGCTAACTGCAAAAGGTATGGTTTATGCAAGGTATCGTCCAACAAACAGGAATTAAAGAGACTCGCCGGCCCGGGCCTTTCTGAGCCCACCTTTGTAATACATACACACATGTCAACATCGTTCTACTTTATCTCTTGTTATATAACAAGCACGGCGGGATGATGCGTGTAGAATCCAACGGCCAAGGGAAGCTCCGAGCGGCGTGTGACCGATGCCACGAACTCAAAAATCGGTGTACACGAACGGGTGGATCAGAGAGTCGGTGCGATCGGTGTGAGAGACTTGATATAGACTGCGTGTACAATACCAGTGCCCAGATGGGTCGCCCGAGAGTCTTTCGGCCCGCTCATAAAACCACCTCAGCTGGTGCCGGCGACAGTCATGCGAGGCACATAGCTAAACGACGGGCCGTTCGGTCGGGACAACAGCCTACCGCCAACACCAACTTAACGCCCGTTGAACATGTTGATCATGTTGATCCGACATCTAGTGAAACTCCCGAGAATCCCGAACCTATTCTCGGCCTTCTGGACCCTTCTCTTCTCCCTCAGGGTACATACGCACGCAATGAGCCCGCACTCAGGGAGTGGCAGGTGGTGCAAACTAAGCCCTGGTCAGCCATACCCAGCGAAAATATGGACTGGTATTTACAATCATATTCTTCCGACTTCACCAATCCCCCCAACGGCGACGCAACAGTTGGGCATGCCCAATCATATAATCCAGTGGACCCCCGACACGGATACAAAGGGGGGGTTTCAGATCAACCCAATTCTGCAATGGGGATGTCGGAAAAGGCAATCCCAGTGAAGATTGGCATGGATGAACTTCTGCGGTTGCAGTGCCATTTGAACGATCTGTTGACAGGCGCGAGTGAATCAGCCACACCCCACCAGCCGGCCCTGGATGAAGTGATGGTGGCATGTAAAGATCTTTTAGAGTTGCTCCCAGGTCGCCAATCGGACTGCAGTGGGCCATCCACTCCCGGGCGTCCTCAGGACAATTCTTGTCACGCCACATTAGACCCACTGAGGATAAACTACATTGCTGTATTGCAGGTAGCTACGTCTTATGCATATGCGCTACAGCTGCTGGATCTCGCAGTTGATAATCTCAAGCCCCAAGCTGTGAACTTGGCGCTCGTCAGCCTGGGCATTTTCAATCTTGAGTCACAACCGGCAATGAGCACCTCCGTGGGGGCTTACATGGTCTTCAACATGGTTCATCAACTGCGCGACGCCATCAGCCTGCTGACGCCTGAACACAGGGGAATGCCGTCACCCCATGTATCACCTACAGGCGTGTTGCAAGTAGCCACTACAACGAATTCGATACAAGCTGCCGTGTATATGGTCCATGAGATGGAGAGATCGTTACTCGAGAAGTTGTCACAAGTTATGAACTGTCCTGTCCCACACCCCCAGTGAGGATCGTAGGACTCGAAGTAGATCTATACGACCATCGGAGGTATATACATAGATAGAGAGTGATATGATCTCGCTTACCTACACAAAACTATACTAGTAGAACTCAGAGCAAGTTTAGAGGCTTAGAGTTTAGTTTAAATATACGCAGTACTAGTTATATTACCTTCGTAGTAGTATTTACATAACCTTTGTCACTCTGATCGATACATCTAAGACCCTACACAGTAGGGTCTTCACATGAACAGTCCATAGTCAGGGTTAGTGGAAGCCTTTAAGTAGTATCTATATCTTTGTCTTCCAATGCGTCATGATGACCGGATGCTCGAATCTCTGAACGTCAGCTGTTCGAAGGCAGAGCCCAACCAAGTAGTCTCCAATGGCCACCTTCTACCCCAGCCTTCGATGGCAGAAGTCGCCGGTCACCGGCAAGTTTTGGAGCACTAGTAAAATAGGTCCACTGAATGCCCTAACCTGGCCGGGGGCTCTAATACACACGGTGTTTTATTAAAGACACATTTCTTGGGAAAGGAAGTCTTTCTTTCCAGGAGTCGACTAAGCAATCCATCTCCAAACACAGTCACCCCAACAATCCGGCACGATGCTCCCAGAAATGCGACCCGCCATAATCTGCCTTCACGGCCACGGAAGCAACGCAGCAATCTTTCAATATCAATCCCGCAAAATCACCCAAGTTCTCGGGACCCGCTTCCGCTTCCTCTTCATCGATTCCCCCATCAGAACCCCCCAGCCCGGTGTAGGAGTCCAGCCTTACTTCGCGAAAATCAAGCCCTATAGACGCTGGCACCAAGATGCAAACACAATCGGCTTGTTCGACGTCACACCCGAAGATATTGACCGCGAAAGACGCTTGGTACGGGACAACCTGGCCGACGTGATAGAGCGTGAGCGCCAGAACGGCCCGGGAGTCGTCGGCGTCATGGCTTTTAGTCAGGGTACGCGTGTGGCGACTGCTTTATGTCTTGACCCGGAGCTTGGAGTGGATATCAAGTTCGCTATTATGATCTGTGGGGTTTGTCCTTCGTTGCCGCTAACTGCTGAACCTTTGTCGCGGACGTTGGATATTGTGTCCGTTCATGTTCAGGGGAGTACCGACCCTTGGGCGTCTAAGGGGACAAGGCTGTCAAAGGAGTATTTCAATCAGAAACTTCTGAGTGTTGTGAGGTTCAAGGGGGGTCATGAGATTCCGGCCAAGTCGCAGGATGTGGATAATATTGCTTGTAAGATTATGGTCGAATATGATTGTGACTCTGTGCCAGCTGCGCCAGCTATGGTATCTGTATAGCGAGAAGGAGGTCATGATGACAGAACTTCAACAATGAACTCGTGATTTCTGATTTGCAACCAGGATTTTATTTTTCCATAGCTTATATATATATCTAGTTGCGACTATGAATTCAACTTACCTGTATGTGGACCGTAGTCCTCTATTGCCCATTGACCAAGAACTTGTAGGTCGCAAATCTCGTGAACAGTCCATCCATTCCCCAAATTGTCTTTCGGTGTCTCCATTCCGGGTGGTGGACGGCATCCGGCCAGTCTTGCATCTCCAACGATATCGCGCCGTGCTGAGGTACCTTGCCTTCGCCTTGATCTTTCTTCAACTTCAACCCATCTACAAAAACTATCAGCTTTCACTCTAACCCGCAGAGGGAGGTTTTCTTACCCATTTTACCATCCCAGGTATGGACATGGAGAGCGTCCTGGTCAGTGTAAAGTTCCATGGTGATACCCGATAGATGTGAGGAGAGTATCGCGACAGGGTCATCCTCCTTGTCACCCAACGGCTTATGGGACAGCACATAAGTCACATCAAATAATGATTCCTGTGTCTGAAGCTCTTTGCCAATAGATTTTGGCGTTGACCAGAAGTCAAATTCTTCCCCCTCCCTGTTACTTCGAATATCTCCAGTCGGAATACCACGATCATTAACATCAAATCGCATACCCGCCACCGGGAGATGAAGTTTGTGATTAAGCACTGTATCGCTGGCATTTGGCCTGAAACCATCAAGATTAAAGAACACTTGTTGGCTTAAGTTGATCGGTCCAGCCTTCAGCAACGGAGTCACCCCAAAAGCGATCCGCCATTCATACGGCGTAACGGTATGTGTCACACAGGAGGCAAAGATACCCGGGAAGCCATTCCACCGATTATCGAACAGGACGAATGTGATGCTGTTATTGATGTGCACTGCGATATCCCAAGTTTGGCGACCCCACCCCTTCTCGCCGCCATTGTATAACGAGGTTCCGTTGTGTGCGTTGGCCGTGACATTATAGAGCGTTTCATCCACCTTGTAGCTCGCGCCGCTCAAGAACCCAGCGTATCGTCCTGGGTTTGGAATATTAGTAATGTTCTAGGCGGAGTGGGGTAACGAAGGATTGCAAATGCAGATTGGATTAATGAGGGGAAGATCTACTGAGAGATGCAGATTCATTCTCGACTGTTGGTCTATGATAAAGAGAGATCACATACCTATGACTCCGTTCAAGTACGGATTCGACGTTTGCTGAGGGTAATCCAGAGCATCATCCATGCCCAAGACAATGTCAAGCTCTTCCCCATGAGTGTTGTTCAACCAAAGGTTTGTAAGGGCAGCGCCATGGTTGGTGAAAGCCAAGCGAATGCCTTCTGCTTGAATAATATATTTTCCGTCTTCATTCGTCGGCCACAGCGCTGTGAGTGCGGCGAACGGGCTTCCGCGGTTCCAGACCGACTTGACCGCTGCCAGAATACCAACGGACAGCTTCCAGAGATTCATTGCAGGTCCTTATAAAATCTCACGAGGTTTAGAGCCGTTGGAGAATGTCAAGCGTCGATTGTATTTCTTTTTGACAGCGAACTTGTAGACGGCTATTACAGAACTTACAGACTTAGGTCGTATCTAAAACCTCTCATGTGAGTGCTGCGCCGCTTGACCGGCGACTTTTTGGCCTTGCACGGCATTTGCGTACTACAGGCAGTTGAAAGGATCGGGCTCAATCAATTCCTATAACTAATATCTTACAGCAGTAATCCACTGGTACACACAGACGTGGTCTCAGGATCTCGGATCTAATTTAGAAAATGAATACTAGGTTGATAATGCTTCCATAACTAAACTCAAATGTTGTATGCCAAGAACAAATTTCAAGCCCACCAGCATGTGTATAGTATCACTTACGCATTTGCCGGCCGGACAAACTTAAGTCGACCGAAAATTCCCTCTGCGGACTTATTTGTTTGACCGAACTTCAGCCTGCCAGCCGTGTCGGGGTTGACAAGTTCGATCTCGAACGTGGACAATACAGCCGCGACGAGACATTCTAGAGTCGCTCTCGCGAAATTGGCTCCAATGCAGTTTCGTGGCCCAGCTCCAAATGTCAACATAGCATAATTACTAGATGCGCCTCCCGAGTTGGCTTTTCCTTCGCCAATCCATCGGTCCGGATTGAAAACGTCAGCATCTGGTCCCCAGAGCGCCTTATCGCGGTTCGTCACCTCGGCCGAGTATATCACAATGGTGCCTTTCGGAATTCGGTGGCCGATCATCAAAGTATCTTGTTTGGCGACTTTGATAATAATGGGAGAGAAGGGATAGCACCGCAGGACTTCGTTGCAAAAGGCATTCAAGTAGGGAACATTCTGACCGCGAGGGCCATATTCTGTCACTGCGAGGTCGGTTCCTAAGGCATCGTGCACCTCGGCTCTCAAACGTTGCTGCATCTCTGGCCGCCTTCCAAGCTCATACATGGTCCATTCAAAGGCTGTGGCGGTGGACTCGTGGCCGGCAGTGAGGAAGGTCATGACATGGTCAATCAGATGGTGTTCTTCAATAACACCGCTTGCCAGAGCGACAGTGACAATATCCTTTTTGCTCAGGTCCTCGCCTGCCACAAGCTTTTCCTTTCTCTGTCGGATGACCCCACCCGTGATTCCACGGAGGTAATCCGCCGAGTTGGAGATCTCAATGAGCTTCTTCAAAGGCACCTTCATCAAAAGGCGCATATCGAAGTATCGGCTGAGCAACCCGACCCAACTGAACACCCGGGTAGGGTCCAGAATCAATTTTCTGTAATGGTTTCGGAGGTCATTATCGGGCTGCTGCAACGTCTGAAAGTCGTGTCCCATACCGGCGAGCCCAATGTTATCTAATGTAGCGCGGGAAACGTATTCGCGAAAGTTGATTGGTGCGTCAGGGTTTGCGCGCAACTCATCCCCCATGCATTGGACCATTTCCTGGGCCTTTCGCCAGAAGATATCAGTAAGATTGCGAACATGGGGCACGGTGAAAGCCGGCATCATGCTCTTGCGGTGTAACTGCGTGTCCTTGTCAGCTGTGACTTCTAGGTGAGGGGCCTGATTCTGTCATTGACATACTTTAAAGTCATTGTTGCTAAGAAAGCCAAGGTTGCTACCCGTGAATCTTTTGATGGCAATCTTGACCAGATTTTGGTGAGCGTAGTCGAAGGCATTGACTGTGAGCATATCTCTGATTGCCGCTGGACTTGTCGCTAGAATGACCTCCCCATTCAAAGCTGAGTATATTCGGAGAAGACCTTCGTTAGGAGTATCCTCGACAATCTTCCGCAGTGGCACCCATGCATTATCCGGGAAGAGGACGGGGTAGTTTCCCGTCAAAATCGTTCGATGCTACTTCATTGTTAGGTTGTCTTCGATGTAATGCAAGCAAGATGACTATGCATACCGAAGGGGTTGGGAGATCCCAGAAAGGAGTGAAATAGTGAGGATAGAGAATCATCCAATAAACCCAAAAGCCAACAAAAGCACACATTTCAGCGCCTAATACTTTGAACAGCAATACTGTATAATTTCCATCGACGAAAGCCTGGTGGAAGATTCCCACCACAGTCAGTGTAAGCATACACAGCCATATCTCGAGAAACGATCTCATCCTGAAAGTTATACTGAATCAGAGAGACCTCGTGGTAATTTGTTGCGTGAGTTATGTTTCAATGGATATGGTATGGTAACCGTTTATCTTGACATACTTGTGAAAGCGGATGTCAATCGAAACTGAGACTGGATATAAGCCTTTCTCGTTTTCTGAAAGGGTATGCTAGTTGCCCGATATTTTAGTGCACCGTCGGCACATTGGTATGCGCTCCTACAGTGCCAAGACTATGGACCGGCGACTTCTACTAAGTTATTCAAAGATTAAGCAAGATTACTAGTGCAGGTTCTGATACGATTTATAAATCAGCACCTACATTTCAAATCCCACTGCCCTGAGAGTGACCCAAAGGTTCGCCCGGAAACTAAATCTGCGCTTTTGTTCATAAAGGATTCATTCCTTACTATTAATAGAATCAAATAGTAAAATTCTCTGGCTGATGTGTTTCCACTGAGGATTTTGATTTCTGTGGAACCTAAAGAATAGATACAAGCTAACTAGTGATTCTATCTCCTGCACCACCGATAGACCCCGAAAATCCGATCGACATCATCAGACGCAGCAGATGAGCTTGTGGCCAGATACCTTCTTGTCCTTAAGAAGCTTAAGACCAATCAATATTTCGCCAAGTCTCTCGCCTACTAATTTGTGGGGATGAGTCTTCAGCTTGCCATCATCCAGTAGCTCTTGCGCCAGTGCAAACCACTCGAAACCAAACTTCCTATACTCTTCATTTCCTTCTGTATTAAATGGCTCTGGCCAACCCAGCCTTTTACCAAGGAGTGTTGGACCCAAAACCCAGTCCGGAACAACCGTATTCGGCCGGGTATGGAGGAACTCAGGGAAGGGTTCCAGTGCGGTGTATTTACCTCCAGATCTGCCGATACATTTGTAGCAAAATCGCATTGTTTCTGGCTCCGAAATGCAGTCAAGGACAAACTTGAGGGAATTACGCGTATGTTTGCGAATATCCTCCGCACATGTTTTCTCACGGTAGTCGAATACTGCAGTGGCCCCGGATGATTTCACAAGCTCAAAGTTGTTTGGTGAACAAGTCGCTATGGGGCTTAGTCCCGACCTAGACAGATGGGTGAGGAGGGTTCCAAACTTCATGAAGCACAGGTGATAATAAACTTACAGTTTCAGCAATTGGATGGCGAGGGTACCAGTGGCAGTACTGCCACCGTATACCAGCACCTCTATTGGCTTGCTGGCTGGCGACTTGGGAGAACCAGGAACATCCAGAGATTTGAAGAGTGCGAGACCGATGGTACCAATTCCACTTCCCAGCGTTGCCGCTTGTTCAAGTGACATGTGATCTGGGACCTTGATCGTAGTAAGATCTGTTGCGCCGACAATCTGTGCAAATGCGCCAACCGTAGGGGTGAGACAATGCATTCCTGGAACTGCGCCGCAAATTCGGTCTCCGGGTTTGATGGGCACGGCAGTTCGAACCTTGGGCCCAATTGATATGACTTCACCCGCAAAGTCCATACCACAGATTGCGCCAGGATATGCCAGCTTGCCAACCATTTTGGTGTCAATTGGGTTTAGCGCAACGAACGCATTCTTCACCAGGATCATGTCTTCCTCCAAGGCGGGAATCTGGATATCATCGCGTAGGCCGAGAGTGCCATCGTTAAGGGCAACAATGGCAGTCTGAGTGGAAGGTAGTCCAGGCATTGCGCGTAACAAGCAAAGGGCGAAATTGTTGATGAAAGTTCACGATGTTGAATGTAAAGCGATCGAATAGATATGGACGTTTTGGTGTGGCAAGGACTCAAAATAAATGCCCCCACTCCGGGTGAACAGATCTGCTAGTTCAGATCAGAATAGGCTAGATAGGATCCGGAAATGTTCAAATGTGAGGTTAAGTTGCCGGTTCTTAAAGTGACATCCAACCGGCGTTCATCCCCAGGGTCCGGCCCACCGGCGTTTAGCCACATTTTGCCCGCGTTATGGTCCCATCGGCCCTCGTGAGACAGAGAGTTTGGAATTTTCTAATCATAGCGTAGCTACAAAATATCGTAGGATTCATGTAGTCATTGTATATATAGATGATGGTTGGTGAACTGGTTTGAAATCAGGATGCTGGAGACAAATCCAATTTTCTCGATCAACTCTAGAGTCTTGAAGCATCTTCTCATACTTGAATCAACTCTCAAGTCTGTTCTCCTTGCCATTGAAACCACCCCTTTCTACAATGTCTCACGCCAGAAACGAACCCATTGCCATTGTGGGCATGGGATGCCGCTTCCCAGGAGGTGCAAGCTCGCCCTCCAAGCTGTGGGATCTCCTGAACAACCCAACCGAGATCGCCCAAGACATTCCCTCTTCACGATTCAACGTAGACCGTTTCTACCATAAAGTCGGTAGTCATCACGGGACCACAAACATTCGCCAGGCCTACCTTCTGTCCGAGGATGTTCGTGAGTTCGATGCCAAGTTCTTCTCCGTCCCCCCAGGCGAGGCAGAAGCTATCGATCCCCAACAGCGAATTCTCCTCGAAGTGGCATATGAGGCCCTCGAAACTTCGGGTCATACTCTCAGCGATCTGTCCGGTTCCGACACTGGTGTATTTGTCGGCCTCATGTCCCAGGACTACTTTGCGCTAAACGGCCAGGATGTGAATTCGGTTCCCACCTACGCTGCATCTGGCACTGCTGCTAGTAACGCCTCGAGTCGGTTATCCTACTTCTTTAACTGGCATGGACCGTCCATGACGATTGATACCGCCTGTTCATCTAGCATGGTCGCTGTGAACGAAGCCGTGCAGTCCCTTCGAACAGGCACCAGCCGTGTTGCTGTTGCTTGTGGAACAAACCTGTGTTTATCGGCCTTCACATTTATTACACTTAGCAAGCTTAGCATGTTGTCACCGACCTCTAGATGTCACATGTGGGATGTCGACGCGGACGGCTACGCCAGAGGTGAGGGTGTTGCTTGCGTCATTTTGAAGACTCTGAGCGCTGCTATTGAAGATGGAGATCACATCGAATGTCTGATCCGAGAAGTGGGAATCAACCACGACGGCCGGACAAAGGGGTTAACTATGCCCAGTGCTACAGCCCAGGCATCCCTAATTCGAGACACATATGCCCGCGCTGGGCTGGATCCGACAAAGGAGGAGGACCGGTGCCAGTACTTTGAAGCTCATGGCACAGGAACCAAGGCCGGGTGAGTTGAAACCTTCTGCGCATCGTTTCATTTAATCTAATATATGTTCTTTCAGCGATCCTCAAGAGGCTGAGGCCATCATGAAGGCATTCTTCCCAGAGGCTGATTCTGAAGGCGAACTCTTCGTCGGTTCTATCAAGACCGTTGTCGGTCACACCGAGGGTACTGCGGGACTGGCAGGTCTTATGAAGGCTTGTTTGGCTCTTCAAAATGCAACTGTGCCCCCAAATCTACTATTCAATCGCTTGAATCCCGAGCTTGAGCCCTTTATTAGGAATCTTCATGTTCCTACGACAAATCAAGCTTGGCCTCAAGTACCGGATGGTAAACCACGGAGAGCTAGGTTAGTTGAAGAGTGAACTCGAACATTAATAATTTATTACTCCATACTGACTTTTTCCACAATACAGTGTCAACAGCTTTGGTTTTGGGGGTACCAACTCTCACTGTATCCTTGAAACATATTTACCAACGGCCAGTGGCCCAACCCTTGAGATGAAGGCAGCCAAATCGAGGCCATGCTGTATTCCAGCCGTATTCTCTGCGGCATCTGATACCTCGCTTATTGCACTCTTGAAGTCCACCTTTGAATTCTTGGACAAGAACGCAACTATCGATCTATCTGAACTGGCATACAATTTGAGCACCAAGCGATCTGCGCTTCAGCGAAGACTCGCCATGTCTGCTGGATCGATCGAAGAGCTTCGTGAGAAGATTCAGTCTACTATTGAAGCGGCCTCAGAGAAAGAACCCACTTCACCTTCCATTTTAGCTTTGCCTGGCACAGCTTCATTGCTGGGAGTTTTCACTGGCCAGGGTGCTCAGTGGCAAGGTATGGGATCGCAGCTTATCTCGTCAATTTTGCTGGCTCGAAAGACAGTGCAAGAGCTGGATGCATCTTTGGCAAGCTTGCCCTCTTACCACCGCCCAGCCTGGACTCTAGCTGAAGTGCTCACTGACAGCAATGCGCCCGTTGGCGAGGCCTCACTTTCTCAGCCTCTCTGCACAGCTGTACAGGTAATTCTGATTGACCTTCTTTACGCTGCCGGGGTTAAGTTCCAAGCAGTTGTTGGTCATTCTTCTGGTGAGATTGCTGCGGCCTATGCTGCAGGCTTCATCACTGCGCACGATGCCATCCGCATTGCATACTACAGGGGATTCTATGCCAAAATGGCTGCCGGCCCTTCCGGGGAGAAGGGAGCGATGCTGGCCGTTGGAACATCCATCGAGGATGCCAGTGAGCTTTGTCAGCTTGACGACTTTGCTGAGAAGATCTGTGTCGCTGCCCACAACTCTCCAACCAGCGTGACTCTGTCGGGTGATATCACGGCTATCACCCAAGCACAGGGAGTTTTGGAAGAGGAGGAAAAGTTTGCCAGAGTTTTGAAGGTCGATACTGCATACCACTCGGTCCACATGCTCAAATGTTCTGCATCCTACCTCATAGCATTAACAAATTGCAATATTGAAGTCCGACAGCCCGGGCTCGACGCACCGCAGTGGTTCAGCAGCGTCCGAAAGGGTGAGATCATCACTAGCCTGGGGGGTTTAAATGGCCAATATTGGGTCGATAACATGGTCCAGCCCGTCCTGTTCTGCCCAGCCGTTCAAACATGCATGACATCTTTGGGCAAATCAATCAACTGTGCCTTAGAAGTCGGGCCGCATCCTGCTTTGCAAGGCCCTACCAAAGATTCCATTCCTGCCGGAGGCTATCGGGAGATCACATATACCGGTACCTTGAAGCGTGGAAATGACAGTATGGCAGCATTCGCCAATACACTTGGATTCCTCTGGAGTCACTTTGGACCTACTCCTGTGACACTCGGAGCTTTTCAGCAGACATGTTGCCCGGATACTCCATATACAGTGATCCATGGTCTCCCAACGTACCCATGGACCCATGACAAGGGTTACTTTGTTGAATCAAGACTCATGAAGACCTTTCACAGCCACCCGGCTCACTTTCATGACTTGCTGGGCATCCAAACTGCCGATGGAACGACAGATGAATGGAGATGGCGAAACATCCTAAAAATAAACGAACTCAAATGGCTCTCGGGACACTCGCTACAAGGTCAGGTTGTGTTCCCCGCCACGGCGTACATCTGTCTTGCCATGGAAGCAGCGCTGCAGCTTGCCCAGGGAATATCAGTCATGTCGATCGATCTCCTGGATCTTGAAATCCGCAAAGCTATAGCCATCCACGAGTCCACTGGAACCGAGCTTCTCATTTCTATGACCAAGATCTCTAAACCCGACGCCGAGTCGAAGGAAATCACTGCTGACTTCGCGGCCTACTCCACAATCAGCAAAGACTCCGCCAACTTGGCACTCAACTGCTGCGGTCGTGTTCGTGTGCTTCTGGGAGAGGACTCGGAATTCCACTTCTCGCCTAGACAGTCTCCCCTCGGGAAGCTGACCGCAGTGGACGTGGATAGCTTTTACAAGATTCTCCGAGACGACTTCGGATTCGGATACGAGGGACCCTTCCGTGCCCTCACGAATGTGACTCGTAAGTCTGGCTTTGCGACGGGAACAATTCGATGCGAGGGTTTCGATGATTCCGAAACTCCTCTGCTCTTCCACCCTGGGATGCTGGACAGTGCCTTGCAGGGCCTGAATGCTGCCCACAGTGCCCCCGGAGATGGCCGTCTCTGGACCATCGTGGCGCCGACTTTCTGTCGCCGCGTTTCGATTATCCCTGGGCTCTGCGGCACCAAAATGGAAGACAATGTTGAGATCGACTGCACTATTACTGATCCTCGAGATACTTACGTCACTGGAGATGTGGAGGTCTTCTCGAAGCATTTCAAGGACAAGATTATCGAAGTTGAGGGGCTCACCTTTTCCCCGTTCGCAGGAGCAACTGTGGATAATGATCGATACCTTTTCCAGGAATCATTCCTGTGCCTTGATAAGCCAGATGCCTATGTTATTTTTGGTGACAGAAAGGCGACTCGGCAGGAGAGCGTAAAGGCTCTTGACGCTGAGCGGGCGGCATTCTACAACCTCAAGACCTTCCATCTCTCGGTCACTCTATCACAACGGGAGACCCTTCCGTGGTATCGACAAGCTCTACTGAAGATGCCGAGCGGCTCTTCCATATTGTCAATGACGGGAAGCATCCGTTTGCCCCGCCATCTTGGGTGAACGACACCAGAGAGGATATTTTCAAGATGATCGACAGGCAAGTAGATTGTGCTTCGTTGCACACTTGATTCAGAACTTCTATTAACGCTTTTATAGCTATCCCACGACAGATGCCGATTTCAACCTGACTAAAGCTGTCGGAGAAAATATGCTTCTTCCTTCGGTACTGAATGGAGATACCAACATCCTGCAGTACATGACAAAGGATAACTACCTTGAGCAGTACTATGTGGATGCTATTGGATTCCAGCTCCTCAACTTCCTGATTGCCGGTGTTATGGGGCAGCTTTGCTTGAAATCTCCTCGAATGAACTTCCTTGAGGTGGGCGCTGGAACTGGTGGTGCAACCAAGGCAATCTTAGAGAAGATCGGACACTCCTTTGCGTCGTATACATATACTGATATTTCGAGTGCTTTCTTCGGTCATGCTGCGGAACACTTCCCTTCTCATGTCAACAAGATGATTTTTAAGACTCTGGATATCACAAAGGATCCCACTGGACAGGACTACATCCCCCAGACCTATGATGTTGTCGTTGCCTCTAATGTTTTGCACGCAACTGAGTCATTGCGTACCGCACTTGAGAATACCCGAAAACTCTTGCGACCGGGTGGTTACCTTGTGATGGTTGAGATCATCCGCAACGACGTGATGCGCCATGGTCTCGTGATGGGCGGACTCCCCGGTTGGTGGATCGGCGAGAATGATGGTCGTCAATGGGGTCCTAGTATTACTCTTGAGGAGTGGGACCTTATTCTTCGAGAAACTGGCTTCAGTGGCATCGAAACCAATTCGCCCATGCGCGACCCAGTGGGTGTGCCCGGATCCATTATCGTTTCTCGAGCACAAAATGATGTTATCAGCCAATTGAGCATGCCGCTCAGCTCAGCTCCGAGTCCGGATAAAATCCCCTTGTTGGTTATTGGCGGCAGCAGTCAGTCTGTCACACCATGCAGGGACCAAATCTGCCTCACGCTGAGGCCCCAGTTTTCAGATGTCATCAAGTTGGAGAATTTCGATAATCTGCCAGCACTCCCTGAGAGCTACCACGTTCTGTGCCTCGCTGAGTGCGATGCGAACTTGTTCGAGGACATGAAGGAATCTATTTTCTCGAACCTGAAGACAATTATAGGTTCTGCGGTCAGTGTACTCTGGTTGCTCCAGGGTCGTCGGTCAAACAACCCCCATGCTGGAACTACCCTCGGTCTCTTCCGGACACTGTTCTACGAAGCTCCCGGAACCCTGTTCCAGACTCTGGACATTGCTTCCCTCGATATGAACGGTTGTTCAGTCATTGCGAAGTCAATGTGCCAGCTCAGGCTCCAATCGGAAATTTCCAGACGTGGCGAGTCGGATAAGATACATTGGGAGTTCGAACCAGAACTGGTCCTTAAGGACGGCCAGCTCCATGTCCCAAGAGTCCGTCCACATGATGGCCAGAACAATAGATACAATTCATCCAAACGGTCTATAATTCACGAGGTGGACACCCAGACGACACCTCTGGCGCTGGATTTCGTCGACAACTCGTACATGCTACGGGAACGACACACCATTGAGAAATCCTCACATGGCCTTGTTACCGTGAAGGTGTCTTGCTCTTTCTTGTCCTCAATTAAGACTCCAGTAGGATACGTATTTGTCAGTCTTGGAGAAGATGTCAAGGCAGGAGAGAAGACACTCTGCTTCTCTAACCGCAACGAGTCTATTGTGAAAGTCCCCAAGTCTTGGACCGTATCCATTGATGAGATCGAGGTTGACGGACAATTCATGTCCTTTGTTATTGCCGACCTCACAGTCCAATGGGTATTGCAAATGCTGCCACCTACAGGTACAGTGTTGGCATACGAGCCAGATCCAGTTGCAGCATCTCTGCTATCTCAACAGTTGAGCAGACTTGGTAAAAAGGCAATTTTCATGACGTCTAGTCCTGAAATGTCTGGCCGAAACTGGGTGTATGTTCACCCTAATAGTACCAAGAGAGCCATCACTGCTCTCTTACCATCTGACGTTACCTTGTACGTCGACGCCTCCGGAGCCGAGCCTGAATCTCAAAGACTTGGATCCAAGATTGCTACCTCCCTGTCATCCGTCTGTAACAAGGTCAATATGTCCAGCCTGACTGCATCGGAAGCGTCCGTTCTTCCGCACGATGCCCCCGAAGCCATCACAGATCTGCTCCGTGGTGCTGCTTCCTTCGCCTCCTCGCTGTTATCCGCACAAGCAACTCCCGAGGGCGCACCGCTTGACATCCTACCATTGAAACGAGTGGTTGCAAACTTTGTTTCTCTAAATCCTAGCTCACTGGTTTACTGGCAAGAGGATCGATACGTACCGGTCTCTATTGAACCTATTTTCCAACGTGGTGACTTGTTCCGTCCCGATCGCACCTACTGGCTAGCTGGTCTTGCCGGGGACACTGGACGATCCCTGGCTGACTTCATGATCGCCCACAATGCTCGCAATATTGTGCTCAGCAGCCGTACACCTAATCCCGACATAGACTGGGTCCAATGGCACGAGTCAAGAGGTGCGACAGTAAATTATTTCACAGGGCAAGTAACGGATTATTTAACGGAATGGACCACTTGAAAGAGGACTGCTAACCAGATTCCGTGCTTAGTGACATCACCAGCTTCGAATCCATGAAGAAGATCTTTGATACCATCAGAGAGTCCATGCCGCCCATTGGGGGTGTTGCGAATGGTGCCATGGTTCTACGAGACAGTTCTTTGATGAAGATGAGCTTCGAAGATTTCCAAGCAGTCCTACGTCCCAAAATCCAAGGCACAATTAACCTTGACCGACTCTTCTCTGATCCCAGCCAGCCACTCGACTGGTTTATCGGATTTAGTTCGATCGCGGCAACGGTCGGTAACCCTGGTCAATCGGCGTACACTGCCGGAAACTGTTTTATCAAGGCACTTATCAACCGGCGCCGTCAGCAAGGTCTGGCTGGATCATCAATTGATATCACTCGATTAGTGGGACTAGGCTTCATCGAGCGTGAGAGCCACGGCCGCCTAACCAAGGAGCACCAGGAGCGACTAACCACGCGATCTGGCACCATCGCGATGAGCGAGAATGATCTGCATCAGTTATTTGCCGAGGCCATCTTGTCCGGACGGCATGACCTGGGTCTCGACCCGGAGATCATTACTGGTCTGGCACCCATCTCTGCCGAGCAGTCCAAGGACGCATACTGGAAGACCAATACCAGATTGTCGCTGTTAATCCGGGAGGTGGGAAAGGGCGGCACTCAGGGGGGAGAAATAGGCAACGCTGTCCCAGTCCGACAACTGTTGGAAGCGGCTAAGAACATGCAAGACGCGGTGAAGGTTCTTTCAGGTACGTAAAATCACGTTTCAAGACTTCTCTACTAACCAATTGAACATGGTCACTGACAATTCCGTTCAGGTGCTTTCAAATCAAAGTTGCAAGCATTGAAATTCCTTTCGGATTCTGACAGCCTGTATGACACCACGCCTCTGGTGGATATGGGCGTCGACAGTCTGGTTGCAGTGGAGGTGAGATCGTGGTTCTTGAAAGAGCTCACAGTAGACGTTCCAGTGATGAAAATCCTGGGTGGCGTCTCGATCACGGATTTGGTGGAATTTGTGGCGCAGAAGCTTCCCCAGGAGCTGCTGACTCGGCTTGATCCCGAGGGCAAGCAAAATCACGGCAGTGACAATATGCCAACCCCTGCTGCCGACAATAACTCCGAAGAAACGGAGGAATTGAAGACCAACGGTGTTGACAGCGCTCATGAGGTCAACGGTGTAAACGGTGTCAATGGCACTCATGATACCATTGATGTCGCGAACGTCACCAATGGGACTGTAATTACCACAGAGGTGGAGCTCAAGAGCACCGATGGTGTTCTCCCCATCATCATCAGCGGGCAGGAGGTTGCTTAAGATGGAAGGCGTAATATTCTCGTTTAATTGTATTAGTTCTGTCGAATATCAATGTTGAATACCGCGGTGAAATACGGAGTACAGGGCATTGAACCCAATGAGACCACTGGTACATAACCCATTGGTTTTTTTATATTGCCAGGGAGTAATTTACATCCCCACTTTCCAAGTAGTGTAACGTTTTGCTCGATAGAAGTTTACATATTGAAGAGGGGAACGCTCAAGGCAGTATGCTCTCTGGCATACGGGTCGATTCAGCAGCCGTAATTTAGCTTCCTACCTTCCATAGCCTTGCAAAGGCAACCGGGACAGCAAACCAAGGAGTCAAATTAGAGAGGTGTAGGAGTGTGTATTGTCAATCTGTAAACTACTAACTACTTGGAACCTCTAAAGCACTAATTTCATTAACTTGCTTACGTATTATCCACCTGAGCAGGGGGATGCAGTCGCATAGTAGTTGGGGGCCAGGTCCAGGCAGGCCCAATCATCTAGCAATTGGTCCCCTATTCCAGGGTTACAACCCACGATGCCTATTCCTTCGTCATTGCACTATCTAATTTATCTTTACATGTAACCTGATACATATTAACCTGATACATACGACCATAGGGTGTGGAAAACAGGGCTTCCCGTCCGCTCAGCCGTACTTAAGCCACACGCCGGTGAGTTAGTAGTTGGGTGGGTGACCACCAGCGAATCCTCACTGTTGTATGTTTTCTTTTTTTTTGGCTTTTGTTAGTGATGTTGTGAATGAGACTTTGTAGGTGTCATTAAGGTGCGGAGCGAGCCGAGAGAGAGAGAGTCAGTCCACTTATGGCGGATCCCTCGCCTACCCCGTCACGTTTTATGATCTGGCTTTTCGACCTTCGGGACGCTTAAATCACAACACCGATTTCTGCAAAATATACGTACATCAATCCAATTCTCATGAGAATGAGAACTTTTTGGTGGATTTCTTCTCTGGCATACTTTGTGTCTTTTGTCAATGTTGGGTACGGGTACAGCTGTATCGTTGAGTGGTGCGATACATGTCTTCCTGCAAAGGTTCACGATGCACCTGGGGTTGGCTTTGATCTAACCCCCTTATACGGGTGATTATCTTAAATAGCCTTCTTTGATTACCTGGAAATCTAACTAATATTTGGAATCTAGCACAGCCGTGGTACAATACTATAATGGAACTGTTGTCGAGGTTGCCAAGGTTCTAGGGAGTCCAGAGTACCTTGAACCCATAGAACGTCTGGCTACCACATCTAAGGCGTCTCCTAACCCAGCCCTCGGTTTTACAAGTGGGGGTTCATTACGATTAGTGGAGAATCTCCCGGAGATATCGTCACCGTGGAGAGACTCGTGGCGTTGGCTGAACACGAAAGTCGGTCGACCGGTCAAACTAGATGAGGTCGGAATCATTAGTGATTTACTCCAGCAATTGAAAGTCTCAACCGAAAAATCAATATCCCAGCCTCTCGATAGAGTTGCCGTTACGGATCCCGGCTTCCCGTCGCTTAAACCAGTGTCGAATATTATATTTGCGTATATAGGTAAGCGACAGCATTTATTACGCAAATCGGATAGTGGAAGCAGATACCGTTTATGCGGCGAATGGTTATAGACTATACACCGATTACCTAGATATGTTCTATTGCAGTGACGAATTTGCAGAGTCACCCGATCTTACCGTGCTTTTTGTTTCCTATAACCGCAATCTCGTATATACTAGCATTATGGAAGGTGTTACCAGTGAGGCTTTTAGTCGGATTACTCGTGTTGAGGCGCAGCTCGTAGATTACGAGCTTGGACTAGACCGTCTTCTCGAGAAAGAGGAAGCCGCATTATGGGACCGCCTTCGTTCACAACTCCAGATCGTGCCGCGGGAGTTCGAACATCCTATTACGCATCTCCTTTTAGCAGGCGAGAGCGTAACGCACCCTCGCTGCCTGGCTACCTTGAGGGATTCGATATCTGAACTATCGCCTGGCGTTGTCAATATCAAACTCGTCATGGATCCAACTTTCGCTGCGGCTCGTGGTGCGGCACTATATGCCCGAAGGCACCAAGAGGTGCAGAGCAATTGCGTGGAACAGAGTGAATGCGAAGAGACGAGGTTGCACGAGCGATTATACACTTCCACACAAGAGGATCAGCCCTTCAAATGGAAGGAGCTGCGCTGAACCGGATGAAATGAAGTTTTTTGCTACTAGATAAAAGATACTACCTACGCCCTATCCGGATAGTCGGCAAATCATCTAGCTCGCTTTCCTTTTGCTAATTGAACATATCGAACCCCTAATCCTAAATTACAACTCAAGTCCGACTAAAACACTCCGCGAAATTTGGTGAATTCGAGATCAATGGTTTCTTTTTTTCTAAAGGAATATGTCGTTATACCAATTATATATACGGAGTACGGATGCAATGATTGACCTAATTTAGTACTTCCCCCGGTGCCTCCTCTGCGGGGTTGCCAACCTTGGAAGGTCGTAAGGACCTCGGGAGTTCAAACTTTAAATGCATAAGCGACTGTGTACTACATAACTACCTAGGTACTCCGTACATATACACCGGATTTTAGGCCGCGCGACATGGCTTTCCCTTTCCGCTTTAGTGCTCACCCCTAGCCGCTTTTTGCTCACTGAGTAAAACTGAGCACGCCCCTGAGTATTACATAATCATTAAACTTCCAACCTTGGTTAGTTAACTATTCACTGAGCATCGGGTGATATTACATAAACCGGATGAACTCGCTCACTGAGCGTGACCTAAGTATTCCGACTTGCTCACTGAGCACGACCTGATTCGAATCTCTCGTTTATACCGGCCCCAAATGCATGGACTAGACCTGGGGGTTCATCTTCTTCCATAGTGAGATGTGTTGCATATCGGGGTCCAGCCTTGACTGAGATACGGGTCCTGAAATGATATTAGCGGTGCTGATACCATCCAATCTCTGTCTCTGTGTGTGCAGAGGCTCTGTATGCAAATCCGGGGTTTGTGTGAGCTCTTGCTAGAGCTACATCCCGCTCTCTAAGGTCTCATCTTTGTAGTCCACTCCCCTAGTCTCGATCGACGGTATAGCGGAGGTCGGGGCTGGCAATGATAGTGAGTTATCTCTCACTTTGGCCTCACTTGCTGGCTCAGTTGCTGCCATGGGGTCTCTCTCCGGCATCACCTGCATGCTCAGTTCTCTGGGGTTGTGAGGCTGATTCCGGGGTAATTGGTGCGGGAGATGACGGAAACGGTGGTTTGTGGACCCGGAGATGTTGAAAACGGGATCCGTTTTGATAAAATTGGCAGATTTGGGCTTGTATGTGATGCTGGCGGTAAGGCAGGTGACGCTCGCTGGTGAGGTGACGCTAGCATATAGTGCATGTTTGTCATGCTTGTTTGCCTCTAAGGCTCGACCTGACCGATGCCGGGGTAATTGGCTTATTATCAGATGGTTTTGTGCTGCCTGCCAATTCTCTTACTTTGAATATCTCTTTCCTCATTACCGTACATCTCTGCATCTTGCAGATTATCTCCTGCGGATCCTGGCCTTGCTGGGTATGCTCTGCGTCATCATGCAGCGCGATGCGGGCTATAGATGACGGCGTACGCGTCTGCGTGCTCAGTTCAGACTAAGCTTGGTTCAATGTTGGGACTATACGCATGTCCGGTTGCCTCAACTAGGGTAGACTTTGATCCTGATAAGCAGCATACAGCGGGGCTCCGCCTTTTTGAATCCAGTCCTTTTCAAAATCCAAGAAGGCTTCAGTCTTCTTAAACATCAACCCATAGTAGATAAGGTTCGTATAGAACCCAGGTGAGTATTTAATATTAAACAAAAGCAGCTTTTTCGGTGTCTTATCCCTAGGCCTAATATCATAGATTTAGACAGTTACGATTCCGCTTACCATCGTCTCTATATGTCGCACCCGAATCGAGCTCTCCGTCAAAGGTGATAAATAACTTCCGGTCGTTACACACGTGGGCTTACGTTTCGGTGTCAATAAGCCATCTATTTTAGATTGGATTACAAGTATTCGGATCATGATCGTCTTCGATAATCGCTGGCATCCTTACTAAAGATGCCTTATTTATCGGCGGAATCTCAGCCGGGAAGAAGCCTAGCTCTCCTAGCTCTCCAGCCTATAAGGCTGAGCTGGCTAGCTGCTGCTCTGGTTACATTTTGAAGAAGTGATACATCGATTGCGTAGCTTATGCCTTCTACCTGTGTGTAGTGAGTGACCGATCTTCCTTTGCTTATAGAGCGTTCGTCTTACTAGCATTCATGTCTTTGATTATTTTGACCCATGGAGCTACATAGACGCAGCTCTATGGCAGCTAGTTAGATCATCATCAACTTCTATTTCTGATCCTGATCACATTATTCCTATCCATTGTAGTCTTTGTATAGACTCTATCAGATTATGAGCCTCCCTTTATAGTACTGTCTTTAGTACTATCCTCTTTCCCCTAGAGCAAACCTCCAGTCTCTAGAGTAACCTCTAGTCTTTACAACGCCTTATCGGCCTGCCTTTCTATTAAGGATAGCTTCTCATTAAGCTATACTTTGCTCTTTGTTAGAGATATCTTTCACTTTAGAGCTGTTTTCTCCTATTGTCAAGTTAGCTCTATCTCCCCTTTTATAGCATTTAGTGCTACGCTCGCAGTCTTATTCTCGGTGTACTATACTTTAAGAAGCTTTGTCTAGCTTTTAAGTATCTCTCACTTCATAGTCCTTTTGTCCGGTCTATAAGTGAACTATCGGATTATAAGGCCTTGCCGGGCCTATTTTTTTTGTCAAGAACAGCTTCTCATTATTAAGACTATGGTCTTGTATTTATGTCTTACTTATAGCATCTTGCTAAGCTCGAGATCTCTCACTTTTAGTCTATAAGGTGAGCCTTTGTACCATCTCTTTGTCGATTGCTATACTCTATATTAGAGACATAGATTGGGTGGTCTCTTTATGCAGACTGAGCCTTTGCTGGTTTGTCTTTTCTTTATTAGTGCAGCCTTTATAGAGAGCCTGCTTTTGATAGATTGATTATTAGTTTCTTCCTGATTTTCCCTATTGCTACCTAGGTAGTATCTAGATCTATATCGTACCCATCAACACTTTATTAAGAAGCTTTATATGGCTCACTTTTCTCTCACTTTATAAATACAAGTAAGCTTTCTTATTAAATCATGGTAGCTTTAACCCCTACGATTTAATCTCAGATCCCTACAATTTGAGCTTTCTTTATGGTTGTTTTTTTCTCTCATCTTTAGATAGCTCTCTTTCCCTCTTCTTCTTGGTTGAGAGTCTTCCTTGCCAGTGCGTAGGCTTCAGCTATCAGGCTGAAGAGTGCTAGATAAGCGTTTTATCTTCTAAAAGAGGATATATATGTCTCTGCGGTCAAATTGAGCTAATGCCCTCTCTCTCTTTTTAGCTATATTATATAATTACTTAAACCACGGATCTCCACTATCTGATATTCTGCCTTTAAGACTTGCTATCCTTATCGAGAGCGACCTTTTGGAGCATAGTGATATCACGCTCAAGCTCGGCATTTGTCCTTTCAACAGCTAATATCCTGCTCGTAAGGGCCAAGACTTGTTGCCGCAATTCTTGCACTTGTGTTTGGAGTGACCGCTCTTCGTTAGCCTTCGCGGCCTTCTCCCTCTTCTCTGCCTCCCACTTGGAGGTGTTTAGCCAGTGTGCAGCTTGCTGCATTACGGCGCCATGGAAGCCCCACACAATTTCGCATACACCATAAAGGTGTGTACTCCAGTGCGGGGATGACCCCGAACTACTTTCTCCGCGTTTGTTTAATGCTAAAGTTTCATTGTTACTATATGAAGGTGTTTTCCTGTCTTGGGATTTATGACATACCAGCAGAGGCCGATGAGCTACCGGAAAAGAGTAGGGACAGCAACTGGAAAAAGAACTATGTACACTTAGCATCTTGCTAAGACACGTAGGATGTAGATGTGACTTACAAGGACAGATAGGACAGCGACAAACGAGACCCCAAGAGTAATCTTCCAAGCTAAGAAAGGCGGAGAGGGTGTTGCCAGCTTGCCCTTGCGGATCAGGATTAAAACGGATTCGGTGACGAGAAAGGCCATAGCAAAACTAGCAGCGGCTAAAGAGGATGAGATTAACAGAGACGACATTTTGATATAGTTGTTTTGATTGGAGAATTTGACTAAAGTAGGACTAAAGGATTAGATGAATGCTTCTGGGAGTCTTCAGGATTACGTGGATGTCTCTGGCAGTCATCTGGGGGAAGGAGCCCTCGGAGTGGAACTAGACAAGAGCCAAAGAAGCAGTTTCCAGCAGCCAGCCCTCGACCACAACTCCTCAGGACATGGACACTCAGGAATATTGTCACTTGGTAAATTTGGTAAGTACCAGAGGCCCTCACGTTCGTAATATCCATAAACTGGGCGCATAACCTTCCTGTATCGCTGGTCCTTGAGGTATGAAAGGTTTCTTGACAGCAATGCCCCCAACGACAGAGGCGACACATTCTCAAAGGAGACCCGTGGACTACCTGTGCGATCATTTGGATCAAGTGTCACACCCCGATTTTCATAACCACGACTATGGATTCTCCATCGAGGGTCATCTGGCGTCAAACCAGGCCCAAGATTCATCCACGTTGTAAGGACCAGGGCCAAATGAGAACCATATTCACAGACTTCAATGCAGGTGTCTGTATTGCATTGGTTACAAGTATAAGTGGAACAGGGATCTTTCTCTCCATCCAGATAGGCGAACACCACGGGGTTTATTAGTTCGGCTCTCTGTACATACTCAACGTGCGAGCAAATAAACATAACCGTTGGAGGTTTCCCACCGATATTAGGTCGACATATCAGTAGTTCCGATCTACTACTGTGAACAAACATCACATACTGCATTCTTAAACAAAGCCCCGGTGTCTCTGAACAGATCTGTGCGTCGGACGAAAAGAGACAGGTGATTTCGGGGCATAGTGATTCTTCGGGGTGAATCCGGACTTGGGTATAAGATAATGCTTTAGTGCTGATTCCAAACTTGTCCCCTAGATAGAACCTCCGCATAGCAAGCTGAAGATGTAGGAAAAGGAATCTGCGGTACACATAGGTCGAGAAGATTAGTTCTTTGCGGAGTTCTAATCCACCGTAGTTGTCCATCCAAGATGGGATACACCAGAGAGGACACTTGTCCCAGATCAGTGGTCCAGATAAACCAAAGCACTCCGAGCCGTCATACTTGTGAAGGATAAAGCAAACATGGCAGATGAAATATTTCGGTAGATCTCGGTTCAGTCGGCGCAAAACAGGCAGTTTCATCTTTCCTAGCGGCGGGGCGGAACTATATCGACGGTTGAATATGGCGAAGAGTCGGCGACTGCAGAGTGATATACAAATCCAATCATCCAGAGGGAGGAAGTCGGTTATTGATAATAATAGCTCGACCGGGAGACCAGCTAGCGTATTCATATTGGGGATCGCGGTCCACGGTCTCGATAGCCGAGGGATCACTGGCCGGCAAATATCAAGGAGCGACTGCATTTTGGGGATGTTCAGCTCTCGCAGATCGAGATGAAGTCCAAGTGACCGGACAAGCTTCGGTCCAAGGAAGATGAACCGATCGCGGCCTGGCAGATGTGAAATAATAACGGCAGTGGTGATGGGGGTGATGCTAATTCGAACGTCCGACGCCAGAAAAAAAGGTCCCGAAATCGATAAAACCATGGAACTAGGTTCCATCAATTTGGCCTCACTTTGCCTAATTAGGGACGGTGGTAATCCATCGGTGCGCCCTGTCTATGGTAATACGGGAACGGGCCGATTTTATATATACAACATTGAATATACATGTAGTAGTTACCCCTCTGGCAGATTGGAAAAACAACGGACCTTGTCAATTTAGTTAGTTAGAGATTTTTACATTTGTGAATTTTACATACATTGTCGTACACGTCGAGTTTCTGTCATTAATTAATCCTCCGGTATGCCGATCAATATGCTCCGACAGATGAGGATGTCGTGCGCTAACTTAGTAAGACCTGAGTGCTGACTGAGCATACCCGGAGCGCTCAGCAATCACCCTGTACTATGAAATACTCAGTGAGCAGGACTCTGAGCGCCCTCATAAAGCGGCGGCACCCCGATCGGGAAATTCGTATCCGCGGCCTAAAATCTGGTACATACAGGGACATATGTACAGTAGGTAAGTGTGCCACAATGAATCCAACCCCTGTTACAACATATTTACTCGGAGTATGGAGTACGGAGTACTCGGTACATTGTATTGTGCCTTCCCAAATTTTCACTGAAGACGGGATATTTCCCTTTCTGGAAGTGAAACGGGTTCCAAGGTTAGCCTTAAACGTGGACCTTTCGGCCGAATCGGCCATATCTCGGAACCGACCATCGGCCCCGGCAGTTGGACTGCTATGAGACACATACGCACCTATTGGAATAACGATCGGCAAGGCCCTGACTACTCCGCAGTGAACAGTTCTTTGCCGAAATCCCCTTGCAACTTGACATTTCTTGTTCCCCGCGATACCTTGCCCAGAGGCAGCATCCCACAACACTACTTACTCACCCTTCCAAGGTAGCATGAGCGAAACGCGACTTCAAATGCCGACTAGCCTCTCAAGGCAACCTTGGAAACTATATACCTACGCTTCAACAGGAAACCCCGGTTCTATGGATTGGATGCTCCGATAGTCATGCCAAAGATTGCACCGTCCTGAATGTCTCCACTACCTGCTCGTGCTCAGCAACTTTGGCAATATGATCATGGATGACGACCTGTCCTGCGAAACTTGCCATCGCTGACCTTCGCGTTGGCCTTGATGCCAAATCTAGTGCTGGTTCGTTTGTCTTACCTGGTCGAGGTGAAACACATCGTCGTTTGCGGCCATTACAGATGCCGAGGCACCCTTTCTCTCTCTATCAATGAACCGCTCATTTCATCCCATGGCTTTCGTTTCCATTTACCTTTTCTACAACTGGATGGAGATTCTTCAATTCCGCATGGTTGATATGCGTGGTATCTACTGCGCGGAGAGAGGAAGAAACAAGAAACAAGAAGCAGAACTGATCGATGAACAGGAAAAGCTGACTATGACAGATCACTCACTGCCACGAAGACATATGCACGGCTCCATGAAGAGAGGGCGAAACACATCAAAAGACAAGTCCAAAAGATACAGGCCGAGCAACAACAAACCGAACGCTCAAAGTCGCGACTGGCAGTTGACAATTGTGATTGCGACCATTCAATGTTCTGAGCTGGAACCCGGGGACAGACAGTATATTTTCTGCACATCCGCCAACTCAGCCTCGAAGTCAACCTTGAGGTCCTTCAGCAGTCCGTCGCCGAGATCGAAGACCCAACCGTGAACGATGGGGTACTGATTCTCTTGGTAGCTCTGCTGGACAGCCGCGGTCTTGATGATGTTCCTACAGGATTCCATCACGTTGAGTTCAATCAAACGATTGTATCTCGCGTGCTCCTCGGGGATCTCGTCGAGTTCCTTCTCGTGCAAGCGATACACGTCGCGGATGTTTCGGAGCCATGGGTTGAGGAGACCCAGGTCAGCAGGTGTCAAGGCGGCCTTGACCCCACCACAGTTGTAGTGGCCGCACACAATGATGTGCTTGACCTTCAAGTGTCGCACAGCATAGTTGATCACGGACATGACGTTGAGGTCGACATTGGGCACTAGGTTGGCGATATTACGGTGAACGAAGACCTCGCCCGCCTCCAGACCCATGATCTCGTTGGCGGGGACACGGCTATCGCTACAACCTATGTACCTGATTGGTCGTTAGACGTGTTCCAATACGAACAATTTTGACGAGCACGAGGTCATGTCTATGTTACTTACAAATAGTCGGGCGATTGTCCAGCAGAAAGCTTGTCAAAAAAGGTGGCATCTGTCTCTTTCTTCGACGAAACCCATTTCTTGTTGTTCTGGAAGATGTGGTCGAGCGACTGCTTGAGATAGCGCTGGATGTTGGGTTTGGGGGGCATCTTGTCAGCTGTGCAAAGGGTTTGCAGATGTGAATAGCGGTTCGAGGTTCTGGTCGTCTCACAGAGAGCAGTCAGCAGATATTCCGAATCGGTTGGGACCTGACGATTTCGGAGGGGCTGGGCTTATATAAGCACATGCCAAGACATTTCGCTGATCAATTTCAAGGTACTTGCAGGTCTAATGGTACGTAGGTAGCTACTACTTTGTTTATCAAGGAATTAGTTACTTTCATCCAGATTTTATATAATTTCCTAGTTCTTTTCATTGAATTTTCTATAATCCTAAGGCAGACAAAAGTCCAAAACCACCACAAATACGTGCAGTATCCAAAAGTGATGTCTGCACAACTAACAGCAAAATCCAGCCATTGTATGATACTGCTATGACCTTCTCACAGCCTCAATCTTCGTTTGCATCGGCCTCGTCAACCTTGACATCTCGAACGGTCGGACCTCCGCTTAAACATCCGCCGGCTACTCGTGGCCCTCCAGTTCCGCGCGGGGCTCTTCTTCGTCAAGCACTTTTATACACCGTGACTCCGTCGTTAAACATTCCGACAGCCAGCGTCATGCCAGTGCCACCGCTGAAACTCGCCGCCCTTCCATGTCGCAACGCCCTGGCGCCGCCCTGTCAGCAGGTCGCACACCTCGACGCCGGTGTCGGAGCGGCACGCAAGCAGATGCCAGTCGGATAAAATAGCGAGCAGCAATAGACTATCGAGCTAAAGCACTTCACGCCCAGGTTGTAACAAGACTCGGTTGCTCCATTCGGCATAGGCAGTATGGGGATTAGCTCAAAGCTGCTAGCAATCCCAAAACACCACCCGCAAACGGGAAAAACGAGCGAATGGTGTTGAGACTCGCCCACCTGTTCAGTAGGGGAGCCAATTGTGTTTCATCCCGGACGGGGGTTTTCGACGAATCTTTCATATTCGCAACCTCGAATATGCTCGAGTTTGTTTGTAACATGAAGAGAAGTGTCCATGGCACGATACCAATATTGAGGATTGCAGCCCCCCAGTACAACCAGGAATGCGACTTCAAGGCCAACCAAATAAAGCCCCCTGCTCCTAGAATGGCGAATGGAGGCCCCAATGAATGACCCCTGTGGTAGAATGCGGCCCACTGCTTTGCAGCTAAATGCTGGGAGGTTGGAGCGGCGACCAAGACTGCGGGCACTGCACCCCAAGAGTAGGTGAATATTTCGCCTGTGTTATTGACATATTTAGTATCCTGCCCTTTCTTTATTGGAGATAGATAGATACATACCTGACAGCCAAAAGGATGACGAAATTGCAACGACTTTTGTTAAGATATCCGAGTTCATGTTGATGGTGTAAGAACTTCCCTTGTGAATTGTTACAAAATATTCAATTTGAGTCGCTTCGGACTTTATACGGTGGAAGAAAAGGTTGGGAGCTCGGATTGAATCATTGCGTCAGACACCGACAATACGGATATCGGGTTTAGCGGCTGCGCCAAAACCCGCCAATATGATATGGCAGAAGGTTCCGCAATTTCTGCATAAGGAATGCCCTCTCAGACAACTTTATTAGAACCCCATGTATATCTCATTGTTAATACTAATGGGGTTGAATCTCCCAAAACCCGGCGATGTGATGTCCCGACGTGGTGGACCAAGCCCGGAGCCTCGGCCCTGGAGCCGCACTACCGCTGAATCAGCAGGTGTCATCGAACTCAGTCTATTCATTTTTGGCATAGAGGGTAGGGAGAATCTGTCAACAACGCTTTAGGTCAGTATAAGATCCTGTTCTTATAATGAGTTGGTCTGGAATGTGACTTACCTTTCAACTGTTGGCAAAGGAAACTCGTAAGAACTCGGAGTTGAGGTCGGGTCACAGGGAAAGGAAAGGGAAGGGAAGGGAAGAGAAGGGAAGAGAAGGGAAAGAGAAAAGGGAAGGGGAAGGAAGGGTAGTATACAGTAGAAAATATTTTATTGAAGTGTAGTCACTATTTAGCGAAATAAGTGTTGCCCAGAGAGCTATCAACACTACACCGACTGACCACATTGGTTGAACAATCTAGCTGTTTACATGTCAGAACAATGCACTCGAACTGGGAATTTTGGTGATTTACAGGAGGCAACCCCAGTTGCTCAAAGGGGTGTCGGCAATACCCCAGAAGATCATCCCGATCTAGCATCCTGGTTAAATTCTAGCGATCCACCTTTCAATCCAATATTAAGATACACATCAGCATAATGGTAAAGCCACGGCTTTGAGACACTTCTCGCAAGCCCTTATTTTCTACAATGTAACCTCACGACATCGCATCGGAACTGCCCGTCGAGCGATCGACCTCCTTGTTCCGGATGGTGGCTTTGATATATCTCAATTGCTAGCTGGAAGAGCGCTCGATCTCCTACCTCTCGTATGCAGCCGTTAAATCTCCCGGGAGGACCAGCAGTATGCCATTCGGAAAATGTCAAGCATAGCTGTCCAGCATACTCTCTCCTCCGCCAAACATACAACGATCCAACTCGTGCTTTAGACAACCTAGAACATGGGCGAGGCCTCATTATTGGCTACCTCATTGACAGTAGGGGTTTGGTAGGAGGAAGGGCTACGTGGTGCACGTCGAATGCATTTGAATAAGTTAAGCCACATAAGCTAAGAAAGAGACTAAGAAATCCGTCACCCCCACGAACATAAAACCATGGACCTGTGTGTGTCCCCCCAGGCAGAAGTAAACCTAGTTGGTGAAAAGGTTGTTGTAGTGTACAACGGGGTTGCTAAGAAGAGCGTTGGCTGTAGTCAGCTTGTTGGTGGTAGTGGATGTAGTTGAAGCCGGAGTGTTAACCGCGTTAGCTGGCTTAACGTTGTCGTACTTAAGGGTAGTCCACGAGTGGAAATTGTCGAAACTTGTATTTTTGGTGTGGACGGCGAAGATCTTGTAAAGATTCTGGTACGCGGCGGGGCATTTGGAGCGGTATTGATATAAGGGTTAAGAGAAGCATGAACTATAGCGTCAAGGTATGAAAGAAAGTGACGGGATTGTCAAAGCTACTCTATAATAGAGGGTGGGAACGAGCTCTGAGAGCTTTGGTTCCGCGAAGCTGGTGGTCGAAAATATTTTGAAAGGTAAGGTGCGTCGAATAGAGAGGTACTTAACGTTGTACGTTGTAGGATAGGTACTGACAGTGTGGCTAGCGCCTTGTTGGCCACTTAGTTAGCGAATTATATGATATGATGGGTCGTAGGAAAGGCACTTATGTGGGATGAAAACTCTGTGCTCGAGAAGCTCTCAGTAAGGGAATCTTGAGATCGTGTGTATGGAGGTCGGTGATACCGTTTGTCGGTTTTTGTAGTGGGATAGCCTAGCCAGTGATGTCGATGGTGAGGATGATGGTAGTGATGGTGGTGGCGTCGATGGAGGAGCCGATAGAGGATGAAGTTGACGACGATGAGGAAGGTTGAATGAAGCTTTCCAGGGGCTCATAATATGCTAGGAGGAAGGACTACGTGGTGCACGTCGAAGTGCATGGTGCAATGTGGGATTGATAGATTGTTGAAGATAAGCTACCGAAGCTAAGAAAGAGGCTAAGAGATCCGACAGGGTAATATCGAAATATCTCCATTTGTACGGAATGAAAAGCTTCATTTTTGAGAGCTGTAAACGCCAGCAAAATCAGGCTACTTTGATTACTAAGGGAAGTGTCATAGTAATTCAGGTAGTTAACTAACTAGTTAGTTATTTTAATTCTTCTGTCGGTCTTAATTCAGGCCGTCAGGCCAAAACTAAGCATCAAGGCCTCAGCATTTACCGGAAACAGGGTTTTGGCAGCTGGCGCCTATACCGTTGCGTACGCCAGGAGATTCCTGGTTACACATACATCGTGCAGACCGAAGAAGAAGCCCAGAAGCTTGCGTATTATGAAATAAATTGCTACAAGGAAGCACACTGTTTGATGTATTTTGTTGACAAGGAAGAGCCTACCGAAGCGTCAAGAAAAAAAAAACATTCGCGTATACCGGGGATGTAAATACTTTGTTAGGACAGCGATTCGATCGCAAACTGTGGCTGGATCAAACAGATGGGAAATTAGTGTGATCCGGCGGTTTTGGTTTCTATTTTGCATTCTCCTTCGAAAAATGCCTGAATGGGGTCACTTTGATAAAGAATGCATGGCGTCAGATTTGTTTACTCTTAATGTATTGGTATTGAGAGCAACTACTATGCGGTCGGCTCGATAACGCGGACAAACTCTTAATTAACAAATTGGAAGTCTCGGGGTGTCATTCGATATCAATGAAATACCCGAAAGAATAATCAATGATATTAACTTCGATTCCTGTAATTGCGGCAAATATTCGATTCATTGGCGTAGCGCATTTGAGCTAGGGAAACGTACATCCATGATGATTACCAGGCCCACTTGGTAGGGTCCTTCTCCCATCCGGACTTTCTGGGTGGCCTAGCTAAACGCCAGAGGACAAAGGTCATGTCGGAAAATTTCTCGTCGGGGTCGAAGCGGTCGGGGCCTCGGAAACCTGCAATGTGCCTAAAGATAGTTAGTATATTCTGTTTTGTAAGTGTATAGCGCATCACATACATATCACCGGTTGACTCGTCGTAGATAATCTTCTGTAAAAGAGGGAGTCCTGGCTGCCACCCATGACGCTTCAACTGTCTTAGGTTTGTCAGTTTCACTCTCAACACGCTAAAGGGGATTCTGTAAACATACTCCCAAACATAGCGAAACTTTGTACGGACGGCCTCGCGTAACCGCGCCGATTCAGGCTTCCAGAAGTGATCCGTATCAAGTGGCTTCCCGGGGACCATTTCCCACACAATATGTGTCATATAGCCGTCTGGAACCAGGCCGTCCTTGCCTTGCCTTCCTTCTTTATAGGCGAGGAGAGCTGGGACCACAGTACAGTGTTGTTCTCTGAGATCCTTCAAAGCTTGTAGCTCCAAATGCTTACGGGGTGGAGCTTCCTGTTGTTGTCGAAGCCGAGGGAGCTGGAACTCAGTTCTGGGGTTAGGAATCTGAAAGTAAATTCTCATAAATGCCTTCTTGCTACTGTCTGTTGCACTGTAGCAGAGGTACTTGAAAACGGCGAAGGAAGGTCCACTACCCAGCTCAAGTTGACGGTCGGTCATTCTTTGGAAATCCTCGGTGAGCTTCTCCTCGAGAACCCACTTCTGGGGCGAGGGAGTGTGAAGGTCACTTGTGTGCCTAAGCAAAGATCTGAATATCCCATGATAGACATGTTGGTGTGGAGATTTGATGATGAGAGTGCAAAAAGAAAGAGGAAGAACTGGTCAGAGATGAAAGTTTATGAGTAGAGTGAAGAAAAAAGAAAATGAAAATGAGGTGAAGGTGAAGGTGAAGGTGTAACAATGACTTTGTTGAGTCCTCAGCCTCGTGGATCAGGCACCGAAAATTTCATTCATTCCAACCTTGGAAGTTTGTGTTCATATCATATTGCTGTTTGATCATCGCATTGATACCTGATTGTGCAGGCTGGGTGGTTTATGTTGTAGTAAAGTACAACGGGAGGTAAAAGTAGAAGAAGAAGCTGTTGATTGTAAAACTAACAATTCAGGGTTATGTACCCTGACTAAAAATTATCCCAAATTCGCTCAGTCTGCAAACAAATATGTATGCATGTCCCACATGTTCAACACTTTGTTTGTCAGATTCAGGATATAAATACCCTTCTCTTCATATATTGAATGGATAATGATTCCTCTTCCTCTCTGTACCCGATCTCTACCTAGGTATAGCAAAGGCTGTAACAATTATACCTCTTCCCCTCGGGCCTCAGCCCTTTCCTGGAGATCTTGCACAGCCTGTGTCAGAGTCTCAAGTGTTGCCAGAGGGAATGTAAAGCGAAGTGGAAGTAAAATAAGGTGAAAGGCATGATGGTCGTCATAATAACACCAGGCTAGATGGAAGGCCTACAGAAACCATGTTCTCCCGTGTCGGCCTTGTGATGTGCGCGGACTTGCGCTTCGGTTTTAGTGGAGCCATAATGGGCGAGTCATAGGTACTCGAGAGCTCTCTCTAGTTTGGTAAATGAGTAAACAACCTTTTTGTACAAGAAGCGGGCACTCACTGAGAGAGGTAATGGATTTAGGGAAGTCTTCGGGATATGGTGGCCTCATAGGGCTCGACGTCCCACTTATCGCCTGGCTGCTCGTTTTTCGTGCTCGTTTTACGGCATCAACTTTTTATGACGCAAAATGGTCTCGACTTCCTCCAGGGTCAGGTCATGGTTGCTTCAGGTAGTTTGTAGTCGCGCCGCGCGGCGGCTGCCTTCTTGGCTTGCTCGAGCGTTTCTCTCATCTCGCCAACCTTTAATTCAACATTGAATTTTCTATGCTTTAAATTGAAGGTTATATACCAAAGAGTCCTCCACGCATTTTGAGCCTTTACCCCTTTCCCTCCCTTCTAGCTATAAACCAAGATCGAGGAAAGGTCTAAAAGCTATCTAAATACAATTTAAGAAGACTACTGAAAAGACTACTGAGAATAATAATAAGGCTGTATAATCGGCCGACTTTTGTCTTATTCTCTATGCGTTAGGTTCTTTATACTTGAATTCAATCTTTAAGGTGTTAACGCCAGATTTTCTATTATTCTGATATCCGTATAGCAATACAGCGGAAGGTGTAGTTTATTATCTAAATTAGAGTATTTATCTAGTAAAATTAGTTATAAAAACGAAATCTTAAAGATCTAATCTAAATGGTTTGTACAGAATTGGTAACCTGTAAGCAAATGAAGAACAGTGGGCTAGGCAGTCAAAATATATGCCGATATGGCGTACTAGTGGTTAGAGACTGCCGTCAATCTTCTACAATATTATAATATACTATTATATCCTTCCTTTCTTCTGGGGTTCCGTTTGCCAAAAAGTGAAAGTATGTTTAATTTGAGGGCGCAGGGCCAAAAGCCGCAGACGCCGGGCCGTGCTGAGGTTCGGGCTGCCAAAAACCGAGGACTAAAATATATCGCCAACCTACCGTTTTAGCCTATAGATTATTCTTATTCGTTACGCTAGAAGCATAGTTCTATAGTCATTGGTTCTAGACCGTCGCGCTTTACGTTCTTTATTTAGGCTCCGATGCGGCTACGTCTAGTCGTTTTGTATTTCCTAAGTCTTTCTCTGCCTCTAGCTTTAAAGTCCCGCCTTCTTGTTGCTTCCACTATCCAAGAGTAAACTCTCCAAATACTACCACAGTCCCCCCTCAACCCTCTCACCCATCGATATTCGCTCATCATGGCCACGTCCCTCAAGTCAGCCCCCGCCATCACCATTTTCCGGGGCTTCCCTGAAAAAGGCTGCTACACCTGGTCGCCATTTGTCACTAAGCTCGAGGCCCGCTTGCGCTTTGGCAATATCAACTACAACGTCGAAGCAGGCTCACCCCCGAAAGGCCCTAGGGGCAAGGTACCCTACATCACCCTCGAGCGCGATGGGCAGTCTCAATCGATCTCCGACTCCACCCTAATTGCAAAGTCATTCATTGAGTCTGGATATCTGGAAGATCTCAATCGCCGACTCTCCCCCGTGGAGAAAGCCCAGGATCTTTCCCTCAAGGCCCTATTAGAGGATAAGCTCTATTTCTACCAGGGCCACGAGCGGTGGGTGGTAAACTATTACCCCATGCGCTCCAAGATCCTGGCCAGTGTCCCCTGGCCTGTACAGGTGATTGTTGGCAACATAATATACAATAAGAACGTCCGTAATATGCAGGGCCAAGGAACCGGCCTATTTTCGGGCGAGGAAATCGCCGCATTCAGGCAGGAAATCTGGGAATCTGTTGATGGGCTTGTATCAGCTGCGTATGCCCAGCATCGGGATCGGGAGGGGCCGTTCTGGGTGTGGGGCGGTGATGTACCCACCGAGGCTGATGCTGTGTTGTTTGGCTTTGTGGTGTCGGGTTTGGTCTGTGGAGCGTAAGTACACTTTTCCATGTTATGCCTTATGGCAGACACCTGATGATAAATGCTGACTTTTAGGAAGGGCTCCGGAAACCAAGCAGATTGTGAACAGTTACCCGGCGTTGGTGGAGTATGCTCGGAGGATTCATGACAAGTATTTCCCGGATTATCAGCTTTGGGAGTAAATTTGGAAGTATAATGGGACGAGGATAATATAATATCATTGCATGTAGTTGTTTGAACAATATCTATCTCTCGAATTATTCATAAAGGCCGTTAGTCTAATCTCAGCTATATCGTTTTGTTCCCGAGCCATTTCTCTCCGAGCCATTCATCTCCGAATCCATTCTTCTCCGAACGCCATTACTCCCCAGCGCCTAACCGATTTCTTCCGTCTATATATAAGATATAACATATTTCTATAAACCTAGTAGAATCAACTGCTACTTTAAAAGCCCATTTTACTCTGCATCCAAAATATCCCATACACCAAACCCTCATTTTATTCTCATAATGTCAGCCGGTCCCGAGCTTGATAACGCCGCCGTGTTGGACTGGCTAGAAGCGGTAAGGCTGTTTTTCTTCTAACAAAACAAGACAACCAACTTATATCGATTAGTTCCACCGGGCAAGTGCTACCCTCAACGCCGATCAATGGCTGGACGAATTCATGACCGACGATGTGGAGATGCAATATGCAAATAACCCCGTGATCAAGGGTAGCGAGGTGCGACAGATGTTCAAGACCGTTCTCGGCCAACTGGACATGATGGTTCACGATATCCGCTACTTCGACTATGTCGCCCCTCGTATCTATCAAGCCGCGACCATCCGGTATCTTGTCAAAGGAGACAGCCTGGACACCGATGAAATCACCATTCCTGGTTTTGCCGTGTTCTCTGTCCGGAAGGACGATGCCGGGAATGTGAAGTGCTACCGGGCAGAGACCTTCCTAGAGCCGTCGGCGGTGTTTCAACGAATTGTTGAAAAGTCGAACCAACAATAAAGGCGATTGGTGGTAGGCATATATATTAATATCGGTTGAAGTGATGGATCAATTGACTGACACCATAACAGATGCCATAGGAATAGAGGAGTATATTTCTCTACAAGGGTGGAGGCGTTGATGCGACGGTTCGCTGCGTGGGTCCAAGGGACAAGCTTGTATAGCCCTTCTACGCAGGTGTAGAAACTTGTTGGGGGTTTTAATTGCCGAGGAATCAGTTGTGGGCTCAGGCATTACACACGTATAAATATTTTAATCGCGTACAAGTACATGTAATGAACAGTGCGAAAATCCTAGACGGTCTTATCACCCTTTTATTAGTATGAGCCATAAAATCTAGGATATTAACTCTGATAACATGCGATTTGAATAAAGGGTAGGAATTTAAAGTATATAAAAACAATATTATAGAAAGTTGGAGTATAGAGAACGTAGATGTCGAGAATCCAACCATTACGTATACGAAGTGGACTATATTAGCCCGAAGATGTTGAGGCCTTGTGCGCCCACTTTTGGCCAATGTCACTGTGTCTACAGTACGCAAAACAAGCAGAAAAAGAAAAAGAGAAAACAAGTGGATAATTTAGGATCTACAATCAGACAGCCAAGAGAGCAAGATGCTGAAGCAGGATTTGGGAACATGAACAGGTTGTGGCATGAATAAGCGTCATACTGACGCGATCGATTGTAAAAAAGTAATACATATAGATATTGATATATATATATATATCTCTCTTGTATTAAACTGCATATATAAACATATTATCTGAACATCTCATTAAAATTTATAGTATTTCATTTCCATTACTGCAACAGTCCGAAATCATCATGCAACAGGAAGTAGAAAAGCCCTCACGGGGACCTCAATCCCAATTTGAACAGGGTAAGTTAATATCTTATTAAATGGGAATTCTGCTCTTGTTAATACGTACTACAGGCCATCAAGTCCCTGTCGAGCATCACAAAAAGCCCGGCTTACAGGCTGAAATGGAAGATCCCAAGCCCACCTCAAGCAAACTCCCAACGGAGGATAATGGGTACCAGACCTATAAAGCCGCGGGAAAACTTTCTGGGAAGAAGGCCATCATCACTGGCGGTGATTCAGGAATCGGTCGCGCAGTTGCTATTCTATTTGCCATGGAAGGGGCATCTAGCCTCATCACGTATCTTCCCGAAGAGGAAGCAGATGCGCAGGAGACCAAGCGACGAGTGGAAGAAACCGGACAAAGCTGTCATTGCTTTGCAACCGATATCCGGGATAAAAAGAACTGCCAAAAGGTGGTTGACACAGCCCTTAAAAGCTTGGGCGGAATTGATATCCTCGTCAATAATGCTGGGACTCAAACGATGATTGACGATATCAAAGATTTGGAAGAGTATGTATCTTCTATTCTTGTTTCTTTTCTGCCGGAATATGGAATTAACACGTTTCTATAGGTCTCAATGGGAAAGCACATTCGACACTAATATCCATCCCATCTTCTATCTCTCCAAGTACACGATTCCTCACTTGAAGAATGGCTCCACGATAATCAACTGCGCTTCGGTCAACCACTATATTGGTCGCCCTGATCTGCTTGATTATACATCTACAAAGGGAGCCATCGTTGCCTTTACCAGGGGGTTATCTAACCAGCAAGTCAAGAATGGAATCCGGGTGAACTGTGTGTGTCCTGGACCAAGTAAGTTCAACAGGCCGAAACTGAATCCAAATATATAAAAACTAATACGCATATATCTAGTCTGGACCCCTCTAATTCCAGCAACCATGACTACCTCCGCCAAGGAACAGTTTAGCGGTACACCAATGGGCCGCCCGGGACAGCCCAGTGAGGTTGCAACATGTTTCGTCTTCCTTGCAAGTCAGGATAGTAGCTTTATCTCTGGCCAAAGCTTGCATCCGAATGGGGGAGTCGTAGTCAATGGGTAACTACAGAATCGCAGTACATTATGTGAAGATCCTGACCCTGGACTTCAAAACCAGTAGCACCTTAAAAAGGATATGCGTGATAGTATTGTAGAAGATAGATGGATATGTGACACGGTTAATTTCACCTAACTACGTGTACATATGACCAGAAAGGCAAGAACACCAATGATCCAATCTGCTATTATACAAATTCCAATGCCTCAAACTTGCACCTGAATCTCATCAACGACCCGTCCAAGAGTCCCATTACTCCAGCCATCAACTCGCTCACGATCACACTTCTCATACAAAGCACGTGCAAGTGCCGCAAGCTGAGCAGCCTCCTTGGGATCAGCCTCTGCAGCTTGGATCTGGATCCAACTGATGACACCAGAACGGGTGATTAGGGTGGTACTGCCACCGACCTGGGCGGCGCGGTACACAATTTGCAGGATCTTTCGGCGAGCTGCGGGAACAAGGGTTGGGGACTGGTAGAGAGAAAGAATGCGCTCAAAGACATTGGCTCGTCGGTAAACCTCCATATCCTACATTCAATGTGTTAGCAATTGTGGCTTTGGGGCGTAGAACTGAAAAGGTAGAAACTTACAGCCTCGGTGCGGAGTGCCTTGATAAACAGGTTGAGGAGCCAGTCGATCTCCTCGAAATACCCATCATCCAACTCAGGCTCGTGTAGGAGGATTTTGTCAACCCAGTACGTTGGGATCTTCTCGACTTCCCAAGATGGTGCCTTCTGCAGGAACTTGTTGACTTTGCCGTAGACCTTGTGGAGGGGGTCTATGAGAACCTCCAGGCAGTTTGCAGCGCACTCGCCAACAATCCAAGGAACGGGCTTCTCCATGCCAATGTTGTTGACTGTCTCGAGGAGCTCACCAGCCAGAGTAAACACTGTGCGCCATTCAGCGTAGGTGGATTCCTTGAGTTTGGCCATGAAGCGAATGATATTGGCGAAGGCCTGTCTTCGGACTTCTTCGTGCTGGGAACAGAGGCAGAGCATCAGCTCGGCGACGTGACCCTGGTCTACTGCTTCTGTGATGTCCTCTCTTTCCCATTTGTTCAGGGCATTGTGGGTTGTGCCTTCGGTGGGCAGGGATCCAAAGATTTCATCAAGGTCAACGGTGGAGGCTTTGTTGGATGAACTAGGCACATTAGAGCCAGAGCCAGAGTCAATGTCCATCTTATCCTCATTATCGACATCATCAGCCTCCTTCAGGGACTTCTTAAGAAGAGACTTGATTTTCTTAGTCTCAGTTGCTTCAACCAATGCATCCCGAGCAGCTTTGAGCACCTGGGTGTTCTCGCCCGCCTGCTTCAGATTACCCAGAAGACTTGCGATCCAGGCTCCAACGGCAGCTTCCGTGGATGCATCTCCGCTCTTGACGACAAAGGGCCATTGCTCAACAATAGCAGCAACAAGCGCGCTAGTAGTTCTAGACGCATCCTCGGATAATGACTGTAGCAAATCCAAGTAGTGAACGGGCTTCTTGGCAACACGGGAGACACAGTTATCAAAGAAGACCAGCTGTTGATGCAAAACATCAGCCTCGGAATTCTCAAGACTGGACAAGACAGAGGCAAATGCGTGTGAGGAGCTTTGCAGAACGGAGTTATCAACCAGAACAGTCTTGAGCAGGGTAGAAATACGACGCGAAGAGTCCTTGTCTGAAGTATCCATGAGAACCTTGAGGATCGAGGTGAAGGGTGAGTATTGCATGGATGCTGGCTTTTGCCACCAACGCAAAGAAGCAGACTGTTGTGCGATCTGGAGGATGCTCTGAAGTTGGCCCAAAAGCGATTCGGAATCATCTGCGCTAACGTCTGGGGCTTCCAGGCGCTTGAGAACATCAACCAAGACTAGTGAGACGTCAAAGTTTTCCTCCAGAGCAATGTCCGGCATCACTTCATAGTAACAGGTCAAAAGCTCTGCAACGGCTTCCTGCTGAGTCAGGTCCTCCTTTTCTGTTCTGCGGAAGAGCACAACGACATCTTTGACAGCAGGGCAACGGCGGGAGAACTCTGCCAGCAACTTAGCAGAAGCCTGGTTCCAGAATAGCTGACCTTGACCGTGATCCGCCTGGAAGATTTTGAGAACAGCCCGCAGCTTAGTGAACGCGAGAGTCAAGATTCGGACGGCGAATAGAGTGATAATCTCCGCATTCTGGTTGAGACAGCGGGTCATAATCTTCTGGCCAAGGGGACGAGGGAGAATATTTTCAATAACGATAGAAACCGGCGGTGGCAGGATAGGCTGCTTATCCTTCCAGCCACAGTTTGCAGGTACAGGTAACTGCACAGTTGAGAAAAGGAAAGCAGACTCGGCCATCCACGAGGGGGTGGCCTTGGGGTCTGAAATAAACATAGTTTTCCTCGAGAAGTAATCGGCAACGAGCTCCGGTGCCACTCTGAAGATTGATACCAGCAGTTCAATCTGCAGACTATCCACATCAGGCCGAAGGCACTGAATAAGGAATGAAAGGGAACCATTGCGCACGGGGACAGAATCTCGGTATTTGTCGACATAGATGGGGGAATCCAGGCCTAGTTCAATGCATGCATCATCATCAACAGCTAAGGTCTCTGGATCGGTTCCGACGGGATACCAGCCGGTCTCGGGGAGGAGAACGCCGAGTCCGGCAGTTTTGCACACATTCATCATGACTCGGTGGATCTCATTGGCGATGATAACACCGCCAGCATTAGGTTCGTCTGACTCGCGATCATAGCCATAAAGCGTGACCAGTCGTTCGAGATTGTGTCTGTTGAAAAACTTGCTCTTCGATTTGCGAGACAAAGCGGAATCTTGTACCACGTCCCTCTCAATAGCCTTGATAATTTCTAGTACAGTGTCCCGCGGATCTTTCCGGATGTATTCGAGGAAAGACCTGGTGATCTTGTGCTGTTCAATGATATCATTCTTCTCGGAGGCATGCTGGACTCTCAGGTTTGCTAGCAGGTATCGCTGAGCGTTGCGTCTGAGGGTCGACTTGTTGGACTCATCCTCTGAGATCTCCTGTGCTTTGTTAGGGGTCAAGAAGACCTCCAGTCGCTTAAAGGTAATGTACCGGCGAAGGTACAGTTGTCGTGCCACTGCTCCTCCGTCAAAAGTCACGATCTCCGTAAGCAAACGGAGACATGGTGAGATCAAGTGCTCTTTAGACTTGGTTGCTGTCAGACCGCGGTTGAACAATCTCAGCTGATCTTTCTGCAGCAGATGCTTGCATAGCGCGATTCCGAATTCCCGGAACTCCAGTTCTGACGAAATCGTCTTAAGGAAAATCGCAAGAACAGAAGGGACACTAGTCAATAAAGGCTCATTGTTATTGCTATCGCCAAATGACCAAGATTGGATGATGTCCGCAAAGCACACTGAGGTTTCATCCTCCTTCCCGGAGTTGGTGATTTGCTTATCGCAATACTCCTTGAGGACACGCAATTTCTCTGCTTTGTCGCTCTCTTTTTCTGTCTGTGCAATTGACAGCAGAAACTCTTTAAACTTGATTATACCTATCTTCTAGTCAGTTTTGGTGTAGCTTTGGGTGGCTTGCGATCTGCCTCACCTTGCTTTGCCAACGGGGCATTTTGCTGGACAGCCAGCAGTTCACGCAATGAAGCAGCAGACTTGATATTGGACGTGACAGCCAGTTTCTCCGGCTTAGGATCATCGATCTTTCTTCTCTTCGCCCGCGAGGGATGCTCTGTGATGTGCGACATGATTTGACGGGTTGGTGTTCTAACTTATTTTTTTTTATCGATGTTCCGATACCATCGACATTTCCAGCTCGTTGATTGGTTAAGGGCTCCCCGCCCGGTACAAAAGTGTGGATACACCGCCTACCTCTGCCCGATTTATATCAGGGCGGTGTGCCATTAGCCCCCGATAAGTGGAGACAACATCATCTCCATCCTTTACTTTTGTACTCCGTACATGTCTGGTTGTCGATTTCTGTCCATCCTTTACACGATATCTTCAAAATGATGGCTTATACAGCCTATTAGCAAGGTCCCTGTATGGGAATGGTACTTAATCCTCTATTGACGGGGATATGAATGGCCCGGATACATACAACGGGCTTATCGGGGTCCTGCAGTGTTAGCAAAGCTAACAGGCTCTTTCCTCAGCCTTATACTGTCTTTTCAGATGCCTTTGTAGATATCTTTTTAAATGACTTTCCAAATGTCTGTTATATATGTATGAACGTCGCAAAACGCATTTTTCAATATATATACAACATAATATTTGATAATGATGACCCTATATTTATATTTCGACTCTCACATTTCATCCCAGCCTGACAACTAGCAAACGGCTTCAGTGGGCTATTTGTACCGTCTGATTCTTCGACCCCTTCCTTTCCATCCCAACTTCTTTACCACCTCATCTTCTTCTACTTCTTCTAGCTATCCTCCCATCAAGACCATTGATTTACCTATCACGTCGTTCTTCCAGTCATGGATCACACCAGAGATGTCATCAAAAGCCAAATGGCTGAGTTGAAGGACCTCATGAAGGAGGTCGCGGCCCTCAATACGCAGTTGAATAGCGCGGTTCCTCATAACCGGATTGAATTGTGCCTGGAAATGTTGGGAAAGACCTTCCAGGTCAAGACTCTCAAGGAAGACACTCAGCGCAAGATTGATACAATGGACGTCCACCCCAAAAAGACTCTGGCTCGCCAGCTTCACGAAATTATGAAAGTCATGGGCTATGATTGACGCGAGTGATACCAAGACCAAACCCTCCATTTCTGGCATTGCTGGCACCACACGCAAATGAAGAATCTGTAAGCTAGAAGACCATTTAGCATCCTTACTACTCTGTGGAACCTACTGACATGACCAGATGGATTGGCATGGCCGGGCTTTTGTTGCGAAGGATAATACGGACTCATCTACCAGGACGCATTGACCGAGTGTCCATCTCTCTTATGATCCAATTTCACTAGGTTTTGATGGTTATCATTTAATCTCCCCGTAAAACAAACTATCGTACATTAGCTCTGACTGGCTTAGGGAGGGACCAAAACAACATTTACCTCGGCCTGATAAGAAGTTTCTATATATTTATAGTGAGACAGATGATTATGTGGCTTGTATACCCGACAAGATAGGGAGTGATCTGAATACCAAGCTGTTTTATGGCAATATTAACAGACGTTATGCTTACGATTCCCCTACTATGTATGTCTTTCCTATATGCCATTTTAGGGCAATCAGTCGCAAACTATACAATGGGGTGAAAGACATAATTCCAAATAAACGCCTTTTTGATATATATTCTCGATATGACTATAAACTGGACTAGATAGGAAGGAAGGCTTGACTTACGACGAAGGCCTTTTGCTAGCAGGATGCTTAGTGGTGAATGGAACAACCAATAATATTCCCATCTAGATATCATACAAGAACTAGATCCAAAACAAGTAACTCCCATATTTTAAGCTAAGTGATTCATGCAAAAGCACAATGGTAAAGAGATATAAGACGCAAGAAATAAAAAACTCACGATCGCAACCATGGTTGGTATATTGGAAAGATAACAAAAATCAACCCCAGGTTCCACCACCACCACCTCTGCCCTGGCGCCGCTGGGCAGAAATACGCCAATCGTCTTCGCCAGCAAAGCGGTTGTGCAGGGGCTGGATGCGCTCCGCCTTCTTACGCTTCGACAATCGATCCGTAGGTGCAACCTTGAAGAAAGTGGGCGCCGCCTCCACGAGCCATTTCGGCTCAATAGCAGTGGTACAGTGCATGTACTCCTTAGTCGTGAGGACCAAGGTGTGGTAGATGACGTGTTCAGCCGGTTTACCGAACATCGCGGAACTGGGGTGCATGTACACGGGCGTTCCTTCCACCAGGGTCTTGTATCCCTCCTGGGGGTCTTTACGCGCTGCGTTGCGGAAGAAGCCGGTGCACAGGGACTGTCGCACTTTCATGGTATCCCGGCCGCAAGAGACGATGCGGTGCTTGTAGCGGTTCATGATGCCCATCAGCTGTTGGCGCACATCTTGGGCGCGCTTGATCTGTCGTGCTTGGATGAAGTTCTCGAAACACCAGGAGTTGTTGAAGCCTGCGTTCTTCCACCCATTGTATACATTGAGGAGGGTCAGATGATCGCCGTGCGGATCGTGGAATTTGGACTTCTTCTGGTCTGCTTGTTGCTGCTTTTCTTTAGGGCGGTAGAAGACAGACTGGATGGACAGCATGGCGACAATGCTAAGCATTTCATCGGAGCAGCCTGAATCCACAGATGCAATGAGCACCTTGGCAAGCGCAGGCTCCATGGGGAAATCGGCCATCTTTCGTCCGAGGCGAGTCAGAAGACCTTCATCGTCAAGCGCTGACAAGGCATATAGTTCTTCAAGTGCTGTCAACATTGTGTTGGTAGGCGGTGGGTCCATGAAATCGAAGTGGAGGAGGTCGTTGATACCCATGGCCTTGAGCATGAGAATAGTATGTGAGAGATTCTGGCGCTGAATTTCGGGAATGGTTGTTGGAAGCATTTCAGACTGGTAGGCAGCCTCCGTGTACAATCGGAAACACTTTCCAGGTCCTGTTCTTCCGGCACGGCCAGCTCTTTGCTTAGCTTGCGCTTGGGAAATGGGAGTCACCACAAGGGAATCCATGCCGAGCTTCGGATCATAGGCGTTCTGCTTCACGAAACCGGGATCAATGACGTAGTAAATCTGATCAATTGTGATCGAGGTCTCTGCAATATTCGTTGCAATGACGACTTTACGTCCACCTGGGGGTGCCGGATCGAAAATCCTACTCTGCATCTCACTGGGTAGTGCAGAATAGACAGGTAAGACGACCAGCTCAGGGACAGTAGGTCCCAAAGCTTTCATCCGCTCGAATAAAATCTCACATGCTGTATCAATCTCTTCTTGGCCCGTTAAGAAGACCAGAATATCACCTTGCGGTTCTGTCAAATGAATTTGCATGACAGTGATAAGTGCAGCATCCAGATAATCGGATTCGGGCTCTTTAGAGTACATGACTTCGACAGGGAAAGTTCGGCCGGGAATAGAGAAAATGGGACAACCGTGGAAATATTCGGAGAACTTTTCAGCGTCAAGTGTGGCGGAGGTGATAATCAATCTGAGATCAGGTCGTCGTTTGACTGTCTTTTTCAACAATCCGAAGAGGATATCAGTTGCGATTGTCCGCTCGTGCGCTTCGTCAAGCATGATAACGGAGTATCTCTTAAGGTCCGGATCCAGAAGAATTTCTCTCTGGAGCATTCCATCGGTCATGTACTTGATCTTCGTGTCTGGGCTGGTACAATCCTCGAAACGGATGGTATATCCAACCTCTGCTCCGAGCTTGCAGCCAACTTCCTCGGCCACACGTTTAGCCACTGACATGGCAGCAACACGGCGAGGCTGGGTGCAACCAATCATTCCATTGTTTCCATATCCGCCCTCGGCCAGGTATTGCGTCAACTGCGTGGTCTTTCCAGAACCCGTATCTCCAACGACAATCATCATTTGATTGTCCTTCACTGCATCCAGCAATTGCTTCCGGAACTTGTAGACGGGCAGACTCTCGCGTTGTTGTTTCATGGACATGGTCGTCCGCTTTCCAAAAGATGCGTTCTTGCCCATCGTCACTCTCTTCCACTCTGGTACAGCCTCGTCCTGCTTGGGCTGCGCACTCCGAAGATCAGCGGCAAACTTTCGTTCTTCCGGTGCAACCATGGGATCCTGCCATTGGGCATTCAGATCAACATCGGCCGCCTTTTCGGCCGCCTTGTCCTGTGCTTCCTGCTGCTTCAATTCGCGTCTCTCCTTGGCAAGGTTGGTGCCTGCCATAGCAGAACGGTTCATTGAACCATCGGGAGCCTTGACAACACGAATAGGAGAAAGTTCGAGGGATTGTTTCGTCTGGCCAGCCAAGAAAGGAGGCTCCTCGTCTTTGACCTCAATGTCGATATCCTCCTCCTCTTCGAAAGTGCCTTCGCCGGTGAGCGTTGCGTTATATTCTTCGTCGATATCGGGATAGTCTGCTGCAGAGGCAACACCGGAGGCAATCAATTGTCTGATCTCCCACCGCTCTGGCGAAGTCATGCGCTTTCGGTTCCTCATTGGCCGGCCTCCGGATCCTTCAATAACGGGCACATCGGAGCCGAGGCTGCCGTACCTATCATCTGCGAGTCCACCATCGAGACGTTCCATATTTGCACCAGAAGCAAGGCGCTTCTGGGGAACAAGATCCATGCCTGTCGCTTGATCCACCTCCTTCATGGACAGTCCGATGCGAGTACCTTCAATACTAGCGACTTTGACTTTGACTGGTTGTCCCCGCGAGACCAAATCTGAGGGGTGATTGACTCGTGCTCCTTCCTGCATTGCTGAAACGTGAACAAGACCATCCACCTTCCCCTTGACGCCCTTTAGGTTCACAAAAGCACCGAAATCTTTCACACCCGTGACGGTTCCATCATAAATCTTGAACAAAACGGGGTGGTCATCCAGCTCGACAGGCGGAGGACGGCGGAAATCATCATCCTCGTCACGATCACGGTGTCTCCGACGGTCACTATGGCCATTGCGACGGCTGTCTTCCCGGTTGTTGTATTTTCCAATCGATCTACCGAACTCGTCCACGAGATCATCGTTTTTGTTATAACGCTGGGCACTTCGAGACCTTGATCGCGAGCGGTATTTGTCTCTGCGCCGTCCACGGTCGTAATCGTTGTGCTCGGGGCTGCGGCTCCGCTTCCTCGTTCCACGATCGTTTCTCGATGCATGTGGTTTGTCCTCCTTCGGTTTTCCTGCCAGCCCCTCTAGCATAGCAAAAGTGTCGTCCATCGCACCTGCTTGTGCGTCGGCCTCGTCTGCCGCTTGGCGATCTGTGTAGTCTTCTTCCGCCCAGCGCTTCTCCGTATCGGGGACCGCAAGGCCCTTGAACACGCGAGACTTTTGCTCTAGAGCATCAAGCAAAGCCATATCGTCGTTGGCATCAGAAGTTCCCTTGTCGTTCTCTACTTTCTTTCCCTTGTACTTGGGGTGCATCGTGAGCACCATGCGGTCGACACTCTCCAAGAGACTTTGGGGGAATTCGCCGCCCATGTCGTCGAAAAATTTCTTGAAATCGGAAAACTTGCCGTTGCATTTGAGGTGCTGATCGATCACGAACTCTGCGAGGGTCTTGTCGGCGATTCCCAGGTGATTCTCGAACTCGTTCGTCACGCGCGAGACGAGCGAGAACAGCTCCAGAGACTCGAGGTCATCCATGATGGGTGGTGGGACTAAGGATATCCGACCAAATAGAAGATAGAGCCAGCAAAGCTGGAGAAGTGACGTTTAATTTGGCGAGCGCGCAAAACACTGCTACCCTGTAGCTCTTCCCTCGCAGTTCGGGATCTTGAAGGCGGAAAATTAGTGCAGCCGAAGTTGCCACCGATAAGATAAGGCGGTATGCACTTTTTTTAGCACCTGGGAAACAGTTAAGTGAGAGACTTGATCGATTTATGGTGACAATATAATATAGTAAATGTCGGAGATCTTCAAACATGTTCGATCAAAATGTGAATGTAAGCCGAAAGAGACGCACAACAGAGCAAAAAGTAATAGTAAATAAGTCTAAAGGTATTAGGTATTGAGTATTGGAGATCGGTTTTATACATCTAATATACATATTTTTTGTTGTACATATTCATCACTCTTTGGGGACTTCTGTGTTATAGTACGACTCTTTTGAGTCAGACTCCGAGTCGTCCAAGTCGGGGGATGCACCCTCTTCCTCGCCCTCGGCTTCCGGTGATGGCTCATATAATGAGAGATCAGCGTCGGACGATTCACCCTCTGCAGCCTCCCCAACCTCCGAAGCGGCCTCTTCGGAGAGATTGATTTCCATCTGCTCTCCTTCACCAGATGGTTGCATCCAGTCTCCAGCAACTCCCATGCGTTCCTGCTCCAACAGCTGTTTCTGCAGAGCAATCTGGCGCTTCAGAGAAGCACCCTTCCGCAGCCTCTTGTTAGCGGAGAATTCAGTCAATGCCCGAACCATCCGCTCCTCAACAAGTTCCTTGACATGACTTGCCAGAGTTCGGTCAGTGAAGACACCACCGAATCGGAAACTGAGCCACAGGTACAAGATAACTGCCCTATGAAGGCTCTCCAGATCATGCAAATAGTCGTTGCTGCCAGAAACGGGCTGCTCGATGACTTCCAGGTTGAGATAGGCGATGTCCAACAGTCGCCCTTCATGATGTTCGGCTACACAGTCCGCCATAGCACCAGTAACATCACGCGCACCTGAACTTTTACGGTCCATTGGAGAAACCATGAACTTTAGCTGGTCCTCAAATGGCAGTCCTTTGACAGTGTCGATAATTTCGGCGTTTTCCAACTGACTGCTAGGGTCACACAAGAAGAACAAAGGGTTGACCTTGGCAATGTCCAAGACCCGCTTGATCAGATATTCGAAAGGTACACCAGGTGGGAAGTAGGCGGCAAATTTCCGGAAAACAGATTCTGGGGGGAAGATGCCCGCCGCACTCAGCGGCGGGGGCTCCAACTTCAGAGCTTGCTGAATATACGGAAGGTCAACTTCTTCGAGACAGGAGATCAGCCCCACGTTAGGCTCCTCATTTGTGTTTTCCGTGGCATTGGCTGGACGATATCGGCCAGCACGTCCACCAATTTGTTTAATCTCGGGGACAGTAAGCCGTTGAAGTCCAGTCGGGACACGCTTGACGAGGGTGTCAAAGATAACACGTTTGCAGCTCCTATTGTTGGTTAGTATGGAAGCGTAAATATAACAAGGGAACGTAAAACTCACAGGTTAAGACCCATGCCAATCGCGTCACTCGCCACGAGGAAGTCATAGTCGTTATCTGGGTCATTGAACAGATTCGCTTGTTGGGTCCGAATCTCTGCCGGCAGACCACCATAAACGATGGCTGCGCGTCTACCGGTGGTCTTCTCAATGTCTGCCTTCATGGCGTGTATACCTTTCCGGGAAAAGACGACTATACAGTCACCCTTTTCAAGGCTATTGAGATTACCCTTTAAACTGTGCGGCATCACTTCCAAGGCGTTCAGACGTTCGTAGCGGTGGACCTCCAAATTATCTCCCGTGAGTGCACATAGCTCCCGAATCAATGGTATGGCGCGGGTTTCACCGCACAGGTGCAGTTCGGCTACCTGGGCACCAAGGAAAGCTCGAGTCCATGCCCATCCTCTTGACGAGTTAGCAATCATTTGGATCTCATCGATCACGCCAACATCGTATTCCTGCCCCAGGCTAACCATTTCCACGGTATTGCTGGTAATACGCGGCACCTGATCATCGTCGGGAAATTTGACATCGTCACCAGTGACGAGACTGCATGGAACCCCGTCTGCCTTGAATCGATGATATACTTCTTGCGCGAGCAATCTCAGGGGACCTGCGTAAAACCCATTCTTGCTTTTCGCCAGCCGTTGTAGTGCATGGTAGGTTTTTCCGGAATTCGTCGGCCCGACATGGAGATGGATTGTTCGCTGCATCGATCGTGCGCGCGGATACCACTCGGCTGGCCATCGAAGGTCGGTCACTTCTTGCTGTGCTTCCAAGATGGGTGCTGAGAACCTCGCGGTGATATTTTCCGAATACTGCATGTATTCCACCTCCTCCCGCAGGCCCTGAAGTCCGGAGGCGAGGTAGGCCTTTTGCAGCGCTACCTTTGTTTGCCGAAGAGGTCCCCATTGTGCAGATGCCTTCTTATCATCTGATTTGCAGGCGTTTTTGATTTGGCGCTCGAATTGGGTCCATCCTTCTAGTGAGTCGCCTGATTTATTCAACTTGCTGTATACATCGCGCAGGGTCGCATCCACCAGTTCATTGAAATCTCGTGCGGCCGCAATATCCTGTCGGGCGGACCTTGCGGCCGAACCTCCTCCATGTGATTTGCCTTTTTTTGTGTCTTTCCTGTCTGTGGAGATCTCGGGTTTGGCCTTTCTCGATCGTTGCAGAATCGAGGTTGTGGTGAAGGGTCGTACAGCGAAACGAGCCAAGGGTCGCAAAGTGAGGGAGCGACTAACGCCAGTCCATGGCTGCATTCCTAGACGACGGGGGCTCCAATCCCGTAGAGAGGAACAATTCGAGAACAAAGAAAGTCCGTAACAAAGAGAAAGGGTAGACTAAAGAACAAGGGACATAAGGAGAGAAACCAAAAAGTTCCCTTATCGACCTGATCCACTTTAAAGCTCCAATGGTGGGGAAAACCATCTTCCCTTCATATACCTCAGACGGCCACCTCTCCTCCTCCTTGAACTGAACATCTATTCGATCTTCTTACTCTCTGTCTGCTTTTTTTTCCTGTACTCTTACTTTTCTGTTCCAGTCTTCACCCTGAAGCCCCAGGTTGTGGGCTGCCCGCCATCATGGGCTCCTCGATAATTAACATTCAACGCGACTGTGGGTGGCTGCTTCTACTACCTCTTGCAAGAACCCCTGGCTGACCTGATGCTGTATGGAATAGTTATACTGAACACAATCCGCAATACCGGTGGCCATGAGGTGAGCCCGACCCCTCCGATCAACCCCTCTACCGCGGATACTGACGGCAACCCTCCCCCTAATAGTGGAAAGTTCTGGTGGTCGATGAGACCAGCAAGAAATTGGTCGACGGCGCTGTGAAGGAGGAAGAAATCCTCAATCTCAATGTTTCCAGTGAGCTCGTCTTGTTCTTTGCGACTCAAGCGATCTCACTAATCACCACCACACCCCAGACGTCGAGCAGATCGAACATCGACGACCGTCCAATCCCGATATGGATGCGTTGTACATATTGTCCCCGGAAGCGTACGTGGTCGACTGTCTGATGGCAGATTTCGAGGTGGGCCGATACAGAAAGGCATTCTTGGTGTGGACATCATGTTAGTGGGCTGGTGAACCCGAAGCCATCGCGACGTCATTTTTCTCACACAGCTTATAGCCCTCGACCCCCAGCTGCGATCTCGACTTGACCGGTCCCAAATGGCGCGCGATCGCATTGCAGACTTTTACACTATGAACATCAATTTCTACCCCAGAGAATCCCGCTTGATCACATTCCGGGACCCGTGGAGCTTCCCGGTGCTCTTCCACCCTGGTTGCAACAACTTGATTCGGCGTCATTTAGAAGAATTGGCCCAGAAGGTAAGATGTGCCCTCCGAGCATGCCGATTGGGCTTGCTGACGTTGAATCAAGGTCGTCTCTCTTTGCGCTTCCCTGGGCGAATACCCTGTGATTCGGTACTATCGGCCCCGGTCTCCGACTCACGAAGCCGGAGTTATGTGCTCTCACTTGGCGCGTTTCATTCAAAATGAATTGGATCAGTTTGCGCAGTACCAGCGTGACTTCCCACCCCAAACAAACCGCCCCCGAGGCGTACTACTCGTAGTAGACCGTTCCATGGACTTGTTCGCGCCCCTCATTCACGAGTTTACATACCAGGCCATGGTCCATGATCTTCTTCCTGTCACAGATGGAGACAAGGTCACCTACAAGACAGTTTTAAACCAGGGGAACAAAAATGAGGAGGTCAAGGAGATGGAGATTGGCGAGAATGACCGAGTCTGGGTGGACTACCGCCATATGCATATGAAGGATGTGCTTGGAAAACTGGGCGAGGACTTTGCCAAATTCCGAGCAGCAAACCCTCAGTTTGCAGACGAGTGAGTTTCAATGGGCCATCCCCATACCAGAGTCGGAATACTAACTTGGTCATTTTTTTCAGTAACGACAAATCCAACGTGAACACCATCAAGGATATGTTGGGCGGACTGACAGAATTCCAACAAGGTAAGGATGCATACACGCTGCATCTCAATATGGCACAAGAGTGTATGAACTACTTCCAGTCCCGGAAACTCTTGGAAGTGAGCTCCACCGAGCAGTCATTCGCTACAGGTCTGGATGAGAACTACAAAAAGGCAAAGAACCTCGCAGCGCAACTTGTACAGCTCCTCGATGACGATTCAGTCGTACAACCAGATCGGCTTCGACTCATACTTCTGTACATCATGTATCGTGGTGGATTGCTAGGTGGTGACATTCGCAAACTCATGGCGCACGCTGGACTCCCACCACAAGACGGCGGGGTGATTGCCAACCTCGAACTCCTTGGAGTTCGTGTCGAGAAGCCTCTAAAGGATGAGAAGCCACCAGTGCAACCTCTTTTCAACCGACGAAACCCACCACCCGAATCAGAGGAGCTCAGCCTAAACCGGTACGAGCTAGCTATCAAGCAGATGCTCGAAGACCAGCTTCAGGGCAATCTGGACCCGACTACTTTCCCCTTCACACGTCCGCACACCGAGACGGACGGTGCTATAGTTGCCCAAGAAATGCAGTCACAGCAAGCCTCTTTGCGCAGCGCAAAACCGACCTGGGCACGCACAAGATCCGTCGACCAGCCTCGACAGCGCATAATCGTCTTTATGGCCGGTGGTGCCACCTACGGCGAGTCACGAGCCTGTTACGAAATCTCAGCGGCATACAACCGGGACGTCTACCTTGCCACAACTCACATGTTGACCCCGGGTCTCTTCCTCCGCCAGGTAAGGGACCTTGGTGTTGACCGGCGTCGTCTCGACCTCCCATACGAGCGCCCCAAACCTACTGCCCCGGCCCATCTCTTCGAGCGCGAGGCCCCTCCAGCTCCCACTCCGCCACCACAGAAGAAGCCCGTCTCAACAGCACACCTCAACCCGCCAGCTCCGCCAGAGGCACTGATGGCTGGTATGTCAATAAACGGAAACGGAAGCGGAAGCAGCCCTGCCTCATCTGGCAGCGGAAAGCACGACAAGAAGGACAAGAAAGATAAGGATAAGAAAGACAAGGACAAGAAGGACAAGAAGGAGAAAAAGTACCGTTTCTTCAAGTAACATTCGCCATTTCTATTTCTCTTGATCCCACCCTGTTTTCTGTGTCCTGCTGTCCCCGTCCAGCGCTTTTGTGATACCATTCTTTTCCTTGTCTTTCTGTTGGTCTGGTCTGGTCCCTAGCATTCAAGGCGCTATTGTCAGCGGTTTTTTATTTTTTATTTTTATTTCCCAAGATGAGTCCTATACGGACTCATGTCATGGGAATGTGTTCATTGTACTACAATTTATGTTAGGTAGAATCTGGACACCAGTTTCAACTTACAATGCCTACGGTAAATATTTAAATTAAGCACTCAAGCAGAAACAAATGCCGTATCTCCATTTGAAACTGATATCCACATAACTTGAATTTTATTTAAGACTAGAATCCAAGACGAATCTTAGAACCGCGCTGTAAGTAAGCCTTAGTATTAGATTAAGCCGGCGCTTAGGACGCTTGGTGAGCGTATAAGAAGTAGAGGGTTATATTAGACTAAGCGAAAGCTTAGCGGATGATATAATTAAGTCTATACGTATATAGCTAACTAGTATCTACTACAATATAATAAAAAACCGTGCGATCCTAACAGACTCGTAAAGCGTATTTGGAAGCTTCAACCGGCTTTCCAATGGAATGGATCCACGTCTTTCCTTTATAGCACTGGGCAAAGAGTTCTTCGGCATGGTCACTGTAAAATGCCACTCACCGTCAATTTGAACGACCACAGCATCTGAGGACTGGATTTGAGTGTGGCTATACTTTGTTCATGCAAAAGCCAAGCTGTATGCCTCGGTGCGAGAAGAAACCCTCGTCAGTTCATTCAGGTAGTGAAGTGCCCTAGACCCGTGAGCTGAAGTCACCAGCGCCTAGGTCTAAGCTCGATGTGTCTGCCAGCCTATGGAAAGAAAATAAATTGTGAGTCTTCCCCGACAGAGATAACCTCAGCCAAATTTACCCCTGTCTTGTCTGCCAATTGGAGGCATTTACCCATCCAAACTAATCCTACCTAGGTACCCTCGGGGGTCATACCCTTTTCGAGCTCTACCCCTGCCCACCAGTCACGCACTAATGCAGCAGAAAATGCAGTAGTAGGGTCTCGATTGATTGGTGTTCGTTACGATTCAGAGGATGGGGGGGGGGGGGGGAGGGGAGTTTGTTTTGGAGAGAATGCATAAAGCTCTATCTATATAAGGGCTCGATATATAATGAAGAAGCATTATGGTAGGAAGTCTGCTTAACTTTTCCTATGCGAAGAATTATGCTGTATCGGCGACGAGGAGAAAACGGCCCTAAGGCTCTAATTTCCACCGAGAAGGGACAAGGGTGCCGAGAGAGGTATAGATTACATTGATAGAGAGTACTTAATAGGCTATAGGAGGTTACTGGTGGATTCAACCTCGTTGGGGGTTATTTTTTTAGTAAACTAACTAGTAACAAGCTCACGAGCCCATTGATGCAAGCCACGAGATGTAGCCCCCTCCTTTCACACCTTTCAACCGGACATAGGTTTGCATACCTCGAATCTTCCTCGATATCTGGCTATCGGCAGGCGAAGTTGCCCCGGTCGGGGAACAGACAGGCTGTAATGGCTGCGATAAAAAGGGCCTTTCAAGGTTTAGGAATTCTCTCCTCTCAGGGGGATAAAGAGGAGGAAACGGATGTGAAAGAGCAAGACTTGGACAGCACACATGCAGACGATGGAAAAGACCGACTAAAAGTGAAATGGTTCTCGGAAATCCCACGCTGTTCTGTACGTTCGCTTCTGCTCGATTATGGCTAGCCAAAGCCGACACTTGAACATGAATACTGACGTTGCAACTTGAAATTTTCGAAATCAATAGTTCCAATGCTTGTATCCACCAGCTTTGAGTTGCGGTTGTTATTACTCCGACTTCAATTGCATATGCAGATCGATTCAAGTGATCGCAGCAGACGAAGACATCGAAGCTTGCATGAACTCATGCCCAGTGAACCCGGATCAACGCTGTTAGTACCTTTTACTCCTTTCGTATCTCACCATTTCTAATTTCTATTTTGTTGAAGGGACTCCATCGCGTATTCTTGACTTTTGCGGGCTGGTCGGCGAAGATGTTCAACTGCCAGAATATATGGCTCAGTTCGCGGGGTTGCATCGACGACAAGATGATCAAGTCAGTTATAGTGATGGAGATTACTATTCCACCGCCAGTTATGATGATTGGGCCAGTTATAGTGATGACAGTTACTATTCCACCACCAGTTATGATAATGTGCCGCTCCCTGCAACTGCAACTGCAACATCGTATACACAAACTTCGGCGACAGCGACAGCTTCAACTAGCAGTGAAACGATAACGTCACCAACGTCAACTACTACGGGAAGCACGTCTACAGACACTGTATCTTCATCCTCCTCAGGTCTCTCAACTGGAGCAAAGGCTGGCATCGGAGTGGCAATTCCACTAGTTGCCATAATAATAGCGATATCTCTATTATTGTTCTTTCGCAAGCGAAGAGCGAACAGCAGAAATGGTGCCGGCGACAATATTCCTGAAATTAGTCAACAACCATGGCCAGAGAAAGCCTTACCAGAGTCAAAAAGCCTCCCTGCTGAAGCAGATAGTACCGCTCTTCATGAACCGGACAGCAGTCCTGTATTTGAATCACCGTCCCTGGCTGTCAGTACGCAGAATCCAGGTGTTTACGAGTTGAGTGGCAATTCTGCCGTCAGATATCCTCCCGCGGCATCTTTCGGCACGGCTACGCAGAAGCACAGGACCTCGCTAGGGCATCACTCTTCTACTTCTACGCCTGTCTCTGGGATGACCCCAAGTGGGGGTTTAGATGCTTCAATTTATGCCCTGGCTGATTCTGCTGCACTGTCGCCGAATACACAAGTGAAGACTCAGGAGGGTACTGAACCGCCATCGTCAGGTGTGGAAGTCCCTGATGCGCAATTAGCGCAGCTTGAGGCTGAGATGGCCCGTATAGCGGAAGAAAGAGAACGTTTGCAAAAAATGCAAGTGTTGGCAGACAGAGAGGCAGAGCTGAAAAGGCAGATTGCCGCACGAAAAGCTGCAAACTCGGGGACAAAGTCAGATAGCTCACTTGAAAATGGTTCGAATAAATTAGTTTGAGAATAATAGATAGGTAATATGATATCCGCTACAGATAATTATGAAGGACCTTGGAGATATAGATTGTATTATTCAGAGGGAAATACGAGGCTATATACGAGAAGAGGAAGCCGATTTCCAATCAACTTGGTATTTCGTATAGAGATATTGCGGGATTAATTCCCTTGGATGGCTTGGTTCCTGGTCTGCACCAGCCTCATATCACAAGGACACCTCGTATTATAGCCATGGAGAATCACGAAGAACCTTTGCATAGCTTGTGTATATCCAACTCGTCCATTGAGGAGCTCTCTCGCTTCTTTAGGTATGCCGGCTAAGGCTCCGAAGGTATATAAGCCTATATACTTCTTGGGATTATATCCCTACTAGATCAAACTTACCCCCTAAAGCTACATATGTATGAAATAGTTAGATAGTTATAAAAGCATTTTTATAGGCTTAGAGTAATTTCTTTTCAAAGGTTATATATAGAAAAGTCTCTTGCACCGAATAAGCTTTTCCTACCACCTTCGTGTACATCTAAAAAGAGCATCTAAAAGAGCAACCAAAAGACATGACAAGGCCACATAAGCAACCGACTAGGTATGTATTCTTGGAACAAATAAAACAACAAATAGGGGTATCATCGAACACAAAAACAAGACAAAAAAAGCAGCATATCCATCCATCCACCATCCATCCATAAAAACCACCTAAGCCCCCTCCCCAAGATACTTCAAAACCTCATCATTCTGATAAAAAGTTTTCCTTATCCTCTCCGCTCTCTTCTTATCCTCCGCAATCTTATTCCGCGCCTGTTTAGCATTAAGCTTCTGCACCTTCACCGGCGCAGGTCTAGGCGGCAACGGATCTCCATCCCGATCAAGGCCCGTCCCCAGTCCAGCCGTACCATGCTTGGCACGGGGTTTGATAGGTTCACGAATTCCCTCACGGCCCGATGCGCCGAGCCCAAGTCTGCTATCAGGATCCCAGCCGTAGGTAGAGAGGTATCGGAGACCTGAGCGCGTTCGGTCGAGGTGCGATGGCGGGTGTGAGTGAGTGAGACAGATCTGGTGCGCGAGAGAGGCTTCGTGGGGACGTAGTTCTTTGTCTGTTTCATTTTCTGTGGCTTTGGGGACAGGTAGTTTGCACACTTCGCAGTACTCTGTCGCAGGGGCGGGCGCGGGTGCGGGCTCTGTGAGTGGAGGCGGGGGGATTATGTCTTGAGTTGGTGGCGCGGAGTGTGTGCGGATTGGTGGTGAGGGTGCGCGCTGGGTCGGTGTGCTTGGTGATGTACTTGTGGTTGTTTGGCCCATCACAATAGAGAGGTATTTGTCTGCGATGCTGGTGCCGGAGGAAGAGGGAGTTGGGGTTGTTGTTGTAGTGTCTAGATCGGAAGAGCGCACAAACTGCACGCGTTTTCGGCGGATGCCGGAGCTGAAGGGGCGTTGTTGCTCCGGTGGGAGGAAATAATCTTCGTCCTCGGAGGCCATGGTTGAGAATTGTAGAGCTCTGAAGGCGAGAAAAGGAAGCAGAGGGAAAGAAGATTGGGGGCGGAGCGGAATTAAATGGTGGCGATAAGAGATAAGCGGAGATGTGGACGTGTACGTTGGAGAAATCCCTTTGGACACACAACCTGTCCTTTCTCTTTCCATCTTCGCATCTTAAAATATGCCAATCCCCATCATTGCCCAGGGTCTCCGGGATGGCGTCTCGTCTATCCCGTATGCCTGGACAATCCTCCGCATAGCACCATGGGTGCTAGCCCTGGCGGCACTGAAATACTATTTCGAAGGAGCCCGCAACGGCTCCGAGCGAATGATGCGATCAAAAGTGATAATGGTGACGGTAAGACACCTATCCAGCACCGCCCAACCATCCAATTACCTAAATCTAACAAACATCAAAACCATCAGGGCGGAACGTCCGGAATAGGCGCAGAAGTCGCCCGCGAGCTCGCAACTCGCGGCGCCCAAGTAATCCTCCTAACCCGCCAACCACCCTCCGACCTCTTCCTCTCCGAATACATCGACGACCTACGCACCAGCACGAAAAACCCCCTCATCTACGCCGAACAAGTCGACCTCTCCTCCCTACACTCCATCCGCACCTTCGCAACAAAATGGATCGACAACATCCCACCGCGTCGACTAGACGGTATAATCCTCGCCGGCGGCATAGCCGAGCCCTCCGCACCGCGCACGCTAACAATCGACGGCATCGACCAAGAATGGCAAACAAACTACCTGGCCAACTTCCACCTCCTCAGCATCCTCAGCCCAGCACTGCGCGCCCAGCCCGCACACCGTGACGTACGCGTGATCTTCGCAACATGCTCTAGCTATATCGGCGGCAACTTCAGCAATCTGGAGGCCGTGGCGCGCGGGAAACAAAAGGTTGTCACGAAACGGACGAAGACTTCCCCGGCTCTGTACGCACAGCCGAAGGGCGTGTACGCGCTCAGCAAGCTTGCATTGACTATCTTTGCGCACTCGTTCCAGCGGCATTTGAATTCCTACGAGAGGCCGGATAGTCTGCCGCCTTGCACGCGGGTTATCGTTGTTGATCCCGGTCTGACGCGGACTCCGGGGATGAGACGGTGGTTGACTGGCGGGTCGTTGTGGGGTCTTGTGTTGTACTTGATCACCTGGCCTATTTGGTGGTTGGTGTTTAAGTCGCCTACGCAGGGTGCGCAGAGTATTCTGTATGCGGCTATGGAGCAGCAGTATGGACGGGGTGGGGGTGGGTGGTTGATTAAGGAGTGTCGGGAGATGGATTATGCGCGGACTGATGTGCGGAATGATGAGGTTGGGAAGAAGCTTTGGGAGTTTAGTGGGAAGATGGTTGAGGAGGCGGAGAAGGAGAGTGCTGTTATGAGGGCTTTGGAGAAGAAGGAGGTTAAGATTGAGAAGCAGAAGGTTGAGGATGAGAAGGTTAAGAAGGAGACAGCCGAGAAGAAGGGGAAGAAGACTGATGGATCGAGGAGGAGTCGGAAGGGTCAGAAATAAGTGAAGATATGTGTATGTGTATATCTATTTTTTTTGTATGTAGGTATGGGCATGATATGATTATATAGATGGAGTTGAGGGCTATAACTCTACTGCGATAAAAGAGAAAACAAGCTCAAAATTATAGACCAAGCATCACAGAAAAAGGAAATTCGTTTCATGTATTCTACCAACTAAATCCAGGGTTTCAGGATTTCTATATCAACAAAGGCAAGGTCCATTACAAGCCACAAACAAGACCACATCACTCGAAGTAAATTTACTTCTTGAGCTGAGCGAGCAGCTCAGCAGGGGGCTCCTGGCGGTAACCCTGGGGGTTGTTCTTAGTCCAGAGCCAGAGATCCTCGCAAGCCTGCTCGAGGGTACGCTCAGCCTTCCATCCGAGCTCGGTGTTAGCGCGGGTGGGGTTGGCAGTGAGGTTGAGGACATCGCCAGCACGACGGGGGGCAACCTCGTAAGGCTGGTCCTTTCCGACGGCGGTGGAGAAGGCGCGGACCATCTCGTAGACGGTGCTGCCCTTTCCGGTACCCAAGTTCCAGGCGCGGACACCGGGGTTGTTGGCGCGGAGGTATTTCAGGGCCTTGAGGTGGCCGTCTGCGAGATCCAGAATGTGGATGTAATCGCGGATGGCGGTTCCGTCGTGGGAAGCGTAGTCTAAGGGAAAATGTTAGATTGGGGCCCTTTGCTAATGGGGAGGATGCAGGTGGGGGGGGGGGGGGGGGATGGCATACCATCACCGAAGACCATCAACTTCTCGCGCTTGCCAGTGGCAACCTGGGCAAGAAGAGGGAGAAGGTTGTAGGGGACACCCTGGGGGTCCTCGCCCATAATACCGCTGGGGTGGGCACCGGCGGGGTTGAAGTAGCGGAGCAGAGCACCGTTCCACTTCTTGGCCTCGGTCTCGTTGCCGGCCTTGATGGCGTTGTTGCGCTGGGCATTGATCAGGTCGGTGATGGCGGTCTCGACGGCGAACTTGGTGTTGCCGTAGGGGTTGGTAGGGCCCAGAGGGCAGTCCTCGGGGATGGGGATCATGTTGGGGAAACGGGTGGCATCACCGTAGACGGTGGCGGAGCTGGAGAAGACAATGTTGGTGACATTGTTCTTGACCATGGAGCGCAGGAGGTTGATGGTGCCGTAGACGTTGACCAGGTAGTAGTCCAGGGGCTTCTCGCCGGACTCACCAACAGCCTAGATTAGGACAATTGGATTAGCCATTGGGTCATATGATACGGTTTATTTTTTCCCCTCATCTCATCGGATACATACCTTCAGGGCAGCGAAGTGGATAACGCTGTCGATGTCGGGGTGGGCCTCAAACACCTGGTCGAAGCTGTTCTCGACGGTGACATCGAGCTCGTAGAACTCGGGCTTCGTGCCACAGATAAGCTCAATGCGGTTGAGAGCCTCACGGGAAGAGTTGTACAGGTTGTCAACAACGACGACCTTGTAACCAGCCTCGAGAAGGGCGAGGGTGGTGAACGAGCCAATGTAGCCCGTGCCACTAGCGGGGCGTTAGTTTCCAATACAAGCTAAATAGGTAAATAGGGCATTCGACCACTTACCCAGCAACAAGAACTGAACCAGCAGACATGATTTAAATTCCGGGTAATAATCAATAGGAAATTTGGAAAATACGGAGAGTCCCGAGTAAAAAGCGGACGAGGGGGCAGCTTTTTAAGGGGAAATTGGAGGTGGGGGGGACCTGGGCCGTCTCCCCACGTGGATATGCGATGATGCGGCCAAGTGGTTTGATGTTGGGTGCTTTTTGATTGTTATTTTTGGTTTGGAATTAATTTCCAAATATCCATGGATCTACGCATTTGTACCTCTAATTTCCTTTTCTGCTCCTATTTGTGGTTATTAGACCCTGGTTGATTATTGATGCGGACATTATATACTCGATGTGTTCTGACCGGGGAAGTGAAAACAGCCTTTTTTTCTCAAAACGGGCAAAGATAGGCAGGGATGTGCATGCGATATGCAAAGAGAAACCAAACCACTCAATTCCCTCGAATTCTCCCAAATCCCCTGAGAATCCGAAATTTCCTGAAAACGTCATTTCCATGCCGAATAGGAACATATGCAAGGGGGTCCAACCCCGTTCTCGGAGAATTTTCCACATATTATTTACTGTTTGAATATAGAACGTAGAAGTGAAATTGGTATTGGAAAAAAAAAAGGAAAATAAGACCGGGTTCAGGTACGGAGTACAATAGTACTTGATTTTGGGGTCCCGTATTCCCTGTAGATGTGGTAGATAGTGTTGCATTTCAGCATTTCAGCATTTCAGCATTGCCATGAGCCCATGGAGTATTCAAGGCCTCCGAGCTCATTCTCATTCTCATTCATACAAGCCTGGAAGAGCTTGGACAGAAGTGGTTAACATGCCAAGGGTAGATACCCAAGGAGGCTCAAAATTAGAATAGCCTAATTAACCGAGGTATTTAGCCGAGGAGCTCAACGTCCAGACCAATGGCTCGCATGAAAAGGTTGACGTTGTTCAGACGCTGACTGCCCATGTCGGCAGGAAGGGTCTTGCTGTATCCCACGGTTTCCATGACTCGGTCCCTGTAAGAAATTAATTAGCATTGTTTCTCTGTGTTAGATCGAAACGGAAACACTCACTTAACGGCAATAACCAGACGCTGCTGCTGCTCAGGACTGGCACCAATGCCCACGGCAGCAAGGAACTGCCAGACATACATATCATCGCCGGAGCTGATCGATCCGGGGAAAATGTCATTCAAGCCGAGTTCCAAAGTATCAAACAGCACGTTGAACTTCTCAACCCACTGCTGCCAATCGTGCTCGGACGCCTGACCGGCCTCCTTGACGATCTCGGCACGACTGAGCAACATGGTCAAAATGCCCAAGCCAACCTTGGTGCGAGCTACGGTCTGCACATGTGTTTGGTTGATGACCAATCCCAAAAGACCAATAATAATGTTGAATGGCGCCTCGTTCACATATCCCAAAAGGCAGGGCATGACGGCCAGCGAGAACAGGTCGATGGCTTCGCGCACACCGAGCGAGGGCTGAGCCTCGCCGGGCACGGGCTGAGCAAGACGGACCACATCCAGGCTATCCAGATGGACGACAATCATGGTGAGAATAGTGACACGTTGTTCCTGGTCAATGTGACGGAAGATGCGGGGAATGGCCTTCTTGCCCTTGGGGTATGACAAGAATGCGATAAAGGGGTGTGGTGTCGTCGAGTTAGGCACAATAGGTTCCATCACCTTCAATGACCGCCACAATTTCTGGTTGAGCGAGTGAAGTCTCTGTCTCCATTCCATGTGCTCTTGGATTGCCTCGGCGTCGCCTTCTTCGGGGGGTGGCGGCATCGTGCGCTCCATGTCTTCCATCGCCATCAATGCACTGTAAACACCTTCGAGATTCGTAAGGATGGACTTGCGATCACTGAGACTCAGATCCGACTGCTTCTTGGGCTTAGGTCCCTCTGAGCTATCAGGGCGCTTAATGTTCAGCATCGGCTTGGGGGCCTTGGCATTGCTAAATGAGATCTTGCCCAAGCTGCCCTCAATGATGAGTTGCTTATTCTTGGGCTTGGCCTTTGCTGCCTCTACGGCACGCTGGACCTGCTGCTGCATTCGCTGCATGTGGTTATCGGCACTCTGGAAATTGCCCCGACGATGCCCACCGAGCCGGTTACCTGTCTGAAGCAGATAGGTCTGGGCGAAGTGACCAAGGGGTTGGTGGGGGTGTTGGCGCGGTGCGCCACGAATCTGGCTGTAGACCTGGTAGTAGAAGTCCTCCGCCAGCACGGCCTCAGGGTCCGAATCCGCGACATTTCCAGCAGCCGCGACCAGCTGTTGCAACTGGATACGGGTGATGAAATTCTTGTCCTGCGGGGTCATCAGACCATTGCCGCGGGACAGGAGGAAAATCTTGTGATTGCGCTTTGCCCGCTTGGCATCCTCCACCAAATAAGTGTTACGCTGCTCTTCTGTGAGATGCATGAGTTGCTGCGGGTTAGTGATCACCGGCATTCCATTGTTGGATCCCCGGCTAGGAGGCGGCCCTTGCTGATGTTGAAGAGGTTGCTGCGGCTGGGGTTGCTGAGGGCGCTGGGCCTGGACCTGGGGAGGCCCACCATGGCGCGGGCCAGGAGGCGGCATGTTTTGCGGGGGGAGGTTGGCGTTCTGCATCATATGCAACGGCCCACCGGGTGGCATATGTCCAGGGCCACCGTAGAGCTCTGGCATACCAGGCGGTGGGTGTGGCATTTGCGGGGGTAGGTGGCCCTGTTTCATCTGTGCTTGGATGAACTCGGGAGGCACCGGAGGGAACCCATCAGGAAGTGTCTGAAGGTGCTGGAGCTGAGGCGGGTACTGAGGCTGCTCCACCATGGATCGCAGAAAGGCTTCTGCGGCTGGGGTCGCGGAAGTATGGCCATGATAACGCATCTGTGCTTCGACCTCTTCCAAGCTCATCATCTTCCGGCTCGGGGCAGCAGCAGCAGCAGCGGGTTCGGCTTTCTTCTGCGACACACCCCACACACTAGATTTGGCTTGCAAGTCTGGAATATAGCCAGGATCCGAGTACTTCTCATAGCCTGAGCGCTTAGTGGTCTGCTGGGGGGCGGCCTGCTGAACAGGAACTTGGGCGGGCTGAGCCGCAACTCGACCTGCATTGGGATTTTGTAGACTAAAGCGAACCTGCTCCTCGCCAATGGCGTCGGAAACCTGAGCAGTCTTTCCAAAGAAATCAAAGTCTCTGCCAACAGATGTATCGGGCCCGGCTCCGCCAAACGTGTCATCGTTGAACTCGTCCTGATCGTCGGGAAGCTGGTCTCCGAGACCATCGTAGGTATCCTCGAAATCAATCCTAGATGATGATAAGTATAATGGCCCATTCTAAGCCATTAAAAAAAGATAAGCTCACACGTCGTCATCTCCCAGCGCATTAGCTCGAGCAATATCGGCGAAGGGATCTGGGTTCTCGAAGAACCCCTTGGCCCCGGGACCATCACGGTCCCTAGGTAGGGTTGTATCAAATCCAAAGAAAGCCATCCTCTGGATGAGAAAGGATGGGAAAGAGGTGGGGAGGTGAATAGCTTAGTGGGGGGGGAGGTTGAGGGAAAGGTGCGATCGATGGACGGGAAGTTCTGGAGTGCGGATGCCTCAGGCAGAAATGGGTTCTTTTTGCCAAGCCACAGTTGTCGATCTTCACTTCTGATGTGCAGCTTTACAGCTTTGGATATGTACAGAATTGTCTTAGATTAAGAGGAGATAAGATATTATAGGGTTATTTAAGACTTTCGAGTCTATCTGATGATTTTGCTGCTCTATATAACTACATATCTCCATAATGTACTCCGTACACACACTCGGATAGTAACAATAACCAAGTTGATAAGACACTCTCTTGGACTTGTATAACGAGAATCATTTCCCCTTTATCTCTTTTTTCTAAAGTGGATTTGACATCATTATCTCCAAGATCGAATATCGAATGAACATAGATCTCACTAACCCACCCCGGTACCCTAATAATATCCCCTGGGCACTAGAATGTCTCAAATTGGGTGACACCCCAAGTGGCTGAAAGCGGTTGTCATTGTCTTGCGCGGCCTTTGACCTTTTCCACCTTTAATCTCCCCTCCGCCCCCTAAAATACCTTCGAGATTTCCACTGACTGCTCCTCAATTTTAATTCCGTCTCATTCTCCATTGATGTCGCTCACTTTTTAATTTAGATTGGTTCCAACTGCACCGATCTGACCTCTGTTGTTGCCTTGCCACTTAACGGGGAATCATCATTGTTCCTCCTCCCCCACATCGCCATGTCTATCACTATTCGATATGCGCGCTATCTAGTCTTTGCCGTCGTGGTGAGTCTCTCTTCCATACTCACGAATGACCATTGCTAACGATGAATAGGCACTGGCGCTCTTCTTCTTCGTCTCAAAATCCTCCATCCCGATGCCTACCACCGGGTTAACCACTCCTACACCCAAGGCCCCCACATACGACTCAGTCAAGTCGCAAAAACCGCAAGTTATCGGTTCACACAGTGGCCAACGTGTAAATGCCACCTTTGTCACCCTCGCGCGCAATTCCGACCTTTGGGATATGGTCAAGTCCATTCGAACAGTCGAAGACCGCTTCAACCACAACTACAACTATGATTGGGTATTCCTGAACGACGAAGAGTTCGATGACGAGTTCAAGAAATTGACCACCGCACTGGTCTCCGGCAAAACTCATTATGGTGTCATCCCCGAAGAACACTGGTCATACCCAGAGTGGATCGACCAGGACAAGGCCAAAGAAGCGCGACAGGAAATGGACCGCAAGAAGATTATTTATGGCGGCTCGGAGAGTTACCGCCATATGTGCCGTTATGAATCCGGGTTCTTCTTCCGCCACCCGCTCATGATGAACTTTGAGTACTACTGGCGCGTTGAGCCTAGCATTGAGCTCTACTGTGATGTCGACTCTGATCCGTTCCGCTTCATGAAGGAGAACAACAAGAAGTACAGCTTTGTCATCAGTCTGTATGAGTATGCGGCGACCATTCCTACCCTGTGGGATAGCGTGAAGAAGTTCACAGGTAGTCACCCTGAGCATATCTCCGAGGGAAATGCCATGGAATTCATCAGCAATGACGGCGGAGAGACCTACAACAACTGCCACTTCGTAAGTATTTCAAACTGGGTTAAACTTCAACCTCTCTAACCTTTCTGTTAGTGGTCCAACTTTGAAATTGGCAGCTTGGAGTGGCTGCGATCCGACGCTTATATTGACTATTTCACTACTTTGGACAAGGACGGTGGTTTCTTCTATGAACGATGGGGCGACGCACCGGTCCACTCCATTGCCGCTTCTATGATGTTAAAGAAAGAGGAAATCCACTTCTGGGATGACATCGCCTACTACCATGTCCCATTCACACATTGCCCCTCGGATGAAAAGAAACGCCTCGACTTGAGATGTTCCTGCCAACCGAAGGATAACTTCGACTGGAAGGATTACTCTTGTATGTCTATACCCCACCGATCTATACCTCTAGTACAAAACTAATTGTGATATAGGCACCAAGCATTGGTTCGATATCACCAAGACGGAGAAGCCGAACGGATGGGACACGAAATACGACTAATTTACTCATCTTGTTCATGGTCCCTCTGGGTCCATTCAAAGATGGCCCAATCGTTTCCTTATTGCCGACAATGCGCGGGTCGGTTGTCTCGTCTAGATACGAAGCGCTGCGCATTTTTGGAGGCTGACACAGTGTCACCCATTTGCGCAGCAACTACAAAACCTCGGTAGAATCCGGTGCACTTTGCCCGCTGCTCTGCCTGTGGTGGGTATACCACCTGGATGAAGCCATATGCTATTGATTTTACCACGCTTGGGCAAAATGCTGCACATTTCCCTTTCAGCTGTTTCATTTTGATTCCCGTTATCGCGTTACCTTCAAGAGGTTTTACTTCGATGCCTGACATGTGTTACTATTGATTTTCGAGCGTTCGTCCTTCTTTGCGGTCTTTTCTGTTGGGTCCGGAGTAAGGTGATATTCCCGGAACCATTTTCTATGCCTCCAAAATTTCAAAGATATCAACACAGTTGACTTTAAAGAGCTTGAATATCGAAAGAGATAATATGATAATAAACAGTCGCAATCCGTAGTGTTACATGCAAATATGAACAGAAGTTGCTCAGCGAGGAGCACAAAAAGCAAAATCCAAGTAGCCCCATGAGGCTATCTCTTATACAGCAGCTGCTCAAACAAGGCCAAAATTGTATAATCTCACAGCAGGTCAATCACAATCAACCTGTATCTCCGAATCCTTCTTAGTTGGTCTTCGGCTTCTTCGCACCGTACTTCGAGCGACTAGTCATACGGCTTCCAACACCACCCTAGTAATATACAATCAGTAAAAGATCCAGCAAGACACCCCAAAAGTGGGTATATAGAAACACAAGCAAGAGGACTTACCAAATCCATCGCACCACGAACAAGGGTATATTTCACACCAGGACAATCCTGAGCACGTCCACCACGGACCTGGACAACACTATGCTGCTGGATATTGTGGCCTGTACAAGAAAGTTAGCCAAAATCCCGGTAAAAAAAGACCTGCACCGGAAACAGAATCCACAGAATCCTCTTCCCAACACCAATCCAATTGCAAGTAGATCTTACCTTCACCAGGAATATAAGCAGTAATAACCTTCCCAGAACTCAACCGCACTCTTGCAACCTTCCTCTCACCGGAGTTAGGCTTCTTAGGCTTGGTAACACCAGTCTTAAGACAAACACCCTTCAACCCAGGTGTACCCTTCAGCGCAGGCGATCCACCACGACGAGCCCGCTGTCCAGTCCGAATACCGCGACGGACCTGGTTGTACGTAGCGCGGATGATCGGCGAGCTAGAGAATTGCCGCTTCGGCACGGCAGCGAAGCCGGCAGCAGCTGTGCGGAAGACGGGGTGGAAGTTGAGGCGGGAGGTGATGGGGGATTGTTTCGCGGCGAAGGAGATAGCGGGTGATGTGGTGATTGTGCGGCAGAGGGGCGATGAGACCGCAGGACGGGGGATAAGAGTCCGTAGAGCCCGGAGGGCTATTGGGGAGAATAATTGGGTCATTGTGGGTGGTGTGAGATGTGCGAATTGGGTCCCCTTTCACTGAAGAATCTCGCGATAGAATTGAGTTGGCCCGGCGGAAGTGGAGGGCACGTGATTTCGATGGTCGTTGGTAGTGGTTGCGTTGTTGGTTTCTCTCGTCTGTCGTATGAGCTGGCCGCGCTGCTTCTCTCTGCCTGAAGCATCATCGGTGCTTGTCATCTTGCATCCCTCCCTTTGGCTCTTGTTCCTACTTTTTCTATCTTTCGGAGCTTTGAATACACGTCCAGAATTATCCAATCTGTGATTTCGACCCTTGATCTTGAAATCCTAGCATTATCCATCCGTCATCATGGTACGTTATCAAGCTACGGACCCCGGGACCTCACCCTGGAATCCAGTCCATAAGCAAAGCATCTAGAACCACCATCACCCCTAAACTCCCGTCCTTGAAATCCCCGATTCACCTCAAACCCAATTTCAAACCACATAAACTAACAAAAACTCCAGTCCCTCCGCATCGCCCCCCCAAGCGGCAACGCAACACAAACGAGCAACCTCACAACCCGCCAACAAGCCGGCCTCCAAGCACCCCGCCCATCCAAGGGTGCTCCCTCCGCCCCCGGACTCCCGGATACTCTCCGCAACAAGCTCACGCAGACCGCCACCGCGCACGCGTCGTCCACGAACTCCAGCGGCGAGGTCCCATCATCTACGCACCCTCTCGAGGCCCGACTCCTCGCGTGGCGGGCTACACAGGACGCCATGAAGATGGAGGGACTGCGTCGGGCGTATGGAATTGCGGAGCCCGTTCGTCGCGGGATGGAGCTGAAGATCGTTCGGGATGGGACTTTCCGACCTGCTGTTCTTGGCGGTGTGCGGGGTGGGAATGTTCATGAGGATATTCTTGTTATTGGAGGTCGGGATAGTGAGGTTCAGTGGGAGGATATTTACCATGGTATGTTGCGTTTCTTATGTTTGGGGGTTGGATGTGTTTTTGGCTAACTTGGTTGCTCTTCAGGTGATGACCTCCGTGAGCCGCCTGCTTTCCATGATGAGATGGAGAAGAGGCTCAAGATGGATTTCTAATGGCTTTGATGATATGGTGTTCTTTTGTTTCTCTGCTTTTTCAATGTCGATGTGTTCTACTATTCTCCTCTTACGTCCCTCGTCATACTCCTACCTTTTATGTCGTCAAATAGAATGATAGATCACTGGGCTTGATGCATTTCCGATGTGTCTGTCTGTCTGTTATTAAGACAGTGCGGTACTCTCGATATATTGAATCAATCCATGGTCTATTTCTACCAAGCAGTACTGCAAAATCCACCACTAGCCGTAATATATATTAGAGGTTTCTTAAAGTTTGAATGAATAGCGTGCTACTCCAGATTGTTCGTCAACCTCAAAGTGTCTAACTACCAATTCTAATCAAGACCGCGGGAATATATAGGCGCTTTAGAAGTTATTTAATATATGACAAAGAAATATATCAACCGTTGGGCCTTGTCCAAAAACACCCTGTACACTACTAGTAATCACCCTAGGCCGTTATAAAAGCAAGCAAAAGCAATGAAACGCAAGGAAAAGAAAGGATAGAGGAAAGAAGGAGCAACGGGTCAAAGTCGTAAGTACACAAAAGTCCATGAGGAAAGGAAGCATACAGGGGAAATGATAGAGAACAAAGAAAAGGAAAGTCGGATTGGAGGGGGTATATATCGAGAAATCGGGGTAAGAATAATGGTGACAGCAATGCGAAAAGCAAAGAATGAATCTCAGATCGAGCCCTCGGAAGACACAGTCGAAAAGAAAACCCGAAGCACTCCAGTAGAGAAGATCCATGGATAGATGAATGAGGCCCGCATGCAGACGATATGGCGATGACAGAACAAGAGGACGGCCCAGACATGGCACAGAAATAAGAGGAATAAGTCGAAACCCATAGTCCCAGGATTGTAGGTCCATTCAGAGGAAAGAAATGTCTAAACTCCGCTTCCAGAGCGCCCATGTTGACTCGGCAAAACAAGGATGTTGATCCTGCGTCCAGGCAGAATTAGGCGTATCGCTGCAATAGCAGATAGATAAGAGAATGAAGGGTTGGCAGAAGACGGACAAGGGAGGAAAGGTTAGGTATCATGGTGGAAGTATGTACGCAACCGACAAAATCATTGCCGGGAGCAGGCCGTTCACACTTGAGACCCGTAGCTAGGGCAGCGAGATTATAGAATCACGCATCGGCATCCAGGGCTGCGCTCACTGGCTTCGCGCTCCCGGCTGTACTGTGCCTTTGCTCCCTTTGCGTCTTCCTCGTCGACGACTTCCTGCGGCTTGACAGTCATATGGACGACGTTTGGATGTTCCTTGCTGAACTTGGAGTCTAGCCGAGTCGTTAGTATCAAAGTCTATAACCATATAAACCCATTCATTTGTGACAAAAACATACCAGAAACAGGCGACTTGTCATCCAACAACTTCCCGAACGAAATAAGGCGGATAGAGCTCGGTGATGAAGGACGGGTTTCCCAATCTGCACCGACAACAGTGTTAGGTTAACTATTCTCATTCCATGACATCACACATCAAGATGTATTCTGCCCATCCGATCCCCTTGTAGAGGTCTAGGTCGGGGGGTGAAATCTTACCAGATCTCCATTCGCGCCAGATCAACTCCTTAAGGGTGTAAACGCTCATCAAGAACGGATCGTAGTTCTCAACATTCACCGATCGCTTCTTTAGATATTTCCCATCGATAGTGAAAGGGTGTCGCGACCCCGTCGTCAACAGCAGCGTAATCACCAGCGACGGACCAACATCAGCATCCTCCTCGAGTTCCTTCCCAGAGCCGTCATCGGAGTGCTCCGTTGAGGTCTCGGGCACAGTCTTTGGTTCTTCGGTATCCATTGAAGGCGGTGTAGTAGTGTGTGCCAGCATGACAGCGGGTGCGTTGTCGGTTTGAGGAGTGGTGGTTGTAGGCGATGTTGTCACGGGGGCGGATTCAGTTTCGCCACTTGAGCCAGTTGCGGGGTGGTTCTGGGCCTGGGTCGCGGGTGTTTGATCATGGACAGATGGGATGGACGTATCAGCGACGAGATCTGATTGGGGTTGGAGCTCTGTGGTTGGGGCCGTGGTCTGTTGATCCTGCGGAGATGCTGTGATTGGGGCTTGGTTGATATCTCTGTTGGAGGTTGGCTCCGACTCCGGGTGAAGCGTTGTAGACATTTTGAGATGCCCCGATGGCAGGTGACGATTGACTTTTCCCCGTTGGAAAGGGGCTGTCAACGGGGATTTGGAAAGGAAGGGTATTCCGTGAGAGTTGGAATGGGAGGAGATAGAGGGAGAAATGTAAATGTGAGGAGTCAAGACAAGACTAAGCGGGAGGCGCAGGATAATACCTCAACTAGTGTGGATGGAATGGATGGAATGGATGGACTGGAATGGCTGTACATATATGTACTTCCCTCCCAAATAGATCTTCGATTGTATTTGAATAGGTTGAAGAGGGAAGAAGGCAAAAGGGGATCTGCAAGCCTAACAGACACTTCTTGACCCTGGTTGAACGACCTTGAAACTGCCAATTTATTTTTCCTTATTTTCCCCTATTTTTGAGTCAAAGAAAAAAAAAAAACTTGTTAATAATTCAGTACTTTAATATTTAACACTATTGTAATTATTATAAATATCGATGAGGAATATTAATTGAAGATCCGGGGAAATTAGTTAGGCCAAGAGAAGTCTTGTTTGTATGCTACATCGTTAATTACTATGTAGATCTGGACATCTCGGGATAGTTGCATACAGACAGGTCACTTTCTCCACATGTGTAGCTCTGTGCTCTCTGTACTCCGTACGACTATTGGGATCTCATGACTATAATACGGAGTAAACATGCAGTTGTCATTGTTTCATGGTTTCACTGTCATGAAATGCAAGTGAATTCTATGTGTATTCAATATCTCATATGCTAGGTATCATGAAGCGGAAGAATATCAACGTGCGCAGTTCGTTCCCTTGAGAGTAGTCCAGTCCATATTGAAACACCTGGCAAACAGGCCATGGTCGCACACAGGGGGACGTCGGGAAAAAAGGAATGGGCAACCCTCGACCAAGCATAGGACTTGTGGTGCATATGCAGGGGGGCTAAGTCTGAAGATAGAGATGCAGATAGGTGGGTACTGATCGAGCGCACGAGTAGGGGGAGGTAAAAGATAGAAAACACATCCGAGTCAAAGTCGATGTTTCAGCCCATAATTTATGCAATTAATTATCCTACAGGCCGGTGTATTTTCTGGAGGGTCCAGCCCAGGATGCAATAGGGGAGGCTAAGCTGGTAGCCGAAACACGTTGTTGATAAGTCATGGTGGGCTGGGACACCGGTTGCCTTGTTTTAAAACCAGAGAGCAACTTAGACCCAACCGGCATATTGCTCCAGCATTTCGTTTTTCGCACCTTCAGATCCATGCTGCACGCCTAGCAGGCGTACGTTGCCGATCTTGCCTCCAAAGTCATCCTCGGTCGAGCTCGTCCAGTTCGTAAGATGCTCTCTCAGGCGCGCAATTACAGTGGGATCATCCTGGATCAGGAGCGCGATGGCATCGTATCCTCCAGCACCTGGGACGACACCGCCAATGACACCTTCGATCTCTGAAACACTGTCTAACAGCTCGGTCTGCACACTTGGTTCAATGGGGACGCCCGTCCGGCGGGTCAATGTGCGAATATGTTGGCGTGTTCGCTGAATAAGGGTGCGAATGTCAGAAAAGTCGCCTTCGGGGTTGGCATCCGGGTGTTGAGCCTGGCGCTTGAGCTCTTGACGCAGTCGCTCGTTGTTATTCTGGAGGCTAGCCCAGAGAATATCGGCTTCCTTGCGGTTGTTATTTCGCCATTCGAGAACCTTCTTGACCATCGAGGGTGTCTGGGAACCACAGTCCACGTCGCACAGAACCAGCTGCATCCCACGGGGGAGCTGCATGCCAAAGTCAACACACTCGGTGTCCCATGGATGCTCGGGATCGGAGTCCTCCACAATGGGGAAGAGGCGCTCCTCGAAACCAGCCGAGCCTACATCGCCGAGAGACTCCAGAATTGACGGCGAGAATCGTCGGTAGAGGCACGAACCGTAGACAGCGCTAGCAACGTCGAATCCAGATCCGACCTTACCCTGGGCTGCGCAGTGGGCCGCTTGAGCGAGGTTGTGGAGTTTATCCCGACCAGCACCGAGGTCCTCCGGCTGCATGGTGCGGTGAATGACCAAGGCGGAGACAAGCGCAGTAACGAGAGCAGCTGAGGAACCCAATCCCGTCTTGTGGGCTTCGAACAGAGGAACGCCGAAGTTGACAAAGCGCCCACCACGTCCTTGCGACGCCGGGCCCCTGGAGGCAGCGGTTTCGGAGTAGTAGTCGCTGTCAGCCATGATGGTGACAGACAGGGACCCGAAGTCCTTAGAATCGGCAACGTAGCTGATATACGTCAATGCATAGCTGAGAGAGGTCTCGACAAAGGGGTTGCGCGGTCTAAAGAAAAGCAAGGTGATATTAGTCAATTGTGTTCGCGAAAAGAGATAGCCACAGCCAAGCATACCCATCTCCCTTCTGGATGACCTTGACACCCCCACCATTCCCACATCGCTGCACACCATATTCCCACACCGCATTGAGGAACTGCGGGGAACGCACAACAACGGTATCCTGGCCATCCTGGTCCTCCGCGCCCGAATTAGACGGTGCCTCGGCACCAACAGCGGGCCCAGATCCTGATGCCCCGCGACGATGACCCCTCCTCAGCTGCTGGACAATAACATGGATGCGGGCATCGAGCGCAAACACGGTACCCGTGTACCCGCGATCTAGAACAAGATAGCCACCGGTTAAAAGAACCTTACCCGGCGCAGACAGCGCTGTGACGGAAGACGGTAAAGGAGACATGAAGTACTGGTAGATTGAAGATATGATTGTTGTGGGGGAGAAAAAAGCCGGGATGGGATCTACGGGGCGCTTGAAGATTATGGAGGGACTGCCCCGCGGTCACGGGGGTGGTTGGGGGGGAAGGAGTAGGCTGAAGTAGGCTGGAACAGTGCAGATAAGATGTGCTGAGCTTACGCTGTCATACAGATGCAGCTCAAAGCAGACTTGAACATTTCCCAGACTCTAGAGGGGGGGTACAAGGGTGTATGGAATTATCCTAATAGGGACTAGTGGGGATGTTGCAGGACCTGTAGTAAACAGAGTACAAGTAGAATATTGAGAAGAGTTTCTTGTGTCTCTTGTAACGATATAAGGATTGCCTTACATCGAAAACATTGGTTGTGTAGTGTAATGGTCATCACTCTGGTTTCTGATACCAGCAATCCCGGTTCGATCCCGGGCACGACCTCTTCTTTTTTTCTTTTTTCTTTTTTCTTTTTTTCTGGGACTCTCTAACTTCATTTCATGCTTTCTGGGAGTTGATTTATTTATTTAATTTGCTTTTTTATTAGATAGTCATTCAGAACAAGATATATTGGAATAAATTATGTATTGTGAATCAGATCGATGTATATGCAGTTGAACTCCCTTCATGGAACTCCTTATTGCTCAAGAAACCACTATAAAGAAAGAAAGAAATAAACAAAATAAATAACCGAAACTCCCCCATTCGTCAAATCCGACAACCTTCTAATCCGTTGATTATAAATGTACAGGGTGTGTATTGTGTCGAGATGCCCAATCGATTCGTGAGGGGCGATCGCGTGGAGGTGGAAAGAGGGTGTGGCTCTGGATTTTGATCCGACTTTTGATGTCCGCAGAGCAGGAAATTATGCAATTCCGTCCAACTGCCTCACGTGTCCCACGTGTCCCGCCCCGCCGAGGAACCTTGTGCCAAGCCTAAGCCTTAGGCTTCTGCGCAATGATGCTATAACTCGTCGTAGCTAGACGCATGCGATCCATTTTAACAAAAGCCTGACCATCCAAACAAAGACGGTTAATCAAGGTCTTGAAGTGTCGTGGCAGCACATGCACCTTGACCAGTGCAAGGATTGCTTGGCGCAGGGTGCGGAAGTATACATCGACGGTATCGATAAGCGGGGCCTGGAGACCATCGATACTAGCGTTCTCCGACCGCACAACCTCAAACCCAGCTTCCTTCAACGCCGCCTCAAGACTTTCCTGCGTGGGTGTACCAACAGCACCAATGAGCGGCTTGACGCGGCGCATGAGCTCCGCGTGTTCCGGATTACTAGCGTCGTAAGCCGGCAAGCTAATCCAGTCCAACAGGGAGATCTTCGAGCCCGGCTTGACGACACGGAAGATCTCGCGGAACAGCGCGGGAAGATCCTTGCACAGACTCAGTGCTTGGATCTGGTAGAATGCATCGAAGCTCTCGTCGGCGAAGGGCAGGGGGAGGTCGTTGAAATCTTGCGTGACGAAGTTATTTTGGAGTCCGCGCTCCTTGTTGAAGGTCGTCGCCTGCTCGACCTGGTTCGGGTCAATGTTGAGACCCGTTACCTGGGCACCGGTGTGTTGCGCCATGTGGGCTGCGACGCGCCCGCGGCCACAACCCAGATCCAGCACCTTCTTCCCTGTTCCTAAGCCGATATCTTGTGCGATTGAGCGCTCGTACAGGATCTGGTTCTCCAGGACGTTGGACTTGGGGCTCATCCAGGGTGGGATGTACATTTTTTCGACATCGCCCAGTGCGCACAGATGGTTCAGGACTCCGTAATAGGATTTCAAGCAATCGCCAACTTTCTCTTGGTAGTTGGGGCCCAGAGACTCGGTCATTTGTTTTTCATCGGACCAGTCAAGGTTATAGATGACGTATGACGCCATGAAATCGTCAACTTGTTTCGGGGTCAGGTGCGCGAGGTGTCGGAATGCCGTCCAGAAACTCTTCCACCGCTTTGGGGATGCTGAATTGTCAAGGTCCTTCCCATGATGACCGAGTGTTGTCACCAGCGCATTCTGCTTCTCCTGTGCGATCTCGTCGAGCGAGCTATCACTTTCCGAGCCTCGTCCGCTGCGTCCGGGAAGGTGTGGTGTTTCCGAGAGTGTTTGTGCCATGGTGGACGAGCTTTGTACAAGCTATTAACAATATAAAAAAAAAAGGTATATACTAGGTATCGTTGCCTAGGGGGAAAGGAGGATGTGTAGTAACCAGTGGCTCCAGCCCTGTAGGGGATATGGCGCGATTTATAAGCACGGTCAATCTCTTGTCCAGGATCAATACGAAAAGCCATTTGCCAAGACAGATGTATGGTTCCGTAGCCAAATAGTGGGTTTCGTCACCAGACATGGAAGCTCTGACCGGTTATCCCGGCAATGATGGGTTGATCGGTTTAAGACGGCAGAGATCCGGAGAATGAAAATTTTCCATTCGGATAACCAAGAACTATATTTCCCAATTGCTTCACCTTTTGCTATCCTTTGTCTAGGGCCTTCCGTTCTTTCTCCGAATTCCGAGATCCAGCTGTGGCGGGGAAGATACGGCGTCGTTGTATGTATGCGACTACGACATGTCCAGGTGCGGATGACGCGGGTTCCTTAAAGGAAATTACCACCGTCATTGGAGCGGCGATCTAGGCCCACTTATATAGTTTGAATACAAAGTACTGTATTCTACATGGGTATATCTTGATACATGATAATCGGTGAGTCAATATCGGTGTACACGCCGATCCCCCAATGTGGGATTTCTGATATGAAATCTACAATATATAAAAGTATAACCCTGACCAAAGACTATATCCATGACCTTCCGTTTAGCCGTTGAAACACCCATGGCTCCCGGAACTTTCTCCCGTGTCACACAACGTTCGAAGTGTTCCAGAACTTCCAAGGTTCTGAAAACGAATATTCAACAATATCAAACCTTCGAGAAGCTTTTTTTTTTTTGCTTTGATTACCAACCAAAAGCCAAAATAAAAGAAATAAGCCCTAAACCGACTGTAAATGTGATTGAACGAAGTATGAGGTACTTGATATTGGAGACCCACATAGATCGTCCCGGCGAAAACTCAAGAGCTCCCGAGCTCCGAGTCCGAGAGACCCTGTTCCCGTATTCCCGTATTTCCTCCGGTCACGTGGAGTCCAGATGGAGTATTATGCTCCTACTCCGTATAAAGAATACACTTGGCATTGCTTCTATCTCCGGCCCAGCCGAAATATAGGGGGGTATCTTTATGTAGAACTGAGGGAGTATAAGGGTAAGTAGATTCGAATATGCACTTGTGCAAGTCTATGGTGTGAGTCATAATGAATATCATTTATAATTATTCTCACGTCATAGTTTCAGCCATGCATTAGTGGATAACAAAGTACGGAGTACTGTTGTATGTATGTAGTTACCAGCAGATACAAGTACCAAGTGGGGGAAAAGGCTGGATTACAATAAATAAAAAAAAGTGAGGAGTTGAAAGATACGTATGTAGATCAAACAAGCATTTCAGGTTTCCGAAGGAGATTTGGAGAAATAGCATTTTTTACTATACGATGTTCCTGTTGGTCCGAGCTGCCTTTTTTGGCCAAAGCGGTGATTAGCGCACGCGCACGGTGCCTGGGCTTGGACTTCAGCTTACTCCAAGTGTATAAACAACATAGTATGATTGATGCAGAAGAAAAATAAACGGGTGCCAGTGACGAGGGAGGGGTCTTTACTACCCCACTACTTCCCGTGGTTACTGTGTGACCTGCTGTCAATTATGGAGATTACACATTTGATCGGCCATCCACTCAATACATACACTCTCGCCATTCACAAAGTCTGTACTCTTATAATCTAGCTACGTCAGTTGCAGTCACGCGCTGAGGTGGTTTTACGTCTTACCGCAAGAAAGATCATCATGGTCCGCACCTACTTTTGGGGAACAGTGTAGTAAAATATATTGTTGATATTGATTGATATATATATATCAAGTTTGTCCCTCAGCACACCCCTCAAGATCATCGATTGCTTCATGTGTTCCTTCTTTTCGCTCCTCTTAAACAATCATACACTCTTTAAGATCCAATATCATAGTAGATACAACAAGTTCACACCTTTTGTTGTGTCCGGTAAAAAAGACTTAGTTCATTCTTGATATCCGGAGGTGTTGGGGAAAGGAAAGGCTATGGTGGGGTAATTCTTTTACGATTTAACCGTGCTTAGGCTGCTGGTACACACGTCAGGTTTCTATGTATGATAAGGCTGAGAGGCCAATGTTCGTAGACGTTGGCCATGCACGATTCAACTGGTTAATTCTTGAATCTGTTTCCTTGTGGGTCGCTTTAGGCCCCGCTCTAGATGGGTCGAGCGGTCTGGGCGTTTACCGGGGAGTCTCTCGGGGTTTTCCGTTCTATGTATCTACAAATATGTACATATTGAAGAGGGGAACGCCCAAGGCTGCATGCTCTATAGTATACGGGTCGATTCAACACTCGCAATTCAACTTCATACTCAACCTTGCATACAAAAGAATTCGGACGATCAGCCCAAGACGTGAAATGAGAGAGGTGTAGGAGCGTGTGTTCTCAATAACCATCTGCTAGGTACATCAACGATTACATAATAAATCGTGCAGGGCCTAATACGTAGTTACCTAGTACAGTAGTTAGTGAGGACCTGGTTACGGGCAACTAAGTATGCCATCGGAACTTAACCCTCTCATTGGATAATATATCACCGCCCGTTTCACCGCTACCTCGAAGCCTATACGGAGTATACTAATTCCAATTCCAATTCCAATTTCTATTATAAAGTATCAAAGGTTATATATAGAAAAACCTTTTCTTATTACCTTCGTATATGCCTAGAAAGACCTAGAAAGAGCATCCAAAAGACCGCTAAAAAGACCACTAGAAAGATATCACAAGGCCGCATAAGCGGCCGATTATTCTTGTATACTTATATATTGGCAATTAAATGGTAGGCAGGTTGACCCTATACCCTGCAAATGACGGTAGATGACTAGATACTGCTGGCAATATTATCCAATGAGAGAGTTAAGTTTCGATGGCATACTTAGTCGCCCGTACCTGGTTCTCCACTATAATATGCATGTTCTAAGGATGTTAAAATTGACTAGTTATATAGTTTCAAATAGGTTGCTCGTAGGCCTATAAAAATAAACGGTTAATTGATGGTTACTTTGTATTGAGAGGTTGTTTAGAGGTCGCTATATAGTTTACACCCACCTATAGAGGGCCCCAGACACCAGAACATTGCTTCCTAGCAGAAATGGCTTCTACATGTGATAATTATTATGAGGTCTGACAACAACAGCTTATGTTGTATACGAGAGACTCAGCTCTGGAGGGCTTACTGCATCTAACTATTCCTAATAAGGAACCTTGGCAACGTGAAATATCAGCCCCCACTATTGCGGGGGATAGTAAGACTGAATTCATGAGATTTCATTTTCATGCACCACATATGTGTGCAACTCCCTATTTTCCCATTTCCCTAGAATTGAATCACCCGCTCACCATGGTTGTAATTTCAAGGGAGCCTTCCGATAACAATCTGCCGTCCCTCTGGCATAACGCCTGCGAGGACTATGGCAGGGAAACCGGAATTTCGTTAACGGAGACGCGTTTCCCCAAAGTACAGGGACCCGAGGACCTGTCTCGCCAGCTAGAATCCGAAAAGGATAACTTTGAAGATTTTCGAATGAAAAAACGACCCCTTTTACATGCAATGCAGATGGTTATGGCGCCCTTTGAAAGTTGGGGTGACCTGATCGCTGGTGCTGTGGCTGCAGCTTTCCCTCCAGCATCATCGATCATGGGCGCGATGCTCCTTTTGGTCCGGGCGGCGCGCAGAGTTAGTGACGCATTCAACGGGATTCTCGACCTATTTCATAAGCTGGGCAACTTCGCTCTGCGTCTGGACTCATACAAGGGGATCACCCTCAGTGAGGGAATGAAAACAATCATCGTGAAAGTGCTGGTTAATTCCCTGAGAGTTTGCGCAGCGTCACAAAAGCTCTTGAGCCAAGGTTCACTCAAGGCGAGACTTTCAAAGTGGGCAAAGAATATATTTGTTAACGATACGTCAATTAGCTTTTTGCTAGGTGAGATAGAGGAGCTGACAAGCCAGGAGCATATGATGGTTTCTGCCCATGGGCTGAATCTCACCCACCAAGCTCTGAGAAATACTGAGGAATTGCTCAATAGAGATGATGATAGAAAGGATCGCGAGAGGCTGGAAATGGTAAAAGCTGCATTAGACCCAGTTTCCGCATCGGGCCAGGTCTTCTCTTCCATCACCCAGAATCGCATACCGGGATCCGGCAGCTGGGTTGAAGATAGGCTTAGGTCCTGGTGGCAAGGATCTCAACCGCTCCTTTGGCTTCACGGTGGCCCTGGAGTAGGCAAATCACATCTAGCATCCAAAATTATCACCGAGCTTTCAAACGAGTCATCCGTGACCCCGGCACCCATGGTTGCCTCTTTCTTTTACAAGAACAACGATGTCGATTTACGCTCCCTCAACAAAGCCCTGAGAACCATAGCATGGCAGTTGGCCACACAACAATCCAGCTTTGCGGTGCATGCCGAGGAATTCTGCATGAAAGAAGACCCGGGGAACAACTACGTACTTTGGGAGAAACTCTTCCTAAATTACTTTACTGAGGTGCCATCAGCCACCACTGCATGTTTGGTGATTGACGGTATTGATGAGGCTGACGCAGAGGAACAAGAAGTCCTTTTCAGTCTGCTGGAGAAAGGCTTTTTAGCGGAAGACGATATCAGCCGAACCTTCCCTTTACGAATCGTGCTTCTTAGTAGGGATTCGGTGCGCGCCATGCTCGACGAGCATTCGTTGGACTGGATCCCGGAGATTGAAGTCGGTAATCACGAGAATAAGGACGATCTCCACGAATACGTTTCGCAGAAACTACAGAAGACCAAGTTGTTTCGTGGACATCCTGATTTACTCGAAGAAACTATCACCGAGATCAGCCAGGAAGCCGAGGGCATGTGGGAATGGGCCAATCTCGTCATAAAATCTGTTTTACGCTGTCGAACCAAAGAGCAGATCCGAAAAGTGATCAGGACAATGCCAAGAGGCATCAGCGCTATGCTTCGTGAGGAAATGCAGCGTCTGAGTAAAGAACTGTCCGAGTGGGAGGGGTTGTCCGATGATGAGACATCAGAGCGAGAAGAGCCTGCATCACAGATTGCACAGTTGAACATCTTGCTCTCCTTTGTCGCTTTGGCTCAAAAGCCACTGACCGTACACCAGCTTGAAATTATTCTCGAGCTCACCCTGAAGGAGGAGTTCATGAATCTTCAAGATGATATTCGTACGATTTACTCCTCTCTGTTTTATATCAGAGCCAACGATGGCGAAGATGACCCTGACGAAGACGGTGGCGTTGTGACACTTCGGCATAGCTCCTTTTATGAATTTTTCCGGACGTCTGTGGAGTCTGGATTAATCCATGTCAACGTCGATCATGCGGAAGCGAACTTCCTATATGTTTCCCTCTATGCCATCAACGAGTGGTACACGCCATATTCCGAGAAATTCATGGGAGACCTCTGGGGATATGCTAGGAATTTCCTGCCATCACATCTCACCCGTGCGAATCCCGAAAAGGCGGGAAATCTACGAGGAGATATTTCCACCTTGCTTGCGAGTCTGTTCAGCTTCAGGAATAGGAAAGATAAGGAGTGGTTTCTTGATGCAATATCTGTTAGGGGGGTTACCGCATACTTACCCTACTTAATCGGCGAGCCATCAGAGCTCGGTTCATACTGGCTGGATACTCAAGATCAAGATACTGCAAATAAGAGGGCCGAGATTGTACTCCATTGGCTTCTTCCAGGTCAAAAACAGAACTTTGTGGATCACGCCCGAGAATCAGCAGTTGCAAGTGATGCATGTCCATTCACAGTTCTCCTGTCATTCCTGGTAACGCGCTGGAGCAAACTCTGGCTAGAACCAGAGGAAATCAAGCATAATGATGCATTGCCTGACATCGTCCCTGCCATTTTGACAGTATACAATGCGATGAAAAGAGGAATAAAGGAGTCTGGTGCAGACGGTATAATACCAAAGGTATCAGACGTATTGTGGGATCACAGAGAGCCTTCCAGCGTCTTGGTTCCTGCCCAGTCACAAAATCTTCAGCAGACACCTATGTGGCATGCGCGAGTCGCTCAGTCGCTTATGAAACATTGCCATGTACAAGCGCTTGAGCACTTTCAAATTTCACTTGACAGAAACCAGACCACTTCGACATTCAGTGACGAGTCCTTGTTCGTCATCCACAGAGATATGGCTCGTGCATATACCGAGGTTGGGATGCACGAAGAGGCATTGAAGCATCTTGAATTATCAGAGTCCCTGTGGAGCACCTTCGTGGGTGATGAGGATCCTGACGCCGATGGTGATATCAATCGCTTGCTAAATAAGGCGGAAATGAAACATCGTGCGAATTTGACAGATGATGCAATTGCAACCGCAGAGGAAGCGTGGAATCTGTTTCTGGAACATAGAAGCGAGAACCGCGATAATGAATTTTTGCCCTTCTTCACGACCTTCTTGGTACTGAACCAACCGCACCGTCTGCGGTCCGTGTTTGATCTTGCTTTCATTCATTTCGAGAAGACAGCCGGCAGTAGTAGGGGCATGTCTATGGATTTTGAGCGCCTCATTCTCAGATGTTGCATTTTAGGACCCTTCATGATGTATAGGGTCATTCATTATGCCCTAACCCGCAACGATCACAATTATCTTGATGTTATCGCCAGAGTCCTGAAGAAAGTCGATACTGAATCTGATTACCCCGTGGAAATCAAATACCGCCTCGCGACAGTCTTATTTGAGAAAGGGCAACGAGATGCAGCCGTACAGGGTTGGTATGAGGTTGTCTCTCTCTCGGTCTCCTCCGAAATGTGGGACAAGGGTCCTCGCATGCGGGCAATGAGCAAACTAGCTGCCTTGTGCCTAGACGATGCTGATATCCCTTCCTGTGAACGGCCTCCATTGATTCTGAAGGAAAACAGTGAACTCGACGACATTTGTCTGGTCCTGTCGAGTTGGCTCCGGGACCGAGGGGATACAGCAAACGCCAGAGATGCTCTCCGGTGGTGTGTCAAAGAGTGTATCTCGTTGCTATCAGACGATGATCCTTCAAATGACATAGATGCCTATATACGACTTTTTGGGGTATTCCTTGCTGTTACAGATAGCGATGAAGATCTTGAGGCAGCTTTGTACTTGATCAAGCAAGAAACAGAGCCACGAACGAGCGTGGCTCGCAACAGGATAGGTGCAACCAAATTATCAGATGATGATGTGCAGCTTGAAGTCTCCGACGCACTCCAAAATGTGCAATTGACCGATGACGAGGATCAGTGTCTGGATGCTGGGACTGGTGATGAGGATGATGATAATATAGACGATGCCTTAAACTTATATGCTGACACCGTATACGACCGTTGCACCGACTGTTCGGGCTGCAAGCGGGGAACTGGGACTATGCAACACTGGTATTTCTGCCGCTCTTGTGCGTTCTCGACAATTTGTCGACAATGTTACCGCCAGTGTGAGTCGGGTGATCTATCCAAAATCCCGGATGTCTGCAACCCTGAGCACAAATTCTTTTATACCGGCCGGCTTCTTCGGCCTTCTGAACGCGTGCCTAAAGGCATGGTGCCCTTTATTTCCTCTGATGGCGAGAAACAGATTATCTGGATAGAAGAATGGAAGGACAGGCTTGCAGAGAAATGGGAGACCGCGGATTTTGCGTTTGCGGGTGGGCTGTCAGCTTGGTGTATGCGTGTTCTTCCAGAACCGCAGAGGACTCGGTGGGCTACATTCTTCCAGACATGACCTGGTGATTGGATATAAAGTATAATGGTAGTCCGAGAAAGCCTGTACAAGATATCGTCTCTTCCGTTGGCTATGTTAAGATCCAATGTTGTGGTCAACATCTCAAAGTCGTGTATGAGTTGTGCACCGTGTAAGCTCCATGATCAGTACTTTCTTAGAAACAGTTATCTAGTAGCATGATCTGTCAATTGGACAAGAATCAGTGGTGGGCCAGCAGCAATCTATATATAACTAACTAGATGAGGCTCAATTCCTTCCGCGTAAGGCATCAAAGATTGACACAATCAGAGCTGCTATCCACCCCCGCATTTCCGGGAACAAAATACCTAATACATCGCGGCGGGAGCAGGACCATCCCCATACTGGGATAGGCCTTGGGAATACTAGAATACAAAATACAGTGCATCCTGCTTGTTAGCTACTAGTTGACTGGATTTGTTTTGGAACCCACATGCAATCTTCATTATTCAAGTTGTAGACATCGTTTCCGGAAGGATGCGAGATGGAAATTTCATTATCATACATCATAAGAGCTGCATTTATGTTACCAGGCAGGACCATATTGCAGTATACAGCCTAAACAAAATCCTGCACTGAACTAGGAGGTTCCATTATAGTCTCGCCGCACGCATCACCCATCCGTAAACTCTCAGCGCCATATATGTACATCTCCAGCCATTGATTCTAACTGTCTGAATGCCTCAAGAGAGTAACTAGCCTGCTTGATCCCGATCATGTAACTTATACAGGGTCCACGGGTCCCTGGTGATAGCTATAAGTCTCTAGGCTCTAATGATGATCTTTCCGACTTCGCTGTGCTTTTCCATATATGCAAATCCATCAACAGCCTGGTCAAATTCAAAAACTCGCGCAATAGTAGGATGTATATCATGATGTTGGATAAACTTCACCAGCTGTTCATGCATCTCCTTGCTTCCTGCTCCAAGAACGCCTCTGACTATTCATTTGTTAGCTAAGTTGGGTTCCCAAGGAGCCTATTCACTAGCTCCACTCACGGGTTTTCCCTCCCATCATAAGCATCGGCACCAGATCCGTTTTCTTCGACTCTGAAAGCATACCCAGGACTGACACAACCCCGCCCTGCCGTACGCTGAGCAGTGATTCCTCAATGGTGCTTGAGCCAGCGACATTCACTACATGATCAACCCCGCGGCCATTCGTAATGCGAAGGACCTCTTCCGACCAACTCGGTGTCTTGCGGTAATTTATCAAGTGGGTGGCACCTAGCTGCTTAGCAGCTTTGAGTTTCTCATCAGAGGAGGATGTCGCGATTATACTGGCTCCTGCAGCGGCAGCCAACTATTTCAAAACAGCACACGGTCAGCAGAGGAAAGGAAAGCCCTCATAATAATGTGGGGACATAACGTGAAACAGGGGGATTTCAAAAGTACGAGAGGTAATTCTATCCATACCTGTATTGCGAAAGAGCTAACACCACCAGTCCCTTGAGTCAAAATTGAAATGCCAGGTTGACATGGGATAGGCCCCATGAAAAGCGCATTCCAAGCTGTCAAGGCAGCCGTTGGCAACGTAGAAGCCTCCTCCACAGTCAAATTGGTCGGCGACTCCAGAACTTGCACATCATCCAGCACGATGTACTTGGTCAAAGTGCCATGTGCATCACCACCCCCTAACACGCTCTCCACATCAAAATTGCTCAGATCTCCTTGCAGCCATGTGTTTGGATGCAAGATAACTACCTCTCCACAGCGGGTCTCCCAGGAGGAACCTGGTCCTGCGCTAACCACGGTACCTGCGCCATCACTACATGGGACAAGACTCGCTTTCGTTGGCAGAGGGTAGGTGTGGTGAAGAACGGTATGGTCACGATGGTTAAGTGAGATGGCATTCACGTGAACAAGGATCTGATTCGGACCAGGTGTAGGAATGGGAGCATCGGACTTGGTAAGTACGGTAGGGCTGCTCACAGTCCAAGAAGAGTTATTTCCCCCTTTCATTGTCACTTTCGGATGCCTTGTTACTTTCTCTGCAGGCTAATACAATGTCCGGCATTACCGACTAATGGGACATTATACATTCAGACTCTATTTTGACCTCACTATCACCACGTATTTATCAGAGAGTAAAGTGCCAAGCCAAGTATTTCTAATCAAGTATTTCCAATCATTGGCGATCATTTCTAATTTATTTCTAATCAAATATATAATTAGATATAAGATTAACATTACAAAGCAGCAAGCTCATACCCTAATTTATTAAGGTTCGTCAGGGGGTTTTCTCGTGGCAGTTAAATCTAAAGTCTCCCGTTTGAAGCTCAGTACAATCTCTATAACTCTCTTTGAACACATTGCAAACACTCTACAATTTGATCCAGATATTCACAATGGCTTCCACTATACCTTCGGGTTCGACCGTGCTGGTTACCGGCATTACTGGCTACATCGGCTCTCACGTTGCCGACCAATTGCTCCAGGCGGGCTTCAAAGTTCGTGGAACTGTGCGAAATGTCGAAAAGGCTGCAGGTTTGCTTAATCAATGGGAGAGCAAGTTTGGCGCAGGGCAAGTAGAGTTGGTGGTTGTCCAAAACATCTCCGAGCCTGGGGCTTTTGATGAGGCCGTCAAAGGTTGGTTTAAGAAAAAACGTACTCTGCTTTCTACCGCACCCGCTAACGTAAACTTCTAGGCGTCTCTGGTATAGCTCATGTTGCCAGCAATGTGAGCTTCAACCCTGATCCCAACATTGTCATCACAGAGGTTATCTCCTCTGCGCACTCCATCCTTGATTCGGCGATGCAATCGCCGTCCGTCAAGAGTTTCGTCTACACTGCATCGACAAGTGCTCTTGCACCTGCGGTGTTCAATGTTGCCCAAAAGCTAGATGAAACTTCCTACAATGAGGAGGCCGTTGAGAAGGCGTGGGCTCCTCCGCCTTACACAATGGATCGTGCAATGTCAGTTTATGGGGCGAGCAAAACACAGGCCGAGCAAGCTGTTTTCAAGTACGCGACTGAGAAAAAAGCGTCTTTTGTCGTGAGCTCTATTGTCCTGGGCGTCAATTTTGGTAAAGTCCTGGATCCTTCTATTCCATCCAGTTCTGGAGACTTTGTGAAGCAGATCTTCAATGGAAACACCGAATGGGCCAAAACGCTCGACTATCGTGAGTTTTCTCCATAGCCGTGGTGAATAGTCCGCATGGACGATTTTACTTCTGTGTTATTAGCCTTATGCTTTATATCGCTGGCTTGACGGGAGGTATGCCTTGCTAATTATCTTCACAGAATGGTTCGTAGACGTGCAAGATTCCGCACGTCTGCACGTGGCGGCTTTAACAAATCCTGAGGTCAAAAATGAACGTATCATCGCATATAGCGAGCATTTCACTTGGAAGTACGTTTGACTACTCTTTTTCATTAACATGAACAGAGCTAACCCCTAGACAGTGACGTGATGAAGCATCTTCGTGAACTACGACCGAACCACCAATGGGTAGATGATTTCACGGACCCAAGCAAGAAGGATATTTCCGAAATATCTAACGGACGTGGTCTGGCTTTGCTTCAGGCTTTGGGAAGACCAGGCTGGACTTCCCTTGCCGACTCGCTGAAGTTGAACCTGGAGGCGGTTTAGGATGCTGGCATTCTAAACATCGATGGATATGCCGGGAAGTCTAGGCTGGAATATTAGATTCGATGATAGAAGCCCGGCGCTGCCGGTATGTTGGATGTGCCTTCGGATGTCTTCCTCAGGGAACCCGAAGCTCTGGATATATATTATATAGCGTGATTTGGTTGAAGATTTGTGGCAGTATTGGGTACAACAAGACAAATGCATGCTTTCTTGTATTTTCTTACTCATCTTTAACATGTATTATACCTTCAGGTGTGAGTAGAACACACGGCAATTATATCAGAGCTAAGTGACCCAGTGGCCTCTAGGGAAAGATTCAAGATGTATAAGAGGAGAGATCTACGAGAACAAAGATCGGAGAAAGCAGTCTATTTATGGCTATATGGATGCTATAGATGAGAGGGTGGAGTGTCGAAGATTAAAAAGAAATAAAAAGTCATCACCTGGATTGACCGGCGGTCAACACGGCACCGGGTATAGACGACATGTAAAGCGGGCAGACACCCTGGAAAGCGATTTGAGGGATAAGAGATACACTGCAAACTATCAAACCGCTAGACCAAGGTGTCCGCCATACCTTCTTGCGTTGACATAATGAGCTATGACAGAACCTCCGGTACGGCATACATTTACTTTTCAATATATCTGACATCTCAGCGGATTTGCTTCACTTTTACCTTGCTTCTTTCCTTGCCTTTCACCTCACTCTCATCTGACTTCCATCTCATTCTCACCTCACTTTCTCCTCACTCTCGTCTCACTGCTTTTACTTTTCTTAGGGGACTACTATTAAGGAGGAGAGAAAGCAGAGGACCGAACATCCTACTTACATTGAATTTTCAAAGTCAGTATATGGCTGCATAAAGGGGATGGACACAGTCGGTAATTCACAGCAGATCTACTTCGCTGCCGAAAATGATGAGTGGGAGACAAGTTACCAACCTCGCCTCGGGCTACCCTTGATATTATATAACGTAAAATGGCTGTCTTTATGATAGGTCCCTCCCTCCCCTTCCTCATCTGCCCCTAGAAGCTCGACTACCTCTAGCAGCGGGGCTAATAGGCCGTAGTAGGTAAAGACTGCCGACCCCAGACTTAAACGCATACAGTATCTGGTAGCGGAGTACTTTGCCATAAACCCCAGTCCGAACGAAACTACATTAGATATTAATCTACTATCTACTTCCGAGACGTGATCCCGACATCCCCCTTCAGACCCTGAAAAATCCCAGAGCGTCCTCCGTTCGAGTCGAAAAATGTTGTTTGTTTTTGTTTTTTCTTTTTGAAAATCTTCACCAGTTGGTTAGGCAAAGTTTCCATTGACGCAAGTGCAAAAGGTCGACGAAGTTCTCGAAGGGCTCTTGTTCGAGCGCTTTTGTAAAGCCATATTAAAAAGACAGAGATTAATTGACGAAGACACTCTTCGGTTATGGGGCTTGATGGTATGGGGAGGAGAGTAAAGGAGAGAGGAACACGAAGATAATGGACTTAGAGGAGACGTAGTGTTCCTTGCAGCGGACACCATCCCAATTCCAATAGCAGTTGTCGCACGCTGTCATAGATGGGAACCTGACATCCGTATATAGTGTGGGAATGGGCCAATTAGCCGCGTGCACACGGCAGGTCCGAACGATCACCGATGACATAGCGAAGCGCAGATTCTACCTTCCTCGTGCTTTTACCAATTGCACGTTTTAGGCTCCCTAGGTAGTGGCTGAGCTTCCCAAATCGTCCCTGCGATTTCCTCCAGTTGTCCTCGTGAGAACTCAACGTCTTTCTCCCTAAGAATAGATGAGCGACAACAGAAGAGGCTTTTGACCGGGATGGTCTGATATGTCGGGGATTAATTATAACACCTGGCGACGTATTCTGACATGATATAAATGATTTAGAAGCGGAGAGGCTAGCCGAAGGTTAGGCCATCAGCCCCAGTGTCGACTATTTTCATGGTTAGTACCTAGGTGCCAAGGATGAAGACAAGGTGTCATACATGTGCAGGGTGTTTATACAGCTCAATTAGAGAAATGATATATAGGGATGGTTTTACTAACCTCGATATACCCAGCTAACGCTGACAGTGAAGAGGGCAATGATAGGCGATGGGGTGGAGTCGAGCAGATTTAACTGTCGTATATTTTCTGGGTGTTGAAAGAAGTTTCGCTGCCTTATCGACATAATCAGAGCTGAAATCACTCAAATCTTTCGGGTGATCTCGAATTGCATCAACGGTCGTGAGCAGTGGTCATTTTCAAAGAACACAACGAATAGAGAAGGGGAGAGAAGAAAAAAAGAGGCTAGACCCCAGGAGCAGAGGTAGCTCAAGGCAGGAGCCTCAATAGCTTTACCTCTCTTTACTTCACACCACGTCAAATCTTACCTTATTACAAGACGCTCACAAAAAAGAGCAAATATCACAAACACCTAAATCTATGAATCCATCTACAATCCCATCCTCAACTTCCGTACAACTACCATCAAAGCTAAACCCAAACCTCAAAGCCCATCAACATATCCAAAATCTCTAGATAGATTATACTATAGATCCAAAAAATTCCTATATAACACCTAAATCTCAACCCAATCCAAAATTTAAGCCCCCTCCCGCATCCCAACCAAAATACACCCAGCCCCCATCATCGCAGCCCCCAACCACCAAAGCCCGCCAACAGCCTCCTGAAAAACAATCATGCCAAACACCGCCGTGGCCAAGAAATTCGACGCCGTGTTCGTGATGGAGACTTTAACAGTCGATGGACCGGCTGTTAGCGCGCGTGTGAAGAGTGCCCACATTATTATGTTGCAGAGGACGTTTAGGCCGAGGCAGGCCTGTTGGATATATATTGATTAGTATAATGGGGAACAGGATTATATATAACATATAGTTATACATATATGTTGTGGTAAATAAATGGATAATCTTTGGACTTGATGATGCCCAGGATAATCCGGATATAAAGAGAAAGGTGTAAACATACACCTCGAGTAAGCATCTCAATCACAGGCGATGACTCTAGACCGAAGAGGTGGGCGAGGGATTGTGCGAAGGCCGTTGTGTGGTCGTCCGTGGTTCTGTGGAACGTTTCAAGGTTAACTTCAGGGTTACACGGATCGTATAGCTTATAGCGTATATGCTTATAGCTTATAGAGTATTGCTCTCTGATTCTGAGCTATAGGGCGAATTATCCACATACAATTTCGCGAAAACACCGTTCAATGCAGCGAAGGCGCCGCTCGTGATTGCGAGGATGATCCAGGGGGATGTGGAGGATTGAGGGATTGACGGAGGCGTTGAGGTTGACATGGTTGCGGTGGAGATATAACTGTATATCCAGTGGTATATCGGACTGTTTTTTATAGGATTGCAGACTATATCCAAGTAGCGTAGGACTCAAGGGCTAGATGTTTTAGAGTGACGTTGAAGGAGTTCGCGTGCCAAGACTGATAATCGATAAGGATTGAGATAAGCTGATATGGATGATCGACGCGAAACATCAGACATCCATCGTGACTCGAACAACACTTGTTTAATTTAAAAGGCTAAGTACAATACCAGTAGAAATGCAACTAATCTCCATCCACCCCTACGGCGACAACCTCTGAACCCGCCACTTAGCATCCTCCCCCTGGCCCTCAACACGCACATACCGGAACCGATCATGCAAGCGACTCCGACGTCCCTGCCAGAACTCCACAGACTCCGGCACAAGCCTCACACCACCCCAAAACGGCGGCAAGGGAATATCCTCAACACCCGCAAACCTCTCCTCCATCTCCTTAACCTTAGCCTCCAACAACGCCCTCCCATCCTCAACATCCGTCAGCTCAATATCCAGCGGAACAACCCGATCCCCATCCCCCTGCAAGCTAACCACACTCTTCCTCCTCTGATTCACCTCCATCTGCTCCGGCTCCGCAGCCCACAAAACCCGACTCTGCCAACTCGCCCATCCCCCAATGCGACTCCCCCGCTCACGCGTCCGCCAATACAACTCACTCTCTTCCCTCCTCAGCGGCTCAAGCAACCCCTCAACCCTCACCTGCCGCTCAACACTCGCCCAGCTAAACGTCAACGCGCCCCATTTATTCCCAGACCCGACCTCCGCCGTGATAGTAGCTTGTTCCGAGTCCGGTTCCGGCATGGCCTCTAACGTATCACCGCTCTCGCCTCCGAAAACTTGTCCGCCTTTGCCTTCCCGACTACCCCAGTTACTGTAGACGACCCAGCCGCGCTCATCGAGTTCTTTGAGGTACACTACGCGCGCGCTGACGCGGCCCGAGGGGAGCGAGGCTGTTGATAGAGTGCATGTTTCTGGGGCGGAGGAGGCTGGGAGGCGGGGGTCGCGGAACCAGGTGTTGAATTGGTGTAGTGGGTTTGTGCCGTGGATTTGGGAGATTGTTAATGGTGGGTTTGTGCCGAATTGGTGGGCGCGCGCGGCGTGCGAGAGGACTTCGGTTTCCGTTGTGGAGTTTGGGGTTGAGGTTGACGTGCGGAGGGCTTCTAGGGTGGTTGTTGGGGCGGGGATTGCTTGGGGTTGTGGTTCTGGAGTTGGTTCATTGGAGGTTGGTGCAATGTCCCCTGGTGCGACTGGGGTTTGGAGGGTTAGCTTGAGGTTTGTATGTATGGGGGGAGGAGGATGAGGGGGGATCTTTGTGTTGAGGGATTGGCTTGGTGTGTAGAGTAGACTTACAGATTAGCTTCTTCGGGCGCCGATGGGCGTCTGTATGGTGTTCGTTTTGATCCATTGCTGGTTTGCGATTGCTGAGTTGGTTGGTTGTGGAATATCGAAGTTGGCGGGGTTGGCGGGGAACGGTGCGGAGGAATGAGTCAACGGTTGAACGGAAAGTGAAGCGTAACCGGGTCTGCATTAAAATGGAAATGGAACAGAATAAGTGCAATGCCTCAATTGCCAGGGATTAGCAGAAGTCAAGCCAAGTTCCAGGAAGCTGTGAGTTCCGCATTAGGAATCCTATGAAGTGTGGATGCTTGGGTCTCACCGGAACCTTCCGAGACGTCATGCCATTTCTTCGGAAAATACTACGATGTATACCTAGCAAGGTATCTATAGTTATCGAAGATAGGAAACATATTTTTGACTCATTCAATTTTTTTCATTTTGATATTTGCGTCTATAACGCGGTGGGAGAGTTGAGATGTGTCTATGGATAAAAAGAAAAAACACAATGGTATACAGTGCTTCAATGCACGCCCTTTTTGATCACCAGAATAAACGCCGAACCTTCGCTGGATGCCAAAATATATAAATCAGGGAAGAAAAACAAATAGATATCCCACCAGGTATATCCAACTGCCGCCCTGCAAACGCCGAACCGGAAATATCCCAACACAGGGATCCAGCCCTGGCAGAGAGATTGTAAGGGTGCAAAACATTAAATGGGTATCACCTGGTCACAAATAATAGGCAAGAGAATTTAAAGAGAGGCGGAAGCTCCACCGATGAGATCAACGATCTTGCCGGCCACCGCAGAAGGGTATCCGCGCGACATCATCTCCTGGACGATGGTGGCGGCACTGGTGCGATCCTCGGCGCTCAGGAACGCACGGGTCATCGCTTCGTAGGTGCTGGGCTCTCGCTTCTGAATACCGATGCTGTCATAGATGGCCTTGGCCTTGGACACGTTACCCTCGGCGGCCCAGCCATGGATCAGAGTGTTGGCAATGTAAGCGGTCATCTCGACCTTGCGTGCGAACATGTTCTGGACGACTTCTTCGGTGTCGGCAACGCGGTGGTTGGCGACCATTGACTCGAAGAGGGCTTGGTAGAGGCATGGCTGGAGACGAACACGGCGGTCGGAGACGACAGCGTCGAAGACTTTGCGTGCGCCGGCGAGGTCGTGTAGGACGCAGCCCTTGGCGTGCACGAGCGAGGCGTAGTGCACGGCATCCGGCTGATGGCCTGCGGCTTTCATGGATTCCAGCACGGCTTCGGCGGCGGCCATGTTCACTGGCTCCAGGGAGGCGTGTGCGTCGATGAGAAGCTTGTAGGTGTGGAGGGTGGGCTGGATGTTGCGGGTCTGCATGCGCTCGTAGTAGGCTAGGACCTTGCTGATGTCGCGCTTGGTGTTGAGGAAGTACTGGATCATGGAGTTGTAAGGCGCGGGACGCGGCTTGTAGTTAGGCATGGATTCCATCTCTTCGAACATCTCCTCGGCAAAGCGCTCGTCGCTGACACGGCAGAGAGCATTCACAATGGTTCCGTAGGTAACACTGGTCGGGCGCACATTGTTGGCACGCATCTCGGCGAAGTACGCAAGGCAGTCGTCAATGCGACGAGCCTTGCCCAGCTTGCCGATCAGCGCGTTGTACAGGAAGGAGGTAGGCTCCACGCCTTCAGCGACGGCACGGTGGAAGACCTTGAGGGCCTCAGTGGCCTCGTCAAAGGTCTTGGTAGACTCCTTGAGGGTGGTGATGTACAAGCCGAAAGTGTTAGCCGAGGGTGCGGAACCGAGAGTGAGAAGCTCCTGGTGGTATTGAGCAGCAAGCTGACGGTCGCCAAGGGTGAGGCAAGCAGCAACCATGGCATCAAGAATGGAGACCCAACCGTATTTGACAACACTGAAGTTCATATCGAGGGGAACATCAGCCCGTGCCATGTTATGGATGTCGTGAGCCAGAGTCATGCGGCCAGCCTTGGCCGCGGCAGTAATCAGCTTAGCATAGGTGATGTAGCGCGGGTGACGACCAATACGGCGCATGTTGTTCAGACGAGTCAGAGCCTCGTTGAGGTGAGTCTCGGTACGCCCGCTGGTCTTCTCAAGTTCCTCTGCGATGATGGCGGATCCGCGGAAATCGGTCGCGTGAGCATAAGGATCAAATGATTCAGGAGCCACAGACGGAGTAGTGATCGAGGTCTCCGCCATGGAGACGGGGCTTTGACGATCAGACGAAAGGAACATCTGCGAAGGTGAAACGGAGGCCTGGGAGCCAGCCTCCAGATAATCTTGCCACTTCTTGACGACATCAGGGCGACTGACAAAGAGCTTGCCAACAGCCTGGTCGACGAGGCCAGTGGTGTAGAGATCCAGAGGGAGGGCAGAAGACAGAGCGACGTCGAGCATGTGGGCAAAGCGAACGGGATGAGCGACGTCGAACAGCATGGAACCGCTGCTGACCAGCATGCCAGCCTGGACTTGAAGCGCCAGGGTGAGGTCGGCAGCCTTGAGCTGGGAGATACCGATGGGACCAAGGTTGGCGACAGCGTGCTCAGCGAGAGGAGACACTAGACCACCGTTCTCTAGCATGGACCACAACAGGGTCATAGACGATTGAGGGGAAAGAATCACAGCCGACTGCATAAGGACGCGACCGAAGAGATGAAGTGACTCGGTAATCTGTTCTCTGGCGACGGCAGCGTGTTGATCTTGGGTGGCGTTGCGGATACGCTTAAACATGTGGCGGGCCTGGTGAAGACCTTCCTCAACATTTCCGCTCTTGAGGAGAGCGACGGCATACATAGCTGTCGGCTGGACCAGATCCGGGGTTGCCTGACCCACTGTGTTTAGCATGATCCACAAGGACCGGGCAGCGGAAACATTGCCCCGGCGGACTTGAAGGGCCAGCAGGGAAATAGCTGGGTTCTGTCGTACGTCAGGTGCAGTGGGCAGACTATCGTAGGCCGCAGATGCGGTGGGGAGATCGCCCGCATCGGCTGCAGCAATACAGATGCGGGAAATGGCCTGATTCCGGGCTCCATCATGCAACTCATTCTTGGCCTGTTCCAATGCCTTGCTGTGGTCGCCCGTGTTGAGCAAGTGTTGCACAAGTGCATCCTCGACAATCACAGCTTCCACTGCAGACCATCGGTCTTGACGACCTTCGGTTACCTCGTCGAACGAAGAACGAATCCGATCAAGGAACTGCGTGGCACCCTCCTCTTTACCGCAGGACAGGTAAGCACGGATCAAAGCAGCATAGACCTGGCCATCCTGGCGCTGAACGATACTGAAGACACCGCTGTCATCGGAGACTGCGAGGCCTCGGTACTCATTATAACATTCAACGGCACTCCGCAGATCACCAGTGGAAGCAAATGCGGTGATCATGGAGGGGAAGATAGTGGCATGCGGAGTCATCTTCTGCGATTCCATGTGGGCGTAAATCCGGATCATCTCCTCCACCTTGCCTTCCTTGGCACAGGCAATGATAAGATGACGGTACATATCGCTCGGGAACACAAGTCGGTTGTGTCGCGCAGTGGCGGTATCAAAGAGCTTGACAGCGATGGACAGGGAAGTATCCTCAGCAAGAAGATCCCGCTCCAATTCACTTGACTGAAGCATGAACTTGCCAGGCTCTTCCATGCCACCGAATCGAACGCGTTCCTGCTCCAATGCCTCCTTGGCCTTGATGATATCATGAGCCCGGGTGACCAGAAGCTGAACAAGAGTCTCATAGGTATCTTCATCGGGAATTACCCTACGACGAAGCATGTCGGAGTAGACATCGAGGGCCTTGGGGATGGCCTGAGCAGCATCAGGGTGAAGACGGATGGCAGCGACCAGCAGGGCATTATATGCCACGACAGTCGGAGTATATCCCTCTCGGAGCAGAGTTTCGAACGCAGCGGGGATTTCTGCAAATTTGTTGGAGTTGGCCAGTTGCACAATGCGATCCGAAGCAATGTGGTTGGCTTCAGACACTTCCGAAACGGCGACATCCTCCACAGCCAGTTCAACACTCGCTTCTGCCCCCAGCGCAGCCTCCTCGGCCTGTGCCTGTTCCTCCTGAATCTGAATCTCACGAGCCACGGCCTCCTCCACTTGCGCACTAACATCCTCGTTCACGGCAGCCTTGGTAGGATGAGGGGGAGATAAATCGGATGCAGCCCGGTCTTCGTTCACGTTGTCTGCTTCCTCGGTTGGCTTCCAGCCAATCCGGCGCTTGAACTCGAACTGGGTCCAGTCGCTATCATCCCCGGTCTGTTGGGCGTTCTGCCATGCGGCATAATAGGCCGCTAGACCGAGGTCTCCATTTCCTGATCCTCCCTGGCTTGTCTTGGCGCCAGCGCCGGACGAACTGGACGCATTGGAGAAAGCATTCTGTAATTGGGTTGTGCGGTTGAATTTGGCGGGTTGGGCGAGGGGGTTAAAGGGGGTTGTCGACGCGTAGGACTGCGACGCGGCGACTACGGATTGAGCATAGCCGTGAGTAAAGGCTTTGGTGAAACTCTGGCGCGCGAGGTGGGTGAATGGTTTGAAAACCATTTATCTGATGGGCGACCTCTTTAGAACAAAGAGGCGATGCTGTGAATCCAAGTTAGTGTTATTGTCAATAACTCTCACGTGCCATTTTTTTTTTTTCTTACCTTGCACTCAAGATAATATCGAAAGTGCAGGTTCATTTGACGACTGTCTGTCGCCAATGAACGCGCAAATGCAAGATTAAGAGAATAGGATTAAAAAGGACCTGTTGATCAGGGCCCGAAAATTGTGTGAAAAGAGAGAATAGTGGTAGCCTGAAAAAGAAACGAAGGGGGGGGGAGAGCAAGTCATAATATTAGTTTACCCGTGGACTTTCTGGAAGGAGATGGAGTCTCACAGGTGGACCACTTCCTTAGGGCCGATCTTCTCCGGAGAATCCTCTTGATACTTCGGATTGTGGAATCTACAATCTACAACCTACGTAACATTTTGTGACTGCTCCGCCTCATTCCTCCGATTTTTACTATGTATCTCACTCTTTACGAGATGATTGTACTAGTACATCGATGCATTGTATCGGGCATATCAGATCTTCCCTAGAGCGCGGGGGTTTCCCGACGGGTCATCTCGAAGATACATCGAGAACAAGTATCCAGTACTGTGGTACTCTACTCCGTAGTGCCGTGCACAATAAGCCGAATCCACAATGAGGGTTTTAAACGTCAAACAGGTCAGGTGGCTGAAAAAGTAAGACGTAGTAGAGAGACACCAATCAGCATCAAGCCATTCCCTTGAAATCTTGGAAAAAGGGGGGTCCCTGGAAGTGAGTCACGTTTTTCTTCCGGTTCTTTTTCTTTGGATTTCCTTTTTTCGGAACTTCTTCATCTTCCCCGGCGATAGTACGGGAATTCGGGGTCCCGACTGGCCGATCGGATTTAACGGAGAACCTGTGAGAAACCCGGCAGAATAAATGTATACAGGCGGTGAGTCAGTGATCTGGCCTCGCATTTGATTTGTAATCCTGCAACCCAACCCGGAGATTTTTCTTTTTTCGCTTTGGTCTTGTACAGGGGGTTTGTGCACCCTGTCACTTTCCCACACATATCGGGTTTATGGTCGTCTTTGATTCAACGATAGTCGACATAAGTCGACCCCAGATCGAGGTGAATTGCCTCATTGTTTGGGTCTGAAAATGCCCAAAATCGGACTTCTTCGAACTATTAAAATCTCACGGATCTTACACGTGTGGCCGAGCATCTACCACAGCCACTACACATGAGGCTCTGGTCTCGATAGTGGCTTGGAAGGTGCCCAGTTCCTAATGGGGTATCCCTGGGGTAACACTAGTCCTGGTAGACTGATTTTGGGTGATTTTCAGGCTCAAACGACGAGCTAATTTACCTTGTTCCAGAGATCACGAGTATAATTCTTAGTTTGGAGATATTGAACTTGCCGGAGCCGCTGCTACCGAGCTACCTATGTTGGTGGCAATAGCCATCGAAAAAAAAAAGTGTCGTAGACTTCAAAGGTAACTTTCTTTCAAAGGGAAGAGAGAGAAACCGCCGGAAATACCCAGGGAGTCTTGTGATAAGGTGAGACTTGACGTGGTGTCAAGTAAAGCCAGATAGGTGGAGCTGCGGAAGCTCCTACCTCAGGTTAATCTCGGAGCCCAGTGGGCATGTTTGGACTATTCATGTCAAACGGAGAGCAGGACAATGAAAATTCAGATGGAATTGAGATTAGCTTAATTGTATACATACAATCTACCGGACTGGAAACGGTTCAAGCTACGACGATACGCGGTTTCATCCGTATAGCCGGTATCTATTATCATACGATGTGCAATTAGTGTGTCAATCTCCACTCCTCAAAGACCTTTTCACAGTCCGCCAGCACATCTAGACCGAGGGTCTGCCCCTGTCGGAATGAAGACAGCCATGTCCAATCGCTCTTCTGGGTAACCCCTGCATACCCCAGCAGAAAATCCCGAATCATTTGCAAAACGCCATCTGATATGTGGAAAAGCTTCCGATTCATGATTGCTCCTTGAACATTTCGGCTTGTGCGTGCTTTCCGGCATTTTTCGTAGAGGGTTAGCACAGCAGCTGTGAGATCTTGAGCCGAAGATCGCGTTGATATTGAAGGGTCGCTTCCGAAGTTTTGAGGGTCCAGATAATGAGCCCGCAATAGACCAAGAAGCTTGCCAATGACTGCTCCGTCTTCGACGGCCATCGCAGCCCCTTGTGCCTGATATGGCAGAGTGGGGTGACAGGCATCACCAAGTAAAGCAACAGATCCCTAGTGAGTCCCAATTAGCAAGTTCGTGATTGGAAGGACATGGTGATGTACCGACCTTCGTCCAAGATTCCAGCTCGGAGAGATGTGTCAGTTTCCATTTATATACCGACGGCACACAAGAAACCAGCTTTTGCAATCTAGAAAAGCGATAAGCATATTAGTGGGGAACCAGAGTCGACTATTCCAGGAGTCCTTACGTTTCATCCCAGTCGGCATAGCTCTCTCGCATCTCGTGAATATCCCCCTGCTCCCTGCGAGAGTCCGATGATAAATTATCCGGCCGTATGAGAACAAGATTGAACTCCTTTCCACCACGGAGAGGGTAGAAAATGGTATGCTTCTCCGGCCCCAGCCAGCTTGTAACCGCGATTTTTTGACACAGTTCATTTACTTTTCCATCACCCAAAGCCTCCAGCTGCTCTCGTGAAAAGGTTGCTCGATAGGCCATGTCGCCCGTAGGGACTGGAGAATGAGGAGATCCAAGAACAGCCTTTCTGGCCGTAGACATTTGGCCTTTCCTTGTCAGAGATAGACAAAGATATAACCGGCAAAGGAACTATCAACTTACCGTCAGCGCCAATCACAACATCTGCCGACATGCATCTCCCGTCAGCGAGGAGAACGGCTGGCTGCTCGGTGTAAATATCCTCTACTTCTGCCCCGAGTTGAAGAACCGCGCCAAGTCGGATTGCTTCATCAAGAAGAATGCGATGGTAATCCACCCGATGGATAATTCTGCAAAGTGGTTAAGAGTGTATCTAAACATCAGGCTCAGGCCAGTCACGTACATCCACGGCACCCCGAACTCCTCCGTGATATCATCCCCAAATGGCATTGATCGCAGAAGACGGCCATCTTTGTACCTTCGGAAATCTACTTGTTGCACCTGACTTCCTTTCTCAAGTAGTTGGGGAAGTAGGCCAAAGTCGCGCATTATCCTACCGCCATTTGGTGGGATTTGGATGCCTGCTCCAACTTCGTGGACTTCGGGGGACCGCTCGAGAATTTCCACGTCAATACCTTCACGGCGACAGGAAATTGCACAGGCTAGGCCACCTGGACCTCCGCCGACAATAACAACCTTCATGTTCTCCGTTGATGTCAAAGTGATGTTCACTGGACTGCGTTGGGTTCCGAATTAGGACTAGTGGGAATTTCAATCAAGCCCACCGCACCGTGCACTTCGTATGCAGGCAATATATCGACGGAGATGTAAGATTTTAGGCTTAGTCCATGGGAGATGAGATCAATATGCTGTGTCTTAAGACTCGCTTGTCAGCCCGGAGACAAAAGCTATATATTCTGAAGGAGTTGTGGGGAGGGAAATATCCCGAGGTCGCCCTAGATACAGCCACAGGTAATATCTAAGGGAGCACAAACTTCCAGAGACATCAAGCAATCAACGGAACGTGTATTCTGTTGTCGCTGTGTTTTTATTTGAAAAGTAACACCAGAGTCTGTGTGGCAGCACGTGACTGGGCGATTTCCCTGCTAGCAGCCTATCTCGCGTTCTTTCACTAGACAACTCTTCTCACCAGTATCTGGAAACACACACGATGCAACTATTCTCTTGGCCTCGATCGCATCTTCTAGAGATTGGCGATCAAACCTGGTGCCCCGCATGGCTTCACCAACATGAGCAACTGGTTCTCACCCAACTGTGGAATCTTCGAACTCCCGGGTGGAGCCATGGAAGTCTTGCCAAACAGGCATGTGCGGTTTTCAAAGAGCATCTGAAAGATCTTTCCTCATACACAGTTCTGGACATCTGCGCCGGTGCCGGTGGGCCTACCCCAGTCCTCGAATCAGAGCTGAACAAAGAGCTCGAGTCCGAAGGCAAGGGCCCTGTTCAGTTTGTTTTAAGCGACCTTTACCCCCATGTTGAAGAGTGGGAGCGAATTTCGAAGAAGCAGCAGAACGTTACCTATATTGAGAGCCCGGTGGATGCTCGAGCTGTTCCTCGATTTGCAGCAAGTTCAAAAAAAGAGTGTCGGATCTTCAATATCTGTTTCCACCACTTTGGAGATGAAGATGCAGCGGGAATTCTGAAGAGTGCAGTTGAGACCGCTGACTCGTTTATGCAAGTTATTATCGCATTGATGTCGTTTATTGCATTAGCTAATTCAATTCCCTCCAGCATATTCGAGATCACATCCCGCGATCTTTGGACTTGTCTATGCTCGCCTTTAGTCTTCTTCTGGACTTTCTTTGTAACTCTTGTTTGGTACTGCGATTCACTAGTCCATCTCTTTTTTACATTCATTCTACCCGTGGCGCCTCTAACTATCTTTATTGATGGGCTTATATCCTGTCTCCGAACCCGCACCGCGAAGGAAACCTGGCAACTACTGGATCAGCCAGATCTTGATCTTACCAACTGGACCTTTCACAGTGGGCAAAAAACTGTCCAATTTCCTTTCATCATTTTGTATTACCATGTTGGCATCAAATCATGACGGGAAAGGGTTATGTTTATCGAGCTTGATATATATTTCCGCCTGCGCATCTGCCTGGCAACACAGGCCTTCAGTCATATCGCCCTAATTATATATGGCTTAATATAACTTCAGTTTATGCCTTCACTCCCTCTTATATATTTGCCGTTATATGCCATTGTTCCCCTATGTCATGGTTTGGTAACAAAACTATATACAATGCAATGCATGTGACTCCGATAACCTATGGACCAAAAGAGGAGCGGCCTTGATGTGACCAGTTTATACTGTCTTTATCGATAAACCTTATAGTTCCCAAAACAGGACCGGAGCTTCGACCTCGTTATTTTTCTTCGACTGTCCAACTGTTCTTCTTCCTTTTCTTCTTCCAACTCACTGTTATTCTCTTTTTTCCCGAATACTTCCTTTATCATCAAGTCCCCTACGATTTTGTTGTTTATCTTCGACTGTTCAACTATTCTTCTTCTCCCTCCAACTCACGATCTTTCTTGCATCCAAATTCATCTTATCAAGTTTCCTACTCCCCAGTTCAATATGGGCACCCAAATAAGACGTACATCAGGTATGCATAGTCTCCCAGTTGAAATACTGGCGGAAATCTCCAAGTTTGCCAAGTCTCCCGAACTATGCGCTTTTCGGCTCGCTTGTCGAGCGATGTACCAGAGCAGCCTTCACCACTTCGTACAAACTTTCGTACACACATTAAAGACCGATCTTTCACCAAAATCACTTGCCCGGATTGAGGAAGCAGCCAACGATGCCATCTTTTGCCCCTCCGTCCGCAAGTTGGAGATCGTCAGGAATTCACAAGGTTGCCTGGGACCATTATCCCCTCATACCGCATCAGAAGGAACATATATTCAAGCGTGGCGAGACGTGGTTAAGCGCTTCTTCAACTGCCAATCCTTTGAGCTGCGAAATTCAATCTATACAACCGCACATCTCGGCTGCGACGGCATCACGCTTGACGAGGCCACTGGCGTTGTCCTCGAAGCCATAGCTACTGAGCACGTTCGAATGGAGTCTTTCTCGATAGACATAATTAAAAACAGAAGAAGGGCCCACGAGGATAACGATAACCTAACCCTATTTCCTATCACCAATTTTGGGATCCCGGCCTTCGCCCACCTCAAAGAACTGAGCCTTGCGCTCCCGGATGCCGAGCGCGAGACTCTTGATTGGATGGCGAGCATGATCCAATGTGCCAAATCTCTCCGAAAACTTGCGATCCTTTTCAGCTGGAAGTGCGAAGCAGCTCCACTTCTCGCCCAGATTTCATCGGTTGGATGCTTGCCGGAACTACAAGAGTTGACTTTCTCTCGGATGTCATTCCAATCTTCGGCTGCTTTGGCAATCTTTCTTTACAGTGTTACAGGTTCTCTTCGCCGTGCAACTTTCTCTTTTGTGCACCTGGAGTTTGGAGGCTGGCGGTCCATTCTCCGCGAATTGGGTGGAGGTGCGTACCAGCTGGACAGTTTGGTTCTGCACAGCGTAATAGAGCAGGACAAATTTCTGAGCTTTCAGAAGATCCCAGAATACCCACTCGAGAAGGAGTCCCTGGACAAAAAGCTATGTCGTCCGTTCCAATTCTGCTTTGTTGATCCGAAGAATAAGGGCTTCAGCTACTCTGGTCCGGCTTTACAACAGGTTTTACAGAGAGTGGCTGCGCTTGCAGAGATACGCTAATATGATTCGGATGGAAGTTATTCTGTGTGTCTGTCTGTTTTTCTGCTTTGGTCTGATATGAATGTAACCAATATCAATATCAAATTCACTTCATTTCAGCGCATCATTGTAAGAGATATCTGAACTAGAAACTCCACCTCACCTCACAAGTCAAAATCTTGAAGGCTGAAAATACCAAATGTACTCCCTTGGCATATATATGTGTGAAGTAGTCTATATCCTGTCCCATTCAAGAGTAGCCTATCCTGATCTTCGTGCGCCCACTTATAATTTCAATCACAATGTCCGACCCAACAGAGTTACCTTATGCGCATAATAGTAGGTGTCTATTAGCTGCTGTAGTATAAACGGCTTTCTGAAATCTTGCTTGATCCCAGGTAGCTTGCAAATATGGATAAAGCTTCGTGTGACACGAGTTGAGCGATCTGTTCCCTATTGACCATCACAGAGACGTATACTAAGGTATATAATGTGGCCCGATAAGAGGCATCATGGGTGGAGAAGCCACTAAGCCCATCGTTTTGAGTACACCTATATGTATGTAAGATTCGCGTCCCCCATGTAGAAGTTGCCGGTGCGATACCTGTCGATTCGGGAGACCCAATATTTGGCACCTTAGTTCTCCAAAGATAGGGTAAGACTTCAAAAAACTCGCAATCGCATTTCCAACCTTGACGAGTTGTTTGCCAGTTTGTCACGATTATTTGGAAGCCAAACTAGTATTCCTTTCCCTGGTCGTTAAATAGAAAGCGCTACGCCTGGGCTTCTCAGCCTCTCTGTGACGTGGCAACCCCCCCTGTCAAGGCTCTGACTGCAGAAAGCCCAGCATTTAATAAACAGCTATTAGTGGTGTGGATAGTTTGAGCACCTTGCTTTATGTTTGTAACCAAATATAGTCCACCTAATATTTCGTTGGAATATACAACTTCTCCCCCTTGATCAAATAATATCCAACTCGATATCACGACAGTCATCGTAAATTAAACTCGCGTCCCGCTTCTACCAATGTGTAAAGTGGTGATGTGATTGCCCCAAGCATCATAATATACGACCGTGACATGCAATGGTGCATTGGGGTCGGTACCACCCAGGTGCCAGGTTAGCCCTCCTCTTTTGGGTTGTAAGTTATAAGCCTAGGAGGTGGGGGGGGGGGGGGGGGGGGGGGTGAGCATGAACTTACTGAGACTCCGGAGTACATTTGACCTGTCCGGAAACTATATCTCTGGTGTCTTGCTTGCTATAGTCCGTCACTGCTTTGTCCACCGAGTCGGTCCGTTTGAGAGGATTCGTGTAGGTAACGTCACCAGACTTTTTGATCACCATGGCTCAGACAAGTATTGTATAGTATAAATGATTGGATGTCAAACGGCTGGTATGGGAAAGCCTGTGAAGATGTTTTATGATTCCATCACAGAGACAGGATGAACAAGAGACATATATATATCTCTCTTTCTCATCGTCTGCCGCGGGAACCGAGCCTAGCCTTTTGTCTGACATGGAGATGAAAGCCACCTGGGCTTAGGAACAGGGTTTAATACCAATAAAGATTTTGCTTATTCGTCGATTTTCTTCGACTTTTGATCGTTTTTCACTAGCTACATAGTTAGGCGGCTCTATTCGGTTTTTGATTAGTCCACGCATCACCTGGCCCCCGGGGCACGGATATTGCCGAGAGATGCTATGCCCTCTGATATTGATCCTGGCTAATTTGTGTGGGGCGTGTTTAGAGATGCTGTCATGCTGTCATGCTATCATCTGGTGGATGGTTATGGCTAGGATCCCACCATTGGGGGCCTATATATAACCCGAATGGGCATCCGATTCACCGAGTCCTTGCTTTTCGTCGTTTTGGGCCACGTTTTAATAAGCAAAAAATACCTGGGAAACCCAGAGAATAGAATAGCACAAATAGAAAGATGCAGAGATATAAACCCCTTCTCTAGGATTGCAGTTCATTCTCAGTACTTACCACGAATATGAGATTAGTGCTCAAGGCAGACGTATTCCCATCGTAATGGTTCTATTCACGGCGATCACTACTTTGTATATATGGCCTGGCCCCATTTGGGCTGCCGTACGTGAGGCTGATTGGGCTGACTTTACCGCCCGGGGAAACCCACGCTAGCCTCCTTCGGAGTCCACTCTCTCCCCCCTTCAGACGACATGGATGAGTTGTCATAGCCAAGTCTACTGAATTTACACTTTACACTACTGTATGCCGCTGATGTTGTGATTTTTGCTCAGCATTGACCCTTCGACTCTCACCAACGTCGAGTTATCCTCATTGGGCCCCATCCTCCAAAATGTCTGATAACACCAATAGCGATATCGAAGAAGGCACGCAGGCATACCGACCAGGAGGGTTTCACCCTGTCTATATTGGCGATGTGTTTAAAGACCGATACAAAGTCCTCAATAAGATTGGATACGGTGTCTATTCGACCGTCTGGCTTGTCAGAGACCTACAGCCGACAGAGTGAGTGAATTCCTTTGTAGAAAAAGGGAATAAATAAGAGGTAACACAGCCAAACAGGCCTGGTCTTGAAAATGAGTTCCGAGCTCTGAAAGTGCTAAGCGCCGAGTGCTATGATGGCACGCAAGCCCCAATCTTCGAGCGAGAGATCTTGACTCATCTCCGGAATGGGGACCAAGAGCAGATGGGTTACGACCACGTTTGCCATATGGTGGATGACTTTGAGCATAGCGGACCCAACGGAACTCATGTCTGCCTGGTGTTTGAGCTGATGGGCGAGACATTACGGAGCTTTGGTGCTTGGTTTATCGAAAACAGACTTCCGAACTCTGTAATGCGGAGGTTCACCATTCAACTCTTACTGGTGCTTGATTTTGCCCACGAACATAATGTTATTCATACGGGTATAATATGCTCTCTCTCCCCCATTCTTTTGGGCAGTTCATGGCTATTCTATGCTAATCTCTTCTTTTTTACCATCAGATATCAAACCGGATAACATCTTCGTCAAGTTCAGGGACTTTTCCCTCATAGAATCTGGTTACCTGACCAACGTACCGATTCCCGAACAGGATCGGTCCGAGGAAAAGTACTCGGTCATCCCCTCAACACCCCTACGCCGCTATTACTTCGACGACGCCGACAGTAAGCGCGTCGATGAATTCGATATCACCCTTGGAGACTGGGGCGTCTCCAGCTGGATAGACCGACATCTCAGCGAGACGATCCAGCCCGTGGCACTGCGCTCTCCTGAAGTCCTGATTCAGGCGCCGTGGAACGCGAGCACCGACTATTGGAACCTCGGTTGTGTCGTGCTCGAACTTTTCCGGGCGGTCCGCATGTTCAGCGGATTGGTCCCGCCAGACGGTCATTACGAGCTCAAGAAACACCTGAGAGAGATTGTGGACCTGTTTGGGCCGTTTCCAAAGGAGCTTTTGGAGAGAGGAAATAAAGAAATTGTCCAAGATATCTTTGATGACGATGGTCGGATCAAGGACTCGCCGCCAATGGATCGGCCGGGGCTGGCATCGGAAGCATTCATGCCAGGCCTTAGACAAGACGTCAGGGATGAGTTCGCTTCGTTTTTGTATGCGACGATGAAAATTAATCCCGATGATCGGGTTTCGGCTGAGGACCTCTTGCGGCACCCCTGGTTAGGTGCACTTTAGCAAAGAGATCATTGGAGATAATTGGAGGAGGAATTGTTGGGCCCTCATAGGCTTCTGCTCCACAAGCGAAGACCTAGTGCATAATCAAGTCTGCTCTCCTATACCTTTGCATGAATACTTGAAATGGGAGTCAGGAGACGAAAAATGGATTATGGATTATGGATTATAGATATGAAAATAGCTCGCTAATCAAGAATGCAGTAATTAAAAGAGCCCCGAGCTCTTTTTGTGTTCTATGTTAATAATTATCCATCTACAAGCCATGTCTAATATACATCTCTCAGTGGAGCTTTAAAGCCTTGACAATCCGCGGGAAGATTGTCAAAGCATTCAGATTATTGATCTGACCCATTTCCACCGTGGTAAAGTTACCATTACCCTGGATCGCGGATAATCCCGCCGATGCCTGCGAGGCAGGAACATACGGATCTGCACGCGTTAGTATACCGCATCTGCACGTCTCGGGGGACGTTCCTAGCACTGTCCACTTACAATCAGTTCCAACCACGATCTGATCCGTGCCAATGAAGCTCTTCAAAGCTGCGAGCTGAATAGCAGAAGTCGAAGCCGCGGTATCAAAATAATATCCGGCGAGTTGCGCCAGGGATTCGGGGACTGGCAGCCCACCTAACCAGGGAAGGGAGGCCATGCCAGCGATTCGGGTAGCCAAGAAGGGGATTGCGCCACCACCGTGAGCAAAGATCATCTTGATATCCGGATATTGCGCACGTTGACCCGTCAGCAGCATGTTCTCAATGGCACGCACGGTGTCGAAAGGATACTCGGTCATCGGGATGGGCCAGCCATTGGCGACAGATGTGCATTCCGGAGAGGCTGGGTGGACAAACACGCTGGCATTGCGTTTATCCAAGGCCGAGAAAACGGGGTCGAGGGATTTGTCACCCAAATACGTGCCATTGGCGTTGGTGTACAGTCCCACGCCGACAAACCCGAGGGTATCTAGGCAAAACTACGATTTTAAAGTTAGATTTGACCAGGTTGATATGATCTACTAGGGGTGGAAGGGTACCTTCAACTCCTCGACGGCCTCGTCAACGTAAGGGAGAGGGAGAAGGCAGAGGGCTCCAAGTCGAGTTGGGTAAGTTTGAGTGTAGTTATGAAGCAGGAGGTTGACTCTGCGGGCTAAAGATTTGGCCTTTTTGGCCTCTTTTAGGAAAAAGACGCCGGGGGCGCTGACACTGATTGTCGAATAATTTACCCCAAGGCTGTTCATGGTGGTAATATGGGAATCCAGTGTCCAATCTGAGACAGGGAAGCCATCTGTATACAAAGTGCCATTCTTGACTGGGTAGCCTGCAGAGATCAATTCTTCCCTCCAAATGGATGGAACGACATGGGAATGAACATCGATCTTATAATTCGAGCTGACGGAATCAGTGAGGGTATGGCCGGTTGCTAGGCATGCCAGGGGAATTCCCAACAGGAGTTTCTGCAAAATAGAAGGCATCAGGATGTACTTGCCAGGCCGAGGGGTGTGTAAAACAAAACAAAAAAAGAAAGCAATTCAAGGTTCAAGGTACTAAGGTAGTTAATAGGAGCATTAATTTCCAAAAGGACTAAACATCCCAGTCAACTATTTTGAAAGACGCGTGGAAGGTGGAGTTTCACCGCTTGATTCTAGGTGCCTATAACCAATATGGATTAGACGTCTATCGCTAGCATGTTCCTGTAGATATAGTTCGCATGGAGTACAGGGTAACTACATATTATCCGGGGCACAGGTTAAAAGGCCAGGCCAGAACTATTATCGACTATGATCGACTAGTCATAGTTCCGCCTTTTTTTTAAAGCCCTTCACAACGCCATTCGCTCCTTACAATGCGCTTCTCCACCGAGGTAAAACGCCGGATCTCCTAGGTATGTCTCAACACCCGCTGACAAAGCCTTCGTTGATACCTAGTCCGATCGGTGCTCCGTAGGTGAAAGCAAGATACTCCGTACGGAAATTGCAATAATAAATAAGTTACGGAGTAATCGCGACATGTTTGGGGGCCAGAAGGTATTCTGTCTTGGCAATACCAATTGTCTCACTTCGGGGCTGTATAGGCCCTAGACTGCATTTCACCCCTACATACGGAGTACTCCGTACCCTCTGCAGATCCATTCGAGCCAATGCATTGAATACAAGACTGTAGCTATATCTGGGTGCATTCATATCACATGGGGCCCCTCCTTTAGTATAGTTAAATTGCAATACCCTAAAGAGTTACGACAAGCAACCATGGAATACAACATAGTTATAGTGGTATATATGGAAGTTAATTTTAGGTTTCTGGAAGATTTGGGACCGGAATATTCCAAATATTTCTATAATGAGTACTCCGTAATGAGTACTCCGTAATGAGAACGGACTTCCGCAACGTCATTGACAGAGTCATGTCAGCGATTGCACCCCCAGTCGCCGCTAATATACTATTTATCCGGGCAGCTGGAAAAAATCCCTTAAAATTTTCCTGGCATAGAGATCATTTAATATGGGGCTTTTATGGCGGTTTAATTCATGTCCCTTCTCCTCACTCTGAGTCGGACATCGATGTATTATGGAGACATTCTTTCTGCCGCGATCCGAAGTAAGTCGAGGTCCCACCCAAAGGCAAAACATCCTCTCCATGGGGTTTTCTCCTAACTCTGTATCCATCTAGGTTGAGAATCGTGGGCCCATATTGCTGATCATCAATGGCACGATAACAGGCGTCGCGACGCTCATTGTGGGCCTTCGCGTGGTTTCAAGGGTCTTCATCGTGAAAATGTTGGGTGTGGACGACTGGATAATGGTGGCCGCGACGATATTCGCAATTTTGAATGTGGTGATCGCGGGACTTGGTACGCCTTCTGTCCCTTATATGGTCATCCCATCTCTAACATGCTATAAATAGGAGTCAAGTATGGGACAGGGAGACACAAATGGGATCTCACCAAAGCAGATGTTGTGCCTACAGCGAAGGTATAGGGGAAATGGGAACATCAATCATAAGAAGAAGGCTAACCGATGTTCGCAATATAGGTTCGATACGTGACTCACATCATTTATACCCTAATCAGCGGTCTGATCAAGGTATCAATCTGTCTGCTATACCTACGCGTGTTCCCTAACATCCGAATAATCTGCCTTGCAACAATCGCATTCGTCACAGCCATGAGTGTCGCAATTATCCTCGCAACCATCTTTCAGTGCTCCCCGGTCGATGCTGTCTACGACGAACAGAAATATAAACATTACACCTGCTTCGCATCTATTCCGTTCTGGTATGCGACCGCCGCGCTGTCTCTGGTGACGGATATTTGGATTCTTCTCTTGCCACTAAAAACAGTTCTAGGACTTCATCTTAGAACTAGGAAAAGATTCGTCATTGCCGGGTTGCTATCATTGGGATCTTTGTATGTGCAAAGCGTGCTGTTTATTTGATATATACGTTAATGCTAACTGGATAAAACAGTGCATGTATAGCCAGCATCGTGCGGATGGTCTATATTGTGAAATTATATCAAAGCTCAGATCCTTCCTGGGATACCTTTGGGATTTCTGTTTGGTCAGGAATTGAAATAGCTGTCGCTATCATTGCGGCCAGTATCCCGGCAACCAAACCGATCATGAACAAGCTATTTCCAAAACTGGTTTCTAGCAGCACTGGCGAATCACTCTCTGCCAGTCACCGAGTTTATCCTTCCGGTAGTCGAAGTCAAAGTACTCCACGTCGCTACCGCAGAGATAGTATTCCGCTCTCACTTTTCACAAGGAGAGAAGGAAGTGATACGGGGGATGATGAGTCTACAAAAGCAATAACACATACAAACGGACCATGATATCAAAAAGTAGTGGAGGAAAGCAGGATAGGAATCAAAATAACTGTATATTATATATGAATATCAACAGGGCTCGGGGACAATAAGAGAAAGAGGAAAAGTAGGATCGAATAGATTTCTGCCGAAGCCCTCGCGCCAACATCAAGTTTTAACGCTTCGCACCTCCTTGGAGGCGAACAGGAGATAGATCAACATGACTGCATTTGTACCTATCGACAGGACTCACTCGGGGAAAATAAGAGGAAGAAGAGAAGGAACTACTACTAGAATGAGACACCAACGACTGTCGCGTGTACTTCCATCCCTTGCCTAGGATAGTAGCCTCGGATGATAGCTTGCGGAGGAGACGGAGCATGTTCGCGGCATTATTGCGGTTTTGGGTATGGATATCGCCACTGAGTCTCCTTTCACTTCCAACGTGAAGCACGGGAATTCGATCACCGGGGGCGCAGCCTCGGTATGTCATCGATGAAGCATCTGATGAACTCTTCTCCACCGGGTTGGAGAAGCTTTTGGACAGGGCCGTCGGTGACGGCACTTGTCACTTGTGGGTCTTGGGTTCGGCTCGTGATCTTCATCCAAGGGAGATACCAGATCAACAGGCATCGGCTTGATGTGGAGGCGATGTGGGATATGAGGGCGACTATGATTATCCGGATGACAGTTGAGTGACAGTGCATCATGGTGTTTGAGGCGCTTGGTATCGACAACAGAAGCTATGTACATATACGCGGCTCATCGAACAACCCAGGATCCCAAGGGACTTTGAGTTCCCTACCAACTTTACTTGGCGTTCGACGTTGGTGCACAATCCAATAACGACCGGGACATCCTGATACTGGTGTTCAGAGCGTTTGAAGTCGCCAGGCCTCTGAACCTTGTTGACCGTGGCTTTAGCCGCTGTTCAACTTTTCGAATTGCATCAGGCGGTTATTTCACTTGGAATCTGATCATGGTGGTTTTCTAAGCTTTTCAGAAGCCTCTGGGTCGTCACTCTTCTGCTTGTCTGATAGTCACTCATGCTTGATTTCTTTCTAGGCAAGGGAAAAGGAGACATGGTAGCAGAGCCTTCCATTTCCGGGTTGCACACTTGGCTGAAGTGATCGGAAGAAGATGGGGCTAGACCATTTATCTCCTCACATTTGACGGTTCGGGCTCCACGTAGAATGAAGCCAGGGTCAAAGATGACTAGGAAAGACATTCTGATGTACACATATTAGTAAATGTTCATGAATATGGCGGTTTCGGTTCGTACCCAAGATTGATTTCAATATACTGGCCCCGCAGAGAAACATATTCATAAGGACCTTCGTCATTCAGATGAATAAAGCCTGGGCATCATGCTCCCCAGTCTGCTTCAGTGACAATTTGCACAAGCTGGCATCGTTTCATCCCACCAACGAAATCATGGGAACACAAGAGACAAATGGGCCTAGCTTGGCTTGCTGTCTATCCTTGGTATGTCCATGGATTTGGCAAGTGTGCGTAGCACAGTGAGGGTTTCAACAACATCTCTGAAGTTGCTCCCATGAGGATCAGGTGTTATTAGGAGAACGCTAGCTCTCTAACGAGATTCAGACGCAGGGAGGCACGAGGAAATTGGATATATTCCCATGATGCTTCGGTAGATTGTGTGGTAAAGACCAAACCCCCCAATGGAGGTTTGGTAGTGTGTAGAAATGCAACGAGAATCATGAAGAGTCTCCACAAGAAACTCACGTCCATAATGGACGATCTCCAACTCTGCCCGGGTATAGCAAGGTTTGTTTAGTTTTTCGTTGCCTGGATGCACTGATTGTGGACCCAGCTAATGGCGAATATATTGGTGGTGTCTCGATGGTGTATCAGGTTGTTGACCTTTGTATCCGAGCCCCTCCGATATCACGCTCCTTTCCGTGTGGCCTTTCCTTGCTCACTGTTTAGGTGATAAGAGCCTTGTTGGTGTTTATTTTGCTGATCCGAAGAGCATGGCAAGTATCCTTTTTATCGTTGGATGAGTGAGCTTCGCAGCGGATAGTAGCTCGTGCCACTCATCCTGGCCTGCGGGTATAAAGAACCCAGAAATAGGCTGGGATGAGGCACAGTTAAAGGTGATGAGGATAATGAGAAGGTAAGTTATTGGGTGGTATATTGGACTGGACTATGTCTGGTCACGAGGATTGGAGAAATGCACTTTCCTGATTTGGCCACTTTTGCCACTTTTGGGCGGTTTAAGGTCGATGTTTTCCTTTTCCCTCTTAATTTCTTACTTTTCACTTTCTCCTCAAGTCGGAGCTCCCGCCCTTTTTGAAAGGGCCATCTCAAGGCTCATCCTCATACCTGATATACCCTATTCGGGCCAAAGGATAAAACAGGTCATCGAGTGAGTGAAGCCACGGGTGTCTATTGTACCATTTTCTTACTTCTTGTGCTTATAGTCACCTTCTTACTCTCCTCCATAGCCATCTAGGGCAAGGCTCCTGGCATACCATGTTTATGGGTTGCTGGACGTACCGGAAATGACATGGCCTGCGTTCATAGCCCGCCCGTCACCAAAAGGTCAACGGGATTTGGGGGCAAGGAGCCTAACAGATGTCTGGCATCGAGGCTGAAGAGAGATCCCCCCTATCCCTTGAAGTCGGTGTCTCCGAGTCATATCCTCGGTTATGTCAGGATGAAATAATTTGCTGGTTGTTGGACAATCCAGCCAGTCAAGTATGGAGCCTAGAATGGACCATTTGCACGATTCTACGGAAGTGAATGGCAATATACCCAGCATAGGGAGAATCCACAACCCGCACCACTCACGAACATCCGATCCATCCATAACTAAATGCGGGAATATGGCCCGTAACACACCCAAGCACGCTAGCCGTATTGTGCTTGGAGATTTCGGAACATTCTTATCAACATGGCCTGAATGTTAATGGAGGCCACGGAAGACTCGGTACATCACCGAGGGAAGCTGTAACAGCTTTCTCTAATCGCGAAGGGAGATCTACCACAAGCATACCGCGATCATGTCACCCCCATCTACTTCACCCGCCTGTGACCTCTTAGCTGTCCGCCTGCTACGAACTTCACATTGCGAAACTTCAACATCCGAACCACCTCGCGATTTCTCTGAGCGTGATTCCCACATCAGTCTTCCATCTCCAGAATCGGACTTCCATATTCCCGATGACGCTGAACATTTGGCTCTCCGAACGCGGCGACGAACAACCAAAAAAGGTTGAACAGATCCAAAGGGAGATTAACCGCTTGACTCTAACCAGGAGGATTGAGGAGATCGTAAGGAAGATCGGCACAAATAGGGAGACAACTCAATACCTTTTGATTACAAACTTGAGCGATGCCCTACGTGACTACCTTCTGAATAAAAGGATGGGCGGCGTGCGACTCACCGTCGACGATCACAATATACTACTTAGGATCATGTCGAGCCTACAGCACGAATATATAGTTGGCATGTTTTCTGCTGTCTTCCTAGGCGCGGTGGCTATCACGGGTTTGCCAATCCCAACTTTGAGCTGGAAAGATTTGGACCATAGTTGGTTTCCGGTGCACAGGGCGTGGATACATTCGCCGGAATTGCCTTGACAAGCGCGATCCAAGCGAGGCATTCGTGGAGATATGGCTTAAAGAAGAGGATAATATCATGTATCTCATCTGCTTTGGGACGAATATATTTTATCATCTGTTCTTACTCTCTCATCGAACTACGCAGCAACTTCTGCCTTGGACATCCAAAAAAAAAACCATACCCAGTTTGGCAAACATAATATTTCGTTCCTAGGAATTGTTTCATAGTTCGGTTAAACGATCCTGGTCACAGTAACCTCCGTATAAAGTTAAACGGGAGCAAGGTGTGATAGGGCTAGTTAGTGTAGATTTATTGGTCGCCTTTTACTCCGAGATATAAGGAACTCCAATTCTTGCCTCCGTCAGCTTGAACACATTGGAGCTTGCAATGGGAAAATAGATGGACGAGCAACGCTTGGTATGTAACAAACATCTCTCTATCAACGTAACGTATAAACATGGCAACATAGCGAACCCGCTTTTCATGGGATCATCGGCCGATCCTCTCTATCCTCCAATTCTACCGCCGCATCATCATCCCTCCCTTCTATGATATCCACCGGCTCCGATTGCCTAGGTACAGTGCGGTCACGCGGCCGGACCGGCCGGCGAGAGACCTTACCAGACACAAACCCAGCGACATTCTGAATGAGCTGCCACAAGCGGTCTTCCAGTGTTTCAGGAGCAGGGGTATTCAGATGTCCGCCAAGCGCACCAAATTCAGAAGAACTGGTTGCGGCCAGTGTATGTTCCTCGGCTTCGACCTTGAACTGATACTTCAAGCAGTCCTTGACAGTAACCAAGCCGGTGAGTTTGCCGCGGTGTTCGACGAGAATAACTCGCGGACCCATCTTCTTGAAAATCTCCATGACCGTTTCGAGAGGATGGCGCGGGTGAACAGTCAGCGGTGTGTGGTCGACATATCGTGAGAAATCGACGAAAGATGCTCCTGCGCTCCGCTCGATTGCATCGAATGTATCTGATGACCGGGCGTTACGCGAGACGGATGCCCTGCGCGCAACAGCTGCATCGGCTGCGTCTTTGGTGAATACACACCGAGCATTTGGCGCGATCATGCCCTGGTTGCGGGCGCGGTCGATGGCGTATCGGAGTTCGGTTCGGCCGATGTATCCGACTAGGGTTTTGGAAGTGCGGTCCTCCACGACGGGGAAGCCTTGGAATTTGTTGTCGTTTAGGAGATGTTCTGCTTCGCGTACGGGGAAATCCGATGCTGGCAGCGAGAGCGGGCCTGTGGTCATTGCGTGGGATACAGGTACGTTGAAGACGTGGTCTTCTTTGTTGTCTAGGAATGGGAACCCGTTGAACCAAATCATTCGATCGGCGATACCGCCGCTGCCGAATCGATCGCCAACGGCTTTGGTGACGCCTACCACGATCTGTACAAGGAAAGTCAGCATGGTCAAATGAAACAATGCCACTTGGAATGAAGACTTACCATGGTCGGTAGAATGTAGGTCAGTGCGCCAGTAAGCTCGAACATGATGACCGTTACAGAGATGGTTAGATGCATGATTCCACTGAGGGCTGCTCCAGCTCCCAGGAACGCATATGTTCCCGGTGTAATGCAAGGAACGTCTGGATCACACGAAGCAAAGAATGCCGATTGCGGGAATGTTTCATATAATGCCTGTACCATGATTCCAACCATGCGTCCGAATGAAGCCCCGACGGCCATCGAAGGCACGAAGATACCGGCTGGCACCTTGCAGCCGTAGGAAATAATTACCAGGCCAGTGCGAAGAACAGTCGCAATAGCTAGTGAGAAGACCATCGACCATCGGTTCTTGGATCTGCAATAAGTTAGTAGTGTCCTCCCATGCATATGGAGGGGTATGTTCGTACTCGCATAGTCCTTGATAGTCATGGCCACCCTCACATTCGCGGAATAAGATCTCCATCATTGCGGTCATGTTGATCTTCAGAAACATGTTGGGATAGCACAGTATCGCAGTAAGCCCCGCGAGAACAACTGACTCGGTTATGGGCCACTGTGAGAGGTATTTCTTGCGAAATGCGGCCACTCGGAGGTTCCACTTCATTACGAATGCACCGTAAAGTCCACCGAAGACACCGAGGGCAATAAAGAAGATGAACTCGAAAAAGTGCCATGTGCGATCATACTCCACTTGAAACATGACCAATTGACCGGTCCTGAAAGGATTGACAGCCTAGAATGGATCAGATATGGTTCAAAGTCAATTGAAAATACGGGGAACGTACTGCCAGCACACTGGTTGCCACCAAGGCACAGAAATAGCTGCGCCAAAGAGTCTTGAGGGGGAAATAGTTTGCCATTTCCTAATAACAGTCAGCCTTCATCCCACCAGGTAGCGCGCCATTAAACTCACCTCCAAGGAGAACAGCACGCCTCCAATTGGACTGCCAAAAGCGACAGCCACACCAGCTGCCGCTGAGGCAGTCAAGATTTCTCTCGTCTTCGATGCATTTTGTTTGTATTTACCAAAGAACCGTGATATCACGTTTCCGGTACACACAGCAAAATGCACACTAGGGCCCTCTTTTCCAACAGACAAGCCGGACGCAATAGCTAGTGGAAGGGCAATTGACTTGATTAGAAGAGTCCAGGCACCTAGGAAACCCTTCATGACGAAGCCAGCAATAATGCATTTGATCTCTGAGATACCAGAGCCAGCGGCGTACGGCGCAAATGATTTGACCAGGACTGCGGCGATGGATGAAAGTAGCAACTATCTCGCAAATTAGCCTATGGATTCATAATTTCTCAAGTATTAGTCGGGCATAGGTCTTACCGCGCCAAAGAAATAAAAAACATAATTTAACAGCCAAAATGAAGTCCAATGTTTCCACTCGGGGCAGCCTATCAAGGAAAAAGGTTAGTTTATAAGGATCTCGCTGTACAACCTACTGAACGTACCATTCTCAGCGCCCCAGCAGCAGAAAGACTCGTTGAGATAGAATGCGGTAGTACAATGGCCCAGCTTAATATCAGAGAGCCATTCCGTGATGATATTGAGTACGGCCGAGTTTAATCCAATTGCCATTCCCACAAGCGTAACAACAAGCCATGCCTGGCCTGCATCGTACGACTCGTACATTTTCCGTCTCCAGCCAAAGATGCCTTCCTGATCCCAGAATCTAATGCCACTGCGCCGTTTCGCGCGCCGCCGTGACTGCTCATAGACAGCATCTTGAACCCAGTCTATTGTGGTGAAATCTTCATAGCGCTTGATCCCACTGATCTCTTCTGAAATGGCGGGTGCTTCTTGGTTGTCGGAATCGGCTTGTGGGTCGATGGGGGGAATAGAACGACCAGATGGCCTTCGTGAGCTGCGCCGCTCTCGTGAAACTAAAAGGGACCTATCAAAGGCGGGGGAGAGGCGTGGAGAGGTCATAACATTGATCGAGGTAGGGTCAGCATAGTCGATTTAAGGTTGACTCGATGATCTGTTCTTGTGTCCGCGATGGACGTCGCAATTCGCTGCGAGAGGACGAACTCGCCGGATTTGAAGTCAGATCTCCCTGAGGTGATTCTGTTCAACACCTTTATGAGCGACAATTCAGAAGAGGTAAATAGAGGTCTTGAAAGTAGATGATGTGACAAAGCGAAGTCGCCAAGTATCCATGGATCGATAACGGAGCCTCCTGAGATAACGCGGCCACGCGTTTTACTCTTCCTCGACTCCACGATCGCACCCACTTACGTCTACAACGGGAATACTGGACTAGCGCTGCAAATTGTAACCTTTTGTTTGGCCAATACTTTATCGCACCAGAATTAAACACCATGGCTCCAAAGACCGTGGGAGAGCCGGATGAGATCACCGGACAGAGCGCACTTCCGAGTAAGTCCCAGACACTACTATTACTTTGGAGTGACATACTAACACGTTTCTATAGTTGCTCGAATCAAGAAGATTATCCAGTTGGACGAGGATATCGTACAATGTTCGAACAACGCAACCTTCGTTATCGCAATGGCTACCGTGCGTCAAACCCTCTACCTCCATGCCTCGCACACCGGCTAATACTAGATTTAGGAGATGTTCATCCAATACCTTGCTGAGCAAGGGCACAACGTGGTCAAATCTGAGCGAAAACCACGCAAGACCGTCCAGTACAAAGATCTCGGTTGGTTATGCCTATCATGTCTATAGTTGGCAAGAGTCAAACAGCATGCTAATGTGCAATAGCTTCGGCGGTATCACACACCGACAATCTCGAGTTCCTTTCCGACGTGATCCCTAAGACTACGACCTACAAACAATTCAAGGAGAAGAAGGCGAAGGATGCGGCGAATCAAGGCGCCATGGAGAAGGGCCAGCGTACTCTCAACGGTACTGGTGCACCTCCGGCACCAGAAAATGGCACAGGTACGGGAGATGCCACCCCACAAAGAGAAGATTCAAAGGCAACATCTCCGTCGGTTCCTCGGCCTATGGTCCCTGTAAGCGCGTTGATTGCGGACCGAACAGTCGAGCCCGTGACCACCCATGACCATGATGTGGAAATGCAAGATTGATTGCTCCATAGTGTCCCTTTGGTTTTCTTGAATCTTGTTATTTGCATAGGAGTTTTCTGATGGGTTTCCCTGCGCATTGGTTTTGGGATTTGTATGGTCGCATTGGGTCGGGTTAGATATTAGCCAGAAAAGAAAATGAGATAGTATACAATTGACGAGTCAGTTTTAAACATAAGCATCAATAATTCAACAATATCATTAATAGAAATAAGTTAATGTAACTTATATACAAAATAGTATAAATGTAGAATGTTTTTCTTGTTAGGGAGTGAACGGGAACTGATCAGCCAATGACAGGCCCCGTGATTCCGATCGCTAGCGAAAGCTCTGGCTCCAACTTCAACTTCCGACTTCATCCACCCTCTATCCTCACCTCGCTCTCCACAACTCGCGGCTCAATTCCCTCCGTGGTCAATTGCCCTCACAATGTCGCTCTCCTCCGCTTCCAGCACTCTGCTGCGCACCGTCGCTCGGCAGCAGCTGCCCACTTCCCGCGCCGCCGTCACCTCCTGCCAGCAGCGGAGGGGAGTTGCCGATGCGAAGTCGTCCTTCGAATCTCCCTTCGCCAGCGCTAACGAGCGTGGCTCGACCCTGAAGATCCCCAACTTCAGCAAGTACAAGTCCAACAACTCGCCCCGCTCCAACCAGGTCTTCTCCTACTTCATGGCCGGCTCCCTCGGTCTGGCGACCGCTGTCGGTGCCAAGGCTACTGTCCAGGGTAGGTTTTTGCGAACTCCTCGAATCAGAAAGAGATGGGAAACAACATTGGCATGGAATACAAGGGATTGAACAAGATTATTGAATCATCGGGGAAATTCGAGCGACTTTGAACTCACGACTGATGTTATTTCTTTCTCTCCAGATTTCCTGGTCAACATGTCCGCCTCCGCCGATGTCCTGGCCCAGGCCAAGGTCGAGATCTCTCTCGGTGCCATCCCCGAGGGCAAGAACGTACGTGTTTCCATTCGCCACCTCATTCGACACATGCCAGTATCCAGTATCCCTATCTAACACCCTTTCCAACAGGTCATCATCAAGTGGCGTGGTAAGCCCGTCTTCATCCGTCACCGCACCCAGGGCGAGATCGATGAGGCCCGTGAGGCTAAGTGGGAGGGTCTCCGTGACCCCCAGCCCGATGAGGACCGCGTCCAACGTCCCGAGTGGCTCGTCATGCTCGGTAAGTAAACCTGCGATTCGCAAAGCTGCAACATTCTAACTCTCCTTCTCCCTCTACAGGTGTCTGCACCCACTTGGGTTGTGTCCCCATCGGTGAGGCCGGTGACTACGGCGGCTGGTTCTGCCCCTGCCACGGTTCCCACTACGATATCTCCGGTCGTATTCGCAGGGGCCCTGCCCCTCTGAACTTGGAGGTTCCCGCCTACAACTTCCCCGAGGATGAGACCCTGGTTATCGGTTAAGCGAATTTCGAATACACCCTTTTTTTGATCGCCGCCAACGGGCGGCTTGTCTCATTAGAAGTGTCGATGAGATAAAGATGGATGGATTATGTGTCCTACCTATCTGTGTATGTGCTTGTGCTTGTGTGTGTTGTTTTTCCCCTTTTTTAGACAGAGCGGCCGTGTGTCTTGTCAAGATTAAGAGACCTGTGTTTTAATATGGACAAAAAAATGAGCCTCTTTCTTCCTTTGTTCCTATCTTCCTGGATCTTGATCTTTCTCCATGGCAAACACACGAGCTGTGGAGTTCAGAGGATATCCTATGGTCTCCTTAAGTACATATGTTCTTTATTTAGTGTATCACCTAGTCATGTTATTTCTTTTGTTCTAGATCAACGCTTCTTTGGTTCTTTTGTAATAGCCAAAATTAACGCCAATGCTTCGGTGTTTTGGTATATATCCAAATAATGCTCAAGTAGTCGTACACTAAATTCAATTCCAAGCTTATATCCAACTGCTTATCTATTTTTCTCAATTCTATGTACAAGTATAACCACCCCAAGCAAAAGGGCAAGTTATTATCAAAAAAATACCAAACATGAACCAGATATTGAGTTCTCGCTGGTAATGCAATATAACATGCTCAAAGGAAATGATTGTTTTACCGAGATCGGATCAGGGCGAAGAGTAGGCCCGTCACAGCTGCACCAGCTGCCGCACTCTGAAGAGCCACAGCAGTGAGATCGTATTGGGAGGCAGCAATGCTGCGATCACTGAAGAACTCGCCAACCACCTGCTTCCAGTACTCGAGCGACAGAACCGGCGAAGTAATGTTCGCGAGACGAGTCTGGAGAGACTGGGATGCATTAGCATCAGTCACCGAGATAACAGACCCCGTAGTAGCCGCATCTGTCCCCGGCACAGCAAGCTTCGGCTCAATCAAAAGAGAAGGAGCGGTCTCGACTAAGTTCTCATCGGTAGAATCAATAACTTCGGGGAGGATGGTGGTATTCGGCAACGCCGAGATCGAAACAGCGCTCTCGGCAAACATAGCGCGATTCAGGACCTTCTCTTTCTCCAATGCTTCAACAACCTTATCCTCGAATCCCTTGACGAGTCGCTTCCGACGCCACGGCTCCACGAGGATCTGGAAGACAAGGAATAGTAGGACGTTCACGCCCATCAAACCCCATGTTCCCCATGTCGACATGCGGCGGATCTTGTCAGACCAGACTTGCTCCTCGTGGTATCGGGAAAGGATGCTCTTGCTCAGTTGTCCGGCTGCCTCCTCGGCTTCGCGCTCTGCAGCTGATAGAGCTTGCGAGGTTTCGGTCTCGGCGACCTCGTTTGTGTGGTCGTTGCGGTAGAGGAGGGTGAATCGTTCCAGGTCTGTTGAGGACCAGGCATGCTTGCGTTGGAGGAGCTCGTTCACTTCGCGTTGGGAGGTTGAGCGGCGGTTAATTGCTGCAGCGTACTCTTCCTTGGCTTGCTTGACCTTCAATCGGGCGGTCCGGAGTCGGCTCTCTGGATGGTTGAGCGGGATTAGTATCTGGGATTGAGCGGGTTGGGTTTTTGGCGGTGGTCCTATGCTACATACCGTGGAACTGGATATCGTTCTTCAGAGCTTCGATGCTGGAATATCCAGTCAGGTCATTTAAACGCTGACCCGCTACAAAAACGTTGGATTGCACATTGTCCATCACTGTGCTGAACTGCTTGGACCATTTTGACCGACGGCTTTCCAAGTACGAGGGCAGGCCCCCGCTCTTTGTACCAGCGGAACTAGCATCTTCCTCAGCCGAAGCTGACTGCTCCTTTTCATTCTCCTTTGTCTGTGGTTGTGCGGTGGTCTCATCGGTTTCTGTCACAGGAGGTACTGAATCGAGGGAACTGCCCGCCTCCACACCCGGGATCGGGGCCGGGTCGCGCGCGGCGAGCTCCAGATCGGCCAGTTCCTTCTCCTTTTCCCTGATTAACCTCTCCGTATCAGCGGAGAACTTCTCTCGGTCATTGAAGGCCGAATATATGCCTGGCTGTCGGCGGAATTGGCATTGTACGCAGGCGGAGAAGCTCCGCGGAGTCGATCTGGTGACGGAGAATGCAGGGCGGAAGTGCGACCGCACTGGGGAGGAGGAAGTGCTTGTGAGTTGGAGGCTTGACCGGAAAGATTGCCTAAGCAGCTGTGGCATAGACTGCATGGCCAAAACGAGGGCCACAGGCTTGTGGCAGGAGGTGGTGGTGGTGCTAAAGAGAACGAGGATCATCTCGGGACGGGACTTGGCCTCGGATAGCCTTATCAGATTGCTGTTAGTGTAGCAAGTTTCGCACGTTTCTATGAATATAATCTTGAAATTTTCTATTGTGTAGTATACACATATTTGGCTAATTTCATTTACTGTTCCGATATATTAGTGAAATGGGGTTTCCTAGGTTATCCCACTTCCGACATCCATAGCTCCGGCTACAGAACACATGCCAAGAAAGACAACAAGCAGCAAAAATATTGAAACACTAGGAAAATATATGTAGCAAAGGGAAAGAAACTATGTAACAAGAGCAGAGACAGACTGAGAACAAAGATCATAGGTCTGATCAAACTACTCAGTTGCCGAGAGAACTTCAATGCTTTCCAACCATCCACAGCTCTCTAAACCGACTATCCACCTCATCAACCAATTGCATCGGCTTGCCCTCTTCCACGAGCCTACCTTCATCCATAACAAAAACCTTATCGAAATCCATAACCATGTCGAGCCCATGGCTGACCATAACAACAGTGTATCCTGCAAACTCACGCCGTATAATATCCTGCATAGTCTTCTGTGTCGCCATATCAACACCACGGTTGACCTCGTCCAGGATAAGGACACCAGTATCACCCGGAGCCTCAGCCGCGGAAGTGCGTGACTTGATATAAGCATCCCCAATCTCGGCATCTAGATGCCGAGCATGAACACGCCGACGCAGGACCGCCCTTGCCAGGTTGAACAGCTGTTTCTGGCCATGGCTAAGCCCGTCGGCACTCAGTCCGGCCGTGAGCCCCCCACGCTCAGATACCAGGGCCCATAACCCTGTCATCTCGAGCACCGCCTGGCACTCCTCCTCGTTCGCGACGTTGAATGGGTCGAGATTTTTAAGGAAGGAAGTGCCGTCGGGGAAGAATGTTGAATCCTGTGGCACTGCAATAATCCGGCGGCGCAACGTGGAGCGGTCGATTGTCAGGAGTGAGACATCGTCGATGGTGAGTTCGCCAGTGCATGGAAGAAGTGGGTCTAAGAGGCGTAGCAGGAGGAGGATGATGGAGGATTTACCACTGTTGAAAGTAATCGTCAGTTTTAAGCATTTAAGCACTAATGCATACCGATAGATCTGTTTAAAGATCATTTTTTAAGACTCACCTTCCTGTTCTTCCGCAAATAGCTACTTTCTGTCCCCCTTCAATTGTGAATGTGAGATCTCGAAGTGCAAGCTTGTCCGAGCCTTCCGACTTCTCGGTTGATTCGGCACCGCTGTATGATGCAGACATATTTTTGACTTCGATCCTACCTTTCACTGGCCATGCAGCTGGGGGAATGCCATCCTCGCCAGGTAGATCTTCCGGAACAGTGTTGTCGCTATAAGACTTTAACCGGTAGACGGCCCCAATTGAAGTCTCCAGCAACGTATACATTTGCACCAGAGTAGCCAAAGTTTTCCCAAGGGTCATGATTGACACCAAACTTGCACCGGTGAAGCCTGTGTTGGGCCGAAGCTGAGTAGTAAGAGTGACCACTAACAATGCAATAATCGCCACGACCATGTCGAGCACAAAGGATAGCCATCGCTGTATCATGCTCAACTGATAAGCAGGGCGTTGCGAGGTGTCTAGGAGAGCATTGTTTACAGAGACGGAGTCCTCTATCCAACCAAAAGCTCGCAGGGTGGCTGCGCCTTTGATCGTATCCAAGAAGTGTGTGCTAGAGACATTAAAGGTTAGTAAAGGATACCACAATACAGTAGCAAGAGAAACATACTAAAGCGGGCTCTTTGCCTCTAGATCCAAGAGCCGAAGCTGGCGAGATGTGCGGAGATAGAATCTCTGAACGCCGTAAAGAATCGCCACAATGAAGGGATAAGTGACGAGAATATAGGGAGATGATGTTGCAACCACTGCCGCCCCGCCTACCGCGATCCAGGTTTGTAGGGACGTATTGATCAAAGCCTGTGGAAGCTCACCATCGAGAAGCGTCATATCCTGGGAAAACAGATTTGTGACGATGCCCGTGTCTGTCTGAGATAAGAAACGCAGCGGGGCGGAAATAACTGTTCGCAGAGCGGCCTCGTGTAGACGTGACCCAGCATTGCGAATGATTAATAGCATGCCGATGGCTGCCTCGCTGATGACTGTAGTCAAGGCCAGACATTGGAAAAGGGCATATATGCCAATGTAGAAAGACTTCGGTCGAGTGAAAGAATCCGTGCTCCAGTAGCTTAACCAGATCGTAGGGAAGTTGTAAAAGAATCCGCAAAGAAGACCAATCGAGAAGAAGCTGATGAGCCAGAAAGTACCAATGCTCCGGCAGTAGTGTGCGAAGATGGAAAGGTCACCCAGTTTTCTGCTCGATTTCTTGCCATCGGTTTCGGCAACGGATGCTTCATCGTCGGTAGTGCTTGCCTGAGCTGACTTCGTTTGAATCTCAATCCCAGACTGTGGTATCTTGGGTGTTGTTGTTGTTGTCGGATGAGATATACCGTTCGTGTCAGCCTGGACTCCAAGGCTATGGACGTATTGGCGATTCGCAACAAGATCAGGGAAACGACCTTGTTCCACAACGGTACCGTCAGTTCCCAGTGCAACGATATAATCGGCTGATGGGAGGTGTCGGATGGCGTTTGTACAAAGTATCACAACCGCCTCTCTTGCCTTGAGGATTCCTGAAGGTCCAAAAACATTATGGAAAATGTGTTCTTCTGTGTTGGAGTCTAGTCCACCAAGGGCATCGTCAAGAATAAGCACGTCACATTGCCGATACAATGCTCTTGCAAGTGAGATTCGCTGTTTCTGTCCACCACTGAGAGCGAGTCCGTCACTGCCGATCTTGGTTTGGTCTCCTTTGGAGAGAAGAGGCAGGTCCTGTGAGAGCATTGTTGCTTCAATGACATTGGCATATCTTTCCTCATCAAAAATTGAGAAGCCTATGATGGTGTCCCTAATACTTTCGTTGGGGAGGAAGGAAACTTGATCGCAGTATCCGATCCTGCGATATTTGGTTCGTATGAGGACTTCTCCAGATGCAATGGGAGTTTCTCCGAGCAAAGCTTTGCATAACGTCGACTTCCCAGAGGCAACGGGACCAATAACCATATTCAATCCCTGGGACATGGAAACATTGATGTTCTTCAGAGTCGAGACATCCTTTTCCCAGCCAAAGTCTGCGTTCTTGATCTCCACGCTCGATGGCAATTTTTCACTCGAATGCTCTTTCTCAGACAATGCGTTTGTTCCCAAAATCTGACGGAAGTCCTCCCTAGGCTCTTTCTCAAGGAACAGCTGAATTCGTGATAGACATGAAAATGCCGCAAGCAACTGAGGAAGAACTTGGAATAGCAATGACAATGGCCCTGAGAGAAGCTGGAGATATGACAGTGACGTGAAGATAGTCGTAACATTCAGTTCGCGAGATGAGAGAGCGAATGCAAAGATAGGGCCCAAGAGAACTGGCGTGAATCCAATTCCCACAGAACCGACGAGAAAAGCACGGAAGTGGCCTCCAGCCTTCAACTCTTCAAGACGCAGCCTTTGAATTGACTCTTCAACAGGTGCGGTGAGCCCAGATATCTTCAAGTGTTTCATATTACCAATGACATTCGCTGTATGACCGACCCGCCTCTGGATGCCTTTCATCCAAGCCATTTGCCTCGGGCCAATAAAACGCATTAGGACAGTCGAGGCGACGATGCAAATAAGGACGACCACCACAGGAGCCACAAATGCCGTGCCAAGCTGACGCTGAAGTAACCAGCACACAATAGCTACCTGGATAGGATTTGCCCAGAACTCGTGAAGCTGCATGAGACCCATCCTGATCCTTTCGACATCACTGCTCATAAGCGTAACAGCCGCCGAGTCGTCCGCGGCCGAAGTCTGTGCGTTGATCGTCTTGTCGTATATAGCAGAGACCAAAAGTGCTCGTGACATGAATAAGGCTCGTTCATGCAGATACCAATAAAGGGCAGTAGCCAGTGGCATTCCTATGTAGACTAGTATCGTAGCACCAATCAAACCGTAGCCCTTATTGGTAGTCAAGTAGTTTTGAGGTTCCTCGAGCGAGTTCAAGACGGCCTCGATAAGCAAAGGTTGACATAATGTAAATCCAATCAGGGCAATACGGGGAGCCATTGGCAGCAAGATTGGGACTGCCAATGCGCGAAAAAGTGTTTTCGTCAAGCCATTTTTGTCTCCGTTAAAACCGACGCGCTTTATATACTGGCCAAAGGATGCTTGAAGGGTCTCCACAGAGACACTATTGTCAAGTGGAAAGAGATCTGACAAATTCAGAACCGTTTTGTATCCTGACAGGAAGAGGGGGTTGAGCCAGAAGAAGCTGCCTAGTCCATACAGCCCAGTGGTTTCTTCGGGACTATGCGTTTTCCGGTCCCAGGATAACCAGCTCTGGAGATGTAGTGATTGTAACAAGACCAGAACAGCCTTCCAGACGATGGCCGCCGTGAAAATCCTCACATAGGTAATCTCATTATGGCTCTGGGCCAGCAGCCAGAGGGATCGCACTTGCGCGATATCAAAGAGGATAGTCAGGGAGAGAAAGGCGCTGAGCAAGATAGAGGGTCGGGGTGAGCGGGAATGCTCTAGAGAAATCAGGACGGATATGGCTATCGCCACAACAAAGCTTAGCACGTCGGCTGCGATGGACAATCCGCGCAGTTCGGATGGTTCAATGCTGCCAATAATGAAGAGAGCAAGCTGTAAGACTGCGTAGATTGCCCCTGCTGCCTTCATAGATTCCAAAGTATATTAGTCAAGCTGTTCCAATGTTCAGTAGGGGCCGAATGAAAACAAACGATCTTGGTAAATCGGAAGGTTGTGCCACCCACTATTATCGGTCTGCGAGCGAGGTAATTGCCTCGAGGGACCGACAATGCAATGAAAATAGCGGACGGCAGTATCGAGAGGATGATTTTTTCGAACTTCAGCGTAAAGTCAAAGTTTCCGCGGCAACCTTCGACTGCAGGACCAAAGGAAACGTCGTTCATGCATCTTGACAATTCCATGCCAGGCACAGGATCGGGTTGAATTGAGGCTCTGTGGCCCGAAGAGAGTGGATTCAGGAACAGAAATTGATATGTTGTATATAAATCCTAACACTTTGAGGTCAATACGATGAGTTAAATAAGATTCCCCTTGTTGCCTGTTCTGTGTTGACAGTTGACTCGCGCTTTGGTGCAAACCCGTGATGATTCGTGGAAGATAACAAAATAAATACCCCTAAAAACAGTGCGTATATCCCTGAGAATTTGCTATGATGTTACCCTACTAAGAGAAGCCTAGTCAAAGAACATCTCACGCTGGGGAAGATGTACTCCGTACCGAACTAGATGTCTGGAATTTGGTGGGTTGTTGGTATTTGCGGAGGGTAGTTTATTCCACTAGGTAGATTATCATAGTACTGTTTCTCGATGCCTAGTGTATGGCTAAGGACGTGATTACGAATTGACTACGAATTGACAAGGATAGTAAGACATGGCGCCGTTGGCGCTGTCGGCGTTTCCTGTTATGTTCAAATTGATTGTTTGGGCTTAGTCGCAGCCCGGTGATCCTACCGGAGGCCGTATTGCTAGTTCGTGTACTTTTCTCACGAGTCAAAAGACAGGCCCATTCACGTAGGATCAGTCTGTCGATTTTCTTAAATACGAACTCCCGGTCAGTCATAGTACTATAAAAGAGAAGGAATGCGGTGGAAGCTAGGCCGACACTAGTTTTTTGGCGTCAGTTCTACTCCGTAGTCTCGATGGCGATCTCAGATTAGCGAATGCTAGGCATCGCAATTCTTAACCCGCCTTACATTGGCACATGTGAGGCTAAATAAACATCGGCCCTAGGTAGTGCCGACGTAGGAGGCTGAAACCTGAGGCTTTATTAGTATTTCCCGCAATATGCGGAGAAATACACACGCGAATGGCATTTAATCAATACATTATCCTTCAGTGTGTATTTAAAACACTAGAACTGCGTATCTAGCAAGGCATAACTCCGAGAGTTGGTTAGTTAGAGCGAGAAGTAACTGATGCCTAAACTCTTGGGTACCAAGCAACTTTCTAGTTTCTTAATACACACCTTGTGCTCCGAGCCATGTGAGAACACTAGATTTTCGGTTCTAGTAAAGGTGATATATCGATTGTCAGGATCAATATACTACTACCCTTTACTCTTCACTGAATTCTACGCCACAAGAATTCAAAAAAAAGATAACCACTTTTCAACGTGGAAATTATTTAAGTGGGGCTTTAGTAGTGATTTATATCTAGGGCTTGTCAACCCAAGGGCCTAGTTAGTGCTGAAGCCGCCAAGGCTAGAATAAAAAAAGTATTGGTATAGTATCACGCGTCCAAAGCCCTATAAAGAACATACAATCGAAGAACATCCACAATCAGTGAACAAAATCAAAAATTCAGAATTACATAGCACATTCCTTCGTCAAGTCATAACATAACGATGCAGTTCTTAGGAAGTGCGTGTACAAGAACAGCAAAGCGGAGGGGTATGGATAGTACAACCGGGTAGAAAAGTAGCCGATGAGACAATGGCAAGCCGAGGACGCCACCCACAAGCACAGCCAACGAGTCGAGCTTCATGCTCATTCCTGACTCTGCACCTTGTTGTCACCCTTCACAGCCTCAGCATAAGTGGGTGGCGGGGGCGCGCTGCTGCTCCCCGCATTCCCACTATCTTCAGTCTGGTTGTGTGATTTATTCGCCGGAGCAGGCGCCTGCTGGCCTTGAGGGTTGACTGTGCCATATCCGCGCTGGGAGGGGTGTTGGACAGGCTGGTGAGAGACATAGTAATAGGTAACATTGCCGTTCTCCAGATCGCGACGTCGACTCCCGCCACCGGGGATGGGCTCGTAGGCTACATCATCATCGTTTGGTTCCGGATACTTGAGGATGATGTACCATGCGTGAATGAGACCCGGGAAGAAGCAGAGCAGAGTGAGGGTTATGTTGATAATCGAGTCTGCAGTGCAGAACCCAGTCTTGACCCAGACTGTTGATGCAAGGGTTTGGTTAGCATTGTGACTACCGAGTGTAGGTGGGTTTGCGGGTTGGGACTTACCTGCGATAGGTGGGAAGAAGACAGCGAGGACCGCTAGGAAAATGTCGGAGCTGCACATGGCTCACGGTATCTCTGAGATCTGATAGAAAAATGTGAGTCGTATCAAGCACACTGGAGATTTGTGGCAATGGTTAGAGAGGTTTTCCACCGTTTGGACGAGTCGCAGATTGTCTGACGGCAGCCTGGTCCAGATCAGATGATGTCAATGGTCACATGACCGATCTATAATTCGCCAGAGCCCTACATTGTACATCATACATACATGTAGTTAGTTAATTAGCATATTGTATAACTTTCTATACACTTTCTATCTATTTCAAAGTAAGGTGTAAGTACATTTACTGATCTATACAAGTCGAAATCAGACTTATCAGATATCTGCCCAAGTGGGGGGGAGTTACGACTAACACGTACTAAGTTTTGTAAGTACCTGGTACATGCGGCTACCGGGTACCTGCTGCTTGCGACCAGGTACCCTGTACTCCGCATGCCGTCCCAAGTGCATATGTCCCTCGCATTCTCATCCGATAGCTCACATACGTTGAAATGTGCTACACCTATTTGCCAAATTCTGTGCAGGAAGCAAGGGGAATTCGGGAAATTACTGTTAAGCTCCAGAGACTGGTAGTTTCCCCAAGTTTTCGAGTTTTTCCAGACGGCAAAGGGTGATAACGATCGTCTCCCTTAGCCGCTAACGGGTCACTAGCGAGGCTGGTGATGAACAGAATCAGAATCTGACAATAGACGCCAATCATAATTCACTTCGATAACCGTTGTCATTGTCGTATGTTGTATTTTATAGTACAATCTATGTACCAGGTAGAAATTCAGTCCCAATTGAATTTGGATACCCAAAGAGTCCGGAGAATAAAGAGAGAGAAGAAAAAAAAGGTAAACAACGCGGACCTACTTCTCTCCCCCCCCCCCTTTTTTTATGATATTAGTTATTGTCTTTCTTCAAGTTCCATCTACTCCGGGTGGAATAATATAACAAGATTGACCTTAGCGTGTCTGATTCTGTACAGCCGATTATGCCTATTTCCCGTGTTTCATAATTGCCCTTTTTTCCCAGCAGTTCATCTCCCTAGCCCCCCTGTTACCCACAAGCCCAGACCATCTCGAAGGTCTAATCTTGTCTTTTCCAGTCTTAGAACTTCGTCTTGTCATCTCTTTCTCCGTTTTTCGAATTCAGGCCTACGGGGCTCGGTTGACCTTTCCTTCCGGGCATTGAGAACCCCGAGTCACTCGTTTACCTGCCTTTCACGCGTTTTTCTTCTTTTCGAGCTTGAGTTTCGACCTGGGGTCGACACATTCTATCCGATTCTCCTATTCGAATATCCGATTCGCATCACGCCTGGAAACATTCTCGATCGCAGCCTGACACATTCCGCGCCGATATAACCCAAAGGGGGGCCATTTACAAGGCCAGACCCCCAATATTGCCCGGCATGCCAAACTGCATTTCCCTCAAGGGGTCAAGTGCCTGCCCGGCCTGGGGTAGCTCGTCCATTTCAACCAGTTCTAGTCTATATGCCGACTTGTGAGTCAAAACGTGCCCGATTAGGCATGGGAAAGGAAAAACAATTGCTGACAATGCACTGCTAGCCCTTTCCTTAAAAGCGTATCGAATCTGACGGATTTCGATAATTCATTAAAGAACTACATCAATGGATCATATATTTCGACAAAGTATGTGTTAGCACCAATGGATCGGGAGAAGAGTCACTAACAGGCCCAGGTATGATGACTTACTGGGATGCCAAGGCATGAATTCGAGCGCGCCCACCAACTACTATGCCCAGTATACAACCAGTGTTTTGTGCAGCAGTGTCGTGCAAAGCTCCATATCCGACTGCAAACTTTCCACGGCTGAATCGGTACCAATTTGCGTCGATACATGCGCACTTTGGGCCCGGAGTGAGCAGGAGACCATGGCAAATACAGAGTTATGCACCAGCAGCGACAAGAACTACACGGACCTAATCTACGCCGAATTGACCATCTGCGAAAAGCCATCCAACGCCCTTTCTGGGGATTGTATCAAGGGAGCTGCGAATGAGCCGGACAACTGCGGCTTTGCGACAAATACCATTGGTCTCTGCACTTTTTGTGCCAACGGAACCGATAGCTGCTGCACGAAATCCAACGCCACGAGTCGCTGTGACGGTGTCGCAGTACCGACTGTTACTCTACCACCTCTCACGCCATCGCCCTCCGCCACTGGAAGTCCTAGCCATGGTTTGTCGGGCGGCGCAATTGCCGGGATCGTAATTGGCGCCGTTGCAGGAGCTGCCATTCTAGCTGCTCTCCTCGCCTTCCTTTGCATTTTCATGCGCCGCCGCCGTCGTCGTGGGACCCAAAACGAAGCTGCACTCAACCAACCAAACCCACAAAGAAAGGGCGGATCGCCATCAATGCAGCAGCCCCCAAGCCCAACGTCGTACAACATGGTGCCAGGAGGTCGAGTCACACGGATGTCTGCCCTTCGCGAAATGCCCAGTCAATCATCGCCCGCCTATTCGCGCACTTCCGCGGCAATGTACGGCAGTGGAGCCAAGTATAGCGACACGTCAGACTCAGAAGGCACGGGCGCCAGTCCAGGAGCTATGTCCAAGAGAATCCCACCAGTAACCGGCAAACGTCATGGCTCACTCTCGAGCAACTCGGTTCTGGCTGGACTAGAAAGCGACAGCTCGCCTCGCTCCGGCCCGACAAACCAATACTCTTCCCCCGAAGCAGTCACCAGTGGTCGATCTGAGCAGCTGTCTTATTTCCGCGACTACTACTCTCAAGATGAGATTCACGCTGGCGACAAGGTTGCCGTCCTTTGGGCGTACTCGCCACGCGCAGGTGACGAATTCGAACTCGACCGAGGTGAGATGTTGAGGGTAATTGGCATCTGGGACGATGGCTGGGCGACGGGTGTGCGACTCCCCGAGCGCGCCGAGGACCAAGACATGCACTACCGTGAACAACGCGACAGTGGTGTCTCGAATGGCTCACGGATGCATCCTCCGTCGCCCATGCCGTCAGGCGAGATCAAGGCCTTCCCCTTGGTCTGCATCTGTCTACCGCAGCACTGGCACAAGATCATCGATGGCGGCCAGGAAGACGAGGAAGTTTGAGCACAGTTCTCAATTCTCAGTTTTCATGCCAAATTACGTCTTGACGACAGCGCGTTGATCCTTCTCTTCCGTCCTGTGCTTTTTACGCCCCGGCTGGCCATCCCCCCAAACGATCTCAACAATCGACTCAATGCTCATTTTATACTCGTATTCGATATACCCCCCATTTTATGACGGTCATCTCGTCTTTTCCTTATTTTGACACTTTTTTTCCCCATTATCTTCTTCCACTTGATCCGTGTGGAACCGGTCGCTGGCGCATCGGGCTCGGTCAATGTGCTCTTTGCTCCTAGAGCACATTTCCGGTCTTTTTACGTACTACACCTCGGTTTGCCACTTGAGACTACTTCTATACCCCGATGGATGAGCGCCGCTGAAGGTTGATCAGAAGATATCGGACACATATAGTGCACGCTTTAATGTATGTACATAATTAGACCAATTTTATCCAAGGACCTTAATTAAGGTACAATAATTTCTCTATTGCCTCTATTACCTTTGATATATAATCAAAGGATCATTCCAAGGTTTTCTTCAGCCCCCCCCCCCCCCTTTCCCCCACATCTGCTCCTTAGCCGCGAAACGCGGAACGGGGAACGGCAACGGAGTTAAGCTCGATTTCGCGATTGATTAACAATTGCATTTTACTAATCCAACCCCTCATTTCGCAATGTCATTTATAATGGCGTGTCTTCTTCTATATAACTTCCCTCCCTAACTCTTAGGTACTTCTATACAATTACCACACATCAATCCATCATGTCCTCCCCAAAGATCGTCCTCTACACCAACCACCTGTGCCCTTGGGCTCACCGCGCACACATCGCCCTCAAGGAAATCGGCCTCGAGTATGAAGAAGTCATAATCGACCTGAACACACCGCGCGAGCCGTGGTATCTGGAGATCAACCCAGTAAGTGACGAGCCCTCTTCCCCCAACACCCCACTCTTTTTATCTACACACCACCTACACTACATACCACGCCTCATACACTATAACCCATATACTAACCTCACCAACAGCGCGGCCTCGTCCCCACCATCACCTACGATGGAACCATCGTAACCGAATCCGGCATCGTGGCCCAATTCCTCGCAGACGCCCACCAAACTCACCTCCTCCCCCCGTCCTCCCCAACCGAAAACGCCCTCTACCGCGCCCGTCTCAGCTTCTTCGTCGACGCCTTCTTCAGCAAAGTCCTCCCATCCCTCTTCGCCAGTATCCGTGCTGCCGATGAGACCGAGCGCGATGCCGCCGCCGAGCAGCTTGTCGCTGCCGTCGTGAAGGAGGTTGAGCCCCTTCTGGCAGACACAGAGGGCAAGGGTCCGTTCTTTGGTGGTAGTGAGAAATTGACCCTGGCGGAGGTTCAGTCGGGATCGTTCTTGTTGAGGATTTTGAGCTTTGCGAAGCCCGAGCATGGTCTTGTTTCTGCTAAGTTGTCGACTTTGCTCGAGCAGGCTCCTAGGTTCAAGCGTTGGGCGGAGGCGACTGCTGCGCATGAGAGTGTTAATTTCATTTATGATGAGAAGTTGGTGGCGGATAAGATGAGGGCTAAGTTTGCGCCGGCGGCGAAGGTTTAGGCTTTGGTTGTGTTTGTATGTATCTAGGTCCTAGGGGTTGGGGTTGGGATTGGGAGTGGCGCATAGCTACATACTAAGGTCCGTTTAATGTTGTTTATGGATTTAGGAATGAGAAATGAATTTGTCAGATGTGATATTTATGTTTTTTTGGGATTTTTGTTCAAATATATATATCAGTTCGATATGAAGTTATATATATACACTTTTCGGGTTGTATGTGAGGATATATATTTTGGTTATGAAGTTACATTCTTACCCTTGCCGAGTTATATGTTTATATTGAATATCTACGATTAGACAGTAAAATAGTAGGCATAGTAAAAACCACTTGCTGTATGCATCAACCACAAAGTACATGGTGGGCCAGGACAAAAATAGCCACTGACGTGTCCCATGGTTGACCCGGCCAATTTTAGCCCGCAGACACCCACATTGGAGGCTCACCTCGAACATCTACATATGTTGTAGGTATGTACGTAGTACATGTTATGCAGCTACAGCCTAAGATGATGTGATTTCAAACCCTGGTGTACATAATGTCCGGAGTACCTGGTACTTCAAGACTGCAAAAGGAAAAAACTCATGAGGACACAAATATTGTTCCATATCAGCTCGTACACCAGTCACTATATGTCATTTCCCCCATTTTCCAAGTCAAACCCCCTAACAGCCTCGGAAATTCTAAAAATCCTAAAAACAACCCTTATAAGATCAATTATCTACACGCTATTCAACTTGTAAACAGGTACCGAGCACTTGAATTTATCAAAAGTCTGATATCACGTGCAGCCACCCCCACTATGGCCATGGCAACACCTGGGAAACAATTCACCCCTCAAACTCCATCTTCCCCGTCTCATCCGTCTCCGTTGCTCGATCTCCGCCTCCTTCAATCCCTGTAAGTCATTGGAGGGCATGCTACTTTGACTTCTCATGTCAAACCAAGAAGCTCGAGGGACCCCCTGAGTTTGGCCATCTCAGCCACTGACATAACACTAGACAGCCCCGTCCTTTTCTGTCTCCCCCATCTACATAAGCCATCATGTCGGTTAGTATTGACCTCCCCAAACTCATGGCATACAACATCCAGTACTGACTATGATATTGCGCAGCTCGCATCCGGGTAAGTCGTCGTCGGTTCCCGCGCTCGCGACCTATTTCCCCTCACTTTCACCATTTATTGACATTCGCCCCCCTACAGTGTCCAGATCCAGGATGACTGCATCACTACCTTCCAAGACTTCAGCCGCAGCCACGGAAAGACCAAGTACATCATCTACAAGATCGCCGACGACAAGAAGTCGGTTGTCGTAGACTCAGTCGGCAAGGACCAGGACTACGAGGTCTTCCGCAACGAGCTCGCCGATGCCAAGGACAGCCAGGGCCGCGCCTCTCCCCGTTACGCCGTCTACGATGTCGAGTACGAGATTGCCGGCGAGGGCAAGCGGTGCGCACTCCCATCTTCGCAATTGTTTCTTAGACAACCCCCCCGCTGACTTGATTGTTCTCACAGCTCCAAGATTATCTTCATCTCCTGGGTGCCTAGCGAGACCCCCACTCTCGTAAGATTCCCACCAGACCCAGGCTCAGCCCCAGGCTCAAACGCAATAACTAATTTCATTTTCAGTGGTCCATGATCTACGCCAGCACCCGCGAGGTTCTCAAGAACGCCCTCAACGTTGTCACTTCCATCCACGCCGATGACAAGTCCGATATCGAGTGGAAGACAGTCCTGAAGGAGGCCAGTGGTGGCAAGGCATAGATGATAGCGCCGGCTGGATCCGGGCTGCGCGACTGATAGGGGTGCGCCCTTGACGGCGCCGCGGAACGATCAATTCATATCCTTCTCTGCACATCGTTCTCCCACTTTCTTCTTAGTTGCAATGCAAGACCGTTACGACTTGGCCCGTGTTTGTTTTCATTTCGCGAGAGGCCTGAAAGAGTCTTGATTTCACTTCCAGCTTGTTCCAATTGTTCTGAATGATTTTTTTACCTCAGGTTTGAGGGTATTTGGGTAACCGGGCACCGAATCTTGCAGCCTGTTGGTTTATTTTGCACATGGTGGGTGACGAGAACCTCGGGATGCTGGTTGAATTGTAGAATAGTGAAAAAGCAAACCGGACAACTCCTGGCTCTTCCTGCGAAGTTATTGCTTGACTGGGGCAAGGTGATAAAGGCGGCTAAAGATTCCGACGATGGTCAAAAGACTTGAGCGACTGACTGAAACTGGGGAAATTTGCGAATAGAGGAATAATGACGGTCGAAATTAAAAAACCAAAAGTGCATCAGCCAAAAGATATCAACATCATGCCATATTTGAAAATGATGATGATGCTCACTAGCAGAGAGAGCCGGTTTGGGCGATGAACCAATGAGGAGGCAGCCAAACCAAAACTGCGCTAGTCCCGACCGGATCCTCGCCTTTCCACCTCAAACCACAAGAAACGTCTTCAAGTCATTCCCCATCCACGATCCTCCTCCACTCTCTCCTAAGCCGTGCCCTGGCGTGCTCTCTGGCTTTCAACCTCTCGACCTCCCTCTAATTACCTCAATTGAACCCGATTTCGACGTGGTGCTGCCACCTCCCGCCTGCCGCACAATGTTTCTTCGCACCATCTCTCGCGCTGTCCCTCGCAGCACCGCGGCCATCCGTGCTGCCCCGACTGCCTCTGTGAACGCCCTGCAGACCCGCGCTGCTTCGGACCATGCCATCCCCAACCCTACCCTCGCCAACATCGAGAAGCGCTGGGAGGGCATGCCCCCTCAGGAGCAGGCCGAGCTCTGGATGCAGCTCCGTGACCGCATGAAGGTCGACTGGCACTCGTTGACCCTCCAGGAGAAGAAGGCCGGTATGTGATATCCCTAGAAGAGGTGGGCTTGAAAGGCAGCCTTTCGCTTCGACTACCCTGAGCCTTCCGAGGTTATTGGTCTCGGGATGGCTTGACCCCTCGAACATCCACAATTGTCTTTATAAGTAGTCATCTTTCGCTGACCTCAATTCTTTTTTTGCTACAGCTTACTACATTGCCTTCGGTGCCCACGGTCCCCGCGCCCAGGCCCCCAAGGGTGAGGGCTTGCGCGTGTTCGCCAAGGTTCTCCAGCTCACTGCCGTCTCCGTTGCTGTCTTCTACGCCATTCACGCCTTTGCCGGCAAGCAGCCCGGCACCATGTCCAAGGAGTGGCAGGAGGCCTCCAACGAATATGCTCTGGTACATATCCCTTCCCCTCCTTTCCGATCGCAGTCGGGAGAAGTCTCTGCCCCAGCCAACTTGGACGATGCTAACCTATCCGACTACAGAAAGAGAAGATCAACCCCATCCACGGCATCAGCAAAGAGGGTTACGAAGGCAAGGGCTTCGTCCAGAGCCCCCCTGCCGAGAAGTCATAGGTGTACTTGTTGCCCGACCGGGAATGATTTGATATCTACGCACGGACGGCGATATCCATCGCACGACCTAGAAGTCGATTTTATTGCCAGCTACTCTTTCTATAGCCATGTTCGACATGTCTTTGTATCGGAGGATGGATCTCCGCCCGTGCGCGCGGCTGTCGACTGTTCCCCCATTCTATCTTTTTTGGCAAGCATTGGAAAATGCGTGTATCCCGTACTGTGCTATAATCAATGTATCTCTTTTGTAGCCATAGAGCATGAGCTTTTGATGAGTATAAGATATATATAAAAAATTACGTGTAATAGTTTCCCCTTGCTCCGACATGGCGTGGTCTACGGAGTGAATCGGAAGCCAACGTAACTGCGGAGAATCCCTGCGGGAACACGGGTTTCGAGGGTAACAGAAGAATATCATAAGGGTTACCTAGGTAGTTCCATTGTTTGGAGATTAGGTCGAAAATAATATAAATATGAATCAACATAAATTATAATGAATCTAATGAACATATTTAGCTTTTAAATATAATTATATAACTAGTACTAGTTAACTACTAACTACCAAGTAGGTAGGCCAGTTCTATATTTTCGACTCGGAACTGGTTGACCCCCCAACACGTCAGAGTTTTTCCGATATTCGGACCAAAGGGCCATTGACTTTCATGATATACTTAATGTTGTATACCTTTTGAAACACCTTAATTATTAGCTTACTTCCCTTCCATATCATGAATATTTCCAAGGTTTCTCCCGGGGAACCGATGTCATTTAGCAAAAAGAAATATAATACGCTGTGGCTCCCCCTGCACCCGGCCGCCAAGCCCCGGTGTGTGTGCGCGAATTCCAGGGCAACGGGCTGAGCTCTTCCTCGGTCACCACCTCACCATACAAGATTAATCTCAATGGATATTTAAAATTCATAGAGAGGAAGATTCGTATCTAAAAAACCATTCTAAATTAGAAAATTAAGCTCTTTTACCTGTAGAAAGCTCAAGTTGGTGCTCGGTTCATCACGGGATCGTCGGCAAAACCGCCCCGGAAAGGCTAAGGGCGACCAGTCCCCATCCACCAACCTCTTCCCTTCCTCTTCTTCCCTCTTTTCCCGTTCCAACCTCACCTCTTCCTTTCATCACATCTCGCTCTTCAACACCGTCATTATGTTCAAGAGGTATGATTTGATCATCAATTCAATCCTCTTCTCCTTTTCATTTCGAAACTAATTTTTTTTATTCTCTCTAGCGGTCTCGCCCGGTCCTTTGGGAGGGCTGCTTTTGCCCGGACGACCCCCGTCGCCCGCGCTTTCCAGCCTATCCGCTCCAATGCTCTCCCGGCTCTCACTGCCCGTTTCGCTAGCTCCGATGCTTCTTTGACTGGAAAGGTTCACCAGGTCATTGGTGCCGTCGTTGACGGTACGTGTTGTCGACTCCTGACGGAAATGGGGACCACGCGAAAATCTTTTCCCTGGACCCAATCCATCACCGAAACCATCGCAATCAACCCCAAAATCATCAACAAAACCGTATCTGACTTTCTCTTCGCCATATTACAGTGAAGTTCAGCGGAGAGAAGCTCCCTGCCATTTACAACGCCATTACCACCACCAACAACGGCCAGAAGCTCGTTCTGGAGGTTGCTGTACGTGATCTGATTGGCTGAACCTTGATTTCAACTCTGCAACACAAGCTAACAATCACCTTCTAGCAACACTTGGGTGAGAATGTCGTCCGTACTATTGCCATGGACGGTAAGCTTCACACCCCCTTCCTCACCCCTTTCTCGGGCCACCGTGTCGTTCCCTACCCAATCGGGGGACCCACTGAGTGGTGGCCCTACTGTTATATGAGAGCTTCAACTAACGTCATCTAAAGGTACTGAGGGTCTCTCCCGTGGTGTCCTCGCCGAGGACACTGGTGCCCCCATCACCATCCCCGTCGGTCCCGCCACTCTCGGCCGTATCATCAACGTCACTGGTGACCCCATTGACGAGCGTGGTCCCGTCAAGGCCACCAAGTTCGCTCCCATTCACGCCGATCCCCCTTCGTTCGTCGACCAGTCCACCTCTGCCGAGATTCTTGTCACCGGTATCAAGGTTGTCGACTTGCTCGCCCCTTACGCCCGTGGTGGTAAGATTGGTCTCTTCGGTGGTGCCGGTGTCGGTAAGACCGTGTTCATTCAGGAGCTGATTGTAAGAATTTCCCTCTTCTCTTTCTTGCGTTGAAAACTTGGATAAAATGGCTTATACTTTGCCCTTTTTTAGAACAACATCGCCAAGGCCCACGGTGGTTACTCCGTGTTCTGTGGTGTCGGTGAGCGTACCCGTGAGGGTAACGATCTGTACCACGAGATGCAGGAGACCGGTGTCATCCAGCTTGATGGTGACTCCAAGGTCGCCCTTGTGTTCGGTCAGATGAACGAGCCCCCCGGTGCCCGTGCCCGTGTTGCCCTGACCGGTCTGACCATTGCCGAGTACTTCCGTGACGAGGAGGGTCAGGACGTGCTGCTCTTCATTGACAACATTTTCCGTTTCACCCAGGCCGGTTCCGAGGTGTCTGCCCTTCTGGGTCGTATCCCCTCTGCCGTCGGTTACCAGCCTACCCTGGCTGTTGACATGGGTGTCATGCAGGAGCGTATCACCACCACCCAGAAGGGTTCTATCACCTCCGTCCAGGCCGTTTACGTGCCCGCTGACGATCTGACTGATCCTGCCCCCGCCACCACCTTCGCTCACTTGGACGCCACCACTGTGTTGTCCCGTGGTATCTCCGAGTTGGGTATCTACCCCGCTGTCGACCCTCTCGACTCCAAGTCCCGTATGCTCGACCCCCGTATCATCGGTGACGAGCACTACAACACCGCCACCCGTGTCCAGCAGATGCTCCAGGAGTACAAGTCCCTCCAGGATATCATTGCCATTCTCGGTATGGATGAGTTGTCTGAGGCTGATAAGCTCACCGTCGAGCGTGCCCGTAAGCTCCAGCGTTTCCTGTCCCAGCCCTTCGCCGTCGCCCAGGTTTTCACTGGTATCGAGGGTACCCTTGTTGACTTGAAGGACACCATCTCCTCCTTCAAGGCCATCATTGCTGGTGAGGGTGACGACCTCCCCGAGGCCGCCTTCTACATGGTTGGTGACATCAACGCCGCTCGCGCCAAGGGTGAGAAGATTCTCGCTGAGCTTGAGAACAAGGCCTAAATGTAATTTTGTCATTTGCTAGCTAGCGCGGTCTTAACTTCCCCCTTCCATTTTCAAGGTCCTTCTCTCTCTTTTCTTTTTCCTCTTATCCCTCACCTATTCTCTATTGGTTCTCCCAGTTTTCATTTTAATTCCCTTTGTCAGAACACTCAAAATGTTCCAACGTTGTACGCGACAACATCATTTTCCCTTTTTCGAGGCGTGTATATTACAATGTACATTACCCGATCTAAGAGAAAAACAAAATGCAACGAAGAAAGGGATTTGATTTCACTTCCATTTTGCCCTGCATCGTCGTCGCTCAACGTTGGAATCCCCTTGTTTCGTTCTTTCTAGACTCGATCCGAAAGGAACCCGAGCAAGGGAATATGAAATGGCTGGTGATGGACTGAAGGCTGAATCGTGGTGTTGGGGATTTGGGGATGAGGAGTTGTGGGGATTACTTGTTGATGGTTTTGGGGGAGGTTGATATGCGTTCGTCTATCTTAGCGAGTTGATGGGATTTTGAAGCCGGTCCCGGATTGGAGATACCTTACACAAACCCCCCCCCTCGACCGGCGTGTTTCATTATTTTGTGTATTTAGAGTTCAAAACCTGATTCTCGACATTTCCTTTGTGATTGTGCCCTGGGTTTTTGTAGACTGTGTAGATGTAGATGTAGATGTAGCAGTTTTAGGTGTAGGTGTAGTTTTAAGGGTGGTTTGCGATATATGTATGGACGTGCATTTCCCTATCCAGCTAGCTGGCTTGTCTGTATTAGCTCGGTCGTAGTTTGTTCTCATCAGTCTACTTGTCCAGGTTATATGATCTGGTCTATTTCAAATGAAACATTGAGATGATCTTTCTATCCTACCTATAGAGAAGCGTGCAATACAGTATCTTCCTCAAAGCTCTCTCTGTCTAGTCTACAATGGCAAATGCGTTAAACAAAACAGTGTATATGATATGAGACTGCTAGACATAGATAGCTGTGATTAGAAACAAAATGCAGGACATTACACAACGAAAAAATCGTGTCAAGCACACTATCAAAGAACAACACCCAGAACCAGCATCAGCCAGCCCAAGATATTGACTCTCCGAGTCGGCCGCGTGCAAGACACAGACATGGACTGGCGTTCACGTTCACATTACAGAGTATCTTCCAGAGCCAGGACCTGTAAACACATAAAGTCAGCAAACCAAACACAGAAAGACAGACGAAAAAAAAAAAAAGGAGAAGACAACATACCAAAGCAGTCCGAGTAGGAATATAAACCTGCACAAAATTCCCCCTCCCATTCCAACTCATATCAGTAGTAAAGAACCTCGTCTCCTTAACATTCCTCCCAAGCCCACCGAAATCCTTCTCATCAGTATCAAGCACAATGCGATACGTACCAGGGACATCAACCCCAACACGATAATCCGTAAAGCTCTTCTTAGCATTGAAATTGAAGATCCAAAGCAACCCAGCCCTTTCAAAGACAAGGACCTTGTCACTCTCATTCTTCAAACTGATATACGCCTGCGCCGCAGAAAGCCATCCGTACTTCTGCTCGGCCAGCTGCATCCCGCGATCGAACTCGTTCAGGAACTTGTACCGTAGAAGAGGGTCTTCGGTTAGGTTTAGTTGGCGGCGAGCGTACCAGAAGGAATTGTCGTTTCCGGCGCGTGGGAAGTCCAGCCATTCGGGGTGTCCGAATTCGTTGCCTTCGAAGTTTAGATAGCCCTCGCCGCCCAGGGCGTGGGTTACGAGGCGGATCATTTTGTGTAAGGCCATGCCGCGCTCGATTACTGGGGTGAATTCGGTTAGAGTCGACATGTGCGTGTACATCTCTTTGTCGCAGAGCCACATCATTAGGGTCTTGTCGCCGACGAGGCTGTGGGGGTTTATGTTAGTTGGTTGGTTGGATGGATGGGGGGTTGGAGGTGCTCGGGGTTTGGACTTACGCTTGGTCGTGGCTCTCGGCGTAGGCAATGGTCTTCTCGCCGTGGCGTCGGTTGGTGAGCGTGAAGGAGATGTTGGAAATGTCCCACTCATCGTCTGTGCTTTCCTTTATGAGCTTGATCCACATGTCTGGGATGGCCATTGCGAGACGGTAGTCGAAGCCCGTACCGCCTAGTTTGTGGGGTAGACACAGTGCAGGCATGCCGGAAACGTCTTCTGCGACTGTGATGCAGTCTGGGTAGAGTTCGTGCAACATCTCGTTTGCGAGGGTGAGGTATGTTACGCCCTCCTCGTCGACGGATGGTCCGAAGTACTCGTGGTACCCACCGGAGAAACCACTGTTTCTTTTAGTTAGCAGGTTCTTCTAAAATATAGTAGGAGGATGCACGTACGTTCCGATACCGTGGTGCGAATAGAGCATGCTGGTCACACCATCGAAGCGGTATCCATCGAATCCATACTCTTCCATCCAGAAGCGTAGGTTACTCAAAAGGAAACGCAGAACCTCATGGCTTCCATAGTTGAACAGACGACTATCCCACAGCTCATGACGGCCCTTGGCGCCGGCATGGAAGTAGAGGTGATCCGTTCCATCGAACTCATTGATTCCATCAATGACGTTCTTAGAGGCATGACTGTGAACCACATCAAGCAGCACAACCAACCCCAAGCTGTGGGCTGTATCAACAAGCTCCTTTAGGTCCTCTGGGGATCCGTAGCGACTGCTCGCCGCGAAGAAGTTGTTTACCTGGTACCCGAAGCTAGCATAGTACGCATGCTCCATGATGGCCATTAGCTGGATTGCATTGTATCCCAGATACTTAATGCGGGGGAGCATGTTCTTCGTGAACTCCTTGTATGTAGCGACCCTAGTCTCCGGCGACGAGATGCCGACATGGGCCTCGTAGATGCGCAGACTCTCAGGCTTCTTGGGCCGCGGGTGCTGGAACTTGTATACCTCTTCCGCGGGCGGGTTCCAGAAAACGGCATCGTATGCAGGCGACACGGTCAGGTCTTGGACTACGCGCTTGATCCAAGCGGGGATTCTGTAGATGCGCTCGCCGCTGGGGAGAACCATTGTGATCTGTGGGAGTATTAGCGGGATGCTCTATTGATGTGTAGGGGTGATATGCTTACCTTGATCTTGCTGTCGTGGGGAATAGCGGCTGCGCCGTCCTTCGCTGGTACCGTTACATTCCAGATGCCGAAGCTGTTCTTCGTCATGGGGTTGGCATTGGCGTCCCAGTTGTCTGCGAGTCTCAGTCAAGCTCCTTAAATATAGCTCGTACACAACGTACTGAATTCGCCGACCAAAGAAGCCTCCGTTGCGTTTGGTGCCCATTCTTGGTATTTGATTTCCCCGTTGGGTTGTGCATGTAATCCGAAGGTTTCGTAGCCCTGATAAGTGCATTAGTTTAGAGGATAGCAATCAATGGGGATGTCATTCACCTTGCTGAACTTGTCCAAGCCACCCTCTGTTTCATTGATGGCCTTGGCCCATTCCTCGACTACCTGGTATCTGTGCTTCAAGACATCGCGATGGGGTTCCAGCCAAGGATCCAGCTGGATAACACCTAATTTTTTTTTTTGGTTAGAATTGGAATTATATTTGACAATGTGAGTAATTTCAAGCTTACCTGTGCCATCTGTGGGAATGTTGGAGCTGTCAATGGTAGAAGACATATCTGGTGGGGAGAGCTGGGGGAGAGCTGGGGAGTGGAGAGAAGATGGTCCAGATCAAGGAAATCCAGCGCGGGGACCTCTCAACATGTGACATCAACCCCTCAACGCTTTGTCCTTCGGGTTTTTTGACCTGTTTTTTTAAAAGTGGGTTTTACGCTTTGATTCTTTTGGTATTTCAGTCTTAATAAATGCATAGACTACATTGTAGCATTGGCCTTTGGACTTCAAGCTGCAGTGGGGATGTGGAGACGGGAACGGATCCGCAGGTACAGCTGTTTTCAGACTATAACAGACTACGTCTATCTCTATGATAGACTATAACAGATTGTATTTCTCATTTTTAACATATTAGAGAATTGATTCGGACATCTTCAAATCTTTTAAATAGGTGTTTCGGAGGATTTTGTGCTACAAGGTTCATGACGTTGCAAATTTTGAACTCGGAAGCAATATATATCTAGGTTACATATATACTCGGAGGACACTTTCCCGTTTATCGTATTTTCTCACCGGGTGAGTACTACTACTATTATCTCAAAAGTTACACAATATTGTGCAGGTACCCGTTCAGGTACACCGGGTCTAGTTTCCTTAAAAAAGTATGCTGGACAACCTTGGGCTAGAGAGCTGTGATTTTCTCCATCGGGATCTAGGGTAAGAAACCCGTAGATAAGCTAGTTGTAAGACCGGATATAATCCAAGGGAAATAATTAGGATGAAAGTAGGACGCTGTATACTATAGTGCTGATAAACTAACAGCTTCTCTACAGAAGTTTATGAAAGGTAGTAACTAACTAGTTAGTAACATTATTAGAATGTTCCAAGGCTCCTAGGCCCCTATGGATTTCCGTTTTAGTGCTCAGACCTTGCCGCTTTTGGCTCAGTACAACTGAGCACGCCCCTGAGCCAAGCTATAGTTACATGGGAAAGGGCAAAACCAGCTTCACCATTTGATACTCTTGTCTCAAGGAAATATATTGAATGATTTAATGGGATTGAATATTTAGTGTGTTATTTATATTCTTGATATCTAGCCAAATCCTGGACACAATAAAGCTGCCGTGCTCGAGCTAGATTTTGGCACAACTTCCTTTTTGTGGGTTTCTCAAAGAAATGAGGGGAATAAAGATCTAGACTTTTCTTATAAACCATATATTATAAAACAATCACGCTAAAGACGGCCATCATAAAAAAGAAGAGGCGTTCAAGTAAGCCTCATACAGAGGTGTAGGCCGCGTCGTACGCCGGCTCAGGTCTCTGTTCCACGCGGTTGCGAGGTAAGTTCCGGGTGACCACTCCGGCTGTTAAATAGTTGACCATCACCAGGAACTCGGGCAGAGTGCCGAGGATGACGCGCACTGGAAAGCTGCCTCCGGAGGCCGAGTGATGGGCAAACGCACTGGCAACGGCATAGATAACTCGAACACCAATAAGAGGCATAGCAATTATGACACTAAGGAGTATCTTTTATCATTATTATCAGCCAAAATACTTTTATAGGAAGGGGTTATTTCCATCAGTGCCATACCTTTTTCTCGTCACCAGATCGGAGAGAAGCGGAATTTACTTTCCAAGAAATCAAGGTAAACGCTACCACGATGAGCCACCCGATGGCAAAGATCACCAGGCCGACTTCAAGCAAGATTGAATGGTTGCTGCTAGCAGCCGCAAGTCCAATTCCAGCGCCAATAACCAGATGAGGGATCAAGAGGCCGAAACCCCCGAGGAACGGGGGAAGTGTTCGCTGGATAGAATAGTTCCTATAACAAATCAGCTTTCATTTTCATTTTTCATAAAACAGTGCTGCAGTCAGGACATACGATTCACTAAGGAGGCCTAGGCTTGCCATCAAAAGCGGCGAGAGACCGATTCCATTGATGATGGAGGCAGCCACATTGGGCTGTCCGGTTGTAGACATGGCATGGTAAGCCATGCTGTTTCCGACCAAGCGCAGTGCGCACATTAAAATCACATAGAGCCAGCCGAGTAATCCATGTTTACCGTGTTTAGCGAAGCAATAAAAGGCAGGAATAGTTGCAATAGCATAAAAGATTATCTCGGCCAGCGCCAGGCCTTCGGTTGAGTTTGTCATGATGTGAATAGTAGTTTCCGCGGCAATTTGTGCCGTAGGAGGTTGATTGCTTGAGGTGAGAGCCAATGCAATTCTGGAGTTATTAGGAGAGGGAGGTGGGTGCTTTCCAACCTTTTAAGCCCAACCCAAGTCTATACAAGAAGGATTTATCAGAAGGATTTACTAGAAGGATTTACTAGAAGGATTCACTCCTAGTTTCCCCTATGCAGATATTTACGGCGACGTGATAGCTAAGCCTTAGAACCTTCTGTTTTGGGTTAGGCATGCTTGGGGCTGAGCATAGAATTACTATATCACAGCCTTACACAGAGTACGCCAGGGTTGGGCCCCGGTGTTGTATGCGTGCCAAGGCAGCGAGATTGGCGATCATATCACTTCCCCCGACAGTTTTAGGCAACAAAAGCGAAGATCACAGATATTTATGTCGTGGCGGAGTCATTGGAAGTTAGTTACAAAGTAGCGTGTGGGGGCCAACTCTGATTTTTAGAATGAGCCACACAGCTTCTAGTGACAATAATAAATACCGCTCGGTTTCCTGGTCTTCGAATCATCGCATTTTCAATCATCTAGCTTCTACTGAAACCCTTTCCTCCTTCCATTTAAAGCATGGGTCTTATCAAGACTGGTTTTGCCTTGGCTGGTGCCTATGGCCTCATTAAAGCTGCATCCAAGTGCGTTCTTCAAATATTCTATGCTTTCCGCTCTCATACTCACATATCCTTCCATTAGGGCTGCTGCTGAGCACGAAGACAAGAAGCAAAACCACCAAAATACTTCCCAGCAACAGTCCTATCCTAATCACAATCCGCAAATGGGCCATATGGATGGAAACCAAATAAACAACCCTCATTTTCAACCATCGTACCCTATACATGGGCCTCGCTCAAACCATCGCAGCGACGTGTACGAGCCTTCCCCACAAGCACAGCCCCGGTCGATTCAGCAGCAGTCGATGGGCTATACAAGAACTACAGAGAACCCTCCGCCATACTATCAGAGTCACCCATACGAAATACAGGGAGATGGCAAGACTGGATCAGCTCAGGAATATTACAAATCTAAATAGAGATAGCTTGGATCAAGTTTGGCAGGCGTTTACGAGGGAGTTTTAGATTCGATTGGTTTGCATTACAACTAGAATATGAGGACCCGTGAAAATGACGCCGAAAACGACCACTTTTGGCGCGGTAGTCGTTAGATTATTAGGTTGTCAGATTGTCAAATTGTCAGTTGGTAATTCACCAGTTGCTTCTAGTAGTTCATAGTAGGAAGTTAGTCGAAGGTTAGTATTGCCAGTGAGAGGTAAGAAGTATAAATTACGCCGTAGGAAGCTTGTAGGCGTTAAGCCGACGCCAAGCACTGCCCTATCTTCTGGTTAAAACCGAACGACTAGAATTCTCTAAGCAGTTGAGATTAACTATTGAATTTTCCAGTGTTAAAATAATGAAAGGGAATTTTCGGATTTTGGAGGCCAATAGAATATTTATCTGCTATAGAAAATTCGGTCAACTGCCCGTTCTTTTTCCCTTTTCTTTTAGCAAGATATTGATTTTGGTCTCACAATTTCTAGTACGACACTATCTACAGTACGAGCCAATTCTAGCACCAAGACAGCCCCATAATCTGATGCAAGGATCCATACCACACGGCCAGGGACAGTGAAGTGCATGTGATAAGCACCTTAAGTATCGCCGTGGCTAATATAAGCCAACAAGCAAGAAGGGCACTTGGATCTTAGGCCTGGGGAATATGACATAACAGGGAATATGCATGAGTCTTTAAAGGCTGAGTTGAGGCTACGAGAGACATAGCCAAATTTCGCCCTAAGCCTTTCTCATTGGTCTGGTACCTATCCCCTCACGTGCTCGCCTTTCTGTCTCGTTTCAGGACAACTACGTGCGGGGACAGACTTGGGGGTTGCCTGGGTATTAGGAAATGCGCATAAAATTGAGTCTAAGGTAACCTTAGCTGCTTAGGCGTCCCGGTTCATTCTTAAATAAGTAGGCGGGACGGCGATGCACCTAATATGATTGGCTAGCTCGAGTAGTCATCGATGATCTATCAGTCTAGAGGACAAAGAATGGTACCTTGCAGTGGCAAGGGTGATAGAGGGCCTTAGGCATCCTGCTAATAGACGGCCCTAGGCGTCCTGACTCAAGCAAGCTATGGGCTGAGTGACAGGGGACTCTGGGCATTTCAGATGAAGCGGGATCTGGAAGAAGAAAGGATATTCTCAAATATTACCTATCGATGTATAGGGGGATGATTCACCAGGGTGGCCTGAATTATCCAAGTTACCTCTTGAATCAAGTATAAAGTCTGCATTATCCATCGTACAAAACCGAGAAGAATCAATCATCGAATTTTAAAATCCAATACGAAAGTGCCTATCAGATACCATTGCCGAAAGAAATTCAAGATGCGTTTCACTTCGCGAATGTCGTTAGTCCTGCCCATGGCGATACAGGCCATGTCAACCATTGAAGGGGCAGCGGCAGCCTGCTCGAATGGACTTGTGAACGTTGTCTTCAACGGGCCCTAGAACTCGGCCCAGTTCCCTGAGAAGTTCTCCAAGATGCCTGGCGCTTCCAACTGGCTCACGTTCAAATTTGGAACCGAGCCTAAGCAGATCCCAATGCTGGGAAACAACAAGGAGTCCGTCCAGAAGGCCATCGATGCGGTCAACGGCCCAAACCCGCCAGACTACCTGCTCACATTCAACGAGCCCGACCATGATTATCACACCGGGAAAGTGGTTTTGACTCCCCACAACGCCTCTGTTCTTATCAAACCGTTGTTGAAGTCAGCTGGAAAGCACACGAAATTTATCGCACCGGTGCCAGCCGCCCAAATGAGCTCCTGGCTTGATGAGTTCTTCAAAGAATGCCAATGCAAAGACTCCTTCGCTGCATACAATGTTCATATCTATCGAGGAAATGTCGAGGACGCCAAAGCCGAGATAAACACTTTCCACAACAAGTTCAACGATAAGCCTTTGTGGATTACCGAGATTGGACCGGGAAATAGAACGACAACTTGCCCGAATCCGCCGCCCTGGGACAAAACCACCAAGTTCATGCAAGAAATCTACGCCTGGGGACAGTCAACCGAATGGATTCACAAAATCTTTTGGAACACTGGCAATCAGATCACCAGCCATGTAGACAACAATGTGTGCAACTCTTATCTACTTGATGGCAACAATAAGCCAACGCCACTGCTGGATCCTTTCAATCACTTGACTTGTTAGTGAAGATGGCTACTGCACCTATAGTGGTGAGCAGCTGAAGCTAGACAATCCTACCTTCTGCTGAAGTACCTCTATTTCTGGGTTACCATTTTGAACCAGTGATTGTTGTCTGACAATCGACCGCTGTTGTCAAGAAAGAAGTGGGAAAATGGGAAAAGAGCCATTCTTTTGGAACGTTTTGTATCACCTTTTTGTTGAGTGGAGTGATAGTTGAGAGATTGAGAGATTGTTAGTGGGGTTGAGGATGACGGTAGTCACTAGTTATAATCTCTACCCCTCTTTTTACACCGTGATCGTGGGAATTGAAGTATCCTAGGAATACCAGAGAAATATAGTTATGAACTGTGAGGATCTCACGTATACGTAGCTGTGAACAGTACGCCCTAGATGAATAATCAACGTCAAGGAAAGCTATAGTCGACTCTAGATATAAGACGTAGCGTGGCAAGCTTAACCATCAACTAGAATTTAACGGCCGAAACTCATACTGATCTCTACGGAATAATCTTGTGTGATTTTGGCCATAAACACGATAATCTATGTATTAGATAAACCGCCACGAAGTCATCGCTTACGCTAACTCAAGATCGGCAGCAGCCTTGCCTATAAAAATCCGCCCCCATCATCCCCTATCCATCCACGGCCTCAAACTGGCCCGATTCAACCTCTCCCCACGCACGGCTCTCTCGATGCAAATGATTACCTCAAATTTCTGCCATCACTAGATTATCGTCGTTAATCAGTTAAGCTTCCTAAGCAAGCGCCGTCAGGGGAAACAGCCAATCGCCGCGCAGTGAAAAACGTCTAAATCTTCCCCGCCAAGATTCCAAATATAGTGGGGAGCAAATAGACCATGCAGAAACAGTTTAATAACCCAATGTCTTCCTCGCTGTGCAGTAGGTATCCCACTTCATATGGTTGCCGGTTAAGACTAATAAATAATCCATTTGGCTCAGACGAGTGCAAAAAAGCAGAGAAGATTCTAAGCTCATTCGTAAAGCCCAAAAGATGGAGCAAATCGAAATCGAAGTTAGAGGAGCCAGAGCTAGGCATCCCCCGCGCAATTCTCTCTGGTGCAAAGGTTTGCAAATGGTCTTTAAGAATGAAAACATAACCATATCTAATATTTTCATATCCAACAGGCCCTAGTCATTTTCACAGCCGTGAAAGCAGGCGCTGTAGCTTCAATGCGCTTCGGATCGGGCCTCATCGTCGCGCGACTTCCGGACAGCACCTGGTCCGCCCCGTCAGCCATGGCAATGGGCGGCATCGGTCTCGGCACGCAGCTAGGCTTTGAAATGACGGATTTCGTCTTCGTGTTGAACAGTGAGCAAGCTGTCAAAACATTCACCCAATCAGGATCCGTCACACTCGGTAAGAATGTTTCCGTTGCATTGGGTCCGTATGGACGAAGCGCGGAGCTGGGTGGTGCGATCTGTTCGAAAGGAATGGTGGGCATGTTCGCGTACTCGAAGTCACGGGGCATCTTTGGCGGGAAGTCCTTCGAGGGAGGGATGATCGGGGAACGGCCCGAGATGAATAAGAAGATGTATGGCGTTACGTTGACGGCCAAGGAGCTTCTTAGTGGGAAGGTTGTCCCGCCGCCTGATGCAGAGCCTCTCATGCAACTCCTGAATTCGGATAGGTTTAAGTTTGGGGATGAGGGTGATGTGTCACCAGTGGCCTCTATAGCTGATTATCCTGCTGACGATAATCATCAAGAGGTTGCCGAGCTGCCTGCTCAAGTACCTGATCTGCACAAGGAGCCATTTGAACTAGGCGCCGAAGAGCCCTCAAAGTTTGCCGAGTTGGATGCGGGACCTGGTCATCAAATTTTCGAGTTGGATTCTGGGGATGTTGACTCCAAAGTTTATGAGCTTGATGCCTCCCAGTCGTTTCCGTCTCAGGTATCAAAGGACGGATATCCCACATCAAAATCCCCAGTGGTGCCACCCTCCAAGGGCTCGGCTCTTGAAAAGGAGCTGCCCCCGCTACCTTCATAATGATTTTACGTCGAATTTGGAATATAGACTCGAGCGGCTTGTAAGCCAGGTCACTAGACAGAGGCTCTGGGAATACGAGTATTCAATTCACTGATAGTAAAATAGTTGGACTATGATATTGCCTTTTCCTTCAAACATGCATGGATCATACTCATCGACTGCTAAGAACTATCGAACTTGATCAACACAGCTAGTTTGAGTTGTCCCATCATCACCATCGTAGTATGGGCGACTCAACTCAGCCCTCTCTCACCCAGTTTCCGCGTTTCATTCCAAATCAGAGTCATCGCTGATGTGGATACCATGGGACTCACGCAAACTTCTACACGTCAGAGCTCCCATTCCGGATGTCAACATGGAATCAAGAACTGCAGCAGCGGTGACCATCAGCCTGGATGTCACCTGGCCAGACAGCTTCTTGGGAGCCAGATTCGCTACATGGTCGACACCACTTGCCGCACAGAAAATATACCCAACCATCCAGGACAATTGGTTCTCGTGCTCAATACAACCTGTCCCGAAGAGTTTACGAAGCTGGTCTGCACAAGCCTTCTTGATATTAGTCAGAAGCAGCCAACAGGTCCGGTGGGTTAGGAAATAGTCGAATGTAATTTCCGGCTCTTCGAATTGCAAGGCGAGCCGGAGTTTGAGAAGCAATGTCTCTGCGGACATGTATTCATGGGATTGATGGCCCTGACTCTTTTGGGAGGGGCTCCTAACAAGAGCCCGGGTAACGTCTTTCATAATGTCATAGGTGCTGTCCCCATCAGTATCTGCTCCCCACTGGGGTTTGTCCACAATGGTTTGTAGATCTGCCGTGTCATGTCGATCTGTTTGGAGCCATAGCAAAAGCGTTGCTTAAACATGAGAGAAACGGATCCCTGCTCTGTCAGGCCTTTGGGTCCGTTCTTCGAGGGCTGGACAGCGGAGTATCCCATAGTGAGGCAAAATCGTTTGATGTACTCATCCGGGGTTCGTGGAGGCCCGCCGACCCAGCTTTCTGGGTGTATCGCTTGCAACATGTCCAGATCAGCCATTGCGCTGCCAACAGATTCTCCTGTTGTAGAGCGTTGTACAAATGAAGCGAGTACAACACGGAACCCCAGGCCCCGACAAAAACAATCCCTGCCTCTTGATACAACATTTTGAAGCTGTAGAGTAACATGCCACAGAACAAAGGATGCCATTGGAAAAGACGGAATTCTTCCCCAGTAGGTTGACCTAGGCGTCTCCTTTCGACCTGCAATGGATCTGTTGCGCACCAATAAACCATATCCGCTTGGATTTCTCGCAGTATTTTATCATTTTTCGGAGGCCAGGTTTCAACGCGGAGCTTGTCGTGCATCTTAAAAATCGACTTGATAGAATTGCTCATAGCCAGAGCGCTTCGCTGCAGCTCGAAGAATGCCCGAGAAACCTCATCACGTAGGACATGATGGATGGTTAGGAAGATTTGCATGGCAAACACCAGCCAGAATGGATGTTCTTTAGAAGTGAAAGCCGCCTTGAGACCACGCGATAGCTCATCTTCGGCAAAGTTCTCCCTAGCATGGAATCCGAGGAGGTAAAATTCGGGAAATGCCTCCATTAAGATTTGCGTATCTTCATCGAACTTCTCCCTTGCTGGCTTCGATTCGCGGTCGCTGTTAGGGTCATAGGTTCCACAAATGCCCGGTTTATAAACTGGAACGTAGTGTGGGGTGCATATTGCCGTGAAAGCTCGTAGAAGCTGCCAGGCTGTGATGAAAAGGTCTTGCGTCTGACCGTAAACTTTGAAGTTAAGGCCATCACCGGGCCTTTCTTTGTAGTCGGATTGTTCCCCAAGATGGAAACAGCGGGAAGCGTAATACGCCTCAAGGAGTTTTCCAACACCACCAACCTTATCGAGGGAAGGCTTCATTTCCTCTTCCATGCGCCGGAGCAGATCGATAGCGGTGTTGGTAGTCATAGCAGCCGGCACAAAGTTCCACAACGCCAATCTTGTATCCCCTCCATGTATTTTCGATAACATCCATGAAGGCGTTTGCATCCTGGATCAAGAGGTGGAACATGAAAATGTTTTCACGATAGTCAAGAACAACCTTGGCTTCGAGGTCGGCTTCCGCTTTGACATCGGGAGCTGAAGGACCTGTAGATTTCTCTGGTGCCGCTGGCTTAGGAGCATCAGGCGCATTGAGCGAGGCTTCCGGTTGTTCTTCCAATTCGAGATGCTCGAATCTATTGGACAGTGGCTTCTCATCTTTTTCGACTCCTGGAGTATCCGATTGCCTCTTGGGCATTAGTGGGCGCAGGATTTCACGGACCCGCTCAAGGACGTCCACGAAGAATCCATGGCCCTCGGTAGCCTCGTTCACCTCCTCAGTTCCATGCTTTGCGAATTCGCGGCGTGCAGAAATGGCACGGTCGAGGGCAAGACTGAAGCCTCGGGAAACCTCCACAGGCCCAACAGGGGGTTTGTCGTATCCGGCGATATGTTCCGCAAAGCTCGTGAATTGCTTGACGGTGATGGTGTACTTTGGCTTCTTTGGAATTTTGTTGTTCTCATTGGCTGGGGTGGGCTGGGGTGGAGCTTTAGCAGCCTTTCTGGCTTTCCCTTTGAGTCGACCTCCCGACGGTTTTGCTGCCTTTTTCACAAGCCCTTGATTGTCCTGGACCACATCAAGCCCACACCGCTTTGCAGTACTTGCTAGCCATGTGGCTACGATTTCAGTATCTGTTTTGTATTGAAGATACTGACTCCGTCAAAAAGTCTGGCAACATGGCGAGATCCGTGTCACGAAAACTTCAGGAACGAAAGATGCGCAATCAAGAAGTAGGACTGAAGTTGTCGGAATGGAACATCATCGCCTGCGGATTCCTCGAGGTGTCCATAAATGCAGGGAAGTTGAAAAAAGAAATGTTTGATCACGCCCGAACTTAAGGCATCAATTTCTAATCGAGTACCATGTTTGCCTCGACACCTGCTTCTGCCGTGTAAGACCCTTGGACAAGATTCAAGAGGGTACATTTGGGGTGGATAGTGGATCCAGGAAATATATCTAACAGTAAAAGGAACCAACAGCTGTTTCTTTAGAGAAGTAGCCATATACAACAACTTCAAAGCTTCATCGCTGGAACTTCTGTGCCCAGTTCTCATCACCCCCGATATACCGGAAAACCACACGCGAATCACGGTCAACACATTCAGGATCATTAGACGCAGCCTGATATGTTTCGAGCCCTCGTTGTCCCAAGGCGAGCGTAGCACCCACACTACCAGCCAAATCCACCGCAAGCGAGAAATCCTTCTTCATCAACTGAACCTTAAAACCACCTTGGTACCCATTGCTCGAGGGAGCATCTGGAACAATGCCGGGACAAGGATTGAAGCGATCACAGATACTATTCTGAGCCGTGCCTGCTGCAAAGACATTCGACAAAACCCGGGGATCCAGTCCTGCCTTGATACCCATATTGAGAGATTCAGCGCTAGCAATTGCGATCAGACCGGAAAGATAGTTATTGCACAACTTGGCTGACAGCCCAAGTGACGGGCCCCCACAGGCAATGACTTTCGAGCCCATTAGACTGAGAAGTTCTGTGAGAGTGTTAAATAGCGGGTCACTTTCGACACAACCAAGGAAGAAAGCAATAGTTCCCTTGGCTGCTCCAAGTGTGCCGCCACTGACAGGAGCGTCGTAGAATGATGCGGATGGGTGATGCTCGGTGAGATGTTGCTTGACTGCGAGGTTTGTGGCGAGGTCGATGGTGGAGCAATCGATGAGAATACGTTTCTCGAGATCGATAGCTGCCACGCCGTTGGTTTCATCGAGGTAGACAGATCTCACATGCGCACCTTCTGGAACCATAGAAAGGATAACCTCCTGTTTTATATATCAGCAGCTTGTCCGTTTTTTTATCTTAGTTATTGGAATGCCCTTTAACGGGTTGCAAGTGCCAGAATACATACCGAATTTTCTGCTACGTGCTTAGGTGACGTGCATTCGATGATTTTACCGGGATATTTCGCTGCCAGTTCTTCAACAGCAGGCTTTGCCACGTCGAACACAAAGATCTTCGCAGCCTCAGGTAATTTTGTCGCAAGTTGTTCCGCCATGTGTTTGCCCATAGCCCCAAGGCCAATAAAGCCTACATTGGTGAATCTCATTTTGATGACTGTCTTTTTGATGAAAAAAGATATTCCGAATAAGAATGATAATTTGAAAGTCTTAGCTTGAATTCAAAAAGGCGAAAGACGCAGAATCTCTGGATCGGGGAAATAATAACCCTGTTTACCTTGCACGGACTCATATTAATATGTGAACAAGTCGCATCTCATTTTAGGAATGTGGGGATCCCCCCAACATGTTAGTGAGTAGTCACTCTAGTGTATTTTGTATGGATTTCTTTGGCATCTATGGTGTATTATTCTCGATTGGGGGGTGAAATGATGGAGACTTGCTGAGATTTTGGGGAAATAAACCAGACCCACTGGAGGTTGGGGAAATTCGGGGAAATACCCAAAATGAACAGCAGAGGAATCATTTGTTACTCCATGCCGGGTTGAGCACGCCATGACTACTGCTGTAGAATTTGCCAATAAGGGGGAAATAGACAGAAATCCTGAACAGTTCGAAAATTTTAATGTATGCACTTGAGGAATGATATCTTCGAGGTGTTGTCGAGTGTTCATCGAGGCAAAAACAATGACCTATACATCTGGAAATCAAGCTATCTACACGACTATACCTAGTGAACTTCTTTTCTTCTTTGTACTCAATTTGTTGCACCCGAAGATACCAATTCATCTGTAGTTCCACGACCTCGGATTTGATCCTACCAATTTACTGCTGATATCGGCCCAGAAACGTAAATTCACGAGACTTGGTTTTATTTTGTACGCTATCTCTCATAGTTATCCAGAAAATGTCAGTGTAGAGGCAATATGATCAATAGCCTCTAGCAAATAAGGTACAAATATCTGAGGGTTCTCCGTGGCAGGGAAATGACCGAGATTGGGCATAGTCTTGTACTTTGCCCCAGGAATCTTCTGTGCAGTTTCTTCCGACATCTTAGGGGTGTTGCTCCAATCATAATCACCAGTGAGGAAGAATATAGGGCACCGCTTGGAGTCGATTGTTTCCACTCTTCCACGGCCATCCCATCCGTTAAAATAGAAATCCAGATCACCGTGATAGATACCGTAGGCCTGGGAACTGTACGTGTGCCAAAGAAGCTTTCGGTTCACGAGTGGCACTGTTGGACACATCATCTGTAGAATATCAAGTTAACACAAATCAGGTATAAATGGGATCTATCTGTATGGACACATACGCCGTAAACCCACTCTGGGTTGAAGGTAGCGCTGTCGATAACGGGAGATTTATCATGCCACTCTCGATGCATCTCAACTCTCTCGCACCTGTAAATGAGATTAGAAAAAAAAAAAAAAAGAATAGATCGACAGAAGTAATTGCGTATGTGGTTACTTACCCCTGAAGTGGGATTGTACCGCAGACCCCAATCTCTTCTGCACGAATAGCCGCAGCGATACAAGCTTGACCAGCCATAGAAGCTCCACAGAGGATGGGTGACTTAAGCTTGAGTGATTTGATCACAGCCGCAATGCAATGCAAATAAGCATCCTCAGAGCTAGAATGCCCACCGACCGCATAAGCAGGGCTCGGGAAGCTGCGCCCATGGGAAGGCAGATCGAAAGCAATCATCGTACATCTTTCTCTCATCCTGGCATCATTCATGACCCCATGATATTGACGACTATCCGAGCCAGCTGTGTGCAGGAAGACGATTTCTTGCGGGCCGGTGCCGCTCTGTTCATAGAAGATCTTACACTTGCCCCATTCCTTCGTGTCGGTGATAATATACCGCCCGACCAAGAAGTCTTCTTCTTGTTCCGGTTGCGGAGAAACATCATTCGGACCACAGTAGACATCATGAAGGACATCCAATACTGCTCTCCAGATGTGGGCGTAGTTGACAAAGGCCAACTGGTCGCCAAGAGCCTCTACACCTTCCTGGCGTATGTTCTGTCCATACAAACCCCAGAAGCTTTGGTAAGGTGCCGCAGGGTTCTTCTGGAAGACTTGTTCCCATTGATTGGGCAGGGCGGCAAGAGAGAAGATTGCATCGGTGAACAAGCCAGCACGTGCATGTCCGGAGCCTTGTTTGATTGTGAACAGAATTGCATCATCGCTGCCAACCGATTTGATAGCGAAGCAAATCGGCTTACTGATGTACTCGGTGTTTGCAAAAGCGAGAAATTGGGCGTCGTGGGCGATAGCTTCGTTAAACTTCTCTAAAGAGGCGCCGAGCTGGAGTGGGAGACTATGCCATGGATGTTCGTACATTTTGATGAAGATGAAATGAGAAGTCTGACGAGGAGAGAATCACGGGGGATAACACGAAGATAAAATGTTTGCTAAAACCGGGGATTCACACTCTAGAATACTCGATTAGTTGCTTAGATATCTCATTTGAAGGAACTTATCCTGGAGATACTATATCTCGTAATTACTTGGGGTAACGCGGGGAAACCCTATATTTGTGGCTGGCCTATTACACTTGGAGAGAGCCATTTGGACTTTGTTAAGTTCAATCTCTACATGATATTATGGAGGCACGTCCGCGTCTATATTTGCATTATTTTGTATATACCTTTTCCCCTGACTCCTGGCCGGAAACGATGCTGCATTGTATATAAATTTACAAAACGATGTATCCGGGTTCATAGACTCTTAGAAATATTTACCAAAAGAAAAGAAACTTGGTAGTTCTCCACGACTTTCCTTCGATAGGGAAAGGAATTAATATTGAAATGAGTCAAAAGCCAGATATTCTTTGCTGAACAATTGGCGAAAGGCTACTCCGTACACTATGGTTTGGAGCCATGAACCAAACTTGAAGGGAGTCTAACATCACCGAGGTGCTATGGTGGATAGGATATTTTGGGGAAATATTGGGAAGATAAGATAATTGGGGTAGTAAGGTTTGCATCCACTTAAAAAAAAGATGGATCTTTTCTTGTATGGCCAACAATACCCGATATATTAAAAGGATAATGCAAATCCGGCCCATGCCAAGAGAGCCAAGTCCGTAGAGTCCGAACTGGCTCGCCAAATGTACCTTTTGTTCGGGATTCAAATATAAAAGGTACATGTCCACTGGTTTGTTTCTTACAAGGTCCGATAGAAATTAATAGATATCAAATAAATCCGGTTTTGCTATTTTGTGTGTAAAACTGTGTATGTACGGAGTAGTCCCGCGTCCATAGTACCATATATTCTCCAGAGAAGTACCAGACCCAAAACTGCTAGTATTCATCGCCGTTTGACCCTATCTCTACCATGTAATCAGAAAAATAGCCCCATAGTCACCAGCAGTATAACGCCAGTAAGATGTATGGGAGATCTAGAATGCTCGCGTCTGAGCCATGTACATTGACGTACTCCAAAACGACCCCCAAGGGGCGCCATTTTGATAGATATGCATTTTTCCTTCCATAGGGTGTCCTGGGTGAGACAAAGGTGAGCAATCAAGGTAGCGGCGAAAAAGAAAGAAGGGTACAGCCGCCGTGAAGAAATTGACTAGTCTATAGACTTTTCGGTGTGTCGCATTCATGATTCACCCTTGATCTAGTGCAAGTTATTGAAGGCTTCATTTTGCTTTATTGATATCGTTCTCCAACTGCCTAAGATGTACCGTGCATTTAACTATATATAAAAATAGTATAGACTCTTATCGTTCAAACATTTCTCATTTGGCCTACGGAGATTGAGTTGGGGTCGAAGTTACCCAAAGGGGAGATGGAGGTCCTGCGCATTCTCCAAACATCCCTTAGTATATATATTTTCGTCTTCATCTGGCGGGAGTCCAAGTCTCCCCAGTTATTTAATCTTGTACTATAGCCATATCAACATTTTCCATGTTTTTACTGAAGTATTGAGACATGGAGGCGTTATTTTGAGAAATTATACCAACGAGTATAAAGTGTCATTAATCATTTAGGTATGTTCATGTTTCTGGCGCTCTTTAAATCACAGATTTTGCTCCAGTAAATCTGCGTAAAGGAACAGTACCTTGGTTATAACACACACAGCATTCCAGGTTCGCATGCCATCCAGAACTATCCCCCACGCTCTTACCACCTTTGGCCCAAGCAATCGTGGTTCGGACTCAATGCTCTTAGGATTCCCTCTTGGGGTCGATGTTTCTACCTCTAGCAAGGTCTCCTTGACGGTCGCGAGTAGAGCCTTTTCCTCCTCGTCCAATGGATATTCGAGCAGTTCAGGCATTGTTGCTTGCAGGAATTGATTGAGAGTGTACGCATATTCCAGCGAGCAAACGGCATGCATGACAGACCAACTAGGTGCACGTCCAACGAAGTGCACCCCCATTTGCACAGGCGAGCAAAGCGCAGCAGCCTTCAGACGGATCAGATTAGCTAATCTTTGAAACGCTATGAAGTGGAAAGAAAGAAGGCCGCCAGTGGACCAGCGAGCGGGGAATATGGACATACCGAATGTCTAGCGGCAACAAGGAGACGGGGGCCTCTTTGTAACCTGGGCCCCCCCAGTAATCGTTTGGCGATTTGGGTAGGACTTTGTTCTAAAAGCGACCGAGATGATCCAATGTCCACTGCAAAACGGATATGTGCCAGTTGATAAAGAGCCTACATGAGGGCTTCTGGTAAGATGATGCTTTGTAAAATATATGAAAAAGGCTCACCCTTGAGTTGAAGGCAATAGGACCGTGTTTATCAAGCGGACTGTAAGAAGATTCAGGATTTTGTTCCCATCCACTTTGCCATTTCTTCAAAGCTCGTCGCAATGGTTCCGTAAGTCCTGGAAACATCTCGTTTTCCATTCCCTCCAATCGCGTCGAATTTCGAATCGAAATAATACGTTGAAGCATGGCGTGGATCAGAATATGACCACCAAGAGAGGAATAGGTAGGGGTATTGTTAGTCTCCTGAAGTAAAGCTGTGAAGCAATCCTGAAAGAGGGGTGGTTGAGTCGATTGTTGGTGCGCAGCCATCCAGCTAGCGGAATCTTGCATTTTCCATTCCCATTCCGAGCAAGGAATCCTCAGCTGGACATCGCCAACTAGGATTGGCGAAGGAAGATTGAAAACCATCGTATGAAGATTGAAAAAGCAGAATATAATCAGTTTTGTACGCCGGGCACTCTCTTGACGGGCCCAATCCTCCCATCCTCGAGGGGTAATAGAGTGCTCTGAAAGGCCGTGTTGACGGACAAGCATCGCGAGGATACTTTGGGTGGCAATGGCCTGTCTCACGAGCGAGCGATGTTCCCCGCCCCATGTAGCCATTGCCATTAAGAAAAACAACGCCTGCATTGTTTCTAGGTCGGCATGGTTCCCTTGGTAATCAGGGAAAGCATGCGTTTCATTTTCGTTGCGCTCACGATGATTTAAACTAGGCAACGATTTTGGTGATTGTAGAAGGGGCCATGATGGATCGAGTGACAGTGCGTTAGTGCGACTATCCATTTCGATATCTCGCCGGCGCAACTGTTCCAATGCGATCCCCCTCGCGATGGAAAACAATTTCAGGCCCTGGTGTGATTCCAGACAATAGTGGCTTCCAACAGCAACCAACGCTAGAATAAGCTCGGGTGCCATGTCCCTAAATGAGAGAGTTTGTGGGTGAATTATGGGGAAATGAGGATGAAAGCCCGCCAGGAAGCCATGCAGATAACGGGAAATGGCATGTCGGGAAGGCATTTGGTAGTCTGCTGGGATCACAGTTGGAAATTGAGACATTTGCCCTGATAGCCATTGCCAATCTTCTTGCGAGACCCGAACAAACGAAGCGGCGTGCCCGTTGCGATCACTTTCGTTGTGAGCTATCAACTGTGAGACGACTCGGGGACTGCTTTCTGCGGCGTGTCCAGTGCGGTCTATTTGGTCAGGTGGGAACGGGCCAATGTCCACTGTAGGAGAGGTGAAGGGGTCTGCCAAAGACAAATTCGGATACATTGTAGCCTGGTCATAGAAAGGAGGAAGGCATACATTGTCCAGATAGTTGAAGGCAAAAGGCTCAGGATCACCTTCAATGCCCAAGAACGGAGGTGCATCTGAGGCTAAGATAGCCGACGTATCTTCAGCCCCGGTGTTATATAAGGAGAGTGGCTCTATTTCACCGGCATTATGCAGCACTGGTGGTACGGGCATTGAATCTGCATCGCTGAATATATCTTGCGTTGTATTAATCGCAGCGGTAGTTGCATCATACGGAGGGACTGATCCCTGCGATATTAGAACTAATTCATTGTAAGCTGGAACTCGGGATTTGGCAGCATGATGGTTTTAATGACTTACCATCCGCATTATTCTCAACAATCTCAGACGAGCCGCGTCTACAGTTACGATCATTTGCAGCCCGCCTTAAATGCGAAAGTTTGATATGACGGTTGAGCAGGTCCCTTGGTGAACGTCAATAATTCAGTCATAGAAGGGATAAGCTAATTGCGAGAAGGAACAAATTACCTCCTACGACAAGAGTATCTGCAAAGAGTGCAGTGAAATGGCTTGACGTTGTTGTCTAGAACGCAATCAGCTGGGAATGTCTGGCAATCCGAGAATATGAAATGATCGACAAACGTGTGCTTTCATGTCGCTGCAGATGCTCACGACGGTTGAATAGGCGTTGGCACGTATCACATTTGAACTTTCTTGGTTGATTTGCTGAATCTTCAGTGGTTGGATTGGGCGAGCTCATGGCACCGGAAAAAAAGGTTCGGGACGTCCACAAGCCCTTGATTGAAAACAAAGAGAGAACCCAAGATAAAAATGGTCAATTACTCTAAGTGATATGTATGTGTCACGTTTTCCGGGGGTGGCACGTATTCAGTCAGGTTTGTGGGGAAGGTTGGAACGTCTAGCTCTGGAGATATGGAGATAGGCAGGTTGATGCGAGCGAGGCGTCCAATAAAATACCAGTAAGATACAGGCAAGATACGATAAAATACATGTAATTACGCAAAAACGGGAGAGTTTATAATTTTCGTTTTCTGACCCCGGATTTCCCGTATATATATTGTCAGGCTCAATCAACATACCACACCTGTAAATTATGTAGCCAGGAATTTATTGACACAGTAAATGGAATATTGTATATTGTTGGTATAACTTTAGAGGGCGCCTGGGAAGTATCGGCGTTGTTCATTCGCAACAATCGCCCATTGTGAGTCATGGGCCAGAACAACTTCGACTTTACCTAGCGAGGTTTTGCCTTCCTCGAGCTCTCTGATCATTTGTATTGTTTTCAAAGCCCGGTCACGATCAGCATGAATACAACATATTTGATGAGGGAAGTCTGGGCTTGACCACTCCGCGATGTTCTTTTCTCCAGTGAAGATGCGCCGATCATGACAGGCATCCCCGGCGAGGTAAACGTATCGCCTCGGATCAACACTGACGCGACAAAGTAGATTGATATGTCCCGGGATGTGACCGGGTGCATCAACAATCAACACACTTCCATCGGAGAAAATGTCAATGGTATCTGGCAGCCGGCTGTAGGGCCTCCAGGCAAGATCGCCAAAGGGAGGTAGTTGATGCAACAGTGTCGAGGGAAAATTCCATTTTGTCACATGGGAACCGGGTGGCCCGGTTGGTGGTAGTTCAAAGGTTCGGTCCTTTGGAAGCAAATCGGGCTCAAAATGACTGTGCCCCCCATTAGACATGGATCGCTTTCCACTTAGAAGATCCTGTGAGCCATTGCCGACGACAAACTTGGACTGTGGAAAGTCGGATGGCATGCCAACGTGATCCCAGTGAACATGCGAAAGAACGACGAAGTCGATATCGTAGGGAGAAAGGCCTCCCATCGCGAGAGACTCTGTCACATCTGGAAATACTTCAAGAGGTTGTCTTGTGGTAAGATGTTGACGAATATTTGGTTGGTAAAGCTCGGGATCTCGGCGTATTCCCAGGTCAAAGACCAAACGTGTAACAACTCCTGATTGAGACTGATGTTGAATCAAGAATGATAACGACGGAACAATCTTCCTGTGGTTCATATCATCGAGTGGCGATATGAACTGACTTTCTGGAATAGTCAGGTAACCAGCCCGCAGAGCGTGGACCGATACGGTACTCTCAGCCATTTTCTTTTTCTATTTGGATGAATATCAAATAAGAATGAGGGCAACTGGAAAGATTACAACTGTTACCGATGAAAGACTATTTAATTAGTGATCTCAGAAGCTCTAATTCCCCCACTTCCTCGTCTCCCCAATCCCCCTCACCGTGGAGTATAGAAGATCAGATTGGAAAACCTCGGGGGATACGAAAGCCCAAGTGGAAAACTACACATATTAGCTTTGGTAGAACAGCGAAGTTTGGAGTCCCTAATGTCGTCACTGTTGTATGTATTCACACTAATTTGTTCTCCTCTTCCCACGTTTGCAGGCAGTATGATATATTTGGTAGTCTTCTGAAATATATACATGATCATCCCACCCCCCCCCTCATGCTCGCTTGAACTCGCCGTTCTCAACCATCTCATTAATTGTCTTCTCGGTGATCTTAGTTGCCTCGATACCAGCAGGAACACCACAATAAATGGTAGCCTGCAGCACCGCCTCGCGGATCTCTATCTCCGTAAGTCCATTGTTAATGGCTCCACGAGTGTGAATGGCCAACTCGGGCCAGGATTTCAAGGCAATGAGCATGCCCAAGTCTAGGAAATAGAGTCAATAATTAATCTCTTGACGAATTTTGCTCTCAACTTACTCAAGAGACTTCGTTGTTTTCGCTCCAAGCCGGGTCTGGTCCAAATATGTCCCCAACACCATTCAGTGACAAGCTCCTGGCCAGGACGAGAGAAATCACTGGATCCGTTTGCTAGGGATCGGTCCACATAGGCATTTCCAACAACAGCTCTGCGTACCTTCAAGCCCTCTTCGAAGAGGTCCTCGTGGAGCGCTTTGAGTTCCGGTTTGCCAGACATAGTATAGTGATGTGTGATAATTCGTTTCAAGATATTTTTTTTTTTGGAGAGAATAGGGGTATTGCAGTATTCTTCTTGGATGATTGGCAATTAAATAAGTCGTATGCAATGACCAAGCTGGACAAGTATCGCTCCCCCAAGCCACACAATTTCCTAATTGGGGAGTATTTCCCCAAACTCTACAACTCCCCTCATTCCCCTCATTTCCCCCAATACCCCGATACCCCAATACACTGCAATACAGAATATGTGTAAAATTGGTTGGAATTAAAGTATTTCTTGGGTAATTAGATAACCGGTTTTGGGGGATATATATAATTTATACTACAAAAGGTAATTAAGGAAATTAGTCAGTCTGAAGCAGTTCGAATTATTTTCTAGTAGAGTCCCGAGGATTTTGATCTGCAATTTAATTCTATACCCACAAGAAAGCGTTCAAGATGTCTTCTTTACCTTTCGCGGTATGTGATAGAATATATTTCCTTTTTGGTCGAAAGATCCCCGAGGAACTAACATGGCCTTTGATACAGCTGAAAGATCAGTCTCTTTTCCGCAACCTAGCGTTTTGCCATGGTGAATGGATTGAAGCAACCTCAGGAGATCGCTTTGATGTCGAAGGTACCAACCATGATTACATTTCGTTTCGTGGATATTTGATAGCTAACTTGTGAATTCAGATCCGGGGTCCGGGAAGGTGCTCACATCTTGTCCTGATCTTGCAAGTGACGATGTAGATACCATCGTACAGTCTTCACAAGAGGCCTTTCGCTCTTATCGGGTTGTGAACCCAAGAACGCGTGCCGAAATGCTGCTCAAGTGGCACCAGCTCATCCGAGATGCTCGTGATGACCTGGCAACTATTTTGACATATGAAACCGGCAAGCCACTGAGTGAGGCATACGGTGAAATCGACTATGCGACTGGATTCACGTGGTGGTTTGCCGGTGAAGCTGAACGCATTCGTGGGGATGTCAGCACCCCGTCTGCGCCTAATCGCCGCGTGGTGGTCGTCAAACAACCAATTGGAGTTTGCGCTGCACTAGTGCCATGGAATTTTCCAATTGCGTAAGTCCATTTATTGTCTCTGGGACTTGCTTGACGCTGACAGAAAGTGGACAGGATGATTCTTCGCAAGGTTGGAGCTGCTCTCGCTGCTGGGTGCACAATGATTGCCAAGCCGTCTCCTGAGACACCCTTGACGACACTTACCTTGGCATATCTGGCCAACAAGGCAGGCTTCGCAAAGGGTGTGTTCAACGTGATAACAACCTCGAACAAAAATACCCCCAGGCTGTCGGAGACTCTCTGTAAGCACCCTTTGGTGCAGAAAGTGTCGTTCACTGGCTCTACCCATGTTGGGAGCATTATTGCTGGGCATTGTGCCGTTGGTTTGAAGAAAGTGACCCTCGAACTTGGTGGAAACTGCCCTTTCATCATATTTGAGGATGCAAGCCAGGATCATGCTATTGAGCAACTTACGTCGCTCAAATGGCGTCATGCTGGCCAGGCGTGTGTCACAGCGAATCGCATCTATGTCCAAGAAGGCATCTACGAAGAGATCGTCGCCAAACTGGTGACATATGCCAAGACTATTAGTATAGGCCATGGGAGTAAGCCCTCTGTCACAATGGGATCTTTGACCACTTCCAGAGGCGTGGATAAAGCTCGCCGGCAGGTCGAAGATGCAGTGAAGCGCGGTGCGACAGTCGCCCATGGAGGCAAGTCACCTTCTAGCTCTGACCTTGAACAAGGGTACTTCTTTGAACCTACTATCCTCAGAGATGTGGACTCATCTATGCTCATTACAAACGAAGAGAGCTTTGCTCCGATTGCCGCCATTTACAACTTCAAAACTGAAGATGAGGTGGTACAGTTGGCAAATGATACCGAGATGGGTCTTGCCAGTTATGTTTTCACCAATGATGTTCATCGGTCATGGCGTATGATGGAAAATTTGGAAGCTGGAATGATTGGAATTAACACTGGAAACTCTTCTGCTGCGGAGAGTCCATTTGGAGGAATGAAGCAGTCTGGCTACGGCAAGGAATCCGGAAAGGACATCGCTGTCGCAGAGTATTTGGTATCCAAAACCTGTACCATGACTATTCAGAGTCTAGTTTGAATATGTGAGAGAAATAAAGGCCGAGTCAACCAATTTGTGAGAGTAGATATGTTCACTCATCAATGTGGCCCATGAAGCCTCCGGATCCACCAGAGCCATATCAGGAGATAATTGGTGTTGACTTTTGAGTCTAGAAAGCTCAGAATCGGAGTGGCCACCAGTGGACATAAGGTCACTGGTAGGGTCTTGGGTTTCCTACGTGTGTTCATTTTATAGCGTGCTCGAAGGGTTGAGATGTGTAGCACGGCGCCTGGCGTTAGTGAAAGGGGTATCGTCAAACTCATTTGGCATCTCTTTATCCCGGCGAATTGTGTATTGGAGGCTGCTAGACCTCCCCTTCTCGAAGGCTCGTGTAGGGGTTGATGACTAGGAAGGATATAATGGACGGGGTGGGTCGATTAGGGGAGTATGGCGAACAAGAAAATGAAGCAAGTTTCACAGAAGAGACATGGCGGTCGGGGGTGAGGAGATAATCGCGGTACTTGGAAGTAAGAGAGGGAGAAGAAGAGGGAGAGGATATTTCTTGCCTTGACTAGAGCAAGACACGCCTCTATGTTTGTTTTATATTACAGAAAATTGATTGCCTTGAACCTTACGTCATATCAGGTCATATTATGAAAGTTGAGGCAACAGGACCTGTATATTTAGATCGATACCTAAGGTCCAAGAGGTTCCATCTTTCTAGCAACCCGGCAACAATATTCGTTCACAAGTCGCCCAACTAATTTGATCATGGGCTCACCCAAGAGGGCGTGATGCGAGCAAGTAAGATTCTGTGAATGAAACCCTGGGCAACGGGCTGTCCACCACTGCAACGCTCCAACTGCCACTGATTTGGATGTTGTTAGACACAAACATTCGCCCTGATATATCGGGAGATGTGAGGGCTCGCGTGCTAGCGGTGCAATCTTGTTGAAATGATCAAGAATCAATTGCTTCTGGCTTTCTCCGAACAGTGTCAGGCCATAGTTGATCTCCTTCTCGTTTTCCTTTTCATGTGCAGATGTCGTGGTTCACGCGTAAGTTCCCGCATCGAGCAAAACAAGAAGGGCTGGGTATTGGCCGTGGCGGAGTCGCCACAATGAAGCCATCTCGTACGCGATCAATCCACCCAGAGAGTAGCCCCCGAAAATGAATACATGTCCTGGAGAAACCCGCTTCTCTACATGATTGAGGTAAAGCTCCGCCCATTGACGTATAGTCTCTGGGCCCGCTGATTTGCCGAAGAAAGGATCATGAAGTAACAATACGTCGAATGAATCGTCTAGCAGTGGAATCAAGGGTGTATATATGCTACCCTGTCCCCAAAGCCCATGGATCAGCACGAATGTGAGCCGAGAGTGTGGCTGTCGAACAATTTCAGAGCTCCAAGGGGACTCATTGGTGTCTTCTTCTACGATTTTTGTAGAGACGACTTCTCCTAACGCAGCTGGAGTAGAGTTGTTTAGAATATCAAAAATGTAAAGTTTACACCCCAGTAGATGTTGATTCGGGTAACCAGTCTGGCTGCCTGTAGAGAGTGACCACCGAGATCGTAAAAGCAGTCTGTGATCCCAACTTCCTCCCCCAGAACACTTGCAAACTCCCGACAAAGGACGCGCTCTATATGGTTCCGCGGCAGCTGACGGGCTGCCAAAGATCTGTTGGCCTTGACAAATTGAGCACTCTTTACGAGGGCCCTGCGGTCGACTTTGCCATTATCGTTGATAGGCATCTTATCCAGGACACGAATACAGAAGGGAATCATGTAAGATGGCAGCTTCGACTTAAGCTTATTGCGTACCTCCTCTTCAATTTTCCTTTTCAGTCGTTGCCAGAGCGGCCGGTTGGTCAACCCATCGAAATTGCGTCCAAGGTGGTCAGTAGGAAAGCGAAACAAGACCCTGCCTTCAGAATCTTCAGGCTGATAACGGTGGAACACAGCATCCAAGCCGCCATTATGGGAGGACTGTCGCGCCCAGCTGACACTCACACGACACCCAGCAAGATCGGCTATTTCGTGCAGGTCAACAACGGAGAGTGCTGGCCTCTTCCTTGCCGCTTGATGGCAAGCTGCAAGCCAGTCAGTCCCCTCGATTCCCTGGTCCTGAGCCTCGTTTAGCAACTCCAACACACATCGCTTAAATATAGTATTGCTGTACGGGATTTTGCTGACTGCTACAACATCCGTAACAGGAAAACCTTCCAGACGTCGCAAAAGCGACTGTCTGTCCAGCTGGTCAGACACAAAATTAATCCACTGGCCCAAACCAAACGGCATTATACATGGTCAGAAACGAAAGCTGCAGCTTTGAACTTCGGCGCAACTCTTCACAGACTATGGGACTGGAAGAAGGGAGATGTGCTGGGGTTGTTTTCGCCAAATTGCATCGACTCTCCAGCCATCGTATTTGGTACTCTTTGGTCAGGGGGAACAATATCTGCCGCCAATCCGGCTTACACTGTGGATGAACTCGCCTTTCAGCTTAAGGACTCCCGCGCCGAGGCCTTGGTGACGCAGTTGGCCTGTCTCGATGTGGCTACAAAGGCAGCCCAGATCGCTGGAATCCCCAAAGACCGGATCATCTTGATCGGGGATGACTTAGACACAACGGACCAGTTCAAGCACTTTTCTCTGCGCAACAATATGCGCTTCGAAGTTACCCAGTGCCAGAAGCCTACTATCGATCCCAAAAGGGATCTTGCCCTGCTTGCTTATTCCTCTGGGACTACTGGTCGCCCGAAGGCTGTGATGTTGTCACACAAAAACCTTGTTGCAAATCTATTGCAGGTACAAGCTACTGATGAAGGAAATCTGAAACCCACCGGAGGTGACGATGACCAAGGAGATAAAATTCTGGCAACAGTTCCCTATTTTCATGTTTACGGTATATACGCCCGTTCCTTGCTGTCAAGAGCTACACTGACGACTGCAAGGTTTCTCCTTCCTGATTTTGACGCCGGCATACAGAGGACTCACTACTGTTGTCATGAGCAAGTACGACCAGAAAGGATTTCTTGAGGCAGTACAATCCTTCTGCCCTACATATGCTGCACTAGTACCTCCAATTATCTTGCAACTTGCAAAGTCCCCTCTTGTCGACGCATATGATATCAGTTCCTTGAAAATGGTCATGTGTGGTGCCGCACCCCTGACGCGGGAGCTGATAGAGGAGCTTTACCAAAAGCACAAACTACCCGTGCGTCAAGTATATGGTCTCAGTGAAACAAGCCCCGTCGCTCTGGTTCAGGTCAGTGATCACCATCTCACCCGTATCCTTCAAATTTCGCTGAAGATATAAAGCGCTGGCATAATTGTCGCGATAAGCCAGGGTCTGTTGGTACCCTTCTTCCCAACATGACTTCCAAGTTCTGCGACGAGGAGGGAATCGAGATTGCACCAGGGCAAACAGGAGAGTTGTACCTAAAAGGGCCTAATGTATTCCTAGGCTATCTAAATAACCGCACAGGAACATCAGCATGCCTGGATGAGAGCGGTTGGTTCAGAACAGGCGATATAGGTCATGTGGATCAGAGCGGAAACTTTTTTATTACAGATCGCGCCAAAGAACTCATCAAGTACAACGGTTTTCAGGTGGCCCCGGCGGAGCTCGAAGGTATCCTTCTCGATCACGCAAATATCATGGATGCCGCTGTCGTTGGCATTTATTCAAAAGAGCATGTCAGTGAATTGCCTCGTGCGTATGTCGTTCTAGCCCACGGGGTGGGCAAGACACAGAATGAAGCACAAGAAATTGGCTTATGGCTCGAGAAGCGAGTGGCGCCACACAAACGACTCAGGGGTGGTGTTTGTTTCGTTGATGAAATCCCGAGAAATCCTTCTGGAAAGATCCTACGACGAATGTTTCGGGCACGTCTCAATGAAAATAGAAGGTCAAGTGATCAAACTACCGCAGCAAAACTATAGATTGAACTGCTTCTCATTCGGCGCTTTTGAATGTGATTTTGCTTTTTTTCGTGCTCACGAGCTGCTGATATGCAAACTTTGTAGGGTAATAAATCCCGTACTGGGGATACCTCAATGTAGTCGAATGTTTCAAATGGCTTTCGGGTGCGAGATTTCCATAATAGGAAGTTGGATAAGCAACGGATGTCCACTGGGTACTTCAGCCTGTAACCACCGGTCCGCATATTATTTTACTGATTCTTCGACTTGATTAGGAAGTTGAATGTCTTTAACAACAATATCTGTGTTCACTATCGCAGTAGAGTCCAGCCGAAACCTGACCACATGCAGAGAACCAACGACAACACAAAATTCCAAAGTGCACAATGTTAATTGTCAATTCTTTGCTACAGTCTAGTGATCACATGCTTGAGTAAATCCTGCATCACGTTATGCACTTCCGTGAGTATTCCTAATTCAATTAAAATCCACCTAACTGGATCTTAGAGACTTGGAATGATCATTATTTTGATTGTATATATAGCGCAATTACCCTTCCACCAAACCACTCAGTCAACACACCTTCGTCTATGTTTTAAGAAATTCTCTTATAGCTTTGACATATTAAATAAATAACACCTTAGGATACGAATAAAATATATAATATTTATCGTCTATATCCACTAGTAGCTGTTGAATTCATTATCCTCTGTAATATTTCTCTCCCTTCACGCCCACCTAGTCCTCACGTTTGACATTCACGGCTGGGCCAGAGTACTCTTTCCGCCCCTTGATGAGATACATGATCAGACTAAGAATGAAAACTGCCCCAAAGATGACGACACTCCAGTTGAAATTTTCAGCAGTGACTGGTAGCTCACCTGGCCAGAATGACCAAAACATCGCGAAAATGGAGTAACACAGACCAATGATGTTTATAGCCAGCCCCCAGGTCCGGCCCATATCCCACCGACCAACTGGCAGGGTATCCGGATGCCAGATCTTTCGCCAGATCATACAGGTGATTGAGATCACGTAGGTGTACATCAAGGCAGCGGTGTTGAGAGATATGATGGCATTGAATGCAGTATCGGAGCCGATATTAATCAGAGAAAGCAGGCAGCTGAAAATGCAAGAGAGGGCAATAGCATTGACGGGGATCTTGCGCTTAGGGTCAATTTTGGAAATCCATCCAGAACAGGGAAGACCCTTGTCACGAGCAAAAGCCCAAGTTTGGCGAGAGGTGGAGGCATTGAACATGATGTTGCTGAAAATGACAGGTAACAAGATGATAGCTGTTAACCCGTTGACACCTGCCGTATCGGTAGCCTGTTTGAACACGTAGAGGAATGGGAATCCGGTTACGTCGTTAAGGGAATCCTCGACAGACGGAGTAGCAAAAAGGTAGGCAACTAGCAAGATGGCTGCCATAATTCCATTAGAGAAATATCCCCAGGCCATAGCCCGTGGTACGTTCCGGCCAGCGTCCTTGATCTCTTCTGACATATGCGCACACGCATCAGAACCTAAGGGGTAGTTAATCTCTTTTCGATAGGATTCTATCTGTGTGAATAACACAAGTGAAACTTACTAAGACAGCCATAGATAGCTGAGATTTGTCCAACCATCACACTCACTCCCATTGTAGGTAACCCTCCTAGATTCTTCCAATCTGTGACGAAAACATCTTCAGCAGATCGATGAGGGGACATAGCCCACAGGACGATCAAGATCACTGCCCAGCAAAGAACGTGGAGAATCATCAATATGTTACTCAGCATTGGCATCAGGTCTGACGCATACACATTGAAGATGTATGACACCAGAACCATTGAGAATACAAGTAGAGTGCCTTGCCAGCCTTTAGGATCATAATCCGGATTGCGAACACTGATCAATCCCTGGATAATGGTACCGGTAAGGAAGGATCCAGACGCTGTTCCGGCTTGCCATGCTAATACGGACATCCAGCCAGTGACGTAGCTGAGGAACTTTTGGTATCGAGGCGAGCAAAACTCTGATACCCAATGGTATTGGCCTCCATCAGTAGGTGCGATCGAAGCCATTTCCGACAACGACACAATAATGAACCCGAATCCGATAAATGTCCAAATGTATGACCAGAACATGCCTGCTAGGCCTCCATTCTCCAATCCCTGGTAGTCCGAACTGGGAGGAGTTAATTCATTTTTCCTGTATTTCTGTCACTTAGAGAAAGAATATTTCAATTGGCTCACATGATCAGATATTCCCAAGTGGCTTGCAAGACTGATGCAAAGCTCAATGCAGCAAAAGGTCGCATATTTCTCTAAATCGAAGCCGCAGAACATTAGCTATGGATGTGATACGCGCAGAAGCGAGTAAACAAACCTTGAACTCTTGAACTTTTCCCATGCGATGCATTTCATCATCGTCCAGTGTTGTCCCGCCCTTTTCGGAGGCCTCTGGATTCCTATTATCTATACCCATATCTAGCGTCTCCATCGCGGTCGCTTTGATTGAGGTTTCCATGATGCGATTAATACCAATCCGGACAAAAGAGTGACAGAGATAGAATTGGGTTCACAGGGATCAAGGGGGCCGTGGGATTAAAGTATTAAATTTCGCCTCGCATGGAGGGCTGGAATACGCGTGGAACAATGGATCCCTTACAGTATACCCCTGTGCCTCGTGCTGCCCTGTGCTGCCCTGTGCTGCCCCACCGAGGGGAATGGGAAAAACAGCCGAAGCATTTGAAGCCTTTTATTTCGGCTAATAACTATTTCGTTGGCCGACATAATTTGAATCTCTTATCGGGGCCTAGAGCGGCATTGGTTTCAGAGAGAGCAATTTTTTTTGCCGCTAGACCAGGGTTGCATGAATAAATTCCTGCGAGGCTTTACTAAGTGGGGAATATACATTGGTCACAACGTACTAATGTTCGTTTGGAAGATTGTCAAGTACCAAAATGCGCCAAGGCACTATTATGGGGCTATCCAATGTCGTGGAGTGATGTTCTCCACCGGGGACCACATGCTCATTAGCTTGACTTGTGCCAAGCCGGTGTATTGGGTAGATAAGTCTTTTCCATGTCCCGTGCGCATAAAAGCACATTCGCAATCTTGAGATAGCTAGACAAGGATTACAATCCCTGTAAACAATGCCACCCGGCTGTTTCTCTACCCCCGGTCATGTTTGGTGTTATTGTGGCGCACCAGGAGCCGTCGTATCGTCGACTGAATAAATCCGGCATTTGTAGGGAACAAGGGTTGATTCCCGTAGGAGTTTCTTTTTTTTGACCATTCGGTCCAACAACTTCTCATTCGAGGATCTGTATTTCCGAGTGATTCAATCATTGAAAATGCCTTTAACCTTCCCTATCATGTTTCAAATGTGAAAATTTCTGATGTCATTTTTTTCCGTCGGTGTTTACACAGCTTTTTTAGCTTGTCATGTCGGCCACTTCGACCACTTACGACGGACAATGACCATAACCATAGCGGACTGGTTATGGTCATCACCGCGGTCAACTTGTGTCTGGTTTTGCTTTCTCTCGCAGCGCACACCTTCTCTTCGTACCGTAGGGAATAGACTACAGCGAGATGATTACGCATTTGGGGCACTCGTGGTACAGTACTCTTCACCCCATTGTAAGCTCACAATGCTTGAGCTTCTGGCCTCTGGACTAACAAATGCATAGCTCGCAGCAATTGTCCAAATTATAATCGGATTTTGCCAGGTCCACTAGGGTGGGGAATTCCGATCGACGGGATCGACACCACAAGCAAAGAGCAAATGTGGAAGGTGAGCCGTTGAGATTGAATTTGAAGATTGTGACTTATTTAACATTATGAAGTGAAGAATATCAGGTGATTCCCGGCCCTTCCCTCTTCCTAAGCAAAACGTAGATTGAGATAAGAGAAGCCTGGGTCGACCAAGTCCACACCTAGGGCTTCCACATCTGCATCTCCAGCCGCGGCTGCAGCAACCAGAAGTGGTGTAAAATGCTAATACGCAAGTCGAACAAGTGTTAGAGGACCTATTGAGTGAGTTCTATAAGATTTAATGGAACGTACCTCAACAGTCGGATGGGAACGCTTGAACTCATACAGGGTCTCTAGCTTCAGCAGGGCTTGGTTTCTCTCTTTTGCATCCCTTTTTGTAACTGCTGCTCTTAGATGGGTATCAAACACTCGCGACTCGGTAAGGACCTTGGCCCGGGTGGCTTCCCTCTCCTCCTCTGTTGGGGCATCTATGATCTCCTCGATCGAGGCGAACGAGTGAACAGCCATGCCCGAACCTACAATGAGATACCCTTCATGTCTAAATATTTGTTAGTCGTCAGTTAGCTTATGGGCGTTATTCATAAATGATTCAGTGTCAGACTTACCGTAGCGACTGCAAGGCCTGGCCCAGACGGATCTGGCTCTCGAGGTCGGTGCCGTGGAATGTAGAGATTTGGATTACGGGTATGTCCAACGGTTTCTCATTCGAAAACATGACCTTGAATGGCACCCAGACACCATGATCCACTCCCCGTTCCACTCGTTTGGCCTTGAGTCCTGCCTTACGTAGATGTTCCCACAGTTTTGTCGCTAGCTCAGGCGCGTCTTGATGCGGCCAGTCGTATTCATAGACGAATGGCTTAGAGTCATGGAAGTCGTTGACAAAGTCGTGCTTGATGGATGATCAGTATTGTTTTTATTTCACATCATCCTATTAATTAGAACACAGTTAATATATTTGCTCACTTGAATGTATGTCCCACGTTTTACATTCACTATATGTATATTAGCCCGACTTTCAATTTCTCCGTGGGTTAACACTCGTGTTATCACGTAAGCTTACCTTCGATTACTCCGGGTCCATGGATTTCGCCCGCTTCAAAGTGACCGCTGAATACAACAACTGCTTTGGGACGTGGTGACAGAGATAGGATCTCTTCTCCAATGGTCCTCAAGTTCGCCTGGACAATTTCATTTCGAGGTCGATCATCAAAGAGAAGTCCCACACCGGCATGGCCAATGAAATAGGTTGGGAGAGATTGGGTAGCCTCGGTGGTAGAAGGCATTGTAAATCAAAGGGGTAATGCTGCAAGGGTATGTTGTGGTGCGCTGTTAAAGGCTCCGAGGGAAAATAATATTAAGTCCAGACCAACCCTGCTTATTATATATTTACTATGTATCATACCAAGTGCTATGTAACCGAGCCTCAGACACTAATTATATAATCATAGTATGGCGCGAAATTAGCTGTGCATGTATTTACATGATTCCATGCGGGTCAACGACCGCAGCCGAAGCGAGACGCGGAACTTAAATACGGTGCGGAAGAAGCCGATGTATTATAACTACCTCTTCGGGGTATGCCGCTTACCCAAGATGCCAACGTGAGTCCCAGAATCGTAGGATGGCGCGTACTTGGCTGTGTATGGCGTCAACGGCTACACGAAAATAAATGCAATGCGGTACAGGAAGAGCGGGAAATTCCTCTATATTACTGTTCTTTGTAACGTTCCGCATACCCGGGGTGGAAGCACGAGCTTTATAGCCCCGGAATGCCGTGTATTAACTCTATATGGCGTCAGCAAAGAGATTCAAGCAGGGAGACATCGCCGATAAATGGCACCAATCAATAAATTCCGAGTGCTAATGAATACTGATAAGGTCAAATATACGTACCAGTTACGCCCAATGTAGAGAGATGTGCAGCATCATACATAAGTCTTGACATTTTCCATAGTTAGGAGTCGGAGATAAGTTACTACATTTTTCTCATGAGTTCGATAGTCGCACCCTACGCCTATTTAGGTAGCTCGGTTACCGAAATTGGCAATCGCCAAAAGCATTCACTTCGAAGTTTGAGTTCCATATGGCAAGGCCTAGACGTACAAAAAAGAGACCTTCAAATTCGGCTATGGGGTGTTTGAACCTAGCGCAAGTTACGACATAATTCTATCCAAGACGACATCATACGCAAACTTTCGAGCGTATAAAATGCACCACGACTACCGTGTACATAGAATCAATGATAATCTTGGACTGGACAACATCATCCCAGGAGAAGAATTGACACTCAGCTCAGATATCCTATCCACTGTTTGACGTCCACGCCTCATGGTGTGAGAGTCCAAATTTAATTCATATATTAGCCCTGTTACGGATGGTTCCTACTCCAGTATTGGCAGTCGGATTACCAGCAGAACTGGCTGGATCGGCAACACTACAACATGGTAGAGGACAAACCGCATTTGCCTGCAAAGGAACCCTTCGACGAGAAAGAAACACCGGTTGATCTGCACGTGCACCAGGTTTATAATGACACTACCTCTCCTTTGGAAAGCGACAACCCAGACCCAGAAGCCCAACAAGGCACGGTCTCTCACTCTATCCTCAAAAATGGACACCAAGTCCTCGTCACCTGGACACTAGATGAAGAATCTGTCATCGTTCGCAAACTGGATTTTCTTTTCCTCCCCATGTTCTCGGTTAGCCTCCCCACCATCCTGATATCTCTTGTTTTAATTCCCTGCTAAACACCTCCCTCAGCTAATGTTTACCTGGATGGCCATCGATCGGACCAATGTCTCGAGTGTGCTGACTTCCACCTTCCTGTCTGACACATCTATGACCCGGGATCAGGCGAACACAGGTGTCTCCCTACTCTGGCTGGGCATTGTCTTGCTCGAGATCCCCTCAAACGTATTTTCCACTCCTCCCTTTGTTTCAGAATAGGAAGCTCGCGTCTAACTCACCAAACAGATCATCCTCCACCGAGTGGGTCCGCACTGCTGGATTCCGGCCCAGGTTGTCGTCTGGGGCTTGATCGAGGTATTGCAACTGTTTGTGACTAATGCCGGTGGGTGGTACGTCGCACGGTTATTCCTAGGACTTGCAGAGAGCGGGTTCATCCCCGGTGGCCTATACATCTTATCGACATGGTATGCACCCAACGAGCTCACACAGCGCACTGCAATATTTTTCTTGGGGCCCGCGTTGGCTGGGGCTTTTGGGTCGCTGATTTCGGCGGGGGCTTTGACATTACATCTACAGGGAGGGCTAAGTGGATGGCAATGGTTAGTTTTTATTTTCGTGCTTCGTGCTGAAGTGATTTCTGTTAACATGGCGGTAAATTGTGTAGGATATTTGTCATATGTGGCGTCTCTACGATAAGTATGGATATACCGACATCCCATGTTGCCTGCCTAGCTAACAGCAGGCCCGATTCAGCCGCAGGGGTCTTGGCTTTTGCCATTGTGCCCAAGTCCCCGTACCATACAGGTCACCTATTCGGTGGTCTTATCCGTGTACGGGGCTGGCTCAACGAGCACGAAGCTGACATTCTCGTTGCACGAAAAGCCAAAAAGGAAGACGAGCAGGGAGCCGGGTCGACTCTGAAAATTAGCTGGAAAGATATGTGTGTGCTCCTCTTGCTCAATAGCTACCAAAACTTCGACTAATATGTGGCTGTTCACAGAACTGATGTCTTTTTCCATTGGGCTACCTGGCCGTACCTCATTGTGTGCCTAACCGGCCTACAATCCACGAATGGGCTGAGCACCTGGGGCGCAACCATCATCAAGTCGCTCAACTTCAGCGCAATTCGAGCTAACTTGCTTAATGCCCCCGGAAGTCTGCTGGGTGCAATCTTTGGCATTGTGCTGTCGGCATTTGTGGACAGGTACAGTCGGTTCGGGTATGCAATCGCCCTTTCGGCTGTGTGGACCCTCGCAGGACTGATTGCACTTTATGTAAGCCTGATACTCCTTCATTTGCTGTGCATTATCTGGCTACTGACGTTCTTATCGCAGTCTCTCCCGGTCACGTCCAAGGCTTCGTGGTCCTTTTATGCGGCGTATCTGGTCACCCAATCTGCCCCGTAAGTGATATTTGATGCTTAAACTTGGACGGTTTAACTAACCAGCACCCTGTAGTAACTGGCAGCCAATTAATGTCACCTGGTTGTCCTTAAACTTCAAGACCCCCCAAAAGCGTGCCGTTGCGTATGCGGTATACAGTGAGCAACCATTATTCTTGGTTATTTTGAGAAAGGATTAGTACTTACAAATGGTACCACAGTTGGATGTTCTAACCTAGGGGGAACATACGGCAACCAAGTATTCAGAGCGGTACGTAAAGCTCCTATTAGTCTTAGACCTCGGTTCACTGGAGAACGTGGAACTGATACTGAATGCAGAGCGATGCCCCTCTCTATCATACCGCATGGATTGCTTGTATATCCCTAGGCGCAGTGTGGCTCGCCGGAATAATCACTCAGACATTCGGCTTTCAGTGGGCCAACCGGGCTTTCGCAAAGAAGTTAGTGGACGACCCAGAGCTAGAATCGGAGGTCACACACATAGAGCGCAATGGGCGGAAGTATCGCTATTATTGGTGAGAGCAGGGTCTGGTTGGTGTCTAATGGGCAGGTTATAAAAATGTTCTCTCCCTACCGCTAGTGAGGAGTATACCGGCCTTACCAACTATTTGCTCTACAGGGGATGTATAAAGATATATTTCTCTCCTTCTTTGGAAATTATCAATAGCTACTCTTTCATCGATTTTTCGCCATCATTTGCTATTCAATTTATGAAAGACTTCCCAGTTATCGAGAATTCCTTTCCTCCCAGTTGATTTCTTTGCCTGCTTGTAGTTATGCTAGGGGGGAATCCGACTACATGAATGATTTTAATAAGGACTCAGGGAGTATTTATCATGGTCAGGATGGAGATAAGGGGAGGAGGGGATGAGAAGGAAGCGGAAGGAAGCAGGATGTTATTGATACAGGTGTATGGACATCGGACAGTTAGTTGGTCAGCTCCAAGAAGCATTCTCTTCTCTTCACACAATCAACTTTCTTTTCTCGCCCCCCCTAGCTCCTATCGTGTCTGCCTAATTATCAGAGGCCTTGACCGCATTGCAGGCCTGGGGCGATCCATGAGTATTTCCCGGCCACCAAGCTAGGAGAGCTCTGCTCTTTGGTTGTCAAGTTTGCCCTCCGACCACGGCTACCATACTAGGCGGGAGTTAACAACAGGAATTATCTCGTTGCTGCTTACTTCGAATAAAATAATTTCGCACATATCGCGCAGTTTGTCGACTTTTGAGTAGAATTGGTCTTGTTGGCTAACATAAAATCTGTCGCATCGTCGTCACCGAGGAGCAGATTCCTACCGTGCCGCTTCCATCCAGATGAACCCAACATCTATCCACACTGTTTCCGCGTCGTGGACGTTCCTTTGACTGCTTCGGGCGATCTTTCGCTAACATTAGGTTTTAATGTGCATGAATATATATAATTGTGGATCTTCAGAATCTCGCGCAAGGCATAATGGACAAATGTTTCTGTTTTGGCTGTCTGTTTGTTCATGTGGATTTTATTCACGTGAGCAATTGATGCATCAATCGGCGAAGCATCTTTCTATCGAGTTTCTCAAAGAAGTGAAAGAAGGGGTGCCGAGTCCCTTGGTTTACTTGGCTACCTCCTATGTTCTACAACGTGTGTCGCTCTATGTTCTCATTATGCATTGCGGATGCAGTTCAAAAATGCCGGGTACATAATATGACTATGTCCAAGTGAACATTACACATTACAATGTGCCTTGTTGTTGACCTGTGGTACGTGTGTGTCTCAGCCTTAGCAAACAGTGCTAACCCGACCTCGAGATATTCTTATTGAGAGGAAAAGAGACTTCTCCCCTTCTAATTCTCCCCTACGATCCACTGCCTTGCAAACGTGGAATCGATTATGAGAATACTTAATTCTCCCTTTCGTCGACTGTTGGCTGCAGACACACGGGAGAATATGCCAAGAGACCTGTCTCCCACGGGGATGACAACCTTGGAATGGAGCTGCAGCTGACGTCAGTGCAGCAATAGTCCGATTTAAATGCCATGCAGGTCAGACATTGTGTGTCTCATATAGCTACCCTCGAGGTTAATTGCGCCCAAGCGCAATAGAACCAATTGGCCGAAACTCATGCAGCCCCAAATGCATATTGCATTGCGGACAGGTTCAAGTAAGCTCGGTCGCGAGTCATTAAAACTCAATTGATTTATTGATTTGATGATCAACGACCACTTTAATTGACAAATCACATCCAACGAACAACTACATGACTTAATCGACAGCCTGTCAACAGCGCTTGAGTGGGCTCCTGGGGACGATACATAGGGTAGTCGATTCTGATAAAAAAATGAACTCATAGCGGGTCCGACAGAGCGATGAGTTGTTCACAATGACACAATGAATATCTCCATTTTTATTGTTCAACTGAATCTAATTGAACGAAAAAAAAGAGCGGGGATCACATTGCAAGGGATGGGGGCTAATGACAACGCTTCTACGGAGTACAGCGCCAACCTGATGAATCGACAGCCCCCTTGATGAAGAGAAATAGGAAGATTGACAAATTGACTGAGATCGGACCAGTCTGTCTGCAAGGCTGGTTCCTTAAATTGCCGTTCATCTGCATACATATTCGTGGTTTTGGACGAGTTTCAGTCTCACAACGAGGCGATCATTGCAGATCAGGGGCCTAGCGATCCGCTATAGTGGACCAGATTGATTTCGATCGCCAATCAAGGCACTACAGCCGCAAGAATGTACAACGAATATTTGGTTAGGATATGCCGTAATGTGTCTGGGAGCTGACTCTGAATATCGCAGCTATCTTATTTAAACCGAACACGCGCTGCCATTCGTAACCTCCGCTTGAATAGGTCGCACTTCCTTTGATATCCCCCAACCATGTTGTTCTCTCGCCACGGTCTTCTGACCCCTGCAGTTATTTCGCTTCTTCTGGCAGGAAACGCGATCGCGGGTGATGCAAGAACAAGAGCGCGCGACGCGCTCCAGACTCTTCACGGCTGGTATAACCCCAACAGTGGCATTTGGGACACCTGTGGTTGGTGGGATGGTGCGAGCTGCATGAATACAGTCGCAGATTTAGCTGCTCTTGATCCCGAGGTGATTGATACGGCCACATATGTCTTCAACAACACATTCCACGTGGGGCCAGTGTCCAATCCCAATCCCGGACCGGAGCATAAAACTGTGTATACTCGCGACAATCAACCATCAACTTCCGTCAATGTTAGCCAGTGGCTCGATCAGGCTTATGACGATGATGGATGGTGGGCCCTTGCCTGGATTGCTGCCTACGACGTCACGAAACAGGCGACATACCTGGAACTGGCTGAGGGAATTTTTGAGAGCTTGGTATGTATCACCTTGGGTCTATAGGTATTTTGATGTGTACTAATCTTTTCTAGGCAAACGCATGGGGCACCAACTGTGGTGGTGGTGGTCTTCCTTGGAACCCGACCAGCACATACGTCAATGCAATCACAAACGAGCTATTTCTCTCCGTCTCAGCGCACCTTGCAAACAGAGTCCCCGATAGAAAACAATATTATGTCCGCTGGGCTCAGAAGGAGTGGGACTGGTTCGCAGCACAGGCCTTCATCGGTGCAAACGGCACCATCAATGATGGTCTTTTAGACAATTGCCAGAACAACGGAGCTACTGTGTAAGCATTTCGCTTTCCGAGTATCTTTCTTTTGGCTAACCTTCGGCAGATGGTCGTATAATCAAGGAGTTGTCCTTGGCGGACTAGTTGAATTGAACAGAGCGGCACCCAATGATACATACCTACCCGCAGCCAACAAGATTGCAAAGGCGGCTATTGCGACATTGGCCGACTCGAACAATGTCATCCATGAATTCTGTGAGCCGCAATGCCTTCCAGATGGCACACAGTTCAAGGGAATTTTTATTCGCAACCTGCGGATGTTGCAGAAAGCATCCCCTCATGATATCTACCGAAAGGTGATAAGCAGCTGTGCGACCAGCATCTGGAATAATAATCGGAATGAAAGTGGACACTTCGGCGTCAACTGGGCTGGTCCTATCCAGGCAGTGGTGGATGCGTCAACACATAGCTCGGCCTTCGATGCATTGGTCGCAGCAGTTGCTGCATTGGGAGCCTAGTGATGAGATTCAGAGCCATTTCATATTATTTCGGCTATTAATGTTCACACGTTCCGACAGATTTCATGTATATACTTTTCGTTCTGCATATATGTTATTTATCACTCCAACATTTATTGTTCAATCTCCGTCATTTCTCACAGTCTAGTATGACTGTGCTCGCTTCGTCCAGAGAGGCTGTGGAGCAGCCTGTGGTCTGTTATAGCCGGACCGAATGACCGATGTGGGAACTAATTCCAACTTTCCCAGTGCTGCGCCCTCTTTATCCTGTGCCCACACTGTCAAGTCTATATGGTTATCTCCCTCGTGGTTAAGAATTCCCTCTGGAATAGGGAAAGCTGTTTGGGGGCCGAGATTGTTGACTAAATTAAAAAAAGATTAGAGTTGGTAGATTCCGCGCTGGAGCCATGGAACCATTTCTCTGAACCAAACATTGGAAGGAACACATACTGTATTTTCCAAATTGATATCCGTTGACAAATAGCTGACATCTGTAATTGTTGCCTCGTGTATTATCCTTGGTACTATGCTGGGTTGAGTTGTTAAACACCACACTCATTGGGACATCCCATCCGCTGGGGATGCTTAGCCGGAAGGACGCAGTGAAGAATCCGACGCCTGCGTGCGATAAACCATCTGTGACTGGGTTTGACAAGTCCCATGTCGAGCTTGGTGGATTGGGGTAATGGTATCCTTGTCGCTCGGCATACATGCCTCCCTCGTTGAGAGGGCCACGGGCGAGGTCTTGATACTGCTCTCCTCCAAGGTTACCCGTCAACTTCCATAAAACGTCGGATTGCGCGTGACCTGAAATGCCATAGTTCAAAATTCCTCTTGGGAACTTAATTGCATCAGTACCCGGAGCCTCCTCATCTTGGCCCATGTGATCAATCAGAACCGAGATGACATACGGGCTTCGTTGCGACAAGACGGATGGCAGCGACATGTTGTGGACTACCGAGGTGTTGGCACTCGATCCGACCCATGAGCCAAGGAATGTGTTATTCAACCACACGGAATGTCCGAATCCTAGGCCGCCAGATACATTCAACCAAACATTGGATTCTTGGCCATTGGCATTAAAATGACCACGGTATAACAGAGACCCTGTGTGATATCCGTAGTCCATGGAATACAGACTGGTTGGGGTATCCAGATGCCGTGGATTGTATGTTGAGGTTCGTATGCAGGGTGTCCAAGCTGAGTCGTCGTACGAGGCCTGAATCTCAGGGAGAGAATCAATAAACTTCCATTTCAGGTTGGACAAATCGGGAATGTCCAACATGGGAGGGTCGTATCTGACAGTTCCCTGAAGGTTCCCATTGGACGTTTTTGAAGTGTGTAAGATTTGTCCATTGAAGGTGATGCCTTTCAGGGTTGTCGCCGGAGTAGATATGACCTCAATCTCTGTTGTCGCATTCACATCACCCGTTAGTCGAAGCTGCATGTTTATCAGATCAGCGGTGCGGATAAGGTATCCGGCCTTGACAACTACCAGGCTCTTTGATGGCGATGAGTAGTTTCCAATCGGACTTGATACAGGCAACTCCATCACCCAGTAGTTGTATGCCTCGTTCCGCCAGAGCAGGTATACCTCAAGATCCGCTACCCGGATGATTCCTCGGGCTGGTGTAACATGCCACTGTACAACCCAAGCGGATCCGCGTTGTTGTATTTTGATGCCCTCCCCTTCGAGGACAGTTGGCTTTCCAAGATGACTAGACAGAGCAAACTCATGTGTTTCTCCGGTCCCTCCGTAGAGAATTAATACACGTGTTGACCCTGGCCCCCGAGCCCATGTAAATATCTCTGCGGATGAGTAGATCAAGTTGATACCGCCGACATCATAATCTGTGACGTGGAATTTAGAATCACGTCCATTTAGCGTGAGGTGACCTCCCAGCTGAGGAATTTCGATGTCTCCAATACTTGTCAACAGTGCGAGGGTATACTGGGTGTTCTCAGTTGAAGTGAAGTTGGCATGTCTGACAACATAGAAATTTGTGCGCGTCCCATTCCCAAGGAGGGCAGTAACAGCTATCGAGGACGGTGCGCCGTAAGTACCATTCAATCCAAGATGAGCAGTTGCGGTCAGATAAGCAGGGGAAACTTTGAGGAAGTTAGCTTCTAGTTTCTGTTCACTGTATTTCTCGCGCCAGATGGCCCTTTCTTCAGTGATCGCTGCACCATAATCGTATGATGTGTGCCCGCCCATATAACCGAGATTACCCCAGTTGGTGCCGCCGAAAGTCTGATAAGAATCAATACTAAGTATTGCAAAATGAAATCAAAAGGTTGTATACACACCATGTAAATATTGAAGATCTTTACCCCAAAGCTGTAGTTGTTCTTGTACACAACTCTGGCGGCCTCTTCGTTCACCAACTGGCCGCACATCTCCTGAACCAGGCCTCCCCTGGAATAATGTTAGATCCGCTCAATTGGTAAGAGTAAAGGAATTGGCTTACCATCCCTCGCCAGAACCCCCTTGAAACTCGGCAATAGCAAAGGGTGTCGTTGGACTCTGCCATTGGTGCGTGACTTGCCAATCATATGGAAACCTGTATGTAGGCCAAACAGTGGGATTGGCGCCTAAGGGATAAAACGCGTTAGCCTTGAAGCACGCGTAGAACCGATAGCCTTTAGAGATCAACTGACAATCATAGCGCATGGGGTATGCATCGATAGCGTAGATATCGACTGCCCCTTTCCCCGAGCCCGGTGCGAAGTATCCCATAACCAAGTTATCATTCACGATTGAAGGAACCGTAATACCTTCGTCCAGTAGCTGTTCTTTAACGTGCGCCATATAATTCTGATTCATTTCATTGGGGAAATCAGTCACTCCAGGCCACGTCGAGTATTCGTTCTCTGGCTGAACCATGATCACCGGGCCACCATGTGTGATCTGCGCTCTTTCAATGATCTGACCCAGTGTGGACAGGTAATTTGCTGTCGCATTCAAGTATTCAGGGTCATCAGACCGAATAACTGCTTGGTTTCGTTGAACCCACCCTGGTATCCCACCAGCAGTTGTTTCTGCATTGATGTACGGACCCGGCCGAGCGATGAGATATAATCCAGCCTGGCTTGCCGCGTCGAAGAATTCATCCAAGCTCCATATACCGTCGGTGATAACATGTCCTGAGTTTCCTTCAACGAGGCTCCAGTCCACGTAGAATGAGACACCGGTGAAGCCCATGCTCTTTATTTTTTGGAACACGTCGAGCCAAAGACCAGGGACTGGGAGGCGGAATGGATGAAATTCTCCAGAAAATATCATGAGCCGCTCCCCCCGTACGATAATGGAATGCTGGTCCCATGTCACCTATCCGTGGTGCGTTAGTACAATACTGCTCTCAGGGTGGTGGTAGGCTCACTAGATCCTGTAGCCGATTGCTTGCGGGTTCTATATGGCTGTTGCTAGAGGCTAAAACCAAACTGGAAACTATAGAAAGCAGGGTAAATAATCTTGAAGTCTTCCAAAACATCTTTCAGTGGTGATTACTAGAATCACTGTATAAACTATGGGCTGGAGGCGTTGCCGAAGCGCACTTCGCAAGGTAATCAAGCGTGACAAGAACACAAACAGAAATCTCGAAAGGTAGCATTTTATCTGGTTTTGTAGTTTGAACTTTGCATATATTTCCCCCGCATTAACAAAGCCGACTCCGCATACCCCAAGCAGCAAGCCGGCTGCCAACTTTGATCTCATTGAAGGAAGATCTCCCCAATTACCCGGCGCATCGGCAAAACTACAACCTAACGATACTTTCAGCAGCGATAAACTCGACAACTTCAAATACAAGACCTTTCCCCCCCTGTATTCCTGACGTTAACCGAAAATCAGGCTAAATCACGTCGGTCGATTACCCCAGGTTTTACCGGGAAAATTACATCACGGTGATATCATCTCACCATCTAGGTATACTTCTCTTATTTCAACTCACTCGAGATGAAGTTTCTCTTCGCCACCTTTCAGCAGCATCAAATTCCAAACTACCGATCAGATAATGGCCGCACATATTAAGCCGCTCATCCTCCACGCCCACGCGACGGGCCCGAACCCAGTCAAGATCGCCATGGCGCTCGAGGCGCTCCACATCCCATACACAGCGAAGCAGTGGGAGTTCGGTGACGACCCCAAGAAGGGTGTCAAGGGCGCAGAGTACCTCAAAATCAATGAGAACGGGCGCCTTCCTGCCATCGAAGATCCAAACACCGGCGTCGTCTCGTGGGAATCCGGAGCATGCATGAACTACATCCGTCGTGTGTATGACATGGGTAATACTATCGGTCCGTCGGGCGACTCGGCGCAAGATTTGGTAGATTTCGAAAAGTGGGAGTATTTCCTGTTGTCGACGCTTGGTCCCATGACCGGACAGGCAAATTGGTTCAGGTTCGGTGTCAATTCGGAAGAAATTCCAGCATAATACTGACTGTGTATTTCTTGCAGAAACTTTCACCCCCAGAAGAATGAGGATGCGCTCCAGCGATACACGGCACAAACCTATCGCTGCTATGACGTCCTCGAGGGACAGTTGCAGAAGACTGGAGGTGAGAGCATTTTGCCCACTCGCGTCACTGCTGTTGATTACCATTTCGAGCCTTGGGTTCGTTTGTACTCTTTCGCTGGCCTCTCGCTTGACAACTACCCTATGATCAAGAAGTGGCTGGGGCTCATGGCGACACGGGAGGAAGTCCAGGAGGCGTACATCAAGATTCAAGGTAAAAAGTAAATTTGCACAATGCGAATTGAGATCATACTAGGGAAATACTTGGATGAGAACCAGAAATTGTTATCCATACGGAGAGTTTAGGACAAATCAAAAATCAGATTCTACAAATCTTGTACAATCCGTTGGATAATATATATAATGCTGTATCTCATTCTTTCACTCAATCCATTACATATTCAGCCACGAACATATCCAAAATATCAGATTCTGATCTTCCGAGAGCTGCCTATTATTGCTTTCCAGTCACCAGAACCTTCGGGACATTGATGAGATATAGCAGATATGCCTTTCCGTTATGCGACTTGCCTGGCATCCTCCCCCCACGCACGTTGACCTGCATAGCCTGGTGCACAAGCTTAGGCTCAGGCATCTCCTTGTCTCGCTGAGGCCTCCACTTCACAAAATCCTCTTCTGACGAGTCATTCTTGATGTGCTTGTTTTTCTTCTCCTGCTCGCCGACCATAACATACGGCAATGGGTCCCGTGCCGTGTACTCATTCGAAGGAAGATAATCATGACCCGTGTATAGTCTCGTTTTTGGCGGGAAAGCAAGGAGGCGTTTCATCGAGCGGAAAAGTTCCCGAGCATCGCCACCTGGGAAATCACATCTGCCACTGCCAACATCTGGATTGAACAGACTGTCTCCCGTGAATATATTGTTCCCTATTTTGTAGCCTCCATGGTCCGGTGTATGTCCAGGGAGGTGGAGGGCGATGCTGGTCACATTGCCAATGTTGAATACTTCGTAGGGCTGGAACAGGTGGTCGAATGCGTTCTCGATTTCTTGTCTTGGGATTTGATATTTTTGTGCGAAGTGACTTTGGACAACTCTGACGTTCTCGCCAATGCAGATCTGTGCGTGAGGTTGACCGCGGGACCAGAGAGTTTGTTGAATATAGTATGCTGCTGAGAGGTGGTCTCCGTGGGCATGTGTCGCTAACAAAAGGGTGACTGTGTATCCGTTCTTGAGAACACATTCGACGAGTTCATCTGCAGATTCGGAGGTGATGAGGAAGTTCTCGGGATTATAATCCACCACTGGGTCGATGATGGCCGCCTCTTTTCTTTCAGGACAAGCTACCACATACTGCCAAGAACAAGTCTTGAACTCGAAGAATGGGTGGACTCTTGGTTCCATGTTGTTGGCCATGACGAATATCAATTGAAGGAATAACTTTCTTGGGAAAGAGATATACTTTTAAAGTTGTGTCACCTAGAGTGTGCTAAGCTTAGCTGGGTGGAATTACGTATTTATAGATCATTAGTGCCACCCAGCAGGGTAACTAGTATACACGGCTTCTTAATCCATCCCCCACATATAACTCAACCCGCACCTCTTAGATGATATACTCGACGACTATCTAGTAACTCGCTATACGATAAGAAGAGGATGTGATTAAACACCCCCAATGTATTCCGTGGGACTTGTCAAGTGACTATGATACCCAAATGCTTAGCCACTTGTTAAATAACGCACACGAGAAAGCCCCGTTTGATTTGGATGTGAACCTGCATGGGCCTCAACAATGTTGATGTCTCATGCATAGGCACCCGGGTTGCTACGGAACCCTCCCCTTATGCTGTCTCATTGGGGCTACGGTGAGATGGTGGTCGAGAGGGAGAAGGCTGGAGGAAGAAGAGAAGAGAAGAGGGAGAAAGGTGAGAGGGGTCCTTTTATATGGTCACATCCTAGGTACCTTCCCAAAATGGACACCTGCCTTGCTCCTTCCCAGTGCAACACACATCACACACCTCGAAATGATTCACCTTCCTGTAGATCTATTAGGTTGGTCACGGATAGGAATTATGCGAAGATCATCAAATTCAGTAGATTAATAGTAAAGACAGTGAGAATAAGAGCTTGGTGCTCTCTAAGCTATCTACCAGATGAATTACCGGTTATTGAAATAGACCAGCAAATAGTTGTGGTTACCTAGGCAGTGCAACTTCATCTGTAAACATTGAAATGATCTCTTCGACTTTCTTTCTAGCCCATTGAAATGTCTTCCTTAAATCTGTCTGTTTAGTGCTAGCCATCGACCCATTGTTTTGTCAAGCAACTGTCCTTGCAGTTGTAGACTTTTCACACATACAAAGACATCCCAGGTAAGAGAGATTGTCCGCAGGTATGGATTCGAAATTTCTTCTTGGCGGGGATTGTGATTGATTAGAAAGCAAACCCCATTGGCTCTCCGATAGAACCGTCACTGACAGACCATTGATCAATTTCGCTCTGGTCACTTGGCACGTCCCACCGAGCGGTTTCAAGATCAAGGGTGTGAGCGGTTTGGTTGAATCGACACTGCCAGCTCTTCACGGCCTTGCATCCAGGCTTCTGGCATAGGTGGCCCATGTAGCATTTGATTGATCGACAAGCCCCAGCCCGAGTGCAGGGGTGTTGGAGGAGCATGTATCGCAAAACCTCAATGATCACATTAGACACATCGCTGTGGTCGTAAGTGCAGCTCATGTCACCGCATTCTCCCGACAGATGGTAGCTATTGCAGACTTTGTGTTCCTTGGCCCGAGCGTGGTATTCATCGAACGCTTCAGGCGACGGGTGCGGATAGTATGGGTCGATACGGTCCCCATCCTTGTTGACTGGAATAAATTCTTCCGTCTTGATGCTTGGCAAAGGAAGCTTGGATCTGAGGAAATCTTCGGAGCGACCGACAACCGTAGGGGAAGACCACAACAGTTTAGGTGAATCACTGGCACTTGAGTGTTTAGGCGACGGTTGATGATTCAATGACTGGTTCGGCATGACATGTTGTTTATTGCAGCTGTTGCCGAACTTGCAGATACCCTAGGTCGATGATGTGAGTTAACGACTTAGTCGCGATCTCATCGTCTGCTTGGGAATAAATACCTTCTGGAAGTGCTTGCAGATTGGTTTGGTGGTATTTGCACCATTGGTACCATTTGAGCCGTTAGAAACGTGGTGTGCACCGTTTCCACTGTTGAACTTGCCCACAATTGTAGATGCTGCTGGGCCTATGGGTGGCTTGCTGTTAAGTAGAGGAGTAGACATGAATACCGAAGGCAACTCTATGATAGGGAGATCCAAGGCCTCGAATTCACGATGGAAACCGGCAGCTTTGATGAGTGTGATACGGTCACTTCTGCCTCTATAGGGCGTCAGAAGGGAGCCGTATCCAGTGTCGTGGCAGCCGGCAAAATAGATATGGCGGCACTGGTTGAGATCCACGAAGAGACGGAACATTTCTTGATTTGGCAGCAAATATCAGTACAGTAACAAGACTCTTCATGCCAAATTTTTCATTACCTCTGATCTTGAAATCACTGCCTTCCTTCTTCTCTGCAGCATCGACATAATCAAAAAGTTCCTGGGCGCGGGTAAATGACGAAGTAAATGGCGACATGGATCGAGCCTCGTGGCCCATAAGTCCAGCTCGAGCTAGCGCCTTTGACAAACCGAGAACGTTTGCATAGACACGAACCATGATCCGACACTGTTCAGCCTGCATTCCCATTGTCGAATGCATAAGCTCTTTAACAGAGTCGCTCAGTTCGCGGGCTGCATTAATGCCACCCTCACTTCCATGCTTGAGGAAATGCTCTTTGAACTGAACAGCTGCATTAGTCAACTGAGTGGATACCGAGGGAAGTAAGACAGTCTCACCAGATATCCGTCTCCGTCTACAAGTACAAGGACAAAGGGGTTACGGTCCTGGTTGAATGTCAGTTCATTTTCATTCTTTATTTTTCACTCTCGGGCTTTCTGCAAGTTGGTCAACTCGTACCTGGCCTCTGGCCTGTCTTTTGTATTTCTCTCGGCCTTCTTTAACCTCTTCGTAGTCGCTCTTGAGCGAGCTGTAGTCGTCTAACAGACTCTTAAACTGGCCGAGCAAGTCCTGCAGATTGTTATGTTGCTTCTGTTGCTCTCGCGATAAGGACGCTAGATGCCCGTTCAAGGAATCTATATCAGAATCCCTCAGCATCTTGTCGGAGGTACCGGGACGGCATGTGCCAGTCCCATAAACCAAGTTGATTCAAAGCAAGCTGCCAGCATTCGAATGGGAATTGAGAAGAAGGAATTTTATTTTCCAGGCTGTGAGGTGAGATGAAGAGCTATGGTGGGGAAATGTTTGTCTGTTTGGCTCGTTGGGCGGTCAATGGCCGTTAGGCATCAGGTGACCCCTCACGTAGAGTGCGAAACGCGAGGCGTGTCACGTGCCACATTCCCCGTAAAAATGCCAAAAGTGGATTAGCGTAAACGCGACCCGTTTGTTCGACCGAGTGGTCTCACTCCTATCCGACATATCCACTCACCATTGCCATTCCTATTTTGAGGCGTTCCTAGTTTGAGAACACGGCTGGGGTTTCAAATATTAGCATAGGCATTGTTTTTCTACCAAAAAGTGCATATGTTTATCACATACGATATATCTGAGCATTGGTAGGCGAGCAGCTACTTCATGTCGCCTCTGTCATGGAACCTTGCATGTTTGAACCTCAGTGTTCCTAGTGATTAACTAACTATTCAAACAAACTCTAAAAACCGTACCATGCTATGGGCAGTAGTTGTTTTCCCGAATATGCTTTGTGGGATAGCTTACCGATGCAGTAGTAACGCTGTGCTGTTTCATGGCAGGACTAATTGTCTGAAGCAGCGTGGTTTCCTATATTGTGGTGTTCCACAGGCTGCTGTAGGTACATGGAATGCAGTAGCTCCCATATTTGAAACACTTCCAAGGTTACTCCGTTTGTTACAAACAAACTCCAACCCATCGTCATGTTCAAGTAGCAGAGAACAACAGGACCTATTGATTTAGGACAATCGTCAATGTCAAGCCCTGTTCCTAAAAGTACATTCCTCTTCGCCGTACAATACTATGTTGGGGCGTTGCAGTTCTCCTGGGATGCGGGCAGGTGAAGGGGTTTACTTGAAGAAGACCTTCAACATTGCCCTGCTCAAACTAGGAAGCCTGGCCCAAGATACGACAATGGTAGGTAAGATGAGAAATCACTTTATTGCTTCTGCTGTGGCTAGTTGCAGCTGGGTGTTAAATGCATACAATAAAATATACTCTCAAATTTGCTGGGCTCTCACCGACATCTTGAATGCTTCGTTTAAGTGCATTCCCAAGGTCTGTTTGATGTCTCGTGTGATAGTTCCTAAGAAATACCGTAGGTGATGGGTTTATACATAGTATAGCATCTTCTTTCACTGATGCGGAATGGTTCGCTTGACTTCAAATCCATTATTTAGTCCTACTTAAAAGGGTCCATTAGTTGTACTAGGATCACGCTTTAGCAGATGAAGGGCATATTCAAATGTCGTATCCTAAAATTGCGGGCAGGGCCATGCCATGGCAGTCACTGTATCTTTATCTGTTCATCTTGGTGATGGCACAACGAATTCAATACTATCCTCCAGTTAAGATCTCGCACTCAATCGATGAAAAGAAAGTGATTGGGAAAGTTTGCCTGCATGCTTATTCGAAAATGAAGGGGACTCATTTAAAAGCGGTGAACAATAAAGGGGAGGATACTGGTTGCCTACGGGAAAGTACTTTCATCGTCAATTTGAGCACAGAGACAAGAAAAAGAAACATGAACCAGAAGTAGAGGAAACCCCAAAATACAAATATCCAAGGAGACTTCAGACCAACAGGCAAAACATCAAGGACATGACATATACATCATTATGTGACCCGCTGTCAATCTCTTGAGACCAAAGTTGGCACCTTCTGCTTACATCTCATTGCTCTCTGTCATTTGTACCTATTTCTCTAATCCCCTCTTTTTGGATTCATGTGACCACCTACCAGCACTTAATCATCCAAGTCCAAGAGAAAACACCGCTTCTCTTACCATGGCAGTTCCATGCAATATCCGGGGTTCGGCTTCCCAGCTCTTTTATCAGGACCACCAATCTCCTCAGTACCAAGCCCTGCTAGCTATCACTGAGCTGCCGCATCCAGACCGTTCTATTCTAGTCCCGTTCCTCATAGATTCGCAGAATCCCCAGGCAGCAGCCCGGTACCTTTTGCGAGAGACGACAATCAATGGCACCTCGCAATCGGTCCCAACAAGGACAATTTGGGAGTTCCTCTCAGATTGGAAATATTTGGTTAGCATGTGTAAGGACACCATAACTAAATCCAATCAAGTCTGTCTCGTCTTATTTCCTAACGTGAGCGCATATTTCGGCCTATTATAGCAACAGAGCTGTCTGCTGAGACCCAGCGGATAGTGTATGAAAGAGATGGCGGGTGCTGTTGCCTCACACAAACACATTTCAAGTCGCCAGAGGACCCTGACCTGCGCTTTGTACACATAGTTCCGCCACTGTTATTGATGAATTCGGATCTTTTCGAAAGGGTGAGTATGTTCATCCCATATCATAGTGTTTGCTGACAGCGCCACGCACAAGGGTAGACTATCTGAGATGCTCTATGCCTTTCTGTCCAAGGCTTCCATGGAATCCTTTCGGGTGATTCTTTCTTCGGTCTCACAGCCAATACAGAGACTTGATAATCTCTGGCTGTCATCCGTCTCTGCGTTCGAGCTTGTAGAGGCTGGCGAGATCTCACTTAAAGTCCGAAGCTGGGACCAGCACAATTCACCCTACAGACAGAGTGTAGGTCACCATGAAACCATTTCTACAAGTCCACACTGATTACGATTGAAGTATAGCATCAACACCAACCTGTACAGGTACAAATCTCGGAGTGAAATTCCCATTGCTTCATCGGCAAATATGGCACTTCTTGAAGATAAGACCACCAGTCAAACCCCAATTCCCCACAAGGACCTTTTTGAGTCACATGCCATGTTTTCCAAGTCACTGGCTTGGATGGAGGCGCGGAGATACATGATAGAACAATAGGATCATCCTAGTAGGTTTGAGCCTCGCTTTTCGTGAATCATTTCTAATAGCTCCTAGGCACACAAAGGGTTCGGTTTCCATTGCTGCCCACACTGATATTTCGCACAATCAGACGAATATGGACCACTCTACCATACTTCTTTCGAGCCACAGCCTATCAAAAGCTCCTCTCGACTAGTTCCTACCTCTATGGACGATCCCTTTCCCCAAGAGTACAGGTGCTGCCCTTTGGGCTATACCTACGGAAGGGACAACCCCAAGGGGTAGGTCAATATCGGGTAGAGTCTCGTACTCTTGAACTGGTGGAGAAATTCACCAAAATGCCCGCCCCGAGGGCAATTGATGTCTTGGAAACCCCCGATGCTTCGTACTTGCTCATGACCCAAGTCCCAGGCCGTCCAATAGGCCAGCTGCTGAATGCGATGACGGATGAGCAAGTGGAAAACGCTGCAACAGACCTTAAATGGTATGTCGCCGAGCTGCGATCGATTCCCAACGAAGCCAGCAAGTTTCAAATCTGTAATTCTGAAGGTGGCGGGATCCTGGACTAGCGCATCCCTGACAGCCAGTCAGAGAAATTGCGCTTCCAAACAGAGACTGACTTTCACAACTATCTTACTGAAATGATGACGCATGATACTCGCAGGCACGCGGCCAAGTCGCATGCCATTCCACATGCTATCGTCTTTACGCATGGGGATCTAAACCCTAGGAACATTCTCGCCGAAAACGGGAAGATTACCGGCATTGTAGATTGGGAGAATGCGGGCTTTTTTCCGGAGTACTGGGAGCACACCAAGATGCATTACACGGTTCGCAGCTTGATTAGGTGGCTGGCTGGTGTTGTTGATCAAGTATTTGAGGGCTACAGGGACGAGCTGCGTGTGGAGAATATGCTTTCTGGTTTAGCTAGCCCCTTTTAAGTTCAAACTACTTAGTCTGAGCTTCCCAGGTAACACGGGATGAATTGTACATATCTAACACCAGCTGTGTATATCACAGTGAATCACCAAGAATCTCCCAATTACCGTCTTGTGCACAAGGACCCGTCCTCTGTTCCTTTGTCAGTTATCTAGAGAGCTAATGCTTTAGCTTCCAACTGTTTTGCCTACACAACTCCTAGCCAACCTACTAAACTTGCTGGAATATCTTACTAACAGGTTATATATTCCTACATTAGGTAGGCGCTCATTTCGAGAGCCACACACTAATTACATACAACATTGACCAATCAAGATCGAGGCAGCGGCGGAATCATCCGCAGACCCACAAATTCCCCGATCGAATCAACAAGCCCAAAATACCCCACCTTCTTGGCTTTGGTCGTGTGTTGAGTTGACTCCTACTTAGCCTATGCTATATTAACATTCAAGCTAGGTCTCCCATTTACCTCAAACGAATCGGAAAATTCATCGCGATGGACAAGTCAGTGAAGCCAAAGATGCGGTCCATATTTGAAACCCCTTCTCGCGCAACCCTCCCTTCTCCGCAATCTCCGCCCACGCCTTCTGAACCTCCGGCCTCTTCGCCCATCTCTCGCGAGTCTAATGATAAACCGGAGCCCACCTGGCAGGCCATAACCACGGGGCTGATTATGAGGAATAGTCATGGTTTCGTAGGAGGCCTCGTCGCTCGCATCGGGGCCCGTTCAAGGCATCTGGAAATGCTCAGCGAGCTTAGGCCAGAACTTGCCCCATGTGAATAGGGAGTCATCGGAGGCATTGAAGGTCTCGCTTTTGGCCCAGTCGGGTACGATGCACCCTGTGAGGTAAACGTTAGCCCGCGCGCTTGAGGTGGACACATTTCCCTCCCAAGCCTCGATATCACTTTGCGTATTCCAGAGATAGTTTGAGATATTTCCGGACCATGGCATACATCGCCAATGGGTACCAGAAGCTCATGGCGTCATCTGGGACTACCCCGGGAATGTGCGACGGTCGGGTTGTGTTCCAGCCGATTTGGTGCTTTTTCGCGATGGCTTGCAAATAGTCCTCCTGGTCGTAGTAGAAGTCGGACCTGGACAAGATGCGCGAATCTGATTCCACCTGTGGGCTTCTCGTAGGACTGCGATGTAGACCGTAATGCCTGGCGCCAGCTGTAATAATACACGCCTGGGGATTGTATCGTTCAATTGCAGGCCCTCGAGAAAGTTGCCAAGCAGCCTTTCTAGTTGATTTCTAGCTGGCCACAGATTTCAACCATGCTATCTCGATGGCCAGTTACTGTTTGCAACAACTAGCTCGTCTGTACCCCAACCCCCTTCTCCATCCTTGGGGGTGAGTCGGTTGGGCATACCCCAAGAAAGAGATGTACACTGCACCAACTCCCATCCTAGCTAACTCTACTGCAATAGCTTCCGGTGACTGTAATATATCGACCCTATAGGTTCGACATGATCGGGCCACAAATCATCCGGCCGCTTCTTGACAGAATGTAGATCTTCTGTTACCGACGAGGGGTTTCACAAACGACTTTTACCTGATTATTGTCGGAAATGCCATTGGCTCCCACGAAAATGGCCACGAGGCCCTTGATGTCACTAGGAATGCCTGGCAGGCCATAGTAGATATAGTGGGACTGAATCACTGATATGTTGGTTTGTTGCATGTTTAGGTGAAGGGTGTGGATATTTCATGATGCAAGTTCACCCTTCGCACTAGATATACTTCTATCTTTACTTGTATTGTATGATTAATTGTTAGTCAACTTTGCCTTTCATTCAATACTGTTGCTTTCCTTTGGATTTCGTTTCTGATTTCCATATTCACAGGGCACTTGACCCACTGGCAGAATCCTGGGTAGAATGAAACTCGACAGACACCTGAGCATTTCCATGACACCTTGCCGCGAAATCCCATGCTTCTTGAGCTTCATCCGACGGGCGGTAATCCGAGGACCTCGCCCATGTTGCTGTGCCCGAAGTTGCATCGTATCTGAAATAATAGTGACTTCCGAACGGGTAGGATATACTAATATCAAGAACCATGGAGTTTAGCCGAGGCATGTACTGTGCGGCGCGTCCAGCAGCGAGGTACAACTCATCCAGTTGTTTGCTCAGCAGTCTACGGGACGAAGTTTCTTGTCGGTCATCGCGTGGCCCCACCGAGCCATTCCGTGAAACTCTAGAGGAATCTCGCGCAAAGTTTTCAAGAGCACAGAGCAAATTTTGTGCATACCTGTACCTTATCTTAATTTCGGTAAGATTTGGCCAGGATGGGGTGGTGCCGTTGGCATTGACCGGCCAGAAGAATTCAGGGTCGATCATTATTTGTGACAAGTCAACCGTTTTTAACTGCTGGGTCAATCGGTGCAAAGCAAGGCACATGGATTTCGGGGCTGGATTTGATAGTGGGGAGAAGTTCACACCATAGCGTTGGCTTGTCTCACACTCTAGTCGTAAATGCCGTAGGGACGAAGGCCAAGTGGCACTAGGGAAATCTATTCACACTGTCAGAACCTGCGGAAAATTTGAAAGAATTGAATAGAGAAAGTCTGCATAACTTACCACCAAGACTTCCAGACGCTGCGGCACCTCTTCTCGGTCTGTCGCGGATCTCAGCAATGATAGTATCCAGTCGTGGAAGATGAGCTACCATCTCAGATACAGATCCTGGTGAAATATTGCGGAATCTGCCATAACCCAACACGTTCAATGAGGTAATACACCTGACGTTGGGTAGAGGTATCTCCGTCAGCTGCAGATAGGAACGTTCGTACCGCCGGTGTAGCAGCTCCTCCTTCGGGAAAGCATAGCATCGTTGTAGCCGGATACGTCGTACAGTCCGGTCCATCTCCGCTTCCAAATCACTGGGAGACATGGCATAAATCTGCAGTGACATCTGGTGGCGATCAGCATCAGGCCATAAGCTCAAAATCTCAAAGAGAGATGTTATAGCCTGTGTGAAGACTTTGCTGTTGCCGTCGCGATCATTTTGGTTTTCATAGTGGCCCCGGGCGGCGATACTATATTCAGGGATAGCAATCTCGAAATAGACACGCCTCAGATGAAAACATCGATTGACGGAATGGGAGGAAAAAGCAATCTGCCGGAAATCCTCAAGGTCTACCGAATTGAGATGCAGATTGGCGAAGGTGAGTTGCTCAGCGGCGAGCTGCCATTGCCCGCAGACACAAGCATATGGTGCGAGATCACCTTCAAGGTAGGAGAATATCTGGCGAAGCGTTTCAAGCGGCAATGTTGCAGCCATGGCGAATGAAGTGGACGTTGATCAATAGAGCCAAGACAACTTGTATTTGATGCCTGAGACCTCAGGCGAGAGGGATGAAGATGAACGCTAAACCAATTCGGGGATGCAAGATGTTGGGGAGACAACCCTGCAGGATGTCACCTACTTGGTATTCAGCCCCATCTGCGCGCGTTCTACGTTCGCGCGTACCGCATTTGAGTGTCATCCGACATGTGAATGGAAAGGATGAAAGATTGGGTGCGGGAGCGGTTACACAACCTTCGGCTCGCTACGGAGTATGTACACAGGCCTCGGTCTCACACACCCCTTGGGGCTTGGCGAAGATCATTCGCCCCATGTTTTATAAGTCCGAGTGCCCCCATTTCCCCAGATTTAGATTAATTCCGCGCTAGCTATTACAACTTTCATAATGAGATACGTACTCTTTTCCTTGAGCGCCCTGGTGTTCTATGCCATATTCTATTTTGCCTCTATCAATGGCCTCGATGCACTAGCCCGCAAATCCATTGAATCCGGCAAACTTCCGACCATTGATGCGCCTTTGCGCAGGGTCTACACGGGAATCGATGCAGTCGACCGTGTGCTGGCTATGTTGACCACATTTTTCTACCCAGCACTCGATGGGAACAATCCTGGTCTGCTGCTTCATGGTGTTGGATTTAGTGGTACATTCGGCGCAACCTGGACTCTGATCGTCTTGGAATCGTGGAGAAACGGCAATGCTGGGACAATAGCCGCTTAGTACGTTACACCCACTCACTAGGTAACTAGTATCTCGATGTTAGATAAAACTGACTAATGCATTTAGCCCGACTATATTTGGCCTCATCGCTCAAGTATTCACGTTTGCCTTTGGGATCCCATTGACATGTGGTCTTCAACTGGGCAGCTCGATCACTGCGCGCCGCCCTCATGCAGATAATATCAGCATCCCGCGAGCAGTTCTCGCAGCTCTACCGGTGATCTATGTTGTCGGATACGTTGTGCCGACCGTGGCGATGACGTTACCTGCTCCCTCTGTGATTTCTGTGGACTTAAAGCAAATCGCTATTGCCATCTGGCACCCCTGGCCGGCATACGTGTCAATTATGACAACAGCCGCCTACTTCACTCTGTCTCCTTTCTTCTCAAACAATCACCGAGCATCCATGTCTAGCTTGCGCTGGGTCTACGCATTTGCGTTTGCCAATGCGTCGTTGTCACACATTGTGTCATGGGTCGTCTCTCTGGCGACTGTTGTAGTGCCGGTTCTGTTTGAACAACACTCCCTAAACTCCCTTCACCCGGCCAATGTTTTCGCGGTTCATCTTCCTTGGTCTGGGCTGACTGTTGATAATGTCGGTGACGGTGTCCATGTTTTCCTCCAATGGGACTATATGATTGGTTCTGCGGGCGTTTTGATTTGGGCTACCTCACTGTACACAGTTGCTCACAAACACCTGCTGAACAATGTCTCTTGGCCTAGCCTGCTACTGAAGATTGCTCTGTTGACGGCTTTTGCTGGACCCGCAGGTGCTGCGGTGGAGTTGATCTGGGAAAGAGATGAGCTGGTGTTTACCGAGACTGGTGGTAGTAAGCAGCAGGTTTCTAAGGCCAAGAAGTCCACCTGACGGGATATTACTTGAGCAATGATGGAATTTATGTTTCGGGGCATCAATGCCGATGAAATATTTGTCGATTTATAAAGTGATCTTGTATATGTAGAGGGAGTTCGTTTCATTCCACATGCAAAATCACCCGCGCAATTTGTTCAAGGAAACAAAAGGAATATATCCTCACATCAGATAGACACGGACAGCCTTTTGTCTAACATTATTTCATAAATGGCTTCGATGTAAGCCTTTGCGTTGTCATTGCCCACGATACCTGATCCCATTTTGTTCATGGTATACGCAATAGTCATGCGGCGATCTAGATCCATGACCACCATAGATCCACCCCAACCTCCCCAGAAGCAAATTTTTCCTTCGGGGATAAAGGTGATTGATTCTGGGACCGGCAGGCCAACTCCAAGGCCGAATCTAATGTAGAACATCAACATCTGATCGACACCGCTAACCCGTTCCTGGAGCATCTGATCGATAGTCTTAAGCCCAAGATACTGCTTCCCATCGACCGTCCCCTGCAAGGACACAATTGAACCAATCCGAGCCAGCGCACGCGCATTTGAAAAGCCATTCGCGGCACCGACCCCGGCGCCCCTGAACCCGGGCGTCTGGGCATCCTCAGCGTTCATTATGAGATTGGGCAAGGCTTTACCCGCAACACTTTCGGGGTCGAGCGGTGGAAAGGCTGTAGGCACATCGGGAATGATATCCGCCGTACGTGGCCAGTCCTTCTCGGCCACACCGAGACCAAAGTCCGCGCCCAATGGACCCGCAATCTCATCTGTAATGAACTGCTTCAACGACTTCCCGCTAATGCGTTGGACCAGCTCGCCGACTAAGTGTCCATGGTTTACCATCTGGTAGGCGGATGCCTCGCCGGCCTTGTACCAAGGAGCCTGCGCGGCGAGCATCTCAGTCGATGTTTTTATGTCGTAAATGGACTCCAGAGGGATCCGCCACTCCCAATGGGGCACACCAGAGGAGTGGCTGAGGATGTGCCACACCTTTGTGTCTTCTTTACCGTTAGCTGCGAACTCCGACCAGTACTTTGACACTTTCTCCTCGACGTCGAGCAGGCCACGATCAATGAGGATCAGTGCAGCCAGGGCAGTGACTACCTTACTACATGAGAAGACGACGATCAGGGTGTCTTCTTCCCACGAGCGCGTCTTGGCGGCGTCTGCATGACCGCCCCAGATATCGAGGGCATTCTTTCCGTCGATGTTCACGCAAATTGAGGCACCGAGTTCTTCTCCCGAGGCAAGTCTTTGTTCGAAAATATCACGCACCCGATTGAATGCGGGGTCACAGAGACCTTGTGTGGCAGCCATTGCAAAATTTGTCGCTTGAGTTCCTGGTATATGTTGAATATAGATATTCGAGGCTTCCTTCCGAGGGTTTGGATAACTGAGAACAATCAATATAGTAGTTGAAGGCTGGTGCCTGCATATTTATAGCCGGTCCTCGAAGATCTTCTAGGTGACCTCGGTATGTTATTGTCTACTGCGGGGATCCTGGATTGCATCGTAACCCAATGAGCTAGTCCCATTCTCAAGATGAAAGAAACACCCGAATCCATTACCATAATAGGTAGTCTATGTGGATGAAGTTGAATCATCCGGTTAGCGGAGATTACGCACAGCCTATCAGATATATCACACGATTTCCGGTTACATATATCCATACCACTAGTCTATGTCTGTTCAATGTGTGCATAATTAAGTTTAATGCATGCAAAATACGCCAATTCACAAAAAGAAATCAGTACCCGGTATATTAATCCCCTGCTTCTCCCAAAACGAGAAATCTTCCAGGTACGAATAGATCTCAACTGTAAATTATGGTCTGATGAGGTCCATCCCCCCACGCAGTGCAAATCCGACGTTTAAACCAGCCTGTGTTACTTCTTGTTACCTATATTTAATAATTTGGATGTCAACTAAATAGGTTCAGCACGATGACACCAAAATCTGCCTTTGCCATGTTTCTCAGGATTGATTTGAACAGGGAGAGGTATGTCTTGCAAATTGGCCTCCAGATTCACGCGATATGAGCCTTATTAAGCTAGGTTGGTGGATGCCAAAGGGTAAATAACGACACCTCTACTCCAACTAACTGTAGCATTTTATCATCTATTGAGATCACCCCTTTGTGAAAACGGTGTCCCAACGTCCCAACTCCCTGGTTTTCCTTCCATAATCACCTCTTTACCTATTCCAGATCCCGCTCTTGATCGCAGGAGCGTGCCTTCCGAGGCACACTCTTAGTCGTTCCTAGGAGGCGTGGTCATAGTATTAGCCACCTATGGGTTGGGAGTATGAAAATGATAATTATAGGACGGGGGTTGAATTGCATGATATATATTAAAATGAGAAAAGTTGGTTCTGTTGTACTCAACAGTCTAGTTTAGCCATACTACTCCGAGAGGGCGTCAGTCTCGCTTCTTTCTTATATCAGCCGCAATATCACCCAAAGGCGCTGTAACAATATTCTCCGATTACATATCTTTAATCAGAGCCGTCAGGCACACGAGTAATTGATTCTGGATAAGCGGAATGCATCATTAAGGGCCTTTTCCATTGTAGGATACACCCAAGGGCTTTAAACATCATCAGAGATAAGTGTAGTCTCCACTAGATACACGGAAGGCGCCTCTCTGGAGAAATCTATAAATGGCAACGCTATCGCTACTCCATGACCCGTTTAGAGGGTAGCGTCTGGGTGATCGACGAAAGCTAAAACATACGGCATCAGCGGAAACTCTGCCCCGGGGGCCGAAATCGCTGTACTTCATACCACGTATTCAACTACATAGAGAACTTTTGTGGTATTAATACAATATGTTCATTCCATGGCATGTACAACACCTCTGAAAAGACAACAGGTGTGAATAGTAAGTCAATAAATACATAAAAGAAAGAATACAAAATGAACACATCCGCTATAATGCCATGCAAATAAAAATTACAACCATATCATAACCCCCAACCTTCATCCTCCAAATATTTACATGACTTTACTGCGACTTCATTGGCGCAGCGGTAGGCTCATGACCTTTCTCAAGAGCCACCCGTTCCACCGACGAGGAAGAGGAAGACACAGCCTCACCAGATGCAATACGCGGCTCGGCATACTCCTCATCGGATTTCCAGAAGTCCTTCTTTCCATGAGCAGCACGCTTAACCCAGGGTGGGAGGAAACCGCCCTGGAGCTTCCAAGACCAAGGATCAGACTCCTCCTTGTTAGGCGGGACGATACGGCCACCGCTGATCTTCTCAAGACACCAAGCAATGCCGTTAAGGGTGATGTAGCTGGTAATACCGGCGATCAGACCGTAGGCAATACTGTATGTGAAGGGCATGACGGCAATGGTAAGGAATGCGGGAATTGAATCACCGTAGTACCGCCAGTTGATATCGGCAGCAGCCTTGGCCATCATCGCACCGACAATCACGAGGGTGCAACCCGTGGCCCAAGGTGGAATGGAAGCGAAAATCGGGGCAAAGAATACCGCGATGAAGAATGCAATTCCGGTGACACATGATGTTAGGCCAGTTTTACCACCTTCGGAAATGCCGGCACCGGACTCGACGAAGGCTGTGACGGGGGGAGTGCCGAAAAGGGATCCGATCGAGATGGAAATCGCGTCAACCATGTAGGCCATGGCGCTACCCTCGAAATCTTGGGTCTCCTCGTTGATTGCGCCGGCAAATCGAGCCATAGAGTACATTGTGCCCGTGGTGTCCAGAATATCGACATACTGTGGAAATGTTAGTCTTGAACTTCTCGCTGTATAGAAAGTTTGCGACATACCAAAAATGTGATGAAAGCCAGTCCAAACTGGCCACCCTTGCCAGCCAGGTTCCAATCCTGAGCGAGCAGGGTATGCTTGATAGGATGGAAAGTGACCACTTGCTTGAAGAAATCAAACTGGCTGGTTCCGAGCTCGGTGTAGGGGAAGTAGGTGACGGGTGTAGTGCGCGGCCAAGAGATAATAGAAACCAACAAAATGCCGATAATGATCGCACCCTTGATGCGGTACATCATGAGCATAACCGTCAGAATACCACCACAGAAGATACCAATCCACATAGTAGGACTGCGCATCTTGGATGCGCTCGTACACAGGCCCGTCGTTTCGTCGAAGGCGCTAGCCACACATCCAGCCAGCTCAATGGGAGTATCAGAGGCACCCTGAACCAATCCAATACCAGCACTGTATGTCAAGCCGATCAATGCGAGGTACAGACCGATTCCGACACCAGTTGCGAGTTTGATAGACTTTGGCAGCGCACGAGCCAGCCACTGCCGCATACCGATCCACGTCAAACCCAAGAATACCCATCCTTCGACGAATACAGCCGTGAGAGCAGTCGAGTACGGGACCATGCCATTACCACGGACTCCAACAACGGTGTAGGCGAAGTATGCGTTCAGTCCCATTCCAGGTGCAAGCGCGATAGGGAGGTTGGCGAACAAACCCATGCAGAAAGTCGAGAGAGCGGCGATGGCGGCAGTGGCGGTGACGATATCGCGTTTGATTTCCTGCGTGCACATAGCGTACTCGGCATTGGTTGCACAGAAGTCTTGCATATCTTCCTCGGGGCACACGCAGGTTCCACCGGTCGCAGAGGTGATGTTGCTGTTGACGGATATGATGTATGCCATGGCGAAGAAGGTGGCGAGACCGGCGCGGATTTCAGTGAAGAAGTAGCTGCCCTTCCTCTCGAGAGGCTATGTGTGACATGGTTTAGTCTCACATTGCATTGGTATTGACGATACGATCACACGTCGCATATAATGCAGTGTCACTTACATGACCGGAGCCCTCCAGACGAAACCATTTCCCCACGGGACTGCGGGCAACCCGCACGTTCGTATCGTGGACCCAGTTACTTAAGCCCATTGCGAGAGAGTATCACGGTCGTGTGCGGTGGATACAGCGAATTCCGGAGACGCTGTCGTCGTTGAGACGCAGTATTTAAAGATGTTCCAGTAGAGGTAGGTGTAGAATATAGGTTTCAAGAAAGAAATGGGCAAATCTCAATGGTTTCCCTCGGCCAACCACATCCTGCTGATAAGAACCCAAAAAAAAAAAAAAATCGCCTCCAATTTGAGCTACCTCCGGCTCGTTGGACTCTTGGCGGCGGTGGTGGGGTCTCGTTTCACCCGCGAGATGCCGCGTAGATGCCCTCATTGGCTGTATGTTTGCCGACAGGATTTGTTCAGGGTTGTCCGCGGGTCACGACTCGGCAAGCCGGCGACGGAAAAAAAGTTGACGGACATTACTTGCGCATAAAAAGGATTTGAAACCACCTAGAATGTTCATAGCACGATGGTTGCAAAAATTCCGTGCAGATGAACACCCCTGCAATGCCAAGACCCTGGAATGCCAAGACACCGGTGCGCTCAGCCCTCGTGAGCTCTTTATCTTATCATTTGTGTGTCGTGTGCTTGGAAATGTGTAGGGTTGTCGATAACGGAGGAACCCGATGACATAAGTGGTATGGAGAAATGTTGCACCCAAATATCCCCAGTCTCATAGCTCTGTGATATCTGGGGCGGCCATATCCGAACGTGGGCCATCAATGAATCTCACCCGCAGATATCGGATTTGCTCGGTCTGACATGAATCAAGCCTTCGTCCATTGAGGGGCTGCTTACTCCAATTGGCGGCATGCGCATGCTCTGCCCATGGGAGAAAGAAGGGGCTAACGTGAAGTTATCGAGGCGCTATGCCACGTGGATATGCGACAGATGAAGACATCGAGAAAAACTCCGAGGCATCAAAAAGTCAATCTGGTCACCTCGTATCCATTTCTTGTATATGTGCGGAGTATACCGAAACAATGCCCATCACCGACAGAGTGACCATGTGTTGTGTTTACGCGTAGCGTTGTATTCACCGCTCTTTGTGGCAGTATAACGCACGCACGTGTTGGGAGAGTAATAATCAGGATGGTGCCGACCCATGCCCCTTCTAAGCATGAACTTGTGCTATCTATGATATGGATAATGTCCTTTGGTACAAAAGCCCCCCCAAGATCACAGCTATGACCAACCTTGTACTTCATCCATTTTTGAATGAATGGCTCACACATAGGAGATAGTCTCTGATTGAAATTGATAATTTTAAGTATATGGATTCGATGATTATAATAGGTAAATTATATTTATAGATATGTAAAAGACAAAAGTCACGTCAAGCCAGCCTAAACCGCCTCCTCCCCTTTCTTAGAATTTGCCACAAGAGCAGGCTCGAAGACGGGAGCGAACTTAGACTTCTTGCGCAACGCAGGTCCCCATTTGATGAACACCAAGGGAATTGGGATCATGATGAGAGCGAGACATCCAAGAAGTGTACCGGCCCATTGCACACCCAAGTTTTGAAACATCTGCTTCGAGAACAGGGGGAATGCAGCTCCCACCGCTGATCGAATAATGGTATTTGCAGCAAACACAGATGCGGCACTAGATCTCAAAGTCAGTATATGGCGCCACGGTAAAGCTAAAACGGGAATCAAGATGCTTACAATGTCAAGTATGAGTCAATCAAGTAATTGAAGCATTGCAGGAAGATGACATAGATGCCGAATCCAGTGACGACTCCACTAGCAGTGGGGGCCATCCAGTGGATTGACTTTGTCCATCCAGTCCAGCCGTACCAGAAGAGTCCGACACAGAAGCAAATACCTCCGAGGATAGCGGGAGGAAGTCTCCATTCCGGAATCGGAATGTTATTGTTCGCGGCTAACTTTTTGGAATATGCTCGCTGATCCCAAAGGATATAGCCACCAGCTAGAACCTCGCCAATAATCAATCCAATGAATGGAAGACTTCCAACACCGAGGTTCATTCCATGGATTCCTTGGAATACAACTGGATAGGCACTGAGAAGTGCGTACATCAGGCCATAAACAAAACTCATCCAGAGAGAGATCTGAAGGAAGGTTAGCATGAACCAGTTCGAAACGCTCACAAATCACATACCAGGAAAACAATTGGCTCGGTGAAAAGCATGCGGAATGGCCGACTGAAATTATTCGTGATCAGCTCGGCCCAATCAAGCTCGATCTCTTCTTGTCTGGCGCGGATTCCCCAATTGTGAGTCTGTCGCCGCAGGATGGCCGCTTTTTCCACAAGGACGGCGGGTGCATAGGTCTCTTTCAAGAAAAGAAGGCAAAGACCAGTGGCCAGCCATCCCATGATGGACGCGATGTACATGGTCCACCTCCACCCCAGATACGACATTGTGATGAAGCCACCAGTGAACGGCGACGCGAAAGGCCCGACGAATACAGCCATGGCGAACATCGCGATAGCCACACCCCGCGTCTGGTTATTCCAAATATCGGCAAACACGGCCGGAACAATAGCGATCGGGGAAGCAGAGAAAAAGCCAGCGAAGAACCTCGTCAACATCAAGGTCTGGACGTCCTTGCTGGTCGCTGCTGCGACGGCAAAGATGGAGTACCCGAACATGCCAATGCAGATTGGCCATCTTCTCCCAATGAGCTCACTTGCCGGTGCCCATATCGTCGGACCTGAAGCAAATCCCAGAACATACAGGGTCACACCAAGGATAGCGACTTCGGTGCTGATGTGAAAGTGAGCACTGATCTGTCCGACCGCAGAGGAATAGATGGCGCTGGCGAAAGACGAAACGAAGGTTGTATATGCTAGAGTCACCGATATACCGATTTTGCGTTTGAGAGACCAGTTCTGGGGGTGTAGAGGATCGTTCGCATCGTTGAATTCGACGATATATTGTTCCGGGTCTGGGAGAGTTGGGGGGTGAGGCTTCCCAGCTCCGAGGGGGAGCCACTGGTCGGGCGGTGTTATTCCTATGCCGGAGCCGACAGTTGAGCGATGTTGGAGTCGATAAGTGTTGATTCGCTCTAGCTCGACTTCGTTCAGGTTGCTTTGACGGCGATTGTTGGTCTTTGAGCGCATGGACCCAATTTCCGACAGTCGACGATCGGGCCTCGTCTCGATAGTACTGAGGTCATCATTTTCATTGGAGCTAGTATGATGTGGGCTGTGAGACATTCCGATAAATGATATAATATGTTATGCACTTGGCTTTAAAACATTGATTTAATCTAGGGAGCAACCAATATATATACAAGTCAAAAACAAACCTAATCGTTTGGAAAATTTGCTTCCTAAGGATCGAGCGGCCATTTTGCATCACCTTGATGGTAGCTCATGTCGTCATGGAGTGTTGATTTCCCCGGTTGATCCGTTCAAAGTGCTGCGGGAGTCTATCGAACCAGTGCCGCTATAGACTGCCGCGATGACCCCAAAGGGTAATACTCCCCGGATCCCGGTCGCAAAACCATGGTTTGACCCGAGGAGACATATGAAGTTTATTTAACCGTTATGAAGGGCACTCTAGATTGTATATCCCAATAATATCCATCATAAATCTACATAACTACTATTGGAAATGGGCTGTGATAGTGTAAGCCTCATGATATGCCGAAGAAAATCCCGGCAGCGCCCCAGCGGTTAGTACGGAGTACAAACTATAGTATCAACGAGCAGTCAACAATAAAAATGCCGATTATAAGAGTTTGGCTATTCAAAAGTTTTTTTGCCACATTTGGCCATTGCTAGTGTTCGAGCTTTGAGCATGCATCGATATATCTTCCAACATATTGGAGGAAAATGGGAGCCTTGCAGACTAAAAGCACAGAATGAACGGGATGTAAGCTATTAATGCTTGAGGCGGGGGCATAAATAGTGATGGGAGTTTCTAACTTCTCATGGCGGGCATTTTCTATCGCATACTTCGTGCCCTAACTTTCATTAAAAGGGTCTCAACGCTTAATTGTAATAGAGTATCGTCGGATATGGGGAACAGATGGTGATCTCCCGCGGCAGGCAAAATTCCTTCCAAATAGGTGCCCTGAAAAAGCAATCATAGGAATAATAAGACAACATGAGACAACGCAAAATTTCTAAAATAACATTGGATTGTGTTCGATAAAAATTATCATTTTCACTGCCACCAGGGTTGGAGTGGGTGCGAAGTAGTCGATCCTTTCACTGGAAGCCACTAGTTTGTTTGACCTGGGCAAATGATTAATTTGAGTGCAAATATCAGTCAACATAAAAAGGTGGCTATAAATAAAAATTTGGGTTTCAACGTGCTTAGAAGAATATTGTTAGATCTCCATTCAGCTTCTCAATACACAAACCAGTTTCTTCCATGTCTAATGTCCTGCGGGATACCCAAAACAGATGATTTACCCCTCGCCAAGGCAGGGTAGCTGTGGTGCGACAAAGGCTGAATGGATGGACGTATCGGGGCAGTGGGCGCCCCGGTTTAAGGGGGCTGGTTATGCGGCTCATACCCAATCAACTTGATTTAAGCGCCGGACTAGCACTAGTAAATGGGAATGATGGGCATTTGGCATGCTTAGCGTCGCACGAGCCCGAGAGGATTCCCTAGAGCCCAATTGCGAACCATTTAATGCGTTGAGTCGTGCTGACTACTTCGTACCAAGGTCCAGATTAACGCCGGCGTTATAAATAACGCTTATTTCTCCTGCATGAAGACGGAGTGTGTACCCTGAGACCTCTTAAATCAAGGAGATCCCCGCCATGTCGCTGTTACGAAAATTGTGGACCAAGAAACCCCACGAGATGAGGGACTTAAAGCGACCCCCGTACGGGGCTGTTCCAGTAGAGGAAAATCACTCAAATGGAAGGTCATCGTCAGAATTTCAATATTATACAACAATCGAACTTCCGGAGGTCGACGAGCAGAAGCCTCAACCGCAGCCCCTCAGGCTCTCTCAGTTCGACAGAATTACTCGTCTGCTATGGGACTTGGTTCTTGCTATTATAGCCTCCCTCTTCACAGTATTTGGTATATGGGTTGCTTGTATCGATGGAAAACCGGCAGGTCCAGAATCCATAGGCTCAAAACTATTTGAGACCTCTCAATACGTTAGCTGCCCTGATCCTGCACTCGTCCTCGTTCTCGTCAAACAAACCTAGCTGACACCATATTTTCTCTTAAAGGCGCCCACTGTATTCCCCGTCCTTTTCGCTGCCATTGCCGGTAGCAGCATCAAAAGCATTGCATCATGGCGCATCCAGACCACTGGAGGAGCGACCATCGGGCTAGTAGAGCAATGTCTCGGCAGCCAGACCATCACAGGAGCCTTTCTCACCCAGATCAGACTGCGTGCTGTCAATTTTGTTGCCGTCTTTACCGTCCTGCTGTGGTGCTTGTCCCCGTTGGGCAGTCAGGCATCTCTCCGGGTAATTTCCATCGTCCCGAGTTACCCAGGTAAATCGGTCGAGTTGACCAGTTTGAACACGTTCACCCCGTATCAGTACGGCTACAACCAAGCGGCAACTGAGGCCATAACATCAGTTGCTAACCCCATGACTGCTTCCATTTCCGCCGCCTCGCTACTTGCAACCCGAAACCAAGATCTGTGGGGCAACATCCGGTTTCCTGTGATCGAGAACCTCGAGAAAAACAGTACAGGCTGGATGAATGTACCCAAAAACGACAACTTGACGTACGCGTCTCTTGTCGGCGTCCCGGTGATTGACTTACCCAGCTCCGGCAACACATCTTTTACTCTCCCAGGGTCGTATTTATCCATCTCCTGTCCAGTCTTCGACACAATACACACTATGAATTTCACCAATTTCACCGGACCAGATGCTCCTTCCCCTGGTAATGGGGATGATTGCAGCTGGACAAGCGCATGGGGTGGACATCAGTTCTTGATCGCCCTCTCGGAGCCATGTTCGAACTCACTCAATGCATCAATGACGAGGACTCGAAACGCCCGCAAGTTGATATGGGAATCATGGGATCGTGGTTATGCCGGCCCTAGACAGCATCGATCCCCCATCACGCGAGCCATATGCGACATTACTACAACATACGTCGATGCCAACGTGACATGCGAGAGCTTAGACCAGAATCAGTCTGCAAACACTTGCAACCTACGCTCCGCTCGTCGGTCGGTAGATACATCGCATTTCCACAAGAATTGGACTATCTTCGATGTCAATTTTCCTGGAGATCTCAAGCTGCCAAAAGGCTATAACAATGGACTCTTTCAGCTCCTCGCTACCATGTTTCCACACATGGACCAGAACGGCGGTCTACAACCCTTAATTGGATATTTTATCGACCCTTTTCACGCTGTCGGGAACTTTTTCGGCGAGAATCTTATGTCGCCTGCGACCACAACTGTGAAGGTATTTGAAACGCGTCTGTCGCAGCTCTTCAATTCTGTGCTCTATCTTGGAATCAGCCCATCGGCATTCACGGGCTCTGTCAACATAACGCAAATCACAAGGGAAGCAAGCACAATCAAGGATACCCCGTTCAAATTGACTGCCGAAAATACCCATCTGAAAGATATTGTCAGGTGTAATCGCCCATGGCTCGCTGTCCTTATTGTTTCATCGGTGGTTATCTTCTCCTTTGCATTAGTGGGCGCCTATCTCCATATCATAACGATCGCTCCCGATCTGTTAGGATCTATCTCCGTCGCCCTGTTGCAAAATAAGACCGAAGGAATTGTTGGGTCTTCTACATGGTCTTCAGATGAATGGTCGAAGAATATGCGAGACACGAAAATATGGCTTGGGGATGTTCGGCCTGAAGCTGATGTTGGGTGTCTTGCCTTAACCACTGTGGCACAAGACGTTCCTCCTGGTGCGATAAAGGGAAGACTGTATCATTGAGATAAACAATAGATTTAAATTCTGTAGGTGATTGAGAATGGGACCCTCACGGGTCATTAATGTGCACCATGTTTGGGATAGAATAATTATTCCCTGTGGGGTGTGCAAGCAACCAGTGCTTATATCCAACAATCATTCTTTTATGTAGGTGGATATATGGCTTGTGATATCTTTCGGAAGGGTATTATATATGCCATGAACAAACATACTACCCTTACCGCACCTCTTCATACTGCCATCCATGGATTTAGAAATAACAGACACATCGATTAATAGTTACATATGTTTGAGTTATACTAAACAAACAGCCCATGTATCGACGTCAAGTCGCATGGAAGAAAAAAGCCCCCGAAAATCGCTCGCTACTAAAAGAACTAAACCTATCACACTTCGATACAGGCAACCACTTCAACTTACAGAAGCCAAAATATCCACACATGAGATTTCAGAACCGATTAAAATCTCGTTTGGTGCTGTTACCATCCATCTCACTGATTGGACTGCTGCCCAGCTCGGCACTCCCTGCATCACCAGCCAACTCAACAAACCGGGATCCAGGCGGAGGTCTGAATGGTCGTGCAGCTGAGTCTGCTTCCTTCTCTGCAATTGCCGTAGTACCGCTGATGGATGATCCAGTAGCATCCGCCTCATGGGGCCCGTAACCACCATGCTGGTTAGCAACGGCTGCATTCTTTTTGTTCTTCTTTCTCATGAAAATGACAACGAGGACGACAATAATGGAGAGAGCAGCTACAACGCCAACGACGACCCCTGCAATAGCACCGCCGGATAGTGATGGACTAGAGGAGGAGCCGCCGTTGACATTGCCGGCAGAGACTGCGGACTCGGTGGGGGTTGTGGTTGCGGATGCGGATGTCGGGGACACGGATGAAGATGAAACCTCGGACGTAGATGTAGATGTAGATGCAGATGTCGTGGCCGATGTAGACGTAGATGTCAAAGCGGACGTAGAAGTTTGGTGTTTGGCATCAATCTCCCGCTCAAGTAGCACATCGAAAGCCGCAAAAGCTTCACTGGCATTCTTCCTCCATACACTGCACGAGTATCCCGCCCTGGAATCACACTTGGTGTCGCGGTATATAGAGACGCATAGATCTGATCCCTCAGGATCCCACGTGAAAGGTTTTTCTTTTCCGATGGGGGAATTTGTGCAGTTCTGCGCCTCATCGCCACGGGCGATTTCAGTGGCATCGGTTGCGTTGGTATAGCTGAAGGTCCATGCATTGACCAGTGGAATTAGCAACAGTGCGTATAGTGGTAGTATCATGGCGACGTGGGTATTTTGAAAGGTGAATCGAAGTAGAATGAAGAACAAAATCGTCGGGATTAGACTTTCAGTTTATTAAATGTGTGAGGGGGCGCAGGGATCCTGATCACTTATTGAGTTTGCAGAGAATAACCTTCGTATTGAAATGAGCCTCGTCCGTGTCCGTGGTGGGTAGGTATTCTCTAGCCTATTCCCGGAGCCAGTTAAAGCTCCCGGTTTTGGACCCTAAGATGACTACAGCAGTCGATCTATACCGGGTGGGGAAAAAGACGAGTGAAGACCAAGGAGCTAATTTATAATGCAGATTAACACGGTCTCTAGTGCATCTCCAGGATGGAAGATCGTGCCAGTATGAATTAGTCGCGTTGGTCGTGGGAGAATCAAACTGCTTCATCACGTATTCATGGCCTAAAACTGTCACAGTCTGAACCTGATTCCAATCTCGAGGTGTGCTAATAACCTTTGTGCGGCAGCTGTATGTCGTGAATATACTATGCCAGTCAGCATCTGGCCCCTGGTGGCTGACGATTTCCGAGAATACGGGGTGCTCTTACTTCATACCATCCCTGTCAGAATCATAGTCTAAATCAGAGTACGGAGTACTCTAGCTATTTCCGTCAACATGCTGCGAAAACTGCAAATTGGAGTCTCGGCTTGCAGCTATTGTGTTTGTGGAGCATGGTGATTGGTGCCCCATGGGCCGAATACGAGGTGATGAGCATGCAAAAAAAAAACTCTAAACGGCACACCATCGTATTATCTGTTACATTGTGGAGGAAGACAAAGCTAAATGGATGTTAAAATCTGTAAGGTAGTATATAAGCAGTTTGCTGCTCTCTTTGGCCTTTCACGGATCACCATTGTGTAGAGAGAAAAAAAAGTATGGCACTGCCAAGAGTTGCGGCACAAGAATGCTTGGTGGCATCGGGGAGTTGGAGTTCTGACAGGGGTTTAGGTTTAATTTCCACTTAGTTTCCCAGGACTTTTCCTCGGCAATCATGATTATAGCAAATAAAATCTATTCTAGTAGCAGTGAGTAGACGATCAGTACGGGCCCATATTAGGGTCCTTCCGGGGACCCTATTGCGATGGAACATGACAGCAGTGGACCAAAATCGAAATCTTTCACTATTATGTATCTGTGGATGTGCGTTCGTTTTCTTCCTTGATGAAGCGGAAATCTTGGACGCCTCGCGCATAATGGTTTATAGACTGTTGTCTAGTGTGCACGGACGTGGATGGAATCAACATCAACATGTGATTGTATGTGAATTTTCACACCTTCCTTGGCGATAATCAAATAATTGCGCTGGTGGCCTTGAAAGATTGTTAACAAGTCGAACAGTTCATGCTACCGGATATGACGTCAAAACACAATTTCTTAAAGATATGATGCGCACAAAGTTCTTGCTAGAGAGGATATAGTTGATTATCATGGTTCTCAAAGAACGTTTTGATTCCGGTCTACTGCGAGATCAAATACCTACTCACCCCTGTGTATAGTTACAAATGATAGACATTGTGGCCCCCGTTTTCCAGAAAGGCCGGTCACAGTAAACCGGGCTGTCACTAGGCACCCGACGAGCCAGTCTTAGAATATAATTGATGGGTGACGCAACGGTACCGGCCACCGATGTGTCCCAACTTCCTAGTTTGTTGGTAGTAGTCGGTGGACCACATGCAGTTATTCCAGCACACTTGATACCAAGCTTATTTCATTCGCAAACTGCGTAAATAGCGACCGATGAAATTACATAGAGCGTGCAGCTTGACACGGGCTCGTAAAGGTGGTTAAAGCTTGTGCTTCCATATCGGAGCTCGGCGGAGCTTGCCTTGTGGTACAGCTGTATTCGAAATTGGCTTCCATATTTTACACAGAGAAACTGTCTCAAACCCTAATGCCAAGCTAGGGCTGAAACGGACTAGGCCATAATTAGCTAAGCCGGAAATCATACCCACCCGTCAGAATAGGCAGGTAAAATATTTGACAAAACCATTACAGTACGCGTCTATCAACTGCAGTCCATCCATGTCGCCCACCTGAGCCTAAGCGGTTGCAACCCATAGTTATCAATCCAAAATTCTACCAAAAGACGGCCATTTGGGGCCAAAAATGGCTTCTGGTCGGATCTTATCGAGAACTCATCTATGATGCGACTTTGATTTCTAGAAACCCCCCCCCCCAAAAAAAACAGACTACCTCCCTAAGCGCCGGGATCTGGACACAGGTTGAATTCCATCATCACCTTAGTAAGCTGCGAGCGATTCTAATTTTAGTCAACTAATTCAACCAACGAAATTTTGGTTCCTGTCAGCTCAAAAAAAAATATAAAATTTGAACACTGCTTCTATGAGGGTATTTGGCCAATAAGGCGAGAACTCTTAGCGCCCGTGAAGTCACCTGATAGTGAGGCTGAGGAGGGGCATATTATCAGAAAAAAACCCCTCTTTCATGTTTGTTCTACCCGGCATTAGCTGTGTATATCGTGTGTTGATTATGAATACTATAAATTTTGGCGAAAGAAATTCAGGTTCTCAGGTGGGCATCAACAATGGGGTGATAAATCTTGGCGCGGGTAAGTCCGCTACAGCATTGGCGATGGGTCTTATGTCAGATCTACTGACAGCGTCATCTTCTACTAGAGCCACTGGAATTTCGCTGTGACCCTCTATCGACTGTACCAGTTCCACACGACCCAGACTTTGTGAGTCGTGATGACCTCCTTAATCGAATTCACAAGCAATCGTCGGTCCCAGGGTCCAGAATAGTTCTCGTTGGTCTCGGTGGCGTGGGGTAAGGCATCCCAGACATAAGGGGAATGAGTTCAAGGCTAACTGTACTATAGGAAAACTCGGCTTGCCGTCGAATACTGCCACCAAGTCCGACAGAAATCGCCTCACACCTGGGTTTTCTGGGTTCATGCGAGTAATGCGGCCCGCTGCGAGGAAAGTCTCCGCAATATTGCCGAACGCACTAAGATTCCCGGGCGCAGGAACCGCAACGCTAATATATTCCAACTCTTCGGGAACTGGTTGCAAGATGGAAAGATCGGAGAGTGGATTCTTGTGCTTGATAATTTGGATGATGACGAGCTTCTTCGCAAACCATTGGCAACCAGTACGGATGATAATGCAAATGCCCAGAACCATAACTTGACGCAGCCACCGCTCAAGTACCTTCTCGAAAGCTCGAAAGGCTCTATTATCACCACAAGCCGGAACAAAGGGGTAGCATTAGAAATCGCCGGCTATATGAAACACCTGATCGATGTGCAACCAATGATCATAGACGAGGCGCTAGTTCTGATACAGAAGAAGTTAGATTCTGGTATAGAAAGAGCGGACTTGGTTCAGCTAGTGGAGGAGCTTGAGTTTATGCCACTCGCAATTGTGCAAGCGGCTAGCTACATCACCCACCGTTCACCCCGTTGCTCAGTATCGCAATACCTAGAGAAGCTTCGGCACAGTGATTGTCAAGCCATTAAGCTTCTTCATCACGAGGGATATCACACGCACCGAGACTGGGAAGCAAAGAACTCCATCTTATTGACATGGCAAATATCGTTCGACCATATCCGACGAACAAGGCAGTCTGCGGCTGATTTGCTGTCTCTCATGAGCTTTTTCGACCGCCAGGGTATTCCGGAGGATCTTCTACGGGTTCAGGGTAAGGGGAAAAACCATAGAAGCTCGAGTTCTCTAGGGGAAATAGGGAACAGCTCGAGTGAAGAAGATACAGACAGTTTGTCTGAAGACGACCTAGAAGATGGTTTTGAGAACGACATTGCGACTCTCAGAGACTATTCCTTCATTGCTCCCTGTGAAAATAGTATGGTGTTTACGATGCATCGGCTAGTGCAGCTTACTTTATGGACGTGGTTGAAAACCCATGGCCAGTACGGGGAAAGGAAGGAACGGTTCATCAGCAATCTAAATGCTGAATTCCCGACAGGAAAATATGAAAATTGGGAGAGATGCCGGTCCCTGTTTCCACATCTTAGGTCAGCCGTTTTACATCGGCCGGAATCGCAAGACTCACTCCGAAGTTGGGCTGCGCTACTCTACAGAGGGGCGTGGTATGCGATAGAATGTGGCAGTATTTCGGTTGCAGAGGATATGGCAGCTATGTCAAGGAAACAAAGAATGAAGATTGGTGGCGCCGAGGATGAAGACACCCTTAATAGCACTGCAATGTTAGCACAAGCCTACCGAATAGAGGGCCGATGGGAAGAGGCGGAGCAGCTCGAGGTGCAGGTCATGGAGACTCGCAAGACGAAGCTCGGCGTGGACCATCCCTCCACGCTGACTAGCATGGCCAACCTAGCGTCGACGTATAGAAATCAGGGCCGATGGGAAGAGGCGGAGCAGCTCGACGTGCAGGTCATGGAGACGAGCAAGACGAAGCTCGGCGTAGACCATCCCGACACGCTGATTAGCATGGCCAACCTAGCGTCGACGTATTGGAACCAGGGCCGATGGGAAGAGGCGGAGCAGCTCGGCGTACAGGTCATGGAGACTCGCAAGACGAAGCTCGGTGTGGACCATCCCTCCACGCTGACTAGCATGGCCAACCTAGCGTCGACGTATTGGAACCAGGGCCGATGGGAAGAGGCGGAGCAGCTCGACGTGCAGGTCATGGAGACGAGCAAGACGAAGCTCGGCGTAGACCATCCCGACACGCTGATTAGCATGGCCAACCTAGCGTCGACGTATTGGAACCAGGGCCGATGGGAAGAGGCGGAGCAGCTCGAGGTGCAGGTCATGGAGACTCGCAAGACGAAGCTCGGCGTGGACCATCCCTCCACGCTGACTAGCATGGCCAACCTAGCGTCGACGTATAGAAATCAGGGCCGATGGGAAGAGGCGGAACAGCTCGGCGTACAGGTCATGGAGACTCGCAAGACGAAGCTCGGCGTGGACCATCCCGACACGCTGACTAGCATGGCCAACCTAGCGTCGACGTATTGGAACCAGGGCCGATGGGAAGAGGCGGAGCAGCTTGAGGTGCAGGTTATGGAGACTCGCAAGACGAAGCTCGGCGTGGACCATCCCGACACGCTAACTAGCATGGCCAATCTAGCTTTCACCTGGGAATCTACCAGTCAACATGCGAAAGCAATCAACTTGCTTCGAACCTGCGTGATCAAGCAGCGACGAGTTCTAGGCCCCACTCATCCTGACACTATCTCTAATGACAACACGCTGCTGGAATGGGAACCTGCGCATCTTGCTATCAAGGCATGATCCAGTTATCCTTAATATGTTTTGTCTCATGTTGAGTTCGCCTCGCTATACTGTATTTGGATAAGTTCATTTTGTTTATGATTCACTGGGGGTCTACGTAGCAACCACGCATTTGACAATCCATTGGTTCCTATAACTATAAGTCAAGTACTTTGGCTGTATTGATGTTTTCAAATAACCGAACTCTGTAAGTATGACGTAATCGCCCCTGCATCCTTACTATCCGTATTTGGCCTAGCGTGTCTTGGTTTAGGGTTCCAGAGACAATATCCTTTCGGAAAGCATGGAAGCCAATTTCGAAAGTAGCTGTATCTTTGGCCTTCCAAACGCGATAGCCACGGTAAAGAATTGCCGGGCTCCAATCAAACTAGGGCCCTGTCTCAGCTTAAAAGGTCAACTAAGCACGATGCAAGGTACCAGGGAAGTGAGCATCATCGATTGGCAATGGATTTTGTCCGTCGCGTGCCGGAGGTTCCCCTGATGAATGAAAGCTACGTTGTGAGCTTGAGCACTTGTGTCAACATCCCCTCGAAAGAATCGCCGTCGTCTGCCAGATCAATCCTTGCCCATCGATTCTAATTTCCCAGTCAGCCTGAATTCCACTGTGGTCTGAGTTCTTCTGCTGCAATTGTCGTGTTATCGTTGTGACAGTAGGTGTCTTTCCCTGCGCCATTGAGAGGTTTCATTCGATCGTTGCTTCCGTCGGAAGTTATAATTGGTGTTTGCGTTGATATAGTTATGATACAATGAAATCTGACCGATTGCTGAAATATATTCTATATAGCCGAGTGATCGATCGATATCGTTCAAAGCCGCAATATCCAGTGAGAATACATCCTTCAATCGAGGGCCCTTGGCCCCTCGTCTTGAATGAGGCAGCCGATGAGTCCTTTATCAGGCCGGCGACTGACTTATGAAACAGAAATACACTGTTAACTTACCGCCATTCCGACAGTATGGCAGCGGTCAAAATAATCTATCACGCCAAGTCCGCATCCCTGTCTCTCCATCCGATTATCGAACGATCGGGGCACAAGGGCAACTGGGCGAACAGGAACCGCGGGGTGGTGCTTGTCTTCTGCATCGTCTTTCTCGTCGTGGTTGGAATCATGGCACTATTTGCGTACCGGCGAATGTTGCAACGGAAGGCCAACAAGGAGTCCTATGAGACGACGAGTGATTAACTCATCCCGTAATCTGCACCCTCGGCACCCGCATTGCCATGTAGTCGAAATCGAAGACGGATGGCCTCGCTATGATCGGGAGGTGCGTCTTGGATTTGGGCTGTCAAGTTGGGCTGCTCAGAGTGGGTGGGATATACGTTTGTGCCTGCATGTTGATGTTTTGACTTGGTGTTTGGCTCTCACGAATTCCCATTATGCAACTTTAAGCGAGATGGGCAGTTTCTGTGAGCATATCATCAATAATGTCCAGGTGTGAAGAACATGATCTCGATGTTAAAGATCAATAGTAATCAATAATACGAATCTTGGTTTGGCTTGCAGCGATTTTCTGTCGTTGCTTTTTTGGGCAATGCGTTTCATAACGAGCTCGATCAAGATATTGTTTTGGACTAATGTTCGCTCTAGATCGCCCAAACAGGCCCCAGATAATCAGTAGATTCAGAAATCCCAGTTGCTTTTTGGAGAATGGAAATGGTGATGGACTGTAGGAAAAATGCCTCAAGAGTTCAGACACCATCTGGCTTCCTGCCATGCCACCACCCTGAAGAGATTCCGCCATGACATGTCATTTATCATCAATTTGATTGTTAGCTAATCCTTGAGGCAATGCTCTGGTGAAACTAGCTGTGTCGGTTCACGGAGCCGAAGGAAAACATGTAATTGCCCCCAAAGGAAAGCGCATTAGAGAAAGCCAAACAAGGTTCCCATAAAGACCCAAAGAGAGGTCCGACAAAGTCCGAGCAGGCAGCAAGCGTCTTAGTGCAACATCTAACGTTTGGGTAGATGGACCAACCTTACCCTGTTATTCTCTTCATAGGTCCAAATGTTGGATTTGTCTGGTCCGTACACGTTGCCTTACTTCATGCAATGGGATGCACAGTCTCATGTCTTACCCCCAAAACATAAAAAGCAGGTTGGGGGAACGTGGAAAATCGAGAGGTTTAGGATCTTCCTTGCCCCGTGGCCATATAGGGAAACAGACTACCTTTTTGGACACTATCAATTGTGACGTAAATTCGTATCAAGGGCGGGAACTACCTTACTGTAACAGCTATAGCTCCTTCCATTTTATACTTGCGATTTCTCACAACGGGTTGCTGCTGGCACTTGATAGAAAGAAAGTAGTGCGTTGTATTGGTTGGGTCTGATTCCCATCAATCCCGAGGATATATATGATAGTCAACTATACCAATTTTTGTTGATATTCCATGGCATATCATTTTTCAAATGTTCCTTGTGTCTATGCAACATTCCGTAGTCGTTTCCTCTATATCCCTGATAAAAGCCCTTGCGTGGAAAAAAGGAATGAATAGAACGATTTCAACCCCTTCCTAATTTTGATTATTCTGGCGAACATGTATAAAGCAACGTCGTCTTCACTCTAGTCGTTTCGTAACTTCTCTTAAAGTCTTCGGAATTTTACCTTTGTCAAACCTTGCTCATCACTGGGTCAAAAATGCGAAGAAATAAATACCCATTCTTCAGACTATATAGTATGGATTGCGGTAGCGTTGGGACATGCGTCTGCTTTTTTTTCTAATTTGGGATTATATGACCTTCCAACGCTACCTAGGTAAACGGGAATTAAGCTAACAAAAACTGTGCTGTTACTATCAATTCCCTACCTAGGTATTTCGTAATTTAAATTATGTAATCGAACCTCCGTTAGGAGAGTGTGACGTGACATTTTCCCCAGCAGCTTAGGAAGTATACGTTCATGAATTTTCTACGCAATTTCATAAAATCGATGAAGCAATTGAAGCCCCCTCCGGATGGTGTAGTCTCTAAGAACAAACCTAACTGACTATTTCGGAGTTTTCTGCTCTCAATATTAGTTGAGTGGTCGCCCCTATATGCACAATGAGTAGAACGAGACGCAAGGGCTTGGTTATACCAGTCAGAATTGAGATGTATCACAACTCGTGCAGCATTGCCCCTGTCACATCGTGATAATTGACTTCAACCCTTCCGCAAGCCTGAAGAAGTGTGGTGAAGAATCAATTCAGCACCTTATACCTTACTATGGCCTCAGCAGTGGATTCTCACTCGGCAGCAATTGCGAGTATCGCAGCCGTGATTCGCGGTTTTCACGACTCCAAAACCCCATTCCGGATCTACCATGGCTCAACAAGCAGTACGCGCCAACGTCATAGTAGCTCATCAAACACCGTTGATATCTCTGGTCTCAACCATGTCCTTTCCGTCGACCAATCCCGAAAGACTGTTCTCGTTGAGCCCAACGTTCCGATGGACGCCCTAGCAAAGCACACCCTGGCATACAATCTCATCCCACTGGTTGTCATGGAGTTTCGTGGAATTACAGCCGGTGGAGGGTTCTCAGGGACCTCAGGCGAGTCGAGCTCCTTCAAAAATGGCTTTTTCGACCGAATTGTCAATTCCATCGAGATAATTCTCGGCAACGGGGAGCGAGTGAGTGCCTCCCGTACTGAACGGTCCGATCTCTTCTGGAGTGCCGCTAGTAGCTTTGGTACGATGGGTGTTGTTACACTTCTGGAGATCCAGCTGCGCGATGTTGGGCCGAACCCTCATCTAGAGCTAGAGTATTTGTTCGCCCACAGCATGAAAGCGGCACTTGCGACGATGCGACACGCTATATCTGACCCGGGCTCGGAATTCCTCGATGGGATTGTATTCAGCAAGAATGAAATTGTCATCTGCAAGGGTCGCATCAAACAACACCCAGTTCTCAACACGCAGCCCGTCCAACGATTTGCACGTCCAGAGGATGAATGGTTTTATATCCATGCACAGAAGCGGATGAATGAAGCGAAACTGTCTCGAACAATCCCCGTTGACTACATCCCAATCGAGGATTATCTTTTCCGATATGACAGGGGCGCATTTTGGGGAGGAAAGTATTCCTTCGAGTATTTCTTTGTCCCGTTCACACGATGGACTCGCTGGCTACTCGACAACTGCATGGGCACTCGCGTTATGTATCACGCGCTGCACGAAAGTGGGCTTTCAAACCAGTACATTGTCCAAGATGTGGGAGTCCCATTCGAGAAGGCAGAGGAATTTGGGCATTGGCTCGATGACGACAAGAACTTTGGCCATTATCCTCTTTGGCTCTGTCCACTCCGGATGAACGCCTCGAATGAGGGAGGTGGGCTACTGACTGCAACACATCCCATCGCAAATACAGTCACAAACGACGATATCAAGCAGGAATTCCTGCTCAACTTTGGTATCTGGGGGCCTGGGCCGACGGATCGACGTCAATTCATCGACATTAACCGCAAGTTGGAGCACAAGGTCGACTCCCTCGGAGGAAGAAAATGGCTCTACGCACACACCTACTATACTGAGGATGAATTCTGGACGATCTACGATCGTAAGCGATACGACTTCCTTCGAGAGAAATATCAAGCGACAAGCCTACCGTCTTTGTACGAGAAGGTTCGAATGCAGATAGACGACATATCGCCTTGCTGGTCACAGTGGCTGTGGAGCATCAGGCCATTTGCCGGATGGTACGGGGCATGGAAGGCTTTGGCCGGGGGAGACTATATGGTCAGAAAATAGTTGGTGAATGTTTGCGTATTTGATTTTGTTGTAGTGGAGTACTACGTGGGGTAGAAGTAGTAGAAGAAGTTGTTAATTGTCAAACTAGTAAATCGGGGTTTAAATACCCTCTCCATCAAATTCCATCCGAAGACTGCTCAGTCTGTCAAATATAGACACCTGCATGTTCAACACATTTCACCCAATTCCTACCCATGGCTTTCCTCCTCTGTTGTAATGATATCACCACCTGGCAGAGCTACTACACAGGAACTCCTGACCGGAACCAGTTCTAACCCATTGAATCCGTGTCCGGTGATGCTGTTCCAGCACAAAAGCCTTTTTGTTGATAGAATACGAACCGGCATTGCCAATCGAAAGCATATGCCTCTACATCCATTGATCTCTTCCTGTGAATCCTTCACTACAGTGGAATAAACGACCCTGTAATCTCGTCGCGCTCGGTGTAGGCAATGAACAGGTTGACCATATGTGTGCAAGTATCAATGTTGGCGACGTAATATACAACACACGAAATCATACCGATTGTGACCGACAATCTAGTACACAGCCAGCTGGACTATTGCACGTAGGCCGGAACTTAACCATTCGCCTCATCCACTATTGCGCAGTCGCCTGTTTGCTAGTGTCCAAAATCTGCATTGCCAGTCAGGACTTTTCAAGCTGTCAACGTTGTGGGAAGTTGCTTGGAACTGCGTATCCGCATGAGTTATCAGCGAAGAAACAAATAATCCACCGAAATTACTTGAACAACTCGTACAGCAAAATTCCACAAGACAATCATTGTTGGCATCCGATGCTTTAAGATAAGTCCAATGTTATATGTTGTAAGACATGATTACCGCTTGTAGTTGTATTGGGCCTCTGGTAAAATTCAAGACTTTCTCCGTCTTTGCCACTTCAATAAAATCAAACCCATATCCCGCATTCCGAACTCTGGCCATTTCGCATCCACGATCTCTATCTCTGTATTTTGGTGACATTGCCAGAGCAGAAAATCACTCAAACGGTGGACACCCGAGGTGCGTATCAAAAGGTCTGGGGTTGGGGGACCGATGAACATATTGTCTGACAAAGCTTTTGGTGTAATTTTGCCAGTCGAAACACAACAAGTAACAACCTTGCTTATAGCCGTTGTGATTTCATCTCTGGCTGTATACGCTAGATAGACATTTAAAATCTTGCCCCGGTTGTTCTTCAGCCTGTCCGCGGTCTCTTGGACAATCTTCCGAAAGTCCTCCTCTAACAATTCCGCACGACCTACTATTCGTAGTCTAAGATCAAACTTCTTCACAAATGGACTCTGTGGGGCGAATTGTGAGACAAAACCCTTGAGTAAGACCATCAAGTCATGAACCTGTTCTTTGGGTCGGTGGAAGTTCTCGATGCTGAAAGCGTAGATCGTTATTACTTCTATGCCACATTCGAAGCCTTCATCTAGCATCTTCTCACACTCGTCACTTCGATATTCTGTAGAAATCGGACGTAAAAAACTCACTTTCATCAGCGATTCGATTCCGCACTTGTGTCCGTCCACAATAGGTAAATCGCGTTCTCTCGCATATCTTCGGTTTCCATCCATGATAAATGCCACATGTTTTGGAATAGGACCTTGGCGTACGATATTAAGCAGAAAGCCTCTGATATATGTTATGACAGGCTCCGCCAGCCATTTGATGAATTGGGAGAACGGCATGAGGTCGACTTTGCAATAAAAATCCGAATCGGGTTCAGACAGAAGCCAACGCATTTATAACCCTCATGTTTATTTGCAATTGTGCACAGACCTGTGGGAACCACAGGTAGACCCCTTATTGTTGCATTAAAGGGCAGTGCCTACTGTAAGATACATCTCACAGAATATATACTTTGCAATCCATACATGCGATAAAGAAAATGGAAGATCCATTGCGAGATTTATAACGCTTACTGCGGAAATAAAATATATACGCGCAAATGTTTCTCACGGTGGGTTTCGGAACAAGAGGCAATTTTCCCGATTACTGTAACTACTCGGATACTCTACATATCACATGTCACATAGCACATCAATGCTAATACCATTACCTTGTGTGGTGGAACGATCTCAGAGACCCATTATTCGATTGTAACCGAGTCCTTGGTGTGCGCACCGTATGAGTGGCATTGATGCAATCTGTGAATCGAGGTGTGTGTCGGTAGATCGCCATGGATCTTGATCGGATAGTGAGACACCGAGATATATCTTACCAATCAATAAGTTTTTAGGTGCTATGAAGAACAATATATGTAGATCTCTACTCTCGCTAGTCAAGAAACTATCGAAAAATATAGGTACATACATACAGGGAACAGTGATCTCACGTCCTGGCTCTACATTGCCGGTAAACCCCATGCTGTCCACGTACACAGAGAAATATGCAAGGGGAGCTCTAGCGTAGGAATAAATCTTGCAGAATGGTGCTGTGACCCTTCCTGGACAAAAACAAATATTGGCAGTATAAAATGCCTTCTAGCTACTATCTTCTTCGGGTGCGACGTTTGGTCATTTTTCTTAATCCCGACATTATGAAGCTTCTGGCTTTTGCTACGACAGTACTCGGCCTTTCCAGCAACGTCGTGGGTGCAGCTTCCTCGGTTCCCTTTAGTTCAGCCTTCGAATGCCTCAAGCTTAAACAAGTGCTTGACAACATCCCTGTCGACAACATCGCGGGCCTTTTTCAGTCCGAATACTGCAGCCGTGGATGTAAACTTCGGAAATCCGACTATGAACACCAGCTGCGAGCCATTTCTCGTTCTGTAATTGAGACCGAATCGGCAAACATGGGCGAGTCGGAACTGAGCTCATCGTGGGTATCCTGGGTGGAGCACATAATGGACAAAACATACGAGAACTGCATGGATGAGCAGAATCCGGACGAAGACGTTTGTCGGGATCCATCCAGACTCGCAGGTCTGACAAAATGTATCAAGAGCAATTTTTGGACTGAGACTATTTCCAACCCTGGTCGCGTCCTTCCGATGTTTTTGGGAAGTGGTTGTGCGAACAGGGTGAAATATCTTTCGAATCCTGAACTATGGGATACAACACTTGCTGGGTACATGCGAAATGCATCTGAGACCTGTTTAGGTAAGACCTATGTTGCGTTGCCTGTATATCCGCAGGAACTAAATGTTTCTTTTCCAGCCGAATGAGCGGAAGGCAACTGTATCACACGTGGACAACGTGTGAGAACACATATGCGAAGCAGTTGGCAGAGTATTGATCAAGCGGACAAGCCAAGTGTGGTTTTCGAACAAAAATTGGTTGTGATCCTTTAGCATTCATCGCAGCTTGCTTCTCACGATGACGACGGAAAATGCTCTAACTTCATCTATCCGCCATCTCTCATAGCTAGATCCTCTTCCCCTTAACAAACCAAGCAACGTCGGCATCTTCATGCATTGTCTGGTTCAGCTGTAGGATCTAAGAATAATCCACCACCAACGATAACGAAGAAAGTAGCCACAATCCTTGCAACATTATAGTTTCACCGTAAATATAGCAACTTTTATTAGCGTAAGCGGTAAATCGGCTTGCCTGTTAACCCGCATTGGGCTTCTCCTTAGGCCCATAGCCTACCGGTGGGCCCGAAGGTAGTGCCCACCAAAGCCCGGCCCATTTGCGGGTTGGGTTGGGCTGGGCTATGGGCTTTATGGGCTTTGCGGAGCTCTAGTTGGGAGTCTATTCAGCAATCAAATCAATCCATTTGATCTCATTACGCCACTTAGAAACGGCGAGCAATCCCAAATCGAATTCCGTGCTGAACGAAGAGGCCAGACTCTGGTTCCTCGAGGACAAGTAAGATATAGATGATTTTTTAAAATCACCTGACAAATCTTACGGAAATCAGCTTTGTACGCCTGAGTAGGGCGATGGACACACCCGCGTTCTTTCCCAGCGCCCCACTCTGATTGCGCTAAAATTGATTCGGTTAGGCAAAGTCCCCCTCTTTTCTTGATGTACGGAGTACACACGGAGTACTTTTGGTGGGATCAGCAAAGTTACTGTAATTACAAGTTCTGACATTGAGCAGACCATACTTGCCGAAACGCCCCGGATAATAACAACAGAATTCGAAAGCAGATTACCAACACACAATCACATTTGTGTCTTAGTCTGTACCCATAAACACACATGCTTGATAGGGTACTCCGATAGTATTCTCTATTTATAGAAATTCCGTGCCGATTCTAAGGAATTTGAGGATGTTGAAATAGATTATGAGACCGAAAAAACAGTGATTTTAACAGGCCTGAAAGAGTCTGCGCCGAAAGCTTTTGGACAGTATTGCTTAGCTGCTGTCACTATTCAAGGGATGGGCAGGTGTCGCCGCAACAGCGCTACGCGAAAGGGAAAGCTACGTGGTGGTGGACATTGCACGAAACGATTGCTTTATGTTGAGATATATAGGCAAGTAAATAAAGCCATTAACTAGGTAGATTAGCCTTCGGTAGCTAGTTCACAAAATATCACCATTATCTTCCCCCAAGCTTTTAGTGCTGACATATAGTCAACATTTGTGTATACAACCCTTCTAAAGCGACCGTAATGTATATTATCTCCCTAGGCTTAAAGTATTACTTCACTGCGATAGACAAAAGGATTGAAGAAGGAAAAAAAAGTCCAGTGAGCCACTTAGCTAACATCATTATGGGAGATTATGTGAGAAACAGTTATGAAAATTCTCTCAACCATTTCTCTGGTTCCTTTATGCACCTGCACCTTGTACAGAACCAGAATTAGCCTCTCATGGTGTCGGTCAATTCTTTTTCTTACGGTCCCAGAGAAATCTCCCCTATATGCCAGAGAATTTTCCTTTTCTGCCGATCCTCTACAGATAATCACCGTACGTCTATCCCCCGGAGCCATCGTTTCTGGATTATTATAGTGGAATCATGAGCTCACAAGCAGGCCCGTCCAGTATTTGTCCAACTGATCACAAAGGAAAGAGGAAACGGCCCGAGTCACCGTCTCAAGAGCCGACGTCTAGGAAGGTTAATTTTCTGCACTTATGTTTGAGACCATGTCACTGACTCACAATTCCATAGTCCAAGGATATGAAAAACCCCCAGAGGCAGTCGGCTAAGGCTGAATTGCAGAAGGTAAGATGAGTTCCTCCTGCCAGAATACCGCATATTCACCTCCAAGAAACAGGAAAGAACCCATGGGCTAAATCTTGTTGACAAATTCCCCAAGGAAAATTCATCTCAGTATCAACAGGTCCCTGAGGAGCCTCATTTTGCGGTGAGAAAACGTAGAGACTGTCCGTCTTGACAATGGCTAATTCCGGAGAGGAAAGTCACCGTGGCCCACCAGACCTGGCTCGGCGAGTGATTCTGATAACACACTCGGCGACCTTGGAAACTTCAGAATGTTCGTACGAGACTCCTGTGATGAGGCAGAGCTTGCCGTGTATGTTGGCCTTCAGAACAAACACGACCTCAGACATTTTGCCTTGTCCTGGCCTGTCATCAAGACCTGGATTAGGGCACCGCATAAGCAGACCCACTCACTGAAAGTTGAGATAAACCATCTCATCCAGGATGGCAAAGAATTACCCTGTATCGAAGACCCTTACGAAATTTGGCCGCAACGTTCCTGGGAGTCGGAGGAGCACACTTCTTTGAGACTTACACATATTATGGCATGGCATCTGGTGCAGATGTCTAAGGATATAGAGGAGTACATCAGGTTCAGCGACCTAGATAACTTTCATCGCACAAGGAGATATCGGGGCGAGTTAAGCGCAATGTTGGAGCTCGATATCCCGCTGGACAACATTTTCCATCCCCGTCCGCAGCTGATATCTTGGAGAAACGAGCTGAACGACAGATGTGATCGCTGCTGGTCAATCTTGGGGTACGTCTCATGGATTCCCTATATGAAGTCCTGGGAAAAGGCCCTCGGGTTCTTCATCTCCTCAGAAAATAAGGCCATCACATATAACAGCGGGATGCCGACAGCGACAAGGCCAAGACCCAACCACCTTAGGCTAGCTCAACAATGCTCCTCTTCATCGCCCGAAGGAAGACCCAAAGCCATTTCCCCAATCCAGGTTAAGGTAACCTGGGACAGAAACGAAAACACACATAGGAACACAGATCTGTGCCGCGTCCTCACAGCCATCGTGCACGAGGGGAAATCGCTCCCTCCAACGGATCAGATGATGACACAGGACCCTCGACTATGCAGAACGGCTGCATCATTCCGGGACATGATTCGACATATGATGTCCTGTGGTGGTTATGGATTAAACTTGTATGATATGAACTTGTCGTATCGATCGGAGACAGATAATTGTTATTATCAGATCGACGCGTTCCGGTCCCAGTGGAAAGTATTGCATGGGATTTTTTCAGACCCGGCTAACTCGAATTTCGTGATTCGAGTGCTTGTTGATGTTCATGATTATCGGAATGGGGAAATCTATGAAACGACTGAACTGCCACCGGTCTATTGAATATCACCGTTCTATGCCCACCCCACCTCAACGTCTTAGGAGTGGCTTTTATCAAGGAACCTTCAACAGAAGTACTAGGGTTAACTTTGGATTTTTCTGCGTTTCCGTCGTTTTCTTCCGCTGTTTTTTCTTTTCCCGATTCGACAGATCATGAAATCCACCCATGCAGACTCGGAATATATACTCAAAGGACCGCCTATGTGATGATCTTCTCCTATATATTAGTATATGTTAGTCCATTAGCTCCGATGATAGCAATTATATCGTACGGGGCACGGAAGTCTTAACAATCGTCCCGTCTCGTAGGTCCAAATGGTACTTTTGCAATTTGGGAATACTCCTACCTAGGTAGCAAATGGAATATGACAAAATCCGTTGACGGGATATTCCGGTTGCCAAATTTGATGAGCACTATAAGCCCATCTTGTGGAGAATAAAGGGAAGGACACGGATATAATTCTTCCACCAATCACCAATCCCCCACACTTTGATAATCCTCGGGGCGCCACGAAAAGCCATGCCGTCCAGCCAATGCCGACCGGCTTTCCTTGCGATCAAGACCTCAGGCCATATATACTACATTGAAGCGATTGCTGAATGGATGGAGAAAATGTCAGGCGATATTTCCATCCAGTGGGACCCCGCACCCTCCCCGCCATCAATTTCCCCAATTCGTTCCCCAGTCTCCACATCCGTAGCCCCGGACTATCAAAGTCGGCACTTGTGGAGGGCTATCAATATAGGGAGATGACGCTGGGGTAGTTAATTGTGTTTATTGCTTAGATTGCCACTCGGTATTATGCCGATTGAGCTCTCGGTCAAATATAAATCGGATCCCAGCCCAACTCAATGGCGCTTTTCCTTTTTCTTTCTCCCTTTTGTGTTACAGAAGACTTATTCCGAAGTCAATCTTTACTCTGGTGATAGATTGTCTGAGGAGATTATCCAATCCAATTGAAGATGGGATTCGTCAATTTCAAAAACTATCGGGTCTATATCCTGACCTCGGTGGCCTATCTGGGCTCCCTGCTCTTTGGTTAGTGGATCTGGTCAACGCGATCATAGAATGTTACTGACACATTCTGCCTAGGTTATGACACGGGTGTTATGGGGTCAGTCCTGGCCCTTTCCAGTTTCAAAAAAGACTTCGGCCTGCCCGTTGAGTCATCCGGATTCAGCGACGAGAAGAACGCTCAGATTTCCTCCAATGTGGTGTCGTTACTCACAGCAGGATGTTTCTTCGGATCCATCTTCGCTGCTTACATGAACGACAGATTGGGCCGGAGGTACTCACTGATGATCTTCGCCGTGATCTTCCTGGTCGGAGCAGCCGTCCAAGTTGGAGCTCACCATGAGATTGGCATGATCTATGGCGGACGTGTCATCGCCGGTTTTGGTATCGGTGGTATGTCCAGTATCACCCCTGTGTTTGTCAGTGAGAACTGCCCTCCGGCAACCCGTGGCCGTGTTGCCGGTCTCTTCCAGGAGTTCCTGGTAATTGGTAGTACCTTCGCCTACTGGCTGAACTATGGAGTCTCGCTTCATGTTCCCGAAGGCACAAGCCAATGGCGTATCCCGGTTGCCATCCAGCTTGTCCCAGGTGGTCTGATGCTCATTGGATTATTCTTCCTCAAAGAGTCTCCTCGTTGGTTGCTGACGAAGGGCCGCCGGGACGACGCACTTAAGTCCCTCGCTTACATTCGTAACGAGTCTGAAACCAGCGAGGCAGTTCAACTCGAGTTTGCTGAAATCTCAGCTGCCATCCACGAAGAATCTCAGGCTACCGAGGGTCTCACATGGAGGGAATGCCTGAAGCCAAGCAACCGATACCGCTTCTTCCTGGCATTCGTCCTGATGTTCTGGCAGCAGTTTTCCGGAACAAACAGCATTGGATATTATGCTCCTCAGATCTTTGCAAGTGTAAGTACACCACACTATGTTCATACCACAACATCCTCTCCCATATTCTGGATTATCAAAAATCTAACCTTTTCCATGATTTCAGGTCGGATTGAGCAAAACGGACTCCTCCTTGTTTGCCACTGGTATCTACGGAACAGTCAAGGTGGTTGCAACTGCCATCTTCCTAGTCGTCGGTATCGATCGCTGGGGCCGAAAGAAGAGTTTGATTGGTGGTGCCGCTTGGATGGCTAGCATGATGTTCATCATTGGAGCAGTCTTGGCTACCAATCCCCCCGATACAAAAGCTAAATCCGTCTCATCGGCGTCTACCGCCATGGTTGCGATGATTTATCTATATGTCATCGGATACTCAGCATCGTGGGGACCAGTTCCTTGGGTATATCTTGGCGAGGTGAGTTGCTCATTATATACATCCTTGCCCATTGCAGTTGACTAACAATGTTTGTTCTGACAGATTTTCCCAACTCGTCTTCGCGCCTACGGTGTTGGTTTCGGAGCCGCCACGCAATGGCTATTCAACTTCGTCATCACTGAGATTACCCCTCGCGCTATCAATAAGATTGGCTGGAAGACCTTCCTCATGTTTGGCATCTTCTGCTTTGCCATGGGTGTCTTCGTCATCGTGTTCTTCAAAGAGACCAAGGGCCGGACCCTGGAGGAGATGGACCTCATTTTCGGTGCTGTTGATGAGCAGCAGAGACGCGCTGATGTCGAACACACCTTGCAAAAGACTCAAATTATGCATGAAGAGCATGCAGACACGACAGAGACTACGAAGACTACGGAAACTACAGAGCGCAAGGAGTGAAGTGAATGATGGATCATAGATCCCCCGTATTAAGCTATACGTGGATCCACGAATGTTACATTATATATGAATATATCAAAATGAACAATATATATGACCATTTGACAGTAATTTTGACGTTGGAATACAAGATAAACTCGTATACTTCTACCCATCATACCTCATCACCGAGCCCCACAATAAATACCGCGGGGAACTTCGAGATTTCCCCCTCACGCGTCACTTTCTTTTTCCCACACGCGTTGACGCCAACAATCTCGATGGGATCTCTCGACGAAACATGCGCTTCTTTGCGCGCCCAAATTATCGCGACAGAAGCACAGCTTGCTGGGCTGAAACGCGACCTTGCAAACGCCGAACAAGCGGCGCAATCGGAGACCGCACCGACTGCAGAAATCCAGCATAAGGATCAGAATGGCGAAGGAAGACGGTGGCCGTTGCTCCAGGAGGAATACAAACGATATGGGCGGCAAATGATTGTTTCGCAAGTTGGTTTGGAAGGTAAGCCACGGCTTCGTTTGGGTGGAAATTTGAGAATTACTCGCCTTGAACAGTGTGACTAATATTTCAATCAATCCACAGGTCAACTGAAACTCCGATCGGCTAGGGTTTTGCTCGTTGGAGCCGGGGGACTGGGGTGTCCAGCTGCGCAGTATCTCGCCGGTGCTGGCATTGGGACTATCGGGCTCATCGATGGAGATACAGTCGAGGTGTCGAACCTCCATCGCCAGGTCCTACACCGGACGAAGAATGTGAGGAAGTACAAGGTTGACAGCGCAATTGAGTCCTTGAAAGAGTGAGTGGATCTGTATAGGAGTATTGAGCGACGCGCTGACGATTTCTTGTGACATTCGCTAGACTGAATCCGCATCCCACGTATATTGCCCATCGAACACACCTCACGCCTGAGGCAGCACCAGCGGTCTTCCAAGACTATGATCTTATTCTCGACTGCACTGATAACCCGGCGACTCGTTATCTGATCTCGGATACTGCAGTGCTTCTTGGAAAACCATTGGTCTCTGCGTCCGCCCTGCGCACCGAAGGACAGCTGATGGTGTTGAACAACCCGCCCCGCGCGCCGGGCGACAAGACTGGAGGACCGTGCTATCGGTGTGTGTTCCCTAAACCACCACCGGCTGATAGTGTGGTCAGTTGTGCGGACGGAGGTATACTGGGGCCGGTTGTTGGCACAATGGGTGTCTTGCAAGCCCTGGAGGCAATCAAGGTCATCACTGCCCCTGAGATTGACGGGGCTCGTCCACGGGATCCCCCGTCTTTGCATATCTTCTCTGCCTACTCATCTCCTCTGGTCCGCACAATCCGTCTTCGTTCGCGCCGCGCCAATTGTGCCGTCTGCTCTGCTGAGGCAACTGTGACACTGGACACAATAAAATCAGGATCAATGGACTATGTGTTCTTTTGTGGATCTACAAACTTGCCCTCGCTACTTGGTCCCGAGGAACGTATCTCTGCTCGAGAATACAACGAGAGACACCCCTCGGATTCGTCACAGCTCCGTACGATAATTGACGTCCGAGACGAAGCTCAATTTGGGATCTGCAGTCTGGAGAATAGCATCAACATTCCTATCTCAAATATCCTTTCCTCTGGTTATACCTCTGGGTTACAAGAGACCGATAATGGGCAACAAGCTGCAAAAGTACCTTCTTGGTTACCGTCCGAGGTTGCCTCGTCTGAGTCTACCAACCCAATCTACGTCGTCTGCCGCCTAGGAAATGACTCGCAGATCGCCGTGAAGAAAATGAAAGAGCTTGGACTAGATCAGCATGGAAAGAGATTCATTGGTGACATTCGTGGTGGATTACGATCATGGAAAGAACAAGTGGATCCCTCGTGGCCCGAATACTAAATCAATGATGCCGCTAGATCCTCACATGAAATGACTGTCCGAACTATATCCCTTCGTTTTCCTGTTTTTACCCACCAACCAGCCTCTAGTGCCCACACCACAGTCAATGATACTGTCAGGGGTGGTTACAAAAACATGGCTCTATCTATATCCACCACCACTCAGTGTGAACCCGGCCCTCATTGAGGTTACCGAGTACCTCAAAAGCACCACGGCTGACGTCGATGTCAAACTCCCCACATCCCTCGCAACGATCCACCAGGGTGACATCTACACCCCTATCCCCCCGTTGGATGTGGATCAATCGGCCACAAAGTGGATTGTGGTTGGGGTTTCCGTCTACATTCGCACGGTCATAGACAATATGAGACACAGCGCACACGTGGTCCCATGCGTTATTCCACCAGCCGCATGCTCCAACCCCGGTTTCATACCAAGTCAGATCGCCACCGAGGGCGTGTTCTGCGCCGGGACTGTGTGTGTTGTTCCACCGGCTGGGACTGGAGGCAGAGTTAGCATGGCCCTCGATAAGCGTAGATCTAGGAACAAGCAGGGATGAAAATAACAGACAAGTTTGCATCAATTTACTTACCTGCTGAGAGGATGGGAAGTGGTGTCTTCATGAGGATCCAAAGGAGCCCCCACAGTTAATCCCGTGAAGAGGAATGCCATCGTGGCGATGGCCTTGCACTTGAAGATTGCGTTGCAAATCATTGTCAGGCCTTCTCCTTCTTGCTTTTCAGCAAAGGCAGTGGTTCTGGTTCTCAATTTCAGGTCAAAGTTGGGGGATACCCTCGCTGTTTATATCTTGTTTCCGTCAAGACATTTTGTACTTTAACGACGCATGTAAATTCCGCGGAGTATCAGAGGCAAGTAAAGAACTAAACCGGAGTATCTGAAATAACCGGAGTGAATGGAACGTTTTGATACAATTGTTGGGTTGTTTTTGTCTGTTTATTGGGAAGGACAGGAACGGAACAGCACTCATTTTGGACATTGTCGTTTATTCAACCATACACATACCTTGGCGCAATCTTACGTTAGAATCTCTTGGGGAAAGTATAGCGCAGACCTCGGGGCCCTGTTGAGTTTACAATGTACGAAAAATCGGAAGATCGGAGGAAGCAATATAACCCTAAAAGGAAGGATACACTCCGCACTTCATTCGGTGTAGACCACATTTTATACAGGACAACTTGTAGTGAATTTCCACAGGTGATGGGTGGTTTATGTCTCGATTCCATTTCAGCGACTCGTTTTGCGCTTTTAGTGTGTATTTGTGTAAATTCAACACCATAGAGTTGGGTTGTTATATATTTTTTGTAACGGATATCGAATTGGGTGCCTTTTCGATTCAAGAAGAGAGAAGTCGTCCAGAAAGGTTGCAATGGTCTAAAAGCACACAACAAATATAACTCCGGTTGTATTGATATCTCCTTATCCAGAAAGACACAATTCTTTTCCTCCAAAAGATCCCGCAACGAAGTCATCTTGGGTAACTCGCAGCTTGTCCCTCCAAACTCTTGGAGTTGCGCCGGTGAACATCCGATAATGATTTCCTGCAATCTCATGGCGTTTGATGGGATTCTCCTTTTTGTGCTTTTAAGTCCTTGATGAATCAAGTTATATAGATAGCTTGAAGGCAGTCGGTTCTCTTCCCAATTTCACCTCGGTTCAAATTGCGGGAGGCGATGGACGTCCAAGAGGACGTATAATTCAACCCACAAACCACCCCTTATTCTACGAGGCTCTCTTTTGAACACCCATTGCTTCGAGGGCAAGGACCCCCGCTTTACCCCGGAAATCACCCCGAAACGAGTAGTGATACATACTACGACCCGGGATGAGACCCGAAAGTATGATTTTTGATCCTTCTCTCTGCCCTATTCGACTCGCAATGATTCTTATAGAACTAATTGCAATATTGCGGGTGGGAAGGTGCGAGGGGTGGCCTAAAATAACATAACCCGGTTTATAGCTTGCCAGCTTTCGCAAGAGTTCGAGTATATGGTGTCCGTGATTAGATCCGCTGGCCGAAACGCTTCATTGACAATCAAGTATGTCCTTTTCGTCTCCTAAAATCCTGCGTGTCTAGCCACTATGAGTGGTCTTGGTTCTGATCTGTCAGACCTCCACCAAAATAATTCCGGGGAGATGGCGGAAGTAGCCCCGGGGTTTGCGGGGAAGCTGGTAATTAGTATCACCTTTTTATGTATATTTCGGCTAACACCCTTGGCGAGAGGCATGCAAAAGTGGCTAGCTATGAATTGAGCATAATAACCTCGGACTACGATCAGCATACGGCACTTTTTAAAATTTGGGTTCATCTCCCACAGCAAGCTCCAATTGAAGCCCGTGGAATAGATTTGCATGATACGTATCTCGATCCTTTACGCATAGAGGACCTTCGGAACTGGGTCCGGTAGGATGTAGTTGTAGTTCTGTGTTCACCGAGTAGCTATATAAAAAGCTATATATAAGTGCATTTCGAATCCGCCGTCCTTGCTTCCATCCTGAACTCATTCCATTCACGAGTGCAGCCATGACTTTATTCATAACCCTGCTGAGCCTCCTTTTAGTTTCCGCACATTCTTCCCCTTGTCTATTTTTTCTTTTCCTATGTCCTTTGGGGTTCGTAAACTTTGCAAAACCAACAACCGCCCTAACCCACAAGCCACCTAAGATAGATACCCATCACCATTTCGTACCTGACTTCTATGTCAAAGGCAAGCGGTTACTATATCCAATTTAGCTATTCTGTTGGACAACTAACAAAATAAGTAGCCCTGGAAGAATCTGGCGGCGATCCGTCCGGCTGGCCTACTCCCGAATGGAGCCCCCAGCTATCTTTCGACAACATGAAAGAAAATGGGATACAAAAAGCCATTCTTTCATTGACTGCCCCGGGTGCAACAATTGCCGCAACCGACCAGGAAGGTCGACATCTGGCCCGCAAGGCTAATGAATATGCTGCGGGCCTGCGTGACAGACATCCTGACAAGTTTGGATTTTTCGCGTCTTTGCCCTCATTGATGGACATAGAGGGCGCATTAACCGAAATTCATTATGCGATGGATATTTTGAATGCTGACGGTGTCACACTGTTCACGAGATACGGTGATGGCAATAACTATTTGGGCCATTCGGTGTTTACGCCCATTTGGGCGGAGCTCGATAAGCGTAAAGCAGTGACCTTTATCCATCCTACCCACCCGGTAGACCTTGCGCGAGTCAATCCACTCCTTCCACAGCCATCTATAGACTATCCACAGGAAACAACAAGGGCAGCTGTCGATATGATCATCACCAACGTGACGCAGCGATTCCCAAGTTGTGTCAAAATCCTGTCCCATGCTGGCGGAACACTTCCATTTCTAGTTTCCCGTATTGCTGTTACATCACAGGAAACCGAGGATACTAAAATGACATATGGGAAGACATATGCTGATATCATGGATGATCTCCGATCTTTCCATTACGACGTTGCTTTGTCGAGCTCCCCTGCTGTGATGAAGCTTCTGCTGGAGCTTGTTCCCCATGACCATATAACCTATGGTAAGTTCAAGGTTTATAACAAAATGGGAAAATGCTTATGGGTTTCATCAAGGCTCGGACTTTCCATATGCTGCTTTGGACAAAATAGCCGGATTTAGGGAAAGGCTGGACGCCTTCTCAATGAACAAGAGGTTGCGCGAAATGATATACTTTAATAATGCTATGGGATTTATCTAGGTAGCATACAATTGGTTCACTATACTTGACTTTTGTGTTAGTAGTATCTCATACTATGCAAGTCATGTGCCTGAAACATTTTCAGGATCCCAAACCGTGTCCACCCAGAGTACTGGGTTTCCATCTTTTTCCATGTCCGTAACAACGCCCATTAGATTGCTGCTTTAAAATTGTTGCCTCTATTCAGAATCGAGGGTTCTTTCTCCCATGAGGAATACCACGAACATTGCTGATCAATCGACTATCAGATGGTAGAGTGATCGAACTGATTGGCATAATTCTAGGGGGTCCTGTCAGTTAGCCTCATAGGTCAAGTGCTTGAAAAGTAAATAAATATAGCAATTTTATTATTGAGTCAACCAGATGAAGGAATTGTATCGTGAAGAATCCTGAGTACTTTGCCTCACAGATCAGGCATCAACATCCGAATTTTATATGCGGAGAGCATTCCTCCCCACATGTGATAGCCAATCACTTGAGGGCGGGTGTACTGCAAACATCCACGACATGATCGGGACTTTAATCCGACGTCTTTGCTCTTTCAAAGTATTTCACCAGCTTTGGAGGCTTGTCTAAATCTATCGTTCTTGCCCGACTTGCAGATCCCCCTCATTTGAAGGTCACGTGGGTCATGCCGCGTTTCTGAAGATTCGGATCTTTTGTGGCTGGGCCGAGGCGCATCTCTGTGTGACCCCTGTGTGAATATGGCGCACGTTCGATCCCATCAGTCGGGCTCATCCTTCGGGTCGTCGCCATCGCCAGATGCGCCGGATGACCCTAACAAGGAGAAAAAATCACTGTTCGGTTTTGTCAAAAAGACATGGCAGAAAACGGGATTGGACAGACCCACCATCCTCTTGATGATGAAGTGAGTTTAGGATCAAGCTTCCATCCAATGTTCCACGGTAAGGGATCTCTAACGGCTACTCCAGAGGCGGCGTCCCACCCACAATAGCAGTTTCGATGTGAGTTATCACCCTCAGAAGTTTTCGGTTTATCAGAATCACCCTGACCTTTAGTCTAGCTACCAATCCAAGCCTGTTGCCAACGAGTACACAACCTTGGGCTATCTCGTGGCTATCGTCTCTATTCTGGGCTTTGCGATCATGCCCCGCGCAAAGTTTATCCAGATGATGATTTTTGACGTTTTGGCTGTCTGCATAGCAGCCTGTTTGGCTCTGTTGACTATGTTTTGCAGTGTCAGGGCGCGTCAACACACCGCTAATAACACCACTGATGCATACAATTCGTCTGCATCTGCGGTCAGTGGTTTGTGGCTGTTCATCCAAATCTGGATGGTTCACACCTTCCGCGCCAAATACCCGCAGTTGCAATTCCCTGTTATTATTTACGCAATCTTCGCGAATATTTCTTCGATATACGCCCCGCAAATGAAGAACATGACAGCTGCGTTTGCCATGGTGGGCCAATTGCTTAAATCATGCCTTACTGGCCTCGGCATTTCAACAGCAACGTCACTATTCATCCTTCCGATGACGTCACGGCAGGTAGTCTTCAAACAAATGGCAGGCTACATTGGCGGGCTTCGCTCGGCTTTGAATGCCCATGCTCTATACTTTCAATCACTGGAAAGAGATGACATGTTCGGGCGCACGGAGACATATGATGACGCCCGTGAGAAGTTTGGCAAGAAGGGAAAGATCTACAGTCCCGAGGCAGAAGCCATCCGCGGTGCGGTGCGACAGATCACAGATATCCACGCCAAACTCCATGGTGATCTCACATTTGCGAAGCGTGAGGTTGCATTAGGAAAATTGGGACCTGATGACCTTCAGGCCATATTCCGCCATCTTCGCCAGATTATGATCCCGGTTGTGGGGTTGAGCTTCGTGGTGGATATCTTTCAGCGACTGTCAGACTATAACAGATGGAATCAGCCCATTGATCTAAATGAGCCGGTAGTCCCAGAGGATATCCGAGAGCGCGTTGTGCGCGAGTGGAATGACATCATGAGGGCGGTACACGATCCTTTCGCAGTGATGATCCAAACTATTGATGAGGGATTGCTACATACGTCCTATGTTTTCGGGCTAACAAAGCCACCCAAACGCAAGGCTACAGCCAAATCCTCAAGTGAGAATTCAACAGAGGGAGGCGAAGATGTCGAGGCCACAGCCGAAGGCACTGCTCCTGGAGAAAAAGCATTTACCCAGCATTTTGAAAAGAAACTTGGCGAATTTCGAAGCGCGAAACGCCTTGCTTTGCAAACATGGGCTGAGGAGAAGGGTGTCACGCTCCCGCCCGACTTTTTCGATCACCCTACTTCGCCTAAAACATTGGATACCGATTTTTTGGATACCTCGGCTTCACAAAAAGAGCGAAGCCGACGACAGCTGTATCTATTTCTCTATGTAAGCCTTTCTCTACCAGTCAGTCAACATGATGAAAGCTAACGTAAACTCAGATGGAGCAATTGCTGTACTCGACCGGTCAAACGGTGCTCGACTTTGTCCGCTATGCCAATCATGTTGAGGCGAAAGGGAAGCTATCAAAAACTCGACTTGTCATTCCTGGTGGTAAGCGAGTGTGGAAGTGGGCCAAGTCCTTTTTGAGTGCTCAGGATCATGAAGATGATAATATGGGTGACATTCATACACAAAACAACATCCTTCAGCTTGGCGAGGCGTATAAACTGCGCAAAGACCCCGAGCACTTACCACCGACTACTCTTTTTGAGAGGATTGGAGACAGAATTCGAGTTATCCCGGGGTTCCTTCGCTCGTTTGAGTCGACCTACGGATTCCGTGTTGCCTGTGCCACCATGACTATTGCAGTAATCGGGTTCCTACGCGATACCCAGACCTTCTTCACTGCGCAAAGATTAGTGTGGGCCTTGATCATGATCAATCTCAGCATGTCTCCCACATCAGGACAGAGCATTTTCAGTTTCGTGTTGCGGATTTTGGGTACATTCCTTGCAATGGTAGCAAGTCTTCTGATCTGGTATATTCCAGGTAAACATACACCAGGTATTATCGTCTTCCTGTTTATCTTTGTATCTATCGCCTTCTACATCCCCATCAAGATGTTCCGCTTCCGAGCTGTCGGGATCATCAGCATCATCACTACAAGCATGATCATTGGATATGAGCTCCAAGTTCGCCGAGTCGGTGAGGCAGTCGCGACATCCAATGGGCAGCCCTTCTACCCTATTTACCTCTTGGCACCTTATCGCCTAGCTGTTGTGGCTGGCGGTATTGCTGTCGCATTTATTTGGACATTCTTCCCATATCCAATCTCCGAGCATTCTGTCCTCCGTCAAAGTCTTGGGGCATCTTTGTATCTTCTGGCAAACTACTACTCGATCATCCACGAGACGATCTCCGGCCGCATGCGTGGTGACGAGGGTGGATACCTACTCAACACCTCTTCCGGTCGCAGACTCGAGAAAGCGCGACACAAAGTATTCTCAAAGCAGATGCTTATGCTAGCCGGTTTACGGACATATTCTGGGTTTCTTCACTGGGAGGTTCCGGTTGGAGGTCGATTCCCCAAGAAGCAGTACGATTCGATTATTCTCTGTGTAGAAAAGTATGTCATGCCCTCCCACATCCCTTTCCGGTACTAACAGTGCTTGTCTTTTAGCATCGTGAACTACCTCAGCTTGCTGGGCTACGCATCTGATACACTTATGTACCTCGGCGACGAAGATCCTGCAGATACCGCCTGGATGACCGATTTCCGACGGCTGCTCAATACTGCCAAAGTGACAACTCACGAGGTCACATCTTTGCTCTGCCTTCTCTCTGCTAGTATTACGAACCGCCAACCTCTGCCGCCGTATCTCAAGGCACCCCGTCCGTACAGCTTCACGAAACGCCTTATGGAACTTGACAGTGAGCTTCTCAGCATACGACACATTGCTGAGCCGGGATTCGCGGCATTTGCGGTTCTGCAGATCTCGACCCGCTGCATTGTCGGTGATATGGACAGGTTACTTCGGTAGGTTTCTAATAGAAACTTTGTTGTTAGATATGGCCTGATTTGCTAATTTGGCTGTTCATTCTAGGCTTGTCAAAGGTTTAGTCGGCGAATTAGACTTCTCTTTCCACGCTGTAAGCACAGGAGAGTCCATGGCCGAGTCGCGAATGCCCTCTCGGGCGGGATCAAGGGCGGATCTGAGCGAGTATGCATCATCGCAACGTGGTGATCGGCACAAGAACGATTGATTTATTGTCTTTCCTTGTGGTATGTTCGTGGTTGCTAGTTTTTCCGTACATATTTTGATGTGGCCTGTACATAATCAGATGACTGGCATCATTCTATCATTGCCTTCATCGGTGCATAGGATGAGTTGTACAAATTACTGCGGTAGATCTCGCAATCGACAATACCCCGCAATATAGCTTTCTGCGATTAATCCATCCGCGTCACCAGACTCAGCAACCAACCCCCAATCTTACTTCTTCCCTCTCCATTCGCATCTACCCGGTGTAAACCAACCAGAATGACCGAAGTGAAAGTCGACCAAGCTCTCTTCTCCCAATCCGCGGGTAAAACAGTCTTGATAACCGGTGCTGCGCCCGGTATCGGAGCTGCAACCGCGATCCTATTCAACTCCCACGGTGCCAATGTCATTCTCGCCGACCTCGCCCAATTGCGAAACAGCGCCGAGGAAGTCATCCAAAAACAGATGAAATTCTCAGAGAGCGCAATATTCGTATCTACCGACATTGTCAACTGGGCAGAGCTAACATCGTGCTTCGAAGAGGCGATCGCCACATTCAGCAAGGTCGACATTGTCATAGCCAACGCGGGTATTATGGAGTCCGAGTCCGTCCTCGATATAAACAACGTGGATGCGAACGGGCGTCTTCTCGAGAGTCTGGAAGCGGGGAGGGTTATTGATGTCAATCTCAAAGGAACATTGAACAGTGAATTTTCCCATCATTTTCAATCTTCAATATCCGGTGAAATGCCCATCTCGGCTCGCTAGTATACTGACAATGTCCCTATCCATCTATATAAAACAGCTCTCCGCTTAGGATTACACTATACGAAATCCCCCACATCAACCACTACAGACCCCCAACGGACAAAGTCAATCTTACTAGTCGCATCCACATCGAGTTATTTTGGTGGAACAGGTGTAGCTGCCTACATCGCGTCGAAGCACGGCGTTCTAGGACTCCTACGGGCGTGTCAGGATGTTGCGCGCTCACACGGCGTCCGGGTTAATGCTGTCGCGCCATTTTTGACACCGACTCATATCACGGCGGGCTTTGCGCACAAGTGGGATGAAGCGGGTCTTGAGAAGAATACTCCGGATCGAGTTGCGGAAGCTATTGCGGTTGTGGCCTTGGATGAAGAGCGGGAGGGGAATTGTGTTTTGGTGAGACAGATCCATTGCAAGGAGCAACAGGTAGATATGGAGCTAATTCTCTTTTGGTTTCGTTAGGTCGCTGGTAAGTATCTTCGCGAGCTTGAAGAGCCTAGGGCCAAGCTCTTGCCTTCGTGGTTAGGGGCGGATTTTACGGAGTTTATGGGTCAGGCTATGCGGTTCTTTGTTAGTATTGGCGGATATGTTTTGCCTAAGAAGTATTAGAAGGAGGCACAGTTTCGTCGCCAACACCTACCCAATACCGATAAGAGAGCTTTCAATTCTCGTCCTATGACTACTCCGTATGTACTTGATGTCTTGATCCACTCGAAAGCGAAACGAGCCGAGCCGATCTCGGGAGAATGCCGATCTGGAGCACTTGGCGGGTACCTGAGATTACGTGCTCCATAGGTCTGTTAAGGGGTTACTGCGTCTCCTTTGCTCCATATTTTTTGACTCGCGATGGTGACTAGAGGACTTTGGAACTTGCATGTCGATGGTATGAACTTCACCGGGCCACACACTGTCCTAAAGGTTACTAACATCGTTGTAGGGAAATGGTATCGTTGGTTTTACCCTCCCCGTGGGCAATCTTCATCCCCAGACTCGCCAACAACACTGAAAACTATCCACGAAATTCTTTCCAGATCCGATAAATTCAAATGGGAAACCGTCTCATTTCCGACCCCGCTCCATTTTCAACTCGATTATATCTATACGATTGATGAAGATGCTGGTCATTTTACAGTCACCCATTGGAAAGGCATGGATGGGGCTATATACCCAAGAGTCCGACGGGCGACATTGGCCAGTATCCGAGAGACACCGCTCAGTACAATAGACACACTTCTTGATGATGTTGTTGGAGTCTCTGAGCCCAATGATTACTCCCCGAGTGGCTTAAATGACGAAACAAATGTGCAATATCTATTGGAATCGTTCCAAATCAAGCCCACCATTCCCGCGCAGCTAAACGAGCTACAATTTCAGCTCTTTGCAGACTTTGTTTTTACGTGGCGGTTCTATTTCGATGACACTTCTACGTGGGGAAGCTCGTTTCCCATGTTCGCAGCCCTTGCTATTGGACTATTACGCATTGCAGCATGGGATTTTGAGGTTAGGAATACGGATACTGAGGAACTACCGATCATATTTTCCTCCCTTCCGCAATGGAAGGCGCCTGCTGACGATATATTCTGGTTCCACAAATATCTGATCGTGTGCTGCAACACGGATCAAATCGGCACTACTCTGGCCACAAAAGCAAGGGACTTTGTATCCTGCAGCAAAACCCACGCAAGTACTGTTCACGGGATAGCCATTTCCATACGGCATATCGCGCTTTTTGAGATCCGCAATGGAGATATACTTCAGTCTCCCCCTATTCCCCTTGTTACCAATACTTCAGCAATGTCTTGCTCTCCCGGATTCAAGATCTTGGCTTATATATTCACTTCAAATCACTGGGAGGGACTTTCGGGGAAGTCCGGAGAGTCATGGGGAGTCACAGTACCCACAGAGATTTTCGGCATAATCCTGAAGGCATCCGCGCCGAGGGATTTGGTCTCAATGGCGCAGGCGTCCTTTTTGGTTGAGAAATGGTATTACTCTTCCATTCCCCAGATCTGTGGCATCGGCCTACAAAGTTTCGCCCTCTCAATGCCATGTTGCGGCAAGCGAAATACTTCGGACGCCCATGGGGTATACTGCTCGGTCTGCTATGCCTGGTCACATATGGAATGTACTGAGCTGTCCTTGAATGTGTCTTCTGACACTGATAAGTATATATGTTCCAATTGTCAAGAGAACAGGCCTTGTACTATGCTTAGGACGGGTGGTATTCAACAAACCTACCGTGAAACGCGAGTACGAAAAGCATGCAGCGTAGTTCATAGTGGCAGGACTACGGACTTTCTACTGCGAGTTTCTAAGCCATCATCTCGCCGGCCTGAGTTATGGCTAATCCGAAACCTCTCCCCGCCTCCTGCACGGAACGTCTATTATACGATATTCTTTAGTGGGGTATTTTCTGGTCTCGGATATGGATTTTATGAGTAGCACAATTTATTATTTACATAGCAAGGACCTAGAGCAAAAGGCTGGTCCTGCGTGAAAGTTGAGGTCGTGGCCGTGCGAGTTACTCCACGTGAGATTAACATCGTATCCTCACCGTCTCCAGGACGAAGCATCCCTGTTCTAAAAACCCCCCTCTTTTATCATTTGAGTATTCTCATTCGGTGTGTTTATCTTTTCTCGGGATATTTTATGTATTTGAAACACCACTAGGGGCACAGTCCTGCCACCTGTTCATTCTGTGATCGGTTTCAAGGCCTTATGGATCCCAACCATGACTTACAGCGCCCTGACATCCTCCTTTCATCCGAGACTTTGACCCATTCTCGGACAACATGGCATGCCTTGCTATCCTCGTCTCATCCCGCAACCAGCTTACCTTATTCTTGCAGCAATGTGAAGATTCTCCTTAACAAAACCCCTTCAATCCCTGAATCCACCGAGGCTACAGAGTGCGCCAGAAATAATCATTTGTCCGTAGAAGGTTACTCAAAATGGTCAGTCTTGCCGGCTGATAAACCTTCACGACGTACTTGTGAGCTACCCCCCCCCCCCCCTTCAAAAGGAATCTATCGCAACAAGTTTGTATTGCGAACTCCCGTCCCAAGATATGCAATTTTTTGGTAGACTACATCCGGTGGACCGGCTTTGAACCACGCCAACGCGAGACAGGGTGGGAAGTGGGCACAGTAGGTCGTGGGCATCTAGACACGTGACGCTAAGGAGACATTCAAAGAGGTTTCACTTCTCTGTTTATTACTATAGAACTAATGAAATTATAATTGAACTATTAGGTGTGTTTAGAGATCTCTCCCTATAGTTTTAATATAAGAATTTCAAAGTCAAAGGTATGGCTTGGCGTTTCCCTGAGAATATATGTAGCTTATATACTCTGTACATTTTCATCCATTCACCAACACTTTTATATATAAAATCCGGGATACAACTTGAAGATACTACCACAAGATAAGTTACGTCAATTTCATGATTAAACCCCCTTACATCATGCACGGAATGCTCGATGCACCTACATCATTACAGCCAACAAGGGATGGGACTGGAATGCTAACGGTGCTAAGACCCTGGCACCCTTTAACCCATCATTCCCAGGGATTTGGCTCTAATATTCCCCGCGATAGAAGGTTCAAATAAGAATATATCAAACTCCGGGCCAATAGCAATGCAGTTACTATGTATCCCTTCTTTCGTGGAATCCACCTAAACGTCTCCTTTGCAGGTTTCCCGACGACGAAGGGGTGGAGGGGGAGCTCCTATTACACATCTCTTCCATCCCACGTTAGTGTGGGTAACCTTGTAATGCTAGCTATGATATTTCTTCCAGGAATCACTGTTCAGTTTCGATCGATGCCGCGATCGACCTCAGATACCACAGTACCCCAATTCCCGTGACGAACGACAACTGAACGACTAGTATATAAACATCATAAGGCCTTTCGACAACCAGACTCAACGCAAATGGGCCGACGTTCAATAGCCGAAGAAATTTACGATGATGAGTCTAAAATCAACTTCGGCGTACCGGACAGCGTCCGAAGTGTGGACGGGATGACCACACACAACCCAGCACTGGGGAGCTCAATTCAACTATTCGAGAGCGACCCTTCAACCGAAGAACAAAAAAGACGAATCGAAGTGCAAGAATGGCTGGTCTTTATCTGTATCGTTATTCTGGCAATGATGGATTCGTTCAATGCGACCATTTTGATCCCAGCTTTACCTGTATGCCACATGCAATACCCCGAGTGTGATCTGATATACATACCGGAACTGACCAGGGACTCAATCTAGGACGTGGCAAACGCATTCGCAAAGCCACTAGCAAGCACATTTTGGGTCAACACGGTATACCTCCTTTTCGGCGCAACCAGCCAACTCTATTTCACAATGATGAGCGAAGTCTTCAACCACGGACCCGTATGGATCATTGCCGTGGTCCTCGCAACAATCGGCACAGGGATCTGCTGCGGCTCCATGAGTCTCGCAGAACTGATCATCGGCCGCATGATTCAGGGTATCGGCGGCGGCGGCGCAATGAGTCTTTGCTTCGTGATAATGACCGAGACAGCGCCTGAATCGATGCATTCACGGTATTCGTGCTATATCCTGTTGACGCGCATGTGTGGCGGCATCCTGGGTCCCGTTATCGGAGGATTGTTTGTGGATAATGCGGACTGGAGGTGGGTGTTTTATTTCAACTTCCTTTTCTGCGCGCTTGGTCTGCTGGCTATTCCGTTCGCTGTGGATCTTCGCGCATTGAAATATATCCCGATGCACAAATTGCGCGGTTTGGATTGGACGGGTACTTCTTTGGCCTTTTTCGGGCTTGGGACTATTCTGGTTGGTCTTTCTTGTGGTGGGAGCTCGTATCATTGGGGCGACTGGCAGACGATTGTGCCTCTTGTGGTGGGCGCTGTGGTTCTTCTTGCGCTTGTCTTCTATGAGTCCAAGTGGGCTGTGCATCCACATTTTGGGAGGAGAGTATTTCGCTCGAGGATGATGGCTATGACACATCTAGGGTGCCTTTTGCATGGCTTTGTGGTTAGTCAACATTCTCTTTACATCTCCTTCATGGTGTCTAACATACTAGTCTAGGTCTTTGCTCACTTGCAATTCTTCCCACTGTATTTCATTTCTACTCATTATATGTCCGCCACTTTGTCTGGAACCACCTTGCTAGCGATGGTTGGGTTTGCGATTGCGCCGGCTACGGTGGTTGGTGTCATTCTTGCGAAGGAGTTGAGATGTACCCAGTGGATTATCTCTGGGGGTTGGGTGTTGACTGCCCTTGTGAGTGGGTGCTCTATACTCTTGGATAACTCCACGCCGACCGTAGCGTGGGTGTTTTTGTTGTTCACTGCAGGCCTTGGACACGGTTTGTTGCTTTCAAGTTACAATGTTCGAGTCCAGAACTTACCCATAGATGGGGATGGATCCATGTCAACTCTGCCAACAACCATGTCATACTACATGCGAGCGTGGGGTATGGCAGTCGCGGTCCCTGTCGGGGGAGTCGTGTTGTTGAACTGCTTCGGCAATGGATTTGCAAGTGTTGGGTTGAATCGAGACATAGTAAACTCTGCCAACGGATATCTCATTCTGATGAAGGACGTGAGCATGTCAAGTAAACAGAGAGAAGCTGTTACAGTTGTTTCGGTCGCGGGCTTTCAAGCAGTATGGGGTCTCATCACGGGTGTGGCTATCCTTGGAGGGATTTCGTCCGGTTTCCTGTGGCGAAAGAAATGAATGTGAATAGTAAACGTGCCAGAATTAAAAAGCATTGGTAATTACTGCATTCGTCGCAAAACGAACGTCCCAAAGTAACACAGGTAGCTAGTCTGTTCGAGTATGAAGTCATGACAGGCAATGTAAGGGCAAGAAGCGAACGCATTCATTGAACGGGTAAGAATAACTTGGATTTCATGCTGAAGGCTAATTTCACGTAAGAATAAAAGTCATTGTCTCGGCTAAGGTAAAGGTCGTGGCAATCAGGCTGAAATGGGTTGTCCCGTGATGTCGGCTAGTCTTTCTAGCTCTCACTCGATCCGCTTGTATCCTTCAGCCTCTCCGGTACAACAAACTCTCGCTTCCCCTTGATTTTCCAACCAGACAGTCTGTCTTTGCCAAGCATCTGTAGCGTCTTCTTCTCAACGAGACTGTATTTAGAGGGATCGTCCCGGTCAAAGCTGAACGGTTGTTTCAAGGACACTGGCGGGTTGGTGATAACCCGTGGGTGTCTCAAGCTGTTGACAGAAATCGAGTGACACATCAAAGGATGGAGAAGAACGACATCGCCCACCTTACCAGTCATCTGGTGGAAGTCGGTACAGTTCTTAACAATATCTGAGTAAAAGGGGGTGTCCCCAGGATTGCAAACAGGCTCTTGGCCACGAGGATACATATACGGTGTCACGCCCTCAGGATGATTATACTAGAAACATACGGGTCAGAAAGGTGTAAAAGTGGAATAAGAAGCTTGACCACCTACCAGATGCTGGGCAACATATTCCGTCGCCTCGGGGCAGATCATAGTGCCACCTGCACGATCCTGGATATCGGTAAATAGGGGTATAACGAGCAGGGCTTGCTCAGGCGAATCGAGAAAATGGGTAAAAAAGTCACCATCCACATGCCACCCGGGCAGATCAGCAGGATGGGGCCATGTGCCCTCGGACTCTGGTGAGCCGAGATTGACGATCAAGGCATCGTTCCAAACGGCCGATTCCGGGGCTACGCGGTCTTCGCCCCCGAGAAGCTCGCAGATGGCCGCCCATGCCTTGGGGGCAAAAGTTCTGACCGGCTCTTCCTTGTTGTCTCCCATGTGGGTAATTTCGGTCGTCCATGTTGATTTGTCTGTTGGTGACACACCGAGTCTAGTCCATACATCGCCTGCCCATTCGGCTGCTTTCTCCCGCGAAAAACAGTCTGGTAGACGCACGTACCCATATCTCATGAAGTGATCGATTTGCTCTTGTGAGAGCTTGTATTTGGGGTTGGCTGGCATTGTGTCGGGGTCCTCTCAGGTGGAGCTACAGCGTGAGCCCACATTTTAAGAATATGAGAAATATGGAGTCGTGCACTGATGGCAGTTACTTACTTGGGGAAGGTGCCTTGATGTTACGGGACTGGGTCCTTATTCTGCCGGTAATTCAGATCGCACCAATGAGAGCCTACTCCTGAGCTCTTGTATTCGAGGCGGTCACCGAAATAAGACTGAAAGAAGGAAGCGGTGAACTAGGGTGTACACGTTCCCCTATTATTTGATATTCGCTTTCCTCTTCTTCAAAATATGGCGTTTGCTTGGATCTGAACAAGATTTCTCGTGCCATTAACCGCCTAATATAATGGCGTTGCCAAGATAGAATTCCGGCTAAACAGTCAAGCATGGCCTAGTGCATGTTCCCCGCAAATGAGAAATCCCCCAAACTTCCCCCCGGGTTTCTTGGCATCACCACTCATATCACCCCATTTCATTTGTCTTCCCGTGGCGTCCAGGCTAATGTGGTTACTGAATCCGGCACGGGGCTTGTCATTCAGAGCCTGAACCCGTCTGGAATAGAGCGAAATTTCCAACACGAATCACCCCAAACCTTGAGCAAAAACAGACCCAATGTCAACACAGCTGACCTAGCTCATACCTCAAATGAACACGGAGGAATGCCAATAGTATACGCTTTGCCTTCTCCATATTTATTTATTTGTGGGCCTCGGGCCGCTCAATCTGCACGATTATGGGGAAGAATAACATTCGTCTTGTACCTAAACCCGCGGCACATAGCTATGTACCCAAATACGCCAGGCTAATTGTGACCATGTGACTCGGCTGTTATAGCCCATTTGACAGCGCCAATTACATCTCTGCATCAAAGTTTAGAAGCCATGGGTTTAGCCTGGGCCTGATACCCCGTGGCCCTAAAACCCGGAGACATGTTTTTGCCCTACTTACGTCCCCGATACGGCAAGGCTAGTTTGATGTTCCACCAATCCGGCTAGTCTGCTCATGATTAGGCATTTCTAGTCCCTGCACTGCACGAAATCTGTCCTAGTGTCTTGGGAATACTCGGATTTCTTTGTTTCCATTTTTCCCAATACGTGTTTAGATCGCGAAAACTGGGGAGAGCTGCCGACTCGAGCAAATCAGCCAAGACATCAGCTCTCATTCACCGGTTAATCTCACAGCTTATTATCCTATGATGGCAAATCTGAATTGCTTAAAATCTCTGGGGGTGCCCCCCTATCTCCACATTACTCTGCTTTGTTGTGTTACAGGCTCGGCAGGCATCTCAACTTTCTATCTATATCCTTCCTACACAGCGTTCGTCTGAGCAGACTATACAGACAACATGGGCATTGCTGTCGGAGCTTCAACTCTGCAGTCCGATTTGGACGCGACTCAAGCCGCAAAGCCTGAGTTGGAGAAGGTTAACTGGTGGCAAGAGCCTGGTCTGCGCAAGCTCTATTTCTGGGCTGCTGTGCTTTGTGTTGCTTCTGCTACTACTGGATACGATGGGTAAGCATCATAGCTATGCGATTGGATATGTACAGAGCTGACGCCACATCGTGCAGAATGATGCTTAACACCTCCCAGAATTTGGATACATGGCAGGCGTATTTCGACGCACCCAGTGGCGCCAAGCTGGGATTGATGAATGCAATTTACCAGATTGGTAGTCTTGCCAGTTTCCCCTTTGTGTAAGTTCTCCTGCACTAAACACAATGGAACCGCGCTGACTCGAATAGCCCCTTCATCGCTGATCGATGGGGCCGCAAGGTTCCCATCATGATTGGGTGTGTCTTGATGATTCTTGGTGGCTTGCTCGGTGCATTCTGCACAAACTATGGAAGTAAGCTTCACCATTCTATACACTGGGATCATTAAATTTACTAATCTTATTTAGTGTATGTTGCCGGTCGATTGCTCCTCGGTTTCGGCAACAGTCTTGCCCAGATGGCATCCCCAGTCCTACTCACTGAGATCTGCCACCCCCAACACCGCGGAAAGGTCACCACTATTTACAACTGTTTGTGGAATTTGGGTGCACTAGGTACGTATCCTTCGGACCAGTCTTTGGAGGTTGTATGCTGACTGGGTTTAGTTGTTGCATGGATTGCATGGGGAACGATGTATATCCCCAACGATTGGTCATGGCGTAGTTTGACCATTCTCCAAATCTTCCCCGCTGTCATTCAGATCGTCTTCATCTGGTGTAAGTTTCACTTTCCTTCTTTCACTCGATTGAATGCAAGGTGGCTGATCATTCTTAGGGGTCCCGGAATCTCCCCGTTGGCTCGTCTCCAAGGAGCGGTATGAGGAAGCATTGGACACACTTGCCTACTACCATGGAAATGGAGATAAGAACAACGCCACCGTTCAATTCGAGTATCGTGAGATTAAAGAGACTATCAGCTTGGAGATGAGGTTCCAGAAGAACAGCAGCTACTTGGACTTCATGAAGACTAAGGGTAACCGTTACCGTTTGGCACTTTTGATTTCTCTGGGAATCATTTCCCAATACAGTGGCAATGCCTTGTTCAGTAACTACACCAATTTGATCTACAACAGCATGGGTATCACTGAACAAACCAAGAAGATTCCTGTTCGTTTTCCCCTTCTCGTCTGTCAAATGACCCTCGCTGACATTCCATAGCTCAATGGTGGACAAACCCTACTCAGTCTGGTTGTCAGTGTTTCGAGTGCGTTCTTCGTTGACCGAGTCGGACGACGACCACTTTTCCTGGTTTCCACAGTTGGTACGTGCCAGCATTCTCCGCGGTAATTTTGCTGAGTCACTAACTTTCTCCTCTCAGGCATGGTTCTCATGTTCCTCGCCTGGACTGTCGTTTCCTCCGTCTTTGAAAGAACCCAGGATGTCAAGACTACCGGCTACCCACAAGTCGTCTTTGTCTGGCTCTTCTCTGTATTCTACGCCATTGCCTGGTCGGGGCTTCTCGTCGCCTACGCGCTTGAGATCTTGCCCTACCGCCTGCGCGCCAAGGGTGTCATGATTATGAACTTGACGGTACAGGCATCTCTGGTTCTCGGAAAGTAAGTTCTTTTAGAAAAATATATGTACCGGCCCTTTTGGATAAAACTGACCATACTAGTTATACCAACCCAATTGCGTGGGAGAACCTTCCTCACCACTGGAACCTGTCTCTCATCTATACGGTTTGGATCTTCATCGAGCTCTGCTTCGTCTACTTCTTCTACGTTGAGACCCGGGGTCCCACTCTCGAGGAGCTGGCTAAGATCTTCGATGGTGATGATGCCCAGGTGGCGCATGTCGATCTCCAACAGGTTGAGAAGGAGATTCAAATCACGGAGAAAGAGTCAACTGAGTATAGGGAACATGCTTGATTGTGTGTCGTTATGAAAAGATAGCCATAGGCATACTTTGGTGCCGATTGTCGTCAGACAATAATATATTTGCTTGTTACTGATGAATTAATTTGATAATGCTTCTATTGGTTGTTCCATGGTTTCTACAGACGAGGAGGGTGTACATCGTACTGCTGTCTACCGTTCAGCGCTCCTACTACATTGTGTTATACTAGGGTCTATTTGAAATTGGTAGAATATTATTAAAGACGTTATAATGAGGACCTTTCTATAGAGCCGTTTTGGATGTCACTTTGTTGTGATGGAAAGTAAGTACATATGTACCACGTCCAATAGTCCAAATCCAGCCAGTCCAACATCGTTCCAGTTCGGTCCGGTTGTAATATGCTTCACCAGGCCGAGATATACCGCAATGCTCATCCAACCCTTCGATGGTATTGTTCATGCTGCCTCCTGGCATTATTTTAATAAAATTGCGGAGTGGTTGACATGCTACCAGTTGTGAGCACTGAAAGCTTGGGGGAAGATGATCTGCCTACACCTCGAAATGCCGGCCGTCCTCGGTCGGTGTACATAGTGCGAAAGCAAAGGCAAAAGAAAGAAAAAGGAAAAATCCCAGACGGTGATCCGACGAAAGGGCCACACCGTACATAGTGCGATGGAACGGGATCAAGTAGTGGGAAGCAAAGGCAAGAAAGTCCTGGACTGTCCTCCCAGACGGCAATCCGCCGAAAGGTTGCGGCCATAACAAGCAAGGCAAGGATATTCAACGAAGGTCGAACCTCATTCCGTACGACGTTCATGTCGTAGAAAGGTTTGACCATGATAAAAGAATAGCAAAGAAAATCCGAATCATCCCAGACGGCTTTCCGTCGAAAAGTTGGACTATAGAAAGGCAAATGAAGATGTAATGCTATGTTCATTGGAAGAAGTTCGTAAACCGGCTTGGGGGGACGGGCGACGACACTGGCTATCTTAAGTCTCCCCTGGTCCATGAGTATTATCTTTTCCCCATGGGTATGTCTCTGTATGGTCCTCTCCAATCAAAGGAGACATGAGATAACGGTCGAGGCAGCCACGTGTGTGAATGTCACAGTGTATAGATTCCAGAAGGGACAGTAAGCCCATGCCCGTCCGGACGCCACATGGGAGACCATCTTGCAGGAAAGGAATCCTGCCTTTCGAGACCCGTCCTTAGGATTCGTCGAATGCACGTGTCACGCAGCGCGATAGGTCTGAAATTGTTTTTCTCATGCTGATTAACCGAGTCTCGAATTAAAAGAGCAACAATATGATGATGTTGAGCTATGCTTTCTAGTCAGCTTTGGTCCTCATATGTTGAATGTGGCTCTTTCATGTCCCTCGCGATGAAAGGTGTTTACTTACCAAAAGCATGTTATACGTTAACCTTCATTTTGAATGGGCTTGTTTTGATCAAGAGCCAGCACTAGCTGTGAATAGGAAGAGAAAAACCAGTTCTCATGAGTGACATCCAAAGAATTATTTGTAGACCCGCATGGAAAGGGAGAATGGAAGAGTAGAGATTCATTCCATTCGAGTGTGTAGAAGGACAAAGGTTCAAATAGGAAATGGAAGTATACAAACCCATGAGCCCCTTCCTTTTTTGTCGTTGCCACTTGCCTCAGCTTCCCTCGACTTCCCCCAACTTCGCAACTTCATAACTTCATCTTCCACTCTTTCATACATAATCCACTCTGTTATCATACATTGATACCAGCGTCTCTCATTCCAAATACTCTTCTTAACACGAATATGCGTTTCCACATTGCCATCCTTCTGGGCGTGGCCTACTTGGCCTTTGCCGCTCCGTTTTCGAATGTGTCGACTCACCCTCTTCCGGATGGAATGCCTAATCCAAGCCCCAGTGAACTGGAGACGATTGAACTGAATTCCCATGGAACTCTGCCAAACGGTCCTCCTCCCCCTGGTATCAGCGAAGGGGGAATCGTCAACCTCAAGCTCATCGCCTTCAACGAACTCTTTGAAATTGCCTTTTTCCATCAACTGATCACAAACATCACCGACAAGGTCTCGGGCTATCGCTTCACTGATGAAGAGGATTATGATTTTGTTTTGAACGGCTTGCAGGTGATTCTGGCTGTATGACATGATGCTCCCGTGCCACTCGATGATATTTACTAATTGGATGTAGCAAGAGGAACTCCATGCCCTGGACGCCAACAACGCCTTGGCCCATGTTGGCATTGACCCAATTGAGCCTTGCCAATATTCCTTCCCCGTCCAGGACTTTGATTCTGCCCTTGTTCTCGCCACCACCTTCACAGATGTGGTTCTGGGTACTCTACAGGACGTCGTGGAGAGATTTGCTCTCGGTGGTGATTTTGTGCTGACACGCGAGATTGCTTCAATTATCGGCCAGGAGGGAGAGCAGCAGGGATGGTTCCGCGTTATGCAGGGCAAGGTCCCTAGTGAACTGCCCTTCTTGACGACCAGTGATCTCAACTTTGCCTTCACTGCCATTCAGAGCTTCATCGTGCCTGGAACTTGCCCCAACATTGACTCCATCCCACTTAAAACCTTCGCACCTCTCAATGTCACCATACCCCCGACCGCAGAGACCAGGGGCATCAAGGTTTCCTTTTCCGTCGAGGATCGAGACAAGATTGATCGAGACACGCTGTGGCTCACCTACATCAATCAGCAGAATCAGCCGATCGTGGAGCCTCTCCACATCATCGCGAAGGAGAACCACACAATTACTGCAAAGGCTTTATTCCCCTATGAGGCACATCAAATGAACGGGTTGACCATCGCTGCGGTGACCACATCCGAGGGACCGTTCGCAAATGCATTCGGTGTGGCGAATGAAACTGTGGCCGGTCCTGGTCTTTTCATCATCAAGTAGTTGAACTGCATCCTCAGCTGCCTCTGGCAGATCACTGCATACACGTATCACTATCATTAGCCCTATGACTTGAGCACAAGTTGTCCATCTCGCCAACTCGAACTAGTTCTAGTCTTGTTACTCTTTTCAATAAATCAAATGATTTCCTATTAATGCTAGTAGATCACATAAAGATCTAATTGATTAAATTATACACAGACAATCCCCGACTACCTCTCCCAACCCCACTGGTCACCTCACAACTTCCCTCCCCAGGAGTATATCACACTCAACTCCACTTCAAAGCTTACCCTGACCAGCGTTAGCATTAACACTGGCAACAACGGAAGTGTAAGCGGCAGCAGAAGCAATGTTCTTTCCAGCAAAGTTGGCCAAGAATCCAGTATCAGCGCGGCCACCGAGGTTTCCGGAAGATCCGTATCCATTGAGCTGGCAAGCACGGCCGAGGTTAGAGCTGCAGACAGCGTTGGTGTTGCTATCAGGTGAGGAGAACAACTGTCCAGCGATAGGAGTCTCAACAGAAGCAACAATGTTCTGGAACACGTTACCCTCAGCGAGGACGTAACCGCCAGCGCCGATCTCGAAGGCGTGGCCGGAGTTCTCGAACCAGTAGTTGTTGACCTAGTGTATGTGTTAGTTATATTTATATTTACCAAAAAGAGGATTTGGGGTAATCCCGAGAAGGTTTGTCATCTCAAAATTAAAGATGACTGTTTGTCGGGTGTTTGTTTGACTTACAGCGTGCAGAAGGGTGTTACCCTGAACCTTGGGAGCACGTCCACTGGTGTGGTAGATGTAGTTACCCTTCATGGTAACGAGATCGCTGGATCCATCAAGGTAGACACCCCAGTAGTGGTATCCGTTGCAGGTGGCGGAGTAGTCGCTGGCACCGTTGATGAAGCTGTTGGAGATAGTGACGCGCTTGGAGGCCTCGGTGCCGAGCACGATGTGCTGGCGAGAGATGCGGGCGGTGGTGACGTGGTCGATCCAGACCATGTCGGCGTTGTTGATGGTGATGGCGTCACCGCCCCAGACGTACTTGGGGTTGATGTCGGTGATGGCGACGTTCCTGGGTGGATGGGTTAGTTATCGGTTTTGATTTGGGCTATTTTTGTATAGCCATTTTTGCAGCAGGTAATGCTATCTGAGGGATTTCACTTACTGGATGATAACGTTGTTTGCGCCGCTGACGATACGGAGACCCTTGCCCTTGATGACACCGGCGCTGCCGGAGCCAACGATGGACTTGTTGGACTTGACGGTTATGCCGAGGGTACCGGCGTTGTCGCTGAGCGGTCAGTTAGTATGGACTTCTGGGGATTGATTGAAAGAAATCGTTTGGGGGGTCTGGAGGTGCGTACTATTTGACAGAGGCGGAGGGAGCATCCGGCTCGTAGTTCTGGCACCAGTTGTTCTGGTTGATGGCAACCTGACAAGCAGAGGCAGTACCCCAAGGAGCGCAGCCAGTGGCGGTGGTAGTTCCCTCGGTGCCGGTGAAGTCGAAAGTCTTGGAGAGAATGATGACGCGTGGGGAAGAGTCACCCAGGTACGAGACCAGCTCGGCTGTGGTGCTGGGGTAGACAGGGGTGGCAGAGCCACCACCAGTGACGCCCTTGGCGAAACCCTCTGCGGCGCCGGTGACACCGACGGCGGCAGCTCGCACAGCGAGTGCTGCAAAGATAGCAGTGATCTTCATGTTGAGAGTTGGTAGTTTCTACCGGTTTAAAAGAATGGAATGGTTGGGATGAAGAGCTGAGGGAGACATTTCGGGCGCGATGGACGTGATCTTATATAGGATCAACAAGCAGTCCAATGTAGATAGCTCTCCGAGCTAATCCGGGCTAAGACACAAGCATGTTTGAGAATCATGTCTCTCCACCCGGGTAATCTCCGTTATGGTAAGCCGATGTTGTTCCGGCGAATGGCGACCGAAGCCCTAGGCGCCTGGGGCTGGGCATACACGTGGGACCAAGTCTGGGAATGTATTAATGTTGTGCATAATCCACAATTTGGCGGAGAAATATATGGCCATGCTATGCAGGGGTACAGAGGAGATGAGAGGGATGCGGAAGAATTGTAGACCCGTGTTATGGGACATGATAGTACACCAATAAGGAGGGCAGTTGGATAGTGGATATATTTGGATATCCGTATACAAGAGTATCCTGTGGCGCAAATGCAATATGCGATGGAAACTCAGGAGTTAAAGTTGAGTAATCCTAGTCGTAAATCAGACCAGCATTGAAGAATTGGGTCCGGTGCATGAAGATGTTTCACTTGGGGGATGTTCCCCACATCGGTCACTGCATGGAGTAAGCTTGTCAGCTTTATGGCCGGACTCTTTACTCGGATGAGAATGGTCTCCGAGGTTTGTTCTGAGTTTCTCTCCTTTTTTTGCAAGATCCATGATTTGTGTTCGGTATTTTTGATTTCTCCTATGTTAGGCATGGTGGTCAAGTGGGAGGGAGGGGTTTGGGGGGAATTTGTCCGTCTTGGCGAACATAGGGATTTTCCTCTGTCGATCTTTAAGCACACTATTATTGCAGCAATGATAGTCGTAGTCTAAATTATTGTACTCCGTAAAGATGTGAAGATCCGGAACCTGCCCATGAGCCTAATATTACCCACCAGAGCTATCAGATCCACTCGAAGTTATTTTGATTGAAATAATTTCGGGGATTCGGTGGAGAAACATTAGGTACATAGATATTACTACTAGTGGTTGGCGCGTTTCATCTAGAGGCCATAGGAGGAAAAAAAGAAAGGTGATGAAAATTTCCGAATGAATTCTAAATTTCTATTCATTAAACATGTGTAGTCTATGTAATGATGTGTGGTATATAACAAAAAGCACAAATGATCAGCTATAACCATCTCCAAACAGCATTCACTCTAACCCAACAGCTTCTAGAAAGCGACGGGCAGAGGACGCTCCAGGTAGCCACGCCACTTAGGAAGTGGACGGTCCCACTTGGCGCCTTGGTTCTTCTTCAGGTCCTCGATAGCACTGGCGTACTTGATCAAGGTGGCCTCAGAGAAAGCGGTGTTCACCAGAGCAAGGCCAAAGGGCATGCCCGAGACATCGCTGACGCCAGCAGGCAGAGTGATGACAGGGTATCCAGCCTGAGCGGCGATCTCAACGCTCTGAGCGACATCGGGGGGCACAAGAAGACCGTCGAGAGTAACATTGCCGTGCTTCAGAGCAGCATCGATACCCTCCTCGCGAGTAGTGCGCTGACAGAACTCCAAAGCCTGGAAGTAGGTCTCGTCCATGACACCCTTGCTCTCGAGGGAAGCGATGAGACCGTCCTGGCCGGAACCGAAGGCAGGGTGGATACCGGGCAGACCACCCTCGGAGCCGTAGTTATCGATGTTGTACTGGACGAGGTCCTCGACGGAGCGGACGTTGGTGTTCTCGACCTCGGACAGGTAGGTGCGCAGGTTGTTGTAGAAGTCGACCTTGATGTAGGAGTATGAGGACTCGTTGGAGTAGCCGCGGGTGGTACCATAGTCCCAGTTCCAGCCGTCGGGGGAGACAATCTCCTTGTAGTGGGGCAGCTCAGTGCCGTTGATAACAGTGGCACCAGCGGACTCGATCAGCTCGACCAGCTCGAGGAGTTGTGCGATCTGGTCGGCGTCGCCGAGGGCCCAGAATGAATCCCAGGGGATACCGAAGACTGCGCCCTTAAGAGCAGTCTGGTTGGACAGGAACTGGGTGTATCCACCAACGGGGGTGAGACCCTCCTGGGCAGAGGTGTAGTTGTCGCGGGGGTCAATTCCGTAGATAGCATCGAGGGCGTAGACGGCATCACGGACGGTCTTACCGAAGGTTCCGACGGTGTCCTGGTGGGTTGACTCTGGGATGACACCGGCACGGGAGGTCAGACCAACAGTGGGCTTGATGCCAACAATGGAGTTGCGCTGGGCGGGGTTAATGACGGAGCCATCGGTCTCGGTTCCCAGAGCAATGGGGACCAGGTTGGCGCCGACGGCGACACCAGAGCCAGTGCTGCTGCCACCGGGGTTCACGGTGAAGTTGTAAGCACTGCGGCACTGGCCGCCACGGCCACTGAAGCCTTCGGAGTAGTTATTAGAGCGCATGTCGGCCCACTCGCTCAGAGCGGCCTTGCCGAGAAGCAGAGCACCGGCCTTGCGCATGCCGTTGACGACGTGAGAATCACGGGGCACGACGTTGCCGAGAAGAGCCCAGCTGCCGGCAGTGGTCTCCAAACGGTCCTTTGTTGCGATGTTGTCCTTGACAATGAAAGGGATACCGTGGAGAGGACCACGGACCTTGCCTTCGGCACGTTCAGTATCGAGCAACTTGGCAATGGTGTAAGCATCCGGGTTCACTTGCAAAATAGCACTAATAAGGCTGTTAGTCCACAATTCTATGCCAGTGATTTCAACATAACATACTTCAAGTAAGGCTGGGTCTGGTAAACACGGTCCATGTAGCAGTCCAGCAATTGGACGGCGGTGAAAGTACCGATTGTCAGCTCGGCCTGGATCTGATCAATGGTAGCCTCCTCCAGCTTGAAGCCGTGACAGGTGCGCATAGGGAACTGGGCAGCACCATCGCCACCCAGGCGAGGGAAGTCATAGAGGTAGGGATCAGTAAGGATCTGGGAGTCGATCAAACAGTCGGACTCCTGAGCAACAACAGAGCTCAGCAAGGCGAGACCGCTCACTAATGTTTGGATTAAAGGTGCCATGATGGGAATTAGATTAAAAAGCCCCGAAAAACCATGTGGCAGAATGCCAATATTTTGGGGGAGTTCGCGGTGTTATACTTCCCAGAAGATAACTTTGGTACATGACTAATACCGATAAATCCGCCCCCGCCGCATTCCCAAGACATTTTCAGACATTTTTCACGAATATTTCTCACTTCCTTTAGGCTGCCTTTTTTTTTTAATTACAACTGCTTGAGAATAGCTATTTTATTCGCTCTAAATCTCATTCCATCCACTATATCCGCCAAACCATTGGAATTAGTGGCGTTTGTTCAGCAAAAAATGTGAAAAAAATGTTAAAAATATTCAAAATATTCAAAATGACGAAATAACATTTTTTATTTTTTAATCTATAATCTAAGTACCTTGCAGATTAATTCATCTATATTCCAGAAAAATCTTGGAAGTCGGCTATAGAACCGAGACGACCTGCCTAAAACTGCAAGTAACTAGATCCAAAAAATCTGCCGGCCCCATCGAAGACCATCGGAACCGAGTCGCGCTCCGCTCGATCGATTCCAATCCACTTTTAGGGTACTTTGATTGGCTGTCTTGCACGATGTGTCCTTTTGGTGCCAAAGATCGTATGAGCAGCTCGGCTTAGCTCGGCCATTGCGCGGTGGATATTGATTGATAGAAAATGTAACATGGATGGTGACCAGGCCTATGAAGTCTCGGAATATCGCGAATATCTAGAACGTCCAGAACGTGCAGAATACTATGGAAAAGTAAGCCTCCTAGCGCTAACTTGCGTGCTAGTCGAGTTTTTCGCCCACGTGGAAAAAGTAGATCGCATTAGTTCAGCCTTAGGGCTCTTCATTTAGTTCTAATTCACATCTCTATATTCTGACAGGTGATATATGACATCTATCTACCAATATATATTGTACTGGGTTATATATACATATGTAGTTCTCAAAATATGATCAACAATGAATTCCCTTTGATCAAACTTCCCCATAAACTTCGAAATGTGATCAAATTCATGGTTTCCAAGACTCCAATGTTTGGTACGGCACTTTGGTTGGTCAATGAGGGTAGGGGTACCTTGGAATTATTGAAAAAAAAAAAAAAAAAGACCCCGCCGCGCCCACTTTCCTTTGAGAGAATTAAGAGAATTAAGAGAACAAAGAAATATCATATCATTTGCCTTCGGGTGTTTGGGTAATATATCAGACATTCCGGACATGATGGGTAAACCCCTCTCGATCTATACCTTTACTACATCTTTCCTGTTTATCATGTCACCCATTTGAAATTGCAATGGCCATCCCCGATGATATCCTTGCGGCAAACGCTGCAGGGAGAATCCCCAGTGGGGTCACGCTCGAATACCTAGCAGAGTCCCGCGATAGCTCCGCCATTGCGGGAATCATTTTCATGATATGCTTCACCGGCCTGTTGATGATTATACGTTTATATGCTCGAGCATGCATTGTGAAGAAGATTGGTTTAGATGATGCATTGGCCGTTATGACATTGGTATGATCCTCCACTTTTCGCCCCAGATCTACACTGCACTATATATGCATGGTTATACACATAGAATGGGCTATGAATAGTTACAAAAAAATATATAACCACAAAAACTAACAATAACTCCCAATCGCAGATGCTCTATATTTCCTTCGTTATCCTCTCAATCATCCTAATCAACCTGGGAAGCGGTCGCCACATCGAATACATCCAATATGTGCTATCACTACCCACAGTCCGCGAAACCGAAGTCCTAGACTTCGTCGCTCACATTATTTACACAACAGCTCTATTCCTATGTCGTCTGTCCGGTCTCGCCTTCTACTTCCGACTCACAGCCCGCTCAACAAAACTACACATGAGCATCATCATCGCCGTCCCGCTCCTTTTCGCCGCCTACCTACCTCAGATCTTCCTCCTGATCTTCCACTGCAGACCGGTCACAGGACTCTGGCCCTACGCGTGGCAAGTCGAGCCAAAGACATACAACTGTCTCACATGGGGACTCGTGTACTCGGTCAACTCGGGCCTATCGCTCGCCTGTGACATGTTGATGTTCGCCATCCCAGCGGCACTCATCAAGGGACTGCACGTTTCTTTAGAAAAGAAGATCAAGCTATCCATCGTGATGTTCCCCGGTATTCTGTGAGTAATCCCCACCTCCCAGCTTGTCAAACAAGTCGCACGAAGCTAATACCACACAGCGTAATCATAATCTCCGCCGTCCGCGTCTGGCTCGTAGCACGGGGCCAATGGGACCCCGACGGCAGCTGGGCCTACAATCCGATGATGTGTGTCGAGAACGCCGAGATCGCGGCAACTCTAGTCGCGCTCTCCGTACCGGCGCTGAAACCCGTCTTCGGAAACTTGTTCGCGCACTTGACGGAGTACACGTCCAGCCACACGCGCTCGCGCTCGACAAAAATGCCCAGTCTCGGTCATTCGAAGACTGTTGGAAGTGGTGCGGTATCCAGCAATCGGGATAGCAAGCGTCTCATTAATTGGTCGAAGATTGGGAAGGATGATTATGAGATGATGCCTTCTGAGATATCGGTTTCGGGGGATATTAGAGGTGCGTCGAGGGCGAGTGATCACAGTGGGGATGTGGATAGGGGTGCGAGGAGTCCTGGGATTCGGGTTACGAATGAGGTTACTATTAATCGTGCGCATGACAGTGGTGTTGGGGTTGGCAAGCCCGGGTCTAGGGAGAGTTAGAGGTGTTTTTCTCTTTGTTTATTTCAATAGATCGATATATATATTTGACTACTTATATCATGTCAAAGGTCTTTCTTAAGGTATCCTACGCGCCCTCCATATATGGCATTGACTATGTCTTTTCGTTTCTTTTGTGAAACCCTTTATATATCAACATATAGTGGCAGATAGGTCATATGAACAAGCTGATCACCCAGTCCTTTGTCGGCGTGACATTAGAGCGTTATACATGAAACCAATAATTGAAGCGTTATAGATAAAGCTCGGGTTTTCCTTAGTTGAAAAGAGACATCGATATCTTGATGTTTGAGAACTCACGATGACTCGCTCGCCGCTGTCCAACAGCTAAGCGCTGTTTTTGGGTCGTTTCAATAATGGCAATGCGATAGAGACAATATCAGTTGGAACAGCAGTGTCTAAAACCATATAAATAGAGTGATCTATCTCGACAATTACCCATATCACCATCTATCTCATCTATGCTCATCTGGGGTCACTTCAAGTTATCAATATCTATCTTGTTGACGGTACCATGGCTTCAAGAGACGATCCCACCAACCAAGCACTTTTACCTGATACACCACGCCAGCGTCTCAAGGTAGGCCTCGATACACCCATACCTGAACTACTGTCTTGCTATGGAGAAAGCCACATCCACTTCCCAAAAACTCTCAGACAGTACTACGATCTATACTCGACGAAACTAGACAGTCTAATCGTGTTTTTTCACCAAATCCTCCCCCAAACCACAGAAACTAGACGGTATCCTACAGCTGTGGAGCCATGGCTCACGTACAATTACGAGGGGAGGATGTGGCTGAGAGACCCAATCGATATTGAAAGCATGCGCTGCAGGTTCGGGGAGTTTGTCGGATTAAGCGACGAGCTCGTGGATCCCGGTCTCTCCAATCCGCGAAGTTGCTATGCGCAGCGTGACAAGCCGCCAAAAACCCCCTATGGTGAAACAATCTCCGGTGCTGGTGTTGTGCAAAAAGTAAAGAAAAGACGTGATAAACTAAAGGGGGTTTTCGGGCGGCTTGGTTTCGGTAAATAGGTGGCGTTGGTAATTTCCTTTTGGGCGCCGGCGTTGAATAGTGCCGCGCTTAGTTTGTTTAGTGAGACATATAATGGGGTTTCTTTTCTTGTCCGAGTGGTATTGTAATTTGGCGCTTATACTCCGTACTGTCATGGTTTCAGTAATTGTGGAGGTCACTGTATGGACGGAGTACTCCATATGTGAATGTATAATTGGTTAGAAGGAAGAATGCGGAAGGATGAAGCTTTGTCGGTCTTTGCCTGCCCTCTCTATGTATTTCAAATAGATCCACAATTAAGAAAGATAATTCCCGAATGATCCCACAGTTCCGAAGCTAAGTTTTGTATCTCATGATGTTGTCAGGTTAGCTTCACATCTGAATATAAAACGGGTGGCGGCCCTTCGGTTGAACAAAACACGAGGCCACGTCATGACTACAATTCCTGGCCCCAGGAGTTGGCCCCAAGTGCAACGTTGTAATCTGCCAAGATGCATGACCCAACCTCTTTAGGGTGTAGTTCACGCTGTTGAATAATCGATTTCGGTGCTTACCAACCTCATAAATAGTCGAGATGTTTATAATGCGAAGCTGTTGACGATCACTGAATTTGTCATACGATGAACATTTGATGTATAAAAGAACAAGTACACTTGATGCTCTAGAGAATAAACTATCAACTCCACTTACAACATTGATCTTCCCCGCTGATCCTTGGCCAAAACCGTCTGATCTCTACGATTATTCAGAATGACCCTCAAATACCTCATTACAGGAGCGACTGGCGGCCTCGGCGCAGGAGTCCTATCCTACCTTGCTGCGAATGTCCCGGCATCAGAGTATGCTGCAGCGTCCTCGAGAGAGGAGAATCGCAAACAATTCGAAGACCGAGGGATCGCATTCCGAGTAGCGAGCTATGACAACCCCGAGACATTAGAAACCGCATTCGAAGACGTGGAGAACCTCTTCTTCGTTAGTACCAACACCTTCGACATCGAGAAGCGGCGCAAGCAACATGAAAATTTTGTAATTGCAGCGAAGAAGATGAACGTGAAACACGCAAGTCATCAAACTCCCCACAAGCCCAACCCAGCTAACATCAAAGCCGCAGGTATGGTATACATCTCTCGCATTCGGTGGGTACACTGCCGACTCCAAGGCGGCTGTCCAACAAGGCCATCTGATGACAGAGGAGATGATGAAACAGTAAGCCAAGCCCCGACCGTGATAATCCATCTAGCCTTACTGACACTAGCCAGGGCCGATATCAACTTCACATCCATCCGTGAGGGTTTATACACAGACGCCTTCCCGGTTTTCATGGGCTGGTATCCAAACACATCAACCGTCTACCTCCCCTCCGACGGGCCGATTGCCTTTACACTGCGGTCGGAGCTAGGCGAGGCGAATGCGCGATTGATGATTCAGGGTGAGCACGACCGAGAGATCGTGTTGCTCACTGCGCAGCAGACTATCACATTCTCTGAGATCGTGGATCTGATCAACGAGACGACCGGCCGAGACGTTCAGTTCAAGCTTGTCTCGCCGGATGAGTTTGTGCGGTTGAAAGCGGCCGATGACGAGGGTGGGAAGTCGGAAGGGTTCTTCCAGGCGCTGTTGTCGTGGTACGAGAGTATTTCAAAGGGGGAGACGTGCACGATTGATCCGCTCATGGCGGAGGTGCTGGGCCGTCAACCCGTGCCGCCGCGTGAGGCTATTCGGGCATTTTTGACGGAAAATCGGGACTATGAATGGCATCAGAACTATGTTAATCGCGATTAGTTCGATAGTTAGTGGTTGACTGTAATGGTTGAATATATTGAAGTGGTAATGTGACAATGTAGCAGTTTTCAATGGATGACATGTGAGTCGACCGGAGTAGCCGTTATGCCGTCTCGGTAACTAACCCGGGAGTGGCCTTATAGCCTGAGGCACCCGATTTTGTGGGTTTTGACTGGGGAAATCACTGATCAATGGAGGCTTGGAGTAGATAAGATGAGAAGATTGATATATTTTATCAATCACATCCCATTGAGATTTCCAATTGACCCGTATTCAAGACCTATATATGATCATGTCGGAGTGTAGTATCGGCAGTAGACAATTCCCTGAATCTCCTTTGACGCCGTGTCCGCCCGAGGCTTGTAAACACCTTGGATCTGATTGGTTGAGACCCGCTGATGTCAGCATCTACACACCCGACCCGTCAAACCCGAGGTTACTAGCGAAGAGACTCCTTGGACTTCATTTCGTTGCTGAGGATCTTTGTTGGTTTGTGAAACTCGACTTCGTCGTCGCTACCTTCACATTTTGAAAACTCTCCCCTCTTATTTTGTCTTTCTGGTCTCGACCTCTTTCTCTCCACACTCTCCATCCTCTCTTTCCTTTCCACCTCGGTGTTTTTCTCACATTTCCGATCACCCGCCATGGCCTCCCTCCGTACCACTTCGCGATTGTTCGCGGCATCGCGGCCGATGTTCCGCCCTGCCTTCGCTCGCACCTACGCGACCGTCGAGCCTACTCCCTCCGAGCAGCCCAAGATGAAGACTTTCAAGGTCTACCGTTGGAACCCGGACCAGCCCAGCGAGAAGCCCCAGATGCAGTCCTACGACCTCGACCTGAACAAGACCGGACCTATGATGCTCGATGCGCTCATCCGGATAAAGAACGAACTCGACCCTACCCTCACTTTCCGCAGATCTTGCCGTGAGGGTATTTGCGGTTCTTGCGCCATGAACATCGACGGTGTTAACACTCTCGCCTGCTTGTGTATGTACCCGGACCCGCACACGCGCAATCTCGAAGCATCCGACAGCTCCCGAATGAAAGCTAATTCTTTATCCGTATAGGCCGCATTCCCACCGATACCAAGTCCGAGTCTCGCATCTACCCTTTGCCTCACACCTACGTCGTCAAGGATCTTGTCCCTGATATGACCCACTTCTACAAGCAATACAAGTCCATCAAGCCATATCTCCAGCGCGACACTCCCACCGAAGACGTGAGTTCTCTTACATGACCAACATCACCTACAAAAACTAACAATTGCCAGGGTCTTGAATTCCGTCAATCCCCCGAGGATCGCAAGAAGCTCGACGGTCTCTACGAATGTATTCTCTGCGCCTGCTGCTCAACCTCCTGCCCATCCTACTGGTGGAACAGTGAGGAGTACCTCGGACCCGCCATCCTGCTCCAGTCCTTCCGTTGGTTGGCCGATTCCCGTGACGAGAAGACCGCTGAGCGCAAGGCCGCTCTCGACAACAGCATGAGCGTGTACCGTTGCCACACCATTCTCAACTGCACACGGACTTGCCCCAAGGGTCTTAACCCAGGTCGCGCAATTGCCGAGATCAAGAAGATGTTGGCTGTCTAGATATGTGGATATAAAACGGAGTACCGCGGAATTTTCTTTTTCTGTCCAATGCCTTTCCAGTCGCCTTTCCTCTGTTTCTCTATTTCCTATTTTCTTTTACTTTTTTTCCCGACTACTTCACGCATGTTTCTATAGGTGTAAATTGTGGACCTTTGTTTCTTACAGGAATGCACTGGTAGTCCATTCGGCTGCATGATGATAGCGCAACCTATACCTTTGTATTGTATCTCTCAATCTAAATGTCTGATATTCCCATCTATATCCATATGTATCCATATATATCTGCAATCTATGGTCAACAGCATATTTCCCTAACACATGCTAAGCGAATCCCAATACACCTATCCCTGTCTGGGCTAAGCTCATTCGGCTAAGACCACTAGCACGTTAAAAAAGGCCACCTGGACACTGCCTCCACAAATCGTACTAGGGTCTTGAGCGATACTCAACTGGGCTGTTAGCACAGTTGGTAGTGCGCCCGCTTCGCATTATTGCGAGCGTGCGGGAGGTCCTGGTTTCGATTACCAGATAGTCCACTTTGTCTTTCTTTTTTTTGGTTCAATTCACTACATTTTTCTTGGTTTTATTTGCTTTGTCCTCTCGTTGGGCTGCAGGTAAAACCAGGCTATGAAACCCAACACCGAAACACCGGGATTCATTGGGTCGTTCCAGCGGCCGGCTCGCACGGAGGTGGGTATATCAGCCCAGTTATCGGCCGTGCAGCTGTACCTCGTCATCTACATATCACATACTTTCAAACCAGGGGGGCCCATTGTTCCCAGGCTCATAGACAAGCTGGATTGTGTTCGACCCGACCCTAGCGTTAGATGCGTCTGCATCTGCACGGTGGGCGAATTCGGATAGTACTCGACGAATGATAGCTACATATAGTACCCTAGCGGGCCCCCGGGCGTCATATTATCCAAATATGGTTGTATTGTCTAAATAAGCGTGTTGAATCAGGAAAGAGTTGATTTGTACATTAACTTTGTATTATGCACTATCTATGCACTACGAACCTCGTGGGGTCGGCTCTGTTTTTTTTTTTTCGTTTTAAATTCTGAATCCTTGTCCTGGCCCCTCCTATATAAAACATGGCCGCCCACCGCTACTCTTCCTGGCTATCAGAAAGCAGGTTTGTCTATAATGGATTCTCTGACACTATACGTGTCTGCGTTGGCGTTGCCGTTGGGACTGCTGGTCTTGCGCACTGTGTACCATTTGTATTTCCACCCGTTGTCCAGCTTCCCCGGTCCAAAACTCGCTGCTGTGACCTTTCTCTACGAGTTCTATTACGATGTGGTCAAGAGCGGCATGTACATCTGGGAAATTGAGCGCATGCACAAAAAATATGGTAAGTTATATAGATACAAGATCAACATCAACTATCCAAGCCAGCAAAAACACACAGAAATGCAAAAGTGACTAATAAACTAGGCCCAATCGTGCGCATCAATCCACGAGAAATACACATCAAAGACTCAAGCTACTATGACGAAATCCACGCCGGCGCCTCGCGCAAACGCTCAAAAGACCCTAAATATGCCATCGCCTTCGGCGCGCCAAACTCCCTCGTAGGAACAATAACCCACGACCACCACCGCTTTCGTCGCGGCCTGTTGAGTAACTACTTCTCCAAGCGCTCGGTGGTAGACCTTGGCCCGTCCATCCACGACAAAGTCGACAAGCTAATCGCGCGCTTCGAGCAAGCCCACCAAACCAACGACGTGCTACACCTGCAACTAGACTTCGCTGCGCTGACTGCAGATGTCATTACCGATTACTGTTACGGCTGGAGCTATGGCTACCTGGACGGCGAGAAGGGGTCGCGGAGCAATGACCTCGTCGACGCGGTAAATGGGCTGATGGTTATGTTCCACATTAACCGGTTCTTCCCGTTCCTTATTTCCGTTTTTAGGAGCGCGCCGCCTAACCTACTACGCTGGCTGCAGCCGCAGATGGCGGATTTGTTTGATTTGAAGGCTAGGCTTAGACAGCAGGCAGATGATACTTTACAGAAACAAGGTCTGCAGAAGGTTGATTCCGAGGCGAGGTCGACTATATTTGATGCGTTGACGAGTTTGGAGTTGCCTGAGAATGAGACGACGCTTGATCGGTTGGAGGATGAGTCTGCGTTGTTGCTTGGTGCTGGTACGGAGACTACGGCTAGGTCTATTACTGTTGCGATGTTTTATCTCATCCACAACAAGGAGATTATGGCGAAACTGCGCGCGGAGTTGAAGACTGTGTTGGCGACACCCTTGTCCAAGGCTTCGTGGGTGGATTTGGAGAAATTGCCATACTTGGTGGGTTATTGTTTCTAGGTCATTTCTTACTTCTATTGTGGATTGCTGATTTTGTTGTTCATTGAATTAGACGGGTGTTGTCAATGAAGGTCTGCGTCTCAGCCACGGCATGACAGCCCGACTGGCTCGTGTTTCACCGACCGAACCCATGCTCTACAAGGACTGGGCTATCCCTGCAGGGGTAAGTAAATTATTATGGCTTACTGGCTGTAGCATTCCGGTTCGGTCCCCCCTTTCCTAGAGGAAGTTTCTGATATGTGTTACATCGCAGACTCCGGTCAGTCAGTCGAACTACTTCGTCCACATGGACCCCACGCTCTTCCCCGAGCCAGAGAAATTCGACCCGGAGCGTTGGATCCGCGCTGCAGATAAGGGAGAGTATCTGAGTCGTTATATTGTCTCGTTTACCAAGGGAAGCAGACAATGTCTGGGAATGAAGTGAGTGTTGCTATGTATCACGCAGGATTTCATATACTGACTTCATCTAGCCTTGCCTATGCGGAGATATACTTATCTCTGGCACATATCGCTCGTCGCGTCAACTTTGCGCTGTACGAGACTACTACCGATAATATCTGTGTTTACCGTGATATGGGCATTGGATGTCCGGAGGTCGGTTTGTTTGGTGTTAAGGCTACGGTGGAGGGTCTTGTGGAGGAGTAGGGTTTTTACTACACGTTGTGTAAGTTTTCTCTGTGAGGAAGATGAGTATGATGATGTATGAGACTGGAGCTTGTACTTTTGTCTATTTCAAGGGTCTTTTGCGGTGCTTTTTAACGTGCGTATTGCATATGCAGGTAACCACGTTGTGGGGTATGTTTCACTTTATGTGTACTCTAAGTACTACATGGCTGGGTGATGACGGATGTTTCATTCTGGTAGTTATTGAATTCTTCAATTGCGATCTAATGAATGCACTTCCGATGATATCTATTGTGTATGTCTAAAGATGGAGCAAGAAAGAAATAAAATACGACTGTATCAGCTATCAAAGAAAGTCATGTATAAACCTAACAATGATCACAATAAGGACGTTCGGCACATAAATACATAACTAAAAGAGTGGCGAAATTGAATGAATTCCAACTAGACCACAATCCCGGAGGACCCATCCACATATCAACCCGCTGCCCCATCAGGAATATGGGTTCAAGACGGTCTCAGTAGTAGTCGTGGAGTCGCTGCAGCACTGCCTAAAGTCTCCCGTGCGATCCGTGAGACAGTTATCGGCGGTGAAGTCCAGATCAGACCAGGCGCTAGGCCAGCTTGTGTAGAGCATGCAACCAGGAACCACAGTGGTGTTATGGGTATCATCACCGTCAAACATGGCGTATATGAAAACGCTGCTGATGTGAGCACCGTTATCATTGTGCCACTGATTATCAATATCATCCGGGACGTCTAGATCTGGGTTAGCTTAGCTTCTCGATAAAAGATGACAAAAGAATGCGACTTCTTACTCGAGGTTGGATCCCAGTTCTCGCAGTGCTTGGATTCGTTGACCAGAATGCAGCCGTGCTTGACATGCTATATATCATCTACATTAGTCGTAGATAGAAGTAATAAAAGGCCTTTTCGGAAAACTTACAATATCGGTACCCTTACCGCTACCAGGGTATTCAGCGAGACAGGTTCCCTCCGGTAGGTTATCATCGAGTTGATGCCCTAACCGGGCCTGCCATTCACTCGGTGAGTAACTTATGTATCCGGTGCATTCCGGTGCCTCCTGGGTATCTCCAGTAGGGGAAGGTGAAGGCGAAGGCGAAATAGATGCCACAGGAGAAGCAACCGGGGTACGCGAGCCATGAGTGAGCTGCTCTCGCGCTCTGCAACAGCAAGACCGTTCACCGAGATGACAAGATGAGCCAAAGCGACAACCTGAAGTTCGAAGAATCGCATCTTGAAGTGAAGACCAAATCAGAGGGCGAATGTAGATGATTCAGAAGAGATGAATGATAAACAATTGAATTGGCATGCTCAGGGTGTCCTTTATATATGATTTTTATCTTGATATTGATATCTCTAAACTAGTTGGATCTGATACCACTGTCTAGAACGGGTGAAAGGGAAACTAGCTGTACAGCATAATACCACTGGCTAGAACGGGGGGAAGATAAACCAGTGCATAGTACCACTGACCAGAACGGGTAGAAGTAAACCGGAGGTTTTACCTACCTTGGAAAAGATCAGGTACATCTCTTTAATTCGGAAGAATCATGGGAGGTCTGATTCTTCTAAATCATAAAATTAGAACGATTTACTAAATAGTGAAATAGTGAGGGATATTCCAGGGGAACCTGAAAAGTTGCAAAACCGAGGGACTAGTCCTAACTGAGAATGCTTGGCGTCGTGATCCATTATGTAAACATGATTATCCGGGCACCCCATACAAAAATTAAGAAGTGGAAGAACGAGGTACAAATTAATAAGGTGTGATTGTACTAGCGACCGTTATTAAACGGTTTATTTATAGTAAGATTATATCGTTATATTATATTAGCTGTTTGTTCAAAATTTATCTTATGTCCACCGCTTTTTTGGGCTATTTTCAAAATTTATGTTAAATAAAAAGGCATTATATATATTACCGAGTTGTTAAAGATATAACTCTTGTTAGGTGTTGGATAGTATAGTTATCGAACGGTTGACTTCTATCCCTCCTCTAATATATGTAGGTCTTCTTATACAGATACAGAAATATTCCTTATATGATGTACACCGTAGTGCAATATTTTAGCCAGGCACGATGAAGAGCCCAGTGGTCGAACCGATCCCAGGAAACACAATGCATTCATTATATCCACCCATTTTTGATATTAATTTTAGCCTATCATAAAGAATATATTAAAGAATATTAGTTTATTAACTCGTAGTGCCTACAGCGGTATACATACGAAGTACGTACTTCATCCAACATTGGAATGTTGCTACTGCGGTCTTTATTAAAATTGGCTCCAGATGACCTATTGCGGTAAAACCCCACCCCGCAACCGAGCATTTAATGAATTGAACAGTAGATTCAAGATGTACCAAAACTAGGTTCTGCCCATATTAAGCAAGCCATCAAGTTAGGGATAGGAGCGGGATCATGCTCGATGTAACCCCACACACAGATCACAACACTGCATACACGATCAAATCTAAAGACACTGATCAGTTCTGACGCGATCCTGCGAATATGTGACTACAATGCAGAAATAAGAAAAGTACATGTAAGCAGTCTCTATGCAAAGTAAGCTCGTATATATCATGGACTGATTGGCCGGCGCTGCAAGGGGTAGTTAGTGTTGCTAGGGGATACCTCCTGCGTGCCAGAATATCCCCTACACATTCATCTCCCTTTGAAGGAAGTTTTGTTAAGGTCTGATCACTTTGTGTGTTCGGGCAAGAATATCCCCAAAGGGTTTCTGCTATACTTGTTATAGTAGTACGTTTATACAACGTAGTTTACTGTTTCTGGGGACCATCAGCCTAAGATAGACTTGGGTAACAGTTGGGAAAAGCAGTCACATTTATTGCCCTAGATTGTAAAACCTACATATTCTTGACTCGCATCCACGAGGGAACTGAAAGGGCTTCATGTGCGCCACCATGTCACATTACCTCCGATATAATCTAGCCGTTAAGTTTGCACGTTTTGGCTCCTCCGCGCATAAAATGTTGATCGTGGGATTTGATCTCCCGAATATGACAAGCTTTTCTTTTCCCTGGGCAGGTCTCTAGGCGATCATTCCACGGGAAGCCAGCATACGCGGCATATGGAACCCTTTGCAACCTTCCGATAGGCATAGGCTCCCTGCTATGTGGACGTCATCCCAGCGATGTTGATCCCTATCAATAAGAGCGCGAGGCATGGGAGATGCAAAACAGCAATCATAACAGTCCATCCAGAGCCTTATATTGCCTACATAAAGACCATTATAACCCTTCCATCGATGATTAGCCATTCCTTCATTTGCCTCTCTGACCATCTATACCCTCATTTATTCCCAAGACCAAGGTCACTATACCAATAAAAATGCACGTCTCATACATCTCTCTGGCGCTCTTCGCCATCGGTGCTATCGCCGCCCCCGCCGCTCCCTCTGGTCCCGCTGCTGCCAAGCCCAGCAACGACTTCGGAGACGTCACTGGCGGCTTCCCTTTCAACCCAACAGGCTCTTCCAGCATTGAAGACAACAGTGATGGATTTGACGACTTCCCCTCCGCCCTGGACGCAATGCACCAGGCCTTGGCTGAGAAGCAGAAGTCCGCTGAGGCCGCTGCGCACTCATCCACCACCCACGCCGTGCTAGCCAAGCCAACTTCCGCCCATGGAGTCGCGAATTTCCCGAATCCTGCCATCTCCCAGGCCTCGCATCTCCCTCACCCCTCGCCTAGCAGCTCGCAGAAGGCTGCCCCTACCGCCTTCCCCACTCCTTCCCACGGCGCTATTCCCACCCCCGCCAAGGGCAGCTCTGCTTCTCCTTCTAGCGCAATTCCCACTCCTGCCGCATCCGCTGCTCCTGGCCCCCTTGGCGGCCTTGTTGAGAACCTTCCCGTTGTCGGAGGTCTCGTTGGCGGTCCCCTGGCTGGCCTCGGTCTCCGCCGTTAAGATTATTGTTTCGCTATGATCTCAGTGCGGTGTGGAATATTTATGTATCGAATGTTGATGCTGGTCACTTCCGCTTCCGCTCCTTTTGTACTTCCGTACCTCTTTGACAATCGATTGGGGCGCTTTTTACTTTTTCTTTCTCATGAAATCTTTCATATATCCAATTGCGTTAATTTATAGGAACCGTTTTGGCTCTCCATACAATCCTGAATCTATAAGATTATCACACAGAATTTGTCTCAACAAATAAAATTTAAAACCCCTCCAACCTCATCTCTAACTCGACGGGTATTTCCCCCCAGACCCCAACCGATCAATGCACCCCTCAACAGCCTTCTGCATAGCATTGGTCGCCTCCTCCAACAACGTCGTCAAAGGCACTTTCCCAGCCATCTCCGCCTGAACCCTCACATACTCATTATTCAACACCTTATTAATATTCACCTTGCTAACCCCACAATCAATACACTTCTTAAAGATCTCCTCAGTAAACGGATCCGCCCCATGAAGCACAAGCCTCACCTCCCGACCAACAGCCTCATTAATCGACTTCAACCTCTCATACTCCAACTGAATCCCTCTGGGACCATACTCCCCATGAACATTCCCGAACGCAGGCGCAAGCCAATCAATTCCGGTATCAACAAACTCCCGACTCTCCTCCGGCGTCGTAAGCAATCCCTCAAGATCAGCCGTATCAGCAACACCATCCTCACCACCTTCAATCCGACCAGGCTCCGCCTCTGTCGCGATCCCCCGCGCATGGCAGTACTCCACCAGCTCGCGCGTCAGGGAAAGGTTTTCCGCTTTCTCGTAGTGGGACATGTCGACCATAATGCTATCAAATCCGCCCAGATCAGCCGCATACCGGATTATCTCTGGTGTTTGCGCGTGGTCCATGTGCACGGTCACGGGCACGCTGGCTTTGCGCGCGGCTTCGGCGGCGGCGTGGACGAGGAGGCCGTCTGCGTAGTGGATGGCCCATGGGAAGAGGAGGATCATTGCTGCGGAGCGTTTGGCTTCGGCGGCGCGGACGGTCGCCAGAATGCCTTCCACGTTGTAGCAGCACATTGCGGGGATGCCATAGTGGTTTTCGGAGGCGTGGTCTAGGATGCGCAGGGCGCGGTTTTCTTGGAGGGTCATTTTTGGTTTGGGTGGGTGTGAGTGGGAGGGCGAGGAGATGGTTTCGTGGGAAATGAGGGGTTTGTAGTTTCGAGATTTACTGTAAACCGGAGTCCGCGGTGTTATATAGTCTCGTTGTGTTGTCCGAGTTGGTCGCTTCACATCCGAGTGTCGGAGTTGCTCCGGAAGCTACGTCACTTTGAGATATTCGCCAGGGCCGGCGGAATTTACTTTCATATTAGCCCTGAAAAGATGATGGTAGTGCTTTTAATTCCCAGACGGTTAAATTAAACTAGTCGTCTTGAATAAATGAGTTCATTGTTGTTACTAACATTGGAATGAGGCAACAACAGGCCCTTCTGCACTTATACCCCCGCTAATATGGAAAGTGCATAGATGGGAGCAGTATTTCTTATTAGGTTTTGTTGTAAATGTTAAGCATAAATATCACTGCTCCGTCAAATCAAACCGAAGGACCCTTGATTAGCCATTCAAAATAATACAAAAGTGATGTTTGGCCTGAGATGTCGGCCAACCTCCGAACTTCCATCAAGTACCACTTCCAACAAGCACAACAAAAATCACCAGACTCAAATCAATTAACCGGCAATCAAGAAACAATCAAATTCCAGAATTGGACCCTGGCAAAGCCATCAGTCCTGGAAAAAGCCAAGGTAAACCCCTCGGACTTCCACCGAACCATCCCGCGTTTCCCCCAGCATCTTCCCCTCATAAAACCCCCACGCAGCTCGAGCCAGTTTATTTTGTTTTATACATTAACAATCGACATTTCCCCAGGAAATATTCTCCAGTGACTATTCTATTCAATTCAATTCTATACATTAATTCCTCGTCTCAACAACCAACAACAATGTCCAAACCGTCAATCGGCTTCGTCGGCCTAGGCGCCATGGGCTTCGGAATGGCCACACATCTCGTGAAAGAAGGTTACCCAGTACACGGCTTCGACGTGTTCCCAGCCTCAGTAGAGCGCTTCAAGGCGGCAGGCGGAATACCAGCATCGTCACTACAGGACTCGGCAAACGAAAAGGATTTCTATGTTTGCATGGTAGCTTCAGCGCCGCAGGTGCAGAGTGTTCTTTTCGGTGATGATGGTATAGTTGCAGGTAAACACCACCCCCACTCCAACCCCCTCAAACCAGAAATATAAAATCCAAAAAGATACATTTGAAACATGAAACAAGAAATTAACTCATATGATCCAAAGCCCTCCCCCAAAATGCAACCCTCCTTCTCTGCTCCACCGTCCCAGCATCCTACGCCCAATCCGTCGCTGCAGAGCTCGCTTCCCTCGGCAGAACCGACATATCTTTCATCGACGCACCCGTATCCGGTGGCGCGCTTCGCGCCGCAGCTGGTACATTGTCAATCATGGCCGGTGCACCAGATGCCGCGCTCGAGAAAGGCCGGTTCCTGCTACAGGAGATGTCAGACGCTAATAAGCTATACCTTGTCCCTGGCGGGATTGGCGCAGGTAGTAATATGAAGATGGTGCACCAGGTTCTGGCAGGTATCCATATCCTTGGTGCCGGTGAAGCTCAGGGCTTCGCGGCGCGACTGGGGTTAGATGCTGTGAAGACCGCTGAGGCGATTAAATCCAGTCCGGCTTGGAGTTGGATGCATGAGAATCGGTTGCAGAGGATGTTGGATGAGGATTGGCATCCTGGTGCTAGTGCTTTGACTATTATTCTGAAGGATGTGGTAAGGATATTTCGATCTTTGTTTATTTTATTTTTGGAGTGGGTTCGGGTTTAGGGGCGAAATTAATTTGCTAATTGAGTTTCCGATCAGGGGATTATCACGACCTCTGCCCGACAAAGTCAATTCCCGACTCCGCTGTGCTCCACTGCTGAGCAAGTTTATTTGTCGGCTTTGTTGCAGGGTTATGGACCTGTTGATGACTCGTCTATGGTGCGGCAGTACTTTGCTGAGCCGATTACCAAGGTCTCTTCTACTAAATCTGAGGAGGAGACGGCGGAGGCGTTGCAGTTGGTGTTGGATCTGATGGAGGTGACTAACCTCGTTGCGGCTGCGGAGGCTATTTCGTTTGCGCGCTATCTCAAGGTCGATTTGAAGCAGTTTTATACTTTGGTTGGCGATGCTGCTGGTGCTAGTCGGCAGTTTATGACGAAGGGTTTGGAGATTATTGAGGGGCTTGGACAGAGTGCGAATGGGGAGACTGTTGATGGTGCTACTTCTCGTCTAGAGAAGGCTGTGCAGAAGGCGCGCGATCTACACTGTCCTTTGAATCTTGGCAATGCTGCTTTGAGTGTGCTGTTCATGGCGAAGAAGTCTGGGTTAGGGGCTGAGGGGAGTGCCAGTGTGGTAAAGGCTTTTGAACATTAGTGTAATTCCTGATGGTGATGAGATACGAAAGTTTATATTCCAAATATCAATTTTATGCACAGTGCAAATCCTGTCTTGAAGCGTCATTTAATTGCTTTTTTCCCGCTGTAAGCGCGGCCAGCTATAGTTTGACGACATGCTACTTCGAGATGTTAGCCTTACTGGGTAGAAGGACTACTACTTACAGCCACGTCCTTTTTAGTCTGATAAAAGAATGTGTTTGATAATATTATCAATAATAAATACATTGTGTGTGGGTATCCAGAATATTATATCCAACCATGAGAACCAATTAGTATGTACGGCCCAGGAGACCCCCAACAAGTGTAGGGATATCCAAAAGCCAGAGAAGAAAAAAAAAAAAAAAGAAAGAAAGACATCAAGTATACCAAAAATCCAAAAATACCGACCCAAATCTTAAAACGACTTAAACTCATTTCGCATGCCGCACACAGTAAAACATCTAAACCTCAATCTTGAGAGTCTCGATCGAACCAAGCGAAGTCCTCCGATCCTTAATAAACTTAGGCCAAGTATTCGTAAGCACAAGGTACTTAATACTAGCCTCAGCAGCATCAAAGATCGAAGCATCAAAGTCCAAAGGAATATCACCCCAGTACTGAACGCGGTCCTTAATCGACCCCGCCATCTCACCGGCCATAGTCTTCCCAGAGTCGACAGAAGCCGGCGACGGAAGATCAAAAGTGAATTTATCAAAGGGACTAGTGGGATCGCAGTCGCGTTCCTCGCCGTACAAAAGACGTGTCGGTTTCTCAAAAACGTCTTCTAGCTTCCGCAGTTCCTGGTGCGAGATGTTGACGGGGAACTCGGCATGACGGACACTGATAAACTCGGCATAGATGTGCAGCGCGCGGTTGAAGCCTTCGCGAACGATGTCGCGCTTGTTCTTTTCTTGCAATGCGCTGCCGTCCTTGATACACTGTGGTAGTCGGCTGCGCCATTCTGCGACGCTGGTGAGGAAGACGATGTTCTCGCCGGAGAATTCGCGTAGAGCAGAGAATTCTTGGAGTGGGGCTGGGTTGCGCTCGAGGACGTGTTCGAGGGCGCCCATTGTGAGGATGCTGTCGCGCGAGTTGAATGTGCTTGTCGAGCTGTTCGATTTCCAGCCTGACATGATGGATGAGACCATTGTCATGTCGGAGTGGAGGGACTTTTCTTCGGAGCTTGCGGATTTGACCTTAAGTTCCCAGCGTGCGATCGACTCGAGAGTTTCTTGTCGGAGGGATTGGTGGCGCATGACTTCCCAGCAAGGGAGGAAGACTGTGAAGATTTCGATGAACATGATGGATACGCAGATCCTATAGAATAGTTGCATTAGAGTTAGGTCTTTGTGGTTATGTTGGTTTAGAACTTACCATTGAGGAGGAACGAAGACCTTGTTGACTGGGGCCATGGCAGGGACGTAGAGGCCGATGAGCCACATCGGGGTAGCGTGAAGGTTGGAAATAGCACAGCCAATGGTCTGGACTCGCCAGCCGTGGGTATCGTGGATGTTGCGGGATTTCCAGAGGACGACGGGGGCAACGATCCAAGACCAGAAGAACTGCGAGACCACACCGGGCCACCATTCCCATCCTGCACCTTGTGCCGCGAGCACCTCTGCGGGGGTACCATGGACTCCGGTGCCGGGAATACCCCATGAGCTGTGGTACTTGCGAGAGATTACCCACATGAGGACAGTGAGGAACACCTGCATGAGAAGGCGAGTTAGATAAGAGTTGCCATATATATGAGAAGGCGGGGTAACCATACCTGAGCAAACATTGCGATAGCGACGTAAATAAGAATCTTGGTAGTATATCCCAGAGCACGGAAACGGTTGATCAACCCATCCTTGTTTTCCAAGGCAGGCGATTCAGTAAAACGGTGTCCATCCAGAGCATATTTCCTCTGGAGTTTAGCGACATGTTGGAAACGAGTGTTAGAGCCATGGAAAAGCGCCATGCCACAGGGCAACAGAGTTCCCATAAGCCAATAGCCGCAATCACCCGGCAGGATAGTACCGATCATAGTAGCGAACTGGGTCGGGATCCAGTATAAATGAAGAATAGCGATAGAGGTTAACGATAGAGCAAGGCCTCGAATGCGAAGTGTCGGCATATCGCGGTTAGCGATCAGATAGGCCATACCGGCCACGAGGGCGGACGTCCACACGCATGCCCAAACAGCCCACCAGATGGTGACGGGGCCGAGATCAATTTGGACCTTGGACTCAGCCGTGGCACCGTATTCGGACCCCATATCGAACAAAAAATGCAAGTGCTTAAGGAATGTGAGTGAAGTTAGGTAGCGCTTAGTGTCCAGAATGTCGGGTCTTCATGTCCTTATGTACAACATCGTGCATCGACGGGAACTGGAGCCACGGGGTAAGGACTTGCACGAGGAAGTGGGCCCCTAACCAGATTTTTTCAGCGTCGGGTTGTCGATCATTATGGCTGGGATGACCATTTCACTCCATAGTTCTGCTGAACAATATTACGTTGTGGAGACCTTGAGTCGATTGAGGTCAATAACTGCTCAGTTAGGGTCTCAGTTGAGTTTGGTTACTCCATCACTGCGGTGGCTCGTCTAGGTCCCGTCCACGAATGGAGAATATCCACTCTTGCTATTTGTCAATTGAAGACAAGTTATGATTGGTTGGATAAGACAAATAAGATGAAATTCGAGATCAAGATCTCTTGGCACCGAAGTCTCCCCTTTTTTTATTGAACCCGCCCTGGACACTATTGATTTTCTCAAAAACTGTGTGCCGTGAAGGAAGTCGATCGTAGCCCCAAAAGGCAGGCCTCTACATCATGACTATGACGTTTTAATCGTGCACTTACAGTAGAATAATAACTATAATAATAACCACTCCATTCATAACCACCTCTTCACCCTGTTATCGTTAATTCCCGCAAAATCCTAACGTTTCAGACGCAACCTTCCTATGTCCAATTAAAGACATCTTCTACTATTGGTGGAATCCTTAGTTCAGAATCACATGGGATGCAAGATAATAGCCTAGTGGAGTTGGATTTGGTTAAAAAAAACAGTCAGGATGTAGCAGCATCCAAATTTAGACTAGCATATAAAACCCCAGCAGACTATCGTTTTATAAAATCAATCGCGATCAAATTTGAGATTCTATTCTCGCTCTCGTTCTAAGACAAAGGAAACGGGAAAAAGGGAAAAAGGATATATTTTATGCCTCAATACTCCATATACAAAAGAAAAATAAGATTGAAAAGAAAGGAAAGGAGTGCAAAGAAAATATTCCCCCCAAAAAGGAAATTCTGTATCGCACATCACTTAATACGTGAAGGCTCAAAAAGACCCAAAGCCTTCGCCTCCTCCTCGGAGTCCGCCCGTAAATTCCCAGAATACTTAATATCAAATCCAGGAACAAGCAGAACATCCTCAAGGCCCCTATTCACAACCTCTTCTTCAGAACCCGCATACATATAACCGTAATACGTGTACTGCCCCGCCTCAGTGATCGACACATCGGCAACCTCGGCCTCCACACAACAATCCTCATCATGTTCAGGCTCCTTCAATCCCATCTGAAACGCATCCAATTCAGAATATGCCTCAATATACCCATAATAAGTCCCACCGTAGTAATCACCACACTCCCCAGGAACTGGCTCCGCATCACACAGTCCCATACGTCCAACTGCCTCCAGGGAGACCGCACACATGAACCCAGTGTATCGATGACGCACACGCTCCGGCATCGTAAAAAGCCCCTCCTTGCAACACCCCCACGGATGGCTGATATCAGTTAATCCCATTGCCCGGGCGTGCTGCAGATCATCCGCCCGCAACAACCCATAGAACTTCCCGTTTTCACCGGGGATCCGTCGGATATCCTCCAGCCAACGTTTTTCTGCTTCGACCTCCGACGGTGCTTGCATTGCCCCGTAGTAGAGGTGGAAGTCGGCGCGTCGCTCCGCGCAGCACCCTCGCACGTGCATTGGGTCTAGTAGGCCCTGTCGGTTCGCGTCGTCTTCCGAGAGTGCGAGCATGAACCCTTCAGACTCACCGGCGTAATTACCGTAGGGTCGGACTTCTCGAAGTCCTCGTTGATAGGCTTGTTCTTCGTTGGCAAACATACTGCCCATGTACAGGTGCTTCTGCGGCTCGGTGTCTGGGTCTGGGGTTGGTGAGGTATGTTCGGTCTTGGGGGATGTGCAGGTCCGTGGGGAGGTGGGGATGCCGGTGTCAGCGGTGGTTGCAGTAGTAGAATCTTTTGCTTGCCACATTTGGTCGAGGGACTCTGTGTCCCACAGATGAGGGTCCTCTTCGATGCCCAGCTCGGCGTTCCGCTCGCGCCGATCGCCTCGGTCCTTTTGTAGAAGTGCGGTGTCGAGGAGCTTGGAGATGGCTTCCTGTCGGGCTTCTTTTTTGTTGTTTTCTTCAATGCGCTTCAGGACGGTCGCTTCGATACGCTGCTGCACAAGGTCAATGTCAAGAGCGGACCCGTCGCATGAGTGATGGTCAGCTCCAGGGTTATCAACTGCTTCTGCAGAAGGCGTGTCTTTCACAGCAACATGGGGGTCAACTACGTCAGCAAGGTAAGTGTTCACGTCCACATCGGAGGTCTTAACGTCGTGCTGTTCGTGATCAGTGTCTACCTCCCGCTGTCGCTGTCGCTTCTCAAGATATTCGTCAATTCTCAGTTTAAGTATATTATACCTTATCAAAGAGGATCCACAAAGCGACGAGCCAGAACTGTCTGTGTTACAGCTGCTTGTATCGCTGGGAGATTCACATACAGCGTCCTCGATATCTGGAGATTCAGTCTCAACATTGTCCTTTTCATGTCCGCTGTGTGAGAGATCATCCGGATTGGTCCTAACAATTGGAGCCAAAACAGAACCAAGATCTCCAGCCACAACCGTTGAATTAGGATTAGTACGAGAAAACTTAAAAGCCGTTCTAGACGACTTATCAGAACGCGCCAAGCTTCCGCAATCCTCCTCCGATTCGCCGACAACAGCACGCGAGCAGATCTGACCATTGTCGCTGTGGCCAGCACCGTCCGCGTCCCCATTGCCCGAATCATCAACGGCAGCACCCAAGAAGACCTGACCATTGTCGCTGTGGTCAGTACTGCTTGTGTCCCTGTTGTCGTGAGTAGGATTACTCACCATGCGCGCGTTAACTTCGATAATTTGGCTATCATCCATAGCCTCAACTAACCGGTAAGAGTTGGAGGATTGGATCTGGTCGTCTCTATGAGAGGCGAAGTTCTCAACCCACTCGCTCTCGCACTGCACGCACATGCTGGGCTGGGCGGAGAAGAGGATATCGTGGGAGAGTATGATCTGGGTGCAGGATGGGCTGCGCTCTGGACCGGCCAGGCGGAGCTTGTTGGTGTATTCTTGGCAGCTGGTCATACTCCAGTTGGAGATGTGTCCGCAGCCGGGATAGTGGTGGTAGGTGTGTTTGCACATTCTCAAGTAATGGGGGAATGGAATAGATGGGTTGGAAGTAGAGAATATATGAGATGAGATGAGATAAGATGAGAGGAGTGCTCTGTTGCCACATTAGATCTGTGCGAGGGTCGCAGCTTATATATAACTTGGTCTGGGGGCGAGGGAGTCTCCGATGAGCGAGTACAAAGCCGAGTCGATGGACAAAGAAAGGTATGCGATATAACAAAGATAGGGTTAAAGGCATTGTTTCGGTGTTATGGTGAAACTCTTTGTTCATCACTGTCTGTGAAATTGTTTGGGTGTAGAACATATCGCCAAGGATCTTTGGCCTTTTAGTCGTTTTGTTCCAGCTATCCTCAAAGAGTCATCCCCATTGTATCCAAGCCGCCTGACAATACCCATTGTATCCAACTCCGATGACGCACACTGCAAGACATATCTATGTTGACTGGATGCTGGAATGGTTTCTTATAGGTCCAGTCACCCTGATCCAATCGAAATTATAAACAGAAGGTGTGGAAAGATACAAATGCACTCCAATATCCGTTCTTTTTTTTTGATATGTCATGCCTTCCTGCCTCAGGCGGACGTGACCTCTGCTCACCATTATCCTTCCTCCCTTCCCCTCCCTCTCTCTCCCTCTCTGTCTCCCTCCCCCCCAGCCCCGTCTCTCTTTCTCTTTCTCACCTGCCTTCTCTATACATATAAACCCCCAGCTTAGGTGCTTAACCTGCAAGCTGTATTGCTTCTATTTCTCATATCTTTATAAGTCCCCATCACGCCACCTTTCCACCAACTATCACAACCATGCCTTTCGAACCTACAGCATCATCGACCATATATATACTAGCATGTGGACGATGAATCATGATGGGAGTCAACTTCTGGGATAGAAGCTTCTTCCAGTACCCTTCGCCCATGGCTGAAAGTGACTGTGCCCAAATAGCACAATCATCTCGTTCGAGACAGGTGTTTTTTACCGTTCGAGACAGCATATTGGGATCATAACCCGACGCCGCCCACCCTGCAATGGGCGGTTCCGGCTTAGTGAGTTTTTGAGGCGTCATTTCCTGGAGGCAGATGCCAACCAGACAACGTGGCGCTGTAAGACCTGCTTCAGCCCTGTGTGGGAAGGCTCGAAATTCTGCCGAAACCACTTTCTTACCTGGAGGCCAGACATCCCTGACGCAGATTCTAGGGGAACACTATGGCTACTGTTGCGCAGAGTTTAGTCGACATGTACATCTTCAAGCTGGCTTACTGCCTGGTGCTATTACCTATCGCCAAAACCCTGTTGCTTGGATGCAAAGCTCGTCCAGATCTTACCGTTCGCAACTTTCCTACACTTTGACTTTCACTATGATCACTACAAGCTGTGGAACGGACACTGGCCATTTGAAGCACCTACGTCGAAGATGGCAGTGATATCAACTAAATCCTATGTTGGTTCCGGTCCAACTGTTTTCAGTGATGGTCGTCTACCGGAAACCAGTGCTTCGGGAAGGACACCTGTGGACATCGGAAGCATTCAATGAGGAGATTGGAGGGCCTATTGCCGGATTTGAGGCTGCGTACATCTAGTATATTGGGCGGCCTGCTAGAGGAAGCGAGTATGGACTCAAGAAGAAGGATGCTCCTTTCAAGCTCTACTTCATCCATGCGCCAGGTTGACCAAAGGAATGCGCCAATTATCACTAAACAATAACATACAGGTGAGTGCTCGATATCTGCTTCTGTTCTGGAAATTAATATTGACTCATATTAGTTACATCCTCTGTTGGGTCTGGGACCAATAAAGAAGGGGAGGACAGGATTGTGTGACAGGACTAAGTGAAAAGGGGGACAGAGCATTCTCAACCCCATTTATGTGATTATTTACGAGATCGAAGATGGGAATCGATATCTGGTAAGTACACCGCCATAACCTTTCCATGCTCCTGTTACGTGCCAGATCGATCAATGAAGAAAGAGTGCATTCCAACGAGAATAACAAAGCTAGTAAGGAGAGAGAGAGAGAGAGAGAGAGAGAGAGAGAGCTGGCAGAGCATGGGGTTTAAATAGTAGAGCGCTCCCCCATGCTAGCAAACAATCAAACATCCCTCTTTCCTAATTAGGCTTAGTAGCTATCACCCGATTAGGCATAATAGCAATCTGTAGAACAAAGGAAAGAGAGCAAACGAATGTGATGTGCAAACAAGCAAGCATGTGACAAAGGAAATAATGTAAGCGAGCGTAATGCATGCATAACATGCAGATCGTGACACCTCCTCGCTAACTTGAATAGCACTACTCCGAAGAGACAGACCAAGTTCGTGGAGAAGGTGACCCAACTATGTCAACTATGTCAACCAAAAGAGCCAGGAATATTAACTTCCTGGTCGAGTAGGACAAGTTCCAAGCCGAGAGGACGGAGGCACTGACCAAAGCGGCCTCAATACAATTACCCGGACGAGATTTCGGGGACGTTCTATAGAAATGGCGGGAATCCAGGCTGCCTAACTGTTCGATTCACCCCGACGACAATATACCGCATGAACCAAACTGTGCGTTGGATATGTTAAATCCATCCACTGACATGTCGTTTCTCTGAACGTATGATTATTAAGCGGCGGTTTGGCCGAGTGGTCTAAGGCGATTGAGTACGTTTCTCTTCAACAAATTGATCCACAAAAACATTCACTAACAATCTCCACAGCTAGAAATCAATTCCGTTCGCGGGCGCATGTTCGAATCATGCAGCCGTCGTGCTCAATCTTTTTGTATTTTTTTTTCTTTTTATTACATAAAAAGAATATACGGTTTTCAGTAAGGACTCTGGAAGTGTTTAAATGTTGCTTTCTTACAAGTCTGTCTATAGCACATCATAAAATATATTACAATTATAACTCATTTCGCAAGCAAGTCCTCCCATTGCCGTAATACCAGTATTTCCAACACAAAAGTATCATCTCGAAGACATCCAGATCTAACTCCAGGTAAAACCAGCCAGAACAACTAGAACAAGTCACTCAACCCTCCAAATCCGTCAAACACCTAACCCCAGAGTCCATCAACCACCAAGCAGCTGTCTCATGCATCCACTTCAAAACAGGCCTCTCCAACGGCATCTTCCTAACCTCATCCGCTCTCTTCCACATAACCGTCTCACTACAAAACACAACCTCTCCCTCTCCCTCCCCCTCCAGACCACTACAAAACACAACCTCCCCCTCTCCCTCTCCCTCCAGACTACTACTTTCCTCATAACTAATCGCCAACCTCCCCTGCACAAAATCCACCGTCTCCATAGTAATCTCAAACTCAACCCGGTTCCTCTTCCGTGCCACAACGCGATAAACCCCACAAACCAAATCCCCAACCTCAAAGTCCAACGCGGCAAGATACCCCGCCTCGAAACTCTGCTTCTGCTCCGGAGTTTTACTGGCCATGGCAAGCATAAGCGCCTGCGGGAACCGCGAGAAAACCCTCATGTTGCGGCGCACGAGTTTTGTGAAGAGCACATCTGTGGTCTCGCTTTCGGGGAGACAGGCTCGTGGCACAGACTTTGAGGCGTAGTCATAGAGCGTAAAGTACTCATCGCAGAAGACGGTTTCTGGAATTGATTCTATACTTGGTTGTTTTGTGGCTGTGGAGAGGGTTCCAAGGTGCGATTTGTGCGCTATGCGTTTTGATAGGCGCTCATGGAAGATGTAGAAGTAGATTGCCGAGGAGCTGGTTATTATTGCCGTTGCTGTGAAGATGAAACGGATCATTTTGCTTTTGTCTGAGGTTGTAAAATGTCTACAATCGAGGTCTTTGGGGTTTCGTGATTTCGTATTGAGAAAAATGGATGTCAAGTGATCCGCATCATCGGATACGAGGTTGGCTTGGCGCGTTCATCTGTTTCCTACGTTTATCATCATATCTGCCAATTGAAATATTTCTCATAAATTCAGCTTGTTAAACCGTAAGTCAGTCAAATATGCGATCATAACACCGAAATGGAAATAAGTTCACAAGTTGCGCAACGTCAACTCCAACCCCGAAAACGATGACGTCAAATACAAAGTGGTATCAATTCTGGAACAGAAGAAAACAAATCAAACGCGAAGTAGATATGTATGTAAATCCTCACCTCCGCGCCCCATTCTGCAAAACATTTACACGTCCACTATTATGCCATTTGGCAAGCTTAGCACCACACTTCCCACAAGAATGCTCGACATCCTTAAGCGAGGACATCAAGTAAGGGACACATCCGAGACAGCAACAGAAGCAAAGAATAGCAGCCCAGCCACTGTAACGAAAAAAAAAAGGTCAACCACAAAATCCGATATTTCAACTGTTTAGGAAATCAAACTTACTGCGTAGTCCCACCACTAACAGCCTCGACGCTAGTCATCTCCCGTTCTCCACAAACAGGACAATCAACCGGGCACGGCGCAGACTGTACACAGTGCAGCGGTACAACGGTGGCATATCCACTGGGATGGCCAGAAGGCGTGTAGTACTGCTGCGGGTGACCCTGGAGTTGTGCTTGCGCTTGCGCTTGTGCCTGTGAATACTGAGGCAGGGGCTGGCCCGGGTACGTCTTCTCGGGGGGAGTAGCCATTGATGTCGGCGCGTCGTAGGCTGGTGCTTGGCCGATAGAGTCAGGTTGGTGAGGGTATTGTTTTTCTGAGGGGCCGTTTATTGGGGTTGGCGTGTAGCTTGTGTGTAGGGTGGACGGGAGGGATTGTCCGGTGGAGCTTGGGCTAATTGGGCCTTGGGTTTGATGGTCTGGGGTGACGACTTCTGGGGCTTCGCTATATGTTGGGGCCGGTGCTAGGGGTTGTTAGTTATTGGGTACTGTATGGGGATGTGAGGGGGTTGATTGCGTACTAGGTGTTGGCTCGGGGTGTTGGATGTGTTCTGGCATTGTTGCTGTTGACTTTTGAGTCTGGGGTATTGGGGAGAGGTAGTTTCGTGGTGATGCCGTGATGTTTCACTTGTGTAATGGGGGTGGGAAGGTTTTTAAGTGAAATATGGCAGAATTTCCAGATAATAAGATAAATGATAAAAATAGAGATATGATCGTCAAGTCAAGGGCTAATATGTAAAGTACAGCTCGTATTATAGTGGATACCGGGGGAATTCCACATGAGAGCACTGCCTTCAACGAGTTTGGGAGATGCCAAGTCTAAGCCACAGCTTTGTACCTTGCACATTGATGTTTTGAATGAGGGTTGAAGTACTACGGACGGAAATTGTAGCCAGAAGACTTTAGGACCTCAGATACTATTGACGCGACTCTATACTCGTATCCTGAATTGACGAGATTTAGGATACATGAAATACAGGAATCGTCTAAAAGATGTATATAGTACGGAGTATTGTAAAAGGCTGTTGACAGGAATGCGGCTCATTTTGCGACCGATTTCTGTTTGTATCAGGTCCACATGAAGGTGAGATACTGTCCTGTGTTTTGTATAACATGCTAGAGGTCGCAGAAGCCCTACAGATAGTGCAAATCCATATAGTGCAATACAAGTCTGTTGAGCTTAGTATATCGCAGTTAATTCTACATATAACTATCATAATTGTTCTTCTACACTCCAGACAACCCCGATCGAAATCCAAATCCCGCCCATTTGGACCCCTGGCATTATTACACCCGATGTGGGCAATATCGTGAACGCCAACCCAATCACATGGCCACGGGCAGCTCCATAGCCGATCAATGCCTGTTTGGGCGCCCGTCCGTGAGCCTTTCAAGGCTGAGTCGTAGGCTTAGGCGCAAATGCTTCAATCATGTAGATACTCGTGGGGCTTCGGGATATTTGGCCCCCAAATACTATTCGGAATATGATGTATTTTGATTGCGATCATCTGGTGTTATTGTGTTACTATGCCTATCTTTTTAGCCTCTGGTAGCAATGGTACCTATAGACATCTCATTCGCACATTTGAAACAATATAGAGATAAAATCATGATCCCAACTCGCAACTCCAAAACATGGCCTGCTAAAAATCAAGAGAGCCAAACCGAAAAAGAATCAAAATCGCTTCACGCTAGATGCTACATAGATATTATACGCATACTCCATAAATCATAAACCCATCAGAAATACTGATACCTCACCGGCCCCCCTCCCCCAGGATAATACCCATACTGCGCAAAAACCTCCAAAATCTCCCTCCTCTGCATTCTCCCTGCAAAAGCCATAACTGTCTCCGTCCTGCGAACCCCTCCCTTAACAAACGGATCCGCCCCACGCTCCATCAAAAGCCTAACCATCCCCACCACATTCGACTGAACAGCCTTATATAACGGCGTCTGCCAAGGATACCGCATAAGATCAACCTTCGCCCTGCGATCAAGCAACAATCTCGCAACCCTCATATTCCCATTCAAAGCCGCCACCGCCAACGCCGTATCCCCCGTACTATTAACAGCATTGATATCCGCCCCGCAATCTAGAAAAAGCTCCACAATCCGGTCCTGTCCGTACGCGGCAGCTTGCGAGAGCGCCGTCTTGCCAATCCCCTTCCCCGAATTCACATTCGCGCCCGAGGCAATCAGTATCCGTACGATGCGGTCGAACCCGCGTGTTGCGGCGATGCTGAGGGCCGTCTCGCCTGTTAGGGCCTGGGCGTTTAGGTCTGCGCCGTATTCTAGGAGTAGTCGGGTTGGGGCTTCGTGGCCGTAGGAGACAGCGGCCATTAGGGCTGTTGTGCCGTCGTCTTTTTGGGAGTTGGCATCGGCGCCTTTGGAGAGGAGGGTTTGTACGGTTTCGTCGTGGTTGGCTTTTATGGCGGCTATGAAGGGTGCTTTGGAGCTGGTTATTTCCCAGAGGATGCGGCTCATGCGGTGGGGCTTTTTTGAGTTTCTGGATACTTTGAAGGAGTCCAGGTCTAGTGAGAGTTTTGGTGGCTTGGGCGAGGTAGGTACTTTCACTGGTATTGGGAGGTTTGTGCCGTCGTCCTTTTGTGAAGGGGGCTGTTCTGTGAGAACTGGGATGGGGAAGTTCTCGACTGGTAGCGCTTGTTTCTGTGTATCTGTGCAGTCTTGCATGTCCAATGTCACTGGTATTGGGAAGTTTTCTTCTCGTATAGTCTCTTTTTCTGGATAGGGCTGCTCTGGGATTGAATATGAGCTGTGCTTGTCCGAAAATGAGAACCCTTTTGGCGGGAGTGGGAGGAATGGAAGACCAGGTAGTTCGTCTGCTAGCCAGTCCTTGTCGTCCAGGCTTCTCTGGCGTCCCAATTTCAGGGCTGGTTCTGGTACTGTAGACTCAGTGACTCTCCTTGGAGTCGTGTCCTCGTTCGTAGATAGTAAGTCATGTGCTATCTTTCGAAGAGTCGATATCACGAAGTTCCGGTTCAACATCAACAAATCCGAGGAAATACCAGTAGCGACAAACTCCCCCTGTAGCCGGGCCCAGACACCATCTTCCTCAAGCTTCGAAGAATCATTCAAAACATCAGAGACAACCAAAGCGTCCCTATTGCCAGCAGAAACGTCATTGACAAAACACCTCAGCGCGTGCTCAATAATCTTCTGCGATGATCTGTATGAATGTTAAAACTCAGACCAACGCACACACAGAACATAGCGAACACACATCATCATATTCAAATTCACCTCGGTAATCCCAAAAATAACCGACGAGAGACGCGCGCGAATATCAGAAACCAGACTCTGAGCCCCGAGCGTATCTGGATGTAACAACAACTTCTGCAGTTCCAGCAGAATGACATGGCAGCTGTGCAATCTTTTTTTTAGGACTGCAAAGTGGACGCATTCTGCGCCTAGAGACGATGTATACGTCTCGGTTGCGCTTAGCACGGCCAGCAGTAGACCAAGTTCGTTTTGGGCCTGGTTCGTTAGGCTGGTTGACCCGCGCGTTGACTCATACAGGGAGTCGGCTAGTAGTCGGATTGCGGTTGTTTGGTGGCATGGTGGGTGGCTACCTGCCGCCGATTGTAGAGACATGGTGTTGGGCTTTGGGATAAGCAATGCGACTAGAGCTGGAGTGCTGATGACATCCAAGTGATTGGGGGGCTCATCTGGAGGGGCCCGTGCAGCATCGGGCGGTTTTTGGCCCCTTAGGGGTCCGATTTATTTTTTGGTGATTATGTCAGGGTATGGGATGTGATGTATATTTTTCGAAGGAAATAAAAAGGAAAGAGACGTAATTAAACAAAATTTAGGCGAATTATTAGGACACAGGGAAGAAGATGGGCACGAATCGGATTTGAGATCAGATTTTGCGTAACATGCAAGGGACATGAGATTACAACCTCCCTATTTATTCTCAACTCTAAATTAGTCTATCTACTCCGTATAGTTTTTGGCTGGGAGATATTAGAGATAGAAAATTTAAAAACTACGCCCATTAAGACTTAATCCTACGTTGGAGGGTTACGATGGAAAGTAAAGTCAAACATCTGAGATACACCTGGTTTATTCAATAACAACTAAATAAGAATAGTCGGCCGCTTATGCGGCCTTGCCATGTATTTTTATTGGTCTTTTGGATGCTCTTTTTAGATGTATACGAAGGCCATGAAAAAAAGCATATTCTGTGCAAGAGACTTCTATAACAACCCAACAAGTAGAAAACCCCAAAGAAGCTCACGCGCGAGAAATGCTCTGAAACGGAACGCCGCCAGTCATCTCCAAAGGCAGCTTATCACTAGAGAGCAAAGCACTTGTATCCGCGCGGCAATCATCCAAATCCGAAGATACATAAAAGTCAACGCTCGCCTTCGGCTCTGGAAACAACTGATCTGCCTCAAGCTCAGCAATGGCCCGTGTCAAAGGGGCCATAATGCGGTCGCTACACAGACGCTCGAACTGGGCCAAGAAATGGTCCGTAGGCCTCTTACGGACAGTGCGACAATCCGGACATGTGCGAGCCATCTGCTCACCCAGTACAAAAATAGCTTTCAGCAGCTTCACTAGCTTGTAGAGGGTTGGAATGATCTCGGAGCGGAGACCGTCTCCGAGACTCAGGAATCGAAGTTCCTCGTAGAGACAGGACTTGAAGCAGGCGCATGCGATGAGGAATCGCTTCTCGTAGTTCATGTTGTCGATCTCTTCGTTATTTGGGTATTTATTCAAAGGCATGTTGATTATCTGTGGTGAGAAATAGACTGGAGGACAGATTAGCAGGGTGGATTTGTGTAGGTCTGCTCACCTAGAATGTTTTGTTTTTGTGGATGATGGGAAGATTAGCTCGAAAAGATGGAGAATCCCATGTATTTATGCATTCGTGATTGATGTTGACTGGGTTCATTGGACAAAAGGCTTTTTCATTGTAAGCAACAAAGGAACAAACGCCGTATCTCTCATGGATCCTTTGTCGAGTCTTTGGACAAGACAAAGGCGGGTGCTCTCGTTGCGGACAGACATAATAGTACTGGTGGTTGAAATTGAGGTGAGCAAGCAGCCAGACTACTAAATTGGCGTCTTGAATTCACTCCGTATGGCATCGAGTAAGGTCGGGAGTGTACCTCATGCGGATAATGAAGCCAAGGAAGAATATGAAAGCTAGCCGTGGTTGCTGTGATTCCATGACGAATTTACAAAAGAGCATCTAAAAAGAGCATCTAAAAAGAGCATCTAAAAAACATGACGAGGCCGCATTAGCGGCCGACTATTCTTGTTAATAATAAATTAATAATCTATACCCATACCTAGGTAGTACAAATTTCACTCGTACTAAGATCATATCTAGAGAAGGGGATAGCATATGTCCGCTTTTACTCCTTAGTGCATCTTTCTTAGTATTCTTAGAAAAGAAGAGTCCTTCTATATCCTTCAATATTACCGATCTCAATCTCCTTGGTAATGATATCTTAGATGGGAGAGATCATATAGGTCTCTAGAAATGAGTATGGTAAAATAGGCGGTAAACAAATTATATGGGTTGGCGCGATGGCGTCGAAAACCTGCCGTAGGTTTGACCCAAAATTGAGGAGAAAAAGGAACCACGCTCCCCCAAGAAGTGTGGTGTAGTCAAAGGCATAAGGCCACCCTCCTTAGGGGTTTGATGGCTAGGAAAGACATGAGGGACGGCGGAGATGAGGCGAGGCGACCTGAGGGATAGAAATAAAAAGGCTGACAGATTTAGACGCTAATGAAAATCATGGGTTAGTATAGTGACTAGCACTGGTTTGAATGAGACGTTCGCGATGATGTTTATATGGGCTCTAAATGCTGATTATTGTCAAGGTAATGACTTGGTGACCTAGCCGGTTAGTTCTATAACGGGCAAGTCACTAAGCTCCTCTTTTGGCCAAATCAAGCGTCAGATATAAGCATTAGGTACAAAATGTCCATTGAAACAATGCTTCAATGTCTCTCGAACCAAGCTAGTGCTTGATCCTCCGCCTCATCAGCCTGGTTGCTTGCACCGCCTATAGTAACACTGGCTCGCACACAGAATCCATGACCGGCCCCTTCATAGACCTTCACCTCTCCTTTTGTCGATTTAGCTTCCTTCTCAAAAACCTGTTGAATCTGCTTTATCTGTGGAGGCTTCATAACCATGTCCTTATCGCCAAGGGCAAAGCTAATAGGAATGACAATCTTCTCGATATCACTGGGGATCTCGAGGTTACTGGGATGACCGGTGAACCCAGCATTAAGAAGAGGCTTTCCGTTGGAAGCGGTGTCGTCCCCGAAGCCCAGATTTACCGTATGCTTTCCTCCCCAGCAGAACCCAGCTGCATAGATAGGAAGCTCGGAGCCCTCGTTTTCTCGCACGGACTTGAAGAAGTCTCTCACAATAGGCCACGCGGTCTCGAAAGAATTGTGGTATTTAAAGGGGATGATTTGAGTCATCACAGAGGCCACATAATAGCTATTTCTCGATTTAGCGATGGTTCTCTTAACGCATCCCGGTATTATATCCGTGGATCGTATTATGTTATTGTGACTTACGGCTTCATGAGCCAAGTTGCTAGTCCATCTGTTCTGAGTAACTCTCTGGTATTATACAACATGCTGACCGGTGCCGCATGCCCTGAAATTGGGATAAATGTCTCAGCGGGTGATTTCTTCGAGGTATATTTGACGATGCTCATACTTACCATTCATGAAGTCGGGAAGGTAGACGAGGTACTTTCCCTTATCGGCATAGTTATCGGCCAGGATACGGTTATTCACGAATTCCCATCCGAAGGCGTCGGGAACTATAACGATAATTCCTCGGTGGGCTGCATCGTCGGAAGGCTTGGTGGTGCAGGCCTTTAATCCATGTAAGGTGGTGACTTCACCTCGTGGAGTACCTTGATGGATATGGCCGTTGAAACATTCAGGACACGACATGTTGCAAGAAGGGAATTGATGGCGGAAAAAGTGAGGCTGCTAACTGATTTAAGAAGCTTAGAAGTAGAAATCATAGGATCACATGCGGCTCGAAATGCTGACAGAACTTGCCCGGATCGGGACGCCGAATATCGTGACGCGACATCTCAGGCGAGAACTATGCTTACGCATATGCATATACTAGCCTATTTTAGGGTAAGGCCTGCTAATATCAATAATTAGTATTAATCCATTCCCTGGACGTAGTTTGTAGCATATTCTATATTTATTTAGTTGTATGAATTTAAATGAATAACCGGGTCGTCGAACTGCGGCTACCGCCTTCGCGGTGTCCGGGTTCCCGGGTCTAATTGCATCCCGGGTCTAATTGCATTTTTGTCCACCAACACCAACTAATTAATTGAATTTAAATAGCATCACCTTCTAAATCAACACAATAAAGATCATCTATCCATTCCCGGGCCATTTCTGCACCATCATCATCCTCAATATCACCCGGGTTTTCAATGTCGCCGTCGTCAATCGCTTTCAAAATAGCTGCTTCCCGCCAGGCTTTCTTAGATCTGTTGAATATCTGTAGTCTTTCTCGGTCGGCACGGTCGGAGATATGTTTTTTGCAGTCCTTTACTAAACGAGGGCCTAGTTCAGGCAGCCTACGCTTTGTTTTAGCAGTATTGGACTGCTTTTTCCGTTATAAAATGCGAACATTGTCCTCCGCGAATTGAGCACTAACCTCGGCAAGAGCGAGTCCACCTTCTAAAATGCGAGAAAGACTATCCCGTACCTTCGGAGAAATTGTAGTATCGTTTTGTATATACTTTACGACCTTACTACTCGCTTTTCGGAGTTTTTGAACGGTTATAGGTAGTGAATTTGGCAGTGAACTTGATAGTAGGGGTGGTGTCGTTCTAGATATAATATCATAAACTATAAACCCCGGTATTTCGGGAAGATCATTATCTGTCAACTTCAATTTTTTAAGACCTTTATCTGAATTGATAGGCCAAATTCCAGTTTCTCGGAACCCGTGTCGAATTGTCCGCTCGGTTAATAATCGTGTGCGTATATTATAAATACCCGCGAAGAAATTGGCTTTATATTTCGTATTACTACCCTAAAAAGCAGTCTCGTTATTATATTGTTTATAGTAATACTTTAAGACCGAGAAAGGTGTATTATCGAGAGGTTGGCAACTATATGTTGTATATAGAATAAAGTAGTAAGGAATAATACGTTTTGTCTAACAAAATTCAATAAAATTATAGGTTAAATATAAACTATAATTATCGATTAAAAGAAGACGATATTCCCCCTTTTTAATACGCAATAATATAAATTTATCGAATACCTAGAGCCATACAAAACTAATGATTTTATTAGTCCAGCTATTTAGGGTTGGACAAATTGTGTAGTTATCTGGTAAATTGGTGTCGATAAACCAACTTTCTATATAGAATTGTCCCTTCACTAAAAACTATCGCGGTATAACCTAACCCGTAGCTAAGACACATTCAATACCGGTAAGCGATTCGGCTTAACTACCGGTACTATTGTATAAATTGCCCCGGGCTAAAATAACCTTTTAAGCCTTCCCTTCGCCAATTCGAAACCCGGTTTCGTCGAAATTATATAGATTTCTCGGGCTAATATTGTAGCTTTTGAGCGTAATTTGCAGACGATCGTACTAAGTGACAATATAGCCAGGTTCTGCAGCCTAAAACCGCACTTTCTCTATTAGTTTTTAGGTAAGATACTCAAAGCGTGGTAGTAGACGAGCGATAAAGTCGTAAGCCCAGTTTTTACCGAGTGTCCGAGAGGGGTTATGACGCCGGATAATTTGTAGCGTAGTACATTGAATTTGAGCAGCAGATGGTAGAGAATAAGCCTAATCTAAGGTATCGATCCATAGAATTAATGCCTTTTCTTACTCGGTTTCCAATGCTTCGTTGGGTGAGGTACGGTCGTTTCGAGACTTCCGACCTTTAAGCCGTCCTCTTAATATGCCGTAGCTAATACCGAATTCCTCAGCGATGGCCTTGATGTTTGGCTTCGTTTTAGCATAGAAAGCTATTAAGGCATTGGTAATACGATCTTCCAAATCTGGAGACATAATATGAAGAATTGAGGGTGTAGTGAATTTTTAAAAATAGGTGGTTGGGAAAAAATGCAATTAGACCCGGGACGCAATTAGACCCGGGAACCCGGACACCGCGAAGGCGGTGGCCGCAGTTCGACGACCCGGTTATCGTGTTTATTACTGGCTGCGTGCATCTATTACAGTTTTCGCCCGAACCGTTGTCGCAGGTCGCAGCCCAGAGGCTGTAGCTCCCTGAGAAGCAGTTGATGTGTGAGCTTGTCGGTCAGTCCATCCAGCTCCAAATAGTTCAATGCACCATCCCATGACTCCAGTGCTGTAGCAAAAGGGGCCCTTCGGACTGATTTACGCCAGAGGTCAAGAACGGAGACTGTCGACTCGTACGATAAATGAGGTAGGAAAGAGCGAAGCATCTCTTGATCCGCATCACTAATTGAAAGTCCATTTGAGTTGTGAGGACCTGAGGCCGAGTCGGAATGAATCTTCAGGAGACTATTCCATAAAGCAGATGCAAACTTGCGTGGAACGCGGGCATGTTGAGTGTACAAGCGTAAGTCGTGGTTCAATCTCTCAGCTGATTGCAATATATAACTAAATTTGTTATCCCCGTTGTCAACATCATTGAAAGAGACGGCAGTATTCACTTGATTGCGGTGGTTGTCAGCCTCAAAAGGAGTGAACGTCAATTCAGGGATAGGCTTTGACGTTGGGCTTTGAGAAATAGATATCGAGCAGTGTGATACTGCTAGCTACTCATTGCCCGTGTTAAACACAGCGAACGCCACTGTATCTGATACGAGATACATATGGAGCAGCATAGCCCAGGTCCTGAGCACACCATCCCGCCGTTCCACGGCCGAAGCTGCTGAGTGAACTGATGGTAGGGAGTGGGGCAATTTTGAAAGTCGTGTCAAAAGGACCTTTGAGTCTTCTGATGGCCCTATCGTGGGCAAATTGCCTGCAATTGTTTTCATGTCATAGCGATATCAAAATGACGGTGTTGTTTCTTTGAACCCTCGTGGAATAAGTGGGCGGTTTTGTTGGTTTTTGTTTGACAGAACGTTGTCGGTAGATTGGGCTGCGGTATACATTCTGAGTCTGTCTGGTGTACGGAGTACTGTGGAAGTATATAGTTCGTGTTCGTAGAGAGAGTAGATGGTCCGGGGACCGTTGATGGTTTGCGATCGGCGCTCCGCAAAGCGCCGAATCACAATCGCGTTCGGACTCCGAAAGACAAACAAAGAACTTGGGTTGGAGTCCCCCGCTTAGTCCCCCCCCCCCCTACAACAGCTCCGGCAGGTCTTCTCGATAAATTTTCACATAATGGCACCCTCTCAAACAGTCCAGATCTGGAACCAAAATGGTAAGACTTCGTCTCACGAGTCTTCTGAGCTAAGCAGAACTGACTGAGAGCAGACATGGTCAGCGAACATAACTGGCGATTTTTACGAAGCTCATACCAGGACTACCAATGGCAATCTGTTGACATCGCATTTGCCAATGTCACTGGTGGATGTTTGACTGAAAGGGGCGAACTCGATACAGATTTCAAGGCTCTACGCATCCTCACCTCCCACAGGGAACCGGCGACATTACAGGAAACGGCCTTTGACACCCCAGAACTCCACCACTTCTTGCTACAGACTCTCTTAGCACCGGTGGCCCAGGGTCAAGAGCGGTTGATCAAGTTGATTGTCCCACTGGCAAAGGGATACATAGTGCGATCAGATATCATCACTTTACGACTTCAAGACTGTCCGCTTGTTGATCAGACGAGATCTTTTACAAATCCACTGCAAAGCTATGAAGGGCATTCGAATCCTAGTTTGCTTCTCCACAAGGACGACATCCCCTTGCCAGCAATACTTTCTGCATCGGCAGCCATTATAGTCGTGCAACCGACACCCTTGGCCGATCTGGAGACTGTATCATCGGATTTGAACAGAGAGCTTGGGAATCGTCTCTCTTTCCAGTGGATTATTCCAGAACCAGCATGTCAGAGGACACTGGCATTGGTAGAGGCCAACAGCTCACACCCAGAAGATGGACTAGGTCTTTATACCGCGGCGGAGGCGTTGGGGATCAAGTTGGTCGTCTTGGATAATGCTGGACATTGGCTTGAAAGCCCCCACCACGTGAAGTCATGCGATGCATTTATTCCAACCCGGTTGACAAACCCCCCAGCAAAGGAAATGAAAGATCATATCCTCGACTCTTTACGGGCCTACGGCAAACCCGTGGATGGCATAATCACCTTTGCGGATACATATTGGCCATACGTAGCCGAAGCCGCTAATGTTCTTAGCCTGCCAACTGCGTCTCCAGAAGCCTTCAATATTGCTACAAACAAGTACCATACGAGTGTATTCGCCGGTCATCAAGCTTATCATGCCTCAAGTCTCAATCAAGCCATCTCGATATCCCAAGAGCCCGACTTGCCCTACCCTTTGATTGTTAAGCCCTGTGGGGGGTGGAGTTCTGAAGGGGTGTATCGCGTTGATTCGCGTGACGCGCTTTTGGACGCCGCAAGCGCAATTCTCGCTTCCCGCCACGGACCCGAGTTCGTCATTGAGCCTTATTGCGATGGACCCGAGGTGGATGTCAATCTCGTTCTTCTGGATGGAGAGTTGCTGTTTTTTGAGGTCTGTGATGATTTACCAAAATCAGCAGACGTTAACGGACCAACTGTTGGTGCTTTGAACAATTTCCATGAGCTGTGCAGTGTCTACCCCTCGAACTTACCCGAGGGGGAGATTGAACTGTTGCGCAAATCTTTCCTGGATGTGCTGCTATCACTTGGCCTGAGGAGCGGTGTGATGCACCTGGAAGGACGCATAGAGAACTCCACCGTCCAGTACATGACAAGGGATGGAGTCTCAGTGCTCTCTCAGCGAGTCAAGGATGGTGATACTCCACCGAAGGCATGGCTAATCGAGATTAACCCGCGCCCTCTAGGAATGACAGGCTCCCAAATTGTTGAATCCACCTACGGAATCGATTATTGGGGCCTTGCATTACTCATAGCCGTGGATGATAAGACTCGTGTGCGTGCTCTTGCAAGCCCATACTCCAACGGACCGCAATACACCAGTGTGATGGTCTTTATCCCAGCTGACTTTTCCACATCCTGCGAAGGCATCTTTGATTCAGATGACATCTGCAAGGATCTACTCTCACGGAGATCTGACCTGGGAGAGTTCATCAGTAGGTGTGGTTGTCTTGTCAAGACAGGTCAACGCATTCCGCACCCAAGCACTGGTCGTAACACGTTCCTAGCCTACTTTAATGTATTCTCACGGAAGAGTCACGAAGAGGCGTTAAACATTGCCAAGGAAGTTCGGGAGGCCGTTAGATACACTTTTATTTGACTAGCAGGCAATGAACAGATTCCTTCGGCTACCTGGTCAAGTCTTCTCCCTGTAAAGTAGCAACTAGCGATGCCGCCTTTCGCTCTTGATAGATGTAAGAGTTCCTGAGACGATCTACCAGTCGGCGACCATTCTGACGGCCACTCGGATCTTCAAGGCCATCACCAAGGAGTTCAATCAAATTGCGTAAATGCTGGAGCTCGGCTAATACAACCTGTCTCCAAATGAGGACGGCCTCCTCGCTTTCAGCCCTATAATGACCAAGTGTGAGGGGATCTAGATTTTGCGAATCTCCAGTGGAAAGATCAAGGCTTGAGCTTTTGCAAACCCCCCCCCCCCCCCCCCCCCCCCCCCCCCCACCAACTAGAGACGATGCTTTCGATTAGAATCAGGGCGACTTCAATGGCAACAAGTGCTAGCATTGGACCTATCACAACAAGATGCCACTGTGTGGACTGTATTACTTGTTGGATCTCTTTCGTGCTCGCTTTTACCGTATGCATGATCCTGTCAATGCTTGAGCCAGAATTTCCAAGTTCAGCCTCCAGATTCGACATGATATGAAATAGTGTGCAGATCTCCGGCTTGCTATCCACACTTCCCAGTAAACTAGAGGTCTGGTGCTGCAGGCTGTCGGAAGTGCAGGCGATTCCCGGTCCCACCGCAATTTCATCAGGCGTGGGTGGAAGCGCTGTAGAGACAGGATTCATAGTGGAGGATGGGACAAACCCCATATCCTGCCCGGTTTCCAACCGAGAGGTGTGTTTATCAGTTGGAAGTGGAATATCAAGCTGGGAAATCGCATATCGAAATTCGTCCGTCGGTGACACAACAGGATCCGCGAACAACACATTACTATTGCCAGTGGAACGTGATTCAGCAGGGTCCGGTGCAGAAGAAGGGTTCCAATTGAGAATTTCAGACAAATCTAAATCTAGTTGGGCGCCGTTCGAGCCAGTAGAGGAGAACACCGAAGCCGGCAAAGGTCTATTGGACTCTTCCTGGCTGCTACCTCTTACCAAGTTCAGTACCGTGGAGTCTGAATTTGAGTCACGGCTGGTGACATCCGTGATTTCTGTGTTTGTGGGTGCCTTGCGGCGTCTGGGGCCCTTGGAGCATCTTCCAACCATGGAGACTTCAAACTGACAGGCGTGTCCTAGAAGTGGTAGGTGAGAGGGTGCAATGAGTATGCAACAACACATATCACTAACCAGCACTGAGACATCTCTTGCAGCCTTTCTTTTCGCCACTGCATTTAACCTATCTAATGGGTTGTTAGCGAAACCCTCGGGTGAACATGAGCGGGAATGAAATAAGCACATTTGATCCGTGACACTCATTGCATGCAGCACGTAAACGTTTCCTTGAGCGTTCCATGATTCAGACAGGTGCTTTAGCAATTGTAGTCAATGTTGACGTGATATGAATAGTAAATGAGCCTTGACATTGATATGGTATTTCACGGGGGAGCCGTCGGGCCCAGCATTCGCCAAGAAAACGAGGAAACCAGGCAGATACCTAAATATGGAGTGATCTCCGCATTTTCTGAGGTAGTATCCAGGTTAATATTTATCTAAAAGGGGGACAGATCCCTGCGAGTCCCGTCACAAAACGTGTTTACGTTCCATTTCCCTCATCCCCAATCCCCCATCTCCTTGCTCAGGTGACCGAGAATACGTTATGATACCTTGATATTTGTCTAAGAATATACTTAATACTCTGGCTTCAGTATAAGTCCCCCAACGGTCACGCGACTGTCACGATACTGGCCCCAATTGTCATGTTTTTAACACGCCCGATACTTCGATTACGGCTTATCGGTATTAGATACAGCTGCACCAATGGGATGCCGCCACTCTGATGTATCGTACCTATGTTTGGCTGAGAACCTGGTCGTTTCAAGCGTGAAAAATGGGGTTCTTATCGGTCTAGCCAGCGCGTAACAGGCATTTTATTGATGGGCATATGCTAAGAGACTCGCGGATCCAAGACCCCAGCGTCAGGGATGTCATTTATCCTAAAGAGAATACTTATTTTCTCTCTTGTTCGTGATTATTTGACATGTGAGTGGCGTGATGTGGGGTTTCTCGTAAATTGACACTACTCTCGTGAGAGAAATGGTTATATATTTCATAATGAAATCAGGTACATTCTGTACGGCGTCCCCATACAAAAGGTACCTAGGATACTAAACTCATAATCTCTGTTTTTATCAACAATCTAACTTGCTAAAAGATAAATAAGACTACTAAGATATGGTATAAGATTAGGTAGCTCTAGCACTAATATCAAAATTAATATAAAGTTTGACATATTCCAAAGGACCACAAGATTTCATGTGGAATTTGTGTATTCTGTTTCTTTGATATATATGTCTTACCTATATTAGTTGCAGATTAATTGAAGCACTTTTAAACAATAAATACAGATATATATTTATAAAGGGCTGAGAAAAATAGATGTACCTTTTGTATAGGGACGCCATACAAGATGTACGTACTGTTAAAATTTATTGTTTAGAGGGAGTTATCGTTGGCTAGAGGGCACCAATAGCAGGTGGTTGGCATGGTTACCTAGTATTAATATGAACCCTGCATGTTACAGTATCTCCGCTTTTGTCCGTTTCCAAATGGGCGAGTCGAGGGGGCCTCCCGTCCACCTATCGGACACCCTGAGGACGTCTAAACCCGCCCATAGAGGTGTTTGGACATGTACATCGGTGGGTCAGTTGGATTTTAGCAAGGACTAGGGGTATGTACCAAAGCGAGGTGTTCAAGTATCCAAGGTGCTTGACTTACACCACAAATTGAGCCGTTAGGCGATTATTCAGAGCCCGCAGAGCCATTTGAGGTCGATTAACTATTGATTATTGCCTCAATACAGGCGACTGTTTGAAATAAGTCCACCCGGCTTGAGTGATCGAGCTGTATAGCTGGGGATCACGGAACGGACCGGTCAAAGTCCCTTGTGGGTGCGTGAGATCCTTGTTTAGTGGAGAAGCAGCTAGTAAGCGGCACATGCGACGACTGTGTTGACTTGTGTTGCCTTGGCGATACCATATTAGGGGTCTCAAATCAACCTCTATTTCCTATTTGGGTAAAGAATCATGCTTCTCGCAGATCCTATCTTCAATTTGTAGAAGCGTCTGCATGGCTATCACGCTACCAGTGGGACTGCAACAGAAGATGCACTCCTTTGCGGTCACCCCAAACTATTGCCCGCCAAATGAAATGTTTGTAAATGGTGTGCCCATTGGACGGGCGGTGGATAATTCCGGCGCATATGTCATGGACCCACAGCAGCATCTTGTTCCCATCGGAGTCCTAGGTGAGCTCGTCGTCACGGGAGATGGCGTCGCCAGGGGGTACACCGATCCGGAGCGGGATCAATATCGATTTGTACAGGTGGTCATTGACGGAGAATCGGTGCGGGCCTATCGGACGGGCGATTGTGTGCGATACAGGCCAAGTGATGGTCAACTGGAGTTCTTTGGTCGCATGGACTACGAGGTAAAAATACGAGGACACCGTGTTGAGCTACCGGAAGTGGAGCATGCATTGCTCACTTTTGAGTCCGTCGGTGAAGCTGTGACGGTAGTGCGGGACGGCGTTGAGCAGGATGCGGAGTTGATAAGCTTCATCACCATTTCGGACAGACAAGGTCTCTCCGAGTGGGGGGAGGCGGATGACACCGGCGAGCAAGGACAGGTCGACACGTGGAGGGGTCATTTCGATGTCACTGCGTGTGCAGATATCGACGATATGGATCCCAAAAGTCTAGGAAGAGACTTTGTCGGATGGACGTCCATGTATGATGGAAGTGAAATCGACAAGAAGGAGATGGAAGAGTGGCTGGACGACACTTTAACGGCACTTCTCGATGGCAACGAGCCCCGCAATGTCTGGAAAGTAGGAACTGGTAGTGGAATGATTCTGTTCAACTTAAGGCTATATTGGCTTTGAACTCGCGGAGAAGGCTGCAACTTTCGCCAACAAGGCGGCTCATTCAGTGCCACCATTGCGAGGCAAGGTCGAGGTACTTACTGGCACCGTCACGGACCTTACTAGCATGGAAAACCTTAATACACCCGAGCTAGCTGTGGTGAATTCAACATCACAATATTTCCCTACTCCTGAGTATCTGTTACGAGTGGTAGAGGATATCCTTCGGTTGGACAGTATCGAGCGTCTGTTCTTCGGTGATCTGCGATCATACGCCTTATATCGAGAATTTCAAGTGACAAAGGCACTGTACACTACCGGTGGTAGATCAACACATGATGAACTCCGGCAGAAAATGGCAACCATAGAACGAGAAGAGGAAGAACTTCTTGTCGACCCTGCATTTTTCACTGCGTTGAGGGTTCGGCTTCCGGGCCTGGTGTCACACGTTGAGATTCTACCCAAAAGGATGAGAGCAGTCAACGAGCTCAGCTGCTATCGGTACGCGGCCATAATACACAAAGCCCGCCAGGGAGGACCATTCCAGCCCATCCATGAGGTCAACGAGGGCGCTTATGTATATCGCTGCAAGAAGGTTCGTTATGTAGTTTTCTCTTGAGTGCGGAGGACTCACGCTTCTCCCCTAGAAATTGTCTTTCATTCTCGAAAATGAAATCCCAGAGGTCCACTTCAGGAATCTTGACTGGCTCATATTGCGACTGGATGAACATAATGTTCTCGAATTGATAATGGAAAGAATCTCGCGCGAGCGTATGCTAATAAAAATAGAGAAGCTCCAAGATACTGTAAATACCTCGGAGAATATTTGGCAGAGAGAGCTACGACGGAAAGTCCAAACAATATATCATCTCTCACACTGCACACTTTCAATCACCCGAGGGCCGAGGGGGCAAGGTCTCAAGGGACGTCGGTAAACAAATGGTACGTTGCATGTATGTCTATCAAACTGTGTTCGACTCGTCAATCCACGTATGTGCCCTTGACCACGCTGCATGTTTACGCAAACTACGGAGTGAAACGCACAGTTATATATTTATGGTGCGGACTCGAAGACGACCACCATAAGCTTTGAAATTTACCTCTCTTTGAATAGAAAGCAATGCCATTCAAGCAAACGCAAGATAATGTGGGACCTGAGACACCGCGTATACTACGTTTGTCCTTCACGATGTACGACTTTAATACTCTCACTTTCCTAGAACTAGTACGTTGTTCAAGATCACTTAATGAACCTTATATGTCAGAAAGCAATCTAACGTTCCTTTTGGATGTCTTTTTGGGTCTCTTTTTTAATGTTCTTTGAACCTTTCTCGGGATTTCTTGTCTTCTCGGCTTTTTAAGCTTGTTAAAATAGAATGGATAATAATACACAGTAGACCTTATTATGATATACGAAGGCGACCAGAAACACATATGTTACAAAATAATTTCCTATATATAACCAGGGATTTGAGGATATATTGTAGTATTGATATTATGTCATGTCCATCGTTTCCCAAAACAGCAATCACCGCCAAGAGACACTTCTTCTCTGGGGATTGTGGAAATTCCCCAATAGCCGCCACTCCCGAATTATCCGTTCGGTCCGAGGTTAGGGAAGGTTAGAGCGCAGGCTAACTCCACAGCAGGCGACACAAGTTCGACATACGCTCTGCTTTCTCTTGGCTGGATGGCTGGAGACAAATCGATGAATATTGCCGGGGGGGGGGGGGGGGGGGAGAAAACCCCCCGTCAGGTGAACAACCTCATAGACAATGTATGTCGAACTCCTTCCTCAATTTCAGAAAATGTTCATTTCATGAACAATGGCTTGGCGCATTTCCACCCGTCCGCTGTTTGCACACAGAGCATCGATTGGCTGCTATCACCTTTCCACTACTGCCACGCTCAAGAATGTCGTGGAACGATCGGGTTTCTTGGAGATTTTCATGAAAGACCAGAGAGCCTCTCCGAGCACCATTGATTACTTCAGCTCCTTCCTTTGGACACGAAAATTCATCGAAGATGAAGCCTATAAAGCCATCCCATTTTTCTCGCGTCATCTCAACGAGCACACGGGGGAAAATCGCTTCTTCGCTGAAACTGTCAACAGCAACACCACCATATCCCATCTTCTGGCACTCCAACTCCAAGACCTCGACAGTCCTCAATTGATTTCACATTCCGGACGTCACTCATTAAAACTTGCCCCGGATCGGACTACCCCACATGAACTTATTTGTCTGATGTCGCTTGGCAAGGGCCTTGACTCACATCCCTCCATTGTTCATGGAGGCTTTCAGGCGGTAATATTTGACGAAATAATGAGGAACTTGATCTTGCTACATAACAATAATATATGTGAACCTGGGCCGAGGGACCTCCACTTCACTGTCAACATGAACATATCTTATGTGGCTCCTGTGAATACGCCAGGTATCTTCCTCATTCGATCAAAGCTGCTTAGGCGAGAGGGTAGAAAGTGGGTTACAAAGGCTGAGATTGTCAACAGTGACGATAAGATTTTAACCAGCGCGGAAAGCATTTGGGTGACAGCGAAGAAACATTAGCTTCATACCGCAGTGGTCTCTAGGCAGCACGGAGTTGGATGTCACGCTTCTGCCGCGCGAATCCTAGCAAATCAAATATGGTCCTCTTTCTTACGAGCAGAATAGGTGTTCGATTTTATGTAATCACTACCTTGCGACAGTATATTTTCTCTCTCCCGGTTAAAAATCTCTTGCGAGTACGCAATGTAAACCACTCGGGCACCCACAATAGCCTCATCGACCTTCAAAGATGGACGACCTAATTTAAGTCACATTTGGTGGTAGCAAAATTCTTCGGATCAGGCGTAGAAAATGTTAGAATCGTGTGAGAAGGATATGTCTTTGTCTGCCATCCCGCCAGCCAAATGCAAATAAATCTGTTCTTCTAGACCTTCTAGAGTATTATCTTGAGCACCCGTGTCATGATACTGCTCTTTCGGTTCAGGCCCTTCGTCATTGAACAAAAGCGTAGAAGGATCCAGTGTTCTGGGGGACAAAATATAGTCATTACGGGCTTGTTCGATACGGTTTGTCATGTTGGCCTCAGCCAGGCCTTTCAGGGGACGAAGCTCGGCAGCGAACAAACCTCTGAGGCTAGCAGGGAAGTCTCCATCCTCGGCTAACCTCCCCTTTCGGAGACTGAGGTCCAGTACCAACGTCAAACGGAGATATGAGCTTGGCTGAAAGACGAGAATATCAGTCCAATGGATGCCGGTTCCATCGGTTCTCAGACTTGGCTCATCAAGCTGAGCGAGATTCACGATGTGACGGAGAATGTCAGTCACCCAGTCCACTCCATCGTACTGGGACTGGTATGTCTTCATGACCTGGACGAGAACATTGAGCTGGTCCTGCTTTTCACCAGATGGTATATTGGTGTTCGCTGGCACACGGTCGACCCGAGGGGCTAGGTTGGTGTCTAGTATATGAAGAATAAGTGGGAGGGCTGTGCAACCAATAGCCGAGACAGGTAGCCACCGGTCAAGTCCCCGGCTAACGAGTTCTTTGTGGCACTGAGTCAGGCAGAAGGCGGCATCTTCCAACTCCTGTCGAGACTTCACGATGGTTGAGAGGTTTTGGCAAAGTGCTGCGTTCACATGAGAATGCCTTTGCAACATGTCCACGTGGAGCACCTCGTAATGGCTCAACACAACACGTGATGTGTGGTAATACATGAGCATAAGGTTGGTATAGAGGATGAGAGATGAATGATATTTGTCTGTGTCGGGTTCCGGACGAATTGATGAATGGGTGTTGGGTGCGGGGAATGGCAAGGGAAGCCGAGGGACGGCAGATTTGTACCATCGCTCTAATGCCGACTTGCACTCCCAAAGTTGACTGGTGTTGGAAAGCGTCTTATCATGGCTCACGGCTTGCCCCTCGTTCAACGGGAAAGCAAGTGTAAGAATATCTGTGAGCGTGATATTGAGTTGCATCCACTGAGCTAAAACATCGGCTAGTCCCCTCTTGGTTGCAGAGTCATACACCCTCGACCGTTCAAACTCTTCCGCAAGGTCTGCAGCGCATAGATAATGGGAAGCAAAGTCGAAGTGAAGTTTTGTGATTTGAATCGGGCGCTTCATGAGAAGTCCTGTAGAACGATCCCGGATGATACAGCACCACCATACTCTTTTCAATATGTTTCGCTGTTCAGGTGGAATGGACGTTGCGGGGATTGATGCGTAAAGGTGCGCCTCAGCAATTTTGGCGTTTTCGATGGCGATACTGAGCCACGATATGTTAGGCTTTCTGGAAGCGGAAAGGCATGCGAAGCTGAGGAGAAGGCTTGCCTGGGCAGTTGAAACTGGACAGGATTCGGACCCGAGGTCATACAAAAGCTTAGCATGACGATAATATGCAGCTCTCATAACCCGTATGCTGGGAAAGCCAAGCGAGTGAACCGTAGATGCAGATAGAAAGTTGCACGATGCAAATAACATAGCCTGGAACACCAATAATGAAATCGGCTTTGTGGGTGGATCATCGGCAGAATGAAAATAAACGTCCCAGAAATCGCCTTCATTCATAAGCGGCAGAATTGGGTGTACATGAAGAAAGTATTGTTGGACCAACTCGTACAACAGATCTCGCGTGGGAACCCGCAGGCAGCCTTGAAGCTCCAGAAAGTTGAGGTCGTGTGGGGGAATGTTGCGAATATTGTTAATAACGAGGAATGGGTAGTGGAAGTAGAGAATATCAGGGGAATGTGTAGGATTCCTGGCATGGATCCGGACATTATCAACGCAACTGGACGGATGGCCAGGTGTGGTGAGGTTTTCAGAGCTCGGGCGTTTATTTGGTCCTATATCAAGGTAATTAGCCGACTGCTTGCCATCACATGAGGGGATATATTTTCATATAATATCAACCAACCAGGCACAGTATCCTAGGGAGGGATACGGAACATACCACTAACATGGCCATCAAGGATATCCTTTATCCATTCAAAGCTGTCATGATTTTCCCTGCTCGTTCAGTTAGTCTCATTCATTGAGGATAAAGATGTTTCTTACGTGGAGTCCGGCCGATCTCGCGCCATCCATTCCCAGTCTTGTTCAACCGCGTCCGTGTCAGGGACACGTGGCATGCCCGGTAAGCCAGGGGTCGGTGAATACACATCAACATCACGTGTATTGGGTTCAACTCGGACACTGTTATATGAGCGCGGGTTGATAGCATCCGAGTACGTCTCCAGCTTACAGTTTCGATGGGCGGGCGTTGACAATACATGTCGCACCATCAAGAGAGCAATTCATACACGGAGAGCCCCGAATTGAAACATCGCACCGCACCTTGCGTACGTGACAGGATTGACACGCCTTGCGTGCTCTCTTGCGGATCCTGGTTGGGGGTGGCATGGAATTAGAATCTAGCCCAGGATTTGATATCTTGACAGGGTTCATGGGAATTGGTTGGATGTAGCGTGCTTATTGGTGGACTTTATTCAATCGATTTTGACCCACGTCGGCGATATGAAATGTCTGCCGATGCATAGGATGTGAATCAAGGATCAAAGGAGGTCAAAGTATTGGGGAAATGCGGGGTTGGTGACGAACGCTCTGGGGCTGCGGGGACTAACGAAGTCTATTTTGACCCTCGGCAAATACTGTTGGTCACGAGACTAGGCCACCCTAGCAGGGTAAATATAGACTATCCTGTTCACAAATATACAGACCGATTATCACAAAAGGAATTTGGTTCTAGCATTCTAGCGGTTTTCTTGGCATCAGGTCCAAGTTTGCCGCAATCTTTAGTGAGTATCCGCCCAGTCAAATCCGAGGCATCAGGCGGAATGGCAGTGCATTGTAGCGGTAGTAGCCTAAGACTTTCCTTTTAACCAAAAACAATGGCTATATTGGGACTAATAAGACACGTTTACAGAACTCGAAATGAGACTCGGTTGCCAAACAGTGACGCGGCAGTGCCCCAGGGCACAAATGGTTTAACGGTCAATCCGGTGCAACTTTCATCTGCCTGGTTAACGATCAACCAGTTAAAGTTGGATGTTCTGCCAAATTAGCCCAAAAGTCCATCTCGAATTCCCAAGGCTGTGAGTCAATGAATGCATTCCAGTCTTCCGTAAGATCAGTGTTCTCGTTCTGATGTGAACTGCAGAGTTCGGTATGTGGTTTCCATGCAGTCAGAGAATCCAGCAAGCTCCGAATAGTTTGAGTAGCGCGAGTAAAAAGGGCAAAGTTTGGCTCCCCCGCTTGTATCCATGCGCCTATAGAGATCTCTGCAACAAGTGTACTTAAATCTTGTAACATCTTCGACCGTGGAAATGGTGTACAACCAGCACTTATCGGATGCAAAAGGGCCAATGAAACAATTCCTGCGGCAGGAAGGCCGTATTGTGCAACCTATTATCTGATAAGAAGGTGAAGCCAACAGAGATTGCGTGTGATACACTCACTTTCCAAATCAGAGATGTTCCGGAATTTACCAAACGATCACGGAGAATGATTACTTCCACTGTTATGGAAAGCATCTCGCCTGCAACCTCAAGAAGAAACTGGTCTAGTTCCGATGCTCTCTTTTGTGAGACTAGCCCATGTAGAAGGAGAATGTGTAAATAATCGAGCCTAGTTCCGGCAAGGAAGTCCCGTTCAAACGGGCTCCAATCACAATCCTTCAGGCTGGTAGCGAGACGAAAGTGAGCTGGAAGCTCCTGCCATTGGGTAACAACACGTGATCGAAGTTCACTTTCAAATCAGCATAATGGGTAGAGTAGAGTTTGCAAAGAATCGATTTGCTGACCTTATCCTTTCTGTTTCATTGAGGTGGCGCTTACGGAACATCAACAATACTTCCTCCTTCAGCGACGCAAACAAGGCCGAGCAACGTGTATCTGCAGTGTAGTTGATAGGTTCGGGGTTGTCTTGAGTTCTGCTGCTGGTCCCCCAGTTGACATTCGAAAGGGATGATTGAGTCAGGTTGTTAAAGCCCGCGGTATATTCGTCATTTCGTGCCTCTAGGTGGGTCGGGAGCTGGAAGAAACAATATTCCTTGACGATTCGTGGCGGTCGTCCAAGAAATATTGCCAAACTTTTATCGGCGGCGTAAATACGCGCGAAACACGCCCTCCGCAACTCGGCGAGGAAGATGGGAATGTTATGCATACCCTCATCGATTTTCTCATGGTATCCTAGGGCAAAGAGGGAGCTCGCGACGTCTCCCATCCTTCGCCATGAGTGGTAGCCTTGGTCTAAATTTTAGCTCTCCCGAACGTGAACTTGCAACATATAAAGCGTGGAGTAACTGACTCTGATCTCCATCGACTTGGGAGTGCACTATAAAGTTTTCGTACTGCAGAACAAGTTGTAGATCGTTCAAGCAATCGAGGGCAAGACAGGTCTCCAAACAAAAGTCTCCAATAAGAGATAAGGTTTTGGTAAGCTCGCGACGCTGCCGATCAGTTGCGAATAGTGCCGGAAAAGAGCAAGTGTCCAAAGTGGCTCGTGCTGCAGCTGTAAGGAAAATTCCCAGGGCCTCCAGTCGTAAATTCTCCCCGAGAATCTGACTCAGAAATAACTCAAAGCTTGAGTCCTGCTGTACGACAACTGGCTTCTGCGTGCTTTCCAAGAGAAGTCTTACCCGCTGACGGGCATCAATTCTATAATCTGAGATATTCCACGGAGGTCTTGGGTGGTTGCTCCAATCTGCGACAGCCTTTAGAGATTGGGGTACGAATGGCGCAGCCAAGGGGAGATTGACACCCCTATCAAGCCAAGATCGTACCAAAGATGAAAGTTTAGGTATGTCCAGCTGATCCAAGTGACTTAATGCGAACAAACCCTTCTCCAAGAGGGTCAAGTCCTGGATGGAATCGGTTAGAACAGGGGAAATAGACGGGGCAGGTTGCTGCACATCATGCTGAGGTGCCGCGGCATGCGCTGTCGTTGATGAAAAGACCTGGTTGAAAATAGTGGAATGACTTGACATTCCAAGATAACCAGGGTTCGGATAGTGACGCGGCAGGGATGAAGCGTTTGAATTTTCTTCGTCTGGGGAGCTGACTGGTAGTGACCCAGCCATATTTTCTGATAGTGCCTCCCTAAAAGATGGATTTTAGCGCTGAGGTACCGCCATACGTGTCAGACTAGTACGACTCACACTGACCCATCGCCTCTGTTGATCTTGTTTCTTCTCCGGAATGGGCGGGCTCTGTATATGCATAAGTCATTTTGCCCCCGATGCTGGCACCGGGAGCATGTAGGCCGCTGATGGTCACAGGCCAACTTTGCCCGCCGACATGGATCGCACGCGACGGATCTAACAGTCATCTTCAAGGCACACACACGTTCAATCTACGAAAAGCCGGGGTAATAAAAAAAGGGGGAAACTCTTTACCCGGCTCCTCGATACAGCGGAAGCTCATGGTGCGAGTGTGAGGGCGTGGGCGCGTGGGCGCGCGGGCGCCCGATGTCGTTGGATTAGTCATGTTTGGGGACGGCCCCGGGGCGGGCGGGTAGACGAGGGCACCCTCGGGGCCGGGCCTCTGGGGTGGATACCATATGCTAGTGCAATTCGATTTTGGAACAAATATATTTTAAGAGAGAAAGCTTCGGTGAGGAATCGTGGAGATTGTATTTATATACCTAGATATGTACATTCCTCTTCATACTACAACCTTGGCGTTGATACACCTCATCCCGTTGTCGGCGGATTCGGTGCAAAGTTATTCATTCGACTGTATCCAACAGGCGGAAACATATTTTCAAAGCTTCCCCAAAGCGCATCACAGCCTGCTCAATTTGTTCTAATGATGCTGCTGCGAACGTTGTCCTATAAAAGACTTCATTGCAAGTGGAGTCTCCTGTCGCCCAAAACCAACTGCCACAGGCAACGAGCGCTCCATTTGAGATGGCTTTGAGCCAAATATCCTCCTCGATCTGCCGGGCAGATTTAATTTTTGCATTGGGGTGTTTTGTCCAATCTACTGCCAGCCATTGCTACCAGAGAATATTAGTATACTCGGTGAATCAGGAAAGAGAGATGGTGAGCTTACAAACATGCCAGCCTGAGCAGGCTCCCAACTGGTAATTGTACGCGGTAGATAGCGCTCGCAAGCCCGTATCATGAAATCTCGCCGATATGTGTATTCGTTGCGAATGTGCGTAAGCCATTCCAAATATCCGGCGTGTCCCCAGTGCTCATCTAGAAGTTTGAACAGCGCCAGCTGACTCAAGCCACCAGGGCCTTGAGTTGAAACGTCGGCGTGGTTTTTGTATTGCTCAATGACCTGCTGCGGCGCGGTGAGCCATCCCAACCGGACTCCTGGGCTGACTACCTTGCTAAAGGAGTCCATGCGAACCACCCGCCCATCGGTATCCATGGAAAGATACGACGGTACGAGGACCTTAAGCAGCTCTGCTGGTGACTGGGGACCTAGTCCCGTTGGGCCTTGGGTTTTTGCCGGCGAGTAAGCATTCATCTGCAGAAAGTAGTATGGGTCATCTTCCAAAATGATGAGGTCGTGTTCTTGGGCAATGCGGTAAATGTCTCGGCGACGTTCCAGGCTCTGTGTTGCGCCCGTCGGATTCTGGCCCGTGGGGATTGAGTATAGTAGGAAAGGTTTCCGGGAATTTCCGTGCGCCTTCGGATCCCATTCCTCAAGTATCTGAGAGAGGCTGTCCGGTAGCATGCCTTCATTGTCCATTTTCACGCCTGTAAACTTGACACCCATCGGTTTTGCCGTTTCTATCGCTGACGCGAAGGTGTACTCGTCCGACAAAACGTAGTCTCCAGGCTGAGTAAACATTCGCAAGGCCATATCCAAGGCCGATGTGTTCCCGACCGTCATTGTACACTGCCAATCAGCGTAAGGCGGGTCGTGTACTATCTCCGAGTGCTCTGTAATCCATCGTAGAAACTGGGCTGACCCGCTTCCTTGGCTGTAATTCAAGGCCACAGAAAGGTCGTAAATGCTACGACCTTGGGTGATATCACCCTTGGAAGCGTTCAAGGGAGCATTTGCGCCGTTCAAATCAACGGTCTTTGAATTTTGCTTTCCGGGTGAAGAGACGGTCAAAGATAGGCTTTCGAATGGGAAGTAATCACTCAGAGGGAGGCCCCCTCCCAAGGAGATCATACCGGGGGTTTTGAGGTGTTTGAAGGCGTTTTTAAGGGTCGATCCCGTCCGACTCGTAGACTCCGAACTAAGATAATCTGCATAGGTCTCTCAGCAACTTACATAAAAATCGTCGCATTCTGTCCCGGGTGAAGTATCGACAGCACTAGGAAGGAAGGGGAGGTCACTCACGATTCCATTCTCGAGCAGTAGGCTTGTCCTGCTGCCTTCTGGTCTTGAATTGTTCGCTAGTGCAGGGAGCTGCCACTGCCCATTGTGAGGGATCGACCGCCTTGCGCTTCGGTTGAAGGTTCAGGAGTTCGTCAACTTCGCTAGATGCTTGGCGGGTAGACATTTTGAAAGTCGGCTTGGGCCGAGCAGTGCAAACTTGGCTGTAGGGGTCGAAAATAAGCCGATCAGATTTTCCTTGCAGAAATATCACTTGACAATGCTTACCATATATAAGATACCACTCATGAAATGTGCATATGTAGATTGTAGCAAGTATCAATGTACGGGATATCGGAGTGCGCGTCGGCATTAGGTGGGTCTAGCATACCGATCGGACTTGAGTGGGGCCGATCAACGTGGATGCCCCACAAGGCTCCGACACTGTCGGTACGAAGTTCATAGCGGTTACAAAAGGAAGACGCTGGAGATTGCGTGCAAACACATCTTTCCGCTTTTCGGCCCAGGAGTATCTTTGGTGCACCTACGGAGTACAATGGAGCCGGCTCCGTGGTGTGGAGCTACTTTGACCGGGGAGGAGTCCGACCTAGTCGATATGAAGTAGGCGATTAACCGGTTAACCTAGCTCGAAGGCAAGTCAGCTGGAGAAAATACTAGCCTCTTGTTATCGGAGAGTGCCAATTCATTGAACGTCTATGTACTATTACAAGGACAGTAACAGCAGGCATGCACAGCACTTCTCTCTTGGTAAATTAATCACCTCCCTTAACACCTTTTTATCTTATTTCCCTTCTCGGGTTACTCTAAGCAAGATCGTGTCAATGTCCAAACAATTGCACATATAGTATTTCATTTTGTTCTACCTTTACCAAGTATAACGGACAATCCGTAAATGGGGCAATATTTACTTCAATGGTAAAATTCTAACCTATTCCCACACTCATTCAATTCATAAAAATTGTTATCTGCAACTTATCCTTGGGCAAATCAAGTTGTCAACCCGTTTTGTGGCGACAAGACCAGAGCAAAAAGAGTAACCTATAGCTGCCCACTATTTCGTTTCTTCAGGTACTCAACGAATTTGCTCAGAGATTCTGGTGAATCATCCATGCTTAACGATATCTCCACAATGGTTAGCCCCTTCCCTTCCTTGATATCAGGTCGCTGTAGGATAGTCTGCAGCTCGCCCCAGTTCTGAGCGGATTCAGTTCGGATAGGGTATGCGGCATCATCATTGAGAGCCCCAAAATAGCAAGGTGCTTGGAGATTCCTCCACGGTTGAACATCATTGTAGCTTTCTGAGAAGCCATGGATGATTCGTTCGATTGTGTAGCCATTGTTGTTTAGCACAAACATTACCACATCAAGCTTATTCCTGATAATGTCGCTGATAGCCTGAGCGGTCATCTGAAGGCTTCCATCGCCTTCAAACAGGATCGTTCGGCCGGGGGGGCGTGTGCCACCCTTAACCATTTCTCTCTGTGCTAGAGCAGCTCCTTGGCAGGCACCAAGCATATATCCAATCGATAACCAAATTGAAGAGTTAATCAATGTCGTTCCCTCCGGAAGATCGAAGCTCTGACCGCCATATGATGCAGTACCAGTCTCGGTCATGACAATGTCTCCTGGTTGAATGAACCGAGACATACGAAGCCAAAGGGAATACTGGTCTATCAATGCAGTATCAAGAGCTTCGGGAAAGCTCTTCAGCATCTCACGTGGGAGAAAGGGGTCTTCGGGATACGGCTCTGTGGTAGGGAGGTCCAGGCCGTTCAGGCAACGCAATAATTTCGAGAGTACGGTATTGATGGAGACCAGGCGGGCATTGACAGTCACCGAGCCTGTGGTGTCTAAGGATACTGAGTACTTGTCGAATGTCACCGTCGCTCCAGGCTGTGGCTGAGCAGTGAAGCCAAATGTGTTGACCTCAGATCCAAGCACTCCGAAGCGGAGAACCAGATCGCATCCTTGAACCCATGACTGATAGACCGCCCCACCCGCCGATCCGAGATAGACTCCGTGGAAGTTGGGTACGTTTTCATCAACGATGCTCTTGCCGAATGGCGTCGTGAGAGTAGGAAAGCCTGTGAGCTTGACCAAGGCGTTGATATGGTCTCTGACACCAAACCTAGCGGTAAATCCGTCGACCAGGATTAAAGGCCGCTTGCAGCTTTGGATACGAGAAACAAGAGAGTCGACGATTTTGTCTTCGAAAGCTTCATCATACGCAGAGATCGAAAGGTCAATTGGGAACTGTGGCACTGGCACCTTAGCCCGGACCATATCGGTAGGTATTTCGATGTATACCGGGCGACTTTGTTGGAGACATTCCTTCAGCGTGGCATCAATCAGCTGGGGAGCGGTCGCGGCATCCACAAGATTGGCTTGCGCACATGTGACACCTTTATACATATCCGCAAAAACCCTGAAGTTGCCATCCCCCAGACTGTGGTGCAAACAGGCGCCTGATTCCTGGGCAGCTCGCGGCGGTGTACCAACGATATGCACCACGGGCGCTTTTTCAGAATAGGCTGCGCCAATAGCGTTGATAGCTGAAAGCTCTCCAACACCAAAGGAGGTGATCAAGGCGCCAATCCCTTTGATTCGGGCGTAGCCATCTGCAGCGTATCCAGCACACAACTCATTGGCATTACCAACCCAGTGGAGACCTGCCGGCTCGAGGTAATCCAAGACAGTAAGGTTGTAGTCGCCAGGAACGCCATGAATAGAGCTAACGCCCAGTTGGACAAGCCTTCGAAACAAATACTCTCCTAGATCCATTGGGGTGCTGCGAAAGTGTAGTGTGTTAGGCTAAATCACAATGCTTAAGATACTTTGTTGCACTTACTCTAAAAGGATATGCGCACAGTTTGCACGAATATCAAACGTATATTGTAATGTATAGCAAAATGAACTTTGATGATATTGTTGAAAAAGGCACTGGTTATTGTATTATAAAAGAGGAGATGACTAGCAGGTGAACTATAATAAACATTCTAGATGGAGGATTCTGTAAAGCGTATCCACATCACTCCGATCAACGACGATCGGTCCGCCGTGGGGGCGATTGGTATGCCGAGGGCAGCCGCTGACTTCTTAGACCTTGAACCCATTTTTTGATTCGATGCCAAAGGAGATAGTATCTTGATTTGTGGCTGGTAGCTCGGTTTAGGCGGTCAGTTCTCCCCAGCAAGGTCTTTTCACAAAGTTCCTAGCGCTTTAAGTAAAAGTTCCACGAAAAGCCCAAGTCAGTTCCCAAATGGCCCGCAACTTCACACAACTTCAACAGGCATACATATTTGCTAGCTCTAGATAAATATGTAGAAACATTATAGTGTGTTTTTGGGTCTAGAGGAAACGGATGGCAAAATCTCCGAATGAACTCCTTGCGGGGGAGAGAAAATACGCAGGACACAGCTTTACATACATACAAAGAAGGCATTGAATGTTCTGACAGTTGTATTATGAAGGAGACAAACTCCCCGAAGTATATGTTTACTAGCTATTCCGGTTTTCCCCTGATTTGCTACATAGTACCAAATACCCATCCGAATAGTGATCAAAGATTCGATCGGGGTCCTTCCAGGTGTGTCTCCGGCAGTTTCAAAACTCGGAGTGCATTTCCACCCATAAAGCCTTTCACCACACTGTCTCTGAAGCCACCCTTGGTCCCCACTAGGTGGGTATTGACTTTATCAACGCAGCCCTTCCATCCCAACTGCGGAAAGTTTGTTCCAAACATCACTTTGTCCTTGCCCGTGGTGTTGGCGAACGTGATAAACTCCGGGGCGTAATATTTTGGGGACCATGCGCTCGTGTCTATATAGACATTTTTGTGCTTCCAAGCAACTGCCGTAGTCTCCGCGGCCCAAGGATATCCGATATGGCCCATGATGATCTTCAAGTCCGGGAATTTCAGCGCAATAGTATCGATGTACGGGATCGGACGCCCGACCTCACTTGGACAGGCAGGTGCGGTATGGCCGACTTGGGTCAGAAACGGAACGTCAAGCTCGATGCACTTGACGAAAAGAGGCCAATAGTGCGGGTCAGTTGGGGGTAGGTTCCATAGCCAAGGCACCACCCTCAACCCGACAAACCCCTCGGTTCGAACGTAATGTTCTAGTTCTTTGACAGCCTCGACGGGATTGTGGAGATCAACAGCAGCTAGACCAAAGATTCGCTTCGGGTAGGCGCGAGTGTACTGGGCGACCTCTTCATTGGAAAATATCATCTTCCCCGGGCGACTCCATGCGGATAAACAAATATGGGAAACTCCCGCTTCGTCCATCAACGCGATGACCTCTTCGGGCGATCGCTTCTTGTCAGCGACCTCTGGGTCGGAGTGACTGTACGCGAAGAGACGAGCAACTTCAGGGATTGCCGCTCCCAGCTAAATTCTATGTCAGTGATGCAACTATACAATGGTGAGGCAAGTTATACTTACTCCAGGAAGGTTCGCCCACACGTCAACAATGGGGTATTGGATAGATTTCGGTGCCATAGTGTCGCGCGTGTGCCTTGTGAGCGTATTGAATCTTAACAAAAATTGGATTTGTATGGTTACTTGTCAAATGGTAACTTGACTAGTCTTATACTCGGTTATAAATTCACTTCTTACGTTAAATAGCTAATACCAACTCCCAAATGAGCCGAGGGGATGCTACTAGCTACGGTTATTTCGGTTATTTCGGCTGGCTGGCTGGGCACTCGATCCTAGCCAATTGTCCGACACTTGTGGAACTTCACCCCGAGGTTAATTTGATTTCTCCAACTTTTCCCCACGCCGATTTAATGCTAAGCAAAATATAAAAATAGAGAGATGCCCAAGAACATGAAATACTCATTGGTTGAAGATAATACGTGCTAAGCATGCGCATTTTTCATCGAATATGCCATCGTCAGAGACTATTCGAATGAATTGGCCAGACATCTGCCCGATCCCCCCCCCTCCGTTAGGAATTCCGGAACTACACGTCTTATTCCAACAAGAGCTGGCTTACTTGTTCAGTTTTATTTTTCAACGTGCGCTCTACATTTGTGGTCCATCGCTGCTCTGGGGAGGGGTTGAGAAATTCGAGAGTATTGTTCTAAAACAATAAGTTATACTTCGCTATAGGTAAAACGCTGCGGTCTGTTTCCCGATTTGCATAGATTCGTATTTCGCATGTGGGAAATTGCTAGATGCCATATTTTTATTGCTCGCGCACCCAGGCCCATGGGCATGATGTGTGCACCGAGATCACCGGAACCCACGGAAAGTTGATGGTCAATGTCGTTCCGCAGCAAAATAATGTTGTCCTTGCCGACAAGCTTGGCATGAGACACGAGGTTCAGCTGGAGTATTGGCAACGATTCGAGGATGCGTTTGCGTTGGAGGCCAATGAGTTTGTCGAAGCTATTGTCAAAAACAAGGAGCTCCCTCTTAAGCTTGAAACTGGAATCACTGTTATGAAGATTGGACAGGCCCTGCAGAAAGCCCTGTTGACTGGGGAAGTTACAAGATTCAATGAGAGCGGGGAAATATTGAACTAGGATATTCTGGTATATAGCGGTGTGGATAAGTTTTCGTCTAGTAAAACAAAGTACTTGGAAACAAACACTTGCTGTCACACACTCTCTGTAATTTTTTCGACTTATTTATCAAGGTGAATTAGAAACGGAAATGGTAGTTGACGGCATCAGAGATTTGCCACCGCGAACTTTTGTTTTTAAATTGCACAAGAACAGTCGGCCGCTTATGCGGCCTTGTCACGTTTTTTTAGGTGCTCTCTTAGATGCTATTTTTTGATTCCTTTTTATGTGTATATGACGACGGTAAAAAAACATACTTTGCGCAAGAGGTTTTTGTATGTATAACCTTTGATGTCAGCTCAACAGGATGAGCCGATATTCAATTTGCTTGTCGGTAGGTTGTAAGGTGTATATATTACTTCATTGATTGACCATTGCATACCTCATTCTTTTGGATTGGTACAAACAAGTTGACATTCGAACGTGATCATTTATAGATTATATATCTCTTTCATACGAAGATATATATCATGAGTACCAACCGCAACCTTGTGCGTTTCTCACTACTTATAACAAATAAATACAATAGGAAGCTTTATGTACTATGCATACCATAAGATATAGTAATATAGCGTATGAACATGATTCGAATCGGGTGTGATATTGTACAAAACTGGTCTTGGAAATCACGTGACTGTATATTTTCGGGGGTTCAACTTTAGGAATTGGCCGCGTGAGGGGTTAGGTATTATAATTGAACTGCAGGGTGCAAATTTGAAGGCCTCAGACAGAATGAGCAAATACTTTCTTTTCAATTCCTTCTATTAAAGATGACGCAAAGTACCACATGCCAATGTGGACATAAACGCTGCATCGGCGGGCGTGGATACCCAACACGGGAATTTACATGTGGGGTAATCAAGCCTAACTGTATAAGGAAGGTGGCGCCGCCATATCTTCTAACGGTCTGAACCTCCAATTTACTCGAATATTCGCTGTAACCCTTTTCTGGACCTAAGAGATTTCGTGAGATATGTCAACGCGCAGTTCATTGGCCAAGACACCTTGCTCGAGTTGCCGCGGTAATAATCCCTGTGGTTATTATGGTCCTAATCTTCGCTAATATGTGGTACAGCTAGGCATCAGAAATGTACGATACCCAGACAGAAAAACACTGTAGTGCCCCTTATCTTCATGTGTGCTAATTCTCCCCTCTGCAGGCGATCGGAAGCAACCGATTTGCCTGAGATGTGAGATCAAAGGTCTCGATTGTAGACCTGCGCAACGAAAGACTGTCTTTCGACACGGCTCCACGGCCAATCTGGATGCAAACTTTACGGAATACCAAACATGGGTGAATAGCAGGCCTAGACACTGGAGACCCCTCACACGTTCAGCTCGGTTATCCCAATCTAGGTCTAGCACGTCCGTGTCAAACGAAGATCATCACGAGAGCTCACTCACATTGGGCGGCCTGTCAAATGAGCATCAAAGGCAAGCTGACAGTTACCTGAGTGCGATAAATTTTGGATCCGTTGAGGCAATCGAAAATATTCAGAATGAGTCCTCACATGCGGGCTCGTTTAGTGTAGATGGTGGAAGGCCGGCAATTTGCTCTCCCGGCCCATCAACCAATTTGTCGAATTCTTTGATATCGCCACGCCTTGGCAATGGATTACAAAGGAAACAATTGTGTCTGACGAATAGCGATGACAATCCCCGAAACGCCGAACTGGGTTGCCATACAGCCACATTGAGATCTGTCAACACATCTTATCTTGACCATCAAGATTGGGCAGAGGGCTATAGGAATGTTCAAGAATCTTGCTTACTGCGGTATTTCATCGAAGAGCTGTCTCCATGGGTGCGTCAAATCATTTATTCTGGGTCTTTTTGAAAATAACGTTCTATAGTTTGATCATTGCGATGAGCGACGTCACTTTCAACTAGTCGTCCCTCGTCGAGCTAAAAACTGCCTTGCTCTACGAAATGCGGTATTTGCGGTATCATCCCGGCATCTTTGCCGTTTGCCACAGTACACAACATCCCGAGGAACTGTTTACCGCGGGCAGGCTTTGCCTGGCTTAACAAAGTCGACGTCGGTTGAGTACATGTTGAAATGTATTCCGGAATTGACCCAATTCCCCGAAATCCAGGATGCAATACACCAGGAAAATATTATGGCGGCCACCGTCATTCTACGACAATATGAGGAAATGGAAGAGGAGATGGAGGAAGGGGTGATTGGAAACCATGTATATGAGGGAGTCAATTTCCTGGCCATCACCCAAACAATCATTGACACCATGATCTCCACCCCGCTTGATCATTCCCTCGCCACTGCGGCCTACTGGATTGCCATCCGACAGGAGGTATATTATGCTTTGACTAGACAACGGGCTCCGCAGGTTCGTTTTGACTTGGAGGGCCCTCGAAACACCTCTGTTGCCAATACAATGATTGTATTCGCTAGTGAAGTTGCCAAGTGGCGCTGGGGGCTGAAACAGCCCCGGGAATGGGGTAAGCCTTTAACTTTGGCATGAATAATCAAAGGTGGCGGTATCAAATGACTAACATACCTCGTCGCACTAGAGAAGCTCAAGGCAAAACAGCATCAGCTTCACCAGGATTATCTGCCCGAATTGGAACCACTTTTGGAGCAAGATGCCGATCGAGCCAGAGGGAACATCTTTCCTACTATATGGTACTCATTTGATGCGCAGGTGACGGCGATCCAACATTTGAAATTGGCTGAAATGATTTTAATTGCCGAAAGCCCCTATCTCGAGTAAGTCAAGCTAGATAATCTTGCACTATTAAAGATTCGTTATATCTAACACGTCATCAATCTTTAGGAACGCAAGGGGTGCATTGCATCGCAAAACGGAGGCACAAGTTCGGACTATTGTCCTATGTCTTTGCGGCATCGCATCAAACCATCCCCGATGTCAGCCTGCTCTAGTTAATGCGGTTATGGCAATTACACTGTACGGTGAATATTTCACCGATCAAGAGGAGAGAGACGCCCTCCTTGGTATCATGAACCAAACCATGGAAATACATGCCTGGCCCATGAAAAAAGCTTACCAGTCTCTACAACGGCAATGGGATATATTAGATGATGTTGAAATTTAAGCTGAAACCTAGAGTTGAGGAATATCAGTTAAAAACCCTGCTTACAGTTCTAAGACGTCCTGAATCCCACATACGTGCATGAACCATTCTAATGGAAGGTTGGCTTTGAGAGTCGCATGATCGAGAACCCGCAATCGACTGTTTCTTCACCACTAAGCTGAAATAATTACTCAAGCTGGCATTTGGCCCGTGGCCCAAGGAAGGTGTAGGGGGCGGGGTGTCCTATTTTGCACACCATATGCTCGTACGTATCAGGCTAGGCGTGAGAGAAAATGATAAAATGTAGGTGAGATAATTGGGCGAGTATCAAGTCGTACGACCGCCGCACTGGGACGATCGTGTTCATATTTTGCATGAAACAATTAAATATACATCATTATTCTAAATTCTCTAAATAATAACTCGAGTTGCAAGACCTGACTATGTCCATACCCCAAGGCCTCACATTCCAGACATCCATCTTCCGTGTTTTGTTTGGACTAATCTTAAACACTGAATGCTATTGACTTGACGACTTAGCTTCCTCATCGGGAATAACAGGCTGAGGTTTTGGCTTGACACTCCTCCAACGGATGCCAAGGGAAAGGAGAAATGCAACGGCGGCAACACTGGTTGCGACGTAGAACGTCGTGGTGATTGCGTGGTTGTATGAATCTAACACGCCTGGAAGGTCTGCTGCAGAAACCACGTTCCTTGCTTCGGCAGAGCCTGCGCTGATAATCTTCCTCACCTCGTCGGTGTCAAATCCCCAGCTGGCCAGTCGCGAGTTAAGTTTGTTATCAAAGAGGGCCTCCGCGATGGCGAGGTTCACGGAAGCTCCGAAGAATTGGAAACATTGCAGTAATGAGGTACCGACAGGGATATCTTCGGGCTTCAGGACTGTTTGTGTCGCAACATAGGGCATTGAGAGGGTCATTCCTACTCCGAGACCCTGAAGGACTTGGAATGGTATCCAGTGCTGGTGTGGAGTGGTTAGAGAGAAGGTGGAGAAGAGTCCCGTTGCTATACTCATCAGGCTTGTGCCGAGGAGCATATAGGGATTAGGATATCCGAGATACTTGAGTGAGGCGCCTGTCAGGGTCGCAGAGAGGACATCGGACAGCGCGAGAGGGAGGTACATGAGTCCAGATTTCGTTGGCGAGGCACCTTTGATGACCTGGAACCACTCGGGAAGGTAGTAGATCGAAATGTAGACAGCGCCCATGGCGAAGAACTCGCTGAAACAGGAGAAGAACATCGTGCGCTCACAGATCAGACGCGGCGGAATCATAGCATCGTCACCCTTTCGTATTTGCCAGAGAGCAAAGACAACACCGACACCGGCGCCTCCAATAAAGAGCCCAATGATGGTAGCACTCTTCCAAGGGTATTCAGTGCCTCCCCATTGAAGAGCCAAAAAGACCATGATGATGGCGGGAGCGAAAAGAATAGCGCCCAGCAAGTCCAAATTTTGCAGTCTGCGAAGAACGGACGGACCCTTGATCGAGTCGCGCATAGGCGGCTTGAAGAAGAAGAGTAGTGAGAGGATGGTAACCGCACCGATAGGGAGATTGATCCAGAAACACCAGCGCCAGGTCGCATGCTCTGTGAATGCACCACCTAGTACCGGTCCGATGATGGTAGCAATGCCAAAGGTTGACTGAAGGATTCCGATATAGAAGGGTCGCTTGACGAGCGGACTAGAAACCGCAACAATACAGAAGGCTCCTGTAAAGCATCCTGCCGCTCCAATTCCGGCTATAGCACGGCCGACGATAAGCATGGGACTGTTGACAGCAAGGGCGCAGAGCAATGAGCCAAGCTCAAAGATAGCAAGACTTCCGAGGAAAATGACCTGATACTGTTAGGACTTTTTTTTTTTTCCAACCAGGAGTTTTAGATAAGTTCACCTTCATAGGAAAGCTTCCAAACAGTTTACCTGCGATAGGCTGCAAAGCGCACATCGCAAACGAGTATGCACTTCCATACCAGCCAATATCACCGGTGCTGTTGAATTCTGACGTGATCCGAGGAATAGCCGTGGAAATGATGGAGGAGTCTAGCGACATGAGAAATATAGAAAGAGAAAGTCCAGTGATGACCAGGACTAGTGGAATCCCAGTCAGCTCGTAGTCGCTCGCAACATCTGTTCGAGAAGAGCCGCTGTCGGTAGCCGACAGGCTGTTTGCCTCGGGGGCGCATAGATCCTCGATGGGAGGCTTCTCAGCCATTTGCTGCGGCAGTTGAAATAACGAGGTGGTTCGAATTGGAAGAGTTGAACAAATGGAGACAACAACCTTATATAGTCTGTGAACTCTAATTGATGGATGGCCCACTCCCCCGGTCGCGCAACCCACTTTCGGATTAGTGTACATGAATCAACATGACTCATGGTTGCTCAAGAAGCATCATTGGTCCGCAGCATCGACGCGCCGAATGGTTAAGCCTCCTTGATTGACTGCTTTGCCTGTACATCACCATGTTCACTCCATATTTTTAAATCTATTAATTATTCCTCAGCATTATTGACTCTACACTATCGCTGGGCCTTATATGGGGTGTCGACGGCTTTCACTTGGGATGTTGGAAACCTTGTAACGCTTGGATCATCAAGGGCAACAAGCCACTTCGACGCTTACATTGTTTGCTTCTGACAAGCAACCCCTATTTCGCAAACCCCGTGATCAGGTCGAACAATTCTCGCACGAATTCCACAGGTCGGTTCTAACATTTAGTCTGTAATACTGGTGGTGATAGACTGCCTGTTTATTACATACAACCTTTTCCAGCTACCGTGTAGTACGCCTCTATCAGAGTTGTTCTGATAATTAGGATACCACGCTCTAAAAACCGAACCTTTCGAGACTTCTAAGATGGGCAATCCACGGATTTCAGTATAGGTCTATCGCCTTTGGGAGAGCAAAAGAGAAATTGTCTACCTGTCTCAATATTACACCTTCCATTTGTCTATCGATTGCAAACACAACGATTAAACCAGACCAAAACAGACAAATGATGATTTTGAATGCATCATTAAATGCATTTTCCCAAATATAACGATTCTACGCCGTTTAAAACTGCAAGTCAACCTCGATGCTCTGCACCAGACCAAATAAGACGGTCAAAGAGATGGCGACCCAAAACGGATACCACTGGCGTACATCGCGCTTGTCATTCCACCACTGCGTGATATTTGACGGCCGAGTCTCGTCAAATTCATTATCTGTATCCTTCTCGGTTTTCCTGAAACTATCAACTGCTCTTGGATACTTGACATAAAGTATGATATTAGGTCGAGACCTATCAACAGGAGTCACATTTTCAACTATCTAACTCTCCACATCCGAGTCGCTCCCAGAATATGAAATAGATTTGAAAACAGTGAAGTCGTCACACTCTTGTGAAAGGCTCTCCTAGTTCTTTTGCCCGGATGGTGATAGATGGTATGGTAGAGTACCTTGGAAAAGACCACTCCATCCGAGGATTTGTTTCTTCACAAGTCTCGAAGACCGCGTCCTTTCCGACCTCCATCGAGATTGTCCCTTGGTGCAATATATTGTCGCTGACCCCGTTATCAATATCCTTTGCTTTTTCAGTTCAAAACAAAACAGTTCCTGATTCATCCCTTGTTTATATTTTCCGAGCCTGCATAGTCTTCAATGTCCACTGTTGCTCTGCTAAATTGTCAGAGTAAGAGGACAAGAGTGTAGCAGAGGCTAGCGCTTACCTTGAGAAATTGTCACTTCTGACAGTTCTTTCTCCTAGTAGAAGACGAAAGTGCCGAATTCTGACCTCTCGCATGTACTTTTGTTGGTTTAGACTCGGCGTCCATAATATTTCTTGGTCAGGATTGACGACCGTAAATATGCCCGCCGCGAGTGAGACGGACGTGAGGGCACAAGCGAGCACGATAATTATGATAACAGAATTGCTGACCATTGTGCATATATTGAAATTAATTTTTGAAAGATGACTTGAGGCCTGATCTGAATGGCTCTAAAGCCTCTTAAGTAGTCACGAAAAAGAAAAAAAAAACGTCCATAAATCAAGAAACGTGCAGTGTATTTCTTTCAGTGGCTTTTCACTGAAACTATTGTGGTCGTCTTCAAACATAATATGGATGCCTAAAAATTACTCAGAGGGTTTCCAAGGTTTTTATGCTAGCCCGGACTACCCTTAACGTCACAGAAGTGGATGCGAATTATTTCTAATGACCTTGCAATTGTCGCGTTCCTATCCCATCCGCGTAAGGCGGCATACACTCAACCAGCTCAGGACCATACCACTATCTTGGCTGGTGGCATCAGTATGCTCCCTTGTTTGTGATGCGGCTCAAGTTCTAGTTTGATTCAGCTAAATAGAGGAGCAACAAAACAACCCCACCTTTTCGAATTACAAGCGCCTATGGAGTGTCGTGGAAAGGAAAGTGGACCGTCGGTTTCGTATTCGGCTTTTTCCGAGCCAATTCTATCTGCTGAACTATATACCAAATGCTTGTTGAAAAAAGCTTTGTAACTCCATAATTAGCACTTCATTCTGGCTGCCTGACGTGGAAATTATTTATCGCAAAAACGGATCAAGAAGCAGTGTTTGAGTCTGGTCCATAAATAACTTCGTAATGTACTTCGGATCTGGCCATCTTCCTCCCAATATAAAAGCATTCCATTCCCAAATCCATCATTTCAACTATTGGACCTATTTCTCAAGTCGCTCGTTGCTTTTCCTTATTCGAATCATCGCACTTTCGTCTTTTTTATTCACCATGTCTGATTACGTTCTCTACAACTATATACCCTCGCTGGCAGCCGCAATCATTTTCTTGATTCTTTTTAACGCGATCACGATTGGGCACATCTTTTTTGTTTGGAAGCACAAGACAAAATTCTTCATCACCTTCATCATCGGTGGTTTATTTGAAACTGTTGGATATGGAGCACGAGCACTCAACGCCCACGAAGCCCCAAATTACTCGACAATGCCATACGCCTTACAGAGTCTCTTTGTTTTACTCGCTCCTTCCCTGTTTGCGGCATCAATTTATATGATCCTTGGCCGGATCATACGTCTGCTGGATGGTGATTCCAAATCTCTTATTCGTGCAACAAGGTTGACCAAGATCTTCGTCCTGGGCGATGTGCTAGCATTTTTCATGCAGAGTGGAGGTAAGAAGTGGTAGCTCCTCCCCACACTATGGATTACTTATTAACTTTCATACACAGGAGGCGGAATTATGTCTAGTGCCAAATCAGCCAGCAGCTTGAAACTCGGCGAGGATGTCATCATTGTCGGTTTGATTGTCCAAATAATTTTCTTCGGCTTCTTCATTGCCGTCTCGGTCATCTTTCATAAGCGGATGGCGGGCGATCCCACTTCCGCAGCAATGGCTACGTCGGTGGACTGGCACCGGTACATGCTTGTACTGTATTTTGCAAGCGCTTTGATTATGATCCGTTGTCTCTACCGAGTTATCGAGTATATTCAAGGATCGACTGGCTTTCTGCAAAGTCATGAGTACTTTGCGTACATCTTCGATGCTGCGCTCATGCTTTTGGTCACCATCATTTTCCTAGTCTTTCACCCAAGTCAAATCATTTCTGAGGGACATCGTAAACTTGACGATATGGAGCTCATGCGTGGGGATATGGCATAACTGGATCTAGAATAGAAGCAGAACTAAAATAGCCTGGTCTGCATTCAATGTTTTATTTCATATTTTAGCTGATTTCACTAAACTTTCACAACCCATTTTAAGCAATGTATCTGCCTCGTATTCATTGATAAATATTAATTAGCTTACCTTAAGTTGGATCCCCACACTCACCATCTATACAAGTATCCCGAAACCTCCTTTTGAAAAGAAAGAAGAAACGCATGGTTAGAATCATAGAAATGAAGCAACGTCACATTGATGAAAAGCTAACATAGTAAACAGTTAGCAAGCAAGAAGTAATCTGTATTATTCCACGTTGTTTTTTACATGACGCGTTGCCTACGGTCCACTCATCAATAGTATGCCTTCACGTAGGGTGTAACTTGAGTGATATGATACAAATTCGAAAAGAAATGTCATCTTGTATGTTTATATATGCATCTAAAGCAAATACGAATGTGTCTAAAGAGGGAACTCGGCATTGGAAAAGAGAGAATAAAATATACCGAACTGATGCTGACAATTGTACTCCTGAATATTCGTTGAATCATAAACCTTTTACCTCCTAGACCTGCTCCTTCGGCCGATCAACGGAACTCTCGGTTGGACTAGAGTTGGCAGGTCGGTCGTTCTGCAAAACCTCAGAGGGGTGGAACACGTTCATGATCACCATAACCAAGAACATCATGGCAGCATCAAAAATATACAAGAAAACCTCGTGGCTGATAACGTAGCCATTGTTTCCTTGCGCAAATTCGATGAGACGATAGGCGGATCGAACGACAATCAACAGACTAACAGCATAGCATGCAAAGAGAAGGCTGGGCCAATTTCTGGGCAAGATAGATCTCCGGAGTTGCATTGTCCGTTCCGACTGTTGTGTGGGTGACTGGAGAATTCTCATATGGAAGAGACCGGAGGATATAATAAAAGTACCGAAGAAAAGAAGTTGGACACCGAGACCCGCGATGATGACCCACTGGCCAATAATTAAGGACTTTTCAGATCCACTGCTCATAACACCGCCACCTAAGAGAGTAAGTCAGTTTAAAAATCTTAAATCGAACGTCCCTTCTATTGATTGCTTACCTGCGCCTTGGAGGATAAAGGAAAGAATATCTCCACCCACAAAGATCTTCGTCATAAGACGGACAGGTACATAGCTCAGATGTTCGCCTTGGAGGAAGGTGATGATTCTTCCGAGAACCATGTAAATGGAAGCTGCGTAAAGAATCGGTGCCAGCAAAATCAAGAGTTGCTGAATTGCATAAAGAACGGTTGATGTTTGGTTGTAATGAGCGGCGGCACGAGCGATATAACCTATGATTTGGACTGCGATGGACATATTTATGAGCTATTGAAGCGACCTTGATAAAGATGGCATAAACTAACATAACCCTCCAGCGATGAACGGATTGAAGTATTTTGCATGACTTCTTATCCGTTGGTAGAGGTGGAAAGTAGTCGTTAAAAGGAAAAGCGCAGCAAAGATTACTGAGCCCACCAGACTGGGCGTGTAATTGTAAAGGACGTAGGTAGAGCTTGCCATATTTGCGAAGAGAATCGTAATAACAAAGTCGAAAGTACGGTTGGTATCGATACTGGAAACTTTTGATCTTGTTGACAATAAAAGACCTGGGTTGATGTGAAATATATAGGCCATTATTTCCGGACGCCCAAGATTTCAATATATTTTTCAGGCAACATAGATTCCAATGTTCCAAGGGTCGATGAACCATGGCGATGCAGAAAAAGCTTGTATGCTATCTACTAGAAAGCACCAACACCTAAAATCTAAGGTTATCTGTGCTAATCTTAGTACATCTAGTGGTGCTTATTATTGCGATTGATATCCGAAGCCGAATACGAACGCAAAGGCTCCACTTTAACCTTAACCAGATGTGGGCCTCGGATTCGGGTTTCGTATTTGATCCGAACGAATGGTTATGTTCTAGAATGCCTGTGGGTTCGTGTTAGAAGGTTCCCCAAGGATCAAAATCCTTCACAGCTGCCTTCGGGATAAGCAAATAAAAGAGGCTGCCTAAGGGACCATACGCCACTGGCGCATCTTTATAATACGAAGGTGTTTTCACTGCTAAACTTCAAGATTCAGCAAAATGTCGTCCAAACACGAGCTGAGACAACTGGAAGAGGACATATTCGAGAACAACGAAATGGGTGAAGATTCACTCACTGACGAGCTGCCACCTACATACAGCTCTCTCTTCTCCGAAGACTTACTACTTTCATCGCCAACCACCACGGATGAAAGGCGCGAATCGATCCTAATCGCAGGTATGAAATATGCAGGAAGAGGCTATATTTGAAAGTCCGTTTGCTAAAAGAACCTAATTTACCTAGATATCGGCCGTTTTAGCATAGATTTAAGCGCGGGAACTCGCACATCTACGCTAATCCAAGAATTTTCATCACCTGCCCAACGACCCCAGGTTATAGAAATTCGAGCCAACAATTCCAGGTCAACTTCACCTGCCAAAAGCACCGATGATGTCAAAGATGCACTTGGAACTCATGAAATCCCACTAGATATTGTTCTGATGCTTGTGGGAAGCAGAGGTAAGAACATCGCCAAGGGCACTCTTACGCATGCACCGCTAATACAGGGTCACTACACAGAGGAGACCAAATCAATTATACTAATCGGCCAGGAACTCCACCAACATGGCCACCGAGTTCGAGTCGCTGCACATTCAATCTTCCAATCACTCGTTCATAGGGCCGGACTGGAATTCTTCTCCATCAGTAACGACCCAGAGCATCCCATCGCGGTAAATCCCCATTTATCCCCTTATCACCTTTGGATTAAACAAAAAACTCATGAGTAACAGGCAAAAGATTCAGCCCTCATGCCTGATTCAAGTGGTCTTGACAAGCATCAGGTCCTAAAAAACAAAAAGGTTTTGCTCAGCACACTAAAAGAATGTTGGACAGCGTGCACCCATCCCGGCTCGCACGAAGATAAACCTTTTATCGCGGACGCCATTATTGCAACGCCTCTTGCACATGCTCATATCCATTGTGCGGAGAGATTGTCCATCCCGCTTCATATCATGTCTAACAGCCCCTGGACACCGACGAGACGATTCGTACATCCACTAGCACAGATCGAGACAGGAAGTGAGATTGATTATCAGTTGCAGAATTATCTGTCTCATTTACTGGTTGGAGAATCTGTGTGGCAAGAGTAAGTATCATCTTGACCCACGAATGATCTACCCGTAGAAATATGGTCATTGACAGAGTTCTAGAGTCTACAGTGTCGTCGATCATTTTCGAAAAGCGGTTCTAGGTCTAGAAAAGCTATCTCTGTCCACCGGAGCCGGGATTTTGAGAGAGTTCAAGATTCCTCATACTTATCTGTGGTCCTCCGGATTTCTCCCTAAACCGGAGGACTGGGATGACACCATTGGTATGCGCACATGCAATTTCGGACTTAACCGAGATTGTTTCTGACACAAATCTTTAGATATTTCCGGCTACCCCAATATCAAAAGCCCATCTCCTTACATCCCTTCAAAGGCCCTGGAAAACTTTCTCCAGTCCGCAATCGAACCTGTATTTGTTGCACTGGATATCACCCAATTGAACAGTCCGGAGTTATTCGTTCAATATGTTGTGGAAGCTTCTCAAAAACACGGAGTTTATCTTCTTCTACCGAGCGGGTTCCGAGAAGCAATTGATATTTCCGAAGCGCCTAAGATTTTCATACTAGAGAATGACCCAAATGGTGAGTCCATTCATTTCTAAATAAAAGATACGCTATCGCAATGATGAACCTAACTGAAAATTTCAACAAAGTTAAAGAATGGCTCATCCCCAGAGTTTCCATGTTGTTAACAAGTGGAGACATTCCAACGATAAAGCAAGGTGTTCAAAACGGGAAACCGATGCTCTCACTACCACTTCTTTGCGAGTAAGTCGCTACTTTCAAATTACTCCGGCTTATCTGTGTGCCCCAGAGTCCGAGCCCTAACAATGAGACTTTTTAGCCAACCCTTCTGGGCAACAACCATTTATAACGCAGGCCTCGGTCCATCTCCACTTCGCGAGAAAGCGCTCAGCAGCGAGACTCTTGTCGAGGCATTCCAGTATTGTTTACGACGAGATGTAAAACAAGTTGCTTCGAGGATAGGCGAAAGGATCCTAGAGGAGAACGGCACTGCAAACGCCGTTCAATCGTTCTATCGCCATCTACAATGGGAGAAGGTTCGATGCAGTGATATCAACACGGAGCCTGTGGTCTACCGTATGCAATTGAAATCATCAGTTAGGAGCAGGGTCGAGACTCATGGGGGAGTAATTTCGACAAGGGGAGGCGGGTCCCCCGTGGAACCGTAGGTGTTTTTTTCCTCTTGGTTGATCCGGTTCGAACTTAAGGATTGCAACTAACCACGATAAACAGGGATGAGTACCCAATCCACACAAGACGAGATAAATCACCCGAGCTCAGCGAAGAAAAAGGTCACACCACCTTCCTTGTGGATGCAAAAGGCGTATCCAAAAGCCTGATGAAAGCCATCATCAAACCTACCGTGTCGCATATCGCAGATGCACACAAAAAACGGGAGGTAAAGCGTCCAAACTTGGCCTAACCAAATGGCATTTATCCATCAGTGCACCCACAGCTAACCAGACTGTTCATTATCGTCCAGACTCAGAATGATGTACCCGTTCCGACGGACCAGAAGGTCGAGAAATATAAAACCCGAACGGGGACGGCTATGAAATTGGCGAAGAATGTGGGCTTTGGGTCTGCGGTTGCTTGTGGGAAGATTGCCGTACTGCCGTTCAAGAGTGAGTTGCTCAACTTCCAGATTTCTCTCGGTCTTTGTGGACTGCTATATTCGGTATCCACCACCTAGGTACTGACGCGGGATTCAGCTGTATGGTATATGAGCGAAACGGCATCATACGGAGTGCGGGCCCTGCAGGGGCTGGATCGCCAGGAACACAAAAGTCACGATCAAGACGTGGAACAAACGTCCAATGTGAAGGATTCTCGGGTATTCGATGAAGGTAACGTGTTACACTTGCGAAGCGTGAAACATACCATTTCTGACGATTTATATGTTGTTACAGAGATCGATATCACTTCTTTGGGCCGAGATGATGCTTATACACGCGCAATCACAGCTTCGGGTATACGTCGGAGTACAACTCAGACTCGCGATAGTGATGGGTTATCTCTCGGATCTCGCCGGTCTCATTCTTCCGCGCCTAGTGGCAAGATGGAGTAGAGAAGATAGTGTGTACATTACGGATCTCAATTTGGTTGTGTTTAGGGTCGAAATTGTCAATACTCTTGCGGTAAAAGTTGGTTATCTGAATCGAGACATTTTAATTTTGAATAAACAAGAATCATTATACAAAATTTCGACAACGTTCTTTGCAGTCGCCTTAGCAATGCTTTCTTTTCGTTTCCTTTTTTTAGGGACTTAAAAAGACGTAATCATACTTTAACCATAATGATGCCTACTCTATAATCTATAATCTCTTCCACAGAGGCATCCGAATATCTAAAAGAGAAGAACAGCCTCACCTGGGTAGGCTCACATACTTGCCCATATATTGGCTCGCGAAGTTCCGACGAAAGCTGAGTTTCCCCCATGTCTGGTTCCAAAACATTCTACATTATCTATCCGACGCGTATATAACTGTTCTCGTGTTAACAGCGTACGAATGCAATTTCTTGCATCTCGGTCTGGTTTCCGGTCTAGCATTCAGACAACCGGCCTAGCCTTACTACGCACTATTAATCCGGCCACGGTGTAATCTTGGCTCGATTGGAGCCTAAGTTAAATTTATATGGAAGCCTAAAAGGTTTCGGACAGAGGAATGACACAATTTTGGGTGAAACCCTTTCTCCTTAATCGGCAGGATTGGTCATCAGCCGAATACGATCCCGAACTCGTATTCGTGATTTGGGCTTTAATTGGGGCCGTGCTGAGTATTTAGTTGTGGTCCCTGTTGATCTCACAATCTATACTTGGGGTGTCTGAGTCTGTATCACACCTAAGCAGGTATAGGTAGTTGATTGGAATAGGCCTAAGGATTTTCCTACATATAATGTTAATAATATTAGACTCAGTGGATGTCTTTAAAGATAACTTTATTCCCCATTGGTTACTTTAAGCTGATACCTAATTTCAGCCAACAGTTTGGTAATAGGAAAGCTTAGCAATATCCAGTAGTTATCTATTCTAATTTCTAAGAGAAACAAACATTAGTACAGAACGTTGAATTGATCAGGGCAAAGACGGGGCTCGGCAGAGCACGGTCATTGTGCTAGTCCTACCTAGTTGCACACGGCTGGTTGATCCCCGTTGGCGCCGCCCGCTGCTTGGCTAGGCTTAGCATTAGCTTCCAAGGTTGTGATTTTAGCTTATGTTATATATTTTTAGTCTTTAGCCGAGCGAGTCTCATCTGGAGTCAAAGCCCCCCTTCACGATAGGCGAGGGATGTAGTACAGAAGTTGGAAATTGACTGCGCTTCTAATGTGATCTCGTGGCCCCTACCGGAGGCGAATTCAATATAGTTGCTTCCATGATTTTACAGTATCTATATAGACAAAGTGCTACGCAGGGGGGTATCCAGAGGAAGATCGTGTTCGGGTGATCCCAGGGGAGTGGGTTGAGAAGTGGAAGCTTAACCTCCATCCTTTGGGTACATGAATTAGTAAGGCGGGGCGAACAGGAATCCCGCTTTCCAGACCTTATGATGGTATGTATCAGGTTACGTATGGGAGAGAATGGTACATATGGAGCATAAGCGGTTGTGTGCTAACTGGAGGCTGTGCGCTATAAATAAGGTAGGAATTATCATCCGGATAACTTTGATGTTATTTTTCCCTCATATTTTGTTTTTAACCGATGCATAATACACACACGAATGGCTGTTGACCAGTATCACCTACTCTATTCTGGGCTGGTGATAGACTTGGGTGCGTGCACAAAGGAGTACGGGGCGTTCGCAGCCAGAAGGAAGGACGGTTTTCCAGTCACTTTGGGGTCCGGGCCGATAAAGTTGCCTGGGAAGCCAACGTCGAATGGCTTTTGGCTCTCAAGATATTCAATTTGCTCCGTTGTCAATCGGATCTTGAGAGCCTCGATGTTATCCTTGAGATGTTCAACTTTGCGGCCGCCAACAAGAGGGAACACATTTGGTGCTTTCGCCATCACGTATGCCAGAGCAACTGCAGTGAGGGATTTGATACCGTGCTCCTTGGCTACCTTGGAAAGTGCAAGACTCATTGCGGCTTCCTCTTCGGTTTGCTCCGCACCCAATATGCTACGGAGGCCCTGTCCCTGAGCTTTCCGTTGTTCAATTTCCTCCTTTGTTTTGAATTTTCCTCCGCCCATAACATCCCAGGGCGCAAGTGCCATTCCAAAATAGCGCGCCATGGGAATGATTTCTCGTTCGAAATCACGGAGCATGACATTCCATCTGCCTTGGTAGATGCTGAAAGGTGTTTTTCCGTGCGATCGGGCATACAAGTTTGCTGCAGACACAACCCACGCCGGCGTATCCGAGATACCCAGGTAGAGTACCTTCCCTTGTTCCACAAGGATATGAAGACTGTCCATAACCTCTTCGATTGAGGTGGTCTGATCCCACCAGTGGAGATATAGGATATCAATCCAATCAGTTTGCAGCTTCTTCAGTGAATCCCGAACACTCATGTGGAGGCTTCGCTTGTGGTTGCCGCAATGGTTCGGGGCATTTCCCTTGCCGAGCTTATACGACCGAAAGTCTGTGGTGAACTTGGTCGCAATCACCAATTGATCGCGGTTCTTGCGTTCGGCGATCCATTTCCCCAATCCAGGTCTCGGATTGCTCGTCCTGGTAGTTGTTTGCCGTATCAATAAAATTTCCGCCGGCTCCATGGAATGCGTCGAGAAGTTTAAAGGACTCTTCCTTGCTCATGGAACCCATTGCTTCCGACCACGCATCGCCAATGGACATGGCTCCGAGCTGCAGAGGGGAGACACGAATTCCAGCCGTAGAGGAGAGAACCCGGTAACGTCCCAACTCGGTAGTTGGTTCCGGAGCTGGGGCCCAAATATCCGCCATGATAAGTCAATTATAGGGCACTGGGGAAAGAGAAGAGAAAAGATGAATGAAAATTCGGGTTGAGGCAACTCGAACTTAGGTTTGCGAAAGTCAAGTATATACACATTTTCTGACAACCTCATGATGTCACTACCAATGTGTTTTTCCTGTTTTATTTCCAGTAATTGGGGTTACTGAGAACAAATCTATTGTCTCATAACCTTGGAAAGCATATGGCGGGCCCACTGTCATCAAGCTGCATTAGTCTCCGTGTACGCGGTCCACAAATAACAATCGGCTAGATTTGGGTCTGGCCACAATATCATATAGAAGATTCATGAGGTAGAATCATGCGTACTAGAAACAACGTAACTCGGTGTGCTATTTATCGAATAACCCGAAAGCAGAGTAGTTGGCTATTGCAAGTGTATTAACACCTACACCTCACCTCGGCCATCATTTTCTTGAAAGCTCCACTCATCCCAATTGAATATTATTGTAACGATAGTGTGGATTATGTGCCACCCTATTATACTCGTCGTGGTTCCGCCAATGAGAGCAGTTCTGTCATCACCGTCCCATGGGATGGCCGATCAAGTTCACACTCCCGGAGAGCTATCCGATCGCAAAAAGTGGCCCCCGAAGAACCTAAATTTGATAACTTTAGGTACGTACATACGTCAATTCCTGTCGAAGTGAGTCCTGGGCGAGATGACATCTTTAAAGGGAAATGGGAGAAGATCGCAGGAGAAATAATGATTACAATGCGAGGGTAGTATCTCAAACTAGCATGCGAAGATGAGTAACTTAAATCATCACTGTCATCACAATGCGGGTATCCTACGGTCACTACCGGTTTAGGGTAATCTAGGCTCATATTAGCATGAGTTCGGACTTTGGAGATATCGCCGGTCACCCAGGCGTATGCCCAGGTGATCTGTAACCACGCTTTAGTCCGACCAATTAGGTTAAAGATGTCAGCACAGCGCAGCTATCTGTTCCCTTAGATAATTTGCTTCGTGCATCGCTGCTACCCTGCCACAATATGTGTTATGTTGTCGCACTTTTCTTTGCGATAGAGTACTCATCTCAAAACGGATTCTCGGTAGCTGTGTGGCGGTGTATTGGGACCGGCCGCGTCGGGGCCAAAATTCAATGGGAAAGTATTAATGTGCGAGGCTCTGAAAGAAAGTGTTCGATACGTTGGTCACCGGCTTTCGTATACTTGGCCTAACAATCGAGATCGAGGGTGGTAGTGCGACAGGGCGGGGTGGCAGCTATTTGTCCTAAGAAAGGAGATGGCTCTGCTTTCAGTCACGGTGCAGCGTCCGCAGCGCTGTTATATTGTCGCCCAATGAAAGCCACTGCAGAGACCCGCTCCCACAGGAAGCTGATAAGCCAATGAAATCAATCCTCATTGCTATTCCTGGACTTCTCGACATAGCCGTCAAAAAAATATGCTACCTGGTATCAGTCACGCGTAGTGGGACCTTAAGGGAAAATATTTAGAAAGCCCGCGATGTGAAAGCAGGAGCCCGGCGGTTTGTTAGCGATATTGCCCGTTGGGTGACGCAATACGATTGGAGTTGAAGAGTAATCGTAATATGTCCAGGCGCTCTATAGTCATTAAGATCTTATACATAAATCTGATTTCCTTTTACCTAAAGGTACAGCTACTTGGAAAATGTCAACGTTTAGTTAGGTCATCTAGCATCGGAATAGAACGTAAATATGACACATGAAACACTTTATACATTATGTCTAATACAAGGTTGTCATTTACAAACCTGTCCCTGACATGCAACCATACCACGTCTCCCGCCTGGCGGGCGTTGTTAGCTCGCTTTGCTTGGCTCAATCGCTTGCACCTGGTGTCTCGCTGGGGCGCGTCAAGAACTTTTGCGCGCGGATTTTTCCGTCTTTAAGACCCTTTAGGCCTTCAGACAATCCCTCGAGACCGTTTTTGCCTATAGTGTAAGGATGGCCTGTGAGCCAACCCTCGCGCAGACCCCGGGCAAACGCTGCGCCCCATGCCACGCCAATGAGCTTGTCGTTCTCATCCTCGTAGTGAACCTGACCGACCATGGAGAAGACGGTATCAACACTCGGGTCAGAGCCCTCGACCTCAGTTTTCATAAAGATGTTAGTCACCTTTGGCCTCCGACCAGCAGCGTCCGGCGGGCCAGCAATGACCTTAGTGATGAGCCTGACCGTGTCATCTTCGGAAACGGTATCAAAGGCCTTCCAGCAGCGGCCGTCTGGAGCACCTCCCTTCTTGACAGCCTCCTGGATTGCTTTTATCAGCTCCTCCTCAGTGGGATAAGCGGTGTAGTCGACGAGGACGTCTCCCTTGCTTTCATCGAGGAAGGGCTTGATAAATTCGCTCCGCTTGCTGCCAACCGTAATGATAGGGTGGATATTGGCGGCCGCTGCAAGCTTGATAGCGAAAGCTCCTGTGGCAGTACTGGCTCCATAAATTAAGAGAGGACGCTTAGTGCCTTCCTTGCCCGCGGCCTTGGAGAGTGGCGACCAGGGCTCCGGTAACTCGAGCTCCTGAAAGAGTGCGCAGACGGATGTGTAGGCGGCCAGAGGAATCGTGGCAGCCTCCTCGAAGGTTGTTGAGTCGGGAATGTGGAAGGTAGTGTAGTAGGGTGCAATGGCGTACTCGGCGAAGGCCCCATGCGAGGTCATCATCTCGTGGAACGCGGCCACGCGGTCCCCTTTGTTGAATCCGACGACATCATCTCCCACGGCTTCCACGGTACCGGCGATATCGTCACCAGTGTTCATATCAGTACCGCGAATGATGGGGAGCTTCCAATCCTTCGGGTTGGAACCTTTCAATAATTCGCGTTAGCTGCCGATCAAACAACTGGGGCCGTGACGCATATACGCCGTCCATGCAGAGACGAATGGTCTAGTGGCACATATTGACCACTGCAGGTCCTCTAAAATCTAGTACTTACCGGCGACGATAACCTTGATCAACACATGGCCAGGTTCCGGCTTTGGGATGGGTGAATCGACGATATCGACTGATGTGTCCTTCCTAACAATCGCTTCCTTCATGATGAGATAGCCGAGGTTCCTTCGTACGCTTTCAGGTGGGGGGCTCGACTATGAGACAAAACGCAAATAGTTTTGGGAATAGGGTCTAATGTATAAGACCAGCATGGCTACTGTGATATTTATATAATCTACAGAATACTGTGACCAACTAATGACAGTATCATAGGCTGATAAATCGGTTCAGGGTAACTAGCTAAATATTAATGGTTGAATCATCCGAAAATTCGATTTCCGCTTCGGGCATGATAGGAACCCTCTTTTGTCCTACATCGCCCACATAATCCTTGGTAATCAGATGGTACCCCTTTTGTGTGAATTCGTATCTCTTTATGGATGTCATATTTGTCTAGGTACAATTGTGCAAGCTAAAGCCTTGAGTCTCTTTATTTCTTTCTTGATATTAATCACGCTTCACATTTGACATCTCTTGTTTCCAGCCGATATGGCTCTCGAAAAAAGAACGGACGCTACAAATGACGTAACCAATACTAACATGAATCTCTAAAGAGAAAATTTGGAACAGCTAATGACATATTCTGTATCTCCATCAGCACTGTTCAATATTATTTGAGATTTGGTGGGATGCCGGTGGGAGCCGAAGAGAAATTGTCAGCTCCAACGGTGCTATCGTAATCTCATCACTAATTCACTTGGAATTTAGGAGACGGCAACGTCATTATTTTTGCCCTAACCGAACGCTTCCTAACACCTCAAAAAGATATTTAGCTCGGCAACTCCCCTCATTATGCTAAATGTGAAGAGACTCTAAATTTCTCGAAATCTTTTCATCAATTGAAAGCCAAAACCAAAAACCTAAACATGACACAAATGAAAGCTGTTCGCATTGCCAAAGCCGGCGACAAAATTACCGCCGAACTTCGTGACGAATCTCTGCCGATTCCAGGTCCGCGCGATGTCCTGATCAAGGTCCACGCTGCTTCACTGAACTACCGCGACACGGCTCTGTTGAGGGGTGAATATCGTGCGCCGACTAAGGAAAACGGTATTCCTGTTTCTGACGGTGCTGGAGAGGTTATTGCAGTCGGAACAGATATCGCACGGATCGCAAAGGGCGACCGCGTCGCAGTCGGCTGCACTGCAAATTGGATTGCTGGCCCATACACCCCGGAATATCGTTCAAGTAGTGTTGGTTTCACTGTCGACGGGCTGTTGGCTGAATATGTGACTTTTAACGAAGACGCACTCGTCTGCATCCCTCGTTATATGTCCTACGTCGAGGCTGCCTCCCTTCCTTGTGCGGCTGTTACCGCCTGGACGGCCCTTAACAAAGTTGAGCCGCTCCAGCCGGGCCAGACCGTGCTGATCCAAGGCACTGGTGGTGTTTCGCTCTTTGCGTTACAATTTGCGAAGATTTTCGGTGCTCGTGTCCTGGCAATCACATCCTCGGATGAGAAGGCCGTTAAGCTTAAAGAACTTGGAGCCGATGCCGTTGTGAATTACAGTACCACCCCTGATTGGGATCAGGAGATCCTTGCTCTGACGGGTGGCAAAGGTGTTGACAAGGTGCTGGATATTGCCGGAGAGAAGACTATCGTGAAGTCCGCAGCATCAACCAAGATCACTGGCGTCGTCATCCTGATTGGATTCGCAAGCGGTTTCGGTGGCGGCCTTCCGCCAATTGATATCCTCGTTCGATCCCTCACAGTAACTGGATCCACTGTTGGTTCGCGGGTCGAGTTCGAAGCTATGCTTCAGGCTATGGAACGGCACCAAGTCAGACCTATAATCGATCGCGTTTATCCCTTCACGGAATTCCGCGAGGCGTACAAAAGACTCGAGGGTGGGCAACAAATCGGCAAAGTCGTTATCGAAATCGCGAAATAAACGACTCATGAGGATACGAGATTGGCTTTTTGAAAAATGGTAGCCTGTATATCGCTTGGACTCCATGACACATGATATATATCATAGGTCTGTCGGAGTGGCTGGATATGATAAACCAAAAGGTTGGCATGAGGGTAACCTTGGAAAGAAGCGCTTGATGACCGCGCCATATTCAAAGCTGGCCGCTTGTCGCCTCAAGGGACCCGGTATGACCATCAGGGTGTATTGTCAGATGGCAGACAACACGATTCAGGAGTATGGAGTAAAGGGTAAGTCCTTATTCCATGATAGCTTTGTCGTCACTCATAGGAGAATACAGATGATGGAAACTGGGAGAAAATGTCAAATCTGGGTTCAGCAATGCCCGGCACGGACATAGCATGCACCGTACTCAAGACTTCGGAACCAAAGATCCGGTAAGTAATGTCGTCGAAATTTGTGTCACAAAATACTAAAAGTATTGATAGTGTCTACTTCCAGCACATGGAGCACGGCATCATAGAAAAGTGCTACGACAGCAAGCACGGCTAGTATGACGGAGCCGCCAAGTTCCCAAAAGTCCAACCCCGAACCTCCATAGCTTGTACTAGTTACATGACTAGCTCAGAAACTGTAGGAATTCGGGTCTTCTTCAATGCTGCGAATATGGTGCTTGAAATGGTTTACGACGGCATGTCCTGGACGGAAGGACATTTCCATGCGGATTGTATACCCGGGACCCAGATTGCTTGCATCAGCTGGATGAATGGCTCGCGCCCAGATGTTCGCGTGTACTTCCAGGCCGGTCACGAAATCTCCGCAATTACGGAGTATGTGTGGACTCAGGGACGTTGGTCGTCTGGGAAGCTTGCGCTTCCTCCTGCGTGATTCTCAACTGTGACACATTCGTATTCGGTTCCATCGAAGTATACGTGTCGAACTGATTGTGATCTAAGCTTATGTCGAATTTCTTTCATTTTGAAAACTATATTATCACAAGGGGGAAAAAGGCGTGTATAGTTGTCGTTCAGCGGGGTAGTTCTGACTCACAATATAGACGAGCGACGATATTCTCCTCAAAAGGCCCCTACATCCCACATTACCAAACGGTCTCCTTGAAAGACATTCAATAGTCTTTATCATCTGTCCTTCTATCATCATGGCGACAATTCTCGGCTCAACGTCCCCACCGCGAAGCAAGCTCAAACTTGACAAAGCTACAATCGAAGACATACCCGCCATTCAGTCCATGGTCAATGCCGCCTATTCAAGATATATTGAACGCATTGGCAAGCCACCAGCTCCTATGACACAAGACTGGGACCAAGTGATCCGCACACATGAAATTCTCGTTCTGAGAGACAACGAGCAGATCGTGGGCTCTATCACCCTCCGTGAGGATGAGCAGACCACCTCACTCAAAATCAATAACGTGGTAGTCAATCCGGGAGAGCAGGGTCGAGGTTACGGGTATCATATGATCAAGTATGCGGAAGTGGAAGCTCAAAATAAGGGGCTGTCCAGCGTAACGTTATTCACCAATGTGAAGATGTTTGAGAATCTCGGGTTCTATGCAAAACTCGGGTTTGTGGAAACGGATCGAAGAATGGAGGATGGGTTTGAACGTGTATATTTCTATAAGAAGCTTCGTTAGTGAGGATTTCCTACCACTAATGAAGTTCATTAGCATTTTGGGGGAGGGACTTAGACTCAGATCAATCATGCCCACTAGTGGTGCCCTGGATGAATTTACGCTCAACACGTTCTGATGCGACAACTTACGGGGAAATTCTTCCAGTCGAAACCAAGTCATGGGTCTTCAAATTCAAAAAACATTAAGTAGCACATGCGAATCGCCATGGTTCGCATGAGGAACGTGTCGGTCCTTTTCCAAGAATATATACATAGAAGGCTCCGTTATAGAAGTGGATGGTGGGAGTATAGAGAGACATAAAAGAGGAAGAAAAGGGAGAAAGAAGAAGGGGATGAAAATGAGACATGAAACCGTAGGGATAAGGCTGCGAGGGAAGGAATACATGTTATAGTGACAGAAAAGGGGTATCGAGGGCATCACACCCCGGGGAAATACAAATGGTAACGATTTAAATGACTCGAGAATAAAAGAAATGTGAAGGTTCATGAGAAACATTCATCTCCGCCATCCTGCATGAGGCGGCGGTCTAGGTGAGGAGAAGTCCTCCTTGCTAGAGCGCTCACTGGACAGATCGTTAGGATAAGCAGGCTCGTGCGTGATCTCAATGGTGGTTTCTTGGTACACCTTTCCGATCGGGGTCATTTCATGATCATGGCCGTTGTGGCCGTGTGCGCTGGGTGAAACGATATTATCCGTTGACCCGTCGCGGTCAAGGTCATCGTTGAAAGTGCCGCCCATTTTGCGGTTGGGATCGGCCGTGATGGTGGTTAAGTTGGTCTCGGCGCCTCGCCTGCCCTTGCTGCCGGTGAATTTGTTGTAGGAGTGGTCCTGGCTGGGTTCAGAATCGATGATCAGGTTGCGCCGGGTGAGGGTATATAGAACGACATCGACCAGCCCGGAGCTGGTGATGATGGCGCCGGAACAACAGAAGAATATGATACTCGGTGCGTCGCCGTCAGCTGTGGCCATGCGGCCTGCGGCGAGCGGTAACGATAGGATGATGTAGACGATTGGGTAGATGGTCATGTAGCCTACAACGCGGCGCAGGCGCTTGAGGCTCTCCAGCTGGCTGTTGCCAAGGATGGCGGAGGCGGCGATCTGCCGGCGCAGTTGGAAGTACATCACGGCGTAGAGAATGACTGTGCCGAATTCGGCAAGGAAAATCCAAATGTAGTGTGTCCATAAACGGGTAGTCTCGAATTCATCGCTGATCCAGCACCAGGCGCCGGAAGGCACGAAGACGTCGGCACCATGCATTGCTAATGGGATTACTACCATTAAAGCCACGAAGCCCCAGACGCCAACGACAAAACAGACAAAGAACTTGTAGGACATTTTGCGTCCCCAGACGACCAAAAGGAATGTGTGAAAGGCGATGGCAAGCACGAAAAGTCCACTGCCGGGGTCTCCAATTTGCAGCCATAGCCCTTGGAGAAAGCATCCGGCTGAACCAGATTCGATTTTATCTTTCAGAATCCATCGTAAACAAATAATAAATGCAAGCGACTGTTGGAAATCCGCCAGAACAAGGTTGTAAATAAGAATGATGTACTGGTTGTAACCGATGTAACGTGTATAGCTGCCGCGCCAGAAAAAAAGTCGATATGTGATGAAACCGAGGAGCACTGATGTTGCAATGAGAGACAGGAAGGCCATAGCTGCGATCGCTATTAAACCTCGTCGGTGCGATTCTGGAAGAGGGTCGATATCAAGTTCGACGGAGCTCGTCAATCGAGCTGCCAGTGAGTGCTCATTGTTCCTAGGCATCAAGCCCATGAGAATGAGTGCTGACATGGTGGAGTATCTTGTCGGTTTGTTTCAGTTTCCAGGGTCTGCTATCATTGCCTGGTTGAATGGTAGAATCAAAGGCTGCAAGATGACGTTCCTGAGGTCCAGAATCTGATCGACGCCGGGCAACAAAAAGCGATATATAAGGCCGACACGAGTGCCAAGGAATGACAAGCTGAATATGCTAAACACTACCTACCCCGTGAACCGCCCGCAATGGAAGATAAACAATATCTCGGGGAGGAGGAAAGGCCACAGGCATAAAAGTTGAAAGCTGGAGGCAATGAGAGAGAAAGAAACAAGAAACAGCACCCCAAACTACTGGGACTGATTAAACTCAAAATTTGATAGGCAAACACAATAGAATGAGACTTAAACCCATTTGGCCTCTTTGTTGGTCAATAGCAGGGTGATCCACGACAAGTTTGAGTGAAGAGTGGAATTGTTTGCGGGAAATATGGACAATTGGGAGAGAGAGTGCGATCTCCATAATAGTTCACGGTCCAGAGCCGTGAATCCCTGTATAACAACGTATATTGTGCTCCACTTACCCTATTTAGCCTACCTTTAGGCCAGATGTGACGCTCAGGTGGATAAAAGGACGCATGTTTCGCACAAGATGCCGAATAAATCGGCCACAAACCTTAGCTTAGTTAGTCTACTCCGTACCAGTCCACTCGATAGACAAGGCGAACTGTCTAGTTGCATACAAAAGTACATACCAAAGAAGGGCATTCGCCGTTTAGAAACGTTACTGCATGGAAAAAGAAACCTCCAATTTTTAGAACCACTAAGAAGGCGCAAAATCCATTCAGATCCCACGAGCTCCGTGTTCTCCGTCTCAAGGCCAAAGCGCACATTGGGCCATTGACAGGGGGCTCAGATCGCTAGTACACTATGTTCGCTGCAGGGGCGAGGCTTCTGGAACACTAGCGGGGGTCAATTAGGGCAAGTTTATTATTTTTACTTCATGTTGAAAAACACCCCCAGGGTTTTCTATAAAAGTCACCAGCAAACTCTGTCCGAACCGCTCAGAGGCATTTACAATATAAAGTTGATCTACCGGGGATATATCACATTCAATATCATCAAATCAACAAAGAAAAAGAATACAAAGCACAATATGGGCGACCAGGGGGGTGACCGGGGGGTGACCCCAGCAAGTAGGAAGAAATGATTTTATGTGTAATCCACCCCGCACACAATAAGCCGGATGCGGATACGGGAGAAAGAGTTAAACGTCCAAAAAACAAAGGATTATTTAGAAATAGAGGACACTTGTGGACACTTAAACCTCTTGGCCATGCGATTGGACCAGGTTAAGCTTCGATCCGCCTCTTGATTCTCCAACCACAAGTGAAAATCACCGGTTTTTAATGGAGTCGACAGGACTGAACGCAAGGTTTTCTCATGTTGTCCGCATAAGAGAATGTCGGTTGTGGAGGTCACGCGGGTGGCAGGCCTTTGTTTGGTCCCCTATTGGCGGTTTAATTTAACCAAGATTTGTTTATGCCGAGAAACTGGTTAGACTGGCTAAAGGAGACTGTTCGTGTTCAGTATGATTCCAACTGGGTAGTACGGCTAGGACGGACTAGTGGAGACTTGCTCCCCTAGTGGATGGGATCAACAAGGTAGAATCGCCGAAAGGATGATTACGCACCACGGTCTGGTTTAGAGCCGCAGCGATCGTGGAGTTGGCAATAGTGGCCCGCCAAGGAAGGAATCTTGGCCCCGAGTTCGAGCGGGAAGTCCACAAGGTAATGCGCACATTTTGGAAGTGTCTCAGGTATGCCTCAAGGGGTAATCGGAAGCATCCGAATTTATATATGCACCCAATTCTGGTTGACAGCTTGAGCTCTCAGGATGTCAGGTACCCAAACGTAAAACAATACCCTGATATCCTCGACGGCATACAACATACAGAATGTGCGGCACATACTTCCTCGGATATTTTGAAACCCTCCCGGGGTTAAAACACCCTTAACGCCATGTCTCATTCCAAACGGATTTCTTCCCACGGCAGTCCTCGCCCCGCTCATTGCCGATCCAAATTCCAGCGCAGCACCGACCACATTGTGTGTATAGGCCAAGGCCCGGTTTTGGAAATAATTTGCATGTCTGTATGTCTGTACTAGAATGAGATGAAAGCTTAAATGGTTCCTTAAAAACAAGGAAAACTCTGTTCACCGGCTGTTGTTCTATTAGCTTCTACCGGTAGAATTTGGGGTAAACCCCCTTAACCTTGTTTTGCCACTTAACCTTCTCCTCGGAATCAACTGACTCGCCGAAATATTATAGCCTCCACTGCGGAGTACAGAGTATCCGGTTACTTGACGCGGGAACGGCATCCCGAGCTCCCCGCTCAGGTTGGAGCAGCTTGCAATATATGATATATGGTTCCTGAAACATACATATTAACTCCACGCTGCTTCACATACAAGATATCCATATCAAGATCGAGCACATCGTGCAATAACAACCCAAACAAGTCTAAGACATACGCCAATCAATCTACTCCGTATTAATAATTCAATTTCAATCTTGTGGAAAGTATATAATCGCCCTAGCGCTTTGTTCCGAGCCGTGTACATGCACACACACAAGCCTGTCATATTTAAAGCTTCGACTAAGGGGCCAAATTTCCTATTTTGCTGAAGACAACAACATAATAACCTTATAGCCTTAGCCTATCGATCATTAGCGTACATCAAAAACATGTAATTCCTCCAACCCAAACCCACTCAAATCATACCCTGAGACTTCGGTAATCAATAGCGTATGATCATCTCCGGGATCTCCGAATTCTGCGACTCGGAACACTGGTGATCGACATTAACATCTCCTGTACCCCGTATATACGGAGCTTTTACTCCGTACATCGTGGCGATAAGTAGCGAATAGAGACTATTGGGTAGATCCTCTCTAATCATAACGACCCTGCCAGTACTTCCGCTCCTGGCCCATGTGCCATGTGATCGCCAATAGTCATCCTTCGAAAGCGATTATTGCTGTTGTGCATAAGGAATACGGGGTAGCGTATGCTCATTATGTACTCCGTAGGCCGAAATACATAGCATCGACAGATCTACTTGCACAAAAGGCTAAAAGTACATCAATACTTGCAGAAAAGGAAAATCCTATGGATACTTCCGGGCGCACCAGCAATGCATTGTCTCCACCAACTTAACAGTAGGAGGGGTGTGAATGGCCATAAGCAGATTAATCCCCGTCTCTCATTTTTGTGCAAAGTACGGAGTACGTGTCGGTGAGGAATACCATAAACCGCAGTGGGTAGTAGTGGAACTCACTTATGCACCTTGCCCCATCGACAGGGGATAGAGTGGGAGGGAGGTTATAAAGAGATGCCGAGGTCCGCGACGGGGCGAAGAAGGATTTCCAATCAAGTCCCACAGCGGGCTAAACCCACAAAAGGCTTCATGTCAGACATGGTTTATACTCTGCGCAATGTAGGTACATAACAGGACCCTGTCAGTTGCCTTTTGCCGTTAGTTTTACGGTTTCACCTTGTATATTGGGTTGTGGAAGACCTCCCTCATCCTCTCTGTTTCGGTTTCACCTCTGTGGATGATTGCTTTCTCCGCTTTCATTGAAACTCGTACCTAGGTAGGATCATGGTTAGTTGTGACCTAATGTGCAATTCCTGATTCTGGAAAATCACCCTTCTATAGTATCAATTGTTCTTTGATAGAGTGCCCACTCTACTTATTTCGTCCATTCGTTCTATTTCCCGTATTGCTCTCTATCTGTCTTCCTCTATCATATCTTTAACTTGATGATTTACCACCTGGCCTATACTCGTTTAGTGTCGATGCGAGTGGGCTGGAATGGGCTTGAAGGGCATTGAACATCGGTGCGTTGACATCTTGCTATTCATCTTAGGGATGTAAAGAGTCGTCGCATGATGTCAATTGTATGTTTCTGGCACAAAGAAGAATCCACCGCAAGGACAATAGTAAGTCACGGACATCGTCTGTTATGTGCTGCGTGAGGTCCTCTCGAATAGCATCATCCCCCTCCATCCAATTTCATCCCCCAACCAACCTATCAGCAAAGAGAACCTGAAGATAGCCATAAATCACCTGTTCATCGGATAGAAGCTTGTCGCCGAGACTGGCGCCCATGCCGCACACTTGCACAGACTTACTATCGGTAATTTACAACACGACACCCATGTAGTGTACGCCTAGTAAATGAGGTCCATTCGGTGTGATGATGTCGTAAGATGTAGCTGATGACAAGTGGTGGAATGGGGGTGCTGGTTTAGGAGATGCGAGCTTCCTGGACGGACTCCCGCTAGCCAGCCCGGCGCTGAACGCCTGGGTTGTTGTGGTAGGAAAGCGCATGACTGTGGCCCATTTGGCCAATTCTGTCCACGGCAAGTGTCAAAGACTGAGACTCGGTCTTTTCCGTGTTGAATATCGAGTTGAGTGGCATGGAGTATATACATAGTGCTATACCACGGCGCAGTCGTACGAAATATATCCACACGATCTCGATACATATCTGTGTTGGAGTTTCCCATTCGACCAAAAAGCCTACAATTGTAGTAGTCGAGGATCTTTCTAGCTTTTTTAACAGTCTGTACTTAGTAGGCGCATTCACTTGAGGCTTAGGCGGGGTACGTAAATCATACTACTACCCCTGTAGTATGTAGTAGAGCGAGGTTACAGTACATCCCTACTAGCAGCGCCTCCCCATGCCAAGGGTTAACCGTGGTGGCATGATCGGGATTTCCATGAGAGTTAACCGTCGCGTTAACGGACTTGGAGCTCAGCTGGACTTAGAGCCGTGGACATAGGCTGCTATGGATCCTTATTTCGGGGTTACCCTTGTTTGGACTTGTCTGTAATCTCCTATAGATCATTGTAATACCTACATCCAGTTCGCTTATATTGCACAATACTAAGAATCCAACCGGTGGGAGATGCTAAATAAAACTTGTATCATAGCCTAAACGCACAGCCAGGCATTGGTCGTGGGAAGGAAGCTCATGGCATTCATAAATCATCAAAAGAGCAAAATATAAAAAGGGGGGTAGGCAGTAGCCCAAACGCGAAAAAAAGCGATGCAAAAAGAACAAGCTCGAAACATAGTAAAAACACCCAGGACAAGAAAGTTAAGGGGGGGTATCATGAGTTCGTCAAGCCCATTGCGACAGCAACAGTTATATCCATATCCCATGCTATCCAGCAAACAGTCCTCGAATGATTCCAACGCTGCACGTAGATCGTAAATCGAAAAGAATTATTCCCATTCCATCCCGGTACCGATCTATCTCCGCCTCGAGTTTCGCGTATCCCGACGACCAAGACCATCATCTTCCTCGTCTTCCTCCTCGACAGGCGCAGGTGTGCGTCGCTCAGTGCGTCTCTTAGGCCGGCGACGGCGGTTCGAGCTGATATTACTGGCCGAGTCATCGGGTGCAAGAGAGCGCTCGTCGTCGAGGAAGTCGTCTTCGCCGCCGCTTTCCCACGTACCGACGCCCGAGAAGGGCGTGCCGAGACGCGCTTCGACAAACGAGCCCCGGCGGCTTTGGTTTGCTACGGAGAGGCCGGCGCCACGTTCGCGTAGTGCGCGCCGCACGACTTCGGCCTTGCAGTGGAGGGCTTCGAAGGCGTCTTCGAGGGCTTCCATTCCGAGGAAAATGTCGCGCTCGACTTCTGCTAATGCGGCGATTTCGGTTTCCTCGTCGAGGGCGATCGGGCCGCCGAATGAGGCGGGGGATGAAGGTGCGCCGTTGACTTGGCTTGAGGGTCGGAAGCTGCCGTCCATGTAATTGGGTGTCGGTCCTCGGGAAATACCGCCGCCCAAGGGTGTGTTGGAGCGACTGCCGTTCCAACGAGCCCCGGCGGCATTCGCGGTGGGACCTGTGTCTTCTGCGCCACTACGGAGGAATCCGTCGAAGCGGCCAGAGATGAGGATCTCCCACTCGTCATCGCTGATAGCGGAGAGGGTGGCGAGGACATGGTGGAGGGTAGGGTTATTCAGCATGTACATAGCAGTTTCTGGGTCGCGAGGGAGGGAGGATAGTCGGTAAAGACGCTGGATAGCAGAGGCGGACGAGACAAGCGCGGAAGGTTTCGGTCGGGGCTTTTCGTCGTCAGATCGCGGGACAGGAGTAGAAGAATTGATGCCAAGCAAAGAGCAGAACAATGAGCGCTGGTGGGGTTCGAGATGAGTGAGCATGGCAAAGGTCAACGTCTCATCGTCAACCTCGTTAGGAGCGCTGGTGCCTGGATCATTCTGCTCGTAAAGCCATTTGTCGACAGCTACCTTCGTCTTACGAGATTGCCGAATGAAGTGTTCGCGGTATTCTTCAGGAACGTCAACGTCAAGCTTCTGCATTGGAACATGCTCATCGCCTGGCGCACCAGTATCCACGGTGTTTGGTGCCATTGTGAAGGGCGGCCACATGGGAAGTTCCCTGCGGCCAGACACGAGCTCCAAAACCTCGCCCCAGCTCACTCCATCTGGTTGATCATCTGTCTCCGTTTGGTCGCATATCTGGCAGCTACATGGCTCGGATGAGATATCGCGCGCGAAAACTGCTTCGAGACGATCCAATAAACGGCGGGCGACAGACCGGTAGCCTGTTGCAACAGCGAGGGATCCATTCTTACTCATGACCTTTTGGTAGTCGTCTAGTAAACGGTTATACGGATCGAAGATTTTGCCGGCGATAGCCCGGGACTGAGGTTGTCCTTGCGAAAAGGGATCCTTCTGCCCGAGGCTAGCCAGGAGCGCCCTCGAGACCTTATTTTCCAGACCACCATTTTTCAGCAAGTAATCGACTCGGGGAATAGTAGCAGGCATTTCGGGCGGAGGTGGGGGAGGCGGGGGTGCGCCAAACGAATTCGGATTCACTGGTTTCACAAAATCGATGGATTCGTCACTTGCAGTGTGACGATGGGACATGGCCGATCGGTTCTGGGTTCGAGAGGGAGGCTTCGTAGGTGGGGTCAAAGGTTTTCGTGGCACCGAGTGCTGCTGGTTGGGCGCAATAGACGTCGCATCGGACCCGTTGACTGACTCTGCGCCGATATCACGAAGCGTAACGTTCGACTGTGAGGCAGACATCGTCGAGCGACTCGACCGTTTGGGTAGTTTCCTATCATCAGAGACCTTTGTCTTGGTCTTGTGGCTTGATGACCGAGGCGAAGCTTCAGTCTCATCCTTAGGTCTTGACTTTGTAGGGGTCTCTGTTCGCGACGTCTTGCTGGACTTGGACTTGGTGCTATCATCGCGTTTCGACCGGAGACTCGATGAGGACCTGTTGACCTCGGAGGCTCTGATTTTTATATTTGTTTTCTTCTTGGGTTTGTCTGCCTCCTTCTCATCCTCGTTGACGATACTGCCCTTCCTCGACTCCTGGTCGAGACCAGTCAGGGGCGGACTAGGAGGCGCATGGTGATTCTCGCGGTGACCGTTCTTCCCGTCGTCATGTGTCAAATCGGTCGGGTCGGGTGTAGGGATGCTGGCTCGGACGCCTTCCTTGCTGTGAGCTTTGGAGAAAGTAGGGTACGGTAGACTAGTTCTCGATTCAAGGAACGAGGCCTCCGATCTCTCGAGTCCAGGCATGGAGGACCTGCGTTGGGAAGTTGATGAGCGAGCCGTGGTAGGATCCTCTGGGTCCTTGGTTGAGGTCTTTCTGTTTGTTTTGTTTGTCTTGGCCTTGACGGTCTTCGACTTCCTATCGTCGCGGTTTAGTCTAACAGGAAACATGGCGAAATCCGTATCGTGTTGAGGACCGCGCGAAAGAGTCGTCGTTACCTGTCTAGGCTCGCACCGCCACTGAGGGGAATGTGATCCTATTTTTGTCTCCAATTGTCCTGGCGCTTAGTTCGGGCCGTGACTGGTCGTGACTGGTTGTGACTGGTCGCTTAACGTCGCAATGTGCGGGAACCAATCCGGCATTCCGTGTGTCTGGGGTCTGGGGAAAAGAAAGGGATATGAGTTGGAAAAAAAAAAAGAAAAGAATAACCTCATTCAGGTACGACGCATGAAATGGTTGGAAGTGGAAAGAAGCACACTATGCGATTATGCGGTGAGCAATCTGGGCCCCGCTCTTTTTAACTGACGTGGTTTTGCTGCATGGAAGCCTGAAATCGGGTCCTGGGGGAGGGAGATATATATCTATATATAAAGACTACATAGCCCTCTCAGCTGAAACCCTTCTGAGGGAACACAGATTTCTACTGCCTGAGGCATCTACATATACAAGTATGTGGATTTGAAAACTTGAGATTCAGCGTTTCATGTACATCAACACTTGGAATCAATCTGATTCATGTAATCCATTCACAGCCTTGACAGGGGAGGTCTCTAGTACCCAATTCCCCTCTTCTTCACGAGCAACTCCTCCACTCTGCGCAGCTCTCATCATCTTGTCACTCGCAAGTGTCAGATCACCCGTGTTGTAATCCCAAATCCATCCTTCTTTCAGCCACATCCATGTAAGATAAGCACGTAGTTCCTTGTCGTGTGGCAGAACGCACTTCCATTCAGGCACAAATCCGATCTCTGTCGCATCCGTTCCTTTCCAGTCAGAGGCTTTCCCCCGTAATTCGTCGCGACAGAAGATCCTCCAGCTATCAAGGGAATATGCTCCAACTCCGGGTAGATGTGCGATCTCCCATGCCACTCGCAAATCTTCTTCGTCAATGCACTCTTCACGACCGACATTTCGACCATCAAGCTTTCGTGGGTAGTGGAGCTTGCGATATCTTTTGCTTTTATTCGGGGGGTCTGATAGCCATGTTTGTGCCAATGCGATGCATTTCTTTGCGCGTTGATTTTGAAAGCCCAGACAGTTTATCATCGATACAAGTTCCGGTGGGTTTGCCTCGGCCATTGCCTTAATCGTAGGGTATCGTTCAAACACTTGGAACAAAACCGGCAGGGCAACACCCCCGCGGGTTCGATTGAGAAAAATGGTTGCAATGAGTAAACGAAAGGGGTCATGTGCAAGCTGCTCCTGAATAAGTCCGAAAGACGATGCGTCGATGGGGGGAAAGGGGAGACATGATTCAGGATCAACTGGCACACGTGGGAAATAAGGAGAATGCTTCAAGGGTTTGGCCTGGGGGGTTTTGATGGGTTCTGGGTTAATGAAAGAGGTGGATTTCACCGGAGTTTGAGGGTCAGGGGTTGTGAATTGGGGGACAAGACAGGGGCTTTTCGGAGACGATAACTGGATCTGAACATGCGACGGGGGATCATCTAAAGCGTCCCGATCGGAATCAAAATCACTGGGTGCATCACTCAAGGAAGAATCTGACAAGAAATCCGGAGGTAGATTCAAATCTTTCAACAGCTGTCGGGTTTGGGGTGGGATAGACAAATCGTACAGCGAAGAAGCCATTTCCCGCTTGTTTTTCGAGCCAACATTGGGGTTGCCGGCTCCTAAAAAATACTTAGACTTAACCTCATCACTTGGAGTCACACCTGGCAAATCACTGGTATTCAAAAATCCACCGTCCACTCGGATGGATCGGCGGGTAGCGGGAGCTGACTGGAGCTCCGTCTGCCTCCATTTGGGCTATCGGAAGGGGTTTCTTGCGGAATGGAAGGCGGAATTGAGTCTTCATCTGCTCGATCGACGGAGTCGCCTTGAGGGTGCTGCTGTCCACCCGACGTCATTCGATGTTTGTTGCGCTCCTTCCTCCGTTCGCGCTTGCGCTTGTTTTTGTCTCTCTGTGATGCTTTGCCTGGCTCACGACGTTTCAACTGCTTTTGTCGAACCACTTGTTCAGGCAATGGACTCTGAATCATCTTCGTCGGGGCGTCAAGTGACAAGTGAGGCGTTGTAACCTTTTTGCTGCTGTCCTGAAGATGCTTGATCTCCCGGATGACTTCAGGTTTTTGGGTTTGAGGTGGAGCCACATCAGCTTCACGGGCGAACTCGTGATAAGGGGCAGAGTTGGTCAGGTTGATGGGTGTACTGGAGCTAGCCCGAATGATGTTCGTAGGCATTTTGGGAAGATCCGGCGTGTTGTCCTTATGTTTCAGTTCCTCCGGCTCAACGTAGCCATTGTCCTGGCCCCTAGGAAGAACACCGGGGGGGACATAAGCCTCCACAGCCTTGGTTGGCTCATCATGCTGTGTAGCATCATGGCTGTGCCGTCTTGCCTTATCCGAGTGTCGTTTCTTGCTTTTCTTATGCTCTTTGTCCTCAGGCTGGTCCGAGCTGCTCTTGCGCCGTTTCCGGTGCGAGCTCTTGGTGTGTGTTTCTTCCTCGATGCCCACTTCATCACCAAATGCAGAGTCGGCATCATCGGCTACCGCAATTCCACGGTCCTCAAGATAGGTCTTTCGAACGTGGTCAACCAAGGCATCGATGGCGGTGTCGTTCATTCCAGCCTCTGCGGCGACGCCTCGGACTTGACCAGTGAATTCTCGCCGGGCCGAACGTCGAACAGGTTGAACTTGTTCTGTCATGAAAGAGTGTGATACAACGAACTTCAACACCTCCATCTGCTTTTCGGAGTCCACCGAAGCAAAGATCTTCTCTTCCGCCGTCATTTCGTTGTCACCAGTGGGCATTGCCGCGGACTCCGTGATTTCAGGAACTGTAGAGGGGCGATCACTAGCCTCGTGACTGGGATAAGGTTTAACTTGTAGGACTTCGCCCTCACGCCGAGGTTGTGTGGTGTCTGCGAGGCTCATAGGGGCTTCAACACGATCATTGACATCCTCCATTGTAATACTCTTCCGTATTCTGGAAGACCTTCTCGACTTGGGCTTTTTTGCCGAGGTGGTTGTAGGTGATGAGGTCGATGTTGTAGAAAAATGCGCCGAGTTGGCTCCGGTCCTTTGGCTACGACGGACGTTGAGCCTCGAGGAGTCAGACGCACCGTCATACCCAAATGGACTCGACATGCCAGTGTTACCGTCCATCACCTCGTCCCGGGATTCTTCGAAGCTCGCCTCCTCTGACAAAATGTTGTCAACAGCACGGTCAAAGAACCCTTCGTCAAAGGTCTTGAGGGGGTCGATGTCGAATGATGGAAGGGGAACAACAACGGAGACCTTGCTGAGTCGAGCCATTGTATTCCTGATACCACAGTAGATGGTAGGTTCTCTAAGGTAGGAAGTTGGTGAAGCTCGAAGGGTTCGTAGACATATCGCGGTAGCGGTTGGATTAAGTGTGAACTGTCTGGATGAAAAGCCGTCTGGTTAATACAAGCACAAAGAAAAACAAAGAGGAAGAGAAATTACCGGCGAGTATCTTATGTGAGTGTAATGCGTCCTGGTCTCGGGGAAATCGCGAGTAAAGCTTCCTAGCTCCCTGTGACGCGGGGAGGTCGATTCACGTGTAAGTTTGATAAGGTGACGCGATGTCGTGTCAATGAAACCACTAAAACAAAACTAAGGAATGGACAAGTTTAGATCAACTTTTCGCGTCAGTCTAGACTTTTAAAGGAGAAGAAAAGGTCAAGTGAGTTGGAGCTCTCTACATCAAAAAAGTGAATATTGAAAGCACAGACCATCCGATAAAGAAACGCCAATCTACCCACTGTCAAAGAATCTACAACAAAGGGCTGCATTTGCGAAAGAGTTGAACTTGTTAGATGGATTGTTTATTTATAGTAATGCTTTTGTACCTTGGTATGTACGCATTTGACAATGTATGTACTTTGGCATCCACAGTGCCAACGTATCCCACTCTATACAGAATACCCGGCCGAGTTGAGCTGCCTCGGCTCTCCAGCAGCATCGAATGTTCCATTAGGCAAGACCCGAATCAAATGGGCAGTACTCTGTCCCGGAGCAACCCAAGTAACATTGTGGCCGCGTGCCTTCATGGAGGCAACAGTTGCGTTGTCATAAGTGTATTCGAAGGTGACCTGGTTTGGCACCAGCTGATCATGAAGACGGGGCTTTGCCAATGCTTTAGCAGCGGAGAGTCCCTGATCAATGGAGTGAATGATACTCTGGACGGTGGCAGTGATGATGCGGCTTCCTCCTGCGGATCCCGCAATCAAAAACAGCGTACCATTGGATCGTTCAACTATCGCGGGGGTGATGGAGGAGAGAGGGCGTTTTCCAGGGCGAATGTAGTTGGATGGAGAGGGGATGTAACCAAATGAGTTTGACGATCCAGGAATAGAGAAATCTGTGAAGATGTTAGTTGACTCCGTGACCTAGGACTGGCTTTTTCAACATACCGTTCATCTCGTTGTTCATGATGATACCGGTTTCTGGGACCATGACCTGGCTACCGAATAATAGGTTGACTGTGGTAATTACCGAGATTGCAAGGCCAGTGTGGTCAGCTGTTGCGATATGGGAAGTTCCAGGGCTGATGCGCCGTTAGCATAATGTCAAAAAATGATGCATCAAGTAGGACCTACGTGTCCAGGCTTTCCAGCCCAGCTGGATCATAAGCAGATACGTTTTGAGTCCGCACATCCGAGATCTTGGATCGAATGTCATCAATCGTAGATTGATCCAAAATCAGCTTCTCATAGTCGGCCAAGCCGTCAACAAATAGGGGATCGCCAAAATTAGATCTCTGCGTTTCATGTAAGCGACCATTGACCAGAGTCCACGGGTGAGATAACAGTCGGTCATTCATACCTCGCCATATCCAAATCGCATCGCCTCGTCCAACCGATGGGTGCTCAAATTCACAGATTTTTCAGTCGAGAAGAAATCCTTGTATGTCCCGAGAATCTTCAGAATACTCAGGGCGATACTGCCACTCGAGGGGGCCGACGTGCTCGTGATCTTATAGCCACGGTAGTCTATCTGAGAGACATCCCGAATAGCCACAGTGTAATTTTTAAGATCTTCGAGTGTCATTGTGCCGTTTTCGCGCTGGAGCGCGTTGATCATAGTCTCTGCGATAGGGCCCGAGTAGAATGCATCCGCGCCACGCTGCCCAATAGCCTCGAGGGTATCCGCATACCGGCGTCGGGTAATGGTGTCGCCCAGCCCAAGCCTGGTTCCATTCGGAGCAAAGTCAATTGCCCATGTGGGATTCTTAGATAAGAAGTCCTCTCCGCTGCCAACGGCAGATTTCATGTATTTGACAAGGTCTTCTGTGACAGGGAATCCGTCACGGGCAGTGCGGACAGCGGGCTCGACAACAGTCGACCATGGAAGCGAGCCGTATTTCTTGTGAAGGTACTCAAGACCTCGTACTTCGCCCGGCACTCCACTTGTATAGCTGTTAGCTTGGCTCCCATCAGCTCCGCGTATTTGTCTTACCTTGCCAGTCCGCCATATACGGAAGCATCTTCGTTGTTTTTGTACATGTCCTCGAATGCCGCAGCCGGCGCCGTCTCTCGGAAATCAATAAACTCATAATCACCCTTTGCTGATCTCACGAGCATGAAGCCACCTCCACCGATCCCACTGTGGTACATCCCTAATATCCGTTAGCTATGCTGGGATACAATTATTAACCGAATGAATGTAGCCTCACCTATGACACCAATACAAAACTCGGTTGCAACCAACTATGCCATTGTCAGCACCGAGATTCACCCCAAAGCCCACCTGGATGGATATACTCACAGCATCAGCAGCATTTCCGCCCTTCTTCAAAATATCAGATCCATGACGGGAGCAGACTGAGCTTTCGCTAGCAACAGCGCCCAGCTTTCCAGGGCTAATTCCACCATGCGACCCGAGGTCGGCATTCGGGGCTCGCTCGGAGAACTCCAAGGGGGAGGTATTTGCACTAGGCAGATGAATTGCGATCAATAGCAGTGACAAAATCGCCAAAAATCCGAGTTTCATCGGTTGCGACATGTTGACAAGAGTCTGCCTCCAATTTCTCCGCGGTATGGAATGTTGCGCAGGAGTAGATCCCGGAGAAGAAGAGGCTGGCAAGACCCCAAGCTGTTACGGCATCCGATATTAATATTCTCAGCCCGGGCGCAAATGAGGTAGTAACGGAGAGGGAAAAGATAGCTTTACCTTCTCCACATCTTGGCTGATCTGACAGGGGTGTCGCATATCACGATTGGAGTCGTCTTGGTTCCCGACACTTTTGTATAGGATCAGCGCGCTCCAGGTTGCTTGGCGAATACAGCCAGCACCGAGAGATAAGAAATGAGGAAAGGAAATGACAGATGGAACATTTCGAAGGATTAGAAGATTATCTTCCAAGACGTTTAATTTACTGCGTAGCGGAGTGTTCTAAAACCCCCGACCCCGCTGATAAGCTGTCGGGCAGCTGTCGGGGGCAAATGTTATGGGTCGGAAGTTTTTCGGGGTCAACAGGATCACACGCCATACTCCATCTATAGCATCTTATCTCCCTTCGATATGATTCGGTCATCAGTTGACCTATCTTTTGTTATGTAAGATACCCCAAATCTATAACCCAAGTACTTTATACCCCGCACGTTCACCATGGTATCAATGCCGCGGCTAGTCCTCCCTCGCCGCGGCTCGTCTTATCCAAGAAACAGTTTCCTCCCACTCCTGAGGAACCTTGTCCAGTGCTTCCAGCGTGGCTAATACTAACCGACGACCCCAGTCGCGCACGTACCATCGATGGCACAAGAGACGCATAGAGATGCCAAAATGTAAAAACAGAATTCGGGCAATCCAGTCGCCATGTTTGAGTAGTGAGGAAAACTTGTCGGAGAGGAATAAGGGCCATGCAAGGGGGCCGCCATGCGGTCCGATTTTTGGCCACGGTTCGATGGCCTCATGAAGCTGCTGCCATGTGGCTAGGTAGATCGGTTGGTCCGATTCTTTTCTTGTGTCAATAATCGAATGAAGTCGAACCAGCGACGTCACTATGTCTCTGTATTGATGATCAGCTTGGCAAGCCCTACACCGTTATTCCATACGTCACTGGAACATACTTGTGGAGGGTGAATAATACGTGTGTGCTCTCGACTGGGTAGCTGCCACTGTTTCGTGTTATCATCCAGCCCTCGCCAATGAATCAGAGGGAAGAAGTTCCATACTGATCATGTTTCCCAGCTTCGAGATTTTCTTGTGTGTCAGGAGCGCACAGCCATCCATCCAGCTGCGAGCCAACCCCGGCTTCAAGTATCCGGGAAAGAAGCATGGCGGGGCCAGACATCAATGTGCGAGCCTCAAGAACCACCGAAAGCGGGTCCAGAGGCCGCGTTTCAAGGGATAATACTCGAGATCCCATAGCAAAGAGCATTATGATGATGGACGAGACAAATGCTGGTTCGTAATCCGGTGGTGAGATTTCCGGCAGAACCTTGCTCAATCCAGCGCATGCCTGGCTCTGATATTGCACGGCATGATTCAGCCATGAAGTCCGATTATCAGTTTCAACCGAGGCCAAGTGTAAGGCTGAAAACGCGTGGATGCTGTCAAGCAGGTACGGACAAGATGCGGCCATGCGAGGAATCGTCATGGAGAGATGGTATGCTGATAGTCCATCCTGTGACAGAGTGTGGTACGTTGAAGTCATATACTGGTGGAATAATCTCGTCTCAAGCAAGCGTGTTGCCTGTGGGAAATCCCTTGATGGGGTCACAATGCCACTATCTGTTTCATCATGGGCGCTGGATGATGCCCCGGGGCTGTCCTCGTCTTCGTTTGGGGGAGGATATTTGCAGTCTAATTTTCGCTTTCTGCACAGAGTACATTTTGGGATGCTCTCATCACACTGACCGTTGTGTCAGAATATGAGTATTCGCTGGTGGGTTACTGCCGTCCAGAAAGGCCGCCTGAGCCACATCCAACACGCCCGACGGGTTCAGGGGAGCAAACTTGCTGACACTAACCTTTACATGTCTCCTTTTACACTCCAAACACCCCTTTCGAGACTTCGTGTGACTACGACGCGATGGCATTGATGGTTGCCATTCAGGAAAGGAATCAAAGTGATCCGATATCAGCAAAGAAAACGAAAAGAAAAACAGCAAGCCTCAGTTTCGCTTCATATCTCTGAAATTAGATCAGTGGCCCCGACCTCGGTTCTTTCTGGGGGATCTGCATATGACACCGCGTGATTGGCAGAAACGGTGCCTGAAGGAGCACCGGGCCGGGACCCTGGGGCCCCTAAGGGGTTCCCGAGGTCCCCGGGGCCCGCCTCATTGTGGCTTATATAATCATCACTTCGACCCGTGGGCAGAAGGGCGGGGGGAACTTCGGGGGTTCTAGTAAGGAAATAACCCTTGGATATAGAGAGGCACCCCTTGTACGAAGTAGATACCAATGACAGCAGTGCTGGTGGCTAAGCAGTTTCGAGTCGAGACTTCAGAGTAACAAATTGCCGACACGGGATCACCGGTCCATATTGAACTTTTGCTATCACATGCTATAAAACACCCATTGCAGGATTTTCGTATCTGATAAAAAAAACCATACTTTCAAAAATAACTTTCTGTGTATGTAATGGAAAGTTATATATCTAATTTATTATCCCTTATTGGTGCAAAATGTAGAAGAGTTGTTCGGCATCTTCACTGTTCTGCTTCGACTTTCAATTCAATGTTGAAGGATGCCAGATAAATTAAACAGACAAACTAGTTTACAGAAAGCATTGGATACTGTGGGAAACGAGTTTCCACCTGCTGATAGTCTGATCTGAGTTGAATTATGGTTAACAAAGTTGAAATTCGAACCCAGCTTAGCATGATATCAGGCTATAAAAATGCGAGCGGGCCCCGCTTTGAGATTGGCCCAATTTGTACTTGTGTATTCGGGCATTCGGTTAGTGGTAATGAGATAAAGTATGGATCAGAAATATGCTCAGGCGAGATATCGCTTAATCATATTATTAAGGGAAGGTTGTATGTATTTCAAGAAGCGACTTAGCGTCGATCTCTTCAACTATGTAATCATGGTCTTGATGGATACTGGTAAAGCCTCACATAACACAGCAATTTGCCAATATTCAGACTTTCGAGAAAACCATAGAAGACGCCGGGCATTTTAGGTATCAAATATTTACACCTTAGGCCCTCAATTGACAAACGTAACCCGTAGGGCTATATAATCTGAATACTCAACAACCTACCTACATAGGTATGCCCAGATAAATCTTTCCAAGGGGGAAGTCCCTCACCATAGCCAACTAATCGCCATTCACCTCCAGCTTGGCTGCAGATTGAGGGTTGTATCCCATTCCTAAAGATCGATCTGTCTTCGTCAGATTACTTCACCGACAGCTGTTGATGATATTATAACTCTCTTCAAGCATAAGAAGGCGGAAAAGGCGCTGAAATTCAAATCAAGTTCTTCGTAGCGGGATTGTTCTTCGTGTCATCTTAAATACTCCGTACAAAGTTTCTAATATCACCCACCTTAAGCCAAATATATTAGATTATTAGTTCAACTTCGTCAAGGATAGATTCCACATAAACAGCCAACTATTCTTCTCTTCATACAAATAAATTTGGTAAGTTCAAACCAGTCCATAATATTCTAATGTTCACAAAATTTTCATGGGTGGGGGTTTCTTGTCAATCTGCCGTGGGGGCCAAAGAGGGACAGGTAGGCCCTGGGGGGACATGGGTCACCTGCATAAGCGGCTTATATTGTAAATAGACTGACTGTGTTTGAAACTTACCTTTTCGGAAAAGTTGTTGCAAAGTCTTTGATTTAATATCGAGTAGATTGAATTATTGAGCCAAGATACAAAGGTAGTGCATTTGGCCCCCAGGAACAGCGATCCGCATATCTTCCTAATTTCGGGAGAACCAATCAAGGCCAATCGATGATTCAACTTGGTACCTGGCCCACTAAAACATTAATAGTCTACAGTGGCGGAGTAACTATGGATATGAGACGGAGGACATTATGTAAAGCGCGTAAAATCAATGCCCATGAGCCAGAGTCAATGATATTGACCAGGGTCCTATATTTATCTTCTTTCTCGATTATACCAACATGGGCACCCAAGACGAAAGAAGTATTCAAGAAAATGAAGCCCCGCCCGCCTATCATGAGGCATTGAGCTGCCCCGCAACATTATCTCGTTATGGTCCGCTTCCGTCAACTATGAGCGTACATGGCCAGTGGACAAAATGGAAATCTATGAATCTCTGTGGTGGTTCGAATGCCAAGGATCGTCTGTGTTTGATTGAGATGCAAACTGGCTATAGTGGCAAAGCTCCGCTTGGGATGAGAACAGGGTTTCTCCTTCGAAATGGGATGAGCACGAAGGATCCACTTCTTGCTGTCGCTGGCGATGAGTCGCGCGGGCTTCATGCGTTCAATCCCGACGGCATTGTCTTCTTACCGCCACTTGATCCGGTCTCAAAGTCCGATCGCATGGATACAGAACTGCTACGGGCCGAACCTGGTACAAACAATGATATCGCCTTCCACTTTTCTATTGAAGTAGGCGACAAAGAGCAGAGGGAGGAGTTTGCATGGAGGAAGGTCAAGAAGGGGGAAGATCAAGCCAAGAGAAATGGGTTCAAGTTGGTTCGACTCTCATCTAGCCAACAATCATCCCAGCCGAGCGGCAGCAGCAGTGGCCAAAAACCATGTTCGTCATCATATCCATTAGCAGGCAAAGATGGTGAGATTGTCGCCTTTCTTGGATGGGTCATGGCCTGGCCCAGTCTGACACATGCGTTCACTCTTGAGGTGGTAGACTGTCAGTCGGGCGCGTTGGGAGGGCGCTGGACTCTTATGGTTATCGTCACTGCAATCAGGCTCTATACATTGCACGTAAAGGGGAAAACGAGCAGGTTTGTCGTTGATATGGGAAAGAAGACTTCAGGAAAATAATACCAAATCTGTTATGTATATGTAACTGTACGCACAGGATAGCCCCGCCCAGGTGGAGGCCAAGACTGATGTACGTCATGTTATTGCCCGGCCCTGGGGGGCTGCCCCACGTGGGAAACCGGGGTAACCTTTGTCCCGCCCTCTATTTGTGCCCCAGTACTCCGTACGTTCCAACTGAACCCCCAAACCATACTGCTTACCACCTTCTATATCCATTGTTGAAGATATTTTGCACCATTCGTTACCAGATAATCACGTATTATATTTCTTGGAATATTGACAGATACGGACTGAACCTGGTGCCCAAGGCAATGGATTCTGGCTCTGAATTGTACGAGAAAACCGGTGGAAACACCTCGACGGAAATCCTTCAGCCTGCCGTCCTCTTTTTGTCAGGTCAATCTGTCTGTGCGGATTCTGCAACTTCAATCCCACTTTACCAATTGAACAGTGACATCAGATCAACCTCGAATAAGGACTCATCTGTGGCATTCGAAAGAGTCGAGCAAGATATACCTGATTCCGAGACGGAGATCGAGAGTGTCACTCCTGGCACGCGACACAAGCGACATCTTTTCTATCTCGCACATCCTGTGAATGCGCAATACCGAACCGATATACCCGCTAAGTACTACATCACATCTGCGGTGCCCGAGACGGTGGGCAATATTCGCCTCGAGAGTTCTGAGGCACGGTTTCAAAAGACGTCCTTTAAGGCGATGTTAAGTGCGAAAAAGACCGCCTCGGATAGGCCATTATTCTACGAGGGTACGCAACAACTCCTATTGTTTGATATCCAACCAAACTGGAAAGTCGGTCGAACTTGCTACAAGTGGAGCGATTCCAATGGCAGACAGGTCGCCGTTGAAGAAAAAGAAGATGACAGATATAAATTATCCGTCACGAGCAGTATGTCGCAGGATTCGAGGGATGCACTGGTCGCTACATGGCTGTTGAGGCTGTGGCACGACACGGCCGAGAGTAAGCAAGCTAAAAGGGAATGTGAGTTAACTTGATATCTGTTACTGTCGAATCCTTGTAACAATTACTGGAATTTTGTCCTTTGGCTAACTTCTCTTTCTAGTCTTTGAAAGCATGGCATCGTCGGAAGAGTGTAAAGAATACATGCCGAGGCAGTGCATAATGATGTGAGATTAGTTAGGTTGTAACCATCTCTGTCGCCTGCATGTTCAGCGCATCAGAAGCTCTGGAAATCCTCCAGCATTCCTACGCTGTCACGATATCTTCGGTCTGCCAGTGGAGACAACCCCAGTTCTACGCACCCAGCGTTCACGAGGAAAGCTAGGTTGGATTAACCATGCGCAACGTGGTACGAGGTCTCCTTATGCCACTCCCCGCCATACCTCCATAGCCGACTTCACAGTGGTGCAACCTTGGAACCTGATTTGATCACAACGCCCTCGGATTGGTTAGGTTGGTTACCTTCAGACGCAGGGAAATTACGTGGGCCAATCAGCCAGCCAGGAAACGCGGTCAGGGCGGGAGGAAAACAGCCCGTTATCGATCGACTTCGTTGAATGGACCAGCTGTCATCCAGTCTACAGAGCTAACTCTCAAAGTTGTCAATAAATCGGCTGATTCTTTATTGCTCTAACCCCCATGGCACCAACCCACCTCGAATGATATTCGTCTTCAACGTCTCCCACGTTTATTACATCCATGGCACCAACTCACACCCTTAAATAATATCTATATTCAACTTCTCTCGCGTCTATAAGTCCGAACTGTAATGGAGAAAAATAAAATAGACGCGACAATCCAACAGTACTCGAAGCAAGTACTGCCACCCGATCAGAAGTTCACCTGGAACTTTGGACTTGTCCTTATGCGTTCGCCATAAATCCAAAAGATCACGGGCAATACGCAAAATGCTAAAGCAATGAACCCAAGCAGCGAGTTACCCCAACCAAGTCCAAGAGCCTCATACATCTTCGGGCCGGCAAGTGGAAGCATGGCACCGGCCAGTGAACGGAACACCGTGTTGGCTGCCATGGCGGAAGCGGCGTAATCTGTGAAGGCATCTACTAAGTATGTGCTTACACACATCTAAACAACAAGTCCAAGTGTCAGCTGGTCAATTTGCAGCAAAAAGGAATCACGGATAGGAGGAAAGGAACTTACGAATGTGATCATCATGCCAGCACCGAGGAAGGAGGTACCGATGATAGGCACAATCCAGTGGGTTTTGTAATAGGCAGTCCATCCATACATGAACAGCGAGATAGGGACGAAGACGGCTCCGGGGATCATAGGCGGGAGACGATACTCGGGTTTTTTCTGGCCATTTTTGACGGATAGATAGTTGAGTAGTCTGTCGGATGTTGCTCCGAGAATGAACAACCCGACCAAAGAGCCAACGCCCAAACCCAGATAAGTGAGTCCAACTGATCCCTGGGAGAAATTATACTGCTCTTCGAATACGGAGGTGATGGTTGTAAAAAGCAGATACAGGTATCCGTAGATGACGCCGACGTAAAGCGAAAGAAGGAAGACGATCGGGGAGAGGAAGAGCATCTTCGTCGGTCGCACAATGGAGTATAGGAATAGTTCCTTCGGTGTACGGCCTGTGTCGAGTGCAGAGCGCAAGTTTATGTTCCCGGTTTCCTTCTGGAGCTTTTTGGTCTTCCGAGCCAGGATAGTCGGGGCGTAGGATTCGCGGATGGTTATGATGGAGCTAGCGGTGATAGCACCACCCTGTCGGTTCTATTAGTATATCATCTACCTTTGGGTGTCACAGTCTCGACTTACAGCCATCGCCAGCACATAGAAACTCCATCGCCAACCCTTTGCCTGTGCCAGATATGCACCCGCTATGCAGAGTTAGCACTCGAGTTGTCAACTCAAGGAAACATGAGGGAAATTAACGTACCAACAGGACCAACGACTGGACCAATCAAGGGACCAAGAGCCCAAGCTGCCATCGCACCGCCTCTCTGCTCTTGTACGAACATATCCGCAATCGTGCCAGCGCCAATAGTCAGCGGACAGCTACCGGCAAAGCCAGCGAGGAATCGAAAGACAACAAGACTACCCATCTCGGGCGCAAAGGCACAGGCAATGGTCCAGATCACGTAGAGGATATTGCATACGTGGTAGACGTACTGTCGACCGTACAACTCCGATAGAGGAGCGATGAGCAGGGGACCGAAACAGTATCCCAGCAGGTATACCGATACCACGAACGATGCCAGCTCGGTGCTGGTGACATTGAAGTCTTTGACTAGTTGACCTACGCCGGGGGCGAACATGGATGATCCCAGAGGGCTATTGGTTTTCAGAAGTTAGCTTTTTACTATCTTAATGACATTGGAAAGGACCGTCCATACGTCAGAAACGTGATCAGCGCAATAGAACATGTCGCTGTAATCTTCTTTCCCGAGGTCCAGTTGAGAGGATTTTCGGGATCATCTGGTCCGTCCCAATCAACGATGTTTGGATCTCTTGTTTTTTCCTCTTTTGCGACATCCTTCAGATCGAGGGGGCCGATTTCGAGGTCTGCTCCGAGTTTTTCCCGGTTGCTCGTGCTTATTGTCGATCCATCGACGGAAGGGGTTTCTGCATGAACACTTTAGATATTGCGCTCTTCGCTCATGTTATGTGGTGAAGATCATTTTCGGGTACGGAAAGTAAAGAAATAGTGAAATCCTTACCTGAGCCGTCTTTCATTTTGGGAGATATGTCACCAATATAAAAAGAATACAAAGTCGCACGCCCGCGTCACAACTCGTTGGAGGTTGGATTTGTTCTCGTTCCAGGATTAATATAGGTCGGAAATTGAGGGCACTCGAAGAATAGTAATAGGCTTGTGGACGATCCTCTCAGTCAAAATAATAAAAGACAAAGGAGAGGGGATGAGCGCGATAATAGCAATACCCCAAACGCCAACGGGAACCTACCTGTTATAAACGAGGGCCACCTTCGGAACTACCTTTGAACACCCGCGGGCATAATTTTCTTATTCTGCATTACAAGGGGGGTACATCTTGCAGCCAATCCCCAATACCCGGGTAAACTCATTAATTTGACCGGAGATATCTAGTCCTTAATGGTCGGATAGTTAATTATGCCGAATAAAATAAAATGGGATGCAACACATAATCCCATAACAGCGAATACATAACCTTGGAGTCGGGGGAATTCTGAATGTACTTGGAATATGTACTGGCATTTAGCAATCCAAGCTTTGTTCCCCGCAAAAAGAAAAGGTCCACCAGATTCCACTTCTACGGCGGGACTGGCCAATGTACATAAAAGTTGTGCACCGGGAAAGCTTCAGGTCTCGATTCCTTGGCCCTGCAATTATGTGATTATGTGATGCGCCTAAAATCTTACGTTAGGGCAGCCATGCGTTGTGATTGGTTTTGTTTCTCAGTTTCTATGCTACCTAACTATAATAGACCTACTTAGCTAAAGGTCAGATGCTCGACTCGGCTCGCTTAATACCTTACTATGTATCGTCAATACATATCATTTTAAAGAGCCCAATGTGGAATATGTAGAGAAGTAATACATACCTAAAATGATCTTAATCGAGCTAAATAAGGTAAATACTATTCTTTTCAATTGTAATTATTGCTCTGTATGCTTTATTTTAAGAAATAGCAGATCTAGAGCATATTCCAGCTGCTAGCTGTAGTTAGCTCGGTAAATGAATTACGTGTCTTTCAGGAGCATTGCTTGGAATTTAGGGGAGTTCAAATGCTCGGAAAAGTTCTTGAAATGCTCAGAATGCCAAGAAACGCAGAAGCGAGCCGAGCCGGGCATTCTAAGGTTTGACCTACGGAGTAATGAGAGAAGATCATATATTTTAGCTGCAGGGATCTCGCCTCATTTTGTGATTCGATTTGCAATATGCGGTGTGATTGAAGAAATCAACTGCATCAAACAGCTTATCTGTATTATTGATCTCACATCCCAGGAAATGCACTGTGGCTATCAGGACATCCATTTGACGCGTCGCTGGTAAACATATCAAAAAATCCCAAATCAAGGTCCAAATCCCGCATATCGATTGAGGCAAGAGAGTCTTGACCATTTACACAATTCACACCTCCAGCGACCGCAGTGGCAGTCTCTAAGCTCCTGGCAATGCTCAACAACGGATGCGTGGGATGATTGATGACTGGGGACGAGAGGAGGACCTGGACTAGTCGCTGAAGGTAGCTGGGAATACCCTCGCCTTGCAAGTCAGGAGCCCATGGTCCTTGCTGGACGGATACCTTCACCAGGCAGACACAGGCGAATGCCACCATGGTTCCAATATAGGTTGGTAGCTTTCCCAGCCATGAGGATGATTCGTTATCATCGACAATGCATTTGATAATTGCCAACGCACTTCTCACCGCGCCATGTGCGAACTCCTCCGTACCAGTATCAGATCCACATTCAAATCCAGCTTTCGGAAGTTTTGTATCCTGCGACGAGCCTCGGAAGATATGCGAGAAAAGATACAACTTCGCTGAATGGAAGTAAAGATCAAAGACACGACGTGAAAATGTGGCCGGCGCGTCGGTGAAAGAAAGCATGGCAATCCATTCCTCCAACCATCCGTCATAGTTAGCACTGAGCTGCATCAGCTTATCCGACCGTTGGCTAGCGGCCTTGCATTCAATATCAGCGCCAAAAATGTCGAAGACACGACTGCTGATAGACCACAACTCAACTTGGCTGATGAGACTCAAGTCAGAAGGAATGGTAAAATAACTCTGCAGAAAGTCCCTTGGTCTTCTTAATGAGTGGAAGTCTCGTGTAAGCGGAGGTCTTCCGTGGATGAGAGAGCAGTGGTGGTCGCAGAGGTATACCAGCCAGTATAGCCGAGTGCGGTCGTAGCAGGCTCGTTTGGTGTGGGGCATTTTGGTGATGCATCTGTGCAGATCTAGCTCTGTAGAAATGCGAACGGCTTGTCGTTTGTTAGTATACTGAGAGGCAAAGTTGGAGATCATTGGTTTCACTATCTCTCACCTAAACTGTTCAGCGCGGTGGAAACTTCGTTTAGCCATAAAGCCCCAATACACAGAGCGCGGACATCGTCGAATGTGTGGTTGCTCGAAAATACTTTCCCCGAGACTTGGGTAGTGAAATGTTTGAGTAGGGCGCCGTAGCTCTCGGAACCACTACAAAAAGCAGATACTGTGCATATTGCAGTAGTGAGGAGAGGAGAGCGTGTACAGATTGCAGGGAAAGTGTCGTTATCGGCGAGGATATTATGAATGCAGGGATCCAGGTTTTGCTTATAGAACACGAAGAGTATCTCCGCTATTCGTTGTGGGATGATTCCGCATGACACTGGGTCAGGATTTCGTCCTGGGGTTGTTCCAATATCACCCAACGTAAGATTGATCATTGACGATGCTGGAAATGCGCCAAGACTGCATGAGAGATTCAAGGTGACTATAGCAGAAGGCTCGGGATGTAAAGGATTAGGTAACATGGTAGGCGTGTCAGTTTCACTACTGTTGTAGCTAAATGGCTGTGCCGGAGGAGCATTTCCCCAGGCAATCCTAGATGGCTGAGTTGTGTTTTGTTTGATAGACTGTTCAAGTCTGCTAATTCGGTCCTCCACCTGTTCCTTCCATCTAACCCTCTTCATTAGATTATTGAAACCAAAAGTTGTGCCTGAAGCCATGGAGACAACATACGAAGCATCATTCTCCAAGAGCATCTGGAGGCTCTTATTGACCGAACATGCAAGCCCACGTACTTTGCACCGATTGCAAGGAGGGTTATTATCATTCATATGGCATTTTATGTGCCACGGTATTAGTGCGTGGTACTCGTTTTGGAACACCGTGTGGTCCTCACCTTGAGTTTGCGACACAACACACATGCAGTGATCTTGCGTGAAATATCGGGGATCTTCCGATCGCCAAAGGAATTGCGCAGATTCATTGCTGCGGACTGGGGCATGGTGAAAACAATTCGATATCTCTCCTTGAGGGTGTAGTCAATGGTTACAAGGAAGGGAGGGTGAAATGAAAGTCGACCTTTGGATGTATGAGTCTTGCACCAATCGGGGGTTCGGGTCAAGCCCCACCACGGTCTTCTTGCCGTTGCCTCGTTTTCGTAATGAATTCTAGAAGTATAAGGGGGGATTCAAGGTAACTATAATATCTCGAATTGGACCACGGAGACAAAGGAAATGAATGAATAAAATATTCGGTTTAAATACTTGCGAGAATGAACGACCATTTTGGCGGTAGCACAATGAAATATATATATATTGATTTCCTTCACGCTCACCAAGATAATTACAACAAATGTACACTAAAGCAGTGGCTTGTGCTCCACACAGCAGATAATACAGCACACCAGAAATAACGCGAAACATGAACAAGGCTTCCCAACCCGTGCATCATAAGCGGGTATACTGTGCAACGGAAAGTCTTCTTAGAAGATCATCTTACCCTTGTTCTGCTTCAGGTTAACGTCGTAGTTCTTCCAGACTAGGATGCAAGGAATAGTCAACGCCAAGATAGCAGTAGAAGCAATGCAGTTCAGGCGCTGAGCATAGCCCCACGTGTACGCGACAGCTTCACGGAGAGGGGTTCCCCAAGGGTAAGTTGACTGCACAGTGATACCGCCGAGGTAGATCTGGGTGGCATTGGCCTTCAGGTTGTCCGGCAATTGTGTCGTGAGGGTATCGACAAAGACATTGTTGTAAATAGCAGCGCCAACAGCCAGGCCAATGGCACCGCCGATATTCGAGAACAATCCGATGAGGGCCAGCATCATCGGAGTGCCCTCACGGCCACCTGCAGCCATAACAGCCATGTCTTCGCCAATGACGAGGGTACCGCCGGCGAAGGCAATGAAGATCTGACACATGACAACGTAGCCAATGCCGTGGTCTGCGCCACGGAAGTAGATCATCAACCCAGAGCCGAGGATCATGAGTGGGGCTCCGAAGAACAGGCAGATGTACTTGAAGCGCGCAGTGGCCCAGATGACGGCTCCGATGACGGGAGAAAAGAAGCAAGACCCGACGTTGTAAATCTGGATCATGTAATTTGCATGGACTGGGGTAATATCGTAGGAGATCAGGATATAGTTGTAGAAGTACTGATCCCAGAGTTCGAAGCTGAAAAACAGCACGGCAGCTAGGATGCATGCGCCTAGAATGGTCGGACGCTTGATCAACTCGTAGCGGATAAAGTGGGTTCGTGCACCCCATTTCTCCCATGCTGCAAATACACCCAGCATGAAGACTCCAAGGATGAGGAGAGCAATGAACTTTGCGCTTGAATACGTAGAGCGGCCATATTGTGCCAAACTGAATGGCAGGAGGAACATCACCCAACCAGCCATGAGCAAGAAGGCACCAATAACTAGTAATGGAACGTTAGTGTCAGTCTCCCGATATTCGTTTGGGGTATTCTTACCATCGAATTCATGGACATAGTGGATGATAGACTGTACAGTAGTGCGACCACTAGGCTGTCGGCGGAATATGCCTCGCTTTTCTGACTTCTTCTCGAAATACTTGAAAGCCATGGCGAGTGGCAAGAACACAAACGGCATCACGATGCAGAAGATGCCATAACCCCAGCGCCACCCGAAATTAGCATATATCGAGTTTGCTGCAATACTGCCTGTGAAGGCAGTACAGATAAACGGAGTTTGCATAAAGCCAAAAGCGAACGCTCGGTTTCTTAGCCCCGAGGTATCGGCGACGAAAACATTCAAGATCAAGTATAGGCAGTAGTACCCGATCCAGTATAGCACATAGCCTGCCGCGTATCCATTGGGACCATCACATGCGGTGAGGATGATCATACCAAGAAGGTAGATGCTGGTCGAGACCACCAGGGCCTCAGCACGACCCCACAAGTTCAAGGTCTTACCAAGCGGCAGCTTAAGAACGCCGCCCACAATGTTCGCGAGGATATAGGACGTTGAGACCTGCGGTGCGGTCTTGAACCCTCCCTGGATATAGTTGATGAGGAAACCGCTTATATTCGAGTGAAATGCCAACATGAATGTGCAAATCCAGATCCTGCAAGTTCAATCATTGTCAGAAAAGGTTCCATCGCAAGGGCACAGGAACGAATGGGGGTGAGATCTACTTACCAAGCATATATCCCAACCAAAGCTGGCCAGCTCCATGCGAGCGCCGCTGCTTCCGCCTTCTGCTGACCCAACTGAGCGCCCTCTGTGACACTATCGGGGTGTTGTGCCAATTCCTTCTCGTCGTCAAACGTATCGCCCGCATGAGAACCGTCCGATTCGGGCGGTGATTCGGGATCATATTGTGAGGACCTATCGCCGTTGGCACCGTTTGCCTCCGATTTCACATTTTGCGAGTTATATGATTCTTTTCCAAGTATAGCCCGATCGATATTTTTGCTGTCATCGCGACCTTCAGCGGTCGCCGGGAGACCCATCGCTGTATATCCCCTTCGTCCGCTCACAGGAGGCCCAATCCGGATGCCAGATCCTCAATTGTTTCCGGGGAGGCTATATAAGGATAGACAGAAATTGAGTATTGGGCGCAATAGGGGGGTGGAAAGAAGAGACGAAAGATCTGCGATGCTGGCGAGGCACTGTTTTCTATAATCTGGAGGGACAGATACCCGGGAGGTTCCAGACGAAAAAGTCCTGAGTGGTCCAGAGCACCGTCTCCATTTTTTTTTTTTTTTTTTTTACTTTCCTTCGCTCTCGACCGGAGGCTCCGATGCGACGAGAGGATCAGATAATCTCGGGGTAAGCGGATTACTCATGTGGGTCAAGCTGATAATTGACCCAATGAGGGGTTGTAGTGGCGGGCGATCATCGCTCATTCGCCCCTAGACGGTGTGGAGGTAATATCCCTGATTGGCCAACATTGAACTTCGCCTCCTATTTTAGACTAGTGTGCCTCTCGCTCTAAAGTTTCCAGGGTCACAGTTCTCTCTTTTCAGGGCTACCTGCTTGATGCGGCAACCCGTTTGCGTCTCAACCGCCCAAAGGGACATTATCCAATATTTGTTGTATGCGAGTCATGCCATCATCTGTCTCACTCTTTTCTTTTTCCCCTTACTACCCTCGAACACAAAACGCTACCCGCCCTGTTTGTCCCTTGCGTATCCACGCGATGTACAGCGCAAGGTTGCCAGATGAGAAGCTTAAAATACATAAAGAGTTCAGGATCTTTTCAGCCCCCAATATGTGCCCAAAGAAACAAGCAAATTGACTTCGTGTATGAATCATCTTATTTACAAGGTCACCATATCAACTCGGTTGAACTTCATGGAACAGTTCGCCTTCGGCTCCTCGGTCCATGGGTGCATGGCGCAATTTGACTTTTACGCCCTCTTATCTGATTTCTGATTTATCTGATCGATCAGATATGCACAACCAAAATTAATGACGCTGTTAACCTAAGCTTCTTAAGTGTTCCCTTGGCTTTCCCAAAAAGCCAAGCCTCCCAAGGCAGATTCTGCCTTCGGGATGCTCGGACTAGCAAGGTGGTCCAACTCCTCGTGGGGCTGGATCCTATTTTCCCCAACCGCCCGAGGCGCTTCGCAGGTACGAACGGCCCATTCACTCAGTCGTTGACACCCTCCAATGAGCGCGTGCGACCGCACGAATCAGAGTAAGACTTTTGTATCCGCTGTGACGCAGGAAACTCTTGAACGAACCAACAATCATTTTAGTCTGCGCGAATTTAGATTAATCAATCAAATCAATCGCCTCATTTCATCTAATCTGATCTTCAATTTGTCTAATCCACTAATTTCCCTCAATACTCCTATTGATGATGCCCTCCATTGCGGATGATGTTGACATCCCTTGCCACTATGTGGAGCCTACCGCTACCACAATCCTGTCCGAATTCCCGTTCAATTTGCCTTGAATGGAACCTGTAAGGATCCTGTCCATTAGTTTGTGCAATTTTCTACAGACCGTCTTTGGTCTAAATGCGGCGAAGGGTTGTGAAACAAATTCAATTGTGCTCTACGCCTCTAATCCAATGGAATATCTGAGTTTATTGGTAGCCATACCGAAGTGGATGATGCGAGGAAGCCCAACTTGTTCCCAATTAAATTTCCCTCGGCTTAATGTCCAACCATAGCTTGGTGCACAGGACCATATCGGCTGCCGTGTGGCTTAGCAGCATCGATAATTTTGCGCATTTGTTGCTTTTCCTCCTCGGTCAATTCAATATCCCGAGACGCCCAGTTCTCCTCCAGACGGGCCGCCTTGGTTGTTCCCGGGATGGGGATCAGTCCCTGGGAGGCAACCCAAGCAAGCGCGATTTGGCTAATCTTGCATCCCTTGCGGGTAGCTAGTTTCTTTATTTCCTCGACGATGGCCAGGTTCTTGTAGAAGTTCTCGCCTTGGAATTTGGGAGCTGTCGAAAAGGATAGTGTTAGCGAGTCTGTTCAGCCTATGATTAGGATGCTTGTGATTGGGTATATATTACAGTTTCGGCGGAAATCGTCAGGGGCAAAGTCATCCGGGGACTTGTAATCGAAGTTATCGACGAGCCAACCGTGTCCCAGTGGACTGTACGCGACGTAAGCGATGCCCAGCTCCTTTGCTGTCTCGATCAAGCCGTCTGTCTCGTGGAGTGTCTCAAAGGCTGAGTATTCAGCTTGGATAGCATCAATCTTGGCAACTATTGACGGTTAGTAAAATATTCGCAATTTGGCTGGATAGAAACGCACTTGAGTTTGCCTTGCGTAGTGTGGCAGCTGAACATTCGGAAAGTCCAATATACTTGGTCTTGCCTGCCTTGCGAATTTCATCAAGGGCAGGAATAGACTCAGTCAAGGGTGTGTCTATTGAAATTAGCAATTTGAGGTTGGAAAATGGCCACGTATGTATTCGACTCACTGGGGTCCATCCGGTGCAGATAGTACAAATCAGGCGTAAATCCAAGTCTCTCAATAGTTCCTTCGATGTACTCCTTGATATGCGAGGCGGAGTTGGTGACGGCGCCATTCCCTCCCATAACGTCGAACCCACACTTGGACGCAACTATCAGCGACAGTAGTTAGTTTCAATTAAATTATTCTTGTGGCGCGACGTCTTACTGAAAACCTTGTCGCGGACGTTGTGCTTCCTGATGAAGTCTCCCAAAAGCTTTTCGTTCACGCCAGCTTGGTAGACAACAGCAGTATCCCAGAATGTGCATCCCAATTCAATTGCCTTCAGCAAGACTGGTTCGGCTTGCTCGAGACTTAGGTTACTACCCAAGCCGAAGCTCAAGCCCATGGCACCGAAGCCCGGTGTTGGGATCTGAATGTCACCGAAGGGGAGTGTCTTGACCATGCTGACTGGGCTGAATAATTTGATGGGTGGTTCTTAATTTCTGTTGCTTTAGAATTGGCAGGATGTGGCACTGAGCTTAGATTTATATACATAATACGCATAGTCCCCGGAATTAAGCCTTCAAGTGGGTCGTCCTGGTTTTCCTGATGAGCCTTAACTCCGCTTGCTCCAATCAAGTTCCAATGGCTATTTTCTACCATGTCATACGTGAAATGTAAAATGAGATGGGCATTTCAATCCAATCACAAAGAGAAATAGACGGACGTACGAATCTCTCCTGGTGATCGTCATCAGTAACGGATGTACCAATGCCTAACTCCGAACATTCTATAGGTGGGGTGTCATCAACCCCACTAAACACCGAAACCACAATGACATCATGCCGTATGGATGATACTCGTTGAGTGCAGCAATACTTGCCGATATATGATATGGCAATTACATATGCCTAATTGGATGGATTCTACTTGCAACTTGAATGCTTTGGGCCAAGTAATGATGCAAGGCACTGTCAGCCTTCCAGGGTGGTGAACTAGCATCAACCCATCGGCCAGGTGGGGCTTGTCAGCAGGATGCATTAGCGCCGAGGCCTACATAATGCATGATACAATTTATATTGTAGACGATCAATACTGCCCAGTCAATTGGCTACATAACGATGTACTATGGTAAGCTGTTATGATACGTCACCTTTCATATGTATGTATGTATGACTTTAGGTCAAATTTTCCAGGAACATAAAAGAGATTATGTTGCTCAAATATCCCAATACCGGTGAGGCAGTCAGGTCACAAATGGCAGATATGACCAGCTTCGTGGCACTTGTCTCTATTGAGTTCTCACAACTAATAACACATCGAGAAGATCGATCTAGCTTTTTTTCTCCGTGTAAGCACCAACTGACTACCCCAAACCGAGTCATCAGCTTTCGATATGTCTGGTCTTGAATAAGTTGGATGTTCCGATAATACATTTCCTCTTCTGACAGCGCATCTGAGGAATTGTCTTGTATGGAATCGTTTTCAAACCGCTGTCGGGAATCAGCCTTTTCATGCTCTGCCAAGTTGACTTCAAATTCGTGGTCATTGTGACACCTCCACCGATCATCATCTGGGCTTAATCCTGGTCCCAAGTCAAGCCACCGGGTAAGAACAAGGCACACATCTTTCAGCCCCATATTCCGTATCTCAATTTGCCACGATGTATTGCATTCATCGCAACGCCCTTTGTCTCGGGGTTTTGTTGTCGTATCAGAGCGATATTTGTTGACTAGACTGTGAACGACAGAATTCAAGTTAAAGATATGGTTAATATGCATACAAATATGCATAGCATCGTTTTCGGGATATGGGAATAACAATGATAGATTGTGTTTCCTCACTACCGCAAGCTCTTGGGTTCGTAAGTAAAGGCTCGGAGGGTTCGAGCAGATTCGAGCATCAACAGACAAGAGAGTTGTCATATGACTGCACTGAAAGTCCTCTTCGTCGTGCGGTTTCGTGGAGTTCAGCGCTTTACTTGTGATGGGATTGGTTCCCACCTCTATATAGAGCAAGGACTGAACGGGGATTCCAAATTGAGCTCCGTAGTAAATCCTTCGCATGACAAGTTGAAGATGAACAAAATGGAACTTGTAATATGCGTGGCTCGGGTAATGGATAATATAAATAGGCTGTTGAGGCGATGAACGCCGTGATCTAGGGAGTCTACGCAGGCTGGGACTTAGAATTTGGGACCTGGTAGAGCCACTTTGTGCCAAAGATGGAGTCGTAGGCAGACGTGACAGAGATAGTATTGTGGCAAGTCACGAGAAAATCGTGTCAAAAAGTCAACCCGCGGCCCGTCCTCAAGCCCCCCAGTGCAGCTCTTTGGGAGGTCGTCGCATGCAGATCCCAAGGAAAACAACAATCGGCGGTTGCACAACGCGAGGCACGCAATATCGACAGAGGACAAGTGGTCGGATATCATGATCCACAGCTCGAGGGGGAGATCAGGTAGTATTTTTGTCTTTTTTTTTGGTCCATTTTGAAGTGTTCATCCGTGAAAGCTTGGTGGGGTGGTACTCCACTCGACTCAAATCGGACCCATATGTATGTTGTAGTCTGGTGATCACTGAGATTTGGTGTATTCCTGGGTAGATGGCAAAATTAATCACACGCTGGATTGTAGGCTCTGTTTTCGGGGATTTGGTGTCAAATGAGAATACAATGTTGTGACGCAGTGATCATAAGATCAAACAGTTAAGCTTTGATAGAGAGTCTACCACTTCTTGGCATTCCCCTTCCTTTTTAGTGCTCAGACCTGGCAGATGGAGAAGACGCCCTTAAATATTTTTCCAACGGTAATTAGAACGAATCTAGAGTTCAAGAGGGTGGAATTGGATGGAATTGGAGCAACCTTGGTAGGACGCCTTTGATTTATGTCAGCCGTGGAGGTAAAGACCATAATCCAAGACCGATATTGCCAAATGAGTGATCTGTGTTTAACGGTATAACCAGTTCGTCCTATTCTAGGCTTGTCTAGGAAGAACATATAATTATGCCACGATATGAGTAAAAACACGGAAACGCAACGGATAGGCTCAAAGAACATTCAACTTTGGGCATTGTATGCGCAATAGTCGAAATTGTCTGCACGATTACCTGCCCACGTGGGGAAAGCAACCGAGTTTCCAGAACCACCGAAAACTGCAAATGTGGCTATGAACACCATAACTTGTGTGCCACCGTCTAGTGCAGCGGACAAAAGGTAATTCCACTTCACAAACCATTGCGGACGGTAACGTCGCAGATAGAATTGACCGAAAGCTCCCAGAATGTAGTAGCTGGTGAGAGAGGCATTCAGACCAACAAAAAGTTCTCCAAGATACCACAGAATAATGCCCGAGTTGAGGTATGACCAAATTCGCTGGTGCGGGAAGCAACGGTGCATGATATAGAAAGGCAATGGAGCAAGGAAGCCGACTAAGAAAGCTGCCGTGACCCATTCGTAGCGAGCACCAATAGAAAACATCTTGGGGGCAATAGACCAAGCAATGGCGAGGGTATTGAACTGCTGGATTTGAGATCCGGACCAAATGTTCGTTCCTTCGGCGGACTCGAGGATAGTTGCTTGATTTTCGACAATGCTGAAGACAAATTAGACTAGGTGGCAATCTCACAAGGGTTGTGACTTACCTTATCATCATGACATAGTTGAGAAGGGCGCCCATGACACAACCGATGATTTGAGTGACAAACGTAGCTTTTGGTGACAGTTTGTTCTGTTGAGCCAGTTTCAGATCACGAAGAAGCAACTGTCCTTGCGAGATTCCATTGTAGGTATAGGTGGTGAAATACATGTTAGCTGAAATTTTGTCAGTGGAAAAGTATCAAACGTTTTCAGCACAGTGGAGAATATACCCAAGGGACGTCCGGGCATCATGTAACCAGCAAGCATTTGGAAAATCGGCTGCAAGTTGAATGCGAAGCCCGTAATGGCATACTGCGCCCCAAAGAAGACTGTAAAGACGATAAGAAAGATGGTCGCGATAATGAAGCCCCACCACGGAAGGGTGGACTTCATCACGTATAAGCATACAAGACCAACGATCCAGCTGACAGCAAACACTAAGAAATACCAGCTGCCTGGGACTTCATCATAGTCAACCATCAACTTATAATGAGGGTCAATAGAAGGGTCCTGACGAATTCGCTCCTTCTCTTCCTCAGTTCGAACACCAGTGTGCCGCCAGAACATATAAACGGAAGGATCCAAGACCTTCTTCAAGTTGCTCAGTGTTATCCAAGCCCATCCAAGACTGACTTCGGCGTAATTCCAGAGCAACATGTGAACGATAGTGGCAGTGAGCCCAGCGTTGGATGTGATGAGATAGTTCACGTATGTCGCGGTGAGATAAGGTGCTCCGGCCTGATCTATCATAGTGCTGTTCACAGTGAAGTCTGGGTTCATAATTGCAGTCTCATCGTATTGGACATAAGTGGTCGTGTTTGAGGTCTGGTCATAGAGAAGCTGAGACATGAAAGGGAAATCCTTGGCTCTCCAGACGTTTCCGTAGTACAGTGCCATGGAGAGGGCAATCCCTCCGAGATAACCGATGAAGCTGTTGACCAAGGTTTGAAGCGGCATCCAGAGTGGTGATCCGAATCCAGCGATATAATTCCAGTCAAAGCAAACTGACAGCAATCCCATGCCTTCATTACCCTGGGAGCCTCCGAAGAGGTTTGTGAAGACGAGGTTGCTTTGGTCGGCCAAGCAGAAAATGGAAACCGCAGACAAAAGTGGGAAGATATACTGGATATTATCAGAGCCTGTAACGTGGATCAATGTGGTTGAGCGAACGTACCTCGGGGAACCACTCCCAGCAAAAGATTGCCGCAAATACGATCCAGAATATCTTGAATCTCTGCTTGGTCTCCGCTTTGGGTTTGTGCAAGGTTTCCATGACAGTCGTAATGGGTAGATTGATGGGGTACAGCATTGAGGTGGGGTTCACCAAAACACTTCGCATCATACCTGCAACGCCATACCCAATGAGTTGTGAAGAAAGAGTAATGAAGATTCCCGCAGCTTGGTTAGGATATCCTCCGTACCAGAGCTTTTGTACAGCTAAAGCTTCTGTTGACAAGGCCGAGACGGCTGCCGCCGATGACATGAGGACTGCTGCAGTGTGTTCCTTTCGGTTCCATGGAAAAGGGTTAAGAAAACGACCAATGACACCTCTTCGTGGGATGAAGGTAGACATAGCCGTACCCAGAGTTTGAGCAAGGACAGTCAAGAACATTACCGACACGTAAACAACCTGGGGCTTGAAGTACATGATTTCTTGTAGGACCGCTCCGAATGCGGACAATCCAAGACCTGATTTATGGTAAGCGGACATGCTCGATTATTACAAGAAAGAGACACCACAATGAAAGGAGCTCACCGATAAAGAACATGCGAAAGGTCCATGGATTAAGTGTTGGGTCATCGTCAACATGAATGACATGAGTGACTATCTCCTCCGCGGTTGTAAGGGGAGCTGCATTCTCTTTAGAGAGGGCTTCAGCGTCATCGTAATACTGAAGAGGCACTTCCTGAATAGAAGCGACCTTATTCATATCTCCGCCCTTTTCCCCAAGATTTTCGCTGTTCGCCCCCGTTGAGGGTTCACGATCAACCAGGCTATCTGTTTTGGTTGGCGTCACCTCCATGTCGAGGAACTGACAAATTCTGTGATGCCCCAGGGGTCAAAAATGAGATATATTCAAGCCAGGGTCAATAAAAGTTGTCGGGCCAGGTCTTCTGATATATCACGGATGATTAAGTCACGCAAGAAGTGGCATTGCCATTCTAACACCTGGTTTCACCGCACTTGACACTCAGGTTTCCATTAACTACAGAACCCAGCTTGTTACACGATAAGAGAGACCAATCACACCTCCCTAGAAGACGAGGTCACTGCACGTTTTAGATTGAGGTACCCATCTGGATTCAGTATCGCCGACGGGGCGCCGTAGAGTAGCATTCAAATGTTCAAAGCCAGATTCACCGCTTTGAACCCCATGAAGAAGTAGGTCTCTCATCAGAAATTAGTGTGGCGTCTCATTCATCCATTTTCTTGGATAAGACAATAAGTGGATTCCACGCTAGCCTATCTGCAAACGAATTTGTAGGACTTGAACCTTGCCACACACTCCACAAGATTAGACCGTGGGATTCATTGGCCGGCTTATCTGCGCTTTGACCAAGAGCCATCCTACTTGAATGATGGAGAGCTTGAAGTGGCTAAAACCAACACAATCAGAGGACGCTGCACCGGCGGAGTCCGTGACTTTGTCCGCGTCTTTTCTCAATCACCATCATGACAAACCTGATTCCAAATAGTATTTGTCTGGGTGGAGATAACTAAGCCATGAAAGGGCAATTGTTTCAATTTCTATGCTATACCGAACCTTGGAGGTTCCAGAAATCTGAACATAAGCTTTTGCCAAGTCCTAATCCTATTTCGCTTAAGCTAATCCAAGCATTTCCCAAGCATTTCTTGTCTCCAGAGTTATCCCGAAAGACTCTGCCAAAAAGACCCACCTGACCAACGCCACCAAGCGGAGTTCCTGGTAGTCAAGCGGCCACTGATAACGGAAACATTAGATTCGCACTCTTCTCATTCTTTGCTTTTTCCCCTGGGTCTCTCAAGGTATCTACGGCTTTGGAAGGATTCCGGTCATACTTTTCTGTCCGTCGATTGTTTGTTTCGTGCCATAACCGTGTTGTTATATATATATATATATATATATATATATGTCTCTATCCAAGACAGTGAGCTATGAACGGTGAGTTCCATCTTTAATTGGCACTGCGGGGCTACCAATCAGCCTTTGCTGGTTTGACACTCCATGGATAATTCATATGACTACGGAGTACGATTATATTGCTCGCTTAGGGAATATTTACCTCTTCATTAGATAGTACAGCCTAGTATGTTGTCGACACTTACCATGGCTTAACAATGGCAAGTGCCCCGAGTGCCAACAGCCTAAAGGCACGGGCTTACAGCTGCGTTCCCCCTATTCACGGTTCAGAGCAAGTGGTCTAAATATCCTCTTCCCATGAAACCCACTAACTTACAGAATGGTATTCCCGAAATTTGGAATTGCATAGACCTCAAGCTTACTCGGATTTATCGCTATTCTCCCAGTTGTGTGCCTTCAGGTTAATACATTAGTTGCTCGGCCGCATGTGATACAGATAAAACCAAACTTATGATGTGAATTAGATAAGTTATTAGTAGTCTAGGCCAGCTTTTCGGAAGGTCTAGTATCTGCCAAAGATATTCTAAAAGCAACGTAGCCCAAGGCTTCACGCTGCCAGGCTCGTTGAGCCATAATATTTATTCCATTACTTACTTTAGTCAAACTCAGCGTGTATTCACATTTGAGAAAGCTTTCCTGTTGCACTACAGTTTAAACTCTTTGTTTATGAAGAATTGAGGCATTGTATACAATGAGAGGATCAAGGTGATGTTCAGGTCCTACATACCAAACTCGGTAGTACTGTGTACTTTTCAGAGAGTGTACTTATAATTAATTCTTATTCAAGTACCTACCTAGGTCAACTATAACGTAACGCTATTTAATAATATCTTAACATGATCTGACCTTCTTGGCTGTTCATACAACGCGGAACTTTAACCCCGCACCCAAAGGTCTCTCTGACATTCAACACTAACACTATTTAGGTCGTCGATCGCACAAGCATGCGACGTTACAACACGGTGATATGAAAAACACCCTCCTTGCAGGGGAGGTACTCGCTCCTTCTTCCCGCCTTCTGCATCCATCGTATTGCTCACAGCCCAGATCCACAAACCCGACGCGTCATTACGCGTGTGTTGACCCTCACATTCCAGAGTGCCATGGCGATTTTACAGAAGAATACACTGTACAGCTTCCTACTTCTCCAATGTGCCCTGAGTACAGTAGCAACTCAGGATGACCTCCGCTACGTCAATCCCTTGATCGGGTCAACCAATGGCGGCAATGTCTTCGCAGGCGCAAGCCTTCCCTATGGCATGGCAAAACCTGTCGCAGACGTCGATGGCCAGAATACTGGAGGTTTCTCGACTGATGGGAGCAACGTCACCGGCTTCTCGCATATGCATGACAGTGGCACAGGCGGGAACCCGTCTATGGGGAATTTCCCCCTGTTCCCGCAGTACTGCAAAGACAATATCGTGGATAATTGCAAATTCCCTAAAGCTGCTCGCGCAACTCGCTACAAGAATGACTCAGTCGTTGCGCGGCCTGAGTACTTTGCCTTGACCCTCGAGAATGGCATCAAGGCTGAGATGACTGCGGCCCGGCGCACGGCGGTATACCGATTCACTTTCCCAAAGGGGCAGACGGCGGATGGAGATGACCTGAATCCTTTGATCTCAGTGGATCTAACTGACCTGTGGGATAGTCGGCAGAATGCTTCCATTAGCCTTGACGCTGATAAAGGTCGAATCAAAGGCAACGGTACTTTCTTGCCGAGCTTCGGGGCTGGCTCTTACAAATCATATTTCTGTGCTGATTTCGGCGATGCTGAGGTCGATGACAGCGGGATATGGGTCAATGACCGAGCTGGATCAGTGCAGGAGTTGTTTGTCACTCGCGGCTTCAATAACTTTTACCTTCAAGCCGGAGGCTATATGGCCGTTGATCGTCCAAAGAATGGAGTCGTGACTGTGAGGGTGGGCGTCAGCTTTATTAGCTCGGATCAAGCCTGCAAAAATGCCGAAGCAGAAGTGCCTCAACCGGAAGATTCCTTTGATCAGCTGCGTAAAAGTGCAGAGGCCGCATGGAAGGAGAAGCTCAGTCCTATCAAGGTCACGCCAGGCGGTGCTAGTGAAGACATGATCAGCAGTTTCTGGAGTGGTATCTACCGAACCATGCTATCTCCTCAAGATCTGACTGGGGAGAATCCACTTTGGAAAAGTGATGAGCCATACTTTGACTCTTTCTACTGCCTGTGGGACGCGTTCCGGGCGCAGCATCCATTCCTTACAATCATCGACCCAAAGGCACAATCAAAGATGGTCCGCAGCTTGCTAGACACTTTCAAACACGAAGGATGGCTGCCGGATTGCCGCATGAGTCTCTGCAAAGGATGGACACAGGGAGGTTCTAATGCCGATATTGTTCTCGCAGATGCTTACGTGAAGAACCTGACTGGTATCGACTGGGAGCTTGCTTATAAAGCTATGGTCAACGATGCAGAGAACGAGCCACTCGAATGGTCACAGGAAGGGCGTGGTGGTCTGCAGAGCTGGAAACACCTCAACTACATCCCATATCTGGACTTCGACTATATTGGCTTTGGAACCAATTCACGGAGTATCTCGCGAACGCTGGAGTACGCATACAATGACTATGCCCTATCAGTGGTCGCCAAGGGCCTCGGAAAAAAGGATTACACCACTTATTTGTCTCGGTCTGGCAACTGGCAAAACTTATACAAAGAAGACCAGAAATCGCTACTAGGGAATGGAACAGATACTGGCTTTACTGGGTTCTTTCAGCCAAAGTACATCAACGGAACTTGGGGCTATCAGGATCCTATTGCCTGCAGTGTTCTGGCGTCGTGGTGCTCTCTTACCTCGAACCCTTCAGAGACATTCGAATCCAGCATCTGGGAGTACCTATTGTGCGTATATCTTTCTCCCGAATAACCCTCCAAAGCTAATCATATATAGTTTCGTCCCCCATGACATGGCAAAGTTGATCAAGATGGTCGGCGGGCCGAAGTCCTTCGTGTCTCGGCTGGACTATTTCCACACCTCTGGCTTGGCAGACATGGGCAATGAACCTGTCTTCTTGACCGTGTACGATTATCACTACGCCGGACGCCCTGGTCTGTCCGCCAGTCGGGCCCATGCTTACATCCCATCTTCGTTCAACGCTACGCACAACGGGCTACCTGGCAACGATGACTCGGGGGCCATGGGATCATTCCTAGCATGGAGCTTGATGGGCCTCTTCCCGAATCCCGGGCAGAACGTGTACTTGATTATTCCTCCGTTCTTTGAGGCCGTCGCAATCACTCATCCTGAAACTAATCAAACTGCTACCATTCGAAATGTTAACTTCGACAAAACCTACAAGAAGATCTATATTCAGAGTGCTAAGCTCAATGGGAAGTCTTATACCAAGAGCTGGATTGGACACGAGTTCTTTGCTCGGGGTATGACGCTGGAGCTGACACTTGGGGACAAGGAGAGCGACTGGGGTACACGCAAGGAGGACTTACCTCCGAGTCTGAGCGACTCGGTTGCTGCAGTTGGAGATCACGATGGGATGTAGACAAGTTTGGACTTCAACGCAATAATGTACTAGTTGGAGATGTCAATCCCAATAATTAAGAATGCTTTGTGGCGGTCTAGCAACCCTTCTATGCAGCCAGGCTACACCCTGCCACATCAGAAGTAAACCGCCGGACCACATCCGATGTGGGTCTAAATGGGCTGAGTCTACAAAGTATGATTCGAAGAGCCGGAGTATGGCCAGCGTAGAGGAATGCTCATCTGGCAAGGATATAGATTCTCTAAATCGTGTGTTGTCCCATACTGATCAATCGTATGATAGACACTTCAGCACTCTTCCAGGGTTACTATATTCGCGGCCCGGCGAATCCATGACTAAGCCACATCGTGCCCCGGCCCAAGTAGGCAACGTAGAATCCGCTTTGTAGAAATCTCCCTTTGGCAATCATTTCTCGAATCCTCAGCTGAAATCATCTACCTCGTATTCCGCGCGGGAATATTCCCTGCTCACAAGTCCCAGGTGCTCCCGCGACCGGACCCTTGGCGACATTACTTTTCCCCATTCATCACCACCACCCGCCCCCGAACATGGCAAGCCGACAAATCACACGGCGCATTGTCACCAGCGCATCGATCGCACTATGCCTCATATTCTTCCTCTTCATTCGACCGCAGGGGCCACCGAGCCCCGCTGTCCGCGCCCCAGGCCATATCGACCACACGGCTCCGGCATCCGCGCCGGGGATAACCATCCAAGATAGCACGCTGAAGGGCGACGTGGTGATGCCGAAACTAGGCAACGAGACGGTCAAGTAAGGCGCTCTGGGGGAGGACACAATGGGAAATACACGAGCGATGTGGGACAAATTGCTGATTGCGGAATTGCTGGCTTTTGCAGGGCTGAATTAGGTCGTGCGACTTGGAAGTACTTCCATACTGTCATGGCGCGGTTCCCCGAGACACCCACAGAAGATCAGAAGGAGGCGCTGCGCTCTTATATCTACCTATTTGCTCGGTTATATCCTTGGTAATGAGATTCCTTTCCTATGTGCTCCTTGTCAGATCGGAGGCTAACGGTTGATGACATCAGTGGAGAATGTGCTGAGCATTTTATGCAACATTTGAGCAAGTATCCGCCTCAGGTTTCGTCGCGCAATGCGGCTTCTGGCTGGGCTTGCTTCGTTCATAATGAGGTCAATGCCATGCTTGATAAGCCAGAATTTGACTGCACCAATCTAGGGGAATTCTATGATTGTGGTTGCGGTGGGGACGAGGAGGAGGGTAAGGGCAAGGAGGGGGCAGCTGCTTCTCGGTCTGCTGCTGGGAAGGTGGCTACGGGGCAGCATGATGGCCCTGCTGTGGAGATATCGAAGGAAGAGTTAGTTATTCCCGTTGTGGCGCAATGATTATGGCCGTTTGGTTGCTAATGTCTGAATTAGGACGACCCGCGGTTGACAGGACAATCTTCGACTATACTTTCGACTCCATGGGCCTCATTCTATCTGGTTTGTGCCCAGCGATTGGGTGCTTAGACACCTTGTTGCTCATACTTATGGAGCTGGTCTCCCTTGTACAATAATAAAATGTCAGTTGACTATGTCAATATCAATCAATATATCAATATACCCTTGTTGTTTTCTGCATGTGGCTTTTGGTACAAAGAGGGGTGTATCTCAAGGTATCTGCCTCTGATGCTCGCATTGTACTGATATTGTAGATACCCTTGGGCCCATCTTGGTTTCTAGCTCTCTCTTCCAAGGACATGTATTGGGGCATATGCTCAATAACATTCCCTCGTGTCAGAGAACACAGATACTTCAAGAGCTTGCCCTATTCCTAGAAACAAAATGTGAATGATAACAAGATACAAGATGGTCAACGACTAGTAGGTGTACAAGTCCCGCATCCTCTAGATTGCCGATCGCCAAAGTGCATGACCCTAGCATTCTACGCGCAAAGATCATCCTATCTGGTGATCAAGCGTGAAAGATGGTGCGCATGACCAAAGAGGCCTGGCCAGTATATCCCTGGACGGCAAAGCAGACTAAAAGGCGCATTCCGTCGTACCAAGCTCGATTGTCTTATCAGAAAACCCCGATTAAACTTTGTCTTGTTCGAGCAACAGCGATGATGTTGTCAGGTTGCACCCTCGTGATACCAACCCTCCATCAGATCAACTAGTTTCATGTGGCATGACGGAACCCTCAAACGGCGATATATCACGGATCTTAGTATAGATGAAGGGATAACCGGGAAGGAGTGTTTGAGTTTGGGCCAAAAATAGCAGTAAGGCCTTCGATATGGTGTGTTTTAGGGGCCAGTTGGCCAGTCTGACTGCTCGGATCCTCCCCGCGTCTGCCCGTTCAACTAGGAAGAAGCGACAAATGAAAGCATGGGGTCTCCTGACAAGCCTGCTATCCATGTCCGCGTGGCATCTGCGCCTTTTTACCCTGAAACATATACGAAGTTGAGGGATGATAAATATGGAGTTTCGCGCTTGCTTTTTGATTATTTTATGCGATAAAATGTTCCCCAAGTAGTTGGGAAGAGTACAGTTTCAGCTCCCTCGACGCGCCCAGCCCATCCATATTACCCGAACTAGCCTAGTGCAGTTCTCAATTTAGACTAGTGTGAATCTGCGCGCCAAATTTCGACGCGAAAAGAAAAAGAAAAAAAAAAGAGCAGAAAAGCCGAGATATCGAATTTCGTATCAAAGCGAATTCCCCCGCTTGGACGATTTCTACTGGCATACTCTCTCAAGGGATACAACCCCCCTCTTGAAAAACTCTCTTCAAACACTTGTTCGCCCACCTGATAGGGTGATCTTTAGTGTCAACAATGGTCTCCTTCTCTTGCGAGGTAAGTCCTATCTGCTGTCTAAGGTCTATGCCTTGCGCTTGAATCGCTGCTAACAGTCAGCCTAGGCATGTGGTGATGTTCTCACTAAGAAAAAGCTCGATCCCCATCGCGGCCAATGTCGCGGCGCCTCCTTCACCTGTATCGATTGCATGGTGCATTTCTACGGATTGGAGTATAGAGCTCATACGGTACGTCGGATCCGCGTAGCATTTTCGCATACTGGTCGTGGACCTACTTTACTAGAGTCCCAACTCTTGATCACCAAGGGAGACATGCGCTAACGAGCCTGGTCACTACAGTCATGCATGACCGAGGCGCAAAAGTATCAGGGTGCTCTGTATAAAGAGAAGCCCCAGAAAGGAAAGAAAGGACAAAACAACAAGCAGAATCCGAACCAAACCCCCAACGGCCGCCAACAAGCCCGTGTGGAGGACGCTCCTCCTCCCCCTGCCCCTACACCCCCGCCTGCCGGTGAGGTGAGAGCTCTTGCTCCTGCCCCGGCCAACAACGACAAGCCTGTCAATGTGTTCGACTACCTCGTCGCCGATGAGACCCCGAACGTATCCAAGGTCGCTCTTGTGGAGCCGCCCAAGGAACAGATGAAGATGAACCCCAATGCCAAATCAGTTTTCGAGCCCAGCGAGTCCCTCACTCGTGTCGAGACCAACCCCAACACTGATGACGAGGGTAAAAATTACGATGTCGCATACCAGGAAAATGGCTTTTCATACGGCGCCGGCCACATCCCGCACTCTGCCTCGCCCCCGAACGCGTCAACAACAGAGTTCGTCACACCCGCACCTAAGAAAAAGAAGGACCGCAAGACCCCCGGCACCGTCAGCGAGAAGAAGCGCAAGCGCGGTCAAGCAGAGGTGCTCAGCACCCCAGGCGAAGCAGTCGACACCCCAATGATGGATGCCCCCTCCAGCATCATCAACAACGCCGGCACACCCATGCTGAACCACTCCGGCCTGACCGGCGGCCTGAACCGGATGATGCGCTCCGCATCCCCCGATGGCGACGACAGCCCAGAAACCAGCCGTCGCGCCTACCAAGACACCTCATCCCCGATCAAGCGCAGCCGCCGCAACGGAAAAGAAGCCAACGGCAACGGCGACCCAGGTCTCGGCATCTCAATGAAGAACCGCGCCGGCCGCCTCGTCTCCTCTATGTTCGGCGGCTCCGCCGTCTCTAGCACCAACGGCTCAGAGGCTGGTTCCAAGGCTGTTGCCCACGCCCGCCGCGGCAGCTCCTCCAGCGGCGACGGCCAGCTCGAAGTCCGCAAGAGCAAGAAGTCGCACCGCTCACGCGCAGACGAAGATGACTCCCGCAAGTCCAAGCGCAAGAGCTCAAACCCCATGGACGGCGACAGACCTTCCCGCCGTCTTAAGCAAATCGACGAGCGTCGTGGTTCCGTCGACTCCTCCCACGGTCACCAGGTCACTGTCTACAAACAGTCGCGGCCGCCGGCGCGCACGGACGAGGATCTTCAGCGCGAGCTGGGTCATCACTTCCTTTCGCTGGTTGCCAGCCATAGCGAGCGCGGTTGCTCCGTTAACAAGGCGCTTAAGCGCTTCCACCGTGATCTCTCAGATGAGTATGATGCCGATCGTGGTCGTGATAATGGGCGCAGCCGGGCGGACCGGGAACGCAGAGTTGATGATGAGAAGGATCTTTTCCGTGCGCTGAGGCTCAGACGCAATGACCGTGGTGAGATCGTTGTGTTCATTTAAAGCATGGACTCGGTGTGTATGATTTCAATCAAACGATAGGATGGCAGTGTGTTGTTTAGTTCTTTGTTACGAGGTGAATGGGCTGGTTTTTTTTGCATAGCGCCATGTTTCTTTTGATGCGCTGGCTTCGATACATTTTTGTCTATATTAATTCAGGATTGGGACTAAATTGCATTGATAATGTGTTTCGGCTGTCTTTTCCGATGTTCTTCCTTTGTAACACGCATGGAATCGATGAAAATTACCGTGTTTCAGTTAAGATCGAGCATATTCCCGAAGTCCGATTGCGCTTTGAATATGCTGCAAGGTGGTGTTTTAGATATAAGCCTCCTGCACTGGGTCTTTGTTTGATGTCTTGGCATAAAGTGGAGTCAAACACCCGTGGACCCTCACTTTGTGATTACATGCATCAGCCAAGACCAATGAATTGCATCAGTTCATGCTATCTCTCAGTGATACGAGCATGGCTCGAATTCATAGATCGCCGACCCACATTATCTGGGCACAATGACTCATGTTGTGTAATTTCTTCAGGGCTGACTCACACCTGAGGCGCTTGCCACTGTGTCACCGCCTACTGCACCGCCCAATTCTGCCATGCGAGCTTTTATCGCCGCCTAGATAATTCATTGTGCCACCAATTTTCTCTCTTCATTCGATAAGCAGGCTTTTGCCTTTGGTTTTTCCCTCGTTGCATTATTTAGTGTCTAGCTTACGCTCATTTCACTTTGCCGTATCTTTTCAACCTACATAGACCAACGCACTCAGCCAACCACCAGGTACTATCTTCAAAACAAGCGCCAGTGAGAAAATCCACCGGAAGCATATGAGTACGCCAGGAGTCTCCAGTCAGACCTCCGCCGCATTCTCAGCCATGGCAACACCACAGCCAGATACTTCAATTCCAGCCGGGCCACGACCCCCACGTTCTGCCAGACCATCTAGACGCAGAGGGCGGGGCTCTGCGAAGCGTGATGGTCAACAACAAACACCTGCGGGCGAAGCCCAAAATCAAGCTGCACCGCAAGCACAGCCTACACAGTCTCAACCACAGCCGAATACAGCACCCCAACCTAGTCAACAGGATGCACCGTCCAGCTCGCGGAGAGGGGGGAATAGAGAAGGAAGAGGCCGGAGACAAAGGAACCCTCCCCGGCATGGACAGAATCAGAATGGAGGAGCTGAAAGCCAAGAGGCACGACCAGAGGCGCGAACCCGTGGAATGAGAGCGCGTGGCTTTGAAGCTCAGTTGACAAGACCAGACCAGGCCGAAAATGCCACTTTGGACGGTGCGGGGCACTTACATGACCACTCACTAAGAGCAGATGTGCCGGATTTTGTACCGGGCGTGTCGTCATCTCAACAACGACAACCTGCTGAATCGGCGCCATCTTCAAAGGGGAAAGGGAAGGCCAGACAGCCTAGGGCACCGCCACCACCTAAAGTCACGGCGAAGTCCACAGCCGACGACCTAGCCACTCGCATCCATGAAGATATTTCGCATAACCTATACGAATGCCCTATTTGCTGCAGCGAGCTGGGTCGCAGGTCCAAGGTGTGGTCTTGTGAGCTCTGTTGGACTGTTTTCCATCTGAGCTGCGTCAAGAAATGGTCCACGAATGAAGGTGCAGCTGCACAGAGGGCTTCTGCTCAAGAAGACGGGCAGGGAAGCTCCACTCCTCGCGCTTGGCGTTGTCCAGGTTGCAATCTTTCTCAGCAAAACTTCCCCACGAGCTACTCTTGCTGGTGTGAGAAAGAAGTCGATCCTAGACCGCTTCCTGGTTTGCCTCCGCACTCGTGTGGTCAGACTTGTTCACGGCCTCGCAAAAATTGTCCCCATCCTTGCGATACGACTTGTCATGCTGGTCCGTGTACGCCTTGTACTGCGATGGGCCCGATGCAAGATTGTTTCTGTGGCCTTAATTCGTCGCAGAAGCGTTGTCAGGATACCAATTATGAGAATGGATGGAGCTGTGGAGAAATCTGTGGTGAGTTGCTGCCATGCGGGGAACATACATGTCCGCTTCCCTGTCATGAGGGATTGTGTGGTGGCTGCGAGGTTAGCATTGATGCCCGTTGCTATTGTGGAAAACTGCAGACGGAGATGCTATGTAAGTCTAAGGATGATGAGGAGGACAGTCGAATCGTCCGCGATGACGGCTCAGAAGATGAGTGGACCGGCTGCTTCGGTTGTGGAGAGTCTTGTAACCGTCCATTTGATTGTGGCAAACATTCATGCCAGAAGAACTGCCACCCGCAAGATCCTCATCCTGCACACTGTCCACAGTCACCGGACGTCATTGTCGATTGCGCCTGTGGCAAGACACCGTTGTCTGAGATCCCGGGATATACACCTCGTACCTCCTGCGAAGACCCTATCTTGAATTGTTCCAAGCCTTGCGGAAAGACACTGCCATGTGGTCATCCTTGCGAGAAGCTCTGTCATATTGGATCTTGTGGCGCTTGTTTGCGCAATGTTCACATCAAGTGCAACTGCGGTCGTACTAATAACCTCACAATCTGTCACCAAGGCCAGAATGAGCCTCCCCAGTGCCCACGCACATGCAAGGCGACTCTTCACTGTGGTCGACACACATGCACTGAAAGGTGTTGTCCGGGAGAGCAAAGAGCCAACGAGCGCCAGGCTGCACGTCGTAAACTCAGGCCCCATCTCCGGCCTGCTGATGAGGACATTGAAGCGGAACATATCTGCACTCGCGTATGTGGCCGGACGCTGAAATGCGGAAGGCACACATGTCCGGAGCTTTGCCACAAGGGTGCTTGCAATACCTGCAGGGAGGCAATATTTGAAGAGATTCCGTGTAATTGCGGAAGATCTGTTCTGTATCCCCCGCAGCCGTGTGGCGCAAAGCCACCTGCTTGTAACTTCCCCTGTGAGCGTCCAAAGCGATGCGGTCACCCTCAAGCCTCACATACCTGCCACACGGACGAGGAGAGCTGTCCGAAGTGTCCATTCTTGACCGAGAAGGCGTGTCTGTGTGGAAAGAAGGTATTGAAAAACGTGCCCTGCTGGCTGGCAGATGCGCGTTGCGGTCAAGTATGCGGGCAGATGCTCAAGTGTGGCTCTCATTACTGCCGGAAGGACTGTCATCGTCCGGAGGATTGCGAAGACGCAACCAAACCTTGCAGCCAACCCTGTGGAAAGAACAAGACCATGTGCGGCCATCCTTGCACAGAGCAATGCCATGCGCCGTACGCGTGTCCCGAGAAGACACCATGTTCCTCCAAGATCGCAGTGACATGTAGCTGTGGACGACTGCGACAAGAAAGACGCTGCAACGCCGCTAAGGCCGTAACCTCCAAGGGCCAAGTGCAGTCGCCCCAGCGCCACCCAGAATTGACCCCGTTGACCTGCGACGACGAATGCACGCGTCTGGAGCGGAACCGCTCTCTGGCGGGCGCTCTCGGCATCGACATCAACCAGACAACCACGCTTCAAACCATCACAGCAGAGAACCTCCCCTATTCGGAAGAGACTTTAAACCAATACGTCCAGCTCGCATGCTCGGTCCCTCTATCAACCCTCCAAACCTACGAATCCAATCTCCATGCCCTAGCAGCGGCAGACAAACCCACCCGCTCATTCCGCTTCCAACCGGCGAAATCTACTCTCCGCGCATTCGCGCACTCCCTCGCCGCAGACTGGGGCTTCGTGACAGAAAGCCATGACCCAGAACCCCACCGCCACGTTTTCGTCTTGAAACCGGTTGCCTGGACACCTCCCCGTTTCGGCATGGGCAGCGGCTCGACCATCGGCATCGGCGGTATGAGCGTGCGCGAGTGTGTCAAGCTCCGCGAGCGCGAGCGCAGTAAAGAACAAGAAGCGCGTCGTGTCGCCGCTCTCGAGGCTAAAGCCACCCGTGAGGCCGCTAAGGCACAGGCTAGTACTGGAGATGGTGGATGGGCTCAGGTTGCTTCGAAGAGTAGGGGTGGTAGCGGGGCTAGTTCGAGGACTGGAACTCCGGTTCAGAACCCGTGGGTAAGCAAGTCTATCTATGCTGCTCTTGATGGTGATGGGGCGAAGAAGGAGCGTTTGGTTCTTAGATCTGGTGTTGGGGTCGGCAAGTCTTTGCGTGCGAAGACACCTGCGCCTGAGGTTGTTGATGATTGGGAAGAGGCTGAGGAGAAGGAAGAGAAAGAGGAAGCGGAGGAACAGAACCAGGACCAGAACCAGGACCAGGAAATATCTGTCCGTGAGGACCCTGAGGGAAAGCCTGAACTTGCCCCCGAGACGGAGACTCCTGTGGACGATCGCCCCACTCAGGGTGAAGCAACTCAGGGTGAAGCAACTCAGGTCGAAGAAACTCAGGCTGAAGCATCTGTTACAGATGATGTGCCGGTCTAAACTTTTGGACAGGATTTGATGATTGATGACCTGAGAAACAACATGAAATGTGTTTCAACATTGGTGGCCATTTCTCATTTTTTTGCGGAGCCACTTGCATTCATCTTGGAGTTTGGAGTTTATCGTACACGATACGATTCAATATCGCATGTCGAAAGCGTCACACGCATCATGCATCATATTTTGGCATAGCTAAGCAAAAAGAAGAATAAAAAAACCCAAAATCTAGCTAGAAAACTCGAAAACCACCCCTCAAAAAAAGGCCAAATTATCAATACGCAGATCCCAAATAGCCAAAAGACGTAGGCTATTAGTCTCCATAGATCCCAGCTACACACTCAAAACTCGAAAGCCAGACCCCTACTTCTTCACCGGGACGACCTTAACAAACTGCAGACACCCCTCCTTCGTCGCTCGATACGGTCCATGCTCCATTCCAGGTTCTCGGTATGCATAAGCACCAATACCCCACGACTGTCCGAGCGAAAGATCCTCCAGCCCGCCGCGCAGCGTGCAGACCTCTTCGATGTAGGTATGTGTTATTGGCTCTGTCTGTGCAGAGACGGTATTTGGCTCCCACCACTGCAACACAGCTTTGTGTTCTCCGTCGCCGTTTAGCAGGAACTCCCATACCCCCGGCGCGATGGAGTACCAGGGCAGTGCGGATGGGGAGTCCTTGGGTGTACCCACTGGTGGATGGGGTGGTGGGGTAGAGAATTCTTTCTGATGGATTGGCATTTTTGTTGGGTTATTCTTGGTTTCCTTTTCATGGGATAAGGGAGATGGGGACGTGGCAAGATGGGGAATATTCGGAAATGAGGAATATTGGGAGATGAGGGGGTTGTTTCTGAAGAGCGACCAAGGCGGACGGTGCCTTTAAGGTTATACTTCAGGGGCCCAGTCCACATGGGCAACCATGGTTGGGCAGTGGAATGATGACTAATTAATATGGATGGATCCACTTTGATATGAATATGGATGTATGGAGATGCAAAATATTAGAAAAGACTTATGCAAATGATTAACTGGTATTTATCTTGTTTATTGGAAATAGATTAATTCCTATGAATGCACCAACCAGGAAACATCCTATGGAGAAACAGAAATGGCATGTTCGGGCTATTGTACGATGATATGTTGATGGTATGTATTTTTGCTTTTTGAGTCTCCATTTCAGGTCGAATGCTGAAAATCAAAAGATTGAAAAGATGGCCTTGTGGCTACAATCCCCAGATGAAGGGATCGATAGGTGTAGCTTGCAAATCTCAACGCGGGGATTTGATGGAGTGAGACCATGCTAGAAAGCTAGACCTTCCTTACTTCGGCTTCTTTGGTTGTATAATAGTATAGTATTTGGTGGTCCTTTGATTTGTGTGGTAGGCATCTACTCTAAAGTCCAAAGGGTTAAAAAAGGAATGAATCCTCGGACGCAGTGTTGAACGTGTGCATCGGTCTCGCCGGTCCGGCCCAATATGGCAGTCTGCTCACCCCGCCCTAAGCTCGCAGAAAGAATAGCGGCTAACGGTTGGTCTACCCATGAGGATTCAGAAATATTTACCCTACAGTGAAATATAATGGACCCATATCTTTCCTAATTAGGCAATGTTGATGCCTGATGATTTTATTTTATGCCTCATATTTCTGGCACTAAATAATATGCTTATGTCAGTAATTATGTCATCTGATAGTCCGGCCCGGCATTTCTCTTATCTGGAGATTCGGATATTCATTTTATTTACTCTACATACTCAAAATGCCATCATTCCGACTGCAGGGATTTCAATCGGTGATCCGTGGCAACTCCCACCTGCTGCGTCATCAGCAGCGCCGGTGGGCGCAGGTCCACGACGTCCGCTTCCTCGCCTCACACCACGATCCCAAGTATGTCTTGGACAAGTATCGGTCCAAGCTGGACCAGAAGGCCAAGGAGTGAGCAAACCTTCCTCAACAATTATTTCTCTGCTTCAATGCTAACTATTTTATTCAGAGAGGGACATGAGTCCGTCGAGTCCTTGAAGAAAGCCTACGACGAAAAAATCCAAGAGCTCCGCCGCAAAGCATCTACTGTAGCTACCCCAGAGCCCGGCACTCCTACATCCACCACCGCCGTCCCAGGCACACCCCCAGCATTCCAAGTGCCCCCTCCCCCACAGGAATCGCGCACCGCCAAAGCCGCACGCGCCGTCTCCAGCGACTCCAGCCCCGTCAAGCCCCTCAGCAGCTACCTGGACGTCGAGAAGATCCGCGAGCTCCCAGCCAAGGAGATCGAGGCGCTCTGGCGTCTCCGCTTCGCGGAGAACTCGCACGCCATCACCGCTGCTATTCCCCTCGACACATACAAACGCATTATGCAGGCCGCACGCGAGAACCCGCAGTTCATCCTGCCCCTTCCGCGTCCGCAGACCCCCGAAGAGGCAGCGGAAGCGCCCGAGGGAGCTGGCACCGTTGCCGACATTCACTTCCTCCAATGGGCTTTCCACCCCCCTGCTGAGGGGTCCACTCTGTCGCCTTCTAATAACCACACCTCGACTGTGATCTTCACGAATCTGGGTGTTTATAAGATGCACGGCGCTTTTGCTCAGCCTCACACTACCATTACTCACCACCTTGATCTGGCTGATGAGAAGGGTTTGGTTCTTATGCACGGTCAGATTATTCCTGATGGCGGTGTTTCGGCACCCGAGGCCACTTGGCTTGTTAGCTGTGTGCAACGCTTCTATGACTTTGAGGGACAGGCTTCTGGTCGGAAGAGTGAGCTTGTTCGCATGTTCACCCGGGGTGATGTTGAGAACTTCAAGGTTGAGGAATTGGTAGATGAAGCCGAGAAACTTCAGTAGTTTGTTTCTGTTGTACTAAACCTTGTGGCTTGTATTATATGTATCACCCCATTCCATTTTGTGTGATGTTTTTATAGATCTTTGGGACTTGCGCTCTTGTGGTTTCAATAATAGACACAGATGTCTCCAGGGAATTGGCTATTGCGCATGGAACGGATGTAAAAAATGAAAAATGAAATTGTTTTCCAATCCCTTGGTATTCTGATATATAAACAAGTGGCACAAATGTTGTTGCGGATTTGTATGCATTATCAACTCCTTATTGATGAATTTGTTCAAACTGAAATCGAATTAGTAGATATAACTAGTATAGTATATATCTTGCTGCGGGATATCAAAACTTATTCTACCTCAACTTGTCTCGAACTGTAACAGTGTACTCAATGGCAATCATCTTTCTTTTAATATGTTTAGTATCACCACCCTGCGAATCCCCAGACCTCTCCCCCAAACTCGTCGCAGTTTCATACCCGGACAATTGGCTATACACTTCCCACAACCCAACATCCACAGTGCTCCAAAGCTCCTCGATCGTCTGATCCATATGCCGCTACATATCCCATCTAAGACTCCCTATAATAAATGGCCCTCCCTGCTCTGCACTAATATTGCGTCCAAAATCCATAGAACTAGCTCTGGGAGCAAGAAGCCTCCCAAGGCGAGCAACAATAACCCGCTGCTTCTCAAAGCCAAAAAGATGCAAAAAGTTCCACAAATCATATCAATAGAGTCACAACGATCAGCCATGAAGTCCTCGTCAAAGACATTCCCAGTGACAAATTGCGCCCCGAAGGAACCTTCATCTCGGAATAGTTCATACCCCAATTGAATAAAATCCCCCTCGATATCAGCTCCGATCAGATTCGTGGCTGAAGACAGCCCGGCATCAAATGCTAGCTTGCGTAAGTCTTGCCTGAAACAGCAGCCTAGATCGAGTAGGGTCTGTCCCCTGCGTACGCGGTCTACTACCTGTGCGTAGATTGGGGAGAGGCTTATGCTGAAGTTTAAGAAACGGAAGAGTCCGATGCAGGGGTATGGATGGCTATGGGGACTTTGATATTAGCGTTGCCTTTGCTAGAAAGCATGGTGGCCAATTCTGGGGTGTTTTCAAGAGTGTCTTGTTTACATCTGCCATGCTTTGTCGCGAATTTTGTATGTGATCTTTGACCTCGTCTTCAGATTTCAGGCCTGTGTTTTGTAGGAGCAGTTCTACGGTTGGTGCAGGGAGCTGTTCTAGGGTTGGCCGATACCATTCGATTGTATTGCATGCTGGGGTTATGATGGTTGGTTGTTCACTTGAAGTTTCCATTTTGTACTTGGAATGGTGCGAGGAACAAGTAGAAGATTTCTGGGAAATTAACTAGAAAGAGTACAGCTAGGGTTAAGGGTTAATTGTGTTGAGATCGTGTAAAGTAGTGGGTGAGGAGTGTTATGTGACAATTTATATATATATATATAGCAAAGTGTATATAGCATTGAGTGTAGAGCAAGTGACACCCTATATTATATAGTACTCCCTTCCGGCTCTATGTTTCTCTAGGCCCTTGGGGTATCTTCAAAGGTTCCTTGACATACGGATAAGCAGGAGGGTGGCTCCGGGGACGTGGCTGCTGCCTACTATGCCCCTTTTCTGACAATCCGGGCACCGAAGCAACCTAAGCAAGTAATTGGTGGTTCTCGAGTGTGCAAGGCCTCCACCTTGGGAATTTGGGGACCATCGGATAATGTCAACATAAGATCTGTTGTTGATGGGTATTCAGGACTGCGCAGCGAAATATTCATGAATCAAATTATTACACTCGTACGGATTGCAAAGGGTTCTCCGTTTAGTATTTGCACAGAAGGAAACTTGCCGGAGCTGATAAGCAAGGCGAAAGGCAAAGGTCCGTAGAAAAATAAGCAGGGAAAAGAAACACGCCCAACGCTCGATCTTGAGCCAATATTGTAAACACCGCGAGTATGATATCAGTGAGCAAGGAGGAAACAAGTAAAAAAGAATCAAACGTAGATTGGACAAGAAGAGTTAGAAAGAAGAAAGGAGCCATTCTCAATCAAATGGGAGGTATGGCCCTTCATCCCGAGGGCTTGGGGGGTCAATAAAAGAAGTCGTCAGGGCCATATATGGGCCATAAGAGGCAGGCCGTGATCATTTGAACGGATGCAAAGGAAAATTCGTGTCTTGGTTGCGTGGCAGGGGTATCATGGTCATAATTAACAGGAACTGTTAATTGATTCTTGTGTTGTAGGGACCGAAACCAGACGTTTAGATTGGCCGTCGAAAAGGGGTTTGAAAGCCAAGCATTGGAGCAAAGCTTGAAGTATTTACACTTCTTGGCGGAAAGGCAGACCTGAGAGGGGAGGTCTTAGGCAAAGGGTTCGCCAGATGGGATTCGAAAACCCCAAGCAAGAGGAATAAGTCACATCGGTTTACTGTTTATTAGATAGCACTTCTTCCGTAATGAAGGAAAGAATGTGCTCGAAGTAGCCTGGCTCAGCAACAGAGTCATTATGACCGCCGTTCGGGAGTGTGCGCCAGATCTTGCATTCGGACTGGCAAACGGCAAATAATTGGGTCATATTGGACGGACTAAGGGAGGTTAGCAATGAGAACGCCGCACTTGGAGTAGACGAACTTACGGAACAAGCTCGTCCTTGAGTCCACTTAGGAAAAGAACTGGAGTTTTGGTGATATTAGGCAGCACATCTTCACTGGTCCAATATTGGTGGCAGAAACGTGCCAGATACCGTGCTGGCGGGAAGACACTGGGTTTAAGTTAGTTTTACTCGCCCGGGAATCTTGCTGATAATTCGAAAACATACTTTGGAATCAACTTCCGAATGCTCAGGAAAGTGTTCTCCAAGATCAGTCCTGCGATATCACCTTGCTCTTCGTTGGTGGCAACTAGATTGATAGCCACCGCGCCACCTAAACTTTGTCCGTAAACAACAATCTCGGTGTCCCTTGTCTCCGGGCGCTGTCGTAGGTAATCAAGGCCGGTTTGAGCATCGATCTTGATACCGGCTTCATCCGGTGTGCCTGTAGACATCCCATATCCGCGGTATTCCAGCAGAAAAACATTGCACTGAAGCGTATCCTGCAAAGCTTTGGCGATAGGGACACGGTGACCGATGTTACCTGCATTTCCGTGGAACATCAGGACTGTCAGGTTGCGAGAGAAGCGACCTGGTCGTTGCCGGAGAAAAAGGGCGTGCAAAGACTCTCCGTCGGGCGTGGGGATCTGGAGGTCTTCAAAGTCGCTGATGCCAAATTGGCGAGGACTGGGGACATTTGTGCGCGCATCCACTGGGACATTGCGGGGGTAGATTAGTTCACTGGGCAAAGTGGTTAGCTTTGTAAACAAATGGCCTAGATGCCAATACCGTACTTTTGCTTGAAGTAGAGGAGCCCACTTGCAACAACAGCCAGACCAGATGACGCAAGAACAGGTAGCCGCATGAACTGCGCAGCACTGTTGGCCATGCTGCTGATGCTCCAAGCTGGAGGTGGAGGGGAGTCGGACATGGCGCTCAAGTTGGCACTTTAAGAGTGGGGACCAGATAGAGAACGCGACAAAAGGAGGTCTGGGAGATTCTGGTATTGCAAAATTATCGACTAGCAGATATGGCCAATGCGACCAGAGATGGATACAGTAGGTTAATAGGAACAGCCACAGAAGAAAAGGGCAATTGAGCTTCAGGAGTGTCGCGGGGGAGAAGATAATAAGTCGATCGCAGGGGCTGGGGCCTCACCGCCCGAGCTGCCGCGTTGTGAGCTTCTGCCTGTGTTCATGATAGCATCACCTCTACTTCTTCCCTTAACCTCCTTCTTCTCCTTGCCGTTTCTATCTGGTCTATTGAAGTCATCTTTATACTTTCCCTATTTTCTCTTGAACACAGCACAAAATGGTCGCCCCCCATGGAACATCAGGAATGCTTGGTGAAGGTTAGCAGAGCTATCGTCATCCGCCGGCAGCAACCAGCTAACATCTCTCCAGATGGCATTCACGTCGACATGAACCACCTGAAGTCTGGTGAGGTCAAGTAAGCTAATCCTATGATGGTATTATCTGCCGTGGAGCTATATAACATGTACTAACCTCTCGTTCTTCCTTCAGCTTGGGAACCTCGATGTGAGTTGAGCTGGAGCTCTCGAACCTTACCATCTCGAAACATCACCATTAACATTCCAACAGCATGGCCATCAACTTCAAAGACGGAGTCATTCTGGGTGCAGATAGTCGAACAACCACCGGTGCCTACATTGCCAACCGAGTCACCGACAAATTGACACAGGTGCACGACACCATCTGGTGCTGCCGATCGGGTTCCGCCGCAGACACCCAGGCTGTGGCTGACATTGTCTCCTACCATCTCAACATGTACGGTGTAACGAACACCGAGGCCCCTACCACACAAGTTGCTGCATCACTCTTCCAGGAATTGTGTTATGAGAACAAGGATGCGTTGAGGTCTGTACCCGAGCCTTTGGCATCGTCGGTTGTTGGTTTCAAAATCCACGCTAACTGAAGAATAGTGCGGGTATCATCCTTGCCGGATGGGATGCACGTCACGGAGGTCAGGTGTACTCGATACCTTTGGGAGGATCCCTTCACAAGCAGTCGTTCGCTATCGGCGGTTCGGGCTCAACCTACATCTACGGTTATACCGATGCCCACTGGCGGGAACAGATGACAGAGGAAGAAGGCATTGATTTCGTGCGGAGTGCTTTGCAGGAGGCGATTAAGTGGGACGGCAGCTCCGGTGGTGTCATTCGTCTCGTGGTCCTGACCAAGGCCGGTGCCGTGAGACACCTCTACCTGCCAGACAACGGCTACACCGGGCCGGGAGTGACGAATTAATAAGTGTTCTAATATTGCGTCAATCTCCAAATGAAATGGTTTCATGATCCCAGTTCTCCGGTCTTCGCATTTTGTTATCCGCCCCCCACCGGGGATATACAGTGTCTGAGCGCGAATATATGACAAGTCCGGCACTAGTCCACGGGTGCTGCCATATCCCCCCACCTTTATCATCGGGCTATGTAGGGCGAAAGGGACCGAGCAGTTCAAGAAGCACTAGATCGGAAGTGTTCGGCCAACTGGTTATTGGCCCATAACTGCCGAGTGATATACTTTGAACTGGGGAAAACACCCGATCTAGATACCCTGGTCTATGACAATATGGTATGAGGGACTTGATACTGTAGTACTTTGTAGAACACAGAAACAGAACACTAGATCTGCAGTTTCCATTAATACGGAGTACTGCCTAGACTTTCTAAGGTTAGATAGGCAAAGAACATGTCACATCCCGCATGCAGCATATGAACTGCCATGCTCTCCATTATTATTCTTTAATGCAAGTTTATATGGAAGGGGAATGCATGGTTCTATATTTCGGGAAATATCCACATTAGCATTCTAATATTCATTCATCCCCAGACTACAACCTAAATATCCCATCCCCTGAGGGTACAAAAGTAAATAACGCTAGGACAATGTCCGAATCATCATCCATGACACGGGCTCGCAGATCGTTCTATCATTCGTCAATATATCCTGAGCTATAGACCCTCTACACCGTCTTTTATATCAACTTTTTATTAAGATGACAGGTAGATAATCTCTTTGAAGGGGTGTATGTTCCCTTTTTTTTTTATACATTTCCCTTTATATTAGTCCAAACAAGAATTACCAAAATCATCCCTATAAAAGTTCCAAGTTGAATGTTCAATGTTGTTTAATTAATTGAATCCTGTTTCATCTCGGGGCCATACACTCTGACCTCACTGACCTCACTTTGACCCAAACTCCCCTTCCCCAACTCCCCATATCTCTCTCCATATCTTTCCATATTACTTGTCCTTTTCCCCCTTATCCTGCCCATCTGTTCATCTGTTCATCTGTTCTTCTGTTCTTCTGTTCTTCTGTTCTATTATCTTCCTTTTCAATGGATTCGATCCACAGTTGTTGATCCTTCGCCTCTCCTTTTTAGACCGGGGATTTTCCCTGATTCTGTGGTCTAGCCCTTGTGGTAATCCAAAAGTGTATGTAAACCCCTCTCCCTTTTCCGTTGTATTGCGTATATCATTTCTATTATTTCTATCTTCTATCATTTCTATTCTCTCTATTATCTCTATTCTCTTTCTCTACCTTGTGTCTGGTTTAATGGCCGAGCTGCGACCGCCTTGCTGACCCGTGTTCCCGCAGAAAAACAGACCACGATAGCCTTGACATGGGCTCCGTTGTCGTCAACCACGTGCCGTCGGATCATAACGACATGTTGGGAGGCGCAATCAATTCAGATTCAGTTTACTCGTTCGCCCAGCCAATGGACACTCACTCGACTTCCTCAAATACCCCCACCTCTACTGCCCCACCGTCCGTAGGCTCTGCTCGGCTTCCTGTGCATGCGAATGATGTACCGGCTTACATCAACTCATACACACCTCAAGCTTCCCGTGCTTCTTCCGATACTCCCAACTTCACCCCACGACCGCCCTCGATGACGTCTCATCCCAACCATGCCTTTCCTCCGGATCCTTACTCCTCAACACATACCCCACCAACCCAGAGCGGGAGCAACCCATACTCTTCTAATCAGTCAGCGCCGGATTCACCGCGCCTCCAACCCACATACCAGTCCATGCAGTCTGTGCCAGGCTCCGAAGCCAGTTCACCAAGTCGCATTCGCGTCCAAAGCTTGTCCCATATTCAGAGTCTCGCCAGTGAGGATCTGGTGGGATCGCGGAGCTCCCACACTCCCGGAACGGGGTCACAGCAACGACAGTATGAGATTAGCTCCATGCCGGTCACGGAGATCATCGAGATGGTCGCTGGGCTTTTGACCAAGATCACAACTACAAATGATATGCATCACGAACATGTACATCGCCACATCCCGCCACCCGAGGGCACCTCCAACCTTAGCCCTCAGGCTACCAGCGTACTCGCATTCCACGGAAAGAATGTCCCGACCATCACCATCCTGAGTTACTTGACTCGCATTCACAAATATTGCCCTACAACCTACGAGGTCTTCCTAAGCTTGCTGGTCTACTTCGATCGTATGACTGAGCTGGTCAACCGCGATCAGCTCGACCACAGGCACCAACGTTGGGACTCTGCCGAGGAATCCGGATCTTCGTCCGCATCTACCGAGTCTCCGGGAGACCACCAGATGCAGGATTCTCTAATGGCAACACCTCCCCCCTCCACAGGCTTTACTGCGCAGGACTCGCAGGGGTCGAATACTTCCATTTCACCCGGCCTTTCACCTCAGTCGGATGCTGAGGCACTTTCACATTTCTTCGTCGTCGATAGCTTTAATATCCACCGACTGGTCATTGCTGCCGTGACCTGTGCGAGCAAGTTCTTCTCTGATGTTTTCTATACCAATTCGCGTTATGCAAAGGTATGTGAATCCTGATCTGACTCGTGGATCACCACTAATCATGATATACAGGTTGGCGGCCTTCCACTAGTGGAGCTCAACCACTTGGAACTACAGTTCCTCCTTCTGAACGACTTCCGCCTCGCCATCACTGTCGAAGAACTAGAGTCGTACGGGACCATGCTCGTAGAGTTCTACGCACGAGAGGTTGTGACCCAACAGCAGCAACAGCACAGAAATCTTCCCCGCGCGATTGATCCCCCAGCCGACACATACTCTGATGCCATGTACATGCGATCCCGCGATAAGCCTCGCGACCACGCCGAGTTCGGACAAACTCCGACACCACCGTAGTGCGTTCATCGGATACCTGAGTTTGTCATTTCCACATGGCATATTTCCTTTCTTTCCCCGGTCCATGATCCACCCATCTTATCTTTCCCCATATTTCTTTTGCTATCCTCGACCCGTTGAGCGTTTGCTTATCTCATATCTCGCACTCAACCTTGTATCCATTCCGGTTTCTGGCGTCTCATACCCTTCTCCCCCCGTCACCTCATACTCACACACCCTTTACACCTCTCTGGATCTGTTTCAGCGCATTTACACGTCACGACTTGTATAGAGTTTTGGTTCTCAGGCCGGGCTTTGCGGGTTGTCTCTTTACAACTATTCCCCCTTCTTGCAACATACATAAACATCTACTTGGTCTTGTTACTGGTCTTGTGAGTTTATGCTGTCTTTTATCTTTTTCATGGGTTGGTGTTATGCTGGCGCTTTTCTTGCATCACGAGTTTGTTTACAGATTAACGTGTCGTCCTTTGGGGGTAGTCTCGAATATCCTCCTAATATGCTTTGCTTTCATTCCTGCTGTATTTTTATTGTAGTTGTAGTCTCGTGGATTCGTGGAGTGGTCCGAGTATATCAATCCTCGACCTTCGAGTTTCGAGTCCTGCATGTTATAGGGAGGACCATCAAGCAGTGATTGATATTGATACCAGAATCCCAGGCTTCATCCCGACAATAGAAACTAAGCTAATTCTACGTAAAATTAGGCAAGGCAAACACTACAGGGCAGGCTTCGGGTCTCGGCATCGGGCTTTGTTACAATTAGCCCTAAGTGACAAGCTTCCCTGAAATACCCATCATACATATTTATATCACACATGGAAGACATGATACATGATGTAGCTTTGGCTCCAGACTGAACAGAGTCCGATTACACTTCTATGGTTTATTGGCTGTTCGAAGATGCTGTGACGGTGTAGACAAAAAAAGGTACTAATCCATTCTCTCCTCGATTATCACTCTTGTTTTCTACTTTTTGAGACGACACATGATCAGAATTTAATCTCAATTCCTTCTCGTACAGGACCGCCAGCCGTATAAGTATTTTTTTTTCCATGCTGTGTCCAATAACTGTGCTTGAACTTAACAGCGCGAGGAAACGGGATCATCGACAATCAACTCCCATTGCCTTTTTCCCTGGCGAAGGCTGCCACCTCAGCCACAAATCTACAGGCAACAATGTTAACACAATACTGATTCTTATTGATTGGTGAGTCTGGAAATACCCCCAAGAACAGTAGGCCAAATACTGACGAGGATCACTCAGTCCTGCTCATCTCACCTCGACCGTCACCGTCACCATCACCATCACTATCACCATCACCATCACCAGCACCAGTACCAGCACCAGCACCATCTCCAGATATCTCCATCTCCATCTCCGTCACTGGGACAAACAGCGCGTGCATTACAATGAATACAGACACCACAGGTACAAACAGGGATGTTTCAACGGTGTCCTCGACGGGAGGTGATCCTGCTCCATTCGCGATTCCTGACGGCAATCGAGAACACTGGTGTCTCAACTGCCACAGTGCCTGACATGACCAACACGCTCACGCACAGTGACACCGGGATCAACAGAGGCACCGGAACCCTATAGGTAATGCAGAGGTAATTACCCAGCGCCGACCGCGACGACGGGAATTGCTAGGACCAGACCATCTATACCTGATGTCTGGATAGACATCGTATGATGGTCTGGACAGTTGCTTATACACAAGCAATAGTAAGCCTAGTTTCGTATTCGGTGGTCGGCCATTTCAGGGTTATACTTGAGACAAGCACAGACCACTCAAATACTATACTCGGCTTCAACTTCATCCTTTCTTCTTCATACCCCTCGCACTGCGAGAACACATGATGAAAAAAGAAGAAAAGAAAGAAGGTAGGAGGATACCAAAGTCAGTTAGCGCAGCCACAGAAATCCAGAGGCAAAGGCATGAACGTACTCCCTTTGCCAAAAAGGCGAGCCACCACACGTCCTGCTGCCTTCCGCACGTTCACAGACAGAGACGTTCGCCAACCCTTCCCTAGAAGAGATGCTCGGTCAGGATGTGATAACCAAAAAGCAAAAAGGGCGTGATGATATTTTACCCTGGAAGCCAAAAGATGAAGCCACCACACGCTCTGCTGCCTTCCTCGCGATCACAGACAGAGACGTTCCGTTCGATCGGTTCGATTCGTGGCGACGATACCCACCAACCAACTATGGATGTTAGCTCATAGAACCATCAGAGGCCTGGAGTATACTTACCCCCGTCACCACTCCAATCGAGCCACCACACGCTCTGCTGCCTTCCGCGCGTTCACAGACAGAGACGTCCCCAAACCGCTTCCCCGGGAGACATGCGGTTAGTATGAAGCAAGCCAAAAAAGACGGGGGTGGAATGATATTTACCTTGAAGGAGAAAAGAGTGCAGCCACCACACGTCCCGCTGCCTTCCGCATGTTCACAGACAGGGACGTTTCATTCGGTCGGTTCGATGCCCGCCAGCCACCTAGAATTGATCGTCATGTTAGCTCTTGGGCCTGAAGCCATCAGATGCTTGAGAAGACTTACCCTCGTCGCCATCCAATTGAGCCACCACACGCTCTGCTGCCTTCCGCATGTTCACAGACAGAGACGTTGTCCCCATGCCCCCAAAGTACTTACCATATCCCCCAAACCAAACAAAAACAAAACGCAAAACGCCAAACGCCAAACGCCAACAAGAAACACAAAAAGCAAATTTTTTTGGGTTTTTTGTTTTCACAAAAGCAAACGGCAAAAGCCTCAGCAGAACAGAACAAAACGCCAATAACCAACACAGAAAGGAATTTTTTTGGGGTTTTTTGTCTTCACAAAAGCAAACGGCAAAAGCCTCAACAGAACAAAACAAAACGTCGAAAAAAGCAGACCCAAAAAGCAACAAGAACAACATGAGGAAAGGAGGAAGGAGGAAAAAAGAGGAAGCCAGTCAGTCAAGAAGGAGCGAGGACACTGAAGATGGACCGTCAGCGGCAGCATGAGAGGAAGTACATCCCATAAAAGAACAGGAGCACAAGCGCAGCATAAAATGCTGGTGCAAGGCATGGGAAGCAGAACCCCAACACAAGGCAGAGCCCACAGAGGTTGTAGAAGCAGGTGGCAGAGAAGGGGCCAACCTGCACGTGGGTGTGAATCGCACGTATATGGACCTCTGCAGGTATATCGCCGGAGTGGGGAGCAACCACAGACCTAGGCGCAAGTGCAAGGGATGATGATACTTCAGAGGGAGTATCAGGGTCGGGAAGTGCACGCTTCAGGGAGGACATGTCGGAGGCAAGCCCACGTGGTGAACCATCAGGCTCAGGCAGGGCATCCATCAGCGAGCGCATGTCGAAGGTGTCATTCGGGTCCGGCAAGGCATCGGTCAGGGAGGACATGTCGAAGTCAGACCCATGTGGTGAGCTACCGGAGGCAGGCTCAGGTAGGGCGTCCTTCAGGGAAGCCATGTCGAAGGTAGATTCATCGGAGGAAGGTGCGGATCGCGGAGCATGGGGCTGAGACGAATACGCAGCGGCGAGTTGGCGAGCACGGACAACACTCATCCACTGGGAATGGCGTTCGTACTGAGGTCCATCGCTTCCAGGAAGCTTGGAGAGGAACCGCTGGTTCGAACCCGACGGATTTGAAGTGTACAGAAGGAACGACTTCGTCTCCGCGATTTGGCCTTTTTTGAAGATGGTCTTATTGTCCCGATCCTTGCGAGCCGGGATTGTCTTGACCCGCTCAAGGAAGAGCTTGTCCTCGGGGAAGTGTACAGTCTTCCGGACGTGAGGCTCTTGAGAGGGGGCGGAGTCCCGGTCAGAGGCAGCGAGGCATGACTTCAGAGGGGCAGGGCGGTGTTTAGAAAGGAGTCGGAGGCGAGAAGGATGAAGCCTTCTGCCAAAAGAAGGAGAAGAAGGAGGAGGAGAAGAAGAAGAAGAAGAAGAAGAAGAAGAAGAAGAAGAAGAAGAAGGGTGCATGATGAAAGCTTTGAAAGCAATAAGAAATGGTTTTGGTAGTCAAAAGCAAGAGCAATTGAAAAATAGCCAGCGGCATGGGGAGAGAAGAGAGAAGAAAAAGAAAAGAGGAGAAGAGGACTGGGGGGAATAAATAACAAGTTGAGATATTCTATGGCAACGGGCAATGGGCAACGGCAACAGGAAGGTACGATGAGATGGGTAAACAGAATATGATGAAGCTATACAGGAAGGAACGATGGGTGGTGGCTATGGAAACCAGTTAGGGCAAAGGAACTACGACCTCACCAAAGGCAGGAACATCCATGGCATCACTACTATATCCATACTATATACTACTGCATACTGCATGTATGGACTTGGGGATATACTCCAAGATGATCCATATGTACAGTCAACTCGGGACAATCAAATTGATGGAAGTTTGGGCTAGATTATATATGGGACCGAAGCACCCTCCTTTCAATGGAAAACTATACTCTTCTTTCTAAGGCTGCTTTATGTCTTTTCTTTTTGCTGTGCTGGCTAGAAGACGAAAACAGCCAGCAAACATGATATCTAACAAGATAACACGAAAGACATCAAAAAAGACATCGAAAAAGATACATGACTAATGCCCCTACCAAGTATATTAAGGACGATGCGCTGAAAGCTTCAATGCGAGGTTCGGGCATTTTCTGGGTATGCAGTTATATCCATCAAAAAATTATAGCTGCTCGACCTAGGAACTTAATTGTTGACGTTGTTACTTCGACAAGAGCAAGCATAGCACCCATTTCTACAACATATAGCCACAGCAAGGCCCGAACGGTCGAAGTGGACGGGCGTCTTACACACGACAGATTGAATGTGATGCAAATAAATTCAAAGTAAAATCGCTCAACCTGGGAACCGCCTGCACTCCACCGGGTCATAATGATACATGCATTTCTTCTCAATTTTTCCAGTGAGCATCAGTGGACAAAGACTCATGAGAACATCGCTGGGCGGGCGATATGTTGGACTTCCTGCTCCTCGAACTACACTCAGTTAGTCACACGAACATCAATTCGGCTCAATAGATTGCAAGAAAAGAAAAACGTACCTCCATGAAATCCGTGGCAGTAACAAGAGCCATGAATGTCTTGACTAGTTCACATAAAGTCTCGTGGTGGGCGGTTGATGTATTTCCAATCTTCGCTGATCGTTTGAAGATTCCCACCATGCATGGCCGGTTTTCGGCCAAAAATATCCGGGTTTGCTCCTTAAGCTGTTCGTTGTGGATACCTCGGGAGAACACCGCATATACAATGACCTGAAGGACCGAAAGGAGAAGATCGTAATACCTCTGAAGGGCATCGGGATTCTCAATGTCTGAGGAGGTCAGCAAGGTATAATTAGAGTTGGATACGATTGACTGACCAATGCCGATGTCTGGATCAGCAGCGAAAAGTCGTGATTCGTGCACAGCTTGGAAGAGACCAGAGTTGAGCACACAATTTGCTCCGACCTTGGTTTGAGACAGCCGCTGAAGTAATGACAAAAGCGACTCGTAGTATGCCAGTAGTGCCGTGGTATCTGAAGTTTGGATTAGTTATAATAACGTGGCTGTTTTAGAAGGGGAAATGACTGACCGCTTGCCTGGGCGTTGTGAAGTTCGACGGGAAGAGACCGCAAGGCATCTAGGAACAGACTCAAATAGTTTGACCTCGAGATTAACTCGGCCAAAACACAATCAGTTTGGCGATCTAGAACAGCTAAACTGTTCAATAGCACAAGAGCAGATGCACGGCACGACTCTTGGCCAGTATAGGCGTCATCGCACATGGTCTCAATCAGGCTAGAACCGGCCGCTTTGATGACATGTTGGCTAAGACGTCGTAGGTTTTCGTGGCCCTTGTTCGACGATGTGATGCGTATTATGTAGTGGGAACAAATACTGTAAAGTGTTTCCCTCAATAACACATTTCCTGTTGCCAGGTTCGTACCTCGGATGCAGAGTTGGAAGAGCTGGTGGAGCTTTTCGTCAATGACATCTCCACTTCGAGACGCATCTGTTGCCGATGGCTCCGACGCAAGTCTACCGATCAACAATTCAGCCAACCGTGCCAGTTCAAGTGCCTCGGGAAGATCTGCCTCGATTGCCGTTGTGAGCTTGGGGAGAATCAATTGGATTGAATGGAGAATGAAAGCCGGTCTGCTTCCTTCATCGATAGCAGAGCAAGTGATCATCGTAGCAACGAGCTCTACCCAGGAACGGAGAGCGTGATAGCGATTAATTTGAATCAGGTTGTTCTGCTTTGTTGCAAGAATGAACAACTTCAGATCATTGGCTTCAGCTAGCAACTGCTCCTCATCATGCGGGCGAAGCGGTCCATTGGTCGTGAGTTCTGCTTTCCGCATTTGTATCATCTCCTCTACCCCTTCCATGCTGTACACGCCATCCTCCCGCTTGCTTTCTAAATGAAGAGCAACATCACCGAGCAAGTAAAGCTGGGGCATGTTGAACTCGCGTCCGACATCAAGATCGGCGAAATCGAAAAGATCAAACACGGAGGGACTGGAGATTGGTTCACCATTATCCGTAAGCGTATTTCCGAGCAAAACCGAAAGAATTTGGGCATGTAGAGCCGGTGATCTAGCCTTTGCTGTCGATCGAACCTCGGTTGCGGCATATGTGAAGAGGTGACTTCGGTAAAGCAGGAATTCTGCTAAGGCAGTGGCAGCGTCTGTAAGCCAAAATTCCTCTGAGTCGATAGGGAATCCATTCCAGGCCGTACTCGGGCCAATGATCGGTTGGTAGGCAAACATCTCGCGCAGGAATGCCTGAGCACGCATTTCACCAAGGGTGTAGTAGCTTGCCAGCTTCGATGACCACAAATGCTTTAGCACTTCAAAAGCCATACGTTTGAGGTGAACTACCCATGATACAATGCCACCGTCGAGGATCTCCGGATAAGACTTTAGGAAATTCACGATGGCATGTAGCAAGGAACTTTGATTTGCAAATAGCCCTTCCGATGACACATCAAGAATATTGCCCACGCAGTCGAAGCCCAGCAGCAGATGAGCTACCGTCGGGCGATCTGTGATCGTTCCTAGGCAGCTGTTCAAAAGAGCAAGAAGGCTCTCCCGGATGACATAGCCAGCGGCATTCGGCCCGAAATCAAGTTCTCTCACATCAGGTTCCATTTGTAGCACAAGAGGCCGGGATATGCTGTCCACATCGACCTCAGATGCAAGTACCTCCACAATCTTGTTCGAGGATTGCCACTTGACGAGTTCCGGCGAAGTCATCTTGTTGAGCTTTCTGGAACTAGTAAGCTTTTCCAATAAAGCCATAGAAATGACGGTGAGTTGTTCATGCGCCGTGCCACAATAGAGACAGAGTGACGGGATGAGTGTCAGATTGTTCAGCACGGTGTCCTCAAATGAAGCAAGCGATGAGTTTGCGACGATGGTCCGGGATGGTACGGGCTGAGAGTGTACCAAAGGCTTGACAATGTTAAAGTATGTCGATTGCAGGTCCACGAGCAAGTTCATAACCTCCAGACTCCGGTGCAAGGTCAGAACCAAAACAGAGTCAGGTGATGCGGTAGCAACGTCCGAAACGTCTTGCTTAGAGGTTGCAAACAGAGATTTGAGTACATCTTCGTTGAAAAGCCAGTCCACCACGCGGGCGAACGGGTGCGAGCGAACGTAGGTGAGCAGCGATGAAGTTTGCGTCGGAGAATCGGACACGGATGGCTGGCTCAGAAGTAACACTAGGTCTTCATTGAAGGATTTCAAGCTTGCTACAACGAAGTCCAGGCAGTTGAAGGTCAACATGCGGGATTGATACTCGTTAAGATCTTGAATCTTCCGTGAAAAGGCATGCCCCAAGATGAAATCGATGTAAGGTTCAATCCCGGACATGCGATAAGTTCCACCTAGGGTCTCCGGGAAAGGAAGCGACATTGGGTCGTCAATTGCGTCGGAGGAGGGAGCAGTAAGTGCATTGATAAGAACAACAAATGCATTCGTCTGGTCAAAGCTCTCTCCAATCTTCTGCAAGGCTTGTTGCTGGTGCCAGACGGCAGGGTTGGACACCAAAGGCACTTTGCCAATGCCGGACGCACCAGTTCCTCCCGATAGCCACCCATCGAGACGGGCCCACGTTTCGTTTCCAACGGTGGAGACTTTGTCAGTCATCAATGCCGAGAGAGTTGAAAACGTAGTCGCCCGAAGGTGCGATGGAATCGGCCCACTGCAAAGGTCTAGCAGCGTGCTAACTACATTGAAGGATTCGTTTTGCAGCATCCAGTCTCGGATAGGTCGGCTCTGCTTGCACAGGTGGCCTATCAGCCGAAGGTAGCATGTCAGCATCACTGGGCTCTCAGGCTCATTCATCTCCACGGGCTCTGGTTTCCGTGGACGAAAGATCCCTTGCGGCCCTTGGGGGCTTGTTGTAGTGGAAGGCTTCTCAGTGACCCGAGATGCGTAAAGCTTTAATTCAGCGAACATTTGCGACCAATTCATTGTTGTGGATCGTTTAAATTTGGAGGCCATAAATTTGTCTTCCTCCGACAGGAATCGATGCGCCGCGGCTGCATTTTCTTCGCCTTCGGATATCGAACACAACATTTCGCAAAAAGCGCTCACCCGAGGAACAGTTTGCCGTTTGGACGCCCACTGAAGGAATCCATAAAGATTCCCATCAGGGTCAGCCCAGAATTCTTGGGCGGCTTCTTGCCGGTGCTCAAAAGCGAATGAGATTATCATAAGAAGGGACTCAAGGTGAGTCCGCACCTCTACCAAACCACGGTGGAGGTTAGAAGTGAGGCCATCTCTGAGTGCCGTGATCTGGTCCAGTCGTTGTGAGTCCTCTTCCGATTTCAGTTGTCGGACCGCGTCAGGCATATTTGCAACGCATGATTCCACAAAGACCTCGAGGTTTTCCATCAAAAGCTCCTTCATAAATCCAGAGCATGGCTCGGGGTCAGGCAATGATACGACACTTTCTCTGAGTAGTAATGTCACTAATTCGCTCCGCGCGGGGTCCGCCCATTCCTCGGTGTTGACGCTGGAGCAGATCGCAAGCATGAAATCAAGGGCGCCATCGTCGAGAGAAGACATAAACATCTTCGTACGCTCTTCGGATTCCTTCTCCGCGTCGACTGATGGGGATGAAAGACCATCGAAGTACCATCCACTGTAGACCGAGAGCCACAAAGCAACAAGGGCGGCGTGGAAATTTGACAGCTTCCAGCCTTGGCCATCTTTGGATGTAGTGACTAATTTGTGCAGGTCTCGTGCCTCCTTCTCGGATCCAGATCCCTCTGGAGAACCATGCTGTACAAAAGACACAATTGTGACTGGGATGTAGTGGAACAAGAGTCCATCAAAGCGATCAATGTTCTTCAACTGGTTCACGAGTATGCGGAAATCTTCGGAGCTTGTGTATGTCCCCTTAAACATGTAGAATAGGATCGCTCCGAGTGACTCATGCTGCTGTTGCAGACTCGTACGTTGGAACTCAATGGCCTCCATTATATCGCGGTCATTTTCCTGCCCAACAACCGAGGCTTTTTGAACCTGATCTCCAAGAAGCGAGAGCCATTTCTGGATGTCGGCCATGGAACTCAAGGCTTTTCGCGCGAAGAGGGAGGCATTCCGCAGAGGGCCGTTTTTAATTTCCAGAACGTGGGCCAGTGTTTCGTGCATGATAGGGTGGGTCGTTTCATGTTCAATTTCGCGCGATTCTCGGAAAATGAGACGTAGACATTCGAGGGTAAAAAGGCGGCGTTCGTGGAAGCTTATTATCGCAGCGATCAGCGGGGGCCTGTCCAGCGCTTGTGAATTTTCCTGGGCGGCCAGAAACATAACTGCTGCTTCCATTTCATCGATGTCAAGCGCATCTGCAAGTTGCAGTGCGCCTTGTTGGAAATCCTGATTCACCGAGTATTCAACGTCGGCAACGGTGATCTTCCCTAGGATATCGCATTTGACGTTAGTAGGTTGTCAAGATGGACCAACAGAGCTTCTTGGGATAACCAAGACATCAAGTGACCACTTACCCGAGAGAACAGCTTGACGGCTAGCATTGTTCTTTGCGGGCTTGTCTAGGAGTTTGCGGAAGTCTTGAATATGGATCTCCAATTCGAAACACAAGCGATCGACGTTGGGGAGTTGAGAGTTCGAAAGGGCAGAGAGATCCTGATACAGGCCACGCAGGCCATTGCGAGTGTCCTGGAGCTCTGCCATGACGGCGGGGTGAAGTTGGGAAGTGAAGCTCGAGCTCTCTGTTTGTTCCAGAGTCCAGGAAGGCGGAACGCGACAAAAATCGGGCGGTAGACAGCTTTCCCAAGTACTGCCACTCCACTTTCCACTACAATCACCTCGCGCTTATCGACTCAATTATTAGCTGCGCAGACTGGTTGATTTGAGATGTCTTTTTCTACTAAGTGCCAGCAGAATTGTTGACGCTCAATGTTTTGAGGCTTGTTTCACGCCGAAGAAAAATACGAGAAAAGATACGAGCAACCAACCCAAATAATACCACAACCCCCCCCCCCCCCAAGAAGACGCGATGGGGGAGGTCTTTCTTGACAAGACGATTAGCCTGCTCTCGTCAGACAAGCAGAAGGCGCGCTCGGATGGTTTGGCAGGTTTGATACTTTCTATATCATCTCATTGCAAAAATGCCGGTGCTAACTCACTTGGCAGACTTAAAGCACATCTTCCAGCAGAATAAGAAGAGCTCCAAGCTGTACGTAGTCAACTACCCCCAAAGGAACCATGCAAGCTATCAAAGACTAACCAAGCTTCCAATTACCTAGACAAACACTCAATGACAAAGCTTGCCACAAGATCTTCGAATCACTATTCCGTTTCGTCGCAGCAGAAAGGTCAATATATAATCGAGCCCAGAAATCCACAAACACCCCTTCTGCATCGCGGCTCTCGACATGTGCTTCCGTACTCCGAATGGCCGTTGACCTCTTTCTGAGGAATTTGAGAATCAAGACGGTCCGCGCTATCGTTGATCACATTACTGAAACCATACCAGTCCCTGGGGAAGGTCTGTGGGAACCCTTGAGCCTGGACTATATCAAATGTCTGTCTTCGCTTCTACGCTACCGTCCTCACACTGAGCATCTTGACGGGGAAGACTGGGAAAACCTCATAAGCTTTTGCCTTGCCAGTATTAGCCTCCGGGAGAACGAAGAAAGCCAATTGAGTATTCGAAGCGGCTATCGATCCGTTCCCGAAGATCAAGATGTCAGCGATAGCCGTTCTACTCCTTCAAGGGTAACCGCCGCCATCCCAGTCAGCAGGGAAAGGCACAACGGCAATAGAAATGTCATTGAAGAAGTTGTAAACTGTATTCAACTCTTGACAACGAGTCCGAACCCTCCTCTTCAAACTACAGCCCAAAACATACTTCACGGGCTTTCGGAGTTTGTCGAGTCATCTGTGGCTGGAAATGCACACCAGCTCGCCTTCAATAGCATCAATGCAGTCGTTACAAAAGTCATGTTTGATCAATCCGAGCTTGTCCGTTCTGTTCTCTTGGGCCTGATCCCAGTAATTCGACGCCTATGGGCCACTAAGTTACAGATTCTCAAAGAGGAGTTACTTGCCACTTTGATGCTGTCCATGATCGTCCTCGTGGACACTGCTCGAAAAGACCCATCTGAATCTCTGGCACATGACATCGAAGGATTGGCCAGTACACTTCATTCAGAGTATGCCAAACGGTCAGAAAAGGAAATCCTACAAATCGATGAAACAGCACTCTATCAAAATGAGGTATGCCAGAGCAGACCAGTGTATGGACCTCGCCTCGGAACTGCTAGATCAGAGCATAACTGGACAGACCTCTGGTTGACTGCAGAGTTGTTGAAGCTCTCAGACGGTATACATACTCGAATCAAGTCTGGCTCAGCACGCGACGGCTCAAGCAAAAGGCAGCGCTTCAGTTCTGAGATCCAGGATGTATTTCGAGACGCGGTCTCGGCTACAGGTACAAGGAGAATATGCGCATTACAACTCATCCCATTCCTCGAATCCGAGATTGACATTGAGACGAAGGAGCCCTTCTTCAAGCAGCTTGTTCTGAACATTCCTGACGGCAATGGCGCCATGTCATCCTGGACAATGGTTGCTCTGACGAGGTACGTAAATAAATCATGACTGGAAAGAATACCTGGAAGGACTCTGGAAATACACCCAGAGGTACCTTACCAAAAGCTCAAGAAGAAACGCCCTAACTTGAACATAATAACAGTATTGCGAACGGGGCTACTGCCAAATCGCCTGTAATTAGGGCTCACTGGCCACGAGTAGTCGAATTTGCTACGCGTGCATTCTCATCTCCAGTGACATCGAGAGCTGCATGTAACCTATTGAGTATGGTTTTGCAGTCAGACTTATTGGATTACTCAATAGCTATGGAGACAACGCGATCACTCTTGACTTCTGCCAATGGACCATCTGCTATCTCAGACTCGTCTTTAAGGCTGTTGGCCTCAATTGCACGAATGAAGACACAACTTGATCCTGGGTCGGCCCAGCAGGCATCGATACAGATATGCGGCTGGCTAAGAGAAGTCTGGGCTGGTATGACACCCCAAAATGGTTATTTTATGATTTCTAGCTCTGACAAATTCCGCAGGTTCGGTGACCGATCGAATCCAGACAGCTCGAGTAGCTGCATATGCCCGTCCGTTGGACTTGCTAGACCTTTTTTTGTCGTGCACTAACCGATCCTTTGCCATTCCTCGTTACCAGGTCACAGGACCAATAGGGCATATAGCCCGCACTTGGTTCTTTCTACACGAGAACCGCGAATTGTTGGATTATGGCTTTCATACGAATTCTGCCGCAGTAAACCCCTGGGGTCTGCAGGAAACATGGTCCTTGGAGCTTTTCTCTAGGCAAGACCCTGATGACATAGTGATCTTGGATCTACTTCGAGTGAGATCTGAGTCGTTTTTACACGCATGGCACGCTATGAATGAAGAAAAATCACATATCACTCCGGATAACTTACAGATCATGGCGTCCTTTTGTGTTGTGGTTTCCCTCTTCATGGCATGTCTTCCTCGATCATCGCAATCTCAATCCCGATCACAAGATCTGCATCAGAACTGTCAGAGTCTGTGGAACGCTATATGCGATTTTTTGGCAGCTCATACTCAAGAGCCTGCTTTCGTGCAATCTTTCTTAGACTTGCTGTCTCCGCTCCTCGGTTCTTTAACGAGTTCAGACACCCCGCCTGCCATCCAGACTAGTCTTAAAGAGCTTGTTGCTCCACTCTCAAAAACACTAGAGCATTTCCGCCAGAGCTCAAATAGTCCATCTACAGCCGAAGATCCTATGGATCTGGACGACCGATTCATGGCCGAAACCCCAGTAGCGACTGATGAGACTATTCTTGCCTTGAACCGGAATTCTCTGTCTGTCTTCCTTGACCCTGTCGCATATCAACGCTGTGTAACCATCCAACTCTCGATATTTCTTAGAACCCAAGCAGATTCCCACTCGTCATCTGTTGTTGAATACCTGACAGGCTTGGATGAAGCCGATATCCTGGCAGCCCAAGCTATTTTACCTGAAATTTTCCAGCTCTGCTCGAAATCGGAGCCCTCAGAACTGCTCTCCATCCTGGAAGATTTGGGTGAAAAGTGTCTACAGTCTTATGAAATGGAGCGATGTGAGGCTTCACATTGCGTTTGCATCCGCATGATGACTAGCTTTGTCGACTCCTGGACAAACGGGCCTGACGATACCTTGAAAGAGTCGGCTATGGACTTGTATAATTGGTTTATGGAAGTGCTGCTGACTCGGAAAAGAGCTGCGCCGAAAGTTTACATTGCCTTAGCCGAGCTCATCCAGGGGGTGATTGGCACTTGCCCCTCATACGGCAATCAGCAGTCTCTTCCGTCGCCACGAACAAGTTTATTCACAATCCTCCGAGAAGGTGGTGTTCAGGTCAAATTCAGCGTTGCAAAATTCATCCCTGCTTTATTTGAGCGGTTTCTTCTCAAAGACCACGATGCCATCTTCGATGATGTATTAGAAAGCCTCCCGCGAGACCCGGAATGGATCGAGGGAATTGCAGTCCGCCTTTTTGTGCTTTCGCAGTTGGCTTCTCGATGGCACACTTTGCTGCGAAGAAGCATCTACCATTTATTTGAAACCCCAGCTCAAGTCCCGCTATCACTATGGTACGCCGAGAGATGTATGATGTCTGTTTCTCGGACTCTCGGTCTAGAAGACGCTAAAGAACTATTTCGACTTTTCTCGTCTCAAATTCTTTACACATGGACCGAGACACAAAGTATCATGTCTATGCCATTTAGCATATTTGGATATGACAGCCTTCGAAGCATGCTAGTGGATGTCAAAGATGAAATCGTTGGGCAAATGATGATGCGTGCCAAGGAACAAGAGACAATTGAGCTTGCGAAACACCTCAAGATTCCACATCTCGAGCTCTTGGCAACCTCTTTTCACAAGGCCGAGGCATACAGCATTGCACGAGATATCAGTACCCCTCCGGGGCAGGGTAGTCAGCCCAAGGGTGTTGAGATCCGTCTGCGGAAACTTCTGGGGACAGACCAGTTCGTGACGCAAATCGAGAGCCAGTTCCCACTGATTATCGCGACATTTTTCAAATCCCTCGACTACTATGACCAGATCGAACGAGCATTCTCAAAGCGTCAAAACTTCGGTTATGCGCTCGACATTCAGGCGCAAATAATCAACAAAAGCACCTCTCAAAATTCACTGCCAGCAAATCAACAGCCCTCCTTTCGAGCACGCTATCTCCTGGATGAGATTGAGTTTCTTTGCAGACGCACTGGGTTTGAATTTGAGTCAATCTGGACCCCATCACTGGTGTCTTTTGTGTGCCGTTCGCTGCTTGAATCCATACATCCCGCCCTTGGCTCGCTTCATGCCTGTTCTGTCATCCGCAAAATAAGAATTCTAGCCTGTGTGGCTGGTCCCATCATACTTCAAGACTACCCTCTAGAGATGACACTCAGCTCTTTGCGGCCTTTCCTGGGCGACATTCATTGTTCTGAGGATGCTCTTGGAGTTTTCTGGTATCTACTCGGGGCAGGGAAACCATATCTCCAGGTCGCACCAGGATTCACTGCAGGCATTGCTGTCTCGACACTGGTCACTCTCCGTAGAATATTTTCGTCATTACCTGAAAACACGACTCAGGAAAGTCAGTTCAGAACAGTGCAGTCAAATGCAAAAAAATTCTACCAATGGCTGGTCGAGCTCCTTGGAGAGCTCCGTTCTTCCGATTGGGATGCAGAGACGAAAATATCATTTGATCGGCTTGTTTCACTAGCCGAGAAATTCTCAACATCTGAGGACTCTTCAGGCGGACAGCTTGGGAAAAATTTGGTCTTCGAAGTTCTCAAAGACAGGGATTCTGTCAATTCGCTGTTGAGTAAGCCTGTGGCAGATCTTGTTCTGTCGCTCTTATGTCCCGAATTCGAGCAGACATCCGACACTGGTAATTGGGTCTCGACTGAAGATGTGGATTCTGCTTCCCATGTTGTGTCTCTGTGGCACACACTTCAAACATCCAATGGAGGACCTCAGTATCGACTTTGGGCCGCTCGGGTCATTGGAAGATCCTTCGCTGCCACTGGGAAAATCGATCAATTGCTCCTGCGAGAACAGGATCTCTCACTGTTTCAGTTCCCCGAGTCTTCTCTTTCGTCTGATATTTTCTGCCATTCTAAAGCCAGAATTCTTCGGGTGCTTTGCGATATGCTACACGTGCAAAGTCATTTTGAAGCCGGCCTGGTTGAGCGTACTTTGCAGCTGATCGTCAGCAATATCGCGCATTATCCGGATTTCCAAGGTTGCAGCGAGGTGATTCCCGAATCTCTGATGAAAGCCCTTATCTGGAATCCATACACATGTCCTGCCGTTTTACTTTCAAACTCAGAGCAGGAGAGATGCGAAAATGCAGCAACCAGCGCCTCCGGGCTGTCAGTTGCTGACTGGGCTCGCAGTGTTTCTCTGTTCTTATCGAATGCTGCTTTAGAAGACCCAGTCATTGGCTCCCTTCGCAAAGTTCTCAACGTGACTCCTGGCTTAGCAGTGCAGCTGTTGCCATACGTGGTTCATGATGTTTTGCTCTCAGAAAGGGACGATAAAGGCGAAAGGGGAGAGGTCCGAGAAGATATCTCTGCTGCTTTCCAACAGGTGTTGTCTGAGGCTGGCGAAGAAACACTACCTCACGCTCAGCTTGTGATCAACTGCATTCTATACCTTCGCAATCAACCTGTGCCAGATGAATCAACTATAGTCCAACGCGATAAATGGCTTGATATTGACTTTGGAACGGCATCTTTGGCTGCACATCGCTGCGGTTTGCATAAAACTTCGCTTCTTTTCCTGGAAATACAAACATCCCGAGTTGTTGCGACATCTCGTCGGTCATCTGTCGTTAAATACGAGCCACCGCCTGCTTTACTGCATGATGTTTTCAAAAACATTGATGACCCAGATTTGTTTTATGGCATTCAGCAGAGCTCATCTTTGAACAGCGTCATGGAACGGCTGGAGTATGAAAGCTCGGGCTTCAAAAATCTCCTGTTCCAGAGTGCAAAATACGACAGTGAAATACAAATGTCCGACAATGCAGAATCGTACGGAGTGTTGAAGGCTTTGAATGCTACCAACCTTCAAGGCATTGCCAATACGATGCTCTCCGCCTCCAGCAGTGCAAACGATGCCCCTGTTGCCTTTGACAGCATGTTGCAGGCTGCAACTAGTCTTCAGAAATGGGATATCCCGGTATCACCTCTGGATGCATCGCCATCTGCCACTGTATTCCGTACATTCCAAAGTCTCAATACCTCAGGCTCTCTACTCGAGGTCACTGGCTCAATCGAAAGCGGTCTGTTGACAACATTGGGCTCTCTTCTCAAAACCAGTGGATCCGCTATTCAGTTGAGAAGCTCGATGCGCACGTTGGGAATTATGACTGAGATCAGCGACACTTTGCACTCCGCATGTTCTGAAGATATGGAGGAAGGGTGGCAGAATATTATGGCGAGGAGCAGCTGGTTGAAAACCGAGAGGTGCGTGTTTCCCTTTCCAAGCCTGTCTATAGAGTACATACTGACTAGAGCAGTTATCATGAAGTTGGGGAAATTCTGTCGTGGCATGAGGCGTTGTTCTCATCGATCAGGAAAAATGACATCCTCAAATCACGGGCAAAGCTGAGTCTCGGGGATTCACGACTTCTAGAAGCGAAAGTCATTCGACAATCCTTGGAAATCACAAGAACTCATGGTATCTCCCAAGCATCGCTCAAATCTGCAATGAGCCTTTCGAAGCTTGCCGAACCGTGCGCAGAGTTGGGAATGAACATTGACGGAGCTGCAAAATTCGATCTTGCCAATGTTCTGTGGGATCAAGGAGAGATGACCGCGTCCATTCGCATGCTCCAGCAACTGAAGGGCCAGAATGACCTTCATAAGCAGGCAATCTCCCTCAGTCGGGCTGAACTTCTCGTGACTTTGGTAAGTCCGATGTCCTTTCAGCAGCGGCTGAAAGGAACCCCAAAAGATTTTCCGTCCAAAATGCTAATATCAAGTTTAGGGTCACCACGTTGCTGAAGCGCGCTTAGAAAAGCCCGACTCGATTCTTCAAGAGTACCTATATCCTGCAGTCAAGGAATTGAAAGGAAGCTCTGACGGAGAAGAGGCCGGACGGGTCTATCACGGGTTTGCAACATTTTGTGATCAGCAGCTACTGAACCCCGATGGACTTGAAGATTTCAAGCGAGTGGAACAGCTACGTGATCGCAAGGAGAAAGAAGTCCTTGGCCTGGAAGACTTGATGAAGAATGCCACAGGCAAAGAGAGAGAATACTTGAAGAACTATCGAGCCAAAGCGAAGCAATGGTTCGACCTTGACGACCGCGAATATCAACGTTTGTTGCGAAGTCGGGAGGCTTTCCTGCAGCAGTGCCTCGAAAATTACCTTCTCAGTTTGAGGGAAAGCGACACTTACAACAACGATGCTCTACGTTTCTGTGCACTCTGGCTTGACAAATCAGACAGTGAGACTGCAAATTCAGCTGTCTCTCGGTATCTCAACGAGGTACCCAGCCGGAAATTTGCACCACTAATGAACCAGCTATCCTCTCGTCTGCTCGATGTCTCTGATGACTTCCAGAAATTGCTCACTCAATTGGTATTCAGAATATGTGTTGAGCATCCTTTCCATGGCATGTACCAAATTTTCGCCAGCAGCAAGTCCAAAGGAGGAAAAGATCAGTCATCTCACTCACGTTTCCGTGCTGCGAATCAGCTTGTGGATCGTCTGAAGAACGATAGTCACATCGGTCAGACTTGGATTGCTGTCCACAATGTGAACATCAGCTATGTTCGATTTGCAATCGACAAACCAGACAGCAAATACAAAAGCGGTGCTAAAGTTCCACTGAAAAACTTGGCTACGGGTCAGCGCCTTGGACAAGATGCCATCACCTATAAACTACCACCACCGACAATGAAAATCGACCTCCGTGCAGATTGCGACTACAGTCACGTTCCTACGGTCACGAAGTTCCAACCCGAGTTCACAATTGCTTCCGGCGTCAGTGCCCCGAAAATTGTGACCGCCGTTGCATCCAACGGCGAGCGCTACAAGCAATTGGTAAGTTTTATCTTTATTTGAAGTCCGCCAACGAATGTTCTCAACCAAAAACTAACAAAACAACAGTACAAGGGAGGAAATGACGACCTGCGACAAGATGCCATCATGGAGCAAGTGTTTGAGCAAGTTAGCAGTCTTCTAAAGGACCACCAACCCACACGCCAGCGGAGCCTAGGCATCCGGACATACAAGGTTCTCCCATTGACACCAAGCGCAGGAATTATTGAGTTCGTTCCAAACACAATTCCCCTGCATGACTACCTGATGCCCGCACATCAAAAATACTTCCCGAAAGACATGAAACCCAACTCTTGTCGGAAACACATCGCCGATGTGCAGACCAAATCATTTGAGCAACGCGTCAGAACTTACCGACAGGTAACCGAGCATTTCCATCCAGTGATGAAGTATTTCTTCATGGAGAAGTTCAACAACCCCGATGACTGGTTTAGCAAACGGTTAGCCTACACACGAAGTACCGCTGCGATCTCTATCCTCGGTCATGTCCTCGGCCTCGGCGACCGACATGGACATAATATTCTCCTAGACGAGAAGACCGGAGAAGTGGTGCACATTGACCTCGGTGTGGCCTTTGAACAAGGTCGTGTACTACCTGTTCCTGAGGTGGTACCGTTCCGGTTGACGCGTGATCTGGTCGATGGATTTGGCATCACCAAAACCGAAGGCGTTTTCCGGCGCTGTTGCGAATTTACCCTGGAAGCCCTTCGCCAAGAATCGTACAGCATAATGACGATCCTTGACGTGTTACGTTATGATCCGTTGTATAGTTGGACTGTCTCCCCGCTTCGGGTTAAGAAAATGCAAATGCAAGACAACCAAGCCGGTGATGGACCTCCAGCCCTGCCCGGTGCAGCTGATCCTCTTGTCTCAAAGAGTGAAAATGAAAACGAACCTAGTGAAGCTGATCGTGCGTTAACTGTCGTGGCGAAAAAACTGAGCAAAACGCTCAGTGTCACTGCTACTGTCAATGAATTGGTGCAGCAGGCATGCGATGAAAAGAATCTTGCATTGTTGTACTGCGGTATGTTTCTTTTTCCATATTTGATCATCGGCCACTTTACTAACTTTCAATAGGCTGGGCATCTTATGCATGAGCTTTGTGGCATTTTGTGTGAGTTTTGTTGCGATAGTATTGATATCTTTCGGGATTTTTACATGTGCATATAAGCGAATCAGGGTTAGCAAGACATAGATCAATGGACATATTATCTCCAAGTATAAGAGGGACATAGGCAAGCAATTATTAGCCTAGGCCGTCCAGAACGACATCCAAAATACTGGAGTTGCGTTCTACTCCACCTGACGTACCGACCTACTTGACGGATTCGGTATAACCAAGACCGAAGGCGCTTTCCAACGCTGATATTAATTCCCCATTGAGGCATTGAGGCAAGAGTCGTTGTCACCAACTAGCATAACTCCACCAGAAATCACGGTCCCCTCCTTCTATCACTGTTGGCTAGTTCCTAGGATAGGAGAATATTATCACTATCATCAAATACATTCCACCTTTCTGTGTAACAGTCGTACAGCGGAATAACAAAGTAGATGCCACAAATCGACGAAATGACCCTGTATCAAAACGAATCATGCCACAGCAAACCAGTATCCCTTGATCTGCCAACCAGGACGTGTGTTATGCAGGACAAGACCACATGGGTAGCACATGCTTTTGTTCAAATATCAGTCGGGTCTTCTTACCTAGCAGAATGTTATATCCACATCGATCACCGAGTGCGAGAACATGGATAGTCTCACTAGTCTTACATACAGCTAGCCTTACTAGATGGAAGATGGGAACTACTTTGGGCCAAGATTCGGCTCATGTACAGTACCATCATAATAGTAGAATTTGTTAAGGGTGTATAATCCAAGTCGACTGTGCTTGCGCTCTATTCGAGTAACCCATTCCAAAAGCGAGAGTCACCTTCAAAACAGTCATCATAATCCGCCATTATCTTGTATACTTGACAAAAGATCGTGCGCCGAAGATTTTCAAATGCTTCGCAGCTCAACCCCTGCGGTGCCTCCCCTATTCGCTTTATGACCATATTTATCGTCCCTAATAGCACCAACAGCGAAGGCAGGGAACCCGCAATCAAACCTCTATCGGCCTGGTCACCGTAACCGCCTAGGTCGTAGTGAATGATAAGACCATCCTCGGCATCTACCATCACCACAACATCACCTCCAACACAACCGAAGTTATAACAGAAGTTGACTGGCGGAGAATCGTCATCCGCCCACCGACGGCCAAATATTTCATCGGCATCGTATGCATATAGCTCAACACCGGCATCTACACTCTTCTTCAATCCACTCGGGTCCCATTGAATACCAGTACACTGGACTAATGGAAACCCAACGGTTGTGAGAAATCTTCGCGTGGCTGCATCTGTGAGCCTGGCGGGGAGCTCCGATTCAGTGGGTTTCCAGAGCGAGCCGGCCCCGAAGTGGGCTTCAAGCCAACTGGCGTCAGGGGTTTTCGGAAAAGGTAATTCGTTCTGGCAAAGTTAGCGAGATCTCGTGTGCAGATTGGTGCTTTGAAATTACACCTATCACGATCGATTCTAATATCTTTGCTTGATATCTTGGGTGGTTGAATAATCCGTTCAAAACTTTGCAACATTGAGACAGGTGAAGCGCGTCTCTGACACTATCGAAGCTCTCGAAAACCCACAGAATAACTTCGGTGGGTAGTCCTAATAAATGATACATGAAGAATAGGTGGTTGAGTCTAACTTTTCCTGTGGGTTATTCTCAATATTTAGATCTTCTAGCACAAGCAAACTATGCACCGTACCAGCCTCTTTCTCGTATAAGTAACCAATGGTGGGGCAAGATCTTGCTAATTTTTAAACTAATTCGTATTCGGGGATCTTCTCCAGTGGCTTTTGCCCTTTACCACAAATTAAGCAAAAGAACATGAAGAACATGATATACGGAGTACACCGGGTATAGTATTGAGAGTACTATAATATTGTCCACTCTTGATCCTGAGGGTATAAATGTCAAGATGGTGATCATCCCTGAGCATGAGCATACAGTGGAGCTTCTCGTACTCGGCACTTGCCATCAAATTTGAATTTCCTACAACAATTTATATGGGAAACCATCATGTCGAGCCTTAGCAGAAATAACTGTAAGAGATTAGCCAACAATGATTATGCAATTACTTACCTATATCAACCTGGACACTTTTGACAAAGTCATACTTCCAGGGAATTTCGGGTTAAATATAAGCAACGATCGGCAGCATCAAGGTGCCTTATTTGGACTAGTTCTAACACCCTGCAAGCTCTCACGTGAGGAAATATCCCACCTCAGCTGAATCTGTAAGCTGCGATCGAACCTCTTCATAAAAGCTTCGTGTACAGAGTGCCTAATGCTGACTTTGCTGTGTTTGCTGTTTCTCCTTCCGGTGGAGCATCGTGTCTCTGCATCCAGCGGACTACTTAGCTGGCAGCTCGATACAAACAACCGCTCCACATGGGACATTGTTTGGAGTTGTTCCTCTACCATTTTTGCCTGCACCTGGACGATCATCCATTCAGATGTACCTGGTCGACAGGTTTCTGAGGCACGACAACAACTCATGTGCGTACGCACGTGGCTTATAGCCCTCTTGGTCCCGGAGTTGATTCTGGGCTTTGCCTTTCTAGAGTTGTTCAACGTAATAAACTCCAGGGCTAAATACAACGTGGTCCAAGCAGAGGCAAAAATCAGAAGACAAGCAAGATCAATATCACATGGAGGATTACGGAATGAACCATTTGATGGAGTCCTTGAAAATCCAAACGCTGCGAAATGGACTTTCGCTCAGACTTTCTGCATCAATGCAGGAGGATTGGCTTTGCAGACACAAGATGACTGGATCTACACTGTCACCTGTGAGGATGAAATGGTATTGCTTATCCAATCTGGCATGGTTTCTCCATTGGATCTCCGGGAGCGAGATATTCAAGAACATGCCAAACAAGATTGGCTGGGCAAGCTCTTTACCTTGCTCCAAGTCTCTTGGTTTATCTGCAACATAATCACAAGATGGGCATCCCATGTATCAGTATCACCATTCGAGTTGGCTACCGTCGCCTATTGCCTTTTGGGGATCGTCATATATGGCTTTTGGTGGTTCAAACCAAAAGACATGGGTGCACCGATTATAGTGCCTCTACACTATGATCGCGACAATATACCAGGGGACCTGCACGATGCTATGCATTCCACTGGATGGACGCACCGTCTCGCACCTCTCAAGGAAGAACACATCCTAATTATAGCCTGGGATGCCATGAAGACACCTTTTCTGTCAGACAATGCAGGAGACGTTGAGCTACTGAAAGAAAGACCTATAGAGACACCATCATGGATTATCCATATAGCGGTCATACTGTTCGGTCTTACCAGCTTGTCATATTGTGGTATCCATATTGCTGCGTGAGTTTCTTTCGTCGAGAGAGGTACAAGATACATTTAGATAGATTGGCTAACTGCTACCATTATAGTTGGAACTACACGTTCCCAACCCGAGCGGAATGGATATCTTGGATTGTCTTCTGCTTCGTGGCTGTAGGCGCCGTATGTATCTTTAGCACGGTTAATATCGCATACCTGGCCTTGCTACATTTAAAGCTTGCCAAAAGGCTGCCCTCTTTTATGGAGTTTTTAATTGAGGATACCCATTGGCAAAGGATATTTGACACACATATGTACATAAAACAGGCTGGGGTTGGCCTGTATATTATTGCGCGCTTTGGAATAATGGCTTTGGTCTGTTCGTCGTTAAGAGCTCTTCCGGAAGACTCTTATACAACCATTGGGTGGGTGACATCGATACCGCATTTCTAATACCTTGCAAGCTCGATTTATCCAATACGAAGTACGATGGACAGAGTACGATGGATGGGATACGATAGATCCGTATCTCGTATCCCATATCCCGTGTACGATATACGGTTATACGGCCCCATCAGCCAACGAATCTAATATTCTTACCAATGTAGTGGCCTGATATTCGCAATAGTATTCCAAGTGTGTCTAGAATGCTTATACAATCGTACATTTACGGGTCAGGGTCATACTCCTACAGTATAAAAGCCATTTTAGCATTTATGTATTAACCGGTCCATCATCTCGAGCCCACAACTTATGTGGGTCATCTTGATATCGGAGATTCACAGAGCTCGTATTTCTACACAACTAATGTTTATTTATCTCAGTCGCTAGGCATTCTCACTCTCGGTTCCCTCTGTACATAGTTTGTCTTCTCTACATCTCATCATGCACATAGGGAGGGTTTTCTAGAGCCTCCTTGCGTTAATAGTACCTAGTCTCTAGATCCCTCTGTTCCTTACCATAATCATCTTAAGAAACTAAAAATTGGACTACGTGATAGATAACAGTTGTTATATCCCTGGATGACCATAAAAATTGGCCTATAACAATGACAAAGCATTTATAGAATAACCGAGATCCCAGGAGCAAGCAGAGAGAGCACATCGAAAGACGTCAAACATTAACGCTGAAGGCTGCGTGGGTTTGCGTATTGAACAAGCTGGTTGTAATCCTCGAAAAAAGGTAGAGGCTCCTGGCCATGTCCATTGTGTAGCTCTGCCAGTGTCTCAGCAAGTGTCTTATCTAGGGTTTGTTTTCGGAAAATCGTAGGTCTCTTCGATAGTCGGAGGATGTAGGTAGGGATAAGAGCCATATCTTTATGGGCAGTCTCATAGGCATAGTCATCATTATTGAGGTCTACCACGAAATATGAATGCTTTCCGGGGTATATTTTCACTGCTAGGAAGCGAGTTTGACTGTCTGGGTGAGATTCATGAATGGAATCCTCGAGGTTTGACACAAATGGACGTATCGACCCCAGATAATCCCCAGGGTCGAGAAGGCTGTTGGGGGTATCGCCAAGGATTCGAATTGGCGTTGAATCAACGGTTTGAAGGAAACACTGTATAACATCTGGGATATGACAGATGATACGCTGGCGAATTTTTTGCTTCGAGTCATCCATTGTGAAGATAGAAATGGATGAGGCTGTAGAAGTTTAACGCAAAGAATAAGGTTATGTTGTGGATGACATAATGTAAATAAACAAAGCTGCCCAGGTGGGTTTCATTCAAAGGTTGCTGTTTATTTCAGAGCACACCGCCCTAATTAAATATGCACACAGGGTACATCGTATGCATACATATATGTATGTATATAGGCACCTAAAGTATTCCCAAATAGGAATAGCGTGAGCAGAAGCTGTTTCAATCATGTTCTAACATTGGTTAACCTTCAAACTTTATCCATGGACCTACAGGATCTCAGCCATGGATGGATTCATGTAACAAAGCGGCAAGGGATGAGTCCCAAACCGGAAGGGGGGATTATCTTATAAAATCTATGTGATCATCAATGAGAGGACCTTAGTGGTTCTCCGATGTATATAAAGCCCTTTCCATTTCTCTATTTTTCCTCTACAATATTCTCCTCTAACTCTAGTGTTTATTTCAGCAATGGATGCAGTTAATAATGGATGTATTCAGTTGAATGGAACCGAGGTCCTTCCATGACTCCGCATCTTTCCCCTCAATTCATTCGGACACAAAGAACCACATTATGATAATGCATGGATGAATAGCCAGCTTCCTCGGCATGCACAGCGTGCATCCGGATACAAGCTGCATTAACCAGCGTGTGCAAATGATCCGTCGATCCGAAGGCCCCAAACCCCGCAATTCGTTGATCTAGTTCTCCTCTTTTATGTACTTGGCGCGATAAGGAATAATCTACTTAAGAATCATGCCATTGTTCGATTAAGCGTTCGCTCTGCAGATATATCTCTACTGGAACCCCCAATTGAAGTTAATTTCACAATTCAATATCCGACCTCTTTTCTATCTATCACCAGCAATCAGTCAATATGGCCGCTCCTGAAATCCCCGCCAAGCAGAAGGCCGTCATCTACGACCAGCCTGGGACGGTTTCGACAAAGGTTGTGGAATTAGACGTCCCAGAGCCTGGTACCGGCGAGGTGTTGATTAATCTGTACGCCTTATTTATCGCGAGGTTGATCCTAGAATACTACTGACAATGCTAGAACACATTCGGGCGTGTGTCATTCGGACTTCAGTATTATGACCAACAAAGTATGCACACATCCTATTCTCTTAATGTGCCGAACACTAACTAATACCTGCCAGTGGAGTGCGTTCCCAAACCCAACTCAGCCAGGCCAAGTCGGCGGCCACGAAGGTGTTGGTAAGGTAGTCAAGCTCGGTGCAGGCACCGAATCCTCAAACCTGAAGATCGGCGATCGGGTAGGCGTGAAATGGGTTTCCAGCGCATGCGGGCACTGCCGTACGTACACGCTCTACTCTCCTCAACAACCAAGACCTCAAGCCTAACATCATCCCCATCCAGAACCCTGCCAAGCCAGCGCCGACGGACTATGCTTCAACCAGAAAGTCTCCGGCTACTACACCCCAGGAACATTCCAGCAATACACACTAGGACCAGCAAACTACGTAACCCCCATCCCAGACGGACTCGACTCCGCCGCAGCGGCACCACTCCTCTGCGCCGGCGTAACCGTATATTCCGCACTGAAGCGCAGCAACGCGCGGCCCGGACAATGGGTGGTAATCTCCGGCGCCGGCGGCGGCCTAGGCCACCTCGCAGTGCAGCTCGCGAGCCGGGGAATGGGCCTGCGGGTAATCGGTATCGACCACGGCAGCAAAGAGGGACTAGTTAAGGAATCCGGGGCGGAGCATTTCGTGGACATCACGCAGTTCCCGAGGGACGATAATGGCGCTGCGCTGACCAAGCATGTCCATTCGCTGGCGGATGGGCTGGGTGCTCACGCGGCGATTGTCTGTACGGCTGTGAATGCGGCGTATGCACAGGCGCTGCCGCTGCTACGTTTCAATGGTACGCTTGTCTGCGTGGGCATGCCGGAAAATGACCCGCAGGCTATTGCGACGGCGTTCCCGATTGCGATGGTTGGCAAGCAGTGGACTATTACGGGGTCGGCGGTTGGGAGTCGGAAGGAGGCTATTGAGACTATGGAGTTTGCTGCGAGGGGTGTTATTAAAGTGCATTATCGGACTGAGAAGATGGATGCTTTGACCGGGGTGTTCAAGGAGATTGAGGAGGGGAAGCTGCAGGGTCGGGTTGTGTTAGATCTTTCTGAATGAACGCTGTGTATGTAGGACATTAAATCTAACTTTATCTTGTTTGCGACCATGAACCTTTCGTTTATTTGGTGAAAAATTCTATAACTGGTTGACCAGGGTGGGGTGTGATATTACGATTGGGGTATATATATCTCCTTTGGCTAAGTGCCACATTCGATATTTCGGACTAATTGTATAGGTTGTTCTAATCGAAAACACTGAGAACAATTTCCATTCCGTCAAGTGTTTTTTCGACCAAGAAAATGCAAAAAAATCAGGTTAAAAATACATTTTTTATTTGAGAATTAAAAAACGAACAAAAAAAGAAGTGACCGACGCAGGGATCGAACCTGCAATCTCTTGATTCGTAGTCAAGCGCCTTGCCATTGGGCCAGCCGGCCTTGTTATTGTGAAAGTTTCACAAAATGTGCATTATAAACCAAAAACAAATACCTGAGCATATTGCCCTTACCCTAAGTTATACGGAATCAAAGAAAACACAATCTTCAAAAAAGAGTAGTTAGCCTTTAATAATCTGATTTATCTGCCTGACGATAATATGAGGGAGGTCATATATAAGATGATACGCTAAAGTCCTTTTAGATGTCTCTTTTTTATGCGAAATGTTGAGGCGGATCCTTCTCAGGCTCCCAGAGGCTAGTTATTTAGCCCGCCTGAATTTATTGTAGAGAATAACAGATTACTCCTTCTCTCTCATCCATTATCATGCTCCGTGGAAAACGAGAGTTACGCTGGGAGTGAGACGACTCGATCATGGTGCGCCATAGGCAAAACCTGTTGTTAAGAATGATACTGGATCAAATAAAAAGGAATACCGTTGAAGAATGGCGGAGAGAGCAGCTGACAAGAGAAGAAGAGCTGATCGAATAGAAACACGTTGTTGATTTCTGTTTTACTACATAACATAGACCATCAACGACTATTCAATGATCTTGGAAAATTTAAGAAACAAATAAAAATAGAGTATAGTTTTGATTTTGATTTTGTGTAACATCAAGGCCCCATCAAGCAATGGTAACAGCAAGCCAGGAGCAAAGTGCTATATAAACTTCTAAGAGCTGAGTTTCGGTCAAAGAGAAAAGACACAAATGTTCCACCTCGAAGCACCAAATCCACCCAGATAAAATGCACCATAGCAATTATTGTTTACCATTCATGCAGATTATTGCAGTTAGGTTTCGCTTTCTTCCATCCCAGGCAGCTTCAACGATCGTATAAGACCCGTTATCTCCAAATCGTCCCTAAAGACCTCTTCACGCTGATCACTCTGAGCTGCCACAGAACCAGGCTGAGGACTCATAGAAGTGCGCTCAGTCGATACGGTAGGCTCGTAGTCATTAGTACAGTGCTGAGAAGCGATAGACGCGCTTTCAGTCGACACTACAGGCTCGTAGTAGCCAAGCCGGTACCGAGAAACGATAGACCCTCGTCTAGCCCGTGAACGAAGTTGAGCGCAATCGTCACCATAGTTCCTCGACTTAGAATGATCGGGGGTCTTAATGCAGACCTGTGAAGTGATAGAGTTCGGTGAACGAGGCTGATCGCAACCATCCATATAGCTTCTCGACTCGAAATTGTCAGGGGCTCTAATCCACTTTAGGAAGGTGGCAGCCTCCGGCTCCAGCATAGCTGGTGACCGAGGTTGAACGTATACATCCCTACAGTTTCTCGACTCATAATGTTTGGGGGTCTTAACCTATCCCAGGGAAGTGGTAGACTCCCGTCTAGCTGGTGAACGAGGCTGAGTGCAATCATCTTCATTCCTCGGCTCAACGTGGTCGGAGTGTTCAATCCAGTGCTGGGAAGTGATAGAATCACGTCTAGCCGGCGAATGAGATTGAGGGTATACATCCCCATAGTTCTTCGACTCATGCTCGGGGTTTTGAATCCAGTGTTCGGAAGTAAGAGGTAGCCAGTTCCAGGAGATATCTCCCGCTCTTTCCACACAGTCCCAGAAGACATCCCGCCTTCGAGCAGAACCAGAAAGATACCCATCACAGTCCGTAAACAGGGAATTCCATAGTTTGAATAGCGCTTGTACATCCGGCTTATTAGCCAGTTCCTGTATACGCTCCCATCTTGGCTGCAGATCTTCTAAGCGAGATTTCTTGAACTTAACAGATAGCACAGCCATCTGCTCCAGCGGCGTTTCCGCGTGTTTAATGAGACTGAAGTGTTCATAATCGACATGGTTTTCGATAAGTTCAAAGATGACCTGCAGTTTTGTTTGAATGTTTTCGTATGCGCGCATCTGCTTCCAGTATTGGTCCACAATCGAGGACAGCTCGATGAAGTCATCCTCTCCAAGGTCAACGATGGATTTTGCTTCGGGTCGGACCGTGGAAATGTGTGGTTTCTCGGGTTCGTGGAGCTCGGCGTAGTATTCACCTGGGGCGTCGGGGTTGCAGTACTTCCAGACCCCTTCTTTCCGGGCGTGTTTCTCGATCTCATTCTTCCATGATTTCCAGTTGCTGCGGGTGAGTATCTCGGGGCCTTCCTCTGGATCTCGCCGCATGTTCATTTTTTGCTTGAATATTCCTTTGATGATGGGTTAACTTTTTGTGGTTGGTTTGTAGATGTTAGAAAAGTAAACAGGGTGCACTGGAGTGGAGTGGTGTCTAATTGTGAGTGAATTACCGAAATAGGTGTCGGAGGTCATCCATAGATCCAGGTTTAATACGTCAGTCCAAACCTTGGGAGTAAACCTCGCCGTTCTCTCTAATGTTCCTTTTTTCTTAATATACTATTCATAACAAGAATAGTCGGCCATTTATGGGGCTCTTTCCTTGACTATGTAATTTAATACTAATCTGATTTCACTTAAGATGATATAACGGAAATTATAGTTACGATAACACTACGATATCCTTTTTTTGGATGTTATCACCCATTATTGGTGTTGTAGATAGAAGTTAGATCAATAGTTCATTATTTCGGAGCATGGTGACTATATATTGCAAAGCTGCAGGGCTCTTTTATACCTGTGGACAGACATGAACTACATAATTAGTCTGGCCCGTTAATATAAATAGACTTTTACCATATAATCCTTGCTCGTTTTATGGCTAAGCCGGTGTCCTGTCACAGACAGGCAACATTATAAATTGGCCAGTTGCTGCTAGCAGAACTCGAATGATATAGTTCTTTCTCACGGTTGACATACACCTATCGCACCCTTGCACCTTCGCCTTCTTTCCTTTGACACTACTTAGACAGATCCCTGCATACAATGCCATTGTCAATATACACAACACCCTTGCCGCAGGTGTCCACCTACATACACCGGAACAAGGCCACCCTATAAGCTAAACACGGCACTAATCAAACTAGCCCCCAAAGGATCCAAAGGATCCAGGGTCACAGCCGTGTGCACGGCCCAATATTGACTCTCACGGCCTAAACTCGGCTTGAATTCGAATAATAATATGTACATAATTCTAATCACATACCTGGGCAGAAATGTAGCATGAAAATATCCACTTTTGATTGTGCACGTGGAATCCTTTGTCTTGATAAACTCCCATAGTGTAATATACAGTACAGTATGTAGAATTTATGCCTGATCTTACGATTGGCACACCGCATTTCGCCGGCGCGTTATTGGCGAGCGTTATTGAACTTAACTTGTGCATTGGGCGTGGATTGAGGGGCAGATTTTAAATTAAGATGCCGTGTGGCCCCGATAGTTATGTGTATCCGTATCCAAAATGTTAGGACGGAGTACTCCGTCAATACATAGATCATCGGATGTGCGAAGCAAAGCGATCGGACGGATCTGGAACTCAAGATCTAGATTTGGAATTATGTATCCATGGATGACCCCCCGGTCTTGATCTTGGCATTATATTTTGGTCTTGCTGATTCGTGTATTTGTTGGGCGACGAAAACCACGAAAATCAACGAGACATTTCCAAAGTGTGGGTGACCCACAGCCTACCGAATATCCGTTCCATGGTTCAACGTCGTAAATTGGGCTAGCTCATCTCTGTCCACATGGGCGGTTGACACCCGGCTTACAGGGCCGTACCATGGACGTGGAAACCCAAGGCCGTAGTGTTGGGTTTGGGAATGACGACATGTTAATCATGGGACTTGGATTTTGCTTTTGACGTGGTCATAGATGTTGATGGTTCCAGTGGATTTGAAAACTTTGTTCGTGCTGCCTGTGATAGTGATTGTATATGAAAATGACTATGGCAAATACTAACAGCTCTTATGATCGTAAATAGTAAACGAATGGTATGACATGACTGTGAAGCAAAATAGAACTGGAGCGATTCGTCGCTGATGAAACGTAAAGACACGATGCAGCGGGGTATTGCAATGAATGAACACGATGGCCTCCCAGAACAAGATAACAAACATATGTATAAAAAAAGATCGAGAACACAATTCAACGGGTTCGTTTAGAGTATCCCGCGGAATTGCCATTCCCAGCCGCCGGTCGCTTTTGTCCCGATCCCATAGCAATGGCAGCGGCAGATTCAGCGGTACGGATCAACGATCCTAGATGGAGAAGATATGGCTTCGGGGCACGGTTGACTTCGATCTTGCGGAGGATGTCGCGCAGCCGGTTGGCGCACTGGTGGAGGTCCACCGGCGGCAGGGCATCAAGCGCGTGAAGGACAAAGTGCCGCGCGTCTGTTTCGGAGTCTGTTTCGACCGACCCGATGAGCAAGTGGTATAGATTGCGCTGGTCCTCGTCTTCACCGTGGAAGGACTGCCGACCCAGGGGATTGCCTTCGAGGGGATCATTATTGCGAGCCACGACTGACTCTAGGAGAGACACGAGGGCTTCGGCGGCGCCTTCCGAGCCGTGCGGGGCACGCGCTGCGATGTTGACTTCAATCCGGGACACAGAACGCTGGAGCTGTGTGACGACGTCGTTGACTTCTACGCCCAGTCCTGGGCTCACGGGGTCCGCGGGTAACTCGCCGGTTGCGCAGTATTGGTCAAAGTCGTTGAGCAGTCGGCGTGACTGTTCTTGTACTTTGTCAAAGTAGATGGCCGCACACGCGCCTGCGGGCATCGCCTTGCAGAGACTGTTGAAAACCCCGTCGTCGTGCATTGCAAGCCGGAACATCGTCGCTTCGAAATCTCCCTGGACCACGCACTCCTCTGCCGTTCGCGCTTGCTCAGTGCTCTCCGTCAAGTCCCGGCGGGTGTCTTCTGGGAGAGTCCGGTTGAACGCAGAGAAGATGTCCCGGACTTTTTCTGTCCGCGTCATCCCATCCTCCTCCTCTCGTAGGTACTGCCACTTAAGCTGCGTTGCGATTGAAATTAGATTACCCTTTAGGAGTTCCTCAATGCGAGGGAGGCGGTCCGGACGTCCGTCTGGAGTCAGTGACACCTCCGTCGATAGAGGCGTCGGGAGGAAGCAGCCGTGTAGTTGGTCGACGAGCCACTGTTCAGGGGATGAGGGGTTAGTATTGTCGGTTCAAACCTTTCAGCTTTCAAGCTTCCTTTCCCAAAAGGCCATACTCACAAAGATGTGCTGGCACGCCCCGTCCGGTCGATCCTGGAAGACGGCACAAGTGCAGGTAGACGAGTCCGCGCCAATGTGCACCTGTGGCCGATCCGACAGCTGAAAATCATAGCCAGCGGGAGTAGAGCGACAGTTGACGACATCAAAATGGCCGGTCAAACCCACAATAGCCCTGGCTTCAGACTCGGAATCTAGTTGGCTGAGGTCATAGGTGATGCCGGACGTTGCGAGGACGGAGGCGCTATTCGATTCGGACTGTTCGACATCGCTGCTTTCTTCATCGTCATCCTCCTCTTCTCCATCAGTGGAGCTTTCCTCTGAAGAGCTATCGTCTTCTCCACGATCACTGTCGTTGGAAGTGTCCGACCGCCCCGCGCGGGCCGCTCTAGCAGGCAGGACTGTATCTGGCATGTTTTGACCAATAGACAGCCTGTGAAATTGCCCTGTTGGAGCGGACATGGCGAAAAGAAAAGGGAGAAGACAAGCTTCCCTTAAGGAAATCAAAGAGGGGCTACAGATTGCGAAGAACAGACGTATTTTCCCACACGGTGGACTTTCGTAGACTCACAGAGTTCTCCCGACCCATGGACGGAAGCGGGTACACTGAACCATGGAACGGGCTTCCCTGGCGCCCGCTTTAAATAATCAGGGGCCATTGAAGACACACACTATGCTTTTCATGCTTTTGTCCTCATTTCACCTGCGCAAAATAATTGCAACTTTCACGGGTGGCGGGGTTCGGTCTTTGGATTTTTGCAGGGGGTTTTTTTTTTTGCCCCCCCCCAACAGCGCGTAGTGAAAGGTGAGTGCTCAGGTAGCAAAGAGGGGGAAATTTGGAGGCTCAATTGGAGGTGCCGCAGGAGAGAAGGAAGGGGTGATGTCTCAACAAGGCTGCGCCGTTTAATCCTACCTGGCACCATCTCATGGGATCAGCATCATCGCGCAACGCACAGACATCCACTAATGGGGGATCTTGTGGAAAGATCTGGGGCTTAGTGGCTGGCAACCGGGAACAGATTGTGGCCCCAAGGATGGCTACGGCGGTCTCCGGGGACACAGGGCCATGTCTCGTAAAGATGCTGCGCTGTTTTTGTCTGAGAGCAATGCATGCGACTGGAAAGAATGTAACTAGATCGATAGAAAGTTAAAATCCTGGTATGTGTATGTAGATCCCCGAGAGTCACAAGGTGGCTGATTCTACAATTGGTCAACGCAAAGCTCGCATATCGTATTCGCATGCGTAGACGCTGTTGGCGAGTTCGATATTGACCCCGATGCAGGGAAAATGCGCATGGACGATGCCGCCGAAGCTGGGGAGATAACGAGGATAGGGACACACTGTACTCCCAATACAGTACAAGATAAAGCCCAGCCCATACCTCACAACGTAGAGGCGCAAGCTGTGATCGCCGCCCGAGCAACCGAAAGCAAATTGGAAATTGTTTCGAAGCTCCAGAACAGCATGACTCGGACCCGCCACTCGGATAAGTTCCCTTTCCTTGACTATGATTGCACTCTTGTATTTTCCGTAGTGGAGAATTACTAGGATGCCATGGCTCTCGGGTAGGTCGGGCACCCGAGGCTCTTTTTTGTCCAGGCGCCACACAGCCAGTCCACGCGACAACCATGCCTCAAAAAGGAAAACAAAGAAAGCGCACTAAACCCCCTGTTCATCAACGTGGGTTGAATGTGACAGACTATTCCAAATGAGGACTTCTTGGCGGACACGGCGGGAACCCCGATGAGAATTCCGATGCTCCAATCCCCCAATAATGGCGAGCGCAGCCGAGCATAGGCAAGAGGTATACGCTGAACTATCCTTATTTCTCTGGCGCCATATGATGTCTCCAGGATCATCAAAGATGTGTTGGTGATAGCAAGGGTCTGCCTTGCATATCGCGCAGAGAAACCATCAATCATTGGAAAGTGGATCACCGAAGTGTAACCGAACAAGACGACATGTCAAGTGGTTCAAAAGTCCTGCGCAGGAGACTATGTTGCCTGGGGCGTTCTTTCGGCCGCAAGTTGTCCGGGGATCGATCTCCATCGTATAGTGCGAGGGCGCAGCGAATCCGAGCGCGGTACACAGGGAACTGTGCGGCACAGCAAGACCCGCCATATTGGGTATTGGGTTTGGAGGTAATCGTCTATCCCTGCAATTTGATGCGGCCCAAGCACCGGGGGCAGCTCGAGACAGGGCCTGTTGAGCTGCGGCAGGCACTTTTGACTGCGCAACACCGTTGATCGGCAGCAATTGGCGTTTAGCTCACTGGCTTGGCTATCGCCTGCCAATCGCCATCCCTCGGCGCCTAAAAAATTGTGCCCGGCTCTGCACTGCGGTCAGTTTCACACAAGACGTAGGTGATGGCCTACTTTCTTAAGCATGGTTCTTTAGGGTTCGAAGATATCGTCTGTGCGCTGTTTCCCCCCCCCCCCCCCCCTTCCTGCACGTTGCATCACTTGACTGAATTTGGCCCCTGTCTATGACGCAGCCACAGTGGCGCGAAGGAGAAACAACATCAGCATACCCTCAAAATGCAGCGGAGCCTTACGGGTCTTCTGGGGAGGGAAAAAATGTACGATTTCAAGCATCAGGTCTATCATCAAAGTCGTCCTGTGAACTCTGGAAGTAGTTAAGACAGAATGCTATGGTGCTGGTGTTTATAGCCAACAAGACAACCTTGGAAGATCAGAATGCTAAGAGAAAAGAATCTTCGTGTAACATCGGGAAAAAGACTCCGTCAAATTTTGGTTGATTCGAACTTGGCATATAACTTCAATATCCATATAATCTTGTTTAGGATTTTTTTTACAAACCAGACCACTGTGAAGAAATCGGACAAGAGTAAAGGCCCACATAGTAAGAATTGGCTTTAATCTAAGTGTGCGAGACAAAATGATCAAAATAGGCAAATTAGCCTAGTCTTGATTTAACTAGTAGATTGCATAAAGTGGGTATCAACTTGGAAAATACGTAGTAGCAGAAACACAAACCAGCGGAACATTGCACAGGACAAAAGAGAAAAGGGTATATTATTGAAGCACAAGTAAATTCGTTGCAATTCGTCGCGTCATGGATGTTTGTTGGATGCCCGGATGCCTAAGGCATCACATGTAAATAGAACCCAGATAGTTTGCCTGCTCTCTCGTCCTCTCTTTCTCCTCTTCGTCCACCAGAATACATACAGTGCTTTCTCTATGAACTTACACGTATTGTATCAGGTTATGAGCCTCTTTTGCTAGTTGGACCACTAGCAACTCTTTTCTCTGAAGCTATTTTCATCTGGAGACTTTTGACGATCTGACCCCACAGTGGATCCACCTTTGTGCGTGGTACACTACACGGATTCGGATCCAGCCAATAACATCCAGGAAATCCTTCGAGCCCCGCCGGCAAAAGCTCCGTTTAGCTTTACAATCCAATCATGGCAGACGTCGCGACCGGAAATGTGGGGGACACCAACCCACAAACCCCCCCTCCCGGCGTACCGCCTAACACGATTGATCCCAATGAAGTCCCGTCCTTGAACGATCCGATCCAATTTGCGCAGGATGCCAGTGACAGCGAGGATGAGGATAACAAGCCGTCCCATCAGGGACATGGTCTGCCAACGATTGCAATGACCAAAATTCAGAAAGTGAGGACACTGGAGCACAATGACACTGATCCAAGTGGTTGGAAACAGGCACTGGCTTACCAGTTGATCCCATACGCTTTGGAATGGCTGCTAGAAAGCGACATTCCCCGACCTCCCAAGTCGCATGCTTCGTTTGAAAGATGGAAGTACTGGTCTCGCTTAGTTGCAAGCTGGATGTACAATCAAATCGATGTCACACTACAGAACAAGCTGCGCAATTTGTCAAAGATGCCTAAGTACGCTGATCAATTGTACGATGAGCTTATGGCTATGACACAAGGCAGTGACCGGATGCAAACTGCATTCCTTGAGATGAGGAAGTTCGATAAGATGAAACGATCGGATTACAACTCAGCAAGCGAGTACATTGAGGAGTACCAGCGACAGTACCATGTGCTTGCTCGATTCAAGGCAGCACCGCACCCAGCACACGGCCTATCACAAGTCCTTCAAAACCTTGAATTGGAAGTCAAAAAGGTCCAGTTTATTAGGGAAGAAGTCGCAAGTCTCGAACCCAAGAAACTCAATCTCGACAAGGTGGAGGAGTACTGGAGAGCACTCCAAGCAGCTGCTGACATGGAAGGTGTCACCAATGCTGTCTACAATAACAATGCCGGCCGTGGCCGAGGCAATGGAAGAGGTGGTCGTGGAGGAAACCGTGGTGGCCGAGGTGGTCACAACAACGGTCACAACAAAGACGATAACACCCAATCCAGCAAAGACATCAATGCTATCGACGAAGACGTAGCCACTGCTAAAAAGAAGAAGAAGAGAGGTCTTCGCAAGCAGCCTGCCGACGGCAAAGACATTCATGACTACGCAAAAGAGATGCGTAATGGCACACAAAAGGATGACAATAACATGTGTTCATTCTGCGGCTTTGGACCGCACACTGCAAAGAGATGTGCCTATCTCAGTGACAACCCACCAGCCTCGTGGGAACCGTCCGGCAACTTGTGGGCCTATTCAAAGGCTATCCAGAGAACTCAACGTCAAGATGGACAGAACAATATGGTTGTTGCAGCTGCCAATTCTGTTGACAGGAAGAATGATTGGTTGCTAGACACTGGTTCTGACAAGACATTGACACACGATCTCGAGGACTTCCACACATACCAACTGGATCACCCTGACACAGCTTATGCGTACAAGGATTACTCTGGTAATAGAGTCGTCACGCTAGGCCACGGTGAAGTCATTGTAAGGGCTGCCCTACCAGGTTTAGATGGAAAGACGTACTCGTTCATGACAACTGGTTACTACACTCCTAGGGGACACAGCAAGCTATTTGGCATGCAAAAGCTTCTTGAAGAACAAGATATCTCTTACGACACACGCACTAAGAATCTCACAAATGGAAGGGGAGACATCCTAGGGTATGCAGACACGTCAACAGGTGTCCCGTACCTTGTCAGTCCGAAGGACGATGATGACCCCAATGAGATCAAATCGGACACAGATTCCGACGATGACGATGAGATTGGATTTGTGAACAAAGTGACTGCGTACGAGATCCACAGACGTCTCGGACATGCTGGAAAAGCTCGCATTGCTTCCACACTACAACATGCTGAACAACTAGGTGATGATGAGCAGTACGGCACGGAACACTTCGATTGTGACGCCTGTTTTCAAGGCAAGTCAAAGCTCAAGATATCCCGTCAACAACAGGCGAGGGTACAAGATGTAGCATGGAAATTCCACGTTGATACACAGCCAATGAAACCCACTGGGCCAAACGGAGAGAACTACTGGCTACCAGTCGTTGATGATGCTACTCGATTAATTGAGGGAATCATGCTAAAGAACAAAAGTGATGCTTACCATAAGCTTACTGCGTTCTGTGAGAAGATCAAATTACTCACCGGCAGATACCCAGGCATCTGGCGAATGGATGGCGGTACAGAGTTTAAAGAGTTCATCAAATGGGGTGAGAAGCATGGTATGACTTTTGAGACCACACCACCTTACACCGCAGAGCCAAATGGTACGGTGGAACGTTTCGGTGGACATATCAATGACATACAGAGAACGATGATCATCGATGCGAAGATGCCGGAAGAGATGTGGCCGTATGCGACAGACACAGCCATCTACATCTACAACAGACTAGTCAATCCAAAGACTAAGATCTCGCCGCTCACACATTGGCGTCAAGAACTTGAAATTGCAAACCCAGAGCCTTCCTTGAAGCACCTTAGACCATGGGGATCAGCTGCATACGTCCACATTCCGAAGCCTAAGAGGACACAGGCTAGGAAAGCAGCACCCAGAGCGTGGAAAGGTATGCTTGTTGGCTATGAGGGGAACGGTGGTCATGTTTACAAAGTGTGGGATCCAGTCACGAGGAAACTGGTAGTGTCTCGTGATGTTGGTTTTCCGCAACCTGGAGATGACGATGGTATGGGACCAACACCAGCTAGCAAAGCACCCACCGATCCCAAGGATCCTGATGATGATGATGATGTCGTCGGATTCATGCCTGTCTCACTGTCGCAAGAAGACGAGATCTCGAAGCCAGAAAAGAAGCAGCAGCAAGTAGTACGTACACTACAGGTACAAACCCCTACACGATTAGCTGTACAAGCACCTGTTACGCCGTCTACAATTCATCTTCCAACAATTCATGGCAGTGCATCTACAATGCCTGAGACACCACAGAAGGCACCACCGCAGAGAACAATCATTCCGCCAATAAAACAGCGCAAACTCTTTCAAAGTTTTCTCCCAACTGTGGGAGAGGAGCCCATGATGACAGGCGCGAGAATCACTGAGATCACGGATCCTACCACTGAGAGCGTCTCACAGGTTTTGGACATTGAGCGGAAGAAAGAAGATCTCGGAAGAAGACTTCAACAACTGTCAACCCAAGTGTCTCAACTTGCTGAAAGTATGGACGATATTCGTCGAGATACCGACAACATTGAGAGAGCTGTCACCGAGGAATCAGAAGATATGACTCCTTCTCCAGAGCGACAGAGAACAGATTACCAATACCCTTTCTCATCTCCCACTCAACAAGCTTCTCCCGTTCAACAAGCTAGTGTGTCACCAAGTCGTGAGATCACACAAGCTCCACCAGTTCCTCAAGCCAGTGTGTCACCAAGTCGTGAGACCACACAGGCTACACCCGCTCGACAAATCAGTGTGTCACCAAGTCGTGAGATCACACAGGCTATCGATACAACGGAGACAACGACAAGCACTGAGAACACACCGGTTACTGCGAGATCAGAGATGTCACCAAGCCGTGAGATCATCTCAATTGAGTCATCGCCAGATCCTATCTCTCAGGACCCAGCTACACCGGCTCCCACCCTACCCCGCCGATCGAGACGAGCGAATATCGGGATTGCACCTGACCGATACCACGATCCAAAGCAGAAACACCTCGCTGTCGAGTACGAGAAACGAGACCGAGATATTCAACGAGCTGCCACAAGGGCAAAGGCGAAGGACTCGGGCGGTAACAACGTGACGGAGGGTGATGGACAGGGGTCTGCGGGACCTAGTGCGATGTCTGCAACAGCTGATGTGACAATGGACAAAGTCGATATTGACGAACCATTTCTCTACAATGGAAAGCCGCTATGCGCAAAGGACGTTGACTTGCCATCTACGTACAAGCAAGCGCAAAAGAGCCCTTTCTGGCCTCAATGGCAAGAGGCTATGCAAAGACAACTTAGTGATCTCGAGGCTAAAGGCACATGGAGCTTGATCCTTAAGCCGTCAAAAGCTAAGGTACTGCCAGGACAATGGAGATTCACTGTCAAATCCAACACCAGAGATGAAGTCTACGATTTCAAAGCACGATGGGTGGTATGTGGCAACTTCCAAGACAAAAATGATGGAGAAACATATGCCCCTGTCGTCGCCGAATGTATGATCAAAATCGTTCTCACACTGATTGCAGTGTATGGTCTAAAATGGAGGCAAGTTGACTTCACTGCTGCATATCTCAATGCTTCACGTGAAGATGTGGAGACAGTCTATATGAGACAACCTACAGGTTTTGAGTACGCAGATGCACAAGGAGACAAGAAACACTGGGTGTGTACACTCAATCAAGCGCTCTTCGGATTGCGAGACTCTGCTTTCCTATGGAACGAAGAGATGGACTGCAAACTACGTCAGATTGGCTTTCGTCCGCTGGATGATGATCCTTGCGTTTATATCAAAGGCAAAGGCATGAATTTGACTATTATGATGATCCATGTTGACGATTTCATCATTGCTGCACCATCCGACGATGACATTGAGCAAGTTGTCAGCGAACTTCGTCAGTACTACGACTTGAAGGACCTCGGTGAGCCAAAGCAGTATTTGAACTGTGCGCTCGACAGAGACTACGCCAACGGGACAATCACTATGTCACAGAAAGCGTACGTGCAAAAGGTGCTACGTATGGCTAAAACCTCTGGCTGGAAAGACACGCCATTGCCAGCTGCATGGAGAGAGACACCAGCCGATGCGACCAATGCACTAGATGACGATGCTTTTGATCAATATCAGTCTATCGTGGGGATGTTAAACTGGTTGGCAGTCAAGACACGACCAGACATTCGCTTCGCAGTGACACGCTTACAGCATCGACTAGCAAATCCCACCCTTTCTGACTACAAAGCAATGCAACATGTTGTAAAGTATCTGAGACGAAAACCTGACATCGGAATTATCCTCGGTCGAACCGGTGAACTTCGCTTCTATGCACACACAGATGCTTCACATACAGACTGGGAAGATAGCAAATCGACAGAAGGAAGCGTCTGGTACCTTGCCGGATCACCTATTATGTGGTCTACGAAGAAGCAGACGATCACGGCCAATTCGACGACAGTTGCTGAGTGGTGTGCACTGGATCAACCTAGTCGTGATGCAATGTGGTTGAACAAGATCGCACGATCATTTATGCTCCCAGAGCAGCGTCCTACAGAGATCTACACTGACAACATCAACTCACAATTGCTTCTCTCGAAGAAAGGAGGCAAATCGGCGAACAGATGGCTTAATCTTCGTTACTTCTTTGTCAAAGATGCAGTGGCGCAAGGACATGTTGAGATTCATCGAGTGAACACCAAGCGAAATGCCGCAGATGGATTTACCAAGGCTCTTGCAAAGGATCAATTCAAGATCTTTACCGAGCTAATTGGCATGTGCTAAATCCACAAGAAATTTGCAGAGTTTTACTATGTATGCCGGAACTGGAGATCTTGATAGGGAGTGCATGCAGGATTCTATGAGGGGGATGTTGGATGCCCGGATGCCTAAGGCATCACATGTAAATAGAACCCAGATAGTTTGCCTGCTCTCTCGTCCTCTCTTTCTCCTCTTCGTCCACCAGAATACATACAGTGCTTTCTCTATGAACTTACACGTATTGTATCAATGTTCCATTCGGCACGCTTCCAACCCGCTCAATGGTGGCTCCTGGCAGCGTTGCGCTGCTTGGCTGCCTCTAGCGCTCTGAGAAGCCTCTGTTTATGTTCTAAGTCATCATCCGTGCTTTGGCTCATGGGCGCTGGGCTAGCAGATGGACCTGGGCCAGTAGTCGAAGGACGAAGACTTAGAGGTAGAGGAGGCACTTCATCAGATGGGCTCGTTGGGAAAGGGCCTTGGACTGGAGATACCGGGGCAGCGGCTTGTGGGTCATTGTGTAAGCCAAGGAGGAGGCGTTGAATTGTGGCCTCAATCTGCACAGGCCCCTTTTGAATGCTCTGCAACTTTGAATTCAGCTCATCCTGGATTTTCTCATCCTCTTTTTTTTTCTCATCCCCCAGCCGCAGGAAAATATCCGGATCTGAGTTGGCATATCGCGCTTCGGCCACGGAGACTCCATAGTCGGCGTCGTTTAGGGCCATATCTGCAACCCCAGCGCTGCGGATGATGGCCTCCGAATCGGCTCTAAGGGACGCAGCAGAGGTTGCTGCAGATTTGAGAATCTGCTCAATCTCGGAATCTGGTAGACCGGAGGCTCGGAGGGTGGCGGTATCTAGCCGGGCTGCTTTCGAGGCAACCTCGTCTAGGAGGGTCTGATTTATACCTAGCCCGTTCAGGATTGCGTCGTCGAATGAATCCATGAGTCGGTTGGCTCGGTCATCACGATCCTTGCACGCTTCTAGAATGTTTCGCCGTTCCATCTGGTCAAATTCTCCGTCTAGCTTTTGCAGACCAGCTATATCACCCATGACCACAAGTGGTCGCCGCTCAGCCCTCTTCCGTCGTCGCTCACAATCAAGGGCCATCTCAAGCCGTTTCTGGAATCGAATCTCAAGCTTGTTATGAATGTCGTTAACCATTTTCATGGTCACAGATGGGCTGCCTCGCCCGCTTGGTGAGCCTTTGCCCTGTTGATCACGGTCGAGTTGACTGAGAGCAGAGTCGTAGGACTTGCGAAGCGCCGAAATTTCATTTTTCAGGCCTTCGTCTAAGGGGTTGAAGACATGTGTCACAAAATCATCTACTTCGTGTCGTTCCTCCTCTAATTGGACCCGAGCTTCGGTTTGCCGAAAGTCTTCTTCCAAGGTATTGATGTCTGCATACCCAATCTCTTTCCCATTGAAAAGATCATCGATGTGCTGCTCAGATTCATCCTGACGAGCCACGCGCTCCTGTTCCAGCTTTTGCCGTCTGGCTTTCGCTGTTTCTTCCCGTTGACCAACGGTCCGTCCGATGTATGACAAATCATCAGGGAATTTTTCGAGCTCTTCCCGAGTGGTGATGTGCCAGGAGCTTTCAGAGTGTTTGCCCAAGGGTGTCCATACTATGGTGCGTAATTCTTCCACGAGGCCCCTCGGCCGGCCTTGGCGAAGAGTTTCTGGCAGCAATGGAAGCGGCGGAGATCTTCGCTCAGCCGGTTTAGAATAAGCGACGCTCTTGTGACGGATTAGGCCCAGGAAGGTCTCGTCAGTTTCGTTCTGAGCCGGAGCAGCAAGTGCAGTGTTTGACCTCGATCGAGATGTATGTCCCGGTGCGTTTGACATGACTCGCCCGCTGACAGCAGCTTGCCGCAGATCAGAGTAGGCTTGATAGGCCGGGCGAGCGAAGGTGAGGTTGTCTGAGCCTCGCTGAGGACCCTCTGTATATTGGAATGGCGTGTATATAGGTCGCGGGGGGTTCGTAGTGAGGGGCTCCAAGACTTGCTTATGCGTATCTGCCGACATGAGCGATAAGGGTCTTGACAGACTGGACTCTGTGCCCGAGGGCACAGTAGATAAACTAGGAACGAATTGCGAGGCTCGTTGCGCTTGTTTAGCGAGCAGAGGCCGACCGCCTGAACTGTACTCACTGCGAACATCATCGAGATCTTCATCCTCTGTCGCTGTTGCCGCCGAGGGAGGCGGGGTTTCTTCTGACGCAACGGGTATCAGCCCCGACTCAACAGGTGGTTCGCTTTTGCTGGGAATAGATAGTGGTTGTGGTGGAGCAGGGTCCGGAGCTCGCGGAGCCAGCGGTTTACTTTCAGGCTCATGCTCAATATTATAAAGAATCTCCCGGAGCTTGGTCTCTTTAGCCATGAAAGCCGTGAAAATCTTATATCGCTCTTCATCCAAGTCAGCCACTGCCTCCTTACGTAGCATGGCGACGTATCTTTCCAACGATGATTTGGACCAGGGGTCCAGATCTTCGAAGGGGTCTTGGTTTTTCGGCGTAGCCGCCCTTCTGGGTCCTTCGACCATTCGTGCAGAACTATTTGAGGTCGATCGCAAGTGGTCGAAGTATGACGAGCTGGTTTGCGCTGACTGTGAGCGCTCTACTGGGCTATTATGATAGAATGCGCCGGGCTGGCCCTGATGTTCCGGTTGAACTGGTTTATGCGCGGGCGATAATGGACGGACCCATGCGTCTATTACATTATCAATGCTTTCTGGGCGTCCACCCGTAGATAAGGCAGAGTCGGTGGTCTCCACGCGAACCAGTGGGGGCGGTGTTGGTATTCCATGTGTCGTGCATGGACTGACGGGTGAATTTGAGTTACCGCGTCCCGACTGTGTCGCCCCAGAGATAGTACTTGAAAGCGTCTCGTTTGTATCTGTTCTCGGGCGAGCGACCATGTCAGACTCGCTTCCCACAAACATGTTGGGAATATCGACCGGGAGACTTGGTGGTGGCTGAAACCCTTCGTGATGCAGAGGGGGCGTCCTGCGAGGTGGGAACCACGCTGCATCATCAAAGTGTCCAGGGGTCGGTCCAAGGTGTTCCCAATCCGATGGTGTTCCAAGGCCCAGAGCCGATGCGCCGGCAGATGTAGTATTTGTATTGATAGGCGTAGGGCGGAATTCGTAAGATCCAGTCATCGCAGCCGGTCCTGCGCCCTGTGCGAGCAGTGGAGGGCGCCCGGGCTGATCGCTTTGTAGGGTTGGTACATGTTGTATGCCTTGTGGGATCTTTGGGGGTGGTTGTGGAACACCAGGTGGTGTTGGTGTATATGGAGGTGGGGGTGGAGGGCTTTGGGTGCCGTGGAAAGGAGTTGTGACAGGTGGATGCGGCTGAGATTGCCCATAGGCATATCGTTGCTCATTGGTACTTGAAGGTCGGGGCTATGCGACTGTTAGTTGTTTATATTTAACATTCCAACGTTGGACTTGCCGGCAACGGGGGACCGGAGGTCTGGTTGAACCGGACTCCCCACGTGGTTGTATCCGCACCACTCGGTGACGGCAGTCTCTGTGGATTGGAAATTGGCCCATAGGTGGCCGGGGAATATGGAGCAGCTGGTGAATATTGAGCAACTGGGGGGCGCGGGGGAGGAGGGGGAGGAGGAGGCCCTGGCTGCGACGGCTGCGCGGGGAGACGCGGAGGAAGTCGCCATTCTGGCTGTGAGGGAGGATCGGGATGATTCGACTGTCCGTGCATGGTAAGATGAATCGGAGCACTTTATGCACTTTAGAAAGACATGGGAACCTTTTAAAAGTCCAGTTCAAAAGTGTCGAAGGATTCCTCCAGGCTCCAAGGCTGTGTTGGGGGTTGGGTCAGCACGGTTCACCCCCCTCCACGAGACTCCCAGTGCAACCTCCCAACTACAACGTACTACCCGTTGGGCATATATGTGTATATTATATCTATTGGGACTGATGCATCCAAGGCTGACCCATGGCTTAGGATTACAAGCCTTCGAAAAAATTCCATAGGCCATGCATGGTTGGCGTTTCATCCTTTGTTTTACCATTCCTCTATACCCCAAGGCTGTTTCCCACTAAAAGGTGGAGTGGATTTTAAGAACCTCCGAGGATCCCGATCTCTCTGCTCATTGCATATTGGTGTTGGATCTGCTGGCTTTCATTGTCGTAGAAGCAAGTTCATTTCAAAAGAACGCATGTTTTCGCTGTTCTTTGTTGAACTATACTCAAGTCAACTGCGTTGACCTCCAAAAATAAACCACCATGATCTTATCCTTTCTTTGTCCTCCGGGAATCTTTGATATGCGGATTTCTTTCAGTCGTAACCTACGAGAGGTGTGAGAACTACTCTAACATTTATACTCTCATGGCAACTCCATGGGTCTGTGTCGGCCTCACAGTCTCATGCGATCTAAGGAAACCGAAATCCTGAGACCTACCATACTCTTTCCTTCATATAGTCATCCTTACAACTGTTTTCTATTGCTTGATACACCAAGATATCAAGATGGATCCGAGGCAGCGACTACACGAAGTCTACCCAGGTGGAGATATTGTCCACCCACCCCCGTTTCCAAAGCGTCCGGATGTCTTCAATCGAGCGCCTCTAGCTCCAGCGTTGACTGAAGACGACGCATTTCTTGCACGTCGATTTTGGCAGCAGCCCGATGAATCCCTCGGACGTGCATGGAAGACGCATGTGAACCGCCCTTATACACGAGCAACCGAAGAAAAACAATCGGTAATGCATGCATTGGCTCACAATGTCTATGAGCACCTGATGAGCAATCCACTTCTGCCTATTTCTCGCGAGGATGCACGAGCCAGATTCACGGCGGAGGGCTTGGACGAGACGTATAATGGCGTGCAGGGGCTAGACGCTATGGAACAAAAAGTGTTCGTCCACGGCCTCAACGTCAGAGACCCGGACCTTTGGACGAAAGATGCACTCACAGACGAACTGACATCAAGGGGTTTAAGCACATACGGGAGGAAAATAGACCTTCAACGTCGTCTATGGGAATACGAATGTGATGAGCGCTTTGGGGTCTCGAGACAAAGCAACCTGAGTCACTGGGGTATCCATCGTGAACCAAGGCCTGTAATGAGCCCTGTTACGAGAACAGATATGTCTGCACTTGAAATGTACACCGCGGCCATTAAACTGAGCCCGTACAGCCCAACTTACTGGAACAGCCGTGCATATTGTCATTATCTGCTGGGCCATTTTGATCTCGCTATTGGAGACGCCTATCGCGGAGAACTTCTATGTGAAGTGTTGACGACAGCAACGCAAAGGAACAAGCGCCCTGGGATGTATACCAGAGTTTGGGACGCCATTCAGCAGCACCTAATGGTAGAATTGAAGATCAAGGGACTCCCAATGACAAGGGAAGTTCTGCAAATGCGGAAGGCAAATGGTATCAACTATTTCATTCCAACTCTGAGAAATTCCCTTCACAGTATAACCAGTCTCAGCCTCGCAGCACTGAATTGTTGGGATGATTTCGAAGACCATATGCAGAGTCAACTCCAAAGGCCACTGCCATACCGCGACGTATCAGTCCCCAAAAAGCGCATGACAGTGAGCGCTTCCGTGAGAGCAGAGATCGAGCACAGGAGAGAGAATCCCTCCGCGCTTCATCCATCCCTTTATGGGCACGAATGGAGCCAAGGATGGATTTCAGGCGCCGATAAATATCCATACGACCAAGCGGACGTGAGACGCGAAGCACCACATTTCATCAATGCACTTAATGCAAATCTTTTCACAGCTAATGCCTGTCCCGGGAAGTCTCCCAAACAAACATGTCAGGTGCAACCAACACTCAAAAAGGACGATTCCTTCAATGGCTTGGGAGTATTTGCTACGGGAAACATCAAAGCAGGAACCCTAATTCACTATGAGGAACCCGTTATTCGCGGAAATCTCATACCCAACAGGCTGCTTGATGATGAAAGCGAAGATCCCCTCCATGCTCCACGATGCGACAACTGTCAAGCGGTGATTGACCCAGACGAGGTTCGGCATATCGAGAACAACTGGGACTCCATTCGCAATCCGGCGTCCCGCCCAGGATGGGGACACCCGCCTACTTGCGCGTGTCTTGACATGATGTGTAAAAGTGCGGATGTAGGATATTTCAGAGCTACAAGGGGCGCTCTGCTATTCTGTTCTTCCAACGATGCAATATCAGACGGCGTTGCTCCCCATTGCTTAGCCATTGCACGCGAGACGTACCATTTCCAAGAATTCTGTGGCCTCAATTGGGGCTGGTTGCACGATGCCATGCGACCTAATAAAGTGACATGGGGTGGATCGCAGTATTTCACTCACACCAATGAACGCCACGGGACTGTTTTAAGTCTACTCTTGAAGAGCGTGCTCGAACTCACGCTCCACCGCCGCCAAGAGGACCCTAATCTTCTTGCGCATGAAATTAACGAACTCCTCGTTCTCGAGGCAGGTACTGACACGAACGAGCCGTGGAGAGACAGCTGGTTCCCTTTCACTCTGGCTGGTAATATCCAGATACCTTTCGATATCCTCTTCCATCTTGGAGTGGACATCTTCAGCGACCTCTCGTTCGACACTTGGGTTATTCAGACCGTGCTGCGAAAGTTGCTGGTCAATGCTGTTCCCTGGGAACATGAACGGCGAGGTGCGAACCCAACATTCAATGACCGGGATGGTCCCAAGCCTGTGCTACACCCAACCCTGCAGTCTAGAATGAAAGAGAGAATCGAAGATCTCTCGGCAATGGAGCCATCATTCAGAAACTTCTACCTCTTCCCTGGATTAAGCATGTTCAATCATTCCTGTCGCCCTTTTGAAAACGCACTGTGGGGATACGACGACAAGGTTCCCAACCGAATAGTCATCTGGGCGAACAAGGATATCAAGGCTGGAGAAGAGATTAGGATTCCGTATCAACGTTATAGGGTCGCTGATCCTGTCGGCGAAGGCATCGATCTCAATATGCACGCCGTGCAGTTGTTTGGAAAGAATTGCGAGTGTCCCAGGTGCCAAGGCAGAGGGCTTGTTCCTCCTGTTGATAATGGAAAGGCCAAATCCGTGTCCGGTAGTGATGCCATCCAAGACGATGGGGCCGTTGATTGGACACCAGGACCTGTGAAGATTCCCCCAAAGCAGGAAACTTGGGGTGGTGTTCTTGGAGAGGACAATTCTGAGCTTGATGAATATATGAAAGAGTATCGGGATATTGTGGATGATATATACGACCAATATTACGATCTCGATGACACGGAATCCCAGGATGACGATGAGGACGAGGACGAGGGGGAGCATGATGGCGGTGAGGAGGCTAACGTTAATGAGGCCGAGGGCGTTAAGGCTGAAGATGGGGCTGGGGATGGCCCTGGCCCTGTATATCCGGGTGGCCAATCGAAGTCCTGCGGGTTCTGAGCTTTAATATAACAAGAACGAATGATTCTGTTGACTTGGACATATGAATAAGTAAAAATGTAGTATATACTGTACTAGCATATACTGTATCCCAACGGAGTTAGCCCTAAACTCCCCTACAAACCAGATTTAGCCGGACTTAGGAGTTAAAGAGGTCATACTACCTTTACAACATAGTTATACTAACGATACAGCACACCTTGAGGACATCCATCCTACATAGGTTATTAACGCATTTAGCCCCGCATATGGTGTGCTATAAAAGCCCCCGACCCTTCCAGATCCCCCCAATCCTCATTTCCACTCCAAATCAACTTCAATCCTCAATTCACACCATGTTTTCCAGTGCTCCCACTCCCAAATCCTACCTCGGCCGCTACCGCCTGTTAGCACCCACTGCCGGCGTCAAGGTGAGCCCACTATGCCTAGGTGCGATGAACTTCGGTGATGGCTGGTACGTGGAATACCTACTTATACATATTTATGGATATCCCAAATGTCAATTGTATAGCAATTAACACCAAAACAGGAAAGACCGTCTTGGCGAATGCAACAAAGAGACCTCTTTCCAGATCCTGGATACATACTACGGGAATGGAGGCAATTTCATCGATACGTATGCATAGCCCCAATCAATCAGCCTTGGAATATCCCCCAATGAATCTAATCACTAACAAAACACCAAAGAGCAAATAACTACCAAGCGGAAGAATCCGAAAAATGGCTCGGCGAGTGGATGGAAGTCCGCGGCGTGCGTGACCAAATCGTCCTCGCGACAAAGTATACCTCGCCCTACCGTATACACAACCAGTCTGAGATCCAAGCCAACTTCATCGGCAATAATGCCAAGAGCTTGAAGCTGTCTGTCGACGCGAGTTTGAAGAAATTGAGGACGGATTATATTGATCTGGTACGTGGCTGCACCTGCCCACTTCTTTGGGCTTACTTCTTTGGGCTTACTTCTCCGGATATACTTGCTAACAAATACCCTCCGGATAAACAGCTCTACGTCCACTGGTGGGATTTCAGCACTTCCATCGAGGAGGTAATGACCTCACTCAACCAGCTAGTCTTATCCGGAAAGGTTCTGTACTTGGGTATCAGTGACACACCAGCGTGGATCGTAACCAAGGCGAACCAATGTAAGTTTTACTTTTACAGCTAGCTATACCACACCATTACCCCCCATTCAAGTCATTAACCAAACCCACAGACGCACGCGATCACGGTCTCCGCCCCTTCTCTGTGTACCAAGGCAAATGGAACGCGGCAACACGCGATTTCGAGCGCGACATAATTCCCATGGCCGCATCCGAAGGCATGGGCCTCGCACCCTGGGGCTCACTCGGGAGCGGCGCATTCAAAACCACCGCGCAACGGGAAGAGATTGCGCAGAGCGGGAATCCCGGACGACAGAATCCTGCGACGGAGCGGGATATTGCTGTGTCGAAGGTGTTGGAGGTTGTTGCGGAGCGACATGGGACTGCGTTGACCAGCGTTGCGTTGGCGTATGTGATGCGCAAAGCGCCGTATGTGGTGCCGATTGTGGGTGGGCGAAAGGTTGAGCATTTGTTGAGTAATATTGAGGGGCTTGGGGTTGATTTGTCGGATGAGGATCTGAAGGAGATTGAAGCGGCTTATGAGTTTGATATTGGGTTCCCGATGAACTTTTTATTCCGGGGGGATGATGTGGTTAAGGAGGCGCATCCGGGGAATTCGTTTTTGAATATTGGGGGTAAGTTTGATTATCCCGATTTGGTGCGTGGGCCTAGGCCGAAGAAGTTGGATGCTTGAGGGCATTGGATTCAACGTTAAGCTTTGAATGATGCTGTTTGGATTAGTATTTTATTAGTTGTGGAAGAGACTAACCCAATGACACAATCATGAAGTACCAAATCAAACGATATAAGACTTTTCCAAAAAACAAATCCATTATATGCATACAGACACAAGCGGACCAAGTGAGATTTGTAAAATACATGGGCAAAGAACACACAAGGAAAACCCCAGGATCCGATATACAGTAGTAAACGTGAAAGACAAATTTGAAAGCCGGAGGAGATAAGACAAGAGAAAGAAATACAAGATAGAACCCTTATTTCGAGACGGAAGCGGTGGCGCGAACACGACGGCCGAACTTCTCCAGCTCGCCGATGATACCGCCGCCAGACAAGCTCCACTTCTCGCTCACCCACTGGTCATTGATGATCTCACGCAGCAAGCCGCTGCGAGCAAAGTACTCCATGAAACCACGAGCCTCGTCGCGAGTGAGACCGCCCAGCGTCTGCAACTCGAGTGGGCTGACAGCCTTCTCTGCGGGCTGGAGCAGCTCTAGGACGCGAGGATCAGCATCGCTGTAGGCTGGTACCTGGGGGTATTCCGGCGAGGAGGCGCTGATACCGGCCTGGTGGGCGGCCAGGCGGTCCAGGGCAATTTTGAGAGCCGTGGGGTTGGGGTTGTTCGAGAATGAGGTGGCGTAAAGGATGAGACCGCCGTTCTTCAGGGAATCGCTTTCCTTCAGCAATGAGAGGAAGTGGTGGACGAAGGCGAGGTCGTGGGCGTGAATCGGCTTGTATTCAGCGGAGCGGTAGGCACTCTCGGTCATCCAGTGGGCCAGACCGTCCACGGCAACAAGCATAGGAGGACGGGGCTTGAAGTCCTTCTCCAATCCTGCGGCGGGGGCAGTAGCAGTAAGCTCGGTCCAGAGAGCCTGGAAGACGCGCCAGGAGACAGCAGGATCATTGAAGCCAAGCTTGGCGAGGTCTTCGAGGGTGGAGGAAGGCTTCAGCATCTTCAGATCCGGGTGCTTCTGGGAGACCTTCAGGCTAGCGAGAAGCTCCCGGTTGGCCTCGACGGTGCGAGTCAACAGAGCTGAGGTCGCACTAGACTGGACATACTGCACGGGGTTACTACCTTCGATGGCGGCGTAGGCGGTGTCACCGGATACAAGGTCTCGGGCTGCAAGATCGACAAGTTAGTAGCTGCAAGATTGTAATATACACCAGCAGATATTCCTACTTACCATCGGGAATAGTGACCACAGCCCACTTCTTCAAGAAGCCCATGGCCATGGCCTGCAGCAGGTGCACGGTCTTGCCAGACCCCTTCATACCCGTAACAATTTTCTTGACAACCTTGCCCTTCTGGGCCGCATCGCCCTCCCCAGAGATCTGCTCAAACAAACGACCCATCTCAATGGTATCGCGTCGGAGGACTGTTCCAGGTCGGCGGAATATCGACCAGCCCTGCTTGGGCTTGAAGGCTTGCACTGCTCTCAATTGATCGATCATCGGCACAGGCAATCCCAGAACGGTACCACGGAGACGCGAGTCCACCATAGTCTCCGGAGACAGTTCCGCCATACCCTCAATCTCAAGGGCATTAGGATTGCTAAGGACAATGCGTTTCCGCAAAGCCTTACGCTCACCCACGGCCGGGGGACGGCCGCCGCGATCAGCAACCTTCTTCTTCTTCCTTCTCAAGCTGGTTGACTGTCTGTGCTTCACTACCGTCAAGCTGTTTCCCTTCTTCTTGGCCGGCTGGGCATAGTGCACGGCGGTGGAGTGGAAGGGGGCGCTCGAAATCCGGGGCGTTGCGGACGGCGGGAGTAGTGCTCGCGGTGTCGGGCGAAGCCTCGAGAGGCAATTCCAGCACCACGAGGAGGCCATTGTTGTCAGAAACACCGGCGCGGCCAGTGAGGGGACAACCGGTGCTGAGATGGAGAGGTGGGTGGGAATTGAGTTGAGAAAACAACAGCAGTTAACACTTCGGTCAATAATTTGATGCGAAATCCGCCCGCCCTGAGAAAGGAAAGGCGGTCGGGATGCCTTAGTCATGGCAGAAAAGTAAAAGCGGCTGTATCTGATAACCAACTTTTTTTTTCTTCGGGCTGATACCAACTTTTGAACATCAACAGTCTACCAATACTTACTAGTATCGCTATGTCTGATACCGAGATGGCTAACTCCGCGCCTGCGGCTGGTTCCAAGACCGAGAGACTGTAAGAAACCGTCTTCCCGAACCGCATACACGACCAAAAAAAAAAGAAAACGAAGAAAAATATAGAAACTAACATCCCAATCCAGACCTATCACCGTCTCAAAGCCCACTCCCTACACATTCGACCTGGGCCACCTGCTCGTCAACGACCCCAACCCCCTGGAGCTCCCCGCGGACCAGAAACTGAACGACTCGCTGAAAGCCACAGCCCGTGATGGCGTCCAGGTCCTCCTCAACCAGCTCCTGACAACCTGCGAGATTAAGACTTCCGTCTCTGACGGTGTGCTTCTCACCCTGCCAGCGCCTAACATCCACCTCCCGCGCCACAAGCCGCTTCCCGTCCCCAAGGCCCCCACGAAATGGGAGCTGTTCGCCCGCAAGAAGGGTATCGGCAAGTTCAGCCAGAAGCCCGGTGCTGCCGGCCAGGACAAGGAGCGCCGCAAGAAGCTTACCTACGACGAGGCTTCTGGCGAGTGGGTGCCGCGCTGGGGTTACAAGGGCAAGAACAAGGACGACGAGAACCAATGGCTTGTTGAGGTTGATGAGAAGAAGTGGAAGAAGGAGGCTGAGGCCAATGCTGAGGGTGGTAACATTCGTGGTATCTCGCGGACTGAGCGCAAGGATCGCATTAAGCGTAATGAGCGTAAGCAACGCTCGAACGAGAAGCGGTCGAACCCTGCTCGTGCGAAATGAGAGGCGGTCGTTAATTGAGCTTGTTTTTATCGGGTTCTTTCGTGCTCTTTTCTTTTCTTGTCACGTTTATGTTATGGCCTCTGGCCTCTTCCTGTCTTGATTCTTTTTACATCTCTGGCGTTGGGGTTGGGAGTCGAATGGGATTCTTCATGTATTGTGGACATACCGTGATTCACTAAAAGCACTCTTATTGCATCTATCGATGGCCTCTACTCGATAGCTCGATGGCCTTGGTTTATCTGTGTGAGGCTACGGGGATTATTGTAGCAGAAATGATCTTGCTCGAACCGAAAAGTGCCTTTCTCACTTTCTTTATTGTACAATCCTCGAAAGGAAACGCCAGATAAATACTTCAAACAAAAAAAAAGGTGAAAATGTAAATGTAAACCCCCGTTGCAAAACGGTGCAAACACGCATGAAGCAAATAGCGATGATGGAAATCAATGTCAACTGCAGAGGGGAATCTGGAGAGATCGCAATATCAAGCAAAGCATGGAATGAGATTTGTTGCGCTTCCGAATAGACAAGAGGCAGCGAAAAGAGAGAATAATAATGCAAGGTAAGCCAAATGGCGCGAGTAAACGAAACGGCCCGCCATTCGCCAATTTCAGAGTAGATGCCAGGAGAGCAAAGGATGTACACATGGAAGAGGAATATTGATGGGGCATCTGATCTCAATATGTGGTTGAGACCAAATGACAATGGGGATATCGACAATCATACGGCTAGCGGGCGATGGACGTATCGTATCGTATCAGAGGTATGGGGAGAGGAGAAAGTGGTCGTGATGGAGGAAGGGAATGCCATTCTGGAACAACTTGTCCAGTCCTATCCGGTCCTGCAGATAGAACGGAAATCGGGCCAGCCAGACTGGAAGCAGGTCATAAAAGGTGGATAACGACGTGAAGCTGTTTTCATCCGGGACAATTCTGTGTGAGGAAAGACGTTTGTCGGATTTAGATTTTGATAGGAGATAGCGGTGGGCCAAGCTCGGGAAGCTGGGAGATGCTCCGGTTGTGTGTCGTCTCAATATTCTTCGGCGGAGCCTTTCGGGTGCGAGCGGTTGCTGGGCGAGCTGGTTCTAGGTGAGTGGTTGCTGGACGTGAGGTCGAGGTCGCCGGGCGAGCTGGCTCACGAGCAGGCTGCCGACGTTCTTCCCCAGCGCTGCTGCTGGAAGACGAGATAGCGCGTTCATGGCTGGCAGAGGCTCGTTCCTTTGCCTTGGCGGCCTCTTGCTCTACTGAGACCCGCAGGTCGCGCTCGTCCATCTTTTTCTCAATCTCAAGGTATTCCTTCTCGGTCCAGCATCCCTGCCAGCAGTTCTTCCAGTCACATACCAAGAATTGGAAGCAGAATGCGTCGATCTTCATGCAGGGCTGGAAGCAAATGCACAAGTTGCGGTAGTCCATTTTGTTCTGGTCCACGTATGAGTGAAGGAGGTTGAGGTGACATGTGATGGCGAAAAGGAGGTAGTAATGGTATGGTGGTAACTTGGAGAGCTCGTCTTTGAGTAGCTGCGGTGCGGTCGTGGCGCCTTCGCACTTCATAGCAATCATCGTTTGCGTTGCCTTGGGGAAAAGCTCATCCGGAAGCTCACGAAGCCAAGCTTTGAAGAGGGATCCAACCGTATTAATGTCGTAAAGATCAGGGATTTCGAAGAGATCGATGTCAAGTTCTGTGTCAAATCGTCGTTGCCAGTGCTTGACCTCCCTGCCACTGCCGGGTACACGGTAAAGGCCCTCTTCCTCACAACCCTTAAAGTTGAGATAATCAATTGAGCGGTATGGCAAGGCAGGCATCCAGAACTCGGTCTTGTCTCGGCAGTCTTCGAGCTTCTTCGCAATGCGGGTCTTTCTCGCCTGCTCAATGAGCGGAAGGTTGATCACCGAACACGTGTACGAATCATCAGTGATCATTTCTCTCTCGTTGGTGCTGCCGCTGCGAGTGATCTTGCTAAAGAATCCTTTCCCGGCCTTGCCAATACGATCTGCAGTGCCGCTTGATGAAGACTTCAGATTGTTGAAGATGGTAGCCCCGGCACCAGAAACTTGACTCAGCGAACCCGATGCAACAATGTTACCGTGGCTACGCTCTTTTCGCAAAGACATGGTATCAGCTTGGCGCTCAGGAGGCTGCAACCCTCCCCGGACGGTGCGTTCGGGTCGCGCAGTCGTGGTCGCAGTCGCGGTCGCACAACGGGGTGGATTCGTGGTCGTTGTTGCGCCTTGGTTGAACTCTTCAAGTTTCGCCAGACCAGTAGAGGGGCGTCGGCGTGGTGGTCTGGGTCCGGACGAGTCGTCAACTCGAATAGAGCGAGATCGGGTCAAAAGGTTTGCAAATCGTTGTTTGTTTTTCTTCGGTGCAGCGGACTCTAGATCTGTAGCGACTTTCTTGGTGCTCGTTTGCTGCGAACTATTGTTGCCTGAGAGTCCATCTGTAGGTTATTCTGTTAGATAGGGTCCATATATATCGCAAGGGGAACTCACTAGTCCTTTCGCTTCCATCCGTACGGGCAAGTTCCCCTAGAAGGTCAGGCGTTGACTCGTATTGTTTTGAAGCCATTGGTGTCTTCCGTTCCCTAGAGCTGCCTCTGCTCTTGGGATGTTCGGTGGAGTTCTCCGAGCTATCTGAACGTTGTGACTTGTGTGATGATTTCGGTGCTTTGAGGTTGCCAAAGAATGACTTCGAGGCATCGCGCGTATGCCTTGAGTCTTTGGGAGAAGGGAAATGTTGAGGGATGGCTGTGAGACCGGGTGTCGTAGGCTCGGCGGAGCCTGTGGCAGGAGAAAGTGGAAGAGTAGGGCTGGTTGCCTTGCTGTCGGAGTCTTGCATGACAGGGCGAATCGTTGCGCCTTTGAAGAGTGGAGAGCTTGATGCAGACTTGGGCGAACGGGGTGTTAAGGGGGTCGGTCCGTCTGAACTGTGGTCACCTGGCGTCACAGGCGATGAACCCTTCTCTTTCTTCGACTCAGTCTTGCACGAGCTCAGATCGAGGTTGGGCACTGTTGAAGTTCGGTTTGACATGTTGGGCGGCAATTGGACCCAGTCCAGTATTAATGTGAAGGATCGGGGGTTAAAATTTTGTGGGTTCTATGCCCCGTCACAGCTTCAGATGAATATGAATTGGCCCTTGGGCTGCTAGATATGTACTTGGTCAGCGCTGAAAGCCAAGTCACGTATGCGGCTGAGAGGCTCGTACGGGTATCAATGCTCGAGGTCTGACCGTGTAGTGGGGGGCGAAGCGACTTTCAAAGCCGAGTAGTACTGGGAGATAGGTAATGTTGTCTACCTAAACGTCAAGTGTAATGACGAAAGTAGTATGGATCAAATGAAGTATCGAGGACGTGGGATCTGAAGCGCCAGTTATAGGGTCAGCGCGAAATCAGAGACATGTGAAAGGAGAAGCAGAAGAACCAAAAAAAAAAGACAAGACAAGAGGTGAGACCGCAGGTGACATATGCAGGCGACCCCCCGAGTTAAAAGAAGCCACACCTCGACTCTTTGTTGACAGACAAGGCCAGGAACGAATCGCAGAAACAATGAACGGGTTTCCTTGATTCAGCTGATCACTCACCAAATTCCTCATGTTCTGGGGTTTCAATTTGTTTCCACCGACGTCTCCAGGTTTGTGAGATCGGGACTTGCTTAGTACAAGTTCACTTTCCCCCCTCTTTTTAGGCGCTTCGAAGTTCGGGGATCGGCAGGGCGGAAGGGGGGGCGAGATAGGAGTCGCGGTGGATCAAGGTAAACCGATGAAATAATTCAATTTGGAAGAAGGTATGATGTATGGTGTATGATGTACTCCGTAGGGGTCAGGGTTATGAAAGGTGAAGAATTGAAATTGTAAACAAAAAAAAATGTCGCCAAAGTCCAAGTGTCTCCTAATAGACTTAGCGGTACACTAGTCCGAGTAGAGACTATCAGACAAGCCACGCCAGTATTATAGAAGTCATAATTATTAGATCATATCAAAAATATCAAAATATCAAAAATCATATATATTGTTTTATTGTTTTTGGGGGTCTTGAGAGAACTTGAAACCGTTCCACATTCTGTATTATCTTTTTCCTACTTAGGCACCTAAATAATTCTATAATTTCTATGATTTCTATGGGTACAGACCACAAAAAAGAGTGGAATATCCTTTTTTCTAAAAAAAAATATCCATATCTGATCCCCCCTGAAGGCCGAAACGTCACTTTGGTAGACCCAGGGAACACCTGTGGATGATCCGAGTGTGACGGTAGAGGAGCATCATGAATATCCGTAAATGGTCATAAACGTTCATCATCATCAACTTCCGATAACAATTTAGGCTTACTCAATTGGCATTGGCTCGCATCACCCCCAAAAAAAACTCTCGGACACTGGAGCTTTGCGGGATTAGATTCTATTCGCGTCCAAAGGTACTTGATACGATTATAGTGGGCTGTACTCCGTACGGAGTACACGAATGATCGGAGCTCTCCACTTTTGTAGGTCAGAGCCACGAAATGTGTTGCCTTACGTTGCAGTCGATGTGGTCTGTCATTGGTTGATCAGGGAACCAGTGACAGTACAATAAACCAGTACCTGATTTCCATTGCCGGAAGATCCATGGTTGTATTTGTGGTTGTTTATGCCCAGGTCGCATATGCACCTAGATATAGTATGTCTCTACTCCGTAGTTATAGATATGTAATAGTCCATGATCTAGACGGAGTAAGTACTCAAGGCAATAAGCAACAATGGTTTTATCCATGTATTTAACAGAAACCTATTCATATGTATATCAGGGGTAAGAGCTAAATAAATGCACAAACATGTCCGTGTCCGAAGTTGTCGCGTCCACTTTTTTTATAAATTAATTTAGCCTGGTCTCGGATCCAACCTTGGAACCCATATTCCCGCTTACGGATAAAGACCTCACACCATGGATAACTACCTCATGTGGAGAATTCCTGTTTTAGAGACAATTTTAGAAAGTTTCCATTGCCTACGATTGTGATACGGTGTGCATTGTTGACCAAAAAAAAAAACCAAAAAAAAACCTTGTATAACATGGGAAGACTCGGAGCTACAACACTGACAATACTCCGGGGCACTATCCTATAGAGAGGATAAATATAGATACTGTAACTATAACGGCTTAAATTGTGGTGTAAACTAAAGTCCTATAGCGAACATGTCTATTTATGTTGTATGTACTATTTCTAGCACACTTTTCTGCTTGACACAGCTCTTCCAAGGTTCTTTTGCACACCGCCCTCGTTTTCGCATCTTTCCACTTGAGGTTCCATCCAATCTGAAACATGGCTGGAGATGTCAAACTAGCGCCTCGGGGACGACAGTGCTTTTGGCGTGGTGCACGGGACAGTTGAGTGGATATCATTGAGTCTCTACCAATCAAATATTGAGTACAATAGTACAGAATGTAACAGAACCTTTAGCGCCTGTCTAGGGTGGATGTATTATCAAATTGATAAAATAAACTCCAGGGCTTGGAATTAGCCGAAGCACGTGCTATCGCTATGCTCACGTGAGAGTGTATGGACTATAGATTATCCGGTGGGTTGTCCGGGAAACCCCATAACCGTATTCTTAGGTTAAGCCACAATTTGTGCATGGCAGGCATCAGTGGTGCATAAATGATCTAGCTTGCAGCTTCACCGCCTTGTGCCAAAACAATAGTTTCACGGGCTCTCAGATCTTCGATCTACTAACCTGTACATCCCTATCCAATCAGTGCTCGTCTTCTAATCATCTACCCCCATCGTTCCAAGACATGGCCCTAGTATCGGGCCCTGGTAGAGCTGGGGTTAGCCCCGCAGACTCTGAACTACACACCTCAAAGCATGTCACTTACATCAAGAACCTGGACACTGTGCGTGCTCCTTGAAAGAAAATGTTGGGTGAATGGTGATAATTGACCAACATAGAGGAAAGATGAGCTGGAATATTGGCTGACCGAGCACCTACGACTAAATGGTGTCTACTGGGGTCTCACAGCCCTCCATATTCTAGGTCATCCGGATACGTTACCTCGAGATCAGACCATCGAATTCGTCCTTTCGTGCCAAAATGATAATGGAGGCTTCGGTGCTGCCCCAGGTCATGATGCTCACATGTTGTACACCGTCTCTGCCGTTCAGATCCTCATAACTATTGATGCTGTCGATGAACTCGAGAAGCGGGGCCGAGGTGGCAAGGAGAAAGTTGGGTCTTGTACGTACTCCCTCACGTTCACTAATATCAATAATTGTTTACTAAACCATCAGTCATTGCAAAATTACAGAATGCAGACGGCTCCTTCATGGGAGACCAGTGGGGCGAAACAGATACCCGGTTCTTATATGGTGCCCTAAATGCATTGTCGCTATTGCGTCTGATGGACCTGGTCGATGTCCCCAAAGCCGTTTCTCACATTCAAAGTTGTGAAAACCTGGATGGAGCTTATGGTATTCGCCCCGGTGCCGAGTCCCACGCTGGCCAGGTGTTTACTTGCATTGGTGCGTTGGCCATCGCTGGTCGCTTGGACTTGGTAAACAAGGATCGACTCGGAGCTTGGCTCAGCGAGCGCCAGATTGAAAGCGGTGGTTTCAATGGCCGACCAGAAAAACTTGCAGATGCGTGCTACAGCTGGTGGGTTGGATCAAGCCTTGCCATGATTGACCGTCTGCACTGGATCGATGGTGAAAAGCTCGCCGCATTTGTTCTACAATGCCAGGTCAGTTGATTGTCTATTGTGTATGGTGGAATCTGTTGCTAACCCTTTTTTAGGACCCGGATGCTGGTGGCTTTGCTGATCGACCCGGAAATATGGTGGATGTGTATCACACTCACTTCAGCCTTGCAGGACTGAGTTTATTGAAGTTCAATGGTCTCCAAGAAATAGATGCTGTTTAGTGAGCTATGTTCTTTCTAGCTATTGGGTGATTTGCTAACTTGAATGAATAGTTGCATGCCTAAATCAATCACTACCAAATGCCTTGCAGGGTAATTGATCAGTTGATTAATGGATGGATCAATGATCAATCCATCCATAATGAACCCTCCCGCAATCTAATAACCCATCGTTCTTCTCTATAGACTATGGGATACAATGCGGGAGGAGAATAATCACCACGTTGACTTATTCCGCTTCATATCCCCCTACAATGGCCAAAGAGCTGTTAAGAAATCGTGGGACATACACATTGTATACAGATTGTGCACCTAAAGATAATGATGAAGATGAATGAAAAGTTGTTTGAGCTCAATGACATCCCGTGACCGACCCGTGGACGCTCCTTCCTCGGATGTCAATAGCTGATTGATAACGAAAGCAGTCAGAACCGTCCGCCTTGTTGACGTGTTTATAACGCCCATCCTCCTCCATCGCTCCTTCACCAGCTTCATTCACACCCACCTTCTTGGCATTTGACACTTTGGTTGTTTTGCCCTTTCCATTTACATCTCATTCTATTACTTTGCTGCTTCCTGCGGGGCTTGCATCATGGATGACTCTGTCCTCCTATGCAGCATCTGTCCTGGGCAACCCCAGTTCAGCGATGTTTCCCACCTGTTGACCCATGCTGCCTCCAAGGCTCATCTAGCCAGCCACTTCAAGCTCAAGCTCCGCACCGACGATCCTAACGCAATCGAGCTTCTCAAACAGTACGACGACTGGTTTGACGCCAATGGCTTTGCGAAGCAGCTGGCTGCTCGCATGGCCAGCAAAGAGATTCGGAAGAAGAGAAAGTCGGATGAAGCATTGACTTCACAGACTGCCAAACGCACAAGAAGCCAAGCATCCAATTTCGAGCCTGAGGGATCTAGCACTGTCTCAGTTCCAACCACCCCAATCCCTGATTGCCTCGATCCCCGCCTGGCCGAGTCCAACAATGACAAACAGCAGCATGCGGATACAACCGTCACACCAACTACGCCAAACCAATTGGCTGCAACGAACAACAATGCGAAATCTCGATCGGGCCCTGTCCTCCGCTCAATGCGATCGTCCAATGGCACAAATTCAAACGGATTGCAACCAGTGGATGCTTCTGGACTCGGCAATGAAAGCAGACCATTGGCTTTGCCTGTGACACCGATACAGCGCCGACGTAAACCGGACCCCTTGGAAAGAACCTGGACTTCCGCCAGAGATACCCCTGATCCTTTTATCGACTCCGGTGATCAGACTCAGGCATCGGGTGATCCCGAGACGGACAAGACTCGGGCTGAAGAAATCGCAAGACTGAAGGGAGTTCTGTGGCCAGGCATGGATATTTTTGATTCCGCTACGGTGCAGATGCGTCGTCGGCGCAACCAGAAGAAGGATAGTGCCGTGTTGAAGAACATGGAAATTACTTCTTCGCTCGTGGAGCCAACCGAACTGGTCTTTTCCCCACACGGAACTTTGTTGAAGGAGCGTGTAATCACGGGTAATGTGGAGGAATACAGTCCACTGAAAGGAGAGACTCCAGTTCCCAGGCGAGGCCTCACTCGTACCAGGAGTACTCGTTTGACTAAAGCCGACCCCAACGTGCCCCGAGCTGTGGACAGAAAGCGACAGAAAGCCGACAAAGACCGCAAGAACACGGAAGAAGAAGAGAAGGTCAAGGAAGAACAAAGGTCTCCCCGCCGCTCGCGCCGCGCAGCAGACCGTACTCACTCTTATGCTGGCGACGATGACGAGTTTGGTTTCACTGTTAATACCTTTGGCAAGCGGCCGAGGGGTGGCTTCGACGTTTTTGTTGACGAGGAAAAAGAAGAAGAGGTTAAAGCAGCTTATCAGGAACCGGGGTACCGAACGCAGTTTGACACATTGACCCCCACTCGCCTTGTTTTGAACGGAAAGACGAACACCGGCATTCATGCCTCGAGAATTGGGCACAAACCCGTTGACAAGGAAAACATGGAACCTATTCTGAACCCCCAAGGCCGAATTGGCCCCCACGATTGGCAGTCCCCATTTGCCAATCGCACTAACCCTGACGACTTTGGATACGGCCCTCCATACCTTCCCGATCTTGGCGATTCATACAATCCATACGACAACTTTGACAAGGCTGGGTATCGATTCAACCCTCTGCAAGTCCCCTCGAAGCATCCTTTCTATGACAGCCACTACGAAGAGGAGCATGAAAGCACTGCAGCCCATAATGGCTGGCTTTCAATGGAGCAGACGGTTCCATCCGAAGGAACCATCCCGGAAGACGACCACATGTTTCATGCCTACTACTTGACTACTGATGCGAACTAAACCTCACCAACCTGTTGATCAACCCCAGATGAATCTGCTGGTCAACCCTGCGACACAGCAATACTACGTGATGTTTCCCGAAATGACAGAAGGTGTTATGGATATCCAGAACCGAAAACCCAGACAGTGACAGTGGTAGCTTTACCATGATTTGCCCTCACCCGACGACCGTACCTTGTTCACACCCAGGCTGATTGCTATCTTTCATCAATTGTGATTATCCATGGGGGTGTCCATTTGTATTTCTCATCCTTGTTGGGTTGTTTGATATGCTGTACAATATCATGATTAGCCAGTATCAATATGAAGAATGTGCATTATGAATGTTTTCCGTGCCCTAATGTAGAAGAGAAAAAAAGGAATGTGCTTTAAATGTTTCCCGTGCCTTAATAGGGAGAAAGAAAAAAAGAAACAAGCTGGTTCCAGAGGGGGTCGAACCCTCGACTTTGACGTTATTAGCATCACACTCTAACCAACTGAGTTATGGAACCGAGTATGTCTGATTGTTGATTTTTACGCTTATGTTCGAAAAGCACAAGAATCTATGAAAAGAGAAAAATTAGGAAAAAAATAAATAAGCTGGTTCCAGAGGGGGTCGAACCCTCGACTTTGACGTTATTAGCATCACACTCTAACCAACTGAGTTATGGAACCGGATTATGTTTGATTGTTGAGTTCTGACATTATATTCCAAAACCAAGTTTTTTATTAGTAGTATTTATTATATGCCTTAATCCATCCTCTTTTAAGAAAGAATTTAAAGAACTTTAGATAAAGGTGGTACTGTAATAACTGGTTATACATCGGCCGTGGATATATATATAGATTAGATATGTTTTTAAAGAAAATTTATAGCGGTATAAACATCCGGTGACTTGGTTAGAGAGACTATGATACATTTCAAAAAGTTGGCATTGTAAACCATTCATCTTAGAGGTCCTCTTGTCTTGTACAGCTCCAAGGCTGTTTCGGACCTTTTTACCCTGGTTTTTCTCTTGTAGTCCCTGTATGTACAAGCACCCTAATTTCATACTAAGTCAAAGAAATACATACCGAGGATATCTCGAAATGCCGCACAAGCACAAGCTAACCCCATATATAAATATATGACATACACTTGCTAAGTCCCACCTCTGCAGGGAGAATCAAACAACTGTTCTCTCGGTGTCCCAACCCATAATCATCATATGGCACCGACCATTGAGCGGATATGCACCTTCAATCACGTACTTCCTGTAATGATAATACCCACAGAACCTTCACTGACCAAAATATAGGCTTCATGGGTTATGGTCGACAGTCAATCATTGACTACGACTCAACTTGGTTGGAGACGTTTGAGTCTGTGTTCTGACTTCAACTCAATGCTCCTTGGCCCTCGACGAATATCATCTATAACCGTTCTTCGACGTTGTTTATAACGATGATGCAGTCTGTACTCGAGCTCAGTATGAGCGAATTCCTTAAAGATTTACGTCCTGGGAATGTCGCCGAAGTTCCTCACCAGGTGAAACCCCCCCCTTTCAAAGAGCAAATAAGCTATGCTATGACCTCTCCCGATTTCTCGTGTCTCGTCTTAAGGTATTTACAGCTACGGGATCGTGAATAACCAATGTAACAATTATGGCAATAATGCACCCCTTGTATTTGAAGATAACCGCTCGTCATGAACAATGAGGCGCACCAGACAAAACCACGCTTATTGCTGGTTTTGATGGCTTCAGACAGCGAGATATAGATGCTGTTCCATATCAAGTGCTATCCTTGGTTTTTTTTTTTTTTATGTACTGATTTGGTCCCGTATTCTCCAACCACGAGAGTGAGAGTATGGACACAGTATGCACTACACATCCATATAAATATATAACCAGCTACTACCCACATTTCAATCAAATAATGAATCACACAGTAGATTTAGCTCATAGGATACGGGAAACTAGCATTTACCTAATATTATGACTGATTACAGGTTGCTAAAATCACTGGAAAGCATACATCCCACCGTAAGCAGAGCTGAGCTGATTGACTGATTATTGTCTGGTCGTACCTCACCAAGGCGTCATTTGCACCCATCTGAACTGTACCCGCATGATCTACTCATATTATAACCCCATAGGAAGGCGGCTGAGCTGCCAGAAGTTTAAGTTGTACTAAGCTATTTTAGGGAAACTACAAAGGTCAGTGGAAGATAAAATCATCCAGGCAAGTCAATTCCAAGGCTAGAGTATCATCGGTAGGGGAAGGAGGATGTGGTGATGACGAGTCTTGTGCCTAGAGGAGACACGATGAATAGAATTCTCCATGATCATACGTATCTAGAGTAAATATCAGTGGATAGATGCCCTACAAGACGAATAGAAAGAACTCATACGTACATATGTATTGCCTAAAGCTGCCTAGTAGTCACGTAGATACCTGGTCAGGTTTCTTCCCTTTTTGGGCGACGGACAAGTCGTCACCCCACCTGCAGTTCCCCCATCGCCTTCAGCCACTAGGAAGGTATAAATACCCCCTCCCCCCATTTCTCTTTCCTCTTTCTTCTTCCTTCTTCAACACCCCGGGTCCACATTGCACATCGTGGTCCCCCACTATCCCGACGCCGGGTAAGTGCCGCGGTCCAGGTTAGTCTGACAGTAGATTGGGGCTTCGGCTCTAGTCTAATGGCACGAAGCATGTCGTTCGTGGCCCGGACTCGTTCCCCCCACGACCTCTGTGGATACAGACCGTACTTTCCTGGGGTCTCCACTTCCTGTGAGCTGAATTCTGTGCTCTTTGAGCACGGGCAAATTTTTGGAACTTATCGTACAGAGACAGCGCTCTGTTGTCCGAGGAATTCTCCGAGGGCATTCTCTTCTCTTGAAGGTTCCTTCTTTCATGGTCCCTTCATGACTATACTTTGTGTCTCTTGCCTCTGAATACATATGTGCTTCATGCCTGATGACCGTTGCACTCAGTACTTGATGCTTTGTGGTCTTTGTTTATTTGTTCCCATAAAGCTATACAGATGGCTTCATGGCAGTTCTCTCATTCATGTCAAGCTATCATTAACTCTTGCCCCCCTGCCCCCACCCCCCTCTCTCTTTCGAGGGTCGTAGATGTTTACGCTCAACAGTAACAATACACATTCACTCATGTAAATCTTAATCATATCGATCCTCACTCCTTGTACATGGACCTGTGGACATATACCTTTTCTCTTGTAATACAACTTTGACTCAAGTCGTTCTTAGTTAATGCAAATAACTATTCCCACTGTGAACTAGGGGTACAGATGAGCTAGAGATAGGATGGACCCCTTGGGCATATTCGATGGGACTGTCATAGAAACAGCCTTTGATGCTCAAGTCAATGCTTCAAGTTGTGGATATTATCTTATTCCTAGCACATTTCTGTCTGATATCTGATAACCTGGAAGATCAAGCATGATGATCTGGGAACGCCCTCCCGAGGGACAGGTCCATACTAGTGCTGAGTCAGCAACCAATTAACGCCCCAGCGCGTTCCGTACGCGTCGAGCTCCGAGTAAAATGCGGAGAACTCACATGGAACTCGATTGGAAGCCTTCTTAGCCTGAGATCAAGCTGAGATGAAATATCCATGTATTGAATTCCATTGAAGCCCATCTCCCCCAACCAAACCCAGAACCCCTACGTCCAACGCCACTTCCACTTCGCATACTTGCGGTGGGAGCAGTTGGAATTATCCTTCGTCAAGATGGCACCTCATTCCTCGCAGTCCTCCGCACCCTCTCCATCGTTGAAACGAAAGCAAGCAAGCATCTCCAGCTTCTTCACCCAGAAACCCGCATCCTCGGCCACGCCAAAAGACTCCGCACCGACCCCGGCCAAGGCGCCCAAGAAAAGACAAGCGTCGCCAGTCAACAAGATCGAGCCGAAGCAAGACGATACCACCCTGGCAGATGACGATGACGATGATGACGAGGATATTGTAGCACCAGCGCCAAAGCGAGCTAAGACCACTGGCACAGACGCGGAGGAGCCAATCCGAGTTGCGACCAGCGTACACTTTGAGCACACCTCCCAGGCAAGCAGCAGCCAACGCACCGATATCTTCAAGTTCCAGAGCTCCCCTGCTGTTGCGCCAGTCCCCACAGAGGAGGAAGATCCAGAGCAGGAACAACGGAAAAAAGAGAAAGAGAAACTCCACCAGCAGTTCGTCCGAAAGCTCGGTGGGTCAGACTGTCAGGTTGGGATTGGGAGAATCGCAGTGAGCGATGCAGCCAGCGCGGAGGCCGACGCTGCAGAGGCCGAGGAAGATGATGAGCCTGCACCACCACCCCCGACTAAAGGCAAGGGTGCGAAGAAGACCACGAGCAAGCTCACACCCATGGAGAAGCAGGTCATTGAGATCAAGCGCCAGAATGTGAATACGGTCTTAGTTATTGAAGTGGGATACAAGTTCCGGTTCTTCGGAGAGGATGCGCGCATTGCGGCCAAGGAGTTGGGAATCGTGTGTATCCCAGGGAAATTCAGATTCGACGAACGTGAGTACCTCTTGCATGCCATGCCGAAAACATACTAATGCCATGACCTACCGCAGATCCATCCGAGGCGCACATCGGCCGATTTGCTTCGGCCAGTATCCCCGTGCACCGATTACACGTACATGTGAAGCGACTCGTTACAGCCGGCCACAAGGTCGGCGTGGTGCGACAGATCGAGACGGCTGCGCTCAAGGCTGCGGGTGATAATCGCAATGCGCCATTTGTTCGCAAATTAACCAACCTCTACACGAAAGGAACCTATATCGATGACGCGGAAGGTCTGCAGGGTCCTGCGCCGGCGGCGGGAGGTGCCTCCCCTGCCACCGGGTACATGCTCTGTATGACGGAGACCAATGCCAAGGGCCCCGGGAATGACGAGCGAGTCCATGTCGGGATTGTCGCTGTCCAGCCGGCCACAGGTGACGTTATCTACGATGACTTTGAGGATGGTTTCATGCGGAGCGAGATCGAGACACGACTATTGCATATCGCTCCCTGTGAGATTTTGATTGTTGGGGAAATGTCTCGAGCTAGCGAAAAGCTCGTGCAGCATTTATCTGGAAGCAAGATGAATGTCTTTGGGGACGCCGTGCGCCTCGAACGCGCCCAGAAGAAGAAAACCTCCGCCGCTGAGGCACACAGCCATGTGTCGGGATTTTATGCAGGAAAAATGAGGGCTACCAGTACCGAGGAGGATACGCAAGCTGCGAAGTTGCTTCAAAACGTCCTTGGCCTCCCGGAACAGGTGACTATCTGTTTGTCTGCTATGATCGAACATATGACCGAATATGGGTTGGAACATGTGTTTGATCTCACAAAGTATTTCCAACCCTTCTCGGCTCGTTCGCATATGCTTCTGAACGGAAACACGCTGGTCAGTCTAGAGATCTACCAGAATCAGACAGATCATTCGACAAAGGGTAGTTTATTCTGGACCTTAGATCGGACGCACACGCGATTCGGACAACGCATGTTACGGCAATGGGTGGGCAGGCCTTTGCTGGACAAAGTGCGCCTCGAGGAGCGGACGAATGCCGTGGAAGAGCTTATTGATCCTGCGCGAGCGGTTCCGGTGGAGAGAGTGCGAGGGTTGCTACACAAAGTCAAGAGTGATCTTGAAAAGAGTTTGATCCGCATTTACTATGGAAAGGTAGGTAATACTTCTGCGATGACCACACCTGTACTGATTTTGATCCAAGTGCGAACGACCCGAACTCCTCACTGTTCTACAAGCTATGCAGATGATTGCAATGGAATTTGCAGATATCAAATCACCTGCCCAGACGGGCTTTCAATCATCGCTAGTGAGCGATGCCATCGCCTCCCTGCCCACGATTCGAGCGTCTGTCGTCAAGTTTTTGGATAAGATCAACATGCATGCTGCGCGAACCAATGACAAATATACCTTCTTTCGCGAAGCGGAGGAGACAGAGGAGATCGGTGAACTCAAGTTGCAAATTGGAAACACTGAACATGGGTTCTTGGAACACCGCAAAGAGGCAGCATCCACAATCGGGAGAGGCAAAGTCGAATACTCGACAGTCTCTGGGATTGAGTATTTGATCGAGATCGAAAACAACTCCCCAGCACTCAAGCGCGTGCCAGCATCGTGGGTCAAAGTCAGCGGCACAAAAAGAGTGTCCCGCTTCCACACGCCAGAAGTCATCCAGCTTATCCGCGAGCGTGATCAGTACAAAGAAGCCCTAGCAGCAGCCTGCGACCAAGCATACAAAACCCTCCTAGCTGATATTGCAGCGCAGTACCAGTCCTTCCGGGATTGCATCCAATCCCTCGCAACCCTCGACTGCCTATTATCTCTCGCAGACATAGCCCAGCAACCGGGATATGTCAAGCCGGAATACACAGAAGAAGCAGGCCTCCACATCGAGCAAGGCCGACACCCAATGGTCGAGCAACTCCTCACAGACACATACGTACCCAACGACACGAATCTCCAACACGCCGGGACGCGCGCCCTCCTCGTCACCGGACCCAACATGGGCGGTAAATCCAGCTACGTGCGACAGGTAGCACTAATCGCAATCATGGGCCAGATCGGATCCTACGTCCCAGCAGCTTCCGCCCGACTCGGTCTTCTAGATGCCGTCTTCACGCGCATGGGAGCCTTCGACAACATGCTCGCCGGCGAATCAACCTTCATGGTCGAACTCTCCGAAACAGCAGATATCCTCAAACAAGCCACGCCTCGATCCTTGGTTATTCTCGACGAGCTGGGCCGCGGTACATCGACGCATGACGGTGTCGCTATTGCGCAGGCCGTGCTGGATTATATGGTTCGGTCGATCCAATCTCTGACCCTTTTCATTACGCATTACCAGCATCTCTCGCGGATGGTGCATTCCTTCCCGGATCAAGCTCTCCGTAATGTCCATATGCGGTTCACGGAGACGGGTAACAAGGACAAGGAAGGGGAGGGGGAGATTACGTTCCTCTACGAGGTTACTGAGGGAGTTGCGCATCGTAGTTACGGGTTGAACGTTGCGCGGCTGGCGAACTTGCCCTCGACTGTTATTGACGTCGCCCGTCAGAAGAGTGCTGAGCTGGAAGAGTCTATCCGGCGGAAGCGCTTGGCTGGGCTTGTGGGGGCGGTTGGTCGGGTGCTTGATGATAAGAGTGGTCTCGATGGAGAATCTGCTGGTGCTGATAGCCTTCTTAATAGGCTTATGACTAGTGCGGAGCAACTGTAGTTTTACATCATGCGGGCATTAGGAATTTTCGGTTGTACAGTTACAGTTACATATACACCGGGTTTTAGGCCGAGATGGCTTTCATTTTCCGCTTCAGTGCTCACCCTGTACCGCTTTTTCCCCACTGAGTAGACTGGTGAGGCTAGCGGGAAACATTAGTGACTTCACTTTGCTAGGGGGCTAGGGGGTTACATAGTAATAGAAGTACGTAGTTATCGTTCCTAGCCGCTAACGCTGTGAAGGACTGATGTATTGTTACCGGGATAATTTATTGGAAATACAATTACTATAAGAGGCTCAATAGGTTTAGGGGAGTGGAGAATGGGTTCGACTAACAGTTCAAGGGGATTCCTTTCAAGATAGCCCTAATTTTGTTCAAATTGAAGTTAGGTGGCTTGCTAATCGATATATAAATTGTGATTATGTCTGGTTTGAATGATTTAGGCTTATGATGCATAATATTCCCGGAAATTCACATAATCGGGTTCCATAACTCAGTTGGTTAGAGTGTGATGCTAATAACGTCAAAGTCGAGGGTTCGACCCCCTCTGGAACCAACTTGATTTCTTTTTTGTTTTTTGGAATTTTAAATCCCATCATAGTCTAGTCTCTCTCACCGGGTCATCGAATATTTATACTGCTATAAAATTAGATTAAGTAGGAAGATTATATTTAGGATATATAATAGTATTTATTACGTAGCTTAATCCATGGGGCATTGGAGGACGCGGCTTCGGACAAGCTCTGAGTGTTCATAGCCCATATATATATTGGCATTCTGCCTTTACGGGTAAATATTCGTTATATCGAAATTTTCATTGAATTTAGGGTTCCCTACATGGCCCTCTGAGAGATGGACCGATCATCAATCTATTTTATAATACTGTGCTGTACTTTTAATTTAGATAACGGTATAATCCCCACATAGTATGGAGTTAAAATAGTGTAAATCATGCCTTTAACAGAGGGAATTGATATACGTATCCCCCTACCTGGGGCACCAATACCTGGTAGGTATATTAGGCGCTTGGCACGACTATTCTCAAATCCTCACATATCTAATGGACGGTGGGTACTTTATCTCCTAGTTAGTAAAGTAGTAGAGGAAGGCAGGGTATAGGCTAAGGCTCTATATTATATTGGGCCAGTGATTCGATTTTGATGCTAGTAGGACATAATGTATATATATAGCTATAACTAGGTAAATCTTCCCGTTTAAGGTTGTATATTTTCAAAACCTCGGCTTCGACGATTGAAAGCTGTTACACAATGGAGGGTTCTCTAATGCCGAAGATAATGGTGATATTCCTTGGGGTTACTAGCTACTGATATGGACCCTGGCTTAGTGGGTTAGGTGACCCGCTAGCCACTGGTGGTCAACTAGTCATCTGGCTAACGTGCTAAGTGCAACAAAAGCATTCTCCTTCCGCTGACGACTTTGTTAACCTCTTAAATAAAATCATCGGCATAATGTGGCCATTCCATACAGCTCACTTTAGTCGTGCGTATGTGATTGCTGGTTGTCTGCCTTCACACCACTAGCGCTACTCGTTCGTGTAGTTGGTCTTCCGCGGTGCTCCTTTTTCAGTGCGACTCACATCCCAACGGCGACAAAACGAGCGAGTCTCGGTGAGAGTGATACCCTCTAGCATGTCAACTAGCGTGTTTATTTTCATAGCGGCCTTGCTCCCAGAGCTTTGAATCCATTCATCGACTTCATTACCGGAAGAATTGTAGCCTTTGATCGATATTGCAAGTCGACTCGCTGGATCGCAGGGCATTGCTTCAGACGCGTAGCGGTGAGAAACCGCTATCTCATAGAGATGAAATTGGACAAAAATTTTACTATCAGGTGACATGCTAAGTGATTGAGGTAGAGGAATATTAAATTTCCCACATGTGAAATAACCACGATCACGGCCTGGAGCACAACGTATAGTTCTCTCTTTGCCCTCGACCTGATAGACTTTCATCCTATCAATGGCTCTCTTTTCGTTGATATCCCAAGCCTGCTGGAGCTGCCTCTGATTGTTCTCAAACCAATAGCGGCGTAGCCGCGGGTCGGGAGAGTTCCTGAGATCGTTATACGAAGCTGTAGCTTGCCGCGCCCATGATCGAACGGCAGGGTCATCCGACCGTATCAGTGCTTCGAACCCTGCTCGGTCAAAAACTTCTTTTCTTGCCGGCAAATTCTCGTCATGAAACCTCTGCCATATGGGCGGTACGACGTTGAGATGGCGGTCAGCGGATGAACGGTCCGCAGATGGAGGCAAATATGTGTCGAGGTCCTTGGCAGTGAGGGTTCTGAACAAACAGGCCATCCACATCTCTAGCAAGTTCAGTAGGCATTGTTCATACCTAGATAGATTCTGTCCTTCGGCTTCACCGCTAAATACCGCAAGTATAACGAACTCAGAACACATGTCTTCTTGCGAATCCCAAACGTGATACTGAAGGCTGGGATGTTTTCTGCGATATAGCCTATCATTGTGATCTGCTATCCTGTTTCCCAAGTTTTTTGCTTGGCCAACGTACAGGCAAAAATGCTGGGGATCATTCGGGGGCCAGAGAATATGCATGTAAATGCCAGCGGCAGTTGTTTTGATATCCCCACCAATCGACCGCAATCTAGCCAAGAGCTTATTAGAATCTGCGGGCAAATCCCGTGAATCTCAAGACATCCACTTACCCATCCAGGGAGAACAGCCCCCCATCGCTAACAAGTCTCACACCAGGCGCGAGGTTATTCTCAAGCTCTGCGCATATGTCCACAGTTGAATGCCGCTCCAGGACCTCTCTGTAACGGTTGGAATGGAGCTCATTGACTTTCAGGAGTAGATGTTCGGAATAATTCTGTCGATCAACCGGTATGAGGTCCAAGGGACGTGGAAGCCTCGCTTCTATCCGCACATCAAAGCCACCGGTATTTCGTTCCAAGACCATCTGTGTCTGTCGCACTGGACTCTTGGGCCGTGAGTTAGCTTCAATGGCTGCTGAAACACCGCTGTCGTTCTCCATTCTATCTGCTGTTTCAAACCATGAATTCCGTCTCAACATAGTGAATGGAGATGTTTTCTGTGCCCGAGAGGTGGATTCATGGACACCACGCTTTCCTTGCCGATGTAGCTCCGCTCCTCGATATGAACCTTCCAATCTTCGTCTCTCTGCTCCTTGGCTGTTTTAACGGAAGGGCCTCGGTTCAAGTTGGAGGGCTGCCGCTGTGTTCGGTTCAAGCAGAAGTAGAAAACATCGATAGTCTTCACGTACGCATATCCTTCAGGACCTTCTTCTTCCATACCAAAAGGCTCACCGAGAGGGTCGTCAAAGTTGTCCTTGAACTCGTCAAGCAATCGCCCCACAACCTGAATACGGACTGTCTCTTCAGAAATTGTCTCTTCGATCGCAGAAGTGGGTAGAGCATTTGCATCAATCTTAATATCAAAATCATCAACAAGGAAGTAGACCATGTCTTTTAGAAACGGTAGAAAGCGACAGGTACTTGTGTTTCTCTGAAAATATTCCATGTAAGCCTGCACGGCTTCATCACTAGGGGTATCCATTATATCCCTGTGAGATGCTTAGGCAGTCACATTAGTTGTGTTGCGAGCGTGGTATGGAGTTGTTTCAATGAGAAGTAGAAAAAAATATGTACGTATTGATTGTAAAGAAAGCTAGAAACGGAGAAGAAAGGAAAGAGAAGCCCTGCAGCACCGAGACTAGGGTTTTTCGGGGTGTATGATTCGGTGGAATCGATGATATTGACGGAATCGGAGGAATCGAGGTGAATCTTGACGAATCCGAATCCTGTGGTGTGGAGCGTGGTGGTGGAGAGGTAGGTGAATATATATATATAGGGAGGCTCTCTGGGAGGCTACCTTGAGGCCATGTTTGCCACTGTGTTTGTGTCGGTCTGACCTCGGATTCCGGTGTCAATGGCAACCAATATGCAGATTTCAAAGAGCTTGCTACTGGGGTAATCTCCCTCTCTCTAGCATCTCTACCCCCCCAAATACCCAGATGCAGATCCAGATCTGCATTTGCATCTGGAGCTTCACCTTGCTTAGTATGCTCAGTTTCATCTTGAAAAGCTATCCTTCCTACTCACATTGGTGTATCTAGTATGGCTGAGATTTTACTTTGTGCTTCACCCAAAGTGAGAACTGTGGGATTTTCATCATTGATCAGACTACTAATCGCTGGACCTTCTTACAGGTCTAGATCCGGTCCATATCGACGACTTTAGTTAAATACAGCATCTTGTGCCTTCTTGTGTGGGAATTATACTTTATACAGGTTTTTGGATACGTATCTAACCAGATATTCGATCTCTACACCCGGTGACATCCTTCCTGTCTGGCTGCACCCGCTTGATGATCCTCGACTATACTAAGAATCCATATAGTCAGATTTGACAGGTTAACGATCTCATCTTTGACTCCGTTAGGGGCGTATCAACTCCTTTTATTGTATAATCCACTAACCATTTACCTTCGTATGAGTCCGATTTGGCATATATACAGCAGCATATGTAGCTTCTAGCCACAATTCGTTCGGAAGCTTAGTGTCGGATTTTAGTGCTTGATCGGTACGGACGATAATTCCTCCCGATCTCTCCGCGGCACGTTCATCCCTAGTAAACCAGGTGAAGCATACTCTATAGTACAATCTTCATTTTCGCTCATGAATTCAACCTCGTTCCCAGCGCTCCGCTCGTTGTTATAGTGAATACATGGATCTTAACATTTAGCCAGTTTCTCTTTACTACCATCAGAAGCTTTATATCCGGCTGTATAAGCCAAAGAAGCTTCTGATCCTAGTATGTCTTATATGCTATATACTAACTATCAATAGTCTCAAGTTGGTTCTTCCTGGCATTTGCGAATACCCCCGCTCTTTATCATCAATCCATAGGATATCAGATTACTATAGAATTGAGGTGAGTACTTGATATCGTACAGTTCCATTTCTACTAGCTTGCTTGTGGTAGGTCTGACCATAGATCACTAAAGTGTCTCTCCCTACAACCCAGGTTTCGGTATTTCCTACACAAACAGCTCTCTATTGCTACAAATGTGGACTTGGGCGCCGCCGGTATCTACCACCCACCGTTTGTCAAGTGGTACCGGGTTGGGATTCATATACTGGTTAGTGGATAAGAAGGCAAATGCTTGACTGTCGAAGGTTAAATTTGCTTGCTAATGTGCTTCTCTCCCCCATTCGGTCTTCATCTGGTGTTCAGACTCTTCTCGATGACGTTTGTCAACGTACGCTCCCTAGTAGGTAGGGTCAAAAAAAAGAAAGAAATGACAAAAAAGAAATCAAGTTGGTTCCAGAGGGGGTCGAACCCTCGACTTTGACGTTATTAGCATCACACTCTAACCAACTGAGTTATGGAACCGGATTATGTTCAATTGTGGATTTTGACCATTATGTTCGAAAACCACATTTTTATCTAGTGCTTATCAAAATAGGCACCAAAATAGGCATCTAATCTATAACATCTACCTGCCTATAACCAGCTATTATAGTACCACCTTTATCTAAAATTCTTGATCTTTTTTCCCCTTCTTAAACGAGGATGGGTGAGGCTATAACCGTGCCAAGCGCCCAACGCACACCCCTGTCACACTGTGTATTGATACGCCCCAGTAGATAACCATTTTCACCTGATAACCAATCTACAATTTAAGTATCTTTTGTATGCCTTTCTTATACAAACGATACTTATATACCTTGTACTATGTAGACACTATATTAAAGAATAATATTTAAAAAACGACACTACGTTATGAAGTTATATAGAGAGATTATACTACGTGCTTTTTTTCTTTGAGTCTACTTGATATTCCTTACCAACCTATTATTAAATGAAATAGACTTCCTTTAAACTATATATCTCTGCTTATATCTTCCCTAACTAGTTCGAAAGTTGAGAAATTTTGCATAGTGTCTATAAGGTATAAAAGAACCATCTGTATAAGAAAGGCATTAAATTGTAGATTGGTTATCTGATGAAAAATGGTTATCTACTGGGCGTACCAATACACAGGGGTGTGTTGGGCGCTTGGCACCGTTATAAATATTTGATGACTCGGTTAGAGAGATTATGATGGAATCTTTTTTAAAAAAAAGATAAAAAATAAGCTGGTTCCAGAGGGGGTCGAACCCTCGACTTTGACGTTATTAGCATCACACTCTAACCAACTGAGTTATGGAACCGGATTATGTGATGATGCCGAGAATTTGCATATATCAATATTTTGCTATATGTTTGGGGTATATTGGGCCTCATTATGCTAGTGTTGACCCGTAAAGATACTTATCATCCAAGCGAATATACATTCTTATACTACTTAGGCCTTGACAAGCACTACAGCACCAAGCAAATTCTGCTGCTATTACTTCGCCTTCGAGTAGACTACTATCACAGAATAGATGGCTGATATATGATCCACATATCACATGATTATGTTGCCCTATGTTGTACTCCGTAATACGCATCTGTAAAATACCATATTAAATACTACGCTAATTTATACGCTAAAATATATAAGTGGAGGTGGGCTAATCCCACCTCACGTACTCCGTACATAGTTGGGCCGTTGTAGGCTTTTATTTTAGGCCACAATGTCCGTATGCCTAGTTACTAAGTATAGTCTAAGTACCTAGATACTCACCAAGTGATCACCCTATGCTATGAAATACTTAGTGAGTAGGACCCTGAGCGCCTTTATAAAGTGGCGGCTCCATCGGGAAATATTCTTCCTGCCTAGCTCCTAGCAATCTGACTTGAGCTGTAGCCTATGTACATACATGTAGACATAAAAAAAAACATTGGACCCCTATCGGTTAGTCGACTGATCCACCCTATGAACTCTATGGGCCCGCATTACCCTGAAATATTCCTAGGAAGCGTCGTTGTTGAAGCTGATGCTTGCGTAAGAGAATTGTGAGTTTGGGGAAAGCCACGGAATCCAATACCAGTGACCTTTATGTATGTATGCACATACGTATTTGGGAAATGACTGAGAATGTATTGGGTCATTCCATTGATGCCTGGTTGTGTAGGCTTGTTTGCTTGCGGGGTGATGGCTTGTTTGCCAGATTCAGGGTATAAATATGTACTCTGCTTCCTCTCCCCCTCTCTTTCCCGATCTGTATAGCAGAAGCTATAACATAATCTGTAGTCCCAAATAGTGAAGGCCTTACTTTCAGCGTGGAGCCTTCGCCCAAGGGTCGATACTTTTATCGTTGCTATTCTTCAACCAGTGCCGGTGCACTAAGATGTGGGAAATACCCCCACGTCCCTAGAATGCTATCCCAGGGGCAGCTGCTTCGTGAATTCAGCAACCACATGATTCTCCGTCCCGTTGAAGCGCTATATCGCGCCTTGGAAAAATGATACGCTTCGCAGCAAGACCCGGAGGACCCAGAAGAGATATGGATCGCGATAATATTCGTGCCGGATGACGCCAATACGAAGCTTCACCATGCTCGCAAACTTGCACAGCAGCTCATGGACAGCGAAGACGCAAATGCTTTTGAATACGAGTATTTGTTCGAACGGGAAATCCCGAGGAGCTACCTGGAGCACAGCGTATCGCTCAAAGAGGTATTCAAACGTGGACGAAGCGACGGGATGCTCCTCGATGAAGAAGGCTCTTTTCCAAGCACTCTGGAAGAATTCCGGAAGGTGATAATGAGCGCAATATTGTCAGACGTTTACGACGCCGGTCGTTGGCTAGGAGGCATCGCCCGAACTTTCGGTGCCAGGGCACCTGCGTATGAGATCGCGAACAAGATATTTTCAGATTCCCTTGGAAGTTTTGGGCACATTGATCAGAATCGCCAATATGTCGATGTGTATTGGGCAAACGATGGAGAAGACCTTGAATGTCACGGTGGTATTGAGTTTGGGAGCATATGCGATATTGAAGACGGAATCAAGGATGAGCTCGATTCCTGGCTTGGTATTTGAATGAAGAGCTAGCTAGGGTTTTGATGTGGTTCTCAATGCTGGTCATTCTTTTCTTACTTTGATCCATGTCTCTGGACATTATACATAATATAAACACGACATCTTTTTAAATGTCCCTTTGACTTTCTCAGTTTTATAGGAAGAAAGACGAACAGGCGCGTAAGACGTACAGAGGTTCCAATTTATACCAAAGCACATGGCACAGTTACCGTCTACATTCATGTACTTGGCAGACATGCCTTGGGAACCCCAGACAGCAGTCAAACCCCGGAATATCTATCTGATCTAGAAACCCACATAGACTACGCTGGCCAGATGTTCTACGAACGCTTTCAAAACCTCGACCTCGACAAGGCTGAACTGGAAGATTAAGTTTTCAAACTTTTTTTGGATTCCATTGTTCTTTTTGTCGATCGGGGTCCGGTTCGAATCGGCGTTTGTCTTTTCTAAGTACCAGTAATGGGGGGAATCTGGTACGAGGAAGAAAAGAGAGGAAACAACATCACAACCTCGTTTGTCGCATTGAGCCCATGCAAGCACGCCTAGATTGACGTGTGTGTATGTAGTAAAACACCAAGATCGAAACCAGACCAGACCGTACCACAAGTCCACTAACCAGCCCTCGCGCAAGAACCTGATTTCGTTTTCTCGTATCAATAAAAAAAAAGGCTTTCTATTATCTTTTTTGCGCTCTCTGCTCCTCTCTCTCACGATCGTTTCTCCATAATCGACCTTCCGGGACTTTCGGCGTTATAAAAACCAAAAAGTCAATCCACACAAACCATCACCTCCAGTCGAAACGTCGGAAATCGTAGAAACGGCCGCGAGTCGGCAGGCGGCAATGGGTTGAGCAGCGCGGCGGTTTAGGGCTGAGGAAGATAGGAGGTTGATGGTACGGCAAGAAAGAAAAGCGGGGGACTCGATTTTGGCCGAAGAGTAATCATGAAAAACCGGTCGTAAGGGATATGCGAGAGAAGAAGAGAGACAAAATAGACGACGCGAGCGAAATTTCGTTTTGGTGGATTTTAACGGAGACGGCGGGCCTCGCGCTCGGACTCGAGCAGGCAGAGGATGTCGTCAACGCGGACTGGTGCGGAGGAATATATGTTAGTGATGTGGTTCGGTAAAGTTTTCGTCTTTTGGGTCGATTTTCGAAAATTCCATATTTCAACATGGGGGCCTCTTTTCATTGTATGATGAATATAGACCCCCGTGTGCTTCCTCCTCTTGTGATCCCAAAAGACGAACGGATTCAAGGAAATCAATGTCGCATACCTGGGCCCTTGACGTTACGGATGATGGAACGCGAGGTGTCGTCCATGAACTCGACGCGGACCTGGGTGACACCACCACGGGATCCTAAATGAATAGACCACAAATTAGCCATTGCTATTCCTCCAAGTGTCTGGTTTTCATCGGTTTGTTTCGGGCGATCCGGGGCGCAATGGGTGCACCCCGCGAATATCGAATATCGAATTGTGGGTTTTGGAGCTTCAAAAAGCTGGGAAGGCACATACCGGTGCGGCCGAGGACACGGGTCACCTTGACGAGCTTAACGGGCTGCTTGCTGGAATCCATCTTGGAGGTCTGGAGAGGGCGTTGAGCTCGAGGGTTGGAGTTGGTTGGACTGAAGGTAAATGAGTGTTGAAGTGGAATTTGGCCTGTGTGGGTTCGTGCAAATTACGCGAGGGCTCAGGGCTGGACACCTGAGCCGTCAGGCAGCATATGAGTCAGCGGATAAAAAAGTTGACACCTGGGCCATCAGGCAGAATAAGGCAAATTCAGGCAGAACATATTTTCGCTGAACTCCGATATCGTTCAGCGTCACCTTTAGACAATTGTGGCTTCCACAGCCAATTATCCTATAAAACGAATTAAAAAAACTTATTGAAGACTACCAAGCATATCCTGTAGACAATCCAAATAGCCATATACCACAGAATTATATCACGTGGGCTCATACTGTCCAGCGAACACGGTACATACTCCTCTGGTCCCGTCACTAGTTTACCGGAGTAATCTGCCCCTCCAATTTCTGCCGCAAGAAGCCCCGGTCTCTCTCTCCCTCTGACTCCTCCGGCCTATATCAATTGTTCTACCTCCTCTCCGAGATATATTTACCGTCTCAGAATTTCAATTGACTTGACCTCTTTGTCAATTGATCCCCGATCAGCTTATTCCCCCGCCAAAAACCCTTGAAAACCCCGCGCCGCACCGCTCTATCGCCATGGATCTCGTCAACCAGTGAGTCGACCTGAATTACAAACCGCATTGAGATCCCTGCTAACACACCTATTCTAAATAGCCTGGAAGGCCGTCTCCTCTTCGCCGTCCCCAAAAGCAAGTTCCCCCCCAAATCGTGACTCAGACCTCTGCGAGCAGCGATACCCACACGAACAAGAACCAAGAAACAAAGATAAAGAACTCAGCACTGACGACGCAAACCCACTATACAGAAGGACGTCTGCAACAAGCAACCCTCGATCTCCTCGCCGGCTGTGACGTCCAGTTCCGCCGCGAAACCCGCCTCGACATCGCGCTGGTCAAGAACCTACCCATCGCGCTGATCTTCCTGCCCGCCGCCGACATCCCGACCTTCGTCGGCGAAGGCCGCGTCGATCTCGGAATCACTGGCCGCGACCAAGTCGCCGAGCACGATGCTACCCTGCCCGCCGGCGAGGTCTCCGGCGTCGAGGAAATCCTCGACCTAGGCTTCGGCGCCTGCAAGCTGCAGGTGCAGGTCCCGGAGAAGGGTGAGCTCAAGGAGGCCAAGGACCTCGTTGGCCGCAACGTCGTGACCAGTTTCACTGCCCTCACCGAGGCTTTCTTCCGTAACCTGGAAGGCGCCGAAGCTGGCCAGAAGCTCACCACGAAGATCAAGTATGTCGGCGGTAGTGTTGAGGCTGCTTGCGCCCTCGGCGTCGCGGATGGTATCGTTGATCTTGTTGGTATGTTGTGATAAGCGCTAGTCAAACTGAAATACTGGAATCCGTCGCTAACATTCAATCTTCTTTTCAGAGTCTGGTGAGACTATGAAGGCCGCCGGTCTGAAGGCAATTGACACCGTCGTCTCCAGCACCGCCGTGCTGGTCAAGTCCCGCCAGTCCAACAGCGACATCCTCACCCTCCTCACCTCCCGTCTGCGTGGTGTCATCACCGCCCAGAAGTTCGTCCTGTGCCAATACAACATCCCGCGTGATCAGCTGCCCGTCGCATCTAAGATTACCCCTGGTAAGCGCGCGCCTACTATCACCGCGCTCGAGGAGGAGGGATGGGTTGCTGTCAGCTCGATGGTGGAGAAGAAGCGCATTGCTACGGTAATGGATGAGCTGATTAAGGTTGGCGCGAGTGATATTTTGGTTATGAACATTGCCAACTCGCGCACGGATTAAAGATTTGATGATGATATTTGTTTTCTTTTTGGGGTTTTTATAGCATCCTTCTTCTCATGATCTTTTTTTTTAACTTTATATACTGTGATGGACTTTTCCGGGATACTGGTTCCTTTTCTTCTGTTTGGTTTTGATAGAGACTGTCTCGCTATTCCAATGGGTATTGGACAAAAAAGCACAAACATGGAATGGGATAGGATTACATAGCGTGTGTGCAAGGAGATATATCCATGTTCGTATATTGAGCTCTGCTCTAGCTTTGATGTCTATCTTTCTATGTATTTCTATATAAATAGCCTCATCCTCCCCTGCTACAAAAATGAGAATATACCAGATTCAATGCCAGTATGATACAGCTAAACCCCTAATGCCATATCCAAAAACCCTGCCGAAAACCACATAACCAATCAAAAATCATCAAACATATGGCAATGGTATCATCAAAAATCATCAAGAAAAGGCCAACGCCAGAAACAAAAGAAAACCCCCATCACAATTCCTTCTCCCCCAATCCAACCCCCTCCTTCCTCCCCCGATGAATAGCCCTAAGACACTGTCCAACCCCCTCAAGATCCCCAAGCAACCCAACATGCCCACGATCACTCTTCACCAATCCATCCTTAATAATCCTATATCCAGGTGGCAACATAGCAGCCGAAGCAAGACAGACTCCATCCCCAGCAGCAAACGCAAGATCATCATACGCATCAACCTGCTTGATACTCTCACGCGAGACAACCCGCGCACCATACACAGTCGGCAACGTCTTCCCGTACAGCACTGCCGCAGGCGGGTATCTGTTCTCGGAATGGTGTGTCGGCCGGAACGCAAGGTTCTCCTTGAACCGTTTGGTATCCGCCAGCGCGCGCTGCAGATACTCCCTCGCCGCGGGGAGCGGGATAGTGCTCGTCGTGGCAATTTTGTTGGTTGCGGCGCTGCTGCGCGGGTGTGCGCCTGGTCCGACTAACCCGTCCGCCGGGTTTTGTGCTTTTTCGGCTGCGTATGCAGCGTACGAGGCTGGGTTATGCGGTGTGTTGTTATTGCGGGCGTAGATGTCCTTTTCTGTTCCCGTGAGGGCTTGTTCGTCATGCGGGTGGTTGTGTAGGTCTTGGGAGAGGAATTCGTCCGAGTCCTCGCGCGGACCCATGGAGAAGCGCTTTCCGATTATGGGGATGTCTTTGAAGCCGAGGGTTGTTGGTGTTGGTGGTGCGGGGAGGGCTGGGCCTGTGCAAGGGGAGAGACGGTGGTCTTCCCAGGTTTGGGGGTTGAAGAAGTCGATACGGAATTCTTTTTTGCTTTGTTTGTCGATGAAGCAGTGCCCGTCTTCTGGGAGGAGGGCGAAGCTCGTTCGGAAGGTGAAGTTTACTTGTGCTGTTAGAACGCGGGAGCTAAGGAGGACGTCGTCGCCGCTGCGGAGGGGTCCGAGGATGTTCACGCAGTGCTGGGGTACGCCTGCGTACACGACTCCAGCGAAGAGATCGGGTCGTTCGTTGACCGCGTGTCGGGTTATCAGACCGCCCAGGCTGTGTGCGATGACTGTAGCGCCGCGTCGGGATTCACCCGGTGCAGGCTCCTGGTTGCATGGTAGGCTCTCTAAAAAGGCGATGAGTCTGCGTGAGAGCAGCTCGGGGCTTAGGCGCCAGTCGTATCCGTAATCGTGGACACGCATGTCGCCACGCAGGGCATTTTCGCTCTTGCGCAAACGCTTCATCAATCGTCGACAGACGTCCACCGGGCCAACGTGGGAGAGAACCCCAGATGGAATGATGGTCTCTTCCATGCGTTCCTCGTCCTCCGGGTGCAGACCGACCTCCAAATCTACTTTCCGTAGATTCAGACCAACCTTCATCGGCACCCAAAGTTGACGATGGGGTGGCTTAGCAGACCGCAGGATTGATCCTCGGTAGCCTCCTAGAATCACAACATCGCCCGTGAGATCTGCCATTGCTTCTTCCAAGACTGGATGTGTTATGTTAGGATTGTTCCGCGGAGTTAGCGGTGGGGTTGCAGCCCTCGGTGGTTGTTCTCCTTTGGCAGTACCATTAACACCGTTGCTGTTACTTGATGAACTGTTTCCAAGATCTGACAGGAACGGACGAGAGCCCCAATCATTGCGGATATCCTGTAAATGGAGATTCGGCATGCTGAGCAGCCTGCTACTCGAGTCTTGGAGACTATCCTTGATTGCCTTGAACCGGCTGTTCACCTGAGTATGCACATTCTCGTACAATGGTCGCTGCTCTAGGGACGATGCCGTGGACGACGCACGTAGATACAGCGATTGATCCGATGAGGACCTCCGCAGACTTGGTGGTCGACCGGGCATCGCTGAACTAGGCCTCCGTATGAAGGAATGTTTTGCGGCTGAGGTTCCATCCGGCGAGCGCAGCTCAGGGATCGGCTGAGCGGCTTCTCCGTCATCATCAACGCTAGAGCTGCTTGGTGCAAGAGGTGACGGCGGCGAGCGCAGGACCAGCGATGAAGTTCTTTTCGGCACTCCCGAGTTCTTTTTAACTGCGGGCGCTACCGTCTGGCTGCGGATTCGGTTTTGGCCATTGGGCGCACGGAACGAGAGAGAAGGCCGTTTCCTCAAGGAGGTCAGATCAGGGAGAAATTTCTTCAGCTCGCCGGACCAGGCGCGTGGTCGACGAGGCAATGTGTTCTTCAATAAGGCCCCGACAAAGCCAGACCGCTGGCTCACGGCTGAATCTTTCGACCCAGCCTTTTCAGGGGCCGTGGCAAAAAGATCGCTTCGAGGGCCATGCGCGAGGCCTGGTTCGGGTTGTCTGTACTGCGGAGAGGGGTATGATGCCCGAGGCTTGTGTCCGGACTTCCGTTCGTGCGGTGATGGTGATGGTGCTGGTGGTGGTGCTGGTGCTGTTTCGAGCTTGGGCTCCACTGACTCCGGCTCGGTCGTGATTTCCGATGCAAATAGGCCATCCTCGCCAATATTATCCGGTATGGTGGTGAAGTATGACCCCTGATGTTCCAGCACGCGGTTCTTCTCTGCCACGGGGGTCGCTCGGGCCTTCATGCGGCTCTGCTCGCGCCCAATGCTAACCCCCACCACGTCGCCGGCGGCATCTTCATCGGTGACCTCGATCGAGTGTGGGATTGGTTCGTCGCTATCGGAGCTGGAGAAGGATGAATAATGGGAGGGGGAGTCTGAGACGACCAGATTCGAGGATGTCTCCGATGAGTACAATGTCTGGTTCTGCGGGTGTGTTGAGGCAACCGCCGCCGCAGCGGTTTCCGGGGCCAGACGTGGAGGATAGGGTCGGTTGGCGGGGATTGAAGCCATGGCGATTTATGCCGAGAAAAGAGAAAAGCTCTGAACCCAGTTCAAAGCATGAGGTCGTACGAGTGTGTAACTATCCCAACACTTGGCATTGGCTGGATGGTGCACCAATGTGGGCCGCACGTGGAGCAAGAATTTAAAGAGCTTGGCCCTGATGTATATTGTACAAGGTATATTTGGAAGAAGAGTGTTCAATGTTTTATTTTTCGAAGAGATGCATTCATAAAGGCCGGAAACAGGTAGGTTCCACCAGCACAGCCTTCTCGGGTCGGTCGGATGGTGACAAAAAACCTTGGAAGTTTATGATATCCCGGTTTTTGCTTAGTTAGTCTTAGTGAGTATTGGATGTCTAAAAAATTGTCAAGAATTAAGCAAAATACCAAATGCTTGGCCTAACAAGGTACATGGATTTATGTATGAACCTATCTCTTTCAACTATGTACATGCATGATCGACATTCCTATTGAATCCGGGGGATGTCCTAAATTTTGGTGTCTTGTCTTTTGCATGTGAGAATGAGATAGAGTCTGTTTAATAAGCCAACACGTTACCTACTTGGAATAGCTCTGCACTCGTATTCGTATACAACTATCTATTCCCTCCCAAACCGACCAGTCCGAATCTCCTCCGCACCCTTATTCGCAATCTCCTGATTCCTCTCAGCACCCTCATTAGACCCAAAAGCCCGATCAACAGTCGTATTCAATGCCCCACGCAATGACTCTCCAGCACCCTATACCACCATCAGAACCCCATTTCCCCAAGATCAAAAATATATCAACTTACATGAACGGACGCTGCAACGCCCTTCACTTTATTTCCGAACCCCTCACCAGCCCGGGCAGCTCTAGAATCCTCCATTTCCGCCCGCTGCGCCGTACTGGCTGTGTGCGGGAGCGGTGCATCCCCTACAATCCGATCATCGCTGCGAGACGGCGACGGTGAGAGCGGTCGCTGGCGGGTCTGAGTTGGTCCACCCGCTGATGACCGCGAGTAACTAGCTCCTGTAGCCGGATTGTAGCCCTTGGTTGCGTCATACTGGGATCGTGTATCGTGCAGGCCTGTTGGGAGGCCTGGGGCGCCCGTTGAGGAGCCGCCACCCACTGCGCCGCGGGAGGTTTGGGTCGGATCGACATGTTCGTAGCTTTGGTAAGTTTGGGTCGGATCGGGGTGTTCGTAGCTTTGGTAGGTTCGTGACATGATTGTAGATAAATATATGATTATTTGTTGGTCTGGTGTTATTAGGGGAAATGTAGTTGAGTGTTCTCGTAGTTCTTCGGTTCATACTTCCTGGGCAATGACGTCATGATGAGGGCATACAGATTGTATAAATCGGTTTGTTAGCGCTGAAGATATCACCTAGCTGGATACATATCTATGTATGCATATATCCCTTTTATGTTCTAATAAACGCAAATAATGCATCTCCAAGAAACTGATTATTCAACAACTTCTTCTTTGAGCCGGGGTAAAGCCGAGGTCCAAGGAGCAGTTTTCCTAATATGGAGCGTCTCCGATGCTACATAGATATTTTTATATCTCCGCCTTTTCTCCCTTCTTTACAACACAGCTTCTCTCTAAACTGCTAATTCCCCAAAACATCCTCCAAAATGTCCAACAAACAAATCATCTACACCACCCCTCCGGCCCCGGCCATCGACCCCTCTCTCAGCAATGGCACCTTCCGCCTAAACACCATCCCCATCCCCAAGGATGTCCCCACAGACCAGCTCCTCGTACGCGTACACTACCTCTCCCTCGACCCAGCCATGCGCCAATGGCTCACCGCCAAGCGCTCCTACATCGCCCCCGTCGAGCAAGGCGCTGTAATGCGCGGCCAGAGCATCGCCCAAGTCCTCGCCGTAGGCAGCGATCTGACATCCAAGTACACCAAGGGCGACTGGGTCGTCGCCGGCTCCGGCTGGCAGGAGTACGCGGTGGTCAGCGCGAAAGAAGCACAAAAGATAACCGTGCCGGCTGGCGGACGGCCCACGGATGCGATGTCCGTGCTTGGCATGACCGGGCTGACGGCCTACTTCGGCATGGTGGAGATCGCGCAGGTGAAGAAGGGTGATACGGTTGTTGTTTCTGGTGCTGCGGGTGCCACGGGCATGGTGGCTGGCCAGATTGCGCGCATTAAGGGCGCTAAGCGTGTTGTGGGGTTGGCGGGGAGTAAGGACAAGTGTGATTTCTTGGTCAAGGAATTGGGCTTTGATGCGGCGGTCAATTATAAGGATCCGGATTGGAAGAAGCAGCTTAAGCTTGCTACGCCTGAGTACATTGATGTCTTCTTTGATAATACCGGTGGTGATATCCTTGATGCTTGCTTGGCGAGAGCGGCTCAGAACTCGCGCTTTGCTATCTGCGGTGCTATCAGTCAGTATAATGCTGCTAAGCCGCAAGGTCCGGGTAGTTTTATGAGTGTCATTGTGAGTTCTTCTTGGGTTTGGGAGTGTTATGTTTTTGGGGACCTCGGGCTAATTGATGACAGTCGCAACGGATCACCTTGAAGGGTTTCATTGTCTTCGATTTCGCGAAGCAATACCCTGCTGCGCTCAAGGAGCTCGGCTCTTGGTTGGCTGAGGGTAAGCTCAAGCGCAAAGAGCATATCGTGTCTGGTGGCTTGGAAGCGGCGCCTCAGGGTCTTATTGACCTCTATGCTGGTGCTAACACCGGTAAGATGATGGTTGAGGTGGCACCGATCAGCGAGGAATTGGCTCCAAAGGCGAAGCTCTGAGTATATCTATGGATAGCGCGTATTTGTCTATTAGCTAGGTACTAAATCTATTTCCAGCTTGAGTAAATCTCAAAAAATTATAATCGAAGTCAGCTTAATATTAAGCAGGAAAATATATCCCAACAGCTTCTTTTTTTTCCTCTTCTTTTTCTTCTTGTTCTCTGTTTTCTGTCTACTTCGTCGTTATAGGTTAGATATATTTTTTGATTTCGGTAGATAAAACTTGACTTTCGAACATAATGGTTAAAATCGATCAATAGTCATAATCGGTTCCATAACTCAGTTGGTTAGAGTGTGATGCTAATAACGTCAAAGTCGAGGGTTCGACCCCCTCTGGAACCAACTTGATTTCTTTTTTGTTTTTTGGAATTTTAAATCCCATCATAGTTTAGTCTCTCTTACCGGGTCATCGAATATTTAGGATAGTATGTAATACTAGTATTTATTCTATAACTAGCTTAATTCATCCCTTTCAAGAAAGAATCTAAAGAACTTAGATAAAGATAATAGTTAGCTACATACATAGTTATAGCAGGTACCTGTAGATAGCTTGAGTTTTTCTGCTCCGTTTTGAGTATACAGTTGAAGTGACATCATTCTGATATATCGAGCCCGGTTTACCACGTTGGTCTACCTTGATATTCAAGATTTAGCAGGAATTGAAAGATATTCAAGCAACTGATTGGAGTAACAGATGACCTACAAGTGATTCATGGACCCAACAGGCAAAATATGACTAGAACAGGTTTGAGCTTTTGTCATACACGACTTATCCCCATTTTAAATCGTCTATATATATATATATATATATACAGCCATTCGTCATGTCGCGATTCTACAAACCAGCTCTCAGCAAGAACCAGACAGTTCTAGCATCAATTCCATCAATCCGAATATCCAAACTCTCCCCTCTCCTACATTGTCGTCAATTCGGAGTAATCCCCACCAGAAAAGCTCCCGTTTCAGACGACATCAAAATGGCAGTCAGTGAAAGCAACCAAAGCTTCAAGTTGGAAAATCTGTTCAATGTGAAGAACAAAGGTGAGCAATATATAATCACTCCAGTGTACCATATCCTAACAACACCAGTGGCCCTCATCACAGGTGGCGGCTCAGGAATAGGCCTAATGGCCGCGCAAGCGTTAGCCGTGAACGGCGCCAAAGTATACATAACCGGGCGCACAGAAAAGAAACTCGATCGAGTATCCACACTCTACGACAACGACGAGATAAGCGGCAAAATAATCCCGCTCCCAGCCGACGTGACCAAACAAGACGAGATCAGGAAACTAGTCTCGGAGATCTCCACACGCGAAGGCCACCTCTCAATCCTAATTAACAACGCCGGAATATCCAACCAAACGCAAAAGACCGAGGCGGAGGACGCATCCGAGCTCCGTGAGTCCCTCTTCGATGACCCGTCTGCGACATTCGACGAATGGGATGATGTGTTCCGCACGAACGTCTCACAGATCTTCTTCATGACAACGGCATTCCTGCCGTTGCTGCAGCGCGGCTCGGAGATCGAACATGGTTGGTCCAGCACCGTGATAAATACGACTTCTATCTCGGGGATTGTGAAGGTCTCGCAGCATCATTTTGCGTATAATGCTTCCAAGGCGGCGGCGATTCATTTGACGAAGATGCTTGCGCATGAGGTTAGTTCGTCGAAGCTGCGGGTTAGGGTTAATCATATTGCGCCGGGGGTTTTTCCTAGTGAGATGACTGCTGGGGAGAGTGATTATATGCAGAAGAGTTATATTCCGACTGAGAGGTATCGGGAGAAGGTTCCTGCTGCTAGACCTGGGAGGGATGAGGATATGGGCAGTGCTGTGATTTTTGCAGTTTGTAATCAGTACTTGAATGGGCAGAGTGTTGTTGTTGATGGGGGGTATGTTCTTGCTGCTGGGTCTGTGTGATTGGAAGTTGGATGGTAGGAGTGGTGTATAACAAATTTGCTCTTTGTTTGTGGGTATCTGAAGGAAAGCTAGGAACATGTCAAAGGACGCATCTTCAAACCACCAAGTACGCATTGTAAAGGGGTATCAAATTGCGGCCTTGTTCAATATCCTTTTGCTCCTGCTTCGCAAACCACCACACCGTGTATCCATTCTGATCGCAACAGCTTCATAGTTGTGATACGCTTCCAATAACAGGGGTGTAACATTGCATATATAGCGTTGCGTCGTTTCTAGAGACTAGATATTAGTTACTTGTCTTCTGCGCCGGAGCCCCCCCCAAAAAACACTATAACATACCTGCGCCAGAGTCTCAATTGGCGGGTATCCATCCTCCTCGCTACGAGAATGAAGATACTCCAGATACCGCGCGTCTTCCTGATCAGGGCGCGCGCTACGCCACAACATCCGGTCGGTGACAAGCGCCATGTAAACCATAGCAGTGGCCCACACATCAGCGGGGCGAGAATCAGACTCACCACTATTACCATGTTCATCATGACAACGTGATTGAAAATGAAGCTTGAATTCCTCTGGGGGAATATACGGCAGCCTCATACCCACAAATGAAGCAGTGGGTGAGTTCGCAATGACGGCCTGACTGTCATTGCCAGAAGAAGACTCAGAATTTTGACGACATAATGAATTCAGCGGCCACGGTAGCACAAACGACCATGCGCTGTGTGTAGGTGGCTGTGGTTGCGGGGGAAGCATTCCTCCTCCCCGGACCTTAGCAGACTCCTCCCATATCCGCCGGACATGTCCGTCGCCAAACCCGGCCAGCTTCACAGCTCCGTTGGCAGTGAGTAGAATTGTCTCAAGGCGGACGTCGCGGTGTGCCGTGTCGTGGTCGTGTAGGAAGGCAAGCGCGCATAGGATCTGGGTTATTATACAGTCCGCTTCTTGGATTGGAAGGGGACCTTTGCGGGATAGAAGGGTGTTTAGATCGCCACCGGCGCAGTATGGCATGACCAGACAGAGCTCGGCGCGTTCGTTGTGGAGGATATCTAGGATCGGCAGGATGTTTGGGTGGCTTGGGTGCAGGGATGTTGAGTGGGAAGAGCTTGGGGGACCTCTGAGGATGGATCGTCGGTATACTTTGATTGCGACAAGTTGGTTATCGCTTGCTTTATTTGTTTTGCTTTCATGTAGACGTGTTGTGCTGTTACAGCCATAGTGTACCATATGGCGATAACGGCCGTATTTGTCTATGAAGGGGAGGTTTGGCGATGGGAATTTTGATTGTGATTGGGTAGATATTGATGGCGTTGAGTCTTGCCTTAACAAGGGTTGCTCCTCTGTTGGGATGGCTTCTAACAGGGGTAGATTGTTGTTTTTGATAGCGCTACCATTGGACAGGTAGTGTCCAGCTGAGAGCTTCCCTCGTATCAAGGTGTGGTGGTGATCGACGGTCTGGGCTGGAGGACGCATGGCAATTATTGGACAAGTGTGGTCATGTCCCTTCCTGTATGTGGCCAAGGTGGTTACCGCGTAGGAGAACTCCAAAATATTGAACAGAGAAAAACATCATATTTTCAACGAGGCATCAAGTCAATGCCCTTTTATAGAGTAGGATTAAGGTAAATGAGTGAGTTCCCCCCTTACAGATCTAGGAGGAACAATAAGGGTAGCACAGGGAGGGGGAAGAATGTTCAACTCCAATGCCTACATCATCCATAGACCAGATTCAATTCGAGTCAATTGGGATATTCTGCGATTGGACAGGACAAACTGCTCAGCTAAAGAGCGATTTAAATTTTTCGAATCCTTCGAACCCGCTCTTAGCGAAATTGAAGAGGAAAAAATTCGACTGCGGAAGGGCATAGTATAATTCCGGTGAGTAGTGTGAGGTCAGAATTGAGTCTGCACTGAAATCTGTGGAGAGGAAAAATCCCTCATGGTCCCTCATGGCCGGGGATTAACACCGCACTTTGGTGGCTGTGTACTTTCTTTTTTCTTTTTTGTTCTACTTTACCTGTTTTAGGAAATCTGCGGCATTTGTTCTTATCTTTTTTACTCCAACCTTTAGAAAGCAAGAGATCTCTTCTGTTTCATATCCAGGGAAACTTGAACTTGTGGCTGAGAGAAAAGTTAGGGCTGTGTTTTGTATTGTCAATGTTCATATTTACTGGTTAATGATTGGCCATGGGGCCTTTTTTATGGTAATATTACGATAAATCTTGTATATATATGTAATATATGGATATAGCACGATGACAGCTGATGGGTGTCTCGATATATATAAGGTACCGTCTGTTGGTGGTACCTGGCTTTAATATGCAAACCTCTGCAGTTGACCATGTACCTTGTGGGCCCCTACATGTATGGATGGGATCTTCCCTTTATTCCCTCAACCAGAACCGGCAGGTCCCTCGTGGACTCGCGTGGCTGCGTGATACAACATCTCTTGCGTCAGGGAGAACCTTCCCAATTCATACCTGAGCTTAACCAGCTTGGGTCTAGACATATCGGAGCCTCCTACCTACACACACCCTGGTGCCTATATAAAAGGCTGAGGGGGTCGCACACTGTTTTTTCCCTTGACCCTTCAAATACTCTTCATCGGTGTACTTATTTAGTCTGCTTTCCCTCCAGTGCTATCGTCACTCTTGCAGTGCTTGATTTAGTATCTGCTTTTCCTACCTTTCTCTTTTTTACTCTTCTCACCCTCTTCCCTCCATCCTCTCCTACACACCCTCAGGTTCAATCCATGGCGCCCATGAGTTCAGATAACAGCAAGACCGACATCGACGTCGAGTCAGTAGGTGGTATTCTCAAAGATGATGAGCGCACTGGACGTTCCAGGCAGATCACCTTCGAGGGATCTACCTCCGCAGAGGGGGCTCGGTCTATCTACCAGCCGACTCAGATCAATCGGACCCGTTCGATAAGTCGCGATACCATCCATAGCACCAGAAGCAGCGTCCAGGGAATGCCCGAACTGCCAATTGAGTTCCGAACCATCTCCATCCAGATTTCGGAATCCCAGAACGCCCCCAAGGAGGCTATTGTCCAAACAAAGGAGAAGCAGCCCCACCAAGACTACTTCGAGAGCTTGGACTTCCATATTATATCCACCGACAGCCTGTGTCGAGAATTCAATGTCGATCAGCGTACTGGACTGAGCTCGGCCTCGGCAGCCACACGTTTGCAGAGAGACGGCAAGAACGTCATTGCCCATCATGGGGAGAACTATCTTAAGAAGATCTTCTTCTACGTCTTTGGTGGATTCTGCTCTGTTCTTTGGGTCGGAGTCGTCATCTTCTTCATTTGCTGGAAGCCTCTCAGCAACCCTCCCTCGGCTCAAAACCTTTCCCTGGCTGTCCTCATTCTGATCGTCATTGCCTTGCAGGCAAGCTTCTCGGCTTTCCAGGATTGGTCCACGAAGCGTGTCATGAACTCGATATTAGATCTCCTCCCCGCAGAAGCCATGGTGATGCGGGATGAGAAACTCATTCATCTCCCTGCCACAGAACTGGTCGCTGGTGACATTGTTCACATTGGAATTGGAAACAAGGTCCCAGCTGACATGCGTATTTTGTCCAGCTCGGGCGATGTTCGCTTTGACCGTGCCATTCTGACAGGCGAGTCGGATGAGGTTGAAGGCGCCGTTGATTGCACCGAGACCAACTTTTTGGAAACTCGCAATATTGCCCTCATGGGAACCGGTGTCACGAATGGCAATGCTATTGGAATTGTCGTTTTGACGGGCTCTCGCTCCGTGATGGGCCGTATTGCGTCCATGACAGCTGGTGTCAAGCAGAAGACAACCTTGATCCAACGCGAGATCAATCGCTTCGTCACGATTATTGTCATTCTTACAGTGTTCTTGGCTTTACTGATCCTGTTCACCTGGCTGGGATGGCTGCGCAAGGATCACCCTTCTTACATGAGTGTTGTAGCCATGTTGAATAATGTCATGGGGTGTGTTGTTGCCTTCATCCCCGAGGGAATGCCTGTCGCCGTCGCATTGACCCTTATGATGATTGCCAAACGGATGAAGCATACCAACATTTTGCCCAAGGGACTTTCCACCGTTGAGACTCTGGGCTGTGTGAATGTACTCTGCTCCGACAAGACTGGCACTCTCACTCAAAACCGCATGTTTGTCAAGTCGCTTGGAATGGTTGATTGGGAATACAGCCTAGAGGATTTAGCTCCTGGCGAGTTCGACACTGTTAATCTTCCCCAAGGCCTACAAAATATGCTGCGAGCATCTGTTCTGTGCAATGACGCCATGTTCGACCCGACCACGATGAATCTACCCGTTAATGAACGTGCCGTCAATGGCAATGCTACAGATGCAGCAGTTTTGAGATTGGGTGACAGTGTTGGATTAACCTCCCCGACTGCCCTGGAGCCATATGAACGTGTGCATCAGATTCCATTCAACTCAAAGAACAAATGGATGCTTACCCTGCATCGTGATCCCAAATCTACCAAGGAGTTTATTCTCTACGTTAAGGGAGCACCAGATGTGCTGTTGGATCGTTGCGCCACTTATTGGTCTGCCGTTCACAATTCAGTGCGTCCACTAGATGCCGAGGCGCGGGAAAAGTTCTCCAACTTCCAGGCTAAACTATCACGTCGCGCAGAGCGGGTGATTGTCATCTGCCAACGTCGTTACATCCCACACTCTGTCCCTGGCTCTAACGATTTCAGTAACGAGATACTAGACCATGGTGTGCAGGATCTCACAATCCTCGGTATCTTCGGAATTGTCGATCCACCACGTCCGGAGACGGCCTCGACCGTCGCAGCTTGCCGCAAGGCGGGTATCCGTTTCTTCATGGTGACCGGTGACTTTGGATTGACCGCGGCTGCCATCGCTCGCGAGATTGGAATATATGATGGACAAGCTGAGCCAGATACCATCGCAGAGTTGAGGGATGGCCTCGACCCATCAATGGAAGTCAAAGTTCCCAAGTCACGACACAGCTTGCTTCTTGAAGGACCCAATTTGTCGGCGTTGGCTTCAGAGGACTGGGAAATAGTCTGCGGTTACGATGAGATTGTCTTTGCTCGTACCACCCCTGAGCAAAAGCTTCGCATTGTGACAGAACTTCAAGCTCGCGGTTCCGTGGTTGCTGTGACAGGTGATGGTGTCAATGATGCCCCAGCCCTGCGCGCAGCAGACGTGGGTATTGCAGTCGGATCCGGCAGCGATGTGGCAATTGAGGCAGCTGATCTCGTACTCCTGGACAAGTTCGACTCTATCATTGAGGCCATTCGCCTTGGTCGGTTGGTCTTCCAGAACCTGCAGAAGGTCATCGCCTACCTACTCCCAGCAGGTAGTTGGTCAGAGATCTGGCCCGTGATCATGAACGTCTTCTTCGGTTGCCCTTCTCCACTCAGCACCTTCCTCATGATCATCGTCTGTGTCTTCACTGATCTGTTCCTATCTCTTTCACTTATCATGGAGAAAGAAGAATTCGACCTCCTCAGCCTTCCCCCACGCCGTCCAACCAAGGACCATCTCATCAACCTCCGCATCTATGGCCAGTCGTACCTATTCGTCGGAGTCATGGAAGCCTTCAGCGCGCACGCCATGTTCTTCCTATATATGTGGCGTCACGCCGGTATCCCCTTCTCCGACCTGATCTTTGCATTCGAGGGCTACGCCGAAGGATTCCACGGATATACCGCAGACGAATTGAACCACTTCGTCAGCGTAGGCCAGTGTGTTTACTTCGTGACTCTGGTCATCATGCAATGGGGCAACGTCTTGTCTGTCCGCAGCAAGCGCATGTCCATCCTCCAAGCCGATCCGATCCGTCCAGCCCGTCGCAACCCATGGCTGCCTCTGGCGATGCTCGTTTCGTTCATCATCGCTATCTTCGTCACTGAAGTCCCCGGCCTCCAGAATCTCTTCAGCACGGCCTCGGTCCCAATCGAGTTCTGGTGCATCCCGCTTGGTCTTGCACTGGGTGTCCTCTGTATGGATGAACTGCGAAAGGTCTTGGTCCGGATGTTCCCCAAGGGACCTGTGGCCTGGGCCTCGTGGTAATCGGGTCTATGAAAATGATTGTTCATGAAAAATGAAAAACCGCCAAAGAAAACCAAGATGGCTGCAAATCCAAACCAGGAAATTGGTCACATTATACATACACTTATCATGGAGCATATTAGATTGCTTCATTGCCTGGTCCCCCCTACCTCGGGGTACTTTATGTGTGTTTTTTTTATCATTTGTAATCACAAGCAATACGCCAACTTTGATAGTTCGTTGTCACGATGATTCATGGCTTTACCGAAAGAAAATGTGAAAGATGCCAATTGAGCGTGTTGCCCATAGATTTAATGAACACAACTAACTACCTATCAAAAAATATCACATTTGACACTTCTCCCTTTCCTAGATGTAGTATATCCTCTTATGGGCTTTGCTTTGTTTATATACCTATGTAGCTGTATTATGTGTGCCGAGGTCTAGCTCCTAGCCACTCAAGATAGGGTCTAGTAGTCGGCTCACGGCCGAGATAATCTCTCAAAGTCTTCATCTCAGACTGGCTCCCACCTACGCGGAGAATCATGTCACGATATCGCCGTCCGGCCTCTTTGCTCATTGTATCCTGGCGAAATCCAGTCTCGAAAATATCAAAAGCAAGTACCGTGCCTCTGAGTATGTCGTCAGTTTTCTGAAGTTAAAACAGGCCGGGAAAAAGACCACGCAGTAGATTACTTACAATAAATAGCTGTAGTATCCAGCATCATATCTGTTAATCACATTTCGGAAAGTTGTCTGCCCATGGCCCCATTCCCATCCCTCCCTCCCCTAGTATCTCCCCTCCATGAATCCCAGAGATACTCGAGCGCGTCTTGTTGAACAGCTCCGTGAGATTAGTCCGCAGCAACTCTTCCCTCGAAGCAGGGCTATGGATAAGCAAATCGTATGTGGCGAAGAATAAGTTATTAAGCTGTGCTCGGACATTTCCGTTTTTGTTTCTTCGGGATAGAGCTGCCGCTTGGTTATCATCGAGTTGAACGGGCGGTGGCTTCAAAGTTTGTTCCTCTAATTTTCCATTACTAGTCATCCAAGCAGACATCATTGATGAACTAATGTATGAATAATGATAGGAGATGTCTTTGATATGACTCTCAACCCAGAAAAATTGCTCCAACATCTTGCTTGAGGCTTCAACAAAGTCGCGATCGACTGGGCAGAGCCCTGCGTATTTAATCCTTGTGAACAGGGCATGGAATAAGTGTCCGAGTTCGTGAAACAATTTTCGAACATCGTCCAAGCTAAGAAGAGTGGGTTGATCGGGTAGCGGTTTGACGTAGTTCATGATTAAGGCCGAGGATGGATAGAAACGATCTCCGTCAGGTCGCTGGTAGCCCTATTGTAGTAATCAGTCCTTTGTTTTAATTAAATCTCTCCAAGATGCAAAGAAAATTGGCAATTGAGCAGCGCTCGGAATTGTTGCCTGTGATGAAATGCGTACAAATTGCAATGGATAGTGTCCGGAATGGCTATACTTCCCATGTCGAGGGAAAAGATCCAGATAGGCGTAACCGAGGAATTCATCCGTCTCGCCATCAACTTTCCAGGCTTTCGTGCCAGATGAGACCCTCACAGTGCGCAGTATCAATTCTTCGGACTTCTACTCCGAGGAGATGTTGAAACCTCTGAAGTAGTTTTTGAAGCGTCATATGGAGTTCGAAGTATTCGGACACGGTCGTCTCCCGCGTCTCAGTCCGTTCAATGCGCCGTAGCGTGAAGTACGGGATGTCCCAGTAAAATAGCCTGTTTGCGGTTTCCACGAACGCGGCTGCTTCCTGCTGTTTGAGCACGAGAAGCTCCTCTGCATCGCTCGTAGTTAGAGGAACCACCGCCTCCCGAATCTCTGATAGCAGATCAACCACCACTTGAGGACCTTGAACCATCTTGTCGCTCGTTTTCCGCGCGAAATGGTTCGGATGCCCAAGCATCCTGGCTGTCTCATCGCGGAGAAGAACAAGTTCTCGGAAGAGAGGGACGTTACCTGCCATCCTGTTTTCGACGGTATAATAAATCTTCTTCCTCGTCGACTCCTTCTTCACGTTCATCATGGCCGGGGCGCTGAAAGGGACTTTGGTGGGGAGCCACAGTTGGCCAGTTTGGATGCATTCGCCTTCTTTGAGTCGAGCTAAGATAGCATCAGGCAAGCCCTCTAGCTCGCTCTGAGTGAGCCAGAGGCCCGTGGTCTCCTCATTAAGATTCCTGTTGCAATCTCTCTCGAGATGGTTCAATCTCTTCATCTTTGCTTTGAAATCGTTACTGGTAGGGTGTTAACATTAGCATAATAACAAGGCCTTATACCGAAGTATCTGAGAGAAGATTGATAGATGTAAATTTTCATCCTCAAAACATATCAGCAGGTTCCATAACTCAGTTGGTTAGAGTGTGATGCTAATAACGTCAAAGTCGAGGGTTCGACCCCCTCTGGAACCATCGTTTCTTTTTTTCATCTTTTTGTTTTTATCAAACTCTTCATTGATTGATTTTTATTTTTATTTAATCAGTCTACTTTGTAGTAATACACTGTTGCACTGTCCTCTAATGCACTAATGCAAGCCAAGGCCTAACTAAGCACTAAAATGGAAAGAGAACGCCAAGTGGCAGAGGAAATCAAGTATAAAGGTGTGGGTTTTTTTTTCCCCCTTCACGAGGCGCAGTGTGGAAAACAAAGACATCAATAAGGCGATTGATTAGAACGTTCTTGACATATTTCTTAGAATCAACACCTTATTATCAATTCCGTTCGCGGGCGCATTCGAATCATGCAGCCGTTGTTATATGTTTGTTCCTTGGTAGAAGTGCGTATATATATATTTTAGTCCCTCCTTTTAGGATTGACACAATTGGGTTTCTTTTGAATGCACAATTTGGAAAACTGGCATAGATGTGTATCAGTCTCACCCAGCCTTGGAATATACCAACACTACCTCCCGAGGTATGAGGTGTAATATATATATATATATATATCGCCAATGAAAATGATGCAAAGATTGAAAAAAGACCTGGATTGCTTGTAATACCACTAAACAAGTACGTACCAACGATGAAAAACAATGATTGCATCAGGGCATGAAAGTCAGGATGGCTAAAAATACAAGATGGAGAGGTAGGAAAAGCAGGAAGAGAGAAAAGACCAATCAATGAGCTAAGAATATTGGGGTTTCTGGATGGGGAAAAAAAAAGAAGATAATATAATGAGAAGACAGAAACGAATGGTTCTCATGCAGTCCATGATATAGAGAATAGACAAAGCGGCTATGCAGCGAGTGACATGTGTGTATATGGGGTAGAGAATAGATAGTAAGACAAGCATATGTGTTGGCTAGGCTCTGATGTCGTGCTATGCATCCTCTGGGATAGCGAGCGGATATCAAGATTGATGAAGCACCGTGGGGGGTGGGGGTATGGCAAGGAGGAAAAATAAAGAACACAAGGTTGGTATTAATGTGAAGGCGTATCCAAACACAGCGTGTGTCATACCCAGCTGGCCTATTAAGCTTGCTCAGTTGGCTCAGTTGGCTGAGTTGGCTGGCGCACCTTCCCAGCCTCTCGGACGGCTCTCATAAACCCATCCTCGTTGCCTGCAGCAGTAAGAACCCAATAATCACCAACGCCGGGGTTCTCAATCTGTCCACCGCCAAAGCCAGCTGCAGCCGGGGCGCTGTGCCGCTCCTTGGGTTTCTGGGTGTTTACTCCATGATTGCGGGGACCCCAGCCCAGCACGTCGCGCACAGCAAGGCGGGACTGATCATCGGTCTGGTGGAAGGAGAACAGCTGGGCCTGGAGACAGCCCAGAACGGCGACGGCAGAGCGGATCATGATGCGGTCGCCCTCGAAGACCCAGCAGTCCCAGACGCGGGAGATGCGCTCGAGGTCCAGGCCGTTTGTAAGGAGCGAGCGGAAGATCGGCTCCCAGATCTCTGCCTCGGAGAAGTGGAGGGTTTCCGTCAGATGAGTGTGCAGACGAGGGAACTTGTAGCGCAAGGTGTCTGAGGCCAATGTGTAGGAGCGAGCCATGGCGCCACGGTCCCAAGTGAGGAAAGCGACGGGTAAAGGACGGTTGAGCACGTTGGCCATGGCAAGGAAGGCAGAAGCGGGAGTGGGGAATTGTAAAAGGAGGAGGGCGGCGATGGTGTGCAGGCCGTGGATGTAGCCTACGTCGCTGCGGTACATGCAATATGCCTTCAGGACGTCAATGAGGGTTTCCCGTAGTGGACCGCCTTCTTGAAAGATGTTCAGATCTGGGAAGGCTTTGGGCACGTCTGTTGCGATTGCCTCAAAGCAGTCTAGTAGTCGCTTGTTGTTCTCGCTTTCTCCATCCTTCTTGCTTTGGAGATCCTTTGCTCGTTGAAGCGCTTTGGTAAAGGTTTCCTCGGTTAATCCTAGTTCATTGCCAATAGCTCGCTCCCATATAGTGCCCCGATTGCGAGGCGGAATTCCCCGCCACCATAATTCGCGAATTCGGGGCTCGCGGAGAGCGAGCTCCCAATTCGGATACACGTATTCATCCCATATGTTCTGTAGTGTTGCTCGAGTGTTGTCCTTTTCACACTGCGCATTTGCAACCTTGGCAGCTTTGCGTTTCTCTGAAATACCGGTTAGAACGCCGACAATACTTCAGGGATCTTGTCTGAGCACATACCGAGTTCCCGAGACTGGGCCATCATTTGCTGATACTGCTTCAGGTGCTTTTTCTCCTCCTTCTGGTCTTTAGGCGGAAGCCAACTTGGGCGTGTCCGCGATAGGACCTTTTCTTTCTCCTTGCTAATTGGCAGCGGATCGATCATGATATTTGATTTCTGCAGAGGTGGTAAAGCGACAGCATCATGAGATGCGCGATGCGAGTCCTCGCTGGACTTCCCCGAAGCACCAGTTTGAACATGCTCCTCCCGCTTGCGATCCCTATCATCAGCATGCAGCTCCAGAGCTTCAGTGATTATCTTTGCTTCCTCGGATAAGTCAGATAGAAAACTGTTATACGAGTAGGTGCGAGGGTTGCGTGGCGAGAGTTGTCCACGCTCCGGTCCTGCGGAGCTAGATCGCTGTATACGCTTCATGCGGGATGCCTTAGCCGTGTTTTCGGGTGACGCTGGCTTATCGCTTCCCGCTACGGTGTGCTGGATAGGCAGAGGTCGCCGCCCGGGGCTGCGACCATTTGGACTGGTAGACCGTGATGGAGCCCGTTCTTGGGCTGGCCGCGGAGAGATAGGAATGTTCCAAAGACTTGCATCGTCCGGTAGTTCATCGTCCGAATCATGGTATTCTTCCTCCAGGTCTTTGAGGGACTTGCGATTGGGTTGCCAGGTTTGTTTCTGGATGGGTACTCGTGCGGATACCGGAGACAGACCTAGGCTGGTGCTCGAGGTGGAGCGACTGGATGTCGGCCGTAGTGGTGAGACAGACCGTGAACGGCGAGCTTGCGCTGGTGTCAAACCGGGTGACTGCAGTGTGTTGCTCGAATGTGTCCGGTTTGCTGCTCTCGCCGTGAGGGAGCCTGCCGAAGCATTGGCCGATCCACTGTGAACCGGGGGCAGGGGGGATCGCTTGCGAGGCTTTGGCGTCGCGGTCAAGTCGCGAGTCGAGGTCGCAGGGACTTTGCTTGACATTCTGGGGGCAGGCGACCGTGACATTACCCCAGACCGGCCGTAGGAGCCTGTTGGATCTGCGTATGACAAGTCGGCGTCATCTTCCAAGCCAATGTCTTCGAAATTCGAGATGTCGGTAAAGATACTGTCCGGACCGTCCAGGTGGGAGGAGGAATGAAACGAGGAGGATTTGGAGGATTTGGACCCGGAGAGCTCGGGGGGAGAATTGGGTGTCGGTAAAACGGTGGTCATGATCTCATGTAATTATTCAGACGTATTGATCCCCCACAATTCTGATCTACCCAGGAAAAAAACACAGGGCGGGAGGAAATCAACGGGATGGTCGGAAGGGGTCAACAACGAACGTGAAGATCGGGGGTTTTGGATGAGAGTGGTCGAGGGGTTTCAGACAGGAAACAATAACACCGCAATAGAGGTCGATTAATGTAGAAGCGAATTGCAGGCACAGCCGCAGCCTGATGAAATCCAGATCAGGTGTAATCGTTGTAAAGAGGGATCAGGAGAGAAGATTACGGGGTGACCATTGGGGGCCAGGGGGTTTGGAGTGTAAACAAAAAAGGTGAGAAATGAGTGTGAAGGTTTGAAAGTAAGTAGAAAAGAAGTAAAAGATTCAAACGAGAGACGAAGACAAGAAATTCCAAAGAAAGTGAAAAAGAAGAAACCGTGATGCTCAAGACTGCAAGCGGAGAGCCTCAGGCAGGGCCGCACTCGGTCTGGCCGAGAACAGGGGGGTACCTCGGCGATACTTCACGACACTAGTACAAAAGGGGGATGAGAAAGTACCGATTAAGTATTCAATACATTTCTGGAGATAAACCGATCTCTGCCTAGATGGGAAGGGATAGACTTACACAGCCTTGAAAGACTCTGAACACAGATATATGGATCTGAACCCCTGAACCATGATCACTTTTAGTCGGATTCTGTCGGATTTACGCCCAAGATGGCCTGAATAGACGTGGCACAGTATGTACACATACCATTACAGTGTTTAATTGGCCCTAGGAGATAAGTGTACATTGTACAAGTTGAGAGGCAATTGATCGTACAATTACACTGGTTTTTTGGATCTGCCGACATTACATTCCACAGTCCAACACTCCAGGATTATTCTAGAACCGCCATTCCTCAAACATTGCATTTCCCTTCTTCACAACCTGCGTCATCCTTAAAGCCTCGGAATCTGATGTGGGTCGAGCATCTTTGATCAGCGCGTCGAGCCAGCGGAGCACCATCACATACCGCGTTTGCTTGCGCTTCAAAACAAACCGAAACGCCGCAGAGGCTAGATACTGCAGATGGGATCGCTGGATGAAACACGAGAATGAAGACTCCGAATTACCAGCACGCCGGGCCTGGATCGTGCCATTCGTCTGCGAAATTAGATCGTGGATAGTCTGTGTTATGATCGCGGGGCCGGGATGCGCACGGCCCCGAAGTGACTTCATGTAGCGGTACATCTTCATGGCAGAAGTGATGAAGCTGGAGTAGAGGTTGGCTAGCACAACTCCGCGCGAGTTGTGCCCGTCATCGATGTACATGGCATGTAGCTGCAGACGGAATGAGGAGAGCACTTTACGGTGAAAGGTGCGGCCGGGGAGGCGGGTGGCTTCAACGGTTAAGGTGTTGGAGAGAGTAGCAGCAGCCGACTCGCCGCCCTCTAGGATGCGATCTCGATCGCGGTGGAATTCTAGCGTGTGGGTATCGATGAGACTACCACAATACGGGAATAAAGGGCTCCCTTCTAGTCTGGGGAGTAAAATCCCGTCAACTGTTGCGCTGAAATTGGCCATGCTTTTGGCTGGATTGACTTGTACGCCGTACGCTGGTTGGCCCCGGATCATTACTTCCAGGAATTGCATGGCCACGGCTGCATTTGGTGTGATCAGGAGGAAGTCGTCCACGAGTCGCAGGAGTAGAGAATCCTCGGGTTTGATAAAACCCAGTACCTTTCGCTCTAACTCAGCGTAGAAGAAATTGCAAAGGATACTGGATAGCACGGAGCCTTGGGGGATGCCGTTGCGTTGGCGGAAATATTTCTTGCCTATCTTCACGAGGTTGTGTCGAACATGTTCATCGAGGAGGGCCAGAAGATTATCAGTATCATGATTTTTCTGAGCCATAGAGTCAACAAAAACGGTATTAGCCTTTCGCGCCGTGCCTCCGCTGTTGACGTAATCCGGTAGGTGTTGCGGTCTCGTCGCAGGCGCAGCACGGCCCATAAATCTTCGTGTGGGCTTCCCTTTTTGCGTAGTTGGGGCGGGTGGTTGGAATTCGATGTGCTTTGAGATGCGGTAGCTCTCTTCAGAGACCAGCTCTTCGATCAGATCAAGCAACTTTTTCTGGGGAATGGTATCAAAACAAGATTTGATGTCAAGTTTGACAAAGTACATCTGTGGGAGCTTGGGTTTCGAAGATTTAGAAACTGAGGACAGTCGTTTGGACAATTGTTCTTTGTACGCCTTCAATCGGCGGTGCATGTCTCCAATGGAGAGCATCGACGAACCCAATTTGGCAGGAGCTTGCTGTCGCTCGTAGGTCAGCATGTTATAGATAGGTGTAATACTTGTATTGATGCTGGCGGCAAGGTACATGGGCCGTTTCCCCCATGACGATTGCTTCAAAGCCCGTTTGCGAAGATTCAAGATGGGCCGGAGGCCTGTAGATTTGGGAAGCAAACGGAGAGCACCGAACCCAAGAGATCGACGTGCCAGCACACGTTGAGCTTGATCTGGTTCGAGCTCCTCGAATATCGTTGCCTTCAACTCCCCGAAAGGTTGCTGGGTCAACTGCTGCCACATATCATGGCGGAAATAGAAAAGGCGGTTTCGGTGCGTTTGAGACTCGGTGACATAGAAGTGCGAACGAATGAGAGGGATAAGAATTGAATCAAAAATCCAAAACATGAATTCATGAAATAGTTCGGTGCGTTTGTGGAAGTCAGACAAGGCGATCTTCGATCTTGTCTCAGATGATGAAGTAGTCTGGACCTGGGGTGGCTCTAGCCAAGGAACGCTTGTTATCTAGCGTGTCGATCAGTACGGCTTTGTCTCAGACGATCAGTCCAGTACAAACGATGACCAACCTTGATACCTTTGCATACTTCGTGGAGACTTAGACTTTCGAATCGGCGCAATTTGATAAACCGGTCAACATGTCTGAGAACAAGCTTTAAGTTCGAAATACCATCCGGACCAACCCCCCAAAATTGTCGGGGGATCAATTTCTGGATCACCGTTCGACAAAAAGCTGAGACGGAAGACGCCGGAGTCGCATAATCAGTTAGACTGACTTGAGGTTTTCGAGTCACTGGTTTCTCGGCATCTATTTTACAAGATGCGTCGACGGCCATATGTGGCTCTAACCTCGAGACATCACCTGAGGTTTGCGCCGAAATATCACTTGACGACGGGTGGTTAATTTGCACCTGTGTTACTAAATTTGACCGGAGAGAGGAGATAGGCTCGCTTTTTTTGGCATCAGGTGTGGAGGCAAACGCGCCAAGTCTCCTAGGTCCGGTTTGCTGCCAAAGGTCAGCTACACAATCCTAGCTATTGTAAACAAAAGTGTCTCACTTCGGTTGGACAATAGTATCGCAGCAACTCTCCGTAGGAGCATTGTGCATTGCGGTTCCGGAGCTTCCGGACAAGCTCTATAGTAATTCCACGAAGCCTCTTAGGTACCTTGAAACTTCTCACGCCGGCATAATCTGCATCTGCGAATTCATTGTTGGACTGAGGCCGCTGGCGTTGTTTCTCTTCTTCCAAACGAGATATCTCACTCTCACGAAACATGAAAGTCTTCGAGTCATCCATGATATTGCGGCTATCCGAGTCCAACTTAAACACATTCCGCAGGCCAAATTGCCGGGGAAAGATGTACTTCATTACATGGACTGTTTGCGCCATTGAATCAAGCGATGAGAAGCGGCTAAGAACATCTAGAGTGGAAATTAGCCTAGATCTAGAATTCGATGTTCAAACGGCGAAGCACGTACGTGTCTGTCCTAGTCCAGAGGGTACTTTCTTTTTGGACTCGACGCGCCCATAGAGAATACGCCGTCGTAGAAACACAATGCTGTTCGGACTTTGGAGTGTTTTATCGGGGTTCCGTTTGCGATCGGCTTTCTCTTTGGGATGTTTCTGATCAGTGGTAGGCATTGGGTCTTGTGTTGTAGCCGCAGACCCATTGGCTCCCAAGGACGCATCGCTCAAAGGCTCGAGTACCGAGAGTGGCAGACCTAAAGAAAGATCAGCTAATTAGGCTCAAGTCCCTCTCCACGCCTTGACAAAACCATACCACTGAGTTGGTAGTATATTCCCTTTTGAGCGTCAATAGGGGCAAAAACTCCGCAATCGAAAAGGAGTTGCATCATAATTTCCTCGCCATTGCTACCGAGTAAGCCGAGGACCTTCGCCCATGCACCCTCTTTGAGAACCCGCACATTCAGATTCGGGAATTGTTGAGCATTTTGCCCATTATACGGGCGATGGAAGCCATGCGTCAGCAAATGCTCGGGCCTTTGGTAGGACCCATTGCTCTGACTGAAGAGTTTCCAGATCACAAAATCAACCACCTGCAACAAGGGTTAGCAGTCGGATACCTAGAAATAATTCGCACGTCATGGGCGCACCTCAGACTGCGGACAGGTCGGCCCCGTATCGGTGCTGACGAGACTCGACCGCAATTGAGACGCATTAAAAGATGAGTATTGCTTTTGTCGCTCCGAATTGAGGGTCGGAGAAGATTCCTTCAGCACACCCACCAGGGTGGAGTCTAGCAGCTGCACCAATGTATGGGATGTTTGAGATTGTGCATTGGGGTCTTGGTCTTCACGCGAGCCCAATGTTAGGATGCGACGTCGACGCGACTTGGAGGTCACGGGAAGTTGCTGGAGCAGGTACTCCCGCAAGGGTACGACATGTTGGTAGTACAGGGAGATAACGGGGTGGCTTGTTTCTGTTCCCAGGGAAATTGGCGCGTGGGGGTTTCTGAAACGGCGGGGAGATGTGGTGATACTCATGTGAGACGAGGACGTGGGCCCGTCCTTCATGGGTCTTTTCCGCTTTTTGCCCATGTTAGGCGATTTGAGGTGTACAAAGTAATTTCTGTTCAGATCCCTGTGGTTCCCAAGGTTGATTTTACTCCATTGCGTGTCGATAGATTTAGGCGACGAGTTCCCTGGCGCGCGACGCGTCAAGGTTCCGCAGCAAACAGGAAGTTCAGCTGTGCGAATCCTCCCTTTCTCAAATTCGGGCACCTTCCCAGTTAGTAGTTTCTACACATGAAACGTCAACTGTTGAAGGTGTCTGAAGTATACAACATACATAGAAGTACCTAGGTATAATACATATACAATAAAAGCTTTCACGTGAAACAGGAACCGGACAGCCCTGGAGAAACCAATCAAGGCTACCAATTAAACATCGGAGTGAACCATGGAACGGGCGGTCTAGATACCTGGCCATTGCGTCTCCACTGCATCATCCATGGGTCAATTAATCACGTTCCTGAAGAGGTACACTACCTAGGTACAGGTACAACATACATTTAGTTACAGTATTGTAGGTGTTATAGATACCTGGTGGAAGTATTTCATTAGTTACAATATAAACAGGAATACATACCAGAAAATATATGCATACAATTACCCATATTGTACATACAGTACAGCCCTACAAAGTACAACAATGAACAAAAGACAAAGAAATCCAAATCCACGATATCCACGACGTCCACGACATCCACGAAAATCCACTTCCCAAATCCAGTTTCACCTTAAAACATATTATCCACCCCCCCAAATTTCTTTCTTCTCATCTCTTCTCTTTCTTTTTTTCGAACTCGTCAATTTCATTTATCCAACACAAGTCAAAAATAGATCGACACTGTAACTTCACATTGTCACTAGTGTATGTCAGCCCGTCAAAACGGATTGGCCCGGAGAGCTAACAAACCGGCCCACCGCTAGGATTCGCTTTCAAACCCCCCTCAACTACCCAGGTCCCATCACCTATCAGCGTCCGCTGCTGCTAGACAAAACGTCAGTCCTGAGCTCGACCCTCCTATTTGTCCTTCCCCTCGCTACAGTGTAATTTCGGCAACTGGCCGATCATCGATCTCACCACTTTACCCTCCTCCGATCCCTCCGATCCGAACTCCATTCAAACCTTTTCGATTTAGCTTCGACGGGGGACATATCCCCTCGATATCGCAGGATTTTTTTTTTTTTTTTGTTTTGCGAGTGTCTCAAATATGAATGCTGAATGGGTGTGCGCCACCCGAGAGGATTGCTTTGTAGCCTGAATCGACTCACCTGCGACATTCCCGTTGGGCGACCATCCCGGAACAACGCACCAGCTCAACCCGCCCAGAACCGAAAGGCCGCGACCAGTCCACGTCGACCTGTCGGCCTGAAGCATGCAAAATGTCTGGCGGTGACGAGCAGGGTTTTGATGTCCGGTATCGCGATCCGCCTCCGTTTGGGCGACAATCGTCGGCTCCGGTATTTGGTCAATCTGTCAATGGTCACACTACCACCTCTTTAGGTGACTCGCCGACCGTCTCTTTCTCCCCCCAGGCACAATCATCGACCACGTATTCTCCACTATCGTCGGGCTTCATTCGACCCCACAATCCCTCCACTTCCACGGACCATTTGTCGGGCGATCAATTGGAAGATCGTAGAGGGGAGTCTCCAGACCCTGCTGACTATTATCGCCAGCGTGGATCCCTGCCAGGAACTTCATCCAATGTAAGAGAGGGGTTCGGCGATGTAAGAACGGGCATGGCTGCGGCCGATTATCCTGCAGTCGGTGACAAAGTGTCACCCCTGCCAACAAACATGTTGGAGTCATCGCGCGTTAGACGTCAACCATATCGTTCAACATCGGATTCTCCAACATTAGGAGCTCCCTCGGCCAACATACCTCCATTACACGCAAACACAAGGTCACGGCAGGCCTCATTCAAAGATCTTGTCAACAAGTTCAACAAAACCTCTGATCAGATCCTCCCTTTGCCCTCTATTTCTCGTCCAGCCTCAAGGGCACCGAGCCCTTCCGGAAGTGTTGACGCAGAGCGAAATCGGGTGTTGCCACGTCGTCGCCAGCATCGTGATTCTCTACCAGAGTCAATCACCAGCAATCCTCGAGCGCTGGTTGATTCAACCCCATCGTCGCCAGAGACAGATAGATTCGGTCCGCCCCTAGACACAAAGAGTGTTTATCCGCCGCCTCTGTTTCAACGGACCACAGAGTCGCATTCTCGTCGGCCATTGTTTGGTGAACTGTTACCGATCAACACACAATTGAACAACGGAGTCATATCGCGTCTACAACAACGCCGCGGGTCGGATGGAAGTATTCCAAGCCCAAACCCAGCCTTCCTTGACAATCGCGATCAATATCCCACAAAAACGCCACTCACACCCACTGCATGGTACCTTGGACACACAACTTCTTTGGAGGCAGTCCACGCCGGGATAAATACCACAGGCAAACATCGCCGGGTTCAAAGTGACTTGGATAAAATAAGAGAACCCCTTGCAGAACCGTGGAATCCTGAAATGGCGGTACCCGCGCCCTTGCTGCGGACCAAGCCCGATCATGGATCGCCCCCGGGCAGTCCAAATTCCAAGTCTCGCATTCCTGTCTCCTCGCACCGTCTCATTACTGCTTCCGGTCCCGAAAGCTTATCACCATCCTCCAATCCAACCTTCAGCAGCCGATCCGCCGCCATTACCTCGCCGCCCAAGGGCAGTAGCCGCCTTCCTATTCCGTCACCTAAGCAAAGTCCTCCCCGCATGCCAGCAGATGATCCCGCTTCGTTCGCGACAACCTCACGTGGTAGGCGGGATCTAACAATCGGCCGAACCCGCAATCAATTGTCCGAATCCAGTCGGCGACTTCAGGCCTACATCGCTGAGCCACCGGCTAAAAAGTCGCCCCCGTTGCGCAGTTCACGACCCCGACAACCGGTCTCACATGGTGCCGCGGTCTCTCCACGATCCAAAATCGGAGATAGAGTTTTGAATTTACAAAAACACGCCACCCACAGCAACTCGCGCTCTCGTCCTGACCGCAAATTACCCGAATTGGGTAAGGTTGATTTTGACGCTCGTCGCCGGCACATTCAACAGGCAATCAACCGACATTCAAGCAACCCAGGCGTTGAAGTGAACCAGAATGACAGAGGACCGGACAGACCAGCTGCTGCAAAGCTTCGACGTCACGCTCTGGTGCGAGAGCAGGAGACGCATATAGATTCCAAGCAATTGATGGATGAACATACAATTACCCCTAACCCACCTGTGACCAACGCCCTGACATCCGATGAGATGGCTACGATGATCAAAGAGTCGACCGGCTCGGTTGATTACAAGGAAAATGAGGCTCAAGCCATTCCTAGGCTGCATCTCAACACTGCCTTGCCGGCTTCAGATATGGCAGCGCCCCACACCACAATGGACTCTCCCACCCTTGGCCTCCCACAGGGTGTGAATCCAGCGACTTCAGGTGAGGGGCAGCCTGCCAATGAAGACACGACACACTCGGGTGCCACATCGGACTCCGACGGTACCCATGTCACTACTTTTGATCCAGAGCCGCAGTCCGGGCTGCTCCAGGGCGATCCCAGCGTTTCTCATCGAACCATTCTGGAACAAATAATGCAAATCCGCGGGTCCAGCCCGAGTGACGACTCATGCGACGAACCTGATTGCAGTCTTTCAGAGAACGACGACAGGGAGTCCATCCGGATTATGCTTGGAGATACGACCTACTACAACTCATCTAGTAGCACCAATACCCAAGAGCCTGAGCGTGTATCAATACACCAGGCTCAAAATAGAACCCATCTTCACAACCGGTGGAGCATGAGTTCATGGTCCTCTGGACAAAACCAACATTCCACCTGTGACGAGCAGTGTGACGAGAGTGGAGATGATTCTCTCCTACAAGGCTGTGAAACAGAACCACCAACTGAAACTTGCTCAGCTGTCTCAACAAGGCCAGCTTCCATAGCGGACGATGAACTACCCGCTCCAATTCAGGACCACGGTGTAATGGGACCGAATACACTGCAGACATCTGAGCAGTTCCGATCCAATGCCTTCTCTACTCCACCAAGCTTGGCTAGATTGGGCAGATGGGATTCGAAGCGTGTCACTCAGCTCTACCTGGAGGAGTTGACGCGAGGCAGGAGCCACCACCCTGGCTCATCAATCCAGCCCTCATCCGAGCCTCGATCTCATCCCACCGATACACGTACAAATGGGCGTCCGGATAGTCTGACTGACGACCCAGTTGTCGTGCCAGGATTCAAGGATTTCCAAACATCAGAAAGACTCTCACAGCCGGCTAGTTTGGTTGGGCGTGATGATTGGGAACATGCATCTCCCTCTATCATGGACTGGATGCAGGTTGCGGCTGAAGATGAGGTCTTGACTCCTAATACCGAAACCGATGGCATGCGTACCGAAGGGGTGCTCACACCCCGTCTGGTGCCTTCAGCACACCACGACGCTGGTGCATCGAGTACGAATAACGGCCTTGGAGTCTCGGTTGATATCCAAGCTTCCAACGAGCAGGCTCAGTCTCATGTTTATTCTTCATCGGCATTCGTCCCGCCCTCAACAACGCACTCAGCCGATAATGAGCCTCTTGGAAGTCAGCCCTCGGGCTACATTGGACTCAATCGCAGTACACAGGCTGCTCCTAGAGGTCTGGGACACAGCCCGGGCAGCAGCCAGGACTCCTCTTTCCGAAATTTGGAGTCTATTCAATCTACTGTGGCCGCTGACTCCTCCGCTACTTCCCTTGTTCCGTCCACCGAGCAAACCTTTCGTGTTGAGCCGAAGGATTCGCCTTCTCCAGAACAACGACGTCTCAAGAAGCGGCGCCACATCATCAAAGAACTTGTTGATACGGAACATACCTTTGGTCATGATATGATAATCATCGAGGACATCTACAAGAGGACCTCGCTCACGGTATTGGATCCCGATGATGTCAAGGTTCTCTTCGGCAACTCCGATCAGGTCGCGGCCTTCTCCGACAAGTTCTTGTATGATCTCAAGCAGGCAGCTCAAAGCATCTACGTCATACCAAAGGCTCTGCGATGGACCAGCAAGCGAAAGCGCAATAATCAGCCTGCCGAGTCCACAACTCCAGAATCCGATGAAGTAGCCGAGCTTGCAGGAATGTCTGAGCTTGAAAAGGATCGTGCGACATCTGTTGGTCAGATTTTTGTCACCCACATGACGCAGATGGAAAAGGTGTACACCGACTACTTGAAGAACCATGATGCCGCAAACAAGAAACTTCAGGTCGTGCAGCGTAGTCCAAAAGTGGGCTTTTGGCTGAGCGAATGTCAGAAGGGTGCTATGGATCTCACGACCGCCTGGGATTTGGACTCTTTGCTCGTTAAACCGGTACAAAGAATCCTGAAGTATCCCCTTATTCTCCGCGACTTATTGGAATCAACGCCAAACGACCACCCGGACCGAGCGGCAATTGCCAATGCCCTGGAAGAGGTGACAAATGTTTCTCATCGTATCAATGAACTGAAAAAACGAGTAGACCTTGTTGGTCAAGCTGTCGGTCGAAAGCGCAACCAGTCAGATGTGCGTACCGGTCTTTCTAAAGCCTTTGGTCGCCGCACGGAGAAGTTCAGACAGCAAGTTGGCCTCTCCGATTTGTTTGAAGACAAAACCTACGATTCTCTAGCGCAGAAACTTAGCGACGGCTATTTCCAGTTGCAGGTTGTTATGCGTGACGCTGAGAGTTACTCCCGGGATGTGCAACTCTATGTGAACCAGTTCAACGAGTATGCCGATTCGATCGAAGAGATTATTGGCATGTCGCCTTCTCCATATCCACAGTTGGAGAGCAAATGGCATCAGTTCAAGATGACAGTGCAGGAACTTGTGTCGACTGCTCTCCCAGAACATGTATGTTGTATCGTGTTTATACTTTGAACAGAATACTAACGTTTATTGCAGCTTGCCGTCGTCCGCAAAACGGTCATCGATCCGATGGTTGAATTACTAGGACTTTACAATGCACCCCAGCGAGTCATGCGGAAGCGCGACAAGCGACTCCCGGAATATGCTCGCTACAAAGCCATCAAAGACCGTGGCGACAAACCTGATAAGAAGACCACCGAGCAGGGCGAGCAGTTCCTAGCTTTGAACGATACTTTGAAGGATGAATTGCCTAAACTATATTCGTTGACTTCCAAACTGATGGCAGCGTGTCTGAAGAACTTTATCGAAATTCAAACTGTGTGGTACAGTGTTCTACAGAAAAAGATTGGTGCTCATGTGGAATTGTTCCCCAATGACCTTGATAGGCTCATTAGCGACTTCAATAGTGACCACACTCTGATGGAGGCACGAATGGGGGAGCTAAGCTCCTGCAACGGGTCGATGATGGCCCATTCGCTCAATTTGGTCCCCCTTTCACCGAGTGAGCAGCAAAACCCCATGTCGCCTCGCCGTCCTTCTACAGTGAACAGTTCAAATGCGCGACCTGGGTCTATGACCGATGATTCACCAAACATGTCCCGGGATTTCAGCGTCGGTAGCCAGCCATTCCAGTCTCCCCAGATGGAAAGCCACTCGAGCCGCAGCAGCCGTTACCGGGCTGATTCCATTCTATCTGGCCGAATGATCCCAGACACTCCCAGCCAACTGCTGCAACAAGTCACCAGCTCCCCCGCCCCTGTCAGGACCAGCGACGTCGAGCCTTTCCCAAGCCTGCCGAGACTCAGTCTAGACACACCTTTCCTCGAGGATGTGATCAACAGCTCCTCGCACTCGAGCAATGCGCCGACTTCCCCAACTGATCGATACTCGGGATTCTTCTCGTCCGCCATGCCCATGTCGGATGTCCCAAGTGATACTGTCGTGGATGGGCACTTTGAACGCAGCCCCCCTCCCATGGGCCCTGCGGCGTTGTTCTGTGCGGCGAGTGTTTATGACTTTAACATCGACACTCGCACCGAGGGCGGATATCCCTATCTGACCTACGCCTCCGGGGATATTTTCGACGTCATAGGCGAGAAGGGCGAGCTCTGGCTTGCCCGCAATCAGGACGATGCCACCAGAACAGTTGGGTGGATTTGGAACAAACATTTTGCCCGACTCGGCACCTAAATCAGAAAACCTCACGCCATGTTCTCGATGTATTCGCCCAATGTCTTTTCAAAAATCTGCACGAACACGACAAAACACAAAAGGTTCCATACTAACTACAGGATATTACAGGATGATATTCCATGTTTCTTTTACCTGAATCTTTTTTTTTATTTTTTTTTTCGCATGATCTGTTTTCATATTTCTTCAAAATAATACCCCCTGAAGACCCAGGGCAAAACAAAAGTGACTACACTAGTTGCTGCTTTGTTGCTTTGATCTGCTTTGGCTTCATTCGGCGTCATCTCATGCTGATGATTTATGGACTTTTTTTCTTCTTGTTTCTGTTCATTTCAGTTGCTTTTCCTCTCCCCGTTTGTTTTTTATCTGATCTCTCTGTCCATTTCGCCCGACCTCCGTTCCTTTCCTCCCATCTCACTGCATCGTCTGAACCTCTTCTTCTTCTACTGGAGCTCTGGGAGGCACGTTTAGATACCCCCTCTTTCTTATGAATTAAATTCTTTAATAAAATCCTAAAATCCCTGCAGTTTTATACCAAATCATAAGTACGATTGAATCTTTACCAACAATACCAGATTCGCCGCTTTCCTTTTAATGTGCATACTATTCTCTAAAGAAAGCCAGATAGCGTGTCCAATATTATTTAACTGATCCCTACACCGGGGTATATAGGGTTCACCTACGTTCCTTCCCTAGACCGGGTTAGTTACGAATAGCTTATAAAATTATGATCTACCCTTGCCCGTGATGCTAATAGGTGTTAGTCCAAGTGTTGGGAATCCTATACATATTTCTATATATTTACTAAATTTGTAGGGCTATATTGGCGTCGATGTCGTGGCCCAACTCGTGCTGGCGGATGTTAGTCGGTGGTTTTACCCCATAGAACACATCAAAGATTTTATAATCTGCCGTGTTTAGCTGTGCCATGTCAAATGGCCTAGGACTTGTGATTATGATGAAGTTGAGGGATCTGGCAGGGGTTGAGGTTGATGTGTATGCGGCCTCGGCCTAACCTCCCCAACTCGGGTGATCTTCCACCACTGCCAATGTTATAATCTACTTACTCTTAACCTTTCGCATAACTCCTCATTGTCCATGAAGTGCAATTGAAAATAGCGGCATTCAAGCATTCAATCCATCCTCCTCCCTTCTCCGCCACCTATAAGGCTGACGGCCTCCCCCCTCCGAAGCGCCCAATCCCGAGGTCCCGACCGGTCCCACTTCCATTCCGCCAGTGCAGAAACGGGGGGACACATTCGAGCCTCTCACTCGGGATATTGCCGTCTCTTTCGCCTCTTGCCACTGAAACGAGGTTGCAGATTACATCCCATTTACATTGTGCGCGGGGGCACCCCAAGCTCTCAAGTTCTGCACAAAGATCTGCCCCGTTTATCTCAACCGCGAATTGTGGGGTCTGGCTTGGCTGTCTGAGGAACTTAGGGAACCTAGCACATATTGCGCGTTCTCCATTGTGGCGCAGTGTATAGCTTGCCACTACCTTTCACGGTGTTCATATTCTAGTGGGTTTGTGATTAACGTCGACATATCATATCGCCATCATGTTGCGCAAGGTGCGCGGGCGGTTTGGCGATAAGGTGAGTTTGGCGCGATTCGGCATTAGCGACACGAATACTGACTTGCGCAGTTGAACCCAGATGATGCCTTTTTGAGTTGTAAGTCTCGAGAACAGAATCTGTCACCTTACTGATCGCGTACGGTTTACTTACAAGTCGTCCTTGGGTGCTCTTAGATTACGACGTGCGATGTATGGAATTAATCCCCGAAGCAAGAAAGGGTTAGTGGGCTAACGAACACCGCAGTGACAAGAGAGGATATGCAAACTCTTAAGAACGACTGGCTCACAGATAACGTGGGTTTGAATGGCGAGACAATCCTTCCAGCTGGGGCATATGAGCTAATTTGTCATAGATCATTTCATTCTGGGAGGAGTAAGTCCCTAGAGCCGGTCCAACATACTTCACAGTACCGAACGTCGCACTGATCTCCGACTTTCTTGCTCTAGATATCTCGAACGTGAATTTATTTCACGATACCAATCCTCCAATATCATCCTTCTCCGCCCTAGCATGTCATTCATGATCCTCCAAACCCCTGATCCACGCACCCTCCGCGAAGCACTCCCGGATTTCAGTCGGGCCACCCACGTCTTCCTCCCCATCAACGACTGTCGCAATGTCTCCCAGGCAGAAGGAGGTACACACTGGTCCCTCTTGTTGATCTCGGTCGTCGACCGCATCGCATTCCACTACGACTCGCTATACCAAGGAAACGTCTGGGAGGCAGACACGGTGACTCGCAAATTTGGATACCTCCTAAACATGCCCATTAGGTTCCTACATCTGAATGACTCACCCCAGCAAGACGGCGGCAGCGACTGCGGCGTCTACGTGTGTATGAACATGCGACATCTTCTCATGAAGCGGTTGCTGATGGCGAGCGCACACGAGAAAGTGAGTATGAGTCTCGGAGGGCGGAAGGTCGATTCCAATGCTTCTCGCAAAGAGATGGCGAAGATCATTGAAGGGTTCCGGAAAGAAGGCGAGCGCCGACGATCGTATGTCACCCGTGATCAACCTAGCTGCACGGTGCAGTAGGGGGAACAGAAGCAAGATGCTAATATCGGAATTTCTTTTCAGAACAAGCGCCAGTCCTATGGGGAAGAAATCGAGGAGTCCTCCGCGTGTTGATTGATTGGTATTTCCTTTGCTTATTTTTTTATGAGTTTACGCCTTCTTTATGGTTCCCTTGCACACTTTCAGACTCCTCTTCAGAAGACAAAGCTTCATCAAAAACATATGGATATTACATTGACGATCGTGTACTTACCAGCGTTGCATTACTTGAATACATATCATGAACTACATAATAACCTTCAAAGTAGGTTTTATTTCTACTAATAAACTTCTCTCTATTTTCATCAACCTGCTTGATGGACTCACTGTTTGAAGCCTGATTAGATCTTTGAATTCGGTCATTGGTCATTCAATAAGTAGCCGAATCTGTTTTGTAATGTATGACTATGGTGTGCGAAGGAGCAGAGCAGCCAAAGGTCAAATGCCCCTCTGAAGTGAGGACAACTAGATATAGGAAACAAATTCTTAATCACGTCCGTAGGAACTTTCTATAAATACATGATCTCACCAGGGACCAGGGGCTCGAACCATCCTGGGACGGCACTTATCAAGATCGAGATCTGAATCATGAAAAGATATCACGCATTTTCCTCATGATCATCGAAAGGAAAATGGGAAATGACCGCAGTTTTCTCCATCTCAATACTTGGATATTCCATCAAACAATGGCTTTGTTTCTGGTGGTGGGTTTAGTAGCTATTTCCCGCGACCTTCTTTTCAGAACCAGAACAGCGTGGGAAGATACCTGGATGCAATTGGAGCTCTGCACGAAGGAAGATTCGACCGTTCTGGTCATTCCTTTCCTGATGTCGCCACTCAAGGATATCGATATGTTACTGTGTGGAATGGAACGAGGCTCGTGGATGGAACTTCTACCTCTGCACCCACCTTCGCGGCGATCATCGCGGGTAGTAGTGATATCTATCATCAGACATTGAATCTAGGCTAAAAAGACCTTCCATTTCGCTCTTTGCTTTCCTCTATCTCTTAGCCTAGCACCGCATCAAAAATCGACAACACCTAAAAAAGCCACCGCCACCCAATCTTCTCCGTAATAATCCCGCCGAGAATCGGCCCAATCGCCGGACCTAGCAATGGCACAAACGTCGCAATCGCAAACGACTGACCCCTTTGCTCTGCCCGCCAGCAATCTGCCAGCACAGGCGTGGTTATGGCATATTCAGCGCTGGCACCAATCCCACTCAGAATCCGGCCAGCGAGGAGTTGACCCCGCGTGTGGGAGAAGCCGCAGACGGTATTCCACGGGATATACCAGGTCGACGAGAGGATCCAGACCCAGCGACGGCCGAAGACTTTGGCAAGGGGCGCGAGAGCCATAGGGCCGAAGGCAAATGCTAGGACGAAGATTGAAACGACCATATTTGCTTCGCTTTCGGTGATTGAGAGGTCGGTGCTTATGGAGCCTAGTGCTGGGGCGAGCATTGACGCGCTCATTAGCGTCACCATTCCCCCCGTTGAGCAGAGGAGGGTTATGGCCCACCACCGGGTGAGGGACCAGTTGAATGGACAGGAGGGGTCCGTTTGACTGTCCCAGGTGACGAGGAGGTCGTCGTCCGTTAGGTTGGGTGGTGTGTCGGCATTTTTCTCTGGTTGCGACGCGGGTGCTGGACTCGTTGAGTCCGGTAGCGGTTTGCTTGATGAGATAGTGGGCTTTTCCATTTCGCGGGTGCATCAAAGCAAATGTGATGGCGGGTGCGAGATTGGTTGTAACTGCGGTATATCGATGGGAAGCTCAGGACATACTCTGCGGCCACCACAGAGACAAGCTGGGTTCAAGTATTGAGTAATCGAATTGGGTTACTGCGACCCGAAAGTATTTTCAGCACAGCGCACTGGCTATTCGCCATATTGGGAATATCCGTGAGAAAGCGTGCAGGGATGGTTCTTTATCTGATGCTTCGACCGGATACGTTGCGCCAATTTCTGTTCTTCCCGGATAGTCCGTCGCTTGTCTTCTCTTCTTTTCACATCCCTTCGCTGTAAACGAGGGAACTAGGAATACTCGGTTACGATGCTTCTCCATACGGAAATTGAGTGAAGATTCAGGGAGGAAGATCAGTCGGGAATTTCCACGCGAGATGATCTACGAGACACGCACTTTGGCGCCAACAGACGTCCCTTAGTTGCTTTCTATCACACCGACCTGAGTCGGCGGCCTTTTGTTTTTATTTGCTTTTATTTTCGATCGGAAATAGGGGTCATTTTGGCTATTATGTGTCTCTTGCCTTCCGGATTCAGTCCATCAATCATATACAGATCGAGCACATAGCTTGGGCGGCTGATTTACTATGGCCCAGTAAATTTGACAAAAGTTGCCAGTCACAAGCTGTCCGCCGTTTACACTATACATGTAAGCTGTAAATACCCAGAACCAAGGATCCCTCGTACTAGAAATTGAATTCCTCCTATATATCAGATATACCACTAGACTGCAATCAATGTACTGTTTGTAAGGTTATGGATGTCGTTGGGAGGCAAATGTGCAAGTTGATATATGTACATACCTAATAAGACATGAGGAGTCAAGAAATGTGAATAAAAACAAGTAGAAGTCAGTTATTTTATCAAAGTCCTCATAAGAGTCCAGTTCACCTCCAGTTCACCAGGGCTGGTAGCTCCGTATCTTATCGCCGTGCGGAGCCAAAGCCCAAGCGCGCAACGTCAATTCCCCTCGTCTTTCGAATCCACTTTTCTCCATCATCTCCAACATATTGAGAGTGACCCAAAAATCCCAGTCGGGCTGAACCGGGTAGATGCCGCAGAACTCGAGAGGCGACACCGAGCAGAGCGGTAAGCGCCAATCGATCGGCAAGAGGAAGCTTTCTGATCAAGGAGAGCCGTCGCAGCCGGCACAACAGACCATCTCCGAGCTCCTCTCCCAACGATACTCACCCGACCAGAGCCTCGATTCGCAAATAAGTAAACGTTCTCGCCTGTCGCTGTCTCCGTCACGCCCCTCCTCCACACAAACGGTCCCACATAAGATGTATCCGATTTCCGGCTCCCCGCCTAAGAATGGCGCGCCTGGTCGGGGACTGTCTGGGCCAAATGGTTCTATCAGATCCCAAGGCTTGAACGCTAATACCCGCCAAAACAACTTTTCTCCTCACACCGGCGCGAAAAAGCTCGTCGTCAAGAACCTCCGTACCGGACCACGGCTAAACCAGGAATCATATTTCGATAAGGTGTGGTCGCAGTTGGATGCGGCTTTAACCGCTATTTTTGATGGCAGGAAACCCGAGAGCTCGCTGGAAGAGCTATATAAAGGCGGGGAGAACGTGTGCCGCCAGGAGCGGGCGGCCTTGTTGGCTAAGAAGCTTCAGGATCGATGCAGAGAGTTTGTCAATGGGAAAATGCGCACGAATCTTGTTACCAGAGCTGGAGGTAGCACTGATGTTGGTACATTACGGACTGTGATTGAAGCATGGTCCGCCTGGCACTCGAGGCTGGTATGTGGCAAGGAAATACCCTCGAATGGAGGTTCACAGCTAACTTTTCCGCTCCCCCAGGTTACTGTTCGTTGGATCTTCTATTATCTCGACCAGTCATTCCTCTTGCATTCCAAAGAACAACCGGTGATACGTGAAATGGGATTGATTCAATTCCGGTCATACATCTTCTCCGACGCCAGTTTGAAGCCAAAGATTTTGAAAGGAGCATATGATTTGATCGAGGCGGATCGAGGCGGATTTACAAAGGCATTGGCGGATGCGTCTCTGCTAAGAGAAGCCATGGAGCTTTTCCACAGCCTCGATGTGTATGGGAGTGACTTTGAGCCTTTATTCATGGCCAAGTCCGAGGAGTTTGTGAAGGAGTGGTCTCAACAACAAGCAGCTGGAACCCTGGCCGCATACGTCGAGAATGCTCACCAGTTGATCGAACGTGAAGTTGAACGGTGCGGGCTGTTCTCTTTCAATCGAAGCACGAAGCTCAAACTGTCCGAGCTCCTGGATGAGACTCTAGTTACACAACAAACGGACGTGTTGACCAGCGAAAGTGAAGTTCTTAGTTTGATGCGAGCCGGAAACAAGACCGCCTTGAAACAACTATACGGGTTGCTTGACCGGCGAGATCTAAGTCTCGAATTGAAGCCTGCATTTAGGAAGTACATCATCGAGGAGGGTGAGGGCATCGTGTTTGATCAAGAAAGGGAGGCTGACATGGTCATTCACCTGCTCCAATTTAAGCAAAAGGTCGATGATATTTGCGCCAATGCCTTCGACTCGAACGACGAATTGGGTCACACGGTCCGCGAAGCCTTTGGTACCTTTATGAACCGCGGAAAGAAGATGGACTCTACAGGTGGCACTGACAACCCCAAGTCGGGTGAAATGATCGCCAAATATGTGGATAGGCTGCTCAAGGGCGGTTACAAGCTGCCACCTGGTCGTAATCCAGAGGAAGTAAGCCTAATGTCCGACGATGCAGAGCTTGACCGGCAGCTTGATCAAGTTCTCGACCTCTTCCGGTTCGTACATGGCAAGGCCGTCTTTGAAGCCTTTTACAAGAACGACCTTGCCCGGCGTCTCTTGATGAAACGAAGCGCGAGCAACGATGCGGAAAAGAGCATGTTAGCTCGTCTGAAGAACGGTTTGTCGCATCGAAGATCCTACATTCATGCGCCTTGGCTAATGTCTGGTCAGAATGCGGGTCAAACTTCACTCATAACCTCGAGTCCATGTTCAACGACATGGACACTGCTAACGATGAAATGACGGCCTTCAGACGGTCGCAACAGGAGGAGCGGAAGGGCCGGTTCGAATTCGAAGTCAACGTGCTCTCTGCCGCCTCCTGGCCGACATATCCCGATGTCCCCGTACGGATTCCCGCAAATATTGCACGTTCCATCAACAAATTCGAGACGTTCTACCACAACAAACATACAGGCCGCAAGCTCACCTGGAAACATCAACTGGCGCATTGTCAGCTGACAGCCAACTTCCCCCTTGGCAAGAAGAACCTAGTAGTCAGCTCCTTCCAAGCGATCGTATTGCTGCTATTTAACGATATCCCCGATGGTGAGAGCATGCAGTACCCCCAGATCCAAGAAGCGACCGGATTGTGTAAGTGGACCATCTACCACCCCCCCAAGAGTCGAACAATCCCTAATATAACACACAGCGGACCCAGAATTGAAGCGAACACTCCAGTCGCTGGCGTGCGCCAAGTACCGAGTCTTATCCAAGACCCCCAAAGGCAAGGATGTGAACTCTAGCGACCAATTCTCGTACAACACGAGTTTCAGCGACAAGCAAATGCGCATCAAGATCAACCAGATCCAGCTGAAGGAGACCAAAGAGGAGACCAAGACGACGCACGAGCGGGTTGCGGCCGATCGCCATTTCGAGACGCAAGCTGCCATCGTGCGCATTATGAAGAGTCGCAAAGCTCTCAGCCATGCCGAGCTGATCGCAGAGGTTATCAATGCTACTAAGAGCCGGGGTGTTCTTCAACCTGCGGAGATTAAGGGAGAGATTGAGAAGTATGTGTCCTCGCTAGTACCTGTCGTATCCGGTTATCGTTCACGAGTGTCTAACATTGTTTTCCCTCTAGGTTGATTGAGAAGGAATACATTGAGCGCAAAGAAGGAACTAATCAATACAACTACGTGTCATGAGGCATGATTTTTACATGTTGAGAGTTGCAAGTAGGTACTTTATTTCACTGAATGCACAGATTATTTGGTTTATGTTTGATTCTTTGGAGTGCGTGAACTATTTAACATGTATTCGGCAATTGATTATACCCTTGGAGAAAATAACGGAGTAGCTCCGGTCCCACCTAGCCACTTAAAGTAGCACTTGACCCTCGGCCAGCGCCGATGGTTAATTAAACCAAAAGTCAAAGCCACTAGAATACGAGATCAGGTAGAGGGGTAGACCAAAGAGGAAATCCGTGCCACCGTTGTACATACTTAGGATAGTCGTTAGACATACGGATGATATTGGATATAATGGAACACGTGAGGATAATATTATGAATCATGAATATCATGGATATCATTATAAAGTAACTACAAAGTACAAAGTACGGAATAACAGCCGGATGCACCTGATCCCCACAGTCATCACCCATTCGAACCTCATTGGAGAGACATGACCCTATGAGATCAACGACATTCAAGGAACACCCCATGACCTAGAACTATACATATATTGACCCCACAACACCCCTGGATCTGACAGCAGATCCGAGGCTGGATGCTCCTTTCATTTTTTTTTGTAGATCCTTTTTTTTTTCGAGGTCTCATGATGTCTCCACTTGAGACTTGCGGTATCCCAGTGTTTGTATTTGCCCTGGCAATTGGCATTGGCATTGAGGTACCATATTGTAGATACTATGGCGAGAGCGTATCTCGATAGAAGCTGAGACTAATCCTATAAGATGGGATAGCTATCCCTGGAATACATCAATCTATATACAACATAAACGTCCATGGGTATATAGCAAGTAAGAGGTGGTAGGTGCACCAGGAATGCCGGCACACCTACCCAGTTGAGGTTCGAACAAAAGTCCACTCGGACGAGAGTGGACCAGGAGTGGACCAGAGTACATTGTAAAGCTCTGGATGCATCGAATCTTACGTTCCAGGAATGTTCTCTGGCGGTGAAAACGCCCATTCGGACGATAGAAGACACCTTTCTGGAATGCGGTGCCTGGCGGGATATCCCTAGAGGGTAAGCCGAACCGCAGATCCAGGCCTTGAATGTTCATGTGAGCGGAAAAAAAAGGAAAAAGAAAAGAAGAAGAGTACGTACTTCATTGTACGATGTACACGATGTACGTACTTGGATTCCTTAAAGAGGGAGAGGGTGCCCTCTACAGTTGAACACGTACCTTGTACTCCCACATCCTCTCCCCCGACTATCGACTATCCGTACAACGTGAGTCCCAACAATATACTTGTCCAGGCTATATAACTATACAAGGAATACAAGTACACTAACATCATATCCCCAGAGAAACCCACTTTTTCCCCGCCTTCAAACACCCTCAAATCCAATCCGAGAGCTTCTCGCTGGCGTCGACTAAGTTCGAAAATCTTGGAATCTTGGGAAGCCTCTATATCCTCATTGGCGAAAGCGAACAGTCCCCTTTATTTGGATTATTTGGAGAAACATTTAAAGCCACTCGAAAACCCGATCAAAAACCAGTGATCTCTTCCAATATATCCACTAGTCCCAACTGTCCACTTTTGATCAACAATGCAGAGTACGCTCTCCACACCCTCTGATCCCCCCAGATCTTCCCCACAAATCTGACCATTTCCCAGCCAAACATTTCTTCACCGACCCAAACCACCTGGTCCTCACCGCGCTTAACTCGCTTACACTCACAAACCCATCTTTGGCCCTGGACCGCCAGAACAAGATCATTTTCCGCCGCCCAGATGTGCCCCGCAGAGCAAACAAAGTCTCCATCGTGACCGGCGGCGGTTCCGGCCACGAACCCGCATTTGCAGGCTTCGTCGGCCACGGACTATGCGATGCCTCGGTCGCAGGCACAATCTTTGCCTCGCCGTCTGCCGAGCAGATCCGGAGAGCGGTGATCGATCGCGTCCCCACTGAAAACGGCGTGTTGATCCTTCCTATGAACTATACCGGTGATGTACTGAATTTCGGTATGGCTACGGAGAAGTCCCGTGTTGCTGGTATCAAGACGGAATTCTTTGCTATCAATGATGATGTCGGTGTTGGTCGTGAGAAGGGTGGGAAGGTCGGTCGTCGTGGTATTGGTGGTGGTGTATTGATTTTGAAGATGGTTGGTGCTTTGGCTGAAGCTGGGTGAGTTTGATATTGCATTGCATATCGCATGTTTACATGTTATACCTCTTTTCTCACAATCGAATCAATACTAACATCCCTCCCACAGCGGCTCTCTGGACGACGTCTACGCTCTAGCTCAGCTAGCAAACGCAAACCTGGTCTCACTAGGATCATCACTGGAACACGTTCACGTACCAGGTCGCGGTGTACCCGAAGACACGATCCCGCACGGCGAGGTCGAAGTCGGAATGGGAATTCACAACGAGCCTGGCTCTCACCGCGTGAAATTCGATCTCGTCGAGCTGGTCCAGGGAATGCTTCTACAGCTACTCGACCACAATGACCCAGACCGCTGCTACGTCACCCGTAAGCCGGACGATCAGTTCGTGCTGCTGATTAACAATCTTGGCGGCGTTAGCCCGCTCGAGATCGCCGGTATCACAGACGAAGTCTACCGCCAGCTCCAGCGTGATTACCAGGTCAACATGGTCCGCGTGATCCAGGGAACTTTCCTTACCAGTCTGAACGGTCTCGGATTCAGTATCTCGCTGATGAAGCTGGTCGACCCGGGTCTGGGCGTGAAAGCTACCATGCTTGAGCTTCTCGATGCACCCGCCGAGGCGGTTGGATGGTCTGCCCCGGTCAATACTTCTACCTGGGAAAAGAACCTTAATGCAGACACCGCCGATCTGAAGACATCTAATCTGACGGAAGACATCCACAGCAACCTTCAACGTAAGTTTCCTTTCCCATCCCATCCCATCTCATCCCACCATCTCTTCTCCAATAACCAAAAACTAACCCAACCATAGTCGACCCAACCGTCCTCCAAAAAGCCCTAAGCGCCGGCCTCGAGCGCGTGATCAAAGCCGAAGCCGAAGTAACCCGCTACGACACAATCGTCGGCGACGGCGACTGCGGCATCGGCCTAAAGCGCGGCGCCGAAGCAATCCAATCCCTCCTAACCAACGCAACCCCACCCCTAACAAACGACGTGGTCAGCACCGTCGCGCGAATCGTGACAGTCGTCGAGAACGTAATGGATGGAACCTCCGGCGCGATCTACGCGATCTTCCTGAACGCCCTAGCACACGGTTTACTAGCGCAGAACACATCTTCGCCTTCGACGATCACGACAGAGACGTGGGCGAAGGCGTTGAAGTCTTCGTTCGCGGCATTGGGGAAATACACGCCTGCTAAGCCTGGTGATCGCACGCTTATTGATGCGCTTGCGCCGTTTGTGGATACTTTGCTTGAGACGGGGGATGTTAGGGTTGCTGCGGCGGCGGCGCAGCAGGGGACTGAGTCTACGAAGGCTATGAAGGCGAGTCTTGGGAGGACTGTTTATGTTGGTGGGGAGGAGGAGTGGATTGGGAAGATTCCTGATCCCGGGGCTTTTGGGTTGTCGGAGTTTTTGACGGGGCTTGCGGAGGGTGTTTAGGGTTGTGTTTTTGGTGTTGCGGGTTGCGGGTTGCGGGTTTTCGGGGGTGATTGTATACATAGCGACATACCTGGCCCTTTTATTTTTCTCTTTTGTTGCTCATGGTTGTGTCTTGATATAGCTTGATATGATCATTTGATGATAATGATATTCTTATTTGGTTGATATTAGATGGCGAAGAATGAGCTATAATAATATATACCTCCCTTGGGCTTGGGACTGGTAGACGAACCCTAACTTGTGTGTACGCAGTGCCCAGTATGGCGGAATAAGCTACAATAATCTACATCTCTAAGGCCGGGGCTGGGGCTGGATGAACCCTAACTCGCAAGAGTGAGACAAGTCACGAATGACGAGCTCGCAGAGGGAATATGGATCACAAGACCTATGGTAACTTACTAGCTTACGAACATCTACTGATGTCTGATGAAATCTTTCTATAACATTCATTGCTAACCAGCTCTGCCCAGGTTGACGCCGCCCGAGGATTCCCTCTACAAAAAAACAACGGGTCTAGCAGCCCGCGCAAAGATCTGAACGCCAACAGGTTTTTTTTAGTCCACTCCCTTGGAAGAGCAAAAAAACAAGACAAGATCAACCAGAACAGTCTTGTACATGCAATGGTTACTTTGGGACAAGTAACCATACCAATCAAGACTGTGGTTGGATCGGTCAACAGTGTTCTGGCGGGGACCAGAAGCAAGGGAGGAAAAGCGGGATGTGAGGGGAAAGGAAAGAAAAAAAAGGGTATCGAGATCGATTACATGATAACTCGCCCACGAAAAATGGTTATGGGTTCGAGATGCTGTGCAAATAGCTGGACATCGATCATCCCGTAGATCGAAGATATCAAGATCATGTCAACGTGGGAATCGAAGTGTGCGAGGAAAGTGTGACGAATCGCTCAGCTGAGCAGGACGAGGATGACGGAGTCGCCGCGAAGGAACCTGAAGATAAGAAAGTAAAGTTAATGAGTGTTTCAAAGATAGGGAGTAGGGACGAATATCCGTCCACGGTTTGCACAAACATCTTGCTGATGAAACGGTCCTTGTTCACGCCCTTGCCCTTGGCACCCTTGGGCTTCTCGGTCCACATCTCCTTGACATTCTCGAGGACCATGTTGCAGTGTCGGTCAAAAGCCTTGACACGGGCCAACAACTTGCGGTTGTTTCGGCAGGAAATCAGGACCTGAGTGTGTGTGCGGGTAGCGGTCTGGAGGAGGGACAAGGGACCGGCGGTGAGCTCGTGCTCCTCGACGAGAGCGACCTCATATTCGCTGTTGAGATGCAAGATGCAAGATTAGTTTTTTTTTTCCCGGCTATATGTGCTTTGCGCAGCTTGCAGAAGAATGTGACGATGTCGGTCGCAAAGTTTCCGAGATGCGGGCGTGGTACGCAAACCCCGCGAGTCCGAGAATCAGGCAGAAACTCCCGAGGTCAAGGAACAATTGATTACTCATAATGAGGAAAACCGCATAGGAAGGGAGGGGGGTAAATCCAATGTAACGGGTGTACATACGTGAGCTCGCTCTTCGGCTTGTTGAGAAGGTCCCTGTTCGGATTGTTAGCTGATTGGTCTTCGACAGAGCTATGAGTCATTGATAGAGTAACATACTGGATCTGGGGTTCGGGAGCGGTCGACATGGTGGGCATAAAAAGGTCGTTGAAGTCAAGAGATGCCGTTGATGCAGCAGTGTGACAGTTGAAGTTGGCGGAGAGCTCAAGTCACGTGAAAATTCTGGCAAACACCTGAGGAAAATTTCAACACCTTATACTTCAGGCACCAACTCCCAGCCATTTCCCGAAGTCGCGATTGGTTGCCGTCACGTCGCGTCACGCTTGTTTGGAGATCTTTCGAGATAGCTTTGACCCGCGCATGTAAGGCTTCTTAACTTCATCCCTTCCTCACTTTTCTCTCTTCCACTTTTGTCTGCTCATGCAGAGCTAGTGGAGAGACTATTGCTGCTCTTTTCTGTTTAATTGGTATGAATTGACTTTTTTCTTCTTTTTCCCTTTTCTAGTGCCTATGCTTTCCCTCTGCGAGGACATGCAAATCAATTGCTAACATTCCAGGCCTGCAGAAAAAAAGACCCCTCCACTACATACTCCTGCATAACCTGTCCATTCTCCCGGTCGACGAGATCCTAGATAATGCACTGCTGATCGGCTGGCTCGCTAATACCTTCTGGTGCATCCCCGGTCCTGAGTGAAAGGGCTTTCTTTAATCGACAATTTCGCTCCGCTCTCTCCCCCTCTTTCTACCTGTCAATATTTTTTTCGGACCTCGACCCTCATACCTTTCCCCATACTTGAATACTCTTCGCTCGCTATCCTTCATTTCAACCCCAGAATTTGATCTACTGTCTTGCATGGTGGGCAACAAAGTCTGATGAGATGGAATCTCAGGACGGTATTGATGTCCGCCCTATGAGGCGTATGTTTTCCACTACCGTTCTAATGAGGTTAATTGAGTGGCAACTAAACATGGTTATCCTACAGTGAAAGTGCTTTACACGTTCGACAACGAAAATAAGACCAATTGCCTTGCTCGGTGGCCACACGTGCTTGACATCCAAACGGCCTTTCTAGACGAGAACACTCCCGTTGGAGTGATCGAGTTGAAAACATGCATCCAGGCAATCGTCTCTGCTAGGTTTGACTTCCTTACCCTCGGATGACCAAAACAGCATACTTACCCAGTTCCTTGTTCAGCCCGGAGCTTGTCGGTCAATTAGGGAAGGATTATACTGTTTACGCCTATGACTACTCCGAATTCGAGACCCCTCTTGTCGGACAAGGCATGCTTTCTGGGGTGCTGGCCACCTTCTCATCGACACCCGAGACACCCAACAGCCAGTCGAAGACTATGATTACTGGGCGAGTTTGCAAGAGCCCTCTCAGTGGTCTCTTCTCCAAAGGTGCCCAGGAGACGTTGGAGGTCAAACTACGGCTGGTGCCTGTCCCGACCGTCACTCAGAGTGAGTACTTCACTAGCATGCAGCAGCATCAGACGTTGACAAATGACAATTCAGGCGACTTTGACACCCAGTCATGGACCAATTTTGTTCGCCAAAGCCCCGCCCTCCTAGAGTCCTCGAGAAGCCAGAGTCACAACGACAACGCCGGATCTCCGATACATCAATCTGGTATTGAGAGATTCCACCAGCTCTTAAGCGAAGGCTCAACGCCACGAGAGTTTCCTACATTCCACAACAATGGATCGGTCCGCTCGGTATCGCCTTCACACTCATACGCTGGCAGTCGAGTGTCAACACCTGGTGGATGTCGAACACCAGCTTATCATCAATCCTACACCAAACAGAGCATTCCCCATAGTGATATGATTCGCCCGTCCTCAAGTGCCTCTATGCGGGACTGCGACAATCAGACCCAGCTTTCACACGTCTCACAGAACAACCTTCGAAGAGGGTCCATTCAGTCAGGATACGGTAGTGGTGATGAAGAATCAACAGAGGCCCCAGCCCGGAAGAGAGCCAAGGTGTATCAAGCAAACTGGCCCGGAAAGTCAGGTATGAACATCGAAAGACAGCCAAGCTCGCTTCGAGTTGCAGCCAGCACGGCGGCCTCTGTACGAATCCACCGCCCAACTCCCGTAAACCCTGCTCTCGCGGTTGAGCATGCCCACGAAGAGCCCGTCCGTCCACCCACCCCTATATCTCGACCATCCGATTTCGCCCGTCGAAGCCGACCCACGGGTAGCTTATTGCGGGAGTCGTCGAGCATGAGCATTGCCTCGTGTCCTGCTTCGTACAATTCTCCATACTGTATGAGCGACGACATTCCTACCACAGACGCCGCCGGTCCCTCTCCTGAGGACACTCGCTACCAGGGTCTCTTCGAGCCATCTTTCAACATGCCATCCTCACCTCCAGTTTTCGACAGCCGGTTACCAAGTAGATCAAGCCCCGTCTTGCCTACCATGTCTCTGGACAATGACTCCGGCTTCATGAGCGCTGGACCGGACGAACTCATGGATGATGAAACCGTTATCCCCTTGGATGACCCCAGAATGGCAGTCTCTCGTGGAATAACCCGAGACAAGTGCTCTGTCCGCACTACCGTGCAGGCAAACTCCCCAGCCAGCATTGTCAGTGCTGCGCAGGGAACCAACAATGATCCTCTCCCCGTTGATGATAATCCAACGGATCAGGTTTCAAAACAGCCGCCGCCTCCGATGTCTCATGCTCCCCCTTCTCGCCCTGCTCAATCCCGTCCCACATCCCGTCCGCCCACAGCTACTACCTCGAGACCTTCTTCGAGCTCTGGCACACAACGCTTGGCACCCAAGCCCCTCGCACCGGCGCCACACATCTACCACAATGAAGTTCCCCAAATGTTCCGCGCAATCCCCGCTAGTGATCCCATTATTCCTGCTCGCTCTGTTGCGCCTGTGGATGTCACTTTCATGCCGTGTGAGACAGCTAGTTCCAATTCCAAGCAGTCGAAGCAACCTTCGAAGTCAAAGTCATCGACAAAGCAAGGGTCCAAGCCGGTGCCGAAGAACATAAAGGCACGCTTAGACAATGCTATTCTCAACGGGTTAATTCCGCCGTATTGCGAGAATTGCGGCTCCATCGAAACCGCCAGCTGGCGCCGAGCGTGGGTGAAAACAGTTAAGGGTGGCGAGAGCCTTGCAGAAGAGATGATGAAGTCTTCCCCCATGCTCTATTGGGAGGCCGTTGACCGAAACGATAAGGGTGAAGTGGAATGTTTCAAGATCTACAAAAAGGCTCTCGAGCAGGACGACCATGATTGGGATCAGATGACCTTCTGCAATCCATGTGGTCTGTGGCTCCACAAATTTAAGCAAATGCGCCCAGAAGACAAATGGACCAAGCCAGGAGCAGCGAAACCGGCTAAGAAAAACAACAAAAAGCGTCCTTCAAGGAGCCGAGAGGGTCAGGCCAAGTCCTGCCCTGCTGCCAGAACTCGAAGCAAGGCCGCACCAAAGAAACCTTCGGCTTCCTCTCCAGCACCCACTGAAGCCTCTTCTGTCCATCCCGATGGGGAGACTCCCCAAATGGACCATGACGATGACGATGATCACGACGGCGAAGCGGATTATTCTCCCAACGAGTCTCCTCGGGCCACCAGTGCCGAGTTGGAAGGGACGTTTGACACCCCAGGACGCCGATGGTCCAAGGAGGACGCCAGAGAGGTACTGGCACGCGCCACTAAGTCTAGTCCAGTGAGCCGTATGCACGCCCGCTCTGCTCAAATGACAGATGCCAATAGTCTCACCCCCAGGCCTTTGAGAAGGTCACTTTTCCAGAATTCCCAGAATGACGGGCCTCTAAAGGAGCTTGATTCTTCTATGGTGAACAACTGCTCCCCACGTCGCAGTCCTCGCATTGCCTCCACAAAAGATGACAAGCCAAATCAACAGAAGGAGAACATGGTACCCACTCCGCGTGATGACCTCGATGATCTGTTCGAAAGTCCGTCAATTGGATTTGATTCAGCAAGCCCTACTCCTCGCCGACGAAACCCGCGTATTAATGCGATTGACAAGCGTCTCTCTTTCCCCGCAAACTCCCCAAGCCTCAACAAACGCAAGGATCTAGGCTCGGTTATGTCTCCAGCTCGGCTGTCCGCAGAGCGCCTGCAGCGTATCCAATCAATTCACGGAAGTCCTCAGTCATCTCCACGGCAGCAGAAGTCCCCGGCTAAGCAACAGTCTTTGGCACCACAGCCTGCCAACGACAGTCTTCCGGAATCCTTCGAGTCCTTTGATGGCATGATGCTTGACATTTTCGATGACGCCGACAAGGCCGATGCTTTCTTCGAAATGGAGAACAGCAAGTTCACTGGTGAAAACTGGGCCGAGTGGCTTCCGGCGGACTATGTCTCCCCTGCTGGATCTTGCGAAACTCCTGCCAACGAGCTGCTCGGCGCTCTTTTCTCGGACAACCCCAATGAGAAAGACAACTTCAACCCCGACCTCCTCCCTTTCAACTTCAATGATGTTGTCATTCCTGACTCCGGGTTCTTCAGTTCGGATGCGCTCACCACCGACGCACCCAAGAGTCAACCCGCTGGTGAAGAACCTGAACGCCAGTAGGCTATCTCTCTTGTCTAAGACCGGGAGCGACTCCATGGATGTGCTTCCTACATGTCCACTCAATTATCTTTGCTTTATTTAATTTTTTATTTTTTTTTTGCTGTTCTTTTAGCGACGGCGTTCGGTTTATGGGTTGATTGCCAACGGAGCCTGGCTTCCACCTTGAAATTCATGGCCTTTATTATTTGTTCAAACTGATGACCTGGAGTATCTTGAAAGAACTCCAAAACTGCATTCGCTGCATTCCCCTGAAGTGGAAGCGGCGGTGCTTGTCTGGGATAATACCCTTCCTATGTAGCTTTTATGATAGCACGAAATACTAAATAAAAACAAAAATCACAATAACTATATCCTAGCTTGCCGTAGACTCTATTAATTAGTATGTATAAAAACCAAACCTAGTTATACATAGGAAACTAGTGACCCTGCCTGAGGTAAAAAAGGCAAGAGCGAAGGGCCATCCATCTTGGGAAGGTACCTGGGATGTGACCATATAAAAGGACCCCATCCTTCCTCCTCTTCTCTTCTTCTCTCTTCTTCCTCCAGCCTTCTCCCTCTCGACCACCATCTCACCGTAGCCCTTATGAGACAGCATAGGGGGGAGGCCCCGTAGCAACCCGGGTGCCTATGCATGAGACATCAAGAATGTTGAGGCCCATGCAGATCCACACCCAAATTAAACGGGGCTTTCTCGTGTGTGTTCTTTGACAAGTGGCTAAGCGTTTGGGCACTATAGCCACTTACAAGTCCCACGGAATACATTAGGGGTGTTTAATCACATCTTCTTTCATTGTAGAGCTAATCACCCAAATGATCCCATTCTCTGTACAGCTAGTCACCCGAATCCATTATCCAGATCTACTCTCAGTACTTGATAAGTTTAGCTCAATGTAAATTCTTGATTTGGAGAAGCTTCGATCATAACCTCATATGTAAAACGCAAAAGCCGGGGAATCACAAAGGGAGAATCACAGTGACAGCATCAGCATCAGCATCCCAGGTCCGGTCAAACAGGCATATGTCCCATAGGTTCTAGTGGAGGGCGCTAACAATGTCACAATAACCAGGCTCATATCAGACCCGGGACATATCCCTCAGAAAAATGGCCATATATTCAAATCCCTCAAACTCATGACCCATCAGTCGTAGAAGATAGTCTTGACTTTATGCGTCGCATTGACAACATTCTCATAGATCTTATAATCTATAATCCCAACACACAGCAGTCAGTCTCTAGTCCAATTCACCGAGGGAAAAGCATTCAACACATACCGCAATCGGCTGGGTCACCCCACTCCGTCGAGCCAAGTACACGGATTCCGTATCCCTGCAAGAAAATCATTAGCATTAACTCTCGATAGCCATGAAATCCCAATTTCAGGATATCAAGTCCATATCCCTCCAGAATAAATGTTAAACATACCTGTCCATCCTCTAGATCAGCAACCTTCCCCACAATCTCAACCAACTTCCCGACTTGCAGACGCCCGTCGGGCTTCAAGATCAGAGTGATATCGCCATTGTTGCCGCAGGTGAGTGTGCCGGTGTTCCCGTGGAGCGCGGTGATGGTGCCCAGTACGCGGACGGTGTTCGAGCTAGTGCTGGAGGGGTGGAAGGCGTGGAGGTGGGAGGGGAGGATGCGGGGAGTTTGGATTGACATTTTTGAATATTGGAAGGTTTCTCGACTGTCTGGGATTTCAAGATTTGACAGTGTTGAGGTGATGGGTTTTCGTTGTCCTAGTTTGATGCTGGAAAACGGCGGGGAATAAGTCAGGTTGATCGACGCGAGGCGCGGAAACGCGTGGTCACGTGGTGATTAATTAGTATGAACTGGCTAAGTGGACTTTTTGGTTTGGATATCTGGCAATACTATGTAAAAACATCTCTAACTGGGAATTGCGTTCTGGGTTGCGCTGAGAGAAAAGCCACACAGGTGCACTATCTCAACAACTGAGTTGACGCAGTCAATTACCACTTCTGCCATCCTGCAGCTTTTCGATATCATCACGTGATCACATATCAATCTCCAGCAAAAGCTTCAGCCCGATACGTCAATTCAACGAGTCCACACCACACCATACTACAGAGCAGACCGGGCGCAATTTTCTGGCTTTGAACTGCAAGCTAGGCAACGGAGCTCTATATCTCTCTACACAACCTACACCCACCTTCCTTCTACACACATCATACCACAATGCCTCCTCCGTTCCCCTCTTCCCACCGGGGAATGACTAAAAACCCTGTCAGGCCTGCTCGTTACCGCCCTGGAAAGGCTATCGCAGAGGAGCCCTCATCCGAGGAAGAGGAAGAGGAAGAGGAAGAAGATGACGGAGAGGAACGGGAGGCGCGACGAGAACAAGAGCGGCGCAGACGAGCCGAGGCACTGCGCCGAGCAAAAGCGCCCAAAGCAAGCTCATTCCCAGCCTCTGCCGTAGCAGGCCAAAAGGTTGAGGAGGATGACGACGAGGAAGGGTTCGTCACCGAAGACGAAGAAGATGACAAGCCCGCACCCGCACCCGCACCGAAAGCAGTACCGCATCCTAACGACGATTTAAAACCTACTGTATCCACAACTGCCGCGGAGAGCGACGAAGAAGAAGAGGAAGAGGAGGAGGAAGAAGAAGAGGAAGAAAGCTCCGAAGAAGAAAGCAGTTCCGAAGACGAAGTACCCCGACGCATGCTCATCCGACCAACATTCATCAAAAAAGACAAGCGCAACACCGCCGCCTCAGCAGCAGGACAAACACAAGCGCAAGCGGACGCAGCTCGAGCCGCCGAAGCCGAAACCCAACGCGCCGCACAACGCCAAGAAAAAGCCGACCAACTAATCCGCGACCAACTGGAGAAAGAAGCGATAGCACGATCAAGCGCGAATCGCGCCTGGGACGACGACGAGCTCGTTGAAGCCGAAGACGAAGAAGCCATCGACGACACAGACGGTCTAGACCCGGAAGCCGAGTATGCAGCATGGAAACTGCGTGAACTGAAACGCGTTCAACGATCCCGCGAAGCGATCGAAGCCCACGAGAAAGAGATCGAAGAGATCGAGCGTCGGCGGAACCTCACTGCTGAAGAACGGGAGCGCGAAGATAGCGAGTTCATTGCGCAGCAGAAGGAAGACCGCGATGCTGCGCGCGGTCAGACAGGCTTTATGCAGAAGTATTATCATAAGGGTGCTTTCTTCCGTGATGATCTTGAAGCTGAGGGTCTTGATCGGCGTGCGCTTATGGGTGCGCGTTTCGAGGATGATGTCAATCGTGATACGTTGCCGCAGTACATGCAGGTTCGGGATATGACGAAGCTTGGGAAGAAGGGTCGCACGCGTTATAGGGATCTTAAGTCTGAGGATACGGGGAGGTTTGGGGATGGGTTGGAGAATAGGAAGAGGAGGGATGGGCCGCCTCAGGGTGTTACGGATGAGCGGTTTATGCCTGATCGTCGCGGTGGTGATGATGGGGATCGTGGACCCACGGGTGCGAATGCTAGTGTTGTTAAACCTCGGCGCAGGTCGAGGTCGCGTTCGCCTCGACGGGACAGGCGTGATGATAGAGATTCTGGTCGGGTTGAGAGGAGTCGGTCTAGGGAGAGGCGGAAGCGCAGTCCGTCGCCTTACGATGATCGTGAGAAACGTCGGCGGGTGGACAGTTCATGATTGGTTTCATTGGTCAAGCGCGCGCTGTTGATATCCTACTTTGCTGCTGGCGTTGGGGCGCCAGTCTATCACAAGGTGCATGGTGGGATCTGCTTCTTGATATCTGAATTTCGAGCAACCAATGTGCCAATACCTTTCTGTATGTACATGTACGTAACATAGCATATCCTCTCCTGGAGGAATTGTATTGTGTGATATCTGCTGGCCGACAATCAAGGACTTTTGCGTACAGATCCATAGCAGATTCCAAGCACTGCTAACAAACCGCTGACAAGTTCCTCATATCGACCGTCCAGATTTGTACTTGCATGACTTCGTGAAGGGAATGTCGGTGCCGGAACCGAAGAACCAAAGAGCCGCGAAATAAGAGCTTCATAACCACCCTATCACATCTCAAACGCCGTAGATCTATCGCGCTAACAAGCACATATCGATCAGCCTGCAGCCTGTCAAACACCCCGAAAGCAAGCTCATTCATTATTTAACACCCGCCCTCTCAAGCACCTTCTCCCTCTCCATAACCGGATCCCCAAATCGAACCAAGAACACCGTCCGACTAGGCCAGAGTTCCGTAGGCTGATTATGCGCCGAGACCTTCGTCTCAAAGCCACACCCATCACAGACACCCTCGATGATGCCGGCAACATAGGCAGCGCAGTTGAGCATGCTCATATCGCGGGGCGCACTGATATATGTGTTGACCATTGGGTCGTTATCGGTGATCATGTATTCGTTGGGGGTGTCCGGGGACACAGAGTGCTCGAGGGCATCTGCGGCGCGGTTGAAGAGGAGGCGCCAGAGGGGGCCGTGGATCAGGTGCAGCAGGGTTATGATGCGGAGGGGTCGGTTTGGGGGTGAAGAGGAGGTGGAGGAACTTGAGAGGGCGGAGGAGGAGGTTGAGGTTGAGCGGTAGAAGAGGAGGTCGAGGAGGCGGAGGCCGAGGGGGTAGCCTTGTTCGTTTAACCTGGATGGAGGGGTTGTTAGCCACGGGTTGTTCGGCAGCTACATGGTGATGATTGTTTTCTGAGAGGGCTGGGGAGGGAGAGGATTCCAGTTTTTGAACCAGGGGTTGTCTCTTACCGTTTCTCCAGATCTTGGATACCTGTTACTCGTCGTTGAGCATATGTGACCATCTCCCCGAATAGAAAGGCGAAGCTTGCCCGGCTGAGTTCTGCATTACGACTTCGATTCAGGTGTCGGTCGTAAATAGTCTTGCGATTGGAAGGTACACGTAGCCCAGGGGACTGTTGTGATAGCTGGGCTTGCTGTGTTTGCTGTGTCTGTGGTCTGTCGGTCACTTGCGCTGTGCTGCCATTGCTGATGGATTGCATCGTGGCATGTCGGGGTGGTGCCGCCATGGGAATGGCGTTGTATTGTAATTTGAGCTCAGAACCGGGAAATGTTGACTTGGGAGCTTGAGGATCTGGTCAAGTTGAGGTATCTATGAAGTGTTGGCTAGCGTTGGCTATGGGGTAGTGGATGCGGTACGGCGGAGCACAACTCCCTCGGGTGCAATCCTGCGAGATTTTACTTTTTGCGCTGAGACGAGAATCTACGAGGTGGACTATACAATAATACTAGAAGATCTGATTGGAAGAGATTTGTGGACAAAAACTGTCATTCATTTGATACTGATATACTAAAAGTCCTAACTGTTGAACTGCCACTCCTCCGACACGGCACACGTCAAGGTATCCTGTCGAGCCCGTCCAGTCGAACAAAGCAGCGACCATCAACAACGCAACTAGCTATAGAGCCAGACAGTAGACACTGCAAAGCGATGATATTCCGTATGATATCGAAGATCGAATGTAACCAAAAAGAGATCCTATTTCTGAGACAATTAGCAACCGTCTCGACTGCAATGACATGAAAAGAATTCATTAAGGAACAGCCAAATATTTCTCAGACATCCAAGGAAGATATTCCGCTCAATGCCGCCTTGATTGGGTTCAAGCGACGGCTAGCGTGGAAACTGCGAATGTAGGAAGATTTTCATCATCGAACGGCGCGAGGCCGTTGGCTGGGGGGGAATGCAATGCAAGAGGAAAAAAAAAGTTGCAATAACTTACCAAGTCAGTTAAGAAGAGTATATGTGATTCTATTCACATATACTCCTTGTGAAATTGTCGGGCTCAACGGGGAGTTTCAAAGCCAACATTAAGACCTTGAAACCAAGTTGGTTGAGGAAGATGAAGAAGAAGAATTTTCAGGCCGGGCGATGGCCTTTTATAGGGTCGAGCGGAGCCGCAGCTTCAAGCGAAAAAGAAAAGAGTGTCCACTTGGAAAAAAAGAAAAGAAGAAAAAAAAAAAAAACAAATGGCTGGGAATTAATTATAGCTAATTAGTATTAGCTAAAATAATTCAAAGTGTTTTTGTTTTTATTTTAACTAATCCCAGGTCATATCATTTTCGTATATTCTGATATAAAAAAAGCCTATACGCCCATATATGAACCAACCACTGGCTATAACCTAAGCAATCAAACCAAATAGACACCAAATATGCTCATAGAAGAGGAAGAAAAAGAGGCAGAGAGAGCTAGAGGTCATGCTGAAGAAGCGTTTTCTCCACTTCAGCTACTTGAAGCTCTTCTGCTTTTGTCGCGAATTCCAATTCAAAGTCTTGGAGATGCTATGCACCCAGCCCTCACCCTGTCCACCGGGAGGCAAGACATTGGCAAAGGGATATCTCGAAGCCGACACAGTAACGTAGTCACCGGGATGTAACTCGATTCTGGGGTTTGTCAGTCAGACAACAAATCCAAGCGCCAAACCAATCGTGACACGGCAGATGCAACGAATATAACAAACTCACCTTTCACGTCCATCAAAGCTAGCCCATGAGCTCGTGCGCGCGTCGTACGGCACACCCATGCGCAAGACAATGGTGTCTGGTAGAATAATCGGCCGGAAGGATAGCGTGTGGGCGCAGATGGCGGTGACAAGTATAACGGGGTTTTCCGGGTGCGAAAGAGAGCCGCCAGCAGCGAGGTTGTAAGCAGTCGACCCGGTTGGGGTAGCAATGCATATTCCGTCAGCAAGTAGGGTTGTGAAGTGCTCGTCGTCCCCGAAGAGTTCAATTTGAGACATGGCTAGCGAAGATTGGTTAGCTGTGAGTCTGTTTCTGTCGTGAAACCTGACACATAACACTGAGGGGAGTCAGAAATCGGAAGGCATACTTGGGTTTGGCCCCCGGTCGAGGACTACGTCGTTGAGAATCTCATACACCTTATCTGGGGTATGCGTCAATGTGTCCTCCCCTTCTTCTCCGATCAGTTCCTCTACCAGGTCACGGTCTGATAGAGAGCGCGCATGCGGGTCTCTTATCCGCGCTTTACTGCGCATAATGGTACATTCGAATCGTAGCCGTAGGCTGACAAAAACGCCATCCCGGAATGCATTATCGAGGCTCTTCTGATAATCCGCAAAGTCGAAATTGGTCAAGAAGCCCAGTGAGCCCAGCGCAAAAGAGAGTACGGGCGGCACGATGCGCTGGAACAACCAGCTCGTGTATAGAACGGTTCCGTCTCCGCCGAGCGTGATCACAAAGTCAAACAAATGCGGTTGTTCTTGGGCAAGCTTGGGATCCCAGTACTTGAGCCGGCTTTCGGCGGAGGGCTCGTCTTGTACTAGTTGTGACGCACCGAAGTCCGGATGCGTCTCGAGGCGCCGCTCGACGTAGACCACGTATAGAGAGTCCCGGTCCGTGGATAGTAGCCACCTTGTAACCTTTCGAGTCAGACTTACCAGCGACTGGTCCTGCGCCTTGCTTACTATGAAGATATTCTTCACGGTGAGCTTGAGCTTGATACTGCCCAGCTTCTTGGATAGCTTGCGCACGTTCCAAGCCATATCTGATAGCTGTCTCTTTGTGAGATGCCGGGATTCGATGATTGTGGGTATCGGTTTGTTGTCAGGGTCGACCACTGTGACCAGTTCCTCTGGCTCGATACCTTTGGTATTTGTCACGGGTTGACTCTCGTCCTCTCTCAATGTCCGTATCACATCTTCTGTGTCTTCCGTATCTTTAAGGTGTTTAGGGGGTGAGGTCCACTCGCTCGAAATGAGGTTGTGGACGTAGCAGGCGGTCATCCTGTCATCCTGAGCTGGGTGAGGCTGGACCCTCGGCTTGTCCATCTTAACAAGGGAGGACTTGCGACGGTGGTTCGAGTCGGGATAGAACACGACCTGGGTAGCAACATGTGCTTAGTATGGAACTATCATGGAGTCAAAACTGCTTACCTCCAGGTGATTCTGAGCCTCCGTATCGCTCGCCCCTCCATTGTTCTATGATGGCATTAGTCACTGTAATAACCCCCGAGGTAGGTCCACCTGGGCAGTCTATTAGCACTTACATCATCCTTAACTGCCTTATCCATCACGCAAAAGTACTGGAGTTTCCCTGTTGGTCACTCTGTCATGGTTGAGTTGTCCGAGCTCCGGGGTGAAAGAAAGTGGGTAGCTGGGTAGCTGGGTAGCTGGTGCCCCACCACCGGTGCTTGGTGCGCCGCAAACAAAAAGAGGTATCTTTTGTATGGCCTTCTCATATAAAAGATACATATACATAACTTCAATTTTTTTCCACCCTCGTACTAAAGAATACTAGAATAGACTTCATCTAGCCTCAACTAGGTTATGGACAAGAAATTTCTTGTTATGTCTATCTTGTGCATAAGAAGTATCTTTTGTATGAGAAAGACATACAAAAGATACCTAATTTCTACGTTTTTGGGGAACGGTGGGCTTGGCATGAGTATGACGTACACGTTTCCTCCCCAGGTCATTGAGAAGACAACTTCTAGAACACATGCCAAATTTTCCGGGGTGAATCTCTTGAATGACTTGATTTGCGGGAGATCTTGTTTATATGGGTTCTATACACTTTTCTATCTCGGCAATTTAGTCTAGTTGGAATACCCTGTTTTCAAGAAAGCACGCTTTCCATGGATATATATCGGAACATGTCATGTAGTAAATTTGCTCGCTAACTTGACTCCAGTACTTTACATAGCATTCTTCATCTCTCTCAATGCTGCCATCACATCCACAGGGTTAGTCTTGCCAGTTACCTTTTGGATCTCGGGGTCCTATGTATTCTAGATCAGCAACGGCAGATACAGGAGCAAAGGACAAGGAACTTACATTGACGCGCATGAACACATTGTGGAGCTAAATGTCTGTCAGTCTCGACGAGAAATATCACTTGAGTCTAGTTCTTACCTTCTCGTCGCCGATGGTGAATTTCCCTTGTGTCTCCTTGTTCTTCTCCGCAAATGCCTGGAGCTTCTTGATAGGCTCTGACTGTGACACTGCAATGCAGAACTTGACATTGGCCTTGGTATACTCGTGGCCGGGCTAGAAGGAGTCAGTATAAGCCCTGCACCAATACGAAAAGACAACCATACATAAACCTTGGTGTCACCGGGCAGAGCCGCGAGGGTCTCGTTCAAGGCCTTGTGCATCTCCTTTGCATTTCCTTCGAAGAATCGACCACATCCTGATATCAAAATTAATTCACGGCACTACATGGACGTGGTAGGAGGCTTGAAAATGATACACATACCGCCAATAAAGAGAGTATCGCCGGTGAAGACAACACGCTGGTCTCCATCTTGCATATAGTAGCAGACACTGTCCTGCGTATGACAGGGAGTGTGCAATGCCTTCACTGAGATACGATCTCCGATCTTGAATTCCTCGCCATGCGCGGGAGTCTTCGTGACAGATGCGCAGTCCTTGCCACCAATGACCTGAAGACCCTTGAATTGTTTCAACTGGTGCAAAATGTTAGATCGAGGTAACAATATCCCGAGAAAGCATGCATACAATGTCATTATTACCGCCAGCATGATCCCAGTGGCTTCAGAAAATGTCAGAAAACCTATATTTTTGTCCTCTTTTTACCTGCCCATGAAAGTTCAATCCACATACTGGTGAGTGTTAACAATGGCCGTCAGTTCAATCTTGCCAGAATCAATCTGAGACTTGAGTTCCGGCGCAACCCTGCAATTCCATAGAATCAGTTCCAGCTCATCCAGTAGATCCAACACGATCTAAAGATTCAACTCACTCCGGAGGATTGGCCGGGTCAATAATAACCGACTTCTTAGTCGATTCGTCCGTCACAAGGTAGGCGTAGTTGTTGCCCTTCCCCGTCCCTGTAGAATTTACCTAGAATAAGCAAATATTCTTCTTGCGATATCCCAAGGTTGCCGCTGTTGATTGGTAATCTATATGACGGGATCTGAAGATCAACATACACATAGGAATCGATTGGATATGCATGGCTCTGACTTGTGACTTGAATAGACGCGAGCTAGTTCCGAATAATTGTGTCCTTAGAAAGTTCATCACCAACAATGAATCAAAACAGTGCGGGGAGCTCTTGAAAGAGGTACACCTGTGGATCTCTCGGATTACAAACGTCATCCGGAAGAACTATTTCCCCTTTTAGCTTGACGGCTTTTAGTAATGCCATCGCTTTTGATTGGTTGCTCGTTACTACGCAGCTGTGTATATTCCAAGGTTGTATAAGAGATATTGACTTTGGGGTTCTACGCTGCCAGCAGCGTAAGAATTTTTGAATTGAAGATAAGCTTGTCTAATTACTTGATACCACGCCCAATGGCCGACTGTCCCATTTCTCCAAGAACCCCCATCCATGTTCCAGCAACTTATCCGAGAGCTGAGTTGGAGCGTATTGCGAGTCATTTCTAACGTGTTTGGGTTTCGAGACTCGGTTCTTGGAAGCAGGTCGAGCCGCAAGAGCTGATTTGGGCTTACTAGCGTGCTTCCTTAACTGATCTCCCAACATCTTTGTCCAGTGGTGTGGACTTTCATCACAAGCTCGAAGAACATAGCTCTGCGGACATGATTGCCTGTGGAACTCCCAGGCAGGAGATGTCAAGATATGCGCGATCCACAGATACAGTGCCTCGGAAGAAGCATCTGCCGATATATCGGTTGTATTCTTAAAAGCCAGATCATTCACGAGATCTTCGGTCAAATGCCTCAAAAACGCAGGATGACTCTCTGCAACCTTTTGCAGCACCGGGTTCCATTCCTTGAATGTATCATTCAGCGAATCCCCAAGTCTAGGCAGAAAAAATGTCACAGTCAGCATGCACTCCCCGAAAACAGCTGCACCCCTGACGACACAGCCGAGACAAACGCAAAAAGGAGGGGGGAAGGGAAAACTCACTCCCGCCCATTAGGCACCAAGAATCCCCGCTCGAGCAAAACAGAAGACAAAAGCCTGACCCCAGACGCCGAGATATTACAAACCGAGACAAGCCGCATAGCGACCGAAACAGCCTGATCCCGCTTCCGCTTCTTGGGCACAGGATCCATCGATCCACCGGATAGAGGCCGCAGAGCGTCACACAAGGTGGCCCTGACAGACGCACTGTTGTCATGGGTTGATGCAGACGCACCGGAGTCATCAGCAACACCGGCCCAGTAATTGTCCCACAGCCATTCGAGCGAGCGCTGTGCAGCTTTACGCAGTACGACAAGCGACGGCGGCTCGCGGTGGGTTGCTTCGTGGCGGAGTTCCACGAAGGAGGCTGGGAGGCCTAGGTCTGTGGCGCGCTGGAACATTGTTCGGCGAACGCCGTGGATCTTGGTGTCCACGAGACCGGTTACGAAGCTAAACTGGTGTTAGTTTGAAAACGGGATGTGCTTTGTGAAATGGGGAGTTTGAATTCGAGACATCATCTTCAAGGGATTCAGAGTGGGGGTTTTTTTCTCCCATAAATGTAAAAAAACGAGAATCAGGTAGGCTCAACACTCACCGACAGAAAGCTGCGGAATATGTAGCACGAATTGAGAAGATGGAATTCCTCTGCGCATCATCATGGAGAATGGCATCTGTCAACAAGGCTGTGGCTTCAACATGGTGCGGTACATTGCCGCGTAGTTTCCAAGCTTCGACCTTTAATTTCGGACATCGTTAGCAAACTACATACACAGCTGGACATCACACTCATTCTGTCCATGCATATGTAACATACCACTGCACAGCCATGGGAACGCAAATCGGGTCCAGCGTACGCAGACGGAGGATAAAACTCGTCCCGCACTTCCAGCAACTGAGACTTGGTTTTCCAAGCGGTGAAAATGACCTTTGCCATTCTCGGCACTGAGTTTGAAATGACAAATTAGAAATTAAATTCGACACCGGATGAGTGACCTTTTGCTTGCTTGACTTTTCGTTGATAGCCTGCGAAATATTTTCGGGGGATTGTTGTTCCTTTGGGAAAGTTTTGCCGAAGCTTAATTTTTCCGCAGCCAATCAGAGGGCTAATTTGTATACTTCGAGAGAACATGAAATGCGACAATGATTCAATACTGTGGTTCTAACTTCAACTGAAAGTGGAGATAATGATGGGTAGCAAATATTGAGATAGATTGTGTATCAGATCGTGTACGAGAGTACACCTAAAGTAAATGTAGCTAGATGCGAGTCGCGAGCCGTCTCGTCGCAGGGTATCCTTTCCGTGTATCCGACTCCCAAAAAAATAAAAATGATGAAAGAAAAACTCCACGCTATGCCGCTGGTACAGTAAGAAATGCGAAGGAAAAAAAAGGCAGAAAAAAAAACCCCCCCCCCTCCGTTAGGCGATCCTCTCAGATCCACCCATATCCATAGTTCATGCAAGGCTGATTGAAACCAGCAAAAGGCTGTGCAGCAGTCATCTGCTGCTGGTCCGTATCATCGTTGTCGAAGAAGAAAGACCGCTGGAGTAAGTTCAGAGCCTGTCTGGGCTGCTGCTTGGAAGTGAAGTTCGACTGGCGAATGGTAGGCGCGGATTCATGGTAGGTTGGTTGCTGAGGAACCTCGCGTTGTCCAATGATCTCCACCTCATCCGTTTCGTCGTCCTTGTCTTCGTCGGATGGGGTGAATGTTTCTTCGAGCTTCAAGCCCTCGCCTGATTTGCTCTGCGGGGCTCGTGCCAGTGTTCCGTTGGGTTGACTGTAGAGGCCCATGCCGACCAGTTCTTCTTCGCCCTTTCCGGTCTTCTTAGGCTCAGCGGTAACCTGGAAGGGATTCTCAAATTGTTGAATAGGGAGAAAGTCCGGTGTTGATGGGCCACTCAGTTCACCTGGGGAAGGGACGCTGACGTAGCTTGGACATGTTGTCTCTGGTGGGGGGATGTTGGTGCCCATTGATAGCATGTCGAGGTTCCAGTTGTCGGAGGCTGGGTGCGACATCATTGACATATCAGTGGACATGGCGGCGGCCTCCCATCCCATCGGGTCGATATGTGTCATGAGCGCTGGCGTGTGCTGTGGAAGTGGCAAGTCCTCTTGCATGGTTGAATAGACGGGGAGGTAGTTGGGGGAGAACGAAGGGTCCGCGGTCATGGGATATGAGATGGAGTTGTCGTCGCAGTAGATGTCTGAGCTGAGGTACTGATCAGGCATAGCTCCCATACCGGCGTAGCTATCCGAAGGGAAATCTGAGATGTACGGGTTGGAAAGACCGCGAGTTCTTGCTGATGAAGGATGCCAGCTCATCGGACGTGAGTTCCGGGCGGCTGAGGTGAGAAGGGCTTCTTCCAGGGTTGACTGATATTGAGTTGGCAGTCCATGCATCACATTTTGATTCACTGTTGACCGTCTCCTAGTTGCTGATGAAGGACTGTTGCCTGCACTACGAGGCTTCATGACGCGACTGTGCCTCGGTCGAGGGAAAGCATGAGTTAGATCTTGCATGCTGGGCTGGCTATAAGAAGCATGATCTTGAAGCCATTGAGAGCCTGTTGAAGGGGCCTGAGGTTGCCAGGAATAATTGGCCATATAAGAAACTGTAAAAAAGTAAAAGCTTGAAGAGAGGAAGTTGACTAAAGGGGAATCAAGTCAGTATATAATCAACTGTGGTAGACAGCAAATAGCTTACGTAGTGTGGAGTTGAATAAAGAGTGGATGTGATTTTTAAAAAAAGAGCCGATGCTCCCGTTCAGGAACGGGTGAGAGTATTTAATTCCAGTGAAGATCCCGTTACTAGGCAAGGCAGGCTTATAAGGGAATCCAGGGAGCCCTGGATCTACGATGCCACCGCACATGCTAAGATGACACGACGTTGACACTAAAGGAGCCTAGACAAAAAAGAAATAAAACAGAAATAAAACAAAAGGGCAACCTGGAACCGAATCCATGAATCAGGGCAGTTCCACCGTTTCGACCAGGGCCCATAGGGAATACTCCGGAGTGCAGCAAATAGCAGAGTGGGGTGGGATCGGACCTGTGGGAACATGGAACATGCTTTTTGAGGCGAACATGGGGAAGAAATAGATTAATTAAATTAAATAGGTGTAAGTATAATAAGTATAATATAATGTATAGGGTGTATAGGGTGTATAGTGGATATAGTGTTGTATGGTATATTATGCTAAAAGTTCAACTAGTCCAATGGATAGTCTCATACGCACCCTTAGACTGGGGCTCCCGTTTTTCTTGGGTTTTATTTTCTTTCTTTCTTTTCCTTTTTTTTTTATACGTTTCTCCCCTTTTGGGTAAGAAAAGCCAAATGACGAAAAATCAAAATTCCCCAAGGATCCTTGACCCTTTAGCCGCTGGGAATGCTCATTATGTACCTATTGGACCCGCGATCCGGCCCGATCTGCGGCCAACACTTCCAAGGCTGAGTCTGTCTCTATTTTCTTTCTTCTGATAGTAAGAATGCGGCTAGATGTGCATTAATCTACTCCGTACAGGACACCTTGTCCTTCCCTTGTCCTTCCCTTTTCCCAATTACAGCGTTACCGAGCTCGTTACGCAAGGGTTACAATGTGATGGGCTTGTAGAGATCGACTACGCACTGCCCTTTTGGATTTCGACAGGGGTGTAAGTGGAGTTTAAGATAATTATCGTCATTGCCCTTCCTAAAGTCTAGATTAAAGAACTTGTCGTCCCTCCCTTTGTACCGTGCATACCCGCATGTGAGGTTGCTATTCTCTCTGCATGACTTCCTCTTCTTTTACCACCCGGAGTACGGAGTACATGATGCAGGAGATGCAACATTGCCACCATGATCTTTGTTGATGTATTCATTCATTTACTCTGACTCTTTTTTTTTGACTTTTTTCCCTCATTTAAATGTTCCGAGCCCAGAAATAGACTGCTCGACTCGGCTTTCGTCACAGGTTCACAGCCAATCGTCTAGGTCGGCTTGGCTGAATCGAAAACGGCAACTTGGACCTTGCGAGGTTTTAGGCTACCTGCATTTTTGCAGGATCAACATTTGAGGTCATTCTCTAGTATCACCTGAGAAAAAGAAAAGAAAAGAGGGGCGCTAACTAAAATTATAGCTAAATACGTAGTAGCGTATCGATTGCCTCAACGTTTGTGGGCCTGTTTTATCGGGGGCGTGGCACAGAAACCCATCACAGACGCCACCAAATAAGAAGATGAGAATACAACATGGTAGACAATCTCGAAAGCAGCCTAGTATAAAGCCTAGTAAAAATTAAATGGGCTCTGAGCGGGAAGCTCGGCTATCCCAAGCGGTTGAACCCCCGTTGAACTTGAATTTTGAGTTCTGATTAAGCGGAGTTTTTTTTTTTTTTTTTCAATGACGTTTGAAGATGTATTTAGAATGTGATGAGTCTTCATAACTATCTCATATCACCTGCAGCTTTACAATGTACCCCGTACTAATATAGGCAGGTTGCAGATTGAAAGTCGAACAGACAGTTCCAAGTCCCCTAAGATTGGCGCCAATTGCTAAAAACTTGGCATGGACTAACGTAGAACTAAAATGAATGGAACCACATACGATAAAAAAGAAAACCCAACCCGTCAGAAAAAGGAGTTAGCTGGAGCCATTCACAACGTGGCCAGGTGGATCTGATCGTGCTTAGGGCTCTGCCAACGCCCAACCAAACCAATACCCGGCGAAAGCCCGGACCTTTTTGGTCAGGGGCGTTTTCTTCTTTTTTCTCCCTAATCTATCTATATTGGCAGGATTGGGGAGATAACAATTTAAATTGAAATATTACATCTCTTACGAAAGAGAGAATCAAGGAACACATATTAAAAAACATTGTTTCAGTTCAATATATAAGACTAAGTCACTAATCTATGAAATAAGAGCCGATCTCGATGCAAAACACATCAATGCCCATCACGCGGCATCCAAGCCTGCACTGGAACGCATTTTCAGACCCACTTCATGCACCCATAAAAAAGGGAAAGGAAAAAGCGGAAATAATTGGAGACAATTTTCCAGAAGGCCAGATGTGTCCGATTTGTCTTGTTCAGAGTTCTCTAGTGGAACCGCTGACATCTGAAAAATGCCGATCTCTGGAATGGCTGAGCACACCGTAACAGCGGCACATTGGGATTTCTTTTTTAAGGAAAGTCCTGGTCTGATCACCCCTTGAACATATGGAGTACAAAGAGGCATCTTCACAGGATTCAGCTTATGTTGTACGGACTACTCCGTCCTCCGTTTAGGCCTCAGTATTTAACAAATACGAGATTCCCACCCTGCATGCCGGGTAAGATCCGAGGCCCAGTACCATGTTTGTGTTTTCAATATAATCTACTTTGCTATAGTGAACTAGTACTAGTACATATGGAACATTATCAAGCAATCAGTCCGAGACCAGGCGCTAGATCACAAATCTGCATCTTTTTTTTATTTCTTTTTTCTTTTTCGCTTTAATAGTAACTTCCGAAAGGGCGTGTATTGTATATCCACTAAGGGACAATTCTATAATCAACTAACGAACTTCCCATTTTACCGAATCCACCTCTCTCCACTATTGGGGCAACACAAGGCGGAGCCGATCCCAGCTTCCTTCATCCTTCCAGACGTTCCAAGTCTCTAAGTCGGGAATTATGATTGCCCGGTTCCCCTTCTTAGCCCCAAAGAATGCAGCGGGAGCTGCGGGTCAGGTCAATTTGGCTTGCTTTAGCGCCATGTCATCAGCTCCTTACGGTGTAGCATCGGATGCACATGTCCTGGTCACCCTGGTCCCCGTGCGTTTCTTTGTTTCTTGTTTTGGGAAATGTGATGGGATTAAACAGGGATATGAAGTACTTGTATATAGATAATAATAATAAAAACTACAACATACAAAAGTACAAAGAAAAAAATAATAATTATTATGTTCTATCGTCTCGGTCGCTATCCCCCAAAATCAGATGTTGGTCAGCATTATTGGCGGGGCTCATCTTAGGACTCGGCGATCGTTGGGATTATCGTTCCGATACCCAAAATGTCTTCAAGGTTGAAACTTTGTGAGGGCCCTGCCGTCTCCCGATAGGTTATGTTGGAATCAGCTGGTGCTTCAGAACTGGGCGATTTCCAACAAGCTGTTTCAATCCTAGTCTAGACCTTCGGGGGGCCGTGTGACACCGCTGGGATATACACCTGGACAGACACGTAAGGTCTAATGCACGATGCACGATGAAGGCTGCAGCCTCACGGTTATCCTTCGTCATCGACTCTTTAACTCTACGAACCATAATCAGATCCCCAAAAGTCAAAGATGTGTATCGGGCGCAATTCATAAATGCAGGCTGCCATCCTCGGATATGTTGGGTCCTGACGCCACGCAAGGTCCAGGTCCAGCAGGGGGGGGGGGGGAGGGAGAGACATTCCTTATCCGTCTGAAGTCAAACGTGTGACTGGTGGCGGAGCAGAAAACCCAGGTTGTGTGTGTGGATGTTGTTGATGAGGGGGGGAAATGGTTTGAGTCAAAGAGAGACAATGACGGCGCCTAGCGGTCAAGCCAACGTGGTTCTCCTCAGAGAGGTTGGGCCAATCACACTCCTTGGCCCGAAATCGATCGAAATTACTCCAAAACCTTCGAAAATCCCACTTCAGCTACCCAATTTATCAATTTACTTGCAACCAGCTTTTTTTCCCGTTTCTCCTCGGTACTCAACCGTCACAAGTTCCACATTCTTGGTCTATGCACTCGCCCTTTTCATAACTCAGGTGCTGATCTCCTTAGTACGCTGATCTTGTTCCAAATAAGGGAAAGTCAAAAAGATCAATGAGTTGGGGATCCCCTGTACTCCGTACACATGCAGGGGCTGATCCTGAGGGGCTGCCCCTCGTATACTACGTTGCTCCATATTGACTGACTATTTACTATGGAGTATACTCCGTACGGAGTACTCCGTATGTTATTACTATTTACGATCATAGTCCAACAGTCGACATGTCTAGCTTATACATACCTTGACATACAGGTGTCGCTAGAATAAGCCCGGTGCAGCTAATGGCAGGGGTATATGCAACGAACAGCTGCAGTGAGATGACACACCATTTCTAGGGTATCGGGGGAACACAATCCTATCACTGGCTATGATCCCGACCTTGATTCTCGGCAGTTATCATGTGTCTGTGATAGAGATTTGCCCTTCTGGACCACAGCAATTTACTGTACTCCGTATGGAGTAAGCAATATTCTACCTGAGATTAGAGGTGCTTCAAAATGCCATTTAGTGCTTAAACGGCAAAAGAAATCATATCCACAATGTAATTCTATCTTTTCCCATGGCTTTTTTTCTTTTCTGCTTAGAAAATGAGAGGGGCTCAAGCCCTGGAGTCATCTCCCGCGCTCTCCATAATAAATTTAATCGACTAGTCTAAATGAGGAAATGTAATTGCCCGGACTCGCGTTAAGGATTTTGAGACATCAGAATCTTGCCTATCACCCCGAGCTCCGATTCGACTCTCGTACCTGGGATATATACACCCGCTTTCCTCTTCACCGCGTTCTCCATCGAGCCTGCAATTTTATCGTTCCACAAGCTCAGTATGCCGAGGCACACTCAGATGTGATATACAATGCTTCCGCTATGTACCTCTCCACACACACACAGGAAGTCTGCATCTTCAGTGTTGTGTGTACAACGTATGTTGTATGTTGTATACCGATGCGCCCATCTACTTACTACATGTACTCCATAATATGCACCGAGTCCACATTACTTCACCTTGTCATTCCAACTCTCCCCCTACATATGCACCTCCAACACACCAACACTACACTAATTAAGTGATATTCCGTGTATACGGAGTACAAACTCCATAGTTGATCCCACTCTAAAAACCACCCAAAAAAAGATCTGAAGAAAAAAAAAAAACTACATTATCAGTGGAAATAACCCACCCCGAAAAGCCCCAGTTTACCCAACTTGCCCCCCACCTAACCCGAGTATCATTTCCATATCGGACAAATGCTCCAACGGAGTCCCTCTCCCGTTTCTTTCCCGTTCCAACAGCGACACAGTGGATACAAAATAGGTGTGCTACGCAGAGCCATGAGCGCATTATTGATTTCGGGCACGAGCCATTGCAGTAGACTGGATTTTTTTACACTTTACCTGAGTGTAAACTCGTAGATCACGGGTCAAGTGTGGAGTACAGAGTCTTGGTGAATGGAGCGCATTAGTTAACTGTAGCGGGCTTACGGTATTGCGGTGTTGCGCTGTGGCTGTTTTGAGAAATATATTTTTTTGGGTTGGATGTGCGTGTATACTACGTTGTAGGTTTGGGATCTGCGACCGCTTGAATCTTTTGTTTGCAAGAACGCGGACGAAGCTATTTCTCTTGGAATGGATATAGCCAAGTCGGTCTTCAATTGCGACCTACGTAGGACAATTTCCCAATTAGGGGAGCGTGCGACTGAGTTTAATTTCCTTAAATCTTATTCTTGGGTTTCCTTGGCGCAATTATCCGTGTTCATCGATGTGCCACAGAAGCTAGTGGAATCAGTGGATATGTATATCCGGAAACAGAAGAGACTAGCCAGCTGTTCAACCTGAACTGACAAGGTCAAAATTCAATCATATGAATCATCTAGCATAGTGTCGACTTCTTCCTCTTGTTTGATTTTGATTCCCTGCTTGGTTGTGGGGTTGTAAAGCAGACCAAAGCATCAGCAGCCGTCATACGTGAACCCGGGGGGCCTCTTTGAGCATGTTTCGGGAACATCTGGCTAACGGTGAATTTTGTTGTAAATCCTCAAGAACCTCCTGATAATGGGTGAGGCCAAAGCGGCCGGGCACGATCCTCGACTCAATTGGTCTCGGATGCCTAGAACCAGCTCCAATCTGATTATACCACAGCCCCAATCAATGACTTGATCATGGGGTTTCTCCTCAGCCTGCTCAGGTGCAGGATATTGTACAGTGTCTACAACATGATAGGATTTGACACATACAATGAGTGAAATATTGTGCTCGACAGGAGATATGAGTATGTATTCGGGCAGAATACTGTCCAAGGTAGTTAGGCTTCGAGTTCCTGACCAAGCCAATATCTGATTCGGGTCTAGATGTGCGAGATAAGGTATAGCTTTGTAGGAGAGGTGCATTTAACTCACCCTTTGAGCTTCGTCGACACCACCTATTATGTCACCAGCGTCCGCATCAACTTTGCTAGGAGTGGAACAGAGACAAGCCTCTCGTGCTTGTATAATGCGAAGCACTACCGTCAGAGCGCTAGTAAGCTACAGTTGGCAATGAGATCTCGGGCACCTCCTATCGAGGGGTCTAGTCCTGAGGCCTGTGCAGGGCAAGGGTAGTAAATTACGGCCAATGCTTCGACCTCGAATAGTAAGTTCATATATATTTCTCGCTAAAAGAGGATCAGCCTTTTATAAAGTCGATATTTTGCAAAACGATAATTAATACTTAATTTGATAGCTACTATCTAGACCGCTGTCGTTTTGAGTCGAGTAAATATAACTGTTGGTACGCTAATCTATGAGAAGCTATATAGATGAAATTAACATCCGACCCGAGAATAACAGAGATTGGCCTCCCACCAAGCACTAGGCATACATATTTACGGCTTCAATGCATTCAACTTTCGGTCCATCAGCACCCGCCACTGGGGCCCCCAAATACGGAGAGAAAGAATGGCCGAAATACCTGTGACAAACGCGACCAGACCAATCAAAGTGCACATCCATCCGTTGCCGATACCATCGAGCATGGGTTGAGTGACGACGGCACCCGTACACGCGAGGAGATTTCGCACAAATTTTGCCACAGCAATACCGCTAGATGCTTTCTTGGGAGTGAACTCCGTCAGAGCGGTTTGCACAGTGCCCATGACGAGCATCATGCCTAGCCCGAAGAAGATAGATGCGGCACAGGGGACCGCCCACTGGACACCCTTTTCGACGGACCAGCCGTACCAAATTAACAAGGCCGGGTACAGTGTCAAAGCCAGTCAGATATTCTCTCTCATACGGTCCTCGGGGAAGAACTTGAGATTTCCGCTCTCATCGTATCGATTGGCTTTCGTCGCCCCGCGAACCATAATATGGTCTATCCAGCGACCTCCGAAAACAGACGAAATGGCGTAACCGATCGTCGGGGCCAGGTACACAAGACCCACCTCTAGGATAGTGAAGTTGTAGGGAGGTTTGTCAAAAACGGCTTGAATGGAGACGTTCATGATATCCATAGCGAAGAAGGCGATGACACCAGACCGGATTACGACGAGGACGGGCCCTCCAGGGACACCGCGAACGAGAACTCTTTGTGTCTCGCGCATTCTTTAAGGGGATCATGTGGCTAAATGGCCTACGTTAGTCAACATGTCTTCGTGTGTTGTTCCTCCGCTGATATCAACCAGCAAGTCTGCCTAGGATATGGTCGCCTGTGATTACCTTCATTGTGTACGCTGTACAGGCACAAATCAGGGGTGACGACTCCTTAACGACCGTGAAAGCTTTCACTGCTCTGAGTATTATCACCCCGTCACCACGCCCGCGGAAAGACTACTCGCCGTCTTACCCCAGATAGCCGCTGCTATGGGATGTTTCCAGCGGATCCACGAATGTATGGTATCTGACCCGGTGAAGGATAGCTGAGTTGGCAAGAAAGAATTTCTACCGTTTACTTCGGACAAGACAGACCCAGAGGTTGCCATCGCCTTGGATAACATCACCATCTTACCTTCACAAAAGACTGCACGTATCGCCCTTACTGATGTGTCTTTCAAAGTCACCAGTGGCAGCCTGGTGATTGTTATTAGCCCTTTTGGGTCGGGTAAAACTACACTGCTAAAGACCATCCTAGGGGAGCTTAGTTGCCTGTCGGGCACTGTGTCTATCAGTTCGAGAAAAGTATCCCATTGCAGCCAGAATCCATGGTTGCTTAATACAACAATCAAGAAAAGCGTAACTGGTATCTCGGACCACGAGGTCGACGATAAATGGTACAAAACTGTCATATATTCATGCTGCTTGGATAAGGATATTCGTCGTTGGCCTGACGGTGACCAAAGTGAGATTGGAAGTAAGGGTCTTGCCCTTTCGGGAGGTCAAAAACAGAGAGTGGTATGCAACGATTCCAGGACCTGTGTCATCTTGGATAATGCTAATGCTCCTCTGCAGGCCCTGGCTCGTTCGGTGTATAGCCGCCATGGTATAGCCTTGCTCGACGATGTTATGAGCGCGTTGGATGCGCAAACACAAGAAATGATCATCCAACGACTTCTCTCTCGTGATGGAATATTTCGCCAGCTGGGCACAACCGTAGTTTTGACCACTCACAACTGTATGCTTCTCTTTGAACCTTTGCGGCTAGGGAGTGCTGACTGGCAATATTTTCGATTATAGCCTGACTCCTTGGAATCGCAGATAGCGTGGTTTCGCTCACTTCAGATGGTCGAGTTGACCTTCAAATGACAGGCAGTGATATCGAAAATATGGATCGGACTCGGCAAATCGGAGATCTATCAATATATTATTACTACGTGCGAACAGTTGGCCCCATTCTTTCCGCCGTGTTTCTTGTTGGGCAAGTTTTCTCAGCATTCGCCGAGAACTTTCCCCAAGTGTGGCTGAGCAAATGGAGCACAGCAGGATGTGGACAGCTTCCTCTCTATTTATCTGTTTACGCAGTTTTGGCACTGGCAGCATCGCTTCTTACTATTTGGTGTTACATTTCCAAGATCGCCCCGGCATCAATTCGAGAGAGGCTGATGGCCGTGCCGCAGGATCCGTTCACGTTTTTGGGAACCATCCGCTATAATGCAGATATTATGGGACTCTCCAGTGATAGCCAGATTATATCTGTGCTAAAGCAGATTGGCGTTTGGGCAGCAATTGAAAGCCGCGGGGGCCTGGACGCATTCCTGGAGGACCATCCACTGTCGCAAGGAGAGCAGCAACTCTTCTGTCTGGCACGGGCAATTCTTAAAAGACAAACCAGTAATGGTGGATGTTAGGTGCTAATCCTGGATGAAGCCACGAGCAGTCTTGATACCCAAACAGACCGACGAGTGCAGAAAGTCATGAGAGAGGCTTTCCATGACTGCACTGTGTTCAGCATCGCTCATAGAGTATTTTCCCTGTCCCATCTGTTACCTAAACGCAAACTAATTGTTGAAAAGCTTGACACAATCATAGATTTCGATAGAATTGCAGTATTGGATGCTGAATGTCTTGTTGAGTTCGATACTCCACAAAATCTTCTTCCCAGAGAAGGTTTATTCAAGCAGATGTATTCTGGCACAGATGGACAAGAGCTTTAGTGTCATTGTATATCAATAAATCTGGTGTATTCTAGCTATTTGACAGAGTTTCAATCAGAAGGCAATTTCTCAAAACCCACCATTTGGGTGGATGATCACTTTTGTGTACCCATCCTCCCTTTTGTCAAATTTCTCATAAGCAGTCTCGGCATCTGCAAGTGCAATCGCATGGGAGATCACGAAACTGGGCTTTGCTTTGCCAGCAATAATCATGTCTCGGAGGTATCGGTTATAAGACTTGACATTACACTGTCCAGTACCAAGGGAAAGACCCTACAAAAGGTTAGGTAGGTCTAATGAAACAGTAGAGAGGACATTACCTTTTCAAACAACTTTCCGAAGCTAAGGCTGATCATTCCATTTGCGGTGGCAGCGTCAGATGCACCAGGGTCGCTATAGAATCGTTAGATAAGTTCTCGGGAATAGAATATTTTAGTTCACATACCTAGGAACGTATAATCCAGGGATTCCCATCCCACCACAAGCCCGTGTCACCCGAATCATATTCTCGAGCACAATATTCGCCTTTTCAGCAGAACCATTCGAATCGACAGCCTGGTATCCAACAGCATCTACCGAGCGATCAACCATATCCCCGTTGTGACTGATTATCTCATCGACGGCATCTCCCTTTGTGAAGTCTATAGGAATAGCGCCAATCTTCTTGGCGGCATCGAGTCGCTCGGCAACGCGATCAACAACGTAAATGTTAGATGCTCCTCGTAGAGCAGCGGAGTACGCGGCCATCAGTCCCACGGGACCAGCACCGAATACTGCAATACTTTCACCTGCTTGGAAACCAGAAATTTCCACGCCGTGCCAGCCTATAGACATATCATGAGAATCAGAGATGTGCTTCAATCGTAGGGATAAAAGGGTTGATAGTACCGGTTGGGAAAATATCTAACAAAACATGCGTTAGTATGGGGAATCGCGAAGAGACGAACGTCAAATTATCAAACTCACCAGCTAGAAGAACGAAGTCTGCTTCATGCTCTTTACCCGGGGGCAACTTAAGAGCATTAAAGTCGGCGTATGGGACACGAATGTACTGTGCCTGGCCTGCATTCACTGTTAGGGGTCTTTGTATCAGAATTGAATCTTTCCTGGAAAATTTACCTCCACGGTAGGGACCCATTGCGACGTATCCTAGGTCTCGTTAACCCAACGTAATTGGAGCCCCAGTTTGGGGTCTTACCATAGGCACCACCAGCAAAACCAGGGTTGACACCGGTGCAGAATGCAGTTCTTCCCTCCTCACAGTTTCGACACCGACCATCCGCAACGTTGAAGGGCATAACGACACGATCTCCTTTTTTCAACAATGTAACTCCCTCTCCCAATTCTTCCACGATTCCCATATTCTCGTGACCTGCGCTTGGGTTAGCGCTTTTAACAATTTTCGAATCTTTCAGGCGAGGAAGTAATACCGAATGTAATCCCGGGCTCGGCAGCTGTTCTTCCTTCGTACATACTGTATCACAGTCAGTATCGAAGAAAAAAGCGCTTTGGGCATGATGAAGGAAAACTCACTGCAAGTCCGAACCGCAAATGGCAGCCTTCATACCCGATTAGTTTGCTTTTAATTATCAAGTTATCAGTGTCTTCACATCACTCACCGTAGTCACCTTTACAATTATATCATCAGGATGTTCCATCTTCGGCTTTTCGACATCTTCAACCCGAACCTTGTAAGGTCCGAGGTAGTTAAGCGCTTTCATAGTTGTTGTAGCCATCGTGATTGTGTTTCGTCGGGGTAATTAAATCGTGAGGAGCTGAGGCGCACACTCGGCGGGGGTGTTTGAATATTTGTAGGAAATTATCACGGCAGTAGCTCACAGTTCAGCCAATGCGTACCTAATGATTAATGCGGAGCTTTTCTTCATTATTTGCATTGCTATAAACAGTGATATGAGGGGGAGCTGCAGTATCCCCGCACTGGTTTGACGCGGGGAATGTTGCCTTTTCTGGAGCCCTCGACCTTACCATAGGCAGGTCTTTGGGGTCGGGGTTCAATTCTGTGGGAGAATTAGATGATTCCCACGCGTTCGATCGAAATTTGTACCATGATCAGCACCGTCAATATGTAGCCCAAAAAATCCTTTCAGGAAATCATGTCACAAGGCGAATAATCGTAGCTTCAGGCGTGCACCTATTGTTTAGAAAGGTCTGTATCCTTGCATCTATTATCGTGTCGGTTGTACTCATTTCATCTTCAGTTTTGAGCATGAAGGAATTTTGTTTCTTAAATCACAGCCTAGTGGAGAGATACGAAATGTAAACCACGTTCCTCCCAAGAAGAAACCTCATCACGCAATGATTTTGTATTGCCTTGACCAACGCTACGAATATGTCCCGCATTGTCTGACATCACTCCAGGGAGTCTCGTCCTTAAAATGGCATTTTCCCCCGCAAAGTGACCCAATTCGGGCCAATCGAGCCTTGGCAGTGGGGTCACTCTAAAATGGAAGGAGCCAATGACAGTGTTGGCTCGAATGCCTAACCTTAGAACTAACGCGGGGAACTTTACCTATTAAGCACACGAACTTTCGATGAGGAGAAGTATACATTGAGCTTTCATAAAAACATAAATGAATTCGTTTCTCCAGTTCAATTGAAACTTCTCCAATACACACAATCCGCCTTTTATCCTACACCATGAAAATCGACCGTTTCCGATCTGCCTGGGGAATTGCTCCTGGTCCGAACATGGACAATTGGGCTCAATGGTTTCCAGAACTAAAAGCTCAAGGTTACAGTATGTGCACATCCCCCCACGCTTGAATAATTTGTTGACATCATCTTGGTAGATGGTGTGGAAGTGGATATTCATCCGCTGGAGCCAAGTACTGACTTCCCTCGTCTGAGGGAACTATGCAACCAGACTGGCCTAGAGCTTGGGTTAATGTTAGTGATTGAGCATTCTAGGATGAAAAACAATGTAGCTTGCTAATTTGTGTAACAGGATACATTCGTCTTGGTTTCAGTATCTCGGACCCCGCCCAGCTGGTACCAAAGCAGACCACCATTTGCAAAATTATCGAAGCCTGCTTAAATCAGTGCAGAAATTGAAGCCATCGACTATGAACTTCCAATCAGGCGAGTAAGTGATAATTCTATGGCCTGATCATTGGATATTTTATCTGACATTTAATTAAAGAGACCTTTGGGACGTCGAAGAGTCAATTAAATTCTACAAAGGGACTATCCAGATCGACAGCGAGCTTGGGATATCTGGTCGTGTCTACCACGAGACTCACAGAAACCGATCACTTTTCACGCCATATGCCACACGACGCATTCTAGAGGCTGTTCCCGAGTAGGAAAAAACTTTGCCTTACATTATTCGACCATTGAACGAGTGCTGACATTACCCTAGGCTTCGGATTACGGCCGATTTTTCCCATTGGATGGTTGGATGTGAAAGAGTTCTGGACCTCAGCGAAGGCGATAAAGTCATGATGGACGCAATAATACCGCATGTAAGGGACACCCACCCAAGCGCAGGCTGTGATTTTAACACTGGCCTAGGTTTACCATATTCACGCAAGAATTGGAACAACACAAGCATCACAATGCCCGGAACCTACGAACCTCGTCTTCAGAGAAGAAAAGGATTGCTTTGAGAGGATTTGGAAGGATGTCATCCGTTCGCGCGTCAAGGATGGAGCAACAGAAAGGATTGTTTTTGTGCCAGAATATGGGTTAGTACTCTATAATTTCCCGACTGCGGGATCACTGCTAACCTTTTAGACCATTCCCCTACCATCCAATCGGAAGTGCCAAAACCCACAGCCAAGTTGCGGATGAAGAGGGCCAACGGCTGCAGGCTCTTTTCGATGACTTCGCTGCAACCTTGAACGATGTTTGATTGGGCTCCGTCATGATGTGGCCCAATGTTTTAGAAGAAAAACAAATCTGATACAGCTTGAATAGAATGTTTTGAGAAATTTTGTCTTAGGGGAACCATTGTTTCTATTGTGGTCACAATGATTATACTTGATCTGATGCGTTTTTTAGAAAGCACACCCGGGCGAAGCTAAACGGAGACTCTTTTTGTAGCTGCCTCTTCGTGTTTTCCTCTCGAACTGAATGTCTGTAGGGCCATATTTATAGAACATCAATGGGACCAGCGTTATCACGGTTGAGATGAAGCCTCTAACTCCTCTTTTTCCTGCTTGTTGGTCCACCACCAACAGGCAAGATTGGTTCCTATGGCAGAAATGACCCCCGCTAGAGCAATGGCAAAACTGTTTTTATATCTGTTATACGCCCACTTAGACTGGAACAGCTGCGGTCCAATAACACCACCAAGCTGACCGATGGAGTTCTGTAAACCCCAAGCGAAGGCCGTTCCCGTGGCCCCTCTCATAGTAGCCGAGCGCCACGAGATGAAGGGAATGTAATAAATATTGACGAAGAAGGTACCTAACATGCATGCAACGTATAGACCGGGTGTAGCAGAAACGGCGAAGAAAAGGATGAAGGCGATGATCATTCCCACATTATACACCCTGGGAAGTTAGTAATGCTCCCATGACACAAGGAAATGACATACATTAGCTGGATTGGTTTCGAAATTCTAGCGTATCGCAGGATCAACGAGCCCAGTACTACGCCAATGATGCCTGTGGCAGCTGGTGGGATGTTGAGCAACTGGTTGGCTGGCAGCTTTGTAAAGCCGAAACTCGTGGTAAGGGTTGGGAGATACCACTGAAGCGCGTACATTCCGAGGTTAATGAGCATTTGGGAGAATGTAAAAGACCATTGAAGGGGCGATCGGAGAGCAGCGAGGATCTCCTTTTTGCTGAAGGCCGGATCGGCTGTCTTAGGAGCACGGTCACCCAGCCGAGCCTCAATAAATTCTTGTTCGCGTGGGCTGAGCCATTTGTTACTCCTCGGAGATTTGGGGTAATCGGGGAGCACGAGAAATATAACACCCGAGAAGAGAACGGTGATGATACCCTCAATGATGAATACCCTATACCGTTCTCCGTTAGCTTGATATCACACGTAAGAGCCAAAGTGCCGAAGGGAGATACATACCATCGCCATGCACTCAGACCCCGTATGCCATCCATGTAGCTTATACCATAACAGAGCAGCGAGCCCACAATCGATGAACATTGGGAGATGCCTAGCAGCCACATAACGGGAGTAGCCATTTCGTCGCTAGGATACCACGAGTTGAGCTGTGTTAAGATTCCTGGATAGGAGCCGGTCTCCAGGACTGCCAGTAGGAAGCGTAGGGCGAGCAAGCCCTGACGGTTTTGTACAGCTGCCTGACAAGCTAGAACAATCCCCCATGTGAAGAAAATTCGTGTCTGCCACAGCCTCGGAGTCATCTTCTTTAACAGCAGATTGCTCGGTGTCTCGAAGATGATATACCCAATCTATCCTGTTAGAATTATTCTCGGGTATGGAGTAAGAGACATACCGTGTATATCGAAGACACCCAGTTATACTGGTCAGCAGACATATTCAACTCATTGAGAATATTGGACTTCTCCCCAACCTGCAGGACTTTGATGCTGGAGACGTTGTTCACGTCAATCTGACTCTTAGTATTTTGGATCAACTCTGGGGATAGTAAGATAAGACATACCTGCTTAACCATGTACATCAAACCAATTAACAAAAGGAAACGCTTGTCAACCTTGCGTCGGATATGTTTCTCCTCTTGTGAACTGAAGCTAGCCAAGAACTCCTCCCGGTTCTCAGCAGTTGTCTCAACAACCGGGGTTTTAGCAATGTCGCTCATCATGCCCGGTTTTCCAGTATTCATTCAAACTGCCATTTAGTTGCCGACGGCCTTTTATATTTAATCCTGATAGAATCCTGGCTGATGTTAGAGAGTGGTCGGCTTGATGGTGCCATATCTACTAGTATCACGCTCCTAAATACTAAATATGATTTTGTGTATCAATCTAGTATGAGCTCCGAGCAACTCTCAAGCATCGAAATTTCGAGATGTATTAAAAAGGAACAATATATGCTAGGCGCTTCACTGTTCTATCTTTGTATCGTTCCTAGGATCTAATATTCAACCTCAACTGCTGAGTAGAGCTTTTTTTCAAAGTTTGGTTGAATGTTTACTTTTACATCCACCAAATTCACAAATGCTTATATCTTTAAGCTGATGCCGAAGATTAGCCAGAGCCAATCGCCAGGTCTGTTTCTCTTGCGGGGGAAATTGGCAACTATCGCGCATGATGACGCCTTTCCAATGTATTACTCCCTCACACATAGTACATATAATGCTTTGTGAGTCCTAAGGCGTGCTAAGGCGTGCTCGCCTTTACTCGGTGAGCAAAATGCGACAAGAGGTGAGCACTAAAATGGAAAAGGAAAGCTACCTACATCTGTAATCTGGTCCATATGTATGGATGTATATGCTAGCTCTAGATAGTACGAATGTTAGTGACCTGTTATTGGTAAGCAAACTATATTTCCAAGGCCGCTTCCCTCGGACTTAGAAGCCTCCATGGGAATAATGTGAAAGGTCAATGATTCAAGTCTGATTTTTTTCCAAGATGACGAAAGGACTTGGATTTCGTCGCCATACTGCATGGCCTTCATATGGGTATCGTATATAACATAAAATCCTCGAAAAGCCTCATGAAACATCACGCAACAACGGCGTGTTCCCATCGATATCAATCCCAAATCTCGTGCGTCTATCAACAGTCCGTTCATTAACATCACTACTCTCCACCGCCGAGGTACGCCCTTCATCTTGGGTTTCATCCCGAACACTAGACACGCTCGAACCACTCGAAACCGAAGCATTAGACTGACTCGTCTCTTTTTCAACCTCCCACCACCCCATTGAAAACGTGCCCTCAAACAACCCTCTTTTTCTCAACTCCGCATCAGAATACTCCGTACCCCTCAAAAGTTCCAATAACCTTGACTCAGCAACGAGACTCGCAACTGAAGCAATACTACACGGACTCTTAGGCAGAACCTCCTTCGTCCGCATCACACAAAGCACAGCAAGTGCACAAATCACCATCCCGGCCAATACGCCATCCAAGATGCGCGTGGAGATTTCACTCTGCACGAGATACTTCCGGCCATCATGGAAGACGCCTTCATAAATAGGTGCGTGGCTTGTAGCAGGCTCCACGAACCAAGTAGTGTTCAGCGGGTCATCGAAAGATTCCCGCCCATTAGAATTGAATAATTGCGCCATGATGATGCCCCAGACTGTATTGAGACGCGCTGCTAGGACAGTCGGGTCGAGGAGTTCTTCGGCAGGGACGCCGTGGATGCCATCGGTTAGAGCGCTGAGGAGTATATTTCTGATGCTAGGGTCTGTTTTGAAGAGGTAATTCTCGATTGTGCTTAGTGGAGGAAAGGAGTCAATGGTCGTGTTAAAGACTGTTCTGTTTGTGTTTGGGACAACCCGGGGGTGGATTTCGGCGTCGATGGAGAAGGAAGGGAGCTGAAGTCTTGTGTCGACGTCTACTTCTTCTATTGTCGCATTGCAGTTGAGCAAATAGTATTTGGTCGACAAAACTTTGTCGGCATATACGCCGTATAGTATGTTGTCAGTGGAGCAGTTTGAGGTTGCATTTTCGGCCGGGAGGAGGTAAGTACCTCGAAGGAAGTATGTCGTGTCGTCCAACGGGTTTCCTCCCCTCTTATGCTTATAGCAGGGATCATCAGAGGCGCAAAAGTATCCAGTGCTTGCAACGGAACAGTTTACTGGGGTTTTTGCACAAGTGAGCTGGCTGCGGAGGGCGGGGATGCGGGCGTCGATGTAACCTGCGCCTGAGGGGAGCGTGGTGTCGAAGAGGGCGAATTGCGGGAAGGCAAGATTGTTGTATGTCCATTGGGGCTCGGATAGATTGAGGTTGATGATAAGGCCGGCCGTTTTGTCTGTATCAAAGTCCACCACTTTATTATATTTTAACTTGTCGCCACGAGTGGGGTCTCCTAGATTCCAGCGGGTGGTTTGCGTGATATGCATAGGGGATGTGGGCCACGAGGCTTCCGCGGTATAAAGACCGGATACCACAATTGGGTTTATTGCTGCCAGAAGGAGAGACGTTGTGGCTGCGGCGAGGGCCCATTGCTTCTTTTGAAGGTTGTCAAATACGCCGTAGAGGGCGATTTTGCGAAGCTGGTTCTCGAATATGGTTGTCTGTGGTGGAGCAGAGCCTTCGCGGAGGAGAGTGTAGGGTTGGACGATTCGTGCGCCAAACTCGACGGATGCAAACACGACACGGATGGTAAACATGACCAATGCCGGGATATAGGTCCAGATATAGTGGATATAAGGTGACTTTCCGTCGACCAGGGTGATACCATGTGTACTGGCGGAGATATGGTAGACAACCTCGAGGCCTATAATCACGGCGATGGGAAGGGAAAACACAGAAATCTTTATGAGCCATGTGGTCGAAAATGGATACCACCACGTTGGCGAAGAGGTCTCAAGTTCACTAGGTTTGACGCCTTCAGGCGTCGGTTCATCCGTTGATCTATTCTGTGGAAGTAGCCTGAACGTTTCATCCGTGTGACTTGAGGTATAAAGTGTCTGGCCCAGCCTAGTATCTGCCATTTGCGATTCTGTCTTGAGCTGTGATCCTTTGAATGAGGTCATAAACTCTGGGCTCTGGGCAAAGACAGCCGTCATTCCCCCAATGGATCCTGTGTCACGTGGGCACACAGCAACTGGGACAAAGAAACAAAGGATGGTGGTGGCAATGGCAATCAAACAAACCAGTAGAGCTGCCATCAGCCAGAATGACAACTGACGCACAAATAGACGCTCCTCAATAAACTGCTCCGTTCCCTCAACATTGCGCGGGTCAGATTGAAGCAGCTCATACTGCATGACCTGCCGCATAAGACATGAGAACTCATTTTGCATGGCATCCGTAAACGCTGGCATATCATTCCAATACACCTCTTGTGGAGTGCTCTTGTGTCCGGTAAAGTGAAATTCCTCCTCCGAAATAACAGCACTCCCATCGGCCTCGCTAAGACTCAAGGAGCGGAAGCTGCTATGTAAAATCTTTGCTGGTGACACATTCGCAATTCCCTCTGTGACCTTCAAGTGCTGCGGTTGGATGTCCGCTGATATGGCACTCTGTCCAGGCTCACGCCAGATTCTGACTGGGCCGCGATACGCATTATACCTAGGCTTGCAGACAACCAGGTGAATGGGAGGGACATTCCATGCCGATTGCAGAGTTTGATTTTTCGGGAGCTTAACGCCAACTGTATTGACGACAGCCGCCCAAACTCGCCAATCAACGGTCCAGTCGACAAGCAAATTCTTCCCGACAGCGTAGGCGTTGGCGCTTTCACCTCCACATGCGGTTAGATGCATCTCAATACTGATATTCTCCTTGTTCAGTATCGATTCGATGCTGCTGGCGGGAATCTTATAAGTACATCCGTCCGGGCCTGACCATATTGTGGTGTTTCTTTCCACGTATGTTCGGTCGCCTGTACCATTCCAGTTTGGTGACAGTATGAGGCCGGACCCCCAAGTCACAGTCCCGTTCTGACAATCAAGGGAAGGCTCAATGACTTCTATATCCGCCTGATATTTCGGGCCTATTGGGATGGTATTGTTTCCGGTCGCATATGAGCTGTCAGGTTGAAAAGGCGTGTAGATGTAGGGTTCATGGAGACCGAAAGGACGCGTTAAATTACGGGCAGCAAATGCAGAACAGGCGGCATATGACCGGGAGTCATAAAGAGTCGCCGTATAATTGGCCCCGCTAAACGCTCTGGGAACGGTCAGGCTCGAGGAACGAGTGATGGGTACTGAATCGAGTTCAAAGAGACCCGTTGAAAAAACCGTCACGCCGTTAAGGAGCAGCGAGCCTGCCACACAGAGAGATACCAGAAAGTGCTTTTGCTTGAGGGATTGATATAGCGATACAACGTTCCATTTCGACATGTAGTCGAGGAAGATACTCTGCGAAGCTGGTGTTAGACCCCGGTGCATCAAAATCCACGGCATGAGCTGTGCGGCACGGTATTCAGCCTGCATCCAGCCGGCTGTGAGGATCGTAAATACTAAACCAACATTAGATCATCTTTTTTTGTAGTCAAGTCATAGGCCTACATACCTGCGGTCGGCCCATATGTCCATAAATAATAGTATCGATCACCATCAGTCTTAATTCCCAAACTTCGACCCTGGCGTTGGGTGTACACATAAAGCGCAATTAGTGTGCCGAAGAGTGACAGGAAACTGAACAAAAATACGATCATGATCGGACGGCGTAGAAAGAACGGTGCCCACAGTTTTCGATGACCTCCGTTCTCATTTTCCTCTTTTGCAACAGAGGCATAGTTGCCCAACCGTTCAGGAGAGCATTCTTGAGCTACCATATTGAAGCTAGAGGCCCTGAAGCCATCCGAATAGACGCAAGGCAAGGTCTATGGCCCGGAAGGTACTGTGTGAGTAGTTGGTATTTGAGAGAGAGAGAGTGAGAGAGAGTATGTAATCTGAATACACCGACTTGGGACCTACTCACTTCCTTTTCTGGTTAGTTTTGTCTTCAAGGGTTTGCCCTGGGGCCGTCAGGGACCTTCTAAGGTTCTGAGGTTCCAAGGTTGACTCTCGGCCCCACTTATTGCCTTTCCAAGGTTTTCTTTCTCGTCTTCAGCCTCATGCACTGCCCCTTTCATTTTATGAAAATACCGATCTGGACCTATATGTATGTTGTACCCAGGTGGTCGCGAATGTAATTTTAGTCAGCACTGGCGGCAACTTCCAAGGTTGGAATATACAACATGGTCGGTTCGTTTGGAAGCAGAAACCCTTGGGTGATAATACAGTCCTTCCCTTAAGTCCTGTGGTGCCGTTCTAAGAAAGTGGTAAGGGTTCTGCTATGAAACTGTCTAGATTCGCTCATTGGTGAGGATTTTGTCACGCATCCTTTTTGCTTTCTCTTTTTTATCTCGCTTAACTTCATTGTTAATGGTCTTTGAAAAGTGCTAATTTGGGGCGGGAAATAATACAGCCAATTTACCACTAGACCATAACAAAAACCTCGGTTCCTGTTTAGAGCCGGGCCGTATTCCTAGTTCGACAGTATGTAAACACTTAAACAATGCCAAGGCCATTGATCATTTCCTATATAGGTAATTATCTACCTTTGTACGGAGTACGGAGCACATAGCTTACACAGTAAGCACCGCGGAACACTTATCCGTAATAGACAATTTCCTAATTGCCCCCTCAGTCTCTATTTGAGGTTACACTGCTCAGCCCTAAAGATATAGATCTATGTACATTGAATTCCTTGTTCGCACCTGTCGTAGCACATATTATCATTATCGTCGGTCTCTCCAGTTTCTCCGGTATATTGATGCCCAGAAGAGGAGAGGAGTGTTCATAAGCGCACTGCGAAATAAATAAACAGAATTGATACAAAAATTGTTTTAACACATATAGTGATGTGGACTAATAGCGAATTCGCTCTTGCCGCTGACGGTGGTCAATGCGACCTGAAACCATCTAGGGAATGGGGGCCGGGTTAGAAACTAGAGGATCGCCAAGTGAAGAGAATTTCCCAATACCCAGCATGGCTCAGACCTTTCATTTTGATACAAATTAATTTCATCTGCTCGTTGAATAACAATAGAGAGTTAAGCGAGGATGCGTAGACGGGATTTTTTTTCCATCACACCTCGGCGGTTTCCCACCGTAGCTTCCCTCTCTAAAAGCTTAAAATAATTCATGGTATGATATCGAGTAAATCACTAATTACCCCGCAGATGGCTCAAGCGGCAGAATATATAAAGCATCTACGGTCACACCTCATTAAAATCAAGGATTTTAGGAGAAATTATAAAACAGTTAGTGGTCTTGGCGGTACTTGGCGTTTGGGGTTATGGATATATCCGGTTAGTTTTACCATTTGGGTTTAGCACCATATATTTGATCCTCTTCCCATCTTCTATGTTGTAGATCGAATCCCACAGCTTCACATCACGATATACACAAGACTCACCGTCAGCTATCTAGGACTGCTACTACCGACTGGATCTATATACCTATCTTTTTATACATTGCGTATTCTACGAGGGCTTAATGTACCGCCTACAGCTTCACTCAATAACTCGTGCATTCTATCTTCATTTATATACCACATGCAGGGAGTTAGTTTTCCCTGAATGTAAGTGGCCCTTCATCTTGTACCATTACAGCGCGCATCTTCTTCCATTTATCAGTCATTCTATCCACGCTGCGCACAGGTCCGATCTCATTCTGCAGCAAACCCCCGTTTGATGGACATACTCAGCTATATCTTTACAATGTGGAAGCCAGAAGGTGATTGACAGAAGTGAACGCTGATGACAATCTACCTACTGGCATGGAGCCCCTCATATGCTCCATGGGAACCAAGAGAGAGATCTATCTAACTGCAAGCAGGCCTTGCGACCTTGATAGCTTGCTACGTAGATGTCTAAGTGCATCGCCGTTTCTCCTCGCAACCAGTATCTCAAGCGTTAGAAGGCTTCGTAGAACGCAAGGACACTGGGATAGCAGTTGCTTCATCAGACACATTCCACAGCAAGGAATAAATGCCCTCGCCCTTGGAGTTCTCTCTAACATAGAAGCTGGAAGAGATCTCGCCAGAATCCGATTTCACCATCACCCAATTTCCATAGAAGATGAAACCCGTAGTAGTAACATTAGACATATTCTTCGACGTGAAACCCATTTGGTGACTCGAAGACGATGAATCGGGGATGTAAAGCATCTGATCGGACCAGCTGTCGTTTCCACTGGTGGTTCCGTTCGGGTTGCCGACCCAAGTGCTATCCGAGGACTCGACTAGTATGTCCCGTATTAACGTATAATCATGACTGTAAGGTGGAGGATTTCACTAACAGTATACACTTGAGACTTCCGAAGCAGTCGAGTTGGCTGGGTCGCCAATATGAGCCTGGCCTAGCACCTTGTCAATATGGTTCCGTATAGTATGTCGGTGAATGCTAAGGCTCACCATCTGCGTAGAACAGAGAGAGACCACCGACCGCCTCTCCGTACGCATAAAGTCCGAACTGCTCACCCGTGCTGGGGGCTCTCCGCGCGACTGCAGGAGCGTACGCGGATGCTCCCAGGCACAGCATGGTGCAGGAGACTAAGAAACGCAACATGGTTGATAGTAGATAATCAGAAAGTTGATTGATGTTTGTTGTTTGACTTTGCATAAGATTTTGCAGGAACTTGTCTATTTGTTCTCATTCTCTATATAGATAGTCCTTTTGCATGTCGCGGCCTCGGGAGGCAGTGCTCCGCTTAGTGAAAGTTTCAGGTGAATATGTAGTACCCAATCGCCGTTTAGAATTCTTTATGGCTTATCACAAAATATAGATCTGTAGGAAGTTGTCAAAATTGGGTGTGGACGAGCCCCGGCCGCGCGTTGGCTGACGTTAGTGCTGCGGGTGGTCCGCGTGGTACCTGGAACCTGGTACCTGCACGATGTGAATTAGCTTGGCAGAATGCGCGGGGAATTTGTCTAGAGCTGTCTTGCAGTCTTCGGACTATGTCGCAATTTCTTTAAATAAGAGGAAATACACTACAATAGCATTCCCTGGTTGAGTTGTAGGTACATATGTAGTCTATTAATCCCCAATTGGGGGAGGGCACCCAACGTACAGCGATAGTCACAGTTTTAACGAACCGTTCTTCCAATTGAGATGTTCTCATGAGGGTTGGAAATTATCCTGTATCTCTGCTCTATCTTAGATCTTCTACGCCGCGTATCTCGTGACGGTGGCCTGCATTAGGGCCTGATCTCCAATCATGCAGGCCTACATCTAGATCGATGGTCGCGTGCAGTTCACACTAGTTAAAAATAACCTCGCAAATAGGCAAGCTCTGGATCGTTATGGACCGGCACGGACCGGTCACTCTAGCTCTGAGCTTACGCACCCTTATACGTTCATCCAAGCCGAGTCCAATCAGATGTCTTGGATTTTGCTAGGTTGTTGATCCTCTGGAGGATCGAGACGAGTTCCAATTTTCCTTACGAGGCATTGCAATGGTACAGCACCGGGGAAATTCTATATGTTGATAAAAGGTGGTTTGTAGCTACAATACCCTACAAATCATCCGACAGTCGTTTCCAACAATATCACATTCGTTGTTATTCCCGTTTTTCTTTTTTGTTTTCCATTATTCTATACATTTATTCTCTTTTTGTTTGCTACAGTTCCGATTGCTAGCATTCTTAACCGGCCTCAAGCGATCATGAAGATTTGGACCGCTCTTTTGGTCATCGCGGGAGTAGCCTCGGCAACCTCGATCCATCACAACAGACACACCAGGCTTCGACGGGATCTTTGCTCTGGAAACACTGCCAGTGATAGACAGAGCTGGTGCAATTACGACGTGAGCACCAATTACTATGATGTTGTTCCCACTACGGGCGTGACCAAAGAGTATTACCTCAACATCGAAGATGTTACAGTTGCTCCCGATGGCTACTCTCGTGCAGCAATGGCAATCAACGGGTCAATTCCAGGCCCTACCATTGAGGCCAACTGGGGTGACAATGTTATCGTTCACGTCACCAACAGTCTGACCTCAGTGAATGGGTCTAGCATCCATTTCCACGGCATCCGCCAGAACTATACCAATCAGAACGATGGCGTTGTCTCCATCACCCAATGTCCTACTGCTCCAGGACAGACAACGACCTATAAGTGGAGAGCCACACAATATGGCACATCATGGTACCATTCTCACATCGGGTTGCAAGCCTATGAAGGTGTCTTCGGTGGGATCGTGATCAACGGACCTGCCACTGAGAACTATGATGTGGACAAAGGAGTTTTATTCCTCAACGATTGGAGTCACCAGACTGTTGATGAGCTCTATGCCACTGCCCAGGCCAGTGGCCCACCTACATTGGACAATGGCCTCATCAACGGCACCAATGTGTATGGAGATGACGATTCAACCAGCCAAACAGGCTATCGTTTCAACACATCATTCACTGCAGGCACTTCTTATCGTCTACGTCTCCTCAACGCTGCGGTTGACACCCACTTCAAGTTCTCAATTGACAATCATACTCTGACGGTCATGGCTATGGACTTGGTACCAATCGAGCCATTCAACACCACTGTCTTGAGCATCGGGATGGGTAAGGGACCATTTACCTACCAATTACCAGCTACAAAAAATCTTACTAACCATTATTCCCATCCAGGCCAGCGGTACGATATTGTAGTCAACGCCGATCAATCCACCGGAAGCGACAGTTTCTGGATGCGCGCAATCCCCCAAGCCGCCTGCTCCGACAACGACAGCACAGACAACATCAAAGGAATTGTTTATTACGGCAGCACAGCCTCCACACCCTCCACGACCGCATACACATACACCGATGATTGTAATGACGAGGATGTCTCCGATCTCGTCCCGTACCTGTCCCAAAGCGCATCGGCACCATACTACAACTCCAGCGAGCCAGTCACACTAGGCACGAATTCCGAGAGTCTCTTCCGCTGGAAGATGAACGGCACATCGATGCAAGTATACTGGGATAACCCGACACTACTCCAAGTCTGGAACAACGACACATCATTCACCACCGAAAGCGGCGTGGTCGTGCTCCCGCGCGCAAATGCGTGGTCTTACGTTGTCATCGAAACTACCCTGGCTGTCCCGCATCCTATCCACTTGCACGGCCATGACTTCTTTATTCTCGCGCAGGGAACGGGGACGTACAGCTCCTCTGATATCACGAGTTTGACGAATCCGCCCCGTCGGGATGTGGCTATGCTCCCTGCATCTGGGTACCTTGTTGTTGGGTTCAAGACTGATAATCCCGGCGCTTGGCTGATGCATTGCCATATTGGATGGCATACTGAGGAGGGATTTGCTATTCAGTTCTTGGAGAGGTATTCGGAGGCGCGGAAGTTGATTGATTATGATACTTTAAATTCTACTTGTGAGGCGTGGGATGCATATGTCACGGAGAGTTCGGCTGAGCAGGAGGATGATGGTATATAGATATGCAGACAGTGGAGCGAGCAAGCATTTGGGGTTCGTTTCACCTTTGGTGAATTCGATTAATGTGGAAAGGATCATTACTTGTCCTTTCTTTGCCTTCATCTTGACTGGTTCCCTGTCTCTTGAAATACCGATAGACGCTGCTATTGACGTGGATGATCAGGGGTCGATATTTATTCATTCTATGTAGTCCAGGGCTTTGTTTGATTCTTCTAGAAATGAACGAAATCCAGCAAGTCTTCATATTCGACTCAGAGGCACCGCGGCCTCGCCTATTATACTTATCTAGAAGCATAACTATGGCCTCATTCAACCTCGACTCACAAGAAAATGACACACCCAACATCGTCAAATCAGAATCAGCCACAACTCGCCCCGTAGAAAGCAAAATCCCAACCGCCTCCACATTCCCCTTATGAACAGCGATCATAAGAGGCGTTTTCCCACCAATGTCTTTCACATCTGGTTCCACCCCACTAGCAATAAGCGACCGCATGATACCGTTCTGTCCGTGATTCGCAGCTACCGCAAGCGCCGTAATTCCGCCACTCGGCATATTAGGATCGACCTTCTCGTTAGCAAGAAGCACATTCACGGCATCCACGTGTCCCTCAGCAACAACACCTCTAAGAGCCGAGTATCCACTCCCAGTTTGTTGGTTTGGGTCCACGGTAGGCACAGTAAGAAGAAGTTTCACAATCTCCGCATGTCAATTCCACGCAGCGCCTGTCAAAGCACTGACTCCATCGAGGGATCTGGCGTCAGCTTCCAAGCCCTCAATACCGATGAGGCGCTTGACAATTCCCAGATGCCTATTTCTAGCTGCTGCCATCAGCGGCACTTCCCCAAATCGATTCTTGGAATTCGGATCTATGTTCCCCATGCGCAGTAACCCCTCTACTATGCTCTCTTCCCCCTCGTCGGCCGCAACTGACAAGGGTGTTTCCCCGTGGTGGTTCCGGAGATCGGGCTGGATGTTTCTGGTAGACAGCAGCGACTTCACGATGACCAGGTAACCCGCTGTCGCAGATTCCCTGGCATATGAGGGCTCGGGGCGACGCCAAAGGAGGTGGGCACTAGAACGTAGGCCGTTCCCAGCCGCCCAGAAAAGTGGGGGTTGGAAATACGTGTCGCACGGATTAGGGTCCGTCAGTGCCCTGGAAAGAAGGATCGAAACAACATCTGCGTGTCCGTTTCCGGATGCCCATGACAGGGGAGTTCTTTTAAATGAGCCTGTGATGTTGGGATTGGCGCCCTCGCTCAAGAGCCGACTGCATGGGGCTAGTTTGCCGCGTTCGGCAGCCCATAGTAAGGCTGAGCTTTCATTGTGGAGGATCTGACTTTTGTAGAGAATGGGGTTGGTTATTTGGTAGAGGCGAGATGTTTGAGCTAGGCAATTCAGGTCTTATGGAGATGAGAGGTGGTCGGTGATGGATATGAGTAATTTAGCTGGGAGGAGTGATAGAGCAATTTTTGTCGTAGTTTAATATGAATGAAGGAAGGGGAAGCAAGTGGAGTTTGATGAGGAAAGAGGACGATTAAGTGCTTCTCGAGCTGTGGGGATTAGCCTGGCGCTAAAGAATATCTGAACGTCAAAATCACCTCAGGTGCCGTGGATGAGAGATTATCGTAGCTTCTAGCTACTAAGGCAAAGGAAGAAGCAGAAGAAGAAGAATGCTTGTGCATTTAATCTAGGAAGAGCAGGGTATTGATACCCTGAATCTAACAAAGAAGGGTTCGGACTGTCAGCAAACAACGGGAGATGGGATCATCTGAACAGAAATCTTCCGTGATTTTGATACTTTGTGATGTATCTTACTTGCAGCTATCGATATGTATCTACTCTATTTACCCCCTCCGCGTAATGGCAACTCCCACCCGAAAATGCTTCATAAACCTCCCCCAAACAGCCTTTCCCTCAACTTCCCCAACAGCAATAGGCCACAAAACCCTCCCAGCACCATCCTCAAATCCAATCGGACACCCCTCGTCAGTCCGGCACTCCGGCGCAGCACTCATATATCCCGGATCAACAGAATTCATAGCAACACGTCGTCCCTTCCATGCAGCATGTGCTTCTGTCTCTGTTATCATGTTGATCGCTGCTTTTGACATATTCGTGTGCACGTGGTGTCCAGCTTTGCTGCTTGACTGGGGCGTATCTTCTAGTATTCCCTCGCGAGATGAGACGTTTATTATGTACCCCGCCGGTGTGGATGGGGCCGAGGGGGAAGGAGGGGAGGGCGAAGGTGAAGTGCCCATCACTGGGAGGAGTTCACGGCAAAGGATTAGAGGCACAAAGGCGTTGACCGAGTGGGCACTTATTAGATCCGAGTAAGGGATTTCGTGGAGAGACTGGACCCAGGATGATTTTGAGGGCTCTTCATCTTCATTTTCCGTTGTTCGGAGGCCTTTTGTGGCTATTTGGTTTGTAGGTTGGGTACTGCTTGCACCTTCAATTTGAGGCTGGGGTTTGTTGTTCGTAATGTGTGGGATCCAGGTTGCTTGTTGTCCTCCTCTTACGCGGGGTGTGTATCTGTCGTTCTCGGATTCCGCAAGTAGAGCCATGGTCTGTGGATGGTCTTTTAGATAATCCTCTCTGGAAATAGCTCTCATTTCCCCTTTGATTGGATCGGTGAGGGTTTGCGCGGCGTTGTTGATAAGTATGTCCAGGGGTTGTGGCGTATCAGATGGAGTCTCGCCATCCCAAGCATGGAGTAATTGTTTGACAATATGTACCAGCCGGAACGCATCATTTGCTGTTCTAAAGTCTGCACCAACTACCTTCAGTCTTACCTCCCACTGAGCGAAGTCTGGCTCGGTGGAATATCGGACTGCAGCGTCCGCTGGATACCGAGAGGATACGATGACTTTGGCTCCACAGCGGAGGAGTCTCAATGCAGTGGAATAACCCAGGTTTATTCTCCCGCCAGTAACGAGCGCAATTTTACCAGTGAGGTCTAGCTTTTCTGGTAGGGAGAGATTCGAGCAGCCGACATTAAACATGCCGCATTGGCGACATAGTGACGGGTATAGTTCGTGAGACTCAGTGGGCGAGAAGCGGTACCGACAGATGTAGCATCTTTTCTTCACATCGGAGGCTTTTGGTGGGTCGGCTCTCTGAAATCGTTCATGTTGTGTGTATCGGGTGTTGTCATCCATGGAGAGCTGGGCTCGGACGGCTAGAAGAACCTCAGACAAAGGCTCTGTTGGAGCAACAACTTTATGCTTTTGAAGGTAGTCTAGCACTTTGAGTGCCGTTTCCAACTCCTCTGATGTTGGGACATGCATACTATCCATGGAAATGTGTTCCTCAGATTTGGTCATTGGTTCCAATTGGCCTAGGTAGGTCTTGATTCCTTTGATAATGCTCCTGCATCTAGTCGATCGCAACGCTTTGGAGACTTCGCTTTGTGGAGTGAGATGCCAGGCTACTTCATCAAAGATATCTTCCGTAACAGAAGATAGTTGGATTGCGAGATTACTAGGCACTTTTCTCTCTCTGCAGGCTTGCTGGTCTTGTCGCAAGCGCTGTGCGATTGTCTCTGCGTCTGACAGATGCAATTCTGGGACCCCTTCCTTCATCTTGTTGTTTGAACTTTTCCCAGGACAAAATACCGAACAGGATAGAAAGGCATAGATGAATAGGTAGGTAGAAGCCTGGGATGACTAAATGCAAATGACTCAGGTTAGTGTTCCCAGCCCCCACTACGTAGCCCCATCGCATGAGGCTCCACAACATTCTTTTGTGATCTTTTGCGATCTTTCCTTTGTCTTTCTTGTCATGACATTTTTCAAAGACAACGGCCGTGACAAAATGAGTTATCAAAAAACGCCAACCAGTTCCATAGTCAGCAATATAGCGGCGATACCGACCGAGCTCGCTCATCAAATCATCGATGACCTGCGAGTATGGGACGTCCTCAAGCTGCTATGCTACAACAATGATCGAGTGGACGCCTGCATCATGTCCCATCCAATCTGCGGCAACATGTTCGGTGCCGACCCAGAAACTCTCGCCAAGTGGAAATTCGCTGCCCACCTCTACAAAGACATATTCGTGGCAGTGGGAAAGGGACTGGTACAAGATCACTGGCGTGGAGTTAACTATCTTGGCACAAATATTCACTGCGTCGGGCCTCATAAATATGGAGAGAATCATATCTGGAACTATATGAAGTACCGCATTCATGATGAACTCAATATTCATTGGTGCAAAACAGACCTGACTCGGTTCGGTGCTCCTGATTACTCCAACGTTATTGAGGATCGAAATCTCGAGACATTCCATTCTTTCGAAGAGCAGAAACAATGTTGGCATGACATACAAAAAGCAAAAGCCAATTTATTCCAGTTGAGGGCTTCGGAGCTTCGCTGGACCGCTGATATGTTGGAAGCAAATTCGGATATCCTAAAGCGCACACTGGACCCAACACAGGAGGTTCGGCCAAATACCGCACACATCGTGTCGCGGTTGCGGCATAGTGCCGATGCAATCATGCGGTCTCCGATCGAGAGGTTCGTCTTTTCCGAGCATTTCCGTTATGACTTCCTGGGAATCATTCCGTTCGACTCGGCCTTGGAACTACTATTGCACATGATGCAAAAGCACGGTCTGATAGCAGGTGATAAGATTGTGGCGAGCAACACAGCCAGCTTGACTGATGGCACTTCGCACCCATCTTCTATCATCGATTCGGTGCAAACCATTATTGATGGAATGCCAAGATTTTATATCTCGCCTCCGGAGACGGCAGAGCAACGAGCCAATTTTGCGTGGAGGCCTACAGCCAACAAAGACGGCGATCTTCTTCGAACGGCGAATACTCCGTGGTCCGAACCGTTTGGTGGAAATGAACAGGTATCTTTAGAAGGGCCCTATTTCACTGCGTTCAAATTTGGTGATAACAATGGGTACTGTCGGCCAGTATCACTTTTTTGGGATCCTCACAATCAGATGGAGAAAGAATGGCTCGTCAGTTTTGTCGAGGTATACCGGTACTTGAAGAACTTGGATGGATAGATGCCTTTCTTGATGGGGCTGCTTTTGTGCCTGTGACCCTTGGACTGAGATCAGTAGATAGCAAATAACATCTATTGAGCTAGTGTGGTCTTTGGTCAAGTAAAGGCTTCTGTAGGTGATAGATAAGGTGTATCAGGACCAAGATCCCAGGAGCCAAAAGACATCACACAGCAGACATTAAGGGGCAAATTTGCCATGTGCGGATCACCACATTGATGATGACGCTAGTCTTTCACTGAGTGTACAGCGGTCAAGAGTGCTGAATGAATGACTACATTGGTCCCTCTATTTAAGATGATTTTGGCTTCCAGGTGAATCTCCGCAGTAAGGGTACTAGGCAAATATTGATGTGGTGACCTGGAACTGTCTGATTCCCTGCCACTCATTCTTGAGAATCCCCAAATGCACTTCGTCCCACCATTTATCATCCTTGAACAAGCACTCCCTTCTGCGACCCTCCTCCTTGAAACCAAATCTCCGATAAACCTTATGTGCACGAGTGTTCCAACCGAGAACATTGCATTCCACGCGATGCAAACCAGCATTTTTGAATGCCCAATCAAGCATCCAGTCTATTGCCTCGCCGCCATATCCCTGGGCTTGATATTCTGTTTTTATATCGATACCGAATTCTGAGCAACGGTGGTGAGCCATATCTGGACTTGGAGATTTTAAGAAAAGTATGCCGATACGCTCAGGTTCAATCTGGCTGTCTGAATTATCGGTAGTTTTGCAGATGACCACAAACAACAGCGAGTTCTCAATGAGGTGCTTTTTGATGTTCTCGGTGAATTGGCGGTCCACAGGTCGTATGAGTGATGCACAGGAGTTTGTGAAGGAAACCGGATCACTCTGGATGGAATGGAAGAAGTCGTCATCCTCAGGAGAGTTGAAACTACGGTATTCCAGACAATCAGAGCGGAATAAACCCATGATGGTAGATGCAGCTGATGGACTAGCAGAATGTTGCTGTTGGTCAACAGAGGAAAGAGTGATGAGAGAAAAATAAAGGAGAAAGATTCACGAGATGCAAAGATATATGAGGGGTTATTTCTTTGGTCAGGTGATAGGAACAGGGGTTGCTGGCAGCCTGGGATTATAATCTACCTAGTTAACGCCGTTAGTAATAGCTGGCGCTAAGATGCTCGGCAGGAAATGGTTCGTGAACAGACCTATAACCACCATCCACATCAATACTCTGTATAATTGGTGCAGAGCATCATGTAAAATGCCGATCTAACCATGGAGCGTCCAAGGGTTCAGAAAGATGGACGGCAGTTCCAGGTGGAAGGATCGGGGATTTCTCATCATCAGTGCAAGAATTCAAAGGCTGTGAGCGAATGGGCTGATAAGCATCATAGTCCATCGAGGCCAAATTCCACGCATATTGATGGCTCTCATAGGTAGGCTAGACTGTCGAATATCATGCTTACATACGTGATTAAATATAGGGTATTGACCCAAAAATCAGATTCTAGTTCTAGCCCTGGCTGGAAATTGGCACCGTAGAAATAAGTCTAACTAGATACAACGTAGTTATAAGCAACCTGGGAGACCAGGCAGCTTCCGGCAACTTTGCTATGCGATGCTTGAATTCGCCCATTAGACGTGAAGTGTATTTGGCTCATGCGAGGCACCGTTGGGCTAACATTAGCACTCCGAGTATTCACAACCTACATCATATCTCCCAGCCCAAACTGTGTTTGTGGCTTCTGCTGAGTGCAAACTATTTTCTATCACATATCAGTCACTGGAGGGGTTTGTGTTGTTTTAGCATCGTTCGCTGTATTCAAAAGGTTTGCCGGCGGCATGCCTCTAGCTGGATGTTGTACTGCCAGCGTTGCTGCTTGTCAGCCCCTATAAAAGCCGGACAATTCCTCGATTGTGCAGGAAAAATTCCCTCCGGGGCTGGCATACCAAAATCTGAAATGGGGCGAGGTTCTCGCGCCGTCAGAAGGTCATAATGGGATTGGACATACGACTTTTACATATGGTATTGTGATACCACCAGAGAAGGGAAAGGTATACAATCAAGGTCTCATGGGTATATAGACTTCTCGAAAGGTCTGGAAAGAGGCAAGTCTATGACATTACTTAAGAAATGGTACTTGCTGTTTGGGATAAAAGGTTTAAACCAGTCAATTCTGATTCCTTCTTTTCTTATTCACTTTGCGTGTAGTAGAATCAACCACGACATCATCATCTCTGGCCGTCCTCTTCTTTAACTTCTTTGACTCTTGACGCGCCGCTGGGATCTCAGCACCTCCCTCATTTCTCTTCGCCGCCATTCGCACAAGGTTCTTCAATGAAGTCGGCGCGTCTTCTTCGTGCATGATAACTTCCACCATATTGAAACCCTTGCCAGCTTTCAGCTGCTCATCTTGCATGACATCCAACAACTCGCCCCAGTTTTCGACTCGCTTATTGAACACCGGGTACTCGGGATCGTTCTCGGGAGCACCAAAGTAGCGCGCGGACTCCAGATACCGCCAGGGCTGGACCCAGTTATATCCTGCGTGCATGCCGTTGATATAGCGTTCAATGGTGTACCCATTGTTGTTGATCACAAAGATAGTTATATCCAAGCGGTTGCGAATGATATCTCCAATAGCCTGCACACTCATTTGGAGACTGCCGTCGCCTTCAAACAGAATCGTTCGACCGGCCGGACGGCTCTTTTCTGAGATCATCTCGCGTTGAGCGAGGGACGCACCGCTGCATGCGGCAAGCATATATCCAATCGAAAGCCAGAGAGCGGAGTTAATCACTGTTGTTTGTGGTGGCAAGACGAAGTCTCGTCCACCGGAAGACGAGGTGCCGGTCTCGGTCATGAGAATGTCGCCAGAGCGGAAGAAGTTTGAAATGCGCTGCCAGAAAGTATCGTGGTCAATGATTGCATCGCGGGCCGGTTTTGCTAAGTTATCGAGCTGTTTTTTAGGATTCCCGAGGTCCGGGTATGGGCTGAGTCGCGGCAGCTTTGATGTATCCAATCGGTCCAGGAGTTTCCGCAAGAGGGTTTTGGTGTTCAGACCACGATAGTACGCCCCACAGACCTCGACCCCGTTTTGGTGCACCTCAATGGTCAAGTTGCGTTTCGTCAATGTAGTGAAGCTGTATGTATTGGTGTCTGCGTTTAACGGTGCAATGCGGACAACGAGGTCACAGGAGTTCACCCAAGGCACATATTCCTCTTTGCCTGCAGCCCCTGCGTAGATGCCATGGAAGTTCGGATATGTCTCGTTGATGATTCCTTTTCCAAATGGCGTAGTTGAGGTTGGGAATCCGGTAACACGAACGAGCTCATCTGCCTCAGAGCTTATTCCATACCGAGGGGCAAAGCCGTCGACAATAATAAAGGGCTGTTTCGCAGCATACAGTCGCTTGAGGATATCTTTAATGGCAGCATTTTCGATAACTGCATCGTTCGGAGAAACAGACAGATCAATTGTTTGTTCAAGCTTGGCAGCTGGAATCCGAGCCTTGACTAGGTCCGTAGGTAGTTCAATGTAGACAGGTCTGCTTTGGCGCAAGCATTGGCGCAGAGTCTCGTCGATCAAAGCAGGCGCAGCCTCTTTATCTCTCAGATTTGCCTGGGCACATGTGAACTTGGCGTAGACGTCTGCATTCAGGCGGAAATTTCCATCGCCAAATGAATGGTGTAGGCAAAGGCCCTGGTCTTGGGATGCGGTCGACGGGACACCGACAATATGAACCACCGGGGCCTTCTCTGCATATGCTCCACCAACCGCATTTAGGGCAGACAATTCTCCAACTCCAAATGCGGTTATCAATGCTGATAACCCTTTGATTCTGGCGTAGCCATCGGCTGCATATCCAGCATTGAGTTCGTTGGCATTACCAACCCAGTGTAATCCTGAAGGTTCAACATAGTCTAGAGCAACTAAGTTGTAGTCCCCAGGAACACCGTGTACACTGCGTACTCCAAGCTGGTGTAGTCTGAGGAAAAGATATTCCGCGAGGGTAACTTCCTTGGCCATTGTTATTGTGGCGAGCTAGTGGAGTTTGCTTTTTTTGATCACCACTTTCTAGATGGCAGGTGGAGTCGGGAAAGAATCATCCAGCAACAGGACAAGGAGGAATAAATGGCAGGAAGAGAAGTGGTACCTTCTTCTCTTTTTTAGAATATTTGTTTCCTTATCAGACTGTCATTTTACATTATTTATAGCCAAGTACGTGAAGTGAATACCGCGGGAAATGCGGAATTTTCACATATGATCCTTCTGCCTATCTTCACAATAAGAGGAGGATCAGTTGTGCCCCTCCTTAATATAAGATCCACACTACAAACCCAGACGTATAGTATAGTAGAACTATACAAGCAGTGTCTTCCAAAGGCAGTAAAAGATCCGACCACGGGAAGCACAATTTCACCCGTGTAGAGCCGAAAATTATCCGAATATCCTATCAGCAAAACGCACAATTGCGGCATCATGAATGAATACAGCTAATTGCAAGATCTCTTCGCGGGATTTTGTGTGGGTTCCAGCTCGTGGAGACTTGTAAAACGTTGAAGGAGAATTGTAAAGTTCGAGTAACCCAATTAGGAACAAGGCCAAGCCACTCAGGAAGAAAACGCTTGTTTTATATTACCTCTGCAGCGATCTATTCTCTATTAGGGCGCTTCATTTAAGACATATTCATTAAGGTCCTATAAGGATCACCAATTTAGGGTTTAGCGACTCTAGTTTTTCACTCAAGGATGTTAATTCCAGGTCGCTCTGGGCTTAAAATGTTTCAGGTCTCGCCGAGCGTCTTACGAGTCTCAACGGGCCGCTAGCCCAATCTTGTGGACTACACTAGGAAACACGCAAATCTATTCATACCGCTTCTTGCCAAGTTTCGGGGCCGCTAGTAACCGAGTGAGAACATACCTGGATAATTTTGATATTGCCCCTTATCTACAAAGATCAATTGGATTGAAAACAAATAAGCGCATCTTGCTTATCATAGGACCAATTTCACTCTTCTTCTTTTCCCGCGCACGTGCCGGGTCTACCACTCAATGCGGCAGATAAGCATCCTTACAACCCACTATACCGTGACCGACAAGCGGGCCGCGCCGGCCGGGATGGAAACATCTACTCCGTAGTGGAATAAAGAAAAAAGGAATGAAGATCACGAAGACATTGTTCACAAGACGGTGTGTGCTGGAGTCATAGCTTAGAAAACCGGATACACTGATTTTCCGGGGTAGGGTGTTATCGATAGGTGTGGTGTTAGTGTCTGGCCTGCCTACATAGGTGGATAGACACACCCTGGTTATTTGGATGGATCCGTCGAAGCGGTTACCCGCTATTCAGTTCACTATAGTGTTCATGTCGGCATTGGTAGTGGGTGGTATCGGCCGCTAAAACTCTGGGTGGCTGCAATGATGGTTGGTGTGACAGGGTTGGGAAATTACTCCGGCAGGAGACGCCAGCGTTGCAGGGTTTATTGATACTGATGGAGCCGTCTTGCAGCACTAGATACCGGTGCTACTTGCAGGATTGTCCCTATAGCGCTTGATACGGCGCTACCAAGGTTTGTTGATGTTGATGTGCACATCCCATAGCACTGGGGACCGATAGTACCGGGTGTAAAACTAAAGTAGGAAAAAGCAAAACTAAGTCAGATTATCGCTCTAGATTACTGGTGTATCCAGTGTAACCGCGACATATTACCAGTTATTATGCTGGAAGCAAAGGGGGAAGAAAAGGATGATATCTTGTAGCTGCCACGTGGTTTGTAGAGAGCGGTGTACCGGTCGGGTTACGTGATCAAACCGAGAAGCCCCGGGGAGCTTCGGTTGGACTGGATGGATGAGCAAAAAAGGCTGTCTTCGAATTTCTAAGTCGCGCACATTCCATTGTAGAATTTCCAGGATTTTCTTCCCCAACGCGATCGTCATAGACTTGTGCATTTTACAGTCGGAACCTTCTTTCCGTCATCTGTAGCGATCCCGCTAACTCATGCTGATATCGCGTACACACTAACCGGCCATGTCCGGGTATGTCGGTGGCCATAACGATGCTATCAAAGCGGCTATTCTCGGGTATTTCAGTGGAGCGGAGTGGCGTGATGCCTATTGTTTCCTCTTCTAAGTCTGCAATTTCGGTGACGAATCTCGCGATCAGTTGGCCTTCCCACATTCCTTCCTGGCAATTGGTTTGTTCGAGGAGCGAGATAGCATCGCGTCGGGTGGCTGGGTCGCGGCATTTCATTGCGATGAGGTAGAGGGAAGGGACTGCGCCTGATTCCAGTGTGAACGTTACGGGTGATTGCAATAAGGGTGTGGTGCTGGCTCCATGAATGAATAGCTTTGATAGGTAGACAATGCGACGGAAGAGGTCGTTGAACTCATCACAAGCTACTTCATGGGTGTTCCGACAGGTGCATACAATAAAGTATACATAGAAGTGTTGGATCTCAAGGAGCATGACCGACTGCGCGTAGGCGGATGATGAATTTTGAGAAAGTTCTTTGAAAAGGGAAATCCACCTCTCTAACTCAAACCGCAAACCAGCTTGTCGCCCTATCAAATCAGGCCGGAATGTTAAGTCGACTGTTTTCGTGCGTGCATGGTGTATACAATGCCGAGCTGCCAAATCCAAGTTATGGTCTTCCATCCCCACAGCAGCGAGACGGATCAGCTCCCCTCGAAAGCGAAGGGCAGCATTGTATAGAAAGCCCAGAGAGTTCCGGGCTTCCGTCACGCAAGAGAAGCCCGTTAGCGCAATCAGATTTGGCAGCGGGCTGTTAAAAGACGCGAGGCTCAGAACTGGACTTGGCTCCCCGAACATGGTTGATTCGTAGTCCAGTCGGGTGAATATGCTTTCTACCTCGTCAACGGGTGAAGTCGACGCGAAGCACAACATATCTGTCTGTCGGCCCATTTTTAGCATCAAAAGAACGCGAAGCCCCGTCCTTAGATGCGCAATAGCACCGACTCTATTCCCTTGTAACATTTCCAAACAGATAAACAATAGACAAGATATTAAAGCAACCTGGCCACAGGAGTCTCGTGCCTGGTCAAGTCGTCTTCGGAGTAGATCCATGGATATGATGTATTGTCTTATAGCGAATGGCATTCCCGGCTCGAGTAATATACTAACCTGAAGCGAGGGACACCGGCCTCTCATGAAGCGATGCAAGGCACCCACTGCAACGGCAGCGTGAAGAATACAGGGTTCAGACTGACTAAACTGCAAGATCGTCTGATTCCACAGTTGAGAGCTGAAACATCCTGGTATTTCGTTTGCTGTGTAACGTTGGAAGAAGGTGAAGCTTTGGTATTCAATGCGAGAGAGACTTGGGAAAGACTGAATAGAGCCAAATAGTTGGGTTCCAGTTATATAGCTCTGTCCCCCATGCGGATAAAGGGGTCTTTTGCCCTTTCTTTCTAAGGCTTCTCTGCGGACATCAGAACTGGGTAGCTCATACCCGTCACAGGCTCGTCCCGTGGAAGTACAGCGTTCGCAGGAAGGCCGCGCCTCGTCACATTTAACTTTCCGGATTCTATTACCACGTTTGAATATAGAGTATAGCAATATATCAAGATACTTACCTGCACGTCCGACAGCCTGTTCGGCCTCGGGATCTCTTTGTTGTCACTGGCATGTTCAGTTGCCCATTGGGGGCGGGAGGGATTGTGCATACAGTATCCCCCACGATGATATTCACGCAAAGCAGCCAAAGATAAACGGATAAATATTCAAATTATGGTCATGACTATGACGCAATATCTGATTATTTGGTGGGCTGCAGCCAAGAGAAATTTGGGGGCCAACAGACTACGCCATCTCATTGGTCTGCTCGCTAATGAATACTCGACGGCCAATCATGCTTATGTATAAAGTATATCAGCTGGATGAAGTCCCTATTAGGATGGAAGTATTCCCAGAAGAGGATTGGCTCTGTAGCGGTTGTGTGTAGTACGTAGAATCCTCGGTCGTGGTCTATAAAAGGACACGCAATTCCAACCGATATAAGCCAAAACGACACCGATTCTCAACTTTTGCCGCATTTATACCAAGACTTTGTGGCTGGTCAGAGCTCATACCTATCGACATGTCAACCCCAATCCAGATGATTCACATCCACTACAAAACCAAGTCCCTCTTACTACTGGACTCGGACAACAAAACATCTCTCTACACCGTGAAAGTGTGCCGGGAAACACCTCAAATGCAACTAGTCCGACTCAACAGGTCACCAGATTCTGCGCATGGCAATGCCGGTTTCTGTACTGCATCCTTCAAGATGCTCAGCATGGACGTCAAACTCTCTCTGCATGGCCATGAAGTCCATCTTCAACGTCTAAGCGCTTTCACACGCACCTATGGGTTTGAAAGCATTGCGCTTCAAGGAAGTACCCTACACTGGGAAGCTGATGGCGCTTTGACAGGCGATTTTAAGCTTGTGGATCAGGACAGTGGTCAGGTACTCTCTCGATTTAGGAATAGGCTCTGGACTGTTGAGGAGGTTGGGTCGTTTGAGATGGTCGGGAATTTATCAGATACATTGAAGGAAGAGATTGCTATTAGCGGATTAGCGGTGCTTGTTATGGTGCAGAGCTTGAATTTGGCTGGGATGGTTTTGATGGGGAGTACTTGATCACCAAGAAGGGTCGGGTCTGACCGCACTTTTATTATGAATGATTCCTGTGATTTGGTGATTTGAATAATTGCAGACTATGAGCAACGTTGGTTTTCCATTATGACTTTAGAATTTGATGTATCGCTCCATACCTAGATACCTAGGTAAAAGAGCCAGCAGATGCTGGTCGGTACTCTACAGCACTACGTATCTATGCGTGTGAGTTATTGATTTACCCCCGATTCCCACCTCAAAGGCCAACATATAGGCTACAACATTTATGTATACCCGTGTACGTACATATGTAGTCCGTATATGTACGTATCCCCTAAGGTACACCTTACGCATCTGCCCAGTGAACACTGGATGCACTGGCACGACGCTAATAGCCGATTCGACGCTAGCGAAGCCGCTAATTGCCTGTTGTTCTAAATTTCTATTTTTATGCTGCGCCTAGTCCTGTTCGCAGGGGCTTTTTGTTTGGTTGGAATTTCTGGAAATGCAATTGGTCCCTTTTTTTGTTGGTTCAACGTACGAGGCACATATCCGAGCAAAGTGCCCAATTCGCTTCTATTTTAAGAGGAGCTATCGGAAGATCTACTGCAACCCGAATCACAATCACATCGTATTCAAAAGCGGCTATAGCTTTAGGTAAAGCTTCGAGCAACTATTGAGCCACGAAAATATAAAGACTTCCATAGAGCCCGGTATAGACTAGATTTAAAGAAGAACCCCATTGCGACCAATCTTTCAGCAATAATCGGCCGAATTAGCAGAATATTTAGCCATCTCGGTTAAGGTTACTTGCAATGCCCTCTAACAAAGACCGGATATATGTTGTTCTCCATGCACGAGGAGGCAGATCAACCATGCCAGGCAAGGAAGACACGTGAGATCACCATCCATGATGTTGTTTAGCTTCAAGCAGCCAGCAAGGTTAATACCATATCTTGACTAGGTACCATTGGTCCCTGATTGTAGGGCCCAAATTTGAAAGAGAGAATAGCACGGGTTTCTGTTACCACGCGAACGAGAGTCCAAAGTTGGGAGGAGGCTCTGAGTGGCACTTCGAAGAGATCGAGTGTTCCCTTAGCGCTACTAGCATGTTACTTGTTCGTATCATGATTGGGAAGGTATTGGATGGATATCATGTAGCCGAAATTATGCGCAATACGCCTGTCCGACAGGGTCGACCAGGGTGGAATTGTGTTGCGTGGGTAAAGGAGGCTTTGGAAACGCTCAAGGCCGATCACAAGGCTTTAGGCACGAGCATACTTGAGTGGAGCACAGTGCGCAATGAAGCAATGGCTTATTGCCAACGGAAGAGAGATCAGCACCGTTTTGATGGTCGGGGGGATTTTGATATGAGAAAGGCTCCAACTTATGACTTGTTGGAGAAAAAGGAGATTATCGCTTGAGCTATCGAGGCAGATTAAGTCGAATATATCAGAAGCGCAATTGACGCAGCCGTTCCAATAAGGTGTTGCCCTATGAAGGAGAGGTGGTTTCTGGTATATGCACGTATTCCATGCCATGAATAACATAAAATATACTTCGTACAACACTTCATCTTGGAATTCAATGTGAATATATATAACTTTACTGTTAACGGCTTGAAGTACAACTTACCTACAGTAGATATCATCACTTTCGTATTTCCACCAATTATATATTCCGTAGCCACTTCTAAATACCCGGGCAGCTGTAATAGTAAAATAGTCCCAAATGGGAAATCAACAATCATCGTGACGTCAATGCAATGGAAATAATTCAAGTATCTTGCCTCACGGATTTATATTATTCAAGTACTAATTCTAGCTTGTGTCGTTTGAAGACTCCATTAGCAAACACTCATCACAATTCGCGAATACAACCTTCGAACTCAACGTACACACGGCAAAATGTCAACCCCCGGAAAGAGCTGTTGCGCCGATGGAAACGAACTCCCAGGCGATCCACGAACAATGAAGAGTCGAGTCCTCGAAAGCGGAGCTGCAATGATCCAAGACTTCACGCCAGTAAAACAAATCTGCGCACATCTCAATGCATTCCACGTTTACGCCAACGATCCAACCCGATGCGTCGAAGCCAATCACTATTGCACTCATTTAACAGAGGGTATGTAACAACAGTCATGTTTATAGATCAAGAAGCACCGAATGACCTAAGTACTTGACATTAATATCTCACCTAGATGTCCGCCAATGCCTGATCTACGACTCGTCCAATGCAAACGCCCGCCTCATCGGCGTGGAATACATGATCTCGCCGCGCATTTTCACGAGTCTTCCCACCGAAGAGCGTAAGCTCTGGCACACGCACGAGTTCGAGGTCAAGAGTGGTATGCTGGTCATGCCAGCACCGGCTGGTGTGCCCGATGCTGTATGGGAAGCGGCCGAGACGGCGGAGATGCAGGACGTTGCGCCTATCTATGGCAAGACTTATCATTTCTGGCAGATTGATCGTGGAGACCCTGTCCCTCTAGGCCAGCCGCAGTTGATGGGCAGTTTTGTATCGAATGAGAGCGTGAAGGTAGCTCATCCTGCGGGGCTGGATTCGTTGTTGGAGGATCGGAATAAGAGGTATGGGGTGGATCATCGCCAGAAGGCGAAGAAGAGGGAGGGCATTGAGGCGGTCGAGAAGCATCCCGGTATGTATTGTGCTTGTTAATTGGCTTTGCTTGGACTTGGGCTGACATTATTGTTAGATGCTGATTCGTGGTTCAAAAAGCGAACTTGATTTGACAAATGGATAAATGTCAATTAATATTGTTCAAGGATGCTACAAAAGAACCTAAGGGAGCATGAGAAATCGAAATTGATAATAAATTGTCTAATTGAGAGATGTCTCCCCACTGTGCATGCCTCACGAGCCCAGTCCCATAATGAAATGGGGTCAAAGTGAGGCACACTGGGGGACAGTCTATCTAACAAGATAGGCTGGTTGTGTTCATCTTGCTTCATATTCCACACGTGCTCGTCCTGGTTATGTATTTCGGCGACGGCAAGCTCTAGCATTTGGAGAAGCGAACATCCCGAAAGGGATTGGGGGGTAGGGGTAATGGGTATGGGGTGTATATGTAAAGGATATCGACTGTTTAAGCATCTCTAGTGATTGTAAGAGGTGCTCAAAATTATCATCGAGGAATGAATGAAAATCCAGGTCCTTCTCAGCCCAGCACCCAAACATTAATGGGCAGCTGATATAACTGGAAGGCTCCTGGATATCAAAATCCACTGCAACGGCAATATCCTGTCAATTGCTGGTTCAAGACACAGGCTAGATTGACTGATGATGGGAGAAGAGGAAAAAGCGGAGCAAAAAAATGGAATTTAAATGCTCATTGCGGTCACATGACTGATTCCGACCGCGGAACAGTTGATGCAGCTCGATCTGAGCAAGATTCCATGTTTCCAATTCACCACAGATGGAGCACTTAATCCGGTCAGCAATACAGGCTACCAATCTGCGCACCATTGGTCGGCTTGCGCTCAATGGCACCAGCACGTTCTGCGCTTGCGCGCTGATCTGGGAGCACCTGATAACTGTCCAGCTCAGCGAGGGCCCGTCGATGTACCCTACTTTCGACGTACGAGGTGATTGGCTCCTGATATCGCGCGTCCACCGCAACGGGAAAGGAATCGAGGTCGGAGATGTTGTGCGCTACGGTCACCCAAACTTTCAAGGCGTCCATGTGGCCAAGCGGGTAGTGGGAATGCCTGGGGATTTTGTCTGTCAAGATAAACCGCTCAGTACGAGTATTGGCAAGGAGGGGAATATGATTCAGGTGGGTTATGTGTTTTGGTTCTGGTTGGGTTCAATTGCTGACTTGTGATGTTTTGTGTAGATCCCCGAAGGTCATGTCTTTCTAGCCGGCGACAATCTTCCCTGGTCTAGGGATTCGAGGAATTACGGTCCAGTGCCCATGGGTCTCATTAATGGAAAGATAATTGCCAGGGTATGGCCTTTGTCGAAGGCGGAGTGGGTGACCAATCCGTTGAAACCGGCGCAACTGGATTCCCAGAACATTTGAGGATTATACGATGTACATTATACCAGACAGGTGGATTACGGGTTGCCGACGTGTGGCACTCGGGCCCATTTTGTTTAAGCATACGCATGGAGTTTGGTTGGAAAGGATTAAAACAGTGTGCATATTCATACATATATCAAATTGTACAATACAAAGGCTTGAAGACAAACAAGATCAGCGGAACGAAGAGGGGTTACGTCTCTTATATGGCAGAGGCTCGACTCTCTTGCGGCGCAGCTCCACATTGGCACCGTCGAATCCAATCTCCTTCATAACCTCCAGGGTCGTGTCGTCCCATTGGGTACGGAACAGGTGAGCACCGATGGCCTTGAGGTGGTAACGGGACTGGAGAGTGCGAAGCAGAGTGTTGTCGCGGCTGCTCTCCTTGGCCTTCACGACGGCAAAGTCGAGAGGCTGGGAATCCTTCTGCTCCATGATGAAGAGAGAAAGACGGTGGTAGGGACTTCCCTTCTGGGCAACAGGTGGTAGCCATGGGAGAACGACCTGGGAATCTTCCAAAAGCTGCGCAAGATCGACCTTGGTAGCGGTGGCCGAGATGGGGACGTTGACGGCCAGGAAGTGTGTCTTATAATCGAAGTTGTCGTTCTCGATGTTGGGGACATCAGGGTCAACAACTGCAATGGTGACCAACTTTTCACCACCCTCGAACATTTGCACATCGAGTTTAGGCGCGCTTGTGCTGAGTTTCGCTTCGACGAATTCACCGGCTTGGACTTGTCGCTTGCCGAAGTACAACTTTGTTTCGACGACGGGGTCACAGTGAGGCAGGACATCGGGAATGACGTTCATCTGGGTGATACGCTGGACCTGAACCTTGCGGCGGTATTCGCGCCATTTGCGGTCGGCCAAAAAGCGGTAGATGGGCTTGGACATGTCACCTGAATCGATAGAAAACAAACCATTAGCCTCAGCCCAATTTGATTAGTTGATCCAGAGGTGATTACCTTCATTATCTTCAAACTTTCGCTTGACGAGGGGGTCGTTAATATCGGCCAGAACCTTGAGGCGCTCCAAGTGTAATTGCATCGCAGTAACACGAGACTTCTTCGCCTTTTCTCCTCCGGCCTCCTCGACAGACAAAGCCTCCTGTCTGGCAAGGCGCTGTCTCATCGTCTCAATCTCCTTCAACTTTTCTTCGCGGTCCGCAAGCAAAATCTTCCGGGCTTCTTGGAAACATTGGTAGGGCAGCTGTTCGAAAGGAAGGTTCTCGGAATCTTGGAGCGCGGCACGGCGACGACGAGATCCAATGGGGGTGGTTCCCTGTCGGAGCAACCGTCGTTCAAGACGGGGACTCGTCACAAGAGAGGGATCGGGTGCCTTGTGGAAAGGTTGGCTCGGAGTTTCAGCTTCGGGCTCTCGAACGTTCGCGGTCGACTGGAAGGCTCGCGTTTGTAGCTGAACTCCAGCCACGCCTCTAGAGTAGGTATTGCGAAGGCATTGGAGCAGAGGCTTCGAAGCCCGCTCGCAGTGGGCCATGATTCGAGGAATTGGGGGTTATGATGGGCTTGGCCTTGAGGATCCGATGTTGTTGTCTACCCGGGGAACTTTTTCTGTTCGGACCTAGCACATCACGTGACCCTCTTAGTGGTACCTGGGATACATCATGTAGGAAATTATACATCTCTATGTAGTTATATATAGAGCTCTCTTGTATGGTTTATGATTACTGTCTTTGTATGCACTTAAAAAGATATCCAAAAAGAATATCCAAAAACACATCGAAGTGTCTTGACGTGAGCTGAGCCAAATGAACTCCCGAGGTTAGATTTATAGTTCTACATTATGAAGGACTTAGTCAACGTCAACCTGGAACCTTTCAAGCTTGAAAATAGTGCGATCAATTCATATCCGGGTCTTGCTCTTTTTCCTTGCTCGTCTTCCCTTTCTGTTCCACCAAATCAATGAACTGCCTTGATAGGACGCATCGTCTCTCTGCCTCGTATGGCTCATTGACAATGCCGATACACATTTCACTAATCCGGAGGTAATGTTCGCGAAACACAATCCATAATAAGATATCAGTTTCAAGGCCTGGTCGGGGATAATACCGATCATTTCTCCAAAAAGTAGCGGCGGCTTGTTCGACTCCTTTTGAATCCATTGCCATCCTCCTACATAAATCAAAGTCAAGAACCCACATCGAATGGTCTCCGAGGACGTTGGACTCCGCTTTAAGAGGGGAACCCTTAGAAGGCGGTGCAAGAACAAACTCAATATCATTCCCATCAATCTCACCAATCCAGTGCATCATGGCGAGTGTTTCAGCCATAACTCATGCGTACTGATTTATGTCATTCGTTGTTATGCCGAATTCTTCTAATTGATCGATATGAAGTGGGAAATTCCATAGAGAAAAGGCTGTGAATCGCGACGCAGTATGAGACTTTTGTGTTCGTCTTCGGCCGAGGTATGGCCTTACCAAGCAGTCTTTATTAGGACCGCTAGCGATGATTTCTTAGACAAGGTTTGGCGGACAGTAGTTCTTGATAAGAAGTCGTCTTGTAGTATCGGGGAAAGGCGGTATACGTTGAGATTGGATCATATTGCATGGTGTCGTATAGCCTGGTGAGAATGTTCGATAGTTTACGGACCACCATTTCTGGTCCGTTGCCTTTATAAAACCATAGCAGGTTGGGATTTGGATTTGGATTTGGAGTTTTAAGGTTAGGATCTTTTGTAAGCTTTGGGTAACTCGGTTGTGCATTTCAAAGTCGTTTATCAAAGATCGATGAGGCCCACCATCCTCCCTTTTGAATGCAGGACTGGTCTCAGATGCCCACACGGTGCCGCAAAATCCTTGTCCGATAGTATGTAGCGTGGAGGTATCTGCTACTTCGATATCAGCTTCTTCGGTATCATCGAATAGGTTGTTAGTCATTGTGTTATTGAGTTGTGTTTCTGAAGTTGTCTTTGAGGCTGTGATAAGTGGTTGTGATTATTGTGGTTTTGAATAAGAAAAAGATAACGAAGATGATGAAGACCGACATTAGAAATAGCTAGCAATGACGCCAGAATTAATGAGGTTGTCACCTAAATTGGACTAGTAGTTGAATCCTATACTTTGTAGCGCGACGGTTCTGCTAGCACCCACCGCCCGGGATCAACTTTTGCTCCATTCAAGACTCCGGACACCACCAACATATACGTCGATCACCCAGCGAATTTCACAATGCCAGGTAACGATGTTATGCGGTCGCTGAGACTGTTATCACGCAGCTCTGGCGGACTCATGTCAGGCCCGAAGCAGGTGACGGTTAGTGCACTCCATGAATTCTTCTCGGTCCGGTTCAAGGACGCATTTACTGACAGCGCGTCGAATCATACAGCAACGATGCCTCACACGCTCAATGGCAACCGAAGCCACAACACAACCCCCAGTGGCAACTACAGATGCAGTCCAGGCCGAACAGGCTCAACGGCCAGGGGGCCAAACCCCTGTTCAAGTCATGACCTACCGGTGGCCCGACTTGGAACCCCAGCGTCTGGTCCACTACTCCCGGAGGCTACTTCAGATGCCTACTCGTCACGATATTCTCCACCGCGCAGTCATCTACGAGGGTGATAGCACCCGACAAGGTTCAGCCAGCACCAAGTGGAGGGACGATGTGCACGGTAGTCACAGAAAGCTGTACGCGCAGAAGGGCTCCGGTCGTGCGCGTGCGGGTGATAAAATGTCGCCAGTTCGACGAGGTGGTGGTGTCGCTTTCGGACCTCACCCTCGTGATTTCTCGACCGATCTGCCCCGGAAGATCTACGACCAAGCCTGGCGCATTGCCCTTAGCCACCGACTTTCACGCGGCGAATTGATTGTTGTTGATAACAGCATCGGTATCGATGAAGCCGCCAGTCCATTCTTCATCAGAAATCTCGTCAAAGCTCATGGCTGGTATCAGAAGGGCCGGTCTACATTCGTTACACTGAAGCCGAATGAGATGTTCTCTGATGCCGTCGAAAAGTTCGGCAACCACGCACGAACCATCAGCGTCGAGGATTTGGATGTGAAGAATGTCTTGGAGACAGCAAGATTGGTTATTGAGAAGAATGCACTGCACAAGATCCTGCTTTCGCATTCGACGGACTTGGCCAAGGTGGACACTCTCTTTTCGCCTTCAGCAAACGGTGAGAAGGTGTATCCGCTGGACTTTAGCCGGATGAAGGCTACATGGAAGAACGTTTAATTGTATTATTCTCTGTTACTTGTTTTTTTTTGGCATTATCTAGCTGTGTACAAATAGATCATCTATACTTCGAACGTTATCACTTCTCCGAGTCAGCCTGGTGGCTACAACATATGCAGTAATTAGCTGGCTTTTTGTATTATATCACAGTCATACTATGTGTTTCTATTTGGAGTATATAAAAGAATGACATCAATTTGCGGTGATGTCGCCGAAATGTACCTCCGAGCTTGTCGGTTATGGGCGGAGAGTTGATCCTCGGAGCGGAAAGAAAATCCAGCGAAAAACTCCCGAGGTCAAGGAAAGCGGAGAAACACCTGATTGTCACCACATAACCCCCTTCTCTGGTTCTCGTCATATTCCAGTTCTAATGTTACTTCGACAATTCAATCGCGTCTCCTCGCCGAGCTGGATCTCGCGCGTTCCTTCAGCAATGCCTCTACGCGCCAAGGTGACCAACCCTGCCTTTCGGGCAACAGCTATGGTACGCACCCTGTTCGGAGAGAATCCCGATATCCAGTGTTTACTTGCTTACTATTGTTAGATGTCGACTACTCCTGATATTCCCAAAGAGCTCCCCGGCGATGAGCGCGATGATGTTCTGTTTAACTCGATCTACGGAATCCGCAGCGTTGAGCTCAACCGACCCAAGAAGCTCAACTCCCTCAACGGCTCGATGGCTCGCAAGATTCTCCCTCGGTTGAAGGTTAGAATGAACACCCGGAACTTCAGAAACATACAATACTAAGCGTTGGATGAATAGGAGTGGGAGAAATCTCACCTTGCAAACATGATCCTCATCTCCGGAGCGGGCACCAAGGCTCTCTGCGCAGGAGGCGACGTTGCTATCCTGGCGCAGCAGAATGAGAGTGGAGCGGAAGGACAACAAGCATCGACAGAATTCTTCGGACTCGAATACCGCCTCGACCACTTGATCGCTACATACTCGAAGCCTGTTATCTCATTTATGGATGGAATCACCATGGGTGGTGGTGTCGGCCTCAGCATGCACGCCCCCTTCCGAATTGCGACCGAGCGCACCGTTTTTGCTATGCCCGAAACCACCATTGGCTTCTTCCCCGACGTTGGCGGCTCATTCTTCCTCCCGCGTCTCGATGGTGAGACCGGCACATACCTGGCTTTGACCTCAGAGCGCCTGAAGGGTGTCCAGGCTCTGTATGCAGGCATTGCCACACACTACCTGCACTCGAGTGTTCTGAGCAGTGTGGCACAGCGTCTTTCCGAGCTGACTTTCCCCGACCACGTCGAGCTTCCTGAGCGTTTGGACATTGTCAACAAGACCATGTCCGAGTTCTCCCTTGGCCTCCCCCCGCTTGAGGAGGAGCCTATGCTCATGGCTGGTAGCCTGCGCACTGCCATTGACCGCTGCTTCGGATTCAACACTGTGGAGGAGATTATCCAGGCCTTAGAGAAGGAAACCGAGCACAAGGAGTGGGCACAAAAGACATTGGAGACTCTGTCAGGCCGCTCCCCGACCTCTCTGAAGGTGACCCTGCGCCAGATGCGTCTTGGCAAGAAGTGGTCCATCTCAGAGACCTTCCAGCGCGAGCACGAGGTTGCTGCCAAGTTCATGCGCCACCCTGATTTTGTTGAGGGTGTCAAGGCCCGTCTGATGTCCAAGCCTGCCCGCCAGGCCGAGTGGCAGCCCGCTACCCTCGAAGAGGTCTCAGATGAAACCGTGAAAAACTTCTTCGAGATCCCTAACAAGCAATCCCGCCTTACGCTTCTGAGCGAGGGAGATTACAAATACTACCCTCATGCCCGCTTCACTCTTCCCTCTGAGAGAGAGATTGAGGAGGTTGTGCGCCAAGGCCACGCATCGCGGAGACCTGTGGTCGACTACTTCCTCGAAAAATACGCTCACCGCGAGGGTGTGCGCCGAAAGGTCGTCGAGGTGATTGCCCGACGGACGACGACATCATCTCCCGAAGGACTCAAGTGGGTGCAATAAAGAGAGGGATACCGTCTATAGCTTGTAATTTTTATTGTTGTGTATTAGAATTTATTGGGAATTGGGCCCATATACCACATACCATTTATTGCATTTCCTGGATCTGCAATTATTGATCGTCTTCTCTAGAAAAGATATAGTATTCAACTGATCTACCCAAATATAGAGACCTCGATATATTTTGTTATATATAAAACATAAACCGTACAGATAGCACGCAATTCCACCCCATCTGAAAGTTTTCCAAAGGTCCTCAGCCCACCCGCGGCATTGCTGATCCGTCACCCAACTTAATCTCCAGGGCTCTCCCCATAAACATCCGACTAGACCCCTGCACACCTGCTGTAAATTACCAGCAGCGCTTTTAGATGAATTTCGAAAGGCCCCTAGAGCCTAGCCGGCGCTCATCAGAAAGCATCAGCACCACCAATGCCTGCAGCAATTTGTTACCGACATCGGCGGATGATGATGATGCTTCACGACCCCCAAATGATATTCCAGCACCAGAAGCCCGCTCAGTACTAACACGCCTATACATCTCACACACACTCTCAGCATGGAACTCACGCATGTTCGAATTCGGCGCTGTGCTATTCCTAGCTTCGATATTTCCGGGGACACTACTGTATGCTTCGATATACGCTCTAGTGCGGGCGTTTGCCGCCGTCGCGCTGTCGTCCTGGTTGGGTGCGCAGGTTGATCGTTCGGATCGGCTTGTGGCTGTGAGACATTCTATTGGTAGGTCGATGTTGATTTGAGTATTGCATTGTGTTATGTTTCGCCGTGTTACCATTCAGGGCCAATGGCTGATCAAACGAGTAGTGTGGCAAAGAGTCCCCGTCGCGGTGTCGTGCTTGTGCTTTGTGGCAACCGTGTCCATGGTCTCTTGGGCGGTTACGATTGCCTTGTTCGTTGTGCAGGGCTTGCTGGCTTGTATGGAGAAATTGGCCGCTACGGCTAATACGGTGGCTGTGGAACGGGACTGGGTATGTACTGGGAATCGTATTTGGATTTTCTAATTTCTTCGATACATCCATTATACATTTTTGTTCTAGAGACATCGCTGATAATTTGACACTAGGCAATTGTGATCTCGGATAGTATTAATGTCCCCCGACAAGGTGAGGAAGTTGAAGTAACCTGCAGCTCTACAATATCTAACTTCGATCGAACGGCAGACTTGAACGCCTCAATGAGACGAATCGATCTCTTCTGCAAACTCCTAGCACCAGTATTCATCTCTTTGATTGACAGCATATCAACCCAATACGCAATTTGGACAGTATTCACTCTGAACACCGCATCTATGCTAGTCGAATATATGGCCATTGCCCAGGTCTACCAATCCGTCCCAGCCTTGAAAAAGACACAATCTCCTACAACACAAGCAGATGATATAAACAGCGAGACTACCTCTGAACCCCACCAGAATACATCTCGCAAGATCCTCAACTCCCTACCAGAGACACTAGTACCCTGGAAGGAATACATAGCCAGCCCCGTCTTCCTAGCATCCTTCGCCCTGAGCCTGCTCTACCTAACAGTCCTATCCTTCGGCGCAACAATGACCACATACCTGCTGGACACGGGCTTCACCTCGTTACAGGTTAGCTGCATGCGCATCGGCGCCGTGGCCGCCGAGATATCCGGCACATGGACAGCGCCTATGATCATGAACCGGATCGGACCCATTCGGTCCGGACTGTGGTTCCTCAACTGGCAATTTGTCTGCGTGGCAGGTGCTGCTGTGGCCTTTGTTGCTTGGGACTCGAGCTCGCGGCTCGTGGCGGGTACGCTGATTGCGGGCGTTGCTTTGAGTCGGGTTGGGCTTTGGGGATTTGATTTATCGGTTCAGTTCCTTGTTCAGGAGGTAAGTGGCTTCTCTAACATTCACCTATTGGATTGTGCGTTGCGTGTACTAAACGAACGGTATTATATAGAATATCCAGGAACATGCTCGTGCTCGCTTCTCTGCGACGGAAATGGCTCTGCAGAATGTTTTCGAGATGCTTTCTTTTGCTTCGACGATTGCTTTCCCGCTGCCGGCGCAGTTCGGGTATCCCGTGATGATCAGTTCTGGGGCTGTGGCGGTCGCTGCTGTTTGTTTCGCGGCGTATGTGCGCAAGGAACGAGGTCATCTACTGCATCGATCACGGTGTATGGGTGGGGATAAAGTGTTATATCGAGCGGTTGAATCTGGTTCGGTTTAGAACATTTGAAGTGGTTCTACGTAAGTTCTTGTATCATAATTCATGAGAAAATGTCTATGTGTATGAACAAAATCGTCACAAAAGTCATCCAGAAAAGCAAGCTCGCTGGTTACATGAGCGCCGAGCCATTAGAAAAAGTCTTATACATCTCGTCTCGAACATGGAGTCTAAATGACAATGAAAAAGTCCGAAAACAATTCCCGCCTCACACATTTCGAGTCCGCCCATGTGCGTGACACGTCCTGTCGCCTCGTCATCTCCTCCACAAGCACGAGGACCCTATCAGCAGTTGGGTGACGAGTGACGGAAGATGCCGCGTCAGCTTCGTGGGCAGCAGCCATACGCTGAATCTCATGAAGAATCCACTTGCGCTGGTCTTCCGTACCCTCGAGGCCAGCAACAAACAGCGGCCACAGGAAACTGACAGGCAGATGGTTTGGCCCGGTAGAGTCAACGGTAGCCAGTTGAATGATTTGATCGACGGCACCGTTGACACGGTCTGTGCGAGGATAGATTGCAAATGCAACGCGGTGCAAGTAAATAAAATTTGCTAAGAAGTTGGCCATGTATTGCCGGAATGTGCGACAGATTTCCGATGCCACAGGTGCGCTCAAGATATCTGTTAGAGCTTCTGGTCGTCCGTAGACGTCTATTACGGAGGGACGTCGGTGCCAGAGTGTTTCAAGGTCTGCGCCGATTTTGTGGGCGAATTGGAGGACTTCAAATTCGTCGGTGAGGGTTCCACGGCTGCGGTGGTGGAGGTCGATGCAGACTATTCGTCTGACGACTTGTTGGGCTTGCGCGAAGAATCGGAATGCTGGGCCTACGATTGCTTCGTAGACGAGATAGTTGGGGCTGAGGAATGGGTCTTCTATGCTGTCTTCTTCTTTTGTGTCTGTTGGCGCTGTTATGTGGCGAGTTTGGGAAGTTTGTGTATCTAGTGGTTTCAATGGTATGCTATGCTCTGGGATGTTGCCGAGCTCAGCGAGAGGATCGCCATCTCGGCCTGCAATCAGGGACTTGACATCTAGCAGCGAAACCCATGACACCAGGAGATGACCGAGACCGGTCCAATGTCGGGTACGGTCATGGAATCGTTGTAGGATAAGGTACCCGGAGTGAATATAAGACGTTCCGGTACATATTTCGGGAGATGAGAGAATCTGGGACAATATGAGCCAAGTCCGCTCGATCTCGAGACCAAGCAGAACATACCTCGGATAGCATTAAGAGAAAAACAGCACCCAAAATTTTGATGAGTGTGGAATCGGTCACCTCGCCATGAATACAAGCTTGGATCTCCGAACTGGACACTCTATAAAAAGCAGGCGCCCAGCGCCATCTTTTCCCTTCCATCATCGCTTTATGGACATCTGCATAGCAGTAGACAGCATTTAAAAGTGGACTAGAATCTCGCGCATGAGCCAGCAGCGCTGGCCGCATATACTTCCACTCGATGTTTATCGGTGCAAAAAGAGCAGCCGGCGGGCCAATGGTCAGAAAGTGCTGTAGCAGCTGATCCTCATACGAAGTACTGCCTGCGTCGGATAAGCTCCGCCGCTTAGTTGACACGTCCGAACCGCTTCCAATTGAGGTCCTACCAATAGGTACAGACGGGGTATCTGGAGTAAGTGGACTACGACGGTCTGCTGAAAAGTCCCCTTCATCCACGCCTGGTGTGAGTGTCGCGGGTAGCGACTGCGACGCCGGATTAGCGGTGAAAGTCATCGGGAGTCCGGTTGTCAAGTCCAGGTGTTTCTGTTCCAGCTCAGAAGTGATCCCGCCCATAAATCCAAGCATATCAAACTCGGATGGGTAGGATTCCTGGTCTGTAGGGAGCTGCCGAAGTGTGTTTGTCGGCGCTGGGATTGCGTGGTGGCCATCTGCGCGGAGAACGGTACTGAAGAAATTGACGTCGGGGGAGCGGGATACAGACGCGGCTGCAGCGGAGGAGCCTGAACTTCCTCGGTCCGCTGTGTTACTCGGCGATGTAGTTGTAATGTTTGATGGACGAGTTGATGATGAGCCCCACCCCACGCTGGGGGCGATAGGTGGTTTGTAAAGGCATCGTAGACGCAGTCGATCGCAACTGGAGCAGTTTGGTTTCCCTTCGTCGCACCGGACCTTACGGGCCCTGCATGTCAGGCACCCTGTCCGTCGACGCGGGCCAGACCTGCCAGCTCCCCGGGCTTTTGGCACCTGTGGATAAGAGTTCACGGGTCAGTTTTGGTCAGGAACAAGGTGAGGAATATTCAAATTACCTCCATGATGGATCAAGCCCGGGTGGAACCTAAATAACGCATACTCCGTACAAGATACAAAGTACGGAGTCGTCGCAAAGAAATTCGACGTGGCTGGTTTCCCCGCAATCACGTTCTCGCGGATACGATGACGAGCTCGGATGGTCATCAGATTGAATTGAGAATATTCCAAATGAGATTGACAATGAAATGAATTTACGGAGTAGATTGGGAAGTTGTAGAGGTTCTAGAAGATCCTTAGGACATTGCTAATATACACAACTCCCTATGACTGGTGATCTACACAGAACTGCGCCACTTTAGGGACTATTGATGTACAAAGTACTACAAAATATGATATATATATACTTGCATTTTCATGCCTAAAGGATACATGATCTACGTAATAAGCCACATTTCCAGCTAAAAATTATGTCGAGGACATAGAAAGGTGCAAGCAGCTGCAAAATATAGGCCAAACCGCACATTGAAGAGCCATTGCGACCTCAAAGTAGAAAATACATCAGAAAGGAAAACCCTGTCGATTCCGAGTAGAACCAACTACAGATAGAATGATCTGAATGAAGAATGTAGTATGTTGATCGGACAGACAGCTTAGTATTCATACCGAATAACCCTATTCCAACCTTTATATACATCTGAAAGAGATATAGAATTGCAATATCAACTCCCTAAACCCCCCTCCTCCTTCTCAGCCAACTTCCTCCGCACAAACTCCTCCATCCCATCCCTCTCCTCAACAGTCAACAACTCAATCCGATCCTCCAAGCTCCCCTCCCCAAAGAACCTCCGATCAATCCTCGCCCAGTAGATAACATCAAAAGCCCAACTCCTCCTCGCGACATAACTAACCCAGAACCCGCTATTATCCCAACTCTCCCGCATACGACCAGAAAGCCGATTCTCCTCCTCAATAACCCCACACCGAATATCAACATCCTCTCGCACCCGCAGCTCCTGCAAGAAAACCTCCAGCCGGGCCTCATACACCCGCTCCCAGTCATCAAGCCCGTCTTCCCAGTACTCCGGCCTTTCAAGCAGTAACCAACACGGCGGACTATACACAAACTCCAACGGGGCCGCATAAGTAAATTCCCAATCAATAGCCCCGGATATCTTATACCCAAAGCCCGAGTTGGCAAGCACATTCGCCGGCCGTAAATCATCACAGAATAGTTTAAACACCCCCTCTTCCCTAGTCCAACAAAGCCGTCCCTCCCTAGCAAGCTTCCGGAACAAACACCGCGCAATATACTTCGTCCTACAATCCTCCGCATCGTCAATAGCGTCATTCCGCTGCAAGGAAAGATGCGTCATATGCAATTCCGCAAGAGTAAGTAAATACTCCGCACCACTTGCAAATGTTTCCGTCATCTCCGGTAGATCCTCAGTACGAACACCACCAACCTGCACAAGCTCATTCATATTGATACTCAACGGCCTGTGCTCAACAACCCACTCATCGTCGAACCCGTCTTCCGCAGAATTAGATATACATCCAATACGCGGGAACGAATGTTTGGCAACCTGCAGCAACAACCCCGCCATCTGATTATACACCGAGCGCAGTCTATCCTCATCAATATCAGGATCGAGAACAGGCCGCTCTTCATCCGGTATTCCGGGTGTATTCAGTGCATCGACCAGATCAGCGTTATGGTCGATATACTCCATGATAATGAACGGGCCGAGACCAAGCGGACTTTCGGCCCTGCTGCCATGGTGAAAGATGTGCGGGATGCGGGTTTCTGTGTTACGCTCGAGAAAACGCATCACGGAGACTTCGTGGTGGAGCTTTTCGTCTGGGAAGATTGAGTAGCCTGAGATTGGGAAGCGGATTATGGCTGAGGCGCCGTCGATGAAGCGGAGACGGATTATCATGTTGAAGGAGCCTTTTTGCGGGGTGAAGAGTTGGTCTGCTATGCCTTTTCGGTGGGTCTTGATTAACGTCGTTATTCTTTTCATGGAGTCTGAGGTCAGGAGGGTTGTTTTCCAGGTTGATAGTTCCTCGTCGCTTTTGTCCCAGGCTACTTCGTCGAAGTACATTAGTTTGCCTTTCATGATTGGTGACATCTTGGGATTCATGGTGTTCTTGGAATGGGGAGTGCTGGCGTTCAGGGGGTATTATTGTGCCTATGATAGATGTCTATGTATCCTGGTGAAGTCCTTTTACCCCGCGGTTACTCAGGAGGTATCGGCAAGTTGCATGTTCTGAAACAAAGGCGTCAGACTTGTAAGTCATTTCTATTTGTTTGGTCTGTTTGAATGATTCAGGGATTCTTCTACTACTCCCTCAGAAAGGCTTCACAGTCCGCTGAAACCTCGGCGGCTGACGAGTGAACTTCTCCGGCTCATCTCTCGCTCCATCTTTCCAATAATCAAATTCCATCCATGCATTCTCAGGCATCTGGGCCTCAGTCGCCTCCAAAAATTCCCCAAGATCCGGACAGAGTGGAACAACACCCGTCTCAAGCACATACTGATCCCAGAGCTTAAGCAACTGCTTCAACTTCTTCGGCTCGACATCTGCGAGATCGTGAATCTCACCGGGATCCTGCACAAGATTATACAACTGCCACTTCTCAGGCCCTTTAGGCTTAGGAATAAAAACGATCTTCCAATCCGCACAACGCAACGCAGCCCGTCCACACGTCTCCCAACCCTGAATAAACTCAACCGGGTGGATCCGCTCCGCCTGACCTACAGCCCAGGGGTGGAAGCTCCGTCCACGCATCTCGACAATCTCACGACCCTGGTATGTCGGCGCCGGGTGCTTGATCCCCGCCATATCCAGGATCGACGGGGCGAGGTCCATAACCGTGGCGAACTGATCCGTGATCCCGCCCTTACCGACCGCAACATCTGCAGGGTTGATATTGAAGTTCGCAGGGAAGCGACATGTGAATGGGACGCGCACGCCGCCCTCGGTGGTATACGCCTTATACAGACGCGACGGCGCGGTAGCAGCCTGCGCCCAGCGCGGACCGTACCAGATGAACGAGTTCCCGTTTCCGAGATTCTCTAGACTGTTGTCGTAGTATTTCTGCAGATGAGGCATGACGCCGCTCTTCACCATTGGGTAGGCTTCGTAGGCGGCGCCTTCGGCTCCGTTATCTGACATGAAACACACGAATGTGTTATCCAGTTCGTCGATTGATCGGAGGTACTCGACTACTTTCCCGACGTTCGAATCAATGCACTCCACCATCCCTGCGAATACCTCCATCGCAACTGAGGATTTTTTCTTCTCCTCCGCGCTGTACTCCTCCCACTCCTTAACTTCCTCCGCTTGCACGGGATGTGGCTCAACATCATCCCGCACCATCCCCAACTCCTTCAAACGCTGTAGTCGCTTCTCGCGGAGCACGTCGGGGCCTTCGTCATATACTCCACGGTAGTGGTCGATGTACTTGCGCGGAGCTTGCAGCGGCCAATGTGGTGCTGTGAAGGGGAGGTATGCGAAGAATGGACGGTCTCCCTGTCCATCGGGACCTTCACTCCCACCACTAGCTTTCCATTCTTTCAGATAATCCACCATCTTATTTCCATACCCGTCAGATGAGTACCAGTCCTCTGGGAGACGGCGCACATACTCCCCATCCTCCATGTGCAGGGCAATATAGCTCGCCTCGATGAAAGTTGGGAGCTTATCCTTGTCTTTCAGCTCCGGCTCAAAGGCATAGTGGTTTGAACAGGCAGGTAAGTGCGCGAATGAGCGCTCAAAGCCTCGCTTGTGTGGTGATCGCTCTGGTGTTAGACCCAAGTGCCACTTGCCTGACATCACTGTGTGATATCCCCCATCGCGTAGGACCTCGGGGAGTGCGACGACCCGCTCGTTGAGGTATCCTTCGTACCCGGGCATGCCGCGCTGCGGCGCCGTGCTCATGGCTGAACCTTTAGGTCCGTTCTGGCCGGAGATGTTGGTCCATTCGATTAGGTTTCCTAGACCGGCGATGTGGTGGTCTGTGCCGGTCATGATCATGGCGCGGGTGGGACTGGGGATTGTGAGCTTTATTGAGAGCTAATAGTCCAAGTAGGGAGGACTTACGAGCATGCTGCTGCTGCGTGGAAATCGGTAAACCGGAGTCCTTCTTTGGCGATTTGGTCGATGTTGGGCGTGCGGATCTCTCCGCCGAAACAGCCTACATCGGAGAAACCTAGGTCATCGGCGACTATGACGAGGAAATTGGGGCGTTTAGCTGCCATTGTTTAAAAGAAACATTTGAATAGAGAAGGTGAGGGGGTTTCAGTGGTAAGTCAATATTTATATCGGATCTAGCAGACCCGACCCTAACAAGCATCATACGCATGTAAATGATCGCCAATCGGCCATCGGCCATCGGCAAGAAATGCGGGGATTTAGTCTCCACATTAGTTAGATGTGGACTATGAAAGAGGAGAAAAGGGAGAATTGGGCCAATGACATTGTAATCACGCAATATCTGAAGTATAATAGTATAAGAAGTTAAGAAGTTAAGAAGTATATGTTGTAGACATCAGGTACCTGGGAAGAATGTCACGCAATCACAGTAGTGACATAATCCATCGACCCCCCGATCTACCACATACAACCCTACTTTCCTTCTTTCGGACATACTATGACACCTTTGATTCAATTTCTATCTAGACCATGTCAAATGTAAACCCTATATCTCCCTCCTCATTCTCAAAATGGTATAAAACCCCCCATACCTGGTGGACCTCAACACCGGCCACCTCCTACTCACAGCTCCCCCAAACACCACAATTGAACCTTCCAGACCTAGCTCCTACAATGGAAACAGAAACAACCCAACCACCAAAAGCCCACTGGCGCATATACTGGTTCGCGCTCGTACTCTGCTCCGGCGGCGCCTTGTTCGGCTATGACTCGGGCGTAATTGGTGAGTAACACTACACTACACCTACACTCCCTCCAACCTCTCTACCTACCAATCCTACCCATCCCAACATTCCAATAAATTCCAAATTCACACTAATATCACGAAGGCGGAGTCCTAACCTTCCAAACCTTCCAAACCTCCTTCTTAATCCCGGCCTCCAACAAAACCCACACAAGCGCCATCGCCGTAGGAATCCAACAAGCCGGCGCCTTCACGGGCTGTTTCCTCATCTGGCCAATAACTAACCACTACGGCCGACGAGTCGCAATGGGTCTCTGCTCCGCAATCTTCAGTCTAGGCGTGATCCTCGAAATAATCGACTCCCATTCCCTGTCCGTATTCTACCTCGGCCGCGTAATCTGCGGACTAGGCGTCGGCGGCTCTGCAACCGTGATCCCGATCTACATGTCCGAGATGAGTCCGAAGGAGATCCGTGGGAGATTGGGGAGTTGTTATCAGCTCACGTATACGGTTGGGATCCTTGTTTCGTATTGGGTTGATTATGGGGTTAAGATGATGGGGGAGGAGATGGGTGCGCGGCAGTGGCAGGTTCCTGTTGGACTACAGCTTGTGCCGGGGGTTTTGATGGGGGTTGGGATGTTGGGGGTTAAGGAGAGTGTTAGGTGGTTACTTGCGGTTGGGAGGGGGGTGGAGGCGTGGGAGAGTCTTCTTTGGGTGAGGGGTGGCGAGGGGGTGGGGGTTAGAATGGAGTTTGAGGATATGAAACGGGGATTGGAAGAGGAGAGGGAGGTTACTGATGGGTTTAGGGTTTGGGAGTTGGTTGAAAGGGGGAATTTGAAGAGGATGGGGATTGCTGGTGGGTTGTTTCTTGCGCAACAGTCGACGGGGTCGACGGCGTTGGCGTATTTCGGGCCGCAGTTTTTCGAGTTGCTTGTTGGAGCTGGTGATAAGACACTTTTATTGACGGGGATATTTGGCGCGATCAAGGTCGTTGCTTGTTTGGTTTTTGTGGTGTTTTTGTCCGATCGGTTTGGGAGACGGCCGCTGTTGGGTGGTGGTGCGGCATTTATGGCGGTTTGTATGATTGCCACTGCGGTGGTTGTCAAGACTTGTCCCCAGCCTGGAGATGGGACGGTTACTTCTTCGGGGATTGCTACGGTTGCTTTGATATACCTCGATATCATCGCTTACAACTTCAGTTGGGGTCCGTTGCCGTGGCCGTGTGCGAGTGAGATCTTCCCGACGCGCATTCGTGAGCCCGGTGTTGCGTTCGGTGTTGGGTCGCAATGGTTGTTTAATTTTGTTTGGAGTTTCTCGACACCATATATTCAGCAGAGTCTGGGATGGGGGACATTCTTGCTCTTTGGATTGCTGGATGTGGTGATTGTGGGCTTTACCTACTTCTGTCTAAAGGAGACCGCTGGCAAGTCCCTCGAGGAGATTAATGGGTTGTTCGATCGGGTTGGTCCGGATACTGAGCATGGGTGGAAGGGTCTGAATGATGATGCTGCATCGCATGTACCTGCTGAAAGACATCAAGATGCGCAGATTGATGCCAAATCAGTGCATTCCAAGCATCAGACTGCGCATGTCGAGTCAACCGCTGGACGGTCCTGACTTGTTATATGGTCAGTTCTCTTTTATCTACCATGTATATACTGATAGAAACAAATTCATTTCCATCTGCCATGTTATTGTAAGATACATCCCAGGTAACCAGGCTATTGCCCACAGCAATAATCCACCCCCTAGCTAATCACCCTCAAGGCAGCTAGAATTGACAAACACAGTACCGAATATCAAAAGCTTCCGTTTACTCAAATCGGAATCAAAACGCCAGACACCCTCCAGTTCCACTGGATCGCAATTCAAAGGTTTGCAAAAAAAATCCACAACGCCAGACAGACCTGCTGCCCCTCATTACCTCCACATAAAAAGTTCGTTATCACATAAGCACTCCTGTTCACACTCACACATTGATCAAATCATCAAATGTATCCTCCGCCGAGAAAGAATAAGACCCCTCCGAGACCAGCGAAGCCTCCGACTCACGACGCATCTGCTGCTCAAACGCCTCCGCGGCGGCGGCCGCCGCCGGCTCAAGCTGGAGGGGATCATCAAAGCCAAACGACATGGCCGGGGCCGGAGCAGACACAGACACCGCAGCGGTCACCGGAGCCGGGGTGGGTTCGAGCGGGGAAACAGAGGGATTGTTATCTGAGATTCTGACGGGCGAATCCGGCAAGGTCGCAGGTGGGGCACCATCTTTATCGGTAATCTTCTTTACCATCTGCGCGAGATGAAGTTTAATGGGTTCATCTCCACACTGAGCATGTTTCAGGACCTCATTCTTCAATCCGAGGATCTCCGATCGTAGCCGTGCAATCTCCGCGATAAGCTGCTCTTTCTTCTTGGACTGTTCCTTGAAGTCGCATTCCAGCTTCTGGGTATGCTCCTTCTTCTTCTGGCGACACTTGCTTGCTGCAAGACGATTTCGCTCTAGGAACTTGGCACGCTTGGCGCGTTCGTGTGGGGCGTCGTCGAGATCTGGACTGAGGCTTGCAGCGGCGGTTTTGTATTCTCGTACCCGCCGTCGTTTGCTTGCGCCTTCCAGCATGTCGAGGGAGAGGTCGCGGCCTTGATCGTCATATGGAGGCGGGGTTGGTTGGCCATTTCGGACTTGGGCGTTTTTGAGGTCCCGCTCAAGTGCGGAATTGGCAAATGCTGCCGAGTCGGGTTTATCCCAGGCTGTGGCCATTGGTGAGACGGGGCTCAGACCCCAGAGTTGGTCGTCGTCTGGAATGGGAAGACCTAGGAAATCACCTGAAAAGGAAGATGTGAATGGTGATGGATCGATGTTGATATTTGCCAGGCCTGGAGGTAACCCTGATGGTAGACCTGATGGCATTGTAGATTTGAGGTTGGCAGACATGTCAAAGAGAGAGAGAGAGAGAGAGAGAGAGAGAGAAGCTTTCGAGAAGAAAGTTATGTTCCTTCTAAAAACATGGAGAGAGAAACCAAGAGAGCACACTAAGGAAGCTAAGACAGACTCTCTTGCCCTAATAACCCTAAACAGAGAGAGAAAAATAAAAGTCTCACTGTCCTTTTTTTTCTGTGTTTCTGTGTTTCTGATTCACTCTGATTCACTGATTCATTCACGAGGGTTTGGTCGGTGCCTGAAGAAGAGCAGAGTCCAGGTTGCGGTCGACCTGGTTGGAGCCACGGTCGGACAAGACTTCCTGCGGTCCAGAAGATCCGGGCGAATGGGCACAGAATTGGGATATTGGGGGGGGGGATTGTGTTTGGTGTCACCATGGGAATGTTCCAAAGGGAAAACAGAAATCAAAGTGGAAAGGAATGTATTTTTATCTTTTTTAAGACCCCCCTCCCTTCATAACCCTGTAGAGACCTAGACTTATCCAAGTCCAGACTTTCTCTAGACTATAAAGACCATAACAGATAATGGTAAGAGATAGAAAAACAAAAAACAACAAAAAGAATGGTATCCAACAGGATTCAAAGCCGAAAGGGGAAAAAAAAAAAAAAAAAAACAGGGTTGGGCGGGTGGAGAGAGAGAGAAGTATACAGGTTTTTCTAGAAATCCAATCAGAGAACCCAACCTGGTTTCTCAATATGAAACAGGGCTTTGTCCAATTATTTATTCCCTGCCCACCAAGTACCGTCCACTTGTCCAGTGTCGCAACTGTCGATGCACAAAATGCCAATTATTGAGCAACAGACCCGCCACCCGTTGATCATCAACCTCCTTTTGAACTTCTGTCGAGGCCCCTTCTGAGTTCTCTTGCCCCCTGGGCCCAAGGAGTAGCGGTCCAAACACCCGCACCAACTCGTGGAAGTTCGGACTCGCCTCTGGATCACGGAGCTCCATCCCGGGTTGCTCTTGGACGTTGGTCTCCGCACTCACCAACAAGGAAAGTAGCCCAAATACCGCACAGATAAGGTCGCGCTGCATCTCAGGAGCAAGGGCAATCAGCGCAAGACACATCAGCTGAACTCGGGCGGCAGTCGTTGGGCTCGCCTCAGCGATACAATCTGGCACACGGAGGTGATGGGATTGATCGGGGATGGAGTGATAGTACATCGCCCTCAAAACCTGGTAGAGCCGGACACTCCCGAGGATCCCGTTTGGAAGCCCCGCCAGCACGGCCTTGAAGGCCCAGGCCACACCCAACACGGGCGCCAAGTCTTCACGGAGCTGCGGCATGGAAACCACACGCATGGTAAGGGAAATCTTCGACTCATCTTTCTCTGCCTCAAGCACCTGGCTAGCAAAGTGGTCATACAACCGAGTGGCGGCTTTCAGATCGCCGGGCTGGAGGAAGATCTCGGGAGTGTCAACACCTGCAGGAACCCGGGGTCAGTCAAGTCATGACGTAGAAGAAACAGCCACCAACCATATTTGTGCAGAAACATCAGCGTTGCCACAACGTATGCGGGCAGCTGCACGGGACAAGGGGCCAGGTCCGTCAGCATAAGATAGCCATATCCTCCCAGACGGGCCAATGTCTCGATCGATTTTCCTTGCAACGAAGTCATTGGAGTCGGACGGCGCAGATTCGCGAATGTTTTCATTCGTCGCAGCTTAGGAGGTGGCGCTAAAGGGGTGGTGTTGGCATCCAAACTGGATCGCACCTTGCGAACTTTACCCAACAATCCGAATCCACGACTCGTGCCCTCCTCCTCGGCGGGACTGCCCTCGGCTGCTAGAATCCAGTCAGTGACAATCCATGCATAAGAAAATACACAACCTACGTGGACTTGGAGTCTCATCACCTGGAATGGAAATCGGAATGCCAAACTGAGATGCCATGCGATTGAAGGCCGATATCGCCTTGGGTGAGTCAAGTGTGCTAGTCCAACTAACTCGACTTGTTTGGCTGTTGGCTGAACTTGCCCTCTGAGCATCTTGACCTTCAGGCTCGGCTGGTTCGATGACAGGTTCGATTCTGTCAAAATCAGTCTCGGCGATAGGCTCCAGTGTCCCTTCAGAAGCCCTGGATGATTCCTCTCGGCTCGTGCCTGCACTATGCCTTGAAGGTCCTGGCTTTGCTTGTCTGACGTCGGCGGCTTTCCCATCTGAGAACGGGTCCGAAGCCTCCTTGGTATGAGTCTTGGGGTTGCTGCTACTACCAGGGTAATACAGCATGAGTCCCGGCCATCCCCACTCCTCCAAAGGTTCCTGGATAGGCATCGCGATTTGTCGGGCAGGGTCTCGGCAAACAGTTTCCTCAGTCTGGCTGGACTCCTGAGAATGAGTCGTCTGAGCGCTGACCTTCCGCCCCGACTTTGGGTCATCGAACCTGACAGACTTGCCAGCGGCCGTAGACGACTCCCCGGCAGTGGTATCCAGCTCAACTGGATTGGAGGACAAAGGTATAGAGCTCGGTCTCTCTTTGCGGGAACTCTCCTGCGCAGTTTCAGGCTGTGTGTCTGTGATAGGATCATCTTCGTGGGATAAGCTGCCACGCAAACGAGCAACCATTTTCTTCAGACGTCTGGTGCCATTCTTGGACCGAGGGGGGAGTTCGCTAGTGTCTTGAGTGTGTTGGGCATTCGACCCAGTTTCGGTGTTGTCAGTATTGTCAACGGGGGCTACTGCGGCCGAGCCAGATGGCTTGTTTGCGCTGGGTCCGGCTTCGGTTGTTGGCTCATCGCCTAGTTCATTTGAAGCAGCTTCTGGCTGAGGCTTCAATGGATCTCCTTCAGATGGCTGGCGCCGTCGTGGCCAGACACCACGAGATGTAGCAGGGTCAGGTGTCTCAGATCTGGACCGGAACGCATTTTTAAGACGCCGCATGATTACGTTTGGATAATGTATACGAGAGGAAGAGATGGGGATCAAGTAAGAACTAGGATGGGGGCCCGGGGATGTCCACGGGTTGACTTGGCCAAGGTCTTGTCCTTGAGGAAGGAGCTGAGATACAGGAAGGTACGTCTTAACAACATTACAGATGTAAGGTCAAGGTTCAACCAACAATATAAGATAATATAAGATAATGCTTCAAACATTCCAGGTCTTCCAAGTCTATTTCTGAGCAATAAAAAAAAAACAAAAGTTTTGGAATCCATATCATTACCTCTGTACATTCGTAAAGCCCAAAATCAAAAATAATAGCCAAGAACAAGCATGGCCTCGCCGGGCCCATGTGCTCCCAGGCAATTCATATGTTATCTTCATCTTTCGAGGGTTCACTCGAAGAGCCAGAACAGGGCAGATCAAAACGCCGGAACCATGCAAAACGGAATATCTATGGGAAAAGTCACTTTCAAACTCGAAGCCGATCAGGCTTCCTCGTTCTCTCCCTCGAGAAGAATATAGTGCAGGATATCACTCAGAGTCAGAACGCCCTTGAGCTTGAAGTGTTCATCCACGACAACGAGACGGTGCACCCGTGATTTGCGGATAGTATCAAAGATAGTGTCCAGTCCATCATTCAATGAACATGTGTAGATACCCGGGAAACCCTGCGGAGAAAGTACATAGGTAAGTATCAAACTGATATCATCAGGGACGGAGGGTCACATACCGGAGAACGTTTCTTCAACGCTTCCCCAACCGTGAGACTCAAATCATCATAGAAACCACCCTTGATCAAAGTAATGACATCGACCGACTCGAATACGTTGTACACCACGCCTTCCGAGTTCACAATTGGGACACTGGATATGCTGCGCTCGACCAAAATATGGATGACATCAATAACCGGGGTATCCATTGAAGCCGTAGCAACGTTATCATACGATCCAAGCAAGAGCTCCCCCAGTGGACGCCGCAGCTGCTGCGTATCGGGGACATTGACGGCGACGAATTTCAAGATACGGTATTGGGTGATGACGCTGAGAACGTGGGGCCGCTCGGTCTGGCTATCGCTGGTGACGAGGGGGATACGGCGAGCGCGCGATTCCAGCATGCGCCGACAGGCATCATAGAGAGGGCGCTCTGGATCGATGGAGACGGTCTCCGGCGGCGCCACACCTAGCGCCTTTTCAACTTCTGTATATTCCCATTAGCCGGGTGTACCTCCAGGAAATGCGGCGGCACGGGGGAGGGCCCAACGCACCTCGCAAACTGTCCAGGCGGAATTGATCGATCTGGTCCAGTGCGGCGGGGTTCTGGAAATAGTATTGGATGACATTGATGTAGTCGGAGGTGGTCAGAAGACCTGCGAATTTGGAGGCTTTGGAGTCCCACAACGGAGCTGAAACGATGCCTGTACCTCCCGATTCCCCGGTTCATAGTCAGCTGGAGTTCGGCAATTTTGTAGAAAAGGATGTGAAGGGATCGCGAAAAACGTACCGTTTTGAATCAGAATGTTCAGACTCTCCTTGACGGAAAGCGACGTATCGAAGATGATGAGTCGGAAGCTGAGCGGTAGGACATCGTAGGAGTTTCGGGCCTTGAGGAAATCGCGAATGGCACGCTGTTTGCGTTAGTCAAGATCTAGATATGACCCCAGGTGATCTGGTGACTGGTGAACCCATGCCCCGAAACACGTTCACAATGTCCGATCCCCCACAGTGTCCAACGTCAGGTATAAAGAGGGGTTCCCTCCCCCTCTTTTCCCTCTTTTGAAAAAGCAAAAAGGGAGACTTACAAGGCCTTGTCGCTCTTCCCGATCGATCGCTCGCTCGGAAGCCATTGGGGGCGTAGGTACGAGGATAGGCTGCACGAAAGGCGCGTGACCAGAGATGGGAGGTCCCGAGTCGAGGATCTTCCGCCTTTCGATATGTGGGGGAGAGGGATCCTACGCAACCAGATTGAAATCGATTGGAAAAAGGGGATACTAATAGGAGATTTAATTAATTTAATTTACATGTGTTATTTTCTTTTTCCTTCTTTTCATATCAGATTATAATATTTAATTATTTCCAATGGGATGCAAGTACGCGTACGGGAACATTCGAATGATCCTTGTTCAACGATGTACATATGTATACGACATGGATATATACCCCACGCTTTAGATGCCATCGCGCCAACCCATATGATTGCTCGGTTTGTCCATCTAAAAAGCCATTACTGAAGAGATTGAGATCGGTAATATTAAAGGATATGGAAGGACGCTTCTTTTCTAGGAAGAATAAGATGCCCCAAGGAGTAAAAGGCAGACATGTTCTATCCCCTTCTCTAGATAGTCATGATCTTAGTACAAGTGAAATCCATACTATGAGTATAGATTGTTAGTTTATTATTTACAAGAATAGTCCGCCGCTTATACGGACTTATGATATCTTTTGGATGCTCTTTTTAGGTGAATACGAAGGCATTAAAAAGCATAAGCATATTCTGCGCAAGAGACCTTTCTATATGTAACCTTTTAATTTTCTGCCTGGCAAGCGCGATGGCATCTTAAAACCTGCCGTAACACACCCGGACTTGACACCTAGTTCCTCGGGCATAAATTTATATAAAAGCCCAGGTATGAACTCTCATCTAGGAAAATCTTCCGTCGGAACTAGGAGCTGGGGCAGACACCGACTTCCGGATATAGAGCGCAATATCCGAGAACAGCTCTTCATCAGGGCCAAGCTCATGCAGCTCATAACCTTCCATCATTGCTCTAACCCGCGAAGAGTCAGGATCGGTTCTAAGGAGGATGTTAGCAGATTGAAAAGAAGGTAGAAGACGACATGATACACACAAACCCCGAACAAGCCCATCATCGAACTTCACTTGACACCAAATAATAACCGCGGGTCGAGCAATGTCCGTAATAATCTCCTTGACAGGCACATTCGGTGCTATCGAGAGTACGATCGAGTTCTCGTCCACCTCGAGCCAACCACGCGGATCTTCAATCACCTCGATGCCCGCCTCGTCCAGAATCTTCTTGTCCACCTCGCTATAATCCGGATCCTGTGAGTAACATAAGACTTTCTCTTTATGATCTCTTTCTTGTAGCCATTCCGTCATGGTAACGAGAAGCGCGTGCTGAGACGCAGATCGCCACGCACTCCTAGTATCTAGAGTGCCATCCTCATTGACACATTCGCGCGACATCGTGCCAAGAGCAAAACCGATGACCTTGTCGATTTCATGATATTTTGCTGAAGATGAGAGAATTGTCTTGAGCTTTTCGCAAGCTGGGCTCTCTTTCCATTCTTGGGTCTTGTCTTGGAAGGTTTTTGTGACACGGCCCAGGGGGCCACGCCGAGGGATGGTTTTCTCCGATTTGCTATCCCATTCATGTGTCTGATGCATAATATTGACTGAGCAGGGCTCCCAGTGCTGGAACGTGTAATCTTTCCATTCAAGCTCCCTTCTGAGAGATGCTCGGCACTGATAACTGAGGACCAGTTCCTTGCTGGAGAATATTAGCTCTCACCATAATACAAATATTAATATTAACCGCACGTACTCACCACACATATTCCAATTCCATATTATCCACGCGCAATTGCCGAACCTTCCCTGTCTCGACATCACACTCAACAACCGCGCCGGTTATGTCTTTGGTAAGTATTTTGTCTCCCTGGACTGGGTCTTGCTTGATCTGATCCCACATGCCTTGAATTAATTCCTTGGTGAAAAAGGGCACACCGGATTCGTAGAGTCTGTCGATAATTGCCTTCACCTCCTCCTGGGTTGGCACCTCCCCAGGTTCGGCCAAGCGACAATGTCCGATTTTGTAGTCAAGGTCTAACCGCGAGATCCTTTCTGCCACGGGCTCTGAATTCTTTATGTCGCCCATGTTGACGATGTGACTGTGAATATTTGGGTGGCAAAGGAGTAATTTATTTTGGGGCAGTACTTATATAATATAACCAGTATTGTTGCGGCTGGCGCCTAAGCCAGCGCATCCATCACACTCGCACTGACATATCACATGTGTGCGGGGTACGTCTACTGGATAAAACATACATAGTTATATAGTTATAGATTGCAAAGGGATCGACATAATATACACTTCGGGGGACATTGTTCAGAAAGCTCATGCCGTTAACAGATAGCAGTATTCAGTGCATCACATCGTCTATCACATTTACGTAGAAAGTTAGCATCTAGTTGGCGAGTATTCTATACCCAACTGTTTCAGTAACTCCTGCTCCCGGTGTTGGTTGGATAACATCCTTTGAGAGATGACTTGGGAACAAACGTGTTAACGGGAGTACGCGCTTAGACTGAGGACCTACAAGTAAATATAAGTAAAACAAAACATCACTCAAAGTTCCCAACTACCTGAATACTCCCGTCGCAGCCTGGCAGACAGCACTCTTTGCCCTATACTAGAAGGATTAGAGAGCAGGGGGACTCGGGGGTCGCCGTGTACCATGTGCCACGCACCCAGGGGTATAGTACAAGAGATATAGCAACCGTGGTACTGAAGGAATCGGCGATTGTGAATGAAAAAGTAGGAAGGGACGACTCTCAGTGAGTTGGTAAGAGCCACCCGTTGTTCTCTCGACTTATATGAACCTATATCCAAAGCCATATATACATGGCCATCGACGCCTGAGTAACACAAAGCAACCTACAACGTATTAGGCTCTCGTTGCAAGCAAGTTGTGTGTGACGAGAAAACATGAAACTACTAGGAAGGACAAGAGAAGCACGGGAACGTGCTGTTGACAGAACAAAGCGCCTGTAGAGAAGAAGAAGCAGACCCGAACGGAATCATGGCTATAATATGATATGACTCTAAAGGATAAATATCTCGAGGCAAAAAAAAAAAAAAAAACTAACCCAAAAGGAAAACCAAGTAACGCCGCCGAAGCCATGCAAGGTATCATCGCAAAGCACATTTTGTCCAAATTCTAGAACCAGCCAGAACCTGATTCCTTGGGAGTTAAATACATGAGAGAGGTGTAGGAGACGGATCAAAGCTCAACGAAGCTCAATGACTGAATATCTGTAGCCGGGCCTAGAGGTGCCCGTGTAGCTTGAATCGGTAGATGCAAGTATGGTTGGCACCCCAATTCGAAGTCACTCGGAAGACAACCTTGTCCACACGAATCATTGAAACGTCGACGATGGTGTTGAGCTTGAATGCCTGCGCGTAGTCCGGGCTGTGGAGATCATATTCGAGCTTTCCGATGCGGTAGAAGTTAGGGCCGAGAATTGGGTCGTCTGAGTAAGCGCTTGGAGGTTCGAAGGGGTTGCTCCGACGCAATAGATCCATCACTAACCCGTGAAGTGAACCGATTCCAGGGATTAGGAATCCTCCAAGTCCTGTTTCGCGGGACGAAGGGGCCTGAGTTGAGGGTGGTGCTGGTGACACTGTGGCATCTCCGAAGAGTTTCAGGAAGCCACGGCCAGGTCGAGCCTCGGGTGTTGGTTTGGCTTTGACTGGTGTTTTGTGGGGGTTCACTTTGAAGCGAGCCCACAGCTCGATTGTTCGGGGTGCCGCTTCTGGTTCGAGAGAAGCGCCCACGGGAATGTGCTCAACGACCAACTCTTCTGCCACGATGTCGCGGCCGAGAAGGACGGATAGTTGGGTTACTCCATTGCGAGGGGCGCTGCACCAGCAGTCGCCTACCTCTTCCCACGTGCTAAGGGCAGACAGGGGGGATTGCGGTGCTCGGAGGGCTCGTCTTGTTGCAAACGAAGTCGCCCAGAGGAGTGCTCGGAGGGAAGCGCTCTGCTTGGGACCCAAAGTCGGTGATGTTTTCGCTGGGTCAATGATTGCCCCCAATGCCACTGAAAGGAAATTCACCTTATAAACCGGGTTCCGATGGAGGCTTGCATCTGTGGGTTTCGAATCATGAATGGACTTTTCTGATCGAACAGAGCTTATCTCTTTCGACAGGGATGACATCTGAACGTCCATTTTTGATACCTCGCTCCGAAGGCTATGGAAAACTTCCGGTTTCGATATGTTTACGTTCGAAGACAAGTCCCAATCCAGAACACCATGATCTAGATAAACGCGAAGCTTTGCGGCAATCAGGGGCATGAAAATGAAACTCAAGAACAAAAGCAAGTAGAAGCCACCCCGAATCCAGTTTTGATAGGGGCCTTCCATTACTGCCCCGAACGTCTGCATCCAGGATTTTCGGCGTACCTCGCTGGGGGCTTCATTGTTACTCTGGGGCTCCTGATTTTGGGGTCGCACTGATCCTAGCCATCGACGCAAAAAGCTTTCCTTGGGGACGTCGGGCTCTAAATCGTGATATATTGCCGATTCAAACTTGACATCCTCTTCTTCTTCATCCTCCTCCTCGAGAACATTAGCCAGGCCAGAAATTCGTCGAGGGGGCGCTGTGATGTTGCGTCCATGTTTGCTTGGTCGCGTTCTTTGAAGGTCATCTTCGTTAATATCACGCTCCAGATTCCAAGATGCCACAGAAGCATTATCAACAGAGCTGTGGCGGAATGGCGAGCTGCTACCCAGAGGACTGTGAATGCGAGGAGATCCCGTTCGTTGAAGCGGTGATGGATACAGGGGAGAGTTCGACAAGGGGCGTTGTAATGGGGGTTGAGCGTCCGGACTAGAGTCCGTAGATACCGAATGTGGAACAGGAGGCGAAGGAGTTTGATCGGAATGTTCGTCTGCTGCATTATGCAGCGACTGCTGAAGCTGAGCCTCGTCGGGTGTTGGCTCACGCTTTGACTGGCGTGCTTGGGGGCCTTGCTGCTTCTTTGTAGCGGCTGTTCGCTTCCGAGCAACTTCAAGATGGGCATCGACTGTTCCAACTGCCTGGTCAATCCCAACATTGGGCCGCATCGACATGCGCTTGGGTAATGCTGTGGTGGTAGTAGCGCCATAGTTGAACGATGCTTGGACTGGAACACTGGGCAAAACAGGCCCTTGCACAAGGTCGAGGATGGACTCAAACTCGGGCGCCGGATGTGGCCGCTGAGGAGTCGCGCCAGCCCGGCGCGTAGCACGTTTAGGCGGCATCTGTACCTTTAACCTGTAGAATGGATTCTAAAGATGACGATATGTTGTTCTTGTTTTGTATCTAGTTTCGATATCAGCTTTGGACTGGACAAGTAAAGCAAATCAAACCCAGACAAGGGGGCATAGTCAATGTGTAAATTGAAACCTTGGAAATACCAAGCAATGATTGAAACGGAATATCCACACATTCGTGTATCAAGACATAATGCGACATAAACTGGAAATGGTTTCACGAGGATGGAACATGTACAAGTATGGCGGACCAAGGCCATTGGTTGCCACCAGTATTAAGCTAGAAAAAAAAATAGAGCGACAATGACTTCAGACTTACCACCGAACGGATTAAAAATGCAGACTCCGAAAGGCCGTGTGTAGATGCCCGAAGCCTGTAGATCGCGACCCCGGAGAGACGCGCAGACGCGACGGGAACGTGACTTGTAGCTATGTACCAGCAGCTTCCGAAGGTGATGCGCCCGAGAGAGATCAAAAGGTGTTCACTTTGTTCCAAGAATAGCAAACACTATGGGTTTGAGTTGCCAGGAATCCGGGGGAGAAGTCAGAAGGTTAGGGATGAAGTGAGTGAAAAGTAGGGGAAAAAGGGTGGAGGCGCAAATGTTGAAGATCACTGAAGAATCTCAACTCTCGACTTTTGGAGTATATGGAGTATATATATGTACAACATCGGACTTTGGAATTTGACATGTTCTTTATATTTCTGCTGTTCTTTATAGACTACATATGTACAGTCTCACTTCCATAGTCTTTGTTGCTTAGGTCTCTTTGTCAACTCTTGCGCCTCGGACTGCTACAATCTTGCTATTTTTGTTTCATCTTACTCCCCTGTCTGAAGGACTTTGTTCATGTGTACAGAATAACCAACGTGGTCCTGCTCCTGATTCGCCCGGTCGCTACTAAGACATAGATTGAATACTATACAACGGTCGCAAAAAGGCTGAGGTGAAAGCAAGAAGTGAACCTCCCCCCAAGTATGCACCTCCTAAAAGAAAATCTTATATGTCTAACAGGTCCAGGCAGCCATGGTGCCGTCTTTACGACCTTCCACAAGGTAGCCGTCCTTAAGACGAACCCGCTCGATGGTCGCAGGGAATGGCCCATCGTCGTCAAGCCCAACACCTGGACCGCAGTCCCAGTGGTTGCCATCGGCCTTGTCGTAGACCTTAACCACACCCTCTCCGGCAGCGGCCACGATTCGTTTGGCATCGAACATCATGTCGGTGATCGGCTTCTCGTAGGCATAAGCGTCGTATATAGAGCCCATACGTAGATCCCAAATCTACGAAGAATTAGAAACAATGGTCAAGCGAGAGAGGGGGGGGGGGGGGGGGATGGAGTGCTTACCCGAATACTGCGATCGAGACTACCCGTGACCAGATGCACATCATCAAATTGAAGACATGTGACCGGTCCCGTGTGTCCTACAAGACTCCGGTGGACATGACCACTGCGCAAATCCCAGAGACGGACCATACCATCTGCTGTACCGCATGCCAGCGCAGCGTCAAAGCACTGCACTGCACCAATAAAGTCGGCCGAAGCATCGGGCATGCGACCCGATGGTCGCCAGTCGGAATCTCCCATCATGGACGACGATGCCTGGGCGGACGCCCACAGAACGTCCAGAGTTTGGACACAGCGGCCTTTGACTAGATCCCATTGTCTGAGTGTCTTGTCTGCAGAACCTGAGACAAGGGTGTCACCCTTGAAATGAAGCGCTGTCACCTCATCAACGTGTGCCTCTAGCGAGAATACATTACAGTCTTCAAGGTTGGAGGATGGCGGTGGTGGGAAGTTGTGCTCTGAGGCTCCCTCTTCTTGGTCCCGCTCGTGTTTGTTGAGGCGTCCATCCCGGGTCGCGGGCCGAGCACGGCTCAGGTCCCACAGCTTGACAGATGCATCCATAGATCCCGTGGCCACGATGTTATCCTCGACCTGCAGGCATCGAACCGAGGCATTGTGTCCCTCCAAGAAACCGGAGCATCGGCCGACATTCATGTCCCAAACTCTCACAGTATCATCTAGTGCAGCGCTGACCATAGTACCAAATGGATAGTCAAAGTCGATGGCTGTGACCATGTCGGTGTGCGCTTCTATTTCCTTGATCAGAGACCCCGGGGCGAAGTGTTCATGTAGAATTGGCATCGACCGTTTCCCTAATCTGTTGTCAGTTGTGATACGCATACCAGACCGGAGGATCTCATACGATTAGATTTATGTCGTAGACTTTTTGATGAAGGTGAGGGGATCTTCTCATAAATCGATTCTGACATGAACGAAGCGTCCATCGCTGGATCTCCCGACGATGCGATAGAACCATCCTGTCCGTCTGACCGTGGCGTCGCAACTGGTGTGTCCTGTGATTCCTCCTCTTCTGGGAAATCTTCCAATTTATTATCGAGATCCGTCACTGTTCCACGTTAATCAGTTTTCTCCCATGATTTCGTTTGTGTCGACATGTTGACCCACGTTCTTGCTCCAATCCCGCTTCGTCCATTTCCAAGCCGGCCAATCGATCGAGAACAATCTTGCGCATTTTATGCAAGTTGGCGACCTTGTTATCGATTTCATGGATCTCCGCGCTGCACATGTTCTTCCTGATTCCCATCAACTCCAATTTGCGACTCAGCGATTTCCGCTGGCCCTTTAACCCGGCCGGGCCAGCAGTCAAGGTGCCACCTCTCTCAACATCCTTCAAAAGCTTCCCCTTGGAGTTCCGCCTTCGGTGTCGCTTCTTCTCGTGCTCTTCTTCGGGAACGGAGGCCTGGAAGCCTTGGAAAAGGGAGTAGGAGCTGTTGTCTTCGGGAATGTTGGCGAGAAGATCATCCGGGAGGGATGAAAGCGCACGCGACTGGATCTCGGTAGTCGAAAGCTTCGAGCGGACGAGGTCGGTCGGTGTTGTTTGCGTTAGAGAGAACACCTTGCGCTGCGTGGTCGGTCGCCGGAGCTCGCGGTGGATGTCGGTCATAGCATTGTGTAAGTGGGCGCTGTTCTGTTCGCCCGGTCCCATCAGGTGTCCTGCGGTCGTTGTGACTTTTCGTCCGAATGCCTCAAGGTGACGAGTCTGTAATCACCGCAGATGAAATCCAGTCAGCCTGCAGTTTGGTGGGGGGTGCGCCATCGGAGGTGGGAAAAAGCCTACCGTTAAGCCGGTGCCCAGAAGGCCATCGCCCTCGACAATATCTGACAGACCCGACGGGGAGTCGTCGCGGCGCTGGTTCTCCATGAGACGGAGAGTAACTTGGGCTCAACCGAAACCCATGCGATACGAGGAGATGAAAGTTGGAAGCTTGCGGTAGGTTGAAGTAGGAGACTTGGTGTCCCACGCGGATTTACCGCGTTCCCCGGGTACTGCCGTATCGTACTTTTACGAGCTGAAACCAGCACAGGTTCTTTCGCTTTCGACTGTCGGAATGTGGATTTCGATCGATATTTGATCAAAGTGCAAGGATGTTCAAGTGTGTTGGTTTTAGCTCGATTGTGGTGTTTCTGCAAGTGCCTCGGTCGCATATGGTCCAAAGTACCAAATGCGCCAGATTATGGGGAGCCTGATCATGTTTATTCACCGTTTTTTTTCTATTCGTAATTGTTGAACTCTGCATATGAGAAACTATGTAGGCGTTCTGACACAGCATATATCCCTTCTTTTCCCCCCTCTTCTGCGATATATAAATGGGAGCACGAGCGGAGTGGACTTGAGGCATTCAGAAACAACTTTACAGTCCCGCAGACTCTCTCCATCTACACATCACCACATACAAGCCATGGATACCGCCATTGACCTCTCCGATGCCCTCAAGGCATTGGACCTTGCTAATATTCGTTTCCAGTTGATGTGAGCTCTCACATTTCCTCCTCCCAAAAGACTGCCCAACTCTTTCCCCCACCCCCGCCACAACCTTCAATACACACTATACCCCCGAAACACTGCATTTCTATTGAACCTCCAACCCCCCACCACAATGAGAGCTGGTAACTGACATTCCAGGCCCTCAGTCGACTAGAAGACACAATTACCTTCCACCTGATCGAACGGGTTCAATTCCCGCTGAACAAGACCGTCTACGCCCCCGGCGGCGTGAAGATCCCCAACAGCGAGCTCAGTCTGCTAGACTACCTGCTCCGCGAGCAAGAGCGCATTCAGTCACGAGTACGCCGCTACCAGTCGCCCGACGAGTACCCCTTCTTCCCGGACGTGCTCGAAGAGCCCATTCTGCAACCGCTGGAATACCCGCGCATCCTGCACGAGAACGATGTCTGCGTCAACGACGTAATCAAGGAACGGTACATCAGCGAGGTCCTGCCGGCAGTGTGCCCCAAGTTTGGCCGGGAGGACCGTGGCGAAACACAGGAGAACTACGGCTCCGCGGCGACCTGTGATGTTGCTGTTTTGCAGGCGCTGTCGCGCCGCATTCATTTCGGAAAGTTCGTTGCTGAGTCAAAGTTCCAGAAGGATCCTGAGACTTTTGTGCGTTTGATTAAGGCTGAGGATCGGGCGGGTATCGATGCTGCTATTACCAATTCCGCGGTTGAGCTCAAGGTTCTTGAGCGCTTGGGTCTCAAGGCCAAGACTTATGGCACTGATCCTGCTTTGCCTGATGAGAATGGTCCCAAGATTAACATTGATGCTGTCGTTGCTATGTACAAGGTGAGAAGAGACATTTTGGGGTTTTGGTTTCGGGTGTATGATCGCTGACTTGTGCTACTCTAATAGGAATGTGTCATCCCACTGACCAAGATTGTTGAGGTCGAGTACCTCATGCAAAGACTCAAGGGCACACAATGGGAATAAACAGCATCTTAACATATGCATCTTAACGTATGTATGGTTACGGTATGATCAAACCTTCAGATGTCAACATTTATGAGCAACCATTATGAGAATTATGTGGCCGACGCAACACTGTCCCGGTGATACACAGAAGACAAAAGTCAGAAGCAAAACAAGCTAGAATTGAATATATTTTTGTCGTAAACTGGGCATGAGATGCATCAGACTACAAAGTCTTAACATTAACTACGACATATATTGGGTAAGAACCTTAACCATAGGCTCGAACTTGGCCGCCTCAATCAAAATCAAACTGCCTTTCGTCCGGATACCCAGCTCCTGGAACGCACGCTTGGAGTCTGAGTGACCTTCGTCGGACTTGTGGGTGTAATCAATTGAGCCAGCACACAGCGCATGGCGCTCGATAACCTCGTCTTCGGGGTGGAAGAAGAAGCGCTCCTGCTCACCACCCTTCTTCTTTTTCTTCTGAGGCCGGGACTCTTCCTGGTCGAGCTTGGACTCGACTTCCTCGTAGTTCTTAGAGAGAACCAGGTAGTGAGAGAAGGTGTAGGGCTCCTTGTCCTCAACAGCCCAGGCAATCTCTTCCTGCAGCATGTTGTACATGGGAGGGACAATCTCGGAGGGCATGTTGATCAACCGCTCGGTCAAAATGAGACCGATGGGAGGGATCGGGGTTTGGGAAAGGAGCTGGGAAGCGGCGGAGAGGGACGGGTTGGAGGCGGATTTGGTCTTGAGGTAGTTGATCAGGTCCTGGACGACAGGTTTGTCCTAGGAGCAGAGTGTTAGTGCGACGAAGGTACGAAGATCGGGAAATCACGAACCTTGTGTTCCTGCAGATTGAGAATTGACAAAAACGCATAGGGATCCGATTCATGTCCATCAACCTTCACTGTTGATCCCAGTGTTGGCTGAGAGAGAATCAAATCAGCCAGCGCGGACATGTCGAAGATCTGAGCATCATTGTCAAATAGCTGACGCAAGAGGTTCTTCAGGCCGTGGAAATCGATAGGCTGAGGGTCGAACCATTCAAATTCGACATTGACCATGTCCATGTCCTACAGTCGTCATTATTGTTAGCAATCCGACGGCACACAGTCCGGGGTACAAGTCTAACCTCGTCGGAGTCGGACTCCTCTGGCTTGGTGCCGCCCATGGTGACATCACCGAGTTCTTTCCGCTTAACCATATTGTGCTAATTGAGGTGCTTTTTGTCTGGGATTGGGTAGAATTGAAGTTCAAAGGTTGATCTTGGCCCCGCGCTCGGCCGCTTTCGAACTTTTTTCCTTATCGGTTGTTATCGCGGATGTAGGTCATTGCTGCCCAGGTCCCAGGGGCCATCAATTGATTCGCGTGTTCTATAATAATATGCTATATATTATAGATGTATTTAGGAGTCTTCAAAAGACTTGGGAAAAGCCTTTTTAGTCTATGGGTTTCGTTGACAAGCTGTCTAAGGGTGCAATGGCCATACTTGCACATAAAATATATATGGATTAAATAAATAACATTTGAATACACAACCAAAGTCTGAACAATTAGAGCGTTAGAAGCTTCGTAAGAATATGCAAATATGCATTCAGATACTATGCAATTATAATATATCAAACCCCGAAAACCATTGCTTTTCGAAATCAAGCATTCAAGTCTAAACGTCGTACTCCACCGCTTCAACAGTCGGAACTTTATGAAGCTTAATATCAAAGAACTGAGCGACAAGCTGCACACAATCCCAAATAACCTGAACCTCCTCCTTTGGAACACCAATGCGCCTCGTACCACGAATATGCCAATGGGTCTCCTTAGGCAGATTCTGACTCATGATACCCGGCAGCACAACAAGTTGTGTATCAAGGTCATTCAAGACTTGACGATCGGACAAAAACAAGCCGTAAGTAATCTCCTTGGAGAGCCAAGAAAAGTCCTTATGCGCACTGAACAAATCCAGCGTGCCTGTCGTGTTACGCGCGTACAGCTTCTGCATCCACCCCGTGCCGCGCTCGTGGTTTGCCTCGTCGCACTGCCATCCCTCGCGGGTGAAGGTGAAATCCTTATCCTCGTCGCGCTCAACCTCGCTAATGGCCAGAATTGCCTCAATGGGCTTGCATACTCCGACTATAGGTACGGATTTGACGAGCGCCTCGCGCAGCCGGCGAATCAGGGCCTGCCGGGCAGCTGAGGTCGCATAGTCTGCTTGCTGGGTGAGGTGGAGATAGAGCTGGTCTGCTCGCTCTGGGTCTGGGCCGGCGGCTAGAGTGGAAATGGCTAGGATGTACCATTTATCGTTGCCTAGATTGGTGGTCTTGAAGCGGTTCTCTAGCTCGGTGAAAAGTTGGCGGTAGCGGGGCTGGACCTCCGGTGTTGCGGTGGAAAAACTCATGGTTGTTCTTGGCGGTTGGTATGGGAGAAGGATTGAAAAGATTTTGGGCTGCAGCTGCAGCTTACTGGCTCGGATTGGTAATCGAGAGAACATGGCGTAGAGCGTACAATTACAGTGTTCAATACAACGTAAAGTTGGTGATCTCTCCATCAATCGCAGTGCACTCCGACGGCTGAAGTGGGTCGCTGCAGATCAAGGCAGTACGGAGTATGATATCCAATGTATAAAACCTCGAATTTTTCTTTTATTTTCTTTCTAGAGAGGTAAAGGATGGAGAGCTATTGAATTTAAGAGGAAATATCGCAAAAAATACCAGGTACTGCATTTCATTTGCGAATTCCTACATCGGAAAGATACATCGATTGCTGGATAGGTCACACATCCACGAAAACAATATACAAGAAGAAGCCAATAGGTACAAAGATATCCACACTAAGTCATACTATGAATAACGAAAATAACCCAGCTAATTTACACATTAGGTATTACAAAGTATAAGCAAGTTACCAACGTTCTACACGAAATATAAAGTGGGGCGGACACTAACCAGCGGAACCCTAAAGCATCAGCAATGTCATCAAGCAATGCTCTGCCTTGATTGCAACGATTTCTTTTCCAAATCAGAACCCCAAAGAAGGGTCCAGAGCACGCGCGATCAGAAACGAACAAGAATCTGTTGTCATTGCCCCTAAACCGGACTCAGCCCCACTATGATTTCAGTGACTCCAGCATGACATCACAAGCATAAAGGCAAGTATAAGATCGAGCTTTTGCAATGGCAAAATTGAAATCAAACTCCTCCTCCATTCAAACAAACTCCTTCTATTCTCAGCATCTCAAAACTCTCAGCAATTCCCAAATCCACTCTACATCTACACAACATGTCAAACCTGTCCGGCTCGGGTCATTCCAGCGTTGGAAACCCCAGTATCTATGAAGCAGGTGATCAGCGTAATGCCCCTGTGTCCGAGCTTCAAGAGCGCGCCCGTTACGCCGAGGGCATGCCCCATAGCCACAAGAACCTTGATTCCAAGGACGGCCGCTCCATTGCCAACAAGCTTGCCTCACAGGAGAACAAGTCCGACCCCTCCAAGCACCGCAACGAGTATGACGCCGAGGCTGAGTTGAGCAAGCAAGATCCTACCAAGCCTGTAAGTTGTTACATAAAACATCGGCTCGCATGAAAGCCTTGATCGAGATACACTTGCTAACTTTGGTTTCTATATAGGCTAGGTCGCATGGCAACGCTCCATCCAAGGGTGCTAAGATTGATGCCGAGCTCAAGGCTGAGGATGAGCAGCGTCTGCAAGACAAGGGTATTAAGCACTAAATTCGTTAATGCTGGTTTTTGATGTTACACAAAACAAAATACCCCCCCTTCATGTCTCCTGATTGGAATTGAATATAGTCGGGAATGGAGGGGTTGGTGGTAGAACATGATGTACGATAATAATGATATCTGGTCTAACGTTCTCTTGAATGAGTAACGGGCCGCTGAATGAATACCTACATTGAAGATAATACAGATGGGTGTTGGAAATGTGTACACATGTGTCGTTTGTATACAGTAACTTAGAAGAAATATTGTAGCAAGTACCTACCTACCTGTAAGCAGTTATATATCCAATGACTTTGTGTTCACTCGGAATGGCCTCCGTGCCAGATGTCTGATGCGACTTCCACTTGCCCGGGGCACAGAAAGTGGCGTCATATATCATTTACACTTCCAACGTACAAGCCAGAACCTCTATAGTAGCAGTATACATGAAACAGTAAAATGTTGACCAAATTCAGGTATGCCATTGTAAAACGTAGGAATAAATAGAACATATGTCATGAGATCGCTTTATAAACACAAATATGTGATATGTACGAGACCCGAGATTTCAAGGGCCCAGCTATTGTTGTACAAGCCTATACAAAGCCAAAGTAACAGGCGTCAGATACCTGAAACCGTTCCAAGAGTCTGATTGGCGTGTTAGCCAGAAGAAAACGGCTTGAGTGATCGAAGACCTCCACTGCTATCGCCACAGATACCGAGACAATGGGGGCATATATCCGGCGTGCATTTGGAGGTCAGCCAAACACCGGAATCCAGATCGGGAGGCGGAGGAGAGGGGAGGGGAGGCTGGGCAAGCGGAGGAGCGGCCCAATGGACAAAATATGCCGGTGAGACCTGAGATCAACCATCCAAAGTAAACTTGGGATCATCGTCATGCGGACCAGCAAAGACATGGCCCCAGTATTCCTCGACTTTCTTGCACAGGTCCACTTTGTTCTCCCACGTTTTGAACGCCGTTTCAAGCTCGCAGCTCACCCATTTGATCTCCTCCCAGTAAGCCTTTTCGACATCGTAGCCAAATCGCTTGATAGTATCTGGGGGTGCGGTCCAGGCGCGTCCAGGTGAGCCGTCCTCCTTCAAGGTAGGTGTTGTTTCCCATCCCAAGCCGAAGATCCGGTCACCAGGGTTGAACTTGGGATAGTTGGCGTGGATGAAGAAAATGTGCGGTGCGGGGGCGACAGCCTCGTCCTTTACACGCCACTTATCTTGCTGGACCAAGGCAAAGTCCTCGCGTGGATCTGACTGTGCCATAGCTGACCCAGACAGCCCATCCGCATTTGCGTGTCCGATGGCTTGCACCCTCTCACTGACAGTGTAGAAAGGCGCGCCTACAGCAGAGGCAGCCTGGATAAAGGTTTCCTTGTCTCCCTCGCCAGGTCCTCCTTGACTTAACAAGCGGAAATAATGCGAGGGGCCATAAAAGTTATAATACGCCGCCAGCAAGAGAGCTAGAGAATGGGTTTTCTTAGAGACTAAGAACGCGCCAGTTTCTGACGACTGTCTGGCAGCCATAGATGGTGCCTGTTGGCGTGAAATTCTGTAGTACAGTGGAGATGCGGAGGAGGCCCAGAAGTCGGGCCATGTGACAAGACCGTTGGTTTTGAATGGCTCCGAGTCGAGTAGTTCCTCAGGCTTGCCAAGAGGGAAGCAGTCGGCATCCATCCAGACAATCTCTTCAAAGGACGAGAAAAGAACTGCGAAGATCTTGAGTTGATAATGTTCAATGATGTTTTTACCCACTACGTCCGCCAGAACCAAGCACCGCGCATCGAGTTTGGGAAGCACTTCGTTGCAAACCTGCTTCTCGTGCTCGGTGGCATCCTTCATGTAGAGTTCAACCGGCAACGTTGACCCCGCGCGGCGGAGCATGCGCAGCGATGAGACAAAAACCGGGAGGTACGTAGAACCAGCTGTCGATACCAGTCCTCGCTTGCCTGGGGTATGAATCGGCTTCAGCTCCTTATCGGATTTCTTGATATCCTCGATGAAGGCCGCATGGGCTTCTTCCATCTTGTGTACATCTCCCTCGCTCATGCCCGTCAGGTCAGGTCGCGACTGTTCTTTTGTGGGGTCAAAGTGTAGAGCTGCGACATCGCCGCGCTTTTCCGGGGAAGGGCAACTCGGTTTGTGGCGTTCAATTATGGGTCGCAGGACTTTCCAGAAGTCTTTCTGGCGTTGCGGGAGGGGAACCTCGAACGCTGTGTTTGGGACTAAGGGGACGGCAGAGGACGCGGTAATCGGGGATCGGTAAAAGTAGACGCTGCACACTAGAATCAGAGCGAGCATCGCCAGTATGAGCGCTTTCGCTCTCCCAGTTCGAAAAGCACTCATTATTGCTAGATAGTTCGGGCAACAGCGCTTTGATTCAGGGGGTTAGGGAGCGGCGCACGGCCACGCCGATCGGATTCCACCAAGTCAAGGAGGGGAAAAGGTTTATATATCGATTCACCGAGCGCGATGGCCGAGTTGTTGTAGAATTGTGGCGCATTGTCCGAGGGCGGAAAGCAGATTAGCCCACTGGGCTTGGCACGCCAACGCAATAAGAGTACGACATATTTCCATCGTACACCACTTGGGATGAGCATTGTCTATGTTTGTTCTTGTTATTCTTGTTATATCTATATCTACAGAATTGATACTGGCTCATTTGAAGGATTTCAAATGTTCAATCTCGGATATAAGGTATGGGAACACCGTGAAATGCACTCCGTACCTGAAAGCCGAGGCCTGTTAACCAAAACATTATCAAGCCAACTTCAAGAAAAACCTATGGATGGAATTAGAACACATGTGAGACACTTGAGGGATATTTGATTCAAGATCATCCTTGGACCATTTGCCTTTTCGAAAAGGCGCCCCAATCCACCCAGTTCTTGCTAAACCACTAAAGCGCGGATCAGCCTCCACTGGGGAAGATCGTATATCCACCCCCCAACCCTTCTCCGTCATATTATTCCTTCTTTTCCAGTCTGCAGAACTCAGAGAGTTGACTTTTTTTTTTTTTTATATTTAATATATATATTTAAATACCCCTTCCCCCCAAACCCCTGTTAGAATTCGCCGATCTCGTGGCATTCAACATTTTCGCCCCCATTACAAATCTTCAAACCCCCCGAGGTGACCTTAAGGGCTACGCCCCCGTGAACATCTATTACTCCAATCAAACAAGTCATTCAGGGTCTAAACGGATGGACTCCGTGCGGGCATTGCCCACGCCCGTCCAAGATGGCCCCTGCCTCCGATAAAGCAGATCGTCCCGCGAAAGACCCCGCGCCAAAGGGAAAATCCCGCAAAACCGACCCAAACGCTCCGGTCCGGAAACGCCGCAAGAGAACGGTGGTCAGCGGAGCCCCCGATGACTGCTTCGCCTGCTCCAAGCGAGGAGCGCGGTGTGACCGGCGCCGACCATATTGCTCCCAGTGCCTCGACCTCGGCCGCGATTGTTCCGGATACAAGACGACGTTAACATGGGGTGTTGGAGTCGCAAGTCGAGGGAAACTCCGGGGCCAGAAGCTTCCGGTGATGGAGTCGGAAGAGAAATCGACGGAGAATGCTGCGAAATCACAACTAAAGGCCTCAAGCAGCGGCGACCCGCCTTCTTCGCGGGTACCCGCCCATGCTGCGGCCCCGATGCCTCCGTCCACCGGCCCTACAATGACATCGTTTGGTGGCAGCACGCCGAGTGTGAAACTGGAAGATAGTCCGCCCATGATGCCAGCTGCCTTTGACATGTCTTCAAATATGGCTTGGACAATGGACATGCCAGATCCACAATCGTGGTCGAGCACGCTTGCCGCCCCGCCTGCGATTTCAGGGCTTCCATTACCCAGTCGGCCAATGATTCCAAATAATACGAGCCAGAATATGACCCCGGAGTCGCCATTGCTATATGCTCCCATTCCAAGCCCGACGGCTAATTCTGGATCTCTGGTTTCGCCGACTGCAGTTGCATTCTCATCCCAGGCCGTTAGTCCCCTAGCGTCACAAGACACAGATGAGGAGGATGTCAAACACGATCCTAATTACCATGTGCTTTGGAACGCCGCCCATTCTCCATCACTCTCTCAGCTCCTCCTGGCACGATCCGTGGGACGAACCCCGCGTATTCGTTATCTCATCAGTTACTACGCCGAAGTTATTGCCCCTATGATTGTTGCCTTTGATACCCCGACAAATCCATTCCGAACTCACGTTATACAATTGGCGATGGAGAGTGAGGCTCTGCAGGAGGCGATTGCAACGTTGGCTACGAGCAACTTGCGCCAGAGGCGAGAGCACAATCACCTCTCTACGGAACGAACTTTGCCGGCACGTATGTCATCAATGGCTCACCGCGCTCTCACCGACGAAGATTTCCAAGATCGATATGGTATCTCAATGGTGGAAGGGTATATGAGAGAAGAAAATCATCATCGAGGGATGGCCGTCAAGGCTTTAAATGCTGATTTGGCCGACCCTCGTCGCAGATTGTCAGACTCCGTATTGGCAACTTTGTTAATTCTCTGTCTTTTCCACGGCTGTGATACTGGCGTTGCCGGATTCCGTGCACAATTTGCTGGAGTAACAAGACTACTGGCGATCCGAATGCGCCATTCCCGTGTTGTAACGGATGACCTCAAATGGTTCATCCGCATGTTCTCGTGGTTTGACACATTGACGGCAACTACAAATGACCGTGATGTGCAACTCCGCGGAACATGTTTGGAGATCAGCTCCATAACCGATGGAGAATGGGGGCTGGAGAACTTGGCCGGCTGTGATGGTCGTCTGTTCAAGCTGATTTCTCAGCTTGGACGTTTGAATCTTCTGAGTCAGGATCAAGAGCCCAACCTATCGCGCCCAAGTGACGCTGCTATCTCCACCGCGTCCCTCCCTCCTAATATGCTGTTCCCGGGATGGGAAACAGTGCCCAACACTGGAATGGGCTCCGCACCTGAATACGGATTCTCTCTTCTCACGCCACCGCAAAGTAGTGACTCATGCCGTCGTCCTTCCTCTCCAGCATTCTGGACAGAGTGGTATTCGCTCAGGCAGCGACTCGAATCCTGGCGATTCGACCCACCTGCTCAGGCCGCTTTTCCCTCTCCGCCCTTATCTGCATCTACAATGACCTGGAACTCTACTACCTACGTGACGCCGCAGACTTCCTCATCAGCATACCAAGTGGCACCCGAGAATCTCCAGGACGTCTACCAGATCTCGGAGTGTTTCCGTCATGCTGCCCTTCTCTACTGCGAACGTCTAGCCGAGCCGACCCTTCCATCATCTCATGGCCGTATCCAGCATCTTGTCCAGCTTGCCATGCACTGCATCATTACCGTGCAATCAGACGTATATCTTCTCTGGCCACTATTCATTGTCGGTTCGGAGTGTGTCCAGGACGATCACCGGTCGATCATCCGCAATCGCTGCAAGGATATCTCCAAGGACTCTGGCTTCATCAACAACCTTTCCTGTCTAGAGCTTCTGGAGCGGATCTGGGCTGAGAATTCCGAAGAATCTTCATTTCCAATTTATCCTAGCGGGTTCGGTCCCCCGCCTCCACTGGCTGGCGGCAGGGCACCAGCTTCATCGCAGGCCTTCCGTTGGTCCCGAGTTATGCAGGCTAAGCGGGGCGACGGCGAGTACATGGTTGCATAGACCGTTTATCTTATATCTCTCTTTATTTTTTTTTTTTTTTAATTTTCGCCCAAGATATATGCTTGTGGTTTGCAGCTTTACAGCATTCTGGTGGGAGGACTCATTGGATTTTTCTTTGTTCGAGGATCAGCGATTCGCGTGTTGGGTTTTGACAAACATGATACCATTCATTCTATATGCAGCAATATTGCCTCTAGCCGATACTATCTACGTTGTATACACTGGCTTTTCTTTTTCTGGGTTTGTTAGGAGCTTAAATAGAATTTCATGCATGCCTGTACATATACCTACAAAATCAGGATAACTACCTAAATATAAACCATGTCATATAACCCTGTCCATGGAATGAACCCATGAAGCAACAGGTTCACCGCTCGCCCATTATTCACAAGGGGTTCTCAATCATCTGCTCCACCTTAACAAAAGTTCTTCGTAATACGTACGGAATATAATCTACATCCTACACCACCAAGGCCCAAAGTCCAGATAGGGGCTGGCCCAAGCCACTCGGAGATAACCACACCGAGTCGAAGTATGCGCAAAAAGTAGGGGAAAAAAAGGCGCAACATGACCACCACATAACAACCCAACGCAAGCCCCCCAGCCCCTATCACAAATCTAATGGCGCAACGACAAAAGTACCAGCCAACACCTAGCCCAAACCTAGATCTATAGGCGCCTACGGAGCACATCTTTTATAGGGCACAGGGCAAGGGCAGCTATGCAAACCCTATATGATCAGCACGCACAATGAAAACTTGAAAAGCTCAATACACAAGCCTGATATGAACAATACAAGTACGAATTACCCTCGAGGATCTTCCCGACCGCTAGTATTCCAACGGGGCCTAGAATACCAATAACAAACACTAAAATGGGTTCAAGGTTTTGTTTTGATTCTCCGCCGGCACAGCCGACGTCCGTCCGTGCAAGGGGGTGGCAGATAGATAGGATTCTGTCGGAAATACTCTTCATGTGATATAATTTTATGGATCTTGTCCAGAGCGTGCGTGCATGTTTGTTTAATTAGATATCTAGGGGGTGAGGAGGTAGGTGCTTTGCAAGTGTAGGTGAAAGGCTGTTATCATTACGGAGTACGGAGTACCAACTCCCCTGTGCTTCCAGACTTGGCGGGCTTGATATCAAAAAGCAAATTTTACCAATCAAACCCACATTGAAATCCGCATTCTACCAGGGTTCTGTACGGAGTAATCCGCACGGAGAACGGAAGTACGCAGTATCCACACGGTAATCTATGTAGGCGTCCACAAACCCCTATATCCAAAACCTGATTGTCTCGCAAGGATATTGAGCCGTTTAAACCGCCGCGCTTTGGGGGTGTGAATATTAGATGATACATTAGCTGTAGGCCATACTAAGCTTACCTACTGTGTGAGTCGCATGTCGCACGAGAAGCACGGGATATAAATTAGATAGAGCCAATTATTTCGCTCGGGGGGGGACGGTGTACAAACATTTGTGTGCGTGTCCCCGTGCGCCTGTTCAAGGTTATGTTCCTACAGCCGAGGGATTATGCGTCCCGGCTTCCAGCCCGTTGGCCCCCCCCTGCAGCCTTGTTAGCGGGCTTGGTGTGGGTTTTTGGGCTTTAAACCTTGTTCCAGAAATTCCATGAGTCTTAGGCGAGTCGGCGTTCCGCACTAATCAAATTTAATATTATATCGGTTTATTTTTTTTGTTGCTGGCTGAAATCAGCTCGGTTTGGGTGGCAAAGGAAGAGGAAATAGGGGGGTGTTGTCGAGTAAGATCTGTTAGACGCTGGATTATCTATGGTGAGCAGATACGTCTATATTTCTTTTGTTTTTGTTTTTTTTTAATCTGTTGCCTGCATGTGAGATCTATCATGCAGATACGATCAAAAAGACGTGTTAGGCGGGTGACTGATTATTTCATTTTTCGAAAAAATAAATAAAAAATAAGCCATGTGCAACCCTAGATGATCGGCGGTGCAGGACGGCTTTTTGCCTTCTGTTTGGCTGGTTGGCTAAGACAGGGGGGATTCTCGAAGGGTTGAGTCATTCAAGAAAAACAAAACCCTCGAATCAGGGGTGGACCTGGGATTCTTTTGTGTGGGCAGCAAGGACGCGCTGAAAATTCCGTCTTTCATCCCTTTACTTGGTGCGTGAGCATAAAAACTATGTTGGTATTGGTGGTATTGGTGGCTGCGCAAAGTTGCGGTGGTCCTGTTCTTTACGTTGAACATACAGAGGCATGTGCTTTGTTTCATAGAATAGAGAATAGTTGTTATCGAGGCCGTTGTAATGTTAGTGTGTAGTCTATATAGCTCTGCCGGTCATGACGCACACTGCATATCTGATAGCGCTGGTTGGTGTCAGACCAGTCCCGAAAAGGCAGACTAGGGCTTGAAGTTGTATGCGATCGCAACGATAGCGAGTCGCCTATTGTTCGTCGCCCCACGTTGAAACAATGAACTATCGGCAGCCAAAATGTCAAAAATGGATACATAACAGTTTGGTGATCTAGATATGACTTCATTTTATGTATGGTTGAAGGACACTGCCCCCCATTATGCGGCTTCGATCCTAACGCGTTGTACACAACCGCTGCGCATCCCTTGATTTCATACTTGATAATAAGTTATACTATTTTTACTACTCGGAAGACTTTTCAGCCCACTCAAGATATTGATGGTCAGACCCAAGAAGCAAGTTGCGGTCTGTGAATTCTCTATATTTTTGCCCAAAATGGCGGTTGCTGCCCAGCGACGCAGCGGTAAAGCCCATGCATGGCCCGTGATGTCGCCCAAGATGGCAGTGCGAAGTGGATGTGTGTGTAAAAGATATACCGATGGGGCTCATTAGTTTCTCTTGCCATGGCAACGTGTTCGTATATGTTACAAGATAGTATTAAAGTAACCTTGGAATAATGTCCGAATTGTCTGGGGGGTTTAGTGGGGTCTGAACCACTGGACGAGACGGGATGGGCCGTCATGAAATCTGGGATGCCGTCGGTCCAACCATGGAACCGGCTTTAGTTTGCTGGATCGAGCACTGCATACATCGAGCGCTGCCTATAGCGAGTACCTACATCGGGAATTACTACTAGTAGAGGATAAATTTTCATATGATCGATATAAAGTACCATTTTGCTGTATATAGTATTCTCCGTGTTGCTGCAACTAATGATGGCGTTCATGCAGATGAACTGTACGAGGCATGGAAAATGTAAGCCTAGTTCTGGAAGTCGAGCACATGGCGTTGCGCTCATCCAACCCAACCATGACACGCCAGCTGATGGAGGGGTGACCTAAATTAGTTCCATCGCTGGACATCTGTAAGGCAGCCAGTAAGATGTCTATGGAATCACACTACGTCTTAGTGGCGACATTCACGCCTGGTTTTTTTTTGTTTGTTTTACTCAGAGTGAGTCAGTCTACAAAAGCCAGAAAAGTCTCGCTATCTAGTTGCCCTGAGACCATAAAAGTCAAAAACACCGAGGAAAATGCAGTTGTCCGCTGCCCGATTCACCTGAGGGGCCATCAGCCAAGCGGTTTGCCATATAGCGTCCAATGGAAGCGTCTCCATCTGGACTAGCTTGAGGGGTAGCGACATCAAGACTTGATGGTACTTTGGTTATGGTAGTCTAAGGAGGCAAATAGCAAGTACCAGTTTCTACCAGAATGATGACTAGAGTGTATTTGCAAGGTTGGCACCTGAAGTTGAGTCATAATATGTACTATCTGACCTCGAGCGCAAGGTATAAAATAGATGGATTATCATCCAGAAGAAGGAATACTATATACTAAATTTAAATAACCTGAAATTCAGAAATGAATAGAATACCTTGAAATTCGTCGAATTTCAATACACGTAAGAAAGAATCCAAACGCCACAGCCCACAACGCCAACTCACACGCGCCGGTCACTAGCGGATGCACTGATTGGCCTGCGCCAATATCGCCGGCGCGCTGACATTGGGATCCATCTTCCTTTTCCCTTTCATCGGGTTGAAATTTTTCTCTCTCCACCTATCTCCACTGAATTCAAAGCCATTACATCTTTTGGAGCGGAGGGTCTCTCTGCTCTTTGTTTTCCTCAATCTCCTTTTATCAATAGGAGATATTGGGTCCTAGGATCCCCTAAACGCACTCTCTCTCTTTTCCTCGGATTGACCGAAGAACGTTCAAATGCTCTCTCAGCACATTCAGTTTCAACCCTCCTCTCTTCGATCAGAAACCGTACCACGGTGACGGTCTTACTATTAAAAAAAAAATCCTATCTGACCTGCAGTTCTAAAGTCGGCGTCGATTTCTGTTTGGGTGCACGATATCCTGTATAATATACTCGGTGTTCTTTTTTTTTTGCTGATTTCATTTAACTGCCTTTGGATTGTTTGCATTTCCGGCTTGTCGCCTCCCATTTACATTTATCTGATCGACTTCTCCATATGCTCGTGCGATAATGTATCATTACTCCAGTCCACCGCCCGGGTGGTCCACCTACGACTACACCCAATCACCTCCCACCTCACCTCAATACGCCTACTACGCCTCTCAGTTCGCCAACTCCTACGCTTCACCCCGGGGCACCTCGCGACGACACAACCGCAAAGCCAGCTACACGGCCACCAAAGAAACACCATGGTATTCATCGGGCTACCCTCAAGGGTACTATGAAGCAACCCCAGACTATGGGATTCCATCGCGAAAGCACGATCATGTAAGTGCTTCTTTTGCGGGAAAGCCCAAACACCGATATTCCTCGACCGGTCACCCTGCGGGGGATGGCCTCCGCAACGGATACCACCCGTCGCAATCGCAGACTCGACCCATCTTCGTAGATGTGGTCGACGAAGCATTCGATGTCCCGCGCACCAACGCCCGCGAGCCCCGTACCGGTCGCCCAGGCCATCCCCCGGCCTCGAACCCTACTCGAGATGGCCCAGGCCAACATCGTCGCACCACCTCGACCTCTTACCGCAAATCAAATCCAGCTGATTCTCACTTTTACTTCACTCAGGCTCCTAACAACGAGGATATCGAAGCGGCCAGACGCTCCCGCACAAGGCGCCAATCCACATCAACTCGCACTCCCAACAAACCAAAACCACCTCCTGCTACTGCCAAACCACCACCCGTCGCCACCGAAGATGACGCCGAGGCCGCAGGGATCCCGGCAGGCTATTCAATCAAAAACTGGGACCCAACCGAGGCACCGATCATCTTGCTTGGTAGTGTGTTTGATGCGAACTCTCTCGGAAAGTGGATCTACGACTGGACCGTCTTTCATCATGGGGCATCGACACCCATGGCCGACGTCGCGGGCGACTTGTGGCTATTGTTGATCAAGCTGGCGGGCAAAGTAAAGAGGGCCGATGAATGTCTCCCTCGCATCCAAAGCGTGGATGCGCAGGAAGTCGTCGAAGATTTCCTGGAAAGTGGCGAGCGCCTCTGGTCCCGTTTCAAGAAGCTCCTCAAGGGCTGCGAACTTTACATGTGGAAGGCCGCCAAGCGAGAAGGTGGCAAAGGACCCGTATCAATGGGTCGCAATGCAGGTTGCGAATTTGTCGAATCGATTTTCGGTCGCGACCGTGAGCTTGAAAACACAGAGAAGCTCATGAATAGTATTCGTCTTTGGAATATGCGATTCGACGCCAACTGCGAAGACATCCTGCGCCGACCGGCGGCTGCATAGGATGTTATCTTTATATTTTTTTTTCTACAGACTGCCAAGGGAGCGATACCCCCCCAAAAGAGACAGAGACTTTCTTACTATTGCTTTTCTTATCTACACTTGGAGCATTTGACATTTGTTGAATCGCATTTGGAGCGTGTTGCTTTGGCTTCGGCTGGCTTTGCTCGTCGCATTTACTGTCTGTTTTTTTTTCGATCTCCATCGGCAGATGTTGCCCAGGGTTCGACACAAAAGATCATCGTTATTGTTTTGTTTTGCTTTTTTCTTTTCTGGTGCCGGCGCCTTGCGTTTGATATCGTTTCCTTCATAGGACGGCGCCCTTTTTGATCCATTCTATTCCATTTCTGGCGTCCTTGTTTAATCTTTTCATTTCTGGCCGTCAAGTCCGTTCTGTCTTGCCGTTGAAGTCCGTGTCACTCTGCTTCGATGATACCATCTTGCGATTTCTTATATACGTGCTTGTTTGCTTTTTTTTTTTAACCTCCGTCTTTTATTTCCTTTGTCACTCGCATTACAACTGTCTGCTATTTTTCCCCTGTTGCTTGATTTGATGTTGGGTCGGAGGAACCGGGTTGTATATAGAACCAACACGACCCAAACGTCTGATAGACCAACCCTAACGCTCGTTAATACTTTTTCTCATTCTATACTTTCTTTACTACCCAAGACCAACTCCAAATGTAATGTAAAATCAAATACTATTTCCACGTAGTCCAAATCCACCTAAAAAACCCAAATCGATGTGATAGCCCTAGAGCTACCCCTCATCCCAGCGCCTGCGCCATGCAAGTACCTACATCGTACAGCTGTGGATCACTACCCCGCCCCGTAGAACCATCGAAAGCCCATAGAATCGCTTCGAAGTCGTTGCTCAGTCCTATTAAATACATAGCTACTTGATCGTTTACTGGCTGTACGCCCTCCAAAGCAGGTACTATGACTCCGATGATGGCAGCTGATGTCACATTTCATATAAGTGTAGGTCCCAGCGTGGGATCAACTTGCGTTTTTTTTCTCATGCAGGTGATCGGAGCTGCTATTGGTCTATGTTTCGAAATTCAAATGCTGCATGCACGTTGGTTGGGGGCACCCGAGGACGTGGCGACCCTATCACAGATGAGGGGCAGGGGTGTGGGGGGTTGCGTGCATATTTGTCTTGGGTTGCATGGTGATCCTGGGTTTGAGGGATTATTTTTAACGCATGGTGATGGCTATTAAATATAGTTATGGTGGTTGATATTAAGATGTTTGATTTGATATAGGTCGAAGCTTTGGGGGAAGTGATACTCTTTCCTTTTGCTGGGTATATGATAAGTAACTTAAATAGATTATGAGCCAGTTATTAGCTTATATATTAGCGCAGACTTCCAAGATTGGTTTATGAATCTCTTTCTTGATTTGGAGTCATACCGAACTTGTGAGACGTTGGCTCAGAAGGTTGAGCCGGAGAAAAGAGCCGGCCATTTCTGAACATGTTGTGGACACTCTTGGGGAGACATGAGATGGAAAGCTCATGGCAGTCTGACCTTGAGATAAAATAATATGCATATGTAATTGCTCAGGCCAGAGGCCATACGATTACCAACAGTGGCCAGCCCTGGGAGGTGGATTGCAAGTTCATGTGGTCATGCAACCTTATTTGCCCCGTCAGACCTATTTTGGGGGTTCCTTAGAACATATTTGCTTCGTTCAGAATTCTCATATTCAATAACTTCTATACTTTGTAGTTCAACTGTTTTGTGTTGTTGACTTTGAAGAATAACCTAGGAATGACCCAGGGATGACGCACGTGGAACGGTCACGGGACCGCGAGCTGTCAGCGCTGATCGTTGACATCATTTGATCTGCGCTGCTTTACCTAGTGCTTGAACCCTCGAATTAAGATGATTAGTTGAGATATCATTCGAGTCGATACATATTATTTAGAGACCTGCTTGGGAGTCAACAACTACCAAGACTCCTACCCGTCTTCTCTGGTCTCCTGATGCAATCTCACCATACCAAGAACAGATGAGGATGCGATTATTCAAATCCCTCTCCAAACATCTAGCTCTTGCAAGTGAACTGGTGTTCCAAGGTATCTGAAAGCCTTAGCTTCAGACCTACAAGGATCATTCGACTTGCGGCTGCCTCCGATATGGGCACATGGTCATGCTGAATGAACGATGCAACATGGATCTACGACAGTTGAGATGCCCGACGAAAATTCCGATAGGTTGTCACCATGGGAATGGATCCGGGGTCATTTTCACATGAGACCGTCTGAAGATGACGAGCCCCAGTCGTGGTGGATTGCATCGACGGCCATTCCCCTGGTTGCCGCTACAACGGGACCACTCGCCAATGTCACGTCAATCGTTGCGCTGGTTATGCCATGGCGAAGCAAAATTATTTCAAATGAACACACCGCTGCTGGAACCTCCATTCAAGAAGGATATGCAGATCCTCATTGGTGAGTAGAAAGCAAGAGGGTGTTACCCTGAATCAGGTCTCTCTAACACCACGAATAGGGACACTGTCCTAAACGCCGTTTCGCTTGTCTGCGGGATTGTGGGAAATGCATTTTTACTGTTCAATTTTACTCAGATCGTACGCTATATTATAGCTTTGCCCGTGACGATTATTTTGTGGTTCATAGCCGCGGGAATCGTGAGTATCCGCACTGGTTTTGTATGTCCCAGACCTAACGCTTGGTTGTAGCTCTCTGGGATCACAATAGCAACACACGTTTATGCTCCCCCGGTAGGCATTGATAGGGTTTACTCGCAGGGTTATTGGAGTGCCGTCATTGCGGCAATCCTCTACTTTGTCTTGAGCATTATCTTGATGATCAACATGCTAGGCTATTTCCTGGGTAAATACCCGCAACACTTTGCGCTGACCGACGAGCAACGGACCCTGATCCTACAAATGACTGCATTGGTGATTTGGCTGTTGATCGGTGCTGCTATGTTTCAGCGAGTGCTCGGGATCTCTTTCGGCGATGCATTGTACTTCTCCGATGTCACCGTTCTCACATTAGGGTATGGCAACATAGTTGCTACCACTGCCGTTGGTCGAGGACTTATTTGGCCATATGCAGTCATTGGGATTATCATTTTGGGACTGGTGGTGCAAAGCATCTTTAAATTTGCTCGCGAGGTTCACTACGACAACGTCGTTCGGAAACACATTGAACAGAAGCGGCAATCCACTTTCGAGCGATCAATCGCTTTTGGCGAGCTCGAACCTTCTCAAGAGAAACACCTGAATAATGGAGAAGTTATCACTCCTCCGAGTCTTGCTCGCCAAAAATCCGAGCCTAATCGCCATCTGCATCATCGGCCAATTCGCAACACCATCAACGCCATTGCCACGGCTCGCCGACCCAGAATCCTTATTCTGCGTGAAGAAAAAGATCGGTTCAACGCCATGCGCCGTATCCAGCACGATACCATGCGTTTCCGTCGTTGGAACAATCTAATCATCAGCATCGTTGCATTCGGAATAGTGTGGTCCTGCGGAGCAGTGGTGTTCTGGAAATTAGAAGCCATGACCTACTTTGAATCACTCTACTTTTGCTTCACTTCTCTGCTAACCATCGGCTATGGTGATTTCACACCGGAATCGAACCCAGGGAAGCCTTTCTTTGTGGTATGGTCTCTAATCGCCATCCCAACTATGACCATGCTCATTTCCGAGATGAGCGATACAGTTGTCGCCAGTTTCAAGCGCGCCACTGAAGTATTCGCCGATTATTTCGTGCTTCCCCAATCTCGTGTCTACAAGACATGCTTGGGTCGGATTCCCGGGGTTTCCCATTTCGTACTCTCTCGCGAAGAGAAAATGCGACTAAAGCGCGGTTTCCCACTTGAGGGAGCTGATGAATCCGAGAATGGGGAAACAGCGGACCCCGAGGAGTCTGGTCAATCTAATATTCGAAGTGACGACCCCGCCGAGTCTCATCCACACCGATCACTGGAGGAACTTGTCCGCGATCCGACCCCACTCGAGCTTGCCCAGCAACTTGCCTTTGCTATTCGCCGCACCTCAAAACAGGCGCGAGAAGGCAAACGAACAAGATACTCCTACGAAGAATGGGTCGAGTTCACCCGGCTCATTCAGTTCACCGATCCGCGAGCTCGGCCACCATCATCACAGAGAAACCAGCCGGCCAGCGAGGAAGGCATCCCTACTGATGAAGATGAATATGGACTTCTCAATTGGGACTGGATTGGAGAGAACAGTCCCATGTTGGCAAAACAGACAGAGCCTGAGTGGGTTCTGGATCGGTTGTGTGAAAGCTTGATTCGGTACGTGTCAACTCAAGAGGACAGTCGGACTGTGAGAGGTGATGCCGATTTGGCGGAGGAGCCAACCCTCAGGAAAGAGAGGGATATTGGAATAGATGAATGAATGTCTTTTGTTGTCTGCGGGTACACATAGCTTGTATGAATTACCCTTGGCAGTGAGAACATATGCTTCCGAAAGAAGAAGGTGGGTCCACGTCACAGGTTGGTGCCTGAATATTTATTTCTGCCTGCAGATCATGGCCACACCCTGTAGTTCCAGAAGGTGCCACAGGTACCTAGTAGCCTGCCCTGAAGTACAGCTAGTATATAATACATAGATTCATCCTCTAAGAGATTGACATCTGTACCTCTTTAATAGCCAAAGCCACAGTCATCACCAGGCGTAGTGGAGCGGGGCTGTGTAAATCGCTGATGCCTTCCAAGGTTGAGGCTGTCTATTTAACCTTACCTAGGTCCTACATCTGCCAACTTACATCAAATACACAATAAACCCCCCTTCATCAAAAGCCCCACCAAACGAAAGATGACAACCAACATCCCCGAGATCGTCCTGCTCTGTATGGACAAAATCTTCCTAACAGCCTTCAACGATGCCCTCGAAAAGACCTGGCCAGACCACGACCCAGCAAAACTAAAGATCACCCCAATACACGAGCGTCTAAACTCCCTCCCAGAAGGAACAACCTTCGACCTAATCGTCTCACCAGCAAACTCATACGCCCGTCTCGACGGAGCCTTTGACCACGCCATCTCAATGACCTTCAGCCCACGACAGGATTACCATGCTCTGACGCGCGCAGCGCAAACAGTGCTGTATGAGAAATGGCGCGGTTTTGCGCCCCCAGGCTCGTGCACGCTTGTCGAGTTCCCAGATGATCTAAAGCAGAATAAATACGGCTGTGGATGGGTGGCTATTTGTCCGACGATGCGTGAGCCTGAGGATGTCCGCTGGGACAAGGAGGTTGTCTATGAGTGTGTTTGGAGCTTGTTGTGTCAGGTCGAGGGACATAATCGTGCTGCGCAGGGGGAGGGGAAGATTGAGAAGATTCTTATGACGCCTTTGGCTGTTGGGGTTGGGAAGGTTAGTAAGGAGCGTTGGGCGGTGCAAACGGTGCTTGCGTTGAGGCAGTTTGTTGATGCTATCGAGAGGCCTGCGAGGTGGAGTAGTCTGGGGTGGAATGATATTGAAAAGGATTCTCGTGAGATCGTGAGGACTTGGGCGCTGTGAATTGTCGTCGTGGGTGTGTTTTGCTGGTTGAGGTTGCTATGGGTTGAAATCACGCGTAGTATTGGGAACTGCAGCAGTGGTATTCTAAACGGGCACAGTATTCAAAACGCGTACTGTGAGACAATCTGCAATGCCCAGCACTTTTGGTAGATTGAGAACCAGTTCTTCGGTATGTCCGCGTTCTCTTTGTAGCAGTCTACCTCGCTAACCTTCATAGTCACTGCCATTCCTTCACTTCGGGCCAAGGTTGGCTATCGATATCTCTCTACATTAGAGCATGTTTTTGCGGTTAGAGCTTATTAGGGGGTTCGAGCGCGAAGAATGTGGCCGTGTTTTGCTTCAGGTTATGGGAGTGTTCAGAGATGCCTGAATCGTCGCGGTTTTGCCTTGCTGTCAAAATGTGGCGGGTATTGAGTTTAGTCGTACATTCCCATGTCTCAGTGGCCATTAATAAATAGTAGAGTATTCGGAATATCACGCCATTCCCATATAGGGATGCATGTCTTTTGATACTTCCTTTCCTTGGCCACTATTGAACACCGTAGTCTTCAATAATTTACCCGCCAAAAAGGAGGTTCTAGCGAGGATTCCACCTCTCTATCATAACGGTCCATAACAGTCCATTCTTTATCAATCATTGATCAACGCAGGCAAAACAGGCACGGAGCGGGGCGAATCCACCCTTGGAATGTGGCAACCAGGCAAGAAAATCTTCATATCTCATATTTTACCCGTTCATTAATAAGTTGTATTCTTTTCGTGGTATGCAACCCAGTGCCAGAAAGATCTGATATACTTTCGGGTGCGGGTACTCGCGGCCTGGGGTATTAGCAGCATTTCCCATGCGAGGATCCCTTCCTGACAGGATATGATGGTTCGCTTCGAACAAATCAGATAAAACAACGAGTCAACAAAGCCCTCAAATAGGTAGTAGTGTCTTCTAGATCAAAGTTCGTAACATACTTGGGGATTTTTGCCTTAACCGCTGGAAGCGCCTGTTTTCCACTCTTATAGAAATTACATTCTGTAGGAACCTTTCACTCACATATCATATTTAGTACAGGAGGTCCACGCACACACAAAGATGGAGGAAACACATATATCCACTGGCCAGAAACCACAGACTCGACCTCGCATTTCAAGACCCTCAGGCTGTACCTAAGCCAACAACACACACAAGATGACAATCCAATTCCCAAACATGTCATTCGACTATTTCCAGCCAAGTCCAGCCAAGAGATTCGTCTCTCTCACCAAGAACCCCCGGGTAACTGATGGGAAAATCAACACCGTCTTTCACGAGCTCAAGCCCCTTCGGCCAGACGACTTGATCGGCGAATGGGACGGATATATCCTTAACACGGGTCATCCATTTGAAGAGGAGCTGGACACGCTCAATTGGTTCGGCAATACATTTTATTCCACCGACGACGTGGCGCCGCTGACTATTGCGCGGAACGGGGAGCGGGTGCCCTTTGAGGATTGGGGGCGTGCATCTGTGAGTCCTTTTCCTTTATTTTGTGATACATCTCTAGTGGCACATAGTGCATAGCTATATGCACATGTGGCTTTGGATTTTGTGTTTATTTGGCACCGGATATGAGAGCTGACATTTCATTTCTGGACAGCTACGTGAAATCAAATACCATGGAGTCGTCTCTACGACTTTGGTCTACGATAAGCGACCAATGATGGTCCATTATCGAGCTGTGAAACATAATATGGTGGCCGGGTGTATTGAGAGTAAAGAGTGGCAGGGGAAAGTCTACTTCTATTTGACGAGGTGATTGTTATATTTAGTATATACCTATAGGTAGTGTTAACCACTTCGCTTGAGTAACTAAGGGTGTTGCTCTAATGAATGATAAGTGTCATTCGCTCAAATATCAGCAACCTTTGTCAAGTCCTCATATCCTATCGCTAAATCAACCCCACGATGCAATTCTACCAACCAAACTCAACCAACGTATTCTCATCATCAACAAGCTTTCCAAACAGCCCCTTTGGGTTACCCTCAATAGCAGCCCGCACAATAGGCTGAGCCCCCTCCTCTGCCGATTTGACACCTTGGCCGCCCCCGAAATTGGTGCGACAGTATCCCGGGGCAGCCAGAACACAAAGGATGTTCTCCTTTTCGAGACTAACAGCATCAACGGCACTGATCATATTGATCGCCGACTTGCTACTGCGGTAGACAGGCAGCTCCCATATCTTAGCACTGTACTCTGAAGTAGGCGAGTATGCAATACCAATCTGACCCAGGCCACTCGTTACATTAACGATACGCCGGTCATGGTACTTTGAGGCGCGTAGTAGTGGTAGAAAAGTGGCAGTCATCACTGCCACGCCGAATACATTGGTCTCAAACACCTCCCAGTAGGTTTCGCGCAGGGTAGCGTTTGGATCGGATGCTCTGTTAATGCCGGCGTTGTTGATGAGGATGTCCAGTGATCCGAAACGGTCTTGGACGAACTTGGCTGCAGTTGTGATAGATTCGTCTTGGTCTAGATCGATGATGATAGGTGTCAAAGAGATATCGATGCTAGACTCTTGTAGTTTCTTGGTTGCTCCTTCGGCTTTTTCTTGGGAGCGGGCGCCAATAAGGAGATTATATTGGCCGGTGCTGGCCAGCCGTTGCGCAGTTGCGAATCCTAAGCCCTGGTTTGCACCGGTTATCAAAATCAAGGGTTTAGTTATGGCGGCCATGGCGGGGATGTTTAAGTTGGGAAGGATGAATGATATTGCAATGTAATAGTCGATATTGATCGGAAGAGAGAGAATTAAATGTCAATATATATCTGATATTGGAATAGAAGCCCTGGTTTTAACGGAGTTAAGATGAATACTCTGGACTTAACCGGACTTAAAATCTCCAAGGTTGCAAGCTAGGAACACCACAAGCAACCGAGTACGTATCTGAACTGAAGGAATACAGAATGACATCGGGAAGGCTATTCTATTTGATGATATCAGGAGATGTATTTAGTCTACAGTCTTGAGAAATTTGCTTGAGTGACCAAGGATGTTGCGTCCAACGGATAACGAGGCAGTCGATTGTCTATATAAGGTTCCTGTTCTACTCGAAAATTCCACTGAAACCACAGGATGGGGCTGAGATGAATAAGCAGCGGCAAGCTGATGAGCACGTCCAACGCTCCTCTGCTGTGGATGGAATCTCCCTTCTTCGAATTCCCCATCCTGGGGTTCAGTGGTTGGAGGCGGGGCATCACAATGGTCAGGAGAGTCAGTGGAATCTCCCCTGAACAGCTTGCATACCCAGTCCCAGGGGTTCTGGAAAACCCGAGAAAATAAAAAAGAACTGATCAGAGCCTGAGGGATTCGAAGTGTACAAGATGAACGACTTCGTCTCCCATGAGGTTGGGAAACCGCCAAGTCGGTGGCCCAACTCTGCGTATCCATTTCTTCAGTGTTGGATGCCAATATCGCTGCGTCCTCCAGATTTTCTCTAGGAATTTTGCAGACTGCTGTCTTATGACAGTGCCAACAGTCTTTCCTGTCTCGTTTATTTCTCAAATGCTTGTCCTATCTGCCATTTTCCCAGCAGGACATGCATGATCGAGGTATAACTCGTACATATAAATATGGATACCGGCCATCCTCAGCGTGGCCGCGCAAGGCTATCCCACAGGCCAGGTGGACACTATATAAAATTGGAGTTAGTTAAGTAGAATAATTACGATAGTTAGAGCTGATGAAGCGTATTGGACCTACGGATTGCGGCTGCTTCGGCGAGATCCTGAGCTGAATATTCCGCTCCCCTATCAGGGTGTCATGCTCATGTCCAGTCACCGAAGAAATATTTTGCATGTATCATCTTGTGGTTTCAAAATATGTCCAGGAAGTACTCTTTGAGTGAACAGATACTCCCTTTGAAACATCCGAGATGTGGACTTTTCAGGCGTGTAATATCTTTAAGTTGCGACTGATCGCTTCGGCCTGGGTCGTTAGAGAATCGGAAAAAACTAAACGCATTGTGGCGGGTAAGAACTCGATTGATTCCCCCCTTCCTTTGGCTCCCTGATGCCCCTCAGAGATATTTTGAGGAAGGTAGATGTTTGACAAATTCTGTGCCGATGAGGGAAGGTATCCTAGAAATGGATAGATATGCAAAAGGTATAGTTATAATAGCTTTTCTGTCGGTATTGGAATCCGTTCAGAATAATCTGAGTAGGAGGTCTAGTAGGTCCCACGCGCTTCGTTGTTCTTTATCTCGGACAGACCCTGTGCGGCATTAGCGGGGGTCTTCCTAAGCTTTTTAGAAGTGCGAGCGGATTTACACGCTCTGTTGTCGGGTTGGAACTGACACACGAGGTCGTAAATACGGAAAATGAACAGTAAGTGAGGTGAGCATGGAATGAGGCGAGGAAGCAAAGAACTTGACTTCTGCATTCTTCGGTGGCGTAACAAATGTCAACATCTCGATTTCATCTCCTCAGCGGACAAGGATCGGGTCATGGTAGGGTACTTCTTTGGGGGTACTTGGGATATCTGCAACAGATCCTTTGATTGGGTTTGTTCTTGGTTACCGATGTGCTTCTCGCGCGTATATTCCTCAATGTCTTTGCTGGAGGTATGGTAAGAAGCCACGTCTTCATCTTTTTCTTGCCTTTGTTGTTATTGTTGTTGTTGTTAGCACGACTTCCGTCATGACTGCGGGCACCTTTGCAACCTCTGCCTGCTTGTTGAGCGGTATTTGTTGAGCGATAGAGACTGTTATGACTACATGCAACTGCCGCGGGGGGGGGGGGGGGGAGAGAGAGAGAAGGAAGAATCACGATCTATTCAATCTATCAGGAGCAGGGTATTTATACCCCCAGCTTAGCAAACAAATTGGTTAGTCTGCCAACAAACAAGCAGACATGTATGGAATTATCTAACACGAAGGAAGGAGCAGAGGTGCTATCCGTCTTAGGCGTAAAGGGTGCCTCAACACTGGTAGACAAAGGCTAAAAGGCAAACAAGTCCCAGGGTACATATTCTGATAGCAAGAAAAAAGCCGTCTCACAAGACAAAAAGAAAAGTTGCCTCCGTATACCGAGGAACGTGTAGGCCCTTCACTGTGCACACCTCGAGACGACTGGTCATAACGCATAGGCTAGATCTCCTCGGTTTCACGGAAGATAATGAAAACATCCGCAAGCCCGAAATACTCACATTTGCCAAGGACCTGGCACTCCTTGGAGTACATCTCAATTGCTGACCTGGGCACTCCTTTTAGCTTACGGTGAGTCATGCCTAGCGCCTTGGTATCCGGCTGCAGATCATGGCGCCCCGGGATTGCCCTTGTATATTTACCCCAGAGCTGAAGAAGATTACGCTATAATTATCAGTGGTTCCTGGGGTGGAGTATGTATTTTATACCAAAATATATGGAGGTATATGAAGATAATGAAGCTGAGATAAAGAGGTTGAAGATGGTGGAAGCTGCAGCTATTTCTTAGTTCAAACTGTGGCTGCATTAGATGCGGGATACTTACTAGGATTATGCATATTCTACTCCGTAGGTAAGACAGGAATCCTCCTTGCGGAAACTGCGATCCCCCGCTCCTTATATATTACAAGCATGTGAATACGAACAGTAGTTTGGGCTTACATTTTCCGGGTGATTCGACAGTTTGTTGTAACCCTGCACTGCATCCCTTCGCGTAGCGTCGGCCTTGAACCTATTCTGGTCATCGCTTCCATATTCCAGGTCAACTCTTGCATATTGGCATATGCGATTGACGCTCAATGAGTGTAGTAGGGCCTATATCGACGGCACGGGTTGGTATAGCGGATAGGGACTCGGGTATGGGCTCGGGTAAAATACCCGGATAGGGACTCGGTAATAACCTTACGAATTTGAGTCTGATAGCAGATAACTCAGACCTAAGGAGGCCTGGTATATCAATAGAATTGGTAATAGAATTGATAATTACTTGCTAAAGAAATGGATGGAGAAAATTGATAGAGAAATGATGTACTCCGTAGGTTAGGCGGGTGTAAGCCATAATTATAACCTTGGAATATCAACCCCCCCTTTATATGTATCATTCTGGTGTAACCAGTAATACCTAGGATATAAATGACAGTTGTACTTATGTCCCAACAGTGACCAAAAATGGGTAATATAGAGAGGACGTGGTTGGCTGTGTATCTCTGACCTTAATTCAGCCCTATCCGAGACCACATCAGAACTCTCCACTATTGCGTGCCGAGCTTCCAGGCAGCACAATTCGAAAGGGGTTTAGTTGGAATAATTGGAATTTGTTATTATATATTTTATATATATTATGTATTATTCTATAGCCTGAAGAAGACCAAATGGGTTGACGTGAAAAAAAAAAGACCGTAATCGGACCCTAAGACCCCAAGAGACCCCAACGATAAAATTTAACTTTTCCCCTCGGAAATCGCCTCGTGCCGTTCAGGAACGAGAAAATTCTGTACAACTCGGGCTTTTCCCGGTGACATCTATTTATTACCCTGTACAGAGTACATCTTCACACTCTCACATTCGGTCAAAATGGAGAAGACAGAGGCCCCGGTCACCCCCGATCTCGAAGCCCCAGACCTCCCCGCAAAACAGTCCAGTGTCGCTCAACGATGGAAGCAGAACCTGTCGCCCACTCACGCAGACTTGGTCTGTTTGCTCCTCACCTTCCTCACCGGTCTATGCGATAGCAGCGCCTACAATGCGTGGTCCTGCTTCCTGGGAATGCAAACAGGTACGAGTCATAGCCATCGCTCTCCCGCAAAGGGGGGGGCGCAAAGCCAAAAACCACCAACAAACATCCCCCGCGAAACACAGAAAACTAACAATCTCTCCTCTAAAATAGGAAACACCATCTTCCTCGGTCTCGGCGCCTCAAACCAACCAAACAACAAGCCATGGGGCTGGCTCAAGTCCCTCGTCTCGATCGCGTCATTCTTCTTCGGCTCAATGATCTTCTCAATCGCAATGCGCAGCGTCGGCTCCCTCCGTCGCGGAACCCTGTTCGTCTCATTTTTCGTGCAGACCATACTCATCATCATCGCCGTCGCCTTAATCGAAGCCGATCTCATCCCCCACACCTCCTCCGACGCCACCCTAACCGGCGGCCCGCTGTTCCTCGAGTTGATCCCGATCGGTCTGCTGGCTTTCCAGTCCGCCGGTGGAATGACCTGCAGTCGTGCGCTGGGCTACAATGAAATCCCGACCGTGGTTTTGACCAGTGTTTACTTTGACATTGCGTCGGATCCGAAGATCACCGATAAGCCGAATACGAACGTTAAGCGCAACCGTCGTGTCGGTGGTGTTGTGTGTCTGCTTATCGGTGCTATCGTCGGTGGGTGGCTGAGTCGTAGCAGTGGTGGTATGCAGTCTGCTTTGTGGATGGCTGCTGGTTTGAAGTTTATTGCTGCCATTGGGTGGTTGTTCTGGAAGGCTGCGCCGGCGAAATAGATTCGTTCGGCTATTCGGTGATGTGGGTTACCATGTTCTGGTGTTGTAGAGGTTGAGTAGATTACGATTTATAGTTAGATTTGCATATATCAATCAATGTTAATAATTTCCGATTCAGGTATTCCTTGGATGTTTGGTGTTACAACTACAGATATGACTATGACTATGAGAGGAATCTAAAGCAAAGGTGCCTAAGGTATGAATTGAGTTGCAAAGAGGTATACATTGGTCCAAGTCCAATTGTTCTAATATAGATTTTTATATAGGGAGTCTACTACAGTCTTTTTAAACCTTTCTCATCTAGACCTAGGAACTGATTGACTTGGTGAGTCAGTGCATGTCTTACACTTTGTTTCATTCGGTTCATATCATTGGGTATACCTTGGACGCTAATTCGAAGTCCTGTTATGTACGATGATTGGCCGTAACAAGCGTCCGGACACCGGACTACCTAGGTATCACCACGATCGTCCCCGCAGAGCTTAGTATTCGAATGGGAATTGACCGTCGAGATTTAGAGTGTTACTTGAGTGACCTCTGTTGCTGCCCAGTTCTCCGTTAGGAACACTTATCCACGTGACAGCACCACGGTCTCTCTCTTGCTCTGTCATCCCTTCTTCTTCCCTGCCTGCTTTTCTCTCTTTCCTATTCGTGACTCTGTCTGCTCGGAGAGACCAAGACCTTTTCTCTACCTGCGCTAGCCGCTACTATGGTCTCGACGGCCTGAGCGGTTTGTTTGAGTGTGGCCGATGCCGCACTTGGGCCCCGTGTCAATGTCGCCTGTCGAAACTTTGATTTCACGGTCTACTTCGAAGATTTATTCTTCGTTTGTCTGCCAACTGCGTTATTCTTATTAGGTCTCCCTGCCTGCCTGTGGCTGTTGTGGAACGAGCCCCGTCGTATCAAGCGGTCTACGCGACTGCTTTGTAAGATAGTAGGTCATGTCATTTGTTCATCCATTGAACCTATTATATGAATTTTTCTCCCAAGAATCACGGCCAACAAAGTCTATAGGCAGCTCTCGTGACCCTTTTTGCCTGCCAACTTGCCTTTCTAGTTTTACGTCGCTTGGGATCTACTGTTATCCAAACCAACGCCTCGCTGGCAGCAGACGTTCTCGAAGTAGTGGCTATCTCCAGCGCCATAGTGCTGTCATACATCCACCATTGCCGTTCGATTCGACCGTCGACTCTACTCACTCTCTTCCTTTCTGCTCGGTCCCTTGTTGGTATCGCGCGTGTGAGAACCCTATGGCTCATCCCAGATGAAACAACCAAGGCTATTGTCTTTACGATTGGTTTCATTTTCACCTTGATTTCTTTGGTATTCAAATCTTCTGAGAAAGAGTCCATCGTCATCCCAGAAACAGAAAAGCCTGCCACTCCAGAACCATTCAGTGGCTTCTGGAAGCAAGCCAGTTTCGCTTGGCTTGCCGGAACATTTCGTCTGGGCTATTCCAAAGTCATTTCCGTTGACGACCTTCCCGATCTTGATCCACGGTTAGACACCGAGGTTGTTGCTCATAGGCTACAGAGTGTTTGGTCAAAACAAGGTAATGCGCGCTTCTACGATGCATGTGACAAGCTTCCAGTTCTCATATTCGCCGGTTATGATATGCAGAAAACAAGTCCAAAAATTACGCATTGCTTGTCGCTTGCTTCCGTGCCTACCATGCTCCATTCACCTCTGCGGTCATTCCACGCCTATTTCTATCGGGATTTACCTTTTGCCAGCCATTTCTCATTAATGCCACCGTATCATGGGTTGGAAATTCAGACGCTGCCATGGATTCTGGCAAAGCCCTGATTGGAGCGTATGCTCTTACCTATAGTGGAATGGCTGTGGGTCGACATTGATCTTTGAAGTGGCTGATAGCACATGTTAACCTATGGGTTTACAGGTTTTTCACTGCTTTATATGGATATCACACTTTCCGGTTCACGATTCGGCTTCGAGGTGGCCTGATTTCGCTCATCCATACGCAGACTGTTCGAGCCCGAGCGGTTGATCTAAGTGAAATTACTGCAATTACTCTGATGGGAACTGGCGTCGAACGGATTGCGAGTGGCTTCCGGTCAATCCACGAAATGTGGGCTTCGTTGATATAGCAGTAGCAATATTCTTGCTGGAAAGACAGCTTGGAGTGGCTTGTCTAGTTCCAGCAGTGATCGTTATCGGTAAGCATGCACGCCTTGTGATTTGCAATATTATATTAACAATTGCAATTTGATAGTCTTTGTAGCCGCTACAATGAAGCTAGCAGCTGCTAGCAGCACCTCGCAGCGGTCCTGGGTTGAAAAAGTTGAGGATCGATTACGTATGACCTCACTTGCCCTCGAAAAGATCAAAGAGGTCAAAATGCTGGGCCTATCTGAAAAGATTTCCTCCATCATCCGGGTGCTTCGACAGGCCGAGGTAGCTACATCGGCAGTGTTCCGCAAGCTTTTGATTGTCAGGGTTGTTATTTGTGAGTTGAGCCAATTCAATGTCTGTCAACAGTGAACTGACTACATTCTACTCAAAAGCCAACTCTCCTACCGACTTGGCTCCCATCGCAACATTTGTTGTCTACACGATCATTGCCTTGAAGAAACACGATCAATCAATTCTTGCTGCCAAGGCGTTCACCTCCATGTCCCTGATCTCCTTGGTAACCACACCAGTCTTGACGTTTATCCAGGCGATTCCCGCGGTTATACAAGGTGTGGGATGTTTCGACAGGATACAGAAGTATTGTAGTAAACAGCATGCCCAAGACAACTCCGAGAACCCCGATGCCGGAGAAAATCTTCAAGACGAATCTCCGGGTTCTTTCAAAATGGACAAGTTACGTCCCGATGGTTCAGTGATTGAGTTCAAGGGCCAAGACTTTGGATGGGATAAGAATGCATCCCCTGTTCTGCACAATGTTCGTCTGAAAATCCCAGATGGTCTCATAACTATGATTGTGGGGCCTATCGGCTGCGGAAAGTCCACTCTGATAGAGAGCATACTCGGGGATACTCTTACCGCTGGGGATCGGTCTGGCACAAACCTATCATCTGTGGCCTACTGCGCTCAGATCCCATGGATTCAGAGTCGAACAATCCGCGAGAACATTATTAGAGACCGACCAATGGACAAAGTCTGGTATCAAACGGTGATCTCCAGTTGTGGGCTTGAGAGGGATATTACTCGACTTCGTCAGGGGGACCAAACACCCGTTGCCGGTAACGGAATGACACTCAGTGGTGGACAGAAACAGCGAATTGTAAGTGAAAATGATTTGGTTAATGCAAACAACCTTGGAATACTGGTTCTGACTCTGATTTGTAACTCTAGGCATTGGCGAGAGCTCTCTACTCTCGAAGCAGGCTTGTTCTGCTAGATGATGTGTTCAGTGGTATCGACTCTAGTGCCACGGAGGCTATTGCTCGTGATATTTTCAGTAAAACAGGGCTACTCCGGAAAATGCGAACTACAGTAGTGTTTGCCACCTATTCCAGTAAGACAAGTCTGGAATCCAACCATTGCTCATATGGCGGCTAACAAGGTCTAATAACAGTGTTCCTTCTCCAATACGCGGATAATGTCATCGTCCTGGAAGATGGGCACATTCTGGAAACTGGGAGTTTAGATAGCCTCAAAACTCCCAATTCCTACATTCAAGAGTTGAAAACCGCATCAGCAACCTCTTCTGTCAACAGCAGTGGCATCAGCCCTAGTGACAAAGTGGAACCATCTTTGCTTCCCGATAAGAAGGATGAAGACTTTGCCGAGGACGAGCTGGATAATCAAGGCTCATACGATGACTTGAATCGCCAAGAGGGAGACTTTTCTGTTTACTCCTACTATGCTTCTGCATCTGGACGACTTACATTTATTTCATGTTTGATCTTCGCGTTGTTCTGGGCATTCTGCCGTGAATTCACGAGTAAGACTTTCTTTGCGAAGCAAAAGCTGAATTTATGCTGATGGCCACATAGCTGTGTGGCTGGGCATGTGGACAGCGGCCAATGCGAAGAGTGGTAATTCTCACATTGCCATGTATCTCGGAGTATACATTGCTCTTGGGGTTGCCAGTATTATATTCATGATCATCGTGTCCTGGTAAGCGGATATTCCCATCTTTTCTGATTACATTCAACAAGAATAGTCAGTCGGTCGCTTAATGCGGCCTTGTCATGTCTCTTTGGATATCCTTTCTATGGATAACATTTGATGCTAATCCATTTGGGCTTTTGATTGTCAATGTTGTATCATCTTCAGCACTTCAGCTCCATGAAAATGTTTTGACCAGCACATTCAGGTGAGTTCTATTAGTTCATGTTTGGATATCTTCATATGTACAGGACATTTAATTTTCGCTTCACTAGAGCCCCATTTCAATTCTTCCACAATGTCGAAATTGGCAGCATCACGAACAGGTACGATAAATTCGTGGTCTATTCCAATTGGACAAAGTTGGAAATCAAGATTGCCCTTGGAAAAAGCTAACCCCAATTCTCTACATAATAGATTCAGTCAAGATATGGATCTCATCGACATGAGCCTACCTATTGAGGTCTTCAACGTTATCGCCTGTAAGTGCCGCATGAACGGCCATTTATTAAATACATCTGACAAAAGATTTAGAGGGGATGTACGTGTCTTGTGAAATTGATCATCTTGGCCGTCGTTGCCAAGTACCTGGCTATCGTCATTCCTTTCGCCGCTGCCCTTGTCTACATGACACAAAAGTTTTATCTGCGCACATTCCGTCAATTACGTTTCTTGGATATTGAAGCCAAGGCTCCATTATACACTCACTTCCTTGAGCTGGTTAGTGGAGCAGCAACGGTCCGCGCCTATAAATGGCAAGAAAGCTTCGATAAAGCCTGTATCACTCTACTCAATCTCTCTCAGCGTCCAGTGTACTTGATGTACTGCGTTCAACAATGTCTAGGCTTCTTCCTGGATATGCTGGTAGCTGTACTGGCTGTTATCCTAGTGGCTACAGTCGTGTTCCTCCGCGATAAATTTGATCCCGGTGAAGTTGGTGTCGCCCTGGTGATGGTTATGACCTTCAATAGTGTTTTGATGCAGCTTATCAAAGATTAGACGAATATGGAGACATCCATTGGGGCTGTGTCTCGAGTGAAGGTATATGCCACCACGACCGAGTTGGAGGAAAGCGCACTTGATTCAACGCCGTCTTTGCCCACTCAGTGGCCAACTGCCGGGGCCATCGAGTTCTCAAGCGTTGTCGCAAGAAACTCGTGAGTTACATACTCCCATAGGAAGGAAGGTTGAATGCTTACATTTATCAGGGCCAAACTTCCCCCCTCTCTGAAAGGTATTTCCATGTCCATCCGAGCAGGAGAAAAGATCGCCATTTGCGGCCCATCTGGTAGCGGGAAGACAACACTTATCCTCGCCCTGCTTGGCATGATTCAATTCGAGAAAGGCACTATTTGTATTGACGGGCTCGACTTGTCGGATTACTCCAGAGCTGAAGCTAGAACCAAACTTAATGTCATTACACAAGACCCGTTCTTGGTCGCTGGCACGGTCCGGTTCAACGTCGATCCCTTCGAGGAGGCATCAGATGATGAGATTATTAGCGCTCTACAGAAAGTGCGACTATGGGGGAAGATTGAAAAAGAGGGTGGGCTTGATATGGCGATGAAAGTCACTACTTGGTCTCAGGGACAGAAGCAACTCCTCTGTCTCGCCCGTGCAATGGTTCGAAAAGGAAAAGTACTGATCCTTGATGAAGCGACGAGCAGGTATGTGTGTTTTGCCATTCAACCAAATCTTTCGGATTAACACTAACAATGCATTTCCACAGCGTTGATAACGAAACCGAGAATTTCATGCAGGAAATCATCAACACTGAATTTTCGACTCACACCGTCTTGGCGGTTGTGCATCGGCTGAGGTTTATCAATCATTATGACCGTATTGCTCTTTTAGACAACGGTACTCTGATGGAATTTGACTCGCCTGGGGCACTTATGTCAACGGATTCACGATTTAAGACACTTCATGACTCTGGGAACTTATGAGTACAGGTGTTATGTGAATGAATATATTCAGAACCAGTGTACCGAGTACTACAACATACAGTCAGGTCTCGGGTGGAGCTACAGGAGAAATTTCACAGTCAATGCTTAGCCTCAATTTCAGATATCTTTCGCTGGTTCCTTTCTGGGTTCTATACAGACTCCTGCACCCACGTTCTGTCACAATAGATACAATCCGGGGGGAGTATAGATAGGACCCATAGCAAAGAAACTATATTCAAGGGATCAAAACCACACGAAGAGGTTGAAGTATGACATCTCAAAAGATGATAACCTTGCGATAGTTTATAGAACTTTGAAAATTATGGGATCATCTTATAGAAGTAGATTGGTTTATGTATGGCGCACTAAACCCTAACCGAATTCCTGCATGGGTGCATCCGCCTTGAGGATATCTTATTCACTAATGTCCATAGCCGACTCCCCCAAAGAAGATTTCTTCAAAATAGCCATAGCCAAACGTGAGATGGGCATAGGGCTCAAAATATCAAAAATGGACAATTGACTGTGGAATTCCTTCAACACCCAATTGCGAACCTCGGTTGCCTTGAGTGAATCAACTAAGGTGCATGGATTAGTAAAGAATGTATATGTGAATCCTGGAATGGAAAATTAACTTACTTCCGTAAGAAGTGATGGGATTTTCTACGTCGACGTTATCGGCATCAGTGGATATTGCGCTAGCAACGTTCGTCCAAAGTGCATTCTCGACAACCATCCTAGCATCCTCAGTTGTTTTGGCTCCACGGATTGCGGCTGCATGGTCAATCTTGTCCTGTTTTGCGGCAGTAGTTGAAGCTTGTTTATCAACGCGGTGGTCGATCTTTGGATCAAACTGCCAGCGCCTCTGCAAATCATCATCTGACCCTGCCTGGTGCAGTCGATCGGAGATACCAACGACTATCTGAGGCGGCAGTATGACGCCATTCAAGCCTTGACCTCGGATGGCGGCCCCAAGTGCTGCCTGCACCTCGCGCATGCTGACCACGGCAGGTGCGAGGTGTGGGAATTTATGGAGGAAGTCATCGGCGTCATTGGTTCCCCCGACATTATTTGCGGTCCGGGAGTCGGTGACGAGACCAAGGTAAAGACTTATGGCTGGAAGCCCAAGACTGCGTCGGTGAGCCGCCAGTGCGTCTTCGAACGTGTTTCCGACGCTATAGTTGGCTTGTGCACTGTTGCCGATGATGCCGGAAATGGAGAATAGGAGAACAAAGAAATCAAGTTTCTGGCCCACAACTTCGTGGAGGTTCCATAAGCCTTGGATTTTGGGTGCGGCCGCAGTAGCCCATTTATCCGCTGTCATTGTCTCCAGGGGAGAGTCTGCAAGAACCATGGCGCATTGGATCACTCCGCGGACGTCGCAACCTTTCTTGGTGATGTGAGAACCCAATTCCTTCACAGCAGTAATTGAGATTATGTCACATCTCACCATATCGCACCTGCATCCTTGTTGGGCGAGGATATCGAGCTTAGCTGCAGCGGCTGGGCTGAGATTGAGTCCATTCACTCCTGCTCACTCATGCAAGAAGGTATTCTACTGAGTCAATCACGAACATCTGGAGTCTACGATGTGCAAGGTGTTTGGAAAGTGGCTATAAACTCGTCTGAATCAGCAGTTGACGTGAATCAGCTAAAACTGGCGGCTCAGCGAGTGATCTCTCGTCATGACATTCTACGCAGATATTTTGCCGAATCGCATCGTGATGGCACATCCTTCCTCCAGCTTGTTCTAAAACATGTTACTTCCGGTGTACAACTGGTTGACTTCAACACACTTGAGGATCTCAAGCAAGTCACTGCGCACGAGGAAGCTAGTGGCAAGGCCCCCGGCCTCCCATACCTGTTTACTATCTGTCAGGTTCCAAACAATGATGTCTACTTGCGCCTGGATATCAACCATGCCCTGATCGACGGTACATCGACTGCCCTGTTGATCAGAGATCTTGGCCTTGCATACAATAACCAACTGTCTCCCATTGGACCCAAATACAGCGACTTCATCGCTCACCTGCAAACTCTATCTCAAAATGAGGCCGTCACCTTCTGGACAGAGATGCTAAAGGAGACAAGCCCGTGTCACTTCCCTCTTCTTAACGAGCGAGAGTCTGCGGACTCGCAGGCGTTCAAAACAGTTGAAGTGGAACTACCAGATGGCCAGAGCAACCAATTACACGATTTCTGCCGACAGCATGACACCACCCTAGCTAACTTTATGTCAACTATCTGGGCATTGGTGTTGTCCTGCTTCGTAGGCACCGATTGCAATCGCGTCGCCTTTGGATACTTGGCCTCTGGCCGGGATGTTCCGATTGAGGGTGCACACGAAATCCTTGGCCTCATGATTACTATGATCACTCGGCAGGCTGAAGTTGAGTCTAAGAAGACCGTTCTTGGCCTAATGGAAACTATGCAAGATGAGTTCGCCCGTAGTTGGCCGCACCAACACAGAGAGATCCACCATGCTTTGGGCCTCAAGGCAATTCCCCTGTTCAACACAATTGTCAATGTCCAGAGATCCACCGTTGGAGATACGGCAGCAGCTGGTGATATTTTCTTTGTCCCAGAAATGGGCCATGACCCCAGCGAGGTAAACAATCTCCCACATCATGCTTTTCAGTGTTCTTCGATTATGACCATTGCTGACTTGCATGTTTTTAGTATGAAATTGCCATGAATATTAAAGATGGAAGTGAAATTTGGCTTTCTCTGGGCTACTGGGCTCGCTGCCTATCTGAGCCGCAAGCCCAATCCCTTTTACCGTTCGCACTGCAATTACCTCCGTTCTTGAGAATCCGAACCAGTTGATATCGGCTGTTTCAATGGTGGGCAAAGAACAAATGCAGCAGTTCCAATCTTGGAACGCAAAAATCCCTGAATCCATCCATAAATGCATACATCACACCATTGAGCAACAGGCACTGACCAACCCAGAGGCGCCAGCGGTATATTCGACAGAACCGTCAATGTCACTCAACTATCGACAATTCAACGAGATGGCGGATACACTGGCAAAGACTCTGACCAATCTGGGCGTTGGTCCGGAATCACTTGTCCCCTTCTGCATGGATAAATCTCCTCTGACACCTATCGTCATGATTGCCATCCTCAAAGCTGGTGGAGCTTGTGTGGCCTTGGATCCATCCCATCCCATCCAGAGGCTACAGAGTATCATACGTGACTCAGAGGCGACAGTTATTTTGACGGCACCCTCACACGCATCCAAATTCATCGATCTGGTTTCCCATGTGCTGCCAGTCAACGAAGATATGTTCATCCCTTCGGCCGAATTTCCAGACCAAGGTGTCTCTCCATTAGCGCAAGCAGTCCATCACGGCAATCCTGCCTTCGTCATTTTTACCTCAGGCAGCACTGGTACTCTCAAAGGTATTGTGGTGGAGCACGGCGCATTTTGCTCGAGTGCGCGCTCTCACGCCACACCTCTACGTATCCAGCGGGGATCTCGAGTCCTACAGTTCGCCTAATACACTTACGACTTGAGCATCGCTGAGACATTTACCACTCTCATGGTGGGTGCCTGTATATGTGTTCCTTCAGAATTTGAAAGGCTGAACCGCCTTGCCGATGCGATTAACGCAATGCAAGTTGACTGGATGTCCCTCACTCCAACTGTCGCTGCTCTTGTACGGCCAGAGCAAGTGCCCACGGTCAAACCCCTTGTTCTAGGAGGAGAACATGCAACTGAGAACAACCTGGCTACATGGGGTAGAGGATCTGGTGTTTGTCTCATCAACAGTTACGGCCCTGCAGAATGTGCCATTTGGACGAATGCAAACATCGGCGTACAGACGACAGCAGACACATCCAACATTGGAGGTAGACTCGGCTGTTCTCTGTGGATTGTTGATCCTCGCAACCACGATCGACTTCTTCCAACCGGTGCTAGGGGTGAAATCGTCATTGGTGGGCCAACGTTGGAAAGAGGATATCTTCATGATCATGTGAAAACGAATGCAGCATTCATCCGTGACCCAGCATGGGCGGATAATAACACTGGAAGCCACCAAGCATTTTACAAGCCCAGAGACCTGGCACGGTACAACGCAGATGGATCTCTTTGCATCCAGGGACGCAAAGACACTCAAGTCAAAGTCAATGGACATCGGATTGAGCTTGGGGATATCGACCTGAACATGGCTCGCATCCCATGTATCGAACATGCTGCGGCCCGCCTTCCACGCTCGTCGCCTCAATTGCGCGACCGTCTCGTGGCTGTCCTATCTTTGCAAGAGCTGGCGACTTCCCGGGATGGCCACGGCAACGATAGTGTCCTCAAAATTATCAATCAGCCAGACCATAAGAAAATCGCTATTCAGCAGCCGAGATTTCCGGGTCTTTCACCAGTGCTACAGTCCCCTTCCAGAAGACAGATGAAGTCCGGGCATTGTGGAAAAGGTACGCAATCACCACAGCCAATTTGTTCCAGGCAGTCTGGGCTCTGGTCCTGCGCCAGTATACCGGTTTGGATGATGTCTGCTTTGGATTCATGCTCTCCGGTCGGGATGCTCCCATCCCTTTAGTGGATGCCATCGCCGGCCCACTCATGAACCTCATGCCATGTCGAGTGAAGATTAGCCAGGGAGCCAAGCTTGAAAGCCTGTTCCTTGAATTACAGACAAATCTCGCTGGGATCTTGATGGTAAGAACCCAGGCATCTTCATATAAGCTCTTTTTACAAATACTGATATTACTTTGTTCCTCCTTAGAATCAAAACTGCTCATTGGAGAAAATACATCACGCAGTGAAGGCGGAGCAGCCTCTCTTCAACACCTTCCTCAACATGCAGCGCGTGACCGCCCAGGCTCCCTACTCCCAGAGCAGTATCCAATTTGACGAAGTTCGAGGATATATGACAGACGAGGTAAGTCAATGTCCATTTTCAATTTCCTAACAAAGTACGAGATCTAATCTCTTTTCTACTACGATAGTATGCAATTTCAGTTTACGTCGTTGACAGTGATGATGGAATTTCCATCTCCGTGTCTTATTGGACGTCAGTTCTGTCCCCAGAGCAGGTTGAGAAGTTGTCGCAGGCTATCCAGAACACTTTGGATCTTCTTTTTGAGAGTAGGGAAGACCATCCCTTCTCTCTGCCGTCTCTGTAGCTGGGAAGACTACTTGTGCTATAGATGTGATACATCGCCTGTAGTTAGATTCCGTACATCTAGTGGATAGTTGAATTGAACTTGTGCGCGTATCTTTATTTTCCCTAAAATTGCAACAAGAATAGTCGTCCACTTCTATGGCCTTGTCACTCTTTCATAACCAGCGGTAGCTTTGGACCACCCGCCGACGTCTTAGTGGCGTCATGATATACAGAGACAAGCCAGAAAGCCCGTGCAATCAAGGCCTACAAAATGGGGGCTAAGGTGTGCGATTCCAGACCATTTCCTTAGTAGTAAGTACTGTCACTTAGCGTAGAAATGGATGACCAGTGATCAGGCCAATTCCCAATTATGCAGATCGCTATAAGCGAACATGGGTCCTATGTAGGCATATAGCAAACGGTTCAACTGATCCCATAATTACATTCCATTGAAACGATCTTGATGCGATGAGTTAATTGAACCAAGAAATAAGGATACAAGCGTTCCTAGTAAAAGGAAAAAGGATATTCAATCACTCCGTGGCCATCCATTCAACACCATGGTCAACTTTTCCCCACCTTGGAGCTCCTCCTTCCGCTGCTTCAGCTCTTCCACGTCCCAGTTACTCCAAATGACCTTCCCCTTTAAAAAGGCCCCCTCTGGACTAGCAGCCCAGACCATGAAATGTCCTGCCAAGTCGATGTGATCAAATGGAATGGAGTTGTCACTGCCTAGCCCCCCCTTGGCAGACTTGACATTCATATCCGTAGCTAAATAGCCCGGATGCACATTCATGACGCGCAGGTCCGGGGTTTCCGCCTGTACCGCCTCGAAGAATTTCAGCGCCGCAGTCTTGCTCGTCTGGTAACCTGAATAGTTGGGCATTGAGGGCATATGAACGGCGCCGCTAGTGACGTGGATAAGGACGGCATTGGACGGGGCGGCGGTCGCAAGGAAGGCCTGTGTAGTGACAAGGTTCCCCACAACATTAGTGGTCAGTCCCTGGGCGAAATCGGAAACGACCGTATCCTTGATTGGCACCGTCTCCGGTAGGAATGCCGCGTTTGAGATAAATATGTCAATGGGTCCGAACTTTGCTTTCGTGTCCTGGAAGGCAGCATTGACAGCCGAGGCATCGGTGATGTCCGCCACGAAGGTGAGGACCTTTAATCCGCTATGTGAGGATTCCAGGGTTGATTTGGTCTTTTCAAGGGTTGATTGGGTCCGTCCGAGAAGAGCAATCTGTGTACTTCCTGCAACTGCAAATGCTTCGGCAATGCGAGGCCCAATTCCTGATCCGCCGCCAGTGATGAGAATTGTCTTGCCGGCGGCACTCACAGCTGGTAGGCTGGGATCAATCCCTGGGTAGGGAGCAGTGTGATGTTTTAGGGTGAAGGGTGGGAATCCCATGTTGGCAGTTGGAAAAGAAGCTACTGTAACGGCTTTGTGTCGAAACGAAATTGTGGTTGAATGTCAATAATAAGGAATATTGGGGTTATGTCTTCCAGGGTAATACTTGACATTTAAATCCTTGAACAATTTGGTAATAAGTTGGAATACAGGAGATATCTTCCTTAGACCCGTTATTATCTCCAGTTATCTCCATCTCCAAGTTGTTGATTACAGGTAAATGACGTCACTTTGAAAGTAACCGTGGAGCCTTCACTTGCTTTTTATGCTTATACTACTTAGGTACTATCTATGTGGTATCCTCGGTTCATTATAAGTTATCTCCCTTTAATGCCAGTACTTGAAAACACCGGCTCGGACTTGCATCCATCTATCATCTAGAGAATGTACAACCTCCTCTGGTAGTGGTCCCTTTTCTAACTCCACGAGATTTGTCTCAAGCTGTTCACGGCTACTAGCAGGCTTGGCGTTATCTGATGTAATTCTCGGAGTTAACAGAGACGGCAAAGGGTCCAAGGTTAAATTGAAAAAAAAAAAATGGTGAGTGTGGATCCCCGGGGCCATTCCCGAGGTCGCCGCACCTATTTAGGTAAATATATCAGGCCACGGGGGCATGAAGAAGAATCACTAGGGAATGTTGCCCGAAGTTCTCCCGATAGTTCGGCGAAGTTCCGAGAGACTATATAGTAGAACTAGTTATGTCCGCCAACTCCTCAAAGCGAGAGTCAATCTAATTGCACACAGTTCCACTAGTGCTTCAACTATAAAGAGCAAAATTGGTCATTCGAGTTTTCCGCCTTAAATCATTCTTCCCAACTTTTGACATGTTCGTTACAGCACCGACCCTGTTGTAGTGGCCTGAGGCCACACAGATGGTGTCTCAGGCATAAACCCCTCAATGGGTAGTTATAGGTAGCTGGTAGCTGGTAGATTCTTCCATGGCAATCAACTCTCTCCCTCCCCACTTCTTGGCCTACATATTGTAGAAGCCCCAAACAGACCCTTTCAGCGATAGGAGTAGTAACACTCCTCTTGCAAGCATCTGTCGTGTCATCCTTTCCCCAAACAACCACCTACCCTCTTACGGTTGTCGATAAATTCATTATTCCGCGCACTTTCGAGAATATTGCGACCCGTCACAATGGCCACCTCATCCTCACTTCTGTCACGTCTTCGATACTCTACCAAGTATCCCCAGTTGAAGAAGATGAAACAGTTGCAATTGCCAATATACCTGGGACAACTGGATTGCTTGGTATTGCCGAACTGGAACAGGATTTTTTCTATGTTGTAGCAGCAAATGTCAGCACAGTCAGCGCTACTCCTGGTTCAAATTCCATCTGGAGGGTAGACCTTCGTGGATCTCGGCCATGCTCCGCACGGAATAGAGCCTCTTGTTTGTTGGCAACGGCCTCATTAGTCGCCAACATTACCAGTGCTCAATTGCTCGACGGCATGTGCCGTTTGGAACCGAACAACAACTCAATGCTGCTCATCGCCGATTCTGCTGCAGGCAATGTTGTGAAGCTCGATGTCGAAACTGGCGCCTATGAAACCATCATCGATGAGATATCAATGAAACCTTTAGCGGCCGGATTACAGGTTGCTATCAATGGCATCCATGTTCACGGATCCGACTTATACTTCACCAACTTAAATCAAGGGATTTTTGCCAAGTTTCCAATGGCATTACACAACGGTACAGCGATTGGTCCCACAGAGATGATTGCCAATAATACAGCTGGTGATAATTTCACAATGTCGAAGGATGGCAGAAAGGCGTGGATTGCTATGAATGGACAGCACAGTTTGGTTGAGGTCGATGTACCTGGGAAGACTGCTAGGGTCGTGGTTGATTCGAGCTATGTAGCATCATCCTCCGCGGTTTCGTTTGGAAGGGCAAGACTCGATCGAGATTGTTTGTACATTTCGTCTGCAGAAATTCTCGACCCTACACTCACCAAGAATAGCACTGCTACCGGAGGTCTCATTGTCAAAATCGATCTTCCGTAAGCTACTAGTTTCAAGGGTTTTCACAAGTTTATATTACGTTATTCGTGTCATAATATTTCACTATGCTCAGTCTAGAAAGACAGACAATCTACCTGACTAAAAACTCTAGCAAGTATGGTAGTAAGTCCCACAATAAATTGTCTTTCTCCCAATCCAACAAAAGATTGACTAAATGCCTATATTCAGTAATGTAATGCAAGTATATGGCAACAAAGAATGAAACCTTTTAAAAAATTTCAACGTGATATCCATACTATACGGAGATAATACCGAATGGCCAATTGGGGCAGATTTTAGCGGCGCGGGCCCCGCTACTGTGAACTTGGTGGGGTTGCCTATCAGCCAAAATGCTGTATTTGCAGTATTCCATGACTCGCTGGCATCCAATACGTTATAAGTATGCAGCTAGGGATTGTTTCCTGATACGAGACTGCGGCGGCTCCCCCCAAGGGAAATCCGACCCGGAGATAACCTGGGACTAGAAAATGCCGAGCCGACTCTGTTGGATTTAAAAGCCCCCCAATCCCCTCAATTACATTAATCAACTCTCAAAAAACGTAGCAAGATGTCCGCTTCACCCACAATCCTTCTCATCGGCGCTTCGCGTGGCCTCGGCCATGCCATGGCAGCAGAATTCCTAGAAAAGGGATGGAACGTCGTCGGCACAGTCCGCGGAGGGTCACGAACATTACTCCACGACCTAGCAGATAAGTACACAGGCCGGGTTGACATTTTGACCTTGGACATTTGCGAACCCGATCAAATCAAGGCGCTCGATAATCGCTTATCAGTATCGGGCAAGACATTTGACGTCCTGTTTGTGAACGCCGGAACAACAAATCGCGACCCAACCCAAAACATTGGCGATGTATCAACGGAAGATTTCATCCATGTCATGGTCACAAATTCGCTCAGCCCGATGCGTGTCGTAGAAACCCTGGCACATCATGTGACTCCAAAGGGTCTTATCGGGGTGATGTCATCGGGACAGGGAAGCATCAGCAACAATGAAACGGGTCTGCGAGAGGTGTATCGGGGTACTAAAGCCGCGCTGAACATGTTCATGCGAAGCTTTGCGTCTCGTCAGGACGTATCGCATCCAATGGTGGTGATGGCTCCCGGGTGGGTCAAAACTGAGTTGGGAGGTCCCGATGCTCGGCTTACTATCGAAGAAAGCATTCCCAGTTTAGTGAATGTACTTCTTGCAAAGCAAGAACGACCCGGACTTGAATACCTTGATTACCTTGGTCGAACTGTGCCTTGGTGAAGGCTTCCCAAACTCACTCGGAGTTTTGCCGATATCACCAATCGTGCTAAGCCCACCAACGCCTACCTGCGCAGTGTTGTTTTTTTGCGCATTTTATCACGAACCTTATGGATTTTCTATGTGCATAGATCGATATATACATCTCATATATTCCGAGTTCAATTTTAGCCTTCTCTGGCTATGAAGTAAGAAATCATGCAAGCTCGAGTTCAGATGGGGATTGACAGACGTTGAGCCGAGTATATATATATGCATAGTGGCTCTAGGAGGACATTCGGTGCCCCAGATTTTCAACTATCCATACTATGATGTCAAACATAACTTCAATATATTCTGCCCTGGATTCTCGACTTCAGAGTCGGTCGAATTCCGGTTAGGCTCTCCTAATTGCCCGCTTTGAAGCAAAAACAATATGTAGATGTTTCATAGTTTCAAGGACAGAGGTGGAAAGCCAAATAAATGTTGGAAACCAACTAGGAAGGCAATATCAAAACAAGCTCTCTGCAACTATGAAATTAACAGTTTTGTAGGACATCCTGCATGCTGACAAAGAATGATATGCAGCGGCCCGGTTGTTCTATGAGCTGTCTGATATCGATGTAAGAGGTGTAAAAGATTCTCGAGTAAATGCATATGTCCCCCGAAATCCACATGCAGATCCTCCCTATTTATGACGGCTGATAACAAACATAACCTCTTTGGCAAAAGCGAAACGTAGTGAGCATCTAATGGGCACTCACTCTACATTGATCATTATGCACGTGACTGGTCTGAACATATCCGTATAGTTACCGACAACCTCAATGCATTCTAGTGGTTTCTTGTAATATAACTATAAAAGTAACACTTTTGTGAATTATTCTCCATTCAGGCTCATTCCTTAGGTATCGGGGATCTAGATCACAAAGAACATTTGAAGTGATATCTCGGCGTCATGTACTCCATCATTCACTTCCACCTACACATGACCGGATTGCAGGCCTGTGAAACACCCCCAACCAGGGTAGTCATTAGGCCAATTGAATAAATGCATTTTGATTGCCACCAGACAGATGGTTAAGGAAGGTACTATCCGTGGGGCACCAAAAATCATAACAAACAGAGCTCTGTGGCAAAAGCGCTATGACAGCATATCCAAACATCCAGCATCCATGAATTACCTCAGAACAACCACGGCTCACAACCAGCCCCCAATTGACTGGCCCATAGTAAATCAGATCTCAGAACATAATAGAATCGGTGGCACAAATAGATGCATCTGAATGGCAAGTGCGGAGAAGGACCCAAAGTGGTGGTGAATGTCATCGTCATGGTCTAGTCATTGCCGCCACCTTCTATAAACACATAAATACGAACTGCTTTCTCCAGATGTTAAGAGGACGTATCACACACACTCAACGAACACTACATATAATCACAAACAACTCTTGGTATGGAGCCCAATTCAGCCCTTGTACATCATGAGAAGAGCATCGGGAGTTGACGGTGGGGAGGATGCGATGCTCTAGAGGAACTCTCGCTAACATTGTCAAGACATCATGCCTAAGGAGAAAGGTGAAAATAAGGGCCAGGAAGCTGGTTCTGTCAGAGCCAAGACCCACGCTACGCAAAAGGCCTCCCACAGCGAGATGGGCCCTGCTGAACTTTTGAGTGAACACATGGACTCTTCTGGCAACCCAGTACACGATCCAAGTTGGGGCCCAACAAAACAGTCTGATGAGGATGCCGATTTGTTTGAGGCGATGAATGCGGAGACTGAAGAATTTGAGCATGAGCAAGATTGAGCGAGATTGATTTGATATGGGGGAAGGGGTTGGTCCGAAAATGAAATAATTACATACTAGTACACATTAAGAAGAGAATTAACTACATTTGAAAGCAATCTACTGCAGGTTTCAATATGTTTCAACACATATATGTAGGTTTCAGTCCAAAGCAGAGAGGGCATGTATATATAGTGGAGTTTAAGCGGGTCATTGCTATGGCAACAGCCCTTATAGACGGTGACACTTTGATGTTGTAGAACCTTGGGAAATCATCACCTTTTACTATTATTATCATATTCCCAATTTCAATTTGAATTTCAATCTCGCTCTTTCTTTATTTTTTTTTTATATATCATACATTCTTTCCATCAAATATGCTCTAGACTCATTGTGTTTTACAATGAACTGAACTTCCCAAGGAAACAACGCGCAACAGTACCGACCCCCCCCCCTTTCACTCATTCCAGTCTACATATTCCCTCTCCAAATCTATTTCTTATTTTCCCCTTTGTCAATCCTATTCCATGTAATCAATTTTGCATGTACCACTCTCTTCTTGATCGACGACGCGAGGCCGTCACCGCTTGTGTGCAGCTATTAAGCGACAGCAGTAGGGACATGGCGCTCGATCCGCGCTTCTATCACCACATCGGCCATCCGGGCCCAGGCTCGATATCTTCAGCCGCTTCATCCGACATATCAGCCGCCACAGGAATCACCTCCCCCAGTATTATCTCCACCTCCGCTTCCGCCGCCACTCTCCGGTCCACAGCTTCCAGTCCTTCCTTCCGCGCGCGAGAGGGGTTCGCAATATCTCGTACCAGAGATGGGATGGCTAGTCCAACACCAGGGGGAAATGTGCGCGTCGTCGTACGAGTCCGGAAGTTCTTACCTCGAGGTAGGTGTTATCTGGGAAGGACGCGGGGAGGCGCGAGAACCCGCAAGTGGAGGGCATATTCTGACCTCATCTTACAGAAATCGATCGCAAGGCAGAATGTCTGATTGCGATGGACCCGCGCACGCAGATGACCTGCCTTCAGGCACCGAAACCGAAACCCGGCGATCAAGGAAAACCAAAGTCACAGGCTCGCGGCAAGATCTTGGAAGATAAATCTTTTACATTCGATAACTCCTTTTGGTCTCACAATGAGGAGGATGAGCATTACGCACACCAGGAGGATGTCTACAACTCTCTCGGCGAGGAGTTTTTGGATCACAACTTCGAAGGATACCACACGTGTATCTTCGCATACGGACAGACGGGTTCGGGGAAGAGTTACACCATGATGGGAACACCAGATCGGCCCGGCTTGATTCCTCGAACTTGCGAGGATCTGTTCCAGCGCATTGAAAACTCACCTTCTCCCGATATCAGCTACAACGTCCGAGTGTCTTATTTCGAAGTATACAACGAGCATGTTCGCGATCTTTTGGTCCCGCGAACGGATCCCCCGCACTATCTCCGCATTCGTGAATCGCCGTCAGAAGGTCCATACGTCAAGGATTTGACAGAGGTCACCGCAAGGAACTACACTGAATTGATGAAGTTTATGCGAAAGGGCGATGTCTCACGAACTACAGCTAGCACAAAGATGAACGACACTTCGTCTCGATCTCATGCAGTGTTTACCATCACTTTAAAACAGATCCATCACGACTTGTCAACAGACGAAACGACTGAGCGCACTGCTCGGATTCGATTGGTCGATCTGGCAGGTTCTGAGCGTGCCAAATCTACCGAAGCAACTGGTGCTAGACTTCGCGAGGGTGCAAATATCAACAAGTCTTTGACTACCTTAGGACGTGTCATTGCAGCGCTCGCAGATCCCAAGAAACTCCGGGGTCCACGAAAGGGCAAAGAACAAGTACCATACCGTGACTCGATCCTCACATGGCTATTGAAGGACAGTCTCGGCGGCAACTCCAAGACTGCGATGATCGCCTGTATCGCACCTGCGGACTATGAAGAGACGCTTTCGACTCTTCGTTATGCGGACCAGGCCAAGAATATTCGGACACGGGCACGAGTCAACCAAGATCAAATGTCCGCCGCTGAGCGTGACCAACAGATTGCGGAGATGACAGAAACCATTCGCACCCTCCAACTCAGCGTGAGCCAAGCAGCAGTCAACCAGCGGGCAAGCGAGGCCTCCGATGAAAGGCTCGAAGAGTATCAGCAGAAAGTCGAGAAAATGCAACGCCTCATGGAGGAGAATAAGATGGTCAGTGAATGCAAGATTCGACAACTGCAAACAGAAAACGACGCTTTGCGCATGCATCTGAAGCTAGCGGTTGAGAGTCTCAAGAACCCAATCCCACCCATCACCTTCGAGCAACGAAAGCCTAGCTTTACGTCCCTGCAAGATGAGAACCAGCTGCCCAATCACGATCCAGAAGACCGCGAGGGCTCTCCTTTGGTATCAGATGCCGAATCTGACATGGATGTTTGGGAAGATGACGATACTATCACCGATGATGTCACCGAGCAAGAAGCCGAACAAATGCAAAATCACATGCATGAACTTCTCGGCGACCTGAGTGTCTTCAAGAGAAAGCTGGCCACGGACCATGAACGGTTTCGTCCGATCGAGGAGCATACGACTCGGAAGCGACGTGCCTTGGGAACCATTGTCAGCAATCGTTAATATGTGGATATTATTTTATTTTTATCTTTTGGGTGTACAGGGATTGAATGGTGTTGGTGGCGATCTCTTTGTCTGCTCTTTTGCGGTGCCCTTTGGAATGTTTGAAGTCTTTGTTCGGACTTCGTTGTTTGAATTTGGACCAGACTAGTTTTGGCCTATGTACTTATTTCTGTTCTAGCGAGCCCCTGCGATGAATAATGAGACACTTGATGTTATGCATGTTTCAATGTCAACTACCCTCATTGGGTATCACGAGTTTCTTTCAGGCTGCACTCTTATATGGAGGTCATGTCATTTAATTGGGAGTAGAAAATTATTGCCGTCTGAATCAAGTACCCAACTGAATAGAAGCTCAGCGTTACTCAAAAACAATTCAACAATTATACACATTGTTTATAACGCGCGATGAACCACGAGTTAGGGCTGCGCCGCTCAGTGGGCCGCTTATGGCATCATTTCTTTTTCCGTGAGTCAACCCTCCCTCCCTCTCCCCACCATCTTCGTAGATCCACTCTCACACGAGAATTAATTCACAGACAAGATGGCGGGACCCTCTGATCCAGCGCCCACCGCGCCAGTCTCGACTCCTGCCTCATCGGCACCGGAGCAAGCTCAACCCGCGACCGAAAACACTCCGCAAACTCTCCCGATCCGCGACTCAAAACCCACCCAACCCACCGGAGATGCGCCCGCGTCCACAGACGGCGCCGCAGACAAGCCGCTTAGCCCAGCCGAGCTGAAGAAGAAAGCCAAGGCCGATAAGGCTGCCCGGCGCATCCGAGAGAAACTTGAGAAAGAAGGAGGTCCCGTCGGCAGTACCACTCCCACTCCTGGTGCCGGAGCCCAGGCTCGTCCACCAACTACACCGAAGAAGGATGCTGCTGGCCCTGGCTCTGCACAGAAGGGACCGCGAGCGCCGCCCCCGCGCCGTGGCTCAGGTCCCATCGCGCAAACTGGGTCTGTTCTTGTGGAGCAAAAGAAAAAGAAAGATGATAAGAAGGTTGCCGTCTTTGGACATTTGTACGGACAACAGCGCCGCGTCACTGTCGCTGGTGCTACAAAGGAAGTGCACCCTGCCATCCTGGCTTTGGGTATGCAGTTGATGGATTACACTATCTGTGGCAGCAGTGCGCGCTGCGTCGCCACGTTGATTGCTTTCAAACGAGTATGTTGTTCTCTTGTTTCATGTCAACAAGACACCACCGTGATTATGTATGCTGACAATTCACTTTCTAAAGGTCATTGAATCTTACACAACCCCTATGGGCACCTCGCTGGCTCGCCACCTGACCACACACCTCTCGTACCAAATCACCTACCTCTCGACATGTCGACCCCTCTCCATCAGCCAGGGAAATGCCATCCGTGCTTTGAAGCTCTTCATCGCTGGCATTGATCCCTCTACCCCCGAGGCGAGCGCCAAGATTTCACTCTGCGAGTACATCGACAGCTTTATCCGTGAGAAGATTACCGTCGCCGATCAAGTGATTGCAGACAGTGCAGCACAGAAGGTCCAAGACGGCGACGTGATCGTGACATTTGCCGGCAGCAGCATCGTTAAGCAGACCCTTTTGTTAGCACACAACCAAGGCAAGCGATTCCGCGTCTCAATCATCGACTCACGGCCCCTCTTCGAAGGCAAAAGCCTCGCCCGCGATCTCGCCAAGAGCGGGCTCGACGTCCAATACTCCCTCGTCCACGCCATTACCCACGCAATCAAGGATGCCACAAAGGTCTTCCTCGGCGCCCACGCTATGACCAGTAACGGTGGCTTGTACTCCCGTGTCGGCACCGCCCTTGTCGCCATGTCCGCCAAGGAGCGCGCCAGTGGCGTCGAAATCCCTGTCATTGTCTGCTGTGAGACAATCAAGTTCACCGACCGCGTCGCCCTCGACAGCATCGTCGTTAACGAGATCGCCGATGCCAACGAGCTGCTACCCATGAGCAGCCCCGTCTCCCTCGTCGTCCCCGACCCGGCAGATGCCTATGTGCCCCCTCCGCCTGAGAATAAGAAGGGTGGAAACCGCACCCCGGCTCCCGAGCCTCCTGTTACCCCCCACAAGAACTCTTCGTCGCCTCTTGCGAACTGGCACAACACTCCCAATTTGCAGCTGCTGAACATTATGTACGATGTTACGCCTGCGGAATATGTTGACATGGTTATTACTGAGATGGGCAGTCTACCTCCTAGTGCTGTTCCGATTGTCCACCGTATGGTGACAAACCTGTGATGTGTTAACTTCTTCGCTTTTACTCTGCAACATGGTCATGAATCTGGAGCGTATGCAACCTGTAATCTAAATTAAAAGCAATGAAAATGGTTCCGACTGCCCACGCGTCGTGATTTCCAGGTCTTTTTTTTTTCTTTTCTCTTTCTTATCCTTCTCTTCTTATGGGTCCCTTCTGAATGACATTTGTCCTAGTTTATCTAACCATGCAGGTGTTACTAGGATATTTTCGCATTTTTTTATATTCCAGTGTTGTTTTATCGACGGATTGTGGGTTGGAATGCATTTGCCCATCCCGACATGTGGTGATGTTTGTCGGAACAGGAATAAATAGGCAATAGATTCTCTTTTACGTATTATGGTTTGCAGATAGTGGTTGCTATCTTCGCTTGCTTGTAAACGTACTATGTATATACTACTACCTAACAGTGCCAGGCTATTTGTATACTGCCAATCAAACACCGTGGGGAGTATAAAGATTTGCATGTCTTCCCTCTTGCCATTAATATATCTGTTCGGTAAGATTTCAAGTTCACCCTAGTCTCTATGGAGTACAATACAATCTATATGCATGTAAATTGACAATATATGTGCATGCATGAAGATATTGGAGTGGATGAAGACATTTCCAAGGTTCCCTATACAAACTGAAAGGAGCCGCTAAATTTGCCAGGAATGAACCTCGCGAGAGAATAATATAAATACAACAAAGCAGCTGTGATTCTGAGTTTCTTTGTCTTCCTGGACACTTCAAAATTAAATAATATAGTATGTAGTGGTATGAGTTATTGATATTTCCAGGTTACCTTATGTCAGGAGCCTCTTTTCCGGATAAACCATCCAACTCGGATTATATATAATCCGAGTCGTGGGGGTATAAAAAAGCCCCACTAGTAGATCGCAGGCCCACTTTTTCTTTCTTCCCTTTCTTCCCCAGTCTCATTAGAATGTAGTATGCTATAGAGGGATCGAGGGCTTTTGACTTTAACACCAATTTTTGTCTCTCGTGGCTTGGGTCGCAAGGGCTGTCCCGCTGGGCTTACACTACCCCCAGGTGGCTTGAGCTGCACTGTGCCATTGGGCTTACACTGACCCCAAAGGGCGCGACCACCTTTTCATCAACTGTTCGGCTTGTCCGGGCGCTTGGAGAAGAGTTGTTTGTACTGTCGTATAATAGCAACGCGTTCTCTGTCGGTACCTTGTTAGAACAGAACTGGCCCGCATCGCGTGCACAAACCACCCCTGAGTCTCTGCATAGTATAACCCCGTTTCCGTCGTGTCTACATCTACAGCCTCTTGGCGTGTGCTCGTCTTGTGACAATTTCAACCTCAATGAGCTTTCCCACGACCTTGATCACCTCGATCACCCCGATCGCCTCGACCTTGTTATCCCGATCTCAAACTCTCGAAATAAGCCCTTTGGCCTCATCAGTGAAGGCTTATCCTCTCGATAATTATGCAGTCGCTGATAGGACCCCTTTTCATAACAGATTTAACCATGGCTTCGCCCTCTGCTTCCATTTACCCGTGATCGTTCGCAAAGACCCGCAACACCTCAATTTCCTATTTCATATCAGTCGAGTGTCTCATCTCTGGCCGCCCGCGTGTGCCTTTGCATTTATCTTCCACAGATCGTCTGGCCATTTCCCCCTCTGTCTTCTCGGTGTTTCGGCACAGCCACAAGAATGGCAGTTTCCATTCTTCACTCTCTGTGCATCTGGATGCCGTCGGTGTTAAGCATATCCGATGGATGTTCAAAGAGGAACGAGACGACTCCTGCACAAGGCTTGAGGAAGCTGACGGGTTTGTACCTTTCCTCGACATCGAACAGGCAGCCTTGGGTTACTTTATCGACTACCAAGGGCCAGCTGCTGATTGAACTTGCCATTGGTGGTCTTCTCGAGAAGCCAGTTTCCATCTACTCAAGCAATAGTGTTGCTATTGAACTGGCTTCAACCCCCCTAATTCCATGTGACCACAAGGAATACTCCCATTCAATTCCATCGCCTTGGGTATGAAATGATTGATGGTATAACTAGTTGTCTTCGTGAAGAATGCTACTACAAAGATGGCTGCATGTAGTTTGGCAACGCTCTTGGGCCTGTTTAAGGGATGGATTATGTGTATGTATCGATACAGAATACTAATGAAAGACATATTTGCCATGTAAATGGAAGATTTCATGGTTTTTGGTTGATTTTCTCATGTGATGTTTTCTCAATACTAGATCGCCTTCTCACAGTGGGAAGAGCATATGTGGTTATGTATATAATCGTCTTTGTTTTTCTATAGATAGTTGCTTTTCATCCCTCCCTCTACATATCTACATATTTAAATCTCATTTTGTAGCAGTTGTAAAAGTAGTTACCTTCAGACTCCATAACGATCAGCCCAGCCTCATAGTCCACAGAGATCTCTTGATAACCATGGATGGACTTGGCCTATGATTATATCATCTACAACCCACGTGATCCTGGCGGTGTATACAATGGTTATTCTGCCATCAACAACCATGCCGATAAGCCATAACTGGTGAGCTTCCTCGAACAAGTCCCTTGACAGAATATTCTCACATCCCTCAAGATCTCGATAAGAGGATCAAAAGTCCCTCAAAATGGTAAATACACAACCATAACCTCCAGAATTTCAGGCCACAAACCTAACACCACACCACCAGAGCAAAGACTCCTCCGCCTCATATCTACACATGCACCAACCACGGCTAGCAGACCTCTTCGAAGAATTTACACGCCCACACACCTCAACAGCCACCAACTCAACAACAGACCCCCACAACGCCAACAGCGCCTCCGCCGCAAACCGCGAAGCAGCAAGCACGGCCGCAAACGCCATACCATACGGCTCGACCTCTCCCTCCACAATCCCCTCATACCTACCAATCGAAGACATCTACGTGGCGCCGCAATACCAGCCCCCGAACCCTGAAGACGAGGACGATGTCGTACCAGATCAGCATGCGGCGTTCGGCATTACCCGCGCTATGGAGCGGAGACGGGATACTGTGTGGCGCGATCTTGGTCTTGAGGCGCTCGTTAATGGTGAAGGGCATGGCCCTGATGCTGGCCCTTTGACTGGTCCTGGAGGTGCTGGTGCTGCCGGGGCTGCGACCTCTGGGCCTGGAGCTACGCTGCGGGGTAGTGGGGGTGGTGCGGCGGTGGCCGGGGCGCCTGTTATTAGGGTCAAGGATTCTGGGCGAAGGATGGGTGGGCGCAGGGTTATTGGGTTGCGGTAATGGATATCAAGGTTTACTGAAACTTTTGCGGGGTTGCCTTTCACTAGGGTTGGTGCCGCGAGCTTTCTACCTATGTACCTGTATGGGCAGGTAAATGGGTGTCTTGTGTTACTTGCATTTTTCTTTTACTGGAGCTTTTTTTTGGAGGGGGCTGGATAGCCTCGTTATGATACCCACGTTGGATGTATCCTTATATATCCTGAAGATCATTGATTCGTTTCCATTTGCGATTTTGTTCCAATAATCGCCAATATCAAATGGCTGCAGACCTAGTTGAGTCTGAGCTTTAACGCCGCGCGTAATGCGATATGATTATACGTTCCCCTAGATACGATTGATGTCGACCCGAGCCCGCTCGTACAGCTTGTGGCCCAGCTGTTTCTGTTCGCGCTCGTCCTCTGCCACCAGTCGGGGGTGGACGCCCATTTTGGCATATGACCCTGCGGCGCGACGCTTTGATAGGGTGCCTGGGTTGATGACTAGCACACTGTCGACAACCTGTATAAATATCAAGGTTAGAACTGTTGACGGTAGTTGGGAACAAAAAGACTGGGCTAGGGGTAACATACCTTTACGAAAGGCGGCAGCATACTAGGCACAATTAAAATATCAGGACGGACATTCCACCACTCTCCCAGTTTCATGTAGGGCAGGTCCACCATAGCGCCTGTAGCCAGGCTACCTTCGGACCCGGGCTTGGGAAGATTTGACCGCGCGGTCGGAGGGAACAAGGGGAAGAAATGGCGTTGCTCGACGAGATATTTGGGTAGACGGGTGAGCAAGTTGCCCTCTGCGGGCCGACCATTCAAGACCTCTTCGCGGCGAAGCTCGGAGAGCACATCGTGTGAGCACATTCCAATAACGCATTCGTTGAACGATAATGTGACGGGATTCGAGACAATGCGAACCTGCTTGGGCAGACCAAGGTCCTTTTTGGGAAGCTGCTCCTGGGGCCAGGAGACGTGTCGGCTGAGTGCATCGCGCACAGACGGAACCATCACGATCGTGATGCTTGGGACGGCGGCTGCAAGTCGTGCCAGTGGCACCGAAATACAGTGCCGGAACATTATGGACAGTGTAGCTGTGTCCGGGTCGAGGCCCTTGATATCTGGGAGATCAAAGTCGCCCGATGCAAGAAGAGGGTGCTCAATGTCCAGGAACGGTCCCATCAGCACCAGACTATCGGCGTAGCTTTCGGCTGCCTTCTGGCATAGTTCCTGCAATGGCTCGAAGTCTAGGTTGTCGTCCGCTGTATATGGCCCGGCTGCAACAATGATATTCAGCGGTGGGTTTGCATCTCCGTCAAGTCGCTCGTTGATGTTGTCTAGCGCTACAGCTGAAGATGCGGCTGGTGGCAATAGAGGAATTGGGAGTACTTCCTTGACAGTGAAATATTCACCAGAAGGGTTGATTCCTCGGAGAGCCACGATTTGGCCCGGGAAGAAGTTCACCGAGGGTACGGAATCCACCTTCAAGGGGACTCGTCTGCCGGCTCCGGTGCGGCGCGAAGTCTCGAGTACGAGGGAAGCTGGGTTCAATTTCCCCTCGAGACTGTCAGAAGCGATGCGTCCAACAGCAATAATCTCGCTTGTGCTCTGTATGGCTGCACTCCCGAATGTAATTTCGTCTGAATTGAATTCCGCCTGGAATATAGTCGCGAACTCGTCGATACGATCATCCAGAATCTCCGATGCTTCTGACAATTTCATGCCCATGGGCTTGTAGCCAAACTTTTTGAGGTCCGTATTCGCGGTGGGCTTAATGCGTGGCTCGGAAAATGGCGCCATTGGGGTTTCTGGCAAGGATAGGTGCGCATTGAGGGTTTCCACCGTCTGGCCAGGGTTGGGTCGATCGGAGAAGGAAATTGCTCTGTTCCTGATGTCAGCATCTTTAACACATCCTATACTCCCGAGAAACACATACTGCATTCCATCGCCAGGCGTTCCAGTGGGCGTTTTTGTGCCGGCTTGTGATCCAAACTTCTCGAACTTGCTGACTCTTGGTGTAGCGGGAGAGGTGAATTCGGCCTTGCGCTTTGCGGATCCAAATCCATTCCCAGTTCGACCATTCGAGGCAGTTGGTGTCAATTGATCGAACATCCCAAACATATCGCCGCCAGCTGCGGCCGCGCCCCGCGGAGTTGCCGTGTTTGCGCTTCGTTTTTCGGTGTGGCGGCCAGCCTTGTCACGACTTTCACGCTCCAAAGCTTCTTGGACATCTTGCTTAAAGCCTCGAACTGTTTGCATGGTTAAGGTCACCCCCTCGCCCATCTTCATGCTGTATGATTCCCATTTGTAGAAGAGCTCCTCCGCGGGGATCGAATGCACCCGTAGCATGGAGAGGAGCTCGGCAAGGATATCTTTGGGGATCCCATCGGGGAATGAGCCCGCAAAAATCTCATTGAGCTCTCCCTCAGCGTCCATTGTGGCGGGATGTGTATCGTGGAAGGGCAATGGACATTGAAAGTGCAGATACGCGCAAGACGCGTGAGACCGTGTCGCTGACCTAAGCGGCCTAAAGGAGTAATATTATTCGAGCATTTGACGGGAGTGGACCTGTCGATCGCAGGAATTGGTCAATTGATTGCCCCTAAATTTATTCTTCATTCTCTAGATTTCCACGTGTCATTGTATAGTCTATAAATTTAGATATCATTCAAGATCATGTCCAACTCTGAACAAGGCGCTGCTGCGCATGCGCCCACCAATGGCGATACTGTGTCCGATACGAACATACAGACACCGGTCGAATCAGCCCCCGTGAACGCTCAGGGCGAGCCTACTTCAACCGCGAAACCAATTGACCTCGAGCTACCGACCTCCGCTGCAGACGGTCTCATCCAGAAGCCTTTCGGTAAGCCGCTGGACACAGCCAAGCCAACACCACCCGCGGAGCTTACTCCGGAACAACAATCCAAGTACGAGGCTGTGTTGAAGTCTGCTTCATCATGGACCACAGTCGCTACCAAGGCCGAGAAGAATGCCCCGACGTCTCCCATAACCGAGGATGAGAAGATGTGGTTGACCCGCGACTGTCTTCTGCGCTACCTACGCGCGACCAAGTGGGATGTCTCCGAGGCGGAGACACGGCTCCAGAGCACCCTCACATGGCGCCGCGAGTACGACCTGAAGAAATTGACACCTGAGTATATTTCAATTGAGAATGAAACGGGCAAGCAGGTCATTTTGGGCTATGATATCCACGGACGCCCATGTCTGTATCTCCTGCCCTCCAACCAGAACACGGAGAAGAGTGACCGCCAGCTCGAGCATCTTGTCTTCATGCTGGAGCGGGCCATTGATCTCACGGGACCTGGCCAAGATACTCTTGCTCTAATTGTCAACTTCAAAGAGACAAAATCTGGCCAGAACGCAAGTCTGGGTCAGGCCAAGCAGACGCTCGGCTTCCTGCAAAACCACTACCCTGAGAGACTCGGTCGGGCACTGGTGATCAACGGTTAGTGATTTCATATTCCAGACTATCTTATGACAAGTTACTAATTTCCTACCATAGTGCCCTTCGTCATCTGGGGATTCTTCAAGTTGATCACACCCTTGATTGACCCCAATACTCGACAGAAGCTTAAGTTCAATGAGGACCTCCGTCAACACGTCCCACCTAGCCAACTGATGAAGGCTGTGGGTGGTGATGTCGAATTCCGCTACGACCATGCATCCTACTGGCCTACTTTGAACCAGCTGGCTGACCAGCGACGTGAGGCTTACCGTGAACGCTGGGTTCAGGGTGGTAAGCAGGTCGGCGAGTTTGAGAACTACCTGAAGGGCGAGAACGTTCCTAGCCTGTCTCAGACTCAGGTTGAGGCCAAGGCCAGCGAACAGGCTTGAAGGGGACAGCATATCATTTTGCGCCTATATTGGTATACTCGTCATTTTGGTCGCCATTTTTTCTTTTCTATTGGTCAATAGCCGGCATTTTCTCACAGCGCTGGGGTGATTTACTGTTGGATTCTTTTACATATACCGCTCTGTTTCGAGCCACCTGTTTATAGACATGTCAATACCTGTCAATACTCAAGCGATAGAGTACCGAATTAATTATAGTACCTAATCTTTTTTTTTTTCAGCCTTCCTTGTTTCCGACTCACATACACGCCAATCTAGATCGCTTTGGAGAGAAGATAGAAAAATAGTGATTGATATTAGTGAGGCCCATACCTAAGTTGAGGCTATGTAAGGAGTAGTAAATGTCGAAATCATAGCCCAGCAACAAAATCCGAGCCAAGACGACCCATGCACGCACCAAGGCACCGGAGTTGAGCAAATCACCGAAAGTTATATAGACAACGTGCGAAGAAAAAGGCCTTGGAGCGAGCGATTTGTCTTACGTGAAAACATCCTAATGATTTTATTGACCAGAACCAGTTGGAACGCAAAAGTAGATCATTGTGGCATAACGCTAAAAATAAACAGGAATAGCTAGATGCAGTCGCCGTCTATATTTCCAATCCCAACATCAGCATCTCTCATCCTTATTCTCTTCTATCAGATACCGTACTCCAGACCAACCCTTTTCATCAAGCTCCAATGAATTGGCGCCATTGTATCCTTGGAATAATGGATATCACCACTCGAATTCCTGCGTTGTAATTTTAGTCAAGTTTCTCCCTAATGGGATTATCATTAGCTTACCTCAGTGTAGAGTGTTATGGATGGTCCGCCATTGAGCAACTCATTGTTAACAGCCTCCCGTGTTGTACTCATAAGTTCGCTAGGACCACAAGCACCAACAATGACGCGGTCATCTAAGTTTCCGCTTCCAGTGGCAGCAGCCGCGATCAAGTTGCCCATATTTGGGCGCCCTGGCAACATCTGGTTGACCGAAGAAGAAATATTGTCTGTGGGCTGTTGCTCAACGCCTTTCTCAGGGTCATTCGTTGAAAAGACCAGAGAGGGTTGTGCTGGGACGACTACATTATCCTTTACAGATACCTTTTCTGACAAAGAGTCTGGGGATGTGGGTGACGATGCGCCGGACAGGTCAGTCTGGCGGGTGACGTAAATTTGCACATTCACTTCTGGGTGGGACTGAAGTTGTTTGAGCTCTTGGGCGAACCATTCGAGACTCTCTGTGGGACAGGGTTAGTTGGCGAGTATATAAACATTGTTTCCTTGTCAGCCTTTAGCGTACCTTGGTGTCTCACTATCCAAATAAAGTCGATCGACTTCACTGCCTTCTTAGATGCCTCGATCAGGTCTAGTGCAATAGCAAATGTGAAGCTAGCACCACTGCCACCGGCAACAAGAACAACTTTGTCAAACACTTTGAAGTTGGGGACTTGACCATATGCACCGTCGACGGAACAGCGTAGAGATTTCCCAGGGGAAGCCTGGGCGGCTTTATATAAATCCCGCGTAAAGCCATCGTACACTCGAATCACGAACTCGGATGGGTTCGAAGACAACAGAGTGAACGGATGGCTTTCAACCCAGCGGATGGCAGGAACCCACAAGAATGCATGAGAACCTGGAGTGGAGTGCATGCGACGGCTGAGTTTCACCCGAATAGCATTGTTGGGCAAAGCCGTGACAGTGAGAGAATTTCCGAAGAAGTTCCAGAGTATTTTTGCGCTGCGGATGATGCGGTCCATGACCCAAAGACAGGCAGTGAAAATGACGATAATCACTGAGTGGGTTGAGAATTTCGGACGATGCATTCCGACTGTGATCATAATCAAAATGAACATGATTATGTGCAGCATATAGAAGACTGTAGATGTTAGAAGTGGAAATTATAGTAGGATATGAAGGAATGACCCACACTCATAATACCCTCGCATGAAGTATGTGATAGTTGAAAAGCCAATGATGACCATAGCAAAACCTGCAATTGCACCGGCGAAATTGTCTACTTCTTCCATTTTGGACAAGCTCCCACTCTGTGACCAGGCAGATAGGTACACGGTAGCATGTATGACACTGGTGAAGATGCAAGTGTAACCGGCAACCTTGTGTAGCGGGCGGAGTTTTTCATAGGATGTGGCTGTCAAGGGCGCGACGGGCGTATTCTTCAAGGCCAAGAAGACCAAAAGCACCAAGTTTGCAACTGAAATCCTGTTTATTGATACTTGTCAGTTTCTATACCGCAGGAGTAGAATGTATCTGGAACACATACCAGCCAAGTCGTTTGGCAACCTAGGGATTTGTCAGTAAAAGCATATACCAAGGCCAGGGAATGAACGAGGTCAGCTCACATAGGTGATATTTGCAACGTCAATATTTGTCAAAGTGAGAATCAAGTTGATAGCCCAGTAGATGATATACAGAATAGAACGGTCTGTCCTTAATCCCATCGTTGAACTAGAAAGAAAGCATCTGACTTGTCTGTTCGATTCAGATAATCAGCGTTATTCTTAGCCCATAGTAGCAATGAACATACCTAAACTTCCGAGTCAACGTGGGATGATTCTTCCTTCGGCCATAATGAAAGTGAATCACACTTGACCAGTGGTATACGGCAAAAAGAACCATGATTACACCAATAGAGATGGCGAGATACTTATCACTCCACACATTGTTAGACAGGCGCAATGCCTTGTCGGCAGCCTTTGCAGCAGCCTTCGCAGCCTTTTCGGCTTTGGGCTCACTCATCCTAACGATTGCAGACAGACTCAACGTGGAAGCTTGAAAGGAAAATCTCCAGTATCAACACAACCTGACCGGGAGGTCAATTATTAATCTTACTTCCTCTCATTGGAACTACACCGGAGAAATTTGTGCCAAGAGCACGAGGACGAACAAGGCTCCACTACTGCTCAGTATACGTACTCGGCCTACTTCCGTGTTTCATAGGTTAAAGACTACGTCAAGCGGAGCATTGCCTATATCGTCATGTCCCGAGGACCGTTCTTATTCCTAGTTAGGAAATATAACTAGAATATCATATGCAGCGTACAAACGCCAGTTGAAAGGTAGAACGGGGATACCGAAAACGGTTGAAGGAGCATTGGTTTTTTTTCCCCCAATCTCAAACAAATAAAACCATTCACTGCCGGTTATTCTACGGTTCTTCAACGGTTCATCGACGGTCCTTCAGCGGTTGCTCAGCGGATATTTAGCGGACGTTTAGCGGTGCTTTGGCGGTCGTCCAGCTGTAAATTTGTTGTCGGTAGGCCTGCACAGAACAAACGGCTAATGAATAATTGCTATATATTCAGTGGTTGTCCAAATGTTTTCTATAACCATTTTCTTCCGTAAAATGTGTAGTTACTCTTCTCACGTTCTGATAGGGCCGGAATGAAAGATATGTACGCTTCGGTCATTGGGCAGCATCAAGTCTTGGCATTTCGTGCGTTCTCGCTAGCTAAGAAACTACCTGGCTAATATGAAGTGAATTGCGAGTCACATTGGCTGTAAAAGCCGTGAAAATTTTTTATCGTGTGCCTAGATGCTATAAAGGGTGGGGGCGTCCATGGGTATGAAAACTCAAATTTTAAATTTATCTAATCAATCAGATAAAACGCTTTCTGGCATCTGATTAAAATTGCTGCCGACGATTTACCTAGTTTCCTATCTTTCCATAGAAGTTTCGGTGGCGTTAATTGTGGAACACGGAGATAAAGGTGTCAGCAGTGTGCATCATAACCCTTGGCATGGCAGAGTAGTATATCATTTTCACGCAGAAGGCCATATAAACCTCCTGGCTGGCAGTGGTAAAGTCACAAACTGTAGAATAACTAGTCGGGATGATTTCCCTGAGATACAAACTAGGGAATTGACGCATGGTACCCTATGCAGTTGATGAAAGCTCGATGTGTACAGGTTAAACCGGGGCTTTAAATTACAGGGTCCGATAGACAAATTTTTTCCTTCGTTTCCGAATGGGTTGAGCGGGGACGTACGTAAAGCCACCGTATTATGATAAGATTATCAATCAGTTAAATACTAATAGCCCTGGAGTCCACATGTCTTGTACTAGTGCGGGGCAGAAAATTCCACAATGTAGGTAGGATCCCTGTGGGAAGTAACCCTATGGGTTGATGTTTCGGATCCTTCACTTGGCTGGTCAAGTCGTGAGAAAAATTCATGTCTTCAGAGCGCATTTAGTGAGACCATCTGCTCCCAAGAAGCCTTGTATTAAATAAATTAGAGAAAGCATTTCGACTACGTTTTGACCCATGGAACATACATAGGTAGGTAGGTATGGATTTGGCTGCTCCGGTGGGGAAGTACACGCTCTGTCCACCGAGACACCAAGACTTCGGGAGACCCTGCATGAAAGCTTAGTGCCGCTTGGCAGAAACGGTATAAATTACTAGTTCAATATCTGAAAATACTTCAAAATATGTAATTCGAAATAATTCAAGTTTTTCTAATTTACGAAAATTAAACCTTAAAAAAGCTCCTCGTTTTCGTTTCCTCCGGCCCTTTCGCCCAATGACCCTGCGTTCGCCCAGTGGCCCCGCTGAAGTCTCTCCTCTCGCCCATATAACCCCCTCCGATATTGGAACTGATCTATCCGTCTCGACTGATTAAATCTAAAGAGCTGAAACACCAGTCTCTGCACGTTTCTCCGAAACGGGGACGGTCGTATCAACGGGTGCGGTTGTCTCCACGGGTGCTGTCGGATCTTCATAGGGACGGCGCAGAATAAAGGCTCTGGCTCTGGCCTTGGCTCTTGCGGCTCTGTTCATAGCTGGGTCGATGACAGGAATAGCTCCGCGCTTCTCACGGTAGAACATCAGCCCGTAGCCGATTATGACACAGATCCAGTATAAGTTGTACGCAATCACGGAGCCATAGTCGGCGGAGTTGGTCCAACCAAGAAGCGCGTTGAAGATACCCCAACCGCCGCCACCTCCTAGCTCAGGGTTGCAGCAGTTCACGTGCCAGACACTTTGACGGATGTCGTAGGATCCGGCACCAGAGCCAGTCTCCGACGCGTCGCCTCCGATAATATTGTTCCAGGCATTGTTTTCCAAGTACCAGACACCACGCGAGAAAAGACCGGCGGCAACGAGGTAGAGGAAGCAAGTGGAGATAATCAAGAATATCTGCATCGAAGTCTGTCGTCCACCTCTATCGGCGTGTTAGCCCTGTATCTTTCTCAAACGCAATTGAATCCACATACCGGTAGATAACATAGCCCACTGCGATACCGGCCAAAAGGCCGCAGACGACGGCCAAGGGGAAGGAGGTGGCAGGAAGCCCTAATCCAACACCACCGACATAGACAACGGCCTCGAGACCCTCACGGAGAACGGTGATAAATGGCAGGATAAACATAGCATATTTCTCCAACCATCTCTTGACGCGACCCTTCTTTGTCTCATTAGGATCATGCTCTGTTTGGAGTGCCTTGGCGAGCTTGACACGCCATTTGTCTTGAAGTTTAGACACGCGCAGCAGGGCGGCACCCATAATCGTGATAATGATCGATGCGATGATTCCCAGAACACCTTCCCAAATATCCTCAGTGCTGGAGAAGGTATCTGTTCCGAGGCCGTAAAAACCACCGATCATGCCTGCGCCGACTGCAAGACAAATAAATAGTCCTAAGCCGCATCCCAGCCAAACCTATTTCCTTTTAGCTTATGAACTTCAATGGCATTGGGAGAGTCGGTCACACATACTTGTTTCACCAGTCTTTTATATGTTGGGCGATCACTCTCGTAGAGCGACTGCTTCAAGAAAGCCAGTAGAACTGACACAACCACCGTCGTCTCGAGACATTCTCGAAAACAAATAAAAAACACTGAATCGAGTTGATAAGCAATTGTGTTTTCCAAAAAGCAGTGCATGAACTATACCGGTGACAGCAAAAACCTTGTTGCTACCCATGATGCTCGATATGTATGACTTTGAAGGAGAAGAGATTCAAAGAATCTTAAGTCACTAGAAAGAAAGTCAAGGAGCACCTGGATAAGGCCGCTTGTAACCCGGTTACCGAAACATATTCTCTGTATTGTTGGAATTTCAAAATTCAAAATTACATGGGCTATGACCTCCCAAGGTCTTTTGAACAAGCGTTTGACGACCCACTCTGTATTTATCCGGTTGAGCTTGGCTTCTTGTAAGCTCACCCGTATCCGTATAGGAAGCTTTTCTTAAGCGTTTAGCGTTATGATTGGCGGCAGTGGATATGTCTTAAAACTTGTACCATCACATGTTCGAGGATTCAGCCACCTGAGTTCTTGACTCGCAAATATACCCCGCCAGAAGAGATAACGATCATACCATGTTCTCCCAATTTGGCAGGTGAGCAGAGGTTTGTGACTCTTTGATTCGCCTACGATTGATAAAGCAGACCCCATTCCGCTTTATGACTCTCCTCCACCAGGGTATACCAGGAAATAAACCAATACAAAATTGACAACCACCCACGTGGATATACAATAGACTTCCGGGTTACATCTGATTAGGATGAAAATTCCTTCCAGGGTTCAAAGGTTCCCACCTGGGCACGGTCGGAAGAAGATTGATTAAGATATTCGGGAAGGATTAGCTTTCCACTTATCAATCTTGTACTGCGCTAGCATTGTTACAAGCTTCCGTTCCAAAGCTACCTAGTCTTTTTTGTTCGCCCTCTCTTTTCGTCCGGAATCCGGAAATTCTTCTCCTACTTCCTCCCTGGCGCAACCAGGCGAAATCTCAAAGCATGGCTATTTTTCATGGAATGCTGATTCGCCTTACGACAGTACTACTTCTTGTGCAGTACTGTCAAGCGAAGACGGTGAATCTGGATTTCAATGTCACCTGGGTCAATGCAAACCCCGATGGCCTCCATGAGCGCAAGGTGGTGGGGATCAACGGCCAGTGGCCGCTACCTGTCATTGAGGTGGACAAGGGCGATCGCCTGATTGTCAATATGTATAACGGGCTTGGGGACAAGGAGACCTCCATCCATTGGCACGGCATGTTCCAAAATGGTACCAATAACATGGATGGTCCGTCGATGGTTACCCAATGCCCAGTCGCTCCTGGTTCCTCCATTACCTACAACTTCACGATCCCCCAAAATGGTACTTATTGGTACCACTGTCATACCGACGCCTGCTACCCCGACGGCTATCGACAGGCTCTGATTGTGCACGACGAGGACGCATATTTCAACGACATGTATGATCATGAAGTTACTGTTACGATGAGTGATTGGTACCATGAGCTTGTTGAGGATATTCCGTTCATTCGCGTTGAAAACCCGACGGGAGCTGAGCCTGTTCCGGATTCTTTTCTCTTCAATGACACTTTGAACACAAACATTCCTGTCGAAGCCGGAAAGACCTATCTAATGCGATTGATCAATATTGGTGCATTTGTGGCGCAGTATTTCTACATCGAAGATCATACTTTCCGCATTGTTGAAATCGATGGAGTATACGTTGACGCACAAGAGACCGATACACTTTATATCGCCGTTGCGCAACGTTATGCCATCTTGGTCACCATGAAAAATTCTACGGATAAAAACTATCCGATCGTGACGGTTGCCGACTCGCTTTTACTAGATGTAATCGAGCCTTCTCTTCAGCTCAATCAAACCAACTGGCTCGAGTACAATAGCAGTGCGGCGCACCCGCAAGCTGTGATGACGGTGGATGTTGCCTCCGATCTTGTTCCATACGATGACATGAAGCTTGTTGCTCACGATCGGATGGAGCTTCTCCCAGACCCTGATATGATCGTTCAGGTCGATGTTATTATGGACAACCTGAACGACGGTGCAGGTTATGCATTCTTCAACAATATCTCCTACACGAGGCCTAAGGTCCCGACATTGTACACCGTCCTCACATCCGGGGAATACGCCACAAACCCGGCGGTCTACGGAGAATACACACATCCGTTCATTTTTGAGCACAACGCTGTCATTGAGGTCGTCCTCAATAACCTGGACGGCGGTTCGCACCCCTTCCACTTGCACGGGCACAACTTCCAACTCGTCAGTCGCACTCCGTCATATGGTCCTTCTTTCAATGACTACGCCGACGGTGACCCACTCCCTTACAATGCCACCGAGAATCCCTCCAGTAGCTTCCCGAAATACCCTGCTCGCCGAGATACCTTCGTCGCACCACCCCAGGGTAACTTTGTTGTCCGGTTCGTCGCCGATAACCCAGGTGTTTGGTTGTTCCACTGCCACATCGATTGGCATATGTCACAGGGCTTGGCGATGTCATTCATCGAAGCCCCGAAGCAGCTCCAACAGCAATTGTCGCTGACAGAGAGCGAAATTAACATCTGCAAAGCTGCCAACATGTCCTACGAGGGAAATGCTGCCGCTAACACGGAAGATCTGCTCGATCTAACCGGTGAAAACAAGCAGCTTCCGTGGCTACCTGCCGGATTCACGGCGAAGGGAATTGTCGCAATGGTTTTCTCTTGTGTGTCCGCTTTCCTTGGTATGGCGTTCATCACCGTCTACGGTATCTCAGGCATCCAAACATCGAAGGAGGAAACTGCTGTGGTTACCGAGCGTGAGGGATTGTGAGTTCCTTTTGGGTTTTTGGTGTACTTTAATTTATATATTTATCTCGCTTAAGCGGATATAAATTTGCATTCTCCTTGAAATTTATCTGCTGGTTGTGAACTCTTGCGGCATGTGGAACATAAAAAGCCCATTGTGAATACATATATTGATTACTAGTTATTTTCCAATACTGTAATCTGTGTCATGTTAGATACAATGTTGCCATTATGCTCAAAATGTTCATGCCAAACAAGAATACAACGCTTTAATCCCGTTATACATTCGATGCCGGACAATACATCAACCGACGAGGATTTCATAGATCAAGCTTGGCTAATGAGCAGCGGTTGTTAATCCCGGCCCCATATAATAAAATCTACAGTGTTCTTCCCTGTCTTCTCTCAACTCTAATTTCTGTCTTCCATTCCTTCTCCCCGGTTTCCCGGCTTAGGTTGAGGTAAATCACGTCTTGTACAATGTACCTCTAACCAAGCCTGTATTCTCTAATGCTTCAACAATAAACTAGAATTTTAGTATATATTTCCTAAAGGGAAGGTTACTGGAGAAGAGGGGAGGAGACATCTGGCTGTAACCAAGAACCCCTCACGGTGTCTCCAATATCGATTCCAAAATTGTGCCTAGGGGCTAAAGATGGAGGTGTCTTAACGATTGATTCTAGATCTAGGCAACGAGAGGGAAGTTAGCGACATCAAGTACAAACATGTTGGCTGAGTTAACTTTATGTCGTGATGCATTTCATAATGAGTTACCATCGCCAAAACACATAGTAAATGTGATAAATTAAAACTTGATATCTCAACAACGGTGGTTTATTGGAACTGTTCTGTTTAGCCTAATGGTTTCCATGTGATATCTGGTCACTTTAGGGAGCTTCGAGAAATTGAATGATTTGTTGATTGAGACATATATATATATTTAGATTCCAACGATGTAATATGACAACAATTAATCTAAGTGTTCAATTTCTTCAAAATTGATATATGCTGCTACAAATGTTTATTAATAGCTATCTACCAATAGAGGAAATTGAATTAAGTTATCGTGGTTGAAACATGAAGCTGTACTCTATCGCATTTACTACGTGTTTTGGAGATTGTCTACTTAATTGCTGCCCACGGCCTATCTGAGTGCTCGATCGCCATCCCGCCCTCAGAAGTTCAAGGGTTTGGCAATGGTCAGTTCAGTCCAGTTTTAGGAGCAGTACTCTGGATTGGTGATCCTGAAAATCCAGACCAGCTCATGCCCTTGGGAGCGCCCAGTGAGCTGCTGATTGAACCAAGCTGTGATGATCAACAGCTTACCAACAGCTTACATCCACACTGAACATATCTTAGCCACTGGTATCTTATTTTATCACTTTGACGGCAATGCAATGATCACTTGGGTGGTGGGTTGGCCTGCCCTCTCTGTTCTGGCTACAGCACATGGTACGTAATCACAGTCAGTCCCCGGGGCCCAGCTCGCTGGTCCATACCAATAGCTCTGGTAAGACGCACTGCCGGGCGATGGCGGTACACTAGTGAGAACACTACCTACATGTCTGAAATGTACTTTAAGACTGAAAATCAACGGCCGACTTGGCCTTTCCTGCAATCTCGACTTTCGGTCATCGAACCCCCTTTTGATTGAAAGATGGGGATCTTGAGGTGTAGTGATGTTCCGGCCATGTTATATGTTGCTGAACCTTGACTCTTGAACACGAAAAATATCTTCAGAACAAAGAGCGAAAAGCTGACTATCAATGCGATGATACCTGGGATACCAAGCAAATTGAGGAAGGGCACAACATTAGACTGATGCGCAAGCCCTTTATCGGTTCGATAAACACGGTCTTTCGCGGGTTGGAAAGACTCTTCCTCCTGTCATCACCCTTGGCGGTGGTCATAGTATCATGCTACCCCTATTGCGGAAGATCAATAGGGCTCGTGGGCCTATCTTGTGGCGGTTATTCATCTTGATAGCCAGTTGTGAGAAATCAATGGATGATCGTCGCTCAACAAAGCAGGTTGGATGACTGGTAAATACTAGGGATTCGTGGAAGCCCAAGGCCTTTAGCGGCTCTCATAGTGATGTCGCTGCCATCAAGAATATCCGTGATCGCCTCTGAACCGACAACCCGGTATATCTTTGAATTGATATCGATCCCTTGGATCCTGCTTGTAAGTGTTATTTCTGGAAGAGGGCTAGTCCAATACTCAGTACCTGATTACCTTAGTCGCTCCGGTCACTGGTACCCCTGAGACTGGATCGTGAACTGAGGACGATCATCTGTGGTCTTGATGGGCTCAACTTGATTGGTGTAGATATCATCGAGGTAGCACCGACCTACGATACCAATGCGGAGTTGTCGACGATGTACATGCTTTCTTTGTCGTGCTTTGTATACGCCTTTCAAAAACTGGGTCGAACAGGCCGACTCATTCTTCTTTGTAGAGCTGTCGCACATGCTTTGTATGAGGTACTTATCATTATGGCGGAGAAGGGTGCATTGTCTATTGTCGAGAAGTCTTGTATTTGCAGATAATGGTAGAAAGGAATTTAAGAATGGACGGACATTGAAGGATTTAAAACACCCCATGTCAGGTTGTGAACAAAGAAATTTGTTTGTTATGGTGCTCTGTGGACAGGTGTTAGTTAGGGTTCGGGTTCTGGCATATGCAATGCAATGCAACGGGTTTTATTAGCCCAGAAATCGAAAAAAAGCCCTCGGCGATCCTTCAACGGTTTCTCTGATGATAGTGGACCTCTTTTCAAAATCAATCCAGGAACCAAAGTCAAAAAAAGTCCCAAATATGACATTTGTGTACCCCTTGTTTCAGCGCAATTTCCACGTGGATGACAAAAATGGAAGAGTAAATATCTCGGGTTCGGGATGAATTAGGGCCAATTATAGGTTCCTAGCTGAATGGTTCAAGCTTAAAGGCATTCTACTTGGTCCGGAGTACATAGACGGAGTCAACCCCGTTTCACATTGTGGACGGTGGACATCAAGCGATGAACCTCCGACTCCGCATCGCGGTCAATTGGAGTGGATCCCGGGTGCCAACGAACTACTGGATTGGTTTGGCTGGCCCGTCTCTGACACGATTAGGCTCCATCTGGAAGTGAACGCGCAGCGATCGGCACCCAGAGACCCATGAAGATGGACGATTGGGAGGACTGAAGGGAAAATCGAGCCTGGATGGTTCCTTTCCCCCCAACATGTACCCTGTTGAAGCTAAAAAGCAAACTTGAAACGAACGGACACAACGTGGAGCTTCGAGACACTCGGCCTTTTTTTTATTTAATTTAATTTATTTTCAGTGGAGATAAGAGCTTTGAAAGGCATAAGGCATATTTTTGCTAGTTCGCATCGGAAGACCCGATGTAAGGCATGAGACTATTGAACCATGTGCCCGGAGTATTTACTGAAAAGGAGATATTTCCCTGGTTAATATGGTTAATATGGGTGTTATGGGTAACCCCCCTAACGTACACCATATGTTGTAGGTACAAATAAAGAAATAAACCAGTTCAACCTTGGTAGACAAGTACGGAGTAGTACATTTCATTGGATAGCAACTCCCGATGTCAACCCCTGAACCAAAAAAAAGACAACTTCCCCCTTGGGAAAAGATAAAATCGTCCTTCATCTTAAATTAAAACGCTAAACTATTCTAAGCTGGTGCACGGTGGTCAATCACTCCAGCATCTTTCCATATTTTGTTATTTTGTTATTTTGTTATCTGGTCATATTCTACCTCCCTACTTTCTCCTGCACAATTTACAGAAGGGGACTGGGGACTAACAGGTACGCGTTGTGTTGTGTTGTGTTCTTATCGATACGAGAGAGAAAAATTAAGGGAGAGACTGACACTTCCCTCTCCACATTCCAGACATCTCCTTATTCTGCGCCTCATGACTACGCCTATCGATTAACACTTCGAATTCCTTTTATTTCTATTCCACCTGGTGTGGTCCTCTTGGGGATATTAGGGAGAGAAATGACCGTCTCACCGCCAGGATCGCCCACTGGCGCAGCCCCGCGTCCTATCAGTGCCGTCATGCGCACTCCGCGTAGTACCAGTCGTTTAAGTATGAGCAGCAGGCAAGGTGGAAGTCGTGCATCTGATGAGGATGGCAAGACTGCAGTTAAAGTCGGTATGTGGATTCTTTGGGATACTTCCCCTGATCGCCCTCCAATTCCATGGTTACCCGATACCTGCAATCAAAGAAAACACAACACCCAGCCAGCAACTAAATTCATCACTGACCGACCGCAGCTGTCCGTGTGCGACCACCACTGAAACCAACCGATCCTGGGTATGACTTGATTCCTCAGCGATTCCAGAAGTCCACAGTCCAAGTCACCGCCCCAACTAGTCTGGCCGTCGATGTGTCCGCTGGGCGCAAACTGTTTGTGTTTGATCGGGTTTTCCCCGAAACTACTGAACAGGAGGGTGTCTGGGAATATGTCAGTGATAGTGTCGACTCATTTGTTCAGGGATACAATGTCTCGATTATGGCATATGGCCAGTCCGGTGCGGGAAAGTCCTTCACAATGGGTACCTCGGGTCCCATTGACCAGAATAACATGCAGGATATGGGTGAGTTTGAAAGATGCTGGTTTACCAATCAACCCAGGGACTAACCGTGCGTGTTCATCCTGATTTAGGTATCATCCCACGTGCTGCGCAGGTCTTGTTCGATAAATTAGAAGGCCCCTCAAAACATAATCGGACTGGGTCGCACTCGACTACTGGCCTCCGAACACCCCAACGATATTCAATGACTTCCGCTGCAAGCTTTGGGAAGTTGAATCAGGAGAAAGATAAGACCTGGCAGCTGAAGGCTACATATGTGGAGGTGCGCTTTTATTTTTTGTTTTAGGAAACTGCTCGCGCGGCGTTGTTCTGACTATTGTTCCACAGATCTATAACGAGCACCTGAGAGATTTGCTCCTTCCCGAATCGACCGCCGCAAACGATCGCAGCAACGTGACGATTCGTGAAGATACCAAGGGCCGCATTATTCTGACTGGGTTGCACCAAGTCAATATTAACTCATTTGACGATTTGATCGGTGCCCTGAACTTTGGCTCGACCATCCGTCAGACGGACTCCACCGCAATCAACGCCAAATCATCTCGGTCGCATGCCGTCTTCAGCTTGAACCTTGTGCAGCGCAAGTCTTCACCAAATCACGCGACCCCGAGCCCCATAAAGGAGAAGCGCATGTCGATGCCAGTCGACACGTTCCACGCCGGGGAATCAATAACTGTTGATAGCAAACTGCACTTCGTGGATTTGGCGGGAAGCGAACGGCTGAAGAACACTGGTGCCTCCGGAGAACGCGCGAGGGAGGGTATCTCTATTAACGCGGGTTTGGCTGCACTCGGAAAAGTCATCTCGCAACTCTCGTCACGTCAACAGGGCTCTCACGTCTCCTATCGTGACTCAAAGCTTACCCGATTACTCCAGGATTCACTCGGTGGAAGCGCTTACACGTACATGATTGCTTGTGTCACTCCTGCCGAGTTCCACCTCAGCGAGACTTTGAACACAATTTCATATGCTCAGCGAGCCCGAGCTATTCAGAGCAAACCCCACATTCAACAAATTGCAGACGACGGCGACAAGCAGGCTTTGATTGAGCGACTCAAGTCCGAGATATCTTTCTTGCGCCTACAGATCCGCAACTCCGAAGGATCCGAGCGACGTGAAGGAGGATCCTCCGAACGAAGCGAACGCAAGAACGAACGTGAAAAGCACTTGCAAAATCAGTTGTTGGACATCCAAGAAAGCTACAATTCTCTCAGCCAGCGCCACGCCAAGCTGATTTCGAATATGGCCAATGATTCGGAGTCGCATCCCAACGGCGAAATGGACGATGCATCCTCCGAAATTGGGAAGAACTCCGTTGAGAGAATGCAGCGGTCCAAGTCCTTTGCCGAGTCTGTGGAGCAGATGGTTCTGGAGTACGAAAAGACCATCCAAAGCTTGGAGTCTTCGCTCTCTGAGACACGCGCCTCCCTCTCTATCACGGAGAGTGATTTACTCGAGCGTGAGACTAAGTGCGCCTATATCGAGACTGTCAAAGAACAGCTTCAGACCCGTGTCCAGAAGCTGACGGACCGGGAACTCAACACTGAGAACTACCTCCACGAATTGGAGTCTAAGCTTGATGGCCACTCTACAGGCGAAGAGAAACACGCTGCTATTGTTGCTGAATTGCGCAAAGAATTGAGCCGGGCTCGCGACAGCGAAGCCAGCTGCGAGGAATACATCTCGACGCTTGAAGAACGACTTGCGGAGGGTGACCAGGACATGGAACTTATGCAGCGCGAGGTGATGCGTTTAGAACATGTCATTGAGCGCCAGCGAGGCCTCGGGCAGCTAGACCGCCTACTCGGCGAGTTGGACCAACAAGATGGTGGGGATAGACACGACAGTGCCAACGGCATTGACTACCAACACTATCACCAGCCCAGGAGTGTTCAGGCCTCTCATAGACACACGCCCTCTCTCGACGTTCTCAGCGAAGCAGTTGAGACAGCCATTCCGGAATCAGACGAGGATCTTGTTGAGCCAACTATCGAGGCCGAGCTTGAATCCATTGGAGAATCCGAGCATGAGACGGGTGAGGACTTGAAGGTCTTGGAAACCATGACCAGCAAGCTGGAGGCACGTCGCTCGGAGGCTCTTCGTGAGGAACCCCTCGCAAGTCCCGCCCAGTCCAAGTTCGTTGCCGACAAGCTTGAGACTGTCACCCAGGAGCTTTTCGACCTGCGCCTACAGCATGAGAACACCATTGGTGACTTTGAGAATCTCGAATCCAAGTACGAGCAGGTCCTCAAGGCCCTTGAGGAGCTTCGCCAGGATAAAATTGACGAAGCCCGTCACCCGGCACCCGACGCCCAAAACGAACTTTCGCCGCGCCCGGTGACTTTTTTAGGAAATGGAGGCACTCCGACCTCGAATGCTGGACCACAACACTCATCCTCGCAATCACTCTCTTCGGAATTATCCTCGGTCGGGGAGCAATCCACTTTGCGCGCATCCTATGAGGACGGATCGAAGGCAATTTCGTCCGCGCCCTCAACCCCGCAGGTGCTGTCGACCCGTGAGGTGGACTCCGAAGAGTCCGAAAGCATGCGCAAGATGCTCGCCGAGCATCAGGAGAGTGCTGAGCTCATGACTCAGAAATATACTGAGTTGCAAAACGAGCATGAAGAGATTCTTGGACTGGTCGAAAAGCTGAAGGCCGAGGCTCAACGCGCCAAGTCGAGCTCACCCCCTGCAACCCCCGGTTTCAAAATGATCCGCCGCATGACTAGCCAGAACCTTCTGTCAGGGGTTGACCGTGCAACCCGAGCCATTACCGGTCTCCGGCTCCTTGCGTCCGAGGAGTTTGCTGGCAAGCCGGACGCTATGCACAACTTCGACTACCATTTGGACCAAACCATGCACGAGTTGCAAAGCCGTATGGAGCGCCTCCAATCCCTTGAAGCTGAGAACCAAGGCGTTAAGAAAGAAATGGAAATGAAAGCGACTATTATCTCTGGCCTGACCAGAGAACGGTCGAGTTTGCAGGGTGCCTCGCCTGTGGACATGGCTCTGGTGTCGCAACTGCGCGATCAGGTTGTCTCCCAAGAAAGACAGATCAATCACCTTCGCGACGCCCATGAATCCCGCCAAAAGGAGCTGTTGACCGAGATTGATTCTCTGAAGAGTCTTTTGAAGTCCCAGGAAAGCGCTACCCGGGCAATGGACGCTGGCGCTGAAGAGCAAGACAGGAAGATCGGTGCTCTGGAGGGAGAACTCACAGAGTGGCAAGATAAGCACAAGAGTGCTTTGGAGTCCCTCCAGTCCTCGGAATCGCAGCTCACTACTACTCTCTCTGAGCTGGAGGGTGCTTTGGCTTCGGTCGCTGCCATGCGCTCTGAGCGTGCTGCTGCCGATACTGACTCTACTGAGAAGGAAGGCGCTGCTCGAGAGCTTGAGGGTGGCCGCGCCGAACAGCAGGAGCTTGTGGATAGCCTGATGAAGAACATCGAGGATCACAAGTCTACTATTGCTACCCAGCTTGCTACAATCGCCACTTTGGAAAAGTCTCACTCTAATGCCCGGGATCAACTGGCTTCGCAGACCACTGTCGAAGAAGGAACCAATGCCGGCGCTGTTGACTTGGGTCTGTCTTCTCGCATGGCCGAGCTTGAGCAGGAAATCTCTACCCATAAATCGGTTGTCGATTCTCACAATAATAAGCTGGATACCCTCCAGGAATCTCACAAGCGTGAACTGATCGAGTTGGAGGAGCGGACTAAGGCTGCTGCCCAGGCCGAGTACGATGCTCGTCTCCTCGAGAAGGATGCCGAGCATGAGCAATCCATGGCAACTTTGCAGAAAGATATTGCCGAGTCTCGTGACGAGCTGGTAAAGCTGCTCAAGGCTGTGTCGACTCTTCTCAACTCCGAGGTCTCAGCCGAGAACTTGACGGATCAAATCCAAGACGTTTTGAGCCAGAAACAGCACTTCTCAGACAAGTATGCTGAGCTCATGGGCACCAATGAAGACCTTCGCAAGCAGCTGGAGGCCAATGCGGACGCCGAGAGCCGCCTGGACGAGATAACCAAGAAGAACGATGTCCAGGACTCCAAGGTTAATGAGCTGGCTCTCTTAGTGGCTACGCTGGAGGATACTCTTCGCCAGAAGGACGAACAGGTCAAGAAGAAGGAAGCCCTGGTTGAGGAGATCACAATCGAAAAGCAGAAGAGCGTTCGTCTCGTGGAGGAGCTAGAGGAACAAATCACCAACAGCTTCGATCAACACCACAACCGTTTGTCCGTCATTCAGCAGGAGCGTGATCAGGCCCTGGAAGACGCCAAGGCCAAGATTGTTATCTACGAAGGCGATATCGAGACCTACCAAGTGAGGATCGAGCAGCTTGAGCTTCAAATCAAGAACACCGGAAACTCCGACGGCTCCCACGATCGCAGCAGCTCTCTCACATCCAATCTCCGCAAGAGCTCTTCCGCTGCTTCTCTTCCCTCGCCTCCACCGGCGATCCCTCTCCCTCCCCTCCCTACCATCGCCTCTCACACCAACGGTAGTGTGTCCCCGCCCAGCTCTCGACATGCCAGCAAAGAGTTGTCCAACGTCCAAATGGTTGAGGACCAGGAAGCTCGAATTCGAACAATCGAGAAGCACCTGTACGCCGAGAAGCAGCTGACCGCCACCCTGGAAGAGGCCCTCGGCGACCTTGAAGCCCAGAGCACCAAGGTTAAGAGCGACTGCGAGGCCTGGAAGAAGAAGGCCTGGGGATTCGAAGATGAACTCACCTCCCTCCGCAAGGAACGCAGCTCTGCCCGTCTGTCCCTCCAGGCCGTCGAAGAGGAGCGCAGTGCCCGCCGTGAAGCCGAGGCTGCGCGCGCTCAACTCGAAGAGCGCATGCTCGCCCTCAACAAGAAAAAGAAGAAGAGCACCCTCAACTGCTTCTAGGCGGTTTTGACTTTGACATTGCTCGAGCTTGAGCTTGCCCAGCATCAAAAGCAATCGCATTATCATCTGTCTTTATCGTTTCTTTCTCTGCTTGTACACCTTTTTTTACCTTCTTTGTTACTCTTCTTCTCATCTTTTTTTTATCTTTCTTCGGCCCTTGTTTCATACCCCCTTTTTTTTTTATTCGATTCCAATCAATTTCTCACCCATTTCCCTGTATTATGAGCTTTCACGTTTTTGTCACTTTCCCCCGTCGATTCCGTCAATACCTTGTCCTATAGCCCCTAACACACCCTGTTTCTATCTTATCTCCGTTCTTCACGTATTCCTTTTTTTTTCTACTCGCACTCATGAATCCCTCATGACCAGGTGGTAGATCTTTTCATTGATCTTTTCATTGTCCCTACGCTGAATAACCTCGATATTGTACATTCCGTCGGCTTTCAATCTTTGTGTCGCAATCTGGGGGATCTTATCAGCCCTCAGTCGCTTTTTCTCTCTGCTTGAATTTCATATGGATGCTCGCTCGTTCATATTGAGTTGCTTGTTTCGTACATTCTTGTCAATGAAGTTTACAATGTCGACTTATTTTCTATCTCGCTCAGACTGTAGAGTAAACATTTGATAGGTTATGATTGATTTAGTTTCTACTATTGATTTAGTAATTCTGTAGTTCCTTTTGGTAACATCGTAGTTAGTAATATATCTCGCTGTTGCATGGCTTGCTATGAGTAAATGTAGGTAATATCTGACCCACACCTGGGCACCTCTATACCGCACGTTGTGTTTCAACGTTTGCTTCCAAGGTTCGTAAGTCATAAGGAATTTCTAGAACGAGCAGTGCTAAACTCTCGACGCAGCAATAATATATCTCATGTTCATATGTGACCACCACTGATAAATGAGTTAGTCACTTATCATTTAGTTGCTACTCCTCGGGTCTTACATGTAAGAACCGCAGGCGCTAGCGAAGTTCGCCTTATACTCATCGGTATGGAAGCCAATGAGGTCGCTACCAAGGACACCATCAAGCAACTGTTTCTGAACAGGAAGACCTCTCCAAAAATCATCTGCTGGGAAAGGAGTGTGAAGAAAATATCCAATAGCACATCTTTTATTTTGTACACGTAAGAGCTCACGCAGTAGACGTGGCAGCAGGAGCAGGTGGTAATCGTGCACCCATATTAGGTCACCATCCGCCGCCTCACTGATTCGATCAGCGAAGATCTTATTAACACGCTGGTACGCGTCCCACGTCTCGTTGTCGAAGGACACTCCCGACTGATAATGTAACGTGGGCCACAAAACACCATCTAAATATTCCTGGTCAGCGATGTGGTGAATAAAACCGAGAATATAGGTCACGTACTGGAGAATCCATTGTAATGACTCTGGGCCAAATCCCCATCCAGGTATACTGCAGCGGCAATTTTTTTGGCTAAGGCTTTATCAACACTTTCTCTGTCCCGTCTATTGATATCGACCCCAGGCCAGCCTAGCCACAGATAGTCAGAAAAGCTCAATCCCTTTAGAGCGGTCACTAATCCGCCGCTGGATGGGATTGCCTCGAAAGTGCCGTTCTTAGGCTTAACAGAAAGTGGAAGGCGGTTCGAGGCAATTATAGGTCTCCGCTGGTTTTGAGCATAGGGCGCCATTGTTTTCACTTTCGATCAAGATTTTACTAAGTTTCTTTCCGTTTCCTGAACCCCTATGTGAATTTGTATTCGTTGAGTGCAATAGAAAAAAAAGATTCCGAGTCGGTGACAAGAGGTGAAATCATTGTCTCAGCGAGCTTGATTGAACTGATAATGCGGATGACATCAAGTCTGTTTAAGAGCCAGCGCGCTGTAAATCTTGGCATATGTCATGCACAAAGATCAGCATATCATTTCCAAGTAGTCAATTAATCGGAATAATTCAAGAAAACGCCAGTCGCAACCTGTACCCGGATTACAAAGGGACAGGATGACAGGATGACAGGATGACAGGATGACAGGATGATTCAAGGTACAGGCCTGAACTCATGTACCAATCAGCCTTCGTTTTGTCATAAACTAGCATACTAATTGAATGATGCGAGTTGGCACAGCTTGATCGACCTCGCGCCAAATCTGAATGATCTAGAATACGTTCTAAAAGTCGTGAAGCATTTACCAGCCAATATCTCAATCATTGTCCAAAGGTGATTTAAGTCAAATTTCAAACATAGTACCGCACGCTCTACCATAAACATACTCCGTGGAGGTAACGCTATCCAGGAATTTTATGTGGCTACTATACTGTAGCATCTTAGCGGCTGCTGGGTAATCGCCAAGTGGCAAGCGTCCCAGTCTCGGATTTGGGGTTTGGTCCTTTTTATCAATGTTATCCATATACGACGACAATGGACCTTAATTTCACCTCCAGATCCAAAGAGAATAGAAGCCTCGTCAACTTCACTCCTTTCCGAGCGATCGGAGAAAGTGGGCCTGTCAAGGGAGGACTACGTCAAAGTGCATGGTGTAATGTGAGATATGCATTGAGTGGTTGTAGAGGCTAAGATCTGGAGACTATGAAATCTAATAGGCCCATTACCATGATACATCTTTAATAAGTGCATATTATACCCACTGAACGGCTTCTATGTGCACAGATCAGGTTAGACGAGCTTTATATCAAGGCAGTTCTATTAAGCATCTTATCGCTCCGCATCTCTTGAGACTCGCATATCCACCAAGATCTTACAATGCTCGTCCCGGTTCTTAAGCAAAGATTGGAATCCCTTTTCCACCACCTCGCTCAGCATTATCTTCGAAGTGACCATCTTATCGGGGTTCAATTGGCCTGAAGATCTATTAGTGTCTCAAAACAATGTCTGTTGACCGAGAAATAGGACTTACCATAGCTTATTGCTTTGATCACATCTTCAAAGGATGCATTATCATAGAGGGCCGCCCCCATATACTTCACTTCCTTATACATCAAATCATTCACGCGGATGGCGGGTCTTTTCTCCCAGACCGCAACGTTGACTATTGTTCCGTGGGTGCGACATGCTGGTATTGCCCCATTTAGTGCTACCTCCACACCGGCGGTGTCGAAGAGAACGTCGACACCAATGTTATCGGTCAGTCGAAGCACCGTCTCAGGAACATTCACGTTGTGGGGATCTAGCAAATGCGTTGCGCCGAAGTCTTTACTTAGTCGTCTGCGACTTTCCATAGGCTCGACCACCATGATTTCTTTGGCGCCATGCACCTTAAGGACTTGTACGATACCAATTCCAATAGGACCTCCGCCCACGACTAGAACGCTGTTACCAGATTTGAAAGGGGATATGTTGACCCCATGCCAAGCCACTGCGAGTGGCTCTACCAAGGCCGCTGACTGCAAGGAGACATTGTCTGGAATAGGGTAAAAGTGTTCAGCAGGGGCGACGATATACTCGGCCAAACCACCACCATAGCCTTTAATTACCCAAATTAGATTTGCCCTCGCCCGTGATCAAAAATACGACACACTTACCACTTAGACCGATGAACCCAATATTATCGCAGCAATGTCGGTTCCCACCTGTGCAGGAAGAACAGGTTTTGTCAAAAATAGTCGGTCGGACGACTACTCGCTGGCCCGCGGAGATGTGTTGTATATCGTCGCCAACTTCGACAACAATGCCGCTGAATTCATGACCCATAGTAACGGGGTATTTGGAACCTGTGATAGGATGTGGGGTTTTCGGGATAAGAACAGGACCAGCTGTGAACTCGTGGAGGTCTTCTTATATTAATAGATATTAATAGACAGCCGAGATGCTTCACGGTCTGGGGAATGCGTGCTTACCACTACCACAAATTCCGACATAGGCTGGCCTCATCTGCAGAATACACAATCAGCAAGTTTCATAGGATGGATTTAGAGATATCAATATGCGATAAGGCCCAATCAATACCTTGATTTGCCCTTTACTACATGGCGGCTCTTCGACCTTGTCGAGGCGAATATCATTGCGTCCGTAGAATTGGGCTGCCAACATCGTAGCCTTGCTCTTGGCGTAACATGAAACACTTCATATAAATCTGTAGTGACAAAATGGTTTGGGTTCAAGCAATGTCTATACGAACTTCAAACATGGCGTGTTCTGAGCCATGCCCTTCTAGATATATACTACATAGGTAACAAACCGCCGATGGCAAACATCGACGATGACGGGATCTCGGCAATGCTTATTAGGAAAGACAAGTAATTGGAGATGTTAATTTTAGAACGTATGTGCTTAGATATCCTCCACTCACAAAAAGCATTACATATCTTACAGAATGAGACCATGGACTGGAGAGCCGCCTTGGCAGAATGACAATAACAGGAATGATGGGTTCCTTCGAACATGATTGACCACACTAACCTTGAAAACAACCCCAGAGTCACGATTCCAGCACTGATTATGACGTCAGTCATTTATTACGGAACGCCTAAAAACAGTAACCCGAGGACTGAGATGAATGATCTGGTTACTACATATGTATAGACGAAGAAATACATACCCTTTAATAATATACACTGACTGGTGGATCTTGGCAATTACGGTTGGAGAAGTAATCATATAGTGTAAGTGGTGACACCAGTTTCAACACGGACTATATTCCTACGTTGTTCTTATATAAAGCCGTTTTCGGATAGTATTAGGACATTTATGTCAGGAGCGGTATTTTCTAAGCTTGGAAAATGTCGATATGACTACAACATTACTTTAATGAACTGAATGTGAGAAGAGAACCAAAGAGCAAGTCCACCAACCCTCCTCCATTTCGCTTCGCCGATGCTCAGACTTCCGTTTCATTTAAGCATCTAGTGTAGCCCGGGCACCGGATTAAGAACCTGCTTTACTGTACAGTCCATTATGGTCGCTAGTTAGTCTTTAACGAGACGGCAAAATCATCATACAAGTTTCCGTGACGTCAACTGCAACTACGGAGTCAAAATATGCGCAACTCAGTTTCCTGATTATTGAGTTTTTGCTCTAGCGTATTGTCAGATACAATGTGTCTGTATAAAACCTCGCCACAGAATCATATATATCGACGCCGCGGTGAGTACCAAGAAAAAGCTGGATTTGTTTAAAGTTTTGTAGGTTTCATTGGTCACATATAGTCTCGCACCCATAGCAAGGTTCCCTCTGCGATAACATCGTTCTGATTTCCCGGTTCCAGCCTGAGTGAAGTTTAGTAAGATACGCAGTCTGATTACCGTCGGGAAATAATCTGCAACCTCTGAGCCTTAATTCTTCCATTCAGCCAAAAGTCCACGCTATCTACACATACCTGACAAAAGACAAAATGTCTACGAATTATATTGTAACGTAACTTCCTTCGCCTCTTACGATCCCCACTAAGACATGTAACCTTTCAAGACTCGGTCATCACTGAGCAGGTCAATACCTACATTAAACAGATTAACGGAGAAGGTGGAACTGTAATCAACAGATTTCCAGGTATAATCGCTAGAGGATTCACGTATGTGTTCTGTCTACTATAACGCTTCATTGGATATTTTCCTAATTTGCTTTCCAGTCCCTTTATAACAGATCCAGTCCTCCAAAGCTTCAGTCAAGACCCTCTAATTGATCATGTCACACTTTATACCTCCAACTAAGCTCGGCGTTGGCTACCCCCTGTGGAGATACCTGCACAACCTAACATGCTTTTGCTTTGCATAACCTTGATCTACTACAATAACGACATCATTTGTGGCTACCTAATCATATTGACCATTTGTGTTGACTCCCTATACGTATGTAGAGGGAACTTATCTATATCTCGGACCCCTTACCACACAATTGATCCGAAATTTCGCTGTACTTACAGACTGGGTCTGCTCCGAGCGACTGATCATTTCTCATTTGAAGGGTACAATGTAACAAATAATACGCCGTGGCTTCCCTACTGGAAGCTCCCTGTTTCCCGTTCTTTCATCCTGGATGGCTGAATGGATCTGGTGTGTAAGGGAGGCCAGCTTGCTATACCAAAGGTGGAATTGGGCAAGACATCTCTCTCTCTCCCACAGTCACTCTCGAGTAATGATTCCCTTGGCTATTGCTACAGCTTTGCATATTTCATTTTACAATATTTGGTAAATTGGCCTGATAATCACCTAAATATCTAATTTTGCTGTGGGTAGTGGCTCTTGAGTCTCGTTCAGTGCTTGACAAAGGTACACAGGCATAATTACAGTATCTATTTGGGAGCCGAAGAAAATTACATACATTTTGTAAAGGAGTTCAGTGCGTTAAATATCCGGACTCTTTCTACTATACATAACCCGAAATTCTCTTACTTGAAGGCAGAATGATGTGGGACTGGGCTTCAAGGGCGGGTAAAGCCCCACGTAATGCGGCCCAGTTCCGGCACTAAGAGAAATATTGCCAAGAATGTCGAGTACTATGCATGATGCATGGTAGAAATTACCGTGTCAATACAGCTCGGAAAATCAATGGACGGTTATCATAACGGTACCATACAAAAGTACATACATTGCTTAATCAGCGATGTCTATATAGATTAGAAAATAGCGGACTTTGTCAAATTTAGTTAGAGATTTTTACATATGTCAATTTGACATACATTGTCGTACACGTCGATTTCTGTCATAAAGCATAAGCCCTAGACTGATTGAGGCTCGGCTTCCCAGCCCCACCGCGATCGGACAATTTAAGCGGGCTTGTCGACCACATGTTCACTCTGCAGCTCCTTTGTTGGTTTCGTTTAGCTCTGAGACTGGGCTTTTTGTTCAGTGCTCATTTCCCAAGAGCCTAGTACAGGAGCAGAGAAAACAAAAAAAAAAAAAAAAAAAAAAAAAAAATCGGGGTGGTATCATAAGCGCCGCTCTAGCGTCGCGCGAGTCACGACCGACACACCTCCTCTCAGGGCTCGCATGTTGATTGGGCCATCCCCTAATCGTCTTGTCCAGAACACGTGTCGTTCCCCTAGGTCCAGTTTCTTTGTCGCGATGGTCATCAGGCTCAGTTAGATGCTGAGTTAGTGATCTGTCTCGATAGCGACCAACCGTAATAATCATCATCGCTGCTCTTCTTCCCAGAGGACTAGTTACAATGTCGAGCGTCAAGGATTCCCATTCCCAAAGCTACCCTGATTCCGAAGGTTATTTCGGCCAGTTTGGTGGCAATCACTATCCACCTGGGGTTCGGCCAGCCCTAGAAGAATTGGCCACCACTTACCAGGAACTGTGTCAATCCCCAGAATTCCAGCGCGATCTCAAGAAGGTGCGCACCGGGCTTCAAGGGCGGCCAACACCGATCCATTATCTCGAAAATCTCTCGAAGGAGGTCGGAGGCGCTCAGATCTTCATCAAACGAGAAGACCTAAATCACACAGGTGCGCACAAAATCAACCATTGTGTTGGCTTCGCACTTCTCGCCAAGAAATTGGGCAAGACGAAGCTGATTGCCGAGACCGGCGCTGGCCAACATGGCGTCGCACTCGCAACTGCAGCTGCTTATTTTGGTCTTGAATGCGAGATCCACATGGGCGAGATCGATATCAGTAAACAGAGATCGAACGTTGGGCGCATGCAGTTGCTCGGTGCACGCGTAGTGCCAGCGACCACTGGCCAGTCTGCCCTGAAGGAGGCTAGCGACTCGGCTTTCAACGCGTACGTAGAGCAGCATGAGTATGCTCTCTATGCTATCGGATCTGCTATTGGCCCACACCCCTTCCCCCTGATTGTTCGGGACTTCCAGGGTATCATTGGCCAAGAGGCCCGCGAACAATTTCTTTTCATCACGAATGGTAGCTTGCCCGAGCATGTTGTTGCCTGCGTTGCTGGTGGCTCCAATGCAATGGGTATATATTCAGGCTTTCTTGACGACCCAGGTGTTATTTTGCACGCAGTAGAGCCGCTGGGCAAATCCGATGAACTGGGCCAACACGCGGCGACGTTGTCCTACGGCAGACCGGGGACGTTGCATGGTGCTCGATCGATTGTGCTGCAGCAAGCTGACGGTACGACTGCAAACGTCTCGTCCGTGGCATCGGGGCTCGTCTACCCGGGCATCGGGCCGGAGATTGCGATGCTTCATGAAACTGGTCGGCTTTCCGTCGCAGCGATTTCTGATGAGGAGGTAATCGGTGCCTTTTTCCGAATGGCAAAAGTCGAGGGAATAATCCCGGCTTTGGAAAGCGCGCATGCGGTGGCGTTCGCGATCCGATTGGCATCGCAGCGCCCTTCATCAGAACGGATACTGGTCAATCTTTCGGGGCGTGGTGACAAAGATGTTGACTTTGTGCTTGAGAACTATGGTACGGGTCAATAGCAGGCTACAACCCTTACTACTCGTCTGGTAGTTGTTATTGGCCATAGATTAGGATTCAGATACCGTCACTACTGTGGCCCATTAGTAGTTGCGGTCTGCACAATTGATTGGTGACTAGCATATCCGTAACACTTCTCTCCTGTGGTTCACTAGTACTGTATACAACGAACGAATTATCGACGTGAATGTCTGCTTGTTTCCCTCGACATTTTTCCTATTGTGCGGATAGGTCCTAGGATTAAAACTTGGTTTGATAGATAATGCAACCTTCGGCTTCATCTCAGTTATAGAATTTGTGGAATCCAGCCATGGTAAAGAACCACGCAGACAAAGTATGAGCTGAAGAACTGGGATGTTAAATGTGGTTAGCGTATCTTGATAGAAATCTGTCTGTATTGCAATGTAGTTATGGGTAAGATGGCATAACTAGTTATATGAAGAACTCTAACTAAAATGACAAAACCCGCAATTTCAACAATCTGTGCGGTAACGATGACTAACTATAATATATACTTTTGTATGGTAAACCGAGTACTCCAAATTACCTAACTTCGTATATAATATCTGGTTTCTACTATGTATTTAGACTTAGTATTCGATATACCCTTTATTTTTATAGCTTTTAAGACCTATCAATTCCTTTATTTTAAAGCCTTCTATTGGCTTCAATTCTCTTATTTCCGTACTCTTTTTCAAACAGCCTCTGTTTTATAGATTAGATAACTAATATCTCTTATTCCAATTATCTCTCTAAAGAGATATTACCTTTACTTTAGAAGCGCTTAAGGCTATCTATAGGTATATGTTACCAGCCAGTTCTTCAAGCTCTCTCCTAGCTCGCGTAGAGTGGCGGAGGTAATTGCGACATCGCTAGATAGATTTTGGATGGATTCATTGGCACCTTTAAGCTCCCGATAGAAAGAAAATAGCTTGACCGACAATTTGGTACCAAGGTCAGCAACCTGAATGATGCTAGCAGCAATCCCCAGAGCTTCCAAGCCTGACATGGTTCGGATTCTGCAGTTTCATCTGTTAGGAGTGAGATAAAGAAGTGAAATCATACACCTTGGGAAATGATTTCTGTTGAGGCTGAGCAAGGCCCCATGCAATTGGCCAAGGAAAGCGCAGCGGTCTATCTCGACTGAATTACCGTACAACATAGGTACGAAGTACATGTACATATATGTATGTAACTAGGTAGAATGAGAGATATAGCCATGAAGAATAATTTTAACACTGATCATAGTAAATTTCTACACTTTTAAATTCAATCTTTGCTTCCCAAATCCATAATTCTTAATAAATAACTTATCTCTAATAGTGCCATCGAAGTCGTAGCATATTTGCATCACATGACGCGTATACCCCACGTGTCTTTAAGCTTGTCGCAACAGCTCCGATCTCCAAGTTCCAAAAACAATTCATCATGGGCCTCCAACGGTCTAATGTGACAATAATCCACCCGGATCTGGGTATCGGAGGAGCCGAGCGGCTAATAATCGACGTCGCCCTAGCTCTTCAGAACCGAGGCCACCGCGTAACGATTTACACCTCCCACCGCGATAAGGCGCACTGCTTCGACGAAGCGCGCGATGGCACGCTGGACGTCCGCGTGCGCGGAAATACCATCTTCCCTGCCCATATCTGCGGCCGACTTCACATCCTCATGGCTGCGCTGCGCCAGCTACATCTTACCGTGTCACTACTCAGCGAGCTTGGGACAAGGGGGACACCGGAGACAACTACCACAACCACCAACGATGAGGAGGACGGCGATGATATCTTCATTGTGGACCAGTTGCCAGCTTGCGTGCCATTTTTGAAGTCTTTTGGCCGCCCGCGCCAGTCCCGACGCCAACGCATTCTCTTCTATTGTCATTTCCCAGATCAATTGCTCGCGCGCCGAGATGAGGGTGGCTCGCTTCTTCGCTTAGCGAAGGTCCTGTACCGGTTTCCGTTTGATTGGTTTGAAGGATGGGCGATGAGCGCGTCGGATCGGGTTGTTGCGAACTCTAGCTTCTCCCGTGGGGTCGTGCGTGACGTCTTTGGCTCGGATAAGTTGGGTGACGTGGAGGTGGTTTATCCATGTGTCGATATGGACTCCCCGGTGTCAGTGCCTGAGAAAGTGGAGGAAGACCCCCTCTGGGGTGGGAAGAAGATCTTGCTCAGCATCAATCGCTTCGAGCGCAAGAAGGATATGGCATTGGCGATTCGCGCTTATAATGGACTCGGAGCGGAGAAGAGGAAAGGGACGCGGCTGGTGATTGCTGGTAAGAACTTCTGCATGGATTTTTGATTTGTATGAATTCTAACGTGGTATTTTGCAGGCGGTTACGATAATCGTGTCCACGAGAATGTTCACTACCACCAAGAGCTGGATGAGCTCGCGACCAGTCTCGGGTTGAAGACCGCAACCTCCAAGACAGTCGTATCTGCGCTTTCAATCCCCGACAACATTGATGTCCTCTTCCTTCTTTCTGTTCCCACTGCATTCAAAGATACCCTGTTGGCGCAATCTAAGCTCCTTCTCTATACACCGATCAACGAACACTTTGGAATTGTACCCGTTGAAGCAATGCGTGTTGGCCTCCCAGTACTAGCATCTAATACTGGCGGTCCATTGGAGACGATTGTCGAGGGTGAAACGGGCTGGCTCCGCGACGCTCACGCAGATGAAGAGTGGACTGCTGTGATGGACAAGGCACTTTACGGACTGAGTCGGGAGGATCTTCAGCGCATGGCTCTTGCTGGCAAGAACAGGGCGCAGCAGGAATTCTCGCTCACTGCTATGGGTGATAGGCTAGAAGAAGAGATCTCCACCATGCTCAAATCTGAAAGAAGACCATTCAATGGGTGGCAGCAGGTGTTTGCCATTCTCGCATTGGTTGGGGCTGTTCTCGCAGTGATGGCTGCGATTTTACTTCGAGCGATATAATCCATAGTTCATGCATTTAAATCCGTGTACTTTATATTAATCTACTTTTTCTCAAATTAAACCTTTTCTCAAATTAAACCAGTTCGCCCATCTCCCGTACCTAACATTGTTCACCCCCAACTTCACATAACCACTCTCACATATCAGTCACATGACCTCGTGTTTTGTTCGCGGTGACGTCGCGTCCCTCCATCAATTGATCATTATCCTTAATTGCCGGCCCTAGTGGCATTGGGGTCTCTCAACATGCCCGAAGTAATAAACCTCCTATCCTCCGATCCCCCTACTCCAGCAAAGCCCCAGCCACCAAAACCGCGACAGCCAGCCGAGCTTCCGTCGCGACGTCCATCCCACCAGCTCAATCCGATTTCGTCAGACCCGTTCAATACATCCCTGTTCGACTACGAAGATGTCTTCGACAAGCCCACCAAGAAACGGCGAGTGAGCGATCAAGACACCTCTTCTCCGCGACAAAGCATCACGCCAAATGAACCTCGAGCTCCAGCTTCTGCCGCGGAGCCTTGGTTCTCAATCTCCGATGATGATTTTGACCTGCCGCCAGTAAACCCCGCCGCGCAGAACAAACCATCCCAGTCGCGTGTTGAAGAGTCGGATCCAATTGTCTTTACCTCTTCGGCCCCCGTTCCTTTGCCAAAGCAACCATCGCGGAAGACGAATCTTTCAACCCGGGATATTCTTGCGCTTGCTGACGATGACGTATTGTCAGACCCCATGAAGCCTCCGCCCTCGAGTTTCCGAGGGCGTAGTGATATTGATGAATTCAGCGATCCGTTTGCTCTGCCAGAGTTTTCTGACCTACTGAAAAAACCGACTGCCTCGAATCCTATCTTCTCCGAGTCAACTGCTCGCCTATTATCTCGCCTTGGCGATGAACAGACTTCAGGCCCTAAAGCAAAGTCTGGTGCTCGAAAACAGAAAGACACCAGCTTGAAATCTACGGCTGTGGAGATCCTCTCCGAAGATGACCTTGACGAACCAGTAGCACCCCGGAAAACAGCAAAGAAGACAAGCAAAGTTACTACAGCTGAAAAGGAAGCAAAGGCCAAAGCACGCGAAGAGACAAAGCTACAGCGAGAACGAGACCGCGAGCTCGAGAAAGAGCGGAAGCTAAAGCTCAAAGAGGAGAAAGCAAAAGAGAAACAACGGGCAGCCGATATCGCGAGCGTCAACAAGCTAAAAGTGAACAAAAAGGACTCTACACCAGAGATGATCGTCGACATGGCCACATCTCTTGAAGACAGCAGCGTCGGCACTCAAACCGTCGAGTTCATGAAACGACTCGGCGTCCAACATACATTCTTCACAAGCGCAATTCCCAACGTAGTCAAATGGCGTCGCAAAATGAACGCCACGTACAACAGAACCTTACGCCACTGGGAACCCTGTCCATCCTTCATCCAAAAAGAAGACCATGTGCTGTGTTTGCTGCCAGCGCAAGAGTTCATCAACATGATAACCCCACCACCAGACGACGAAGAAAGAGAAACCCTAGAAATCCACGTCCTCCGAATAAAAAGCGCCTACCCAGACTGCAAACCCATCTACCTAATCGAAGGGCTAACCGCCCTAATGCGCAAAAACACAAACGCACGCAACAGAGCCTTCCAAGCCGAAGTCCTACGCCAACTAGCCGAAACAACCGCACCAGAAGAACAAGAACAAACGACAACGCGCAGAGCTCGAAAACCAAAGAAAAAACCCGACACGGCGCCCCTCGTCGACGACGAGACTGTCGAAGACGCTCTCCTCGAATTGCAGGTCACGCATTCATGTCTCATTCACCACACGACCGCGCTAGCCGATTCCGCAGAATGGATTAAGAACTTCACCGAGCACATCTCGACAGTGCCATACCGTCGTGAACGACAGGAAGCAAACAATGCTGCTTTCTGTATGGATACCGGACAGGTGAAGACGGGCGTTGATAAGCAGGATACTTTTATCAAGATGATTCAGGAGGTCAATCGCGTAACGGCTCCTATGGCTTATGGGATTGCGGGACAGTATCCCTGTGTTGCGGACTTGACTCGTGGAATGCGGATGCATGGTGCTATGATGTTGGAGGATATCAAGGTAGGTTTTTTTTATTTCAATCTCTATACTGGCTTTTGTTTAGTATCTAGATTGACTTTTTATTTTTCTACTGGAATCTCTTGCTGACTGCTGTAGAAATCCGCGAACAAAAACGGCTCCTTGACGAACGCGCGCATTGGACCCGCTGCTAGTAGGCGGCTGTACAAAGTGTTCACTGGACTTGATCCGAGTTCCACGGATATTTAGGTTTGTTTTTGTCTTCATGCTTAATTTTGGTTATGATTGCCATTTTTAGCTTGAGCTACTGCAGAGCATGCCTCTTGCATTCTGGATATTGCATCCAATTGGCACGTCGGATTATCTCTTGGTTAATTGCTACTTGGGCTTCTAATACCCCCCGCCTCTCTTCCCTTCTGACTGGCAAATTGGATATTGTCCTCCAAATGAAGTAGATGTCCGGTTGGTTTATGGGGGATATTGCTATCGACGGAGTGCCAGTTGGTATAGGGTAGTCCGAGTAGTACACCACCTACAAATGCAGCCATTGTTTTTCTTTCCCATGCAAATATTATATTTGAACATCAATATAAGATGCTAGAAAGCGCCGAAATAATAAAAAGCTGCCTAGCTATATGCAAATGCGAAACCAAATCCATGTGTAGAACCCATTATCAACGCCGATATAAAACGCAGATATCAAACAGATTAGACATCTTAAAGACAAACCACAAAACCAACCCTTTCCTTACTACATAAACAACTACACAACAACCCCCCTCCTCTTCCACCCCCTCCAAGCAGCCAACCAAGCCAAAACAGCAACCCAAACACTAACCGTGCAGCCAACAGCCCAGAACCCATAGCATCGCCATCCATGACACTGGCCATCAGACAAGCCATCGCCGTCGCCGCGATCCATAGCATTCTGATAAGCAGCGGAGTAGACAATACCCCAGAGCGCGGCGCCAGCCGCAGGCATCATGGCAACGATACCCCAGTTCGTGGCGAAGTTCTCGACGCCCCAGACGACGGAGATGATGATGGGCGCGAGGGAGAAGGCGCTGCCGTACCCGAATCCGATTAGTGCGGTTGTCAGGTTGAAAATTCCTGGGTGGGCTAATGGGAGGGGGGAGGCGAGGAGGAGGTAGCCCATGGAGAGGAGGAAAGCTGAGGGGATGAGGAAGGTCATGCGGGAGAGAGTGAGGCGTGAGGATGCAGGGGATGTGTTTCGGGAACCTTCGGGAATTGAAGGGAAGAGGTGTGCTGCTGGGGGTGCGAAGAAGTCGGAAAGTGAGCCTGTTAGGAGACGGGCGATGGTCGAGGTTAGGGCTATGGTTGTGACGTGGGTTGAGGGGGATCCGGCTGGGGGTGATGCGCCTGTGGGATAGGATTGAGGTGTGAGGGTTGGGATAATTGTGCCCAACTGGTTTGGATAATAAGTTAGCTTAATGGTGTGGAGGAGGAGGGTAAGACTTTAGACAAACTCACGTTGTTGATGTACGATTCGCCGGGGCCGGTGACCAAGAAGAAGCCGGCGGCCAACCACCACATGGTGTTATCTTGTAAGAAGACACGGGTTTCATAGTTGAGCAGCCAGTTCTTTTTCCGGCGCTCTTCTTCCTCGCGTTCCTTCTCTAGTCTTTGCTGCTCGCGCTCTTCATCGGACAGGGTTGACTGCTCCTCATCCAATGCATCAGAGAATGTGCCGTACTCAACCGCTTGTCTGATTTCATTCCGCGGCTGGAAGAAATCACTCTCCTCCAGTAGTCCACTGCGTTCTAATTCTTCAACCGTCTCATCAATATACTTATCATCGTCTTCCACGATGCGCAATGCAAAGGTACCGATGATCCCAATTCCCAGCAATAGCAGCGCCAGAAAGACGAAGTATTGGAAAACGTCGAGATCACCGTGACTCCCATCCTCGAGACGTTCGTAGAACAGATACGTCCCGAGTTGACTTTGCCACATACCACTGAGACCGAACGCCGCAATAGGAACAGCAAGCATAATACCCTTGTGCTTTCCCCTGCCGAAGTTCTTGGCACATGTCGCAACAGCCGCTAGATACATGCAGCTAGTCCCCATACCAATGGCGATAAACGCCACGATCATCACCCAGAACGGCCATCCCGAACCACCCGCATCAGCAGGCGGGCCGCTCTGATACGTGAACGCAGCGAGGAGATACCCGACGCCAAAGACCAGCCCCGAGAACATGGCTAGTGGCGACGGGCTGTACCGATCACACAAGTAGCCGAACAAGGGGACGGGGAGGTACATTGCGATTTCCGCAGCGATAGAAACGGCATTGACCTGGAGCTGCGAGTAATGGAGTCGGGTGAGGAGTAGATGGCCATACAGAGAGAACGCAGTGATACTGCCGGCTCCCAAGCTACAAGACACGAATATAAGGGTCAGCTTCCAGGGCCCCAATCAAGATCTTCTCGTAGATATAACAGCAAGGAGAAAGGTTTTCCATACCAAGTAACAACACCCCAGCCAAAGCTAAGTACTCGGATAACCTCCTTCTGCATCTTCCGTCTGTCTCGCTCGACAATCTCCCCAACGACATCGCTCAATAGCCCATCATCACTCTGACCAAGTTCGTGATTAGCGGGGCTCCATGAATGCCTTCGCGATGGCTCTGCGCTTCGGTCGGTTGTATCTTGTTCTGTATCGATATCCTGGAGGAGCGCACGATTTGCGTCGAAATCGCGCTTATCGATCGTCATCGTGCTTCTCCGCACCGGTTGTGCTAGGCGGTGTAACCGACCCTTTGCTGAGGGGAAGGGTAAGATAGGAGAGGTAGGTGTAAATGGGCAATGGGAGACGAGAAGGCGTTTAAAGATGGGAAGTATCTGGCATGGACGATGGAATGCCGAGCACGATTGTCCGTGTGATTGAGCTTCAAGGGCGGGGAGCGGTGTCGGCTGGGTGGATCCCGGGATGTTGTGCTGTTCAATGCTTTCTACGTCATTGGAGTACAGCTTTGAAGCTATAAAGTAATAAATGTGATCCAAAGGTTGTCAACTCTCAGAATACCTAGTAATTCTATTTAGGAAGTGCCTTAATGAGGTACATGTACTCACGTATACATACTTCAGGTATGTATGTAGATATCAAAAGTGAATATTGAATACATCCATCATACAAGGTATTTTACCCCATAAGATCACATGACATTGGCATCCAATGCAACGCAACGTATTGAGGGAGGGAGGTCTATAAATTTGTTAGTGAGTTGAAGTACTGCTTTTTCTTAGAACAGAAATTCTTTTATAGGGGAGCTGGGTTCGATTGCGACGGTCAAGTTATGTAACTATTAGATTCAACCACAAAACTACTATGTACGTATCTAGCTTACGGAGGTACACAGTAAGTGGGTATTAGAGCCCATTAAATATTTGGGCGCATCTATGGGAGATTCTCAAGTTGACGAGACAACCTTGGTCGAAGGAAAAGCTTCAAGAGTGGTCCGATCATGTCAATTTGAAATGGATATTGTGAAATAGTGGAAATGAAGGGAAATTGGCCATCTAAAAATAAAGAAAAGGATACTCATGTACAAATAAAGTAAGATCATAGTATCAACCCATGAAGGAAACCGAAAAAAAAAAGGATTTGGAGACATTGGGGGGTATTATCAATATCAATAAAACAAGACCGAGAAAACTGATACACGCCCGAGAAAAAAACAGAAGGCTTCTGTGAAACAAAAGAGCAAAAAAACCTCAAAACGACTCTAAATGCATCCAAGCGTTGACGGGGATCATAGAAACACCCAATGAAGGGCCGGGTCGTTATTTCGTAGTGTCGATCAGGCGAGATCAGGCACTGGTGCATATGAATGCTGGCGTTCCCATGTGGAAGGGTCTATCCTCCGAACGCCACGTATCGGCAGTGGGCCGAGAAGATAAAAAAAAGCAAAAAGAGCGAAAAGGCGAAAAGGCGAAAAGAAAGAAAGAACAAACAAACAAACTAGAAACTGACTTCGCCCGCGTCGGTTTCCATCATGGTCTCATCCCAATACTGAGCAGAGGGTCTCTCACGAGCCGCAGGTTGAGAGCCCAGCGCGATAGCTTCACCTTCACCACGTTCCACAAATTCATCCAGACTGACCTCTTTCATGATCCTCTGGAAATACATCCGGAGTGTGCGCAGTCCACGCAGATATCCACGATCAATGTCGTGTGGGGAGTGAGGCGGACATGGTGTATCTGAAGGAAGTTCGTCCTCGCCAGTGACGCAATTAGCGAAATCTACAATCTTCAATTGAACGTTCAGTTTGCTCTGGCCGTCTTTGGGGGTTCCATGTTTGAGTGACGTGCGTTCACCAGAGCGAGGCGGTTCTTGATCAGGTGGAGATTGTGGTTCTCCGTCATAAAGAATCAAGAGGCTGCTAGCATAGAGTCGGTAGCTACCCAGCTGTCGAATCATGTGCTCCAACAAAGCTAATTTCTCCAGAATGACAGGGATCTTTTTGGCTACGCTGGCATAGTTGACTCCGTCGTAAAGGAACCGAGTGAGGGCATCCTGGAACTCACGACCGGATTTCAAATCGCGTCCGAAATACTTGTCTTCAAAGATGTACTCCTGCTTCTTGACGTTCCAGGACTGCATACCACAAAGTCGCACACCCAGCTGCTGCGAGGTAGTGGACTGACATTTCCGTCGCTGCGACTTCTTCTTCTTCTCATTCGCCTCTATACCATACTGTCGAGTGCCCATCTTCAAATCTAGCACACATGGTTTATTCATACCAGCTGTTAGATCCTCAAGGAGAAGGAAGAACTGCACTCTTTCATCCTTTCTCAGCTGTGCCTCTTTAGGGTTGCTGGGCAAGATCGAGTTGATAGGTTCTTGTGGTCTGAAGCGGGATGGATCAGAAGTTCTACCAGAGGCAAAAGCTTCGGTGGCGTGGTAACCATTGGTCGAGTTACCTTCTGACACTGGCGAAGTTGACCGCTTCGCGGTGGAAGAAGCATTCGACATTGAAGCATCGGCTTCCATGGAGAAGATCTCATCCTCCTTGTCACCACCATAATCATCGTCATCAAAGAACATAAGCTCTCCATTATTGCGGGAGTTTATGCTGCCACGTCTCCGGAGGCCACTCCCGGAATGCCGCCGTCTGTGAGGAGCCCGAGAGACCGAGCTTGCTCGGTTAGGCTCTTCTTCGGTCCGGATCTTCTCTAGACGGTCTTGGTTGGCATCTAGGGCAGTGGAAGCTGACGATGAAAGAGCAGGACCTTCACTAGGGGGTGCTTTTATGTCAATCGCTTCTGTCTTGAGAGCTGCGATTGGCCCAGGGACTGGTCGTCGATCGCTAGCTGTGCGGTCTTCTGATAGGTTCTCTCGGCGGTGGGCAGTGGCGGGCATGTCGGAATTAGCTCTTGGCAGATGGACATGACCTCGAGCATGTCGTCGATGATGGTGAATGGCAGGAGGGCTGAATACTTCGCGGAGAACCTGCTCTTGAAGCTTGAGATTGACGGTCGTGGCGCCCCAAATCTTGGCCCGCTTGCTCAGAGCCGATGTATCAGACTCCGCTGACATACCCTTGAGGCCGTCAACGGATCGTGCGCGGTTTATCGAAGCGTCTGCTGTCCGCGGTCGCTGCTGGTGGGTAAAAAGGTCGGCAGGAATGATGTGGCGATTGTTCTCAAGAATGACCTTGGGAATGACCCCTGTGACTTGGGACTGGCTAACAATTCGCTGTGGCTCCTGTGATTCTGCTGACTCGAGAAGCTGAGAGCTGAGCGCTGAAGTTCCATTGGCAGGTGTCGTCTCTGGAATTATTCCATCGGCAGAATCAACCTGATCTTTTCGTTTAGATGTCTTGGAGAAGGTAACGTTCAGCACTCCGATGTATCTGACAAGAATATTAGTATTTGATACGCTTATAACCGTCTGCTTTCTGTGGAATTGATTTTACGTACTTTGGGAGAAATACAAGCATATCTGGGTGCCTCCGTTCAATGCGTTCATAGAACTCATTCTCTCGGTTGTTCAGCTGCTTGCATACAGCGCGTCGGGAAAAGCGGAAAACAGTTGTGTGCCCGCCAACCTGATGGCGATAGGGTTTCAACTCCACGGCACCAAGAGGCCCCGGAGGCGGGGGTTGGGGACGAGAAAGAAGTTGGGAACGCTGGGTCGGTGTGGCAGTCGGGGTTTCCACCTCGTCAACAGATTGTATACTTTCATCTGCTGATGGGAGTTCGATTTCGGAATCGTAGATTGAATCACCGGATTCAGAGATGGTACTCAAAGGCTTTTGTGGCAAATTGTCTCGTGGAGAATGGATATCCCCATAAAGGATCTTACTTTCATTCTTAGATCGAAAGGATATATCCACATGGCTGATTTCTTTTTCGGGAGAATCGCTACGCTCTTGGGGTACTAACATCAGCTCATGACCTTTCTCTGCAGCCGACACCTGACCCGGCTGCACATCGAGAGGGCCATCGGGAAATTGTTGTAGGCCATCAACCCCATCAGGCACTGTACGTTCGTGAGGGAAGTAAACGGCAGAGGAGATCTGCTCATTTTCCTCCTCCTCAACCCCAAATTGTCCTGATCCTCGGTCCTCTTCCTCGAAAGAGTCAGACGGAGATACCTCGACATGAAGATCCTTCTTGAAGTAGTCCCGGCTGCGCTCTGAATATTGAGTTGGAATGCTTTTCGAGAAAGAAGATCCATGGCGACCGCCAGGCGTGAGATGAAAGTTTCGGATCTCCTCCAGTAAGTTGCGAGGCAACGATGTAGGGTGACGCTTGGAGGGCTCACGGTCGTGTATGGTGTGGGGCAACTCAGCCTGAGATGGAGGTTGGAAAGATGTAGTATCATCAAGTGCGGAGAGTGATGTGCTTTTACGAAGCGAAGTTTCCTGCTCTGAATGATGTGGTTCTTGTTCATAATCCATGATGCGATCCCTCAACTCCGTCTCATCTTGTGGTCGGCCGCGATCCTCCCGTCGTTTGCGATCCGGTGAAGAAGCGGTGTTTTCTTTGAAAAGGCCCAGGTAGTGACTGGATTTACGGCTGCGCACATTAGAAGCCGGCTCCGCGTTGGTCAGATTGGCTTCAATTGAGCTGTCAACTCGACCACGACGACCTCTGCTGGGGCTTCGTTCGACCGCCACAGGGGTCTGGGGGGTTTCCTCTTTCGGGCTGTAGGATAAGGGATCCCGACTGACCTGAGAGCCCTGGCCAGAGGATGGGATGGTCAAAGAATGAGAGGTACGAGGGACATCATCTAGTGTGGACGGGAAGAGATTCCGTTCAGGTAAAGTGCCTTGAAACCGACTGGTTTTCGTACCTGTGTTATCCAATGGCACCTTGTACCGCTGAGATCCGCCCAACTGAGCCTGCACGCCCGTCTCTACCTCGGTTTTCTTTGAGTGATCAGTCGGCGAGGTGGATGCGCGCAGGAGAGACAAACGAGGGAGATCGGTTGAGAAGAGAGTAGAGGAACGCAATGGAGAGTTTCTGTGGACGTCAACTTCCATGCGGGAAGGGTCGACGTTAAAACGATGGGGAGAGACCTTGGAGAATGCACTTGGAGACACGGATGCATCGTCCAGGCTAGGGATCAAGTTGACCTGGCGTTCATTGCCCAAGGCCTTTTCGGGGGGTAATTGTGGGGTATTTGCGGCACTATCTGAGGGAAGGTAATGAGTAGCGAAAATGCTGTCACGTTCTGACAGCTGAGGCCTGTAGACAATATCCGGGTGCGCGGTATTCTCCGGAGGCGTGGTCGCGGTTCTTTTTAGAGGGTATAAACGGGATGCGGGCTGAGACCAGGAAGGGGTGGGGGATTCAGCGCGCGATGGTGACAATACCTCCCTCCCCTGGGACAGATGCTGGGGCCCCAAGTGGTGACGTGGGGTACCCTGGATATTGGAGCAATCATGTTGGGCAGGCGTAGCAGGTGTCACCAGGGGACTAGGGAAGGTATCTTCGGGAACGGACGGCGAGTTTGACATGGGGAGGACATTGGTCAAGTACAGGACGGGATGGTATGGAAGCGGAAACCGGAGTGGTTTAGGCGTAAAGAAAAAAAAAAGGAAGGATTTAAGACTAAGATAGATGCCTAGAACTTGAGGAAGAAAGATTGGCGTCAGAAAGAATTTCCAACTATTTTGCATTCAAGGGGGTGGGGGGAAGGAGTTATGGGGGGGCACGTTTAGGCAGAGAGAGATCTTACAGGCTAGTGAAAAGCCGCAAATCGGTCAAAATGCCGGGGGGATGAAGAGTTCAAGGAGTTAAAGGGAAAGGGAGATGGGGAAGTTTGAGAGACACAGTCTTTGATCGTCACCGCCCTTGAGTGGATCCGATTAAGGAAAAAAAGAAAAAAGAAAAAAGATTAAAAAAAAGATAAAAAGATAAAAAGATAAAGATGAAGATATTGATCTTGGAATTAGAAAAAGAGAGAAAGGAAAAGAATACGGAAGAATGATGAAGTTATAAAAAAAAAGAAATCTGAGCGGGGAGTTTGCCTCTTTCACTTTCTCACTTTATGTGAAGAATATACACCTGGGCAGCTTCCTATAAGTACTACAAGACTACCAGTACGGAAGTACTCGGTCTATTGTGCAACGTCTTACAGAGCTTCTATTCTAACTAGTTGGATCTTTTGGCTAGGGTTCCTAGGGTGTTGAGATAAAGATATATATAACATATGTTGCGTATTAGAGATCTCGAAATGATATACTGGGGTTATAACAATATATTGTACTCCGTAGGCTTCATAAGATTTATACCTTGCGCTTCAAGCCTAAATATTTTCCCTGGCATTTCTCAGTATCCTTATTTTGATTCCTATCTTGTATGATCTACCAATCACCGGTCTCAATGCATAGTGTGCAGCCATGTCGATCGCTAATAGGTGTCCTTGATTCACCTCTAATGACCTCGGTAACATAACATTTTAACATCTTACCTAGGTACTAGTAGCATCTTAATATCTTAATACCCGTTAAGCTCACAGACTAAAATGACTAAAAGGACCAAGGCTTATATGTCCTTGATAAAGGAACTAAACGAACTAAACGAACTAAAAAGCCGTCTCAAATTAATTGCCCCCACTTTGACAAGCCACGAAAATGACCTTATCTCGGGGAAAAGAGATGTCAACTGGTAGTACATGGCCAAGACGAAGCGGTATACTTTGGGAATTAAAATCCTCAAAGCTGCTGCCTGTTTAGTATCATGTTATCGACTCGGTACAATATCATCTATGGTGTACTCTTAGTACGGAGTATATGTTTGTAAATTATTCAGAGTATACACATAATATATATAGTATTGGATAGAATGTTGGATAAGATCATAGTCTTATATTTCACAAAAGCTTGAACATAAATAATAGATATTTAGTAATAATAAATACATAAATACATACCTAGGTAATCCAAGCTCGAACTATGCCGTTCCTAGTCAAAAACCAACAGCGCCTAAGTGTGATTGTGATGGGATAAAAGTGATTGGGAGCCGAGCGGGTCGTAATCCAACCAGAATCCTCAGCGAGGTGAAGAAGATGCATTAGGGGCCAACCACCAACCAGGATGGTTTTTTCAACGAACCAGCTTCGTCGTAGAAGAAAAAGAGAGCAGATCCCCGCAGACCTCTGACTTTTGTACTCCCCGCTTACAAGGCTCCTATGGTCTTCCACTCCTTAGTTCGATGCCGGCTTCCTTCCACCATGCGCCTTCATTCACATTTGAGGCCTTATAGCCACTGGGACCTTATACATCCCATTTTCCACTATCGATCGCATGCTCCTTAGCAAGTGCTTCTTTTCCTAATACCCATGTTGATCCCCGTGAGAAAGCCGTTGAGTCGCGTGTCATACAGTTTCCCACTTTCAGTTATCTACCTTGCGATCAACTAAATCTACTATTTCACTCTGGAGGAATCTCGATCAGAGTTATATCTATTTATTTGATAACCAGTTCACGGGAAAAACCTACTGTCTTGACTTCAAAATGAGTCGCTTGAACGTGGACACTACAGTAGGAGGAAACCACCAGAGATATTCGTTTATGGAAACACCACTCGAAATGCACCCATCATCTTACCAACGGGACCTAGCCTCACCTCCGCCGGCGGACCAGAGTGCGCCCCCGCCCCATCCCGCAGTGGAAGAAACTCCGAAAGAGCACCAACGAGCGTGGTCATATGCGCCGAGTGAGAAAGAGCAATTTCAGCATCAAGGAATAATCCCGGATTATGCAAACTGTCCGCCCATCGAGCAGCACCCGGCCAATTATGCGCCTTTGGTGCATAATCAGCAGCAGCAACAACAGCAACAACATAACTCTTCAATGTCTCCTCAGTCGTACGAAGTTGCGCCCGAGCACCAGCAGCACGCCGCTCAAGATTATACCCAATCCTATACCAGCCAGTCATATACAAACATAACCGAACAACAAAGTCACACCACGTCTGCTCAGAAATATGCGACTCAGTCGTATACAAACATACCAGAGCAACAGCAGCACCAATGGCATCAACAGATCGGCATGACCATATCCCCTCAGTATGCGAACGTGCCCGTACAACCACAGTACAGCGCCCCGATATCTCCCCACTCATATGCGAGCCATCCATATGCAATGCAATCGTACACCCACCTCCAGGAACAACCGCGCGGCATCGAAATACCCACCCAGAAATATGCCTCGTATACCGAACCTCCCAGTTCGCCACCCCCGAACTCACCAGGGCCACTGCCCCTGAAAGTAAACCCCGAAGCGCCACCACGGAGCGAAACCATGCCCATTGTTCCGGACGAAAATCCCCTACAGTCGCCTAAGTCGCCGTATTTCCCCCCACCCACCAGAGCGACCACATCGCACGCTGCCCAACCCGATGACCTGAGCGCATACCACCAGCCTGGCCAAACCACCCATCCAAATCAGGAGATCAAGGGAGGAGGATGGAGCAACGGACTGTGTGAATTTTCGAATTTCGGAATCTGCTGTCTGGGACTACTATGTCCGTGCATTTTGTATGGGAGGACACAACACCGACTCTCGATGAAATCGAAGAAGGAGGACCCGACCAATATGCTCGGATACGAGACTTGCAACGGGTCATGCACGGGAATGGGAGTGCTATGCGGATGTCAATGTAAGTTCAAGTGCCGTTTCAAGCTTGAGTGAGATCTAAAACATCGCGACCGAGCAACCCGCAAAAGAGAGTATCCATCTAACAGCACAACAGGGTTATTGGCCACAGTCCAACACACCAGAACGAGAAAGGCATATGGCATCCAAGGTAGTATCGCATCGGACTGCGTGCGGGCGACCTGTTGTACATGCTGCACATTGATTCAGGACGAGAAGGAGATCCAGAAGCGTGAGGAGTATCGATCCCGTGCGGCTAGGGAACGGAGTGCGACTATGCTCTCGCCGTATACTACTCCTGGACCAATGTCATATGGCCCACCACCAAAGTGATGCGCTATGTCTAGCCAGGGAGCAGAGTTCGATGGCATGGAGTCTTGTGTATATAGTCTATGCATTGTGATGTAATAGCGTTTGTTATTTGATGTGTCTCGAGTTTGTACTACGGAGTATTCCGTAGCTTGTCAGCTTTGCCAATCTATTATGTATAGGTACGAGAGCGAGAGCGAGAGCGATATATTCACCTTGAAGATCAAAGGCTGGTTATTACGTAAATCTATTACTTTCCAAGGTTCCAAGGTTTGTTTAGTTAATGTTGCTGATAATTGTATGCTGGTGACACTTCAAATGTGATTTATCACATTCCCAACTACGTTGTAAATAGGGTATGGTGAGGGGTGACTGCAGGTTGGTTGGCCTAGTTGAGACACACAGAGAACACAGAACAAAAGCAGAGTAAGAATTGATTATTTCCAGCGGAATCAACGAGAAAATCCATCTGTTCATCTCTAAGCGCCTATTTTACCTCCACAACATTTAACCCCATCGCCAGATCCACCCAACGTCAAAGTTCTATACCCAATAGTCCAACCCTTTCGATTTACTGCATATGTCTCCCAGACAAGCATGAAATCATTAAACCTTTACATAATAACATCGAGAGTTTCACCCACCAAACATTAAGGCAAGACCCGCAGGTATACGGGAGACTCCAAGCGATGACAGCGGGCCACCCAACCGAACCTCCCAAGTCTAAACTGAAAGGCGAAGTAGTAATCGCTACCCCGGGGATGTATGTATCATATCAATAAACCCAAGAGAGATCACACGATCCCACGATCGGGCAAACCACATTGGCGGGTTTGCCAACCCAGATCTCACCAAGGGGATGGATCAATACGCCACGATGATCCACCAAGTGGCTCACTAGTTCGCTGAAGAGTCTGAAAGCATGCAGTACTTTGTACGGAGTACATAATTACCGATTTCATACCTTCAGTTGTCAAGTTAGCCACGGCAATATGCAAGGCGATGTACTGAAGATGCGCATGTGGACCGTAGATATATCCACGTCGCAAGTCCACGATACCTAACTCGGGATGGTTCCTAGAGGCTGCTGTATGTGTGGAAATGTCTTCTCCGGAAAAGATTCATTGGCAGAGCTTATGTTGTTCCTAGAGTAGGGTTTGACTAGTTGTAGATCATGGGCGTTGATCGGCTACTATGCAAGGATGGAATATATATCGACCTGGTAGCCACTGCTGCGGAAGAGAAGTCATTCTTCTAAGGTTACGAGATTATATCAAAATATTAGAGTTAGATAATATGAAACCTGTTCATTTCCTTTTGGAGTTTTGTTTGGTTCGCTTCTGTGTATATATTGGATCTGGGATTCCTGTATCGCGCTGATGTCAGTGCTTCCGCTCATTTGAGAAGTCACTCTCTATACTTCGTCGATACGTGCAATATGGCAGATTCAGTGGCTCAGAACGTCCATGGCTATGACCATGATAACTTGCGCCATGTGGTTATCACTTCGACTTGCTTTGCTTTCATCTTGTCTACTACCGCAGTCGGCTTCCGCATCATCTCTCGGGCGATTAATGGAAGCGGTCTTTTTTTGGATGACTGGCTAATTATTCTGGCACTGGTAAGAAGCACGCATCGAACGTTTATATGTTAGCGCTAACCTCTTCAAACAGATCTTCGAATACGGTATATCAATCGCAGGAGTTGTGTGTACGTTGAGATGATTCACACCTAAACCAGCCAAACCTAACAGATCACAGTACTATACAATGGACTCGGAACCCATATCGTGGAGCTCTCCCCAGAGCAGATCATTGTCTACCTGAAGGTATGACATTGCATTCCCATCGATGTGCATCGCATGCGTAGATCATGTACTGATAGACCCACAGACATTGTTCACAGGCTCGATCCTCTATACCGGCTGCATTGCAAGTATCAAGCTATCCATCCTGATGTTGTACCGCAGACTCTTCCCCGTCAAGACCATGAAATACGCCGTCAATATTGTATCTCTGATTGTGATCCTGTGGGCTGCCTGCGGTATTCTCGCAGGCTGTTTCACTTGCATCCCAACAGAGAAGCTATGGCACCCCATGATAGAAGGTGGTTGCATGAATCTCTCAAAGTTCTACTACGGTCTTCAGATCCCCAACATCGCGACGGACGCAATCATCCTCCTGATGCCCATGCACATTGTGTGGAACCTCCCCATCTCCAAGGCTCAGAAGTTGGGTCTTTCTGGGATTTTTATTTTGGGATTCTTGTAAGATTTACCTGCTGTTTCTATGCTAAGCATTTCCCTAACATAATGCAGGACTCTAATTTTCGATATTATTCGGCTGGTCGTTCTGATCGAGCTTTCTACTAAGGGTGACGACATTACCTGTACGCATAATTCCCTCTCAAATCACATCTATGAGAAGTTCCCACTAACACTCAAACAGATAACGAAGTCCCAGCAAGTGTATGGACATGCATCGAGCCCGCTGTCGGAATTGTCGCAGCCTGTCTGTCAAATATGCGGCCTTTATTTAAGGTCATGCACACCAAGGTCTGGTCTAGGCTTTCTAGCCGATATGCCACCAACACGAGCAATACAAGCGATTCGCAGATCAATGAGAAGGGTGACTGGCCGCGAAAGACCCCTAGCCCAACCGGCGAAGGAGGTATTTCTCCCAGTGCTAGTGGGGATTTGGACCAGTCGCCCACTCAAAACCAGTCTGCTGTGTAAGACAGGGGCTAAAACTATATACACCTATACGGATAGGAGTTTTTCTTTTGTCATTCTATGAACGGAGGAGGTACTATTTCATTCATTTTTGCCCTCGTCATTCTTTACATACAAGGAAGCCACGATCGTTTTGTGAGCACCTTCTACGTGTTAATCAGGAGGAAAAGAGCACAAAGAATCCAAAAAATGCTATCATATTTTGTCTAAACCATGACCAGCCAATCGACAAAGCCGTTAAGTCGGTACAACCGGGAATACCAAAGACATGAAAGAATCAATTGAATAACCAGCCGCCTGAAGAGAAATGGATCACAGCAAAACAAAGGCTTTTGTAGCTTTTGGTATCTTTCTTTCTCTACTAAGAGACCTTCAATGCATAGCTTAGGTAGTAACTAACCGGAAATCATAAGTAGCTTATGTTCCAGCAATTTCCCGAGTAGATCAATCAAGCAACTCACATCCAAATTTCCAAGAACAAGGTCCGCCCTTTCTATCTCTTTCAGTTCGATAGATTCCAAATCACTAACAACAAAAACTAGGTAAGTCCAATTTTAACCCGAGCTACTTACCTAGCAAAATAATGTCTCACCGCGAGCAATTGCGCTCACCATACCAGAGAACCTTCCAAAAGGAGTGTCGCGCCTTTGTAAAAAGGGCAGAGGCCACGGCTGACCACGCCAGGAAGCACCCAAACAACCATGAATTCGAGCCTAACAGCGGGGTTTACAAAGGGCTTGTAAGTCTATTGTGGCGAATAGCACGAGTAAAAGACACAGGACTTGATATGGTCGCAGAGACCCCAAGATGCTCTCTCGTTCTCAAAAAACGCAGCTATTGGTTCATCCGGGATCTCGCAGATCAGACAGAATTTGAAGATGAATGCGATGATATAGAGGCCCGTCTAGAGGGACTGATGCAAAAGGTTCAACGCTGCGAGATAGAGAATCTTTGGGTTGCTGGATTTCTTGAGTCTACGTCTTTGCGTATCCAGGACCAATTCCGTGTATAGATGTATCAATGGAATTGAGATATTGTGTTAGAATGTGTATGTGTAAATTCGTAATATGGATTTAGCCACAATGACACCTTTAGGGCTCAATGGTGGTCCCTGATATGATCAAAGATTCTCGCGATTTTACGCCGATCCTTTTTGTTTTGAATATCGAGACAAGCTCCCTTTTTAACACCACGCGGAGCCAAGTCAACAACATCCTTTTTTACATCCGAGTACTTAATACCCGCATGAATTTCCCCACGGTAGTAATACCATCAATGGCGCAACTGCCGAGCCTCTTCTTTCCAGACAGATTCCCTGCCTTCCAGGCCCGTCCTCTTGCACCGAGCGATCAAGAACTTGGTGGCCTTTTCCTTGCCGTTTCGATGGTGAAAGGTATGTAGATTGGCATATTCCCTGTTTGCGAGGTGTGCTTCTCTTGAGGCAGTTATTAGCACAATATTGCATTCCACACACCATAGGAAACGTATTTGGGCCAACCCTGCGATCCATCTCCATTTGGATGGCATGGATTTCAAAAAACTAACGAGAGTTAGCTGGCATGAAATAGATTTATCGCAATTTTGTTTACCTGCAGGATAATGGGAGCAGTGCGTCAGTAAATGTAGAGACCACAACACGAGGGATCTCTATGCAGAGAAAGACGAACTGTGTATGGTTCCTATGGAGCGGAGTGGACAGAGAGAGAAAGGAGGAGAGAGAGAGGAAAGAAGATACTTAACAAACTACAGGTTCTTATATAAGAAAGAATATATAAAATGGACAGCTGAAAAGAATATCAGAGTGTTATCTTACATCTAACTTCCCCTATATCATCGTGAGCCACATAGATCAGAATATTAAATTCTGCGTCATCAAGAACAGAGGCGACAACTTCAAATTCTTATATGAGTAATGTGATTTAGGATTATTATCAATTCTGGTCTCCCTTTGGCTATTTCTTTCATTCTTCGATTTTCGGGATTCTCTCGAACTCTCGTGGGACATCTGACTGGAGGGAAGTTTCGAATGGGAAGGCGAGAGATAGTAGTTGCTTTATTCATCATGTGAATCCCGTACTCGGATTTATAAGTCATTGCAACTCGTTGGGTCCACTGGTAGTGTTAGCATATGACCAGCGATTTAAATAACATGATTTGAATAAGCTTACCTGTGAGTTTCCATCGAGCTTTCCAAACCAGAAATTGTACTTGTCAGCAAAGCTACCCGAGTCTACCAATTTCTTCGTTCGGAAGCAATGACATCCAAAGAAAAAAAGCCTCGGTTTAAAACAAATGAGAGAGTGAACTGAAAGATCTTAAACCAATCTCATTACCTCCTGAACTACGTAAGTAAACTTGAGATCCTAAGTGAGAGTTAACTAACTTACGCTAGGAAAACATCTCTTACAAATCGAACACGTTGTTGGTAACACCCCAAATAGCGAAGCTCATAATCGATTCACGCTGAATGAGTTGACCTTTTACGGATATGACCACTCCCACAAATCTCGCTCCACCAAGAGCAACCCATCTACGTGCAGCCCAAACGTATATAGAGTTATAAACCTGTTCGATGGAAGCATGAGCTATGCAGCTTAAATGGGCGGCCAGATTATTCTATTTGGTACGGCGATGAAGAAGAAAGTTCCGTCAATGCTATTGCCATTGAAGCGAAGTCCGATTCTAGGTTTCCACCAGGAATTCCGCAAGCATTGGGTTACACGGGTAAATGCCCTTTCAACTTCCCTGCTAATATATATTAGGGGGAGACTAATTTGTCTGGAGGTGCTGTTCATCGTCATAGGAAGGAGCAGAAAAAGCAGGATTGTACATGATTTATCCCCAAGTCACTTGTGGGGGAGCTGGCCTTTCTTGGGGTTTGTTGAATTGTTGAAATCTTGATTGCCTTGCCGGTCTTGCGTGTGAAGAGATCCTCAGAATGCAACGTTTTCTCCCTGTGTTTTTGTCAGACGTCAGCGGTCGGAGGCTCGATGCATTATAGTCAAGATCACTTAGCGGTGCTAAGTTGGGGGGTATCGCCAGGCGAGGAAACAAGACGTACGAAGTCTGCGATATCTCCCTGAGCTGCATGGACTGTTTGTATTAAGTTGGAAACAGATCTAGGCGGGTGCCTGACGTTGCCTCTTAAAATCTCTTGGGCTGAAATGCGCTCCCCATAGAATTTCTCGTTCTCGTCAAAGCGCTCAACGATAATCGTACCGTCCAATGCGACACCGGCATAGAGACCTTTGCTCTTCATGTATGTCAAAATGGGCGCTTGTCGCTTATGAACCTCGCTCTCTACCATTCCTCCCATGCCGACCGGGCCGGCGGCAGCGCTCAATTCACCACCGATAGTACAACGGACTTTCGTAAACGCCTCCAGCGCCTCGTATGTATTTATGACCATGATGCAATCGTAAATGTCCACACCAGCCAAGAAGCCAATGCCAGCGGTATGTAGGAGGATACCAGACGGTGGACTCCACTCATTAGTTCCGGGAATGCGTCCCAGCAACACTCCACTCCCTCCGGCGCCACTAAACCACAGACCAGTGCGCATGGTGGTGAAGATAGCCAATCCCTTTGCATTCTTGATAACATGCTGCGGTATCTTTTTGATAACACGTTGTTTGCTTTTGGGCTGATTGATCTCGCCATTTTCATCGGTAGTATTCTGGGATTCGGGGGCGTAGAAGCCATCTTTGCAGAAACTGCGAATTATCCGCGCAGCTTTCTCGCTCTCTTTGTCGATGGACATTGGCCAGAAGGCCTCGGCACCTAGTCTGTTGGAGAGACGATTCACGGGAGGGCCCAGCTTGTCAAGAGTGTCCCATGCTTTATCGAAGCCCAATTTTGAGTAGTGCTTCGTGTCTTCCCAATAATGAACCATATTGTCACACGGCAGAGAATACTCGATGAATTAGACAAAGTTACACATCAGCATCCGGCAACAATAGACTGTATGGGATGTATGCTGGAAATTTCGGCGTAAGTTGAGATTGCGATAATTGGGGTTGAGATTTAGTTTTCGTCCAGGGACGCAGCAGATGGGGTTATAAAGATGGTTTTTGAACAGTGGCAGACAAAAATAGAAGATAGGCAGCATTATAACGAGATTGATATGTATTTAGACCTTAGAAGTGTAATAAGTGGACCCCGCCTTACTGGTTCTAGTCATTCTCTCGTATTCGTACTTATAGCCTCATCGAAGCAAATACAAGGCAACAATTTCAGTGTGGACATTTATATATCTATACTATCTAAGTGCTTAGTAGAGCTAAGTGCTATATTATATTGAATAGAATAGGTCGAACCAACCTAATATATCAAGCTCATACCATTGTTGGATGTTCACTTGACCCTGGTTCTGAAAAGCATACTCTAAATTCAAGCCTTCATTGTTACATCACTAGATAGGGTTTCTATCTTTGTATATATTCCAAATATCGCACCAACTTCGATAGAACTATTCATGATTATAATTATATCAACTAAACACTATCCATGGTCTATGTTTCGGGTGTCAACCCGTACCCAAATTGCCTTCTATGCGGGTTGGGGGTTTCCAGGACGAGTTACTCCCCAAACGTAAATCCAACGCCTTGCGATATCTTGCTCAGAAGAAGCAAGTGGAAACATCACAAGAAAGGCGAACTGGGGCATGTGATGGTCCCATCAAAGGAGGTCGAAGAGGTAGATTTCGCGAAGTTCCCCAGCATGTGGTCATGCCTTTGTCGAGCTAGTGAGTCTTATCAAAGCGTTCTAAGTCTAGTCCGTTCTAACTGAGTCAGTAATCAAAGGGCCTAATACCAAGTACTTTCTGAGTGGAACCACTGTAATCGGAGTTCAAACCGAGCATCCTTACTTCATCCCAAAAGACCGCAGCATAGTGCGAATCGGTGGGAGAAAACGAAACCTCCAATACGACGATGGTACCTTCGCTCAGTTCTATGCAGCAAGCATCAAAAGACAACCGAGTTGTTTCAAAGGCAAAAATGTCGGATTCGTTGTCCATGCCCACTGCTGGGCTCTTTTCGACCACATCATTTCAACGACATTGGTTGAAAAGAAATTCGAGAAATTCGTTCGTGCTGCCCGAAAATATTGCCGTGACCATAAAGCGTGGGGAAGTTATGATTATCTGCTCACATCATGGAAGATTGGCCCAAGAGGTGCTCATCCGGGGTTCATGTATGGATGCTATATCGCTCTAGTGATGAGAAAGGAATCGCAATTTCGTTATACTGGGCTCTGATCTCTCCCTACAAACAGAATGGGCTATATTTAAAGAGCCATATAGCATTGTAGTAACAGAGGCAAATGTCAATGCGGTTATCCCTTGTTACACTTCTATTTGGTGATCTGCACTAATCCCAGACAAGGTACTAGGTACTTACCACAATGCATAATAAGACGCGTATTACTAGGTACCGGGTACTTAAAGTATACCAAAGCATAAACCCAGCATTTTGAGGCCCAGGCAACGCCTTCACGCCTAGATATGGATTTTTATTTTCCACACCGGCGTGGTTACAGTGCACTTGAACTCTTAATAGTAAACTACATGATCCACATGTACGGAGTACTTACTGCATCTATGGAGGAAGCGCCAAGATAGCCTAATTGTATCCCCGCGCCCTAACCCACATGACCCGCATGGACGCCAAAGCTCCGATAAAGGCGCCCCTTCAGAGGCGTTTTCTCCTTCTTTTGGCTTTTTCCCTGAATATGCTCTTTTGAGCTTTACAAAAATTTACAGCATATATAAGCTGCACCATAAATCAACATGCGCGGTCTTGACGAAAGTACCGACGTTCTTTTACGTACTGGCCAGAAGGCCCAGGAGCAAGTGCGACATGCTTGGGATGGATTTATCAATTTCGCGGCGCGGGACAATGTTCTCGAGGTTGCGTTGGGTTTAATGTTAGTTATCCCTCTTGCATAATAACCTAACCACCCTGCTAACATATAGATTCGACTTAAAGCATAGCTAATGCGTTCACGAAAGTCGTCACGTCTTTCGTATCAGACATGGTTCTGCCAATTGTCTCTCTACTGCCATTTCTGAACCGAAACATGGATCAGAAATTTGCCGTCCTATCCAAGGGTCCGAGTTTCGACCAGGAGTATGGGTATAATACTCTCCGCCAAGCCAGAGAAGATGGAGCACTGGTTCTGGCTTATGGGTATGTATAGTTACCTACCTTAGCTACAAACTGAAGGTATTCTATCGGTCAGTTTTGACACATATACATGCAGAGTGTTTATTGAGACAGTTCTCAACTTCCTGGGTGTCAGCCTTACTCTGTACGCGGTCGGAAATTTGTACATGTGGATTTCTCACGACAAGATCATCAAGCCTACTGTCCGGTGTCCATACTGCAAGCAGTATATCGGTGAATCGGTAAGTGGTTTGATCGCCTATGTGTGCTTTGCCTCGGCTAATTGCTCGAAGGCGCTTCGCTGTCGCCATTGCTCAACGTGGCAAGATGGACGGGAAGATGAGCCTAGGAGTGATAAGAGTTCTCGGCAGGAACTGGCTGACGCCGAGTCGAGTTTTGCTGGAGGAATTCCCTAGGCGGTACTAGGTGATGACGGATTTGTAAGAGGCACAGGCACGGTGATACGGAGGTAGTTGCAGTTTAGCGAGTCTGGTTGTGCACGAGTGGATAGTTTGATCTCTTTTATATTTTTTGAAGGCTATGAAAAGTGCAGATGAATTGGGATTTTAATTAAATGTACAAGAAGCTCTATAATACAGACGCCAAGAATGCTAGATGAAATCTAAATGTTTATACCTCTAAATCGACCACCATTCGAATTCAGTCATATCCTGTACCGGCAAAGTATGTTGCTTGCGGCGCCACGTCCTGCGAGCATGTTTGGTGAACTCCTCTGGAGGAGACCAGGCTGCCTCCCAGGTCTGAGGTTGTCTCAGAGTAGTTTTCGATTGTAGAATGCCAAAGCGGAAATCAAGTGCATCGACGGTGCCTGCAGGAGACGGCAGTCGCATGTAGTAGCGGACGCTGTCAGGAATCTCCTCAGCCACATGACTAGTCATGATCAAGGCTTGATCCTCCGAGAGACCAGTCCACCGGAATTTCGACTCCATCAGAGAACGGGGTTGGGCATTAAGGGCACGGCGTTTAGGTCTCTCGCCAATTTCCAAGAATTGCAAGCACCTGTTACGCTGTGCTGCAGATAGACCCGAGAAAGCTTCGTCGAGGATAACAATGTCCGGCTTGGCGACGATTGCCCGGAGGAAAAGCACAATACGTTGTTGCGCGGTAGTGAGCTCACTAAAGAGAATTTCATCCGCGTACCCAACAACGTGATCCATTAGTGCATATGTTTCTAGCCTGACGTGAGTCCGTTTCGTCATGGTCGGTAGGCCAGCAGTCGATATTTTTGGCACCTCGCTCGTGGTGTAATTTGGATCGAGCTGGGGTTTGAAGAAATGCAGGGCTGCAGATATGTCTTGATCTCTTTCAATGTTCAGCTTCGGCTTTGACAAGAAAGTCTCAGCGAAAGCAGTCTCAAGCGCTTCGCGGATTGATAATTGACGCGGGAAGAACGCATGGATCTCCGGCGATGAGTGTCCAATGCGGGACTGCAGTTCAAATATTGAAATTCCTGGTTTGCCAGGTTCCGCAAGCCTGGATCGTCCGAAATGCTTGACGGGCTGCCCATACGCCTGCGGATGGTCGGATGTGATCATTGATAGTAAGGTCGTCTTGCCTGACCCATTGGGACCGAGGATAGCCCAGCGTTGCCCCCGACGAACTCGCCAGTGTAGCCCATCCTTTATTTCCCCATTCACATTCTGCTGCCAATCACCGAGTACGACCTTGTCCCCATACTGGACATGAACACCTTCCATATCAATGACTGGCTCTCCGCCCAATGGCGCCTGGACTTCTGAGGACTTTATAGAATTCGTATGCGCCACCAAATCCGTAAGCAGTTCTTGGTCTAAGACACCAGCCTTCAAGTCTGCTTTACATTTCTTCAATATTTTTGTTTGCTCTTCGGGTAGAGAGTCCGGCTTAGACTTATTTGCAACGTAGCTCCAGACATTGAGCGTGTCCTCGATAGCCAGTCTTGGCCCTTGCAGGAGAACCTTGTGGGAATTGCCCACAACCATAATGTGTGTGATCCAGTCCGGCACCTTATCCTGAGGGCGCTGGGCCAGAACGAGCCGTGGGGCGCTTTTCTTCGCTAGCTCATGAAGAAGTTTAGAGATCTTTCTCACTGCCACTGGGTCCAATCCCACTAAGTAGAGGTTAGAATCTCACAGCCATAAAATATGAACTCGGAACACCCACTGAATGGCTCGTCAAGAAGTAATAGCTCCGGTTTGCTAAGAATCGCCTTTGCAATTCGCGCTCGGCGGGTTTGACCATTGCTCAGACTCGAGACTGGCAAGGTGAGCAGATTTCCTAGTTCAAGACTGCGAACGGTGCGCTGAAGGAAATCCTCATCATGTAGCGTGCCTTCTTCCTCGCCCTCCATTGGGTTCAAGGAGGTCTGGCCACGCAAGTATTGCAGCAGGGTCCAGTCGGTTTCCTCCCGATAACTCTCATAGCGAGCACTGAGGTATGCGCCACGGACTCCCCCAATAGCCCCTGAGCCCTCGCCACTGAATCCAACATATTGGACGGCATTTTCCACGACACGTAACCGTGGGTCCTTGGCGGCGATCTCGTCTGTGAGGAGGTATGGATATGAACGTGCGTTGGGCGGGATACAGATGTGTTCGCCGCGGAGGGTATTGAGGAAGTCGGTTCGGTCAGATGGGCCGATGATAGCCCAGTGTTGCAAATTTGCCGCCTTGGCCGAGCCGGGAGCGCGAATAGCGGGTAGAGTGAAGTTCAGGTTTGGGAAGAGAGGTGGATTGGACGGGTCTTCGGCGGTTGGATACTTCTTGTAAAAAGTTCCATCTTGAATGCGAATGAACGGGATTTCGGACTTGAAACGGGTCGGGCGATAAGCTGTAAGTTGCAGCACCTTCGGCCGCAATTTGGTTCGGAGTAGTAGCATCGTCGTCTACTGGAAAAGTCGCAACTGTGCGGAGATTGGAGATTCGGGGTTAACATTTTTGAGGTCACGTGACCGCATGGAACGATTCTAGATGCAGGGGTTATATTGCCCCAGGGAGATCCAGGAACTGCTAAAAATACAGGTAAATCTGGTGCAAGACCACGAACGAAGTGATTTTGGAATGGCTGTCAAACTACGGGTGATATAATCAGGACTGGTCTACCTATACACATATATATCATGTGCCCTGACCAAAGGTCCCATTTTTCTGCCTCATCCCATTGTTGAATCAGTCAAACAACATCAATAAGCAAGTCGCAAAATGATCTGAATTTTGATATCCATCATCTCTTAAACAGATACATACATTCTCTCGAACATTGAAGAACCTGAATTCCCCACGTGACTGTTCCGATCTTATCGCATCCGATCCCGGGGCCGGATAGCGCTCTTTTTCGGATCTGCATCGTGCGGGGTGCAGCTTGATTGTTCGAGATGTGCTTTTTATCCGCCATCTATTGAGATAATTCAAAGTTAAAAGTAGTGGGGAGAGATATTCGGAACAAAATCAGCATATATTTTTTATAGTTCCCGCCAAGTAGTGGTACCTAGGTAAATCCCAACATAGATATAAGCCGACGGGTAATGTCGCGGGTGTGGCCACCCGACGGCCAAACTCTTGGGACCCGATTATCAGAAGTCGTCATGGACCCTTATATAGCCGCCCTACTCTTACTTCACTTCCCCACAAACATTCTGCACATCTCGTGCTTTCTAATTACGTACTCTCACGTGGCAATAGTCAAGATTCGCGTTGATCTGAAATCGAAGAAATCACCGTGAACCATCCAAGTGCAAGTATCTACGCAGCGCGAAAGAAACAACATGGCAGGCAGCATGTACTCTCCGGTCCTTGAGACCAGTCGCATCTTCTCTGAACTGTGCGAGCAGTCGGAACGCTTCGACTTACCACCCGAGGTGCTTGCAAACAAAGACCTCGTCTCATTCTCTACCAGTCATAATGAAATCTACTTCCCCATTCCTTTTAAAGAGACCGAGACTCTCGCTGCCCTGAAGGGCATCGAAGGTTCTGTGGCCGCTGCCATTGCTGACCTGCGCTTTGGTGCTGGCGCGGGACCTCGGGGCATTCAAGTCAATCTCGAAGCTGCCACTGCCTTCGGATGTCAAGCGTATATGGCAAAGGTTGATGGTCTGTCGAAGTTGGACCCGGCTGTGAAATCCAAGCTTAAGAGTATGTACTTTGGTGTGCACTGATTCATGAAACGACAAAACAATATTGACTGTAACAGATACGGATTTGCTGGCTGCCCAATCCAACGGCTACCGACGTATGTCGGCAAACCTTTACAAGACTAAGAACCCAGGCGAATACTTCCATATTCATGGCTCACTGGAGGCTACGACGACCTTAAACATGATTGGGCTGGAGGGCCAACGACCAGACTTGACTGACTATGAAGAAATCATCAAGGTTATTGAGAACAGGGTACAGCAATACACAGTTGCAGAGCTTGAAGAGATGAACAAGGAGAGACGCCAGGCCGGTGTAACTGCTTACAAGCATGAGGACTTCATCAAGACCCCCCATGTAAGTTTTGCACAGTGCTGTATCCGACTGCAGCAAGCAAGCTAATCCTTTGATAGGGAAAACTCAACGTCGAGGAACCTGCATGGAAAGTCAGCAAATTGCCCGGTGATCTTCCTCCAACTCCTTTTCCAGCTAGACGCAACGGCAGCAAGAGGATCCTTGAGGGCGTCAAGGTATTGGAGATGTGCCGTATCATCGCAGGCCCAACTGTTACCCGTATTCTAGCCGAGTATGGTGCCGATGTTTTGAAGATAACCAGCCCAAACCTTTCCGACGTGCCGTTCTTCCAAGTCGATGGTAACATGGGCAAGCTTGCAGCAGATCTTGATTTGAAGACTGAGACTGGACGAAAGGAGTTTGAGAAACTCCTAGATGATGTGGACGTTATCGTGGATGGCTACCGCCCCGGAGCACTAGATAAGCTTGGCTACGGAGCAGAGGCTATGGCTGCGTTGGCCAAGAAGCGTGGCAAAGGCATCGTTTACGTGAATGAGAACTGCTTCGGATACGAAGGCGAATGGGCTGGCCGCGCTGGGTGGCAGCAGATCGCAGACTGCGTAAGTTATTAGATCAAATCTTCAGAGAATTCAGATCAATACTGACTTCAACTACAGGTTACTGGAATCGCCTGGGCCCAAGGCCAGTTCATGGGCCTCTCAAACCCCGTTGTACCCCCCTTCCCCATCTCCGACTACGGCACAGGCTGCATGGGCGCTATCGCCGCGCTGACTGGTCTCTATCATCGCGCAAAGACCGGCGGCTCGTACCACGGCAAAGCCTCGCTGATGCACTACGACCTTCTCCTTTTTGCAATGGGCCAATACCCCGCTGATGTGCAAGAGGAGCTTCGCAAGGTGCAGCCGCCCGAGTTCTTTAAGTTGCGTCACTGCGACAGCGTTGACCGTATCTCGTCGACTGTGTTGAAAGGCATGCAGGAGCGGTTCCCGCACTTGTACAAGCCTGCCGGTTCTGAGTCGGAAGGCCGCAAGCCATTGACAGAGCTATGGTCGTCGCGCGCGTATGGTGCGGATATCGAAGTTGTGAAGTCAGTTGCAGTTATTGGCGGAGTGGATAATCAGTTTGTGCGGTCAAGTCGTCCGAACGGATTTGATCGGGCTGCGTGGGAGGAGTTCAGCGTTGAGGAGGCAGATGCGAAGAAGTGTTAGTCTCGGCACTGTCTTCGTTCTTTTTCTTTTGCCCTTGAATATGGGAAATGCACTGTACGTGGATTGCAATCTAACACTAGTCTGCAGGTTATCTTGAAAGCAGAATATCCGACGTAGGTGCAGTATGACCTAATAGAAGAAATAAGGATTATTTATATGGTTCAAAGGATGTAAGTATGTAAGATACCACTCGGATGTCTTTTTACGTCCTGTTTATTACATACTCTTTCTTCGCGGTGTTATAGGTAGAAAGATGATAATAACCTATAAAGGTACAACTAGGAATCGGAATGATAGCACAGTGTAGGCTCTGCGACAATATACGATGTTGACAAAAGGCATAAAGCGCACAAAGGACCTTTCTACGTATAACCACCGGCGATATGGATTCTAACATGCTTCATTATTGATAGATTTAGTCAAATTTATTTGGTGAGCTGGTGTATGCAGTCCTCATGTGGGTACAGGATACCTCTTCCGCCAATAAAGTTGCCTCCAGAGTCTGATGGTATACCACCTTCCCTCAAAACCGTCTTTCTCCCATTGCTTCGATAGTTCCTCGACCAAGAGCAGATTTCGACGCAGATCATCGAGGGAAAGGGCGTGTTTGTCGACATAGGATAGCAACAACTCAATGACCCTTTTGTGATTCTTTTCTGCTGCCTGTGCCAGCATTGATGAGCCAAACGTGTCGCTGGGAAGAGGACTAGAGTGAGTATTACTTGGCTCTTGGCTTGACTAACAACGAGGAGGTAAATCCACTTTTCTTATATCCGTACCATGACGCAGAAGTACATCAACAGTCGCTGCTGCTGCTTCAGCATCGTCGGCTTCTACAGCATCTACCAGGTATGGTCTGGGGCAGTCGTCATAGTCGTAGCTGTTTGCGTACCAAGCCCCACGTTCAAAAGCCCTGTGATTCGGGTCAAACCCTTGATTGAGGAGATATTCTGTGGTTTGTGAGTCCCCCCTTCTCACAGCAGATCTCATTTATGACCGGGAATAGGTATCACACCGTATGGATACAGGAATTGAAGCATCGAGGCTCCTCCTGTAGCTTCTGGGGTAAGTATCGTTCTCGTCGTGGTCGGTCCGGATATACCAAATACCGTTCTCACGTTGGCCGCTTCTGGGGGTACTTCCAATGGAACACCGGGGTCGAGCAGTTTTTAAACCAAAGCAACATTTCCACTCTCAATGGCCCACTCGATTGGATTGCGCTTAGGGAGCATGAAAACTACTTGGCAATCTGCTCCTCGAGATAGGAGCATGTCAAGTATTGGCGGAAATGACATAGCCGCAACAAGAGCAGGGGCACCTCCCCAATCTCTACCATTCACATTAGCGCCAGATACATAATCTGCAACGGGAGATCTAGAAATCCCATAATTGCGCAGGGTAGCGGGATTGCGTGCACCCTTGAGGCGATACCCTGGGAGACCTGCTAGAAGTGAGACCTTTTGGAAGTGAGACCTGGAAATATTAAGTGCGTTAAGGAGAGAAGAAGTATCTATTGGGAAACGCAACCTGTTTTGTCCCTTTTTATTCTTCCATCTTGAAGCTATAGGTATAGGATGAATATGGGGCTAAAGTCTAGACCAGCCCATGTCTGGCTAAGGTCAAGCTCTTACCGAGGCACTAAGCCCCACCAGACATGGGTTTCCCCAAAAACAGGTTTAACCCGTTTTTTTATCTCTCTTATTTTAACAACATATCATATTTCGAGAACCTCTTAACTTCCTATGTGGAAGTGAACAAGCTATAGCCTAGCTGACCCATCTAATATGGGTCAGTCGGTGGATGACGAGCAAGAGAGAATCCGGGATTTATCAAAGTTTGTTGATTCCCCCGCCCGGTGATTGCAATCCCCACTAACGCATCCCCCGATCTCAACAGATATTATTGTACTTTTGAGCAAGTCTCTACAAGCTCAGACCACGAACTGCATGACGTCCCACAGGATATACCCTCCCCTCGTCTTTCAAATGATATCACCTTGACCGCCCTAACACAACTGGGTGTCTATCGCTTTGGATGCAATCGGTCTTTTGTTTCAATCATCGATGGAGAAAGTCAGCATGTCATTTCAGAGGCAACCGCCTCAATCTCTCTTCGAAACACAGATCTTCATCGCCCAGATGATGGCATCTTCCTGGGTGTAAATACACTTGACTTGGAATGGGGGGTGTGTCCCCACGCCATTCGACTTTTCACTGGACAAGATCCCTCCCGGATACTAGACACGGAAAATATAACGGCCAACCAGACACGCAACATCATTCGCGATTTTACCAAGGAGGATTTCTACAAAGATCGCCCGTATGTGCTTGACTGGCCTTTCTTTCGATTCTACGCCGAGGTGCCATTGTACAGCCCTTCCGGGTTCGTACTAGGTTCGTATTGTGTGGTGGACGACAAGCCACGAACGAAATTTGGAGACGAGGATGTGGCTGCTCTTCAGGATATTGCCCACTCGATTTCAAACCACCTTGAAAATGCACGGATCGTGCAATACCATCGTCGTTCAGATAACTTGGTCAAAGGGTTGACAAACTTCGTCAAAAGTCATTCGAAATTTGACCCCACTAGCTCCTCCACTCAAAGTCAGATTGAGGCATCTGCGAAGAAGCTCAATTATACAGATTTGGAGCTAATATCCACCCCAGGGGAGGTGGATGGAACGCTAGATTCTTTGTCCACAGAAAAGGATATTGGTGTTTATTCACCCCTTGATCAAAGGTCCTCCACAACTCTGAACGGAAAGGAAGCGTCAGTATTTTCTCGAAACATACATGTCGCGTCAAACTATACACTACAGTCATCGCTTTCTCGAACCTCGGACCGAGCTGAGCCGCTTCCCTCTTCCGTAGAAGGACCCCCGGAATCATTAGTGCTAGAAAATGTGCCTATCACTGAACGCATAGCTGCGATTTTTGCCCGCGCCAGTCTTCTACTGAAAGAATCTCTGGATCTGGACGGTGTGGTCTTTCTTGATGCCCACCGAAATGACCCGCAATTGTTAGTCACTCTTTCTTTGGATAATTGTCATTTTCTAACTCCATTTTAGCGAATCTTCTGGGCGCCATGATGATTGGGATGCCTTTTCGAATTCTGGCCCAGATTCTCTCATTGCTTCACGCGCCAAGTCTTGGGATCTTCCTAATGCACATTCGCCTAAAGATGCAGAAAGCTACTGTAGCTCATTAGGCCAGGCTACAAGCCGTCGGTCAGACAGGAGCAATGGCTCGAAACCCCAACTCAAAGTCAACGAAGAGTTACTGCATTCCTTGATCACACACTTTCCAGATGGTCACATCTTCAACATAGACAGGAGTAATCTGGTCAGCCCCGTGGACTCCGAAAGTAGCAATTCGGATATCTCTGCTCCCAATACCGAAATCATTCGGGAAATCTCTCATCGTCTCGCTCATCGGCTCCCTGAAGCTAAGTGTGTGCTTTTCTATCCTTTGTGGGATTGGAACAAATCCCGATGGCTTGCAGGCACACTGGTTTGGGTTAACGGAAACCATCGTCCCCTGAACACCGAAGACCTGCATTACTTTAAAGCTTTTGGAGATTCTATAATTTCCGAAGTATCTCGGATACACTGGACCGCCAGTGAAAACTCAAAATTCGACTTTGTAACTTCCATCAGTCACGAGCTTCGCTCCCCACTACACGGAATTCTCGCGAGCGCGGAGTTGCTGCGTGATATTCCGCTTCAGACTGCGCAGCGTGACATGGTGAACATGATCTCAACATCAGGACTGACCTTACTAGACACAATAGATCACCTGTAGGTTATATTCCCGGTCCGTTCAAAGGGACCTTTTACTGACAATTGCGCCAGACTGGATTACTGTAAAATCAACAACTTGGCAACCACGCAGAGTGTCAGCGTGACCAACACTGAAGATTCTGGAACAACCCTTGTCTCCGACTTCAACCTCGATTCCTTGGTTGAAGAAGTCGCTGTTATCCTCCATACTGGCCGAAAGGTACCTGGGCCTATCTCCTCTCTTGCGAGCGAAACAGCTATTGCAACGTCAGCCTTTGAACCCACCCCTCGTCTTACTCGAAATGAGGATGAATTGTCAGTGATAGTGAACATTGAGCAGTCCAGCTCTTGGAATATCCGATCTGTCGCTGGTGCCTGGAGGAGAATCGTCATGAATATCCTCAGTAACGCAATGAAATGGACGCAGACCGGCCTCATTGAGGTGTCATTGTCGCAAGCCGCAGCTCAGACTCAAGCAGACACCCACCTTGTCCATCTTCGCGTTACAGACACGGGCCAAGGAATATCACAAGACTTTCTTAGAAACTCGGCGTTCTCTCCATTCGCCCAGGAAGACGCCCTGTCAGAGGGTGTCGGGCTTGGACTCAGCATCGTGCACAAGCTAGTGACTTTCCTGGGTGGTGATCTCAAAATAAAGAGCGAAATCGGAGTTGGTACCCAGGTCGATGTGTATATTCCCGCACAGCGTCCTAAGGACCATGTTCCCGCTAAGTTATTCGACGATCTTTCCTTGCTAGGAATTCAAAGACACAAGGACAGTCTGAAGGCATGTCTCATTGGGTTCAATGGCTATCCCGATTTGATGGAAACGCCCACTGGTATCCTGAGCTCCGATGCGAAACGAAGGCTTTCTATTCAAAGCACTCTCGCCAATGTCTTCAAGGTACAACTAGGATGGCACATCATACTGGCAGAGTCACTTGAGAAGGGAGAGGGTGACATCGCGGTCATTGAGGAGGCGAAATTCAACGCTATGTTGAATAACCAATCACCCTCAACTATAAGTGCCGGCCATCATTTCAAATTCTTCATTGTCTTGGCCAGCGCGACATCCTCACGAGCTCACCCTCTTCCTCTGAACGCTATCCTGTTGTCACAGCCGTACGTCCAGAGTTCACCATTTTCGTAAATAATTGAGCTAACTTTCTATGCAGATATGGACCTCAGAAGATCTGCGAAACCGCTCAAAGAATCATGTATCTGCACAAGTCACAAGCTCAAACCGGCGGTCTTGAAGCTCCAATTCCCGTTTTACCAACAAACCATGAAATTCTTCCGTCAACACCTACGCCATCGAGCCTGGTGGAAATATCAAAAGACATTTCACAACTACCTCCAGTTGAATTGGTCTCCCGGGGTCCTATTATCGGGAGCTTGCCGATCTGGTCGAATGGTCAAATGAACGATATGCATATTCTCATAGTAGACGACAATGACATCAACCTCCAAGTAAGTTGGCTCACTGCAAACTCGGTTACGCAAAGGTTGTCATCGCTTCCTCGGGCATAATCCCCCTAAATATATCCCTGGTGATCTGACTTATACCATGAAACAGATCCTGGCTACGTTCATGCGAAAGCTGGGCTGTAGCTACGACACGGCTTCTAATGGACGGATTGCATTGGAACAGGTTGAAAATTCAAGTCGAAGATATGACTTGATATTGATGGGTTAGTCTACGAGTGTGCTGAACACCCCTCATTCCGAAATTGCTAACTGTGTGGTTGTCAATTCTAGATTTATCAATGCCTATAATGGACGGGCTGGTTTCAACCAGTAAGATCCGACAACACGAAAAGGACCATGGTCTCCAACCCTCCCGCATCATGGCTGTTACAGGTGTCGCCTCGGATACCATGCAACAAGCGGCATTGACCGCAGGTATCGACGACTATTTAGTCAAACCTCTCTCTCTCCGTAAGCTGAAGAAGCTTATGGAACCCACACTCTAATCAGATACCACCATCTTATGACCACAACTGTTCCCTCTGACGATTTTTGGAAGGCTGTTTGAAAATTCGCATTCAGCGTTAGCCTTCTCGTGATACCATAGCATAAGCCCCAGGAGCAAGAAAACGAACAGCTCTATAAAGCTCATCCTTAACTAACGAAATATACAATCAAGTTCCACCTCATTAATATCATAGACGAAATTCCAGTGTCCAATTTTCCATTTATCCAGGACCAAAGCTCTAGAAACACTCGTATACACCCCAAGTGCTGTCTCCTTGATCCACAATCCACACGGACTATTATTCTTTCAACATGATCCTTGACACCACCCCACTAACGGCAAACTTTCTCAATGATCTCTAGCACATAATCCTTTCACCACTCAATCTCGCCCTTGCGAATCTCCTCCCACCCATCACGGCTATCCCCAGACCCCGATAAGGCACGCTCCCGCGCAAACCCCACACAACGTCATTCTAATTCGCTGTGCTACCTTTGAAGGAATTCACCACGACCAATCATATCCCTATCTCAGCCCAACAATTAGGTACCCTAGCAGCATCAGCTGCATCCCACCACACCCAAAGGCTCGGAGGTCGTGATACACACCCCGACAACCGTAAGCCGTTAGACACGATTCCAATTTCGCCATCGAGTCGTCATCTCGGTACGCAGCTCTTACATAACATCACGCCAGTGAGATTGTTTTTTGCTTGAGCAGGTGCAGCGCCGTTGCCAGACCGGCTAGTCTAGTGCTGATTATTAGTGCATCTATGGCGGGGTTTCTTAGCGGGGTTTGCTTTTTTTTGCATTGGCAGTCATCTTCATAATGCACGTACCAATCTGCTCATGTGCTTTGTGTCGTCCATTACTAAACCCCGGGACACGCTAATGTGCGTGGGTGGGGATGTGGTTTTTCGAGGGGAATTTAGACATGGGTGTGAATGTATGTGCTGGTTTGGGCTGTGCTTACCTTGCGTGGTTCGGACATTGCGGTGGGTTCGGTGTAACGTTTGAGGTCAGGGATGGATTTTTTTCTTTGGTTTGTAGGATTTGGATTTGGGTTTGGGTTTAGAATTTGGATATTGAGTATTTGATTTTGTTTATTTTTAGATAGTCTTTGAAGGGAAATATATATCTGGCTTCGTATACTTCATAGTTTAGATACGGACTCCGTGGGTATTTCCTGATTGGGTAATGCTGCCGCCAAGATCATAAATATATATCCTCGACCACAACTGACTATACAACCACAAGATATAGGAAGGGATTTGTCTCTGTATGCGAGAACATGCACGAAATCCAACTTCAATTAGATTACATGAAATATCGATATTGACAGACGAAGATAGACTAAAAACAGATACAAAATTAAACAAAGAATCTACTTGATGTAAACTTAAGCCCATATCACTATCACAGCCACTATAATTGGCCCCCAAACCATCGGGTGGAGTAGGTTCGTATGTATTTGGAATTGTACGGCTATCACATACATGAACATTGTCTTTCATAGGGGTCAAGTTTGTCATGGTTGCATTTTATAGGTTGTTCAAGGAGAAGTTGTCTAACGGATACCAGCAGGGTCATAGCGCCGGATTCCAAATTCCCCTGGGAAGCACTGACATATGTACACAAACAGGCCCCCCCTGAATAGGAGTCTTGCAACTCAACATCCCTTCGAAAATATCGAATTAAAAGAAAAACAAACAGTATACCGCCAATAAACGCCGCGAGCCGGAGGGGATATATGGCACGATGCTCGAAAGATACAAACTCCTAAATCAGAAAAACAAAAAAACAAAAAAGGGGCCAAAGAAAACAAAGAAGTGCAAAAACAGGTATATACGGTTCAAAGACGAAGAAATAACAATACTATGAATTAGGAATCAAAAATCGGGCCAAAGGCCGGGGTCCCTCGACATTCAAGCTCATAGACGATTCGCGCCGTCAGCACAGGGTTACTGATCACGCACACCGCTTCGGCGTTGAAGTGCTTGACCTGCTGCAGGATAATGGGCACCATGTCCATACGCCCACACTTGTCGGTGTCAAGGATGATGGGTGTTGAATCCATCTTGTGGACCATATGCATCACCCCGTCACCGTAGGTCCTTCGAGGCGCACGAGTTTGCCAGAGGACACGGAGGGCGGGTCGGTTATCATCACCGAGGAATGAGAGACAGGGCCCGATGCCCGATCCGGTCGTGACAACTACCACTCGCTTGAAAACCCGCATGGCATATGCGAAGCCATAGATCAACACACCGCGCTTCCAAAGATGGGTAGGCGGGTTCTGGATAGTTTCTGCGGTCCAGTCACCAGCTTTGGACACCAAGGAAGAGAAACTTGGGTTGCCATGGACACCTGCGGGAGCAGCGTCTGGGAAAGTGGCAAAACCATGCCAGTCGCGAAGCGGATGCTTGGCTAATTGGATGCCCTTTCCAAAAGTGGTAACAGCATGGTCGAAATGCAGTCGGGTGGCGTGGGTCGATAGTGGCTCGGCCCGCACCGCGACCTTTCGGAGGAATAGCCAAGGCTGGATGATGGCCGCAACCGTGAACATCAAGAACCAGAATGCGGGGAGTTCGACGAGGAATGTTCCAAGTGGTTGGCCCATGGACTGACTAGCGCCTCGTGAGAATACGAGCAATAAGGCGACAAACAAGGCCACGACAAGCCACCCCGAAAAACGGTGGGTGAGTTCGAAATAATCATGCCGTTTCATCCGGAAGGCGGGGTGGGCCACCACGATTATCGCCAACAACAACACCAAGATGACATAAGCTAATGCAACTGGCGCTGCTGAAATTCCGATTTCCGGACCATCCATGGATGGTTTCCAATACTGGTGGGATAACACGCCGACAAATCCCACGTACCACACGAGGGAAGCGACTCCACAGCCGCTATGAACACCACCATAGTGGTAAACCTTCGCGGCGATCCGACGGAGGAGAAGCGGCGCTGAGCGCGGCATTGAGCATACTACCACAAAGATAGCATTGACCACCAGTGGCTGGCGGGCCAAACCGCAAGCGAGCAAATTGGCAGCTGTGGCATTGACCAGGGCCAACAGTTTTTGTTCCGTGCTCATGACGTACACGAAGACTGCAACGTTGGCGCAGAAGACTAGCGTAAAAAGACGCCGGTATAGTGTGAGAATGGCATATCGGGTAGATGCAAACACCTTGGGTTTGCGTTGGGTGCTCTGTTGGGTCTGTGCTTCCACATCGATCTCCTTTGAGAGGTCGAGGTGTAAAGATTCGGTTTCTTTGGATTCGGACTTCTCGTTGATTTTGTCTCCATTGGTGAGAGTGGCCTCACTCACAGTTGGCGTGTGTCGCGCAACGACTACCTTTGGAGGCATAGTGATGGGGCTTTTCTCTGACATAACTATGATGGGTTCTCTCACGGCCATATAAAAAGGTTCAAAAGATGACCGGAGATGAATGAACTAATGAAGACAGGGATTCCTCGGAAAGAAAGAAATAGTTGACAATCCAACCAGGGCGAGTCTTCCATTTTTGAAGTGAAGCATGTTTAAACCCCAAGTCTCTATCTTTTGTTTTCTTTTCTTTTTTTTCTTTTCTTTTTTCTTTTGTTTTTTTTTTTTTCTTCTCCAAACTCCACCAAACGATCAGCCTCGCATGTCTCCCCTTCTGCATGGCTCCTGCCTTCGCATCCTTCTTTTCCCAATCGAGTTTCCTCTGTCCCTTTTGGGCGTCACCGGGCATCACCGCGAACGGTGACGCCCTTTTTCCATTTTCTCCATTCTATTCGTCCAATCTAGCGCCTTTGTTTTTCTCCCTTTGAGTTTGGTTCTGAAAATCAGGAATGCATTGCATATGATCCTATAATTTGGTCCATTATTTTTTTCCTTTGACCCTTCTAGGTGGATGATGTATGACACTATCACCTCCGGGGCCGAGACCTTCACACTATTGCAAGTGGTTCTTGCCAATCAGCAATCAAAGAACCATCCTACTCCCTTGCTTTCAGCTGCTTCTGGTTCTTCAGATACACCTCGGGGAAGTGTCTTGACGCAACCTCGACCCACGCTGTAGCCTGTCAAAACTTTGTCTGGTCGTCCATCCAAAGGGGAGTGGAACCTCCTTTCGGGGATCAACCGGAAAGGGAGATCAAAGAATGTGCTCATTGAAGTTTGATTGCAACCTAATTATCCTCGACATCTCCACAAATAACCAACCGAGGACCAGTCAAGGTGAGGACTGCACTGAATCACTATCACGGGCCAAGTGCAACCTGACCAGGGTCCGACTTGACTAGCCCTGATGGGATGCAAGCGCCGGATCTGATGGGCCAGTGCACCTGATCATACGGTCAAGAAAGCCTTCAATAAAAAACAGCCGATCTGCAGCCTAGGGATGGCGTTTGACGGACCACAAGTCCCCTTCGACCGGATGCGCACTCGAGGCGCCATCAACAATGCCAATGTGGATCTATGGGAGGTGTGGCGGAATCGTGCCATGAGTTAATGCAATAAGCCGCCGGATGATAGAGCAGTTCATGTTTGTTGGGATTTTTTTGCTTTTTTTTCCGACTTTTGTCTTTTTTTTTTGTTTTTTGTTTTTTTCAACGCGCGGTCGATCATCAAGATGCAGCTGAAGGATGATTCTCGCGCTATGTCCAATTCCCGCCCCTCTCTTATCTGGCAAGGTGAAGTTCTGACGCTAAATCCCCCACCCAGCACCGAGGTAGTGGGCAAGCATGCACGGGTGCAGTACATAACCTGGGAAGTGGAGCACGGTTTCGTTAGCCGATGTTTACATAGTTCGATCTGGATCTGGTTCCGGGGAGGAGAAGCCGCTCTGAGATTCAGACTAACATGACTCCACAGGGGGAAAGCAAAGAGGAGATGGTCTCCACTGAATCTCAGCTGCAGGTTTTGGGTATCTATTGGGGGATATTGGGCCCCATCACCACCAGTGGCAAGTGAAAGGAGAGTGCATCCCTTCCTGACATGGGGGACGTCAGAGGTGAATGACAGCGGGGAGATTTGGCAGGGGTAAAATTACCCCGTGGAAGGATTCTAGACGAATAAGCCCATATCGGCGGAACACGGGATATAGGCACTCCCTACCTACGCTCGTGGGAGCCCTTGACGAAAATGACATTTTGAATTTCCTTAAAAAGGGAATGTGAGTTCATCCGATTAAAGTTTGGAGCATATCTCACGATCCGGTCGATCCTACGAACCCATTTTCTAAACTATATCTCACGCAAGGCAAAGAGAAACCTTCGGGAGTCACGGGGACACCGATCAAAAGCCGATCTAATCGTGTGTGGCTCAGCTCTTCAAAAAGGCTAGTGAATTAGTAACAACCGGATTGGTTTTAATTTAATTTTAAATTTAATCTATTTATTGGATTTTTGAAACCCGCCACAATGGATGGCGCTAAGAGCTTTTAGTGTCGAACATGTTAGGTGTTTGGTGGAGATACTCCATAGTGCCATAGTGTTGTAATTCCATTCTATGACATAGTCCTGAGTCCTTTTTTCTTTTTTTTTTTTTTTTTTTTTTTTTTTCCCTTACTCTGGAAGTTTGAGTTCATGTGCTTTCAGCTCCTTGTGTGTCTATTGATTTTATTTCTTGATTTCTTGAATTCTAATTTGTAGATTGTAGTATAACTAGTTATAGTATATGGAGAATCCACCTTACTCCCAATGGAGCACTAGCGGACATTACATAAGCATGTATTCCAAATCCTGGAACAGGTGGAACAGACCCCGGGGGGGCATGTCAAGGTAAAATCAAATCAAAGGGACAAAATGGAATATACATTTGCATTTTACCTATATAATCCCCCGAACTTCACGGTTTCAGGCTTTAGTACTCGAAATAAATTACACCTATCTTCCTCACCCTTCTTACCCTTCTCTCTTTCTACATCTCTCACACACTATGGGTTGGAATACAACTATGTCTTCAAACAATATGCACTCCCAGGAGGCTTACTCTGACTTGTTGAGTTTCACATTCGATGGCCCAAAGCCGTACAACCAAAACCAACCACTGTTCATTGATGCAGAGGATCCTTCTCGATCATTTACAGGTGTCCAATTCCGACAACTAGTTCGGACTTTGATCGCTGGTTTGAAAGCCCACAATGTCCAGCCAGGAGATTGTGTATTGCTACACTTAGGAAATAGCGTGAGTGAAAGAAAAATTCAAAAACAAAAAGAAAAGAAAAGAGAATCAATCATTCAAATCATCCAAATCCAATATTGGATTATGATTGTTCTCGGAAAATAAAGAACCATCGCTGACTCGGGCCTGTCATATGCAACAGATACTATATCCCGCACTGTTCTTCGGTATAATTGGCGCCGGTGGTGTCTATATGGGATCAAACCCCCGCAGCCCCCCCAAGAACTCGACCACATCCTCAGCCTCGCCGAGCCCAAATTGATCCTCACAACTCGCGATGCCCTCCCCTCCGTCCTTGATGTCTCTGTAGCCCGGGGCATCCACCCAGCACAGGTCTGTCTCGTGGATGAGCGAGCCATCGACCACTGCGCACAACTATTCCTGTGGTACGAACTAGGATATTCATCGGCAGGACAATTCTGCGCAATGAATGGCGACGCGCGTCACAACCATTTCGTAAATTTACTCTGCTACGGCGAAAGTGACTGGCTGAAATTCGCCGACCCTGTCGTCGCACAAGCCACACCTGCAGCCATGTACCCGACCAGCGGTACAGGTGGACTTCCCAAAGCGGCAATCCTGTCCCACTATGCGCTTGTCTCACAACACCGCACCATTTACTACGACGTGCCACATCCAGTCAGTCGACTCATCTCGCTGCCCATGTTCCATCTGTTTGGTGCCCTTTGGACACATTTATTCCCTGTTCGCTATGGACACCCGCTGTTCGTCATGCCGCGCTTCGAGGTCAATGAGTTCCTGGCTGCTGTCCACAAGTACCAGATCTCAGAGACTTACCTCGTCCCTGCTATCATTCACGCTATCAACCAGTCATCTGTACCCATCGGTGATATGTTGTCTTCACTGCGCTATGTTGGTGTTGCGGGCGCTCCTATTGATGGTCACTCCATGCAGCAGTTCCGCGGCCATATCAACCCTATGGGATACGCTTGCCAGATCTGGGGAATGACTGAAGTGGGTGTGACATTCCAGACTCGCTGGGGCCAGCAGGGCGACCCTGGAAGTATCGGTACCTGTATTGCCGGGTACGAGGCCCGGTTGGTGGAAGCCGATGGCAAAATCGTGCAGGGCGATTGTTGCTCTGGTGAATTGTACGTCCGTGGACCGGGTCTGCTCAGTGCATACAAGGGCCGCACGGACGCATTGGAGCCACACGGGTGGTTCCGAACAGGAGATGTGGCGTACGCCAAGCAGGGCCAATATTACATTGTCGGACGGACAAAGGAGCTTATCAAAGTACGAGGGTAAGTTTATCATCAAGCCCTATTTTCTTCATCAACTCAACAAACATACTAACCATTCTACAGATGGCAAGTAGCCCCAGCTGAAGTCGAAAGCATCCTCCTCCAACACCCGGGAATTCTTGATGCCGCCGTGATCGGCGTCAACAAAGATGGTGTCGGCGAGGTTCCACGCGCCTTCATCGTTCGCTCTCGCGACCCATCCGTGCGCCGCGTAACCGCCGAGCAAGTTTACACCTACGCACGCCAGCAACTGGCTACATACAAATCTCTCGATGGAGGTGTCGTATTCGTGGAAGAGATCCCGCGCACTGCAAGTGGAAAGATCCAGCGCTTCAGACTGTCGCAGATGAACTCCTATCGTGAGATGGTGGCGTCCCTTCTATCCCGATTCGACGGTGACAGTTCTGCTGCAGCCACCGCGGCTCGACGTGGATTACCCGCTGCGGCTGAGATGTCGCATGTGGGACTCATCCCTGAAGGACGGGTTGCAGTCTAAATTAAGAAAGCGGGGCATGGTATCTTTGCACTATCTACATCGCATATGAGTTGTATCTCACTCATTCGGCGGTGAAGTGGTACGGTGAATGGCACAGGGGATGGCGTTTGGGTTAGAACACGGCGTTTTCGGACCTTTGGGGTTTTTGCATTTATTTTTCATTTTTTTTCTTTTCGGGTGGTTCTCATCCTTATTCTCATGACTTAGATTCAATATTCTCACGATAGTTTCCAAATCAAATGACATTTATTATTCATTCACACCAGAATTTTACCTAGATAATAATAGATTCTCTACTCCGTACATAGTCCTACTTTATTTGTATTTAAAAATTACAAATAACACCAAATCCCCGTTCACAACCATCAGCCTAGTATACATATCAAGTTGTCAAAGTAAACAACCTAACAACCTAGACCCATCTACTGGTCCCCAACCTCCGAACCACGACCTCTGCATCATGCAGTGAGACTCTAGAACATCCCACACCGCATTTCCAGTCCCACTTCCCTGTCCCAGCCCAAGGCCTCGGTTTTCGATCTCGGATCTCGGCTTGCATCCGCAAAACCCGCTGCACGGAAGAAATATGATGTATAACACCAGACGAAAAGTACAAAAAAAAGCAAACTAAAATATTATATATTTTTTACGGCCCCACGTCGATCCAGTTCGCATCATGCACATGCGAGGTCCCAATGTAAAAAGTACGTGGGGCTGGGGTGTCGTACGGAATCCGAATCCGAGACCGATGGGAAAATCCCACGATGAAGTGCATCCGCGCCAATATATGCATGTCGAGTGGGAACCTTGAACCTTGGAACACCGTCGACGTTCCGTTTCCAAGGTTCCAAGGTTCCCTGCAAGGGTCGTGTCCTTGGTACCGGAGCGGGGATCGACGGAGCTAAATAGGTTAATTATTGATGGACCCCGATTAGGTTGCATTAACTGTCTTGGTTAGGTTTTTTTTTTTTTTCTTTTGGTTTAAGTTCACTATATAGGTAACTACACTATTTTTCAATATTCAAGGTACGGAGTACTCCGTTCAGCGGGTCCTGTTCCAGCTGGAGTTGCTCTTACTATTTCCGGTGTTTTTCTTTTTGGTGCTGTGGCTTTGCACTCTTGCTATTTCCGGAGCAGACGGAGAAGTGTTCCCGCGGCCCGCTATTGTCGGGTTTCATCCGCTTTGACAAAGTTCCGGGATGTTACATCGGCCCGATTGGGATTTTGGCACGTCAGGTCTTGCACGTCAAGTCTTGCACGTCAGGTTGTTGTTTTTTTTACCAAGTCTACGGGTTTGCATCATTGTCCTTGCTTTTCTCGGGGGTTATGTCTTGCCCTTCCGAGGGTATGAGGAGGAATATCATATCGCACCTTGCATGAGGCGAAGACAAGGATTCTGAGGATTCCCACCCCTCTGGGAAACTGATACATGTGACTCAGAGGAACATGTCATCGGGAATAGAAATGCGGAAATGTGTCAAGTTTAACACATGTAAATATCTTCCGAATCACGAGGCCAGTTTCCTCTGCCGAGGAATTACAATATTTGTTTTTCTAGTCATGTGTAGGTGTAGGTGTAGGTGCATTTGCATTTGTTGAGCTTGACCTGTGCGCTGGAGAAGCTCGGCCCTAATATCTACGACATGTCAAATCCACGCTCTCAACATGGGTGTCGAGAACAAAGTACGTAAAGTGCCCAAAGTACTCAAATTACCCAAAGTACTGAGAAAAATCAAATTCTAGGCACAAATTAAAATTGACTGAATTCGTCCTGTCCATGCATCTAGAACACGTCGAACCCACGCTCATGAAAGATAACCCTGTAAACTCCTCAATCAGTCCTCGGGGATTATTAGTAGCTCTACTCCGTAGTGATATGTCGATCCAACTCCCAATTCCTCTCACCAGGATTCTGAGTGGAGCACATACATAGGAAATACGAAGTCTTGATGCCCTTCCTGGGGATACCCCTGTCTTTCTTAGGCACAACCGCTTGGATACGTGTCGATATATATCTGGATCGAGGTTTGTCGCCTGGGTGTACCTTTACGAAGAGGCCCCACTGGATGTCATGGCTGTCACAGTCGGTGAGAAAAGATTTGACGAAGATGAACGCCAAGGCTAGAGGATTGCCAGCACGACGAGGTTGTGCAGGGGTAATGACAATTAAGCCGAGTCTTCGTATACCGAAAATAGTGTCGACGATTTCTTGTCCAGGGTCGTATTGAGAGGTGAGTTGTAAAGAAGGCGATCATGGTGGCGTTCGGTTATTTGGATTTGGTGGGAAGATTTGTAGAGGATTTTACTGCTCTTCGAACGGCTTGATTACTTATTTGATATCAATTGATATTTTGGACAAGGGGCGTTGTTTATTCTGCTGCCATTGTACGATGTCTTTGTCGTGGTTGTTTCAGTATGTCTGCGTTGGATGTGGCTTATGTTTCAAAGTTGGATATGTTGATGTCTTAATATATGTTTTGCTATTTTACAAATTAGGATGGATTGATAAACCTATCTTGAGATTTCATTTCCAATCTTCATCAAAACGGTCGAAATTCCTCCCCAATGCAACTACTCCGTACTATCCCCACAACCATTCTAAATGGTAAATGCATACTCTCCATCCCCAGTCTCAAATGATACCATAACCCATCCACCAAACCCCCCAGATCAAAGGTCCCAACGCCCCAAGCACAGCCGCCCCGAATGACAATTCCAGAATACACCAAATCCAAATAGTCCCAACAGCAGGCGCCTTCTTCATAACCGCATAATACGGCTCTCCATTCGTGATAGCGATAAGATGTGCGCCCAACAACGCAGAAAGAGGGAGAAAGACCAGGGTCTTCAGTGTAGGCGGGAAAACCAGCCTTCGTAGGAATGAAAAGGTTAATTTGTCCCTTGTCAATGGGAACAAATAAAGAGAAGTAGGCTCCGCCTTTGAATTGCGCTTCTTGAAGGAGATGATATGACCGTGTGCTAGGTGGACGAAGAAAGTAAGGAGAGGAAACGCGATTGTCACGGATTCTTTGAAGAGCTTTGGCAAGTCGATGCTTTCAGCGTATTGGTGGGCTGCCAGGTAGCCCAGGGTGAGGTGGAGGGTTGTGAGAGGCAGGGAAAGGAGGATAGTGTCGAGAAATGGCGGGAGGGGTTTGTCGGGTTCGGATTCAGAGTCCGATTGCTTGAGAGTTGTGCCATTTGTACCCTTTTGAGTATTCTTGTTCTTGGTATTCTTTTGCGAGGGATTTGAGAGATGGCTGCTGATGTCGCCGTCGGTGTCGACCAATTCCCCGGACGCGTCGACCGTCACGAATCGCGTTCCCCCTGACTGCGATGGTATGCCCTGTGCTTCAACTGAAGCTGGAATTGCTCCCTTCTTTTGATGCAGTCCGTTTTGTCGCTCTGCGATGATGTCATAAAGTGTGCGCTCGACGGTTGCTTTGTTTTTGGTCGGATCATCGCGTTGGGGATGGGCCATGGCGATTTCGGGTTCATCTTTTCTAGTAGAGGATCCAGCTGCCGCACGGCGCTGTTTGCGATTCCTGGGGGTCTCCATCTCGTTCAGGTGTGTTGGTGTGGAGAGACGATGAGTGGCGGGCAAAAAAAAGTTAACACTGACGTGGAGAAATGAGGTTGAGGCTCGGCGATAAGCTCCATCCACCGGGGTTAAGGTGATTGCCAGTTGGCTCCCAGCTCTACGTTTGACTTACATTTAAATGTATATTTCTATTTCTCAGGCTTAGGATAATAATGTGAAAACAAACTTTTATAAATTGATTCCTGCTAATTCTCTGGACCCTTCGACACACACCCAGTAAATACACGGATCACCCACTCAACCAGCCTGGTACAAAGCTGGGCCGGCAACCACATGCGGGTTAATCAAGCTCAGATTGAACGGGCTTACATATGGAGCGCTGTCTGTGATAGCAATAAAAATGGTACCATTGAAAGCCGGGTTACTTTGGTACGTTTCCAAGTCGGGCTGGGTAGTATATCCTCGAATGGTATCAGTGGTACTATTCGTACTGTTGCTGCCATTGGTGCCATTGGTGGTATTGGCGGTGGTACCAGTGCTTCCGCTGACAACATGCAGAGGGGTGTAGGTAATGTTCAGTTGCGACACCCAAAGGACATACTGTGCACTGCCAGCTTTTGTCTCCGTTGTGGTGACGTAGCTGTTGTTGGGGCCAACTTTCTTCCCAGGAAGATCCCACTGCAACAGTACCAGACGACCGGCGGCCGTGAGAGGTATTGGGCGAATCTTGCTAACAGAGGCGCCGCAGCTATTAGCTGAAGTAGACGAGTTGAATCTTCCGGAGCCTTTGGGTGACTTGGGGATGCTGACGCCTGGTCCGACAGTGTTTTTGATTCCGGTGGTCTCATTGAAGATGAATCCTGCACTCTGATTGAACCCGGAAGTCATGTTGAGCCTTGAAATTTGATCGGCACTTGTGGTAAAATTGTACCTAGTAGAGTTGAACCCAGTGGAATTGTGCCCAGTGGAATTATTCCCATTCAAAAGGTACGCAGTGGGATCATACCCAGTAGAATCGTATCCGGAGGAATTATGCCCATTTGTTCTGTTATTACCCGACGAAGAGTTGCGAGCAGTCCCCGAAGTCCACGGATCAGGCTGATTAACCACCATCAACGTCGGGAAATTCTGCCAAATCAAGCGAGTCTGATTTTCAGGACAAGAGCTGATGAAAGGTGCCAGCAGCGTCCAAGCCCAGGACTGTGGTATGCCAACTTCAAACCACTCAACCATCGAGAAGAGACCCTCAAACTGGCGGAAGATCAATTGCTGTCTTGCTTCTGTGGTGATAGACTGGGTCAAAAGAGTGGCTGCCTCACGCGAGTCAAGATGAGCCAAAAACCCATACACGCCAGCTTCGCCCCAGCGAGTGAGCTTCTGACAGAAGTCGATAAATTCCTTGACATTCGTGTATGGGTAGATATAGTTGCATTGCTGTGGGGCACGGGCCCCAAGAATGTTGCTGAGCATAGTGGCATGGCCTATCTCTTGCTGCGCCATGAATGCGATCAACTCGCGGTCTGAAGCGGTCAATCCGGCGGCTCGGAAGGCTGAATCGTTGAACCGACGGAGTCCGTCTAGGAATAGATCGAGCTCAATCCATTCTTGGTATAGAGCAAGGGCCTGTAGATTGTAGGTTAGCTTCCGGCTCACAAGACGGCTATTTAGATTTAGTGTGAATACATACCAAAGACTCGTAGTCAAAATCACTCTTCGTATTGTAGACAGGTGTGCTTCCATTGGTCCCGACACCACCTGCTGGGACATATGGAGCAGGCTCGGAATGATGAAGATTTCCATCAGCGGAATATGTTGTTGCTGCGGGTGCAACGCCTCCACGCGAGATGCCCGTTCCGACTGAAGAAGCCGTCAGGGCACCTGTAGTTGTCGGAGTTCCAGTAAAAGGTGTATACAGTCTGGAGCTATTGTAGATTCGAAGTGGCGGCGCTGAAGCCGATAAATTTGCAGACGGCAGTGGCGGGTCAAGGGTTGTTTTTGGATCTTGTTGGTGTTTCCTTGGAGAAGCAGCCGTGAAAGGCATTGAGTACAATAGGCTCAATAGAATGACACTCTTCCACGCCATCTTTGTTGAACGTTGGAATTCAATTCAAGACAGGGAAATGCTTCTTATCGCTGGTCATCAAAGCATCGAGTTAGTTGTAGTGTGTAAAAGCCGTCGGATAGGTACGGACCTTGTGTAGAGTGCATATAGTTCAGCCAATATCAGCATATAAATAATCACCGGCCAAGGCAATCCAAAGTCTGGGGTCCTTGGTTTTGATGTAAGAAAGTCGCACAGTAGTGAGGACACCATCTTCAGGACTAAAATGTGGGTAGCTTTGAACGGGGATGAATTCCGACTGGCAAAATTGCCACATGGTAATGTTAAGGTTCTTTGGTGTAATTTTAATGGCAATTTATTCTTCTCGGAGGGGCCGTTCTCTGTACACTAGGCTGGTTGAATAATTGCAAGACACTGCAATTCGCTCTTAGACAACAACCCCGGGATGCTTCGGCAACAGATGACGTCGGAGTAAGCTTCCCCTGCCAACATTCCATGGACCTGAACAGACTAAAGTACAATTTGAGATATCTGTCGGGGTGGAAATCGAATCCGGCCGGACGCTGCCGGATGGCTTTTCAAGGAACAAGGGGAAAGGCTATACGAAACTCAGGTAAATTATCAGCATATTAAATATATAAGAATGAAAAGTGGTCGAGTAGAAATAAAATTGCTCAGCCGATGGAATCCAAGGAGATGGGGTCTTTCCCCATATAGATAGTCCCGAAACCGCAATATCAGAGTGCAAAATACCCGAGTAGTTCATCAACTTAACCCTATAAGCACCCGACTTCACTGCGTCCGCCAGCCACCCTCTCCCGAAAAGTAACCATAGGTGTCACAATGGGGCACATTGGCAGTGATTCTCACACCATTAGACCAAACAATCTCCATAGTAGAGCCCATAATAGTCGCCGTGAAAGGCTCACAACTTTGCAGTGACTGGCGGATACTGTCGAGCTCCTTCCAAGGGATATTCACGACTGCAGGGGCCCGTTGAAATGGAGCCGCTGGTTGACCTCGAGAATTCTTTTCAAATACCCATGGCTCACCATTAATCATGAATACACCAGCCAGAGAATTGCCATTCTGACTAGTTAGGGATCCGATCCATTGAGGCATGACTAGATGGTCAGTGGGCAGGTCGGCAATCTTTCTAGAGACAGGTACTTACTGGATTTTTAGGGAACCTTGAGAGCTGTGAAAAGGAGGAAGTGGGGAAAGAAGTTGGGGAGGATTTGCTTCTTTTGTGTGACATTTACGTATCTATTCAGAAGAAGCAAAGATGAGGGATTTGCCGTGTAGCCAAGCCGTGGATGCCTCATTTACCGCTATATTCGTGTATATCCAGCTATACCATAAATGGATGTTCCACCACAGCTTCAACTTCGTTTCTTCACCGCTCGTTCTGGTTTTCTCGTTGTGTGGCAGCGCTTATGCAGCTTGTTAGTCTATGTTATATACGAGCATTACCGAAAGGTTAAGTTGAAAAGAGTGGACTCTTTAACCGAGCGTAAGAGCAAATCACATCAAACTATTAATCCCGTGTCTAGAAGCACGAAGAGCCTAGCACCTTGACTTTACAGGAATATGACCCCTCACAAGCTCTATCCGGTGCAAAGTGGATCGGCAAGTGTTCCCGCAAATAGTCTCCGCTCCGCATTTCAATAGGGCTTTATGTACGGAGTACATGTTCTATGCTTAGCACTATCACGTAGGTAGGCCTGGGGGTACTATCATCTAGCTACTGGGTGCGTTGTGCAATATTCAATAAATCATGTAGAGAACCGTATTGGGTAGATACTGCAGCCATTCTACCATGCAGGCTAGACGGCTCGCATAGGTCCGTGTAATCGACTAGAAGCCTCTAACAAGTTGAGCAGACTGATGGTGATATGAAAAACTGGGAAATGAATTATACTAACGATTTACCTAGGCATATTATAGGTGTATATAAGCAAGTGGGCTAATATAGACCTAAGGAAATAGTGGGGCATACATCTTCACTTGGTGTATGTATGTTCTTCTTCTTCGGGGGAGTTTATCCGCGTAGATCATAAGTAGCCTTATATCAAGTTAACAACGCCCATGCATTGCGCCCAAGAGGCTTTGGGGGTGACCTATGAAAAACTACATATGCCTGCAGACAGTTGGCCTTGGGCATTTAGGCAAGCATCCGAAGTGGCCTGGGCCCAGTCACGATCTGCGTCACCGCTGTTATGTACGGAGTATCAGAATATCGAAAAATCACAATTCCTTGTTGTGAATAAGAAGCCTACATAGGCATGTATACCCTACTCAAAGGCGAAAGTATGGATCTTCCCTAGATGTATGCAATAATACTGACAATTTCAATATTCAATATAACTAACTGTCCGCAAAAACCATGCATCCCAAAAAAGGCACATTGTTCATATGCGGAAATAAATAGAAAGTCGGCGTTGGTCCGATGTAAGGTATTCTCGGCAACATCGCCGATCCAAAGAGGGGAAACTCCAGAATGACGGTATCACAGGGGGATTGGTATAGATAACATCAATTTCAATTGTCTTTCTCTCTATCCAACCCCCTTACATTACCAAACTAACAGCCATGGCCCATCTCCAAGCATCGAATCTCTTCTCAGTCAAAGACCGGGTGGTCGTGATCACCGGAGGCGGAAGTGGTAAGAACCAACCCATCACACCCCAAAGATACAAACAATGTACATAAAATCTAATAGAAACAAAGGCCTCGGACGTATCATGACCAAAGCCCTGGACGCCAACGAAGTCTCCAAGATCTTCATCCTAGGCCGACGCGAGGACGCACTCCAAGAAACCGCCTCACAAGCCATAAACGGCACCGTCATCCCGATCCTATGCGACATCACCTCAAAAGAATCTCTCGAGGCAGCCTACAAAGCCGTCGCGGCTCAAACAACACACGTCGATCTCTTAATCGCCAACAGCGGCATAATGGGTCCGCTCATGAAACCCCCACAGCCCGCAGAAGACGGCACCCTCCCGCCTCTATCACAAGTCCGCGATGAACTCTTCAATATCCCCATGGAGGAGTTTAATAAAGTGATGAATGTCAATGTTACCGGGTCATATTATACGGTGTTGGCGTTCTTGCCTCTGCTTGAGGCAGCGAATAAGAGACGTCCTGCACCGCAGGAGGATGTTCTTGCTGCCCCGACTGCACAGGTTATTATCACTAGCTCGATTGCTGGGTTTATTCGCAAAGTGCCGTTTAGCTTTGCGTATAACTCCTCCAAGGCTGCTACGACGCATCTGATTAAGTTGCTTTCGACTTCGTTTGCTCATTACGGTATTCGGGTCAATGGCCTCTCGCCTGGTCTTTACTACTCGGATATGGCCAACCATATCTTCCAGGCTTCGGGTATTCAGGGTCGGGCTATTTCGGATGGCTCGTTCCCCAAGGAGATGATTCCTGCTACTCGTGGTGGTAGTGAGGAGGATATTGCGGGTTTGATTGTTTGGCTGGCTAGTAACTCGGGTGGTTATATCAATGGTAATATCTTGGTTACTGATGGTGGCCGAATTTCTGTTTCGCCTGCTGTCTACTGAGGGGTGTTTCGATCGGGCTAAGTGCAGTTTGGGTATACATAGACTGTACCGATTTGAACTTCAATGAAGATAGAAATATATAGATTGCTAGATTCGCAGATATCGATATTCAATCGCTCATGAGTGCAAGGCAAATAAAACGCAGCAGACGAAAATGATCTTCGTCGGGCCAATCTCAAATCCATGGTCCGGCTATTTAGTAAGTCGCCGTCAATCGCTGGACCAGATAATCGCCTGAAGTAATCGCCGAGTATTTCTTCTCCGTTTGCATTTCGTCCCCAAATGTTCCCGGGAGTGCTTCAATAAGTTTATCGCTGTTGGGGTTGCAGAAATACGCTATGCTGTACCGAGCAGGATAATCCGAAGCGTCGTCCTCAGAGCCCTCGGGCACGGGTGGCTGAATTACCCGATGACGGGTACTCTTGATAGTGTCATTGGACCATCGAGCAAGCAGATCCCCGGCATTGACAACAATGGTATCAGCAATGGGAGTCGCATCAACAAATGTCCCTTTGGGACTGCGCACTTGCAGCCCACCGTGTCGATCCTGGAAAAGCAGAGTGATTGAACCGTAATCGCTGTGCTCGCCGGCACGGACTTGGTTAGGGTTATTGTTGAAGATTTCTTTGTTAACGGGAGGATAATGCAACAGACGGAGATTATTGTCACCGGCATTGACAGAGTCGTCGAAGAAGTGCTCTGGCAAATTCATTCCCAATGCAATGGCCTGCATGATGTGCTTATGTAGAGTCTTTCCCATTTCGAAGAATGACTGCATGGTTTCTTTGAAATGTTTTCCTTCGTCGTCGAGGTGATCGGGCCAGCGATTGGGCAGGCCCTCGACTCCCTCACGACCAAGTTCCATGGTCTCCTTGATGTCCGGTGCGGACGCACGCAGAGTCTCGACTCCAGTTGTCTCGTCGACGGTGGTCAATTTCTCCCGCCCAATAGCGACGTAACCACGGTTGGACTGCGGGGTTGTCCAACCCAACGAATCCTTCTCACTCTGGGGACGGGCGAAGAAACGGGCAGATGACGCAAATACCCCGGACACAATGGACGGCGGAATTCCATGTGCCTTTAGGTAGAGGAAGCCGGATGTTTTGAAGGCTTTTGTTATGGAGAGAGCGACTTTATGCTTATCGGATGGGGTCCCTGTGAAGAATGGGCCGAAGTCGATCAGCTAGAACAGATTCTATTAGTCGTAGCTTGAGATAACATGAAGACAAAGCATACAGGTATCATCAGATCATCCTTATCTACCGCAGCAGACGCAGCACTTTCAGAGGACGTGTTGGAGGCCATTGCTTGCACGGCTCCTGGGAATTGGTATGGATCGTCAGAAGGAAACTGAGACAAGGATAAAAGCCTGTTAAGTGGGTTTCTGTCCGAATGCAAAGGGAAGATCTAAAGAAGAGGGGAAAGTCGGGGAAAGGGAAGATTATAGGTCAGCTGCATACATCAAAAAGATAAGCACATGTGGGCAGATAAGCCATCAGATAAGCGTTGAAAGGTGACATCTACATTAGATTTGACTGTATGTATTGACGTTTATTCAATTAGCTGCTATCAGACAAACTTTTCGTTTGATTGCTATATTTGGACTTGACCTGGACTGACAGCGCAGATCAATCCACACCTTCCCCCACCCCTCCACAATGGCCCTGCATTGTCAGCACGGTGTATGCCCTGACCAATCCTCGGACCGTGAGCTCAAAGCCAAAAATAGCGCTCACTCCGCTCATGTCACTCTAAAGAGCAAGCAAAAAAGTACCAAAACTAAATATGCTGCTCACATATGGTGATGAATGGCGATAAGACTCCCCCAAGGAACAACCGGTGCGATTTCACATCTTGCATCACAACAGTCGAACTAGGAAGCCATTTGGCATTTCTGTCCTCCACAAGCTTTGAGACCTTACAATCCTTTCCGCTGCGAGTTCTCAGCTGAGTGGCTATTCTATTGATAGCGAGCACGGTAGCAGGAGCAACAACCTTGTATGGGTCCTCCATAGACTTCACAAATGCAATGGAGTCCGGAAATGCAGCAGCCAGGAGATTCCCATCTGCGTCGAGCGACAGATTATCGATTGGATATCCCGTGGAGATTTTGTCAACTTGAATCAGCTTGTCGCCAACTAATTTGTGGACAGTCACGATTCCAGTCACTGAATGAGCCACATAATAAAGCCCGTTCTCTTGGACGATCCCGTTGGCAAAGGAAAACCCTTTGCTGGCAGCGACATTGCACTTTCCTGTGTCAGAGTGACAATAGGTGAGACTTCCTCCGCCAATCAACATATCCAACTCTGCGAAAGTGCCAACCTTGGCGTTGCGGTCATTGGTAACCACGAACCCCAGACCATCCTTATCAACGGCCAAGTTGTTAGGCGAGATTATCGCGTGGCTGGCGATGGTTTTGACATACTCAAGTGTCTCTGAGGCACCATCCAAATCAAATATCTCAATTGTGGAATTCGCTCCAACAACTCGAGCATCAAGGAACTCCCCTGTTGTAGGATCGACTGGGGGTCTATGGTTGATCAGCCAGAATCGAAGTCTGCCTTCAATACTGCGCACGTCGAATCCATGCAGATCCAGATCGCCGAGATAACCACCGACTTTGAGCTTGTGGAGGCCATACAGCCCGTCCGCGCCGGGTTGGTCAATATTCAACACTGCGATATGATCCGTGCGGGATCTCGCGGAGATGTTGAGTTTGCTGCCACCGGGACTCCATCCCTGTCTGGAGTCTACAGTATTGCATGCTGCGTATAGTTTTCGCTCTTGGTCGTCTAACCACATATCCTCACATCCTTCTAAGAGAGGATGCTGGAGGCGAGTGCAGGTCCATGGGAAATCGTCAATTGATTGGATCTCTCGGCCAATGCCAATTGTGAGGAAAATGATGTTGTGCACGTAAGCTTTGTACAAGATGCCAATGACGAGCACAATCAGAGCCCATATCCCAGCTCGCGGGCTGAGGATTCGAGTCATTGTGAAGGTGTCTGAGGAAGATTCGTACCCTATTTAGGCGGGGCTAATAATACTTGAATACATGTATTTATAGGGTATTTTGCCAGGAAATCATATGACTCAGCCTACCAATTTTACACACGGGGCCATGGACGGCGACTTCACCTGATCCCTGCTCGCAACCGCCCCTCATAGAATACCCCTTTTCACAAGGTATGCGTCCATGCTCAATGCGAACATTGCGACCGATCGGGCAATACCCTACTCGGTATCCACGGAACGCTTAAAATGCAGCTATCCTGGAAGCCAGGATATTCTCTCTCCAATAGGCCCGTAAGAAGGTCAACAGCCCGTAGGACCAATAGGGGTCGTTTGGGAATCGCAGATGGACCTCAGCAATTTGTGTTTATTGCAGAGCACCCTATGAGAGATCATAAGACCATACACTTTCCACCAGCCATCATTTATCCGCCCTCCGGAGCGCCCGTTGAACCAATCACTAATTACGAGGCAAAAAGGCTCAGAACCTGGTGGTATTGACCTATGCTTTGTCTGATTTCCCAAGACTAATAGTAATAATCTACGGTTGTGGGCTAACCTGAAACTCATTCTCAAGTCAACGTTTCCGAGGAAGCCAGCCCATCCGTAGAGATGCCATTTGGGATCTCGGGTGATGCATTGCCGACCAGGGCTGCTGATTCCCCCGACCCCGAGAGCGATTCCAGGACGGCTGAATTAAAACTACACCACTATAACAGCGAAGACCAAGGCCAATCTCCATATTCATCTACTTCGACAGACGACAGACAGCTACAATTAGCTGAGGGAGACGACTTCTATGAATGGTCGAGTCAAGTCACTACTATAGAGCCAGAGCCAAGTCCCGTGGCAGCTTCAGACCTCCCCAACACTACTACATCTATGCCACCGAGTGTACTATATAATAGTATTTACCAGCGGTTTGGGCCTATCCTTAAGAGATGTTCGTTTATTCTGCTCCCAGCCGCTCACATCAATGCCGACTAACAAGTCATAGACAATATGGAATTCTGCACAATCCCATTAACGTCCGACCTACGGATGAATCCGTTTCGATACCGCAGAACTATCGTCCCGGAACCTATGTTTCTGGTCCATGCAGTGATGGCTTTAGCGGGTCATCATGTTAAGAGTCCATCAACCGATGACCATCGCTACACAGCATTAAAACTCCTCCGCGAGAGCCTCAACGCATCCGGCAATGTGGAAGATGGCTCCTCTATGCTTGATGCGATTATGATCTTATTTTCCTTCGACGTCAGTTTGCACATTCATATTGCTCGGACCTAATCCAAGTTGATAATGAAAGTTAGGAAACTCAATCCACCCTTGGATACTGGAGTACACATCTAAAGGGAGCCTATGGCCTTATTGAAGCGTGCGGGGGAATCGAAGCATGGACCACGTCCGCTCGGGCAGACGCTCAAATAGGATTGCTGTTATGGTATATAACCCCACCCTATGTTACGCAAAATCGGCCCGGTGCTTCCAGCTAAACTATTTAGGTGGGATGCCATCACCAGTCTCTTGTCCCGGGAAGACTGCGTGTTCCCGTACGCATACGTCGAAGCCATCCTATCGAATACCGATAATCGGGAGTGGAATTTCTTTGATCTCTGCGGGTGCCCACACAGTGTGGTTGCGTTGGTCATGCAAGTTGTGCGTCTGAGTGCCGAAAAACGCCAATCATTGTCCATGCGTTACGTGACCTTCGACATCACAGTGATTGCCCAAATCGAGCAAGCGCTCGAGTCCTGGTATCACATCTCCCCTGCCGCGCTTGCCTTCGGTAGCGAAGAGGATATCCAACAAGACCAAGATTGTATGCACTGCTCGGAGGCGTGGAGACACGGCCTGCTGCTCTATATCTACCGCGTGTTCCGATGGAAGCCGGGAAGCCCGATTCCAATGCACGTTGTCCGTTTGTCCCGGGTCATTGTGGACCATGTGGTCGCGTGTCGAGATGAGAGCATGGTCGCCCGGCAGGCGTTGCTGCCGCTCTTCTTCGCGGGCTGCGAACAGCGCGATCTATCGGTACGGCAGAAGATCGTGCAGTTCTGCTCGGTGTGGAATGACCGGACGCGTTATCAGATGTTCGGGAGCACCATCCCGTTGCTTGAAGAGGTATGGGCGGAGCAAGAGGCGAAGGGCTTTGAGAACGTGTGGTGGGGTCACGTCGTGGATCGAAAACACACCGCGTCTTGTTATCCGTTACAAATGCGGCTTTGCTTTGGATGATCCAAATAAAAACACAAATAAATCTCGTTGTGCAGCGATCGCTCTAGCATATGTAGCCAATGCGCATTTATTGAAGGTCTTGATTGAATTGTTTATCTGCCAGCTGTCGAAGATGACAACCAAGTCAGACCTTGGGACTCACGCAGTTTAAGATATCTCAGTATTCCGACGACTTTCTCATCCTTGCATCACAGTGAAACGAGCTGAAGCGAGATGGGAACTTATCAAATGTCTCGGGTCATCTAGCATCCACGGTCAGCTTTTGATAATGGTGGATCTGGGAGGTATGAATAATTTAATGCAATGTAAAAATGTAGATTTGTCTAACTATCAAAACACGGGAAAAGGAACATTCATGGTTCTATGTCCTCGCCCGGGTTTTCTATACGAACCCTTAAAGCTTTTGGGCATATTGGCGATGACTTCGAAGTAAAGTCCGTAACGATCGAAGGGGAGACATGGGGTGCGACGGCCCGAGTACGGTCTGGGTCTTATACACCTGCAGCCGCGGCACTGTCTCGCCGCCGCTCTATAGTGGCCTCTTGCATGAATGGGCTGTAAGATCTGATCTCTTTGCCCCATTGGAGGACCACGAAAGGAGTCGCCACCAGGGCCAAAGACACAAATGCAAGCAGCGAGCTGGCCCACTGAAATCCAAGATTCGTGTACATAGCTGCTGCGGCCAGCGGGAGAAAAGCGATGGAGATGTTCTCGACAAAACCCACCGCCCCGAGAGCGCTCGCAGCATACTTGCTATACGCGTCGACGAGATAGTTAGCATTTCCAACGATAACCGTTGTCGTTCCAAACCCCACCATCGCCAGGCCAACCGTGGGTGCCATCCAGTGTATAGAAGTGTACAATGTCCACCCATACACGAACATGCCGCCCGTGACACCAAAGAATCCACCAATGATCGATGCATGTAGCCGAGCCTCCGGGATCGGCGTGCCGGGTGCCTCGGTATTGCGGGTAGCAGATGCATAGTACCAGGGATTAGTTAAGATGCAAAATCCACCGCCCAGGAGTTCCCCGATCACAATCGCAATTTGGATATACCCGCACTGGACGGGATCCCACCCATTGAGCTCCTTGTATACCTGCTCGACCGACTGCGTAAAAAGATAGATCGTTCCCAAGCTGAAGGCAGCCCACACCGTCGCAACGAACACGACCCCTTCCGTAAATAGCATGTACAGAGGCCGTTGAACGCTCTGCAGGATAAGCTGAGACAAGGCTACCCGATCGGTCTTCTCGGTCGTGTAGGCGTTCTTCCCCTCGCTGCGCAGTCGTTTGGCCCTAACGCGCAGGATGGCCGGTCCGCGGCTCTCTGGCAGACCGAAGATCAGGATCGGAAATAGGGCAGCAGTCCATATCAGTTCGATGTAGCCAATCCAGCGCCATGACAGGAATTGCAGGATGGAAGAGCCAACAACCGGGCCCAGGCTTGTCGCCGCCAGATAAATGGTCACATACAGACAAATTGGGACACTCCGGGCTCGATCGCCGTGAAAGACATTTGATGTAATACCGGCAACAGCATCGCTTATCGGCGGGACACACCCTCCGCTGAAGAATCGAACCACAATCAGGGTGGCAAAGTTCGGTGCCAGCCCTACAGGAATCAAAAAACAAATAAAGCAAAAATAGGTGGCGAGAAGGACAGGTCGGACACCAAAATCCTCCATCACAGGAAACAGAAGGAGCGGACACAGCGCTGCTCTGATGGCCCAGGATGTGGTTAGCCAGTAGGAATTGGGGAAGGTCGCATCGGAAACGTGAAACTCTTCCCCAATGGCCGTATGAGCCACCGTTAGGATGGTCCCATTCATCGAGCAGACAAAGCTCGCCAGCAAACCAATGCCCGTGACCTGCCATTTCTTCCAAATGGACCAATTGTATGGATCTTTGGGGTCATCTTCTCCATCCCACGTGACAATCACGCTCTCTTGAGCGAAGCATGGGCCTGTTTGTCATGATGAGTGGATTGATCTCAGTTCACAAGTTTGAGAGCACGTGCATACTGACCTTCTGTATGGGAGCCAGATACCGGGTACAAATCAATGTCGAGCTCGTCTAATGTGATCGGTACGTTTCCAAGGTCGACTGTAGAGCCATCTGCTTTCGATGCAATCTGTCGCCGCGAACAATCCGGGTGTAGCATCATGTTAGGGGTAATGGCACGCGACAAGCTCTCCTGGCGCGAGGAGGAGGCTCCCCAAAGATGTCCAACTCCGTATAGTAGTGATATATTTGATCGTTGTGGTATTAATCAGGGCAAGGTAGGTAATATGATCATTCAACACTGTTGGATGGTAGTCTCGGAATAGTCAGAAATAAATATGGGAACGTGTTCTTGGAGTATTCTCATCTCAAAATAGACCTTTCACATCATTTTCTTATTCTATGATTAGTTTATACTCAGCTGTACAGATTGGGAATTCCACTAGTCCCAAAAAGGCAATTGTATCAATTAGGTAGCAGGCCCAAACTAGAAAGTCGGGCTCTACAGGAGTACGTAAACTATTATGTCATCTGCAAGCAACTCAGCCACCAGCCTCTCGTTAGAACTCGTAGAATAATATTTAGATTGCTTGTAAATCTAAAGTGTCCACGAATCATCCTAATATCTATGCTGAAGGGAGGTTATGTGACGGCGTATTGGGCGCTAAACCCAAAACGGTAAAGCTAACTTGAAAAGGCAATTCACAGGTCCACCGTTTACATATAAAAAGAAGGCATTCTATACTATGTTTAGTGGTAAATGAAATAAAGATTTAAGTGACGATTCCTTAGCATTCAGCCCATTTATACAAATAATCTCATGGGTGTATGGGCGACGCAGTGGCCCACACGAAGATTCCAAGCTTCCAGACCTAGGGAGGTCCACCTCAACCTATTAATAAGCTCGATTGGAGAGTCACAGCTCCAAAACATTCCATTCCATTGCATTTCTATTTCTCTTCCTTCAACTTCATTTCGAATATACATCATCTCTTCCTTTTTCCTTGAATACATTTCCCAACCGCCAAAATGACTTACACTGCCATTGTGATGTACCCCAACGAGGCCGACATCAAGTTCGATGAGTCCTACTACATCAAAACTCACATGCCACTTGTCGAAAGCGTCTGGAAGAGCCACGGCCTGGTCAGCTGGCGTGTCACCAAGTTCCCCACCGCGCTCGATGGCTCCCCATCTCAGTTTTTGATCATGGCCACCCTCGAGTGGGAGAGCCAGGAGAGCGTGCAGGCTGCTCTGCAGAACCCTGGCACTGCGGGGGTGTTTGCCGATATCCCCAACTTCACCAACGTGAAGCCTGTCACTTTGGCTGGTTCTCAGCTGTGATCGGTCGTCGAGAGTGTATGTGCAATTTTATGCTGATGAGTGTTTGGGTGCTGAAATTGATGTACAGCGACTATTCAATGCATGTTACCAATGAATCAATGAGATTTGGATTATAACGGCCGAAACTGGAAGGGACTTGGCATTTCTAATGAGAAACTGTGTATATCTCTTTCAAATTGCAATCCTTAACGAAAAATACGTAACATCAAAAGACAAGCAGACTTATCTGAGATAAAGAAATTGTAACATCGCTTGGGGAATCCTTCGTCAGGTGGAGAGGGGCATCCCCGCTTCACAGGTCTTATCTATGTTGCATGTACTCCGTACGGAGTACAAATTAATTATCCCCTCACTTGGCTATAACCCCTGTCTCGACTATTCCTTTCTTCTTCCTTTTCTCTTGCAATTAATTCTATTCCATCTGCATATCCCAAATATGTCTCGTCCCTTAGTAGTCGACGTCCACACCCATGTCTACCCTCCATCATACATGGCGATGCTCCGTGCTCGCAAAACAGTCCCCTACATCCACGATCCAGCGAGCGGAGAACCGCGCCTGATAATCCTCTCATCAGACGATGACCCATCAATTCCAATCGACGAGCGCGGCCGTCCCGTCGACACATCCTACTCCGACATCAATGTCAAACTAACCTTCATGCAACAGCACGGCATTGACTGCAGCGTAATCTCTCTCGCAAACCCCTGGCTAGACTTCCTCGATCCCGCCGAAGCCCAACAATGGGCCGAGCGCATCAACAACGATCTAGAGGAAACCTGTGCCCAGAACAATAAATCCTCTAATCCAGATAACAATCTCCCTCTGCAGGGGAGGTCGACTTTATTTGCATTTGCGACGTTGCCGCTGAGCGCTCCCAGTGCGGATATCATCGTTAATGAAATCAAGAGACTTAAGACCCTGCCTCATATCCGTGGTGTGATTATGGGGACTTCCGGGTTAGGAAATGGTCTCGATGATGAACAGCTCGGTCCTGTTTGGGCTGCGTTAGAGGAAACGCAGTTCCTTCTCTTCTTACATCCTCATTATGGTCTTCCTGATGAGGCGTTTGGTGGTGCTGAGGTGACAAAGCGTTACGGTCATGTCCTCCCCTTGGCTCTTGGGTTCCCGCTTGAGACGACTATTGCGGTTACCCGCATGCTACTGTCTCGTGTCTTTGACAGGTTCCCGCGGCTGCAGATCTTGTTGGCGCATTCGGGTGGCACTTTGCCGTTTTTGGCGGGGCGCATCGAGAGTTGTATTATGCATGAACGGAAGTTTGTGGAGAATGGTGGTGATGTTCCTGGTCCGCAGAGGAGTATTTGGGAGGTTTTGAAGACGAATATCTTCCTTGATGCTGTTGTTTATGGTACTGCTGGGCTTAAGGCTGCTGTTGCTGCTGGTGGGGGTACTGATCGTCTTATGTTTGGTACGTTTTCTAGTTCTATTGTTGGTATTGTTGGGACTGCGTCAAGCTAATATATTCCACAGGTACCGATCATCCATTCTTCCCGCCTCTGAATGAGGGTGAGAAGGAATGGCTCAGTGTGACGACCAACTATAAGGCTATTGATGCGACTTTTGAGGGCGAAACAGAGGCTGTGGCTGCTGTTTTGGGTGGCAATGCTGCTCGTATTTTGAAACTCGAATAAGCACATATACTATCTAGCATAAATATCGTTATACTGGTCTGCAGATATAATCACATCAATAACAACTGGGGTATAAGACAATAAAGGGGAACAAGTATAAAATAATATAGTACCATGAGCACAAATTCCATGATCCGGGGCTTTAGGTTGGAGCAAGCACAGTCCTCAACACATCCCAACCAACAATCTGCCACAGCTCCTGTGTAAGCCAATCCGAAAACTTCTCCTGATCCATATATTGACCATCAAGTACCTGAGGAAGCGGAGTATGCGGACGCCGCAGACCGTCCCGAAACAAACGATCATCAGGTCCGAATACAGCCCGGAGGAGAGTCTTTTGCAGGCGATCTTTGGCATTTACGACGAATTGACGAGTAGCCGATGCCTCGAGGGACGATTGAAAGGATTTGGCATTAAGCATTCTATCCAGCAGCCGAACGAGATACTTGGCTTCGAGTTGTGCCTCATTTGGCATAAGACCCTCGTCGGTCATTGCTTCCAGTCCATCTGGGAATGTCATCCCGGGGCAGAGGCCCATTGGCAGTCGCAGGTCATGGAAAACGTGGAGAGCTAGCATTTTTCCCATGCGATCGAGGACAAGGAAGAGAAATCCTTCCATTACTTCTTGGTCTTCAGGACGAGTTTGATTGAGGGAGAGTGCCATCGTGCAGAGCAGGTCTGCGAGGTGTGAGGCTATCTCATCCTTGGTAGGTAAGCTCTTCTCTTTTGTATGTTTGTTTTGTTCATTGGTTCCGGTGACTGGCTTTGGGTCTCTGGTCGATTTGGTTTTGGTTTTGGTGACTGCTTTTTGCTTGGATATTGCAGTGCAATGCCGAGTGAGTGCTGTCATGGTTGATTCAAACAGACCTACTAGGTAGTAGATGGTCTGACCTTGGTGCTGCATGCCATTCTCGGCTCCGGCTATCTTGTGCAACGCTTTGTGCGTGAGATGGAAAGCAACTCTCACACCGTTCATAACTGTATCTGTATCCGGCGTATTGGCCTGCTCGGTCTGGGAATGCTTCTGTTCCGCCATATTGGTCTCATTCTGGATGGTTTGGATTAGTCTCTGCTCTGCAGATTTGCAGAGGATGACTGCATCCACGGCCAGGGAATTGGTCTCAGAACTGTTGTTTGCCTTTCTTTGGAGGGCTTTCTGGACGGTATGCAGCTGTCTGTTGAGGCATAAGACTGCAATGACATTAATTATGAGATGACTGGTTTGTGAAAGGGGAACTAAGTACCATGTTCTTCCCCCGAGTTGTCATCCTCATCTATCAATGGAATGCTTTTCTGCATGTTCTTTGGTAGCTTTGTGCGTTTCCTAGCCATATTCGAACTATTCGCATTCTTGCCAACAGCAGGTGCCTTTCGTTTGTTCGCCGGCAAGGCCCCATTGGCATTTCCAGTGACTTTGGTATGCAGTTTGGCAAGAAGGCCCTCAATACGCTGGTTAAGCTCATGGACTTGATCTTGTAGCTTGCTTTGTCCTGCCTCGGACCGTTCGTATGCTTGTTGCCAGAAGGAGACGCTGTCGAAGAACTTGTCTGTTGTAACACCTTGGTCTAAATCTTTGGTCTTTTTAATGAACTGTCGAATCTGCAAATTATATTCTAGAATATATAGTCAATAATAAAATGGTCTGGCTGTGTAGAAACTGCATGTTCGCCTCACCTTTCACGCTTTGGCCTGGTGGTTTTCCTTTGACAACAGCCAATGCTAGGGCTAATTGAAGCTTGGTTGGGGGTGTAACACCAGATTTAAAAAGCGAAGTAGTCGTCATCTTGTCAATGGACTCGAATGGGTCATGGCTTGGGATAAAAAGGTTGCCATCTACTGATCGACAGCAGAAACTCACAGGATATACACGTGCCCTGATTATATATATCTGCCTCAATCTTCCAATCTTGGCCACAATAACAATTTTAAAAAAAAGAATGAGACAAAAGCCAACCTAAACTATGTACTGAACGGTTTATTTGGCCAATTTATTACAGCAAATAATAGCTTTCCTTATAATTTTGCAATTGCGATCTTATAGTATACCAGTTGGCGGCCTGAGGCGAAACAGATCCACCGCCCAAGCTCCGAACTTGAACCTACAAATTTCCATCTCAACAACAACCTCACTTTCAAGAGCTCGAATCTAGGGTTATTTCCCCCTCGGGACCATCACTGTGCTCTGTATTACCCTACGCCATTATCCAACAACCACAGAGTGGAAACCAGCAACATCAAACGCTCCACTTTATCTCCGCAAACCTCTCAGGCGACATCCAGTCGCATAAACCATCAAGATGCCAAACGACGATCTCAAGGCGCACGCCGCCTCAAACCAAGATTTCTACGCTCTGCTAGATATCCAACCGGCAGCCACCGAAACCGAGATCCGCCGCGCATACCGACGCACTGCACTAAAGTATCACCCAGATAAGATCAAAAACCCCACCGCAGCAGACATCGACAAATTCCATTTCCTCCAGATTGCCTACGATGTTCTCTCCGACACATCAGTGCGACAGCTGTACGACAATGCGCGGGATGCGCGACAGCGCAAACAGCGCGAGCGGGACATGATGGGAGCGGCGAAACGAAAGATGCGCGAAGACCTAGAAGCGCGGGAGAGGGCAGGCGCGGCTGAAATGGGTGGCGCCGGTGCTAAACAGGGCGTGAAGAGATCGTGGGCGGCAGATGGGGACGAGGATGCGGAAGAGAAGCTGCAGCGGGAGATTGACAGGATTGCGGAGGATGGTCGGCGGAGACGACGCGAGGCTGAGGATAAGTTCAAAAAGGAGCTTGAGGAGGAAAATAAGAAGATTCAGCAGCAGGAAGAGGAGGATCGAATGGCGGCAGACCGGAGTAGTCAACGCGTGGACCGCTCGAAGGAGGGTGGTGGCGCGCAGGTCCCTGAGCTCGAGCGTGCGGTGAAAGTACGCTGGGTTCGGGAGGGTCGGGGGCTGGAACTTGACATTGAGCAGCTTGCGGTGCTATTCAAGCCTTTCGGGAAGATTGAGAATACCTTTGCGCTCAAGGATAAACGTCAACGGATCGGGGATAACAAAGAGAAGAAGACTGTTGCCACGGGTGTGGTGGTTTTCACATCTATTGTGAGCGCTCACACTGCCGTTCTCGATAGCGAGAAGAAGCTTCGTCAACATGCCGGTCAGGATGGCGAATGGGGCTTCATCGAGTCTGTCTTCTGGGCCTCCGGCAGCCAACCTGATCTAGGTCCGGATGTATCATTCAAGCCTGTTCAGGCTGAGCCCGCACCTGCACCACCAGCGCCCTCTACCGACACTTCCAGCAGGCCTCCTACACCATCATTCAACTTCCAGAGCTTGAAAACAGCACCCCCATCCGACAAAGCGCCCTCATTTGGCTCGTTCGCTTCTGCATCTGCCGCGGCAGCTGCCCCGAGTGCAACGTCATTCAATGCATCCAATAAGGCTCCAGCCGCGCCTAGTCTACAGGAAGTGATGATGATGCGGTTGAAGAACGCGCAGCGTGATAAGGAGCGCAAAGCCCTCGAAGAACAACTGACACGAGAAGACGAGGCCGCAGACGCAGCAGAAGCAGCGGCAGCGAAAGGCACCTAATTCTCGCGCTTCAAGGAAGCTAGCTTCGTTCTGCATTTTCGAATAGGTCCAGCCAAATTTTGCCACTGTATTTAGATTTAAGAGATACCCTAGAACACGTTGTATTTGCAATGTTGAGTTGAATAGAGATAGATGAGCTATTTACATCATATCATTTTGTGTTGTGTTATATTATACAGGAGTAGTGATTAGATTAGACACTTCGACGTCTAGTCTCGGCGTGCTTCCGCTTCCTCTTCCTCTTCCTCTAATTGCTCTACAAACTCCCGTGCCCGTTCACCCTCTGCTTCAGGATTACGGGAAGCGGGCTTCTCCTCTTTGCCACCGGAGATGAAATCTCTAAGCCAAGGCGGAACAAAAGCACGTACTCCAACCTCATTAGGCTGTTCGACTTCCGGAGCCCAGGATAGCTTGAAGTGATGTTCATGAGGACGAGCAGGAGCCTCACCCATGAGCGCAACATCGGTCATAACTTCAAGACGACACAGCGCAAGTCCAATATTGCCAATGCCATGAAGGAACGTCCCCGCACTGCGGTTTCGGCGAGTAGTGACACCAGCCTTAACAATATCCGCTTCACCAGAAGGTACACTCAATTGGAAAGACGGATCATATGTGAGGGTATCAGGGGCACTTTGTCCATCCTGACCCAAATCATAAAGTTGAACGGGCAAAAGACGCTTCCGCGTAACTCCACGGTGATGGGTACGAATCGTCAATTCCTGGCCGACATAACAGCCCTTGCGAAAATCGATACCATGAGCCATATCCATATTACACTGCAAAGGCAAAGCCGATCCACTAATAACCTCCGCCTGGCCCTCCGCAACACCGTGTAGAAAGCGACGGACGGTATACGAGTCTAGCTGGACCTCGGGCCCAGCGACCTGCGCCTCATCCGGGAAGTAAGTGCGCAGACCGTCCGAGCCGGGCGTGATAATGCGGGACCCAAAGCCCGGAGCACGCGTGTCAATGCACCCGGCAATTTCAGAGGTAGGTGAGAAGGGCGACGGCGATTCCGACTCTAGACTGTATGCAGCCCACCGTTGCGGCTCGGCGTGGTTCTTCCAGGAGGACCAGATTGTGCGCTCGCCTTCTTCCAGGGCCCGGAGCTTGAGCTTCGCACGCAGCTTGTGTTTCTTGAGATGCTTCAGCAGAATCGGGACCTGGTCCTTGTCTACCTCCACTAGCCAGCCTGAGTCGACACCCTGGGCCTCTGCGCCGGGGAGCGGGTAGATGAAGGCATCGTTCAGGACTCGGCCTTGCGAATTGAGGAATGCCGTATATGCGCCTGTGCGTCGAATGCTTCGGTTCGGGTCGTTGGCGACTAGCATGTTCTGGGTCATCAGGCCCTGGAGGAAGGTTGTGCTGTCGATACCGGTGATGGAGATCAGTCCGCGGTTCGTGAGTCGGCTGTACCCTGCCGTCGGCGGGAAGGGGGCATTTTGGCTCTGTTCGGTACGCTGCGCTGTGGTAGAGAATAGCCTGCGGCGGACCAGGCAGCGGCTACAGACCGAGGGGCTCGGGCGCATCATGGTTGAGTTGGTGTAGCGGAGCCAATGTGAGTTGATCTATTTCTTTACAAAGCGTCCGATGACGTTGGGCGGTGAACTGGGGCAGAAATAAAGAAACTATGTGCAACCTACTATTGCAATTCCAGGTGCTGCTTTGTAACTTTCCATTGTACGATCCGCTTGAAACGTAAGAATAATTGGTTCCAATATTACACTATTGCTATGTATGCCACGACCACCTAGTTAGGGGCCACTGAAAAGACACCTGGGCAACCTCGTAATCAGCCGATCACGGGCCTACTTATTGCCCTTGGCCACTCCCTCCAAGAACCCAAGCAAAAACGCCTTGTTGCTCGGCGAGGAGACATTTTGACCGCTAGCATGTGCATCACCATCAGAGGGCGTGCCGTGACGAGAGATAGAATCCCCGCTGCTCGGACGATTTCGGGACGACATCGGGCTGACAAAGCCTGAGTATGCTGCCGGCTGCTGGTTGACAGTTCGGGGGTCGAAGGGGCTCGCAAAAACGGGCGACGGAGAGACAGGTGCCTTGCTAAAGAGTGACAAAAGTGAGGCTTTCTGCTCAGCAGTTTGACTCGGTCGACGGTCGAAGTTGCCCTGTGGGGCCAGGCCCTGGGCATCAACTCCCGGCAAACTCAATTTGCGTTCAATAGCTTCTGCCTGAGGAGCCGTCGCCATCAATGCTTCGTATCCGGGTTTTTCGGATCGACGTAAAATCTGCGGCTGGAAATTCTTGATGGGCTCAGGCGCTTCGGGCATCTTCGCAGGCAGAACCTGGGTTGCTTGTGCAGCGGGTCTCGACGAGGATACCTCGCGTTTGGCAGAATGAGGTCGCGATAGAATGGTAATGGGCGAGGATAGCTGCTGTGGCTGGGGGTGCTCTCGCCTGTTCGCATGGTTCTTTCGGTGAGCTGCAGCGTTTGACTTGTGCGATTTGGCAAATGTATCAAATTGTGGCGTATTCAACGGCCCAGACACAGTAGCTGATGTTTGACCTGCACCAGCCTGGTGCGTGGGCTGGTTGTGGTGATCGCGAGGACGCTGAAGAATCTGCTTCTCCGAAGGCGCCGCAGAGGGCACAACAGGATTGCCTAACAATTCCGCTGGTTCGGAAACATGGGCAGTTTGGGGACCTTTGAGCAAACCCAAAAGACTATCCTGATGCTGAGACGTCTTACGGACGTGGGAAGAACCCTGGATGGGAGCCGCCAACATCGCTGGACCCGGACCCTTGGGGGTCTTGACTTTGAAGACTTCCAAGAGTGCCAGGGAATGGCTTGTGAGCTTCGGGGGAGGCAATTTGCTCGCAGGCGGGACGACTGGGCCCCGAGTTTGAGATAACTGAGCGGATTCAGAGAACTCAGGGTCTCCTGTTCGTTGAAACGGCGCGGGCATATTGCTTGGGTTCAGAACGCCAGGGGCCATAGGAGGCTGGTTATGGTGCTGATATTGAGACATGGTGGTTTGAGGGAATTGCGGTATCGCGTGGGGTTTCGGATACCAATTATGCGCAGGAGTCGGGAATGCATTGCCAGGAAGAACCTGTGGGCCATTCTGGGAGTGCTGGATATGGGGTTGGGATGGAATAGTGTGGAATGGTGTCGAGTTCTGCCGCATGAAAGGAGATGGACCCATATTCTGTTGCTGCTGAGGAAAGCCAGGGAAGAAATTCGGGCCCAAATGAGGCCGCTGTTCTGCAGATTGGACGTTGGACTGAGATGTATTAGGTGACGCCATCGGATTACTGTGGGAGTCCTGAGTGAATGTCTCTTGACGTCCACGCTGCAACAAGGCAAGGAGACCATTCGCCTTAGACGGGTCAACGGCAGAAGCTCGAACTGACTCGAGGCCTGGTGTATGACCTTGCACCGGTGCGGCGCCGATCTTCAAAAGGCGCTTGAGGTGATCTGAAGCATCTTGCGCTGAGGTCACCTCAGGAAGATCACTTGGAATGGCCATTTTTGCGAGGGATATGCCTGGCGTACCATTGGTATGGCCATTTTCATCCATAGAAGCATATCCCTCGGCCTGTGAGACTTGATTTGTACCAGGCTGGGCTCTTGCATCAAGCTTCTTCTGCTGCGCTATCCACTTCTTGAGTGGGCTGAGAAATGGGGCAACCATGTAGAACTTGTTCGCATTCGCGACTGCGAGTCCTTCATCATGCTGTTTATTCTTCTTCAACGTTGGCAGCTCGGAAAGCTTGTACCACTCAATCTTGCTGATTTCCTTCCGGGTGCGCGGCTCAAAGTAAGTATCACGGAGCACACCTCGAAAGACGTAGAGTCGCATGTGTTGCTCTCTCATAGTAATTTCAATGTATTTGACATCGTCGTCGTTTTTAACCAAGTTGGCGGCCCGAACATCGAACCCAGTCTCTTCGTAGACCTCACGAATAGCACAATCAAGATCCTTTTCTCCCTTGTTGATTTTACCACGGGGAAAACTCCAGTTGGCACCCTTCTTCCAACCTTTAACCAGAACGACTTCATCCATATCTTGGTTCAACATGATCGCACCACGGACCGGCACGCGTGTCTTGTAATCAAGGAATTCCTGGAAGGCAGCCACATGATGGTAATGAGACCATGAAGACATAAGCGGGCAATGTTGGAAAATGCGCATAGCAAATGTCTTCAGGTTCATTGACGGTAGCGCAGGGTCAAGCGGACGAATGAAGTCTTCGTAGAACCATTGTGCTTCTTCGACTTGGAAGCATATCCGTTCGACTGACTCAAGCTCCTCGCGCGGAAGGTTGATAATGAAACGGACACAAAGATCATCCAGCCCTGTTAGCAACGGCCCACCGGCCTCGGTCAGCAGCCTGTCGTCACTCCGATCCATCAGCAACCAGGCACTCACAATCTTCTAACCGCATATTTGTTTCGGTCATATCGGTAGGTAGGCTCTGGCATTTCAAAACCTTGGTGGTTGAGAAATAACGGCTCACTCAATCCGACAGCGCAAACGGTCGAAACAAGCAAGCGAGATAGTGGAGGGAGCAGCTTCTAGGGAGGGCAGACCAACCCAGGGCTGTGTGGATACGGTGAATGGAATGGGGCAGAGACTAATCTCAGCAGGATGTGCAGTATGCGAAGATAGTCAAGGTTCCAATCAAGTCAGAGAAAAGAGTTGAATGAAGGCGTTGGGAAACAGAGCAATGATCGGAGCTGCCCAAGGTGGTGATCGGGTGACTAAGGTAATATGTGGCGGTGTCAATCCAAATCCAAAATAATGCGCCACATGTTAATGTGGCTGTGCCACGGGTTCCAAGATTCTCGGGATTATGACGTCCTTGTCGCGCGAAAGCGTTGATCTCCCTGGATCCCTTAAATTCTTTGGGATTGCTAGATCAATCCACCTGGTTCTAAAAATCAAGCACCTTCTTCAACCACCTCTACGCGCCCTTTGTCCTCGCTAAAAATAAGTGAAACGAGCGCCTACCGAAACCACTGTCCATCCAACCAGGAAGGGTTTAGGGCCTGAAAGGATCAAAGGCTATACATAGTCTATTTTGCCCTTGCTCGACATTCGTCTATTTCTTCAGCACTTCTCCCGGGAAGATTTCAATTTCTACAACTACTTTTGCTTCCAGTGAAGTACTGTGATCCAAAACAAATATGTCGAATGTCCTGGTGTCTCTGATTGGCAAAAAGGTGCTTGGTGAAACCGCGAAGAATCATTTTGGTACTGAGGTGAGTTTACTTGAACGGCCAACATTCATTTGGTTTTGTGAAGAGAAATCAGGCTGACCCAATCTTTCCTATCTACCTAGGACCCCTACTTCGAAGAAGTTCCTGCTTCACGCCTCGGTCGTACATTTGGAAAAAAGACCCAAAAGCGTCGCAAAGCGATCCCGCCGGGCCTCTCTGAGCATGATGCCAAAGTCCTGACCAAGGTCAAACGCAGGGCATACCAGCTGGACTATGCTCTTTTCAGCTTGTGCGGGATCCGCTTTGGCTGGGGAAGTGTGATTGGAATTATTCCATTGTGAGTTTCACCGGGATCTATTACACTAGCACCGGGAGACCAATGCTAACAAATGAACCGCAGCATCGGCGATGTTGGCGATGCTGCACTTGCAATGATGGTAGTGAGATCTTGCGAAGGGATTGAGGGTGGACTCCCTCCTGCTTTGCGCATCAAGATGTTGATCAATGTGATACTCGACTTCGTCATTGGCCTCGTCCCTTTCATTGGTGATCTTGCCGATGCAGTGTACAAAGCGAATACCCGAAATGCCGTCATTCTCGAAACTCATCTGCGCCAAAAGGGAGCCAAGGCGGCCTCGCAGCAGAGCAGAAGAAGGCAGGAGCCGATAGTCGAAGTCGACCACAGTCTCCCCGATGCATTTGACAGACAAGAAGAGGGAGTTGTTGGCGACCGTCCACCGGCCTATGAGGACGCGCGACCATCAGGCCATGGAGGAAGGAACGGCACTGCTACCCAGGGTCCAACCAGGCCCCAGCCGGCCAAACAGTCCCGGAATAAGTCATTGGGCAGATGGTTTGGCGGAGCAGGTCATCCAGAAGACGATTTGGAGCGAGGTGGTGCGAGGTAACGCGTGGTGCATGAAGACATTGAGATCGTAATTTCAGATACCCCATGATTGTATGTCGATAATTTCAGGTAATGTTGGGATGTGCCGTTAGTTCATTTAATTTTGTCATGAATCAAGAGTGTTTTTCTTCAGCAAAGCTCCTCAGGTCGAGACCGCATACATCCATAGCAGAATTGAGAGCTGTGATTATCCTCTGCCTGATTTGCAACAGTAACTCCGGAATTGCCCTTCACATTTCCCACTAGACCAGCACAAAGAGCACACGTTGGCGCATTATCAGAGGTGGATGGGTTGAGCTTGTTTGCGGTTCTAGCCACATTCGCCATGACACCTGGATACTTTGCGCCTTGGTTCTGGACATATCGCAGCATCAACTCGTCAATGGAAAGGTTCTTGGTGAGGACATTGTCGGAGGGCGGTTGATCGGGTATGACGATATCAGAGAGCTCGGCACAGACACTCTCATATTGGAGCAACTCGGCCTTATACAGATCACGGAGCGGATACTCGAACCTCACACCCCAAGGAGACATGCCGTCAGATACCTGCCAGGTGAGGGAAGCCCCACGTCCCTTGGCGACACCCGCAAGCGCTTTCGCAGCGAGACGGCTGTCCGAGTCACCCCAAATCACAGACTCACATCCAGACTTCTTCGCAAATTCAACGATCAGTCTGGTCAGCAAAACCGTGTCGACGTCCGTCCTGGAAGTGGGGGTGGAAATAGATGCACGAAATGCTGCTAGGCGCTCTTCGTTCGACCGAGTGCTGTCGTCTATGAATCTTGAGCCTGCATATTCCCGCATGATCTCTTCCATCTCCGGGACATAGTTGAAGATGCTATGAAAAGGTATCCGACTAATAGTGTGCATCGGGAAATTCTTTTCCAGAGCGTCGTAGTTTTGATCGAAGGGATTACCTGTAGCCGCAACTGTTGAAGGTTCGATGACCAAGATCTTAAAGTCGTACCCCAGAGGGCGTCCATTGTCCAGGCGATGTTGCCGATCGGTGTTCAATATGTGCAACAAAACCGAGGAGGAAACACCGAAAGACACAGGGAGAAGCAACTGGGTTTTGGGGCCGTCTAGACCAAAAGCTCTGTAGACGCTCAGGCGCGATTGAACCTTATGTGCTATAAAGCGCTTAAAGCACAAGCTAGAAAGAAAAGAAAAAGTTAGAAACTATGAGCTGGAGGGGTTGTAGATTGTCGACTTGTCGCATACCTGCAAAGCTGCCTCTTGCGGACAGTGAGCTCAAATTCTGCATCCTTGCATTCCATGCATGACTTGTTCAGTTCCTTTGCTGGCATAATGACTGCTGTAAAGGTATTGACGATTAAACCTGGGCTCTGGAGTGGACATCGAAAAAAAGTCGACCAAAGTTGCAAACTAAAAAATAGTGGCGGTGCCCGCTTAGATAATGGCCACGCGCGGCTTCCCCGGTTTGGGGCCATCGGGTTAACAAGAACACCTTAGCCTTACAATTTTCTCAACGGAATAACAAACAACAACCATATTCGGCCTGCTATATTCTTGCTCGTATCATTCTTTTGATGCTGTGTGGTCTTAAAGACCTCATCTCGAATCCAGGAGCATAGTCTCGCTTTAACTCTACAGTCGCCATGAAGGGCTGGCTTCAGACCTTGGGCTTGACAGCCCTATTGGCAAGCCATGCACTTGCTAATGATGCTGAACTAGTATGTCCCCTCATTCCCTCACTTCATTCGATCGGTAAATGTCGGGGGCTAACGTTGTTCTGCAGAAATCCGACGATGCGCACCGACAACGATGCTCAGGGATGTACAGTCGCAAAGCTTGGGGAGGAGATGTTGACCCCTTCATTTTGGTTAAATTTACCAAGTCTGAAGCTCAGGAAAGTGATCCTTTGGCTAGTTTGGTGATTTTTGAATGGTCAGATGAGGGATTGATTGGCCAGTACCGGTCCGAAGATGCTGAGGTATGTCTGTCAACTCCGTTGGAACAACCGACGCGGCTAATTATTGGGTTTAGGTCAAGGAAACAATTTGCGATGCCTCCAACGTCGAAGCAAAGATCTGCACTCAAGAACAGCTGGGCTCCTTTGTTCTCACCAGCAATGCCACCGACGTCTCCAAAAGCCCTATCATCTCGAAAGCAATCCACCTAAACAACCCCGACGCCGTGAAATACCCCGTCAGGAAGACCGGATTTTACTGTGTGAGCACGTATGCGTACTCCGGGCAGGACTACAAGGCAGTGGTTACCTTCCGAAACTCATACGGCGAGCTTCCCGCTGCACAAATCGCAAAGCTTCCATTTTATGGGGCCTTGACCATCGTGTACGCTGTTATTGGAGCGTATGTCACTTGCAGAACCCATGGACTCGATAAGTTTTCGAGTAGATGCTTACGCATAATTTTAGATTCTGGGCCTTCCTTTATGTGCAGAACCGTTATGACATCTGTATGTTGTGTTTGGTTCCCTGTGGCTATTCGAGCTATGCTAACACTGGATAGTGCCCGTCCAAAACTATATCACTGCCATTGTGGTATTCTTGATTGTCGAGCAGCTTATGACGTGGGGATTCTATGGTAAGAGACACCAATCGATACCTTGCTTGACTCCATCTGATCTTTCTAGAATACCAAAACCGCCATGGCCTAAATGGCGGCGCAAAGGCGCTCATGGTCATTGTAGCAGTGCTCAACGCGGGCAGAAATGCTTTCTCTTTCTTCCTCCTCCTGATTGTCTGCATGGGCTACGGCGTGGTCAAGCATTCATTAGGCCGAACCATGATCTATGTTCGCATCCTGGCCATTGCTCACTTCGTGTTCGCGGTCGTCTACTCGGTTGCCAGTCTTTCGATCACCCCTGATAGCGCCGGTCCTCTGGTGCTTCTGATCGTCCTACCCCTTGCCGGAACCTTGACAGCCTTCTACGTCTGGACCTTGAATTCCCTGAACGCGACGATGAAGGACCTTATCGACAGAAAGCAAAAGACTAAGGCGATGATGTACAAGAAGCTGTGGTGGTGTATCCTCGGCAGCATCATTGTGATCTTCGGTTTCTTCTTTATCAACTCGTTCGCTTTCGCTGGAACCAGTGACGCCAGCTTTGTGCCCGAGCACTGGAAGGCGAGATGGTTCGTTCTTGATGGCTGGCTCAACCTGGTTTACTTGTTCGATATCGCATTTGTGGCTTATCTGTGGCGACCAACTGTCAACAACCGTCGCTTCGCCATGAGTGACGAGGTATGGAGCTCTTCCCTAAATAACCAAGAGCAAAATCAGAGTACTAATATTTCTTATAGCTTGCTCAAGACGACGATGGATTCGAGATCCGATCATTCGGCAGTGGTTTGGATGAAGAAGATGCCTATGATGCTCCCCCGGATTATCCTGGCAGCTCAGCCGCCGCCGGCCATCGCGATCTCTCCCCAGTTCCTCCCAAGCCCTTCTCTTCAGCACCCCGTCATCGTGAGTCACTCGACGAAGAGACAATATTCGCAGTCGGTGAAGAGGATGCTGAGAGGTGGTCCGATGATGAAGAGTCGCCTCGCAATTCAAGCGAGAGACAGAGACTCACCGGCAAAGACAAGGATTAGATTGAAGATTGACTCATCTTTTTTTATTTGGGTTGTTGTTCCTGGTTAGTGTAAGGTCTAATCACCGAACAGACATCTGGTAAATTGATGGGGTTGTCATTTCACTCAATGTACAACCTGCGTTTAGGGCAAGGATGCAAGCATGTCATGGCGTTGGTCTTTCCTTCACAATTATGTCAAATACTTAGTTCTCCTAGCTCGCTTTTTAGTTATATTATTGGCTTATATGTGTTTCCTAGCTACAGCCATTCCCAAATACATATCCCCAGGCCACTAAAATAGGGAATGTTCGAATACATCTACTATATCCATATCCCATAACAGTTTAGAATCTTTAAAGTAACAACTGTAGTAGCAGGTCAGATAAATATTTCCCAACAACCTGATAAATTTGGCCTAGATGAGAGCCTAGATGAGTCTCAAGACATTATAACTATTGAGAACCTTTTTGAGTGTGTTTTTTCTGGCATCAATTGATGTCTTTTAGGTGTCTTTCTCCCGAGCTAGAAGGTGATAGAAACCTTGCATTTGAGTCATTCAGAGCCTCATGTGGAGCCCTAGTGTACTTCCTCCTCTCACAAGCTATAAATTGACTCATTCCAATATTGCAGTTAATATTTCCAAGCTGAAGGGTACCCTTCAAATGTGTTGATTCTATACTTCCAAGGTTCTACCAACCGATAAAAGAAATCTTATCGCTCCTGCTCCGCAAACCCGCAAAACAACAGCTCCAACTCTCAAACACAAACAACCAACAACCCTAGCAAACATCTCACCTGCATATGCGAGCCAGTATCACAATCTCCAAACATCACATGCACGCAACCGATGTCTAGGCATCCACAATGACACCAGATACACATCCCCACGTCCCCGCACCTCCCTCCTCCACTTCCGACAAAGAAAGCGTCAATGACAACACAAGCACAGCCACCGCGAAGCCAGAACCTCAATCAGCAGAATCAAGCTCCAGAACTAGCACGGCCCTCTCAGCCCAGCTAAACCAAGAATGTAACGACCTACTCTCCCAGATCGACAGCTACCAATCCCTCCTCGCGTCCACACTGCGGAATCCACAGCTCGTCGAGGTGCGCCAATTCCGCTCCAGCGTTGTCTCCGAGCTGAGGATGCTGGAGAAGCTAGGAAAGCAGATTGAAGAGGCAATTGGAGAGCCAAGTGCAGGACCAGAAACAAGTCAAACGGAAGATGGGGTGACAACACAGCCACTTCCGAAAGAGTCGCGTGACCCTGATCTAGAAATGCGATTGGTGCATGCGCTTCGCTCGTCCAATTTGCCGTTCTACCAGGCTGTCTGGAGAATTGCGAGTGGGTCTTGTTCTGGGTTGGTTGCGCTAGGGAAGAGGTTTTACTGGGGTGGGGAGACGAAGGCGATGGAGAGGAAAGGGAAGGCCGGGGGTGCGGAGAAGAAACCCAACAAAGATAAGCGCAAGAGTGTGTTTGTGGATATTGTTGCTGATGATGGGGAGGAGTGGGTGAAGGTGTCTACTATGTCGGAAAGCCGTCTTTTGTTCGAGATGGCGAAGAAGGGCTGGGAGGGTGATAGTGATGAGGATGAATGGTCTGATGGGGGTAAAGGGCGGACTATTTTGCAGAACTTTGATGAAGATGATGATGGGGACGACGATGATGATGAGCTGGAGCTCATTAAGTTGGCCCAGGATCTAAGGAAGGCATCTGATGCTACGCGCGTTAGATATAGACATCCTCGGCTACGGGTTGTTATACCTAAGATTGAAGAGGGAAGTGTTCCTGAAATTGACGCTGTCTTAAACGAGATGCGGAGCTATGGTATTCGGGTTGACTGTCAGGGCAGTCTGCTAGCAGAGACTCGCACCGGGCTAGCCCATCTCCTGCCTCAACCGTTCAAAAACTTCACTTCGACTCTGAATGTCGACTGCACTTTGCTCCTTGCATTGGTGTCTGACTTGTCTCACGTCAAGGACATCCCGCTATCACCCCATTTCCATAGAGCCATCGTTCGACAAATCGAAGTTGAGCGGGAAAAACCACTGCTCACTTCCGAGCTCTGGCCGGCGATGGATGGTCGTGAGCTCCTATCCACCACAGAGGCTGCAGTGCGCTTCCGGGAAATTGTCGAGACCATTGGGACAGAGACAGAGAAGAGCCGGACTCGCATGTTGCTGGGAGATCCACCATACGAACAACTCGATTGTGAGGCTCTTCTCCAGAAGTTTCAAGAATTGTCTGATTATCAGGTCCCCGCACATTGGAAACTCCCCATCAAGGTGGTTGAATCCCAGCAAGCGATTGATGCGGCCAAGACACAGGGTAACCTTCACCCAGTGGTACATGAAGTTGGGAAAGAACTATCGGATATAAACCATAGCGTGTTTTTGTACGGTTGGGTCACCGGTTTGACGACCATTTCCAGCAATCGCACAATCGACAAGCAAATCGAGGCCACCGTTGAGGACAACCGAAAAGGTGATGATGGCCTAGAAGGCCCTGACGTTTGGATCTGTGACACGGCAAGGAGTTTGGTGGGCAAAGACAAAGATCGGAAAGCATAAGCATAGAGGTTCATCTGCTAGACCGGTGGGAATAGAAAGTGCTTTTTATGACCTTGATACTTTCTTCACACGGTGCCACTGTTCTACGGGACATCCAGTCATCCAGTGTGTTTGTAGACGGTGATTTGCTGAGAGTTTGAGAGAAAATCGGAGACCTGGTCCTTTCCATCGCGCCATCAAATTTGATTTACTTCTCCGAAGATTTCCCGTGGTCGTCGGGGACGTAGAAGATAATTTCCTTGTCGGCGCTAGCGATCATGTTGTAACGCGGGTTGTATTCCACCATAGCGGCACAGCTTGGACCAGACAACCTAGTCGAGGGCTGCAGTGTGATGTCTCCACCGCCGATCTGTCCCAAGTCCCACACGAGCATACCGTGCTGATCACCATTTCCTCCAATAACGTATCGACCGTCGGGACTAAAACAAGCATCGCCTTGTCCGAGAGGCTTGCCAGTCGTAGACACTGGTGCCGCACGACCAGAAACTCCACTCTTGCCAGCCAGGAAGGCCTTGAGTGTACCATCAAAGGCATCTAGAACATAGTGACCGTGGTAGTCTGTTCCAAGCATCAAATATTTCCCGTCGTTGGAGAACTCCAATCTAGTCCATGCGCGCCCCCGTGTTGACGGTGTAAATCTCTCCTCGTATGGCGCAAGGTCGAAGGTGGAGAAGGGCGACTTGTCAAAGTTGCGGAAATCGTAAAGAAGCACTGTAGCTGTGGATTGAGAGGCGATTGCGATAACTGAACCCGAAGGATCAAAGGCAGCAAGGTATGGTGTTGCAAGGTTGAGCTTGCCCTGCGGATTCCTCGAATTCAGGTCCCACAATGTCACGGTATCATCCTTGGAGCAGGACATGAAGGCGTCGCTGGCGGGGGACTGAGCTAGGCAAGTTACTTGGTCATTATTGCCGGTGAAATATCGTATGTATCCCTCGTTATGCAGGTCGAGTAACCGCAAATTATCTGTGAATGATGAGCTAGGTAGCCAAAAGCAAGACCATTCAGTCACATACTATCAATCTTAGTACTCGCGTGGAGAACCTGGCGGGAGTGATGCGTGAATCTCGCAAGATGAACACCGTATTTCTTGCTAGCAACAGATTTGTTGAATTTGCCCTCTTTCACGTCGTAAACATGCATACTGTCATCGTTACCGGCGCCGATCAGGACATCACCCTGGTCGTCAAAATCCAAAGAAGTCACGTATTTGGATGGGTCTTTTTTACAAGGGTGGAATCCCTATCGAACAGGCGTATGAGAATAGCACCATAGCTTCAATCTTAACTTGAACCTACCTTGGATGGGCGGAAAGTGTCAATAATATCCGTGATTTTCTGCGACTTGAGGGGAGCTTGGGCTAGGGCGGCGGGCGGACCCTGCTGCGGCGTTGATTGGCCTTCTGTCATGGCGGTGTGGGTAAACGATGAAGCGAAGAAGTGAGAGGTTACTGAGAATATATTTATAGGGAAGGGATTGCAACTTGCAAACAATAATAAAGTGAAGAGAATGTGTGGAAGAGGAAAGAGCTACCCACATAGAAATCGCAAGCTCCGAGATGAAGCTCCGCGACTGGGCTTTTCTGCGCGCCTCACCGCCTCGGCTGACATAAAAACTCCGGGGTCCGACGCCGGAGGGCCCTGGGTCAATTGACCAATGAGCGTTTAGCCGAGTTTCAATTCGCCGCATGTAAGCTTTTATGTCCACGGTTATCTCAGGGCGCGTGTTGACTCAACTTTGTTCAATATCTGGCCCTGAGTGGAATTATTGTGCATTCATTTATATTTCTCCCTCACACTTCAAATTTTGACTTGGCTATACCACCTCGATAATTTGCACATATCCCGCGGAATTCCCGCTACTGGCCGCATTTATTTCATCCTGCGGGTCCGATCTTCCTCCGCTAACCGACAAACCTGAGTATATCATCACACGGTCAAAGGATCACATATAAGGCGCTATGTCTACTACTGGAGGGTATGTTATGTCTATGCGGGGGAGATGTACAGAGCGTGCGCTAACAGCAATTGTGGGGGAATAGTGCGTTCATTGCAGGTGGCATTGCAGCATGCGGTGCAGTCACTGTCACCCATAGTTTCGAGACAGTGAAGATCCGGTTGGTTTCCTAATACCCTGAATATGCTGCCATGATACTGACTGGTTACAAGGCTTCAGCTGCAGGGTGAATTGCAGACCAAAAATCAGGCAGTGAAGATGTACAAGGGCCCGTTGCACGGCATCAAGGTCATTTTGCAGAATGAAGGACCTCGGGGTCTGTTCCGGGGTATTGGATCTGCCGTATGTGATAACCTCTCGCAATTACATATAAAGGTGCACCAAGCTAACATCCAGGTCATATAGTATATCTACCAGGTCTTGCTTAACGGCTGCCGTCTGGGCTTCTACGAACCTATCCGCTCGAACCTCACAACTGCTATATACAGTGACCCCAAGGTCCAATCCCTCGCTGCCAATGTCGTTGCTGGAGCTGCTTCAGGTGTCATTGGTGCCGCCGCGGGATCGCCTTTCTTCCTTGTCAAGACCCGTCTTCAGTCCTACTCGCCATTCCTCCCTGTCGGCACCCAGCACAACTATAAGAACTCTTTCGATGGCCTTAGCAAGATCTACAAGGGCGAGGGTATCAAGGGTATCTACCGTGGTGTCGGCGCTGCTATGATCCGCACTAGTTTCGGCAGTGCCGTGCAGCTCCCCACATACTTCTTTGCCAAGCGCCGTCTGACCCGCCACCTGGGTATGGAGGAGGGTCCTGCTTTGCACCTGGCCAGTAGCGCAGCTTCTGGCTTCGTTGTGTGCTGCTTCATGCACCCCCCTGGTATGTCATCTCAAACGTGGGGTATAAGTTCTTCGCTGACTTTCTTCTAGACACGATCATGGCTCGTATGTACAACCAGACAGGTAACCTGTACGGTGGTGTATTTGATTGCTTGCTCAAGACTATCCGCACCGAGGGTCCCCTTGCCATTTACAAGGGCTTCTTCGCCCATCTTGCCCGCATCCTTCCCCACACTGTAAGTGACTGAAGTTGAGCCTTGCTTTGTCATTCATAAACTAACCCGGCCTCTAGATCTTGACTCTGAGTCTGGCCGAGCAGACTAACAAGCTGATGCGCCGCGTCGAAGACCGGATCCTGCCCGACTCTTTCCGTGAGGGAATCTAAGCAACGTATGAGATACATTTTGATTACCAGTATCTGCATTGCCTGGCTGGGGTTTCTTTTCGAATGTTCTGTGCCGCACAATTGCTTCTGACTGGGCATATATATGGCGTTTGGTAGAGTAACCTTTTGAGTCTGTACATATTGTTATTCACATATAAGCCTTGGGAAATATTTTGGATATGTGCTTTGGCATTATTTGATTCCCCTGACAGTTGGTTTCCCTGGCATAAATCACGAAACACGAGAACGCGCTAGCACGTGGTGATGCAAGGCACTCCCCTGCTACTCCCACTAGTCTACTAGACTAAAAGTATGTGGGGGTTGCCGGTGCACCAAGAGCTCAAACCTGGCAGGTGGAGATGTTTTGATGGGCACTTGCAAGGGACTACTCGCCACATTGCATTCAACCCTTGGGAATAGTGTCAATATACCGTACAATAGAGACGACCTGGGTCCTTGTACTCTGTATTCCGTAGATATAACCCAATACAACTTGAATACGTAAATAATGGTCAAACAAAGACCCCTAACCTTAACATGCTGGCTGCCTAGACTGACGCAGCTAAGATGATCGGCGCGTTCTTTTTTTCTTTCGCGGATCCACTCCCAGAAACTTCCCTATGGGGTAAGGGGTCAAAAGATCCTTCATTCCTGGGACTTGACAGGAGCTGCCACATGTTATTAGCCTTGTTTGAAATGCTACAAACTATGTACCTATGTATCATGTCGAGATCAATGGACGAGAATAACCCTTGGAGCATGCTAGAATAGGTACGGAGTACAGCAGATGGAACGCGTGTGTGGGGAGCTGAGCACACCCTTACGCCATGCCATGGAAAATGAGCTCTAAATTGGCGAATGAGATGCTAAAGCCTCGATCTAGACCAATAACAAAACCAATTAGATCCGTAAATCCGGATTGTTTTCCTAGTCGCGTCGCGCGTTTTTGTGGATTCTCTGGCTTATCTGATCGTGATCAATAGTGGGGACTGGAAAAAATTGGGGACGCGTGGGAGTTATTGATGTCTTAGGTTGTTGGCTTCTAGAGGTAGTGGCGTGGCAATTGCTATATTGCGATATTGGATATTCACTATTATCAGAATAAAGTGTGAAAAGCATTCTTTCGAGAAGTAGTGATATACAGATGTACAGAACAGATAAGATCGGAATCTACTAAATCTATCAAACCTACATCCAAAGTACGAAAATCCATATTAGGATGCACAAGAATGGAGCTGGAATGGAGCACGGCCAAGGACTATCCTTTCGGATGTTGCTGGGATCCAAGTGGCATGAGAAAAGAATCGCCCAAATAGGAAAGAAGGGCTGGGAAAAAAAGGCCGATGGACGCGCCGTATATTACCTAAGTGCTGCGCGCAGTCACGTGCGACGTGACTTAGCACGTCGCGCTAAAGAGAAATCGGCAGTACTTAATCAAGTTTCTCTTCCCTCGCCCAACTCCAAATTTCCCATCCCACTCTCCAAGCTTCTGTCTCATTCTTACTTGCTGTCTTTGTTCTCAAGAATTGTTCTGTGATATTACATTCCTCACATACTTGTTCCAATGGCCGCTCAAGTCACTCCCTCCAAGCAGGTACGTGATGTCACGCTTCTTGCCTCTTGCCTCTTCGCGTCAGACGCGTCGTGAAGTTCGTTTGAGCTAATATTTCCTCTTTCTTAGGCTGCTTCCTCCCTCGAGAACCTCAAGATGAGCGATTCACCTATCAAGAAGCTCGACTTCCAGTCGGCTGGCAAGGAGGACGCGTCTGCGCCTCTCAAGGCTGTCGACGCCTCCATTGAGAAGCCCACCGAGAAGGCTCTCGCGTCCAAGCCTCTCACCATCAAGGAGATTGAAGCCACAGAGCCCCTCCTCCAAGAGAACCCCCACCGTTTCGTCATGTTCCCTATCAAGTACCACGAGGTAAGTCACGTCGTCGACGCGTTTCACGCGTAAAGTGGATATCGTCAAGGATGTCCTGCCACCATGAACATTGAAGCTAACCATGTCCCTCAATTCAACAGATCTGGCAAATGTACAAGAAGGCCGAAGCCTCTTTCTGGACTGCCGAGGAGATTGATCTCTCTAAGGATCTCCACGACTGGCACAACCGCCTGAACGACGATGAGCGTTACTTCATCTCCCACGTCCTGGCTTTCTTCGCCGCCTCCGACGGCATTGTCAACGAGAACCTTGTCGAGCGTTTCAGTTCCGAGGTCCAGATCCCCGAGGCCCGTTGCTTCTACGGCTTCCAGATCATGATGGAGAACATCCACTCCGAGACCTACTCCCTGCTTATCGACACCTACATCAAGGAGCCCAAGCAGCGTACCTACCTCTTCGATGCCATTGATACTAGTAAGTTCTACTTCCATTAACCTTTTATGTCGTTCAATTGTCTAACTTGAGATTTAGTTCCCTGCATTGCCAAGAAGGCCAACTGGGCCCTCAAGTGGATCAACGACCGCGAGTCAACCTTCGCTTCGCGTCTGGTTGCCTTCGCCGCTGTCGAGGGTATCTTCTTCTCTGGCTCATTCGCCTCCATCTTCTGGCTGAAGAAGCGTGGCCTTATGCCCGGTCTCACTTTCTCCAACGAGCTGATCTCTCGTGACGAGGGTCTCCACACTGATTTCGCCTGTCTGCTGTTCTCCCACATGAACCACCGCCCTGACCCCAAGATGGTTGAGGCTATCATTGTCGAGGCCGTCGGCATCGAGCAGGAGTTCCTGACTGACGCTCTTCCCTGTGGTCTGCTTGGCATGAACTCCAAGCTGATGTGCGAGTACATTGAGTTCGTCGCTGACCGCCTGCTGGTGGCCCTCGGCAACAAGAAGTACTACAACGCTACCAACCCCTTCGACTTCATGGAGTCCATCTCCCTGGCTGGCAAGACCAACTTCTTCGAGAAGCGTGTCGGTGACTACCAGAAGGCTGGTGTCATGGCCAGCACCAAGCAGGAGGTCAACGCTGAGGGCGAGAAGGTCGTAAGCGACGGTCTTAACTTCGATGAGGACTTCTAGACGACGTCTTTCTCCCTTCCCCTTGTGTTGTTTTATACCCTCTCCCCTTTCACGTGATATTATGCTTTTCTTATTCTGTTATTTTATTGATTGACGCAATTTCTGTTTGAAGGCTCGCATGGGAATGGCGTTTTTTTTTCTTGTTTTTCTTTTTTCTTGGTCTGTCCTGGACTCGGGTGTCCATGGATGAAGGGCGGATTCTCTGTATCTAAATCTTCGAATCACTTCTCCAATATGTCTGAATATGTTTGTGGATATACTAGATAACGCCAATGGCCTTCTTAAATACACGTTGTCAATTGTCCAGTCTGATCCCTACTTCGAACTCTTGAAACTCCATTTAATCCACAAGACCGTCCATGGATTTCCCACATCTATGAATGCATCATAAAAAGTAACAAGCGAAAGAAGCATAAGATAGCAAATGAGTTTCATTCAAAAAGAACCCAAATTAATTTACCGCTTCCCCTTCCCACCCTTCTTCTTCCCCTTCGCACTCTGTCCCTGACTCTGACCCTGCGCTTTACCAGCAGCCGGCGTCACCTCCTCAACAGGAGCAGGAGCATCAACCATCTCCACATCGCCGCCAGCAGGTACCGCCGCCGATAACCCCAACCCCGCTACATCAGCACCGGCAGCCAGTTTTCCCAGACTCGTAATCAGGCGACTGACTTCCTGCGCCTTGTTTGTGCGGTAGTGCAGACAGATTCCGGTGGTTGGGTTGAATGTTTTCAGCGTGAGGGTTGCGATTGCGGTGGGTGGTTGTGCGGGTGTGGTGGATGGAGCATCGGTGGCTTTGGCGGCGTCTTTTCGGACTTGAGATTTGTGGGCGCGGATTATGTTTCCTCGTCGGTTTGTGGGGAATGAGTATTTTGTTACTATGCGGGTCTGGGATTTGTTGTTAGTTTGGTGTATTTGGATTTGGATTTGGGATTGGGGGTGTTTCATTGTTGCCCGCTGTGGGGGGACGCGGTGTGGAAGATTGGATGACGGGTTGGTTGGACATGGGAGGTAGGTTCGGGTGGCTTACTGTGTCTGGGTACGCTTGTAATAACTGCGCTGACTGTTCCAGGTAGGCCTGGGAGGTGGGTAGGTAAGGCATTTTGGAGTGGTGGTGAGCGTCTGTAGAGCTCGCGGTTTTGGGGTTGAGAGGGTGGGATGCGCAGGTTGGTGGGTGTCTCGGTGTCGCGGGGAATTCTCAGAATGAAATGTCGCGGATCGACGGGAAATATCCGCTGAGATTCAAGGCTTGGAAGAGGAATTGGTGGGAGAGTTGGTGGATGGAGAGAGAGTGTGGAGGTGTTATCAGTGTGCTGGCGGCTTTTTCCATGTCTTGGCATCAATATGGGTTCACTCCGCAATTTATACATGTACACTTCGAGATGGTCTTCATTGAATGAGATATTTCACGATTAAGAGGAATACAAATAATATTCATCTGTTCTCCTACGCTAATTCCATTACTTGAGGTCTAATTGAATATGATCATTGGCCCTAAATGAGAGAGCGAGGGCTAAGTCCACCATCAACTGCATCTACTTATTGGCTCAATCTGAACATACTACACAAAGAAGATGATAATCGAAAGTTCCTCAAAGATTTTCTACAAGCCATGTAGCACACCCATGACGGAGCTCTTAGGTACATGCATAACGTATGCCCCAAAGATAAAAGCTCATACCTCACAAGGTTTAGAGGGCCGCAACCATTTCGAGTACTCGGAACTCACAGCTTGACTAGACCATTCCAAGCTAATAGGTTAACAATTGGTGACATCTACCTAGGTAGAACGCTGGGCTTTTTCCAAGGCTGCTCATCAACAATATATCACATTTCATCAACAGTCGCCATACTGTTTATCAACGACAAGATCAACAAAACGCCATGGATCATAGCAACGAATACCAACATCGTCAAGTCCCCGGCTCTACCCAACTAGGAAATTTTGCAAAGCTACCACTTGAAATCCGCTTGTTGATATGGGAGTACCTCTTCTATGACATCCACACAGCTCCCCGCGTCTTATCCATTCTACGATGCAACCGCTACCTATACCAAGAGATATCCGACCACCTTTACAAAGGAATGAGACATGAAATTCGAATTTCAGGTCCTGACGACTGCCTAAAGTGGCTATATGTCCGTTTGATCTCTAACCGAATGTCCGTCAAATGGCGGGGACTAAAGAACATTAAAGCCGTCCGAAAACACCTTCAAACCTTTCCTCATGAAAGAATCGAAGGAAAAGAGATATTCCTCAACGTTTTGCTATCTTACAAAGATCCTGATCAAACCATACGGCTGCTCAGAGAGAAAGCTGACCGACTCGTCGATATATTGAAAGCTGCACCGGTTACTCCTACAGTGCGTGTAAGCCTATTGGAAGGAAAATCGCCGAAGACTATCAACTATTCTAGCGAGCTACCCCATGATTACAAGTTGACTATCCCTTTCATGCGCCTTTCTAACTGGCACTGTCGAGTACCAGTAGGTCTTTCTGCTCTGGTGACAAACAAACGAGAGTCGCGTGATCGGTCTCTTCTGGATAAACCTACAGAGAATGATAGATTCAGCGATTCAGATTATCAAATATCAACTGGAAATTAGCATTGGCCGGGGCAGTGTCCAGATGACTCATTTTCCTAGCGGGTTCGAGTGGTGCGCGATGTGCGAAACGAGTATATCCAAGATAATAGCGGGAGTGACGCCCGAATGCTAGTCTTGAGATATATAATTCACGATCTTTCTCTACTAAATTTACTGTGTTGAAAGTATTCCAAGGTGTGATTTGAATATCAAATGTTATACATAGAAAATTGCTTTTTTTTACTGCTTTCGTATATACCCAAGAAGACGTCTAGAAAGACATCTAGAAAGACATGACCAGACCACATAAGCGGCCGACTATTCTTGTACCACGTAAAACTAGAAATAAAGGAGGGAATGTTTAATAATATAGGTATATAATTTGAACTGTATCTTTAGTGAGAGGACTAAATCACATATTTTGGCTTCTTTCACGAGATCGCCTAAATCGGTGTACTCGCTCAGGTAATTCATAAAAGCAGTACTACAAACACAAATCAAACAAATATCAGTAGTTATACATGAAGTCGATAGGTTGGTTATCTACGTTCATTATTACCGGTTATGGAAGCTGATGCACACGGCCCCCTAGATGCATCCATATAGTTAGGGCTTACATGGCAGCCTATCCAGGAACCTCCTAGAAGATGCAAGAAGTCGCTCGAAATAATCAAGAACACTCTAGAAGATCCAAGTAACAGTTAGAGACCACAAGAATGTTCCCGGATTTTCCACACAGGGCGTTGTTATGTATATAACCACTTCCGTTTCCGGTGGGAGATGCCTTATTTGACCATACTTCCAACTAACATCATAACCACTCCTCGCAATCCCCCACAATCAACACTCGCAAATACCATACCCACATCCAACACCATGGTATACCGCATAATAGTCTTCGCCTCACGCAAATCCACCATCACCCACGAGGAATTCAAAGCCCGCTACGAGCAGCACATGCGCATGGTAGCGGAAATCTGCGGCGATGCAGCACCGCTCTCACACACACGGTCGTATCTAAAGCACGACGCGGAATCTACCCCGATGTTGCTAGCGGGAAGCGTCAATGAGACCTACGATGCCGTTGTGACCATGTCGTTTGAGGATGAGGCGGCCTTTGGCAGGTTCTGTCTTGCGTTGAATACGCCGGAGGCTAAGGCGATGATTGAGGCTGATGAGGCGGGGTTTTGGGATCAGGAGAGGATGAAGGTTATGGTTGTTGAGGAGACCAAGATGTCCTAGATAGTGGGGATCGCTGTGTCTATAGTACTTTTCTTAGGGCTTAGTTCGAAGTCTAGGTTGGAAATGCGGCGCGGGAGAATGGGAAAGCATGGTTAGGAAAGAATATTCCAAATTTCGAATCTTGGACTACTATACAATGTACCTGGTCTCGTCTCTCTCAGTGTCTGATACTAATACATGGCCTGCTATCAAGGCCCCCGAAATGTACACATTAAACAAACATATCAACATCATAACTACATAAGTAAACATCCAACATATCCATCCTACCCATCCTACCCCTCCTCCAATATGTATCCGAAATGCTAAAACAAAACGCCAAAAACTATCGTACATCCCGGAAATCATAGATCGTAGATCGTAGATCATATATGCATCCACAGACAGCCGTAAATGAACAAAGGACTCAGGAAACAGGCCGATGACACTCCGAACAAATAAGCTTATGCTTCCCATCCCTTCCCTTAACACTGCGGAAACTCGTCCCACGACAGTTATCACACTTAAGCACATCTTCCTCTGCATCACCAATCGAAGACGTATAGTCACTGCTCAGCACACTACCGACTGAAGTACTCAACTTGCGCTCGCGTGACGGGATCCTATCCGGACTGAGCAAGTCATTCGAATTCCGGGACTGGATAGCCATCGCATCATGCGTGATCTTGTTCCAGTACGCGTAGCTGTGATCACCCTGTAGCCAGAGCGGGTTTTCTTGTGAGTTATTGGCGGCTAGAAGGTCTGCTGCGGACGAGGCGACTTTTCGGGGAGCTTGGGCTTTGGAGTTCGAGGCGTTTACACGACCGTTATTGTTTCCATTTGCCCGGCTCATGTCTTCGCTTGTGCGGTTGCTATCGAAGCGGGGTCGGCGTGGTGGTGATGGCGGTGGTGATGTAGTGAAGACGGATAGTGATTCGTTCGGACCGAGACTTGAGGGGCGGGACGAGGCTAGTCTGGAAATCGCTGGGCGGTGCTGCGGGGATGGGGTGCGGGTTCTGAAGCCGGCGCGCGTGCCTTCTGTGCTGGAGCGGCCGTGGCGGACGACGGAGTTGCGCCATGAGACGATGCGCTCGGAGGGGGTTTTGTGGGAGGAATCCTTTCCGGAGGAGGCGATGCTGCGGCGTGCGGAGTTGGAGCGTTTGAGGATCCGGCGTGAGATGGTGGAGTTGGCGTCCCAGTTCTCGTAGCGTCTTTTTTGATACGCGCAGTCTTGTCGAAGGACTTTGATCTTCCCGGAGTAGTCGGCGATCACGATTATCTCTCCGCCTGGATGCCTGGATCGAGCCAGGTACGAGGGTGATTCGTGGGCCATTTTGCTGACGATGGATAGGCGGGGTGTTGATGCAGAGCGCTTATGGGGGTTTCCATTTTCTTTGCCTGGGCTTGTTTTCCTTGAAGTGTCTGTTGATTCCGGACCCATCAGGGCTACCGGAGGTGGGTTGCAGATGTCGTAGATTGGGTCTTCTGATAGCGCCAGGACCTTCTTGGTTTGAGTCGGTGCCATGATTGCAGCTGTTACCATAGCAGACTGTGTCTCGAATACCTCCACCGCCTGCTTTTCGGAATCTCGTTGCACAGACCCAATTGGCCACACGTATGCCCGGCGATCCTCACTTCCGCATATGATGTACTTGCCATCATTGGTGAATGTAGCTCTAATTTGGCTGCAGGTGTTCTCGTTACCGCGGAATTTAGCCTCCAACGATCGATCATTGAAGTCGTACAGCCTGATGCGGGAGTCGTTGCTAGTAACCAGTAACTTGATATCACCCTCGGTACCATCCTTAGCATCGTCCTTGGGAGTCACCATCGTATCGATTCCAGTGATTTTGCTACCCTTGGCGTTGCGCCCACGCGCCGATCGGACATGAATCTGGGCTGATACTTTCAGGCCCTCGGTGTCATAAATGCTAAGCATACCATTCAAACATCCGGCAATGGAGTATCGACCATCTGGAGTGAACGCCACTGCAGTAATCATATCGGGCACAGCAGTCACAAAAGCCACGCTCTTATCCGGGATACTCCAGAGTCGCAATTTAGTATCGAGCGATCCAGCAAGGAAAAAGCGGTCGTCACGCGGGTGGAATTGGATCGAAGTCACAAAATCACTGTGCTTGAAACAGCAAAGACATTCCGATCGAGAGATATGCCATAGTCGCACTGTTTTGTCCATTGACGAGGAAAGAAGGAAGTTGTTCTGGGTCATACGTCAGCATAGCCATTTCCCACCGTGCTAAATGTTCTGGGCATGCATACTTTGCTCCAGCTCAGGTCTAATATACTTCCCGTGTGTCCCTCGTAAACCTGAATGGGCTCCGGATGGAACACAGGCGCCCTCAATCCGGAATTATCTTGTGCGTCTACGGGCGTTGCCTCTTCGTCCCCATTGGCATCCTCCCGCTCCTCCGGTGTAGCGATAACAGTCCATACTCGGACCTTCCGGTCCTGGCCAGCGGCGGCGAGATATTTACCATCTTTGGAAAACATGAGTGCCCAGACGGCCTTCCCGGTGTGATCGCCATTCTGCAATGCCGAGGACGTAGATATCCGTCTATCTGCGGGTTTGGGCGGTGGGCCGCTGCCCTCCAGTTCCTGGGCCAGAAACACGCGGTTGAACGTCTTATCCTTTTTGTAATGGGCTCGCACCTTTAAGTATTTGGACGGAGCAAGGTGTCGAGGTATAAATCCAACTGGATGCGAAGTGTCAACGGACATGCGGTGTGCTTCGGATTCCGAGGTCTCATCTTCCGCCTCCGACAAGTGTTCTTTTTTTTTGTTTCCAATGAATCGGCTGAGAAAGGAGACACCTTTTCTATAGTTGAAGAAGAGCAAACCACGGGTCAGTCGCTGATGATATAATGTATATTGTTGCGAGAGTCCTGGGGATAATTCCTCTCAAAGGGAACATGCGGGGGGGCGCAAAGAAACTTCCGGCATACAAGTGTCGGCGACACACAAACTGTCTGCGTGACTGTAGTTCCTAATGCAGGCTGACAAGGTCTAAAAACTCACTTCTTCTCTTTGGGAGGTTTTGTAGGCAATGCATCTCCCCGTGTTGGGCTTGGCTCTGGTTGGCCGTACTCGGAGCCCACGGCTTCTGCTTCGTATGATGCTCTTCCCAGTAACTTCAGGGGAATTGATTTTTGGGTATTGGTGCGTTGGATAATGTGCTACAATAGCGACAGAGCACGGCCCTCCTGTCAGCTTGGCTCCTGCATCTCCGCATCTGCATCTCAGATGCGGGTCGGACAAGGCAAACAAGCACATGATCGGACCGAGAGGAGTGTCGGCCCATTCGGTGCAGGTCTCCTTCTGGGGGCTTACCTGCGATAACGGATCTATGGCGCTTGACTCGGTCTTCTCGAGAGGAGTATGCGAGGTCGAATCTCGTAGAGAGCTACCAATGACCGAGCGTCTGGGATTTCGGGCATCTTGGAGACTATGGGTCGAGCCTGAGGGGACATCCGATGTTGCCGAGCCTGAGGGTTCCGTCAGCATCTTCCATTAACAAGTTTTTCTTTTGTTCTTTTTTTTGGTGCGTGACAAAGGGGACCGCCGAGAGCCAGTGGGCAGTGGCAGTGGCGCATTGGAGTTTTCCAGGCCAGATCAATTTCGAATTTCGAATTTCAAGCTTGGAAATTCTTATTGTAATATTCCAGACTCAAAATCCAGAAAACCCGAAGTCCAATATTGAACTTACCGGGCAATGTCGAGGTTCCGAGGGGGGTCAAATCGGTTATCGCGGGGGTCGTCGCGACTCGTAGTTGGAGATTATTTCCCTCCGCCATGTAGTCAGTCGCATGGGGGGTGGAATGAAGGGGAGGTAATATACAAAATGTAAATGTACACTATTGACAAAAGACTTGAATCAGAAAGAAAAGAAAGAAAAAGCGAAGTAAAGCGGCAAAGACCGGATAGATGAATAGATGACATCAAATGGGGGCGATGGGGGTGGAGACTTTGGACCCTTCGAGTGCTTATTTTATGAGAACTATATAAGACTGTAAGGACTATAAGGACTATAAGGATATTAATACTAGTATAAGTATGAACGTATAAATGTATAAAATGGTATAAAATTACGTTAAATGTGTGATTGAAGCTTTCTCGCTCGGTCCTTTGCAATATCACACATCCCCTATCGAAAGTACACAAAGTCAGTATATATAATATATAGCAAACCACTCGACGATAAGAGAACATTACCTGAATGGTCTCTTCAATCTCTTTCTCCGCATCGGCCCGGTCAATGCGCTGGCGCATTTCGACCATAATCACGTCGCGACTGCGCCCATTGACAAATGTGCTATAATATCTCAGGTCAATATGTGTATACACAACGGCGCAAGAGACGTGGACCTACACAAACCGCAACCCTGGAAACTTCTCCTCGTATTCTGCATTCAGTGCTCGTAATTTCTCCGCCTGTTCCTCTGCACCTTCATTCAATTGGGCCTGTTCCTTCTTACTCAGCTCGCTGAGATGTTCTGGGTTGGCTGGGGCTCGGCCAAGACGCGGATGCGATCCCAGAATACCAAAGAGCACGTCCCGATCAGTAGGAGAATTCGGGGCTGAGAGTGCAGACATGCGACCCCCTACAGCATCGATGAGACTGGTATATGAAGAGAAGGTCTGGTTGGCCAGCACAGGGATCATCAGTCGGTGGAGCTCTGGGGAGGATTCGAAGAGGGTATCGAGCACCCGAAGCTGGGTCTCTTGGGGTAGGGAAGGGATCGTCGATAGTGGGGGAAGGTCTGCCATAGTGTAGTTTATTGTAGTTTATTGAATATACTTTGTAAAGGGCATGTATTGCAATTAAGTACTTTGTATAAAGTAGATCGATATCTCAGTTCCGCTTTCGGAGGACGCCGAGGCGGAGAACAGCGGGAATTGTATTCTATGGTTTTCTAAGTTCTATTATATATTGTACTATTACTTTGTATATATTATACTAACTAGTTATACTATTATTAGTTAACTATAACTATATATTTATCATGTAGTTATTTCATATCTAGTTTAACAACATCCAACATTGACTTATTTCCTCTTGGATACATATGTACGATGTCAACAAGTTCATGCATTCCATGACAAAATGTACATTATGTACGACCTCTAGCTACGGAGTACATCCATGGATATGTACTTTGGTCTAAATGAAGACTCGGATATTTTAAATTGGGATAATCAAAAGGTGGAGCCAAATGTGAACATGTTCCCCCCCCCTGAGAAGAGTTCGCCTAAACCAACTTTGTTTTCATGAAACAAGCCAAATCTGGCACTGCGGCCTTGATTGGGCACATCGCGATCTTTAAGATCCGATCCCAAGTCAACTTTTAGTGTCTTTACCCGCTTTCTGGGGCCACATTTCCCTCCTATTCTCTCTTCTTCACATCCATTACCTTCGGCATTGCGCCTCTTCTGGCATCCATGCGGTCCACGCCATGTCTTTGAATGGGCTCGATACTGCCCCCGTCCTTGAAGCCTACCAAAGTGCCTTGGCCGACGCGGGCGGGTGGTGAGTACCCCCTTTCCCCGGTGTTTCAACTTGCGACACTTACATGAACTCCCGTCACTGACACCCCTATGTTTAAGGTTTCTACTACACTACATCGCAAGAGATGAGGTTGCCCTTCACGAACGAGGCACCGGCGGGGTGCCCGAGATCCGGAATGCCATTGAGGGCTACGAGGAATGCTCGCCGCTCTATGGCTTCCTTCAATACCGGCGCAGAAAAGTGATCATCCGCTACATGCCGGAGGGGTTATCCCGGCTCATACTAGGTATGCCCATCCAACCCCGGAGGGGTTTTTCCCCATAGAAATTGGTCTAATCTGTTCCAGCCCGAAGCAATGTCCAATTCCAGTCCGTCACCGACAAGTTCACCCCAAACGACACCGTACTGCCTCTATCCAAAGCCTCCGATCTCACCGAAAGCGCCTTGTCCTCCGCTTGTCTCCTCCATACCGCTTCGACCTCAATTACCTCTTCTTCGAGCTCTCTTCGCCGCCGTCGGCTGATGGAAATCACGGAAGATGCCGAGGAAAATGGCACAAAAGATGAAGCACCGAAACCAATCCCACCTCCCCAGTCGGAGGCCCGACACAGACCAAGGAGCGTTAAGTCGGAAGCTACCCTCGTGCCGTCGCCCATTGAACCCCCGGTCCCCGTGGAACCAGAACTACCCCCGATATCACCAGAAAGCGAAAAGGCATCAGTCGATCTCATGCCACCTCCATCCCGGGCGAGCTCCAGAGCCACAATCTCCCGAGGAAGTCCCATCGAACCACAATCAGCAACAATGTCCCCCAAATCCATAAAATCAGATCGCTCTCGCTCCAGTTCCAGGTACCGAACGATCTTGGATGAATTCCCTCGTCCCTCGGAAGAGGCCCGGTTGTCCACCCAATCCAGCCGGCCCTCACTCCGAGATTTGGAACGGGCCGCGGGATACACCCCCAAGGTTAAGTTGGGACCCCGACCGTCCGTGGATAGCAGTGGAAGACCCCGCACAGCAGGCAGTTCTCGAAATGTAGACCAGCGCCCCGTGGCCTCCCTGCCGACAAATATGCGCACTTCTTCTGTGCGGAAGCAAAATGGTGATGCACCCCGCCCTCGATCTCAGGGGAGCACTTTCGCAACTAAGCCCACCAGTCGTGTCCCGCCAGTCCCACCTTTGCTGGTTCCACCCCCCTCCATTCCTATTTCGAGACCTCAACTTTCCCCTGGCGCAAAATCTCTTGGTGCGTTGTCGACCTCCTCGGGATTGACCCCTGAGAAAGAACGTTTGATGAAGGCTTTGCAACAAAGGAAAAAAAATATGGCCAAGCGTGCGGAGGAAACGAAGAAGAAGCAAATCTCGGAGCAAGGAGAGCTCAAACCAGTGAAGGATATTGCCAAGGATCTGGATGACGATAAAGAAAATCTCATTCAGATTCACTATCCTGATTCTGAAATGCTGCTGTCGGAGCCGGAGACAATTCAACAAGATCAACAGGAGCTTCATTCGGCCACGTCACCCGTACCTCTTGAGGTCGCCCCTGAGCTTGTTCCCGAATCTATTCTTGAAACCGCCTTCGAGCCTGTTCATGACTCCACTCTTGAAATTGTCTCCGCGTCTGTTCCTGAGACCATTGTTGAATCCGCTCCTGGGCCTGTCGAGGCAGTTGCTGAGCGCATTCCCGAACCTGCTCCTGGGTCTGTTAGCCCAACGCCCGAGGCTGTCCTCGCGCCCGCATTCGAGCCTGTTGATGATTACAGTCTTGAACTTTCCCGCGAACCCGTCTCCGAGGCCATTGTTGAATCCGCTCCCGAGCCTGTCGAGGCATTTGCTGAGCCCCTTTCTGATATTGCCCCTAAGACCGTTGACTCGAATTCCGAGGCTGTCCTCGAACCAGCCGCCGAACAAACTGTTGAGTCTGCTATGACGCCTGAACTAGAGCAGCCCTCGGAGCCTCTTGAGGCTGAATCAGGACCGATCGCTGATCTACCTCCTGCTAACGCCGATGATGGGTCCTTGCATATGGGCGTAGGTGCCGACAGTCCTATCACAGCAGATTGCGCTGCCACACCTTTAGATACTGTTAAGGCAGAAACGCTGCAGACACCCCCTGAGGATGAAACACGCACTGAGCACGAGGTCTCCGCAATCCCTGGTCTCGCCCCACCTACCTTTAATCTTGGTGTTCCCCTCCAAAATGAGCCTTCGGGTGCCCAACGACCTGATTCAGGGGACGTCCCCGAAACCCCTCTCGAAATTTCGCCAGTTGCAGATGTGCCAACTGACGAGCCTTCTGAGGTGGTTATCTCATCAGAGGTCCTCGAGGCGGTTCCTCCTTCCTCTCCCCCCTCCATTACCCCTCCAGAAAGCACTGGCACGGAAACCCCAACCGCCCCCGTTTTTGTCTCAATCGAGGCGGATGAGCCAACCCCTGATCACCCAATTTCCGAGAAAGCCGAGCCTCTTACCCTGGATCAGAGGCGCAGGGTCCACCTGGAGCCTATTCAAGTGCCCACTCTAGAGTTCTCGGACGACGACAACCTCCTTTCCGACGATTCATTCATGGAGGAATTAACCTCGGCTACTGTTCAGGAGGCCAGACCAGTATCTGTGAAATCTCCCAACGGTGTCGATCACGCCTGGAGGAATTCACGCGCGGTCTCTAGCCCATTCTCAATGGGTTCATCGTCGGGTATGCAAGCTCTCGCAGTGGGGCGGTCCATTTCTAGCTCTCACTCTGAAAATGGCCCGTCTACGCCGGTACTCATGGCCAAGAAGATCAACGTCTCCTCTGGAATTTCTAGTCGTATCAAGGCTCTTGAAAAGTTCTCGAGCCGCGAAGGCACTCCCTTGGGTGCGAGTCCGGCGGTAGGTGGGCCATCAGCCTCCTCGTCTTTCGAGAACCTTCGCAAACGCGCATCCATCTCGTTGCCCAGTGGGAACCAAGAAAGCACTCCACCAAGCACAATGCATTCTGCTCACGTCCCTGACCACTTTACGCGTGCGCCGAGCCTGAGTCGACACAGCCGTCAGGTGTCTGTGGACGTTACGCGCCCAACTAGCTCTGTTTCTGTGAAAGCCCGTATCGTGCGCGATGCAGATATCTCTCCCGGGTCTTCCGGACTTGAGCCCTCGGAGTCCGATGTTGTCAAGCTTCAGGCTAGTCCTTTGACTGTGGAGCATGAGACAGCAGAGGCGCCACTCCCTCAGGTCTCGCCCATCGAGCCTGCCAGCCTTCCCCAGGACCGAAGCCCGTCAATTTCATCTACTACATCTAGTCGCCAAACGACGTCTCGCCCCGGCAGCCGTCCGGACAGCCGTCCCGGAAGTCGCCCCTCTCTCCCCTCGCGCTCTAGGACTGATGACAGCGTCCAATCCGCCTCTTCCACATCCGAGGATAAGAAGATGTCTCGCACCTCGCGACTCATGCGCCGTATGTCATCGATCACATCCAACTCTCGCCGCAGCATTATCGGAGCCCTCAGTTCGCCAGTCAAGGAAGAGGAGCATGTTCCCGCCTCCACAAATGGGTCTATTAAGGCTCCAGGGTCTACTAGCTCGCGTACTTCAGAACCCATTGACATTGGCGAAGTAAACGTCCAGTTCCCAGAAACTCTTCTGTGGAAGCGTCGGGTCATGCGCATCGATGAACAGGGATACGTTGTTCTCACGCCCGGCACCAACGATGCCACCACTCGTAACATGACTAAACGTTACCATCTCACTGAGTTCCGCACTCCTTGTCTTCCTGATGAAGACATGCAGGAATTGCCCAACACCATCTTGCTCGACTTCCTAGATGGAAATACGCTTCAGTGTGCTTGTGAATCCAGACAGGGACAAGCTTCCGCTCTTCAGAGTAAGCGATCGCATTTTCTTCCAAATTCCAAGAAATAAATAACTAATCATCTATACAGCTCTCATCGAGGCTCACAGTGCCCACCAGCAATAATCCTCCCAATTGGTCAAAGGACAGGACTCCTCACGCCGATAATCCTGTCTTCCATACTTTCATTCTCTTCGGGCCTTCGTCGCCCACCCTTTTTTTTTCCTTTTCCTTTCCCAACTACACACACGCATCTTGCTAAACCTCCGACATCTATTTCTTATCTCTCTTCTTACAATCCTCTCTGTATCTCTATATCTTTACTCTCTCTCTCTTATCTCTCAATCCGGTGTGCATGTGTTGTGATATATGTGGCGTGTTCTTGGTATACCCCTCCGAGTCAAAAGAGTTTCTCTTTCTCTTTTCTTTTTTTCCCACTTCTCTCAATACAAATCTACTGTTCTTCGCCATGTACAGACAGACAGTATTTTTTTTTTTTGCCCCTCCTTTTTGATCACTTTTCTTAATTGGCTTTTTGCTCTTGCATACACATTCTATGTCTTTGCATAGAATGTTGGTGTTCTATTCAATACACTGTGTTCTCTTCCTCTTCTTCTTCTCTTGGCTTACTTCTAGAACCTTTTATTCTAATATGTTTTCTGCTTGCTATCTCGGTGCATACTAAAGTTGGAATGTGTATTTGACACATGTTCAAGACTTGTGCTGACTGCTAGTAATACATTGGATTTCGGGGTAGTGCGATCGGTTTCGGAGGAGACAAGTAGACGCAAGATACTACCATATTCTTCCCTAACCAGACGATGAAACAAAAAGGAGAGAATATATATCGACGGCTATACATAGAAAAGTCTCTTGCACAGAGTATGCCTTTTTACTGCCTTCGTATACACTTATAAAGACATCCAAACTTGTCTCATTTGTGCTATTTCAAGCTCTGTCCTACTTTGGGCGGGGGTATCAAGTAGAAGAAATAAAAAGCCCAATCCGAAAGAATCAGCAAATCAAAGTGTCCATCAAACAAACCCCTAGGGCTGCGCATGTCTAGCAAATTCATTCTGCAGGAAAAATTCTCTCCGTTCGGTCCCTTCTGACGCCAACCGCCTTATTTCAACCAGCGTCGGGTAAAGCTTGAAATTTGTGGGTATCTCTGTCCGCAAAGAAAATCGTTAGACAGTATTCCTGAAAGCTGCAAATAAGAAGCAATTTGATAACATACTTGGGAGGAGGGCTTTCCAAGTGTAGCGCTGTGTTCATCCACTGGCTCTGTCGATTTTTGTAATCATCAAAGTCCAGCAATGTGAGGTCTTGATTGTTCACCCGTGTTTTCGATTTCCGATGAACGTCGTGGCACATAACGATCGTTAATTTCAGGATGATCAGATCAGGTATAACCGTTCGCAAGGTCCTCGAGCTCCTGATCTTCATCATCCTCTTCATCCTCGTCATTCTCCTCCTCTAATCCCTCGGCCCCTGGAATAGATGTCTCTCCATCTAGGGGATGTTCGCCATTTTGAGCCGTGCTATTCTCTTTAGTAGAATAGAACTCCGGGAATGCAGCCCGCATTTGCAACACATGCGCATCAACGACATATTGCATGAGGTTGCTGACGGGGAAGGAAGAATGCATGCGTTTCTCAGATTCCATCAATTCGACCTTCATCTGCATCTCCCACTCGTGCTCTCCGGCATGGTCGCCAACAAGCTTCTTGCGCTCGATTTTGTCGGTCATCGAAATCACCTTCTCGCATCCGGGCATGCGACAGGTCCAGGTATCAGATGTCTCGTCGGTGGATTCTTCAATTTCCTGTGGCGTATCTGGGGTTGGATCCCGCTCTGGGGTCTGAGGACTTTGGTGTAATGGCGATGAAGATACGGGGGGAGTCTGGAGTTTGTCTTTTTTGTTATTGTCCTTGAACAGGCTCTTCATAAGAGAGGAGCCGGCGCCGTTCGAGGCTGACAAGAACGAGCGAGTCCGAGGCTTTGTGGCCGAGAATGGATCTCGGATTAATTCATGGCCACGGGTTTTGCTGGGTGTTTCGATTTCCTCGATATCGTCGATTTCATCGGCGTCCTCTTGGTCCTCCTCGTCGTTGGATTCGACTGTCTGCTGGTTTGTGGAGGCATTGCGGTTTCGCTTGCCGGTCACTTTGTTGGAGACTGTGTGGACCTTTGGACGAAGCACGGATTTCTGGGTCCGGCCGTACCGTTCATCGTCGCTGGATTCCTCCTGCGAATCCAGGGGTGTTAGGAGTGAGGCTGGCAGAGGAGCGGATTTCGTGGATGCATGTGTGAGTTCCCTATGAATGACATAGCGAGGCCATCTAAATTCTTCTTCGTCCATCATTTCCAGCACGGCGCTTGCCCTGATGGCAATGATTTTCTGGGCATCTTCGTTGCTGAAAGAGAATCGTTCTGCCAAACGTTCTCCTAGGAGGTCAATATGCAGGCGACGCTTTGCCAAGTGACCTTCTTCTCTGAGGTCCTTAAGCAACTGGTAAATGGCATCGGCTTGTGATTTTGAGATTGCTACAGGCTGGTGTCGAGGAGTTGCCACTTCTGGTTCTTGGGGTTCGCTTTCGCTTTCCTCAGAGGGCGAAAGTTCTTCCATCAGCCTATTATAATCATCCTAGGCTTATTATCAGTACATGTATTCCTATAGGCTATTGTAAATGAAGGTGCTTCTTTGCTTACATGAAATTGGCGACGCAGGTGGACGAAGACGTTCGTCTTCTTCCATTCCACATCTGCATCCTCTTGAATCATGCACCGAAGCAAGAAGGTAGCGTGTGTCGCAAAGACCTCAGCGGACTGTTCTCGAGTCTCACATGAGCCATATGTGTGGTAAGTGTACTAAGAGTGGATGCATATTAGGACTCAGTTTGTATAGCATGTACCCCACAATCGAAAGACTCACTTGTTCACAGAGACTCCTAAAAGAGGGATTGATCTGTCTTTTCCCCTGCTGATGCTTATCGACTAGGAAATACAGCATATCGATGGCCTGAACCATGCGATTGTAGGTAGGTGTGAAACCCTTGGCGGGCGAAATGATGTCGTACCAGCCCGCTTTACCAGCAACCCAGAGCTCAATGCTCTTATCTTCGGTTTGGCCGTAGGCATAGTGTGTAACTTCGTCAATAATAATGCGCTTAGGAGGGTTGTCCGGGTTGAGTACTAGTGAGCGAGTGACTGGTCAGCAAGCTGCTTGATAAACGTGCATTGATAACGGGCTTGTAATTGCATCGATACACACCTAAGTGTTCCTGATCCTCACGAAGTGGCTCTAAGCAGCCGATAACTTGCACTGGGTTCTGCTCGGTGGCATCCAGTAGATTTGCATATAGCATCTTCCCAGGCTTTAGGACCTTCACATCGGTCAGGCCGAACTCCCACCAATCGTTCTCATCGGTAATAGAGGGATCGGTGGGAGCTAGGACGGTTTCTTCGCGGGACGTCATGGTGGAATTGGCATGGTGGGTGTTGAGGATAATGTATGTAGAGGTGGTAAAAGGTAGGTGAGGTTAAGTCACTGAGGATATGAAAGCAAGAAGAAGGTGACCTGGTATGGAATCTTGTAGTTGTCAACAGTCGAAGTCATCGACCAGTAAATTACAGATACAATGAGTTACCCGCAATTAATTACAGGCTTCTGCCTGATTTACCGGGAATTCAGGATTACGTAATATGGGATTCAACCTTCCAGGTCCAACTGTATAGAATCAAACTAGTTCATAGCTGTAAGAAGTATCAATTACTATCCTATACATATGTAGTTAGCATAGTACAGAGAAGACCATCGCGACAATGGTGTCCTGAATTGCCTTAATTATTAAATGGGAATTTAATTATAATCTTGGCTTTCACTCTTATGTCGTAGGTCGATTATCCTCCATCTGCTCTTAAGGCAAAAAAAATAATATGAAAAATGGCATTTCGAAGGACATTAAAATACATGATACTGAGGTCTTTTCCTGTGTATAGTACTGTAATATCTATAGATATTCCCATTGATGATCTGAACCCCTATATATCAATCATATCACAATCAAAGGGCAATCACCTTGTCCTAAAGAACTGCCGTAAAGGCGGGAGCCAGATCTCTACCAAAATAACATTTTTTCCATTTTGGTTCGACTCCCATCTCTCCAGATGCCATTCCCTCCAGGTTTTCGCCTTTTTCGCAACACAATGTCTGGCGAGAAGATCCTCGAAGGCGTATTCGGTGAGCCTGACTCCTCCTAAAGCAAAGACCTCGATCTAACTTCAACAGCCGTCCACAAGCCGCAAGGCGTAACCTCCGCCGACGTGATCCGCACTTTGCAAAAACACTTCAACCCCTCCAACACATTCAGACCATGGCTAGAAGAGGAACGCGCCCGCCGCGACCGTGAGAGCCAATTCCAGCGCAAACGCCGTCGCCACCAACGCCTCGACGTGAAGATCGGCCACGGCGGAACCCTAGACCCGCTCGCGACAGGCGTGCTCATCACCGGAATTGGAAAGGGCACAAAGTCCCTCCAGGATTTCCTGGCCTGCACCAAGAGCTACGAGACCATTGTGACCTTCGGCGCCGAGACGGATACCTACGACCGCCTTGGAAAAATCGTGCGTCGCGCGCCCTACGAACATATCACGCGCGAGGCAGTCGAGAAGGCGCTCGAACAGTTCCGTGGTAATATCATGCAGAAGCCGCCCATTTTCTCTGCTTTGCGGGTTAATGGAAAGAAGCTGTACGAGTATGCGCGCGAGGGCAAGGTCCCGCCGATTGAGATTAAGCACCGGCCTGTTGAGGTTTTGAACATGGAGATTATGGAGTGGTACGAGCCTGGCACACATGAGTACAAATGGCCCGAGGAGGAGATGACTGGTGATGAGAAGGCTGTTGCTGAGAAGCTTCTTGATCAGGAAGCTTCCGCACCTGAGCCAGCGGCCGAGGGTGACGCTACGAGCCAAGTTCCCGAAGCTTCTTCTACCAAGCGGAAGTCGCCACCCCCGGCGGATGAGGTGAAGGATGATAGTGCGGAGGCTACTAAGAAGCAAAAGGTGTCCGAGACCGAGGCGGCACCTGCTGCTGCTGCTGCTGCACCTGAGCCTACTGCCCCCGAACCTGCTACCACAGAGGTCCCTGTTGTTCCTGCAGAGGAGCCTAAGCCCCAGCCTCCGGCGGTGAAGATCAAGATGACTGTTACATCGGGCTTCTATGTCCGCTCGCTGGCACATGATCTGGGTAAAGCTGTTGGTAGCTGTGCTCTGATGAGCGAGCTAGTGCGCAGTCGTCAAGGTGACTATGAACTCTCCCCCGATCAGGTTCTGGAGTACAAGGACCTTGACGCTGGCGAAGAGGTCTGGGGACCGAAGGTGGAGAAGTTCCTGACAGAGTGGGAGGAGAAGAGAGCTGCCAAGGCTGAAGCTGAAGCAGCTCAATAGACTACAGTGTCGCTAAAATGATATAGCATTTGTATATAGACGTGCTATCTGTAATATCAACCCAATTCAATGTACTATGTATTATATCTTGCATTATATGTAACACCTAGGTATGTACCTAGGTAGTTAGCGTATAATATCTACAACCCGAAACCATTCATTTTTGGAGCTCACCTCGTGTCGCTTTCATAGTTCAGCTATAGCTACAAAGTCTCACATTCGCAAGTCATAGAGATAATAAATCAAAACTGCCATTTTTTGGTTATCCAGACCCAAGCGAGAAAAAATAATTACATGATGCACGATACAAATGCAATGTCACAACATAACCCATCAAGTTAAAACGATTAGTTGCGTCCCTTGGCTTGGACTCTCTTGCTCTTGCCGGGTCGCTTTGCGCCAGCCTTCATCTTCTTAGCGGAGAAGTTGCTCAGATCACCACTGGACGCGGCATCACCGCTCTTAGCATGACGCTTCTTGCCTCCGAATCCGAACTTGGCGTCCTTCTTCTGGCGCTTCGAGCCACCGGGGCCATCACCACGGCTACGCTTCTTCTCGGGCTGGGTAGCCTCATCAATAGCAATGTCGAACATATCATTGGCGTCATCGGTAGGGGCAGAGCCGTCAGCCTTGCGCTCTGTGTGGAAAAATCAGGTTAGCGACTGCGAAACTCATAGAAAGATATCAAAAGTAAAACAAAGTGGAAACATACTCTTCTTGAGGGTGTTGATCTTCTCCAACATATCGCGCTTCTCCTTGTGCCTCTGCTGCAACTTGGAGTTCTGGACTTGCTTTCCGAACTTCTTAAGATCACGCTGGCGACGCGCCTCAGCAGAAGCCTTCTTGCCAGCAGCCTCCTCGTAAAGCTTCTTCTTGATCAAGCTCATGTGCTCATCGTTCTTCACCATCTCCGCGAAGTAATCGCCCGGCCGTGTGAAGGGAATGCCATCCTTCTTCAGCAGACCACGGGCCTGGGTAGCAGCAGCCTGGCAGACCTTGTAGAAGGCCAATTCACGGTTCAGATCGTCATTGGCGTCTTCGACCTCGATCGGCTCTTTCGAGACTATGGAGTTGTGCTCTGAGAATGGGGTGTTGGGGCCAATGAAGGAAATGCGCTTGAGGGCGGAAAGGATAGCGGCAGAGTTGTTGATTGTCAAACGTTGGTGGGGAACGACATCTTCACGCTCGTCTTCTTCAAGGTCGGAGAGCGGGATGTCTTCTTCCTCTTCCTCCTCATCTTCCATCTCCTCGTCCTGGTCGACCTCTTCCTCTTCTTCCTCTTCGGCGTCAGAGCTGGCGGCCTTCTCTTCCTCCTTCTCCTTCTCCTCCTCCACAACCTTGTCCTCGGGGGCGGCAGTAGTCTTCTTCGCCTTCTTTTTTTCCGCGGTCTTGATCAATTTCTTCTGCTTCTCGGCGTCAAAGTCGCGGCCCTTGTGGGCATCGAGAGCCTGGAGTAACTTGCTGCGCTTGCCCATTGTTGCTTTGTGTTAAAATACAAAGAGAAATTTGTATTTTGTGTAATGTGAAAGGGATTGAAAAAGAGGAAAGCAACTTGCTATCAAACCCGCATCAGAGAATCCACGGGATTTTTTTGAAATTGCACCAGTCCTGATCAGGCTAGCGCCGCCGATAAGACCACGCTAGTCCACACATAGCAATATCCCGGAAATACACATGACCCGATCCCTTATCGAGTCCACCGCCCTGTCAACTGTCTTTCTGTCTCTAGATGTCCCATACAGTCTGTACAGCGATTGCATAGTCTCACAATGGTTGACGATTCCAAATCCCCTTCTCCAGACAAGCTGTCTCCCCTACCAGAGGGGGAGTCTCTCCTATCCCAACCGGTATTTACCCTCCACAATCTTCAACCCCCACTTATCGCCCTCACCAACTAAATATCCCCAGAACTCCGATGCCCAAGGCCAGCTTACCGCAGCCGTGGACGATCTGCTCAATGAACTCCAGAGCAAATTCGACAATGTTTCTACGGAGATGTTCGGGAAACGTGAGTCGCCACAATTATCCTCCGCTATCACATACCTGCGACGACATACTAACCTATGTTTATACGCAGTGGATGACATGACCAAGCGGCTTGATGAGCTAGAGGCGTCTCTAGCTGCATCTTCTGGTGCCGGCGCCCCGAGTCAGGCAAAATAAATACGCACGCTTTCTACCCATACTCCGACTTTTTGCATTCTGCATTCTTTTTTCACGTGGCGTTTTTGGCGGGAGAGCAATGAGCGCTGCATTTTTGGACTGTCCAGCTCTGCTGAACCCCTGTACCAATAACCCAACACATACTTTACTTATGGCATACATGATGCTTTCTGCATTGAACGGCCATGTAACTGGCCTGTGTCTGGTTCTGATACTTATGCTTTTACGATTTCATAGATACCCTACAATCAAACGAGGATACTCATACAGAAGAACCATATTTCTTTATTCAGTGGCGTGGATCTAGTTCATATATCACATAGACATTTTTGAAAGCGTAAGCCTCGAAGTTGGTACTCAATTCGTACAATATACAGGCATCAAGCCGATATTTTCGTATACAATTCAATACATTTCCATTGAATCCATGGTTTGTAGCAGTCCCCGTCCTCCGTGTAGAATCACAGTGACTACAGCCTTAAGCCAATAATCCAAGAGGAACAATACAAACATCCAGAAATAAGAAGCGCTTAAAGCTCATCGCGCTTATCCTGGCCAACAAAGCGCTGGAGGATGTTGCTGCGAGAGAGGATATCATCCAACTTCTCGGGGGCAGAGCCACCCTTGGCCAGGATCTTGCGGAGACGAGTGAGCTCCTTGACAGCATAGCCCTCGTTCTTGCTCAGCTTATCAGCAGCCTTGACATAGTACTCAGCGTACTTGTCGGGCAGACCCTTGGCGGCCTTCTTAACCTCAGTCACGAGCTTGTCGAACTTCTGCGCAGCAACGTTCTCAGTAACAATCTCGTCCAGAGCGGCGATGGTTCCGGCCAAGTTGTCAAGACCACCACCGACGGCACGGTGGGTACCAGCCTTCTCGTTGATGAACTTGACAAAGGCCTCCTCGGAGCGGGCGCCGGAGTAAGGCACGGCCTCGGTGGAGCCCTTGGGGAAGAACTTAATGGTAGGGAATCCGGTGACACCCTGCTCCTTGCTCAAGGCACGGGAGTTCTCAGCTTCGGCGTCAACCTTAGCGATAACGACGTTGGACTCGAGGGCGAAGTCGTTGGCGAGGGTTTCCCAGGTAGGAGCGAGGGTCTTGCAGTCTAAATTAAGGACGAACAATTAGCAAAACAGACCAGAGGCAGTTCAATTGGAGAAAATCAACTCACGTCCACACCACGGCGCAGTGAAAGCAACCAGCACATGCTTATCTCCACCAACAACAGTCTTGAAAGAAGCATCGTTCAGCATCTCAACGTTGCTGACCACCTTCTGCGCGCTAGCGCTACGAGGCTTGATGCCGGTCTTCTCGGTGACGAATGCGGTCAGGCTCTCGAGATCACGGCCGCCATTGTACTCCTCGGGCTTGTCGCTCTTTCCGTCGAACCACTTGACAGTAGGGAAGCCCTGGATACCGAAGCGCTTGCCCAGCGAGCGGTTCTCATCGGCGTCAACCTTGGCGATGGTGACCTTGTCTTCAGCGAAGGCGAAGGTCTGCGCAAGCTCCTCGTAAACTGGGGCGAGGGTCTTGCAGTGGCCACACCAGGGGGCGAAGAATTCGACCAGCGCGGGCTTGCCGGCCAGGACGACTTCGTCGAAGTTGGTGGGGATTAGGTCTTTCACTGCGGAGTTGCTTGCAGTGGCGAAGCCGCTGAGGGTAGAGAGGGCTCCGAGGAGCAAGAAGCTCAAGCGTGCCATTGTGTATATGGATTTATGTGTGAGTATACTTTCGGGGAAAGTATGAGTTCACAAAAGAAATTGGATGACGGAGTTGGAGCTCGGGGAGGCGATGACAAACAAAGCCGAAGAGGCCACTTGGTGACTCCACAGCTCCGCAGATCCATCTACTTCCAAGGCTGACATCTATCATACGACATCCATGGATAATACTATAGGTTCTTCCGTTATGCTGTGTTTCTAATTATTCTCCTTTTGGGTAATATCGGGTTTCTTGTTCGTTTTCTTGATTTGTTTTGTCTCTGTTGCTACCTGGGTAGTTAGTAATACACTGGATAATTGCCCCCAGTATCGCATTTCCTTGGGGAATATTGGAACTGTTGGCATAAACTTCAATTGCAAGCTGCGCTTGTTAACCCAGAATCCCCGCGGTTGTTGATTGGTGTCGTTGGCAAAGTTTTCCCATCTCATCGTCTCTCTGCCAGCCATTTGTTTGCGTCTTCCCAGAACTTTGCTTCCTTGAACTCCTTGCCCGTACTCTGTGTGCCTGCGTAAACCTATCTTGATAATCAGCTTTTGGTCAAGGTAAAGATTCAACATCGGGCGATACGAACCGCATCCCACAGCTTGAATGCCAAATCCAAGTTTCCAATAAAGCTCTCGCTGTGTTGGAACCATTCCTTGCCCTTCGCCTTCACATCCGATCGAGCCTCAGGCGAGGTCGGATTTGCCTGTAGGGGTAGGTCGTCGAGGTAGGTCCGAACCGCAATTCCAAGTCCACAGTCGTTATCATCAATAAAGGGAAGCCTAAGAGAATAGGTTAGAACAACAATCCAGATACAGTATAGCTAGTCTAGAAGGAACATACTTGATAGCCATCTCAGTCCAGTCGTTGCGGTCCCGATCAGCGTCACCACTGAGCAGCAGACCAGCCAGTACCACCTCAATCAGATTTCTCAGTGCAGAGCGCACCTCGGAAATCAAAGAGCGGTAGGAAAGAAGCTGACGGCTAAGAGGTCCAGAATATCCAATGCTCTTGTGCTGAAGCTTGGCAACGCAGGCAACACGCGAAACCAACATATTGAAGGTCTTGTCGTCTTCGGACCCTCTCATGGGACCGCCAGATACATGTGAAAACCAGTTCTTGGTGTTGAGCAGGCCCAAACGAATCATCTCAATGGCAATGAATATAGATTCCTCGAGGTTGTCCGCAGGATCGATAGCTGATAATGCCTGGACTAAACACTGGCCCCAAGGGGTGAGCCTGTGCTTGTCGTCGACGTATCCACGTAGTTGCAGGAAGCGCCACGTAACATTAGATAAGATATCCTCTTGCGATGAAAGGACCTTCGGAATCTGTTAGTTATCGAAAGCAACGTCAGATCTATGGGCAAAACTTACAGGTGTTTCTTTATTAGCAAATGACTTGGACACAAAGTCGGAGTCGGTTAAGCTCTGGACGGCAAACTTAAAGGATCCACGCGGCGCCTGGAGCTTCTTGATACTTTCGGGGAATTGTTCTCCGTGGATCTTCCAGGGATGGATGGTGTCTTTGACTGATGGGATACCCTTAAGGTTGATCGACCGCTCCGAGTTCTCATCGAACCACGGGCGGATCCGAATGACTTTAGTTTGGTAGAATCGATGAAGCGAGTTTGCCAGAAGGCAAATTGACTGAGTGCGGACGGGTGTCAAAATTTCACCCACGAGCTGGCGGTAAATCTCGGTGTCTTCGGTACCCAACGGTAGCGAGATGCGAACTTCGCCAGTTGTGAGGAAGTTGGGTACGTCAGCTCCAATGATACCTTTAGAAAGATAAAAGTACAGCTCCTCCGGGAGGCGCTGCCCAATAAGCTCATGCATATCTGACGAGGTGTTCTCTGGATCCATGGGACCGACTCGACCTTCCACGTCAATGTAGACATGGTGCTTCACAATCATATACGCTCGCTTATACAGATCCGCGTATTGAAGCTCCTGCATACGGCGATCCTCTTCAAATTGGGCACAAAGTGTCAATGCACTGCGTCCAGCTGCGTTGAACATCGGCAACGCATCACGGATGGTGGGGCTTTTGCCGGGGTAAGCAGGGTTCTCGAAAAGTGGGAGGGAACGAAGGAAAGGGGATCCCAGTAGTAAACAGAAGTCCAAGAATTGTTCATTGGAAAGCCGACCCAGCTCCTCCTGGCAGGTTTGCTTCGTGATCCAGAAGAATTGCGCGGGCTCGGTGTCGATACGGGTGACCAGCTTGTCAAGGTCAAACAAGAGGGCTTCTGAGGGGGCAAAAACAGCGTCGACCACAGGGTTGCTACCACGGGCGAGGTAGGAGAGCTGTTCGGAGAAGTTGGTTAGCACTGAACAATCCAACCATGGCGCATAGGGTAGGCACTCACCTGAGCCGCGGCGCTGTATGGCGCTACGATGAATTCCACTCCGTTCTGGGCCAGAATCCGTTGCAGGAACTTGAATAGGGTCTCCGGGGGCGGGGTTCCTGAGGGTTTGGTTGTGTCAGCGGGTAATGAGAAGCTTCGCTGTGCGAAATAGTAACGATAAGGGCTCGACGGGTCCGTGACTGGGGAGAGTTCGTAATAAACATAGTGGGATATCATACCAGCACTGCTGAAGGCATCAACCACCTGGTCTGCTTGTTGCTGGTCGTAAAGTTCCCAAGCTTGTTCGAATGAACGCGACGCTGCGGGCTGAGTGCGGTGCTCTTTCTTGCCGAAATCCAATCCATTGAAGACGAAGATGGTACCGACTCCCAGGTTCTTGAAAGTCTGCAATTCCTTCTCGATGTTGGTCCTCAAGGCGAACGGGAATCCGCCTAGTGCGCCTAGCAGCGCTTCCCGGGTTGACTGGTTCACGAGGTGTTGGTTGATGTAGTGGGACGCATCGATGCCGACAACGGCGCCCTTCAACGCGGAGAGGGGCAGGGACTGGGTGCGGCCGATGACCCATTCATCGAGAGGACGGACTAGTCATGGAGATAGAATGTTAGCTGATGCGATTGCGGATTGTGGAGCTTTGGTATGGCGTACTCGGCATGGTTCTGGAGCTGTCTGTCACGGGCTGAAAGCACGGCAACGCCGGGCATCAAAGCCCGAAGGTGGGGAACGAGAGGTTAAATCTAAGATAAGAGCAGATCAAAAGCTCCGTTAGGAATATGATGAATCGGAGCTGGGATTGTTTGGGTTTTTGGAATGGGGGAGAGGGAGATCACGAGGGGGGGAAGGCGGAGTTGGAGTTGGACTTCTGTTTTTTTGCCTTTAATGCATATCACATCAGTTTGTTCTTCGCTTGTTTCAACCACTTCTGTTTGGAATTTGGGGGTTTTTAGTACTTTGTTTGATTTGTATTTGACTTGGTTATTCTATGCTCAGCTCTACCTGAACTCAGGTACCTGTTTATCTGTGTTCTATAGAAGAATGTACAGCTTATAATGAAGTCATCTCCAATATGTGTTTAAATAGAAACAAAACAGTCCCACAAATCCACAAATCCACAATGTATTATGGAGTCTATAATAAATGTTCCGAACCTTTATAGCTATACCTAGGTACCTAGGTATGTACGTGGTTATCTTCTTGCTAATTATTTATATCAAAACTCCCGAGGTCACCCAAAGCCCACCTGAGCAGATGTATAAGGGGGGGGGGGGGGGGGAATGACACAGGGTCTCCAACCTTGGAAGTCTCAAGTCCACAAGTCGGATATCGCCTGAGTCCAGAACTAACCCAAAAAGCACTGACTGGGGCCGGCTATTAAACGACTAATTAGATTGGTTGAACCCGATTTGATTATCGCGATATTGATATCCATGGATGGATACGCGTATTGGAATACACGATAGGCCCAATCACATGGGCACTAACAGTAATTTCAACCCCATCCTCAACTATATATTCACTCCAACCTTTAAACCCTAACTGCTGAATAACCCATTCTTACATATTACATATCTACTCTCCAAAATGGCAGAGACCACAGTCCCAATTGAGCTTCCTGTCATTGACATCTCTAATCCCCATGACCCCGCCGTGGGGAAGGCCATGCTGGATGCCGCTGCAAAGTATGGCTTCCTATATGTCAACAGCAAAGGCACCGACTTCACCGTGGAGGATGTGGACCGTGGGTTCGGATTGGTAAGACATACATTTCAATTGATTGATACCCATATGTACAGCATCTGACCATCCCTATAGTCAAAGAAGTTCTTTTCATCTCCCGCAGAGGAGAAAGAGATATGTCGGATTCAGCCTAATGTCCGTAACAAGACTTAAGAGATGAACAAGCACATTTAATCTAACGCCAACATCTATAGAACCATGGCTGGTCCGGAATGCATACAGAAACCCTCGACCCCGAGCATCAGCGGGTAAGTAATGGCTCTGACTCACCAATTCCCTGGCATCGAGTACGAAGACTAACGCTGGATATGGTAAATAGACTGGGGACTTCAAAGAGTATGAATTACCCATATCTACAAGCCTTGAAATGCTTACAACAATGAACTAACCACCCAACCAGAGCCATGAACTTCGGCGACTTCAAAGACGGCAAAGCTCAACAGCCTCTGCCACCGTCACTAATCCCCCACGAAGCAGAGATCAATGGCTTTGCCGAAATCTGCAACAAAACCTGCACCCGAATCCTGGCTCTACTAGCCCTAGGTCTAGAGGTGCGTAACCCGTCCATCCAGATCTATATATCCACCACCAGTGCCATGTTTACATAAATGCATAATGTATACTAACCACCCAACCCAGATGCAAGAGGACTTCTTCACAACCCGCCACGACCCAAGCATAGGCTCGACAGGAAGTATCCTACGGTACCTGTGGTACCCATCAATCTTCTCATCAGAAACCGCATCCTACAAGCACGACAAGGACGTGCGAGCCGGCGCGCACTCTGACTACGGCAGCATCACGCTTCTCTTCCAGCGGCCCGGCCAGCCAGGCCTAGAGATCCTAACTCCAGAAGGCAGCTGGGCGCCCGTTCCCATCGTGCCCGGCACCGCAGCCGAGGCGGAGGGGTATCCGTTCCCACCGATCCTGGTGAATATCGGCGACTTGTTGAGTTACTGGACGGATGGACTGCTGAAGTCGACTGTGCACCGTGTTGTTTTCCCGCTTGCTGAGCAGCGGAGCCCGAATCCGCAGGATCGGTATACGCTAGTTTATTTCTGTCATCCTATTGATGAGACGGAGTTGGTGCCTGTTCCTAGTGCGATTGTTGCTGCGCATCGGGAGCGGACCGGGGGTGTTGCTGCTGATGGGAAGGTTGGGTTTGGGGGTGGGGCGGGTCATTTGGTGCCTGGGAAGAGGCCTCTGACGGCGCATGAACATCTAATGTCAAGATTGGAGGCTACGTATGGATTTACTAAAGAGAAGTGAAGGTTAGGATAGGATCGGAGAACTTCAATATTTGGCGCCCTGCTAAGTCTGGATTACCGACTACGTATAGCTTACGGATCATTGAGTAGATGTAACAGAGTCATTCGTGAGACTGGGAATATATTGTAAAACGCCGGTGCCGTTGTGGCATAGTGCAAACACAGGAAAACAGGTCCTCCGGACATAAATGAGAATCATAGATGGGATGTGCACCAGAATGAAATGCTCCAGATGACCATAACACGGCCCAAGTTGTCGGCAATGATGCCCATCTACTGACATAGGAAACTCGTGACAGCGCAATTAGTTATGAGAGAAAACATAATGGCCCAAAAAAAATAAACAAAAGGCAAAAGGGAGTATTGCCCCTGATGAGGTGGTTAGAATCAGATATACAGTCATGATAAATGGTCAAATGTGGATATGAGCAATGAAAAAAGGGCTTGCAAATGACGACCCCACGTCAATGAACCAAGATGAAGGCAAGCTGTGCGAAAAAGGGAATATGAAAAGGCTAGACATGTAAAAGGTATCTTCGGGTCGAAATGGAAACGCCGCCAGATTCTCAAATGCCATGCGTGAGAGAAACCTTGGAACTGAATGGAAGGGAGACGCAAGACGGATATGACGCTATGCGAGTCGGTATGCATGGAAATCAAAATGGAACCCCTTTGGGGTCATCGGGTCGTATCAAGGGGTCGTATGGCACCAGTGCCGGTGGTATACCCAGGCGGATTTCTGGCAATCTTTGCTGCAGTACTTGGTGCGACGGCAACGCCGACACTTGGCGAACTGACGCTGGAACTCTTCCCACTTGCCACACTTGTAGTAGGCGCATTGGCGGATGCCACCTCTCGCCTCATCCTTACGGCAGAGGTTTCTCATGACCACGCATGCCCAGTATTGCATGTCTTTGGTGTGATGCCGAACAGTAAACTTCTCCACCAGGGGAAAGATGTTGAAATCGTCGGGAATCAAGTACTCGTCTTCCTCCTCACACGTATCAATTGGCGAGGAGGGTTCGGCGTTCTCATCCAAAAGATGGAGTTCGCGATCAATATTCAACTTGGGGACAAGGTGGGATGACTGGAAGTATGATCGGAGGTAGCAGTATTTGGAGACATATGCTAGTAGCTGAAGGGACATCAGGACATCCTCGTCACGAGGCATGGTTGTCAAGACCCCCTGGGCCGCGGGACGGTCACGAAGGTACATGGCGTAGGGGCTCGCAGGGAGAGTAGGAGAATTAGGATTGTTGGTGGCTTGGGTAGGAGAGAGACCGAGTCCGCCGTTGGCCTGTGTGTTGCCGTTATTAATGATGCTACCGTCGACAGTCGAACGATGAGTGATGTTGAAAGTCTCCACCTCCGGGCCGTCTTCCTCAGAGGGATCAGTGACGGTCAGATCATGGGTGTTAGAGACACCTTCTAGCATCGTTGTTCCCCGCTCGTCGACACTGTCAAGTTCCATCCGGTTCGGGAGTCCAACGATGGTTTCAGCGGGCTGTCCCATGGCGCTATCATCTCCCATGGTCGAATCTTCGCCGTTGGCATCATCCGATTCACCGGACGCCGACTGCTGCTGGCGGATCAAAGGACGTTGACGGGCGGCAATAGTTTGGGGGAGGGTGCGAGGTTGTGAGTGGAGGGGGCCACTGGGGGTAGTCGGAGAATCGGGTTGCGAGACGATCCCAGTCTGCAGACCGGGGAGCATGCTAGGAAGACGCTCGGCGTCACGCACAGGACGTAATCCGAATCCATCCGTGGTGTCCATTGAGGGAACTGCTGTGGCAAGAGGTTGCATTGACCGCAGGCGATTGCTAGCACGTGGGAGCCGCCCATCGTTCAACCGGTGGTTATGGGCTTCTTGGCCAAATGTACTGCGCTCCGGGGGGGATGTCATAGGGACACGAGGAGGAGATGTGATATCCATGGCATCGGAGTCGGTGGGTTGGCTGTCTTGGTAGAAAGGCTGGGGGATTTCGATACTCGGCGGAGGGGCTTGTCGACGCGGTTGGTGCAACTCGACCTGTGGGTGTGACTCGGTCTGGGTATCTGCATCCATAGGGATATCTCGGCTGCCGCTAGGCTTTGACTGCCTAGAAGACGCCTGCTTCTCGGATTCCAGATCGTTGCGCGATCGCACCTTGTCCACCACTTTGATGTAATTGTTCAGAAAGGTGGCAATGACGGGGACCATGTCGGCTTCCACCACTCTTGTCCTCACACTCTCAGAGCCCCGAACGCCGATATTGACAACGCATTGGAAGGCGAGGCTCCATTTCCACATTTCCAATAGATCATTGCTCCGGCCTTCTTTGAGGATGCATATCAGTCGCTCGATGCCGCCATCGACGGTGAGGATATCTCGAATCCGAGCAGACGAGGTTGTGAGGTATGCAAGATGGTTGAGAGAGTTTATGAGCGGCAAAGTCGATGTGCAATCAAGGGCCCGACGGTCATAGAGGGTGGTGGTGATATTGACCGAGGCCTTATTCACATTGGGAATACTAAAATTGACTTCCCGCATGATGAATGAATGACAACGGGAATGTGATGAAGAGCGAGAGGTTAAATGTAGTATCGATCGATGCAAGATGTCATCCAGGAATGAATCAAATGCAAAAAGATGAGGACCTTGACGATATTGTAGAATTCAGCCCAGAAAGGATGATGCCCACTGCGGATTAGTAACTCGCGCTGAGAGGAATCAATCCAAAGACATCGGGTGAATGAAGAGGTGATAGGGGGTTTTGGGATGTCGGAGAGAAGAAATCCCCAATGACCAGAAGGGGGCGAAAGGGTAACCAAAAGTCAGACTCAGACTCAGACAGACTCAGAGGGTGAGACTTTTTTAAGGAACGGAGAAATGAAAGAGAGACCAAATGCAATATGCAAGACGATAGATGCGTCTATGGCAGTATTCGATAGATATGATGAGAATTGTCGATGGAGGGGGGAAGAGAAGAGGAAGGCTTTTGCGAAGGCAAAAGCGGAGAGAGCGTCAGGTGCCTCCTTAATATTACCAAATATGGGTTGTACCCGACAAGTATTTTGGCGCCACCTTGGGGGTTGGTACCCTTTCTTCTCCCTTTTTTACTCTCCTTATTGTTTTTAGTGATTGATCTGTATTTTTGCACAATTATATTCTTTCTTTGTTTTTTTCTCTTATTTTATCGCATTTGCTATATTCTACAAATCTCTTCATCTTCATCTATCCTCGACCCCCCTCTGTCACATTGGGTACCGACCTCGGAGTTGCCACTCGACAAAGATCAAAATCTGCTTCACATACCATTACATCCTTGCCACAGGATCGGTTGATTTCTGTCAGGTCAAAATATGTGCAACATATATTATACGTATGCCTCGAGAGACGATCGTTGCCAAACCCTCTAGATTATGCCGCCTGATATGACAGACGGCACCACAAGCGGAGGCTGTAGATCTTGAGCAGTGACCATCGCAATCCACCAATAACTCCGATGAACTATTTGAATAGCTTCGGTCTTTTGTCCTAACTCGAAGAAGTTCAGACCGAATTCCCCACAGATGAAGCAGACCGGTTATAGTTGCTATCCCTTGGATTCTCCTAACAAGTGTGATTCGACACCAGAAATGAGTTGTGTTACAACTAAATTTCGTCAATGTCAACAGCCTAAAATGACTAAATGGCTGAGTCTTAAAATCAAAGAGGGAATTTCAATTCCTATTGTATGTTGAAGCTGTTCATTGCACACCCTCAAAGTATGATATACGTTCCGTCACTATTGATCCTACAACATATATAAATGGACCATTTGGAATAGTCTAAATGGGTTTCGTAGAAACGGCCCGTGAAACACAGTCTTCAAAATATTCCGTATGGCCTGGACCTTCTGACCCCTGATGCCTACACCCTATAATGTGTAATATATGCGAGTGGACCTTTTTGATACTTCCTGGCGCCGTTTCATCAGCCCTCAACAGGGTAGTTTATTTTGAGAATGTGTTTAAACTTAGCAACAGACAATTGTCAGCAACTTGTCGAGGACCAATCGAATATCCCCGCACAAGTGATAGCATTGGCCCCCAGGTGCCTCTATCACATCTTGACAGGGTTTACACGCGCTTGCAACTGTGCGCACGGACGAACTAAGATTAGAACACCTGCGAACTGCCGGAAATCCATATCCGCCTGTTTGGACCTCGAACCTTTTCTGGGGTTTCAAGTTGGTTCGCTTCATCCTAGGAGTGCTTGGAGAAAACTAGCAAACAAATAGTGGCTACGTCCATTGGTTAGGGTAGGAATAACACGTTGTAGATATCTGCCCTAAGCCCAGCCCCACATTAACAAATTTCAGGATAAGTAATCTAACTATGGAACGGGTGGTCGGTCTACCATCGGCAGTGGTCTTGGAAGGTTCGACTTAAAAGTGCTTGTATGCACTATGGGGATTATTCTACGGAGTAGTACTAGCGAGGCCCACTTGTGCCTTATGCATACTCCGTACATTCATCTTCGTTCTGGCTGTTTTGCTTATAGAAAGGGGACAGCTCGATCCATCGTATAAACTCTACAAATATGCCGAGCTTGATTGCGAAGTACAGGAACAAGGATAAAGACAGGTTTGTTGTAGAGGAGCAGCTCAAAAATATATATCCCAAAATACTAATGATATATATACAGCGTTATCATATCTTTTGAGATATCTTTTTAGGTGTATATGAAGGTGGTAAAAAGTGTAAACTATGCAAATGCATGAAAGGCATTCTCCCTACGGCATAGCAAAAATATGCTCATGCAAAATAATCTTAGGAAGTTTCCAATCTCGACGAGTGGCCTGCATTAGGCTTTCAATTCCCCCTTGGGATACAATGCACAGTCCGGAGTCCTTTGTAACATGTCTTCCAACATTCGTTGATATGAAAATTCCTTATTTCATAGTTGGCGAGTACAACTACCTTTGAGACATAATTTTATCAGACCATTGGTACACTTCTGTGTAAGGAGTTAAAACTGCGAATTGAACCTGCGCACACAGTCTCGTACCGATACCGACAACGTGCCCTTTGAAACATATACACACTCGTCATACATCGACTTCCGATCGCCTGCCATTTGAGTAACTAGAAAGACGCCATTTACTCAGGAGTCGATCTAAGGCGATATACAATGCACGTGATATTGACATGCATCATCCCCTCCTTAAGAAACAAGAAAAGGTCGGAACCTGGTGGTCATCTATGTACTCAGGCCAGAAACTGGTCCTCATCAGCAGAGCCCCATGGTTGGCTCGGAACCGTTTCTGAGATAATCACCACCATGTCGTTCTCGAATCGGAATATTCAGTGCAGGGATTCGGTTGTATCGTGTGATATGACACAAACTATAACTGGTTCTGCTTGAATTGGGCTGAAGCTCATCCCTGAAGCTGACGGCATAGGAACTGTGACACACATATTGGCGGCCTTTCATACTCGAATTCATTTGCTTTCTTTGCCAATGGGTGCTTGCTTATAATGTTGTATATTTTTGTATACTGTTGTATGGGTTGCTTACTGAGGATATGAGTCAGAATATAGCTGCTGAAATATCAACGCCGTACGTTGAGACCTGTTCCAGACTCCAATCCTAGTACCCGTCATGACTCAAATAATCTATTAGACTTTGATCATCTCGATCATCTCGGCGTTGGCATATGCCTTGCAGCCCCGAGCTAAGACGAGGTCACCCCTCTAGTCGATTATTTGGATCATGACTGTACGTACATATTAACCCATGCTAGGCCGACAGGTAATCATGGCTTTAAGACCAATAGATTTTTACCAAGAGAGGAGGTTCGGGATCCCACTATACTGGCTCAATTGCCCATTCGTGCTTTAATATATATATTTATGTTGTAATTCCGGAGTAATCTCGTTGCAAATCTCCGATGAGCATTGCATGACAGACGCCATATTGAAGATCCTGAGTGGGGGTCTTGGCAGGACTTGTGATGTATGTCTGGGGAGTGTAAAGCACATAGAGATTCATTGACAAGGGCATCTTGTCCCTATAGATGGATGTATACGACGTAGATGACTAACGTATATGCAATGCAGAGAAAATTACTCGGTATATCGAGCCGATTTTCTGAAATTGACTTTGCAGTATTGCAAATAATGATCGACGAGGCCAAGAGTAAGCCAAAAGATTCTCCCGGGCCGGAGTAAAAAGAAAAGGGGGCCCAGACAGTCCAGGTGGGCAGGTGCCGGATAGTTTTGGAGGGAAAAAAAAACCCTGCTCTCCAATTATTTCATTTAGATGAAATCCGCTTACCAATGAACTGGAAACGGTTGGACCCGCCAGAACGGGCATTGAAGCCGAACGGCACGCTCTCGAGTAGGGCTAATGCTGTGTATACTTCGCTAGTTGACGCCAGTAGACGCCATTTATATATATCTCTAGAATGATATCCAATAAAGAGTGATTTGGATCACTGGAATAGCCAATAGATCCGGAGGTACGGAGTATTGCAGACCAAGACAATGGGTCAGCCACAGGGCCGTGCGCTTGAACGAACGCACCAGGTGTGAAGCTTGGACCTGTAGGTATATTATTGTTTAAGCATGCATAGATTGGGAGTTTGGGATCGAAGGGAGATCAGGGGAATCAATACGAAGTAGATATATTAGTTTCAATGTAAGTATTTAGACTCATGTATGGAATATAGTGTAGTTTTCTTCATATAGAGAGTTTAACAGAGTAATACACTTCCATCTTACCTAGAATGGACATGCAGGATAGTCCAATCTCCGTTAGTTCCCTAAAAATCATCTTCGATGTAAACGGAAAGGGGGACGCAAGGGAGTCGATTTAGCTCGTGAAGAATGTATGGCGTACTGCACTAGATATATCAGAGTCATCATACAAGTTGTTTTCAAGAGCCGCCGGCGGTTAAATCTCAACCCTTCAAATCAAATTTGCCGCTATATAACTATAACTAATTGGATTTACAATTGTGTCTTCAGGTCTTGGGGCTAGTGGTCCTAGCACCTAGCCGATCCTCAACGCCACAATTTCTCATCTCCTCCTGAGATGAGGGTTCAGGAGGTTATTTTTTTTTTGACTTGAATCCAAGTACATAAGTACCTAGCGAGTACTCTTGTACCTAGTTAGGTATGCGCATGTACGTCAGCTTTGGCTCGAATATCAATAAAAGAAAAGAAACCGGCATCAGGTACCGGGAGAGAGCGATATATACGTGTATTGAGGGTGTATTGTAGCCAACCAGAAGATACAGGAAGCCCAACTCCACTTATGGGGAGTTGGGGAAACAAAGAACTTGGAGGATTGAAAATCATTTGAAGATGGACTACGGAGTTATACAAAATACAAACAACATACATATACATAGTAATGTATCGAGCACTACAATGATTTTATTGGCAATATTAAAAAAAAAAAAAAGAAGGTACTTCTGGCCTCATATAAATTGATAGCAAATCGAGGTACCCTTCTTATTTCAAGGTCATTACCACTAGTAATACACTGACCTCCCTCTCCCTCCTCGGTCTTCACCCCCTGTTCCTCTCCCTCTCCTTCTCTCTCTTCTTGGTCTGTTCTTTTTGTTCCCGTTGGCTCTTTTCCCCCTCCCTTTTTTCTTCTTTACTTTTGGTTAACTCATATTATGATCCAAGCCTAAGGCGCTTTAACTTCCGCCTTTCGATTCTCTTTCTGCTTCACTCCACTCCCATTCAGCCCCCTCTCTACCCTTCCCCTCAACCAATCTTTCCGATCAAAATTGTTTTTCTCCGGGGTACCGTTTTGACAAAATGGCCGATATGAGCGGCGAACAGATGCAGGCCAAGATCACTGCGGCCAGGCGCGAAGCCGAGGGGTTGAAGGACAAGATCAAGCGCAGAAAGGATGAGCTGGCCGATACCTCCCGTGCGACTCCCCCATCACCCATTGTTATGTTTTGAGGGTTTCTCTCTTTTTTTCTCCTAGAATGTTGTCAGCTGCATTGTTCTGGGGGATTTGAATTGCCCTGCTGACTTTTCCCCTTCCCGTCTAGTCCGTCAAGTCGCGCAGAATCAGACCGATGCCCTACCACGAATTGGAATGAAGCCCCGACGTACACTGAAAGGTCACCTCGCCAAGATTTATGCCATGCACTGGTCCACCGACCGGCGCCATCTCGTTTCGGCTTCGCAGGACGGAAAGCTCATCATCTGGGATGCCTACACCACAAATAAGGTCCATGCGATTCCCTTGCGCTCATCTTGGGTCATGACCTGTGCCTATGCCCCAAGTGGAAACTACGTTGCTTGCGGTGGTCTCGACAATATTTGTTCGATTTATAACCTCTCGTCGCGCGAAGGCCCAACTCGTGTTGCGCGCGAGCTCTCCGGACACTCGGGATATCTCTCCTGCTGTCGCTTCATCAACGACCGCCGTATCATTACCTCCTCCGGCGACATGACCTGTATGCTGTGGGATATCGAGTCTGGAACTAAGGTCACCGAATTCGCCGACCACCTGGGTGACGTGATGTCGATCAGCATCAACCCGACCAACCAGAACATCTTTGTTTCCGGTGCATGCGACGCTTTCGCCAAGCTGTGGGATATCCGCACCGGCAAGTCCGTCCAGACATTCGCCGGCCACGAGTCCGATATCAACGCCGTTCAGTTCTTCCCTGATGGCAACGCCTTCGGTACTGGTTCCGATGACACTTCCTGCCGTTTGTTCGACATCCGTGCCGACCGCGAGCTTAACACCTACCAGGTAATTATCTTTTACTCGAGACACCGATCTGATTAACGGAAACTGACATTTGGATTTTTTATTCTAGAGCGACCAAGTTCTGTGTGGTATCACTTCCGTTGCATTCTCAGTCTCTGGCCGGTTATTGTTCGCAGGTTACGACGATTTCGAGTGCAAGGTACGCAGAACCTTTTTTTTTCTAACAATATGATTAAATGCTAATCCATCATTTAGGTATGGGATGTTCTGCGTGGCGACAAGGTTGGTTCGTTGAGCGGCCACGAGAACCGCGTGAGCTGCCTCGGTGTCAGCAATGATGGCATCAGTCTGTGCACTGGATCTTGGGATTCCCTTGTAAGTTTTCTCCCCTGCAATTCATTCAAATGCATCTACTAACCTCCGATCTTCTCTCATACAGCTCAAGGTCTGGGCCTGGTAAACCAACAAAAACAAAACGCAAGATACCCCTTGTCGATCATTCTGCAATGCTCTTCTTCGAAATTTTTTAGGCTCGATGGTTCGAATCTCCGCCATTGTACGATAATAATCAATTACCGGGGAATCCCTTGGGTTCTCACGATAATACACTACCCGCGGCGCAGACATCGTCGCCGCATGCGATACGGAAGGTGATGGAGGTGGAGGTGAGCGCTCTGGGATACTCTCCCGGCGAACAAACGATAGCGATGACACAATACTTGTTTGGACATGATGAGAGCACGACTAGTTCCTGGGTTGTCGATGGATGTACAGTGACTGCCAGCGGAAGGAAATGCTGGAACGAGTCGATCCATCTGACAATTCCACCGTCGCCCTCTTCTCTGGTCCCTTGATTTCCCCTTTGACTTCTCGATGACGCCCTTTTCCCCTTCTTTTTTTTTTTTCTTTCTTGAATTTCTTTATCCCCCCTTCTGTTTACCATTTCATTCTGGGTTTCCTCCACATTGGTCTCGACATGTATTTTGTTGGCGAAGTCCGAAAGAAGGACCTGGTTGCCGGATTCTGGCCAGGATTTCTTTCGCCAATGTATACCTCTGCGTTACCTTATTATTCTCTCTTCCCATTTATCCTTTCTTCTCTCCTATCTCCCCCCTTATTTGTGTCTCCTCTAAAGAAATAGTCTGTTGTACTTAACTGTCTTTGCGTTGGAATCTCTTGCTCTGGGATTCTTTTGGTGTCGGATTTTGATAATGGTTCGAGCAGCTCCAATTTCCATTTGTGAACTTTTTTTCAAACTCGATCCATCTTTGGTTTTCTGTACCCACTCAAGGTGATAGTCTCGGGTAGCATGCTGTTTCTTGCCTGGCTTGGTTCTCTGCAACATGTGAGCGTGGCGAGTATCAGACACAGGGCATGCGTACACGGCCTTGGACCTCGGTCCAGCCGTAGAGTAGAACGTGCCGTGTCTCCGGGGTCAACATCGAGCGGGTAGTCTCCGGGTACCCAGTTGGGGGGAGGGAGGAGGTAGTGTACAGATGTCCGACCTTCGGCTCCATATATATCGGGCCACGAATAAGACAGCCACGCCACGCATGTCCGCATGTCAGTCTAAATCAGTCACTCCGGCCTCATTCTCTCCCAAGTGGACATTGATGCCTAACATGTAGCTCACCGAACCTGGGACATGACAGCCTTGGAACGTCTGAAGTGAAACATGAAACAACGGAAGACAGACCGACGGGTAGGAGAATCAACCACTGATCCTGGAGAGAGTTACCCACTCGATAATTAAAGGAGAAACTTGGAGTTAGAGGGTACTCCGATACTCGAAATAAGGATACAAACAGGATCAGCCCTGTGGTTATCCTTATAATAAGCATCCACGCTATCTACAGAGGCAAGTTTCACCCTTACATATCAAACTAAATTGGGAATACGAAGATACTGCGTCTTGGAAAAAAAAAGAAAAGAAAATAGAAACATCTAGACTTGGAATATTCCTCGGTGGAGACAGAAAGATCTACATAGTCGAATGGGGCTACCTTAAAGTAGACACTTCGCCGTAGACACGTCACATAGTTTCGGGAGTTGTGCTGAATGCCATTAGTAGAGGTTCGTTTCAGAAAAGACAGGGATAAATGCGATTGACCGATGGAAGGCTATTTAAGGCTATTCAATGTGCTAAGTATGCTAAGTATAGCCTCGTGCCTTTTTTTTCTTCTTTTTTTGCTTTTCTTTATATGTGATATGATTGATATAGGCTTCGTGATATAAGATATATGATATATGCACAACATATCCAATATGCTACACAGAGGAATACATTTATTTTCGAATAGACAAAGTAAAGAACAATCCCAACAATTTGCATTGACCTTGACAATCTCCAGGGCTCGGATGTTCGAATGTGGAGCCTGAAACACGAAAAAAGGGGGGGGGATTCACCGTTTCATGACTTCCACGGCCTTTCACGACGATCTCTTTCCAACCTCAGCCTCACCTCCGTTTCAACTTCAGGGGCAATCTTCGAATCTCTGGATATCCTCGATCCTTGATCCTAGTCAATCCCGAAACATACCAGTGCCCGACAGATCTCCCAACTTAAACCGCCCCCCCCTTTCACCTAAAACCCGCCCCATTGCCCTCTCCTTCAATATGTCCGCCCAAGAAGAATTCAACCAGCTGGTGAACAGTAACCGTTCACGCTTCACCTCCCACCCCGAAGATCACGACCTCGACTCAGACCCCCACTTCTCCGACGACGAACCCTCCTCCCGCCTCCGCTCCCGCCAAACACTCGACTCCTCCGACGAAGAAGACGACGCAGACATGGTCTCCTCCCGCACCGCAAATGCAAACTACCACGTCCCAAACACCGTCTACGAAGCCAACACAGGTCCCAAGGGCGTCATCGCCGACGCCCAGGCTTTCGAACGCGCAAGAAAGAAGTCCTTCCGTCGCACTCTCCTTAGCGTCGCGGGGCTAGACTCCAACAGCCCCTCCTTCAGTTCAAAGTCCACTCGTGATGACGCACCCCTCGCACCCGGCGACCAGTCCTCCGCTAGCGAGGATGACGACGAAGCCCGCTTCCTGCGAAAATGGCGTCAGTCGCGTATGCATGAGCTGCAGGGCCGGAATAATCGTCGTCCCAGTCCGCGGGGTAGACTGTTTGGATCAGTTGAGACCGTTGATGCGGTGGGGTACCTCGATGCTATTGAGAAAGTGACGTCTGACACCGTTGTTGTTGTCTGTATCTATGATCACGAGGTATGTGTGGAATTGGTCTCCTGTGTAATTGCGGGGGTTGGAGTTGCTAACTTGGTTGGTTTTATAGTTTGATGACAGTGCTATCGTCGAAGAATGTCTTGTTACTATCGCTCGTCGACAACCAACTGTCCGCTTCGTTAAGATGCACCAGGATATCGCGGAGATGGATCACATCACGGCTCCCGCTTTGCTGGCATACCGTGGCGGCGATGTCTTTGCTACTATCGTCGATGTCTTGCGCAACATTCCTCGTGGCCGTAGCTGCAGTGCCGACAGTCTTGAGGACTTGTTGAAGCTGTGTGTATCCCCGAGCTCTTGTTCATTTTCTACTGGACCGTATGCTAATTTTTGATGATTACAGACACCGTGTGCTATGATACTTTCTCTGCTATTATGTTTTCAGCCGTCCACATTTACTGGCATAGCAGCAAGGCGTCTTGGTTGTTCCCTCGTGATCTCTGCATTATTTGATTTGACCTGTCTCTCCTTTTTCTTTTACTCTCTCAAACACTCTCCTACAATATCTCTTTGTCTCTGATATCTTTGATGGATGCATTACTGCATGGAAAACCAAGAACATATCTTGAAACGGCGTTGCTCACTAGAATGGGGTGGATGGATTTGGACTCGGTTGATCGATAGTCTGGTTACTATCTTGCCATGTCCCATTGGACAAGTCAATGGGACACGTTGCGATTCTCTTCTCTCCTTGTCTGATTATATCCCTACTATTTCCAACCCGGCTGGGACCGGGCTTGATGTTGATTTACTCGAGATATCCCATGCTGTTATTACTTTTTACTGCTATATCTTCTTTCTCATTGATAATCCCCTTAGACTCTAGTAAGTCTTGCATTCGCGAGAAAACATGTAAACTAGGGTCCCGCATGGTCACTTGCTATAACCAATAACCCTGAGAAGTAAAAAAGGGAAGGAGCAAACAGCCGTCCATTTTGGGAAGGTACCTGGGATGTGAACATATAAAAGGCCTCCCACCCCCTTCCCACCTTTCTTCTTCTTTTCTCTTCTTCCTCTCCCCAACCCTATCGACCGCCATCTCACCGTAACCACCCACGAGACAGCGCAGGCGGAGGGTCCCGTAGCACATGGTGCGTGCACACTTATGGAGGGACATCGGCATTACCCAGTTGCTGAAAGTCATACCATATACTCGATGCCCATCAACATTGAATACCAGTTCTCGTGCGAGTCTTTTGATAAAGTCATGGCTGAGGATTTGGGCTCCATAGTCACTGGCGGATCCCACGGAACACACCCCTCTACCTAGATAGTGACTTGATACATTCCAAGTTTTAGACGCGTAGCTTTAAGACTGATGTCTACACTAGAGTCATTACTAGTCGAGGAAGCTGGAATGTAGACATCTGTAGTCCCACGGTCTCATATGCAAGGTCTCTGTCTGTACTGGGGATATGTCTTGTCTGTAGACCGAGACAAAGAGCAATGAGACAACCCCCAAGTGAAATGAGTTTGGATATTGGTATAGGATCCGTAGTATCCAGTGCAAAGCATCAATCAAAAGGAAACCCATTTACGAGGTTCCCTCAAATCCCATCGGTCTTCCTCAAGCAAGAGATGAGTGAAAAGTATCAAATCCATCATATCCTTCCCCGAGCAAGAGAAAAGAATACGCATTTTTAGAACCAGCAAAAGCACAAAAGAAGTGAAAAAAGAGCCATCCAATTTCCTTCGGTAGTCCGCTAACTCCCCGTGTCAAAGACAGAAAAAAACATGAGAAAGTAACTAGACGTATGGTCGTGGAGAGACCGAGGATACACAGCAGTAGAGAGAAAGAAGTGAAGACTCGAGAAAAGAAAAGAAAATGAGAAACAGAATAGACACTCCCACGCCCTGGTTTCTCTCCCCCCTTCCGCTTGCTCGATTGTCCTTTACAGGGCTCCGCGGTCCGCCGTGAAATCCCAGAGCATTTTGATCAACGCGTCTGGGAGAGTGTACAAGTCCACGTGGAATTCTCCGACTGTAGAAAAAAGAGGATAAGTTAGCGTTTTGTTCAGAGTAAATGTCAAGCAAAAGCCATGATTTCCTTTTATCCCCCCGAGATACCCCGGGGATAGAGAGGAACTTACGCTCAACATCGTTCTTTGTGTATGAGTCCGCCGCCTTGTTGTCATGAACCATCTGCACAACCTGCAGAAGGTCATCTTCGTTCAGCTTCTGCAGCCCGTCGGCAAGCTTGTCCATGTCGACCTTGAGAGTACGTTAGTCCTGCAATGCCAATCTCAAATCCCATATCACAGAAACAGCTCACATTCTTATCTGTGCGCTTCTTCTTCTTGGCGCTCTCCTCGCCACCAGCAGGGCGCTTGTGCTTGATACCATTCTCATCACCGGGGACGGGACCGGACTCGCGCAACGCGGCCATCAAAGCAGGCTTGGGGTTCTTGAAAGTCTGTACGGGCAAAAAGAAAACGCGCCATTGATCAGCACACCATACTTTCTCTCGAACGGGGGGATTTCAAAATCAAAACTCACGAGCACATGCTTAGATTCATAACGGGTTTGGGCGAAGTTCAGGTCATGTTGAATGGTGTACGACTTGTCGGCCGTCAGCTCGATGGACATATCGAATTCACCCCATCCTTCCTCCTGAATGCGGAACGGCGGCTGCTTGAAGACTATTCGAAATTATCCCACGTTAGCTTCCAATCCGGAAAACCAGTACACAGAGAGCACTGTGCGACCAAATCTTGCTGGCCGTGGGATTCTGGAAACAGAGAACCCAGGCGTCGCCAAGACTAAATTCAAAAACAACCAATAGGGACCAAAACATACTCTGCGTGGCGCGTTCGCCGAAACTGGGGTGCAGGTGGTAGGTGACCTTGTCGAAGATGTTCGCGGGGACCAAAGCGCCCTTCTCGTTCACGAGCCAGACCTCAATATGCCAAGATCGTTGCGGGAAACCTTCGACCTCCGATGGCTTATCTCTGCAGTGTGGGAAGAAAGTCCAAGTCAGCCAATGTGTCTAATGTAGCGTGTTTTGTGTGTATGTGTAGAGATGGGTGTGGGGTCCGAAGAGAAGAGTGGCCTGCAAATCGCGCCTCCCTTCATCCTTGAGCGCATTATCAACCTCGTGTCCTGCAAGCCACAGGACCGAAGTGGCGAATAGCGTTGAAAGGAGATTGTGGGAGGAGACAGTAGCTCCAGGCGCCTCTTCTCAGACCGGGGTTTGCGAAGGAAGGGAAGCTGGATGTAGAGGTAGACAGAGGGGGTGCGCATACATAATGTTCTGCTCAGTGATGAGACGGACAGTGCGCTTGACCTATTGAGGAGAAGTGTTAGTGTATGCAAGCTTAATTGCGCTGGAAACAGAGAAAAGACCAGGTTTGGGCTGTGCCGGCCACAGCGACAAACCCACAGTGCTAGAGCATAGATGCAAGTTCGCGATAGTTGATGAGGGGACAGTAAACTCACGTCAGGCATGATTATTTTATTAGTGACTTCGAGTCGTCACTTGAGAGAATCGTGAGGTTCTAAGGTTTTGAGGCCGAAAGGGGACGTTGACGTGCGGAGAGGTGGGCGTCTCGGAGACAAGTTTGCGCGGTCTATCGGGGGTGTGAGCATGGGAAATCATAACTACACACATGTGTAGACAATACCTCAATACCTCAATGTAACTAGGCAGCGAGAACTCGTATATAGTGTTGGGTCTTGGGATATATTCTCAAGGTAATTCGATGAAGCGGTGAATTAAGCTCAAGGTCAGAGAGTGGGCTATATCTTCAGGGTTGCCCACTATGTTCACTTGACCTTGACACACTTTCACTTTCTACGTGATTTACTTCTTTATATATATATACATTTTATACAGAGATTCGAGACTGTTGAGATCAAATGAGAGACACAGCTATAAACAAATTTACAATAAGTCCTAGCATTGTTCCTCTGTTATCTGCAATCATCATGCCTTTGAGAAGTCAAAAGGAAAATATGGGCTACAGGATTTTTCTGCTTTTTTTGATTTGAAAAATGTAAAATCTTTTTATTGCTTTAGGCATACACTTGTTTTTAAGGCATACTCATCATTACTTTTATTCTTTGTTTTTTTCTTTTCTTCGGATATCTTCAGGGTATGGGGTGATGTGCAGGTATATTGGATGGGGAATGTCTATCTACTTCCGAACCACCGACGTTAGGGAACTGCCCTCCATTTCGTAGACTGCATGGCTCGCAATAGCTATGCGAGGAGCATCTTCATAACTGCTGCCTCGCTCGTCGCGTCGTAGGGGATGGGGTGGGAATGGGATGAATTTGGGGGTGATGATTGGGTGTAACGGTGTGAAACGGGCGAAAATTGTGGTGATTTTGCAAGAGCAAGTTCCGGGATGATGCACCCAAATGCCTTGGAATGCCAAGTGCATGGTGATGGGGGACCCTCATCCTCGAAGAGTTAGCAAGGGGAGAGAAGAAGAGTTGTTTACTCTTCAGCGCTGAAGAGCTTCTCGTTCTCAACCTGGGCGGTCTCGAAAGCATCCTTGAAAGCATTGGCGTCTAAAACTATGGTTAGTAAAAAGATCGACATCAAGTTGGGATAAAAACCACTCACTCTCGCTGTTGGCGAAACGGATGGCCAGGGTCTGAGCCTCGGGCTCACCCTCGGAGACATCGGCGGCGGCGTTCCAGACCCAGCTGCGGTCACTGCCGACGTTGGCGCTCAGCTTCATGTCGGGGACGACTGAAAATACATATTAGCACTGGACTTTCTTCGGAAAATATGACCGGGCAGTAATCTTACTGTAGTGGTTGGCGCAGACCTTGAGGGTCTTATCGCGGCGCATGACGAGGCGGGTCTTCTGGTTCTCCTTGTGCTTCAACAGGCGGACGTCACCGGTACCACGCTCCTTCCATTCCTTAGACTCGCGGTCGAACTTGAAGAGCTTGGCGCGCATCTTGAAGGACTGCTCCTCAAGCTCCTCGTTGGTCTTGGTCTCAACCTTCTCGGTCAGGTGAATGACGGGCTCGAAGTGGACATCGGCGGACTCCTCGACTTCCTCCTGCGTTGAAATATCATCGTCAGTATATGCGCGGAGCGAAAATATCCACGGGGACTGGCATAGTATGCATAGGTTGGCTTAGTTGCGACGACCCCACTATCGGGAGAAAGGGGCACAACACCCCGCCCCCCATCGTAGACACGTCCAACAACAACCACCCATGTCACCAGCATCAGATGCATTAAACTCACCTCGTCGGTGGCCTTCTGGGCCTTGGAAGAACCGGAGGGCTCATCAGTAGGCTCCTCGGCCTCCTCCTTCTTCTCCTTCTTGGGACCGCCACCAAACATGGAGAACATGCTGTCAGAGGTCTTCACAGCGGCATCCTTGGCGGTGTCGACAGCCTTCTCAGCGGTCTCAGTAGCAGTCTCGGCAACGGCCTCAGTGGTAGACTGCTCACCCTCGCCGGTGGCGGGGGTGGTCTCCTCAGGCTTGGTCTCGGAGGCAGAGATGGCGGGGTCGGGCTTAGTCTCGGTGATGTCAGACATGATGGCGAGGAGTTCAAGAGGACTGTTTTAAAAGGATAAAAAGAGAGATGGCAGATATCCACGGGAGATAGAGTGGAATTTCAGTAAGAGATAGTGTTTGTTGATCAGAGAAAGCGGCGATGAGGGGGGAAAAATTAATACTTAGTTTGGGTCCCATATCTGGCAGAACCCGCCACCGCTCTCGTCTGCCAATATAGTGTACTCCATATAAATGTGAACTACATGAAACAGAAACACACATCAAAGAAAAGAAAAGAAATAAATATTCTATTTCAGTGGGTGCTATCAGATAAAGCCAAAGTTGGAGTACGGTTTAAATAAGAGATACCATTGCGCCGACTGAATAGTTCGCGTGAAACCCCATTTCCAGTACAGTTGCCACCCACCAATCCTGATCGCCATAAACAAAAACCAGTCCTCAGCCAACTCATTAATAGAGAGAGAAAAAAAAAAAGCAAATACAAAGTCGTAAAGGAAGTTCGTTTATCATTTCGAGCCACGGGTTGAGCAATCCTCGGGTTTGCCGGGCCGTAATCCCATAACATGTCGAGCACGCGACTGAGCCCGATCCAGCGCATTGCATTTCCTAACGTTGCGCACTCGATCCATCATACTGCGAAGGTCAATCTTCGTCGCTGACTTCCCAATTCGGCTCCATGCATCATGAACAAGGCCCTTGGTTTCCTTGTTCACGCGACTAGACCGCATTTGCAGCACAGAAGAAACACTTCGGAACCGCTGGATAGTATTGCGAGTCAAGACTTCTGAAATTTGCTTCGACCGTGATAAAACAGCATCGCGTGCATTCAGACTTTCACGGCGTAGATTTTCGGCATCGTGGCGCAAGAGATGGGTTCTCTTCACCACATCTCCCACGATCACCTGTAAGTCAGTGGAGAGGCGGCCGCACACCTCAGTCAAACCAGTCTGAGCCGTATGCATCTCCTTCGCAAATTGCGAAGAAATTCCCTGTGCTGCCCGTTTCCAGTTTGCGATCTTCAGCCACGGAGTTCCGAAGTCAACAGCCATGGTTTGGCTGATTGGCTGTTTTGACTTGGTTGTGATCGTCAAGTTGATTAACCCGTACGCATCCTCGCGGTTCAACTTCAGTGTATAGACTCCATCAAACAGCTGAGACAGCTCGTATGTAAGGGGATTGTTCTCTCTGTGAATGCTAACATTGAATTGTGGCTGTTTCTTGGACGTCGCAAACTTATGTGGGGGTTTGATGATAACATGGCAGTCTCCAACAACCTGAATCTCAAACTCGTTCGTCGCTCCCAATGATTTAGCGGTAGAAATAGTTGGCACGTTGACACCTTCGGGGATTGAATTTCCCCAAGAGGGCACGTATGATACCCGCATAGGAGCTGACGGCCGTGTGGAGATTGAGGTTTGTACCACTCGATTCAGAGTCAGAACAGAGGTGGGGGAGATATGGGAAGCCACTGGCAAGGACGCATTGGACAAAGCCGATCCGGCAAAGCATTGCACTAGAAAGACGACCAAGACTCTAACAGCCGCATACCCAATAGATAGGGCAATGGCCGAAATGAGAGTCAAAGTAACCAGACGTAGCGTGGGGGCCAGCTCTCGGGCCCGTGTGGCATACGAAGGCGGGAGCCAATTACCAGGATACTTCTCGAGATCCGCAAATATGTGCCTCTGAAGAGGCCTGGGAGTATCGGCAGTGACTTTATGTGCTTTCCTTGGATACAAGCCAACGAGAGAAGCCAGGTTTCGATTCAACTGACCAGGCGTGATGCTCTCAAAAGTCTTCAAATCGATAGGATACCGTCGGAGGACTGCGGTCTCGCCGGAAACTGGATGGCGGGATTCCAAACATGTGTGCAGACTGTTGTGGTTAAGAGGGATCACCTCGCCGGCCATTTTCCACAGTGGCTCCTCTGAAATCACCATCGCCGGGACTCCATGCCGTTCTAGGAACATATGGGCAAGGCGCTGGGTCTTGACGGCTGCTGCATCATCGAGGCCGGAGACAAAGAGAATTGCCACATCTGGTAGAGTCCAATCTGTTGCAGATGTTACATGGTAGTCAGACCCATTCCAAGCCGAGGTGCAGACAGGTCGATTCTTGAACTTCAGGTGAAGTGTATTGGGTCGATCCGCGTGGGGATCGGCCGTGGCTTCCAGACATTCGTCAACCACCAGCTGAACATGAATCGGTAGAAGTTCCGCAAAGTTGGGGACAGCCCCGGCGCCAAATGAGGTTGGTACGACATGATATCGGGAAGATTCGGCCGAGCTGGTCTCTGAACTAGTACACGAGCTTGATACCAGAACATCGCCGATCTTGTCAAGAATAATGTTTCGGAATCCTGGTTGTCCGACATAGAGCACGCGGAAAGGTTTATCCAGGTCGAGGCTCTGCTTCGTCATGGTCTGTTGAACCGTAGCCATGAGGATGGAGTCGGTTGAATTGTAGGGCAGCCGACTCTTTAATTCTGAGGCTGCAGCACCTTCGAAGATGCGGATAGTATGCTTGAGCTCCACTCTTTCGATCTCAGGCCACTTCTCGGGTTCCACAAATTCGATCGAATCACTGGTGTGGGGGAAGGAGGGCTTCGTGGTTGTGGTGCTGTCATCAATAGTGGTTCGTCTGGCGGCAAAGAGGGCAGGCAGCTCCTGGGAGACTGATTCAGTGCACTGCACTTCATCTCTGATTATCCCATCATCCTCTTGGTTGCCTTCATCCTGTGCCTCGGCCTCGGCCTCGCTACCGCTGTAGCGTTCGTCGAGGCTTGCAACGTCGTCAGGGATGGCCTGGTCGATCAACGAGCCTGTATCGGTTTGTTCGGAGTGACTGCCATCCTCTGAGCGTATATCAGACACACTCAGAGTTGCCCAGCTATCACTCAGGGTCTTGGGTGAATGGTCAGAAAGTTGATCTGACGTCATATTGGTAGGCCGTGAACGGGACAACCACTCCTCGACAGAAGCTGTCAGGGGTGGAAGAGTCGGATATTGTAGACTCGAAGCAGTCTGTGCACGGAGGAAACGCCTGTGAGGCGAGTCTGGATCGTCAGTCATTTCGTCGATGTAAACTTCATAGAGCACACGGGTGCGGCGGAAACAGGAGCTTAGGGATAGCCCAAGCCGTAGGGAGAAGGTCAAAAAAAAAGAGCAGAGTTAGAAGCAGAGACGGAGATATAGAGCAGGTAAATAAAAAAGAAAAGGGAGGGTCGGAAGATACTGGGAGTCTTAGGCAGAGAGTCCTAGGCAGAGACTCAGAAAGCCCAAATAGAGTGATAAGGTGGGTCTGCGGGGAGCCGGATGGGTCAGGATGGGTCAGGTGCGTGACTGGAAGTAAGGGCGGACTAAGGTAAAAGGTGTGAGAATGTTGGAAGGGCAAAGAAACACAGTAATGAAGATAAAGAGCATAAAAAGAGAACTGAAACGTAGAAGTGGAAGCTGATGAAGGGGATGTAGGGGATGTAGAGGATGTGTTGCGATAAGAACAGTTGGAATGGATGACCCAAAGTGACAGTAATGGCGGGGTAGTACAGGGTACCTGGGTGTTGTATGGTGAACCCTGCGGTGATGGAAGTACTAGGTACCAGTCACAACATTGATACCTAACTGCAAGGTCCTTTGTCTGCCCCTCTTCGATGTACAACTCCAACTGCACTCCAAATTAAAGAAAGGACCGACCTCTGGAACCTATCATATTTCATTATTCCCGTAAAGAAACTATTCTTATACTTGTTCTATACTTGATCAGATACAGCTCCACTATGCCCCACCATGATCGCCGAATATTTACATCGTCCATACATACATTCAAAAGTCTACATGGAAATGAAGCGCAACTGACAAAAGCCTATCTAGGATTGACCTCGCTTCACTTACTCGATATGAGGTATTTAACCATATAAAAGCATCGTTTCGTTATCCTGAAACCCACCTCGCTCCGCAGGGTCCATCGGCATATGACCGAGGAATCCCTGCACGCAGGATCCACCCGCGTCTTATGCAAGATATAGACAGCAGCGTCATGACACCCGTGGACACCTGTGTAGTGATATGGTTACACACCAGACACAGCCCGTGTACAGTGTTTCAGGATCGGCACCAAGTTTCAAGAGGAGGCGAACATTGTCTTCATTGAGTGCCCGAATGCGAATGTGTCAAGTAATAAGGCCCAGGTTAACCGCCGTCGGAGTATTGCGGTCATCTCCAACTAGAGCCCTGGATCTGCTGATCGCTATGGGGTCTGGTAGAAAAGTCGGCACCATGGGCGAGAATGTTATTATCGATGGCGGTTTATCCTGATCCTGATGTAGAACGTATCCAAGGATTGACTTGAGAGCTCTTTTTGGAGCTCTTTTTATGTCTCTTGAGAAACATCAGGCTCGTATAATGCCCCAACACGGTAGAACTCCTGACAGCACATGTAGATACCGACAAGCCTCGACCCACTTGGGGGCTTGTATACTCTGTCACACTCTAACAGCCGCTGGCAGCCTTTCGCAGAGGCATCATCCTTGCACCACACCTCCTGCCGGTTATAACCAACGGTATGGGCCAGGTCATTGGGCAGAGTGGCAGAAAGCCTAAGCTTCTCGTACCGAGGCTGCTCATTCCGTTCAATCTCGAACTCGATTCCCATAAGCTTGTGATCTGTGGCCACAATCGACAAGCCAACAATCCGAACATCCAGTGTAAAATGAACGGTTTGATGGGCCTCGGTATCGAGCTCACCTGTGCTCGCTGTTTTACCTGACGTATAGACGAAGACTAGTCCAACTATTGCCCCGTTTTTGAAGTAGACCTCGGCTGTGATTATGGTCTCTCTACAGTCATCATCATCTTTTCTCTCAAAGTAGAGTTTCCGAAGCTGGTCAAAAGGATGTACTTGTTCGGGGACCAATATTAGGACTTTTCGACGGCTTCCATTCGTAGAAATGACAGCTCGGACGCGTTCAGAGGATAGATTCAATATCCAAGAGATAGCTGTGAGTTTCTCCTCGGAGTCACCTTGATACTGGTGGTGTTGCAGCGGTTGGGATGAGGTGGACTTGAAGTCCAGAGAGAACGTGTCGTCTCAATTTATATGGCTGCAACTTGACCTATTTCCATCCCCGGAGACTGAGAAGAGAACCTCGTCGGAATCAGCCAGATAGTCAAGGATTGGATGTCCTCGTCTTGGGACAGTTCAAACCCATCATCGAGTTGATGCATCCATTGCCCGACAATGCCAGGACTTGGATGGTTATGATACTCAAGCTTCAAACCGGATATGCGGCTTCGAGACCTGGGTTGACCTTGTATGCCCGTGGATGTCTGGATTTTCCGGACATTCTTCAGCGACGCATAGGTTTGATAGTTAGCGGAACTTTTATTGTATATGAAATGAGAGAAATTTTCGTCGTATCGCAGCTGATCGTCAGGTACTTGATGGCATTCACGATCCAGAATATCTGGTATGTTAGGTTGTTTGCCACACTCCTGGGACTGAATAGCTACTGTCTGGACCTGCTTTATGAATTCCATCTCAAAGGCAACCAGTCCAGTGATGGTGTTGCTGGGCGGCGAAATTGGTATGGGGTCAACAGCTGCACTGAGCCGATGGCGAATAGGAGTGAAAGTCGCAGTTCGTCCATAGTTTGTTGACACCTGAAACGAAGTTAGAATGTTACATGAATATATGCCTAGGTCAACGTATGAATTACCTGCAAGCCACCAAGGATCACTTCCGGATGGGATCCCGGAATTGATGGCACCCCAATTCGATTGATACGCTCCCCCTTCGATCCGTCGACAAAAAAAAAAAAGGAAAGACCACAGCCACCGCTAGATCCGAAAAGTACGGACCTCCCGTCATAATATGATACCTCTATACTGATAAATAGGTAAGGCTCAGATGCCATATAAAACGTAAGCCTTGTCAAGGACGTGAGAAGTAGGCCTCTTGGGCCACCAAAGTCAAGGCTGGTCAAGACTTCAAAGGGCCAGGAAGACCTGAACGGTAAGAGAATGCCAATTCTTAACTTCTCGTGCGTTGGAGAATGTGGCGTCCATAAATTTGGCTGCACCCGAGATGAATCCATAACCTATTGAGAGGGAGATTTCAGAGTTTCAAGGTGGTTGGTCGTCTCGCCGAGGCAGAGTGAAACGATCTTGTATCGATCTAAACCTACCACCAAGCAATGTCAATTTGAACCGTATGGAATGCTAAGGGTGCCAGGCAAAATTCGGAGATGAATCTGGCTTATTTAGAAACAGCCCTTAGCCGCAGCATATATTGCGTAGAGACCGTACGGCTTTGGCACAATAAATCTGCTTCACTGAATCGGGTGATCCATACCTATATACCTTGAAATGCTATAACATAGAAGATATAGTCCTTTAGGCCTATTAGAGCCAATAAGATTCGTAGAAGCCATCGCATGTACTATATAAATCATTATCTGTAAACTCAACATTTGGGTCAGGTGGGATAAATAAGAAAATAGTTCCCGCCGCAAACCACGAACGCCATTGTTGAAAGACCAACAAAATATCTAAGAATTAAAATGGAATCATGGATTCTAGTTACTCTATGGTGGGTACACTCTACCGGGAGCAGACAATCATTGAGCTATGGCAGCAAATAAACCTCTCACTTGAGCCTTGAAATATAAATCCTAGGCACCACCGGCTGCCGCTTCCATGAACAATCTTTCACGCTAGATAGAAAAGAGGTCAGTGGCGTGGTAATGAATCATGGTAGAGAAAGCCCACCTTCAAGAAGAGAGAGAGGAGGACCCCGAGCGCACCGGCAACGATTAAAAGAACATATCTAGGAAGCAAAGATTAGCAATTGAGCAGATCACTAAGCACTGCCGACGAATAAGTTGTTTTGCAAAGAAGAGAGACCTACACATCATCGATGGCTGAAACAATAATACCAAGAGCTGCGGTCTGCTGCGCCCTCGTCAGGGTGTTGAAGAATCCACTAGACGTTCCCGCGATGGAATTTTTGACATCGGCAGGATTGGCATCTGGGAGCAGCTGTAGAAGGCCCTTTGTTGTCTTGTTGACGAAGATAGCACCCGCCATACCCAAGGCTAAGACAATGCCTCCCAGTTGGGCTGGTTTATTGAATATTAGTTAAGACAAAGAATGAACATATGAATCGAGGTGCACTTACAAACCATCATGAAGCCCAAGGCCCATGGTATCTCAGCTTTCGGTACCTTTGCCTGCACCACACTATAACCTGCCTGATTGTAGGCACCCACGCCCAACGCCATCAGAGCTGTGTATCCGTAGATTGCGCTAGCAGAGGTATCGGCCTTGACGCGATCTAAATTTGACTCTTGGTAAGTATCAAGTCTATACGTCCCAATGAGAATAAGGGTGGATTTCCAGGCAACATACACATCAAAACAGCGGCGATAAGCTCAAAAGCGGCACCAAAGAAGTACCATGGGATATAGTAACCGAACTTGGACATCATGTGGCCGTTGGCAATAATCGTGAAGATAAGAACTAATACGAAAGGCAGAAGACGTAATGACGTGTGGACAGCCGTATCTCCCTGTAATAATGTTAGCTCCTATACCTTATATATGAAGATCAAAGTGGCTATCCTGACCTGTGTAAACTGGAAAAATAATGGGATATAGTAAACCGCAATAAATAGGCCACTGCTGGCACTTGCTGGATAAAGGATATGAATTAGCGGAGTACCACAAAGGCAATTAATTCATAGAGGGGCTGACTCACTGTTGAGAATAAATAAAAGCAGTAGGGAGCGTCTCTTGAGAAAGTGAATTGGGAACAGTCGGGTTTTCTCATTGCAAAAGATGAAGAAGGTCTGCTGTACCCCAAACATGATGAAGAGCACCCCGGACGCCACGAAGAGCGCAATTGACTGACCGCTGCCCCATTTCCATTCCACACCTCCAAAGTCAATGCCCATGATCAAGGTTGTTAAGGCGCCAATAAAAAGAACGCTACCGACCCAGTCGATATTCATTGCCTTTTCCTTAGAGGTGGCATTTGGGAGGGGCTCGAATGAAGGCAGGAGAAGGAAATACACCGGAGCGAAGGCTGCTCCAATCACAAGATTGATGTAGAAGGCCTAGGCATGGTTAGTACAATATGGTTTTATATCCTAAAATCGCTGAGAACCTACCCAACGCCAAGTGGCGGCACTTTCAGCGAATGCGCCTCCAATGGCCGGACCAGTGACTGTTCCAATACCCCACGAGACAGCACTATCGAAAAGGAAGTTGATTAGCATATATAGAGAGCCAACTCGTGGGTCACGTACGTCAATCCAATATAGAAGGGACGTTCAGATACTGTCGTATTGACGGACAATTGCGTCAAGACGCCGAAGTACATGCCACTTCCCTGAGAATTTTGTTAGTATTTAGGGTTGCAGGATCTAACTAATGCAACATTAACTCACTCCAGCGCCAGCCATTGCTCTACCAACAATCATAGCATTCATATTTGGTGCACCTCCACACAAAGCGGAACCTGCCATAAACAGGACGACGCACTAAATAATGATCAGAGATGTTCTATCTCGGATGGGATAATCGGGCCTCATCGACTTACCCCGATATAAAGCCACTTAGCATTGTAAGTCGCGTAGACCTTAGACCAAGGAAGTACGGTTGCAGACGAGCAAAGAGTAAATCTGCAAAGAGAATCGATCTGTGAGAAATATTATACAAGTTAACCCGGATATGATAGGAGTCCTACCCGACAGAGAGCCATGAAATCTGATCAGCTTCATTGAATTGCGCTACAATGGCCTGATAATCCAGGGGAAGTTAGCGTTACTTGCTCGTTAACATGACGCCAAAGTACTGACCGGTTGAATATTAGCCACAATGGTATTGTCGAGAGCGAAGAGCATATGGCTGGACAAGATAGCAATGACAACCAAAATCCACTGATGTTTCCAAAATTAATTATGAGAAGGCCAACCCGGATAAATTTTACAAACCTTGAATCCGGTGATGGCTCGCACTTCCTCTTTCTCCTCCATATCAGAAGACCCGGCGTGCTTCGTACTGAGCTGGGACATGATAGAGCTGGGGGTGTGGGCCTCTGCCAGAACGGGGTGAGTCCCCGACTCACCACCATCTCCTTTGAGATGTTCAGTCATTGCAATTGGTCGTACAGAATTATGCAATTTAATTGATGCTACTCTGCAGAGAAAGAAATATAGCGAGAGATATGGAGGTTCTTTGAATTATTGGATGCGCTACCATTTTATAAGAAATTCTATTGACCTGAAAGCGATCTATTACCTAGGTAAATTAACGCCATGACTAAATCTATGGGTAAATAATCTAGATGGGATGAAAGTAGACCTAGGATGTATACAATCTGGGATCACGATGGGATACCGCCCCCAACAGGATTCCAATGGGATAGCAATGGGCTGCCGAATGCCGAACCCGCAGCTCTGATGGGATACCGATGGGATACCGATGGGATAGCGACGGGATATCTGAACAATGCACGGTATCCCACTAGGGCTACCGCTATCCCGGAGTTGGAAACAACGTCCAATGCGACAAACACGGAGCTACAGCACCATGACATATACCCACTATCACTAAAGACCTCCACATTCAGTTTGACAAGTGAAATATGTATATAAATAGACGGCAACGTCCTTTTCATTAAAACATTATTATATCCACTGAAATTGTTGATCACGAGGCTGCAAAACTCGTGCAGTCTGAGAAATCCAATTGTTTTCAATATTCTCATTGGTATATGCAGCTTCGTTTCCTGTGATTTTCGCGGCCAAATCCGAAGTAGCATGCCAGAGCTCATCACTGTCCGGCACCGCAAATTGCAGGTCTGTCAGAGAAAGAAGGTTTCCACCCGGTGATCGAGGTCCACGTCGATGGCTAAAATCCGGCGCGTCATCCAAGAGTTTGGTGTCGCATATCCGGGCATGCCTGCATACTCTGTACAATGACAAGTCAAAACGCTTGACTTCCTCGATACCAAGCCAAATGAAAACATCGGGGTCAACTCCTGGTTTGAATTGGGCCAACATTGAGGGATAGAAGAACATGCGCTGATTCAAACAGGTGCGCACGAGGGAAATGAGAAGCTGGGAGGGAATCTCGGGGAGCACTTGAGTCAATTCCAGATCTAACTTGTCGTGGTTGAGGAGGAGGGAGAAGATGAGGTGTAACAGGATTCCTTGGTATGTTGCCATCGGCCAGGGTGTGGGACTAGATGGGGATATTCCATGGTGTTGCGAGTGTGGCTCATTATGGTAATTCGATATGTCCCATTTTCTCTAACTAGCTCTTTAGTAACAAAAACGGAAATGTAGAGAGATAGAAGGAAGGACTAAACTGACTCTTTGCTCGTATATCGACAAGGTCAGTCTTTTATGTAGGTCCTTTGCGGTCTGTTGTGCATTGCTTTCCATCATTGCCCACGAGCCCATCATCACTACTGATTGAGCAAGAAAAGGTAGCTCATTGTCGGGATCGAACGTCGCTGGGTGCAAGAATGGCCATTTTGGGTGAAACTCATCGAAATAAGCCTGGACATATGGCGCAACTCTACATGGGCTATTTTCAATCGTTTCTGAACGTTGGATAGGGCCTGCGGATTCTGTCGGAGGGGAATAAAATTCATCGTCCGATTCTACCGAAGGTATGGAGCTTGTGCGGGGATTTGGAGGCCGATTTTGTTCCAATGGCCGGCCTCGTGAGTTTCGGGTATATAAACATTGAATTCCTCGCTGGAAGCACGCGCCGCAGGGAGACTGTCCGTCGCATTTTGACCGCCGTGAGCGACAATAGGTACACGCTTGAATTGCCCGGGAGTATTGTAGCTCTTTGGTTTTGTGATGAGTGCGGACATGCTGCCGTAGCGTGTCATTCCTGGAAAAGACGCGATCACAGAAGGAGCATTCGAAATGATCTGTTTGAAAGTGGGTTTTAGCATGTCGGGTCAGATGTTCTTTCCGTCGATAGCTTAGGCCACACCCGGGAAAGTGGCATTGGAAAGGGGGTTGTTGTGCTGTCATCGGAATCACAAATGGAGCTGAACAGAATGTACGGGAGGTTGTTTAAGCCTAAATGTTGGAATATTGACGATAGTATACTCCAGAATGTAAGATATGGCGATATACACTAGGCTGAATCCCGACAGTGAAGATGTGGGATAGCGATGGGATAGCGATGGGATCGCGGACGGGATAGAGCAGGGTGGTTTGAATACAAAAGGCTTGGCAGCAGGTCCTGGCTCGGGTAATTCCGTCAGCCCCGCCGATCTCCAGGGCTCCAGCGCTGAATGGTCAACCCCTAAGTATCCCCTGGCCTGTCCGGATTCGAAAAACGGCACCATCCCGCAGCATATCAATGTGTTTCTGCAAGTGCCGTGTTACGTCCTTATGGCTATCGGGGAGATCTTCTGAGTGACTACTGGGTCAGAGTTCTGCTATTTGCGAGCCCCAAGGAGCATGAAATCTATCGTGCAGGCATTATTTGTGGGAACGGCTTCGATCAGCTATGCATTGGGCATTGCGATCTCGCCGACTGCAAAAGATCCTAATATGACTATTTTCTACGGGTGTTTGACATGTGTACAACTTGCTATTACGGCTGGCTTTTGGTTGATGTTTCGGAAGTTGGACAAGGACATTATTGTTGATGTTTCTAAGGGTATACATACAGACAATAAATCCGTCAGTTTTGATTGAATACATTGGAAAATAGCCTTAACTTTACGGAGTTCGTTTGAAGTGTCTCAAGGGCCACATTTACCAATGCAATGATCATTCTACACATAGTCCCATCGTCGGCGTGACTGTAAACTTCGGTGGGGTTTAAACTTATCCAGTGCTTCTCATACAGTAACAGTGACTCAGCACGATTCAAGCCCAAAAAGTATCATTGCAATGCCTTCTGCAATCGGGAAGAAAGCCCTTTTTCTGGGTGCAGGCTTTGTCTGTGAGCCCGCCGTCCAAGCGCTCTCCGAAGCGGGCGTCAAGGTCACCGTAGCCTGCCGCACTCTAGGTGCCGCCCAGGCCCTCACCGCAAACTACAAGTCTACCGCAGCTATAGCCCTCGATGTAGTCAACGAGCCGGAGAACCTCAGCGCGGCCATCTCCCAAACAGATATCGTCATCTCCCTCATCCCCTACGTCCACCACGCCCTAGTTGTCTCAGCCGCCATCAAATACAGCAAACCAGTCGTGACAACGAGCTACATCTCGCCCGCCCTCTGGGCACTCGACGACCAAGCCAAGGCCGCAGGCATAACAGTCCTCAACGAGATCGGTCTCGACCCTGGCATCGACCACCTTTACGCCGTAAAGACAATTGACGACATCCACAAAGCAGGCGGACAAGTGAAAGCCTTCACGAGCTACTGTGGTGCTATCCCTGCTCCAGAGAACTCCGACAACCCGCTGGGCTACAAGTTCTCCTGGAGTCCTCGAGGAGGTCTCAATGCCCTTCTCAACTCCGCACAATGGTACCGCGATAACGACATCGCAACCGTGGACGGGAAGAATCTGATGGCTGCTGCCTCACCACAGCGCATTTTCCCGGGTTTCAACCTGGTTGGATACCCCAGCCGAGACTCAGTCGGGTTCCGCGATTTTTATAACATCCCCGAAGCACACACCGTCTTTCGGGGAACCCTACGATATGCCGGGTTCCCTGAGATAATTCGCGCGTTGGTGGCCATCGGGTACTTCTCGCAGGAGCGAGTGGCTGTGCTGGAGAGGTTGGGTACAACTTGGGTGCAATTGACTATTTCCCTACTTGGACTTTCGGAGTCCTCGTCGCCGAAGGAGGTTGAAAATGTAGTTAGGCAGAAAATTGAGGCGTTCGTCACGGACAAAGACGATGTCGATCGTGTATTGTCAGGTCTACGGTGGATTGGTCTCTTTGATCCCACTCCTGTTAGTGGATATGGTGCACCTCTTGACGCGCTTTGTGCTGTGCTGGAGACCCGAATGGCCTACCAGCCTGGAGAACGAGATATGATTGTGTTGCAGCACATCTTTGATATCGAACATGCGGATGGCTCAGTGGAAAAGAGATCGAGTACTCTAGTAGAATATGGGGAGCCTCTTGGTCCGGGGTCTCGTAGTGCGATGGCGAAACTTGTGGGACTTCCCTGTGCCGTAGGGGTTCTGGCTGTGTTGGAGGGACGCATTCCGGCGACGGGTATGGTGGCGCCTTGGTCGAGTGCGGAAATTGCCAGGCTGTTGCGGGACAAACTAAAAAATAAATTTAGCATTGAGCTGAAGGAGCGGGTTATCACATGAGTCGTAGTGTGATACTCAGTAACTGTGCCATTCGATTCCTTTCTATAGGTGAAACTTAGACATGACTTTTCATAAAAAATACGCGAGGAAGGATAACTGCATAAATTACTGCCTGGCAATATCCATTATCCAATAAGGGAGTTATTTCACGGGTCTTACCTAGGTAGTCGCCCGTAAGCAGGTAGATCTATAGCCGTACCTCAATGTGAGAGATACATCCATAGATATGTACATCCATGGATGTAATGGATATAGGACGTTGAAACTCCACCCATTAACTATACCCTACGGAGCGGCCCGGTCGCTCTTTCCCCATACTCCTTTCCTCCCTTACCTCTTTCCCTCTCGCACTCCATCCTTCCCATGACGGCATACCCGTCAAGTTCCAGTGAGGTTGGAGATAACTTTGTTCTCACCCGCTACCTGAGCAGTACCGAGATTCCAGCCGCAGAAAACTCGTTCATCATGTTGGAGTACTCAGTACCCGATCCTGAAACCCCCAATCCCAAGAAATCCACTCTCAAACTGTCTAAATCCACTTCCACCACCTCGGAACACCAGACGGGCAGATTTGCAAATGTCCCTCGTGCAAAATCACCCGGCTCAGCCAAGTCAGGCCAGTCAACATCAAGTGTGACCTACAATTCTCGGATGTACTGCAGTGAGCTGGAAGCAGGAGGCATACTTGAATCCGATGATCGACTAACTGAATCCGAAACAATACTCAACATCCTGGAGGACCAGAACAAAGGGCTACAGGCCCTTTCATCGGACACAAGTGACATGTTTGATCAATGTCTACGTGTGCCAGTAAATGCAGCCACAATTTAAACAATCATCGTTCCGCCCCTCATCAATCTGTGTAGCATTATACTCGATTCAAAAACACATGCCGCGGTCGAAGCGCAGTTTGTGAGCCAATGCGTTATCCATGGATCCCTTTGCAATTCCGACCACGCAACAAGTCCCCCAAAAAAATTCCATCGCCCCGTATTGAGCACTAAAATAGAAGGGAAAAGGTCTCCAATGCCACGTATATATCTCTACATGCTCTTGAACCAAACTTGCAAAAAGGCCAACCAAAGAAAAAATAATATGCGCATTTCATTGTCTATCATCCTGGCTATTTCGTAGATTTCGTAAACCACCCAAACCAACTCTACAACCTGAAAATGCCTTTCAGCGGCCACCATTCGATGGGCCGTCCTCCCCAAGACACCCGTACAGCTCGGCTGAGAGATAAAACGTATTGGACCGCGTACCATCCAACTTCTCCTTCATACTCACCCAGCTATGGATGCCACGACCAGCCTCCAACGTCCGGCGCTGCACAGCGCTGATAGCGTTTCTATACCTCTCTCGGTAGAGCCGAGGCGCAGAAATAGCATCCATATACGTTTCGATGCGTTGCTGCGCTTCAGCGTCATTTGCAGTGTAGCTGTCCATTGGATAGAGGACCGTACGGGCCGCCGGCCTGGATGGATCTTTGTTCTTGAAATGGAAACAGGATAGTCCCGGTTTCCCCAGGTACGGCCCAAGCGATCCACCCGCCATAATTGAGTAGAAGAGCTCGATAGCATGGATGCTGGAATTGGGATCCATTTTGACATGCTTTTGCGCGATTTGCGTTGCAGAGGCGCCACGGTGTGCAACGTATACCTTGACTTCGGCGTCTTCTGGGTTCGGCGACAGGCCAAGCGAGAAGTAGATGGGATAGTCGTCGCCAGTCATGATGTTCTCCAATAATTTCCACGAGTTGGCCAGTCCCAAGCGCTCCAGAGCCTCTCGGGTGACATTGAAAGCGTTTTGACGCCCGGTGGCTAGTGGATTCAGGTATATCTTCCACTTCTCCAGCGTATTTGAGGTAGCGAAGCTGTGCCATGAGGCTAGGTTACCCTCGGCGGCTGAGGGGAGAAACAGATCTCGAACGAGGTTCAGGCGGTCCAGGGATACCTTTGTGGGGCCGTACTCTGTCGCGATGTCGTCGGTCAAGCGTGAGGTTCTCTCTTGCAGGGCAGCTAGGCTGCTTTCCTCGGGCTGAGCTTCAATTAAGAATCGCAGCTCAGATGCTCCAGTCGCTTGGGATAGAGCCAATGAATACTCAAAAGGTGAGTGGTCATTGCTCACGTCGGAAACCCAGGCTGATGTGTTCAACTTCTGTGGGATGACATTTTGACACCATTCACCCCCGGAAAACCTCAAGGCGTGCAACAGCTTCTCTCGCGTGACATCGTCTTGTCCAATGGCTTTAGAAAGACGTGTAATTTGCCGATTGGCCTCGCTAATATAGTTGTCTCTGATCGCTTGGTTTATGGGAGCTGGAGCAGGAGCAGAAGCCATAGACGTGGTAGGCTTGATTGCAGTTGTCGTGTATTGGTGTTGGTGGGTCAATTGGTGACTTTGCAGGTACGGCCAGGCGTCTGGCTTGTTCTGGTCTAGGAGAGCCATATCTGGTGCAAAGTTGTGACTGTTAATGTTCTTGTCCTCTAGGATAGGCGGTATATACCCAAAGTATATATTTTGCTGAAGGTGGGGCTCATATAAGGTTGGACTGCTCTCTGAACTTATTCTGAAATGCGGTGTAGACATATGACTTGTGATTTCAAACTACCTGTAACTCTGAAATCCTCTTCAGGCCGTTAGCAGAGAACTTCCAAGTATATAGAGTTTCAAGGAATGAGATAAGCGCTTGCCAGGTGCATATAAGACTGCCGCCGTTAGCATAAAAATACAGGAAATCTTTACTACATAGCCAATTATTCTACTAATCCGATACAAAGGACACATTCACCTGTTGTACCACGTGGAAGACCCTAAAGGGCAATAGGTACGTTGCGGAGAATCATAATATCAACCCCACTAGCAGACCATTGGCGGAACAAGATAAAAATGTAATTTATATGAAAATTCAACAATGTGATTGCGCAATATTTTACATTGATTTACATCCTAGTGTTCCTTTAGTGCCTAATCTTTCGCCCCTAAGCTAGCACTAGTACGTAGGACGTTCTGATTAGGAATATGGCGGGACCTCGGCCCATTCCATCACTGCGACATGCAGAAGGCCAGATTGGTATATTGCTTTACCGTTTTAAGGTGACGAATCGTCATTTTGATACTACATATGCAGGGGAAAGAATAAATTACGGACTGTGGAGTACATAAGTAGTTGGGTGTAATCTGCACGTATGCGGAGTATATGCATGTTATATATTAAAAAATAGTATACAGAGCACGGAGTAGTGCTTATGTGGTTATTTACATGCAAATGTCAAACCATCTACTGTATCAAAATGACATACCCTTACTAAAACTTGCCTAGCTCGGAATCAGGGTAGTAGCGAAAAGAATATGAAACCCCCCCTCTTAGTAGGTCGTAAGTACCAATCTTAGATAACCACTCATTATGTCGATATTGAGAATTACGCTTTAGATCTGGGACTAATTAATCCCTTTTCTTGTCCAATTCGGCCCTCTTCCAAGAGACCATCCATTGCAATCTTCCAACGGCCAGTGATTTATGTGTATATGTTTGACATCGTGGCTAAATCAATACAATGGAAGGCATGAACCCTGTTGCGGCCATTGTACAGCCAACCGCCTTGAAGCCCCCTGTCTTCGTGGGATTGGCGAGCGCTCTATGTGCACTTTCTGGCAGCCTCATTGCAATCCGGCTTTGGACCAATTTCAACCACCTTCGAAAGCTCTATATTGATGACTGTACGTATAGCCTTTCTGGTTCCAGTGGAAGTGTCCATGGCTAGCCAAGCTTACCTTGGCAGACTTAAGCGTTCTCGCGCTTTTGTTCCTGATATGGAATTCTGTCACCTTCTCCCTACTGTTTGATGGTACGTGTTTTATCTATCTTGATGTGAGCCCACACATGAAGGAACTGACCAAGTTCAAAATAGTCTTGAACTCGAACCCTGACGATGTAACAATTGAACACCTTACAAGGGTATGGCCACGATAACTTCTATACAGGTTATCCCCTTTCATCAGGCGCTGTTTGCTAATATTCCCCTCGCAGCTTGTTGCGGTTGGAATCACCTCGGGCAACAGTTCAATTTACAGTGCGAAGTTGCCTCTGCTTTTCATGCTCATCCGAATCTTTGGAGTCAAGCATTGGTTGCGCTGGACCTGTATATTTCTTATCGTCGTTGGGACTCTGGGCGGCGTGATCACACTGTTGTATGCTGGCATCTCCTGCAGCCCGGATCTTCACGAGCCAACCCCGCCATTCTTGTTCTCATGCATCAGCGCCCTCACAGACGCGACCATTGCCCGTGGGTCTATATCGCTGGCCATCGATGTTATTGCATTCATCCTCCCGATTCCAGTTATCGTGAATCTTAATATGCCACTTCGTAGGAAGATTGGAGTGGCATTTGCCTTTGCCACGGGCCTTCTGTAAGCTCGGCTATTTCTTCCCTATTGACTCGAGCGAATTTTCTGACCGCAATCCTGCAATAACGCCATTGCAGCTAGCGCATTGGGGTTGTATTTTCAGGAAGCACAGTCCACGGAATCTTCTACCAACTTTGCCAATGCTTTGCTTGTCACGTAAGTTTGTCAACCTCATCACCGCCCCCGGCCCCAACCCCAACCCCCTGCGAGCCTCTCACTGACAATCCCACAACTAGTGTAATTGAAAGCGCTGTCGTCCTCATGGTCAGCTGCACGCCTGCCATTCATGTATTCTGGACCAAGCATGCAGGATTTTTGCGCAGCCGCTTTGGACTGCTAACCTCATCACACACCAAGTCCAAGCTTTCGGAATCCACAACTAATCTGGGAGGAACCAGTACCTCAAACTCGGATCACACACAGGTCCGCGCACATGAATACGTTGAACTAGACGAGTTGGCGGATATGGGGAAGCCACCGGACGAGCGTAAAGTATTGAGGGTCCAACAATACGTGTAAGATATTATGTATTTTGAAACGTCTAGTGTGTTTAGTTTAGTGTTAGATCATCTTGTTCTAAGGGGGGACTGGCTGTCGTACTGTCTTACCTCTCTTCAGTATAGAAACAACGCGATCTACAATGTACATGTCAAGTATTACAGAAACCCAGCAGGTCCGGATCCGACAATCGATGTTTAGCTACGATCCTCCACATGTGACGATCGACGATGCACGACCCGCTTTCCTTTACCCACTGTTTCAACGCCCTCGGATCCTTTGAGCTTTGAACCGCTAATCAATAATTTCCGCTCCACCCAATTAATGAGACTTCTTTTACATCTGGCATCGAATAGCCCAATGGAAAACCACGTGGACTATTACATTGATCATTTGGGGTGGGGCGTCTTCAATGTCCTCAGCTACAACAACTAGTTGGTAAGGTTACATATTACTCCGTACAGAATAGGAGAGACATTGATGTAGCTAGTTCCTTCTAATTAAAATTAAACCTTAATCAGCACAGTATTTCACGCCTGCGGTAAAGCTTAGTATGCCCACTGTTTAAGACAAGGATGATACTACTAGTAGAGGTGTATTAAAATTAGTGTGCAAAAAGACCGGGCAACATTCGTATCCCCAACAATTTGGCAGATAACAGGCACCACTTAGGTACCTACAACATACCTATGTAGGTAACTAACTAGTTAGGTACTTTGTATGTTGTAGTTCCCAGGTTCACCGGAGTGTCTCTGAATTTGGAAGGTGGTCCGGGAAGACGGGTAGTGCCCATGTGGTTTATCTACATCCCCCACTTGCCCGATATTCCAACGGTCTTTTACGCACATCCTCATCCAATGAATATCCTGATGACCTTAAGCTATTCAAAATACCCCGGACTGTACGGAGATGAAAGGATTACGTGGCGTCTTGCACTGAACCCCTGTATGAGTTTTCAACAATCAATTGCGCCAATTTCCCTATACAATGTCAAACTACGTACTTACTAGGATTCTAAAACGCTCACAAAAATAGGCACTGGAGCCATGATTGTCTGATTGTCTGATTACCTGATTACCTTTGTTTTCTCTTCTCTCCACAACCCATTCAGGGTAGTTAAACCTACCTCTGTCGCCGACACTCTAGATCTGGTTATTCAGTCTTCCAATTTCAACCATGCATCTAGCGACATTCATAGCCCTCGTCGGGCTGCTAGTAGGCGTTTATATTGTCACACGACGTAAATCAACATCATCTTTGCCCCTTCCGCCAGGTCCCAAGCCATTGCCGATAATTGGCAATGTCCACCAAGCTCCCAAGTCCCACGGCTGGCAGACATATCGCGAATGGAGTAAACAGTATGGACCCATTGTTCATGTCAACATGCTTGGACAGCCCGTCATTATTTTGTCTACATCTGAAGTAGCTCATCAACTGCTAGCGAAGCGTGGAGCGATATTTTCAGACAGACCTCGTCTTTTTGTAAGGCCCCACTCACCTCGACTTGGATGTGCAACAATGAGCTAATATGAAATTGCAGTTAGCAACGGAGTTGGCCTTGAAAGGACTCAATATCCTCATGATGAATTACACCGATCAATTCCGACAACATCAGAGGCTACAGGTCTCGGTGTTAAACGCGACGCCGGCAGCCGCCTATCTCCCCTTCCAGACTCTGGAATCACAGCAATTGATGCAAGACCTCCTAGAGAACGCGGGCGGTGCTAGTGCTGAGGTTCAAGGACATTTCCAGCGCGCTGTCGCTAGCATCATCCATACGTTGCTGTATGGCTTCCGCGTCAAAGACCCCAACGACCCAGTACTTCGCACCGTTGTTAAACTCAACGAGGAGTTCTCTGAGTTTATCCAGGTTGGCGCACACATTGTTGACCAGTTCCCTGTTCTTAATAATCTGCCCAGCTTTTTAGCTCCATGGCAGGCAAAGGCTGAGAACCACTACACGACCAAGTATGATCTGCGCGACGAGAACTTCCGGCGGGGCCAGGAGTCAGATGCATGGAATATATCAAAGCATCTCAAAAAGACCGTCGAAAAGGATAACCTCGATATGCCATTGAACGAGCTAGCCTTTGAGCTTGGTACCATGATCGACGCCGCGCTGGACGGCACGACGGACAGCTTGATCTGGTTTGTGGTGGCTTGCATCACCCAAGATCAAGGCTTTGTCGCTAAGGCACGCAAGGAGCTGGATGCTGTCGTCAGGCACGACCGACTCCCAGGCCCAGATGATAAACCCAACCTGCCGTACATCACCGCGATTGTCGAAGAGATATTCCGTTGGCGACCCGCTGGCCCCGAGGGCGTCCCTCACTTGAACAAGGAAGAGTCCACTTACAATGGATACACCATTCCCAAAGGATCTGTTATTATACCCAACGTTTGGACAATTTCCCGAGAAGAGGCCGTGTTCGGGGCGGATCCCGATGATTTCATACCGGATCGTTGGCTCGGTGAGGACGGCAAAACCCTCAAGGATCTTCCTGCTGCTGCCTTCGGCTATGGAAGGCGGGCCTGTCCTGGACGGTATTTTGCCCGCAATGTTATCTGGATCGTCGTCGCACAGCTGCTATGGTCATTTGACATCAAGGCTGGCTTGTCTGAGGAAACCGGCGAGCCGATCGTCGTTGACCCACTTGCATGCACCTACGGTCTCGTTATGCGGGCCCTGCCTTTCAAGGCTTCGTTTAATCCGCGTGGGCCTTGGGTGCGTGAGGTGATCACCAAAAATGGTGACACTTATAGCAAGGATCATCTGGCCATGCTTAACCAAATTGGGGCGGAGTTATCTAAGCTGTAGTGGACCCCTGTTCCATGTCTCACTCTCTCATTATACACAAGTGTACTTTGTACGATTATCTATGAAGGGGCAACATATTGAGCAATTTGGGACAATTTGAATATGGCGAACTACAATATGTACAAAACATCTACGCTAACAGTGCCAATATTCCACTGTGAACCTTTAACTTACATGATAACCTTGGAAGATAATAACTAGTTAGCTAGAATAACATCACAATACTCCGTACTTTCGTGATGGAATATAACCCCTATCCAAGCGGACTAATATCGGCGTATTACGTGTGGTTGTCTCAAGTGACATACGTACCCCGGTATGTACGGAGTTACATGTACTGATACTAACGTGACACGTCTTTTTCCCTCCACTTTTACCCTGACTTAGCGCTATAATCCTAGCTCGGCGCTAGGAAAGCTTTAATATAGTACTCCGCACTCCGTACGGAGTGCGGAGTAGGCGGTTTTGTATCATGCACATGTGAGGAACCGGTAAGCACTACTGCATGGTCCATATTCCTGATCAGTGCATTCGTAGTCCTAGCTCATATTGCTTTCTTCACCATATCTGCAGCCACTCTATTGGCCGTTGGCCACTAGCAGCGCGATGTGGCGACATGCCAAGGTGCGAAGGAATATTTTGATGCCCAAGATGGTGCTTGGTTTCGTCTCAGTTAAAAGAATATGAACTATGCTGAGCTAAGGTAGCATGGACTGTGTCGAATTGATTGCAAACTCGATGCTATTCCCATATTGCACAGCAAGTTATGATGTTTCCTGTCAGTGAAATATCCACGATACTATACGGCAACTCTAGTACAATCTTCAAGAACTCTCAAGATGATTCGTCGTCGTCCTACACGGTTAACTTGACTCTCGCGGTTATTTTCTTTGTTTGCCTACGATTAGTGATATCGAAGGTACGTATGCACCATATTGCAATAATGTATGAAGATTCGTGTGCTCACATTCTATAGACACAGTCTACCTCACCACCCTGCGAGAGAATAATCGAAGAGGCAGAACGGACAAACCGTCACAATGGACATGAAAACGCCGGCTTCCTATCCAAAGAGGCAGGATTTTCACCTCTCCGAACAATGAAGGAACTTCCGCCTTCCCATGCAGCATGGGACCAACTTGTTGCCGACCTACCTCACCTGATCCAAACCCAGACCGTCCGAGATGCTGTCACCAAGATTCCACTACTTGATGCATCCCCCGAAACTTTACCCGACATTTACCTCCAACGGGCCGCCACCATCCTCGGGATGACAGCCCACGTGTTTGTCCGCATGGAAGGAAGCGAGCCTCTCACATTAAAATACAACGGCCATAGCGATATCCTGCCACCATCTCTTGAGATCCCGTGGACGGTAGTGTGCAGACGTCTTGGACGACCAGCCCCGGCTCTCACCTATGTGGACGGGGTGGTGGCCAATTTCACATCAGCCAGTTCATCACACGGTGGTGTGACACTTGAGAACTTGGAGTTACTCGTTCCAACTCTCGGTACCAAAGAAGAGCACACATTCATTGGCATAATGATTGAAATAAATGCCAAGACGATACCGATTCTCCATCAAATTATCGAAGCCCAGAGATCTGTCTTGGCGAACGATCCCTCCTCGCTCAAACACGCAATACGAAGTCTCCATTCACTCATCAGACAAATCACCCGGATTCTCAGTAAGCTCAATGCGAGCCGAGCCTACAAGACCCATATCGATCCCGTCTTGTGGACGCTCACCGTAGGGAATTTAGGAATCCCTTGGGTGAAAGGCATGGTTGGAGCAGCAGGTACAGCACATCCATTCTTTCACATGATGGATGAATTTACCGGACGATTTGAATATCTCACTGGTATCGGCCAAGAAGCGCAAATTGTTCGAGCGACATATCCAATTCATTGGCGGCAGTTTCTCAAGGCCATGATGGAAGTGTCAGTCTCGGAATACGTTGCTGTGTCCAAGGATAGAGAGTTAATGGGCCTCTGGAGAACCTTTACATCCTCATATCACGGCAATGACGGTTTACTAGGATTCCATCGGCGAAAGGTGTTCGGATTTCTCGCTGTCTCGTTCAGAATTGGACGAAGCACAACGATCAATGGTCTGGGTCACAAGCGCAGGGCAGAGCCATGGCATGAGGTTGATCAAGAATTGGAAAAGGCGCGTCTGGAACGCAGTTGTCTCGACCCAGATGAACTCAATCCGGATACTGAACCCAGCTCGAACAAAGTCTTTGTATCCGAGCTCATCAAACATAACTTGGATGAATCTGGTTATTGGTTCTCGGCCAAGGGTAGTGTATACGACGCAAGCACATTTATGCAAAATCATCCGGGAGGGGATACTGTTATTGCGTTGTGCAGCGGGCAAGACATTACCGACAGCTTGAAGGCAGTCGGTCATTTGACAAACTCTTCGATTCGCAATAAACTGGAAACCTATCGGATAGGGACACTAGAAAAGCCGAAATTTACTTCTTCCCAAACAAAAGAGGTTTACCTGGCCGCCGTTGAACTTGGTCAAAAGGCAGCTGAAATGGAAAACGTGCATCGGAGGAATTTCCAGTTGTTGGATGGGAAACTCACCATTCTGGATAAGCCAGGGGTTCTCACGCCTAAGAAAGCACGACATCTGCTTGATGCAAAGAATAGACTTCAGGACGAGCATGTGCCGGCATTGGCGATCCTTCTGGATGTCCTACTCGAGAGTGTCGCGGTGCTGGACGTGAAGCTTGACCTTAGTGCCACTCGTGCACGAATGGTCGGTCTTCTTTCCCCAGGAACAGGCCCGGGCACTGCAGCCCGTTTCTTGGACTATAGAATGGCGCTAGACACGCTGCGGAAAGACTTGAGTCGGTTGACTGAAGTAAAAGAGCTTGTTGCGATAATCCTTGGAACCTTTGAAGACGCTGGTTTCACATATTCTGAACAAAGTCGGCTTGAATATATTGTGGGCACGTTGAATAGAGTAGCAAGTCACTTGGTAGTGCTTGCTGGGAAATGAGTTTACACATATCTTTATAGGATCTTTATAGAAGTTAGAGGTGAACCTGATGGATTACTCACTTCCTTACTCCCGGCTATCTTTCGACTTGTCCATTAAACCTTTAGCATAAAGTAGAAGAATAGTCGGCCGCTTATGGCCTTGTCGTCTTTTTTGTGGTCTTTCTGATAGTCTTTTGGCGGTACTTAGGTGTTCTTTTAGATGTCTTTCTCAGATGCCTTTAGTATGACCTTTGGTGAGAACAAACTTATCCTCTACCCTAACTTCCACAGGCTGGTAATTGCTATCTCAAGGTGTTGACAGATTTGGTACATCAGAGGCAGTAAATGGCGGTCTACACGATGTATATACCCGTAAACATCGTGGCAAAACAAAGCAACGGGGTTCCATCCAACACCACCGCTCCATCTTGGATTTCCTCAATAGACATCACTTAAAGACGACTAGCTATATCTAAATTATTTAAACCAGCATCCCTATTCAACGTCCCCATCATAGCCATGGCGACCTCTACCCCGTCACTAAAGAACAACATCGCCTTCCTCCACACAATGCTATTGATGAAGCCAAACAGCCCAGGAGAAGCAGTCCAAGCGGTCTGGCAGACAATTGTATCTCAAATGGTCCGCTCCTTCCGATGGTTACAAATGGGGTATCAAAGTTCCAATATTAGCCAATAATAACATGCCCGATGGTACCGTCATCCAAGTTATTCAGGTGGTCCAGATACCTGCAGTCACATTTGAGTGGATCGAACACCCAATCTTCATACAGTAGTATTATGCAAGCGTCCATCTAGCGACAGCGACACTCTGTTAGATTGGGATGATACCATGCAGAACCATTTCCTTCATCACCTCTCGCTAAACTCGAACTCTTCGGGAACGGAAAGACTGTTTGGCGCTCATGCTATTGGCAAGAAAGTGAGGTTCTATCGATTTGATGGGAAATCACATCCAGATCAAAGATTGGCTCAGCTTCACCAGGATACGTTTGATTTGGAGAAGGCGAATGGATCTGCACAGGTCGAGGGTATGATGAATTATATTAAGACAAATGCGTGGCAGTGGGTTACCGAATAAGTGGCTTTGGGGCATTGTCCTGGCGCGTGGGAGCTTTGCTGCATCCTTCACATCTATTATTCACTCCGACGTCTATTTCCAACAGAAATGGAGCTATAGGATATAAATATATTGTGTTGAATAGTTATATGAACAATCCGACCAGAAGGAACTTGGATTCGGCGGCAGATGAGTATCGTCCTATGTGTTCTTTTGGTTGTAATTTGAAACGGGGGGACTTGAGGTTTAAAGATAGTCCAACTTGGTTATGCTACCATCCTATGTTCTGTGAGGGCAAAAGGCTATGTAGATTGGCAGTGTAGATGTGGTGCCCATCTTAATAAGAAGTGTCGAGACGTTACGAGCTTTGAGCGGAGAAAGGAGCACTCTAGGGCTCCTCCGGTCACCCGAAATTTTAAGCACAAGATCCTGACATGCCTCTCGAGGTAATTATACAATTCACTTCAAGTTGCGAGTAGCACAGCTGGAAATCACAACTCCTCTATTCTAAATGGAAAATCCAAGCCACAGTAAAATCCGAAGAAATAAAGTGCATTATACTGATATCATTCTTCACGTAACTGACCTGGTGATTATTCCATACTCTATAGACAACCATGCTCGATCTGGTATTTGCGAGGGTCAAGGGTGGGCAATGCGAGAAAACAATCCGTGGATGTATGCCACGGATTCAAGGACGGGTAGGGAGAGAGGAAAGGTATGTACATTTCATGAATGCATGCTGGAAGACAAACCACAAAACTGCGCACACGGGGTTGGGAAAGGGGAAAAGCAGCTGGGGGAGAAGTGGCCGAGAGGAAGCAAAAGAAAAGAGGCGAAGAGGCGTCAAAGTAAACGGCGGGAGTTGCTTTGGGCGTTACTCCCGGCCCCCGAATCAATGGTCTCCTACCGCGGAGATGAAGATGTGCTCTTGGTAGAACAGAGGATATAACAATGAAATCTAAAGAAAACATTGGATATAAAGGTTGTCCGAGGCCATTCAAGATAGCCTCGGGGATCCCACAAGGTACGGGACCAATGTTCCACTGCCGACGACGCACACGTTTTCTTCCAATGCAACCAAGAGATAAATCACAACAGCCAGTCCCAGTGGCACAGCATGCTTGATGAATGTGTCAACAGTGATGATGGAAATGGTGACACCATCTTCCGATAATAAAAAAAAGCTCAGATCCGTTGAACGCCGCCCAGAAAGAAAACCCCATGACCAACTTAACATGCAGGCTCCGGCTGTAACCTCCCAAGGGCGGGCCCAAGAGATGCACACAGCCGAATAAATAGACAGGGGAAAAGGAGACGCAGGAATATGTGGCGAGCACTGATCACTATGGCATCAGAGTCAAGATCTATGGCGAGGCCCAGCCACCAGCCACATCCACCCATTCGTTCAGACAGCTGCCTTGCTTGCCCTCGACATCGACAATGTCAGTATCGCAGCGGCATCGGCAACCGACACCGTTCTCCTTGACTTGGTCAGGGTTCGCCCAGTACTCGTCTTCCTCGATCCGTTTCTTCTCGTCATCGGTAGTCTTCTCGAGGTAGGGGATACGGGTGAGTTGGCGGGCCGGAGCGTTGGCCGGGCAATGCTGAATGGTGGTGTGTCGGTAGCCAAAGTCACGGAAGTAATGAATATCGCTAGGCGCGAGGAGAGCACCGGCGGCGAGAGAGTGAATAGGAGCATCACCCCACTAGTACAGTCAGCACAGATTCCCTGGCAAAGTTTGAAGACATATAACATACCCGCTCATTCCAAAATCCTCCACTTCTGTCCATCATGGTGAAGAAGTCCTCATACTCCTTGCTGCGGAACCAATCAAGACGGGCAATCTCGAAGTTGCTCCAGAAGTGGCACATGTTGTAGCTCTCGCCTTCCATGGCCTCTGGGTCCACGTCCTTCAGATTGTTGTCACCGGGGTCGGTCTGCAGAATCTCATCTGGCAGTTTATCCTGCTTGTTCTCCTCGGGAGTCTCTGGTTGCTCTGGCTGCTCTAGGAACATCTCCCACAGACCCTTAGACTTGAGGTTGTTCTTGCGCTTGTAAGCAGCCGCATAACGGAAGATGTTGGGGACAGTCTCGCGAAGCTCTTTCACTGCAATTGTGAAGCCGTAGGTCTTGTTTGCCTCGGCCATCTTGAGGAATGGATCACTAAAAGTCAAAGTCAGCAAATTGACCAGAAAGACATGCCACAGTAGGTATCTTACTAAGTGATGTCGCAGAAGTACTTGATCTCGGGCTCCAAACGCCAGTACCACTCGTACTTCATCAGGAGAGGGTGCTTGTAGAAGTGTCTATCACAGAGTTAGCTTTGTAACCACGTCTCCTAAATCTGACATTGACGACTGACCCTGAGTAGAATCGGCACATGTGGTGGTAGCTTTCCATTCCACCGTACATGATGGCAGCATCACCCTGCTTCTTGATTCCCTCCTTGGCAACCTCATGGTCAACCCAATCGGGGAATCCCCACATGCTGTTGTCAATCTTGCCGAATTCAACCTCCGCGCTGGTGTAGTTCTTCACCGTTGCCTTGAATTCCTCGTCGAAGTCACCATCGTTGAGGAAAACATAGGGGTAGTGCCACCACCGGTTGAAGTGTCTCTCAATCGACTTGAGAGACTGGATCACGCCATCCAACTCCTTATTTCTAGCAAGGACGACGAAGGCGGCATTGGCGCGGGGAGCCTTTGCGATTTGATCGGGCTCAATAGGCATACAGCCCGTAGCAAAGACTTTGTCATGCTTTTCGCTGATTTTTCTATAAAGCGCAGGAGGTTAGTCATCACACACACACCACTGGTTGAGAGGGCGATACGAACCGGATAGAAGGCGGAGTGCCCGCTGGAATTAAGATCCCCCCAGGAGAGGCAGGGTGTCGGACAAAGAGAAGCAGAATAAGCACAATTACAAGGCATGGAAATAGTAAAACAAGACCCAGGGGTATAGAAATAGATGAGTTGCCCTTTAGGCGAATCCTCCGCCGGAAAAAGGCGAATCTAGGATGGAGGCGGCCTTTCTCGCTGGGAGCATCTTCCAACGGCAGACTCGGCGCACTGGGCAGCCGTTTCGTGATGCGTTGGATGAAGCTCATGAGTGCGATTGTGGTGAGATCACCCGAATAATGGTAGAGGTCAGCTGTCAAGCCCAAGCGACAGCACGCGGTCGTTAGGGAGATAGCGGAGAAATTGTGTCGGAGGTGTGATCAGAAGAGAACTGCGTCCTGGACGGGGAAAAAAAGAGGTGAGCACACGATCAAACGGAATTCGGATCGTATGGCTCACAGGAAGATCGGAAAGTCAAGAGATCTCGAGAAGTGACAATGGAGAAAATGACAGCAAAACGAGTGGCCGGAGGAATGCCTCCTTTCGTCCCCCAACTTTCTCAGTCCCACGGTAAATAAATGGGGAGAGCGTCGGGAGTAACGCGGGCAACTGTGAACAGCAAGGTACACAGAGGAGAGATCGGGGACATCAAAACAGGATGAGGATGATGGGAGAGAGAAGACGGGATGGGGAATTGGAAGATGGGATGGGTTCCAAAGGTTGCTTGCGCCTCCCTGGTCTTGGCGAAGTCCGGTGGCCTCTCGATGGTCACCCTAAGACGGTTATTTTACCCCTAGTTACTATTGAGTGGCGCTATAACCAGTATTGTATGGTATTGCATTGTAATCATTTTTCCTTTTTGTGCGTACTGGGCCCAGTGCTTCTGGCCTCTTTGACATTTCAAAGATATATTGTTGTATCCTTCAAATATTTACCTCCTTTACTTCTTTTTTTTTCAAGTGTTGCCCACGGGTATATCCTCTACATGTGGGGCTTACGTGGACTTGATGCTCTTGTCCCCTTTGTTCTTTTACCGGAACCGTGATTGGCTTCTCATGGCGTGGTCTACCTAAGGGGGCCAGGTGATTTTAAACGGTAGTGCCACTTGTATTAGCCCCCCAAGCTAACCAAGAAAGCTTCTGTGCGATCATTTTGATCCCATCTGCTGGGACTATGCTTGTGCTCGTGTACTTTACAATGTGTACAAACTCTTGTACCTGGATCCCCAAAGAATATCTGATGGTACGGCTTATTGTACCTAGCCCACTTGATCCACCATTGTTCGGCCCTACGGGGCAATGTCACATATAATATACACTATAGGCGATGAGTACGGGCATGGATGCTTGGCTTTTCTAGAATGTATCAGTTGGTTAAAATGGTCCTCATTCCAAAATTGACCCGGATAACCTCAATCAGAGCCCTCCTAGGATGACTTGTCTCACTTGTCTCTATGTAGCCAATACAATCTGTAGAATTAGCGCATGTCGATCGAGGGCCCAAACTTTCTCTGGCCGTTAGATCCGAAAGTAGTGTCTGTGATGATTCTTGGGGACGGCTGACCCTGTTATCTGTTCGCATTCAGCCTCTTATATGTGCCTATTATTGAGTCGTCTAAGTACCTGATACATGATATTTCATATTAGTTGGAGCGTCTACACAGGTATTGGGTACATACTACGTGTCATCCCCCATTCAGGGTCCTTCCAATCTCATACATAAGATCTACATACACGTGATGTAAATACGGTATTGTATTTTATGTAATTCGCTTTTCAATTAAATTTGTAAATTTGCAAATTGCAAATTGCAAATTTCATTATCGTCGATGGGGTTCCAACTAGGGTCTGGACCCAGGCCACGGCTCAAGTTTTCATATTGAACACATATACTCCGTACGGAGTATAATGTTGTTATCTCTCCTATATGTTCTATATCACCTCCTATATATCACTTCACCTACTTCCCCTATATTTTACCTACCACTCATGCAGGACCGTACATATATACCGGTGTACATAGTACCTACATAGGACTACATATTCAAAGTTTCTTTGCCCGTGTGCGTGGTTACCCCTAGGGAAAACAGACTTCCAAGAGCCAAAATATATTCTAGTTACAATATATCACTACTTGCATATCAAAGTCATCTAATTTCCCATGCACATTGTAGATCCTAACTTGCCAGTTGAAAAGCCGAAGGGTCAAAAGGCTTGGTTCCAGCCAAGATCATCCCCCGTCATCCCCCCATCATCACAACTCCGCATGACAATAAACTATATGGAGTCACCACCGTGGGGTTCCCCCTTTTTTTCTTTTCTTCCCTTCTACTAAACCTCACCTGGGCAACATGAATACAGTGCTGACAAGGCCCTCATTCTCCGAGGGCAGAACCGCGATCAAAGTTCCGGAACCTGGCCCCTCATCTCATTTCCGAGGCCCTCACAACAGTGGAAATTTGGATCCTTTTTCGCCAGTCAACGAAAATGGAAGCTTCGAATTCGATCGAGTCTTGAAGACAGGGAGAGTCTGTCGCCGAGTCAAGCACAAACACGTCTTTCGCGCCTCATGGAAACCAGCCTACCTCGTCCTCCGACCGAACCTCCTTTCCGTATACAAAGACGAAGAAACCACCCGCCTTCGAGTCTCCATTTCCCTATCTGAAGTGACCGCCGTCGCGCCCGTCAAGTCTCCGCGATCGACCCGGCGCCATGTTTTCGGTGTCTTTACCCCATCTACGAATTACCGCTTCGAAGCCCTGAGTGCACGCGATGCGGAGGACTGGATCGATCGCATTCGCGCCGAGACCCCGGGCGACGAGGACGAGCAAGCTTTCCTGGCTTTGAGCAAAAAGCGCGAACCCCCCGCCATCCACAAACAGCTCGTTGACGAGACAACCGATCACTCCGATTTCGATCACACTGGCCGCGCCAGCTCTCCCGAGCCACGCCATGCATTATCCCCACGCAGCAAAAATGCCCAGAGACTCCCTTACATCCAGGATTACTCCGGCAACGAAATGACTTCATTTTCTGAGTTCTCCGATGGACCTGCACCAACACGCAACAGTAACCTACGATCTATGCCCTCCATCCATTCATTGTCCGTTTCAGCAACAGAGGATAAAACAGGACCCCGGCCGTCGGCATCTCTACCCCGAGACACCAACAAACAAACAGACCTGGGCATCCTGCGTGACCCAGAGCGGGTCATCTGTCAGGGGTACCTGCAGGGGCTGCGCATCCAAGGGACCGTGCGCCAGTGGAAACGACACTGGGTTGTGCTTCGACCCAAGAGTCTGGCCTTCTACAAGGATGAATCGGAGTACGCTGCTATCAAGATCCTCCCTATGTCTCAAGTATTTGATGCCGCAGAAGTGGACCCTTTGTCGAGATCAAAGACGTTCTGCATGCAGATCATCGCCGAAGAAAAGACCTATCGACTTTGCGCTCCAGAGGAAGAGTCCCTCGCGCGCTGGCTGGGCTCTTTGAAAAGCATTCTCGCTGCGCGCAGAAGATTAGATCCCGGTCTGGGCACTTCTGTATAACGCCTCTCGCGCTACGGAGTAGATTTAGCCTGTTTCATTACTCTGCCTGTTCCTATTCCCTTCACTCCATATTCCCTACACCTCAGCGATCCCCTTTCTTCATTTCTTACCTTTACCTTTTTTTCTTTCAATATACCCAGATTGATGATTTCATTTTGACCACTCGTCTCGTGGTGAGCTTCGGGTCTTCAAGAAACGATTGGCGTTAGTACCTTCGTGCACCTTCGGTGGGCGAGGGGATTTTTTCTTTTTTCATCACGAAGCTACCCAGCTTTTTTCCTGCTTTCCATTTCTCCAAAGCCCTTCTCTGTTGATTTCATTCATCGAGGCGATGCATTCTCATTGCATTCATGCTTCTCACCGTCGAGTCTGACATTCTCCCTTATCCGTCGTCTGTCTTCTTCCGTTCCAGTGTCTATATTGAGCACCTATTATGTATCATATTGCCTCAAGCCGTAATACTTTAGTGCATAATATATAATACAGATGAGAAACATTACGTCCAGCCCCTTTTCAGCGAGATAATCATATTCAATGCTACCAGATGTACGGAGTACATCCTGTTCACATGATATAGCTCATTCGACGACACGCCCTCACCATGCATTTGACTTATCTAATGACTCGGGACTATGCAATGCAGGATTCCAATGAACGAAGACTAGCGCAGTGGCGCAAGCTCTCGCGAGAACTTTGGTGGGTGCCCTAATAGGCATATACAAGCGACCAGTTATCCATTGGACAGGAACGTCTGAAATAGGAGATGGGGAAACCGAATGGTTCCCATTTCTCAATCTTCCACGCCAATCGCAGAAAACAGAACAATAAATGCCAATCTCCTCTTGGGCATGGGGTAACTGGTATCCCACGCCAAAGGGGGTTCAAGGCATACAAAGATTACTTAGTACCAATCCAGTTTCCCATTCAAGAAGGGTCTTGATGGCCGATACTTCAGAGAGCAGGAACAATCATCCGAGTACCTAGGTGGTTACATGCAAGCTAGCTTGATCGCAATGATAAACATTTCTGCAAGCGGTTCTCTTTCCTCTTCGCATAGGTTTCCCTTCCTCCAAAGGCCCAATAAATGCAAAGCATCGGGGGGATTTCCGACGCACCACACGGTGTCATGGCAACAACATTCGCACTATCGTTGTATCTGACTATTTGAGGCATACAATCTTTTACGATTTCTTTGCTTTAGAGTATGGTCTGCGCCCGAACCTCTTCAGAGCTATTTCTGGCTATTTCAAGCGCCTCGATGGGAAGATATTCGACCCTCGTGGTGTGAATGCTTTCCTGTTGTGGTATTCCTGTTCGGGGGACAAACCTGAGATGTGCAATCTTGGTTATGTATGATTTGCTATTCATGCTGTAAACAAACGTGGCGCGATAAGATCCAGTGTGTATGTAGATATATATATTTAACTCATTATAAAATAAAATAAATCACTATTCAACCTTAGAAGCTTAGATTTGTAATTATTCTAGATATCTCTTCGCATGTTACACATATATATATATAACTTCAAGGTGTGACTATATATCACAAGGTTTGTCTTGATCAAACCAAGCTTTTGGCTGGTCTTGGCTGAAACCCTCTAATCTCGAGTGTGAGAGATCCCATCTGTGACTCTTTCTGAGGTTCACTAGGACTCGGCAAATCATCCATCTACAATTGGATGACAAATTTTGCGGAGAGGTCGACCGAAATGCATGGGCGGAAGTATAATTAATGAGAATGTTGTTGAATAATTCTATAATCTATATTGGGGATACCAGCCCTTTCGCTAGGTAGCCAAGGGTTGCTGGACAAGATACCGAAACTGTTATGTGAACAAGCTACAATAAGTGTGTAGCGATAAATACAAAAAACCTCCCAGAACTCAGACTAACGCATTTCCTCTTCTTCAACGGGAATGCTGTTATACTCAGCAGAGAAGGACCCGCCTGCTCCATCAGTAGTGGTGAGGTCGTCCTGGGGCTTGCTTTCGTGCTGCACAACCAAGAACGACAAGAACACGATGGCTGCTCCAACCCAGTACACAGGGCTGGAGTATTGGGACTGTAGGACCATCTGTCCAATTAGGGAGAGCGGGATGGTCATGCTGAGTCCAACCGTCACAATAAGCGGCGTGGTGAGAAGCATAGCGTAAGCCCAAGCAATGTCAGAGACGAATGATGCAAACGCGTTAGTCTGATGAGCGTGAGGTTAGCTAAATAATAATAAAAGGTGAACAACAGGGCTTGGAGTCATACCAGAATAATTGACCACACTCGCGACGTTTCGGGCAAAGAGAAGGGCTCCAGTCCAGTCCAGTGCATGATGAAGAAACCAGGCCACAGGAAGATAATGTTGAAAAATCCAACTAGTCCGAAAAACAGAGGCATGTTGACCCGGGACTCGTCCCCGACCTGTTTCTTCATCACGACGGTGTAAAGACCGTACAGGATGGCACTGAACGCCGCCATGGCATCACCGAGGGCAATCTCCCCTGATGATTTGTGTGGGAATGAACCCTCACCGCCATCTGTAGCATCGCCTGTGTCTGGCTTGGAGAGATCGACGCGCGAAATCAGGATAATGCCAATCAGAGAAGCCATGACACCCATGAATTTGCGCATAGTAAATTTCTCAACTCGGAGCAGGGCGCCGAAGACCATGGTCCATACACCTAGAAGAATGAGTGTGAGAACTGAAATTTGAACATATCTAAATAGGGGAATCCTTACCACTGGTGGAAGTCAGAATGGTTGTGCTTCCAACTGTTGTGAATTGAAGGCACCCCATGGCGAAGTAATTTGCCTGTCCAAAAAAAAAGCTTTGGTTAGTTCACTTCCAACACATAAGCTACACATCGTGAGGTGTACGACATACAGTAAACTATGGTAGGTTAGCCAGCTGATCATACTATCGAAGCCTCAAAGTTGTGTGCTTACCCAAAGAAGACAGAACTGAATACTGAGTTTAGCTGTTGCCTTGAGCCCTAGCTTTCCGCTTGGAGCATCCTGTCTCTCCCGCGGGAATCGTCCACCGTCTTCTTCATCGGAGCCGCTGCGCAGCATGCTCTCCTCCTCATCCTTGGGGTCATGCGAATCCAAATGATTCAAAAAGCTCTTTACCGAAGTGATCTGAGAGAGTTTCCCGAGACGCCAAAGACCCCATGTTCGACGAGCGACGATTAAAAGGAGGGGCATCATAAACATCGAGGTATTCGTATAAGTTACGAAGAAAGGTTTCGGGTAGGTTTTGTCGGCGAAGATGGTCTGTATGACATTCGATATGTTATTAGCCAAATGTTTGCAAATCCATATATGCCCTTTGGGTTAATGTTTTTAAAGTTTTTTTCAAGAAGAGGGCGCGCATACACTTCCAAGGAAATTCGAGGTTGTCCATAGCACAACCACCACTAGGAGCAGGATGATTCCTAATGTTCGTCGCGCTATCCCCAGTGGCATCTTGCCGGGTCCCTCGGGTGTGGTCGAGGTCATGGTGATTATAGTTGTTTGTGAGAGGAGGTTGATTTGCGCGACTCGTCAGGGTGTAGTGTTGGTCAGGAACCTCGTGTCGCCGATGTCGCAATCGCTACGTTTGCAGCCGAGGATGCCGAGTTGGACGGGGTATCGGTCGGACTGCTGTCATCTAAAGCGCAACGAGCAATAGATGTCCAGCAGAGACAAATGATTGTCACGAGACTTCCTGCCTAAAGATATGCGGGTTGAAGAGAACACGGGGCTAGATGCCAAGCATTGGCGAGATAAGGGTCCCGGGTGGGGAGAAATGTAGTCGCGGCCGATGTTATTTGACGCTGTCATTTACCCTGTACAATTTATGGTAGAAATTACCATGAGCCACATGTGATAAGTACACATGTCCATTGGCTTTTATTAGGAGGAATTTGTCCTGATGATGATGGGTCATCTGATGGTACTGCCCAGGTGAATTTTGATATGCGCGACCAACTGCCTATTACGGAAAAATGAAGATGGTATTGCGTTAAGCCCAGCAAAGACATTCTCTGTATCAGGCTGAAGCGAGAAAGGTTTGAGTAGGATGTTTCTCTCTCAGGTGAATTCCATACTTCGAAATAAGACATCTACAAGACACCAGGGGAAGAGCAAGGTTATCCAAATCAAAACCCCGTGGTCTTCTCTACAGACTCAAGACCGGAGACCAACCAAATAGTAGTATGAAAAAGGAAAGACAAAGGAAATAGGTCGCTGGAACATGGGAATTTCAGGGGTATATCAACAGGCACATCCATCACGGTCATTGTCTAGATGGATGTTGATTGGGTCGCTGAATTCACCGCTGAATTCCTCAGCCTCTTCCTGGGCAAGTGCACTGCGCGCGATGACTAAATATTGATTAGCAACCTTGTAAGAGAACAGTTTTTTGAGAAAAACAGCTAGGTGGTTGAATTTCACTCACCTTCAAACGCCTGCTCGACGTTGACAGCTTCCTTGGCACTGGTCTCGAAGTAGGGGATGTTACCCTTCGACTGGCAGAAAGTCATGGCCCGTTTTGAGGAGATCATACGCTTGTTCTCCTCTACATCGATCTTGTTACCGATGACAACCTGCACATGACCGTCAGCACGGACCAACATATCATTCTTGCCAGCTATTGCGGCGCACGAGATAAGGAAAAGGAATGCGGGAACACCACTTACGAAGGGGAAACTCTCTGGATCTCTCGGGCTTGCCTGAATCAGGAACTCATCACGCCAGCTGTCGAGAGCTTCGAAACTCTTGGAGTTGTTCACATCGTAGACCAGGACGCAGCAATCGGCTCCACGGTAGAAGGCGACTCCCAATGACTGGAACCGTTCTTGGCCTGCAGTATCCCAGATCTAACACATCCGAGTCAGTTATTGCCCCTCATCACGATTGTGTAGTCTCCCACGCACCTGCATTGTCACCAGTCGGTCGTCGACGAGAACTTCCTTTGTGAGGAAATCGGCTCCAATAGTGGCTTTGTAGCTTCCACTGAACTTCTTATTGACCTATTTATCTCGGAAAGTTGCATGTTAGCGGTTATAGGTCTTCGACTGACCGCGGTACGGCCGCAGAGTGCTAGTTGGGGGCGAGGTTGGACGGACATATTGGTTCATCAAACTTGTTTTTCCGACGCCACTATCACCAAGGATGATAACCTAGATTTTCAAAAAGACATCGGTCAGCAAAAATACCCCCATTTGAAGCATTTGGTGTCCGTCACACGGAGCAGGTGCGGAGATTGTACCTTGAGGAGGACCTTCTTCCTTGACGCCATGGTTGGGAATCGGCCAAGTGACCGAGTGTAAATGTGTGAGGGATAAACACGTAATTCAATATGAAGCAAAGACTTATGATCAGTCTTTACTAAGTCTTTATAGAACAGATAAGGACAAGTCAGGAGAGTTGGGGTCGGGTTGCAGCCGGATTCGATGATGCATGAGGCCTGGGCGGTGGAGCAGGCGGTGGGCAATTGATAACGATTAGCACCGCATCTCGCGCCCGAGGCGGCAATCAACTCCACTTCATCACATTCATACACATCCCCTTGCTTGGGAAGGCTTATGGCCCACTGGAGGGAGGAATACTTGGCTGCCCTGACAGTACGAGACCAACGAGAGAAAGCAAACGCTACCCTTTACGATGCCTGTCAGTCTATTATGCTCTGTGTTGAGCGATTGCGACTGACATCATTTACCAAATTTAGATGTCCAGCTTGCAGATCGTACTAGCAAACTAGCAACAGCAGCAAAATGCGGCAGTCCCGCAACAGCACAGAGTGAAGCTCTACCCAATGTTCCATCTCCTATAGTTCCACCATCCAGAAAGCAACGATCGACTGGGCCGGATTCTACCCCGACTGACCTTCTCAATACCACTCGTGCAGACCTGTCCGAGGCACAGCGATTTCGCTCAGAATTACAAGATCGCTTGAATCGAGTGAATACAGAAGTGGAAACACTTCGTAAGAAGAGCTCGCAAGAGGGTCGACGAATTAACGCCTTGGAAAGCGAGAGGGCACAACTAAAGCTACGATTGAAAGACAGAGATTCGGAGCTGAAAGGGAAGGCCAAGCTGCTAGAGGTAGGCTGTTTTGATGTTTACTTAGGCTTTCCAATCACGCAGGGGTGGGCGAGGGAAAGTGGCTAACATGAATTATGTGCATTTCTGCAGGATTTCCAAGATGAACTGGCGACACTGAACCTTCAACTCAATATGGCCGAAGAACGATCAACTCGACTTAAAAATGAGAACCAAGACTTGGTTGATCGTTGGATGGCCAGAATGGGACAAGAAGCTGAGGCCATGAATGATGAATCAAAGTATTCCTGATTCACCTCAATGCACCGAGCAGCTGACAAGGCAACGTTGCTAGAAGAGCCCGGAGCATAGCTTCTGGCATTTGGATACTGGATCGTGATAGCTAGCTATTTAGATGGAATGTGAAAGCGCTAGATACGTGATCATCCGGCCTACACCGAGGCTTGCTAATCCTTCCACTAAATGCCCAAACAGCAAACGCTGTACCAAGCCCGCATGCGGTTCATGACACGCCAAATTGAATGTTTATACTCCGTACTTCCGATCGAATATCGAGGGGTAGGAAGGCTCGAACTTCTTACTATAAGGGCCTGAACTTGAAGAGACAATCCGTTTTGTACAGGTCAGATTGTCGGAAAATGGTATCGTACAAAAACTCAACAGGGAAAGTATATCCAAGAACGGACAATGTAATGTACAAAAGTAACAAAAACGAAAGATCTATGTGCCATGCCAAGATATCAAGCCAAGCATCCATTGAAGACTATGGCGTATTCTCAATGAAAGCTTTCAGCCGAGAGCTGTCTTTGGTGGCAATGAAATATGTACCGCCAACGTCGGTCCAGCTCACATTGTTGGACCAGTAATTCTTTTGCTCGACCTTGAGGAGATTGATCGGAGAGTTCAGGTTGCGAGACTGGATTTTGTGACCAGCGGGCACAAAAGACTTGAGTGAGACAATTTTGCAGCCTTCTTTCATATCCAAAAAGTGGTTGATCAGCTCATTGTTCAATTGTGGGGTGAAAGCTTGGTTATTGATAAGCACCACATCAGCCCGCTTCAAGACGCTGGTAATACTCTCCTGCTCAAGGAAGTCACCTCGAACAAGATGAGTTTTGCCTGGCGCAATTCCCCACAGTCGGCATCGGGCCTTGAACTCGGATTGCTGCAAATCTGCCAAATCGCATGCGTTTGACATCATCTCGCAACCCCAACTCTCACAGCCAACCTCAAGTGCCGCCTGAAGAACGACATTACCTACCCCGGAGCCAAGGTCTACAAAGACCTGCCGCGATTTGAGCTTGGTTTCTTTGAAGATTGTGCTGATAAAGCGAGGGAGAAGCTCTCCGTAGACGTTGTCCGTGCCATTCTCGTATTGTCGGAGGGACTCCACTTGAGGGGATACCGTGCGCGAATAAATTTGAGTGAGAATTCTTTCCACCCAAGGTAGACCAAGGCCTTGTGTTGCATCTAAATGTTTCGCAAGACTGCCGTTGGTCCTTAACCGCTGGATAGCTTTATTGTAATCATCGACAGCTTCCCGAAATTGCGTCTCGGATGTTACAGCCAGAGCCCGGCGCAATCGACGCTTGATCCCGGTCGTCTCATCGTTAAACTGATCCGCCTCCTCACTGGGGATGTAATTATCGGAGACCGTCTCGATGACCTGAACAATGTCGTCGACAGGTCGAAATTCGTCATTTTCGCGGGGAACCACAGAGTCATATCTGGTAGAGCAATAGATTAGCACATCAGTACCCAGAAATCAACTGTCCAACTAAGTAACGTACCTCTCCTGCTGTGAAGCACTGGGGTATTGCAGGAGAATCTGTTTGGGCTTGCCCTCGGCGCCGAAGGCGGGCTTGAACTTGCCGGCCTTCTGACCCGACGTTATATCCGCGGCATGTATCATTTTAAACGGGCGAGATCCTTCTTCCGAAAACGCTTTCACCGAGCGGAGACGCCGCTCCGGGTCGGGTTCAGCGCTAGCGCTGGTCCTCGCACGTTTGTGCACTTCAAATGAGGCCTCGCTATCGCTCACGTCATCATCACTCGAGAGTCGTTGTTCGGGCGTCGGCCTTTTCCGAATGCGCGAGGAAGCACTGAGTCGTTTTGCCGGGCGTGCTTCTAAATCACTGGAGACCGATCGAGATTTCAACGCCTGCGCCTTCCGGTTCCGCTCCGTCGAGGGCTGGACTCGAGGTGACCGAGTATCCGAGGGTTGTGTGACCGATCGCGTAGGAGCTGAAGGTCGAGTCTGCACGACCTTGCGAATTTGCGCTTTCTTTGGTTGTAGAGAGAAGGCCCCGGCCCCTCCTTTCTGAAGGTGGTCGAAAAAGCCCATATGGATAGGAATAGATATAAACAAACTAATGCAGAAAGGAAATAACGTACGCAAAGTATGCAATAAAAACAAGTCAAAGAATATAAGAAGTATAATGTAAGTAAGATGGAGGAGGTGGGAGAATCGAAAAGAAAAGAAAAGGGCTTATCGATTAAGGCGCCACTCGGGGAAACCACGCGATCCCGCGTTCCTTGGCACTCCTTAGCGCTTGTGTATACAGCCTCATTTATGTCTTCTATAGGCGTCTAGTTAGTTAACTATATGGCTCTGCATGCTGTTACATTCATATCGCCAAAAAGAAAATCGTGAAATTCTGAAAGTTTGACATGTATTTTGAGATTGTACCTGTGGAAGAATGAACCCTGGGGTATCATAATTATTTTTGCTATGTAAATTGTCTGATTCAAACATTTGAACTATGAACACACTCTCTCTATTTCTTAGACTTCTTCTTTGCCAGTCTCTTCTCCGCACGAACATCCTTCTTCATACGAGCATCGACAATCTTGTACTTGCCCTTGACACCCTTAGGACGACCAGAGATACCACGATTGGGACCCTTGGCAACCACGAGCTTGACTTCTTGCTTGGGCTTCTTCTTGGTTGCCCTGCTCATCAGTCTTGCGATGGCGCCAGCCTTGTCCCGCTCGCTGAGAGCATCGTCCTCTGCCAGAAGCGCTGACTTCTTGCGCAGTTTCTCCAGTCTTTGAGCCGCCTTGTACTTCTTGCGACCCTGGGCCTCCATCACCTTCTTGATCGGGCGTGCATTGATGGCACGCATCTTTTCTCTGATAGCAGCCGCGGCAGCCTTAGTGATGGGCCGGACTGGTTTGCTGTGCTGGCCTTCATCATCGAGGAACCACTCGGGAAGGCCGTCCACGTCGCGGAAGGCAAATCGGTTGAAGCCATCGTCAACAATGTCAGTCGACCTCTTTTCTCCAGTAGCCATTGACTGCGCAAGGGCCATGGCTTCTGCGGTAATGATGTCGATGTCTGTAGGGGAGGAACAAATGTTAGTCAGGACTTTATTCATCTTTGGCATCGTTGCAACAACTTACCCAGCTGGCCATTCGCTTTTAGTGGGTCTTTTCCTTCGGCCTCTTCTGCCTCGCTCTCATCGGACTCATCGACCCACTCAGAGGTCTTCTTTCCGTTCTTCTTTGCGTCCTTGTTGTTCTTTTGCTTGGGGGCAGGGGTCTTCTCCTCTTCCTCCTCATCTTCATCCATCGCAAAGATGTTGTCGCTTTCTTCCTCCTCTTCCTCCTCGGCCTTGTCTTCCTCGGCCTCTTCTTCCTCCTCCTCGGCCTCTTCTAGCCCCTCGAAAATATCTTGATCGAAGAACATGGAGGCATTGTTTGAGAGTTTCTTAGCCTCACGTGCTTGAGCTGTAGTGGCGGTTTCTTCATCGGAATCCTCCTCCTCTTCTTCTTCTTCTTCATCATCGCTGCCTTTCTCTCTGTCGGAAAAGCCCTCCCACTCGTCAACCTCGTATTGCTTGCGTGTCTTTTTAGCACGCAGCTTCGAATCTTTGTCTTCCATGCGGCCAGTGTACTGTTCGTACATGTGGTCGAGCTCCCGTTCGAGGCGGTCCTCCTCGTCGTCGCTCTCTTCGGTTTCAGACTCATATTCGTTTTCACTTCCGCTCTCGGCGGGAAGATCACGAGCATTGACAACTGCATCTCTGGCATTCTCCCGGTCGACACGTCTCAAAGTGAACGTGGAGTCGTCGCCTCCCATACCAAGCTGCTCCATACCAATTTCCATGGGGGTGGTCATGTTCATCTGCATTCGAATGATATCCTTGCGCTTCTTTTCATTCTCCTTGCGCCTTTCCTTCTTGCCCTTGGTGGTCTGCGCCTCTCGCATGCGGATCAAGTCTTCCTGGATCTGCAGTTCTTCGTCCATAGGGGCCACCTCGGCCACTTCTTCTGCCTCGCCTTCTTGGGTAGGCTTCTTTTTGATGACAAGTCCGAACTTCTCACGACACTTGATACGCCATCTGAGCAAGTTGCGGAACTCTTTCTTACCTAGGATCTTCAAATCCTCACAGCAAGTTCGAATCTCATCTGTTGTTTCCTCCAAACGGTCTAGTGTGGACAACGCAAGATCTCCACCTGGTGGTTGTTGGAAGCTGAGTTTGTTGTAGCCACCCAAGATAGAGATAGGATCCGTAGTGTTGATGAAATCCGTCACGGGAAGCTCCTTGTGTTGGGTGTAGTCTCCTTCTTCGTAACCCTCACGCTTGCGCTTCTTCTTTTCCGGGTTGAAAACCTTCGCTTCGTAGTTGGGAGTGGGAGCGGTAAGTTCAGCGAAGACGTGCTTCGGGTCGAGGAACTTCGGGTCAATGCGCTTGGGGGCCTTGAAGCCGCGGCAAACGACGAAAATTTCGGCGGAGACATTTCGGGACGAAGGAGGCTTGGTTGCCTCGACGGAATTGAACAGCTGCTTGAAAACCCACAGGAGGGGGTTGTAATCCTTGGACCGGAAGACCTTGGTAACGAAGGTTCCGCCCTCGCCCAAGAAATCAGTAGCCAGTCGCAGGGACTCCAAAACTAGTTCTGCCTGAGAGAAAGCATCCTGAACCCAGGCGGCACCAACGTTGGGAGCACCATCGTGAAGCACGACATCTGCTTTCCAGTGCTTGATGTGGGATCGGATCGTTGCGCGACACTTGTCCGTTGTGATATCGCTTTGGAAAGTAATGGCTCGAGGAATTGGTTTGATGGGGGAGAGATCGACACCAATGATAAGACTCTGCGCAGGCATGTACTCTGCAGCAACTTGACACCATGACTACTTGGGTGTTAGAGAAAGACTTTTTGGATAGAAGGTGGAATTTGCGGATACTCACACCAGGCGCAGCGCAAAGATCGATACAAACTCTGCTTTTCTCCAAGAATCCATACTTCTGGTTCAATTGGATCAACTTGAACGCGGCACGAGCTCTGTAACCCTTCTCTTTGGCAAGTCGATACCATTTATCCAAACGACCTTTTCCATGCTGCAAATAGTCAGTACATGAAGTAATGCAAGCTGAGATAAAACCGAGCACACCTTTTTCTGGATCGCCATTTTGAAGGATAGCTGATCTCAATAGACCAGAAAATCCTTTTAAAATGACCGGGGAAATAGAACGAATGTATACTTTCTCTATGGAAGAGGATCCGAGAAAAAAAAAGTTGCAATACTTATCGCTCACCGCCTTTGAACTTGTTCTCCGGTTTGTTGCCTGAGGCCAAAGTAAGTGCCAGACATGTGACGTGATATCACTCAGGCATCCCCCCCAGTCACCTGTGGCGCTTTGTAGATGCTTGGTCACTTCTGTTTGACCGTCTAAACTATAGACCTGATGTTTTTACCCTACCTCCATGACACCCAAGGGATCTCGCAAGAGAGTGAAGACCAGCCCCTCCGGCGTGGACTCACCCGCTGGACTGAGCGGTGATGGCCGAGACCGCTCAGACTCCCAGTCACGGGGGTACAATGCCGTAAGCTCTTTGTGACCAGAATAGCCAGTCCCTTTGTCATATTTACTGATCACCTATCTTTCGTATAGAGATGGTACCCTGGGTCCTGGTCTTCCATTGCGAGAGTGTCTAAAGCTGCCCCAGTTACCGAGGTTGCCTGTGAGAGCATTTCAGCGGCCAAAGCTATAGCATCGAACATCACGAACTCATCGACTTCTCTTCTTGATACCCCAACAAAGAATCGACATTCCTCCATTCAACTTACGCGAAAAGTGGGTGCCTCAACTAGGTCTCTGCCCGCTGACGCTACCACCACTCGAGTCAACATTGCATCGGATGGTTCGGCTTCCACTACGGCTGCCGACGAGACCGAAGAATCCGGAGCTGTAAAACCGGCAACATCCGATAAAGAGACACACGACGATAGTGATATCAAACCGCCAGAGGAACCAGCCAAGGAACAGAAGGCCACCCCTAACGCCGATCCCAGCATATTGCATGCGGGATCTGCAGAGGGCACTGAACAATCTAGTGGTTGGCTCTCATGGATTTATGGACCATCGGCTACGCCTGAAGTTGTTGCAAATGTCCCAGAATCTACACAAGCCGTGGAACATCCGTCAGCTGAAAACCAAATGGCAGAGCAGGGTGATCAACCTACCGTGAAAGACTATACGGCACGGGAAGAAGAACCGGAACCCGAATCGGAGCAGACAAAAGACGCTGTTGGTGCTGTTGAAGTTATCCCCGCATCCCAGAAGCGATCGTGGCTTCAGATGTGGTATGGTACAAACCCACCGAGCAAGCAAGAAGACCCACCATCTACAGAATCCACGATCTCCCCTTCAACGAATCATAATTCTATTGAGGCTGTCGACGCAAACATGGCACCACAAGATCCCCCTGATGAGCCAACAGAACCAGCTGGCGGATCACAGACTCCAGTCGGGACTACGAGATCATCTGGCTGGTCATTCTGGTCCAAAGATCCAAACAAAGATGGACCCTCCGACAAACCACAGGAAGGTGAAGCCATTGAGGTGTCAATGGGACCGAACTCACCATCAAAGCATGCAGCACCTGAACCAAATACAGATTCAAATGCCAAGATAACCCAGAAAGGCAGTATCAAAATCAAATCTCAGAAAGACAACCGCCTCAAAGATGTATTTGGGTCCACCATTGAAGGGACTCCTACATCTATGCCGCCTGTTGAACCTCGACCTGCTGACACCGCCGCCTCAAAACAATTACAGCAAATTCTTCCCAACCAAGTACTGCCAAAGTTCGAAGAAACCTATCCGTTTGAGCAATCCCCCTCCATCTTGCAAAGCCTCGGTCGAATCCTGCATTATGGGAAAGGACCAGAGGTTAGGCACGTCAGCCGGGTCAGAGATCCGCTGCATGTGAGACGTGCTTTGGCTATTGGTGTCCATGGGTATTTCCCCGCTCCTTTCATTCGGAATTTACTTGGACAGCCCACAGGGACCTCTATCCGGTTCTCCAATATGGCAGCAGAAGCCATCCGGAAGTACACCCAGAGTCATGGCTACTCGTGTGATATTGAAAAGATCGCATTGGAAGGAGAAGGCCGCATTACGGAGCGAGTGGATCTCCTGTGGAAGCTGCTTCTGAATTGGATGGAGGAGATCCGCAAGGCTGATTTCGTCATGTTCGCATGTCACAGTCAAGGTGTGCCAGTCACAATTATGCTAGTTGCAAAGTTGATACAGTTTGGCTGTCTTGACGCCAAAAGAGTCGGCATCTGCGCTATGGCAGGTGTGAACCTCGGCCCATTCCCGGATTATCGCTCTCGATGGATCAGCGGGTCGGCTGGAGAGCTATTCGAGTTTGCACTGCCTTTCAGCAAGGTCTCGAAAGAGTACGAAGCTGCTCTTAAATGTGCTCTTAATTTCGGTGTTCGCATATCTTACATTGGAAGTATCGACGACCAACTCGTTTCACTGGAGGTGAGTACATATCTTGATATTCAAGTATCTATCAAATTACTAACTGGCCCCGTCAGTCCTCCCTCTTCACCCCCATAGCCCACCCTTACGTCTACCGCGCTGTCTTCGTGGATGGCAGAGTCCACGCCCCAAGCTTGTAAGCACCCCCACACCTATCCCATATCAACAATGCTAATATGAAAACACAGCCTCTCTCATCTAGTTGGCTTCGCCCTCAAGCTTCGCAACCTTGGTGTCCCAGACCATGGTCTAATCCGCGAACTGAGCACCCCGCTAGCAGGAAGTCTGTACTCAGGAGAGGGACATTCTCGGCTGTACGACGATGAAGCCGTGTACTTGTATGTACCAGTCATGAATCCTTACCCACGTCCAAAACTGACATCATCTTCCAGCATGGCCATAGAATTCGCACTCGAGACGTCTTCCGTCCCAGACTCTGCGCTCAGCGTCAAGCGAGCCAGCAGCTCCGCCACGCCAAACCCATACATTCTCCCCTTCGCTATGCGCGGTCTGCTGGAGGAGGAATATGTGCGCCAAGAGCTGCACGACGAAACTATGGAATTGCTCAGGCAATTTGATGACTGGAAACCTTCTAGTAAGGTTCTGAAAGATGTGAAGTTTAGACTAGAAGGTATCCGGTCGAAGCTCTAGCTAGGCTTGGTAGTCAAGAATTAGAAAGTATGTATCCTGCTTGGATGGGGATTTGATATTAGCGGTTTATTGGATGGAAATACATGTTCTCTTTTAAGTACTTGCTGCCGGTCTGCATAGAAATTTAATTACGACATTCGTAGTGCACACATCCCCTTCTTGGTCTTGACCAAACTGTGATGGTAGACAGGTTAATATGCATACGAAATACAACTTCTATCATATTAACCAGTCTACCAACGAAGGTAATCATATTTGTATTATGCCTGAGATATCCCAAAAAAAAAAACGCCCCGATTCTGTTGATTGAGCACGGAATAAGAATAGTGGAGAATCCAATCGTGAAAGAGAGGAGGGGATCATTATAAAAAATGCAAATGGCAGTGCCAAAAAGAAAAAGCCTAGAACGGCCGAAGAAAAAAAAAGAACCCCCCCCCCTCAATTAAACAGATGCTAGTGGGAACGCCGTTTTATATGCACCTTCGATTTCATCTAGAATAATGTTAGCATGAGGACTGCATAGCAGAAAAAAAAAAAAAACAGAAAACCAACCTCTCATCCCATCCAACGCTTCAAAAGCAAGCGAATAATTCGACACAGCCCCGATAATCCGCTCTAAACCCTGCCGTAGTTCCTCAATGAGCTGGCCAGTTGAATCACCGCCATTTTCATTATGCGGACTGTCAGGCGCAAGCTGCTTTGCCACGCGCGCCTTGTAGTAGATCATGAACATCGCATAGCTACTTTGCATCAGACAGCATGCGAAGGAGGGCATGGTCCTAGGCAACGGACGACCCTGCTGCTGCTGTGGGTCCAAGAGAGGCTGTGGGACTGGCAGACTGTGGAACATGCGGGAGATGACCAGTGAGGCTTGGAGACAGATTTTTGCGGACTGCTGCGTGCTGTAGGGGAATCCGGCTGCGAATGGATATTGCGAGTACTGAGGTGCGTATGAGTTGATTTCGGTGTGGATGTCGGATGAAGTGGAGGAATCGGATGGGGTCATGTATTCTGTTGAGGCTGCTCGTTCGAAGGAGCTTAGGTTTGAGCAGGAGCAGGTGACGTTGTGGAGGCCGGCGGGTTTGGTGCTGACGGTTGTGGGGGCATTGTTAGGGTTTGCTGCTGTCAGGTCGCAATGTCTTTTGATGAAGAGAGGGATGTCTGAGAAAGCTCGGAAGCGGTGCGTTTTGATTTGTGCACTGGGGTCTTTGTTAGTCTGATCTAGGTATGAGAGGTTGATTGGCTCGAACCTGGATAGTTTGATTCGGGATATTGCGCGTATGCTCTGGGCTGTAATAGATTCGTTGTGATCGCCGAAATCTGATGTTTGGGGTAGAAGAGGGAGTAGCTCCGCCTGTGCAATCACAGATTGGGTCCAGGCATCAAGTTGCTGCATTCGTTCGAACATATAGTACATCCCGGATTGGGATGCAATGCATTTGTTCAGATCACCAATAAACTGGGTTGCCGATACAAGCACTTGTTGAGCTTGTATAAAAATACTCCAGCCCTGAAGACGGGTTAGCAGATGGAAGATGATCAAGAGGTCTTGGAGTGCAAACCTCGGTATCCGATGAAAATGATGGATATGGAGTCGTGAACTGCGGGTCATTGATAACAATAGCAGGCATCTAGTTCTTTATTAGCTCCAGATCAAGTTTGCAGAGCTGTATTACTCACCGTTGTGCTAACAATAGATCCTTGCATCACACAATAATACTAAACCACAATCAGTTTAAGAACCAGGAAATAAAAGAAGGATACAAACCGTCATCCACCAGGCTCTCCGTCGAGCTTCTGAAAATTCATCATTCCCCATCTGAGCATGGAGTGACTTGTCCAAAGCAATTGCAAGAGCTTGGCCAGCACGATATCGCATCTTGAGCAAGTTACCGCGTTGGGAGTATTCATAAACTGAAAGCACCAGGAGAGCCAGGAGGCTCTCATAGTCCACCGGAGTTTGCGAGTGGAATCTTTCCCGTCCGACAAAAGGTCGTGCGGCAGACAATGCCTGTCCGGGATCAGTCGCGGAGAGATCAAGATCACACTCTGTTTCGACTGTTGAATGAGCGAGTTGGGCAAACGTATGCGCGTATTGTCTGCGCTGGAACACAGACGCTGCAGACGACGGCTCAAGATCACTTGGGTGCGGGATCAAAGCCAAGACCGCAGACAGGGCAAGACTTAGAGGCGAACGGGGTCGATACATCATTGTCGGTTCAGATGTACTCGAACATGGAACAGAGCAGTTCAATGGTCGATCTCGGCACGGTGGTGATGCCCGTGGAGGAAGAATGGGGAAATAGTTATGAATGAAGTCATAATAGGCATTCAATCTGGGGATATTAGACCATATATGGAACTTACTGCGGACGGACACTTACATTTCGGGCTCGCTTCCATAGGTCCTTACGAATGGCTGAGAGCTATTCAAGGGTGGTGATATCAGGGGCACTTGCATGTGCGACTGACTGCCATCGCCAGTGAAGAAGCTCTGGAACATGGAGGGAATTTCAGAGTGGAAATCTAGATGCCTCAAACCTGCGCCAGGCAGAGAGAGTTCATCGATTTGGTTGAACATCCCCGGTGCTAAAATTTGATTAGCATGTCGCTTTTTTTTTCGGACATGAGGACAATGACATACCTTCTTCAAACTCCGGGGGTGAAGGGACAGCATTATACAGAGCATCATCTTGCCTCGATTCTTGTTCTGGTGACAGGGAGGACTTCTCCTTCTTTTTGCGTGGCCCACCTCGTTTGCTGGGTAGATAAGAGCATTCTCTGTCTTTGCTAACACACTAAAGTAAATGTCAGTTCCATACAATGAACATGGATCAACTCAGATCCACAATAAATAAGCTCCCCAAAGCATTCAAAGAACAAAGCAAACGTACATTCGCGCATGGCATCTGGCCGCCACACCGTGTTCTCGAAGCCCGACTAGAATAAGGTTAGTGGAGAAGTTCCCTCTTTTTTTTTTCCCACGGGATTTGCTCACCAAGGCAGACATGCTACCTTAACTGGCGGTTTAGCAAACTTCTTGCGAACCGATCGAGGCGCTGTCGAGGCCAGTCCGTTATAGTCGTGCAAAGTATCGACCATGGTGATACTTAATATGGGGTCAAATAAACTACAAAACCATTAATTTGAAACTGCACCTCCTGGGTGTCTTTGCAACCAAGTACTAGTTGAAATGGGGCATTCTGCGGCTGAATAAAAATCGCAAGTCCGAAAGGGCGCTGATATAGAGACTTCCGTGTGATTGCTTGATCTTCGCAAATCCCGAGCCGTGGGGAGGTTCGGGATTTGCTTTTCGCAACTAAGCAAAGAGGGATCAAGTTCAACCCCAAATTGGAGAGATGGTGTCAGAATGCAGTATATATGCAGGATAATCGAAAATGATGCTTTTCATTTTATAGTCTTTTTTTTTTCTTCGACACATGCGGTCTTGGAAATGAAAAGAGAGACACACAGAGAGAAAGAAAGAGGGAATTCTGATATTCCAGGGATTTCAAAGTTCGGGTGTGAACGTACCGATACGATAAATACCCGTATTAACCACTGTGGTGTGGGAGAGACATGTAATTTTACTCATTTGAAACAGTCGATCACGTGGATCCACCGTTTCTGCGCCATAGAAGCGCGATGATGTAGCCATTTAATATTGAAGACTTAGTCTATGTACTTTATCGTGAAGGCTGAAGGCTTTGAGATTTAACATGATCTGTCGATCAAAGGGCCCCCGGTGATCTTTTCCAACCAAACAGAAGATTCGGACATAATTCGGAGAGGTCATTTAAATCATTCTTTAATAGAGTGGATCTTTAACCAATCACTAAGCAACTCACGATATAGGCTACAATGATTATGGAGTAGATGATTTGGAATACATTTTCATGCTAGGCATTGTCGATCGATGTCAAACTATCCACAGGGATGTGCATAATCCGATTCGTCATTAGACTTAAGCATGGGCCTTACCTTTTCCAAGGGGTAGCTTAATACCCGCAATATGCCGCACACTATCCCAGACACTGTCCCGAACTTTCACAGGGAGTTTGTGTCCCTTCAAGAACTGGTCGATCAACCACATTCCGACCACGAATTCCTCACGCACTAAAAGTCCGATATGTTGGTGATCGACTAAATCCCACACTTGCTCCAAAATCGCTTCTGGCAAGCGACTGCGGGACCAGATTTCCCGGACCACCAGATTGAGAACCATATCCGAGGCATTAGGTGGCCATGGCCCGGTTCCATCGGGATCGGGGGGGATGAGAAGCCCTTTATTAGAAGCCCAAACACCTTCGTACCGTTTGCGTTCTTTCTCGGTGACCTCGCGTCGCCAGCGCTTACGGTCGCCCTCCTTGTGTTTGTGGGGGTGTTTGTGCAGGGGGTTTCTGTGTTTTCGGTGGTCGGCATGGGTGGGTTTCGGCATGCCGCGGAGTGTCATCGGCATGCTCTTCGGTGGACTGGGTGTCCTTGATAGATCACTCTTGGATTGGTGTGTCAAATGTAAAATGGATCGTGCCCCTCGTCGCTGCGGAGGAAGCGGCGGGGGAGCCTTGATAGATGGGGATGCTCGTGCTGATGCCAGGGATGAGGCGATAATAGCATTGGAGAGGGATTCCTCGCTCATGCCAATCGAGTCATCTATTATGCTGGAGGTACTTGTTGTCGTATGTGACTGGCTTGATATAGATACCTCGCTCGGGGTCGAAGTGACAGCTCCATGGTTTCTCATAGACCCTCGTGATGGAGGCAGACGTGGAGGAAGCCTTGGTTTCAGCTCATCTGGCGGTACAGAAGAATTCCGAGATTCAAAGGAGGGATGGGGGCTCGGTTCTCGACCATCTTGATAATTTAGAGTTGCCCTGGATTGTTGGGATGGAGAGCGCCTGTAAATAGGTAGATCTGAGTCGGACTTTAAGCCATTTTCGTGCAGCATGCGATCGAAGGGACCATCTCTCCCTTGGATCGAGCGAAGCGGGGTTGGTGCTGGTAGCTGTCGCTTTTCTGGTGAGGGTGGCACACGACTCGCACTTCGTACTGCACCTGCGCCAAGTCTGGCGGTTGTCGACGGAACACTGGTGTCCCGCCCAGGGGACCTTGACGCAGCGAGCCGTGCCGCAATTTGGGATGCCGAGGAGAGAGAGGCGGCTGAGGGTCGTCCTCTCACACTTGATGATGTACTGGCTGGAGGTGAAAGTGGTCTGGCCAATCTCCCAATCTTATCCTTTACGGAGCCCACTTCGGGGGCATCGGATCCAGTCCTCTGGCGACTCAGAGGACGATGATCACTTGCCATTGCAGCAGAAGAACTAGCCCTCACATTGGTAGCCCTCACATTGGGTGAGGCGTCCCTGGAGTGCTGGAATGCGAGCGTGGCGCCTTGTAGAGCGTCATTCCGGGCCACACCCAACCGCTGGTTCGCGGAAGCGGCCTCGCCATTCATGGAATCGATTCCCCGCAAAGTTCGGTAAGTATACGGGTGATGCGAGTTGAAACAAGGATTATATGAAGATGATCAAGATGATCAAGATGACTAGGATGATCCTTCATATGATTTGATTTGTTTTCCCTGAGATGTTTAGGGGGAAATATCGACGGAAAATGGCCGTGCACGCGACCGTACACGTTTCTTCTACGCAACTATATGTGTGTACATCTTACGGAGCACACATATGAAATCGAATATCAGGATTAAAATTTTTTCCAGATGTTCTATCTGGATGGTTTCACTCTATTTTATAGATTTTTAACAATTCGAATGTACTTCGTCAACTCCGCACTATTTACCCCAGACTTTAATTAACCGAGCCGCCATTTATTCACCCGTTCTCCGCTTTGCTTCCCCCCTCTCCAACTGCATCTGCAATGTGACTTACATATCAGCTTAGCTGGGGGAAATGCTATCTGCTTCTCTGAAGCACAATCGGAGCCATGTCGGGTAAAGATAATCCCGAGGATTATCATGTTGGAACAGAACGGAGATCCGAAGTTCGAGATACAGATCAGAATCAAGACGAACTGGTTGCTGGCCACATTCAATGCTCAGTGTGTAGCAGTACCTTCCGACGACCAGAGCATCTGAAACGACATCTGCGGAGTCACACCAAGGAGAAGCCGTTTGAGTGTGCCCAGTGCGGCCGGCATTTTTCAAGAACGTATGCGCGCTTGGATTATAGCTATCCTTGCGTCGAGAGTCATATGCTAATCAACCCCCAGTGACACCCTCCATCGACATGAATTGAGCCACCATGCACCAGGTACAGGAGGGAAAGATCGCACGCATCGGATTACCGTCAAAACATTCCGGGCGTGCTTTAGTTGTGCAACGGCAAGAGTAAGATGTAGCGGTGGCACACCATGTGGACGGTGCGACACTCGCTCGCTCGAATGTCAATACCCCACACAAAGGCGGTCTAAAGCAAAAGACAGAAGAGATTCAGAGCAGGAAGCCTATCTGCAAAGCGACAACCTCAACCCCATGCACCAAGAGTTGAATTCAGCTTCTCGTCAGAGCCAGTTTTCTATACACCTACAAAATGGGCCGGCATCGCTCAATGCGTCGTCTACGCCCGGCAGTGATATCACAAAACGAATACCACAAAATGCACACACCATTGCAGACGCCTCTAATCATCGTTTCTATCTCCCGAACGGGGCACAAGGGCCGTCTAAAACAGTGCCACCAGGGGTTTACTCTAGAGACATCAACCAGGCATATAACTCGAGCTCCGACAACCCCAAAGGCTTTCCAGTTGATTCAACCAACAACTTAGACTCTGAGATGAGGGATATCCAGCCGGGAATGACCAATCCAGCAGGTGACATTGAGATGACCATGGCAAATAATCTGGGGGTACCACTAGAGTTTGATCCCGCGTTCTTTGACCAATCTATGCTTTCAACCATCAATTGGCTCCCTAGTGAGTTGCTTTCCGGTGCTCCTAATTGCCACCCACAGTCCACTGGTGTTTCCTCGCAATACAGCCAATCTCTCAGCCCAAGTGCCTACTTCTCTCGTACAACGTGGCAACCACCGGTCAACCCTGGACAACCCAGTTCTTTGCAACCAGAGCGGGTCTACCAGACACCCTCTGTGCATGTTTCTCTAGGAAACAACATGAGAAGCCCCAATCAATATTCCCACGGGATGAGCGAGCCTTCTCCTCATACCGAGTCAGTGGGTTCCGCTAGGGGATCGGCAGACTACTATGTCGATGGTGCGCCATCCAGACTCCCAAAGTACGGAAAGAAACACACACCCTGGCCCAGCGAATCTGTAGAGCCGGTGGATACTGGCAGGCAACTGCTCATTGAAGATGGAGAGCACCGGTTCAACTTCCCTATAATTTCCGAACTGCACACAGATCAAATATCGGAAGATATAACCCGGTTCGCACAACGGATTGAAACCTCCACCTACGATGGGATTTATCGGCACTTTGTTCAACTATGCTGCAATGAAACTCCCTTTTTTGAGGTGTTCGAATCGGAAAGATTCCCCACCGTGGATGAATGCAACCAGTTCATCGTCTTCTTCTTCGATTCATTCCAGGCCGTTTATCCAATATTACATCTTCATAGATTTGATCCTAATACAAGCCATTGGCTCTTGACTTTGTCAATAGTAGCACTTGGCTGCCATGTGTCCCACATGTCCAAGATGGAGCAGTGTGCAACTGCTTTCCACGAGCTGATTCGGCGGGGTATCTATCTTGAGGTGAGAAAGGCCTTCGCACCCCCATGCATTCGTTTCCAACTAATTGTTTTGCACTGCCAGAAAGAAAAGAGTCGCCCTAGCCATGCTTCTCTCGAGATATTGCAAGCCATGTTGTTCAACTGCATTGGACTTCTCCATGGTAAGAGCGAGCGAGAAAAGGTCTCGGCCTTGAGCACCTTTAGTGACTTGGTGACACTCATGAAAACCTCCCGGTTGTTGACACCGATGCGAACAAAATTCAATGAGGGGTCACAAGATGCAGCTTGGGCATCTTGGATTCAAGATGAGCTCAGGAGACGCACCGGCTATTGTATATGGGTAAGCTTTGTGGAAAAATGGAGCCTTTACTTTACTGACGATGATAGCTTGTCGATTGTACTCTTGCATATTACTTTGATGATCGGCCTCTGCTCTCCCTAGATGACGGACAAGCTGCGTTGCCCGCACACGAGAAGCTATGGCAAGCAACATCCGCAGAAGCATGGAAGCCGCTGTGGGCGAAATCATTTGGTAACTCATATTCAGACCCCAAAACCGACCAATCTCTAACTTCTACAGCCAACGAATCCTTATATGACGCAGTCCATATCCTCTACATTGAGAAGAGAGTAGTACCTGGGATAGGAGAATTCAGTCACATCTTACTCATCCACGCTCTCTACCACCGAATGTGGGAAGTGGGAGACTACTTCCGCCGCCCACTATCCTTCTGGAACCCGACAGCGAAGAAGCAATCATGCGAGACCGCCATTCCCACAGGCTCAGTCTGGCTCCCAGGGATCCCTTCATACTCAAAATGGCGCAACAGCGCATGCGACTGCCTCGATATCCTCCACTGGACCGCCAACAGCACCGTAGCCAAAGCCGCCGGCCTCGAGCACCCAACCATCCTCCACCTCCACACCGCCCGACTATTCCTCCTCGCCCCGTTCCGCGAAATGCGTTCCCTCGCAACCTCCCTAGCAACAGAAGAGCAGCGCTGGAGCAAACGACATCAGTCCCTCGAGTGGCAGCACATCTGGCGCTGGATGAAACACGACCAATACAAAGCCCGACTTTCAATCATCCACGCCGGTGTCACTCTCTGGCATATCCGTCGCTACTCGACGAATGCTTTCCACGAGCCTGTCGTGGCGTTCATCGCTGTGCTGACGCTGTGGGCGTACGGATCATGTCACCCGCATACGTCCCATGAGTCCAGTCCGCGTGCAGAGCCGCTCCATGAACCAAGTTTCATTCATCTTGACCGGCCGTGTGATGATGAGCTTGTGCAGCTTTTTGTGAGGGAGGGTCATGCTATGAGAGGGAACATTACTGGTGTTGGTGATATATGTGGGGCTGAGGGTCCGGAGAGGGTCTTGCGGGTTGGATGTGAGATTCTTTCGGGCCTGACGGCGTGGAGTGTTTCGAAAAAGTTCGTGGCTATTTTGACGCGGCTAGCGGATTTGAGCTCGTATCATTCCTCTTGGGAACAGAATCATCGACATGATGCTGCTGAGCATGTCTGATTTTAGTGAGGTCTACGGCAAATAAACACGTTTCTTATTCTGTATATTAGTGTCTGTGTTGGTCTCTTTGTCTACTTCAAAGGTTATACATAGAAAGGTCTCTTGCATAGAGTATGGCTTTTTTATGGTCTTCGTATACACCTAAAAAGACAATAAAAGACATAAGACATCTAAAAAATAAATCGATAAGGCCGCATAACGGCGGGCTATTCTTGTAATATATAAATTGGACATAGGGTTCACAAAGATGTTATTTCCATATAACTAATTTGTTTTTACATAAATATTTAGAATAATTAACCCCAAAATGCATCATATCGTACATATATGTATTTAGGTATTTCAACTGTGGACGTGCCTTCCAACCTTGGAAGGTTCCTTCCCCGAGTGTTTCGTGAACTCCTAACAACCTCTCCGACCTTACCTTCTGGACTTATAACCTTATACACTCCTAAATTCTGCTTAGAATGGACTTCGTCACCCACTAGGTGTCCATTCGAACCTTTTACCACGATTTTCGATGTTTGGTGCAGAAGACAGAAAGGCTTTCCTTCTTATACCAAGAGGGACCATGCAAGTCAGAGGGGACACTATAAAAAAGAGACCCGATTTTAAGCACCCAACGAATTGCCCACATGTGCAGCCACAGAAGCCGCAAGTGACCCACAATTGTGATCGTGGAAGCGAGATGCTCTGAAACAAGGCACAAACTTGAACAGATGTTCAATTCTGGCTCCGTGAATCGAACGGCCAAGTGGAGAAAGCCTTCACACTTTCTGTCCTCGTGGTAAGATTACCATCGAGAACTGGGAACATCGCTGAGAGCCAGCAGTTCCTTTCCCAAACCAAAAAATTGAAATTATTTCGAGAAGCCATTAAGCTTTACCACAATCCCTCGACCACCCCCACCCCTTCTCCAACATGCTGAGAATCTCGAATCTCCTCAACTTCCTACAATAGCCACCTCTTATATATCGCTCCAGCAGACAGAGGTCAGGAGGCTACGGGACAGAATTCATGATCGGCTTTTGACTAGAGGACTTGATCGCAACCTGCCACTTCTGTCAATCTAAGTACACAACTGGCTGCCTGCTAAGCCACCGTTAGGGCTTGTTATAAAGCAGCTTGGCAATTATACTGCCCAGGTGATATGGGCACGGAGGTCTAAGAAATGTACCTAGTGTTATTAAAATCAATCGAAGCGACGTCTCTCAGCTGTGCTAGCCTAAAGAATACTGGAAATATCAGTGAGCTGGACAAACGGATGAAGACGGATAACGTAAACGTTATCCTCGCCTAAAAAGTGAGAATTGACGAGATGCATGCCCGAGATATAGAAGGGAAATGTAGATACCTCAGGATGGAGGTCTGCTCTATGGCAAGATTCCACAATTGGGTATGTGTTTTTATTAATAAACTAATAGGTTCTTAGTACATAGATATGAATGAAAGAAGTGGGCTCGGCAGTCCACTCCATTACGCCGTTCGGTCTGGTTCAGCAAAAATGGTGACATTCCTGGTAGAGCAGGGTGGAGCTCCAGATCGTCAAGATCCTTACCGCCGAACTCCAATCAGTTACGCGGTTCGTAACGGGCATCATATAATTGAACAAATTTTGAAGGGTAGGATACATGTGGATATAAATTTGGCGTAAGACATGAAGTGATATGTGATATAAATGTATCCATAGTCTGGTATAGTTGCCCGTATAGTTCGAGGGAAAATGGGTGGGGCTATCCCTTATCTTATCAGCAGTGCAGCCTAGAATCATCTGGGGTAGTTCAAGTTCCAACTTTTGTTTCTTAACTTCTCCAAACATGGATTCCGACGAGATTCTAGGGCAGGATCTGCTGAAGCCAGAGAAAGAAGACGATCTGGACGAAAAGTGAGCCCATGACTAATGACAATGATATTTTGGGTAGACACTGATAGTAGTTGGCAGATACCCCAACAGACCTCACAACCGGGCCCCGACATTGCCATTCCACGATCTGTACCTCAACCTATTCAATCCACTAAGTGAGCTCAAGAAGAAGCCGTCAGGGCCTGCTCCAGCTCGACGAAAAGCTGGCCCTCACGGAAAAGGTGCTACGAGTCTTAACCCGTTCGAGCGCCGGCGCGATGTGATTGTGCGCTTCATTTCGCGATGGCGCAAGGATGTCGGCGACGACATTTACCCCGCCCTTCGACTGATTCTTCCCGACAAAGACCGCGATCGACCTATGTACGGGATCAAGGAGAAGGCCATCGGGAAGATGCTTGTCAAGATCATGAAGATCAACAAAGAATCAGAAGATGGATACAATCTTCTGAATTGGAAGCTTCCAGGCCAGGGTGTTACAACACGTATGGCAGGTGACTTTGCTGGAAGATGCTTTGACGTTCTCTCGAAGCGGCCTATGCGGACCGAGCCGGGTGATATGACCATCGACGAGGTCAATGAGAAGCTGGATAAGCTATCGGCTGCCTCAAAGGAGGATGAGCAGCTGCCAATCTTGACGGAGTTCTACCGGCGGATGAACCCCGAAGAGCTTCTGTGGCTCATCCGCATTATACTTCGGCAGATGAAGGTTGGTGCTACCGAACGAACACTCTTTGATGTTTGGCACCCCGATGCCGAAAATCTTTACAGCATCTCTAGTAGTCTGCGGCGTGTTTGCTGGGAGCTGCATGATCCCAATATCCGGCTTGAGGGAGAGGAGCGCGGCATCGCGTTGATGCAATGCTTCCAGCCGCAGCTAGCCCAATTCCAGATGCATTCATTCGAGAAAATCATTGCTCGTATGAAACCAACAGAAGATGACAATGTGTTTTGGATTGAGGAGAAAATGGATGGTGAGCGTATGCAACTCCACATGGCGCCTGACGATTCAACCAAAGGCGGTCGGAAATTTGGTTTCTGGTCGCGCAAAGCGAAGGAATATACCTATCTGTATGGAAATGGAATTTATGATGAGAACGGTGCTCTGACAAGGCATCTACAAGATGCTTTTGTGGATGGAGTACAGAGTATTATTCTCGACGGCGAAATGATCACCTGGGATCCTGAACAGGACGCCATGGTTCCCTTTGGCACGCTCAAAACCGCGGCGCTGGCGGAACAACGGAATCCTTTCTCAAATGGCCCGCGGCCCTTGTTCCGCGTGTTCGATATCTTACATCTGAATGGGCGCGATCTAACGAAGTATACCCTTCGTGATCGTCGCAATGCCCTGGAGAAAACTGTCCGACCTGTGCATCGCCGCTTTGAAATCCACTCTTACGAGGAAGCCACTACGACCACAGAAGTTGAAGCGGCTCTGCGGAAGGTCGTCGCTGAGGCATCAGAAGGCCTTGTGTTGAAGAACCCGCGCTCTCCATATCGACTGAACGAACGCCACGATGACTGGATGAAAGTCAAACCAGACTATATGACCGAATTTGGAGAGTCTCTTGATGTCGTTGTGATTGGTGGATACTATGGCTCGGGTCATCGAGGTGGCGCGTTGTCCAGTTTTCTATGTGGACTACGTGTTGACGACAGCACACAAGCAGCAGAGAAATGCTGGTCCTTTTGTAAGGTCGGTGGCGGGTTTACTGCTGCTGACTACCAGGAGGTCCGCCACCATACAGATGGCAAGTGGAAGGCGTGGGATGCAAAAAAGCCACCGACTACCTTTATCGAACTTGCGGGTGGAGACGCCCAGAATGAACGTCCAGATATGTGGATTAAACCATCCGACTCGATTGTTCTGTGTGTGAAAGCTGCGTCTGTCGCAATCAGTGATCAATTCCGCATGGGATTGACGGTGCGTTTTCCTCGTTTCAAGAAATTGCGCAAGGACAAAGACTGGAAAAGTGCGCTCTCGGTTCAGGAGTTCCTTGACCTAAAGTCCAACGCAGAGCAAGAACACCGGGAGAAGGAGTTCTCTGTTGATAACTCTCGAAAGAAGCGAGTAAAGAGGACCACTAAGAAGCCACTCACAGTTGCTGGATATGACGATAATGTCAATGTCCAGTATCTTGGACCTTCTGGGCATGTCTTCGATGAGCTTAACTTCTGTATGTGGCTTGATCGTGTTCCCTTCCTATCATGCATAATACTAATCCAATGGCCTTCTAGTCATAATGACCGAGTCGACCATCCCAGAAAAGAAAACAAAACCTCAACTGGAACAACTCGTGAAGGCTAATGGTGGCAAGATCTATCAAACCAAGACAGCTGCGGTAGACACGCTCTGTATTGCCGAGCGGAGTGAGCCCCATTTTACACATATCAAATAACCCCAAGCTAATGTTTTGACAGGAACGGTCAAAGTAGCTTCATTACAAAAGAGTGGAGAGCAAAACATCATTCGACCATCTTGGCTTATCGACTGCGTCAAACAGAATGAAATAGATGCAGGACTGCCGGATCTTCTTCTCCCGTTCGAGCCACGGTAAGTTTTGACAGCTAAAAGAAATGCATATATATACGGGGCTAACACCCATCGACTTTTATAGACACATGTTTTTCATGACAGAGGACAAAGAGGAAGAGGTTGCAGCAAACGTTGACAAATTCATGGATAGTTATGCCCGTGATACAACCGCGGACGAGCTCAAGGATGTATGACACCCCCAGAGAAATACCGGGAAACAACCATGATTTTGGCTAACGTTTATTCAATCTTGCAGATATTCAATCAAATGGAACAAAACCAAGAGCGGCCTGACCACACCCCGGACCCAGAAACTATCCAGAGGGTCGAGGCTCGCATCCAGGAAAAGGTAAACGCTGGTTACACAGTACCCTGTGGATGGCTCTTCCGAGGCTTGAAGTTCTACTTCTACTCAAATAAAGATCAGCTAGATGAACCCGCCTCCCGAGAACTGAGGAAGGAGGACCAACGCCTCCACTTTGCTCGCAACACAGCCCGGTTTGCAGGCGCCGAGACTGCCAGCTCGTTGAAGAGCTCGGGCACCACACATGTGATAGTCGACCCAGAGGCTTTGTCTTCGGCGGACATATCATCTCTCCGGAAGTCTCTGGCCGAGAAACCGGGTGTAAAAATGCCGCATCTTGTCAGTATGGGCTGGGTGGAAGAATGCTGGAAAAATGGCACTTTGCTAGACGAAGAGAGTAAGTTGTAACATGATTTCCGTAATTTTGGTATTTTGGGTCGTTCTAACATGTGCTCTGGTGGCAGGATTCCCAGCTCCGCGATGAACCGTGAGAGCTGAGTTCAATCGCGTGATGCATTACGCATTTCTTTCATTTTCCAATTTCCTCTTTTGGTCGCTGGACATGTCCATGTCTTCAAAGTGAGCGAGTCGAAAGCAACCACGGAGTACAACAAGTCACGTTCTATGGATCATCTGACTTGGCTTGAGCCAACCAGCGAAGTTATAATAAATTGGAGAAATACGGGAGTAGCCGAAATCACCTACCCGTTAAACCAATAAACCATATTCTGAGTAGAAATACCGTATCATTTGAACCCTGTGGCTATTACGATGGCCAAAGAGCCCAATATTAAACCACCGAGGCTCGTCAGACCACGCGGGGTGATCTCATGTCATGGCCACGTGGGATGCATGATGATGTCACAATACGGAATGTCCAAAGTTAATCTGAGATTGCCTAAATAAGAGTTTACTACTCCGTACTCCGTACTTAGGTATGTACAAGAATAGTCGGCCGCTTATGCGGCCTTGTGTCTTTTTAGTGGTCTCTTTAGATGTTCGCTTTAGATGTCTTTTTGAGATGCATACGAAGGCGGTAAAAAAAAACATATTCTATGTAAGAGACTTTTCTATATACTATAACCTTTGACAAAGAAAGTATAGCCAAGCTAGTAGGCGGTCTCTGATATCATCTCTAACGTTCCTAGATAGCCTTTTTGGCCTATTCTAATCTTATAGCCAGCCCGGCAAACAATAACTACACGAAGCAAGCATGGCCTACATAAAACAGCGCGACTTTGATCAATGACTAACATAAGTCTCGAAACTCCAGGGCTGACAAGTTGCACTCATACTTTCTCGAACCCTAATTGCCAAGACGCACTAGTCTATAATGAGGTTTCTCCGTAGTACATAATACATACATGTTATGTATCGTAGGACCTGTATTGTTCTTACCCAGGACAGATGGGTGTATTCACTTGTAACTTGATACATTATGTGCATGGATATCTTACTATGTCGCAGATGACATCGGTAGCTAGCTCGCTGTAGCAAGCGTACTACCCTAGGAATCTCTTCAAATATACGAACGTTCGGCGGCATCAAAGCATCGCCCACATCTGGCAACCCGGTGTGACCATTCTCTACCTCGTGGCTTGATATGATCAGTAAAAGTAATTAGATTAACTATTGGCTTCCTAGCACTCCATTTAATACATATGGATAAAATATCAAACATGCATGTAGTAGGTGGTCGTAGAAGTTAAGTGGAGGGTTGTAGCAGTTTGAAAACAGCTTCATGTTTTCGAAGTGTCGCCCACCATAGCGGCGTCCGTCCGTCATTGTCTTCCGCGTGCGGGTCGACCCTACCGGTCTCGAGGAGTAGTTTGACAATGGCGGCATGTCCGTGATCTACCGCTAACGATAGTGGCGTCCGTCCAGAATCCCCTTTCGCGTTTACATCGACATCGGTCTCAAGGAGTAGTTCAACAACGGCGGCATGTCCGCGAGCTGCCGCTAACGATAGCGGCGTCCGTCCGTCATCGTCTTCCGCGTGCGGGTCGACCCTACCGGTCTCGAGGAGTAGTTTAACAACGGCGGCATGTCCGCGAGCTGCCGCTAACGATAGCGGCGTCCGTTCAGAATCCCCTTTCGCGTCTACATCGATATCGGTCTCGAGGAGCAGTTTAACAACGGCGGCATGTCCGTGAGCTGCCGCTAACGATAGTGGCGTCTGTCTATACTTATCCGTTGCCTCTAGGTCGATTCTGCCAGTCACGAGGAGTAGTTTAACAACGGCGGCATGTCCGCGATATGCCGCCCACGATAGCGGCGTCCGTCCAGAATCATCTTTCGGGCTCACGTCAACGTCAGCCTCGAGGAGCTGTTTAACAATGGCGCCATATCCGTTCTCCGCCGCCCACGATAGTGCCGTCCGTCCAGAATCGTCTTCCGATTCCCCGTCGACGCCAGCCTTAAGGAGATGTTTGACAACGGCGCTATGTCCGTTCTTCGCCGCCCACGATAGTGGCGTCCGTCCAGAATCCCCTTTCGCGTCTACATCGACATCGGTCTCGAGGAGTTGTTTCACGACGGTGTCGTATCCGTTCTCCGCCGCCCACGATAGCGGCGTCCGCCCCTTGATGTCTCTATTGTCCGGAGAAACACGGTTGTCTCTGAGTAATAGCTCAGTCACCATGTAAGACCCTGCTTCTGACGCATATGACAAAGGTGTCCTATGTTCGTTGTCCTCCGAGTTTGGGAAACTTCCCGAATCTACTAATTCTCTCACGACGCCGACGTTCCCCTTCTCTGCCGCGTATGACAATGGCGTTCTGCCTGCCGCGTCTTTAACATCTGGTTCGCTTCTTAATTCGAGCAACACAAGTATCACCTCAGCCCATCCGTACTTCGCCGCCAAGAAAAGTGTCTTCCTTTTCTGTTTGTTCGGCATCTTGGATGCTGGATGAGTGAGAAGCAGTAGTGATGAAGTCAAGCAGCCCTTTTCCATCGCAGTGAGAAGGTCAGCGTCACTAGCTTCATATTGTGCAAATCGATTCGCAATATCAACGTAGCGATCGATAACTTCGCACGTGGATACCGATTGGCCAGACTTTTGCTGCTCGAGCCAGGAGATTCCATCCTTGCCGAATGACTTTTCGGTCTCATCCACTAAAGCCCATCGGTATAACTCGCCCAGAGCGATTGTCGCTTGCTCGGCAATTCCGTCTTCCAAAGCCGGGTTTGTACAAGTAGATTGGGATTGAGTGCAGGTGCTCCATGCCCATCGTAGCATTTTTTCTGCCTTCTTCCACTCCTTGCGTCGTCGTTGCTGGGTTGCGCTTTTTCGTGCTACCACCAAGGTGCTTTCTGTAGGAGGCATCTTGAGATGAGGTAACATCAAAGGTATAACGCAAAATAGAGCCTCCTGTCTTGAGCCCAATCCCATCTCCGTGAACAGTCCAACAATATCAGTCACGAGGCTATTCTCGAGTCGAAAAGGTTCGACTTCTTGAACATCAACGGGTCCAACGCCATTCACGATGTCAAGCATACTCGTGATAAATGACGCAAATACTTCTTGAGCACACGTTGACACAAGCGAACCTTTTATCGGAGCGGACCAAAGGCTGGATGTCGTAGGGTCTGGACTCTGCGACAACTGCGCACCTTTCCAACCAAAAAAGCGAACCCGTGGTGGGCTGCCCGGCTGCGCAGCTGACGGAATCTTGATGTACTTCACATCCTTTTCGCCCGTCTTTGTCCACACAGTACTTGCATCTCCAATTTCAGCGTCTCCAATGTCAACGGGTGTATGGTGAAGATTGTATTCGGTTATGATGTTGATTTCATCACCGAGCCATATTCCTAGGTCTGGTTTCCTCGCCTGGTCAGTTGGGACGATCCGCCGTGCCTGGATATCATCAGCCGTGGATCTCTTGAGACCGGTCACCGCGTCTTCGGTTTCTACTGCTGGATCAGACTTCAGCGACCAAACCCACAGTCCTAGTATCCCTTCTAGTTCCAGCTTGCTTTTGAGCATCCATGGGTTTCCTGGATTGTCTGGGTCTTGAGTGAATTCCAGGTAAACTGTGTGGTTCTTCCAAGAATTTGGAAGGTCTTTATTTTGTTTATAGAGAGTGCAATCAATGCCCCAAAACATTGATGTGGCATCCTTCCATTCTTTCTTGATTTCGGCCTTTGAGAAAATCGTGTTCGCGGTGGCCTCAATCAAAACAGCCAGCTGCTGACTCTCGCTTCGAACCTCGACCATTTCAATCTTGAAATTGCTCGCGGGAGCGGTAGATGAAATAGTAAGTGATGCGAGACGGGTTCGATACGCTAATAATTTGGCAGCAGCCTTCTTAGGCTCGTGGGCAGATGGATTCTCGCGGCTGATTTTGTTCGTCTCAGGTGCACCGCGGAGTCTCCAGAAGTAACGGCATTGAAGATCAGCATCGGAAGAAGACGAGACAAATGATGATGTGAGTGACTGGCTAGGAGAAGATGACGACCTTGGTGACGGGTGATCCGTGTGCTTTTTGACGTCCTTTTCAATATCGTTTCGGCCAATACGCAAGGCAAGCCAGTCTAGTTCGTGGCCCAGAACCTGATCAGGAAACCTAGCAAAGCAGTTGTCATCAGGTTCCAATCGCTGCATGCGGAGTGCAGCTCTTGCCATGCTCATGACCATAATGACTCCCAGCTGGGCTATTGAGACTGCTGAGTGTATACCCCGAAGGCCGGTAAACTGTAAGACAAAGCCAGAGATAGTGGTTCCAATAGCTGCCCAGACTTCAAATCTCGATTCCTTGGACCCGTCTTTCCTTGAAGTCGTATACTTCTTCAATTTGTTCTCATGGTCGGTGTAAGAGAAGGCATCAAAGGTTTGATCTCCAATGATTTGACCTCCAGGCTGTATCCAATACATAGATGGGTTGGCAGTCTGGTTCTCTTCCCGATGCCAGACATCTTCCTTAGTGCTCTGGCCCACAAGAAATGCGCAATGAAACATCCCACCGCAGACAAGAACAGTCCCGGTAATCACAAGTGGACATGCGTAGGATTCTGGTGGACTACCATCCTTATCCCATTTCAGGTAGTATGTCGCAACGCCAGCGAAAATCAAAACACCGACTTGCAGAAGCAAGCCAACTACAGCAATTGCGAGGGAAACAGCGGTCGATTGTTTCTTGATTCCGATGTTCAAAGAGATATTCGGAGCAAACGACGTATAGGCAGCATCCGGTTCGCAGAGAGGATCCGATCTGAGGGCTGACTCGGCGTCGTTTGGCTTGATCTTTGGCTTAATCTTTGGCTTTTCCTCTTTCCACAGGTCCTTGCCTTTTCCAAGAACGTAATCTTGGAACGTGTGTATTCCCGCTGTGACATCGTTCGAATCACTGAAGTCGTGATCAGGATCGTGAACAACCTCTAGAATCTTTGGACGGCCAAAGACGCGGGCAATGCCACCACTATTGTAGAGCTCACACACGTCCCGACTCGTAGAGGAGCACAGTTCGGCCTCTGCGTTTCCCGCTCCTTCTTGAGCTCTGCCGATGAAGGCACGTAGCGATGGGGTCCCACACACACGAATTGCAGAAACTACCGCTGTGAGAATGCCCATTGGGGCCATTGCGAAAATGAAATAATCAATTGCAGTAATGCTCTCGCTGAGGTACTGCTTCGTTATTTGTTCACCGAAGAGGGATAGAAATGGCGCGAGATCGGTTGCGAGATTATTCGAGAAGTCGTCCCAGCCATCTGCGCGAACAAGTGGAAGAATGACAAGGATCGCGAGAAGAGTTCGTGCGGACATCTCAGGAGATGCGCGCGACGAGAATCGTGAAAAGAATATATACGGGCCTATACGGGCCTTTGAGTGAATGCGCACGAGGATGCGGACATCTCAGTAAGTGCACGACAAGGTCTTAGACAGATCGACACCGCTAGGCTATAAAATATCAAGGGCTCATCCAGCCATGTCTTAATAAGACATGGGGCTGAAAAGTGTCGGCTGGGTGCTGCCAAGAGTATCTAGTGCGCAATTTCCAAAGCGCGCTTAACGATGCATTTCTTTTCGCCGCACTCTTCTCGATGCCATACTTCCAGGCACTTTTCGGGTTTCAGTATCTGCATACTGGTACATGTTGATCTCCGACGTGTCCGCGATACGCACCTGTGCACAGCCCAGTATAATACGGATTGTTCTAGCCAATACACGTTAGCTCAGACTAAGAAAAAGCTGGGGCTGGTAGGCTGACAAGCCGAATGTGATGATGAGCAGGTCCACGAATATATAAGCAAGCAAGGTATTCCCAGGTGTATCGCCCAAGTGTAAGTCATTATTCGTGCTATCTGATATAGTTAATTCAGAGTACATACATAGGCACCAGATTATCGCTTGGCTACGCATAAGCGGCCGACTATTCTTGTTCCATATAACGAAGATAACTTATCCCTTCCTACCATAACCAAATTGATACGGTCGCGAAAAGAATAATTATACTAATTATACCTAGTATCCATTTTTGCTATTCAAAGTTCATCATGACCCTTTTGTTCTCTCTCTTCAGTTTTCTCGCTCGAAGTGTTACCCTTTATCGTGAGAATCACTCGGCGATAAGCGATTTGCCCTCCATTCGACACCTCCAGAATGATATGTAAGTGCTTGTCTGCTTCGGCATGAATACCCCTACCAGCCCTCATCAGAGTCTCAGCCGATGGAATCTCGATCGTCACCGTGGCTGTATTGCTCTGCTGCAGGTTTAGAGCGGTAACATCTCGCTTTGGTGTGTTCAGGTTCGAACTGGGCTCCAGATATTGCCACCACTTGAACGAAAGTGCACCATGATCATCAGGATTACATGACTTGGATGCATCAAGGACCACATTTTGCTCTGGAAGCACAACATATTGGAGTACCTCGCGACTAGCACTGCCGTTCACAATTGCAATAGGCGCATGACTGGCTTGTTCAAAGTGTGGTCTGATAGTCCACTGCATCCGGGATTTAAAATCATTTTGGAAGGCCTCTCTCCAGCGCCAGACTGTTACTTGAGAGCCCATCATTGTTTTGCCGTTGTCGTCAACAATGGTATCAATGCTGTCAGCAAAGTGACCTTCGCCCCATGCAACGGGGCCGTACCGGCCTCCTCATGAGCCCCATTCGGGGTGTTCGGGATCTGATAGCCCGTTGGGGATAAGATATAACAGAGAAGGGCTGTCCCCTGTAGTTTGAGGTTAACATTGGACCTAGGTCAAATTCAACACCCGCGGAGAATATATAAATATGTACCTTCCATGATAAATTCACTATTTGGATACTTCGCACCCAATGGTCCAATTTGGATATTATCCCTAATCCAAGAAGGCGAAATGACTTCTTTGTTTGCATTGTTGGGGAAGTGATAATAGTCATCGCCAGGCATACCTCCCCAAGCAGCATTGCCATACCGATTGAAGGCATGCACGCTGGAGATATAGAACAGATTAGGCCAATTTCGCCGAATCCACGGGCCGGCATTATCTTGATCGGAGATGGAATACACTCGCAATTTGGAAACGAACAAGTTAATGTCTGCCGGTCTCGTCGCCTTCACATGCCACAGTGCCTGGGCGAGAGTATTTGCTCCACCCCACAGAGGAACCCATAAAGGTTCATCAGATGCATCGACTGCATTGACTAGCATCTCCGAGCCCTCACTGTCCTGGCCATTTCCTACTCCATCCATGCCGTAGACTGTCGATCCCGAGGCAATGAGCGACAAAAGGTCCTCTGGCTCCGGCCATCCCGAAGCGTGAGTCTTCAAATTTTCTAGCGACTCCTTGTACCCCTGCACAATATCTCGCATCTGGTCAGGACGGGTGGTATCATTAAGCCAAAAGCTTGTTGTAGCGACGAGGCCTTCAATCTGTAACTCGTTTGAATAAAGGAGGAGTCGCACGAGCGATTGTGCGTCATCTGGCTCATTGGCGATGTCGCTCAAAAGGAATAGACGTGGCTTTGGGGTTGGTTGAGCGCAGAGTGTGAGGGTTGCCAAAAGTGCGCCTAGACACAGCCAACGTGCAACGCGGAGCATTTTGGCTGGCTATTGAAGACATCAATTATCGAACGAAGAGAGGAATGAGAATGTGCTCAATTTACAGTTCCTAAATACTTGGTTTGAGGCCATCCTCAACCTCTATTTAGTCGGTGGTTAAAGATGCCGTTTTGGGATTTAGTCTGGAAGCACGCAACGGCTACTTGCATTCTCTCATCGGCCGGAATTCCGAGGGGGGTGAACGTGGGGGGAGGCTAGCGTGGGGAAGTATACCAATGCAATTTCACTGCGTAGGTGGCTTATTTTGCAATTGAACAATATTTACATGGCAGACGTGATACGAAAACGAATGTATGAAGAGGATGAACTAGCGAAATGTGAACAAATTTCCTGAATTGCTCTAATTCTATCACGCACTAGACAATACACTGAGAATAATATTCCAACCAAAGCCAACCAGTGAAGTAACCACAACTCGTGAATGCCACGGCACCCAGAGGAAATTGACAAGAGACACAGCAGGCCAAATCTTCCACGCCGCCAACAAGATCCGAAATATCCGAGCCTGTACCTCTTGCAGAATCAAAGTGCCACTTTGAAGTCTTGCCCCTGTAGTACATATGATGAAGACAACATTCGCCACAAACAATCCGATAGTTTGATCCAGTAGCAGCTTGAAGAGGACATTGGGCCAATCTATTCGGGAATTCTTCTCATTTCGTTTCTGAGACTGGACTGCGACTTGAGTGGGAAAGGTCTCGTCCAGAGATCGCTGCCACAATGAGATGAGGGGGGCGGATACAATTCCAAACACCGCGAATTCAAGGACTCGGTTCCAGTCGAGTGAAATCGGCGTTGGTGATTGCAACTGTTGTAGTATTTGAGCAGTGATGTTGGCGAATGCTTTGAGGGTAGCAGATTGAGCGATGATGGTGACGAGGGATGGCATGGTTTTGCTTGAGGTGATGAAGATAATTTGATACCATTCCCAAAATGCGGTGCGTTACTTAAATCAGATATTGTAAAAAGGACAAAGATCTATCATCGCCTTGTATATCCTCTTTAGTTCCCAACTAGATCAGGACAGGAAGGTGTGGTTCCCATTGCCTCATTGGGAACCCCGCGTTTATAGTTTCCACCTATTTCCCCGCGAATTTCCCGGAGGTCACTAGACTTAGGTTTGAAAGCTAGATCTACCTAGGTAAATTGCAAGAGTCCAAAGAAAGCACGGAGTTCAAATGTATATAAAAGCAACTTGTTATCAATCATCCCTCGGCTCACCAGTTGCAATTACTCCATCCGCCCAATATGTTAGCTGCCCTGAGAAATCTCCCCATATACGAAGACTTGAATTGGGGTCTAGCATTCGTTGGATTCACTTCCTCCCTCGGTGCCCTTGGGTTTGGCTATGACAATGGATGGTGGGGTAGCGCTCTAGGACTCTCCGAGTTCAAGCGCAAATATGGCTCATACAATCCGACATTGGATGAATGGAGCATCCCATCGGAAAGGCTGTATGTTGGAACTGGCACTGGTTCAGCTGGTATCATTATTGGCTGCATAATTGCTCCAATTATTACCTCGAAATATGGTCGCAAGGCTGGGTTCCTGGTCCTGTCGCTACTCATCACGCTTGGCGTTGTGCTGGAAGCCAGCGCTGTGACTTCTTTTTGGCAGATTGTTGTTGGTAGAATTATTGTTTATTCTGGCATTGGACTCGCTTCAAATGTTGTCCCAACTTATCTATCTGAGTGCTCGCCACCACGTGTTCGAGGTTTGTCATGCCTTGCTGCCATTGACCTTTGTTGTGGCCATATCTAACCCGTTTTTGTTTTTCTAGGAGCATTCCTTGCGCTCTACTCTTTCTTCACTTCGCTCGGGGTGTTCGTTGCCACGTTGGTGGTGTACCTGTCGCGGAATTTCACTGATCAATGGCAATATCTGTAAGGACCCTTATCTTCCATCCTTTGTCTGCCTACATATAGCTAAAATAGTAGATAGTATCGTCATCTGTTGTCAATTATTCGTCCCACTCGGATACCTCATAGAGTTACCATTCCTCCCCGAATCACCGCGGTTCCTCATTTACAAGCAAAGATATCAAGAAGCAGAAGAGGTAATGAGAAGACTCTACAAAAAGGACAACATCGCACAAGAAGTCGAAATACTCAAACTCCAAATCGAAGAACAAAGAGAACTTCACAAAGCCACCTCCCTGCTAGACTGTTTCAAAGGGACTAACCTTCCCCGAACAATCGCCTGCATGGGCGTTCAGATCCTACAACAAGCCCAAGGTGTCTCATTTATCCAAAACTTCATCGTGACTTTCATGCAACAACTCGGCTTCCCGGATCCCCTCCGAACAAACGTCCTAGTCACCGGACGCTCGTTCGCCAGCCACATCATCACATTCATAACCTTCGACCAACTAGGTCGTCGCTGGTCACTGATTCTCGGCTCGATTGGACTAGCAGCGACAATGATATCAACAGGTGGTGCCATCGAATCAAGCAGCATTGTAGCCAACCTATCCATACAAGCCAAGAATGCTTGTGCAGCCCTTTTGATTCTTTGGTACTGCATTTACGGCTTTACTTGGGGACCGGGATGCTGGATCGTCACCGGCGAAGTAGGAACGGGTCAGTTGCGTGAGCGTACCATCTTCCTTGCTTCTATGGGTAGCTTCTTGACGTCCGTTCCGATCAACTTTGTCAACCCCTATGTGCAGGCTAGTATCGGCGGCCGTGTGACGTTTATCTATGGGGCGTTCTCAGTTGCGGCGCTGGGTTTCGTGTGGTTTTTTGTGCCTGAGACAAAGGGAAGGTCGCTGGAGGATATCGATGAGATGTTCCAGGCACAGGTTCCGGTGTGGAGGTTTAATAGATATGCTTGTACTGGGTTGGGTGCACAGATGGGGGACGAGAAGTATCCAGTCGGTCCTGCTGATACTAACGATGGGAAATGGGACGGTCCTACTACGGAGGAGGTGGAATAGTTCGGGTTATTCTGATTTGTTCACACTAGGTTTCGTCTCTAGTAGCTACAAAAATAGTCGGCCGCTTATGCGGCCTTGTTATGTCTTTTGAGTGGTCTTTTGGATGGTCTTTTAGATACTCTTTTAGGTAGTCTTTTGGATAGTCTTTTGGGTACTCTTTTGCGTTGTAGGTGGTTTTAGACATTCCTGACATTGCCTTTTGCGAAGCTTGTTTGACAAAATATAGAATGTTTTTTTCTCAGTTTTGAGACAACAGAATGGAAGTTTCTCCAATGTTTCGTGACACATTCATAATATGATATTAGAGTCAGAATTTAAGACAGTAGACCTAGCTTCTCTAATGTACTATAGTTCCTCGGCTAGTTCCTGGGTGCATCGCTCACAGGCGCAAGGAAATAGGAAGTATTCTTGCAGCAAGCTTCGCCGTGCTTTGACGTCTACATACTTGGGTAAATCAAAATAGCAAATGAGACATTCTTCACCTGCAGCAAGTTTCCGCGAAGTAGTGAAAACCATTCGACCATTGCTGTCTGTTTTCCAGGTGATCTAGGATATTTGTGAGAATTTGGATTTTGACAGTGTTTTCACGGGATAACTTACATTTGGAATGCAGGAATGGTTTATGATTGTGGCTCTTGGATAGATACCCAACCCGTAATCCAAGCCTCGGTCAAGTGGGGGGTCCGGAATGGGAAATATCCCAGTCTCCCGTGGGTATAGTCCGAACGAGTTAGACTCTTCTTTGCAGATGAGGTCCACCATGTCATCGAAAGTGAGGTCTGACTGAATATCATGAGTCAGGTATAACTCTGCAAGCCTTTTCCAGTGCTGAATTTGCGTCTGGGGCCAATGCTCCCGGTTACTGTGAAGTAGATCAACGGATTCCCATCCCCGCTTGAACCGATCTTCCCAGGAATAAAGCTTTGATGACTTAGATCCTGTCTGGAGCTCAAGGTATCTTCCCGCCAAAAGACGAAGGACTATCCAAATCATAGCAAAAGTATACTGACCCTCGTTTTGACGAAGATTCTCTCCTTGGTTTTTCAACCAAGCGCATTCAAAATTATGCCGAGCCTGATCTGCAGTTCGGCAATCAATGTTACACCAAGCCACATCTCGGATACAATTGCTTTGGCAACGAACGCTCGCTTTGTATTGTGTCACCCGTTGGCGGCATTTCAGGTTACTGCAAATTAGGTCGTCGGGTTGAGATGGATCCAGAGACGGGATCAAAGCATATGGTACATCCGCGAGGATTGTGGTTCCTGCTGGCACAGGTGCAGAGACCTGTAGGGATCTTCCTTTGTGGCTATTGTAGTATTGTACCAAATTGGGATGCACATAGACATCCGCGTCTCTATCAAGAGCATTGGCAGGTTTGGACTCGGCTGGCTTCTGCGCAACGACTAACTGCCTTCGCTCCATCATGCCCATGTCAATGGTACCTTCTCGCGTAGACGTTATCAGCTGCAACCCATCTTCTGCTTGAAGACTTAACCCCACTTTCTGCAAAAGATTGTCCATTTCCTCCATATCGTAAAGCCTGACGGAATAGAAAAGATCCTGGAGGACTGTAGGGCCTTCCAAATCAATCACAATTTCTCGGCTGGCGAGACGGGTTTTATTTGGAGAAAGCTCTCGTTCCCGACAGGCCATGAGTGTCTTTTTGCCCTCAAGCCATTCCCATCCACTTGAACTGAAGTTGGATCTAATCCAAGATCCATCCACGTAGTCAATGATGAAGATGCCCCCTGGCTTTAGGACCCGAGAGACCTCGCGGAGGGATTCTAGGTCTCCTTCATCATTGCAGTGCCCAAAAGAGTTTCCCAGAAGCATAACCAGATCAAAGGAGCAATCCGCTTCAGGAATCTGACGAAGGTCTCCTTCCTGAAACCTGGTGTTGCCCTGCACATCTTCTGCTATCGCTCGTTCTCGAGCAAGGCCAAGAAGGTAGCTGCTTTGGTCGACGCCGCGAAAGTTCACCGATTGGAAGCGTTTGGCAAGGTTGATGCTATGTCGGCCTTGGCCACAGCATAGATCTAACACCTTGATCTGAGACCCTTGAGTTTGTAATAGCTGTTGCACACAAGGGATTCCGACGAGCTCGTCGCATTCGGTTTCTGTGATAGCGGGAACTTCGACACAGTCGCCGTCGGTGTAGAGGTACATCTCATTGTAAGCTTTTTTCCACCAATCCTTCTCAATATGAGGAAATAGGGAGTCAACATGGCCAAGACTGGCAGGGACCGTCATTTTTGAGTATATTGAGAAGCGACGACACAAGTTTGGTGGGGGAAGGTTTGCTATACACAGACCCTGACAAAGCGCGGGACAAAGCTCAAACCCTTGGAACCCGACTAGGTTATTGCAGCGACGGTCCATAAGTTTCCATCAATTTCAGAACTCTGTAAAATGGGGCCCGATTTACCCGATCTCTAGGCATTTTACATCTACATCTACATCTTGCTTAAATTGCTTTTCTTCTACTATCTATGCGTTCGCGCTTTGAGCTCACTCCAGTATAACATGAGTCTATCTGCGGGCTTCATAGTGCTGTTGGATGAGGTTTGAATTATAACAATGGAAGTGTGGGGCAAAGGGATGAAGAGGCGCTCGGTGGTCATGGACCCATAATCACTCACGCCCAGGCGGGTGCCTAACCAACCAGATGAGGTATGTTTATGATCGGCCGTGATCCATAACGTGGACCGTAGACCACAGTCTGCCCATTATCTTCGGATAAGTTACGGTCAGTTGTTGTGGTGGCCTGAGGCCACACAGATGATGTCTCAGGCATCAACCCCTCAATGGGTAAAGGTAGCTGGTAGATTCTTCCATAGCAATCAACTCTCTCCCTCCCCACTTCTTGGCCTACATATTGTAGAAGCCCTCAACATCAGTGCTGTAGCGGACTAACAACCAGGATGATATTTCTGAAAATCAAAACTGCAATTCAAAAAGCAATGGCCCTTGGTCAGGATGGAGATTGACTGCTGGAAAGTGTCGTTCATGGTTATGAAAAAAAAGCCGGTCCACGGATATATACTCCGTAGGCAGATATTATTTAGAACGGTCACGATAACAAAGCGCGTCCTTTTTAATGTTGTAATAGGATAATAGGGTGCACAATTTACTCTTTTAGTCCAAAATTAAAAGGCGACAAGAGGTGAGCACTGAAATGGAAGGGAGATGCATTATCCGGTATATTACTCCGTACTCCGCACCTTGTATAGCCGCAAGCAAAACAGACCGAATAGATAAGGTCAAATCACAATTAAACCATCCATGTATGACTGCCTAACCTCACAATAAGACGGAAAAAAAGACACGGTATACATCTATACCTCGTATAAGGGTTCACCGCAATTACCCTCGCTAAAGGCGCTCCACCAGCCACGTCTTAACTTTGCTTTTTGGGATTGTGGACATTTTTCATGTGTGTTTGTACTTTGTAATTCCGATCTATTGAAATTTCCTCGAACGGGTCAAATAAGGATGTTTAGGTAACAACGTAGGTGGGTCTCAAGGTTGTTTTGATTTTCAAGGCCTATCTTGATGTTTGCATGTATAACACAGTTGACATGGAATATTATTATTTAAATAGGCAATTGTTTACGGAGTGCTTCGGAAGCAACGATCCAAACCGGGAAGTGCGAAATATCATTATTAAGCCACGATTACTCCGTACAAGCCACCAATATAAGGAAGAAAATAGGGAAAGAAAATAACCCGGAAAATAGGGGGGTTCACCGCAATTATTAATGCAATTCTTTTCGCTAAAGGCGGTCCACTAGCCACGTAGGGTCTCTTCGACTTGACGTTTTGGGACACTGCAGCCACCCGCTCCTTTTTAATATTTTTTTTTTTTAAATATTTTTCCCCTTAAAATCTGAAAGAGCCGGAGGGAGCCTCGGAGCTCCTGTCGATCTATCAAAGTGACTCAAATATATGATTATGTTTATCATTTCTTATCCCGTAAAATAAGCAATTTAAAAAGATCAGTCCAAATGATCAAAGTGTGAAAATCGATCTTCCCTTTTTTTTTGGTCTTGATTCTGGGGAGAACGGTGTGCATCTGCCCGCACCGCACTAAAAGCAACCTTAAACGGCCCACACATCTTATTCAACACTGATCTGAAATGTTGGGATGGGTGTGATTCGTTTTCATATACATCTATCTATAATACTACATGATTATATATGTATACGGGATACATATGTATGTCTTACTGCATTGAGCTAATCATACGTTGTAGAGTATATATTGTAAGCGGTTATATACTATCTATCATAAAAGAATAATAAAATCACTAAAATCACTAAAATCACTAAAAATATCAAAAAATCTTTCCTTCCCTTCCGGACTCCACCGGCGGAATGTTCCATGAGTAATGGTAATTGTATTGAAAAATTATAGAAATACCGTTTCAATCGCCGGACACAATCCGGATCCCGGCATTGTCCCCCGCACAACCAATCACTCACACCGTAAAATAAATTACTGTCCTACGCCTCCCGTGATCTTTACATGCGTTTACCTGCCCAATACGGCTTATCTATCTGAGATCACCACTTTCTCCCCCCATTATCTCTCTCTCTCTCTCTCTCTATCTTAATTAACTTCTACCTCTCTTTCTCTATTTCTTGTTATTATCCTCCTTCCTGATCATTTAATATCCGTCTACGCCCTATCCATCCTCCTCCCAAATTTTCTACCTTATCGCCCTTCTCTGTCACCTTATCCGCTCGCGTGTGTGCCTGCATACCCTTGTCTCACGGCCCTATCCGCTTCCCTTACATCTCTTTGGGCCAACACATACACTCTCGGATTGGTTGCCGGTCCTCTCTCATCTGACTTTCTGGGAGCATCTCCCTTCCCACAATTTTCTCCTTCATCCATGTATCTCGCTCAGACACTCGACCAGAGCGCTTCATCCGGTCAAGCCCTCGATAGCAACTGTGCTCGTGTGGTGAAACAACCGTCAAAATGATGGTCCCAAGAGCATTTCTATTCAGCTCGGCACCGCCGCCGAAACCATTTCAGTCTCATGGCATGGAGCCATTCACCCCAGAGGATCGTTCTGGCCTTCGTCTCCCCACTTCCACTGAGACCCGCGAACCGATGAACACTATCCCAGTGGTAATTCCCCCAAAGCGTGGCTCGCGGACTCTATCGGCACGTCGAGATACTCGTCCACGTACCTTATCGAAAACCTCAGAATCCTCTCGCCGGTCCTCCAGCTCGTCCAATGAGCGCCCGGTCCCTACGTCATTCACCTCGATGTTAGATGCAACAGCCATTCCTGTCCCGCGACGAAACTGGTCTACCCGCAGACCTCGGAAACTACCTCGCGGAAATCATGAAGAAGACTTTAGGCGCATGTTACAGGAAGATATCAAGTCGAAAGAAGATGGTTTCCTGGATGGGACCGCCTACTCGCCTCTCGACATCCTTCTCAGCCCACCCGATAACGATAACGAGAAACACCTGCCTTGCAATGATTCCGAGCACGAATCACCACTTTCAGTGAGGTCAACATCAAGTGATTCGATGCCGTCATTAGACCATAGCCTCGCATCGCCCTCCAGTGTTCTCTCGCCGCCAACCCCTTCTAGCCACCGAAGTCCGGTGGAGAGACGACAGCCTCGGTATTCGAATTGCGAGGAGTGTGCCTTGGACCATCCTCTACTTGTAACCGAACTCGATGAATGTGAATTCATCGAAATCAAGGACGACAATGAGCCCGCCACACCCGACACAGTACCCGCAAAGCGAGCTGCATCATTCGGGCGCCTCGGATCTACTTTCAAGTCCAACCTCACAGCATCTTTACGGGCCATCAAATCCGCTGCCCAGTCAGTCTCGACATTTGCGACACCTTCCGTTCAACCCGAGGATTTCCTCACCCGGTCTCTCTTTACCATCACACCAGAGATGACCGATGATCGCCGTCCTTTGCCGATGCAAGAAACGCCTTCTCCAGCACTCCGACGCTACTTGAATCCATCTCCCATGAACCCAACCCCGATGTCACCGGCAGAGATGTATGTCTATCATGATCATCCCCATGACAAGCCACAAACCTCCAATACGTGTCCTGTTTCAATCCAAATGCAGACATATCGTCGAGCCGGCGGCCGTGGGAACCGGCGAGACCATTTCCACATCGCGAGCAAGGACCAGAAATACATAACTTTCGACCCGGAACTCCCGTCCATGTCACGCCAGCGCGAAATTCGCGAGAACAGCGATTTCCTGCGCGTGGTCGTTCTTGAAATGAACATGCGACGTAGTGGCAAACTCCGCGACGACATCCCCGCCCGTGCACGCATCTGGCTGCCAGCGCGCAAGACAAATTACCACTTATCGGGACAATACGATGACGGAGACGACAACGCCATTCCGTCCCGGTGGGTGGGCGTCTCAGCCCAGTGAAATAAAGGTTTTGATGGATGCCTGTCTTAGCGCAGAGCGCAAGATATGTATGGCACGATACATCTCCCTTTTTAGTCACTTCACTTCAGTACATACATCTTTGTTTTTTTTTTGCTTTTATCTTTGGTTATCCTCTGCAAGCGCGGCGTTGGATTAGGACGGTTTCCTGCTCGGCGCAGATATTTTCTCTCTTGTTACATACCCCCATTTCTGCCTTGACAGCGCTATGCTTTTTCTATGGCTGCTTTTTTTCTTTTCGGATCGATCTTTCGATCACTACCTAAGATATCTATTCAACTCAAATCAAATCTTGAATACATTAAGCTTCTTTTGTCTCGTAACTGTAACAAGCACAGTGTAATATGTATATGGGAAAGTCTATCCTAAAGGACTGGCGTCATCATGTACTCTCTTCGATTGTTTTTCGAACCCTAATGCCAAAACATACTATACCATATTAGGACTAGATTAGGAGTATTGATATCCCTGTCATAATATTTGTTTTCCGTACTCCGTACAGCATCTTACATTCAAGGTCACGAGTCCATTTATCGTCACTGTAAGGAGTAATAATGCAAACAAGTCAAACATGAGGAGCTGGAGACATGAGACAAGAATAGTCGGCCGCTTATGCGGCCTTGTCATGTCTTTTTAAATGTCTTTTTAGATGGTCTTTTTAGGTAATAATGTTGACGGTAACATTGCCGCTTGATCTGTCTTCTATCTAATTTCTTGATACTCGCACCTAGTATGATAGTGGCTAACAAATGAGCGAGCGCATAAGATGAGCAACGACGTATTCCACTACTTTTCCAAGCTGCCTCTAGAGCTACGCCGTATGATCTGGATGCACTGTCTACCGTATCGAATAGCAGAAGAAGATACCCCTGACAGCTTTTTCGACGGCTACCAATCCAAACACGTCTGCTGGAACCGACGCATGACACTCCAAAACGCGCAGCTGCCGGCCATTGCATACATCAACAGCGAGTCTCGGCAAGTTGCATTGGGGCAAGGACGCCTATTGGAGCCGGCTGATGTGAGAATCATGGAGTCGCTATGGGTGCAGCCGCATCGAGATGTGCTGCATCTTAACTGGACGCGATTGACCTATGCTTCCTGGGGAGTTGATTCCGACGCTCCAGGCTGGGTCGACGAGTTTCTATTGCAAGCGAAGGATCTTGGGATGCGGCCTTCTATCGCGGCAGATCTTATTCACGTTTTTAGCTTGAAGGCAGTGTTGGATTGCGCTGGCGATGCTAATGCGCTTGGCACCCATAACCCTTTTCATTTCGGCATATCGGACATCGCGAAAATCTTTTATCACTGTAGAGGAGAAGGAGCTGATGACGTGCGCGAAATGGTCGATATCCTACCTTGGGCGAAAGGTCAACGCAGCAGGCTAGACATAGCCATGGCGGGGGTTTCTCTGCATATCACCAAGGAAGTTGCTCTGAGGTCTGGTCTATTCGGGCTGCTGGGCGATGCGCCTGTTCAGATGGTCGATTGTTGACGATGAGGCTCGGTTGAGGGAATTCCAAGCACTATACCGGAAACACGCATTGGGAAAGAAACCAGTCGTGCAACCGCTTTTCGAAACATTTACCAGTTCTCTATTCAAAATGGCCGTGGAAATATGGAAAAGCAAAGCTGAATGGACTATCCTCGCATACATGTGGCAGTCGGCTCGAGACAGAAATCTCGACATTCTTGGGACCAACCCGGGCTCCGCTTGACTGCCTCAACCGTCGGAGCAAGAGTATATCTATATGGACCAGTATTTGCCCAATGAGCAGCACCCGTGGGTGAAACATGCTAGACACACTGCACCCAAGCTGCGACTGCGGATCATGGTGCGATATTGTACTAATCAGTGTTACATAAAGGAGAGACTTCCCAAAGGCTTTGCGTTTGAATAAATAATAGTAAATACCAATGCAGATTCTTTTTTAAAAAATAACACAAGAGTGCGTCACGCGCTGCAAGCCTCAACAATATGTTTATGTACATCGTCCGCCTTGTAAATAACCTGGATATGGCTTGGTGATTGTCTCGCCGCATTGGACACGGCGACATATTTCCTCATCCACTGCTCCATCCCCTCGTTAAACCCCGCTGCGTCCTCGTTATCGCTGATGGTCTGGTCCGCGTCAATTTTCCTGTAATCCGGCACTGGCGGCCTCTCTATGGGATCCGTGTACGCGGCAGTGTACCCCTTCGTCGCCAACTCCTTGAAATCGGTAGCGATCTTCTCTGCTTGATCGTAGCGCCGAGCGTCGGCATGGGTCTTGAGCGTGGCTAACATTCTATCGACGCGGTATTTATCCAGAGGCTTCCCCTCCTCGTCGTGCGGAAGACTAGTGGTGTAGTCTTTTTAGATGGTCTTTTAGATGGTCCTTTTACATATCTTTTTAGGTGTATATAAAGGCGGTAAAAAAGGTATAACTTTTGAACATGGTAGAATCCATTGCCATACACGTGACCGAGTCCGTGCTGATATCTACTCTGAAAACTTTGGTCCGCCCTCCTTAAAGCGGCAGCTCAAATAAGAAAACCCCCACTGGGGGGGGAAGTACGATAGACATGTAACCTCAATCCCTCTATGTAACCCACCGAAGGCTTGAATCCTTCAAGTGGAATCCGTAACATGGATCGGAGATAATATCCTGGGAATTACTTGGCACGCATCTAAATAGATTTCCATTTTCTATAACAATTACAACAATATAATCATATGTTTTGTCCACCCGTGAACGGGTAGATGCCCCACGTGAAGACATTAGTCAGCCGCTTATCGAAAATGGACATCCCAACACCTGCACAGCCATCCAGAGGCCGGCGATAACCACATCTTGCGTCGTCCTGCTTGCATCCAATCATTTCGAGGGCGTCACCAATCTCCAATCTCACCAAATTTTGCACTGAGCTCGTCCCCATCTCCACTGCGGGTCATTGCAATCGTGGGGTATTACATTCCTTCTACAATTGCCACCAGGCCTGTGTAGATCTTCAAGCGTAGCTGGTGCGTTGATATTTCCTCGTTGTAAGGCGCAATCTCCGATCCTAGCGCCTGGCTAGACGGACCGGATTGCCATGGATGGTCCGGGAGACTAACATGCCGACATAGCCACCGTGTGCACCCTCGATCTAGCAAGCCATCATGTTTTATTAACGAGCTCTGTACTCTAAAAGATGGACATCCCATGTCGAGGTTTGGACCAGTCACCGGCAAACACGACCACTAGGCATGCGAAGAGAACCCGCGGAGAAACCGTCATACTCACTTCTTGAATTGCACCTATCAAAATATTTGAAATTATGAGCGCCCAACCGTCCAAAAGACGATGCGTCAGCACAGCCTGTGTCGCCTGCCGCAAAAGGAAGTCAAAGGTTGGACTTTCACATTCTGGTACCTAGGTATCGAGATGTCAGATTACTGATAATATCTGCGTGTAGTGTGATGGGAACCTGCCCAGCTGTGCAGCCTGCTCCTCAGTATATCATACACCTTGTATGTACATCTCTTTTACAAAAGAGCAATACCATCATTGCTAACCCTTTCATAGGTGTATATGATCCAAACTCGGACCACCGTCGCAAAGGTGTTTACAAGAAAGACGCCGATACATTGCGGACCCGAAACACCACCCTACAGACATTGATCCAGGCAATATTAAACTACGAAGAGTCGGATGCTTTCGAATTAGTACGTCAGATTCGCTCTTGCGACGATCTTGAAGATGTAGCCACTTCGGTGATCGCCCAGGAGAAGGGGCTTATGTCTACGGACCAAGCAGCAAAGGAGTCAGCCAGCAATGAGAATATAGCTGAGATAGATCAATTCGAGTCAGAGCTCGCTGGCAAGATGAGTGAGCTCATGCTTGATGGTTCTCGCAAATTTATTGGAGGTACCTCGAACCTCATCTTCTTGCCGCCAGGATCCGAGCTGCACGAGTCTGCTTCGATTCAAAACAACCTCCTCGATACCGATAATCAAACACACGCTGTGAGCCGGTGGACTGAAGTGACAGACGACGACTCCCTAATCAGCCATCTGATGACCATGTACTTTACATGGCACTATCCCTTCTTCACTACGTTGTCCAAGAATATGTTCTATCGGGATTACATCCGCGGTGTTTCCAGTTCATATTGCTCCGCATTACTCGTCAATGCTATCCTAGCTCTGGGCTGCCATTTCAGCTCATGGCAAGGTGCCTTTGATGATCCCCAGAATCTTGCAACAGCCGGAAATCATTTCTTCAGAGAGGCGAAGCGACTAGTTTTGGAAAATGACGAACATGAGAATGCAAAGCTATGCACTGTCCAGGCATTCGCACTTATGTCTGTCCGAGAGGCGGGATGTGGCCGTGAAGGAAAGGGTTGGGTCTATAGTGGACTCAGTTTCCGCATGGCTTTTGATCTAGGGTTAAATCTTGATTCGGCAAATCTTGGGGCGCACAGTCTTAGCGACGAAGAGATTGATGCTCGGCGGATCACCTTTTGGGGTTGCTATCTCATTGATAAGTCAGTCTCCATTGCCTTAGTTATCTCTAATGCCCCTCTAACACTCTACAGATGTTGGTCAAATTACCTTGGTCGTCAACCCCAGTTGACCTCAATCAACGCCAACGTGCCCAAGTTTGATGTGTTGCCACAAGAAGAAATAGAGCTATGGTCGCCCTACACTGATTCTGGAGTTGGTCATGAGCACACGCAAGCTTCACGAACCAGGGCTGTCGCGCTCCAAATATCCAAACTGTGTGAGATCAGCAGCGATGTACTTGTGTTCTTCTACCACCCAACCGAACTTGAAAGTTCCCAGCCTAAACAGTCGGAGCTGAAGAAACTGAGCGATGTTCACACCCGACTTGAGGCGTGGAAAAACAAATTGCCCAGGGAACTGATGGCAAAAGAAGGACAGCTACCACAAGTGCTCGTCATGCAGTAAGTTGACACACACCTAACACCTATGCACATGGTGTCGCCTCAGCTAACTCTTATCTCAGTATGCTGTATCAGCTCCAGATAATCCATTTGTACCGACCATTCCTGAAGTACACCAAGGCCAATACCCCACTTCCTTCCCATGTCTCACCTCGCAAGATATGCACGCAGGCTGCCGCAACTGTTTCCAAGCTGCTGCGCATATACAAACGAGGATATGGACTGAAACAGATCTGCAACATCGCCGTCTACATTGCCCACACTGCATGCACCGTCCATCTTCTCAACCTCCCTGACAAAAATGCCCAAAGAGACGTGATACACGGCCTCAAGAATCTCGAAGAAATGGCAGAGGGCTGGCTCTGTGCTCGACGTACCCTCCGCATCCTCGACATATCCGCAAATAAATGGCAAGTAGAGTTACCACCCGAAGCAATCTCCATCTTTGAACGAACACATAACAAATGGGGATCCTGGGGCTCTTGGGACCAAGCGAGCTCCCCCTCAACATCCGACGACTCTCCTATCGCAACTATGTTACAACCCCCTCCAAGCTCAAGCCAATTCTCACCATCTGCGCTCCCATTCCCACATTCTCACACCGAACCCATCGCCATGGTTGATCCACCAATGGGCCCTCAATATGGACCCCTTGCCGCTGCCCCAATATCGTTCCCCTCCATGCAAGGAATGCATCCACACCAAGCCCAGCGGGCCGAGTTTGCCCCTCCCGAACCAACATATCTCCGGCCCCAAATGGCTTACCAATTCACCCCCCTCCAAAGATCCGTTCCAGCTCCCTCTTCTCCCCATTCGAACAAGTGGTACGATGGCTCTGGGGCTCATATCTCACCTCAAAACGCAACGCCAACATCGGTTGCATCGCCCGTGTCTGGGTATGACGGCACCGAGAACCTGGTTGAAGAGAGCCAGGACTGGTGGTCCAGAAATGCTAACGCGTACGGCATCGGGATGGATGGTTGGAGTGGCAGTGGTACCTGGAATACTCCTCCCCCAAACCAGCCTTCTCTCATTCAATACCAGGATGGTAATCTCATGTCTGTTGCTCATCCTTCTAGTCCTGGCGATGAGCAGCCCCAAGCACCCCGGGGAGTATCGGCAGTTGGGTCACCCGATGACAAGACTGGGTATGGAGATAGGATAGGTGGAAATAACGCATGGACGTCGTGATTTTTGATTCATGGGAACATATCTCATTCGATTTTTGATACCACTTTAGGGGGTTTTTGTCTTGTGCGGGCGTTTATGGATATGTCATCTACAATTTTGTTTCTGTTGAAAATCTTACGATCAATTTACAAACAAGGACATTTAGAGGTGCAAGTATCAAAAGATTTGTCATAGATGATCATTAGTTCTCAAAAACCAACACCAAGGCGCAAAATGCTACTTCCAAGAGAACCATATAAAAAGAAAAGGAAAAAAAAAAGGTGCGTGGGATGGTATCACTACATGGCATGGATGTTAGTAAAATAATATCAGTCACAACGGAAAAGAAAGAAGACCTTACCAAGAAATAATCAGCGACAGGCTTCTTCGCAGGCATGCCCCTTGTATCCTGCGCCGCAGCCTCAAAGACACGATATCTCCTTCCAGGACTGACAACTCTATTATCTGTAACGATGCCGTTGCTCCGACCATATTCGCCGTTACTGCGAGCAACAGTGCCACCGCCACTTGAGTCTTCACCCAGCTCAAGGATAGCGGCAACATTGCCGCAGCGGTAGCAGTAGTTTGGAGCAGACCAGACAGTGACGATACCGCCATCAAACATCTCTTTGTATCCCTCCATAACAAGCTGGTGGGCACGCGCGACAAGAGACAAGCCGTTGAGATGGTTGAACTGTTTGACGATATCTCCGCCGAAGAGGAACCCAGCTCCACGAGGACTCAATCCCCAGCCTTCGATCTCATCCGGATCTGACCAGAGCAGATCGCACATGGCACCTTCGTGTGGCACCTCTTGCTTGCGGTCAATCAGCCGAATTTTATCGACAGAGTCAATGAGCGGTGACAATCCACCGTGTACACAGAGCACCGCACCAGTCCGGCTAGTTGTGGCGCTACCGTTGCCATCGCCGCTCGCACCTGTCCCCGGTGCACCCGATCGTGAGGGCGCGGCAGCCTGGCCTGGGGCGGCGGAGATGTCTCGTGGCGGGGAGATATTTCTAGAGTCTGTGGATGCATCGGAAGACGAACGTTGTCGCGCGCGATACGTACTCATCGTGACTTCGCCTCTGGAATTCAGTACTTCTGTTTCCAGCTCGCTGTCATCGATCGGCATGCTTGATAGTGCTGTGTTGGAGGAGGGTTCTAGCTCTGAGCTCGCGCCGAGCACGATCGCGCCCAGGGCCAGGTAGTCGAATACTTCGCAGCAATACCGCCATACGTTGGCGCTGCCGTATTTGCGGATGCATTCGTCGTAAAATCCATATACTGTTGTGATTTGGCGTGATTCGTGGTTGCCGCGGATCAGGGTGATGCGATCGGGGTATCGGACTTTCAAACAAAGGAGGAGAAGGAAGGATTCAAGGGAGTAGAAACCACGGTCGACGAAATCGCCCATGAAAAGGTAGTTGGTGTCGGGAACGTCGCCGCCGACGCGGAATAGTTCCATCAAATCGTGGAATTGGCCGTGGATATCGCCGCAGATGGTCACGGGAGCGTCGACGGACACGACATTGCCTTCTTCTATCAGGAGTTCACGCGCCTTGTAGCACAGCTCGCGGACCTGACTTTCGGGGATCAGGCGGCAGGCCCGCAGCTGCTCGATCGCCCTATTACACAAAACATTAGTTTGACGGTGAACGATGGAGAGTCTAGAGCGTTGAGGGGTTGCTGCCATACCGGTCTAGGTCACTCATATTGTCGAAAGAGGGAGGGGGAAGGGAAGGGGGGGGACTGTATCGAAGTCGAGAAATCCCCAAAAAGAAATCAGATGGCTCAGTTCTCCGAAAAATACAGTCTCATCTTCGCGAAGCTATGATGCGCGACGCAGAGACTTGAGAGAAAGCGGAACATCCAATCACGCGGGAGCCAGATAAGATTAGATGCACCCAAAGCCTTTCGCTGTCTTCTCTCCCCACGATTTCCTTTGAGAACTCCCTTCACATTTGCTGTCGGAGGTTCAGAAGCTTGTCAATTTGAACAATTCTCACTGAACATTCAATTGACCTCCTTTTGCCCGCTATTTCTTCCCTTTCTGTCCAACTACACCAGTCAGCCCACTCCGAAGCCCTCCGATGGCCTGAAAAATTCCAGAAACAGTCGGCCACGCCCACCTCGTCTCAATTGAACATCAATAATCATTCTCTCTCACTTTGTACACAATGCCACCACATCTACATCCCCGGTCGCGGTCAACTACCGGCCTATTCGCTGGCACCCTCCTCGCATCTCTCCTAGTTGTCGGAATGCCGCACGTCTTCCCCTGTCCGGCCCCACGTCGCACCTTTGCCGATTCGGAGATGACCATGACAGCCGATGGACAACAAGTACCACGCTTCCGACGCAGACGGCGTAAGGATCTCGAAGTGGGCCCAGAGGGCAGTCAGCCGGATCAGCCCATGCCAGCTGTCGTGGACGAGGAGGTCTCAACATTCCTTCAAATGGAGGCGGAAGCAGAGAATCTCTCCCACATCAATCGAGAATGCCCCGTTCCCAAACCCAAGGGTGTTTTGGGGGAGTTGCTGGGCTTCCGGGACATCCAAGCGAATGCCCAGCACCAGCAAACCGCCCTGTCAGAAGGAGACCGATAATGCGCGCACATCGACACTCTCTCCTTCGATTCTTTTGCATTTTGTTTTCTCGACTGTTTAATGATACCATGGATTTTGACTATAAGGGTTGGGTGTACCAGTGGATGTTCAGAAGAAAGACCATGATCGGGGTCCCAATGCGAGCTAGAGCTACAACATATGTATTCCCTATGTACACTGAGATGTATAAAACAAATACCAATTATATTAAGACTAGACATAGTCAAAAGTTACATGTATATAATTGCCTTGGCCAAAATATGTTTGTCTCCAACTTAAATGCAATTGTAGACACTTACGTAGTAGGCGGAGCCAGCTCCGGCCACCTCGACTATTCTCCCTGTCAACCATCGGTATCTCGCCATGGCATTGACAGCCAAGAGCTTCGTCTACGACGTGCTCACTAATAAGAAACATACAAGATGGATTGCACCTCTCCTCATTCTAGGCGACGCGCTACTCTGCGCCCTCGTTATATGGAAGATCGCTTGTAAGACCGCGTCCAGGTGTCGCGTACTGAACCAACCCCAGCTAACCAAGCAACAACCACAGACACTGAGATTGACTGGTCGACATACATGCAACAGGTCTCTCTATATATCTCCGGCGAACGCGACTACCCCCTGATCAAAGGCTCAACCGGTCCACTCGTCTACCCCGCCGCCCACGTATACATCTACACTCTCCTCTACCACCTCACCGATGAAGGCCGTGATATTCTCCTCGGGCAGGTACTCTTCGCCGGACTCTACCTGGCTACACTGGCTGTGGTAGTTGCCTGCTACAGACAAACGGGGGCACCTCCATACCTTTTCCCGCTCCTTGCTCTGTCTAAACGGCTACACAGCATATTCGTCTTGCGCATGTTCAATGATGGCGTCGCGACTTTCGCTATGTGGCTTGCTATATATCTGTGTCTGAGACGCAATTGGACGGCGGGGATTGCGGTGTGGTCTTTCGGGGTTGCGATTAAAATGACACTCGTGTTGCTTGTGCCTGCTATTGCGGTCATCACCCTTCTCAGTTTGGGGTTGCTGCGAAGCATTTCCCTTGGGATTATGGCTGTTCTTATCCAGGTGGGTACTTGGAAGGTCAATTGAGTATTGGGGAGTCGGCTAACGTAAAAAAACTACAGGTCCTACTTGCGGTTCCCTTTCTCCAGACTAACACTACAGGCTACCTCTCTCGGGCATTTGAGCTATCCCGCCAATTCATGTTCAAATGGACAGTGAACTGGCGGTTTGTAGGAGAAGAAACGTTTCTCACAAGGGAGTTCTCTGTGGGTCTGATAGTGCTGCATATATCCTTGTTGGCTATCTTCCTCGGAAACTGGGTAAAACCTTCAGGCGCGAACATGGTTCGCTTCCTCCAGGACACTCTCCAGGGACGCCAAAAGACAGTTCCACTCTCAAAATCCTTCACTATGACTGTCATGTTGAGCTCACTGGCCATCGGCTTGCTTTGCGCCAGGTCCTTGCATTACCAGTTTTTCGCGTATCTCGCGTGGGCGACCCCCTTCCTTCTCTGGCGCGCAGGTATCCACCCGGTTCTTATATACGCCGTATGGGCGCTGCAAGAGTGGGCTTGGAACGTTTTCCCCAGCACAAACGCAAGCTCGGCGGTTGTGGTGTTGTCGCTCGCGGTCCAGGTCTTTGGCGTGTTGTTCAATGGCTCGAGCGAGGTAGATAAGAAGAGTGACAAGGGAAGCAGTCGCGACAAGACGACTGTCCAAAAATGAGAGATACCCCAACCCCAATTCATACTGAGACGTGCATATTTCGAGAATCATTGTTGATAGCCCAGAATCCCTGTGTACCGTAGCGACTGCCATTGAACAAACGCTTGGTGCCTTTGAAAGGCGATCGATCATTCAGTCTGACTCGTCCGAGGAAGGCATTCGGCCCACACGAGACTCTTCCTCTTCGTCGTCAGAGTCAGCAGCCAATACAACGGGCTGTTTCACGAATTCCTTAGGCCTGTGGGGAAAAGCAATGCCAATTAGCGAATGAGTGTATGGCTAATCTTAATCAAAAACACATACCAGAAGGGAGCCTTTCTCCAGGCTTTCTCGTCTCTGACGATATTGACAATCTCTCCACGAATTTTATTGTCCCGCTCCTCCTGGCCCTTGGTATCGACCACGACGTACGAGCTGCGCTTGATCCAGATAGCGGAGCGGAATCGTGCAGGTAATTCGACGAGCATCTGCTTCTTGTCTGTCTGTTCGACCAAGTAGATGTTGTTTCCTGTGGCTTTGATTGCTCGCACGATCTGCTGAGTGTCGGAGAGCTCGTCTGGAGGGGTCAAGGTTCCTTCTGCTGTAGCCAGCATCTTTCGGCGAGGTGGTCCCATTGTTAAAGGTGTAATTTGTATTGGTGGATATTGTAAATGTAGAAATGCAGAGAGATGAATTGCAAGAGAAAGTTGGGAAAGAAATTCTCCGGAAATCATTTGAGGATCTTATCGGCGGGGCAGCTTTCCCAAGGTTCTCCTTTGCCCGCATTTACTCCAGGCCCCATGTTATATGTTATATGGCATCAAATTATCTTAATGACTTGTTGAATATTCATAACTGATCAAATATATACTAAATGTGGCAACATTCTTTAAGATGTTCATATTCAACCGGGCCGTGGGTTCCTCAAGATGAACTAAAGGGTAGATGCCCTTAGACTATGAATTGAACGACTTTCGACTGGCCAAGAACTCAGGCCGAGTCTATGTATTTCATGAACTTCAGAAATATCATAAATGACAGCGCTCGCAGTTCCTCGATTCCTATCAGACAGTACTATTAATGAGTTAGTTACACCTGCCCTTCAGAGACGGCTCGCTTGGTTGTTAATCATCTTCGCGATCCGCATCTTGGGAGTATACAATCACCATGCCCCGGGGTCTCAGTGAACGCTCAAGGTATGGACAGTGATTAACTAGTTAGTTAACTTCAACATCACTTTTGCAGCCTGGAAACAAAGGCAGAGAAGAACAGTTTCACCATGTGAAATGTGATGCTCTAGCAACTAAAAATCCCATTTAACATTTACCTTTTTTATTTATGTACCCCTGCCTCAGAAGAGCCTCAGAAAAGCCTCCGATGTCACAATTGCATGTTTGCCCTGTCACATGCTTCGAGATCATTTGTTTGCTTCCAAGGATCTTTCTTTGTTTACTTCCGAGGTGCCCAGGTGCACTTTTTTGAACCTCGGGACCTCAAACCACGAGGAAATGGATCACAAGCTTCATGATTGTCAAACTAATATCGGATTCGACGATTACCAGACGGCGCCTAACACCGCTTGAAACCGCAGGGGTGGAAGAAAAGAAGTAGACGTCTTCTGGGGGAGTTGATAGAAAAAGGGTTCTCACAGTCAAATCAAGTCAGAATAACAGTTCAGACGCGATGAGCCATTTAATTGCAAGTTTGATGATGGGTGGAAATCCTATCTTTGCCATATTACTCCCTTCGCGGTCAACATAGAAGCTTTTATTCTACGATTACATACTCTCGATGCTTGATTCTGCCGGTTACACTCTACAAAAACACCATTTTCAAGTCCGTGGAAGCACCTCAAAACTTATCAACGAGACAGTGATTTTAGGAAGTAAATAAATTTCAATTCATGGCTTTATCAGGCAGTGAAGCCCGATTTGCCGACAGGGTACTAATACCCAGGACAACTATATGACATGGCGATGGCTATTTACCACGCTATTTCCAACGCTCCCTTCTCACACTCCTTTGCTTTACAGTTCACGCTTATTCTCGCTCTCGCCGCTGCTAGTAGCAACCTCAACCTTCTCCGACTCAGCGGCATGGTGGTCGGTGGTGGCCAAGCCAAGGTCGATCTGCATCTGGCCGATCTGCTCAACGGTGAGCTTAGGCAGCTCCTGGGCGATTTGGAAGGGCCACTTCTTGTCAACGTGAGCCTTAGCGAAGATGACATCAATTTCTTCCAAATCACGACCGGCGGTCTCAACGTAGAAGAAGTAGGCGAAGGGAATGGCAGTGAAATTGACCAGGGCGAAGAACAGGTAGAGACCCCAGGAACTCTGGTTTGAGAAAACGGGGGTAAACATGACAACAGCGAAGTTGTTAATCCAGTTGGTGCAAGTGGAAGCGGACGCAGCCATGGTACGGGTGCGAAGAGGATTGATCTCGGGAGGGTAGATCCAAGGGAGAGGTAGTGTAGTAAAGGCGAAGAAGCAGATGAAGAGGAAGATACCGACGGCGGCACCCTTGGCATTTTGGGCTGTCTCGTCGATTAGGCAACCCATAGTGATTATAAAACTAAGACCCTGGCCGAGGAAACCGATAAAGAACAAGTTACGGCGTCCGACTCTCTCAATCATGAAGAATGAGGGGATAGTAGCGAGAGCGTAGACAGTGGAGAAAACACCGCCAATAATCATAGCCAACTTATGATCCATATGAAGGTTGTTCTCGAAAAGGAGGGTAGAGTAGTAGATAGCTGCGTTGCAACCGGTGAATTGCTGGAAGAACTGGCCGGAGCAACCTATCATCATACGCTGGAACTCTTGGGTTTTTCCAAAGGTAAAGAGGGTCTTCCAGCTGGTAGACTGCTGGGCCTCAACAGCCCTCATATCAGCCTTGATTAGGTTAAAGTCGCGAAGGACGTCATCGGCGTCCTCGGTACTATCATTGAGCTGAGCCATGACTTGGAGAGCCTCCTTATCTTTGCCCTGCATAATGAACCAACGAGGAGACTCGGGTAGCATAATAGCACCGACAATAACGCCGACGGCGAATAGGATCTGGAAGGCGACGGGGAATCGCCACTGGACAGAGGAATCGGTGTAGGAGAGGCCGAAATCGATCCAGTAGGCAATAAAGGTGCCAACAGCAATAATGGCACCCTCGAAACAGACGAGGAAACCACGGTTGTGGGCCCTAGAGCACTCTGACTGCCAGACAGGGATAGTGGCGGTATCCATACCGTTTCCAAGACCGGAGATTACACGACCGATCACAAATTGACCCAGGCCCCAGGAATGGCCATAGGAAGCTGTGGAGAGGACAGTACCGATCACCATGAGAGTACCGCCGGCGACCAGCAATGGGGTACGGCCGGTGCGCTGGCCGAAGCAGAGAGTGAATATCGCGCCGAAGAAACAGCCCAGTTCGTAGCAGGAGTTGACGGCACCCTGTAGGACGGAGACATGCTCGGAACTGTTGCCGGGAACGTTTTTATCGAGGACAGGGAACTCGCCGATGAAAGATGTACCTTGCAGAATACCGGACATCAGACCCTGATCATAACCGAACAGGGAGAAACCGACGACGGAGGTGAGGGTGATGGCCCAGTGGAGCTTCTTGCCCCGGAGGCCGGAGTTGGTTGTCCACATATTGCGATGCTGCTTTGCCTCTACCTAACTAAACTAGGGAGGATAAGGAGGTACTGAAACGACAAAGAAAGAACAGGAACAGACTCCGGGGGGGGGGGATGGGTGACGCTTTTGTATCTTTTTTCAGATGTATGCGTCTGCATTTCTGTGTCTGTGGACATCAGGGGCCCCAGGCTCCACTGCTCTCCATCGGTTGGTCCCGCCATGGGGAGGGAAGTTTAAAGATGACGGCGGCGGCTTGGAGACCGTAGGCAAGTGTCGCGACGCGCCTTGGGGGCTGAGGGCTTGCCAGGATTGTGAGTGGACGAAGGACATGGGGAGGGGCAAGTCTCGCGGGTCGCCAAGAAGGCCAAGCGCCCCATTCATGTGAACGGAGTCATGGCAGAGGCTTAAGACTTTTCGGTTCTCGCGGCCGAGGATTGGCCCGTTGCCAAGGGCAAAGAAGCTCCCGCCAAGGATAATGGACCACCCGTTCATCTAGATGGTAGAGTTAAGGTTGGATATTTGGGGGAAGATTTTGAAGTAGATGGTTAAGTTAGGTTTATTCTGTTTGTATGTTGTACATGGGATCAAAGAAATCATTCTAATTGGAATTAATTGAACTAACGCAATAATGACATGGATTAAATTAATCTAATGGAATACTAAATTACTGACTGGGATTATTGTCTCATCCTAGGCTGGTATGGCCTCGCGGAGGTAGATCACTTCTTTGGCCGCCACAAGAGGAATCTCGCCCGACCCTCCATACTCTCCATGGGGGAAAACGGGGGGAAATGGGGAGAGGCTGGTGGCCCTAGGGTCTTTCTCTCCTTTGTCCTAGGTGAGCCACTGAGCGTGCCCTATCCCCCATTGTAAGACCATAAATGAATCGACCTTTGGGGCCGTCAAATCATATTGAATATCACTCATGAAACTCGCCTTAGTTACCCCCTTCATCCTCTCCGTCCTAACCGAGGCCCTGTTTGACGCTGGCTCCGATGCCGTCGGCCGGATAGGTTACACTTCCATACAACGTGGCCCACATCTTCGGATGTTCGTGGGCCAATCGCCCTTCCCGGGGACTCCCCGCGGGGACAGGACGGCCCCCTCTTAGCGGCCCCCCCCCCCCCCCTTCAGCCCTCGCCGGGATGGGTTCCACGCTAACGCTACATTGCCGATCACAATGGCGTTTTCGAGTCAAAGGACGCCTGGACCCACCATAATAGATAGGTCCTGACTCGCATGGAGATCAAAGGATTCAAAGGATGCCTACATGCGAGTAAACGTGACATCGGTCGAAGCGAACCGAACTACAATATACGCAAAGTCCAAGACTTCAATCTCCATTTTCATCCCTATGGAACCAGGGGCCGAGCGCAGCCCTACCTGGAGCTAGTCTGATCCATCGGATGTTTTATTCGGGAAAAAACGAAACCCGACCTATAACATCCTCCGTACGGAGAAAGAACTCGAATGGAAATAGCCCCAAATGGACCGGAAATTAACCAAAAATGGAACTAGCCTGACATGGGTCAACAAATAATCAATGCAGAGTACTTTTCGATATGAATCAGAATGATGTGGAGGGGACTAGGGGGGTTTTGACTACGTAAATGCTACCATCTGCATTTCATAGCGCGTTTCCCTTTTTTTTTCTACTTTTTGCTTTTTGCTGCTTACTGTCCCTTACGAACAATTCCATTCTCAACTAGTATGATTTGCATTGATTCTCACTTCAAGTGCGTATCCGTAAAACTAAAAGTGACAAGCACAGCCTATTTGTCCTTATCCGGTAAAGTCCTGGTGTGTATGGGGAAGAGGGTGCGTGCGTAGACAAGGGTAACCCATGCAAGACCAATTAGATCACCAGGAGACCAACAGATTTCTGACCGGGGGCGTTGCTGAATGCACATGAGTTTCAGGACCGAAATGTGAGGGATGGGGGTACTCACCTACTTTTGTAAGTCATTTGAATCGTTGAAGAGTGCTCATAGATTTCTCCTACGATGATGCTTTTGGGCGAGCCAGCAGGGCTGGGGGAATAGATTTATAATTTCACTCTTAGACGCTATTCTTAAATCTATCAAGCAACTCAAGCCATGAACGGTTCGGCCAATAAGTCTTGGTAAACTCCACACTCAAAGGGGGCCAGTCAGGATATAAATCCATCCACTTCAGACCCTCTCTTCCCTCTCTGTCCGAAATTCCCCTAGGGTCCCCATTTGATTGCGCATCTCGCGACGTATTCAGCTAGAAAAACATTCCATGAGCCCAAGAACCCCAGCACCAAAACCAACACTGATCCCGGAATCTCCACCTCATAACTTGATTGAGAGTCCGTACCCCTTGGTGGCCCCGGGGTTATCATTGTATATTGTATAATAATGTACGGAGTAGTATTTATTAGATAACTCCATCTGCCGGGGCCGAGGGCATCCATCCACCTGCAACCGTTGTGCTCACCTCTACAAAGCGACGTCATTCTCGAGGCTTACGCCCCATCCGTTCGCTTATTGCATCTTTCTCAAATGATTTGCTCGGCGGGGAATGCTTGTGCTCCAGGAATCTCCGTGCCGTTAAACCCGCTGCGGTGGCGTATGGGGGCCAAACTCACTAGCATCACAGGACCATATTGATGAACAATATACAAGGGGCTAAAACAACTAACCGAAGGGGATCGTCATTACCTCCATAGTACAATGATGTCTGGGTAATCCATCGGATGGCGCTTATTTATTGTGCGGTGAAATGGAGCCGGGAAACCTACTCTTTACAGTTTTATAGTATAGAAGCAGTAAATAGGAACTGAACACTTACCGGTTGAGAAACTAGAAGACGCCGGAAATTGGAGATTATTATACAGCTCTTTACTATTATCAAGACCTCTTTTATAGACTTCAGAACTTGAATTCCTAATCAAGACACTACCCCCTAAGCCCTAATTCCTAGCCAACCTGAATACCCTGGTGCTGGTAGTAGTAATAGTAGTAATACTACGTCTGGTTCTCCACCATTCTGTTGATAGACGTATTGCTGCACTAAATATGAGGCCCATGTCGAGTGCCACCCGATGAATTCACTAAGTGAGTCAGGCAAGTCAATAAATTAGTAAATAACAAATTAATATGCCAGAACGTCGCAGGGATCGCGCGTCGCTCTTGAAAGCGCACGTCAGACCTGACAGCTCCCTCCAATTCGTCCGGAGGACGACAGGGGGGCATTAGTATTCAGTCAACAGGTTTGACGAGGTACACAGGCGGCCGAAGTACTAGTCCGTATGTCTATTTACTCATCAGTGCTCACAGAGATGAAAGCCCTCAGAGTCTCAACCTAATACTCACACACATATATCCAACCATCATATCTGGCGGAAGACCGGTAGTTGCCAGACAATGTATGATAACCAGGCAACGGATGGAGTGCTGCCTGTCCAGTCAACCAAAACATGCCTGGTACCATCCCCGATCAAGTTTTGCTGTTGGGTAGAATGTACCCTTGACTTCGGTGCCCTTGGTTTGGCGCTAAAGGATGTTTCCCCTGCACTCCTCATGCTCTGTGCGGTTGCGTCTCATGGAGACCTCCGAAACTACACTGGGTGTGGTATCATTGGGATTGATGCAAACACCCAGCTTACTCCCATCTCCAAAACCGACGACCTCGCGGACTGCCTCGTACCCATAGAACCCGACTTCGACCTTGAATCATCCATATCTCAGAATTTACATACCTTGGAGGATGATCTGCATGGAGAGGCCCAGCGGCATCATCAACACCGGAATGTCATGAACGGAGCCACCATTCGTCACATCGTTATACTTGAGAACAACGCAGGTGGGAAATCCCCGAGATGGATGCAACAGCTCAAATCTGCTGGACAGACAGAGGAGCTCACCCCCACAACCGTTCTGCATTGTATCCTGGAACAAGGCCGTTTGTCAGTTCGAATATGCATCGGCAACTCAGCGCCAGATGGGGCTCGTCGAACGCAAAGCGTCGTCGAGAACTTCTTGCACATCCTCGTTGAATCGCTCAGTCACCCACAATCGCGGCTACTGGATGCAGTAGGTGGTTTTCTGCCCACCTCGCCTACCGCGTCCATCCCAGATGTCCCACCATTCTGGGAGGTGTGCGTGCAAAAGGTAATCCAAGACCAGTGTCGGAAATCCCCAGATTCTCTGGCAGTTGATGCATGGGACGGCTCTCTCACATATCGAGAGCTGGACGAACTTACCGACCGGCTGGCACGTGCACTAATGCTCTTGGGGATAGGACAGGAGCGTTTCGTTCCCATCTGCATGGAAAAGTCCCAATGGACAACGGTGGCCATCCTCGCCGTTATCAAAAGTGGGGGCGCATTTAGTCTACTGGACCCAGCCCATCCTTTGCCCCGCCTGCAGCAGATCTGCGAGGAGCTCCGAAGTCCGTTTATACTGTCGTCGGAAGCGCAGGCAGCACGGTGTCTGGAGCTGGGGGATGTTCTCGTTATAGAGAATTTGGATCGAGCATGCCGATCAAGCCGTGTTCTCCACGGGATGCCGCTGGCCCACCCAAGCAATGCTCTCTATGTCGCTTTCACGTCGGGCTCCACGGGGAAACCGAAAGGAGTCGTGATTGAACACCAGGCTTACTGCTCAAGCGCTCAGTCCCATACGCAGGCCTTCCAGATCAACGACAGGTCTCGCCTCCTGCAGTTCGCTGCCTACGCGTTTGATGTTAGCATCCTGGAGACGTTAAGCACGCTGATGGCTGGAGCGTGTCTCTGCGTACCAAGTGAGGCTCAACGAAATGATGTGGTGTTGTTCGAAGATGCCTTGAAGACCTTCCGTCTCACCCATGTAGGCCTCCCTCCCTCCTTTGCTCGAATAGTCCCTTGGGCGAATATCGAAGAGCGGCCGCCCACGTTGTTACTAGGCGGCGAGCCGATGCGCAAGTCAGACAGGATCATTTATAGCGCGCTCGGGATGCGCTTGATGAATGCATACGGGCCTACTGAATGCTCTGTCAATGCGACAATCCATGATCGCGTCCGGCCCAGACATTCGGTGCAGAATATCGGCAAGCCTACCGGGGCGGTTGCGTGGATCGTCGACCCTGACGACATGGAGAAGCCGATGGAATGGGACGAGGTTGGTGAGCTACTTCTTGAAGGCCCGATCGTGGGCCGGGGATATCTGAACAACAGTGATGCTACTCGCAAGGCTTTTATCGAACCTCCGGCATGGCTTCAACGGCTGCGAAAGGGGCAGCATCAGCATCGCGTTTACCGGACAGGGGACCTAGCGTCTCAGGACCAGACAGGAGCTATTCACATCGTCGGTCGTAATGACGGACAGTTCAAGATTCGAGGGCAGCGCGTCGAGATCGCCGATGTCGAACATCACATCAACGAATTTGTGGACACCAGCACTGAAGTTGTCGTGGAGAAGGTCAACACGTCGGACGACTACCAGAGGCTCATCGCATTCGTCGTCCTTGATGGGCCGTTACCCGCCCAGACGACTAGCTCGCTCTTTCTAGCACCGGATGCCTCTCACCTGGAGAGTTTCAAGGCCATCCAGGAGCAGCTGCGTAACCGTCTTCCCCGGTACATGGTTCCCGATCTGTGGATTCCCTTGGCCCGTCTACCCAAGGCAGCATCTGGAAAAATCGACCGACGTTTATTGAGAGACACCGCAGCGGCAATTTCGCAAAGAGATCTTTACGCCTTTGCGTGCTCCACGAAAGAGAAACGGCCTCCTACCACTTCCAGTGAACGGACACTACAGCAAGTGTATGCTGATATCCTCCAAATCCAGCCCACCGCCATTGGCATGGACGATACCTTTTTGCGCCTTGGTGGCGATTCCGTCCAGGCTATTCGTCTGGTTGGGGCTGCAAGAAAGGCTGGACTGACCGTTCAGATGCAGGAGGTCCTCGCTGAGGTCAGTATCGCCGACCAGGCGCACAAGGCCATGACGATTGCATCTTCGCCCGAGGCTGTCTATGAGCCGTTTGGTCTGGTGGAGGCCTCTGTGCAGGCTGATGTTCTTAGGCTGGCCCAGGAACAATGCAATGTGCAACGGTCCCAGATTGAAGACATATATCCGTGCACGCCGCTGCAAGAGAGCATGTTCGCATCCTCGTTGAAGCACCCTGGTATGTACACCGGAAACATTGTCTTTCGAATCCCTCTCGGCGTGGATACCTCCAGGTTGAAACATGCGTGGAAGGACACAGCTTACAACAATCCTATCCTGCGCACGCGGATCATCCAAACCTCCCATGGGTTTTTTCAGGTCGTTGTCGACACCTTTGCGTGGCGAGAACATACCGGCCCCATTCTGAAAGCCCCGGGATTCACGGAGCTGGTCGGGCAACCATTGGTTCAATACCTCCATAAAGAGAAGGATCGTGAGCTAATATTGACGAGTCACCACGCTGTATCGGATGACTGGACGTTACGTCTCGTTCGACAACAGGTGAAAGCCGCGTATCACGGTCACTTGCTGGAGAAACAGCATTTCCACCCCTTCATTCAATACACCCGGGACCTTCAGGGCGTGGAGGAGTTTTGGGCCACCCAGCTGGCTGAACTAGATGCCACGGTCTTTCCTGAGCTTCCAGCCAGCAACTACCGGCCTTCAGCCACGCAATCCCTCCAACATCAGGTCGAGGGGCTTTGCGTAGACAAGCAAACGCCCCATACCCTCCCTACTTACATCTACCTTGCGTGGGCATTGCTTATCGCTCACTATACTGATTCCCCCGATGTGGTGTACGGCGCGACCCTAAGTGGACGCAATGCCTCAGTCCCAGGCATCGAGGCCATGGTCGGGCCAACAATCACGACCCTTCCATTGCGCGTTAGGTTGCAGTCTGTAACCTCCGTGGTGACCGCGTTGGACCAGGTACAAAAAGCCCTGGCTTCCATGATTCCGTACGAACAGGCCGGGTTGCCACGCATCGCCAGGAGTTGCCAGGATGGCACGAGAGCCTGCCAGTTCCAAAGCCAGCTCATAATCCAGTCCCCAGAGGAAATAGAGGATACGAGTCTTTTGGAAACCGTCCAAGGGTCCACTCATACCGGGCTTGATTATACAACCTTCTGTGAGTTCGCGATGATGCTGTCGGTCCTACCTAGCCCAGACCGGACCAGGATGACTATTGATACTGCATTCGATCCCTACGTCCTCTCGCCGGATTCAATGCGCCGGATGCTGTGTCAGTTTACGCACATTCTGCGTCAGATCATGCAGCAGCCTGCGCAGCAGATAGAAGCAGTGGATATGGCATCCCCGGATGACTTGGTTCAGCTCCAACAGTGGAATTCTCAGATACCTCCGGCGGATTCTCGGTCCTTGAACGACGTAGTTCTAACTCGGTGTCTCGATCAACCACGGGCTACGGCTGTGTGTGCGTGGGATGGGTCATTGACGTATTCAGATCTAGGCGGCTTGTCCTTCTCCCTGGCGTACCGACTTAGATTGCTGGACGTGCACCCAGGTTCTTCCGTGGGGATCTGTCTAGAGCGGAGTAAATGGAGCGTTGTCGCCATCATGGCCGTCCTACGCGCCGGGGGTACGTGCATTCTCCTGGACTTGCATCATCCACGCCAGAGAATCCACGATATCCTCAAAGAAACATCCGTTCAAGTCATGATCAACAGCCAGACGACGGTGGCATTAACAAGCGGTCTTACGCCAATCGAGGTTTGTCTCGATCCAGCGATCGCAGATATTCTGCCCCAGACGCCGTGCCTCCCTGATTCATCGGTCCCTCCTACCACGCCCGCCTTTATTCTGTTCACCTCCGGCAGCACCGGTCGTCCCAAAGGCATCGTCATGCCGCACAGCACCTTGGCCTCCAGTATTAGGTACCATAGTGCACCGATGAATGTCGTAGCTGATTCGCGGGTGCTCCATTTCTCTTCGTACGCGTTCGATGTCAGTATATACGAGATATTCACTACACTGGCGGCGGGAGCAACCCTCTGCATTCCGTCGGAATTCGACCGTAAAAACGCGCTTGCCGAGGCGATCTGCCGATTCCAGGTCAACTGGGCGTTTCTCACTCCATCAACTGTGCAGACTTTGCAACCCTCGGAAGTCCCCTGTCTGTCGACCTTGGTCCTGGGAGGGGAAGCCGTCACCCGCGAAAACGTCGATATTTGGGCCCCTGGTCGCACGCTGATCAACGGATACGGTCCTGCGGAAGCCACCATCTGCGGTGTTGGAACCATTCCACCGACGGGGTGGAAGCAGGGGTCGATTGGGTCAATTGTCGGTGGTGTCGGATGGGTAACGATGCCCACTGACACGTCAAGATTGGCTGCCATCGGGGCTATCGGAGAGCTGCTGCTGGAAGGACCTGTTCTGGCCGCAGGATACTTCAACCTCCCGGATTTCACAGCCGCTTCATTTATAGAGTCCCCGGCATGGAGACAAAAAATGCCCCTGGGTCCATCATCGGGTCTCTATCGAACGGGAGATCTCGTGCAGTACCAGGATGATGGAACCATTCGATACATGGGCCGTCAGGGTACGCGCTTGAAGTTTCACGGCCAACTTATCGACCTGGAAGAAGTAGAAACCAACACGCTCCGTGAGTTCCCTGCGGCCAACAGAGTAGCCGTCGAGATACTCTCTTTGGATGTTGGCAGTAATGTAGCAGCAACACTGGTCGCTTATATAAAATTCGACTCTAACGACTCCAAAGAGCGCGATGCCAATGGTATTTTAGACTCAGTCTGCCAGGAATTCCGTCACAGTACGACCGAGGCGCAGAAGCGCCTTCGAGGGCTCCTTCCATCGTACATGGTCCCGTCCATGTTCATTCCAGTCAAGGTGATGCCGCAGACCATGACGGGGAAACTTGACCGTCACAGCCTACGGTCAGCTGTCCAATCGCTCTCCTCCGAGGAGCTCCAGAATTACCGGGCAGCACCGCTAGCGAAAACCTCAGTCTCCAGCGATGCCGAGCGGCTTCTGCAAGCCATTTGGGCTGATCTCCTGGGCACGGCCAAGGGATCCATTGGGGCAGAAGACAACTTCCTGGTCATTGGTGGTGATTCGATCTTCACCATGCGAATGGTAGCCATGGCTCGACGTACCGGTTTCGGTTTCACCGTGGCAGACGTCCTGAGCCCGAACAGCTCATTGTCGTCTCTTGCACTGTCCTTACAGGAAGTCGGGTCGAGTCAAGAGAAACCTGTTTTGTCTGCTCCATTCCAGCCGTCTATCCTCACATCAGTGGATTTCCAGCAACATCTCAGCTCTCTGCAACAGCAAGGAATACTGCCCTTGACAGGAAACGTGACCAGCGCGCGGCCAGCTACGGAGGCACAATCAACGCTCGTCTCGCGGTATCCATGGTTCCATTTCCAGTTTCTATTCCAAGGCGAACTCAATGAGGATCGGCTGCGAGATGCTTGTCGGGCACTTGTTCGTGCTCACAGTGTGTTGCGGGTTGTCTTTACTAAGTATCGCGAGGAGCTCTTCCAATTAACCCTAGCTGAAGATATGGATCTCCCTCTGCAGGTAGTATCGACCGATGGCCCGTTAGACTCCTTTTGTGAATCTCTTTGCCATTCGGAGCAAGCTGTTTCGGTTGCTTCAGCAGGAGTCGCGACCCGTTTTACCCTGGTCGCCAATCCCACGCATACAGACCAGCGACTCATCATTCGTCTAGCCCACGCCCAGTATGATGCCAATTCCATTCCAATTCTATTCCACGATCTCGAATCAGCATACAATGAGGGAAAGAAGATCACGGATACCTCTTTCGACTGGTACCTTGAACAACGGGCGCGGCATTCAGCTCAAGAGCAGCACCGGGCCTTCTGGCAGGAGTACCTGGCAGGCTCTTCCCTTGCCTCATCTCCCTTCGATCTCACGTCGGCCACCCAGTTGGTCACAGGAACCTGCGATCTCGCTTTACCAACAGGGCTCCCACCTTATGTCACCCTGCCCACTGTCGTGAAAGCCGCTGCCGCTCTAGTCCTCGCTCGACACCTCCACCAACCTGATATCGTCGTCGGCCAGACCGTCGATGGACGCAGTCTGCCATTCCCCGACATCGACCGGGTTGCAGGCGCCTGTAACAACTATATCCCGTTCCGGGTACAGCCTCGTGCGTCCATGACCGCCCGAGACTACCTCCTCCATGCCCAAACCCAGCATGCCCGGAGTCTGGGTTCTGAGTCTGTAGATTTGCGAACGATCGTCTCACACTGCACGGATTGGCCGTCTTGCACCGAATTCGGCTACATCGTGCAGCATCAGACGGCTAATCACGGCCTAACTTTGACACTAGGGTACAAGCCCGCGTCTCTCAAACTGGTCGGTGGGCTCTCGCCCGGATCGGAGGTGTGGATTTGCTCTACCGAGACTCCATCTGGGGTGAGAATTGATATTCACTCCTCGACGCAGAGGATGAGTCTAGACCGGGCCACATCTATGGCGTGCGAAGTTTGCGCAATGATTAATGAGCTTCTGACGAGGTTGGATCGGTGTTTGTATGATATTGAAGGAATCACATTCCTAAGCTAGATAGTATTTGGTCAATGACCTATAGTTTGGGAGAGCGTTTGTCTTCTTTGCAGTGTAGTGGAGCATCATTATACCTTAATATTATCTCTGATGCTGGCAGTTCACCTTCTTTGTTCTTATTCTCATGTCGCAGCTCAAGGTTCTTCTTGCTCTCAGCCAGTGTCTGAGCTCCCAGCACCGCATAAGAACTTCCAAGGTTAGCGTCGCAATCGCCCTTTGCTTACAATCCGCAGTAGTCTACCACGCCAATTAGGAGGATGGCTACGGCGCTCCGTGCTCTCAGCTCAGAGCTGTGGATCGCCCCCTTTCCCAGCCCCCAATGCCATAGTCTCTTTTTATTCAAATAGTTAATAGATGCTGCCTCGTCGACGGCGCGCGACTAAAGGCTCCAGGGCTTGTCCTTGAGCTTATGTAATACTCAGGATGCGGGCGGGACCTCAGCGCTCGGCCCCGGGGGTCACCCGAGGTCGTTCATTTGCCTTATGTAATGATCAGGTGACTAGGTCACCTAGTGACCTCCCGAGGTCGGGACCTCGGGAGCGACTTTTACGATTAGGTAATACTGAGGGGCCCGCGGGTGCTCAGTTTTACTCAATGAGCAAAAAGCGGAAACGGAAAGCCTGTCTAAAAGCCGGTGTACCTATATATGTTTCTTAGTGACACGCTACTACCATATACACTTTATAGAACACGCCCGGAATATGCAGCAACTAGACATTCCCAACTTCTCATTGTAATATATTCATGAATTTAATTATTTACTTGACATTCATCTTGCGAGGGTTCTCCAAATATAGCGTAGCATTGACTAACAGTGACACAAGCCCAATAAGGAAGGTGAGCTAGTGCCCAGCTGGACGCCAAGCATACTCTTGTTACTACGATTTGTTTGTTTAGATCGCATCCATGGATCCATGGATGGTTCCAAGGTTATATGCGGATGTTGTTAGCGAACGAATCATATGCAATAGGATATATTCATTACATTGCATGGAAATCCGCTTTGGGTTTCAGCCTCTTGACAACCAGTCCAGCGTACCATGTACAGTACGGCCCCTCGCACTTTAAGGAAAGTATTAATTCTTTGGTCTGATACATTCAATTTAGACAAATATCCCTCCAATGAGATTGTAATCTGGCGGGTAGGGCGGACCATAGACAAATCTCACTCCTGCTTCATAATATCGTGTTAATCGAACGAATCATCTTAAATTTCGCCAGGTTCATATATTACCATTTTCCTGAGGTCACTCGTTGGGCTGACAAGGGTATGTATGATCTTTGGAATGCGAGGTTTGTCCATAGATAAATAAACGGGTTTAGTCTACATGATAATAGTAAATGTAGGACGAATGCCCTGTGTATTCCATTCGGAGCCTTGGCCTCGTAGTGTATTTCTTCCTCTATTGGTTGAGAAACTAGTGACATCACCAGTTTTAGCCGGCAAAAAGACAGAGAAAATGACTTGATCATCAGATACGAAGACCTCCGGAGTGCATCAAAAGCAACTAGGGTCCCTTATTATTTATCCCTCAATGTGTGCAGTAAGGGGTATGTGGCACGATCTCTGTGCCCGATGAGAAATTCCTGACAAAGCGACAATTCCAATCTTTTACAATATTGTACAGTGAAGTACCAAGGGTGTTGATCACTTTTCAAAGTTAAAGGGTTCGGAAGTATGAAGTGTGTTTTGTTATACTATACATGCGTACGTCTGTACATAGTAGATACATATATGTACATATGTACTAGGAGTATGCCCGACTTGGGGAATCTGTAAGCAGATACATCATTAGGTTGATATAGACATAGATATATAATACATAAGACATAAGCTATAAGATATATAGATCTAAAAAGATTCACATGTCAATACTGTTTAATGTGGACAATACAAGAGTGTTCAACGGTTTTCGCCACTTTCTTATCGGAGGTGCGTGGTAGTACGGACCTCCCCGTAACTCTCTCGTCTGGACTTCTTTCCTGGATCTAATCCCATCGGGTAAAATTAAAGGATTCTTTTTCTGTTTACATCCACCAATTTGATCCTTTCTTCTGTTCTTTCCCCCGACTTTTATCAATTCAATTTCGGCTGTGAACCGACTGGGTGATCATCGCGAGCAATCTGTCTCACATTTTCCGAAGTGGCATTACCTGCGCCCGTTGCGCCCCTTGTCAACAACAGCCCCGCGAATCCTCTCCCACCTACAACCCACCTCGATCTGGCGCAAGCGCACCCTTAAATTTTGAGCCAGCCTTGCTCTTTGCCCCTCGTCAGACCTACCATCATGGATGGGGACGAGCTGATCGCCTCGGTCTTCCGCAAGATCGAGCGGGAGAAGGCCCTCATCACCGCTGCCAGTAACATGCGGCAGTCGACCGACAATCCCCTCGTGCAACAGAGAGTCGACGCCAACATCCGCGATGGCCGCAAGAATATCGCTTACCTGGAGGAGAAAATGAGAGAATTACAAATCCGTCAGATGAACCAGGAAGGTGGCTCACCCGGTCAGCGTGGAGGCCCGGCCCTCCCTCCCAAAGACCACCCCGGATACGCTGGCGAGCAAGGTGATGGTCACTACCCTCAGGGTGGCTCCGGCTCCATGCCTTCCGGTGCCCCATTTTCCGACCCCCGACCTTATGCTCCGATCCCGAAGGCGAGGCCCAATTACACGAAGCTAGGTACGTCCTTGGATGCCGCCAAACCCTTCCAAAAAAAAAGAAATGCCACGCTGCGCTTAGATCGCTTGGAATGCTAATATTAATGGCTATGTCTCAGATCTGATCAAGTATGACACTCCGTACCTCGGGCCGAAGATTCAACTCATGCTGTCTCAATTGGAGTTCAAGCTGAGTGTGGAAATGCAATATAAAGCCGGTATCGAAAAGATGGTCCGCTTGTACCAGGATGAGGGCGACCGGAAGAGCCGAGCTGATGCTGAGGGTCGTCGCATTGAGAGTAACCAAAAGATTCAGCTTCTAAAGCAGGCGCTGAAGCGATACGAGGATCTTCATGTTGATATTGAATCCGCCGATGCACCAGACGGTATGAAAAACATGGCAATTCGTCTGCGAGAATAATGCGACATGGGTACTAACCAGTGTGCAGATGAGAGTCTTAGTGCTCCGAACATGCGCAAGCCGCTGACGGGTCTGTTGACAATGCGCATCCATGCGGTCAAGGACGTGGACCATGCAGCTAGTTCACGATTCTCTCGAGGACCAGAGACATACATTGTCGTCAAGGTCGAAGATACGATCAAAGCGAGAACCAAGGCCACCCGAAACGATAAATGGTTGGACGAAAGTTTTTCCATGGATATCGATAAGGCAAACGAGATCGAATTGACTGTTTATGACAAGTCGGGAGATCGCCCAGTACCAATCGGTATGCTTTGGGTGCGCATTTCTGACATCGCAGAGGAGATGCGTCGCAAGAAGATTGAGACGGAGCTCAACGCATCTGGCTGGGTATCCGCAGATAAGATGGGCGATGGCGGATCCCCTCGACATGACCAAGCCGGTTCTCCTATGGGCTCTTCACATGGCCCTAGCTCAGGAGGACGCCCGGGCACCTCGGGGCATGGTGCACATGGACACCATGGTGGCGAGAGCTCAAATGCTCCCCCGAGTGTGACGATCGATTCTTGGTTTGCCCTAGAACCGGTTGGCCGAGTTCAGCTTCAAATGAGCTTCGGTAAGACTAACTTGCATTAGCCCCAAAAGAAGCGTCATGTGCTAACTGAATATAGCCAAACAATTGAAGGACCGCCGTCCCTTCGACATTGGTCTTAACCGTCAAGGTGCTGTTCGGCAAAAGAAGGAGGAGGTTCACGAGAAGCAGGGCCACAAGTTCGTCACCCAGCAGTTTTACAACATTATGCGCTGTGCACTGTGTGGAGAATTCCTCAAGTATGCTGCCGGCATGCAATGTGCGGATTGCAAGTACACCTGCCACCGCAAGTGTTACCCCAAGGTTGTCACCAAGTGTATCAGCAAAGCCAACTACGAGACCGATCCGGACGAGGAGAAAATCAACCACCGCATTCCTCACCGATTCGAAGGCTTTTCCAACATCTCCGCGAACTGGTGCTGCCACTGCGGCTATCTGCTTCCGTTTGGACGCAAAAATGCCAAGCGCTGCTCTGGTAGGCACATTACTGACATCGCAGCTTCTTTATAGTCCATACTGACCTCTTTTATAGAATGCAGTCTTACGTGTCACGCTCAGTGCACTCACCTTGTGCCCGATTTCTGTGGAATGACGATGGAAGCCGCCAACCAAATTCTAGAGACATTGATTCGCACCAAGCATCACAACAAGTCTGCCTCTGTTAGTTCTGGCCTCAGCAACCGTACCCTTCGAGCAGGCGGTCCGCCCCAGCCTGCTCAAGACAACGCTGCCCTCTCCTACCCCCAGAAGCCGATGGAAGGACCCTACGGGGTTATTCCTAGACAACCCTCCGCAGAAGCGGTAAGCGCTGCCACTAACTCCTTTATGACCCCACAGTCACCAACTGCTGCTGCACAGGCTGCACAGCGCCAACAGGTGCCACCGAAATCGCCCACAGGGCCTTCCGCTGCCGCTGCCGCTGCCGCCGCCGCCGCCGGGCTACGTAACCCCCAGCAATCCCCAAGTATGCAATTTCTGATCCTGTGTTGGAGAGAGCTTCTTGATACTAATTAAATCTTAGCCGAAATGGGCCGTCCCATGCCGCCACCCCAGGCACCTCCGCAGCCTCAACACGCCCATTATGACCCATCCGCTTATGCCAATTTCCCGCAGCAGCCTCCACCCCAAGCTATGCAAAAGGTGCAGCCTGCGGCTTACCCAATGGCGCCACCTCCGCAGCCCATTCAGCAACAGATTCCCCAACAACAGCAAGTTGCATCTCCTATCAAGGAGGACGCTGCAGCACAGGCAAAGGCTCGCATTGGATTGGATCACTTCAATTTCCTTGCTGTTCTTGGAAAAGGTAATTTCGGAAAGGTCATGTTGGCTGAAACAAAGAGCTCCCGCAAGTTGTATGCCATCAAGGTGTTGAAGAAGGAATTCATTATCGAGAACGATGAAGTGGAGAGCACCAAGTCCGAGAAGCGAGTTTTCCTGATCGCAAACAAGGAACGTCACCCATTCCTTCTCAACTTGCACGCTTGTTTCCAAACTGAAACTCGTGTCTATTTCGTCATGGAGTATATCAGTGGTGGTGATCTCATGCTGCACATTCAGCGTGGCCAATTCGGCCTCAAGAGAGCACAGTAAGTCCTATGCCTAAGCCTTTGCCCTGTTTTGGCGGTTGGAAATGCTCACCTATTTTAGGTTCTATGCCGCCGAGGTCTGCTTGGCACTCAAGTACTTCCACGAGAACGGTGTCATCTACCGTGATCTGAAGCTCGATAACATTTTGCTGACCATGGATGGTCACATCAAAATTGCTGATTATGGTCTCTGCAAGGAGAACATGTGGTATGGTGGCACAACAAGCACGTTCTGTGGTACTCCTGAATTCATGGGCCCAGAAGTAAGTGGGATCAAGTTTGATCGTGTGTTTTCGAAGTACCGAGAAGCTAACTTTTGCTATAGATTTTGCTGGATAAGAAGTACGGACGGGCTGTGGATTGGTGGGCATTCGGTGTTCTCATCTACCAGATGCTTTTGCAACAATCTCCGTTCCGTGGTGAAGATGAGGATGAAATCTACGATGCCATTCTTGCCGACGAGCCTCTCTACCCCATTCATATGCCTCGCGACTCTGTGTCGATTCTCCAGAAGCTGTTGACTCGTGAGCCCGAGTTGCGTCTGGGCTCCGGTCCCACCGATGCCCAAGAAGTGATGTCTCATGCCTTCTTCCGCAACATCAACTGGGATGACATCTACCACAAGCGGGTCCCCCCGCCATTCATCCCCACAATCAGCAGTCCTACCGATACCAGCAACTTCGACCAGGAGTTCACCAGTGTGACTCCAGTCCTGACGCCTGTGCAATCTGGTAAGATCTTTTTGGCTTTTTCTTTGTGTGTGCTCGCTGGAAGATGAACTGCAACTAACCTTTTTTTTTTTTTAGTGCTCTCGCAAGCCATGCAGGAAGAATTCCGTGGATTCTCCTACACTGCTGACTTTGCTTGATTCCACCGATGTGTGATCGGGATAATTATCGCTTGCTTGGACACCTGTCACGAGTTGTTGACGAGGGTGTCAATTCGGTTCATAGGGAGTTTAATGCCGACACGTCCGGTTTCTTCAGGGCGCCGCGGGTCTCCCGCCCTTTCCAGCACTTCTTGCCCTTCAAATTGCTTCAACATACCCAAGCGCAGTTTCATTTTAAGTGCCGGTGTGGACCGGACCTCACTGACATGCTTCGACCGCCGGATACCCTGGTTAATGAAACCTCCAGGTTGCTTTTGCTTTCTCGATTCCTTTGTGTGCTTATCTAAATTGCTTGCTCTATTTCTTTTTCCTTTCTGTCTAAGTTTTCCTTCCGACTGGTCGGGTTTATGACTCTATTCTATGTCGGGCATTTGATGTCCAAAAAAGGGGAGGGGATGGGTTCCTACATGGGAATTGCGTGTGAAGTGGTTCCAGGTTGATGAGAGTTTGATGAGAAATGACGAAGTTTGAAGATCCATGAAGATAACGTAGGTCCCTTCAGGGACTCGTGCGTGTTATGTCCAGTGTTATGTTCTAGCGGTTCGTGGTATGGAGCGAAGGAGATACAAATACGAACTAATACATCCCATCTGTCTATTTTGTAGTTTGGATCATGGTTCTATATGCATATGTACACATGCCCATGAGTGTATATCAAGTACCTTGTTCCTTCCCAAATAGGAAGCCAACCTTTCTGTACCTTCCTCTCTTACGTGCCTTCTCTTCGATTCCACATCTTTTTGACTCTGTCCAGCCTCTTTTCTTTGTTCCAGAAATAGATCAAGCTACCGAGGTCCATGTCAAAGATGCTGCCAAAAATCAAACGCCTGTTTCGTCGGGGCTTTCGGGCCTTGAGTATAACTGCTGAGACCGTGCCCTCGGGAAACAAAGAACCCTCGCTCCCGGGCAACAAAGAACACACCCCTCAGCCCACCCCAAAGGTGGGCCAACCGCCGTTGAGCTCCCATTACATCGAGAGATGGCTTGAGAACGTGACTCCCCCTGTTTATGGGCCTCCCATCAACAGGGTGCGACCCGAAGTCGACAATATCGACTTCCACATCGACTTCTCTAAAGGTTCGGAATCAGGTTCCCCTCCAGCCTAGTTCAACGGGACTTGGGACAACGATCCCGAGATTTGACGTCTCCTGTGTGAGGACGAAGCTCCCACGAAACTCATTCACATCCTTCTCCCTCTCCTGCTACCCCGGTCCTGTCACAACCGGTGGTTGCAGCTCCTCCCTTCAACCACCCCGAAAAGCCGTCAAACTCATCGCTGAACACCATGGCTGACACAGTTACTCAGTTCAGAGATCAAGGTCAGATTGTAAGTTTTTTTCTTCATCATAACTTATCATATCAAATTGGCCTCAGTAATCTCCCTCTCGCCACTCCTTGCATTTTGCTGACTTCCATACCAGGCGACCACAGCCCCAAAACGGGCTTTCTCCCCCGATGACACGGAGCCTGAGCAGCTGGTTAAGCGGTTTAAACTCGAGTCAGAGGGCTCTGTGACAGAGCGCAAGCGGTCCGTGGATACCAACATCAGTGAGGATAACAAATGGGACTCCGATCCACCCACCTCGCCTGAATACAAGATTATCAGTGCGAGCGATGGGGATGACAGCGATACCAGCGACTCTCCTTCTTCACCATCCGCGAAACGAGCAAAGAGGGCTGCTTTGCATCCCTCGGCCAAGGACGGCCGCTCGCTTAAGCCCAAGGCCAAAAAGTCCAGGAAGAAGAAGAAGACAGCGGATTCGGATTGGTCAATGTCTCAGCCAAGTGACCTTGACTATGATAGTGAGGAAGAATACTTCATTCCGTCACGAGAGCGGGATGACGAGCTGCTCAATAATAAGCTGACCCGAGAAAGGGCAAAGCGCCTACTTGACGCAGTGGAACTCCCCCAAGGCCACGACCTGTCACCAGACGAACAGCGGACAGCCCATCAACTTCTTGCTCGTGGCTGCATGCCAACCATCCACAGACACTGGGAGAAGGATTTCTCCACCCTTCCAGAGTCGCTGTTCTTTTCTGGAAAAGATGATGAGACTCAACGTAACGAATCCCATTTTGTCCTTGAGAACGATAAGTGTTCGGAGTTTTACGCGATCCGGGCATTTCAAGAGATTTTAAAGATATGTGGCAATGTGAGGGACTACTGCAATATCCTTGACATCGGTCCTGGAATCTACATCAAGAAGTCAATAGAGAAATATCTGCGCTGGGCATTGAGCGATGCTGGTGTCAGAGTCCAGCCGGACACACCCCCTGTGCATATCATCTATTGCCAAAATCAGGACGAAGAGCCCAAAGAAGCCTTTAACAAAGTTGCCAAAGCATTCGAGAAGCTATCGAACACCTGGCAGAGCCTACTTACTACACCCAATAATAGCGAAGCAGCCTGGCCGGCATTGATAGGGCTCGTCCTCTGTGGACCTGTTCTATCTGTTATCTCTCTGGACACCAATCCCCATCCCCAAACCCTAACACAAGGAATCAAGTTCCTTGGTCATTTCGACCTTTCAGATTTTGATAATGATGTCTGGAACACCCTAGCTGTGGCAATTATCGTTATGCACATCAAAAGGACCGTGACAAAACTTGCGAAGGCTTACGATGACAAGTTTGTGGCCTCAATCTTTGATGGCCCTGCCATGGGTTCCCCGGATCCTGATCGTTAATTTCCGTCGTGTTCCCCAAGATCCATGAGGTTCTCTGGCTGCAATCACTCTTATGCATGTCACAAGGAACTTTACAAATCTATATCAAATAAACCAAGGGAAACAATATCCCCTGTTCTCCCATGATTCACCCGCAATTGAGAGGATGAGTGCAATCCGACATGATACTCCCTGCCATAATTATGTCAAGGTTGATATGCATTTCTTTCTTTTATGGTACGATTTTCCGAGGAATTTTTGAACCCTCATTGACAATTTAGCGTGTGAACTTTGAGCCATGTACAAGTAGTTTACTAAATGACATGCTAAAACTTTCTCCTATGGAGCAACAATAGTCGCTTATGTGACCTTATGACGTCTTTTTAGGTAGACTTGTAGTTCTTTTAGATGTCTTTTTTCTCTCAAATATATATTCCCCCTTATTCGTGTTGTGGCTAGAATACAGGCAGTGAAAACAGCTTAAAATATGCAAATCGGCTTTTCTATGTATATGTAACCTTTGATTTACTTTGTGGATGATAAGTTCACACCAAGTACGAATGCCCATGTATATCAGTGGAGTTCAGCTCATACGTGAAGTAACTATTGCTAATGGAAGTGTCGCGATCAATGCAAGGCTTGATTTGTTCATCACATCTCCACTTTTGCTGAATACATGTTTCCCCCATTTTTCAATGATCTTTAAACCATCCTTGTCATTGTATTTCAATGAACTCGATCTAAAAAAAATCGAGTGTTGTTGGGAATCCGGAGAGCTCTCATTGATATAAAAAGGAAAAAAATCCCCACGATGATCTCCGAAGACCAGGGGGCCACAGAGTCTTCCCCATTGCTACGCAACATCGACCCAGAAGCAGCAAGCAATTCCAAGAAGTCAGGATGGCGACAAGAATTAGCAATCATCTCGCGATACTCGGCCCCTCTCATGATATCGCTCCTACTTCAACATGCATTGACCGGTTCTAGTATCTTCATGGTGGGCCATCTCGGCAAACGCGAAATCGGGGCCGTGAGCTTAGCCAACATGACTGCCCAGATCACTGGATATTTCGTCTTCCAAGGACTAGCAACATGTTTAGATACTTTATGTCCTCAAGCATATGGTTCAGGGAATTTGACCCTGGTCGGGCTTCACGTTCAACGTCTGACGCTTTTCATGCTCGTCCTCACAATCCCAATTGGAGCTATATGGTGGAATGCGGATCGAATCTTTCTCCTCATTCTACCGTCTGAATCTCAGGAGACGGCTCTTCTCGCAGGGTTGTATCTGAAAATTGCCATCGCGGGCGCTCCCGGCTATGCGTGCTTTGAGTCCGGAAAGCGATTTTTCCAGGCACAGGGATTGTTCAGTGCCAGTCTGGTAGTTCTGGTGATATGTTCTACATTGAATATTTTCATGGGATGGTTATTTGTTTGGGTATGTTATTCAACCTTAGAACTCCCCCGGAGCCATTCACTGATATCCTCTTTTCCAGCGACTGCAATGGGGCTTCGTCGGTGCGCCTATCGCCGTTGCGGTCGCAAACAGTCTTCTGCCCGTCTTTCTGGCATTCTACGTCATCTTCATCAAGGGCTCTGAATGCTGGCACCCCATTTCTGTCGAGGTGTGGCGTGGTTGGGGTCCAATGTTGCAGCTTGCCATCCCGAGTTGGCTAATGATCGAGGCCGAGGTCCTTGCATGGGAAATCATGACACTCATTTCGTCCCGGCTAGGTGCGACCGAGCTCGCAGCCCAGGCTGCTATTTCGACACTTTCAGACTTTGCATTCCAGATTTCGTTTTCCATTGCTGTTGCGGGTGGTACACACATCGCCTATTTGATCGGAGCGGGCTTCCTTCAGCGTGCAGCAACAGCAGCCAGGGTTATGGTTGTTGCTGCCTTCGGTGCTGGTATATCAAATATGCTTGTGATTCTTGCTCTCCGGAGTGTCATCCCTGGGTTGTTTAGTGATATCGGCGAGGTCTGGCACTACATCTTCTTCTTGCTTCCATTGGGTGCTGTACTTCAAATTCCTGACGCCGTGGCTACTTCCCTCAATAGCCTGCTGCGGGCTGTGGGACGACCGGATCTGGGTAGTTATGTTCAGCTCTCGATCTATTACCTCGTGGGATTGCCTTTGGGCATTGCTTTGGCATTTGGTCTACACTGGAGCATTTTCGGGTTATGGTGTGGAATCTTTATCGGCCAGTCGATCATTGTGTCGATCGAGGGCTTTTATTTCTGGAAAATGGTGGACTGGGCGAAGGCATCGCGAGAAGCAGTAGAGCGAATGTGATCTCGAAAAGAGCTTTTCAAGGTTGAGCGACGGGTGGAACAGCTTCAACGGCCACAAAAATATATCATATCATGCACGACGAATATAGAATATAAAATACATTTTTTCCCCTTTCTTGTCTGCTTGTACATAGTAGATCTACAAAGGAACTCATAAGGGCAAAGAGCATCAGAAATTTATCCGAAAAGACATCTAGCGAACGAAATAGTGACTTTTATATACTTGAGCGTCACATGACCGGTCCCGCTGTTGACGCTATTCCCAACACTGCAATCTTCAAGACGCACTACATCACCCATTCCACCATGGATGCCGCTGAGGATAAAGACGTGAAGCTTCAACGGGCCTCGGGGGACTTGGTGTCCGAGTTTTCCGCAAAGCTGCCCTCGCTATTGTGGAGAGCCCAAACTGGCACTCCTCTCCGCACCCCACGTAAATGGGCGCAAGTCACCAAAACAGAGAAGCTTGTCAGCCTTGTAAGACCACACCGCATAGTTCTCTCTCTTGACTATCTTTCTGTTCTTATTTACTGATGGTAAATACAGCTTGAACCCTTCCAAGAGTGGCCTCAACTCTTAGATCCACATTTGCAGACATTGCTGCCTCCTTTAGTGGACGCCTTTCTAGCATATTTGGTCAAGCATCGCACCCAGTATGGCTCTGTGTCGACGAAGTCATCCCAGGGAGGAAATCAATATCCCCTACCAAGAGCCATCTGCAGGTTGCTTTACACTTTCTGCAAAGTCCGTGGCGTCAAAGTGATTAGCAGGTTCTTAAACAATGAGCCGAAATATCTTGATTCAATGCTTCGGGCCTTCATCGAATGGGATGCGGTCCGGCCGTCCAATTCCGAGGAACTGGTTGAATCTGAAACTCAGCGACTCATCTGGGAAGAACGCTATGTGATGCTGGTCTGGCTTTCACATCTTCTGCTTGCTCCGTTTGACTTGTCTTCTTTATCGTCCGATAACATTCCGGTACCCTACGACAATCTGCAACAGTTGACTTGGTTATCATCTGAGACCCCTATGATTGCCAGGTCCCTTCTTTCCTTGTCGTTGCACTATATTGGTGCGTCGGGAAAAGAACGCGAGGCAGCGACAGCGCTTTTGGCACGATTGTCTTTGCGTGGAGACATGCAAGCTCTCGGTATGCTTACGGGTCTGACGAAGTGGGCATTTGCTATAATCCAGCCGACGGAGAATGCCGAATCGCCTTCTGTCTATGCTTGTATTGGCGTTCTCACATTCATTGCTCGCTTGGGCGCATCGGGCCAGGTAGAGGACTTTGCTCCCTTGATCAATTATGTCTTCCAGCAGACTCTCAGTGTATTTCAAGGGAAGTCTTCAACATCTACGACAATTCAGTCTTCGGCGTTGGCAAGAAAGATTGTTGTCAAGATCCTTCGCAACATCACAGTCATGGCCTTATCTTTGAGTGAGCGAGGTGATGCCCGCATCACGGATGATCAGTTATCTACAATATTGGAAGATGCAATCGATCATTTCTTGGTTTCTTTGGCCGACAAAGATACACCCGTGCGATTTGCCGCGAGTAAAGCGCTCAGCATTATCACCTTGAAATTAGACCCAGAAATGGGTACGGAGGTCATCGAAGCGGTAATTGGCTCGCTGGGAGAGAATATCCTCTTCGAAAAAGACGATGGCTCCCTCGTGACGCCATTTGAAGCAAGGAAAATTGGCACACACACCCTTAAACGTAATCTCAGTGCAGTCGATGCCCAGCGATGGCAAGGATTAATCCTGACACTGTCGCATTTACTTTTCCGCCGGGCACCTCCTATCAACCAACTCCCTGAGATTCTACAATCACTTGTGTCTGGGTTGGGCTTCGAGCAAAGGTCTTCTACTGGTGGCTCTGTTGGAACTGGTGTTCGAGATGCGGCGTGCTTCGGTATTTGGGCCATGTCTCGAAAGTATACAACACGAGAACTCCTGGCGTTGCAGCCCCAGGTAGTGGCATCGCAATCCGGCCAGAAAGAGGTCGATGTTCTGCAAAAGCTGGCTGTGGAACTCATCTGTGCTGCGTGTATCGATCCATCTGGGAACATCCGACGCGGGTCGTCTGCTGCGCTGCAAGAGTTGATTGGTCGTCACCCCAATACCATTGCGCAGGGTATTCCCCTCGTGCAGGTTGTGGATTATCATGCCGTTGCACGGCGTTCTCGCGCACTGATTGATGTTGCTAAAGCAACAGCCTCTCTGGATCAGATTTACTGGAGTCCACTTCTGGGCGCTTTGATGGGTTGGAGAGGTATTGGTTCTCCAGATGCCGAGTCCAGAAGACATGCGGCTAAGGCGATTGGAACTTTGAGTACGCAGGAGCTATTCAAAACCATGAACCTGGTCCTAGATAAATTGCTGAAGATGTTCTCCAGCATCTCTCGGAATGATGTAGAATCACGACATGGCTGTCTGTTGTCCATTGCTGCCACGGTCGATGCTTTTACCTCCCAATGGGAAGCATCTGCGGAGAAGAGAGATACCCCAGAAGCCAAGGCTGTATCCTCTCAAGTGGCCAATATTTGGGATATCTTTGGTTCTGCATCAAGCCCTACCGATGATGACTTGACTTTCCAGACTTCACGCCCCGAGTTGACGGCAGAGGCATCATCTTGCTTGATCTCCTCGCTCTCTCGGTCTACCATCACAACAGGTCTGGCTCAACCTTTAGAGCCACTTCTGAACCGAACACTCCAAATTCTGTCCCTCTGTGTTTCCCGAAGTGATGATATCTCGATTGAAACATCTTCAACCGCCTTGGCGCAGCTGTTTCCTCTCCTATCACCTTCAAAGCAGGAAGAAACAGTACGCATTTGGTTCTCTCATCTCCGTAGTTCATGGAGATTACCATCAGGCCGTGGTCAAATTCTAGCACTTGGTACAGTGTTCAAGCAACTCAAAACACAAAGTGACGTCCAAGAAAATATCGTCACCGAGATTCTTCGTTACACCGGGAAGGAAGAGCTCATCGAGAAACGAGTTGCTGCTGTGAAGTGCTTGGCCACCAGTATATTGCCATATATGGGTATGTTGAATAACTCTTGTTTACTGGCTGGTACAAACATGGGCTAACAAATTCCTAGCTACCACCGACACAATTGCGAGCAACTTCGTTGAATTCTTGAATGATTATACCACTGACAGACGAGGTGATATTGGATCTCTTATTCGAGTCGAGGCAATCCAAGCAGTTGGCATCTTGCTTCAAAGACAATCGGACCCAGCATCACGCTCACCACTTATTCAAAATTTGATCGGGTGTCTTTGCCGTCTTGCATGCGAAAAGCTGGATAAGGTCAGACTACAAGCATGGCTTTCTCTACAAGGCTTCTGGGAATCAGCAGGGGATCTACCTCCACTTGAAAAGTAATCAACTACCAATAAAGCAAACTGTTATAACGAATGCTAACAAAGGACAGGAAATTCGAGCACTTTAGTCATGTTTCGTCACAAGAGTACTTCGCTCAGCTACTTACTCTGCAGGATATTGACTGGCTTCGTCTTCCTTTGTTACAAGGACTTGCTACCTCTGCTATCTCGGGAGCAGAAGGCCTCGTCCGAGCATCCCGCTCAGCTCTGACTCAGTTCCTCAATTCTCAGGCCGAGCCCCGACGCCAGCAGATATTGATGGTCTTCTTGCAAGACCTTTCCACAGTACTGAGTGACAACCTTCATGATGACCGTTTTGCCATTCCTGCCGTTGAGTTTGTTGCATTTTTAATTGACAGCTACGTTCCTGTTATCCCGGTAGACTCGGATCCAAGGTTTGTGAACTCGTCTTCTATTGCTCATATATCTACATTATCCACTGACATCTTCTTTCTCTTTAGTTTCCGAAAACTGTTCACGCTAGTCCAGAAAGCACATTTCAGATCGGCAAATATAGCCCGGCTGGAAGCCGCAGTCAAAGTCTACGCTGCATTATCAAGGATTGACTCGTTGCGAGATGGTGTTTTGAAGAAGATGACCGGATTGCTTTTGCATCCTTTCCCAAGGGTACGTTAAACCTCAACCCCATGGGTTTACGGCACTAAAAGTTGGCTTTTCTAGGTCCGATCAAGCGCTGCAGAATACCTGTTTGTTGTGACAGACTCTGAGATTGCCAAGTACGAAGACTGGTCTGCTTCGCCTAAACAGCTAAAGCCCCAGGTGGATAATTTGAAGATCACTTTTTCTTTGGAGGGTTAGACAGCATCTCTGTGGAGATGCTGTAGAACTCAAATATGCATTGAATTAATAAGAACAGCTGAGAATATAAGATACAAAGCATAGAAGGACATGGGGTGTGAAATCTTGGGGCTTTGGTTGTGATGAGTACTTGTACTTGTACTTGTAGATGTAGTGCCAGTACTTGTGCCAGTACTTGTTGCGGTAGGCGTGCTCGAGTGATCCTCCGCAAAGAAGTCAAATATGTATTGAGTCGCATTGAACTCAGACTTGCCCAACGGGCACTGTGCAGCATTTCGGGTAAAATCATCATTGCCAACAGTACTTGGCCAGCAATGACCATTGTCATCCTCGCGGTAATGCTGGACAATGCCTGTCAGACCATTACAGTCCCAAGAAGCGTGCTTCACAACGGGATCATCAAAGATCGTCTTATTGCTGGTCGGCTGCGAATTGTTCGCACATCCATTTTGATATGCCCAGGCCTGCAAGACATCGATGACAGGAAGCTTGGAATCCCCATCACCATCGATAGGTGCCGTCGTATCGACCGTCCCATGGAACTCCAGGAAAGGATATCCCGAATCCCGCTTAGCGGGGGCGCAGGGTCCCACGCCCTTAATGTCGTCGGTGTCATACCAGGCGCCGCTGACAGCCGCGAAAGCCGCAAACCGGCTTCCAACCGTGGCATTGCAGGCGATGACGCTGGCGAAGGCACCGCCGTTCGATTTGCCGGCCGCGAATACTTTGCTTGTGTCGATGCAGAGGGTTTCTTCCAGGTGCGTGAGCAGATCGTTGGTGAAGTCTAGATCGTTGGGGCGCGACGTCTTTGCAGCGGGGCTGGAGAGCCAGTATCCATTCTGGCTGTTTGGGTAGACGGCGATTCCGTTGGGATTGAATTCCGGGTTTGAAAATTGTGACAGAGATTCTTCCTCTTCCATGTCCCGCGACGCGCCGTGGAAGGAAAAGTATACCGCTGTTGGCGTGTCCTTGTCATAGTTGGCAGGGATGAATAATCTGTATTCCCTGTCTGAGTCTGGGAGGGTGAGGGACTCGCTTTTTCCTGCTTTGGGGTATTTGGAAGGTATGTCTTCGCCGCAGCCTGAGGTTTTGGCTATGCTGATGCCCGCCAGGGCTGCGAGCGATAGTAGCGATGTGAGGTACATCTTGTTCGGGTTGACCAGGTGGTCAGCTAGTTTCTTGAGGAATGCATAGTTTGGTTATATTTCGAGGGATTGAGGGAGGGGGATTGTGAGGTACACACCCCCTTAGCCTGCAGGAATACCCACGGAGATCCGCAAGTCTCAGTGGAGTGGGGCGAAGGCTTCAGCCAAGACTTCACGTGTCCACGGGTGTGCCTTTAATGGGCTTATCTTCTGCAAACCTTACATTTACAACCTGAATATCTTGATCTCCCTCGGGGATCGACACAACCCACAACCCGACCTAAGTTCAAGGATGTACGTGTACTAACTTCTATTAATAAAATGAGAAGATCAACAATAGGCAAAATATGAAGATGATCAATTTCTTAGTGATTACTCAAATGTAACTAACATTTGGAACCTTGGTATTTATTCTTTAATGCATACCTCGTCACCCATACTAAACTAAAACGGGGCGACTTAATTTTAAGGGAGATAAGCCATATGGAGTAAATGGATACATTTTGAAAATCAAGTTCTGTGGAAAAAGTAATTATGTGGGCCCTTGAGCCAGAACTATTGACAAATACAAAAAGAAGAAAAAAAGAAGAAAAAAAGAAGTGCATCATCCGTGAATCGAACACGGGCCTCGTCGATGGCAACGACGAATTCTACCACTAGACCAATGATGCTAGTTGATATATTAGGCCTCACTATTATGCAACATATCTCTATCCGTCCCCCCCCCAATTCATTCCCTCCGCCTTAAGTCAACCGGAAGCTCGACCTCGCTGGTTTCTAGAGCTCCAACAGTCGCAAAAATGGCAGCCGTCTCCACAGCTGGTATTCCTCCAAATGCGACGTGAGTGCTATACTATATCTACATAATCAATTCCCATGCTAACAAGTCTTTACAGAGTATATGTGCGCCTGTCCCTCCCCCTCTATCATATCACCACTCCGGTCCCGCATTATCATACTGACGGATTCCTCATTAGGTCAAAAATCTAGATGAGCGAATCAAGGTCGAACAGTTGAAGCATGCCTTGGAGGAGATCTTCTCTGAATATGGCACCATTCTAGAGGTCGTTGCAAAGACCAACCTCAAAGCTAAAGGCCAGGCCTTCATCGTCTTTGACAATGTCGACTCCGCTACCCGCGCTATTGAGGATATCAATGGCTTTGATCTGTTCGAGAAGCCTATGGTTTTGGATTACGCGAAGACACCCAGCGATGCGACAGTCCAGCGGGAGGGTGGCGGCGACGAGCTGGAGGCTCACAAGCGGAGACGCCTAGCCGAGAAAGGTACATTGAACAGATACTGGCGCACTATATTTAAAGACCCAATTCATGCTAATAATGTTCATTTTAAAGAGCGCAAACAAGCCCACGAGGCCCTCGAAGCACAGAAGAAACTCAAGCGTCCTGCTGCCGCTGTCGAACCCGCACGCCCAGCCAAGACCACCAAAGGTGCTGGTCTCAAGCCCACCGCTGCTGCTGCGACCGCTGTCGTTCCCGATGAGTACCTCCCACCCAACAAGATTCTGTTCTTGCGGGAACTGCCGGACGACGCAACACAGGAAGGTCTGTCTGCTATCTTTGGTCGGTTCGAAGGATTCCAGGAAGTCAGATTGGTGCCAGGTCGCAAGGGAATTGCTTTCGTCGAATACGAGGCCGAGGCTGGAGCAATCAGCGCCAAGGAGGCTACGTCGGGCATGCCCATGGGCGACCAGGGCAAGGCGATTCGCGTTACCTACCAACGACAGTAGTCGTGGGTGGTTTGTTGCATCCTACAAAATATCCCGGTCTTGTTCTTTCTGGCGTTTGGAAGGTCTTGTCTCAAGTACATGTGTATTAGAAATACGGAGAGCTTTATCACGGTTCTCTTGCTATCGCAATGCGTCAATATTGCGTATCACATGAAGTTCAATATTTCCCAAAGTAGATGAAACAAGCCACGGGGCTAAAACGAGTATGAGCATACAAAGTAGTACATGTCGCGGTCAAGGAAGATGTCAACAAGAAAAGAGTATCAATACGAAACAAAATAGCAGTCTAGAAGATGACATCGTTGTCTTCCTGCTCGCCCAGAACATCTGTCGTCTCTTCCTCCTTCGCAAAGATAGCAGTGGGAGTAGCAGCAGGTTCCTTGGGGTTTTCTGCTTGCTCTTGCTCTGCCTTTTGCCGGGCCGCGAGAATCTCAGCGTCTGCGGCAGCAACGTCCCTCTTCTTCTTGCCTGAAACCTTCTTCAGGCGGTAGAATTCCTCTCGGTCGAGCTCATCGAGTTCGGAGTTGATGTCTTCAGAATGGTTAGCCTGTGCAAGAGACACCCGAAGTAGACGATACAAACATTTGATAGTGTTCTCGGTTCGAGGAATGATAACATGTTCACTGTTGATGATACGTTAGTATCCCTAACAAGGACCGAATTCATGAGTCCCGGTCTTACATCGCATTTACTATATCACACAAGTTAGTTAACACAGTAAGCCGTCACAATCCATGGGAAAATTGACTTACCTCTTCGGTTGACAACCTTGATCACCTCATCCAGAATCAAGAAGGCAGTCTAGCACGATTGGTGAGCGGTATCCCAATCCATTGCATAGATACCATGCATACCTGTAAGCTCGCCAGTTCCACCAATGTCTCCACGGCCCGTGCGTATGTCTCCCGACAGCGTTGGATCTGCTGTCCTCCCTTTCCTAGACCTGTCAGACCAAAGTCGTTGACGCCCTCCTGGGTGTAGCTTTCAAATGTAGGCAGAAGAACACCGGAAATGTTCTCTTGCTTGGTTCGCACGCGGAAACGGGCCTGCTTGGCGGACTCCTGGATTTGGTAGCCGATATCTCCGCCTACAGCGTAGCTCACTTCCGCCAGCGAGAAGGCGGCAATCTGCATGACCCGACCCATCTTTTGTTTGGCTTCATCGATGCGACGTGTGATGTCTGTCGGAGTATGATTAGCGGCTCGATAAGGTGGGGAACAGGAATGTGTCGCATTTCATACCTCGGAAACGCCTGTTGGATAGAAGGTCAGCATATACTGTAAGAAGCAAGAAAGGCAAAGGAATCATACTTTGTTAGAGCTTCACTCTTTCTCTTTAGTAAACTATGGCCAATTTCCGCCCCCTTCAGCTTGTTCTTCATCAACCCCAATGATTGGCGAGTTGGGAATACTGCCTCTCGGCCCTGAATAGAGGTCAGATTAAATCAATATGAGAGTTCAGTTCCACAATAAACTCACCACAGCGCCGGACATGATTGCAGCAGAACAAAGATCACAATATAGTCCTTGTTGTTCAGCTTGAGCAACGCGGCCACATTGGTATGACGCTGATAAAGCTCCACCGCCCACCTGATACAGATTAATCACGTGCCGCAATCAATGTGGGAACCTCATCCGTCAACAGGTTTGGCTTTAAACGCGCACGCCAGCAGCCTCTTGTTTATGCAATTTTCCTTTATGCTGACACGTTGATCGTGTAATTGGATTTCGCTCGACTGAGTGGCGCAATGCCAGGGACGCTTTTGCCCCCGAGATCCCACCGGCAGCACGCAGAGATGGATCGACCATCTGCGTCCCGGCCGGACCTCTACTTGATCGTAAGTTTTGACCCATTGATCATTTGAACTTGAGGCTAACATGCATTTCCTCGCTAGACTGATCAAGACATCATCTACGAACAAGATTTGCTTCGCGACGCTAGCAGTGTCAAGCCATGGCTTGCCTATATCGAATTTAAACAGCAAAATGGCACCCTCTATGAGCAAGCATTTGTATGTCTTCACCCACCACAACCGAATCGCTGAGGATCACCACTAATCTAATGGCTTTTATCAGGTCATGGAGCGCGCTTGTAAGCAATTACCGCGTTCCTACAAGCTCTGGAAGATGGTAAGTGACTTTTTGAAAAAAAATCCCAAGTCTCTGCTTTTACTGACCGTCCTAGTATCTGGAATTCCGATCAAAGCACCTGAAGGGCCGCAATCCCACGGTCTATCGCGCCGAGTACCAGAAAGTCAACGCGCTCTTCGAACGAGCCCTGATCCTCCTGAACAAGATGCCGCGCATTTGGGAAATGTACCTCGACTTCCTGCTCCAGCAGCCCATGGTGACCCAGACTCGACGAACATTCGACCGGTCCCTTCGCGCTTTGCCGGTCACACAGCACAACCGAATCTGGAGACTGTACAAAGGCTTCGCTCGGTCTGCTTCCGGACAGACTGCTATAAAGATCTTTGCTCGGTACATGCAAATTCACCCCGAGAACATCGAGGATTACATAGAGCTTCTTGTTGAAAATGGTGAATACACGGAAGCTGTGAAGAAATTCATGGATATCCTCGACGACTCCCGATTCAAGTCCAAACATGGCAAGGGTCCATTCCAGTTATGGTCGGAGATGGTTGATCTCCTAGTCTCCAAGGCTAAGAAGATTAAGACCGGCCCTCAGGTCGGGATTGATGTTGACGCCATTCTGCGAAGTGGTATCGCGCGCTTTGCGGACCAGAGGGGCAAGCTGTGGGCCGGGTTAGCCACATACTGGATCACCAAGGGCAACTTCGAAAAGGCACGGGATGTCTTTGAGGAGGGAATCACTACTGTCATGACGGTTCGTGATTTCACTCTCGTCTTCGACTCCTATGTCGAGTTCGAGGAGTCTATCATCGGAAGCTTGATGGAAGGCGCAGCCGCCCGCTCTGACAAGGGCAAAGCCGACGAGGACGCCGACTTTGATCTTGACCTCCGCATGCTGCGTTTCGAGCAGCTGATGGACCGCAGACCATTCTTGGTGAATGATGTACTCCTACGCCAGAACCCTCACAACGTCATCGAATGGGAAAAGAGAGTGGCACTCTGGGGCGATAACAAGGAAGAAGCTGTCCGCACCTACACAGATGCCATTACTGCAATCAACCCCAAGAAAGCGCTTGGAAAATTCTCTGAACTTTGGGTCAATTACGCAAGGCTTTATGAGAACGGCGGGGACTTGGATACTGCAAGAGTCATTTTCGACAAGGCTGTTAAGGTTCCATTCAAGTCTGTAGCTGAATTAGCAGAGACCTGGTGTGAATGGGCTGAAATGGAGCTCCGCGCCGAGAATTTCGACAAAGCAGTCAATATCATGGTGAAGGCGACACAGGCACCGAAGAAATCGACGGTAGACTACTTCGACGAGACACTGTCCCCACAGCAAAGAATCCACAAGAGCTGGAAGCTATGGAGTTTCTATGTTGATCTTGTTGAGAGTGTTTCGTCTTTGGATGAAACCAAAAAGGTCTACGAGCGGATCTTCGAGCTTCGCATCGCCACACCCCAAACTGTCGTTAACTATGCCAATCTCTTGGAAGAAAACAAGTACTTCGAAGAGTCTTTCAAGGTATACGAGCGAGGCTTGGATCTTTTCATGTATCCAGTTGCATTCGAACTCTGGAACTTGTACTTGACCAAGGCTGTGGACTGGCAGATCGGCATTGAGCGACTCCGCGACCTGTTTGAGCAGGCCTTGGAGGATTGTCCTCCCAAGTTTGCCAAGTCTCTTTACCTGATGTACGGCAACTTGGAAGAAGAGCGCGGTCTCGCACGGCACGCGATGCGGATCTACGAGCGTGCAACGCGGGCTGTGTCCGACGAGGACCGCTTCGAGATGTTCGAATTCTACATCACAAAATCGGCCTCCAACTTCGGTCTCACATCCACCAGACCGATATACGAGCGCGCCATTGCGGCTCTGCCCGACCAGGAGGCCAAAGAAATGTGCCTCAAATTCGCCGAGATGGAGCGACGACTGGGCGAGATCGATCGTGCTCGCGCGATTTATGGCCACGCTTCTCAATTCTGCGATCCCCGCACAAACGCTCCCTTCTGGCAGAAGTGGGAGTTATTCGAAGTCAACCATGGAAACGACGATACTTTCGGCGAAATGATTCGTATCAAGCGAAGTGTTCAAGCTCAATACAAGTATGTGATATCCACCACCATCAAACTAATAACGAATCTTCTAACATTATCTACAGCACCGACGTCAACTTCATTGCATCGCAAGCCATTGCCAGGAGCCAGCAGCAACCCCAGACTGGCGAACAAGGCGAAGGCGACGATGATCAACGCCGCGCAGATGCCATGGCGGAATTGGAGCGTCAAGCTCGTGCCCCAGTTGGCTTCGTGGCTGCCACCAGCGGTCCAGAGGGCGGTAGCCGTCCTCCACCTGCCAGCCAAGAGCCAGCTGTTGCCGAGGCCAACCCCGACGCTATCGATCTTGACATGGACGATGAATAGAGGGAGAACTTGATATGGGCTTTTTTTTTTTTTTTTCAAGAGAAAGGGAACATTTCATGAGATTTTTTTTTACTGACTTGATCTCCTATCTCTTTGTTGTTTCTGTGTCGCATCCGTCGAATTGTATGTTGTATACTTGCTATCTTTACGCATTCTAGTATGAGAGTTGTTTGCGATTGATCGCCGCCTCAGTCCCCTTTTATCTGCTCCGAGCACACTGCATCTCAAATCATGACTTCTTTTTCCGTTTGTTAACCAGGGGACTTTTGGTCCTCTCTGATCTTCTGCTCGATTTTATTATCTTTGTCTTGGGATGGCGTTCTATTATTGTATGTGTATGTGTATAGATTACCCAAAGGAATGATACACCTGTGTCGCAACTTGTCCAGCTCGATATGTTGCAACTACGAATGTCCATTCTATTGGCGAATTCTAAGTAAGCTTTACGTTGATATGGAACCGGCCTTCGTCATTCGCATATCGTAGGTAAGAAAGAAAGCAAACAGAAACATGGGTAGTCTTCTCGCACGCAGCGCCGATCATCAAATCAAGCTATATCTACATGTAGGACATAGACCCCGGCGCTATTCTAGGGTAAATGTAAAAAGAACAGGGGAGTCAAGAAATTAAAAAAAGATACATCATACATCCACGGAAATGGTTCAACACTCCTTTACGGGGTGCTTTCCTCTGTCTTTTGAGGGGGTTGACTCTCGGCATTCGCCTCCTTTTCTTCTTCGCTGTCCTGGGGCGCAGTATCTTCGCTCTTCTGCTCTGTCTCGCTAGCCTTCTCTGTCTCATTGGACTGCTCTGTGGATGAGACGGCAGAGTCTGGAGACTTTTCGGGCAGGTTGGAGGTATCGGGGAAGACCTCCGAGAAAAGATCGGGCAAGAAGCGGCCAAGGCGCTTGCGGGTCTCTACCCAGATTTCCTCCTTGCTTGGGTCTTGGGATGGAGACACGAGGTAGCCTCCATCAGCCATAACTAGGAGGATATTCTTCAAGCTTTCGGGGACTGCTTCTGCCTATAGCATGAGAAGAAGATATGTTAGATGGGATTGATCTTGATATACTTGAGTCATCGAGTGGAATCATAGACTTACCAGACTATCGCCCTGACCACTGTTCATCATGCGGTCAAGGATGTCCAGGATCCTGAGCCAGAGAGGGAGCATACCCGTCCTGTTGGGAAGCTGGTCAAGGAAGCGCAGGAAGATCTTACAGACCAACGTTGCGGCTTGGAATCGGGTTTCGCTCATACCAACAGGGTCGGAGTGATAGACCTCTGGCTTCAAAAGAAGGAGGACGAGCGGGAACAGGACTTCGTCGAAGATACTAGTCCACTCCTCGTCATCGCTTGAGATCAGTTCGGCAGATAGAAGAGATCGCTGCAGCGTGGAAATAGCATGGTGTCGGATATCGCGACATGGGTTGGTGCATTGAGCGGTCAAGGACTGGAAGATAGGCGACCAGTAGGCGGCCCAGGCTAAAAATTAGAAAATTAGAAAATCGCTGCAATATACATATCAGAGGGTCAGTAGTTACCTTCATTCTCCTCAAGGTGAGATTGTTTGATAAGAGCCGGGACTCGTCCAGTCAGATGATAGATCAGGCCAATTGCCTTAACACCGCGAGTCACAACTTGGTTTTCACTATGGAAGGAGAGGTAAGTATCAACGCTAGATAGAGTTGTATGAGTGCCCTTACCTCGACTTGGATTGTTTGACCCCCTTATTACGACGGGCCTGGGCATCCCGGTGTCGTTCTTCGATAGATCCCACACGCCCGGCGCTGACGAAGTCGTTAGCAAGGCTGACTACGAACTCATAGTTGTCGGCCGTGATGATATCGGGCATTGACTCGACAATGCTTTGTAGAAGGTCAAAGACAAGAGAAGCGACCGCCTCGTGTTGGTGAAGTCTTTGCAAGATTGACCAGAAATCCGGAGAAATTGTGATCTCGTTCCGTAGACGGCCGGTATGAGCAATGCACCTGGAAAGACCCTTGACCGTGGCCACGGCCACGGTTTCCAAGGTATCCTGGTCGAATCCAGAAATAGCGTGGAGTACAACAGGTACCCTCATGAAGTGTTGGTCCTAGAGTGTTATCAGTACAGAAGCACACACGCGGCAGGGTAAACGAGAATACATACATGACTCAGTCGCAAGAGATTTAGGAGGTAAGAAACAACGCGGGACACCGTTAGCGGATGGAGGTTCTTCGCATCGCGCACCAGTGTTTGAAGAGTTGTTGCCAGGTTTTCACCAAGGACCTCCAGGGTCTTTTCGTCACGAAGAGTGAGCACCGTTGCCAGTTCCAGAACGAAAATCATCGAAGGATCATACTTGGGCTGGTTAGGATCAGCTCTGCTGTTGGCAGCCCTCGACGTTGGTGCCGGGCGTTCGGATTTTACGACGATGACTGCCGGTGCGTTCTCCTCGGGAAGCAGGGACAGCAAAGCCTCCACGAGCATCTCCAATGAAGAGAGGGGAAGAGATCTTATGAAAAAGGTCAGCATCATGGCCACAAGCCATTCAATAAAACACCTTTACTAACTTGATATTTGTTAAAATTTGGGATATGGAGCATGCAGTCACACAATCCACTGTGCAGAGTGTGTTGTCGAGTTCCTCGTCCGAAGGCTCAGGAGGGTCGTCTGCCGCATAACTTGAGAGGTAAGATGTAAATGCAGATAAAATTCCCGTGTCGTTGTTGCGTCCATCCCGATCAACCACCTGTGATGGAGGCTGTAGTGGAATTGGAGAAATTTCAAGCTCGGACGTGAGTTTAGCATCAAATGGTGGGATGAGAGAGTTGATGAACAAGTTACTCAAGATCCGGACAATATGCTCCCAGCCTTCTTTGAGAGTTGCCTCGTTTGTTGAGATGACTCGGAAAAGCACCACAGTTGCCAGTTGTGCTCTGAAGTCTCGGCCAAATTTGACGGCCAGCTCGCTTACCATCACGCTCTTCTGACCTACTTGAACCTCTGTGTTTAGCGCTGTGCTCGGAGGTTTGCTAGTAGCCAAAGTGCTGATCGATGCAAGGGAGAAGACGATACGGTCGAACGCTTCAGTCAAGCCATAACGGGCAGCGATCTGTGCACACTGGTTGAAACCATTCACCACACGAGAATACACTGCGTCATCTGATGCAGACATGAAGACATATGAGAGGGTCGCGATCACTGGTTTCCACGTAGCCGCGAACATTTCGGCATCATACATGTTGGTCTCTCCAACTATGATGTCGCCGGCAGACGAAGACTTCAGCAATAGTTCTTTCCAAGCATAGTCAAATGCATGTTTGTTTTCGTGTTCATCGGGCAGAATGATTTCGTTGTTCTTGATAGAATCGTAGATATCCTCGAGGAATTCCTCCGCAAAGTCCCCACCCCCGTTGACACCTCGCAAGTTCCTTGCGAAGCTAGCGCAAGTCATACGGTTTTGTGGCTTCACGTTGCGGTTGTAGAGATCAGTGTTCAGCATGATGATGGCGTAGGTCAAAATGTATAGTGCGTCTTTGTCGGCAATACCATCCGGCTTGACCTTTTCAACGTAATGTTCCGAAAAGATCGTCACAATGCGCTCAATAAGCGGCGATTCGCCGGGCAAACGGAATGAACTGAGTAGTTCCCGAAGGGCTTCAACCGCACTACGCCCCGAGAAGTCAAGAAGATCCACGAATGCCCCCAACAACTCCTCATTGCCACGTTTGGAGATGTACTCTCCGAGAACTTTCTTCGACAAGCGTGTAGTTCCCTTCAAGAAGCGAGCAACTAGAACAGGATTGTTTGCATCCTCAATAACACCATGGCTGACAAGGAAGGCAATTCCCTTCTTAGGGTCCTCATTGAAGATCTGGGCTCCCTTGATAATGAGTTTCTTCGTGTGACGTTGTTTTTTCAAGCTTTCTTGAGGAGGATAGTCTCCTTGTATCGGCTCGTCATCCAGCCGGTCATGGACGAACTGCACATAGCCCAAAAGAGAATCGAGACATAATGGGGGCACATTGGTAGTGCTCCAAGTTGCAGAGTCTGGGAAAGCATTGCGAGATAGCAATCCAATCATATCCTCGCACAGATCTGCTCGGTCCACGTCACAATCATAGTTGACGAACAGTTCAACCATAAAGCTAGGTATGCGTGACAACATGCCAATGCTCTCTACCATTGCCTCTCGGGCTTCGGGCCTTCTCGCTCCACCTTCGAGTCCCAATTTCTGTCGATCTTTAACAGGAACAGGCGTGGATCTTCCACTATTGGCCTGCGAAGCGGGTTGTTTTACCAACTTCGGTGATTGGGGAATGCCTTCGTAGAGCGATGGGTCGATGCCAGGTTCTCGCGGTATTTCCACGCGAGGGTGCAAGCAGGCCACTAAATAGGAAATATAGAGTTCCTGTTGTAATTTCAAAACCGGCCTGCAAGTCGATAACAACGTGCCGGCTACTCTCAACGAGCCAGTCAGGATAGCTATGTGTTCCGACCTGACTAGCTGGAAAAGGTATCGACAAAGGTCGTCCTTGGCCAGGGCAGCCAGACTGGGATGCCGAGCAATGGAGGGACCTGCTACCTCCAAGGCAACATCAATAATCCGGAGGGCCATAACACGCATGGCATCAGTATGTTGCCGGTTATGAGGGTCTAACAGGTCGATCAAGACACGGAATAATTCTTTGATGGATGGTAAAGAATAGGGTTGAAGCTCGATTTCAGCGTCGTCGTGCGGGCTCGGCGGTGCAGCTGCAGCTACGCTGCCATTTCCTGCCTGCTCCGGTGATCCCTCTCGACTGGTACGGTGTCGTTCTGCGGCCGCTGTGTCTGCGCTGATGGCTGACAAGTGCTGCGATGTGACGGTGTCTCCGTTGACCGATGGGTCCATCTTTAGATGAGACGGTGGGTCCTTTTTTGTATCTTCGCCCGCAAATGGATCTGGTCCCGTGGGCATTTCTTGATCAAGATGCGACAGATGCATGAAGATCACCTGGCACATTTTGACCATTGCCATTTCGGCGGATCTCCGCAGTACCTCTGACAGGCGACCCTGGCAGCACATGCTCAAACCAGTTTCCATCATCTCACAGACGCTCTCGTCGCCCAAAAGTTCGCCTTCGGGTCGTGAAAGTATGCCCTCCATCAACTTCAGAATCCTCAACAGCACTATCTCGTCCGCTGACGAGTCGCTAGCTTCGAATCGGCAGTGTGTAATGGCGGCTGAGAGTAGCTGCATCGCGATCGGGAGCCGTGGGGAATTTGGGTTGATAATATTGTAAGAGAGGAACTTGGTAATGGAGACCAAGGCGATAGAGGTAATTGCGGCTGAGGTCGAAGAGGAGCGAACGACCTGTAAGAATGGATGAAGTAAAGCTGGGGTATCAAAAGTTCGGATATCTTTGCAATCTTTCAGATCACTCCGCAGTCGTGTAAAGGCCGATATCAATGGGTTGTCCTGCATGCTCTTCCCCTTCTTCCCTCGCAGACCCCACCGATTGGCCAGAACATGATCTTCATCAGGACTAGGTATCGATTGGCCAGTTTTGCGTAGACTTGGGCTTGAGGGAGCAGAGTTATCCCTTTCATAAACACGAGAGGCTCCATTGCCGCCCAAGATGGCGGAAACCGAGGAGTGAGCCCAGCGGGCATGCTTGCGCATGGATGAGGTGACGGTGATACATTCAGTGGTCACCAAAGCCACCGGGTCGATGGCAATTGGGAGTGAGGACAAGTCCATGGTGGGATCGAGCATCGCAGAAGATGCTCGCTGTTGTGACACCATTTTGGATGTCGGAACGAAACAGCTGGTCTCTTGATCATCATACTGCTGGTTGCCTTATCGAGCTTAGCGTCTTCCCCGCCCATTCACCGCCTACGACAGGGGCTGTACTGCACATTACCACTCAATGTGTATTAAACTGATTGGATTGGATCAAAATCTGTACCGATGGGGTATTGAATACCATCTGGTATTGGATCGCATCCATGGATCCAAGATGTTTGATTTCGCCTTTGTTGACATCCTTCCATGCCAGTTCAACACTACATGCCAATATAGTCAGATAATCAGACTATAGCACGTCCGAATGGGAGGTAAAAAGGCAATAAGAAGCTCCAGGCACATCATGTATGCATGAATTAATCAAAATATTAACGCGGCGATCATCGATATAGTGGCTGATATATTTTCCGAGTAAACAAAGGTGGAATTTTCGAATTGACCACGAATATTATTAAATCAAATTTTGTTGAACTGTCCAGAATATAATGGCATTGTGCGTCAGACATATCTAGTATTTCTATCTATATATACTTCTCATGAAACATATTCATGTACATAGGTCTAGCATCAAGCTCGTGTGCAAAATTTGAAACTATAGGGAGCAACAAGGTGCGATGAACCCCATATATTCAGCGAATCATGTAGATGTGACCTGTCACACTGGTCCTTGCAGCTGTTGGGGATTGCAACGATAGCAACGGTGTTGATAGTGTTGGCCGGACAAAATATAGTAGAGTAAACATTAAAAACAAGAGAGTAGGACATTTCAAAGTAGAGAATGTAATTCTTACAACCTAGTCAACCAGGGTGTGCTGGACATATTCAAGTCATTCTTTTATTTTTTTATCTTTATTTACTATTCTTAGTGTCAGGCGCTAATACCCGCTCTTCTATCGGGCTATCGCGATATCAACCCACCGCTTCTCTTGTCCCCGCTTCAAAACAAACGCCTCCCCTCAATCTTACACTTCCTTTTACTGACCTTTTGGGGATTTACCTTTCTTTTCTTTTTTATACTGCACGTGTCTACTCCCTGAATCTATGAATTGAGTGGATATCTTCTGTACCTCAGCTTCTATGGAGGGGAGCGCGATTGTCGCAATCGCTTTATCAACAACAGGATAACACATCCTACATGCGATCTTCAACTGTCTTTCACTCAGCCTAGGAAAATTTCTCTCATTTACCTCCAAATACTGCGCCCTCGTTTCCCGTCACTCGCTACCTTCCTACTGCATCGCTCCTTCTACGCCAAACCCCGGCGCATTTCATTTGTTTATCGCGCACGATAGCGCTTGCTCAACCGCTTCTCGCATTCCGCACTTGCACTGCAAGTGCACCACCATTCGTTATGACGACCATCGCACCTCCCCCCGCAGCCCCTACACTGGCAGACCTGCCCCTCGAACATCTTAGCCTTTATCATGTCGTCGACTCGTGCTTATCATCCATCTTCGTCTTCTATGGTGCCGTTTCCACCGCCAATGCCACTGTGAGCAGTTCCCGCATCCAGGCCCATATATTCACACCCGCCGGGTTTCAAAGTTACCCTCGAATTACGGTGTCCCCAGCTGCCCCCGTGTATGCTGCAGTGAACCACCTACCCCGCGAAAAACAGGGAGATGAGGTGTGTCGCGGACTTGCCGTCAGTATGCTGAGGTATTTTGCTGAGCTGTCTGAGCCGGTTAAGCACCGTCTGACTGGGGTGGCTCGGTCTGGAAGACCGGGAGGAAAGGCCCCCAAGATGTTCGATGAGATGCATGCTGCGGATCTGGCCAACCGTATGGCAAAAGTGGACGATTCATTGGAGATTATCCAGGATATTCGGAGCGCATATCAAGAACGTAAGGTGCCATGGATTGACATCGATGTGGTGCTTCCTACGGGTACTATACAACCATTCCACCGACGAGAGAGTACGGGATCAGACCTTGAGGGGAGTCAGAATCCCCAGTACGGACCATACACACCCCTGATAGAGGCGTTGGGAGATCCTATGTTTTTGCCAACATCCCGACTGAAGCGTGCGCCGTCTCAGCCGACCAATGTCAGCAAATCGCGGCTGTTCGCAAGAAGCCAGAAAGAAGCCCTTCGTCTCACCATGTGTGAGCTTGTGGATACCGAAGAAAGATATGTCGCCAAACTGTATTCTCTTGTCCATGAAGTGGCCGATGAATTTCGGCAAAAGGCTGTGGGTAGAGGACCATCCAGTAACAGCCCCGACGAGGCCGCTTTGGCGGCATTATTCCCCCCGTGTTTGAATGAAATCCTGGAAGTCAACCTGGGCTTCCTCGATGTCATTCGACAAGTGCTTGATGAAACCGAGAAAGATGCCATCACAGATATTGGTCAGGATACAGAGCTCCCTTCCAATCATCGGAGTTTGCCCAGAGATAGATCGGATCCGCTTGGGGCTCTGGCATTCGCAAAGGCCCTCTTTGAATGGCTACCGCAATTTTCACAGCCATACGGAGAGTATATGCGAGCACATACAGGTTTTACACAAACTCTGAATCTGTTCATGAAAGACAAGAACTCTAGCTTTTCGAAGAGAGTATACGAGACGGGGGAGCAGAGACTGCGCTCTTTGTTGATGGAACCCGTTCAGCGACTCCCTCGATACAGTTTGCTGATTGACACCATGACTAGCAATCTGCCCTTGGTCCATCCTGCCGTGAGAACTCTGCTGAAAGCAAGAGACATCGTGAAGGATATCTGTGCGCTAGAGAATAATTCCCCATCGAGCCACGCTCAAAGCCTTCAACGCCTGAAAGAGCTAGTTAACGGATGGCCAGCAAAGACATTCCCTGAAGGTCGGCTGATTACCGCAGTCGACTTCAACGAGATCACCCCTCCCTACAATCTGGACACCCAGTCATCCGGAAACAGCACGGGGATCATGCTCCTTTATAAGAACTGCCTGGTCCTTCTAGCAAAGCCCGCCGAAAGCCGGGCCACGGCCCGTGGTTTACTGGCTGATATCGACAATGCGGCTGCTGCAACCAGTGATATGTCCTCGTCTTTACCGCCAGCAGAACTCCAGGTTGTGCAGGTACTAAACTTTCACAATGTGCGTTGTATGCAATCCGCATGTGGTCGAATTTTGTTTGTCGTGCCAGTTTCAGCCAAGTCCATGACAGATGAAACAAGTACCGGAGCCGACCTGCTTGCACTGGAATTGGCTGGGACGTATGAAGGAAGAGCCAGTCGACTGATTGAAGAAATATCCAAAGCGAAGATTGAAGGTCGATTCCCCGAGAGTGAAAGAGAAGGAGGCAAGTGGACACTCCGAAGCCCTCCCACCGGAGCTGCGAGTAACGTGGGAATACTGGCCTGTGTGTGCGAGGATGGTGAAAGCGCCGCGATCAATCAGATTCAGTCATCCCCCATACGGGTTGTTTTTGATGCGTCCAAGGCGGCTTGTGGTCAAATGTTGAAAGATTCCAATCTTGAGGTCATCATATCGATATCTCCTCCCAATGGAGATCAATACAGACTAGACATCAATTCAGTGGTTGGATCTGGGTCTACGGATTTGATCACGGTGGACACCTTTATTCCCACTCTTTCACGACGTCGTAAGTGACTCTCCCGTGACAATTTTATTTCTTGACACTGACATTTAGAAACAAAGTTCAATACTTGCTTTTGCCTCTACATAGCGGCCGAAACCCGGCATTGACGAACCCATTGGTTCATTCCAATTTTGAAATCCTTCGGTATATCGCCAGCAGCTTAATTACCCAAGTCAAGACTTCGCGGGGCTTCCGGCCACCTTCGCCGACCAAACTGATCTCAAACCTGTTGGGGAGTAGCCGTGATAACGTGCCCACTCACAAAGGGCCAGGATCAGCCACTCTTACCGGTGAATTCCCAAAGATGCCCCCACCAAGAGGCACCCTGTCGAGATCAAACACCTTGCCTTCAACATTCCCCGGGAAAGATAAGGATAAAGAAAAGGACAAGGACAAGGACAAGGAGAAGGAGAAAGAGGAAACTGGGAGCAAAATATCCGTTGTTGGGGCATCTGCCTCCAAGGGACTGGATACTCAGTTCGGGTTGCTGGAACAAACATTTGCAGCCTATGTAATTTCTCTGCAGTCTCGGAGTGGAAATATCCTGGGCCGAATGCTTCGGGTCAGAGATAATGTTGACCGTGCGCCAGTCAATGAGCTCTACAACATTTTGCTGGAAGACCCAAGCAGAATCCAGGCTGCCGCTGAAGTGCCAGTTGATACGCTTTTCGTCGCATTTGAAACATTTCTGGCGAACGCTTGGAGAAGAAGCATGGGCCCTATCTTGAGCTCCTCTTCTCTGAAATGGATTCAAAGCCAGTTTGACACCATGATACCACGAGACTTCGATGAGCAATTCCGGAAATTCGTGACGGATATGAGCCCGCAAAACAGACGAGCCCTAGCTGCGATAATTCGACTACTTGCCGAGCTACTCGATGCATCTGGAAATGATGGAGATCGCGGTGCTTTAACGATGGCATTTGCGGAAGTACTCACGGAAGACGGAGACCCCAGCCACCACGTCTCCCTTTTAGATCGACTGGTCGAAGACTTTGACAACCTCTTTGAAGAATTCATTCCTGGAGGTACCTCGGTGGAAGGAACACTGACCTGCAATCAATCGAAATCTCATACCAATGCCGGCTCAGTCGGTTCCAATTCTTCCTCTTTCCGGAAACGCTTTGGCTTTGGTATGCACAGGGACACCTCGAAAAATGAAGGCGAAGGCAAAGTCGCAGCGATTCTAAGGACATTGAGCAAGAAGCAAAGCCCGGCTGGCTCAGAGCCCAATACGCCCAAGGGGTCTCTGATACGGTCGAAGTCGACTGATGTGGACGCCCGTCTGGGGTTCCTTCGCCCTACATCTCGCGATCGTCCTATGTCCCGTGATCGTCCTACGTCCCGTGATCGTCCTACATCTCGCGATCGCCCTACATCCAGTGATCGTCTGTACCGTCCGTACGGGTTCGCATCCGAGGAGCAAATCTCGAGGCCGGGCACCGGGTACGAAAACCCGCCTTCTCTGTCTTCTTTCCGAGGTTTCTCTGAAGATGTCGCGCCACGGACTCGTAGAAAGCGAAGGAGCTCTCTTTCGGACTTACGACCACCCACATCATCCTCAGATGCATCCAGTATCTCTCCGACTCAACAACTCCGCCCGACGACCCCTTCCAGCCACCCGCGAGGGGAGGTGGTAACGCCCACCAAGCAATCTAGACCCCAGAGCAGTTACATACCAACATCACCCATGCGCGGTCAATCACCAATGCGTGGTCAATCACCAATGCGTTCTAAGCCGCCAGCGAAATCCGGTTCACCGACGCGACTAGGATCACCCATTCGCCGTCTGTCGCCGCCCCGTCCCTCTACGCCGAGCAGGAAGGAGAACATCGACCCCAGGACTCCACAGACGGAGCGCACAACCAAGTCCAGGGGTGGTGTATCGGAATCGCCAGTGGAGGAGCCAAGGAGGAGATCCCACACGTCAGGCATTCCTCAGCGGACTCCGGGCCTTCGGGAGCGGCCAGCCGTCAACGGTTCCGATACTAAGCGGCCCCAATCTTCGTCTTCCTTGCAGAGACCGCACAAACCGCGGATGCAAAGCCCACAAAAGGTTGGTCACAACTTATTTATCTCGATTATAACTTCACTGACATTCCCCTAGTTACGTGATCGTGTTCAACTAGAAAAGAAGACCCAAAAATCCACTCAATTGGGCCTGAAAGATGAGCTCACAGAGCTTGGTAACGAATTGCGTTCTCTGAGACTCACGCCACCGAGGCAATCCAACGCAATGAACTTGGAGTTTGATTTTGACCGTGCAGACGCCAATCCATCTTCTGCTACCACCGCATCCCTTGAGGCTCGCATGCGCAATCTTGAAGCCAGATTTGACACGCTTACCGGGGAATACAATGGCCGCACAACCGCTCTCGAGCGAGACCTGGAGTCGTCGTTGATTCTTAGCGAGAAGCGCGTAAAGAAATTAGACGAGCTTTATCGCGAGGCAAGCGCCGAGAACGAGGCTCTCTATGATCGGTTTAATACCGAGCTCAGCAAAATTGCAAAGGATGTCCGATCGGGTCACGCAGAAGATGCCTTGAAATCTCAACTGGCAAGTGCTCTGGACGAGATCGGTCGAGTGAAGAAAGAAAACTTTCGCTTGAAGCGCGAAGTTGGAGGTCTTCGAGCCCAGTCAGCTGCCACTGCACTGCTCAAGGCGAGCGAACAATGACCGAATATACAGCATCGAGGGCTTGTCCCATCATACACATTCCTTTCCCACACCTTTACATCTTACTCAACCTGACACCTGTCACAATTATCTTTTCCTTTCACCTTGTATTTTGATACCGCACAAACCTCTTCTACTTTCCTTTGAACACCTATTCATTTACACACATATCATGAGCCTTTCTTACTTGTATTCATTCCTATTTCTTGTCACCCTTCATACTGGCCTACCCGCACAGATAGCCATTGACCATGCATGCATAGCTCAGGAGATCAAGTTTTTACAGGGCTTGCTTTTTGTTTGTCTAGGTGTTGTCGACATGTACACTAAGCCTCTTCGGCATCTTTACCCACCGGCCAGCCCATCAGGCGTAGTGCCTCAGTGTCAATCATTTTGTACATCCACTGCCATTTCAGTTTCCACCGACATCGTAGATGTACCAATTCCACCTCGCCGAGAGAAGGACACTTGGTTGAATGACCAGATAGCCGATAGTCCAAAGTCGGCAATGCCAACTGTTGCCAAACCTTCTGACCCAGAGGTTTCCCTGGCTTAGACACAATGCCTTCCCTTGATATCACAGGTAAAGTGAAACGCAATTGAGCAGGCGCTTCAGCAGACAAGACGGCTTTGAGGTGCTCAAAAGTCCCGGACATTTTCTGTTCAGCAGCAGAATCCTTATTCGTTCGCCCCCGTGGCCTTGAACTAACCGCATCTTTGCGTACCCGTTCAATATCAAATTTGTGGAACGGACGTATTGTAAGAGGAAGACTTATCAATTGATCCCCCCGTTCACTGGGATCACGGTCGAGAGGAACGAGACGAAGTCGCATCCAGTACCGGTTATCCCACAAAACCCACGGAGTAAAACTGCCACCAGGCGAGACATTGATTTGCGTCACGGGATCACGATTTTTCATGAATGGTTGCCGGGATAACAGCCAGATATTATCACCCCCGAGACGAGGATCTTGGGACTTTCCAGGCGTCGTGGCTTCGTTCGCGAGACGCTGGAACAGAACACCCGCTACCGTGAAGGCTTTTGTTCTTTTCTGGTTATTGGATGTGGTGCTTGCGTCGGGAGATTCATCTTGACCAGGGAACACGTTGGGAACTAGTGACTCGTAGCTGCGTAGCGAGAAATGGCTATCGGGGAATGGAGAGACTAGTTCTGTGATGCGGCGGAGAACGATGGTCTGGATCTGTCGGGTTCGAGATGCTGATAATGTTGCCAGCTGTGGGTCCATGGACGCTGGGCTTGTGTCTAGGAATTGAATGACCGCTGACCCTGCCTTGGGGTTGAAATCTAGGATTCGGCATTGGGATGAGAGGAGGTAGTTGGAAAGCTCATTTGACTTCTGGAGAAGGTTTCGGCTTGAACGGATGAGGGAGAGGATTGATTCTGATTCCAGAGCACGGGGTAGGGAGTTTGAGGTGCGAAGGCTGCGGATGGCGTTCCGGGGAGTGAGGGTTGGGTCGAAATTTGTTGGGTCGGAGACGTAGGGGACATTGTTTTTGTGGCAGGTCTCCAGAAGGCTTGCTTTGGTGAAAGAGAGTAGAGGTCGGCAGACGAATATGCCTGGGCTTGCCATGTTTACATTGGATGTGAGATTAGAGTAGATTTTATCTGTCCTAGCGTTTGGGTCAGGAAGAGTGATGAACCCATGCTTCTGGTTATCGAATCGAACTTTAAGGTGCGGGTTTGTTGGTGATTTTGTGGGGATTGATGTAGTTGACCAGCTCTCAGAAGCCCCGAAGAGACCATGGCATTCGGGGATTCGTGCAACTTCGGGGATGCCGCCAAGGCCTAAACCATTTGCCCCAGCGGAGAGCCGCCAAATGGTGGTTTCAACGTTGTCATCTTGATGATGGCCTAAAAGCAATGTTTCAAGTTTGAATGTATGACAAGCTATGCCGAGGGCTTGGAAACGGAGTCGTCGAGCATGTGTCTCAAAAGCGGACGGTAGGGGACTTGATGCTCCAGACTTTGGCGAAGTTAATTGATTCTGAGTTGAAGTAATTTCTGACCAGTCCAAACTGAGGATCTGGGTTCTTATGTCTGTTTCAGAATGGTTAAATAATCTTCCAAAAACGTAAATATTCCGACTTGAAACTTACCCATATCACGAAGCCAGCCAGCAACCTTCTGTGCCTCGACAGTGCTTTCTGGACGGGCACGATGATCTACCACAAAAGCAGTGACAGAAATGGCTCCAGCAACATCAGAAGAGCGTTCTAGTTGCTTGCATAGGTATGCCAGAGCCATGGAGTCGGCGCCGCCACTAACAGCGATTCCTACCAATCCACGTATCAGCTATAATCCCTCGAGATACAAACAGCAAATGTATAAATTTTCAATTTTTAAAGCTTACCAAATCTCCGCGGAAGCTGCAGAGTGTCATTATCACCGGGTTTCTTTTCATATTTGGTGCTGCCATAATTGACGCGAGCTCGTCGTGATCCGGACCATGCTTGCTGGAAGCAACGCTGGAACAGAAATGGCGAGATTGATATATTCCCGGCCATGTCTATTCTCCCTGGAATCAAACATAGGCTCGAAAATTCAATATCATCATCGACCTATAGATTACTTCACGCGCAGGAGAAACCTCGGGGTGATATCGTCGGCTCGGCCAATCAATTTTCCCGAGAACGTGACCAGATGGCCTTTCACGCGAATACGTCCCCGAAATTCTATCGATTATTATTTTGAATAATTAGTTGTCATTTTTGGGATATTTGAGAGGAAATACGTTAGTGCTCTGATGTTGACAGTAGTGTAAGGAGTGGTTGCTGAGTTTCATATGTAGCTCGCGTGATTCTATACATTGCGGTGAACTAACACTATGGATGGCACTGCGAGTATCTGCATATCAAAAGGTTGTACATGAAATGTCATTTTGCGAATTTTGGGCCATTTTTGTCTATACTTTAGCTAAAACGCCCATAAGGGAAAACTATCTTAAAAAAAGACTACCAAAAAAGAGGTCTCAAGGCCGCATAAGCGGCCGACTATGTGATTTATATTTCTAGATCTCAAAGCAATTAGGAAAAGCAGCCAGGTAAGCTCCCTCAATTTCCCGGCCCATACCCCCAACACCCTCAAAAATCACATCAGATTTCAGAGATCTGCCAAGAATTTCCACCCCATGTCGCAGCTCCTCCCTCAATCTCTCAGCATCAGCAATCTCCGACGCCGGAGTAGGGTTATTAAGCAGGTGGTAACAATCTCCAAGTCTATCCGTCGCTATAGAGGCACGTAGTCGATGCAACAACATAAGAAGAGCGTAGCAGCTTTGTATTCCCGAGCAAGCAAAGTAAGGAATAGTTTTCGGATATGCTGTAGACCTAGAAGAAGGTGCTGACCCAAGTGGATTCGGGTACGGCAGATTGCGATATATTGTTGTTACCACGAGGGAAGACTTGAGACAGATAATCGAGGATTCTTGCTCGGTAAACGGGAATGAGATCTCGCAATCTGTCACCCACTTGGGAGACGTTTGGTGCGGGAAATCCACGCTGTTGATTGCTGCGAGATCACAGTATTTGTCGAGAAAAAGGGGGATGTCCATGAATGCCCGGAAACGGTGCAGTCGAGTGCGAGCACTAGAAAGGTTAGTAAAATACGTGTTGAGGTTGAAGATGAATCACTCACGCATGGATAAACATGCGGCTGATCATCCACATGTTTTGAGCTACGGATGCCTCTGGTTCTTCGTCAAAAGTCGTCAGAAGATGGCGGTCTGTTTCACCTATTAAAGATACAAGATTCGAATCTAGCTTGCGTATTCGAGTGCCGAAATCGGAGAGAATGGCTGTCTCCTCCACACGTTCGATATTCTGAACGATTTTGTGAGACTCGAAAAGAGCTTCTTGTGTTCTCATTATTATAGGCCATGGCTTGTGACAGTTAGTAGAGGATTGAAGAAGTATGAAAGGGGTTGAATGACTTACCTCCAGATATACGTCAAATTTGGGATACGGGGTAGTTATTCGTGGATCATTCATAGAAACAATTGGTGGCTGGATATCAATCGGTTAAAATCAGTCAGGGAGAGTGTTCATATGTTCTCTTACAGAAAGATGGAGGTTCGACGATAGATACGAGACCCAAATCTATAGAACCAGTGAGTAACAGCTCCGATGATAAAATGTCTCTCCCACTAACTGTCATCCACCAGGCTCGTCTCTGTGCCTCAGAATAATCTGTTGGTGTGGAGTCAAGTCTATGAAGGGAGATATCCATAGCAGTCGTGATAGCCTGGTTACCTCGAGCTCGCATTCTAGATACATTACCACGCTGGCAATACTCATAAATACCAAGGACCACAAGAGCCAACACCGGATGAAGCTGAGTTGGAACCTGCGGGTGCAAACCATTTCTTGCTCGACATGATTCTGCCTCGAACGCATTAGTGCTTAAAGCAGGCGACAAATCGTCAGTCTCAGTTTCCACAGCAGTCAGCGCCGCCTGGGCGAATAGCTGCGCGTACGACCGCCTAAGCGCAAGGCTCGTTTCAGCCATTGGAAAAGTGTCTTCAGCAGTAGGTATAAGAACTAGCATTGCGGACAAGGCAAGGGTCAGAGATGATGTCGGCCAATAAGGCATGCGGGACTTTTTCGCTTGAGAAGCTTCGTCAAATGGCCTGATCACGGTATGGCGATCTTCGTGCTGTGGTGCCACTGTAGGCGGTAGCAAAGGTAAATATGGATGGATATAAATATAATAGGCATTGGCACTGTGTGTCCGATTAGCAATCGGTCATGCCTCGAATAATGTCTCTTTTGCACCAACATTTCCGCTTCGGATTGATAGGCGCGCACTGCCGATGACCCCTTATCGTGTATAGGAACCGAGTCAAAGGAGCTATCATCGTGCGGGGTGAGTTGACCCCAGATCTGCTGGGATCCATCCACAATTGACATAGAATCCGGGGAGAGATCGAGATTGTGGATTCCAGCATATGGCGATACCAGACCGATCATGTTGTCAAGGAATGGTTCTGGCCGTTGGTTAGATACCATATTGGCTTGTGATATCGGAACTTGACCTACCAATTTCATTGGCGACATCTGACATTGAAGATGGCAGTGAGTTGTCTGCAGTTGGTTGTCGTTGCCTCTCATACTGGGCTCCTCTGCGAGGACCACCCCGGCGACTGGGTTGATAACTGCACTCTCTTTTTCTGTTGGAGCACTAGTCTGAATTAGCCAATGAAATTTAGAATGAGTGGTTTGACATACATTGCCACAGGGATGTTGGCCGTCACAACGTGTTTTCGATGTTCGACTACAAAATATAAGCCCAAGGCAAGAATGAGCGGCCAAGAAGGTATGCAACAGACCATGCCAGACACGCAGCTTTCACCGGTGGTTTCGTAACACGAGGCATCGTCTAATTGTTTGAAAAATGCAGTTAGCAAATGATTATATCTGCGTAGGGACGTCACCAGGGCACGTGATATCTATACCCTGATCGAATGATGGCGGTTTTGGCGTGATAAGATCTACGTGCTTTGACTTAAGCGTTGCTTCTATTGCTTGAGAAGATAAATAGGCCACTGAAAGTATAGTTTGTCCAAGGAGAAGTAGTTACCTTTGGTTCGGCGTTTGATCTTTGGACCAAACACCGAGTCAACTTCCACGGTCGTCATTGGTAGAGGACACCCGCTATCGGCGATTGGTCAATCTTTACTATGAAGACTTATATGAAATGTTAACTAGTTAGTTAAGAATACATACATGTACATAGTGCATTAAGGATGAATTGGTAATATGAGTTAGAAAAACAATGTACATGTATCAATTTATTTGCAACAACTCTTCCCAACATTGGGTGCTTCAAAGGTATCCAGACGACAAAAACAAGAAGACGTTACAGGCACATCAGCCACAGCAACCGCTATCGCCAACTGCGGCCCAATAATACGTGCCTCATCATGCCGACCAAGACGTATCAAACATTCATGGTAGCCCTGCAAAGCCCATACATTATTCGGATGCTGACGCGCACGGATAAGAGTGCTATCAAGGCCCAGGTCAGCCTGGTAGACAGCCGCTGCATCCTCAACATGGCCCTGCTCTAGCAAAAGAGCAGCGTATGCATGGCGGGTAGGTTGCATCCAACTCCAGGGTTCACTGTAACCCAGCCCATCATCCAATTCAATCGAGCGACGTAGATGCTCAAAAGCCTCCGTGTAGTTCCCACGACGGTACTCGATCTCTCCATCCAACATTTCCGACGCCACCCCCAGAATATCGATGCACTTGTTGGGCCAGTCCAAGCGCGAATCCGGGACTCGAGCCCGGGCTGCTCGGTACAGCTCTCGCTGACGCTCTGCATCCGGCACGTTCCCTGATGCTGCATATGCCACGCCCTTGGCGTAGTGCAGAACCGCTATCGTCATGCAGTACAGCTCTGGATCTGAAGGGATCGCAATCGCAATAAGTTCATCCCACATGCCGAAGCGTATCATGATGTGTGCGCGCACAGACATGAAGACTTCAATGTAATCCGCCAGGGCCGAGAGCAGTTCTTTGGGCAAAGTCGCCTCCATGCGGTCCACAGCTTCGAATGCGGCCTTTTTCTGGCCCGCGAACATGGCTGCGTAGATGAGCGAGTGGTAGGTGTGCATGCGGTAGACTGAGTAGAAATTAAAGGGGCCTTTCAGCGCGAGGTATTTCTCGTCTGCAATAGCGGCACGCTGGTTTGCGCGGACGGCACTTCGATAGTCTCCAACCAGTACGTCCAGATGGGATGGCATGTGAGTGATATGACCAGCATCTGGAACGAGATCCCGGAGGTGGTCTGCCGGTCGGAGACCTAGTTCTGGGAAGGGCGACATCTCAATAAGATGAATGTACATGTGCAGGAGACCGGGGTGTTTAGAGGCATCTTTATGTTGAAGAGCTGTCTCTAGTACCCTCTTTGCTTCCATGGTACGAGTACCTGGGTTTGGTGCGCCGGTTACCTGATCCCACAACTTCCAGGGCGTGAGGCTGATCATGGAATCAGCGTACAGAGTGACCACGTCCAAATCATCACTAAAATTTTCATATGCCTCTTTCATTGCATCGGCATACGCAATATTTTGAATAGCATATTGCTCCATGCTAGCCGGCTTATCACTTTGATAGCGGGCGGAGATCGCCTTGGAAAGGGCCTGTTCCAGGGGGGAACCATTTTTTTTAGAGAGGAAACGAGCTTTGGTTGCAGCTCGATATGTGTTTTCAACCACGGCTGCCAAATCGTTGCCGAGAAAATCCCAAGGCTGGTTGTAGTTGGGACCAAGAGAATAGGCCAATCCCCAGTAGGCCATCACACATAATGGATCATGCACAAGTGCCTGTTTGAAACAGACGATGGATTCCTTATGGTTGAAAGAATATGCCCACACGAGACCACGGTCGAACCATATTTGGGCCTCAGGGCTCGTGGTTGTAATGACCTTCCCGTACGAGCCCAGGTTATATGGATACCCCTCCGTTGATCCTTTTGTCATATTTAGGGGGGGTGATATATATGGTGGGTTGGCAACCGTATGATGTCGGGAAGGTGAAGAAGAATGAGTGCGGGTTTAGGCGGGGTTCCCGCTACTTGTACCCAACGGCTTCGGACTTTTCACGACTCCATTTTATTTGATATTTTATGTTGACGTGATAGGTTTTGAACTTGGGGAACTAGTGAACTATTGAACAATTGTGAACTATACTGTATATACTGCATATTATTGGACCCCAGTTGGTATGTAAATGCCGATTAGGTTGTACTAGATTGTACTATTGTTTCGTAGACCTCATGCACCTATTACACAATAATATCTTATTTTATTTTTTTTACTTCTTTGACTGGTTCTTTAGATCTGATGGGGAAATATTTTTTAAAAAAAAGAGTCGGCAAAACTATAGATACAACTATACCGAGTAGGCAAAACAGGGGTTGTAGTTCAGCCTCAAACATCCCAGTCCCTATTTTCCCCGTCGGATCAGCCCACACATTTTATATATCTCCATTTTTGCCATCACATGTTGTCCCTAAAATAGGAAGTTCGTCTCCTTAATTTAAAGACTCGAATTTGAGTTGCTATTACTCTCTTTTGAAACCATCTAGTGTTTGCGAAACTTCTCACTTTGCCTATATTTTGCAGGGATATCTAGCCAAGGCCTCAATACAAGGTTAGACACGCTAGGCAATGGTACACAATTGTATGGACGGACCTCCTCTCTCTATATATATCATAACAAAAAGGGGTATCTACAATCCTGCTGGACTAAAGATTTCTTAAACCCATATATCTTTGACTCATTGACACCCATCCATGGATGCCCACAGGCGATGGCGAAAAAGTTAGTCAGCACCCTACAGCCCTAGAGCCCTAGAATCATCCACCGGCTTTGAGCAAATTGGCCCAATGATAGATGAAAATAAGAAATGGAATATCAATATCACACATTCCATAATGCTGAGAAATCAATGTGAAGAAGAAAAAGATGCCGGATCCCACTTTTGTAGGAAATGCCTCACAGCGGAGTATAGACTAACCTTTTTGGAATATAGCCCCAATGTAGATCAGAGACGAGGCTGACTACACCAGAAAAAGCAAATTACTTATGTTAACTATAGGCAGGTGCCTAGGTAGCTGACTATTAAAATGATCTCCAAGCCTATTTTTCTGAACCAATGAGAGTCAAGTTGCACTTTACCCATCCCCATTGATCTGCGGGTGAAATATAAGAAAAAAATAAGCAAAATGTGACGTGTCTGCATAAATGCGATAGGTATTCCTATTTGAGACATACTGCAGATCCTAGACATTCCAATCCCGTTGGGCTCTAGGCAGACGTTTGAGAGTCTTTGTTTGCTACAGGAGTACGGAGTACTCCGTATACTCTCCCCAGATCCTCGACCTTCCTCTTCTCTCTTCTTCGCCCCCAACTTACGGAGTAGACATTCCTATCTTCCAAACGCCAAGCTACATCCCAAACACCGGACATGGCACCGTCAGCTTCACTTGAGACATTCCTACTGCACTGTGGTACCTTCATCGGTGAACGACTTGAAGCAGCTCCCTTCCAGACCTTCCTCGTCTTGGCCTCAGTCTGGATTCTCTCTATTCCGGCTTTCGTGCTTCTGATAACCCGCTACTCATCCTTGTTTAATTCCAAGAATGTCAAACCTCAACTGCGATGTCGCTCGTGCGGGAGCATCGATGCTACCGAGACCCCTGCGGGGCCCTCGATTCCAACGAAGAAGAGGAATTGAGTAACGGGGGTGCAGAACGCCACATAGGTCTAGGGGGTGGAATAAGGGAGAAACATGAATTCGTTGGTCACCATGTGTCAGCCCTAGACTAAGCAGTCTACTTTGGATTTACTGGTTAATAGCAATTGGTATTGGTCACTCTAATGCAGGCTTAATTTAGCTTGCTTCTGCCTTCTTCCAGGCTAAGCTAATTTAAGAATGAGTTACATACCAAAAGCGGAACTTTCCGTTCATATCATGCAGAGGATCTAGGGTCTCTGTTTTATGCTTCATGCTTCATGCTTCTACTTGCTTTGACGATGCTATGTTATGTTATGATTCTTCCTACTATATCTTGATCAGAAATTGGAAAACACAGTAGAGCAAGTGTTGCTTTACACAGTCAAGAGCCTCCTTCATTGCCTTGCTTCCATTCCTTAAACCTACATGTACTATCTGCTATCTGTATACCACCAGGCCGGTAAGCTTACACTGATCTACAAGCCACATTCAGTGCTATTCTTCAATCCGGTTTATCCGCACACCACACGTGAAGGGAGCACTGCCATGCTCAACGCCCCTCAACTAGTGCTAGTTGAATAGTCCGATCCCACAAAGGAAACTGTCTCATCTGCACGGGATACGAGAATACTAAGCCATAACGGTGCCATGCGTCTCCAACATGTGTGGATGTAACCTCATGCATGCCCAATTTTGAGCAAAAGACGCGAGCAAAAGACGCGAGCAAAAGACATCGCCCACATGGAAATTGCCTCTTTGGCCATAGTAGTATCCTCGACCAGGTACATGTCTCACTGACTGCATGAGACCGCATGAGTAGAAGCCAAAACTATAAGAACCTCGAGGAAGAACGGAGGAATGAGGACTTCCAACCAGAACAGCCAAGGCAATCATCTTCAGGATCAAACCAAGCACTTATTTTTTCCAAGATTCTCTCAACCACCATCATCACCAGCTTGATACTGGGTCTTTCTCAGCTAACAAGCGTCTCAGCACTGCCCTTAACCCCAACCGCGTCAACAGGCTTCATCATCAACCACATAGCAGCAGACTACTTCCCCGACTCAAAAGCCGACCTCAGGGCCTTCGACGTCGACGTCCGCTTCGTGGGCTATTCCGCCGCAACAGAAGCTTGGACCCGTACTCCGCGAGCAGCGACGAAGAAAAAGCGTGAATGCTGACCGAAGCCGCCTACGCGAAGAAATACGACGAGAATGACCCCGACATGGCAGACGACGTGACGTCTTTGCTTGCGCGCGTTGCTGGGAACGTGACTGTCGCCAACAAGGGCATTGAGAAACGGTCGAGCTTCAAGATTAGTGCTGCGCATGCTGTGCTGTGGAGTGCGTGCGGGACTGTGTTCTCTTGTATCTCTGGTACGACTTGTACGTTTGATCAGCAGATTGGGAAGGCGCCACGCAGTCATTGTGAGCAGCAGGGTGGTGCGAGCTGCTGTGTTAGTTGGTCGACTTATACTGTGCGGGCTGGGTTCTTCTCGAGTACTTGGACGGCGCGTAATCAGGAGGTGCAGGCGGAGCAGAAGAGAAGTGCTTCTTGTGAGGGATATGGGACTGGGGATCAGGGTGGTGATGTTTGTCTTAGTAACCGTGCTTCTGGATGTACCTAGATGGATTATTGAGAGTGGGATAGTTGGGGCTGAAGGGGAAGGGGGAGGGATGGGGTTGGAAATGGTTATTTGAGTGAGGGCTTGGAGGATTCTCAGGTGGACAGGGTTGTTGTTAGATAAGTCACAGGGTGATGCTTGTTCGAGACCAGGGTCATGATTATCGTTATCCATGTTTTGTATAGTCAAGCAATGCAATTGTTGTCATTTGCCAAGTCCTCGGGGTCATCATATCTAACTGAAGCGAAGAGCTGAGGTTCATTTTATAGAAGCAGGATACATGAGGGAAATGGGCAGATGGTTAGTACGCCGGTTTCTCCTGGGAGTCCAGTTAGTGTAGCTAGTCAGTGGTCATGAACGGAATTTACAACAGAATAGGTCTTGAGGATCCATAAATTCGATTCTTTGCCAACGTTGCCGGTGTTACCGTCAACATTAATACATGAGAATGCAAGCTGCAAATTGCAAGTTGCAGGCTGCGAGGCAAAAGCAAGGCCCAAAGCAATAGCCAAGTAAGCCAGATGCGCTAACATCCATAAGAAGAGAAATAGGTAGATGCCATAGACATCAAAAAAATCAAAATCAAAATATCTCGCCCATATGTACTAGAGATCCATGCATGTGGCATTGGCGGAGGCTGAATATCAAATGTGCCGCCCGCAGAAAAAGAAAAAGACGAAAAAGGTCCCAGAGGCTGGTGTGACTCATTAGGTGATAGCAGAGCCTGCAACAGAGGCCGAGTTGGTCACAGAATGGATACTCCCGGGAGGTGCAGGTGCATTGCTATCCCCGTTCGAAATATGGGTTTCCTCCACAAGGACATGGTTCTCATCAATTCCCAGGAGAGACCGGGGCGGGTGAATCTCTTTCTTGCCGTTTGTCTTGTAGTGGAGAACCATGTCTCCCGAAGTGCGCCAGAGGTGCGTGCGAATAGTTGCCAGAGTCATGTTTGGTGCACAGAGCTAGTGGAAAACGATCGCGATTAGTATGACTGACTGTGTAAAATGAGGGAAAATCTTACCATCTTCTGGCAGTATAGTTCGAGGTACTCCTCTGGTGGCATAGCAGATTCCGCTGGTTCGTCCGGGTTTGCAGGGTCAATGCGCTCTGCGACATAAGCAAGAACCTTCTTCGCTCGGAGCATACGGTTGGCATTGAGACGAGAGCCATTGTTATTAGTGTTCGGATTACCCGGAGGGGCACCGTTAGGAGCCGGCCTAGACGAATGACCAATATTAGTTTCATCAACAACAGACATTCCAGGGCACAGAAGATCAGAAACATACGGTTCGGGCTTGACGACAGGCGGCAAGGTCTCATCGAAAGGCTTCAACACAAAGGCGATCTTGACCTGCTCCTTGAAGGGGATTTGATTCTATAACCAATCATCAGTAAGAGGAAAAGCAAAATATCAGTCGAAATTAGACTTACCTTCAGAAGAAGCTCACCAAGCCAATGAGGAATGGATTTATTGAGCCTTTCGAGGTCTTCGCCAATGCGGCCCACGCTACCTCTGTAGAGATCCGAGGCCACGGCAGTATCGCCAGTTTCTTCCTGGATGAAGACTGCGGTCCGAGATGGAATCTCCAGTCGCGGGGTTTCATCCTCAGTACTAGGCAAAAGAGCCGTCTCCAACTCCCGATCTGGATTTGTAGTCAGGAATTCTTCATAATCATCACGAATACGGTCAACCACGCCACAGAGGTTGGGCTCATACACCTTCTCTTCCTTGATGGAGGAGATCTCCGACTCTTCGGCCTTTTCTTCCAATATCTGAGGCTTCGTGTCCGTAGAATTGCGACCTAACTTCTTGGGGAAATTCATTTGGAACTTCTTTCCAAATAGTGACTTCTTCCGCTCTTCCTTATCGGGTTCCGCGGGGGATTGAGGAACCCCTGAGTTTGAGGCTGCATCTGACGGAGACAGAAGAGACTTGTCGGTCTCTGTTTGTGGGGCCGCTAGAGGCCTTTTCGAGAAGTAGTCACTTGATGAGAAGGATGATGGTCCGCCATCGATATGAGAATTTGTGGGCATTGAGGCATCAGGTGTGTCTGGTTCAAACCCTGGGAACGGAGAATTGCTCTGCGTGGAGGTACTCAAGTAGTTTGACGATGGTGTGCCAGCGTTGATACCAAAGCCGACGTTCGGGCTAGCAGTGAAGTCTGAGTTCGGACGCAGACTCGCTCTCCGATTAGGATTCGATATGGGTATACCAACGCTGCGGGGGATATCATCGCCAGGTACCGATGTACTCAGCGGGTTTAGTCGAGCATTTTCCTCTGCTCTCGCGATAGCAGCCTGTCGGTATTCGTTGTCTCGTCGGATTTCCTCGTCCACTACAGGAGCAAACAGCCAACGCAAAATCCATTTGCCGAGATTGACTGCGTGTTGTTAGTATGGCAAAGAATGTACGCGAAAGTTGACAGCAGAACAAAAGAAATAGTCCAAAGGGAAACATACTTCTTTGATCATCTCTAAACTGATAGAGATTAGATGACGATAGATCGGTCTCGTCGGCATAAACTTCTGCGTCGAAGCAGCGATTGGGTTCCAGAATGACTGACAACCTGCCAGTACGCACGTCGATGGCACACCAGTGTCCAATGCTATCAACAGTGTTTACCTCTGATTCAACATCATCCATATGACGTTTGCCGAAGCTTTGGATGGGAATACACTAGGTTCATGTCAGTCGATGTCTTATACTTGTCAGCTGAGATGTGAGCAAATCACCTTCAGCAAGTCCCAGAGGACAACTTCTCCTGCCGAATCCTGGGTGAGTGTACGCCTCCGATCATTCAACATCAAGCACTTGATCAAGCCGTGTTGACCTTCAATGGTTTCCTCGGGCTGTTGATGAACCGGGATCGTTAAGTCAATTGTCTCCAAGTTAGGCTCCGAGGAATTCAGCTTAGGGGCCGAACCACCGAGAATTGATGTCGCTGATAACTGTAAAACAGCATTAGATGGAATCTTCTTGGGTCCCTTCTCGGAAGGTGTTGCAGGCACTGTAGCAGAGTCTATGGTAGGGGCTGGGTCGGGCGGCGGCTCGATTCCAACTGTAGTGTCAACATCTCGCCAGCGGTGGATGCTAGACTTGGGAGTAGCTGTCCAGATGTAATCTCCCGCCGCGACAACTTTGACAACGCCCTCGTGCTCTTGTAGCGCGGCGACGGAAAGGCCCTGGTCGGGATCAGCCGACCCTCGCATGTCGGTCTTAGCCACCAAGCCAGATCGGTCACTTGAATAGAAGACGGAGAGATCAGGGTGGTCCGAGTACAGAGACCACACGCTATCATTGTGCATAGTCAGGGTGTTCATGCATCGACCTGCCGTGAGAGACCAGATCTTGATCGTCTGGTCAGACGAACCCGTCATGATTGTATCGCCGGACTGGTTGATCATAATATCACGAATATTGTCCGTATGGCCCACGAACTTGGTCACTAGCTTCCCGGACCTAGGATCCCATACTCGGACAACATTCTCAGGGCCACCGCTAGCGAGCACCGACGAGACGGCACCCAGGGCATAGACAGATCCTTTATCCGTGGAATCTTCTCCACCGGCATTGATGTTCAATACCTCTCCACCGCCATTCAAATCCCAAAGGTAAACTTTTTGATCGAGACCGCCCGAGGCAACCCAAGTAGCGTGGCTACCGGGGCTCGCTAGGGCCTTCACATAATCCGTATGTTTTCCAATGCGCTCCGGCACTTCGGTAGACTCGGAATGCGGGCGCCAGAGTCGCACGGTCGTGTCGGACGAGGCGGAAACGAGCGCGGAGTTGTCCTGTGCCAAGACTATGTCGTTGATCCAATGACTATGGGCTTGAACCTGCGTTTTGAAGCCGGTCGGGTTAGGCTTTTGATCAGGAGACGGTGCATCTTTAGTGGCAGATGAGGAGGGAAGAGGAAAGTCGAGATCCCAGGAACAGATGACGCCGTCGCGACCCGCGGAGTATCTGGGAGAGGGGACGTCATTAGTGACCGTACAACCCACGTGTAAGGGAGCTGGTTTCCGGGAGATCACGGTCGCAAACGTGGCAACCGTTCATATCTAGATCCTGGATCCTGGCATAAGGAGGGAGAGATACTTACAGGATGGAGTTTTGGCGATCGACAGTCAGGCCATTGATCCCCAACCGGTGCCCACCGGGGGCATCAGGCAGAGGGAGGACTAGTAGAGTGAGAGACACAGTCAGCGACCTGAGAGGAGACACACCGGATGCAACTTACCATAGGCGACCCTCTGGTGGCTCAGTTTTCGTGCCATACATGCAGCGTTGAAGGAGTGAAACCAATTGCGGAGATGCGAATGCGGAGCTTATCTGCCTTCGAGGCCGATCGCACGTTCAATTTTGGTGGGGAAGGTAAACGTCACAGGGCCATTCGCGTCAATCAAAAGCAGAAAAGAAGTCAAAAGGTCAAGGGAAAAAAAAGAAGCGAAGGGGAAATACTCAAATGAGGGGAAGTTCTCTAAAGTTGGAGGCGCCAGGGGCCGTCAGCGGCTGTTTGGCTATTTGGCTGTTTATACATACGTTTATACTTATTTACTATCTTTAATAGTTAACATACATAACATAGGTATAATACAAATACGACCTGGGAATATTCGATCTGATTCAAGTATGTAGAAATATAGAAATAATACATATAAGAATTACACACGAAGCCTTTGTCTGTTTATTTAATAGTCCGGGAACCTGTCCGTTTCCCTTTCTGGTATGCCTCTCGGTTATTTCTGGCTATTGCGTTGCATCCTCTGGGTTCCATACTCTACATCGACCGCCCTATAACACATATGTACATTCTTACAATATGCAATACAGATCTGCAAGGTTCGTTATTTCTGAGAGAAACAATTTTTAACTCCATCAATGGGGTGGTGAACTGCCTGCGCCGAATGGCTTGATCGTGAGAGAGATTTGAGACCCAACAGATTTGCGGTCCAAAGCCGCGTTCCACAGTCAGATGCTCCGCTCGTTCCAAGGTTCCATATGGAAGGGGACCTTAAGCTCATACCGAAACCCTGATAGAGCAGCTTGGCTGCATCGCCAAGATAGGCTCGGTTTGGGGCTCTGAGAAGGCTGCGGTTCGCATCTTTTCGAAGAGCGTCTCACACTCTGAAGCTGTACGGCTCCTGATTTCTATGATTGCACATGCGACGAGACTCGGTTTGCCAACAAGGTAAGCTTCGAAATGTAGGTTGCCATGTTGATGTCAACTCTCTTCATGGTGAACGAGAGGTTGGGTGGTAGTCCGTTGTCAAAATCAGGTACATTTTATATAGACATGCCATCAAAGGGTACTTGGCTCCTTGCAATGAGACAGACCCGGGTTGGCGGGAGAAGATTCGAGACCTGGAGGCTGCATATATACTCATCCAAGAGGCCCTTAGTGATTCGACCTATGAAATATATTGTTTGCATTTTAGTATAGCCCATATTGTATAGGTTATATCAGCCACCACTGAGACATAAAACCCACATTTAAGACATGATGTACCTCATCAAAAGGGTTCTATAGATCCTTTATATAAGCCAGTGAGAAATATATACCTGGGCGCGGCATGCTCTCGTCATTGTTCGTCACTCTTACGCCCTAGGGCCTCTCTCTCCTCTTCTCCCAAGCTTTTACGATATACATATACCAAAAACCATACAGAAAGGAGGATGGACATTCCAATCTCCCGCATAAAACCACCTTACCCACCTCCTTCAACCCTAACTCAAAGCAATCCAATCCACCATCAACGCCTTAAACCTCCGTCCAGATCCAGAAGGCAGCTACTTCCGCGAGACGGATCGAGATCCACGCAGAGTTGCAAACCCTCACCAACAACCAATAACCTCAGCCATAGACTCAGAGATAAATACAGATACCAATATCCGCTCGGCAAGCTCCGCAGGCTCCTCGATCCTCTACCCCCTCATTCCACAGCGCCCACTAGGCGCTTTCCACCGTAACCGAAGCCCCACGGTGCACGTCTGGCAAAGGGGGCGGGGTGGTACGTCATTATCCACGTGGACGAGGTAAGCCGGGAGCACAGGCGGGGATGTAGCGCTGAGAAGCCCAAAGCGCGGATTGGGACGTTCGTTGTTGGGTCTGGTGTTGACATTAGGGAGAAGGTGCAGTGGTGGTTGAAGGGGGTTAAGTATAAAGCTTCTTTTTTGTTACCAGATGAGTCTGAGGTAGAGACTTCTGCGGGGTTGTTGATTAGTGAGGTAAGTTTTATGCATTTTATAGATCTACGTACATCTTTGAAATGGGAGAAATGGTTAACCACGGAGTTCCCCAAGGTTGTTGCCCCAGGCTTTGAGTTTGCAAACCATGATTTCCTGCGCAAAAGCGAGATAGAGGAACTGCCGAGCAAGTTCAGGGATTAAGCTGGATGCTTAAAGAACTAAGCAGTCCTAGCAAGGAAAAAAAATGCCATATATAATTGCTCTAAGTAACTCGCTTTCTACAATCTATGTATACCAAGAATATACAAACCACAAGGCCAGAAAGAATCTAATCAAAGACCCTTCTCCGCCTGCACCTCCCGACGTCCCTCGAGAGTATTCGAGGCATATTGGTAACTTCCAAGGAAAACAGCCCCACCAATACCAATCCACGTAACACGCGGCGTAATACCACGCCAGAAAGCGCCGGGACCTTCACGCGCAATTCCGCGCACAATCTCCTTAACACGAACAGGCGCATCAACGCCCCCGTCTCCACGGCGTGCAAGCATAACCCGCGTCTTGATCACGTCTAGCGGCGTTGTCAAACCAGCCGCAATGGCGCCAGCAACACTACCGAACATGGCGCTCGTCGAAGCGGGGATCTGTGTCTCAGCGAGAGACGAGGCCGTCCCCTTGGTTCGCAGGTACCGTTTGCCGTAGGCTTCCTTCATCGACTCCCACATTGTGAACTGCAGCACGGTGAATGGGATCTCGCGGGCGATTGTGATTCCGGCTCCGCGGTAGAGTTCGCGGAAGACCTGGCTGTAGCCGCGCTTCGCTGCTGGGGCAGAGGGCGATGTGGTTGTGCTCGTTGGGGCAGCGTGTCGCAGGGACAATATGTCCTTCAGCGCGAGGAGACTAGAGCCGCCGAAGAGGCCGGCTTGTGCGCGTTGCTTGATTACTTCTGTTGGGACGCGGACGGCGCACGCGGCGATTTCGCCGAGGGAGGAGGCGAGGGAGTGGGTGAGGATTATGTGGGAGCGGGATTGGGGGTTGGTCTTGCTGTTGGCGGGTTGGGGTGCGAGGAGGGTGCGCTTGACGCCATCATAGACGATGAAGAAGGAGGCGGCGGAAGGGGCAGAGCCAAAGAGGACGGATGGGAGGCCGGCGTAGATACCGCGGAAGGTTTGGCGTAGGGAGACTCGGGTTTGGGGCGCGGTGTGGTCGCGTGCTTTTTGGAGTCGGGTTTTGATGGTGTCGAGCGGGTAGAGCGAACAGTCAACGGTTAGGCCTGCAATTGCGCCGGACTATATTGTTGCAGAAGCTGTTAGAGTGATATTCCTGGGGAGAGCTCTGGAAGAGGTTACAATTAATGATCTCGTCCACAGGGAGGAGACCAGTGGCTCCCCGTCAGCTTGTTGGGCCATTTTTGTGTAGAATTGAGTATGGAAATCGTTCTTTATCACAAGCACATGGCCAACTGGGTAGAAGTAGGAAGTCGAGAACAGCAACCAATTTGTACAGAAGCGGCCTAAATGGAGAAGCTCCGCGGATATAGTATAAGCTATGCGATGGAAGAAGATGATGTATTTAACTACCTGAAGCTGGACTAAAAGACCCCGGGAGGGGCTTGGCCATGTGACTAAGCTACCTTAATGCCTCCAGGGCTGGCATTTTCTTTTGGCCGAGGTCAGGCCATCCGATATCGCCGATCTTCGCTATGTCAGGTTCAATCCAAGATAGTGATAGTATGTTGTATATTTGTATTCACATGTATCTACTGTTTTATAAGATAAAGCTTCCTCACACAAGTGTGACGCCTTGATAAAAGAATGCCTGACAAAAAGAAACACACTTCGACATCCCACACCAACTCTATCAGTAACATCCATCGTCGAGCCAGAGCCAAATGCTCCGTTTTCTTCAAGATTTTGAGGAACTCGAGCGCGATAAAATGTCAGAGAAGTTTATTCAAGAATATCAACCCAATCTCAAACATGGCCCGGGGAATGAGGAAACCGCCAAAATCATCTACAGTACTCGTAGGGAATCACACAGGAAACGCGAAAGGAAAGTGGACAAAAGTGCCACCCCGTTCTCAAGGATAAAGGGGATATATAGACACGAGGAGAAATTGATACAAAGAAGGGATATTATTTAGCTTTGGTAGCTTTGCTGGCGACGGCAGGACTTTGCGCGGGGGGCTCGAGGACATGGGTGTGGCCAGGGGCACTGATGGTTTCACCATTCTCGTCCTGCCGGCATGCGTGGATGTTCCTTACCCAGTCATCTGAGAGTACCTCGTCGAGTGTCGCTCGGTTTTTCGGGTTGGTCTTCAGCATGCGGCCAACGATGTACCGACTTTCCCGCGGCAAGATCCGGAGAAGTCGCCATGGGCCCTTGATAACTTCCTGGCGCTGCCCAGAATTCTGGGATGATGTCGGAACTGGTGGTGCCTCTTTGCTGGTCGTGCGGGTGGGCCGCTCATGGGGGCCGTTGCTGGTTTGGCTGATCTGCTTATGGGCAGTATCGGGAGAGCGATCACCGTCCCTCTGCGAGGGCTCTGATTTGTTTGCGTCTCCATTTTCATTTCCGTTTGGATTCTGCTCTGATCCAGACTGGTCGGAGGGTCCGCTCGAGCGAGGAGTCAGACGCTTATTGTCATGGCTTTGGGAAGGAAGATCAGGTGTCGACTTGGGCCGACGGCGTGGGTCGGGTTCAGGAACCGGGGTGCCTGGGGTCGGGCTGGAAACGAATAACTTGTATGAGTTGTCGGTCATGCGCGGTTGCTTCCACGGGAAGCGGCGCAAGGTCATACAGCAGAAGATGATCGCCAGCGACCAAACATCCGTGGGGCGGGGGTCGTATTTCTTTTCATCGTAGACCTCCGGGGCAAGGTAGGGATCTGAGCCAACGATACCTGCTCATGCAAATCAGTAACCATCAACTAGGGCCGAAAAACAATAATACAAGAATACATACCTGAAGCAGGGACAATGTCGTTCTCAAAAGGATAGCGGAATACGACGGCACTTCCAAAATCAATGAGTTTCATGATGCCACGGTCGTTCACCACCACGTTATCCAGCTTCAGATCTCGATGGGCCAAACCCATGCCATGGATGTACGCCACGCCGCTCAAAATCTGCTTGAAAGAGCAGGCAATCTCCTCCTTGCTCATTTTGCCCGTCATCACGATAGCAAACAGATCAAACGGTGCATATTCCATGACCTCATACCAGCGAGGGCCTTCTTGGATGATATCCAAGGTCTCGATGATATTGCCATGGTGCAAGGTGGAGCCAATGCAGAACTCTGCTGTCACCTTCTTGGAATATTCCTTCAAGCTCTCCCAGTTATGACGGTCTCGGAATTGCTTCACTGCAAAAGTGACGCCGTCACTATTGCGCTTCAAAAGACGCACGGAACCACCAGCTCCAGATCCGAGCACCCTGCCCAGCTTTCCATACTTGGAATTCAGGCCATGATCATCGGCAAAAGGAACATTATCTGGAGCCATTTGATACGGAGTGGATTTTCCGGATGATCGACTCGACTTCTTGGGCATGGACGTCGGGGACTCAGATCGCTTGTTGCGATGGCCCATCTTGAAGAATCGTTTCAGCTCAGACATGGAGCCATGATGTTGGTGGCCATGGTTCTTGTCGCCTTGCTCCTTCTTGGCACTACCAAATATGCTCCGCTTGTCACTAGATTTGCTGAGGTCACTTGCGCTGGTGGATCGGGGAGCGCCCGGACGGAATGAGCGTTTGACATCCCGACCGCTGAAGATAAACCGGGGATCCAACTGGGCAAGGTTTTTAGACTGCGGTGGTCGCTTGTGGCGGGCATACGGATCATTAGGTTCGCCAACAGGGGTCATAGCCCCTGGTGGGGTGAGAGACTCCTTTGGAGTGGAAGGGGGGCTTTCTTCTTGGGAGCCCCCGTCAGTTCCTATGAAGAATTGGGCACGGTGTTTCGGTAGTTGAATAGAATGAGGGGCTCGATCTGAGCCTTCACTGTTTCTGGTGGGCAGGTGATCGTTAGACAGGGGTCGGGAGGATGAGGCGGGTCGAGGAGTGCCGTTCTTGTCGGTCGAACCGACTGGCGGCGAGGCTTCCGGGGTGTAATTGGTGTCTAGATGGGGTCGGCTGGTAGCTTTCAGAGAGGCGCTGTCGCTGATTCTGCCTTCGCGAGAATGGGTTGCAGCTGGAGTAAGAGGAGGTGACTGTACAGCAGAGACTGGAGGAGACGCATGCGGGGAGGCAAAGGCACCGGTGGCATGGCCGCTACGATCACTCGACTCTCGAGAGCCAACCTGCGAGGATCCAAAGTTAGTATGATGACGAGATTGCCACGGTTCACTGAGTCTTTCGCTTAGAGTCCGGCGTCGGACGAAGGGAAATGAATATCATTTTGAGGCATGAAGAGGCTGGAAGACTCGGAAGAACATCCGATGGCAAATTAGAGATAGTTATAACATACCCTGGAGGAAGGAAGAGACATTGGGTCAAAAGAGAAGTTGCGCAGGCGCGACTCCTGAAGCTGTGCGCCCTGCATACTCATCGCCAGCGACCGTAATTGTTCCTCGTCGGTAGGTAGCTTTTGCTCATCTAACAGAGATTGTTGCGGTTGCTCTGGTACAGGGGACAATTCGGATCGGCCTGGTTCAATCTCCTCGGTGATGGAGGAAAAACGGACTTGAGTAGGCTGAGCTCTTGACTTGGCGTCGGCGTCACCGGGCTCCGGGGCCTGTCCGGGGATCTTGGCGGGGTTGTGCATAGTTTGGGATCCTGAGGGGACAGACATGCGTCAGACGGTTGGCAGGAATTTGGGATACACCATCACAACCGATCAGCATGGCAGCCAAGACATACCTGAATCCATCGGGTTGGTGGGTGTTGAATCAGTCATTTCAGACGTCATAGTCTTCGACGCCGGCTCGGAACGTGAGACACATGCCCCTCACGGTGGGAGCTTTGGAGGATTAGACAGCGAACTGAGAACCAGTTCAAATACTATCCAGGTCACCGAATTGGACGATTTTCCCCAAACCGAGTCTATGAAGTCAAAAAGAGCGATGCGAGAGGCAAATCTTTTCCCTTTTTAACTTTTTTTTTTCCTCTCCCGCCGAATGCGATCAAGAGCCCGGGTTTGGTCAAGAAATCCAGGAATCCGGGTATGCCGGGTCTGAATAAGAAAGATATGAGAACAGGAAACGGTGGAAGTGTGGAAGAGATAAAGAAGTAAAATGAGAAAGCTGAGAAGAGGGGAGATGTGAGAAAGTCTGGGGCCTCAGGCCAACTTGACTTTTGGGGGCGAGTGGGGGAGAGATTGTCCAGGCTATTAGTACTTTGACCTCATCTACTTCTTTATCTTGTCTCTATTTCTTTTTCTGTTTTCTCTTTTTTTATTTTATTTTAATTTTATTTTAGGGGATATCTGTCAAATATACCCAAATATATCCAAAATTTACTCCAATTTACCTAGGAATACCTTACCTCATAAGGGCGGATGGTCGCGGAGAGTTGAAGGATGATGTCGACCTGTGCCGACTTCCCGGACCAGGACCCCTACGTACACCTTCCAAGCTTACGGAGTACCCGTGTGGACGAGTGGACGAGTGGACGTTACCCTATGCAGGTGTACACGGGTACATCTGGGCATCTGGGCATCTGGGCATCTTACATGATCTGGAACATTACCTATATGGGGTTAGTCGATCTGCTGACTCCACTAGATTGCCCTTTTCCTCATCCGTGATAACTTACATCGTATTACTACATCGGGGAACCATCTTTCTCCAGACTCCCCAGACTCTCCAGATTTCATGCCAAGTGAGATGTCTACATGATACTGTGACACATTAATACATTCTTAGCCATGCCAAGGTCGGACTGAGTCATACACCGGCCATATGCCAAGTTCTCCGCTCCGCGGATATGTTGAAGTCGGTGACCTCATCTGTAGTCTTCCCTCTTGGGTGTCCAGTCATCACTGATGAAAAGATCCACGGGGATTTAAAAATCGGGGGAGCATCTCCCCGTTGGATGGTACGATAATATGTGATCACATGCCAGTCTTATTAAATTGCATTGTGGTGATTAGCCGGTTTATATTATTTGACTTCAACATGTCACTCTAGGTCACTCTAAGTACTTCTCCCCTTCCCCCCCAAAGATTCAACTAACTTTCAATAAAAAATATCTCTTGGATTGCGATCAAACAAATATGACATACAATTTGGAGAAAAAAAAATAATAATAATCGGTATCGTACAACAGGAGGAAGAAGATACCCCCAATTTCGCAGAAAACGCCCAGTAAAAGGTTCCAAATCAAAACAAGTAGGCACCTTGGAGCACTACCGGAATGACCAATAATTATACAAGTTTATTGTCCTTGTGATATTCAAGGGATGACCTGGATACCGATGGACTTGGCCTGGGACATGACACTCTTGCACAATCCTTCCAGGGATAAGCCTGATAACCGCGTCTCGGTGTGCTTGAGCTTGGCGATCTCGTAAACGTGCTTGAGAGAGATCTTGCCACAAACATCGTGGCCAGGGTTCATGGCACCACGCAGTCGGTTCTTCCGGGGTTCGACATTGGCCGCGTTGAGCAGGAGGTAGGTGGTAGTCGGGGTGCGGAGTTCGAAGGAGAAGGATCGGTCAGGACGGACGGTGACACGCGCGGGGATGGGAACACCGGTGTTGATGTGCGCTGTGCGGGCATTGAATTCCTATAGTGAGGTAGTTAATATATATTACAGGTTCAAACCTGCTAACCCGTTGAGGGTAAAGGGTAAACAAAGACCAACCTTGCAAAAGTCCATGGACTTAACACCTTTACTTCCCAGAGCCGGACCAACAGGGGGACTGGGACTGGCCTGACCAGCTCCAACAATGAGCTTAACAAATTGATCCTTGGCCAATACGTTTCGTGCCATGATGAAGATTATGTCGAGATAGTTCCAAAAGGCCAAAAGCAAAGAGGTGAATTCGGAAGAGTTGCAGATTTTCAGCCGACGACGCTAATTGGTCGAGGTGGGAAGCGAGCAAAAGCAGCCCAACGTCATAAGATGCACTCCTTTCTCTGGTTTTCGGGGGCTTCTTGTGAGCTTTCGGATTCATTTTACTCCTTTTGATCTTGACATTCACAGTCTCTAGATCTACTTTCTATTCTCATCCGTTGAATCGATTATCTGGTGCATCTCCCTCTCATCCGGATAGTCCCATTGACATCCGAACTAGAACTCTCTTGGGCCCCGCGTGTCGATCTTCTCTTCACCTCCCTTTTCCTCTTTCTTTCTTTCTTCTCCAGTTTTAATTTATTAATTCCAACCTCATCGAAATCATGAACTGGCTGAAGTCGACGTACGTTCCGAGCACTTCTCTGTTGTGGTTACACTGACTGATTTCCATGCGGGCAGTCTCTCCGCCGTGGTGGGCACCGAGGAGCCTATCTATGGCCCGGAGGCTATCCAGTCTGTTGCGAAGCAAACCGAGACAACTCCCTTCTCTGATGTGAATAAGGAGATTCTGCGCTGGCGCGCACACTCGTACACCAATGTCGAAACCCAGACCTTCTACATCATGGCCGACAACGGGACCCTGGTTTTCGTTCAGGTTATTTACAGCAACATCGTGTAAGGAGCACTCAGAGCTTAAAGCTTATACTCTGCAATCAAAACATACAGCAGCTGACTCTGATTCTTGATCCCGATTATAGCGGAATCCACACCACCGCTCAGTTCAACGTGAAGGTTTTCGACGTCAGCGGAAAGGGCGACAACAAGTGGTTCTCGGACCCGCTCTCCAACTTCATGTTCGACGAGAAAATGCTCTCCTTCGGCGCCGACAACCTGTCGCTGACCCTGAATGAGGAGGGCAACTCTTACACCATCAAGTCTACCGTCAACGGCGGCGCCTTGGTCGACATTAAGTTCTCCCAGACCGCACCCGGTTTCGTCGTCGGCAAGGACGGAACCTCATACTTCGGAACCGACCCCAAGAACCCATGGGGCTCTATGCGCCACGCCTTCTGGCCCCGCTGCGCTGTTGAGGGTAGCATCACCACCAAGGACCAGACCTACGATCTCGGCGGTCGTGGTGTCTTCATCATGGCCCTGCAGGGCATGAAGCCTCACCACGCTGGTAAGAAGCCCTGTACAGAAATCGACCAGAAGAACGACCCCATATTAACAAAAACATAGCCGCCCGCTGGAACTTCATCAACTTCCAGACCCCCACCTACTCCGCCGTCATGATGGAGTACACCACTCCCCCCTCCTACGGCTCCACCACGGTCAACGTCGGTGGTATTGTCAAGGATGGCGAGGTCGTCTACGCCGGCACAACCAACAAAGCGACCCACACAGAAACCGGCCAGGACGAGGGCAGTGACTGGCCCGCTCCCAAGTCCATCAAGTGGGAGTGGAGCGGCAAGACAACCGACGACAAGGAGCTCACAGCCGAGGTGAACGGTGCCCTCGGCTCGCGACTGGATCGCATCGACGTCATGGCCGAGGTGCCCGGCTTCATTAAGAGCATTGCTGGCAGTGTTGCCGGTACGCGGCCGTACATCTTCCAGGTATGCACCACCACCTTTCCTATCATTTCTTGTTTATTGGAAAAACAATCATATCTAACAATCTTACACAGTACTCCCCCCAGGAGAAGCTGTCATTCAAGCTGAAGCTCGGCGACGAGGAGATCACCGAGGAGGGAACTATGTTCTCCGAGTCTACCTTCATCTCGTAAAGGCTCCCGCCTAACTCGCGTACATAGGACCTCATTCTCCCCTACGGGACCTGATTGTTGGCGTTCATTGTGATGATTTTCGTGATGCTACATTTATGTCTAGAGGATTGGCTTGACTACTTCTTCCCTTTCCCTTCATGCGGACCAGATAATCCACAGACTGTATACATGATACTTAATGCTATTTTGACTATATCCTGAAAATATTTTAAGACACGCGAGGAGGTAGAGAGTACATCCGGGTTCATTGGGACTCGTAAAATAATGATACATGTACATGTAGGATGCAACGAGGTAAAAGTTACGAGTGATTGTACAGGAAAGATCGGACGTGTCCGGTGCTGGTCCCCAAATAAGTGTAGAATGTACAAAGAAAGATGCAAAGGTGTATACAGTACAATTGAATTCAGAACAAAAAATAGAAAGCCGCCAGCGGTGTTTATGTACTCATCCACCAACAGTAAAACAATAACACAATCCTTCTAGGAGCTTTGAGAAAAAAGAAGTAAACAAAAACAAGTACAGATCAGTTATCAACCATCAACTGCTCTCCTTCATCAAGAAGAGTTGTAACCCGCGAGAGATCAGAAATCATCTTACGGCCATGGCCGACCAGCAAGAGCTTCTCGGCGTTGGCAGGGAGACCCAGGTAGGTAGGAGGCTCACGCTCCGGCAGGTTGTTAACCCAGGCAACGAAGTCGCGCATGCTAGTGGTCTCAGGAAGTGTCAAAAGGCTGTCGTTCTCTACACCCGAGACGAGCTTGTAGCCATCTTCGAAGGCGGCGGGTGTAAGGAAGCTATTGACGAGGTTCTCGAGCTGCTGGTAGTCTCCTGCGTCGTCGATTTTACCACCGTACATCTCTGCGACGAGAGTGCGGATCATCTCCCATGGGATTTTCTGTGGAGCAACGTTGGAACGGCCTTGGGATACTGAATCGACCCAGTGGTCGATGATGTAGGCTGAGCATTCATACTGAGGGAAAATGTTAGCATTTGTAAGAAGAATAAATGAATGGATGAAGGGTACTTACGTCGCTGTCGTTGAACTCCCAGAAGCCCTTCCATCCAAGGCTTGGTGCATAGCGGAGTCTTTCCTGCACGACGGCGTGCAGGAAGCAGAGTAAGAGATAGACACGGGCCTTTTCGACGGGAGCCTTGCTGGCTCGTACATTCAGCGAAGAGAGGGAATCCTTCATGTTTGCACGCACACCCGCGGGCTGCTCGTACATCAGCACACGCGAGGCCCGGATCAAATTAACAGGGATCTTAGGGCTGGACTCCATGGACAAGAAGAGGCGGAATTCCTTGTGTGGCTTGAGAGAATCCAGTCTCTTTTCGAGACTCTGCAGCCAAGCAGGGGCCAGGTGGACGTTCTTGACCAGCACCCAGTTACCGACTGCAGCTGCATTGCTGATGGCCTTGTCTGCGCTTTCGAGACCTTCGTTGGAACCCATGGCGATGTTGGCGCAGGTTGCGCGTGTGGCTTCGACAAGAGCGTCGACCTTATAACTGGCATCGAAGCCAGGGCTGGAGCTGAGTGCGATGGGTCTGGTTGCAGTGACTTGGTCAACTACATCCTTGAGGTCGGCACCACCCTCGAAGAGCTCGCGGCCGAACACCGCCTCGATGAAACGCTCGGCGGAGGGCACAAATCGGTCCATGCGGCAAATCTTGACAAGGAGCAAGGACCGAAGGAGTTGGTCGAGTTGCGACACACTCTCGTCCCACATGACCGGAACGACGTTCTCTGCAAGCTCCTCGCCGAAGAAGCGATCCCACTGTTCTTCGGTGACATCCGTAAGATTATCTTTGAAGAGGGACATGTTCGCCAACTTCGTCATCACTTGGTCGCGGGCGTCCACGGCAGTTGAAAGATCTGTGTCCTCCACTGTCTCATCAAGGACGCGATCGAGAATGGTCCTGTCCATTGGGTATGGAGTAGCTTGAGCAAGCAAGATGGCAAGGGTGATGCGATCCTTTTGAACGAGACCCAGCGAGGTTCGCTGGTAGGTGTTGATAAACAAGTCCCTAACAATAATCTGGACACGTGCAGAATGATCCTTCTCCTGGGCGAGACGTTTGTTCTGGTAGAGAACAGAGTTGAAAATATCGACAAAGTACTGCAGAGAGAACTGGTAGAAGTGGTTGATGTGGTGAAGCTGTTCCAAAACCGCAAAGACGGCACTGCATGAACGAGCAATGATGCTATAGTTCTGCGTAACGTTATCGACCTCGAGCATAACGCCTTCGGTCTGGTCCATCTTCAGAGAAATATCGGCAGCCTCCTTCTTGAGAGTCTCAAGAGTTTCAATGACATTGTCATCGTCAAGAATGTTACCACGGGATTCGTTGAGAGCTTGCAAAAGACGCTTCTCGAGTTGTCGAAGGTGGACCTTGAACTCTCCCTGCATCTTGACGAGATTGTTGCGACGCTCATCGACATCGGGCCGCTCGAATTTCAGGACATCGTTCAAAGACTGTGTTTGCAGGCTGCTCTGGGTGACAGTGAAGTTGACGAAGGTGGTACGACTGCAAATATCTGGCGGGAACGATGCAGATGGATCGCGAGTCGACAGGAAGAGCTTGAAGGATGGCGAGAAATCGATCTCTTGCTTGCCCAATTGGATGAGGACACGACCACCAGTCTTCTGGTATTCCTTGTTGAGGACGTGATTGAGAATAGGGTCCAGGTGCTCGGCATCCTGGATAAGGATGGGGTTTCCGAAACGCAAGGCACTCTCCAATTGCTTGACAAAGGAATCGTCCAAGAAGCTCGTGACAGTAAGCTTGCGTTCTTTGCTTTCCTTCTGCAAGAATTCTGTAATACGGCCAGATGGATCAACAATAAGGGGGTACCTGTTGAATCTCTTGAGGATGATGGCGTTCTCTGTGCAAAGATCATCAACGGGAAGCGAATGACTCTGCCAGGTCAGACGCTCATCGGCATTGGATAAGTACTCCGTGATGGGGTTGTGAGGCTTGTACTGAATGCCAGAGGCCCCCAGTTGGTGGACCCAGTCCTCAGCCATTGCCTTACGGAATTGCTGATCGTAAAGACCAGCATATGCAAGGAATGCAGCTGCAATGAGGACATCGCCAACAAGTGTGCCGATCTGAGTTTCGAATGACTTGCTTCCATCTTCCCAGCGCCCACGCTCAGAGGACAAACTATCAAGCAAACGAACGCTACGGTCGACCTTGAACTGAACTCGGTTCATCTCGGTCTTGATCGCCTGCGTCTCACTGATAAGAGCCGCGTACTCGGCCTTGTAGGTAGCGATGCTGCTTTCTAGGCTGTTGATGGTGTTTTCGATGGCCTGGGCTTCGGCCTTTGTTTGCAGGGCCTGCTCCTCGAGCTGGTCCACCTCCTCACGTAGAGGGCCAACACGATCAAGGATGGCAGAGTAGTTGACCTGGGCTTCAACCCATTGCACGAGAGGACCACAAGCCTTACTGGCGCGGTTAACTCGCTCATAGGTGAAGTCTTCCTTCGAGAGGAACTCATTCTGCATCTTGGTACGGTGTCTGCGCGTCATCTGGCGCTCGTTATCGTAGTTGACGATACTGGCAATGAAATCGTCCCGGCGAATGAGACCTTGGATTGTCTTCCAGCTGTCGACGGTGTGACCGAGGAGTGTGCATACAGCTTCCAGGGCAAGTCGGACGCTGGCCGGAGGGTTACCCATGGACCGAACTTCCGTGAGGTGTTGACGCTTAATGTTGCTGACACTCTTCTGGGCTTCCAGGACAGCGGGTTCAGCCCGGGCCAGATCGTGCAAGACCACTTCCTTCCGAGTCGCCACTTCCTTCTCTTGTATCTCCAATGCGGCCTGCACTTCCAACGAAACGTGCTTCCGCTGTTCTGCCTCCTGCTGATCAGCAACCATACGCTGCAATTTCTCGTTCGCTTCCGTGTCCTTCTTCTCCAATTGTGTCTTCTTTTGTGCGAGACTAGCTCGAAGGTCGCTGACTTTGTCGACGGTGTCGTGAAGCTTTTCGAGACCAATATTCAAGTGACGCTGTTGTTCCTCGAGATCCTCGCGCTTCTCGTTGAATAGCTTGACGTACTGCGCAACAAAGTCGAGATAATGGCGAGGGGTGAGGAAGGTCGCCCGGCCTTGTTGCTTCTGAAGCCGTCCATTGAAGCGATGCAAAGAGTGGTGAATGTACACCATGGAATTGACAACAGTGTCTCTGTGTGATGCCGGGAGAGCCAACTCGCGGTACGCCACTGGGATGCTATCAGGCGAGATGAAGTTTGGTTTGTCCAGATCGACCGATTGAGTGAGCTCGGAGCCAACCTGGAACAGGGCTTGGTCAGACCAGTCACCCATCCAGTTCAGGACACAACGGTTGAACAAGGCGGGACTAGTAGCTGCCTTAGAAGATAGACCCTCCTCTGGCGGGTTCATGGTGAACACAACGTGCAGGTTCTTCACAATTTGCGAGGTGAACCACTTGTATAGCTCCTCCTGAGAATCGAGGAGCAAGCCTTGACGCTGGGCACCCTCTTTACAAGCAGTCATCAACGAGGAGAATTCATCGCCCTCGAAGAGACCGGGGACTTCGGCGTTTGCAAGCAAAGTGTTCATGCGTTCCAGGAATCCAGAGTCAAGGACGTTCGACTCGTCCATGATGAAACAAATCTTTTCGCCCTTGCATCCTGCCCGGCGAAGAACGCTGCGCAGATCATCATCGAAATCTTCCGAGGAGTACTTCCCGTGTACTTTGATCTGGAAGACCTTCAGACCATTCATCCAAGCGACGAAGCGAGATAGCGTTGTCTTTCCACTTCCGCTTACACCGATGAGAATGAGATGACCTTGAGGCTGGCGGAAGACTCGATCGATACGTAGCGCGTGCTCAAGGACATCGTTGAACAACACAAGTGGAACATCCACTTCTTCTTCGCAGAAGGTTCTTAGACGTGCCTTCACGAATTCACGCAGACTCTCCTGTTCGACAGGGATGTAGTTCTTAGACAGCCAGTTCGAGAACAGGATCGGGCCCTTCAGTGCTTCTTGGTCATCGATAGTAGGGAAATGTTCCAGAGCAATCCGGCGGACAGCATCTGCCGTCCAAGCTCTCTCATCCTCATCCACGAGTCTGTCCTGGAACAGACGCAGGGCTTCGTGCGCCCAAATGCGGACCAGGCCTTCGACAGAGAGAGTTTCCAATGGCTTAATAGCCTCGTACAAACCACGAACCCATCTGGTGAGCTCACGAGGCGAGTACACGTAGTGGGGCTGGATTTGGGGCGTGAAACGGGCCTGGGATTCGAGATAGAACTGAACCATAGCCCTCGTGAGGGCCTCGGAGTACCCACGTAGCAAGGGAAGGATCTTAAGCACAGCAGAGTTGAATGTGCCATAAATCTGGTTGAGAGAGATTTCGCCGGGGTAATCGACCATGATAAGGGGCGCATGACGCAGGAATCTCTCGGCCATCGGCGTACGACCAGCATCCGTAGGAGGGTTACAGGCACCAACAAATTGAATGCGATCTAGAGTAACCCAGGTCTTGTCGGTAGTTCTCCAGAAACCGTTCTGCTCCACAAGTTGGCGCAGGAAGGAGATGGCGCGCTGAGTGCCGTAGCGATCAGGGGCCGGAAGATTGATCTCGTCGCAGAAAATGACAAGCCAGCGGCCGATCTGGTTCGGAGACATCACCACGCCATTCAGAGTCTTCTTGTACTCACAGTACTGCTCGAAGGTCTTGACCAAGAGGTCAGGCGTGGTGGCACTCGAGAAGTTGAGACCAACAACCTCCATGTTCGGGAGCTTTCGGAGCGCAGCGAACAATGTCATGGTCTTACCGGATCCAGGAGGACCACAGAGCAACAAGGGCTTATGCTCGGCAAGCCACGAGTACAGCACATCCTCGTGACGGACAGTATCGACCGTGGGGATAATAACGTCAGTTTGAGTGACGGAATGTGTGTTGATATCAATCGTGGGAACCTGCGAATGCCAGCTGGTCCAGTCAGACTTAGGAAGAATGACATCGTAGTCGATGAGAGATGAATCGCCGTCCGGTGGAAGATCGATAGTAGACATTCCAGTGATGTATTTTCCAAACGCCTTGCGGTCATTTAATGGACAATCACCGGTAAGAGACCAGACCAGTGTCAGAAGAAGCTTCTTGGACATGTAGGACTCGATCTGCTCAGGATCCAGAGGGAAGTCTGGATGCTGGGCATTGTATTCGAGGACGTTTCGGCAGGCCTTGTTCAACAAGCTGAAGAGAGTGTTGAGAGCACGGATATCCGTAAACTCCATGATATGGTTGTATTTCTTTGCTTCCTCCAGAGCTTTGAGAACCAGGTCATCAACCTCGAGGAACTGTTTGAGAATCGTTGCAACTGTGTCCTGGGCATCCTGTGTCCGAATCGCTGCAGTTCCTGCGGGTGCGCTGTCTTCATCCAGGTCTTCGAAGGTCTTTGTCCTGAGGCTCTCCACGTAGTTGGAGATCATCATGGTCGGAGTAACAGTGTCCGCATTGAACCACACCATACCGCAACGACTGACAGTGGCAAGCGTGGCATATTTCAAGCTTTCAACTTCGAACATGATGCGGACATTGGAAGGTAGGTTGAGACGCTCTCCGTTGGGAAGAGTGAGGAGCTTGTTGTCATCTAGAACACTGTTCAGGTTCTCAACCCACTCAGGGTCAACATCTCCATCGAAAACAATCCAATGACGTTTGCTGTCCTCGCCACGGAGGTTGTCCACGATCTTTCTCAGAATTCCAGTGAAGAGACCGTCTGTCCATTCACGGGTAGTGCTGTCGAGATTACCATAGAGAGACTCCTTAGACATGACCTTGGAGTCGATGATGTGGGAGACACCCTCAACGCCTTCAATGCGTTGCATCGCTTGCAGTAGAATCTTCCAGGCAGCCGATTTACCGGCCCCTGACTTTCCAACCATCATGACACCATGGTGGATGCATTGAATTTGGTAGAGTTGCAGTGCCTTGGTGATCCACATCTCACTGTCGACGAGATGTTGCTCTTTGGTAGCAATATCACGGATGGCCTGGGTGAGTTTCTCGAAGTTGGCAGGCACATAATCCACGCCAGCGAAGTCTTCCACCTGAATGTCCAACATGATTTCCACATCTTCTCGAATAAGCTTAGGAGCGATTGTCTCCCGGAGACTTTGAACAATAATTTGAGGTTCAATAATATCGTCGGGGCCTAGATCTCCATCCGCGTTGGCAAGGCGAGCGCGCTTAAGACCACCTGAGCTAACAAGCACACTCTTCAATGCACGGAGACCGAAGTCGTAATGAGCCTGTTTGGAGAGTCGGGAAGCACAGTGGTCGAAGAAGGGAACTGTCTGCTTGGAGAGAGGCTTGGCCTGCTTGAAACCTTGAGAGAAAAGCATCACTTCGGCAATTAGTTCCTTATCCGGTTTGGACATCGCAACACTGCGGAAAAGCTTCTTCAAGTTGTCTGGCAAGTTGGAACGACCAGCGTAACCAGGATTCATGGTAATGAAAATTCCGGTGTTGGAGTTCACAGCCAGTCGTCTCCCGACAAGTTCGATTTGAGACTTATCGCCATCTCCGACAGTTTTCAGACCGATCTGGATGTTCTGAATCTGCTGAGAGACGGCGGACAGAATACGTTCTTCAAGACGGTTAAACTCGTCAAAGCAACCCCACGCACCAACCTGGCAGATACCAAGGAAAATCCGACCCATTGCCTGGAAATCGAATGTGTCGTCACAACAGAAGACAAGGGTGAAACGACCGAGTTGCAGACCCAATGCCTTGACTGACTCGGTTTTTCCGGTACCAGCAGGGCCATAGGGCGAACCACCGAGGCGCTGGCAAAGAGCCTGAGTAAGGGTGAGGAAACAACGATCTGTGAGAGGGGTGCGAACAAGACGCTCAGGCACGCCCAGATACTCGAATCCATAGGCGAGCTTAGCGTTGGCCATGTGAACATATAGACGCTCCAAGAAATCGACTGAATCGTTGAAGACGTAACGCATCTGGAGGAGCCAATGGTAGTGCGTGGACGTCGTAGCATTGAGGCTGATAAGCTTGGAGATGCAGTCACGCTGGTGAACGAATTCCGTGATCATATGCTCACACTTCTTGCGAGTGATCGGATCGAGTTCACCAAGCACCGTTGCAGCCAGCAACTCGAGAATCCGAACTTCAGAACCGTGCAACGCGGGGAGAGTTGCACCTCCTTCCTCCAAGGATTGTTGCACTGCATTGGTCCAAGTAACCTGACTGGCGAGGACCACAATCTGAGCAGGGTAGTTAGACAGGAAGTCATTGAAAGCAGTTCGGTCCACATCGCTGCTATGGTAAAGAACTCCGAATTGTTCAACGGCCTCTCCGAGAAGTTCTGCCAGAGTCAACTTCATGCTGGTCTCTAGCGCGGTGAGCCAGTCGTTGATCCGAGGAGTCTTGAGGAGGTTGACCTCTTTCTTCAAACGGACTTCTTCGCCCTCCTTGGAGGTGAATGCCACAATATTGTTATCGTCATCCATGACAAGGCCTGACATTCCAGCAAACATCTTCTTGAAATGCTTGGCGACACGGAAGATGTCATTGCTGTTACCAATAATCTCCAACAGATCCTCGTCTCCAACAAAGTAGAAGCGAGGGAATGAGACACGCTCACGCTCCAAATATTCACCAAGCGCCTTTTGGATTTTGTTGAGCAAATCAGCCAGTCTCTCCAGGGACTTTTGGACATCAACAATTGCGAGAATATCCAGAACGAATGGAGATTTGTACACCTTCTTCATGACAGTGAAGAATTCCGAGTTAATATTTTGGAAACGTCCCGATTCCAGAGGAAGAAGATGCTTGATGTCAGCATTACCGGTGAAGACGCCTTCCAGGTAGACCCATTGCCGCTGGACATCGATCCAGACATCGAAAAGAACGTGGACTCGGTTCAGTTTATCTTCCCAAGATGTGGCTTCTTCTTCGAATTCTTTGTAGTACGGAGAGTGTCTCATGGCCTGGAGAGAGTTCAGGTTCTCGCTGCACTTGGCGAACAGATCGTCGAAGCCTTTGATCAGGCGGCATTTGTTCTGATAGTGCACCAGGTCCAGAGAGTAGTTTTGCCAAGTCTCGCGAACAGACTTCAGGAATTCCTCCAATGCCATCTCACCCTGTGCCTGTGCGATGATAGCACGAATGATGGAATCGCTTGATGCGAGCTGCAGATCCCAAACATCACCAAGAGTCAAAGAGACAAGAGAGAAACGCTTGTCGGGCTTGAGACTCTTGTAAATCTTATGCCAGTGTCTTTCCTTGACGGCTTCGGATTTCATGTCTGACAAAAGGGAGTTGACTTTCAGAAGCTGCCGAAGGACATTCTGAATATGTTCAAATGCAGCATATTGTCTCATGCGACTGGGCATCTCCTTGGTCATTTTGATCAAATTATCGAGAGACTGTCGGAGCTTCCTGGGTTGCACGCTGGTCCAAAGCCCATCGCGAAGGTCGTTGAGACTATTCCAGATAGTTGCGAGAGCAGCCCAGACTGACATGAAATCCTGGACCTCCTCCAGGATGGGAGGAAGTGATGACTCAGAACTCGGGGGAAGATCAAGAGCTTCCTTGGCCTTTGATACCATCTCAAACTCAGACTGGAGAGACCCGAGGCGAGACTGGAAAGAGCTCAGGGTACGAGATGCTTCCTCGGGTGGAATAGTGCCTGATACCGGCTTCTCGTCATTCCACTGGCCAATAACTTCAGCGATCTTGCCGGCAATGACGTGGTCTTCGGCGCTAATCTTTGCACGTAGGCCTTCGGTTTGCTCGTTGACGATTTTGCTCTTGCGGCTGAGCAGCTCGTTGAGGGCTGCCCATTCACCATCGACATTCTCAACGTGGAGCCAGTCATACGGGAACTGGTACCGTTGACGGGCGAGTGTGGTTTGACCTTGGCGGAAGAGATCGACCTCGGGCTCCCAGACCCGAGTCTTCCGCTTGCATTGCTGAACAATGGTGATGAAAGACACCGCATGGGCGGTTGAAGAGGCCTCCAGGGTTTGGCCTTCCAAATCCCTGCGGGCAGCAGCAATCTCGGAGTGAACCTCTCTCATACGGCTGCCAAGCTTAGAACCGAACTTGACGAGGATCTCATGCTGCCACTGGTCGTATTTGGCATTCACCTTGGTTTGGACTTGCTCGTAATCAATCCTGATGTTTCCGAAGCCACGGCTGACTTCCGAAGTGTCGAACGTAGCACGGCTCTTTCTGATTTCTTGAAGAAGCTGAAGCCACTGAGACAGATCATCTCCCAGGATCTCGTAGACCTGCTCGGATCGAAGATCCCAAAGTGATTGGAACTGCAGCCACTTATCGACATACTCAGAAACATCCTTCACTCTCGATTCTACGACATTGTAGACTTCATTGAGCTCATTGGTGCAATTTTGCGGGAGGTCAGAGAAGCAGACTTCGGACAGGCGAACATTCTGCACAACAATGGAGATCTGGTAACGCGACGGTTTGATCTTTTCTAGATTGCAAATCACACCGAGCCATGCATCAAAGTGGGAGAACCAGCTTGCGCGTGCGAATTGCAACGGTGGGTCCAGGTGGAGGACTTGGTTCTTCATTAGAATCTCGTGGAAGAGCTCAGGGAACTGGATCTTGTAATTCAAAGCATCCGTCTCGGCTGCTGAAAGCTGATGATGAGAAATTGTCGAGTTTTCATTGTTGGTACCTTGGAAGGTGAGGATCCACTCGCGCACAGCGCGAAGAAGTCGATCACGCAAGATTGCCTCGATGCTTCCATTAAGCTGAGCAACCCAGTATCCAAGGTTCACGTAGTTTTCGAGGTTAAGCTTATCAACAGCAACTTGGATGCTGTCCAAGCGTTGCTTGAAAGCCGATGCATCGTATGGGCATGTCTTGAGCTCATGGATCGATTTCTGGATGTTCTCGTTGATGGTGTCAAGCACAGTAGTTTTCGTCTGAAGTGTGGATGCTGAAATGGCAAACTCGCGGACAAATTGCACATGCTTGCTTTCAGAACGACCAGGCAAAGACGCCTCAATGGCACCATTTGCCAACGCTGACTGTTTGACGTGCAGCTCGTAAGAATGGACAAAGGACTCCCACCGGAGAGGAATACCCTTAGCAACCATGATCTGCGCATCGTTCATGTAGCCGTTGAGCAGCATATTGACATCAGTCATCGACGCGATTGCCCGATTCGTCTGCAACAGAGTACGAACACTCTCCATCAGGCTAATGGCGTAGGGGTAGACACGTTTCGCCTCCTTCGAGATATTGCTGACAGCATGAGGAACCTGGAAGTTGAGCCAGATAAGATTGCGGACCTCCTTGAAGAGAGCAATGATCTGAGCATCGAAGTTGACTGCCAGCTCCAAAATGTTTCCTGCGGATCGGTTACGCACAACATTAAACAGGCGTCCAGCGATTGTAAAATGGCGTCGTTGAACATCCCACAGCCATGACTCGAAAACAGGCCGGGTGTCGAGCTTCTTGCGGAACAAGTTACCCTCATTCTGCAACTTCTGGCCCTCGGCGTGCAAGTGCCAGTTCTCACCGAGAACATTTTCGACCTTGCGCATGTAGCCATTAAGCTGATGCTCAATCTGGCGGGTCCAGATAATGGCGCCCGACACGGGTGGCAGGTCTCGTAGTTGGGCCATAGCATGAGCTTCCGAATTACCGTACTGTTGCTTGAAGCGCTCATGTAAAGCACTGATATCTCGCTTGACGTTGTCAATAAGTTGTGTTTGATACTCGCCAATTGCACCACGGATCTTAGGGCGAACGAGAAGGGCGTTGAACTTGGAGAACACACGGAACATCTCATTGGCATTCCGGGCGGTCGCCAGACGGTCACGCAGACGAGCAATGATAGAATTCTCAACGCGAGAAGTACGCTCACTGTAGGCAATTTCGGCCTGCTCCCAGTTAAAAGATCCCTCTGGTGAAACATCCAACACATCCACGTTCTTGAGAGCAGCGTAGGCATGTGCGACTTCCTCCACGGCATCGACATCACCAATCTCCTCGACTATCACAGCGCCGTCGGCATCAACCCCAGCTCCATTCTCAGCAGATGAAGAGCTGTTAGGTCCGAGGACGTTGATAATGGTCTTCTGGAGCTGTTCATGGTTGATCCTAAAGGTGTCGATGTACTTCACCCGCTCGCGGGTTTTGTCATGTCTCGCATTGATTTTGATCGGAATGAATTTCTCGTTACGACGCCGTGTTGATTCACGTGCAACGTTTGTGAACTCCTTCAAATTTTCGTCCCAAGTACGCCAGATCGCTTGTGTGGTCTTCATCAAAGACCGGAACTCACGGTAATCCAGATGCAAGACCGTACGTCCAGTGATAAGCTCATGGATCTTCTTATCAAGATCCCCGGAGATGGCTTCGACGAGTGAAAGTGCCCGCTTAATGGGGTAGGGGCAAATCTTCAACTTCTTATTCAAGTGAGTGAAAATCAAGTTCAGTGATTCCTGGACCTTTTGCAAGGAAGTTGCAGACAGGAGTTCATCGAGAGGGAAGTCGCGCATCAACTGATTGTATTTCTGGACCAATTCGGTGGCCTCTTTCAGCCCGGTGTCTGCCACGAAACTGAGGGTCGGCTGGTACCGTTTCGCGTGGCGGAGAATATCCATAGTCAACTTAACGCCCTCGCTTTGAAGCTGAGCATCGATTCCCTCCAGGGCAGCCTCTAGGGACAGCCAGAAGTTGACCTCGGGAGAAGCAGATTCGCTGTCCGGGTCGCGGGTCATCTTAGTGATCGTCTGGATGGATCTAATCCAACCGTTCACGACATTCTGAATGCTGTTTGTGAAAGCACTGCTCTCCAATACCGCCGATGGGATCAACTCGACCGATGGTTTGATACCACGCGCTTCTGCCTCCGCCAGAGCAGCCTGTACGACTTCATGAAGAGGGAGGTTCAGAGCTGGAATCTCCACATTCTGCTGGAGGTGTATCAACCCCAGCTCCAAGTCCGCGAATTTCTTCTTTGTTCCCGGAATACCAGTCTTTGCCTCCGTATCGGTTTTCGATTTCGTGCCGACGGCTGTCTCTTGACTGCGAGTGTAGGATTCAAAGTAAGGACTGAGACCATGGTGTATCATCAAATGTAGGATTTGGTAGGGCGACATTGAATTCCCCTGCTGGGCGCTGGGGTTGCTGAGAGAAGCGGGACCGGGGAGGTTCATGACTTGGACCTGCGACGCTATGGGAAGACTCATGTCGATTGGAACAGGCCGTTTGATGATAGCCACCGAGGAGACTGTTGTAGGAGCGGACGAGATATCGGAGGAAAGGTTATAGACATATTGCACTGCTGTTCCATCGCCAGCACCATTAGCATCACATCATCCAACGGCTGATCACTTGGGTTGGACTTACCTTGGTCCTCCGTTTCGCCGTCGGTTTCCTCCGCTGTCACAATGTCCTTTTGCACATAGAGTGCGACTTGCGCTTCCGAGGCAAATCGCGTACACCGTTGCAGTGTTTCATTGTACCTTGATTCCGAAAGCAAGCTCCCAGCGCTTTCCAGCTCGGACCTCTGGGCTCCCAGTGTCACCTGGAGCACTTCGGTCAAGTACTGAATGACCGCACCGGAATCAACCAGAGCTGCGGTCTCTGGCGTTGAGGCGCCATTTGGCACGCCTGATGAGGCGACCTCCATTATGTCGAGATTATTATGACGAATTCGAAATGCTCATCGGTGGTAAAGGAATAATAGGAGCGCGGATCGGGTGGGTGTTTGAGATCGCGTCAAGCGGGAGTCGGGAAAACAGAGCAAAAGGTTAATAACAAAGGCTGGAAAGAAAAATAAAATCTAATAGATTAAAAATGATTGCAAAGATAAATTCCAGGCCTATGCCGTCCTGAGTCCTATGTCTGTTGAAGATCAAAAAGATACGCGGCGTGTTTGCTTTACTTCAGGGGATGCACACTATTCCATATTAGGTTAAGCGTGACACGACCCCCATGCGACACCACACATCCATGGCTCTCGTCCCTGACCCGTTCCTTTCGAAGTATAAGCTTCACTTTATATTGACCGGTTACATTTGTACGATTCTCGTTTCTAGGCGCCGATGTAATAGCACCCCAATATCGTATTTTGTGAAAGCAACTGAAATACAACAAAACAACAAATTTCCCATCTGTCCTCCACAATTTTCTCTCCTTTTCAAACTGCCGTTCCGATATTTGCGTGGTCCGTGGGGGCCTGACTTTGACAAGCACAATGATATTTCTCCTGGAACTCAGAAAGTGTCATTCCATCAATAACAGCCAATGCCCGGGTGCTAGCCCTCACTTTAGCATATCGACTAGAAGATGCGACTGCGCTGGCAATGGATTGGCCATGTACCATAACTGCAGCAAAGACCCTGGGAGTTTCTCCCTCCACAGCAGGAACCTCTGCAGATTTCAAGCAGTAATCGGTGCATCGGTAGCTGTGAGTCATTTGGCTATGAAGGAATGTCTATGATCTATTAGTACGAAACGTATATTCTCAGGGGAAGGAGATGGCCTTGCCGTTGGATGCCTGTTTGCAAATGTGTCGTAAATAGACATGTCGTGGAAGAACGGCAGGATGTGCCTCTTGAAGAAGGCCTCAATCACTGTGAAGTCGAAACCAGAATCAACAAATATGGCACCGAGATAAGCCTCAAGCATGTCGGGAAGACACTGTAATTCCGTGAGTATGTGGATTATGCACATGTTGAATAGAGACCTTACCTTTGGAGAATCCGACGTCGAAAGCCAATAGTCTACCTCTCCATTGCTTTCGCTCTCAGCAAGCTGAAGTTCCTCTGCGTATTTGCTGTTTTGGATCATGAGAGGGTTGCTGAAGTGCTGAAGATGAAGATGAAGCCCTAGTTTTACAGCCAAAGCACCGAGGAATTTGTTGGATACCATGGCCATCTATTAATCAATGTTAGTCGGGAGCTTTGCGTGACTTGGCTTTACTAAATAAGATACAGACCTTGTGTTCAGTCAACCACTGCGGATCTCGGTCGGGGAACCGATGAAACAAGTGCTCCACGCACACCATATCCAGGAGTGCATCACCCAAGAACTCGAGCCGCTGGTAGCAAGGCACCTTGGCCCATGCCAGTGGGTAAGACGGATGCGTGAACGCTGACCGCAGAAGACGGGGATACTTGAACTCGTAGCCTACTTTCTCGAAGATCTGCTGAGCCAAGTTCTTTTCGAATCCATCGGCCGTCCTATTCTGGTACGAAGGAATAGAATATGCAGAGATGTAGTCTTTCCATGAGGTTGCGGTGTGGTTCTGACTGTTGACGAAGACGGTCACAGCTTTGATGGCCATGTCATAACGATTATCATCACCTCCCGAGAGCAATGATGCTCCTATCAATGCCTCGCAGACATCTGCTATAGTCTTCTCAGCTAAGGAGTGGTTGCCCTCACTAGCAAAGAATTTGGCGTGGTCCCGACCATACTCGAGCGAAAGACCTGGCGGATACCACATATGCCTGTGGTTGAGTGTCAGTCAAAAGTTCACTTATGAGGATACAAAGCAAACAACATACCGAGAGAATCCACGACTACGAATGTACTCGTATAGCTTGAGTTCAGTTGCGCTTTTGAACAGGTTCTTGTTGCAGATGAGACACATTCGGTTAACATGATAGTCGTATTCATCATCATCGGGATTTTGAACAAAGAGCGAAATCGATGTTGCCATCTTGAGCACAGAGTCTCCTAGTAGTTCAAGGCGCTCGTAGTTCTTTCCCATTCCTCGCTGAACGTGAATCTGTAGGCTCCGGTGCTCTTCAGTGTTATCCGAATCCTTGGTGAAGGCCTCTAGGGCATACTCGAGCTGAATATCACCAAGACCTAACATTTTGCACCCCTCCTGGGCAATCAGGTAGGACTCCATTCGAGTGATAATTGCTGGGAAGACAAAACACGTCGCGGCTACAGGCATGGAAATCTGGGTTACATATTAGCATCTCGGGTGAGCTAAAACATATACTGATACAAAACTAACCGCTGATATGGCCAAAGGCTGAGGGCAAATGACACATCTCGAGTTGGATGCTTTCTCTTCCTCGGCCGCTTTGTCAAGAAAGTTCCGCCGCAGGCAGATCAACTCTGCATGTAAGACTGGTTGAGACCAGATACATCGATTGAAGAATTTAGGACGTGAGTTTTTGCTCAAACTCAATGACCAATTCATGATATCGTCTGACCATTTTCTAGATGGTACGTAAGATGGGGGTGGGTCTGAAGGACGTAGATTGGGGTCTATAGCAAGCGGGAAGTATCGATACTTTCCATTCCAATCGTCGTAAATGAATCGAGTCAGCAATGACTCTGTCTCCATATCAGTAGACCACACAATCTTAGGGTTATCTTGGACGTATTGCAAAGCCGCCCAGTCAATTATGTCAGAGACACTTGTTGACGTTCCAATATCCATATCTTCTCGAGCAGGCGCAAGCCAGTACGGAAACTGTTCCGAGACATGCTTGTAGGTCTTGTGAAATACGTCGTGGAAGACAGCAAGTGTAAATGCAGTCACAATTTCGAGCTCGTTGGAAGAAACCTCAAGGTCCCCCTCAATACACAAAGACCGGACCGTAGTCTCTATATCATCATCCAAGAAGACCGGAAAAGCCGGGATTGCTGTGATTCGCTCTCGTGTCAGCAAGACGATACTTCGGTGAGCTCGAGTCAGAGGCTCTGATGGAATGAGACGAATGACTATCCCGTAGAGACGTGTTGGAATGGTTCCCTGCTGTCTAGCCCAGATTAAGGGCTTGGTACGCATTCTGTACTGGTCAGTCCTCTTTGAAGTAATGGCCAATTTGGCATTGCGCATCGCTGGCAGGCGCTTGTGGTAGATGGAGTTGAAGTGCTCGTCTAACAGATTCCTTTTGCGAAGCAGCAGACATGCATCGAAAGAAGCGGACTGCTTAGCCAGTGATTTCTTTGATTCGGAACATCCAAGCACTCTTCGCACAGGTGACTTCTCTGGCATAATTATCTCACAGCTGAATGATTCGTTTTCTGACATGACAATGTATGTCACCGAGGCTGAGATCTCGTTCTCGTATTGCTGGGATTTTGTCAACATTAGCTTTGATGATCCAAGTCAGCATAAGCAAACTAGCTCTTACCAATGAGCTGGCAAATCGTGCCAGTACACCAATCGCATGGCGATAGGTCAACATGGCGCCTGTGCTCGGGATCGTGTATGTTCTCTTCCGATTTTCTTCTTGAATAAGCACTCCCATATCGTGATCGTCTCCGCACAATTTTCTATCCTCCGGCAGCAGGTTGCAAAAGTTCTTCATGAGGTGCTGTTTATGTCAATGAGTTCAGTGCTATAACTATCACCTGGGAAATACCCTTACCTCTACTCTTCGAACTTCCTGCAGTCTCATGCTGTGGTTGCGATTACCACTTTCAACGACGGTTGCGTACTACAAAGTAGTGAGTAAATTAATTGCATCTTGTAAAAGTGAAGGAAATCTGACCACTGAGTCGGAGCGTCTGGCACGGCCTCGGCTTTGGACATATTGAATAACCGTGTCATACAGATCGAATCTTTCTTGGTCAGTAGAAGCGCCAGTAGTGGTTCGAATCCTAGATGACCTACCTAACCACCAGGTTACAGTCTGGGATGTCAAGGCCCTCCTCCGCGACCGATGTTGCAAACTGAGAATAATTAGATTGTCTCCACAAGCAGTTTTTTTCGGGGTTTGTGTGAAAGCTCACCAAACAGTTGACTTCACTCTTTCGGAACTTGACCAAGACTAGAAACTGCCCACGGAATGTGGAATTCATTCCTACGGCATCTCCTTTGCGAACACCGACTAAGATCCCGGGACGGAGGTTTGGAATTTGCAGCTTTTCGCACAGCTGTAACAACACTTTAGCTGTATTGCGCCGTTGTGTAAACACAATGCATTTGGTATCTGGCGACTTCGAAAACTGTTCTTGCAGCTTTCTTATCAAAAGCTCGACTTTGGGGCTGAGATCACTCGGCTGAAATGTCTGGTTCGCAATGTACTCCTTGACCAGCTGGTTCGCTTCTTGGATCCGCTTGATCTCCCCCGAGGTCTTTTCAGAGTCCTGGAGATCCGAATCGGTGACTTTGCCGATACTACCCTCCAGCTTGGGCAGCACTTCGTCCGCCAGGGCAAGAGCCCATACCTGGTCTGCACACCAAGCCCCTAATTCTGAACTTGCAACAGATGCAAATCGAAATGCGCCTTCGAGGATTGACATATCCCCATATTTGCTTTTCAACATACTATGCAGATTTGTCTCAAACGGCGGAGGAAGCTTGTCGTAAACCCATTCCTCCTCTATTGGCTTGTTCACGAAATTCCGCAGGAGGGCAAGATCCGATGTTGTTGCAATGCGGCTATCTAAAAGAGTCTCGAGTTGGCTATACACAGTAAGCAGAGGCTTCCACTGTTGTTTATTTTGGGGTTCTCACATTGCTGCTTCCGCTATGTCACACTTAGCATCAACCGGGGAAGCAGTCATCCCGAAGACCCTTGGGCGCTTTTCAGGATCCGCTTTCAGATAGGCGTCTCGGATGATACTAATAAATATCAGCTTTTGATGTCATATTATCATTAAATAATTGGTTACATACCGAGCATACGGATGCTCCTTTTTGGCATGGTGGGCTTCGTCGAAGATCAGAAGATTGATCTGGTCAATCCCTATATGGCCATTCAGTAGAGACTGGTTTAAGATCTCTGCCGTGCATACAATCACCATGTATTTTTCAAGGTGCTTGTCCCATGTCGGTTTGTCCCAAAGATCAGGTCCCAGATTGCCGAAGAAGTGCGCGACTGTTTGATCGAGGTTGTTTCTCAAGACCGCAGACTGTTGGAAGACCAACGTTACACTGTCCACCAGAAAAAATGCAACGCGAGGTTTTGCGCCATTTGCACGTTTGTTGAGTTCGATTTGGAGAATGTGCTTGAGCAAAAGCACAGCCACTAAAGTCTTTCCAGACCCTGTGTCGAGAACTGCGATTGTGTTGCGAGCCCTTGCCCTTTCAAAGAGCTCGATTTGGTATTCGCGAGGGTCTAGAACCCCACCCCCGGGCTCTGTATTTGCGAGCAAACGGGCAGTTGAAAGCTCCGCATCGGGTAGTTCGACATGTGCCCCATTGGGGCCATTTTCAGGCCCGTTCATAACATGCTCTTCGAGCCTTCCGACTGTCAGCATAAATGGACATTGAGGCTAAGATAGATTGGAAACTTACAGGGCAGTGAACGAAGCATTTTGCGCTCTGTGGCGGTGGGACTCGGTCGGCCGTACGGCCACAGCTTCATCGCCAGATAGATCTGAGGTCGTGTCTTCGGGCTCCATGATGGTTTTATCCAGCGCTAGGATATGTTAAAGAAGAGGAAATATTAAAGAAGAAAAAGAAAAATTATTTTAAATAAATCTGACAGAATTGGGGAAGTAAATCGCGCGGGCGAGGGAGTAAACGGTATCTAATTCAGCAAGACCAAACGAGTCACACGCTTACGTTCACGAGTACTCCTTCCTACAAAGGTACGAGCTTCTCATAAGTGAGGTGAGAGTGATAAATCATACCTACCTACGTATATTAGTAGGTGGATTGGGGAGGCTTCATAAAGAGGGCACCAGATATTTGATAAATATCTATAGATCGTTGTCTCAGTCTTTTCTTTGATGTTCTAATGAGATTGCATTTTCTTTCTTTCCACAGAATGAGGCCGTTCCACTTGGAATATACTGCATCGCACATGTATATATGCATCTTGACAGGGTGTTCTAACTGTAATGTAAAACCCGAACCAAAATGCCTATAAACAGCGTGAATTGAGGATTGAGAGTACAAACCCATGTGATGATTTAAAAAGAATGACGATCTGAAGAGAGAACGAGACAAAGGAGAGCCCTAGGGGAGCCCTAGGGGAGAATAACGGTGGTGTGAATATATATCAATGCAAAGCACTGACTAGTATATAATTGGGATAGAAAGAGCATTGCCGACTTCAATAAGAAATGGCACCGTTTGAGATAAGCATATTTAGAATAGATATCATTCAAAATTTTAGAGAATTATATACCATCGAGTCATATCATACATTACCGTATTCCTATATTTCTCTCATTTACTCTTGCCGTTGCATTTTTAACATGTGGTTTCCTAAAACCGATGTGACAGTGGCCAAAATCAGCCCGCCATACCTAGCCCTAGAGACTGTTGAAGGCTTCTTTACGAATACGCCACCGCCGCTTTGTACAGTCACAGCGGACTATATTAAGATAGCAATCGAGGCGATAGGGACCATAATTGATTTGATCATAAATAACTAATGTGGCTTATTTAAAGGTTATTCATATAAAAGTCTCTTGCACAAAGTATGCTTTTTTACTACCTCCGTATACACCTAAAAAGACATAACAAGGTCGCATAAGCGGCCGACTATTCTTGTTAGATATATATATAGAGGAACAAACCTATTAACATAACGGGGTTATTATTTGCAAGATTGAAATATTGTCAGGCTGGGTTGACCTAACACCACTGACCAAAACGAGTACTTATCCGATACAAGCCAGTAGCTTTACTCAAAGACCACCATGACAACCAACTGGTTGTAATGTCAGGTTTCTAATTCATATACTACCCACCCCATTCAGGCCATACCCTAACCCGGTTTGTTGGCCCACTATATATCAACCCGAAATCTCGACGATATAGGGGATTTGGTTAGTGGTAGTGACTATAAGGTTTGGTTCCTTCTTTTATCCTTGTTCCTTATAATAGAAGTATCGTCTTTCCTTCACTGGGGTTTCGCTCTTAGTTATTTTTAGACTAGTAGAGTTAGTACTATAGGATATAATCTAATAGTTCTGGATGAAAATATTAAAAGTAATAGAGTACGCAGCTGTATAGATGCCAGAGGTCTAAATTTGGAGTTATCCACTGTCTTAGTCATCTCTGTATCCATCCATAGATGAGCTCATCGGTAGATAGATTCTACTGGGACGGCGAGCAACCGTCAAATTTCCAAGAGAGCACCAAGAGATTAGATTGAGCGGAATGATTTACCCTGTGCTGGCGACTAGAGAAAATGGTGACGTCTGTATATACCTAGTTAAAAAGGAACGTCCTCATGTGATACAAATATGAGGTCCACGGGTAACCCTACCTCTGAAGTGTTTGGAAGAGTGGCATTCCTGAAGAGCTCATCATGGCTTCTCTCTAGATATACCACCCACCACTACTGAAGTTACCTTTACTAAATCAATAAGCCAAGCTCTGAACCCCTCGTCAACAAAATGGATTTTCAGTCGGTCTACAGATGGGATCGGGGGGTATGACCTGAAATCCTCCGCAGACATCGTATTTGCCTTCGACTATAACCATAGCGGGAAGCTTGATCATATTGCTCTATATCGCCCCGGAAACGGGAGTTTTTTCATTGTGAAGCATGGTCATGCTTGATTCGTGGTGCATCAAGCTCCCCATTCCTCGTGATGCTAACAGTAGTTGGAGCAATGGTATAAGTGTTTGAGGCTTCAGGGTCGGTTATATCTCCCATGTGTGCCTGTTGCACAGGCTTGCTTGTAAACTGATCGGCTTGTTTGTTAGAATTAGGGTATAAATATCCTACTCTTGATATTTTGAATAGATCATGATTATTCCTTCTTCCTCTCGTTGCTTGTAGCCAGAAGAGGTTATGATGCCCTTTGCCTCCCTGCATTTATCAAGTTTCATCAATAGTAACACTAAAAGGTGCCATACCGTCATCGAAGGGGGGAAATGACGTGCAAGTTTGAATGTACTAAGGGATAAGTTGGAAAAGGTGGTGCGCACCTAGGCAGATATTGAGGTCATGTCGATATATAAATGTACAAAGGTTACATGTAGAAAGGTTTCTTACACAAGGTATACCTTTTACCACCTTTATATATACCTAGAAAGATACCTAAAAAAAGAACTTTCAAAACACTACCAAAAAGACATGACAACGTATAAGTGACCGACCTTTCTTATTCTTCGATAGACGTCAAAGTTAAGAAGCAAGTATGAGCCCGTTGTTATCAAATGCTTATCGGATAGAAGCTTGGCGTTATCGCGTTATCGCATTCCCAAAACTCAGATCCAGATCGCGGGGGACACGTGAACCCTTCCTAGACACTTCTCATACCCTATATTGTACCTAATTCAAGCCCGCAAGATCAATATCAGAACCAATGGAGGAGCCACAGAGTCTTCGCTCTCTATTTGCATCAGCAAAGGAGCAAAAGGATGCACTGGGATCGCGGGGTGACACCAACGCGGAGACCTACCTAGACGAGGTGAATGCGACAATCGCCAAATTCCAAGAATGCCAGCGTCAAGTGAGCATGTTGTCCCTGTTTAGCTCTAACGAGCTGTTGGAAGATATTTCAACCGGTGATATCCAGTAAGTCACCTTGATCCCGGCATTGCGGTGCCCATCCAGCTGATTTGTTGTTTAGATATATGACACTGGAATACCATCTAGCCGAGCTCTTACAACGAGTTGCTACCCCAGACCGTGAAGCTGTCCTCAAGCGTGCGCTCGAAGAATATGAGAAATACTTGATGCGCCTGGATGAGTACCTGCTACTCTCCGGCGGAGATAAGAAGCTTTTTGAACAATACATGGCCAATCCGACCTCTTTTACCCTGGCGCCAGCCAACGATGCCGCCACCAGACGGGAAATTAAAGTAACGCGGTTTCGGGAAGAAAAAGAGCTAAAGCAGAAACTGGAGGTATGGGATTCTTTTCCCCTGGATGTTGCTTGACTCTCTTGCTTACCCTATTTAAAGTACTTTGCACAAAACGAAGCTCGACTGCAAAGCGACGATGATGACACCCGATCCCTCTACCTAGCAGAGATCCAGCTCTACACCCACCAGACCTTCCAGGCTTTAGATCTCCTGATCCAGGAATTGTCGATACTTTCAGCCATGCGCAACGCGCCGCCCCGCCCGCCACCAACGGACGATCCCAGACAGCGAAGCAATATCGGAGGATTAAATTATTCAGAGCGGTTAGATCCTTCAATGTCACAGCTTTTGAGGGGAGGCAGAGGTGGTCCTATCCTGAACGGCAAAGGAAAGCCAATGCAGCCGTTCACGTTGTTGGGTCGGCGTGCAGAAATGCAACAAGGAGTCTTTCGTCCGGGTCATAACCTTCCTACTATGACCATTGAGGAATATCTCGATGAAGAGCACAGACGAGGAAATGTCATCGAAGGAGGAGGTGAGAAGTCTGGCATCAAACCGCAAGTTGACGAGGATGATCACAACATTGCCGACCAGGAAACGATGAAGGCCCGAAATTGGGACGAGTATACGGAAGCTAATCCGAAGGGTGCTGGAAACACTTTGAACCGGGGATGATTTTGAAATAACCGATATGGATAGAGCTGATTTACTATAGCTCAAAAAAGCCACGACAGACGGAGTTTTTGGCGAATATTCTTGACATCTTGAGCGAGTACAACCATAGCAGACAAGAAAACTCGTTCACTTCATTTTTCAACAGGGTATATCTGCCTAGTTACAGTAAAAATATATATGAACATTTAGACCGCAGTAGAAACGCTCTCCTTGGCCTTGTTTTGCTGGATAGTCTCGAGAATGTCTCCAGCGCCGTCAGCCACCAGGGCCTTGGCTACGGTGATGCCGAAGGCCTCAGCACTTTCAGCAGAGGTGACATCGGCTTCCAATTCTACCTGGGCACATTCTTTGCCATCGACACTGACAACAACAGACCGCATGCGCAACTGCTTAGCACCCTGCACATTTTGGACCCATTCAGTTTCAACGCCCAGCGGGGCACTGCAGCCTCCCTCAAGAGTCCGCAAAAGACTCCGCTCAGCCAAAACCGAGAATGTGGTATCCTGGTGGCCAATTGTGCCCAACATATCCTGCAGAACAGTGTCTTCTTTGCGAATTTCGATACCAAGGGCACCCTGTCCGACAGCATAGAGCATGCCGCTGTTCTTGGAGTCCAGATATTGGGTGATACGATCCCCCAAATCAAGACGCAGCAGACCAGCAGCGGCAAGAATGACACAGGCGTAAGGGCTATCTTCGGCATCTAGCTTTGATAGGCGAGTGCCGATGTTGCCACGGACATCCTGGACCTTAAGGTGGGGGTATTTCCGGGCTAATTGGGCCGTGCGGCGGATGGACGAGGTTCCAACCACAGACCCGGCGGGGATCTCGGACAGGCTCTTGTATGGCAAACCTTGTTTCACCACAAGAACATCCCTGCTATCTTCGCGGGGCATGCTCGGGCCTAGCTTGCAGGAAGACGGGAGAGTAGTGGGGACATCTGATAATTTCCAACAAGTTGTCGTCAGCACTTTTTAGGGTTGAAACAGCTACGCTGTTTGAGATTGAGGCATTATCAAACCTTTCAACGAGTGCACGATAACATCGACCTGCCCGCCAATCATCAATTCCTCTAATTCCTCCGTCCACAGGTTCTTGGTAGTGAAATCGCGCAGTGCGATAGTGGTGTTCAGGTCACCGGCCGTCTCCTTGGAGAAGACCTTATATTCATATTGGGGGAATGCCTTCTTCAATGCGTCGAGGACCAGGTTTGTCTGGAGCAGAGCCAGCTTAGACTTGCGGGTGCCGATAGTGATGGTCTTTTGGGTGGGGGCGGGGGTAGACATTTTGAGGGGCAAAGAAAGCGAATGCGGAGAAGAGACTGAAAATGATAGGAGCAGATGTGTACAACGTTATGCCCGCAGGATACCAAACTGCCGAGGAAAGTCAGGCGAAGAGGCGAAAGTGGATTTGGAGAACTCCGATCACGGGACACGTGCAGATGAGGTAATTCGGTCCTTGGAGCCCTGGGGTATCAACGTTTAGGTATATATATATATATATAAAATAATCTAGGAAATAGAAATAAGTAAATAATAGTTTAGAGTAATAATATAATATATGTAGATCTATAAATTTAAAAATAAACTATAAACAATCAAAAGCACTTCCCTTGAATTCTTCCCCAGTTGATCGTCACAACCTCGGCTTCGGGACGTGGAGATTGCCAGACATGCGACTTATCTCCCCCGGACTTCCCATCAATGTGATTCTGGAACCTCTCCATCTCTCCTCTTCATATAATCCCCATTTACCTTTCCCCTCTCCACATTCCCCATTCCCTTCCCCCCTGTCTCCCACCCCTCATACACTCTACTTGATCTCCCCGGATCCCCATCTTTGCCACCCCATTTCATCATCACGAGGGCCCGTACAAGATGGGATCTAACGGCAGAACTACCAAGATTCCGCTCGTGCCTCTCCCCAAGGGCTCGGTTCTGCTACCCGGTGTGACTCTACGAATTCCAGTCTCCAACCGTCCCGACCTCGCCAATCTCCTTTCGTCACTTGTGGACAAGCCTTCCAAACGAGATGCGAATACCATCACCTTCGGCTGTGTTCCACTTAACTCACCGTTCCTAAGCCGGGATGGACAGCAGCTCCTCGAAGGCGACGACTCGGAATCAGAGCGAAAGGAGGAATACGACTCGATTGACGCCGGTCAGGCACGCAAGGAGGACTTGTTCCGTTGTGGAACCATTGGCAAAGTCATCGGAGTTCAGCGCCGGGCCTACTCTGAACCATTCTTGCTTGTCCAAGGCTCGCAAAGATTCTCTATTAAGAAGGTCCTGCGAGACCGACCATACTTTGAGGCTGAGGTCTTCATTCATGATGAATCCAGTTAGTTCCCACGAACACAAAGTACAGAAGACACATGGCTAATCATACTCCCTACGCTTCTAGACTCTGGACAAGGTGATGCAGAAGTCGCTGAACTATTCCAACAACTGAGACAGCTCTCCCGAGAGCTTCTTACACTCCTCCGCCTCTCCTCATTGCTGTCGGCAGCTTCCTCTCGTCTCTCGCCACTCGTTGCCCGAAAGTTCGAGCTCTATATATCAAAGACAGAATTGACGCAGGCTGGGAAGTTGGCCGATTTCATGGCAGACGTGTCTGACGCGAGCTTTGAGGAAAAGCTACGTATCCTCGGCTCGCTGGATGTTAAGGAACGGTTGGAGAGGGTTGTTGAGATCCTCACCAGACAGGCACAGCATATTAAGAGTAGCGTCAGGGTCACCTCGGTTGGCTCGACTTCGTTCCCCTCCTCCGGGATGGATATCAGTCAGATTGACCCACGTGAACGTGAGCTGCTCGCAAAGCGTGCAATTTCGGGTCTCTCCGGGATGACGCCCCCTGGTGGGCGTGGCAATGACGAAGAGAAGGAGCCTAATGAAGTAGATGAGCTACAACAGAAGTTGAATGATGCGCAGCTTAGTCCTGAAGCCCGGAAGGTTGCGGACAAGGAATTGAAACGCCTGCGAAAGATGAACCCTGCCAACGCTGAGTACGGTGTTTGCAGGACTTACCTGGAAAACTTGTCGGAAATTCCATGGACCAAGGTGACAGAGGACCAGCTTGGTCCAGACACATTGAAGAACGCCAGGAAGCAGCTGGATGAGGACCACTACGGCCTGGAGCGTATCAAGAAGCGTCTGTTGGAGTATTTGGCTGTGTTGCGCTTGAAGCAGTCCACCAACTCGGATGTTGAACGCCAGATCTCAGGACTCACCAGGGACCTGGAGGCATCGGCCATTGGAGATGTCGAGAAGGATGTTCCCCTGCTGTCAGAGTCTGACCGGGTTGCGTTGGAGACACGCCTTCAGATCCTCAAGTCCAAGCGTATGACTGACAAGTCCCCTATCTTGCTTCTGGTCGGACCTCCTGGAACTGGTAAGACTAGTCTGGCCAGGTCCGTTGCTGCCTCACTTGGCCGAAAATTCCACCGGATCTCCCTTGGTGGTGTCAGAGACGAGGCGGAAATCCGGGGCCACCGACGTACATACGTTGCAGCCATGCCTGGTTTGGTTGTCAATGGGTTGAAGAAAGTCGGCGTTGCAAACCCCGTCATTCTGCTCGATGAAATTGATAAGGTCGGCGGCGCCAACTTCCAAGGCGACCCATCCGCTGCCATGCTGGAGGTTCTTGATCCTGAGCAGAATCACACCTTCACCGACCATTATATCAACATCCCCATCGATCTGAGCAAGGTTCTTTTCCTTGCTACTGCCAACTCCCTGGACACGATCCCGGCACCTCTGCTTGACCGCATGGAGACCATCTCCCTGTCTGGATACACCACTGTTGAGAAGAGGCATATTGCCAAGCAACACCTGATCCCGAAGCAGATTCGATCCAACGGTCTTAACGAGGGCCAGGTGAATCTGTCCGACGAGGTGATTGATAAGACCATCACCTCGTACACCCGTGAGTCAGGTGTGCGCAACCTAGAACGGGAACTTGGTTCTATCTGTCGCCACAAGGCTGTTCAATATGCCGACGCCGGGGATGCCGACCGCCTAAGCGATTATAACCCTGTTGTATCAGTCGACGATCTGGAGGATATCCTGGGAATCGAGCGATTCGAGGAAGAGATCGCCGAGAAACACGGTCGTCCCGGTGTGGTCACAGGCCTTGTCGCCTACTCTACCGGTGGCCAGGGCAGCATCCTGTTCATCGAGGTGGCAGACATGCCCGGCAACGGACGCGTCCAGCTAACCGGTAAGCTGGGTGACGTGCTCAAGGAATCTGTCGAGGTAGCCCTGACATGGGTGAAGGCACACTCCTTCGAGCTCGGTCTTACCCACGACCCCAGTGAAGATATTATGAAGAGCCGTAGCCTGCACGTCCACTGCCCCTCCGGTGCTATCCCTAAGGATGGTCCCTCTGCTGGTCTTGCCCACACTATTGCCTTGATTTCCTTGTTCAGCAACAAGCCCGTCCCACCACAGATCGCCATGACGGGTGAGGTCTCCCTTCGCGGCCGGGTCATGCCCGTCGGCGGTATCAAGGAGAAGCTGATTGGTGCTTTGCGTGCGGGCGTCAAGACCGTGCTGTTGCCGGACCACAACCGCAAGGACGTCAAAGATGTCCCACAGGAAGTCAAGGATGGTCTGGAAATCATCTATGTTAAGTATGTCATCTCCTCCCAACCTTAGTTTAGTTCAACTGCTAACAATTGTTCACAGGCACATTTGGGAAGGGCTTCGCCAGGTCTGGCCCGATGCCCAGTGGCCGGGCCAACACCAGATGAACTTTGTCGAGAGCCGACTGTAAACCGTTCTCAGCACTATAACTTCAAGGCGCTTTGCCTCCCTCTCTTCCCATCTGTTGCCCAGCAGTTTGGGACCCCCACCCTCGTTTTTGCATAGCGTATAATAGCCCCAGGCCCTAGTGACTTGTATTTAATCAGCTTGTCTTTCATGATGCGTTCATGCCAGTCAATATTTCGTGTCTATATCACTCAACATACCGTGTTCAATTCTACCAACATAAAATTTACAAAATAAGTTTTTTTATCTTAAAGATTCATGTAAACCTTAACCAGAACAGAAAAGATGATACGCCATATTCAAGATGTATACAATCTACCCCAAGAGTATAATACACAGATCCAGCCAAACTAACATGGACCAGAAGATAGAGCAAGAAACACCAATTTTCCCCAATGGAGGGAGGAAAAAGAAAAACCATTCAGAACAATGCAAGGAATCCCATCAAACCCGATTACCGCGCTCCGTGCTTCCGCCCCTTCGCAAACCAAGCCGGCAGCGTAGAAGCAGGGACGAACCCGCCATTCTTAGCCGCCTGGTGTGGCTCCAAGCCAAGAGCCTTCCAGGTCGGTCTCCAAGTCTCCTTCTTCTCGAGCAACGCCTTGGCCTGCTCCTTGTAAGCCTCGCGCAACTCGCGATCGGGCTGTTCACCCTTGTTCGGCTTGGGGTTCTCCTTTTCTTGTAGGTCGATCTGGAACTTCTCGGCCTTTGACCAGCTTTCATGCTCCCAGCTATTGATGGAAATAGGTTAGTTATAATGTTCAGTTTGGTACGAGTGCCCGTGTAGTGTTGGAATATAGACAGAGGTAGATAAAGGAATTGGAGCTAAAAAGGATGAGAAGTTTGAGGGTGGGCATCACATACGGGGTCAGATCTTTCGGTTCCTGGGGGTACGCGAAGGGTTCCTTCAATTCAACGGTCATGCGCTTCTGCGACTTAGGTCGGCGCCACGGGCCGAAACCCTTGTTATCGCGAGAGATTCGTGTGATCGGTTGTGCCTGGACGTAACTGCGGATGCTGAGGGTTCCGACTCCATACAAGTGCCATAGGTAGCTGCGGAGATCGAACTTGTTGAAGTTGAGGGGGACGCGGAATTGAGCATATCGGGGGGTGAGGTTGGGGGTTCGGACGAGAGCGACGCGGAATTCAGGGCTAATGAGGCGGGGAATTAGCTGTGATACTTTTTGTTTTATGGCACATGTCCAATTGAGCCGGTCAGGTCTGCTGAGGCGTTGTTTTGGTCGAGCGGAGTTCGGGTTCTTGGAAATTTTGGGCAACGTACAGGTACACGGGCTTGCCGACGACGCTGGGCCATTTGGTTTTGGGGGGTTGCTGGACCCCAGCCTGGTTTTGCAGGCGGCGAAGGGCTTTCGCTTGAACACTGTTGAGACGCACCATCGTGTTGTTGAGTGGAGGAATCTGGGGGTTGGAGGTGCTTGCGGACCGCGCATCAAAACTGCGTTGGCCGATCTGGTCACATGACTTCAAAGTATACGCCAATAGTGAACAACACAAGACTTCAATATTTGGCGTTCAGTCAGACTAAAGATCGTTGCAATGTGTCTTTGGTATATTATTAGGTATATTTTTCATATTCCTTTCCTAAACGAAGAGTTTGGGTATACTATAAGACATCGATTGATCCCATTGATAGGAAATTTTGAAACCTATATTACATGCTTTATTCATCGTAAATAGTCATTAAAAAACGCCCAAGATCATGCCCTTTTATTGCTCCGCCGATCCCGAGACTCGAAGTTCTTCTAACCGCTTGGTGCTGTCATCGACATCTTCAGAGTCCTTGGTCACGTGGGCATCACTAGCCTCCTCGGCTTCAGATCCAGACTCTTCCTCATCCTCATCATCGTCGCTATCATTAGCCGTCTCTCCATCTCCTTTGACTCCCACGTCTACCATATAAGCCTCGAGCTCACGGGCCATCTTGCGTGAGAAACCTGAAGCTTCAACTTCGACATCCAGACGTTTGCCAGGGTTCTTGAGGAGCTTCTTTCTAGCCTCGGCGAAAGTAGGGCCCTTTGAGTCGCTCACAAAGTGGAACTTGCGCTTGAAGTAGCGCTTGATACATTCCACATCACGGTCGAAGTACATCTCAGCGTTAACGTGATCGACAGACAACATCTGAGGGAAATCAATGAGAACCGGGACCAGCCGGATATGCTCATCTTCCTCTTCCTCGGTAAGCTCTTTCCCCTTCATTTCTTCGTCCAGCTCTTCCTTGATAAGGATATTGAACTCGTTGAAATCACCGTGGATCAGACCATATCGTGCAAGATCCAAAATCATATTCATAAGCTCGGAGTATAGCCCAGCGGGGTTGGCAACTTTTGAGATTTGGCGCAGAGGGAAAGCATCGATTAGACTCATGACGATGGTGTGTCGGTTCTGGGCGATGGGCTCGGGGACGGAGAATCCATTCTCACGCAGAGCCTTCATGAAAGCGAACTCCTTCATTGCTGCCAATCGAGACATGTACATCCATGAGGCTGAGCTGCGGTGTCGTAGGTAGTCACGGTTTGTCTTGACTGTTCGGAATGAGATACGACCGAGACGGTGAATTTTCATAATGCGCTGCGCTCCGCTGCTTTCTGCCACCACGATGATGTCTGATTCCTTTCCCACGCCGATTTGGTTGCCAACCGAGTAAATGACCTTTGACTTTTGATGCGCGTTCAGCGCAAGATAATCCAATCCTCCGTATGCGAGTCGGTAGCCGTCATCTATACGTAGAATACTTGAATTAGTGATCGGAACAGATGCAAAAGTAGATGAAATCCATACACTTGGCATTCTTGACCTTTGCAATCAAGTTGATTTTCGCGAGGTTTGAGATTGCGCGGTTGACACCGCTGCCGCCCCGGAGGCCCGAAAGTTGAGAGATCAACGGCGTGGGAACGACCTCATGGTTTCGGCTGCCAGCTTCACACTAGGACAATTCACATGTTAGCCAATGAAGAATGCGCGACAGATTACCCCCCAAGAAAAAACATCGCGGGGTAAACTCAAGAGGAGGGGCCGATAAGTACCGCTGCAAGAACACGGAAATCCTCGGAGGTGAGGTAGCGAATAGCCTTAGCGTCGAGTTTCATGGTTGCGAGGGAGTGAAGTAGCTTTTCACCTTCTTTCGAAGGTCCCTAAATTGATTCGTTGAAGACCAAAACTTCAAGACGAGTTGGACCAGTCAACGATGCAGCGGAGGAAAAAAGTTGATAAGAACCTAGCCCTAAGCCCTATTTCCTATCCGGGATGGGAACCTTGATAGCTTCGCCTTTATTTGGATAGCATGATGCAATAATCACAACGTTCTGGCTGAATATCTATCAGAAGTAAATAAAAAGCAAAGGCCTAGTTCAAGATGAGTGTATCTCCTCGTACATTAGTACACCAGGCTCCACCAATCCACCGAGGTCCAGAATACGTAGTCTACTCATAGATCCAAGCAATTGGATTAGCGGCCAAACAGATATAAAAGTTGAAAAATAAATCCATGCTGTTCTTCATTCGTTCTGAATACATTAGATCCAACGATAACCCGACCACTATACGAGTCCCGCTGGTTGCGAGCAATGGATGTAAATCGGGGAATATCTAGTCTACCTTGCTTATTCGGGGCTTTCGTAGTCCGGGTTCTAGAAGATTGGTTAGTACTGGAAATTTGGATTTGAGATAAAAACACTTACTTTGCGCAAGATAACCAAGCCTTCGAGAGTGCTGCTCAGAGGGATGTACTGCTCATCCTCAAGCTCAGCTCTCTCACCGTGAGCCAGCAGGACTGGCGTGCTCTGGGTCTGCCATCCAGTGATGGTCTTCGGGCGACCCGCCTGGCCAACCACGTCCACAGCCTGACCGACACGGACATTGACGGTGAGTGGCTGAAGGTCCTCATCGAGGGTAATAAGGAAGCGGGGGAACATGGCGGTAATGAGGAAGTAGAGCAGGTAGTGGTGTTCAGCGAGGATGAATTGCTTCGCATCGATGAGTGATACAAGCACAGTCAGCAAACCCGCTGCTGAGACACGGGAAAGGACCTGTCGGTCGGTGTGGAAGGGATTAAGGGTCATGGTACCCTTACCCATGTGTAGGAGACCTTGGGCGATGCGAACCATGAATAGTGAGTTCTGGTCGCGGTGGTAGTAGCTGGCCAATTGGCGGAGAAGCTGTGCGATACGAGCATTGTTGGTACCAGCGCCACAGAGACCCATGGCGAAGATGGCATTAATGGCAACATCGTTGTCATTGTCATGACTGTACCGGGACAGTGTATCGTAAACCTTCATTTGTGGGTTACTGGGGCTGATCAAGCCCATAGCCAGGGGAACTGCCCGGCGAATGTTGCTAGATCCGTAGTGCATGAGGTGACCGAACTGGCGGAGAATCATATCCTGCCCAACATCCTCGCCCATAGCAATGAGAGACAGACCGAGAACAGCATACGACTGAACAAGCTCATCGCCCTTGTTCTCCTCCTTCTCTTCAATGATGTCATTGCAGATGTGGAGAAGCTCTTGTAGCTTGAGCACCGTACCAGTGCCTGCCCAAGCGCATACTGAGGCAAGGACTGATGTGGGCTTAGCCATGGGGTGGTCAACTGCCTTGAGGATGTCGAGGATGACATCAACCTCCTCCTGGCGGCCGAAGTACAGAAGTGCCAGACCAAGGGCCATGAACCTTGTCCACTTGTCCTTGAGCTGCTTCTGACGCTCCTCATCCATCAAGGTCGTTGCGATTGCCTCACTAACCTGGTGGTTTGATGAACCAACGAAGATGAGACCCAGGGAAACTGCTGCCATGGCAGACAGCTGCATATCGAGTGAGGCATCCTCCACAATCGGAAGGAGAACCTCAAGCAGTTCTTCCTTGTTGGAACCGGCATATGCTAGACCAAGACCCATGATGGATGCAACTCTCATCGGCACGTTCTTCGCCTCAAGGTTGTCAGGGTCACTCAAAAGGGCAAGGGCGGGGTCGGAGTCAAGTCGGACGCCGGAGTTCAGGATACCAATAGCGAGCAGTGCACCAGCCTTAACCTGGTCTTCTTGCGCGTAGGTGAACTTGTCGATCTTATCCAAACCATCCTCGACATCACGGTGTAGCAGCATACCCAGCGACGCAGTTGTGGAAAGCATGCCATCATCCTTGGTCTTCCACACCCACGGGCCCTTATCACCCTCCACTAGCATCATCTTATCATTACCAAAGCCGGCGTTAGCAAACGAGTTGACAAAGGCGCTGGCCAAGTTGTGTCGTGCCGAATCAAGATTGGTGAGACCAGCTCCGCGACTGCTCTCGAGATGTGTCTTGTAGATATCCTCCGGCATCTTGGGGTCCAGAATGTTAAGTTCCTTGCCCAGAGATTTGAAGTGCTTTGGAATGGAAGTGTTGTTGAGACAATCAGCCAAGGCCTCTCCCTCCTCATCCTCGGCCGGGAGGTCGAGCCAGATCTGCTGCCGGGCGACAAGGAAAGCCATCTGTTTCTTCAAAGACTTGTCGGTCGTGGCGTGGATGTCACTCTTGATGAGCTCAGTGTCGTTCAACCGGATAGCGAGCACGATCGCTTGCGAGAGTTTGTTGTAGCGGACATAGATCCCGTGGGCGGTTCGAAGGAATTGCTGATCTTCAGGGTAAGTGAGAAGATTGACCATGCTGACCATATACAAGCAGACTCGAGCGTATGTGTTCTCGTCGACGAATTGAGGGATATCTTCAATGATTTCCAGTTCGCTCATGAGATCAACCGCATCGGCCTCAGCATTATGACTCAGGAAATAGGGCACCAGCGACAATGCAAGGTCCACTAGATCCTGGGTATCCTGGTCTGCGTTCAAACGGTTCTGATATTCCTGTCCGATTTCCAGTGCGAGATGTCGGACATACTCATGACCCCAGGAGCAAAGGTCCTCCGACTTGGCCAACAGGCGGTATTTGATAGTCTCTAGCTTCTCTTCGTCTCCGTAAGTCATTCCAAGCACGGACAGCATATCAGCCAACGAGTTCTAGAAAAGAATGATATCATTAGATCGTGACAAAACGATGGAAGCACTGCAGAACCAACCTGTACGGGACCTGCGACCCATTTCTCGTATAGCCCTGCCAGGTCATCATAATGCGGTCGGAGGAACTTGAGAGGCTTAGGAACAGCTGTCATGGAGGATGTAGAAGTCTTGATAAAGTTCTTGATTGCGTCCAAAGCAGGCCCATAGAGCGAGGTATCGGGTTCCTATTGAGAGCAAAGATGATGATTAACGTCATTGTGCTATGCGCACGGGACAGGAGAGTGACTGTACCTTTAACCGCTCAACGAGCATCTCAAGTTCGCTCTTCAATTGCTGGTCTTCTTCGCTGAGTTCCTCTGTAGAGAATTTCCGTCAGCATGTTGCTTTGAGTGCCACCGTGGTTCCTTGAGAGAAACCACATGCTCCATTGCGAGACGCCTTATCGCAACATACCATCTTCAGCTGCCTCGTCTTTCTTCTTTTCCTCTTCTGGCTTCTCGCCATTTTCGGCGTTCTTGCCATTCAACTCGCGAATATCATCAACCTTGCCCTTGCCCTTGTCGGCGGAGGTTGGCCGTTCGCCCTCGTTGGCCATTTCTGATGGTAGCTGGGGACCAAGTCGGGGGGAAATCGAAGCGGCGTGGGAGAGGTCGGTATCAAGCAGATAAGTAGAAGATAGTGTTACAAAGCAGAAATAGATGAAATTCTGCAAGTAAAGTGTAATGCAAGTGGATTGTAAGCTGGTGATGGAGAAGCAGAGCTCGGTCTGGTGCAGCTCCGGAATTAGATTACATAAGATGCCAAGCCCTGCGGAAGGCCCTCGTCATTGTTTTGGATTTGCAATGCTACGACTTCAATTCTATGACTCGAACCCTTATGACTCTAGTTTATGAGGGAGATAATGACTTGATGGTGTTTTAAAATTCAAATTTGATTTTTACATCCCTGTTTATATATAAAAAATTTCCATGTACATTTTATGCTTCCTACTACCTTCGTATACATCTACAAACAGATCTGTATGTTCTTACATATGTCGCGCCTAATATCATATTGGACCAAATAGACCAGAGTATTAAAGTATTACGTCGCCAAGAATACACGCCGCGTGAGCAGCCGACTATTTATGTACCCTGAATTTGGTAAACATGCTGATGAAATGACAACTCAGATCCTGGAGATTTCGCCGGGAATTCATTTTTAAATGCAAAATAATGGGTCTGTCAAGGGCTCATCAATCTTGCCATCCTTTATACATCCTCCGTAATGAGTTCGAAACTGCTTGGCATATTCTTCCGTTTGTTTGGTGTATACCGCGGCCGCCAATTCCTCTCCGTCATATGAAAGCAGAGGCAAAGCATCAAGATCGGGAAGACCTGAAGAGAACTGCTCAAGCAGTGGCATGATAGTTGATGCACGGCTCAGTGGCTTTTCAATAGACCCCAAGCCGGTGGAAACCCCACCTGTAACCGGCTGAATAGGATCATGAATGACTTGAGTGCTTTCTTTGCTCGGAGTTGCCGGATTGTTGTCCTCGAATTCTTCTGGGGGCTGGTATAGCTCGTTGTGCACTGTGGCAATCGAAGAAGATTTGATGCCTGGGAATGATGGGTATAGGAGATAACATCCTTTGGCACGGATCATCTCGAGCATATGTTCCATAAAGGCCGGATATTTCTCGGATATCAACTTTGTTTGGGGGGCCGCCGCGGATTGTGGAGTCGACAGGCGCTTAGCCATGAAGGAATGGAATTCCGCCCATGCATCACCAAAATACAAAGCTGCATTACTATTGGGGGCCTGCCAGAGGAACGAGGGAAGAAACTGTTCTTTGCCTTCAGCGGTTATGGGCGGCGGGGTGAAAGAATCACCATCAGCTGTGGGTTTAGATGATGGCAGTTCAAGTGAGATTCCGATCATGTTGGGAAATAGGTGTTTAGCTCGGGAAGACTGCTTGTAGTTCAGTACAGCAAACTTGAGGTAGTGATAGAACGACGGTGCGAGCTCGGTCTGTGGAGATAGCAGGAGCAAATGTGTGACCCCAGGGTCCCGTGGATAGAACGACTCCACGGTTCGAAGCGAGGATTCTACTGTATCCATATCATGCGGCTGAATGCGCCGCCGAATAGTAATTCGGCCAGAAAGCTGGGTCAACCCGCCCAAATGCTGTAGAAATCGAAGCAACTGCGAATCTACCCGCTGGGGGAGCTCTATTGTCAAGCTTGGGGCCGATCCTAAATAATCGGCTGCATCCAATGACTGCATAAGCCTGATCAAAGACCCAGAAGATTCGGAGGGGGCATGCACCACCATCTCGATTTGTACTCTATTCCACGCTATTGCACGTACAGTCAGAATTTGCGGACATGACATACCAAAGAGAGGGGGATAACTTACATCGAAGAGCTTCGCTATCTAGCGAGGCTATCCACATAAGATCTCTTGAAGCAGTGGAGAGAGTAACGTGAGGAATGCCATTTTCTCGTGAATAGGTCTCGGCCCCGTCCCCAAAAAAAGGAATCCTCCCAGCCCTGACCTTGTGTAATGAGAACCTCGGGGCTGATGTAGGTTTGTATGTTTTGCAACCCTCCTACTACAGACCGCCTCATACGGTCATCCGTAGATTTTAGTGCATAGTCCGGGCGAGCATCTGTCAGTTATCGCCAAGTCAGCAAAACGCGTTCGACAATCATAATCTGAATATCATACCGTGCCATGTCATCGGGCATTCACTATCTCTGATTCTGTTAACTTCCTTGATTCCTTCAATCGAAATTTCCTCCTTTCCCATCAGGGTGAAATGCACATAGTTCAGCCGCTGACCAGCCATTCGACAAGCTAAGGGCAAAAGATCCGACACACTATGGAGACTTGAGGCTGCAAACACAACTGCACGGCTAGGAGCTTTCTGCGAATACTTATAGCGAGGAAGAGAGCGGGTCAACTCGTAGAACTTGATCATCCCATCGTAAGCCTCCTCCTTTCGGTTCGATTCCGACACCTTGACTGGCGACAGATTGTCCAGCGGTACGGTGTCTGGCTTGGGAACAGCAGGTGAGTTATCTGAGCCTGACAATCTGGCAAGGTTTTCCTCTCGTAGCTTCGCAATCGTAGGGTCGAACCGATCTGGGGCGGGCTTCAGGTCCGTGGGCATGTGCCTGAAGAACTCGTAGACGAGCACAAGCGCAATGATAGCGAACAAGATTCGGCGAGGTCGAGGTATTGCTCGGTGCTGCCGAGGTAGGAAGCGCGATTGATCAGATGGGCGATGGTCGTCATCTTTCTTGCCCATCTCTTCATCAGCCCGAAGGGGCATCTTTGCACGGCTCATGATATGTGCGCGGAATGATTAAGGGAAAGCTCTGCGAGCTCCTTAGTTCTCTTTATGACATCGAAGCAAAAAATGGGTATAGAGAACAAGTGCGATCGAATTGTTGCATATTCATCGCGAGAGGGCGAATGCAACGGAGCAAATGATCTCCACAAACAATGACGCCTGGGTTCTCTTATCGCCTTATCGGGGGGTCTTCGCCTTTTCTCCAACTACGCGCACTTTGCGATCCATTTCTTCACCGAGCACCTTCCAGATATCTGAAAATCATGATGGAAGAGGATATGAATATTGAGCCTATCGATCAACGCGGCACCAAGCGCGCAGCAGAGGAAGATGAGCCTCTGGAACCCCCTAAACCAAAGAAAATCAAGGTAAGGTAACGCGTGCACATGAATCCCGTCGTATACTATCACATAGAACCAAAACTAAATTACATACAGGCCTTGGATCCCGATGTCGTAAATAAAATTGCTGCTGGAGAGATTATCGTGGCTCCAATGCACGCACTGAAGGAGCTCATCGAAAACGCCGTCGATGCTGGCTCCACGTCAATTGAAGTCCTGATCAAGGAAGGTGGCCTGAAGCTTCTCCAGATTACTGATAATGGCCATGGTATTGATGTAAGTTATTTTTTGATATTACAGCAGCCGTCTCTGACACTATCTAGCGAGATGATCTCCCTATCCTCTGCGAGAGGTTTACTACATCTAAGCTCAAAGAGTTTGAGGACCTAACCTCCATTGGAACATACGGATTCCGCGGTGAAGCTCTAGCTAGTATCAGTCACATCGCACATCTGACGGTTACGACGAAAACTGCTGGATCTAGCTGCGCCTGGCGAGCACATTACGGAGATGGCAAGTTGATACCGGCAAAGCCAGGCCAGAGTTCTGCACCCAAGGCAACGGCTGGCCGAGGAGGAACTCAAATCACCGTAAGTTAAACACATGATCATACGGCATGCTTTCAAGTTAACAAAGCCCAAGGTCGAGGATCTCTTCTACAATGTCCCCACTCGACGGAGAGCTTTCCGTTCGGCAAGCGAAGAATATGCCAAAATTCTCGATGTCGTCGGCCGGTACGCAGTGCATTGCTCAGGGGTCGCTTTCTCATGCCGCAAACACGGAGACTCCGGCGTGAGCATCTCGACTCCAGTCAGCGCAAATACTGTCGACCGGATCCGCCAGATTCACGGCAGTGCCGTGGCGAACGAGGTTGTTGAATTCAAAACGGAAGATACAAAGCTCGGATTTCGCGCATCCGGGTTCGCTACCAACGCCAACTATCATGTCAAGAAGACAGTGCTTCTTCTATTCATTAACCACCGCGCAGTGGAGTCAACTGCTGTTAAGCGTGCAGTTGAACAGACTTACTCTGCCTTTTTGCCCAAGGGCGGCCACCCTTTCGTCTATCTTGATCTCGAGATCGAGCCTAGCCGCGTCGACGTCAATGTACACCCAACAAAGCGTGAAGTGAATTTCTTAAATGAAGACGAGATCATCGAGCTTGTTTGCACTGAAATCCGATCCAAGCTGGCTGAGGTGGACTCGAGTCGCACATTCCTAACACAAAGTCTCCTACCTGGCGTACAGACCATCGAGTCCCTACAACACGATCAAGGCACTCCAGCCCACGAGCGAACAGGAGAGGCAACAAAAGCCGGAGCAACACCCAAAACACCCGCAACGACAAAGAAACCCTACGAAAACAACCTCATCCGAACCGATTCCAAAGTCCGCAAAATCACAGCAATGCTAGGCCCGGCCACAGCTTCACCTCGCGACCCATCTAACCCAGACGCCCCCACAGAAACCGAACCCCCAACAAAATCAATCCTAGACAACGGCCTTGAATACGAAACAACCGATCGCCAACCCCTAAAGATCGCCCTCTCATCCATCAAGAACCTCCGCGCCTCCGTCCGCTCCGAAATGCACAACACACTAACAGAGATGTTCGCATCGCACACCTACGTCGGACTAGTCGACGAACGACGCCGACTTGCAGCAATTCAATCAGGCGTGAAACTATACCTAATCGACTACGGACTGGCCTGCCACGAATTCTTCTACCAAGTCGGCCTAACCGACTTCGGCAACTTCGGGGTAATCCGACTCGAGCCAGCGCCGAAGTTGGTAGATCTACTGAAAATCGCCGCAGAATCAGAACGGCAAGAGCACTCCGACTCCAGCGGGGAAGAAGCGGATTCTATCTTCGCCAATGCACCGGAGATGATAGCACGCACGCTCGTTGAGCGTCGCGAGATGCTGAATGAGTACTTTTCGCTGCAGATCAGCCCCGACGGAGACTTGCTTGCCATCCCGCTGTTGTTGAAGGGGTATCTGCCGGCGCTGGCGAAACTGCCTCGTTTCCTACTGAGGCTTGGGCCTTATGTGGACTGGAATAGTGAGGAGGGTTGTTTCCGTACGTTTTTGCGTGAATTGGCTACTTTTTACACGCCTGAGCAACTGCCGGTTCTTTCGCAGGCTGCTCAGGATGCGTCGGGGGAGTCGGCTACGCAGGGTCCGGTTGTAGCCGATGACTCTGGGGTCGAGGACGAAGATGCTTTTGTTAGGGCCCGTCGTGCGCAGATGGTTCGCATGTTGGAGTATGCTGTTTTCCCGGCTCTGCGCGCACGGCTGGTTGCCACGTCACGATTGCTGCGGGGTGTGGTTGAGGTTGCAGATTTGAAGGGGCTGTATCGGGTGTTTGAGCGCTGTTGAGTTGAGGGTATCGTAAGATCATACAGTTGTATTATACCGAGTGATATTTATGAATAATGAATGAAGATCTGTCTGCTTTTCGGCGGGGACTTTTAAAGGCATGCATTGGTGATCCGAGATCTGGTTCGTTTCCGGATTCCACGCTTGGGTCGATATTCACGTAAATATTACAAGGGATCTTTAATCGAATCGAAAATGTGCGAAGCTCAAATGAGACGAATAACATTAAAAAGATCAGCGGAGACGCCTTTGATCGCCGAGCTTGTAACAACGCCATATCCGCGCCAACCCTAGATAAAACATAACCCAAATCCTTATAGAGGGAAGGGACTGAGAGAAGAGAAAAGAGCCGCGACAGAAAGATAAAAACAAGACTGCAAAAGAATAACAAGTCAAATGGATATGCATGTTGAGAAATAAGTATCTTCTCGAAAGCTCCAGTTCAAACTTGCAGCGTGGCATGAAGACATAACCCCTGGACAGGGTGAGGTGTATCATGAGAAAATGCTGATAAATGATGTGGGCTGAAATAACAGTGCAAATCCTGGGTTGCTGAATGAAACAGCAACAAAAGAACAAAAGCTGAAAATTGAAAATCGAAAACAGAAAGACAGAATAGGGCGAAATCAAGAGGTAAAATCAACAAGATGAGCTGGCTGAGAAGAAACAGATTATCGGATCAAACAGAGACAGCAGAAAGTCATTGCATCGTGGATGGCGAATGCAATATTTCCCCAATATTTCCCATGCCCTGAGGTCTTCAGAACGCCGAGCGCCCAAGATATCATCCCTTGTTCGTAGAAATCGTGTAAAGTCATTGTATCGTAGTGTGTAGTATCTTGCATGGATGAAGCGAGAGAAACACGAATTAAGAAGAAAATAGGTTTGGTGTTCGGCGCAGTGTGAACCTAAATGTTGACCCGCAGGCAGTCGGTAGAGAAGTGATGTGAAATGGTGTAGCGTGTGCTTGCAGCGGGAATGGCCATTTCGTAATATCCAGTGAGCCGTCCTTCTAATCCTGATCGTGTGGATTTGGGTCGGGCTCAAAGCCCGAGGCTACTCTTAGTTCCTCGAATAGGGTTTGTTGAGCAGAGCTATCTCACGCGCAACAGTGTCCCATTCAAGCTCTCGCTTGATGGGCTGGCCTCGCTTTTTCATCTGATGCTCCTCCCATTGGAGAAGCTCATAGCTGTGGGAAAATGTTAGCAAATTTTCCTTATTGAGTGTGGGGGTAGAAGAAAACAAAGACTTACACAAAGCGAAGATGAGGTTGGATGATGACGTTGAGTCGCCTTGCGCGGACAAAGCAGCTATCATGAATTAGCATCGTCGGCCCAGCTAAACGACCAGACTGAAAATCAACTTACTATGCACGCGGGAAAGAGAGATTTTTGGACGCCATGACTTCAGCGATACAAATACTTGCGGATCTAGAAACACCGACTCGACAATGAACCAATGTGGCCGTGCCGTGGCGCTTTCCTTGTTCTATACATAAATTAGCAGATGGAAACCACGATGAAGTAACAAATTCGGAGGACTTACCGATGAACTCCAAACAACGACCGTACTCCTGACACAAAGGATCAATGCCATTGTCTTGGACATTGTCGATGTACATCAAATTATCAGGTCCCCAGTTGGCGCGGTCCGTATCTGTCCAATTTACAGGCTCGCCAATACTAAGCACACGCTTGATCCCGAGCTCCCACAAAAGTTCCGGGTTGTTCGCGTGATTCAGGTTGCCTAGATATAGATATGGCAGGACACGGCTGGGGAAGGAGCCGTCCATGTTGTGAAACCAATGGGGATCTCCGATTTCCGAGAGATCCGTCGACTGAGTCGCGGGACTTTCCTGCAAGAGGCGTCCTTGAATGTGGGATAGGAAAGCCACGTCTGTCGGATAGGCAAAGAAGTTGCGTTTCTTATCGCAATGCATCCGGAGCCAAGCTTCATGGGCAGGCACGCCTTCTGCAAACATAAAGTACGCCACTGCCAACAGCGAGCTCTCGGTGTAACCGTCCGCACAGTGGATGAGAATCTTGCGGGGTTTCCCACTCGATTTCGTCATTGCGACGTCTCCGTCAGTTTCGAGCTCTTCCGATGAAGTTTCTGGGTGTGCGAGATAGTAGATCCATCTGATGGTGTTGACAATGTCCTCAACCTCTCGAGTGTTCCCCGATGGAAGCACAAGAGATCCCGATGAAGGGAACTCCAAGCGCTGTGGACCACTCTCTATCTGTTTGTCGAGCATGGCGAGGAACCGTGGACCAGGGATGTTGGCCATATCGCATGTTTCGATCAACAGGTCATAGCCCTCTTCCTTTGGTGACTCAAGAGTTCCAGTATGGAAGTAGTCCGGGGTACACCCGAGCCAAACATTGGACGAAATCTCGGACGCCCGGGACATCGTTGACATTTCCAGTCGCTCCCATTGGACTATCAATTTGTTAGCATAAATTTTGAGCGTGCCAAGGTTCGTTTGAAGTTACCGAAATCCATAGTTTGGCCTGTCGGGTGACCGTTTGCATCGATGGCAATGATCTCTGGGTGTTTCTCCGCAATATTGGAAAATTTATCTGGGGAAGTATATCAATTGACGGTCCATGAATGCGGGGAATAAGGTAGAATAACGAACCGGCAAGAATGAAGGTGTTGTATGTCGGTCGCTCCTCCAGGGGATCCATTTTCGTTCGCCATAGCCGCTGCGCCTTGGCAAACTGATTGGCTAGCTCAACAAGTCCGCTATGACTATCATCATCTTCAGCATAAATAACAATATCCGACATCGCAGCCAGCTTGGCAGTTTGTATTTGGAAATTGCGGACGGAGAACCCCTCGGGAGGATCGGCCATCAAGAAGTGGGACGAAGGTGCCAGCACCTCATGGGCGCTTACTGCGCCCTTGATGCGTGACTTGCTCAAGTCATCTCCAAGCTTTACCACCGTGAGGCCTCGCCAGCATTTTGGAGTGTGACGAGCATGGCGCTTGCGACTTGAAAAGAACCCTAACTGCAAATGGTTGTCTCGATGCAGTCCATGGAGCCAAGGAAACATCAAAGATGCGTCGGGTAAAGGTTGCGATGCTTGATGGGCGATTGCAGCTGCCAATTTGGCTCCGTCGATAGCATACACGGCGGGGGATGACGGTCGTCCAATGCGCATCTTCTCATCTGGAGGAGACAATAGCGAGGAAGGCTGCTCGCTGGGCTGGGACACGGAGGTAGGCTGGGATGTTGGCATAGGGCCGGTGGGGCATACTGGAATATGTCTGTTCGGGATAGGACTTGATCGTCGGGGTACAGTCAAGGCTGAGGGAATAGGAGAGGGAGGAGGGGTCGTGTGGTGCAGCGCCTGCTGCTGAACTAGCACAGTGGCCATGACGGCTAAGACGCGTTGGTTGAAAGGTGGGTGTAATATTGAGATGAGATGAAAATGGTAATGTCACTTGCAATTGCGACACTTTTGAGAGTAGAATCACAAGACTATTACATCCTTTGTAGTCGAGATGTGGTGAAGAGTGCCGAAAGCAATGGCAATCTGACTCGCGAGTGATCGCCAGTACAACTATGCGGCAGTTGTTAGCAGAATTTCATTAAGCGCGTCACAAGAGTGGGCCAGTGTAATGAACTTGGAACAGTTGCGAAGCATAGAAAGTAAATAGGGAGGATCCGAAGTCCAAAGGGGGAGGGGGGGGGGTTATACAATACCAGAGATAAGGCAAGGGGTGAAGAATGAAAAGATAAAGTCAAGTTAGGAGGGAGAGATTAAGATAAAACAAATGCATCAAAGGTAGAATGACAAGGAGAGAAAAGAGAAGTGAAGTGGAGAGCAATTGAAGGAGGGGGGGAAGATAATGTGGGACAAGATCTGACAACGAGTGTACATGTACATTGTACATTATGTACCCAAGTTGAATTCTATTGTTTATACATTTGGTAACATTACATGTATAGCATTTTACTGGCAGTTTACTTTGTACTGATATATCGTCTCATCATCATCACTTACTATCATCGTCATGGTCCCCACGATGGTGCCCCCCCCCCCCTAATTCTATCTTGTATCCACACGCTCCACCGCGGGTCTGGATATTATCCGCCTATTGTATAATTTGATGTATGATTTTTACATACACATTCTGAATGGCATTTCCCCCCTTAAGGACAGGGATTCTGGCCACTTTCCTATCGGGTTTATCTTCCCCTAAAAGCCTACTGGGCCTATAAAAAAAAACGCGACCACGGGCAGATAATATTTGATGTGGCCAATCATTCAATAGGGCAGGCACCGATGACGACGAGATTCCCTGATATCGTTCTCGGCCCAGTTTCAGTTGTCTGTGCGTCTGGGGAGGGGCTTTACTGAGGCCATTGTCCAATTCTCCTTGGTTGATGCCTCAAATCCCAGTAATTCGGGGGAACAAAGAACTTTATCACCCCGCTCGAGAGTGTATCAGGATCCACATTGGATGAGAAGGTCCTGCCAGCCAGAGGTCGAGCCATTTCGTGTCCATGGAAACATAAAAAGTCAATTTATCAATCAAGAAAGGGAATCCACGGGTGGAGGATATCTCATAACGTCTACCTATCTTAGTTTTGGTTTGATAGGTCAGGAAGGTATTTCCCGTACCGATGAAATCTACCTAGGTACTCCGTAGGTAAGATATATATATATATCACTAACAAATCTCGATTTTCAACACTCTGAAACTTATGTTTGTTTCAGCAATGAAAAAAAAAAAAAAAAAAAAAAAACCAAATCAATCCACATACTCCCGCTTCGAGACATCGCATAAAAGTACATATTCAATGTATCCTGTACAGGGTTGGGACTAACCCCGGATCGCCACTGCGATCCACTCGAGGTGGGGGGGGGGGGGGACATCAAAACGTTGGATATAGTAACATGCCCAATAGTAAACAGATGCCTAATCCCGTCAACAGCTAGTCCCGAAGTAGCACAATTGATCTTGTGATAATCATGTCTTAATGCAGATGCCCAAGAGTTAGAATCCGGCGCCTAACACCATCACGCCAGTGCCTAACCACAAGCCTATGTCTCTATATGTAGGCAGGTATACCCAGGTCACGAAGATTTAAGGTGGCACGACAGGAATTTGGTCGTCTTATCTTTTCCCTCGGTATCGCTTGACATTTCAACCACACTGTACCTCGGGAGAACCCTTCCGTGTCAACCCTCATTGGCCCATCTCCTGCAATTCCCAAGCCAACAGTCAGACAAAAGTGGGCTGTGTCAGGCGGAACGCTGACTTGAACGATCGGGCAACTTTCTGCAGATCTTACCTTGATTCCCACCAGGTCCGCAGATCTCCGCTATCCTAGACATCATGACTGGATATATACATCATTGAGTCAGGTTGGTAAAGACTGTGTCCACAAATTCTACTTGCCACTGGGTATAAACAAGGAGCACGCCCTGTATAACCAGCGGGATGGCATGGATATTACTGGTGTGTGCCTGGGGGAGACGCGATCAAGTCGGCGCCGGCATTCGGGTATACGGATACTCCGCACGCCAGTCGGAACGTGCAGGAACTGCACAGCATCGGGTGGAAACGAAATAGGCTGTTCCTTGTCTTGGATTTGACACAGCACGTTGCCTGTCACAGGCCCAGTTAGGATATCTAGCTTACATGGCTGTTTGCTACCCAACTGGCGGGTTCATTTCACATAGTGGAGCCACATGGTGATCGAGTCTGGGTCTGGACAGGGATTTATGCATATTGGCTGTGGCCTGAACCATCCATGGACATTCTTCATGTGTTTGATAACTTGGACATACATGTAGTATTGGCCTGTTCAGGGAAATTTGGCGGCTGAAAGCATAATTTCTTCAAGATATCTGTTTCCTCAATTGGGCATGAACAACGACCTAATGAGGGTTGTTTCAGTGGTCCATACGCAAGGGACTCTGTCGTGTGAGGCGGGTAGCTGCCGTACCTTGTTTTCCTCGCGCTTGCGAGGTATTCCTTCCAAGTTCGGCACACGGGTCTAGATTGAAAATTTCGAGAACTGTCCAGTCCCCATTCGTGACGCTCGGCAAATTTGATCTATATATGCCCAGGCAACTCGGCCGATCCTTACATTTCCCCAGGCACTAGGCTGCGGGTGTTGAAATATTGGGCTTTGGTGACACTTTCTGTGTGAGCAATGTGGCCGGTGAGCTATGGACTCACTTTGTGACTGATATGACTGACTGGCTGTGACTGCATTATCCAGTTAAACTGGCGGAAGTACCTCACATGTGTTAACCAAAATTAACGTTATCAAGCTTCTTTATTTCTTCATTGGGCAGCCAGTTACCACACACCGAGGAATCCCAATACGACAAAGGCCTATCTCATTATAGGGTTTCAATCACCATTTATATATCCCCCATGGCCGACTTACCACACCTAGGATATGTATTGAGCTTGGGGAGAGTCCACCCGATGGGATTTGCCCTAGTTGCTGTAATATTTCTGCTATAGCACATATGTGCAACTCGTGTGCAGAATTTATGATAGACAGCTATTGCTTTGAGTTGACAAAACAACAAAATGGGTGGGGCTTAAGATCATAGTAGACGATCTCCTACGTCATTTATGTTGGGGAGGTGAGGATACTTATAGAAGCAAGGAGTCAGCCAAAGTACACACACCTCAAGCAACTCTCAAAGCTTCATGAGAATGATATACCCCTTATTATCATCCTAATCAATCCTTGCGTGAAAACTCGCCAAAACCAGCTACCTAGGTAGAGAGTGAAGTAGAGGAAAACGAACAGGCGATTGTTGATAAGAGAAATCCGTAGGCGGTGGGTAATCAAGGTGTGGCCCAAGCGCAAACCTCTCGCTTGCGACGACCAAAGACTTCGCGGATATCATATCCTTTCTTCTCCACATCCTCGCCTCTGAAGCATATCGCTTTGTTCTAAGTCCAAGACATGTTACGCAGTGGCCAGTGACAGCCAAAGAGTTGCTGGTTCGGCTCCCTCTCAATCTCGCCCTAAGCGGGGTATCTCCGACCTCCGAGAGTTGCCTTGTATCAATCTCATTGATTTCATTTACAACCCTGAACCTTTCCAAAAATGGCCATGAATTTCGTGACATTTAACCAGGACTATAGCTACCTGGCTGTGGGTGAGTCTCTCGCTGGGACTGTTTCTTTCTGTTTTATCGTTGGACATCCACTGACCGCATTGATAGCAACATCTAAGGGGTTTCAGATCTTCACAACTGAACCCTTTGCCAAGAGCTATGAAGCTAAAGAGGGGAATATTGCTGTCATTGAGATGCTATTCTCAACCTCTCTTGTAGCCCTTATCTTATCACCCAGACGCTTGCAGATTCAAAACACCAAGGTACCTATTTCAAATCATTTGGATTCACACTTTATGCATATGCTGAACTAATATTTGGAATAGAGACAATGCACAATATGTGAATTGACATTTCCAACAACAGTTCTCGCCGTGAAACTGAACCGCAAGCGACTTGTTATTGTCCTAGAGGATCAGATATATCTTTATGATATCCAGACCATGAAGCTTCTATCCACCATCGATACTTCACCAAACCCTAACGGTACAGAGCTCTTGCGCCTGTTTTTCTTTTCTTCTTTTCAAGCAGTTTTATGCCCAGTTCTGACAAATCAACAGCAATATGTGCCCTTGCGCCATCTTCAGAGAATTGTTACATGGCATACCCTCTTCCGCAAAAAGCCCCTGCAGGTGCAAACACACCAGCGCATGCGCCCCCTGGAACAACACATGTGTCTCCTACGACCGGGGATGTTCTAATATTTGATGCCGTAAAGCTAGAAGCTATCAACGTCATCGAAGCCCATCGCTCTCCCCTGGCACTCATTGCGCTGAATAGCGATGGGACTTTACTTGCTACTGCCTCAGATAAAGGAACCATCATCCGCATTTTCTCAGTTCCAGATGGCCACAAGCTGTACCAGTTCCGACGTGGCTCCATGCCGTCACGAATCTACAGCATGTCTTTCAACACCACATCCACACTCTTATGTGTCTCTTCATCCACTGATACCGTCCACATCTTCAAGTTGGCACAGCAAGGACCATCGTCAGATGGATCTTCGTCGCATTCTCCTCCAGGTCGGGACCATGGATCTCCGCCAAATACCTATGGATATTCACCCGAGGAGGACGAGACGGGCGGCGATGCTGGCTCAGATTCTTCCTTGCGGAAACACAACGGCACTTTGATGGGGATCCTTCGCCGGACCTCTCAAAATGTCGGCGGTGCAGTTGCCGCCAGAATGGGGGGATATCTTCCCAAGGGAGTCAGTGAGATGTGGGAGCCAGCGCGTGACTTTGCTTGGATCAAATTGCCGCGGTCGAACCCCGGCCCTGGCGGGAACGCAGGCCCCGGCCCGTTGAGGAGCGTGGTTGCCATGAGTAGCAACACTCCTCAAGTCATGGTTGTCACTAGTGATGGCAACTTCTACGTGTTCAATATCGATCTATCGAAGGGCGGAGAAGGGACTTTGACGAAACAATACTCGTAAGTTTGAAAACCCTTTTCAAGCTAGACCGGCTAAGTTCAATGCTGACACTTATGCCACAGAGTTGTTGATTCAACCGATAGGCTGGGCTACACCGCGGAGTACTGAGATCCAAACTCATGGAAGACAAATCAAAGTATAAAGGGATAACTATGCTCTTAGCAATTCCTTGTTTTCCCAAGGCCTCTTTTCCATTGTTTCCGTGTTCGGCATTGGCCCTGACTGCCGCCTTTTGCCATGAATCACCCCTCTCCTTTTGAGCTTTTAGCGTCTCAATACTATCCCCCGGCGTTTTAGTTATCAGTTCTCATTTCGTACATGGTGTATTGGCGGGTCTGCTTCATTTCATGGCTGGCTATTTATCGTTATATCCACTGCTTCCTCTTGAATAGCTGCTTTAGCTTCTCATGAATTTCCTATTGGAAGCATTATATGCAGGACGATCCTAAAATATCGCAGGCTAGAGGGGGGATGTGTTAGATGAACCACGAGGCTCAAATTACCGAAACCCGATATGTGTAAGCGCGTATGTACATAGAAAAAAGCATTGCAACTGTGAGTTCAATAGTCTAAAAATTCCGGCGGAACTTCTGAGGAATATTGTCAACGACAACTTGGATCTGCTCCAGCTTTTCGAGGGCAATAGCAGCATCCTCCTCCTCGTCATGCTTGCGGAAATGCTCAATATCCTCGGGGTGGGTCAAGTCCTCCTCCGTAGTATCATCGCCGTGGTACTTCTCAAAGTGATGGATCTCATACTCATACTCAAGGTCACCATGGTGTCCAGGGCCGTAACCGAGATCGGGCAGCCGTTTACCCGCAGCGAGTCCTGCCAGCCAGTCTTCCCGGTCAATAAACCCAGTGTTTCCTGTGTCGAAGAGCTCAAATACTGCGCGGACGGCATCTTGCTTCTTGTCTTCACTGACAGCGGCATTTGATTCGTCGTTGAGGCCGTATGTCTTGCGGACTTCGTCTTGTGTCCATGTCCCTGAGGAATCGTAGTCGTGCAGGATGAAGAATGAGGTCGGGTCAAAGGATCCAATATGGTGTTCCTCTAGATATTACAAATTTAGCAACGTCAACTTCTCCATTGAAGCATCACCGCCGTGTCTTACCTATCATGTGTCTCGTGGCCCAATCATCTGAGGGAGCTTCGTCATTTGAATGCGAGCCATGGGCGTTGGCAAGTCCGCTCAACGCAAGTAGCCCGGCAGCGAAACCGAACAGTTTAGTGACCATTGTATATCGTAACAAAAGAGATTCGTTCAAGAAAACAAAAACAGCAGATAGACTTCCAGCTCTTGGACGTTCAATGGTGTCCAGGAGATATGGGGTCTTAGCTCGTTTGCAATGTTTGCACCGATCACCCGAGCATTTGCGGAATTGCAACCTTTTTTCCAAGGTTGCTCCATTGCATGTTACCCCATCTATTTCTATACCCCTACTCGCGACGGGGCTCCGGGAGGAGTCCAATTGATCATTAGTTTGCAATATTACCCTTTGGAACACATTGCGCGATAGCAATGCCCTGAGAATGCAGGGTTTGTGGTCCCGTGCTGTTTCGAAACAGTCATCCTGCCGCTGTGTCGGGTGTTTGAGCACTACTGCCAACGGGGTAACTTCGCGGGCAGCAACGTCTAGTAAGAGACGACTTCGAATTGGAAACTCAGTTACCGCACTTTACGGCAGCATTTTCGCCGCTGCTGCTATTGCCGATGCGAGCGTGAAGGATCGCCGCCGACATGATTGGGACGAAAAGATTGCCGCGGTCAAGGCCGAGGTGAGCGAGTTGGTGGATGAAGAGGAGCGAATTCTGGCGTCATTACAATCACGAAGAGAAACCCGAGGACTCAATCGCCTAATACAAGCGAGGGGATTCGGCACTGTTCCTCGCTTCCCTCCCGGAATCCAATCCCCAGGCAGCTTCAACAGAATAAGAGCCTTCCACACAGAACGAACACGGTTGAACGCGGTCGGGGTGCAGACGCTGGAAAATCAACCCGCCGAGGAGAACGAACACACAATTGATGAGCAGGATGAGAGCGAGATCTTCCTTCCACAGGAGACATTACCTAGCTGGGTTTTGGAGGATGATCTTCGTCTGAAGGCTATTCAGAAACTCGCTTTAAGGCAATTTGCTATTCGGATTTTGTTACGACCGGCTATCGCACACCGTTACTCGGGCGTCTCAATGAACTACGCAGCGGATTTCGAGACCCCCCAGGTAAACGTCGCGCAGCTCCTGGAGGAGCTGAATAATCTTCGCCATCGAATGAATACCCTGAAAACAAACAGACATGCCACATACAGTGACATCACGCAGGACTATGCCGCGAGTCAATTGGGCGAGATGCAAAGAGAGCGTGAGGCCCTTGATGCCGAACTCACCAACGACATCCACATCTACACGAGCCAGCAGATGTCTCTCCAGGAACTGCTTCTGCGGATATCCAACAACATCTTGAGCGCGAGGGACCCGGATCGACCAACAGCTTTCCGGCTCATGATTATGGCATTTGGCCAGACCCGGCAAAATGACCTCGTCGAGCTGCTTCTGCGGACATTATTGCCGAACCGGTTCTTCCTCAACCCTTCGCTTGTGATCACAATCATCACTTTCTTCAGAAAATCGAAAAATCTCAAGGATTTCGATTTGTTCCTGAAAATGCTTGGCGGAGAAGGCTACTCTGTCAACTTAGGGAGCAGGGGCGTTTATAAGCACCGGACGGTCAATGGCATGGATCTCATAGTTCCATCTTTAAATAGCAGCAATCCAGTCATCTATGCCGCCTTGATAGGCGCTGCCTTGCGTTTCGACCAGCCCGATCGGGCCGATGCTTGGCTCCAAGCTGCACGGGGCGGGGGTTTCTTTGATAGCTGGGAAACCCTGCTCACATATCTACGGTTCTACAGCCTCCGGCGGGACTGGGATAAGGGTGTGAACGTTTTGAAACGAGCCGTCACCTACCTTTTGTCATCAACAGACCATCGTCTTGATTCAGTCGAGAGATTGCTTGGGCGAATGGTCGGCCTGTGCGACTCCTGTGACCGGCTAGATGCATCAGATGCATTGGTTAGAGCCGCCGTGCACAGTGGCTTTGATCCAAGACTTTTATCACGACAGTCGGACTCGGGACCTTTTGTCCATGCTGATCCCAAGCGGTGGTCTAAGGCTGCTAAGCAAACACCAAAAGAGAACATCGACCGCCCCTTGTGGCAGAAGTGCTACGACTTTGGAAATACCTTCGGGGAATACCTGAGCCAAATTGAGGTGCCGGTAGAGGATACCTTCGCCCGACGCAATGCGAAACTGGCCGATCAGCATGCAGACAATGCTCTTTTCACAGCCCTTGGACGTGGCCGAACGCCTGCCTCCGGGCAGGGACAAACACCTGCTGGCAACACGGTAAATGAGGACATTTCCACGCTCAAGGGCGAGGTTGCCCAGCTCCGCGAACTTATCTATGAGCTTCGCAAACACCACATCTCAGACCCCTCCACGAAAGACGCCTCCATCACTTCCACCAGTGAAGAAACCCTCCCTCCATCCTCCGAAACCATCACACCTCTTAAGAACCCGCAACCCGCCACCCCTCCATCAACTCGCAATTTCACTAGAACTTCCACTAGGATCAGCCTTGCCAGATCCCAAACTTCATCTTCATCTCCACGGAAACCAAGTAAGCGAAATCGGCGGCGAGAAACCAGTGCAGATCAACCATCAGTTGAAAGCACAGCTCCCGTTGTTGAGCCCGCGTTATTCGCCAGCTGAGATGTCGATTCTCTTTGTCTTCCAATGCATGGACATTGACTGTCCGTCTCCGGACTGAAGACGGAGGAGAACTTTTTTGTATATTAAATGACTACATTTGTTTCCAATAGAGCATACACGAAGGCCTTGGGCAAGCAGCCCTGAATGTATTAACCAGCCCAAAGGCGTTGGCTGTGAATACAATTGATTTTTGGAAAAATATTTCATGGTTTCGTTCTTGTAGACCGGGCCTGAGCCTTTCGATTATATTGAATTTCGATAGTCTCAAATTTCGCATGTCTTGATAGACCGGTCGAAGGCAACGACCGAGGAGGTTTATCCGGAGAGTAAGTATGGTATGGCAGAGAAGAGGACGAAAGCAAAAGTTCTATTCAAAATATGGACATCGTGATGAGATGGAAGCAGTGCGACAAAAAAGCGTATCATGCGTAAATTTTAGGCTGAACAGAAACAAATGGTCTATCGCTTCTCGGCGCGCATCTTCTCCTTGCGAGCGAGACGATCAGCGGCCCGAGTAAGGGCAGAGCGGATGTCACCCTTGGGGAAGCTGTTGATATCGTAGTATGTAGGGGCGATATCCTGGAAAACAGTTAGTAAATTATATAGTGAGTATGAGAGAGGAATGGGGAACATACCAAGAGCCATTCTGGCTTAACCGCAGTAACAGTACGGATGTAGTTCTTGGTTGTGAGAACGAATTCGTTATACAAGACCCACTCGGCCTCGTGAGCCAAGACGGTGGAAGGGTGCAGGAGAACATTCTGGTTGTCCTTGATGGTAAGGTATTGGCTCTTGCCACCGGTGTCCTTCTTCGCGACTTGCATGAAGAAACCGGCGCAAAGGGCACGGCGGATGTTCTCGTAGTACTTCTTGTCCTCGAAGGAAGTAGACATCATCTCGAGATCCTGACGTTCCATGATGCGGAGCAGCTGGGAGCGGACGTTATCAGCGGACTGGAGAGCACGCTGGGAAAGGAAGTGGTCGTGGCACCACTGCTTGGGGTTTTCCTGGGCTTCATTGCTTCGGTATGCGTGGTAGACGTTCAGCATTGTCAAGTGGTCTCCGTCGGGGTGGGCAAACAGGTTCTTCATCTCGTCGGCACGCTTGCGCTGGGCAGGAGGACGAACAAAGACCTGGGGCACAGACAGGAGAGCGGTGATGGAAAGAATTTCATTAGAGCAGTAGAATTCGGGAGAGCTGATCAACATAACAGCAAGGGCAGGGTCGAGAGGGAAGTCGGAGGCCAGACGACCCAGCTGGGTGAGGTTTCCATCATCGTCCAGACAGGCCAAATAATTCAGTTCTTCCAATGCTCTCATCAGAGTCTCTGGCGCAGGCGGGTCCATCAAATCGAAGTGGACCAGATCATCAACACCAAGCTTCTTTAGTTCAAGAACCGTTGAGGACAAGTTTGACCGCAGGATCTCAGGGTAAGTCGACTCGATCAATTCCTTCTTGAATGCGCCCTCAGTGTAAAGGCGGAAACACTTTCCGGGACGTGTACGACCGGCACGACCAGCTCGCTGCTGCGCGGAGGCCTTGGAGATGGGGGAAACGAGGAGTGACTCGACACGAATGCGGGGGTTGTAAATCTTTTGCTTGGAGAATCCGGGATCCACAACGTACACGATACCGTCGATGGTAAGAGATGTTTCGGCGATGTTGGTCGACACGATGACCTTGCGCCCGGGGCGGCCGCCTGGGCGGCGTGGGGGTGGTGCAGGGTCGAAGATGCGCTGTTGCATGTGAGGAGGAAGACTACCGTACAAAGGATAGACCTTGATAGGACCAGCGTCTGCCTCACGGACCATCTCATCTCCCTCGAGCGCGATTTTCCGTGAAGCATCCTCAATCTCTTCTTCACCGGTCAAGAACAGAAGAATATCTCCCTCACCTTCGGTGGCGTGGATTTGAAGCACTGTCCGAACGGCGGCCTCAACGTAATCTTGCTCGGGCTCGGGGGTGTAGAAGATCTCGACAGGGTGGGTACGACCGGGGACTGCGAGAAGGGGTGCATCCATAAAGTAGCGCTGGAACTTTTGCGCATCCAGAGTAGCCGACATGATAATAATCTTCAAGTCAGGCCGACGCACCACAACTTCCTTCAAGAGACCCATCAGGATATCTGTTGCCATAGTTCTCTCGTGAGCCTCGTCAAGCATGATTGTGCTGTAACGCGACAGGTTGGGATCGTTCATAGCCTCGCGAAGAAGCATACCATCAGTCATGTACTTCATGATGGTCTTCGGGCCGGTCATATCTTCGAAACGAATACTGTAACCAACTTCCTCTCCAAGCTTGACATCCATCTCAGCGGCCACACGTTGGGCGACGGACATCGCAGCCACTCGTCGAGGCTGTGTACAAGCGACCATTTTGCCCTGAGTTTGGGGGAGATCATCGTAGAGGACGAATTGCGGGATCTGCGTAGTCTTTCCGGAACCAGTCTCACCAACGAACACAAGAATCTGGGATTGTTGGTAGAGTTGCAGAAACTCATCACTAAACAAAGTGGTCAGTAAATAATCTTTCTCCCAGAATGGCAGTCGGGCAGCACTCACCGTTGCGTGTGGACGGGCAGATCGCGACGGGTCTTCAGGATTGAGAAGTATTTGCTAGAAAAAGGTCGGCCAGTGAAAGGGTTGATATCGCCATCTTCGGCCTTTTTCGCCAGCGCTGCAGTTGTCTGGTGTCGCTTGAACTTGGCCAGGGCCGAGTTGTCGGAGGCATTGTTGTTCTCGTACATGTGCGCGAGGTAGGGGTTGTTCTTTGGGTCCCCAGCGTCCATCTTCTGGCGCTTCGCTCGCGCACCACCTTCGGAGTCAGATCGGTTATCAGCCATGGTGGAGGTGAAAGGGAAGAGAGTGTTGAAGGGCAAACTCGGCGGAGAGAAGAAGCTGAGATACCGAAGAAAAAAAATATGAGATAGGCAAGTCGGCCGAGCGCCACAGCTGCCTATCAGACTCACCGCCAGTCTATTCTGCCGCTCTCCACAAAGGGATCGATAATCTTCGAGCTTGTTGATGCCCTGTGTGTTTTTGTCTGGACTTCTCTGTGCCAGTTCGTCTGATGCACGTGGCTTCTTCAGATAGGACTGCCTGATACCAAGTTTATTAGCTCCTCCATTGCTCATAACAAGCTTTTATCTATATCCCTAGTTCCAGACCACCCCCACCATTGCGCCGGACTTCCCTGTCAACATGGAGAGCTATAATCCTTCAGAGGATCCAGGGCCAGCCTTCTGCATTGGGCACCATGAGCACAACCGACTGGTCACTGTGACCCCTCGGGTCATCCAAAACGTACATGAGAGTAATGTTCGTTCTTTCTCTCGACTAACATTCCCGTCATAAATGCTAACTTGATTTGATAGTATGACATGATGACTGTCCCCATCACGACTTCTCATTTCCACTCACGGGTTCTTGGCCTATTGTCGTCTTATTTGGTCGATCTGGAGTCCCCAACTTATGATGTTGTTGGAACCATGGCTACTACCCAGAACACCAGGCCTATGGTGGTTCCGCCGCTCTCGACGGCAGATTCGTATCTCACCCCGAATGATGCAACCAGTCAATTGGTCGGTGTGACCAGTAGCTGGATTGATCTATGCTCACCCGACCCGTTGATTGCGGACTTGTCCCGGCAAGTTTTGATGTTGGAAGTTGCCTATGCTGCGTTTTGCGGAATTGGATATCTTTTGATTCCAGGCCCCAAGTTGCACCACGGTATCTTGCACTCCGAGGGTGTCATCTACTATGCCCGTGCAATTCAAGATGCTTTAGACCTCGGCCCCTACATCCAATTCAACATTTGGCAGCAGATGGTTGACAACCCGGAGGTTGAAGTTGATACCATGGGCGACCTGGCCCCGCTTGCTCGGGCAGAATACCTGGTGCAAGATGAGGGAGAGCCACTCAAGGTTGATCCGTTTGGAAGCTGGGATGCTTGGGATTCAATTAGAAAGACCTGCAAATACCACCCAAGACTGTTCGTTGGTATGAGCTAGCCCCTCCTTTCAATGGCCCATCGCTATTGCCACAATGTTTTGAACCAAAGCTGATCTGAACCACAGCCCTTTCTCTACCGAAGCAACTGCCGTCTCTGTTTGTGCAATCCCGGTGGCATTCGGAACCAGTGCGTTTGCTGACGATTGATGGCTCGACATTCCTCAAGAACCAGAAAGGATACCCAGTCTTGTCCAAGTCCCACCAGGGCTTGATTGCGAAGATGATGCGTCTTCGAACTGCGCCGTGGATTATCCTGTGTGGCGTTGGTCCTATTCCTGGACTTGAAAATATCGAAGACCCTGATACCAACCAGGCTTCGCTATCTGGGTCTGACTACCCAAGTCTGTCGCAGGCTGGGAAGAAGCACTACGACCCCACTCCACACCTCTCATATATCCGCAACCTGCAGCAGCGTCAGCCCCCGCGGACAGCGATTGAGAGGTTCGGTGTGGGATACCAGGACTATTTGCAGGCACCCCTACAGCCCCTGACAGTCAACCTGGAGAGTATTACATATGAAGTATTTGAAAAGGACCCCATCAAATACGAGTGGTATGAGAAGGCGATCTGCAAGGCATTGAAAGACTGGGCCGATCAGAAGAAGGCCACGTCCCACCCGGACGGGAAAGTGATTCTCGCAGTTGTGGGAGCTGGTCGTGGCCCGCTAGTCACTCGCGCACTGAAGGCTAGCGCAGACGCTGGAGTGGAGATTGATCTCTGGGCCGTGGAGAAGAACCAGAACGCGTTTGTGTTGTTACAGCGACACAACGACACAATCTGGGATGGTAAGGTCACTCTGGTCCAGTCGGACATGCGAAGCTGGAAAGGACCTCTGGTCCGAAAACAGCGGACAGCAACTGCTGCGGGCCATGTGGGCGAATCCCTGGGCATTGAGAGCTCGTTACTCGACTCGCGGAAGGGCCAGCATGGGCCATCTGAAATTTTCGAACCTTGGGGTTCGGCTATGCGCCACACCCATGTTGATATCATTGTCTCGGAGCTATTAGGCTCCTTCGCGGACAATGAGCTTTCCCCAGAATGTCTGGATGGTGTGAACGACGTGATCAACCCCGTCCACGGCATTTCCATTCCAGCCTCATACTCGGCACATTTCACTCCGGTTTCCGCTCCCAAATTGCACGCCGATGTTGTGCACCAAACGGTGTCCAACCCGGCCGCCCCGGAGACCCCATACGTCGTGATGCTTCATGCTATTGATTTCCTCTCCACCATGGATACGCCTGCCAGTGGTGAAAGCTCCACCCCCAACAATGGAAACCGGGCATCCACCCCGTCGGCATCATTCTCTACTACTGAATTCCCTACTCCCTTTGTGCAGACCGCATGGTCTTTCTCTCACCCGAACCAATACATTCCTCCTCAGTCCCCCATGCAGTCGACTATCTCGAACGCTCACAATGTGCGCCAAACACGTCTGGCCTTCCCTTCCCAGAACAGAGGTGTGTGCCACGGGTTGGCCGGCTACTTTGAAACGGTGCTTTACGGCGATGTGGAGTTGTCTACCAACCCGGTAACCATGGATGCCAAGAGCGCAAGCATGATCAGCTGGTTCCCCATCTACTTCCCCTTGAAGGTTAGTTTTCGGAAATATCCATCTACATTTATTTCCCTTCCATCATACTGACATTTGCCTCCAGACCCCTCTTAGTGTTCCCGAAAATGGCGAGATCGTTGCCACGATGTACCGTCAAACCGACGACCGCAAGGTCTGGTATGAATGGATGGTTGAGGTTTATGCCCTTGAACCTACTGCAGCATCCACCAAACCCACTCCTATCAGCTATGCGCAGGCTGGGTCTCCCAGCGTGGAAAGCCTGAAAACGAAGGAAAATTCCGCCAAGAAGACCCACCGCACTGGTTATCGCCGCGTGCGAGTGGGGATGAGCGATCTGCACTCTAGCATCAAGGATGGCTGTTTAATGTGAAATTCATAGGCCAGAGTTGAATAAAAGTTGTTCGAGCCGTGATCTTTGAATTGTTAATTATGACAACCAAAGACTAGGTGTATTACGATTGCTAGTCAGACTGAGAAAAAAGATGGAAAATAGGGCAGTTGGATTCTGCCGTCCAGGACCGCCAATAGTAGTCACGCGAGCAGTGGAACGCCAAGAAATTCCCAACCCCATGCGTTCCGATAGCAGGAGCCCTATGTACGGAGTACTCCGTGCACCCGCAGGGCAGTCTCTTGGCAAGGAACGGACAGACAATATTTTTGCCAAGTTCGGGCCGAGTAGGTCAAGCTTCCCGTAGTAAATTTACATGTGATCGGGGAAACCTTGAAAACCACACGGTGATTATCAACATACGCCAGCCACCTGCGTATCATTGCACGGAGGGCAAATTGTACGGAGTCTAGTAAACTCCGTACTCGGAGCCCACACGACCTCGGGTTCGATATTGGCTGACCTCCAAGGGTGCCGGGTTGACCGGAATGAGACAATATCCCGGCTCCACCAATGCCCCGCGATTGATAGCCAAGACGATTGGAGCGCTCTTCGTTTTCCGGTACCACATCCCCGGATGTGATATATGCTTTGACGATCTTTATATGAATCCGGAGTGTTTCCCGTGGGCTGAACTGTGTCGATATCCCTCATCACGAGCAATATCGGATTTTATTCTACGCCGTGGTTTCCCCGACGCAAAAATGGGCTGGCGCAACTGTGGAGCCAATTCAGGAACCATACTTCGTACCTGAATGGAACTGTGAGGTGCAATTGACCATATAAAGCTGGGGGTTTCCCCCGGGCTATCATGTCTCCAGTCTCCATCAGCTTCAGCCATTGACCCTTAGCCATCATGCGTCTCTCTTTCTTCACAGCTCTATCCGCAGTGGCTTCGTTGGGCCATGCCCTCCCCGGCAAGCTACAGTCCCGAGGTATATCACAGAATGTTGCCCAGTCTAACCTGATCACATTGCTAACACATGGTTAGATGTTTCGACCAGCGAACTGGACCAGTTCGAATTCTGGGTTCAGTATGCCGCCGCGTCATACTATGAAGCGGACTACACGGCTCAAGTGGGCGACAAGCTCAGTTGTTCGAAGGGTAACTGCCCTGAAGTGGAGGCAACCGGTGCGACTGTATCCTATGACTTCTCCGAGTAAGTGAATCCCACCATAAAATAACCCAGACGATATACTTACCCACGCACAGCTCCACTATCACAGATACTGCCGGCTACATTGCAGTCGACCACACCAACTCGGCAGTTGTTCTTGCTTTCCGCGGGTCCTACTCTGTGCGCAACTGGGTCGCTGATGCCACATTCGTACACACAAACCCTGGCCTCTGTGATGGATGCCTCGCCGAACTCGGCTTCTGGAGCTCCTGGAAGCTAGTCCGTGACGACATCATCAAAGAACTCAAGGACGCCGTCGCACAGAACCCCGACTACGAGCTGGTCGTAGTGGGCCACAGCCTGGGTGCTGCCGTCGCAACCCTCGCTGCCACTGATCTCCGTGGCAAGGGCTACCCGTCGGCTAAGCTGTACGCATATGCCTCGCCTCGCGTGGGTAACGCGGCTATGGCCAAGTATATCACAGCTCAGGGCAACAACTTCCGCTTCACCCACACCAATGACCCCGTCCCTAAGCTGCCCTTGTTGTCTATGGGTTATGTTCACGTCAGCCCTGAGTACTGGATCACCTCGCCTAACAATGCCACTGTTAGCACTTCTGATATCAAGGTTATTGACGGAGATGTCTCCTTTGACGGAAACACCGGAACTGGCCTGCCGTTGCTGACGGACTTTGAGGCACACATCTGGTACTTTGTGCAGGTTGATGCTGGCAAGGGCCCTGGGCTTCCATTCAAGAGGGTTTAATTTAGATCAAGTCGCCTCGATTTTCGTTTGATAGACTCTATAATAGCTGAGCTGACGTCGATATGTATAAAGAATAATGACACATACAGTTTCTGAATAAATATACAGGGGCAAGATAGAAAGTAGAAATTGTGCCGTAGATCAAGGCAAGGGGTTGGAAGAAAAACCACCAAAATTGCCAAAAAGTATTCTTCAATTTCCAATCTTGCACTAATAAAGTTGCTGATAAGCAATTCGGTCATTTCCGGCCCTCAGGAGACACCCAGTCGGAGATCCGTCGGGGTTAGACCGAAAAGACCAAATTGGGCGATCTTAGTAGTTTTTGGCCTTCCCGTTTGATTCTAGCAATATAAAGTGGATATCCCCAGCCGAGCGGGGTTATCTGGAATGAACGGTATAAAGATATGACTTGAACCTCGAGTTGAATTGGGGATCTCAATTCAAAATGGTGCTGTATACTAAGCTTTTGTTAACAGCGCTAGCGCACTCTGCCGCGGCACAATTCGTGCCTGCGCCCAGTGACTTGATCACCAAGAAAGGACATGCCGGCATCGATGTGCGATACAAGGAAGTCCCTGCTGGGATTTGTGAACAAGATCCCAATGTGAAGAGTTATTCTGGTTACGCTGATGTTGGCAAAGACGAGCACATTTTCTGGTGAGCATTCCTGATAGAGATGGGCCCTAGGCAGCGACTAACTAGCACAGGTGGTTCTTTGAGGCTAGAAACGGAGATCCTAAAGATGTATGTCCCAATGGCATTCGAGAATCTACAAAATGGACTGACAATCAATAAGGCACCACTCACGGTCTGGATCAACGGAGGGCCAGGATCATCCTCGATGATTGGGTTATTCCAGGAATTAGGGCCCTGCGGAGTCGATCAAGACGGTAACGCATTCAACAACCCATATTCTTGGAGTAATGTCAGCAATATGGTAAGTTTGCATCCTTTTGTTCATCTTGACACTAGCTCAACTCTTCCCAGCTCTTCGTGGACCAGCCCGCCACAGTTGGATTATCCTACACAGCCCCCATTCCAGCTTATGAGGATAGCGATGGCAATATCGTTCAGTTGCCCAGCGATGAGTGCCCCGATTACGCCCAGGAGCTTGGGACATGCGGCACATACTCCAAACCGGACATTGCCCTGGTCCCCAATACAACTGCAAATGCGGCCCCGAATATGTGGAAGACACTACAAGGCTTCATGGGAGCTTTCCCACAATACTCGCGGAATGGCTTCAACTTCGCAACTGAGAGTTACGGAGGACACTACGGCCCAGTGTTCAACGGTAAAAACCCCAAGCGCTTTTGAATGCGACTAGCACTAACTTCAGAGCAGAGTACTTTGTTGAACAGAACGCCAAGAAGCCCCACGGCTCGATTAAGATCGATCTTGACAACGTCCTGATTGGAAATGGCTGGTTCGATCCCCTGATTCAATACCAGGCGTACTACAACTTCTCCATCTTCCCCGGAAACACATATGACTTCAACCCATACAACGAGTCTGTCCAGGCTGAATGGTACAACAACCTTTACGGAGAAGGAAACTGCGTTGATCAGACTCTGGAATGTTACTCGACCGGTCGTAATGACATTTGCACTGCGGCGGACAACTTCTGTGCTTCGAAGGTTGAATCGCTATTTGACACTTACTCTGGGCGCGACGAGTATGATATGCGAGAGTTGACACCCGATCCGTTCCCATACGAATTCTACGTCGATTACCTCAACAGCCCCAAGGTTCAAACTGCTATTGGAGCGTACCAGAACTTCTCAGAGTCTTCCGGGACCGTGAGTAATGCCTTTGGAAGCACAGGTGACGACGACCGTGAATCCGGTACGATCGAGAGTGTGAAGAAGTTGCTTGAAGCTGGTGTACAGGTTTTGCTGTATTTTGGAGATGCGTGAGTCTTTCCATGCCATGTGATGACTAACTAGACCGTGCTAATTTGAGTTCTAGCGACTTCAACTGCAACTGGCTTGGTGGACAAGTCATCGCTGAAGAGATCAATGCCAAGGGTTACGAGCACGCAGGATTTGTGAACATCACTACCTCGGATGGCGTTGTTCACGGACAAGTCCGTCAAAGTGACTTGTTCAGCTTTGTGCGAATCTACGAGTCTGGTCACGAAGTACCATTCTACCAGCCCTTGGCTGCGTTGGAGATGTTCGAGAGAGTGGTTACGAGAAAGGACATTGCGACAGGCAAGAAACACTTGAAGCCACACGGTGGTTACAGAACCCATGGAACACCAACAAGCGAGTACCGAGAGGGTAACAGTACCGTGGTTCTGGAAGTTCTTGATAGCAGTGCGACCTACAACACAACTTTCAATGGACCGAACCCATCTAGCTCAGCGGCGATCAGACTACGCAGACACGAGAACTGAAAATTGATCGAGAAACAGAACATGTATGACTAGTCTACGAAGTGAAGGGTGATTATTCTTACGTATAGTGTATTTATGATGCAACTGTGTTTGTTTGTGATTGTAGTTCATTTCAAAGTTTCATATTAGAAGAAAAATGGTATGGTCAAGCCATCCTTTCCATGTCCGAGCACATTGACGCGCGTCCGCAGTAGATCCTCCCATACTTCACTCCTCCGTTTGATTCATTCCATTCTCTCCGGGAGTTCTCGGCGTGAGACGCCATCGCGGATGTAGCGACGACTGAAGTAGATAGCTATCTACTCAGTCAGGTCAGCGGTGTCGGCAGGGGTAGTCTCGGCGGTGTCCTCAGCCTGAGTGGACTCAGCGAGTTCGGAGACGGTCTTGGTGTCAGTCTTGCGGCGCTTGGCAGGCTCAGACTTCTTGGTCGATGCGTCTTTGGCCGCACCACGCTTGCCAGAACGGCCCGGCTTGGTTGCATCAGCGTCACCACCCTCAGGCTGGGGACGAGCGGTTTGGGTGGGAGACACGGGGTTTCCGTCCATGATCTGCTCAAGGTGCTTCTTGGCACGCCAGTAGTTGGTATGAGCAGAAGTCTTCTTCATACTAGCGAGAGCGGCGAGCTTTTCGAAGTCAATCTGTGAAGTGAATGGTATTAGCTATTGGAATGGACTAGGCATGTATACGGCTAGGGTAAGTCGGGAAACTGACCTTGCCATCATTGCACAGGGTACCATAGATGAGCAATCTCACGTCGGCCATCTTCAGCTCAGAGAGCTTGGCGTCGAGCTTGATAGGGGAAGACATTTTGTTTGACTTAAAGCGTGTTGATAAGTGGGCGGTGCACGATGGTGATGGATGAGGAATGATGAACGCGCGACGATGATGAATGGTAGATGTGACCGGTGAAAGGATGTGAAGTGTCCAGGAAGAACAAGACCAGGCTCAGGCAGAAAACGGCGAGTAAAAATTCATCAGGAGGTGACGACCCAACCTACAAGAAGGTGCAAGTGCAGTTTGTTCATCTGAGAGTCCAATCAATCCCTACCAGTAATATAATGATGTCCACGGGTATCATTGCACTTCAGGGCTTCATCTACCTTGATTTCTAATGCTTATTGCCTTGAACGCAAGCTAACATATTATCGATGCAAAGTAAGGGTGCCAGCCAGGTACATACGTACTTTAAGTGATATCCTTCCAATGTTACTCTTACATGTTATGTTGGATAGGTCTCGCATACAAATCGGTGGCCTAATCAGCTCTGTCTCACCGTAAGATTTCTTTCTTTCATCTCGACACTTTTTTGGTCTAATTGGTTAGTTCATCAATTTCTGCACTCTTTATGGTTGTGATAGTAATGCCTTACTATTGTGGCTGTGCAGAGAGTAGTATTCCCCTCTTCGGAATGAACTCAGTACGGGACTCAGTTAAGGGAAAGGATTCTTTAAACCCTCCATGTCTCATTGGTTCGTTGTTATAATTCTATTCTAAAGAAGTCCAGGCTGATTTGTTTTTCCTGGTTATAGATTATTGAAAACCTCGACGTTGTCCCACCTGAGACACGCGATGCATATCACGCTCTGGGAAAGAGTAGGGAATATTGGTATCACGCCACATCACTAGCTTATGCCTACCGGGAATGTGGCTTGAATCCAGAGTACACAAACCCCCGGCACACTCTTCTTAGGATCCCAAAACTTCATGGAAGGCCTAAAACAACTTATGCCTGCCCTTATGAAGTTTCTCCATCTTCCGTTCTTTGCATGGAAGCCTCCTCGACTTGGAAATTAACAGGAAACTCAGAGTGTGACACAATTGAGAAAGAAAGGACAGCCAATTCTCTACTCAAGATCGGCACCAGTGTCGCTATCCCCTATAGCTTTCACGGTGATGTCTTCGGTTCTTAAATTGCCACAGTGGAAGAAGAGAACTGCGGCCCAAATTACTTAGGGATCCTTACAATTGGATGGTGCTATATACTTTCTGCGCGGCTGCTTGACATACACGGGGATGGTGCTTCTATGGAATATACAACATCGAAGGTTGCACACTACCCGGACGCAGAAACCATCGATGTTGGGGAAGTGGATAAAAATATAACTCGATGGTGGTATGCTATACTCGATGAAGGGTGGAAAGCCATTGTGAAACGAACCTCCAAAAAGGAATTCCTCACCCGTGTCTCGCACATGCACGTTTCACCATCAACCAAAAGATCGGTTCGCCAACTTGTGTATATACACCTTCAACCTCTAACGAAGCGCTTGAGGCGCTCGTCAAGTTTGCGCTGTTGCATAACCTGGGTAGCCAATTCCCTATTGCTCTTATGACAGCCATAACACTCCCGACACATCAACACTATGGCTCGACTGTCCAACTGCTATCCCCAAGAACAACTGGCGGTAAGCAACCCACGACTCCCATGAATAATATTCCATCGATGTGGTCGAGTTTGAATGAAGAGTTGCCCTACTACATGACTTTGAGCTGCAGCCCGGAAGTAGTGCTCTATGCTCTTTGTGGATAATTCGGGGAACCGGAAGTTCCGTGCAACCTCGTAAGTCCCTGGCTGCATACGCCATTCAATGAGATACTAAAAGGGAGAGGCATTGAGATGGACCGTGATCACGAGATCCTTGCTTTAATCGGTGCGATACGTCGACCAAATATAGGTGCTCTTTGGATGGGAGCAGTTGCAGGCGGGCTAGCCCCCAAAATCATTCAAAAAGCAATGCAAGGGCAGCCTCCTGTCGACGCACTTGCCTTTCCCTGGACTGGCTGTCTTCAAAGCTTCATGAATACTGCAGGTTCGGGTCCATACACGCATGGAAATCCTGAATACATCTCAAGCTCGGACGTATGGCGCTTACTACACCTTCCTCAAACCGAGGATGACGATCTATTGTTTAATAGGCGGCCTCAAGCACCGTAGGCCCCCTGTGGGAAATCCCTACCTAAGGATTGTGCGCTTCGGGTTACTTCACACTTGAAATGCGCTCGGCATGAGTACCGGTACCACCATTGGAATTGGGACTTGGAGGAAGGCCCGACTATTCAGGATCAGAAGTTTTCAACAACAGATCTTTCAACGGTGATTGAAGATCCTTCCGATGTGATCGATATCAGGGAGCGCAGGAGGGTCCCGGAGAGGGAACTTGACCAAGAAGCTTCTGAAGAAGCCACATGGTACATCTTCCTCTGGTTGAGCATCAACGGGGAAGGTAGACCCTCGGAGACTATATATCAAGATGAATGACTCCGAGGCGTTTGGGAAGAAGATGAAAGTGATTGGGAAGGAGAGCAGGCCAATGATGGAGACTCGAAAGGGCTTGGTCAACTTGAAGATCGAGTGAAAGCCTAGTTGAATTCAATCGGCTGATTGAACTTCAGCCTGTTAAATGTGGGATGTATTGGGGATTTATTAAAAGGCATCGAACTTGAAAGACAAGATTAAGATTAATATGAATAATAAGTCATATCGTAAGTCAGGGTTATACTATGTTTTGGTACTCCGTGCACCTAAAAAGAACACCCAAAAAGAACATCACAAGGCCCCATAATGGATTATTCTTGTAATAATGTTAAGTCATATTGTAAGTTGTGTGTCCCCTATTGAGGGTCCCTAGGGTCTTAGTCCAGAGCCAAGAAAAACACTAGTTCCAGACAGATTGCATGGAGCATATAACAGGGGCTAAGACATTAACCAACGTTTGAACATGAATCAAGCGGAAATTATTTCTCCTAATTGGACTTACGAAATTTGATGACAGTGAAGTGGAGAGTGATTCAGTCTTCACACGAATAACGTGGCCTCCGTGGCGATCAAACTTTTTTAACACCCCTACTACGCCCTGCTATACCCTGCTACAACCCTGCTAGTGTAATATCATTAGCCTTTTTAAGGACCCTCGATCAACTCCATGTGGATTGACTTTTGTACCATGATCTACGAGGCGTTGTTGGGTCCTGCGGGTCCCACGAAAATCCTTGAGGTAGAGCTAAGGGTATTGCACATGCGATAACTGCCCAAGTGCCCAGATGCGCATGGCTCGAGCCTTTTTTGTTGTGTATCCTTCTTGAAACCTGTCGCCATGCCCCCAGAGTTGAAAAACACTTGGACTCCTGCTATCAATGTCTTGACCTGGTTCATGCTGGTGACGGCTATCTTGAGCGTCTTGACTCGTCTGGGAACAAAATATTTCATTTTTCGGAAATGGACATTTGATGATGGCCTTGCAACTACATCTCTGGTATTCTGCATCGCGCAGTCAATTGCTCTCTCGATTGCCACAAAGAATGGACTTGGACAGCATATTGAAATGCTATCCGATCGCAAAATTGAAAGCGTCATGAAGGTATGGATGAGAATCGTCTTTTATCGAACCATTGCTAATGGATCAAACAAAGGCTGATTACTCCGCAACCATTTTATTCATCGCCAGCATTTGCTTCTCCAAACTATCGCTTTTGGTCTTCATTCGCAACTTGACTCCTGCATCCTTGGATCGCCGCTTCGCCCTCGTGTTGGGAATATTTATTGGGTTGTGGACTATTGCCAGCATTCTAACGGCGATATTTCAATGTAATGCGCCACAGATCTGGAATTATCTACAAGGGACTTGTTTCGATCGAGTGAGTGACTGGTCCATCCTTAATGACCGAAATGGCTGACCGCTGATGATGTACCAGAGTGCGTGGTGGAAGTGGCTCGGCATCACAAACATCTTGTCAGAGGGCGGAATCATAGGCCAAGCACTGTTGGTTATCGTTCGTATCCAGACCGATTTCAGCAGAAAGGCTGGGTTGTCCAGTGTATTCTTGGTCCGAGTCATGTAGGTGTCAAGACCAGACTCCGCTCCGTGTGAGAGAATCCACTAACAAAGACGGCACTCGCAGCGTAATTATCTCGATTATTTTCCAACTTGTTTATGCCAAGCAAACCGCCCAGGGCGATTTCACCTATGATGCCTGGGCCGTCGCAATGTCTACCCAAGTGGCTCAAACCGTGAGCATCGTCACAGCCTGCTCCCCCCAGTTCAAGCCTTTCTTGGATAGTCTCCAGTCATCGGGGATGGGATTGGGTATGACGAGCTCCAACAATCACGGCAGCAAACACAAGACATATGGCATGACCACATTCAAAACCTTTCGTCGCACTGCGGATACTCGAAGTGAGACTCATGAATTAGTTTCAGTGCCCCACGAAGGCACTAATCATGCTATGGTGACCTCGGCTCCGGACGAGGATGCCGAAAGCCAATCCAGTCGGACTAATATCATTATGGAGACGCGGACGTGGACGGTGACTGAAGGATTGTCAAATTGATTAAACGTTTCAAAAGGATGCCTTGGGTCCACTTATTGTTCGAGAAATGAAGATTTTCCCGTAGTCTTCGACGAATGAAAATCCTCGGTAGGATACGGCGTGTGTGCCGAAGATCCACTACAATATATCGTAGCATATACAAACATGATTAATTAATCGATTTCCGCTCGGCGCCTCGGAGATTTACAAATTTACCGTTCGGCCTTGGGTGTAACTAGCCCTCCTGGTAGATTACGTACAATTTGTTCTTATTGTTGGCCCTAGAGCGAAAGATAATGGCAATAATATCAATAGTCCACGCCACATTATTCACATTATTCATGACAATGCCTAACTTCCTTAGCTCTGTAATCCCTGTACGGAGTACAGGGGGGGGGGGGGACTAAATGGGCCACTGGGACATAACTCTCTCGGTGGATATGGCCCTCTTAAAGGTATATACCGATTTTAATTCAATTTCAATTTCAATTTCTGTTTTATTTGTTAGATTTTATACTACTTATTACCTGGGTTAACTCTATAGAATTACTATAGAGAATACAGTTACTCCGTATAAAGGATCAATTAAATGCTAGGTAAGTGGATATTCAATTAGAATGGCTGCTTATACGGCCTTGTCGTCCCCGATGTCTGTTGTACTTTTTAAACCTTAGATCCTTTGCAAGCCTTGGAAGTGAGACAGGATAACTGCATTGATGACTCCGTACTCCTTGGAAATATCTATCGATCATCCAATGAGAAAGTTTTGTCCCGCGTGGCATTTCTAGTTGCCTGTACCCCTGCCCTTGCTGCATTAGCGCCTAACTGGGTCCCCCCCCAACCACATCCTAGTATGTTCAGACTTGGTGACACTAGTTTCAACTCTCTTTTTTTTTTTGCCCCTGGAACTTTTGTGGTATAATGTGATTATTTTTCTTTGACGATTTTTGTTTGGGTTTTTTTTTCTTGTTGGCAAGTGCACCTCCATTATGCGGTCTCAATTTTCGAAGCAAATGTCTTCGGTGGGAGGAGAGGAGATTGGCCAATTATCAAGGAACGAGCTGGATGATGCCAATCTTGCGCGCATGGGAAAACGTCCCGTCTTGAAGGTATGTTTTAGATGCGGTTTGAGAATATGTATCGGAGATGGACTAACAATAACAGCGCAATTTTGGGTTGATGTCAATGCTGGGTTTCAGTTGTACAATTCTGATAACCTGGGAGGGAATTGTTGTGTAAGTGCTCCTGGCGATAAGAAATAAACCCGAGAGAGCGTTAGCTGACAACTGTGATATAGGTTATTCTTGCAAGCATACCAAAAGTAAGAGACGTGAAGATGTTATCACCCCCGCAATACTAACAGAGGTTACACAGTGGAGGTCCCGCTGGAGCCGTATATGGATTCCTTTTCGTTTGGGCTGGTGTCGCAGCTACCTTTGTCGTTCTATCGGAGTTGGCATCAATGTACGGAACAATCTGTCTCTGTCATATGTATGAAAACTAACCAGTCAATAGGGCACCGACATCTGGAGGGCAGTATCATTGGACATCCATGCTAGCACCGCGATCGTGCATGAAACTCATGAGCTACCTGACAGGTGGGTACATGATCTCTGGAGCTATCCAAAACTAAAGCTAATATATTTCATAGGTTGGCTTACTGTTATCGGGTGGCAAGCCACGTTTGCAACCTCATGCTATTTGGTCGGCACCTTAATTCAAGGCCTGGTAGTGCTCACGAACAGTAAATATGAGCCCCAAAGCTGGCATGGAACGCTTATATTTTGGGCCGTCGTGGTATTTTCTGTCGCCATCAACAGTGTTGGCGGGAAAGTTCTTCCTCGATTTGAGGGCATGATCTTGATCCTCCACATTCTTGGCTTCTTCGCCATTCTCATCCCCTTAACTTACATGGCCGATCATGGAACCTCCAAGGAGGTCTTTACCCAGTTCCTCAACATGGGGCAGTTCCCATCCCAAGGACTGTCATTCTTTGTCGGAATGGTTGGCTGCATCTTTTCGTTTGCCGGTGGTGATGCTGCGGTTCATGTGCGTCTATCCGTCTCCTGAGAACTACTCTAACATCAAGCCTAGAGCTAATCCAAACTCAAACTCATTAGATGTCTGAAGAAATCACCAATGCCGCCGTTGCCGTCCCAACTTCGATCATGTTAAGTGTCTTGATTAACGGATCCTTAGGTTTCGGCATGTTGATTGCCATGCTGTTCTGCGTCGGGGATCTTGAAACAGCCCTGGAATCACCCACTGGGTACCCCTTCCTGGCAATCTTTTTGGAGGCGACAGGATCCGTAGGTGGAACGGCAGTGATGGGCTCGATCGTTACGACCATGGGCGCCACCACATCAGTCGGCATGTTAGCATCCACTTCGCGCCAGTTTTGGTCCTTCGCTAGAGACCGTGGAATTCCCGGCTGGCGATTGTGGAGCCAGGTAAGTTGCTATTCCAACTACCCCCTGATCAGGATCTTCGATCTAATCGTGAAACCACAGGTCACCGAGCGGTCCGCTGTCCCCTTATACTCTGTTTTGATGACATCCGTGATTGCCTGCCTCCTCGCGCTCATCAACATTGGTTCCTCGGTCGCCTTTAACGATCTCTGCTCCATGTCGATCTCCGGTCTGTACCTGTCGTACATGGTGGTTGGCGGTCTTCTTCTCTGGCGTCGTTCCACGGGCGGGATCAGCTCCGTTCGCAGCAGCGATTCCGCTATCATCAACACTGCCGGCGCGAAGCTCGTCTGGGGCCCATTCCATGTGCCAGGCATTTGGGGTATTCTTATCAATGCCTGGGCTTTGACTTATATGACTATTGCTGTCTTCTTTAGCTTCTGGCCACCGTCTTGGGCGGTGACTGTTCAAACCATGAACTTCAGCGTCGTTGGGACTGTGGGTACCATCATGCTCAGTCTTTTCTACTACTATGCTCGTGCCAGAAAGGTCTATGATGGGCCTATTATGGAACATAACCTGTAAAAAGGTACCGGCTTGGAGGTGTTTTGTGACCTGGAACCCGCTGATTTATATAATTTTGCATAGTCTTGGATATATATCAAGTTGCGCAATCTTTTGGATTGACCATGAAACATAAGCTTATTTATTGAATATATCCACAACTAAAGGTGCGCATTTAGCCTATTGGAGGAGGGGTGGACCTAGCGCTATCTGGTCTGGACAGATGTGGATCAATAATGTAGATGGTGTTCATTTCAGCGGTATCAGAATTACAGGCTGTATCCCTCTCAACCTTGATGAGCTGGCTGTCTGTTACGTGTAACTAATTTGTGAGGGGCTGGACACGCTTAATTTGCTTGGGAATCTATAATAATTTCGGCGCATGTAATGAATATATGTTTGTCTCTGTGGACATTGACTACTGACTTTAGAGACAAATGAGCAAGTTGTTCTGAATGTCGAATTTTGCACTTTTGAATATTTTTACTATCTAAGAAAAGGGCTGAGGTTATCATTGAAATTCAAGCACAAAATCTTATGGTTTATAAATACTGTCATTTGCTATGGAGATAGATGTTGTCGGATTCTGAGAAATATGTGTGTTTGCAATGCAGCAGGCGACACAATGTATAAAATCTGAATATAGTGAGAAGTAGAGAACCGCACATATAATCTAGTGCAGGCGGCATCTTCTGACCGAAAAGCACATATCGAAGTGACACAAAACTGAAATAAGGTGTAACATGGCGGTTCATTCATTCGGGTCTGATTCAAACCTCACCTGCACGGAACTAGTATACTGAATCTCCTGTGGGGTGAGATCGAACGGTGCAGGGGGAGGAGTGGTCGGAGGAGCAGGGGTATGGTTAGCAGCCCCACCAAAGAGGCCTGAACCTGAGGCTCCTCCCCCAGACGCTTGTCCAAATGATGGCCCACCGCCAAAGAGGCTTCCTCTACCTCCAGCGAAAGGGTTCGGGGCAGTTCGTGTCAACATGCCAAACGAGGAGTTCCCTCCATCCCGTATCTCAACCGCGGCCACCTTGCGGCCAATTACCTCGGTGTAGTCATTTGCCTTTTGGACAGCGTCGCGGATGGCCTCTTTGCGCGACTCAGAGCTCAGTGCCTTTTTGGTGGCAGCTGTTAGCTCCCAGTCTATCGAGTTGATGTCGACATCTGAATATGCAACAAGCTTTCCGGCAACTTCACTCATTTTGGTAAAGTCGCGGAACACAGCAACAAAAGAAAGATTGCCACGGTACTCCTGGACTTTGAACACACTTCCTTCATTCTGGATGTTCCAGCTCCACGTGCGGAGGGAAGTGGACGAATAAGTCACCACAGCCGCATCTGCATTTGGATCTCCAGACTCTGTCTTGGGAGAGAGTTCTTTGAAGAGCTGGTTAAGCTCATTGGTAGTTTCTGACACTTTGTGGGAAACAATCTCCCGTGTGCTTCCTTTGGCGTTCACTGTGAGGTTCAAAACACCTCGTTCGGGCCGGCGGGTGATGACGGATGAGCCACCGACAGTGATTGTGAGTATTCCCATGTTAATTTCGAATTGTTGAGATCAAAGTTCTGTGAGTAACTGTATACCTTTGGTCAAGCTGGGAATGGAGCATGCTTAAATAAAGAATTCGCGCCAGGCAGAGATCGGGCTTGGTGAGTCCGCAGAGCAGAGCTCCGGGCGCTGATGCCTTAGCTAATTTTTTTTTTCTCTCGCACCCTTGCTTTCATTCTTATACAAGAGAATAGAAACGGTTCGATATTGTCAAAATGTAACTGAAGCACTCGACTAAGACTGGAGTCTAGGATTTCAAATCATCTGGAGGTGTCAAATCGATGTCCATCCATTGAAGGTTCGCACGTGGACCGGAACTGTGGAATTAAACCAAGAACCTTAAATAGGCTCCCGCATCTGGACCGAGATTCGATTTGATGCCTGTGCGGGTGATCCGCCCTTTATACAACCTACTATCGACACGAGGTATCAGAAAGAATACTAGAATTATAGCTAATAAGTCTATTGTGTAATTTATTTATATTTTATGATAAAATATTGAAGCGGGGGATTATTTATGGGGCATTGCCTTTGACGTATAATCGGTTAAAAGCGCCAAAAAAAAATCAAAGTCTGGAGGGATTGGGGTCTATGAATACCATATTTCGGCAGTCGAACCCATCTGAAAATCAAGAAAAGTAGCGGCACAATGGATTTGGTGGTTTTCTCCACGTGAGACATGAACAGGGTACACAGTACAAACAAGATGAAGAACCACCCAACATCCTTTTCGGAAAACGTGAAAAAGCAGGTGTAGTATTGTAATTTTAAACAAAGCGGTGTGCTAACAGGTAACTCGCTGGTACGTAGGCGTTGTTGGGTGGCATAAGCAGGCGCTTCGCCCGGCAGCCTTTTCGAGGCACCAAAACCAACACAAAGAGCCACATGCAAGGGATATCACAGCCGGCGCGTGAAGGGTTCGAAGCAATCAAAACCTGTCATGTGACAACCCCGTGGCGGCGCAATTATACGGTCTCGGGAATGTGGTTTGTACATCTAATGTTCAATAGATCCAACCTTTGAGGCTGTAAGGCTGTACGCCTTGCAGATCGTCTCACAGGACCTTTTTTTCCCCCGGGCCCAACACGTGGAGAAGATCTTTGAGAGGGCTACATCAATGTATACACTATGACGATAAACGTAGTAATGACTGTGGGAATTGTTTAGATTCTCATGGGTATCATAAATAATTAATAACAAGACAAAACCGAGACCCCGAGCCCGCGATGCCTGAACATCGTGTGGGTAATGCGTCTCCTTGCGCACATTCTTGAAGTAAGGCAGCTCAAATTGAATTAAAACAAATTTGTGTCAAAACGACAGATTGTCATGGTATCATAAGTAAAGGAATGGCATAAATGCCCCGTCAAAAGCGGACCCCAGGTATCAAGAGATCAAGATCCTTTAAAGAGTAGGGGGTTTGCAAAAGAGCAAGCGAGAAGATGGAAGAGAGGGACGAAAACGCTAAAGCAAATCAGAAGTCCAAAGTAGGCGCATCAACCGTTGGTACGAATAATTCTCAGCGGTTGTTCGATGGGTGGTTCATCTGCACTGGATGATCCTCATATTGCAAATGGTGGGCGGGAGGCCATGAGTAGAGTGGTAGCTGGTCCTGATACAAGTATTAGAATTTGTCCCTTTGTTTGGGATGGTTTCCTAGGTCCCACTCACTGGGCTCTCGATCTTCGTCAATGTAGGATCGATCTGAATATCCGAGTTCCAAATGGCGGGGTTCATCTGCTGGTGGGGTGATGAAAAGGCTTCAGGCTTCAAGATGCTCCGCAGATATTGATCGATGGCAGTCACCATCTCTACCGGCATGCCTGTAGTGGGGTATTGGGGATTTGAAAAGGAGTCGCTCGCAACGGGCGAGCTGCAGATATCGTTCGTATAAGAGTATGGGGATGGGTGGTCATCAGCGGATGTGGAAGACTGGCTTTGGCCCCTGGTATACTGGGGACATGACATGGAGGAATCCATGCTTCCCCACACGCCAGAATAATTGTCGGTGGGATCCGCTTGGAATGGAATGGGAGGCGAGTTGGCTGGTTGCGACTGCATCTGCTCTTGCAGGCTTGACCGACGATTTGATGTGTCGCTTCGAGCGTATGATGTATTTTCCTTTGGTGCTGAAGCCGCACTGTTATTCAGGTCAGTCTTTGGATTCAATCTCTTCTAATCGTGTGGGGGTTACTCACTGCCGACTCAAATGCTGAGTTAAGTAATCTTGGCGATGGAATGCCTTTTTGCACCCTTCGTATGTGCAAGGATATCGCTTTCTAGGCTCGTGGCTAAGCTCATGTCGTCTGCGGTGTTCGGCTCTAGTAAACACCTGTATGACGGTGGTAAGCGAAATGATCCATTGGTAATATCCCAAGGGTACTTACCTTCGGACATCCGGGGCGCTGGCATGCATGAACTCGCTTGCCCTTCATAGCTTTGCTGACTCGGTGGGAGTTTGTTTGGGAAGGCGAAGAAATATTCACGGGGGGATTGAGATACGACTCCGCTGGGCTTGCGTTGTTGTGGTTGGCCAGTGTTGAGGGCATGGGAGTAGCACATTCGAGGTCAAATGACGGCGGAATGGAGTCGGCATATGGGGTATTGAATGCGGACATATTGTAGGTATGCGACGGAAATATACTGTATGGGTAATGCGGCTCAATATGCCATTCGGGACAAAGTTACACGGGCACGTTTGGACGTTGTAGAAGTGGTGCGAGTTTGAGTGGGGAGATAACACAAAGAGATAGATGGAAAAGAAACAAGGGAAAGCGGTTTAATAAGGACCTTTTTTTATTAAATTAGTGTCAACAGCTCTATGGGGGAGTGGGTATCTCGGACGGTCTCGGTCGTATCTCTAAACCCTCAACCTACAGCAGGACGCCGATCTGGTGCCTAATTAATAACATAATCAAGAACCAAGCTAATACTAAATAGTCGGTCTAAAAAACGCCTGAAACGACCCAAAGAACGCCTAGTGATATTATTATTTTCACCTAGCAGGGATCTTTCGGGCCAAAAATGAATAGAGTCACGTTCGGTGATTTTACGACAATGACGGGGGATCATCTCCCAGTCGATCAGAGCCTCAGCCTCCTAAATCGGTCACCCACGTACTCCGTAGTTCAACTGCACATCTTACAAAGTTCCATCCTATTGGAGTGCGATACGCCCCACTAGGGCGTTTATGGGTCAATGCAGCCGCCTCGAAGTGCTTTGTTGCAATGTTTGAACACCGTTTATCTCTAGTTTTTCTCTCGGGAATGGAGTTTTACCCATTGGGAATTTAAACGACCAAATTCCACTCCAAACTACAGGGATCGAAAGGAGGGTTTGATTTAGACAGTGGGGCGATTGGTAGCCCTGATGATAGATTTGATGCCGATCAAAAATGAACCCCCATCACCGGGCGTTTGCGCTTCGTTTCCCTCATCGGGTATAAGGATGTTCATCACGGTCAGGTTAGAGATGCCAGGCTATGTGAGTATTATTTTTGGCATATTGCACGTGGATCATTGCGGTGTAGGGCAAGTGGCATGAGATAGTTGCAGCAACCTGGGCAGGCTGAGTTGAAATTCTGTAACCAACACCAAGAAAAATCCGTGATTGGTTGGTGTACACCCGAGTTTTAAAAATAAAAAAGTAAAATAAACAAAAAGGGTGCGGGTGCCCACATTCCGAAGGTCGATCTGCACCCGAAATGGTTGATCGACTCCCGTTCACTCGCCAAAGAGGCTCAACACACTCGGATGAGACCCACTTGGCATCGAACTTCGTTCCACACCCGCATATACGCCGTGACCAATGGGTGATCTCCCTTGTCTCTCATGGATCCAGTCTCCAGTCCGAGCTTGGGCACACAACCGAGCTTCTACACTCGTACTTTTTACTTCCCCTTTACCTACACACATTCTGCAGGGCATATTTGTTTTTGTCACCTTCTCTTCAGCCCGTACCTGGGTGAAGAACCCTAATATTCTATCTTTCCTGATGGAACAAGACCCGCGGAAATTGCACGGAGTGTCATCGGGAAGGAAGCTGGGGTCTTAGCACGTGGGGGCCAATACCATACAGATGCCTATCCATTCCCTAATTGCAACAGCAATATAATTTATAGGGCATAACCAGGGTGATTACCAGCACCACTCCATTTCTTATGTAATGTTTGACAGTTGGCAAAATTATTTGGAATTTTTTGTTCGGGCGTGCCTTCAACTTTGCCAAGTCTCTCTCCACTGCCCCATCTGAACAAATGCTTCAAGCAGTGGTCAGTGCACGTCGAATGTACAACATACTTGGATTTGACCGTTGATTCTGTTTAAATACATTTGAATACATTTGGCAGGAATATCCATTTGTATAGAGCACTCCACAACCAGTGATTTCATCACCTAGGTAACCATATGAACCGATTACATATTCATCAAACCCCTACTCCAGCCCTGGCTCTTCCGTACATCATCCGAGATTAAAGGATGAGATCCCTGTGCCCCATTTCTGAGGCCCATTGAGAAGTCCCGAAATCCGACCAGACCCCGACGACATTAAACCAATGATGTCAACGTAAATACTCCGGCAAATGAAAGTCTAAATTCAGGCTTCAACAGGGTTTAGGTACATACGGAGTACATGCTCTAACCGGGAGGGTGTTTTAATATCTCATAGCCACATTGCTGCTTCGCCTATGCTAATTCAGGATACGAGCGTGGGTCAGAGATCGCCATTCACAGCCGCGACCGGGGCATCAAGTGGCTGGAAATAATATCCCGTCGCTCTCTCCTCCCACACATCGTACCCTGTAGACCGTTGTCATTTATATATGCTCCAATCCCACCTTCTAGGTGTGCTGTAGTATCGGGTTTGTGCCTAAAGTGCTGAGATCAATCCCCTAGTTATCCGGTTACGAGGGTTCTCAAAGCTTGTGTCAATGGCCTAGCTGCTCTAGACGAGATCCACTCGTCTATACACTACGGGTAAATGGACTCAGATTGACCGTTTTGGTATGGAGTACGGAATACGGAGTAAGCACCTTGAACATCCGTGGATAAAGTAAAAGTAGTACCCGTTTAGACGCCCGAGTGGATTCACTCCTTGCGTATTTTCATTCTTCGCTTCGCTCGTTTGTTTTTTTACCTTTTGTTATGGTACGATTGATGTTTCGGTGTTTTCAAGCTACGTTTTCCCCTTCAAATTTCGGTGTCATCCAGCCTACGGGGATGAGGGGTTCCATGTGACACGTCCGGGTATACCCGAGCCCTGGAGGGTTTCCCGCTTCAGATAAGCAATATCAGATGATCCGTCGACCCTTAATCCAAATTACTGTAAACAAGAATAGTCGGTCGCTTATGCTGCCTTGTCATGTCCCTTTATTGGTCTTTTTGGACGGTCTTTTTAGATGTCTTTTCGGGTGTATTTTTAGATGTATACGAATATCGCTAGAATGACATTCGTCCTGAGAAACATTTTGGGAGATTTGTCACTAGTTATACATAGCACAAAATATATCGTTTCTAATCTGCTATACTAGGGAGACGGTCAGAAGAATCCGACACTAACAATTATCTAGCATGGACCCGGTGATCAGGCTTCAGAGAAGAAAAGGAAGATGGTGTTGGTAAGATATTTGATATCTCTCGCTGAAAGAAAGGCCACTCTATGTGAGACTTCAACAATTTATAATGAGTGGCTTGGTCTATGGCCCTAACGTAATGCCATAATTTCGCACACGAAGGATTCTAGATCCCACCGCCCTTGATTGGGTGTAGTTCTTGTAACATGCATTATCGTTCCATAATATTATCACCCAATAAAACATCTTCTACCTTTTCAACGCATCCGCCCCCTCTACCGGGGATGTTGGACCCCCACTGGAAGGATCGGAGTTGACTGCACATGGTAATGATGCCGAATACCCGGCTGGCAATGTGCATTTTACTGTGAAACCGGCTGGACAGGCTGGGAGCCACCGTTGGAGCTAGCATGAGGAGGAGATTGGTTTGCGCTAGAGAACCTGTTAGCTCAATAATTGCTCTGCAGTTCATGTACCAATAGCAAGGATATGACTGAGATCGGGCACCTAGCTTACCGGGAGATCTTCTTTGCGAAGAAGTAGGCGCAAGTGCCTAGGAGCGCGACTTTGAGCAGGCCGCCCATTTTACCGCGAAACCCGGGGGCGTGCTGAGGGGCGTAGCCCCGGAAGAAGGTCTGCCGGGAAGAGCGATACCCACGTAATGCAAAGGAGCTCATATTGTCTATAGTTGATGGAAGAAGATGGATAGATAGTGTTGAGATGGATAATGTTTTTGACTCAATTGTCAGAAAACTGGTGGCCACGCAGGCGTATTTATTAGCATCGGGGATAAGACCGAAGGCCGAACTTCTCCGTCCACCGACACCGAGGCCGGGTTGTGTTCATGTCTTATGGCTGCCTACAGCTCACGGTCGTCATGCGGGCGATTCACGTTATTCACGGTTAACCCGGGCATGATATTATCTAGTTATGTTGAATCCGCTGGTTTAGTTGCCGACATAGTTATAGGCCCTCCTTAATAGGGTATCAGCCTATTTGACCGTGTGCGCTTCTGCCATTTCTTCTCATTCGCTGCGCGTATACTGGTATATACAGGATGCTAGGGCATAGAAGAGAGGCATGCCCGGATAGAGAAATCTGCTACTTGAGTTTACTTAATAGCGCTGTGGTTGGGATGAGTGCATTTAAAATTAATAGGCGATATGGGTGGCCAGCTCGGTGGTAAATTAGGTGATTTTATGGCTAAGATTTAGTATTCTTTGTTTACGTCTATGCCTTACCACTGGATGCTTGATATATCCATGATACTCGGGAAGAACAATACCTTGAGAATTTCCAAATCTAAGGCAGGATCATAAACTGTACCTCCGATGGCAAGCACATGAAATGAGGAGGGAGGTGGGGAAGGGGGGAGAGTAGGAAAAAAGAAAGGGGAAAGAAATACTTACGAAAGCACATCAAAACCTAGAGGACTATCTGCCCCCATGGTCGGCGACTCAACCAATTGCTGCGGCAAGCTGGCTGCGCGAGAGGCCACCACCAAGAAATGGAATTTCTTTATCATTTCTTTGACGGTCTCGTAAATGGCAAGTTGGATCGACTGGCCCGACTGGCCCGACTCCGTTGCACGGATCTGGCTCAAAATGGCGGAAAGGAAGTTGTATCGCCTTAGATTGAGATTTCCGAGAGAGATAATCTGCAGCAACTGCTCCTGAATGTGTTCTAGGCTCCGGATCAAGGGCGCTCGATGGGGTTTGGCCATTTCATTCGGGGAATCAGCCACAAACGGGAGAGAAGGCTCCAAGGGCCCCGTAGAAGCCTCCTTCTGAGTTGCGTGACAACTTAAAGCGTCTCGTTTGCTAGCCAGTCGCGGTGCATACGCCAGTGCGACCAATAAAAAGGGAAACACACCTCTCCATGAAGTGATGGGAGGAGGGCTTATCCCCGGGGGGGAAGACGGGTCACTTGAATGGCCGACACTTGAATGGCCGACACTTTTAGAGAAGATTTAGGCGCACGTTGAGATCATCTCAATTTTGCAAGAACCTGGGGCCTCGGTGGACCAACCTAATGTGGCGGAAAAGACACCGGCACAGCGATTGATAGATAAACGGACGCAGTAGGAGAAAGGTCGTGAATAGATCGAATGGTAAATAAGTGGAATTGATCAATGGAACCCTGCCAGTCGACAGAGAAAAATAGGAAAATATATATATTTAAAGGATTTTGGATATGGCCAGAATAACTTCCGTGCTGGATCGAGCGAAATCTCTCAAAAACTGAAAGGAACAGCGACGAGAGCAGATAGAGGGACTAGAGGGAGAGAAGAAGGTAAAAACAGGGACTCCAAAGGCGAGGTCGGGACTTTTATGTCGAGAGCATGGAGGCGGAGGTTACAGGACAGCGTCAACAAGGCAAAACTAACCAACCTCACTGAAAGGGATTTGGCAATTTGCGCTTTTCTCGGCGAATATATTTGTTCCGGAGTCCCCGGTAGTTGATTTCTTCAAAATTTTAGTTTACTTTTGGTTTGGGTAAGATGTGGTTTTTCGACTGAATGATGTGATATTTAGCCACCAAGATGTCATTCCTAATAAACCTTGACACTTCTTGGCCTGACCCCGAACCTCTCACAACACCAACAGGACAATTGTTACATACTTGGCTTCATGATGCAAGCCAGTGCCAAGTTCTCTCTTATCAGTGAAAGCATGTTCCAGGGAAAATATCCCGATGAGATTGTCGCTGCAGGGTCTATAAAAAGAGGCCGGATTTTCCAAATTTGTCATAGGTAGAACGAAAATTCAATAAGTCTCACGATTTGGTTGTAGCATCTTTGGCTCATTAAGATGTCCACTGTGTACACTGCAAAGAAAGGCCCGAATGAGTCCATCTCGGTGCTCAAAGGGCCAAATACAGACTCTTCTACTAGTCTTGACATCGCACCATTGGGTCAACCGGGAGAAGAACGTCGGTTCTGGTTTCAGCGGGGCAAAGGCTATAATGCCGACGCAGTTGCAACCCAGCCGTCCGTTTATGACAACCCTGACACCGCAAAGGAATATCAACCCCGAGCGGACTGGGAGAATCTTCACCGATTCGACCCATCTGCTCGGTGGACATGGAGCGAGGAATACAAATTGATCCGAAAGATTGATCTTCGTATCATGGTATTTACTTGCCTCATGTTCATGTGCTTGGAGTTAGATCGGTCCAATCTATCCCAAGCTCTGACCGACAACATGCTGCCCGAGTTGAATATGAACACGAATGGTAAATGAAGAATTAGAGTTCTCTTTTCATCTTATGATATCCCAGGGCTAACCAGAGTGCATCCTCTGTTCAGACTACAATCTCGGAAATACGGTGTTTAAGCTCGCATTCCTCTGCGCCGAGCTTCCTTCCCAACTCGTCAGTAAATGGGTTGGACCTGATCGGTGGATTCCGACCCAAATGGTTCTTTGGTCTGCAGTTGCTATGGCACAGTATGGACTGAATGGAAGAACAACATTTCTTTTGTGTCGTGCCCTGCTTGGTATTTTGCAAGGCGGATTTATCCCAGATGTAAGTTGCACTTGTTCTTCTTACGGGTCACTGCTAACAAAGTCGAAGGTGATATTGTACCTGTCCTACTTCTACAAACATCATGAGCTGTCTTTGCGACTCGGCTTCTTTTGGACGGCTATGAATATTGCGGATATTCTTGCTGGATTTCTTGCTTTCGGATTTTTGCATCTTCGTGGTGTTCAAGGTCAATCGGGATGGCGCTGGCTGTTCTTGTTGGAGGTGAGTAGACATCTCATATAATTTGAAAGGACGTGTGACTCACATCAAGGGTAGGGCCTTCTGACACTTCTATTTGGTCTATCCGCATATGTTTTGATGCCCCCAGGACCATGCCAGACTGCGAATTGGTCTCGGGGTAAATCAGGCTGGTTCACTCCGCGGTAAGTCATCTCACTTTTCTTTTACAAAATTTTGCATCGTTGCTAATAGAATTCACAGGGAGGAAACCATCATTGTCAATCGAGTAATTCGTGATGACCCAAGTAAAGGAACCATGCACAATCGAGAGCCGATTACACCCAAACTACTTTGGAAGAGTTTGAAGGACTATGATCTCTGGCCGATATACATCATCGGACTTACTTTCCAAACACCAGTGGTACCCCCCAAGCAATATCTAACTCTTACTCTGAGGGGCCTCGGATTCGGCACCTTTGTGACGAATCTCTTGGTTATTCCTAGCGAAGTGTTGTCCATTATCTTCCTTCTACTCCTCACATACGTCTCGGAAATTACAAGTCAATTAACTTTGATCTCTGTTCTCGGGCAGATATGGATACTTCCCTTCTTGGTCTATTTATATGTGGCCGACATCAGTACTGCAAACAAGTGGGGTGTGTGGGCGGTTATGACTGTGCTGCTGGCATATCCAAATGGTACGCTCACCTATTCACACCTATTACACATTTGGTATTTTGGCTCACAAAATCACAGCGCATGCGATTCAAGTTAACTGGAACTCCCGCAACTCGAACACTGTCCGATCCCGTACGGTCTCGGCTGCCATGTATAACATGTGTGTCCAGTCATCGGGAATTATTGCTTCTAATATCTATCGCGCTGGTTGGTCATAAACTTCCTTTGATTTTCCGCTTTTGTCCGGTATTCTAATTTGACTCAGATGATGCTCCCCGCTACCGGAGAGGCAATGGTGCTTTAGTGGGACTGGGTGTCTCGAATATCTTCATATATTTGCTGACCAAGGTATACTATGTCTGGCGCAATCAAAGCCGGGACAAGAAATGGAATGCCATGACGGACAACGAGAAGGCGAATTACTTGGCAACCACCAAGGACGAAGGAAATAAGCGATTGGATTTCAGATTCGCCCATTGATTATGTCTCCAGCAATTGGACCTTTGCCAGATTTACACGTGAAGGAATGGGAGGAGCCGACTTGGTCCGTTACTGCATGGAAGTTAGTTCGTACAGATTTGATATCACAGCAATGAACAAACTTTTAATCTCGCTTATACCGAATAGTTACTCCAATAAGGCGCTAGATAGTTTTGCATCTAAAATAATACTCTTCCCCTATTCATGCGATTGGTCGGACCGTCCATGGCGTGCTTGAGCATAACCCATGCATGTAATAAAATATACATCTAGCCGATGACAATTAAAATAAGCGAGCAGTGCAGTTATTTTTGGATTGATCTGATTGAACACAACCTCTGGCTCTAACTCATGTAGGTATAGTATCGTTGGTAATCAACTGTGTTGCGCAACCTCACATAGATATGACCCCATCACGGTGAGATTTCCAGAGGCGGGATGTCAGACAATTCCTGGGGAAAATGACGAATCTCAACTTTGACATCACAAGTTGACTGTTATCTATTGGGATGATCAACATGAAAGACGTGCTTTCACTCTAACTATGCGACAGCAATGTTCCAGATCTGCGGGGTTGTGACAATGAGGCCTGGGCACAACAAGAAGCAGATGTCGCAAGCGGATAATCGGCATCATCAACCTAGGTTGTGTGTCGCAAAGTATAAGATGGACAGCATGGTCCCGTATGTTACCTACCAGCATCAACACACAGTTCCGTCCAACAATTACTACTGTCTCCAACAACCTCACTATGGCATCCGCTGTCACCGAAACCGCACCTACGGTGGTTCCCATCGTCGAGGACAAGATTACGCTGACAGGTCTCGCCCGTGAGCCTATCAAGTCCAATGGATCTCTCGATTCTTTCGAGTCCTTCGATGTCACTCCAGTCATTGGACGTGAATTCCCCAACGCCAACTTGAAGGATTTCCTGCGCGCCCCTAATTCCGATGATCTGATCCGGGAACTTGCTCTGACCAGTGAGTTATACCCGTGGTTATGCGTGGAAGATAGAGCTGACATGATATCTTAGTCTCGCAACGCGGAGTAGTCTTCTTCCGTAAGCAGGATGCTCTAGACAACGAACTGCAAAAGGAGCTTGTCCAACGACTTGGTGAACTCTCGGGCAAGCCAAGCACATCCGGACTGCACATCCACCCAGTAGCAAACTCTGGTCGGGAACACAGCGTAAAGGATGATGAGATTAGTGTTATCAGCTCCGCAAGCCGGGAAAAGCTGTACAAGGACAGGAACCCGCGAAAGCAGACCGCACGCAGGGAGTGGCACAGTGACATCACATTTGAGCCCATTCCCAGTGATTACACTCTATTGCGTCTCACAGAGCTTCCGAAAACCGGTGGTGGTAAGACCCCTTTGCATACTCTATGGAATTGTACAGAGACACTAATCCTCTTCTAGACACTCTGTGGGCCTCAGGTTACGAGGTTTACGACCGTATCTCTAAGCCTTACCAGAAGTTCCTGGAGAGCTTGACCGCAACATATGCGCAACCAGGCTTCAACGAAGTTGCCAAGCGCAACGATTTCACCATCCACCCTGGCCCTCGTGGCGCGCCTGAGAACGTCGGAGAAGAGCTTATCGCTGAGCACCCTGTCATCCGTACCAATCCTGTCACCGGCTGGAAGAGTGTCTTCGCTGTCGGCACGCACGTGCAGAAGGTTAACGATGTCTCCGAGGAGGAGAGCCGTCATCTTCTTGACTGGTTCGTGACTCTTATCGTTGAGAACCATGACCTGCAGGTGCGCAAACGCTGGGAGAACCCGAACGATCTTGGTATGATCCCCCCGTGAAAATTTCTGACTGCCGTATCTAACTTTTGTTATAGCTATCTGGGATAACCGATCGGTGTACCACGCAGCAACTTGGGATTATGACGGACTTGGCCCGCGCACTGGACACCGTGCTGTTGGCCTCGGAGAGAGGCCATATCTGGATCCCAAGAGTATTGGAAGACGTGAGGCGCTGGAAAAGAGCGAATAGGTGGTTTTATCACAATTCGCATTGGAAAATCAGCTTTATGATCCAATTTAATGAAAATTCTCGTTTTCAAACACAATTTAGAAGTGCCTACATGCCTTGCATGGTATACTGTATCCTTTGGCTTCATGTAGTTTCATCCTGAGGATTGAACTGGCCCAATATACGGGTGCATTTTACTGAAAATAAATAGATATTCAAACGATCACGATGATTTGCTAGGTAAAGAGTAGGTTGGTTATATACTTTGGATGTAGAACTCCCGATACTAAATATATGGGTTGATCCCATAATCCCTAAATAGCGTTCCGCAAAGCCAATAAATGGGCCCGAACCCCGGGCCCAAAGCCCAACCCAACCCACACCCGATTCGTGGGGGCCTAGAAGGCCCCCATCAAAGCCCATTAAGGGGGGTTTACCTAGCATCTTATAATCGCTATATTGTAACCTTCTACTGGTTATATAGAGTTTAAAATTTTAAAAGTTATAATATTATAGTTATATAAGTATACATTTCAAATTTAAATAAAATTCGATCAGGAGAGGTCGGGATAGGACGAAAAAGGGTAATATCAATGTTTTAATACTCGATATATATCTAGGATCTAGATGGGAGTACTACCACTTTCTAAGTAAACTTCTGTAATTTATAAATTATCTAAATAACGCGCTTTCTCGCGTTTTTAAACGCGATATAGATATATGGCTAGTAATTGCTTCTGAATGATTTAAATCAATAAAATATTACCTTCAAAATAAGGCTTAGAAACGGGGGTAAAACGAAGGGTAAATTAAAATCCCTAAAAGGGGGTTCAACTTCTGAATTCTTAGCATATTTGTACTGTTTGGAGCCTATTTGGGGGCCTATTAACCCGCGGTGGGCTTCTCCTTAGGCCCAAAACCCAGCCCATTTGCCGATTGGGTTGGGTTGGGCTGGGCTATGGGCTTTATGGGCTTTGCGGAGCTTTATCCATAAATGCTCTATGCAGCGGGAGTAGCCACAGCGGCCATGGTAGCCATGGGAGCATCAGTCACCAATGCTGATTGGGTCTTTGGGAAGTTGTGTCTATATTTGTCTTTAGTCGCGATGTGCATGGAAACTGTTTGGTGGTGTCTCTTACCCAAATTGGACAACAGTCTTTTCGCGGAAGTATTCACCGCAAGTGATGGCAGGGCTGAAGGGGATAGTCAGTAACCAAGCAAGTAGAAGGGGTTGCAAAGATCTGGAGTCCTTTGACAATTGACTTACTACTTCTTCAAAGGCCCCTGCATAACAACATTCCGCCGACCGGTGTTAAAGTAGGCGATGGAGTAACGATCTGGGCTTGGGCCAACGCCCTGAGCCCGGACACGGTGAAAGTTGGCCTTGAGACGGTCATCAGACCATGCCACTAAACACAGCAGAGAAAAAGCGGTTAGTCGACGATTTCTAGACATCATATCGCGAAGAAAGAAGAACTCCGCACGAGATTGTTACTTACTCAGCATATCTCCAATATTGACTACAATGGGACCAGTCGTAGCGGGTATGGGAGAGAAATCATCACCAATGATTTTGTCGTTGTGGTTCTCGCGACCAGGACACACTTCCAGCCCATCCTCGCCATCGCGCTGGAACAGAAGGGTGAGACACCCAACATCGGTGTGATTACCAGCTCTCCATGTTCCAGCTGCATTTTCGGAAGCCATATAGTGTATCATGCGCATTTGAGTGAGGTTATCGCTGGCTTCAACATCCATCGCATCGTTGAAGTGATTCTCCGGGAACCCTAAGGCAATAGAAAGACAGCTTACTGATCCTAATGCGTAAGTAATTGATTATTAGGAAACGAGAGAATAGTGCGAGCACTTACAGACTCGCTTGGAGATGCCCTCGCATTTTGAAATAAAACTCTTGGTGCCTTCACTGAAGCCGGGCACATCTTCATCACTCGGCCATTGGGAGTTACGCTGTAACCAGAAGGATTCTTTCTGGTCGGGAACACCGGTGCTAGGACGGATTTGTGACTAGAATTCGGAATCAGCTTATCTTTCAACGTTCTGGCCAAGGCTTTTCGATTTACCTTGTACTCCCAGCCGTTGTTGGTGTGCAAACCGTGGGGAATCTTCCCTTTGATCTCTGGAGACAGAGCAAAGAAGGCTTTCGAGAGGGCGAACTGATTTTCAATCTCCTCAATAGTGATACCATGGTCGACAAGAGTAAAGAAGCCAGCAGTTTCGGCTCCTTCAACTAGCTGCTTGATGATCTCCTCCTTTCGGGACTCGAAGTCTGGCCGAGATTATTATGTGATTTTTGATGGGTCTAATGGGGAAGACATACCCTTAAGTGAAATAGCGGGTACGTAAAGATCCTGAAGCATTTTGATGGAGTTCAAAGCAAGAGTTGGATGTATGAGGTAGGAGCTATGGCGTAGGGCAATGTAGCGGTGTGAGGTTGATATTTGACACCAGCTACTCATATAAATGGAAATGTAGTGCGCATCTGTGATACTTGCCTATCGTGAGCTACCGGTGGACGGAATCTCTCAGTAGACGCCGGCTGCGAGTGTAGCATCGAGGGGTTCGGCCCGGGGACCTCAAGGAGTACTAGCCGTTCAATTTAAATGCCAAAATTTTGGACATAGTCCTACACGGCCCGGGAGTCTAGGTGCCCACAATTGAACAGCGGATGTGGAATATTTGGAAGCATCTTATCATTTTATTCCCCTCTCAAATTGTGGATGCGATATACATTTCTCGGTGGCGTAGAAGCTGGAAATATTGCCGATAGCTAGCAAACCTTCACATTTGCAAAGGCACGATGCACATCGCCAGTACAGAATTTGTTTTCTAGGTCTTGGTCTGAAATGTTTTTGTATTAGGCATGACGTATATTGCCAATGAATCAAGCTCAAGTAGCCCTCTTTATTGTAACGAGAAAGGAACCATATGGGCCAGTTTTAGCTGTACTACTAAGGAGAATCACATGTTAATGTATCGTGTGAGGGCACAGAACGTGGTATATACACACTGCTCATTCCAAGGCTCGAAACGAATTGTTCGCCACTTATACTTGCCTCTGGTTACGCAGCGGTATAGACGCCGTACTCTGGTAGATAATTGACAATCTTTAAATTCTTAAAAGAACGAATGGACGTAAAAACCCCGACTTTTGACCATGAACAACTACATACACATTGAAGGCGAGATAGATAGAAAACGGAATAAAAAACGAGATCTCAATCTCCATCTTGAGTGATACCGCTGGTCTTTCAAGCCCAACAAAGCTCCAGACTGACTATTTGCCAGCTTTAACTTCAAACCCTGACATACTCTACATGTCAAGACCGGTCCAAGTAGTTGTTTCCTTGACCTCCAATAATCCAGTCAGAACAATATCCGCGCTACTGTGGCCTACATGAACACCATAAATGCCCTTCTCACTCACCCAGCAGCCTAAAGTCTCATCCCAGAATGAAGTTGACAGACGGTCAAGCTCAATGACAACATCCTGGCACTCGCACGAGTCAAGGAAGACCTTGGTAAAGCCCTTGAGCTCCTTGATTGGCCGTGAAATAGTATTCGTTGGTGAGGGAGATATGTAGACTTGAACGACTGTGGCTCCTATAATTGACCCGGAATTGGTTACGCACACACTCACTGCCTTTGGGGATACAGAGAGATCAGAAAATTCAAATTGTGTGTAAGATAACCCATGACTATTAATCCGAACAGGAGATTTGATTAGCAGTTAGCAAAACGGCCGAGGAAGTAGAAGGAGGACAGAGAGAAAGCATGCTTCATCTGGAAGAACTCACCCAAATGGAAATGCGACACTTCTCTTTAACTTTTCGTAATAGCGATAGCCAACGTATACTCCCTCACCGTAAACAGTGCGACCGCGCTCGCTTTCAAAGTTCAGAAAAGCTGGCGTATCTTCAATACCATTGGGGAAAGTAAGAGGAAGCTTGCCACTGGGGTTGATATCTCCAAATAGAACATCAGCTAATCCAGTCCCCATTTCATTGCCACCGTACTGTAACAACGGTTAGCCGTTAAAGCTCGTTTTAGGCTGAGATGCAGGAAATCTCAGGTTTACTCACCCACATGTGAGCAAGGGTCGTTGCCCGTGAGACCCAAGGCTGCATGTTAACCGGTGCGCCAGACTGTGTGACAATGATTGCATCGCGATTAGCATCCAGCACCGCGGCGATCAATCGACCAGTTGGCTCAGGCAAATCCATAGTCGGTCTGTCATAGCCCTCGCTCTCTAATTCTTTCTATAAGGTTATATCAGCCAACCGTGATGGAAATATGATTGGATTCATGTCGCGGGGACCTTACATCAAGTCCTACACACAGTATGGTGTATTTGCACCTGCTGGCAAGGGCAGCCGCGCGAGCAATCGCCTTGTCTGAGTTTGAGACTGGCCAAACGCCAATACGGCCAGCTCCGCCACCGTAGGCCACTACACCTTCTTTGTAAATCTTGGAAGTAGGAAGACTTCCGAATTCAACCTTGATATGGTAATCTTGACCGCCTTTAATACGCGCCACGGCCTTCTCCTCCGTGGTTCCCCTTCCGAAGAAGGAATTCCCCGGCTCCTGAATGGTGGTGTTGTCAATGATCATTGTTCCGTCAATGAAAAGACTGGCCGTGCCGCAACAAGCGATGCCCCATTCATAGTCGCCAGTCTCCTCAACACAGAAAGTCCCCTCAACATCAGCCCAGAATTGCGGTCCCAACTTTGGATGGGAATATCCCATAAGTTGCCAGGTCGAGTCGGTGATATTCATGATATCGACGACCTCCCGGTTCGGATTGGACGGCGGCTCCGAAAAGAAAGACATACGAAGTCCTCCCACCCGACCGTCGGGTGATGTGACATGTGCGCCGAGTAATGGGAGGAAGCCCCAAGTATAGACTCCAATCTCGTAATTTATTTTCACATCCTTGCGGTATCCATTATTCGTGAGCCGGTCAACAATGCCCTCGTAGTTTGTAACAACATAATAGGGATCAAGCTGAGCACTTCCTCCACCACAGTATGCTTTATTTTTTAAATTGGGTCCGATGAGGGCTATTTCCCCAACCTTGTCAGACGGCATAGGCAGAATTCCGCTGTCATTCTTCAAGAGCACGATGCTTTCCCCGGCGAGTTGACGGTTGATAGATCGATCCCCAACATCGTCCCGAGTGGATTCGACGGATGAGACACCTTCAATTTTCGCACACTTCTGAACAAGATTCAGTACATTGCGTGCTCGAGCATCCAGTGTTGCATGTGAGACTTTGCGAGATGAGACAGCCAAATCAGCTAGAATGCCCCGCAGCCTGGGTGGTCCCGGCATTTCCAGGTCCAGACCGGCATTCATGGCCTCGACTGTCGAATATGTGCCATACCTATGGTGTGGATCTCCGATTAGCGATTTTCAACGTAGTAGCAGTGATGGGAAAGTTTGACATACCAGTCACTCATAATCATTCCCTTGAACCCCCATTCCCGCCGCAGTACATCTTCCAGCAACGCGGGACTCTCGGAGACGTGCAGCCCATTCACTTTGTTATAAGAAGCCATGATGCCTCCCGGCTTACCCTCTTTCAGGGCGATTTGAAACGGCAAAAGGTAAATCTCCCTTAGAGCCCGGTCAGTGATACGCACGTCAACCGCCATTCTCTCATGTTCCTGATCATTCGCGACAAAGTGCTTCAGGGTCGACACTATCCCGGTCGACTGGGCGCCAGAGATGTAGCTTCCAGCTATCTTGCCCGATAAGAACGGGTCCTCGGCGAACGACTCAAAGTTTCGACCGCCGAGAGGCGAGCGCTGGATGTTGACGGTAGGGCCCAACCAGACCCGGGCACCCTTGGCCTTGACCTCCATTCCAATGAGTACCCCGCCTCGCCGAATAAGCGCTTTATTCCATGTCGCCCCAAGAGCGGTGCCGCAAGGCAAACAAGCGGCACGAACACCTGCGGTGAACTTCGTACCTCGCGCTCCATTTGGACCATCAGTGAAGCGAATCGATGGCACGCCCAGTCGGGGAATATCATAGGTGTGCCACGCGTCCTTCCCTTAATCATCAACTTTGTCAGTTTCAACAAGAAATCACTGATTGTATTTCTGGACAGTTACCTGAGATCAGACCCACTTTCTCGGCAACCGTTGCCTCACTGAGAACCGTGTTCACGTCGAAATCTGAAAGAATAGATGTCTCCATGTTTGCTCTTTGTCAAGCAGTACTGGGGGATATTTGATGAGTTTTACCCTTTTACTATCGTTTTAGGACCACTTGAAAATTCCCACGAGTGTTCTTAGCCACGAGAACTTAGGTGATAAGGATTTCGAATGGTTTGGGGCCTTGCCGAAGGGGGTACGGCCCTGGGGGGAGTTAACCGAATGAAACAAAGAAACCAGCCTGAAAGACAGCCGGAGAAGATACGAGAAGTAGAGAATCCCCGCCATGAAAGAACTGACTGTGGGGCGTTGATATGCTGACCGGTTCCTCCGTAGATAACGTCCCATTCGCCAGATACATGCATGGTTCTTAACCTGTATGCACGCGAAATAACCTTTCGAAGCTTGGCTTGCGACGGTCACCTCCTCGAGTCTATTCTACAACCCCCGCCTCCAGATTCGATGACCTCGGGAACAATACTGACACCTCGTCGGGTTTAAAAGATAACATCATTGGACAACCCTCTTATCAGCACGAACTTAGATCTGTCAAGATTGAACCAGAGAGCCCAGGGGCGTCTATCCTTGTTGTTGACAGTCAAGGTATCTTGCCAGCGAAGGGCTCTGATATATCAGACTTTGGGACTATAAAATATTACATATATCCCTTCACTCCTCAATTCACCATCTACTTTTCAACTCCCGGTTGAACGAATATTCATCATTTTCACAATCCCTGTGGACCATCTAATTGAACGAAATGAGGCTCGGCCTTTTCGATAAGAAGAACCGAGGTGATGCCGAGTTTAACGGCGTCGAAGAGATGCTGCCAAAAGACCGCAAGCCCTGGTACAGAACCTGGCACCTTATTCAGTTAAATCTGATTCTGCTAGTGCCCCTGGTCAGTTCCAGTGCTGTCGGGTATGATGGTAAGAAGCACCAACAATTCCGTCCTCATATAGGTTCTTTTCATGGCTGACTGGCAGTAAAGCCTCTATGATGAACGGCCTCCAGTCCCTGACGCAGTGGAAGGACTACTTCAACCATCCTAATTCGGCAATTCTGGGCACCCTGAATGCCGTATATCCCATTGGAAAGGTGTTGATGGTCTTCCCTGTCTCTTGGTTAGGAGACCGGTATGGTCGCCGGTTGCCAATGCTCGTCGGACTCTGTGGCATGGTGGCATTTGCCATTTTTCAAGCCGCATCACAGAATGTAGCGATGTTAATTGTTTCACGCTACTTGATCGGTTCGTGCACCATTATGATTGCACAGCCCTCGCCCATTCTCATCACGGAGCTTGCTTTTCCTATGCACCGTGGTAAGCTGACTGCCCTATACAACTCGTCCTTTTACATTGGTGCCATCATTGCTGCCTGGGGTACCTATGGCTCTTTCACTTTGAATTCCACCTGGTCGTGGAGAATTCCATCAGCTATCCAAGGTGCTATGCCAGTATTGCAGTTACTGTTCTTCTGGTGCCTCCCCGAATCTCCTCGGTAAATAAATTTCCCTCTCCTTCAATCTCAAGGAATACATTTTCTAACCGAGTCATTAGTTGGTTGGTCTCTAAGGGTCGCATCGAAGAGGCTCGAGCGGTCTTTGTCAAATACCATGCTGGTGGGGATGAAGCATCTCCTCTAGTGGATTTTGAGATGCAGGAAATTATGCAACACCTGGAGAATGGAAAGGAAGGTGGCGAGAAAACACCGTGGAAGGAAATGTTGCGCACCAAGGCGAACCGGCGCCGGACAATTATTGCTGTCTTGCTTGGATTCTACTCACAGTGGTCCGGCACTGGACTAGTCAGTATCACCACTCCACAAAGTGGATTGAATTTATTTCATTTCCCACTCCTACATTAGCTATCCATTGTATGAGGACTCGCAACTAATGGTTCCGTTATCATCTAGGTCACGTACTACCTCACCCTGGTCCTCGACACGATTGGCATCACACAAACCAAAGAGCAGACCCTGGTAAATGGCATTCTCCAGATTGCAAACTTCGTGGGAGCTGTCGGCGTGGGAGCTCTGATGATCGACTGGCTCGGTCGCCGTACCCTCTTTTTAATTTCAGCGGTGGGCCTATTCTGCAGTTACGTATGCTGGACCGTTCTCTCGATGGAGTTTCACAGAACTCAAAACCCCGGCACAGCGAAAGGTGTCCTGGCTTTCATCTTCATTGCCTGCTTCTTCTTCAATATTGCCTGGACACCCATGCTGTACGCTTATACGGTGGAGATCTTCCCCTACAAGCTGCGCTCGTTCGGCCTTTCCACGGCTCTGATGACGGCCAATTTGTCGTTGATTCTGGGACAGTTCGTTCACCCGATCGCACTTGCCGATATCGGCCAGAGGTACTACATTCTTTTCTGCTGCTTGCTCTTTGTGCTCATTTTCGTGATTTACTTCTTATTCCCGGAAACCAAGAACCGTACTCTCGAAGAGATTGCGTTTATATTCGAAGGAGAGCAGGATCTTGTTGGTCAGAAAGTTGTGGAAAATCCCACTGTGTTGGATGAGAAAGAGCAGGTGGTCACCAAGAAGTCGGAAATTACTAACCTCTAACTTCCCAACCGCAAGGTCATCCCTAGAAGGGAGGGGAAATCAATCAAGTGATCGCTTAAATTGAGAATACCCTTAGGTATATATGTTTACATGTGTTGTTATTCTTGGAAATGGAGTGAGAGACATACTAGCTTTCCCCATCGATCATAGAACCCAACTTTTGTTCTAATTCACTTTCTCGCGAGGTGTTGAAAACTATAAACTCGAAAAAACTGAGAGCCAATCAAGACGTATCTTTAGGGGAGCTAGCATTTTTATATAGCAGGGTACTACGGAACGGTATACACCTTCCATTTCAGAACTTCTACAGTTCATTAGGAGATATTATAGAGGAGCCACCCCAAAATCCAGTGCAAAGTTATCAGAGAATTGGTACCCAAGGTCTTCCCATCCGCCATGGACAAATAAGTCAGCATCCATCTCTGTTTGAACCATATGATTTGCCATCTCCATGCTAGTGTCCAAGTCAGCCCCTTGTCTTGGGGAGAAACATTGCGGCCCAGAGCCTTGCATTGACGACATTGACATATCCTGTCCTGTGTCAATAACCAATATTTCATCGACATACTGGTCTGCTACGGAGCGAGCTTTACGAGAGGCCAGACGTTGATGAAGGTTGATCGTTTCCTCTAGCTCGTATAGTGTCTTGCTATACACCCTGGATTGAGAGCTGACAACGCCGGCTGTTTCGAGAAGATTAACAACACCAGAGAATGCGCCTCGCAGATCGTCCTGCGATTCTCCCGCAAATATTGAAAATCCAAGGACTAAGCCGCTTCCAAAAGCCCAGGATCTGGATACGTCGTGTGTAAGCAAGATGCTGGATCATAATACTTTTGATGATTCACAAAAGGCAGAGAAGACTCACTTGAATAATCCCAGGTTCCCAAATGGCAGGTCTGAAGCCGTCAGAACAGAGGCTACTTGTCGACATAAATGTCCCATATGCATGGCTGATATCATACAAACTTGTGCCAGGGATGCCCTCTGAGGATCAACTGGCCCTTGTGACGTTAAACCTGACTGCTGGCGCATTCTTGTCATGAAAGTCTCAATCAGGAATGGCCGAGTGACAAGTATGACAGCAAAATAATAGAGGCTAGACACATGAATGCTACCAAATGCTTTCTTGCGATCAGAGTAAGCCATTGATACTCCGTTCGTGTAGGAGAACCGCCGAAGCGATGGTGGTAGATCCCGGCTCCATGTCCGAAGCCTTTGAAGGAGGTTTTGGGCAGTGACAATATCGCTCATCACACCTCTATTTAGTTGACAACATATATCATCTAGCAATACTACCCCTTTCAACACCGCATTGAATGCTGGTTGTTCGGCGTCAAATGGTAGTGATTGGACGTTATGGCGGGTCGCCCTGGGAACAGTGCAGGGTCGACCAAGAAGGGAGCTTGTCAGGACCTCTAATATGCATAGACTATGCCATATACGTAGCCTAAATATAACAAGATTAGGAATTGCAATTTAAAATCAATTAATGCTCATTTTAGAGATACGTTACCTAACACCATAACCACTTTTTAGTTTGAGGGACTTCCAACTCATGGGTTGATGGAGACCAAGAACGACCGCTGCTTTGGAAGCAATTCCAAGATATATCGATCCAGCGCTCTGTCGAGACGCGCCAAGAGTATAAAATGATAACAGGAGACATAATCGAACAATGGCGAGACTGGGATTGGCAAGCATGTCTTGGAAGGCGACACATCGCGCTCTCGTGAACAGTGTCATAGCGTTGTATGAATCACGGGGTGCAGATGCTCGAGCTTGTGCACCAATAGCCAAAGCTGCGTCCATGGCCGCGATGTCCTCGCTATTGTGTGGTGGGGAATCATTTACGGTGTCTGCCTTGAGAAGCGATTCGACTTCCGCGTCGTCAAAAAGATGCAAAATGCCACTTGACTAGAATGAGAAGGTCAGTTGTCTACTTCGCGGCGTATGATGACAGCGATATAATTCTACACGCACCACCTCGCAATAAGATTGGAACAGCTCGCGCTTCTCTGCCAAATCTAGATGGACTTCTTCGCCAGCGACCTCATCAATTTCCGGTTCAAGTAAACCGTTTCCGCCCTCGCTTTCGGTGAATGACGTTGCACCCACCCATGGTCTTAGACTATGTCGAAGATAATCCAAAAACGATAGCGAGGTGTTCTCTCCAATATAAACTGTGGCGCAATCAGGAGAATTGGCAAATGTTTCAATCATAATAGGTAGGGGAATGCTCACACTTCTCGCCATTTGATCCCGTTACAAAGTGCTCTTGTGGGGATTCTTCACCAACAGGGATCTGCCCCACGGGGATATCATCAGCCGTTGGCATCGACAAGGGTGTGTTTCCCGACAGCGACGATCCACCGGAGACCGACGGGAGTACTCCGGTAGCCGTGTAAGGGATCGAAATTAGATGCTCCGGTTCGGGGACTGCATTTGGAAATTCGTCGTGGCGATTAGTATCCGCGACAGGAGACAAAAACGACCGAGACTTCAATCTGCGTCGACCTGCTCGGCCCGTGGACGCGGCATGGTAGGTGCATCTGTTGGAGCGATTCTTTTTGATACAATTGGCGCAGGGGGATTCAGCGTCACAGCGTGTTTTAGATGTTTTGCATGCATCGCATGCTCTATACGCGCGGACCCGGTTCTCTGGGCGGATTTTTGGTCGAGGCATAGTCACTGTCCGTAAAAGAAGAGAAAAATAAAAGTCGTATGATTCTATGCTTGTTTGCTCCCATTTACCCGGGGAGACTACAAGGTATATTTTGCCTGATAAGGATGAGCTTCCCCCGCTCCTTGGCTTCACCCCCGGGGTCAATCCATATCTCGTTTGCTTCTGGCAAATCCGTAGCCCTGGAAAATCAAATGGCCTACCAAAAGATTTATATTCAAGCGTCTAATATTTCAGTTTCCATCCCAGGCCGCTTCCTCAACACAAGTGTTTTTTTTTTTTTTTTTTCTTTTTCTTCTTTTGAGGGGCGCTAATCATCAATGAATCAGCTTGAGGCCAACCTTGGAAATGGATTGGTTATCGTATCTTGTCGAGGTATTCGGGCCGAGCACCGGTGCAAGTGCCGACGTAAAACACTCTGATGGCTGATTGGCCCCCAATCGTGTTATCCTATATCGTTATTTACGTGGGTTAAAAGAATAGAGAAATTATGTGAGGATATTTCGCTAGATGCCTTCAGTTTGTTGTACAATTCACATTCAATCCTAAAAGCTTTCCGTCAATCCTCAACGCCTCCAGCTTGTTATCATCATGGAAGGCGCTTACAAAGAGGTCTACGAGAAAATAGTGCTCAATACGGATCGGTTCAATCTCGGTGATGAGGAGGTTAGTTGAAAAGCCGAACTATTTGCCTTCTGATTTCACTGACGTCTGATATTTTTGGGGGGCAAAAGACCTGGCGCCAAATATACGAGCCATTCGTTCCAGGACACTCGCCGAGAGTGCATGTTACCCGCGACCATCGATATGGTCCCGCAGAACGTAACGTTCTCGATGTTTACTTTTCTCCTGAAATCTCAGAAACCGGAAGTCCCATACTGGCTTTCTTTCATGGGGGTGGCTTCTTTTCCGGTGATAAGCAATGGAGCGAAAAGGTGTGGTCTTTGCGCCTCTATTTATATTCTACAGTTATCTAACCATGGTCCGGAATAAAGTATTGGGGCAATATAGGAAACTATTTCGCGCAACAAGGCATTATCGTTGTGATTGCCAATCACCAGCTTGTCCCCTACAACAAGAACGAAGTTTCTTCCAGGGAAGCAGAGCGAACAACCATTAAGTATCCTGCGGGCGCCGACGACGTGCAGCTTGTCCGAGAATGGATATACAACAATATCAGCAGTCCACAATTTGGCAACGGCTCGGTCGACAAAGTTGTCCTGTTTGGACACTCCTCCGGCGGTGCTCATGTCGCCATGAATCTGTATGCGGCAGGTGACCCCGAGCGCACTGTGACCAGACCCGATGTTTTCCCACCAGTGGCTGGCGTGATATACCTGAGTGTGCCATTCTGGTATGATCGAATGCGGCCTATTCGTCAAAAGATCCTTCAGCGATACTATGGATCTGATGCTGAGAATGTCTGGGGGGTAAGTTGATCCCATTGGTTAGCAGAAGGATCCTTGGCTCATAATTCCCACTATGAATAGCCTCGGTCTGCACTCGGTTTGTTCAAAAACCTGCCAAAAGACTCAGCAGCTCTGTATGTTCACAGATTAGCACTTAAATCGGTCATTGCCCAACTGTTTCACCAGTTTGCTAATCGCTACGTGTGTAGAGATGCTATCAAGCTTCCGACCTATGTCGGTACTGTCAAGTGGGAGGTGTAAGTGATTCCCTCAACCTAACATTCCGGTTTCGGTCGCGCAGTTCTGACATTCAATGTAGCAAGGAGGCTTTTGATGGGGCCATGGCCTTTTTAAACGCTTATCGTGAGCGTTCCCAACCGGCTGGCACCAACGCCATTTTCCATGTATTGGACAAGCACAATCATCTCAGGTGAGATATACCCATTAACCATAATCATTTAGTAGATCTTGTACTCGAGAGAAATCGCTGATGTCTTTCATTTTGATGGTTTTCAGCAATGTTCTTTCTATCGGGACACATGATGATGCCCAGGCCAAAATGCTACTAGATTTCATTCGTACCTGCACATCATCATGGCCGAATACTGGACATAAGTTTTCATTCAAAATCTAGACCTCAAATACAATCTCATTTGCACCCAATTTTGCCAGTTTGATCTTCCTTTTTTTAAAAAAGAATAGGAGAATGAAAAATGCCCTCCGGGTGGAAATCTTCACAAACTTAAGAGGCTTGTTACAACCTGCCCCTGGACTGGCGAGTTACAAACTATGCCAAAAAGACCACTATGTCTGAGCGTAATTCTCAGATAGTCCAGGCTCCGATATATATAGTGCGTGACATGACATTTTGTAGAATATTAGTTAAGCTACAATAAACCCCCGTAGTTGACTTTTTTTTCCCCCATTATTTCATGTTGTTTCACTGTGCGACATGGATGTATTCCAATGAAAAAAAAACCCACGAGCGTACTGAAAAAAAAAAAAAAAAAAAAAAATGAATCTATAATTCACCTATGCTTGCTCTTTGTCAAGTGAATCAACATCTTCAAATTCCGCACTACATACAGTGTGCCATGGGCCTATCATAACACTGAACATTAGCCGGATATGTACGTAGTCGGACGTTATCTCTTAACCGTTCCGGTCCGCAGGTTTATAGCCGCATTTCCGATCACCGATCTCCGACTGATAACCCTCATATCATATCGCTGTCTGTTATTTATCTTCAAATAGGGCGATTGCTACCTTTCCCATTTCAATTCATACTACAACGTTAGACAAATAATCCTCAAACTCAATCTCTGCATAAACATGTCTTCCACCGACTCCAGTGATATCCCAGGCCTCGAAGAGCTCCCAAACGCCCCGCGGGTGACATTAGCACCAAATGTTACTCTACAGCCTCCACTTTCCCGTCGGGGACATGGTCCTGGTCTCATTGTGATAGACCCCGGCTATGATTTGCCGTATATCCCCTCCGCAGAGTTCCCATCGACCACCCTGGATCCCGTCCCACAATACAAATGGGCCGAGGAGGGATATGCCGTTTTGCGCATTGCCGCGCGCAAGACTTCCGAGCCTGGAGACTGGTCACTAGAGGCTGAGTTCCTCGATAAAGCTATTGAGAGCCTCAAGAGTCTAGAAGAATGTGATGTGAAAGAAAAATTTGGCATACTTCGTACGTTATCGAAACACCTTTTCTCTCGCATACAATTCTGTCGAAACTAATCTAGTGGGATGAGCAGTGTATGGGTCACCAGAAGAATATACACCATCGTTCCTGGGACAGCTTGTGACAGCTGTGGCAAGTTCCGATACCATCGTGGTTGTTGTCACTTTCTCTTCTGGATTTGATTTTGCTTCCGCCTCCAAGCCTCAGCTGGTTCATCAGGGAGGCAAAACAGTCCCCACAGAGAAGGAGGGACTAACAATTTATACGTACCCCGAAGTGGCGACGGATTTCATCATGCCCCACAGCCCTGAGTTTGTCTATTCTGCCGCAGCGGTGTCTCATACTCGCAGCTTAACGTTCATCAAGAAGTATATCGGTGGTCCCATATTTGAGTTGGAAAAAATATGGGATGAGCACACATATTGGGAGTTTGAGAATCGGTCTGTTGAGAAGACAATGGCTACTATGGTGCGAGAGCCATATGTTAATCACATTCCCACGGTAAGCAGTGTCTCACTGGAGGAGTGCAGATGCACTCTTTTTTTTTGGTCATCGAATCCTTGGCTAACGAATCGATATTAACTAGATGACCGGAGGTATTGGACGAAAGCGCCTGACGGATTTCTACCGCAACCACTTCATCTTCAGTAACCCCGACAGCATCAAAATGAACTTGGTCAGTCGAACGCTTGGCGTCGACCGCATTGTGGACGAATTTATTTTCATATTCAACCACGATAAAGAGGTTGATTGGCTGTAAGTGAATATCTGTTTCCTTTGGCGAATAATTTCCACCCTATTCTTTCTTATCAAATGCTGATAATTTCAAATCTAGTCTTCCCGGAATCCCACCGACACATCTTCCCCTCCGCATTCCATTCTATGCAGTGGTGAACATTCGTGGAGACAGACTGTATCATGAACATATTAGTTGGGATCAATCTACAGCACTTCGTCAGCTTGGCTTACTACCTGAATACTTGTCTTTCCCACATGCCGTTCCTGGGATGGAAGGCAAGACACTGCAGTACAAGCTACCAGTGGCAGGGGTTGAGACGGCTGAGAAGCTGGAGGATCAGCGCAAAGTAGATAGTAATACTCTATTCATGCCCAATGGGAGTGGGATTTGTGAGTATCAAGGTCATGACGGGATATAGGTCGCTAGCAAACATGCAAAATACAGTAACCCAAGATGCATCCTCTCCTATTGTTATTCGTAGATCCCGTTTCATTCTCAGCTCGTATGCGTGTGTATATTTCTATTTTGTTAAATTGAAAGTGGTTCTTAGTTTCAGACCCAGTCTATATTCTGAATCTTCAGCAGACGATATCTGCGTATTAAGCAATGGAATAGTGGGGTTTGAGTAATGAATAAATTAGCCGGAACTAGGAAAGATAGGGACAAGAAGGCAAGTTGAGAAAATGGCCGTAGACTGAATTCAGCTAATGATTTGGAAGGCACAGGGAGGGAGCTCAACGAGATGGTGAGCAAGGCAACCACGCACATAAGTTCTGAGAATAAATATTAACACTCTCTTCTATCACATAGAACAAAAACAAATATCTACACTAAGTTACCCACTGTCCAAGGTACGGATCTACAAGCGAGACCGAACAGCAGAATCCCGAATGGCCACATATGATAGATTCAGATCTTCGATCCGAGTCACGCCTAGGAGAGCCATGGTTGTCTCCATCTCAGCCCTAAGGATCTGGATAGCCTTGCTCACGCCAGTCTCCCCAAATGCCAACGCGTACAAGAATGCGCGCCCAATAGCCACCCCCTTCGCACCGAGTGCAATTGCCTTGACCACATCGGCACCTCTCATGATACCGCCGTCCACAATTACCTCACACTTATCAAACACTTCCGGTGCATTCTGACGAATCTCGATCAATGTTTCAATCGCCGACGGGGCTCCCTCAAGTTGTCGTCCACCATGATTGGATATCCAGGGATGTACTCCGTATTTCATGCACAGGGCTGCGTCCTCCCAGCACTGAATACCCTTGATGGCGATGGGTAAATCTGTCAGTCCGCGCAACCACGTAATGGCCGAGTCCCAATCGAAAAACGAGACGACCGCTCTATGTCATTCAAGAATGAGATTCTAAACTAACAATGTTGAAAAGGTATTAGAATACTTACCCGCGTTGCGCACTAATTCCGCCGGTCGTGGGTGTGTCGTCTTCCTCGTCTTCTAGCTCATCCGAGTGTGAGGCCTGAATAACAGTCAATAAGAAATATTCCCTGCTACATTATCAAAGGTATCACAAAGTTCACGCACCTCGTACTCTGCAGCTTCCATTCGCAGATCCCGCTCACGTTTCCCGGCGCGGGTAGCATCAACCGTCAACGCAAAGCCTTTGTACCCAAGCTCGATCGCTCGTTTGATTTCCTTTTCGGTGACTTCCAAGTTGGCTTTTGCGTAAATCTGCCAATATGTGGTCTGGTTTGGAGCGCGAGCGCTCGCCATCTCCTCCTGAGTGCATCCAGCCATATTGCACACCCAATGAAGGACACCATTCTTCGCCGCAGCTTTGGTCATCAAGACCTCGCCCGCTGGGTGGGCAAGTTTGCCGCCCCCAGCTGGTCCGATGAAGAACGGGACGCTTAGTTTAGTTCCTAGGATTGTGGTGGACAAATCGATAGACTCCACAGGGCGCAAGACACGAGGTCTAAATCGAGCAAGCTGCCAGGAATTGCGGTTCCATTGCTCTGTTTTCTCATCATCAGCCCCTGCTTTGAAGACTGCAACAGTGGGGGTTAATTTCAATCCAAATGGAAAGTACTATAGGCTAAGAAAAGAAAAACTCACAAGCAAAGGCCTTGGGAGAGAGGCGCTGCGACGCGGCCACTTCAAAGTCACTCATGTTCAAGATACTCCTTAGTCGCAGCTTTGGGGTTGGTGATGGGCTGGAGACTTCCCCATTGGACTCTTTGGTATCGGGTGTTTTTACACTCATTTTGGGAATTGGTGTTGGTGTATCAACTTTACCTACGATATCTCTATGTGAAAGCAAATAGGTCAGTACCCCGTCAGATCTTTGAAGTACAATGATATCCCTCACTCGATTTTCATATACTTTTGCAGCGTATCACAAGAATGAATGCCTTTAAATGCCTGGGTAGCGTCTCTGCCACCGTACTGGAGAATTATCCTCGATCCGCCCGGATGAAATTCAACAAAAGATGTTAAATCATACACGATTTGGTCGATGATAACCCAGCAGCTTTGTAGGGATTTGTGTTCAGCGACTTCGGATCTTTCACAGATACGCAGCGATTCCATATTCCCGCACTCAATTATGCATTACTATTATCTGGTTTTCAATGATTTAAAGGATAGGCCTCGGCCCGGCTCTAAAAGCAGCTGGAATGTCGCTTGGTTTGTTCTTACTAATCTACGGCTAAAATCCCTACACGGAATATGGGGTACGGGCCGAGAAGGAATTCCGCTATCACTGAATCCTTGGAATCAATTGAGGTATCTGTCCAGTAACATGACACGTAATCCTAATAAACACGAAGTTATTAGTCTGAACGAGGAATATTCACGGTCCAGTGTCCCATCAAAATTAAATGAGACCTACTCCGTACAACGTCTGCATGTATTGTTGGGAATATGCAGTAGCCCCATAGTACCAACGCAATGCCTGAGCCCGATTAATAAGAGGCTCATAAGTACCCGATTTCTAGAGTTCTCAATATCCAATCAAGCTACTTGGCAATATAGAAACTGGTCATAATTTTGAACTTATTTTGACGAATATAGAAGACGCTGGTTATCTTAAAGACATCCACACACTCAGTCTATATTCTTCGAACAGAGAACCATCCTCGTTATATTTCTCAACTATAATTATTTTGTTCGCAACATCATACTCATTGAAAAAAAAAAAAAAAAACTGCAATTCTCTACAATCTTTTGGAAGGTTGTTCCTCGGCATTCATGGACGATCCACTCCGTCTGGGGGGGCAGGCGGGGATATGACTAATGGTCCAAGATGGGAGCACGGGCCTTAGTTGCCTAATACGGTAATTTCCTAATCTGGAAAGATGTCAGAATGAGGACCGGATTTCCTCAAGGGTCCGTCTCAACACTAACAGTTTCAACACGCTTTGGGAATTGAAATCAATTGAGGTGTCTATCGTGTTCACCTACAGGATGGATCGAAATCAGTTTCACCACTTTGCTCTCATATAATCTTTCTCGAACCCTATTCCGAAACACGCTAATCCAGTTCAGGCTTAGCTCAGACACTATTAATGAATCGTATTGAAAGTTATCGTCACATGATGTAAGGTTCTATAAATTACCTGTAATACTCTTGCAGTGCAGAGAATACTGGCATCTCACAGGCTCTGGGCTCGCTCGTTAATGGCTCTGCTTGCCCTCGATCTCTTAGCAGCAATGCTCACTGGAATGGTCAGGTAATCCCTTTGACTAGTGCCTAATAAGTCAATCTATGATAGGAAAAATCATTTTAGGGAGAATGATAGGGAGTAGTAATTAATATATGAACATGTGTTGTTCAAGCATTCAGCTTATCTAGGCATTGACATCTAAGCCCTCCGTTTCCTATGCCAGCAATGCTCGAAGCTAGTCTTGTCAAAATAGTCGGACACTTAGATCGTCGTCATCACTCGTGTGCGACTGTGAAACAAATGGGCTGTTAGCATTCGATGTCATAAGGGTGATTTGGTTACATTGAGTGGGTGTGAATTACCATGATGACAGTGGTCGTAGTGATTGTGAACTAACCTTGGAGCGTAAATCTCGGAAGGGAAATAAGGATAGGAATACTAATATAGGGACGAGAACAAGGGCAACGGCAGGAAGAGCTTCGGCTCACAAGTCAACTGGTCGAGGTAGGGTACGAAAGTTATCTGTGAACCATCTTATTATGTCATGGGGGCCCGAACGCGTTGATGTATAGATCGAGCAAGGATCTAGCAAGCGCTAAGAGAATCGTTCAACATCCGTGCACGGCTGAAGATTCGCACACCGCTTGTTGAGGTGGTACAATATGTTGACTACAAGTATGCGGGAGACGCCAAGTAGAGAGTTATAGGCCGTAATTGGGTCGCTTATACCGCGATCATTGACTGACTGCCTTGGTGGAATGTGCAGCTGATCTCAGTTGCCACATAGCTCTACACCCCTAGGTTTCTTCTTAAAGATACGTCATCACCTTTTAAAGAGATGATGGCGTGGCTGCTGCGGGGCCCTGCGAGTAAATCACAACCCGTTCCGCCTATACAGCTGAATGGATGGTGAGTTGAGGGGTAATGTTAGATGAAATCATATAAATGAGTAGTCAGGCGCAGTTATTTCTCATGTGCTAAGAATTCTTACTTTGCTACTCCCTTGTTGTTTCCAAATTCATAAACCATCTATTTGTGAATTTGCTGAAGAAAACCTATTGATCAGAATGTCTGTTATAGCCATCAACTCGTACGTGATGTTACAAACAGTTTCCCCCCTTAGACCATATTGCTCAGTGCTAATATTTCCAATATTATAGGTACAACGAATTCAATCAAATCATTAACAGCGGGAAGTCCGTTGTAATCGACTTCTGGCAAACAAATTGTACATCTTGCCGAGCTATGTCGCCTATTCTCGAGAGAGTGTCGAAGTTGGAGCAGTTCAACAATGTCGAATTTTACAAAGTTGATGTCGGTGAACAAGAACAAATTTCTCGGGAGGTCGGCATACGTGTAATGCCAACCTTCATTGCATATAAAGACGGGAAGAAAATTAAAGAAATTGTTGGGGCTAACCCGGCTGGTTTGGAAGAGCTTCTTCAGGCAGCCGCTAGTCAAGCATGAAAAATGGAAGGCAGGATTGCCCTTATTGCTGGAAGGCGGAGAAGTAGTGAAAGGTACCTGTTTTTAGGGAAATAACTATTTGTTTTCTGCCCATAACATTTTCCTATCCCTGTAACGGAGTGGATTCCGAACCTTCGGAGTCCTATCGTCAAGACGGCTTATCACCAGCGTATCACTGTCGATCATACAGCGTACCTTCCCCGCTCCTGTTCATGTTAAATATTCCATCCTGGGGGAACCTGAGAGTTCCCTAAGGATCAGTCTCTGTATCCTTCAGACAATATATCCGTTCCTGAGACATCTTCGTCTTACCTAGTTGACAGGCTCTATCCTGTAAACACTAGAAAACCTCATATACTTTACAATACCATAATAATAATTCTGATGACTTATATCTAGGTGACGCAATTGTGGATTCGGTGTGGCTGCCCGCTTACTGTCTATAGCTCTTTAGCTGGACAAAAGCGAGCTAGTTCCGATGATTCTTTCGGTACAATAGTTCTTAGACTTTAGCACTCAGAACGTCCGCCCTAATCTACATAATATCTTAGATCTTCGAGTATAGGGGCCTAGTTCGATCTGACTTACTATACCACAGTATGAATTTTAGCTATAGTATCGCGCAAAAATAAACATAAAAAAAAATTTAAGTGTTAGTATAGCTGCACCACACGCTAAAAGTGGTGCAGTGGTTCATTAACCATAAAAACAGTCTTAGCAAAGCCTACAAAATGTTAGCTCGTTCTTGGCCTAGATCTTGTCAATATTTAACTATTTTGGTTCACTCTGTCGAGATTCAGATTGTCCACCTATCCCAGGTGGCATTCCATTATCCCGATACTGTAATAGAACTCGTCCGTTTCTTAAGGGTCTATGTCCACTTGGCTAGAAAATGGATCACCACATATTACACAATATATCGATCATAGGCCCACGCCGGAATTCACATAGTTGAGATGTCGATGGTGAGGAGGTGGATTACTGGGAATGTGGAAAATAATTTATCGTGTGGTTGAAAGGCGAGGGGGTAGTTCGCTAATCTAAGGAGTTCGTGTTCGTCCCACTAGTAGAAAGAGTGACCTCGAGCTGTTGTGATAGGACTTCTAGGTCGTTCTCGATACAGTAGTCGGGGGAAAGGCTAAGTCCACAGTCCAGAACTTGACGCAGACGTGTCAACGTACTATCCTGGAGCGGGGGCATATTTCGAATCTTGACCTTTAACATTCGTCTGTTTGGCCTGTTTACATGACTAAGGTTCTAGAAACCCTGGAGACCATACGAGTCTAATACAGGAGCTATTTTTAAGTTGTTATTTACGACTGTACTGGAATACTGCCAAGAAAGGGGTTCAGGGACAGGGACAGGCTAACCGTAGTAGGAATAGCGTGTTTCGAAAGAGGGTTCGAGAAAGAATATAGTAAGTGATGAAACTGATTTCGATCCACCCTGTATAAAGATCTTCTCACCCAACATTATTTTATTGCCAGGGCCGAATCCAAAATTAATGATTGGATTATATATTTACCACTGGGGCAGCTACTATGCGTAGGCCATCTCTCTCTCGGTAGCAACAAATTGCCAATATCGCTCTGCAGACATCCTTCTCCCTGATTTTCCCCACAGAATCACACCAATAAATGTATATGTACAAAAGAACGAGATCAATGATACCGAGATAAAGCAGTTTCGAAGGCCCACTGCTTCAATCCACGGTGTTATAGCGTAGCTGAAGCTGAACCCTATTGTATTCCGAATGATATTGATGGAAACAAAGGATTCACCGGCCATTTCTTTGAAACAATCGACAGCGTATGCTAATGATATCGCACTTGCGCAGACGACTCCAAAGGTGGTGATGCCAATTCCGATGATCAAAACCATGTAGTGTGCACCTTGACTGGCCCCAACCCCCCACATGAGGAGCCCCCCTGCGGCAATAGGCGCGGACACTAGAAGCCCCCACAGCCTATGCTCTGGTTCCCGGACACCTCCATTGCGCTTTGCAAGTTTGATGGCGAGAGAATCTGAAATCTTTCCCGCCCAAACGGATGCAGCGCCGCCGAAGACAAACGGGGAGAGATAAGCAACACCAACCATCGTTGGAGGAAAATTGTATGGACTCGATCCCAGGATACTCGAAATTGTCGCATTAATCACGCTGTAAAGGGCTAGGTTTGACCCGTATAAGAGACCGGCCCAGAGAATATTAGGAAAGAAGAATGGTATTTTCAACGACTGCCAGCTCTTCAATGCCATTTGCTTGTGAGTTGGACGACCTGGTAATATTGTAGCCAATGCTAGCCTCCGCCAACGAGGTTTCGGGTCTGTGGACATTCCAGTCTGACCCCTTGTGGCTGTTTCAGTCTCGAGTCGCTCGGTGGTGATGATCCCTGGATCTCCATTGTCATCCGCGGGCACAATCTCATATTGCTGGGCCTCGCTGTCGCTTGTTTTTCGAAAATAGATTGTGTCCTCCATGAAAAAGAATAGGATCAGTGAGCAGATGCCCAAAAATATTGTAGCAAGGTACATAACCCATTTCCAGTTCAGGCCATCCGCTTTGAACCCCGCGAGAAAGGGCGCCATAAAGTTGGACCCGAACAAGACAAAAGTATACAGGGCCATATAGTTTCCTCGTTCATGAGCGAAGAAGAGATCCTGAACAGACAATTCTGGTAGAGACTCCACGGACGAGCAGAATAGTCCCAGAAGAATGCGGTGCGCATACCATTGGCTGGCGCCATGAGCCAGTGGAACCCATAGAACTGGTCCTATCGAGCATACGATGGTCACAAGGTAGACTAGTCTGCGGCCATAGGTCATGGCGATTGGTTGCCATAAGAGATTTGCCCATCCTTGCATCAACTGCATCAATCCAGTGCCCAAATTGAGATCTGCAATGCTGACTTTCTGCGATTCGGATATTTGTGTCATGATGGAAAACTGCGCAGCAGTGCATATTCCAATAGCAAATGTGTACAAACATACCATGCCGATGTTGAGATGTTTCCACCTTTGTGATCGATTAAGGGGATCATTTGGGTCTGTGCTAGGTTGTGGTTCTAGAATTATTCCTTTCCGTTGAGCAGATATACTGCTTTCATGCGCTTTTTCAACGAGGAGGATAGTTCCAGGTATATCATCATGCTCATGGTGCTCTGGGAGATACTCCATGGTAGGGTGTTCCATAGATAGAGGAATATATGACACGGAATACAAGGCGACGGTAACTGTGAATGCTGTTGAAGGGGGCTTGAAATTGATTTTACAATATCGAGTCAATAGCTTTAGAAGTCCACTGATCACATGGGCAGGAAAGCACACGAACAATAAAGGTTCCCAAAATATTACCCAAATAGGCAGGTGAGCCAAAGAAGCAAGTGAGGCAGCCATGGAACCACTGGAGGCCAGAGATAAGCACTTTCAACACCCCTCTTTTCGATGGGCCTCTTGTTCATAGATTAACATAGATCCTTTCTAAGGTACGGTCAGATGATCGTCATTCCAATGCGAAGAGAGAGACAAAGACCTAGCGCCCCGAGCTGTAATGTCATTGCGACTCCGCCAGCTCACCAAGACCACATCACAATAATCCTAATGTCTGCCTTATTTGCGCTAATGGACGAAGAGGAAAAAATAAGTGCCGGATATATTCTTGCATTCTCGACTAGGTTTGGGGATATCTCCTTAGTGCTGTGGGGTAGGGTACATACTCGGCTACTATAACTTGTATTATAGCCCCGAAGTAGCGCTAGAATGATAACGCGGGGTCAGCACCCCATTGGCACGCGCATTTATACAGATAGTTTAAAGAAAATGCTTGATTAGGAAGGCGGCCTTATCCCAATGCGAACATGTTAGAGGGGGTTCGGATAAGAACGGTGAGTATATAGATGCACTCGCGGACCTAAGCTTCTAGTAGATTAAGCCAGAGCAACCACCCAACATGGCTTCCCCTGAACCTCGACCCTCCACAGATATATCGCCAGATCTGAAAAATGACGCTGAACGCGACTTGATCGAGAGTTCTCAAAGGGCCACACGCCGTGAACATGAGCTGACTGTACGGCAAGCTCTTTCCAAGCACAGGAGCGCTATCTTCTGGGCATCCTATTTTATTCTACCCGGTTTCGTTATTGGTTACGATCCAACAATCCTCGGCAGTTTGGTCGGTGTTCCACAATTCCGAAAAGACTTTGGTTACGAATACCCTGCTGGATCAGGCACTTACGTCCTCTCTCCTTCTTGGACATCCGCATTCCCATACGCACCTATCATCGGTTTCTTGGTGGCTCCAATTTGGGCCGGATGGTGTGTTGATCGTTTTGGGCCCAGAAAAACACTGCTATGCTGCACAACACTCTCTCTCGGAACTCTCTTGATGGAAGTTCTGGGTAACACTGCCGGCATTATCTTCGCCGGAGATCTTCTTACTGGCCTACTTACTGGCGGATTTCCCGTCCTCGGACCGGCATATATCTCGGAAATCCTCCCTGTTAGTCTTCGAGGTATCGGACTGGCAGCCAACAACTTTGCTCAGGTGGCTGGGTCATTTATTGCTATCGGGATCTTACGCGGAACCGAAACCCGGGTGGACAAATGGGCTTACAAGGTCCCTTTCATAACAGAGTACGCTTTCCCTGTGCTCTTTATCCTCGGGGCGTTCTTCGCTCCCGAAACACCCTGGTTTCTGGTGAAGAAAGCGCGATATGAAGAAGCAGCAAAGTCCCTGGAGCGTACTGGATACACCCAGGATCTCGATGATACCCTTGCTCATATGAAAGAAACCATTCTACTGGGGGAGCAATGTGTATCTACAACTACCTACCTTGATTGCTTCAAGGGCACAAACTTCCGACGTACTGCAATATGTTCAATCTGTTACAGTGGTCAATTCCTCTGCGGGATTAACGTTGTGTCTTCATATTGTACCTACTTTTTCCAGCTGGCGGGTGTGTCAACAGATCAAGCATTCGATCTATCTCTTGGTTTGTTTGCGCTTGGTATTGTTGGGAACGTGATTTCGTGGCCTTTATTGTCAATCTGGGGTAGGAGGTTTGGCTACATTTCAACTTGTTGCGCCACTGCAGTCTTGATGTTTTTGATTGGGTTTTTGGATCTCGCACCATCTTCCAACAAGGCCGCCCTATACGCCAAGTCGTCTATGCTGCTTGTCTTTTACTTTATTTACAACTTCGGTCTTGGCCCCCTTGTTTATGCATTGATTGCCGAGATTCCAAGCACAACAATACGCGGAAAGACGATGGGTGTGGCATGTTCTTTTGCCCATATCTTTTCCCTTGTTATTACAGCTGCTCTTCCCTATGCAATGAGCCCTCTTGAGGCGAATTGGGGTGGCAAAATTGGATTTTTATTTGGCGGACTCAGCGTTGGGGTGATTGTTTGGGCGTTTATTTGTTTGCCAGAAACCAGGGGAAGGACTTTCGAGGAGCTTGATATCCTCTTCGAACGGAAGACGCCGGCCTGGAAGTTCGATAGCACTGACTTGACAGATTTTGATCGTGTAGCCGTGGTTCACGGTGCGTAGTTTATATAGATGTGAGTATTGGAGAGGAAATATGAAATCTAAGGAGATAATATATTTAAATTCCACACTTACTTAATAAGGAATCTTGAATTAAACGCCTCATTTCTACCCCTTTTATAATTAAAATCATATCTACGGAGTAATTAAGTTAAAATTAAGATAATGGCTTCTGCTTCTCGAAGCTTCCTTGCGATCGATTAATTAGTACGTACCCTGGCTCCAACGAGTGCGTAGGATCCAGCAGTGTTATTCATGCTGTCATTTGTAGCATTCTAGATCGAGAGTCTGTGTTAGCTTAAGTGGCGGTGAGTCTCTAGAAAAGTGAACCTTTCAAACAGGCAAGGGAGACAAAGGGAAAAAGAAAAACGAAATAATTGGACCCAAGAAATGAAAGTGCTGATAGTCTGACATGCTGGCGAATGAAAGAAAATTTTATCTAAGATTCCAAGAAGCTTCGAGCTGATGCAGTAAACATACTGTTTCTTTGATCAAGATAGAAATTCCATGCAGTGAACTGACATATCAGCGAGAGCGTATGTGTTTATTCCGATGTACTTACCCACGAACTGCACCCCTTGAACCCTCGTTGTCGAGCGCAGAGGTAGTGGACAAAGGATCGGGGTTGACCTCGACAACCACCCTCAAAGCATCAGTAAAAGGCCTTCTTTCCAATCTTGATTAGCTTACGAAGGATTTTACACCATAGGTGAAGTAAGTTTATTCCTCAAAATGGCTCCCCGTAATGTTCTCCTCATCGGTTTGGTCCCCACAGCCCTTTTACATTCCTTATATTATATTAAAGTCCGGCAAGGTGCGAATAGAGACCTGGGACTTGGGTTGTTGAAAGTTTTCAAGGAACAAGGATACAATGTGTTTGGCACCATTCGGCCACAGACGAGATCTGATCCTTCTTTCGAAGACGTAAGTTGAATTCTGTCTTCATGCCCAGGAGGTTCAAAAATTCATAACCACATTAGCTTAAATCCACTGGGGCTACCATCATCGACCTTGACTACCTGGAGGAGGACAGTATTGCTGCCGCCGCCGAAAGCTACGGCAATGATCAAGCTCTCGATGTTCTGGTAAACTGTGGCGGTATAGAGATGTACTTCGAGAACTGGATAGATTGATCATTTATAAATACCGTGTCATGACTGTGGTATGTTCCATCATCAGCTCAAGGTCTCATCATCTCACACGATCGGCATAGGGACCATTCCTCGCGAGCAAATACTTCCTCCCTAGTCTGAAAAAGAGCGAGTTTGGCAACATCGTCAACATTACCTCCGAGTGGGCATCCATCGCCGGTAAGAACAGGCTCTCTAATTTGAGTATTCGATGAAGCGGCTTATAAAAACAAAGCGAACGATTGCGGGACACACATCAGCTACCGCGTGCCGAAATCGGCACTTAATGCGCTCAGTATCTCAGTTGCAATTGAGCTGAAGGCAGCGAAAGAGAATATTGCCGTGCTTTGCATTGACCCTGGCGATGTCCCAACTAAACTCAGCCGATGGGCGGGAGATATTGATCTCAATGATTCTGTGCACGGAATGTTTGAGCAGATTAAGAGAGCTACGATCGAGGATACTGGTCTGTTTGTGAACTGGAAAGGACGTAAATGGCCGTATGGATAGATGCATCACGGTGCATTTATATGAGAGTTATGAACCGGTGGCATACTTAGTCGCCTGTAGGTAGCTCTCCGACAGTATGTACCCCGTGCTCCCACACCCCCAATTCATATTTTCTCTCCGATCCTCCACACGATTCAATAATGGAGCTCCAACTAGTAAAGTTAAGTTATTTATATACTTGAGTTGATCTCCAGAGAATCACCTAACTTCATACCCGAGGAGATCAACATTGAAATCGGAAAACATCCAGGTGATTTTTTGTCCGATCTAGCTTCCTCTTTGTTGCAGTCGATTGCTCCGTGACCATGGCCTCCACAGAAGGAACCCCCACCCTCTTCGGGCGAGAATCATGGCCACCTCAAGAACGCCTATACGAACTTCTGTTCCAGCCACCAACCTCTGATCTACCAGTGTGCAACTACAATGTGATACAAGTGTTCGCGGTGCAGAATAGAGGTGCGATATACTGTATTGTTGAATAATTATCACAGGAAATAGAACGACCGTTATGCACGGCCTAGAGACGAGAGTCCCTGGTTTTCCTTGGGGCATGTGCAGCATATGCGCGCACAATAAAGTCACAGCCACCAACGGTGACCTTCTCACCACTCTTACGTCCCCACATTCCAACGTCTAACCCATTAGCCATTGAGGGCAAGCCATCACTGCCTGTACCCAATGCATGTTTTACCTCCCAGTGGCCATCGGTCCATTCTTCTCGTCGCGCGCTCACCTCCTCTCCGGTTATTTGAACAGCCCGTCCCCCAAGGGCTGTTTGCCCAACTGCGTGGATTTGTTTCTGATGAAGAACCAAATACGAGCCCCCAATTTGTGCTAGGAACACCTTGGTAACTTGGTGCTGGCCCTCTTCCAAAACACCCTCATCAGACTCCAAGATCCACGAAAGGCCACGCCCTGGCCCTTCCGGCCCTTCGCGAAACGGAAGATATCTCCACACCTCTTCATAGTCCGTCATCGGCTCTCCAGGTACATCTGGTCGAGCCATGGTCCCAGTCTCCAGATCATCTCCATTGGGAAGCGGGATGAATGGACATGGGTTGCTGATGTTGAAATTGTGGTGGGAGTCAATCTCATGGGTGAACACCACGCGCCCTAGGGGATGTCAGTCATTTGTTATGTACCATTCACATTCAGAATAATTGATTGGGATCATACGTGGGTTTTTGCCTTCCTGGATACACTCTCCCGCGAGCGCCCAATCGAGTTTACCGGATTCTTTGTCGACTCGCAGGTCAACGTACCATTCGCCAACCGTTATCACCAATGTGTCTGTGGTTTCAAACGGTGTTTCTGATCCCCATCGCATCGAGATGCGTGTTGTCAGGCTCGATTCCAAAACTGGCACGGGTAACTTTGACATTTTGGTGGCGATAATTCTTCAAGTTGTCTCCTCCGAAGAACGGGGGAAATTTTGGCAGGTCAAGGATGGTCTAGGTAATCTACATGATTCGATTGGAAATATAAATACTACAAATCGAATATGCTAACATATCTTGGACTCCAAAGGGTCGTTCTCCACAATCTCCAACTTCCAAGAATCGAACCCCGCTCTACCGAGTCTCGCTGCCGGTTGCCGTTTTCGAAGAAGACTTTGGAGATAGTGACTCACTTACTAACTTATGCGATTGGGAATATTCACACATTGATTCGCTATAAAGTCGATAAAGATATCCTTGATGTATTGTGAAATATCCGTATCCTATTCTACTTGGTTCTTCTGTGTCACTGCGTGACAAATTGAAACACAATGACTTGGATCCTGATCGCTGCTTTCATAGCAGCCTTTCTTGTCTACCACCTCTCTATTTCTACCTTATTTAGCCCTCTGGCGAAAATTCCCGGTCCAAAGTCCTTTGCCTTGACCAAGTTCAAACTGGCCTACGAGGACTACAAAGGAACTCGCACCCGAAAGATCAATGCCCTCCATCAGCAATATGGACCCGTCGTTCGTATCGGCCCCATTGAGGTGACCTTCAACAGCATCTCGGCCTTACGTGCAATCTACGGTGCCGGAAGTGGCTTTGAGCGCACTGGCTTCTATCACATGTTTGAGGTTTACGGTCGAAAGAATATGTTTTCCTTCGCGACCGCGAAGCAGCATGGAGAAAGAAAGAAGCTGTTCGCTCACGCCTACGCCAAATCTGTGATGCTCAAAGGTCAAAATGCCGAAATGGTTGAGAACAAAGTCAAACTGTACATGGACCTTTTGGAGCGAGATGGAAGGAAAAGCGAGATCTTTTCTACTTTGCATTATTTCTCCCTAGACACCATCACTGAGTTCCTTTATGGATCTTTCGGCAAGACTTCGTGTCTCGAGGGATTGGGGCAAGATCGCGCGCTCATCGGAGATATCATCGATACTGCCCGTCGCAAGCTATCGTGGTATGCAGTTCATTTCCCTCACTTCACGGAATGGCTTTACTCCAGGACTGGGGTTAGTGGCTGTATTGCGAAATGGCTGTACCCGATGCAACTGCCAACAACCTACAGCGGCATCAGACTTCACGCGATGAAAGCGACTCAGAAGTATGCTAGTGCTTCTGCTAGTGAGAAGGCGAACGCAACTGCCCTGATCTCGAGACTATGGAGCCACCACCATTCCGAAAAGCCAAATGGAATCGATGATCTGGATATCGCATCGGAATGTGCAGACCATCTTCTGGCAGGCATTGACACCACCAGTGATACGCTGATGTTCCTGATTTGGGCTCTTTCTCGGCCAGAAAACAAACAATTCCAAGACAAACTCGTTGAGGAAGTTCGCAATATCCCCGAAGAATCGCTGAATTCTGATGGCATCCCCAGAGTAGAAAGCAATGACAAACTTTCTTATCTCGACGCTGTTATTAAAGAGACACTCCGGCTTTACGCACCTCTTCCCGGGTCAGAACCACGCTCACTTCCTACGGCAGCCACAATTGATGGCTACACGATTCCGCCCCGGACAGTGGTTTCTATGGCGCCATACTCTCTCCATCGCAACCCTGAGATATTCAAGAATCCCACGAAATTCGACCCTGGTCGCTGGTTGGAACCCTCTGAAAACTTGGCCGATATGAAGAAATGGTTCTGGGCATTTTCTAGTGGAGGAAGGATGTGTATTGGCATGCAGTATGTTCCTTCCCAATAGAGACGAATTCCGGCTTTGACTATCAGAGATGGCTAACAAAGAACAGCCTGGCAATGGCAGAAATGACTACTTTGGTCGCAACCATTTATCGAAAATACAGAACAACACCAATGGGAGATTTTGGCACCGTCTCTCCCGGTATCACAGGTCGCTATGAGGTATTCTATGATGACACTTGTAGTCGAATGCGGGTATGTTCAGTTAATATGTTTCTCTCAGGGACTTGCTAATTATGGAGATAGGAACATGAGTGTCAGATTGAGTTCACACCACATTGAGCAGTCTAAGTGGTGCAGTTGTTGTGCGATGTGCTTGATTTGAATTGCATCATATTGGGGTTTTCACAGATTGGATGATACATGAGCCCTACACTTTATCAATTGAATATAAAATAAATCTTTACTAGGTTCTAATCTAAATTAATTTGTTTCTTTGCTATAGCTAATATCTCCAAACGCTCCCACGTGGAAGGAGTCTGCGAGCGTGGGGAATGTCTGCGAGCGTGGGGAATGTCTGCGAGCGTGGGGAATGTCTAGCCGGCAATAGCAAACTCGACCTGGTTGGAGGTGGGCACCACTATTTGAGGCCTGCCATTATTATCATCTGGGTGAATAACATCACCCCATTGACTAGACGGCATGATGACCACCGTCTGAGCATGCTCCTGTCCACCAATCTACCGCAGCGCCCGAAAATACAAACCGGAACACATCCCCTGGCTGAGGATCGTCCGGAAACTCCCAGATATAAGTATGGAGACGATATGTCGTAATCCAGCTTTCGCCAGGGCGTATACTCATAAATCTACCACTATTTGCAACGTTGACCTCGACATCAGGACTGTCCCCGAGGCCCATACAGACATTCTGATATCCACAGTATTTCCACAGTTCATCCTCATCGCGAACACGATGATATAAACCGTAACTGATATCGTCTTCGAAAATACAGGTGTGAAAAGTGATAGGGCTCGCAGAAGCAGGATCAGCAATTTCAACGCCGTGATATGTAACCCTGACTCGGAACGTCTTCCCGTCCAGCTCCCTTGGACCATCTTGCATCTCGATTGATACGCTAAGTATTGGTGCCCCCGGACTAGAATTGCCAATTTTCAGCGATATCGATATTTGAGGCAGATGGAGAAAAGAAATGGGAAATCAAGATACACTCTCTTCTTGGAAGTTTCCGCTAAGCGGAACATAGACTCAGGATAAGTAAGCTGCAAGTTCTCATAATCTTCAACCGCCACCAACCAAGGTGGAATGATCTTGGAAGGATCAAGGACTCAACAGATACCGCCTCCTTATCGCTGCTATGCGCAGCCAGGAAGAACGCAGTCCGACCCATCGAATCAGGATCACCAATGCTACACCCCCTCTCCAAGAGGAAGTCAAGCAATCCCTCGAGATCTTCCCCGACTGTTGCAGCCAGATTAATCAGGTCCCCTGCATTTAAGCCCGCATGAACACTGAGGCCCATGTCTAGAAGTAGACGCACAAGCGGAATCCCGTGATACGCCGCAAGAGCAAGCCCCGTGGTGTGATCGAAGAGGTCTTTAGGTTCAGTCAGTAAACCCCGGTCAAGGAGGAGACGGAAAACTCCCTCGCCGCCGTAGAGGGCAGCATAGAAGAGCGGGGTGCGTTTTTCTCCGACCCGGTACGCTAGTATCTAATTCAATACTATCATTAATAGATGTATTATCATTATTATTTTCATTATCATTTTCACGAGATAATTTAGCTTTTTTAGTTAAAATATTCTCTTCACTATTAGATAAACTATCATGTGATTTTCTTTTAAGACGTACTGTTAATTGATTAGTACTATTATCATCACTAATATAACCTAGAGCAGTATCTACCGTCTCTTGGTTTGGGTTTCTGCTGATATCGAGTCCATTACTAGCTCTGTTGCTTTGGGGTGGTCGAGGAGCATTCGGAGGGTGTCGACATTGCCGGAATAGACGGCGTAGGTAAGGAGATTAGATTTGGGAAGGGAGCCGGTTGGGTCTGCGTTGTGGGAGAGGAGGAGGGAGAAGATCGACGGGTTGGTGATGGCAGTTAATAGGGCTTCGCTTAGGTAGTCTGGATTGGCGCCGTGGGCGAGAAGGGTTGTGACCACTTCTTTGTGGCCTTCTTGGATTCCCGTGGTCGAGTATGCATCGGACGATGTCGATGTTACCGGAATGAGATGCCATGCAGAGCGACGTCCCCTCGTGTTCGGTGGCAATGTTAGGATCTGCTCCACGGGAGAGCAGGAATTGCACGATATCCAGGTGGCCATTCCACGCCGCAAACGCGAGAGGCGTTGTGCCGTTCCCGTCCTGTGCATTGATTGAACTCCGCGCGTCTGATAACATGCGGACAACATCAAGATGGCCATTCTTGGCCGCTAGATAGATAGATGTTCGCTCCTCATTGTGGCCTGTGGTGAAATCCGGGCACATACCATATTTAAGCAGTAAATTGACAACGGATACGTGGCCATGTGACGCTGGCATGGAGAGCGGGTGGCCCTCTTCCCTGTTTTCGCGGTTTCCGTCATCCATATCGTTCTTCCAGTCGTTGTTGATGGAGCATGGATCAACGCCGTGCTCGTATAGCAGTCTTGTTATCTCACTATACCCGTGAATACCAGCCAAGGCGAAGGGTTGCCATGGCTCGCCTCCGCACGCGGCTGGTGGCGCACCTGCTTTCAGGATGAGTCGTGTAGTTACGGCTGACACATTCATAGCGGCCCGTTCAATAGTGTAGCCCTCATTTCGCTGGCTGATGCTACGCTTGTACAGAATGGGGTTCAGTAGTGCATAGAACCGCCGAGTAGACATAGGGCGTTGATCTCATTTTCGTACTCTAGGTGGGGGACCAGAGCAGAATCACCTCATTGGGGAGATTGAGAAGGCCCATCTTCCCGCAGTACTTTCCCGTTCTGTGTAGATATTGGAGTAGGGTGTCTCTTCGCCAAGTCTTGTCCGTTGACGGCGGGTGTTTACCCTTTGATCTGTACTCTTTCCCGAGGTCAGTGCCTGTGTTGGGGAAAATAAATCACAGGTAGTACTGAGTCATCTGAGAGAGAGAGAGAGAGAGAGAGAAAGATCAAACAGGTAGGGAGTAAGGTCCTTCCTGTCCACCTGAGGCAGAAATGCGATCTCCACAACATGGTATGAGTTCACCACAATCCCCATCGTTCAATATATTTACCGAAACTGAGGGAAAAGTGAATTATTCAATGGGGCCAAAAAAGAAAGCATCCTTTTTGTCAGGGCGAAAAAGGACCGAAGATTCCGATGCACGTAGGGTCGCTACGTGGCTATAGAGAGCAAGAAGAATAACTGAGATATATAGGAAATAACCTATATAGTTGTAGAATGATGAAACCACCTACCCGAAGCCCTTTCATGCTGATGATGGACAAAGAGAGGTCTGACTGGTTCCTACCGCCCAGGTGAGAGTTCAGTGGGATGAGTGGCCCAAGGCCTCCGCCAAGAGAAAGTTGATCACTTCAGTTCAGTTTTAAATCGAACTTAAGATCTAATAGGAAAGTAAATATTACTCCTCATTAATACATAATATAACAAAAAAGATCAACTCCATAATAAATTAATGCGTAGTGAAAATGGGTATAGAGCGAAGGACACCCCCCGATAACGGCGGGTCACTATCTTGGCTATCTTAGCGTCAAGCAACAGTCCCCGCATGAATAGTTGTGGAAAGAGTCTGCGAGACAGCATTGCTCATCAATCGCATTTGTAGCACTTGCAGACGTATTTGATTTGCTAATGAGATGGCCCATAGCTGATTCTGTGTAAAGCTAAGGCTATAAAAGAGCAATGGCCACCCCAATTCCACTCTTGATGTACAACTTTTCGAATAATCCTCAAAATGCGCTTCACAACTTCCACATTGTCTCTTCTGCTACAGGGCGCCATTGCTTTAAATGTTGGCCCTGAATATAGTCACCCGATAGAAGGTCAGTCATGCAAGACAAACCTAACATCAACATACTAACAGACAATAGATCTTGACGTCGATCTTCCATTTTCTCAGCCCGTCACATTTGCCCACTTAGAATGGCAAAGATGTCTTGCAGCATCTCACAATAATGTATGGTACAACCGAAGGATATGTTTACCCAATCCCTCCATAGAGATTCTAACCTTCGGAAAAGCCTCTCGACATCGCCATTCTCGGCTTCCCCTACGACACCTCAACCTCATACCGTCCCGGCGCAAGATTCGGCCCTCGAGGCATCCGCGCAGGATCGGCGCGCGAAAAGAAGGGCCGCAGCTATAACACCGTGTGGGAGGTGGACCCATATGACGAGGGTCTTGAAATTGTGAGTGCAGCGCAATTACAACTATGAAAAGCAATGTCAGGATCGCTCATACATTACAAGATTGATTGTGGAGATATCCCTATCACCCCATTCGATGCCGCGCACGCTTTTAAGCAAATGGAACAGGGTTATAGACAGGTTCTCTACCACCCGACGTCCGAGGGGAGCTCATGGGAACATCCTCGGATTGTGAGTCTGGGTGGCGACCACTCGATTGTCTTGCCTATCTTGCGCTCGTTGAAACATGTCTATGGACCGATCTCTGTTATTCACTTGGATTCGCACCTCGATACTTGGGATCCTTATGAGGGTTACACCGGAATCGCGTCTAACCAGTCGGCAATCACACATGGAACTTTCTTCTGGCATGCGAGTCGGGAGGGTTGTATTGCCAAGGGCACAAGTGTGCATGGAGGTCTGAGGACGAAGCTTTTCGTAAGTGGTGCTTTGCCTCTTGTCGTGAATTAATACTGATCCAAATTATCAACAGAGTCCTAAGGATTATGAGATCGACCAGAATGTTGGGTTTACGATTATCGAGGCCCACGAGATTGACGATATCGGCATGTCGGGAATCATTGATAAGGTCCGGGGTGTTGTCGGAGATACTCCGACTTATCTTTCTATTGATATTGACGGTAAGGTTTGACCTTTGCCCTGCTCAAGACACATCAGAGACTAATTTCCTCCATTAGTCCTTGATCCCAGTATTGCCCCTGCGACCGGAACTCCCGAATCGGGCGGCTGGACCACTCGTGAATTGAAGCGCTTCATTAAAGGCCTCGAGGGTGTCAACCTTGTTGGTGCCGATGTCGTGGAAGTCAGCCCTCCTTACGACACCGTCGCCGAGACTACTTCGATCGCCGCTGCGGATTTGATCGTTGACATTCTGGCATCCATGGCGAAGTTGAAGACAGGTCCTAAGGCGAAGACGCCAACTTCAAAGGATGAGTTGTGAAAAGAGCCTGAATCATGTTTCGAACTTTGAGATTTCAACTATGTATGAATCACGCTATATGAGACTTTCAAATAGGCAAAACCAACTTGCCTGATTGTTTGAGGGCATCCCTCCAGTTAACCACATTCTCGTCTGAATTCATGATACTCCAAATTTCCTGTATAACTTTCCATTGCCTTTTGAAATTGCCCATTGAGTAACCCTGGACCCGTTCCCACCATGCAACCCAAGGCTGTCGGTTGGTTGCCTCGCATGCAGCGATAAATGCTGGCCAGGACATAGGAGCTGCGCGTTTGTCGCCACATGAGTATGCGTCTTTGAGGTCTTCAGCCAGCGAGAGATTCTTCCAGATTGCTCTTACTCGCTCTTGAAGGTCCACCGGACTGGAGTTTTCGATTGCTCGATAATAAAAGATTGCGATCGCACTATGGAATGCCAGGGCTTGGCAACGTATTATTTCAAGCATCATCGGCTCCTCCAATGTAATGAGATGGAAAGACTCGGACTCTATGTCCCATGAAAAGATTTCATCGTATAATGCCGAGCATGCCTCGAGGAGAATTGCTGGCATTTCACCATCCTGGTAGAAGGCTAGATACTCGGCCACCTGGCAGGTCTTTTGTAATAGATTTCCTAGATATGGGGTAATCCCATACATATATTGGATGTTGGTGTCGTCAGCGTGGAAGTAAGGCTCCTCAAAGAACGGACCTTCTGTTGCCCAGGGTCTAGGTTCTAGCTCGTGTGCGGTCGTTCGAGCCAGGAGACTTAGAAAATGGCAAATACTGCTGACCTGCCGGCTGGAGTCATTGAGCGCATCGGAGGCATGGTGGGGTCTTTGCAGCTGGCGACAACCCTTCAGATGAATTGGAAAGTCTGAATCTTCTCCCGTCATAGTCTAATTTATTAGATTCAATATGATTCCATAAAATGGATTGAAAGAAACCTACATCAATCGTGACTAAGGAGAGCATCGCTGTAAGATAGACGGTATATTGGTGTGAGTTGTTGGGCGCTACGAGTGCAAACTTGAGTGCCCGCAAAGCTTTAGCCCGGTGCTGCAGACCGAGGTTGTGGTATTCTCTTGATCCACCCATGACGTTCCGGAGGTGAAATGCAGCCGATGATAATATACTGTGAAATAGTGAAATTGAGACACCTGAGGAAGGCGACGAATTTTGGACAAGACATAAGTCAGGGCATCCCTCGAGAGCGAATGGGAGATATGTTGTGCGCCAAGGGTTCCTCGGGTGAAAGACTGGTTGTAGGAGCTCGGCGACATGGTTTTTGTAGTGATACATGAGCGTGGATGTTTTGCGGTCTTTGAATAGAGGCATTGGAAGCTCGCTATGTGGTGATGGATATATCGTGGGGGACCTTTCTCTTGGGTATGATAACGTTGGAGAATTTGGTGTATCCATCATAGCTATCACTGACTCCCAGTTTGAAGAAAAGTCCATTTCAAGGATTTCTGTATGAGGGATATCATTATCGTCCGGAATTAGTTCAAAGATTCCATTGGATGGGTCGACTGGATCGAATTGACTAGGAGTGATCTCAGAATCACACTCCTGGGTCTGATGACTATTCTCCAATGAAGCGTGGGGTTCAAGGTCTTCATTGTCGCCATCTTCTGACTTGGAGAATATTGCAAAGGGTCCTACACAGATCGTGCGCGATGGTGTTAAAATTGTGTCAAGGGAAGATAGAATTCGGTTGATCTCATCATCCGAAATGCTAGGAGATGTGGATTGTTCTAATTAAGAATTGGAATTAGCGAATAGGGCTTTGAAAGAGGGACGAGACTCACCTAGTCTGATCTGCCTGCGTCGTAGGCCTTGAACATCTCGCTTCTTATCTGTCATCCAGCACAGATTTACACCATAGCCGGCGCATTCCAGGCCGGATTTCTGGCAGACTCCACATCCATTTCGTTGACGCTCATCACATTTGACCTTCCGAGACCTGCAGGTCCAGCATCTGTTCTTGTCAGCTTCAAGGGTCTATGTAAGGTTGAATATCCCAGATGTATTAATTACCCTGTGAATGTGACCGACTTCTGCTTTGTCTGGCGAATACGCTTAGTTTGTTTTCTAGGAGCTTTCACCGGGCCAACCATGGTATCCTTGATATAGGGCTGTTTCTCAATATGAGCCATGACAGTGGGCCTTTGGTGGTCGCGAGGGGGACTATCAACAGAACAGCGTCACTCAGTGTGTAGTTGGAGTAACGCCAAGGCAAGAGGTCGAGACCCTTCATGTCAAGCTCAACGGCACTTCTCAATGGTGGAGCTAACTTGAGATACGTGCGGGGTCAGTCGGGGCCAATAGTTACAAGGGATAGCCGAGGAGAAGGGCTCATGGTGCAGAGATATCGGCTCTCAGTCCATCGAATGCGGGGGGGTCTAAATGTTTTGATTCCATGACACAACACATTTGGGGATGGCCTCGGGATGTCTTATCAACACCTTATCGATACCTATCTTATTATCTTATCTCCATAAGTGGGGCTGCTCGGCTATTTGGAAAAGGGAAGGAGCCAGCGAGACACTTATGACTTGGATACTACGTACAATAGATGTGTGTTTAGCGTACAGAGTGGAGATACGATGAATCATTGTTATTTCAGGATATTATTTCCAATAACCAGTGCCAAAAATCAGTGTTTAATGTTCCATTCTATCTCAGTGCAAGTCCACCTGTGGTCCCGCAAAGTTACCCCTTCCGTGCAATACCCACCACAGCGCCACTAACACGGTCAATCCACATGTGATCACACTGGTGTAGTTCATATCTTCCGGAGACGTCGGCAGGGTATATGGGAAGCAGTAAATCACAAACGAGACAGCAATGTACATGCATGCGACAGTATTGACAGCAGGGCCAACCTTCCCCATCCAAAATGGACCGGGGCGGATGTACTTGCGCCCAGTCATCAAATGTGGGAATATAGCGAGGAAGTAAGAGGCCGTCGTCAGCAGCACAAACGATCCGATGAAAGCCTCGAAGGCAGTATAAGATCCCACATAGATTGCTCCGACGCATGTCAAAAACACACCGCATGCCAAAGTTGCATACAATGGGCTATGCCATGTCGGACTGATGGCCCCAATGTATTTGGAAAACGGCGTAGCATCATCACGACCCAGGACATAGAATGTCCTTCCTGTGGTAATATAGCATCCGATTGTTGCACAGAAAATGGGTGCGATTGTGAGTGTAAGAAGACCCACTGCACCTGCTCGGGAGCCAGTTGCTTGCAAATATATATCACCTAACGGAGAGATAGAATCGGCGTTCACAATAAGCGGCAGGTCGGTGACAGCATAGAACATCGAGACTAAATAACAAAAGCCAGTCGCAAAGCCGATGGTCACTTGGCAAGCAAGTGCTCTTGGAATATTCCGTCTCGCACTGGTTGAAGTATCAGTAAAAGAACCGTCTGGGAAGGAGCTATATTACATACTCAGGGATCTCTTCTGCGATATGGGTGACACAGTCAATAGCACCGATTGCGAATGCCCCGTTCAACATGCCTGCAAGAAATGTGAATCCGTCCGGGTAGCCAGTGACGTTGCTCCAGTCTTTCCACACGAAGTCATTTGATGCATATCCTGCACCATTCTTGCTCGGCATAATAGCACAGACCAAGACTGTAATAACAAAACCAACAACGATGAAGAAAGAGCCAATTCTGCTGATGAGCGGGAGAGCCCGTTGGCAGAACATCACAGTAAAACAACACAGCCAGGAGATGATCAAATAGCAAACAAACACATGCCAACGCTGCGGTGTGAAGTCTGGATGGTAGAGTGCGTATGAATAGACAATCATGCTTCCAGTCATGGAACAATTTCCTGCTACGGCGAATGCCCACGCAAGACCATTCAGCCACCCTGCGAACCAGCCACACAATCTGCCATAACGGGGACCAGCGGTTATAGTAGCCCAGTGGTAGACTCCTCCGGATGCTGGAATGGCAGAAGCAAGCTCGGCAATTGACGCAGCAATGAAGCAATAGAAAAAGGAGGCAGTGGCGCTATTCTAGCAGTTAGCACTAAATTCCGAGAAAGCCCCGCAAACTGTGGGGACCTACAATTCGTATATTATACCAGGTGGTCCACCGTTGTAGAGAGAGGCAATCTAAGATGCGTTAGTAGTGCACAATCTAGACAAAGGATCTAGTCCTTACAATTCCGCCTCCCAGAACCGCCCAAGCATTTCCGGTAGTGATTCCAGTAGCACAAGCACTGAAGAGATTGAAGCTCTTTGCGAGTACAGGTGTGACAGCAGTCTCGGTACCATCCTTTATCGAGCCTTGGATGGAAGACTCGATGTCACCAGCATCTTCTTTGATTTCAAACTGTGCCATGGCAGTAGATCTGAATTGCAATGCAATCAAAGCGTGTATGACTCACATCTTTCGACGGAAATATCTTGACATATTTATGATTTTTGTTTATCTCTACAATTCTCTTGATCTATTACAAGAGGAACTTTGCCGCTTCAAGATACAAGATATGTGAGAACAGGTCGCTGGCTCTTACTAGAAAATCAAGATGCGATTAAGCTCGACGATAGTATTGGCTTAGACACACTTTAATCTTTTGTCTTATTTAGTTATACCTTATTGCATACCACATCTACCTACAGGAAGTCCATATGTCTTCGCTTGCTCCTGCCATGTGGCAAGTGGATATATTGATAAGACACGAGCAGAAGTCCATAGGGGATTCCACAGCCTTACTGAGTGCAATCATGTTGGTAACAACAAGCTGATGTCGAACAAATCTCCTATCCTGATCGCAACCCCCGCGTTGAGTAGTCTGGACATGCCTAAGTAGAGTCTCGGAATTAGCGGATCTTCCATTCGCTGGCTGTTACCGCATCTGGATATGCTCGCGGGCCTTTGATATTTCTCCGCAAAGCCAACCTATTATGACTGCCCCAGTCAAGTTCGTATATTCCAAGCCACTCACAAATATAAAGCAACACCCATCCAGCTTACCCTTGAGTTCCTATGTTCAAGAATATGAGACGTGAGATTCTCAAATTCCACGAACCTTCTACAAACATGACATCTTGTCTCAGCAACCAGTCTGTCATAATTACAGGGGCCTCTGCACCATTTGCAGAGGCCTTTTGTGCTTGTTACTCAGGTAAGGTTGGCTTCTCAATGGAGAAAAAGATATAACCTAACATCTATCAAGGTTCCAAGGACAAGACTATTGCGCTCAACCTGGATCCTCTGGTATCGAGTAATTTGGCTGAAGCTCAAGCTCAGATAAGCACCGCTTTTGGTGCTCTCGGTGATCAAGTCGATGTTTTCATTATCGACGCCAGAACTCAGGAGCCCTCTGGGCAAGACGCAATTTGGGAGATTCCGTTGAGTGAATGGGATCAAGGACACACGCCAATAAGCTGTCAGAAAAAGATGCTGTTGCACGCAAAGTTATTCCTTCAGCACCAATTTCAGGTCAAAAAGGCGAAGTCCCATGAGAACCAACCAGAGAACGGTTTCTCTGTTGTGGTCCTCGGTTATCAGGATCTCTTCGGTGTTTCGCTCGATCCTATTATTTCTAAGCTCCAAAGGGATGTTTCACGGCTTCACCCAAATGCCTCCGTCAACTTTCTTGATCTTAGCTCCTCACGCGAGGCCTCTATTCAATCAATCGTTGCGGCAACAGCGATACTTATTTCGGCGAAACCCGCCCGCGGCATCATTTCACTCGGCGACATCGCGAGTGTAAAAAGCACCGAGAAGAACATAAATGAAAACTCCGTTGCTCAGAATACCCAGCTTTGCCAAAGCCTCTGGCTCAATCAGAAGCACCCAAAGGTCAAAATCGCTATGTCGTTTGACTTTGACGCCGTCTCTGCCTTCCTGGGAACAGGCGATCATCCAGACAACAACTTGGCCGATTACAGCACAGGCATATTCGCCGGTCGAGTTGGTGCCAACCGGCTACTACGCATGCTACAAAAACACCAAGTAGCCGACAAAGTCACCTGGTTCATCCCTGGACACACGATGGAGACCTTCGAACCAACCGTCAAGGAGATTATCAAATCCGGTGCCGAGATCGGACTTCACGGGTATTCCCATGAAGGTGCCTACCAAATGACACCAACCCAAGAGCGCGACGTGCTAGTGAAGTGCATGGAAGTGTCGCAGCGGCTAACCGGCAAAAGAGTGCGAGGCTATCGCGCGCCCATGTACCAGCTCCGCGAAACAACAATTGAGCTTCTGAGAGAGTTTGAATTCCTATACGACTCCTCTCTAAGCCACCATGACTCACAGCCATATTTTACACCCAGCGATCCGCCAATCGAGCGAGTGGATTTCTCCCAGCCGGCTAGCACTTGGTTGCGCCCCACGTCGCTTGCTGCAGCAGATGCCCGCCCCGCCGGCCACCCACTTGTGGAGATTCCCACTGGCTGGAATAATGAAGATATGATGGCGTTGCAGTACTTCCCACATCTCGATAACAGCCACGGGCATGTTGATGCACGGGTGGTTGAGCAGAGATGGAAGGACATGTTCTTGTGGCTGTGGGAAAATGCCCATGTTGATGGAGGGGATGGAAGCTTTGTCTTCCCCATCTTGATGCACCCCGATACCAGTGGGATGACCCATGTGATAGGAATGGTTGATCGGTTTGTGGGGTGGCTTCGGGGATGGGGGGATGCGGTTGAATTCCGCACTTTTGAGAGTATCACACAGGAGTGGTTAGACGAGCAACTGAAGGCCAAGTAAAGCCATAGATTGATTTATCCATAATGAACATATTTTTGTTTTTTCTAAGAGATTCAAGCTATAGTGTGTTTCATTTATGGGAAGCCATACTTTGTTCAAGCATATCCCGATCCACTACGGAGTACAAGTGACCCACTACATAGTTACCCTTTTCAAGGTTTCGTTATACTCTTACGTATGTATGAACTTGACCCCAGAATCAACGTTTATAGAGTCGAAGATGTAGGATAAGATGATATCTTCAAATGTTTATAGAATCACTGTGATTGGCTGATAAGCACCTGGCTCGCTGGCTGTTTCCTCGTTCAAGATAAGCATAACCATGCCACCCCTCCAAATCTATATAAATCTGTCTGGTTAACCCGACAATAATATAGCACAAAAGGTCTTCACTTCATTATTCAGAGATATCCTGCATAATGCATCTTGCTATTCCTCCTCCTCCTGTTCGCAATACCGAAAAAGGGTTCAAAACACGCCCCAAGAAGACACGAACTGAGTCGGTCTCAACAAAGGAGACTGAGTCTGTACATATCTCTTCTGAAGGATCGTCAAAAAGGTCATTTCGGAGATCCATTATCAATGGTAAGTCATATAAGGGCCATTTCTCTTCCTGTGCTTACAGTATCATAGCCTTTGCAGCTCGCACCTGACCTCGAAGACTGCAGTATTGGCCAAACCAACATGGTCTTTGATTGATTTGCTTTCTTTGTTATATACCTGGGCTGCCACTATACCCTATTGCTCTCTCGATGTTGCGGCTTTTTCATTGGTTTATCTTTCGACAAGCCGCTATCATGTTCGCTCATATTTAGACTACAGTCTTCTCTATTTCAAACAAGATCTACGTCCCACAATTAGTGATTGTTAATATTTCCATCTCTAATTACGGGCATAACTTCTCAATATATCGCACGCTAACTAAAATCCCGTCCTCGTCCTCAAATTCACTTTCGTCCTGGAAAAGCCGACTGCCGGAGTCAAGGCAGGTCAAACAGTTGATCACTATATCCGTATAGATTCTACCCATTATCCTGGGTAAATTCAATTCAGCCAAGTCAACAAAGACAGACTTGATTCCCACTGCCACCTTCCGCTTATTTTTGGCAGCCAGCATATTCGTGATTGGAAGCTCTGAACTGGGGATAGTCTGATCGTTCAAATAATTCACAAATAAACTCCACAGTCCGATCTCTAGCAGACACACACCAATGCTGTAGATATCATGCCGCATGTTATATATTCCCTTTAAAGGTAGATAAATATTAGAGATTCCACAATTCGTCGTTCCTGAAATCAGAAAGGTTCCGTGAAACACCACTTATCTTAAAGCGACCAGGGTACACAATAGACGATGTACAGGCGGCTGACCTAGAACCCGGCCATTCCATTTATTTGTTGCTCTACGTGCTCCTCTTGCTTCAATCCCCTTTTTGCCAACCTCAGGAGCTCAAATTTCTTCTTCTTGAGATGGTTTATATCAATGACCACTGGACTTCATTCCAGAACATGGACACTGAGAGCGGCTATGCGAAGAAGATACAAACAGTCCTCGAGACAGCAAATTTCGATCATCTCTGCTCAGAAGCCACCAAGATCCGCCAAGCAGGAGAGTCCTTAGCTTCTGAACTGACCTGCTCTGTGAACACTGCAAAGTTCACCTGCGGAACATACAACCTTGTGGTTACCCTAACCCTTTCAGACACAATCCAATGGGTAGCTAGAATTATGCTGCCCGAAGACGACAAAGACGAAGATGTTGCAACCTTGCTTTCGAGTGAAATTGCTTCTATGAATTTTGTTCGCCCCAAAACAACGATACCCGTACCCCGCATCTTTGGGCATAGTGTCACATAGAATGACTTCGGCTTTCCCTATCTTTTGATGGAAGCTCTCCCAGGCACCATTCTAGAGAACCGATGGGCTCTCACGATACCCGATTCACATAAGAAGAAAATCGCTACTCAACTGGCCCACTACGTCTATGAACTGAGTACTCTCCGGTTCAACAAGATTGGTTGTTTATCGTACTCCCACGAGTCCGACAAGCTTGAAGTTTCACCATTCCAAATCTCAGGCTCCTGGGTTGAACCTCTGTCAACCTCGTTGGAATACTTCTATATATTCCGCAAAGGCCAAACAAGGGAGATCCACGAAGAACACAAAGGCGAAGCAGACTGGGAAGCAGCTGCTTGTTCCTCGAGAAATCGTTAACTTCCATGGTAACTGAAGAGCATCTATATGGACCATTTCCAATGTGTCACCTGGATTTTCACTACAATAATATGCTCGTTGATGAAGACTTCAATATCACTGCTACCCTCGACTGGAGCAATGTCCAAACTGTGCCCATGGAGCAGTTTGCCATGACTCCGGAGTTCATTGCTCCTCCTGCTGCACCACTAGAATATAAACAGGCAGTCTTTGAATTTCGGGATATTTTTGTTGATGCGTTGGCTAGCATCGAACGGGAGAATGGAAACTTGTCGTCTGATACGGGAATGCCATTATCCCCTCTGTTTGCATCCCCCGTATCTGAGGTCGTCTTTCGAGGCACTTGTAGCCCTGCGCGGAGAGCTATTTTCGATGCCCAGCTCACCCTCCCTCTTACTACTTATGGTCGAGGCGCTAAGTGGGAAGATTTCAAGAAACTCTTCAATGAGCGTCTGGCATGAGTCATGTTGCATGGCTTTACCATTAGATGGGTTTGATGTGCGCAAAGGAAAGAATGACACGACCTTGGACCTTAACTCGCCAGTTGGGGAAAGTGCATTGGCCGGATTCCAAATAGGAAGCCACAAGCCCATTAGAGGCGTAAGGGGCAGCCTTGGAATACTAGGCTTATTTCTTTCTCGCTAATAGAAAGAAGATCAGAAAGAACCCTACGCAAACCACAGAATACCATAGAAATAAGTAGAAACCGTCAAAAGACCAACTGGTATTGATAGCTGTTGAAGCTCGCAAAAGCCGAATGCAAACTATGGACATCGTATGACAATAAATCACAATTCCCAAGAGAGAATGCAACGATACAAAACAATGCGATTCTTAAAGAAGGGCAGGGGGGATCGTATCCGGCGAGAGGTTATTTTGGTTCGTCCGCTCGAGAGTTGGGACTGTGACAGCACCCTTAGCAGAGTCAGCTGCCTGGTCACTAACGGCCGAAGGATTGGGCGATAGGCCCGGTGTGCGGTCGCCCTTGCCCTGGCGCTGAATGAGGCCGTTGGTGATGCCGAGCACGGAGTCGACAATCACGGCGTCGATGCCTTCGGCGACTTGGGACTATACGAATAACATGGTTAGATAGTTGTTTGGGGTTTCTGGGGATGTGAAAAAGATGTGAAAAAGAAAATACTTACGTCGACGTTGTTGCCGTCATTGTTAAGCGTTCCGTAAGAGACACACACGAGACCCGACTCCTTAACAATGCGGACCAGCCGCGGGCAGAGGACTAGTGGTTCAGCCTGGGTAACGATTCCGAGGAGATTCCACCGGGAGGCGAACCGAATAGCCTCCTGCAAGCTGCTGGCACGAATGTCACCGACCGGAGAGGCGCCCGCGTCACTCAGGAAGAGAACGGGGATGGAAGGCTGCTTGAAAGACAACAACAGACAGATATCTGGGTTGAAGCTGGAGAACAGCATGTCGCGGCCGCCTCCCAGGTCGTAGACCGTCTTTAGCATGGTGTCGACGAAGGAATTCAGTTCTACGGCGTATGTGTCCATTTCTTCCTCCTCGCTCTCGTGGAGCATGGGATATTCTAGCGACCTTGGTTAGATCGACGGAATAGCTGTTCTTTTGGAAGCGCTAGTGACTCACTCAATTCGATGTTAAATCCAACGGGTTTCGGGATCTTCGTAAACAATTCCTCCAACGTGGCGAATGGTGCCTGGATGTGCTCGCCGCGGGTGTTACCCTTGAATCCTTTCTTCTTGAAGTCGCGTGTATGTTTGATCTTCTCGGTCAATTCGGCGGGGTCGTACTCGGAGCCACCGACAGACATTGAGCGCTGGCGGGGACCATCCCCAGATGTCTCGCCGGCTTTCACAGATCCGGGCAAGGCATGGCGATAACGTCCGACGCCCAACTCGAGGAATTGATCAAGTGTCATGGTATGAACAGGCGCATCGATACCCGTCTCGCTGACAAGGAAGTCGTGGTAGATGACAGGCACATGGTCTTTCGTGAGCTGTACATCGAACTCAACATATGAGGCGCCCAGATTGGCCGCAGCGATGAAGGACTCCACAGTATTCTCGCCCAACTGCAATGAATTGCGGCCGGCCATGTTCTTACCCAGCCCACGGTGTCCAATGACCATGGTTGAGCTCATCGAGCGCCAGTAGGTCTGGTTGCCAGCGATAGACATTTTTGGGTGCTTGAAGGGGGTGATGACAAGGAAATTGAATGTCACAGATCCGATCACCTCAAGGGTATTCGCGGCAACGATGGGAACAGTGGAATCACCCTTAAGGTTGATTCGGTGCGACCCCACAGTGGGCTTGATGCTCGAAAGCAGAGCGACACCCCGGCCAACGATCTTCTCCTTCGATCCTGCGTAGGTGGGGACAAGGTCAAAAAGTAGACGCACTTTGCTAGGATCGGTAGTGTGGAAGACAATTGGCTCGGTGGAGATATTGTCCTGCACAGGCAAGTCAATCACCTCCGGCTCACCGTGTGCCCCGCTTGCTGTTATCACCATCGACAAAGATGTGTCTAGCTGGGTGGCGTGTGCATTCTCCATGGGAATGCGGTCAAGGCTGACTGTCTCAAGCGGCTTGCGCATGTCCATAGTTCCCAGACTGACCAAGATCATGCTCTCATCGGTAAGATACCTGTGTCCAAAAGTCTTGATGGGTTCAGTAGTCCGTACACCAGAACCCCCAGAAGTTGGGCCTGGCGCATTAGACCGGCGATCAGTGAGGGACGACTGAGTCGGAGGCGAGGAGGACTCGGAACCAGGGAGGGTTGGAGTGGACGATGAAAAATCGAGCTCAGTGGGAGGAGGGCCGGGGCTAACTTCTGCCAAGCACCGAGCAATGTCCAGATGGCCTCGGAGGGCCGCATGCTCCTTAGCCGTCCAGCCAGAGGAATCGAAACGATCCACGTCTGCACCAGCGGAGATTAGCATTTTAGCCACACTCAGGCATCCGTCCACACAGGCAATGAAGAGTGGTGTCCAGCTATATGTGTTCTCGGCCAATTCTGTGTCTGCCTTCTGGTCTTCGGTGCCATCCAGCAGAATCTTCGCACACTCGCCATGGCAAAATCGGGCGGCAACATGCAACGCAGTCTCACCCTGTTCATCCTGGTAATTGATATCCACGCCGGCATCCACCAGAAGCTGCACAATATCAATGAAGTTGGCCTTGGTCGCTAGTGCCAATACTGCACTGGACTTGGGGACCTGTTTTCTTATGATACTTCGTTCCGGCGAGGGATCATTGTCCTTTTCGGCATCCAAGAGACACCGGGTGGTTTTGGGGTGGCCACCTACAACACTCAAATGAAGCGGGGCCCAGCCGTCATTATCCTGCCAGAGAGGACCGTCGATCCCATCGCTGACATCGAACATGCCCCATTCTATGAGATGCTCAATGATCACTTCACACACGACCTTGAAACCATATTGGGCTGCGTAGTGCAATGGAGTGCGACCAGAAAGGTCCTTGGCCATCAAAGACTCACGCTGGTCAGGGCGCAGCGAGTCCAGTAGGAACTGGAAGTGAGTAACAGCAGAATCATCGCGAGTCAGCTGCTGGGGCATGTGCTCCTCCTTGACCACAGGACGCGGCGGTTGAAGGGTCGGAGGCGCCGCGGGCGTAATATAGCGGGAAGTCTCCGGAGGGAAGTTGAGCACCATTGACGCCGCTGGCTCGGAGTCAGTCGTGGGCTGCTCACGACCGATGGAGATAACCACACGGTGAAGGCAGTTACGTCTGTTGATATCATCGTCCTCTTCCAGGGTGTCCACGCGGGTCAGGAGAAGAGTCAGAACTGCCCGGGAACGATGAAGGATAGACCGCTGAATCAGGGTTCTGAGAACTCTAGGATAAACCGTCTCTCCCGCTTCATCTGCAGTAACCTTCAAGGTCTCGAGTAATTCGAGCAAGACATGAGTGTCATCCTTGCGCAGTGCGTCATCCACGGCGGTGAGAATGCTGGTGGGCAGGTTGAGATAAGGCCTAGCTGAGCCACGCTTCAATGAAAGGGAAGAATGAGTGGAGCTCGCATCATCGGACGCCTTATCATCCACCTTGGACTGGTCGGTAATGATGGCCATCCAAGCATTGATGCGATCCTGAGACCGGAAAACGCGTTCATTGGAGGCAAACGGAGCGGGGTCGACCTTTGTCTCTAGATAACGCTTCTGGGCTTGCGCACCAACCTTCTTGTCCAACTTCTTGGTGATCTTGACGAAGCCACGGCGATTGACTTCACCATACCATTGTAAGCGGCGCAAGTGGTACCGCAGATCTAAAAGGGCCTCGCGCAGGTCATGTCGATCCTCGGATTCGAGAGGATGGCGACCCTCCATGGAATAACCATAGCGCTCCTCGAGCAGTTTCAAACGGCGGGCGAACTCGGCATATTTCTTGTTGTAGAAATAATCGACATCTTCAACATTTCGGTCGAGGTTATAGAAGAAACCTATAAACACAAAGACAAAGACATGGTCAGAAGGGCGCTCAATGGTTCAAAATAATAGATCCAAGGTAACGAAGCACTCGACTCACCAGCCAAATCCGGATCTTGTCCCGCTTTGATCTGCTCAGCAGCAGACTTGATAAGCTTCTTCAGGGCCTTGTACTTGATGTAGGAGGTGCTCCATTCGGGAACCATGAATTGCGACAAATTCCGGCCGAACTTCATACTGGTGAGAGCAACAATTCCACTAGAATTCAGTGCACAACCACAATCCTTTCAAAATCCACACTTTTATTTGCAATTTCCAACTGTATCCGGGGTCTCCAATCGGAGGGAATTCGTGGCGAGTTCAACCTGAGTGTCACGAGGAAGCGATCAGGTGAGCGGGCGAACGCAGGCAATGGAAGAAATGAACCACGCCATTGAGATGTGTATGTGATGGAATAGGGAGAAAGTGGGAAGGTAAAAGGGCAGAAAGACAAGGAAACAAAGCTCCAACACCTGACTGTACCTGTCTGGGAGTGGGGATATGGAAGGGATACTTTGCACACCTAGAGAATAAGGATAAGGATAGGTCGAGAGAAGAAGGAAAGTGTAAGAAGTGTAAGGAGAATGTGTTAACCTTGAAAGCTCAGGAAGACGAACCGGTTAGAGGTGTGCGCGCTGGACTAAAGGTGATTTGTCGACCCACGGGGATCCTCTCCACGGTACGGTCTTATATATCTCCGCCAAGCTAACCTTGAAAAGTGTCCATATGATTACATATATATCCAGGTACGGAGTACGGAGTACTAAAATACTATATTTGACTATATTTCTCTTTCTTTCACTTTCAAATTTGCGGTGTGGAAGGGGCTTCCGGAAGCTCACAAATGTGGATTTTCGGTCCCACGTCATACGAATGGGAGAGAGAGGATCCCACCATTTAGCCCCCACATGCTGCAGCACACGGGATCGGCATCTAGTCATTGTCCGATGGACCCCAGATCCCCCATATGAAAAAAAAAAAAAAAATTGTTCTGTGACTTTTCAAGCGAGAAAGGGATCAAATAACTGGAATGTATTCAAGAATGTCGGTGAAGTTCCTTGAAGCTTGAATGGTTCAAAGTTCCAAGGATCCAACCTGGGAATACGGGGAAGACCCCGTGACCCTACATTATAGAACTACAGAAGCGCCACAGGCTTGGTGACACGAATTGGGAATTATATTGATAGTCAGGTGCTCAAGTCAAAAGTTGGGGGTTAAGACCGAGCCATTCACAATTCTATGCCAAAAGCTAGTATGCAACCCATAGCACTCTGTGCGCCGAATTCCATAGATCGGACGCCTCCCTTGGGCGTCCTAAGAAAAAAGCAATCGCTAAATCCGTCGCTGTGCTCATGGTCAGGAGGTCATCTCGGAAACTCATTAAAAAGAAAACATGAAAAATAAAAGAAAAACTCCCAAAAATAAACTCCAATGGGTCGGCCAGTCCATCCCCAAACCACATGCAAATGGAAAACGTAAAAAGAGAGTCTGTGTGGAAAATGAAAGACATCGAACGGTCATGTCTGTCATTAGATCAGCGGCTTCAAGGCCTCCACTCCAGCCTGTAGCACAGCTTGGTTCTTCGTCTTCTTGAGACAGGCAGTGAGAACATCAATTCCTCCTGCGGCGCGAACGGCGGCTTTGGCGCGGGTTCCGATGTCACCTGTCGCAATGCAAGTAAAATTGCGCACACAGACCACACCTCGGTGAACCAAAGCATCGTCATCCTCCTGGCACAATCCCAGTAGCAGTTCAACTCCCCGTGGCCGATCCAGGACAGCTGCTATGGCCGCATCGAACTCCGTCAGCATCGCAAGAGCCCCACCGGCAGCCCGTCGCGTCGGAGCGTCATCGGCATCAGTCAGAGCTAGCAGAATGTGAAGGCGCTGAGCCGCTTGCTTGGAGCCATCCGCGAACTTGATAACACCGGACTCGCAAGTCATCAGATTACAGACGAGTTCGCAGGCAGCTCGTTGAACTCGAGCATTGCTAGACAAAAGCAGATCTTCCACTGCAGACCAGCCTTCCCGGACTGTGAGTTCGGGTGCCGAGTCGTCATGCGGGTACGAAGCGAGGTTCGTCAGAGCTAGGAGACTTTCAAACACTGGGAGTAGGTCACGGGGTTGGTCGGCGGAGAACGAGGCAGTGTCGGGCGATGAGAGGAGAGAGAGAAGGGGACGGATGGCGGATGTAACCTGGGGAAATCCAGATGATGGGAAAACATGTGAAGGATCAACGGAGATGAGGATGCGGGCCAGCGCATGGGATGCGATGCGTGTCGTTTCGTTCGTCACAGGGCCAGAGCTACTCTGCTTCGGGGCTGCAAGGCCAAGTAACAGCTTTACCGCACCTTGCTGGGCCAGTGTTCCACGGGACTTTTGAGGCCTTGTCAAGGATAGTAGAATCTTTGCCGTAAGCTCATTTGTGGAAGGCAGAGAGATTCGGCCACACTCAACGAGCAAAGTCATGATGCCTGCATCGATAACGGCGGCACATCGTGCCAGGACAGCTTCATCTTCATCTCGAATATCTATTTCTGGTGCTGCCTTCACCTTTCCGGTAGATGGGTCCGCGTAGTCCTTCAGCTGCGCCATCTTCTTTTGCTCTTCAGATAGGTTGGGTAAGAATTTGGTCAGGTTTAAAATTACCATCAAGCCGCCATAGAGTACGGATGAGTCGCTGGTGTTCTGTTTCATAGCCGCAATGAAGTTTCGTAGGAAAACCGGATCATTGGCAAGTTGATCCTTGACGGACGGCTTCACCGAAGTGTAAGCCAATCCCTCGATTGCGTGGGAGTTGTGTTCAACCTTTTGTTCAGACATCAGTCCCATGAATCGATGAACTAGTTCAGACTCGCTGTCTTGTTCCAAGACCTTACCGTTGCCAGTCGAGGGTTTCTCGGGCTCGGATGCCCGGATCTTTGCCAGGGCCACTGCAGCCAACTCCGAGCAAGTATCACTTCCATTGGTCAGGATGTGTGACAACCATTCCCCGAATTTCTTTGAAACAGCCTCGCGGCACGGACGGTTAATGCAAGCCGCATTAAGAAGTTCCAACACGGGAACTTCCACCTTCTTACTCTTGGTATCTCGCGATGCCATTGGGAGCAGGAAGGCCATGAATTCATCCGACAAGAAGAGATTGGCAGCTGCAGAGGGAGCCACGGGGAAGATGGCGGCCACCGCAGAGAAAGCAACGATGAGATCGCTGACACGCCCTTTGCCAAGAATAGACATAATCAGTGCCAAAAGCTTCTTCTCGCCCGTCTCCTTGGCGACCTCGAGATATTTCGCAGTAGCCAGGGTCGCCTGGCTCCGAACTTCGAGCGGCAACCGGTTGTCCAAAGATGAGAGGATCACCTCTAGCCCTTCATCGTCGATCAAATGTTCAAGTTCAACAGCGTGGACAGCGAGCAGTCGAGTAATTCCCTTTAGAGAGCGACCATCGAGATCGTGGCCCGATTCCATCAACTTGGCAATGAAAAGCTGGAAGAGTTCACTCTCGCAGTGGGATCGTGTTTCCTCCGATGGCCACACGGTGGGGTCCAACACCACCGTATCGAGGCACACCGCTGCTCCATCACCCCGATCATATATCTCATCGAAGAATGCTGTGACAGAAGTCTGAAGCTGTGTAGAGAAGTACTGTCGAACGCTGACGTTCTGTCGCACCAACCCAGATATGATCTCATCCTGTGTCGTCGATAGAGAGTGCGGGCGCTGTGCGAGCAACAATTTGAGGCATTCCAACGCCACGTTTTCCGGGGATTTCAGGCCATCGGTTCGGAGATAAGTAGCGGCTTCTTTGCCTGCATTTTCATCATTCTGTGTAGTGTAACGGCGGCAGAGATCGAGAAGCTGGTGGCCATCTTTGTCTTCGTGCTGAACCTTCAGGAAGGCGGCTTTCACTTGAGGGTTTTCGGGGGCGATTGAAAGGGCTTCTCTAAGATTCCTGGAAGCGGCCTATTGAATAAGCTCCATATCAGTATTGGGCTAGCTTCCTCCGGGGGGCGTTCCAGACATAGGTCACGTACCTCTCGGTGGCCCGCGTCGACCAGTTCGACGGCCTCTCGGGCCAGGTGTACAGCGCGCTCTTCGCCCGTTGCTTGAACCATTTCAGGGTTGCGCGAGAGAAGAACAGAAATGTAGACTCCAGTTGTGGTTCAATGAAGTTTAAGTGGATGATGGGGAAGCTTTTTTTTTTTCCTGAATGAGGGGAGGGCGGAGCGGAGAGAGAAGTGCGATAAGGTGGGAACAGACAACCGCTTTTTATGGGGAAACGGGAAAAGGAGGTCTTGGAAGAAGGAAAACGTATAATATATATATCTCTTTTTTTATATTTCGGTTTGCCGCGTTGGCCCGTTTGAATTCTTTAGATGACACCATATACTTTTTCCCCGGACCGTCTGGGATATACATGTACATCATTGTAATAGTTGTACCGGATCTTACACCTCCATGCCCACTTGGGCATTTCCTTCACGAATCGCCATTATCAATTGGTCCGATAAGACACCAACCACAGCGATGAACGCCATCACGTTGTTGATAAGCATATACTCAGCTTACATATGAACTTACCTAGGTAGTCCTTTGGTTATTTTTGTGTTACAACCTCGGAGGTCATGTTCCAAGGGCTACGAAGACATATCCTGCGGACTCCGGTGTTGCTGGAGCCATTCCTGTAGATACATAGTACAAGGCATTCCGTGCTGGAACCCACTAGAGGATATCCGCACATCACATGCAATAGTTTCATCTTGGCGCGTTCAAGGGATATGCCAAGAGATACCAGGTCCTGTCTTTCAAACCGACCGAAAAAGGAGATCACCTCTCAACAAAATATGCTCATAAATTCAAGGTAATTTCAGTCACCCAAGACTTCACGGTGTGGGGGTCAATCCGATTGGAGTGTCAGATCCCAGTCTAGGTTCCAAATCGATTGTGAGTCAGTCGAAGATCCCGAAGAGTCAAGTCAGTGCTAGGATGTAGAACATGTGAAACTCAAGTGCGGACGTCGGTTGGAGATCTATATTGGAAAGACATATACGGAGTAGAGGAAACAGCCCTGAAACCTTGAAGACCTCGGGAGCTATAGTAGTTGTTATCACCCCGTGACTGGCTTATCGCTTTAATATCCTCAACTGAGTGCTGCTAGATAGAGCTTGGACTTGAAATTTAATCCTAGCTGTATATGCAGCACCTCGGGATTCCAGTCTAACCAGCCTGGCATCAGTCTGAGATATCCTCGGCTCACAATAATGAACACCAGCCTCGACTGATCCCCCATCTCAACACAATGAATTCTGTGGATGCTTCGGAGCATTATGAGTTGGGAGCTACGGGTCTGTATTCCCTGCCCTCTGCAACAGGCGAACAACTAGCTAACTAGATCGTCATTTAGACCTCTCCCCATCCCTTCTCACCATAGTCATCGACACAAACCCACACGCCTGGGCCATCCTCGAAGACTCCCTCCCACTCTCCAAAGCAATCGCCAACATCCTAGTCTTCATCAACGCCCACTTAGCCTGCAACTATGCCAACGAAGTTGCCGTGGTCGCATCGCACAGCCAAAAATCAGCATGGCTCTACCCATCGCACAATGCACCCCGAAACGGCACCGCCGATCATGACGGCGACGTCGCAATGAACGGCGCAAGCGACGCCCAACCCCCCGAAACGAACAAATACCGTCCCTTCCGCATCGTCGAAGAACAAGTCACCCGCAACCTCAAAGAACTAATGGACTCAACCACCGGCGACGATCTGCGCAGCAATATGTCCACGATGCTGGCGGGTGCGCTAACCCTCGCTCTGAGCCACACGAACCGACGCACGCTCGCCTGGGCGGAGGAGCACGGCGGTGCCAATGGCGATGACGCAGCGGCCGACGGCAACGGCAATGGCGGGGGCGGAAGTACAGCCACGAGCCGATACTCAGCCTCGAACGAGGACGAGCGGCTGCAGAGCCGTATTTTGGTCATTTCTGTGAGCGGGTCTACCGACGCTGCACACCAATATATCCCTGTCATGAACAGCATATTCGCCTGCCAGCGCTTGAACATCCCCATCGATGTGTGCAAGCTCAGTGGTGATGCGGTCTTCCTGCAACAGGCGTCTGATGCTACCAAGGGCGTTTATATGGCTCTTGCCGAGCCGCGAGGCCTGCTGCAGTATTTGATGATGGCGTTTTTGCCGGATCAGCGCTCGCGTCGTCATTTGGTTCTTCCTACGCGGGTGGATGTCGATTTCCGGGCTGCTTGCTTCTGTCATCGCCGGGTGGTTGATGTTGGTTTCGTGTGCTCCATTTGTCTCAGTATCTTCTGCGAGCCGCCCCCTGGTAATGACTGCATGACTTGTGGCACGCATCTGGATATTGAAGGTAATGCTAAGCCTGCTCTATTGCCAAGGAAAAAGAAGAAGAAGAAGCGTGTTAATGGAGCATCTGGGACGGGGACGCCCATGTCAACACCTACTCCAGGTCCTTGATATCGCTTCCGCGGAAGGTCATATCATCAGGGGGAACCCCCCCATATTGTGGGACCTGACTATATCAACTTCGGGTTGGCATTACTCCTGGAACACACATTGGCTTGGTGCTATGAGCAACACTACCTGTAGCTGGTTTACAAGGAAATAGTTTGGGACATTTCTCATTTGACTAGTGTGAAACGAATAGGTACACACAGGGAGGAATGCCGGGGCTTCTTGAAACATACTCTGATCACATTGTTGGTGCCCGGTCTCAAAGAAGGAGGCTGTCCAGGGACAGAAAGACAGCCATTTAACCTTGGAAGCAAGCGCTGGTTTAGTCATCCTGTACCCATGTGAGTGAAACATCGGTGTTGAACGGCCAAGAAACACAACGGGAAATTGGGTATAGCATCGCAGAGAACGCAAAGGGGAGGGGCCGGACTGAAGCAGATACAGGTGGTTGAGGGCGAAAACCACCTTGTCCATTAATGAGTAACAACAGACCAAGAAGTCAGCAGAGCAAAGAGGCTTCGCTACAACATAGTTGTAGTTCTCATCCAGGGTGCATTGCAATTCTGATTAAATTATCCATGTCAGTACTCACAGCTTATATATTCATGTTGGTAAAACTTACAGTAATCTTGAAACTTGATTCGGCAACCTCCCTGGGCAATGGTTCCTCGAGAGCCTCGTGACATTAGACAAGATGGTTTGTTCGAATTGCTGGACATAGAGGCAATGGCCTGAGAGATATGTTTAGCAACTAGCCTTACGTAGTGAAAATAAGGAAAGACTCACGAAAGAGTCGGTGTTGTGAGCAAAGTAGAGCTCGATGCCGAAGTTGTTCTTCTTCACGATGACCACTCCGAGGGCCCCAAAGAGAATGCTGTTTCTCACGGCACTGTGTTCTAACAAACAAAAGCAAACAAGTGTTAGTGGTTGGGAAATTACAACACTGAGGGGGGAAGAAAAGGAAAACGCACCGTTAAACTCCCTTTTCATCCACGCTTTGAGAGCCTCTTCCTCCATGACCTGGGTGAAAATGCCGTTGTCGCCCATCTTCTGACTGTAATACATCCTTTGCGCGCAAGTGCTTGCCGCCAGTGTTGAGGCAATGAGCTCCCCGGTCCCAGATGTAACGACTGCACATGTGGTTCCATCTGGATCAGTCGGGTCTTGCGGAATAACATGGGTGCCAATACCAATCAGGGCTGCAGGCCCAATTCGCCCTCGGTGCTTCATGCCAATGCCACCAGAAGAAGATCCTGCTGCGATATTTCCATACTTGTCAATGGCAATCGCGCCAACAGTGTCTGTGATCATATCCTCCTCGTCTTGTTCACTATCGGCGGCATCTAGGCTACCATCACGAGATGGTGACAAAGGTGAGACAGGCCGCACGGGTAGGTGCGAAGTTGAGAGCTTGGCCTTTTTCTGCGTTTGATGCTCCAGCGATGCTCCCGGACGCCCCTTCACATCTGCAAAAAGGGGTGGATTGGGCAGGGTTTTGATTTCCTCGTCAACTGCATGGCTAGCAGGACGAGCTCCTGGTTGAGAAACACGCTCGAGACGTGCAAGGCGAGCGTCAAGGGGAGTCATGGGCCGGCGAATCCAGGGATCGATCACTTCGCCGCGGGTTTCACTTTCATAATCATTGACTTCTGTCGCCCATACATTATAACGCTCTAGCGCCACGGGTGAGATCAAGGCTTCCTCGGGCATGATTACCATGCCATGCTCCCATGCAAAGTCCTTTGCACCTTCTCCGACCAAGAAGTTCGGGGGCACCCTTGACATGCCCATCTGCACATTGGACTTGTCATAAATCTTCCGAGCAAGCATGATTGGATTCCTGATATCTAACAGGCTCACATGTTAGACAAAGAGATTCTGAAAAAGAGACACAACAAACTTACTGGGCACAGCTCCCACCGCTCCACTTATCCCGTGGTGATCGACAATCGAGGCATCACCTTCCACCACCCCCTTTGCATTCAAGTTGCTCCCAAACCCTGCGTTTGTAATCGGGTTATCTTCAAGCACCATCAGGGCTGCTTCGACGGCGTCAATGGCGGTTCCGCCACTCTTTAGGAATGCCATGGCCTTGAGCGCAGCTCTAATTCAATTCAATTGTTAGACTGTGTAACCACCAAATGTATCCAAGGCTGAGACTGACACTTCACAGGCCTTCAAATGCTTGTGCTCATTCTCGTGGCTGTGGAAGCCCGCTCCGGCATGAATGAATATGGCACAAACGCCCTCATTTCCGGATGTTTGCGACATATTAACTGGGTCGCCGAGTGCAAGTTGGGATCTACCACAGGATTGTGTACGATTGATCGAGGTACCAGGTTGGGGTTGCTCGAATCTCGACGCAAGGGAAGCGTTGCTGATTGGGGCTGAATATCAAAGATGATATACCGAATCAGGTAGGTCCAGGATACGCAGGTTGCCACGGTATCAGGCCGAAGTGAAGTTATGGATGCGGCGCGTGAACTGACAACTCTTGGACGCGTCTGTGATGCACTTGCAGGTTGTTGATGGAAATGCAGTAGCCCTTTGTGGGTCCTGTACTTCAGATTGGAACGAGTGACTGCCTGGACTTTTAGGCTAAAGAAACACTGGGAGCCAATGATTTAATGCTATGGCCGACTTTGGCACGGGGAGTGAAGCGAGCGAAGACAAGAGCCTACGGCGAGACCATCTGTGTCGAGGCGAGAAAAGAATACAGAAAACGAAGGGCAGCACTGTACGTGCCCCGCGCATCAGAAATGATAATGTTGGAATAATAAAAGACTGAGGAAGAATACGAGTCTTAGGGATTGAGGACGCGCGAATGGACAATGAGAAAATATTGCAAATTTATGGGAGTTCTCATAACACTGGTAGTTCTTGCCATTTTGGTCAAGTTTCACTTTTCAGCTGAAAGTAGGTCGAATAAACATCGAGGCGGTAATACCTTCAGTGGTTGCGTGTTTTTTTTTCCCCCTTTCTTATTTTGAAGAAACCCTGGGGATATTGGGATATTTTGATACTTGGCCGGAACATGATGTCCACTGGTTGACGTGTGACCCCCTTAGGTAATCTTGACCTCCGGGCACTGCATCTCCCCCCGCCTTGTCTGCCTGTCCTCTTGGTCTCTTGAAGTCAGGGTGATTTCGGCTACCAATTGACATTCAGCCGATTCCCTCATTATTGCCTCGTTCTATACCTCACCTACGTTTCTTTCAACTCCTTACTACATTGTGATCGTGCCTAGGCCCAACCACCCGCCATGGCGTCCCAAACACCAGCCGTTGTCATGGACAAGTAAGTTCATAGCTGCAAGGATCACATGAATATTTGATGCTGACTTCATACTCTTCTTTAGTGGAACTGGCTATTCCAAGCTTGGTATGTGCTGTCTGTAGTGGTTAGGGAGCTCGCGATCACAGATTAGGCTGACATGCTACCTCCACTATTCCAGGTTTCGCCGGTAACGACTCCCCCTCATTTGTATTTCCGACCGCAATTGCAACCAAGGCCGGTGCCGGAAGTACTGGAAGCTCCGGGGGCCGGCCCCCAGTCGCAAACAAGCCCTCGTTCCTAGGTGCTGGCAGTGGTAGCTCCAATCTGTCCGCGAAACGTGGCACGGAGGACCTGGATTTCTTTATCGGCGATGAAGCGCTGGCTGCGGGCAGTGGTCCAGGATATGGTGTTAACTACCCGATCCGACACGGACAAATTGAGAACTGGGACCACATGGAACGATTCTGGTCGAACTCGATCTTCAAATATCTGCGCGTGGAGCCCGAGGACCACTACTTCCTACTCACCGAACCTGTAAGGCGACTGCACATGCTGCCAATGGGCTGCGTTTAATATGATGAGACCTGACATTTCTGAACTATAGCCTCTCAACCCTCCCGAGAACCGCGAGAACACCGCCGAAATCATGTTCGAGTCGTTCAACTGTGCCGGTCTTTACATTGCTGTTCAAGCAGTGCTCGCTCTTGCTGCCTCATGGACATCCTCAAAGGTGACAGACCGATCCCTGACTGGAACAGTCATCGACTCGGGTGACGGTGTTACCCACGTTATCCCCGTCGCCGAGGGCTACGTCATCGGGTCCTCTATCAAGAGTATCCCGGTTGCCGGACGAGACATCACATATTTCGTGCAGAGCTTGCTACGTGACCGTGGAGAGCCCGACAGCAGCTTGAAGACAGCAGAGAAAGTGAAGGAGGAGTACTGTTACGTCAGCCCCGATATTGTCAAGGAGTTCGCACGTTACGATCGCGAGCCCGATCGCTTCCTGAAGCACACCGTCACTGCACCGAACGGGCGGAGTATAAACATCGATATTGGATACGAACGTTTCCTCGCCCCGGAGATCTTTTTCAACCCCGAAATCTACTCGTCCGACTTCCTCACCCCGCTTCCCAATGTTGTTGATGGCGTCATCCAGTCCTCCCCCATTGACGTCCGGAGAGGTCTCTATAAGAACATTGTGCTCTCTGGTGGTTCTACTCTGTACAAGGACTTCGGCCGTCGTCTACAGCGTGATATTCGTCACTTGGTGGATGCACGAATCCGTGCCTCCGAGGCTCGTAGCGGTGGCGCACGGAGTGGTGGTCTTGATGTCGCTGTTGTCACCCACAAGCGCCAGCGCCACGGTCCCTGGTTCGGAGGTAGTCTGCTGGGCCAGACGCCTGAGTTCCGGAGCTACTGCCACACTAAGGCCGAGTATGACGAGATAGGTCCCAGCATTGTCCGGCGGTTCGCGCTGCTTGGTGGCCCAGGAAGCTCGTAGGGGGAAAATGAGTGAACCTTATCATTAGATACTTGTCAATCGATGTAGCTCAGCCTTTTTGTTCATAGTTTGTTTATCTCTTTTCTTTCTTCTCCGGTGGTACTCTCTATTTTCTTTTTACCCAAAACGGCTTGGCGCCGGTGTTCATGGCATTTACTACAGTGGACCCAAAGCCAATTTACAACGTAGGGGTAATTAGCAGTCTATACCCTGAATATCTTGAGACTAAAATTGAAAATTGAAAATTGAAATTGAAATTGAAAATGAAAATGAAAATGTATTAAACAGGGTACATATCCACTATTACCATCATGCTTTTTTGACATTTTCCTCCCAGAACGCCATGAAGTATGCAATATCAGGCAAATATATAGTCCACAAAAGGCTCAAGAATATAACTTTTCAGACGTCCCATCACTCAAACAGTCTCAGCCTGAGGGAAAGAGGTACGGTTCAAAATAGCCACACCCTCCACATGACCGGTCTGAGGGAAGAAATCGAAGCCACGGACGCTCTCAATCTCATAGCGAACATTCTGCTTCTCGTCACCCTGCACCATAACAGCAACGTCACGAGCCTGGGTATGGACGTTACAGCTGACATAGACAACACGACGCGGCTTGAAATCAAGCATCTGGCGCAGGAAGTCTTCCGAACAACCCTTGCGAGGGGGGTCAATAACCAGCAATGTCTGATCTGATGGGTACGGAACGTCCTTGAAGAGAGTAGCGGCATCGGCAGCAGCGAAGCCTGTGTTGGGAAGATTGTTTGCACGAGCATTCTCACGTGCTGAAACGATGGAATCGCCTCCAATATCGACACCGAGACTGGACTTGAACAATGGGGAGAGGGTAATTGTGAACAGCCCCGAGCCGGAATATGCGTCCAAGAGGTACTTGATTGGCTTCGCGTCTTTGTCGTTGCCTTCGGGGATGGCTTGCGAGCGGATGTACTCTGTGAAGCCGGACAAAATTGAGTTGTTGTTTTGGAAGAAGGCACCTGCTTTGTTGCTGAAGATATAGTCGTCGACGTACTCGAAGGATGTGGCATTGTTGTCTGTGACGCAACGCTTCTCTTCGATGTAGTTTTCGCGCTCAATGCGGATCACATCGCCCGTGTCTGCGTTGGGGGTGGCGGCAATCCCGCCGACAGTGGGAGTCTCTCCCTCGGCGGGAGGCGCAGCGTCCTTGGGGATACGTGCGGTGGACTCCCGCATCAGGAGAGTGGCACCCCGCTTGTAAGAACGGATGTTCTCCGCAACTCGTTTCCTCTCACTGGTGAGTCCGCGACGCACGATGTCTGTTCCCAGGGGACAGTCTTCGATGTCCATATCCAGTCGTCGGTTCTTGTATGTGAATCCAATCGGGGGGACCTGCGGTTCTTCGCCGTCCTCCTTAGAGCCTTTGCCGGCGCCACCATGTGCGAAATGCGGTGTCAGTTTTGTGCGATATCCAAATTGCATGGGTGAAGCAAAGGTTTCTCCAATTGTAGGAACAAGCTCTGGGATCAATCCGGAGAAATTGGCATAGGCTTTCTCCACAATGCGCCGTTTGTGAGCCAGCTGGTCATCGTAGGACATCATCTGAAGCTGACACCCAGAACACTCCCCGAAGTATTTGCATCCAATCAGCGCATCGTTTCTCTTGGGGCCCGGTTCGATCACTTTGACAAAATCGGTCAAACTGTATGACAATGACTCGAAATGCTTGACCAATTTGACCCGCACGGTGTCTCCGGGAACCGTGAACGGAACAACATAGACATATTTCCCATTCTCGGCAAGCGCTAGACCATCGCCTGTTGAGGAAAGCTCCACAACCTTGACATCAATCTCGGTGAATTTCTCGGGAAGGGACAGAGGCTCGCTGTCGCCGTCCTGTTCGGTCTCGTTGCGTTTGAGCAGTTGGTTGATATCGCAAAGCAGGACCTCATCATGCCCACTGCTCTTGTTGTTCTTGTCGACCTTCGCCTTCTTGCGCTTGCCGTCGAAGTGTTTCTTAGGACCGTTCTGCATTGTTGCGGGGACTGGCGCATTCGTTGAACGGCGTGGATAATATAATTTGGAGGCTGGCCGCACTTGAAGAGCCGTTAGTGTCTGAGAAGACAAAGAAGAAGTCAAGCGCCTAACAGATGATCGTATTGCAAACATATAAGTTGGAAAGCGACAGCGAAATAATTTCTGGAACGAAAATCATCAAATGGGAAATTTATTAGAAACGCATCTAACGCGTCGTTGATTGGTTAGAGACTGACCGCCCGCAAGAAAGAAATTCATCCCGACGCTTCACCTCCGACTGGCCTCTTTTGCCTTTGCGTCCCCCAATTGTCTCCGCATTTCGCCTTTTTCTTTATTTTTAAAGCTCTTAACCGGCCTATTGTTGGCTGGGGAGCTCATTGCACCGTCATCATGAACATCACACGGCCAGCACGATGCCTTTTATGCAGCTTCACCCGTGCTGCCGGCCCAAGCACGCGAGTCCCTCGACGCCAATTCCATCCTACTCCCGCGCCTCTCTCGAACCGGAAACCCAAGTTCCCCAATGTTAAGGCTCCTCGAGTGGATGATTACAAGCCCTACACGGAAGAGCAGAAGGCCAAGCTCGCCAAGGAGTACTCGGAGGCACAGATGGCCGCCATCGAAGCCGGCGAAGCCGCTATCGACCCGAAGGATTTGGCAGAACAGATGAACGAACGCAGTGATCCCATGGCATTCAAATACATCGACGACTTCTCCGTGATTGAGCCCGGCATTGATCGACACCAGCGCGCCCCGGAGTCGAACTCGGATTACAATTTCAAGCTGAAGAGCGAGGACGATTTCGTCAAGGACTTCAGCCAGTTCTTCGCCGAGATGCCTGATAACGCCACAGGTGCAGACTTCGTTAGGTTCGCGGACAACCTGCGCGTGACCCACGGCAAGGAGGAGAGCGAGCTGGCCCCGCACAGCGCACTTGTTCCGGATCTCTTCGGACCTGGTGAGACTGTCGATGAGCCCCGCGTGGAAGAGCAGAAGACAGCCGCCGAGAAGGGCGAGAAGGAGCGGTCAGCGGAGGCCGAGGAAATGACAGATGCCCTGAAGAGCTTGCTCCTGGCTACGGGCTACACGGAGAGCCAGGTCAAGGGTCTCCGCACCAAGACTCTTGTTTCACACAGCGTCACCAACCAGACTCGACTAGGAAAGGTCCGCCGTGCGTACCGTCTTTCTATTGCTGGTAACGCAAATGGTCTGCTCGGTATCGGTGAGGCCAAGTCCGATGAAGCCTCCGATGCGAAGATCCAGTCGCAATACCGTGCCATCCGCAACATGCAGCCCATCCCCCGCTACGAGAACCGAACCATTCATGGCGATGTTAAGGGCAAGGTCGGAGCGACAGAGTTGCAGCTGATGCACCGTCCACCAGGTATGTCTCGATTCATCACCCCAGGCATGTTCCTTTTTTGCTAACAATAATAGGCTTCGGACTCCGTGTCCAATACCTCATCTACGAGATGTGCCGCGCTGGCGGAATTCACGATCTGTCCGCCCGAGTTGGTCGCTCAAGGAACCAGATGAACACAGTCAAGGCCGCCTACGAGGCACTCATGAGCCAGCGTGACCCTGAGCAGGTTGCTCACGCACTCGGCAAGAAGATTGTCGATGTGCGCAAGGTGTACTACGCAGGTAAGATTTAGGGCCCACCATAGCCTTAACTTGCTGTTTCGTCCCAGCGTGTATATAATGCTTCTCTTTTCCTCTTCTTCTTGTGTCTTTTGCATGTACTTCTATAAGTTGGTTGTTAAACATGACGGGTCATCAATTCTCCAATCCTCCAGTATTCTGGGCTATTCACAACATATCTGGAAAATCATATATCAACAAGGTTCTTTTGCATAAACACCATCTGATTCGCGCCAACCCCCAAACTTGGAAACAACACCCCGGGTATAATACGCGAGTAAACAAAAAAAAAAGAACCATCAAACGTAATAGACAATCTTTCATGCCTTCCTCCTTTATTGGAACGTCATGTCTCCCTCCCCCTCATATCCTCCATGCTGATACTCGTGGTCCTGGAAATGGCGATCGTCATTCTGCTGTTGTTGCTGTTGCTCTTCATTCTCATTCCAGATCTGCTGCTGCAAGACAATGCTATACACACTGGCCTTGAGCAGGGTGCATACAGTGGCAGTCTTGCGTTCAAGGAGACGAAGACCATCGAGGGGCATGGAGGCGGGAGAGCCGGCGAGGTCGGCAAGTTTGTCGGAGAGCTGTGTGCGAGACATTGATCAGTAACCAGTATAATCAATATCCATAGCCCATTTTTGATAACCAATAGGGACATTGTTTATATCCTTCTCTGGTGGACAATCTAGATTGTCCCAGAAAGAGAAAGATCAAGGCCAACGAGGTCTTCTCGCACGTACCTGGTTGACATTCCGCAGCAATCGAGTGTATTCTTCCAGCACTTCCTGCTCTAGATCTGATACGAGGGGATTATCGGATCCCAGGAGGGGGTTATTCGAGTGGCCTCGGCCATGCGAGGCATCTGTATCGCCCATTGATTGTGGGATTGGAGGGGTGGAGGTTTCCGCCGGGTCGACCTCTGCGTACGAGTAATCGTTGTCTGAGTCTTCGGGCGCGAAGGCGGACATCGTGGAGAGGATTGGGTTTGTTTGCTGTTTTTCTTGAAAAATGGGTGTTGAGCTGTGCAAGCCGTGAGAACTGCACGTGTGTTTTCGTGTGTGTTATGCGGCTCCGCTGGGACGCGTTCCCCAAGCTCCAGCTTCCGCTGAGATCCGGTATCTACTGGGGTGGGTTTTATGCTTCAGAACTTATTTCAACGTCAGTCCATAGGTTGCTATTGTATGTATGAGGTTATGGCTATCTTTACATGGTCTTCTTTTCAAAAAAATCACCAAAAAACATGCTTGATGGCTATTGGGAATATCTCACTAACACAGGTGTCATAAAAGACGCATGTACTATCAATACATAACATTTAACTCCTTCAATATGATCTAGAACTATAAAGAATGGTCTCATATTATATCCTATGGATACCTCAGCTGAGACTTTTCATTTTTTCATTAAAAAATATTGTCCGACCGGCTATAATAAGAACAGTCTCAGTTCCTTTGTGTTGCGAAACCTCGCTCTAAGTAAGGATATTACGCAGCTGGCTTGATGGCAAGTCCACTTACTATTTTTGAACGAAAATATAACTTCCATAAGGAGTTTGTTCTATGGAACTTTTCAAGGTTATTCTAGAAATAGCGTAGAGAGACATTAAACAATGTGACTATTGGGTACTCGTACTCCGTACTCAACAATTTCGTATTCGTACAGAGTACTCCATACATGTACTCCGTCCTCCGTAGAGATCATTTAACAACATTGAATATAGAATTTAAATCTAGCTGCCTTGTGAGCGAAGAGCCAACCACACCAGCCTCGGACAAACCGTGTGGCTTTACTTGGTTGTATCCACGAAATCCACGAAAGCGCTAGCGTTACTCTGCCGCGGCAGCCTCTCCGCGCGTTCTACTCCGTACGGAGTACTCCGTACCTGAGATGAGGGTCCCAGCGAAAACTCAACTCTCGGGGCCCCTTTGCGCAATTATTACCACAGACCGCAAATCACTGTAACGAATGTTGTGGTGCGCTATCCCCCCCTATTGCGTTCCCCATCTTGACAAGAGAGAAAAAGAACCCCCCTATAAAATCTATATTGAATATCTAACAGATGTCCAGAGATAGAGAGCTCCACTAAATGCGCAAATACCATGCAGCACTTCTCGATTGAGTAGCCAGTAACGTAGAAGCCTTTAGAAGCCCAGTGGATGATCGACTCGTTCCTGAAACACAATTATTCTATTGCGAGTAATGATTATCATGTTGCATCCTACTGGTATGTAATGCATATATTTTGGAGCCCTGAGAACTATCGACACAGTTGCAAAACAATATGTTACAGTGTGGGCACTAGCTGGGATTGTATTGGCTGTAGATATCCACAACTGAACTAAGGACTGAAGCAGACGGGAGTCCGTCGCAGTTCCTTTTTTTTCCTCCTACTATCAACGATATTCCATGGGGAGAGGGCTTGACCGTATATTGGCAGAGGATTTCCACGGGCTAATCAAATTAGTTGAAGAGGCTTGAGGGACAAAGCTCGCAATTTAGTCCTAGCGATCCAATTGTCGACTAGGATGCTAGCCTTCCCAAATAATATCGGTTGGGGCTAGTGAAGTGCTCGGGTGGATCAAGTTTACAATATATACTTCTGCCTCAGGCGAAGTTTTAAATTGATATTTTCGACATCATTTCCCTAATTGGTTGGTATGGGCTAGTTTCACTTCGAGTCAAACGGTTGATCGTGAAAATTACAGATCTTCCATACAGTAGATAGTATTAGTGAATGTGAAATTCCATGTGAACTCAGAAATAATATGTCTCATTCCCGACCCAGAATTCCCCATTTAGAAGTGGATATCCTTTATCGCAATTGCCTTGTGGTCTCCTATCATGTACGAGTACGGAGTAGTCCGTACAGGAAACATAGCATCATAGTACCATAGACGCTTTTAGGACTAGGCTAGGTCCCCTGGAAAGTCCAACGCCAAGAGTCTGTTAGGAGGCGACAAACTCCAGATAATGTCCTGCCCCGCGAAATGCGCAGGTCTTTTACCGCGGCGTCCAAGTCTTGCGAGCCACCTACGCCTTTACTTTATTTTACATTGAAGCCTAGTTCTACGTATATAGTTTCTGACATCGTCGCGTCGAGTAACTGACTTTGAAATGCCAATTTAGCTAATATCGCCCTAACAACGGATTAACTCTAGTGTAGGAAATGAGCCTTGGCTTTGCGTTTTCCACATTATGATCATGTCCCTTTGGAATAATGGCTTTCATCGTTATCGCATATTGTGGATCATGACAACATGGCCCAGAAAGAAGAGAAAGACACAATGCAAGTGGCCAAGTGGCGAGCCTTACGTAGAAGGAAGAAACGAAAGCGAATACGTAAGTGTCCTTAAATGGGAAATTGGCGATATTAACCAGTCGCCCCAGATGCGGGGCTCGAGCGGTAGAGGGGAAGAAATAGAAGATCTCTTTTTCGTCTCGACTGTTCACAGACGTTTCATTTCTAAATTTATGGGACCTGGTCCCTTGATCCAAATAATAATAAAGTTGTCCAAGAGGTGTTTTCCTAGGGTTTGGGGTGGACACGTGTCAAGGTTTTTTCCAAAGTTGGTTAGAGGATTTCCACTTTTGGCCCAAGTTAGGTACAATCTGTAGCCAAGAAAGGTTAGCCAGATTTATATTCAGTTGCGAATACGAATCGCCACTTTTGAATACAATGGTCTTTTTGACTTTTTTTTCAGGGGAAACACAAAGGAATTCATTTTTAGGGGGCAGAGTATTATCTGTGGATTCCATTTAGTGCTACTCCGTAGATAGTATATGAATATTTTAAAACGTTCCATATGTAGTGGAGTCGAGACTTCGACTTGGGATAGGGGGATCTAAAGATCTAACCTTTCAATTTCCGACAGGGGCACCCAAGGTTTAAGCTTGTTTTAGCTCGACTTATCAAACGGGACATACAAAGTATGGTATAGTTGACGAGATACGCGTATGGACCATCCATATTTTATCTTCGCCACGGTGCCCACAGCCCTGTCATACTGCTTTATCCAATTGTAACACCTTACCCACTTCGACCTCCCCTCTTCATTCCCCATGGAGTTCTTCCGTGTCCACATCTCGGTTGGACAGACCAATTTACACTGCCCCCTTTGTATCGGTCCCCTGGGTCGAGAGGAACGGGATGTCTTGCGCTACGGCGCTATGTAGGTCTAGGTAACTCAATAGATTAATGGGTTCATCATGCGAGTAAAAAAGCAAAAAAGGCATGTGCCCGAGGAATTGTTTATTATAATTGCCTCAACGCCATATCCTTCTTCTATGTCCAACCTTTTGACTCAAACAACTAACAATCATATCTCATCGGATTCTTTGCTTAATCCTATCAGATGAGTACAATGTCCACCCCAGTTAGGGCTAGGGACAATGTCTTCTCAAGACGTGAAATCGAGGGCATGCTTGCCGATGGCAAGTTGATTATCATTGTCGACGGCAATGTCCTCAGACTCGATTCCTGGATCAAATATCACCCCGGAGGTGATATGGCCATCAAGCATATGATTGGCAAAGATGCCACGGACGAAGTCAATGCGTGAGTCTCCCCAAACCTCTCCATTCTTGTTCAATTTGATTTGCGCATTATACTAATACCATTTTCAAAGACTCCATTCACAGGAAGCCCGTCAGCGCATGAATAAATTCCAAATTGGCCGAATCGAGGGCCGCTGGACCAACTTCCTCCCTCCCATTCAGGGTGGCGAATTCCGCCCATTGATCGAAAATGAGATTGAAGAAGACCTGGTGAGCTCAGAGCTATCAAGCGAAGAAATTTCAGCACCACCATCTCCCATTTTCGAAGCCGAAGACGACAGATTGGGCCTAAGACGCAGGCTATCAGTATCAACAGTCTCCTCGGCAGTCAGCGCCGTCCCTCCACCAACAGACACCAAATCACGAGCCTACGTGATCGATGCTCGAACTCAAGAGGAGATTGAGCTGGATGCATCCAAGTATCCTCCTCTCGACGCCGAACACCAAGAATATATCACAAAGAAATACCGCGAGCTGCACCACCGCATCCGCGCAGCAGGACTATACAACTGCAACTACACAGCCTACGCCATTGAGATCTCTCGCTACACCCTCTTCTTTGGATTATTCGTCTTCTTCCTCAAACAGTCCTGGTTCTGCACATCTGCCTTCTTCCTCGGCTGTTTCTGGCACCAACTCGTCTTCTCCGCCCATGATGCCGGCCACATGGGTATCACGCACAACTATCAAATCGACACCACCATCGGCATGATCATCGCCGATTACCTAGGCGGCCTAAGTCTAGGCTGGTGGAAGCGCAGCCACAACGTGCACCACATCGTAACCAACGCCCCCGAGCACGACCCCGATATCGAACTGATGCCCTTCTTCGCGCTCTCGCACCGCTTCTTCAGCTCCCTCCGCAGCACCTACTACGACCGCATCATGGAATTCGACGCAGTAGCCAAGGTCACAGTCAAATACCAACACTACCTGTACTACCCCATCCTGCTCTTCGGCCGCTTCAACCTCTACTTCCTTAGCTGGGAGCACATCATCGTCGGACGCGGACCGAAACACGGCGCGGGCTGGTGGCACCGCTGGTTCGAGTTCGCCGGCCACATCTTCTTCTGGATTTGGTTCGGATACGGCGTTGTCTGGTGTAGCATTCCGACTTGGTTCAGTCGTGTCGCTTTCGTTCTGATCTCACATATGGTGACTTCGCCGCTGCATGTGCAGATTACGCTGTCTCACTACGCTATGTCCACTGCTGATCTCGGCCCCTTGGAATCTTTCCCTCAGAAGATGCTTCGCACTACTATGGATGTCGATTGCCCGCCTTGGTTGGACTTTTTCCATGGCGGTCTTCAGTTCCAGGCTATTCACCACTTGTACCCTCGTATCCCGCGTCACAATCTGCGCAAGACGCAGCAGTTTGTTCGGGAATTCTGTGAGGATGTGAACATTCCGTATGCGGTTTTTACATTCTATGATGGTAACAAGGAGGTTATTGGTCGTCTCGCGCACGTTGCTAGACAGGCGAAGCTTTTGGAGGAGTGTCGGAAGGCTTGTGCGGCGGATCCTCATCATATGCATTGAGGACGTTCGCTCTTTGGCTTTTGAGATACCCATTATGTAGTTTGTATTATTTTGCAAATTGGGATCGCTTCGAATTGTGATATTATTTTGTATCGTTCAAGCGAAGCATCTATGTTTTATAGATCTTTTTTTTTCACCTTCCAATATTATTGCTCTGAACTGAATCTGAATCTCCTGTGCTCTATTATATGAAGACTTGCGTTCTATCTAACTATCAATAATTTACATGTAGCTTTAGTCTTTAGGTATGCCTTTTTGATTAACTGTTTCTGCTTTGTAACACTCCTATTTCCATACATTATGGCTGTTTACAGGGTGCGAAATGTTACTTTGTAGGCGCATTTCTTAAGATGGGACAACTAGGCAACACGGAGAGACCATCAAATAGATTGAGACAAAAGCCAAATGCTGAAATTAATTGCATCAAGTTTCGTACAAATGGCTTCACGGCAAGGGTAATCTTGAAAACGTAAATTTGAGATTGAAAACAGCACGCAGTAATCAGTTGATCCATACAGGTGTCACGTGGAAGACGTAACCCGAAAAAGTGAATCCATAACGCCGTCCGCTGCAAAGTAGGGTGAAAGAACAAGTGTATAGCACAGTTTTCAGGAAGACGCGCAAAGAAAAGAAAAACCAACAGCTCAGAAGTCGTGACACAAACCATGTGGCAATCCGAACAGTTCGGTGTCGATACTATGTTGTGCCTGGATTGGAGGCGCAACTGAGAGTGATCCAAGGCTTTAGGATATGAAGAATATGCAATATGCAAAGCAATCGACGAGCAATAAGGCATAATAACGATGGGACGAAAAGAAAAAAAAAAAACTCGAATAGATCCACCAAGAAAAAAGTCCCGAAACACTCCATACACCCAGCGAGGATTGCAATGGGAAAAGAATAGCATCTAAATACAGTCGTTAATGCATCATGGTCGTCAGCGAGCCGACGCACATACGGCTGTTTTCCTCGTGTATCGGATAAGAGAAACAAGTGACGAAAAAAAAAAAGAACCCAGGCTTTACATATCACCTTCGTGGTGGAGGGTGACACTGTTGAACTCCTCAAAGGGATCGTTGAGTTCGCCGTTCGGAGTCGCGAGGCCCGAGTCCATTGGAACACCCTTCATCTTAGTAGAATCGGTGCCGCCAATATCTACGCTAGCGCTCTCCTTGACATTGCGGAAGTTCACCGTATCGGTGCCGACACGACCCTGGTGGGGGATCATAGGTGGCTTCATGTGACGAATGAGTGCCCATTGGGTCTGTCGGAAGAAGGGGTGAGTCTTGACGTCAGAGGCACCAGCGCGGGCTCCTAGGCGCTTAGTTTCATCCTTGATCAGCAGTTTGCGGATCAGGGACTTGCACAGGTTTGATGTCTGCTGCACACCCGAGTGCTCTGGGAAGTTCACCTCGTCCCGCAGAATGCTGGCGAACGTCGCGTTTCGGTTCTTGCCTTTGAATGGAGTAGTGCCGTAAAGCATCTCGTAAATCAAAATGCCCAGGGTCCACCAGTCAACAGCGCTGGTGTGACCGCAACCCTTGATCACCTCAGGTGCAATATACTCCTCCGTGCCCACAAAAGAATTTGTTCGGAAATCGGCAATACATGACTTGGTATCAATCGTAGGCAAACCTGTGGTGGAGTTGCCGCCACTGCGTGCAGGAATCATGGTTGGGGCACCCCCGGGTCCGGATTGCTTCGACAAATCGAAATCAGAAAGCATGATATGACCTGACTGGTGAAGAAGAATATTTTCTGGTTTCAAGTCACGGTAGATGAAACCCATGAGATGGAGATACTCCAGCGCAGCAATAACCTCTGCGGCGTAAAAGCGAGCTGCATCCTCGGAGATACTCTTGCCGGGGCGGGTTTGCAGGGCTAGAGATGCACAAGTCAGCAATAAATTCTAGAAGATGATGTCGAAGATAGGACGGAAAGGTAAACACACTCCTAAAGAACTCGCCACCACTGCAGTACTCCATGCAGAGGTACAGATAATCCTCTGATTGGAAGGAGTGATATAGGGTGACAATGAACGGGTGGTTGCTCGTAGCTAGAATCTCTTGTTCGGCCAAAGCTCGTTTAATCTTGTTTCGTTTGATCATCTCCTTCTTGCTCAAAACTAGTCGCAAAGTCAGTACATGGCATCGAACAGTCACCGGTATATAAGTAAAACGTACCTTTCATGGCATACAGGCGGCTCGATTTCTTCTCGCGCACCAGATAAACTTTGCCAACATCACCCTTGCCGATCAGCTTGATCTTATCGAAGCTGGCGGGGCCAACCTCCACATTTCGAACTTTGATGGAATTTGAACTATAGGTGCGGCGGAAAGAAGCGTTACTGCCGAAATCTGAGCTGAGTGAAGAGGGTATCGCCAGATTCGACTCGTCGTTGCTTAGATCTGCGAGGCCCATTGATCCGCCCGACTGTTCCACCAGGGGCTCCTTGCCCAGTTCCGCTGTCTGAGGACGGTCACCCTGACCACTTGCAAATAGGCCTTGGGCATTCGGAGCAGAAGCCACACGTCGTAACTTGCGCGCTAATTCCTCTTTGTTCGCAGTGGTCGCCTGTTCTACCGCCGAGACCCCCGTGACTTGCAGCTCAGGGGTGTCGGGAGGAGAGGATGGCACTGACCCATCATTGCGGTGTCGCAATGCTGGCTGGCCCTGATGGGCAAAGTATGGGTTGGCGGATGCGGTAGGCGACATCGCATCGTCGAGCGGGTTGCCTTCACTGGCAACGGTTGTCGATCGATTGCGGCCTATGCCTGGCAGGAATCGAGACTGCCGGAAAGCAGACTTCTCGTTCTTGGCCGCCCCATGGCTATCCCGTTCGCGTTCGGTACTCCCTGAGGCATTGGGTTGCGGAGAGTGGCTGCTTGAACTGTTGATACGGAAAAAGTTCTTGATCCTCGTAGGCAAGTGGCTAGACTCGTTGGAGTGTTTTCGTGAGGGAAGGGAGAGAGCGGGGAAATTCCCGCGCTTTTCATTATTTGTCACCGCAGACGGACTAGAGGCGAAGAGCTGCGTCATATTGGGTGGGTCGCCGAAATCAAAATCGAGACCGAGATGGCAGCCACCTAAGACCTAAAAGATGATTTGAAGGGTGCAAAAGCAAGGTGTGATGAAAGAGCGGTAATCTTCAAAATGCCAAGTACCGGCTGGGGATATAATCGCGCGGGGGGGCAATTGTTAGTAAGAGGCGGTACAACGGGGGTTGTCCACCCAAAGAACTGAAACGACAAAAGCCACGGAAACTAGGCTCATGGATAACACGACATGTCAGAACAAGTAAAGAATGAAGATCAAGAATTGAGAAACCAGTGGGAAAAAGAGGGAGGCAAGGAGGAATTGGAGTGGAGAAGGACCCGTGGACGCGGAGGCCAACGCTTAGTCATCTAAAATCTGGGCAGGGCAATCCACCCTGGGCACCTGCAGGGCAGTGGACAAATGTCCATCTACGTCAGAGGTACTGAGTAGAGTAGAACAGAGGGGGGAAAAAGCCATAAAAGTGCTTAGAAATACCAATTAGAAAATAAGTCAACTGAATATGACTCTATATTCGTCCCAAGAATTTTATGCATAACTTAAGGAAATACGGAATTAAGGAATTAAGGCACTAGGTGGCGACATTCTGAATATAAATAACTACAAAGTACCAAGTACATCTCTCTACAATATACAGCACGTGATAATCATACACTTCATTCCATTGGAAGAATATCAATACATAATAATATCGTACAGATTCTTGTTTCAATCCCTTCAACATCGTTTCCTTCCTTGAATCGAACTGGGTCCATGTTTTCCATACTTTTTTTTTGGTGCTTTTCTCTTTCTGTTCTCATTTGAAATATGAAACACTTCGGGAACTCCGGGGACACATACATAGGGCCGGGGCTCAAACCCCCAATGACCAACGCCATGGTTGCATAGTATCAAAGGCGAGCATACACATTGATTCTGCTGGTATTCACAATAGCGGGTGCAGTATGTCGGACACTGGCATCAATCAACTGCGTCGAATACACAGGCAAGTAATTGGTGTTTTGCTGACTGTCTGGCGCGTCGAACCCCAGGACAGTTGTTGCAGGTACTTCGCCTCTCAAGTCGTCTCTCAATCTCGATGAATTTCTGAGTGAGCGACGAGCGTTTCGGACATTTTCACGTGTGTCATGTCTTTGGCGGGCATTCAGACTTGATGTGATCATACGAGACCCAAAGCTGCTGAGGCCACCCACAGGTCCATAATGCTTACGGCGGGCACTCGACCTCGAGACCGCCCTGCTCGGGCTATTCCGGGACAATGGGCCATACCTGCCGTATGGGCTATTCCGAGACAACAAAGGTGTATCTGATATGTCGTCTGGGTAATCCGCTCCGAAGCTATTCATTGTCAGTCTGAAGCTCCCACTGCGGCTACCATACGTCAAAACTGGGCCCTCACATAAGCAAGTGAGTTTGGATGGGACTTACCTGTGGTGCGTGGCATCCTTTGATTGTTCGGCTGAGGGGCGTCCTCTCCTTTCACCGGATCCTTCCACTTCCCGATCACCATCCACGTCTACGACAAACACATCGAAAAAGTCTGGTGGAATGAGAGACGCCTGGTAATCCGCCACCTCAGTACTTCCGTGCTGCCGATCAAAGGAAAGCTCTGAGAGCATCTCTTCCTTTGGTCCAGGTCCGGGGTTAGAATCTCTCATCGTCTGCTGCTCGTCGTCTGAACTGCTCGAAACTGATGCGACGCGGCATTCATTCTGAAGATAACCAACCCCATTCTGGGTTGCACCGTGATTCATTTCATGCTCAGTGCTGTGGCGCTATGAGTTAGTATGTTTTCCAAATGCTAGCCTGGGGCAAAGAACTTACACACTAAACGCGAGGTTTGGTGTATTCCCATCATTTCCAGCCGTGCCAGTTAGTTCGATGGCGTGCTCGTGGTCGGGTTCAGTAATAGAATGAAATGCCGATCTCAAATTGGCGATTTTTCGGCCGAAGTTCCGAGGCAATGTTCTGCTGATACGACTTCCGTTTCTCGGACGACGTTCTGTCCAGGTCTCCTGGGCGATCCATGATATGGTTCCATTGTTTTCCGCATCAGAACCTATTCCAAGAGGAAAGAGACCGTCCAATCGGCTATTGGCGTCCAAAAGCGGGTCATTGCTTCCCGTAGGCACATTGCCGATTGTCTCATTCCCGTGAAACAACTCTGATCTTCTGTCAACCTGAGTGTGATCAAAGAGTGAGTTTCTTCTGTTTCTGTTGCAATTCCCATTTACATCATCACGAATCAACAACTCTGAGCTTCCATCAACTGGCACGTTATCACAGTTTGAGTACTTCCCGTTCGTGCGGCCTGTATCATTGCGGTTGGTGTTTGTTGTTGTTAATGGTTGTCTCTGAAATTGGATGGGATGACCAGTGTCGGGGTCAATAATCTCAATTCCACGATTGGTGCTAGCACGCTCAACCTCATTGGTACCATCAGTCGACAGATTAGCATATGAGCCACGATCGATCGTTCTTCCGGGTTGCATGCGCATGTGGGTGGGATTCTGATGGGCTGATTGGATGACAATACCTCCTGGATCATTGGGATTGTTCATGCCAGCTGCCCCTTCACGCCTAATGAACTCCTCATATTGATCAAGAGCGTTGAGTACTCTTGCCCGTTCGTTGATGTTGTAAACACGCAAATCATAACAAACATCACCAGGTGAAATATGTGGATCCAACGCGATAACTTCGTTGACCTCCTCCAGATATCTTTCGTGATTCCGGAGTTTGTTATTCAGTCGTGTCTTTGCCTCAGTCATGGGGTCAGGGCCGCACATCCACGCCAGTCTTACATATCGAACATAATAGTCGTCACCCGGGCAAAAGTCAAACGGGGACATGAACGACACAATCTGCGCAATCGCAGCATCTTCATAGTTAATCTGAGTCTCGATAAAAATCCATCGTTCCCGGCGCTCCTCAGCCTGACGGGTGAGCTCGTGGCGCTGCACTGCATTTGGGGTGTGCTGAATGAACCCTGTATCGACTTCGTCTATGGGTTGGTGCTCAATCCATTCATCATATGGAACGTCTGATCCCATTGTTTGGGAAACAGTTGAATCCCGTGTATCGACAGGAGCTGCGAACTGGGGTGCGCTTGCCGGCAGAGGCCATCCCAACTGCTCACGCAAGTTATTATCGGACTCTGTTGAAGAACGAATGATGAAGTTCTGTTGTGTTGGTCTGTTGCGGTCACTAGTCACAAGTTGACCACCAACGAAGACATGTGGAACAATGGATTCGTCATTCATTACAGCCATTTGTGCAGGCGATGAGCCACCACGACGGGGTGGCCTTGGATCCATTGGAACGATTTTGCCCCCAGCTGTGACTCGCTGGTGTTTCGGGGAGGTGTGCTTCCTCAGAAATTGAGCAAAACCTGCGTCATTCGTGGAGAACACAGGGTCGAAGGGCTTTTTGCGGGTATGAGTCGGGCGATTCTTAGAGGCTTTCGATATTGCAACTGGATTTTTGTTCGGTCGCGATGACCTGACTGACTCTCTAGTCGGTCGATTTCTCGGGTTTTCTGAAAGGATAGGCTTCTTGTGTCGATCAGGACGCACTCGTCTGCCTATGTCAATGGTCAACAAGATTCTTTTCATTGGGTTATACAGAGTCGATGGCCCTGAGAACCATGACAGCTCTACTTGATGTACTGGAACCCAGTTCACACCAGCAACCCAATCGGATATTTGTATCTTTGGGAAAGATCATTGATCAAGAGCATCGTCACAAAGGGAAACTCACAGTGCCTTGCTTCACTGGTCCACTTGCACTGCACACCTGTGTCGTGGCACAATGCCAACAAGGTCGGTAGGTTGTATCTCATTCCGTTTATTGACATGGAAACTTTACCTGTTGGGAACAAAGGAAAAGAAGAAATTCGATGAAAAATAACAAACCAGGATGATCGGGTGGAAGGTACAGTGTCAATGGAGAAGGAACGAGGGCTCGAGGCCATTCAGAGATTGGGGTCACGAGGTCTATATTCGACGCGTCTGTTGCACTTCAGCACGCTTCTATGTTGATCATAGTAGCCCTATTCAGGAAGGAAGCTCGAGAAGGCGGAATTAGAATACAAGTTTGAATAACGAGGGAGAGGTTGGTTCAAAATTACGGGCACGACAGACATAATACAATTCTCGGCGACGACATAATACGATCTATACACTCTCCCGGATTTTCACAGGTTGAAGACTGTGTATACCCCAATCCTCTTCATGATCGTCAAAAGGCGACCTCACTTTCATGCCATCTGGCTGGATATTCTCAATCTCTTTTTTTCCCTGTCCCATTTCCCAGCTTCCAGTGCGTTCATGGCTCTTTCCAGCAACTCCAACTCCCGCAGTGATACCACTGGATGGCTGCGTATCGTCGGTCTTGGAGTTTCTCCATATTGGATCACTGAACGACACATCGGTATCACTGGCAAGTTTACCAGGGCCCTTGAACCCTCCCAAGCTTCCTTTCTTGGGATTTTTGCCCCTGCGAGCACGACACATGAGGAACACAATAACTGCTGTGATTCCAATGACAGCGAGCGTTATGACAGCACCGATGACTCCGGCTACAGCGGGAGCCATGCCTTTGTTTTTCTTCGCCTGAGACGCACCCTGGTCCAACACTCCATTGCAGAACACAGTTTCGGCGTTACAGCGGAGGCACCATTCCTGGGTTGAGGCCACAGCAAATGTCTCCAGCGAGGACTGGAACTCCGTATATGAGACTGAGGCACGACTGGGACTGTGTCCAAAGAGGGAGTACGCTTGGAAGTCGGTGGTATTGTCGGTTCCGTTGTGAAGAAAGAATCTCACATACAAATTGTCGATTCCAGGATAGGATGGATACAAGTTGCTGCTATCCTCGAAGCTGTATAGCTCAAAAACGAACGAGCCACCTCGTACCAGGCGGGAGAAGAAGTTTGGTTGATGCTGGTTTGCGAGTCCCACCAGAGATGACAGGGCAACAGCTGGCTCATCACCACCGAACAACAAGGTTATCTTCTGTCGGGTACCACTTTCCTGGATGTTCAGGTCGAAGGCTTCTAGAATGCTCGATGCCAATGTCTGCCCTGCAATCGGACTGACTACTCGGATCGTAGACCCGCTGGAAGATGATTGTTGGCTGTTTGTGCTCCACACATACTGGTCCGCTAGCGAGCGGGCACGAAGGATGTCGGCGTGATTCAGACTCTCCAACAAGGTGTCATTATGCACAACTTCATAGTCCAAATATTCCGAGATTGAAACGGCATTCGTGTAAGTTGCGGATGATTCATCGTAGACTCCAGACAATGCCATTTTCCACAGTTTTCTATAAAAGGCTTCTGTGTCTCGCGTAATATCTTGAACTTCGTCGCTACCACGGTATGCGCCCTCGGCGGCATCATACATCGGACAAATTGCGTGACCTTCAATCAAAATAGACTGGGGGTCTGCCTCGCCGACGGTGACAATCCGAGGATATTGGTACCCGTTCAATGGCGCCTGTGCAAACGATCCGTTCGCATCCTGGGTGCCTGGTACGTTCATTGAGCCGAGTGGTGGGTATAGACCTTGCATGAACGCTTGGGCGGAGCCAACAATGTTCTGGTCCGTTGTTGAGAGTACATCCACATCGTTTGAGTCCAAAATGATTGGAGATATATTCTGGATTCCAGTATCAGAGCCTCCAGATACATAACGAGAACGGAAATCCGATGCTGCCGCGGCGAGTTCGTTGGCTCCATAGTCGGTCAAGGTCCGAGAGCTGGTGAGCGCATCAGGCTTGCTGTCTCCGTGAACAGTAAATGCGAAGATTCCCCAAACTTTCTCAGTGGACTGGGAGTCTTGGGCTGAAACCGCCAAACCCTGCAGGGCCAGGAGAGGGATGAATAGTCCGTACATTAAGATGGTCTTCCAAGCATTGAAGGATAGCAAGGCTTCACTGAGTTGATACTTTCTCTACAAACTACGGGGGGCAACGTCTTTGTAGTAAAGAAACTCGAACCTCCATGGTCCAGGCCTCGAATGGTATGGTAGTGTTCGGGCTGGCAGGATATACCAGGGAACCAGAGGATGAGATATCCGCTTTCGGGGACCGGTCTTACTGGAAGTAGACATGCCGGCTTTCTATTCGTGAATATCAAAACTGATGGCACTTTAAGCTTTCGGGTGCTTCGGATGGTGTGGAGAACAGCTGAATCTTGACGACATTAAGCATACATGGAAATTAGTTTCCAATTTGTACAATAAAAAGAAAACCATGCATGTAGTGGCCTGAAAAGAGATTTGAAAAGCCCCTTGGGAGCTAACAATACCCAGTAGATGTTAGTGAGGCTCAATTTCACAAGTCAACCAGGATATATATTACTCGGTACGGTAACTTCATTCGATTTATAGGTCCAGAAAGTATCATGACCAAATCTTCCAGGGTTATATTCTTGTATCGATATCCACCACAGCTTAATTGGATTCATAGGATTGGTAGTCTCAAGGTTGCACGCAATTTATACCCAAATGAATTATAATTGATGACGCGCACAAATTATCCCGGATGAGAGTCGACGGGACTTTTATATACACCACCCTACATAGATGCCTAAGTGATACTGTAGTAATTGAAGACAATAACACAGAGAATGATATAATGCCGTCTACATAACAACATTTCATCAAATTATCAGTAGCGTACATATAAGCATCACCGTGAACAAATCGCCAAAGGCATACTTAATACGCTAGTCTTAAAACGGCACTAGCCTCCTGCCTGGGTGAGGTACCCGACCTACTTTGTACAATTTACATACATACGTAAGGTACCATAGGTTCTCTGAATTGAGACAGAAGGAAAATGTGATGATATCTACCTACGTAGGTAGTATTTTCTTATTTTCTCCACACGAGCCAATCCAAGCCAAGACCGAAATCTGACGCACTCCTATATATTTCTCCCGAAGGCGGACTTGTCTTCGTGTCCCACCGCCTTCTCATTCTTGGCAGAACACCAGAAAATGAGGTCCCTGAACCTCCAGGGTCACGGGTGCTATCGTAGATCTGATAATTGATAAGAACATCAGATTATTTCCCCGGATTCAACGGTCGATCTGGATTATTTAATAAGAGACCGGTTTCATGCCAAGCGCATAATTTGTAAAACAAGATGACAAGTAGCTAAGCTATTCTACATGAGTTAATGATGGTACCTTTCTAGTGGGTGGTGTGAGATACTCAGAACACGACGGAAGTACTTTATGTATGGTGAACACACGAAAAAGATACTTGTGTATTGACGACGAAAGAAAACGCACTTTTATCAAGTCAAGAACGCACCTTCCTCCAATTTTGTCGTCTCTCCTCTCCATCTACCTTCCTTCCCTTGACCTCCACGCACATTTTCCTTAATGTGTACGCTTCCACCCATCACCTCTGAAATTCCACCGCCCGGCAGAAAAATCATCTTTTCGCTCCTCCATCCTTCTTCCGCAAGCCCTACAAATGCGCCCTACCCCTAAGCCCTCATTTCTGCTCTCGGAAGTTGATACCCCGACCCTAGGCAGGCGCTTCGTCCAAATGGTCGAGACTCGAGGCGCGCGGCCATCATTCGATGGCCAGGAAGCATCTGACTTTCCTCCCTTCCCTTCTGATGGAGGTGACATTGGTAAGTGTTCTCTTCAAACGCCCATCCGATCGTCCCGTTCACCAGCCATCGACCACCCCCCACCCATACCTATTACCCTCACCGCCAATGAAGCTCAATGTAACCTTGGAATCAATACTCACCATTTAAATTCGTATCATAGACCAAAAAGTGCCTCATTCCCTCGATGATGAGGAACATGGCTCACCTCCGGCTGCCAAAAAGCGCCGTACGGGCGATGGCCCCGACGGCGATATTTCTCTGCCCGACGAAGTTATCTTGATGGCCGATCAGCATGGCCCTGGTCACAAAATCGAAGAAGAATTGGCATCGGCTCTCGGCGAAGGCGTTATTGACACCGTTGAGCAAACCGATCATAATGTAAACCAGACTCTTCAGCATGGCGCTCACGACACCCATGTCACCTCTACCGGGGTCACGACTACCCAGGACGGTAACCCTGATCTTAATCCCGACGTGGCCACAATCATTTCCGAGATCATGGATCACACAGAGCGCCAGGAGCAAACCGTCGCAATGGGACCCCAAGAACTACCACCGTCGAATGATTTCCCGGGAGCCAGAGGTTTTGCTTTCCTCAAGGCCAATTCTCACCTCAAGATTCAGAGTCTTCCTATTCTGGACAATCTCGTGAGTTCAATTGATACTATTTGCGTGATTTCTGTCTCCTAACATTTGCCCATCACTTCCTAGTCTACGCAAATCTTATCGTTCCTTTCCAAGAACACCTACCAAGACCTCACTGCTATGGTATCCGAACCCGACTCCGAAAATGGCCAAGCATATGCCACCATGCGCTCCTTGTTTGATCACACAAAGCGAGTCTACACCGTCAAGCATTCTTTCCTTCAGCCTACGGACCTTGAAATCACAGACCCTTCTCAAATTGATGTTATTCGCAAAGCGAACCTTGCGTCCTTTGTCTCGAGCATCTTCGGATCTCAGGAAATTGGATTTGCGGACCTCAATGAGCATTTCCTAGATGTGTTTGTCCCTGAAGGTGGACGTCTACTTAAGGTTCAAGGTGCTTTGTACCTTGAACTTAAGACGCAGGCTTTCATCGCAGCCATGCATAACAAGTCTCTCACCCGTACGCAACTCCTCTACAATCTGTTCCCGGACGACATGGAACAGCGCTTGCTGGCGAGACGTCCTGGTACCCGGCAGCTGGCACCATCCGAGACAGATTTTGTGAACCGTCTCACCTCTCGCCGTGACATCCTTCTCAATGAGATCAATAACGAGGAAGCGTTGAATGCCCTGCCGGATAAGTATCATTGGGAAGATTTCCTCCGAGACCTTAGCTCCTACATTTCGAAGAACTTCGACGCTATCAATACCCAACAGGTTCGTTTGTTTCCTTTCTGTTTTTATGTTTTCTCAATTGTTGTGTTTGTGCTAATATAATTCAGGGGAAGAAAGCTGTCAAGGGTCGTCAGCCCTCGAGTTCAAATGGTGATGCTCACGAGTCACCCAACACCACCCACCAGGGTCAATTCTCACTCAACCAACAAGTTGAAGTCCCGGTGGACCGGAACATGCATGGCGACCTTGTTGCGCGTGCTGCCCGAGCTGCGCAGATTGCCCTACAGGGCCATGGCCTCCGGAGGTCTCAGCAGCAGTCGCAACAACAGCATCAACAGCAACAGCCCCAACAGACCCAGTCTCAGGCTAGTCCGTCGCCTCTACCGCAGCAACCCCAGCACCAACAGCAGCAACAGCCGCCACCACAACAACAGCAGCAACAGCAGCCGCAGCAGCAAAGCCAACCCGAGAACCAGTATCTTCATGGCTACACTGCCGCACAACAACCGCAGCCAGCTCACCAACAATATCATCATAGTCCCACTCCCCCTGGAGGTTATCAAACACAGCAGGCCTCCCCCTTGACTTTCCAGCAAAGCCCGTTGCAGGCCACTTTCCAGCAATACAACCCCAATGCAGCGCAGGCTATGCAGGCCCGGGCAAATGGCATGTCCTCCAACCATGGATACATGCCGGGGATTCCCCATTACTCTCAGTCACAGCCTACTCAGGTTCTCTACGAACGTGCCCGAATGGCCGCATCCGCGAAGTCTTCTCCGACTAGCCGCAAATCCGGTCTTCCCAGCCAACGTCGACCCTGGACCACCGAAGAGGAGAATGCCTTGATGGCTGGCTTGGACCGCGTTAAGGGTCCCCACTGGAGTCAGATTCTTGCTATGTTTGGACCTGGTGGCACGATCAGCGAAGCACTCAAAGATCGCAACCAGGTACAGCTGAAAGACAAGGCTCGCAACTTGAAGCTCTTCTTCTTGAAGAGTGGAATTGAGGTACCATACTACCTGAAGTTCGTCACCGGTGAATTGAAAACCCGCGCTCCCGCCCAGGCAGCCAAGCGGGAAGCCCGCGAAAGGCAGAAGAAGCAGGGTGAAGAAGACAAGGCTCACGTGGAAGGAATCAAGGGTATGATGGCGCTTGCTGGAGCTCATGGGGCTCCCGTGTCGGGCCATGATATGTCCGCCTCGCCTAGCCTTCCACCGGATGCCAATAGCCAATCCGTGTTTGATCAAACTGCGGAACAGAACCTCATGCAGACTCTGAGCCAGGAGGTACACGGAAGTCAGTACCCTCAGCAGCATGCTCAGCCAACTCCTGACCACATCGATCCTCATATGCAGTTGGGACAGTAGAGGAGTGTCATATCCAACCATTTATCTTGTTGATTTAGCTTTTTTGATCCGCAAGATTCGTCATGAGAACCTCGGATTTGCAATTTCGTTTTGGAGTCTAGGGCTGGATTGTGATATTTGTTCCTTCGGGAACCACATTTGTTTTACTATTGGGATTGCGACATTGCGCCTGGATTGGGGCGATTGCTTTTAATGCATTCCAAATGTATGAGTACATATTGATAGAGTCAAAATGAATGATAATGAAGAAAAGAACCTCCCTTTTCTATAGATCAGTATAGATGCGTACACAACTACGTATAAGAGTCGAGGTAGAAAAAAAGCCCCCAAGGTCCACTAGACCAGGTGGCCCGTGCACTACCCGTGTGACTTTGAATCTCCCTATAAACGAACGTATAACCGCCGTAGCCATTGATTGGCCTTGTATTCGGAAGTCTGCAGCCCAGTCTCAATTAAAGGATACTTGCAGGGGGTTTCTGCCGATATTTGCCCAACATGGCCGACTCTCAAACATCGCAACCTCCCCAACCCACACCACCTCAGAACGGATCACAAGAGCATCCCCCTCCGTCCGAATCTGAAGATAACATCAAAACCGAGCCTGATCTTGATGCTTCCATCGAAAAAGACGTCGAGATGAGCTCCGAAACCCAGACCGGAGCGAACGCGAACGCCAGCGCGCCTGGCCAAGATCCTATGGCCCCCGCGCCCGAACCCTCCAAGAAGGAAACAAGCTTGCGCGAGTTCCTCGGCAAAATGGACGACTATGCACCAATCGTAAGTCATCTCTGAAACAACACTGTAATCTCTCTGAGCTTCCCCTCATCGCCTGGTCACACGGTGGACCAAGGCGTCCCCGCCACCCATCGATCTACCCCAAGTATTTCGCCGAAGCACATGTGAAAGCAGAGAGCCCCACGACCCAAAACACACAAAGATCTATCAGACAACCAAGGAAAAAACATGAAAGAACTGACCCCTCGATCTCCAGATTCCCGATGCAGTCACAGCCCACTACCTCACCCTCGCCGGTCTCCCACCTCCAGGCACAGGGCCCGGCCAAACCCCACCTCACCTAGCGCGCCTTCTGGCACTTGCTGCCCAAAAGTTCGTCTCAGACATCGCTGCGGACTCGTACCAGTTTGCCCGCATCCGCGCCTCAAACAGCTCCTCCGCAAACAACCCCATTGGCAGTCTAGCAGCTGCGGCTGGTCTCGGCGCTCCTGCTGGCGCAGGCGGTGCCCCAGCTCCTGGCGGTGATAGTGGTAAGGGTAACAAAGCCGGCACTCATCTCGGTATCCAGCGGCCTGGATTCGGAGGTGGTGGTTCTGGTGGCTCTGGTCAGGGACGCACGGTTTTGACTATGGAGGACCTTGGAATGGCAGTTTCAGAATATGGAGTCAGCGTGAAGCGAGGCGAGTTCTACAGGTAGTGCGATGATGGAACCTGGTCTTCGGGGGGGTTTCTCGTTTGTGTCTGGTTTTTATTTGTACCTTTTCCTCATCATTTGTCTTTTTGCGATTTTTCGGGCTTAGGCGTTTGGGTGTGCAAATGGTCTTGAGTGACCTGGGATCATGACTGCATTGTTAGTCTGGGCTGGTGGCTGGGAGGATCCAATGGATGGCGTTTTCTCTTTTTTGAACTGTGAATTTTTGGTTACTAGTATCTATGTATGCAATGCTACAGGAACTAGTTATGGAATGATATGAAACATTTCCCATGGGTTGCTTGGAAATATGCATTATAATCTGCAAGAACACAGCATCCGGAACTAGGATTAGTGGTAACGGGGCATTGACATATTTGCCTTTGTATGTGTGTTCTACATTTGGGGATTGTATACAAGTCGCATTGCACTTTGCGATTGGCAGTTTGCATCTAGCAAAAAGAAAAATGTAGATTGAACTCCGACCCAAAAGCAGCTAATGTCACAAGGGATCCAACGATATATCTGTACATGGTATGGCAAAATAAAGAGGTGCAATGCAGCTCTCCTAGCGCAAAGAGGTATCTGCACCAGGCAATCATGCGAATCGTTTATTTGTTCTTAGACTGCTTGTATGTGAAGCGCTTGCGGGTCCTACAGGGTAAATAGAACGTTAGTAACTAATCATACTACCCCGAACCTGCTCATTATGCTCAGGTTGCATGCTGGACAGGCGTAGAAAGATGTATACATACGCAACATATTCTCCAAGCTTCCGTCCGACCATCTCCTCAGTCACCTGGATCTCAACGTATGTCTTGCCATTGTGCACAGCAAAGCGCAGACCGACAAAGTTTGGGAGGATGGTTGCTGCGCGTTTCGTGGTGCGAATGGGAGGAGTGTTGACCGGAGGGGGGAAGACGCGTGGGAGAGGGAGGCTGTTTGGGTCATCGAGTCAGTTTTTTTTTTTTCAAGTTTCAGTATGGGATATTCCCATTGTGAGAACCTCTAGGTTCGAAGGTAGGGGGGATTGGTTTCTATTCAGCATGGATTGGATGTCACGTACGGGACGATGTTTGGGCCTGTTGTAAGTGTTAGCGTGTGGTTTCTTGGGAATTTATGCCGGGATATAGATCTTATAGATCTGACAAGACTCACCTTTCCAGACCGACCGGCCGAAAAGGGCGCGTGTGGGGAACATTTTGGCTTGAGGGTTTCCGCAACTGCGATTCCGCGATGTTGAAGATCGATTCGAAGTCTCGGCGGGATTATGTCAGCAATTTTATATGCCAGGAACGGCCCCGGCACTCGAATACTAAATGAATGAACCTAATACATTGGTTAAGTGGTAAATGAAGATGTGATATAAATATGTAGCTAATTGAAACAAGATAAAATAAAAACCGCAAGGTAGTAGCGCACCCAACGGCCGCCAGCAACTGTGGGCACATGCGATTCTATACTCCATTTCACTCTGCCAGTTCCTCAAAGACCTTGACGAGACTGCGCACACCCTTGAGAAGATTATCATCAGGTCCCTGACCAGGGGTCCAACTGGCATGTGCAAAATCAATCAGGCGGAGGGCGTGGACTTTAGGAATGTCATCCTCCTCCTCATCGTCCTCGTCGGGCATTTGCATGGTTTCGGGATCAATGCTGATATTGATAGCCTGTTGAGGCATCCCATCACCAAGCTGGACATTGACCAACTCCAAGGCTTCTTCAGGAAGTTCAAATTCCTCGTCGTCTTCATCATCTTCTTCTTCTTCCTGAGAACGGGGTGCCGGGGCTTTCTGTTCCTCTTCAATTGCGAGTTCCATCGCTTCTAGATCTCCTTCGTAGACCACCAGAACACTCGCAGAGTACATCCGGCTTTCTTCGGATTCGATAACCCGCTGCAAGTCTTTCAATTCTGTCGCCAAGCGCTGGGCAACCATTTTTGATCGGTCTATCTTGCCCACCTTTGCGCCGGCAAGGAAAGTTTCAAAGCCTTGCTTGACATTATCCGCATTGAAAGAGCGGCCATACCACTTGTCATACCGCCGATAGCCATCCTTCTCGATGACTTCGCCCCTTTCACCCTCTGCGCCTTCGTATTTTGTAGCATATGGATTTGTCCGATCGCCCTCATCAGTCTCCCCATGGTGGCCAGTCCAGACTTTCATGCCCGCGATGCGATATCCAAGGCTAGAGCTGGTAGTTTCCTCAGAGACAGCATCAAGCTTCTTCCGCTTCTCGAGCGGCGCATCGTCAGCCCATAAACGCGCGCCGAGCTTAACGTCTAGCACGTTGGGCCGACGGAACCCACAGGCAATGTTCTCCAGGACGATCGACAGGCCAGTATCAATTTTCTTGCCCCCGGAGGGCACCCAGGCTTCTTCCTCCTTAGCGGGGACAGCACCGTCTTCGTGCGCGACCGATGGCGGTTGGGAGGAACCGGCGGCTACGACGCCGGAGTCGGGGAGGGGAAGGACGCCAGATTCTCGGGCGGCAGCAATCGCCAGCGGTTGCTGCTGCTCGGAGGATGAGAGGGATCCGACGTAGAGGGGCATGAACTCCTGGAATGCCGGGTGGAGCGCGCTGGATTCGTAGAATTCTACCTCCTGCCGCGTGCATGGTTTCGCGATCAAGGCGCCAGAAGGCGTACAGCGAACACCATCGCTGGATAACAATATCTTGTTAGCATCCTCGTATATCTAATATCGCACTCAAGCCTGCCAGGCTTGGCTTTCTTTCCCGCACCTGGTTGAGCTAATCCGCGCGGGACGTCGGGTCAGGAACAGAGCAGGAATTAAAAAACTTACTGTCCGGCAGCAGCATGGTCAAAGGGGATCAGCTCTTCGCTACCTAGTTGTGGTGTCTTTCGACTTTCTGGTTTCGAAGTCATTTTGATATAGTCAAGATATAGTCACTTTATGACTTGAGGGGGGTGTGTATTCCGAACCCAAACAACGGGAGTAGCTCTGAGGTGTGGAGACCCCCACCGGTAGCTTTGAACTTGGCAAACAGAATGCAAATGAGGTGAATTATTCAAATATGTGCCATCTGAATCAGAACTGATGTCCATGTAGAACTGACAGACATGATCACAGCCGAAATGCGGGATAACTAAGGGATGTCATTCTCGGCCCTAACACAACGATCGCTCTCACACGATCTATACAATCTATACGATCTATAACTACCTACATAGTATCTATACAGCTCAGTTATTTAACGCTGCAATTTCTGGCTTTTTTCTTTCTTTCTAACTCAGTATAATGTACAAGATACAATAAAGCATAATCTATCACAATGTAAAACATCTTCTAGAATTGAAAAGAGACATAAATTATGGGTTCCAAGTGATTGTTTGATCTCATCTATAGATTAATCCACTTTCATCGCCCACGCGGACGACTAATCATCACGACTAATCATTACGACTAAGCAGTCCCATTGATTGCCCAGGTGCCTGCTATTGAGTCTCGTCTCTCTGCTTTGATCTTCCCTTCTCCCTTCCAACGTTTATCCTCGCTTCTCGCGACAGAAACATCAACTTTTCAACTTCGTTAGTTCCATCATTCATCATGGATGATAAACCTGACCCTGAGCGTGAAGGCAATATGCCTGCGGCTACCCAGTCACTGGATCCCAGTGTCTCTGGGGAGTCCATCAAGCCCACTGAGGCCATGACTGGGGACGGTGCCGCTGCAACTGCTAACCTTGGCCCCACCATCCCGGACCAGGAGCATGGCGAAGCTACTAAGGGAGGAACCGTCGCTTCTTCTCCGGAGTCAGCTGTTAAATCGCGTCGCATTAAGCATGCCCGTGTTCATTTCATTGATCCGGTCACTCTTGCGAAGCCTGAGCTCAAGAAGTCGGACGCTGCATCTCAGACTGAGCATAATGTGAGTATTCTAACTCTTTCTAACCAGATCCCAATTCATTTGATATCTTAAATATAAAATTATGCTGACAGTATTTTAAAGGTCGAGGACCCTTTGGTCAGTTCGGACCAGGAGTCTAACAAGAAGGTTCTAGCCGAGGATGGCCTTGAAGGCGCTTTGCCGAAAGCAATTGATTTTGCTGCCGTTGCAAAAGAGTCGGAAAGCGCTGCAGGCACTTCGCACGCGAAGAACGGTGCGGTCTCGGAGAACGAGCCCAAGGTTGGATCCAAGCTTGATCCTGGCGAGGAAAAGTTTCTTGCAAACGTTGAACTTGACGTTGGTACAAAGAAAAAGAAGAAGAACAAGAGACGGCCCAAGAGTCAGAGAGGAGAGGTATGAATGTGTTACTCATGTTCACTCGTTCGGACTTTGTCTAACAGTCCTTATAGAACGCACCCTCGGGATTCGAACCCTTCTATGCCGATGCACCAATGACTCCACAGGAGTTCGAGGAGAACAAGACTATCTATGATCCGTATGTCCATTTATAACTCCCTGTCTGAGATAGTATCTAACTTTTTATCACAGTGCTTTGCCAATTCTTGAGTAAGATCCTCAAAGATTATGATACAACACACTAAACAACATCAACTAACATGACCTATGTAGTCGAATTGACGAGGGCATCAAGCGCTTCTTATACAAGCGACGCCTTGAGCCCTACAGACGCAAGGTTTTCCTCAAGTACCTGCAGTACGGCGGTGTCAGCGTCGGGCCCAATCATTCCCAGGGAGTGACTCCTTCGGAGTTGAAGGAAATGACCAAAGAAGAAGCAATGCAAGCTCGCTGCACCACGGCCATCTTTCCCAAGCAGGGAAAGCCATACCCAATATCCTTTAACAATGTTGCCACTGGCTACTTGTGAGTTTTGGGATATCTGAACACTTATTCAAGGTCACAGATGCTAACTGGGTCGATAGGACTGGGTTTTACATGGGCTACTACAATCCTGATACTGAGGAGGAGATCAAAGTGTGCACTGACACCATGAAGAATTTCTTTACTTACCTGCTCTACCACGATGTTTGTCCCGAGCAGAAAGAGGATCTCGAGGAGGCCCGAAAGACTTGCGATCGGTCTGCCAAGGAGTTGTGGATGAACCAGCAACTTGTTCACCATCAAGGCCCCGGTGACTTCAACCGCGGCTGCTCCGTGTTGTTTGGTGGCTACTATTTCGAGGATGTTGATGATCCGGACGCATGGACCAATGTTCGATACGTTGACCAAGTGATTTTCACCACTGATATGGCTCGCAAGGTCGTCAAATATGCCATTGCAATTGCCGGAAATGACCGGACTGCTCGCAAATTCAAGATTCTCGCTGACATGGACATGACCGAAGCCAAGAAGGTTCCAGACATCGATGGCTTTGAGATCATCTCTGTAGAGCAACCTACCGAGGAAACCATCGCTTACTACAATGAGCTGTGCCCCGATCTCACCCCAGTTGGCAAGATTCGAGCCAAGGAATTCCGTGATCCTGCCAGAGGTCCCTTTGACCTCGCTCCCTGGGAGAAGGTCGACTGGGATGCTGGTTTTGCCCCGAGCTACGAGTTCGAATTTCTCGTCGAAGCTGAGTTGTTTGTCCACATCCTGCCCGGCATGAAGATCATCACGACCGTCTTTGAGACCAACTTCGGACAGTACTACTTCGATGAAATCCTGTCGGTCCTGCCAAGCTTCTACAAATTCAGGTACAATGACTGGATGATGGACTACGTCGAGCCGGCGCCTCTTGATTTCATCCCTGATGAGGAGGAGGTCGCACGCCGCCGCGCAAAGGAGTCCATTATGAGCCCTCCTGAGCCGACCCCGGCCGAGTTCGCTATGCACATGCTGACTCACGAATTGACCTTCAATCTTCAGCCGGGTGATGATGCCATGGTTGCCGTCTGGCAAATGATCCATGCGCTTGAGGCCTTCGGCTGGGACCTGGAGGAAGTCAAAGACTTGATGGGCTTGGTGGACCCGAAACCGCGTAAAGGCAAGGAAAAGTCGACTGAGGGAGAGCAGTCCCGCGTGCGCCTTAGCAATGACCCCCGCAACATTTCCCCTTTTGAGACCCCCAAGCAGACCCTTGATCGCACTATCGACCATTTCCAGAACCCGCAAAAGATCAAGCCTGTTATCGCACCGGAGGTCATCGCCAAGTTCCTTAAGGAGAAAAAGGAGCAGCTTGAAAAGGAACAGGCTCAGCGAGGAGTCCGGACTTCGGAGCCCAAGGGACAGCCAGGTAAAGAACCAACAACCAGCCGAGGAACCCAGACTTTGGAGCAGAAAGTTGCGAAGGACAAGGGGCCCGAGGGACAGCCCGGTAAAGGACTAACAACCAGCCGAGGAACCCAGACTACTTCGAAGGAGGATATTCCGGAGACTCAGGAACCCAAGGGTGCACTGGAGGGAGACAACTAGTGATTGAAAGGTCGCCAGGCGCAGCTATCGTTTTACTACGTGATCAGTCTGCAAATTTATCGGAATGCTTTTTCAAATATGTTCTTAGCCAAATGCAGAACCAGAAATGAAACTCGTATGGATATCCAAGGAATATTCATATCCTCGTAGTCTTATATTATCGATAGATCACAATTTGCTTGTGTTGTTTAAAAAGGCCAGGTCCTGCTTCAAGGTCTCAGCAGTGGCTTTCCCATGGTCTTCCGTCCTTCCAAATCCTGCCGAGCGGGTTAGAATACATAATGACTAGAATTCCACGCAAAGAATGACGGAGACTACATACCTTGTGCACCTGAGCAATGTCCTCCAGTGGGTAAATTTTGTGAATCTTGGTCTTAAGCTGGCCAGACTTCAGTAGGCCAAACAGCTCATTGGTGTATGATTCAAACTCTTCGCGGGTCTGAATGTATCCGAAGAGCGACGGGCGAGCAACCTTGACACACTTGGGGGTAAGTTTCCTATTGGAATATCATCAGTATCACTAGCCAAGTCCAATAAAGAGAGGGAAAGGCCATACGCAAGAGGAAGCGGGGGCACAGGCCCGCTGGCATTGCCAAACCAGACGATAGTACCCTTGCGCTTGACAGCCTCCAAGCTTCCTTCCCAGGTATCCTTGCCAACAGAATCGTAGACAACATCGACGCCGCGACCACCAGTAGCTTCCTTAACCTGTTTAACCCAGTCCTTACCCTCCTCGCTGCGGTAATCAATCACCACATCAGCACCGAGGCTTTTTACAAGCGCACACTTCTCCGCGCCGCCGGCGGTACCAATAACGTTGGCACCCATGGTCTTCAAAATCTGAGTCATGAGGAAACCAGCACCACCAGCTGCAGCATGGAGAAGAACCCAATCGCCCTTCTGCACGGGATAAGTTTCCTTTGCGAAAGCAAGCACCGTCAAACCGCTCAAGAATGAGGCCATGATGTCCTCATCACTGATCCCCTCGGGGATCTTCGCAGTCTGGGCCGCGGACACTGCAGTGTACTCGGCATACCCACCAGTAGCCAACCATGCAACTCGATCACCGACCTGGAAGCCAGAAGTCTCGGGACCGACGGCAGCGACAACACCAGCGCCTTCGCGGCCCAAGATCTCGGGCTTGGGGGCGGGGTATAGTCCTGTCCGGAAGTAGGTATCGATGTAGTTGACACCGGAGATGTTGTTGCGCACTAGCAGCTGTCCTGCTTGTGGGGTAGGGACTGGGTATGAGGTCTTCAATTGGAGCACTTCAGGGCCGCCGGTCTGCTCGACCACTACGGCCTTCATGGTTGTTGGGACGGACATGCTGCGGATTGGAGTGAATTGGTTCACGAGTGGAGGGGCAATGTGATTTCGAAGTAATGTGAGCCGAGAACTACTGCGTAGAAGAGAGCGAAAACATAATTAATAAGTAGGTGGGGGGAGTATTGGAGACATGAAGGTCATCGGCTTCACATTTGTCATCGGATCCCCGCAATCTCCGGCGGAATTGTTGCGCTCTCTTCTTTTCCCTTCGCTTCTCTTTTAGAAATCAACGAACTTCATTCTTATTATCTATATGGAGTGTACCGTATTCAGAATTGCCATTGTGATTTATATAGGTTCCCCAAATACAAATTGAACATATCAACTATTCGAATATCCCGCTTCTAAGGAATATGACGCCATTTCCGTCGGGTCCTCACCCGTCGGAACAAGGGTGCACTTGTTATATTATGCAACACCGCACTGCAACACAGTCTTTTCAAGTGGAACAAAAGATATCCAACAAATTCAATCCCCCCCCCCCCCTTCTCTAACAGAAAATCTATGGCGCTCAGGTAAAGCCCCTGGTCAGATCTGCCGGTGTATTAGCGCTTCAGTACTCCGTTACAAAATCAACATGCAAGCCACCCGGAGCCCCAAGAGGGGCCAATCCCCCACGACCCACGAACCGGCATGTCAGTTGGTCCTGGCTCTGCAGGACGGTATAGCGCCGACTTTGTATCATCTGCCGCTGACTGCATCATGAAACCTTGGAAGAGAATATATCTCCCCCCGCGCCATACACTTGAGACATTACGCAAGTCATTATCCTCTGATCGGTCACTCCAAGTTTAGGACAAGTTTCCTAAACATCAGCCCCTGAGGAAGCTCGAGATTTTCATTTGTTGCCCAATATGATCCAGTGGACCGATCTGATTCTAAATAAATCGACCTGAAACGCAACGGCAGTACCCGGAGGTTCCACTTCGTGCCCAATAGTCAACAGGCTGCCATAGCCACACCCCTTTGTGATGACCGTGACTCGACCATTCGTTTCACGGTTTCCACCTGTCACCCTTGACTCGTGATTCCTCTTCAGCCTGAAGCTATTATTGTTTGTATTTTTGCTCTTGCCCAATCACTGAAATGGCCTATCAGAGGTCTATTTTCTCAGGGTGATGCCCGATGCCATCCACCGACGCGTATATACCCTTGTACATCCGGCTTGCGCACGTACTTTAAAGCGAGCATCTTTGTCTACTTTCATGAAAATTTTTCTCTCTCTTTCATACGTACCATAGTTTTTTGCCCCCCCTGCAACTTTTCGCTTTTCAAGTCCGAATATTTATACTATGAACCATATTTCTCGAGCTATTCCACGAGACGTCAACGCACCAGGTTAACGTCCTAAAACAATCATATTCCATACTATCTGTTTGGCCAAATCAATTTTTTTTTGTTTTCTTTTTTTTAGAAATGGCTCCCCCTCGGAGCTCTCGACGAGCACGATCGCAATGGCCTCCCGCGCCCTGCGTTGAGGAAGAGCCCCAGTCCCTCTTGAAGGAGCTAAACGGTCTCTCCAAGCTTGGAGCTAAACCGGGAGTCGATGGTGTTCATACAAGAGGGGCTGTTGATCAGTATCCCATCATAATCTCTGCCAATTCGCCCCCTCCGCCGTCTACCTCCCCTGCCAGCGTTCCCAGTGTGCCTGGGCTCGGGAGTGTGTCTTCGGATGAAAGTGCAGGGCCAATGACACCGCCTCCTGAAGAGCCAGTCTTCCGGAATACCGTCAGGTTTGAGACGGATGATCGGCCAAAGCGTGCGCCACCCTCAACTACAACCCAACCACGCGGCCCGCCATCTCGACCTCTAGCCCAGAAACAGCCTATCCGTGAGGTTAATACGAAGCGGGAACCCCTGCTGCCAGCTCATAGCCGGGATGGCAATTCCGGCAGACATGGGCCGCCATTGCAGAATATGTCTGGCTCCCGTGGGCCGATTGCACCGGATCGCAGTGGTGCTCGGGCTCCCATGCATGACAAGACCTACCTACCACCGCCCAAGTCTTCCATTAGTCGATCCAACAGTGCTAGATATGCACCTTCAACCACACGACCAATGCCAGAACGCTTTCGACGGGAGCCTAGCTCGGGGTATCTGTCCGATTCGGCCACAACATATAACAGGCCACCCTCACACCAGCCACAGGCGCCTGTACCCACGGCTCCTGTGTCAGCTCTGCCAAATGGGCCCACCCTTGCAGAACGCATTGAGGAGAAGCTTCGCCAACGACACGAACAGCGAGAGTCGGGATCTATGTCAGACCCGGAGGTACGGCAAATGCCAACTGCGAAGCCTGTAAAACTGAACCCTCTCAACATCTCTTTGCCCCCTCCGCCTCCCCCTGCTGCTCCTGCTCAAGCCTCGCACTCACCTTCGCGTGGGCCTCAGCGTGTTCCGATCCAACGAGCACAGCAGGAATTGCCCCCGGCCTCACGTGCCCGCGCAACATCGGTGACAATGCCACCTACCCGGTCGATGTCTGGCTCTCGCCATCCATCACGACCACCACCGGAGATGATCAAGCCTACATCAACCCAAGTCGCAACCCAACTCAACCCCGACAGGTCACTGGCTCATCCCGCACCCGCTCGACCCCCGGCAACATCTCCACAGCGCCCCAGCTCAGTAGGCCTGGGCCTCTCTCCATGCCCGCGAACAATCGCCGTAGCAGGCTACCAAGATTGGTATACGCTAAAAGGCCTCACCCACCTAGACATCTGCCCATCCTGCATGGGTCAAATCGCACACTCCCGGTACCGGGACTACTTCATCCCAAGCCTCCCCAAACCAGCCGGGCAAAAGACTCGATGCGCCTTCGCTAACGCATGGACCCGTCTCGCCTGGGCCCAGATGATAAAAAAGCAACACGACAGCCTAGAGCTCCTGTACCAAATGACACGTCCACCACCCGGTACACGGTCCTGTCCCGGCCGCATCGTCGCCGAACAATACTGGCACCGCATCTACGACCCAGAAACCGGCAACGACCTCCCAGGCTTTCACGTCTGCAGCAGCTGCGCGCGCAACATCCGCATCCTAATGCCCAGCCACCGGGAGACCTTCCAGCCAAACCCAGACCCCACCGAGCGGGTATGCGACTTCGTCACGTCGAGTCCGCGATTCGTAAAATTCATCGATCTCCTCGATGTGTCTGCTTCGCGTGCTGAATCGGACTCCTCGCGCACCCGCCGCCCGGATACGCGCGAGTTCCTCAACTATGCGCGGCGCAAGGTCGTGCTGCGTGATTGTCGTCGTGATAGGCCTGCGCTTAGTACGTGGCACTTTATACCGTCGCTGCCGGAAATGTGTGTCTGCGAAGACTGCTATGATGAGGTTGTTTGGCCGCTGGCGAGGTCGAATCATCCTATTGCGTGCATGATCACGACGAAGATGCGGATCTTGCCTGGTGATGGACCTGGTCGGACTCGTGAGGCGAGCTGTCAGCTTTACTCGCCGCGTATGCGGGCGAAGTTCAGGGAGGCGGTTGTTAGGGATGATTTTGGATTGTTGAAGTCTGTTGCGCAGAGGAGGGTTGAGGCTGAGAGGCGGTTCCTTGATCGGAGGGAGGAGTTGTTGGTTTCTCAGTCAAAAGGGTATAATTGTGATGAGGAGATGAGGAAGGCTGTTGATGAGTGGAGGAGGTGGGAGTGATGTTTATGATTGTATGGTTTCAGGCGCTTTGATTTCTGTCTGTAAATGCATGTATACTTGGGAGCATTGGGGTTGTACAATGATTGGAGGGAGTTTTGTTTTGTACTGTACTAGCATAGCATTATATCATATCATAGCATAACATATATATAGGAGTCTACTTATGTAGAACATAGCCCTGTTATTACCCCTCATAACGGCTCCACGCCGGAATCCGGCGTTGAAGTCCGAAATACTAGTTCGTTATTATATTATCCTAGCATTTACTTCTTCCACTGACCCGTCACCGTTAGGATTTAGATCTGACGATCTAACGAAGAGCTCCTTTCCAGGTTTGGCACTCATCATCTTGTTGATTAGGCATGCTTTCGACTCGCGGAGACAGATATGCTGAGGCAGGGTTGGCCGATGGCTACCTTGGCCCTCCTAAGACAGTCTTCGACAAAGATACCCAGCAGGGTGTTGTGTCTTTCAGCAATGCTGAGAATGTAAGCCTACCACAAAAGCCTCCTAGTCAACATCTTAAATCATGAACATATACAAACTAACTCATACGTTAGTTCCTGGTGCAAGACATAATGCTTGAATACATCCGCACGCAGGTGAAGCCCTAGACTAGCCACCTCCACCCACTACACAGAGCACAAGAAACAAACCAGCTAAAACAACGACAAACAACAGGTATCATCAAAGCTTGACCGCACAACTCTCACCTACCATGAAGGCCCCTTCGGCTCAAGCCGACTACGAAGCGCCATGACCAATCTAATTACGAGCTACTTTCACCCCCATCTCACCTAACAACATCGTCTTCGCAAATGGCGTGACGAGCCTCAATGCCATCTGTGCTCTCAGTCTAACCAACCCCGGCGATGGCATTTTACTGGGCCAGCCAATATACGGGTCCTTCACAGGAGACCTCCGCGTTCCCTCTAATTGCCAACTGATCTATACCCCCTTCCATGGGGACGATCCATTTAGCCCAGATGCCGTGGCTCGGTATGAGGAGACCTTCTTGAAAGCACGAGATGAAACTGGCGTAACAATACGGGCCCTCTTGATCTGTAACCCGCACAACCCACTCGGTCGATGCTACTCTCGCGAAACACTAGAGGAGCTACTGCTATTCTGTCAGAAGTACCAAATTCATCTCATCAGCGATGAAGTGTATGCACTATCGGTGTACGGCAATGATGATTCCGTTGGGTTTGTTTCGGTCCTGTCAATCGACCCCGTCCCGCTCGGGGTGGATCCTGCCCTAATCCATGTGCTGTATGGGATGTCGAAGGATTTTGCTGCAGCGGGATTACGGCTAGGATGTTTGATCAGTCGGAATCAGAGACTTTTACAAGCGGCTTCATCGATGAGGTAAGGGCACGCTTGGCTCCGTTTGTTGGTTAGGGGCTAAATAACCTATAATATAGTCGATTCCATTGGCCTTCGAATATATCCTGCAGTATTGCCACTGCTGTTCTCGAGGACCGAGACTTTGTGAAGACCTTTCTTCAGAAAAGCCATGAATTACTTCGTTCACATCGGGATTTAGCTGCACGGGCCTTGGAGGAGGCAGGAATCCCTTTTGCGCAAGGCAGGTCGGTTTTCCCTACGGAGTATATCTTGCAGATCTTCAAAACAGCCCTGGAGAAGTCGGAAACTAAACTTTAGTATTTATCTAGTATTGCGGGGCTTTTCCTCTGGATTGACCTGTCCAAGTGCTTGGATAATATCATTGTTGGTAGTCAAGGCGAATGGGCTGCAGAGTTGCATTTGTCCTGCCGGCTGCAACATATTGGGGTGGTGATGTCGTCGGGGTATACCTATCATAACGAAGTTGCAGGCTGGTTCCGTGTTATTTTCTCAGTGGAGGTGGAGAGCCTGAAGGTGGGATTATCAAGGATTATCGAGTTCTATCACAGCTCAGGGGGTTCTGGTTGACTACTGTTTGCTAGTTGGTTGTATCATCAGCACCTTCCTCGTGTAAACAGACACTTTAAGGCTCTTTCCAAGTAGACAGATATTAGTCTGATCGCTATACCCTCCAGTGCTGTCATGGGAATACTTTAGACGGTCTCTATTTGTGAGTTTCCCTGTATTCTAACTACATTCATCCATCGCCCTTCGTTGATTGTCTCTTTGACTTTCTCTCATCCTCCCTTAAACGGCCTAATACTGATATAAATCTCGAGAGAAACCCAGAAAACGATGACCTGGACCCCACCGAAGGGAGATCCTCGCGATCTTGACCCAGCCGCCTTTAATCCTGTGTGGTCCTGTCTCCACGAATACCCCGAGCAGATACGGCCATACCTCACGAATGGGTCGATCCAGAATTAGGGCTATCTTGCGCGAGTTCCATTAGGACCCATCAATCCTCTGGGTCCTCCATTGCCTTTCTGAAGAAGGGAGGATTCCCCAACAACCATACTGATGTGGACGTGTATTTGCCGAACGACCGACAGATACCCCTTCAGTCCTGTCTATAAGGCAGGATCCGATCCCCTCCCTGTGTGACCACATCAACTACCACTCCGAACTTGGACGGACGGTTTCCTCTCCGTGAGCTTCCCTCCCGGCACCGACAATCTGTGTACGAGTGTCGTTCGACAAGAAAGGCAAATGGCTCACAGCTAAACTCGCCAGCGAGCACATTAATTTCTTACCTGGCAGCCGGATGACTTCCCGGGCAGGGCTTTTTTCCCCTAATGGCTTTTCTTTTTCGCTCCACGAGCACGACGGTTGGTGGCGATAGTGAATATGAACCCGGGGGTCACATAACTCGATCACTGCAACATGCTTGAAAGTATATGACTAGCCGGGAGTGAAGGTCTTATGTTTCAAAAGCTAGGCCCTCAAATCACCAACCCTTGGAGCTTAGTGAAAGTGACCTGCGTGTCATCACCAATTTCTGGTATAACTATCTTTCTTTCATCCATCAGACACAATAACCCAAATCCCGGCTCAATGGCATGTCATCGAGGGTCATAGCTCACGCCCTAGTCCGAAAGACAGATCAGGGACAGCTCAGGTCCTTACCCCGTCTGCCCCCAAGTGGTTGGCAATAGTTACGCAGGATGTGGGGCATTGGTCTCGCTTTTGGTTCAACTGGGTTGGGCCTGGGAGAAAACCACACCAGGAGAGAGCAAAGCAATCTACAATCTACGCTTCATTGGTTTTTGTCTGCTTTTTCTAGCTTACTCCTTCCTACGAATGGATTTTTCAATTTAAAAAGGTCAACAGAACCACCTCTTCCGTAAAATAGAAATCGATGGATAGTCCCATTTAGTAGTATGTCGCCATAAACGGAAATACATACATGCTATTGTACAAGATGATAGCCTACATGCACGTTGATACACACCCGTCGAATGATTGATTGTATGTAATAACGAGCCACAACCCCATGCTAAGTGAAATTTAAATCCCCAACTCCATATCCGAAGAATAGATGCGACTATCTAATGCAAGCAAGAAAAAGAATGCAATGCAAAGAAAATTTCTTAACCCACCAACCCAACCAACTCGCCAGGCCAACGCTTCGCCCAAATAATAGCGCGGGGAGGCATTCTCCCGCCAACAGGCGCAAGCACACGGATCTTGCCCTTATCCGCGTCAACGTCGGCAACATACAAAAAGCCCATGATACTCGCGTCACGGACTTCGGCGGGGGATGCCGTGGTAGGTGCATGAGTAATTGCAAGGAGGGTATTTGCCAGAGCGGAGGGAGCGGGTGGGAGAACCTTCTTCAAGGGGACGCTGTTGCCGTTGTTGGCATTGGTGTTGGAATTTGCGTTCTCGGTGGACTCTGAGAATGAGCCCACGACACCAGGGAGGGGGGCGGCGCGGTCCGGGTCTTGTTTTGTTTCCTGTGGGGTGTAGTCGTCCATGCCGCCACCGCCGGGGAGGAAGGAGTCGCCAGTTCCCAACTGGGAGGGGTCGTATTCGTCTTCGTCTTCATCGTCTGCCGAGGAGACGGTGTAGTTGTACACGGGAAGGGAGGCGAAGTCGAGTTGTTGTGCGTGGGGAGAAAGAGTGATGGCAGAAGAGGGCGATGAGGAGGGGATGGGATTGCCGAAGAAGTAGGAACGGATTTGGGATTCCCGTGTTGCCTTGCGGAAGGCATCGTCACGGTCAGCACAGCCACCCGATTTGGAAAGCTTGACGACGGAGATGTGCTCGTCGAAGACAGCGGCTGTTGCGCTAGAGGTGGGCTTGTTGTCATACTGTCTGGCAACGGTGCTGTACAAGCGCTCGGAACCTAGTACCAGGATGGTTGTAATTGAGAACTCTGTAACAATGTGGTTGATCAACTCCATTGTGCCAGGCTTGTCTGTGCCCAGGATTCCGGGCGTATCGACGATAATTCCCGTTTCGCGCGCATCCTCATCTTCGGCCATCCGGCCCGTGACAGACAGAGCTAGACGCGAGACGACTGGTCGGTACACAACGCCTTCGCCATCGAGCGGGCTTTGCATCGGGTAACTGTACACAAGCGGCAGCTTGACAGGCACGGGGCTGGGCCCGGACATGGGACTGCTTCCCCAGCCATCTTCGACGTCCAAGATGGTACGGAAGGCAGTCGCAGTCAGTGTACCAGGGACACCGAGCATACCCTCCGTAGGGTCGAGGTTCACGACCAACGGCTGACGGCCGATCTTCGTCGCATAGGCGGTCAAGATCTTAGCCAAACTGGTCTTTCCGGTGTTTTCAGAGCCGAGAAGGAGCACACGCGGGCCATCCTTGCCTATTGACTGAGCTTCTTCTCGCATTGTCTCCAGCGCAAAGTGGACGTTGGCATATTCTACCATTGGTGTTTCCTCGGCCGTGTATTCGCTTTGACAGCCTCCTGCACCATGACCGACTGTCGGGGTGACTCCATCAGAGGTAGTTGATGCCGTCTCGACTGCAATGACTTCAAGTGCGCAGCCATGCCATGTGAAGATTGCCGCTTTTGTACCGGTAAAAGTGTAGGTTTGGGATTCGGCAAGCTCGGTTCCGAAGAGTTCGGCGGTTCCATTGAGAAGCTGCACAACTTGAATCAGAAGAGTCCCAAGCACATCAGAGAATATAGCATACCTTTACTTTGATAATATGTCCAAAGGCGACCTCGAACCGCCACTCCGAACCTGGGGTCAGGCTGATCTGTGATGGTGGTGCCGGTGCCTGCGATCTTTCCTCCGATGGCTGCGTTAGCTCGAGACCCGGGAGCGACATGTTACCGGTCAATTTCAAAAGCCTCGGGATATGTGCAAACGTTGAATGGGGTGAAAGAAGTATTGGAATTGTTATCGGGTGCGGAGCTTCATGATTGTTTTACTTGTTTGCATTAGTTGTGGAGTACGCTTCTTTTTACCGCCTTTATATACACTTAAAACGCATCTAAAAAGACCACCCAAAAGACATCACAAAGCCGTATAAGTGGCCGACTATTCTTGTTAGTTAGTATATGAGGCAGTATCCAGTGAGAGAGTTATGTCCCGCGTGTACTTCCAAAGTTAGTCACCCGTAAACGTCACTTGGCCGTTATTTGACCGTCATTGGTCGATTGGTGTGAATATCTTGTACAATGTAGACAAACATTGTTAAACGTAGTTCGTGTCAATGCACATTCAAAGTGTTTGTTATCAATAAATCAATATACAGGTTATAACCCTACAGGAAACACAAACTGGTAACATCAAGCATATCACTGTCATTGAGCGAATCGTCCTTGACTACTTGGAAAACTGCCATAGGGCAGTAGGTGGGAGAGGGAGGAAGTTGGTATCAGGAGAACAAGGGTAGGGGGCATGAAATGAGCTAAGAGGCAATCCAAATAACCAAGTCTGGTGCAAAACATAGGGAGAGGGATGGGAAGGGGAGGGGAGGGCAAAATATTAGAAAATGGTGTCAATAACAGGCACAGGGCACTCAGGATCGCCGGCGAGGAATATATTTATGATAACGACAAGGGGAATTGGGCATCAGAAGTGAATATTTGGGTAGCTGAGCCGTCGCAAGCGACAGACACGCCGAAAAGAAGAGACCAAAATTTCAAACAGACTGGATTTTGTCAAGCAAAACCTCATCCTGTTTAGAAAAAGTATGGGATAGAAGCCCTAGATATGATGTTAGTGTTGATTCGGAATATTCGTAACACGGAATGACTTACGCCAGAGCAAAGGCCACGGAGACACCGAAGATAGAGCGGTTGCGGACACGCTCCTGCTTGAGCCTGTTCTCAAGCACCTTGGCTTTCTTGGCTCGTTGGGAGGATTCGGCCGATGTCTCTTCGTCGTCATCCTCCTCGGCCTTGCGCTTGGTGGTCACCTTGGCAGATGTCGATTCGGCAGTAGCGCCTTCGGCTTGCGCCTTGATGGCCTCTTCCACCATCTCCTTGGCCTGAGCAATCATCTCTTCAGTCTCCGCAGCAGAGGGCACCTCCGGCAGACTGATAGGCATATCCAGGGAAACAGTACTGTGAGTGGACTTGACAGCATCAGTGACATCGTCAGCCACCAATACCTCGACGGTCTCCTGTTCCTTGATCTCTTCCTTCTTCTTCTCTTTCTTGTCGGCTTTCTTCTTTTCTTTCTTTTCCTCCTTAGCCTCCTCCTTTGCATCCTCTTCGGATTCCGCGGTAGCTAGTCTTTGTGCCACGCCTCCTCTGGTCTTCTTTCCAGGAGATCTGCTTGACGTGACTTCTGTTTCACCATCCACGGCGCGCAATTCGGGAATCGTGGCCGAAAGGGCGGAGGCTGTATCTAATGCCGACTGAAGACTAGCGTTTGCAGCCTTCGTGGACGGGGTGCTAGTGACATCCTTGGTGATGCGGGTGCTGCGGGGCTTCCGAGGAGACAACAACTTCTTGCTCGGAGAAGCGGACCGACCTCTGCGGTTGCGCTGCGACACGGGCGGCTCATCGGAGGGAATTTCGAATTTCGGCGGGGGAGTGATGTGCTTCTTTGCGCTGGAGGGACTTTGCACAATGTCCGTTGGGTCCAGCAGTGCGCGCACCCAATCGTACATTTGGTATTCCTTGGAAAGCTCAAGGGCTAAGTATAAAGTCAGGAATTGTTTTATAGGGAGAACATCCTGGTCAGAACATACCAAATGTGGGCGAGATCCACACATTGCCAGCGACTTCCTCTTCGCTGGTATACTCGCGAGCCTTCAGATACTCACGCTCTGTCCGCTCTTCATCGGCCTTCGCCCATGGGAATGCAATTTTGAACATTCCAGTCGCGCTAACAAAGCCATCCTTACTACGGCGCTGTGACGATGAGGCCCGAAGTCAGTGCCCGTCGAATTTCAAGATTAGATAAAACGGGAAGTCTCACCATCAAGAAGTAACTATCTGGGTGTTGTTGGGGGTGGGGAGGGAAGATCTCAGAGCCCTCGAGGTCCTTGGGCAGCGGAGCACGGAGGTGAGCATACTCGAACACGCCTAGGTTCTCGGGCTTGGTTGCGTTTGAGGTCCCAATCTGAGCAGGCTTGACGGAGAGGTTGGTTTGTCCAAGACGACGGCGGGCAAGGAGCTCATCATCTATAAACCAGGGTAACGCGAAATCGTTAGCGGTGGCCTCGAGGCATTAAGGGAGCACGAGGCGGGTAAATAGCCGATGCGCGCGGTCGCGCCACCACGCGCCAGTGTTCGAACTTACAGGTAGGAGCAACCTCGATCGTGATGAGCGGATTAAACTGTTTTGGGAGTGTTCGCGACATGGTGGGGGGATGTCGAGTGAAGTGGGAAGATCTTGCGGGTGACTTGCGGGTGACTTGGAGGGAAAGATGCGCCAACGTTGGCCACGTAGCAGGCGCGTCAAGCGACAAAAATCAAGAATCAAATATTACCACCGACAGATCTTGTTTCTTGGCAAAAAGAGAAATGCGCAGCCAAAATTACGATTGATAAGGGCCCAAAAAAAAAAAAAAAAAAAGGACGAGATAAAGAAGACAATCAGGAGAGATGAGAAGATGCAAGTCGCGAATAATTGCGTCGTTCTGAAGCTTGACTTGTTCCGGTAAGGTCCGGTAAATGAATGGTCATGTGCGGTACTTGAGGGCTCTGGTTGGTTAATTGGATTGATACAGCGTATCTAGTATACCCCAATGTATTGTAATTGTTGGCCCCGTGACCTTGAGATTCCGGGCCAACACTTTCCTTGTTTGGACTTGATCTTCATCTTCTTTTACAGAGTCCTTTTACAAAGTACAGAAGTCCAGGGTGTCTTTCTTTATGTCTCTGGATATTACTTGTTTTTGACTACATACGAGTATGGTTATATATATACAAGGCTTACATGCTGCATGGAATTGCTACTAATAGTTATAGAAATCCTCCTTCCTGTTCCACACGGAGTAAATATAAGTATAAGATCTGCGGCCTGCCTAGGGCTTCCCACCACGCATCATCTTGGAGAGGTTCTCGAAGGCAGTGCGACGGTTGTCCACAATCCCGTTGAATGTGTCTACTGGCCCAATACTGCCAATTACAATCTGATCTTTGCCCTCGGCCAGTCCCTGATAAACCTGCTGCGTGAATGCGTCCAAGGGCATTCCCAACTGGCGACCCGCATCCTCGCCCATGTAGTCGTGCAATTCCGCTATAGCCAAGGGTCAGCACTGAAATATCAACATTATGGGGCCAGGGTTGCCTTACTCTGGACCGGTGGAGGGGAAATCTCGACCACTTTGGTGTTCGAGTGCCGCAGCTGCTCCCGCAGACAGAGAGTAAATACATTCAGGGCCGCCTTCGATGCTGAGTACGCCGGAAGCGTGGCAGCAGACACGATGGCCAAATTCGAGCCGGTACTGATACATCCATTAGCTCTTGCCGCGGATTGCAGCCGGGTAGGCGTCTTACAAGATGAAACTAGTTGGGTTCGGGTTCTTCTGAAGATAAGGCAAAAGGGCATGGGTGAGAGAGACGAAGCTGGAAAAGTTGATCTTCACTTCCTCGTGGAACGCGTCAGATCAAACTTGTCGAGATCTGTCAGATCGTACGGGTTTTGCACCCCGGCATTAAACACAATGGAATCAATATCCGGCGATTCCTTCATCACCCTATTTGTTGTCCATCACCCCGTTAGTATGTGGAAAGCCGCGGGTGAGGACCTCGGGAAAGACACCGTACCTTGTGACAAAATCTGGAATCTTGGCAAACTCTCCAACGTCGAACCGCTCGCCCTTCGCATGTGCAGCCCCGAAAGTTTGCACGAATTCATCCAGACGGTCCTGCCGCCGACCCATGGCGGTGACCATAGCCCCCGACTCAATTAGACGGGGCGCGAGGGCCTTGCCGATTCCAGCTGTCGCGCCGATAACCAAGAAATGCTTGTATGGGAACGCCATTCTCTCTCTAAGAAATCCGGGGTCTCAGCCGTGGTTGATTTGGCACTGTAGTTGGGGGAATTATGAGCCTGCGGTGTCGCTGCGCTGTGACCGTTTATATTAAGAAGCACCTTTTAGCTTCGCATGCCGCAGCCACTAACTAGAGGCTTATATAGCCACCAGCTGCGGGGTTCGGTCTTTACGGTCTTATCTTTCTTGTCCCCGAGAAATTTCACACCAACATCAGCAAATGGCCTCGTGGTTACTCGGTGACGCTATGGCTAGCGTTGCATGGACCTTCCTGCTCTTTGTCAACTTATCAACGCCTGGGACCGAGTGAATACGCGGACATCCCTGCAGCGGCTGTGTATCCTTCCGAGATGACGCAGGTGATTCGGAGCTGTTCTCTAACTCGAGATCAGGTCGAGTCCAAAGATATCCACCAAGTCTTGTGAGAATCGACCCCCAGGTCAGATTCACACCCGGAAAGTTAGGAACCCGCACCTGCATACACTACGGTAGGATATAAGCATTGCACATCGATACAAAGATGGATATCTGGGAAATTAGGTGGAGAGTAGATACGTTTTTTTTCTCTCGGCTTTGTTCAAAGATTGGAATGTAACCTGCGACTTAGCGGGTCTAGGTCAGATTGACACAAGCAAGCGCGTCCATTGACGTCGAGCGTGCATTAGTGCCACGGAGCGGGATTCGGCTGTACGGCAGTGCGCCATAGCATATTTTTGCCTGTAGTTCATAGCTTGTAATATGTATTTTATACTCCGTACAGCAATTAATAGTTAAAGTAGACTAATTATCTCGTAAAAGTAGCGTTAAAATTGGATTCAAAGAGCTCATGGGGGTTATAGAAACTGCCGTGGCTTAACTCGGGGAAACAGTACCGAAAGGGGGCCAGCAAGATGGCATGATGGTAGAATGAGAGGCACTCTGTTAGGAAGCAAGAATAATGGGAGCTATACTCCGTAATTTTCTGGAGAAACATCGGGGGCAAGGGTGATTTCTATCGCTGGCTCGAAACATCCGCTAAATCCGAAGTTCATACCGAATCACGAATCTTTGTACGAAGTAGCAGGGGTTATATGCCCGACCCCTGGACTTACTTATGTGCGGCCCTCTTTTGGGCTAAAGAAATTCGGGCTACCCGCCAGAAATATGTGGTCAGCAGGCAGTTCGAGCTAAGCATTCGAGCCAAGAATTCGACCAAAGATAAGCATTTATGCATGTGTCGAATACTATGCATGATGCATGGTAGAAATTACCGTGTCAATACAGCCCGGAAAATCAATGGACCGTTATGATAACGGTACCATACAAAAGTACATACATTGCTTAATCCTTGATGTCCGCATAGACTGGGAAAACAGCGGACTTTGTCAAATTTAGTTAGAGATTTTTACATACATTGTCGTACACGTCTATTTTCTGTCATTATACTCCCGATCCCATTTCAAGGTACTGGGACTCACATACCTTCACAGCCTGACCCACATTGCCTTGGTGACCAACCCCAACAACCCTTGAAACGCCCCCTGGTCAACATTTCCTGCATGGGAAATTCATTGCCATCAAAAAGCCAACTGAATGGAAGTTAGCGTAGGCATACACGCAGTGCGCAGTGTTTGTAACAATAGCCATTCAATGGCTTGATTTGTACTCATTTGTCCCTCTTCCAAGGTCCTCGTTCAAGGCGGCGCCTTCCACAACCAAGGGCTGAGAATGTTGCATGAAGAACATCATTCTAGCCCACTCCGTCTCGCTAGAATTTCTCCATCCATGCATGGTGGCTCGCTGGATGGCAACATCTCCGCGGTGCAAGGTTCTGACGTGGCCAGAGTCCATCACCATATCAATGCTTCCCTCCAAAACAACACCGTAGTCCAAACTCTGAGTCTGGTGGACCATAACATCATTCTGGGGCGCGAAATCAACAATTCTGCAAACAATCCCGCCGTTATGGATCAGGCCAACATTAGATGGAGCCATGATCTTGTCGCTCTCGGCAAGGTCCGCGTCGTTATTGAGATTTGGTGGAAATTCAGACGTCACATAGATCTCGTGGAGCGAGACCTGGTCCTTATCGAACGTTCGCCATTGCGCGGGTCTTTCTTCTTGGACGATCGCCTGCCCGCTTTTGTCATGGCCAGTGATATAGTGTGTCAAGCCGGGTAGTGAGGACAGTTGTCCTTTGTTCGGGGGGCGAGATTCAGTCATTACGACGAAATGGAAAGAGGATTGAGAGCAAGTAGAACTCTTAAAAGGGAGTCTTGAATGAACAGTTTCTTAATATCTACGGAGTGAGAGGTATCGATTGCTTATTTATCATTTCTCACTCGACGTATTGTACAGAATGGATGGCGCCCCCGGATTTTTTACCCCGCAAACCCACTGACTGAACGATGAGCCACGTGAACCTAGGTTTGTATATATATTTTGATCAATCCATGGACCTTGACTTGGCTTTTGTTGCGGGTAAAGTGGTTGCGACCACGTGACATTTTACTGGGCTGTCTGAGATTCTGTTAGGATCGCATGGTTTCCATTGGGTAGTACTAATTACTAGCTAAATGCAGAATGTATTACATCAGCGCCAAGCATGGGCTTGGCCTCCAATAAAACCCCTGAGTGCTTACTAACTAGCAAGTAGTAGTAAGCACTCGCTACCAGGTACTTGCTCCAGTACTAGGAATGTAGCGCCTGAGGCACCAATAAGTTGTGGCCTCAGGCACGGAGAGTAAGCAAACCCTCCAAACCTCTCGGAAGCACATCCCTCCCCACCAGATCTAGCTTACCGCCCCGGAAGCTGCAAAAATGAAGCTATCCAGACTTCCCGAATAGGCAGTATAAAAAGACCCAGCAAGATGAGAGATCCAACAAAGGCCGACAAAGACTTGCCCGGTAGGCAGTGAAAAGGCTCCTTTGTGTGGCCTCACTTTGTCTCCTTTGTTCTTGCTTGCTCGGGTATTCTAAGCAAACAATCAATCCTTTGTTCTTGCTCGCTTAGGCATTGTAGGCAAGCAAGCCTTCTGAGTATAAATACCCCCATCTTTTCCCCTCAAATATTTCTTCTCCTCTTTTCTCCCCAGTCTTGCTTCCTATTCCACTCTTTGACGACATTGAACAACTTGTTGGTAAGTGATCTATCCCGTGTCTCGCTTGTTGTCGTTCTTGTCAGGTACTAACACGTCACTTTGTCACAGTAACAATGTCGTTCCCAGCCGTGAATTCACCTGCTGGTCCCTCGCCTGACCCTCTCGCCGTGCCAGATGAGAACTCAGAGGGAAACACCATGGACCTCCGGTCGCTTGGCGCTTCGTCTCCTTTGTCGGTGCCGCAAGACTCGCCTGACATGGAGACCTCCTCTGCGGGAGCCTCGCAGTCTTCTGGTAAGTCTCATCCCTCCCCCATCCTCGCTTGTTGCCCCACTTGCTAACTTTCTTTAGCCGGCCCGTCTCCCTCCCCTCGCTTCGTCAATCTTGACGCTGAGGATGCCACCGAGTTGCCTACGGGCCTCGATGATGCCCTGCAACCGGTTCTACCTGAGGAAGTGAGAGGTATGTTGGCCGCGTTGCAGGAGGAGTGGGAGAGGATCGGAGGTGAAGTGGATTGGCCCCAAGCTGATGGAGTTTTCCAGCTTCGCGCGGTTACATCCCACAACCATCAGGTGGCCGTCATTGGCCAGTGCATCGGTGTCGCTGCTCCCTCCGGGGAGGAGTGTACTCGGTGCCGACGCAGTGCTGGCTGCTTTGCTTCTTGCCGGGTCGTAGCTTTCCGTGAAAGCCCGAGCAAGAGCACTGTGGTCAGCCTGGGTTCCTGCATGTGTTGTCACTTCGCAGGTGTGGCTCGTGCTTGCTCCTTGCGCGTTGACACCCCTGCCTGGGCACTGGACGCGCTTCGTGTGCACTCCCCCGAGTTCCAGTACCCAGCGGTCACTCCCACTAGTAAGTCCCCCGCCCAGCCCACTACCCCTTCCTCCGCTCCTCCCTCTGCCCCTCGTTCTGCTGCTTCCCGCTTCTTCAACTCTGTGTCTAACCGCTTGTCGTCCCGCAAACGTCCCCGTACCTCCCCCTCCGCCCCCGACTTGCCCCTTCGCCCCCGTGTTGAGTCTCGTGAGGAAGTGTTGCAGGAAAGTGAACCTATTACCCCCCGTTGGCGCAGTGTACTTACCCGTGAACTTTTTGAAGCCCCCCCCCCCATGTACGGTTGCAGATGGAGCGTCGTTTGACGGAGGAGATAGCGCAGATGCAGGTAAATGTTGATCTTGTTCGTCGGGATTTGCGTGGGTTGGAGTCACTTCGTGGTCAGGAAGCGATGGAGCGGGCTGTTGGTGAAGAGGAGGTGGATGCTGTTTGGGCTGAACATGTTGCTGACGTCTAGTTTGTTGACCTCTAAGTAGTACTTGCCGAATACAAAACACTTGTTCTAATCAATGACTTCTTCGTAGTCCCTTGTAGATTGTTCTTCGTAGTATTGCGGGAGTCTTCGCTTGCTCGCGTACTTGTTGCGGCAGCGGAACCTTCACTTATTGTGAATCCATTGCGTATCGACGCGGCCTGCGGAAAAGGTATGGAGATGCTTGTTGCATTGTCGGAGCGTCCTCCATCTGCTGATCTCCTTGGCCATCCTTTTCAGCGGTGTCGTCGCTCTCTAGGTTCTCTCGTGGAACCTCTTCTACCTCTTCCTGGGTAGGTATCCAGTCCACTTGTTGGGACTCTTCTACCTCTTCCTGGGTAGTCCTCCGGTCTACTTGCCGGTACTCCTCCACTTCTTCCTGAGTGGGCGGATAGTCCTCCTCTACCTCTCTGTGGGTAGGGGCTGTGTGTTCTAGACCGTTCCTCTGGGTCTCTTCCACTTGTTGTTGAGTGGGTATCCTAGCCGCTTGCGGCCATGTTTCATCCGGCGCGTGTGCCATATCCTTTGCTTCCGGCGCAGGTGCCGTTCTTTTCGTCGCTTTAGCGGCTAGCGGTTGCTTCCTCGCTTTCGCTGCGATATGTCGAAGTGCTTCTTCCCTTCCCACCAAGCGTGAGCGTACCCCTGAACGCTCCAATGTGTCCCATTCAGCCCGGGAAATCGTGGCTAATTCATGGTAGCTAGGCGGTTCGTCGGAGTCCCTATCGATCACTTCGCCTCCGTCAAGTGGATGGCGAATGTCTACACCTTCTCGCCGAAGCCGATGCTTACCGCCCGACGACGTCCACAACTGGTTGGGGTTATCGACGAAGGCGTCGACAAGGCGGCGACCGTTCACCAAGTTCCTCAGCACCCGGCCACCCGGCTCAGCGAGTGCATACGTGCCGAGTGGGTGAGCTTTCAGAATCTTATACGGCCCGAACCATTGTGATTCGAACTTCTGCTTTGCCTCATTCCGGACCAATACCCACTTGCCCGGTTGCAGTGGGCAAGTGGTTACTTTCTCGTCGTGAATTTTCTGCGCCCGGATGGCTTTGTACAACAACTTCTCGTTGGCCTCGGCTCTTGCGTGATTGACGGCCATGATCTTGCTGTCTAGCTCCGCTGGGTCTCGAGCAGAGGTCACCGGCTCGGTGTCCCCCGGCAAGCGTGGATGGGTTCCGTATACCAAGTAGAAGGGACTCTTGCCCGACGTGGCATGTTCCCTCACCCTTGTGGCGAATAGGGCTTGTGCCAAGTACAGGTCCCATACTCTGGTAGGCTTACCCATGCAATACTTCGTGAGTATCCGTCCCAGCAAGCCGTTGAGGTTCTCCACCTTCCCGTTCGTCCGCGGGTGGTATGGCGTGGTCGTCCGGTGCTTCGCGTTGATCAACTTGATGAAGTACTGCACGGAGGTGGCGAGCAAGTTGGCGCCATTATCTGTCAGGAACTCCGCAGGTGCACCGTATACCGTGAAAATGTCGTCGTGGAGGAACTCAGCGACAGCTTCCTCTGTCGCTTCTGGCAAGGCCTTCGCAAGTGGCCAACCGGTGGCGTAGTCGATCGCCGTGATGATCCACCGGTTGCCGCTTGGTGTCGTGGGCAGCAAGCCGATGAGGTCGATCCCCCACCTTTCAAATGGTTTGATACCTGCGCTTGCTAGGTACTGAGATGCCTCTCGCTCGAAGCTCTCGTTTCTCGATCTTGACACTTGGCAATTCGGACAGAGGTGCACCACCTCTTCCGTATCCTGCCGTATGCCGGGCCACCAAGCGCGGGTGCGGAGCACTCCACGCAGTCCTGGGTGGCCCAAGTGTCCATATTCCCTATGCATCCTATCCAGAAAGTCCTTCCGGAAGGGTGGCTCTAGGTATGGGGCGGAGGATCCGTCCCCATGTAGGTAAGTTAGTCTGGTATTCTCCTCCTGCGTTGCGGCCGTCGGCAAGGGCGACTCGTGTATCGCTAGCTTGCCTGCCCAACGCATAACTTCTCGGCGGAGTGACTTATCGTCCGGCAAGCTGCCGGCCGACAAGTATTGGATGGTAGCGGCGTACCATTCCACTTCGTCGAATCCGCCCACCTTTTTCATCAAGTTCAATCTCCCCCAAGTGGGTGCTCCCTGGGCCACATTAGCTGGTCCCTCTCCGAGAAAGTCAGGGCGCCGGCTAATGGCGTCGGGGACGACCGCTTCTTCTCCTTTCCGGTACCGAAGCTCGAGGTCGTATGCCTGGAACTCGTCGATCCAGCGAGCAAGTCTCTTACTATATGCTCGCGTGGTGGTGAGGTATTGGAGGCCTTCGTGGTCGGTAATGATAGTGGTTCTTGTTCCATTCTCCAAGTACCTATCCCAAGTCCGGAGAGCTTCCTTGATCGCGAGAAGCTCTTTCTCGTGGACTGGGTAGTTCAACTCTGCACCTTTCAACTTGCGGCCGTCGAAGGCGACGGGGTGCATCTTCCCGTCATCCCCCACTTGGCAGAGCACGAAGCCGATCGCCCATTCGGAGGCGTCGGTCTCTATAGTGAATGGCTTGGCCCGGTCGGGTTGGACAAGTACCGGGGCGTTGACAAGCGCCTCCTTCAAGCGTATGAAAGCCACTTCACATTGCTCGGTCCAAGTGATAGGTCTAAACTTCTGCTTACGCAGTTCTTCGTCGGCCTCCTTGGTTAGGTTGTGCAGAGCCACCGCTATCTTCGCGAAGTCTTTGACGAAGCGTCGGTAGTAGGTGGCTAAACCTAGGAAGCGGCGGACTTCGTTGACGTTTGTTGGCCGTGGCCACTCCTTGATGACGTCCAGTTTCATTGTAACGGCATGGACCTTGCCGTCTCCGATAACGTGGCCACAGAATTCGAGCTCCTTGGTGACGAATACGCACTTTTTCGGTTTGGCAAAGAGCTTCTGCTCGCGTAAGCACTGCAGGACTTCCTCCAAGTGAGTATAATGCTCTTCCAGTGTCCTCGAGTATACTAAGATATCGTCCAGGTATACCACTACCGACTTGCCCAGGTAGGGGCGGAGTGTCTCATTCATCAAGGTCTGGAAAGTGGCCGGCGCATTGCAGAGTCCGAAAGGCATCGCTTTCCACTCATACTTCCCCCATATCGTGTTGAATGCCGTCTTCGGTGTCGCTTCCTCTGCCATCCGAACCTGCCAATACCCAGCCACCAAGTCAATCTTCGACAGGTATCTGGCTTGGCCGACGATGTCCAACAAGTCCTGGATTCTTGGAATGGGGTACCCGTTCTTGGCAGTGAGTTCGTTAAGGCCTCGGTAGTCGATACACATTCTCCATTCCCCTCCCGGCTTCTTGACGAAGACCACCGGGAAGCCCCAGGGGCTCGCTGACACCTGGATCAACCCTCTATCCAGCAAGTCTTTCACTTGCTTCCTCAGCTCTTCGAGCTTCTCGTGGGATAGGGGGTATGCGTTGACGTTCACTGGGTCAGCCGTGCCTGTGTCGATGTGGTGAACAATGTTCCGCTTGGGGGGCAGGTCTGTTGGCAAGTCGTCGGCGAAGACATCCGCGTACTTTTTGAGCAACTTCGCTAGGCGAGGGTCCTCGGTGGACTGGTCACTGTCCTCGCTCTTCGCGGCGTAGAAAACCGCGTACTCGGTATTCTTATTTTTCAGGGCTCGTCGAACGTCCTTCTTTGATAGCAAGTTCAACGTCCCTTTCTCTTCTCTATCCAGTACTCGGCCATCCACCGCGTGTACTTCGTGTTCTCCTTTATGGTCAGTGAGCCACATTCTTCTTGTCGGGAAGCTAACCTTCGGGTCGTGCGTGCATAGGAAGTCGTTACCGAGCACTACATCGTACCCCTCAATGTCGACTGCCCACACCCTTTTTGTGCCGGCCCACTTGCCTAAGCGAATCTCCAGGTCCATTGTACCCTGAGTGTGTAGGGTCTCGCCGTTCGGCAGCGACACCGGCAACGGCACGCGCTTCTTCCACTTGCCGCCTAGACGCCGGGCAGTCTTCAACGATACAAACGTGTGGCTTGCCCCGCAGTCTAACAACATACGACAAGTGACAGAGGGTCCGGTTGCCGTGGGCCGAGAGAGTGAGCCGTCGAAGAAGTTGAGATGTTCTCCGAGGGCGTTCAGCCTCATCACAGCCCGCGGGGTATCCCGCTCTCTTCCATCCTGGCTAAGCCCGGTACCCTGCTTGTCGGGGCGGCGGGGCTTGGGGAGAGGGTCAGCAAGCTCGCCTAAGCTTGCTGACCCTGCCCTTTTCCCTTCACCTTGCAGTTTCTCTTGAGATGTCCGGGCTTACCACACTTGAAGCAAGTCCTTGTGTCCTGCATGGCAGATAGGTCCATGGCGTCAGGGCTTGCGGGAGCCCGGCCGGCCTTAATATGCCGTATGGGACGGCCATACCCAGACGCTTCCTGGGTACTCCGTTCGAGCTCTAGCAAGAGATTGACTGCTTCCTCGGCATTTGCTTCAGGTCGGCCCTGCTGCCTGAACCACTCTGCCCTGAGAGTTGAGTTCAGGCCCGATACCAGTTGCAGGATATACCCTCTTTCCGAGGGGCTTTCCGACAAGTTGCGAGACAGCTCCAACAAGGCAGCGTGGTACGTAGACAGGGAGTCGTTTCCCTGTTGCTTGTGCGTGTACTCGCGCAAGCGGTCCGACTCTGCCGTCTTTGGCTCGAACTTAGTCCGGATCCAAGCCTTGAAATCCGCCCAAGTGGTGATCCGTTCTCCAAGTCCCGCATCTACCTGCTGGTTGGTCGTTCTCCACTTCACCTGAGCGTCTCCTGTTAGCAAGCCCGCGGCGAAGGCCAGCTTGTACGCGTCGTCATCGCTTCGGCCGCTCACCATTTGGCGGCGCATAAAGTAGTCATCGACGTCATACAACCAGTGATTGGCAGCGTTGCTTTTCTGGTTGCCTTGGTACTTGGCCGGCTGACCTAAGTCCTTCAGGCGGCCAGCAATCTCCGCTGGGTGAGGGCCGGACTTTGGCCCTGTGGCCCCCGGGCTCTGGCCGAGGCCCGGGCCATACGTTGTAGACATCATGACGATGGCTTCGTATTGCACCGCCATCATCTCTGGGTTGGTGGTTACTTGCTGGAAGATGGCCATCCTTTGCAGCGGTTCTGGCAAGTGGTCGAAGGCTCTCTGCATATATAGCGGCAGGTGAGCCCTAAACGTTGCCGGCGTCTCCGCCTGACTTGTCGGCGGCATTGCCTCCGCTTGCTGGAACTGCTGTTCCTCTTCAAAAGGTTGATTTTCCATTGCGGCAAGTGACCAATTGGGGTTTCGGCGAGTCGGTATCTTCCTTGTCAGAGGCTTTCTTACTCTGACTTCTTCCAACTGCCTCTGCTTCTTGGGGGCCCCCACTTCGCCCCTAAGGATACGGATCCTTGACCTCTCGCAGCGTTTCCCTTGGTGTACCGCCGCCAGCAAGTTCTTGGTACCGGCTTAACGAGCGGTCCACCGCACACTGCTTCGTGGTCCCTGGATCGAAAATTCCTTGCAGCAGGGGCTTGCTCGAAGCCCTCGCCTGCTGCCTGGCTTCCTGGGTACACTTGTTGGTCCCAGGAACCGGTGAGGAGGCGCGGTCTCTTATGGGGATGCCGCTGCCTCCCTCCGGCTTACCGTAGGAGGTAAGGCCTTAGCAAGACATGCTACCAGATGAGATTCTGTTAGGATCGCATGGTTTCCATTGGGTAGTACTAATTACTAGCTAAATGCAGAATGTATTACATCAGCGCCAAGCATGGGCTTGGCCTCCAATAAAACCCCTGAGTGCTTACTAACTAGCAAGTAGTAGTAAGCACTCGCTACCAGGTACTTGCTCCAGTACTAGGAATGTAGCGCCTGAGGCACCAATAAGTTGTGGCCTCAGGCACGGAGAGTAAGCAAACCCTCCAAACCTCTCGGAAGCACATGTCGCTTCACTCTAGCCCAGCCTTGCTTTCGGCGACAGCCCGTCTATGTTATCAGCGAGAAGCTACCAATTAATTACAGAGTTCTCCGAGCCAAGCCAACGACATCATCGGCTACCGATCCAGACCGTCCACTAGTCGCTTGGAATTTCCAGATCGTGTACTAGAGTATGGTGCTTGGCCTCCTGATAGGAGTTGCCACTATAACCAGATATCGCATTTCCTTTTTGTGGAGAGAGGTCATGGAAATCCGGGGCTCCGCAAAGTCCATCCTATAAGAGATGCTTCCGACATCGCCCCACAATGTGAGAGCTGACTACTTATGAAGATAGGTGTTAGGAGTCTTGATGCTTGGTCGGATACTATACATTCAGTGATTTTTCTTCTTCCTGCCCACTAACTACACGGATTGAGTACCAAGATTATTCCCTCAAGTGTCAATACAAGAAAGCGACGAGACAATATGTCTGAGAACAGCGAAAAGGTGGGCTTTGGCCAACACACCTTGGAAGAACCAGTTCATCTTGAGACGGTTACTGTTCGTCAGGATTTGGAGCCTGGAAATACTATCCATCAGGAGCTTACATCTATTGAGGGAGACAGTGACGATCCTCAAAGTTGGCCAAAATGGAAAAGAGAACTTCAGATATGGATGATTGCAGTTCACTCAATGGTGTCAACATTCATGGCCGCAGGGATCATTCCAGCGTATGAAAGGATGGCGAAAGACTATGGTGTGAGCGTTCACCAAACTAGCTACTTGAGCTCCGCACAGGTACATTATCATCACCGCCTATGATTTTATTTTTCTGTCCTCTACCATTGCTTCTCTTTGGTCTAACATTCCCTGCTCGGGGCGCTTCTATAGATCCTCCTCCTTAGTGTCGCCCCATTGTTATGGGGCCCAATCAGTTCTCGATACGGTCGTTACCATCTCTGTGTGTTTTCTGTCTTTGGTAGTATGCTGTGCAACATTGGAGGTGCACGATGCACGACCTTTGGCGCTCAAATAGCAACTCGTGTCTTGACAGCCTTTTTGATCTCACCTCCCATTGGTATTGGTGGTGGAATTATCACCGAACTTGCTCTTCCTGAGCACCGAGCTGAAAAGTTAGGCTACTGGACTCTCCTGACCGTACTTGGTACCCCAACTGGTCCATTCATCATGGGCTTTGTGATGCAGCATACCGAACTGTCCTGGGTGTACTGGATCTTTGCACTCATGAACTTCGTATAGTTTGTTGCATACCTGGTATTCGGGGCAGAGACGAGATATGTCAACAGCGAAAATGGCGAGCATATCAATTCAGCTCTTTCCTCCAAACGAACACTCCTGCAGCGTTTGCTTCCACGGCGAACTGACCCTTCACCACTATCCTTTCGGGCTTTCCTCAAACCACTGTCTCTGGCCAAGTATCCACGCATCTTGATTCTAGCATTAGCGCACTCGATCACCTTTTGCTACGCAAATATCGCAATAGTGGTCGAAGTACCAATTGTATTCGGCGAAAAGTTTCACTTGAACGCGCAAAAAATTGGATTGCAGTTTATTGGCGTGGTCATTGGATCCGCGTTAGGTGAACAACTCAGTGGTCGAGCGTCGGATTATTTTATCAAATTTCTTAGGAAAAGAAAGCCCGAGGTTCATCCAGCAGACCGTCTATGGCTGGTCTGCATTGGATTTGCTACGGTATTCTGTGGGTTACTGACTTGGGGATTCCAATTGCAAAACGCTACCAGCTGGAATGTCACTCCATGTGTTGGCGCCGCCATCGCTAGTTTCGGTAATTAAGTCCAGACCACCATTCTTCTTGCTTTTGTGGTTGATAGTCACAAGGAGAAATCCACCCAAATCAGTATTTTTATAAACTTCTGTCGGTTGGTGTATGGATTTGTAAGTTAACATCCTTTTCCCACGGGCTCCAAGAAAGAGAATGGAGAACACTAACACTGCCTCTAGACCGGACTTTTCTATTTCCCTCAGATATTTGAGGCTCTAGGCTTAGGTGGCGCTTACGGGGTGATGTGTGCTATTGTTGCCGTTTGTGCACTTATTCTGACGGTTGCCATTCATTTCATTGCACCTCGCCCTGGAAATAAGTAGGCAGGTGTCATATGCGCGAGGGAACGGATTTAAAAGGCGCGCAGTATACTCAAAGAGAGACCTGGCTGTTTCTCTACCCTGTTAAACCTTTGAGAAGCATCTGCTGGGTATTTCCCGGGGTCTCGGAGCTGTTGAGGGGCTGTGTTGACTGCTGGGATATTTCACTGTTCTTCTTTCCTTGTAGCTTGATTTGAATCTTAATTTCCTTTTGAAAGAACTGGGTTTAAAAGCAACAAATGTTTGTAAACCCCCCCCCCCCCCCCCCTCAGAAACCGTGAGGCGGAGCCAGAAGCATAAATGGACACTCAATACGGATAACCCAGTTCTAGATAAGAGTTCACATAAAAACCATCAGAAGTTGCATGGTCAGGATTTGTCTAATCCACCAAGCAAACGATCTTGCCCTTGCTAGTGTTGGCTTCCATGAGCTGATGAGCTTGGGTCACATCCTTCCACGAAAAGACACGCTCGATGGGAACTTTGATATCGCCACTCTTGATCCCTGGGAGAACTTTCTTGCCCATTTCCTCCTTGACACCGACCTGGTATTTAAGATCACGTCCGCGCAAGGTACTACCGCTGATGGTGATCCTCTTGCGAAGGATGGGTGCAATCTCAAGCGGACCTGGCAGAATTGACCCGCTCATCATGCCTAGAATAACGACGCGACTATCCTTGGCGGCCACATCCAGGTTCTTGGTAAAATAGTCCTTGCCAACGAAATCAATTATCACATCGACTCCTCCGTTATTTGTGGCTTCCTTGATGCCTTCGGACCAGTCGCTGGTGCGGTAGTTGAAGCTTTTGGTGGCGCCTAGGCTCTGAGTAAACTCCACTTTTTCATCGGAACCAACCGTAGTATACACCGCAGATGCTCCAGCGGCGATTGATAGCTGAATACCGGCGAGGGAGACCGAAGAAGCGCCGGCGTGCCAGAGGACTTTGTCTCCGGGTTGAATTTTTGCGACACTATGGAGTGCTTGGGTGGCGGTGATCCAAGTCTATATTTCATGGGACATCCGTACGTTAGCATCCTGGGTTATCCTACCCCGAGATCCGAAAACTTGTAAGAGAGATCTTGAAAAAGACTTACCTCTGGTATAGCAGCCGCAAGCTCCCAGCTCCAGTTACTGGGCTTCTCAACCAACATATGACGCGAAACGCGAACGTATTCTGCGTAGGCCCCTATTACCAGCACAGGTCAGCGCAACCATCATCCGCAAGCAGTGCGCGAATAGAGACCTCCGTATACCAAGCCGAACACCTCGTCCCCAACTTTCCAGCCTCCCACCTCAGTTGTTTCTCCGATTTCAGCAACAGTGCCGGAAAACTCGACTCCCAGGATCGGACCGGCCTGGGGCGGGACAGGATAGCGACCCTCACGCTGGGAAATGTCCATGCGGTTCAGCCCGAAGGCCTTCACCTTGACCAGAACCTCATCGTTCCCGGGGGCCGGCTTAGCAAGCTCGTCGAGGAAAAGGGACGTTGCAGGCCCCGTGGACTCTTTGATTCCTGTAAGTAAACGGATATGAGTATGTCACTGCGGTATAGACCTAGAGTGGAGGGGGCATTAGGTCGCACCAACAGCTCGCATATTATAGATTATAGATTTTTGAGTTATCCAGTGATTGAACAGAGTGTGCAATTAATTTTCAAACAAAATAAGTGATTATTGCTTCACCACTATTGAAACCACCCTCCCAGGAACCTACGTGGCACGTTGGGGGGGCTGCTCGGGTGAAGTGGCAGTCCACAAGGTTTACGAATATCCGGGGCCAACTGGGGCATGGAGCGAGAAGCGCGGGGTACCGCCCCCTGAGCAGGCGTCACTTAAAACTAGGAAATTCATACGATGAGTAAATGATCAAAAGCACATAGGCTAGGGTTCTGGGAGATTCGAGGATGCGTTGTGGTAGATAAAAGGCCAAGCAGAAATACGAGAACACCGGAGTAGGCCCAATCTATATATAGACACAACTTAGCAGTGAATATAGCATAACTTTATCGCTCTTCCCACAAGCTTCTATCCATACTACCCCGATTAACCCCATTAGCCCTATTGGCGCCCATAGATGCTATTCTCTCCCCGCAACCAATCATACGGACTTCCCCGTCCTTTTTTTTTTTTTACCTTCGGCCACCCCGCCTTCCACGCCCAAAATGATAACATGAACAAAATGCCATCCGCTACCCTTCGCCCACCTCCATAATGTATACCTGTCGGGTGTGCGACAGGACTTATCAGTCGCGAGGCTCGCTCACACGTCATTTGCGTAATCACTCCGTCGACAGTAGCCATCATGTTTGCCCAATATGCGATGTGGCCTTTTCCCGCCGAGATCTCCTGCGACGACATTATCAAATCCACCAGTCCGAGAACCTCCCTGTCTCTCCCAGTCCAGGCAGCGAAATTACCAAGTCGGCTCCTAGACGGCGCTGCCATACAGCCTGTCAACGCTGCCGCGAGGCCCGGATAAAGTGCAACGGCGAACACCCGTGCGCCCAGTGCGTTTCCAGCCAAACGGAGTGCCAGTTCAGAGCTCTTACTCACCGGGTGAGCCGCGTCGTTGAAATGGAAGCCGCCCAAGAACATCGATCCAATCCCAACTATGAAGATTCGGGGAGTGAGGGCGAAATCCCCCCCGAAAGCCAGCCCGAAGGGGCCCTGCCGGTAGCCCCGGATATGCCTCAATCCCCGGTGTCGAACATCAACAGCCCGAACATGGCCTTCTTGGGTCCAGCCCAGCCAATTCTGGAGCTGGATCAAATCCATCGAATGCCTCCAATTGACCAAATGGCCGAGATGGATTTCAGTTGGGCCGGCACTGTCCCTTGCAACACCGGCTCGTGGCCCTGGTTACATGAGAGCCTTTTCCTTCAAGGAAACCCGATGTTGAACTGGCCCAATGACTTCGGCTCATCGCTCATCGACCAGTCAAATATAATTCAAGATTCTGGTTTCAATGTATTGCCCGATGGGCCAGCCCCACCATCAGCCTCTAGAACCGTGTCCTCCCCAACGCAAGGTTTCACTTTCGGAACACCGATCACTGCCATCACTCAAACGGAGAATCAGATTCCTTCCGAGCAGGAGAGAATAGGCAGAAGTCATCAGCCACATATTTCTGATGTCTTTGATTCTAAAGGTCAAATGGCTCTGCAAGACAAGATTGTTCATGAACTAGTGGCTTATGCGGGCGACCAGACCCTCACCCCTGGGTCACAGATGTCCAGAGCCTTCTATTGGCAATCTATCTCCATCCGTATAGCGGAGGCATTCAAATTCGATTCATGGCCATCCGGACAACCAGAGTTATCCCTGAACCGGATGATGGACATGTACAAAGAAAACTTTTCTCCATTGTGGCCATTGCTTAGCGGCAAAGAATTCGACCCAACTCATCTTCATCCACTGCTCTTTCTCACAGTGATTTCGATTGGATGCATGTATGGCGGCGAACGAGAGTGCAAATTTGGGAACATGCTGCACGAGCATATCCGTCGACACCTTGCCGTATCTCTCATCGGACTAGAAGACGGGGAAGGCGATATTCTATGGCTGGGACAGGCCAGACTCCTGACTCAAGTGGCCGCACTCTATTTTGGGCAGCGCCGAGCATTCTCATATGCCCAACACCTTGGGGCAGTTGTCATTGCCCAGGCACGTCGCATGGATCTTTTCTCTACGTTGGGCTCTGGTATCACTGGAGGTTGTCCAATAGAGCAACAAGTCGATGCATGGCACAAGAATGAAAGCCGTAAGCGGCTCGCATTCGGAATTCTTCGAGCAGATGTTTTTGCAAGTGTCCTTCTCAATACGCGGCCTTTACTATCTGCCGAGGAAATATATTTGGATTTTCCTACGGATGATGAAATATGGGGAGACTTGAACAATACCCCACTGGACCAGTTGGTAGCTCGGTTGAAAGCTGAAGCGCCCAAGGCATTGGGCCTACCGTTCTGTGATGTAGTCAGAGTGGCTGAAGATCGCGGCGAGACTCTATTAAACATGAATGCTAGAGGATACGAGCTCTTGATCTTCGGCCTTCAGAATCACGTTTGGCGATTTAGCCATGACAGAAGCATATTCCCTCGTCTTACGGGCCAGTCAGATGGCATTGTTACTCAGAACTACAATATGCGCTCCTCCGCCGGCGGGCGCCTTTCAATATCGGCTTCATCCCAATCCGATCAATTGGGTCTCACGTATCGCCAAATGAACGACCTCCGAGATGACCGCGTTCGCATCACTGAAACCCTGCAAAGATGGGAGCAAAGTTTTACGGCGACCCGTACTACACAGACGTTCGCCAAAGAGCGCAGCAGCGTGATGAGCAGTATGCTTCTCCTCCACATTTCGTATTTGAGATTATGCGCGCCCCTTGCCGATCTCCATTCCGCGGCCTACACCCTCATGGACAAGAAGTCCCTTGATGAAAAGAAGTTGCAAGCCTTGCACAATTGGGCAAGGGGCCCGGAGGCGACTCAGGCAGTGGAGAGCGTACGCCACGTCTGGTCGCTTCTACACCATGAAATCAATCGCGATGGCCCAGAAAAAGCGAAATACAATCTACTCGCTTTCTCCAGCTTACATCACGCGGCGGTTGTGATCTGGGCAATTGCGGGTGCTCACCCTGAGTATACAGAAGAGACACCTGAATTGCCCGGGTCAAAGAATATTGCTCCAATCCCAATACATCGAGGTCATAATAAATCTCTCCTCAGAACTGTTGTTAGTTTATACCAGCGGCTGATACCCCGGGGGTGGTACTCCTTTGCCACTGCTGCCGAATACATGGCTGCCCACCCATTCCCCACATGTAATAAATAATATACCAACCCTGGAATGAATATTTCTGGGTTCTTGCTTAGTTTGAACAGACTTGAAGAGTGAGCCGAAAACCTGTGAATCCTTTGGTTTCCTGTAGATACACAATAACAACGTTGAATTCTCATTTCTTAACGACTATAAATTAACAAGAAGCGCCGAATGGACTAATATGTGCATCTGACAGCGCATACAATACAGCACCATCCAACCCAATTTCAGAAACGCCATAACTCAAGGCATTTGACAGGCCACCTTCATCTGTCATAAACTGTTTGTTGCTCTCGAGAAAACAATCTGTCATACTCACGTCGATATCCAAAGGGTCGGCGGTAGGCAAGATGTGTGAAGGGAATGTAGGCGAATCAAGAGCATCGATATTATAGTGGGCGGTTGAATTGATCGAGCTTTCAAACATCTCTGCACTAGAAGCCTCCCCGGGAGTCGATCCACAGTCCAGTGACGAGGATTCCTTGTCTAGTGGGCTTTGAGTTTCTCTCTCTGCTGCAACAACGAAACCAAGTGGGGAGATGGTCGTCTGTGGGATCTTCTGAAGGGCGGACTTCTGCAGAGCTAGCCTTCTGGCGGTTGAGTTCCCAACGTGCTTTTTACCAGAGCGCATCGAGCGGGACAGCTGGCTCATGCTCAGAATCCTGCGAGTCATTCGGGTAGACAACCATGTCCTCGAGCAAAATTCCCGAAGTGAGATAAGTCCTTGGAGTATAGTCGTGCCATAGCATTCCCTTAGCAATGAATCCTCAGCAATCATCTCGAGGCCTAAATCCACTGCCGTAATCCAAAAGTTCAAATAAGGGAATGTAAACTTCGGGTACTCGTTTGGAAGCTCCTCCAGAGATATCAGAAGTTTATCAATCAGATACAGGCAAGTGAACTTAGTTCCCTCTTTGTCTAGGGGATTCGGAGTTTGCACATCTTGCGGTTGTCGCAGTGCAGTGCGACTAATCGAAAGTCGAAGATAGTACCATTTCTGTCAGAACTATTGGTAACTATATCGTAGAGAGGTCTTCGAGCAAAGTAATAACGTAAATGGTAGTAGGCACACGGGCTTGACATACAATTAGCATCAGTGATTCATGCTTTTTTTGTAAAGCTCTATCTCCATCCCAGCATGGTTTCTGCTTTTCGTCGACACTGTCGGTGCCCATCTTCGACAGTTGTTCAGCTTTCTTTGCCGAGTACTCTAAGCTCTCTATCAAGATGCAGCTTATCTCGGATTTTGTAGAGAACTCATGATGCAATGCCCCCCATATTCTGTTGACTGCTCTTGCATGCCATGTCTTATCCTTAATGAATGAAACATTGATCAAGCGTGTCTTCGCAACCTCTTCCTCAAGCTCTTGACGAAGATCGCATGAGTTGCTGCTATCTTCACGATGAGACGATAGCCAGAAATCACCCAGGTTTCTAGGAAGGGCGAAATCAACGTTGGAGTCTTGGATCAAAAGTGGGCCTTCCGTTTGAAGCCCCAATTCTCGTTCCAAAGCATAGACACAGCACCAAAGGCGTCGCAGTAACTCGTCCTTGAAGACGGGCATGGTATCCATGTTTGAGCTGCGGTGGCATCCTATGCAATGTAGTTGCGAAATGGCAACAGAGAGAAGTCGTTTGGCTTGCTCGGTTGCATCCACGCAACACAAATACATGACCTATAAGACCCCAATGTCAGCTATCAAATCTTTGTGGTGTATAAGATGCTGATTGTCAAAGCCCGAGTAGAATCCATACCATTAGCACAATCGTTTGAGGAACCAAAATTGGGTCTGAACACTCTTGTTCAGAAGTTAAGAAGTCGGGTTGTATATGCACGGCAGCTGAATAAAGGCTCCAGCCACCGGCATAGGACCCCTTAGAACTCTTCGCATAGGATGTTTCACAAAATTTGCCCATAGCCAGACAAATGAATATTTGGCAAATTTGTGCCCGGTGCTGCTCGCTCTGAAAATTGAATGTGGGTGAAAACGGCGAGAGATTAGATATCTCTGCATACCGGGCGCTCAGCGTGGGCAGATGTAGAAATGGGTAGTGAGGGTGTATGTCTCTGCAAAAGCTCTCAAAACAGCTGTTCCAATCTGCTTGGTTGACAACAGGGGGTTCAAGATGAGGAGGTGAATCTGTATCAGAATCCGTTCCATTCTCATGCCTTGAAGTGCCAGGTGGTCCTTCCAACGAAAATGCCGATGGAGGTGACGAGGGATTATCTCCGGATCGGAACAAGGCTTCTTGGTCGAATTTCATGAGTGAACTTTTCCATAATGTGCCTGCATTGCCCTGGATTAAGTTTGAGTTTTTTTTATTGTCAACCTTTGCCTGGCACCTTCGTCCTTGAAGCAGGCAGGGCATACAAGGCGCATTTCCATCGCACTATAACAACGTTAAGTAATCTGACTTTATGTACAGCCTTGGTTTTAGAACAATTTACCTTCACCTTTCGACGAGCGCAGGTCTTACTAAAGAAGGTAAGTTATCAAAGTCAATCACCGCACTTTGCACTCTTCATCAGCTTACCATGCCTTGGATACTCTTTTTCTAAGATCCTTTCGCTTCTTCGTGTCGTTGTCGTGCTTATTCCTGACGGAGGTTCTATTACCAGTGGGACTGCCATTCCAAATCGAGCCGTCCTTCCCAGGTAGATGGGAATCGACACGGTGTTCGTCTTGACCTTCTGGTGGCGCGTTCATTGCTAGCGTGGGGTATGTATCTCTTCCACCCCAGATGAAAAGACGGATGAGCTGGAGCATAAGATGAACTCTTTGATAAGATGGTCAAGCATTCTCTCGTTATTAGATACATGTTATTGTAGATATGACTTCAAAGGCGACCTGAGTATTGTGATGCGTACTTCCGGATAGAGTGGCAAAGAGTGCCACACTACGCGACATGCGGGTCATTCCGCCATTTCCAGGAATGCTACTCTTGACATGGAGGAAAGGGGCACAAAGAAACAAGGCAATCACGAAACCTTCTTGTCTCTTTTTTCGGTACAATAAACCTCTTGAAATTGAATTTGCTGTCGGATGAGGAATGGCGGTCGAACTTATGTTTGTCCACGTACATTGTAAGGGGCCTAGATGCTATCGACGGCTGTGATGTCACCCGTAGTACATCCATTAGCCTTCGCAATAGCCAAAGCCAGATCATGTACAAATTTAGCTTGGTCTACAGACCCCCAATGTCGGATGAGACCTTTGGTATGCCACAGGGCTTGCAATGGGGCATTTGAGCAAATGATCGCTGCCACATTACACATTTGGGTCTCAATGGGATTCAAAATTGAATCTTCGCTGATCCAGTGCTCGTAGATGGTTTCAGGATTGAGCAAATCTGTTAGTGTGCGGACTATCAGCTCAATCTAAGGAATTGACAAAGAAGACAACCATGCATTTGTCGTTAAGGGAAAATCTTACAAAGGTCAGGCTGGTACTTGAACAACTTCCCTCTCATCCCTTGAGCTGCGGGTTCAGTCCACAGGGTGTCAAAACACTGCTTCGTGAGTTCTTTACGTTGAAGATCCGCGTCAGGGTGGTTCAACGAGGACCATCTAGGCCAGGGTCTCCCCGTTAGCAAAGCTGGTGCAATATGAGATATCGTTGCACACGGTTTGTATATACCGAGGGCCTGAAGCGTCAATCCTATCATCTGGCACGATCGCAAACAGTGGCAGCAGTGCCTGCAGCGACCGTGGCACGCCGTAAAGGATGCTAGTTCTGAGAATGGCTTCTTTCAACCATTTCTTTCTCTTCATCGATGAGCGTACCCTCAGTTAGTATTTGGTACAATTCCGGAACTTGAGATCCAGCGCTACACGCAGTCAGAGCCACGGTCTGCGACGAGAGTTGTCAGCCACAGTGACCAGTGGGGGGTGAGAGGACTTGAGTACCGCAGGTAGATACCACCTGCTCTTCAGTTCAGGATTGGAATCGGCACACAAACGAAAATCCGCCAGGTATTTGAGGTTGCTCATTTTGCTTGAAAGTAGTTCGAAAATTGACGAAGAGATATGTTGGATAGGTGATAGAGAGGTCAAGAAGAGGAAGAGGAAGAAGTCTGAGCATTGTCCAGAGGTCCCCCACCCCCCGTCACCACTTCCGTTAGAACTTCGGAACACTTTGGTTCCCTCATTGGATGGTTCGGATGCCACCTAGCCCATTCGGATAAGTCATTGGCCTACCTTCTTACGAGGGGAGGGCCACAGAAACAAATTTCTCTTCTTTTTCCATTACTAGGCTTTATTCCCGTACTCAGCAGACCTCAACAGTCCTCCAGTGGTCATACTAGGCGCTGGGATTTTAGGTAAGCGCCTTCTGTAATCATCATCAGCGGTCAGAATTCCGACCTGACGTCGCTTCTGACATGTGTGAAGATCGCCTGCGTCTGGCTAGCTGGGGGCTACAATGTCAACCTGAGATATCTGGATGAAACTCAGATCACTGCCGCTCGGCAGCAATACATCGAAGAGCATGTGAGGCCCATGGCAGATGCACTTCAAACTTCTCACAGAGCACAAGGAAAAGTTTCCTTTTTCACTCAAGATTTTAAGCCAGGCAGTTGAAATCGCTTGGCTGGTCATCGAGTCGGTGCCGGAACGCTTGGAGCTCAAAAAGTTGGTTTTTGAAGAACTCAGCAAGTTGCAGCAACAGATTGCATTCTGGGTTCTAATTCGTCCTCTTTTAAATCGAGCCTCATGCTGGAAAATATGGATGCCACAATTAGACGTCGGTGTCTGAACGTTCATTACACGATGCCTCCCGAAATCAAAGCGGTTGAACTGATGACCAGCACCTACACGGATGACACCGTGTTCGCCACTCTTCTTGACAAACACGCAGATATCGGTTTGACGAGTCCATAGTTTGTATCTTTCCTTGATTGCCTTCCAACGTATAATCTAAAAAGAGAAAGATCATTCTTGGTCATCTTTGGGCTGCGGTCAAGCGAGACGCACTATGTGTCCTGAGTGAGAATTTTTGCTACTCCCCAGGACGTAGATTCGGTTGGGTTCGTCTATCTGGTCACCCCCGCGTTTGTACCTTTGCTGGACAAAATCAACTAACTTTTTGATCAAAGCTCGAGATGTTCCAAGGCAATGAAAGGGGCCCTTGCGAGATGATGGATGCAGTCGGTTTGGATACCGTGAAGTTATTTTAGGGATTGGATCAAAATCTTAGAAATTCTTAATTGATTGAAGCCAGTAGATACAAAAGATTATGTATTTTAAGACTCATGCAGTTTCTGGACTATTTAAGGGATTTGACCCAGCTCTTTGAATCTGGTAAAGGCATCCGTGAATGAATCAAAGGAATCCACATGGCCGGTCCAGCCAAACTTACGTGCCTTGTTCATGCTTAGCGGTGCGCTCCATGTGCGCTGGAAGACCCAGTCCTGAAATGCCCAAGTTCCCGCATCGAAAGTGGACTTGCTCTCAGGGGATCCGAGTCTATCGCAAAGTTTGTTCCAGACCTCCCGCTTGTCTCTCGCCCAGTCTTCGAGGTTCACATCTAGATGAGTCTCATTCTCCTTGAAGCTCGTCTTCTTGAATACCTGGTCGGAAGATGCCTTGGCCCCGAACCACTCAGCCAGACGAGGCCACATATACCTCCAGCTGAAGAAGTCGCAGTTGGTGATGTTGAACGCCTCGTTGGCACAGTTCTGGTGAGTCGAGGCATAAATGGACAAGTCGGCGATAAGTCGGGCGTCCGAGATATCGTCGGTACCATTGAAGTATGCAGAGTTTGTGGGCATCGGTGCATCAGTTTCCAGCTCCTTATTGACCATGAAGTAAAGTGCGATAGTCAAAGCCTCGTTCATGCCATTGGGCTTGCTGGTGTAGCCTATGATTGCTTCGGGGCGAATTACATTCCAAGTCCAGTTCGAACCACACTGTTGCTCGGCGAGGAAATCTTCCTGGTAGTAATAGAAGTTTTCTTCGGCAGAGACAAGACGAGGATGACCTTCGTGCGCTGGCCATGGCACGGGTCGCTGATGCACATTGTAGTACTTTCCTCCGGTTTGGAGAGTGCAGTTCTGTAGGCCCTTGGACACAGAAATCAATGTGCTGAGAAAGTTTTCGAACAGAGAACGATTGGCCTTGTTGAGTTCCACAAAGTCATCCTTATGGACGTAGGAGGAGAAGTACGCGTGGGTGACTTCTGCGCACTGCACACCCATCTGCTCTGCTAGCTTTTCGGGCGGGTTGGAAAAATCGAGAGCGATGAACTCGACTCGAGGATCCGAGACAGTCGTCTTTAGAGGAGAGCGGGAGGTGATAATGATACGCGACCATTCGGACGCGGTAGTGTGCTTCGCGAGGTGCTCGAGAATCGCAGAACCGGTGATACCATTGGCACCTGTGATGAGGGCAACTTTCGACATAATGGATGGATGATGGGATAGTGAAGTAGAGACGAAAGCAACCAGGTTTGATCTTACCCTCTGGGGCCGTTCACATCTTTAATAACTAAGTGCTCCCTATAGACATCTTCACGAAAAGGGGGCGAATTCTCCCCCGCAACCCCGGATAGCCACCCAAGGTTGGCTAACGGCTAACGTGGCACTGAAGGTTTTGGCAAAACCTTCCCCCAGATGTTTGACCCCGGGGTGTGTTTGCGGGGTTGCGTAGGCGGTGGCCAGACACATGACGGGGCTACCTGGGCTGGGACGGGTTTCTCGCAACCGGTGTATGACCGAAATCCACCTTTCAGATATTGGGACCGGCTGACTATTCAATGCTACCTGTAAATAAATAGATTCCTTCATATACAACGATTGTATTGATAGCGCCCTTTTTAGCCATTTTTACCGTGGTGTCAGAGGTCAAGTGAAAGATATATATGATGTGAGGTTCGTAAGGATGGTAAAGAGATTAGAGAGAACTATAATGTAAAGGAATAACACAAAGTAAACATAAACATTGTGACATTTTTATGCAGATTTGAAGAGCAATGATTAACACAAATTTGAAAGCAGAAAGAAGCTGTTCTTATGTCCCTTTTCGAATACTCAGAAGCCTAATACCTTCTCAAGAACGGAGCGAAGCTGGCCCTCGGCGTTCTCACTGCGGCGAGGATAACGCCAGGCAACGAAATGATCAGGTCTCACTAACACGGCACCGTCCTCTTCTACACCGCGAACCCGAGCCCACTCTCGATAACAATCCATGTAATCACCACCGAATCCAATCTTATAACCAACGATGTCAATTCCCCAGGACGAGGCGGCCAAGGCTTGAGCAGCGGAGATCCAAGAGTCTCCACCAACGCCCGTGAACAATGTGAATCGGCCTTGTCCCGCTAGGTCAAGCGTAGATTTTCGAGGGCTCTGGCCGTCTTTGGCAAGCCAAACATGGGGGAGATGATATCCAGGATATGTAGAAATATGCAACTCCTTGATTGGATCGAGACGGCCAAAGTCAGGGGCTGAATCACTGGACTCTGCAACCACGCCGGGTGAATCGAGGTAGGTCTGGTTCATCTGGATTCCCAGCGCTTGAACTTCTGCGTCAATTGCCTCAAGTGCATTCGACCAGTCTTCGCGCTTTTGGCGTCCAGAACTGCTATCTTCGGCAAGTAGTGCTGTGGCTTTTTGTCGATCTTCAGTTGACAATCCGATGATTAACCACAGAGCTCGATGGGCTTCCATGCCGGTGTTTGCTCGACGAACAATGGCGTCACCAACGGGCTTCCTCTCAATACTCAGAGAGTCCAACAGAGCAGGCTTGGCGACTCCTTTGAGAACATACGCTAGCTTCCAAGCGATGTTGAATGCATCGGACAGACAAGTGTTGCTCCCCAGACCATTGATGGGGGGATGGCGATGAACCGCATCTCCAATGCATAGGATACGGTCTTTCTGCCAATAGTCGGCGACCTGATCGTTGATTGTCCATTCAAACGTTGAAAGAACTTTGATTGGGACCTGATTGTTGCCGATCATTTGATGCAGACGTTTGATAATATCTTCTTCAGTCGGCGCAAATCGCTCGCCGTCCTTCGCGGCCGGGTGCATCGAGACAACCCACTCGGTCCAAGGACGTACCATTCGAAAGTTGCCTACGGCAGACCAGTCCGGCGCTTCGGTATTGAGAACCCAGTTGAGACTTCCCGGACGTTGAGCGATGTATTTGGTGAGGTCGGCCTGAATGTGCACGTTGAACGCCGTGTTGATCTGTCTTCCTGAGATTGGAATCCCAAGGGCGTTCACGACGCCACTTCGCGCTCCATCTCCACCGATCAAGTAGGACGAGCGCACAGTGTAGGTTTCCTCTGTGTTCCGGTCTCGCAGAACGGTGGAAACACCAGACTCATCTTGGGTAACGCTGACGAACTCTGTAGAGAAGCGGAATTCAGCACCCAGCTTCTTGGCTTCTTCAACCAGAATGGGCTCCAAATGAGACTGTGGAAGGTCACTCATGTTACAAGGGCTGGCAAGTTCATACTCGCCCTTCTGCTTAGGCTTGTTTCCCCAAGCCCAAAGGCGTCCGTATTCTTGGCCCGTCAGTTTCTCCAAGAAAGAGGAATGCGCCATATCTAAAACGTCTTATCAATATTTCGTGGTACAGTTAACATATTGGGGAGGCGACTCACGTTCCATGGAGCTTGCGGTTTCGTAGCACTGGTCTTCAATGCCCGCATCCCGAAGGACCTCCATCGCACGCTGATTGAAGATGTGGGCGCGAGGTGTGTTGGCAGTTCCTCGATGACGAGAAATCACAATGGATTTGATCCCCAGGCGACCAAGATGAAGGGCAGCCGTAGCGCCTGATGGGCCTGTGCCAATAATAAGAACTGGAACATCCATTGTGATATATGCAGAGGTCAAGCAGTGTCGATTTTGGAGTTTCGCGAACGAGGTCTGAACTTTTACGATTGTGACCGTTCAGAATTTTTTTTTCCTTTGCAGAGAGGAGGATATCACGTTTCCCTGAATATCGGATTCATATGGTCCATATGGCTCAAATATTATGCCCTTGCAAGTCTGCATCTTCGGTACAACATACTTTGGAACCGGCAACCTTAGGTGGATCAAAGGGGGAAATGCCACTTTATCCGGTTAAGGCAGCTGGCGGTGGGCTGGGGTAGGCTGTGGGGGACGATCGTGACGTGACATCAGTGGTTTGCCGGGATTGAGAACATGGATTTCATGAGACTCCTGTGATTATAAATGCCTAGTCTCTGTGAGGACATCTGCTCTGGCTCACTCGAATGCTACAGCAGTCGCCAACATGGTCCTGTCACAACTTCCCAACTTGGCCCAATATGCCCTACATTCGCTGCAAAACCAGCCCTTACAATGGACTGCTGGACTGCTGGGCGTTTACATCCTCCAAACTGTGAGATTTCATTACTGGACTTTGCCTGTACCTTGCTTTGTCTAACCTTTACCTAGTTTATCTATGCGTTCCTGTTCTCTCCTGTGAAGCATGTCCCTGGTCCCTGGTGGGCTCGCGTATCCAAAATTCCTCTGATGTATGCCACTTGGCAGCGACGTCGGTCAAGATACGCTTCCGATATACTCCGTAAATATGGTCGGCTTGTGGTCATTGCCCCGGACCAGGTTCATACGACCGATGAGACCGCAATGAAAGCCATCTATTCCCGATCGTCCATCAAGACACGCTTCTATGCGGGCATGGGATCGTGGAAAGGAGTTAAGTCTACACTTGGTTTTGTAGACTACAGCAGCGCTGCACCGACCCGAAATAACCTTATTCAATGTTTCCAAAACCGCAACCTTGACGCGCTCGTTGACTCAATGGCATTCCACATCACGGAGTTCTGCAATATGCTGAAGCCCAAAGTCTCCAACAAGGAGACCGTTGATGGAGTCGTGGTCTTTCGCCTTCTGGCTCTGGATATTGTCACAGATATTCTTTGGGGCGAAAAGAACACACTTTGCTCCAAGCCCGCTGGCCAGATGCCCGTGTTTCTCCGTCGCTTCCACGCTTTCAGCTCCTGGAACGCCCTGAAAAGTTTTATTCCCGGCCTGGACACATACATTCGTTTCTTCGGGTCCTCGAACATGCGTCAATTACGGTCAGACTGCAATGACATGGATATCACGGCACAGGAGGCCCTTGATCGTTGGAATACTCGGCCCGACAACCGCCACCAGAAGGATGTCTTGAGTATGTTGCAAGCAATGAATGACTCCGAAGATCCCAGGAAGCGAATTTCGAATGATCACATTCCAGCCTACATGGTTGAAATGCTTGCGGCGGGTAGTTCTACTACTTCTCACACGGCTGCCTTTGCTTGTGACCAACTTGCTCGGCACCCGGAGGCGCTCAAAGCACTGCAAAAGGAGCTTATTCAAACATTCCCAGATAAAGAAAACATTGATGAGCGCCAGATGCTCACGCTTGGCTTCTTGGAAGGCGTCATTTACGAGACAATGCGACTTTATCCCATGATTCCGGGTCCACTGGAGCGACACCTTGGTGAATGGATTGAAGTCGATGGGAAGAAGGTCGCTCCGGGAGTCATTGCCTCCACTGCAGCATATGATCAAGGCCGCCTTTCAGAAGTCTACCCGAAGCCCGAGAAATGGAAACCCGACCGCTGGCTTAATGCTACTGACCGGATGAAGCTGAATTGGATTCCTTTTGGTCATGGCTGCCGATCTTGCCCCGGATCCAATCTTGCTATTACCGAGCTGAAGTATATCATTGGAACTCTTCTCCGGCGGTTCACCGTGCGGCTTCCTGAGGATTATCTCAATGAACCTTTGGATCTTGCGGATGTCTTTGCGGCAGGCTCAAAAACGGGCCATTGCTGGCTCCATTTTGAGGAAATGGAGGTGTGAGAATGGTTTCGATCAAGGCGACGCTGAAAGTTGGTTAGCTCTTTCGCAGAATCGAAAACAACTATGTATGCAATCTACGTCAAATGGAATTTGTTGTTTTAAGAAAATAATCATCTTTAAAAGTTACTACCAGGAATGGACCCTGGAAATGTAAATATTTTGGTAGGTATTACAGAGCCATTGGTCACAGATAGAACTTTGAAAAAAAAAAAAAAAAAACTAAGGGAAAACGGGAAGATAATTTTAGAAACGAGGAGCTCCACATCCAACACATGTTCACCACGGATGCAGCATATCGGACATCGCGCCATTGGTTCATGGAGTATGGCATCATGAGACTACTGAAATCTAAGAACAAGGGAGGGATGTGCTCGAAGCCTCGAAGTAAGAGAGGGTTCCCATTTGGCCGCAAAAGCTGAACACTAGGGTTCAGGCTGTAACATGTATCTTCTTAATGGTTTGCATGGAAGAAAGAAGGACTTTGGTTCTATATACAAAACTTGATTTCGAAATTATCCAATAGACTTCTGTACAGGGTCTATTCCTCGAACTTCATAATGTTTCGAAGAGTGCCAATATTCTCTATTTCAACACTCACCTCATCGCCATCCTTGAGGAAGTTGGGTGGCTTCATGAACAGCCCAACTCCACCTGGCGTCCCAGTCATAATCAAAGAACCCTTCTGCAGAGTTTGACCTTGACTGCAGAATGCGACGAGCTTGCGGACTCCGAAGCACAGGTCCGAAGTGTGACTATCCTGACGAACCTCGCCATTGACCAAGGTCCGAAGAGAAAGGTTATTGGCTTCATTGAGCTGATCTTGCCGAACCAAGCAGGGGCCAAGGGGAGCGTATTTGTCAAAAGACTTGCTGAAACCCCACTGAGGAACAGGGCCGGCTTTGCCGGCTTCGCGTTGCCAATCACGAGCGGAAACGTCATTGCCCGCGGTGTAGGCTGCAACATAGTCCAAAGCGTCGGCCTCGGAAATGTTCTTGCCGTCACGACCGATGACAATCACAAGTTCACCCTCGTAATCACATTGTTCTTGTGCAATCGTGGGAATGGGAACCGGGCTGTCGTGGTCCGCCACAGCTGGGCCTGGCTTGGTAAAGATGGTAGGACAAGTGGGCAGAGGTCTACCAGTCTCGAGGACTAGAGTCTGTGAGTACTAAGTCTTTCTCTGTAAAAATTGCAGATCCACTTACTATGTGTTTTGTAGTTAAGACCTATGCACCGGATAATGGGAACGTCCTTTGGCGCCAGGGGTCCGTAAAGACAAAACACGCCTTCGGTCACGTCTGTGGTCTGTAGGGAGAAAGGATCACTGCCCGAAAGCTGCTTGACCTGCAACTTCCCCTCGTTGGCCAGTTGGCCCAGATCGGCATTAGGGCTCGCGACCGGCTCGCCATATTTGACAGGGCCGTCCGCGCTCGAGCTGTAGCGAACAAGACGAGTCCAGGGAATGTTGATAGAAGACATATTGACCAATGTTCTTTTTGCAAGAGTGCGAGATTGCAAAAAATAGATAGACACGCTTCTCTGCACTCTGCCGTGCGTGGGTGGCTTGATTTGTACCCCCTTGTAAGCCACATCATCCGGCTCACAACACCGCGCCACCTGGTGCACCACCTGCAGGTGGTGCACCACCTTACCCGGGCGATCGTCATTGATCGCCATCCATGCACGGGGATATAATTAAACCTGAGATCAGATAAATGTGGTTTGTCTGTAGATTTCATCAACATATTTCAAGTGTCACGACAAACAATTTACACAAAGAAATCATTTCCTCAGCAGCCATGTCCAACCCCTCGGACTCGCGAATTCAACTCCTCAAGACCGCCTTTGTGGTTTACAACCACGCGGACCTTGACAAGGCAAGAGAGTTCCTCGTTGACTTTGGTCTTCAAGTGGCCTTTGAGAGACCCGGAGAAGAGATCTATTTCAAAGGTTATGGTACCGAGCCATACGTTTATGTGGCTCGCAAGGCCGACAAGTCCAGCTTTGGCGGCGCGGCATACGTGGTTGACTCGCCCGCCGAGCTTGAGAAAGCGCAAAAGGCTCCTGGTGCAAGCGCTGTTGCCCAGCTGGAAGAACGTGCTGGTGGTGGTCAGCAGGTTACACTGACAGATCCATTTGGTCATAAGGTTCATCTCATCTCCGGATGGGAGGAGAAGGAAAAGGAACCGATGGAGCTGGAGAGGTTGGTGGTCAACTACGAGGATGAAAAGCCCCGGAAGGGCCGCTTCCAGCGATTCAAGCCTGGCCCTGCACCTGTCCATCGCTGGGGTCACTATGGAGTTACTTATCCAGAAGGCGAATACCAAACAATATATGATTGGTACACGCAGACTTTGAGCCTAGCAACTTCTGACATTGTCTACAAGGGCGACAATCCAATTACGTGTTTCTTCCACATTGATCGAGGTCTAGAGTATGCCGATCACCACGCATTCTTCTTCAAGAAGGCCAAGCCGGCAGAGCCTCTTACTGTCGCTCATGCCGCATTTGAGGTTCATGACTTCGACCTTCAGCAGTTGGGGCACGACTATCTCACTTCCAAGGGTCATAAAATATGTTGGGGAGTTGGACGAGTAGGTTTCCCCTCAATACATGTTAAGAACGTGAAGCTGATTATTTCCAGCATGTCCTCGGCAGCCAAGTGTTTGATTATTGGTTTGATCCCAGCTCCTTCGTGGTTGTATGTACAATTCTTCCCTGAGCCACGATGTACGCTAACTTAGGCAGGAACATTACGCCGATGGTGATCTTGTGAATCGGGATACACCAATCGCCCATGTTCAGGCTGGACCTCAAGCATTGTCCGTATGGGGACCCCCCGTACCAGAGGTATTTTGAGGAGGTCCGACAGGGTGGATTACTTACGAAACAATTTCCCGTTACTCACGCTAGTCCAAGTTTATCAATGAAGAATTTTGAAATTTGACTCTTGTTTGCTTTGACAAAAAAAAGAAATTGAAAGGAAACGAAAGGGAAAACGTCACATTTGTTGTAATCTACAAGGTTAACAGTCGCACAGGGAAGAGAAGAACGAAGGGATGGGTCTACAATCGCAATAATGGCTTGATAGACGACAGGGGTGAATCAATCCGTGATAGAAAGGTTAACTATTTGCTGAACGATTTCATTTCAAGGCCCACTATTGAGCTATTTGCTCTCTATCACCACTGTGGAGATTTATGTAAATGAATCCAACCCAAGAAGCACACTGGTATATCAGACTGGCATTTCTTTCGCGGTGATATTTCATGTCGAAATAATGAAAATGGAGAAGGACATAACTTGCCAACAGCGAGTCTATAACGAAGGGACAAGAAAGGTCGACGTTCTAGACCTTATGTCAAAGCTGTCCATCGATGTCCTGACCAAGTCCCTCTTCAAGAAAATCTACGGGGGCCTAGATAAGCACTTAAGCGCTCCTAAACCGACGTCAGGCGCAACGACAATCGGAAAGGGATATAAACTTTCCGCAACGCCCTTCGTTCTAACAATTGTTGCCTTCAGCCAGTTCTCTCTCCTCCCAAACTAGCTCTTCACTATAGTCTTCTCCCTCCTGGTAGGTCCCACTTTGTCTAAGCCCGCAGTCGCGGCGTCGTTAAATCGTATCTCTGAATATACGACTAGGATTATAGACCAGGGTGCCATCACCGACGCATCTTCTGAGCGATTTAATAGAGATACATATCAATTTCGACTCCTCTCCGCAGGCATATCATATTCAGATACTCTCATTCAATGCAAGGCCGCCATGTTCACAGGCGCAGACTCGACCGCGGTCATGCTTTCAACTATTCTCTTTCATCTCATCCAACATCCAGACGTGCTTCAGAGGCTGAAAGTCGAAACCAACCAACATCCGCTTAATGTTCGTGACCAAGTATTTCCATATATGCGGGCCGTCATTCGAGAGGGTCTTCGACTAGGGATAGCAAATCCAGCACGCTTAACCCGGACTATACCCCCAGAGGGCACAGGGCTCACCGTCAGTGGAATATATCTGCCACCGGGTACGATCTTGGATGCAGCTGCATATGTGTTCCACCATAATCCGGACATTTTCCCGGGCCCCTTTGAATTCCGTCCCGAGAGATGGATGTCGGGGAGTGGGAAAGGACAACAGGACGAACAAGCAAGGCGGATCATGGATAAAGCTAGCTTTCCTTTTGGACTCGGGTCGCGAGCATGCATTGGTCGAAACCTGGCAATGCAACAGCTATTTGCCACGGTAAGCGCTGTTGCGAAGAGTGGGGTACTGGAAGGAGCAACGACCTGCACCGAGAAGATCGAGCTGGTTGAATGGTTCAACGGCGAGATTAAAGGTTATCACCTTGATATACAGTGGCTGTGAAGCTGGAGGGGACACTTCTGTCAGCATCAAAGCCCCCTCTAGAACCACCAAGAAATCTAACAGACCGGATCTAACCCACGCCTCTCGTGGGAGACACTACTACATGTTTACTACTTAGAGAATCAGTAACCCCTTATAACCGTGCCAAGTGCCTAATACACCGGTTATTGGTGTGCCCCAGCAAACGCAAATTTCCCACCGAACGCAAAATGTAGAAATTGGGTATCTTTTATATGACTTATCCATACAAAAGGTACTTAGGTACCCCATAGACATAACATATATTTCCTCAGCCCTCGAACTAGTTAGGGAAGATATAAGTAGATATATATAGTATAAAGGAGGTCTATATTATTTAATCAAACTTTGACAAAGAATATTAAGTATACTAAAACAAAGATAGTATCTATATTTCTCCGCATAACCTTTTGACATAGTGTCATTTCTAAATTATTATTCTTCTTCTTCTATATTAGATAATAAGAATTACTAATAATATTAATTTATTAAGCCAGGCTTGTAATATCTATTCGTACACTTTATTTTACTTTAGCTAGTGCGAAGGCTGAGGAAATATACATGTATGTTATGTCTACGGGGTACCTAAGTACCTTTTGTATGGATAAGTCATATAAAAGATACCCAATTTCTACATTTTGCGTTCGGTGGGAAATTTGCGTTTGCTGGGGCGCACCAATAATCGGTGTATTGGGCGCTTAGCACAATTACTTCTAGTCGTACCTCTGTAGATAATTCTTTTCTTTCTCCAGCGCACAATACAGAGATTTTCCAGTCCACTTTATTGCTTCATGTATAGCCGTACTTGCTTCTCTCTAACAATATGTCTTATCAACGTGGGCAATTACGTCTACAACTAGTTGCATGATCATCGGCCCCCACACCCCCGAATTGGGGCATAGTTGGAGTCTATATAGTGTTGGATCATTCCAATTCTCTACATCTACAATCTACACACTGTCAGTAAAAAAAAAAAAAACAACAACAAGAACAACACTTGGCCCATACAATTCTATGCAATGTAAACACTCCAGTTAATATAACCGTGCAGGATCAACGGTGCGTAAACGTGCATACAGAAGTGGGAATCCGAATAGCCTCGCCCCTCTCCCACCGCCTTTCCACCCCCACCAAGGTCTCAGGAGACGCTTCGAGCTTTAGCCCTTTTTATTTTTCTTTATCGTTTCGGCTTTTGACTTTGTTTCTTCTTTTTTCTTCACTGTCCAATCCCCCCCCCCCCTTTACACGACATCACTTCCCCGAACTCCAATCCTTGGCTCTGTGTCCCCCCGCCTTTTAAATCTGTAAACAATGGCCGACCACCACGATGACGAGCTCGCTTCCACCACCACCGAGGGTTTCAAGGTCGGAGAGAAGAAGACCCTCGATGAGTACAACCAGCTCGGTACGTTGATTGAATTACAATTCATTGCCAATATCTACCCCTCAGTGATTTCCCAGCTAACTGTCTATTCTTTCCCCCGCAATAGACAAGGACGATGAAGCTATGAACCGCTGGAAGGCCTCTTTGGGTCTCAACTCCGGTGAACCCATCGCCGATCCTAATGACCCTCGCAAGTGCATTATCAAGTCCCTGGCTCTGCAAGTCGATGGACGTGAGGATGTTGTTATCGACCTGTCCTCCCCGGGCTCTGTTGACAGCCTGAAGGATAAGCCTTTCAAGATCAAGGAGGGCTCCAAGTTCCACATCAAGGTTACCTTCCAGGTCCACCATGAAGTTCTGAGTGGCCTCAAGTACTTGCAGGTCGTCAAGCGTAAGGGAATTCGTGTCAGCAAGGATGAGGAGATGTTGGGCAGCTACGCACCCAACACTACCTCCAAGGTTGACTACTCCAAGGAATGTGAGTATTTAAACCTGGCTTTTATTTCTTGATTTTTAAATATAGCTTTTACTGACTCTAATCCCTTCTAGTCAACGAGGAGGAGGCCCCGTCTGGCATGATCGCCCGTGGCCACTACAACGCCGTCTCGAAGTTCATTGATGATGACCAACACACTCACCTGCTGTTTGAGTGGTCCTTTGACATTGCCAAGGACTGGTAAACTTGAGTTGAGAGCGCTATCTCGTTAAGTTATTAAGCGGCCGTTTGTTTTCAAAGCGTGATGAGTTTCTTTCTTTGACAAAACTGTTAGAGATGCGTCCCACTGGGCTGATGCTTTGGATCCCAGTTTTATTGTTTATGCGTCATGCCGAGTCTCAATTATTGGTGAATGGTATTTTCATTTCAGATGCCAAGTAGCACATCTAGCTGTTGGTGAATGCACAGCTTTATCCGAACTCCTGTCTAGTGCGGGGGGTAAAAAAAAAAGGAAATTGAAATACATGAACATTAACATCAAACAAAACATTAACAGTAACCAATGGGTATCATGAGAAGATGCAGAGATTCACAAGAAGTAGTCGACCATTGGACTAGAGCCATCCTTGATCTGCTGCTGCTGCTGACCCAGCTGTTCAAGGCGGTGGGCATCATTTTCGGGTGCAGCGTCAAAAATATTGAAGAAGCGCTCGCCAGAGTCGCTCACTTCGAGCACACTAGCCAAGTTTCCACAGCGGTAGCAGTAGTTGGGTGCACTCCAGACCGTGCTCAGGCGGTCATCGTAAAGAACCTGGTAGCCTTCTTGGCAAAGTTGGTGTGCGCGTAGGATATGGGACATGCTGTTCACCTCTAGGAACTTCCGCACAACCTGTGCTCCAAAAGTATATCCAGCACCACGGGGTGAAAGTGAGAACTCATCGCGTTCTGTATCGGGGTCGGACCAGACCAAATCGGCCATGGGGCCTTCGTGTGGGATCTCGCGGAAACGGTCGATAATCTTGATTTGGTCAATAGAATGGATGGAAGGTGACAGGCCGCCATGTACACAGAAGATCTCATCATTAATGACAACACTCAGTGTCAAAAAGTCGAACATGTCGGTGAAGTAATGCCAGACATTGGCATTGCCGTATTTGCGGGCACACTCGGTGTAGAAGCCGTATGACTGGGTGACGCCGCGAGACTCGTGGTTGCCGCGGATGAGGTGGACTCGTTGGGGGTATCGCAATTTAAGACACACCAGAAGTGAGATGGTCTCCACGCTAAAAAGGCCGCGGTCGACATAATCGCCTGTCGATTCTCTTATCAGCAACACTTCACAACAAAAGCGAGCAACAATATGTTCAAAGCCGAGGGCTGCTTTCATCCTCGAACAGAGCGTTCTCCGGGTGTGACTAACCGAGGAATAGGTAATTGGTATCCGGACAGAAGCCGCCGATCTTGAAGATCTCGATCATATCAAAAAATTGGCCGTGAATATCGCCGACCACAGTGACCGGAGCAGCAATATGTACCACATTGCTTTCCTTCATCAAAAGTTCCTTCGCTTTGAGGCAGATCGCCTCGATCACCGAGTCTGCGAGCAGCTCTTTTCGGTAGAGCCGGGCGATGCACTCATCGAGATCGATATTCGCTATGAAGTGACAGGTTAGCATAACCACAGACATAACCATATCCTGGAATCAAAAAAAACTATGCACATACTCGGTAGACCAGGCATTGTGGTGGGATGCAGATACAGTGACTTCAAGACAAATGAGCGACAACGACTCCTCCTGGAGATGGTACTTCTTAATAAATGCTGGAGAGCTCCCTGTACTTGGTTCGTGGGTCAAAATAGACGAGTGTAGAGAGCTAAAGGAAAGTAATATTCGAGAGGACGAAGGACGGAGGACGAGGTCGAGGTGAAAGGTTAAAAAGACGACAATAAAAGAGATGGGTGCGTCAATTTAGCAGCAAGCATCCTGAGTGCAGCCAATCCTCGTTTCAAGTGCGGAGGGAAGGCTCTGAAATTAAAGATCGAGGCGACATCAGAGCCGAATTGCGGGATGAGCTCAGGCACATGAGCGCGGTTATACCCACACCGCTTTTGTGCCTGGACGCCTGAATTATAAGGCCACATTTGACCAACTGGCCAACTACCAGAACGACATAGGACCTTTCTCAGCCTCGGCCAGCAACTTGCGGTCTACCAGCGATTGAACTCAACACCTGGTAAGTTGATTGGTCATAGCTAGTAATTTTACACTATCTAGTTCAACGCGTGACTAGGATGACGAACATATCAACGAGCAAGATAACCACTTGGGCCAAAATCCTTTACAGACTTTCCTGGGTTGACTGTCCCCAATTCGGGGCACCTTTATAATATAATTTTGGCGCCTAAGTTATAGTATTCAGAGAATTCAGTGTAGCAACATCGCGCACCTGCTTCCGTTGAGAATCTTTGATTTTCGATATCTAATTAAAGGAGATATTTCTCTGCTGAAACCTATTTTTACTATGCGAACACAGACTTACACGTTCACCACAACGAAGTGTTCATGTCTGGAAGGATATATATATATATACATTCTCAAGTAATCGTGGAAGATACCTGGGCATGTACCTATGGAGGCACATGCGTTTTTAGGGTTTTTGGGCGGAGCTCGGGAAGTGCCCCACACAGATCCCAAATGGGATTAGCCCGGTTTTCACAAAAGCATAAATCTTGGCAGCACTAACCATGAGCAAAATACGTAGATCGCTGGGGTGGGAAATTTGTAGCCAGACCTTCGGTACTCTCGAACAACACAAACCCCGGGCTATTGCGATGTAAGGTTTTTCCTGCCTGTGCCGAGTATCAGGCCTGAGCGTTATCATTCAAGAGTCCATACATAGTTCTCCGGTCTGATTGATAGAACCGAATTGCATTACATTTCCTAAAAATCTCAAATATCTACCTTGACTTTGTCCCACCGCGAAGTGGCAACCCTACCATCCTTGATCACAGCCAGAAGGTGGTCCTCCACTCGGTCCAGAATGGTAATATCCTCCAGCGGGTTTTCCTTCAAGATCAAAAGATCAGCTACAAATCCTTCATGAACCTGACCCAACCTATCTTCCTGCATAACAAGACGAGCAGCATTGACAGTAGCACTGCGCAGAATCTGCAATGGAGTCAAAACCGAACTGCGCACCGAGAACTCCTTGCTCTGAGCAAAATGCATCGGACCAAGAAGATCGGTCCCAAAGCAGACAGTCACACCCGCATCGACAGCTATCTTCATAGACTTCAATCCCTTGTCAAGAACCTCCTCGTTCTTAGCAGCGCCATCACCAGACAAGAAATTCATCTGCTTAGACATGACATGCGTAATGAGCGTCGGAGTCAAGAAAACATCCATCTCAGCCATCATCTCTGCCGTCTCAAGATCAATAAGGTTTCCATGCTCGATACCGCGCACCCCAAGCTTGATAGCCTGTTGAATCGCTTGCGGCGTGTAGCTATGACTCGTAACATATGTGCCCGCGTTCCGTACAACAGTGACAATAGCCTTAATCTCCTCATCCGAGAACTGCACATGTTCAATACGATCTGTGGGGCTGGCAATACCACCGCCGCCCATGATCTTGATAAAGTCCGCTCCCTGGCGCAACTCCTCGCACGCATACTTGTAGCACTCCGCTGGGCTGTCGACAATCCTGCTGATTCCGGAGATAGAGCCACCACAGCAGAGCTGGGTATCGTGGGACCCGCGCAAGTCACCGTGTCCACCGGTTTGGGAGAGTGCGTGTCCAGCGATGAAGAGACGAGGGCCTGGGATCACACCGTCCTCGACGGCTTCTTTGATTGCGAGACTTGCACCGCCACAGTCCCGGATTGAAGTGAAGCCGCGGTCTAGCATGGATTTGAGCACGTATGGCTGTCGCAGGAGACTGACTCGCTCGCTTATGTCTTTGTAGGCTTGTAGATTGGCCTCGCCGGGAGCTACTGCGACGTGGACATGACAATCTATCAGGCCTGGGCACAGGTATTTCCCGCTCAGGTCAATTACATTTTCTTCGGGCAGATCATCTGTGGCGGTAGTTGAGCTGGCTGTGACGATTTGAGTAATCTTGCCTTCTGAAATGCGGATTGTAGCATTCTGGATCAGCCTTCCCTCAGTTGGATCAACAATGGTGGCGTTCACAAAGACCAAAGTTCTTTGAGGGTTGAGCTTCCAGGGTTTGATAGCTCGGGAGATGTCCATGTTTGAAGTATACTCCTTGTCGATTTTCTTTGGGGAATGTTGTATGAAAACAATGCATATCTGACTAGGCAACCAGATCTCTCAGGTAGGTATGGTAGCACTGCAGGAATACGTAATGATAGAACCTATCTCAGCTTTTAACTGGCAGTCCGGGGAGTCCGGGGAGACCAGACCTTTATATAGAACCCACGTTCCGCCTTGGCTGTTTTGATCTCAGCCGGCTTGCGCTAAATTCGTTGGATTCTTTGTTGGCGGCCCACCCGCGTTGGAGTTGACTGATATAGCCAGTTAAAAGCAACAAAGGCGAGGGACAACATGAAGTGATTTGCTCCTTTGGTAATAAATCTCACTAGCCGCTGCTTCGAATTGTGATGATTCTCCCCGTGTTGTTGACAGAAGATCCTTTGCCCAGACACATGGGCAGTGAGCATGTCTGAGTAGGCAGACAACAACCCTTTAAGTGACTATACCATGAACTGAAATTACTATAAAAGATTATTCAAATTTAATATTTCCCTTATTTTCAGTATACCCAAAAGGTTGTCCAAACAAGCCAGCATCTATACATGTGGCCATCATTCAAACAAGTTAACGAAGCAGCTGCTGTGCTTCTTTATGAACAGCTTCTGTTTCAGAATCAGTCTCTTCTTCAGACTCATCATCCTCCTCCTCTGAGCCAGACTCTTCTTCCGAGTCCGTCTCCTCTTCTTCTGAATCAGTTTCGCCTTCCTCGGAGTCCGTTTCAGACTCTGTCTCGGTTTCCTCCTCCTCCTCTTGTAGCCACTGATCAAGAGTCTTCTTCCCAGCCGGGTCTAAAGGCATAGCTGGACCGTTTCGGCCCCGACTTGGAATAGAGGTGGGTTTGTGTTCACGAAGTGCTTTATCAAGGCGGTCACCTGCCGTCATGGAGGTGGTATTGCTAGATGTGTCTGTTTTCATATCTTCGGTGCGAAGGCTGGGGTCGGGTTCCTGGCCTGGCTCAACCCAGTCTGGGAGGTTCATGTAGCCTCGAAGTCCGTGGTAACCAGCGTCGGGGCCGACGACGAGAGTGGCAGAGCCGATGAGCAGGTCCTTGCGCGTCTCGGATGGGCTGGGGGCATGGGGTACTGGCTTTGGTGCCAGGAGGAGGAGGTTGGCAAGTTGGGTGGAAGAGGGCGTTTCCAAAAGGCTCTTGTAGAGACGTGCCCGGTCACGTAGGTCGTAAGAGGTGTCATAGCGTGCGAGAAGGAGGAGATACCTCCATAATAGGGTAATACGGTCTTCAGTTGCCTCTTCTGTTTCCTTCGTTTCAGCACCGTCATTTTCTTGGCGACTCTCCTCTCCCTCTTCAGTTCGCTCGGCATCTTGGGATTCATCGTTCCCATTGTCATTCCATTCGTTGTGGAACTCTTGCTGGGATTTGGCGGGAACTTCAGGGAATGGCTGCGATGCAATTTGTTCCGGCTGTTCCTTTGGTGGATTCTGCAAAAGATGGTGTAAATACACCTTAGCACCAAGGAGAACAATCTGCTGTTTGACAATTTCCATCTCATCTGCGAATCCTTTCATCAATACGCGGAGAACATCAGGCGCGATATTGTTCTCTGGATCAATTCCAGCGAACTCGCCAACCAGCCAAATAATGGTGGCTCGTGCGTCTGGGTGCGTTGTTGAGCCGAGGTGCTTGACAAGCTGGAGAACAGTCTTTTTATGCGAGGCTGGATCTTGTTGGATCAAGTGACGGATGACAGTTAGTGACTCTGACACAAGGTTGCCGTCTGGACTAGATATTTGGCCGAGAAGGATCCGTAGGCACATGCTTGCGGTACTTGTGTCCGCTTGCGCGCAACGCCCAATGGCTCGTACACTCTCTCGTACCAGCTCAGGATCTGTGCCTTTCGAGAAGTGCTCTAGTTCGCTGATTATGACTCCCTTCCAGTGCTTTCCACAATGCGGGAACAGGATGGTTAGCACCTCCAGCTTGAGACGCCATATATGCGGCGGGTCGTTGGCGTGGACAAGGAAATGGGCCGTGTATTTCGCGAAAGGCTTGGGAACCCTTAGAGCAACGGCAACAATGTTGTATAGGGCGATGAGTTGCATGTCCTCTGGGGTTCGTAAAAGAGCCACAAGGGGACCAACTGCTGTCGCAATATATTCTGATGGAGCAAGGTAAAGGAAGCAACGGACAACGCTGACAATGACGGCGGAGTTTCGGCTCTGCAGTAGAACCTTGCAAGCTCGGAGTAGAAGCTCAAGATCAGGATCCATTACCGGAACTTCGTACTCCTCAACATCATTCCGGTTATCCTGTTGCTGCTTTTCGTCGTCATAGAATGCCTCCGGGGCTGTGCGCTTGACCTTCTGAGTTCGTTGAGGAAAACACTTTCGCGCATAAAATGTCAACAAGCGCAGCGTTGCTAGCTGGCCCCATTCATCCATATCAACCAGCTTCTTGACTAAGCTGCGATAGTGCTTGTGGATTAAGTCAATCTCATCCGGACACAGATCCAAGAATGCCGCGACAGCGGGGCCGACGACGAAGTATTGAGAATCACCCAAAAGTATCTCAAGATATCCCATCAGTTGTGGCAGCGTGTTCGGGTCCAGACGATAGCATTTTGGAATAGCCAAAGCAGCCGCTTTGCGCACGTGTGGACTCATATCTCCACATCCTCTCTTGATAGCCAGCGACACAATCTGGCTGATCACCGGAACCCGGATTCCCGACATAGTCCGAAGCGCCATTGTTCGAACCTGTGGGCTTGAATCGGTCAGCGATTTCTGGATCGCGTTGATGGACAGCAGTGCCAGATCCGGCTCCGCCTCCGCATGATGGACCAAGTAGATGTAAACCAATTTCTTGACTTCGAGGTTGGCGCTGGCCACATTCTTGACAACTGCTGAAAAGAAAGTAAGGGAGGGCTCGGACCGGTACATCAACTATAACAGCAAATTAAGTTAGCCATTGCGTTTTCAATAGTTCCTGTTCACGGTCCTCGTACCGAGATGACCTTCCGCATTCCATCCAGGACTTCCCGCTCATGGCGACTATCAAGGAGCTTCTTGATGTGCGCGGGGCTGTATGTTCGCGAGGTATAGTCGGTGCTTGAGGTCCGATTGATAGCAGCGGACTGGGCAGCCTCTAGTGTGAGCTCTCGAGCTATGCGCACAGTGACGTTCCACGGTCAGTTCGGGCCAAATAGAGCGGATTGCAACCCAACCCGACATACCTGTTTCCAGCATCGAGGATATCCTGGAAATTGTTTCCATCTTTCCAGTCTCTGAGCGCCCAGTCCAAGGGCTTTGGGTGACTTGGAGGAAATGGGTGAGAGGTGAGGGGAGGAAAGGCGGAGCAGCTCCGCGGAAGTGAGGTGGATGATGCCGCAACTCTTCGCCCGCCTTCGATCTGCAACATCTGCAACGTTCTACTATTTACACACCACCTGACGAATGATCCACGGCCACTATGGGTTTCCGCGGTTGACGAATAATGAGTTAAAGATGAAATGATTGATTTCTCGTTGATGATCTCGGAGGGGCAATAAGTGGGAGCTACAACACAGCTATCTGAAGCAATGAGTCCAACATTCACGATCGCTCACTGCGATTTGGTGTCCGATCTCCTGCAGCAACTACTTGAAGGCAATTCAGATACCAACCTCGTTGTCTGTGCAACCAGAGCCGAGTTCATGGTGCAACTCACAGCAGCCATTCGCTCACAGCGCGCTGACCCAGACACTGCCGCGGGCCATGGCCTGCTTACAAAAACCATCGGGTTGCTTGCAAGATCTAGCAAAATACGGCTGGCATTCTGCCCGAGTTTAGAGAGTCTTCGAGCATACCTTGCCGTTTTAGGTCCTGCTGTTGATGTCACTATTGAGGACGGGTCGCTTTCCAATGACCGACAACTCCTTGTGGTCCTTGATATGATAGCTTTACATGTTACGACTTCGGAGTTCTCGGCGCAGGGACTTTCGAGAACACTTGCCTCTGCCGTTGAGGCTTCCGCTAGAGCGGGGGTGAATCTCCAACTTTATGAATGCATGGATGCCCTGGACCCTTCAAGTGCCGTTAAGGGAAGCAAGCTATGGGATGCGAACGTTCCTTTACTGAACGGGTCAGTTCGAATGCGATCGGACCAAAGTACCTGGGGTGGACGAGGCGTCACCGTGAAACGGGTTGCCGATCGCTGGTTTGAGTTTGAATTTGACCACCACCATTGAACTGGGAAAGACTGAAACACGCTTAACACTGAAATCAGACATAATATTGTAACATAATAAAACTCCTGAGAATGGATCTTTACTATCCGGGTATCCTATAGCTGACCGCTGAACTCCTGTTTCGCACATAAATGACAACTGATTGATCATAGAGACTTCTCCATCTCTGTCATGTACAGCTTGATATGTGACTCTAGCTTTAGGTACTGGTCGTGGGCTGACTGAATCTCGGTCTCGATGTTCTCCTTCAAGTCGACCATCTAGAAGAGTACGTTAGCAATGGCTCATCCCTACGACACGGGGTAAAACATACCTTCTTCTCTGTCTGTTCAATGCGAATACGCCTCCGCTCCATATCGCGTTGCTTCTCCGCACGTTCCTCGCGGAGTTGTTTTTGAACATTTCGGAGTTCTTCCATGCGTGCTTGCGCAAGTTCGGCTTTCTCCTGTGCATTTTTCTGAAGTGCCTCAATACGCTCGACCCAACGGGCCAGTTGACGCTGCAGGAGCTTCTCAGTCTGCTCGACCTCGCGGACGCTGTTTCCCCTGTCCGAGATAGCCTCTGCAGTTCTGGCAGCACGAGACTCCTCTTCGTCCTCTTTTTGCATTTCGGCTGAAATGTCATCGAGTAATTTAACACATCCCTGTACATCGTTGGAAACCACAGTAAACGTATCCGATGAGGTCTGCAATGCGCGTGCCCGCCTCTCCATAGCATCAATGGAGGCTTTTTCACGCATCAGATTCTCGGATAGTTCAGCCAGTGATGACTGGAGGGTAGCCGGAGACTCGAGCACATAAGGCCGCAGTTTTTCCGCTTCTTGTCGAGAACGGACGGTTCGCTCGGTCTTCTCTTCCAACTGCTGCTGCCGCCGAGCTCTTTCCGTCTTAACTCGATCGAGTGTTTCTGCAACTCGCGATTGCTCTCGACCCAGTTCCAATAGCCGCGCCTTCAGTGCATCGTTTCGGGAAACCTTCTCCCTCACATGCACTTCGTTGGATTGGAGATCCTGTCGCATCTCCCTCAGCCTTAATTCCATTTCCTGATTTTCCGCAAGAAGTTCGTCAATGCGCGATTTCGTTTTCTCCGTCTTATTGAAGTGCTCGTCGATCACAGGTGTTTGCGATTCCCGGAATCGAACAAAGTTGATCAAGTATGAGAAGATTTTGACGAGTCGCTCATGCGTCGGTTTGGTCAGATCTGTGAAAGTGAAGTCGTTGACACCGCACTATTTGGCAACAAAAGAATTAGCATACTCTTCACGGGTTTTCGTAGCCATTGATGAGCAAATACCTCCGCTAATAGCTTTCGGAGCATCATGAAGAAGCCCATGAGGTTGCGGGTGTCATTGGGAACTATATCAGGGTAGTCGCCGCATAGATCTTCTGCAGCTGCATGCATCGCGGGCTCCACTGTCTCCCGGGTCGTGTTCATGAGCAGTTCTGCGAACCATTCAAACACCATCTGGATTTGCTGGGCGTTGGGTTTAGCCAAGTCGGCGAGGGTAAACGGTATACCGATATCGTTGATGCATCCTGCGATCTCTTTGTCGGGCTATTTTATATTAGTATCAGACGCAAGCTCGGGCAGCAATCAAGCTCACCAGACGCATGAGGGCGTCATTCTCGTCCTCCTTCTTGCGACCTCGACCGTGGTGCTGGTTTCCTTGGAATTGCTGGCTCATGCGGCTGTTATACCCCATCGCAGTAGAATTGCGCGACATGATAGTATGGGAACCTGTCACCAGGCAAGGGGCTTATTGACAAAGTGGGTAGCCTAATTGTTGTTGATCGGAGTTGATTGTTTACTTGGAGACAATCCCGCACACCGCCCGATCGGGGTTAGTGCCTGGAGGGGCATTATGCAAACTAGACAAACATATAATTCATGACTCTTTCTCTTCCTTCTATATTGCTTTGTTCTCACTTTCCTATCTTCGACACTCAAACAGCATGGCTTCTACCACCTCAAGTGCGGCTGTGGCCGATACCAAACCCTTCGAGTAAGTAAATCGCGCTCCCTCGGACCCTTCGCATCTGCTCACTGTTCCTCCAGCATTGTCGCAACCTACAATGAACTCCTCCGCTCCGATGCCGACCTTACGATGCCTATTGCGGCCATTGAAGCTCTTGTCCTTCTTCTCACACAGTCAGCCTCTTCAACGATATCAGAGACCTTGGATCTACTCGAAAAATCCACCGCGCACCTGAAACGATCCATTCCCAACCCTATCGGTCTCTCTGCCGGAACCGATCTTTTCCAACGATACCTGATTACCACACTACAACGCCCGGGACAACTGGGCCCCGCAGGCGATTTCAAGGCTATCCGCACACATCTCTTGTCAAATGGACGGCTGTTTATCCGACGCGCCAAGGAAAGCAGAGACAAAATCGCAGCATTCGGCCGTGGCTTCATTCGCGATGGCAGCACCATCCTCACAAACGGTGGCTCCCGAGCTGTCGCAGCACTATTGCAAAAAGCTGCAGATGAGGAAGGTGGCCCTTCAGCTGTGCGGTTCCGTGTTATCTACGTTCTGTCTTCGACTTCCCAAGATTGCAAGCACCCGAATGAAGAACCCGAGGGTATGGAAACAGTCCGTGCTCTGAGAGCAAAAGGTGTACCAGTTTCAACAATTCCCGAATCCGCGGTGGCATATTCTCTCGGCAAGGCCGATATGGTTATTGTGGGTGCGGAGGGTGTGGTGGAGAATGGAGGTATTGTGTCTCGCATGGGAACCTACCAGATCGGTCTCCTTGCCAAGGCTATTGGCAAACCATTCTACGTGGTAGCAGAGAGTCACAAGTTCGTTCGCTTGTACCCTCTTGGTCAGTACGACCTGCCAATTGAACAGCAAGTTCTTGAGTTCAAGTCCGAGGAAGACCTTGCAGAGGAGAGCAAGCAGCAGTCCTCCGTCGCTGACACAAATGGCGACACCCCAATCAAGCTACCCCTCTGCGACTCGGTTGATTTCACTCCCCCTCACCTGATCTCTGCACTGATCACAGACAGCGGTGTCTTGACTCCCAGTGCTGTCAGTGAGGAATTGATCAAAATCTGGTTCTGAAGAAAACCTATGTCATAGCAGCCTTTTCTGCTGTGGATTTCCCAACCTCTCAAAAAGTTTCATCAAGATGATATGGCGGGGAATAATTTAATGTGACACATGCATTTCATGCGGCCCTACCATATGGAAGAATCATCTCAAGCGAACAAGACGGGATTGCCCCTCCTCACACGTCCAAATTCAATGTGGATATCTGTCACATTATCTCCAGTATGCAACACAAACACAAGCTGCAGGGACATGGGCAAATCAGACCCCTTTCTATTCCTGTCATCGAACACCTCGATATGGATGGACATGGATATGGAATGGTTTTTAATTTGGGGATTTTTTTTCTTGAGAAGAGGCTTGATTGAACACAAAAAGCAATAAAAAAATGTGAATCTCAAGTCATTTAAACAAAGTACAGAATCGTAGTCTGGTCTCCCATGGTATCAAACGCTTTCCATCAAAGTCGTGCAGTCGTCATCATCAATAATCATCAAAGACTCTAGTTTTAGCCCCTTCGCAGTCTTATATTCTGAATGGAACCCATAGAAGGTTTTACCCTGTACATGGATAGGTTCTTTGTCCAGGGCCCCTAGGCCCAAAGATACCCAGCCATCATATCTCTTCACCTCTCATTTCATCCAAAGGATAAGTCGTAAAATCGTCGTGCATCATAAATCATGATTGGGTATTCAAGCCTCAATCGCACAATGCCAATCCGCAGCCGAGCATGAAACGAATTGTTTGATCACAAGGCAACAATTGAACCGAGGCATCGCAGCCCATTTGTCTCCCAACCTGCCAATCACATCATGGCAAAAAGCTCAATTGGCAATGCGGTTGATGATAACACACCATTCCTGCGTTTGCATCACAGCAAACGCATACAGCAGCAAGTAACCAAGAGCCACGAATATCCACAAAGCTACCATGTTTGAAGGATTTCAATCAGAAAGTCGGTGAAGATGAGTGAGATGTTTATATGTGATGGGAAATGATTCGAGGGTGTCAGGCGACCACAACGGGGTCAAGTAAATAATGCCAGCGTTTTGCTAGTGGATGTATTGTCTGCGGTATAGATGGTTTAAGGAGGTAAGGAGGTTTGGGATCAGGTCAGGCTCTCTGTTAAAACACATAGGAGATGGAAAGATAAGAAAGACTCTTCATTCAATGAGATCCCATGCTCTCTAGACATTATAAACACAGCTAGACCGACACTTGACAGAACAGAGTCTAGACATTTTCTATTTTCTATTTTTTTTTTCAACTGACACACACACACACTTCCGGGTCCTTCCAGCCAATACGAGTACGAGATTAAGAATCCTTGTCGGAGAATAATGGAAAACAGATGCGGGGTTCTTGAGAGAAGATTATTACTCCGTACTTCACATGGTCTTTCTCGAGATAATGTGGGTTATGAAATAGTAATTCTATATTGTAGGTTTCGGTGTGACACGCCGAGGGTTTCCTGTTCGAGTCATAGATCGCCAGCTCCATCCCGGATGTTGGGTATGAAGACGAGACTAATTTATAAATTCGGCATATTCCGCCAATTGAGATCTGGGGTATGATCGGGGTAAAATTATTGGAAGATTCATCAGTCCTATTAGTTATGCATCTCGCATTTTTCAAGTACATCGTGCATTATTCTACCATGTTGTAGTTCTGTGAATATCAAGCAAGTGATATAGAACTGCACCTAAAACATATCACGCGGGCCTAAATGCATGCTTAATGAACTTTAATCAACTTGAATACGAAGGTATCGACATTAAGGAACTTTAAACCTTGTCACAGTACAGTGTTCATAATAGCGTTTCTCACTATCCGTTCTTCAATATATATCCTCGCCCCCAGGTAAGGCTGTATATTTCGATCAAGGCCCTAAATCCTAAAACAGAAATGGATCACCATCAGCCTCCGCATCATCGGTGTATCACTTGACACCGAGAAAAAATAGAGTCTAAGCCGCCTTAATCGCCTCGAAGGCCTGGAACAACCGGAACCTTCAAGTGGCCACATGAGGGCGCAGCTGCATGTCCACCAAACGCCCTGAACCCTGAATGCTCTACTCCGTACATGAAAGAGAATACCAAGTCACTTGTCTATCTTGTCTACCTTGTCTACGTAGAAAATCAAAGATCAACGAAAGTATCTCGTCATGCCCCACAAGATCCAACCCCGCTCTCTGGTCCCTAACCAAACCAGCAACCTCACCTCCAACCTAAAGCAGAGAGAATTAAACGCCAAAAGCAACCTACCTAGGTAGTCTCAAACAAACTATACCTGCATCCACGCGCGAAATTCCAACGGCCGTCCGACAGGCATCAGCCACCCCCGCTCCTCGCCTCAACGCCCTACCACACACGTCACCTACGTTGACAACGCTCTCACCAACAAAAAATCATGGATGCCCAATCCCCAACGACAGGCTCCCGGACTAACCAGAAGCTCCACCTGGGATCCGAAACCCAGAGTTCCGGTCCGCAGTCTACATCCGATGTCTACTGCCACAGTGGCTGGTCTATCAGACGCCTTCTGAGCCGACGTGGGAGTCGCAAATACAGCGTCCTGGAGCGGGAGCCGAATCGACTGAGGAAGCGCATGAGCAACTGAGTTTCTTTCACGGCTGGATGGATTCATTTAGTTGGGTTCAGTTGGCGGTGATGATGATACTTGTACCGGTCCGCGCGGATCTGGTTAGTGTCGGGGGGATCACGGGAAGATCTATTCTCAAGTCACACATTTGTTGTCCACGGGTTGGATATCTCATCGAGTTTCGCCGTTTATCTCTCACCGGTGTCGCATGGAATGCGGGTCTGCATGTTGTATTTTCGGCGTTTGGTTAGAATTGGCGGGTAGGCGCATTTTTTTTTTGGGAGGGTTCTGTCTCAACTATCTTTTTTTTGTTTCGGATTGATCCAATTGGGGTTATGTGTACTCTGTAAAGTGTAAGTCATTGGTTGTGATCTGAGTTGCCCTGGCTGTTTGGTATCTTGCGGTGGCGGTTGCCTTCGTGGCGAATTCTAAATGGCTTGCCACGATCCTTCCAGGGTCTACAAATAGGTATTGACCAGGGAATGGGAATTATGATGTCATGTTGAATTGAGAGTGCGATGTATAGAAATCTCTATACTGTACGAAAGTAGAAAGTCTAGATATTGAAATACTGAAGAATGAGATCGGGAATACGATCGGGCCATCGAATATTCTCAATGCTTATGAGCCTGTGTTTTGCTGGAAACAAAAATAAAATAAAATACAGGAATTTGATGGCGGCTGTCTGCTCCTTGCAGATTTGGTGGCTCAAAACCCCCTGCCAAACCCGATTTTAGACGTTGTCTCTGAGCTGTTCTTGGCATCTAATACCGAACAGCGTTCTCCATGGTTAGATCAGAGGTAACAGAGGTCGACCGTTGCGATCAAAATGCAGGAACCACGGTGGAACAATCTGAGACCGGAAGTGGAGTGGTATTGATGTTGTAAAGCCACGTTATTGTAAACATCAATGATTTGTGGAGAGGTATGGAGTACCTATACAAGGGAGATAAGGTGGACACAATAAAGAATACAATAGGGAATACAATAATCCGTACGGAGAATAGCAACCTTGAATATAGGATCTGTAATAGAGGCAAGGAGGGGCTCTAGACAACACCCTGGATCTAATCTGAACCACCTTGAATCAAAATCAAATAATAGTGCTGACACCTTGCAACCCGCTGGATTCTCAATGGATATAATTAGCATCATGCTCCGTATGTCGTACTGGGTTGCTAGACGCCTTGGATATGAATGATGTTGAATAGAACCAAGGCAGAAAGGGCAAGAAAATACGGAGTACTCTGTATATAATACTAGATAATATAATATAATAGGCATCGGAATTGGAATTAGTGGTAATAAATTATAATAATCCTATACTCCGTACGGAGTATGTAGAGGGAACTAAGACATCCCCATAAACGAAATTCGCCGATCATTTCTCTATTCAAGTATGGGCATGATATATTTCCCCTTACAATAGTATTGATTTGCATATAGTCCCTGCAGGTTCTCCTAACTAGTTTGAAAAAAAGTACAGAAACTTTCCCTCAAATGGACGATCCTATTGGAAATTGGTAAAAGCGTGTATCTAGGTACCTAGGTAAGATCGACTTCCCGCGTGTCAACCCAACGAAAGGGCTACCACGGACTCAGGGCTCCACTGGGCGTTTAAACGGTGGCTTGGCTTTCCCGCGTGAGAGAGGGCACGAGGGTATGCATGGTTGTACAGGGTTAAAGGGTGAATATTACTGTCATTTCCGAGAGTTATTGAATATATGCCGGAGTATATATAATACATATATTCCATATGATAAGAGGATTCAATAATATATACCCAAGGGATGTAGATTCATAATATTCATAACTAATATTTATAATATTTATAAGTTATAATATTTATAAACAGTGCGTCATTCGGGAGTCCACCCTAAGTGGATATCTCTCTTCCCCCACAGGTCAACTGCCAATTTCCAAAAAAGAAATCTAGACTCTCTGTGTGACAGACTTTTGAAGAGTTCCAAGGTTGTCTACCAACTTAGGTCAAGGTACCAGGTACCCGTGTCACTGTCAACATTTACTTTGTATAGAATAGGTAGAATAGAATATATAATACAACAATACACAATATAATATAATATAACATAATAGAAGTAAAATAGAAAATAAAAAAGCAAATGCCAAGTTTTCTATTTTTCAGGCAAAAACAAAAAAAGGTCCATTTCTTGATTTCCCTTTGGGCGTTCCTATTTTCTTTTTTCGGCCTTTTCACCTTTTCACTTCCTTTCTTTCTCCTTCCTCTTTCTCTCTCTCTCTCTCTCTCTCCCTCCCTGTCTCCCTGTCTCCCTGTCTCCCTGTCTCTTTCCCTCTGATAGAACTTGACCTTTTCAACCTTCCTTCCTCTATCACTCTCCATGACACCTGTGTCATCACCCTGACTCCCAGTCACTTTCCTCAACTCTTCTTTCCACCCTCCATGAGTTCAGTCAAACTGTCACCACACCGAACTGATACCGATAACTGATCCCACTTGTCCCTGGGCTTGTGCCCCCAAAGTGCCATGGCGATATGGCCCTTCAGTCGCAAGAGCAAGCGGCACACCATCCAAGTGACCGGTGCCGAAGCTGCTGACCTTCACTCCTCGTTTGCCGAACCTACCCTGGAGCCCACATTGGGCCGCAAACAATCCAAACGCCAAACCAACCGCACGTCACGGGCGGATGCTGCAGACAGCCGGCGCAGCTCGGCCCTCGTGCCTTCAAATCGACCTATCTCATCACTAGACCGCCCTGCTTCCCTTGCCGATCATCCACGGGACCCTCCGCCACGTGACCATCCACTCTCGAGAACAGGTTCGCTGTTGAGGCGGAAACCAAGTCAAAATGCACATGTCCCGAATAAATTACGACGCAAGCTGAGCAAGCGCAAGGCAAACGAGATCATGCGCGAGCGTGAGATTCGCATGCTCTCGTCCACCCCCATCGATATCCCCCATCGTCCGACTGATTATGTACTGGAAAATCGCCGCCGAAAGGCAAATGGTAGGCGTGCCGACCGGTATATGTCTGACATCAGCCTCTCCATCCGTGACTCCGCCACCTCCTCCACGTCTGACATCTCCGACCCATACACCTACAAGGTCAACGCTTTTGCTGCCTTGACCCCACGCCCCGTCGTTCGTTACGTCGAAGCCCCTCGCCTGCAGACCGCTAGAAGTAGTAACCCACCCGCTTCTAGCCGACAGGAAAGAGAGAGACTTCAGGCTATGACCATGTCTGAGGAAGATTTCTATTATTCTAAGCGACGAGTGAATGAACTCGCTGATTCATTAGATGCCGGGGCTTTGAGAGAGCTGCTGGATCGTGACCGTCGGCGCCGGGAGAAGAAGCAGGTCGACGACCAGGAAAGGTTGCGACGGAAGCTGCAGGAGAGGGCTGATGCTCAGCAGGTGGAGGAACAAAAACTCCAGGCCGCCACCCACGCCGAGCCCGAACCCGAACCCGAAATTGCCCAACCAGAGCCGTCCATTGCTGAAGTTGCCGAACCCGAGGACGTTGTCCTGAACGAAGAGACCATCGCCCCTCAAGTTGAAGAACCGACGGCTATCGCACCGGAGAACGAATCGTGGCCGCTGCGAGCTTCCAAGGGCAGTGAGCACACTGGACGCGAATCGAGGGAAAGCTCTCGCGTAGTTGGAACCATCGATGATAGTTCCGTTCGTGGGCGAAGATTGGTTCAACGTCCTAGCTTCGCCCCGTCAAACGATATCACCATGTCCCGGACTACCCTTTCTCCGTCTCATTCGTCACTTCGACATGGGCTAAATAGCCCAAGCCAGTCACAAATCTGTGCGCCCAGCTCCACATCGGACATCTCTAGAGGGGTTGACTCAGAACGCCGACTTTCCGACACCAGCGGTCGTCGGGGGAATACTATCACCTCCCTGTTCCGGCGTGGTTCTTCTCGTCTCAAGCGGACATACAAAGAGCGATTCCACGACACTACTCCTGAAGTTTCCAACGCCTCGCATGAATCGTTCTACAAAATCCATACCCAGTCATCACCCCCTCCACCCTCAATAATCCCCCCGAGAATTCTGATGCCCACTGGAACCGTGAAGCGCTCTCAATCCAAGTTCACTGAACACTTTGGTGACGAACCCCTGTCGCCTCCTGATTCCCGCCTACAGTCGCCAGATATCCCGGAGGAAGTTCCAGAGTCCTCTCTCGAAAGGGATGAGACTTTCTTGCACGAACCAACACCTAGCTCCGGCGTGGACATCAAAAACCCGAACCGAAGCCATCATCGGTCGTGGGCTTCGGATAGTATGGACATCGATGCCGATAACGTACCACTTTCCCAATCTTTGGCTTCGATTGATTCTGAGGGATCTTGGATGTCCGGTCAGTTTTTCCGTCGGATGTCACAAAAGCCCAGCAGTCCTGTTCGATCGAATTTGAACTCATTTGGCCGAGACTCGGTGGAGTCCCCCGCCGATGCCCCCGAAGAGGTTGAATCACTGGATGAGTCCCGCCGTCTTAGTAGCAATGTTCTTGGTGAGCCAGAGCTCGAACCGGAAGCCACAGACAGCTCGGCAAGCAACCCCGCTGAAAGATGGCACAACGAGGTCGGTCGCCGTGCTGTTCTGGTGAACCCGGTGGTCCGTCCCAAGTCTACACAAGGATTGCTTAGAGGATTCCCTTCTTTGACCCCCATCTCCGCAGAAGAAGATTACATCATGGAGGAGACAACTCCGGAACTGCAGCGGATCCCCAGCGCGAAGGCCGAGATTGGTTATGCCGAATAGACTGGGTATTAGTGATCACTATCGCCATTTAACATCAGTCAAACTGGATCTACCATTACCTCATTTATCGCTGTGTCATGGCATGGCAAACGGGTACCACTGGCCCGTTGACCATCGCCAGGATTAAGACGAAATTTCCCACTGAGGTCTTTTGAACCTTCCCTTTGTCACTTTCTTTTGTCACTTTCCTTTGTCAAAATATCCCCCCTTGAGCCTTGGGTTTATCCTCTGGCCAACTGTACGATTCTGATATCCCCCATTGCCCTGTATCCCATTATTCCCCTTGCGGCCTCGTCTTTCCCATTCGATCTGTTGATACCCCCTCGTCGCCCCATGTTTTTATCTTTACCATATGCATAAATTCTATTCCTTCTTATTCCTGTTGTTGAATACATAATCAAGTTGATAAATTCTTATTCCCCTTCAAGCGCTTTTCTTCATTGCACATAGTTGGCTTCTGGCCCTTTTGATTCTACCCTTCCATTGCTGATATTCATAAGACATATTCCTTTGGGAATTTACTGGTTTCAATTTCTGATCAAGCAGTGTTTATCTTACATTGAGATCTAGTCATGATGATGTTTTTGAGCCTCCTATTGATTGAATGTATTTAGTAAAGTCCAGCAGCCATTGCTGACAACCTGTCTGCCCAGATGGATGATTTTTGTATTTCTAATATCACGGTCTACACTTTTCGGCGTTAAACTTTCCTGCTCCTACTTGGGAAGTTGGTCTATAAATTACTGTCTGTAGAGGATAGTCTAGGGGCATCTGATCCATTATGTATACTTATACCATGTATCTATGTTTTTAAGCTCGTTCTATAGAGTGGAGTGCATGGACAGCATCTATAAATTCATATGCAATAGCTACATACTCTGATCTTGTATTTATGGAATAACCTCTGCTGATCACGCACTCAGGCGAGTAATATGTGCGGCCTCCCATAAAATTAGACAGTTATTTCACCGAGCAAAAGAAGAATCTGTTTAGTCGTTAGTCCGGCTGGATTTCTTCCATTGCATTCATGCAACGAAGAGATAGTACTATACCTTCTCAATGTATTTGACCCCAATCAGGATGCCGTCACCATCCTCAAACTCGCTCTCGTCGCCAAAATCTTCGTTCGTTTCATCCATGCAAGTTAGACAGTTAACAACGACCTGCGTGTACATCTCTCCCATCCTGATCGGCAGCTGTTCCTTCGCTAACGTCATAAAGTGATCCTTAAGCGAACTGTCTCTATTGAAGGTCGAAGGATCACGGTTCACACCAGCTAGCGAGATATTTGCGTTTCCTTCGTTATTCACGAGTGAATCCCAAAGTCCAATCTCGAGGAGACATACTCCCAGGCTGTATATATCATGCTGCATGACATAGTCCACACCGGGATTGCTTCCTTGTCGATCAGGATGTTGGTAAATGTTTTCAGACCAAATAGAGTTTCCCAGTCGTAATGTTTTGTTGTCAGCCATGCGAAATGCTCTGAATCCTAGCAGGTATAATGGACCTAGATGAGATCCAACGCCTTCGAAAATGAGGATAGTCTCAGGGCGAATATTCTTGTGCACAAATTCTAGGACATGGATATAGCTGACAGATGTGGCAAGCTGTTTAGCAAGACTGATTCTGTCACTGAGAGAATGGGTTGCTCGGGAGAGAAGGTGGCTCCGAAGACTCTGGGGTTTCTGACATCCTTTAGGAAAATTGAAGATGAAGTCGAATGAGAGCAGCTGCTTAGTGTTTGGGTCCGTTATGCGAGCCACACCATGGCATTTAAGGAGATGAAATCCAGTCGCATCGACCTGTTGAAGTCTCATAGCTAGGCTCCGGACACTCTTTGAGAATGTGACAGCGTCTTTTCTAGACGAACAGTCCGCAGAATCCAAGATAAACGTACCGACGCCCGCGATCTCGATGACTTCTGATGTTGAATATGGAATTTCAGAACGTTTAGCAGACTGAAGCTTGCTTCCGGAAAGGAAAACTGTAGCCTCTTGTTGTGGCTTTGGCCGTAGCGCACTCCGTACATGTCTAGCAACAGATAACTTCTCAGTTCCTGTGCGTTTGGCCAAGGTTTTGTCAATAGCCTCATCGGCTATTAGCAGAACCAAGTACCACGTTGTATCGAACTCATTTTGCCACACTCGAAGATTCTGGATTGCTCTGTCGAGCGATTCCTTTTTCAACAAAGCATATTTCGCTGCCTTTGACTTGCTTAGCAACCGACTTCCACTTTTAGCGGCCTGATCGTCAAGTTTGCTGAGCTCCCTCACGGCAGCCTCTAGTTTTTTCTCGAAATGACGAAGCATGCGGCTCTGGAGGTCCCGGTAGTTCTCGCTCAGTTGATCCCACACACGACGTAGGAAGGCTAATTGTTCTGATGTTTTTGCCCAAGCAGCGTCGACAGCAAGTTTTCCCTCTTCGACCTCTTCATTGGCATTTTTGAAATCCTTGTATGTGGTCACAATGGCTTTTCCGTATCTGAAGAACATTAGCACGGGGCGATGCGCAGTGGCCTATATATATAGCCACGTACTTTAAACATAAATCAATGATACCGGGCAAAGCAAGCCCAATCTCTAAGCCGCTCATGGTATGCTAATGGGGTGTGCTCTTTGGCCTTCAGTATTCGATGAAGCTTAGAACGCTAAGGATTTCTTTTGAGGGATATAGCGCTCTCTCTCAGCCGCACTGGGTTGACACGTCGAGGATCACATGATACAGAGAGCCATGTGCCCTATAAATGCAGCTACTATAGCCGCATGATTATCCACCATTAGGCACTGTTTGCCTATCATAGTTCGCTTTGCCAAGCGCCCAACAGGGCTCATCGAGGCGCGTACGTCAAAGTCGCGGGTATGTATAGACGGAACTAAGGTGTTGGCTGTGCTTCGACGTTGTTATTGGCGGACAAGGCCTTATATTAGTAAATTTAGTCTTTCCGCTCTATGGTGGGTATAGTGTGGAGACCAAAGATACAGGCGCGACGCCCTTAGGAACGATAGAAAACTCGAGGGGTGTCTTATTGGGCATGGGTGGAAGTAGGGGGTGCGTGGCATGATATTCAGCAAAGCCACAGCCTGAAAGGGCCTCACTTGCGGCCATTTCTATAAGTCAGTTTTCCGTCTGCCACCTTATACAAGTAAAATATAAAGGCTGAGTGAATATCTCTCCGTTCTTTTAGGTCCTAGTTGGCCCGCACTAGGTTTATATATACGCGTTCTAACCCTTTTCTTAGCGTAGTTGTACAACATAGTAAGCAAAACTCACCTCCAGCTAATAAACAACCTGACGAGCTCTGTGTAGATAAGTGCCTACTACATAACTATATTATGTAGTAGTAGTATGTTGTATGTTGTATGTGGTGTGCCCATCTGGGCAGCCCGGGAAATGCTGACAGTTCCAGACTCCATCTTATTCGTAAGCGACCCGACCTCGGGAGGTCGGGAGCACGTCATTTCCTGTCAGCTTCACCTCTCTTGGATCTCCAGCGATATTTGATATCAACCAGGTACGCAAGAATACGCAAAGTACTGACAAATCTCAACATGGTAAGTCTCCATTGAAATCTTCGCGGCCTTAGAAAAATCCCAGTCGAACGCCCAGCAAGCTCCAGAGACTTCCGGACCTCCAAGACCGGGGCCAGCTCCGATCCATTATTCAGCTCGTCTTACCTAATCGCCTCTGCTGGGAACGTCATGGCCCTATAAAAACCCAGCGCCCCTCACTCTACCCCTCCAATTGAAATACTTATATCCACTCCAGTTCAAGCCTTCATCTCTTCGTTCTACTCCCAGAACCATCTCCGGAATTTCATCGCTACTCAACCGATCGACTTCTGTCCAGCGCACCGCTTTCCGACCCTTTTCTTCCACACCTATCTCGCGCTTCACGCCTTCTTCTCTCAAAATGGGTGTCACTCCTATCACCTCGTAAGTCCGACTTTACTCTCATATATCCCCACTTCCGCATCTGTGTTTGGATCCTGGAAATAGGTCCTACACATTCATCCTGGTCATTTCGCAAACTATTATAGACACACCGGCTAACAGTTATTCTCCAGCGTCGAGGAGTACAAGACCAAGGTCACTGAGGCCTCCGGCCCCGTCGTCGTCGACTTCCACGCCGTCTGGTGCGGTCCCTGCAAGGCCATCGCCCCTACCCTCGAGAAGCTCAGCGAGGCCCACACCAACGTCCAGTTCTACAAGGTCGACGTTGATGACCTCGCCGAGGTTGCCGCTGCCAACGGTGTCTCTGCCATGCCTACCTTCCACTTCTACAACGGTGGTGAGCGCAAGCAGGAGGTCAAGGGTGCCAACCCCCCTGCCATCCAGGCTGGTCTCAAGGCTATCCTTGCATAGATTTGAAAACTGAGATTCTTACTTGTTCATACCATTGATCTATGATCTTTTTTTTCTTTGGAGGGATGGGCGATCTAATTAAATACTGAATACATACCATTCCACAAACTTCGGTGTCTTTGCGATGTAGACTGTTTGGCTTTGTCTTGTGGATGAGGTTGTTTGACTTTGCTTGGAAGTCAGGTTGGCTAATATACTGTGCTGTTTCTATAGTAAAAATACGCACGTGAAGAAAAGAGCTACCAAGGACTTTAGGGTTGAGTTAGAAAAAGGAAAGTATACATTTTGTACGAACTCCGTGCTACAGCTTGCATGCAGCCCGATCGACAGATTACGTGCAGCAACCTGCAGTGGTATTCCCCACACTCTTTGTGAAATATTGTAGAAAAAGCATTGATGTTTAATATGTAGATCACTAGAGTTCAAGCACAGTAGTATATGTCCCATTCCCATTTAAATAGCGAACTCTAATTTGTTACATATGTTGACAATATGTATTTCCAACATCATTACAGGAAAGTTCGAGTGAGAGGATATCGGAGATACAAGTTTGATTTCGCGAAAATGGAAGGAGAAGCTTACCCATACCTACGTGTAGCCATGACTGGCAAACAGTCATAGAGCGTGTTAGGAGCTTGAACTGCATGGTGCAAATGTGAAGAGCTGAGAGAAGGGAGTTGTGCCTGCAGGACAGCAAACAAGTCAATAGCTGCCTATATAAACCGTGAGTTGTTGTATCTTTTCCATCGTCCCTCTCTCCATCTCCCATATCCATCCACATCCCCAGCCCACTTGAGCATCAAGTAATCACTCGATTTAAGTATGTGTCCTGATTCAGAGAGTGACGCGGACGACCAAGGCAGAACGCCCACCCCAAAGGCGTTCCGCTCTGAGAATTTGGAATTCTGTAGCTACAATTCCGAAGAAGATGATGAGTTCTTTCATTATATTCAAACCTCTTCATCTTCAATCATCAACTGGTGTGCATCAACCCCACGACCGATGAACCTCAACTTCACCTCTCGTGTTGCCAAACACCTCCAGAGAAGATCACATTTGTTTGTAATCATCTACGAAAGTGATAGGGCCGGCGAATACAGACCCATTGGTACACTTTTCTTGAAGTCATCTCATCGAGATATGGTCCATCATCGATGCTCCAAGCTGGAAGTCAGTATCCGAAAGGAGCACCAACATTATGAAGCTGAGGCGATCAACTGGGCTTTGAACTGGGCATTTAACAGTGCCAATCTACACCGGGTGGAGGTGAATATTCCGTCGTGGAATTTGCGAATGGGCAAGCTGTGTGATGAGGTCGGGTTCCACACAGAGGGAGAAAGGAAGGAATGTTACTTCAAGGATGGTGAGTGGTGGAACAAAGTGAACATGTCTATGCTGAAGAAGGACTGGAAGGAACGTCAGGCCCAGACGAAGAAGTAGCCATCGTTGGAAGTTGAGTTGATACAACGTAGGGCGCTTTCTATGCTTCAATGACAAGACTGCCTTGATTTTGTTTTTTAGCTTTTCTCACCAAGTAATTAGAACAGTAAGCGAGATAAACAAAGAAAGATAGAACGTTGAAGAGATAGAAGTGAGACAGAACTGATCTATATCAAACCTTGCACAAGCGGCTTAACATGTGACTATCCCCGAACCCACTCTAAAGCCACTGGGCACCTAACCTCAATTTTGCGACGCATCTTCTGATGTATCTTATGTCTGCATCATAGCCACGCGGTTGACAAGTGACGGCCGTTGGTGTCTTCGGTCTATTTACCTTAACAGTGAATGGTAGATCCATCACACCCACCGAGATATATTTGGAGTACCAAGGTTGTCATTTAGGACATATCCACCACATATAAGGTGCCAAAAAAAAAAACCTTCGCAAGTGGGCAAAGAGGCGTCGAACCCCAAGTCAAATTGTGTCTTCCTTAGCCGACGACGCTACAATCCGAGTGGACTCGAAAACCAGATCGATCAGAATTTTGTTGGACAAACCTGCTTTTGCTTCAATTCCTATGATTCACCGAGAAAAAAAAGAGAAAGAAGAAAAGCGCTTGGGCTACCCTTAACTCCGGGATTTAATTAATCTATATACGTACACATCTTTAAGGATGTGGGACTTTAGGCTCCATCCACTCTTGATATTTTTTTTCCCTGACTTCGCCGAGGCAACTTTTATTATTATTAATAATTGGCGAATCATTCAATCACGACTTTCGTACTCCGTACAATATACCCTGCACTTTCATCCTTGTGATCCAGGGGCCCGTGCCGGACTCCGAATAGCTCTTATTTTGGGCTCTCCATGGCGTTCGCGGGGGCGTTCATGTTGGCAAGTAGGTTAATGTGATTGATCCATATGTCCAACATGCATATCCGGAAGAACGGTCTACTCTCTATGTGCGGAGTATGTTCTCTAACTTATAAGAGAGAGATCTAAAAGGACCTCAAAGTGGGCCCTTAACTTTTCTCTGGGATTTTACCGCAGCTGATGTGCAGCTGAATTCGCTTATTAGTTTGGTTCATGGCCCCAGTAATTAATCTAAATGGAAGACTAAACCACAATTCATTATATTGTCGGAGTGCTCCGTACCCCATAAAGAGAAAGAAAAAAAAAAACAGCCTCGGAGACTCCGTCTACAAAAGTTTCCATGGTTAACTACCCTGTTATCGGACTTGTCTTAAATCGAGACTTGGAAAAGTATATTCCCACAAGATGATTTAACAGACTAAAGTCCCGATGCTCACGGGCCATTGGCGTTGTGTGAGGACTCTGATACGTCTAAGAAGCCCTCCTGCCCCCCACAGTTCCTTATCCGCACCGATCCGATCTAGATCTCAGCGAATCGAAGTGGGTTGAAGGTGTCGGGTTACAATACCAAATCCATCCAAATCAGGCTTTGGGCCGACCCCTGTTGTTTATCCCGTACTATTGGATCAAATTAATTTAATTCAAACCTTTTCAGGGATCGACCTCGGCATTGACATTTTATTTTATTTTTTTCGTGTGTTTCGATGGTATATGCCACGCGAGTTGTGGGCATGGGGTCACTTACAGGCCAATGCATGGCCCATTTGTTAGAGTTCATGTCTAGATCGGACTAGGGCGCCATGGTGGTACACGTCAATTCATTCGCTAACGTGGAATCGGAGGATTTTGCTGTACCGCGGAGCTATAACATGCGGGTAGAGGGGGGGCTTGGGCTGGCTGATGTACCCTGGTGTTATAAGATGTTTATCTCTGGCCCTGTTCCACTAATTTGGACTTTGTGATCTTTTATATATTTTGCTTTTGCTCTCTACACTGATACTAAACATCCATCCCTCCATGTGGTCACGTTTATATTGATTAGAACAGTCGTCTTCGACCATTGTACCCTCCAACTATACATACTACTCGCCAATGTGCGAATAACGGAATACAAACACCTATTTCCCTCTTTCTTTCACAATGTCGTCGACAGACCAGGAACCCCTGGTGCGTGTCACGTACCTGGCGGGGTACATTGTCCTCTCTTATGTGATCAGTGCAATGGGATGCGCAACCACATTGGAGCTGCTCCACCGGCGGACATCGAGGTCCGGTCTATACAACTGGTATGCCCTAAAACTCTATCCTACCAACTTCAGCATTTAAGCATGTAACTAATCAAGCATAAAAATAAAAAAGGTACCTTCTCCTAACTTCATCAATCACAATGGGCGGCATAGGAATTTGGTGTATGCACTTTATCGGCAATCGCGCCATCGTCCTGGGCGATGGCGAGGCAGACATGCAAGTCCTATACAATGTCGCTTTCACAGGTACCTCCTTCGTGCTGCCGGTGGTAGTACTGCTATTTGCCTTCTATGCCGTGGGCGTTGAGGAGAAGGCAGGCTATCTTCGCATCCTTCTCGGAGGCTTGCTCACTGGTAGCTCTGTCTGCGGTATGCATTACGTCGGTCAACTCGGAATCTCGAACTATAAGTGCTCCTATCATGTCGCCAACGTCGTGGGCTCGGCGATCATCGCGATTTTCTCTAGTACTGTTGCCCTGGGTATCTTCTTCCGCTGGAGAGCGACTTGGACTGATAGCTGGTGGAGACGCGGAATCTGTGCTTGCTTATTGGCGGGTGCTGTCTCGGGCATGCATTGGACTGCGGCTGTTGGAACGGTATATCTGGATCACAACCGCGGGCTCATGAAGGGAACCCAGTTGTCGAGGAGTCAGGTTGTTATTGTCTGTACTGTTCTGGTATGTTTGAGGTATCTTCGACGGTCTCAGGGCTTTTGGAGACTGACAGTTCTATAGGCCTGTGTTGCATGTGTGGTATTGTCGATGTGCGCTATTATCGCTGGGCGAAATCGCAGAAAGTCGACGACACGTGCCAATCAGCTTGTTCTTGCCTGTGCCTACTTTGATCCCACTGGACGAATCATGGTTACGACGCAGGCTATGCTTCCTACGAAGAAGATTGTCGATCATTATATCGGACGGGTATGTCTTTTGCCTACTATATTATAGCAGGAGTCTTGACTAATGAATTGCAAACTAGACATTCAAAGATGACGACCTCACCCGCACCCACCCTACATTCCTGTGGGCATTTAGGGCAACTCGGAACTGGCCGGTCGTGAAAGATTTGGTTCCCTTCATGCGAAACCGCCTCAACTCCGAAGAAAGTGCCATTGAGAAACACATGCTATCCCGAGGAGTGATTATGGATCAGGATACGGAGTTGCAAACTGACTTTGATACCTTGTTCAAGCAACTCTTCTGTGTCACAGCCCAAGAGCTCTCCGATCAACTTTCTCTGCCTCTCCAGGACCTAGGTACACTCTACGACGATGTTATCTCTACCGCTATCCCCATCTCTCGAATTTCTAAAGCCATGGGCCGCTCGTCCATCCGCACTGGCAAGGGCCAAATAATGTTCACCGTTCGCCAGCTAGAGAAGCATGAAGCAACACGCCTGGGATCACAAGGATTCCGGTTCGCAACCATCGAGCATGTCACAGGAATGCTTTCCCGACGCATTCACGTCCCCGAAGCAAACCTAACCGAGTCCCTCCGCGATATGCGCGACTACGCAAGCTCAAATCGTGGCTTCGACGAGGGAGTGCACCTCATCTCCTTCATGATGCGCCCAACAATCCACGATCACTTCGAAATCCTCACCTCAAAGGGCGTCGGCAACCCCCTCCCATCCGCCACTCTCCCGATCAAACAACTCCAAGTCCACCACTTAGAACTCATCTCCCACATGGAAGGGTGGTCCATGGACGCATGCGTACGATACCTGCAATCTACCGCCGCAGCGCAAGCCTTCCCCAACCTATCCGACTTCCGTGGCCACCTCACCAAATCCATCATCTCCCTCTCACAAACCATCCCAGAAGACATACGCGGAGCAGCGCAACTATCCTCCCGTCCCTTGATAGCTCCCTGCCGCAGAAGACCCTCCAACCCCGAATCATCCATGCAAAACAACTGCACCCTCATAACCTTCTGCGTCGTCGGCACACTCGACACCCAAGTCTCCAACCCAGACTACACCTTCACCCCCTTCCGCCTCTTCCGCGTCCAGCAACAAGTAAATGAAGCATTCAGCGACAATGACGACTTCGCCCGCGAACTGGGCCAAGAACTCTTCTGCACAGACGTGCACTCGGGCTCGAACGCTAGCGACCACGATCTCACCTCGTCGGCTAAAATGGCCATTCTGCGTCTGTGGTCGTCCCGCAAGAGCTCGCCGACTTTGAACTCGAGCTCCGGCTCAAGTCACTCTCAGGAATCGATTGTGGATCATACTGCGACTGCGTTGCGGGATATCACTGTTCGAAAGGAGGTTCGCGTTGATTATACCCATCTGCATGAGAAGTCAAATCAGAATAATCTCGGTATTCGAGACTCGAAGGCCGTTATTGTCGGTGGTGCTGAGGCTACGCCTGCGACTTATGTCGATGAGTTGTATAGTCTTTGCTATGCGCCGGGTATTCGGTTGAGGGCTGATGCGTCGTTGCAAAATATTTCGCGTGGATCGACTACATGCTGATCACTTCTTGTCTTTTTCTTTCTTTTTTGGTTTATTGGCTTGGTTTCTTTCCCCATGTTATGGGTGGCGCGAGGTGGAATACATCGAGGAATTGGGACTGGTGTTTATGTGTTCTGTTATGTCCATATTCTTCTTTATTTTACGTTGGGAAGATCGGAAATGGTCCAGGATTGTATATATAACTTTTTGTGACGAGTACATAGATGATATCAAATACGAATGCGTGCATGTTTCATATTTCATGTGGAAGTGGTAGTACATTTTCAGCTTTTCCAAATGTCAAAGGTTATACATAGAAAAGTGCTTTATTCCATCTTCATATACACCTAAAAAAGACATGTAAAAGAACATCTAAAAAGACCACTAAAAAGACATGACAAGGCCGCGTAAGCGGCCAACTATTCTTGTATTATTATCAATAAAAAGCCAAAATACGTAGTACCTGTTAATACATGAGATGAACTCCAGTAGGTCACAGAGAAAAAGCAGAATATCGTCACACATCAAGAAAGAGACTCGTTAACCAATACATGCAAGAGATGTCATCTACTCATCGCTGCACACCCGCCGAGAGCGAGTCGAGAACAAATGCAATCTAAAAAGAGCCAATCCAATGCTCAAATACTATAGAGCGCAGATCCCACAGATCAAGCATTAGGATCCTCACGCTCCAAAAATGTAGGATCAGCCTCAATGCGACGCTCAAACTTCGCCCACCAATTATGGAAGCTCTTCAGCGGCACAACATCCTGTCCCTTATCATTCTCCGCAAAGCTAGCGAGGAAATTAAACGCATTGCCAATAATGCGCTGTGCCAGCACCTTCGTTGAGATCTGTCTCTGTCCGCCAGCCTGTGAAACCAGCGCCATAGACATCTGACCCGAAGGACGCTCCGCTTCCAGGGCAGCAAGCTGCGGCGCGATATTTTGCGCTTCTTCGATCGAAATACCCAATGTCAAGACGCCCGTTGCAGCACCGTTCGCGCCGCCCTCGTCGAGCATGTCATCCTCTTCCTCGGCTTCTGAGCGGTGGGGTACACTGCCCGGTGGGCGCACGGTGAAGATGCCTGAAGGCTTTTCATTTGCCAATGCGCCGATGAAGCGGAAGCCGGAGGGTTGGCCTGTGGTCGGGTCTGGGAGTTGGGCGTAGATTGCGGCGCCGGTGTTTGGGGGGAGGGTTGTTCCTGGTAGGAAGAAGACGACTATGTCATTGAGAGATGCGCTGAGTGGGATTGTGAAGGCGAATTTGATTGCTTGGCCATTCGGTTGGCTGTCTATTGCGACGATGTCTGTTAGACACGGGCGGCCTGGGACCACGACGGAGAACATGATGGGTGGTGGTAGTGGTGGAGGATCTGGAGGTAGCTCAAGCAGCTGGTGAAGTGGAGATTGGCAAGTTGAGCTGCGATAAAGATTCTTTGTTCAGTTCTTCAAGCTTCTTCAAGCTTCTCTTTGTCCTGCTTTTCGATGATGAAATGACATAGAGGGGCTGCCCTTATCGTCAGCCGATAAGGGCTTGGCTTGGCTAAACAAAGGTCTGGTATATCAACTGGAGACTTCTACTTCACAATTGGGACCAGCTTCTGCATTTAGAAGTGAAGTCATTATGGCAAAATCCAATTTAGATCTGGTCGGCGAATGCGATAAGTAAAGCTTTCCAACTCGATTGCTCCCTCCACTCGCGTTTTCGTCTTACACCCCGCAGCTTCCCCTACTACGAGGACGATCGCGCCGCATACACGGAGAACCTGAACAACTACCATGCATTCAAAGTATCCGGATACGACTGTACACTTGGCTACATTCTCAATGCAGTCGTCGAAAAATTCCCTTGGTCGGACAAAACCTGGGCCATCGACTCAACCGCGCAAACCGTGACGCTAGTGACACCCGCAGGGGCCACCCCGACACACCGGAGCAAGCTCGTCGCTGCCGACATAGCCGAGGCCGTGAAGCAAGACAAATTCGAAGTGCTGAAAGGCTGGCGCAACGAGAACTACGCAGTCTACGGCCCGGGTGGAGAATTCCTACTCGAGATGGAGCGCGCCGCAACCCCGCTCTTCGGCATCGTCTCGTACGGCGCCCATCTAACAGGCTACGTGAAGGATGAATCCGGATACAAGATCTGGGTCCCGCGTCGCGCAAAGAACAAGCAAACCTACCCAAGTCTTCTTGATAACACCGTCGCCGGCGGCATGTGCACCGGCGAAACGCCGTTTGAATGTATCGTCCGCGAAGCTATGGAAGAGGCTTCCTTGCCTGAGGCGGCGGTGCGCCCTGCCACTCGCTCCGCGGGCTGTGTTACGTACTCGCATGTGCGGGATGTGCGGGCGGGTGGCGAGACGGGCCTCATTCAGCCTGAGGTTGAGTACATATATGATCTAAGGCTTGATGCTGAGACTATTCCGAAGCCTGGGGATAACGAGGTTGAGGAATTCAAGTTGATGTCGATTCCGGAGGTTAAGGCGGCTTTGGCGCGCGGCGAGTTCAAGCCCAATTGCGCTAACATCATGATTGATTTCTTTGTCAGGCATGGGCTGCTGACGCCGGAGAATGAGCCGGATTACTTGCAGATTGTTGCTAGATTGCATCGTCGCTTGGAGTACCCGACTGCTTCGCATTGTGCGAGGTAGATTGTTTGGTACCCTGAAACATAGGTTAGATATCATGAACATAAGATCTATCAACTTAACTTTCGCGTTTAGATCTGCACTCGGGGGAGTTCTTTTCCATTTGCGCAATAAGGGAGTCTTTGTAAGACTTGCAACTCCAATATAGCAAATAATTTGACATAAGCACGGTGACAAGCGCACTACCATCTACTATAAACGTAAATAAGAATTAAAATGAGCCACTAGAGTCGGATCGGTTGGGGATCTGGGTGGAAGAGGCCAAGGCACACTGTGCAGCTGCCACTACCAATTACAGCTCTATACGCAGTTCAACCTGCTCCGAGACGGGTTTTGGTTATCGAAGGTCAAGGTTCATCTCATCAATCCCATGAAAATCATGTTTGTTATGATAATCTATTGGTATTCCCAAATCAAAATGCAAAGAACGCCTGCGCTGCACCCCATAAGAACGATATGAACATCGGTCCGGCTTAAATACACCGACTTTTCCCCCATTTGGGCTTTGCCTCAAGATCAATCCAAGATCTGTCTCATCCTATGCCAAGGTCGTAAGCAAAAAAAAAGAGAGTTCCAACAATGACAAGCCTATTTCTTAAGCAGCAAGTACACGTGATCGATTCTCAACGGAGCAAGCTTCTTGTAGGGACCCTCCAGGTAGAGCAGCAGACCCCCAAAGGACACAAAGACAGCCCTGAAAATGTAAAGGTTAGTTTCCGCGAGAACCAACACATCAGTAACGAAACTCACATGGTATCCTTAGTGGCACCCTCCTCAAAGCGGTACACCTTGCCGTGACAAACATAATCGTAGTCATCCGCCAGGGTCTGGTCGCCCATGCTGACCTCCCTCCAGCTGGCGCGGGTGTCCTCCTTGCCGTCAAGAGAGAGAGTCGAGGCCAGAGCGAGGGACAGCGACTCGCCAACCGCGCATGGGTACAGCTCAGTGTTCACGTCCAGGGTGAAAGTGAGGGAGGCATCGTTCGAGTTGCAAGTAAGACGGGAGACGCGGTCATACTTCTGGGCGTTGATCGAGGTGATCGTGAAGGTATCTTCAAACAGGAGCGGGTCGGACATGATGAAGGTTGCGACCGCTGGTTTTTTGGGTTATAGATGTGGGTTTTGGTAGGACAGATTATGCGCGGATGATCGCACACAAATTGTCGTAAGTTGAAAGGCCCGCAATGGCTAGTTGGTGGTGCAAGAGTGGTGAAGAGAAGAGTTGGAGTCGGAGGTGGAGAGGTTGATCGGAGAATTGAAGCTTTTTTTTCTGCCGCCTTTTGGTCCCCGCCGATAACGATTTCGTTGGTTTGACATCAGCTTCTTATAGCTTTACTAGGTTTTTTTTAAACTTCATTTGAACTTATTCGTCATGTCCTTTCGCAAGCGAAACATCGGTCTTTCTCCTGGAGTTGATCGCAACGCTGTCCCCAATGCTACCGCACAGCCGGCTGCGCCTGAGAGCACGCCGGGCATTCGCCCCTCCCCCGATGATGGACGGCCAACAACCTCGACAGGGACTCGCTCTCTAGATAATCTTCTTGCAGGCCATGCGGGACTTCCAATGGGCAAACTCCTGTTGGTTGAAGAAAACGGAACTACAGATTTTGCGGGCGCATTGCTACGTTACTATGCGGCGGAGGGTGTCATCCAAGAGCAGAAGGTTCATGTGGTTGGAGTGCCAGAGCAATGGGGCCGAAGTTTACCTGGTCTGATCGGCTCAGCGGAGTCCCTGGACGAGAAGAGATCCGACAGGCGCAAGGATGATCGCATGAAAATTGCATGGCGATACGAGCGATTGGGCGAGTTTGGGGCAGTCGCTGGTTCGCGGGGTGGTGAGTATTGAAATAAAACACTGCTTCTAGGTTCAATATGCTGATCATTATAGCCCCGACTAATCCTGGGGAACAGGATACAGCAGCAAAAGAAGCGCCCGCTTTCTGTCATGCCTTCGATCTCACGAAACGTCTCACCCATCCGTCTATCACAAATATGACCTTCATCCCACTTATGCCTTCAAAAGAGTCACCATTCCTCGCTATCCTCAAACGACTCCAGACTGCAATCGCATCCAGCGCCGCCAATACAATCCACCGTATCGTCATTCCTTCTCTGCTCAACCCCACAATTTACCCACCGAACTCCTGCCAACCCGAACATGTGCTCCAGTTCTTCCACGCCCTCAAGGCGCTGATGAGTGCGCACAGCGCCCGCGTGACCGCAATGATCACCATGCCTCTGTCTCTCTATCCCCGCTCATCCGGGTTAGTTCGCTGGATCGAACTGCTCAGTGACGGTGTCATTGAGCTTTGTCCCTTCCCGCACTCTGCGGATGCCATGGCTACCTCGGGAGCGGCAACCGCACAAGAAGAACCACCACAGGGTATGCTTAAGACGCATCGGCTCCCAGTTTTGCACGAGCGTGGAGGTGGAAGCGATCAAAATGTTGGACAGGATTGGGCGTTTATTCTGAGCCGCCGGCGATTCGAGATTAAACCATTCAGTCTGCCGCCGGCCGAAGGAGACACAGAGGCGCAAGATGCGTCGGCTCCCAGCGGAAAGCCCAAGAAATCTGATCTTGAATTCTGAGATGCTTGACGATTGGTGTCATTCCCTAGACTCAATCATCCTCCTCGAAGTGTCGGTGGGTGCCTGGTTCTGCTAGCATGTCATCCATCTCGATCTGCTCGGACATAGCTGGACCCGAGTTGGCCATTGTGCGGAGGTAGCTTGCTCCATATCCATCCAATCCTGGCCGTACAGAACGGAGGCGACTCCCTAGGCAGGATGAAGCTGCAAGCCATGCTGTTCGGTGTTAGTAATGCGGTCGGGACTAAGAACGGATGCTGCGCAACTGACCAACAAAGAGTATCAGGGGTGCAAAGAATACCAGGAACAGCAATAGCAAGAAACCCATGATGCCACAGTATAAAAGAAGAAATATAGAATACTCAACGAATGCCAATGAAGATGATGATAAACATAACAGCGATGCTCAGCAGTTCGCTTGCCAAGATTGACTATTCCTAAAGAGGCCTAGCGTATAAGCTCAGCTTTTCCTTTTCTTTTTTTTTTTTGCTCTTCTCTTCTTCTCTTTCCTCTGCAATCAACCCTGGCTTTGCTGGTTAAATCCAAAAGCAATTCTAGGTGTTTGGCTATGTTCTCGACGCTCTAATATTCTTTAATGGTAAGCTTCACCCTCATGTCTCCCATCAACCCCCCATCTCGCATGATTATTTAACTACAATCTGTCAATCCCCTGAAGCTCTTTGATACGTCACTGAGTGCTTGCTGAGAAACGTACTGGAAAATGAATTGCGATACCCAAATTTACCTTGCTGGCAACCTGCATATCTGCATATTGGACAAGCGCTAACTGTCCTTGCCACAGATTCTTTGAAACAAATCCCACAAATCTCAAATCAAAAAAAAAAAAAAAATGGACTTCCAACCAGACCTTCCCATTCCGATCTCCTATGTATCCGGTAGATACCTGTTGTTCTCAATTGACGCCGTGACATACCTGCGACGTGAGCATCATATCTGCGGTGTCCTCATCGGGACGTTGCCCCAGATCCCTCAGCAGAATGTCTTCCTGGGTCTCCCTCTGCAGCTGATGCCCGAGGAGGCACGGCTATTAGTGGACAAGGGTGTAGCTTGCATCGTAGACGAAGCCAAGGCACACGACGGCATGAATACCCTCTTAGAAGAAGACCGCAGACGGTACCTGCGCGACCTCGAATCACAAGGTCTGCACGTCTCGCGCATCCAGTTGGATCGCAAAGAGCGCAACCGGGAACAGACCTTGAAGAAAATAGAAGAAAAGAAAGCGAACGCCAAGGCCAAAGCCAGTGCTGCCGCTGCCGCTGCTGCCCAGACACCTACGGTTCCTGAAGAGGCTGCTTCCACACCGTCGGCGAAGAACACTGCCATCGTTGACCTCTTCAACGCAGAGGATCGCCCATCGTCTCCATCCACCCCCTCAACGAGCATACCCCCTCAGGGTGTAACGGCCATTACCCCCGCCACATCCTACCCGCCTCTTCCCACGCCTTTGCCCTCGAGCTACCTTGAAGCACCTGCGGTTCCACCCTCATATCCTCTCTTCGCCCACCTCCACTCCAAGGGATACTTCCTCTCTCCCGGCCTGCGCTTCGGGTGTCAATACATGGCTTACCCTGGTGATCCACTGCGCTTCCACTCGCACTTCCTCGTAGTGTCCTACGACTGGGACCAGAATATCAACCTCATGGACCTCGTTGTTGGCGGCAGACTGGGCACTGGTGTGAAGAAGGGTTTCTTGATTGGCGGAGCACAGAAGGAGATTGATGAGGTCGATTCGGAGGCTGATCGTGTGGATACCGTGCGGGCTTTCAGTCTTGAGTGGGCCGGAATGTGAGGGATGAAGGACGTGAAGGGTTTCATATCCTTCATTTATTCTGATTTCCCATCTATCAGGCGTATAGCTTTGATTTGCCGCAGCAAAAGTTCCATGGAACTCATGCACCACGCTACCCAGTCGTTCTTGCCTGCTTTCGGGTTCCTCGTACCAGATGCGCGACTTCCAATTGTGCCTGGTCTCATTGAACCTGGGAAAGAACCACCCCGGCGATTTGGATCATCCTCGATCAACAAGATCCAGATGATATCCCCGCCCCAAAGGTGGTCTACCATGGCTTCGCCTTCTAGCGACTCAGGTAGGAGGCTTGGAAGGGCAAACAACATGTGGTTGAGAAGGGTCGACATGTCTCTGGTCTATCCATGCATTGCCCAACTTGAAATAGCATATCATATGACTATGATGCCACTTGCAGAAAATTATTCATCAAATAAACATTTACACATTACACTGATTGTCCTAGTAAATCTGTAGTATTGTCCCACTTATAGATAGTATGTTTCGCCTAATTCTAGTTAACTTATTGGAGATGAAGCGTATAATTTCTTCATAAACATCGTTATCCAATTGCGTCCTCCCTGGTGACTTCATGGGGTATTCAAGCTGAAATCTTATGCTCGGTGCTCTTGCCTTTGTTGGATAGGGGGTGTGTGCCCTTTCGCTTGGGGTGCCACATTGCGCGCTGTGGTATCATGCAGTGGGCTTGGTGAAGCAAGTGAGTCTAGTTTGATAGAACACCGAAAGTATCGGCATGAAGTTCGAATGTCAAAGACTCGGATCCGGGGCACAGGTAGCCGAGCGTACTTGCAAGGCTCCAGGCCGCTTCACGTTTGAGCAGTCAATTCCACCGCTAGTGAATTGACGAGAACTAGACAGCATGACTGCCGTCTCAAATGTAATCGATGTTCCTCCACTTGAACTTCTTATTAGCTCTGTCCACAGGCCGATTCTCGAACTGGTTTCCATGGAGCTCGAAAACCAACGGCTTGGGGGCTTTCGCATCAGACTGAATCTGCTGATCCTGCGCGCCCTCAGACGGCGCTGGCACGGGCACCATGAACCGGAAGATAGTGTGCTCTTTCGGTATAGCTGTACAAGGAGAACCAAGTCAGCATAATCCCTCCCATTTCCCACTCAACGAGTCAAAACTCACTCTTCATCTCATCCTTCTCAGTAACAATAACGAACGTAAACTTCGTATCCCGCACCACAATCCCCTTAGTACCAACCCGCCCAGCACACCCACTCCTAACAACCTCGACCTCAGCCCCATGGTAATCCGCACTGACAAGTTTACTTCCATGCGACGCCGGCGAAACATGGCCATGAGCTCCGGCCTTCACATCTAGGATCTCCTGCATATATCCGACCCATAGCTCATGCAGGCCCTTAAAAATGGCATATTTGCATTCTTCCTTGGGTAGGTCGTACAGCCCTGACTTGCGCTTTTCCCGTGCTGAGAGCGGTTGCGGCTTCTGGTGTCGGAGGAAGTATTCCTTCTTGCGTAGGCGGTGGAGGCGGCGTCGGGACCGGTTGTCGGATGCTGAGGGGGAGGTTGCGCGGAGGAAGAGCGGTTTTTGTTTGATGCGCTCGGTGAATTGTTGTGTTGCGCTGTCTGGGGAGTGGGCGCGTGAGAGAAGGGTGTGCGCGATGTGGGATTTCGGGGCTGGCGAGGAAGCCATTTTACGTTATCTTGGATGTCGGTGTGGCTTTTATACAGGCTTTCTTTTTGTTAGAGCCAGGAGGGATGGCAGACTGGGAGTTGGGGGTTCGTGGAATGTGTTGTTGGAGGTTGGAGAAAAATTATTTGATGTCACACACCGATAAGATATGGAGGCCATCTATAGATTCAAGGCATAATAACCACTTTATATACATTATTTGAACATTATCCAAGTCTTATTTCTATTTTATACATTCTGATCTATTCTCGGATATTACACACCCTCTCAGTGAGTGGGATTAGATCGTCCCTCGGCTCTCTGATGCTTCCCCGCATATATCGTATTTGAGCTCAATATATGTTAGAGCCAACACCCCTGCCACACGTTAAGAGTATGATAAAACATCTGCAAGAAGACTTTTGATATCGTTATTGTCTACTATTGACCCCCCTGATTTTGCTTATATCAACATGCAGCGCGAGGCCGAGCAAAAGGACGTCCCTAATAACTTCCCAGGGATTCCACCCTTCCCAGATGATGTCTCTACAGCCCCCCTTCTTCGACTGTCGTCGGGAAAGCTGCTAGAAGGTGACCCTACAGAGCACAAAAGACTGTTCCAAGCATCCACAGACATTGGGTTCTTCTATCTCGATTTATCAGACTCAGACCAAGGCCCATCGCTCCTCGGCGACGCAGATGATCTATTCCAAGTTGGCGAGAGACTATTTGAGCTGAGCCTCGAAGAGAAAAAGCAGTATGACTTCAGCGGACAGAACTCTTACTTTGGATATAAAGGACAGGGAGCCGCGGTGGTTGACAAACAGGGGAACCTGGACCGGAACGAGTTCTACAATGTACGTCAACACTGAGCACATCCACCTGGACCTTCACAGAAGTTGACACGACTATCTACAGGTTTCCAAAGACGACATTATGGGCATCAGTGATCCTCTGCCGGCACCAGATACCCTGCATAAAAGCCGAGCCCGACTGGGATCATTTATGCAGGGGTCACATGCAATCGTAACCCTAATTCTGGACATCCTGAACGACCAACTTGCCCTACCAAAAGACACGCTATCCAACTTACACCGACAACAAGCTGTAAGCGGTGACCAGGTGCGGTTCGTCAAAGCCCCACCACAGCCAGTAGACGACAGACGTACTGCGTTGGGGCAGCACACCGACTTTGGAAGCGTGACGGTTCTTTTCAACCGACTGGGGGGACTGCAAGTGCTACCGCCCGGTGCCGATGCCAAATGGGTTTATGTCAGACCACTTCCTGGTCATGCGATTGTAAACCTCGGGGATGCAATGGTCAAGTTTACGAACGGGCTGTTTCGCTCGAACATTCACAGGGTTGTGGCACCACCAGGGCTCCAGGCTGAGTCGACGCGGTACAGTCTCGTGTACTTTGCACGACCCGAGGATAGTGTGATGTTGCGTCGGTTGGAGGGGTCTGATCTGATCCCTGCTATAGAGGATGGTCAGACTGAAGAGGAAATTAATAGCAAGGACTGGATCATTCGGCGGGCTTTGGGTCGTCGCGTGGATCGTGTTAATGATCTTGATTTTGAGAAGTCTGCCGGGACGGAGCAGCTAAGTCGGAGGATCAAGGTTTAGTATTAATCTGAGGGTATTGTGGATAGTCTATATGTGGAACATTGCAATAATTTACCTGGAATTCAACGCGTTTGCAAGTGACGTGTTAACGTAGACACCTCGTTAGAAAAGGGGCCATCTCTATAGATGATGTATACCCATAGTATGGAGTACATAGTACGTCAATATAGGTATAATATTCCTATCGTTCGATAACTTTACAACTAATACGACCAAGACAACACACCTGACTTCACCCTCGCGTGTTCCGAATCAGGAAGGTACCCATTCCTGTAAGAGTATTGTTTCTGGCAGGAAATATTTGTATGTGTCATATCCCTGAAATTACGATAGCCGAGCGTACATCTATGTAGATTGCCCATCAGAATAGAAAACAGAAGCATAAATGATAGCTTCGACAAGGGGCAAAACTAGCAGAAATAGTCGAATCCGCTAAACCCAAGAAATGTGCTACATACTACACTTATTTGGGCAAGAGGGTCTACTCTAAATCAGCCCCTTGGCCCATGGAGACAAACTTTAAGTAGATTAAGAAAAATATGTTCTCCAAACGGGTAGTTCGAATCTTCTGAAGATATGACAGCTCCAATTCTTTAACCCGGTACTTTGGTAAAGACGGTTCAGTTCGGCAGGGGGGCATCTAGACTCTTCCCAAAGATCCCTGCTTCTATATTTATCATATTGGATCTCGATGATACTGTCCACGGGTGAAAATAAAAGACGATGCCTCTGTACGGCTGTACGGAGTATGGAGTGTCCTCTTCAATACTAATACCCGTGGGAGATACAATGTAACGCATTACACATTATTCCTAAATTAGAAAGTGGTATAGTGCAATCCGACATTCTGGTTATTGACGTGCCAAGATCCAGATGTAGTAGAGGTTCTAACCTCATTGAATGGATTCTCCAACAGGACAGTATGTTCTCACATACTCTGTCGATTATCCACAATATACTAGATTCAGTTATATACTTCTTACTGTAGCGACTACTGTATTGATAACTGTAGAACTTCTGTTATTTCGTATATTTCAGGAATGACAGCGTGTCGAAGAATTTTTGCCTGACCAGTCTCGGCCAGCTGGCGTATTCTCACCCACTATTTATGGAGTAGAGCAATAGAGAACACAAAGACCGAAATATCTTCTTGATTGGGTTAGTTGACCGTTGAAATGGATTCTAGTCTCCAGCCCCCGGCGACTATTAATTTTTTTTTTTCAATAAAAAAGACACATTTCGTCGGCTTTACCCAGCCGCTCAATTCCCAGCGCTATGGAGCCGGGTTGCCCACTCTTGCTCCGAAGCGACCTTTCTCCCCCCTGACTTATTGGCGGTATTATCCCCCGTGCATATTTCAGGTACTTTTGACTAGACACATGAGTATGTACATAGACCGTGTCCAGACCTCGGGATTTGAGAAAAATGCAGACCCCGCGACCCAACAAGCTGGATGTTCTGGAGGATAATGCGTTGTGACAGCGGGTAGCCCTTCCGTATCCGGACTTCCGGGTTTATGCCCTGTCCATTCATTTCCCTGCAGTAGTTTACATACTCGGTTACTCCGTAGTGAAGAGGGGGGATCTCCGGAGTTATGGATAAGTGACAGGGGGGTACGGTACTTTTGTTAAAAAAGAAAAAAAAAGACATATATTGTATAGATCTTGAACTGGGCCATTTAGAGAACTAGTCTGGTCAAATCATAAGCTAATTCGTATCTTTAAAAACATCAAATAATACGACTAAATATCAATTCCCCTTCAAACCTTCAAGTCCACAACCCCATCAGACGGAGTACACCGATCCATACTACAACAGGAAGCTGTCTGACTGAACTCAAAGTCCTAGAAATCGAGATATCAGCGGCTATGGATGATTTCTCCAGGCCAATACCCACTACCCTACTCCGTACATTGCGTCCTATTCGCCCCACTATACAGTATCGTGTATTGTCTGACTTCATGGCTTTTCAAGTAGTGGACTCCGCTCTTGTGGAAAACAATCCTTCAACGAAAACTAAACAGTACAACGTTGCATGGAAAACGGAGTACCAAATGCTTGGTAATTGTCCCGCTGTCAAATAAATGCACCATTCTCAACTGGGTCCAGTCTATGTATAAAAAAACAATAAAAAAGGCTCGGACCGTCCAAACGGAGCCACTCGGGCTGTGTTTCCCATTTATCCACCCTTCATAAAGTCATTTACAACGCTAAATACTCCAAGGTTAGAACCGTATCTCCGTTTCATATGTGGTACGATGCGAGTCGTCTTCGGCCGAAATCGCTCCTCTATCTGAAATGCGTCCACGGAAAGAGTTCCGGTTTGTGCTCACCTTCCGTGGCGCTGTGCAACCCACATCAATCTGACAGTAAATGTCAGCCCGGGGAATAGGGTGGAATAAATTTGGAATCATTGACATGGGTGTCGGATAGAAGATAGAAGGCAAAAAGTAGACATGATGCACGATTTAGACGAGGCAATTGCACATGCATGTCTCCACATTGTGACATGACGTACCAACATTAATCTGGACTAGACTAGGGCCCGCGTAGGGATGAACGCCGTTAGGATTATGGAAGGGGTTTGCTGCATCGTTCTTTTGTTTTGGGTGGAAATCATGTCCGATGTAGAATGACGTGTAATATCCCCGGGAAACGGAAACTGGGCGCGATACAGTCTATTTTTGTGGCGAAGTGGACATGCCTAGTTTATGTCCCTGTTTGGCATTTCCGCCGAGTTTTATCTCCTGACAGCTGCGGACGCGGAAAGTACTATCTTACTCACATGTGTACGTCAAGCCATGCGTCCGTATGTTTACAATGTACTGGGTAGTAGTTATACGATATGCACGTCCGCCCCTGGGCGTTTTGGGAATGTACACATCATCCGGATCCGTGTTGGGGGCGCATGTGCAGGGATGGGTAATCGAGAAATCTGGAAATATGGGTGTTGGTAGTTTAGTTCCGGTGCAAAATCCTGGAGCTGACCCCAGTTAGAGAAGTGCGTTCGTTCGATGTGCAGAGGTTAATGCCATCCTATGGATGTGTATGTTACGTATGTTCTGTCTTGGGTAGAACCCCGACATATAAAAATAAAGCATATCATCAGGATGGATCGAGTTTGAGACAGTATGAATAACGTGGGAGTTAAAATCAGTGGTGGTAAACGGGTGATATCATAAAAGACTGTATTGGTCGGCTGTAATGTGTGGGTTCCAAGCTCAAGCCGCCGCTTTAACACTGTCTGGTGTGTGTTCAAGCGCCATAGCTGCTAGTTTCTCTTCAATGCTCCTGAGAACCTCAGGGCTTGTTTCTGGTTTGACCTTTTTAGGTCTGTATCGAAAAGAAATGAATGTTAGCTGAAAATCCCAAGTCACATATGTTGTAGGTTTGATATCACACGTACGGAATTCGTTTAGTTTCATCACACTTCTCCTGACCACAATTTGAACAAGTGTTCGCATTACCCTGGAACCAAGTCTCGCAGGCATGACAAACATAATGGACTCTGCGACGAGGCTTCTTGAACGTGCGCTCTGGTCTAGGTTTTGGCGGATCGGCGTCGCCCGCATAGCCATCAGGATATTTATCAAGTTTAGCCGGGTCCCGCGGGCATATCTTGCAGCGCATATGGCTGCAGCTCGGGCACTCCTTGGAGCCGGGGGTAAAGAGCGAGGCGCAGAAGTGACAGTAACGGTGAACACGCTGGCGCGCCGGCCGATGGACGAAATCCCGGCCGCCGGTGGGCGACGGCATCTTCAATGAAATTTCCTTGGTGGTGCTGACCTTGAGGTGCGAGGTCCTGGGGAATAGACGAGGTTGGTGGACGTAGGTCTCTGGGAGCTTAGGCTTGCAGGCTGATGGTTCGCCGTCCTTGTTGCGGGCGGCTGGGTGTCGGGGGCACTTTGTGCAGCGGGTGTGCTGGCAGTTGACGCATACCTTCTCTGCACCGAAGGTTGTCTCGCAGCGATGGCAGGTACGGCGCACTCGCATGCGGATTGGCTTCGTTACACGGGTTATCTGGAGATCCGGGGGTGTCTTCCAGTCGCTGGTGTCGACAGCCAGGCCGTATTTGGCTAAGAGGGCGCGCGCCTTTTCATGTTGGGTCATGCTGTAGTTGGTGATCATGACTGAACCTGGTTGGCTGAGCTCTTGGACTGGTGCTGGGTCTGGCACTGGAGCTGGAGCTGGTTCCGGTGTTGATGTTACAGGTGGTGATGTTGCCTCTGGTGCACTATATCTAGGCAATGATAGTTAGTATATAGGGCTGAAGTAGAGGAATGCTGTATATCGTACGTAGTTTCGGTTGGAGCAGCTACCCCAGGAGTTATAGACTGTCGTTTGGACATTGACCGAGGACGGAGGACGGTCTTCATACGTTTAAGGTATTTAGAGAAGCCCTCCGGCTTGTCTTCGGAACGACCATCTTGAGCCATTATTCAGTCGAACTAGAATATAATGACAATTGCTTTTCTGATATCCAGAGTGTCGGGATTCATTCCACACAAAATATGACCAGTGTGAAGGATATCAAAGTGGACCGGAGGTGGGATTTCCGTGCAGAAGTTGACAGGAGGGAAAAGTAGGGACAACCCAATTATTATAGAGAATCGAATCAGGAATCAGACTATAATACCGAAAAGAGGTATTGTATAACAATTGTATAAAAAAAAAAGTCCAAAGCTCAGACGTGGGGATTCCGATACAGTGGTCCTGTGGATTCAGATGGATTGGGATACCATTGAATATTTCAATTTGATTTTATTTTACTTTAAAAAGGTGTTTTTATGTTTTTATGTTTTTATGTTTTTTATTTTAGTTTTTTATTCATTTCTGTGGACTATAAAAGTGCTATTTCTCCGGGCATAGTGGAGAAATACATCAGGACAAGTATATCTCCATATTAACCATTATAGGGAGGTACCAAGTATCAAGTACCGATCATATGATATCTGGGTAAAAAAGCCCTGGTAACTCTGACATCTCCTATTTAGTCTCTGATGTGCATCCCCACTCTTTCTCCTCCAACCCGGTGACACCATGAAAAGAAAAAAAAAACTAAAAAAAAGAAAATGGCTTTGGCCTCAAAACTCTCTGTGGCTTCAGGAGATTTTCTCCATAACAACTCATATCCGAGAATAGCGTGCCATTTAACTGGCCCCTGGCGAACATCAGACATGGGGCCCCCTGTTTCTTGGCACGTCATTGGTTCGTTTGGCCTCCCGTCCTGAACTACCTTTACACTACCTTCACGGGGCAACGTTTATGTTTCGTCATGCTCAGTACAAAGGTAACAAAGTACGAAGTACTTAGGATATTTATGTAGTGTTCCATCCCCGGCGGTTGACCGAGGCCGTGGCATACAACGAAGCCTCCAGTCCACAGGTGGGCCGGGGGCACCGGGGAGAGTGACACCTGGCTCCAGGTCTCCCTACGGCAGCACCCGCCATCCCGGCTGCCTTTCCACAAACAGCTAACTTATTGGTCTATCAGTGGGAGCGGATCGGGGATAAAATGGTTGAGGGGCACATAAGTGATGGGCGTGTCTTTAATATCTTCGAGGTTATTGCAGTCGATCAGGAGCGTTGAGGAGTTCCTTTGAAACCGGGATTTGAATTGCGGTGGATATGCCGAACTCGTTTATGGATAGAGTTTGATCTTTTCTTCATGGTGTTTGTGTACTCGAGTAACTTGTACGATGTACATCGTACAACATGGATAAAAGGATCGTTACTGGATGTTACTGGGTTGGAGATAAGTATTCGTATGCACTCGGTATAATTCATTATTTTCATTGATAGGGTATCTTTTCTTTTCCGTCTGTACAGTAGTGTACTTTATAGTGCTGACTAGAGTATTGTTATATGGATACCTGGGATTGAAGAAGTCCATGCAGGATCCAGAAGGCTATGTAATCATTTTAGTACTGAAAGGTGGCAAAAGAAAGAACCTTTGACACACGGGCATCTCTCCGACGATTGGATCAGAAGAGGGCATGCATGATGATGCATGACACGGGGATCCCAAAGCGCAAAGTACAAAAGTATAAACACGAGCAGTTCGTCTGACGATTTACGATTTACTCCGCAAGTCATGAAATCCATCAAATAAAGAAAAGTAAAATGCTGACAGTACTTTATACTCCGTAATGGAAGCGACTTCGACCCGAGGATATTGCACTACTGCAATAGCAAACGTAACTCAACCGTTGATCATCCCATTTTCAACTTTTGTCCCTCACTAGGCATTTAACTAATCGTCCTTAGTCTCGTCGGGTTTGAACCCCTGCAAATGAAAGTGGGCTTAAACGGCTTTCTCAAGCTGGGAAACCCGGGAGAATATTATTTTATAAAATCTAGAGCCAGCCCCTTGGGAAAAGGAAAACAAAACAGCAAACGGAAATGAATTTCCCTGGCCAAAGTGGGTCTAGTGGGACGGGTGAGAGTGGAGTACTTTGGCGGTCGGATCGCTGGTCCCAGGGTGGTGGTGCTGCCCAGAGGTGTATGAAGTATGTTGTATCCATGGTACTGGCTTGGCCTTCCAAGGTTGAAAGATATAAGAGATAACCTTGGAATATCAGGCAATATGTTTTTTTATATCTGCTAATCTAGTAGATACCTGTACATGTACTTGGATACAATCACATATCGTGTCTGGAACATACTCCTTGATTGTACTTGAGTATCCCAGGGGGCCTTCTGCATGCAGTAAGCATGAATGTCCCGTCCCATTCCCATGTACACGGAAGTATAGACCTACACAATTTGATACACAGAATGGAACAATACATAAATATTATGTATCCTGAGCACTGTAATTCGTAATCTTGCCCTCTCATCTGCCATAAAGAGTAGTCTACACTTTATGTATGCTAATGATGCTCTAAAACATTACATTCTTCCAAGCTGTTTAGATATACTGTCGCCCCTCTTTACACAGACTACATGTCTCTGTTCCAACTATCGTGCATGATTACTTGACCCGGCGCAATGGCCCCGGGGTAAAGCCACACGCGGATGACACGCCCGCTTTGCCACCGCCATTCCAGATCGCACAAATTGGCATGTTTTCGCCCATTTGTACATCCTGTTGGTACAAAAAAAAAAAAAAAAAAAAAAAACCATGAACTGTATTGATATTAGTATCATTATACGGTGTACAATGTTGATGAAATTATTGAAGTGGAAGGCGATTCGAGAACTACATGGTAGTAGCAATGTAGTTAACTATCTACAAACTGCACACATTGTAAATGATCTTTGACTTTTCGCGTGTAGTAAACAACACCTCGACGAGTATCAGTCCCCTGAATTTCTAGCCAACCTGTGTAACACAGGCCACAAACCAACCGACCAACTTCCAGCTAAACAAGAGAATCAGAGTTTATCGAACGGTGGAGAGTAAGAATATCTCGCAGTGGGGGATCACATTTACAGAGGGACGAATCAGCCACTCTGATGCATATTGCATGTCCACTTCAACGAACACATTGCAGGAAAACAGGAATAAGCCGCCAATTGTATCAATCAGAAGACCCGGAATCTTCTTCAGCGGCGACATACATGACGGGACTAGTGAAGCCATACGAGCGTATGAGCTACCATCTACGAAGATGATCATCGGCCCCCAAAGGTCTTGTGAGATTGAAAGGCTTTTTGTGCAGGATAGTTGGGTTGATACCTTGATGAGCACTAGGTCTAGTTGCATCGATCAGCCTGGCTTTTTATCCGTGGCTGGCGACGATCTCGATGGCTTAGCTGGAGAGATGCATGACACGCCCCTCTGGCCAGAAGAACTGGCCATTCGTGAATGATGGACGGTGATGGTAAGAAAAAAAAACTATTATAAGTGTTTTGTCATCCAGCCCTGAGCCATACCGTGCTAATTGACTGCAACGTAGGCCCACTGAGCCTACAAAGTAGGTGAGCACCGGCCTCCCCGAACGATGGGCCTTGGCCACTCTCTCCAAACCGGTTTATTTGAGAGTACACAACTCGTGAGATCTACCACTAGCTCGAGTATACGAACTGCACCGTTGAAAATCATCTGGTTGATAGATCACAAATTCCGTTCTAGGGACCATGCTCTTGTGTGATCGACGCCAGCTTGAGATCCCGGGAATTTGGCTAGTCTAGGCAGCCGAGTGCATGTCAGATTTCGAATTCCAGAAGTACATTCGACACCCGCGGAAGTGTCTGTGTGTGCATGGGCGGCATTTACAAGCCAATAGGATCCAGCCAATCCGCAAAACCCGAAAAACAAAACGCCCTCTATACAAATCCCACGCCTTGGGTATATGCTCATCAATCCACCGACAGACATGCTCTCCAATCAAGAGATGCATTCGCTAGCCCAGGGGGTTTAATCCGACCCGGTCAGCTTGGACTTGATGTCGACGATATCTTCATCGGCCTCCACCTCAATCACCCGGTTGACTTGGGCACTGGTGCGCATCAGTTCCACTGCATTTGCGTACGACATGCGTTGCATCGGGTTGCAGTTTTCCGGGAGCCAGTAGAGGAGAACATAAGGGACTGAGGGACGTCCGTCTTTCTGTGAGTGCATATCTCATTTAGTACGCGTGTCGTACGACGGAGACCAAGTCTGCATTATCGGTAGACAACTTACGGTGGTCATGGGGTGACTGAGGAGAATGAACCGTGGCGAGGATTCGGGAAGATCATCGGCCAGATCTTCCATGTTGGAGTAGATTGTATCGTCTTGTGGCCGGATCTCCTGGGACTTTGCATCAATGATATCTATCACGCACCACCTGTCAGCTTGAGACGCATGAAATAACATGGATATGACTTGGTTGGCACTATGTACGTGCTATATAGCCCAATTTCTGTCGAAACGCATGGGAGACTTGGGAAAGCGCAAATTTAGGGGCCCATACAGATGATAGCTTGCGCATCCTTGGCTCTCGATGTGCCCAGACGGAACTTGCGCAGCTTCTCCCTAGTCTCGGGAGAGAACGAATATAGTCGTGAATCAGACTACCATAACTCAGCAGTCAGCACTTGATGGGGGAAACTCGTGAGCAGTTCGCATGGCCTATGCCAATCAACCTAGTGCGGGGAGACATCTCACCATTTTGGACGTCAACTATGGGACAGACAGAGAAGTCAAGTAAACGAAAGTCCTGAGCCTAGTGCTAATAATGCACTGAATAAAAATGGTACTTGGTATCCCCGACCTGAAAAATGGAGAAGGCTGTAGGAATGTGAGGCCAGACGACGGAAATGCGGGCGGAGTTTCCCTGTTCCCCCACTTCACTTCCTCCGCGCTTTGAACAACCCAGACATCGAATTACTCCTCCACCTATATCTCTATGTTCAGCCGACTGAATCTACTGACGCGACACTTATCACGCCCATTCAGTCCCTATCGTCCCACCAGCCCCTCCTTCTCGACCCCGTCCCTGGCCCCTCGCTCAGGTCCCTCCGCAATGACATCAGCCGCACCCACGAAGCCCATCCACACGGCAGCATGCCTCATTATTGGCGATGAGGTTCTCGGTGGAAAGGTAACTTGAAATATTCCCAGGCTCCATCATGGAAAGAACAAGGACTCTGACATTACTTCAACCCACCCTTAGACTATCGACACCAACTCGCCGTACCTAGCCAAGTTCTGCTTCTCGCTCGGCATAGAACTGAAGCGAGTCGAGGTTATCCCCGATGATGAAGAGGATATAATAGAAGCCGTACGACGAATGAGTTCCCGCTACGACTTCGTCGTCACCAGCGGCGGCATCGGACCCACGTGCGTTACAATGCCGTCCCTAGTTTCTCCTCGCCCAAGAGCAACGCATACACACCGACAACGCGCAAGCAACGCGGGCACTTCATAAAACACGCAGCTAACACATATCCCCCATTACAGACACGATGATATCACATACTCCGCAATCGCCAAGGCATTCGACCTAAAGCTGGAACTGCACCAGGCGGCGTTCGAGCGCATGAAGCGCCTCTCCAAGCCTCACCCCATGCAACTCAACTTCGACTGGGATACACCTTCACCAGGCCTGACCGCCAAGCTGCGCATGGTCGAGCTCCCCTTCGACCCGAGGCTCTCGCCCGAGTCACAGGCTGTGTTTGTCGCCGACGACCTGTGGGTGCCGATCGCAGTGGTGAACGGCAACGTGCACATCCTGCCCGGCGTGCCGAGGCTCTTTGAGCGCTTGCTCCTGAGCTTGAAGCCCTCTCTCATTCCCCGTTTGACCGACCCAGAAGGCAAGGGGACATTCCGCTTGATGATCAGCACGCCGTTGCCTGAGAGTGCGGTGGCGCCGTACCTGACTGAGCTGGCGGCTAAGGTTGAGTCTCGGGGGATCAAGGTCGGCAGCTATCCGCGTTGGGGTAAAAAGCGCAATACTGTTACTTTGGTCGGGGCGGATAAGGCTTACATGGAGTCGTTGGTCAGTGAGGTTGAGGAGAATGTTCAGGGTAAGCGGGTTGCTAAGGAGGATGAGTTGGATCCTCCGTCCGACTCGGAGCATGTCTACAGCCAGTAGTTTGTTTATCGCATAGGTTATTCCGGGAGTAAATTGCCGCGCTTGAAATACGCGCAGCATATAGAGCATACCCATTTCACATGCATATTTCAGCTAGTTAGAGTGCCGAACATGTTAATATAAACCAGGCTAGATTACCACACGAAGCTATAAGCGAGACTCGCATTAAGAAACAGCCCATGAGCTAGTAGCTGCCATAGTAGGTCTGTAACCAGGGAATATTTGTCAAGATTGATATTGAAGCAGTAACCGTAGGGATCAGAACGAATAGATTGCACCATCGGGGGATAGATGGGCATATATCTTCATACGCAGAGCACCCGACGATAAATAGAACAACCAATATACCAGGACAACCATACTCAAGAACAAGGGTAAACGCCGCAATGATGGAACGCAAGGAATCCACCTTGCCCTGAAAGAACATATATTGACAGCCGTGTCGTCTCGTGGGAGCAACACGGATAATGATAATAGGAGGCGATAGATAACAAACACCAGGGATCTTTCGCAAAGACTTGAACAATAAAAGGACAATAATAATAAAAAAGGGACTAAAACAAAGACGCAATCGGACAACAAAAGGGGAATCAAAATGTTTCGTGAGACGAGGTTGGGCGTCAAGGTCGGCAGTCATCAAGAATGCGAGTTCAAGAACCCACAAACATCCGTAACGCAAACGACAATGCCACTTCTTCTTTGGTATTTTTTTCTGGTTTGGTTGTTTTCTGTTTCTCGAGCTTGCAATCTTTCGTGTTTGCAGTCTCCGTATTTTCCCATTTGTGATCTGAGTGGCGGGGGGTTGCAGATTAAGGCCATTCAAAGATTAAAACAAGATATCCAACTTTTCCAAGGGGTGCGCCACTCGGACATATAAATCCATTCCCGTAACTCTCTTCCCGACCTGTGCTGCGTATTTCGGATTTCGGGGTTGTTTCGAGACAAGGGCATCGCAGCGATTCGGATCATTTTGGTATGTTGGTGTGTGTTGTTTTTTTTTTTTACATGATGACGCACTTCGCGCAGCAACCGGCACTCTCGCCCGGCTCGCTCACGTCCATCTTGCCCTCTGGTGCGCGGGCGCCGAACGCGCCGGAGCCGGACGGGTACGAGGACATTTCCTTGTTGTAGCGACGGATCTCGCGGACGAGGTCATAGAAGGCGTTCTCGACGTTGATGCGGGACTTGGCGGATGTTTCGATGAACTTGCAGCCGAACTGGCGGGCGAGCGCTTCGCCCTCTGTTGTACGCGGTGAATTGTTAGCGGAATTGGGGATTGGATTTAGGCTTCGAGGAAAGAGCTCAAGTGGAGAGGGAGAGAGTTCAGGGGAGGTTGGATGTAGATGGAAAACATATGATGGGAACATATGATGAAAACGTACCTTGCTCGGAGACCACACGCTCCTTCTCCAAATCACACTTGTTGGCAACGACAATGATGGGGAAGTAATCCTTGTCCTTGACGCGCAGGATTTGCTGTTGGAAGGTCATGATTTCTTCGAAGGATTGGCGCGATGTAATGGAGTAGATGAGCAGGAAACCCTCGCCGGTTCGCATGTATTGTTCTCGCATAGCCGAGTATTCCTCCTGGCCTGCTGTATCCAGGACATCCAACAAAGCGACTTCATCATCGATCACACACTGCTTGCGGTAGGAATCTGTAGGCGGAAGAAGATTCCGAATCAGCTCTGTTGTTCAACTTGGGGTCCGACACCCTTGGGGAAACGCGACACGATCCGCGCGGCTGATGAAACGGGGGGGGGGGGTGTTTTCGCAGTGCTCACCTTCAATTGTTGGATCGTACTCGTCCACAAAGTGACTCTGGATCAGCTGGATGGTCAAGCAGGACTTTCCGACGCCACCACCGCCGACAACCACCAGCTTGTATTCTCTTAGGAACTGGTAAATATGGGGTTAGCCATTGGGGATGTTCAGAACAAGTCGAGAGGACATTGGATAAATCTCACCTTTGAGGCCATTATGAGTTAGGTTCAAGTCGAGAAAATGAAACGGAAAAGGAGATATTAAGTTAGAGAGGAATCGCCGAACAATTTAAAGCGAAATCCCAAGTCCTTTTTCTAAAAAAAAAAAACAAAGGGAGAATTAGGGGGAGAGAGTTCGGGAGGTTGGAACTGGCGGGAAGAAATAAATGGAGAAAACCACGGAGCTTCCAAGGTTCTTCTTTTCTTCCTTTTCGTGGAGATTCCTATTTAGTTCAAATCTTAAGTTCTGGGGTAAACAAAAGATTTAAAATATAAACAAGATCTTGTTTCTTTTTTAAAGAAAACAAAAAAAGTAGAAGGGAAAGAAGGGGCAAAGGGAAATTCAGGAGATAGTGGGGAGAAAACTGGTGATTGGGCCAGAAAAAGGGGACATGCGCGCCATTGAATGGTGCTAGATTGCTTTTATATTTACTTTCCCTTTTTTTTATTTCAATTTTTTGGGAGGTTTCTATGCTTCTTTTTGATTTTATTACTTGCTTTTTTTTATATATTGTAACCCGATCTATGGAGTACATAACAGTGTTGTCGCCCTATTACTTCCCTAAACCAACTTCTCCTTTCGAGCCAATTCGGTGTTAATATATATGACTTTGGTACGCTACTAAATCATATCTCTACCAGGAAATTGATTGGCTCAAGCCACGGCCCAATTAAGAAACGTGCAATTAACAACAATATATGGCGGAGATTATCTTATGCCTTCTCCTTTTACTGGCAATCTACACTAAGTCCGCAATTACCGCCTCTATATGTTGTATATTGTCTATCGACTACAAAATATGTACCATTATACAGCAGCCAGTTCGTCCCTCCAGAGTGGATCTGCCGTTCCGGTGGAGATGGGTCCCTCTTTGGCGCTTTTAGGGCATTGGTCTCCAATGTCCACCTATATTGTGCAATAGTGCAATTGTACAATTGTACAATAGGTTAAGTTCAGAAAATAACAAGTAATCATCCAGATAGCAATTCAAATGATGTTGGGCATCAAACAACATGGTTTCCCTCGACACCGCATATTCATAACTTTCTTATATGCCTGGATGGCTTGCAGTAGACGCCCGCCTTGCATAATTGCATCATCCCGCCGCAACACAATCACCTGTCACTTTTGGTGATTGGATACATCGGACAAATTCCTATTCCTGTCAACGTCCCGCTCTTAGAACCCCATAATATACGGAGTACAAATCATCGGAGTGTTTGATGCCGATCAACTGATTTTTCACCACGATCACCATTGCTCTACTAAGATCCAAGTCACGCCGTTTTTATTTTTTTATTTTTTTTGACAGATGCAGACGCTGCAGATCAGGAATTGATCCGTATCATTTCCCATACTAATGAAGCTGGCGACTGCCTATGAACTGCTTATATTAACTCTGACAGGCGCAAACCCCGCGACTTGGGACTTGGATCCGACCCCGCAGAATGTGGGCAGGGTCACATTTGGGCGTTGGATCACCTCGAGGTGGATAACCGTTTATAACACGCTTTACCTACTATATTTTCACACTCGACTTCTATGGATGTCAAAGCATCAAAGATAAGAAAACCTTGGAAGAACTTGTGCGATTTTGGGTTCTATCCACGGTTCTGCCCCGGGCGCGATGCCTGTCTTGACTTAGCCACTCTGTTACTTTCCTTTCCCATGGATGAACGGAACTCAATTTCAAGGCTGTGCACTTATAGGTATGCGTTATCGACTCGAACAGATGTCTCAAGGGAAGGAGCCGAGATCAAATTCCGAGGTTACTTATTTAGTTGGACGATATTTCAATTTCGGCATTGTATCCCATAGATTATTCTTAGAAGGTGTGATGTGATAATCAGTAAGGCTGCATCCGTTGGATTTGCAATGTGGGCTGATCCTGATATGATCTGTCAAACGGACGCACGGTCTGTGATTGATCATGACTTTGGTGACCATGCATCTGTCAGCATCCGGCAAGTAGTACGAGGGACTGTGTTTCGAGGCAGCGCTGAGAAGGAACTACGATGGGATGATGACGAGAAGATTGATAATGAGCCGCACAAAACGATGTGATGGGAAAGTTTATTGGTGGCCATTGTCCAATATCTACTGACAAATCTACTTGCCAAGTCACACAAAAGTGATACATAATAAAATTACTCCCTAGAACCAACAGAACCCCAGGCTTACATAGCGTGGAAGGATCGACAGTACAAATCTGTCATGCCAACGGCCTAGTGCAATTTGAAATCGAGAGGCGTGGAGAACAATCGATGTAGAGTGCTTATGTGCTGATATCAACCAGATGAATAAATCCGAACTCGGAATTGTAGCTAACTTAGGAGATAAAAAGAGCCGGACAGATACCCCGAACTCACTTGTCAGCTAAAGAAAAACACCGAATCACACTTGACTTGACTTGGGACCTTAGCCATCACGAATCGCGCTCGATGTGCAACAGGCTATGGGGGTACAAGTTCCTGGGCACGTGAGCAGACTCAATTAACACAACGTGTCCAATCTGTCGGAGATTTAAGTCCCTGACTCGTAAGAAATCACCGTGATGATTTGTCTCCATTGCGAAGATAAAATGAGCGCTACCCAACTCGTGCCTACCCAACGCCCAAGCAGATTAAGCAAACTGCCAACAAGCCCAAGGTTAAAGATCCCGAGCATCGGCCAATCATCTCCAGATGTCTCTTGCAGATCTTAAAGTCGGCGGACTGTATGTCATTCTCCAAGCCCGTCAGGAACCACCCGAGCCCAATGAGTTCTACTGGGGTCTGTATCTCCACTCGGATTCCGTTGGAGGGATGGCATACCACGTCGTAGACACGGGATCTGGGTTGAGACCTGAGCATGAGTATACCGGTGGAATCTTCAACACTCCACTTCTTACGGGCCTATTCCGAATCGCCGATATCACTCGTCTCCTGCATCCATTCGTCGATAGGGTAATAAGGTCCTACGACAGCAGTCTCAACTGTCCTGGAAGAAGCAGTAATAGCAAGTTCTGGGTTTTGAATGTCCTTGCTCTACTGATCCAGCCTACGCCCACCGGATGGCTTCCAGTGAATTGTCATAACCTGCCCATACTAGAGCAGGAAATCCGCGATTGGGGTAATCGAATGTCCCAAGGGCGATGTATTTATCAAAGACCCAAGCCAATTGGATCTTCGACGATTTGTGGGCTGCCAGAGTGGAAGACACAGCGTGAGTTATCCATTTATCCATTTATCCATTTATCTTAAACATCGCAGTGTAGGGAAAAAATCGATTGACACAAAAGAAATGGAATAAATAGCCGAACACCCGATCTATTCAACCAAATGATCTAATCATTCGAGTATGATCTCTCGTGTCGAGCGTCAATTAATCGGTGTATTATTGTGTGTTTGCAAATGCAATTGCATATTCTACCTGTCAATTCTTCCCAAAATCTGGCTTACTCAATTCCAAATCTAAAGCATACCAGCCTTAGCCACAGTAGACCGCTTGCCATCAAGTGCCACAATTGCCTCCGCCATAATCTCCCTCGGCGGCTCAAGTCCCGTCCAGAGTAGAAACTGGTCGAATGCCTGTGAGAGTAGTACCTCCACACCCGTAACTGTGTCCCACCCTTGATTTTGCTGTGCTGCCGTCAAGAGCGGCGTTTGCCTCGGCTTGTATGCCATATCGATACACAAACCTCGATCGCCAAACAACGAGGAGAACTGAGTCTCTGTAGTAGTGTCTGCGGGCACAGTGCCGATGACGACTTCCGGCTTCTCCGGAAGTTCTTGGAGACTTGGGACAACCTTGATCTCAAACACGGACTTGAAATCGTCTCTGACTCTCTCCGCGGTGGCCAAGGTTCGGTTTACGAGGTAGATGCATTTTACTCCAGCTTTGTGCAGAGCGTAGAGTGCGGCTCTTGACGCGCCTCCGGCTCCGATGACCAGTCCGGTGTTTGGTTGGTGTTGTGTTTTTGTCGAGTGTGCAGTCACAATACTGTACAGGCCAGACCAATCTGTGTTGTCGCCGGTGATTATACGCTCGTTTCCATTGTCTTTCACAATGAGAGTGTTGATTGCGCCGATTAATTGAGCAGTCTCGGTTTGCTCGTTGCAAAATTTGTGAACTTGGAGCTTGTGTGGCATTGTGACACTCGCTCCGCCAAAATGATCACTTGCGATCAATGCAGCGGTTCCATCAATGCTGTCGGACTCGTGAATTGTGTAGGTAAAGGGGAGGCCATAATGCTGGAAACCTGCGTTGTGGATGGTAGGTGAAACGCTGAACGATATCCCTTTGCCGAATATGTGGAAATTCTTTGCCATGATGGCTTGAAGTACTTGGTATAGAGAATTGAGCCGATTTATCCCCTCCATTATAAACCCTTGGAAAAGCATAGATGTCGAACTATGTGTCGTCGCATCGGCTATGAATTTAATCGATTGTGGAGCCCATTGCCGTCATCACGGATGGTCTACATCCGCATAAATGTCACAGTTCGAATGTAGAAACCTAGGCTTTTTAGATATTACTGCGACAGAATATTATTCACGTCTTTCACGAATCTGACCTTCTCTTGACCAACAATGACACAGTCGCAATCCCACCAAATGACCCTCCACCTAGTGGGATTGGGTGTCACCCACTCCATCGCCTATAGCATGCACAACTATATTGCGAAATCCCTCGGTCTCCCCTGGAAATTCTACTCAACTGAATGCCCCACGATTGATGACCTGCTCAAGCTTGCAAGGGCACCGACCACAGCCGGCTTGGTGGTGACCATGCCATACAAGAACTTGATCATGAAACATGTTGACGAGTTGGATGAACTGTCTACGATGATCGGAGCCTGCAATAATGTCTATTACAAGAGCGGTACCACGCGAGTCATGTGTGGCACCAACACAGACTGGCGTGGGATCAAGGGTTGTCTTTTAGAAAAAGGCAATGAGAACGAGAGGCCATCGGTGACTTCACCTGCCACGGCCTTGATTGTGGGAGCTGGAGGTGCGAGCCGTGCAGCTGTCTATGCCCTTTCAATTCATTTGCATTGCCCAACAATCTATGTCTTGAATCGCGACGACCAAGAAGTTGCCAATCTTATTCACGACACACAAAAGTTGGCTAGGGTCCCGACGATCATCCATGTGAAAACACTCGAGCAGGCAAAGAAGCTAGCCAGCCCGTACTACATCGTTGGAACAGTGCCCGATTTTCAGCCACAGACCGAGACAGAGCTCACAGTGGCTAATACCCTCGAGTCGTTCCTGTCGCGGCCGGAAAAGGGTGTGCTGTTGGACATGTGTTTCAAACCGCGGAGGACACGGATGATCAAGCTGGGCGAGAAGCTGGGATGGCCTTGCGTGGAGGGGACGCATATCATCGGGTACCAAATTGAGGAGCAGTGGCGTTTATGGGCTGGGGAGGAATATACTCTGAAACTGGACCGGGAAGGTGCATGGGATGTCTTGCTCAAGGCAGCCGAAGAGAGCAAAGGAATCAACTTTTAGTTACTGAAAATATAGTGCTACATAAATGCTACATTCATTTTTCTCTATTCACAAGATTACCAAATAAAGATAGTTAGGTTTATCCAGACATTTTGTCCATCCAATTCTGCGAAGTATATAATCCGAGTTTGATCGGCAATGAATTCAACCGTCAAAATGATTACCCGCATTAACACACCCCGCAAAAAGGGTATATATACTACCCAGGTATATATATATAACAATCTGTTGAACGGATAATCAACACCAGCTCAATTTCATCATGTCCAACTTACACTCCTTGCCCGAAGGGACATGGCCCGAACATGCCTTTCGCAACAACGGACCAGACAACCTGGTTCTTGAGCGCGCGAAACTCCGCGAGCTAGCCGAGGGATGGCCTTGCTACCGGTAAGGGCAACAACCTACAAGAATATACTCCCGATCTTAAACTGAACAAAGATTCCAGTGATGCCTGTGAATGGGAGAATTTCGAATCAATCTTCCACCCAGGAGCATATGTCTATACCACATGGTCCGGCCGAGTTTCGTACCTGGACTTTATGGCAGCTTCCAAAGCGGGGATGGACAAGGGTGCATTCATCATGCACCGATGCCATGGCGTAACGACCGATATTACCCCCGATGCCAGTCGAGCCGTCACCAAGATGAAGGCCACTATCACGCAACGATTCACAATCGACGGAATAGAAGTGGATGCGGAAGCAGACTGTCGTTTCTGCTTCTTCTTCGAGAAAGTTGACGGTCGCTGGGGCGCGCGGTTTGTGCGACATTGGTATGAGAAGGACAAACTGTTGCCTGTGATCCCGAATCAGTTTCCCAATATTGACGTGGAGAAGCTCAACTCGTATCCGGAGGGATATAAGTGCCTGGCATATTGTCAGGAGCTTACCATGGGGGTCTCGGTGCTGAGGGATATGCCTGGTCATCGTAGACATGCTGGAACTGTTTGTGGGGAGAAACATGATTTGTTGTATCGACTTGCTAAAGAGTGGTTGGATGGAAAAGAGATCGAAGTATAGAAGTCAGAGCTGTCAAGAAATATCCCATCATTAACATACATATTGTGGTCGCAATCTTGCTTTCTTCAAGTATTACGGAAATTAATTGAGCCGAAGCCTCTCCTGTAGCTTCTTCCAAGATGCGATACCCCTTTCCGCATGCTGATCGGGTACATTTTGACCTTCTTCAGCCATCGTTCTTGAAAACAACTCCATCGAGACCCATCCCTTGTATCCTAATCCCGATATAATGCTTCTTGCAACATCCTCCACCGGCAGGTATACTGCACGGTCCTCCTCATACATATATGCTCTCGCATTCCGCGACCAGCTCATTCGCGCCGGCTGGCCTTCCACGTGGAAGGGATGACCAGGAACAAGTGGTGATTCCATCCTTTCTGCATCCACAACCTGAAGATAAAAGACCTTTGTAACATCAACCTCAGCCATCATCCGCTCGAGCGACTCCTTCAAATCAGAATCCGCATTGACTGTCTTGCCGGCCGGCGAGGCGGGGTCAGCCCACACCCTTCCCGCGATGTTGAAGGTATCAAGACAGATGCCAAAATTAGGTCGGTCAACTCGCTTGACCACATCCCATACTTTCTCCCAGGTGTCATTTATCGTACTCCAGCAGAGGTTTTCGTACGCATAGCGGACAGGAGGAGTTTCGGCTGCGCCCATATCCGCCAGTTGCCTCAGGTCGGCAACTATGACATCAATGTCGTCGGTGAGTTGGTCTGCGGGGAGGAAATTGGCGGGGATTTGGATGGTGTTGGTCTTTAAGCGTTTGGCAAGCTGAAGCCATAGTTTCATCTTTTCAATCAGCCTTGCACGCTGCTCACGGTCTTTGAGTCCCTCATAGAAGAGGAACGGCTGCAGCGTGATGATATCGAGGGCATGGGCTTGGCAGATTGACTGAATATCATCTGCTGCTTGGAGCAGTTGATCGGATGTTGGGGTGTCATTTTTGGAAGTTTCTCGTGCGAAATAATCAAGGTCTTCGTAGAATATTTCTATTCCTTTGAAACCTGCTTTTGAAGCTTGGCCCATCTTGTAGTCAAAACCATGGAGCCAAGCTCGTCCCAAGGAGACACTCATAATAGCAGGTTGGTAGGTCATGGTGTCTTTACGGGAGTCTGAATTTCACAATGAGTTTGACTTGAGGTATTGCAGTGAACAATATCAGAAAGTCGGAGATGATACTACCGGGGGAGTGTACCCACTCGCCCAGTTGCGGAGCGGGCTAAGGCCTTGCCCTTGTCGCTTCAGGTCTTAGCCGTATATGCGGAGGAAGATTCTATAATTTAATCTAATGAAATATTTTCCCATGCTACGACACATTTTATGTAATTATAATTAGGTGTTAAGTCGACCAGCGAATTGACCAAAACTCCGACAGTAAGTGGCAAATTACCACATATGGAAATACCCTTTTTTGATGGCCTCCTCTTGAACGACTCTTCGCATGACGTGCACCGGAGCTGGCCTCTGGGTAAAGAGCTCGTATTGAGTAATGCCCTGTTTGACAAGCGCCTTCAATCCATCAACGATCACCCAACCTTTCATTGACCACGGAGTCATCTGCTCCATCAACGAGGTCTTCAATGGACCGTAACCAACCTAATAAGATTGTTAGTTGACTAATGTGATTAAGGACAGGCAATTACAGCTTACCTCAACGAACACTCCTCCCGTTGGACTTTCGAGCCAGGCATCAGAGACTTGAAAGACGACAGGCGACTGAGTGCCAACATGCCTCCCAGGAATGCATGAAATCACGATCGTTGGAAGACGAAATCCCGATGGCCAGGGGTCTTTTATTGACTGAAGGACATCCAAATGGAAGATATTATCTCCCTTGGATCTCGCCCATACATTGTAGTAACCAGCCAGCTTTTGTGCGTTCGAAAGAGTTCTGTTGTAAACGAATATCTGCCGAACCCCTAACTGATAGCATGCGTACACAGCAGCATGGGCCATTCCACCGGCACCTATGATCAGAGCCGTACTGCCACCTCGAATGGCGTTTGCTGGAGATAGGTAACTGTGGACGCAATCTTTGATTCCGATATAGTCTGTGTTGTACCCACGGTAAAGGGGAGTTCTCACTCCGTTCGGCTGAACCTTGTGCTCCAGTACCACAGTATTTACTGCGTTGATGTCTCTGGCGTCGGGGCTGATGTCGTCGAGCAAGGGTAGAACATCATTTTTGAATGGCAGGGAAATGATCAAACCACCAAGAAAGCCGCCAAAGGATGGGGCTTTTAATATGGCTTCGATCTCGCCGAAGCTTTGGATCTCATCGTATTCATACCTATGCGGGAGACCACAAGCCGCGTAGGCTGCATTGTGCATCGCTGGTGACAGAGTATCGCGGAGATCTTGACCCACGATCTTAAACAATTTATTAGGACGTAGAGACAAAGAGCTTAACGCATGCTGCATGTCTCTCAGTGAGAAGATAGAGCCTTGAGTTGAGCTGACCTGTATCGGAGATAATATCGGGTTCAAGAGTAAGGAAGCTCGCTCCTCAGGGTCGGTATTGTATGCAATAACTGGAATATTGAGGGCATTAGTCAACATTCCGCGAAAAGCAACGCATGCGAGTGCATCTTCTGGAACTGCATTTTGACCGGTGACGCGAAGCGCTTCGAAACCCAAGTCTTCGAGCCACATGCGAAGATTAGAGATTTCAGAGGCTGACGTTTCAACTCCTAGTGGTCCCGTTTGGTGGTGTACAGCAACCATTTTCGAATGACCTTTCGCTGCATGAATTCGCCGAATAATCTCTTTATTTCGGAGCACACAAGTGAAAGCATCAGGAGCTACCCGTAGTGCTACTGTTTCCAAGAATTTCAAGTAGCTCGAGTCTTTCTCTGGATCTGTTCGTGCATCAAGAATTATCGGAACGCGGGTGTGCTTCCTGAGAATCGTCATATAGCGTGACAGTCTGACCAATATATCCCTACGACTGAATTCCTCATGATTCAAAGTGAGATAAATGGCATCAGTGCCTGCATCCAAAATTTCGGCGTCTAGATCCGTCTCAAGCTGGGCCAAGAACAACTCAAGGGCGTATGTATGAGTCGCAGAAAAGGGATCGGCCGACGCAATCTGCTTATGTGGATTGCCAAATATGCGATGTACAAAGGCCACAAAGATGCGTTCAAGCTCCTTCAGTTTGAGTGATGCGTGAATTTGACTCTCGGCCTGGTGACTCGGCTCTTGCGTGATGTTGAAAAAGTCAAAGTTGGAACACGACTCGAAAAAGACATTCTCTAATTCATATATATGGTCAAATGTGTCCGGATTGATTCCAACAAAATGTTGAAGGTCTGCCTTGCTTCTCCGCACATACACAATGGGATGGTGTTGTGCAAAGGTCACCAATAATTGCCCCTGAGCTGGACTGGCTGCGAATCCAAGACCAGCTATGACACAACCAGTTTGATATTTTGTGAGAACATCTTGAGACACTTTTATCACTACCTCGCGATATCGTTTGAATCCATGCTCCGCAATAAACTCTTGAGGCGAATACTGGATTTGGCCCCGAAAGAATTCATCGAAGTCAATAAACCGTCGACGAAGGGCAACGGAGGCAATTAATCCCAAGGTTTTCTTGCCGGCCCCAAAAGAACCAACTAGCAAGATGGTAGCATCGGTGCTGTATCGTCGGGAGCCAGGACCTTCGGGATTTGGAGAAGGTGTACTTGAGGGGGATGGTGGATGTGATCCGGACATATTGCCTGCCAGCGTGTATATTTTGAAAGGAGTCAGCCCTGGTGCATTTTCCTTCTCAAGAAACTATTTGTTCATCCAAATATGAGGAAGTTGTCGCCGGTCGTTGGGCTTCGGTTAAGTTCAATGCCGATCACGTGATACCACGGACGACATCAGTTTGGATGACCATGAACGTTCGAGAACCGATGGATTGTATTTTATTTTCGAGCACATATGCCTAACCCTCGAGCCTCGAAGCGACAAAGAATTTACCGGGCATGTGATCAATGTCGTCGGCGAAAGTCCAAGTGTGACGGGGAACAGCCTGCTTGCTTTATCTGCCGCACGGCAAATCGTACCTGCAGTTATCAAAATGGCGGTGGACGACGAGGCTTGCCGCCCGGATATGTCCGAAGCTTGGAGACAGTCCTTGGGCTTGTTCTGCAACATGTCCCAAACAGCGAGAGAACAGTGCATGATCTTTTGATCAAGTCGCAAAACAATGACCACTTCCTTGCCAAAGATCCTCCAACAGTCTGGCGACAGTCTCGACTGGCCAAAGATTTGTCCAAATTGATTGAGCATGATTCTCATGAAATTTCAATAATCACCGGTCCTGATGAATCAGAATGGGATACCCTAGAGATGATCAACACACAAAGCGTCACGACTGCTGGCACTGGGCCTGCAACCCTTGGCCCGAATGAACCTTACCTGCACCAACAAATTCCAAATATTGGAACAATTCAAATCGATTGCTTTCATCTACCGTTCCCAGTGGATACACTGAGCATGCTGGAAAACTATTTCACGTATACACACTGTTGGTTCCCGATCCTAGAGCGCCATGATCTATTTCGGACGATGCATACAAGTATTGAACCTGAAGCCAGCCTAAGTGATGGTTCAAGCTTAGTTCTTTGGGCAGTCGTGGCTTACGAATCTTCCACAAAAGATGATGGAGACCGAAGGCATCAGCCAAGCCCTTTGAAAATACAACAATCAATCTACGCACGAGTCATGACACAAAGATCGAAGGATTTGGAACTAGGACACATCCAAGCTGTCATTGTCCTTTCTTTACTACAGCTTAAGCTAGGGGATATCAAAAATTCGTGGAGGCTTGCTGGTCAGGCTTCCAGAATGCTGGCGACGTTGCCGATAGCTTCTAAGAACAACCGATATCATAACACTTTCCATGGATGTATCTTCCTTGACAACATTCTGTCTGCTATTTTGAACAAAGCACCCTGCATGTCATTGGAAGAGCAACAGGAAGGAGGGCCGATCAACGAAGACAGCATAGAAGAGTGGGATGTATGGTCGGTATCTCTACAAGCTTCAGAAGGCGGATACCGAAACACACCCAAAGGACCGCTGCGAGCGTTGAGCATCTTTAATAACATCAGCCAGCTCATGAAGCACTTGGCTCGAATATTGTATGTGTCGACCAATATGCCGCCCCCAGATCAGCGCAAGTTTCTAGCCAATCTACAAGCCCAACAGGAAATGCTTGTTGAGAAGTACCCATATAGCAAAGGCCCAGAGTATGCGACTCCTCCATTACTCACTTTGCATCTCACATGTTCCTTTGTGATGCTGGATTTCTTGAAAAGAAGCCCAACGCTTGACATTACCGGAACGGAGTTGGTTGTCAACCTCGTGCAATCTAGTGTTAGTCTATTAGATCAATATCTGGAGACAGCCGGACCGTTGCAAATGTCACCATTATTGTCTTGTTTTGCTCTTCGGTGCCAGCAGTGCTCTGATATAGTTTACTCCGATCCTAACTCCGAGGAGAGACAGGCTCTCGAAACCCGACTTTGCCCGTACCTGCAGAATTTGGAGGATGGGATGGAAAATATCCAGAGATCAGTTGACATGCGACCTGCAAGGGTCGAGAATCCTCGAATGAGCTCTGCTTGCAATGAGTTCGTCCAGCCATCGGATTTAGAAGTGTTGGAAACGCGACCGGAAAACTCCATCATTGCTACAGCGAATCGTATTCCTGACTCTTGTGTTATTTCCACATTTCAATCACCGGCTGAGGTGACACTTGCAGAAAACGATGGATTCGATGCTCTGTTCGAGGAAATGGTCACCTCCATTCCGATTAACAGGTATGTTGCCTCTTCTCAAATGTCCTCTACCTACTAACCTTTTGTAGGCAACAACCCCTTTTCGCTCAAAATTTAGGCTTCTACGCTGGAAATTTGGATAAAGACTTCTTGGAGCAACTTCAACAACCATCGGACGGTTGACCTTGTGAAGCCTGACCACAACAGTCAGATGATGTCCCATCGAAATGATGTTAATTCGTTTCTTCATCGCGACTAAAAAGCAGAACTCCGTATCATAAGCAGAAGGAAAATATACAGCGAAAGAGGAATCCGAAGCCCCTCGCCAGGATTTCATGCCAAATCCGAAACAATCGAGAGCCAACCCAGACCAGCTGATGCTGCTTCGATCCCCTTGGTATCCTTTTGCGGGGGATAACTGGCACGAGCCAACCTCGACAACTGGACCGCGAGCAAATGCTCTCTGAAATACTGATCCAAGCCACCGACCATGTGAATGCTGTGGTCCGCACCGTTTCCGCCCTTCTTCTCTCCCCAGCACAGCCTGGAACCAACAATTTCATCTTCCATCTTCCCAGTCCTACTTCCACTTTTAGCCCACACACGCTTGGTCTCATACAAAGTCTCCCAAGCGATGCCGAAGCTCCCAAACATCCCACCCTCCTTCTTACCCTCTGCTGCCGCACTCTTCCAAACGAAATTGCGCCCTCCGTACTCAAATCTTCGCGGCGACCAATCCTTCCGCTGCATCTCTCCGTCCGGAATCTCGGTTATTGTGCCCATGTCGGGGATTGTTCGTGTCATCATCCGGAAAGTACCACCTTTGGTCTTCTGCAGCCTCACGCTCGTCGCCCCGATTTGGGGTAAGAATTCCCCAGCGCGTCGGAGGACGGTCTCGACGATGGGTGCTTCGTTGCTCCAGACGAATTGCAGGGCGTATAGGACGTGTGTGTTGGTCGCGTCTTTGACGAAAAACCAATATGAGCGCATGCCTAGGCTGACAAGCTCCGAGGAATGTGTAATGCGATAAGTGACTGTGGGCGCATCGGGAGACAGGGTCAGCGAGAAGAAGGGGCGTTGTGAGGTGTCGGTATTGAGGAATGGTTGGATGTGGGCTGGAGCTGTGTTGATATCCATTGTAGATTGAGTGGCATCATCCCCGCGGAATTTATTAAGATCCTTGCGAATCTGGCAGTTGGCAAGCATCAGTGACCTAGAGGGGTCGTGCCATGCCTCGGGGTGTGTGGCTTACCTGGGTCAATGACCAGGTCTTTCCGTCCTCCTTTTCCACCTCCTCCATCGCACCCAAAATTGTCGGAGGCAATATTATACCATCGAAACTGCCCTTGCTCTTTAGGTCTTCGAGATAGGCTAGGCGTTCGCGATGGACTTGAACCTGTCTCTCAAACATTTTTCTGTTGATTTTGAGGACATTTCCTTTCTTGTATATTTTGGTTGCTTCGTCCAAAATAGCTATGGCGCTCTTGTAGACGGCGATGGCTTCATCGTAGTCACCCTTGCGTTCCAAAATAAAGGGCATGGCAGCCAGCTTATAGACCTTATTGTTGACATCGATCTTTCCTGCCATTGTGTTGGTAAGAATATATTTGATTGATATGAGAAATGGTTCCTATATCTGGTAGTTGCGATGTTTTCCCTGTTGAGAGGTTGGGCTAGTGGACCTTTGCGGATATGGCGCTCCTTTATAGTGAATTGAAGAAGTCGGAGCTTTTCTTTGTAGTTTATGCCAATGTAGAAATATGCCTTGCCAAGGGTTTTGAATGCATAAAAATGAGCCTATATAGGAGATATGTTCGTGTAGCTGTTGTTGCGAACGACTGTACTCGAATCAGGTTGCAGCGTGGGAATCCTTCGGGAGAGATAACTTGGAACTTCGGTGGGAATTGATCACCTGCGGCATCAGCCACCATGTTACCCTGTCTCAAACACCTTATGCACTTTAGTCGAGATACGCATGGTTGGCTCGTGAAGAAAAGGACACTAACTAATCGCTTAGCATTACTCCCTTTGAAGCTTGGCAATTAGGTTCAGCCAACCACCCTGCTGGCTTAGCGGGGCTTTCGGGCACATGGCTATCAATCAAGCCACATTGAAAGTAGCAATTCAGGGTCCACGGCCTGTTTTCAAAGGGCTGTGTTTGCGGGGCTAATTTCAGGAGCATGAGTTGCACCGCTCTGGGCAGGTATGCGTTTCGAGGGGGCCATTTACGTTGACTCAAAAAGTCATGGACATGAGTAAAATAAAATAGCAAGGCAAAAGGAGGCTATAGTAAATTGTGGTAGAAAAAGCATGGTCACCTAGAATCAAATCATTAATTGAGTGTCTTGTCTGACTATCTTGGTCCGCGACACTGTATATATATCTGAACAGAACATGAATCACGTATGAAGGACGAAGTGCAAATAATATCTTATCTGATAAAAAGTCCCCGCACCGCAAATAGCCCTAGAAGTAATTTGGATAAGTGCTACAATGCTAAAATGGCTAACAATTTATATTTAAAAAAGAAGGGGGAAAAAGGGTCGACATTGACTTTCTGTGAGAAATCCGTGAAACCCGTGACAAAACAGAGGGGAGGTTGAGGCTGAGGGCGGCCCCCTCCGCTAAGGGGTTAGCTTGGTGGAAAATTTCAGTCCTTATTGCTGGTATTGACACTACCCGGTATGAGTTAGCTTAGGATATTTCAGCATCTTTTTCTGTCCATCTTCAGAGCTCTGAGGAGGGCAATCTTTTGGCGGACACCTGAAGTATAGAGAGACTAAACTCTGGTCAAAATTCATAAGACATAGCGATTAAACCCGATAGGCACTTATCCGGCATTTAAAATGGGTTGAAACCTGGAGTTTCAATATATCCATTTTCTTGGGGTTAAGATACCTTGCGTCTGGCTCGTCTGGCTCCTCCGGGCTATTTTGGCCACTACGGGGGTTCAAAGATCCCAATTAGGTATAGCGGGATAACTTTTGCAGGGACTAGGCCAACGCTAGTACCCGAATAGGCTAGTTAACATCTATTAATCGACTAGGGTATACTAAAACAACCAATAGGAAGGCTCCGTTTGAAGGCCATCCGCGCATTATCCAAAATGGCTCTAGACTGTTCTGTCTGGAACCTTAGGCTGCTGACTGCTTATGACCCTGAAATAAATTCTTTAAGTATATGAAGGCGATATCGCCCTATCTCTCAAATTTATCCTCTGATCTTCTTTTCACATACAATTTCCATTTCTGTCGCTCGTTTGACCACCTTTACATTCGTTAATCATTTTAATACAACATGCGTATCCAATCTCTCGCTCTCTTGGCCGGTGCCACTACCGCCATCGCTGCCGAAACAGTCACTCTTTTCCTGCCTGGATTCGACGAGCAACGAATTGAGGGCAAGGTCATTGGAACTGTATGCGCAATCACTCTATTGATTTAGCACAGAAAACTAATTGATATCGTTCCAGAGCGGCTCCATGACCAAATATCTTATCAAATGTGCCACCGACGTTGCTTCCGACGAGTGCGGCATTCCAGCCGATGGTATGATCGTGGCCCAAGGCTCTTCAACCGTTAGCCTGTCATACGGCATGGATGATATGTGAGTTTCTAGCCCTACAAGGAATCCACTTATCCCTCCCCCACAGTCATAGCTGATCCTTTCCCGAAACAGCACCATCGTTGAGACCTGCAAGTATGATGCCACAAGCGCGAAGTGCGGCGCAACCTTCGACGAGCGTGGCACGACCTCCACCTGGAACTCGGCCATTGCTATCTCTGAAATTCCCGGTGGCGCATTGATGCCTGTGACTATCACCGCAACTGGAACTGATAGCGCTTCCGCCACCACTGGTGCCTCGGTCTCGGCTTCTACCGCCGTCTCGACTAGCGGTGCTACTTTGACCACCTCCGCTTCTTCTTCTGACAGCACCGCTACTGGCACGAGCACTAGCACTGCTGGCGCGTCCTCGGATAGCAGCAGTGCTGCTGCCACCAGCCAGACTGAGTCTGGTAATGCTGCTATGCCCATGATTACTGGAAACGCGCGCTGGGCTGCCGGTGGTGTTGCAGCTGCACTGGCCCTCGTCGCTCTGTGATCATCCGGACATTGTTTTTCAAATGAGCGTGGATGCCAATAGTCGTGGCTCGGTTAACGCCTCTCTGCCTCATTGATATATATGTACTTTTCTCATGTATACTATGAAATATACGAAGCGCGATAATTTCTTCTTTACTTCGGTCTCATTGACCTAATTTGAATCCATATTTTGGGCGGTCGAATATGTACTTCGTATTTACGCCACACAACGTGTGTCCTTGGAACATGTACAGTGAGCGCTATCTAAACCTCCTCTCGTATTCATTCGGATTCGTGTCGTATAAGTTAAGACTTGCGGTGCATGACACCAGCCGAAGCCTATAGAATAGTTAGAACCTGTCCACAAGAAATTTAACCGCGAAACAAGCTTACTTGGTGGCTAGGGAAGACTAGGGTATCGGCGATCACAACATTCTCACGACGACCAGCCGCAAAGACAACAACCTCAGCGATGTCATCACCGGTCAATGGCTCAACGCCCCTGCAAACGGTTAATTATATTGTGCTTTTTTGGCTTTTTGGCACGACTCACTTGTAGACAGCATCAGCCTTGGCCTTGTCTCCACCAAATCGCACAACAGAGAACTCCTAATCGTAGTTATTAGCTTCATATAAAAGAGGACTATAGATGTATGCGACGACCATACCGTCTCAACTTGACCAGGATCGATTTCAATAACACGAATTCTCGTGGCGACGAGCTCCTTTCTCAAGGCGTCGGTGAAGGAGCGGACAGCGGACTTGGTGGCGCAGTAGATGCTGCCGCCAGAGTAAGGCTCGCGGCCGGCAATACTGCCAATGTTGATAATATCACCACGGCCACCCTCAGAGCGCTTCTTGAATATGGGCAGGATGGCCTGGGTCATGTTAATGAGACCGGTGACGTTGGTGTCAAACATGACCTTGATATCCTCGGCAGCGATTTCAGGTGCCTGGGCGACACCCTTGACCAAACCACTGCACCGCGAATGTCAGTATCAATCATAAATATCAATCAGTTTAGCTTGATATGTATGACTCACGCATTGTTGACAAGGACATCAATCTCCCTGAACTCCTCTGGCAGGGAGGAAACAAAGTTGCTGATTTCCTCTGGGTTGCTGACATCGAGCTTAACGGGAAGAACTTGGACACCATCGCCAACCTCCTGTGTGATCTCCGCCGCGACCTCCTTCAATGTATCGATGCGGCGCGCGGTGAGGATCAACTTCAGGTTCTTGGGCGATGTCCGGGCGAACTCCTTGGCAGTGCTCTTTCCAATGCCGGATGAAGCACCGGTAACGACGATAGTCTTGCCTTCGAGGCGCTTTGCTACTGCAGAAGCCATGGTGCGTCGGATAGAAGTTCGAAGGGCTGTGAGAGGGAAGAAGGAGTTTGTGGAGAGAGCTGGGGATGTGAAGGGGTGTGAGAGTCGCTGAAGGTGTCCAATTGATCTGATACAAGCTCGTAAATGGATCATGGATCGAAGTCTCTGTTTTTGAAAGATAAATGAAATGGAGAAGCCAAAATAAATAGAATGATCACGAACGAGTGCGGGGACTCTGGCGTCATCTCGCGTTATGTAATCACATACAACGCAGCCCCGCGGCGAGAAGGCCGATTTCTTATCTCGATATAGTAATCTTGCCAAGCGCCCAACACATTCGCTGTGTTGATTGGCTCGACGGCTAATAAATTGAACCACTATGACAATAGGAGTAATTTTACCCCCTTTGCAGAAAATCGGCAAGCCACCCATTACGGTCCACGGGTAGGTAGCCCTAGAGGTAATTCGCAGTCCCGCATATGTACGTATATGTAGGTAAAATAAAGTTCGTATCCATCTATGAATACGAAGCCATAATTAGTTATTATGTAGTAAATTCTTGCTTGGTTTCACTATAAATCTTGCAGGGCTAGATACTAAACCTAAACAGCACGTAAAAAGTACAAGCTTTTGCTTAGGTGCTGTATATAACTGGGTCATTGGGCAATGTTGAACAGAGAGAAAGAAGAAAAGAAAAAGTATACATACCCACTGAGTCGGTTTCGATGACTAAAGGGTCATTGTCGTCCATGTAGATAGGGTTAGCTACTGAACATTATAAGTAACCCTATATAGGAATATTAGCCGGGTGAGTGCCGCCTTAGCTAGGTTGTTCCATTTCATCTACTACCGTTATCTCGTTTAAAACACAACATAGTCATAATCTCGATTTTCGTGACCATTGTAATAGTTGGGAAGAATATAGGAAGACGTAGCTATAGCGGAAATGAAGTCTCGATTACTCGAAATTGTCAAGTAAGCTTCAAGCAAGAGCATAGTTAAGCTTTAGCATATGGTGCTTTTTAAGGTCCTCTTTGCATATCTATATCATATATTCCGAATTGATCCTAGCGATAGACCCATTAAACTAGACATAAATTATAGCGTGACTTTTTATTTTCGCCTTAGCTAGTTTAAGAGTTAAGGAAATCGATGTTATGCTCATCTTATATTCATGTATTCTTTGTATTGGTTTGCCATAAAAAAGATACCTACTTTTTGCAACTCGCTATCTGGTGGACTTCATCAAAACAGCGATGGTATATTGGGCACTTGGCACGATTATTCGGAGCTAATGCACATAATGGAGTTTGTCTCTGAATACAAGTCCTTGTATTCTTTGTGTGCGATTCAGGCTGACCAAAATGAGAGACAAAGCTTCTAGTCTTGTTGGAATTGGTCAAAGAGATAGTTTCTCTTTGAGGGGAAATGCTCTAAATGGGATGGTCATCTTTATGGTCATCTTTAAGTTGACAAAGAGCTAAGTGTACCATTATGAGCAATAACACAAGACTCGTTGTAGCTGGACAAAGATCAAATGAATGCCATTGTCTATACTTCTTTGGAGGGCATCGATTAATATGTCTAAAGATCAGTCACTGCCCCCGATGCATTTGATAAATAGCGTTGGTTATACCCATCAAACAGTGTATAGCAATCATAATCTCGGCGCCTTCCCTTGAGTCCTCGTGTGATCCTTTTGTTCAGACTGAAAGAGCATAGGAGCGCGTTCCTTCCACATTCAGCAGCATACAAACCCCACGGTAACCTAACACCTCTTCCTAGATACCATATTGTTTACTCTCTAACTTTAACTTCACATACGCATATTCAACACATCAATATCACTCTTGAAATCTATCAACAACATTGAAATCTATCGAATATTGCAATCCTATCATCAATCATGCTTTCCCCTGCCAAGGTTTGTTATATAGCTCCTCTGAACATTGTACCTAAACCTGAGAGAAGCTTACATGAATGTTTTTCAACCCAGACTGCGTCCATGGATGACCTTCTTCGCCGGACCAACTTTGATTGGGCCGAAGATGTTGAAGACGCTCTAGCTAAGGCGAATCTACCTATGGTCATGCCGAAGTCTATTAATCACCATGTGCTTGATACGGCCTGGTACAACGAGCGTTGCCCGACCCCCAATCACGCTCCCACCCCCCAATTTCAGCCATCCTGTCAAACCCTATACGAAGAGGTGTGGGATGAGCTGTGGGGCTGGGCTCATGGAACAGCAGATTCCACTTCAAGCCCATCCGATGAAATACAAACTGAGTTCAATGAGACCACTAGCGCATCTTCGTGTGACGAGGAGCCTCTCCCCAAAGACGAGTTTCGTCGGGAGCGATTGACACCAAATGCGGAATCTGAAGTCTATTCAATTGCACAGCAGTCTGTCAATAACATCTTTGCTGACCGTCAAGCCTGGATCGAAGCTGACGAGGAAATCCACCACTTCAATTGGGTGGGGGTGCGAACTTACACCCACAGCGCAACCTCCCCCAGTGATTCGCTTGCCATAATCCTAGCGAACCGTAAGAACCCCCAAGGCAGCGCCATTTGGAGAATTCTATCACTTCTGAACCGAGCGGGCGACTACATAGACCCTGTTCTTGTACTTCTGGACGGCACCACCAATGCCTTGTTCGAGCTCCGGGGATCAGAGCTTGTACGTGCATCCACTGGACGTGTGTTCAAGTATTATTCTCCTCACGGGAGATGGATGGATGATCCAAACGACCCAAGCGACGAGACTACAACCGATTTTGGCGATGTGCGGACTTACGAGGCCCCAGATTTGGCCATTGGAAATGGTTTCGTGGAGTCCAGTGCGATTCGATCAGTGTCCCAGTGGGCAGAGTCTCGCAACCAAGCCTGTGATGACTCTTGGATTGGGCTTCCGCGGAGGCTGACTTGGGAGCCGAAGCCTTCCCCGTTGAGCCAGTGCGAATCCATCCTACCAGATATAACCACCAATGCACCACAGCCAGAGACCATCAAGGAAACAAAGAAGCCACCTCGCAAGATCACGACTTGTATTGTTAGAGCACCACCTGAGGAGTATTTTTCTTTCCCTACTCCTGTTTTTGGTCGTCGTAAGGGAATCAAGTATGCATTTGCAAAGGCTCGTCAGGGACTGGTATCAGTGATCAAATCATTGAAAGGCAGGTTCAGCTAGACATTTGTTTATACTCTGTCTGATGCATCGTTTGTGCTTTGATCTTGGTTTCTATGTGATTTTGAATCCTCTTGGATTGGTTTTGGACTGGATCCACTTTGGCTTTTGATTCACGTTGGTTTTGGATTCACTTCAGATTGCGTTCAGTTTGGCTTTTGGTCATTGCACCCTTTGCATAAGGACAGACTAAGCTTACATTTTGGTTTATTTTTTGGCATACCCAGATGGCGCATTGATTTTTGGAATTTGATATGTATGAAAACAGGAAAGCTTTCAAAAAAACATGGGGTTATTCTCGATTTATCTGTTTCATTTCTTTTATCTGCGAACCTGGTTTTGCGCTACCTTCATATCTCAATGAAAGTTGAAAGCCTATCATTCCTTCATTTTAATTGAATAAACCGTTAGATGTAGTATGGGGCTCATTTTCGACAGCCAGGTCTTTGGAGTCCATGGCAATGTCGTTCTCCTCATCCTCTAAACAGTTGTCATGTTCACTAACAGGAAAGGTGAACCGGGATATCTAAGTTTATGAAAGAAATACAAAAGTAAATCGACGGTAGAAAGAACAACAATGCTGAATTGACTGTATTGTGAGATCAAACTCAATCTCAACCAAAATAAAAGTTACTTTAGTTTGACAACATTGAAAGAATCTCGGATACAAACTTGCGAGAATTGAAAACAGCTTTTATCAAGTGCCAAACCTTCTTCATGATTGCGCCGATGATGGAAAAACAAAGGATTTGCGAAGGGAATCACAAGGAGTAGGCCAAGTCTTCTTGATGAGATCGCCCATGATCCCAGGTCGGATAGTTATTGGTGTATCAGGAATACTCTTGCGACCAGACCAAGCCTTCCTGGTCACGGTTTCCATGATTCCGGTGGAAGAAGAAATGGGTGCGTAGATCATTTTCTTTGGGGCAACCCCGGCCTTTTTGATAATGTTGCTCAGGATCTCAAGGGGCACAAAGGAGTAAGTGAGAAGCTGGTTTAGGGGCAGCTGCTCGGATGCCATAGACTTGATCTTGAGATTGGAAGGTGATGGCTTCCAGGTCATTTTCCGAGGGAATCCACTGGACTGCTTGGTGGCAGCAACCAGTTCGTCTTGCCAATCTACCCACTCGTTTCGAGAAATAAGGGGTTCATTTTCAAAAATACCATTGCAAATTGCAAAATTTCCATCGCTGGTTGAACGTACTGCTGGTGTCCCAGCAACATCTGGAACGATAATTTGCCGCATTGCGAAGTCATCATTCATCCAGTTCCCGTGGAGGGAATAGTAGTTGTAGGTGTCATCATTGCACGCCTCAACGAGTGCCGACCCATGCGTTTGTAGAACTGCTTCATTTCCCCTGCTGACCCTCAAAATGACGGGATCAATTTGATGAATAGCGCGGTTCATGATGGAAGCTACACGGAGTCGGTCCCTTCCCTGTGGGACCTTTGGCTCAGCCTGCATGAATGCCAGGGAAACCGCCGGTGGGGTTGTGGTTGGTTGATAAACTGGCCATCCAAACCAGTTCCAATGATGAATGGCAGGATCTTCTCTACCGATCAACTCTCGGTACTCGTACTCGTCGATGAACTGATTGGATGTATCGGGGTCTGAGAGCTGAGCATATGTATCATCCTGTACGGTGTGATCACAGTCAGTTTACAAGGTCTCAAAGAGGTAGGAGAGCTAGGAGTGAGAATAAATACCAATTCAACGGCTGTGACAGGGCCGTTGGTTGTAGCATGAAGCTCGCTGGTGGAAGCGAGATCTTCGGTACCAATGGAAATGTCACTCTCAGCATCCTCTGGCCAGTTGCAATCTTCATTAATAGGCCCATTTGTTGTGGGAAGAAGCTCGTTTTGGACAGCCAGGTCTCCGGTGCCCACGGCGGTGTCGTTTGTAGCATCATCCGGCCAGTTGTCATGTTCATTTAGAAGAAGTTGGACAGACTCGTCGTTCTATAGTGGAGCAATTATTAGTCTCTGAGTTTTGGCACGGATACGTGAGATGAAGGTGGAGATAGGTACCAGGTCGCTAGCGGCGGTAGGGCTGGTGGAAATGACAGCCAGGTCTTCGGTCTCGACCGTGATATCATTCTCAGAATCCTTTGAACAGTCGCAATGAAAAGGTGTTTGAGCATCCGTGCCCTCCTATAGTGTATATATCATTAGTTCGTGCGGTCTAAAAGAGTTATGCGAGCTGGAAGTGGTGATAAATACCGGGTTTCTTGCGGTGGTAGGGCTGGTGGGGGTGACAGTCAGAGCTTTGGTATCCACAGTGATATCATTGTCAACATCCTTCCAGCAGTCATTGGAAACAGGAGACTGGGAGTCATTATCGTCCTATAGTGTATACATCGTTATTATCTAATCCAAAAAGTTAGGCAAGCTGGAAGTGGGGATAGATACCAGTTTGTTTGTGGTAGTAGGGTCGGTGGAAGCTGTATATATGTGCCCAGTGTCCATAGAAGGGGATTTGACCTTCATGGCAGTGTCATTCTCAACATCATCGGGCGAGTCGCAATGTTCGCGAACAGAAGGTTGGGCATACTCGCCATCCTATATAATGTGGCTATTGTTAGTCTCGAAAGGGTTTAATTCTCAACTACGCAAGACAGAAGTGAGGATATATACCAGTTTGATGGCAGTGGCAGGGCCAGTGCAAGCTGTACCCAGGTTTTTGGTGTCCGTAGTGGGGATGTTAGTGCCGCCAGCGAGTGCTTTGGTATTCTTGGTAATGTCATTCTCGACATCCTCCCACCAGTCAAACTTCTGGCGCACAAGAAGAGACGCGTATTCATTCTCCTAAATAGTGCAGTAAATGTAAGTATATAACGTCTTGAGTAGGTGTATAAGATAGAAGTGGGGATAAATAAATACCAGTTTAGGGGCTGTGCTAGTGATGGGAGCGACAGCTTTAGTCTTCATAGCAATATCGCTTTCCACATCCTCCCACCAATCGAAATCTTCGCGCACAAGGTGTGCGTATTGATCAGTCTATATAGTGTAGTCGTTGTTAGTAACTGGTCCTTTGAACGAATAGACCAACTAAAAGAGGGGCGAAATACCATAATGGTCTCTCCCATCAAACTGGGGTAACAGATGAATCAAATAATGATGGAATGCGTGAGATGATAGATGAAAGTGAATCTTTAAAGAGACGGTAGATGAGGGTAGGTCTTTGATGAAATGGTGGAGGATATGATGGAAGAAGTAAATAGAGACAATTGCTGAGGACACCTTTTATATCAAAGTAAACAATCCCAAACAGGAAGGGCCTCGGGGACGCTCTTGCCTCCAGACAAACATTAATATAAAGTGTGCCATCTGATCTATAACCACCGTATGTTGGCAAATGTATGCTTGGGTACATCGAGTCTAGCGGGAACACGGGGTTGCGATTAAATGGCCGTAGAATACTTATAACGAATACCTCAGTTATTAGTGAGGTGTTCAGTTGTCTATGTTCTAAGCTAAGATTGTTAGGTATAAAGAGGGCTTCGAAGTATTAGATAAACCCAAACGGATAGCCCTGGAGGAATGAAAATCCTAGATGAAAGATGTATTAGTAGTCATATTATACTATAGACTGAAACTTCCGACCCAGTGCTAGTAAATAACTAACATAGAACAATTTAGATATCTCCATGGACGAGATTTGATTTCCACTACTGAAGGCAAATTTAAAGCCCAGAACTATCGTTAGAATGCTGAAAGGCAGAAACTTTTATCTAATTTCGACTATTTTGACAGTCCATAACGTTGAACTGTCGGGAAGTCTATAAGTGAAGTTGTTTAGTTGGTTCATCAGCTCCTAGTAAGTGCTATAGGCTCGTTACACAGTCTATGTAAATGGCATATATTATGGAGATAGGCGGTCTTTGTACGTTCTCTGATTTTCATCTATCTTCGTGATCCTAAAAGGGAAGGAGTTCCTAAAAGGGAAGGAGTAACCAGCGTCAACACCAGTTGACTCGAGACCAAAAGCAGAGGACTTACAAAATTAGTTTATCTTCATAGTGTATACTGTTTAAGTGGGCTATTCAAAGTGGCCTAAAGCACGTACTAGGAGGCTCAGGACCATGCTAAAAGCGGCAATTATGCACTAGGAAACAGTTCAACCTTATTAGCCTTTGGAATAGTAGAAATTGGACCATTACCATCGTCTCCATAATGGCTCGGGCCTTTCATTACCGTCACGGATGGAAACAAAATACATATTATTCAAGGAGATTCGTATATTGTTCTATGATAGGTACTCACTAATGGTGTGGATGTGTGCTTTCTTTACCTGACCATGAGTCAGTTATTGGGCAATTTCAATTTACTTTCACTTTCGATTTAAATTTGGTTTACTTCAGTTCTAAAACCTTCATTGTTTCTAGCGTTTCCGGCGTGTTTTGAAGAGAGCAATAAATCTTTTAGAGCAAAAGCATAGTCGAAAATAAATTTCTCTTTACAGAACATATCTAAACCCTTTGTTGTCGATCTCCGTTTTGTCCTTGGGGGATATAAGTTAGCTTATCTCAAGGCCTCTTGGGACTCAAAACTCACCAGCATGCCATTTTCAACACCTTCTGCCTCCGCCTCCTGGCCATCGATTGCTTCGCGGTCTCGACGCTTGTTCTCGAGGTACATATAGATATATAAAGCGACAATGCAGGCCAACTTCACTGCGTAGCCAGCGAGCATCCTGTAGAAATTGTCAGTTAATTGACATCTTTATATAAAGACGAATGGCAACATACGCAATGTAAGCACTGTTGTACCCAGGGGCCTCGCTGGACTTGAAAGTCTGAGGTCCAATGATATTTCCCACACAGTATCCAGTGAACAAAAGAGCACCGGTGACTTGCTTCTTGGTATATCCCGCAATGTTGGAGCTAACAATTGTCAGACTCATGCTGAATCCCAGGCCTTGGAAATAGCATAGCCAGAGTGCGACAAGGCGGCCCCATTTGTTGGTGTCCGGTAGTCCGACAAGAAGACCCGATCCGATAATACAGACCGTGCAAGCAAAGATCATGCATGCAAACCGTGAATGGAATTTGCCATCGAACTTTGTTGCGATATAACCTCCCAGAAGAAGAGTGACAAACTGAACTGCACCGCCAGGGATTTGCAGATATTGAGTTCCAAGCGTATCAAATCCGAAAGTGCCGACGATGATGGAAGTAAACTGTTTTGGTTATTAGCTTCGCTCACATCCAACTAGTAATTAACGGAAGACATACACTGGTTAATGCTGAGTTCGGGACTTGTGCACCAATAGCCATGACAAACAAAAGCCAGGTCTTCGGATCTTCGGCCGCTTGTCGAACCTGATACCATTTGAACTGACTGCTCTTGACACCTTGTCGGTTGATGGCGACACGCTCAACAGCTATCGCTCGCTCACGCTCGCTGAGGAATTTGGCAGTCGACGGGAGATCAGGGAGAAAGATGAGGGCAAGAATTCCCACCGCGATGGAGAAGGCTCCAAAAATAAGGAAGACGTACATCCATCGTGGAAGTCCAGTGGTGATATGTCCGACCGCATAGCCAATAAGACTATATCTAATTAGTTTCCGGTTTTCATTTCCAATATAATGTGAGTATTTGCTCGACACTTACCCTCCGAACATTGTCGCGATACCATTAGTGCAGTACCATGCCTCCAGTCGAAGGGGTTGTTCTTCAGATGTGTACCACATGCCGGTCATAAGAACAAACCCAGGAGTTACAACTGCTTCGACCATCCCTAAAAGGAAGCGGTTGATTGCGATTCCAGCAAAGTTGTAGCATGCAGGTGTCGTCATGAGCAAACCACCCCATACTATTCCTCTTAGCATAGTTCCAGTATTGAATCCACATTCTGAGTTCTCATGGGATGTCTCTCACCTAATGTAGTAATGGCAAGGAATTTGCCAACGGGTAGTTTTTGTAATGCTAACCCTGCAGGCCATTGCGCAATGAGGTATCCGAAGTAGAAAATGGAGCCTGATTGGATTAGTGACTTGCATTATAAGTTCTTGCAATCGAAAGCTTACTGAGCCATGAATATTGTTGTCCCTCTAAGTGTGTTCCCTTTTTTAAGCCGTAGACAGAGGCAAAATTGATGCTGTTCTTGTCCAGATACTGCAAGGGATTAGTACTTGACTTTCAACGAGCGAGGCACACGATATTCTCACCTGCAGCATGTAGATTAAGAACAGTAGGGGAATGAGTCGTATATCAATTTTGCGCAGAACCTTTTTGGCTTCCTCTGCTGTGTATTCGAGGCCTTGGTGTTGTTTATAAAACTCATAGTTTTCATCCCGTTCTGATGAGGGGGTTGGTGAGACAGGAGGCGATACCGTTACCTCAACGTCTTTTTGAGAGGCCATTCTGACAATCTTGCTCGTTCTCTCAATCTCAGTAGGTTGAAAATGACGGCAAAGATGGGAGAAGGCAGAGTTTTATAAACCGCACGCTCAACTGGCGGCACGGTCCAGGTGGATAATTGCATAATAATAATAGAACCCACGGCCCTCGCAACCTAGCATGGAAGGTTATATGGACAAAGTGGGGATATAAAATTCAGGCTAAACTCCAAAGGGGCTATTTCTGCAAGGTAATATAATGCTTGGTTCTGACATGCGTGCAAGTGAAATCTAAAGTGTCGATGGGTAGGTACCTTGATTAGCAATTTGTGTTTCGAGTAGGTCACCTAACGTGCATAGCTCTCCATGTTATATTCTATCTAAACACATCATACATTGTTTCTAGCATGGGTGACGTACCTGAGAGCGTTGGGTGGTTCAAACGATGCGGGTGGGGTCATCCGTGAATCACGACATCATCGCCGCAATTGCGCGTTTCTCGGGCCATATGAGCAACTTCCATCTAGAATCCCGTCACAATTGGCTCGACACTCGGTAATTTGCCGTGCCCGCTGAAGAAACTAAAAAGAAAACCTTGCAATATTCTAGGTTTACGTTCAAAGTCTTGTTCTCTACGGGACCTAAGCGAGACTTCCAACATCCAAAGCATATACATTTGGCTTGGCACGCGCTCGACCCGCTAGATATCTCGGAATTTCGAGTTAAGATTGAGTCCTGTATATTAAGTGACCATGAGGCACTCGGGAGTTTCTGGAATTATATTATACGACCTTGCTCCTGAGCATCCTGGAGGTTAAGATAAACAACAAACGGATTCCGGGGAACTTTGAACCTTGAGCCTCGGAAACCTTGTGCTTGCTTATATAATCATCACTGAGCCCTCCCGAGGACCCAAGTCCATATATATTTCAAAGTTGTAGTAGCCAGATGTGTTATGGAATCATCGCTTCAGGGTTGTTATTTCTTGCATTAATAGCTAATAGTACGCGACTTATGTCTAACATGTAGAAAGCGCATGTGCTCCATTGTGCTCCATTAACTGGATTGTTCTTTCAACATGAAATGACACAAACCACGGCTATATTCATACATAATATCTATCGGCATTCCTTATAGACTGAAGATCTTGTGAGAAATCCATCATATTTAATATATGGAATGAGACGAGACACAGGTAGATTAGGCACTAAATAAAGATGGTATGTTGTCCATGGATATCCCCCGGGCCTTTTGAGTGGAATTAATCATATTGTGTATGCATGAAGGTTATCCTATAGGGTGTTCGAAAAATGACCCGACCAGCATAGTTATTATTTATCTACGCATGTTAATTAAAACTATCTTAGTATAAAAATTAAAAAAAAAAAATAAGAAAAAAAAAGATGGAAAAGAGCCCTGGATTGACGGGGACCTCGCGCAATAATGCTTTGGGTGAACCCTAAGCGCGAATCATACCACTAGACCACCCGGGCAGTTGATGTGAGATACAGGTACACAAGGCACTCTAGCGGGCACTGTTATTTATTAATGTACGGAGTATACATTTCCCCCTTCGGCTTTTGACCGCAAGATAGCTGGTAATTTAAGTAAAACAACGCTAGTAGTAATGTATCAACACATACGTAGGCGTTAAGCTGGCAAGTCTATATTCAACCAGTATACCTACAGGTGGACCGACTCCGTCTGGCTTACTTCTTTTAGGCACGAAACAGGCATTAGCACGGAGGAGTGTAATTTTATGATGTTAAATTAGACATTCGTGTTTGGACCTTCTATCCTTCAATCTCTTGGGAGTAGTAACATATTCTTCTAGCGCTAAGCGTGCCGTAAAAGGATTCAATCATATATACGTCTTCAATCAAAACTCGCCAGGACCCTTTCCGAAAAAGCTTCCCTTGGGAACAGTCAACCAAGGCACGGACTTCGCATCGTACGTATTGGATCCCACTGTGTTTCCCCACCAGTTGAAAGTGATAGCATGGTAACCCAGCGCGAAGAAAATGATGATCGTTGCAATAGCAGTGCCGGTATCCATGGCAGCTTGGAGCAAATCTACGCACATCGTGAATTAGTGACTTATTCTCAGAAGGGGAAACTTGAAAAATAGGATCTCACAGTTGTAACGCTTCCACCAGTCAAATGCACGCTTGCGGATCAGGTAGTTGAAGACAAATCCAACGATGAACCACAGGGAGTATTGGGCTGTTTGGTCAGATTAGAATAAATCCATCAGGAATGTTTCGGGAGACATACTGGTGTTTGCAGGAGGAATGTTGCCTGCCGCATTGAAGAAGATGGGAACGTTGATATAGCGAACCCAGCTGTTGGGGTAGCGTCGGTAAATGAAGTACACGATTACAGTAACGACGGGCTGAAGAGTCAGTAAAGCAACATAAAATCAATGTGTTTGAAGACTCACCCCAATGAGGAAGAAGTAGACAAGGCCATTGTACACCTGTCCAGACTGGAACATCCGCTGCGGACCAATGGTGCCCCAAATTAGGGAAGCGTTGTACATCACTTTGGCACCGTTGCATGTGAAACGTTCCTTGTTTGTTGGTTCGCAAAGATTTTCAATGTGCCCCATCATCCATCGTAAGACTGCTTTCGTTAGCATAAAATCACGATACAGATTCGATAAAACATCATACCTCCGGTCTGAGTCGCTGTTGCTAGAATACTAGCATAGATCTGGCCAAAGAATAGAACACGGGGAGGAATTTTCTAAATAATTAGTAAAAATCGAGTAGCAGAGGGAAATTGGAGCATACCATGTATTGCCCGAGCTTCAAGTCCTGAGCAAAATCCATGCCGTGTTTGACTGCATTATAACCGTAACATTTCACCATCAGATTAGCGATGGGCTTTCCGGGCCAGGCGTATCCGGCGATCATCTCAGTAATGATGTTGAGGAACACGCGCTGGTTTGTCGTTCCTTGCAGAATACCCTCAGGGACAATGAGAAGCACTGCCAATCCGAAGCAAACCACGATAAAGCCCCAAACTGGCAGCTCGGTGTCCCAGTATCTGGTCGTCAAGATACCCAGTCCCAGCACGATCACCGTGAGAACTCCGTACCACCATTCCGGGACCTCTTTATATTGACGCATCAGTCGGCGATGAACATCTTCACCTCCATGTTGTGCATTCTTAAGCCTGGCCCAAATTTCGGTTCCGTTGTAAAGGTAGGTGTGGACCACGATTGCGGTAACCGCAGCGAAAGATAGTCCATAGGTGAGGGAATAAGACATTGAGATGTACATGGGAGAGTACTCCTTGTACTTGCTCTCGCTGAAGTCTAAAGCCGAGTCGAGCACACGAGATACATTGTAGGAGCTTCCCGTATTGTCGAAGGTGCCAGAAGAGAGGAGAGGAAGGCTAGATCGTCAGCATATTGGAAATTCCCTCCGTCAGACTGGAAACCTACTATGCGCTATACCACACATTAGTGTAGTATAAAATTGGCGATAAGAAAAGGTAAAAAAGCACGACGACAGCAAAGGCATTGCATGTGATGTAGAAGGGAGTCATGAGGGGGTAACCAGCGTAGTTGATTTGCGTCCAGTCGATGCTGATAGGTATCAGACCTAATCCGGAATTCATCTAAACAGGCTAGGGTTAGTTGCGTGTACAAACTGTCAGAATTTCTGCAGACTCACTCCGAAAATCGTGTTGACCTTCTGATTGGTAGGCGCAATCCACGTCACGAAAGCGAAAGTGCTCAAGCTTGTCCAGATGTAGTCCGGGAACCAGAATAGAACAAATGCAAATAGCGTAACGTAGCCAAAGAAGCGATACCGCGTAATAGTCCAACCATTGGCTGGCGTACGGCTTTCAGGCTCATGTAGCGCCCGGAAAAGAACAGTGGATGACAGTGAAGTAGGCCAGACCAAGGCAGCAGGGTACACAATCCAACGGCGGGCAAGACCTGTAAGACCAAATCTAGGAAATATCAGTGACTGCATAACATGGAAAACCCAGGATCAACTTACCCGATCATCTGAGTTGTCAAAAGGTATAGGAATGAGAAGCCTGGTCCGAGGTCGCGGTTCCAATATACAGGACTGACAATTGCTACTAAGGCACCTTGGGCATAAGCGGTGGTGGCGCTGATATTGACGCACTGTTTTGGTTTGTTAGATGTAATTCATGATGGAATTCCCACGAAACTGAAGCTTGGCTCTTGCTCACAATAACAATGAAGGCGTGCTCCTTGATGGTAAATTTTCCGGGGTTGACATCGAATGTAAGTTTTCCTAGAGGAACCCTCCACCTAGGAAGCTTTTCCCATGCTCGGCCAATTGGGAAAACGAGGATTTGAGCGACGACGTAGCCTATTGTGAGGGAAGGCTTGGAAATGTTAGCAAATATGTGAATAATAATTGGAGGGACCTGAAGCATACATATCGTAGGCCGAAGAATTGATTAACTCCGGAGAAAAGTATAACAAAGACAGTCATCAATATCCAAGCCCGAACAGCTGTAATGGAGAGTTAATTCAGCCCCTTAACAGGGAATATCCATGACTTACTGCTGCAGGCCATCGTGGGATCATCTTTGTTGGACACACAGGCCGCAACCTCCGGAACTAAGAAGTATTAACATCAGCTGTCGGTAATTGGGATATATAGGTCAACCTACAAGGTGACTGGTCTCCCTCCACACTCCATTTGAACGCTTCGACTGGTGTGATCTCTGTGAGCTCTGCTCTGTCCGATTTGTACAGCCATTCTCCTGGATCTTGACTGGTGTGTTCAGATTCGAGATCTGCCGCTACCGCCGGCGCCTCCGTTATATTTGGATCTTTAGCGGGATCCTTGGAACTCGCCATATCTGTATTAATTTTTAGGCTGGAGCGCGGGAAAAAATAATAATGGGATGAGATATAGAAAAAACACCGGAAGCTGGGTTCTTAATACCAGTTCGCAGCTGGTCCTTTTTTTCTTTTGCTCGCGTGGCTTGGGCCAAGCCAGCATGCGACGGTCACGATAGATCCACCCAGAATGGCAACAAGTTCCCTCCGACCTGCAAATACGCCAAATCTTGAAAGTTAGTCTACATCCATATGGCTTCATACTAACTTGGGTAGTCTGACCGGTTGAGCTATGAACACTTACTGGCGCATACCCGCAAGACTAGATAATAGGTCGGGCGACCTACCGGATTGTTTGCCGTATGCTTGGGGGTGTCTCATCGGATTACAACTGTTTAGTATTTACTATTACGCTACCGATATATATCCCTGCAACAAAGTTACATTGGCAAATAATTGGTTGATGATCCATAATCTCCCTAGGTGCCTACCTAATAGTATGCAACCCCGCGCAGGCATACGACGCGTTCACATAAGTGGGGGTTATCTTATACATCCCTAAACCATCTATATATGAGGTACTGTAATTCCAAGTAGTAAGAGCGCGGCAAAGTAGGAATAACATCACCAAAAAAAAAAAAAGATCAAAAAGGAACATAAGAACGGAGTTTTACAATTTAGGCCACTCATGCCAAGTACAAAGGGAACATTCTCGGGGGTGACTTCGGTGGCGGCAGGTGCTTAAATGGTGAATGGCGTGCCGAGGCGGCTTGATGAGCTTATCTCCACAGGATTCTCTTTGGGGAATCGCTTCCAAATTCGACCTTCAGGATTCGACCCCAGACCAATCAAAGCAATCCATTAGTGGCTGATTCGATTTATAGAAAAAGGTGTCATTATTGGAGTATTGGAGACCTTTATGCGTCTCCCCATAGTCCAATACAAAGGAATGTATCAATGTATCATGTTTAGGGGGAAAGGGGGGGCACGTGATAACAGATAAGCATTTATTTGTAAGATTGTAGCAACTTCTTCTAGGTATTCACATTTTACTTTAAGCCGTTGAATATAAGCATTATCTTAATCCAGTATAAAATTCGGCCTGTAGCTTCAAATCCAGAGTACTGCATCGTGCTGCAGCGGACATAACCTAAATGAAGCGGCCAGTGCGGTGATGGCGCGATTAGTGATTCGCCCACTAAGTCTCGCCCAGCTTTTTTTTTTATATTTCTATTGGGAGTAGTCCTGAAGGTTAATATAGTACTTGTTTCGGAGAGTGACTTATTTTACGGATGGTCTAATCTAGAAAGTCTCACAAAGTTCTATCTTAGTAACTCTCACGACAGCATGCCGTTCTAGTTAGTGATCTGATACTAATTATCTAGTATGGAATAAAAGAGTTCAATTCACGTTACGCTAATCACCGCTAATCACCGACTTATTTTTTTGGTGCGGCGAGCAGTGATTTGAGATGGAAAACATTGAAAACAAGGTATTTGGCCAAACAATTTGGCACCACTTAGCAACGACCACGACCACGGCTATGGCGACGGGGGCCAATCGGTGTTGCAGCCTCGTCCTCCTCTCATTGAAGCCATTCACCGTCACGAATCAGACAGCGGAGCTCCTGGTTACGCTGGTAATGCAACTCGTTATCGGCCCGAGCCCGAGAAACTTGGCGATTATGGAACTGTACAGTCTCAGCGAGCACTTTCATCGTTTTCCTGGTCTCATCAAGGGCTAGGTTGATTTCGGTGATTCGCTTTTGGAGCCAGCCAATATCCTCTCGGAGATCTTCGATTTCACGGTCTCTGTGTTCGCTTTCCGCATTGACGAGCAACAAAGGACGTGGCCTGGAATACTCCGGTCAGCCAAGTACGCCTGTAACAATGCGCCGAGCGCAACAACTGGAATGTCCCCATTCCAAGCCCTTCTGGGGTTCAACCCAAATTTTCAAATACGCGCCGGGGACGGCAGCGTAGAGAAGGAGGCTCCAGCAACACAACACAGATTTGAAAAGCTAACGGAGCTACGCGAAAAGCTACCGAATCACAAGCGGCCCACTACAACAAGCGTCACCAAGGAATAGCATTCAAACGGAACGACATTATAACCCTTTCAACCAAAAGCCTAAGGCTAAAGGAAGGTACTACCAGGAAACTCTCTCCACGATAGATCGGACCATTCCGAATCCTAGAATATGTAGGGAAATAGGCATATCGCCTCCGACTCCCTGACCAATACGCGGCGATTTATAACGTATTCCCTATATCCCTAGTCCAACCATAGTATCAAAGGGAAGGGGAACCGGAACAACTACCTCTACAGATAAGCCCCTCCACGTCTTGGCGGAAAGCCACGACCCCGGTGTACCAGCTCCGAGCGCTTTCCTCGGCGATTCGCAGGTGCTGGCAAGACTTGACTTCGTTGGCCAATTTCTCCCACTCGTGGGCCGAAGATGTTGTCCGGAGGAGGTGGCTGGTAATGAGTGCACCTTATGTCGTTGCCCCCGAAGCAACATCCTGCGCATGGAGTCAGGTCTGAGTTACTCTCAAAAACCACACAGATGTTCCATGGGCCAAGACCCCGCTGGCAGGGGACACATGGCTGCTATGGGGGAACACCCACAACCTGCATAAGCGCAGACTCGATGTTCTCGACTAGTTCGTTGATAATTTGGTTCAGGGTTGCGCCTGACCGCGCCGTTTCTGGGCGAAGGGTGGGATCGCGTTTTGCGGACATGAGGTTCATAACCTTGATGGAGTTGGACTTCAGCTAACCATCGTTGCGATATCGGGCCTCGTTATAATTGAGCCGCTTGATGTGAGCGGCAAGGGCACCAGGAGGATATTCTGCGGTGCCAGAGGTGGTAGCGGGGATGACAGTGTCACTTCGATTCTGACGAGGTACGAGGTGTTGATCCGGATATTGATTGATGTTGCTAAACATAACAATGGGGGGTGTGAAGAAGCTTTCACCTATGCGGAGGTCGGGGGCTTCATCACGCCTATTAAGGTCAATTAGCAAGATACATAACTCACATTGTATATTGGCTATGTCTTACAAGGGTATCTTGGTGGTTGGGAGATAAGAGGGGGTACAGTGAGAGAGAAGTGAGAGAGAAATGAGAGAGAAGTGAGAGATGGAAGGTGGAGGGTGCACTCCACACCACAATAATCATTATGTGTCAATTTTATTATGTATGGGTTTGGATTTGTGGGATTTAAAGACGTGTAAGAAGATGTGCAATTGAACAATTCACATATATCTATCTGAAATGAACTAGATGCCCAAGGTGGCCTCGCCCACCAGATTGTTGCTGGTCTTCTGGGCTCTCAACATTGAGGCTCTCCTCGTGTGAAGTGCGCGAGACATATAATGATCAACTAATTGCTAGCTTGGGACGGGGAGTTTAGTGATATAATAAATGAGAAGCGTCTGGACATATGTATATTCATACATGTACTAAATATTAGACACGAGATCTTCCGGTGCCAAAGGAGGTCGACTGGCTGCCATGTTACATTGTCTGAACACCCGCACTTCATCCTCTTCAAAAGAACCAACAATCGAATGCATCACACCATGGTTGTTGAAAAGTACTAGATCACCCTCCTCCCAGTCATGGGTATACAAATAGCAAGGATCAATGGCCGGTCTTTGCATCTTGTATAGTCGTTCTCGAATCTCGGCGAGATTGTCAAGAACCTGCCCGTTCTCGAGATGAATTTTCCTCACACAAGTTGGGTAAACCATCATTGCGATCTTGCCAGTGACGGGATTCTTCCAAGCCATAGGATATACCTTGATTTTAGAAGCCTCAAAAGGGGGCAACTGGTCTTCGGCAAGCTCTAATCCTTCTGATATAATCCCCAACCCATTGGAGCGTGACTTAGCGTTGCTCATCCAGATGTATGGATGAGGTGCGTATTCAGCCTTGCTGGTGCGGACGAAATGTTTATCTTCCTCTGAAAGCATATCATAAAGGCGATATCCACTGAAGAATGCCGTTGTTCCGAGAGGAACGTCAAGTGTGGTGTCCGTGCCATCGTCATACCGGCAGGTCTGGCGGCGGCCCTTGGGGACTTTGACAGCCAACAACGTGGTAACCAGAGGCGGATCGAGGTTGTACATGGCAGAATCAATATGCCAGCGGTAGAAGTGTGTATAATCATAGTCTTCTTCGGGCGAGATGGGGTTCTTGTGGAACGTCTTGTGGTGTGGGTGTTTCAGGCGGATGTTTGAGAGTCCCTCATACTCTTCGACGAAGCCACTGCCGATAACTTGGACTTGCGGGTGATGAGGAATTGTTGTCAAGTCAGCATGGAGGACGCTGCGCTTGTCGATTGATTTCCCATGACTATAGACACCGGCAGCAGGATCGAACCGTCGAGTGAGTTCGTACTGGGCATGTGGGGAGAGTTTGCCTTGGCTTTTGATTACGACGACTTGATTCTCATACAATGTGCGACGAAGAAATTCAAAATCGTCATCTGATAATAATTAGAATTTGAAAACAGTATAGCGGCTTCGGGCATTGCTTACCTGTCATTGCTTCAACATCGAAGCCCGTGAGTTCAGCCCCGAAGTCCACCTGAGAATCATCGGGCTTGGTAACAGACCTGCAAGAAAGAGTCATGGTAGCCATTGTGAATAAAGCGGCTGAAGTAAATATCAGGATGAGACCAATATAAATACCACCACGGAGCGACTGTGCATGCTTTATATTCCAAGTTCTGTAGTACATAGTACCACGAGGGCCAATCAGGACGGTGCGGGTGAGCTTCCGCAGCTCACCCGTCCATGGAGATACCCAGGTAGGTTCACAGCATCATTGCTAATCCATCGAGCTAATAATACAAAAGGGATTACGCGTTGGGACCAGGCAGATTTGAGATATTGGTCTTATCAAAAATGGTGGTACAAATCGGTCATCTCGTCCGCTCTACCCCATTCTCGTCTCCGCTTAAAGGCAGCGTTATACTCCACGACGACAATATATCCAACATCACCAGTTGAAAATTTTGAAAATCCCTTCAAAGTGCGCAATGCCTGAATCAACCAGTCTGACATTCAATCTGCTGTCTGATGAAATCAGACAAAGCTCCGCCATTGGCGCGGAAGTCCAACTGCCTCCAGGAATGGTCATGCTGGATTTGGACCGTTTAACCGACAACGACAAAGATACTCTCCGAAAAGCTCTTTTCGAGAATCAAGTCGTTGTCATCAGAAATCAAAAAGGCATTGACCCTACCGTCTTGCCGAAGCTCGCTAAGATTTTCGACCCCAATGCATCCGACATCCATTCCGCCGGAGAGAAAGCCGTGAGCGACCCAAAAAACATATTATCTGCGTACAAAGCTGGAAGGATCCCCAGAGCCCCCCAGGTTGGAATCATTGGCTCGGGGAAGTTCCAGGATTATGAGGGTCTGAAGGAGTTGGAGGTGGTGCATCTTGTTCGTATCCCCTATCTGACCGACATTTCAAACCTTTTATGGCTGACCAGCGAGACAGGATCACACCTTGTTTCACGAGGAGCCTCTCAGTCAAGAGGAATTAGATGATGGCTATACCCGCCCATACCGCTGGCACATGGATACCCCTTTCTATGAGCGTCTGCCAGGTGAAGTGACTATCCTGCACTCAATCCGCATTCCCAATGTACCGGATCAGAAGATCAAGTTCCCCGATGGGAAAGAGAAGGCCATCGGTGCTGGAGCTACGGCTTGTGAGTAAACCGAACAAACGCAGATAGGTCCGCCGACTGACTGAACATAGTCTTTTCCGGCGCTCGAGTATTTTCTCTGTTGACGCCGGAGGAACAAGAGTTCGCTCTCAATACCACAGTCACCTATGCTCCTCAAGCATACGAGTATATCCGACAATGCAAAGCGTCCGAAGATGGTCTGACGATCCCCAATTTTGGACGGGAGGTACCAGTGGAAAAACTGTCGGAATGGGCGTGGGACAAAGTCGCTGAGCATCCAGTAAGTTGCCTTTCGGACTTCACACAATAGAAAAGAGTATCGGCTCACAACGTTTATCAGATGGTCTGGCGAAACCCACTCAATCCCGACCGGCCATTCTTCCAGGTGCATGGTTGTTGCGTTTACAAGCTCACCACACGGAACCAAGCGACAGGTAAGATCACGGTGATGGATGATGTTGAGAAGGTTAGAGAAGTGGTATACAAGATGCAGAGTAAGATATATGCTGCTGAGAACATCTATGCCCACCATTGGCAAGAGGGTGATGTGGTCATTTTCCACAACAGAGGTGTAATGCATAGTATTACTGGCCAATTGGCCAAGTACAAGGAGCAGGAGGATAAGAGGAGGTTGCTTTGGCAGTGCACAATGACAAGCACAACTCCCCCCAAGCCCTTCCGGGATTACGAGGGAGTCAACGACACAGGTTATGTGAGGGAATGAATTAAAGATATAGCAATGGCTGAAATAGATATCTGAAATAGCTCAAAATAGCTCAATGAAAGAGTCGCTTCAAGCGTTTCGCTTTTCTCAAAACTGAAGCGGGTCATGTAGAGTGTGGAATGTTCCATTGAACCATGCATCAAAATCGATGTCTTCGGCTGTATCCCATGCCGGCTGCATTTCATTAAAATGAGCACCGATTACATCTTGGGAATCAGCATTCGAGAACCTGCTAACTGATGTGTCAGGGGTATCGGGTCCAATATTCATTCTCGTAAAGGTTGAGAACTTGGCCAGAATTTGACCAAAATCAATCATTTTGGTACCAAGTCCTGCAGAGTCTGAGGTTACGTCGGCAGTAAAGATAGCATCAATCAACGCGACACCTCGCTGAGCAAGCACGTCATTAGTTCGATCAGCAAGCCGGGTGCGAGCCGCGACTATTGCATCCTTGTGGGTCTGGGCGATAGCGACCTGGGTCTCTGCAGTTGCATTAACCTCGAAGCACATAATGACTGCAGCGGTAATCGCAAAAGCTGTATGAGTCCATATCGAGATATCCCCTTCTCTTATGATTACCTCGTGCTCGCGCAAAATTGTCATTGCAGCGGCAACACAAGTACGTCTTGAATAGGTATATGTTTGATCATTGAAAGAGCGGAAGAGAAACGGGCGATGGATCATGATAATTTTCTCGGCTGCAGTGATAGCGAGACTTCGTCGAGCGATAGCAAGCCATGGAATCTGTGCCTCCTTGGTCTTATCGACACGCAGGAGGAAAGGGGGTATGTTTTTCACAATCGCTCTCATTTTCTGGTCTATATGCAGAATATGTTCGTATTGCTCTCGAATAGGCTTTCTGGATCTCATTGGACCCAATCCGTCAACTAGACCGGGCATCAATTCCGCCAGATTCACGAGCACGCGGATGTACGTGCTTATCGTTGGAGATGTGATAGGCATATCCGTCAAGTCATAGTCGTCTGCGTTCATGGGGGGACCTGTCGAGAAATGCATCGGAGAGATGCTGTAGGTGTCGGTAAAAGGTATGGCGAAATGGTCTTGGATGATCATTTGGCACCATAGTCTCTTTCCCACCTCTCGCTCCACCTTCTCATCCCATTCATCTTTGTTTTGAGCAGGTTTTGTTGATTGATCCTGAATCTTGTGGATCCCGAGGCATTCGGCAATACGTACTGCAGCATTGAATAAAGTTGCGTTCAGTTCACTCAAGCCAAGATTATGAGCGACCTCGGTTGATATGACGATTGCTTGAACAGAGTATACGGAGAGATTGCTTAGAAAATCTGACTTGTAGAGGGTTTGCACCATAGCAGAGAACAGCTGTTGTGTAGATGGTATTGCCTGTAGGTCGACAGCAACAAGTTCTCTTACTTTCGTACTATTTTGAATCGAGCTGACGGTGGCACTCAAGACAGAAAAGTACAGCGCTTGCCATAGAGGGTCATCAAATCTCCCAGACTCCCAGAATAACTCGCATTGCTCGAGAAATGTTGGACCATGGATGCAATTATGATGCCAGGCCACATGGCATATATGGAACTTGATCAGCTTCTGAGCGTCGGTAGTGCTAGGGAAGGAGGAGTTCAGGCCCGGATTGAGTCCATTGGCTGGGAAAGGGCCTGGTAGTGATTGGAGTCCATCTTTGCGATACTGGCATGAGCACGTCCGGTGAGGGAAGCATCCGGCGGAATTACGACCCCAAGCAAGATGTTCAATAGCTGTGAGAAGCGACGAGTCAATTTGATGTGCGGTGTTTTCAGTTGAACTGAGCGACACCACTTTGTTAGGTGCACGGTCCTCAGTTGTACTTGATTCCTCTTGTGCCGAAGTGGGGTTGGATACATCTGATTCTGTAGGATCGTGGCCGGTCTCCAGCCGAAATATTCGATTTTTGATCTTTTGAACAATATGGGGTACTGGATCAGGCGGAGACGATTCAGCGTCTACCAAAAGCGAACGTAAAAACTGAATTTCTGACCCATGTTGCACAGCGTTGCGTCTAAGCTGCACGACTTCTATTGAGCACTTCAGATTCAAGCGTTTACATCTCGAACAGGGATTTTGTTTGTCGCATTTGCGTTTGCGCTTCGTGCATTCTGCATCATGTCAGTCGCTTATTAGGCCGCAGCAGCAAAAGATCGCCATTTACCTCGGCAGGCTTGCGGCTGACGCTGTGATACGCGCACCGTGGCCGCTTGGTTTGACGCGGTGCCGTTCATTGCCCGTCAGCCTTGCATTTCAATGCCCTTTTCTTCTCAATGTGAGTTGATAACTCCAGGCCTAGATTTTCCGCTGGTACCAGGAGAAATGGAATGTGTGGAGGTCGGGTGCGGGAGTGAGACAGGCTAGGGGGCTTGGCATTGATAAGCACTCGGATCGACCTGAGCAACTACCAACACCCATAACATCCCGAGGTCTTAATTTCAACGGCTAGTTGATATTGGTAGTACTTTATTCTGGTGTGATCCATTTCGTTTCCACTTGAAAATAGTTCCACACGGCGTGGGATTTCGCAGTTTCTATACAATCACATGTGACAGATCCCAGTAACTTCAGCCAGATTTCTTCAAATCTCGTAACCCAACCAGTGGACTTCCTTCAATTTTAGAAAAGTCATGAGCATCTAAACATGCCTGCCTGGAATTGAGGAAGCTAGGCTCGGCTCGTGCGAAGACATCCTTTTCGTATGCCGCAAGGGAGGATAACAAGGATTCGGAATCGAAGGAGCTGGCGATTGAAATAGCGATCGTTAGTATGAAGCTAGTCAAAGAGAGTTGGAGGTAGTTAGATTCATACCTTGGCTGACACATATCAACACGCTTCACGAGATCCAGCACATCGACGATCGCGTTGTTGGCGCCTTCTCCGCGGACTAGTTGGGTTAGAAATGCTACCACGGCCACAGAATAATGACTGAAAGAATCACATACACATAGTCATTGTGTGAGCCGAGTCACCCATCAAGACCGCCCGGGGATGCGCGTGTGCCCTGCCCCGGCTGAACATCCAATCTTCAATGCGAATCGAGCGCACTTCCACGTCGTCGGGAAGCTTGTGTACCAGCGAGCGGAATGGTTCCGACCAATTATCAGTCAACTTCTTCATCAGCGCGATCCGCTCGGCGTTCGCGTCTGGGACAGGAATTTCCTTCGAATCTGCCCAGGAGGTGATGATTTGACAGTGGTAACGGTCCTTGCTACTATTCTCGAAGTTGTTCGGGGTGTCCAGAACTAAAGACATCAATAACCTGTAGAGGAGAGGGGAGGATTTGGCGGACTTACAACTGAAGAATAGGAAGACGTTGGACTCAGGATGCGAGCCCTGGAATATGAAAGGGTCGATTGACTCAATGCCGCCCAGCTCCTCCGCGCTGTATAGTGTCGATGCACCTAGAAGCTGCACGGGTAACTGGTTCATCTGTAAACCTGGGTAGAGAATCTCGCGTGTGCGCGACCGTGAACCATCGCATGCGACCAGTAGCCGCCCGGTGTAAGATGTGCCATCCTCAAAATGTGCGGTGATATCATCCGCTGTAGACTCGATACTACAAAAGTTTTTGTTCCACTGAACGGTGTTAGCGCCCATCAAAGGTAAGAGTAGAATGAGATTATTCCAAAGACGATAATATTACGACTTACTTCAACATCCACGCCGGTTGTCAATAACTGTCGCAAGCGAACGCGACTGACGCGAATGCGCTCCGCGGCAGGAATATTGTATAATGCGTCTCCCGACTTAAGGTCAAAAAACTGGAAACGACCGACGTCGCCTCGGGCAGACGCTTCTTTGTTGACAAATGTTTCAGGGAACCGCTCCACGAGGTGTTCTGGCAATAATTCACGCAGGGCGGGGAGTGACCAATGCAGTGTCAGACCCCATCCACCACTTCGGGCATCAATTGCGGAGTCTCGATCGAAGATCCTGAACGGAACATCGTGTCGCTGAAGGTATTGGGCCAGTACGAGGCCACTGATACCTGCGCCGATGATCAGAACGGGAGAATCAGACATGGTGAACAAAATTAGTGTGCACAGTTTTGGCAACACAGTAACACAGTTCAGTTTGATTGCCTCAATCTTTACAACTCAAACCATGTCTTACCCTACCCCGCTGGTGGGTTGACCGTGTGCCAAATCACACAATTAGTCGTGCCACTAGCTAGACCAATTTCTGTTGGGAGTATTGCGTGTGGACTTCAATACGGAAATTATCCGTAATCCTTCTAGTGGGCTACCTAACCCGAAAGGATTTAAAGGATCATAAAATAAGATTTAATAAAGGCTACATTGTCCCTTGGGACGGCTCCCATGTTACGGCAGAATGATGTTGATTGGGGTCAGATCACGAGGATGGACGTTGATTGGAGGATAGGCAAGATACCGCCTGCGGTATCCGCTTCAGTATCCGATTCGGGAGCTACCAGTTTGAACTTATCTAATTTGAGTTTGTGAATGAATCAAGGGCTGAGACTTGTTGCCTTGTACTAACTAGACTCAGATTAACAAAGTTACATTTTGATTACAACCGGTACATCCCGGGCTCGATCCCATCCTATGGCCGGTTCATTTGCCGCATTGTGCATATGTACGGAGTACAGAGTATGTCCGTAGGTACTTGGGGCACGCGGATGGGGCACTGCCGAACGGGTTGATCCTGTGGATCCCGTCCGGGCCAAGATTCGGCCAACCAAGTGGAAGCAGAATGTCTTCAAAAAGAAAACACCCCAAAGCCTGTTATGCGGAAATTCAAGATCGCAGATTTCTCAAGTCGGCCGGCCATTTTTGCTAGTAGTAGATAGAGCGCGAACTTGTTGTTTCTCGGATGTTGCAACCGCAAAAATATTATTGCCATGAACTCAAACGCCACAAAAGGCAAGGGGTGCAGGGGTACGGAGTGGAGGGGGGTAAGCATGAAAGAAAAGAAAAAAAAAAGCAAAAAAGGACTAATCCAATTTCTAACATAATTAGTACCTGTATGAACGAAAAGAGAGTTATCCGTACAAAAGCCAAAATTGGCGCCAGTTCGGCGGGTCAGGAAACTTCCTATTTGGTTGACCTGCCTTCCAAAGAAACTCTATACTCTACTGTCTTCTCGATACCCCCATGCTCGGGCTCCCGAGTGGCCAAAATGAGCTCCTCACTCGGTGTTCGTTTTGGCTGCCTTGGGCCGCCGGAAGCAGTTGACCGCATGTGCGAATTCTGATCTTTCGACCAATTATCCATCAAGTAGCTTCTGCCTTGACTATCATAGTAATACTGCTTTGATTTGTCACCGGTCGAAGCGATTCCCCGCACGAGGCCCTTGAGTAGAGGCGCCAGGTATGGAATGCAAGTGACGATGTTCTAACACAGACAAATCAGCCATCATATTTCGGACAAAGCCAGTCATTCCACTTACGCCCACGTTGAACTCAATCGTTCCCCACAACACAAGCATTGTTGAGTTCCCGTCTCCGAAAGCCACACGTTGGATCTGAGTTAGCCGCATGATAGAGCAAACCGTGGTAAAGAGGCCGAGCAGGAAAAGGCACACAACGCCAGCCTTTTGTGCGACTTTTATATTGAGACCGAGGAGCAATGGAATGGGAAGCACGATAATGGTCACATCTGTGATGATGGTGTAGATTGCGAGACCGTAGAATAGGCCGCCCACGGGAAGGCATGTACCTGGTACACGATTGTTCCATGATCGTCGAACCTGTTGTGGGCGAATGCTTGTCAGCTTGTGGTCGCATGTGGCATTTGTAGGGTGTGACTCTTCCTACTGGTGTGCAATTGAAGATCAAGCTAAGAGCACCGGCGATATGACCCAACGTAGATGCTGCAATAACAATCCAAATCACAATTCGGTAAGCCCGCTTTGATGTTCCAGATATCAATCGTAGATAGCTCAGGCAAAGCGAAGCCTTGAACCCTGCGATGCCAACCTGGTAAAAGGGCCGTCCTGCATAGTTGATCTATTTGCCTTTTTGTCAGTTTGCTAATCGAATGTAACCACACATAGTGTCAAACTAAGATGCAGAAAAAGGTTACTGACCTTAGAATATGTTAGATAATCTGCTGCTGGTCGTTGCTTCAACGGAAGTCCAAGTCCATATCGACTCTCTGCGACTGTAAGTTTCATGCGGCTACGGGGAGAGCTAGCGGTACCCACGAGAAATACAGAGTGCACTGTATATAACAGCAAATGCCTGCTCAAGAATTAGTTGTATTATCCCTTGTATCAGAACGCAGATTAACTTACCATGCTAACAACCATCAAATAATCTGCTGCTGCCCATCGACTGGCTCGCGCTCGAAGGAAAAGTCTCAGGGAAACTGTGAAAACCATTACGACGGTAAGACTCAAACATACGCCAAGAATGAGAGGATACTGCGAGGCAGCTTCTACCTCGGGCGAGGCATTGTGTACCCAGCCCATTGTTGAGGAGAAAGCGTGCGAAGGGGTAGGGGGGAGAGTATAAACGAGAACATAATCAAGTGTCTACATGGGCACGGAGATCGAACAGGGATTTCTTTTATGCATTAAAATTATATTTATAATTATTAAACCAAAATATATGAAATATATAAAAAACACCCAAAAATGCTTGTACCACAGCACTTCCCTATTTTGAAATAGCACCAACAATTGCCGGTCATATACTTTACGCTCCTCACAACACCGGACTCCGTACTTTTCCGAACTTTCAAGGGTATTCCTGCAATATTACAATTTAGCTCACCCCCTTTTATATATTGTAAACCTCACTTCCCAACAAGGAAAGGTTCTAGCGTCTTGGAATAATGGTTCTAATTCGTTGCCAGGTGGGACTACGTGTAGCCACGCGATCTCCACGGTGGTTGCGACGTTATTTATGCTTTTGTCGCATGAATCCTTTGTGTTTCCCACTAATTTTTTTTCACTAATATTTTTCCTTAACTTTCCTTTCTTTTTTTTCTTCACAACTTCCCTATTGACCACGCTGTTCCTTGTCTGTTTCCCTATTGTTCCCAGCCGCGATGGGTGAAATCCAACCCGAGGTAGTACCACAACCTCCTACAGATCAAGTTGATGATGCTGTGGTATATCTCAAGGACCATCAAAATGAGGCGCTTGACTCTCAGGTTGATCTGAGCGCTTTACGTCGTAAAATTGATCGGCGTTTGATGCCTTATATGTTTTGCTGCTATGTTCTACAGTTTTTGGACAAGGTCATGCTGAACGTGAGTTTGACTTTCAATTCAACCATATGGAACATGTTATTAATGCAAGGGTGTATACAGTATGCAGCTGTTATGGGGATCAAAAAAGACCTGGGACTTGTTGGCAACGAATTCTCCAACGTTGCCACATGGGTCTTCATTGCCTACTTGATCGCGGAGGTACCTAATGGTGCGTATTTTTATTCATCTCCTCAGAATTTCCTTGGAGTATCATTGCTAAGCCCCAACTTTTATAGTATACTTCTTACAGAAAGTACCCCCTGCCAAATGGCTCGGCGGAAATGTTTTCCTCTGGGGAGTCGCGGCTGCCGCCTCCGCTGGCGCCCGAGGATATCAGAGCCTGCTCGCAGCTCGAATTTTCTTGGGTATTTTTGAAGCGACAGTGGGACCATCCTTGATGCTTATTAGCAGTCAGTACTACACCAAAAGCGAACAAGCTCCTCGGTTCACTATATGGTACATGGGTCTTGGTGTGGCCCAGATTATTGGAGGCCTCATATCTTTTGGATTCCAGCATGTGCATCATGCCTCACTAGAAGGCTGGCGGGTTATGTTTCTTGTTCTAGGATTGGTGACATCTGTTGTCGGTGGTCTCACATTTTTCTTCATTCCCGATACACCGATGAAGGCGCCCTGGTTGTCGGATAGCGAAAAGGTGGCCCTCCTTCAACACGTCAGCGAAAACCAGACCGGAGTATGGAGCACAACTTTGAACCTGAAACAAATCTGGGAGGCTGTCCTCGATATTCAGCTTTGGCTCCTGACCGTGATAACAATTCTGGTGTGTCTCACATTCCCACTTTCACCCCTTGCTCCAAATATCCCCCTGCAGTTTTATTGACCAATATTGAATAGATCTCCGTGTCAAGTGGTGTGGTGACGACATATTCCTCGACTTTAATTGCCGGATTTGGTTTCTCCGGTCCCATCTCAGCCCTTCTCAATACCCCTGGCGGCATCGTTAGTATATTTTTCACCCTTCTCGTGGGTTTTGGCATCCGGAAAACCTCCAATCGCTGGGCCTGGAATGTGCTCTGTACCATCCCTGGAATTATCGGCGGAGCATTACTGTCTTTCTTGCCCAAGACCAACAAAGCCGGTGTCCTGATCGGTATTTATCTTGTCAACGCAATTGTAGCAACTCTTCCGATTCTATACCAGTGGACCATGGCCAACTGCGCTGGACATACCAAGCGTGCATTTGCTAGTGCTCTTGTTGCAGGGTCTTTTTCGGTCGGAAACATCATTGGCCCACAGACATTCCAGGCACGCGATGCACCGCAATACCACCCAGCCAAGATTGCTGTTCTTGCAACGCAGGCTGCGGCGGCTATACTATCTGTGGTGCTCTTCATCTACTACAAGTGGCAAAACCGTCAAAGAGACCAGAAAAAGAGCGTTGATGATAACAGCGTCGACGAGACCAAATGGGCTGGGCTCACTGACAAGCAGAATCCTTCCTTCCGTTACGTTTACTGAACATTCGACGGATCAAAGCTTGAACTTGTACTGTATATATATCACCATGGTTTATATCCCTTTGGCCCAAAATGTTCACCTGATTGGCCTACCTTTTAAGTTTCTTGAATACATATTTTCGTCGTTTTGAGATGGAGTTGCTAATCATTCGTCGCAAAACCGACGGCGACTCGGCCATTTTTTTCATCTTAATCCACATCTCTACCGGAGTTGACTAAGTGCCAAATTGTATTTCTTCGGCGAGTTTAAAATTAAAGCCATTCAATTGCAAAAATCTCATACTTCCTAGCTATGTACCCATGACATGTAACACTTTGCCTATAATCGACCGAGTATCTCCAAACAGAATACCGTAGACGCCCAAAAGTCTATCGGCCATGTAGATGTCTCTCGTATCTGCGGTACTCCCAACCCCGGTCGTCCACACAGTCGGACCCGAGCCAGGTGGCAGCTGGTATAGTTCAGAACTCGTCCAGTAGGCTGGGCCGCATGCTGATTGGACACTATACAACCGCGTGGAGTCAACTTTAGGCTTGGGTCTACCCTGCATAACATAGAAGGTCTCCTCGCCAATATATCCTCCAATCGAACCTCCAATCTTTCGGCTCTTGGACACAACATCGAGTGCTCTGCGCCCATGGTACCGGGTCATCTCCTAACGCTTAAACAGACTGTCGGCCTCAGAACAGATATATTTTTGAGATGTGATGTTGCACCACCCAGATCCTGATGGCCGATTTCTTGCAGCCTGTCGACGTTCAGCCGAGCTGAGAGACCTTTCGGGCTCCGGCGATGCTCATTCAGTCTTTCAAACTCACTGTTGAAGTTGCAAAGGCTTTGGACTGTGCTGGCATTACATTGGATGCGTCTGTAATCTTTCGACTGGGTACTATTGTGAATATCGCGGTTGAAGATAGGAAGGTTCACCCATGTCCATGCCTTGGCCAGGCATTAACTCCGAAGCTCAATTCACACAATTATCGCTGCTATGTGTAATGAAAGTGGCGACTGCCCTGAAATCAAAATATGTGAATGTAAAATTCATACCAATCATAAAATTGCTGAGGTCCGTCTGTGTGAACCACAGTCCTCGCTGTATATCAGTTCCGTAGTCCCTTGGGAGCAAGCGGTAAAGAATGACGGAGCACCAAATCATGTCGTGTACTCTGTGCATGTGGGGCCAATATCATGTAACGCGTGCGGAGAATGGTGACGAGAGTGAATAGGTACCCAGGAATATAACGTCAGCATGCGAAGAGAACCTTACATAGGAACTGGAACGGAAGGAAGCAGCCCTCAAAACTCAGAAAACATCACGAATTTGTACACTGAGGAGGAAGGTAAAGAACCTTGGAAAGCAGGAGGTCTATTCGTGATAGAGGCGAAACATAAATCTACGGAGGTAAACAAACCTCCACTTGGGTGGGGGGAACAGCAATGGGAGGGAGTATCAAGTTGGGGAAGCATTGTTGGGTAATAAGGATGAGAGTGGACATCAGGATGGGAAAGAAGGTAAACACCTTCACGGATGGAACAGCCGGGGGGGGGGGGGAGGGGGCTGGTTGAAATATTAGTACTTTTCTTCTTCATATAGGAGGAAAACTTAAGAGAGATGTCACTAGAGAAGATTAACACGTAAATTCCCTGCCTTTCCGGGGGTTTGATGGCGTCAGTTTTTAAAGGAAAAGTCTAGAGATAGCTGGCATACTACCTGTTAAGTTTGAAACTAATCTGATGACCCGCTTGTGGTGGTTGAGGATAACTTTGACTGGAGGATACATACATTTAAAGTCAAAAATTGAAGCTATTCAGACACACATTTTAGGAAGGAGCGACAACAGGATGAATGTCTTAATCTCGAAGTCAGGCGTTCGATTCCTGACCTCAAAGAATCAATTGGTATCTGCACTTTTCATTCCCGGTCATTTTTTCACCAAATAATGACCCATTGATATTAATATCAAAACATCGCCCCATCCACGACGATCACTCGACAGCGACCATAAAGAAGACCCCACCCACCAAATATTACAGAATATCCGCTTGCCCTTCAGATACCCGAGGCACTCCAAAGGCCCAGACAATCTTATGTAAACTTCACAAAAACCCCCAGGCTTAGTATCCGGACAGGCTTTCGCCCAGCAGAACCACCAGAGTCTTCATCCACCCGCACCTCCTTCATTTTCCATTCAACCTCTTTGACAATACAAAATCGGCTATGCACACTCTAGCGGTTCTCTGTGCGTGCGATCTCAGTCGGTTGGTGAGATCCTGTCGTCTTGAAACGGTTGCGGAAGCACCTCTGGACTTATGCGTGGAATAGCGTATCTTGCCCGTCCATCCAGGGGCGTGATATCTCATGAAGTGCTGCAGTGACGGCACACATGGACAGACAACCATGAGATTTGCTTCCACGTTACTGGAGAAAGGTATTCTGGTTTGCTCAAAGGACATATCGCTAAAGTCGGGAAGTATTTACATCCAGAGCTGTGGCTAGGCCGGATCATGAGTAATATCAAGGCTGTCAGGAAACAAATCAGCGTTACTAGAAGGAGTATGCTGACCACAACAGTTCTGTTATAACGGCCAACGGCCAGAGAAGTGTGGGGTCCAACATGGCGAAAGACTTACGCGCAGCAAATTATGAGAACTACAAGAAGATAGAACCTTCGAATTCCCGGCATCTGAAGTCTTACCACCAGCAGAATATAGGGAAGGATCAATGCTAAATTTGTGACGATATTCATCCGGTTGCGATGTACAAGCCCTCGCGGCTGATGAATGGCCCCTCTGTGATGCTCAAATTCCAGGTCATTGCGACAAGATTGCACGCAAAAATCAGTGCAAATACAAGGGCGAAGCTATATCCACATATGCAACGGATGTGATGTGAATTACCGAATTGTAAGCCTCCTGATTTTCCATGATTCTATGGTAGAGGGAAACGAGACTCAATTTCGCAACGACCAGTGCAAGGACGTATACGGCGGCAGCAGTGAAAATGAGCTGACAGACAAAGTTAGCTTCAATATCTTTGAACTGTACTTTAGGGAGAATCCTCGTGTACCTTCTAGTATGTCGCAAGCATCTCTTCGGTGACATTCCACATCGAATTTCAACACCGCTATGTCGGCACCCATCTGGTGACAATCGTTACCAGCAAAAGTCTGAAGCATCATCAATTTTCAATCTAAGGCACATATATATAGAAGTTACGTACAAATAGGATTATCCAGTCGCCAATAGTGAGTGCATCGCATACAAGATCGTTGCATAGGTCCCCTTTCATTGGCCCGGGGTTCAATCTAACTTTTCCTGTGTTGTGCTTGTTTGTATATTCCGCGAGACACCATAGACTAGGACCTCGAGGCCAAGATCGTAAAGTCTGAGTCGCAGGTACTATACGATGAAGGCGTGTTCCACCCGCTTGTGGATCTTCACTATCAGTTCCTTGTCTAGGAAATGCTCCACATAGCAATTTCGGATGTTTCTATCATTATTTTGCAGGTGCCCTGCTACGCTCACGATCCTTTGGCCCCTCTAACCATTGTTTTGCCGAGGCTTGGCAAGATCAACATAATGAACTGCCACATATGCACGCATTAGCGCAGAGATTAGAGTGAAGACACGGGATGTGAACCCACCTACTCTGTAATGGTTCCTCAATTCATATTTCGTAGGAAGAGGCGCCCAGCGGAAGCGCGAGTATGGTAGGGATTAACGCAGGCTTTCTACGTTGTAGACTGCTTCGTATAACGCATGTGTTAAGTGTACGTCGCACAAAATTGACAAAATACCCTCGAATTCCCCTCCCCCTCCCCAAGTTCCTGTTCATTAGGCACAGCGCTGATCTTGAACCCACCGGGCACCTGGGTTTGGAAAACACCGGTTTGGTCGTACTTTTTAGCAACAGTCCGAATAAACTCCACATTCTCGGGGCCGTAGGTGGACAGAGGATTTTGGTTGCTATTGGCATAGTTCAGGTAAATGAACCCATTTTCGGCTCCGATTGACTTCGAGTAGGTGGTCAACTCCTCGAGAGCACTATTGGCCAGTTGGTTGAACAATATATCATCGGCCTCATCCTTCCACGAATAGTCAAAGAGAACCTCTGCATAAGAGTGTTAGGCACTAGAAATGAAGGATGTTTGGGAGGACTTACGGAACAGGTTCTCGTCGAAACGGTCGAGGCCCAGCATATTGCCACCTAGATCAGTAGTACTACGATCAGTGAACAGTTTGGGCCAAGGCTGGATCATGGTGGACATAGTGTAGTCATCGCCCTTAGCACCTGACTTGGCCTTCTCTATCATTCTGTTGTGAATATCGATGGTGCGCTTCATCACATCGAGGTTGTTCACAAATGAGGCCGTGAGGAAAATATCGCTGGAATAGGTCAGTGATTAATCTTAGAGCGGAGCAATTCAGGAACCATATACCGATATCCAGCTGGCTGACCCAGCTCCTGGGTAAGGTTCCAAAGATTAGCAATACGCATTGAGCTGCTAGTATTGGTAATAGTTATGAAGTCGTCGAAAGCCGCAGGGTAAGCAACCGGGGAGGTATATTCTAGAGCATTAGCAATCATATTTTGGTCGGTGACAGAAATGTACCCCCAAATGCCAATCCAAGAAGCGTATGGGTCATTTTCAAGGTTGTTGATGAACTTGTGACCAGCCTCAAGGTGCTGCAAGGTAGTGCTATTGTCATATGTGACGATCCCGCCCCAAAGCTTGTCGCCGTCAATGATCTTCATATCATACTTGGTGACAATCCCGAAGTTGCTGGATCCACCCTTCAGAGCTTTGAATAGATCCACGTGGGAATCTTTGTTGGCCTCGATGATCTTTCCATCAGCCAAAACAACCTCATAGTTCACGACGTTGTCGCAACCAAATCCAACGCGCGCAGTGTGGAAGGTATTGCCACCTGTACTAGTGAAGGATTTTGTCAGTCACATTTCAGTGTGATAACATGTTTGATCATATTTTACCTCCGAGCAAAAACCCAGCAACGCCCACAACACCAGAGCGGCCACCGGGCACTGTCACATTGTCTTTTGCCAGAGTTTCGTAGACACCTCCCCAGCGAGATCCCGGAAGAATAGAAGCAGTGCCTGCGTTCTTGTTGTACGTGGTGGTGTTCATCAACGACAGATCAATGGTCACACCATCAACGATATTGTTGGCTCCCGCCCAGGTGGTGTGGCCACCACCGCGAATAGCAAATTTGCAAGCTCCGCCATCAGCGGCAACAAGCGTGGAAACGGCTAATGAAACCTCTTGAGCCGTGCGTGGCTGCAGAATACAGGTCGGCTCGAGCTGAACGTTCTCGGCCCAGTAAGAGCCGATCGACGTCTTGTAAGCAGCGCTGCCGGGATACACAACCTGGCTCTTCAGAGTCGTGGCTCCCAAAGCTGAGCACTATTTGGTTGATACTTGGTCAGGTTATTTGTTTGTATGCCTTGGAATCATTTTGAATAACTGACGCAGGTCTCAGATGTAGTCGCATGGACAGCTTTGGGCAAGGCACTGATATACAGGGCTGCAACAGCAGGAGTAATATGCATGGTAGAGTGATGTATGAAGAGTCAGTCGGATGTTCTACTACTTCCGTCAGTTTTCCGGGGCAGTTCCTGCTATTATAGTTCCAGAGGTGAATGCGACCGGGGTTTCGGTATCGTAAGGTCTCACACTGTTGGATAGTCGATCGTGAGGAGACCAAACGAGCTCCACTAAATGATACACTAAGGAAGCTAGTGAACGTAAACCGGCACGCACAGCCCTTTGGCCCCCATAGTAGGTGGGGAAGGAAAACGCCATAGCAGCTAATAAAAATGGACTAATAAAAATGGAGGTCGGGGCCCAAACGGAGCAATTCGTCTACAAATTAGTCACACTATAAACCGAGGACCTGTGGAATTGACAACAAAAATGAATTCGAGGTCAAACTATCTAGATCGTGAGCAAAAAGGAAACAAGGTTTTGACATGGGTACTGTGAAGTATACTCCCATCGGGGTAGATATGGATTGGGGTAAAATGTGTTGGGAGTAAAGAGAGGAGAGAAGAAGGGTTGAGCAAACAAGCAGAAGCTCCATATGTAGCTAGCGAAACTGCTGGGTGATCCATTCCCCGTCATGTTAGACAACAGCGGCCATATCTCCTTCGAAGCCACGGGGTTCAAAGACATTCCAATCCATTATGAGCTCCCATCCGACGCGCGCTTCGCGCACGGAATAGTAGAGTGGCGGCAAGCCGCTGCAGTGACAGCCCACGATTTAGCCATGGTAGCCGTGATGGACCAAATCACAGACCGCCCAGAGTGGTACGTTAATATATTCGACAATCGTGGTTGCGGACTGGCGTAAAGAGGTATTTGCCACAACCCCCCAATGAGTGAAATGGCGTGGACCTAGTGCGCGAAGGAACTCCAAGATAACGCTCTTTATTTCCGCGAGAATGAACATGTTCGCGTGCCTGACACAGGATTCTGCGTATGTAAATCGGATACGACGACTCTAAGCACTCTGGCCGAGGTGTTCGCTATCAAAGAAGCAACATCCGAACTACCACTAGGCTTGCATTTGGTGTGCACTCGGATCCGAATCTCCCGGGACATTATCCGTCGATCAAACTGTACCTGGTCGACCCACACTACCGTGTTTGTTCAACCTACAATGTACCACCACAACAGCATCACTGGTGGGCACAAGAAGTGAGAAACGACCTCAGATTGGCTGGGCCGTCTCGCGAACGGTAGACGCGGTTTTCGGGGAACCAGCAGCTGGCCAATCGGGATGCAGGAAGCGAGAGAGTGCCGTCGGGAACTCATTAAAGAGCACCATTGCTCCATTGGAATCAGATGAGCAAGCTAGCTATGATGTGTGGTCCGGGGTTTGTTTAATATCATAACACGAATTTCCCCCCACAAGAAGCAAGAGGCGAATGGTTTTGAGCAGAAAGGGTTTGCGAATCAGCCAGCTCCGGTGTGTATCTTGCGAGGAGTCAGAGTGACGATCCAGTCTGTGTAAAATAATGCGCAATCGATACACCAATGCCTTTTCTTGCTTTGGTAATAACCACGACTGCCCCTTTGAGCTTCTCGGTAGTCGAGACTGAGATACTGTGCACGAACGCAATGTTCCAATAATTCGAGAACGAGGCTCAATGCTCTGTCCGATAAGGGTATCCCAAGTAAATGCCAGATTTACTGACCTTACCAGCTTGAGGTGTAGGTCCATCAACATACCTCTCTCCGACCGGTCTGATTCACGTTCTTGTTAGGCAACTATCATTCGTCTGTTTTCGGGGATAGGCCCACTTCTAGTGCAACGCCAAGCACAAAGAAGCATTAACAAGCATTTATCGTCCACCTCTTGGCGGCATGTCTTGATCTCTTTCTGAGTGTGAGCGATAATATAAGACCAATCACGAATTCGTATCGACAAAATCAAGCACAAATTAAAAAGAACATGTAGTGACCCCACTCACTAAACTAGAACCGGAAATAGTGAGCCTTGCGAGTCATGCACAGGTGTAGGAGTCCCATCCATATCGGGAACCCGCACTCCGACGGACCCCGTTGATGGCTCACACGCAAACACGAAGCTCAAGATCTGGGAGCCATAACCTCCTGTATAGAGGTAGAGGAAAGCTAAAAAGAAAAGTGACATCGTGACTCTTGAGAAATGGGAAAAGGGAAAAGGAACTGAGGGAGAGCTTGATGTATCCAAACCCGTCGCTGGTCAGCTGACCAACGGAGTCACCACCAGGGTATCGTCCCCGTTATGCAAAGGCCATTTCCTTTTAGTTCCGAGACTCGCTTTGAGTTCTCACTTAAGTCTACTTCTCTCCTCTCTCCTTTACATACACGGTAGCTTGCCAACCAAAATGTCTCCAAATCCTTCTGCGGCGAACGAAGTCGCATTATCCGACGTTAGCGAGCCAATGATACAGGAAGAAGGCCAAGAAGCGGAAGGTACAAGTCAGTATGCTAAGTTCTCAAGTGTGCTCTTGATCTCGATTGTTCTGTGCTTGGCGACTTTGTGCGTAGCAGTGGACAATACGATAATTTCAACGGCTGTCCCTCGAATTACCCATGACTTCCACAGCATTGACGATGTGGGTTGGTATGCATCGTAGGTTTTCCACATTCGTCAACCCAGTCTATCCTGATGTGAGACTTTCGCAAAATATTAACGGATTCTTAAATAGAATTTATCCATTGGCCTCTTGCGCATTTCAACCTTCCTACGGCAAAGTCTATACTCTCTTCTCCAGCAAAATCGTCTTCCTGGTAGCGTTGCTGATATTCGAAATCGGAAGTGTTGTATGTGCTACTGCAGCCAATTCTCATGTTTTCATTCTTGGGCGGGCACTAGCAGGTCTGGGCTCTGCCGGGATACAAGCAGGCACCACACTCATTCTCGCTGATTGTGTTCCGCTACGCCGGCGACCGACATGGAACAGCATCATTGGTAGCATGTTTGCAGTCGGGAGTGTAGTTGGGCCTCTACTGGTATTTACATACTTCTTTTCCGTGGAAAAATTTGTTACAGTGATTGACACTCGGAGCAGGGAGGAGCCTTCTCAGATACAACTACATGGCGTTGGTGTTTCTATACCAATCTCCCAATCGGAGGCGCTGTCATGATTTTCATAGCACTTTTCTATAACGGTAGCCGCGGCGGCCAAAGAACATTCGAGTCGACCGGATTTCGAAGCGAGATCGCGTGCTTCGACTTGGCTGGTACTTTCATCTTTATATCGGCAACAATTTGTCTTCTCTTAGCACTCTCATGGGGTGGAACCACATATGCATGGGACAGTGCCTGCATTATAGCCCTACTAACGGTCGCTGGTGGGCTATGTTGTACTTTTATCGGCGTTGAATACTGGATGAAAGATAGAGCTATTATTCCTTTACGTTTACTACGCAAGCCAAGCATGATTGCAGCGATCCTTTTTGGCCTTTGTCTTGGGGGCGTATTCTTTGTATGTGATTCCAACGCAGACCTCACATCCATTCTATCTCGCTGACCAAGATACTATTCACATTCTAGGTAAATGTTTTCTACATACGTGAGTATCGATAATAGTTGGGAAAATGAAGACCAATACTGATCTATATTTTAGCACTATGGTTTCAAATAGTCAATGGTGTCTCTGCCGTCGAATCTGCAATCCTGTTTATCCCATTCATGCTCAGTGTCGTGGGCGGATTCATGTTTGCGGGCTTTGGGACCGCTGCAACAGGATACTATACACCATTCGTCTATGCTGGCTCAATCCTTATGTCGATAGGTACTGGCCTTCTGATGACCGTTCAGCCTAGGCACACCTCGCGAGCCAAATGGGTCGGATTTCAGATCCTATGCGGAGCCGGAATCGGGTTAGGCGAAGAGCAAGGACTATACATGGTGCAAACGACGCTTCCTGAAAATGATGTGGCAACTGGTATCGGCCTGATATTGTTCGCGCAGACGCTCGGCGGAACCCTCTTCGTGTCAGTTGCGCAGGCAGTTTTCCTGGAAAACATCAGCAAGGCACTGGAAACACTGGCCCCAAACCTGAACCCAAAATCTGTTCTGAACGGTGTATCAACGAGCTCTTCTCCAGAATTGCGGGCAGTCTATGCCTTGGCGATCAAAGACGTTTTCCGTGTTGGACTTATACTAGGAACGGTCTCGAGTCTAGGCGCGGTGCTGTACGACTGGAAAAGTCTGAAGACTAAGCGCGATGATGGAAACAATGGACGTAGCAGAAATCATGAACTCGGACATGTCGCAGAAGTTCGAAGAGAGGATAAATAAGGACCAACATGCAGACTATAGACAGAAAGTGATGGATGGTTCAAGGGATCAACCATCCTCCAACCTTGGCGCAAACTCGGCCCGGCCCGTGGTTTCCACCAGTCCCGAACGGCAAGAGATAACCTTGTCTTCTAAATCAAGAATACTTCGCCGTGAAGGTATCTAGGTTGTCCAATCTGTAAATGTGCACACGCGCTAGCAAAATCTGTCTATAACCCCGTACTGCAGGGCGGATTCGGATATATATAATCATAACACGTTCATTTGGCATCCTATCATTTATCTTCAACATCGAGACTAGTTCCCATAACCTTTCCGAGACTTTTCTCCGCCGTCTCCCACTCGTTCTTAATAACATCCAGTACCCAGTCACCCCTGGGCCGGAGTTTAAATTTGAGCTCCCTCGGCATTGTCATGAATCCTGCCACGACCATCGCCCATGGATCCACCTCTTCCCCATCAGCGGGCTCGATATCAAACGCCCACAGTAAACAAGCAACATGCATGAAAGTTCCATCCGTAGCGACCTTCTTTCCTTGGCAGATCCGGCGGCCCTGCCCAAAGACCGGCAACGGAAGGTCCGTTCGTAGTCTTTCCTCTCCGCCATCATCCCGCCGAAGCCACCGCTCAGGAACGAACTCCTGAGGGTCTCCCAGCGCGGGATCAAAGACCTTCTCGTCCCGACCGATGGCCCACGCATTGGCCATGAGAGTGACCCCTTTTTTAATCTTGACACCATTGAACTCGTCATCCCGGTCCGCTCTGCGGGGGATGGATCCTGGTGAGATAGGCCGCCAACGGAAAAGTTCATGCATAATAGCGTCAATGAAGGCGAGTCCCGAGCGGTCCGAGAACTGCGGGAGGCGGTCACGCCCGACGACTTCGTCGAGCAAAGCGTGCGCCCGTGACATAAAGGACGGTTGGCTTAGCGATGCAATGAACAACCACAGTAGCTGCCGCGGTGAAGTCTCCATACCTCCCTGGATAGAGGTTGCGAGAGTAAAGGCGAGATCCAGGTCGGGGACACCATCTTCAGAGTACTTCTCCGCTGTGGCGATGGCCTGCTTGGTGGAGTTCCAGCCTGCCGAGTCCCTCCCGTGCCGGAACAGCCGCATGTAGAGGTCCACCTGTGTGGCGTACAGCTTGTCAGCCGCTCGTTTCCAGGGTGACAAAAATGCAGGCAGGTGGCGCAGAGGCGGGATAATATCTGGAAGACCGGGGTTTGCAGCGAGGTGGGTTACTTGGGTCTGGACATCAATGATCTCATGCAAGATGTGTTCTTCAAAACTTGGGATGCGCATGCCATAATGCAAAGCAAGTATGACACTCGATTGAGTGCGCTCAAGAAGTGGATAGATGGTTTCCGTGCTGATCCCTTGGGAAAACTGCTGTGCAGCATTTGAGAGATCAAATAATAGCTGTTTAGACTCGAGCTCCATTAAGGGGTGGTACTGTGGGGCGGCGAGAGCGCCCAGACTGGGGGCTAGGATACGGTGGTGGAACTTGAGGTGATCGTCGTAATCGTGCATAAGAGTAAATTTTGACTGCCCAGGCTCAGCCCCCGTGATCATCTCCATGCTGACAGAGGGCGGACGATTGCTGTACCACTGGCTGCGGCGGCTGAACAACTCGGTCACAGCCTCATATGAATTCAAGACCACAATCGGTATGAGCCCAAAGAGCTTCGGTACCGCAATGGGACCATTTTCCCTCGTCCATGAGTCCCAGTTCAAAAGCGGTTTCACGATGGGGGAGCTATGGAGGTCACCGATGAGGGGAAGCTTGAGGAGGGGTTTCTTTTCTTCCTTCTTTTTCCCTGTGACAATACAGAGCAGTGTCAATAGACCTATTGCGACCGCGGCCGTCACCTCAATAGGAGTAGCAGCCATATCACAGAAATGCAGGGATCAAGACCACGTTTGACATATCAGACGCACTGCGGAGAAAAGGGGAACGCAGTTTTACATAGCGCCAACATGCTGCATCATTCGGTTATTGCGCCAAGCGATTACTTACGCTAGGCCTATGGTTTGTTGTGAAAACACGCTAACAAAATGCCGGACTGTAGAAAGACTCCATATTAGTGCATAAGGGGTACTTGACGCACCAATGAGCGTCCTAGTAATGAGGGAGACGTTTCCCTGTCACATGCCGAAGAACTAGATTGTTTTTCATTAAAGTTGATAATAATATTATTGTTAATATGGATATGCTGTGTCTTTCAACCTCCGCGTAATTTGAACTACTAATCTGTGCAGAAGAATTCGCCATCTGACTCGTTCTTGCTCACTATCACATATTCCCTGAAGATGTCCTCCGTGCATTATTATTTGATGCTAAAGTGTCGAGGCTGGACGGGTATTGCCCCCGGTGCGGCCCAGGATTTTGGCCCCAGGCTAGCCTTGAGATGCCGTGCTAGCTGCAGGTGGATTGGTTTCAAATTCCCTATTTAATATCCTCCCCGGATTAATTTAGATTGGCTTTTTTTTTTCTGCCTGTGAGATGGGAGATGGTTGTTACCTTTCCTATAGAGACGCCAGCCCAAAGGCAGGTCTTGGGCGTAGCTATCGCCTTCTCCATCCTAGCTGTCGTGGCAGTATGTCTGCGACTTCTAGCTCATCATCTCGCGAATAAGAAATGGTTCGCGAGTGACTATTTCATAATTGCCGCCGCTGTGAGTATTTGCCTAACCAAGTCAAAATTTGTGCTAATAAATACAGATATTTGCCGTCGGTCTCCAGTCCATCAGCATCACCGGCGTGATACAAGCGGGCATCGGTTATGATCATGTCACTACAATTGCAGCCACGTATGGACTCGGCCCTATCACCAAACTCCTCCAGCTGATTGTCCCATTGCAATTTCTTTGGGTTCTGAGTCTCAGCTGTACAAAAATCTCTATCTTGTTCTTATATCTTAGCATCTTCCCCGTCACGTGGGTCGTGCGGGTTTGCTGGACAACAATGGGTGTGATTGTAGCCTGGACTATTGGGACAATACTGGCTGGGTGTCTGATATGTCGGCCCTTTGCATATAACTGGGACCAGAGTATTCCTGGGGGATCGTGTGGAAACCAGGTTACCTCCTTCACGGTGACGGGGATCATAAATCTGCTTACCGATGTTGTTGTGCTGGTGACACCTATGCCGCTGCTGTATGGTCTGCAGATGGCCACGTATAAGAAAGTGACATTCATCACTATCTTTGGCCTGGGAGCAGTGTAAGATTTGCACGACAACCAGTGTAAAATCAAACGCGAAAGGATCTTTGCTAACCTGGAGTATAGCACATGCATCATCAGCATTCTTCGTATCTCCATACTTTCCACAATGGACTTTGCCGACATCACTTACTCGATTCCCCTGGCCAACATCTTCAGTGGCCTGGAGCCCTGTCTCGCCGTCATCCTCGCTTCGATTCCTATGATGCGCCCCCTCCTGGGACGTTCAAAATACACACCCGAGGTGACAGCTCGTCCATCAAATAAGTCTTCGTCTCCATCTGGAAGATCTAGGTCTACTGGCGATGGCGAGTTCCAGCCGCTTCAAGATGACTCGAGTGAGCTGTGTTTGCGGCCGGTTGGGCCACAGCATAAAGTTGGTGTCGCAGTCCAAAACCCCACACAGCCGAGAGAGATACGTCGTGGGAGCGAAGATTCTCTTGAAGCGGGGGAGAGCAGGGATATGGATCAGATGCAAAATGGAGGTTTGGGAATTTCAGTCAAGCAGGAATGGGCTGTTTTGCATGGACAAAAGTAATGTCAAGACCTCTTTCCTAGATCTCTCTAGGGGTACTATTTATTAGAACTATAAGTTATTAAACTAGGCAATGTACGCCTTACTGGTCAGGCATCTAACTGTCATTCGCTCTTTCCAACCATTCAGCCTATTGTTCTTTCCATTCGCATTGTTCGATTGTTTATACTATATCGTTTCCGATCTACATGGCTTCTCATTTCACATCCTCATTTCAAAACACTCGCGTCTCAGAATATTTCTTCTGTCGAAAATTTTCTTCTCCAAGAAACGCCTGTCAAGATCTCGTCAGTAATCTACAGGATGTTATTCAGATATCTTCTCGCGTTGGTGATCCAACTCTGCTGGGTTGCTCTCGGGTTTGCTCACGAAGACGCGACAGTTGTTTGTTTACCTCCCACAACGCCACCAAGATGCTCAGAAAACTAACATCATACAGACAATCCCATGGGTCACAGATGCACCTGATTACTTCCACGGCTATGGAGCCAAGGCCATAGGCGCTGTATGTATCTCGCCTGCTTCTCCTGTGGCTAATCACTAACAACCAACGCAGAAAGATGCAACAACAACCTACGGAATCAACTGTCTCTCGGACCAAACAGCCTGTCACAGATTTACGCCAGATCTGACTGTTATCTATGGACCTAGCAGTAAGAATATAGCAGCCCCACCGTCTCCCAGACAGGGCATTATACTGACTTATAGATATAGAATATGACATGGTTGCCAGCGGCTACAAATTCGATTTCACCTCAGGTTGCACGCTCACGGGCTCCCCGACGCCTACAGGCGCGTCTTGCACAGAAACAAAATCCTTGCATGACTCTAGTACTGTCACCTCGGCCACAGTGCTTGTTCCAGCCACAGGCGACGATTCTACTCTCGGGATTTTCCCGGCAACCTTGATTGTGACAGATACTGGAGACTTCCCCGCGCCTTCTACCGCGACTGAAACGAAAGCTTCTGACGATTCTCAAGTTTCAACTAGTGACGCGAGTTTGATTGCGCCCGCGACCGCGACCGCGACCACTACTGCCCTTGGATCTGGCTCCGTTGGGTTCCTGAATTCGACAGCCATGACAACTGGTGTCCCAAAGTATTTCGGCAATGGGACTTCGCCGACTGACAAGAATGGCACGACAGTGACGGTGACCGTTCTTGCAACCTCTATTCCGTGTCACTGTAAATGTGACTGCGGACAAAACCAGACCGCTATTGCCACCGTCACTGTTCCAATGGCGATAAAAAGCCACGGAGTCAAGAAGGTTACGCCCGTGGTGTTGGTGTGTGGGATCGTAGCTAGCGCTATGTTCTGGATTTGAACTCGAGGTTTGAACTAGGGTTGGATGATTTATTTTTACTAAAATGGATTTGCCATTTTGTTTATTAACCATATCAAAATTTGAACCTATGGTGAGATAGGGTGATTTTTAGGAACAGAATAGTTCGAATGTGAAATTTGAGTCTACAATGTATTGGTGTACTGTACTCCGTACCTAGGAATAAATTCCGCGCCGATTTGTCAGTATAAAAATAGAACCACCTTGTAGTGCTTGGTAACGCATTGATAATATATCCGTATTAATGCTAGTGCTGATTAATTGTGGTCCTTAGCTCCGCTTACATGAACGTGCAGCGGCCGCCCGGAGACTGTTAATTCCGGACGCGAGGGCATGTTGCACGGTGATTGGCTAAAAGTGGCCAATCTACTCCGGAATATGGAGCCATAAGGATGGTGGGATGGAGAAAGCGATAGAAAAAGAGCAATCTCACGATTTATGGATTCGCAATCCACATCATGTATAAGTACCCCATCCCAATCCACCTGTTGTTTCTCCTTCTTGGAATTGCTCTATACCACTTCACTCCACAACTAATCATCCACCTGTCTCCTCTCAACACCTTCACAATGGGCTCCACTCAACCCGAATTCAAGAACCCGGCTACCTCCACTCTTTTTGAGTTGGTCAAGGCTCGCCGTACTTACTACGACCTCAATGGCGAGAGCCCCGTCTCTGACGATGTCATCGACCGCATTGTTCAGGACTCCGTTCTCCACGTTCCCAGCTCCTTCAACACCCAGACCTCCCGCGTTGTCCTCCTGCTGAAGGAGGAGCACAAGAAGGTGTGGGATATTGCCATTAATGCCTTGGAGGGTCTGGTCGCCGCTGGCCACGTTCCTAAGGAACAGTTCGAGACTTCCACCAAGCCCAAGCTGAACTCTTTCCGCGCTGCTTATGGAACTGTACGTTTCCCCTCACGCAATATGACTCCATTTTGCATCAAAATGGCGAATCATCAGCTTACCCATTAATCCAGGTCCTGTTCTTTGTCGACTTTGAGTCGCTCGCTCCTATCAAGGAGAAGTTCGCTATTTACGCCGATAAGTTCGACCCCTTCGCCCTGGAGTCGAATGCTATGTCCCAGTACCTCGGTATGTGTTTTTCTTCTTCGGCCTTTGGTCGGAAATAAGCAATTCGAAACTAACCATCATTCAAGTCTGGACTGCTCTTGAGTCTGAGGGCTTCGGTGCCAACCTTCAGCACTACAGCCCCCTCATTGATGAGCAGATCGCCAAGACCTGGAACATCCCCGCCTCATGGAAGTTGGATGCCCAGCTGGTCTTCGGTACTCCCAACTCTGAGCCCGGTGAGAAGGCCTTCGCTCCTATTGAGGACCGCTACAAGGTCTTCGGCAAATAAGCATATAAAGATACTTGCATATTGATTTAGCATCACGAATGAAAGAGCAATGACTTCGATTTCCAATTTGGACTCAATTGCGCAAATCTCAAGATTAGTAGGCCGTACTGCATAGTTCAACCCCACCTCTCAGCAAGGAGAGGACGTGCCTGGTATGACGTCGTGTGCATGTAGGGTGGTGCTGATCAACAAAGCTTGGTCGAACATCCAGCTTCATAGTTTGAGACCCTGAAGATCAAGTGTAGATCAGAAGAAACCTCCAGGATCATCACACGGGAATAGCGGTCTGACAATAACCGAATATTAGCCTGATGCAAGGTCCCGTTGTCTCCCTTCGGCTTCGGAAATCGGGTTCCGTCATGCCGTGCATCCGATTGGATGAAAATCTCGAAGGAAGAGATTGGGCATCAAATTATCGTGTCAATCATTGATGATCAGATCAAGGCTGACGACATTGATATACATTGGACTCGCAATTCATTCCCTAGTAGCATTCCAAGCATAATGTCGGGAGTAGATCGACTGCTCTCATGTACCTTGCAAACTATTGCCATATTGTCTTATTTCCTCTGCTTCCAAATAGAAGAGAAGTGCACCGTCTCGGGGTTCGGTATGGGGGTCAATGCGTCTAAATCAGGGTGCTTGGGAACAAAACCCTCGTTAGACATGACTATACACATACCTGTTCCTGAAACACAAACTAGATCCACTATTTAAGAGTGTACGCAAGCTTCCGCAAGGGGGACGGATGAGCACGTTGTAAATTATATGCGGGAGGTACGTTTTACGCAGACGTTATATATCAAGTATATTGTACTTTACAGTAATAGTAAAAAGTATCCAACTACACAGGTATATAATATAGTACACATAGATCGATGCCTGACCTTATTTTTGTGGATAAAAATCCAAACTCCACCAACTCCACTCACATCTTATCATTTAGCCGTTTTTCGCCATCCTCTTAAATAATTTTTTTTTTCTTCTTCAACTCTCCCCAAATTGTCTTTCATAACAACCTTGAAGCTATCGTGTCTCTGTCAAATTGACTATGTCATTTGAACCGCACACGGGTGCAGACCCCCGCCCCAATGGGCCTCAGGATCTAGATCTTACCCCTCCACATGGTCAAGATGAAGACTCAGCGCCAGTATCCAGCCGGTCTTCAATGTCCTACACAAGAACATACTCAACACCAGCGACCGGGGCGCAAACCCCCGATCCACTGATGGGCCACAAGATCGTGGACAAAGTCGCTCTCCAAGACCTCTCTATCAATGACATCAACCGTGAAATCAACGAGAGCTATGCCCTCGATACAACAAACAAAATGAAAAACAGAAAACATGCAGACTCGGTATCCCGTTCTCATCCCGACAGCTCCGACGAAGAATCGGGATCTCCGATGCGCAGCAAACAAGGCATCCCGCCCGAGCTCTCAAGCTTCACAGCCGAGCTCGTCCTAATCTTCGTCTGCTCAGCAGGCCTAATGCTTTTCTCTTTCCTGCTAGGCGACATGCTCGCCCCACAAGAGCAAATTAAAACAGCCCTCGGAATCACCAACACCCAGCTCCCCTGGGTCGTCGGTGCCTTCAACACAGCCAACGGGCTGTCGGTAATCATCTCCGGCTCGCTTACAGACCTAATGCCACCAAAACTCCTCATGGTCGGAGCCTTCGCCTGGCTCTCTGTGTGGAACCTAATCGGCGCATTCACCCTCCACCCATCCCGCTACGTGCTGTTCTTCGTTATGCGCGCCATGCAGGGTCTCGCCATCGGCGTCCTCGTCTCAGGCAGCATGAGCATCCTCGGCCGCGTCTACACACCAGGTATTCGCAAGAACCGCGTGTTCTCAGCAATGGCCGCTACTGCCCCGTTCGGGTTCTCCCTCGGCGCAATCCAGGGTGGAGCCTTGTACCAACACCTCCCGTGGATCTTCGGCTCGAACGCCATTATCTGTGTGCTGTTGTGTGCGGCGGCTTGGTTCGCTATTCCACCCCTCCAACCTATGGCTGATGTCTCCGGTAAGGAAGCACCGTCGATCAAGCAATTCGATTATATCGGCGGCTTCTGCGCGGCCGGCGGTTGCGTGTGCCTCCTGTTCGGACTAACGCAGGGTCCCGTCGCATCTTGGGCCCCCTACACATACGTTTTAATCATCGTTAGCTTTGCGCTCTTTGTCGGGCTCTTCTTTGCCGAGCGCAGCGCTGTTCGACCTCTCATCCCTAACCGGCTCTGGCGCACCCCGGGCTTCACTCCGTTGATGATCGCATACTTCCTTGGCTTTGGGTCCTTCTTCGGCTGCTGGCAGTTCTACGCTATTCAGTTCTGGCTGCGTATCCAACACGCCAGCCCCATTGCCGTCGCGCTATATCACATCCCCAATGCGCTAGTCGGTGTCCTGGCGACCATCATCGTCGCCCGCACTCTGCACCTCGTCCCGGGTCACTATATTTATGCCGTATCCATGCTAGCCTTCACACTTGGACCGGCCTTTTTCTTGCCCCAGACTGCTAACACCAGTTACTGGGCGCTTTCGTTCCCGGGTATTTCGCTGGTAACATTCGGGCCTGATCTTGCTTTTGCGGCGGCTTCGATCTTCATTACTAGTAATGTTGAACGGTCCTACCAGGGAAGTGCGGGTGCTTTGTTGGTTACGAACCAGAATCTTTCGTCGGCGATTTTGACTAGTGTTGCTGATGCTATTGGGACCCGTGTTGATAGAGGCCCGTCTGGGGAAATTGGTCTTGATGGACTGCATGCCATTTGGTGGTTTGCCCTTGCAGCACAGTTGCTCGCTGCGTTGGTTACAATTGTTTGGGTCAGGATTCCGAAGGAGGAGGAGAAGGAGCACGTTACTTGAGTTGGATATTACTTTGGTTTATTTAGAGATAGATGTTTTAGATCACCGCTTGGATATTTCCCCATTTGATATAGAATTGATATAGAATTCTCCCGTTCCTGGGCCAATCACACAACGCATATCTAATTTTGCGGCGACCCGCATCGTTTCATCGAACTACGTACTAGGGCCCAATAATATGCAAAGATTGCAAAATGACAAGGGTTACATACATATATGATCAGTATAGACGAATTAACCCAACACCAATACCAGATCAAGCCTCCTTAAACTTATACCGCCCCTCTATATTAATCCCCACTAAGTAGTTAACTATAGATCTCAGCCCTCTCTACCATTACCTCTCTATAAAAGTGATTAGACAGTTTATAACTTATTCCTGATACTATTCTATAGTTCCAAGTGTTGCAATCGAGTCCAATCAAATATCTACGCGCTGCCATAGTTCCATGGTGCTCTATTCAACAGTTGTCAATTGGCCACCCATCCTAGAAATATATATCGAAATACCGAATCCGAGCTCATAAACAAAAGAAAAAGAGAAGTTCCCGCTGAAGTATGTCGTCCCAATGAAATCATGAAAAATAAAACAAAAGTTCGCGCGTATATCCGAAAGTAATTAAAGGATATATGTATCCAAACGAAAGAGTGAAAAAGAAAAGGCATCAAGCATCCATGACCAGCCTATGCTGGCTGGTGCTCTTCTTCGAAGTTTCCTCCTGCATAACGCTCATCTCGGTGGTAACCTCGATACCACCGAGCGAACTGTGATTGGAGTGGTTCCCAGGCTTCACATTGATCGAATACATATCAAAGTCCTTATCGTGGTTCTGGCTAAACAGCTGAGTATGACGTGTTATAGTGCGAGTTCCGGTGAGGTTTGTCACAGTGGCTTTGTTGGCAGCATATCGATTGGAGCTACCTGCTGACAGAAGCTTGGGGAATATACGGCTGATTATGGGTCGCAAGAATGGGAGACAGGAGCACATGATGGCGACGTTGCATTCTGCGGCGGTCCAGTAGGCGGCTGTGACGTTGCTGTCTGTATAATGGATTAGCCTTTAGATCAGTAGATTGGAGAGGACAAGAATATGGCGTACATGAAGTGTCGGGACTTTTTGCTACTTGACGTAAACTAGAAAGACGGAGAATGCTGGTCACCACAACCAAGATACCCATGGCAAAGACGCCCATTAGGGCGATCTTCTGCGTGCGGGGCAGCTGTAGTTTGGAGAGTAGCGGCATGGGCAACAATAGTAGTGCGATATCGGTTGTAATGTTCATAGCAGCATTGAAGAACCAGATAGCCTCAAAGTTGAGACAGCTGCCTGGCAAGTCCCGGATCCAAAATTTGGCCACTGGGACACAGTTCACGAAGCCACTCACAATGGCCCATGACGAGTAGGTAGCCACGATAGCCATCGTGGCATAACAGGCAAGGCGGAAAGGTTTGCCTGGAAAGATGCGCAGATATTGGAAGAGAATGGAGAATTTGGTGAATGCCAAGCTGGCGTTGTACATGGGAATCGCAGCCCACAAACACTGAGATGTCTGATTAGTTTACACTGACAAAGAAAATAGGTAAAGAGTAAAAGGTACCTTAAGTTGTTGCTGCAAGACATGACTGGAAAGAAGTTCTGAGTGGACACCCATCTGATAATGTAGTTCTATCATCCATATTAGTGGGGTGGTCCTTGAATTCACCGATGCATCGTGAACTTACGGGCAGCGACGAGTGCAAGGTAGATAATGGAAAATTTCTGCAAATATAACTTATCAACGAGCTGCTCATTGAGCTTTGGATGCTCTTCGAGGGACACACCAAAGAGATCAGAATAGCCCAATCCTCACGACCGGTAATTTTCATCAGTCCAAGTCTGGCATAGAACCGCATTGCGACAATGACGGTTGAAATTGTGGTTAGTACTGCAGTCACCACCAATGCCCGCCGGCCGTGAGAGGCTCCATTATCATCCTCCCGAGGAAGCAATGTGTGAATGAAACCATGCATATTGAATACCGAAGTCAAGGACCAAATGTAGCGAGAGTAGTTGTAAAATGAGCGTGTGGGCTATATGCAAATGTTTCAATCGATCATGCCCGGCGTCGTAGTAGCACAATGGCCTCGAGTCGATGCACCTCACTGCCTTGAACTTGGATTCGAGACCGCCAGGAAAGTGAGTCTGACATCAGAAGAGAAAACAATCCTTCTCAAAGGTTCGGAGACAGCGAACAGAAACAACCTCATTTGAGCATGGTCTCAATGTCGATCATTGTCTGAACAAACTGCGGAGAACTATTTCACGCATGGCACGACCCAATCTGGGTAGTCAATTCATGGGAAACCCCACAGATTTTGAATAGTCTGCTCAATAGCGCCGCACCAGCCGGTGATCCTATCCAAGTTGCTGGGAAGCTTGGCTCGCCGAGGTAATAACTCCGACCCCGGAGTGTACACCATGTGGGGGCGTGTACCCTGCATATGGAACCCCGCGGAAGAATGATGTGAGAGACTAACACAACGGGTTAAAGATTGACATGTGGGTATCAAGTCGTTTATGGAAGATCCAAATTATCTTTTCAAGCTTCCTCGTTGGGTATAGTAGTTAAGAACGAGTCAGTATGTCCGTCTGGATGACCCGCTTTAATGGGAAGTATATATGCGGTGGTTTCACTGGCTGTGGATATATCTTTTCCGGAAAGAAATTAATGCCGGGTGGGGTGGCATTAGTGAAGTGCCGTGATTCTACCGGTAGTAATAATATTGATATTGCATGCTGCATGATCCTAGGGCCAGCCCTAGCGGTGTTATCCGTTTACTGACGAAGTGCACGTGGGATTGGGTATATGTGCATCGTTGAGGTACATTCTAAATATCTTACAAATAGCACGGTAGAATGAATATGTTAGACACAATTGATGAAACATAGGCACTGGATAAAAGAAGACTTCGGTGGAAAAGAGAGGGAAGAAAGGAACAAACTGGTACCTAGGTAGGATCGACGGAGTGATCACTCATATCATTTCCTAATTGAGCTAGGCGATGTTCCCCCTTATTGCTCCTTTATTTTATATCCAGTACTATGTATTCAGTTTTGTTACTTCTGTACTCTATGCTTTGTACTGCATGGAGTATTGTTCCTTAGAGTTACATTCCTTTGCCATCCCAGCGCCAAAACATGAGTATCTTCTTTTGCAGGGCGCTGAGTTATGAAACAGCGCAATGATCGCCACATTTCAATAGTGAAGTGGATGACCTCCACATGAAAGAGCCGTGGAATGAGTCAGTGCACGGAACATGCCATGATGCCATGACTCTTTCGGGTGCCACTGGCCACGGAGTATTACTACACTAAATTCAATAGCGTCGTCGCATCATCATGTTGGTTGCCTGGAGGCGTACCGACGAACTGATTGGCAGTCGCTGACTACCTATTTTTGTATTTGAGTTCAGACCCTGGGTCTACCTGAAATCTTAAAATGCCGAGTATGAGCAATATACTTCTTACGATGCTGCTAGTATCCAACATGCAGACATATCATACCAGAATAGTCCGCCACTTAGGCGGCCTCGTGGTATATATCCTTTGGTAGTCTGTTTAGATATGTCCTCAAATAAGTTTTTTTTTTTTAATTTCTCCTAGATATGGAATATACGCTGTAAAATAGGTGTCAGATGTGCAGACCAGCTTTTCTATATATAACATGATTCAACAGAATGAGAAATATCTGAAGTTAGATAGCCGAGATCTACGTTAAAGACTAGACTCATTGCATACTCACTTCTACTCCCGAGGTTGGAAATCCCAGAGATCTGGAGAACTATTTGACGAACAGGCCATCTCTTGGCCATGTATGTCATGTCATATGCAATACATAGTGTGTTTCGCATGGTGGATCTACTGTACAACGTACATACCTGGAGATCTACTCTCCAGACAACTCAACAATAATCTCCCCTTCCTCCCCAAGCCCAGCCTTCACGATTGTTCCCAACTCTCCACTGAGCTCACGAATCCTCCGCCTAACCCAGACATGATCCGCATCTCTAGAATCCAACAAAACAGCCCTAAACCTCTCAACCCGTGTAGGGAAGATCTCCAATCTCTCCAATCCAAGTCCACCACCACTCTTCTCCCGAACAACAACCCTCCACAAAGCCCCAAGATCATTCCTATACTCTTCATTGAGAGCATAGTCATCCACAAAGTCCCCACACCCGTAGATAATAAGCTTCCCATGATAAACCTCCACACCCTGAACATGATGCGACGAGTGGCCATGAACAATATCCACCCCACACTCATCGATCAAGAAATGCGCAAGAGACGTAATCCGTCCATCAGGCTGCCAAGCATAATTTGGCCCCCAGTGAACCGAAAAGATCTTCAACGCAGGCTTTGTCTCCTCGGCATCAACAAGCATTTCACGCAGCCGAGCACGCGTGTCGCGCGTGTAATCGAACAGATTGAATCCCGGCACGCTGGCCCAGACACGCGGGTGGTCAGATGCCGAGTAGATATGGACCGTGTGGCGGTGTTGTTTGCCTTCCTCTATCGGCTCTGAGGCCCTGGGTAAATGTAACACAGCAGGCTTGCGTGCATCGTTGGCTGTTTCACCCACCCCCGCGTAAGTGACGTTCGCCTGTTGCAGTGTTTGCACGGTCTCTGTGAGACCCTCGGTGTCGAAATCCAGGGTGTGGTTATTGGCAAGACTGGCGTAGTCGATGCCGCCGGCGTGCAGAATGGGGCCTAGGTTTGCTGGGTGCATGCGGTAGTTGAATACCTTGTTGGGCCACGGGATTGGGGCCGTTGTTACGGCGGTTTCCAGGTTGATGCATGCTAGGGTAGAGGAGTGGAGGAGGGGGAGGGTTGTTCCCCATGGAGACGAGGGTGTGTAGTTTCCTTTTGAGAGGAGGGTTGGATGGGCTTTTATGAAGGTTGTGGCGATGCGCTCGTCGTGCTGATTGGGGACGTGCTCTGGCATTAGTTGATCGAGCAGGCGGCCGAGCATTACATCGCCTGTAAAGGTCAGAGTGAAGTCTTTTGGGGTGGACATTGTAGAGAATGGTCAGCTTAAATAATTGGAATTGGTAGTTTAGACCGAATTTGATATGTTTCCAATTGAGTTAGTTGATCGAGGTTGAATTTGGGGATTTGCACGTTGGAAGTCATTATGACATCGGTCCTCGGGAAGTAGTTAACAGTGAAGATACATCTACCTATATGGTCATCAAGGAGCACGTTAAAAGTAAATAGATAGCAATGACACATTATAAAATACAATTCATTTGACACACTTTTTTTTAAAAAATAGTAATAACACAGCCATGGACAAGATATCCCAGGAACGTGAGTGGTATCTTTGTGCGCCATTTATCTCACGAGAAACACCAGTTTGCAAAACATTATCCGAATATCATTATTTTCGTCACAACTTGGGCAGGCATCGAATCTATCGTCTCATTTCTGCCAGCTCGCGCTCCTTTGCTCTGAGCATCTCGCGCATCTGCTCAGCCTCGCGTTCAAGTCGGGCACGGCGATCAACCGAGTCTCCGATAGATGCAAGGCCAGGCAAGGGCTGCGGCGGGTGGGGCGAAGGGGAGATAGAGTGGTGAATAGGAGGTGGACGTCCCAGATTGGTATCTGGGCGAGGCTCGCCCCGAACATCTGATTGGTTCAGAATGGACGAGATTGAGCTGAGACGACCGGGGGGAGTAGGATTGGCCGAAGACATAATGGGAGGCAGTTGATTTGATCCTGCCTCCAATGTAGACGGGGCCGGTAGGGCCTCTGTCGCGGTCTCGGCCAATGTTCGCTTTTTAGGAAGGTTGAGGGGATTTGGAGAGGCGGACCGCCGCCCGTACTGAGACACGGGTGAATGTCCCAGTCGCTCCACTCCCAAGGGTTTGGGTAGGCCGTGGGAGACGGAGAGACCATGTGCAAGGGGCACAGATGAAACATTGTAACCGGTAAAATCAACCGGCGGCGGCGCAAACGGTAAGGGGCGAGGTGCATCTTCAGTCTTTCCAGACATCATGTGGTAGTGATCCGTAGGCTCACTGCTCATATATCGATAATGATCGTCATGACCATGCGCCAGGGCGGCAGGTGATGCCTCCGGGGATGCCGATGACCCATTGGAAGAAAGGGTAGCAGCGGTGGGGGACTGATCCCGCAGGGCGGGAACAACACGTTTGCGACGTTTGATGATGGACTTTTTCATGTTGGTGGGGCGATAGCATCCGTGGAGCTTGTAGTACAATCCTACATTGTGTTAGAGATCATATCATCAAATCAATACGAAATCCGGACTTACCACAAGCGTTGCAAATGGGGTGGCCCTGTTCATCGCGCCGCCACAGAGGAGTCACAGTTGTGCCACAATTTTGACAAGCAACCAAGGTATTGGGGCCATCAGCAGGAGCAGGGATCTTTACTGGTGGCTCCTCTTGCGTTACAGGCTCAACCTCTTGCGCTGGATGGCGGCCCCACGATGACTGGATAGCAGTGGCTCCTCGGGAAGCAGACTTGTATATCCGGTTGTTGTATGCTGGGCATCCATCGCATCCTTCTGCACCACCAGTGCCATTACAACTCCCACCACCAGGGCATGACCCCTTGCAACCACCACCTTCCGAGGAACCTCCACAGTGAGAGCTCGCAGGAGCCGGTGGCTTCTCAGCCCCCTCTGATTGCATGCGATTCCGTTTCGTGGGACGAGCGACGTTGCGAGCTTTGAGGTAGAGACCGCATGCGTTACAGATCATCGCTCCCGTGGGAGAACGACGCCAGAGAGGAGTGCTTTTTGTGCCGCAATTGCTAAAAAGAAGAGATGGGGTCAGCCCTTATAACCTAATTATCAATGGAGGCTACCTAGTCGAGACTCACCTGCATGAATGCCCCAGGAATGTTGTGTCTTTTTGGCTGCCAGGGGATGTTTTCTCGCCCGGGAGTTCATTGTGTCCAATCCATTGATTTGTTCCCGGTTGACCAGATCCTTGCACCATGCCATCCTCCCGGTAGTGATCTGCTAAATGTTCACGACCTGCCTGCGCGGAGGAGATCAACTGCTGCGCAGCATCCAAATCTTCCGCTGACGGTTGTCGCATTGGAACGTCCTGATTTCGAGGCAAAGAGTGAAGCGCTTCCATTTGTGGGATTGACGCTAACATTACAAGCGGTGATTCGGGCCAGGAATCCTTCGGCCGTTGTGATTCTTAGAGCGGGAGGGTCGAATGGGAACGAAACGACGGAAGCGAAAGGGAGAGTGAAAATCCTAAGATGTGAGGGCGATGTCACACCACAGTCGAGAGCGGAATGCACCGTATCACTCAAAAACCAAATGTCGGTCAAGCTGACGGGTTGGAGAAAGATGGGAAAAGTCAGTCCAGCAGGAAGATATGCAGCCACGATGCTGCAGGATCGGAGGAATCGCAGAGCGGACGATGACTCGGGATCGCGGGCGAAAAGGAGTGAATTCGGATGCCGCCACACAGGAATCAGGAAATCGAGTGTCGAGTATATTAAACGAGTCGACCCGCCACCAAAGATAGTAACCGGCTCGTATGGAACAGTGGCGACCCAACGGCCTGGAACAGTCAGGTGATAGTGATTGCGATAATTGACAGCACACCACAAGGTCTAGTGTGACTAGCAGGCGATCGTGGGGGGCAGTTTCGTTCGGGGACGAGGGCCAGATGCAAAAGGACGAACAGCGAGGCAGGGATTGGTCGACAGGCTAGGGAGCTGCAAGATGGTGATCACTCCGCGTTAGGATTAGGCAAAGTGGGCACACAAGATGTGATGAAGGCGATAAGGGGGGGACAAGTATTGGAGGATATAATATAGGTGGGAAGAGATGTCAAAGACAACTCGGAAAACCGATGGAAAGATGAAAAGGAGAGAAATCAGAAATGGGACAAAGAGGCAAGACTGAGTATTGCTTATCGCCAAAGAAAGGGATTGGGGTTATCGATCTAAGTGGAAGGGGGGATCGACGGCATATCAATCTATCACTTTAATCTGTACCGTATGCCGAGGATCACATCAATCTCATCTAATCATTCTCTCCTTTTTTTGCCTTTTCTGGGTTCTACTTCTTTGTCTTCTACTAACTCAACGGGAAATCTCTGGTGATTCTGCATGATTCTATGTCCCCGATTGCATTATAGACTCCACCTATGGCCTGATGAAGTTTAGTTGGAAAGTGAAAATACAGTGGAAAAGGTGGAAAAGGTGGAAAAAGAAAGGAAAAGAGTGGGAAGAGTGGGAATTACACCTTCCCCAACTGAGGTTAGAGTGGGGCAATGGTAGGCAATCAAATATCTAATGGTAGTGATTGGTTCAAACGAGATGACTAACCCTGTCATCAACTCTCTGGATGTTCCGATTGGTTTCCCGGAGATGGAACAAGCCGAAGCGATATGGCCACGCTGTACTTTCGTACTGTAACATAGTACGGGACCGTTGTATGTTGTACGGAGTAGTACATGGATGTCTCGGCGCTAAGAAGTCCCTGCACTAGCTCCTTGATTATCAGATGATCTCTCACCGGATTACTGTAATAAGAAATCAATAAATCATTAGAGCATGCCAATGCTGCTAGACAATGCTAGCTCACCACGTCACAAATATAGTACAGGTGTCTCTCTGTGTCCCTTGAGGCTGGTATCAACAAAAAACATCGACCCAGCAAAACTGTCCCATTTCTCCTCTTCAAATCCCCTTCTTTATAATGACATCCTTCACCGATCAAATTCAGACTCGAGGGTGTCCCAAGGTCATTGTGCTCATCGAACATCGCATGCCGCATGCTGAAGGAAGCCGCCTGACCAGACAGTATCCATCAGGGTGCCAATGCGACAGGAAAAATTGTCACCACCTACGCAGAAGGCAGTTTAGACCTGCTCGGCACCCCAGCCCTGGTCGGATTCGCGCATGTTCGAGGGGGGCTCGATAGAAGGAATGAACTCGAGGGCGACGTATCCGAGACCGATGAAGGCGATCAGCGAACCATCGATGATGCGCAGCACGTGGTCGTGCAGCAGAATGGAACCGATGAAGATGTAGACTGTTGACGGAAGTGATTAGCCACCGAATTCCCTCTGATCTAGGAGCGTGCAAAGGTATAACTTACAGACACCACGGCCCAGGAAGGAGAAGAGGAACGACGCATAACGGTACGCGTAGTCCGGAACATGGGGGAGGAACTCCAGTCCGCCGACGACTAGGATGATGTTAGCACTGACTATTGGCGTTGTAAGTTCAAATTAGCGTTGGGACCTACCGAGACCGAAGACAACTGCATATGCGCCGAGGATGAATGAACTCCAGGTGCCGGTGAAGAAGTTACTGATGCCACCGAGCACCATAAACACGCCCACGGCGATGTTGACAAGACGGCTGCATTGGATCAGTACTGGCACAAATGTATCCAGGAAGAGCTAACATACAAGATGTTTGTGAAATCCATTGCGATAGTTTTCTTGAAGGGTTTATGAGATGGAAGTGATCCTCAAGGTTGCTCGCGAATCAATGTGGAGGGTGAGTCGTTAGGCTGCAGAGTTTTGACAAAGAATTGGTGTCGAGTAACTAAATTGGGTCTTCAACGGTGCTCTGTTAGCTTATGATACGAATACGATGCCGCTTGGTCTCGCCAGTCGCTCAAATGATGATGGAAGTTAGGTTCGCCAGAGTTCCCCAGGCCGGACCCCAGTTTCCTGGTTCTATGACAAAATGAAACTTACCTTTGAGATGAAACACCGGGTCTGAGGGAAGCTTTAATGAGCAACACACGTTTGATCAAAGAGCTTGCCAGGGTTTGAATGAAGCAGAACAGGGGGAAAGTGGAAATGAGGGCCTCGACAGCTGCTGCGCTCTCGCAACCAGCGGGTCTGCCAAGACAACCGGTGGCTCACGTGATCTATCGTAGGCCAGTGCGGACGCCATGCCGTATTAGAATAGTGTTTCCTTGGCGTAGGGCTACAGGTCTTCACTAAGCTATCATTGATCTTTCGAATGTCGGGTATGAATTTATAATATATGCTAAGGTTGGTACCCCTAAGCTAGAGCATTTACTATAACCGTCTCCCCCAAGACTGCGCAGAAGTACAAATATAATTATGGGTAGAAAGAGAAAGAGAGAAGACAGAAAGTTGAAACCTACGAAAACCACATATCTATGTGTCTACTATATGGACTATGGTTGATGAAAGGGATGCTTGATTTACAAGGTGAAAATTCAGGTGTAGCACACAAAGAGACTTCACCAGAGTGCTTGACATATGACTATATATCAACCGCTTCAAAGCCTTGTTATGTAGTGCGCTTTCTGCCTCTACGCCTAAGCTAGTGAGTATAGTTGAGAACACCTGGTTTGTAAATTTTCTTCCTAGCAGTAAGCGCTGATACAAAAGTTCTATGGGTGGATTACTATTTGTGCAAATTGTTGAATATGATACCTTGAAGCCGTGATTTATATGTCTGACAAGTTCATTGCTCTTCATCATCTCTACCGATAACAGAAAGATCAAACATCAGATAACACACTATAACTCAGTATTACCTCAAGTAAATAAATGTACAAGTGCAAATTCAGAGTTGGTGTTGTTTGATTGTTCACTAAGGTCTGTATCTCATTAGTTCTCTGTGTCGAACTGGGTGGATGATATAGAAGCTCAGTATTTAGATTGGTTGCAATCGAATGGTACAACTAGAATGAAGAGAAATTTTGTGAAATATGATCAGATGAGGCAGTATAGAGTTTCAAGGCAAAAAGCAAAATCGTGCCCGAAAAAGCAATGAGATACAGCAATACAATGAAAGGGTCCGGACTCCATATCAGATACTCAAAAATACCTACGGAGTATATATGTACTTCGCTCACTACTATGACCATTCAAGAAGTTGTTGTAGGCAACAAGTTCCCATTAAACCAACACCAATCCACTTCGAAGGACCCTGAAAATGTTCTGCATGTCCAGCTGCCCCGCAGCAAATCATTCAGCTGGTGCAACTTGCGATCCCGGTGGAGAATTCAACCAAATGCATAATACTTGGCCCAATCAGTTGTGTTGATCGTCAATAAATCATACAGATAACGTGCATGTGTCATCCCTCCATGCAAGTCTACGGACTAGGGCAATATACAGAGAATAACTGGTTAGATCTCGGCCTAAGTTACCAATATTTCAAGAGACCAAGACTGCTTATATTATTAAAACCAGTTCATCGCTGACGGTATTACTCAATTTAATTATAGTTCATATAGTCTTGATGCAAAAGTACACGACTCCAAATTCTGTCTTGACTGCACCTTCCCCCTTACATCTTCACCTTGGACTTGGCTTTCCACACACCTGTGTTTTCCCATTAAAGGATTATTATTTACCTTTACAAGGGGAAATCGCGGGGGAAATAAAATCGAGATTCAGTGTGGTCCTTGTTTGGTTATCTCCAAATAATCATGGAGGATATCATATCAAGAAAACCCTGGCTTTTCGATCTGCGCTCATCCAAGCAACTGATCGGCCTGGCTGTATTCTCGACCACCTTCACTGATGGATTCCTTTACGGGATCGTATGTGTTTCTAATCTTAGCTGTCAAATGGAACTACTGACCCTATGGGCTCTCTTCTAGATCGTATCCGTGCTTCCTTTCTCTTTAACGGTTCGGTCCGGAGTGCCAGAGGCTGATGTCCCATTTTGGACATCAACTTCTTTGGCCGTCTTCGGTCTCGCAATGGTACTTGGCGCCCCTATAGCAGGCTGGATTGTGGGGAAATGCGAGAGACGCCAAATACCATTTCTGGGAGGCCTCTCTTGTGCATTCGGTGCCACACTTTTGTTTATGCTTGGAGTCAAGCCATGGGTGATCATTATGGCAAGGATTCTCCAGGGTCTATCGGCGGGTGTTGTCTACACTGCCGGATTAACGCTGTTGGTGGACACGATCGAGTCGCACGAGCTGGGACCCTGGATTGGCTTCGGACTCTCGGGCATGAATTTTGGCGTGCTCGTATCACCTACTCTCGGAGGAATTGTATATGAAAAATCAGGGTTCTATCCTGTCTTCATTATGGGTCTCGGCGTGGTTCTCATCAACTTGGTCCTCATTCTGCTCATGATTGACAGGAAGACTGCTGCAAAATATAGAGGGCACAATGATTCCACTAAGAGTTCCCCCCTTCCGAATGGAAACTCTCCAAAGGGTGCAATTACAAATGGAAAACGGCGGCTATCAACTGTCCAAGAAGGCGGTTCAAATATCACCACACCACTCCTTTCACGTTGCCGCGAGACCTCATCTGCCGCTGCGAAAGATCCTTCTTGGTGGACTATTGTCGGAGGTTTCCTTCGAAATCATCGCATATTTGCTGCGTTATACGGATGCCTCATCAACACGATCTTGGTGAGCGCCATGGACGCCGTCCTCCCGATTTTTATCAAACAGACCTTTCACTGGTTTTCCGGTGCTACGGGAGCTATGTTTTTAAACTTGACCATCCCATCATTGATAGGTCCATTCGTTGGAATTATCTCAGACAAATACGGTGTCCGATTGATCTCCGGTCTCGGTTTTACGCTGGCAGCTGTCGCAGTCGCTCTTCTCGCCCTGATACAACATGACGATACTACGAACAAGGTTATGGCATGCGTACTATTATCCTTCGTTGGTAAGCTCCGACTTGAGTTCCATGAACTTCATATTTACCTGCAGATTTACTCACAATAACCAGGAATAGGGCTAAATACATCGTTGACCCCGTTGGTGGCGGAGATACCTCGCATTGTGAATACTGTACAGGAGGAGCAACCTGATATATATGGCGATAAGAGTGCAGTCACCGAGGCCTATATGCTTCTTGACGCGGCACTTGGCGCTGGCACTGTACTCGGCCCATTGCTTTCAGAGCTTGCGTTTGAGAATTTAGGATGGACAGGATGCACCGCCATGCTGGGGTTTCTGAGTGTGTCGGCCATTGTTCCAGTGGTAAGTGGCTGCGTGTCTATTAAATGTCTATTAAATATGCTTGCTAACTTTAAAAAGATGGTCCATTTAGTCCCAGATCCGAAAGGCCGGTAGATCATCTCTAGGTAATGTATGTGTTTACTTTTGAAGCTACTTAGTTGAAATGTTGTCGATGGTTTCGGGATAAGAATATCAAAGGTAACATTTCCTTTTTCTTTTTCGCCGCAAGCTTCTGGCGAATGGGTAGATTGTGGGAGATCACACAGGTTAACGGCTGATATACGTGTACGTGAGGAAGAAAACTGATAGCTCTGTCACTCTTCGTATTAACATACATTTGCAATATCCTGTTCATCACCGTCCATTTAGCTATTGTCCATTTTTAAACTTCCCCAATCACTTCCTGCCTTTTCTCTAGCCGGACCTCAGAGAGGCCATTAGCGAAGCAACTCATGCGCATTGGATCCTGCTGTATGTAGCGCATTGTATATTTCATCCAAATCGGTTCCAATCCCGATCTCGTCTGCGGTCTTCAAGCTCCGTGAATCGACAGAAGGAGCAATGCTTGGCCATATGCCTTGAACGTTGTTGAAGAATACCTCCACTCCCAAGTCATCCATCCCCCTGATCTCCTTCATCAATATCCTGACTTTGTGAGGTTTGCCATCTGCCAGCTTGAGAAGATTATTCAAATCTCCATCTGTATTCATTAAAGGTCAAGGCGCTATTTTCACATGCAGTATAACATCGCAGATTCAAATCCACAGATAGAAGTGAAGACGTACCATATCTCTCAAGAACCAGCATCGCGAGCTCACCAAGATTGGTAGCTCCCTGCTCTCGATACCGGTTGTAATCCCCTTCCTGCAAAACAATGGTTCGATCTTCCCACGTAGTCTGGGAAAGTACGTCGATGTCATGGTACTCGGCTTCGATTAGCCTTTTGATCGTTTTTTGTGCTAACTCGTGGGAGATTGGCTTTGCTTTGATCAGAGCGTCCAGAGCCATCGCCAATAATATCTCGGGGCTGGCATTTAGCGACTTTGGATCGGCAAGTACTGTGCCATGTAGAGGAGATCTACCGAACTCGTTCAGTACTTTGACAATTTTGTGGGGTGTTTCTTTAGTCCCATGTGCTGGCATCGTGGAGCAATTGATGGGATGATTATGGATGGAAGTGAACGATTCTCCTGCTGAGTCTCAAATCGAGCCCTCAAACAATTATCAATTGACGTCGCAATGGCATACGTCGGCCGACCAAACTTCGCGATATATTACTTGCCAAGACTAAATCTTTGAAATTGCTACTAGTATATAACAATTGCTCTGTACAATGCAGTTCCTCACAGCTTAGCGCGAGATTTGTTCTGCAGGATCTCCTTGACCAAAGACACAGCGGAATATGCGCAGCCAAAGGAGGCCTGATAGCCAAATCCTCCATGGCCGTAATTGTGAACGATTGCCACACCGTCGACCTTGTCTTTTTCAATGCGAGTGCCACCTTCTCTCAGTGGTCGGAGGCCAACACCGTGACGAATGATGTCCAACCCCTCGATTCCCTGTCCCTCCTTGACGAGGCTGGGGCAGATATCGATGCAACGCTTCATGATGCGATTGGCAAGGTTCATATCCGGGATTCCACTCCAATTGTGCTTTTGATAAGAGCCACCGAGGATCGTGCCACCACCTAGAAGGAATAAGCCAATGATCTAACAGTAAAACTAGCATATAAGATCTCACCTGTAGCACGAGTCATAATGTACAACGCCTCATCTTCTCCGTCATCAGTTCCGGATGTCGACATCATGGGACCGGGGTCGTTGCGGACCACGACGATCTGACCACGAGCAGGATACATCTTGTCGTCGACAACACCGCCGAGCGTCTTGGATGATAGACCGGTGCAATTGATCACCACGTCGGCTTTCTCTCCGGTATGATGGGCGTTGGCCGCATCGGCGATATGCTTAAAGACAGCTCGCTTGAAGACGGCGCCGTTCTTGACGCACTGACCGACCAACCACGGCAGGTAGACAGCGGTGTTGATGCAAACAGATGTGAACTCCTGACCATTTTCCACTCCAGGGGCTAATTGGTCAGAGGGGATGCTTTTGAACTAGAAACATCACGTTAGTTTGCAGACATTATGTGGCACCATCTCCCGGTTAAAACATACATCAGGCACAACATCTTTATACCACGGGTTTGGCTGAGTCAATTCCGAGAACCACTTTCCGGTGTCCGTTTCTTGATCCTTCTTTCGGTTGTAGATCAAAGTGCCTTGGTTTCGTTAGAGGGTTGGATGCTGATCAGGTTCTGGGGGGAGATCATACCTCGGAAGTGGATACCGGCCTCTGGGTACTTATCTGTGATTTCTTTCAATGCTGGCCATGTATCGAGTTCCCATTTGTGATGAGCACTTCCCTCCTTTCCCACCCTATATAGATGATCCACTTAATCAGAACTTTATCGAGGAGCCGGTTTCAGTCAATCATACGGCATATAGTTGGCACCAGCCCATGGGGACGCATATTCAATATCATAATCCCCAGGCATATGTTTTGCCAGCACAGTGATCTTATTGGAAGGGTCTTGTGACAGCAGATATGCGGTGGTCAAACCAGACACACCAGCACTGTTACATCTGTTAGTGGAGTTCCTGCAGGGGTGAAGTTAGAGAACCTCGGAGCTTGGGAGGACTTACCCCAGAACTATAATGTTATTCGTCATAATGGGCACTTTAAGCTCCTTGGAGTTTTAAGCCAGAAATATGCAAAATTGACACAAAGGGGCCTGTTTTTCTTAAATATGTGAGGTCCAGGGCTATGAGCGGGGTGAGGGGGCAATCAGTTATCTCGCTCATTTAACCGATAAGGGTCTGTCTCTCCAGGGATGGTAAGGTGTGGTAAGGGCTTGATTACCTCATTTTGCACTTGGCCTATTATGGAAATCCTACCGCGGAGGCGTAAAGTTAAAGCCAATAAAATGCTCCAAAAAAACAAATAAACGCGCTAGAGACTTTTAGGGGAGACATGGGTGGATATTCAGTACACGGTCAAAGTTTTAAAATACAACTCCGCACTTATGCGGAGGTGATGCGTACTTTTGGCCAAAGGATTGGAAGCCATTGTAACAGATACATACCTATGTATATAAAGCTTTTGATATATGCCTCAATGGTTTTGTTCTTCAGTTCTCTTAGATCCTTGATTCGGTCTTCAATTATCTGATTTCACCTGGGCCCCCAGCAAGGAGCTCCGTAAAGTCCCGCTCCATCTCTCCGGACTCCACTCCGAATTCAACGTTATCGATCACATTTGATCTCTCCGGGGCTCTTCAGGTACCTCAATTGACCTTCACTTCTCTCGTAAATCACTCTTCTTTGAGATATTTTCGAGTTAGAAAACCTAGCAGAACCTTTGATCTACTAAATATAGTACTGAATGCCCTGAAGGCTTTCTTATACAACCTTGGAAAGAAAATTGGGCGATGTCATAGTGGGCAAACGCCCTCGCCGTGGCCAATCACCGAGCACCAGAGTTCACCGCCTCGTCCCGGTAGTCAAATGGGCATCGGAGGGCTGAACAATTTCCTTTTTCAAACCACCCGCAGGGCCCGAATTCACTCTGCGGGCTCCTTTTGTTTGCCATTCTTAGATCAATAACCTCAATTTCTTTATTTTCTCAATTTTTTCTCACTTCTCTATCGGTCTATTTGTCTATTGGTCTACACTCCCATAAATGCCGACTCTTATTCGAGTCTCATCTTCAATATGTCACTCCTCACTAATGGTGGCAGAATCGTGCCCATACTTACGGGCTCTGATTCTCACGATCCTACCCTCGAGGTGCCTGCGTCGTTAGACGCATCTCTTCCTTCAATTCCTCTTTCTCCAATCTCCTCCCAACCGACTATTCCTCGCCTGTTGCAGGACCAACAGGCTAGCAAACAAGCCAAGCCCATGCACCACGCGAGCTTGGAGATGGCCTCTCTTCAAGAGAGAGGCCTTTATGCACTACCCACAGAGGGCGACGGTAAGTCAATTACAACTGATGCATGCTTTTGGAGCTTCATAGCGGTATTTAGAAGCTGCATCACGTATTTTTACCTATTCTGACGCGTCCAATGCTAGGTAATTGTCTCTATTACTCCCTCTCCGACCAACTGTATGGCGACACCCACCATGCAGACGAAATACGCCAGCTTCTAGCCAATCACATGGCTTCCAATAAAGAGTACTTCATGCAATTTGTCGTTGCTGAAGGTGGGGAGCGCCGCCGGCCTAAGCGTGCGGCTGCATCTGCGTATGCTACTCGCTCTGCCGATGTCTCCGCTCCGTCCCAGGAAGACATGGAACGGCGGTTCCAGGAAATGATTGCTACCACCCGTAAGAATGGGGAGTGGGGCAGTTCCGAGCATCTCCAGGCATTCTGTCAGGCCTTCAAGGTCGACTTGAATGTATACACCATGGATGGTGTTTCGGTGTTCCAGGATGTCAATGCCCTCCCAACGCAACCTCGAGATGTTCTGCACGTAGCCTTCCATGTAAGTGTCTTGCTGTGATGCATATCATCGGGCTTCACTAATGACCACAGGACTTCAAACACTACTCTTCAGTGCGGGGTATAGACGGCAAGCATGAAGGACTGCTTACCAAGCTGAAGCCTTTCCAACCTATTAAGGAGGGTATTAAGCCCGAGGTCATTCCAGACTCCAAATCCAACATAGATCCTGCACAATTCACCTTACCAGAAGGAAAAGCTGGCAGTGGTTATACAACCAACGATGCTGGCCTTGCTGTTGACCTCTATCCTCCCTGGGATATCAAATCCATCCAAGAGGGATTGGGTGGCCGATATGACCGGGAAACAATTGTCGACATGCTCCAGAGATGTCGTGGCGATATTGACCGCGCCTTCGCCGCGCTGTTAGACGAGAAGACCGACGTCCCATTTGATAAGAAAGCTGCCCCCGGCATCCCCATAAAACCAAGCTTGCAGGCTTCGCGCTCTTCGTCTCCATTCAGTACGGGTAGCAAGCGGTCCGCGGAGGATAGCGACGATTCCGAAGATCCTCGTCCCGCGCGGCGAACCCGACCTAAAAAACGTCTTGTCTCCAATCTTACCTTGGGCGTTGGTATCTCATTCAGGGATGAACACGACGAGGTTGTTTCCTTGAATCTTCGAGTGAGTTCTCCAACCAATAGTTTCCTTCAGGTGGGATATTTGCTAACTTTGGATTTAATAGATGAACTCCGACACGGAAGACGGTCAGGCCACAGACCCCCCTCTACCCGGCACCACTACCCCGGAACAATCGGACGTGGACGGAAAGAAATGTCGTCGCAGTAGACGACTTTCCCGCCCGCGTCCGAACTGATTTATTTATTTTTCTTGTTTGTCTCCAGTCTCCGACTAGACCTTTGAGCATCTTTAGCGCTTTCTCTTGCATTAAAAAAAGGCGTTAGTGGTGAAGCGATTGGTTTCTTACTTGGGTTTGCATATTGCATCGCCCTACGGGGCTCGCGGCCTATGGGCTTGCGGAAGGAGGCGTTTTGTGATTATGAACTCGCATGAGGATTTTGCCTGGGGCAGTCCTCAATGACCTTGCTTACAACGATACCAGGGTTTCTTTCTCCCACTGTTTTCTAGAGTCCTTAGCTTTAGCTCTTTTTTTGGCTCTCTTTTTCCAGTTTGGGCCTTGACCCATGATTCAGCGCTGGTGGCGAGCTAGTGTGACTTGGATTCTTATATTACCATGGAATGTCACACCTACTTTCTAGCTCGACTCTGTCAGTCATCGTCATTCAGTAATCTCCTCCTACATAGTTAACAAGGTAGAGCGAGCTCGTGGACTGTACTCTATGTACCAGTCTGGCCTCTCGATTACTGCAATATGGACCTCGTTCCCAAGTAGCGCTTGATTGCCTGTCGTTATGTAGGTATTGAGAGGTCCTTGTTGTCTAATGACATGTCAAATATTGCAATGCGTCTTATGTACATGAAGATTGATCTATTTGGTACTAGTTTAAAAGAGCACCGACCAGAACTCGCCATAACCTGAAGAACGCCAGCCAAATCTAATGCAGTTCGCTTGTGTTGCATCAGGAGTTTATTCTTGCTCTCAATCCTCCAGTAGGAACTTCAGGAACGTCACTCCAATAGCGACACCATCATGTTCATTATTTGCTCTGCTCAAAGCATCCTGGGCTTGGTCTGCCTTAAATACACCACTGTCGGCCCGCGCCTGGACAACCTCCGTGGTAATGTCCCCCGTGAATTCAGGATGGCCCTGAACGGTGATAAAGCGGCGCGGCGCATACATACCTTGCACAGCGCAGCGCGGGGATGATCCCAGAGGAACCACGTTCGGGGGATAATTATAGACAATATCCTGGTGCATCTGCTGGATGCGCTATTTGCGGTGGAAAAAATAATAGGTCAGCTGTCTGCATATGTACTCATGTACTTGCATGGGTTATGCAGCCTTTTGTTACACGAGGCGCAGGTGGGGAACTCACAATCTTTTCCCGTCCAAACAGCTCCTTCCCCTCATCAGTCAAATCCATATCACACACGGCGATCTCCCAACCTTGGTCGCTTCGTCCGACCTTGACGTTTAATGCGCGACCAACGATTTGGTGCCCGAAGCAGATTCCGAGTATACGGACGCGATCCTGTGCGAGGACTTGCTGAGTGAATTCGACGAGGCGGTTGATCCAGGGGATGTCTTCAAAGGAGTTGTGTTCTGATTTAAGGTCACCGCAATTAGTGTCTGTATTCAATACTCTGCGCCTACTGAGTCAACACGCACTTGATCCTGTTAGAAGCACGGCATCCACGTCTTCCAGCTTCGGGTATTTGTCGTCATTAACTATATCCCAAGCCGTGATTTCCAGTCCCGTTTCTGGATCGAGTTTCTCGGGCTGGTTCAAGGCATTGGCGCTAGCTTTAAGGAGCCTGCGGAATACCCCGCCATATCCATTATAACGGCGGTTGACACTGTCAATCGGGGTATCGCATTCCAAGACAGCTATGCGGAGCGGGGAATGCATTGTTCAGAATGACGTGAAGCTGCAGGCAACGTAATACAGTTGTGAAACAAAGATATATAGTTGGAAATAGTTGCCCACCTAGGTACATAAGACCTCGGGATGACCCTGGATACAATGTGCCTTATCTTCTTATCGGTTCCCGAGATCGGACCCCGCTGACACACCACGCTATTCCTGATGCGTCAAACATCTATGGACTGTACCCTTTTTTTGTTTCTCGGCAATTAGTGCTGTGCTGCATCAAATAGGGTCTTGCAGTCCTAGCGTTGATATAAAGATCCTATTTCCCTAGGCTCGTATTTTTCTTTCTCCTTTCTTTTTTTCGTGTCACCACTGCTTCCAAAGCCCTTGAGTCGTTGTTGATGGCGTTTTCTGTACTTACATTGCGTGCTTGCAGAATCTTCGGTCTTGTGCAATAACTTTCATACATTTGTTTTTATATTTTTTTTAAAACAAAATGCCTATTATTGGCGACCACGAGGGGCAAGCAGTTAATTTTTGCCCCTCTGAGGCTACCCCACTCCTACGAAATAATTCTGTCCACCAGAAGACGAGTTACCACGATGTCTCGTATTCTGCAACGGATGTTGAATCAGCCCGCTCATCCACAGATACGGACGAAGAAGCTCATAGTCGCTGTCTATCCAGTGCAAGCTCTGCGTCCGAAGAACCCGATGTCGGGGTGGGTTCTGGGGCTGGCTTTCCCAACCAAGAGCCGAGAATTTCAACTCAAGATGAGAAAGATTACGCCTCGAGGTTCATCGATGTCTCGCCCACAAGGTTCTGGATCATCTTTGGCGGCATCATGATCGGCTACATGATCGGCTTCTTTGACTCGACCCTCATGGCCTCCAGCCATCCAGTCATCACTTCCTACTTCAATGCAGCCAACTCAGCCTCCTGGCTATCGACGGCCTTCTTGTTGACCTCGACGGCATTTATGCCTCTCTTTGGACGCATTTCTGACGCATTTGGCCGCAAGCCTGTATATCTGTTCTCAATCGCCATGTTCTTCTTCACGACAGCAGGTTGTGGCTTGGCACAAAGTATCGGCGGTTTTATTGCTGCTCGCGCGCTTTGTGGGCTTGGTGCAGGCGGCATCTTCTCCATCGGTCAGATCATCTCGAGTGACTTGGTACATCTCGAGTATCGCGGGGTCTACCAATCATACATTAACCTGTGTCTTGGCATCGGTGGTAGCCTCGGCCTTGCTTTTGGGGGTTACCTATGTGATCATATCGGCTGGCGGGGTGCGTTTTTCATCCAACTCCCTTTCATCTTCGTTTACTTTATCGCAGCCGCTTGGACAGTCCCGGCGGACCTTGGTATTAAACACACTGGAATGGAGCGCATGAAAGTCTGGCAGCTAGTCCGGAGTATTGATATATTGGGATCGATCATCTTGATTATGTGTGTGACTCTCTTGATCCTCGGCCTGAACTTTGGAGGGAATGTCTATCCTTGGGGCCATCCGATCATTATCATCTCCCTGGTGTCATCGTTAGCCCTAGGAGTTATCCTGGTGCGCTATGAGCAGTATGTCCCACGACCCGTGCTACCAATTGAGCTCATGTCAGAGAATCCTCGAGCCAGTATTATCTTTGGCAATTTCTTTGCCGCCATGTCTTTACACACCATGCTGTTCAACGCTCCACTGTATTTTCAGGCCGTGAAGCTGACCAGCCCGACTGATTCTGGTCTACGCCTTTTGGCTTCCTCCATAGCTGTCACTGCCTCTAGTGTGGGCACCGGGTTCATGATTAACTGGACCAGACGTCTAAAACCTTTTGTCATCATCGGTGTATTCTTCATGGTGATAGGTGGATTTGCAGCTGCATCCATGGGCATTGACACCTCTGAGCCACTCTCCATGATCTGCATCTCATTATCTAGTCTAGGTCAGGGATTCGCATTTCCCGCCCTGATGGTAGGCATTCTCGCAACTAGTGAGAAACAAGATCAGGCTGTCGCAACAACCACTCTGGGGCTGTGGAGAAGCCTTGGCGCTGTGATGGGTGTGGCTGTCAGCAGCTGGATCTTCCAGAATAGTCTCATATACCACCTTAACAACAACGTCACTGGCATTGAGAAGAATCATATCATTGCACTTGTCCGCAAATCCGTTGATACTATTGCTCATTTGGATCCAGTCCATCAGCGAGAAGGTGTGTTCTATTTCTTTGGAGTGTCGACTCGCTTTGACCTTGCTAATAACAACCCAGTCACTACGTCATACTCTGCGGCTCTTCAACTGACCTTCACCTCTGCGGCCTTCTGGGGAGTCATCATGTTAATATTTCTGGCCCGAGTCCAGCTACCGCGATTGGAAAGAAAAGCCTAGACAGTGTCTCTGGGACGGTTCAGTGTTTTGACCCGGACAAACTATATTCTGTTGGATAACCTGTGTGATAAGTACTTGAGTACTTTATCTTGATTGTACATATGTATATTCTTTGGTTGATGTAAATAAATACATGTGCATTACTATCCTCGTACTCCTATACCGGCGATCTTGGCAAAGCGGCCCACCTTTTTTTCTTGACTCGATCTTTAACTTGACATCCACCCACTTCTCCGCAACTTCAAGACGTCTGTGTGGTTAAGCAAGGGGCTAGTGAGTATATTCATTCGGTGCTTTCGCTTTCGGATGATAATCCTCGGCTGACCTCTTTTCGTCCTCCAGAATTATTCGCCGATCCTTCTTTCCCTACCCCTCCTATGCCGCCGCCAGGTAGTCGGATTCAAAGCTACACTTGAATACCAATCCCAAAGACGGTCGCAGTCCTCTTTTCTCTAGCTGGATATAATTTTGAAACTTCTCCTATCGCAGCCTCGACAACGAACATGGCCATCTGGGTAGAACCTACAACGGCATCTTGTGTATTCGGGAAACGTCTATCGGTTGGGACTCCAGTTGGCGCCGGAGATTAGAAGTATAGTCGCGTTATAAAGCCAAGGTCGCAGTTCACCGGCAATATGAACCTTCGAAATGGAGCGAAGGCGCAGCCGCAGTCGCCCAATGTCAGCACGAGGACATCCACTCCCAAGAGCCAGGCAAGCGATTCACAAAGCACTCCCCGACCTAGGTCCAGACGGAAGAAATCATCAGATGTGCCAGATACCAAAGCTAGAAGGGTACGCACAGGTTGCCTCACTTGTCGTCAAAGACATTTGAAATGCGACGAAGCCGTGGGACGATGTCTCAATTGTCGCAAGTCGGATCGCATCTGTCGACGTGGGGTTCGTCTCAATTTCATTGACACTCAAACTGTGGCACCTCCACACATCATTGCTAGGCCCCCCGGATCGAAAGTGACATTTCGAGACGACTCGCGTTTGATCGCCTCTCTGTATGTGGGAGGATTCGAGATATACCCGCCCGTCCAGCCGGAGAGTCCTGTACAAGAGAATAGACAAGCACACCATGACTTTGACTTTATGGGGGATGATGATTTGACAAATCTCTTTCAGTCTGTGGCACATTCGTTTGACCCGCTGAGCTTTGATGTCCCCCATCCAAATGCAGCGGATTTCGTTGGAACTGATACCTGGCACCAGTCTCACTTGGTACCAGGAGATGAACTTCTCCCGCACGGAACGTCTCATTTCGCGCGGAAACTGGCTGGGAAACATGAATATCATGCTTTTCTTACGGACCCAGAGCAGGTCTCTCTTCTCAGAACTTTCATGGAAGACGTTGGTCCCCGGATGGACATAATGGATGAAATGAACCATGTGGGTAGCATTCCTCGCTCTATATTCTTATAGTTTGCTCACAAAGCGCAGTTTTCCCTTATTCTTCCTGGTTTTGCCATTGGCGAGCCCATATTGCTAAATGCATTTCTCGCGTGTGGGGCCAGACATCGTTCTTTTGTAGACCCTTCTTATGGGGATGAAAAAGCGGCACATTATTATGACGCGGCTACTCGGGATCTTCTAAATTCAATCCATGATCCTAACCGTGACTCTGTACTCTGCGCAACAGCAGCACTTGCCCTAGGCTTCTCCGAAACCATGCAAACCCGATCAAGGCACAATGGAGATCACAATGCAGGCTCCCGAGCTTTGATCCGAGAATGTGGCTGGACTGCCAAAACTCCTGGGCTAGGTGGGGCATGTTTTAGGATCAGCGTCAGTGCAGAGCTCCTGAACTGCATGCGATACAATTGGACATTGTCTTGGGATCCAAACACTTGGGGGGTCAACATGGACATGGATCATTCACAGGCTACCAGTGGGGGCAATCAAGATCTATGGCATCATCGGATCCTTTATATTTTCGCGAGAGTCATGACCTTCCAGGCGTCCTCGCGCTCATCCCACGGTTTAAGTGACGATGCGGCGCGGGCCATCCAGCCCAATGATCAGGAATGGATCACCCACAACAGGTGGTGTGAGCAATGGGCGAAATCCATTCCTAGATCCCTTGTACCCCTCGGCCATCTGCAGCCATGGCAAACAAGTTCCAACTCGGTCTTTCCTGAAGTTTGGTATGTCCTCTATTATCTTGCATTCACCCCGTCCCGTTCGCTAACTCATAAGTTCAGGCTTGCCAATCGATCTGCCATTGTGTCTCGATTATTCTATCACGCCAGTCGTATTCTGTTGGCGAAATCACACCCTTTCCAGTCGGAGTTCGATGAAAATATGCGGAAAATGCGACGCAGCCATGCACACGAAATGTGCGGCCTTATTGCCCACACTACAGACCAGTTAGTACAAAACCATGACGAAATTCCAGCAATTCCCGTGTCTGATAAGTTAAACAGAGGTGTGGCCGATATATCCCTGTGCTTTCTTGTACTTGCTGCAGAGTGCTTAGATACACGGGAAGCCCAAGAGGAGGTACTCGGCATCTTCGATACCATCACTAAAGTGACTGGCAGCAGTGCTGAACCAATCAAAAACGATCTCAAACAAATTTGGAGCTGGACCGATGCTCACCCGCACACGGTGACGCCAGCCCAAATGCACAACCACTTCTATGAATTAGACCCATCTCTATCAGTCTCCAATCACCCAGGCTCGTCTCCAGGCCCACACAACCCTTTGTTGACTGCAGGTGACTTCTCATTGGAGAACCACCCGTATCAAGCATATTATGTGCCACCTCATCACCAACATGCGCTCAATCAGTATCACTATGGGACATTTGATCTGATCTGATGCTTTGGACACTTGGACGAATCATGAATTATTATTGCCTAGCTTCACGCACGTCCACGGTGCTTATACCCTATGAATATCCATGGATTGTTCTTTCTCGGCTGATCAATCCTGAGAATACCTCGAATTGTGGTTAAAATTAAAGACTACCAAACCATTACTTCATCAATTTTTCTCCATATTCATCTTCCCATGTCGGATCCCATATTGCCGGTTCCCAAGAGCTCATAGGCATTGATTCTCCTGCTTCTACTCTCAAGGGATAGACGCGATCAAATCCGTAATAAAACTGGGTCAGGGCTTTGTTCAGGTCTATTCGCTAGCTGATTAGCATATTCATTCAGCATTATAACACCGATAGTGGAGATTTCGAACCTAGAAAAGTGGATCAGCCTCCCCGGTGAGCGATGGATATCGGCCAACTTCAAGTTAGCCGTAGCTTGCCACATCTGAGTCACAAAATTATAACAAATAAATACTCAATGGGCACTATACTGTGATGGAATACACATCCTAATTTCAAGTCTTTTCTATGGCTTCCACCTATACATACTCATTCTTCCGGGTCTCTAAGATAGACGGAATCGATGTCTCCGCTCAAAAATATCGAGACCTACGCTTAAAGGCGTTGAAGACTTCACCAGACTCTTTCTCATCTACTTATGATATCGAAGCGGCCTTCGCCGATGCCGACTGGGTAGATCGTCTCACTCTTCCCGATCGAGAACTCTTTATTTGTGCCGCAACACCACTCAATCTTAAGCCGTCATCTCCCGATAGCACCCAATGGATCGGCCAGGTAACTCTGCGAGGACCTTCATCCAGGGCTGGTTTCGAGTTACCTGCGGAAGCTGGCCAACCACCACAGAAATCCGACGAAGAGGAAGAGCGATGGCAGATGCTGAGCTTGTTTACGCTCCCGGAACATCGCGGTCACGGACTTGGGGGCAAATTGTGCCAGGAGGCTATCAATCATCTCGGTTCATACCGGTCAATTCCTCGTCAAGTCCAAGTGCGGCTCATCGTCAAGGCAGGAAATGATGTCACGGTGGAATTGTACCGACGTCTTGGGTTTACGCACGCGGGGAGGGCGACTCTTGTTGAAGCTCTCATCGCAAATGGAGATGAGAATCTTCTTCCGAAGGATCTGAGCTCAGCGAAGTATACGCAGAGAAAAGGGCTGATTATGATGTCTCGTATATCGCGCTCATGAATTGTTTATAGTAATAGACTATGTTACCCGTTATTTGGATTATATGCTGTGGGAAAAGCCATGGATGGATCATCCACTACTAATTAGTCTTCTCATTGGTCACCCTTATTTTACATAGAACTTTGGAACGTTCCATCTACTTCAGTACTAGTAAGACACGATATTATAAGGATTATGCAGTATTGAAGGTGTATTGAAGATATCCGCCGTGGATCTTCAGTTTGTCACTGCTCTCCTTCACTAGTACGGCATGCGGCATTGCAAACCAGCTGCTACCCCATTTAACCGCTGGTTTCATCCACCAAAACTACATCAGCTACGGATTTCAAACTCTGCCAAGAAAGGTTGGCAAAGCCATTTAGTTGATTCTTGGGACGCTAGTTGATTGATATCTCTTATGTAGCTATTCAGTTAGCAAAGTACGCCCGCAACCCAGACCCAACATGAACAGGCCCTCAAACGTCTGCTTCGCTACCTGCTGGGTACTATTGACTAATGCATTTGGTTCGACTAACAACTTCCTCCGTTCAGATACTAAAATACTAATCATATTAGTCCTCACTCCGTAAGTGGGTTTTCAATCTCTGGTTACGCCTTTCACTTTGCCGATGGTCCTATTTCCTGTGGTTGTAAAAAGCAAACTTGTGTTGCACTTTCATTAACTAAATCCGAGTATATCGCCCAGGCATTACTAGCTCGTATATTCAAACAGAGTACCGGTCTTTGGAAGAGTCGAAGATGATGAGCAGGTGCTGACTTTGGTTCATTGAGTAGCCACCTTCTCGCGACTTCTAGTTGAGCCTCACACTTGAGCCTCACACTTCTATTGCTTGCCACAATAGACAATACCTCGTGGCTTATGACTTCATACGTCGAGCTAGTTAATACTTTGAACAATAGATCATAGCGACGTATGTTTGCCATGGACTTTGAATTACATACCCCATACGTCAGAACAGTTGGATAATAAGTAGCACAGCCAAGCTCTGACTTTGTAATGACCGGTATGAATAACAGGTTTTTGGATTCTTCTAACAGCTGGTATATTTTAAGGACGCCTCTATTTCCTTTCCGGGTATATTATATTACGTTGAAACATTGGACATAAGTCACTCAGATTACAACATGTCGAACCCTACCGAAAGAGCCGCAGAAGATAATTACGAGAGAGAAAATGATCCTTCACCCGTGACCGAGGACTTCGCAGAGAATTCATATGCCGGAGAGCCCAAGTCAAACTTGAGAGATCAAGTCCCTGTCCAAGAAGATGAACAGTCATTTGAAGATCCAATGCAACCTCCATATTCCAATTCTGATCAGCAGCTTGGTAAGTCCATGTTATTTCCCGAGGTGAATTCTAAAGTATCAGGCCACTAACTCAGAGGGTCTAGAGGAGGATGAAAGGGAAGCGATCAACAAGTCTAATATCATGAGGGGAGATCGTCTCCGTCATGCAAAGCCTAGATCCACGAACAAGTACAATGAGGGGCCAGATGAAAGTGATCTCCCAGCCGGGCTTGAGTGATTTGAAATCGTTCTTTATCAATTTGTACGGGACACCCAAACCGGATTATCTTACTCTGTGATAGTGTAAAACTGCAGAATATATTCTTGAAAGCACATAAAATATCGATACGGTGTGCTCTACTGTATTCCGTAGATATGTAGATATTAACGATCTTAGCAAAGTAAACAGGTAGACAATCTTTATATCCTGTTCTAGAGACGGATGCGTGATTTATAGAAAGTTAATAGTAGCGGAAAGGCTATATACTAAAGACTTATTGGTAACGGCTTTTGTCTTGACAGAGCAGGGAACAGAAATATAAAATGATATCTTAGCACTATGTCAGTATCGCCGCGGACCATCTTCCATCGGGGAATATTACTAGCATCCTGTTAGTAGGAACTGGGCTGCAGGGTCCAATGTTGTTTTGTACTTTAATATAGCTCAATTATAAGACCCGAATTTGATCGGACGGGTATTGATGTAAGGAGAATGAACGTTCGACTATGACCTCAGGGTCTGATGGTCCAGGTAACCGAGGGGGGTGGTGGCATACGAAGTTTCTCGGGAGCCTGTTCCCAAGTTTGATGAATCCATTGACGAAAGTTGCGCTCATAGTTGATGCGGTTTCCGGATCTTATTTTCCATCCAGTCCTATTGGGAATCGAAGTCTCTAATATATGGGCGGTTTAATATGTCTTCAGAAGCTACACATAGTTATCTTCACCACTTACTCTTTGGGATAGTTATATTCTATCATAACCTTGTAGACTCTGTGGGTAGACATAGAATACTCTGTGCCTTGTACCTAAGTGTTATCCGATACTGATATTATTAGACCCTCTATACTAAGCGAAGCAAGAGTCCTTTACATGGAAGTCTGCTCTTTCGATATTATAGCTAGGCTTTCAATACATTTCTTTTATTTTATATTTGTCGAACTTCCTTTAGTTCAGGCTTGTCCATCTGGGAGACACAAGTTTTACTGCCTGTTGAAATACTAAGTTGGTCATACTATGTCAATTGCGTGGTTTATAGAATGCTGGGTTCATCCGGTAGTAGTATACCTAAAGAGTCCGTATTGTGAATGATCACATATTCATCTGTCACACTGCAGGACTACTAGTATGTACATAGTGTTTTGGTCTGATTTTGATATTATGTTTTGCCTTGTAGTATTCTTTTTCGCCCTTAATTTTGTGAATTGCAATTAGATGCATGTACTTTATCAGGGATTGTTGAAGTAGTATACAATTCACTGTATAGGACCGATGATCAAAAAGCGGCAAGAGGTTACTAAAGCGGCAAGAGACCAACCGTATATGTTGTACGTCGCCTCAAGCCACTACTCCAAGACTTGTTGGCCAGCGCGTTTTCTTCCTGCATTTTGAAATTTGAACCCTTTTCGCTTTTTGTTCTATTACTGGCGGTCATGCAAACCATCAAGATCTAAAAATAGACGCCAAAATAGATCATGTCCAAAGGTGAGGCTGAAGTGTGGCGGTGTAAACAGGCAATTCCACAGGGCACCTCCGCCGGTACAAGATAGAAGATATCGATATCAACAAGCAACAACCACAAAGCATTTGGGATGGACACCAAATCAGTTCAAGCTCAATCTCCAGCTACCCCAATATACATCCTTCGTGGACATGCTTCTCCGATTCATGCCCTGCACATCTACAGCCAGAATTTACGGCTTGTCTCCGGCGACGCTAATGGCTGGATCGTTGTTTGGAACCTGGTCACCAAACGCCCCGTGGCGGCATGGAAGGCCCACGAGGGAGCCATTTTGGAGGCCAGAGGCTCTGATGCTGGATCAGGTGCAACTGAGATTTACACGTATGATGATTCATCCACCCCGCTCTAGCACCGGGGGTATCGGCCATCCTACTAACATCTGCAATAGACATGGCCGCGACCACAAACTATGTGTGTGGAAGCTTCGACCAGAGGACGAATCTTTCCTCGATAAAACGCTTCCAGTGGATGCGACGGAGTCCGCACCGGCAGGAAGTAAAGCCCAGCCGTGGTTACTCCATTCCTTGCCTGTGAATGCGCTCAATTTCTGTGCATTCTCAATGGCATTTGTGAATTCAGATGGCCTTTCTGAGTTTCCATCCCGATCCGGAAAACCAGAGAACACTCTCTTCGCAGTACCCAATGCCTTGGACTCTGGTGGAGTTGATATCTTCCACCTACCATCTGAGCGCAGAATCAGTACTATTCCTTCTGATCAATCGACCAAAACTGGAATGTTGATGGCTGTAAACCTCATCGTGTCACCTTCTGGGGAGCTCTACGTCGCCTCTGCATATGAAGATGGTCATGTAATGGTCTTCGTTCATCCTGAAGCTCTCAAATCGGCCAGTCTTGAGCGTGAGTATATAAGTAACAACCCTCTGAAATGGGACAAGATTTATGCTGGTCGCCCTCATTCCCAGCCGGTTCTTTCTTTAGATGTCGCCCCTTCCCATGGGTACTTCATCTCTTCTTCTGCGGATGCTCTGATCGTCAAACACCCCATCCCCAGTATAGGGTCTGCTGGTTATATCCCTACCGCTGGCTACAAAGAAGAATCTCCCTTGAAGATTGTCAACACAAAGCATTCAGGCCAACAAGGTCTACGGATCCGATCGGATGGGAAGATATTTGCTACTGCTGGCTGGGACAGCAGGATCCGGGTGTACTCCGGCAAAACCATGAAAGAGCTGGCTGTGCTGAAGTGGCATAAAGATGGTTGTTATTCTGTAGCGTTCGGGGAAACTGAAAGCATATCTTCGTTAGTGCCTTCATCGGCTGAGTCTGCAAAACAAGAACCCGGACATGCAGACCAGGGCGCAGCAGGAGAGATGGCCGTCGACGGACGCGACTACTCTCTTGCAACAGTGCAGCAACAACGGAATCAAAAAGTACAACAAACTCATTGGCTAGCGGCTGGGTCCAAGGACGGGAAGATTTCATTATGGGATATCTACTGAGATAAATGCTAATGCTACAAAACAACCATGCGACCATGCTTTTTTGAAGGAGTCCACAGAGCAAAGATCAAGCCAAGTTGAACTCGTTGGCTCCAGACATATGCTCCCTCATCTTGGCTCTCATCTTGCGAGCAGCCTCGTCCGTAACATTTGTGGATGATGGAGCATCCTCAGCCTTTCTCTTATTGCCTGCAACACCGTTTCGCGCTGCCTTGAAGTCCTTCTTGGTGTCTTCTTGTCCAGGCCGCAGACCAGGGACGTTGATTTTGCCTGGTCGGTCACGCAGAGCGAAGCTCTTCGCAAGATGACCCAAGTGGAGTTCCTTAATGTTGAACATGCTCCGTTCAGCTGAGGTGTGGGTTGCGTAGGCTCGGACATGAGACTGGAACGCCCGTCGAGCCATTTCCAAATAGTCTGGGTTATCAAGTGCCCAACGCTCCACGTCTATCTGCCAATCGGTTGTCTTTTCCTCCCAGTTCTTCTTCTTGTCGTTGCCGCCAAAGCCACGCTTGAGAATCTCGTTTGCATCAGTGCGGGTAAGCGCCTTGCCTCCATCGCGGTAGCCGCGCTTTAGGACTTCGACATAGTTCTCCTCGCAGCCAGGCTGGAGGAAGACGAGGGCACGACCGTCTCGTCCCACACGGGCAGTACGACCAATACGATGAGTATGGTCATCAGAGCTGAAGGCCGGGTCGTATTCGACAACCAAGTCCACGTTGGGCAAATCCAGACCACGCGAAGCCACATCAGTACAAATCATGACACAAGCCTCAGTACTGCGAGAGAAAGAGCCGAGGGTAGCGGTTCGAACATTCTGGGGAAGGGAGCCGTGCAGTCGATGCAAGATGACCGGATTCGTCGGGGTCGAAAAGGCTCTACCAGGAGCAATAGTGCCGTGGGCTGAAAGTTTTTCCTTTTCTTCATCTTTTTCATCTTTTTCGTCTTTCTCATCCTTTCCATCCTTTTCTTCTTCGTCGCTCTTCCTTTGTTGCTCGCGGTCTTGATTCCTCGAGAATAGCTCGAAATGGAAATCGACCACGTCAGCGCAAGACATGAAAACAATCGCCTTCATCACTGATCCCTTCCGCATGAACGTCCTCTTCAAGTAGGCTGTTAATGAGACTAGACGTAGCTTAGCTGGAACAATCGCGTATGATTGCTTGAGCTGGGCGGGGACGCGGAATGACTCTTCCTCCTCCTTATTTGACTTCTCATCATCCTCGTCGGACGGGTCAGCCTTGATGTGTACCGCATCCTTCAAACTGATTTCTCCCAGCTTTTGGACATTCATCTTCAGCGTAGCAGAGCACAGAATTGTCGTCCTACGTGTAGGAACACCGGGAACGCGACTCGGCCGTTGTCTAGCGTCGAGTTTCTTGACAATGCCTTGCAACTCCTCCTCGAAGCCCATGTCCATCAAGCGATCACCCTCGTCAAGCACGAGCCACCGCACATTGCTGACCTCCAACGCTTCCGTATTGTCGAGATGGTCTACCAATCGACCGGGTGTTGCGACAAGAATGTTTAATCCTTTTCTCAACCGTGCCTTCTCTGACTTTTTCTTCTCTCCACCAATCACAGTTCCGCACACAATCCAGTTCGCGCAACGCAAGATGTTCTCCAACACGACGGAGATCTGCTTGCACAGTTCACGGGTAGGTGCCAAAATAATAGCGAACAATCCACTGTCTCGGTGGACTTGGGTATCGGTATGCTCGTTCTTCGCTTTTGAAAGATCCATAATCCGCTGCACCAGCGGCAGAAGATAAGCCAGAGTCTTTCCGGAACCAGTTTCGGCCTGGATGAAAGCATCGCTTTCCTCCTTAAGCAATTGTGTAATTGAGCTTGTCTGGATAGCCGTCGGCGCCTTGAGCTCGAGCTTCGTCAGCAGATGCGCCGCAAGATTAGGAGACAGGCCTAGATTCGTAAAAGTATCCAGCCCGTCGATCAGCGGCGCATTAGTCGGCTTCGCATCTTCTGCATCTCTCTCCTCCTTGGGTTCTTCGGGATTGCGCGCTTCGGGGTTGCTACTAAAGAGCGAGGAAATGAACTGGCGGGGGTCTCGTGGATGTTGCTGTGGTCGTCGATCACCACCAGAGCGCGGGGCGCTAGGGCGATTGAACGAGTCTGTGTCTTCAGTCCTTTGTCTTTTCACGGGCCGTGTACCGAGTTGAATCTGGTTCGGGTTCTTGGATGCCGCATTGCGCGCAGCTGCTTCTCCATCTCCGGGTTCTTTCTCGGATACTCGGTGGGCTGAGCGCTTCTTTGCGGTCAGTCGGTCTCGCCATGTTCCTCCTTTGAACTTCGCTTCAGGCTTGATGACACTGTCACCAATGCTAAAGTTCATAAGCATTCCATCGTCGGCCATTTTGAAAGATGGTGATCCCCGGTGAAAATGGAGGGGAGTTGTGAAAGTTTTTGTTGGACCGGCGATCCAAAAGCTTTCGAGACTTTTTTTCGGCGCCAAGACTTCCAGGCTCTCAGGCAAATTTTCTCCGCCCTAAGGATTTGCCCTACTTTGTTTACATTGAACTGCGAAAAGAAATGGAGAGATATAGTTGAATATTTGACGTCTATCTTGCTTTTTGGGGAATGTTCTTGAGGAATGTATGTAAATGGCTTGCTTGCACACCGTGCTATGCTAAAGTGTTAAATGTTCATTACTGGGTGTTTGATATGGTATCAAGCACGAGGACCGAAAATGAGGTTGTCAATCAGTCGCACAGGGACTTTTCCATCGCCCAATCCACAGTCTTCGCCTGGTTTGGACTCTTCCAGCGGTGCCATCTTGAATGCGGTACTCAGAACGGCGCCCTTGGCTGGGTCGACGACTTCCAGCTCGTCAAGGGTGTCAGGATCGGCGAGAGAAATGTAGTCGACCTCATAAAGTGCTCTCTCGGATGGTGAAAGGGATTGTTGTGCGGAAAGGACAGAATCTGTCACCTTGCGAGCAGCCCCAAGGATATCTGCCCGGCTGTTCTTGCCGCCCAGATATACTTCTTCGGCAGCTTTCAGCGCCTTGTAGATGGTGAGGCCGACAGTTCGTCTCCGGTCGCCCAGGTAGACGTTCCGCGAGCTCAGCGCCAGCCCGTCATGTTCACGCGTAGTTTCGATGATTCGCAGTTCGGTGCCAACATGGAAATCCTCTATCATACGCTTTATTACCACGGTTTGTTGCACATCCTTCTGGCCAAAGTACACACGATCGGGGGTTGTGATGTTGAAGAGCTTCATGCAAACTGTCGCCACGCCCCGGAAGAATACCGGACGCGAGCCGCCCTCCAGTTTAGTGGACAGCGGGGTAATTGTGACAAACGAGCCGTATCCATCAACCTCTGACGAAGGAGGCAGACCAGGGTACATGACCTTCGAGGTCGGTGCGAAGATGGCAGTGATGCGCCCGGCACTTGCACTATTTTCTCCCAATCGCTCGAGCTCCTCATTCAGCTTTTCCAATTTCTCAACATCGGTATCCCAGGTGCGAGGATAGCTGGACAAATCTTCCGTGACTCCAAATTGTGTGGGATTGACGAAGATGCTGACGAAAATATCTGTATTCTCGCGAGCAGCTTGTCGAATTAGGGAGAGATGACCCTCATGGAGTGCACCCATGGTAGGAACAAAGCCTACACTCCGGTCCTTCTGCAACAATTGGCGCCGGAGTCCCCGGATTGAGGGAACATCGCGGAAGACTTGAAAGCTGGATGGTTGGCGAACAGATTGCGAAGCCGCGGTCGCGCCGGGAAAGAGGGATGAAGCCGTCGCTGGGATAAAGTGAGCTTATCTGGAGCTAGAATTTCCACAAAAGAGACATACTCGAAAACGACCTCGCTCCATTGACCAAGCGAGACATGCTTGCCTAATATATGATGAATAATCTCAATACAAGATGCACGTCAACGTCAACGTCTGAGAAACGTGGTATGAGAGCTCCGGGCTCCTCTCAGTCAGGATCACGTGACCCTGCCTCGGCCCATTTCTGGGGAAACCCGAAAAACATCCGGGGGGCGATCTACCGTTTGGTTGGCGCTTGAGAGCTTGGGAGGGGGGGAGTTCAAGCTATGATTCGGTCCCGCACCTCTTCGCTTTTGAGCTTCCCATCTGATTTCTCTTCTCCTTTTCTTCCATGGACCTAGCCTTGTTTTCGTGAGCTGACCTGAAGTATAACCAATTCTCGCCCTGCCCCCTTCTAAAATGCCGTCTCGCAAGTCGGCTATTGCCGATGACCACTCGGCACCAGATCTGGAAATCGTCAGCTCAAAGTTGACAATCCACCCGTCAGGTTTCACTGGAGGTCCAGAAACCCAAGATGAACAAATCACCGAACGCAACCTTGTCCGCCATATGGCGCGATTTCGCGAGAACCCCTTCGACTTTCTCCGCGAAGTGAGCCTGTACATGTCCGGCACGGGCTGGCGTGCATATGACGAACCTATCGGCCAACCGATCTTCTATTCAGGCTTCTCCGAAAGGATGAAGACCTCCATATTGAGCAGCCTGCTCCTGCAAAACAAAATCACTGAATTGGCGAATGGTCGACTCGTGGTCGAAGAGAAGGAAGGATTGCTGGCAATCAATGAAGGTATAACACTGGACGACAAACGAGCCCGTCGCCGGACGGAGATTGAAGATAATCTTCGGGAAGTTGTGGATACAATGATGGAAAACATGATTTGCAAGATGGAAAGCAAAACATTTATTCGGAGTGCTTATTATATGTGCACGCAGCTCTTGACTCGCGCGTACCATCAAGGTAAATTTCGTCTGTTATACTTCTATCACGAGTCAATGCTAAACGAGATTCACCTTAGGCATCCACGTATCTAGCGAAGAAGTCTTACGTTTAAGATCTGTAGCCGAAACTGCTGCCAAGAAGAAGCAGTCGATTGTTTTCCTGCCTTGTCACAAGTCCCATGTGGATTATGTCTCCCTGCAACTTATCTGTTACCGTCTCGGCATTTCTTTGCCAGTCATTGTCGCGGGTGATAATCTCAATATCCCGTTGCTGGGCGCTTTCTTACAACATGCAGGTCGGTTGCGAGACAATATCCTGTTACCTTTTAGCTATTACTAACCTTGTGTAGGCGCTATGTGGATTCGACGCAGCTTTGGAAATGATCCCTTGTACAATACTGTCGTGCAAGCTTATATCGACACCCTCCTTCAACAAGGCTTCAACTTCCAATGCTTCATCGAAGGCGGTCGCTCCAGAACTGGAAAACTGCTTTCACCTAAGTTTGGAATCTTGAGTTTCATTACGGACAGTATACTATCAGGTCGGGTTGAAGACCTCATCATCTGTCCCGTTAGCACTCAATACGACAAGGTCATTGAGACTGAGTATGACACCCCGCTGGCACTCCAACCCTTTTGATGAACATTGACATTAACCCATTCCCTAGGTCATACATCAGCGAGCTCCTTGGTCAACCGAAAGCAAAGGAGAACTTGGCTGATTTCATTTCTTCATCCTCGGTTTTGTCCCTGAAGCTAGGCCGAGTGGATGTTCGTTTCCACGAGCCATGGAGTCTTCGAGACTTTATTGGCCAGCAGCTCACGCGACTAGATCGCCCCAGCACCGACATCAATAACAAACTTAGTTATACTGATCGAGGCCGCATTCTAAGAACATTCGGTTATCGGGTTCTGTCCGATATCAACGACGTGTCTGTGATGATGCCAACTGCCCTTGTGGGAACCGTGCTCTTGACTTTACGCGGCCGGGGAGTTGGAAAGGCTGAATTGGTACGCCGATTGGACTGGCTCTGCGACCGGGTGCGAGCCAAAGGTGGCAGGGTCGCGCATTTCTATCGCTCGCCAACGGAGACGGTTGTCGACCGTGCGCTAGAAGTCCTAGGACCCAAACTTGTTGGTGTGATTTCAGGTCTAGTCGAGCCAACATACTATGCGGTGGATCGTTTCCAACTTTCCTTCTACCGGAACATGCTCATTCACCTTTTCATCACTGAAGCGCTAGTGTCTGTAGCTATGTACACAAAGATCAAGCAAGGTGGCGGACCCGCCAATCAAAGAATCACCTATGGGGATTTGAAGAAACAGGTCTCATTCCTATCTCAGATTTTCCGCGGTGAATTCATTTTCCCGCCTGAGGGCTTGGCTCACAACTTGGATAAAACTTTGCGTGGGCTGGAGAAGGATGATGTGATCAAAATCACCCGTGACGAGTCCGGGACACCAGTTTACGTTGAATTGAGCGAGTCTGAGCGACTATGTGGTCGCGAGAACTATGACTTCTACTGCTTCCTAATCTGGCCTTTCATCGAGGCGTCTTGGCTTGGCTCAGTGTCCCTTCTTGGGCTGACACCGCCTCTCGATGGACCGAAGGAGGTTTGGATCGACTCTAAGAAAGCACAGGATAGTGCTCAGATTGTGAGTTTTTCTTCCCCCGGCCCATACCGACCATTTCATTAATATTCACATTCGCAGCTCGGTAAAACGTTATACCACCAAGGTGACCTCTCCTACTTCGAGGCCGTCAACAAAGAGACCCTCAAGAATTCTTATCAACGATTTGAAGAAGAGGGGATTATCCTAGTTGCGAAGAACAAAGGATCGCGTGCCGGTCCGTCTCTCAGGCTGGCTCCTGAATGGGAACCTCGGCGTGATGAGAATACTGGGAAGGTTATGGCCGGTGGCCGACTATGGGACTTTGTTGAATTGATCGCACAGTCCCGTCGCGAGGGGTGAGTCCATTCTAATCACACCATCTCCGCCAATATACGACTAACCTTTCACAGCAAAAACCGACGGGATGGTGCAACTGTTTCCTCGCGCGTTCTTACCATGTCTGATATTGTCGGGCGCAAGCTGTTCCAAAATGCCGCGGCTCCGGTGCCTGCCGATGTATCGTCCCGGAAAATGCGCCGGAATGCAATTGGAACTGAGGCAAAGCTCTAGTCATTCCCTTTTGATACCCATTTGCGTACATTGTACAGGCTGCTTTTACATCTACCTCATCTTGCATAGTGTCAGATTTATAGTTTTAATACACATACTTTCGCAAACATATCCTAGGTGTATGAGATTTATGAGATGGGGATATCATACCGATCAGACTCATCCAACCAGAGCCCTCAAGCGGAATTCGTTAACTATATATATCAGCACTTCTTCCGATTATTCTATCCCTTCTTTTCCTTTTAATCCTGTATTCCTTTACACGCACATATATATATATTTGATCCCATTTTCTTCTTTGTCATTCTTTCTTCTTTCACGTACCATTGGTTTTAATGATGAAGTTAATATTGTACAGCTTCGCTACTAGATATAGAAAACCCTGTTCCTCGTACACAAGTGTCATGCGGTCCTATTATTATGGGATCTATAATACTGGCTAAAGGAGGACTCCTGGTACAAAAGTGCGGTCGTCCCTATATTCTAGAATTCTTTACATGTCCCAATCGTACATAATATATTCGTTGAACTCCCTTGATACCAACAATTTATGACAGTGTTAAAGATTTTGCTCAGGTCACAATATGGTCAACTTGAGAATACGACGAGAAAGCGCTCCATTGGGTGCCATAAAGACAGACAAGACATGTATCGATACCAAGGATAACATTTGATAACTACATGGTTTTCTATTTATACACTCAAAGTAGGCCACTCTCCGCGCCAAATCTACCCTCACATAGCGTTGTGGTGTTGTTTAATCACAAAAGAACTAGGTAACAGCCATATTACTTAGAACTTTGGATGGGCCAACGCAACCAGCTTCAGATCCATCATGTGAGCAAAGACTGTAGATAGAATCCAAAGGTGTGGAGGGTTCAAATCCGTGTTTTGCCTAGATGGCAACAACGTCAACCCAGAAGCGAGTATCGTCCGTCTTGTAGGACTCGTTGTTGTCGATCTGCTTCTGAATCCACTGGACAGCCGACTTGTAGTCTGCGAAGGGGTCAGCGTCGCTATCACCATTGTAGCCATATCTTTGAAAACTTACTCTGGATGTCCTGGGTGTAAGGGTTGTTCAGACCGCTAGCACCGTTGCGGTGGCCAGCAAACCACTTGTCGTAGCCGTAGTAGTTCTGGCAGTCCCAGCGGGAGGCGACGTCGGCATAGACATTGGAGCTTTCGGAAGGTAAGTTGTCATTCGAATCATCATATCATCTAGGGATGCCTTACTTGAGAATCGCTCCATCATTCCACTGCGACTCGGACTTTCCAACAAAGCCGTAGCGGGGGGCACAGACGCGGAGCAGACCCCAGTTCTGCTTGAACAGACCAAAGTTTGCTGCGTCGTAGGTCTTGGCGTCACCATAGGGATAGTGGCCGGTGTTCATATCCTCACTGTGATTGACTGTCAATATTATACAGTGGTATGCTATGGTTGGAATCTTACATCTCGAGCATGGCAATGGCGATATCGAGAGTGTTTCCACCAGCCTCGAGGATCGCCTTCTTGTGCCACCCGAGGCCAGAGACGGTGTAGTGACCACGATCATCACGCTTGGCGAGCGCATCGTCGGGGATTGGGGTGGCCAGCACCGTAGCCGCGAAGAGAGCAGCAACACACGAAAGGGAGAACTTCATCTTGAACCGGAAGATGGTAATGTAAATGAGAGAAGTAAAGAATGTGAGAAGTAAAGGATGAGATAATTAAAGAATGAGACTGATCGCTTGAATGAAGTAGCCAAAAGCGAGGCTAAGTCGGGAGGCTTTATACTCGCAAAGCTCGATATACTTTGTTGAACCTGAGTATATCTTCAAGCTCCAAAACTGAGACTTTTTTTTGATTACCCAAATTACCCAATTTCCACATTGTTGATGCTCGTCTCTTCAACATTGATGCCGCCCAATGCCGCCCAACTTGGCCTTGATTCTTCAGCAATCAGACCATTTCCCTCCTTATCCGTGGCCAAATCGAGATTGTTTAACATTGTGGCTTTCTTGACTAGCGTGATTACTCTATAAGTACTCTCCATACTCTTAACATATGAGTGTCTACTTGAGACAATACCGTACATCCGACCAGCCCGAATAAATTATCGATGAATGTTGTCTGATTCTGGAATTGAATTCGAACAGTCGGTGGGGTCTCTCGCACCAAAGTTGGGTGTTTGACCGTTTGACCTTCACGAGGATGTCTCAAACCCTAATTATATCCACTCTACGGAGTACGGAGTACAAGGTACAACATATACAATCTCAAGAGGCTGAAATCAATATTGTTCTCTACGTTGTACAATATTATGTATAAAGGATATTCTTTCAAAAAATAACATCTTCAGAAAGATGCACCCCACATTCCGCAACGCCATAAACGGTAATCCGGGGGATTTCTCGCCGTACGGAGGGTCCGCATTTGCGCCTTTCCATGCGTTGACGGGGGTCTTGGGAGTCAAGAATTCAGTTAACGGCCTTTTTTTTAAAAAAAAAAGCTGACCTTTGAGGTTTAGATCTGTGATTTTCAGGTTCGAGACTCCGTTTAAGCTTTGTGTTCAATTCGATTTATGCCCCTTTAGACGGAAATTACCCGATTCGGCACGGGTTGTGTTGAGAATCTTAGGAGGTCCGCCTTGATCGACCTGAGTAGGGTTAAAGTGGGGTTGACTCTTTAATTAATTTCCTTCAAGGACTAACACTAACTAGTTAGCACTGATTCATGTACGGAGTACAGTGGGGCGCGATTGATAAAACAATTGTCAGCGGATAAGGTGGAAAATTCCGATAATCCCGGGCATAACTGTCGATCTGTACTCTGTCTGTTGTGTGTCTCGATACTCCGTATTCTTTTCGACAAGTTGTCACCAAGATTCTGAAAAATTATTGAACTAGGGTTTCAAGGGGTCCTTGTGAAGCCTTGGAATTATAGAGATCAACAATAGGATAGTCTCCGTCCAGATGGAGGTATAAAGTAGCTCGCAATGCCTTCAATTCCAGTCATATCCAGATCAACAACATTCTCTACAACCTTCTCACTCTTCGTCGTTCTTTTGTAATACAGAATGCGTTCCGTCTCTTCCCTCGTTATTCTCTCCGCGGTAGGAGCAGCTTCCGCGCAGCTTAGCTCGGCTTCGTCTAGCTCGGCTTCGTCTGGCTTGGCTTTAACTAGCTCGGCCGCAGTAACAACTTTCTCGACTGCTATTTCTGCAATCGGACGGCCTACACCTACCGTGTCTCCAGCTTCGTCTGCAGTTTCGTCCACTCCTCTGGGCACTGTTCACGCCACTAGCCGCAGCTCTTTTGCCAAGGTGGATGGTCGTAAGTTCAACATTGATGGCGAGACCAAGTACTTCGCTGGAACGAACTCGTACTGGCTGCCATTCCTGACCAACGATGCGGATGTCGACTCCGTCTTCAAAAACCTGAAGGAGTCCGGTCTCAAGATTCTTCGAGTTTGGGGTTTCAACGATGTGAACACTGTCCCGGCGGCTGGTACTGTCTACTTCCAGCTCCATGACAAGGCCACCGGTACTACTACCATCAACACTGGTGCTGATGGTCTGAAGCGTCTTGATTACGTTGTCTCCGCTGCCGAGAAGTACGGCATCAAGCTTATCATTCCCTTTGTGAATTCCTGGAATGATTATGGTGGCATGAATGCCTACGTCAATGCCTACGGTGGCAGCAAGACGGAATGGTACACCGATGCGAAGATCCAGAGCGTGTACCAGGCGTACATCAAGGCCGTTGTCTCTCGCTACAAGACTTCCTCTGCCGTCTTTGCGTGGGAGTTGGCTAATGAGCCTCGCTGCTCGGGCTGCGACACCGACATCATCGCCAACTGGGTAGCCAAGACTTCTTCCTACATCAAGTCCCTTGATTCTAACCACATGGTTACTACCGGTGAAGGTTTGTATTCCCGATATACGCAAAACCGTTGATATATTCTAACTAGTAATATAGAGGGCATGGGCCTAACTGTCGGATCGGATGGTTCTTACCCTTACGGTACCTCCGAAGGCAACGACTTCGCCAAGAACCTTGCGGCTCCTGATATTGACTTTGGAGTGTACCACCTCTACGTGGCCGACTGTAAGAATAACCTCCTAGAATTCTAAACACACAGCATGCTAACCCATCCTAGGGGGTATCACCGATAACTCCTGGGGCAACGAGTGGATCGAGGCCCATGCCAAGATCTGCGACGCCGCTGGAAAGCCTTGCCTGTTCGAGGAATATGGTATCAAGAACGACCACTGCTCAGCCTCGCTGAAGTGGCAGAAGACCGCCCTGGCTACCAACGCTGGTGATCTCTTCTGGCAGTATGGCGAGCAGCTGTCCTCCGGTGCCTCTCCCAATGACGACTACACCGTCTACTATGGCACCGACGACTGGAAGTGCGCTGTTGCTGACCATGTCAGCCAGATCTAAGAGGTGAGATGTCTGGATACTGTGCTGGGGGATCGATCTGCGCGGGTATCAGTTGGATTCTTCAATCTCTGGTTTTGTTCATTGCCAAATAGCTCCATTCAACTCATCTAGGGGATGCATGTCGCTGGCGATGCATTGCTCCCCTTTGTGCTATAGCTTACCAGAATTGAATGCATAAAATGTGTCGAAAACCGGTGAAAAGTAAATTATGATAGGGTTACAGATAGATATAAGGCTGGTGTTACCCTCTACTTGGTTTATAGTAAGCCCTATATAGAAGACCAGAGGTTTCAATCCCTTAAATGAAATTCTAGAAGAAGTCGTCTAGAATATATAAGTATATATATATAGGAGATATAACTAGTCCTATAGGGAATCATTAGGATGCTTCTGTTCCCCTACAAAGTTGCGTGAGAGTATGGTTGCTACGAAGGCGAAAGGATCACAAGGACTGAGATGGAAATGTTGTTATCGTAATAGCATCGTCCTGATTCTAGCCCTATAGACTAACAGATGCTAAATTTACCTGATTTCCTTTGTAACTCATGATGTATTTGAAGCTATTTGGTTCATGGTTTAAATATGATGCATGATGTGCGATATATATATTGGAGTGATGCAGGTACAAAGTGGTCTTATTCTCTCTCTAACTCACTAACATTGTTGCTGTTTACATACAATCTTCAAACAAAGCTATAAATACTCAAATATAAAGACAACATAAGAATAATCAAATCGAAATCCGCTGAAACGTTCCCAATAAAATCTCACAACAGATGGGCGGTAAAACAAATGATGAAAGTACAAAGGAACAACATAAGAAAAAACAAATGAAAAATGGCTCAGGCGCTATAGAAACAACACATCGAAGTCACCAAAACCAAAATCACATCCTCATAAACTGACCCTTCGTACCTGGACTCGTAGGAGCCGACCGAACAGTCATAACCTTCGGAGAGGAAACATCAATCGGTGCCAACTTCTCGATACCCCTAGTGCCCAAGGGCGTCTTAGGAGGCGAATCAGTGACCAGCGAATCATTAGACTTCTTAGCAAACTCCTGAAGCCGACCCATAATGACCGGTGAATCGGAGTACAGCACAACACCCTGCGAGTAAACACACGGAGAAGCTTTCTCTTCATCGCTAGCAAAGTCCTCGTGAGCAGCCTCGCGCGTAATACGCGGGAAGGTGCGCAGCACGACATGGCGAGTAGGCTCGTTTGATGGAGTGTGTTTCTGATCCTTGTTGGCGGCATACTCCAGCCAGCCCTCATTCGAGACGCTCTCTGCATCCGGGGCGGGGAAATTGGCGAGGACGAGCTCGCGTTCAACGCGTGCGTGTCTCCATGTCTCAGCAGCGAGCTTGACGATCTTTCGGACGCCGATTAGGAGGGAGTCGAGGTGCTTGGGATCGGCGAAGTGCTTGATGTGGTCGATGATTTCGTCGACGATGACTGCTGCGGCTACGTTGATTGATTGCTTTGCGTCTGAGGTCGTGTAGGCTGCTTTCAGCGTCTGCTGGCGCCAGAATGCCTCGCGCCGGACGGACTTGCGTCGGATATCCATGGATAGCATCTGGAAGAAGGTGTCGGCTTTGTCGTATCGTCGGCCCAGGGTGAAGAGGAAGGGTTGGAAGACTCGGAAGGTTAGGGTTTTTGAGATGATGTGTTGGATATAGGCACATCGGAGTTCGCGTGAGGCTGGGGTATTGTCAAGGAAAGGTGGAAGTTCGGATGGAATCTTGGAAAGAATGTCTTTGGGGGGATCGATGGGGAGATATCCGAAATGCTCTTTGGATAGATTGTGGATGAGCTGTGAGAGCTCTGTGAAGCAGTCCAAGCTAAAGATGAAAGTGTTTATTAGATCGTGTCCATTTATCGTTATCAACATGAGTCTATAAGAGAATGTATGTCCGCTGTACGCTGATGCAGTTCAAACAAAGGAAATATCGAGAATGAATGACTTGTCTTTAGGAGAAAGACGAAAACCAAAAGAAGAAGAAGAAGAAGAAGAAGAAAAAGACAAAATAGCAAATCCATAGGGCATCAAAGGCTCACTTACAAGAATTGATCGCCCTTGGTGTTTCTGAGGTCTGTGGCCTCTCCCAGGCTGGACAGTGTCTTTTTCAGCCTGTCGCAATCCGAGCCCAGGTTATCGATAGTCATTCGCATGCCCTCCACCGCACGCTGAAGATGCTGCTCCTTGACAATATTGTCTCCTTCCAGCCTCTCCTTCTCTCGCTCAGCACTGGAAAGTTCGCTATTTTTCTCGGAGAGTTGGTGCTCCAAGGCAGCGCGCTCCGCGGTCCAAAGCTGCTCTTTCTCATTGAAATGAGCTTCCAGGGCTGAGATCTTCTCGTCCAATTCTTTGGCAGCAGCAGCGAGTTGTTCGTCGTGAGATTGTCGTAAGGAGTCCAATTCACCAGCATGGCCTTGTCGAAGTTCTTCCGACTCTTGGGCGTTCTTCTGGTGGGTTTCTTCCAGCTCTGTCAGCTTGGCTGCCAATTCCTCACGTGTCGATGTGAGTTCGGTGAGTCGGGCTTGCAACTCGGTCTCCTTGGATTCCAAAGCAGCGATCTGGGATGTCACTTCTGTCTTGGTGGCCTCCAGCTCGGTGCGCTGGGTTTCGAAGGATTCCTGCAATTGGGTCTTCTCCTTCTCCCATTCGCCTTGGCTGGCTTCGTGTGCACTGCGGAGTTCGCGCTCACGAGTCTCCAGATTCTCGGCTGCCGATTTCTCATCCTCGGCCTTGATCTCCTCAAACAATTCAGTGAGCTCCTCCTTCTGTGCCACAAGAGCCTTTTCCTGTTCCTCCTTCTGAGCCTCTAACTCTTTCTCGTGGGCTTCCTTTGACTCCTTGATGCTCTCGTTGAGCTGGTTGATTTGTGCCTCGAGTTCGACCTTTGTTTCAGAAAGCTCCTCGTTGGACTTCTGGTGGACAGCTAGGCCATCTTCAAGGTCCTTCTGCTTCTCTTGCAGATCTCCGAGTTCGAGACGCAGTTCACTGATGGTATGCTTCAACTTGGCGTCTTCTTCAGCGCTTTCATTGGCGGTCTTCTTCATTTGAGCTTGCAGAGCTTCAATGTAGTAGTCCTTGTGCATCAGAGCTTGGTCGTGCTGGCTTCCAATGTGCTTCATCTCAGCCTCCCGGTTTGAGAGCTTGCTGTGGGTGTTGCGGAACCCATGAAGAAGACGGTTGATGTCTGGAATGGCTGACTGGATGCGCTGAAGAAGCTCAATGTGCTCACCGTCGTTTTCTGGGGGAGACCCACTCTCAGGGGGATGGCCATTGCCCATGGACAGGTTTTGAAGGGCCTGGTATGATGCTGCATATGATGGATCTGGGATGCTGTAGCCCCGGTTCATATAATGGGCCTCCGATTGATGATGAGGAGAGTAATGCCCGTAAGGAGGTACCATTCCGGCAGAGCTCATGACAGGAGATTGGAGAGCATACGGTCCATGTCCATTTTGGGCCATGGAAGGCGCTTCTGAAGGAGCCATCGGTGCAGCTGGTGGATTTTGAGGTGGGGGAGTTGCAGTTGGTGATATAGTTGGAGACATTTGAGGGTAGTGGGAACGTGCAAGAGGGCTGCTGACTTTGGGTACCGGTGACGCAGTGTGAGCTACTGGTGATGCGTAAGGCACCGGTGAGGCGTAAGGTACCGGAGAGCCAGCGTAAGGTGTAGATGAAGTGTAAGGCACCTGGGAACTAGCGTACGGCACCGGGGCGTGGAGCGCAGGTGATGCGTAGGGTACCGGAGAGGAGTAGGCGTTTGGTGAAGCGTAAGGCACCGGGGAGGCAGCGTACGGCACTGGCGAGGCGTATGGGTTTGGTGAAGCGTATGGGTTTGGCGAAGCGTAGGCGCTTGGCGACGCGTAAGGTGCTGGTACCGAGTAGGGGACGGGTGAGGCGTAAGGTGAATACGCTGATTGTCCAGCGTAATAAAGTTGGTTGTCCTGGGAAGGACTTGACATGTACCGTGCTTCAGTCAAGGATGGTGAAGGCAAGGGCACACAAGCAGCCACAGGGGAGAATGGATCAGCCGGTGGTGATGAGACTACAGTCTTCTCTTCAGAGGGTTCGACTTGATTGGGTTGATCTTGCTTGTTATGGTCATCCAATGGTTCCTTTGCTTCAGAGTCCTCGATGGGAGGCTGAACCAAACTTGCTTCTTCCACGGGCGGCTCTTTAATCTCAGTGTCCTCGATGGGAGACTGAACCAAACTTGCTTCTTCCACGGGCGGCTCTTTAATCTCAGTGTCCTCGATGGGAGGCTGAGTCGAGCTTGCTTCTTCCACGGGCGGCCCTTTGACTTCAGGGTCCTCGGTTGGAGGCTGAGTCGAGCTTGGCTCGTCCAAGGGTAGTGCGTCCAAGGGCAGTGCTTCGTCAACAGGCTTGTCAACTACAGGTGATGATTGATCCACGACAGGGTCGGGGATGTCTTGGGGTGTAGTGTTGTCGCCAAAAACCTCGTATGATGATACGGGGGCGTCGAGTACAGGTGATTTTGGATCCGCGACAGGGTCGGGGACGGCTTGGGGTGTAGTGTTGTCGTCAGGTAGCTCGGATGCCGATACAGGATTGTCGAGTACAGGTGTTTCTTGTTCTGTGACAGGGTTGGAGCTGTCTTGAGGTGTAGCCTCGTCGTCAAATACCTCGTATGCTGATACGGGGTTGTCAAGTACAGGTGGTTCTTGTTCTGCGACAGGGTTGGAACTGTCTTGAGGTGTAGCGTCGTCGTCGAATACCTCGTACGCTGATACAGGAAGTGGTGTCTTTACTTCGACATCTGTATTGTCAACAGCAGGTTGGTCTTTTACTTGCTCTGGTTCCTGCGCCGTGAGTTCAGGGCTGCCAGGAGCAGGAGTTGTCGTAGTTGTCTGAGTCTCTGTGACCTCTGGGCTCTTCCCCTTCTTAACCTTCTTGGTGGATGCCTTGCCATTCTTGTCTTTGGCCTTAGTCTTCTTGCTGCCCGCGGCCATTGCGGTAGAGTGATGCGTGCCCAAGACTTCTTGCCTCTGAGAGACGTGTTACCAATAGGATCAATGTACTAAATGGAGCATGAGTGATAGTTCCGATCATATGGGGATGACTGCACTGTACATTTGCAACCAGCCCTGTGGCGATACCTCAAGATATAGCCCAAAAGTTGACTATAGTTGACAAGTATTAAGACTTTGAAATAGTTAGGAAGCGTAAGCCGAAGTGACTTTGATCGGGCAGAGACCTGAAACCTCTCTCTTTGACTGGGAGAGTGGGCACGAATGAAGATCCACGAAAACAATGTAGATATTTTTGGGATAAGACCAAATGACTTAGGAAATTAAAAAAGGAAAGAAAAAGCTGAACCCGAAAGAATTTCAAAAAATATCTCTCAAAAATTAGTATCCCAACGTTGTCTGGGCACAATAGCGGACCGACCCTTAGCGTGTTGATACCCATCCACACCCCCCAATGTGCGAGAGGGCCATCAATTAGACGCGAGAACCAGAAATTATCGAATGATTGAGGGCACAAAGAAGATCCGAATCCACCCATATTCCATTCTGAACCGAAGCGAGACCAGTTGGGAGACGCCATGACATTGGGCATCAAACTGTGGGTTCGGGCGATTCAAGGCATTAGTGGGGAAACTTGACTGACATGTTCAATTGAGAACCAGGCACTAATATGTGGGAATTAAAACGAGGCGATATATCAAAAGGACGTATCTCACCCAATTAGGGTCGTTAGCCTTGACAAATAGTGAGGCTGGTATCGGACAACACATATATTACTAGATGAGGTTTCTAACATGTCAGTATATTGGACATAATATGATTGTCTACTGTGTATGCCAAGTAGATCGGGCTGCACTTTAATTTTGGAATTTTATTTTTATCTGTACATTGTACATTGTACATTGTGCAGGGTAGTACGGAATACTACAGTCGCTATCAATTAGGAGTCTTGCAGTGTGATACTAAATATTTGCGTGGGTTAACCCTACACTTGACCCTCGAATCTCCAAAAGATATATGAGAACGAAAATATCGCGTCTATTCTAGTTCCAAGAAAAAAAACAATTCTATCCAACTATCATTCTATATAATATATAATAATAGATTACATGTAGTAACTAACTAATAGCTCGAGATGTTGTCTAACGCGCTCTACCAGAATAGAAGATTACCCTAAACCCAATACGGACATCACGTGTCATCGACTTTCGCTTTCCATCTCGCCCTATCATCGCTCCCCAAAGGGTCATCGATCATCACCAATTGCTTCCCTCCACACAATGTTCGCTGCCAGACGATCTGCTCTTTCGACGCGGCAACTGCTGCGCACCCAGCGCCGCTGGGGCTCTCACGCCGCCCACGAGCCCGTGAACGAAAGCTTCGGCGTAAGCTCCTCTTCCCCCGCCGACCGCGACCAGACCCGAGTCTGGAAGCAGGGCAAGAAATGTCTCAATGGCCCACGAACCACCTGGCTAACCATTTCATGTCCACTTAACAGCGCAGCTTCTACGTCACCTGTGGCTCCGCCGCCTCCGCCTTCATCCTCTACCACGTTAGCAAGTCAAACGAGGAATCCGGCTCGCCCTCTTGGATCTCCAGCCTCATCGAGAAGTGGACTCCTTCCCAGGAGGTCTTCGAGCAACGCAACGCTATCCACACCGCTATCATGGAGAAGGTTGCTTCTGACCGCCACTTGCTCGGCAGTCAGGGCCCAGCCGAGGGTTTTAGCCTCAGACAGCCCGAGTATGTCATCTGGTTGCTCCGGAAATGCTTTTCTTTCTTGTTATGCTAATTGTAATTTTTTTTCCTTTTGTCTAGTATGATGAACTCCGGCTCCCCATACAACGTTTCGCCCGGTTCGCAGGCCGACCTGAGCCATGTCGTGGCTCACTACCAGCGCAAGAACCAGGAGGCTGAGGCGGATCGGGTTGCGCGGATGAAGGACGGTAAGGTTGTGTCGCTCTACGAGTAAATGGGGTTATCGTTTTTTCTTTGGTCGACTAGACATGTGTGGAGGAAAAATCATGTACATATACGTTGGGACTTGACGTTCAATCCAGCACCTGATAATTGGGTTTTCTTTTGTTTTTGAACCTAACTCCTAGATCCTCGCTGAATACTCGTTGAATGTTGAGATTGGATATTCATTTTATTATCGAATTCACTCTAGGGCCCACTTGACGGCACAACCTCCAAAACTACTCTGCCCACACCCTCAGATTGAACGTTCAGTTTCTGCTGCACGTCCAGCTCATTGGCACAGACATTGCCCAGCACAGCAAGGAATTCATCAACACCACCACCAACTCCGAAATAAACCTTCTTCGCCGCGACGAGAGCCCGACTTTTCGCCGACACGGTGTTCGACCGGCGCAGTAACGCCAGAAGTGTCTCGGAAAACGCCGCCAGCGATGCGGGCGAGTAAATGGTCTCACTAGCAAGAACCAGAGTCTTGCGAGCGCTATCTCCGGACGAAAAGACCAGATCCACAAACTCGGGCGACCAAGCGCCTGAAACGAAATCAACCGAGATCCCACGCTGAGCAAGATCATCTTTGAATTCTTGAACCAGCTCAGGCGTGATATCCAACTCCTCGTCCTGGTCTGGCGCAGTTGAGGAGGCTGAGACAGCCGTTTGGGAGCGGCTATTGTGCCATGTCAGAAGGAGATTCGGGAGCGTGACAAGACGGAGCACGTCCGAGTTGTAGTCTGCAAAAGTGAAGAGTGTCTTTCTTTGGCTCTGGCCGGGCTCGGCTTGGCTGAGAAGACGGGCGAATAGCGTCAATGATGGGACTGCTGTGCCTGCGCCAAGCTATTCATTCATATTAGCACTCGCTCCAGTTAGATGTTGGGAAAATCTCCCACAAGACGGATGATTACGAACCTCAATTATATGAATGTCCGCCGGGCTATCGGAGGATTCATTAAGAACGTCCTCGTTGAGGGAGAGTTTGGCTAGATCCAAGGCACATTCCCAGGTTTTGAAGCCGCCTTCATAGAAATTGGGCGTGATGTCGCCCTTTTCAATGCCGGCAATAAGTTCTTCATTATCGTGACCTGCGCTATCTTCAGCCATGAGCTGGGTGCGAATGTCAAAGATCTCTCGACGAGCGACGGCCAAAGGCGTATCGCTGATTGCGAGCTTATTGTAGAAGATTTGAGAGGGAAGATTTGAGAGCTGTCATGTTGGTTAGTTTGGGGCTCTCTTGAACAAGTATCATGCATTCCAAAGTAATGAATTCATGCTTCCATGCTCTTGTCGATGATAGAGGGCAGTATCTCGTATGCCCGAATTGGGATTTAGAATATACTTGCCAGCTCCAAACATTCATAACAGAAGCAATAGCGTAATACGCATAATTGAAAATGAATTATCTTGCTTGATCACTTACCCATTCATTCATATCATGTTTAACCGCTTTCACAAGCTCAGGAAGAGAATTGCCCACGACTTGCTGGGAGGGCGCATCGGAGAAATCATTATTGATCTCCGAGTCATCAATGTCGATATCATCCCCCGAGAATCCGAAGCTGAAGGCCATTTTCAATTGGATAAGATGACTGTCTCCTCTTCCAAGACACCTAATACTGTGTAGGTGGGTTGCCTGAAGTGGCCCCGATGTTGTAGATGATGAGAATTTCTGGGACTCGCAGGTTGCTGACAATTTGTGCTAGTCTGACAAAAACAGTATATTCAAATGCAAGGGCCAGCTGATTAAACAGTAATTCGGTTCCAAGGCTTTGTCTTCAGAGACGCTGTGATCTGATCTCCATACAAAAAATTGCAGTGGGTAGAGTAATGACTAAGCGGGTATATGCCTCAGGCAGAACAGGCAGAATATAACTATACAACTTCGGAGATGATTAATTGAAGCACTATTTTGAAAGTCTTAGGGTCGGGCAGTAATAATGGTAAATATATGATTTGGTGATTCTATAGTTCGTAATGTCATATCCAAGTGATTAGAAACTAACGCTGTCTATTTTAATATTTAAATGCAAACAGAAGACATGAGCTCTAAAGAAGGAGCTGTGTTTAAGCCTTCTGGGCCACAGCAGCCAGGCTGAGAGCCTGCATCACATCAGCGTGGAGGTCCACGGAGTCCTCAATGCCACAGCTCATGCGCACAAGGTCATCGAAGACACCGGCGGCCTCGCGCTGTTCCTTGGGGATGCCAGCGTGGGTCATGCTGGAGGGCACCTCGCACAGACTCTCAACACCTCCGAGACTCTCAGCGAGGGTAAAAACCTTAGTAAACTTGCAGAAATCGTGTGCAGCCTGCTGGCCACCCTTAATGCGGAAGCTGAGCATACCACCGCCCATACCATCACGGTGCTGCTTGAGGGCAATAGCACGGTGGGGGTGGGAGTCAATGCCGGGGTAGTTGACGGAAATGACGTGAGGAGAGGACTCAAGGGCCTTAGCGATGACAGTGGCGTTCTTGGAGGCCTCGCGCGCGCGCAGGTGCAGGGTCTTCAGACCGCGGTGAGCGAGCCAGCAGTCGAATGCAGAGGGGACGGCACCGATGGCGTTCTGGAGGAAGCCAAGGCGCTCCTTGAGGGCCTCGGAGCTGAAAGCAGCCACGCCCATCAGGACATCCTAAGTTAGAGTTAGCTAAATGCTGCTGAAATGTAGATTGAAAGTAAGAACTCACGGAGTGGCCATTAATGTACTTGGTCACGGAGTGAACAACAATATCAGCACCGTGGTCCAATGGGTTCTGGACGTAGGGGCTCATGAAAGTGTTATCAACAACGACCTGGATACCGTGCTGGTGGGCAATGTTGGCAACAGCCCGGATATCCACCAAGCCAAGAGTCGGGTTGGAGGGGGTCTCAATCCAAATGAGCTTAGTCTCGGGGCGGATCAATTGCTCCACATCCACCTCAATAGAGGGGGTGAAGGTGACCTGGACACCGTGCGCCGAAGCAACCTTGGTGAAGTATCGGTGGGTACCACCGTAAACATCGGAAACTGAAACGACGTGCGAGCCAGCAGCAAGGGATTGGAGGATATTGGCAGTAGCAGCGGAGCCGGAAGAGAAAGCAAGAGCGTACTTGGCGTGCTCGAGAGCGGCAACGGCTTGCTCGAAGTTATCACTGCGGGGGGGTTTGTTAGTCCACCTGATCAACATGTCCAACTTCTGGACTAATAAACTAACCGGTTGGGGTTGGAGCTCCGTGTGTACTCGTACAGACCAACGGGGTTTCCGACGCTGGTCTGGGCATATGTGGTCGACAGAGAGATCTAGTTAAAGCATTGTTAGTACCGTCTTCCGTCTTTGAATTATCCCTAGATTGATAAGCTTACCGGAGCAATAACAGCGCCGGTCACCGGGTCATGGGGCGAGCCAGCGTGGACAGCCAGTGTCCCAAAGCCGCGGTCAGTGTGTCCGTTTTCCGTGGAGCCCATTGTGAATAGAGAGAAGATGATTTTGGGGCAATTGAGAGAGGCGAGGGGTAAGTTATATGTTTATCGATAAGATGAGATCACCGCTTCTTTGTATGACTTGATTGTCTGAAACCGGAATGAGACTCGGATTGCGAATCTGATTGATAATCAAGGGAGATGGCGAAAAACAGTTTCAATGTCTGCTTTTGGATGTTTTCGTGCTGAAAAAATTCAACCGAAAAAGAAAAATTCGTCAAGAGAATCTTTTACATACTACCAACCTCTGGGGCGCAGATGACGGTGGATCGCGCGATTGCGACTGGACGAGAGACCGACGGAACTCCACCGGCAGCCGGCAATTCTGCTCGGAGAATCATTGGGACACTCCGATGACTCGGAGTGTCGGAGTGTTCGGAACTTGCCGCATTGCAGATCTCCTAAATTGGTGATACTATATAGTTATACACTTCGCTTTAGACCTCGTATCTTATGTCCGTTATCTTTTGAGGAAAAGGGTATATGCGGGGGCTTATTTACATTAAATTTAGATTAGTTTGTTGCTTATGTGTGTCTTCTATTGAGCAGTTTTACACTGTTAGTTGGCGCTCATTACAACATGGTCACTCAATTATCTCTATATTCATTGGCATTGATTCGTATGGGTATCTGGTCTGACTCTAAAAGAAATTGTATCGGCGCTGAGAACGGGCCACGATAGGCCAACAAGAAGACAGTCTAATGTGACATCAAATGGTAGTATGTCCGTAGCAGCCTACCACCAAGTGACGGGTCCAGTTCCACCCATTTGCATCGAGCCCTAGAAAATGGTCAGTGAGAGCTAACAAGATCGATATAAAGAGACCAACAAGAATAGAATACGGAGGGCGTCTCTCCTGTGGAGTTTCATCCACAACATCTGGTGCATTGGGGATTTGGTCGTGCCACTCTTCTGATTCGACTCGGAACCGTACAACTTCTCCTACATCGAAGAAGAATTCTGTTCCTCCTTCACTCTCCCAGATCCATACCTGCTCAGCGTAGTCACTGCAAGACAAATTAGCATTTCGGATTTGACATGAGGCGAGGACCAGCTCACAATCGGGACTTTTCCATCAGCATTTGGGGAGGGATCAGAATGTCATTGAAGAATTCAAGGCCAACTGGAATTTGTTAGCTTTTGACAAACACACAGAGTTTTCGTATGGGGAACGCACTCTTAATTCCGTGTTCTGTGCCACTAGCAATCTTCCCCAGCATGATCTCCCCTTTGAAGGGTCGGAAGACAATCATGCGGAATTTTACTGTGTAATGGTCAATAAAGATCTCAGACTCAAAGGGCTGGGATCATCTACCGTTGACATTAACCAAGCCAGTTCCGTGGCCAATCAGGCCATCAGAAGATTCAAGTAGGTCATAGAAGCTGATGCAAAGGCCGATTTTTTGAATGACCTGAAGGGCAGAATGAGCATTAAGAACCCGAAAGAAAGAAGTTTGAATAGCGCACTTTATTGGCATATTTTGCATTGATGTTGTCTTCAAGTGCAACTGCACTGAACTTGGAGAAATCCTCGGGCGAGATCTGAATCAAGTCCGATATGGTGGTCTGGTAACGTTAGAAAAGGTTTTTTTTATATATATGGCTGTTTTAAACTTACAAGGATAAACATGGCGGCGGTAGGGAAGGTGCAACCAGGAGTGTGGCGTGATTAGGAAGTGACCAAGTGAATAGGTGCAAATATCTTTTCCTGTTTTACCATTGCCAATGAAGCAATCAAAAACCCTTCTTGAGATTCTTCGTGCTCCGCCTAGAATCCCGCTTTCACGTGACTCCGGAACGGAAGCTTTCAATCTCAACCTTGACTCCGCTAATACGCTAAGCTTACGAGATTATTCTTGTGTTTGTGCTGGAGTCTCCAGCAAAGCCAAAGGCTCTCGTCATGAGCTCGCAGGGATTTTCTTTCCCCCCTCCCCCGCCCCCGCCGCCGGCAACTAACCAGGCGCCGGCTCACCCGACTCAACATGGACAAAACTGGGGTGGACGCGGTGGACATGGCGGAGGCCAGAGGGGACGTGGAAGAGGACAGGGCAACCGAGGGCGAGGAGGAAATCATGCAGAAAGTGGACGCGCGCCATCATATCTTCCCCCTACAGGTTTCAACTACGCGCAACCAATGTATGGCGGATACCCTCAACCTCTTCCCACTGCACCTTATATGCCTCCCCAACCCTACCATCATGGACAAACACCGGCATTTCAGAATCCTCAAAATCCAACCCCATTCCCACCTCAACAATATTCCCAATCGGTAGCTCCGGGTAACTATCAACACTACAATACGCCCAACCTTTCCACACCCTACCCTCCCGCAACTCCGACGTACATGCAAGGTTTACCAGCACCTCCCCATGGCCATCAACCAAACAATCAAGCAATGATGCCCCCCATGCAATGGCGCAATGAGATGCAAGGTGCGGCGCCATACATGGGGACTCAACCGGGGCAAGCACGAGGGCCACGACCTCATCCGCATGGCAATCAGGGTCCGAAACCCAAGCATAATCAGAAGCGGGACCACTCATCCGCATTCAACAAACCTCTATCAACTGCTCCTCGAACTCCCGCGGCGCCTGCCGTCCCAAGCTTCGGCAACCCTCTACCCTCGAAGCCACCCCCCCCCGCAGACTCCACATCCAACAGAAAGGCAAAGAAAAAAAAGAGGAAGCACAACCAACTTGGACTGACCCCTAATACCGAGGATCACGAGTCAAGCGAAGAAGAGGCTGATGAAGACGAAGAATCGAAGCTGGCGCAAGGCGGATCAGGCGCAACACCACTTCAGGTCTCATACAAAGGAAAAACGTCTACGTTGCAAACACCGTCCGATATCGCCGCTTGGATTGCAGAGCGAAGGAAGAAGTTCCCTACTCAAGCTCGGGTTGAAGAAAAGAAGAAGTCGATGGAGGAGGCAAAGGCAGCTCGCGAGGCAACCCGTCAACAAAAGCAAAAAGAGCAGCAAGAAAAGCGCAAAGAGCATATCCAAAAGCAAAACGAACACAAGACAGATCCCGCTGCAGACGCAACGACAAATGCACAGCGCAGGGAGAAGATTCGGCGCAACCTTGAACGAGAGGAGAAACGAATCCAAAAAGCTATGGCCGAGACCGAGGCTGCTCGTCTCCGAATGGAAGCTCTACAGAAGGAGGCCTTGAGTCTAAATGCGGACCCTCAAGACGAAGATACGGGTATCACACCCAGGCATCAAGACCTTGCCCCGGCCCCAGTTATCAAAACTGAACCTGCAAACGAAGTGCCAGACTCAGAGCCAGCCCTCAAAACCGAACCCGAAAATGTGGTACCGGAGCCAACCATTAGGACTGAACCCGAAACCACGGTGCCAGAGGCAACAGTAAAAGTCGAGCGTCATGACCCAGTTCCAGAGCCGGCGCAATCAGCCGTCCCCGCTGCCCACGCGACAGAGGCGCAGGGAGAGCCTGATGTCTTGCCCGAGTCCTCCAATCCCGAGCACACAATCAAGACTGAGCACCCCACCGACTATGGCTTAGATGGCATGGGGCTCGCATCTGATCACGGGGCCAGTGATTGGACCTCCTCAAGTGCTTCTGGCTCAGATTCCGACTCCGACTCTGGCAGTGACGACTCTGCGCCAGAGCAAGTCACTTCACGTCGCACGGGACCAGAGCGAGTGCCGCCCCCACCCCGCGAAGGCAAAAAGACTGTTTGCCGTTATTTTGCACGTAATGGGCACTGTAACCGTGGCGACCAGTGTAAATTCCTTCATGAAAAGGACACTGAACGAACCTCAAAGGCAAAGGCAAAGCCTATTGAAAAGAAGGAGAAGGAGACGAAACGCAAGGGACTTTATCAAGCTGTGAGTGCCCCATTTTTATTGATTTTGCGGCTCCTATTGAAATTGTACTGACATGGATTAGTTGCTGGACCAACAGAGGCAAGACGATGACCGCCGGGCAATGGAAGTGATCGCCTTTCTAGGTCAGAACAATATGTTGGATTGAGGAAGACTTCCAAGGTTGCCCCACATGATACCCCAATGAATTAGCGTCAGAACTGGACGAACTACGAAACATTCGTGCGCAAGGAAGTGAAAGGAAAAAAAAAAGGGTCATAGCTCGGAGGCGTAGGGGGGCTCTGGCCTGATTTCTAACTTGTACGAATAACCGAACCTCAAATCGCGTGGCTCCGATAGTACGCGACAAAGAGAAAAAAAAATCATATGTACAAAGTAATTCGAATTATTTCAATCCTTGATCCTTACTTTCTAGCCAAATAATCCTTTCGGGCAATAATAACATCTAAAATTATCTTCCCAAACGGTAAAATCTCGGATTATCTAAAATAGCAAGTTATCTCCGGAAGTCGAAGTGACTATAGCCGACCGAAGTGGATATCGTCATTTAAGGTCACATCCAATTCAAACCAGTCAAAGAAGGCTATTCCCTGCCAAGCGAGACAACGATGCCCGTTAGTGGTCCAAAGAACTCGTGGATCACCGCCACGCTTTCGAGATTTCCTTTTTCCCTCTTTCGGACCCTCGCGGGCCCTCTCCGGGATGTACAATGGCCAATCACTCGCCTTGCTTCCTTTGTATTTGTTTTTCCTCGTCCCTTTGACTCTGCCGGGCTGTGCCTAGCTCCTTATCCATGGGGCACATGCCCTCTTAGTTATAAAGCGAACACTAAAGAGATCCCGAATGTCCGGCCTTTTCTTCCAGTTTTACCTCTTGACACGCCTTCCACTCCTTTTGAGGCTTTTGTGATTTCACTCTTTTAATCTAAATCTCTCACTTGGACATTCTATCGTTATTCCCAACCGTTTATATATATATTTATATACTAGCCATAATGCGCTTCTTTACCTCCCTCGCTATCGCCGCCTTGGCCGCCGTCGTCTCGGCGAACAGCAAGGCTAACCCCTTTAGCATTCCCACCGATGGCTACACCTTCACGACTGGCGAGTCTACCGCCCTGAAATGGGAGCCTACCACCACCGGCACTGTTAGCTTGATCCTGCAGTGGGGAGCCGTACTCAACGGTAACACCGGCACTGTCATTGCCTGTAAGCGATACGTCCGAATGACTCAATATTCCCCCGATAAGATACTAACAGTCCCAGCCAACCTCGCCAACGACGGCAGCTACACATGGAATGTGCCTTCCAAGCTTGCCGCCGAGCCCGACTACACCATTAGAATCGTCTCGGACGATGATAGCAACGACTACAACTACATCGGTCGTTTCACCGTCGAAGGCGCCACCGTTTCTGTCTCTTCTTCCAGTGCCAGCTCTACCGCCACCTCCACTTCTACTGAGTCCTCCTCTACCGAGTCATCTACTTCGGCTACTCGTACCAGCACCGGTACCAGCACCGGCACCAGCACTTCGGAGATCTCGGCCTCGAGCTCTTCGGCCATCACCACCGGCTCCACCACTCTGACCACCGTTTCCAGCACTGTCGCTAGCACCTCCGCCTCTGCTACCTCTACCTCCGAGAGCTCCAGCGCTGCCGAGTCTACCTCGACTAGCGCCAGCTCCTCGGCTGCTTCCCAGAGCGCCGTGCCCACCACCAACGCTGGTATCGCCAACCGTGTCTCCGGTGGCATGCTTGCCATCGTTGCCGGTGCTCTGATGCTGTAAATTACTGTGCATACAGATGTTGTCACCAACGAGACCTTTGAAAGTCACGTTGACATGCTTTATTGATATACATATTTTTTTCTCCTCTCTTCGCTTCTCTAATTGGCTGTATCTTGAAACAGCCAATTAATTTGTCTTATTGCGTCTGTCCCTTTTTTGGGGGGGCAGTTGTACAAAACATCCCTTTCTTTTGACTACGGTCGGGATTGTGGCTTTGTTATTATTTGATTTCTATACTATTTGTGTGGCCAGCGTTAATGACTGTATACTCCCTACAATCTAATTCCTATAATTGTGTATCCTCTGATTTCATATATTAATTCGAATTAAATCTGTCAAAATGGCCAGTGGGGGAGATAATTTATTTGGATCGTCCCGCGTCCACTTTTTTAATTGTAGTCTAATCTCCCTAAATAATTGCTCTCAAAGAGTCCTTAAATACAAAATCTCTTACATTAAGTGACTAGGATGGGACTATTGCACTTTACAGAGATTGAATGTTAGTTATTCTGACTAAATGCCAGGGTATCATCTCAGTAAGGGGCCCCTCTCTTACTAAAGACTTCTCCATACGAAGTACATAAATAATGATCGACCGGTGGAGAAGGCCTTAAGTCTTGGAAACACCAAGCAAATTTCCCTGTCTAGTAAGGATTTTCTCTTCTCCACAGCATTGGAGGGATGAGGGGATTTGACGTCTGATAAGTACAATTTTGAGAGGTTCCATTCATTCTGCTTCTTATTTTTGTTTTTTTGACTAGTTTGGGCTAGTAACAACTTTGATTTTGGAATGGAATTATATTGTATTTTACCCCCCTAATTTTGCGATTCTTACCCAAATTCAAGTCCCGGATCGATCTCCGCGTGTACCTCGATTATGGGAATGCGAGCTCGTATACGGAGTACTTGCAAGGTTCACTACATGACATGAACGCCATATGCATGTATCTCCATTGCTACATAGAACTCCATACTTAGACATGGCCATTATGATACAAAATCATCTTGACCAAGTCTTGGCTTGTCCGACTTGGCCCTGTGCCTGACTCGTGACCACACACATGCACCAGGTGCCAGGTCCCCTTTACGATGAAATCCCAATCTGTTGAACGACTTGACGTTTCAGGTCTCCGTGGACGGTGTCATTGCTATCTGGACTACCATATCATGTGTTTCCACGATTTAGAGGGTCTGCCCCGTACTTTTTTACTTTCTAGGGTTCAGGCTATGTATGCTAGGCCCCCGCGCTATGAAAACCCAACCCTGGCATAAAAAGAACATCAAAATGCATGTCTCTTGACTTGACACACCGCATGAACAACATGGGAGCCCCCAAAGCAAAATAACTACAGCCCTCAGGTCCAGGGTTAATAATAGTACACTGATATCGTCATCCAAAGCTCAATTCGAAGCAAGGGTCTTCACAAATCTATGATCGCAGGAACACTCCGCTCCACCTCGTGTCTGCAAAGGAAGCAAGGCTCCTAGCTTTAGGCAGGGCATCCCATCTGATCAATTCATAGGGCAGATTTTGGATCTGATCTCTGATCTATCAATCACTAATGCCCTTCGCCAAAGAAAATGTGATTGCCTACATGCAATAGATGCAGAAGACATGCAGAAGCTGGGGTCTTCGTCATCCACTTTCCTTTGAAATGTGAATGGCCCAGCTTACTCTTTTGTGTCACATTAGTACGCTATGCCATCCGTCATTGGTTGGTTGCTGAGAACGATGACATGACAGCTGGGTTTACAATGATTGAACCCCTAACTTGCAGCAGGGCCCATTGATGGGCCCGAGGATCCGAGATCCCATGAAGAGGTTTTGTTTTGAACGAATCTGGGCTGTGCTGCATAATTCGCTTCTTATAAAGATGCTGTTGCATCCTCCCCAGGGATTGAGGGGTTCTTGCTTGCTCAGTAGTGCCATTGAAAGCTCAAGTCAGAGCAGTGAACCATATTTCGGATATATCATTTTTTGGTCAAGTCCTATCCAACGAGAACAGGATCCACTATGTTATCCAAATTCCTTCTTGCGTCGGCTGCGACCGTCGTGGCGCTCTCTGGCCTGGCCACTGCCCAGACAAACATCACCGAGAAAGACTGCGCCTCCACATCCGAGTACTCAAAGTGCAACAGGGATGTCGCGGACAAGTGGAGCTCCTGTATCCGAGGCTGCAACGGCAATGGTAACTGTGTCGTGGACTGTGGCTGCGACTCCCACCAACAGTATATCAACTGCATGGCGGAGTCATGCTGGAACCAGGTATGATTTTTATATACCCGTTTATTCCAAGGAACATTCAATTAATGAGTATCATAAACCAATGCTAACAATCCTTTCCTCCCCAGGTCTACTCCTGCAAATACCAGCTCTTCGTGCAGCAGTACTTCGCCATCTGCCCCAGCGCCAAAGAGCCAATCCCCTTCTGGCCACCCCCAGACAACGCACCGAACCGCTGCTCCTGCGATTTAGGCAAGGTCACCCAAACAACGCTCTCATCGCGTAACCAGCAAATCAAATGTATGCGCGATGTCACCGACAAGATCACTGGAGACATCGGCAAAATCCCAGACCTGTCGAACCTAAACAATGGTCTTAACATTGCCAACCGCGCTTCGGACTGTGCCTGCTGCGGAGCCAGCGCTAGTATCTCCGCGTAAGTGAAGCACGCCAAACCACGACCTTTTTTTTTAATGCACTAACTAACGCGCAACCCACAGATCCTGGGATGTCTGCCCTCACACCGAACCCACCCTCGCCGGCGCGGACATGTGGGGAGTCTTCTTCCCCTCCGATCTACCAAATCTATACACCTCCCTGCCGAATTGGGCATGGTCGTCATGCGACTCGACGCTCAAGGATACGAAGTGCAAGGACCTGGGTTTCACAGATGCGGACAAGTTCTACAAGCCCGGCGATTTCCCCAACAACGGCACCTCGACCCTGTACGAAGTCGGCGGTACGGTTACGGCGCCTCCTAGCGGTACTGTTCTTACTTGGTCCCAGGCCTCCAGTACTTACACCGTTACTGCCACTGGGTATGACCGCAAGGCTGTTGCTAGTCAGAGTGAGTACCGTGCTACGGCTACCGGTACTGATGAAGCATTTGCGACGCAGACTGCTGATAGCGGTGCTGCGGCTGTGAGGAATGGTGGCCTTGGCGCTGTTGTCGCTGGTGTTTTTGCGGTTGTTATGTTATAACTTGGTGGCGAATAAAAGTATGCGTCGACTGTGCTGGCAGGTGGAGGGGAGGAAAAATTGATGTTTCTATGGTATTTCATGATGTGATATGACCGGGTTATGGGATTGTGCGTGGCGTTGACGACTTATATGTTGCATGTCTACTTTAGACTAACTGGAGGTAACCTTGGACTGGATAGACTACCCAGATGACGAATAATTCGATGCACAAGTTGCTTGCTTATGTCTTAGGCCTCTATGGTATGCAACGACCAAAACTCTACAAGTTGCCTCTTTTTGGCCATCTGTCCATCCGTTGTGTCAATATACTTCGGATGTTAGAAGTCTGGATAAGCGAATGCCCGATTCAAGCTTGCGCACCCCCAGTGTTGCTGATATTAATGGAAGTGCTTGGATTATGGTCTGCCGACTAGTGATGGATGACTACGACATTGCGAATGCGATCAATTTGAAGGAAAAAAGAACGATGTTCTTCTGAATTGTAGCCTGCAGAGCAGCTATAAAATTATATAAAAAGGCCCCGAAGCCGCCTAGAACAACGCCAGTTACTCCGCAAATATCGGTATCAAACGTTAGAATCATAGCCCGCTAGACAATGCACGGACACCGTGATCAGTGTCCTGTAGGACGACAAGAAAAGCATAAAATCCACAAAAGCAAAGCAAGAGACGAAACAATCATGCAACCCACGACGGGACAACCCGCTTCAGGAACTTCATGAACTTCCAGAACCCAACCGCATACTCCTCATTGCCATGCGGGTCCACGACACGCTCAGGGAACGCAATGCCAGCACCGAACAGTCCAGGGATAACAGACGAACGACCGAGCTCGTGGAAAGTGCCACTATCATGATCGAAGCTCATAAGAAGAGGCACACCATTCTTCGAGAGCTCAGGGAGCGAGGCACGGGTATACCCAACCGCCTGGACAAGATAGTCACATGCGGGCAAGTACTTATGGTACTGAGCAGACTCAATCTCCTGGCCACCGGCGCAGTCAATCTTGGTCAGCACCTGGCCAGCGCGCGAAGTAGCAAGCTTCTCATCCTCTAGCTCGGAGCGAGCAAAGTCCGCAGCCAAGCCCTTGAGACCGGTGTTATCGCGCAGTACCCAGCCGTCCTTGTACTCTGCGTAGCGGAGGGGGTGGCGGGTGAACCACCTAATGCGCAGCAGAGGGTGGGAGGTTTGGGCGAGCTTGGTGAGGTTTAGGATGGCGAGAATGGCGCTGTGGGATGCGCCGACGATGGCGATGGAGATGGGTCTGTCTGAGGGGATTGTCTTTGCTAGCTCGGTGGGCTTGAGGACTACGTCGAGGTCCAAGCGCTGGATGGCCAGTCCCGGGACGGGAATGGGGGCTGCTGTGGGGAAGGAGCCTGTGCAGAGGATCAGGCGGGTAGTCTCGACGGTCTCAAGATCTTCGCTTGAATTCTGTTTGATGCAAATGGTCCAGTTGGAGGTCTGAATTATGATATCATAATTAGTCTTCGTGTGTGATAAAGAAGTAGATGTTTAATAAAATCACTAACCGTTTCGTTTAGGTTGGCTGATTTGACAAGGCCGTGGCATGCATATACCTCCTCCATCTTCATAAGTCCATCTGTCAGGCTACGAATCATATCCGCTGCAAAACCAAGGGTGCAGGTAGATTCTTGATCAAGTTTGGCCAATTTGGTGAATGCATTTGGTGATTTTGTGTTATCGATCACTTTCTGGAAAGGTTGTGTGGCTTTTGCGAATGCTTGGAATAATGAAACCTTGGTGTTGCTGGAGGTATCTGGTTAGTATCTTGCGGCTTGTGTTTACTTGTGAGGGATGGGGTACAAACCTGGGAACTTCGCGATACTTGCTGTGGACTCTGCCGGCCTCGAAAGAAGGATCAATCCATGTGATTGCGCCCAGCTGGCGCTCCAACAAGTTTCCCATGACAGCAACTCCAGCTGGACCGGCTCCTACGACGACCGCTGCGCATTTCCGAGTCGCCATGTTGAGGGGTGTAGTGATTGGAATATGGGAGTAAGAATAGGAAAGCAACGATAGGAACGATTGAAAAATGTAGAATGAGAAAGACTTGTAAACCGGCGTTTATTTCAGTAACTAAATAAATAGAATCACAATAGATATCGCGACGGGGTTTGTGACGGGGTTTAAAAAGGGGGCCAAGACCCAAGGAACGACATCATCGGCGATGGAATGCGTACGTCGTGTTTGGATCGCGAGTACCTTCATGCAGATAACGCAACCAGCGTCCAGTCAGGATATCGCTATAGAGCGGGAACCTTCATTATTTTCCAAACAAAGGTTTCCTTCCAATATCCCATGACACATGTGTAGCTCTCGGACGAGATGGGTCGGCGTTCTATTGACATGTATCGGCCAATGGATCTTGTCCCGCATGTGGGGATCTTCAAGCTAAAATTGGCTTCACATTTTGGCGGTGGGAAGTTTTAGACGGCGACTCATTCGGTGACTCATTCGGGGACTTTCAATCGGCGACTGAGCCCCACTGTGCGCTTCCCGTCGGCACGATTCATGTTAGTATGTGAGGAGGTACTCATGGGATAAACACCATTTTCATGGCATAGGTGGAAATATTGCAAGTCCACGGTTAGGCTGCATAATGACTGGTATCAGCGAAAGAAGAAGAAAAATACCAGTAAAGCAGTTCGAGGAGGCCGTTGGCTTTATATTGTGTTGTTTTGGCGTCGATCAGGCAGTCTTGGCAGAATGGCGTGATTGATTTTGGGCTTCAAAGCCAATCAGCGCTTAGCAAGTATATACATATGTACAGAGATCGATATACAATGTACAATCGGAGTATATATCTGAAAAGATAAGATGGGGGTATAAGGTGTTCTTCTGGCAGGTCATTTAGTACTTGTATAAGTCGAAATCCCAATACCAGACAAGGTCCATATCTACAGGTCTGTAGTTGTTCTTGGTCCAACTGATGTTCCCTCATACAACCCAGTATATCCTCACACTCGCTCGATAAACGGTATTTGACCAGCCAGGAAATCTTGCTCGGGCCCAAACAGCAATCGAATCGCCAACCTCCAACTCACGCACTCCACGTCCATCAAGAGTAAGCCGCCCACGACCCAGATTCTTCTCAATCTCAAACGCCTCGGGAGAGTCTGCCTGGATATCGTCTCGATAGTCCCAAACAATTTTATTGTGCTGCATATCGCTCACGTGGGCTCCATTGACTTGCAATTTGTTGTCACGGGGCAACAGCAGCGCATCCGCCTCGGTATAGTGTTTTCGGACTTGTCCACGTTCATTGTCGAGAATCTCTTGCTCGGTTCCATTGACATACATGTTCCTTGTATGGGCGCCGTGAATAACTTCTACGTCAAACCAAGTCCATGAAAACTCATACATGTTGTCGCGGCGTCGCCCGCCGCCTTGGTCGTGAGATGAGATATTGAAGACTATCTTGCGACAAGGGTGTGCCCCGCGATGGGGTAGGGGAGTAGGACTCGGTCCTTGCCCTAAGCTCTAACAGAGACGGGATTATCAGCACGGGCTCATCAACTAACTTGAGAACGGATAGATATACATTCCGATCATAGCAGAGAGGAACTGTCTTTAGCAAAACTTGATCACAGTCCTTCTGAATGGTCCGCTGAGTTTCCATTTTTTGCTCTATCGAAGGCCAATATTCCGCAGCATCGACGATCATATCGATGAGTTCCTCGGGAAGACCGCGTGGGAGCTTCCACTGCAATAAATGCCGGACATTGAGTACGTCCACTAAGGTGGGATTGAACACTTCAGGATCTGGATCTGGAATACACTCATCCGACCCATCGGAATCTGTGCCGTTCGTATTTGCAGAGGGTCGGCCATGGGACCGGCGCAGGTTGCCCGGGCGAGCTCCGAAAGGCAACATGATGGTAGTAACGAGATTTTTTAGGTGCTGACTTGAGAAAAGGGTTGGTGACACCTGGACACGTATAGACGTCACCGTTGGACTTTGTGTTGATGATTCGGCTTAGGCAATGGCGCCACCACACATACAAATACGATCCGGACGAACTTTCTTTTTGCTCTGCACTTCCCGGCCTCGGGGGTTACTGCTTTGGCTTTTGTTCTTATCGAATCGTTCGTATACCTCACCCCCGCGTATCGTATGGACGAGGTCTGAAAGTGGTTGATTTTGGACCGTTGGAGCTATTGACTTTCCAAGGTCGTTGAAAGAATTTCAAAGTAGAGTGACATTTAAAGAGAGCAAATAATGGATGGTGGGAAGAGAACATGTACATGTGATTGATCAGTCGATCGTCTAGGTACCGTCTTACGTCGATTGTTGACAATGACGTCAATGTCTCAAGTTATACTACGTTACTGGAATACCCGGTATACGCGGTACATACATCTCCAGGGCTGGAAATTACTACGTGTAGATGCTCAAGATATGCATGTCTGGTCTCGAATTTTGTGTTCTTCATACAATATATTCAAATGCCCTTCCTAACGCCCATAAGAGATACAATATGGCTTCTTTATTTTCAGCCCCGTCTGCCACCCGCAGCTTTGTATGCGGCAGCCCGCTTGCTGCTTCTACTTTCTCGCTTGGCCTTCGAGCCACGGCTCTTTTGCTTCATCTTGATGGAGGATGATCCCTCGGTGGCGCGGTGACCCTCAAACACGAAAGAGTTGCCGGCAATGGTACTGTTGGCATCGGCCTTCACCTTAGCCGCACCTGCTCGGCCTAGGAGTCTGTTGGCACGTCCTTGCATCGTCTTCTGGGCCTCGTCGACACGAGTCTTCTTAGTCTCAGGACCAGAGGGTTCACGCTTCTTAGCGACCTTGCGGGCCCGAGTGACACGCAGCTTGCGGGGGAGCATGGGCGGGAAGTTCTTTCCATTGAGCGGAAGAGACTCCTCAACACCATTTCCGTCGTAGAACTGGACATAGGCAAATCCTTTGCCAACACGAGTGGTGCTGTCACGGATCACGCGCACGAACTCGACGTTCTTCTTGATGGCCTTCTTGTCCTTGCCTCCAGTGTGGGCGTTGAAAATCCGCCAGAGACCCTCCTCAATATCCGCAGGAGCGCGAACCTTCTTCTTCTTGCCGGTCTTCTCGTCCTCTTCGGGGGTCTCGCTATCAATGAAAGACAGGTTGCCGACAAAGACGCAGCGCTTGTGGTCAATTTCTGCCGGGTGAGCAAGGCTATCAACTCGCAAGTGACGGTCCAAAACAATGGTGCCGTTCAAGGCGGCGGGTGCCTTGCGGGCGGCAAGGAGGGTGGTGTAGACAGCGTATGCGTTGGTGCTGGGGGTGGTCTCATCGAGAATCTCGCGCTTCGCGAAGGAAGCACGCTTGGGAATACCACCACCGCTGGCGAATGCAACAGAGCGGAAACGAATCGACTCAATCTTGTGCGGGCCAGTGGATTCAGGAAGCGTCGAGCAGAAAGAGGCCAGGTGCCTGAGAAGTGTCTTCTTGGCGGTCTTAGACCTAATAGCCTCGGTAGAGACGTTGCCTAGGAAGACAGTGCGGTTGGATTTCTCAACTTCGTCGGTCTTAGCGGAGCCAGTCAAGCTCTCGTGCACAGGCGCAGGAGCGGTGTCCTCCTCATCGCTGTCTTCTGATGCCGATGCTTTATCGGAGTCCTCGCCTTCATCTTCTTCGTCATCTTCGCTACCTTCTTTTTCGGTCTGCTTTTGGCGCTTAGCTTGCTCGGACTTCCTCTTTTCCTCGTCCTTCTTCTCCTCCTTTGCAATGCGACGCATATATGTCTCCTCGACTTCCTCGCCGGCACTGCCACGCTTGCGTTTCCGGTTCTGTGTGTCGATAGGTTGTTCTTCTTCCTTTGCAGCCTCAGAATCACTTTCTTCGGCAGCGTCCTCCATTACTTCATCGCCTGATGCAGATGATTCCTCCTCTTCAGCGGCATCATCTTCGTCCTTTTTCGCCCGTTGGGTGGGCTCAGCATATTTGATCACGGGGGCTTGCACAGGACCAGCCTATAGAATGTCAGTTCAAAATTCATTAATTGCACATAAAACAAACATACACTTTGCGCAAAAAGCGAGGACAATGTCGGGTCCAGAGATGCACCACCGAAGGGAAGAGTGCCAGCGGACTTGCTGGTCTTCTCCTCCGTCTTGGACGAAGACTTTGATTTTTTGCCCATTTTGATGTGTTTGGCCTGTATTATAGTCTAAAAGTGAGTGACCAAGACTTGGCTTTGTTGCGATTGACACTTGCGCCGATGATAGCTCCGACTTTTTTTTTCTCCTCTAGTTTCTGCTTATCGGGTCTTGGCATTGAAAGCTGCTTATCACATGACTGATAGTACAATTTGAGAGTAGATGTTCCTAGTTACTATGTAAGGTACATCGCACATTGTATATAATAGATATGCATGAATATCACCTATGCAGGCTTTCTGTATTATTTACTCTTCTTGTCTATAAGTACTGCTCTATCTCTATGTATTCCAGGCTGGGAGGTTCTTGTTTAGGATTGGGTGGTGTATGATGCATTCATACAACGTCTAACATTGTGAGATCGGTGGACATGTCCTTTGTTCCGTATTCCTTTCACATTCCCTTGGCGTAAAAGTGCAATATCAACATATCCTTATACAAGATGGCCCATCTCATTCCAACTACGTCAGATACAGTCTCACGTGATTTGCTTTTTTCTTCGGGCGGTGAGACTTGCCCTCGCCGGAACGCAACGCGGCAGAATCAGCGGTCACTCGCTTCTGTTGCTGCACCCCATCAGAGCGATCTGCTGCTTTTGTCTGCTGAAACCCCCTCTTTCGGCTGTGATTTCCCATCCTTGATCTTTGGTTTGGTCTTGATTACGATCCCTGGCCACTTCTTCATGCCGTCAACCCCCCTGCGACTCGGTACCCTCGTCTTGTCCGCTTCCTAGCCATCCTCCCCTCGTCCTCCAGTGTCGGTCTGCGCAGGATTCGTCGGACCGAAAGCTTTTACGGGTTACAATAGTGGTGATACGCGTGGGCTTGAACTTGGGCCATAACTTGTGTTCCAGGAACGCGGTGGTTTTGGGAATCGTGCTCGGTCGCGAGCAGCTGTGCTCATAACCGGCGTCGCTCCCGGCGCATTGTTGAAACGGTACGTCGCTTAAGGTTCTACATCAACCCCAGAGTTTCATCTGGTCATTTTTCGCGAGAAGGAAGTGTTTCTGTGCCTTCTAGAACTACTGTGACCGGTACACTTGCTTTGCGCGGCCTCCAGTCCCTACGCTGAGCGATTGTTACCGACTCTGGGGGTGTTCGATGATCAATCTCCGCACCACCGCCTTCTGGAGGCGCTGACCTATCTCTTGCACCCACCAACCACTTTTTGCCCACCAACTCCGTCCCCCATTGGTTTTGCCGAGTTGACATGGCAATTGAGCTAATTCGATCCGTGGTTTCTCCAGATTCTCGATCGAAACACCATCTGGCGGATCGGTGACCCTCCTCCTCCCCTCCCTCTCCACACGCCTGCGGCGAATCTCAACCTTGCCGCAAGCAATCAACAACCCTATACCCTCACCCAACCCTTCTTGTCTTCACTCGCATTGTGTTGCGCCAGCTGTTTTAGCTGCGTAATTGTCCCATGGAGGTAGCCGAGAGCAGAGAACAGGCCTCCGTTGGTCCCACAACGGGGGCAGAGTCCACATTCCCCAATGGCGAGCGGAACCCTTTTCTTGATGACCCGCTCATGGACGATGATGGACGATCAAGTAGTTTGAGTGAGATCGACGACGTCTCGGACAACGAGCCGTCCGACTTCGAAGATCCCATCAAATCAGACAAGCCAATGGAGAATGATTCGGAGGCCGAAACCGAGCGCATCGAGGATTCTCCACACAACATCCGGAAACATGACATCGTGTTGAGTGCCGCTAGTGCCGGACCAAGTCCTAGCAAGCTTCATCAATCTACAACACTCGATGATGTCGACGATGAAGCACTTGTGGCGGACGATTCTCCTAGCAAACCGCGAAGGTCTTCAAAAAACAACGGCTTGACCGAGGATATTCCAGACCTGGGCGACCTAGGTGATTCCGACCTCCCTGATAGTCTCAACAAGAAACGAAAACACGAAACTGTCGCTGAGTTAGGCGACGAAGAGCCAATGAAGAAACGCCGGAACTCCATTAAGAGTGATTTGAGTGACCCGATCGACGATGATACCCCTCTGTCGCCTGAGCCGCTTGGCAATTCCATGGATATCAATGACGATGGCATACTGGTTGATGAAGTTCCTGAGTCGGACCTACCAGCCCCGCCTTCCAAAGGCAAAAAGGGCAAAAAGGGTAAGCGGAAAGGAAGAAGAACCCAAGACGCCGATGAGGAGACAGAAGCTGGGGTCGAGGCCACAATGGAGTATGTTGCTGATGGGATTCTTGGAGAAGACGAGGAGCCTACGGAACGAGGAGATGAGCCCGATGGCGCGGAGGCGGTTCTTCGAGCCGAAGAGTGTAAGTCTTCCCGTTCATGGACCCTTTGGGCGCCAGAGACACTGACGTCCTGTACAGCTGTGAAAAAGATGTCTGCTATGGATTCACTAGCGACACTGGAGAAAGAATTTGCAACGTTACGTGACAAGTAAGAAATCGCTTCATCTCTGACATGCTCCGCTGCTCACAGCAATAGGATTTATGACGAACGTATATCCAAACTCAACCGCGAGTTGGAGATGCTTACTGGTCCGAACCCAACGCATCCTGAGTACTTGCGGCAGATCGAGTGTGTGCAACGTTACCGGGACGCCAAGATCAAATACGAACAAAACTTGTATCGATACCGCATGAAGTCACTCATGCACAAGGGTCTGGCCGAGCGAACACAGGCCCATAGCACATACTACCAGCGGATTCGGGATGCGCGCGAGCGGCATTCAAGTGCAGTCAGCAAGCAGTTCTATGCCATTCAGCATGATCGCTTCAAGACAGACGAGCTGAGCCCGCACCACATCATTGCATTCCCCACCCGTCGCTCGCAGCAAATCGCACATCAGACCGCATACAACCAGGAGGTTTCAATTATGGCCGGTGTTGCCAAGTATGTTGGCTTCCCGGCTGCCCCGTCCTTGTTGGGTGCACGGCCCGCCGAACTGGATGATGATCTTGAAAAGATGGGGGTAAGTCATATTCATATTCATAAATTTGGTCAGTTGCTGACTGCAGGTTATAGATTCCTATCGAATCTCGCGCTTCGGCACCACGGCACTCCTCGACAATACCTCCACGGACTACCATGTCTACCATGTCTTCTAACGCCTTCCGTTCGGCTGCTGAAGAAGCATTCCTAGAACAAACACCCTGGGCAAACCCACAACATCCCATCCATCAGCAGCAGCAACAGCAACAGCACTCGCAGCCACCCCGACAGCAAGGCCGTACATTTGAGCACCCGCAACCCTCATCATATGCAACGCCAGCCGCTCAAAAGCGGATGGTAGATATCAACGCACCGAATGGATCTGCATCTACCATTCCTGAGAATGCCTCTGCTGCCAACTCATCAGCCAACAACACACCTTACGGCATGGAGCACGATCCAAGGCATCAAACGCAAGGGCCCTTCCGCAACCCAGATTATGATGCCGATCACCGCAAATCTGGGTTCCGGTCACTAAGTTCATCTCCCTTGGATGTGCGGAAATCACAGCCGCATCTCACCAATGCCCTCGAACACCGTTCTCCTGTTACCGACGCCCCATCCCACAATCACATCTTTTCTCCGCCTTCTACCCGCCAAGGCTTATTTCAGCCTTCGGCCGCTCTCCAACGGGAGACCTCGCCATCCCTCCCGTCTAAACCTGTTGATGTGGTACATTACCGCCCCCATCAGTCAGGAATTTCCACAGGGTCCGGTTCAAATCACATGCCTAATCGATGATCGGTTACCTTCGCCGATTCTTTCTGAAATGACTGGTCAACACCCCCCTTAATACCCCGAGAGTCACCTACCCTCCTCTTTCATGCATCTTGTGGACTTCCCTTCTCCTGTGATAAATCTTATGTCTTTCTGCTCTCCACGTCTTGCTCCAGCAGCAAATGTATCTTGGCTGTCATTTTCGCCTGAGTTGCATGAATGGAATATCAATCTGTGGTTTTGTCTTCTGAGTTTCAATAGCGTTCACATGTGGGATACTCCCGTTGTCATTACTTCTAACTTTGGATTCGAAGACTTTATTTGAATGGAACGGAATCTGGTTAAAGCTGTTATTGTTTTATCATCTGACGGAGTGTATGGGGTCTGGACTTGTTTCTTCGTGCCTGCTGCCTGCGGTAGAGAAACATCTTTTGCATTAGAGTTTCTTTTTCCTTCCTTCCTTCCTTCCTTCCTTCCTTCCTCCCTCTGGTGTTCTCTGGCCTCTGTGGTGGTTTTGTGCTTATTGGTGTACATACCACGCCTTTATTGGATATCGTAAGGTCTTCATGCCCATTCTCTTCTTACTATTCCCTGTTTAGATCTTCGATGTACGATTGTACTCTTATTGCTTCCAAGACATTGAGAATCACCTCCACCCTTGGTTAGATGAGTATGTATCTTACAGGCTTAGATATTTCGGCAACGACTTAGACCTTGCCATGATTGGCAGATTCACTAAGAATCCATCTTCAGCTGATCTTTGCATAGCGGGGCTGAACCTTGGAACCATGTCGGTGCCACACCCTAGCCTATCCAAAGTGGAGCTTATTTGGTCCTAAGATCACTTCACTGATTCGCTTAGCCTTACTTTGTAGTGACTGCTAACTAATAACTTATATGACGTGATAATCTCGATGGATGTAGCTTATAAGCGACTAGGTTCATGCTTGAACTAGCGGTCAAATCTAAAAGCTAGTAGGAACTATTTCAAACCCAGTTAATACTTAGTACTAGTTAGATATATACCATCTACTGCATAGAATAGTGATTGGTTTTTACTACTAGAATGAACCTATGTACATTAGCGTACTCACATGATAAGGTAGCGCTGGTCCCCTCGTGAGGCTAAGTTTCACAACGCATTAACTCCCGGAGCTACTGTGCTAAGGTTCCCCTTTTTGTCCTTCTTGTTGTGTAAATTTCTTCTGGTCATCATTATTTTCGGCTGACCGATATCATAGAGACTACTTCGAATCAAATCAAATTTCCAAGCCGAGCATTAACAATGGCGGAAACACTGGGAACAATATCTGCGGTCATTGCAATTATGGATGGCACTCTCAAGGCGTCTTCGGCCATATACTAGCTTATTCAAACTATAAAGGATGCCCCTCCAGAAATCAGCGCTCTCCAACGCGATATCGAAGGCTTTCAGACACTCGTTGAAAACCTTGGTGCCGCTTTGAAATCGGCAAATGTGGACAAGGTGGTGAAAGAGGATGACCAGCTGGACCGAGCTCTGAAGACCTTACAGTATCCCATGAAAGACTGTAGAAAGACCTGTACCGAGATCCTGGAAAAATTAGAGGGATCCGGAATTGCAGGTACTAGCGGGGACCCGAATCAGCCGCCTTCAAGACGCCATCATGTTAGGTACATGAAGTGGTATTTTACAAGGAAAGAAGTCTACAACATGATCACGCAGGTTTCAAGCTACTCTATGTATTGCTGGACCACGGAGCCCTACTCGACGTTCCCGTTACCGATCCTAAGGTTCTAGGGGCTTCTCCACTTCACTTCACAACAAGAACTGATGGAGGAGGCAAATTAAAGATTCTTCTGGAACATGGAGCTGATCCAGACGCTTTGATGGCTGGGGATATCTCAGTTCTCCACATGTGTGCGACCAAAATCTGGGTTGATGCTATACTCAATCTCCTAGACAAGGGTGCGTCAATCAACGCTCAGGATTTGTGCTTGCGTGAAACTCCTTTGCACAAAGCAGCTCGAAATCAGTGTATGGACGCCATTAAGACCTTGCAATTGAGGGGAGCAGATTCAACGCTAAAGAATATTGACGGGTTGACTTTCGAGGATGTTTTGAAGCTTGCCCGGTTAAATCCAGATGAGTGGAGTGTTGACCCAGCCTGGGTGACATTTAATCCTCACTGGTGATCATGCCAGGGAGTGGCTATTGATTTCGAGACGACGGTAATGTAATTTGGGTACATCGTGATTTATTCTGATTTATTTTGTATCACCTAGTTTCGCGGATGTATTATCTTTTAATTTGATGTGTAAATATGCCCATGTATATTTATAGAAGCCTAAGTTTGCATGTTATTAAGGGACTCCCAAAAATTGAAAATCGACACTTCATCCATCAGCGCATCAATGGCATCTTCGCCGATTGTTATTCCTGCCATAGGATCATCGGTCGAAACTTCCTGCAGTGGAGAAGACTCAGATGCCATCTCAGGGAGAACTGTTTGGGCCACATAGTTTGGGAAAATGTAACGGATAGCTTCGAGAAAGATACCTCGGAAGACTGAAGAGCAAGGGTGGGTGTGTTGCATCTGCTCCAAGACTATCATGCACACCTCAATTTTATTGAGACCCAGACGTCGGGAAACGGGATCGGGGGATTTGCAGTTGAGGAGGTGGATGTGCATTGCTGGGACTAATAGCGGTGGCCTAGAGTGATTGTCAGAGAAGATATCATTTGCAGAAGAATTGCGCACTCACGTCATAGGGGCCGAGAATCCCAACAGCTTCTCATGTGCCAGATTATCAAGGATGGCATTGGTCCGTAAGGCAGCCATATTGATCTGATTTCGGACGTGAGTTTGCCATGTGTCCTGGCGGGATTCGGGCAGCCCTTCTGGGGCCTTTGTGATGAAAGGACGGTAAAATGTGACTATGAACGCTCTTTTGGCTGTCAGGATCAGTTATAGATGGATATAGCGTCAGCACTCACTGATAATGAAGCTGCAAATGATACAAGTAAAATGTTGCCAGTGGACTTTGTCCCGTCTCCTGGGTTTCGGGAAGTTGAAAGTGTAAAATCTTTTCCTCGAGGGCTTCAACCTGCTGGAAAGACCCACTGGTTCCGAATGGCTGGTAGCACAAGGTGAGAGTGTCTCCCAAAAGCTGAGTGAGTTGAATCATTGTCACCCAATATTCTGCTAGCTGCGGTAGGTCGCTCGGGACATATGCTGCCGATATGGCTTCGGGTAATCCGACAAAATCACTCAACATATCATCTGGAGATGGCGGTACGGTATTACAGTCATTCATGTTGATTCTCAGTGGACGGCCCATTGTAAGACTTAGCCAACGGTCTCGAAAGAAACAGGTCCACCAAAGGCGGCGCCAAAGACGCTTTTGTGCTTCAGTGATAGGTGAATTTGCGCAGGCCCCAGCAGAGAAACGATGCAGACCCATTGTTTGGCAAAGGCTAATGGCAACACCAAGCCAAAACCACGGTTGGGTGTAGGTATCAGCTTCAGAGTGGTAAAATCCCAAGAGAAGTGCTGATTGAAGGAGAACTGCCTGGTCTGTCTCACCCCCATTATGATGCAGGCACTAAGAACAGGCCGTTAGCCAAGTGTGATTCTGGAATATATCAATTTCTAGCCTGCTCACCTTTGCACGAGAGTACATGGATTCCTTCATCTCTTTCCTGGACGAAAAGCCCTCTGATTTGCAAGTATCAGTCGAAAGATACTATAAGCGCGTTAGCTAGATTGCAGCTCAACTCAGAGGAGATGGGATTTACATTTGCGGCAGCAAAGAAGATGCTCCATAGTAATATCAGATTGTATGGGTGACCATCTCCACTGGGATAGAGGTGTGGAAGCGTTGTAGCGTCAATCACCGGCATAATGGGATGCACATGATGAAAGTATGCCCGCAGAAGTTCATCGCAGGTTTCTTTTCGGGGCATATTGAAGACGCCCTTGTAATGCAGGTACGCTTTATCCTCGGGGGATAACGAAACGGACATTTTGGAAGTGAGTAGGATATGTCTTGGTGTAGGTTGGTCTGAAGGCGAGCATATATCAAAGACAGCACAAAACCCAGGCGAATCACCTGCAGTTTGGGGTCAGCTTCAGTTAACAACACTCGCACGGAAACTACAGACCAGTGTAGAATGGCGCTTGGCCAGTCTTTTTGCTTTTCCCGAGGACTTTGGTTGCGATTTCAACGCCAGTCCGCTCTTCATCCTGACGCCGAGAATAATCCGGGGGATTAGAGATACTTCTCATACCAGCCAGCTCAGAGCGGTCTATATTATGCGAAGGTGGTGCATTCGGAAATGCATCGAGTGGAAGTGAAGAATGTGGTATCAATACATTGGAATCTGCGTGAGGCGGGCTGCTAATGACGGACGCAGTTCGACGTGTATGTCTCTCACGTATGCTATATCTGTTAGCGATAAGCTTCTATTAATCTGGAAGAAAGCCCCACGTTTGGGTTTTTGTCGGCGGAACGGTACATTCTCTGGCATCTTGCGTACACCCTATACACGGGATACCGGTCACCGTCACACTACAGCGGACTTTACGCTGACGGCAATTTTGACAAGCAGCAGCCGATCGATAGCGGCGTGTAGACATGATGAGTCTGGCTGCCAAGTATTAATGTTTCGGTCTGCCGAGAAGGTCGGGTCGCCGAGTGTCGTCAAGTATTAACTATAACCTTGGAAGTCATCCGAGGTAGCCGAGGCGCGGCACTCCCTCCCGACAGTTCCGAGGTAATATTCTTCTAAGGAATATGGCTAGAATTTAAGGAGGGGGGAGGAGAAAAATGCTATATTCACCATGGAATTGATAGAACCACGGAGAAGAAAGGAAGATACAAAGATGAGAGAGATCTATCAACGGGGACTTGCCACACAGGATGCCTGAGGGATCTTCCTGGCCTGAGGCATCACAATCTTTAGCCCTGTGTAAAACATATATTTTTTTACAATTATCTTCAAACAATATACATTCAATCTAAATACAAAAGCCTCTATAGTATTTCAGGGCTACAGGAGAGTAATTCCAGTAAAGGCCCGGTGGTCCTCGAAGAGAACCTTCTCCTTGTGGTTGCCGTCCAGGTCGCACCGGTAGATAGAACCACCCAGATCGGTGAGATAGACATGAGAATTGATGGAATCCAACTTCAGACCAATTGCCTCATTTAGACCCCTGGTGAGGATCTCGTATCCCCTCGGGGAATTGGTTGATAGAGGAAGACCATCTTCACTCAATCTAACTCTGTTCAGCGAGTTGCCCCACGGGATTTCACCCCGATCCGTCCAGTAAAGTGTGCGAGAAGCTTCTTCCACCTCAAGATCAATTGGCTCAGGAAGATCAGCCAGAACGCACTGGATATCACCTCGAGCATCTGCTGACTGACCCTCAGGCGTTGTGATATTGGCGCACAAGATCCGGCCTTCACCACCCTTCGAGGGTCCTTTCTGGGTCCAGTAGAATTTACCTTGATTTGGGCTCACAGCGACTCCCACGCACCAGTCGGAGACACGTTCCGCTGGGGTCGAATCACGCCCAGTATTGTCAATCAAAACCTCCAGATCGGAGCCGTCGAAGCCACAACGGTAGACTCGGCATCCTTCGCGGTCACAAAAGTACACGGTTTGTGCCACGGAATCAATAGCCAGTTGCTTTGGTGTATTCAGATTTCCTGAGGAAACAACTGTTTTGATGTCGGTTCCATCCACGTTGGCGGAGTAAACGGCCCCGTCGGACTTTCCTGGAACGCCCATGCAAGTCCAGAACATGCGGCCAGAGGCTGAATCCACAGCGAGTCCATCCGGCAATGATTGGTCTTTAAGAATCGATTTCTGTACCTTACCGTCTGCAGAAACTCGGAGGATCTCTCCTGATGTCATGCTGGGTGTGGCGGCTGACAGTCCGAGGTCCAACACCAAAATTTCGGGCTTCTTCGAAGCGAGCTTAACAGGAGTTGGGTCGCTAGCAGGATATAGGCCACCCTTTGAGCACTTTGTTCCCAGCATTCCATGGTCCAGGTAGTTGCTCTTCAAAAAGTTGACGGTCTTCTCGGGAGAGAGTCCACGTTCCTCCACGTAATGACCTTCAATGAAGGCAACGGTGTCTAGGCCAACATCTAAGTAATGTTATGTCAGCGAAATAATTCTCACAGAATCGGGGAAGACGAGTGAGGATCTTACTATCCATTGTCCGGCAGGGAAGAGTTCCTCCTTTGACAAACAGTTCAAGCCACATCGAATCAATCTCTTCGGGAACCGAAACACCCTCAGCCAGGATAGTCAAAACCTCCCGCTTCACAGCAGCCCACAACCGATTGAAGATGAACCCAGTGGACTCCTTCCTTGCGACATACGGGTTTGTGGCAGCTTCCTTGCAGCGCTCAACCATAAAAGGGAATATCTCCGGGGAAGTGTATCCATTAGTCATAAGCTCCACGATCATACACGCCGGCGGCATATAATAGTGCATATTCAGAACGCGGGTCTTAGCGGAATCCGAGATCTGACTGATCATCTCGGAAGACTTGTATGAGGATGAATTGGAAGCTAGGATGCAGTCCTCCGGGGTGAGGGCCTCCAGTTCAGCAAAAGTGGCGATCTTGAGGTCGAGCTTCTCGGGAACAGCTTCAATGACAAGCCAGGCATTTTCAACGGCTTGTTTCATATCTTCGACAGCTTCGAACGACCCGGGGACTTGGTTGGTCTTGGCCGAGTATGATTGAACATTTTCTTCAATGTATGCAATTCCGTCTGCTCGCTGTTGCGGACTGGGGTCTCGAATTTTAACGTCGAAGCCGGCTGAAGCCCAGATACATCCTAATACCGGAGTTTTGTCAGCACTTCGATCTTTTAAATAACACGCTGGGCGGGATACAGACCTACTCGGCGGCCGAGTACACCTGCACCAAGAATGGCAACAGGGCGGCTGCGGTAGTTTCGCGGAGGTCCCCAGTGCGATGACATGTTGTAAAGCAAGTAGTTTGTAATTAAGTGTAAAGTAGTCTAGTTGGTGGTGTATTGGTTCAATCACAGTGGCGGGGAGTTCCATTTATGTCCCCTTGTCCCATTGCCTGCCATTGTCATTGCTATTCCGTACAACCCTCGGAAGTCCACTATCCACAACTCAACTCAGAAGAAAGATCAAGGCAGTTCGTCAGCCCCGTCAACAAAGACAATACCGAGGACCCTCTAATCTGGTTCATTCCTCGGGAACTCCGTCCGAGACCGTGGAAATGAGACGAATAATGGAGTTCTTCATCAAGGGCCCATTATTTGGGATCCGTGGCAAATTCAATAATTTGAGCAATGTGGGACTACAGTTTGGAGGCGCCATTAGGGCACCAAGGGGCAAATGCTTGATCTGGACCAGACGATCTCCCGAGGTTTTCTTTGGGCCCATTACACTATGGATACTATGGAGCTCGATGCCGAGGTAGTGTACCTCGGAAAGTAAATTCCCCTGTTTGGAGTTGAATGTTAATCAGAAAATGTTTATAGGATAGAAAAAATAAATAGCGCATTTAGTCTTTAAAACTATAAAGCATTTGTCTCGAGTTCAGTGTCGCGCTAAAAAAAAACCACACCGTCATTGATATTGCATATCCCATACACAATGGCATCTTTGAAAGAATTCGATGCGAGCGAAGTGGCAGCTCACAAGACGAAAAACGATCTTTTTGTCATCATTCATGGAAAAGGTAATCTTTCCCTTTCCGAACTATCTTGTTCAATCTTCTGACATGCCCAGTATACGACATCACGGACTATGTGCGAGACCATCCCGGTGGTGCGGATGTGTTGCTAGACGTCGCCGGCACAGATGCAACAGCTGCATATGAGGATGTCGGTCACTCAGAGGATGCAAGCGAGATTTTGGAGACATACTTAATCGGTACTGTCAAGGATGCACATGAATTTGTTCAACCCAAGGTCGTTCGTGTAATCAAGCAAACCTCTTCCGGTACAGAAACACCCAAGAGGTCATCAATGACCCTCAAAGCTGCGACTACAATTACTGCCACGCTTGCTGCTTCTGCGCTGGTTTACGTCTCTTCCAAGAATCAGCGGGCCCTGACCGACTTCTTCGCAAAACACTCCCCGGCCTCCCTACAAATCACCGAGGCTCGCATTCCATTCGCAAGCCTTCTGCGGGGTGGATTTTTGAGCGGAATCACTGCTGCCACTCTGGCATGCGCGTCGATTGGCGGAGCCATAGGAGTCAAACTCTCAAAGTTCACCGACATCGAGTCGGGTTTCACAAAGTACCGTCCGTACAAGAAAGCCTCGACATTGAAAAAGCAGGACCCACATCTCGTGAAGGGCTTCCTCGAGCCCAAGAACTACAAAAAGCTTCCCCTTGTTGAGAAGGTTCAATTATCGCCCAATGTGTACCGCTTCGTCTTCCAACTGCCTAATCCAAAGGGCGTGATTGGACTCCCGATCGGACAGCATGTTGCTATCAAAGCTATGGTCAACGGTGCCTCTGTCTCGAGGTCCTATACCCCGACATCCAATAACCTGGATCTTGGAAAACTGGAGCTAGTCATCAAATGCTACCCAGATGGTATTCTCACCGGGCAATACCTCGAGTCTTTGGAAGTTGGCGACAAAGTGGAATTCCGAGGCCCGAAAGGCGGGATGAAATACCACAGCGGCCTTTGCAAGAAAATCGGTATGATCGCCGGTGGAACCGGAATCACCCCGATGTACCAACTTATCCGGGCGATTTGCGAGGATGATCGGGATATGACCGAAATCAGCCTCATCTACGCCAACCGAGGCGAAGAAGATATTCTTCTCCGTCGCGAATTAGAGGCTTTTGCACGAGGATATCCCAAGAACTTTAAGCTCTGGTATATGCTTGATCACCCTTCTGACAATTGGGCTTATGGCAAGGGATATGTTACACCAGATGTCATGGCTGCAAGATTGCCTGGGCCAGCATCTGATACAAAGATCATGCTCTGTGGACCACCGGGCATGGTGAATGCTTCGAAGAAGGCCTTAGTGGCTGCAGGCTTTGAAGCTCCTGGCGCTGTCGGAAAGATGAGTGACCAGATCTTCTGCTTCTAGGGTGTTTCCGATTATATACACTCTCCTTGTTCTCTGTCCATAGATTGTGTTGTATATTAGAGCTGTTTGTTAATTCAATGCGTTTCTATTTTCATATATTTCAGAAAACCTTCATTTCAATATATATAAAGCTCCCAAGTTCTTCATCTAGTTATATATTCATGCTTCATATCTTTTGCCACTTGTTATACCAAAATTGTCCCTTATACGGGTTATGCTTTTTACTGCTTTATATTCTGAGGCAGTAAGCCTGATCTCTACTTGTTCCATTATTCACTGTTCGATCCCGACAAGACACAATCCAAAAAAATACATTTAAAAAGATCTATAAAAAGAACATCCAAGATGACATCAGAGTGTTATTTAAATATAACGTATTTTACGTCATCTCGAACCAAATAACTAAATCAGATGATTAAAGTCCTATGTCGTGAAGGATCCATGCCGCATATGCGGCCAACTACCTGGGTTAATGAATACGCCAATGGGAGGGGATATGTTCAAATCCTCCTGAATCCGAAAATTCTGCTGAGATCCACAGTGGAGATCTACCTAGATACGTATATTGTACATAATTTCCGAAGATGAATGATGTCTCATCTGTTGAAAAGCCTGCTATCTTGAAGATCACCGAAGAAACATGGCCCTTCCGAGGTATGAGGAACGCCCATGGATGTCCATCCGAGGTATGTCTAAGCCAATCGGAAAAGTGCATGTTGACCCACAACCCGAGGAAAACGGAATCCCGAACTATGAAACGGCTGGGATTTTTGTTGATGACCATTGTGTAGTCGATATATAAGTTTGGGTTCCTGGATTGAACTGGCTAGAATCACAAACACTCAATTAAAATGCCTGCAAAGCAATTTTATCTCCTTGGGGAGCCAGTCTCCTCCGCCAGGATCATCGATGTCGACCCTAAAAGTGATTTGGGTGGACTTAAGGACTTGATTGCAGCTCACTTCGCAATCGTCGAGTCAAGTGGTATGTTTGAAGTGGCTTACTCTCCTAATCCGACATATTAATGATTGACTTTGTGTGTTATAGGTATCGATTTCCAAGCTCAAGACCTCCACCTGAACGAGATCGCCGAAATCACTGCAGCCGACACTCCTATCGCTATCACCATCGATGGGAACGCAGTCCGTGATCCCCCAGGTCCGAAGGGTCTCCCCTACGTCGGAAATTTCTTCGAAGTCTACCCAGACCACCTTGGCAACCACCAGCGTCTCTTCGAACAATACGGACCGGTCATTAAGACAACCAGTCTAGGCCGCACAACCTATCAAACAAATGACCCAGCTATCTCCGCGATCGTCTTTGCAGAGTCCGACTTTTTCACAAAAAAGATCAACGAGGCCCATCCACTCTATCCCCTGAAGCAGCCTGAGGCTGGTGTTTTCCTAGGAGACACCGATACTCCTGAGTGGAAGGTTGCGCACAAGTTTTTGCCGCCAGCTCTCGGCCCTAAGGCTGTTCGTCATTATGCGCCGACAATGCAGAAGACAGTTGAGGATTCGTTCAAGGTCTTTGACGAATTTGATGAGCAGGGTGAAGCCTGGAATGTTTACCAGTATATGCTGAAGCTCGGATCTCAAGCAGTTGGCAAGCTCACGCTTGGCTTGGATTTCCAACATTTCTCGAACCGGGACGCACAGATGCATGAGATGGTGAATTTGATTGCTGGAGTTCTTTCTCTCAATAAGAAAGTTTCATCCAAGGGAGATTGGTATGGTAAACTACCATTCGGTGATCCCAAGCGGCTCAGAGGCATCAAAGCCAGAGTTGAACATATTGTGGGGGAAACAATTCAACAAGCTGCACGTGGTGGTATTGAAGACCTACCACTGCAAGATGCAGCGCTGAAGGCGTCTAACATGATCGGTAAGTGCCTACCATACACCACCCAGTCCGCTTCTTATATCTATGGACGCTAATGAAACGGTTCAGATTACGCCATCCGCGCAACCGACAACAAAGGCGAGAAACTACCCGAGTCAAGCTTGATTTGGGCTCTCGTCGTCGCAACCGGAGCCGGATTTACAACCACCAGTTCCCTTCTGTCCTGGCTCATCTACGGTCTTGTCACCTATCCAGGTATGCAAGAGAGGCTACTCCAAGAACTCATCGACAATGACATCGACGAGAACACTGTGATGACGGCGGATGTCACCGAACGACTCGATTTCCTCGATAAGTATATCAAGGAGACCCAGCGTCGCCACAACCCAAGTTTCCAACCGGGACGAACCGCCAAGGTTGACCTCGTGCTTCCGGGAGGGTATAAGATCCCTAAAGACTCGGTTATTCTTCCGGCGCTACACCACATCCACAACAACCCCGATCTGTGGGATAATCCCAATCAGTTTAACCCTGACCGCTGGGACACCGATGCGGTCAAAGGCAGACATAAGGCTGCGTATATCCCATTCGCCATGGGCCCGCGCATGTGCATTGGGTTCAACTTTGCCTTGCAGGAAATCAAGGTTTTCCTCCCGAAACTCATCTTCCGGTATAAGTTCATTCGGGAGGGCAATGAGCCTATCGAGTATGATCCCATGTTCCAGTTGATTCGGCCTAATAACCTCTATGTTCGCACGGAGAGGAGGGTGAAGTGGCCAGCGAAGACGGAGACCTTGGCAACAAGGAATGTTTGAGAGAATTCCAGCATGGATAATAGATGTTTAAGTAACAATTTTAGATAGCAGCAATTGTTTTTAGAATAGAGCAATGTATATTATTTCGTTTATAGCAAAGGACTTTCTCATCTAGCAACTATAGACTTTTCCTGGGGTGTAAAAAGCGCTTCCATAGAAATTCAGCCAATACTATACGCATGGCAGACCGTCTTTGCAAGATCAAGCCCAGGCGATAGATATGTACAGTACCTACAACGGAATAAAATTGAAATGCCTTGATAAAACGCACCGAGGATGGAAACGGATATACTACATCGAATCCACTCAAAAGACAAACCGAGCAAGAATGTCACATGTTCAAAGATTAAACCTATAAGATGAATACACTAGAAGAGAGGTATAATGAAACGGGGACCGAAAGGCGCCAAACGGAAGACATGTGCAATAAAAAAGTAACGACTGAAGAATAAAGCTGATAATCCCCAGCATTCAAAAATTGCGGAAAATTGAAGGATCTCATCTCATCTTATCATCATCTTTCCATCGAGGAGTACAAGTAGCAAGATTATGGCTCTGAAGTAATAGGCTGTGCCTCTGATGATGCCGGTGCGTCATTTGAAGCTGTCTCCAGAACTGTACTCTGAGGGCGCCATTTGGTGAGGACTTTGCCCGCAGCAGGTCGGGATTCCTCGTCTGTTCGTCGCATGTTAGATATACAATGCTAGTGGACAGTAAAGGAAGAGGATACTTACAAGTTTGGTAAACATCTTCCACTGTGTTCAAGCACATCTCTCGTGCTGGAGGTCGGAACATAATAAGGTACCTAAAAGAAGGTCAGTAAGGGGGGCTCTTGATAGCGAAAAGGACGGACCAGGACATACATCAATGATTGAACGCAAAGGTTCACACGTTCGGGATCTTTGGCCAAGCTGGCCACCCGTTGAGTAATGGGAATCGTGATCTCTGGGACTTCACTGAGAAATCGGACCAGCACCTTGATATCTCGAGAGTCCAAATAAGCCAGGAAGCCATCCAAAAGCCGGGTGGCCCAGGTATCGTAATTAAGAGGTACAGTCGGTTCTGAGTCTTCCTCGGTGTCATCACGCTGATTGGCAGCACTCTTCATTTGAATCCGGTCATTATACCACTCTTCATTGAGCCAGATAATGGCAATGTTAAGTCGTCCTCGGAAATCTTCCAAGATGAAGCGATAGAGGGTCTCGCGAATCGAGTCAGCAATAGTTGTTTGCCTACGTACAGCGTCTCCCTTAGTTTGCTGGTCATTTTCGAGACCGGCAGGAGCCCGTGTAGCCAACCGAGCAAGAAGAACAGACCATGCGTCCCGGTCAAATGTACTGCCTGCTAACCTGGCGAATCCGAGCTTTTGTTGGGTTTGGCCCTTGGCAGACGCGGGTGATGTTTCGGCTGCATTCAACATTCCGAACACACGTGCAACAGCACTCCGTCCGATTTCTCCGGCCTCTTCTTCGCTCAACGGGGGTGGTTGTGGTAGGACAAAGGGACCCAAAGAGACTAGTTCTGGTTGTAGATCTGCTACCTCCGCCGCAACGGCACTGGCCTCTTCTGAAACAACAGATGCTACGTCCATGGGCTGGTATTCGGGCTCATAGTCATCATCCTCATCTTGGGCAGCAGCTCTCTGTTGCTGCTGTCGTTGCAAGGTTTGATCTTTTGTGATTGTCTGATATCGAGTACGAACGGCCTATGGTCATGTCAGCAGAGAATAAAGCTTCACTCTCATGATAGCACTTACATCGACAGCTTGTGCAAGTGTTGAATCATGTACCTGCGACAAGAGAGGTACAACAATTTTGAGAACTAGATCAATTGGCAGCTGTTTTACGTCGAAGGAGGACAGCCCGGTGTCCTCGGTCAAGGTGAAGAGGCGGTCAAAGCTTGCAGGTCCCGGTGCCATTGGAGGAATCTTAAGCATCGGAGGAGGCAAAGCATTAAGACGTGCCCGCTTAGCGTTGTCCAGCCCGTCGGTAGGTTCGTTTGGCAATCCTCGTTTCCGCGAAGCATCATCGGTGGCCTCAAGTCGTGATTGCATTAGACGTTCAATATGCATTTGCATCCGACCCGCCAGGGGGTGGTTCGGGTTCCTATGAAAGTTAGGTCAAACCACATCTTTTGCAACCAGGATGACAACATACTTTTTCAAGACATTGATCAGCAGAGCTCGAGCCGTGCGCTCCATGGACTTGACGCTGACACGAATTGTCGGAGTAAACGGCGGCCGGACGTGTTTCGCGGGATAAAACTCCAAAACTGCGTTAATGACCTTGTTTGCTACAGACTGGCGTGTGCGGATGAGAGGGGCGAGGCAGTTTAAGGTTGCGTTTACAAGAAGAGCATCACTGGCTTGTGTTAGCATCACCCCGAACTCGTAAAATACGTTGTTTCATCCTCGTACCTAGTCTCTTCTTGGAAAACGCCGAGGAGTCGATCGAGGAGACCTGAGGCTTCCGCTTCCAGGTTTGGTATTGACAGAACAGCATGGTTTCGGGGAACAACTGCCAAAGACGTCTCATTCTGCTCGGGTCGCTGATCGAAGTTAGTACCAATATATCCAAGCATATATAACCCGCAAAACATACCCTGGGGTCCGAGATCAATCCAGGCGTCTGAACCTGGACCACGCGCTGGATGAACTTGGCACAGCAAAGCTTAACTGGGCATGGGAATGAGTCCATTCTCCTAAGTATATCCTGCTTAATTGCACTCATCGTCTCCCATGACTTGCCATCCTGTGGGTGATTCACTCTGTCGGTATTGTTAGCCCTGCACCGAGTTTGCGTTTGGAGCGCAATCCTGCATTGCAGCCACGGAAGCTTGATAATGACCTACACATGTCTGAAGACGAGGGGATACAAGCTAGCTGAAGTCTGCACTAAGCTCTGTAGGACTGTTGTGTCTGTCTCCGGCAACTCTAGAATCTCACGGATTGTCTGCAGGACATTCGGTGCCAGCTGCTCCTTCTGTGCAACAGCTAACATTGGGCTAGCAAAGGTTTCCGCCAGAAAGTTTGCACCCCATCTTCGTAATTCCAGCCGTGTACTAGCTCCGACGATAGGAAGGATGCCGTTAACGATTTGTGGGTAGAAGGCAGAATCGCCGAGGACGAGACTGCGGGCAGCGTTGAGTTGGGCGACCTGGTCAACGACATTGTCCATCGGCTGAGCCATGGTAGCTCTAATGGGGATGTATCCGGTACGCGCCGGTGGTGTCGGATTCGAGGTGCGAGACTAGGTGTTGGGGGAAGGGAGGACGTTGGTGTACGGGGGACACAGATTCAGTTGCAAAAACAACGCGCATAAGCTTAGGGTTGCGATCGCAGAACAAGGAAATAGAGGGAAAGTAACACCAAGGGTGGAGGGGAGAGGTGGTTATGCGATGGGTGGTGAAGGAAGGGCGATTGAGAAGTGAGGTGATAGCCGTCGAGGATGCGACAAAAAGCTGCGAAGCCTGAAAGGGCGGCCGACAAAGACTCCGATGTAAGTGAGCTGTATCTCTACATACAAATACTCAGTTCACTAGGTTAAAAGTCTCTCCGTGCTTCAATAGTTCGAAATTGTATTCCACCAGTGTCTCAATTACAATAAAATCCCCGATCTAATCTCAATACAAACATGTAAACCCGCATCACGTTGTCTGGGGCCTCCGACGCCAAGACCTTTCCTCCGGATCTGCCTGGTATGGCCTCAACTTTCTTCTCTCTCACGTTTCAGTCAACAAACACTCTCACCATGGCTACTGGAATGTATGGATAGTCTATATGGACTTGAAAAGGTCTCATTTTGCTAACATCATGCCTCTGTGACAGCTTCAACTCCACCTACTACGGCAAGGACTACCGCGCCGGTGCCGCCCTCCTGCGCGCCCGCCGCCCATATCTGTTCAAGAACACCATCACAGGCTTCGGACTGTTCGCATTTACAATTGCAGTCTGTAAGTAAACCCTGTGACGCATACCGGTGTTCCGCTTCAACCCTCTTCATATCTCCGAACCGCATTATGCTACCAGAACTTGCCCGCTGAGAAGTCTCCATGCGGGCTCAATATCTACAAGAGACAGAACCTCATGCTGATCTTGCTTCAATTTCCAGATACCTACACCCTCAAGGCTGTCGGCCAAGAAGAATTCGCCGACGTCAAGGTCCCCGATGCTCCCGCGGACAAGAAATGAAGCACACTCAACACCCACCGGACCGGTACTTCGTGATGGGTTGACGTTGCAATTGGGGTTTCGGAGTCTTCAGGGAGACCTTGTTTTTTCACAACTGTAGGATTAGCGATGATATCAGCATTTGTGCTGCCATGCACAGAAGGAATTGGCTTGGAATATAGGCTGTACAATGAATTTGGGCTACGGATGTCTATCATTCTTCGCACCGTCCCGCTGTGCTTTCTACGTGCCCTACCAACTTCAGGAAGATAACCCGGCATTTACTCTCCACTCCGACATCGAATCACTAATATTACATATTTAAAGTTGACAGGCGGAGTGATATAATAGCCTTCCCAGAAGAAGAAAGGCATTAATATATTTCTAGGTAACTAGACCTAGAGTATATTCGGTATGGTTTTAACGCACAGTACAAATGGTCTGCTATCCCAGAGCGAATCATAACAGCCAAAAAGACAAGAAAATGCAACATGAATCTAGAAAACAAATCTCTACTCGGTTCGCAGAACACGAGGACCTTTGTGCTTCGCGGCACGCTTGCGCTTGAGGCCCTTATCAAAGGCAACAGCGTTGCTATGATCACGGCCGAGGTTATCCAAGTCCTTGACCTTATAGAGACGAACGATCCAGTTCTCACTGGTGAAAGCCTCTTCCAGTGTGTTGAGCTGGGGGCTTTCCTTGGGAAGTTTTGTGCCACGAACACGGTCCATGGCCTGACCAGGCGGGAAGAGCGACTGGTAGTTGTGATAAGACATCTTGTACCTATTGATAGGGTTAGCAGTGGCATGGATAATCAACACGTGCGGTTCTTACATCAAGCTGTTCTTCATGGCGGGAGTGGCCTCCTCGTCGACACGGTACTCGCCGCGCGCGGTGAAGTAGTCGCGCTCCTTCACCTCGTCTGGCCAGATACCCTCGGCAATACGAACCATCCAGAGGAACTTGTTCAAGTCGTCACCTGAGTAGCCGAGTAGTCCACCAAACACAACCAGGACGTAGTCGACATCGTGCTGTCGCAGAATGGGGTAGCTGACTTCCTCGCGCGAACTCATTGCCTTACCAACAGTGGCAATGTGGGTGTTATTCCAGGTGTTGTTGTCGACCAGAGTGGGACGGTCAGCCATACCACCAATTTGGTATCCATAATCCCACCAGGACATGATCTTGGCATTGTCCGGAGTGTTCTGGCGGAGCCAATAGTAGGCCTCACGGTAGTCATCGATGATGAACTGGCTTCCATCAGGAAGCTTGCTGGCCAGAACCACAGAGGGGGAGGAGTATGCGTTGGAGGTAACCCAGGTGCAGTGTGCAACAAACAGAAGCAGGTAAAGAGTGACTGAGGCTACCACAACAGACTTGGAGAACCAGGAGTAGATACCGACAACAGGGTTCCGAGTTGACCGGAGTGACTTATCTTCAGTAGTGGTCTTAGCCTTAGGTTCGGTGCTTGGGGTCGACGCAACCAGGAAGTTATCGAGGATGCACGACAAGGCCAGAGCAGCCGCAACACACACAATGGGGGTCAAGGTCAGCATCAGACGGACCATAACTCCGGCAAAGTAACTAGCGAGAACCGAGTAGATAACCACAAAGACATGCTCATCCTTGAGCTTCTGGAAGCACATGAACACGCCAGCGGGGAACAGCCAGATAAGGAAGTTCAGGTCAAAGAAGAAGGCAGGCCAGGCGGTGGGCTGGTGCTCGGAGACAGACGCAATAATGGGGATATGAATCTTGGCATATCCAGTATCCCACAGAGAGTAGAAACGACCACTCCAGGGAGCAATGACGCCAGAGACTGACAGCAGGATAAGACCAACAAATCCAAGGCCGAACGTAAGCAAAACCATAGAGGTGAGGAGCTTCTGGAACTGCTTGCCGGGCAGGTAGGCTCGAATGAACTCGGCAAATGCCACCAATTGGATCAATCCAAAGACACCTATCAAATAGTTAGAATGAGATAACGATATGGCCTAGAATCCAAAGGTCTTACCAAGTGCAGACATGTGGTCACTGTTGCGAATAGGCAAGAAACCGACGAAGGGGATCTGCATGCTTCCCAGTGTTCCCAGAGCATACCAGGTGGTGTAGCTGATATAGACACGGGTGCTGTATCGGCCCATGCATAGAAGAACAAAGACATGGAGAGGGATCAAGTTGGTAATGAAAACGTATCCACCCCAAGCTGAAACCATGTATCCATAGAACAATGCAGTCAAGGCTCCCCACATGATGGAACCGTTCTTCACGGCCTTGATCCAAAGGTAGAATGTGAACACCAATAGGAAAATGGCAATGGCTTCGTTATCGTAACTGCCTGCCACAGACCGTGAGATGTAACCGGGTGTAATTCCCATGAAAGCAGCAGCCAGGAGACCGGCAGAGGGAGAGTCGGACATCTCAGAGGTCAGGAGATACATCGCCAGGGCTGTTAGTCCAGAGAATCCAGGGGCGAGCATGACACAGATGTTTCGGATGTCGACGGGGATGGTAAGGAGACGAAGGATGTGGTAGATCACGCCGCTGGTCACCATCAGACCAGGGTACAATGTACCACCAGTAACACGACCAAGAGGGTGCCATGTTCCTGTAGTAGGAGAATTTCCATCAGCACAATGCCGTTTATACTATCATGTGGAGGATGTGCAATCACGGGGACGGGGCCTTACGGTCATCAAACCAATCCCAGAAGCTATGAAAGCCATTTTCGATCAAGTATTTTGTCGCACGGAAGTTAAACCACGGATCGACTAGAGTAAGACAGTATCAATATCTTGTTTGCATGTTCGGGGCAGTCGAGGTGGCCACCGCATCTAGTGCAGTAGCGCAGGGAAATCATACATTCGTGGATGATACTTTCAAATCCTAGAAGATAGTTAGCACACTGATCATGGAGGATCTCAATTGAGACATACTAATAACACTGAACAAGCGGCTGGACACCGCGGCGGCGGCAATGGTACAAAGAATGATAACCCGCAATAGACCGCGCGTGTTCCGGCCGGAGCTGCCTTTCAGCACAACATCAAGCGAAGACGGGGCCATGATGGCCTTGAAAACGGAGCAAAGTCCAGAGTCAGAAATCAAAATAGAAACATGAAATCAAGGAATGAATTGGGCTGAGATGCCAGTGGTGAGGGCCGTGGGGAGAGATGGGAAGAGCGAGAGCTGCGCAAGGTGGTCACTTCTGAAGGTCTTGGCACCGGCCAGAGGCGCCACCTCCGATTGCTCCCCGCAATACTACGACTCATCAATAATCTTTGCTTAGAGCTCTGTTGACTAACTTTTTCACTCGATATACTTACTCCTGTTGAGTACATCACTATTCTTACAGCAGAACGAGCCATCTACAATTTATCTACACCTCACACACCTAAATGGAGCTGCCTCCGCTGACCTTGGAGCAGCTCTCACAGCTGGTGGCCTCCAACGCTCCACCGTCACAGCTCTTTGAAGCTTTAGCGCGATACGAGCTTCAAGCATGCCTCATTTCTACTGGGGTTAGTAGTTCTAACACAGGCAGTAGTGACTTTACACTATTGAGCCTGTTCTACTCAAGCTTCTTTCTTGTCCATCTTCTTACCGACCAAGTGTTAGTTACTTAGTGAGAGTGCTATTGACGGTTGCCACACTGCTAATGAAGCTTGTGTTCCAGATCTGAAGCTCGTGCTTTGACGAAACGAATTCCTGAAACCTTACTCCAGCATGATCCTTCTCTACAGAACTGCTTGACTTTACTGCGAGCGGTATGGCAAACTCAACACGGCCACGTCTACCAAGTACTCCGAGGGCTACCATGGCCAGACATTTTGCAGCCACTGGTTCGGAGATATGAGAGTATGTTTCTCATGACAATGAGCTTCTTATTTCAGCAGGGTCTTAAATTAACCAATCGTTCTACAATTAGGTTTCTTCCAAGACAAGACCTTGATCGCAGTGAGCAGGTCCTACGAAGCCATACGACTAGCTACAGCGGCTACCCACCTTGGTCTTGACGAACAGCTCGTCAAGCAGGAAGATCCGAACATAATATCAAATTTCACGAAATGTGGATGGACATGGGATCCGGAATCAAAGCTGCTACATCCCAAACCTATCGTCGTATCGCCTGCGGAGCCTCAGTCTTCCAACGGGATTCGCAAGGCAATGGAAATGCTGGGAACGCGTGCGGGTTAGATTTGCTTGAAACCTCGAGGAATACAAGTTATTTAATAGATATGATCCTCTGTCCGAGGTCTACGGTTCACACAGCTACATCCTCTGTCCGGGTTGTGGAAATGTGAGGTCCGAGGACCGCCAAACCAAGATTGCTCTTGTACGTACTTGGACCATTGGTAACCCCGGAATGCATAACACGATCTTTTGCTCTTGCTTGTGGTCCAACTGTAGTGTACAGGCGCACGGCAGCCCAGGGTATGTACAGGACCCAGATAAAACGTCTAAAAATGAGAAACAAAAATCATTCCATCTTGCGCTCGCAATGCCACAGCTCGGGGGGCAGATTAAACCCAAACAATCGTACAATAAAATGGGGCGGAATTGAACAAAACGCGTCTAATACCCTGGGGGAGGTGCGATTCCCGCAAAGAGATCATTGCGTAGCATTCCTCCTCTATACCATCCATCACATTTACTCTCCGGCCTTGGCCTTCAAGAATGCCTCCAGGTCGAACTTGGGATCCTCGAAATTCGTGATAACTATGGAATGTTGGTCAGCACTTGGGTTGTTGGGGAGATGCGGCAGCTCCGGATGTCGTTGCATTTGTTGAGTTGTATCATCGGGGGGAATCAAACGTACGTCCGCTGGTCTGTGTCTTGGTCTCTTGCTGGGGCTGGGTCTTCTTCTTGTATTCGGCCTTGGCCTGCTCGATCAGGCGTTCCTTGCGAGCATACTCGTGCTCAATCTCTGCGCGCTTGGTCACCGAGTTGAGGGAGGACTGGTGGTAAACACCGTAGACGAGACCGGCAACGAGAGCCGAGTAACGGAGGACCTGTATGGTTGGAGACGTGGTCAACAACTGTCGGGGGAGAGGGTAACCCTTAGCCGGTACTCACATTGACACCCTGGCTAGCCATTTCTGCGAGGTTTGTGGAAGACGAGAATTAAATGAGGGAATTAATTGTGTAAGAAGGCGGGACCGTGCAACAGGTGTCAACCGTCAATGGCAATGAATCTCCAGGTTAGTCAAATGGCGAGGTTCAGTTCTTGTTCTGCGCGCGCGAGTTTTTCCGGACCGCTCCAGAGTTCCCGAAGACGGAGCTTAGTCATCTCCGTAAATAAACGCGCAGTGGAGGTACTACACTTGAACGCGGACGCATTTAGTCTAACCTTCTATGATTGTACAAGATGTCGATGCAGCAGCGTAAGGATGAGATCCTCGCGAAGCGGGCCAAGCTTGCCGAGCTCAAAAAGCAGCGCGAGCTGCGCCAGAAGGAATTCACCTCCCGAACCAGCGTTGGGGATGCTTCAGAGGTAAACACAGCATGTGAATGAATTACGGAGCTTGTTTAGATCTAACAACCTTTGCCAGATTATATCACCAATCCCAAGCCGCTCAGAAAACAGACACGACCTCGATGATTTGATCTCTCGCTTGGTAGACCGCCCAGCGTCGGCCTCCCTCAGCCACGGCGGCGCCGATAGCCAGTCGCGGAGAGGAAGTCGACCAACATCTGTGTTGAGCGCGAGCCAATTAAGCGGGGAGAATGCAGACACATATGCAGCTCCATCGCGACCGCAATCCCAGTCCATTGCCGTTCAGACAACAGATGAGCCTTGGATCCCCTCTGCAACGGAAGCCCCGCAGCCCCCTGAACTTGAACCCGAATACAAACCCACACCCAAACCGGAAGTTGTCACCTATAGCAAGGCCGTGCAAACAGACGGACTAGATATCCAGCCCGAAACCCCTGAAGAGTCCATCGCTTCGGACGATGAGGACTCACCCGGTACTACGCGGTCGAGCAAGCGTCTCAGTCGACGAGACCGGGAGCGAGATGAGGAAATCCGACAAAAGCTTCGCAAGGAAATTGAGGACGAGCTCCAAGCCACCAATCAGACCGATAATAATGAGGACACAGCTACGCAATTTGCGAAGCTGCGGTATCCTCTACGCAAACTCGATGACGATGAGCTGAAGGCAGTTACATCCTCGAACGATTTCCTGGACTTTGTCGAGCGCTCTTCAAAAGTCATCGAGCGGGCTTTGGACGAAGACTACGATGTACTGGCAGACTATGAGCTGGGTGGAACTGATGGGCATCTGCAAGAAGATGAGGAGACTGGCAAAAAAAGGAGAGGAATGCACGAAGTGTGCCATTTCTGGGACGAGCGATGGAGCAAGAATCGCATTATTAGTGATCTAAGCTTCTCCCCCAAGGCAAGCTTTCTACTTCCAATGAATGTGGCTTGGCTCATGCTAACGTTGACTCCAGTTCCCTGAATTGTTGCTTGCATCATACACCAAGAATACTTCTGCTCCTCACGAACCTGATGGCCTTGTTCAGATCTGGAATCAGCACTTGCAAACTCGTCCGGAATACGTATTCCATTCGACATCTGATATTCTTACTGCAAAATTCTCTCCTTACCATCCAAACCTTGTTGTTGGAGGCTCCTATTCGGGGCAGGTGCTCGTATGGGACACTCGTTCCTCGCGCGCTGGTGGAGGCTCTCCAGTGCAAAAGACCCCCCTGTCAGGTGGTGGACACGCCCATCCCGTTTACAGCATCTCGATTGTTGGCACACAGAATGCACACAACATCATGACCGCCTCCACGGACGGTGTGGTCTGCGGTTGGACGATGGATATGCTCTCTTACCCACAAGATCGTGTGGAACTGACTACACCTCCCCCATCTAAGACCGAGGATCTTGCTCCAACAACCATGTCATTCCCTCATACTGATCCTACGTTCTTCATCGTCGGTACTGAAGAGGGAGTCATCTACCCGTGTCACCGGTACGATCGGGCTGGAGCCAAGTCTGGCACAGACCACCGCCTAGCCTACAAGGGACATACGGCACCAATCATGTCTACCGCATTCCACCCCGGTCGTGGACCCGTAGACCTTGGCGATCTTATGCTGAGCTCCAGTCTGGACTGGAGCGTGAAGCTCTGGCGGGTGCGGCCACCTGCGACGACCGCCTCTGCCACATCTGGCCTGGCCCAATCCCAAGTCGTCTCACCCATTCTCGACATTACCCGAGACGATGTCGTCTACGATGCCCGCTGGCACCCAACCCGACCTGGTGTGTTCTCTCTTGTCGATGGTGCCGGCAACGTCGAAGTCTGGGACCTCGCTTCAGATACTGAAGTGCCGGTCGCGCGTGAAGTTGTCGACAATACCCATGGCAACATCATGTCCCGAAGCCTTAACAAGGTTGCGTGGGACGAGCGCGAAGGACGCCGCCTGGCAACTGGTGGCCTCAATGGTGTCGTTACGGTCTTTGAAGTTGGCAAGGGTCTCTGTGGGCTGCCGGAGGAAGTACCGGCGGACGAGTGGACGGGCATGAAACGACTTGTTGGAAAGCTGGAACAGAAAGATAAGGATCGGGTGGCTTAAGGTTACCACTCCAAGGGCTTGTGTCTTTTCCAATGATTGTCGATGTAGTTTTCTTCTGCGGGCCGACCTTCCCCGTCTACCTTTTTCCCTGCGAGGTCTCCCGTCTTGCTTGCCATATACCCCCTTCTCTTCGATCACATAATTTGTGCATGTGTATGTATCTCATCGCCATTGCAATGGAAAAACGTCATTATCTTCCTGGATCCTTGTTCTCTCTTCGTCTCCAACTAGAATATAGATCCTGAAAGCTATTAGTTGCGGACTGTGAGCCCAAGCAATATCCAACCCCTAGATAATAATGAGAAAGATGTGAAAACGGGCCTAGACCCCAAAATCAGACGCCACCTTTAGCCGCGGGAAACGTTGCTGCCAAATATGTCTCCCTGGTCTTGCCGAACACCTCTTGATAGACAGCCAAATCCCAATATACCTTGTTATGGACTACCACTATACGATTATACTAATATGGTCCCAACTTATGGCGTGGCTAAAAGGTCTTAACCGACAAGAGAATCCCAATAAGGCAGCAAACACTATATATCGGACTCCTTCTCCTTCGATCAGGATTTGCTGTGATGTCTGTGTTCAAGTACAAGATGCAATATATGTTCATCACCGAGATCAAAAGTTGAATCCATGGAGAAAGTGACTCTCACAAGAAAGGTATTTTCTAAACCTCTTCAGCCATATATACCAGACTAACGACAACATCCAGTGCACTCTTTGTCCTCAAAGTCCTCGACTATCCCTTCGGCATCGCTCCGGCCAAAATAGTCGTCTTCTTGTTTTATTCACGCATTTTTACAGCCTGTAAGTTCCAGGTACTTGTTTACATAAAGTAGAGTTACTGGTTATTCCGGTGGGAGTCAGTGGAGAACTTCCTCCAATATTGAGATCTAAGCATCCCCGATGGAACGTGAATTCACCCACCAAAAGACTCCCCAAGACGGCTCCTGTCTCTGATTGAATTCCAGGGCCTTTTGTCGAGCATAAAAAATATCATAAAATCCCCCGACGAGTGGAAACTGCCCAGTCAGCCTCCAAGCAAGACATCAACGTCAGAAAGCTATGACCCAATTATAAGGTTGACCTACATGACGTATATGTAGTACATACCAGTTCGTGAGCCCCTTACACACCACTGTGTTCAAGACTAACCAAGTGGTCGTCTATTTCTAACACGGCACGAGTGGATCTGGCTCAGTATGCGAAATTGGTACCGGCGCCTGGCTAGAGCCTACAATTAATTCATCTCGTCCAAACCTAACTGCCCGACGAGCTGGCCAGATGCGTTCATTCAGTGTCTGAGGGCATATCTTTTAATATCGACGTCTAACTATACCATGGCAACTGGGATACTGAACCAAGTATATCAACAGAGTCCCACTGTGAGCGTGCGTTCATCCTCCGTTGATAGGAGAGATGCCTTGGAGGCCATCGATATCAACATCAAACCGGAGAAGAACCTCAGCCTCAGGTTACAAGCGGTCCAAATAAACTACAACTCGTCACCAGATACATTTCCCGAGCATGTTGCAACGTTCCTTTCATGATAGGCGAGCAATTGCAATACACCAACAAAGTAACAGAGCAAACTATTTACGAAAATACCCCATCGAACCTAGCCTTCATGGACTTTAGAGATCTCCAAGGTGTATTATCCAATTCGACGGAAACTTGTGCGGTGAGGATTCCATTGGAACATATCGGACGCCTTGCGGTCGGAGAGCCAGCTGGAACAACCAGTCTGTAACGCCTATGGTGCCACCTTACCCCAGTCGATACGGCAGACTTTAGCCAAGCAATGACTTGAACATTCCAGTGAAGACCAGATTAGAATAATGAATTTATCTGCACGAAATGTTGATCTCCTAGTTAGTCTGGTGGTGTGTATACACGAAGCCACCATTAGAAGAGCTCATACATTGGGAGGTACGATTTTACTTTTACATGAGATTTGCAGCACGATCTATGAACGCCTAGGGTCACCAATGAACCACTTTCCACATCATCTTTAGGCTCGTTTTCATTTTGGTCAGGCATCAGTCGGTAATTTATTTATGCGGCGAAAACTAAAGCCGGGTCTAGACACCACACAGGGCCGACACGAGAAATGATTGTATGCAATGCAAGCATTTCCCCGATGTTTCCTCCGAGAACCAGATCTTGGAAATCATTAATCAACTGGCGCAATATCTTGGCGAAGAGTATTACCAGTATCCCTTTGTGAGCGGACTCTTATTTGCAGCAAGGGCGGAAGGTGTATCCAAGGCATCAGGAATAATAGACAATGATCGACAAGGATCGACATTCACCCCACGCCGAGGGCCCTTCTCAGAGTGGCGCAGCCTTAAAAACGGATTTTTCCGCTATCCCTTCAATGAATGGAGGGCTGGGGTACCCCGGCAAAATCATTTCGGATGCTTAAAGTTAGGATCTACCTTCAAGATAAGAAAGTTGACACACAGCCGTGACCAACACCCAACTGGCGGAAAGCCTCAACGTGGCATTGACATTTGCATTGACACCCGCATCCCCACTTAATCCTTCACCCTTGCCGTCCGGTATCATCCTTCGGAGATGGTGAATACCAAGACCATGAGTTGAACTATACACCTATCTATACCTCCTGTGTGTTACAGTATGTTACAATATGTTGCATCCAACGAACCTACATAGTTACATCTCGATGCGATGAAACTTTCGAGTAGATCGTGAGGATCTGATTCGAGCATCGAAAGGAGTCGGCTTATACCTAATATCCACCTGGCAGCAATTGCAGTATTCTAGGTATTCAACTGGATCCTTGTTCTACGATGATCAGGTGGTGATGTCACACTCACGACAGGGAGAACGGTTAAACATGGTTTCAAAGCCAAAACACTGCCCAGTCGGCGGGCTGGCCAATTGAAGGTGAACCAAAGACATCCCCTTGGCATTATCACGTCTTGCCGGCGGCTTCATGGAGCGATCGACCTTGGCTAGTTTGAAGATAACAACATCATGGGAAGGAACACGATTTCTTACACCTTGGCATATAGTATTGCTTTTTCGGGTGGAAATATTCAATGACCCTGCTATTGAGCCCGAACAGCAGTTTTTATTCTTTCCTCCGCCTTTTTGCGAAATCTCAACTTCTGATGGCCATAAAATCCCCCAATGTAATCGCTACTGTACTTCTCTTTTTCAAGTTGGGCATAGATTCGTGCAGCTCACATATCCATTCCAGTGAGAATATGCCAAGATTTGATCCGTCAGCGCAACTCGGTGCACGAACTGCTCTCTAATCAACACAGTCAACCTAGTGAACGCCAAGATCAATATTCGAGGCTGTGTTATCAGAACTTAGCCGTTGGTATGCATAGATAAGACTAGTGGTAAACCATTGATGCTGATGGAGATCGTTCTTGGCGACTAGTCTTACTGCAGTGCTTTGGAGGCCCCGAACGGACTAGTGTTGGTGGATACGTCGATCCCTTGGCAAATAAACTCTACCTTTGACGGTTTCAGGGGCCAGAGCAGGCGATACATACTCTCTAAGACGCCATCTGAGCCCAGGTGATTACATATAAATCCGATAAACACAGCGGCAGACGAGTTTAAATGACATGATGACAGGTCACAATGATTCCAATTTTAAATTCAGTCGATTGCCGCGTACGGAGTACTAATTCTGCGAGATATAGTTAGCCAATGAGTGGCTCAACGTATAACCATGCTGCCAAGAAACAATGTGAGTAAATGCTGCGGATTGCTCCTTGGGAACGAAGAAGCCTAAGAATCGGGTCTTGACGGACTCCACCCACTCAAGGTAAATCCTGAATCCCCAGCTTCCGAGGTCGTATTATAGTTTGATTTCTAATGGGGTCTGGGGATGAATTACGCATGCAGCAAAGATAATTATAGCGCCAAGATAACGCCCAGATTCTGCTAAGATGGGATCTGTGAGATCAACTCATTTCAGGATGGGTATTCATATTGGGCGAGTATTTTTTGTATGAAGATTGCCCATGTAATGTGATCTAATTATACCGACAATCAACGGCATAGTGCCTGCATACACAGAGTGTGTAGAATGAAGAGCCATATGTAGTAGATCTAGATTAAGTAGTTCGGCTCCCAACATACCCCTCGGCGGTGTACTCCGTAACACATACACGAGGCGTGTAAGAATGTGTAGGGATGCGGCAAGTATCAATGTTTCATGTCATCGGCGTGTTTTCTTATCTCTCTTGGCGAAGATTCAGCTTATTCCTTTCATGGAGAGGATCGGAATGGATCCGAAAAATGGATCAGTATTAAAGAAGGGTGTATCCGTTGGGTCTATTTTGGCAGTCTATTTCTTTCAATATTGGTACTGCTAAAGTGGAACCTTCCAGGCTTGATTCTATTCATAATCAGCTTATCCGACTTTAAATAATATATATATATATATAATATATATACACACATTTACAATAATCCGAACATGCACGACCGGCCCCCTTCCCCGTCGGGATATATCGAGCCACTCACAACAGCCCCCCACGCCCCTGATAACCGTTCCATCTCCCAGAACGAGTTAACAACCGCGAGCTTTCGCTTGGAGCGACCCAATGAGGAAATCAAGTATACACCGGGCATGTGGTCTTCTGGGGGCAGCACAGCAGTGTCTGTCTCTGGCAACCAGACACCAGAAGACAACACGGTGTGCTCAACTATTTCCCGCCACTTCCGAGCAGATATAAACACCACACATACCGATATTCCTCTTATAATATGCGGGTTCGTTGGTGGATTGGTGGATGGGCTATCATTTAATGCATGGGGCAGCTTTTCAAGTATGCAAACAGGTATGTAAAGCTTATAGTTTCCATGCAATTTATTCCCGCGACACAAAGCACATAGGGCTAATGATAAACGACATAGGAAATACCATCTTCTTAGCCTTAGGTGCCTCCGGCCAACCTGCAACCCCAGCATATCTTTGGGCGAAGTCACTCATCGCCCTGACCGTCTTCCTTGCGAGCAATCTTATCTTCATCCACATGCATCGGTTCTTGGGGCCACGGCGCCGCTCAACTATGATAATCGCATTTGGCATTCAGACTATTGCCCTTTTAGCGACAGCCGTTCTTATCCAGCTGGAGGTCATTACCCCAAAGCCTGAGGACCCCCGAGCCCCGATTGAATGGATGCAAGTCCTAGCAATATCACTTCTAGCTTTCCAAGCAGGAGGCCAGATCTGTGCTTCCCGGGTCCTGGCCCTAGATGAAATCCCAACTGTTGTTGTGACGGCCATGCTATGCGATCTGCTTGTCGATCCAAAGCTGACTGCAAAGTTTAATCCGAAGCGCAACCGTCGAGTAGGGGCTTTTCTCGCATTGTTTCTGGGCGCCATGACCGCGGGTGGGCTTTCTAAGACCACGACTATGGCGTCTAGTATATGGCTTGCTATGGGTCTGAAGTTGATAGTTACCTTGGGGTGGGTTGTTTGGCGGCGGGAGGGGAGGAGAAAGATCGATTTTGAGGTGTGACTTGGCCTTGTTTATTTTTGCGTCACCTATTAAAATAGGCATGTACACGAGCCTACGAAATTGTCAAGTAAAGCTTCGTCTGCTTTGTTGAAATATCCACTTTTCATCACCTGCTATGTTAATCAGTCTTGTCCACCCCCATTTTGGTGTGTATTCGAAACACTGAACACATGCGCACATACTTAGTATCAGTTATATTCCTCTTTTCTCTCGTCAGCCTCGCTGTCACAGACCGTGCTATTGCCAAACTCACATTCCACAGCAACTACCAGTAAAGCCCCCCGTAAACAGCTCCCCAGGTCACAATGAAAATCAACTTCGCGTTATACGCCTTTATCGCTGGGCAAATCATGCTTTGTAGTAGGTGGCATCTCACGACCTCATTTTCCATCGATGATCGATTTATCTCACGCCTCAACGGCTAGTCTTTTACCTCTCTCGACACGATATAGAACGTTATAGTACTAGCTACCTCTTGAACCTCGGGGTCGAATACTGATAAGCTCGTTTCATCGGGTAGTGATGGGATCCGAACCTCTCCCAACATCCGCCGCCCAGTCTAGAAAGCAGTTGAGCATCAACATCATCAGCCAGTGTGGACAGGTGCCATATGCCTAGCCCTGTCAAATTCTCGAGTCATACACTATTGAGTCTCCATCCCGACAACGCACGATTGTCTACTATCGATACCCACATCAACTTTCACAATCAAGGCATAGTGTTTTCCTCGTTCGGATTCGTCATCCGAAAGCGTTCGGAAGTCGTTCCCACTCGAGGTGATTCTCACTCTCGTCGGCAAAACTCATTTTGCCCCTTGGGCTATAAATCTTAAAGTTGCACTCAGTCACCTACTTAACGGTTCCTACGCTAAGCTAGTCATCATTGACGCAACTTAGCCCACCATAACTTCTAAAGATTGCAATTGCAGCAAGCCTCATGCTCAGCCTCAAAACAACATCAAACAGTACGGTGTCGTGGCATTCACTTCTACCACCGCGGGAGATGTTACCGACCCTGGGTTGGTCGATGATGTAAAGGCAACCTAGATACCCCGAAACGCCTCCGTGATCTGGATATCTCTACGCTGCCTTTGATCGACTCACCCAAACCCTAGCCAAAGCCTGTGAAGCATATACAGACACTCATCAGGCGCCAAAGACGCCTGAACCCCGTTTGACCAACCCGGACTATATGATGTAGTTAGATGCAGGTTGTTAGACCTCTCTTTAGCGTTTTGTGGCTTTTAGCCTTGGTCCCTTTTCTCCATGAAGCTATTTAGAGGACTTCATGGTAGTAGTTAGATCATCATTAGCATCATATTTAACACTTCTGTTATCACTTTCTTCTTAGCCACGTAGACTACGTGTATCAATACATATACAACTTACAACATGCCGTCTCTTGATTTTATGCAAGATTAGATCTGTGTGGATATAATGGATTAGATACTCGAATGAAACATTCAATTCTTGGTTCTTATGGGGGCGGGCAGTGGACACCCGCCTATTAGCCGTGCCAAGCGCCCAACACACCTACCGGGTGTTGGTGTGCCCCAGAGGATGCAATATTTTCACAGGATGCAATATCTAGAACTTAGGTACCTTTTGTATGACTTGCCCATACAAAAGGTACTTAGAAACCCCGAAGGTATAACACACTTATTCTCAACCCTCGAACTAGCTAAAGTAATAGAACGTGTACGAATATATAGTGCCAATATAGCTTAATTAACTTAATGGTAGTATTAATTCTTGATATCTAATATGGAAGAAGACTAATTATTTAGAAATGACACTATATGAAGTTATAGTTATAGAGAATTTACTATGTACTTTTTTTCTTCAAGTTTGCTTGATATTCCTTACTAACCTATTATTAACTAATATAGACTTAGTTCATACCATATATATCTTCTTATATCTTCCCTAACTAGTTCGACGGCCGAGAAAAAGTGTTATACATACGGGGTTCCTAAGTACCCTTTGTATGGGCAAGTCATACAAAAGGTACCTAATTTCTAGATATTGCATCCTGTGATAATATTGCATCCTCTGGGGCGCACCAACACCCGGTAGGTGTGTTGGGCGCTTGGCACGGCTATGGGGATGAGATTGCTTGTGACCAATACCTTCCATAAGTTTGCTCTCGTTAGGTGTTTTATGTTCACGTAATAAGTTAACATTGCTTATATCTAATTGCAAATCATGCATATCAGGAATCAGACACAGCGGAAAAATATATCGTTGTTTGCACAAACTTGCGGTGGTATAACCAAAATCTATAACTGAAATCTAGTCTATGATTTTATAAAAGGGCTAGTCTATGATACCTGACAGTACCATTCTCATTTGCTCTCATCTGAGAGAACGAAGTGCAGAACACCAGGTTGTCCACTGGCACGTCCCTTGCTCTCCGAGACATAGATGCACTTGCGGAAGGTGACCATCAACGAGTACAGGAAGCCCTCTTCCTTCTCCTCGTGGTAGTTTTCGCCAAGCATAGGCTGGATGGCCTTGGTAGCTTTTTCTGCGTTGTAGAAAGGAATGCGGCTGAAGAGGTGGTGGACCACATGGTAGTCAATGATTTCGTGGAAGAAGTGACGGCCAATGAAGCCGGTTGTGCGGTCAATGGTGGCCAGTGCTCCCTTGGTGTAAGTCCAGGCTTCCGCGGTGTAGTGAGCAACCTCGGGGTGGGTGTGTTGAAGGTATGTGATGGCAACTGTCGATTCGGTCAGTTCTTATTCTGGAGTCTTAGGTAAGATGGGAATGAAAGACGTACTCAGCCAGTGGTGAACCCAGAGATAGGGGACAACGTAGAGGAAGAAGACATTCCACGCTCCGATGATAGTTCCAGTGTACCAGACGATGGAGCCCATGATCAGCAAGCCGATGTCGGAGTAGGCAATGAGCTTCCACTGGGCGGCCGTGAAGATTGAGCTCGATGGGTTGTAGTGGCTTTCAAACTTCACCTTCTCACTTCCTTCGGGGCCACTCTTAGTACCAGCAGTCACATTCAGGATGAGATACATCTGCCATCCCAACAATTGGTGTCCGATGAGCTGGATAAAGGAGACAATGGGTGTCTCCTCAGCAAGGTGCTTCAACTGCTCAATGCTGACATTTCTCTTCGACGCCAAATCATCCTCGGTCCAGGGGACAAAGACGGTGTCCTTCTCCATGTGGCCGGTGTAGCGGTGGTGGCGAGCGTGGGTGATCTTCCATGAGAAGTATGGGACCATAAGGAAGGAGTGTGTAGCCCAGCCAATGAAATCATTGATACCCTGGTGCTTTGAGAAGGCGCCGTGGCCACATTCGTGAGCAAGAATCCATAGTCCTGTGCCAACACAGCCCTGGAAGAACCCATACACAGCCCAAGCGACAACTCGCATAGGCAGAGAGGGGAGGAGGTGAATGTGAAGGGCAGCGTAAATCAGAGCTGCACAATAGATGATATCCCGAGCGAGGTAGAGGAGGGAGGTCGTGAGGGATGATTCGAAACATTCCTTCGGGATTGCATCTTTGAGGGCTTGCAAGCTAGGAACCTCGGTTTGCTGGGTTTGCTGTAGAAGCAGAATATTAGTACATGGGCACTGTTTATTGAGTGATTTGGGGGATATCCCATACCTGTTCTTCCTGTTTGACAGGCTGCCTTTGTGTTACGGCCATTTTGAAGTAGTTTATTGGAGATGACAGAGATAAGAAAAAGTTTAGAAGACTGAGGAGGGTAGTTTTATTTCTCTATTTTTTTTTTTTTTTCTTTTGCCCCTTCGCCCCCATAAAGTATCCCCTAGGCCCGAAAAAAATGAGCTCTAGATTGTCGGAACTCAAAAAAACATTGACCAATCCCCTTTTTCCAATTCTTTTCCAGAACACTGTCAAATTCGGCGCACAGACAGGAGAGCAGCCTTTTTATTGGATGATCGTCTAACGGGTGGACGCGCTTGTTCCATGGATTCACATTGCACTAGCCTCTTTTCTTTTTCTTTTCAACGTTTCTGGGGCCCAACGGAATTTTAGTCCATTGGCACTCTTTTCGATAATCGACACAATTAATTACCAAAATAGAGCCACCCCTTGAATCTGATATCTGATACTATCCCATTCTACGACGAAATCCATGGAAGCTATTAGGGCACTAGCTGGGCATTTCGGCGTTTGCCTTCAGAGGCTATCCACAGCGCGGGAAGTCTCATACACCACCCCCTTTTCGACCTCGGGGGAATCTAGGGATCCACTAAGAAGCAAAGGTTGAGAAAAAAGTTAATAAACGGCTTGGCGGTTATCCCGTTGTCCTACTGGCTCTGTCAGGGGCAGGGGTAAGAGCACTGCCCTCAATGGTTCAAAATGTACCCCGTTCGGAGTAAGCGCTTTTTGGTCATCAGACACGACTTTCCCTCAAAATAATAAATCAAAATAACCCAGGATCTTTCAGCAAATGTGCTCCATTGTTTACCAGGGGATGACCAGCAATTTCGGCCATTGGAGGAATTGCTTTGGACTCTGTTTTAAGCTTATTTTCGTATCACGTTGTACAACTCCGGACTTCGTACCTACGTGGCCGTAATGTACTCTGTACGCGTTCGCGGATTGATACTGATCTTGGCTTGAATGAAGTGTAATATTTGCTCAATCATCACGATTCGCCATGACCTCTCATTTCTGCTAACATTTGCCCAATCGGAAAGCTATCAAAAACAACGTGTCATTTCAGTTGTTTTTTTTTCCGCCAATATTTTTAATTGCAAATTTCGTATTGCGCAGTTCTGATATGTAAAACCCGGATGAGATAATTATAGAATGTCCACATCGCGTATGAGCCCCCGAGGACAGGCAATCGCCGGGGTTTAAGTCGCTTACTTTCAATACTCCATAACTCCGTACCTTATTTAAAGTTAAGTTTTCACCACCTCGGTAGGGAGATCGGAGCACGGATGCACGTGACGGCATTAACATACCGCCCTAATTTCTTCGGGAAATACTCGGAATCACATGAAGACGCTCAAATATTTGCATGTGGTTGAACAATATCAGCATCCCACCTGGCGCAACAACCCGAATTACATGTGCGTTCACCCGATATGGAATTATATTTTGCAGTTTCAAATCCTTTATCTTTTACTCCGTACCTTGTATTAACTTGCATTCCACCGCTGATTGCGTGTTTAGTGTGCCATATTTAATGGTGCTCGAAGTAATCCCATATCCTACTAGAGAATGCCACGTCACAACAGCTGTTTCAACACATGTTAAATGCATGAAACTTATATTGGTATCATTCCATTTAAGATCCCAGTTGAGGTGGGATTTCCTCATCACGTTTCACATGATCCTTGATGTAAATCTGCCTGGACTGCCTACGTTCAGCAGTTGTTTACTACATCACATGTGTGTATTTGTTTTATCTTTAAATCATATTTCGCAACCTCGGGCGACGCGTAGTTATTATTCACCATCTAATCTTAGTCTAGATCATGGAAAGCTAAGCCCTAAGAACTGGCTGGCCATTATTTGAAAATAGAGGCTGAATGTTGGGGAAACACCATTCTACGCATTTGTAGTGATTAAAAAGTGATTGAAAAGTGAGGGAAATAATGATATGATATGACCCGTCATCCATGGAGACTTAAGAGAGGTATCTCGAGGGAGCAACCATATCATCTGGGGACGAGACAGCAAGAGCTTCAAATTTTGAACTGGTTCACATCACGACAAACCTATGAGATATTAGGTCTCAAAGGTCAAATATTTGCCGTATTTCCTACCGGCGTCTGTCCATTTCTCTTCATCCCATCCCTGGGCGATGAGGATCATCTGTACCATGCATGGTATTGTTGAGACCTTTGAACCTCACCCACAAAATGATTGTTTGGAGAGCTAGCCCAACTGCCGGTGCACTCCAAATCCCCATAACAAGAACGGATCTTTCGTGACTGGAATTAAGATTTCACCAAGTGCACTCGAGAGAGCCTTCATAAATAGGAAGACTGCCACAACTAAGCCTGTCATACTTGGAGGTGATCGCGCATATGCCAGTTCGTATGTGGTAACGTTACAAAAACACTCGCTCAATGCCCCAAGAGCAATAGTTGGAGCCTACCACCAAATACTGATAGGAGCAATGGTTTCGCACGTTGATGTGTAATATCCGCATGGCGATAGCTCGTATACTCTCCATTGCACTAGAGTCCCTACAATGCTGGAAGCCATCGCCAAGAAGAACCCAAACGTGAGACGGGTGATGGGCCGTACGTGAATTCTATAACGGTCCAAAGCCGGGTAAATCACGAAGGTCAAGAGCGGGATCGCAACAATAATCGTCAATGGGCTGAAGTTGCTCAGATCATTGGGGACCCCGTTTGTGATCATGGCCGCGCCTTGGTTCGTTCCAACTGAGCCAATACCACCGACATTGAGGTTCCAGATGGGGAAAAACAACAAACACATCGCATGCGCCTATTTTGAAAAATGGGATCAGGGACGGTATCAGAAGTGGAAAGATCAAACACCGCAGTGCTGCAATAGATGTGTGTGTAAAATCAAAGGTGCGAACGAGCAAGGTATGGCTTGGTAGACTTGCCGAGAGTCCTTGCAACATCATTCACCGCATCCCTTGTCCAGTCCACTGTGATTCCCTTACTATGCAGGGTATCGGGGTTTGCTGCATCCCAGAACTTCGTACTCCATACTCGAAACTTGTTTTACTTGAGCGCGATCGTTGTGATCTTGAACGCTCGTGTGAGCTCATGTCCCCCCACTGGGTGGCTCTTTGTGTATTATGTTGCGAACCGTTAAAAGTAGAGTCGGGAGTAGCAAATAAATGATTTCAGTCAACAGAAACGATAGCCATAACCCAACGTACTTCTCAGCATATGTAGTAGCGAGCATGAAGAGAGCACCGATGTTTATAAAGCCGTAAAAAACCAGCATAATCCTTGTACGCATGGCATCTGGATTGACGATGACCTTTTCACCGGACTTGAGTTGTTTAGTGTAGGATTTCGTCTAGCGAATTTGGTCTAGGACCATAGGGGAAACATTTGGTTTGAAGATTCCAGCTCCAATAGCCAATATCAGCAGGCCGAGGATGAAGGGCCAGGAATATCAAACCAATACACGTGACCTGTAGGGGAAAAATCAACACTTCTTTTTCTTTTTCTTTCCACCCAAGCATACAGTCCAGATCTTGTTACTTGTTTCATTTTACCTTTGGAGTCCGATCATCTGCAAAATGGGTTCGGATAACGGAGGGTTTGTTGAGCAATTTGCCATTCTCACACCTCGATTGATTATTGTTCCCACCCCAACAGCAGTCTCCTTCAAATCATACCGGGCGCTTTATTCCGACTTACATGCAAATGTGGATTTCTGCCAAATGGGTTTCGGGCATCACTTTCCAGCCAGGGTATGGAGCGATGAAGAGACGCGTGATGTGATTCAGACGCGTGATATTGGACGTTGTTGGCAAAGGCGCGGTTTAGGTGATTTTGCTGTGGGGTTGCGCGGTCCATCCACATTCGAGCCCGACAATCACCCCACACAAAATGATGGTTTCGTCACACTCAAAGGCGATGACTACGTTCGGGTTGCGGGACTCAATAATATCCATATCGCTGCCTCCGAGTGGGTGGGCTATGCAGGCCTCCGTGATGCGACAACAACTTCGATGCCGCCACGAGAGCCTGGAGATCCTGAGCTGCCATCGTGGGTCGAAATGATTGAGCTTCGATACGGTGTCTCGCCAAAATTCTGGGGGCAAGGAATTGCGCAGGAAGCGTCGAAGGCCATTATACGGTGGTCCGTGGATGAAAGAGGGGTCAAAAGATTCATCGCCGAGACAGAGAAAGATAACAGCAGAAGTGGAAAACTGTTGCAAAAACTTGGCTTTACACTAAGTGACACAAACTATTGGAAAGAACCAAGTGAACTGGAATGGGAGTGTGCTGCCAAATGAACCTTGAGACATCTCTTATACCATGGAGTCTCAAATTTGGTGCAACTTCCCCTACATATTCGCAATACAGCCCCACCGTTGTTTACCAATCTACCTTGGTGGGGATTTCTTCCAGCAAAGTTGAATTTATATATATGCACCAAAAGACACCCATATCACCAGGATGTCGGATGTTAATTGGATCGAAAATATAACCATCTCAACCTCAAATTGCGTCAATGCCAGCCTAAATACATCTTGCAGGTTATTCCCAATGAAATCTCCCCTCCCAGCTGGTGTTAAGCAATACTGACCCATCACGTACTTAGCTGCAATTCCGACAAGGTGGAGTATTTTGGCATCATCGCTTACTTTTGTATACTATTTTGTTAATTGATAAGAATATAGCCCCAATTTAAAAGAAGCTCGCATCCTATTGATGATATTTCTCAGACAGACAGCAAGATATTTTTTGCACATATTCTTCACTTTCAAACCAATCCACGAGACGACTACTTGTCATGGCACCCCGGTATCAAAGCGTTGCTGTGATCGGCGCTGGTCCATCTGGCATTTCTGCTGTCAAAGCCTTGCAGGAAGAGAAGATTTTCCAAACGATACGTCTATTCGAGCGACGGGGTCACATTGGGGGAATTTGGCAATACGATGAGGTTCCTGATCTGTTTCCATCCCCAAACTCTTCTAGTGAACAAGACCACGAAGTCCCAAGTCGTCTTCCGCTGCTCAAATCTCCCTCCCCTGAAGACGTAACGTCTCGTACAGGCATTTACGATGGTCTTGACAGTAATGTCGGCGCCAAAGTCATGGCATTTACGCACACTCCCTTTCCTGAGGTAAACTCGGCATCATCAACCAGACACTTAGGGAAGTCCAACCCAACCCGGCCATTTCGGGTGGTGAGAAAATACCTGGAAGATATATTCCAAGACTATCTTCACCTTGCCTCGCTCAATACAACAGTCGAAAAAGTTGAAAAGCGGGACGGTAAATGGACCTTGGTACTTCGTCAGTCCGGCCACGGGGATGGTAACACCCCCAGGGACTATTGGTGGGAAGAGCAATTCGATGCTGTGATCGTTGCATCGGGGCATTACAGTGTGCCTTTCGTTCCTTTCGTTCCAGGGCTAGATGCTGCCTTCGCGCGCTATCCGACTGCATTTGAGCATTCGAAGGCATTCCGAAAGGCAGACGATTATGTGGACAAGCGTGTGGTAGTCGTTGGAGGCAGTGTCTCTTCGGCAGATCTTGTCGCAGATTTACATGCCATTGTGAAAGGCCCTCTCGAGCTATCCCAGAGAGGGAAGAACGAGGCACTGCAATCCGCATGGGATCTACCAAATGTCAATGCTAGGCCAACGATAAAAGAGATCCAAGCAACAGAGAAAGGGATAAATGTTGTCTTTTCCGACGACAGCTTTTTAGAGGGCGTGGACAAGATCATTTTCGCCACTGGGTACAAACTGTCCTATCCATTCATTGTCCCAAACCCCGTGACCCCGAATAACCGGGTAGCAGGGTTTTACCAGCACATTTTCAAGATTGGAGATCCATCTTTGGCTCTAGTCGGCCAGGTCCGCGCTGCGATCAGCTTCCGGGTTTATGAATATCAGGCCGTTGCCGTTGCCCGATATTTCGCCGGAAGGAATGCAGCGTCCTTGCCAACGCCACAGGAGCAGGACCTTTGGGAGGTCCAAAGACTTCAATACAAAGGCCATACAGCCCTGTTTCACGAAATCAAGCCTGACTTCAAGGAATATTTCGGTTTCTTAACAGATTTGGCTGGGCCACCAGCACCGGGAACGGATGGTTACTCACTCCCTCCTTGGGAAGATAAATGGGCAGAACAAGGATTCGAGATTCTCCAGCGAAAGGACAAGTACTGGAAGTCTCTACGAAGAGCGGCGGATGGATTAGGGGCAGTGACGGCCAAACTTTGAGTGAACCTCGTCTACCGTACGCGGGAAGGGAAATGTATATATTGCAGCCTCAGGTTGTCCAGTGTGACAAGACCGAAACTCCATTGAACATCCTAGATAGATAATGCATATACGTTGCACGACATGGCTTTCCCTTCCCGTTTTGGTGCTCTCCCTTGATTTATTGGTTGGTCGTACCAGGCTTGACGGGACCCCTGTGGTATGTAAATGGCGAGTTCCCAGGCTCATAACGAATCTACGGGCTCATGAGATCATGAAGAAATATAGTTATGTATCGGAAGCTGTTGAACTATGAGACAGAGAAAAGTCAGACTTTCAGTCTGATACTATGGGTTCGGAGATATCAACAAGTGCCGCGCCCATATACTTTCACGAAAGAATAGTTACAGCAAGTAACCACAGGAGTCTACTCCTCCGGAGCACCTCTCTGCTCCATCTTCTCAGCAGCTCTATGCTTCCCACCCTCCGTCACGAGAGGATTATGCTGCGCGCTACATGGGCCAATCAGTAGATATTCAAATGTTTCCTTCCCTTAAGGTCATACTCACGCTTTAAGCCCAGCTGAGACCCTCACTGGGTCTTTGTTTTGATCGCCTCTTGCCTTATGTAATTCCTCGCGAGGCTGATCACCGCCGAGCTCATTAAGCTTGGCTTGTGCATTTTGCTTTGCCTCTTGTCCAACTTTCGGGTTTCTCAGCGCGCTGTAAAAGACAATCTTAGGCCTTAGACATCCTGACGAGCTTTTATGGACTGAAATTTAATACTTACGCCTTGTAGCCACGCATCTCGTTGAGGTTTTCTTCTGTCGGCATATTGATCTATGTGATTGGTTCAGGTGAGTGATCGTCTAACGAAGTCGAAGTCTGTCTTCGACGGATAACCCATCTACTTAAATGTTTTAATCATCAGCGGGTTGCCACATATTCATTTCTCCGTCACTACTCATCCGACGACTTGTTCGCCGTTATGATATAATTATGATGTCCCCTGATCGCATGACCTCCACTAATGAGGATAGACATCCATCCCAGCATACGCCCGTGGCTTTAATGTTAACATGAAAATCTGTTCGAACTTTCAATTTGGAATCAATCGTTTTGTCTAGGGTTTAAAAGTCGAATCGGGCGGTTGAAAGCAGACTGGAAAACCTTCAGCTACCTTGCCACGGGAAGACATTCTGCACATGGCAAATTTATTATGTATGGATACTGGGACTATGTGAACCCAATGAACACGACCTGAGCCTAGCCGTTCACTAAGCGCAACCTGAGCATACACCTAGCACGATGGGAGTGCTCACCCGTGGACCAAATTTTAACGTTACTAGGCATACCCTGGGCATCACTAGTGAAGTAACTATCATCTGACTGAGTTCTTAGTACAATTGAATGACTAGGGGGGCCACTGAGTAATCATTCTGTGCTTTCAAGGTTTGAAGTGGTGAGCGAGACCCTAAGCACCTTCATAAAGCGGCCGCATCCCGATCGGGAAATTCGCATCTGCGGCCTAAAGTCCGGTGCATGCTGCCACATATATAGCCTTTTTTTTAAGTGGACTCTTGCTCCTGTGTCGATCTCTTCTTTTTCCATGTTCCCCACGGTGAGTCACTACAACCTTTCCAGATCATCTTCAGCAAAACGTTTAGTATACTTGTAATTATTCCGTTCTACTCGAAATTTCACAACCTAGCAATGAGATAGTAAGGCTTTGCCATTCGTATCATATCCCTCATTGTTTCTCTCCACAATCTAAATGGTGCACTAACTTAACCCTGCCGGCCAATCCGGTGTTGGTGGTACCTGCCAAGCATCACTGCTGGATCTACTTACTCTTGGCTGCCACAATACAGTGTTTCTATATATGCGAGTTCCACGATCAGTTTAGCAGGATAGCACATGTCTAATCCTAGGGTGCACCTTACCATGTCTCTTCGGCCTGTGTGTTTTGTAAAGCCTTTTTGTGTGCCAGGTACTCTACGTGTGGACCAAAAGTACAATCAGTGAGAAGAACATGAAACTCTTCAGAAACTCCTCTATTCGCATGCTCAAATAGACAAAATACCAGAACCGGATGTCAACGGATATGCTAGAGGTATGTATATTCAACCATTTCCTTAGTTTGGAATGCTTGCAGCTTTCGGAGGAAACTGGGGGAGGCGGGAAGCGCGGGTGGACTGCGATATCCATTCTGGTATGATGTTGCTTATCCTTTCCTTAAATGAATTCAAGATGCAAGATACAATACGGAAAATAGGAGTTTCCACTTGCAGTCAGTAAAGCATTATCAGTTCGATGCTACTCTGACTGTCCGAGTATTGGCTCAAATCTGGGGGCCATGTGGGCCCATTTCCCCCATAAGGCCTAGTCCCTGACGATCAACCAATCACATCCCAAGAACGTTTCATGGGTTGCCGATCACGAAAATGGTTGGCCAAGTGCTATTATTATAGCGTGCCCAGGTGGGGATTAGACTATCTCATATATATAAGCTTGTTACTCCCAAGGTTGCTGTGAGGTAAACATCCCTCTTTCTACCATTTCCAAGTAATCCGACATCATGCTCGGGTTTTTGCCTTACGGTATAATCGCCATTGCTTCTCTTGCAGCAGCACGCGATCCCACGGTCTACCTCATTCGACACGGAGAGAAACCCAGTGATGGAGGAAATGGACTGAATGCACAAGGGCTCGAACGTGCACAATGCCTGCGCGAAGTTTTCGGCAAGAATTCTGAGTACAACATCACCCATATTATGGCACAAACGCCCAAGAGCAGTATGATCACACCCTGTCCCTGTGCGGCTTCGGTGCGCAGTATCATAGACTAGACCGAGGGCTAACGTGAACGGCACAGATGGCAAACGCGCCCGTCCCTATGACACCGTTGAGCCGCTGGCTAAAGATCTCGGTCTCACTGTTGATACGTCTTGCGATCGGGATGACCCGGATTGTGTCAAGGATGTGGTTAATGGATACGATGGAAAGGGCTTAGCCAATATACTGATTTGCTGGGAGCATGATGCACTGACGGATATTGCGAAAACACTGGGTGTCAAGGATGCACCATCTTATCCGGATGATAGGTTAGTCCTCAACCCTCGTGTCATAGTTCTCGCTCGATCTCCTCTAACATTCATATAGTTTCGACATCATCTGGACCCTCCCAGGCCCTTACAAGGAAATAACTGCGAAGACCAGCGAGCATTGCCCTGGTTTGGATGATGACGAGTAAATGCTGTCCACAGCAGGCTTGGGTGCTTCTAACAGCTCATGGTCAACTCGCCCCTTAATATTTTTTTTACAAGTCACGTGTTATTATGAATTTATTGTGAATTTGCATGTTAAAAAAGGAGGCGTGACTTTGATATTACCTGATGTTAGATATCTGATAGACAAGGTTGGTGCAAAGAACAATCCATAGAAATTACAGATAACCTCATCGCCTTCCCTTTTGACTTCGGCATTATTTGCATCAGTCATGCCTACCCATCCATCATCTATCTCAACTGCTTAAAAGCCGGAGGAGATGAACCTGGACGGCATCCATGGACCAAGATCGACTTGCGCATGACTATTACTTCATTTACACTACTGTGGTGCTCCTCTATAACCCGTAACCCATTATCAATTACTGGTAAGTGCTTACAGGTTATTGCCACGACCGGGGGACCTAGTGACATACCAGCAACCTGCGAGAAAAACTCCTGATGCAGGGAAAGAGTACAAACTGAACGAAACCAAAGCAAGAAGCCGCTAGTAGAGAGGATTTACAATGGTTTGAGAAAATGGTATTGAAGACTACGATAAATCCATCTGATTGATACAAATTACAATTTGAGTACAAGCAAAAACAAGAGGGATTGGGATCCCGTTGGTATTTCGCGGTTAACTCGTGATTAGGAAATCGAGGGGTAATAACCCAACAACTCGGAGAGATAAAAAGCAGCCCATCCTATTGGTGAAGCGTGGGTCCATATGGGCAATGGAAAACGCGCATTTGATGGCAAAGTACTGACTCTGGTTTCAGCTGTACCATGTTATAGAGGCCGAGTGTATCTTCAACCTACGAAACGGTGGTCTCTTTCTCGCTGGAATTGGGAGCTTGGGCAGTCCCTTCTTCTGCGTGAAGATCGGCGGTCTTCTGTGACTGAATCTCTCCCTGCTCCAGCCTGCGAACATGATGGTACTGCACAGTGGTCTTCCAGGGCGTAAGACCAGGGGTGGTAAACATGGTTTCGACCTCCTCCAGGGTTTTGCCAGCAGTTTCAGGGAAGGCGAAGAAAACATGAACAGTCATTGCGAAGCAAAAGACTCCAAAGACCACATAAACCTTCCATTTGATGTTTTCAAAAGCGGGAGGCACAAAGTAGGATAGGGCAAAGTTGAAGATCCAGTTAGACGATGTCGAAAGTGCGACAGCCTTGCCACGCAGGCGAAGGGGGTAGAGCTCAGGGGGGTAGATCCAGCTGACAGGACCCCAAGTTGGGGCGTAACTGGCGACGAAAAGATATGTGCAAGCGATCACTCCCTTGGCAGCCTTGGGGGCGTCGGAGAGATCCCACGATTGTTCGGGGGTATGGTTGAGACCACCCGGCGGAGCTGGCTTGCCGTACGATGCCATGATTCCAGCGTTGGCAAACATGAAAACCATCATGAGGGTAGAACCAACCAAGAGTGGAGTTCGGCGGCCCCAACGATCAATGAAGAGCAAAGCTAGAATGGTCATCACCACGTTGATGACGTATTGAATCGAGGATGCGACAAGGTTCGAGTTTCCAGTGAGCCCGGCCATACCAAAAACGTAGGTAATATAAAGCATCATGACGTTCATACCAGTGAGCTGCGACCAAATCTGAGTGAACATACCGAGGTGGGTTCGGTAGAGCATAGGTCCCTTGAAAAGGTCGAGGTATGAGGCGTCCTTGTTTTGGAGCTCAAACTCGACCATTTCACGGATCTCTTGTAGCTCTGACTGCACGAAGGGCGCATTTCGGTCACCTTTGGCATGGACCGAAGCCAAAACCTCGTGAGCCTCGTCCCAGCGATTCTTCTTGGCCAACCAACGTGGACTCTCCGGCAACAAGAAGACCAACCCAAAAAGCAGCGCGGCGGGAACCATCTGCAAACCCCATGGAGTGCGCCACGCAGCGGGACCTTTAAGGAAACTACAGCCATAGGAGACGTAGAACATGATTAAGATACCCCATGTAATCGCCCACTGTTGTGCTCCCACGACCTGGCCACGTTTACTGGGCTGGGCTAACTCGGCGACATAGACGGGGACTTGGGCGCTGAGAATACCAACGGAAAGGCCGTTGATGAAGCGGCCAACGACAAGCTGGGCTATTCCAAAGGATGAACACACGATGGCGCTACCAATGCACCAGATCACCGAGCCAGACTGGATGGCCCCACGGCGACCCAGATAGTCGGTCACGAAACCGGAAGCTAGAGCACCAACCCAGGAACCACCAGGCATGGCTGCTGAGATACCACCCTGATTGGCAGAGGTAGGGCCACCACATAGCCCCTCCGAGTTGGTACCAGTTTGGTTGAAGAAACACTTGTACTGCTGGGTGCCAAGACTGTGAGAGATAGTCAGCGATCATAATCCCTCGCCTTGGACCTCGTTAAGGGACGAGAAGTCTTACATAGCGGACATAGAAGCGATATCAAAACCGAATAGTGCACCGCCAATGACGGCCACCGTGGTGATGACATAGATGTTAGATATCTTGTACCCCATGATGAAATTCCGCAAGGGAGTCAGATATCAAAGATGGAGGAAGGAAGAAGAAAAAAGAAAGAAACGAGGAGCAAAGGTGAGGGATTTTAAAGATACAAAACAAAGCTGAATGAAAATACAAAACCATTAAAACAGTAAAACAGTAAAACGCCCAAACAGGAAAAGGCGCAACCCAAAATCATAAAGGCAAACGCGGAGGTGTGGAGATGCGGGGGGAAAAGCGTATCTGGGGTTCCCCGGAATACCTGCATTATAGGTACATTACTACTATAAACGAATGTATAAACTAGTACTCCGTACGGAGACTCCGTCCGGAGAACCCAGAAAAACGCCATAGTAGACACGAAGAGAATCCGGCTTTTCCATTTCAATATGACCCTGTCAAAGCCAACCTTGGAACCTTGCCAGCTATCAAGTCACCAATCACCAGCTGGATATCAAATTAGTTTGTGGTCAGATGCCGCCCACCCCCCTAGTGTATGTAACTTCATGTGTCGCCTCAAGCCACATGGTATCATCGCATGTCGGACATTTGCCTATTTTGTTCAAGGGTCTTGGTGGAAGGGACACCCATGGCTGGTTCCCCCTCCTTTAGCAACGAAACAAAGAACAGAACAGATAAAATACAAAACCAACTTTCCACCATGGAGGATCAATAACCAAGCATCATCATAATGAGGGTCAGCAGCCGTTCTGCGTTGATGTCGAAGTTGCAAAATTGGCTTACGAGAGGCTTGAATTACCTCGGACCCGCGGACGATGGCGGTCAGTTCTCCTTGGCAACACGCCTCTCCCGTTATGATTCGGTAACACGGCACATCCATAAAACAACACCATCAGAGCCTGTTTGTCCAACCAAGAAACACTCGTGTCCATGGTACGACCCGACTAGCACACACGACACTCTGGAAGCAAATTCCCATACCAACTGACTGGCTCACCACCCTTGGGCCATTTCTACCCAGGGGCTCTGCCAAACCCCAGGTGGCATAGCTAGTCTCTTAGCACACCTGTAAAGCGCCACATTGCGGTTGGGGCTGGAGGATTGAGTGCGCACCCTGCGAAGCCGCAAATTAAGGTGCCAAGTGAGCCATCAAGGCTACGCTTACCAGGTTCAAACATGCCACACCAGACTTTCGCTCTCGGAATAAAAGCTGGAAACAAAGGGGCTGTTTGCTCACGTCAATTGCTGACCACCAAGATTAGGTCGTTTAAAACTCGATTTCTTTATCCTACCACAGCCGTCAACGACGCAGGAAGAACCCCTTGTAGGAGCTACAATCGGTAACAATGTATCAATTTCACCTGCCTGAGGTGTATGCTTCTTGGTGTCATTTCCCGCCCTGTGCCCCTTACAACTGATTCCGGCTCGCTTACTAGCCGGTACTAAAATGTGATCCACCATATCATTTGCAACTTACAATGTTGCTCCGAGGCTGAGAATCCCTGCAGTCCAGATTGTGAACAATCGGACCGATAAAATGTGTTTAACCAACTGCTTGAATCTTCCCCTGAAATTTGCTAGCTTCACCTAGGGCCGTGCCCCAAGCCTAGCACATAGCTGACGCCATTATGCCTATGGCACTCTAGCTCTATCTTCATCATGGATTATTTTGTCCTGGAAGACCTGGCCACTCGCACTGACAATCTTTTATTGAGAGATTATGGATTTGATCAATGTTTTACACTTCACAAGCTTTGCAAGGCTGCGCTTTGACGATCACCCTGACAGTGGCGCATTTATCTTATGTGAGAAAAATGGTTCATTGTCCAGTAGGACCGGTGTTGTGCGCTATAATCACTGAAAATAGATACTCCGGAACGAATTGTGATAGCCGTCAAGCAATACTTCGAATAAACTAAACCGCTGAGGTAAGGCCGTGGTAGCTGTTAGGTTAATACGGAGTATAGACGCACGGACAAAAAATGAGTCAACTATGCACGGTCCTTGATAGTTGTACTGACCTTGGTCATTATCTACAGGTTTACCCTCCTCATAGGAGTGGCTCATAGGTTGGTCCATAAGTTCACAAATGACTGGTTACAATATCCATGAAACCAATTATTTGATCGGATCCTGGATGTTTGATGTAACCTTGGGAACCAGCCCTTGCTTAAACCGTGGTCGGATGTTTCTTGTGCAGATCAATTTTCAAGGAATGAATCATAAGGCATCCTTTGGCTTTGAGGCCAAATACGACATCTAACCAGCGGTGTCGTGGTCCAAATATCGGATATATTATTGTAACATTTCTACGAGATGGAGTTAATAGGGTTGCATTCCCCGCAAAATGCCTGCACATGATGCTCCTGGGTCCATGCTTCCAGGTAAATAAATATATCAGGTGCATGTGGGAGCTCCATTGAGTCCGAATCTTCGCTACAAAGGGGTTTTTTACTCCATACACATTTTATCTTTAAGGGACATGGTTGTCAGGAAAAATAGTGAATAGTCTCTTTCCCCTTACAAACGCAACATTGAACCTTCGGTTCCAATAAAGGCAAAATACTTGACAAACACATAATGGCCATATCCATGGATGCAAGAAAAAATCGAGTTGAAGTTACCGGTCAGGTAGCATCGAAACAGTGTAAAACGACACCCCTAACCCCGTCGCTAATACATAGAGAATATAAATCTTATAATTGGTGAAAACGACACCAATTTAACAAGTGATCCCTTGGGACAATATCGGGAAGTCTGACGCCTGTGGCGTTGGGGGTCAAAATGTGGGGGGGCTACATCCCGCGAATTCTCATTTCCAAGGTTTCTTCGTTTCCCCCCTTCTCTCCGCGAATTTCACATAATGGGCACAGCGACCGATTTACCGTCTCTTTCAAACCAAAGTCATCCACTTGACGGTTTACCACCACCTTACACGGAGGACGACACGCAGTCTGCGGCTCACGCCGCCCCCCAATATGAGATACCGTCCTATACTGCATGTGGATCTACCAATACATCAGCAACGGCCAAATTTCCGCCCACCATGAATGGGTACTTTCAATCGAAAATTACAACCACTTTCCACCTTGGACCGACCGCGGATGAAAAGCTATACGCGGTGTCAATCCCCGCGACTGTTTTCAATAACAAACCCACGATCGTGTTACACGATGGTCCAACTAACAAGCACCCTGTAATGGCAACAGCTCAAAGTGACAGGTGGGGAAGGAGCAGACCTGTCGCAATCACACTCCCGCCTCGTCCAGGGTCTCAACGTCAAGACTCCATCGTCGAGGTCGTTCCCGGCGGACCGTTGAAGCACTTTTCACCTAGCCATATGTTCGAAACATCCGTAGGTCCGAAAGGAATAACACGGGAGAGATTTGAGTGGCGTAAGAGCCATGGCAATGAAATCAAAGAACTTGCCGGTTTTTCATATGGATGGAAATTGGTGCGGCTGACAGGACCGGTGAGCAATGTAGCCGGGAGCAGAAAAGAACGCCCCCGGGGTTATACAAGCGATGGATTAGAGATTGTGGCTCTCATCGCACACAACGCTTCTTGGAGCATGACGAAAGGGTTTCGATTCGCCTTCATGGGCGCTGGGTTGACTGATACCATGGGAGAAAATTGGGAGATTGTTGTTGTGATTTCTGCTCTCCAATTGTGGTTCATAGATGTCGAAGCATAGATGTTCCAAGGCATATCGGATACAGCCGCCGCTACAAGTGTTGCCACCGGTTTGAATTGACCGCAAAGCCTGCTCTGCTGTATTCTGAGCTTATAATTTCCACATAATTCCCGACGTTGTCTGGACCCTATGACGGACACCTATCTCTCCCATTCCATCGTACCAAGGCAATGACTATATTCCGTCCTCGTGGAGAGATGGATACATCGCCTGTGCTGTGCTTTCACGATGGATTTTCGAATGGAGTAATTCCTTGGAGGTCTGGGGATTAAGATTGAAGTACTTTTGTCACTGAAAAGAGACTGGGGTCAATCTAAAGCCCTTTGCTGGTGCGACGTTGACCAAGGGGTACGAGTGCGCAGTACTTCCACTACGAACCCTATATGAACTCATAGTACACCGATCAGCCACGTGTCCAGGTCAGACGGTCGTTTATGAAACTGGCGGCATCCGCGGGAGCGGATATTAACGTTGAAATCTCCGGAAGATGGTCCGTTGGTCAACAAAGCTAGTGAGGTGCACCGGACATCGTGTGTTGATAGTAATTGCGTGCGAAATTTGTCACTAACATGGTCTAGTCGGAGAGACTCTGGGATTTTCGACAATCCGCCCTGGTCTTGCTCTTGTGCTTCCAAGTCCAACATTGTCCCATGTCTAAGGTCGATCTCCAGCTTTCTCGCTCCACTATCACCCGCAAGCCCACTCAAGCTGATCCACCTTCATTATCGTCGGTTTTTGTATTCTCGTGCTACTCTATATCCATTTAATATCTTCGTTGCTGTTTTCGGTGGACTTTTATCACTCTGAAGCGACGTGAAGGATAACTGTCTGTACCAGATAACGCCATGACTCCACGACTTTCGAACACCATATTCACTACGGAGTATCGTCGCAATAACTGCACATGCACCTAAGTGGCACTTCGACTGTCAATCTCTGCCCCTCAGGCCTAAACACCCCCACCTATCCACATGAAATTCGGGAGATTCCGCAGAGAACTGGATACAATCATTTCCTTCATATTTATGAATATAGTCGGAATTAGAATCCGAGAAAACGGCAAACCGTCAGACAAACGCGACTGTGTCGGGTTTAGGATGTTGAAATTTTTCTTCGAAAGTGGAAACGAACAATTTGCAGCCTCTCAGAGCGTCCGGATATAGATCCACCGGAGGCATGGCGCCCCAACAATTGGCCGGATCGGATCAAAGTTTGATCTTCCAGCGGTGGCCAAATCTACGATAATAGAAATTTGATCTTAAATAGTGCTTCATTTGATCTGTAATCGATTTTGTGGTTCTTTCTTTCACTATTTTCCCGCGATTTCCATCTGCACTTATCATTGTTAAGCTTAATTTGTTGAAGTTATTCGAATGTGCTACCATGGAGCTGGCGCTGCCCAATGACGTACTTCTCTTGGTAGGAGAGCAACTGGAACATAAAGAAGACCGACGGAATCTCATTTTTGTCTCCCGTCACTTTCACGATCTTTTCCTCCAACTGGTATATCGAAAGGCGTCTATCAACCATTGGCAAGATGCAAATTCGTTCCTGCATGCCATACTGGAACGACCTGCGCTGGCGCGGGCCGTTCGGGAGCTGGACCTAACAGACTGGCATGCGAAAAGCGTATCGGAAGACGACTGCAACCAAATTCAGACTTCGACATCTTTAAGGGCATGGCTGGATGATGTATCATGCTCAACGCTCGAAAGTGATCAATGGGCCCAGCGCCTCGAACAGGGCATTGCTGACGCCTGGGTTGCGCTCATTCTCCCATTGTTGAGTCAGCTCAAGAAACTTTCATTGGCCTATACGACAAACTCTCCATATTTGGACCGGATCATGCAAAGGGCCGTGGATTGCAAACAGCCATTTTCCGTCCAACCAGCCTTCCGGCACCTACGTGAGGTCTCGTTGCATCACCGGGAAGATCTCGATCACAGCGAGCACCTGGATGCCGCTGGAGCTGAGACTCAACTATCATCAACATTGCTCCTACCATTTTTCCAACTACCATCTGTCCGTGCTATCACAGCCAACTCGGTAGTGGACCCTAGCTCCCCCACTCCACTCTCCGAGGAACCCACGGATGATGAAAAGCCACGCCTTGGATTCTCCTCGATCACCGATATTGATTTACGTGCAAGTAGTGGGAACCATGGCATGGAGACGTTGGTTAGCTCATGCGCCGACCTGAAGTCATTTAAATACCAGCACTCGGATTCGCATGTTCTTTCGCACGGCTACCAGCCATCCGCCTTCTATCGCTCTCTGACCCATAGCAAAAAGAGCCTGCAAACATTGTGGCTGGACCACTATGGCAGCCACTACCCGTTCACCGCTGCTGGGTTGAATCAATCCCACGACGAGTGGTTTGGTTCCCTTGTTGATTTCACTGCCTTGAAAGAAGTGCGCGTGAGACTGCCAAATCTTTTGGATATTCGATACCAGAACGAACCGACCACACCTCTTATGGAATGTCTCCCATCGTCGCTTGAGACTCTTTACATTGAAGGATGTGAGGAGCGATATTTGGGAATGTTGGTTTCCCAATTACAACCCGTGATAAAAAGTCGTCGGACTCGTTTCCCTAAACTCAAGCGTGTCGATATCGAGGGTGCGTTCCAAAACGTCCCGTCGGATGACGATGGTCAGGTTGCCAGCTCTGGACCTGAGGTACTTGAAGCTGTGATCAAGGACAAAATATATCAAGCTGCCGAGCCTTTGCATATAGACTGTGTCAATGCTGGTTTGGAGTTGCATCTTCACGACCGTGTTCTGTCGCATACTTGACTCTCCCCATTGGTTAGCAACCTTCGGGCTTGCATTTCCCAGCATTTTATTTGACGATACCACCTGAACGCTTTGCATTATATAGATCTACCTTTTGCTTCTTCGCAATTGTTTCTCGCTAGATTTGGAATTTCTTAGATGATTGAATAGACCTCCCGCTCTTCGTTTTCAATTCAAGTTCTGGATAGGTATTATGGAATCATTATTAACGAAGTACACTGATTCAGACCGTAGATATGTAGTGATTAAAGCTGCATCTTGTATACCTCCGTAGGAGGGCCCGTATTTCACAAAGAAACATGCTTCTAAAGGACATTTGGAATTGGATTTGGAATGATCCGAGAGTATTCTATAGTTTGTGTATTTAAAGGGAAGCAAGAACCGCATCGGCGCCGGATTTCTATAGACAAATTGAGCTGTTAGTCACCAGAAGGAGCGGAAACGGAGAATGAAATTACGTACCTTGACAACACCCCTCTCGGTCTCAATTTGGGCATAGCTGACCTTACCGTGATCGATAACGATCGCATAACGGCCTGTACGGCCAGACGCCTCATCGGCCCAACCAATGCTCTTGGAAAACTTGGCATCGGGATCCGAGAGGAAAAGCTATTCATATAAATCAATACTAGTCACAGAAACGTGGAAAGTGGGGTTGTGCTCACGATGTCATCCCCGCGAACTCCGTTCGCCTTGCCCCAGGCACTCATCACGAATGGATCGTTGAAAGCAACGACCGCGACAATGTCGACACCCTTCTCACGGAGCTTGGGCAGGTTCTGGATATATCCTGGCACGTGGCTGACGGAACAGGTTGGGGTGAAAGCACCTTGGTTCACACGTCAGCACTTTAGCTAGAGGGTAACATCGACATAAACTTACCGGGAACGGAGAACAAGACGACCTTCTTGTTGGCCCACTCCTGCGAGGCATTGTAGTTGATGGGGATACCGCAGGAGGTAATTTCACCACTTTCCTCGTTCCATGGAATGTACCTGGAGAGAGATCAGCGTCATTCTTTGCGGGGGTTTGGGGTTTACATACTGGAAGACCACGTCGCTAGGGAACGAATCGCCGGACTTGAGTGTAGTCATATTGAGACGAATGTGGATATTAAGAGAAGAGAGATATGGAAGAGAAGTTGCGATTTTGGAAATGGCGGGGGTGAGGGGGTGGATGTCAACGTCAAGCTGATTAATATGAGGTGATCGCCCGCGTGCGGGGCAGATACCTTGCGGGAGACGCCGAGCTCCAGTTCAGGGAATGTAGCAATTGATTCTTTGATTCTTCAAATATAAACTAAGAAATATTGATTTTTTTTTTTTTTTTTAAAAAAAAAAACAAAGATGATTGCTATGTACTTACCACACAAACAGTGGCCATTAGATGTAACAGTGATACTAGAGGAAAAGAGGGCTCTCAAGTCCAATACGGACATACACTCGATTACTTTCAGATTCGGCAGTGATCAAAATATACGTGTTCTTCATAGCTTATGCTTGTGTTCATCTAACTGGAGCCGATGCACTACTTGTGCGATAGCATTCCTACGTTCACCGTGGCTTTGCCAAAAGGCTGGAATGGACTTTGCAGTTTCACACAAGAGGCGAAGACCATTGATTCCTCTGGCAGCATGTTCTGTCGGAATCATTTGTCCTGGTTGATTCAGTGATGCATTGAACACCTCAAGCGAGACTGGGCCTTGGTACCCGGTGGCAAGCACAGCAGCTGTGACAAGCTCAACCGGCATATACGCACCTCTAGACTTCTCAAGAGGATACAGCCGATGGCTTCGCGACCATGGGAGCAATGCAGGTGTTTCCGGGTCAGTTGGAGGGAGGAAAGTTGTTGGGTTCATCAACTCTGCATCGCCGCACTGGAAGAAGAATATCCGATCACCTGGTACCGTCGACACTAATGACGCGAGTGATCCGGTAAGAACATCCAGAGATTCCTCCAAGGTTGGGTAGATCCGCCCGTGGCCAGCAACATTGTACGGATCAGCAAACTCGACGGCGAGGATATTGAAGGCATCCACGATCAGGCCAACGTTAGGGCGGTTGGCAAATCGCACAGCTTCCCATGAGGCTGACCATGTATTTCGAGTTGCCCAAGATAGGCCCTCGTACCCAATCTTCAACATGCGCCCACCATCGGCCTTTGCGTAGGCAGCCGCCATGTCGCCCAGTTCTGCGAGGTCCCTCGCGACCGTCTTGAGATCAGATGTCACCCCCTCGTCCGTGCGGATGTTCGCACACATAAAGACAAGATCAGTGTCAAAGGCGCGCATAAATGGAAATCGTCTATGGTAGTAAGTTAGTTCAGACTTCATGACCGGGTTCCCGCTATTTCGTCATCGGGGTAAGGTATATCTCACTTGGCAACCAGATCGAAGGCAGCCTGGCGTTCGGCTGGATCTTTGATTCCCTCGATTTTCCGAAGAGGCTGGGTGCAAGCAACCCGCATTCCTAACGATTTGACAACACGAGCCAATTTCCGAGCAACCTGTAGATTCTCTGCAGTCGGTTCCCAAAGTTGGTCTCCCGGCAATCCATGTTCTTCCAGGTACGCAGCCCAACACTCGTCAAACAGGTCGATCCATTCATATCCCGAGTTCGCCGCGGCCCTCAGTCGTGGTTCTAAACGATGCTCTCGCCAGTTCCCAAGGGACAACGTGGCGATACCCAATGGATTTGCTTTATATGGAGGCCAAGAAACTGTCATAATTCCAGATTTGGTAGCTTATATCCTTTCACTTTGGGGGTATTGGTTCCATTAATACAACAAAAGGATGATCGAATACCCGAAATGTTGACGCCACTTCACGCCACCTCCACAAACCGGTGCATTAAAGAATGCACCGAGTGGGGATACTCGACCCTCTATATTAAAGCTTACCATTTTATTATAAAACGAACCAGAAGATTCAAATGTCGATTGATTCATATTAATAGGAAAACACATGAAACCCCATATAATTTACAATGGCTCTTGTAAACTCAATGCTCATTTGGCTGGGCAATAAAGAATTTATGGAAGCAAGAGATGTATGGTGGTCATTAGACGCTAAAATTTCATGAGCAATAGCTGTCCTTCTCAAGTTTCCTTTTGCCAAATTTGTCAAAAGACACCTCCAAATCCGGGCCCGAACATTTCCCGGAAGAATTCAGCAAATCCTTCGCCAGTTAAATCCTCCTGAGTAGGCATTGAAGCTGTAGTCAAGAACGGATCGTAATCTGAGATGAGAGCCTCATATGGTTTCGAATTGGGGGCCTGCTGTGGCATAAATTGTCTCGCTCCGTCATCAAAACCCGTGCTGGTGTAGGACGCATCTACTCTAGTCTGACCAAGTTGATTCGAGCATTTCAGTCCCGCTGCTCTAGCTTTTAGGATCATCATGAGGTGCTGTCCAAGCAATGCAGCAATTCCAAATCGATGCGATGGGGTTGTACCTGCACGCTCTAGTTGAATGGCAACTTGGCTAAGTAGAGCAAGAAGTTCCACGTCATTTCCGACGCGGGATCCATACAAGGCGGGGAATAGCTTCAAAGCCAACACTGCGGCATATGATATCATAGCCCAAGTCGGAGCCAACATGCAATACAATGGCTCTCCAATATCATGCAAATCGCGCACGGCGAGCTCGCAAGAATTAACTGCAGCCTCGAAGCAATCCGCTCGGATTGCCTCCATATTTTGGTCCCCACTTATGGAACCGTGAAGGGCAAATGACAAGGTCCAAAGCCTTCCGTGGAGATAAACATAATGAAGGAAAATATTAGACAGCTTTTCAGACGGCGATGTGATTAAATTGGGCATTGGATATGATAACCAACGGTCACACCAGGGCCTTAAACTTGTATCAACCATTTCTCGCACCCAATGGGGATCGACGTGTGTTAAATGAGCTTGACGTCTTAGTTCATTTTGTAATGATGCTAGAATGCGTCGTAGGGCGATGAACGCACATGTGTGCTTATCTGTGGGATCCGCTAGGTGGTGGAGCCACCAGCTGTCGACACTTTGTGTCAAGTCTGTTTCCGGGAAAGTGTGTATTCTACCACAGGCTGCACTGCTTGCGCGCTCCCATAGCAGAATCCTCAGCCAGGTTCTCTCGCGGTTTCGCGCCATGCGTTGATTTTCGGTCGGATCTTTTGAGGGATACTCTAGCAATAAACGTGACGAGTTGTTTCCCGGGAGTGGTGTAGAGACTGGATCCTGGTTTCTAGAATAGGAAGCATTGATCGAGTTCAGAGGGACCGCATCTTTGGCACGGGAATCCTGGTCTAGACCCAGCTCGGCTGCTACACCAAAGGCGTACATTGTGTAGAGCCACGAACGCTCCTGTGCCAGTGTCTCTGCGGGAGTGGCTGATAGTAATGAGATATAGTAGCCTTGAACGATTTCAACCGATTTATATCCACAGGTATGAACGTGTTTCGAGAGCTTTTCGCCATGAAGGCGTAATCGTTTAGCGACTGATGCTGACCCATGATCAAATTGCGCAGTTAGAGCCAGTATCCAGGTGAACAAAAGGGCCGATCGTGAACGCACGAAATCCGGAGTGTGAAGCATCGGGTCGAGGATTCCATTGACTGGATGCAAGCGGACGAAATATCTAAAATTGATCAGCGCGTGTAGATCGACAGAGCAGCTAATATATTGGCTTACACTGGAAACAAATAACAGGCCTCATCCATGGTCACCAGACCAAGGTCCACTGGGTCAACATCGGGGCCAACATCGCGTAGAGGAACCTGTGGAGACGATTTGAAATAGTTCGAGTAACGGTATGGGTGCTCGAAAGGACCGACCAGGGTATCGATTCCTGCTTCAAGAGTATCCCTGTCCAGTTTTAAGCCAAGTGACACGTAACCTGGTCGATGAAGTAGTTGACGGCCGATTGACTGGCTGGCTGACGAGTGCGCCGCAGAAGATGGTTCATTCGTTCCCGGTAAAAGGTTAGCAGATATTGAGTGCAACTCTAAGGCCTGGGCGGCATCGGTGGCATCTGCCAGCAAGGCCAAAGGATTACTAATTGGTTCGCGGTTGGATTGGGAGAGTTCGCCGCTGCGGAATACAGGAGAGACAAGATTTGCTAACGGTCCATCATCTTGTACAGTTGGCACAGCCGAGTTGTAGCATGGGGCGCAAGATTCTTCAGATCCTAATCGCAGTAATGTTTGGGCGGAGTCGGTTGTTTCAGCTGGGTGGTTGGAGAATAAGAGGTCTAGAATTGGCTCTTCACTTGGGACGAAATTGTCCACTTCATCATTCTCGCCCGTATGGGACGTTTTCGCCTTTTTTAATTCCGACTGCATTTTCCGATAGGCTTTTTCAAATCCTTGATAGCGACCTGTCGCACCGCGCTTTCTCCCAAGCTTTCTCGGCTCTGGTATATTGCACTCGCGGTTGGTGCGCTTACATCGTTGGCATGGTTCTGTCGAGTTATCGTCTTGCTGCTCCCTTTGTAGTCGGATGCATCTCATCTACAGGGTTTTGTTAGCAAGTATGTATCACTTGGGGTTCGGGATTCGAGGGTATACCTTCATTTTTCGACATGCCTCACACGCGACCGCACTGGCGGGGCGAGTTTGGCCAGAGGAAATATCATCCCCAGAATATGATAGCATAGGAGTTCTAAGAATCAAAATAATAACAATCTCGAAGTAATCAATCGGAATATATAGATTAACTTAAGAGGAGAGAGAAAGAGTGGATAAATATCAAAATCTCCCCGGAATTTCAAAACTGCGGGGGAATTTTCGGCTATGAGATTGCAGCTCTACACGCCTCGACCTCCATCCACCTCCAATGTCGTTCCAATTACAAATCTACTCTGTCCAGATCCCAAATACTATGCTGCATTGGCTAAATTCACGGGCTGGCACAATCGTTTTAAATTACACGGATTCGATGGAGTGTCTTGGAGCGCATGCTTCCTCGTTCTCCTGGTCATCTCGAGCTTCCCGCCTGCGCGAGCTGTGGCTGATGTCGATAAAAAAGCGCAAGAGTTATCCTTAGATTTATTGCACTCGACCTATTTGGCGCATACGATGGACTTTTTGACAACGCCCGCCTGGGGAACTCACCTCAACACTTGACGAATGGCTTCATGGTGAGAAATATCCTTCCGTTATGAGCTTGATCGACATACCAATGGGAGGTAGTGAGAATATTGAATTCTATGTACAATAGCGACCTTAAAATCATCTACGGTAGAAACTCTCAAATAAGGATAGCACAATATTCCCGTATACCAAATAGCATATGCAAACCATCGATACATCGAATGCTTTAAAAAGTTCACTCTAATACAAATTCTATAAATTTACCGTATCTCTCAAACACTACCTTTATGCGACAGGAAAAGCCAAGGTGAATCAGACCTAAGTTCCCTTGTTGGACCTCACTCACATGTACGGGCGACTAAGTATGCCACTGGTTCATAACTCTCTCGTTGGTTTATATTGCCAGGCATTAATTTAGATCCACTCTCACTTTACAAGTATGCGAAGGTATATCCCGGCCAGTGATCGGAAACTAATTATATAGTCAAAGGTTATAGTTATGTAGAAAAGTATCTTATATAGAATATGCTTTTTTTTACCGCTCTCGTGATATCTCAAAAGACAGCTCAAAAGAACCTAACTATTCTTGTTGTATATGAACGGTTGGCATACTTAGTCGCCCGTACACATGGGCGGTTAATCCATGGAATTACTTTCAGCCGCCACTTATGAAGGAAATGTTTGTATCCACCCGGCCACTTAATTTATTCGCCGGCGCCGAGGCATCTGTAGGTACGTATCAACATTCAACAGCAGAATAATTATGTTAAATATAAATGACTTTATTCGATGGGGTTTAAAGAAACAATCCTTTCATCTCCTTAAATTTCTAGTCTGGCATCAACCATACCCACAATGAAGACTATCGAGGTCGACGTTCTCGTCTGCGGAGGAGGCATGTCTGGATTGGCATGCGCTGCTTTTGCAGCGGAAGCAGGAGCCAAAGTATTGGTTGTCGAGAAGCAAGCGGATGTTGGTGGCTCATCAAATTATTCGGCAGGAATGTTGTAAGTGATTGAATTAAACTTCAGGACAAACGAGGTTGTTAATACTATCAACGGACAGCTGGGCCCCACAAACATATAACAAGCTGAGAAACTGGGTCCCAGAAGGAGATCCGGTATTGCAGAAGGCCTGGTTAAACGATTATCTACCTGCTGTGCAGTGGATGCGTGAAAATGGGGTGCCAACAGCAGACCGGTTTGACGGTATCATGACAATCGGTAAGGCTAGAGAAAAGGAAATTGGTGAACGGTTACCCTGACAAGTCATAGGTATTGGATTTCCAATTAAGATTCCACACCTTCATAACCTCCATCGAAAGCGCATTCAGTCTAGCAAGACACATTCCGATATTTTCACCAACACGTCGGTGGTCAAGTTGATTCAGAAAGAGCCCGGGGTTTCAGGATCGAGCATAATTGGCGCTGTCATTTGCAGGAACTCCCCCAATTCGCCAACTACATATCACGAAGTCAGAGCCAAAGTGGTAGTTTTGGCTACGGGGGGCTTCCAAGGCTCTCCAGGGATGACATCCAAATATCTTGGACAAGGCGGAGACAATATCTTTGTGCGCTCCAATCGTGGATCAGTGGGAGATGGACTCAAGTTGGCGATTGAGTCTGGTGCGGGAACCAGTAGAGGAATGAACACCTACTATGGTCATCTTTTGGCAGCTCCACTTCGAGCTGAAGACGTGGATCCAAAGGATTATCTTCCACTCGCGCAATACCGTAAGAGCAGGTCCTTGTCAACTCCGCGTTTATCTCTAATCAAATTACAGAAAGTAAACATTGCCTACTGCTAAATGAAGCAGGTCAACGATTTGCCGATGAGACCACTGGTGACGAAATCATCAATCAGTATCTGGCCAAACAGCAAAAGCGTCGTGGATTCATATTGTTCAAGTATGTTAGTTTCCAGAAAGAGGGGATTGGGGCGATATTCTGATCATATACTTCTATATTCTAGCGAGAAAACTCGTCTCCAACACTGCGTTACTGCGTTGTTCCCTAATGCAGGGGACATCGATCGTCTGCAGAAAGCCCGCGAACATGGCTGCAATGTTGGAAGTGCGTCAAAATTGGATGGTCTGATGGATATTCTCCACGGGTGGGGTGTGAACGATGTACAAGCAAGACGTACTATCGAGGAGTATGATCGAGTGGTGCGTTTAGGGGACAAGAGCATTTCCCTTAACGCACCTATCGGTCGTGCCGGTTCGCCCCCTACACCCTTGGTGGATGGGGAAGGTCCCTTCTATGCCATGGAGGTCCAGCCGTCGTAGGTTGTCTTTTACATGGTCCAATTCTCCCATCTAACGTTCGATAGTATCACATTCACCTACGGCGGTATCGCGATCGATACGAAAGGGCACGCCTTGACCCCAGATAAATCCAGAATTCCAGGTTTGCTCATCGCGGGCGTCGATGCTGGCGGCTTCAGTAATCTCGGGTACGCTGGGGGTCTAGCTCTCGCGTTCGTGACAGGACTATGGGCGGCCCGAGAAGTTGCAAGCGACTTGGGGTTGCCTGAGCCTCGCTTACCCCCTGCCGATATTCGGGATGGGGAGGATAAACCAATTCAGGGGCGCCTTTGAGCTGGTTTTGTTGCAGGTTGCGTCTAGAAGTTAGCCCCTGTGGGATGGCCTTTTATTCAGATAGATATGTTTGCCAAAATTCACTCCAAAAATTGGATGTCGCATTGGTTGCCAAGCGGTTGACGTCGATGGCTCCATCCACCCTCTATCAAGGTCCTCACCTTCCAGCCGTTGAATATAACCCACGCCCTTCCCATTTCTACGTAGGTTCCGTTTCCGATCTACTTATGGTAAAACATCAGTCGACTATTGGTTTCTGGGTATCAATAGGTGACAAGCCCTCGGAGACAAACCATCTCGGTAGATACAGGGCTCTCTATCGTCTCCTCGCTCCCCACAGTCCTACTTCTCTCGCTGAGCTCTGCTATGTGTCCAAGACCTTTGGTCTTTCGCTTTTCTACTTTTTCCCCCACACACATACGAACTACACGCGAACAAGGATGAACAACAACTTCAAATTCATAAACATGTAATCATTTGCATCCATTCTGACTGTGCTTTTATATACAGGCTTGGACTTCCAAATTATTCACTTGGATCAGAAACACCCAATGGGGTTTTTTGCCCACATGTCAACATTCTAGGGTGCCACCAAAACGCCACGATAACGCATTTTTCCTTCCTCCAGTGTCTTCAAGCTTTCTTTGACGCCATCCAATGTCAAAGGGAATGTCATCTTGATAGGCTTGATGTTGTGGAATGAGGCAAATTCAAGCATATCCCTGTGGACCTGTCTCGAAGCCACGATGCCTCCTTGAATCCGAAGGCCATTCACGAGCAGCGGCATATATGGGATTTTGAGATCGTTTGAATCGACGGACAGAGGCGAAATGACACCACCGGGGGCCATGACATTCAAGTAGATTGGCCAATCCGGCTGACTGCTAGTCGTCACAATGAGATGATCGAGAGGAGCTTTGATCTTCAACTCCTTCACACCCTTGATCGCATAGAACTCGCCGGCTCCCAGCTTCGTCGCCTCCTCCTTCTTGCTGTCTGTGCCGGAGAAAACCACGACTTGACAGCCCATCTTTGCGGCGAACTGGATAGCCAGATGCCCCAGACCCCCCACTCCAACGATACCAACGCGAGCGGTCGGTCGAACCTGCGCGACATGGAGAGCGTTGAAAACAGTTGATCCACCACACATCAAGGGACCCGCATCCTCGTTGCTCATATTGTCGGGGATCTTGAACAAAAAGGCTTCACGCCAGACGGCATGGGTGCCGAAAGATCCCTGATCGAGATCGGCCAAGCCGTACATTTTTCGCTCCTTGCACAATGTTTCCCACCCAGTGAGGCATTGTTTGCAAAAACCACAGCAGTCATGTTCATAACCCCAGCCCACACGATCGCCTTTCTTCAAGAACTTCGCGTCTGGACCAATTGCTTCCACCACACCCGTTCCCTCATGACCAAGACTCATGTCGACTGACTGGTAATGGACGTCTGTGCCGCACACTCCTGAATGCGTGGTTCGCACTAGAACATCGTCTTGCTTGAGGTCCTCCCGCTCGATCTCTGCCTGTTTGATTCCATCTTTGGAGCCCCTGTATACGGTGAATTTGATTGTCATTGTGGGAAATATTGATGCAAAATAAAGTTTCGTGGAATTTGGAATTTATTGAGGAAGCATTCAGGTGTTTAAGACTTATCAACCTGCAAGTCTGCTTTATAGGCGGCCCCTCCAGTACGTCACTACGCATATCTCCCACCGAGAATCGATCAAGCCGTGCGAGATTAACAGGTTTAGTCCGAAAACAGAGTTTCTAATCGACAGCAAGACAACATCTGTGATGCAATTGGGTGGGTCCTTCTTGTCGATGATGGTTGCGAAGTAATATCACAACCTTTTTCCCCTGGACTTCGTCGGAATTAAATGAAAACCGACGCATAGAGTTTTGGGGCAAAGATCCAGAATTGTTTATTCCATGGCCTTGAGAGCTTGATCAACCTAAGGCTTATAAGGGCTGAAAGTCGATGACATCATACGCTCAGGCTTGCTCAGCTCCCACCAAAACAGCGGTCAAAAGCTGTATAAAGTCATGTGGCAGCTGCCGTAGGGAATAGACCCTTAGCTTTCAAGGTCTGATATTTACTCCATAGTACGCAGGCGCGATTACTTCATGCCCAGCTCTATGTATGCTATACCCATTGTGGCTATATATAGACAATAATTCATCTCACGTTGCATCTAAGGTGATTTCGAATGCAGAAGATCTTTCCAGCTCTTTTTTTTTCGACTCGCTCTTCATAATGACCGGCGATACGTATATCAATACTGGACCTGGTTGGAAACTGTTAAGGGAGGACATGGACTCTTCAAATAAAGCTCTTACAATTATGGACTCGAGGACGGTCAATAGGATCAGTGTCATCAAACCTCTTCTATTGAGAGCATATTTAGAAGAAGCGTTCAACTCCATGATAATAGTAGCGATAACAGTATTCCGTCCTACCATCTGGGCAAGTGATTGTCTCCGCGGAAAGGCGCTTTCTCCGATTGCTAATTCTGCCATAATTTGAAGGCGGTAAGATACAGCCACGCGATATCGGGCATCCCAATTTGGAAGGTACGAAGTCTAAAAAAACAAATTTTCTCTCGTCTCGCACTTGTTAATTGCTCGTATCTCAAAGTACTAAGATACATCACTTTTTCGGCCTCTGTGACGTTCAGGGAAGTCGTTTTGGTGTGAGAAGATGATTCAGGTCCATGGCATCACTAGCGCCGGCGAATCGCCCCATGTCTCATCCGACAAAGATGCAGCGTTGGCGGTGGTGAGCGAGTTCGCCCAAGAAATTGATCCGGTAGTGGAAAAACGGGTTCTACGAAAGATCGATCTGTATTTGATGCCTGCCATGCTTATAGGTTAGTTATACACTTCATACCTGTGACCTAACTTGTTGACTAACCCGAACACAGGCTATGGCATGGTGTACTATGACAAGGTGTGATGACTGCGCCGATTTCTTTATTAGCCAACATATCCTAATCTCCCTATAGGCTATCTTAGGTAGCGCCACGCTCTTTGGCATGACGACCGATTTGGGATTGCTAGTGAAAGATTACTCCACTTCTCCTCCATCTGTTGATACTTCACGCCTCAGCTGGGCAACATCAATCTTTTATTTCGGGATGCTTGCTGGTCTCTACCCAATGACATTTATCTTGCAAAGGTTCAATACTCGAGCTGTCCTCGGTCCAGTTGTTCTGATTTGGGCTATTGTCTGTGCCGCCACCGCTGGCGTGACAACCTGGCAAGGACTTTTCGTACAAAGATTCTTCCTTGGTAAGTTCATCTTTAATTTCCTTTGTTAGTCTCTTATCTAATAGAAGATAGGTTTCATTGAAAGTGTGATTCCTACGGGATTTATGACCATCGTCAGCGGATGGTACACACAAGAGGAGCAGACTCTTCGACAGGCATGGTGGTTCTCTGGCACCGGTTGGTTCACTATCATCGGTGGCGCACTGAACTATGGCTTTGGTCAAATCACAGCTGGGTCATTGAAAAGATGGCAGTATATCTATATTCTGGCCGGTGCCTTGACCTTTTTGTTTGGCCTCTGGTGTTGCACCATGCCTAATTCCCCAGTTTCTGCCTGGTTCCTAACCCCGGAAGAACGAAGAGTTGCCGTGGAGAGACTGCGCAAGGGTCAAACTGGTGTTCGGTGCCAGAAGATCAAGTTCGGTCAAATCAAAGAGTCTTTTATGGACATTAAGATCTATCTGGTGGCTATCATGATGGCGGCAGCGTGAGTTTTCTCTCTTGTCGTGTGGTCTATGATATTAGACGCCATACAATCCTTGATGTTAACCTCTCTATATCTAGGTACACTATCAATGGTGCTATCTCGGGCTTTGGGCCGTTGATTGTGTCCACCTTCGGCTATGATACCCTTCATTCAATTCTATTCCAGTTTCCCGTTGGCGCCATTTGTGTCGTTTTCATTCCTCTTTGTGGTTATATTCCTACGGTTGTCCCCAACACCCGCATAGCCTTGCTCATTGCCTGCTGTCTACCTGTCATTGCTGGCTGTGTGATGATTTGGAAATCCCAGTGGGGATATCATCCAGTTACTCCAGTCGTTGGCTATGCGCTCACCGGCTTCTTTGGGCCAGTGGTCAGCTTGATCATCACAATTGGAGCTAGCAATGTCGCCGGGGCCACGAAGAAGACCGTTATGGCAGCAACTGTGTTTGTGGCTTACACTGTCGGCAACATCATCGGGCCACAGCTTGTGAAAAGCAACACTAAGTCCCAGCATTATCCAGAATTGTGGACTGGCATGATCATCTGGTAAGCCTATATCTAATATATTTTCCTTGGACTGATCTAACGAAGCATAGCTACTGTATCACAATTGCTGCCGCAGTCGTGTTGTATTTTGTCCTTCGGCGGGAAAACCGAATTCGGGAATCATTGGAATTGGATGAGGTGCAGCGAGACAAGATTGCATTTGACGATCTGACCGACAAGCAGAATCCCTTTTTCCGATACGCGTTGTAATAAATCATAGCCGAACCCTTTCCGTCTACTGGATGGAGACTCATCGAGCCAGAATCTCTGACTGCCATAAAACACTCACATCATATGCATCCGTCCGACAGAGAGATACCAAAAGAATTTCAAGTAGTAGATTCAATATACTCAAATACCTTCTTTCAAACTGGGGACTGCCCCGAACATAGATACATCCTAGTCGATGTCTGCCTGGGTTCGATGATACTACTATAAAAGTTACAGGAACATTGAAGTACTCCAATGCAGGTTCGGTCACACACTCGCATTTCCAACATATTTAATTCAACTAACATTGTCCCACAAACCCCTTTGCAGGTGGCACTATGTACGTGGTGAGACAAAATTTCCGGAGGTTAAATTCGCAGGTCTGACATAGACTATATCCCGCTATAGAGAGTGACAGTGAATCAAAGGGAAGATAAGAGCGAGAAACAAAACATAAGTACCCTTGAAACATTTCGGGGCTTGCAGAAAGCAGTCTCATGGGGACCCGCCTAATGGTCTCATATCAGCCGATCCATCCATCACCTGCATATATAGAAGCCAACCTAGCTGTCAATGCCTCCTATTCGTTCGCTATAGATTTAGTTTCCTTCTTCCTAGATGGTCAACATCCATGGTATCTCCCTTTTGCTTCGGCCTCAGTAAATATCCTCCTTGCATACTCACTTCGATTGGTTTCAAATTCCCACCCCTTGATGCGGACTCTACAAATTGCTACAGCAAGTGAAAGGAAATTTGCATCCACTCAGTTGAAACCAAATTTTGTGTAACAATGTGAATGGGTTAGAATGTTTTCAAATCACACTTGGTTTCACAATCTGTTGATCTGGGAATATGTTCAAGTATTATTCTGTGAGATTGCGAATTTCTTGGATAAAACTAGATGTAGTTCTCCGTGATGTAGTTTTGAATTCGTAAGAAAAGCAAAAAAGGACGAAAGCCGAGCCGAAAGTGGGTATAAAAATATATACAACAGAAGTAAATCAAATGATAAGACACGCCAACGCTCAAATACCCACAGGGTCCACAAAATGAGAGAAATGAAAAGTGTCTGGAAGATTTTTAGAATGAAAATCTTCGCACTATAGCCGAGGAGATTTCTCCGTGCTGTGAATAATTGTTTCATGGACAACCTTTATTCCATTCTGGCTACTCTGGCTGTGGGACTCCCAGTCGCCATCGCCAGCGGTGCATGTGGGTGGTTGTTGTCGTGAGGTAGGTAAGATCATTTGCTCGTCGCTGATTGTATTCCATTGGGTGTCTGCAGGAATCGATAGCGGATGGCGGAACTTCTTGCGTCTGGAATACCCGCCGCCGCCAGTGTCGGCATCTGATAGATGGTATCCAGGGTAGCTCTCTGAGCCACCCCTTGATGAAATGTATAGACCAGCACGCCTTGTGAATCGTCTTACCAACGGGTATATCATGGGAATATTTCCGATGACGACGGCGACGAAAGTCTCGCGGCAGGCCCAGCTGCCAGCTTGTTGAGCCCCATTTGCACCAGCCTAATGGACTATTAGATTTTGTTGTTTCATCAAATAACCCTCAATATGACTTACTGTCAAGATGAGGACACAACGCAGAATACCAGCCATCATCACAAATAAACCACCACTGAAAAGAACCAGAAGCTCGAGTTTTTCCCGCCATTTTAGTCGCGCTTTGACAAGCATCTTGATGCAGGTATTGTTAGTGACAATGCACACAAATGTTTAGAGAGAGGCTTACCGGAGCTGGAATACTAATCAGATAGAGGTCGGTTGCGACATTAAGTACCACAGTCACATAGATGTCGATCTTGGACACGGCAGGCTGACAGTAATCTAACAATTATCAGAGGCACAGTCTCTCAAGGTAACAAGTCGATAAGGTATGACGTACTCCCAGGGTTTGGGTTTATTTGCCAATTTTTCTCCATTGGATGACATCCAAAGAGAATCGAGCAGATTGTAGCAATATAAGTTACGGCGATCAAAACGTAGGCGACGTGGATTCGGATTCGCATATTCACTAAGCCTGCGCTAGATAGTAGGATATACATTAGTAACACAGAACGAAATAAATGCGACAGAATGAAGACCCACGTCAATCGAGAGTAGAAAATGGCCATGCATGTTTTCAGCAACCATAACAACAAAGTATATAATGACCAGCCGGCCACCTGGACCTTGGAGCCACCCACACGCAGACGATACTCTTCCGAATCAGGCGACAATTCTTTTCGTTGCTCATCCGTCATCGAGTTATTGGCAAGTCCCATGAACCACGCGCCAACCATGTACGCAGCACCGGTTTCTAGCCCATACACCACCTATAACCATATTGATTAGCAGGATGAAAGCAAAGAGACCACAGGTTTCAATTCAACTCACACATGCTACTATCATTAGATAATCATCAGCTTGGAACCCTTTTGGGCCAACCATAATCCATCTTGCGGTCGTTCGTAGGCCAATAATGACAATGGCTACCCCCAACAAAGTAAACGCTTCGGTATTAAACCCCTCCATAGTTGACGAGTTGCGGTGATATATTTGTGGTATATGCCATTAAAACCAAAGGAAAAAAAAAACATTCAACCCAGGGTATGCATTCAGATAAAGGAAGAGAAATTCAATTGCACCGAGGGGGGGGGGGGGGGGGGGAAACAAGCGGCAGAAGGCAGTATCTCAATGATCTCCCTTGGTCTTGGTCGTTGCTATTGGAATCAGACCGGATAAAGAACCAAGTCCGCTCCTTAGTCGACTTATCAACACCAACGAAGAAAAGAAAAAGCAAGGACAGGATCGATCTCAAATGCCTGTTAGTCGTGCCTACTTACGTATCCATTTCGGCTCGCAAGCTAAACTGCAAGCCCCATCTATTATGGAGATACTTCCACACGTGAAGAGAATTTATGACAGGTTCCGGGCCCATCATGCAAGAGTGGCGATATCCACAAGTCTCATTGGACAGCGATGGACTATCTTTGGTGCTGGACGCAGACTATGGGTCCTTCAACGTGCCGGGGAGGAGTTTAAGGTCGAGAGGACCGTTTGTTCCACCCCAATATTACTGGTCCCTGGAAATGTAAACCGGGAGTTAAAAGGTCCACATCTCCCCTGAGTCCTTATGACATTCCCCATTGGGGGAATGATCGGAGTAAAGAGCAAGTTTTTGATTCAATACGGAGTACCCTGATAGAACTCACTTTGTCTAACCTGAGGTTTATTTCGGTTACACACAAGTACCACACCCAGGCACAAGATCAACTAGGCCAATTTTGAGAAGCAGCAATGAACCGCAATGGCAGCGGGGATGTCTCCTGCGATCTATGACGCGCAAACGGACCATCTCAAAGACAGACTTACGGAGTAGTGCAGTTGCATAAAGCTTGCGTATTTAGCCAATTATGGGGAACAAGCCATACAATGCTGTAGCAAGGGCAGGTATGTATCAATTTCTCTGATCCACATTCTGTTTTGGGTTGGTTTGATTGCTGATCAGACCGGACATTACTCCGAGGATATGTAGGTAACAGAACATTTGGGACTAGCGATCGGACGCTTAGGCCAGTCGTATTACTATCAATAACCGATCGATGCCGTTTTGTTAGGTAACGCGCCAAACGAGCCCAGGAGATATCCTAAGTACTGAATTAGGCCGCGGGTTCCGGTCCGAATTAGGGGTTGACAGCTTCCATTCACCCTATCAACCTTAACCTTGTGCAAAACCCCCTAAAAAAACATGCCATGTTTCATGTCAAAGGTAAAACTTTGTTTACGACAGCGGTAAATTCGCGCTGCCGACGACTTGGTGGATCAAAAAAAGCGGGTCATTTACGAAGATGTAACGGGCAGTTCGGTTCTCCTCAATTTTCTAAGCCGCGGCAATTGTGAGCCTTGTACAATGTTGTATTTGTGTCAAATAATTTGCATGAGATCAATTAGTTTCATTGGGCAGTGTCCAATAGTCGGATTGAGATACCAACTAAAGAATGGCAACCTGCATATTGTTGGTCCCGACTTTTGTTTTCTTTCTTTGGCCCAAAATTAGTAAATACAAACGCCAGCCACGCTGTTTCCACAGTAAAAAGTATCTAAAATAACAGTGGAGTACTCCGTATTGTTCACACCTCGCTATCTGCCTGCCCTTATAAACGATGAGATTAAATAGCTAAGATTAGAATAACTGACGGTCCCGGGCCTGGCCACGCTTTGACAGCAAAGCTAAAATGGTTCAAACGACGGAGCGAAGCGAAAGTAAAAAATTATTCAGTGCTGATTCGAATTCTCTAGAAGAGCCCCTGGTGACACTGAAGAGTCTACTCCGTACGGAGTACAAAGTAACTAGTTAAGTGCATGCCAAGTAGTTAGTAGTCTGTTACCCAGATAGGTCAAGGGGTCTAGGACTGGGGCCACGGGTAATTCGTGAGCCATAATAATACCATTAAAGAATCATCTACGGAGTACTCCATAAGGTCTCTAATCTTTTAAATGTCTCGGGTCCTTCAATATCTTTCCATGATGTCTGTCTCAGGAAATATACAATGCTGAACTTTGCTAAAACTGTCAAAGTGAGTGTTTTTTTTTTTTAAGCTAATTTAATAGTCCCACCATTCCATCCTCCCGCGTGCCCTGCAACAGCAAGGGCTAAAATTAAAACCCCCAAAAAATTACAAGTACTCGACGCTAATGCTTTTAGTTGTCGCTCATTCCTTCATTTCCTGTAATCTGGACTTGTGTTTGTTTGCTTGTACATAAATTCGTGCATTAATCCTGGTCGTGCAATCGGTTATTTTACCCCCCCCCCCCAAGAAAAGAAAAAAAAAAGACGAAAGCAAGGGACTCTTCAAAAATGGAGTCCGTGGATCTTGTGGTGGTAGGCGCAGGTAAGTCAAGTCTTCACCGTCGCAAGCTATTTCGCTGACGTTGGCTACCAATAGGTTGGAGCGGGCTCTCCGCCGTCAAGACCTACCGCGAGGTCAATCCCGGCCACAATGTGCTCTTGCTGGAAGCTGCTAGCTCTATTGGCGGAGTATGGGCCAAACACCGTTTGTATAAAGGCCTCAAGTCGAACAATATGCTGGGCACGTATGAGTATAGCGACTTCCCTATGGACGAAGCGACTTTTGGTATCAAGCCTGGACAGCATATTCCGGGTCTTGTAATTCAAAAGTACATGGAGGCATATGTGCAATACTTTAGCTTTTCCGATTGCGTTCGACTGGAACACCATGTGGAAAGCGCGCGACACACCTCGGACGGAACATGGCAGTTGACCGTGTCGCACGGAGCGGATACGACGACAATCGATACCAAGAAGATGATTGTGGCCACCGGTATCACATCACAGGCATATCTGCCTACGTTCAAGGGACAGGAGTCTTTTGATGCGCCACTTTTCCATTGTCGCGATCTGCTACAGCATCAAGGTGCAGTACTGCGGTCTGGAGAGCGCGCAACCGTTTTTGGCGGCACCAAGTCAGCCTGGGATGCGGCGTATGCCTGCGCAACGGCAGGTATGAAAGTAGACTGGATCATTCGTGAGTCCGGTCATGGACCTGTTTGGATGGCCCCTCCCTATGTGACGCCCTTGAAAAAGTGGCTGGAAAAGCTGGTCACAACACGCCTGCTGACCTGGTTCAGTCCATGTATCTGGGGAGAAGCTGACGGGTATACTGGTGTTCGCAGCTTCTTGCATGGTACCTGGCTGGGTCGTAAGATTGTGGACGCGTTCTGGGCTATTCTAGCCGATGATGTCGTGCAGTTGAATGAGTACGACAAGCACCCAGAAATGAAGAAGCTGAAGCCTTGGGTGGGCCCATTCTGGATCGCTTCCTCACTCAGCATTCTGAATTATCCGACCAATTTCTTCGATTTGGTCAAGGATGGCACTATCAAGGTGCACATCGCTGATCTAGAGCGTCTCTCGGATCACACTGTTCATCTGTCCTCAGGTGAGGCGCTGCCATCTTCCGCACTTATCTGCTCGACAGGCTGGCGTTGCACTCCAAACCTTAAGTTCCTGCCAGAAGGCATTGACCGCGAGTTGGGATTCCCTTGGAGTGTGGACCCGCTAAACGAAAACATGGTGAAAGAGGCGGACGAAGAGATCTTGCGCCGTTTCCCCCGGCTGCGTGATCAACCAAAGCCGAACCCCAACTACACCCCATTGGACGAGCAGTCCGAGGCGGCTGTGCCGCACCCCTTCCGACTGGCGAAGTTTATGGTCCCGCTTTCGCTGGTAAAGGAACGCTCTCTAGCATTCATGGGTATCACCATGACCATCAACACCACCCTAATTGCTCAGACCCAGGCACTGTGGATTTCAGCCTATTTCAAGGGCAATCTGACCCCAGCTACACGGGAAAGCTGCCCACTGGCTGTGCGTGCTGGGTCTGACCTCAAGACGGAAGACACATCAGAAATCGACCTTGCCTGGGAGACAGCTCTCTTTACCGAATTTGGCAAATATCGCTACCCGGGAGGATTCGGGCGGCGGAACCCTGACTTTGTGTTTGACGCCATCCCATATGTTGATCTGATGCTCGGAGAACTAGGTCTGTCACCACAGCGTAAGCACGGCTTGCTAGCCCGGTGCTTCCAGCCATATGGTGTTGAGGATTACCGAGGTTTGGTCGAAGAGTGGAAGTCTAAGCAAAGTACCCAGTAATGTTTCGGGGATCGTCATTTTCTTTCGTCTCATGTTGTCTGATATATATTATTTTGTCTTCCCATTTCCGTTCGCGCGTCGCCCCAGTATCTCCGTTAGACTCCCATTTCTTTCTACGTAAGTTGGGAACTATTCAAGCCAATATAATGGTGTTTTTCTATATACTATTTGTGAGTATATTATTGAACATATTACTACTTTCTTTAGTAATGCCTGTCTTCGGCATCATCTATTCCACCATAACGAATTGCTCCAAGACCGCAACACCAACGAGAGATGAAGATGATTGTTCGGAACGTTCTCTCATTCCCCTTTTTGGGGCCATCACCACCGGTCTCTTGTGGTCGCCGGCTCTCAGACTCAATTACCTCGCCAACCATGTCCCCTGTCCATCTCATATAATCTTTTCCATTCCCAGCGACCACCGTTCTCACCGACACATTAACTTTCAACTGACCACTTCCCTCTCCGAGGTCATATTCTAATCGGAATCCTTCCGGTAGGTCACCCACGCGTGGCGGGTATCTCCCACCAGTAGTTCCGGGACTACCGATCGGCCTTACGGTGAGAATAGAAGGGTCACAGGCCGATACAAGCACCTCCCCATCTTTGGCAACGTAACTGCTCACATATGTGGCGTTAGTTGGGTCATCAATGGCGAGGTAACTGAACCATACAATCGAGTATGGCCCTAGACGGCCGTGGCCCCAGTACCAGCTGTGGACAGAATCAACAAAGGGTTGGTCAGACCAATTCTATGACTTGGTCAGCTCTCAATTTTCCTGTCCAGGTGCCTGGAGGAGGTCAAATCTTACTTTGTCATGGTACCCAGGTCCTCGGAACTTCAGCGTCGACCCATGGATCTTCATGTCAACTTCACTCACGGCGTCGGGTATCAAATTGACCCATCCGATATGAGGCACAATCTCAAGTACAGTCCGCTCCGCTTGAACTCCACAGGGCAGATGGCGCGGTACTTGCTGTTTGGTAGAGTTAGCCAAGCTGTCTGTTCCTGCTATTTGAATCACTACTTACCGAAGTCAGGGTAAGCCGGCCTTCGACCTGGAGCTTCTCAGACGCGATGATAATCTCATACTGAGATAGATCTTCTGTGAGAGCAGCCCAGCTAAAGCCTGTGGAGGACCACTCGCCAGAACTATTAGTGCCCGCGCCGTCTGCGCCAGTCACAGTTGCCACAGTTGCCGGGACGGAGTCTGCAAGGATGGTTCCATTGGCAAACGAAGCCCATAACCAAACGTTGAGCACGGAGGTTTCATTCGCGTCGAGGAATGGAAATGCTTCCGCGGATGAGGAGAAGAATGTGACGACCAGGGAATCATCTGGGTTGGTCTCCGAGACGGCATCGAAATACCACCAGTCGAACACGGAGCCATTGATTGAATCTATCTGGGGTGCATCCAGACGGAAGAGGGTCTCTATATCAAGAGTGGTTGCTGGCGTTGGGATCTCAAATTGAGCTTTGCTAGTTCCGTTTTGTACAGCGCTGGGGATCTTGTAACTTCCGATACTAGTGTTACTGCTAGCACGGAGGGGATATGGTAAGGGTTTCTCGTGGGCCCTATGCTGACTAGGAAATGCTAGAGCCTGTTGTGCTAGCAGAGCATATATCAAGAACAGTAGAAGCATGACGGAATATATCAAGAAAATGCTACTCAATGATGAGTGTCAACAGAGAACGCATGCGGTGCATCCACTATCGATCAGAATGGAGGGGCGGAAGAGAAAAATGGAGTGGGATATATCTGACTTGCATGAGGTGCCAGGATGCAGCTGAGCTGACCCCATGGGGGGGCTTCGGTCACCCAACAGATATACAACACAAGGGGGGGACAAACCGGGATCCTGCAGAGAATTGAATCAAAGTATAATTTTTATAGTTTCCATCCTAGATCAAAGAGAGATGGCGATCATCTACTTGTATGGAGACTCGTTCCTTGGTTTCGTGATGGGGCCAACACAATGATACCTATTTAGTATTGTATTACAATGGAGGATCTATGACATTTTTCCCGAGAACATAAAAATAGGGGGTCATAAGATCCATCCCAATAGATGGAAACATACTTGGATTCACCGATTACCTGTTGTTTAATTAGAATAAGACAGCCATGTGGCTACCTAGTAAGTGGCTGAGATGGGGTTCAGCCAAATCAGCCATCGGTCTGACGAACACCCCCATATCAAGCGTCAATAGGTGGATAAGTAGCCAATAATTGTGGAGTAACAAAATGTGGCTTGGAAGCTGTTTTAGTACAGAAATTAAGACGATTAATGTACTTCGATTGCAGTTTCTCGGAATATGTTCAATATCATAATTGAAGGGGTGTTTATATACCGACGTTGCCCATCCCATTAACAGTTCGCTTAATCGCTTTAAATCACAGAGAAGCAGGATAGGTACACACGTCACACATGAGTCCGATAAGCACATATAGTAAACATGAATCAGGATAGGAATAAAAAATTGAAATAAAAAAAAAGCAGAGATCAGACCTTCCCATGATGCCCAAATCACAAACCCTTCGCCAAAGCTCGAAAAACAAAAAAAAGAATATAAATCAAAGTAAAATCCGATAGGAACCCCGACTCCCAATGCCTCGGTAGATACATACAATGTCTTCAAACTTCACCCCTATAAATATGCGGATGAACGTTCGGGAGTTACGTCGCAAGGACGAAAAGTGTCACAGGCGGGAAGACCGGAACACAGTTCAAACTCGTGCATTGAGGAGGGGGCTGCCGTCTTCACTCCGCCCTTCGCCCTTGATATCAGCCCCAGTTTGGTTGCTGTTCGCGTCCGGATCGCCGTCCTTTCCGCAGCCTTTCACAAGGATATGTCGCTATCCGCAAAAGTCAGTATATGGCAATTGTTACACGATGATCACAGATACATACCTTAAGCGCATCCTTGCGCGAGAAGCTCTTGTCACAGTGCGAGCAGGGGAAAGGCTTCACGGCTAAATGAATACGTTTGTGGCGCTTGAGGTCGTGATTGCGGTTGAAACTCTGAGGGCATTGGTCGCATTTGAAAGGTCGGTCCGCCGCGGGGGCGGACATGCCGTGCGGTGGCGGATGGCCCCCATATAGATGTTGAGACGCGGCGACATGCCCACTATTGAATCCCGGTAGAAGCCCGGGCTGCATTCCACCCATCATCGACATGGGCCCACCGGGGCTGTGTACGTTGGTCATGACGGGACCGTTCATGGCTGGGAGAGAATATGAGGGCCACGGTTGGCGGGGATATCCCAACGGTGGCTGTCCAGCTGATGGACTATGAACAGGCATTCGGCCTGGAGGGTGGATGCCAAGCCCTGCGGGACCATACATGGGAGAGAAGCCGGCCTGGTGGGGACTGTGCATGGGAGGAGAAGCGGCATACATATGCTGGTGTTTGGGGGCATATGGATCGTTGGAGGGCAGTGGAGCGGGGGATGTAGCGGGTCCTCCATGGTACATAGTCATGGCAGGTTGTGAAGCGGAGGGAGGCATGGATGATGGGGCGGGTAAAGCTTGGTAAGATAATGTCGAGCCTTCATATGGGTGCGGCAACCCATCCGTCGTCGGCGGTGATATTACCGATGAGCGCTGCATACCGGATGGTGAAAAGGAACTGCGGGCTGAGTATTGGTTAACGCCGGATCCCCAGGACTGTCCGTATGGATTGGCCCCGGACCAATATGCTGGTGGTAGCTCGGAGGACGCGCCTGTTGATGGCGCCAAGGGTTGGGGTGTGGCGTGCTCCCCTGTTTGAATCGTGGCGGGTGGCGTTAGTAGGTTCCCCACGCTCACATTCACTGGCGCGTGGGAGACTGGGGGGTGGGCGGGATGTCCGTACTTGGGCGCTGCCGGGGCCGCACCCAACGTGAACGGTGGTGGTGGGAGCTCAAAGCTGGGTAATGTCGGGGCCGCTGGACGACGAATGTTCAACGGCGGGGCTGACAGCGCGTCTAACGCTGTCCCCATTCCCGCCGGCACGGCTAGGGTCGCCAGATTGGCGGATGGATCCCTCACTCCTACGTAGAAATCGGGGTCGTTGATGTTGGTGAGTTGACCGAAAGAAGATCCGCTCAGAGCCCAATCTCGATCGCCAGGTACGCCCCCGGAAGGGCTGGTAGAATCCAGGAGGGGCGATCGTCGATCGCTGGGGCTCGCGATCGGAATATAGAGAGAGTCGAGGGACTCAGGTTCCGAGAAATAGGGGAATTTCTGGAAGGACTAGAGAACTCTCGAAAATAGGAAACTAGCAAAAATAGCGAGAGGAAAAAAAAAAAGAAATAGGTGAAGGTGAAGTTGTCACGGTCGACGAAAGCGCGTGTAGTACATGGTCTCGGGGGAAAAATGAGTAAGAAGATGAAACACTAAGAAGTGAAGCTGAGAGGAAGAAAGATGTGGGGGGTGGGCAAAGGACCGTGGCGTTGGAGGCGATAGCAAGCGCGGGGGAGGTGTTATAATAAGAGAGAGAGTCAGGAGTTTTATAATATAAAGCAAAAAAGTAAATAAGATTGATTTTTCCTCTTCCGGGAATGGGGTCGACACGGGTCTAGCCACCGTGGAGAAAGGAATGGTATAATAAAACAAGAGTCACATATTAAAAGAACCGAGAAAGAGAGAGAAAAAAAGGCGAAAAAGGGCGAAAAGGGCGAGAAACAGAGAGGGGTGTCAGCAGAGAACGTGGTTGACAGCTAAAGAAACAAGTCGCCTGGTTGGCTGTCCCGAATTGTTGACTTTATTAGGGGGATTGGGGGACTTTTTGCCTTTCATTTTGATACGGGATATAAAAATATAAAACTGATTATATGAACTGTTTAGTTTCTTATTTCCTTTGATGTAACTTCTTATATTAACCCTATGGATATTAAATAAAAAAAATAACATAATAACATACTTAAAGTATGTACGGAGTACGGAGTATACAGAGTACCTATTATTCTATAGAACAGGAAAAGATAAAAAAATAAAAACAGACCCTTCTTCCTCGAGGGGAATCCCTTGCGTCCGGACTGATCGCGTGAAAAAAAAAAAAAAAGGACGCTAGTGTAGGGACTCCGGAGAGAAACTGTGCTAGGAAGAATGGATCCGGCTATTATTGAGAGAAAATAAAGAAATTTCCATTTTTTTTTGGGCTCCCAAAAAAAAAAAAAGGAAATAATAGAAGAGGGAAAAAAAGGAAATATCAGTAAAATGGATCCATACTTTTTTTTTTCTACTATCACGGTAGGATTCCTGTCCAATAAGAAGACCAACATGTTAACGCACGGACAAGACCGGAATGGCCAGAATACGAGAAGACCGAAGAGAAGGCAGAGGGAAGCGAGCTGTCTCGTTGGTCATTCGTTAGTTCAAAGCATGATCGCGCAATTCAGTTAGTCTTCTTTTAAAATTATTTGATGCTTTTTTGTTCTTAGCATATTCCATTTTCCCTATGTTGTATAATATATAACCTACTTAGACCATAGGTATATTGTAGACCATACAACGGAGTACTACGGAGTACTCCGTACTTCCTAGAAACCTATAAATTATGTCTCTGATGGTCATCTGCACTTCCCTTTTTTTTCCTTCTTAGCCCCTCAATAGGCAAAGACGAAGGTCGGTTTGATTGGTCCCCCGGGTTCACCGGCCATGGTAGCTCCTTTCGTGTTCTCTTTTCGCTTTTGTTACTTTCCAAGGTTGGCTCGGGCCTTAAAAGGTCAACTTAACACTATACCCGTTATTCTCTCACTCCCCGAAAGCCAATCGCCTCCAGCATCCACTCCGTCGGGTTTCCCTACAATCTAAGTCTATTGTATCAACTTGGGTGGCGGAATGCCAATGAAACGGGTCTCAAGCACTCCACACGAGAACCTCGTTTCGGTCCCGACAGGTATCTTATCCTCCAATCAATCAACGGAGGCATCTCCTTCGTTGCCTTCTGCACGGACGTGGCAGATGCTTATGTAGGGCGAAAGGGGGGGGGGAAGGACATGCCCTGTCGATCGATGTTTATCACTGTAGTATGTACTACCCCGTATGTGCCTAGCTAAACCAAATATAAAACTTGACAGAGCTGATCTGCCGCGAACTAACAATCACATGGTTTGAAGATATGTGCCGAATATTAGAGGCTGGTGACTCCATCTATACATAGGATGCTCGGATAGCTGAACCTCCTTGGCACAGCATAGACACGTCTACTAGCGCATGGAATTTAATATTACGATCCGGTCCGCATTTCCCCCGTGTTTGGTACTCCGTAGCAAGTTGGGCTTTAAACCTGCAGTGCTCTCAGAAAAAAAAAAAAAGGGAAGAAATAGGAGAAGGGGGGAATAGGAAAAAGAAAGAAAAGGGGGGGCAGGTCTAAGACATACGAGAGGTAGCCGAGTCACATTCTTGAGAACTGCATACCTCTACCCTAGCTGTGTCTAGTAACAAACACGGCATTTCTCCAATATTATGGATTGTACATTCTATACATTCTACGCAGTATACTGACATTCGCTAGACACCCTGATTTGTCTTGGATCCCGAAATATAGTCGACAATTCGATAGCGCCCATATCCCTCCGCGTCTGTAGCCGCACATCGCCTACCCAAAAAGGTCCATATCGGCGACGATCAGTTGATCATCAATCTATGGCCCCTCTCCTATGCTGGGTTCCCGGTTGATCGACCTCGCACAGCCTTCTCTAGATTGCAGGTGCAATCCCTGAACACTATGCTACGGTTCGCAGCCGATTAGTCGCTCCGCTCATGCAAGGCAGCTCCTACGATCCAGATGTGACAGCGCGCAAGGATCCACCTGGCTGATCTTGAACGCCTTAGCGACGCCTGCATCGGCTCTTGCCGGTGGTGGCTTCGGTGAGGCTCGCGGTTGGCGTTCACGATCGTCCTCGGGAATGGCGTTTCGTGGAAGGTTGACTATTTTCCTGACCCGGGAGATCTGCGGCCATGAGTTTCGTGCAGGGCCGATGGGCATGTCCCGGCCTTGGTGGATTTCCCGAGGTCAGAGCCCACATTCATTTTGTCATCTTTTTCCAACGTGGACCATTCTGTATATCGATTATAATATGCTAATATATGGGTCTCAAACCAAAGGATAATAGAACGCGGACCTCTCTTTCTGTTCCAAGGTCTATAGTCATTTTGGTTCATCGGAAACTAAGCTAGAGCCTCTCTCTCGGCTTTTATATTTTTGTAAATTTCATTTTATATATATATATTTTTTTTTATTTTTTTATTTTTTGCCGCTCGATGAGAATAGCCCCACGGGCATCTTTCGGTCGCTGTAAGATCCTCCCTTGCAGCAAGATCCCGACTGTGGATCTGCTTGCATTGTATATTGCCTTGAGTGGAAGAATTAGAAAGAGAGGTCAACTTTCTCTCGCGCCGTGTCTATTTATCATGAAATTTGACTGATTTGATTTGCTGTCTTTATCGCCCTCAGGCTCCCATCAAGCTCATAAGCTAGGTATCCGGTATGACAGTATCTGCAGTGAAACCCCTGGGTGCATAAATGAAATAGTCTCATCAAGGCCCGGTGATATTAGTGATATTTGTGATACTTCTTCTCTTTGGTTGACTGCGGGAAATAGCATCAAATTCTGTGAGTCTTTGGCTACACAAGCTCACCAGTACCCCAGCTTTCCAAGCTTATTACCTAAATAGAATATGTAATTCAAGTTCCATTGCACGTCGTTTGTGCTACCTATTTGTCTCCTCGGGTTGATAGATAAATGACATATAACCTCGGCTGTAGTCAGCCATGTACCTATATATATATCCTATGTAGACTACCCGATCGCGGCAAAAACAGACCAAACAGACCAGATAGATCAGTTTCAGAAAGCAGACTACTAAGAACCGAAAATAATTCGATAGAAGACAAGCTACATAAATAGTAGATTTCCTAGTTGTACCGGGTTGTATCCCCGAATTGCCGAGTGTTGCTCCGATGACGTCGAACGGCGGGGTACAGCACTTTCAATGCTTTTCCTCTTTGCATTTCGAGTTTCCTTTCTACCTCAGCTCCTTTATTCAACTTCGCTTTTGATTCAGAATTCAATTGCAGCTTGTACGTTCATCTTTTAGTCCTGATTACCCCTAAATGAAGTACAGGCCATTTCTGACCTTCCGAAGACCGTTGCTTGCAACCAAACACCACCTCAACACACCTCCCTTCCATTGCTTCTCTACAACCATGTCTGGAATCAGCAAAGCCTGTTGCTCGTTCGTGATCCTCAGAACCATTAACTTCTGCGATGTTTCAATTGTGCGTCGCTGACCACCGTGGGCAGAATCCCCCCTGTTGTGTCCAAGGGCTATCAACCCAAGGGAGAATACAAGACCATCAATGGCTTGAAGACCTGTGAGTTTTTACTTTCACCAAACTCTTATAACTTGAGCTAATGAGACCACTTCTAGACGTGACCGGCCCGGAATCAGCTACCAAGGCCATCCTGGTCATATATGGTCAGTCACTCAACCTCCCCTACAAATAAACCGACAATTTACTGATGCAATTTCGTGATCTGCAGACATCTTCGGCTTCTTCGACCAGACCGTCCAAGGTGCCGACATTCTCGCTACGTCGACCGACCAAAAATACCGCGTCTTCATACCCGACTTCTTCGAGGGTAGCCCTGCCGACATCTCGTGGTATCCCCCCACCACCCAGGAGCACAAGGAGAAGCTGGGCCACTTCTTCTCAACCAAGGCCGCGCCACCCCAAACCCTTTCCAAGATCCCCAATGTCGTCGCCGATGGCAACAAGCTAGCCCCTGGCGGCAACTTCGAATCTTGGTCGATCCTGGGCTACTGCTGGGGCGGCAAGATCGCCTCCCTATCATCTGGTACTGATAACAAGCTATTCAAGGCCGCTGTGCAGTGCCACCCGGCTATGGTCGACGCCAATGATGCAAAGGCCGTGAACATCCCCATGGCGTTGCTCGCCTCAAAAGACGAGCCTGCCCAAGACGTCAAGGACTTTGAGGCCAACTTGAAGGTCCCCAAGTACGTCGAGACTTTCCCAAATCAGATCCACGGCTGGATGGCTGCGCGATCGGACCTGGAGAACGCCGAGGTGCGCAAGGAGTATGAGCGCGGATACAAGACCGTTCTCGAATTCCTCCACCAGCACTCGTAAACAAAACAAAAAGAGGACAATTGACGGGGAGTCCCTTACCGCGGAAGTTTGATGATAATATGAGAACTACATATGTAGATTTCTTAATGAGAGAACGAGAGAAATGATGTATCATTCCTTCATGGACAAACCAAAAAAATATCTTCCTATGTACACATAAAGTTCTTCTGGTATATCCCAAACAAGGATAGGCCCTAGGACTTAATCCATTTTTAAGGTTCTTTATGTCGTTTTTGCTTGGGGGTCAGATACTGGGTCAGATACTGAGAAGTATATAAACATCTTTTGTCCTTTAAAAAGATGTACTTTGTAGGAAGATGGTATGATGCTCGCCGCTCGCCGCTCCTGTCCGCAAGACGTCATCACTTTTCAAATTTCAGCTTAACCTCCCTAACCTCCCCATTCCTTTATCCTCTATTTCTACAATCTGATTCAGGGATTTATTAATTCATAACATCATCTGTTCACGGAAAAAGCTCGGTGTTACACCCACTTGCCGCATTGCCGCTTCCAGGATCATCCCACGAGCCGAGGAGCCGAGATCAGCACTCCGCATATAGTTCTTATTTCTTACTTCTTACTTCGGACTTCGCACTTCTTATTTTTTATGTTTTCCTAAGGCATCGTATTTAATTAGAAGATGCAATAATTGCATCCGCACGGCTCTGATGTCTTTCCTATTTGGCCGGCGTCGCTTCTCAGACGCAGACGCAGCTTCTACTACTCACGATGAATTCGACACACTCAAACGATCATCATCGCATCGCCATGTTCCCAGCAATCACCAAGATGACCATGCCGACAACGGGGGATTCCGAAGCCTATTCCGAAGGCACAGCAGTAGTTCGGATTCTCCAACTACAACACAAGTAAGAATATCTATTTGGTTGCTATGACAGCTAGCTCACGGCGAAAAAGGAAAAAGAACAGGAACCTTCAACTGAGACTCGCCCGCTGCCAAAAGCACGAAGAGGGAGTAGTGGCCAACGAGATGACGGCAGAGATCTCCGTGACTCCCCTAAGCGCGGCTCGCCCGCAGCAGGGGAATACTCTGAGCCAGCACAATCTGGAAATATCTATGATTTTCTCGATTACAGATTAAAAATGGCGAGCAAACCAAAAGAAAATTCGCCTGGCGCCAACCCCAGCTCACTAGAAGTATCAAGCCTCACAACGAAAGACATCAAGGCAATGTTGTCTGGGGCACCTCACTTCCTTCTGGAGAAAGGCAAGCATGGTCGATGGTATCCCCAGGTGATCTTCCCCTGGGATGAGCAGAACGCGGTAATCCAACATATGTGGGATCGCAAGCCGTTGCCCCATGCGTCCTTTACTTTGAGCACACTTCACGCTCATCTGCCGCTGCCAGACGACTGGGCCGTGAAAGGCGGTGTTCCGACTGGAGTCCTCGACTGGCGCCGAACAGGCGCTAGCCACAGGGCAACGTTCGACGTCGGGATCTTCGAAGTATCCAACATGCTGTCCAATAATGGCAAAGAACCCGGCACTGTCGGTTTCCGGCACTTTCTTGAATTACCTGTGGCTGACGCGATCCGATACACTGGCCCCGAAACCCCAAGGAAACCTCCATATTTACAACAAGTCTCAACCATGGCGGCAACGGAGGCGTTCCAGTTAATAGAGGGATATGATAAGCCGTATTCACAATGCCAAAGTGGTGCCGTGTACGATCGGCATAGACTCATCTGCGAAGGCCCCGAAGCTTGGAAGCGCATTGGAGTACGAGATATCAACATGCGATCTCTGGTGCAACGCTTAGAACATCTGCGCAAGTTCCGACATGAGATGCTCACAGAGGGATCGACGAAGACAATTCTGGATATTGAAAGTCCGCGTGAGTTGCACGACAGTTTGCACACGCGATTCCTTCACCCTCGCCCTCCACCTACCGACGTCATAGAGGGTCATCCACAAAGCGTCAAATCTCAAATCAAAACTTTGGCAATCGTGCTGGCCACCCCCGGAGCATGGATCAATTTCAGTCTCCCCGAATGGCGCTTCCGGGCAGGGCAGGTCCTATGGGAGGCGTCCTTGCATGGCGATGGGGATTGCCTAGACCCTAACTCAAGTAACGAGAAAGTGCCGCGGGATGTTTTGACCAAGTCCGGGATGGAGCGAAAGTGGTTGCTGATCCAGCTGCTCCTCTCTGCTGAGTTGCTGCTTCGCTTGGATGCCTTCGTTCGAGTTGGCATGTTGTATGATCCGCACGGAGGTCATATCACGATACATGAGCTTGTACAATTCGAGAAATTGCGAGAAGGCAAGCTGAACTGGGATCTGGTTGTTGTGCGTCGGTTCCTCAACAGTCTTGATATCACTTGCCCGTCGCCACAATCAGGGCCATCTCCGGGTGGCCCCCGATCAAACCCCATAGCCACCAAGTCGCATGAGAAAAGCCATCGTTTTTCACTGCTTGAAAGCATCACTCGGCGTAGCTCGCCCCCTGTTGCGGATCTACAGTCTGCCTGGGACTGCGAACTGAGCTCCTCGCACGTTCGACAGCAGCTGGAGGGTCTGTATGTCTTCGCAGAAAACATTGGATGGCCAAAATTGGCTGCACTGAGAGCAACCATGGAGCTCAAACTTGGAGATCCTAACAATCCGGTTCTACCAGCCTTAGTCGTCGATGACAAGTGGGGACGGGAAAAAATATCCAAGGAAATGTTACTGGCCAAGGAGGACATGTACACACGAAATCCCTGCCGGCGACGCGTCAAGCTTTGTAGCTCTGGCGATCCACAATCTAAAAATTTAGGTTGGATCTCGCGCTCCTTGCTCTCCGGGTTCGTGATACCCGGAGAGGCAATTAGTCACCTTCTCATGGCGACACTGCTTGAGAACGACGCGGATGCACTGGATCAACTGGGCTCAATTGCCAACCTCTATGGAGGATTCGTTTATGGCGAACGCAGTTGGTGGAGTAAAGCATGCGTGGTCGGACGTGTCTTATCTAGTTCAAAGGGAGCTAAGACGTGCATGGGGTGGATCAGCAGCGACATGGTGCCCCGCGACGCGATTACGCAGGAACTATTCAAGTGTGGATGGCTTGAACTCCCCGTTGAAGAGGTTCCGCAGATCTCGAGAAGGCCTCGAATCAAGCAGGGAGCCAAGCTCATGGTGGAATCGACACCGCTAGGCATGGGAGATATCACAGCGGAGGCCTTTATGCTCCCAGCGGAGAATCCAGAGCCAAGTGCAACACCCAGTGTCAATATCGAAGGGTTGACTCTGTCTTTCAATGATTACAGGCCTCCCAATAGCAACGGCATCACACCTGCTGAGGCATCCATGTCGTTCTCAATCAAAGCCGCAGATGCTGGGGTTTCAACTACGGTTTGTTTCCCCCTCAAGTATAATGTGCGTTTTATATCTGCCCATGAGTGCTGTCCACCGTTGGGGGTCATCTCTCACAAGTCATCCGACCGCGAGGAAAATGAGAACCAACAGCCTACGAGACCCATGTCCAAGTACACACGTCTACCAGGCCACCCTTTGCACAGCTCGTATCGATACAAGTATATTTCGTTGGACTCCCTTCCCTCTACCCCGGCACCGCAATCGACATCGTCACAAGCCCCAGAGATTATTGTCATCGATGCGCGGGGTAACCGAGACCGGGAAACATTCGCTCGGGCGTGGTGTGCTGCTGTTGGGTGTCATGCAATAATAAGCCGGTTCGGAGGAACTCGTGTGACATGTTGTGTCGCATGTTCAATAAGGCAAGCGAGAGCCATTAATGTAATGGTTGTGGTACGTGTAAGCGAATGAATAGTATTGGGTCCCGCATTCTGCTATTTCTGGAGGCCGAGTTCGGGGACTGAACGAAGTAAATGAGTCCGAAACACGAAACAGCCATAATCGCGCAAATCGGGGCATTCCATGATTGAGTACAATATAGGAATAAGTCTGCGGATATTGGCCCCTTTTGGGACTGGAAAAAAAGCCTTTGGTGGCTTCAACGGCTTTTTCTCCGGAGAAGCCGTGGGGGAGGGAGAAATCCAAGCCTCTCAAGGGGGGAAAAAGCCCTCGCTATCGGAGGAGAACGCCAGCTAGAAAATACAACATAGTTAATACCACCTTCCTTTTCTCCTTCAGCTGAAAACAAGATTAAAAAAATTTAAAATATAATAAAAACGCAAATCATGATAGGGGCAAAATGGAGAGAGGAATGGGTTTTTTCTTGGGAGGACGCGTAAGGCAGGTTGCAGGTTAAAAAGGGTGACTGACCCTCCTCCCCCTTGAGGGAACCGACGACCGAATGGAGTCAAGGGCCCCGAGAATGGTGAAACAACCGGACCAAAGCTGAGAGACCAGTAAAGTCCCTGCATTTCTGCTCCACAGGGAGATCTCCGATCTCACACAATTTATGGTACTCCGTCTACTCCGTACGGAGGTTTGTTACTATATACATTGTACTCTGGAGGAGAAGTATATTCTCCCGGATTGAAGGTATAACCCTAGTTATATTTATTATATTGCTTAGATCATATTTCATCCTCATATGCAGAGTTATTCCTCCCATACATATTAGATCATATCATGTGCATAATCATGCACATGGAGTCTCTTGGGCAGATTAAGCCTTAGCGAAACTTCCTGGGAGTTGTAGGGCATACGTTGTACGGAGTAGACATTCCAAAATAGCACCAACCCCGAAAGTATGCCACGCGACAAACCATCCTAGTAAAAAAAAAAGAAAAATGAAAGAAAAAAAACCATCGGATAAGCAGTTTCCCAAAGAATGATTATCAGAGCATGCCTCATACCTCATAGGGTATACCTGCACGCCACTGCGGAGCCCGGCAGTTGGGGTTTGGCAGGGACTTTGCCTACTAATCCGAGAAGGGAATAGTTAGGGGCATTTCTGGAATTACAATGAAACTACAATATTTAATATGGATGTAAATAGACTAGTATAAACGTGGTTAAGCGACATCTTAGAATGTAAAGATTATTCTATGTTGTACTATCTACCCACCCGGAGTGTATTCTTGGCTAAGATTAACAAGATCTGGCTCAGCCCTGGACTCCTGGACCCTTGTTTCAGTTTAAACAATTGGCCGATCGACAACGACGCGACGCCCGTTGGGGCTTTACCTAATTGTTCAAACCTTCCAAGGTGAGAACATGATTACGGACCATTCTGCTGTGTGGTACAATGTACTCCGTACAATATGTATATTCATGTCGGAGTTATACATATACTAGTTATGTACACTCATATATTGATTCTATGGTTGAGTCGCCTAACTCGCACCACGAGACCTATCGCATTTAACGTTCGCCGCGTCACGATACATATGCTGATTGTTCAGCTACACATAAATTCCAACTCCAAAGACTCTCTCGTGAGACCCAATAGCATCGGCTCCTGTGCATTTCTCAATACCCGTGCCCGTCGATCTTCGACCAGAGTGTGTTAAATTGCGGGGCCAGAGCGTGGGCAGTATGTACAATGTGTCGTTTTGCTTCGCAAAATGGCGGTGGAACCATCCCCTCAGGCTTAAAAGCTCGAAGATACAGCGTGAATATTGTACATTATACATTAGACTATCCTGGTAGGTTGTACACAGCACGTTGCAAGGTGGCTAGGAGAGCAGAAGAGAGCACGAAGTACGGTGATCGGTGGCGTTTATTGGCCTTGAGGGGTTTTGTTGACGTGATACACCATACAACAGTACGAAGATCATCGTCCACTCCAGTCCACTTCCTTCGTACCAGAACAGTATTCTCCAAGCCACGCCAGGTTTGACACGTTTTCCATTTCGGTTTAACCGGTGGGAGTCGGTAATAGCCACCCCTTTTTCTCTCTCTCTCTCTCCCCCTCTCATTGGAATAGGTAGGTTATACTTTATACGGAGCAGAATAAGCAACAATTTCCCCGTGATTTCTCCATTCAATAGAACCTTCCATTCCATTAGTCTCCATGGAAGCTGAGACAGAAGGAAAAACCCCCGAGATGAGCCCCATACGAATGCCAAGACTAACCTGTAACACGCTACCACAGTCAAGACGATCCTTAATTAAACCTTGACCTGCCCCACGCAGAGTTTGTGAGATCGCTTGCACTTTCGCAGCATGTTACCCTATGTTGTACTCCGTTATATTATATATTATAATTTATTATTTGCACTCCGTACAGAGTGGTCTTTTAAGGCTTTCGGACTGTTATCCTACTTGGGTGTAGTTCAGGGCTGTGTAGATGCAGACTGATGCCTACCGATTGGTTTTCAAAGTACAATGCGAATATTTTATTTGAATATAATCAAATATTAAGGGCCACGTACGTGTTTCTGGAAATTGTCCCCAGATACGCCATCATAAACGTTGAAACAGTGAGATTGTCCTATTAGCATTGGATGTATAATTAGGTAGAGACTTCTCATCCAAGGTACATTGTGGTTGGATCCATGAAGAAAAGGTCCGTGATCACTGATTGGTCCACTATTCGCATGGATCTTTTGACGGTTTTCTTCTTTTTTCCTTCTTTTTTTCCGGATAAATATGGAAGCCAAAATAAGGATCAAAGCTACCCGGAAAAGGGGCAAAACCAAAACCACTTATTAATTTCTTTTTCGAAAGAAATAAACATTATATTAAACAAACCAAAAAGGGAAAACAAATAGGATTTAAAACAATAAAATAACCTGATACATTGGCCGTGGACCCTGAATCTGTTTTTAGCACAAATTTACCCGATGGTTCGTTTCAGTTCATATAATGTCACGAAGTAAGAAATTGGGTAGTGGAAGTTCTAGTCTTCCAGAAAGCCATGTGGTCAATATCCCTTAGATCGAACTGCACAGCTCTCCTTCGAGAAGCCCTCTAGCTTTATAGGGATCAACCTTTAAAATGACCAGAGGCAGAAGGTTCTTCTTGATGGATCCTCAAATCAACAAGCCTATTGGTTCTGGGTTCCGACCTAAGCTCGCGTCACCAATCACTTATTTGGGACTTGAAGGAAATATTCCCCAGTTCATCGATGATTGACAGGTATCCTTGTTGGCCCTAAGCCTAACTGGTATTGTACACTTCGAGCGGCCACCCCCCAACATCCACACATCCCCACTGTTGTCAGGGCTCCCAGACCATGGTTCCTCGTTTCTGCCTCATTTGAAGAACCGGGTCTATAGTACGCAATCAGGGGCATTGGCAAGTTACCTAATCAACCGAGGACCAATGCGACGGGTGACAGGATTTTTAAAAAAGGGAATTACATAGGCAAAAAAAGAGATGACAAGGAAAAATGGAAAAAAAAAAATGGAAAACCTTGTAGAAAACAAGAAACACTCTCTATCCAAGCGCCAGTGAAGTCTGCGATACGCTACGTAGTAAATCTAGAGCATTAAGGGAAGTTGTCCGCGGACCCCTGAACTGATCATCCATTGACAATGACCTGCAGTTGATTTGGGCTAAGTCGATACATCCGTGTTAGTCTTAGTTGGTATGAGAGCCACCTTGTTCCACGTCCGGCGTGATATACATACTTGTGAAAATTAAATTAAATCAAAAATCTCAAAAAAAAAAAACTCTCTCTTAAAAAAAATAAAAAAAATAAAAGACCTTTGGGCGTTTCACCCCGCGATTAGCTTCTACCTGTTGGACTATACCTACCATCTTCGATCTGCTCTTCTTCTCTTCACACCGTTCACTTCATATTCGCTCCTTTGAATACCTTATTTTTCTTTTCTTTTTTCCCTTCTTCCTTTTCTTACTAATCTCTTTTTGGTTATTATCGTTTGGCTTGTCCCCCTAGTGTGGTTTCTTCCTCGATCTCAAACTGGGCCACAATAAACTTCTAGGCCTTCACCCCGTCCAAATCCCCGGCATTCCACGAACACTTTACTATAATTATCATTGATTAATTCGCAATTACTGGACTTGGGAATTTCGGGACTCTGAATCTGGAACCTAATCTATCCTCGACCATTCTATTGCAAGATTACCTCTATACTTTGAGACACACGGCGGGCCCTAACGTACCCCCAACATTCTCGACCTGAAACGCGCGCAATATCATACCTGGTCAAGCGTGGCGCATGTGGATTAGAACTCGGGAATTGAAGCAGCGTCATTCTCTGGAGGTACCCCTCGGTCATATTCTCTCTGCGGTGTCTGTATGGCCCTGCGCGGATTCCTATCGCATTCACCTTTGATCACGCCTCGAGGTACTCTCACCCAGCTGCTTCACAAAGCACGCCTTTCGCTTCGCCAGGGTCTTTGATGCACCTTCGACCGACATCGTGACAAAACCGTGCTCGTGGGAGCTATGCCCATAGCTGTCGACCATATGGCATCAACAGCAAATTCACAAAGCGCCATGGACGCAAATGACAAGAAGCGCAACAAGTTAGGATATCATCGAACCTCTGTCGCATGCGGTCAGTAATACATCCCAAGCACTCATCACCCTTTTTTGCTTGTCGCCTTTCTCTGTCCGTCGTTTTCGCAGTGCGAAGTGTGTCGATCAGGAGGAAATAGACAAACTCTCCTTTCGAGAATGGGGTATTCGCATCTGGCCATGTTACTTATACCTTTACAGTGCACTGTCGACGACGAAAGATCCGATGTCTTGTAGCGCCAGATGATACGGAAGGACGATGTGAAAACTGCATTCGATTGCGAAAGGACTGTCAGTTTTTTCCGGTGGACCAACAACCACCGATTGAAAAGAAATCACGACCAAATTCGAGATTGGAGACACCATCAACCGAGCGCTCAAACACCACGCCAATTGCTTCCTCTCCGACTAATTTGATGGCCGACCCCGCCGAGACTTTCTACCCATACCAGGCTATGCCAATGAGCACCTCGTCCGCGCAGGACATTTCAACTTACAACGTCGGAATGGTTCAAGCCAACATGAGTCTAACTCCAGGTAGGTTTAGACAATCATCTCTGCACTGCAATCCAGATGCATTTGTTGACTGATTGATCCGAACTAGACCGACCCATGGGACCCGGAGACTTTGCTGGGCATCAACCGATTGACCCCGTGGTCGCGTGGGACGAATTTACGACAATGGCGGACCCACAGCTGTTGAATACGATGGCAGCCGGAAAGGGTCAGATGATGAATATGTCACCCAACTTATGGAATCCCGGGAGCATACACTCAGGCCTGCCACCCCCTTCGCCGATATCTGCAGCATCTTCAATGGGAGGCCCATCACAACCTATGGGCCAGACGGCATACGCTATGCAGCCAGACGGAACAGTTTGGCAGGTCCCGCCGCCGCCACCACGAACCATGAGCTACCCTGGACAGGAAATGGGCTCATCATACCCTAATCAATTTCACCCACAAATGCCCACGGAGCTCAAACGGAGAATGACCACACCTGCCGCACAATCCCTGTCTGCCACGAGTGCCATGGCCCCGCAAGGCTCGCCAGGCACGCCTGAGATGCATACGCCAGGGTCGGTCTCATACCCACCAGGAATGAACTACCCGCAATGGCAGGACATGAGTGCCATGTCCGGAATGGGCGTGGTGCCATATCCTATGTACCCCGGCGACGCAGTTCCACAACATGTATACCCGCCTAATCCCGCTTCGATGGGACACCCCGGAGGCCCCTCACGGTCACCGAACCCATGAAACCCTTTTCTTTTCATTTCTTCGCCATATTCTACCTCTGCCACGCTTACCCTTTTTCGCATTTCTTCGAGTCCGAGTTTTTTTTTTTTATCACGTTGCACATCACATTCCTAGACGGCCTGTTTCATTTCTAATACCCCGAGGGACATACACATACCTTTTACCCCCCAATTGGCATTTCATCTTCTATATTTTCACCTCATCCTCATATACCGTGGCGGGTCTGCTTTGCAGCTGGTCATTAGCGGGCGCAAGGGTTTTCGGGTGGCTTTTCTTTCCCATTGTTTCTTGTCTTTTCCTTTTCTATCATGGCATAGTCCCACCTTTTCATTCCCCCTCCATCTCTTCGGGTTCTTTTCAGACCCGGTCTGTTTTTGCGTGTTTTTCTCTATCTCATTTGGTGGCATTTCTTCCCCGGTTGTATGCGCGGGGACTTTTCATGGTTGGTGGTTGTCTGGATTGGAGTGTCATTTCACCTCATATGTTGGAGCTTTTCTTTGGGTCACCCTTATAGACTTTTTTTTTCTCATTCCCCTTTATTCTCATCGAAGATATATGTGTTATTTCGTCAATACATGATACCCTTCTCATTTCTGTCGCTTCTGTGTCATTAGCAAGACGAAGCTCCCGCATGCGAGAAAGATATGGACCAGCTCAACGACCAAGACGGAATAACGATTAAAGGGGTTGCTATACCATATTCCAATCATAAATTGGAGTGATCTCGACCACCTTGTACTATTCATCTGCTCCTGGGCTACGATCTTATCTTTTCTGGGTCTTCTGGGTCTTCTCCAAAGCACGTGCCTAATTTGTGTTGGAAATACTTCATCTGTACTCCGTACATATTGTACATATTGCGCAGGGCGTGCATTGCATATCTATATATTCCTTTTTTAGAATACCTTGGCCTTCTCTCTCGAGGTCTTATTTGTCTATCCCCAATGCACTATAAGAGCCCTAACTGTAAATATGATATGAGTTTCCTGTTTCCTGCTTACAGAACTGTACATGTATGATGCACCCTTGATTTGCCAAAGGCTAATTGTAGGTCACACAATAGTAGCACGGAGTACTCCGTACAAAGAATGGTATTCCTGCTTGCATCGAATAGTTGTGGCATAGCTGAGGAGGCAAAGCTGAGAATGAGTGGTGCATAATAGCTCACATGCAAAGAAATGAACAACAGGCCAGGACCTTGACTTGTTCTCGACGCTCTATTGGCCCGGGATCCTTCCTGTTCCCAAACTGGAAACCCGCACAAAGGTCGATTAAGGCTATTCGTCCGTCGAGAGAAGCCAATTAAATACTCGATATCTGTGAAATGCATTGGGGCTGTGAGGACAATTTATGTCCCTGGATACTCCGGCATATAAATGGCAATTGACTCTGGACTCGAGGCTATCTGAGTTCATGATAACAGACTCCTTGACACATACAGGCAGATAGATAATAAGCAGATAGAAAACCGGAAGAAATCCTGATAACAAATAGCCAGCGGTGATTTGTACATCAACGATCTCGCGAACCCGAGTTGATAGAAGAACCCTTGCATGAAGATAGAATGAAGAAGAGATTGACAAGATAAACAAGAGCATTCTGACATTCGGTTTCCTCCACGGAGATTGTAATCTTTGATTTTCTGTTGCGTGATCTATTAATGGTGTCGCGTCAGTGTTGATATCCCAGATTGCACCAATAATCTGGTCATTCCCATATCTGTGCGAGACGCAATCAGAAATCTCGAAGATCAGTCACATCAGAGATATCGTCATCTTTATCTCACAGACAAAGAGCCTTGGAAGACATTTAGAAGACATAGGAGATAAGGGTCCATTGTCCATTTACAGCATCACAATTGACGCCTTAGGATCCGCACTGGAGGATCCCCCGGAGATCCGATGGAAAGTGAAACTCTGGGGTTCAAACCTGGAGATAGGAGAGTTGTAGTATGATGGCGGTGTAGGTGATAGATCCAATGATAATGCATCATTGTGTCAGGCAGGGGTCTTATCTCTCATTCTGCAGGTTGAATTTTCTCTGGAGATACCTAGGATTCTCCCTGTTGGTTGCGATATCAGTGAGCACATTGTTTGGCCCCTTAGGTAGCGTCACGTCTTATCGAGACGGTCTTGGTGGATAAACACACGGCAAGGCGTCAATTTTCTTGGGTTGCTTGAGTGCAACGTATATATAGTGCATTGTCCCTGGTGTTTCCTTTTTGACTTTGGCTTCACTTCGGTGCCAATTCGGTCAACTCGATCAACTGGATCACATATTTCAACTATGTCACCTTGGTTCACCCAGAAGGGAATCAATATTTGGTTTCGTTACATATGCGCAGTGTCGGTCTCCTGTCTCCACGCTTTTCGCCCCTAGGCAGATGCTTCTTCATATGGAATCAGTCAAATGCCTCGACCTTCTAAAGATTTTCTCGCGTAACCGCAAGAACCGCACAAGAAAGGAAAAAAAAAAAAACAGACACTCCAACCCCTCACTGCAATCCTGCGAAGACCATGACCAAAGTACCAGTCAGATTGGCGTTGTGGGCTGAATGTGCAGACGCCACGGTCCACCTCTGTGCCTCGATGACAATAATTGCCCAGTGCTCCTTCCCCCGCGACATAGTCGGGTTTACTCGGGTGCCTGAGACAATGATTTCCCCCACTCACATCCCTGATCCATTTTGGATTTGACAATTGGATTAGACAACACATGACTTTTAGGTGTACGGAGTACTTTATGCTAACAAAGAGATAAGGTCCGAAGTTCCACCGATCTGCACTCTGTTAGGATGACCATGGTTAATTACATTCTAATCACATTCCTATCAGTACTTCTTATCTCGGATTCCCCGACTTGTGGTGGGTCGTGGGGCCAAAAAAACAGAGTCTCCAGGACTGCCCTACTGGAGCTGATTACGCCCAGGGCACCATTGGATCACCTTGTTCGTTTATGCCTCGCGTGCCTGCTCCGTATCCCGATCCGTGTCCCCGTCCCCACATGAGTTGACCAGGCTCCCGGAGACAATTGATATCAAAACGACACGGGATCTTGGGGATCTCTAAATTCATGAGAATGACCGGAGTTGTTCCTTAAACCCGCCTTAGTGCCGCGCCCGTGGCAAACTGGAAAGAAAAGCGAAGAAGAGCAGGGATATTAACTGGTACGGAAGTCCACCTCAGGATCCCCCGCGAAAGTGGCAGATGCCAACGAAGAACGTTGATTTGCGAAGTTGTCGGTTGCCTCTTTTTTTTTTCTTTTTTTCTTTTTTTCTTTACTTGGGTACTTTACCTCTCGTTTGGGAGCGAAACATCGGGGAAATTCCGTGACAGGCCGTCCTGTATATCTTCTCCATACACGGGTGGTACCGCTATCGGGTAATATAGGGATCTTTTTCTGAGCCTCTCGGTGAGCTTCACTCCATTGCTATATGATCGTAGAGAGGTGATATTTATTGCTGGTTCTATATTCTATATCGCATATTTTTGAATATATCCGAGATATAACAGTATCTACTTGCGCTGTGAAAAAAAAAAAAAAAAAAAAAAAAAAACAATTCCCTTTGTTCTTTCCTACTCAAGAAAGGAAAGTAAAAAAAGAAGACCCATAGAACATTTCTTATCTTTTGAGGATCCATCCGTTCCAAAGTTGCTCGGTCTACTATCATTCCGCCCCGCTGCGCTAAGAGCATAGACTATAAACTTCAATATCAATACATCTAATGGTGCATTTTCTCCCTGTAAATTCTTCACGGGTAGCCTGCGGAGAGCCGCCCTCATTGATCTGAAACATCTCAAGAGCATAAGCGATTGATATCCCGAGACAAGATGGATGCCTTTGTTGGCTTTCATCCCACGAGACCTCTCTGACTGGGCCGGGAGGTGTACTCCACCATTAACGAACAGTACCCACTTAGCCTGCATCTGGACTCTCTCCGGAGACGCTAAGGAACATGATGTCTTTGGGAGGTGCCATGTTTTGTCTTCTCAAGCCTGTGCGACTGTTTCCAATTAGCCATGAGAATTGATAGTACCTGCGTTTAGACCGGTCCCGACTCATAGGAGCGGGCAAGGTACATTAGTTTCAAAATTAGTACGGAGCTTGCAACCACTCGGGCCGATGATTATTTGAGATGCCGGTCATATCTATACTCGAAAAAACAATACCAATGTCAAACGATATGATATGTTTTAAATAAAAGAAAAAAAAGATACCGGGGCCGTGCGAGTATGCAAAGAAAGAAAGGATGGCCTTCTAGATCCGACAATACCGAAGTACTCTGACTCTTGACACGAGTTTGATTGGTGGGAGAAAAAAAAAGTCCAAATAGTCTACATATGTACTATGCAGAAAGCAAAATAGAGAGAAAATAAAAATAAAAATAAAAATCAAATCAAAGTAATCGACTTTAAAGCAGACGGGAGTGGCACATCAAAATCTTTAGGAATCGAGCGAAGCGCCGTAAATCGGTCATTTGCCCGTGACAACAGTAATACTGTACGTCTAGTTACATATAGATTACATAAATTACACACCTTGTTCAGCGTCACTCTGGGCCCTCTAGCTCTTGAGATATCATATTATTCTACTTTCCCATCTCTTCTTGGTTTATTTCTGTTCTTTTCTTTTGAATATCTACAATATCTACAATACCTACAATTATCTACAATTCCGTACGGAGTACGTCTTTGATTCTAACTTATACTTGGTTATTGTCATTGGTCGGCAGTAAACCAAAACTGCCATTTCCCCGTCTTTCCCACACAATTTCCCTTCCCTCCTCTCCATCTTTCAACTTTCTTGTCTGCCACTTTTATTCTCATCTTTCCTTTTGTCATACTCGGGAGGATTTTCCCTTCCTTCAAAAGATAGATCTTCTCGGGGCATGAGCGTCTGGAGGGTCTAGCCCCCCCTCCACGACTCATCAGGAAATCCCAAGAGGCGTCTGAGGCTGGGTAGTGGTCTCCAGATCCATCGTGTGTTCGTCGCATCCCAGTCGTCAGCTTAATTATCTTATTATCATATATTATTATCATAAGATCTGTTCCGTGCTAATAGGCGTTTTGCGTTGACAGACCCTGGTCGTTGGCTGAATCCTGCCAATCGTCGCTCGCTTGGCTGCATTCGATCATCAACTTCCGGCAAGGGTCTCGTTTACGGCGGGTACGGGGGAATTTCAATTCAACCCACCTTTTTTTTGGCCGTTCATCCCCTCCCCCACCGCCGTCGCCTTTATTTGAATTACCTCTCCCCTCTCATCGAAACCCTCTCCATCGGAGATTATGGAGGGGATACATCATGGAGGGCATGGGGCATCCCGGCCTTCCCAGCCTATGGCTTTCCCCGACTTCGACGCCGATTCTCATATGATGTCCGACGACTTCTCCTTTGACACTCCATTCAGTCCCTCTGGTTCCTCCAACGCCAATGATGGCGTCCTCGGCAACTCCATCTTTCCCGAATGGACAAACGGTGCATCGCGTGGTGATAGCCCCGATGAGATGCAAAGGAAAGATCCGCTGGCTGCTCAGATTTGGAAACTCTATACCAGGACGAAGTCTCAGTTGCCCAACCAAGAGCGCATGGAGAATTTGACATGGCGAATGATGGCCATGAATCTCAAGCGCAAGGAACGGGAGCAGCAGGCTCGGTAAGAAACACTCCGGCGAACCTCAAAGCACCTAGCTGATTTACTGATGTCCGAACAGTGCCTCGGAAACTCTAAGCCCGACACCGAGCGGCATCGCGCAGATGCGCTTGTCCGACGAAGTATCGCCTAGTGGTCCCGATGTTTCGCACGATATGAACCTTGATACCACTTCAGACCCAATGAATCTGGATGACTTCATCGTTCCCTTTGATTCGCCCGCCGAGCACTCCTCGCATCCTCCTGTCGATCGACACTTTACAGCAACGCCGACTGGATCAATTCCTATTAAATCGCGCAAGGACCATGCGATGATGGATTCGTCCACCGCCGCCTCATTCCCCCACCCACCCCAGGATCAGCGAACAAACTCCGAGTTTGGATACGTCGCCCGTCGGGTTCGCAAAACGAGCGTCGACGAGCGGCAGTTCTTCACTGGTCTGTCTGTTCCAACCCGGAAGCGGCCTGCCGATGCCTCGCCTCAGGTTCCCCCGGTGTCCAACGCTATGATGGCGCAGCACTCGGAACTGTCAGCGGCACTACCGGATTACTCGCTCGATCACCCACCTTCCGCCTTTGCTCTCTCCGGTAATGGCACGGTGGGCCCGCGCAGACCTCAGCACCACCACACGCACTCTAACATTCCATATGGATTGGATACGTATGGTATCAGCGAAGACCACGGGATCAATTCGGCCGGGCCTTATCAGCAAAATTTCCATTTTTCGCCAGATTCTCCAATGACTGCAGGAAATCCTTTCTCGAGTCTATATGCCCAGACACCGCTCGCCTCGTCGCTTAACTCAACCGAGTTCTTCTCGCCCCCGCCTTCTGGCTATCAGTCTACTGTGTCGACCCCGCAACCGATTTATGAAGGGGAGCAGTCGATATTCTTTTCTGATGCGCCCTCCGCTGAATCCCACACCCAACGCCGCATTCCTAATTATATCCAACAGCGTCAGTCGAATCTGTCTGCATCGCTGCAGCCACGTTACATGTACAACATGTCCAACGGCGAATCTCACCCAGGGAACGCAGTTACAGGGCCACCAACCACTCAGGTGTCTGGATTTTCGGTGCCACAGCCGCAGCATATCAACCCGTCACAGGTGCTTGGGCACGGCGAGTTCTCCACAACGGCGCCTGCCAGCAGCATGTTTACCTTTGGTGGTGATTCAGATAATGAGGATGAAGATGGCAACTTCGGTGAACGCGGAGGCATTACCATGCCAAATGACTTTGCCTCTCTGGATGAGTCTGGTGAGATGAGCGCCGGTCTTCATTGGGACGGAGGTTTCCCCGGATCAATACAGTCGCTCCCAGGCTTCAGTGCTCAGCACCGCAAGCATGTTACGATAGGATCCACAGACATGATAGATGGCCCATCTGAATGGAATCAGGGAGGCACTCTTGGCCGCGCGCACGGATCCGCTGCTTCGGTTAGCGAGGTTCGCAACCAAAACCAGGATCCTCGTCGGTACGGGAAGGTTCCTCGCACAGCATCGACCCCCAATGCTGCTGCACTGCTCCGTCAGAGCTTGAATGGCTCAGCCAGCGGGCCTCCGACAAACCACCCCTCGCCAAGCACGCCCCCAGAGTCCGGTCTCAGCAGTGCGGTACCCTCCCGACCAGGCAGCCCTGGTGGGTCGAAAAACGGTGACCCGAATGCGGGACCTACCACCTGTACCAACTGTTTCACCCAGACCACCCCTCTTTGGAGGCGCAATCCAGAGGGCCAGCCTCTCTGCAATGCATGTGGCCTGTTCCTGAAACTCCATGGCGTTGTCCGGCCACTTTCGCTCAAGACTGACGTGATCAAGAAGCGAAACCGTAGCAGCGCCAACACCCTTGCTGTTGGCACTTCCCGATCATCAAAGAAATCTTCCCGCAAAAACTCCATTCAACATGCCCCATCTACATCGATTTCGTCCCGCATGAACACTTCTGAGTCACCACCTTCAATCAATGGATCCAGCACATTGGGGAAACCAGGTGTTGTGCCAATTGCTGCTGCCCCACCCAAGTCCGGTCCCCCAGCTGGCGTTGCTCAGGCTCGTGCTGGTGTGCAAGTGGCACCCAGACGGCAGCGCAGACTCGAAAAGGCACCAACTGGATCCGATCCAGACGCAGACGACAGCCCTAAGTCAGCTGCTCCCGCCAGCCGGTCCAAAGTCGTACCATTAGCTCCGGCGATGGCACCACCCGCAGCCGCAAACCCAGCGAACCACAGTATCGCCGGTGGGCAGGGTGCCAGCCAGGAATGGGAGTGGCTGACAATGAGTCTGTAGTCGGCCTCTACCCCATGATCCTTTTCTTTTGCTGAGTTTTGCCGATGTGTGACGGGGCCTAGCCACCACTATAATCTCACGTATTACACGACTTATGTCCCCGGCGGTCGTGGCTCCTTTATTACTCCCATGTCTTTCCTGATTACTATATGTCACGTGTGCTTTTCCTTTTTGCTTTTTTTGTTGATTTGATTGATACAACCGCGTCTGTCCGGGACCCGAGCTGCTTATTATGTTTTCTTTTCATGTTTGCTTTTTTGTTTCCTTTGTTATCTCGCAGCTCGGAGCCGGGCAGAAGTGCGCATCTCTCTCCGTATTTGATTTCTTTTTTTTTTGATATTTTTTTACTCATTTACTCTTGAACTTCTTGCGCTGCTGAGCAGGCTTTGATTAATAAATCATGTTATCTTTGCGTGATTACTTTTAGACCTGAACTTTCAATATGATCATGATTTTCTCCAATTCATTTCCCTCCGACATTGAGCTTATTACCTTTGGGTGTAATTGAGCCCTAAGTTTTATTTTCTTTCCATCAACTACAGGCTGAGCGAAGAATTACATCACAACTAGCTTCAACCCCGGACATTAAGCCGGGGAAACAATCCACGTCATGTCGACGAATAGTTGGGCGGTACTACTTCTTGAGCTTTCTCGAAATATATTACTTTTGCGCCATATCAATCCAAGTCATATCGCAGTGCATTAAGCCAGCAATCAAATTAACATCAAGATAGCTGGAAAGGCAGTATGGAACCTCTTTCGGTTAATATCAACACATTAACACATTAACATGGCAAAGCTGATTCTTTTCAACAGGGCAACATGTCTAACACAGACGGTGAGTAGCCATCTCGTGGATTTCCATCAGTCATGCAGAATCCAACTCACACATAGCAGAAGCCTCCGAGCAATTCACTACTAAAACAAACACCACAGATAGGGTCACTGGCCGCGTCCATGAGTCTGCTAGTCACGCACGCGAGAAGATAGCTGAACAGCTCCAACCCGGTAGGTTATTTCTGGAGTCGAACCCCGTGTTGTTTCTTTGAGTACCAGCTAAATAGACCGATTACGTTCTGCAGGAGATATGAAGGCGACATCTCGTCGCTCGTCAGATACACCCGATAATATCTGGCAATTCGGCCAGGGTGGTACCAGAGAAGAACGGGATTATGGGCTGGAGAGGGATAAGTCTTTGCTGCAGTCGGCGCAGGAGACGGTGGCCAAGGCCCTTGGAGGAGGGAATCGTGGTTAGTTGCTCATTATAGCGGTAATCTATTGCTGTTTTGGTATAGCTAATCGGAGTATTAAGGTGGGAGTTGAATCCCTCTAGGAAGCCGATTACAGAAGGTTGTTATATAGAATGGAATTTCACGTGAGATGTTTATACATCAACTAGGAAGGTTGATTGCACCATTCCTTCTCCTACCCGTTTATTCATTAAACTCCGGTAAATGCCTAGTAAAAGTCCTCTCCTCATCATACCGAGGTGGGCTACTTCTAGCCATGGCAAGTTTTCTGAATCTTGTGGCGGATTCGCATCGTTGAATTAGATATACTCGGAGACATTAACATCGTTTTTCTAAAGTGTGCATCAAAGTTCTATAATAAAGCTGTTATATAACATAGGTAACTCTTGATGAATTGCAAAAATCTACAATATTGTACTGAAAATAAATATTTCCCGGAATATCACGATATACTTCCCGTTTAGGAAAATTTTATGCCTTAGGCACCAACTGATAAATCACGTGTGATAATGAGAGCGAAAAAAGAATCACAGCCAGCCATCCATCTTCAACAATCAATTGACTTTGCGCAGCCATGGGGTCTAGCTCTAAAAGAAAGAAGGATAAGCAAAAGGACTTCCAGGTTAGAACTTCCAACTGCCGTTTCTTTTGTCTAACCTACTGACCCCTGCAGAAACCTAAACTCAAGGTTGGGAAAACCAAAGCGAAGCCCGACAACTACACCGATACCAGTTTCAAATCGAAGTGTATGTGCATTTTTTCAGGTTGCTTGATGTACTGTTATGCTCACAATTACTAGCAATTGTCCTCACACAACAATCCCTCCACCTTTCCGCCCCAACTTCAAATGCCACATTCACGCATAACCTATCTCTCCTCTCCGCCAAGTCCGACAGCCAACGACGCGACTCACTCGCTTATCTGACTACCACGATATCCTCTCGACCAGTGAACTCGCCTCTGCCACAACCAGTGAGCGTTATTCTACCATCTCTGCTGCCGCTCATCCTCGATGGAACCACCAGCGTACGGACTCAGCTTCTTAAGCTCTTGCGGACCCTGCCACCAGGCGATGTCGAAGACCATGTGGCGCAACTACTTCCCTACGTTCGTGCAGGAATGACCCATCTTGCAGCGGACATTCGTAGCTCTGCTGTGGAGATTTTATCATGGATGGTCGAGGCAGCGGGGGAATCAACAGTTTCCTGTGCGGGAGGATGGATCAAAACACTCAACTGCTTCTTGTCTGTGTTGGGCTGGCACACTGAAGAATCATCGCGGTGGTCCTCAAGCCGGGCTTCATTTGGGAAGTCCGGTAGCCAGGGTAAGCCCATGGTCAAAACGCTTGGGGCTCTGGCGATGTTTTTGGATGCGGGGATCGGGAAACCTTCTATCGGCGGTGTCGATAGTGAGATGTCCGGTGATGATGACGAGAGTGCCGACTGGCCGTTCCCTCTTTGCCAGACCGCTCAGCACATGATCTCGGACTCATCTACCCCATTCGCATATTTGAATCTGTTCGGGAAGCCGCGCGACGAGGAAGGGGAAATGTACGAAACCCGTGAGGACAGGTACCGCGTGTTTTCCACTCGTTTCCAGCCAGCAATCGAGCGTGGAATCAAGAGCGCCAGAGAGGAAGGTGGCGAATTGGGCCGTGCATCATCCGGTGTGAGCAAGGTGTTAAAAGAAGCGATTACGTATGGACCGGGCCCATGAATTTGTTTCAGCCAGGGTTTATGAGCAAAACCAAACCCATCCAATAGAATGGTACCGTGACCTAGGCTGGGGCCTAGAGCTCCTTTTTCTCGGCTTTTACCTATAAAGCCGCCAGTGGAGCACGCATCCGATCGAAGCCAGCTCGGACATCAATACCACGGCGTCTATCTTTACAGAGACGGTCTCGCCCCGCGACCACTGCAACCACCGCCGAATATACCCATCGGTACGCCCCTTCGGCCGGGGTGGTCGTTGGCTTTGCGCCCTTGCAGCAGGCAAAAGCAAGATATATACAATATCAAGGCCTCGAGCCAAAGCCTTAAGCTGTAGCCTCATATATCTTTTCAAAGAATATCGATTTTAGTCATTAATCCCTGTAAGCCAGAAAATCACCAGCAAAATAATCTAACATTATCCAAAAAGTAATCATTTTTTAGAAATCTGGGAATAGAGAACTGAACTTCTATTTGTTCGCAAACCCTAAAAAGGCAAACATTTAAGTTTGTAGATCTATTATTGGACAGGCTACAACTCATTTAGAATGTTGTACATGTACAACATAAGTACTCCGTACTCCGAGTCAATTCTCGATTCCAGCCCAAAGGCTAAAAGTAAAAAGGCTTGGAATGAACATGTTTGCTGTGTATGTGCGCAATACCTAGGTCTGTCTCTTATTCGCTCACCATTTCTTTGTGTTCTTGGAAGTGGATATCTTTTTACACATTTGAGACAAAGAGGGGAAAGACTTGACATGTCTTGTAGCGTGGGTCTGGCACTTCTTTTTATTTTTATTTTTATTATTGTCATTTAAGGATTCGGGAAATTGGGGGACCATGAAGTTGAACACTGCATGTGTGAAGAAGAGCGTTTTTTTCGGAGATTAATGCAGGGAAATCATAGAGATGGTTATGGTGTACGAAGTACTACCTATATAGGTAATGTGTGGGAGGGATCGAGGCAAGGGATAATGACGAAAGTTCAATTTTATGATTCATTCCAGAATCCTATTTCTTCTACGGAATACGGAGTACTCTGTAATTGAATGGGTCTCACATCCAAGGTTTTCCCTAAGACTTTCTCTTGATTCCTAAAGTTGAAATGATACCTATGGATGGATAGATCAATAGTGATATTAGTGGAGATCCACCGATGATTTGTACTCTGTACAGTGCCTACCTATGTGCCTATGTACCTATGTGCCTATATGTGCTTATGTACATATTGATATATTAATACATTATTCAAATCATTCAAATGATTTTAAATTAAAAATATTATGTTATTGAATATCACCCTATTTATTTCCAATAGTTCAAGAATTGAGTGTGAGCTATCTCACCCTCTCATTTCCTCGATCTACACGTACTTTTGCGCAAAGATCGACCATGATCGGCTGTCTCTACCCGTCTGGAGGATCCGTAAAACTTCGGATCTGCAAAGGTCTGATCTGAGCTCTTGCTTTGCTCGGGAACATCACGCTAAGTTAAGTGTTTGGGTTGACATCTTTTGGATTTGATACCTCACATCCGGTGCGGAGTACGAAATACGGAGTACAGGGCGGCCTGACGTTTTCTCTCTTCCCCGGGGCCCCTTACATTCATATCTAAGGGGAACAACAAGGAGAAAATGCAATTAAAGAAGAACAGTTCAATTGAGGATTGGTCTGTGGTTGGTCAGCATTGTCCCTGCCACAATAAACACAATGAAAAAAAGGACTGAATCCCAGACGGCAACATGCAGCTGCATTAGCGAGTTTACCATAGCGCTGTGTCATATTGCCTTCCCGATCCCAAACTATACATCGCAAGTGCCACAGCGTGTTTGACGGGTAGAGTTGTCTAGAGTGAAAGGTTCCCCACAAGGCCTTGCTTGGACGAATCCCTTTGGACGAACCCATTTTCATTATCTGCAGGACCTATCCTTCGGATTTGTACTACCATTTTAGCCTCAACCTGTGTATCTGTGCCTTTCCAGGTTCCGAGAAGGGGGGGGGCTACTCCTGTGTCCTAGTTCAAGGATCCCCTCCAAGTAAGGATACGACAGCTCACCTGAGATCCTATTAAACTCTCTCTATTTCCGTCCCGCAGTTTCGACTTTTGTTCGCTTTTGATTCTCACATACAGAACGCCACCTCGTCAACTCTGGTCGACTTTGTACATATCGACACCCCCTGTATATAGTGGTGTCAGCTTATGTCGACATATCATATTCCTCGCGCGTCCATATAACCACTCAGCCCCCTATCGTGTTGGCCCTCTTAAGCAGGTGAGCATGTCTTGCTCCCGAGCCATTGCCTCGGTTCGTCTTCTAACTTGGGAAGTATAGCATTGTCTATTGCTTTACCCGTTGAACACCCTGCATTTTTATGTCGGCATCCGGGAATCGTCGGATTGCAAAGCCAGCCAGTAATTGATGCTCCGTCTCCCTATGCATCAGTCTGATTCACTGCATGCCTACGCCGTCGCACCAAGCCCAATTGTTCGGACTTATCGACCTGATCCTCCCTCGAAACGCAGGCTCCCCAATATGACGTCCACAAAGACTGGGCCACCGCCTAAGCCTCTGGTCACCCCTAGGCCTCGAGGCGGGAGTACTCCGCGACCAGAAGCCCGATCAGCAGGTACCGCTGAAAGAGCTGGTAGAAATGAAAGCCTAGTGGACATGGTTCGATTCTTCCAGACTCAAAATATGCCCTCTCAGACCCCGCCTCCATCTCAATCTCCATCTCAACCTCAATCACGCTCTCGCGCTCCCTCTCAACCTCAACCCTCGAGTCCTTCCGATACAACCACTGCACTCCCCATTCCTATTTCGCCTAAGGAACCCAAACCTGAAACGATACCAGATCCAAAGCAGGATCTGAAGCCATTTCGTCGTCGCCTCTTGCAGTTTACCCAACGCCAAAAGAAGGAATCAACTCCCAGGTCAAAGGAAGAAGAGCAACAGCGCCAGATCGAAGCACTAACAAGGGGAGGATATCTTATTCCAGCTACGGCTTTACCAAAGGAGTCGAAGGGACAAAAGGAGGCGAAGCGATCAAAAGAAAGCCTATCACAGTCTCTCTCTAGGTCTCTTTCCAAATCAAAGAAAGATGTGGAAACCATTGGACAGCCATGGCTGCAAGCCAAAGTCGATACCGACATACGACCAACTGAAACAAGACGTCGCTTGGGATCTCTGAATCTTGATGACTTTGGCTCAATGGTCGATGTCGCAGTCTCACTCACTTCCGATTTCGACGATTCTATGCCGCCGCCGTATCAGCCAACCGATCACTCCACCTCCCAATCCCCACCAGCTATCCCGACGTCAAGTTCTAGGGCAGACCTTAGCCCTCAAAATATCACTCGACCAGCTTCCTCGTTAGACTCTACCAGTCATTCCTATAGGAATGAGTCAATTGATGAGCAAGTCCAACGGCCATCTAGCTCTGCAGAGTCGAGTATCCGTGCCGACCCTGTCTCACGAGTCACTACCACCAATACATCCGTGGGCGTGGATGGGATAGAGTCACAACCCAGGACCTCCATTGATAACCGAAAGCGAACCCAGCCAGAACAATCTTCTCTTCGCAATGTGACACCCTTGTCACCTACCTTGAAACTTTTCCCTGATGTTGCACCTCCTCGCAAATCTAGCAAGGGTGCATGGAGAAATTCGTCGATTCCTCGGTATCAAACGATCGAAAATACCACAGCATCGCCCGCATCTCCGGCATCCAGCTCACGGACTCGACCTTCTGACAACGTACCCGAAGCTTCAGATGAGGCAAAAAAACTATCGGGTGGTCTTGAAGATGTTGCAGTTAGCGAGGCAGAACCGAAATGCTCAGGTGCTCTTGTGCCTTCTGCGAGCTCTTCTGCAGCGGCACTCTCTACAGACAAAGCACTAGAGAATTCTACCTCGCAAGATGAGACCAAAATTCGGCCGCTCTCGTTGTGTCTGGGCACATTGAAAGCATTTCCTCTCCCAGCACCTACAAGGCCTCTGCCATCACTGCCCGAGGCTAAATGCTCGCCGATTACTCAGGATGGTAACGCTCGGTCTATTCGAGCGACTGACTCTGAGCCATTGTCTTCCAGTCTGAATTCTCCGTCGGCAACACTTGTTGAAGACCGCGAGATTAAATCCGCTGTGGACAGTCCTTGTGCCCTTGACTCGGGCCCGGTAATCGCTCTTGGTAGCGTTGATGCTGGAGGGTCAATGGCCGAAGACGAGGAAAGCTTGATTACCACTTCGCTTTCAGAACACTACCAGCCAACCCCGGAACACTGCACTCCGAGAGGGCGTGTGTCAAGCGTGCGCATCCCTCGAATGCAAGAGCTCCCCGAAAGCCCTTCAAGTCAATGTGATGAAAAGGCCTCAGAGGGGCAGCCTTTGGCCGACTCTCCTGTCCTAGGACACTCTATCCCTACAAAATCCAATGGCAAACGTGCTGTTCTGAAGGAGCTTCAGATCAATTCCCAAGTCGGTCGAAACAACCTTCCATTTGGTCTGCCATCGCCTCCGCCCACTGCATCACTCCCATCAGTTCCACCTCAGCACCCGCTTCCTCCGCCTCCTGGACGAAAGGTTGGCCAACGCAACTACACTGCGCCTAATGTGGCTATTCCGCCACCAATGAGGAACATGGAGGCACATCCTCTACCGGGGCCCTACCGAGGTCCGACCTTATCCCGGAGCGACAGCTCCGGGAGCAGCCTTCGACATGAGAGTTTCCCCGAAACATACCAACAAAGCCGCCCTGAATCTCGCCCAGAGTCTCCGCTTCCATCATCGGACGATGAGGTCTTTGGTCCAGAGATAGACACCAAACATTCGCGCCGGGAGGCCGACAAATACCACCACCTCGAATCAACACGTCGAGGATACGAGACAAGGGATCCACGGCAGATGCCTTCCCGCAATCGACTTCGTTACCCCAATCCCCCGCGCCCTATGACACCTCAAAGCCGCAGCACCCACAGTCGGGAGAAGACTTCGTCTCCTCAGTCACAATATTCCCAATCAACCCACAGATCCAGGGGTTCTCAAAGCAGTCAGCATATCCGCGCTCCTCCTCCAATGGATCACTACCTCGAGGACCGGGTCGCGAATCTAGAACGCCAGAACCAGATCTTACAGGCTGCTCTTATGGCGGCGCTCAACGCTGGAGTTAAGAACCCTCTCGAGGGTCTCAATCTCGACCCAAACATGTCATCCGGCCCCTCACACGCTCCCTTTACGCACCAATACTCCGGCCGACATACATCACGACCTGATAGCTGGGTCAGCTCTTCTCGCAGCAGTGAGCACAGCGGATTTGAGACTTCTAGCTCCTACCGAGACACCCGGCCAAATGTCAAACAGCTGGACAACATGATCGAAGACATCGAGTCTGGTTGGCTGTCGGACAAGTCTAGTTTGAGTGGAGCTCGAATTGCCCGCAAACGATAAATAACGATCTTTTTTTTTCTTTCCTTATATTCTTATATCTTCATGCTTCTGACGGAACGATGTTACTCATTTATTGGCTTGTGATGATTTTTTGGCTTCTATTTCTACATATCCCGGTCCTGTCTATCTTTGCTTATATTTTCTATGATACCATCCTGTTTGACTCTTGATTTTCTTTTTGGATTTATGATATTACACTGAATGTTACGCTATATATCACTGCAAGCAACAATAAATCAGATCTATATAGTTCCCAGTCGAGCTTGACGTAGTTCACTGTATGAAGCTCTCTCATAATCGAAACTACTACTTGGCAGATATTTAATGATAGAGATGGAGTTATCAATTGAAATTTTGTCATTTCACCAGTCTCTGAAGAAGTTAGAGGTCTTTACAGGAGGATTATATCTACCATCCATGGATGGATATTTTTGTGCCCATCCAAATGCTTAGTCATTTATTTTGGAGACGCCCAAGTGCACCTGGTCAACTTCTTGAACTCCATGCGCTCCAATCATTCTGGCTAGAGGAAAGTACATAGCGGAAACAGCAATTGCAAAGACATGAGATACTCAGTGCTCGTCTAACCCATCCCTAACCATACCCTCCCACACCGCATACCGACACTTTTCACATTCCCCCGCGGAACACCCAAATCATGGCGAACTCAGGACAAGTAAGTGCAACCTCTCCTCCAAAGGTGCTGGAAGACTAATAAACCCCAAAGCGCACACAGCAGGTCCCCCAGCATGTCACCGCGCTGCTCTCACACCTCACCTCGCGCCCGGGCGTGCAATCCACCTTGATTCTCTCCCGCAAAGACGGATCCATCATCCAAAGCACAGGACAGCTAGCACAAATGACCGAAGAAAACGGAAGCTCTCGCACCGCACAAATTACACCATCCACAACTGAACCGAACCCTCTCTCCGCCGCCCAGCCCACAGACCCATCCCCTACCTCGCCCACCGTGCCACAGCCCTATCAACCCTCGCAAGCCGAGACACTAGCTGCTCACATCTTCGCTTATGTCTCAAGTGCCGAGGCGCTTGGTGTCTCGCTATCGCGACCCACGCTCACTGTGCAGCGACCCAGCGACAGCCATTGGGATGTTAACTACGACCACGGGAACGGGACGGGCACAGCACGTGAGGAAGACCGGGACGGTGAGGGTGTCGATCGAGACGAGGATGGGGAAGTGAAGCTGCTTCGAATGCGCACAAAGAAACATGAGATCGTCGTTGTGCCAGATCGGAAGTACCTTCTTTGTGTCGTACATGATGCCTCCCCAAGTGGAGGGCCTGGGGCAGCGGGCTCACGCTCCCGGTAGTGTAATTATGGTTCTATATTTGTGAATATGGCTGCTCTTGTGTGGTTCTTTCGGGATTTTCTTTCTTGGTGTGTGTTTACGGGGGTTTGTTTTGTTGGCTTTGGATTTCATACATATACCCGATGGAAGCAAAATCTTCGCATTTAATTCATGTTTTCCATGTCCTGGCTATGTGTAGGACTGCTTATGTATGGGTTTTTAAGAGAGGGGTCTATCTGTTTAGTCCTGCCAAATTGCTGTGTTCCATTTCTTTATAGTGCAGGCAATGTGGGTGGCTGTTCGAGTGAGGCAACCTACTGCTTCTTTTCATATAGATCCATCGATCGCAAGCTCTATGATGTAGAGTCACTATGTCCCTTATCAGGTACTTGAGATATAATGAAATCGAAGTACAACGGAGCTTGAGACCGGAGAAAATCCGTCAACAGCTCCACTGTTTACCCCTCTCAGCGGGCGAGACAATCATCAAGTGGACAGATAGACAGATATCCTTCGTATCTTGCAATCCTCACGCCAAAAATCACATCTATTATCTAGCTATATCAAACGAATCTGATCTTATTCAATATGGCCTCTACTCTTGATGTTTCGGCAGCTCGCTCTCGCTTCCCTGCACTGCAGCAGGAGCAAGTGTATATGGACAATGCTGGTGAGACGGGCCTCCATTTTCATGGCCACGATAGCTCTGAGATCCATGCTGATTGTTAAACTACAGGCGGAAGCCAGGTTCTCGATACTGTGGCCGACTCGTTAGTCCAATCGATCCCATTGTAGATTGCTCCATGTATATGCTGACGCGGCCGTAGCATCCGTCATTACCTGCTGAACACGAATGTCCAGCTCGGAGCTAGCTATAAAGTCTCCCAAACTTCGACTAATGCGTACGATAATGCATACAAAGTGGCTGCTGGGTTCACCAATGCCGCGCCCGAGGAGGTACATTCCCAAGAAGTATCAGAACTGCCCAAATTTCGGGTGCTAATGCATGAAATCGGAAACAGATCAGTATCGGTATCTCAACTACCCAGCTACTGCACAATCTCTCTACGGCACTCAAATTCCAACCTGGCGATGAGCTGGTCCTATCCAAACTTAATCACGAGGCCAATACCTCCCCGTGGGTCCATATAGCAGAGAGGTTGGGCTTGACCGTAAAGTGGTGGGCTGCTTCCGACCCAAAGAACCCAGTGTGCGATCCGTCTGAGTTGAAGTCCCTACTCTCCGATAAGACCAGACTCGTAGCCTGTCCTCATGCTTCCAATATCACTGGCACCATCAGCCCCATCCGAAAGATTGCAGACACTGTTCATGTCTATCCTCGTGTGAGTAATTATGAAGTCTACTAGTTTCCAGGCATTGCTCACACGAACTTATACAGGCACTTCTGTGCGTGGATGGAGTGGCCCTAGCTCCGCATCGTCAGGTCGACGTGAAGGCGTTGGACGTGGATTTCTACGTAAATTGCAACCCAAGCTTTTGCATGACTGGTTCATTGCTGATCTTCTCCCCACTAGGTATTCTCCTGGTACAAGGTGTATGGACCACACTTGGCGCAGCTATATGCCTCATCACGCGTTCACGACCAGATCCAGTCGTTGGGGCATTTCTTCAAGCCCACAGATACGCTAGACCTGAAGCTCAATCTCGCCTCGGCTAATTATGAGCTTACACAGAGTATTCCCCAGGTTGTGGAGTATTTTGGCTCTGACCACAGCACGACCTGGGCCCAGATGGCCGAGCATGAGGAGCAGCTGCAACAGATTCTACTGGAATTCCTAGCTTCTAATAGCCGGATTGATGTTATCGGTGAACCTTCAGCCAGCAAGGAGCTCCGCGTGCCGGTTATTAGTTTCGTTGTACAGGGAGTGGGCAGCCAGCGCCTTGTGGAGGAGGTTGAGCGTCGATCGGCCTTTGGGTTCCGCAGTGGTCATATGTACAGCCACCGGTTACTGGCCGACGTGTGCGGATTGGACAATGTGGAGGACGGGGTGGTGCGGGTCAGTTTCCTGCACTATAACACCGGTGAGTGGATATATCTCGATTGGATTTGTTCGATACTAACAAGGACAGAGGCCGAGGTACGGGGGCTGGTAAAAATATTGCGAGAGGTGCTTGGATCGTTGTAGATAGCTTGTGTACCTCGATGTACAGTATAGTTGGGCTATCTGGATATATTTTATCAAGACTACATGCTATATTTTTTTTCCCGAATTTATCTTTTTCTCCCACTACAACTCCCACCGACTGCATATTTTGCCACTTGGCTGCCCAGTAATGGGTGATCTCTAGGCCACGAATATTGAACTTTCGATAATCTACACACCACCCTGAAGCCTAACCCTGTAAAACATCTCTTTGTTTTCAGCCTAAAGTTCCCACCGTGAGGTCATCTGAGTTCACCCGAGGTTCCCCAGCTCCATCTGGAAGGCTGCAGGCAACCCCAACCAGCGACGCCGATCACAGCATCAGCCAATCAGCATAGAGATAATCATGAAATAATGGGAATGATAGTGGATCGCAGCCTAACAGCCGCGCGTGGATTGGCCGAGGGTGCGAAGACAGCGTGGCAAGCGGCTTTATGACTCAGTGGAACTTGGGACAGAGTCTTCAGACTGGATGGATTTTATAGCCATTGTGGTGTATTATGATGAACCCTTTCTGAAGAATGAAGATTGAACATTTCTCTTTTGCTGATTTGTTAACATGGTATTCATTTTTTTTTCTTAAAATAAGATTCATCACACTATGAGTGGCTACACGAACATAAGGTGTCACTGCATAGTCCAGTCATTCTCGGTAATAAGGTCTGGTCTTTTTATGTGTAGAGATAATCAATAAGCATGTTATAAGACGAAACCCAAGATTAGCACGATAATAGATATGGAATATAGACTATCTGATAGAATATGATAGATGTAATAGCATGTAATAGTGAATAATAGTATATAATAGTATATATAAAAAAAAGAGGTGATAGAAGCGTGAGTCACCGTCGTACCACAAGGCCTTTCTCTCCTCCTCCCCCGTCTGCCCTCCTATCTCGGAGTCTCTTCGCCGCATCCGGGTTTTCCCCCTCTCACCCCATCCTCAGAATGTTCCTCTCTTGATTATACAGGAGATTATACCCAGATTATAAAGAAGTAGAATATTTGACTATATTCTATTTCTATATACGTGTTGGTCCCTGCGCCTCCCGGCATCTCCCTAACCCGCCACCCACTTCTTCGCCACAGTGTGACTTTCTTTTCCCCCTTCCCATTTTTTGCCCCCCCCCCCCATCTTCTTAGTCAAAAACTCCATTTTAAAGAGGAAAAGAGTCATAGGTAAAAGTCGTTCCATAAATGTCCTCTTCCCTTCTATTCCTCTGACTCTAACATCTTCATCTCGCCTCCCCTCAGCCTCATCCCCCTCCCTCGAACTCTCGCCTCCCTCTCTGCCTAGCCGCTTCAACGACTGCCTTGTACAGACAGCCACCAGCGTGGTTCTGCCTGTCCACGGTCCGTTGGGTGCCTTGATATAACACCTTTTCCATCACACGACTCATTTCAAAATGTACCTTATTGATTCATCCGTTCCGATCGCCTGTGTTGCTGTTACCGACCTCCGCATCGTCACCGTCTCTGGCTCCATCTAATACCACTCATCGGAAAGAGTCATTACCGCCACGTGCCCCTGCTTTGGTTCTTATATCAGAAGCACTTGGTTGATCGGATCGTGAATACGTTTTCCTTTTCTTGTTTTTATAGTTGATTGTTTTCCCCTTTGACCTCTCTTTTTTAACCGCTACACCCGGCGGTTCCGCTTATTTTTCTACGTCTGGTTATCAACCTGGCTCTCTACATCTAAAGGTCTGCCGTCGCCTTCGTCGCAAAGACGGCTTCTATCTCCTCGGCTCTCGTTCCCGGTTCCCTGCTTAACGGTATCTTGACACTTACGGTTCCAAAAATCGGACCATCTCGCTTTTATCCGGCTGTCTTCATTTGAACATTTGTTCACACAAACGCCCTATATGAACTCCACAGTACTCCCGGATATGTCAGGGATGGACGTCTTGGGGTTGAACCTCTCAAACCCAAGTTCTCAATTGACAGCGTCTCACCACGCTCACCCCTATGCATCCTCGATCTCCTCCTCAGCCTCCTCCTCTTCCTCATCTGTGTTCTCCCTCGATTGCGTCTCCTCGCAGAGTTCGATATCCTCGACATCGACCAACCCGGTTGACGTGATTTGGGAGAATGAGAGTAATAGCCAGTTGGCGGGAAGAAATCCGAACGGAGCATGCCCCCGGGCTTTTGCCAAGGGACCTGCTTCCAAGGTGGACGGTGTAGTGCCATCCGAGCTGCGAACGCACCCTCGGCGCACTAACAGTTATTCTTCTAGCGCTCCCAGTGCGCGCCCTCCGCCCTGTCTGCTACGGCAGTCGGAACGGAAGGTGAACTTCGTCGACAACCTCGTCGGTAAGTCTTGAAAAGGACTCCTCAAGTACTTTTTTGTACGCCCGGCTAAATAATATTTCCCCTCCTTTAAGACACCGCATCACAGATTGTTGAAACCATCTGGCCCCTTTCCGCCGCAGCATCCCGCAGTGATGCCGCGACCGGATCCAAAGGGGTTCTTCCTCTCCGCACTTTTATTCAGGAGACACTCCGCCGCTCGCGTACTAGCTACAGTACCTTGCAGGTGGCCTTGTATTATTTGATTAAAATCAAACCCCACGTGCCCACGCATGACTTCACTCAGGAGCAGCCTCGGGATCAGTCGCCTTTGCGGGCGATGCAGTGTGGACGCCGGATGTTCCTGGCAGCGTTGATTCTCGCTTCAAAGTATCTGCAGGATCGCAACTACTCCGCTCGTGCCTGGAGCAAGATTTCTGGCCTCAATACTCTTGAGATTAACCAGAACGAGCTTATGTTCCTCAAGGCTGTCGGATGGCGCCTGCACATCGATGAGGCAACCTTTCAGCGTTGGACTGACTTGGTTTTGAAGCTTACCCCTGGTGCCGGTGGACCCCCTGTTGGTAAAGGTCAGTGCTGGCAGACTGTCCTACCCAGACTCACTCCTGAACTGGACTTTGTAGAGTCAGAGCCCGTGACCCCGGTTTCGGCGATGGGTGGGATGGATCTCGGTCTGTCAGAATACCTCTCGCCTCGTAGTCTGCCAAATAACGAGTCGGTGCGCCCCTTGCCGCGCGAACAAACTCCGACATGCGCTCGGAGTATTCCGCGAACCCTGGAGCCGACTCCGCGCATGGATTTTGCCAACTTGGCTTTGCCCGGTATTCCACGGCCTATGATGCTTCCCACGCCACAAATGACCCCCCAACCTCAAGTGTCCTCCACTCCTGCTGCGAGTGTGGCTACTTACAACTCCCGTCGCCCATCCATCTGTACGGCTATGTCTCAGGCGCAGAATGCGTGCATGGCGCGATCAACACTCGATCAGCGCCCGCCCCTGTCATTCTGCCCTCGGACCCAATCGTACGATGGTTACCCGGCTGCGGCTCGTCGGTCATCTTTGGCTCGCTCGTCCTCCTCGGCATCGTCGCCTGACTCGATGGTTTCGGATGTCTCTACTCTGTCGTCCCGCTCTTCGCGGTCGTCATCAGTCTCGTCCAGCGCCTCGGGTACTGCTGGCTCGGCGCCAGCTCGTCTGGCTGTTAAGGCCACATTGCGCTGCACGAGCAACTCCCTCAAGGAGAACCGGAAGACTCTGGCCGTTGCCTCTCCAATTGACGAGAGCTGTCTGGTCGGTGTCTACGGCTCTCCTGAATATCCTAGTTCCATGGGTTCTTCGGTCCCAGACCTGTCTAATTTTTCCCTGGATTCTAGCCTGAGCGAAGCTGCTCAGAGTCTCTGCGAGCTTTCTGGCGCGACGCCCGAACGGCGTCAGTGCCGAAAACGTGGACGTACTGGATCCGACGATCTCTTGCTCCAAAACCATGTGCGCCATCTGATCAACCTCGGGGCCTCCGGAGACCAATCCGTGTTGCCTGATGGAAAGTTCCCGCGCTCGTTCATGACGCAACACGGGTCCTCCATCCCCCCTGTGCAGACTGGCCCAGTCTCGGGACCGGCAGGCATGAAACGTGCCTGCTGTGGCAGCGAAGCACGCAAGATCGCGTTGAACCCGAGCCTCCGTGTTGCGGAGTACTTGAATTAACTTGCGATTTATTAGCGGATTTCCTTATTTTCTTATTTCCTTTGTGCGAGGCAAAAAAAGAAAAAGTCCGTCGTTTTGTTCTTTGTTTTCCCTACGACGAACCGACCCCGTTGTACATACCCCCTATTCTCGGGCACTCGGTCGTACGTATTGGGACTTGGGCGTTTAATTCCCACGATATGTACGATGTGGTGATGACTGGCATGTCTTCTACTTGCATCGTGCATCTGTTCTCTCACTTTTTTTTCCCTTTCTTTTATCTACTTTTGTGGTTGCGAACGGAGTGTGGTCGGCATGGGACGGTTATGGTCTTTATTTACTCTGGTTACTTTGGGGGATGGAAAGCGGGCGTCTGCCCTGATTATACCTGTATCAACTCATCCATCTAGGGGATGGGTATATCTGCCATCCCCGAGGGTTTCTCACCCTCGGATAGGATAGTCAATCCAAATACAGCTTAACAGCGATATCGGCCCCCCCTTCTCGTATTCCTAAGCGCCCAGGCAACCGCCCAGATGTGCACATGACAGGTCTGACCGTGCAACCATGGCACTGGAATCCATGGTTCCTGCGGTGAGTCATTCAGGTGTCAATGGTGGCGCTATGTGTGGCTGTGGAATTTAGGTGTGGCTGTGGGGTCATTCCGGAGTGGCGGGTATTAGCTCCTGGTTTCTAAGAATAGAGTGGAGCTTATGCACGGCATATTGTTCATAGCCTCGCTTTTGCAAGGAGCTGCGCACCTTTGTTCCAATCCTAGGGTGCTTGAGCATATGCAAACAAAAGTCCCATGTCTATCTGCAATTAATTTTAAACTCAACCCAATACTAACGAATACCATAAGGTGGAGGCTAACAAGATCTTCTTCCTTCTTCCTCAGATATCGGCTTGATCAGATAAAATACTCCCGGAAGTCACCTGTCAATTGTTATTTAGAAAGATCCCAGAAATGACGATACAACATTTTTGATATATGTCCGGTCGAGCACTGTGATCAGAGTCCGTATCATCCGACACAAGCCCATCCCAACTCTCCATTATATCGTCTATTATGGCGAGGTGCAAAGGCCGAATTTAGAATTATCTGAAAAGACATCTCATAGCTGCTAAGACTATGATGTATTCATCTGGCTACCATGGAGGGCTGCCGGTCATGTCTGCGGGCGACTAAGTGTACCACCGGGGCATAACTCTCTCATTGGTTAATATTGCCAGGCAGTATCTTAGATCCGTGGACTTTCAGTTCATCATCAAAGGTTACTATGACAGAAATCGACGTGTACAACAATATATATCAATTGATATATGTAAAAATCTCTAACTAAAATGACAAAATCCGCTGTTTTGACAATCTATCCATGAATGCGGACATCGCTGATTAAGCAATGTATATACTTCCAAGGTTTTATATAGAGCACGCTATTACAGCGGTCCATCTATACTCCGGTTTATAAATACCTAGTAATCTCTATTCTATATGCTTCATATATATACAGTACTCGATACTATATATACCTAAAAGGTCTCTTACACAGAATATGCTTTTTTTTACCACCTTCGTATATACCTAAAAAGACCAACCAAAAGACCAACTAAAAGACTTAACAAAAAGGCCAACTAAAATAAGACTGGGGAACAATGCCTAAACATTGATTCTGGCGGCATAGTATGATCAAATATAAAGGTCACTTGAATATTAACATAGACATCTACATGCCACTCGGTACAGAACAAAAGATTCACATCAATATCAGATAAAGCCTAGATAGCCTTTTCCACATCCATATGTTTCTCTTGTGTATCAGAAACCACATCCTTCCTATCTAGGTCATATGCTTCCATTCCTTCGACCACCGTGCCTCTATCATATATCTCATCAGGTAGCACAGCGCGGTTAATCCGAGTCTCTTGCGCAGGAAACAGCCATGATAACAGCATATAGGCAATAGATGTGGCAACAAATCCCAATAGCCACCCAAACTCAAACGGATGTACACCGGAGCCGACATCGATATGAGAGTTCACAGAATTGATAAGTCCGGGAAGACTTGGCACAACACCAATAATAAACGACAGTACGGCGCGCCAGTTTATGCCAGACATACTCTTACCCGGGAAGCCCGGGATAGAGAATGTATAGCGATATGTCGGGTTGCTGGGCTGGTATAGAGCCAGGGTGTCATATCGACGGCGATTGACAACCCAGAAATCAAACATCATAATTGCAGCAATAGGACCAAGGAAAATCGCATATGCAGACATAAAAGAAAGGAAGTTGCCTGCCGATGCGAGGATTTTCCAGGGAACAAGACACCACGATAACAAGGCGCATAGGATCTGCCCGCGCCGGATATTGATATACCGTGGTGCCAATGCGGTAAAATCGTTAGCGGCCGAAAGAGAATTGGCCGAGATGTTCACGCCCAGGGAGGCTAGTGCGAAAGAAGCTGCGCCGAAAAAGCGACATGCTCGGTTGGGCCAGTAGCTGATCAAAACTGTTGGATCCCATGGAATAGACGAGAGATTATAGTGGACTTGGCCGGCGGATGAGGCGGCAATACCAATAAAGGCGAAGAAAGTGAATACAATAGGTAGCATGGGGATATAAAGGAGCTGCCAGCGGGGACTGATCCGGGAGTAGCGGGAGAAGTCAGACTGATGACGGTTAGCTTTTGCGACAGTTGTTAGTAGGGCAGCATCAACGATACCATGTTAACAGATAATGTGGAATAGTTTCCGAAAACCGATGTCATATTGGCCAAGAACAGCCAGCTATACTTGGACCCGGAGACGGTTGAAGCCTGCTTTTCAAATATGCCACCACCACCTTTCACAGTGACAAATGACCATATCAAGATAGCGATCCAAGCGATTGGAACCAGAACCGATTTGATCGTAAATAACCAGCGCAGTTTGTTTGGATGCATGCAGAGGAACGGAACCTGGATCAACCAGAAGATCAGAAACCCGACCATACCACCGGTCGTGATTCCCTGCGACTCGGGAATACCATTTGGAAGATCCAAATAGCTTGGCCATATTGCTCCAATCATGACACGAACAGAATTTCCGCCGTTGACATTTTGGATAGCAAACCAGAAGATAGCAAGGATGACTCGTGAAATGATGGCGATATATGAGCCCCAAAAGCCCCAGCTAGCACGCGCAATCACGGGGAATGGAACATGGTATATGGCGCCCACAGTACCGTTTGCAGCAATGACGAACGATATAATGAAGAAGGATAAGGCGACGATGCCCAGAGCTTCACGATAGCTGAGGCCGACGGCAATCATACTACTGGCGAATTGCCAGGTCGCTGCGTTCAAGGCATCGGAGATCCAGTAAGCTAATAGATAGCATGTTCTATTAGTCCTAGCCTGGTATTTGCAAAGATAAGCACAAGTACCGCACCTATTACACTGGATATGCCCCATTTGCGGCCATGTTTGGCAATCGGGTCGAGATCACGGTTTGTCCACCGTGCATTGCCTGCTGCAAATTCAGACTCGCCCTGCGAGACCCTCATATGCGGCCTAGAGAGGCGTAGCTTCATGGTTGAAGATGTAATCGGTGTGATGGGGTCCACGGATGTTCTCAAGATAAGGAGGGTTCAAGCCCCGGCCCTTTCGGTGTATATACTAACGTAACACCACAACGCAAGGGATAGAACAGCTCACTAATATGAAGCATAAGACAATGAGATCAAAAGAAATGCCGGTCCAACGTCTTCTTATTCCCCAGATTTGCCTCCCGGCGTGTCCCGTGCACAACAAGGATGTATGATAAGAATGATAAGCCTACATTATGTAGATAAGACCAAAGGGGCGAATGAGAAGGAAGAGCTCAAAAGTACCTCGTAAAACCTGCTTAGCGTGTAGAGATAGAGATATGCTTAATTGCTATCCATGCTGCATGCGCAGGTCTAATGCAAAAAAGAAAACCAATGCGATCGTCACTGCGAGCCCTCAGCCATTGGTCTGATTCCTATGGAAGTACCTAGGTACTCTCTCTACTGTTTCTCACCCGGCAAACGAACATCCTGCCACCCTCTTCCATCACCGACGCCCTCTACACTTCCGTGCGGTCGGATCCCCTGCCACTCAGTGAGATTGACCCACCCAATTTGCTGCACGTCGCCAAATCCACCAATCCAGTATGCATGGGTGACCACCAGCCGGGCCCAGAAACTCGCATGAGGCGAGTAAGAAGTACCAGGTAGCCAGACCTTCGCATCAGGATGAGGCTCAAGGAAACACCTCTCGAGGGCTGCAGCTGCGTCATCGGGAAGCGGGGACGGGAGGTTCTCCAAGTATCCGAAGAGGGTCACGCGAGGCAGAGCAGCCGGGCTGAGAGGAAGACCAGGATAGACTGGACCGGCCTCATTGAGATGATCCCACCAGTCTAACTGGAGACTGAGATTAGACCCCGCTGCAATGTTCTTAAAAGTGGTTCCAATGCGAAGGCCGAGAACTGTTGGGTCGCCGTTATCGTCATGAGATAGATCCGATGGCAGGGACCCATCACAATCGGCAATGTACTCGCGGAGTGCGATCGAGAGGCCGGCCACATCTGAGGGGGCATGTGCGGAGGGTGGAAGGGACTCTGGGAAGTTGGTGGAGATGACGCCAGAGGGTGACAGAGCAAGCAGGCGGCGGGCCATCAAAGTCGAAGTAAACCATGACGGGCGGTTTAAGGCACTTTCATCTTCAATGTGGTTAGAGTTTGGGTTGGGATTCAAACTGTTTGGTTCTCCGAGGAAGGCCTGGATATTGTCCGGAGGTGGGACAACAAAGCCATGGGCCGTGAGGGGTAAAAGTAGTGCGAGAGCACTAGTGAGGATGGAGGCCGAACGAGAGACCATCATGTTAATCAGATAGACGAGTTGGCATTGAAATAATTATTAGATGTTCAGAGGAGCAGAGAAGAAGGAAAGCAGAAGGAAACCGGAAGTGCGGAGAACATCCATGGATCAGCTGATGGAAATCTTATCTGATCGGGTCACCTGTTCACCTGCGGTATGCTGTAGCCGCCAGTGGCGCCACCTCTGATTTTCCTTCCTTCAGTCTCCGGGTCCAAGTATAGCTGGCTGTTCTTGGCTAATATGACATCGGTTTTGGACAATTGCGTTATACAAAATAAAATGATATGAGAAGGGAAAGGAGGAAGGAGCAAGGTCATGCCTGCCCGAGGTCTGAAGCCTTAATATGTCTCAATAAGAATATCAAGGAAGACACTCGAAAAGACCGCCATAAAAGATGCTATAAAAATGCACAAATATTAAAAAAAGGTTTATTGTTCGAGCTATAGCCCTAATATAGAAAAATGACATTAAAAAATATATTAATCCTTCGACAATACCTCGACAATCTCTAGTGATAGACATAGCTTCCGCCTTCGGGTATTTCGCCGTCTTGCTCACCTATCTCCCTTCCCATGGGCTATTACACGTCGTTATTACACGTCGTTTAAGTGGTAACTCCTCGTCAACTAGTAGGTGACGGGCGCATTGTCACGATAGTCCGTAGGACCTTATACCCTACACCTATATCGAGCTAACTACACCATATCGCCGTTAAGGATAAAGGCCGTATCAGCGGATGATCTATGCCTCGGAAACACCGGAATCTAGATGTATTTCCGTAGATGGCAAAGAGGTATCTCTTTCTGAAGGCATATCAAGGGAAGGATTTGATGACATGGTGAATTGGCGAGAGAACCCGAATGTGGGTAGCAGTGTACCGCTGAAAAGATAAAAAAGGAAGATACATGTCAAGATGATATTCATCATTGGTATTTGAGACTATTGGATTAACTACATGACAGACATATGACATGGCATCATGTGGATGCTGACAAGTACATACATCAGGATTGACGTTGCGGCGCTTACTTGCGCTTTGGCTTGGGCCGGATGAAAGGGTCTGTCTCCTTCTTTTTGCGTACCATCGGGGGTCGGGGCTTGGGGGCACCTTGGTTGGAAGTCTAGATTGATATATCAGCATGAGTAATTAATGGGAAAGTCACCCAAAAACATGACGCTTACACCTGCTCCTGGTCTCGCTGGTGGAGCCCTTGTCGGGTCATTTTCGGTCGGATACGCCTGGCCATCGCGAGAAGGTGTGATGAGCCCCTAAAAGTTTATTAGCATAAATGAAAGCCAGTTAGTTGATATAGTGAACGGGAAAACTCACTCCTGGTGGGCCGTTGGTTGGCGGGCCCTTGTAACCATTGCGAGCATTGGCCACTGGGTTGGCGCGAGGGGGACCAGAAAGACCCGGGTGGCCACTGACCCTTGAGATATTCGAACCACGAGCAACAGGGCCAGATAGACCGGGATAGGCACTACCCAAGGGGCCCCTTGGGGCATTGATTTGGTGCCCGGTACGAGGACGTTGCGCTTGTGGTCCACCAGAGGCAGAGTCTTCACGTTTTCTCTTCGCAGAATTGTCAACAGGGTTCGTTGGCGGGTTTGAATTTGTGGCCTGAACAACAGGGATTTTGGGGTCGTGTCCTCCCAGTTGCCGCTGTCGCTGACGCTCTGTGGATGACTCTTGACGTTGCTTGAGGTTAAACTCGTCCCTCTCAAGGCGAGATTTCTCAAACTTTGAAAGAACTTTCGTGGACTTGCAGTTGCAGGACAAATGCCCACATTCGCCGCATTCAAAACATCGTTCAGCACGGCAGGCAACCTTGGTGTGACCAGGCTGACCGCAGCGGAAACAGATTCCTCGAGCATTTGCCTTTGCCTCGTCATTGTCGCAGTTGTGAGTGAAGTGGGCGGCGCTTCCACAGATCCCACACATTTTGGTCGGGTCCAGGCCCTTGCTTCCCCCAGAAGGTCCATCAGGTCGTGGAATTGGAGGGGTACCGTGATTAGGGGTAGAGACCGAGACGGAGCGCGAGTCAAGGCCAATAGAGGCCGATGAAGGGCGAGAGATTGATGGTGCAGGGGGTTCATAGTCGGGAGAGTCGGGGGTTTCTTCGGTGTCAAGGTCGACCATTTTAATTTCTTTGTAGCCAGTGAACTGCGGCTTCTGTAGGATCTTCACAATATCACCCTCCGTGTAGACATTTCGCTGCCGCGCGTTCTTGATGAGCCCATTCCAGAACTGGCCCTGTTCTAGGGACTGCGAGTTACCTAGAACCCAAAGCGATGACTTGGCACGGGTGAGACCGACGTTCATACGGCGGATATCAGCCAAGAAACCGATGCCCTTGTTGGATGCTCGCACACAGGAGAAGATAATGACTTCACTTTCTCTACCTTGGAAAGCATCAGTCGTATTGAAATCAACCTTCCTCAGAATGTCTTCGCCATAACGTTGGGTAAACTGGTTCTTGAGCTCTCTCAGTTGGCCCTTGTAAGGTGTGATGATGCCAATTTTGCCGGCAAAGTCGAATTCTTTGACATCTGTGATCAAACGATCATACAGTTGCATGGCCACTTGTAACTCCGCGTAATTGATCAAGGAATGGCCTCTGGCCGCAGACGAGTGCATGCCCTGAACATCGAAAAATCGGTACGGACTAAGAAGCTCGCTTTGATGCCAGGGACGCTCACGAAGCTTAGCCATGTCCGGTCCATCCTGCAACTTGCCATCGTAGAACGTCACACTGGGGAAATGACTGATCGCTGGATGCATACGGTACTGGATATCCAGCAAGTGCACGTCTTGAGGGTGATTCTTCTGCATGCGGACGAACAAACTCTGTTCGTACTGGAACTTGGAGGCCATTTTTGACAGAACAGTTGGAGGCAACTGTTTGGGATCACCCACAAGAACACATTTCGAGCACCCGTACTTCAGCGGGATAAGAGCACTGAGTTCAATACACTGCGCCGCTTCATCGATGATAACGGTTTCAAACTCGACATTCATACCCTGGAAAATTTCATGCCCAGAACCACTGAGAGTAGTGCAAATGACATGAGATTCGTTGATGATTTGTTCTTGAATCCGCCGTTTATGCATATCAGCATTACGGGCTAGCGTATGGTTCTGATCACGAGCTTTATCAATAGACGTGCTCAGTTGAGATCGCTTTTTTTTCATCAAGTCAAACTCGCGCTCCAGCTCTTCCGGAGGAGGTAATCCCTTTGCTCGTGCCTCATCAAGTTGTCCACGAAGCTCTTTGAATGCCGTGTCAGTCGTCTTATGCTCTTCATAGAGCTTCTGCAAGTCGACACCGTTTCCTTTGCTGGGATCCTGGTTCATACGGGTATTGACCATCTCATCAAGGGTAACATCCAACACCTTGGTGTTGATCGCGTCGCTTCTTCCTAGACGAAGAACAGAGACTTTTTCTTGTCGGCCATGGGTCGTCTTCACACCCTCCTTCAATCGCATGACTAACTCGTCGACAGCGGCATTACTAGGCGCACACAGGAGAAGTTTCTTTGAGAGGGCATTTCTCGCAACAGAACCATTAACTTTGATCACCTGCTTCCCAAGCACGTCGCTTAGAAGGCTTCCGACAAGGGCGATGATGGTTTTGGTCTTTCCCGAACCAGGAGGACCTTGGATGAGAGTGAATGCGTCGTTGTCAACAGCTGACTTGATGGCTCTTGCCTGGGCACGATTGATGGAATAATTATCCATGATGGGCTGCAGTCTTGTGTCCGAATAAGTAAGAAGAGGCGAAGGCTTGGCTAAGACAATCTCTTCACACAGATCATAGTACTGCAACGCCATCAGGGCACCGTATTCACGCTCCACCGGGGTCAAAGAAGTGATCTTGGCACCCCAAGCTTCAGTTCCCGGCCCAAAAGAAGACAGGAACTTGTTACTCCCAGGATTGACCCGATATGTGACCTCCATCTTTTTGTTTTTCCGATTGACACCACATACACGCGCGAGAACATGGGGCGCACTCGGGTCACTTGTGAGGTTGGGCGAGTTGGAGAACAAGACCAAGTCACCTTCTCCCATGCTGAAGTCCTTGGGAAGGAGACCAAGCGGCTGGGTGCTGAATTCGATCCACGAGTCGACAGCCAATCGGGTCATGACTTTGACTTCGAAGGGTCGGAAAGAACCTTCGTCCTTCGCCTGTTGGAAACCTTGCCACGCCTCAAGAATCAACAAAGGTTCGAATGTACTTTGATAGTCATCGGGTGTGCGGAACGTGTTTGAGACCAGTGAATAATCAGTGCGGTCCGAGGTAGGAGGAAGATCGCCGGTTGCGAAAAAGTCCCAGGAGAGGATTGAGTGGTGAAGAGAACCTAGATCCGGAGCCAGGCGAGCTCGCATGTCCCGGACAGACCGATGGCGCTTGACTTTTTTGATGGGTTGCTGTTGAAGGGATTGTTTCTTGCTCAATTCGTAGGCCGCGACAGCGTCGGGTTTCTTCGGTTTGGCGCCAAAGAGTTCCTTGTCTAATTCATCTTCACTCTCAGAACCAGACTCATCACCAGAGGAGACCATCATGCTATCTGCGGGGGTTGTATGATCTTTACCCTTGATACCAATACCTTTCAGGCCAGAGCCTTGTTCAGCTGTTTGCTCCCCAACGCCATAAGCGGGCATGTTCTTCTTGAGTCTGGCGAGCTCAATCTGATCACGCTTCTTCTTGGCCTCCCTTTCCCGTTCGCGCTTCTCGCGGAAAGATAGGACGTGGGTGGCGTTATCGTTGGTTCGTAAAGAGGGAACTGACTTGGAGAACATGTTCGGACGGGAAATCTCCGGACGATTCTTGACAGCTGTTGAGGATCGCATTTTGGCGGCCTTTTCGGCCTCCCGTTTGGCTTGGGTTGCGAGGCGGGCTTTGTTGAATTCGACAGAAGAAGACAGCTCAAGAAGAGTTTGGTCGTTCAAAGTATCATCATCAAAGTCATCATCACTGGTTATGCGAGAGGAGGGGCTTGAGATATCAGAGGGTTTGGCAAAAGCGGTGATCGAAGACTGTTTCTTGAGAGAAGCAGTTGAGGCAGTGACGACGGGTTTCTTATAATAAGCCTCCAACGAGCGGACTAATTCTGCCTTTTCACGTTGATTGAGTATTGTTTTGATTGTGCCATTGACAGCAACCCCCTCAATAAAGCTCAATGCATCTGGCTTCACAGTGGTCACATTCATCCCGCCCAACCTGCGTAAAAGCTTTGCCACCAACCCTACGAGAGTAGTTGCCAGGAACTCATCCTTCAACCTAAGCCATTTTACCATGGCACTCATTGTGGCAGTTGGTGACTTGAGGAAATTCTCGGATGCAGAGGTCTGCCCCGGATCCGCATTCCCTACAGCTCCCAAGAACACACCATACTGATCAAAGAGAAGGTCGGCGAACTGGATCGTGTCACGGCAAAATTCAAGCATGACAGCCTTATCATTACCCCTAAGGTGCCACGCCTCGGTCTCATCGAAGATCGTAGTCAATGCCAGCCACAGATACTCCCAGAGCTTCTGCAGCGACATGACCTCCCGGCGATCAGCGAGATTACGAGTTCGCAGCATACCGGTTTGACTGTCACACAATATCTCTACGATGTCTGTACCGGTATAAAGCATTCTTGGGGCGGGCGCAAAAGTCTTCATGTTAGAGATCCGACGGAATGACCAACTGAGGCCGTAAATCGTGGTCGTGAACGAAGATTGGAGGAGGTGAGAAATGGCATCTCGTCGAGCCGACTGGCCGCTGACAGCCTTGATCAGGTCAACTGCAGCTGTGTAGGTGTCATAGTCGGCAGCAAACAAAGCCGAAATCACAGCGCTACTAGTATCCTGACTTCGGAACAACGTCTCAAGGTGCTCAGGTGGAAAGTCTGCGAGACGCCCGATGATTCGACATGAGAGGTTGGTTAGATGGCCATAAATCATGTTGAAGTGGGTCTTCTCCTTGTTCCCTTCTCCTTTCGTGGGAAACATCTCCAACCCAACTAGGGGCAAAATTCCAAGGAGGGCCGAACTTGAGAGCGGGAGGTTATCCCGGTGGAGGTGCTTAATGACGGCATCCCATATGGGTGCAGAGTAGGTAGATACCCCGTGTGCGAGGGTACCGTCCTTCAGAAGTGCCTCATAATCAGTCTTCAATGACTGACACTCCAATGCCAAGGTGTTGCGTACAACTTCCATGCACTGCGTGAGAATATTCTCTTGTCGACTTCTCTCAACGTCAAAAGTCGGGGGATTGATGATTACGCCGATTGTGTCACCAACCACTCCCATTGTCTCTGCTAACACGATCCGAGTAACTGTACCCCGGGAAGACTCATTTTCCGTGAAGCGGCGTAGTGTTTGAAGGAGGCTGGCCAAGCCAATATCAAAGCAGTGATACCGTGTTAAATTGGGATATTGGCTATCTTGAAGGCGGCCAAGTAACTGCAATGTCAAGAACCGACAGGCAGACGGTTGGTGGGCACCCTTCAGAGAGCCGAGGAAGGGATTGATCCAGGAGAGCATGTCTTTCAATGCGGACTTCTCAAAAGGCTCACCCTCGGAGGTTCCCAATAAAAATGCATTAAATTGTGTGTTGTAAAATGTTTGCTCCATGATTGCTCGAGGGGAAATTGTTTGCATAGCATCCCAGAAGTCAACCGGAGCTTTCTCAAGGAACAGCTGGATGGTGTTGAGAAGAAATCGCAAGCCCGGCGCAGGTATGGCCAGATGATCCACAGAGAGACGGCAAGGGTCTATTTCCAACCCTCGAAGCTGATGTGTGATCTGTTCTTTGTCCAGCTTTCGTACGACAAGCTGCATGCCTCTCCACAGCCTCTGGATGACTGCAAATTGCGGTGGCTGTTGTGACGCAGCTCGTAAGCCCATCAACAAGCCATCGCGCACTGCCCATTCAAATTCTTGAGTAGTAGGAGGCCGCGCGTATCGTGTCCATGACTGAATAGCCCAGAAGCCTCGGAATTGATTAGCATCGAAAAGAAAGCGAGAGACTGCAGGAATGTAATCCGAAACTTTTAAGCTTCGTTTCGTTTGAATAAGCTTGAATGGCTCATCAAAATATTCCTGCAAGAGGCTTTCGTTGCGCAGCATGGCTTCACAGCTCAGTGTCTCAAAGATTGACAGCAATGCAGCCCTGTCCAAGACATCCAAGCCAATTTTCTCCAATGGGATTTGCTTCAACTGTGTTGTGGCGGTTGTCAAGTTGCGAGTGATTCGCCGAATGTCCCACTCGTCGATTCTCTGGGCGAATGCCTCAATATCATCTTCGTGGTAGTTCTCTTCCTTTAGCAGGTCCATGAGCCAGATCTTGCCGATGTAATAATGCTTGATGCATAGGTCACATTTCTCCAGCGACTCGTCCAGTTTGCCCAGGACCCAGTTCTGATCGTCCTCTACGCCATCCTTGTGGTATGCCAGGATGCGCATGGACGACAGAAAACTCTCTCTTCGAGCTGTTGCTTCGGCCACAATATCCTTGATAGCCTTTCCCGCTTCATCCACTTGCTCTAAATCTTCATAACGTCCATGATCATCGTCGTCTTTCCGGGGGCAGAAGAGGTGGGTGGCTTCCGGGAGGGCCTTGAGTTCTCTGTACAACACGCAATCTGATTAGTTCAAGCTCATGTGTCGAACGGTTCCCGAGGCCTACCTAATCGCAGCCAGAAACTCCATGGCGACTGTAGTCTCGAATTGCGGAGATAGTTTTATCGAAATGACAGAGTGCGGTGCATTTCCTTCATCCCATGGGCAGACCAGCTAGAACATCGTTTTGCCGTGAGGTCACACTGATTTCAAAGTGATTCCACCAGCTTTGACTCAACTGCTGGTGAGAGAATCAAATCAAGTGACAGGAGGCTCAAGCGAAGGACAAAGTAATGTTGATAGTAGCGAGGAGTGGCCTCGCAACCGAATGTCGTATTTGGCCACAATATGCTGATACTTCGGCGATGGAAGAGATGATGGATGGGCGAAAAGATTGAAACCACCGTGTGCCTCAAAGAACGAGACTTTATCTTTAGCTCAAGCAAATAAGGAAGAGAAGATGGCGAACAAAAATCCCCAGAGCAAACGCGGGATGCCGAAGTGCCATTGGCAGATTACCTGGGCGGTGAAGTTCTGTTAACGCGTAGACGCGCTCTATTTTACCCAACTGGGACACTATTTGGAACCTTGGATGTCACGATATTGATATAATATAAGACTACAACATGAGGCGGATTTTTTTAATGATCTACACTTGGAAAATCAGAACTGTGCAGTAGGAACGTTAAATGGCCACATTAAGTAATTTCCTCGCTGAGGGCATTGAATAGAATACATGAATGCGACCCCGTATGCCCGCTTGTCCTTTTTGATGGCGGAAACAAACAAAACACATGAACAAGAAAAAGCAAAAGCAAAGAGATCATCCGGCAAGATATAACATTCAGATGGGAAACAGACAACAGGAAACCTTCAAACGCGGGTGTCATGCACTTTGCAGGGACAGAAACGCTTTTGTACAAGGGAAACACAGGCCAGTGTAGAGCATGCATCAGAACAATAAAAGGAAAACATTCGAGGCAGTGGGTAACAAGGAAAGGGTAAGAGTGAAGGAGGTAAAAACGAAGATCGCGCTAAGCATCCGACCGAGTAAAGGAGTAAACCAGAACGCCTGCTTTCTATCAGGGAATATAAAAGGCTCTCAAAAATAAAAACACCACAGCATATTGCTCGTCAAAATAGGGATGGCGAGGAGAAATCACAAGGAGCAAACCAGACGGTATGATGCGGGTAAAGTCATCAGTGACGGGTCATCAGGCTCAATGCAACACAAGATGCGCTCCTCTATATCACATTATGTACAGGAGGATCGTCAGGAGTCCGGAACGGGTCTTCATGTTTATAGTGTGGTGTTTGCGACGATTCCACCCGGGAAAGCATTGCAGCGGAGGTAAAGTCGTTGCTTTGCTCGAAGCTGGGTCGACTCCGGTCGAACGAATGCCGTGTCCGGTCGTGAGATCGGCGAACATAGTCCACGGACTGTGGTCGTGGATACTGGTCAAGACTGGCGGTGTAGTTGGTGCCATTGCTGCCATTTTGACTGCGGGGGTTGTGGGTGTTTGCAGTTGGGGCCACGGATGGAGCATAGAAGGGCCGCTCCTCATCAAGAACGGTAGTGTCCTGCTTCATAGCAGGCTGCACCGGCTTCACAATTTCCGAAGAGGTGGCAGACTCATCACTGGGAGCCGCGGGCTTCGAGCTGCCCTCTTTTGGGGGCAGCGGAGGATCTTCTATCGCATCCAGATACTTGAATTTACCCATAGTCACTTGCTCGCGGATGATATCGACATCGAGCGGGAAAAATACCTTCTGGATGGAGTTGAACGTGAAACGCGGAAGCAAGCAAATCACAACAGTCATCAGAAGGACGATCCAGTAACTCAATGATCCATAAACCTCAGCAGCGGAATGGAAGAATTGACCAGAGGATGTGAAAGAGGTGTAAATGCCGGTCCACAAGAAGATGAGAAGACTGCTGATGGCATTGATCAGAGAAGTGAACCAATCCCACCGGTAAGTATTCATCATAATGTAGAGATTGCTAGCAAGCACGGCACAGGATGCGACAAGAATTCCGATACGAGCTCGGTCGTTGACATTCCGTCCAGATTCGTTGACGAAGTTTGCCGGCGCGAATAGGAGGTAAGGCATGAAGAAACAGATGATTGACTGGTACATTCCATCGGCCATATACAACCTGTCCAAGTTAGTATATCTCGACACACCTCAAGATTTGGGGCAAGGGGTTCAAGTACCAGAACTTAAGTTGCGACCATTCCTTGCGCTCGATACCTCTCATATACAGTTGAGGCACGGCAAGAGAGACCTTATCGTCCACGTCCTGGTCGAAGATACCCATGAAGATCACAGGCAATGAAGTGAAGGCGAGGTTGACCAACACAATGTAGGTATAGTCGAAGAGATAGGAGCAATCAAAGTCGTTGTAGATACAGTACCAGAACAGAGCGAACGTCCACACAAGATTCTAGGAGAAGTCAGTGATAATGCAATATGATATTCAGTACCAACACCACATACCTTGTAAAAGAAGTTGGCCGTACATTCTCCGAGCCGACGGTAAGACCATCTCCCATGCACTAAAAGAAGGCGCTGGAGATACCGGAACTGACCAATCGCATAATCAGAAGACATGACAGCTTGTCTACCTTCCTCGCCAGCAATACCGACACCGACGTCGGCCTCTTGGATCATAGCCACATCGTTCGCGCCATCACCGACGGAAAGAGCCATGATGTTTAGTCCGTTTTTGACCATGTTCACAACAGCGGCCTTCTGTGCGGGACTGACACGGCAGCAAAGAACAGCCTTGCACTGCTTGCACAGCAGAAGGAATTTTTGTTTCAAGTCATCGGATAACATCAGCTTGAGGGTTTCACCATCAACGACCACGGCATGCGTAGGCTCAGGCGGGGTATGATCAGCACGGGCAGCAAGAAGTTCCTCGTCAGAACCGGTCAACCCGAAAGTTTGTAAATGCTTGTCAAGTTCATCAGAGGCCTGCTGGTGTTCAGTCTCAGGAATGTTCAACACAATCAGCTCCATGGTATTATTGAGAAGGTTGCAAGAAAACCCAATGTTGATGGCGGTTTCAACCTTGTCGCCGGTAAGGACCCAAAGTTTGATACCAGCGTCCGCAAGAAGCTGGATTGTGTCGGGCACGCCATCCTGAAGTCTGTCCTCAATGGCAGTTCCACCAATAAGCATGAGCTCCTGTTCAATCTCGCTAGAAACCTTCTCTAGTTTCTCCTCACGGTCCGTGATCGCAGCGGCAGCAATATCATGTTCCCTAACCCATGAGTAGTATTCATCCTCGCTAAGCAGTCGGTCGGCAACACACAGGGTCCGGAGGCCTTCCCTGGCGAACTCCTCCAGGTGTTCTGCGGTTTGTCGACGAAGCTCCTGTTGTTTGCCACGGGCTAGACGGGAGTAAATGATACTGTCCGCGCCCTTGCAGAACAAACGAATCGTACCATCAGGCATTCGGATGATTGCACTCATTCGTTTTCTGGATGAGTTGAATTCAAGGGTGTTCAAAACTGTATATGTGCGTTCCTCGCCCATGACATTCAGGAGAAGATCGTCACCGGCTCGGCCCAGAACAGTGAATCCGCAATCTCGAGCAGTGCTGACCAACGCTGCCTCGTCGGGAGACTGGGCCCTGAACTCAATCTGAGGGGGATCTCCAGGAGTATGCTCGGTAATGACGGTATGACACAAGGCAAGAGCTAGCATGAAGTCCTCTGTACAGTGCTTCTGCCGGTCTCCGGATTTTCCTCCCAAGTCAGCAACAAATTTCGGCGCAATGAACGTCAGCTGGTCGTCGTGCAAGTAAGGGTTCTCATGGATGCCACGCAGCAGACCCAGCATTCGCTGCGCATCAGCAGCAATTTGCTGCCGAGCCACTGCGGCCTCTGCATCCGCATCAGCTCCCTCGCGACGCCGCATGCCGATCTGAGCTTCTGTGTAAGCCTCTCCGTATGCCAGGCCGTTAACCGTACATTTTTTAAACTCCATCACGTTTTGGGTCAAGGTACCAGTTTTGTCAGAAAAGATGTACTCGACTTGACCGACGTCGTCTGAAATGTTCCAAGACTTGGGCACACAATAAAGCCCCAGTCTCTCATAGTACATGTAAAGGTCGCTGTGGATGAAAACGGCCTGGATGGTCCGAACAATTTCAAGAGAAATGTAAAGCGAAATGGGAACCAAGTTCTGGAATAGGATGACAGCAGTCCAGAAAGTGACAATACCAGTTACAGGTGGTGTGCCTCCATAGGACCCAAAGTCGAAGTAGTCTAGAGATTTGTTTGGCGCGGCCCATGCGATTCCATTCACAATACCTGCGACAAGACACATGAGGAACAGGATGATAAAGTTGTAGATGACGTTCCAGTTGAGAGCCTTTGCCATACGAGGGCGTTTAGCTGGGGTCGCACCGGAATTGAGCATGATCTTGCTCTCTCCGCCGGTGAAGAGGACGACACCCAGAACCCATTCGGTACTCTTCAAGGTGCAACCACGAAGCAAGATGTTGTTGATAGAGATGGGCTCAACCATCTCCTTCCGGGGAGCTTCGGGGAACTGTGGGTCGCGCTGGTCCCAACGCACGGCACCATTGTAAGAGTACAGATTGGCATGCGGGGCCTCACTTTCGATCACAAATTCGGCCTTTTCGCAGTCTCTGGCGTGTCGAACTTGTCGGCCACAGTGGAGAGCTTGGCGGACCTTCAAGTTAGTCTCTCCATCCAGGCCTTTTGTTTCGATATAACAGGCGCCATCCGGGTCAGAAGTTGACAAAATCACGATATCAGCTGGAATCGGATCTTCGTTGTACAATCGGACAAAGTCGCCAACTTGCAGGCTTTTCCACTGCTCTCGCTTAAATCGGGCCTTGCCGGGTGTCTGCTTGGACACGTCCAGGACAGTTCCATGTTTCTTGTCTGGCGTAGGCTCCACGACGCTTTGTCGAGCTGCGCTGTTCGGCGACAGATACTTGTTTTCGGGGTTGCTCATCATCGGCCAATCTTCGCGAGCTTCGGGCTGGGGCGATGGAACATCGGTCATCGGGATGGCGACGTCTTCCGGGGCTAAGGAGTTGCGCTGCGTATAAATTGATGCCCGGGGATCTGCCGTACTCAAGAATGAGCCGCTTCTTTGCCCTTGGTCGTCATCTCCACCTTGCTCTTTCTTCTGAAAGTTAGAAGCAATCCACTTGTACGCGGCAATCGAGCCCCTGGTGGAAGCCTTCTTGATACGACGCCATAAATCAATGTTTTCTTCTGTCGAATTGACATTGTTCCATTCGATCAGTCTGTAAACCGGAGAATTGTTCACTTGATTATCAGATACTGTGCGGCCCCAATCCTCAATGGCGTCTTTGATAGCAGTCACGACGATAATGACGATTAAAGGAACGGCGTTCAGACCGGGATTGTTGGCACCGAAAATTGGAAAGAACTAGAATTTTATCAGCCATTGCTAATTGGGATTGAAGTCAGGGAAACAGATATGTCACTGCGTACGTTAAGAATGATGACGAACAAGAAATAGATGTTCGCGATGTTGTGAAACTGTAGCCAGATGTTGTAGGGAACAAATGTGAGCGCTGTATACTTGGCAGTGCGAATTTTGTTTCTGGGATACGTGATGCGCAAATGACCGTCCTCATCTCGTTCGCTTTCCGGGATGGGAATGCTGAAGTAGATTCTCCGATTTGGTCCTTCTTGCGGGGTCTCGGGTCCGCTATTGGCTGAGATGCTTGTATTTGTCGACTTTCGTTTTTCGTCTCTCATATCTGACCGTTTATGGAAGCGATCAATAATGGAAACACGTTTCTTGATGCCTCCAGGTCCAGGGGCTCGCGTGGTAGCCCATCTTTGTCGTTTCGTCGGCTTGGAGACGTTGCTGCTGACCTCCCCGATCTCACCACCTTGCTCGTTGTTGTCCTCCCCATTGTTCCCAGGGAAGCGCACGGAAGCCATCTAGGCTATTGGTGCGCCCAAACAGGGCATAAAACTTGACAGAAACCTTGATTATTGGTAGCTGACGAGCATCCGGTTTGGATGGCCGGAATCCGACAGCGCTTGGTGCAGCGAAAGACTGCCGGTTTGGGTGCGTTCACAGGGGTTGAGGGCGAGGTAAACACAATCTCGTCGGCGGTACAAGTCTCGAGCAAATCAGGGGTTCTAGGTGCGCGCGTTGAAAATGTTCTAGTTGATGAGCTTCGAGGAATCATCCAAAACTATTCAAGACAGGGTTTCCGCGGCTGATCGTGATGGAATATGATTGCAATGCGAAAGCCGGAGGGTTATAGGGCGCACCCACAAGGGGCCATTCAAAATACTAAAGTGAAAAAAAAAGGAAGATAAGAAGCACCAAAGTGGTGATTTTGTGCTTCGAGGGGTGAGAGAGAGAGAGAGAGATGGAGTAGCCACCTGAGCTTACCCTATGGATCTCAGTACGGGAGAGTATGTAATATTGTTACCACCCGCCCGTGGATGCTTACCGATGGGGCCGGGTCAAAATACCTTTGCTTTGTCATTCAAAGTGGACTTGGCAGGAGATTTTTACACGCGTCAACTGTTAGATTCGTATAATTGGGTATAATATGGTTTTGATTGTGTTTTACACTGCCTCTTTCTCCTGTTCTAGGCATCTTTAGGCATCTTCATTGCTCAAATGTTCCCTGCAGAGCTATATATCACCTAGGGCTGATGGGTTTAGCCATGTATACAATCTCGGACTCAACGGACAATACACGTAAAGTCCGGTAATTATGATGTCCAGCCCGTTCCGGCCTACCTAAGTGCCCCCTTCTAAATTTCTGACTGTGGCAATCGGGGTACTCGGCACCTGAACTCTGGGACGGAATATATTGATATGCATAGCACGGAGCACGGAGTATTGATATCCTTGATAAACGATACGGGAGTATGGAGTACTGGGTACGGGTAGTAAATGGATTCTGGTTTATTTCGGACTTTCACTAGTGCGCATAGGGGCACTGCCACTATCAGCATTATGATCGCTTACAACTAGGCTTAACGGGGGAATACCTACCGTACGGAATCTGGATGCTCCCCAGTTCTTCACTACCACAAAGAAGTCTCGGTATCCGTGTGATCCGTACCCCGTAGCAGACTCTGGAGTAACGGTTATTGGCCCACAGCTGTTGTTTCTTCGCCCCCACTATCAAGTATTAATTTAACAGCTGGCCTTTTGTCATATTGCAAGTTTTCTATAGTATATCTAGGTAAATATCCATATTCTTGTATAGATGGATTTTTCTATCTTGGTGTGTATAATATATATATATATATATATGATCATATTAGAAACATCCGACAATACGCGCACAATGGGGTTTTCTTTTTTTTCCAACTCCCTTAATGATATCAGAGGACCCAGAATTCGGGGTCGGAGCATCGATCCTGAAACCACCGACACGGCACGAGCTTCCCGGTCCACCTGAGTCAGCTTTCTTATTTTTCTCTCTCTGATAGGCATGTTCTGGGTAGCATCTGCCAAATTCCCAAAGCTCAATATATGCATATGGGTCAAAATCTCATTGGACCCGTTTTTTTTTATGTCGCGTGTATTAATTTTTTTATTTTTTATGTTACAAGTCTATGCATCCCGGCTGCCTGTTTCTTGGCAGAAAAAAGAAAAGAAAAAAAAAAACTCTTGGCTTCAGGAGAATACTCCTGAACAGGCCCGATGATCATCGTCCTCGTATGGAGTAGGGTTTGCGGGTTGCCCGGGACTCGTTCCCCCTTTCTACGGAGTAGCCCTAACAAAATACCCACGTCTGACAGGTATGTTACTCAAAAAGTTTAAGGTACAGATCTCAAGGCAAGGGTCTAAAGCAAAAGCACCTGTAGCACTCTGTATACAGTTTTCTGATATGTACAATAATATAGGACATATAATTTTAGATGTCGTCAGCCCGACCACGAACTATACTAGTGGGCCCAATGTACAACATACCGTACCATCGCTTTAACTAAACTTAATTGGAGTTTTTTTTTACCCTGATAAAATGAAAATATCGCAAAGAATCGGCGATTTCCCTCACAAGATTAACGTTGATCAAATGAGATTTGTTCTTCGACAATTAGTACGGAGTAGTGATAGTGTAATAAATAGTAGACCGGATCAGCCCGCAGATCGACGCCACCAGGAATGTGGCTGTCAGATCTACAGTTTACAATATACAAAGTAAGATAGTTATAACATATTTTGTACTCCGTAGTTAAATATGTTTTAGGTAATAGTACGAAAGTATGTACAACATACTCCCAATGTACAAGGTACATATCAATTCAATCTAAATTCGATCTATGGGTTCCGATCTCAAAGAACGTTTGATTGGGCTGTTAGCGTTCTAAGGTCATTGCCCCGTCCAGGTTCCACCTGGACAACAAAGAAAACCAGATGAGTCAGCAGCACTCATGTGACATCGCGCCGAATCAGCGCGTTCGGCGACGCGATATGGCTCTTTCTTTTTAAGCAAAGTCCTCGGCATACCCCATCATGCGGACAATAAAGGATCTATGGTTTAATAGGCCTGCATTCACTAGTGTCAACTCAAACAGAACACCCGAGAAGAATGAAAGCGCTGAACTCGCAACCGAATCTTCACCCCTCACCGAACCCCCCTCTTCCTTTGTATTGGATCAGATATCACCAGAATCCGAACAAGACGCTGAAGCCCACTTGAACGCGGCGCTGTATCTGTCAACTCAGGATACCCTCCTTCAACCCCCCACGTTGCATCAAAGTTTCCAAAGCATTGACTCGGCCACCGGGGTCTCGTCTTTGAATGAGAGCCTCAACGGATCTCAGCGCATCATGAAGGATGGCAGAGAGATAGTCATTAGCTCTGATGGAGAAGACACAGACTCGATATGCTCATTGGAGGACCCAAAGAATCTTTTCGCTCCAAAGTCCAAGAAGGACGAGTTCACACCGGCCAAATTTACGAAGGTATCATCGCCAAAGAAATACAGACACAACATTGACTCTCTCGTTCACGATGCGGTGGATGATAACGAGGTCGAAGCCAGCGTCGCTCGGGCGAGAGCCAATTATGTGCAGAAGCAACCGGACGGCAAGGAGCCCGGAAACGACCCGTCCGGCACCGCTCTGAATGAAACGATGTTGATCTCGGCGCTTGGCCAGAATGAAGACGGCGTTGGAGGTCAACGTCTAATAGGTGCTATTAGACGAACCGATGCACTCGACCAAGGCCGCGCCTGGCCATTTTTTGATTGCACCCAAACGTTGCCCCCGGCCCCCCAATTTCCACAGGATCTGTTCGCACCTGGGACGAGTATGGATATATTAAGGGGTACGCTTCAAATAATTCATTGCTTCATTTTATTCGTGCTTACCGATTTGCAGAATCTGACACCCGCGAGCGCCAATTCATGTCAGGCGAATTTATTCAGATGGCTTTGTCCAAAGGACTTTTGCCGGACGAATTCGTTTTGTGGATATTTCGTTCCAGTTTGTCTTACAACATCCTTTGCTCATTGGCACGAAGCTCACATACCTTCCAGTACCCTATGAACGTCGAGAGGAATTGAGCAGTGCTTATTACCGAATTATTAAGGTTTGTAAATGCTCTTGTATCGAACTTCCACTGTTATTTACTAACTGAGTATATAAGAATATGGATGTGGAGCGCCTAAAGTTGCTCATTCGTCCAGCCGATATCAATGACCTTTTCTCACGATTGGGTGCTCGGAGCCAGGCTTTGGATCCTTCCAAGGAGATTATACCAGTTCCCTCCCAATGTATGATTTGACTGTCTTGCTTTGGCACCATGTTTTGCTAACAAACGCTGTCAGATATTACTCCGGACTCTGCGTTGAAAGACCATGTTACCTTTGTTTCAGTCCTGAGATTACTTAGGGAAACTGCTGGCTTGTAAGTTTCCACTCCCCAAACTTTGTCAACGCAAGGCTTACAAATTCGTAGATTTGCAGAGGACACCCAAGAGCAGGTGGTGCTCGTGCTGCTACGTCTTACTCTTGATGTTTCATTAACAGCAGATGCTATGGTATCTTCGGAGCTTCAGTGGACCATCAATGCTGTGTTGGGTCCTGAGAATTTCCATGAAACCAGTGGTGAAGATTCCGTGGGTATTCTTCCATATGTTTTACCACGTTCGAAGCTAACGATCCCAGTTGCGACGAATCTGCGCCACTTTCTACGCCACAATACACGATGTTTGCATCCAGAGTCAAATTGTGCATCATATCTTGCCCACATCTCCATGGTTTGCACTGATACGATGTCGCCTGGCCGTTGCGTTTCTGCTACAAAATCCTAGTCCTCTCACTGAACCCCCTGAAAGGTTGCTTGATATCAAACGTATCACACTGTTACTGCTCCGCGATGAGCGTTTCCAAGTCAAGCGATTCAAGGGTATAGCTGACTACGACTGGAGGGAATTAACTTCGCTCACTTCTCTTCTCAACGTCGCGATTGATTCGTCTGCGTTGGAGTTAAATTTCAGCAGTACTCAAACCGAGAAAGACTACGACATTGCCATTGACAGGCTGGCAGCTCAAATCAAGATGATCTTCTGCTCTATTCAGGATTCCGGTGCCTCACATGTGACACGGACGGTGGCAAAAAGTGAACTCGAGGCCTTGCATTACCGGATTGTCTATTCAGTTCGGTCCAAGCCACCACCGAAAACCACCATTTTCGAGTCACATGTCAAGGAGAGAGATGGTAACATTCGGAGCCATTTCAGCAACTTTGCTGCGATTGCCTCTGGAATGCAAAATTCTGAGATCAGGCAAGAAACGAATCCGTCTGCGGCCCCAGGCGACGCGGATCATGGTGACACAAAGATTCCCATCCGCGTGCATGATCAGGTATCCTGATCACATTAGCAGTTTCAGTCCTAAAACCTCCATTTACCTGAAGAAACAGAAGTACTGTACGAATGGGTCGAGATGTTGAAATACCCAGCTTTTCCCTCTACCACCAACCACCCTATGACTTACGACCGTTATGAACATGCCCTCCAGAGCGACATTCTTTCACCGAGCGTTTTTTTTTTTTTTTTTTTTTTTTACAGAATACCAGTGTAGTCAATATTCAAAAACATGGAATGAAAATGATCGCTAAAAGAGTTCGATCATATTCCAGATCAGAGTTGAAATATGCAAAGAAACCCCCTCTGTCTATGAAGATGGCCAAAAGATTACCCGAACTATAACACACGAAATACAGCAGTCGCAAACGTGAAACCCAAGATAGAACAAGTAATACACACTTAGTCGTAGAATTTCCGGTTCTGGTTCTTGCCGAAGAGCGTCTCTCGGACTGCAGGGAGAGCATCAATTTCCAGCAGGCGCAGACGCTCCTCAAAAGTGTTGTTGATCTCGATCTTGCCTTGCCCGCCGATAATAAACACACCACCAGCACTGTAACCTAGTTAGTCTCCTTGGCGTATATTGGGAGGGGCAGCGAATAAACTCACGATCCCTCTGGCAACGGCTCCGACTCGTCCAAGGTCACAGTCACCTCCGAGCCAACATTGTCCTTGTACTCCTTGGTCGCCTCCTCAATGGCCTTCTTGGTAATATCGAAGTCCTTCTTCCGCGAGCGAATTGCAACGTTATCCTCGTTCAGATAATACAGGCCCTCGAGGACCAGCCCCTTGAGCATAGCCTGGTACTTCTTCTCATCGTCGGCAGCCACCTTGGAAACCTTCTCACGGGCATCCTGGAACAGCTCATCGAGCAGCTCCTGACGGGCACCGAGCACGCGGAGTCGGGTCTTGTTGGCGAGTGTGGACCGGGTGATCTGCTGGGACATGGCGGCCTGCTTGAACTTCTTCTCGTAGAGGGTGTCGATAGCGGCAGTTTCCTGGCGCACCAGCTTGGACTTTTCGATCGCAAATTCTTCGTCGGCCTTCAACTGGATTTCTCGGGCCTTCTCAAGGGCTTCCTGTTTGATGAAGGCGGTCATCTTGCGGAGCTCGCCCGCGACCTGGATTCGATGGCCATCAGTCCAACTCAACCTTCCCAAGACCTAGAGTAAACGGCGAACATACCTGATCATCTGAAAGAGCATGGCTTTGTGACATTTTGGCGGTTCAGTGCTGTATAGCTTGTTGGGAGTGGAATGACGTGGGGAAGAGGGAAAGGATGTTGTGTCCAACTAAGCTCGGATTGCGTTGCCTTGGCGTTCCGCATCCAGGTCCTCCACACTCCCTCGACAACTTACCATTTCAGCGCGATCCTGTCATTCCCTATAGTTTTATCTGAGTTATGGCTTCTTTACTCCGGTAGTTTCTTCTACTTGATGCGCCTCTCCCAACCGTCCTTCAACCCGACCAATGCACGATACACAACATGGGCAATCTAGGTGACTTGTCGCCGGAGGGAAGTGTTGCGGTAAGATCATGGAAATCACGATATACTGCAAGACAAGATCATAAACTAACGCAGACATCAGGTTGGTGTCATCGTTGGCCTGATCTCAACTAGCCTCCAGGCTATCGGGCTCACGCTTCAGCGCAAGTCGCATTTGCTCGAGGACGAGAAACACCCCTACGATGTGCGCAGACCCCCTTACAAGCGCCGACGATGGCAAGTAGGTATGGGGATGTTTGTGATTTCCAATATTGTTGGAAGTACCATCCAAATCACCACACTTCCGCTACCAGTTCTCTCAACGCTCCAAGCGGTCAGTGGTTCCCCCTCCATGCACGACGGCGATCAGTTGCTGATAGGAATGCCGAGTAGTCCGGGCTAGTATTCAATACTATATTTGCGACCCTCATCCTCGGCGAACCCTTTACTCGATATTCTCTCGCGGGCACCGTTCTCGTCTGCATCGGTGCCTTGTTGATTGCGACCTTCGGCGCAATCGGGGAACCCGCACATACATTAGATCAGCTCCTGGACCTCCTCCAGCGACGACCCTTTCTTCTGTGGATGGGTGCCACCACCCTACTGGTTGTTGTGGTACTTATAGGCGTCAAAATGCTGGAACACTTCCTGCCATCCTCGCGCGCGAAACCCTCGGCCTCCGGTCACTTTTCGCCACATTTGCTACGACTGCAAAGCCGAATGAGGTTAATCCGGGGCATGAGTTATGGATTTGTCAGTGGAATACTGTCAGCTCACTCCCTCCTACTAGCAAAGTCGGCAGTGGAGCTTCTCGTGCGCACAGTGGTAGACCGTGTGAACCAGTTCAATCGTTGGCAATCATGGGTTATCCTACTAGGGATGATCTTCCTAGCGCTCACGCAGCTGTTCTATCTTCATCGTGGGCTAAAGCTGTGTAGTACTAGTGTGCTATATCCTTTTGTGTTCTGCATCTACAACATCATTGCCATCATGGATGGCCTGATCTACTTCCGGCAAGTGTCTCAACTGGCGGGCTTCCACGCCGGTCTCATCGCTCTAGGAACAATGGTTCTCCTGGGTGGTGTTTTGTGCCTGTCATGGCGACTTGAGGATATCGACGCTCACGCCGCCGTCACCACTGTGGGTTCCACCCAGACTGGACTTGGGCCGGGTATGGCAATCGTGGAGCACTCTCCGACATCACCTGGGTTGCTGGACGGCCAGGATGAGGAATCACAGATTGGGGAATGCGAACCACTTCTCAACCCGAAGACCCATACTCGACATCTTTCATATCAGCGGGGAAGAGCTCCAAGCTTGCCACTCGATTTACATTTTGATAGTGACTCTGCCGATCTAAACCCCGCATCTATTTGGGCTGAACTCGATGATTCGGACTATGAGTCCACTGATGGACACAGACGATCATCGACAGATGGCCTACGCAGTGTCAGTGGCAGCGCAACTATAAACGGCCCCTCGCGGGGTCTGGCACGACACTCCACGACCGGCGCCACCACATACGATCGCGAAAGGGGATCTCGTCGGGTCCAGGGATCACTGCGTGAGAATCCATGGCGTCGCACCTCAGCATCTCAGAGTGGGTTTTCCGCCGCCCATCGTAAACGTCGGGCGATCGGAGGTCTGTTTACATCGTCTTCTAACCAAGAAGTCGGTGGGTACGGAACCATCCAAGAGGATGGCGATGATAACCACTGGCAGGACGACGTCCCTGCCGTTCATTCGTCTGGCACCAGGACTGGTCTTCTTTTGGGCACAAGGAACGCCCTGGCAGGTGCCTGGATGTTTGGGAGACATTATCTCTCTCGATGGAGCAGCCCGCAGGCGGGCAGTCAAGTTGAGATTGACCCAGAAGATGGCTCTTCCTCGTCCCTACTCCCGCACTCTAACGTCCCGCCTTCCACGAGCGCGTTATACACAGGGAATCCCGGTTCCTGAGTCTGACGCCCCTCAGCCATCGTCATCCCCATGACTCTTTTACATTCTACTTTTTCCTATACTCTTTCCCCACCGACCTCCACATAACACCTACATTTGCTCCGACTTGTCAATTCCTTACCCGAAGGACACTACCACCCAAGATTTTTCTTTGCTTCTCGCCTTGTCAATGGCCATGTACAGTAGTCCCCTTCCTTGGACATACCACGCGCAACCCACTCGTGTTGCTTCCGTCGCTCCTAGCTCCCGGTTGAGAAACGACCAATCCTGATCTCTCCTTTGTGTCCTACGATCCACTGTCAAGATACTATGATATGATACCACTCGATCGATTATATAGCTCCACACGAATGAATACAAGACCTTGATATAATGTACTCGCGCTCTATATATAATCTCAACTAGCAACTACCTAGCATATACTCCATTATTGTAATAATACAAAAGCCCTATCTGCCAAAAGTCCATTTAGTGTGTGACATTGACCTCTAATATGCAGGTCAGCGAACTTTCTTACGCTCTCTCCATGCATGCCAAGGTATACATCTCTTCAGTTTGGAAGTATATCGGTCACATTTAGAATAAAGTACCAGTAATTATGCAGAATATAAAAATAAATTGAATATCACAGAACGCAAAAGGTTGGGAATATATATCTGACAAATCGGATAGTAGTAACCCTAACATTGAACATCTTGAATGTATAGAGAACGTGCTTCGAGACTATGTAGTTTAATAAATACATAGAAAGTGAGAGTATAGCTTCTTGTTAGTGGATTTGCTGTCCCCCTAAGCTATACATCGTAGTGGGACCCCACGCACTACCTATGTACATAGTGGAGATAGATTAAACCCCAAGTCTACTATACTCATAGGCCATCACCACTACAAGCAACAAGACAGCCCCAAGGAACAGAATCCAATTGGTCCATAACATACATAATGTAACCCAGCCAGAGCCATAGCGGTGCAAAGTGCGAACCAAATGGCATTGAGAATCCGTCATAGCCAAGACAGACCCCCACGGCATGGAATTAGCAGAAACAATTAACACACAGTTTGAGATTAGACAATGAGGAAAATAACATAATCAGTGGCCAAGGAAATAGTTAAAAGACTAAAAAAGCAAAAAAAAAAAAAGACTAGAGAGGAAAAGCCACTTCGCCGACGAGTTTCAATGCACCACGAACACCTCCATCCTCCGCCATTGTCTAGGTAGAGGGGGGAAAACAAAAGCCAAATTAGCGACGAAGCCCGGATTTGTCTGCTTGCGCTCTCTTTCTCTTTTCTTGAAGTTGGTTTCTTTTTTGTGACGGTCATTTTTCTGAGGTAAGTTTTTTTGGGGGGTTATTGGAAAGCCATAGTTCTCAGCAAATTGGGGTTCTCCTTTTTTTCCGAGATAGAGAGCAATATCAAAAGGAAAAAACCAGATCCAGTATCATCAAAGAGAGACTGGAAGGGAATTCCAGCGCGGTGCTTGACAATTTACAAATAGTCTCACGAGAGTGCCCTGGAGAATGGCGCATGCAGATACAGCGCGACCATTTCCGAGGGAAGAGTGGGATGATGGATCGGCAGAGGGAGACGGGTATCAAATGAACGCGAGATCGAGGCGCAGGGAGGAAAGAACAGAGAAGAAGACGCAGCATCGGGGACCTTGAGCAAGAAGGACCCCACAGATCAGATCATAATTTAAAGCAGTTAAGCAGTGGGTTGGTGCTGGGGTGGCATGCGACCGCCGACCGGCATGGGGTACTGACCACCAGCCTGCTGTTGCTGCTGCTGGAGGTTCTGGTAGTACGCCATCTGCTGCTGTTGCTCGTTGGTCATGTAACCAGGGTGAATACCGGGACGCATATTCCCCTGAGGCGCGTTGACGTTGTTGTGAGCCACATCTTCGGGGGCCTCGGGGGCGACATCGGGGGCATCGACACCATTCTCACTGGCGGCTGGGTCGGGAGCGTTCAGGCATGCCTGTCAGTGTGTTAGTGACTGGACGAAAGAGTATCATTGAAGCAGACCGTAGCCTACCTGAATCAGGTTCTTGCCCTCAGCCTTGGTGACGAGCGGCTGAAGTTTGGGAGTAGTGAAGGTGTAGACAAGGCCGGTTTCGGAGACGACCAGCAGGAGAACTTGAGTGCCAGTCAAGACAGAGAGTTCATAAGCCTATAGAGAACCCTTATGGTTAGCAAAAGTGTCAATCGATCCAATGATAGAGGGAGGATCCTCGATCGGGAAACTGATGCGGAGGGGGCCTCGGGACGCGACGCACCTTCTTCATGATACCGGCCTTCCGCTTGGAGAAAGTAATGTGCCGACGCGACTTATCCTGAATAAACTTGATCTCGATCTTGCGACGCTCACGGCCGGGCTTGTCATCATCATCATCTTCATCGTCGGCGCTCATGCGGTTGCGCTTGGTGCCACGGGCATCGGCGCCGTTGCCGGGAAGGTCATCATGACCAGGGGAAAGCTTTTCGTCAAGAACCGCAGACATATTGACAATAAAGAAGAACAAAAGAGGTTTAATATGGGGGGGTGGTAGTTATGATTTGAGGGGGGGATACCGAAAGGGGAAGGCAAGAGATGACCCAATCGAGTAACGCGTTTATGGGATGTGAAAGAAAGGGAATGGGGGAATCGATGGGGGGGGGGAGAGCGAAGAAGGCAAAGTGCGAGTTGCGATGGGCAGGCGGTCTGTTACGTGAATCACGTGTAAGAGTGGTATTAATACAGTCTGTAAAGATAGATAAGTTAGGGTACCTCAAGTAATAGTAAAATTAATATTGGATGAAGGTACTTCTACTTTTACAGCAGTATTGTCTTGTAATTGAGTTGTATTTGCCTCCTTTGGACCAGACACGATTCTTGGCTTTAATCGCTCATTGGCTGGTTCCCCCTTCGGCCCCCCCGTTTGTCCTTTTTTGCCCTTTTCCCCTCTGGTCTGGACTCTTTTTCCTTTGTTGCCGATTTCAGTATTGCGAATTTCTCGGTCTTCCCAATTTTGGGGGTTTATTTGGTTATTTCTCTTCTTGATTTTAATTTGAAGTTAAAAATACGGAATAAAAAACCCCACCAAAAAACATATATAATGTACTTTTCTATACTTAGTACTCCATTCTATCTCACATGCCTCGACGGGGCAGAACTTCTCAAACGTCCGCCGCTATATGATTGGCTATTCCATCTTTAAATATGCCTATGAGCATCCCTTTTCTATCACCCTATATATCATAGAAACATCATATTTCGAGGTTACATCTACGTAGTCGAATATAAAAAATAAGAATAAAACCGAGCTCACATCACACAGGCGCGGGTCGCACCTGCCTTGTGGCATGGAATAATGGCCCTGTATACAACATACTCGCATGGCTGCATTCAGGAGTACCTCGTAAATAGCTCCAAAGGCCATCCCCCTTGTCTTCACCCTCTTATCTTTCTTATAGCCATTCCCATTCCTTTCTGATTGCAACCACAAGAACTAATCTCACATTCATCACTACACACCAAAGTACGAAGTACAAGGCTACAGTCTCGACACAATAATCCCCAGGTATCTCACATCCCCTTACTCCGTACATACACATGCATGCCTTGCATGGAACTCGTAGAGCATCTAGACATATCTTGGTGTCTCACAGACTTACTCCATATATTTACCAGGGTTCACAGGAATCAGGGTGACTCGGTCAGTAGGTCTGTAGCAAGTCAGGGCTTGTTCCCTGCTTCTTCTATTATTACTCCTATTATCACTCCCACATTTACGAGGTGTGATTTTACCATTTCTTCTCATTAGTTCATCTGGGTTGATATTGCTCCAAGCATAAAGTCATAACATTCATTGTCCCTCACACCTAGGTGGCTACCACGCGGCCTTACTAAACAGTCACGGTGGTTCCTTGGGTTCCTTGGGTTCCTTGATTAAATCGGGAACTCGAGTGCAAAAATCGACCGCCGTGAACTGTTTGTGCAAGGAAAATAATGCATCCATCCCACCGAGTCCACCTGGGCACATAGCAACAATAAGCAACCAAAGCCGATCAACGGGCCGATCCGAGAAGCCCTAGACCCGATGCAGCCAGCACAGTTAAGCTCACCCAGGCAGTCGCTTCAGGATCCCTTCCTGCATATGGAATAGCCAAAGAATACCCTACAAAACACTGAAATGACGAAAACTGATCATATTCTTCACATAATGAACAAAAAAGTTCAACGCTAATCACCAACGGAGACCCCAAAATGGGTCTGCTGTCAAGTCTATTTTTACAGAAAGGATGCAAGGCATAGGGCACGGAAAGTGGCCTTTCTCCAAAGGACACTTAAGAGCGCGGAAGACATGGAGAAAAAAAGGAAAAAAGGAAAGATAAGAGCAAGGCCAAACCGATTAGGTGTGGCAAGTCTCGACCAAGGCCCAGCATGGGTCCAAGGATTGGGAAGAAGACGGTTAAAAAAAACAAGTGAACATTTCAAAAATTGGAATACACCGTCAGGATATAGAGGGAGCACGCAAAGCCACCAGGTTCCTGAACCGTACTGGACTCCGCCAATGCAACGCCGGATAAATGAAACAGAAACTGGAGGACGCGGAGGGCAAGTCACGATCACGAGTCTCATCCGGAAAAGAAAAGGGCTGTTGGGTTGGTCGACTTGTAATCATATTGGGCTGGTGTCGTGAAGTCGGGAAAAAAAAAGCAAAAGGAAGATGTGTAGTATTCTAGAAAATAAAAAAAGAGCCGAATCATGTGCAACGAAGTGAAGAGGTACGAACAACAGTCCCAAGGACCAGCCTCAAGTAGTAGCGGTGCAATTTTATTGCTGGTAAGTGCCGCGAAGATAATGGTCACTCACACCACCGCCACCGCCGCCCTTGGGACCGAGCCAGACAATTTCAATTACGCTGTGGCCCTCATCTTCTTCGCGAACATAGAACTGGTGCACGTTCTCACCAACCACGAATGCATCACGGAGCAACCACCGGTCCTTGGCAACGCCGTCTTCCTCTGCGGGACGCAGGGGACCCAGGCGGTCTTCATAGCCGCGGGGGTCTTCGGGCCAGGTCTTTTCCGTAGCATCGAAGTTGATAGCATCATCCGGCACATGCTCGCCGTATGTGTACTTCACCAGCGAGTAGCCGTTCGTCATGACCCAGAAATGACGGAGAGTCTCGCCAGTAGCGCTGTTCACAGTTTCCTCTTGATCAAAGACCCAGCGGCGGAGAACAGACTTGCGGCCTGCGGCGGCAGAAACGGTGGTCATCTTGACCACGTCCTTGCTGTACCAACTGTTCCAGTGATGCATTGATTCGATCTTGCGACCGGACTCGTAAACACCGTCCACTGGGTCTGCCATGTCCATCTGGTAGAGCGAAGGCCAGAGGGTCAGGGGGGTGTCACCGAAGCGTTGGATACACTGGCCAAGCTTCTGGTCACCGGGCTGCTCGCCCCAAGACTGGCACTCGTCGTAGTGCTTCATCAGGACATCCAAAAGAGGCTTTGAGACAAACACACCGGCACCACCGAAAGCAATGTGGCCGAAAGTATCCACCTGCCAGCTGGCCTCAGACAAAGATCCAATGTAGTGCTTCTTACTCTCATCAAAGAGCTTCAGTTCCTCGGCGATAGTGGGGAGCGACAAGAAGAAGGTATCGTCGTCACTGAATCCAACCCATTTGGTGTGCGGGCGGTACTTGCGAATGTGCTCGGTGAACGCCTCGACCATACCGAAGTAACGGGCAGTGAAGTCGAGAGGAGAGGCCTTGAGAGTCAAGTCCAGACCGCGGTTGCGGAAGTAGGTCTCTTGCTTCTCCAGGTCGTCGTCAGACTCAGGAACCAGGACAATCAAACCGGCCTTGGTGTTTCCGTAGGAGTAAAGCAGGGAGGGGAGCAGGCGGTCCAGACGGTCGACGGTAGTGGCTAGACCAAACAGAAGCTTGGAGGTCTCCTCGACATCGTCATCGGCGGCCACATCGACGTCGATGATCTCAGGGCAGACAAAGTTTTCCGGCTTGTTCTCAGGAGACACGACCATACCGCGCTCCATGACAACCATGGGCGGGAGCACAGGCTTTTCGATTTCCTCCAAAGTGTGGAATTCGGTGCGAGGGTTCACATGACGAGGACGGAAATAGGCGCGAGTGTAGTTCTTGCGTGGGAGCCATTCAGGGAAGGGTAGGGGGGCGGCCAATTTCGGGTCAGCCTCACAGGTATTGCTAGTCGGCTGCTGCGAATCAGATTGTGCCGGCGTTTGTACTTGAGGCTGTTTGTTTCCACCAAAGGAGGCCCGATCAATTGGGTGCTTGAACCGAAGGAAAGCTGAGCGGTCGTAGCGTTCCATGCAAAAGAAGAATATTCCGATGGTCACTAGAGCGACCAGCGGGAATACCGTCTTGATCCGAAATAGAGGCATTTTGGCTTTCCTGGTGTTAAATGTCGACTTTTCAAACATGTAAATAGAAGAAAGCGAGGCGAAATCGGGGTAGATGAACACCCTGGAATTAAAAGTTATGGGTTCAGCGTGTGAGGTGTCGTTTTCCGGAAATAGCGTGCAGCAAAAGCCGGTAGCAAGATCCCAATTCCGATTTGAAGGAAGAGTCAAATAAACGAGTGTTCCAAGAGTGGATTAAAGAGTGGCAGGCAAATAAAGTGCCGAGATATTTCAACGAGAGGCTGGTAGCGTCGGGACCTGCGACACGGTCCAAAGGGGGGCAGCGTTTGTCAAGGGGGGAAGTATGAGGGTTGGAAGAGAATATAGAGGCAAGACTAACGCGGCTGGACGATGTGCCCAGTCCGAGTGAAAAGTCGATGAGAGCTTGGAGGATTGTGTCGTGAAGGTGTTGTAGGAGGAAAGAAAAAGGGAGGCAGCCGAAGCAATTAACAGGACAGGGTTGGCCATGTATAGGTATTACCGTAATATATTATTAGGCCTTTTTTTTTTTTACTTCTTTTTTTTCTATCCGTTTTCTACATCGATGTACATGCGTACATATCTGACGTTCGCAACCACCGTTTTTCATTTGATATGCTGTCTTCAATCATATCAGAACATATTGTGGCTGGATATTGTATCTTGGCTATGTATTCATCCCCCGGTTGCGGTGTTGATGCCAACTTGGGATGCAGGAACGGAGGTCTTCGATAGGACCATTTCAAATGATATGTGGCTTATACTTTGTTTCCTTTTGCTTCGTCTTACCTGTTGACTTTTAAGTGTCGATCATGACGAAAAAAGGAATGTTGTTGGTTGGGGGTGATCATCCCCTCCCAGGTTTAGTGGAATAAATATATGTACTCCGCCATGAAACTGATGATCGGCATGGGAGTTTTTTTTTTCCTCCCTTTTCCCTGTCTCGAGCACAACAATAATGTTTTTGTCTAACCCGGGCACAGGTGTGGTTGTTCAAGTCGGAAATGGTCATCTGGCGCTTTGGTACTCTAAAATAAGCATGTTTCAAGTATCTTCAGGGTCGAGAAGACCGTTTGCAGCGACACATAATTTGGATGCAGGCTCGCGTGAAGATGTCGATCAGCTGTTTGGGGCATCTGCATACATGAATTGTATGATAGGCCAGAAAATCAGTCTACTAATAACTCCGATTGCCCTCTCCCTAGCGTCTCTATCTGTATGTTGTACGGAATAACTAATGAGTACTCCATACTTGTATCTGCATATAGATCTTAGTTACTATGTATAGATACGCTATGTATCCGAATTCGTCGGCGTATTGCACCTGCACCTGTCTCAGCCTCAATCATTTAGCAGTCTCGGACAATATAAGCGACTAAAAACATCCGTTCCCATCCCGAGATCCCATCATGATGATGTGAATATAATAACGTACAAACAACTGGAGATCACGTCACTGTTATCAAGTTGGCGCTTGGGCCATTCAAGTAAAATGTGGGACCTTGGAAAGGGTTTGGATAAAAAGCTGTACGGAGCACGATGAACCACCTTGAGACCCTGGATAGAGTACGGAGTACTGAGTGGCCAGTATCAAATAACGGAAAGGACAGATGTACAACAATTGTACTCCGTACGGAGTACTCCGTACTCTTAGAGGCAAAAAGAGCGGAAATGATCAAAGACGATCGCCCTGGCACCCAGCCGCGTCAACCAGTCAAAATTAGCCGGAGGGGCAAATGAGGCCAACGCCCTCCCCACAGACACGCGTCCTTATTGACGACGTCCTACCATATGCAATGCTGGTATTCATACTCCGTACTCCGTATTCCATATGTAATATATAAGATGTAATATTAGTGGATATTCAACTAATCTACAACATATCATGAGACATTCCTATGACTCGAGGATCGTAATTTGCACAAATATCTTTACATCAGACAAGAAGTTCCCGTGGAGGAAAAAAAAGGAGAGACCCTGAAATGAAGCTTATCGGGTCACGTATTTTGAGTGGCGATAGCATTTCCTCGCCCATGGATTTCCTCACAGCCAGGTGGGCCGGGATCGACAACATTTAAAATGGTAATTTAAAATGGTCTCGGTAGTTTCTGTTTTGATCTTGTTTCATCATTTCTATGTATATATATATATATATTTAGATGATCCATATATGCATGGATTTGACTGAAGTTTCCCGGAGACTAAATACTGTTTCAGTTACAACATGCGAAGTACATCAATCAATGTATACACGGAGTACGGAGTACGTGTACTTTGTACATCGATGGACAATAGTGAAGGTACCTGAACTGTGGAGAATCATCCACTTCTGTCCAGGCCCATAGCCATGGCATTTACTTTGTACTACGGTACATAGTTATACGGAGTAGTTACGTACTAATAAGGGCACGCGTCTTGTCAGGGTTGCTTATACAAGCCTCCAAGGGGAAACTTAGGTACTCCTATCATCCCTCGTGTCCAGTGTATCAGATTAAAAAAGCCATGTCAGCACTTACGAATCCACCGGGGCATCCATCCATGGATAATATATAGTTACAATGTGATTGCACGAAACAACCGCTTACATAATTCAAAATATGCCGGTCATTTCGATGGCATTTTAAGCTTGAATGATCGTCTTGGCGTTGTTGTCACAGCGTTAAAAGGGGGGGATTCCATGCCCAAGGGTCTTTCTATACTCTGTGCTATAAAAAGAGGATTAGTGCATTTCTTTTTTTGTGGTGAGTTTTTCCATATTGGGTTTGGCAATTACGCCGCTAATATTTCCCTCCTTCACCTATATGTATGTTGTATACAAAGTAGAAGGGGCCTTCTACCATCCATCTAGATATTCGAGATCCCTGGGTCACGCCGTAGTAAGTTCTGAGTGTAATGCTCATGATCACAATATATATATCTTACCCCTACTGGAACCTACTAAATCCGTCAAGTGCCTGGGAATTTTGCCACCAGAATATCATAGTTCTTCCAATGTTCTATAATTGTAAATTAGAATGTTCGTGTCTAATAAGTTGTTTCTAAGCTTAGAAAGGCCCACATTTAAGGCCTTCTAGAAGGTACCTAGGTATAAATTGGCCCATACTTCAAGACTGCTCTTCGTCTTCTGAGGATTCGGTTTCATCCGATTCTTCAGATAACTCGCAAGATAACGCAGTCATGGTCTTTTCCTCGCCTAGTTCCCGCGCTAGATCCATAGCACCTTGACCATCGTTGTTCACCAAGCTGGAATCCATGCCGGCTTTACGTAACTCCTTGATCGTTTCGTCACCCATCTCTCCACGCTCACTCAGTACTGCTAAGTGCAATGCTGTATTGCCATCGTTATTCTTTGCAATAAAATCAGTCAGGCCACCCGCCGCCACAATATGGACTCCACATGAAAAGCTGGCTCGTGCAGCCATATGCAGAGGCGTTTCACCGTTGCTGTCTTTCAAATTAGTACCAGAGCCGGCTTCAAGCAGGATCTCAAACGCATCTTCGGCAACGCCACAAAAAGGAGCACAAGCCATGTGTAATGGAGTTTGACCAAATGAATCTTTAGACATGGGGTCAGCTCCTCGATTGAGGAGGAGTCTGATTGTTCACTCACAGTTCTGGAATGCTGCTTGATGCAGCACAGTGCGACCAAGAGAGTCTCTAGAATCCACCTTCGATCCTCCTTTTAGGAACCATTCCACCACATTTTCGTAATCGTGAGACTCACCGCCGTCCCAGTCCCCAGGATACCGGCCGTATGGCCATCCGCTTTGATGACGAAATGTGTAGTCGTCCGCCCAGTCAACAATGTGCGACAGTAAAGGTGCCGCTTCCTGTAGTATGACCATACTCCAGGGCTTGCAAGACTGGATCAACACCCCTCCAGTCTATAGAGCCAATACTGGCGCCTTTATTGTGCAAAAGCTCTATCATTTCGTGACCACCGGAACTCAAAGCCCAGTCAAGGGGAGTCCGGTCATGGCAATCCCAAGATCCTAGACAGGCACCTTCCTTGATAAGAAGCTCAGCAATTGGGCAGTTCTTGTCCCTGACTGCCAGATGGAGTGGCATCTCACCATTCGGGTCCATAGAATTCGGATTCGCTCCATGATCCAGTAAAAGCTTGACGGCGTTCTCGCAGCCTAGGAATGCAGCAATACATAGTGGCGTGCAACAGTTGAGGGAGCTTTCGTGACCCACCTGAGGAAAATGCGAGCTGATGTCTGCCAGCTTCTCATGTACCATCTCACGGAACTCTTCAAGCGGCATGGGCTCTTGTGCATTGCCATTTGCATCCAGGCCATGGGGGTTCACACCATATCCCAGTAAACCACCAATAATGACCCCGCAGTTTAGGAATGCCGCAATCCATAATGGCATGAAACCATGCCGGTTCTTCAGGTAAGGGTCTGCACCGTGCTTCAGTAAAGTATCAATCACCGTCCATTTATCTTCCGGGGAGACGGTGCTTCTGTCCCTGTAAAATATGGCTGCACAATGAATGGGCGCATCACCGTCAGCGTCAACGAAATTAGGATTAAATCCACACTCGAGTAACGCCTGCACAGCTCTCTCTTTCCCTTTCATGGCTGCTATGTGCAATGCGGAAGTCTTCCGTTGATTAAAGTGATAAATATTGACACCGCAAGCAAATAGAAACTTGATCATTTCTCCGACGTTAGTTTGAGCTGCAATGTGTAGTGGTCTCCTGTCGTCTTCATAGACATATTCCAGATCCACTTCCTTGTCAAGAAGGACCCTTACCACGTCAACTCGACCACATCTAATCGCTTCCGCCAGCGCAGCTTGGCAGTAAAGTTTCATATTATCGTACACCTTGGCCCTGTACTTAATCAAGAGTGTAACGATCTCAGGGGATCCACGGCGTGCTGCAATATCCAGGGGGGTCTGTATAGTATTCGCAGGGTCCAAGCCAGTGATAACGCCCACATCGAGAAAGTTCTGCACAGTTTTCCATCGCTCGTTTTCCACAGCCCAGAGGAACCCAGGTTTGTCGGCCTTTATACTCGCATATACATAGAGTTGCCGGCTGAACACGGCATAGCAACGATGATTTGTTTGGGCAAAAGCATTGATGTCATTCAATGACCTCAAATGGTCTGCTATGGCTAGTAGGATTTCGTTTGGCAAGCTAAGGAGAGCCATGATATTACGAAAGCCACGGCTGCAAGCTGTCAACTTGAAACCGACGTGACAGGAGAAAGTTAGCAGAGACTGAAATTGGGGGGGGGGGGCTAAAAGCTGCCAAGGCTGGCCCCCTTTGTTCAAGGAGTGACTCGTCGATGGTAGTTGTAATTCGAGGGAATTTATTTTTAATCATTGAGGTACTTGATAGGAATGAGAGCACAAATTCAACGAATACTACATAATAAATATCGAGGGAGAAGAACGGCGGTCAAAGACATCATCACTTCGCAAGTTTTTCATGACTCTTCATCATGATAGTCGACCCTTTGCTTTAATGGGATTCCTGGTTGTTCAATAGGCGCTTTGATCTTCAGAGTGCCAGAGCTTCTCATTTTGGGTAATAAGTCCTGGTTCGAGCCCATCCCTCAACTCTCAGTATTCTTTGTAGAGGTCACGCATAGTTGAGAGTGAAGTAAGCATAGGCAGAAGGTCATTCTCTGCTTCTCCAATCTTCTTCTTTCTGGTTTGCATAGTAAAAATGCGTATTTTTGTAGGTTTTCCATAGTGTTTTCTTTATCGATTCGTCGTACTTCATCTCTTAACTTGTCAATTTCGTCGATTCCAACTGATTCTTAGTGGGTGGCCTGCACTTCTCGATATCATCTTTTGGCGCATTCGTTCGAAAAGTTCTTTTTCAAGTGGCTTCGTCAAGGCATCTGCGACATTCTCCGCGCTTGAAATGACTTCCAGTCGAACGATTCCCTACCGCACTGTGTAGCGTACGAAGTGATACCTGGCATCTAGCCATTTCGTACATTTGTAATAGTTGTCAGTCATCATAATAGCATGCGCATTGTCACTATCTGTGAACAAAGTGACTGGCAATTGTTGCTTGATCCCCATCTGTTGGAGGATCTTCAGGAGGAATATGATTTCGCGTACCACTGAATAAAAAGTAACCGTTGTGGGTGATACGTATCTTCATTGTCGTTCACGGCATCTCGGCGTATATCTTTGTTTGATTTGCAATTAGCAATTGTGTGGTTCAGTGTTGGATGTATTTGGTCATGTTGTCTTGAGACTCAAAAGTCCCAATGACATCCATCATCCATCAGCATCACAACCGTACTTACCAGCTACTGTTCCCGCAGTGCTTCAATGCACATCATCCATGTATGCCGAATTGCACCATCATCTGGATGTGTCCAAGTGTCCCTTTGCATTCTCCGGTGACACTATACATAGAATCGACTTTACCCCCTCCCCCCTTCCACCTTCCAACCATGTAGAGACACCGGAAAGATGCGTGCGGGTTCTCTATCAGATATCTCGTCGTCTTTGGTAAGACACCAGGCAGAATTGTCGTATACAACCCCCATGTCGCGCCTATCGGTTCTCCCCCGATTGAGACTTCGTTAGCAGGTGACCCTACAATCCATGGTGATATTTGCCGGGCGCCTTGATTTCGGAAGCCTTGTGTCAAAGGCCTGGGGGAATTGAGCACTCCGAAAGGGGCCTGTCATAGTATTTCAACTTCCTTAACAATCTGGCTGTACAGGCCCCATGCGCTTCTCTTCAACCGTTCGGTCTCGTACTGGGGTTGTTGAAGGGGTTGAAGCAAGGCAATGAAACCTGCTTCAAATAATTTGAGGTATCCCCGCTCGACTGGGGTTTGGAATCCGTGGTTTTATACAGAAAGGGAGTGCTGCACATTGAGCGATCTCTGTAGAGAAAATGGGTGTGTGTATTCGCTATGGAGCGGGATGGAGAGAAAGTAAGGAGAGAAAAAGAAGGAAGGAGCGAACTATCTACTACAGGTGCCATCTCCATGGTGGGCCTGAGGCCATCAAATAAAGGCATCAAGAACCTAATGGACTTTTCCAAATCTTTGATTGATCATATTTGATGCCACAAAGAGCATCCATCTTCACACTCAACCCATCACCACCGGGGTTTCCTCGCCAGAAGTAAGCCAGCAAACCTTATGCGACACCTTTTCCTCGTCAAAGACCACTGCCAAATCCGCTTGGTGCTCAGTGAAATGTTCCCATGATTCAAAGGGATAGGAACCATCCTGGAGGTAACCCGGGTCTCTGATACCCTTGAATGTCAAAGATTCACCCGGCGAAGTTTTTTTTTCCCCCTCCTTAATTACTTGTTTATGCTGAAGGTACAGATATTAAAGCTACCAAATCTCTCTGACCTCCAAACATTCTGGTGATAATTACCTAAGCTCGACAGCCCCGGGTTATAAAATTGGAATCCGGGCAATGATAGCTTGTCTCTCATTGGTTACCTGCAGGATCTCTACCCACCCGATCCCCGGAAGGGCGGGTCCCCCGACATACCAAACGCCGTTCAAGAGTGAACTATGAATCATCACATATGAATCCCGAGGTCATCATATGCTGTGAATTATTTTTTAGCTTTGGACCAGGGGGATAGTACCATCGAAATTGACTCACAAGTTCTCAAAAAATCTGCTTTGATTCGTAGACATGTTCTTGAACTTCTATCTTCTGCTCCATCTAAACGATTTGAATGACGACAGCCTATATCAATGTTAATAGATTTTCTCTTTTTGCCGACCGCTCAAAAGAGTCAATATCTAGGAAACTGACTTAAACTCATCTGGGCACAATGTCGCCACGAGACAACCAGAATGAGGTCTTATCTGGCGGCAACGAGGCCAACATCAATAGGACCACAGAGTCACCGGAACGTGAGAATGTAGATTATCACACAAACCGGTCAAAGCATAACGATGGCTGGCGCCATCTAGTGCGAAATTTCACACCGGCGTAAGTGTCTCGCGTGTAGGTTGTCGACTTTGCTAACTCTTCGTGCTCAAGTTGGTTCTCGGTCAATATGGGCACCGGGATCACTTCTATTCTGCTCAACACTTTACCCTATAATGGCAAATGGTTATACTGGATATCAGTGGTGATATTCTGTTTGAATATAGTCCTTTTCGTTATTTTCTTCGCCATCACTATCTTGCGATATGTCCTCTACCCGAAGATATTCTATCTCATGGTGACCCATCCCACGCAGTCCCTTTTCCTTGGAACACTCCCTATGGGATTTGCCACGATAATCAATATGATTTGCTATGTCTGCGTGCCAGTCTGGGGAGACTGGGCTGTCTATTTTGCCTGGGCTCTGTGGATTGCAGATGTTGTTGTATCTATCATGACATGCTTCGGGATACCATTTATTGTGTATGGACATGCAAATCCTTTTCTTGAAGGTACTATCAAGACTGACTCGCGTTCTAGGATGACTCGAACGGCTGACAGCAAGCTACAGGCGATGGGTGCCGCTTGGCTGCTTCCAATTGTGTCTTGTGTTGTTGCGGCGGCATCGGGAGGTATTGTGGCTGATCTACTCCCAGATCCTCAGTATGCTCTAGGGACTATCATCGTGAGTTATGTTTTATGGGGTATTGGAGTACCCCTGGCAATGATGGTCATTGTCATTTATTTGATGCGCCTCATACTATACAAACTACCACAGAAGGCAGTGATTGTTAGCACATTCTTGCCTCTTGGTCCTCTTGGCCAAGGTGGATTTGGGTGAGTACCTTTGGAATGACCGGAATGTGCGTGTATTGCACTAATATGTTACTCTTTTCTGCATAGAATTCAAAAGTTGGGGGTGGCTGCACAAAAGGTTTTCCCACTTACAGGAACGTTGAGACCCGGATCAGGCGATACTTTATACGACATTGGCTTCTTAATGGGTCTTCTCCTGTGGTCATTTGGTTGTATATGGCTGTTCTTTGCGGTGGCAGCCATTATTCGGTCGAAGAAATTTCCATTCAACCTCGGATGGTGGGCATTCACCTTCCCGCTCGGCGTCTTTACAACCTGCACCAACCAACTGGGCCAAGAAATGCCGTCCAGGTTCTTCAGAGTTCTAGGCACAGTAAGCTATTTCCATGCAAATGTTTCATTGTCAAATGGCTAACTCACCCTAGATACTATCCGTCTGTGTTCTATTGCTATGGATTGTGGTATCACTCTTCACACTGAAGGGTATTTTCAATCGCAGTCTATTTGTGGCACCCTGTTTGGGTGACCTCCAGGAGTATGAGCCAAAGAGGTTCCAGAAAGCGAAGCACAAGTCAAAGACATAGCCCAAAGACCGCCAACTCTTGTTAATCTAGAATAAGAATCAGCTTCTGCTTATGTTGGACATAGTTATGAATGGCAAGAAGACTTTAAAGCTTAGTAGAGTAGTAAGGGTTCGACACCAAACTAGACAAAGAGAGCCCACACAAACCCACAAATGGTGCTAGGTAAGGTTCCCTTGACTGTCAGCATTAAATTGGAAACCTTCCAAGGGGTTTAGCCCTGCAGAGCACAAGGCTGATTCTTTATGTTCTAGGCCATATTTGCACACCATTTAGCTTTGAAATACTTCCAACTAAAATATTACTATAACACCATATAAAAAGTGTTGCGAGAAGCTCACTAGTAATTGAAATAGGATCTTGGGTCAAAGGATAATGTATTAATGAACATATCAATTCCGCATCTCTGTCTCGATCAGGTCCATCAACTCCTGGTGGATCACCGGCCATGCACTTAGCCTTGAACAAAAGATGCCAATCGCCCGCAGCATCTTTCCCAATAATTCTAACAATATTACGAGTCGGATAACCACGACAATACTCAATATCGTTGATGTACGATGGTCTACCGAGGGCATGGGGCCTTCCACTTAAGGGCACACCTGGAGTAATAACAGCCTCCGACCAGTCCGTTTCAAGGTACCTAGCCTTGTGCTGATTGGTAGCAGCCATGAAGAGCATTTTGGAATCTCCGACCATAGGCGCTGCTCTCATGAAATTCCCTCTCTGAATGGCAGTCATGGCCTCAACTTGCTGCTTGGTCCTGTGCTCCACTAGGGCCTTTCGGTTCGTAGACGCCACATAATTCAAGCTGATATCTTGGAGAATATTCCTTGCAACAAGTAGCGTGTAGGAATAAAAGAACGAAATGCCGATAAGGCCTGCGGCACCATTGGGGAACCACTCAGCGAAAAGATTCCACACATTGAAGACATTCATCACCATGATGGTGCGGTCTGGGGCAGGTTTCAAAGCTTTGGTCATTGTCCTTACCCACCAGGCAACCACAACATCACCCTCGCTCAAAAACGGCATTTTTGCTCCCTTCGGAGCAGTGACAGCCAGTTCCTGTAGTACGGTTTTTCTCATTCGATCCACACATCGCCCCGGAAGGCGGATATCCAAAACCCCGAATGCTAGCCCCGCGAATTCTCTTTGCGACATCAATTCCCAGAGTGGCAGACCGTAAGGTACATTCTTGTTCGTGCAATCTAGCCATAGCTCATCCAGATAGTCGTTACTGGCGGACTTTCCATTCGGCAGCGAGTACACAGGTTGATGGTGGCAGATGATCAATAGAGGAGCAATAGTGCCGCGAGCCCAAGACGCGAACTTGTAGATGTTGATTGGGCAGATAGATGACAGAAGCATGAGCTCCACAGGAAGTTCTGGTACTGCACGCCAAGGGAACAGACCGAAGGTAGCCAAGAAGATACGAGTGAAAACACGCACGCGCGCAATTCCGCCTGACTTCAACATAAATGCTCGGGCCCTCTGCATGACTGGGATATGTGGGCTTGTCCCCAAGATCTTCAGTGCGAGGTAGGCCTCAGTCGAGGTTGATACATCGCCCGGGTACTCGGGTGCCAGACCCCAGGAGCCATCACTATTCTGTTGAGAGAGTAGATAACGGCAGTAAGCTGCAGCTTCGGCTTTGAGATCTAGTCCTAAGGCCTGTCGAAGGAAGATATATTCGGCAGTGACTGACATTGCTATTCATCTCGCCGTACCAATGGCCATCGGGGTGTACCAACCCGAGAGTATAGTCGTTTGAAAGCTTTAAAGCATGCTCTACTCGAGAAACAAGGGAGGAACTGCCAGGATCTTTTCGTGAGGTCATGTTCGTAATGTGTTTCCGTCAATTGCAGAGAATAAAATGATGGATAATCTGTAGGATGATATTGCACTTTGTCCTCGGAATATGTAAATTTATACATGTTGCCAATCCACTTGCAAGCATTTGAACCGCAATGAACAGAAAAATCGAAAATTTTGCTTTTCTCGTAGCTGCATTAGTTCAAAGAAGCAAAAACTTGGCGCTGATGTGGCAGCAATATACCTGCAGCGTGATCTGCCTTCAAAGAGACCTTAACAAGACGGGGCTGTACAATAGTATGGTACATTATCCCCGCAGTTGTATCTGATCGGTTAAATCTTTTATTTCTTTTGCGAAGAATCTGTAAGCGGCAAACAACCAGCCCTGGAGGTAATCCGCACCATGTGTCGTCTATCTATGACTAGTGCTTTATCTGAGGACCAACGCATTACCCCAACCATAACGATTCAGCCGTCACCAGAAGCCAGAGGACAAGAGAGACTCTTAGGGGGTATTTTACTAGCTTTCATTGGCATTCAAACTGTTCTCCTGGTACGAGGACTATACTAGATCCGAAGACTCCAAGTACTTGAACGACTGTCTGGATGCGAGAAGCTCCCCGACGAAAGCGATAATTTTCGATATGACTTCTTCGGGTTCTTGAAAGCAATAAAATTGGCTACCCATTTTCGGCAACGAACATCACTCTATACAAATTCTCTGTTTCGGAGATACGGCGAGACGTATGCTTCCAATGTTCTCTGCCACCGATTGATTTTCACCTGCAGTGCAGAAAATATCAAGCACATGCTGTCCACTGCGTTTGCCGATTTCGATAGTTCTCCCCTGCGAAAACCCCGGTTTGAGCCAATCACTCCACATGGCATTTTTACTCTCGACGGCGCAGACTGGAAGACAAGTCGGGAGCAATTGCGGAATCGGCTGTCTAACCTCCGCAAGGCCATTGACCTGGGTGTATGTGAACAGCACATCCAGGCCTTTCTTCAACATGTTCCACCAAATGGCCAGGTCTTTGACGTTCAACGTTGTACTTCTGCTCTCTCTTTGGATATGCAGACACGATTCTCTCTCGGGGAGTTTGTTGATGCCCTCAGCTTCACTCAATCACAAGAAAATAAGCAGTTTGTAGACGATTTTGAAGTTGCCAAAGAAAGAATTGTGCGAGATGGGTTCCGTGGTCCACGTCGTCATTTGGTGCCCAATCGAGCCTTTCATCAGTCGTGTTCAAGAGCACGGAGTTATGTAATGGCATGTGCCAGGCGGGAAGTTGAAGGACGAAGCAGCAGGATCGAAAAGACCAAAGATGCACGTGTTGGCGCTGATTTCAACAACAACTTCGAAGAACTTTCGCAATTCGCCGACCAGGCAATGAGTATTTTACTTGCAAATGATAGCATGAGCACCACTCTCTCGGGTCTTTTTTATTGCTTATCTCAGGACGAACGTATCGTCCAAAAGCTTCGAGCAAGCATCATTGATACCATTGGACTTACGCCACCGACGTGGGATCAACTTGGAGTGTTACACTACGTCCGTTGGGTACTCCATGAAGGTGAGGAATACCTGATCAACCGTTTAGCATCGATCATGCACTGACCCATAGATTGCAAAGTAATGAGAGTTTTCCCTGCTGCTGTTTTCAACGCAAGAGTAGCAAACAAGCATTCCACAATGCCAAATGGTGGAGGAGCTGATGGCCAGTCACCCACTTTAGTTCGAAAAGGGCGATATTGGGGTTTTTTCAACCTGGGCTCGACATCGCCTAGGGGAAGACTTTGGAGAAAACCCAGAGAACTTTTATCCAGAGCGATGGGAACACCTAAAAGGTGAGATTCCCGGTTTTATCCCGTTTAACAAGGGTCCTAGAATTTGCCCTGGTCGTAACCTTTCTCCCCTTGCTACTACGGTCAACACATCAACTAATAACCATGCAGAACAGTATGCTATCATTGTGCTTACGTACATTGTAGCTCGTATTTTCCAGACATTTTCGACTGTATCCAACTACAATACTAAGGAGTGGAAAGAAAGAATTAGCATGACATTCGAGAACGAAAATGGGTCCTGGTTGGGCTAAGCTGAACTTTCCCCAGACGTGGATTCAACATCTTGTGTATCAACATTTTGTGTATTCGACATCTTGTGTGAGAAATATCAACAAGGAACCAATCAGAGTACATTTGCAAATGTCATTTTTCTCAATTTGATAACAACTGATAATGGAGAAGAGTGGAAAACATTCTGGTCAACCGGTAGACTCAAACCTTCTATAACCAAGTCAGCCAGCGTCAAAGAAAGCCAATCATATCAACGTTCGAACTAACCTTTTCATGAGGTTTCCTAAGTTCAACGAATACATTCTCATATTTCCTCATCTCGTACGGCGCTGTCCTTAGAAGTGCCTCCTTCCGCTTTCTAGTCCAGCCCTTGACGCTCCTTAGGTGTTGCAAACTACGGATAACGCCAGCCATCGGATCCAGAAGTTGACTGAAATCCCTATTGGCAGGACTAAAAAAAAGCGGGTCATGAATGGTATCCCCTTCCAGTCTGTATTCTTCCTCCAGCGCGAGGTGCTCCTTCTCAGGTGCTGTTTTGGATGGGTCGTATGGAGATTTGTGCCGCCCGACCTCGTCATCTGTACCTGATTGGCAGGTTTCTGCTCGTTCGGGGTTGAGGATACACCTTTCGAGGTTGAGCTCCTCTGCCTGAGGTCTTTTCTGTGTTTGGAGATAACACGTGCTGCGAAGGGGATGTGTGTGCATGGGGTAGGTGGTGGTGGCTGCTTGAAATGCCCGATTCAGGGGCTTGACGGTCTTCATGGTTTTTGATTGCGGTTGGTACCAACTCGATGAATCTGTGATGTGTGGAGAGCGGAGTGATTGTTGTTTGAAGCTGTAGGAGTTGAGTTTACCCCGGATTTATACCCCAGTTGGGAATGACATCATCATTTTTGGAGGCGTCGCCTTCTGGACTCACACGGTTGTTACTTCCATGGTTCCGAGCTGATTCAGAACGGTAGCTCAATCTGGAAATTGATGTCATGTGGAGGGTGCGTTGCCCCCACCTGGGAGTATAAACCCCCCTGGTCCCCCTCCTCGTCCTTCAAACCTCAAATTCTTACTTTACAATAACCTCCCACAGGCTATTCGGTGGGTGGAGAAGAGTTCGATGCGTAAATTATATCAGATCAGTTCTCATATATTATCGAAAGTTGGAAACATTGAGCCGAAGACTTTTGTATATGCCCCGCCGTATGCATCCAAGGTCTCTTGCACAATGTATGTGCTTTTTTTTACCACCTTCATCTACACCTATAACGACATCTAAAAAAACATCAAATATCTAAAAGGACATGACAAAGCCGCACAAGCGGCCGACTATTCTTGTAAGTCATCATCCGAAAGAAAAGACACAATTCACTCACAAGGAGATATCTCGGATTAAGTATTTAAATGCTGTACAAGAACCTGGGGTTTCGATCACCCATTTCCTGGATATCCTGCTCCGACAGCGATGATATTTTCTCATCCTCCAGACCCTGGGCTCTGCGTTTGTTGATAAAACGATAGGAAATCCACATGAAACCATACACGAGACCCGCAAATGCCACCATACCTAAAGTGACAGCGTTACCACGGACGAAGCGCGGGCCTTCGGAATTGGGATACAAGAAAGGAGACATGACTCCGCTGATGTTTCCAAACGTAAGCTGCAGGCCGGTTGCGTAAGTTCGTTTTGCGTATCGTGGCAGGTTTGTAGGCAGCCAGGCAAGAGGTAAACCAACAGCAACGTAAAGCCCCAGGGCAACCATCAAGGCACCGAAGTAATGAACACCCGAGGACGAGTCCGAAATCAAGATGCCATAGCCAACGACTGAGATAGCGCAGAAGAGACATATGAAAAATGCACGGTGTTGGGTTCGATCACTCAACCAGGCAACACCCAAATAGGCAATGGCACCCAGTCCATAGCAAGGGATTGTCAATGCCTGGACCTCGGCGGTGGTCCAGTTGCCCATGCCTTTGATAATAGTAGGAAGGAAGGTACTATATCCATAGAGCATAGTATCAATGCCAAATTGGCCAAAGGAGAACGCCCAGATCTTCCAGTCTAAGACACCCTCTTTCACATCCGCCCAGTGGAACTTCTGCGCAGACTCTGTCTGGCCGATATAACGACTCCGGCGGAGGGCAACAAGCGCCCGCTCCTCTTTGTTGAGATAGTAAGCTGTATCCGGGTCATCTGCCAAGGTGAACCAAGTTACCACGCCAAGTAGAACTGTCGGAATTCCCTCGATGATCATGATCCAGCGCCAGCCTCGTAGTCCACAGATGCCGTCCATAAACCCAATGCCATAAGCCAGCAACCCGCCAAAGGCTCCGGCAATAGCAGCACTGCTAAACAGGTAGCTTGTTCGCAAGGCAATCTCGCGTTTGCTATAGAAAAGAGTGAGGTAGGTTATAAAGCCCGGGAAAAGACCTGCTTCTACGACTCCAAGTAGAATTCGGCAGGCAATCAAGCCGCCATAATTCTGAGTGATTCCTGTAAGGGTCGCAATGATACCCCACATCACTGAGATGGCGGCGATATACCGAGATGGCCTTAGTTTCTTGAGTACAAGATTTGAAGGGACCTCGAAGAACTGAACATTAGGGTTAGCGTCCGTGCGGTGACTAAATTGCGTGATATACATACACAGTAGGTCACAAAAAGGATAGACACGGAGACTTGATACTGGTTGCCAACGAGTCCCAAGTCCTCTTCCAGGCCGTATAATCGTGCATTTCCAATATTGACTGCATATTCAAGTCAGTCAATGTTTTTGATTGCGCCTTGGCACAGGCCAGTTGTAATCGCAAAGGGATGAGTCAGGCACCCCACCCCCACCCCACGTACCTCGATCTAGGAAACTGAAGAGATACAACAGCACCACAATAGGAAGAATATGTAGGTCGATCTTTCTAACCAGAGTCTTCTCGATCTGTTCCTCGTGAGGAGTTGGCCCTAAGCTGATTTCATCGGGCACATTTTGGTCATTAGGTGAACCGGGGTCAGGCTCGGCATGGCCCATGGTGAGAAGCCAAATATCAGATAGAAAGAATGATAGATGATGAATGGACTTGGCCCCTGGGCCTAGGTGTTTCCGGAGGTCACTTCAATTATGTTCCAAAGTTAAGGGAACAATCTCAGGCAAGAAGCGAAAAGGAAGAATTAAAGTTGCCAAGCGCCAAGAGGTTGGATAAGGACCTCGGGGCCCCTGGCAGCCGATAAGAGAAGTGCCTATGTAGTTATGTACCTCTGTACATACATAGGCACTGATGACCTAAATGTGTTTTGTTTCTTGTATTTCTTCGGATTCTATTTAAAAATTACATCATAATGTACTATAGTAGTCCTGGGTAGTCCTGAGTAGGTATATGAAATTCTCTTGCACAGAATATGCTTTTTTACCGCCTTCGTATACACCTAAAAAAGACATCTAAAAGAATATCTAAAGAGACCACTACAAAGACATGACAAGGCCGCATAAGCGGCCGACTATTCTTATATATATATCTATATATATATGTAGTTAGTTGACCAGAACCTCGAATTTGCAAAGGATGACATAAGATGTGTATGCCTCAGGCGAACATGCATAGGAGGCTGCCAATACAAAGTCAAGTCAAATATGCAAACCCCTAGTCTAGTCTAGAGACATCCGTAGGACATATAAAATAAGTTATGACAAGTGCCTTTTCCGGAAGGAATAAAAAGTCTACATTTACAGAGCAAAATAGGAAGGTCAGCAGATCACAATGGACCGGCCTAGCCAGCTTACCTAATTAGCAAATCCGACTCTCATTTTTGCCTATTTGTGCCTATTTGCTGCAGAGAAGAGGAACTATCACTTTCTTACTCCTTCTGCACCATATTCAATTAGGATTGATATCTGCCATGAATGGGACTTTTTCCCCCTGCAATTCTGTTCACCCCGCAATGCACTGCTGACGGACACACATTTCTCATGACTTCACTTCTCATTATGAGAAATCCTTCACGTCAACGCGTTTTATAGAGCTTCGCAAACGACTCCTGAATTAGCTATTTGAAAGTTTGCTTTCCTTTCTCTGCCATAGGGAGGACTGGAGCAACGACATCCTCTCTTTCTGTTCTCCTGGGACTCGCACAATCAAACCCCATCAAAATCAAAAAGTACCGCTTCAACCAATGGCGGACCTAGTCACTCCTTCCTTTGGGAAGGTAACCGCGTCCAAAACACTCGATGGCCATACTGGCTTCATTTGGGATGTGGCTCTTTCCGGCAATGGTCAAATCCTCGCCTCAGTCTCCAATGACATGATGATCCGTTTATGGAACGCCAACACCGGTCTCCAGCGCGGCGCCGCAAAAGACAACGGCCATTCCAACTGGGTGCGCTGTGTGCGATTTTCCCCCATGGGCCGATTCTTGGCCACTGCTTCCGATGATATGACTATTCGCATCAGCGACGTGAACACCGGGTTCACCTACCGCATGCTGCAGGGCCACACCGGCAGAGTGAGAGCGGTGGAATTTTCCACCGATGGAAGAACCCTCGCTTCGGCCTCGGATGATTTCACCGTACGATTGTGGAATGTGAGCTCGGGTTCGCTGCTCAAAACCCTCAATGGGCACTCGGGTTGGGTGCGCGCTGTGGCCTTTTCGCCTGACGGAAAGATTCTCGCTTCAACCTCGGACGATAATACGATTCGTCTCTGGGACACAACCACCGGCAATGAAATTCATCGACTAATTGGCCATGAATCCTCAATCAGGGCTGTCTGTTTCTCTCCTAATGGGAAGCTGCTGGCGTCGGGGTCGCAGAACAAAGACCTGCGCATCTGGAATACTACTTCCGGCGCCTTGCTCAATGTCCTCCAGGGACACTCTGGACCTCTACGCGTGATCGCATTTTCTACTGATGGGAACCTTGTGGCATCAGCGGCCGACGACTTAACCATCCGCGTATGGGCTGCGCCATTAGGGTTTGCGTGCGTCCGTGTCTTAACGGGCTATTCGGGGTGGGTTCGGGCAATTACTTTGTCGCGCGATGAGAACATGGTGGTCTACACGTCTGATGACATGACTATCAAGATCTGGAGCTCGGCGTGATTCTCTCAGGGAAGATCGTTTTCGTTGACACGCGTGTTTGTTTGTTTTTTTTTTTTTTTTTTTTCTCTTTTCCTTTCTTGAGATACCCACCAATGTTCTTGATTCTTCGGCTCGCATGCAATTCCTTGCGATTAGCAATCAACTTATTTAATTGATCAAAAGCCGGAACTAAACTGGCCTCCTTTACCTGGTTTGAACAGCTGGGTCGAAGTCGCTAAAGCCGGCCAAAATCATCCCCTCCATTCAATACTTACGCCAACTTCTCAAGTTCAAAAACCCACTCATGCAAAAATGCCAGGCACTGAAAGGTGCTGGGTGTGCTGCAGATCCCGCTTCCCAATGTTTGCACTAGTATGACTCACTCGGAATCTTCTATCTACCTAGCCTATCACGCAATGGGACAGCCCTGTCGCAAACGCTTAATTGGTCTAGTATCAAATCAGGCAAGGATGGACATCCTATCTTTCATCCTGACTCGATTTGATGGAATATGCCCTTCGACATTGCTACCTTTCCAATATCTTTATTTGAACTGAGATCATGGGCCAACCAATTTCAAATGGCGATCCTCGCCAAGTCTATGACGACAAACCCGCAATCACAGAAAATGCTCTCCAAGAAACGGCCGAGATACGACAAAGCCACCAGTCCTTGACCATTGACTTTGAAGAAAACGACCCCGGAAACCCACTGAACTGGCCCGGATCAAAGAAATGGAGCATAACACTTGTTGTCTCTCTTTCCGTGTTTTTAATGCCACTGTCTTCGTCAATTGTTGCACCCGAGTTGAGCACCATTAAAGACGAACTGCACATGGGCAGCCCACTAGAAGCAGTCCTGGTCCTCTCAACCTTTGTCCTGACCTACTGTCTTGGTCCTTTGATACTAGGCCCATTGAGCGAGATATTTGGAAGAGCCGCAGTCTTGCACTCGGGGAATTCATTCTACCTGATCTTCAACCTAGTGTGTGGGTTCGCTCGAAATAAAGGCGAGTTACTCGCTTCTCGTCTACTCAGTGGCATTGGAGGCGCCGGTGGACTTGTTGTGAGTAGGCTCCTTCTTCTACGGCTAGGTCATGCTCTAATGCACCAAACATAGGTGGGCGCGGGTATCATTAGCGACTGCTTTCCCAAAGAAGAGCGCGGCTGGGTCATTGCCATCTACAATCTTGGACCTGTCTTTGGCCCTTCTCTAGGCGCTGTCGTTGGAGGGTTTATCACCCAATACACGACATGGCGCTGGGCATTCTGGGCGACGTCTATCTTCGACGGGGCCTTGATCGTGCTTGGTTTGCTTGTGATGGAGGAGACATATCCACCCGTCATCCTTGCGAGGAGAAAAGCGAAGATGTTGAAAACGGCTTCGACAAACTCTCCTCTATTGAACACACCTTATGAGAAACCAGACCAGACTGTCGGCCAGTTATACCGCAACTCTCTTCTCCGACCGCTGCAGCTCTTAAGAGTGCAGCCCATCGTTCAAATCCTAGCCATATTTTACGCCTATCTATATGGGCTGATGTATCTAGTACTCTCAACGTTCACAACTTTGTGGGAAGAGAAATACCACCAGCCCACCGGCCCAGCTAGTCTAAACTACCTCGCACTGGGAATCGGATATTTCCTCGGCTCGCAGGTATGTGGGTTCCTCGCGGATCCAATTTACCGAGCCCTGAAGAAGAAGCATGGCGAAAATGGCAAACCAGAATTCAGAGTAGTTCTCATGTTCCCAGCTTCGATACTTGCCCCGGTCGGTCTACTGTGGTACGGATGGGGAGCGCAGGCCGTCACGCATTGGATTGTGCCTGATCTTGGCATTGGGCTGTTCGCCGGCGCTGCGATGATTCTGTTTCAGTGTACTAGTGCATATCTGTATGAGGCTTTTACTTTGTATGCGGCTAGTGCGACGGGTGCTGTTTACATTCTTCGTGGATTGACGGGGTTTGGATTTCCTCTTTTCGGTCCAAGGATGTATCAGTCGTTGGGTTATGGGTGGGGGACTACGATGCTTGCTCTTGTTGCTGTTGTTATGGGCTGCCCGGTACCTATTGTTCTTTGGAGATATGGTGAGCGACTTAGAGCTCGGAGTAGTTATGCTACTGGATAAAGTATGGATGGCTTAAAAGCTATAATTCACTTCACTTCCTATGTATTACGCAAGGACACTCTATAAAACAGGATATTTGTGCAAAGTGGATGGCGCTATCGGGTCCCTGGATGTTCTTCCGGAGATAGTCGATGCGGTCAGGAACAAGATGACGGTACTTTTCGATTCCGGGATTCGGACAGGTTCGGATGTGATTTAAGGCACTGTGTTTGGGAGCCAAAGCAGTTCTCGTTGGTCGACCGGTGATTTACGGATTGAGCATCCAGGGCCGAGACGGGGCTAGACGGGTTCTCAAGGGTCTTTTGGCCGATTTGTGGCAAAACATGGGCCTATCGGGGATTCGGAGGGTGAAATATTGCGACAGAAATTAGATTCGTAAGGTGCAGTACGGAGGTGATGTGAAAGCGATGATGTAGAGTGTAGAGAGAGGAACAGAGGAACATACGTGTATAGAAAATGTTGGGAGTCGGATCACATGTGAAAGGCCGATCTTCAATTGGGGTATCAACTGGCTTACATCTACTCCGTACACAACCTTGGACTGTAAATGTAAAATCTTCATGGCTTGAATACATATATGTATTCACATTCTTGATATGTTTAAAAATGTTTAAAAAGTCCAATGACCCCGAAAAACCTGATATCGAGGTGAATCTCGACTGTGCACACCCTCACACTCCAGCCTCAGGATCGACTCTTCTCCCACGACCAATCGCGTCATTGATATCTTTGATTACCCAGTCAAGCTCGCTATCTTTGCGCCTAGGTACATTCTTTGGCGGGGCAGCCCTGGATGGTGCGCGAGCCACGACTTTGACCAGCTTAGAACTAAGCCGGGCTTTGGTCGAGGGGATCTTGACGAGGGCAGGACGAGATGTCGCGATTCGTAGTGGCGATGAACTTGGCAGGACAGAAGCGGAGTCTCTACTCGAGCGAAGTGTATGTTCCTGAACCCTGCAGGTCTGTCGACTTAGTCTCGATTAACACCCCCCTAGTTGGCGACGCTCCACACCACCGTGACCTCGGCATCTTTCTTCGCTGCAGCGACATTTCATTTCTCGTCGACCACATTGTCTTCGGTTGCAAATCTCTCACAGGCACTTTTGTCTACTTTGGATGCCATCCTTGGATCCACCGAGTCTTCGAGGGCCATTGCGGCTATTATCACGCTGATTCGACGCGAGTTTAGATCCGTTGAACCTGGCGCAAGTACCCAGAATATCGGTGTCGGAGACCTCCTCATTGGCTCTCTAGGCTTCGCATTATTGCAGCGTTGGGGTAAGAAGAATACCGAAAGACATCTACGGCAGACTGGCGCGGATGAGATTGTTTGGGATGTTGTCATCCTGGACAACGGCGCAAGAGCAGACGTGATTGGGTCACATCAACTGCAATTTCCCGGTCGCAATAATGAAGAGTTGGTGGAGCCTGGCAGTGCTTCCTTTGTGGTGCCTGGAAATGGCGAGGAAGCCTTTGATGTAGTCCAACGGTCGAGCATGTCTGATTCGTTTGGGCATCGTCTCTCTATTCCGCTGGATGGTCAGCAGGAAGTGTCCGATGAGGATATCCGCGCTTATATTATGAGCCAACTTCCTCAGGGTTGTCACGCGTCTATCAGATCGGAAGTCCTGACGGCGCGAACGATCACAGTCGATGTCTACGATGATGATATAGCAGAGATCGCCGCCCCGCCTGGAACAAAAATGATAGAGGAGAGATTCCACCATGATTATGATTGCGGAGCTACCAATACGCCCGATGGCCAGCAACGGTTTCCCAAGCATACGGTGGTGTTTAGGACAGCCTTCAACAAATCCCAGAGCACTCAGCTGCGACCGTATGACGGCTCTGGAAATCTTGCTCTGCCTGAGCCTGATCATCATGAACGGGCATTGTCGGGCAATCCATTGTTCAATAGTCCGATGAAGTCCCATCATGGTCAGTCGCATTCACATCCTGATGCCACACAGGGCATTGCTCCCAAGCGCCGTGGAACAACTCCTAACTTGCAGAATGAACCTCCTAAGTCTGCACCCGGCAAAGGCTCATTCGCGAAATTCGCACAAAAGGTTAAGCCAGCTGTTCTGGAAAGGAGTGAGGCCAAGCGGCCACCAGGAAAGAAGCAACCTATAGCCTCATCCGGACCCTCGGGGATAACAAGTCCTCGTCTACCTCCTAGGCCTACAAAAGGAACCGCGTCTGTGAAGGAAGCGACTGCACGAGAGATCTCCAGCAGACCTGCTCTCAAGAAGAGACAAACTGAACCTCTGAACTATCGACCAACAACCCCTGTTTCCAACCGGGGTTTGCGAAGGTCGCCCTTCCCAAATTCCCCCCAAAGACAGTCACCACAATCGCAAACGAAAAACGCCCCATCTCACGAAAGGCATGTTTCTAGGGGCTCACGAGGGGGCCATTATGCGGTGCGAGAGGAGAGCCAAGAGTCGCTCCTCACTCAAACCGACACATTCCTCTCACGCCGTGGTGCTGGTACACGTCCTGGATCGCCTGCTGCAGTCCAGACTCATGTTCGCAGCAGCAGTTCCATGTCTATAACGAGATCGGAAGCAGACGGGACTTTGTCTGCAAACGATAACCGCCCCGGCTCGTCAGCTATGCATCGCAGATCCCAATCATACACCCCCAGCCTGTATTCCCTAGCAACTGCAGGGTCTGAGACGTCGCTGCTGCTTGCGCATCGGCCTCGCAAAAGTGCGTATGAAGATATGGAGACCATCCAGGCGCTCAATCGCGATGGCTTTGTTCCCGGTATCTTTCCAGAGAGACACTTCGTGCAAAACATTCGCCGGTTCTGCCGGTTCTCCTCTGCTTCATATGGCTCGAATGCGCTCACGGTCATGGGTATTTCTAGTGGCCCGAAGAATATACCCAGTACAAAGTCAGACGGCCATGAGCACAGTGCGTTCTCAGATAACACAGGTCTGCCACCGTCCACGATCCTCCTATCTTCCTTCGTCGATCCAGCTGGTGGCTCGAACGCAGCTGGTGAGACAGAGACGGGCTTCCCACTAGTCCACTATCTTTCTATCGACCATGACTCCAAAGCCGTGGTTCTGACTCTGCGAGGAACTTGGGGCTTTGAAGACATCCTCACCGACATGACTTGTGATTACGACGACCTCGAATGGCAAGGCAAAAGCTGGAAGGTGCACAAAGGCATGCACGCCTCAGCCAAGCGGCTCCTAGAGGGCGGCGGCGGCCGAGTCATGATCACCCTACGCGCGGCACTAGAAGAATTCCAAGACTACGGCATAGTCCTATGCGGGCATTCGCTCGGTGGAGGTGTCGCAGCCCTTCTCGCCACAATGATCTCAGAACCCAACCCCTCCACAACAGGCACATCCTTCGTAACAGCCTCATACCAGCCCGCCACCCGTCCCCGCCTCTTGACCGCAGATAGAAACCCCAATATCAACGCCCCGGACCCCAGCCCACCAACCTACACCCTCCCAGCGAACCGCCCAATCCATGTCTATGCCTACGGCCCGCCAGCTGTGATGTCCCCCTTCCTCCGCCTCGCCACGCGAGGCCTAATAACAACAATCGTCAATGGCTCCGACATAGTCCCCAGCTTGTCGCTAGGCATCCTGCACGACATGCACACAGCGTCACTATCCTTCAAAGACGACACCACAGGCGCCAAAGCGCACATCCGCCAACGGGTCAGCGATTCCCTCCGTCAAAGCATCATCCATAAATTCTACGTGAACCAGCCTCCGCTGGTCGTGAATGCGGGCGACGGCGTAGGCGAAGACGCCTGGGCCTGGAAGACGTTGAAACTGCTGCGGGATGAGATGCGTGCGCCAAAACTCATGCCGCCCGGTGAGGTTTTTGTCGTCGAGACGATGCGGGTTCTGCAACGGGATGCGTTTACGGCACCGGAGCTCGGGGTCGATGGGTATCCGCGTCTTGGGAGACCTGCGACTCGCGTGCAGATACGGTTCATTCGGGATGTTGACGCTTGGTTTGGTGAGTTGCGCTTTGCTGGTGGCATGTTGAGTGATCATAATCCTGCGCGGTATGAGACTAGTCTTGCTGCATTGGTGAGGGGGGTTTTGGATGAGTAGACCTTGGAAGGGTTTAGGTATTTATGAGTTTATGCTTTATTTTCATTTAGGTTGGTGTTTTCTTGCGGGTTGTATGTTGGGCAGATACATTTTCTCCTCTTTCTTTAGTTATTCGGGATTACTTCCAAGGTTATGTTGGTAATGATTGTGATGATACATACATATATAGGGCACAGATAGACAAGAATGACTGTGAAAAAGTTAATATCCTGGGCCCCTTTCATAATTTGAGCAGTCCGAACGAGAAGCACTCGATGCCTCGGCGGGGGGCACCGATTTGTGGTTAATAAAGAAGAAAACTATGAGCACTACGAATACGGCTACACGATAACGGAACAGATAGAAATAGTCTTCATCATAGAATGTACATTGAGAATCGTTATTTTATATAATGTATAGAACCGACCCATCTAAACCAAATGGGAATCCGATGAAAAGAATCAAAACCAAGATCCAGGGTATCACGGCATCACACACAACGCCAAACAAAAGAAATCCCCATCTGACAAAAGAAAAAACACCCTTTAGAAAAACAATATGACAAGAATCAGAATAATACCGAGACAACAGATCCACAACGGATTATACAACAAGTGCAGTAGCAGCAGGAGCAGGGCCCGGGCGACCAGAGTGGCAGCCACGCTCATGGCGCTTCATGTTGCTGCGGACGGAGAAAGCCTTACCGCAGCCAGCATGTGTACAGCGGAAGGGCTTCTCGCCAGTGTGGGAGTGGGAGTGGATGCGCAGAGAAGAAGGGCGCGAGAAAGCCTTGTGGCAGGTACGGCAGATATAACGGTCGTGGTTCTGCTGGTACGGGGCTGAGGTGGAAGGCGGGAAGTAGTGGTGGTGTTGCCAGGCCGGGGTGACGGGAGAGATGAGAGCCGAAGACGAGTGGGAGTGGGAGTGCGAGTGCGAGTGCGGCTGCTGCGTCTGGACCTGGACAGTAGGCATCTGGGGAGCTGATGCTGGTGTCGAGGGCTGGAAAGAGGATGCGGTTGGTGGGCGTGGGTAGTACATTGGCTGTTGGGGAGCGTCGATGGGAGATGTGTAAGATGAAACGCTGGGCGCAGGCGAGGCGTATGGTGCTGTGTTGCGGGGGATGTGGATTGAGCCGTTGCTGGAGATAGAGGAACGGTGTAGGTGATGGTGGTGGTGCGCTTCCTTGTGAGAGAGCGACTCCACGGGAGATGCGCGGCGATGGGCGTGGCCGGAGCCGGGGCGCAAAGGTGGTGTTGGGGGCAGCTCGTAGGACTGGACCCGAACGTGGCGTTCACCGAGAGATGGTGAGAGACGTTGACGCTCTGGGAGGTATAGGGTTAGCGAGGATGTTTTGGCATTGTAGTATAGTTGGAAGTACTCACTAGCTGCGTGCTGAGCACCATCGGCACCCTCAAAGAGAGATGAGATTGAGGGCAATGAGACCTTAGGCTCTTCGGCTGGCGGCGACAGAGGCGAGCGCTTATAGTAGCTGGACTCGAGAGAAGTATATACCGGCTTGACAGCCGTGCTGTGAGAGAGGAGATTCGCGAGATCCATAATGAAGAAGATGTGTTGGAGAGGTTTGATCCAGGTGCGTTTCGAGTTCGGCTTTGTTCAGCGAGTGGGGGATGCCACGAGGTTTATACCTAGAAAGCAGGCGGGCGGCTTTGGATGATCGCCAGCGGAGGATGCCGACATAGGCAAAATTACGATTTTCGTTACAAACAATTCTTTTTTTAAAAAATTTAATTTCTTTCTTTTTTAATTCTTTTTAATTTCTTTTATTTAATTATTAATTATTTTTAATGAGACGCAGTTTGCTCCAAAGCTTAATTTAATTGATTTTTCCTAATTTAGGTTTAATAAAATTCAATTTAAAATTAATCTAAGCAAAATAAATAATAAATAATTCTTTTCGGAGATTAACGTGGGGGGGAATGACGATTCACCCACGCGAAGAGAGAAGCCCCAACCTTCCAGCCTTGTGGGATGTGCAGCACCCTAAACCCAAATTGGGAGGCAGTAAAGACCCCGTTGGACGATTGCACCTCGGCTACGGTTAGTGCAGATCCTGCTCGACCTGTCACATATCGTAAGCCACCCCATAAACGGCTGATCGATCAGGGATCTGTTGATCTACGAGAGTGATGAGAGATGAACGGCTCTATATGCAGTAGACATTGATATAATCATTCTAGTTATGTCTTGCTTTGAACGATGATAATGATACAATACTATAGGTGTCAAACCCGGGGGATGAGACCGTGGACGGTTCAGGAGATCATTTTGTCGCGTGGCTATGGAGTAAAACGGCGCAAGCGAAAAGGGAAGGTCACAAAGGGATGACGCTAGTCCGCTTTGGGTTCCAACTCCGGAACTTTGGAGTCATATTTACACCTGCGCTGCTTATACGTTGGTCAGGGTACTCCATTCATGCGTTCCAAGGTTTCATGGGTTTATTATGTACTGTGAAATTTAATTTAATTTATTAATTACCATGGCCGCTGCAATTGATCCCGGGCTGTCATCACCAAGGGCGGCTTTAAGCGCTGGGGGCGAAACCATAGGAATGCCTGAAACAGTTATTAACCCATGGCCCTAGGCTCGCTTACACGAACCTTACAAGCACAGTGAGCGGAGTACATCAATGTATGTAGGCATATCATACTGTAATACATGCAAAAACCTGTTTTCCTCCCACTCCAGTGCATGATCCGTGTACAATATCCAGTTCATCTACGACATACTATCTCTAGTCGCTTTCTAATCGTAGATCTGGGTTGGCAATGGAGGAAAGATTGTTCCGGAATTTGAAACCCCATACCGATACGAAGTTGAGAAGGCGACAAGGCCTAGAGTCGATCTAAGACCTCGCTCCTGAAGATCATTCCTCGAAACCGTGGGACTGAACTGTGGCTACCAGCGAAAAACGAGTTACATATTGACACGATCGGCGTTCTGGAACATTACTCCTATTACCATTTTACCTCTCACCATCTCCGGCCGTGCACGATTTCTGCACAGGCGCGACTAGGGATTGGCCGTTTGGGGTGGATTTGTCCCGGCCTCGTGGAAGCGAGCTCCACTATTTAGCCCTTTACGAGAGATCGCCGGTGACGGAGATAATATCAGAGAACGGACTGCACAAAATAAAGTAGACGGCAGCTGGAAATATCGATTATATATCCATTTGTTTCATTTTGATTCATAATTTATTTTTACACTCCGTATCTCACCCGACAAAACCCTTATACAACAACATAATTGTCGATTTATTGATTACTATTCAAAAATGGCTCGAGCGTCAGGATCGTCCCGGGCCTACGGATGATCCCCCCTTCTCGGCACTTGGTTCGGATCGCCTATCCTCAACTGAGATTGGTCCCGGGCTTTGTGTTCCGCGGTCATTGATTGGGTCTCCCTTGGTTCGGCCCAGGGTAAATGTGTATTTGACCTTTCATTTTCAGCCCACCCTCAACAAAGTCATTTAAGTCATAGTCATGAGCAGTCCACTGGTGTCAAATAAGAGATACACTTTCAAAGATCTTCATTCTGAGAAGCTTCACGCTTGGAAGCCTATTTTTGCTTTTTTTTACTTTTTTTTCTCCCCCTGCCATAAAACCGGGAGAAGTGTGATCCGCTAGAGTCTCGTCCCATGGGAGGGAGCAATTTTACGCTTTACGTTTACGTTTAGTTTTTTAAATTTTTTATTCGAATGTTAAACGAAGAGTTATTTTTCCCCCTTCCATTTCACTATATTTATCCCCAAGCCACGTACACATTCTATTTTTCCAGTCAACAATCAATAGTCTACCCAGATGGTCAATCCGACCGAGGAACATCATCTTGAAGGTGATCGAGCTATCCTCTTTAGGTCATAGATCCGGGTACTTAGCGGATTCAGCCGTGATCGCTGATCGTTTCTTGATCCCGGGGCACTGGGCCCATGCCACGCGACTGTCTCACCCCTTTCCTCCCGAACACACAGGCTTGTCCAGGTCGAGTTAATGGTCGCAAATCAGTGGGGCTGAACATGTCCAGCCACGCGAGGAACTCGGATCTTCGCAGACATGATGTATTGTATACAATATACGGAGTACCCTCTACAATATACACGTTCAATACGATGTTCACTGCAGAATGTTGGTTGCCTTGCGGAAAGGTTGACACATGGCACTTGCATATATCCATGCGCATTGTGTCTGCTGTATCACATATCACATCGTGTTGTGTTTCATCAAGGGAAATCCCAAACTATAATTAAAATTAAATCCCTCCAAGCGTTAACCTTGGGGGAATCCCCAAAGTCAAATAGTCTTCCTTCGAACGTGCCTAAACCTATTCCAAGGTTGTAAGCCGTGAAATTTTAAATTACCTAAATCGGCGTGGATACCGAGGCCACTATAAATTTTAAACCGCCAAGCTTGTTACACGCCGATCGGGGATTGGTAGATCCGATCTTACGCTTGTACTACTTGGGAAGGTGCTTCTATTGGACGGTGGACGCGCCTGGTAATGCAAGTGCCACGCACACAATATGCACCTTTTTCTTTTAATTTTTCTCCATTTCACGTGGCAGCAAGCCCTAATCTGGCATTCAATCCGATGCACCTGTCTACGTCCGATCACTAGGATATGCGCATGGGATCTTCCCGCGACGAAGACTGTGCAGTAGTGTACATATTACATGCTATTTATGCAGGTATTTAATTATTGATAATTAGATTCCCACTAATATGACCATGTCGAAATGACTCCTTCTAATTCCATCCTCATTTCCGAGTGGATAATTTCAAGGTTCATCCGCCATAACTGCATGTATAGAAGTCTACGGACTCCAATACCTACAATATGTGTTGTATGAACAATTCTGCCAAATAACCTCCTTCCTATTCGGAAATGATTGGTGGATCAATGAAGATCCAACTTCAGGGGGATTCAACCTTGGAATGCATACATAGGTAACCGATGGCCATAGCTCCTGCTGACTCATCCGATGATCGCCCGCCATCGCTAAGCGATGACTTGTTTAGGGGGTGTCTCCGATGCAGTCCTCCACGTAATGTCGATATTGTTATGCGTTGACTCGTATTTGGCCCCTGGTTTAGATAACCTACTGCATACTGGAACGCACGTTATCGGAATATTGTTTGGATCTAGACTTTGATTAGATACCTCCTGGGCTGATCTTATGATGTCTTGGTCAACTCATCATGATTCATGAACTTGCTTATTTGGCCTGGTTAATGGCCACACGGAGTAATATTGCTGCAGTGGGAAAAAATTTTCGTTTGATTAAAGGATGGATTTACTCCTTCAGGATCCAATATCTCGACAGTCTTTGATCCTTTTCCCGCCCCCAAAAAATGGGAAAGGTTCATTTCTCCACCGTAGATTGTCATAAGCGTATCTGCCGTATAACTAGCCGCATCCGCATCCGCACCCGAACACTAAAAATCAGGGGGAAAGTAATAATAGAATATCAATGTCAAAACCAAAGTAAAAACAAAGACCCTTAATTATCTGCTATGTACAAAGTATACTCCGTACGGAGTAACTGGATGCCAAACGGGGGATGATCGACGGCGATCACCTACAATATACGGAGTACATGTTTGACCGTCTCGAAAAGAGGCAGATCTAGCAAAAAAAGGGGGCTACTTCCACGGAGTCGAGCCCGAGAGAAAATACTCAATAAGGAATCAGGGCTACGGTACAATCCTACCGAAGCATACTAATCCCAGTTAGGTGTACGGAGCATAGCCGGAAAGGGTATTAGGCGAGAGACGGTTGGAATCCGGCATGTCTTAATTGTGTGAAACAACGACCTGTTCGTCCAGGGCGATCACCAAATAATTAGAGAGCTTACCGGGCGTACAGTTTCCCGCCTCGGTATAACCCCCGTGTGGGATCGGCCGTGGGGCCCCTAGCATCGGGTTACACTTCTCTGTTTCTAGCTCCAGGCCTGCGAACTGACCATGTCGGGTGCCTTGAAAAAAGAAAAATGGAGAACATGGAGCAATAATGGAGTAATAATGGAGTAATAATGGAGTAATAATGGAGCTGTGTCCATGCGCTTGACAGCTATTTTAGGGAGGTGATACCAGACCATGGTCATCATTGTAGATCCAAGTTGTGCTCTTGTTTATACCCCCCCTTCTTTTCATATCCATTCTCAGCGCATCGCATCGGTAGATCCAGACCACCTTGACACCCGATGGGCCTATGTCTCTGCTACAGTACTCCGTATGTATCTGGATATCCGCGATCTGCGCTCCGTTCGCTCCACTAGAGCTGTGAAACACCCGAGAAATATCCCTGCGCTAAACCCATGAGCCATATCCAAATGAAGCCATACACCCGCGCATAGTCGACGGAATTGTCTGATAGTCCTTGGTAGTCGGTTTGATTAACTTGAACATATTGACTGTTGCCTCGGTCTTCACCTACCATTCTACAACATACGTACTCCATAAGACTCTGAAGCCCAAGGAAATAAAGTTCAGTCTTTTGATTACTTTAATTAAGTTCCTGCCTATTTGGGCACCATCCGTCCACCCTCTTCCTTTCATTTAGCTTTCTATTTTCCCGCTCTGATCCTTCGGGGTTGGTTTCGGATCGGAAGGATTTCTGGGTAACCGTTGAGATATCCAACCCGATGACTCAGGATTATGTGATTCCTCGGGTCCACTCGCCGGTTTGCCTACTCCGTACACATTCCTCCAACCACCCACTAGTACGTATGCAAGTATGCAAGCAACTACTCCGGACATCCTCCGTACACACACCGAGGGAGCGAGGAGGGGCAAGGGTCTGATCATGCCCAGCCTCCCAGGCACATGTCGATGGTAACAATATACGGAGTACATACGAGACCCAATGCTCCATTGCATTGATCGCTCACTAGGATGCAATGCTACTGCAATGTAATTTGCCAATGAGAAGTCTAGCACTCAGTCCTAATCCTTGATTGTGTACATTTATATTTGCAGGGTACATATATATATATATAGAGTTTGGATTGTAAAATAGCGATCATCGAACCGGGGCTCCGTTACTAATTCGGTCATTAATTCGGTCGCGTAGAAGGCAATCCCCGACTCATCCCTGTCGGAGAGGCAATCCCAATGCGAACCTTGTACGGAGTACAGCATGGAACGTACGTTGTAGTGCGTACGTTGTGGTGTGGACGCTAATGGTAGATCTTGGGTGATCGACGTGTGATTTTCACGGTGTTGTTTCATGCCGGCAATTGCTTCTTCCCTTGTGCGGGGATTGGGTAGGGGAGAGGCGTGTGTGTTGAGTTCATTATTATGAAAGCATTACTCCGTGCGCCATTGAATTGGTAGAGAGAAGTCTATGAGTGACGAGAGTAGTAGATCATCGTTGCATTCCAGGCTTTTACTTTTTTTGGGGGGGGGGAGGGGAAGGGGGGTTGGCCTTGTTGGCGGTTATACATCCTTGTCTAGTTCACCTCGCCACTCCATGATCCGTTGGGTCTACATGTGCATTTGGGTAGCATGTATTATTGGATACAGGCCTGGCTTGGGTCTCATATTCTTGGTAATGACCTGCGCCACATTACAGGATCGGAGCCCTCCAGTGAAAACAAGTACAAAGTGGAAAAGGGCTTGCATTGTACATCCTCTATTTTATTATATGCAATTACAAGGTACAAGTTCTCAATGATAAGTCCAGGCTGCATAGGCAGTCTGCAATATACAAATTTCCAAGTCATCAGGCCGTCCAGATCTGAATATGCCGGGTGTGGCCGAGATTGTGTGACCCTGCAATGCTACGATCTGAAGTGTCACTGTCCGTGGCACTTTACTGTGGCACTTAACTTTGTACAATATATGGGCTGTTTGGACATTTTTCTTTCTCTATGGGGTAAGTGAGACCTCAAGCCACGTTATTGGGGGCCGTTGAAAAGGATCAAGCAGCAGAGTGACCAATGCGTGGATCTGACTTTGGGGGGCCGTGCAGGATTCCAAGCGCTATGATGCATCACCTGGTTTGGTATTGAAATGTGATGTACTCCGTATCGTCTTTGTAGGGTAAGAGGGAGAGTGACATATTAGGGATATTTTCGAGAGAGACTTTAGGAAATAGGAGTTTTAGGTACAGAGTAAGCCAATATGATAGATGGAGCGGTGAAATGACAAGCGACCAGTGACTCCACGTGAGCAAAATAAAAAGAAAAGCAAAAAAAGAAATGAGAGAGAGGTAAGATAATACACATCTTCATGAGACATATACTCCGTACAAGAATATCTTTGCATTGCATCGTAGAATATCGAACCAATAGACCAAAAAGCAACGTCGATCAACCCCGTGCAGTAATATGCATGGCCATCTCAATAGGGGATAGGAAAAGCGTACGTCCATACAGTTGAAATGTATTAGAGTTGATCTTAGCGAAAGGAATGCCTAATGTTGACAGCCCATTGGTGTGCAATCCTCCGGTGATCGACCGCAAAATGTCGATCTGAGCTCTCTCTTCTTTCTCCGTACTCCGTACGGTTTTCTTTTTTTTTTGTTGGCGTAAATCTATTTCTTTTTTAGTCGAATCGTCCGATCCGAGCATGGATGAGAATCCTTTTTCATCGAACTTTCTAGGTAAACCCCCCGAAAAACCCAAAAACCCAGAAAAGCGTAAACGGTTGTCTTTGACCTCGACCTCTTTGACCTCTTTGACCCTCTTTGGTGGGAAAAGGGAAAATTCCAATCAAGTCCACTGCGGCTCCCTTTTGGCTCCGTTTTGGCCCCATATGCATGATCGGCCACTCCGTGTCTGTGCGAGTGCTTGACCCACGTCTGGGAACCGTCGACGGAGTACAATAAGGAGGAGTGTGATCTATTCATATCTTCTGATCTTTTATCAAGTCCCTAACTACAATATATCATATACAGAGTTAAAAAAAATACAAAAACAAAGTGGCTTACATTGTAGACTCCTTTTTTTCTCTGAACTGAACCCGGAAATCTACGTACATATGTAGCCTTCCCGATCATCCGGAAGATGGGCTAAATCAGGTTAAACGGTAAAATGGTAAAATGGAATTGGGTATCGCAAACTGGAGAATAAACTAAACCCCCGAGAACTTCATTAGGCATAGACATCCACTTGACCATTGCTTTGCATGACTTCAGATGGCCCACTGGTAATCGCACTGGCGGCTACTGCCCTCATGTTTCGAATGGCCTTCTTGAATTCGGTCTTGTCATAATCTTCGGGCATATGCTCCCCACTGTAGATGCAAAGCACACGCATACCCGGCTTGTAAGACAGCTGTTCAAGCAGCTTCGGTGTAATAAGGAAGTACTGGCCACCCCCACCACCGCCGATGGGGTTGCCATTCTCGTCGGTTTCCTCGGTCTCGCCCGAGGCACAGGCAATGTCTACCAGGCGTCCATGGACCATGCGCTCGTTTCGCGGGTCCATACCTTGATTGATCTCATCGACCACGCGGAAGGGCGAGGCCGAGAGCGACTGGAGTGCCATGAGATAGAAGATGGTACTCACGGCTCGCTCACCACCAGACTGGCGATGTGAATCCAAGACCGACAACCCGGCGCCCTCACGGAACTGGACGTGAATCACGATCGACCAATCCGCAAATTCGCTAGGACCAGGCTCGCCATTGGGCCCAGCTTCACCTTCTGCTTTGCCCAAGGTGACCTGGCCAGCACATCCGATGCGGCGGAAAGAATCCGAGAAGGCATCGCTGATCTTCTCGATGAGTGCTTCCAACTTGGGCTCCCAGTCCTTGCGGATATCTGCGATGGCGTTGCCAAGTTCCGTAAGCTTGTCTAGGAAGTCGGCGAGTTTCGAGCGCAACTTCTCAATGGATTTTTCACGGTCTTCAAACTCCTTGATCATGTGGCTACTACCACCATGGGTGAGTTCCAGTCGGGCCTTTTCAGAGTCAATGTCGGCTTCGAGTTTATCCATGTCATGATCGTCGAGCTCTTCAAGTACAGCTTGCGTGTCGGGTTGGTCGTGCAGTTCTCGGCTGATTTGCTGAGCTTTTTGCAAAACTGCTCTGGCCTTCACTTTGGATTCCCTCAATTTAACTGTAGCTTCTTGTGCTTCTCGCCGTTTTGATTCTAGTAATTTCGTACTATCAATGTTGCGATGCCGCAGGGTCTGAAGATCAGAAGTCGCCTCCAGAAATAGGACCTCGACTTTGATGAGCTCCTCATAAGCTTGGCGGAACAATTCGACGGCATCCTAGATCACGTCAGATGAAAGTAGACAGGCATATCACTGGTGAACTTACAGCATATTCGACAGCGGCCTCGGCCTTTTGAATTGCAAGTTCGTCTTGCTGGTTGCGAATCTCACGAACTCTCTCTCGGACCCCTTCAAACATCGATGTAATGTTTTGCAATTTGGCCTCTTGTTGAGCTGCAAGCTGTTAGACAAGTGCCAGACGGCAGAAGAACAAGAAATGGAACATACAGATCTTCTCTGGGATTGCTCGGTACTGAGTGTGAGCTGTCTGTTTTGCGCTCTTTTCTTTCTCAATGTCTTTCTGTAGCTCAAATTAGTATGAGGTGTGACGAAAGCAAGAGAAATACAGAAGTTACCATTTCTCGTTCGGCCTGCTCGTGTTCTTCGCGTATCTTTGACACAGCAGCCCTCTCGGACTCAAGCTTGTCCTTGATGTCTTGCAGCTGTTCATTCCATAACGTGATGTTCTCTTGATGTTCACGCTTAAGAGAAAGATCAACTGGCTGTGCAGTCCACACCTGAGCAGGCTTGATCTCTCGAACCCGGGTTGATGTGGCGCCAGGTCCATACTCTCTACGCCGAGTCACCTGATAGCTTCTTTTCCCAGATACCCAGGAGCTCATCAAACCCTCCTCCAAACGGGAAAATACTTCATTTGAGATTTCACGCAGTCCGATAGGAGTCGAGTGTAGGTTCTTCTCACTGCACAGCATGGCAATGACAGGATCGGGCCCGATCAGAAAATCCCTTGCCCAACCATCGAATCCCAATCGGACAAGTTGATCGTTAGGCATTGGAGCCCTCATAGTATCCAATGACAGCGAGCAGGTGCGGATGCTAATATCATGGAGTCCCAAGGTTTGGTTAATCGCATGTTGCAAGGTGCGGAAATCATTCCTGGTCTGCACAGTGAACGATGTGAAGTCTGTCTTCTGGAATAATGACTCGACAGCATCGGCAAACTTAGGGTCGGTGATTGAGCATGTAACAATTGGAGGGCCAAATACTTCCTTCTCAAACTTGTTTTGGTTCTCAAGAAGCCACCTATAGGCTTTGAGCGTGTCGAAAGATGCTTTCTGCAACTTAAGTTCTTGTTGGCCGGAGGCTGAGTCCAAGCTGCTCAGCTGGCGTTCGGCCTGTTGGATACTCCTCTGCACTTGTTGTTGTTGGTCTTGAAGGGGCTGCCTCCTGTCTTGGATTTCTCTGGCCTTGATCTCAAGCTCGCGTTTTTCAAGCCGTTTCTCTCTCTAATGTTGTGATAAGCATACTAGTCCAAATAATGGAGAATATAGGGTTTCTTACCAAAGTCTCGTTGTAAAACTCTGGATCGAACTCCACGGCCTCCTCTTCTTGTTGGCGTTGAAGCCTGTTGATAGCTTGCTGGGCCGATGCTGCTTCGGACTTGTGCCTTTGGCCGCTCTTTTTTTCTGCCTCAATCTGATCGTTGAGGTCCTTGATCCTGTTCTCAAATTCGTCGATTTTTTGGCCGCGTGCAGTGGCGACCCTGGATGCCTCGTTGACAGAATCCTTTCTGTCATCTTTCACGCCGTTTAATCGCGCGATATAGGCCTCCTTCGCGTTGACTGCGCGCAAAATAGGTTCGTTCTCTGCTTGGACCCGACGATATTCTCGCTCTACTTCAGCTTTTTTAACCTTCAAGGCCTCGACGGCATTGTGGTGTTCCTTGTACTCCACAATTGGACGGCAGCGCTCAAGGATTTCAATTTTCCGCTTGATCACGGCTCTCTGGCGCATTCTTTCGACATCAGCTCTTTGCATCTCTTGGCGATTTTCCATATTTTCTAGCGTTTCCTTGTCGTCACGGTTGGCCGTCTCAAGTTTCTTCTGCTCGGCTCTTAGTCTCTTCAGGGCCTCATGCCATTGGGTCATTTCTGGGCCAGCTGCTGCTCTTTGGGTGGAATGAAGAAGCTCGACCGGTGTAAGTGCAGCAAACTCAGCAACTTTATCCTGAGGAAGGAACTGGCAGAGATTGTCTACCTGGATGGCGAACGACTGGGCCAGTTTCAACACCTCGTTCTTAGAAGCAGGGGCCCCATCAAGTGTGAATGAGCTCTTATTGCCATCGCGTTTGATGATTCGCTGGATGATGGAATTTTCTCTATTCTTGGGCGGTCCGCATAGTTCAATCTCAATTACAGCCTCTCGGGCCCCATGCTTCACAAACTCGCCCAGGTCTTTGGCACGTCCAAGATGCTAGAGATCAGATAAATGTCAGTATGGGGTGAGTGTGCACGATTATATTCCGAGTCGTACCTGAGGTCCCCATCCCAGGCCTAAGCAGATGGCACAGACCAGGGTGCTTTTGCCCGTTCCATTTGGCCCAATGACCATGTTGAGTTTTGGTCCAGGATAGAACACTGCGGACGTGTAGGTCACGAAGTTTGTCACCTTGATCCGCACGATCGCACCCGGCTTATAGCCTCCAGGGCCAAGGCCATCGTGGGCTATCGCACGCGAAGCCTGGGGAACTGGTTCTGGTGTTTCAGATCCAGCGCTATCCTCATCGCTCTCTGCTTCACCTCCACCTTCGCTCTCGTATTCAGGCTCCGATCCGTCATCGCTATCAGCGGGGTTCAAGCGGGGGCGTTTGTGGTTTGAGGGTTGGGCTGGGGGAGTAAACGTAGGATCTTCGCCTTCTTCATCCTCGCTGTGAGGTCGACGACGAGGAATACTGGGTGACGCCATGTTGGTCGGAACCCTCGAGTAGATGCGGAGGGAGCCTCATGGGCTGTCTGTAAAATTCGCTTTGTCCGGCCGTTCTTTGTTCAAGTCAGACGCGAGGGGAACGCGTCCGCGATCAATAGAAAGTCTGGTTTGGGTAGGCGGTGAGAGCCACGAAATGGCCAATTAGTTGCGATCAAGCAGCTTCGACTTTGTATAGCACTCACCATGCCTCCTCCGAATATCAAGCGGTTAATTTTAACTACCGCAGTCGTATCTATCACTATCACCGGCACTCTTTATGGAGCTGGTCTTAAAACAAATCAAGAAATTGCCGAGGTATGAGCGAATCTATCTAGACCGAAGTGATCCGTTTATTTGCAGTCCTGTCATTGAATCCCATTTCAGATTTAACAATTTATGCGATATAGACAGCAAAGCAACGGCAAGAATCGACGTTCGATGAGCAAACCAAAGCCCTCCAGGGTATGCGCTCCAACTTGGTCGCTCGGAGAGGCATAATCGAGAACCAGATACGAGACTTGGATGCAAGGGTGCTCGAGAAGCAGCAGAAAGGCATCGGTGGTGATGATAAAGATCAACCGAGTGGAGGTCGATGAGCACTATGGATTCTTTGCCAAATGGAGGCAACGGACTCACAACTACCGTTTAATGCGAACCAACCCACGATGCAACCGGCACGCTTTGGTCCTCCAAAGGACCGCGCACCATTTTCGATTCAAATACAGGGTGGCAGCTATCAACTAGGTCCAACATGGTCTTGACACCCACTAGCCACGCAACAAACTTCCTACCATACCAAGTGTACTTGAGGGTGGTCTTCGAATCCCGCATCCAGGCAATCCAATCATGGCCTGCAAAGTCTAGAAACATTGGACTTGCTTCTATTAATTAATTTGACAGCTTGTCGCTGGGCATTATCGGTGTTTTCGTGTACATAACTTCGGGTGCGATTGAAATCATCTACTACTTCTTTTATTTATAGACAAAATATATATATTTCCCTCCTACCCGGAGTCTGCAATGAGTTTGTCACCAGAAAGATTCCACCAACGAGCTGAATATATATTGAAGTTCATGGCAGAAGCGCCTTCCAATTCCCAGAATGGCCTCGATCTCGGTCCCTTTATAAACCAACAGCCCAGAGGCCACTAGAACAGCTCGATGAAACCAGGGGACGCTGTTGGTTAACTGATTTCGAAGCCAGTGGTGAAATCTCAATTGCCTAAGCCTCGAGGTTGAGTCGCTCCAGCAAATTATCCAGCTTCTCGAGCAAGATCTCATAGTTCATTGCATCTTCTGAGAATTCATCCTCGACAACCGCGCCGTCCAGAGTTCGAATCACTGGGGCATGGGCTGGCGGCTCCTCCCCTTGACGAGGGATAGCCTCCTTGGAAACATCCAGAGTCTTCACACGTTCTGTGAGATATATAACGTCTTCGGGCTGCTCGTCTTCATCTAGATATTCCGATATCTCTTTTTCGTCCATCATCTCATCCAGACCAGCCTCATCAAATCTCAATCTAAAGCGCTCTCCAAGATAGAACCGGATATCATCCAGCATTTCAATGGAATCGGTTTCCTGTCTCGCCTTGATACGAGATGCTGATTCCTGGATCAACTCTGCAAATTCTGGGCTATCTATATGTGCTTCCAGTCGATATGCGAGATATCGAGCAGCGAATTCTTCCAATCGTTGCACGCGCGTCAACCACGCAGCCCGAACGATTGAGTAAATGTCAATGTCATCTTCATGCGCCGTACCTCGAGTTTTCGCAGCCTCATTCTGAGACATTCCAGCACTGCCAAGGGTGCTGATGACCACGGCAGCTTTTGTCTTCAGCTTCTCGATGAAGAGCATATCTGCGGCGAATAGGACATCGACAGCAATTTCTAAGGGGAAATCGGCTCTTTCGGTGTATAAGAATGTAAGAATAATTTCCAAGACCTCGGGCGAACAGTTGACGTCGATGATAGTCAGAGTCTCATTGAGGTAAGCCTCGCGAAACGTGGATGTGAACATTGCCTGGAAAAACTCAGACCGCAAAAGCATTGCTCGATGGCATGGGAAGATGATGGATTTCGGTGCCTCGAGAGTCTTCTCGTTCGCGGTAGAGATAGGGCCAATGGGAATCGAACTGGATGTGCCATTGCTGACCTCGGGTGTGTCAACGTCTGCTTCCTCTTCTTCCTCAGGGAGTTCATCCGCCCTCAGAAGAACATCAGCAAAAATTGCATTGCTTCGACCCCACTTCACTTCGTTCACTTTCGAAGTCTCCACCTCGAGCTTGTTCCTCAGAATATTCTCTTGGAACCATTGCTCCATTTGATCGCGACCCTTGGAAATATCGTCGGTTCTTCTTTGTCTGGCACGTCTCCTATCTCCGCTATCAAGGATACTGTCTAGAAGATTGGGGATCTCCAAGTACTTGGAGATTCTGTCCACCCCTGCAAAAGTCTCAGACTCCGTGAAGCCTGTCCCTGGTCCACTTCTCAAGTCCCGAGGGGCTTCCCCAAAGTACAAGTATTTGATAGCGGCACCGAATGCCTCCGGGGGAATGGTGCTGGGGAGATTCCATGTTGCAGAGTCTGGTGCCACGGCTAGTTTACCATAGAAATATGGGGAGCGTGCCGCAAGGATGAATTTGTGGAGGTGAAGCGATTCGTCGGATGCAGTCACAACAATATCTGTCGTTAATGGAGACTCGCGGGTGAGAAGCGAAGTTATATGCGCGGCTAATGGCTGGAGGGGGTCCGTGGACTTGGAATAATCGTATTCCAGGAGGAGGTTTCGTATCCGGTCGTTTAGGGCATTATAGAGGCATCTATAGAACCACTATCGTTAGTTCTAGTCCCTCTATAGAGAACCAATTGCTATTTACCTTTCACCCTGAAATGTGTCTCGCTCACAAAGTGCACCAGACTCAAGAAGGAGTTGCACAGCTTCATAATGACCACAGAGACTCGCCTACCAGTTCGTTGGTTATTATGTGGTACGCGGGATTGGTACAGTCGGTTTATCAATATATTGTACTCACCAGGATCAATGGCGTGTAATCATAGGGATCACGAGCATTAACATTGACGCCCTCGGTGATTTTCTCCTGACAGACTTTCAAATCGCCCCGACGACATGCGCTGCATAGTTCGCGGAATGCCTCACTGAGATCTAAAGGATTATCATCCTTAATAGTGCCCTCCTTAATCAACTTCTTCTCATTGACTAAGCTGATCTCCAGCTGGTCCTTCCGTAGCACAGTTGGCTCATCCATCATGCAGGTTGCCAGAAACAACGGGTCGAAGTGGGATGAGGGCAAACGGCGGGGCGGAAACAGGCTTATCGATAAGAATCACGTGAGTATTCAAATGTGAAATCTAAGATTAAGGGGTTGTTCTATATTGTAGTAGGTTTGGGGGACTGAATATAGTGATACCAAGGTATTTTGATACTTGACGTATGGAGATATATATATATTCAATACACACTAATACGCCATTAGACTACGGAGTAGAAGAATCGTAATTGAACAAACGTCATTCGGTGTTTTGCCTCCTTCCGACCGTTTGATCGACCTCCCCCACCGCCTGCTAAGTTGGGGAAAGCGTCATAATCAGCGGTTGCATAGCAACGATCCCCCAAACACCCATCTTCAAAGCTCCAATTCATATTGCCTTGACTCTTCTTCAAATCTTCAATTCCGCAGTTCGACCCTTTTTTTTTACTAACACAGGACCCTGTCTCAAACCGTTCATGCATCATTGACTCTCATTCTTCTGTTTCGTCTTCACCTTATTGTCCTAAACTCTACAGCAATCTGTAGCCATGGCGATTGCTTTGGCTGAGGCCGATAAGTATGAGATTTTGGATAAAATTGGTAAGCTCTGCGCTTTTATGACCCAAGTTATATTCTCCATGTTCAAAACTAATCTTATGTATTCATTCAGGTTGCGGTTCCTTCGGGATCATTCGCAAAGTCAAGAGGAAGTCAGATGGATTCGTAAGTGCAGTACATTGTTGGGATCTTGCAACCGGAACTAACATACACTTGCTCCTATAGATATTATGCCGCAAGGAAATCAACTACATCAAAATGTCGCAGAAAGAACGCGAACAACTCACTGCCGAATTCAACATTTTGAGTTCGCTTCGTCACCCAAACATCGTCGCATACTACCACCGGGAACATCTCAAGGCCAGCCAGGACCTGTATCTCTACATGGAGTACTGCGGCGGCGGAGATCTAGGCATGGTCATCAAGAACTTGAAGAAGGCCAACAAGTACGCCGAAGAGGAGTTTGTTTGGCGCATTCTCTCCCAGCTTGTCACTGCTTTGTTCCGGTGTCACTACGGCTCCGATCCCGCCGAGGTCGGATCAAACATTCTGGGCCCAGCTCCCAAACCGTCTGGTCTCAAGGGAAAACAGGGGCAAGTCACTATCTTGCATCGCGACCTGAAGCCGGAGAACATCTTCCTCGGTAGCGACAACACCGTAAAGCTGGGCGATTTCGGTCTGTCCAAGCAAATGCAATCGCACGATTTCGCATCAACTTATGTTGGCACACCTTTCTACATGTCACCGGAAATTTGTGCAGCTGAAAAATACACCCTGCGCTCCGATATTTGGGCGGTTGGCTGCATCATGTACGAGCTCTGCCAGAAAGAGCCCCCTTTCAACGCTCGCACCCACATTCAACTAGTTCAAAAAATTCGCGAGGGAAAATTCGCTCCCCTGCCTGATTACTATTCACCAGAGCTCAAAAACGTTATCGGAAGCTGTCTACGGGTCAATCCCGATCACCGCCCTGATACTTCCGCTCTAATTCATCTTCCTATCATTCGCTTGATGCGCAAGGAGAAAGAGGTTGTTGACCTCGGAAAGACCCTGCGCCGACGTGAGGAGGTTGCTGTCCATAAAGTCCGCGAGATGGAACAGAATCTCGCCAAGAGAGAATCAGAAAAGCAACATATCAAGGCTGAAATTGAAAACACCGTCCGACGAGAGTGGGAGGTCAAAGCACGCTTGGAAATTGACCGCCAGGTGCAAAGCGAACTTGACCGACTTCGTAAGCGATTTGAGTCTGAAGTGCAAGAAAGGGTTGCCATTGAGGTGAAGAAGTACAAGCACAACACTTCCAATAGTAACACCTCCCGAGATGATGTATTTCGCACGAGTACCCATGGCTCTGGGTCTTCTCGATCCAGCAATCAAGGTTGGCGGTCTTCCCGGTCTTCTGCCAACATGACAGACGACAGCGATACTACCCCTTCATCCAGCGCCGACATCAGCCAGCTGTCTCTGGGCTCTCCTCCATCAAATACCCGAAAGCAGCCCAAGAAAGAGACCCGAACGCCATTTTGTCGTTCCAAGACCGTTGTTGATTCACCGGTAGACGTTCAAATGGCCGAGCCGTCACCTATTTCAATCGCTTCCCTTTCCTTGTCTCCCCGCCGCACTTCCGCCCAAGGGGGCGCTCGCAACATCTTTGCAGAGGCCGAGCGGAACAAGGCAAAGTGGGAGCCCACCCTAGCCTACTCCGATGATGAGGACGACACACCGGACTTGCCCTCCCCAACTCGGCCCAAGGTGAAGCCCGACCCGTTGAAGGCGCCTCGGCGACCTCTACTTCGCCAGAACACCGCGGCTCTCATGCAGAAACTTACCACTCAGCCCTCTCTGTTCCCTTCTAGTGGTACTCGGCTTCCTCAATCGACGAGTGCATCTGCTTCCCAATCCGAAGAGCGCAGTGCAAGTGAGAGCAGAGCCAGATCTCCCCACCGTCGTCTAACTAAAATCCCATCATCCGCCAACCTCGCTGCCGATGCGGGCACCTCACCAACTCGCAAGAGTGCCTCGAAGCAGCAACCTCCCCCCTCCAAGAATGGGGGTGGCGGCGAAGAAATGTTCAAGGCTGTTATGCAACGCAACATGGGTGGCCGGACTCTGGTCGAACTCGCACAGGCGAGAGCTGGAGGCCGTCCGATGGATGAAGTCAAGCGTTGTGCCAGTGATTCGCGCGCTGGCGGTCCCACCATGAGTGTGAAATGCTCTGAACGTGATGCTCCTGCTATCTGGAACCCTGAACTGGATGAGATGCCCAGCCCCTTCCTTGCCCGTGGCAAGAAGGTTATCCGCAACCTGCGGTAGACTTTCACTCAGATCAGATTTCCTTTGCATTTACTTTGTTCTTTCAGTTTGGTTCCGGTTTCTGATTTTTTATGGCGTCTTGGTCTGGTGTGGATGGAGTTTGTTTTGGATTAGAGGTTTTTCTTCTTTTTTTTCTGTTCTGTTCTGGATTTCGATGATTTGGTTTCTTTGGAAACCCTCAGTTCGCCTTTTTTTTCCCACTGTTTTCGGGTTTCGCACTTCGCTTCTTGCCCATACTTTCCCATTATGTCACGGAGTTGGCCCTAATGTTTTCGGAGCATCCTTGCCACATGCAAGACACGGAGTTTGATACACATGTCCATGGCTCGTCCATGGCTCTTTGCCTTCGTTGGCTACACACTTACCTCCACGACTGGATTCTTTACTACTTTTCTTTTGTTATTTATGCCGTCACGCCCCCTTCAAAGAAGGAGATGATTCAGTCCTCCTGTACATTTATTTGCATTAGCCATGCATCCACTGTTGGATTTTTGTATTTTGCTTACTGTTTCTCTAAACCTTTAATTTATTGCTCGTCGTATCCTTGTCCGTTGTAAATATGTTGCTTTGTGGTTATGTTGGACTCTTGTTAGGAGTCCTTCACCCTACTTCCCGTTTTGGACAATCTTTCTCCTCGGCCATGTTCTCCATACTTATTGCACTTTGGTGTTTCAGGGAGAGTTGGGAGGTCTGGTACTGTAATGCTTCAATGTTGGATGCACACACCCATTTTCATACACAAACATATTTTGTGCATTCCCGACTTTTAGATGCCAGTCGAGTCATCTGTAATGCTAGCCCTAATATGCATAACCGCTACACTTAGGTACTCTTTTGGACTATACGTGGAATATACAATCTTGCACATCTAATTGAAATCTGTAGCATGATAGGTGCATCACGTTTAGTGAAACTTTTTATTCAAAGGGTCAGACATTAAGCCCACGCCTCCTCATCTTCGACCTCTTCTATCTGAACTGACTTACTCTCTTCGTTAAGACGCCGCTCCTCTTCTTCTAACGTCAACATCCAATCCTCCTGTGGCGAATCGCCAGCCTGTGCTTCCGGGGCGGGGCCAGCATTATATCCAGCTTTCTCAAGCTTGTCCATCTCTTCCGGTTCCAACAACTTCCCCTGTCCCTTAATTGACTGCTGTTTCATCCTGACCGCAGCCGGAACGAACTTCTTAGTTGCCTCCTGTCGCAGGTCCCGAATCTGAGGCTTCGCCTCGTAAACTGTCCTGGCCGCTGGAACCGCCGTTGGACGAGATGGCAGAGGGTGAGGACCACTGCGCTCAGCGTTTTGTTCCGAAGGCACATTTACATCCCGTCTGCGCTGGTGCTGGTGTTGGCGCGGGATCGGTGGCGGTGTATCCCGCGGCATGGGTATCCTCCGTACATCCTCATCCGTGTCGCTGCTGTCACTATCGCGAGGCATTCGTGTTTCATCTGAGCCTCGCCTTCGCTTCCCAAGCACGCCGTCGCCACCACCTCGTCTAGCACCATCACCCTGGTGGCCTCCTCTGCCGCCGTGATCGAACCGAGGTGCCTTGTCGCCAAGAGCTTCACGCGCCTTCAAAACGCCTCTCAAATCCTTCTCCAGCGCTTCGAGAAGCTCCTTATCTCGCGGTCGTAGTTTTTGTCCTGATTCCTCGGCTTCTTTGAAGCTGTTGATCTGGCGCTGAATTCGATCTGGGTTGCGGCGCGCAAGTTTCTCGTTTCGGCGCGCTAATGCCTCTGATTTCCCTTTCTTCAACTCTTTTTGTTTATCAAGTTTCCGCTGCGCTGCGGCAGGGTTGACCGAGCGCTCTTTGTCTTTTGCCATGACGTCGTGTGTTGAGGTTGGGATTGGTGTGGGGGTGGTTTGTAATTATCGGTATGGCGTAACCTAGCTGCGAAAGCCGGTAATAAATCCCTCGGGCACTTGTCGAATCAATTCCAGAGATCGCAAATTAAGTACCGGCACAAGCTCCTAGGCTTTGTGGGGTTTGCCCCACGTGAAGGATATGGTTGGAAACAAGAATGCAAGGCGCACACTCGAAAATGAAGCGCGGAATTAGGATAGCTGGTTTGTCTGTCTCACAGAATAACAGGTATCAGTGCGTTAGGTCGCCTCGGCTGGACTGATCGCGTCGGGCCGTCAGTTCGAGACTGCAGGTGTCCGGGATTGGGATTGGGTGACGCTCAAAGGCCGAATGCGAGAAAGTATATGAACAAGCGGTGTCTCAGGTAAAATTGCCGGTTTCAGTCTCACAGCATAGACAGGTAAGGTTGGATATGATAGTAGCGGCTGAGTAAAGAAGTTGAGGTCGAAGTTGAAGTTGGAATCGAAGTACGGAACGGTGCAGCAACCACGGCAGAGTTCCAAGGTTAAGTCCTGGATATTTTTGGCTGGCAGAAAACTACCTAAGTCGCGTACAGATGGTAAAAGCGGAGAGAAGGGCGGTGTATTTACGAGGCCAATCAAAGTTAAGTCTCACCTGGTCGCTGCAGTTCTCCGTAGAGAAAAGAGTGGAAAAGTGGAGAGAGAGCTACCATGGTTCGGAATTGGAACTACAACGACATACATCGTACGGAGTACAGGGTACATCTAGATACATATGTATATTGATTTATACCTAGGGTTATATTTCAGAGGGCTTTAATATGATTGATATTATCATTGCGTATATATGTATACTATGCACTATTGCTCTTGATTCTCTTATATTTCTAGTACGCATACCGCAGAGCCTCTTGATTCTCCCTCATCAAGATAGGCACAGAGAGCCCAGCATTGACTTATGTAGCCTCGCAACATCCAATATAAAATAAAACCATTGAAGAAGTACTTGACGAATGAAACCAAAAAAACAAAAAAAAAAAAAGAACGAAACCCCTAAAACATCAAAACAAGAAATACACAACGCACTAAATATTGCTTTTTTGGGGATTTTCGTTCCATCTTCAAGCCCCTCTTTATGGGGAGGTCCGAGGTATCATATTTCTGCACGAGCCTGTGCTCCAGAACATATAAAAGAGAAATCTCACTAGCCTCTTCATCGGGGAGTGTAACTGGCTTCCCTGGAGCCGCGCGCTGTTTAGTTGCCGCCAAACTCCCAGCGGCTCACGCCTTATTTCTCCGCCTCTTTTTTCCTTTTTGATTTCTCCTCATGAGGGAAAAAAGAAGCTTCCCTCCCCTCTTTAACCGTCAATAGTCGCATTCCCCAACCTGACTGGAGTATATCGCAACCTCTCCTCTCTACACCTTCCATCCTCCATCATGACCTGTGGTCCGTTTGGTCTCACATCGAGTTTGATCGGCGCCTCGTAGACTGTCGCGGTCGGAGCATGTCTCTGCCGGGACCAAATGTCCGTCTCAGCCTCGATTCCCGACACTTCGCTTGGCCTCACCTCCTCCGAGATCCAGATCCTCCGACAGCAACAGCAGATTGCCTTGCAGGGCGGCCATGCCGGCAATGGGGTGGCCAGGGGCAGAGGCACCGGAAGAACCAGCAATTCCAGCTCGCGCGCAACCAGCGCTGCCAGCAGCCAGGGCCGTTTGCTTCTGGACCCTATGAGCCTCCGCGCACTATCGCACCAGCTAGACAGCTTACAGGCTCAGATCAGTCAGCGGATCGAATATGTATGTTTTCCCAGCGGTTCTTGGCCGGATGTCCAAATCATCGGGAAATCACATTTCATTGTTTTGGTTTTAACATGAGGCATTCTTGCTAGCTCGAGGATCAAATGCAGCGCTCCATCCAAAACACCTATGACCGCGCGGGAAACGTCATTCGCAATGCCGATGCCGAAATCGCCCGCACTCGTGAAATCCTAGCTTCTATCGACGAGTTGGACAATGACTTGGCGAAGATCGCTCATATCCGCGATATCGTCAGGTCATTCCGTGGTCGAATCGAGAACCTAGATCATCGCATTGACCAGAGTTCTCGGCGCCGACGATGATACCTTCCCATATACAACCCCTCCATATACTTCCAAACCCACACCTGTCTTCAAACGCCCCGAAAGACCGTTTACGGTCATGCGTTTCGCACATCTCTCACTTTTACTCGACCACTGGATGGTTCGACCAATACACACCTATATTTCTCCACACAGGTACCCAAACCAGAAAATACCAAAGCCGACAGAACGAAAAGAAACAAAAAACTATATATCGAATGTGTCCTCGCGGACCCTTTTCTTTGAATGCGCATCAGCCACCGTATTCATGTATGTCACATTTTATTAGTCTGGGTATCTGCTTTATGACACAATTGGCTCTAAGAACTGCATGCCTCACGGCGCCATCAAAGCGAGACACCGGTGTTGAGAATGCGACCTCGAAAGGACTGCAGTGTTTCCACGACTGCTTGAGCTCCACCCACGACGGCCATGGCAACTCGGTTCCCGCCCGGTACTGGAAATCCATGAGATTTGATGACTATCATGAAGGATTTTTAATGTGATATCAAGCGCATAAGCACGACCCATCTTTGTATCTTCTTGTTTGATTTGATGCTTCTGCTATTTCCCCTGTTGTTTTGATTCCCCTCTCTGCATGTTGCGTGTACATTGCTCCGGGTTTTCCTCTTCTTTTTTGCGTTGATGTTGGCCCATGTCCATCGTTGAGATGGCTATAGCTTGGCTTATGGTGTTCTGCAATATAATTGGGAACAGTTTCTTCAAAATGATTGAATCGTGCGCCGCATTGCATTGGGTCCTCCAAGGTTGATACGAACCTTAAAACGTCAGAGGCTGGGTTTGAATATCAAGCATGCCGGCCGTGCGGGTGTGGTCGCCGAGGATATACTGAGGCTACTCACGGGCTTGAGACTTCTTCCGGCAATGAGGGTGGACACAATTGCCCTGATTTGATGGACAGCCCTAGTCATTATAGCTGATATCTCATTGTAAAAGCCCACCAAAAACGCGGTCGACAGGCTCTTCACTAGGGCGCCTTGATCATGTCGTGGATACGGCAAGCGCGAGGCGCACTGGCCTGTTGAAGCGCGCAGCCTGAAAGTGCGACCACGCCAGTTTCGTGTTCTGCAGGACATGGGGGAATGCGCAGGGTGTAAGGTTCAACATATGGAAGTGACCCCACACGTAACAGATGAATTTGGCGGGTGCGATTCACGTCACTGGGACATCTGCAGCATCCATCATTGGCACATTCTCTTCACATAATTCGACTGCTTCTCCTTGCGACGCCGCTGAGGTATCCACTTCTAGTGCATTCACATCGAGTACCAAGGTCGAGTCTTTCTCCTTGCGGCGCTCAACGAGCTTTTTCCCACGTTTCTCCGTCTGAGGGAATCGCTTTTCAGTCGCGCATGTGAGGCACCGGACAACCAGTACATTGGCCCATGGCTTCTTGCCGCCGCGACTTGCGTTGTTGGTTTCATGCGAGCAAGTCACACCCGGAATCAAGATCGTGTCACAGCGCTTACAAACTGATCTCTTCAGTGTGACCGGCAGCCGAATTTGCGTCTTCATTGCAACGGCGCGTAGATGTGATACACATACCCTTGAGAGGTTTCTCAATGGCTCTTGAGTCTTCTTTTGATTCACAGAGCAGACTTGTTGTTGGGTATATACTGTGTGGCCATTATCCTCAGGGTCAACATGACCAGCAACTGAGGTGGGTTCATTGTTGTGAACTTTGACGTTCTGACCCTCGGCGAGTGTAGATTTGCCCTGGAAATATGCGGCAGCTTGATGTAGGTAATCTAGCCGTGCTCGAATATGGCTCTGGGAGTTCTTGGAATTCTTGGCTTCCTTCTTGCCTTTGGCTTTTGCCATTCTCGAAAATTTGACAGATCAACAAGCAAGTGGATCTCAAGGTTGTTTGCTGCAACCTGCAATTCGAGAAAAGCTTCCCAATTGACGCTGGACCAAAAGCGGTGAGGCTGAATAACCACGTGATTCTCCCTTGGTGAGGTCTTCGTCCTACCGCCTTGTGACTTCTTCCCCTACCACCTTTGTCTATCGAGACCTGCCACATTCCCGCGGTCCATACTCTTCTCCTTACTATCTTTGTCTTCTTTTCACTTCAACCCCACATCATCTCTCTCTCCCAATACTTTGACCTTTTCCCCTCAAAACTCACCTATTTACGTCGCCATGTCTCACGAGGAAGATCTTATCGACTACTCTGATGAGGAGCTTCAGACCACCACAGCACCAGCCACCACTGCTGCGCCTGCAGCCACCAATGGCGATGACGACAAGCAGGGTGACTTGACTGTAACCGGCGGCCGTCCCGACAAGAAGGGCAGCTACGTCGGTATCCACTCCACCGGTTTCCGCGACTTCCTGCTGAAGGGTGAACTTCTGCGCGCCATCACCGACTGCGGCTTCGAACATCCATCGGAGGGTTAGTCTAACTCATTATTCCCACAAGCGTTCCTCCATTTGTCCAATCTCCAACGTCCATCCATCCTCGCGGGAAGATTCTTCTGTCGGTATTTGGCAATCAGCCGTGTTTCGAATCTGCAGACGACATGGGGATTATTGCTCCTGAAAAGGACAATATCTCTTTACAATATATACGTGTTTGGTCCTGTGGCGCTCTTGCGCTAAGCTTGAGCCTCCGTTCCCAACTCCCACGTACTCCGTGGAGATTCGCGCGCGCGGTGGAAGACCGTGGTATTTATCACGTTTGTCTCCTTGTGAGGCGCACCTCATGTTGTCTGCAGAATATGATAGGATATCCACAAAAAGCATGGCTTTGAATGTGACGTACAGTCACGGTGGTTTGATCAAGCGGTGGAAGATGACCGCCCACGCATCAATTTGATGTTGTTGGGGGATGGACGGACATTGCGAGACGGATTTTTTTTTTGCTTCTTCTTTCGTCGAACCCAATCTAACATCGGCTCCGCCTTCCAACAGTCCAGCAAGTTTGCATTCCGACTTCCATTTTGAACGTCGATGTTCTTTGCCAGGCCAAGTCCGGTCTCGGTAAGACCGCGGTCTTCGTTCTCACCACCCTTCATCAATTGGAGCCCGTTCCTGGCGAGTGCCAGATCCTGGTTATGTGCCACACCCGTGAGCTTGCTTATCAGATCAAGAACGAGTACGCCCGTTTCTCGAAGTACTTGCCCGACGTTAAGACTGCGGTCTTCTACGGTGGTACCCCGATCCAGAAGGACGTCGAAATCCTGTCCAACAAGGAGACTCACCCCAACATTGTTGTTGCCACCCCTGGTCGTCTGAACGCGCTGGTCCGTGACAAGAAATTGTCCCTGCGCAACGTGAAGGCCTTTGTTCTCGACGAGTGTGACAAGATGCTTGACCAAATTGGTACGTGCATGCGAGATACGACTCGATTATCACATCCCACTAACACCTCCCCTCAGACATGCGCCGTGATGTCCAGGAAATCTTCCGTGCAACTCCCGCCGACAAGCAGGTTATGATGTTCAGTGCCACTCTCTCCCAGGAGATTCGTCCCATCTGCAAGAAGTTCATGCGCAACCCGCTGGAGGTCTATGTCGATGATGATACCAAGCTCACCCTCCACGGCTTGCAACAGTACTACATCAAGCTCGACGAGAAGGAGAAGAACCGCAAGCTGAATGAGCTTTTGGACAACCTCGAGTTCAACCAGGTTATCATCTTCGTCAAGAGCACCCAACGTGCCAACGAGCTGGACAAGCTGTTGCGCGAGTGCAACTTCCCCAGTATCGCAGTTCACTCTGGTGTCAGCCAGGAGGAGCGGTAAGTCCATCCGAGTTCGGCATTGGCCGGGGCAATTTGCTGACCTCCATCTAGTATCAAGCGCTACAAGGAGTTCAAGGAGTTCAACAAGCGTATCTGTGTTGCCACTGATGTCTTCGGCCGTGGTATCGATATCGAGCGCATCAACCTCGCCATCAATTACGATCTCCCCGCCGACGCTGACTCTTACCTGCACCGTGTTGGTCGTGCCGGTCGTTTCGGTACCAAGGGTCTTTCTATCTCCTTCGTCAGCAACGAGGATGACGAGAAGGTCCTCAAGGAGATTGAGAAGCGCTTTGAGGTTGCCCTTCCGTAAGTTTTCCTTTGATTCCAAATTACAATACCCTTTGCCAAAATACTAACCATGTACGCAGTGAGTACCCCGAGGCTGGTGTTGACTCCACCACCTACATGGCTTAGGCATCTCCAGATGAAAACTTTGTTGATTTGAAATTTCTTTTCCTCTTTTCAATTGTTATGGCGCACTAGCTCGGGTTTTGATATGTTTTTCTCCGCCGTTGGGCGCTGCCTCTGCCCTCCCGTGGTATTGAAGTGAGGCACAACCCTTCCATGTATTCGAAAACAGCAATGGAAGCAAGAATGGGTTAGCCCTGCACAACTGTTCAAACGTATCATGACCGTACCCTAACTGGAATCTTGGAATCTCAATGTGGAGTTGCGATGTCATAGTTATCGACGTCTGCGAGACAAGTCAAAACCGAAGACAATCAGATAGAGATATGCACCGCCGGTTTCAACCAGACGACCCAAAGACCCTACCGATCCGATCCAGCCAGGGTGGATATAGACACCAGAATTCAATCTCCGATCATCTGTCCTCCCCGTGGTTTGCCCATACCTGTTGGAGCCGGTCCACCTGTAGCTCTAGGAGCCCGAGAATAAACCTCCGCCATGCAATGTATCTACCAGCTGGGTGGATGTAGGCCCTGGTCGCAGTTCCAATCTGACTTGCATATCCTTCGTAGCAACTTTGGTCATCCTTTACCCGATCCTTGTAGCAGTGATGTGATTTTTGACAGATTCGAAGCACCATGTCAACCTGGGCAAGATATGTATGCTTCATGAATGCTTAGGATATCTGCCGATTTAAACTAAATACAACTACCCAGGGTATATATAACACTGTTTGGTTTGCAACAAGCTCGGTGTCGGTATCAGCTAGTCATGGATTTACGGAATAACAGTTTCCCCTGCATGCTGCAGGGAAATCACGACAACTATCAGGTTGAACACACGGCAAGGAAATTGGGATCCCCTCAGGGGGCGAGAGAGCGAGTACATATGTAGCAAGATATGAATGTAGATAGATGATCTTGTATGATTGTCAATGATTAAATTTTCCTACTTCGAACCACATTGCCATATATATCTCTTAAATATATATATGGCCATTGACCACACACCCGAAAACCACCTAGGTCGAAAGAAAGTTATCAAGCATAAATAAAGCACATAAAATAAAAGAAGACCTAAAATATAAAATACAGTTACCTAATGCATTACGCTGTTTGAGGCGAAAATCAAAGTCAAAACATAAAAAGTGGCTTCGCCCAACGCGCTAGAAGATGGAAAGGCACCAAGTAGCGCATTAAGAAAACAAGGTACGGAGACAGGCCAAACACCCTCCAAACTCTGTCTCAGATTTTCACTCCAGTGTCTACCAGGGGGCTGTCTCGCTTCAGCGTCGGCTGTTGTGAATGGCTCTATCTCATACGAAGGTGTGCAGAGTCTGCGGCGTTCGCCGCGTGATTTGCAGATGCTTCATATTCGTAACCGAGTACATAGCTACAACGCACGGAGCACATGCGAAGTAGCTACAATATCCACATTATTGTACGGAGTACGAAATACATACAAAGCATAGCTCTGTTTATCTCAACCACGCTAACCCAATCAACTAGGCACAGCGAGCAATAGCGTGCCCAGGTGAGACCAGGCCGATCAGAAATTATGATAGGCCAATGACTGTGCACTGATACGATCGAGGGACCCTCTTAGTACGGAGGATTTTTTGTACAATTTACAATTCCAATCACACTTTTCTCTCCTTTTTTAAAATTTTTACATCCGCCGGGTTCCGAGGGAATTCGACCATAACCGCACCGACAACATCAGGGCCGGTCAGGGCCCCTGTGGGATTAAATTGGTTTCAGTGGGACGAGGCTTGCATTCAAGATTGATTTCAGTGGGACGAGGCTTGCATTCAAGATTGATTAATATATGGTAAAACGTGGTACGTAATATGGTACTCATATACTCCGTACGGAGTACGGAGTACATATATGCGAAGTATCCAGTCCAATTTAAGGCCAAATTACGATATCCGAGGCTGCGATATCATGACAACTGTGGCTTTCGCCTAAATAAAATCTGATTTTATTCAAAGCCAAGACCGATTGTGGCTGAGGGAGAGCAACACAATTATGTATGATGCTTTGATATTGAAGATCTGTTTCCGGGTCTCCGCAAACGTGGTTCTTACCCCTGCCACCTGTCGGCATGGCCACATATCGGCGTTTGAATGTGTTTATGTATCTTGTGCGGAGTACCAGAATATACAATGCTACATCTAGTCTGTTCTGTCTATTTCCGGTTCCGAGAGAAGAAAAGAGAGGTGTCAAATGTACTGTCATCATTGTGGTTCCACCTGCACAACGGGGTATTATTTGTGCACATGCAGATTTGTCTTATTATTACATTGGATACTCCGTTCCCCCAGAGATCTGGACTGGTTCCAAGCGATAGACCACAGCCTACAGGAGATGTGACTGATCCATGTTCTAGCCCTTCTATGTTGGTCCAGAACAGTAGGGACGTACATTTAATGTACATTGCAGCTACTGCAGCCATTGTTTGCATTTTACACACTTTTGAGATTCCCATAAAATACCAGGACTATTTTTGTAATATAATTATCAGATTGAATGAATCAGAAGAAAAAAAATCCCCGATATCAAAAAAGTCTCTTGGGGTCGATCCCTTGATGCGGACAAGCTGCAAGCATCATTGCTTGGGCACGCGTGTCGATCACTACTTTGGTATGCTGGGATTATCAACACCGCCTCCCCCTTCTAAGGCATGCGGACAGTTGATCTTAAACATCCCTTGTAATTCTCTCTCCGCCTCCAATGCCGGATTGGTGAGCTACCTCCCCAAGTTGGGTAGTTCGAACGAGTCCAAAATAATGACCCAAAGTCTCGAATATTTACCCATATGCAAGTATCGGGATCGGTACCTTTTTTACTCTTCTGTATCACGATAACCTCCAGAAATACAACATTCTTTCCAAGGTTCAAGAGAATGTCGCCGGTGGGGAAGGAAGAGGGGATATTCAACCCCTCTTACCGTTGTTCCAAGTCGTACAACATACGATGTACAATGCCCGGTGGCCATTTTCTGTGGTACACCAGTCTAGTTGTCAATTGAATGTCGATCAGGGATACAAAATTGATGCGTTCATATGCATGTGGTGTGAACCACTCCAGGTACCGGCTCAGGTACCGTATACATGCACACTTGATGCCGTGTATGGGATTTGTGAGCCGAACCAGACCTATCCCCCTTGGAATGGTTCAAAGAATGTGCCCGGTACATTGTCTTGATCTTAGGAACCGGAGATAGGTTGGTGTTGACTTTGTAAATGATAACTATACTGAAAGATTAAGACCACCATGTTTCCATGTTTCCAGGAACAAACAAAAATACTCGGGATTCCCGATTATGGGATCTATAGTATTCTTTTGTTGACAGGTCTCCATATTGTTTACGGAGTACATCTTGCCTAACGTCGGTTCCGAGATACGGAGTATAGAGACTGTGGGTTTTTAGAGTGGAGGTAGATGACGAGACCAGGGACGCGGCATACAACGCGTCGTTCTAGTTTAATCCCCTAGAACGAAAGACTTCAAAAAAGAACACACACATACACACGCAATATAATTTGAAGGGAAAAAAAAAAGAGAATTAAGGCCAGAAGCAGATCGAAGAGAGCGTTTGTGGGCCAGCAAAGTCAAAATTGAAAAATACAGTATTGTTCTGTATCAGGAAAAGAAATTTAACTTTGGGAAGTTAAATATAGCATCAGACTTATCAAGGCATCAATATGTACAGAGTACATGCCCAACTCTCAACTCTATACTCCGTACATATACATCTATAATAAATCTATAATTGCTATATATAATTGAACTGCACATTCAATTTACCACCTGAATGTTGAAGTATTGATTATACAGTACCTAGTTATATCAGAAAAATTCCAATCTTCATTGTTCCGTGTATTGGAGAGCCGCAAAATGGCAAGATGGATATGGAGGCTAGACCCTTTACTGTGTGGTAGAATGGATCCCAACAGTATGTATCGACCAAAATAGACGGAAAGAGAGTAAAATGAAGAAGATCAACAAGATCAAATAAGATAATAAGATCAAGAACATCTGCATCCATCGCTATTCCGTCGAAATAATTCTTATCGCTCCTTGATTTCCGTTTCCGGACTGAGGGGGATCCACGATCGTTGAGGGCTTGCAAGTATCAAGGAGAAAAAGAAAAACATATTTTGTTGACCGATCGCATTCAATCGTTTTTTCCCTTCTCTTTTTTTTTCTCTTGTCCTAAAGCGTGAAGTTAAAGAGAGAGAGAAATAGAGAGAGAGAAGATAACTTGACACGGCAAAAACGAAACTTGAAGGACAACCCTGTCTTTTCCTTCTTTTGCCCCCCCGGTCTAAACTTCCATTTGAATTTCATCCTGATTACAACTCTCCTTCCCTTTTTTTTTTGTCCCCCATTCCCTCTTCCCTCTTCTCTTCTTCACTTACACACTCTTTTTCTTCCATTCTCTCGTTTTCTCGTGTTATAGGGTACTAGTACCTTTTGACCTGGGACTTTCCCGCCCAGTTCCTTCCAGATTTGAGAGATGGCTCCTCCTCCACGTCTGCGCATTCTGTCCGGTGAGTTCAACTTCCTACCTAGATATTAACGTCTGGGATACTACGAAAAGATGGTTCGTCATCTAATCAAAGTCTGTGTAGTCGGTGGCAATGCGATCTCTGCCTTCCTCTCATGGCGACTTCAGGCGACAACCTCCTGTGACGTTACGCTAGTCTGGAAATCTGGATTTGACGCCGTGTCTCAATACGGTGTCTCATTTAAGTATGTATCAAAGTTCTTGTGTCACAGCCAGATGGCTAATCCCCTCTGCAGATCAAAAGCATTCGGCAACGAACGATTCAAACCCCGACATGGTGAGATTTTGATATCACCACTTGGCTTGAGCCCTGGTCAGAGCCCCGGCTGACCTGTCCCGATTTCTAGTTGTTCGTGCTCCCGAAGAAGCCTCATCCCGTGAAAATGCCTACGACTATGTCATCCTCTGCGTGAAAGCCCTGCCAGATGTCTACGACCTTGCCTCCGTGATTGAATCCGTCGTCACTCCACAGCACACTTGTATTCTGGTGAATACAACAAATACTCTCGGCATTGAAGCCCATCTTGAGCAAAGATACCCTACCAACGTTATCCTTTCTCTCGTTTCCAACGTGGAGATCTCCCAAACGGGACCCAGCGAGTTTGAACATTTGAGCTCGAGCGAGATTCACGTGGGCGCAACCAACAAATCTTCCTCCATCCCGACATCAATCCAGAACGACATGGCGGCGGCATTGGCAATGACGTTGAACTCTGGGCAGGTCGACTGCAAAGTTTCGGATAATATCAGACAGGAGCAGTTCGACCGTATGATAGGGTGAGTTTCTTCGGATTTGCTTGGATTTGGAATTTACATGCTAAACGTCTCCCAGCCCGATCGCGTTCCATCCCGCAAGTGTCGTGTTCGACACTCCGAATCATACACAACTCCTCGAGAAAACCGGTGTTCGTCCACTAGTAATGGGCATCATTGACGAGATGATGGAGCTCGCCTCTGCACAAGGTTGCTCATTCCCTAGCGATTTCCGGGATAAGACGGTCCAAAAAATGATTGCGCTGGACTCTCCGACTACAATGTACTCGGATTTCCAGGGCCGACGCCCCATGGAGGTTGAGACTTTCCTAGGGTCACCAATCAAGTTGGCAATCGAGTCCAACGTTCGCATTCCCCGAATCGAAACAATGTACGCAATGCTACATCACGTCAATATCGCAAACCAGAACAAGTCCCGGCAGGAGTCCCCACCTGCTTCCGTCATGGGTCAGCCGCCTCCGCGATTATCTTCCGTGCCTCCGCAGCAGCGACCCATGACGAATGGTGGCCCGCAATTCATACGTGGAAGCCGAACACCCTCGGGAATGAGCATGCCCCCGCAACAAAGACGAGGCCCACCCCCTGGTATGATGCCGAGAGGCCCAGGTGGACCGATGCCGATGCCACCCCCCAACCGAGTTCAGCGCGACCCATCATTGGAGGGACTTGAAGAATTCAGCCATTTGGTTGTCTATGATGAACAGGGCGAACCAACTATACCGCCTCAGAATGGAAATGGGTACCCCGAGCCAGCACCTGGCCCTGCTTCTGAATTGACATTACGGGAGCGCGAGCTGGCTCTTCGTCAACGTGAACTACAGCTGCGTGAACAGGAGATGAGCATGCGCCGGGGGCCTCCTGGCCCAGGACGCCGTGGACCGGCTCCCTCCCGCCCTGCTACGGCCTTTGATGAAGAAGACGAGGATTACTTCGACCCGATGGATAATATGGGGATTCCCCACATCGACCCTGACAGTGTCGACATGATGAGCATGACTTCCCGCCGAGGGCGCAAGGGCCCCAACCACAGCCAGCTCCGTAAAAACCCCGAATTTGGTGTAAACGCCCCTCCCTCTGGAGGCAGCCGGCCCTCATCGGCCTTCCGTTACTTTGGCAGAAAACGCGCGAGCGACCGTGTGATGCAAGAAATCCCGGGTCTCCATGATTCACTCATGGATAATCCCATGATGAGCTACTCCTCCAACAGATATGGAGCCGTTGACCGAAACCAGATGCACGCGGACTCTCGAGCCAATTCTTTAACGGCCAGCCACATGGGCGACTACCCACCTCGACCCTTCCCACAGAGCCGGCGAAACAGTCAGACTCCCGGAATTCCTTTCGGCGGACCCCCGGGACCCCCTGGCCCAGGAGGCCCCCGCATGGGCCGCCCTCCAATTGCGCGTGAACACAGTCTTGGCCCCCCTGGTGGACCTCACAATGGCCAGCCGTCACCTCCTGGTAATATGCGTACGCCGGTGCCGCGGTACCCTCCGGGACAAGGAAACGCGGCTGGGCCGCAGCAAGTTGAGCAACACTATGGAGTGAGCAATGCGTTCCCCGCTAAGGGTCCCCCTAAGAACCAGAATCTGACCGGAAGTGCGAGCGCCAGCGCGGGGAGTGGTGATAGTGGAGCCAGTGCAAATATTGATTCCGAACCCTCCTCTCACAGCAGTCAGGTAAGCCTTGGCGGTCAAGGGGTCGCGGCGCCCGTTCGTTAAGACGGGTTCCGCCTGCTTTTCCCAATGGCTGACCGGCGTTCCATGATTGAATTCCCTTTTCGGCATTGCATTCTTCCTCGGCTTGGACGCTCATCGTCCGCTGAAAATTGGTCATGTTTGGACCTTTTTTGCATCATGGTGTCATTGTGCGGGGACTTTATTCTTCGGTCCCGTGCTCTCGAAGCACAGGTTAATACTCTGCTGTTTGCTTCTTTACATATACATGAGGGACATAGGGGTATTCGTTACTCATTTTTTTTTTCTTTCCTGTTTCGGAGTGTGGTTGGGATAACGAAGTGTTCGTGCGAGTTTTGTCTTTTTTTCTTTTTGTGTGATTTGCTCTGCATCGATACTCATCCTGTTTCGCGGCATTATCGACTTTTAATGAGGCCACTACGCAAGCCTAAACTGGGAAATCCTTACTTATCCTTGCTGTTTCTCTTCCTCCCACCTCCTTTTTCATCTTTACAGCATGTCGATATAGCGTCGTCGGCTCCCCTGCCCACCTTTTCATCTCTCTGCATGACTGTATAATACCAGCTGGCGCATTCCTTTTCCCTCCCATTTAGACTCGTATACGCCTATTGTCTTCATTTTGTCTGTTTTATCATCATTCGCTCCCCCTGGGTATTTCCTTCATTTGCCACGCCTTTTTCCTTGTCTCTCATCTGGCTTGATGCAAACAGCCTCGTCTTTTATTGTGGTCTAGTCTGGTCTGGTCTCTGGCGCATTCCAAAAGAGCGGGAGGGTGAATTTATCCGGTTCATTGAGTTGTGTTGATCTGGTTGCTCGGTTCTCGTTTTGCAGGGAAAATTAATACAGGGTGCACTGCAGTCCTCAGATTCGCTGCGTCTTTTGAACAGCACCTTATTACTCCAAGGAGCACATGAATTGATAGACCCTTCCATTATATCATTGAGGTTGCTACAGTTTATGGAAGTTCAAGTATGTGTTAGTCAAATAAGTAAGATAAATTCGAGTGCCTATGCACGTTCGGTTCGAAGTATAAAATAGAGTATCTGTATCAGCACGTGATCATCAGATAGTCAACAATCCCGCGGTCAAATATTGTCAACAACCAACACAATCTTGGAACCTCAAACAAAAACCAGCCTGCACACAAGCCAAGCCACAGAATAGAGCACCGTTTCCCCCCCGACTTCTACTTAAATTAGCTTCAAAAACAAATCACACCCAAAATGCCACCTCCAATCCATCGCCGCCATGAATCAAACACCACCTACTCCCGCCCCTCAACCCTCCCAGGAAGCAGCAATTACAACACAACAGCAACCCACACATTCAATACAAACCCAAACACCACATATACCTCCAATTACAACTCGAATGCGTCAACCCCTTCTATGTCCGCTGCCAAATCGCGGCAATATGCCCACCTCCATTCCCAGCTCGCACAGCTCAACGCCAACCTCGCCGACACAGAGAACCTACTCCGCATGACTGCCGTTCAGGCGGGGGACATGCGCTTCCTAGGTGGATATTCTGGGGCACTGTTTATGGGGTCTGCGAAGATTCTGGGAGAGGAGGGGGTTAAGGGAAATGCGGACAAAGATAAGAAGGCAGATTCCCAAGAGGGGGAAATCAAGAGGGAGGAGAGTGATGAGGATTGAATTGATGAACTATCAATTATTGAGTATTGATTTGATATGATATGGTGAGTCGGATTGGTCATGATTGTGTTGCGGTGCTTTACAATAAATAGGCTGTGGGTGACGATTTCCATGGCTTATGCTAACATATGTCCAATGTCTAATAGCAGAGATATGACCTCCTTTCTCCTCTGTTTCCTCTATATAACCGACGTATCATCTTATTCCACCACGAATTGACCACCGAGAATGATCGCTGGCTCATCGATGTTATGGTGTTCATAACTATTTCCCAGTCATGTTAGCTGTGCTCCTCAAAATTACGGCAGAAGAGGAAGTTTTCTCTGCCTCAAGGCCGAGCCTTACCTGAGTGTTCCTATACCACCGGCCTCGAGAATCAGCGATGTCTCTGTCAACGGCTTTCCAGTCCAGCGCATGGCAAAGGCACGAAGGATATGGCCGTGCGCAACGACAAGGACATCGCTCTTGGGCTCATCCGGGTTCTCGAAGCAGGGACGCTGGTATTTGTTTCTGATCTCATCGATCAGAGCATCGAGGCGGCGAACGACATCCTCGGGAGATCTGGTAGGAGAGGGGATGGATGTTAGCATGGGAAGACAACACCATGGCAATGTTTAATGCATAATTGGAATTAAGCCCTAGAATCAGAACATAACGAAGAAAAGAAGCACTTACTCTCCACCGGGACACCCATCTGTCCAAATATTCCACGGCCCTTCGCCCTTCTCAGCCCGCTGCGCCTGGATCTGCTTGCTTGTCAACCCCTCATAGTCCCCGTAATCCCACTCTCTAATCGCCTCCGTAACCTCGACCTCAGCCTCGGTCCGAATTGCCTCATTGTGTTCGGGCTTCCCCTGTTCACTCCAAGGCATTCGTCCCCGACAGCCAAGCTCGAGGAGCTCTAGGGTGCGCTGGGCGCGGGTGCGGGGTGAGACAAAGCTAGAACGGCGTGTTAGCTACGTTCGGAGTGGAATAGTGTCAGTAGTGTAGACGAGGTATTTCGTACACATGAACGAGCTTCTTGGGAACAACCAGTCTGTCGTTTCCGACGAGAGCTTTGCCTGTTGCTTGAATGCGCTTCTCTCCATTGGCTGTCAGCGGTAGATCGGAGATACCGGTGTGTCGGCCATTAAGCGACCATTCTGTCTCGCCGTGGCGGATAATAAAGCATCGAGGAGCCATTGTATGTATTTGAATTGAGTATAGTGAAAAGAAAGAAAAAGGAAAGAAAAGAGAATCCGGTTCAAGTACAAGTTCAGGGTCCTCTCATTTGCGTCATGGTGGACCCCGATAACAGGCTTATCACCCTTTTTCTCCCATACACATTGAACTAACAAAAGATCAGCAGTTGACCTTCAATTATTCGGCTTGGCTTTTTTTTTAGTAAATTAAACATTTAAAACAAAACTTTTCTTCTGGTCTAACCCTTTTAGCTCGCCGAATAGTTAACCCCTCCCCTAAAAAGATGGATTATCAAGTTACCACTGACAAGACACCTCAAAACTCTGAGCTGTCTTCTTCCGTGAGATCGGTTTGCACTTCGTGGTGCCTCGAGTTTTGATCTCTTCGACCATCGCATGTCGCGAACACTTCTTGTCCCTGAACAGTTTCACCTTGCAGCTCGGATCGATATTGACATTGATGAAAGCCTCCGCACCTCCATTCTCGAGGTTGGAGCGGCAGCCTGAAGACCCCTGCCCCGCGTAGGTGACCGTAGTGCCCACGCAGTGCTTGTTCTGAAACAGGTCAAAGGTCCAATGGGGCCTGTGGGCTTGGACTTCTTCGGTAGGAGGGCGTGAGGTGGGGAGGCCAGCTATGGTTGCTGGGAGGAGAGTTAGGGCAAGGAAGGGATGTTGGATCAGCTTCATTTTGGATCGGTGTAGGTTGATTTTTGTTTTTTTGTTCAGCGGTGTATGCAGAAATTGAGTTGGAGAACGTTTTCTCTCTCTTCTATGAGGTTAAGGTGTTTATAGTGCCTTTTCACCATTGCGTAGTTATGACTGCCATGTTGGGTCTTACCACGGATTGACGCGCACATCTTGCACATTGGGGGGTTGTGGACTATGAGAATACACTTGATGTGCTTTCAATTTGCCTTGGAGGATATTTTGCATACATCTATGATAGGTCTTAAGGTTCTGTTTTGTTCCAATCAACTAGTTTGGTAAACAACAACTTGGCCATATGACGATGGTCCTCTTTCGCCGGCTATGACTGATGTTAAGGCTATGTTGAACAGCCAGGCCTAGGATACCCATTTGACTTTAGAGTATGCATGGTCCACTCAGTTGGCCTCTCTCTGGCCTCCCATCTAATGCTTTTATAGATGGAGTCTACCGCCTTTCTCTCCGCTTTGTTTGTACTCTTTGCATCAAGTGGGAAGGCCAAGTTGTGGAGTATTCTGCCAGCAAATATCCATGCTCATCCACGCTAATCCACATCACCAACATGGAACGCCGACTCACATCTAGGAATGTGAGCCTGGATTGGGTTGAGCGAGATGATCAAGATGGGGATACTGTCTCGGCGCATCTCATTCAAAGCACATACTCTCGGCTGAAACTCCAGTATGCAGAAAAGTTGAGCCAGAATTGGGTTGAACAACTTGAATCACCCAACCAAGCCCTTGAGCAGCTGTCTCTTGCTGCATGTCTGATTGAACTGTGGAGGAGTATATACGGCGCTATACCAGCTATAGAACAAGATCAGTCATCGAGAGACACATTGCCGTTCCCAGGGTTCGTGGACCTAGCTTGTGGGAATGGTATTCTCGTGTACATACTTCTCATGGAAGGATACAAGGGCTTAGGCTTTGACGCCCGCCGTCGAAAGTCCTGGGAGACATTCCCAGCCGAGATACAGGAATGCCTGGAAGAGAGAATTTTCATCCCTCAGCCTTTTGTGGATGTATTGGACTTGCAAGCAATTGGTGTGGAGATACACACTGGCGATTTCCCGGAAAATACATTTATCATATCCGACCACGCAGATGAGCTCACCGTATGGACTCCCATAATGGCTGCCCTATCAAGTCCCTCGTCGCCATTGCCATTCTTTGTGGTCCCGTGCTGTTCTCGTTCACTTGCTGGTTCTTCGTATCGCTATCCTCCGCCAAAAGAGGGGGGTCCAATACAGAAGAAATGTGCGAATGGCAATCCTGCCGCATGGAAAGTTGATGATGCCATAGAGCAGAATCTACAGCCTGCATCTGGTGATTTGAGGGCACTTCGTGCGATCAAAATTGAAGAGAAGACCGAGAGCGGGTTTCTGAATTCAATGATTGGATCTCTCACTGCAAAAACAATGAGTATTGCCGAGGAAATCGGGTTCGGTGTTGAGAAGGCATGGCTACGCACTCCTGGTGCGATTAACATGGCGTTGATTGGAGGTCGACAGCAGGTCACAAGGGAGTGGCTAAAGAACTCGGGTTCTACAGATTCTCCAACAAAACGAGACCCAGGGGATGCAGTCTTGAAGAATATCATAGAAGTGGTTGAGCGTGAATGCTCTAAGGATGGTGGCATTCAGGTAGCTGCTAAGCTCTGGGTTACACGGACGAAGAGTCTTCACCAGGGCCAGGGAACAGTGCACCAAGCTAAATAAAGATACCCAAATAAACTTAGCCATCTTTCAATAGCATTCATAGATGACTACTACTTACCTATCCCTATTCTTTTTATGATTCGCGTGCCTTTCTTTTGGTAAACGTGCTAATAGCAAAAAACAATGAGCCCAATCCTCCTGGTCGTCGACCCAGTATGCTGAAAGCAAGAGCACAAAGAATGTAGAATCCAGCAGCAATGCCTTGAAGGTAGTGTTCCGAGTCCGGAATGGTTGAGGCACTGATAACAAAAAACACCATAGCCACTGATTGGAGAGAAACTTGAAGCCAACGGCTCCATGGCAAGGCCACCCCGATCATCAGCGAGAAAAGGATAACTCCATATAGACCAGAAAATGCCAGAGGTATGCAATAATAAGAGAGCGCAACCCCTACCAATGGACTCAGAGTGCTGGACCAATTGCTTAGCATCTTGTCAAAGATGGATATGGCCACAACAAGAGAAACCAAGAAGGCGTATGCGACTGCTGTGCCGAGGGTTCTAGCGTGATGACTCCAGTCATTGTCCGGGTCTTCAGAACCATCTAGCTCCTCCGTCGAAAGAGCGGTGGTATCATGTGTCATTTGGGAGTTCGAAGAAAAAGCCGACTGGTCGGTGTCACCGTTTGAGGTTGCTTGTTCTTCATGTTTCGCGTCTGATTTATTAGACACACGTCGTGGGAGAAACAAGGATGTGGAACTTCCATAACTTACCATGATCAAAGTATCCAACCATTGTGATAAGTGGAGCTGCTAACAGGAGTACGGACACAAGTTGTCCAAATGTCCAATTGCCTGGATTGCTGCCAAAGCCATCTTCTACTCCATAAAGTACGAAGGCCAGGCGCAACATGCCCCATGTGAAAGCAACAATCAGCCAACCCACCTAATTCGAATTAGACAAGATGAGAAGAAACGACAGAGGATACGTACTTCAAAGGCTACTGAGGCCCATCCGTCGAGAAGGAATCGGGCAGCCAAAAAGAGAGCAAAGAGAGGACGGTAGCAAAGTGAATGTCTTAGACTATGGCGAGAGGAACCCTCATAGCTCCATTCAAAGACAATGCGTAGTAGTTGTCGCGCTCGTATACTGAGCCAGAGTCTAGCCTGCCCGAATATTGCAACGGAAAGAGATCTGTGTAACTTGACGACTCGAGAAACAAACCCGAGGCCAATGAGCAATGCAGATACCAAAGTTGTCCAGAATGTAAGACCAAGTAAGCCCACATGTCTATCAGAAATCCCTAGATAGCAGATAGCAGGTGCTCCTGTATGAGGAAGATTTCCCCCATTGTCTCCATTGAGAGAGATGACTCCATCGCCCCAAAAAGGGTTTCCAGTGGAGAGAAGTCCAACAACGAGAAGCGTGGTTAAAGCACCCATAGCAAGCAATCGCCATAGACGCTCCAAAGTACGGGTATAAAGATAATTGCGTAGCAGCGTCAAACAAGCCAAGTGGGTAAGACAGGAGAACCATGCTAGGTTGAGGATAAAGTACCAATGATAGGCTGCAAGACCACATCGAAGTTCTACAAACCCACTGACCAGAATCGCGAAGCCTGTTACGATTTGTAGGTCGCTCACTGCTAGTATACACTTGTCCGACTTGTCAATACTGGCTATAATTGATAGACGAACTTTGGGGGAGCTATAATGACCAACCTTGATAGAAGTCCTTTCAAGTCGAGCACTAAAATGGGGACTCATCCGTCGAGGGCCCATAATACGACTCCAAATGTATGTTGGCCAACACCGCAGCCCGCGCAAGAACATTTCGTCTACGGGGTTGGGACGAAATGGTGGATCGCTATCATCAGCCACTTGGAATGGGTCATGGCTTGGATCGTACACTACAACGTAGTGTATAAAAATAACAAGCAATGCAATGCCAGCAGTTACGGTGTAGTTGATAATCACTCCAACTCCAGTGATGTCATTGTCGGGGGACAAGGGTGGTGGTGGTGCTGAGCAATTGTAACTGCAAGACATTGCGATTTCGAGGCAAAACAAGACTGACAGGCCGAAAACGTGGCGTTCAACACTAAAAGGCCTATCTTTTGACTCCGAATCACGTACACGAGGGCTAAGCACATAGGTGTTGATAGGGCATGTATGAAAATCTTATAAGTTGCCAAGGAAGATCAGCAACTACATGGCTCCAATGAGATAGGACGGTCCTTTTGAAGGAAAATGATAATTCACATAACGAGACTAATGGTATTGGTATTTCATTCGATATGCTCTAGATCTATTCATAAACAAAATATAAACTATAGAGTGGGGGGAATAGAGAAAGGAGTTTGTTAATGTACAATAATGTTACAGACCTCTCCAACTCCGTTGCTATATTAGTTGAAGATCCAAATCAAAACGCCTAGGCTCCCATTTCAAGGCAATCAAACCGTCAGCCATACTTTAATCACTGCGCATCATGCATTAGGTTGAATTTTCGGGGCAAACGGTCTCTTTTCCATCACCGTTTCCATTTTCCGCACGAGCATTTTTAGAGGCCGTAGCTGATGCCTGCGTAGCAGCCTGGGAATTGGCAGATTTCGATTTTAAGTTTCTCGATGCAGCTTGAGCGGCAGCCGCAGCTGAATTCTCTTTGAGACGTCTCATGCGCTCAGATCGACCTTCCCCTGGGAGACTGCCCCAGACCGGTTCGATTGAATCGGCGCGCCAGTTGTTGCGATTCCCACCGAGTGCGCTGCGCTTTGGGGACAGGGGGGCAAAAGTAGAGCCTCCCACGCCGGATTCACCCCACATGCGGACGCGTTGAAGCTTGCGCAGTTTGGAGAGACCGTAGACACAGACCAGTCCAGTCAGAGCAAAGCAGACCACGGAGACACCTCCGAAACCAAAGTCTGATTCTTCAATGAAATTCTTCAAGTTCATGCCGTAGAGAGCAGAGAATAATGTCCCTGTTGCAAGGCCGAGTGTTCCAATGCTGAATTTGAGATCCATGAGCATGAGCGAGTTGCGGTTGGCGTCGAGGATAGCTTTGACTCTTGAGTTGTGTTAGAGATGCTTTTCGCATATAATGAACGATCAAACTTACACTTCTTCCGTATTGCGAATATTCGTTACCAAATTGCCACTGGCTTGAACAATCTCATCGCACACTTTGTGGTAGGACTCCAGAAGCATTTCCACTTCTTGATGGTCATCCTCTTCTCGCTCTTTGCCGACCGATCTCTCAGATAAGTACATCGCTGCCAAATCATCATCGGCCTCCAGAAGATCATCAATAGCATCTCGTACCAGGCGAGCTTTCTGCTCAAATGTACCAAGTTTCTTGGAGTAGATCAAGAGGTGCCGGAGCTTATCTCGGTCGATGTCCTCCTCGAGCGCACGGAGAACTCGCACGACGGGATCTCTCACTCCATTAAACTCCTCCTCCAGTCCACTCGTGACACTAATGAGAACGGCTTCCAGCGCGCGAAACTCGTACGGAAGTGATTGACTAGGCTGAGCGGCACCCTGAGATTGTCTCTGGCGGAGCTTTCCTTCTAGATCGTAGATGAACAGCGATTGCATGTATGAATCTGTTGATCCGTACGCGTCGAATACGAGTACCCGGTCCGCTTTAATGAGCACTCGCAGATGCAAAAGATTGATGAGGATTGCCCTAGGTCGCACTAGGATATGAGGGAGTGTCGACGAATCAATCTTGCGTAGATCTCGAGGAAGAAGGCCATACTGTATCGTGATTCATCTGTTAGCAAATGTTGAACTCTCAAACTCGGGACCTCTTTACCAACCTTGGCAATCAGCTCCTGCTTCCGAAACTCCCCGTTAACGAGGGTGACGTCTCCATTGATATCAAACTCCGTGCATCGGATTCGCAGCTCGTTTGACGCTTTGGCTGATAGGCTGCGGCCAATATTAAACATTCCCTCCGTCCCTTCATCCATAAGTCCAGGGTTAGTCGGGCCCTGATTCTTGTAGTCGCAAGCTTTATTCCGCCTGAGATCGAAAAGCCGTCGGAGAAAGGGTCGGCTTTTGGTTGACGCATGACGCGAGAATTTCAGTTGCTTAGGCACCAATGCCGGGGACACTGTTGCTCTAGTGGGGTTCGGTTTCCCATGTTGATTGTTGAAAATCGTGGTATCCAGTGTTGCGGGGCCATGGGGAGCATCGAGACGCGTCCAGCTCGAGAGTTTCGGGGATGGTCCTGTCGAGAAGCTTTTATCGCGGCCGGCAAGACGCTTCGGATAAGCGCATGCTGATAGTGCGGCTGAGAACCCAGACTGTGATCGTAGGAAGCGCAATAAAGAGGCAGAAGGCGCAGACAGCCTCGGAGACAGCATGTCTCTGGATTATCGACCGAGCTGTACGCAAGTTCTCCCGATCAGATCTGATACGCTTTTTTCCGTTGCCCGGAACAATGTTGACCCGATAATCAGGATGTACTATACAATCACTATAAAAACACCGCTCGCTGTTTCTCAAATGTCTTGTACTCTGTTTGGAATTATGATTCTATCTAGATATCGAATGCTACAAACTGCTTAAGTTAAATCATTTCCTTGTCGGCTCAGTGCCCAGCCAACCAGGTCATCACCCTTGTCCTTCTCCATTATCTCCCTTTTGCATTGAATCGCCCAGATCAAGTGTGCCTCGATCACCTCATTGTTCCGAAACCACAATTCATCCCAAGGGTTGTGTTCCAAATGACTTCGGGTTTCGGAATCTAAGTTCTCCCACACGGTAACCCACTCACGAAAGCCCAGCCTCAACGTCAAGATATCGGCAAGGTCAATCCTGAGATAATCATGATCATGAACCTTTGCAACAACCGGCTGAATGTCCAAAACGACATTTCTAATCTCAATGATGTCGTTTGCCTGCTCAATTCGCCGGTATCGTCTTAACAACCTCTCCCAGCCACCTAAAAGCAGATATCCTAGCCGCCGTCGCTCGCTATCTAAGCAGCAGTCCAACCATTTCACAAGTACTTCACGAAGCTTTTCACGCCCCTGATATTTAGCAAAACAATGGTTACAGGACATACCATCAATGAAACTTCCGGTGATCTTGGTTTCGTCCCAGTTTTTGAAGTCCTCGGCAGGGTTGGTGGTAGGTATCCAGTGATTGAAAGTGGCACCCAGACGAAACGCGCGCATTTCCTGCCAGCGCGAACATCCAGGGCAACGCAACATCCACATAGTCCAGAGAGAATCAAAAACGTCGTCGCGATACACGCATTGAACAGGGGCCTTCGCGGTCGGTCTCACACTTCTCATTATGGCAGGAAAACCTGGGAAATATCGGTCTAAGGCACTGGGAAATGGCAGGCGACGGCTCGGCACTATAGGCATCTTGTCTGTGCCTCGCTGCACAATAGATGAGAGTTCACCACGCCGGAAACGACATTCATTGCACTTGCGCAAGTGCCGCTTGAAGCCGCAGCGCTCTCTCTCAATGAGGCGTGCTTCGTGATCTAGAAGAACCTGCTCTTCCTCTTGTGTGATACTGCAGTATTCATCTAGGCTAAAGCCTTGGAATGTGATCATCCCGCTGTCCTGAAAGCTGGCCAACCTTGCACCCCTATCGCGCACATCATGATTCGGTATTAATGTGTTGCACCTGGAGGCGAGATAATATCGACGCCGTATTTCCCGGTCCTCATCCCGGGAGTTGGATTGTTGTTTGTGTAAATGGTACTGTTTGCGGGATTTCCCTTCTCTTGTTGGCTCCCAGCTCGTGTAAGGACTCGCTGCCGCAGATCTTGGCAATGGCTTGCGGTACTGCAGTCGTAGTATATAATGGTTGTCAAAGGCTGTATGTGGAAGCATATGGAGACAGATACTACATGCCCAACGTGCAGAATACCATTCTTTGGACGTGAAGTCAGGGTCGAGGTGGTTGTCCCTCGATCGAAAGACGGGCGTGACTCCTCCGATTTCTTCTCGGCATTCAAGTTCAAGCAACCTCTCCAGTAAATGAGTTCGCTGTGGTTGAACCACTGTGCGGAATTTGGAGTTGGTTTGGCTGATGGATATGAGGCCAATGGGGTCTAAAAGACGGAAGATAGAGCACAGGATTTCAACAGGCAAAGACCCAAGAGACGGAGGATCAGGCTTCATCTCAGATGAAAAGAGGTGTTTTTTGTTTCTGGTTCGTTTTTCTTAAGCAAAACTCGAAACTGGTGACTATGATGCAGGAGATGAACAAAGGATGGACCAGGCTTTACTTTGTATGCAGTCTGGGCCTATTGCTCATGGCGGTGTAAGCTAAACTCCACTTGGCCATATAGGTAGCCTTGGAAAATTGGAGGATTGGACTAAAATAAAGAAACATAAAAAAAAAAACATCTACTTCCTCATACTGAGACTATCTCTCACATCCACTGCATTTACCAATGAAAGCTATATACAAAGTGCCCCTCTTTTGTTGACACTTGAAACCAAACTTTTAGGCAAAACGCTGGACCAAGAAACAGAATGCTCAATGCTCGCAAGAATGCGCAAAAGCCATTGGTATCTTGAAATACTTGAAAAATCCCACCGAAAACTAACCGCTCACCAATCGTCGTCGTTGTCTTTCTCGTCATCTACCAATATAGTTAGCATATAGATCCGCGTTTACGTGTTGGACTTGACATACCACTTCCGCTGACTCTTTGTTTTCGCTTGTTGAGAGCATCTTGCAATGCGCCGGCCAAACCACCTTGCGGCGCGCCTCCTGCATTGGGGCTTGTGGCCGACGACTCGTTAGCACCACCGGGTACCAGAGCTTTACTTCGATCTTTCTTTTCCGTATCCTTGACCTTGCGCAAGCCTCCGCCTCCATGGCCACCAGAGGCTCGGATGGACGCTAGCAGATCGGTGTGCCCACCGGCGGGCTTTGGCAAGGGTGGTGCAGCACCACCAGGGGGTGGAGGTGGGGGAGGAGCACCACCTCCAGGTGCCCCAGGCGGTGGAGGCGGCGGCGGTGGTCCACCCGGTGCCCCCGAAACAGGCGCCGGAGGAGGGGGAGGGGGAGGCATTGAGGGGCCCCCACGGCCCGGAGGCGGAGGGGGTGGGGGGCCACCGGGCGCTGCAGAGCCCGGTGGCGGAGGCGGAGGAGGGGGAGGAATGCTAGGAGAATACGTAGGTGCCGAGGGCGGGGCGGGGGGAGGCGGAACTGGTCCTCTTGGTGGTGGAGGAGGAGCTGCTGCAGGAGAAGACGGTGCAGCTGGCACAGGCCGAGGCGCTGGTGGGGGTGGAAGTGGGGGTGAAATAGGGCCTCTGGCGGGTGGGGGAGGAGGTCCAGTTGTAGTAGCCATGGGCGGAACTTTGGGAGGCAGTTGGGGTGGTGCTGCTGGGCTTGCTGTGCGAGGCGGCGGAGGGGGAGGGCCACCTGGTGCAGGGCTACGGCTGGGGGGTGCCGGTGGCGCAGACACCTTACGGTCACCAGAGAAAGGCGGTGGTACCCCAAATCGAGATTGACTCGATTGATTATGTTGGCTATCGTCCATCGGTGTCTTTGGTGGTCGCGGGGGCGGCGGAGGCCCAGCATTGACGTTGGAAATTGCGCGTGGACGCCGTGGAGGTACAGGGCCGGCGGGCTCTGCGAATTTTCCTGCGTCTGCAAATGGAGGTGGCGCATTGAATCGTCGCGCAGGTGGGGATGGCTCACGAGGGGGGAGGGAAACCGATTCTTCTGGTGCTTCAGAACGTGTCTTCCGTGACGGCGGCGGCGGCGGCGGTCCCCGTCTGCTTGTCGAGCTGGAACCCGTATCTTGGGGACTGATCGAGGTTACTTTCGGAGCGGGAGGTGCAGAAGGTGGCGGTGGAGGAGCAGCCTTTGGCTTATTGAGATCCTCGGCAGGAGCAGACTCGGCCGCCGCTGCCTGCTTCTGGTCAATCCAAGCTTTGATGAATTCGGAATTCTCGGCAATTTGGTCTTCGGTAATTCCCATCCCCTTAAGCTCATCCAGCAGCCCTTTCCAAGAGGGATCACTCGTATCAAATGGTAAATCTGGCTTAGCTGGTGGCGGGCTTGGGGACAGCATCGGAGGCGGAGGAGCAACCTGTATCGAAGGCGCAGGGGCTGTCGGCGCTGGTGCACTTGGAGCTGGGCTCGAACGATGCAACAAGCTGCCAAACAAAGACCGTCCTACTTTCCCATTGGTAACAGGAGCAGGTCCCTGGCCTCGAGTGGATGCGAAAGGAGTCTTGATGGTCTCTTTACTTGCATGTTTCTCGCGCTCATGCACCTTCTTGATAAAGGTCTTGGCCTCCTTCTCGTCGACAAAGGACAGGCCGGCGGGACAGGCTTCGAGCTCGAATGTATGAAAGAAGGTTCGGTCCTGGTTGTAAGCGAAGTTGTCATAGATCTCCTGATCCCAGATCACGCCCCTACCAGCGGGCTGCATAACGCATTGTCAGCACTTTTACTCTTATCTCCAACACCAGTGTGAACAGCCTACCGAGACATCGACTATTTTAAGCCAGAAAGTCCTTCCCACAAGGTCATTGCAGAGGACAACAGCCCCTTGAATTCCGGTATATGTCCATTTCTGTCCATCCGGGTAGGCGACGTAGAGTCGCGCGACAGCTACGGCGAGGATCTTGTTGGCGGGTTTGGGGACATTCCGCTTAACAGTTTCCTTGTCGGCGTCACTGAGAATGGAGGGCATGGTGAATCGAGGTGGTCCCCCACTAAATGGAGAGGGGAAAGGTGATAGTTCGAAGGGTGGTTACGTGAGTAGAGCACACATTGCAGCCGGGCGGGTGACTTCGAAGGATGGACTAGCGCCCTCAACACACCGACTGATACGGTAGTGGTGGAAGGTACAGGGTTTCTTTCTCGATTGATTAGATTTGGAGGCCGAGGTGTTATAGAGAGGAGCCGACCGGCGGTTGCCTTGAGAGTTGGAGAGGATGAACCGGAGGTGAGAAGACGTAGGCGGGGCGGACCCAATATACACCGGAGTGACCTAGGCCTACCGCAGCACCGCCATACCGGCACGTGGTACTTTTCTTGTACCATTCAAAGTGTGGCTAAGTTCACTACATACATTTGTTACTTGGGATTTTTCCTGCTTGATATTTTCATGTCTCAAATCCGAAATCAAACATCTTAAAAACACAAATTAACAGAATATTGTTGACATGCTCTTCATAAGTGATGAGGATTGCGGAATGCGGTTTAGCGTGCCCATTTCAATGTGCGCTATGTATATCATACAAGGATATTTGAAGATGACCTCACTTCATTTCTAGACTATGTGGGGTCTGATCATGGATTATTAGCTAAATACATGTAAGATGTATAAATGTGTCAAGAAGAATATGTATTCTTTCGACTAGTAATACTTACATTCCTATCTTGACTATGTATGTATGGATCATTGTCGCAACTAGGTAGAATGCTAGTATTTACCTTCTAAGTCAAAAGCAATTTCCTTGTGCTTTTCAATCCTTCATATTAATATCATGACTGGCATTTTAATCAAATCATAGCTACTCTACGACATACCCTTAAGTTGTGCTCCTTGTACCCGCGGTGTACCTACTAAAAATAACCATTAAATTATAGATACAATTGCATTTTGTTCTTGTTTCCAAGGTTCCTGCGGACAAGTGAACATGTTTAGGCAACTTCTAACTTCTATCATGCTATTTGTTGCAATCTGACCACCGACGTCATCCCGCTTAGGATCTATAAATCAGACATCCAACCAACCTTCAAGACCTATTTCTTCAACTCACCATCAACAAAATCACCAGATTTATTTCATCTATCTACCAGCAAAGAAGAGCTAGTATTGGCTAGTGACAACTCAACAAGAAGCTCTTCTATATCTCCAAAATGCCGGTCATCCCCGAGTCGTCGGACTTCCCATCTGCACCCCAAAAGGGAGGCAATAAGGCCGAGGATAAGCCAGGGAAACAGCCCCAGAAAGCGACTGCAGCGGACTTCTTATCGAAGGGACCTCAGATTCCAGACAGTAAGTTGACTACCAGACTTACATAGGCCCACGACTGACACTTTGTAGATATGCCTCCCAAGGCTTCGAAAGAGGAGCTCGAAGCACGCGCGAAGGAACTGAACAAGTCATCCAACTGAGAGGCCATTGATCAACAAATTTTTATCTATCTGTATTTCGTTTAATAGCAGTTTCCGCCATTCCAGGCAATTGCCCAAGTCGAGTGTGTCTATAGCAGGTCATAACCCAAACTAGGTCTAGTATAAATACAATACGGAGAGTACCTAGCCGCCTAATAATTATAAACCAAAGCAGACAAAAAAGTAGAACAAATGTCCTTTTTGGAATTCAGCTTCGTTTCTTCAGAGGCTGCGTCTACTCCCAACCAAGGATCTCTTGAGGTCGGCTTAATCGATTCATTACGTCATACATCATAGCACACGTGATCACGCGACATCTCATTGACTGGACCCCTCACTCCTCAACGCGTTAGGAAGTGCTCCAAATGCCTCCAGAACGGTCCAATGTGCCGGTGAAGCTGTCTCTACCACTGGTAGGTGTTCCACCATCTCGGAGTAGACTTACCGCTAACCTCCACTAAGCAATACCAGCAGGAGCTCTTCACCGAACTACGCGCCGAAGATGAGCTAGTCATTCTTGCACGAGGCCTGGGGCTTCTGCACCTAATAACAAATCTCCTCCATTTCTACGATGCGGCGGGAAACAATCTGGTCCTGGTGGTGGGTGCAGATGAACGCGAGAATGAATGGATCGGAGAGGGTATGTGGATTGGTGTACATCCCAGGTCGGACGCGTGTTAGAAGCTGATGGATTCTAAACCCAGCATTGGCGGAACATTATGCTACCAGCAAGTCTCCTCTTGCTAGGGGGTTGAAAGTGATCAATACCGAGAAAGCTACGGTGCCGATGCGGTGGGTTTCTCGTCTCCGCTCTGTCGATTGCGGTGTATTGACAAATTGCCAGAGAGAGAATATATGGCGAAGGAGGTATTCTGAGTGTGACATCCCGAATATTGGTTGTGGACTTGTTATCGAGTATGTATGTTTTAGTATATTGGCTCAAGACATTCGCTGATCTTTCTAGAACTTCTTGATCCCGAGAAGGTCACTGGGATGGTCATTTTACATGCTGATAAGGTTTTGGCGACATCCCTCGAAGCTTTTATTGTCCGGGTCTACCGGCAATCGAACAAGCGTGGCTTCTTGAAAGCATTCTCAGACTCCCCGGAACCATTTACTATGGGCTTTGCCCCGTTGGCTAATATGCTGCGCAACCTTTTCCTACGCAAGGCATCACTGTGGCCTAGATTCCATGTTTCTGTTGCTGAGTCCCTAGAAGGAAATCGCAAGGCAGAAGTGATCGAGTTGGAAGTTCCTATGAGCAACAAAATGAGGGAAATTCAGAATGCTGTTCTGGAATGCGTAGAGATCAGTATCACTGAGCTCAGGAAAAGCAACACTGGGCTGGATATGGAAGAGTGGACGTTGGACAGTGCTTTGCACAGGAATTTTGATATGATTATCAGACGTCAACTAGACCCAATCTGGCACCGTGTGAGCTTCAGGACAAGACAAATTGTCAGTGATTTGACAAACCTACGAGAAGTCCTTCAGTGTGTCTCCCACATGTCTTTCTGTTTATTTATACTGACAGCTCTACAGTGCTTTACTCAGCTACGATGCGGTATCTTTTGTCAAGTACCTCGATACTATCGTGTCTGCGCATGCTCCGCCTCCCGGCTCCAACAGACATAATTACTCTCCGTGGCTTTTCCTCGATGCTGCCCATGTTCTTTTCCAGACCGCCAAATCACGAGTCTACGAAGGCAAATTGAACAATGAACTGACCCGCCTTTCATCTTCAACTACATTTTCTTCCGAGTTGAACCCGGCTCTAGAGGAACTGCCAAAGTGGAGTGTCCTATCAGATGTCCTTGCCGAAATCGAACACGATGCTTACCTCCATCCTGCGAGAACGGATCAATCAAATAACACCATATTGATTATGTGTAGTGATCAACGAATATGCCGCCAGCTTCGCGAGTATATTGGAACTATGCACTCAAAAATTGCTCAAGGGCCCGAATCCAAAGAAGATGATGATCCTAGCGAGGACAAGCCTTCTGCGGAGCTTATGATGCGGCGTCGGCTGCGAGACTACCTTAATTGGAAGAGGTCTCTCTCAAATGTCAACAAAAATTTGTCCCAGTCAGTACAGGACGAAAGATCCGGAAACCCCTCCGAGTCATCAGCGGCCCAGAGCGCGCATCAAGGACGGCCTCCCCCAAACAAACGTCGTCGAGTACGTGGCGGCGGCGCGGTCACCTCGGCTGCAGGTCGTGTGCCAAATAGCAGTGTCCAAACCGAAGTCGAATTGCCCGGTCAGGTCGTCAGCTTGCTAGGCGAGATTCAACCTACCGAGGTGGAAGAAATGCAGAAAGAGGAGGTTATTGTCGACGAACTGGAGGATATGGAAGATTTCTACGAATTGTATGATATGAATGATCTGGTCATGATACACCCTTACGACGGTGACATGGATGAGCATATACTTGAGGAAGCACGTCCGCGATACATTATTATGTACGAACCCGATCCTGCATTCATTCGAAGGGTTGAGGTATATCGCAGTTCCCATTCGGGGCGAAACGTGAAGGTTTATTTCATATATTACGGTGGCTCTGTCGAGGAACAGCGGTATCTGAGTGCTGTCCGACGAGAGAAAGACTCATTCACAAAGCTGATCAAAGAGAAGGGGGTAAGCTACCCAGTTACACACCTCAAACTACTAACTAACGTGATTTTCAGAACATGGCAGTCACCTTGACGCATGACAAAAAGGCCGAAGACCCCCAGGAGCAATTCCTCCGGACAGTCAACACTCGTATTGCTGGAGGAGGACGACTGGCAGCTACAGCATCCCCTCCTCGGGTTGTAGTTGATGTGCGGGAATTCCGAAGTGCTCTACCATCTCTGTTACATGGAAACAACATGATTGTGATTCCCTGCCAGCTCACCGTGGGTGACTACATTCTCACTCCAGACATTTGTGTCGAAAGGAAATCGATCCGTGATCTTATAAGCTCGCTCAAGAACGGCCGCCTCTACAGCCAGGCCGAGACCATGATGCAGTATTACAAGACCCCGTTACTATTGATCGAGTTCGATCAAAACAAATCTTTCACTTTTGATGCGTTTGCCTCCGTTCCAACAGGGCCCACGTTTATGACAGACTACGGTTTCTCATCTTCCGGCACTGCAACCAGCACTAGCAGCAGCTCGCTTGCTAATCCGTCTAATCCAAAGTCCGCTCAGCATTTACTTGTGCTCCTCACTCTCGCCTTCCCACGCCTAAAGATCGTCTGGTCTTCATCCCCTTACCAGACAGCTGAGATTTTTGCAGAGCTTAAAAAGAACGCCCAGGAGCCAGACCCACTCCGTGCGGTTCAGCTCGGCCTTGATATTGATATATCTAATTCGTCTGGCTCTACCGACGTCATGGCTGCCGCTGGGATTGAGCACCGTACCTTCAATCTTCTTCCACAAGACATGTTGCGAGCTGTTCCAGGTGTTACACCCCAAGCTCTAGAGCGGCTGATCATCGAAACGGACAATATTAGTGATATCGCCAACATGGATGTCGAGCAGCTGGATCCGCTGGTTGGTAAAGAGGCTGCACGTAAGATCGTTGCTTTCTTCCAGAAAAGCGTATTTGACTAGTGAGGAATCTGATCTGAGGTCTCCCGTGCATGTTTTTTTTTTAATCCAATCATAAGTTCACAAAAAAGGCTGCCCAAGTGTGTGTACATCAACATAAATGCGGTAATGTGTAACAAATACAACTACATCATCCTATCACATCTCCATGTTTTGCTCAAATCAACCAGAAAAAGCAAATAAAAAGTAGCAAGCAGCCGAAATATCCGAGTTCTGGACTCTCAATCAATTTGAACATTTGAACCTGGTCTACCCCATAAGACAACTTTCCGTCTTGGCGACGATCGTGCAGATCGGCTAAAAACAGAACAACCCCCAGTCAACAGCCGAAGTAAGGGCCCCTGAGAAAGAGTGGAGATGGTAATGGGTCTTTTTGAAGCCAAAAATATCATGGGAGACTCCTGACATCTTCAACTTATCGCCATGCATCTAAAGACTGTGTTGACTCCGGTCGCTTTGGCGGCTGTTGTCGGTGCTACCAATAGTATACGCGATGTTGAGCCGTGTGCTCAGGTTAGCAAGTTAGTGGAAGACGCCAATCAAGACCAGAGTACGTCATAAACTCGAAATCATCAATTAGGTGGTCACTAACAGTCTCAGCAAATCCCATTGTGCCTCATGATCTGGCACATCAATGTCTGCTATCTATGCCCTTTGACTCGGACCGCGCCGTTGATTTCCTTAATCAAGTTCGCAAGATCCTCGAGTTCCAGTCGACTATCGATATTTTGAAGGGTAAGTGATATCAACTCAAATGAGAGTCTTTTATCCTGGCTAACTTGTATTGCTAGATCCTCCATCGGGGTATACCATGCCCTCCACGGATATCAGGAGGGAAATCGATACAATTATGGGCAGGGCCAAGAGCAACAGCTATACCAGCCAATTTGAGATGGACTTGGAAATTAACCGCCTTGTCAAAACGGCCCATGATGGTCACCTAGCTTTCCAGTTATGCTCACAGTCAATCTTCACATATCAAATCGATATGCCTCTAGTGTCAATCTCAACAGATGGGCTCGCACTTCCCCAAGTGTACGCTTTAGGTATGCTAGGCACTATATCTCTGTCAAAACGTCGAACTAACATGTCAGATGATGCAAAACTACAGAAGGTCGACCCCGACGCCGTCTCGCCTCTAGTGTCCATCAATGGCACCAACGTGGCTACGTACCTTGAATCATATGCCAATGATCAGAACCTCCAGGACCGCGATGCACAGTAGGTAGCCTTCTGCAACTTTGGTATTGGACCACACTAACTGTCGCAGGTACAATCGAGTATTCCCGGCACCAGCCCGCAGTGTCACCAACACTCCGACTAGTGTGAATGGAATCTGGGCTTCCATTGGAGACTGGACTGATGGCGCTCAGCTGTCCCTCAAGTTTGGAAATGGCACTGAAAAGACTATTCAGAAAACAGCCACGCCGAGCGAAAAGTTCTTTTCTTATGAAAATGGCACCAATCTCTACGAGATAGAGTGTCTTCCTCGAGACCTGTCTGCAGCTTCGAGCAGCCCATCTGGCGCCGAAAAAGCCTCCTCCGAGATAGCGGGATTCCCCACCACTACCTGGCGCAACTCAGCTAATTCAATTGCTGGATATTACTCCAAATTATCAGGACTGGAGGACACAGCAATCATCTTTCTGCCCACGTTTTCATCCAGCGCACCAGAGGTCGCTAAGATTGCGGTTGACTTCTTGCAAAATAGCACTGAATCTGGGAAGAAGAATGTCTTGATTGACCTCTCATCCAACCCCGGTGGATACATCTCTATTGGCATCGACTTGTCCCGTATCTTCTTCCCCAATGCTGTCCCATACACAGCGACGAGGTTCCGAGCACATGATGCAGCCAAATACCTCACAAAAGCATACTCGCACGACAACAGCACAGACACAAGTAATGTTTTTGCGTATCGGCAGATGGTTCGGCCTGACCAGAAAACCGACTTTGGCTCGTGGGAAGATCTCTACGGGCCGCATGAGATTCTGGGGAGCTCTGCTTCTAGCCTACTAGCTAACTTCAACTACACCTCCACCTCTTCGGAGAACTTTCCCATCAACGGTTACGGGCCAGTCCCGTTGAACCCAAGCAAATCACTCTTCTCGGCGGATAACATCGCTATCGTAAGTGATCGTTTTCCACACAAGAATACAGAAAAGGGATGACTGACTGACACAAACTCCAATGACAGATCACAGACGGCGACTGTGTCTCAACTTGCGCGTTCTTCGTCAAGCTGATGAAACGTCAGGGCGTCCGCACAATCACATTCGGCGGCCGTCCACAAAAGGCACCCATGCAGGGCGTCGGCGGTGTCAAGGGCGGCCAGTCCCTCGGCATCAATTATATCAATGGCTATATCGAGCAAGCGAATGGGCTCATTAGAGACTCGGCTAACCGTGGATCGCCACTTCTGACATCTGCCGAGTGGAAGGCATTCAATGAGTCCAGCCCGAGTACGACGGCGTCGCTCCAGTGGAGTGGCAACCTGAATCTGCGGAACGAGTATGACCCGGAAGATGATCAGACACCGCTGCAGTTTGTCTATGAGGCTGCTGAATGTCGTCTTTTCTATACGCTGGATAATTATTTGGAACGGGAGACCGTTTGGCAGGCTGCGGCAAAGGCTATGTTTGGGAATGGGCAGTGTGTAGAGGGATCGACTAAGGGGAAGGGCAGTTTGGATTCTTGATCTAATTTGCGGAGACGGGATAGAGCATATGCAACTTTGTTGCTCACGCCAGATCTGTGAAATAATTTGAGACTAAATGTTTGTATAAATTGAGCGACGCGGACTAAGCGTAGATTTTGGTTTTCTGTCGTATTGACCGCAATGTTGATTGTTGTACGATCACTGACTTGAAGGAAATATCTAATCTTCTGCAAGACCTAAAACTAAGCAGGCCACTTCGAGCTCAGAGCTAGTAAATGGCATTAACTGGTGCTACCAACAAAGTTGCAGATGCCCTTTCCCGAATTCGAAGTACCAGTCCTACAAAGCCAAACAAGGACAATGACCTTGACCAAGCACCAGGCCAAATCTACCAGTGTCTGATACGTCTTGAAATTAGTCTACAGTCTTGGAAAGAAAGAAGCAAGTATAAAAAATAGTATTTTCAATTCTCGTGGCCCATTTCATGACTCTATCATAAAAGAACGAAAAGAAAAGCAAGTCGAGGCAGAGCAGAGTGAACACACCGCATGCAATGCAATGCAGGAAAACAAGCACACAGGTTCATGATGTGTGCGAAGCAATCATTTTTAGTCTCTGTCATGATCCCAAGATATTTGCAAAAAGGACGAAAATGGTATCGAGGATCGATCAACCTTGGAAAATCCAAAATCGCCAATGGACAAACACCGAGGGTCCTCTGTTCGATGGCTTCAAGCCCATAAAGGTTGTCGCAGTAGCGCCAGAATGAAGGGGTGTCCCTATCGTCATACAAGCCGAGGTGAGGAGCAGCGTCGTAGGCTGAGGAGGTGATTGATGCTCTTGGTCCGTTCGAACGAATGTACAGAGGGAATCGGATGTTGAAAGTGCCTCGCGTGGCAAGTAGTCAAAGGCAGTTTCGGGGCATATGAGCGCGACGGCACTGTGCCAGCGGTGGCGAGTAGGAGGAGAGGGATTTGGCGAACATGGAGAATACCGAGGGGGGATGTATCCGGGGTATTCTTGTAGGGCAGAGCATCGAACTCTGGGGATAGCAGGGGATGAGCTTAGAGCTCGTCGACATCGATCTCCTTCTCGTCCTCGCTTTCGCGGTCCTCGTCGAACTCGACGTTGTCGTCCAAGCCTTCACCACCGTAGGTATCGGTCTCGTTGATCTTGGCGTGCTCGGGCAGCTCGCCGTAAGCCTTGAGAGAACGGGCCTCGTCGGCGGTGTACTTCATGATAACATCACCTTTCTCGTCCTGGTAGTCACGGAGCGAGAGGAGAATGATATCACCCTGGTTGATCCAGACCTTCTTGCGGAGCTTGCCACGAATGTGGGCCAGACGCTTCTCGCCGTCGAAGCAGAGTGCCTCTAGGCGACCGTTGCCCAGCATCTTCACGACCTGGGCGTACTCTTGGCCCTCCTCCTTGAAGACGAGTTCACGCTTCTCATTGTCGTTCTCGTTCTTGCCGCGACGACGGTTCTTACCGCCCTGTACTTGGTTGTTAGAATGTGTCCCATAAAGTGATATCGGTGGCTTAAAAGAGAAAATCCTTCCACGGGTCCAAGAAGTCACCTCGAGTGTAGGTGGCTACCCTTGAGTGGGAGACGGTGGATGTGGCGAGGAAATTATCATCAACAGGAGGGGCTGGATATTTTGCGCGCTTACCTTTCCCTTGTTCTTGGGCATATTGGGTTGTGTTGACCTTCACCTGGTCAAGTCTCTCTGTTGTAGATTTTTTCTGTAGATCAACGAAGATCTGAAGAGGCCTAATCGAGGTTGATTAGGGAAGAGAGAGTGGAAGAAAGAAGGAGGTGGGGGTTCTGTGCACGGTATTCAAATCTTTTTTCTTATGTAATCAGGCACTAGCTGCCCAGTGGCGTCAGCGATTTCGCCCCCGCTTACTGTAAATTTCTGCCTTGATGCCTAATTTCGGGGTAGGTTTGACCGCCTGGTTTTCGATTGGCAGAAAAATAGTGGCGAGAAAGAAACAATGTCAAGCTTGGAAGTTTGCAAGGGCATTTCTTGAGAAATTCCCTGAGGCCTTGCAATACATGGTGCTATCAGATCAGCTAAGATTCTGAGTATTCATTACAATTACAACTGTCTTGCCCTCCGTGCGGCCATCCTGACAAGCAAGCACGAGACTACTTTATCCACGCAATCTCCGAAGATTTGGCACCTCCCGAGTACATTCACAATACATTCGTGAAACTTTTCTTTTTGACTCAATGATATATCTCTGAAGCTGTATCCTGAACCTCCAATTGTCCCTCCGAAGTGTCCATAAGCGCTCACCGGTTCTGTTGAATATTTCGTGGAGTTCAATCCGACATGATATCAATGTGCTACGACTCTCCTTATATTTCACAGTCCAAACCAGCATACCTTCACAACCACCGATAGCCCTTTTCTTTTATTATGGCGACGAAGTTTGGCACATCCACAAACAGTCTGGTGCTTCGGTATTGGCCCAAATGCAACACCCCTCCTGTTGCCTCACGCTACGTGAATTCCCCTACCCATCCGATCCGGCCCAAGATTGTCGATCTCTGCGCACATCGTGAAAGAAACACATTATGGTGGCGAGTTTCGGTGTCATCACTCCAGCAAAGCAAGCGGGTGGTTCGCTCCTGGTGCGCGCGCCGAGTGCGAATTGCTATCGAGCAGGCTCTGAAGCAGCAAGGATTCGATAAGCTGGGGAAACCGCTCGTTTCTGAGTCTCCTTTGCGGAAGAGAAATTTGTCAGGAACCATGGACATCTACATCCAGCCGCCGTGTGTGGCACAGGACTTCGAGGCGGTCCAGAAGGATGCAAATCATCTAATATCCTTGCTTCTGAAACATGAATCACCACGGAAATGACTTATTGTCGATGAGCCACACTGAAAGGGTGAAGCACAAATTGGGGACATCATGCGACCCCGTGAAATTCATTGTATATTATCATAACATCTTGTATCATACTAGCAGTCAACTGTTGGACTATATTGCTGTACATCATCTGGGCGACATCGCGATTATGGCGTTTGGGGGAAATTAGTTTGCATCTGAGATTCAAGTTATCTCAACTCTTATTCATTTCATTCATTATACCCTCCAGTTTGAAAATAATTGTTCGTTGTTGACTTCGAGGTACAGAAGTAAATATAGAAGCGCGAGTAATCTTGGCCCCGTACATATCTCGCTAAATGCCGATCTGGCGGAATCAACGACCCGGGGGTCTAGGCTAAAGACTCACTTGACAACCACCACCACTTATCCTAAACCTCCCCCTCTTCAATCCTCGCTATGCTGGTTTCTTTGACAGTAGGCAAGGTAGACGCGGGTGTCGCAGTGCTCCTCACCCAAGACAATCGACTCGTAAGCTCAAACCCCTGGTCGCCTACTCCCTACTCCCCAGGCATCGACGACATGCAATTCTACGAAACATCAATAACAAACAGACCGATCTTACTGACAAATTTCCGCGCAGATTGAATTCCCCTCAGTCCTCCTCCCGAACAACATTAGCTCAGGCAGCATTGTCGATATCACTGTTTCGCGCAACCATGCCGCCGAAGCAGCGAGCGCAACTGCTTTCCAATCCCTCCAGAAGCGAATCCTAAATACCTATGGTGTCAAGGCCCCGTCGCCACCTATTCTGCGCCTACGAAATGCAACCCAGACCTCACTCGTTCTCGAGTGGGACCCAATCGACCTAGCCACTGCATCCCTGAAATCGCTCTCCCTCTACCGCAATGGCTCCAAGGCCGGCTCCATACCCCGCCCGCTTGAGACGCGCAGCACAAAAATCAGCGGCCTGGCCATTCACTCCGAGTACTCTTTCCATCTGGTCCTACGGACCACCGCTGGCACCTACCAGTCGGAGAAGCTGACGTGTCGCACACACAAAATGACTGATCTCTCCGGTATCACTGTCACAACGGGTGTCCTCGATCCGCAGCAGAAGGAGGCTCTCGGTGCTGCATTGGACCGCATTGGAGGCAAGATGATCGACTCGGTCCGTATCGACACCACTCACTTCGTCTGCACAGAAGGACGGGGCGCACAGTGGGAGAAAGCTGTGGAGATGAACATTCCTGTCGTGGTGCCGGAATGGGTGGATGCTTGCGAGACAGAGGGCACCATTGCCGGTGTGCGTGGCTACTATCTCAATGCAGACCCCAAGGCCCGTCAACTGGGCGTGATCCACGGCTCGTCCCACCAGCGTACCACTTCTACTCTTTCGACTGCGACCAGTGCCAACCAAGGAAGACTCAGCGCTCAGCCCCAACGAAGCCCTGCGCCAGAGCAGGTGCCCGAGGAACCTCCTCTGACTCCATTCCCTGGAAGTGAGATGAGTGGCCAACCCCAGGCGCAGACACAGACACAAGAGGTTGAATCACAAGATGGGGAAGATGACCTCCCGCCTCCACCCCCGCCCAAAGATGAAGCCGAAGATTCAAATGAGCCTACTCAGAATGGGGAGGCAGAGGCAGCACCTATTCCAGAGGCGAAGGACGAGGAGCCTGAAGCCGAAGCCGCGGAGGAGAGCCATGAAGAGACAGAGAAAGAACACACACTTCCACAGAACAGGCCCGAGGATGACTCCGAGTCAGCAAATCTCGGAGGCGCAAAGGGCAAAGGCAAAGAGGGCGAGGGTGACTTCAACGAAGTGCCTCTCTGAATGGCTCTCTGATGATCTATCCTGCTCTGTCCTTGCTTCCCAGTCAATCTCTTGACATCCCTACCCTGCTTTTGTCCCCCTTGTCGACCAGCGTCTACGACTTTATCCAGTACAGTTTTACCTTGTTGTGGTTAGTGGCATGTCTCTTCACTTAAGCGGACAAACCATAGGATTCTTACGAACGTGCTCCGACTTTGATTTCTCATTTTTCTTTCTCATGTTTCGTGTTTGCTGTTATATGTACAGTACGCAATTTTATTTTCCTAATGCAGCCTTGCTCATTGACTCGATTGATTCGGTTTGCCTAGATGAAAGTTTGGATACTGCCTAGATGAGTATATTGTAGATAAGAACACCAAAACTGCACGTATGGCTATGGGTCTCTAAATTGGAATTCTATCATGAAACGTCGTAAATCAGATGGGCCCGCCAGATGCAAAATGAGTAGTAGTCGGCAAAAAAAAAAAGCTCTGCCCCTTTTGAGAGACCAAAATGCATATCCAGGCTGCCTAAACAAAATGAAGTTCAAAACAAATCCAGTTCGGACTCGTTTCGAATTTAGTTCTCGTTGCGAATAACATCGTCAATCGCCTGTGCGACGTAGGCGACGTTCTTTTGGCTCACTGTGCACAATGTCAGCTCGTGTTTATGAATATGCATGATTTGGGGTTCTTACGGCCGCTGATAGATGCACGGCCTGACTTGAGCAGGTAAATGTGGTATTTGTCCTTCAAGGCGTAGACTTGCTTGGGGGAAAGACCAGTGTAGGAGAACATGCCGTTCTAATAGATAATTAGTATATAGTACGTTACGCATATAGTAGAATCCAGATAGCTTACCTGTTGGATGATGTGCTCCCAAGTGCCGGGGGTCTGCAGACGGACCAGCTCACTGTATAGAGCCTTACGCATGGCCTTGATGCGCGAGCTCATAACCTGCAAGTCCTGGTGCCAGTCGGCAGTAAGCTCCTCGCTGGTAAGAACCTTCTTGACGATGCTGCAGCCAACACGCGGGCCCATGGAGAACTCGCCGCGGATCAGGTGGCACAGGTTGTTCACAACGACATCGCGTATGGTGGTTGAGGCGCGGTTGGTGCAGTAGTGGAACGCACCAACGCGCTGGCCGTACAGACCGAAGTTCTTGGAGAAGCTCTGTGCCACACACATCTCCATGTCCGGCTTGTTGTTGAAGAAGTAACGGACGGCCCAAGCGTCCTCTTCGACAGAGCCCGAGGCGAAGCCCTGGTAGGCCGAGTCAAAGAAGGGGAAGAGCTTCTTGCGCTCGCAAAGGTCAGCAATGGCAACCCACTGCTCCTTGTTGGGATCCAGGCCGGTGGGGTTGTGCGCGCAGGCGTGCAGCAGCACAACATCGCCCTCCTGTGCCTCGGACTCAAGGGAGGACATCATGCCCTCGAAGTCGAAGGACCTGGTTGCGGCATGGTAGTACGGGTATGTCTTGCGGGGCACACCGGCCAGCTCCCAAATGGTCTGGTGGTTGGCCCAAGATGGGTTGGACAGCCAGACGGTGGGAGGCTTCATGTGGTGGGCAAGGAACAGGGCGCCGAGATGGTTAGCACCGGTACCGGCGACGGTCTGCACGGAGCCAATGCGTGCCTTGGCCTCTTCTTCGCCCTGCTTGCCCTCGAATCCGAACATCAGATCCCGCGCGATTCCTAGGAAAGGCACATCGCCCTCGATCGCAGTGTATTCGTGGCGGAAGAGGTCATCGTCTACCACCAGCTCCTTCTCAGCCTTTTGCACGACGGGAAGGGGCCATGGCTTTCCATCGTCTGTCCGGTAGACACCCACGCCCAAGCTAACCTTCTGCGGGTGGGGATCGACTGCGTAGGCGCCGTTCAGGGCAAAGATCTCGTCCGGAGGCACCGGGGAGACGTTCAGACGGGTATCGATTTTGCTCATTGTGATTTATGTACGCTGCAATTGTGATTCCTGTAGTCACTTTTAGGCAAGATGTGGCGAGGCCGCGGCGAATATAAGTCAGTAAAGATCAAAACTTTGGAATCGCCCGCTGAGTCAACCCGATATCGCCGTCTTTTTGCCCCGCGGGAAGTCCCGCTTAGTAGCGGAATCTAGGGTCCACGGGTGCTTGGAAGGAACGCAACTTGCAATGCCTTCATCTTCGTTTGATTCAAAGGAAGAGATAGCCGTCAATAGCCTTCTAGTTTGCTGGTTGATGAGCAGCCTTAAGATAGGTAATTGACCTCATCTTGGAGTATTAAACTCTAAACATCAGCATGAAACGTCATCGGATGTCTGCTGACGCGCATTATAAACCTCGACTGGATAAATATAAGTTTTGCTTGTGTAGCGCTCCATTCAAGATGGGTTGGTGATAGCCCATAATGTGTTGTTGGAAATACGTGGAAGAGGCGGCAGCACAGCGATATATAGTGAGTGGGTGGAGATATACATCGAGGCAAGATGACATTTACTTTCCTTACTTGTTCTATAACAACATCTATAAAAATGCTTTGTACGGCTCCTATTTTTCTCCCTTGAGATCCCTATATAAATACTTTTAGTGCTTCTATTAATATTCCAATATAGAAAAGCCTAGTCACGGCTAGATCCTTTATTGTATGGTGTGCTTCATCTGTCTGGTTATATCAAGGAACACCTAGGAAATGTACTTGCACAGAGTAGAACCAAGGATATCAAAAGAAAAAGGCTATTCAGCTAGCCATCACTTGTCAGATTTTGTCGAGCTACTGTTTCAATCTATTATTTGATATATATTGAGTCGCAATTCAGGAGGATAAATACACCTGAACTCGGGACTTTGCTACACAAACCACTCGGAAGATTCTGACACGGAAATTATATGTATACTACCTAGGGGATATAGACCGAAGTTGTCGCATACGTCCAAATGACCCCGCGATCTGTGCTACATGGACTTCGATGCCTGCTCCAAACCACATCCTCTTCCGTACCCCATTCTTCAAACAAACCATCAAGTAAATCAGGCAGTGTCATTTTTTTTTTTTGGATACCAAGATGGCCTCTCAAACCATAGCAGGTGGTAACTCTGCATTGCACAAGTTTCGGGTCCCAGCCATCGTCCAGCCACTTCACAATAGCATTCCCCCGGAGCTGCTCCCTCGGTATGATCCAATCTACGTCGCATACTATAATGCATTTAATGCTGGACGACTGCATACGCATGAGATTCCGATTGAAGAGTTCCGCAAGAACCCTGCCCGATATACCATTTCCTATGGCCGAGCTCCCGGCCCTGATATTTTCCGCATCACAGAACAGACATGTCCTGTCGATGGCGGTGAAATTACCATACGGATATTTGAGCCAGCACCCCAGCTTGACGACCTGGGTCAGCCGAAGAGGAGAGCAGCCTATGTCAACTTCCATGGTGGTGGGTGGGTGTTTGGTGGACTAGCCTACGACCACGATTTCTGCAAGAGAGTTGTCCATGGTCTTAACGGGGACCTTGTCGCATTTGATGTGGATTACCGACTGGCTCCCGAGCATAAATATCCTATTCCTTTGAATGATTGTTGGTCTGCTTTCAATTGGGTAGGAATCTCCGGGGCTAAGACCACCTTGTATGAGAACCAAGTGCTGACAAGGCAATGCCTAGATTCGCTCCCACAAAGCAACTGAGTTCCATCTAGATCCTGATAGGTTCGCAGTGGGAGGTGCGTCAGCTGGAGGTCAACTTTCCGCCGTCATCAGCCATCTTTGCCGTGATGCAAACATTCCTCTGCGCTTGCAAGTCTTAACCGTGCCGGTGACAGACTTGCACCGTGTCTTCACCCCTGAAGGTGAGTTTGACCGCGAAGGTTGCCCCTATGAATCATATCGCGAGATGGAGTTTGCGCCAGCGCTACCAGCAGCGCGGATGGCATATTTCCATCGACAATTTCTAGGAGTTCCTCGACCGGCGGAGTCTAACGAGGTAAGTTCGAACATGTGATGATTGTAAATGTGATGCTAATTTGTTTAGGATTGGAAGATATCGCCCATTCTCGCGCCTAACTTCCAGAACTTGGCCCCTGCGTTGGTGTCTACGGCGGAATTGGATCCGCTGCGCGATGAAGGAGAGGCGTATGCAGCTAAGCTTCAAGCTGCTGGGGTACCTGTAGAGATAGACCGAATTGCAGGTGCTTCACATTTGGTTGCTGCACTTGATGGAATTCTGGAGGGAGGTCAGCGATATAATGAGAAGGTGATTGTGGCAATGAAGCGGCAGCTTCCAAGGGATGAGAGTTCAACCCGTAAATAAATAAATACCATAGTACGGAAACTGGATATTACCACAAATTACCAAAAGTTACCGAATATTACACGAATAACTACCGAACAACCCGTCTCCCTTTGGTCCTGCCGATACCGGGAAATTTCGGCTGGGGACTCGGAGAGTTGAGCTGACCTCAAATTTGAGACTTTTCTTTTAAAGGAGACCCTTGATTTCACTTCCCCATAGAAGCTTCAGAAGCTTGGTGTGAGACTTCGTATACCTTCTTTGGTACAACCCAATTGTCGCATAATGAATCCCACTTCCTCCCGAGCCGCGGTGCGCTCTATGGCCACCTTGACACATGCGGCCAGAGCCACCCCCGCAGCTCGCACCGTTTTGTCGCCCTTTGCTACCCGGTCTCTGAGCTCTAATACCCGTCAATTTGCTCAGTTCCCCCGCCTTCAATCTTTGAACACTTTCTCCAACAAGCGAGCCTTTGGAACTACCGTCAGAATGGTATGCTGTCTTGAGAGCGTGGCGGACAAACAAATTCAGATAAACTGATGCGTGTGATCTAGTCTGTTGACGCTCGCACTGAGAGCGATGCCTTTGGTGAAATCCAAGTGAGTGATTATTGACACAGCAACGGCGCCGTATAGAGCTAATGATTCTCTCAACAGGTCCCTGGAGACAAGTACTGGGGTGCGCAAACCCAGCGGTAAGACGCCCCATCAAATCGATACGTTACAATGGAAAAGAAGAACAAGGTCGCTGATGGATACAGCTCCCTCGGCAACTTCGACATCAACCAGCCCCAGGACCGCATGCCCCCCCCGGTGGTCAAGGCCTTTGGTATCCTGAAGGGTGCTGCTGCTGAAGTGAACATGAAGTACGGCCTTGGTATGTGAAGCTCTTGCGGAAATTAGATATCGCTAGGTTATTGACTTGCATAAGACCCCAAGATTGGCGAGGCTATCAAGCAGGCCGCCGCTGAGGTCGCCGAGGGTAAGCTGCTGGACCACTTCCCTTTGGTCGTCTGGCAGACTGGTTCCGGCACCCAGTCCAACATGAACTCTAACGAGGTCATCTCCAACCGTGCCATTGAGATCCTCGGTGGTACTATGGGATCCAAGAAGCCCGTTCACCCCAACGACCACGTTAACATGTCTGCCTCCTCCAACGACTCCTTCCCCACCGTCATGCACATCGCTGCCGTTGTCGAGCTCGAGCAGTCCCTTCTGCCTTCGCTCAAGGGCCTCCGCGATGCCCTCCAGGTGAAGGTCGACAAGTTCGAGCACATCATCAAGATTGGCCGTACCCACTTGCAGGACGCCACTCCTCTTACTCTTGGCCAGGAGTTCTCTGGCTACGTCGCCCAGCTCGACCGTAACATCGAGCGTGTCGAGGCTACTATCCCCCACCTGCGCTTCTTGGCTCAGGGTGGTACCGCTGTCGGTACTGGTCTCAACACCTTCAAGGGCTTCGACGAGGCCGTCGCTGCCGAGATCACCAAGCTGACCGGCACCGAGTTCAAGACCGCCCCCAACAAGTTCGAGGTTTTGGCTGCTCACGATTCCATCATCGAGGCTTCCGGCTCCCTGAACACCCTGGCCGCCTCCCTGTTCAAGATTGCCCAGGATGTGCGCTACCTGGGCTCCGGCCCTCGTTGCGGCCTGGGCGAGCTGAGCCTGCCCGAGAACGAGCCCGGCTCTTCTATCATGCCCGGAAAGGTCAACCCCACCCAGTGCGAGTCCCTCACCATGGTCTGCGCTCAGGTTATGGGTAACCACGTCGCTGCCACCATCGGTGGAATGAACGGCCAGTTCGAGCTTAACGTCTTCAAGCCCGTGATGATCGCCAACCTGCTCCACAGCGTGCGCATTCTCTCTGATGGCATGAACAGCTTCCGTTCCCACCTGGTGGAGGGTCTGGAGGCTAACGAGTCACGGATTAACTCCCTTCTTAACGAGAGGTATGCGCTTAACCCCCCCCCCCCCCCCTTTTACTTTTTGATGGCAAATTCTAATTGTATGATAGTCTGATGCTTGTGACCTGCCTGAACCCTGTCATTGGTTACGACATGGCCTCCAAGGTGGCCAAGAACGCTCACAAGAAGAACCTTACTCTGAAGGAGAGTGCTATGGAGCTCAAGGCTCTCAGCTCAGAGGAGTTCGACCAATATGTCCGCCCCGAGCTGATGCTGGCTCCTAAGGAGTTGAAATAAATGAACAGCAATGCTGTCCTGTGATATTATAGACCATTTCCGATAGGATATGTACAATGAAAAGAATATTATGTTTAATCAGCTTGGTGTTGTGATATGATACATTTTTTATGTAGATATGTTGTAGATCCTAACTTCTTTTGGTGATATAAATAGCATCTCCAACCACCAAGCCGATCAAGAACACTCGTGGATCGGAGTTATTGAGATCCTTCTAATACATGTGTACATTTCAATAACCTTAGGATTTTCCAATGTAGAAATACATAAGCAGAGTATACTAAAAAAAGGTCTGAGAAACAAAAAAGAGAATCCACTAGTCGTCCCTTGGTATGGAGAGTATTTATAGAAAAGCCCCCCTTAGTGGCGGTGTCTCACCTGCAGGACCGTACCTGAACCCTTCAAAGTCAAGTACTTATTTCTCAACTTGGAACCTTCTTCTTTTCCACATCGAAACTCTTGTATCTCTCCTCAATTATATATTAAAGTTCACCCAAACAAATTAACATACCAAACCCAAGTCCGACGATCTCCCTTGCGACCCCCGGCCCCTGATAAACAACCCACACTCGACCCTCAATCTCTTCAACACTTCCACTCTCCTACTCCCCTACTCTCCTACTCTCACCATCAAAATGACCGCACACGCCATTGCAAGCAACACAATTCCCGAAGCCACGAAGCCAATCATGAGCTCAACCGTCACCCAAGTGGACGCCGCAGTCGATCCCGTCACCGACGGCCCCCTCTTCCCCTCCACCCTCATTTCCCCCGAAGTGATCTCTCTCCTGCCAACAGACTACACCATCCGGCCCATGCGCCGCTCGGACTACAACCGCGGCTACCTGGACGTGTTGCGCGTGCTGACAACCGTTGGCGACATCACCGAGGAGGCCTGGAACCAGCGGTACGACTGGATTACCTCGCGCAATGATGAGTACTACATGCTCGTGGTCTGCGATGGTGCGGACCGAGTCGTCGGAACCGGCAGTCTGATCGTTGAGCGCAAGTTCATTCATTCGCTCGGTATGGTTGGTCACATTGAAGACATTGCCGTTGAGAAGAACCAACAGGGCAAGAAGCTTGGCTTGAGAATTATCCAGGCTTTGGATTTTGTTGCTGCACAGGTTGGCTGCTACAAGGTATGTGTTCATTCCTCTCATGTCTAAGATTATACTGTTGTATCATTGTTCATTGCTGACTCGTTTACAGAGCATTCTTGACTGCTCCGAAGTCAATGAGGGTTTCTATGTCAAGTGTGGCTTCAAGCGCGCTGGCCTCGAGATGGCGCATTATTACTGAGCGTTTCTTGACTCTTGTTTTTTTTTTCCCTCCCTCCTCGTTCACGCCAGTTGTTTGATATAGCGTTTGGGTCATTTGGGTCACTTAGTCCGGCGAGGCTTTGGCGAGGCGCCGTTGTTCACGATAAACTTGCGCAAACCATGCGATTGTTGCATTTGAGAGAACGGGGTTGGGGTGCACCTGACCCTAATCAATCGTGATTAGCATGGCCTTTCAACACATCACAAGGAGCAATTGGGGCATTTGTAGGATTTTGCATCCACCCTCCACTATTGGAACTCAGTTGCGCACCGTGAGATCCTAGGGCCGGGGAGTGCTTGGTCTATCAATTGTGATCATGATGATGGTGCTCCAGCCATTGCGGCGATCCCATCTTAGCTTGTAACACTATTGATGTTGTTTGTATTATCTCTGCTTTCTCGAGAGTTTGAAACCAATGCATCGCGGGATGAGGACCTAGATGGTCTAAGTATAGATGTGCATGAGACATGACAATTATATATCATTATTCGACTTGGAAGATCATCTTCTGATCAGAACAGGAAAGTTCGGTTTAACGGTTAGGTCATGAAAATGCTAGAGAAAAGCCATGTACTAAAGTCGCTGTTCATTCTCGTATATTTAACATCAAAGGTTTAGAACAAATCAAAACAGGAAATTCAATTATAGATCGGGAGGCCGAATCTGGACTACTTCGTTGACAATATCCGACTGAGGCATATCCATATCCAACCACTCATGAGTAGGTTTGGTGGACATGAATCCCCAGGAGGGAAAGCAAGAAACGTTCCATTGCTGGAGGTTGGATAAGGACATAATTTTAATACTCGCATGGGGATTCATTTTTTGATTCCTTTGTTCCCATTTTTCTGCATGAAATTGTATTGCATAAAGTATTTCCAGAAACAAGGTCAAGGCCCAAGGCCAGTCCTCACAGACAGTACTCCAGCTCCGGTGCCCGTAAGTTCCATCATATCGCAACCGTCACAGCGCTGCTCCTATCCGAACACCTCCATTCCCATATATTTCATAAAGAAATTTAGCGGGACTTGGCGGCGACCTTGGGAGCAGAGCCCTTAGCACCCTGCTTGCTCTGGATGCGCTGGGCACCGCCCTTGGCGGCGGCGGTCTTGGCCTTCTCAGCCTTCTTAGCGCTGGCGGAAGCAGCCTTCTTCTCCTTGGCGTCCTTGATGGCCTGCTTGCGAGCAGCCTCACGGGCCTCGGGGCGCTGGGAGCGGCGCTCCTTGATCACATCGAGGGAAGCACCAACGATGCCACGCTGGTTCTTGACAACACGGCGGGTGCGCTTCTTGGCGACCTCCTATATATCCAAAAAGATAACCCGGTCAGTAATCTGTAGTCGCATTTTCCATCATTTGATCTGAATCATGGTGGTGACGTGATAATTCCTCCTCTTGCTCCGTCTCATGGTTGGCGTCACCATTCGATTCGGCCTCTTGTCCCTCCACACAATCTAACAATAATCCAAGGGGAGGGGCGACCGACCTCAGAGATACCCTTGCGGTGCTGGCGACGGAAGAGAACAGTCCATGCGATGCGGCGGGGGTTCTTGCGCTGAAGGAAAAGAGACTCGGACTTTCCACGCTGGAAGCGGAAGATCTTGCTGTCGCCACGGACGAACAGCTTGCCCTAAAACATTTAAGATCAAAGATTAGCTTCTAGCAGCAATAAAAAGGCGGCGGAATTCATGTGCGGCGGTTCGACTAGTACGGAGAGCGACAATTGTGACGGTATTGAAATATCGAAGTGTGAATGTCGAATCCGTGATGCCGTTGTTCCCTCGCACACAAATTCCTCCCAAAAGCGACGACGGGAATTGCAAACGCACCTTGCCAGGGTAGATCTTCTGGCCGCTGAAGGCGTCGTCGTAAGTACGCATCTTGACGGATGGAGATGCGCTGACGGGGGTCGGTTGGCGTTGAGTGGTTGTCGTAAATCGTGGATCGCGGTGATGCTACTGACCCAATTGTGGTGCGGGCGCTCGCTAAAGTGCGACACGTGACTGCCTCTGCCCTTTCCAGGTCGACTTATCGATAAGGTCACATGATATGTCTCTCTCTTCCAATACTTCAATTGTTTATGATCTCTGAGCAGGATAATTGCATAACTTGGATTTTATTATTTAGTCTCCGCTTCCAACTATACATTTCTATAAGTGCAAATGATAAAATACTTGAAATTACATGGAATTCACCTTTCTTTTCTGAGAAGTCCACGAAAAAATGCAAGGGACATGGAATTTTCGCTGACGAATTACTCCTGGCCCCCGATGAAGTCGAATTTCTTTCCAATCTAGACTACATATGCAGGTGGAAGCCTTTCGTGGCAGACTCGCTCAAGCACGATCCTCGTACAATTATGTGAACTCAGTCTATACCTACACGGTTGGAGTACATCTCTTCTTCAATGGCCGTTTCTATCAGAGTTGGAATTAGGAATACATCAAGTCCCCTGATTATGCTTGAAAGTGTGCTCTGTACGTTGGTTTAAGCCTTTACCATCTGAGTATATATTCTAAAAAACATCCAAAAACACGTCTGTATGTTCTTACATATAACATCTCTAATACCATCTTGGGCCAAACAGGTCAGATTATTGGTCTTGTTTCGTCAAGGAAAGAGCGGCAATGGTGACTGACTATTCTTGTTGACAAACATACAATCCTCAAGGTGAGGTTCATAACTAAGTGATAAACGATACAACGATCAGTACACTCCAGGAACTGTAAGTGGCTGAACTAACTACATTAGATGATGTTTGTTATAAATGGCTGATTAAAGTTAAACACGCCTGACGAGGTTGTTTCTCTGCAACGCCTCATGGAAAACCCTAGAACAACTTGAGACAAGGCTAATGGGAGTAGCAGATAATGGAATCCTACTCAATGCAACAAGGTTGCCCAATAACAAACGCTTGGAATTCAATGCGTGCTATCACAAATAGAAAGGGTTGTCCTACACTTCATGGTCACATAACACCAACGGACTTAGGTCATAGCATGTGTCCGAGTCCACTCCTTTGCTGTTTGGATCGCAGCAGGTTCATCGTCCTTCCATCTCTGAGCAACGTCATTGGCGAGCGGGTCGTCGGGATTAGGGGCTCCAAGCAGTGCTTGAATCGAGAGTAGAATCGTACGAATCTGGAGAGCTGGGGACCAATTGTCTAAAAAACATGATTAGATATCCGCAGCTTAAGAACAAATCGTATTGGGTCTTACTCTTCAAGACATCCAAACAGATGCGACCCAGACGATCAATGTTGGGGTGGTAGATCTTGGTCAGGAAGCGGATTTTGGGTGGGGTCATAGGATAGTCGTCTGGTAGGAAGAGCTCAAGTCGGAAGATACCACCTGTAGAAAGTAGGTTAGTACTTCAATTGAACATGATGATTTTGTTACCGCGAGCCTACCCTCGTATGGAGATTGCGCAGGTCCGTGAATTGAGACGTCGAAATAGCGGAGGTTATCGTCATGGGGCACAGCATTAATGCCTGGAACACTGTAACCCAAGCACAACATGTTAGCTACTATGCAAATGACTTTTTGAGCGAGATGAACTGCTTACGGCTCTGCCATCAGACGTTCCGTCTCCTTAATGATTCTCTTGGGTAAAGCCATGGCGAACCGGCTTATCGACACGCGAGTAGACCTGGTTTAGTAATTTCAGACGAGGAGACTGTTCCTAAAAAAGACCAGGAACCCGCACACTTTCGACGTTGGGTGGGACCAAAATATGTAATCGGAAAAAGTCAACAGAGAAAAGTAAAGGGCAAGTCAACTAAAAAAACAGATCCAGATCTCGACGTAACCGGCCGAGGGGCTCCTGCATGGCGGGGTTGTTTCGCGTCCCGTATGCAAGATCATGTGATGTCATAATCCCGCAGTGATAGCCACATCCACATTCACAGCCACAGTACCAGCCACTCCCTTGTCCTTATCGCGTTATCGCAACCCAACTCTCCAGTCTTTGCGACAAGTCGAAGATATAGCAGTCATCTTCGACCATGAAACAAGAATAGTGGATGCCATTGTGGAAAATGGGAACAGGTACATCACTACCAAATACATATGGTCTTGCGTTATATGCATGGGTAGACCTTTGACTTCCCGGTTCCTGCAAGATCGCGGCCCGACGAACACCGGAAATTAAACACAGCGGCAATCACAGTCATCATGTCTAGCTCGATGGAACCGAGGCCTCTCACGTCGGCTATGGAGAGCCCGACGTTTGAAGAGGACAGTTCCTTTCATGTGGAGCAACCGGTGGGTTCTATGTCAATATCCCCCTGTGGACGGGATGTCGTTCTAGCGTCCAAGGAGGGTCTACATGTCATTGACCTAGACTCGCCATATTCTCCACCACGGTATCTCCCTCACCACACACCATGGGAGGTAGCTGATGTCCAATGGTCGCCATTCGCTGCACGCGATCAGTGGGTTGTCAGTACATCCAACCAGAAAGCGTTGGTCTGGAATTTGGCCATGAAGACATGGCAGAACTCCATTGAAATTGTGCTTCATGCCCATTCTCGAGCAATTACCGATATCAATTTCTCAGCTTTCCACCCAGATGTCCTAGCGACCTGTTCCGTGGACAGCTTTGTACACTGCTGGGATTTACGTACTCCGTCGCGGCCAGCGGTCTCATTCTCGGATTGGTTTACTGGTGCAACCCAGGTAAAATGGAATCGACAAGACCCTCATGTCATTGCAAGCTCTCATGACCGGTTCCTTCGGATTTGGGATGACCGCATGGGCGCATATCCAATCAAATCGATTGAAGCACATGACACCAAGATCTATGGAGTTGACTGGAATCGTGTTCGACGTGGTGCTCTAGTCACATGTTCTTTAGATAGAACCGTCAAGTTCTGGGACTACACCACCGATTCAGATGTCCCAGAGAAGCAGATTCACACACCATTCCCCGTGTGGCGGGCACGCAATACACCGTTTGGATGGGGTATGCTTGCAATGCCGCAGAGAGGCAACAATGATCTTCACCTTTACAGTCGACGAGCTGGAGAGGGCTCAAGTCCAGAGGATGACTTGCCTTTGGTACATAGTTTCCCCGGGCATAAGGGACAGGTTAAAGAGTTCTTGTGGAGGCCGCGTGGAGGGGTAGCCGATGGCATTGATCATCGCGAATATCAACTTGTTACGTGGGGAACAGACAGGGAGCTTCGTTTGCACAAAGTTGACCCCGAGATTCTGGCGCGCGTGGGGTACGAAAAGGGCAAGTCCTTTATTTCCACACGAACTGTGACACGGCTCGGTGCCGTGTATCGGAGTTTCCGCGACGTGAATTCAGATTTGGATCTCGATGACGTTGATGTGGCTTCCTCTGTTGGGAATCAGAATCAGAATACTGCGGCAGGCACTGGGATGAACGCCATCACTGTTCCTCACGCCCGGGGTTGGATAAAGGGAGGTCATGTTGATCGAGTTGGCATGCAACCAAGGTCAAATCTAAGAGCGGACACAAATCCAATTGCTTGGATGCGCGGTGTGAAAATATCAGGCTGGGATATTGAGACATTAGGAGATGAAATCAGCCAGGTCGGTGAGAAGTTCACCAAGGTGGCATTTGATTCAGTTGACGTCCGACAAAGAAAGATTTCCATTTCTCTCAACGGACCCTGGGGTGCCGACGGGGCCTCCTTGTTCTTGAAAGTCGATATCAAGTTCCCAATGAGCTATCCCAAGACTGCTATCCCAACCTTTGCATTCCAAAAGACGGCAGCTGTCACCGACGAGTGGGCTGCGAAAACTACAGCTGAGCTGCGCACAATTGCTGAAACCTATATGTCCCGAAATCGAGGGTGCCTGGAAGGTGCTGTGCGGTATCTTTTAGGCGAGAGCAGCCTGGAGGACAGCATTGCGTGGATATTGGGTGAAACCGGCGACACCCTCAAGTCACCTATCAACGGTGAACTAGAAGGTGAATCCAGCGACGAGGATGAAGTCGGTATGACCCAGAGCCAAGAACTGGGGATGAGTTCTGAGCTACTCCGCCCTGTCAATGCCAACGTCATGGTGCCTGTGGCCAAAGTATGCGGAGCGCTTTGGGCAAACGACGGCCGCCTAATATGCTTCTTCCCGCCGAAACCAAAGAAGGACAAGTCAGCCGAGCTATTCGAGAACATGGGCTTCAAAGAGATGTCTCGTTGGTCTAGAGGTGATAAAGTCTTCGAAGGCTTCGGTCGGTTACATACCAGCTCACCCGGCCCACGTGGTACGGGAACGATAACAAGCACAGATGATGGTGCCTCGGACGATTCGGACGACTCATACTCAGACACATCGAGCTCTTCGGGCTCCTCTGACGTTCTTTCTGGGCTGCCAACACCTTTCCCAGCACCTCGGACATGGCGCAGTGCCGGCAGCTATGGCATCCACCGGCCGCGATCAACGGATAACTCTCAGCGATCGACTGGAGGTGGAGCCACAGTCAAATCAGACGCACCCCAGAATATCGTATCGATTCATGACCTGAGTGATATGTTACCCGTCAAGCGGGAGTTGGCGAGTCAATATCGCATCTGTGGCAAAGGAACAGATGTATGCGCCCATAATGCGGCTGTTGCCCTTGACGCTGGCTGCTACGAATTGGCCCAAATCTGGGGTCTGATCAAGTTAGTGTTGCATGTGCGAAAAACTCCCGGTACTCTGCCCGAGTCAGAGCTTTTGCAAAAGCGTACACACAAAAAAGGAGGCGGAATTGGTGGTCTGGGAAGAGATGGGCTGTATAGAGACTTGAAGGGCAGTATTATTCGCTGGGGCGACCACCCCCTTGGCAGTCATTGGCTTGTCCCTGCTCTCTTCGAACACTTTGAGCGCATTGGCGATGTGCAAATGGTGGCAATGCTCTCATGTGTACTACTGGAAGCCAGCCAAGAGGGATTTTTGGAGAATCAGCAAGCTAAAAAGACACCCGGGAAAGATGATTTCTCATTGGATTTCTCCCCTGTCCCATCGACAATTCCAACCAAACCACCAGTTGCGATGCCAGCTTCATCTGTCCTCAAAGAGGTCCAGGCTATGCCCGCGCCCCAGACATCAGCACGCTCATCTAGTGAGATCTGGCGTGTCGATTCTACTCCCCCATATTCCACAGGCACTACACCTCCATTCATGTCCCGTCCACGAGGCATCGCTGCCGACCACCGAAAACATCCGAGCCACAATGTCTCCATGGCTGCATCGCCTGACCAGCAATCCCAGGCACGAAGTGGATCTGGGTTTGGATCAGTGTTAGCGTCCTCATTATCTCGTTCATTCACATTCGGTCCGTCATCTGCGTCACCACCGACAAGTAGGATGGACAAGAAAAAGCCGACTCCTCAAAACAGCCCGGGTGTGGCAGCCGGACAAGCGGTGAGTAGTATCAGTACTATTTTGAGAATACCGTCTAACCCTAGTTCCTCTCTAGTCACAGGCTCAATCCGACACTGAAAGCGATCACGCACCTGAGCCTACACCACATGCAAGATTTAAGGTCACATTCAAGAACCAAAGTGCATTCGAAAGCGACGGACCCGCGCAAGACTCTTTTCTTGACAGAGATGATGAGGATTTGTTGTATCGGTCATATCGCGTCGCTTATGCCAATCTATTATCGATTTGGGATCTTCCCGTTCAACAAAGCGAAGTGATAAAGATTGGAGCCGTGGCTGATCGAGTGGACGACCTGACTTCAAGCCATTACTGGAACAGCACCGGCTCAGACGAGACCGCGTTGAAGGACTTACAGCCGGAGCCATCCCCCAAAGTTCTTGACTTCCAGCGTCATTGCGCCAGCTGCGGTCACGCGTTGCAACTCTCCATCTTTAACAAAGAACCCATAGTCCCGAATACCCCCTCCAAGCGACACCGGCGCAAACCATCAGGGCGTCGATGCCCTAACTGCAAACCCCGGAAACCACTACCAACCAGACTGCCTTGCGTTATCTGCGGCGAGGTGGTCGACGGTATGCTGATTCCCTGTCTGAGCTGTGGGCATGTCAGCTGTTTCGACTGCCACCAACGCTGGTTCCTTCGACCAACCGACAAATCCGACAGCCCATTCGACCGCGCAGATCAGCACAATTCCCTTCCAACCTGTCCAACAGGATGCGGCTGCCAATGTTCCGAGCACATCACCGTTGATGTCCCCATGCCTTTGCTGGAGCCAGTATCTCTTGGCCCCAAAGAGTATGCACCCATTACCCAGCACAGTATTGTACAGGCGAAACACTCTCATCGCCGACAATCCGAGCCCGTTGCCTTGGCTCCCGCCCGAAAAGAGGCACCGCCCTCCAAGGGCGTTGGCCAACTCGAACACGATTTGGATGTGTGGCAGGATTCATCGCCGTTTGCATCTCTGGCGCGTGGTCTCGGCGGTGGGCTGAGTCGTGGCTTGCGGACGAAAGAAGATCAGAAGAAGAATAATTCTGTCACCATGGCATCGAATTTGAGGGATTCTTGATTTTTTGAGGTTGGTGTTCAACGGTGTTTATGGGTTTGCGTATATCCATTGCTTTCTGGGAAGGACTTTCGACTTTTAATAACTTAATTGGATAATTTGATCCATGAAATTCAACGATTGATACTATCCATATAATCGACCATTGTGAAGTAGGCTGTATACCACAAGCTTCATTTATTCTGGTGGAAGGCCTACGAAGTACAATATAGTAGACTATTCTACTTCAAAGCTACTAATTCTGTCCGAATATGCCACTACTTACAGTTTATTATACAGTTTGAATGCTTGGCAATTGACCTGCTGACGATCTAGATCTCCATCGAGGCGTTGAGCACGGACAGTGGCACTGGCCTTCAGCACTAGTCCAATATAATAGCGGCGCGCCAATCAAAACGACAAGGTATAGTTCTAAGACTGTACCTATGCTGTACAACAAATCAACCTTAAGGAAACTACCATTTACTCGGATAAAGACAACAGAGAAGAATAGAAGAATAGAAAGAATGAACTCGTGGCTTCATTAATGGTATTTCACTCTTCAGGTAACAGAGCAAGTAACAGGGCGATCTAAAAATTCGGAAAACCGCTGAAAGCAGAGGGGAGAAACCGTGCTTCGATATTTGTACCCAAATATCGCAGTCCGACCCCCTAATCACCCATGAAACAATGCGCCAGCCCATTTACCCAAATCTATTTTCAAACGAGTGAATTTACAGCTGCTTGAGGACAGACTCGGCGCGGGAGAGGTCGAGGCTGTTCTTGGCGGCCTCCTTGGCGGCGTAGATGACCTTACCGTGGTCAATGACGATCACGTAGCGGTAGGTGCGGCCCTCCTCGTCAGCCCAGCCGATGCTCTTGGAGAACTTGGCCTCGGGGTCGGAGAGGAAGAGCTAATAAAAAAAAAGACAGTCAGTCAATTGAGTCCATGGTTTGTTGTTGGGGGATTTATAGAGGGGGATTGATAGAGGTTGAATGGAGGGGTGATGGATCACATACAATATCATCTCCGGTGACACCGTTGGCCTTGCCCCAGGCGCTCATGACGTAGGCATCGTTGTAAGCGAGGACGGCGACCTGGTCGACACCCTTGGCGCGGAGCTCGGGGAGCTTCTGGATGTACTCGGGAACGTGGTTGGCGGAGCAGACGGGAGTGAAAGCACCTTTAGAGCAGAGTTGCGGTCAGCGTGAGAACCTTGCAGACGGCAGGGAAAGAGGGGAGGGGTGGGAAATTGAAATTTTTTTGAAAGAGCGGTCACATACCGGGAAGAGCGAAGAGGATGACCTTCTTGTCAGCCCACTCCTTGGAGGCGTAGTAGTTGATGGGGATACCGCAAGAGGTGATCTCGCCAGCCTCCTCAGACCAGGGAATGTAACTATTATCTTGTTAGCTGGGACACAATTGAAAAGAGGGAACTCAATAACTCACGAGAAGGTCACGTCCTGGGGGAAGGCATCGCCAGCGTTGAAACCCTTAGTAGCCATTTTGAGTATTGGATTGAGTATGGAAGAGAGAGAGAGAGATCGAAGTTAAGATTGTGGATACGAGAAGAAGAGGGGGAAAGGGAAGAAGGACTGGAGTAGTAGGGTATTTAATAGTACGGCTTACACATATCGGCCCATCGGGATTTATGACGAAGTGGGGACTTGGCCCTCAATTTACCAGAAAGTGAGGTGATCCGAAGAAGAAAGATACCGAACCACATGGATTATCAAGAAAACACGGCCGAGACTGAACGAGGGGCGTTATCTGATTTGTATTATTCATATAGACGAATCGGATCAGAGGATGAGTCAGCCCAGATCATTGTAGGTATCGGCTATTAAGATAAGTTACTTACTTAGTACTTCGGATTTAGTATTCCTGTTCCTAGCCGTTCTCGGAGATTCTTGGAGAAGTGTCCTGTTTTTTTTGTTATTGGCCCAAAATGAGGGACCGAGGTGGGGGATGATGTTATAGAATGCCTGATATCTAAGGCAGAAGGTGGGATGATACGATCATGTGACTTTGGTGCCTTGTGCCTGTATCTTTGTGCCTTAGGCTATCGATTACATCAGGCAACCAATCTGATTCGTTGATTTTACCTTCTCGGAGGAGCTTTTTCACATGTTCGTGACCCCGGGAGCTAAACCTCAACCTCATCGACGCCAAGTGCAATGTCACTTGTTCATTTCACTCGGAAATACGCTGTATCCGTCTCACATGTCACTCTATTTGCGGCTGTGACAATTGATCCACACATCCGTGTCGACTGTTATCCCAGACGCATTACCTAGTCATCTATCACAAGAAGCTCCCTGGGTGCTATGCATTAGAAGATGGATAAGCAGATTGCAGGGCGTTTTTGGCGGGTTCAGCAGGAATTGGCAATGTCTCGGGTTAATCTGCAGTGGTCTTTCGAGCAAATATTAGCAGAGTCTCCATACTCCGTACCTACACTACTTTCGTACTTCCGCTGATACCATCTTGTTGAGACCCATACTGACTGCTAGTCCTAGGATATCATTGGTGGCCCAGTGCCGCTAGTCATTCTGTCAGACAGAATAATAGCGTTGGCAGATCGCCCCTGGCCCGTATGCCACGTGCGTCTAACTTCCTTTGGAAAAAGATTAACAGCAATCTCCCGTGGATCGGGTTTGGGGAGCGGGTTTCGGAATTCAACTGCTAGCTCTATACTAATGTCTTGCCACGCCCTGATGTCATTGTGTTTTCACGACATATTAATATCATGGCAGAAGTAGATTCACCGTCAAGGGAAAAGTCATGGAAAAGCCATCGCCGACAACCGAGCTAGCTGTACAAGAGCCTTTTCGCGCACCAGCAGAAGAACAACATCAACAGCATGGAGAAATACCAACGCAATCTAATAGTGACCGTCTCACCCCAAAGAAGACATGGCGCTTCTGGGCCGTGTTCCCAGCACTATGCGTGACGACTTTCCTCTCGGCCCTCGATACTTCCATCCTCTCAACCGCCCTTCCCACAATCGCCCTTGATGTTAATGCCGGTGAGCTATACATGTGGATTACAAATTCATACATTCTATCATCGACGGTTGTCCTCCCACTGTTTGGTCAGACCGCAAACATCTTCGGTCGGAGATGGATGCTGATCCTCTCGGTTGTCATATTTGCCTTGGGGAGTGGCATGGCCGGTGGTGCGAAGAACACTGGACTTCTTATTGCGGGAAGAACAATCCAAGGCATCGGCGGCGGTGGTATCAACACTCTCGTGGACATCGTCATTTGCGACCTGGTCCCCCTCCGCCAGCGAGGTAAATATGTCGCGCTCATGGCAGCTGTGTGGGCAGTTGGAACGGTGATCGGCCCCGTTTTAGGCGGCGCATTCGCCCAGTATATCTCGTGGCGTTGGGTTTTCTATATCAACCTACCGCTTTGTGCTGCATCACTTCTACTGTTGGTGTTGTTCCTTCGGGTCACACACCCGCACAATAATGGCACCGTGTTGCACCAGCTCAAGCGCGTGGACCTCGTCGGTAATTCTATCCTTACAGCTGCTGTTATTTCGATTTTGCTCGCCCTCACTTGGGCTGGAACAACGTATTCCTGGTCCTCGTGGCGAGTTCTTTTCCCTCTTATCCTAGGGCTCGGGGGGCTGTTCCTTTTTTACGGTCATCAAGTGTCACGATTCTGTGCTGAGCCCTCGATTCCCCTCCGGCTGTTCTCAAGTGGAACTGGGACATGCGCACTGTGGATTGCTTTTATTCAGTCTGTCCTGCTATACTGGGTCGGATATTTCCTACCAGTCTACTTCCAGGCTATACGTGGCTCGACTGCCACGGAATCCGGGGTATACGTGCTTCCTATTACGGCCGCAATTGCACCTTTTGGTATCATTACGGGAGTTATCATCGCCATGACTGGCAAATACCGCATCTTCCACTTCCTAGGATATATATTCCTTACTACCGCCAGTGGACTCTTCTCGCTCCTGGACAGCCATTCACCTGCTCGTGACTGGGCTGGCTTTCAGATACTCTTCGGCGCTGGTTCTGGTATGATCTTCTCCACCACCCTACCTCCGATTCAGGCATCGCTACCTGAGTCCGATGTGGCTACTGCAACCTCCACCTGGGCATTTATGCGCAGCTTTGGTTGCATATGGGGTATTGTTGTTCCAACCACTATCTTCAACGCACGTGTTCAGGAGCTGCTGTATCGCGTAAGTGATGTGTCTCTGCGCGCAAAGCTTGCTAATGGTGGTGCATATGCCATGGCCAGCGAAGGGCTGATGCGTACTTTGCACAATACCCCGAACCTTATGGCGGAGGTTCTCAGTGTGTATCAAGATAGTTTGCGATGGGTGTGGTGGATTTCCATCCCGTTTGGTGGTATCGGGTTGCTTCTATGTATACCCATTAAGCAACTGGAGCTCACGGAGGATTTGCATACAGAATTTGGGTTACCCGATGCTGCAACAAGAAGAGAAGGGTGAAACTGACAATTTCCTCTTGGTATAGATGGCTGTGGCTATTTTCAGGAGTCCTTGCCGATATCCAACTTGGAAGGTTCTAATGTTTATATTCTAAAGACTTTGAGGCGCTGTCAGGAGGACGGAACTAGTAAATCTGTCTTGGTGCATACTCTTGATATTTTCGCGGAGATCCGTGGTGGCCCCGAGATTTAATGGATTGCGATTTCAAATACTATATTTCTTTTCTTACTGGATACAATGCTTAATATGTGCATGGTATTGAAGGCTATCCTCAGCTTACTCCCTAAATAGCAGATCAATGCCTTGTATCATTAACATGAGGTGTTGTCTCCATCAAACGAGCCAAAGTAACAGCTTCCCGAAGCGCCCGCCCAACATGCCCACGCACACCAGCCTCTTCCATGACCATCAATCCGCCAATCGTACAACCCTCGGGAGATGTCCCTTGATCCTTCAACAGGGCGGGGTGGATACCACTCTGCAGTATCGTTGCCGTCCCTTGCATTGACTGAAAGATCATGGTGTGAGCCAGGTCCCGTGGCATACCAACCGCCACCGCGGCATCAATCATTGCATCGCAAATCACAGCGAAGAAAGCGGGCGTTGAGCCCCCGACAGCGGTAGTAGCATTCATCAACTTCGGATCAACATGTACTGCCTTGCCAATTTGCTCAAAGATCGACGTCGTTATCTGGAGATACCGTTCGGGCAACGCCGGTTCCGATGTTTCAATAGCCGTCAGTGATTGAGACACCTGGGCTGCGATGTTCGGCAATGTGCGCACCACCCAGGCTCTGCCAGCTGTGTTATCGGCGGTGGTTGCGCTGCCGTAGACTGTAGCTTCGAGCTTTTGTCTTGTCCAGCCGGCGGCAATGCTGATGATAAGCTTGTCGGTTAAGGCGTCGCGGAGCCCGGGTTGCGTCAGGACGGTCTCGATATCGGCGGGGTCTGCGCCTAGAATAATGACATCGGCGTTTTGTACGGCTTGTACATTGTTGCCGCGAGAAATGCTTATTTTGTCCAAGGCCTCGGCGAATCGCTCGGATAGTCTCTTCTCTGAGTTTTCACTGCGCACACATGCAATATATCGAGCAAATGGTAGATCTTTGGACTTCTCTGCCGGTGCATTGACCAACCCGTCTAGAATGGCAATGCCCAGGTTTCCTAGAAGTATTAGTCGATGTATTTTGCCTTTGGGTTTCCGCACTTACCACAGCCTAGGATGCAAAGGGTTCCGTTTTGGATATCCATGACTTAATTTCGCAAATCAAGTAAACAAGTAAATTATTCAAAGGAAGTGAAACCAAAAGGCAACAAGTTCTGAATTTTGAAGCACATCGGGGACGCATCCGAGTGTGGAGAATCCATACCCCGCTTGAATCGAATCTGATGTACAAACATATATAAACGCCATGAGCTTCATGAGTTGCAGGAGATTTTCAACGTCAAGAGTGAGAGTACTTCTTCTCCAAAAATTATGCTTTATTTGCATTTATTTCTTCTGCTCCAAGTACTCCATAGCTGGGTACATCACTATAATACGTGATCGAGTCAACAGTACCTTTATGGATTCGGTCAAAGATCTCGAGGCTTCAAAATAAGTATATAATCCATAGTTTAAATAGGAAATACATATAAATACACAAGTTATAGAAACATAAAATTGGAGATACCATCGGAAGTCCTCCCGATCAACAGTTTCCCCTCAGCTCTTTATCTTGGAGACCACTTTTCTCCAACTCCGCATAATATAACTGTTTTGGGGGGTGAATGCGGGGGAAATACTATATCAGCTCAATAACCCACAAATAAGCAAATGCACTTTTATTTTCTTTCATCATGGGCGTTTCCACATCGGATTCGATTATTGTCGTCGGCGCTGGCGCCTCTGGCCTCTCGGTAGCACTGCATCTTGCTCTACGAGGGTACACAAATATCTCGGTCTTCGCAAAAGATGACTATATCCCTTTCGGAGATTTGACAAATGTAGTGTACCCCCAAAAGTCATTTATTTTCCATAAAAAGAGAAGGGGAAAAAAAAAAGGAAAATAGAATAACTACTAACGACTATGCGGTTGAAATATAGGTCTATCGTGCAGCACAAGATGCAGGTGTGCAATTTTTCCTGGGACAACAAGTCGACCAAATAGCCTATGTGAGCACATTGGCCGGGAAAAAGAACGCTGGTATCCGCACAAGGAATGCCGGGTTTTATCCCTCGTCGCTCGTCATTATCGAAGCGGGGGCTAGGGATAGCGATTCATCTGAAATTGGCCAGTTGCACGGCCCCGACCCCTTGGCCATACCCCTTTCTCGCTATACCAGCATCAACTCAAATTCCTTCGCCGAATACGTGCCACAAACATCTTCCTCGGTTATACTGCTATCGGGAAATTTGGTACCCATCTCGAAGATGTCTTTGGTGGGACCGCTGGTCGTAGATCTCCTAGAGGCAGCGAGTCAGAAAGTGTCGGAGAATTCACCCCAACCCTTGTCTAAGCTGTGAAGGGGTTTTGTCAAGGACCAAAACAACAAATCGATATATTCACCATCGCCCAATAATTCCCAGTCCCTGAAACAGGCTTGGACCCCTTGACATCGACCGAGACCTACGATGTACAATCGGACTATTTCTAAACATACAAACTTTCAAAATCCAACTTAAATCTAGTCTGTTCTTCAAGAGTAGGGCGGCTGCATCTTATTTATGAATCAATTTAGACGCTAGAAGTCAAACTATGAAGTCAATGAGTCAATACTCCGGTGCTGCCGACGAGGTCTATCGACCCGCTTAGGGTCGACCAATTCAGGAGCTCCTGGAATCAACACGCCCCAACCAAGACAGGGACGACAAAGACCCATCGCAAAGGCCTCGGTGATACGAAGGATGGGACGTGGATTAGGGCAAGGTTCTCGTCTCTCACGGGCATTCGCTTCTTTACAGCGCTCGATCCACACTGCTTCTGTGTGCCCACAACCACTGATGCCGCAGTGGCCACGGTACCATTTATAACGCATTTTGCACATGATGGATTATGGGTTTGTTGAAAATCGTAGGGCTCCGGGGTAAGTACTCGCGATACCAGCCTTGGGTGGAGAAGGCTGTGATAGAATATGGAGTTAGAAGAAAGCCTATATATTTGTAGAATTTCCAAAGAGCCCGGAGATCAATGAAATGAATAATATTGAAGTTCGTTTTCTTTCATCCTGAACTTTGCCTTGTATGAGACAAAGAGTTCTGTGTAAGAAAGCTACAATCCTATTATTGAGAACAATTCATTGTTGATATCTTTGTTCCAAATATGAACGATCCCTAGATCATCAGTTTCCACTTGGTTTTCATTCTATTATGTGCTATGCTATCATGTAGATTGACTATATGTATACAATGTTATTAGTCTTTTATACTCACTACATGCTACGAAGAAGGTTAGATCTAGCTTGAAGTAATAGTAGACTTTGAAGACAACAGGCAATTTAGACTAGGGAAAAAAGAGTTGTGTCTCCCCGATGAACGACTTATTCTGATACTATATATTCTTCTGTGCTCTCTATAGGACCTATGGATTTCTAAAGAAACAACATTTGAAGATTCTAAAAACTTTATTGGTTCGATTATAAATTACTTCTTTGCTCGAGGCGGAGTCATGCAAGATAACAAACCCCCTTTAGTCGACCCCACGGCGACCGAGAACGTGGAGGAACCCAATACATAATCGTGTTTCTATCAATGAAGGCTTGACTCCTATCAGTTGGAACCACAATGGACCCAAAAGGTAAAAGGCCCTCCCCTTGTGGATTGTATTGTGCTTCAAACATGGTTCTTGCGGTGGCTTGGCGCTACTCGGAGAGCCCGAACCCGCAACGATTATGAATAAGGTCACTAGATATCAACATATACTTGTCTGGGATATTATTCATGTATACAATGCGCAATTATTGATTCTACCCCAAACAAATATCTAGTTTAAGATTTGTAATAATTTTGGACATGGTGGTGAGTTGGCTTGTTGTTACCTCGGTAGGAAGCAAATATATAGTTCGTGCATTTGCTATAACAGTTATCCCCAACGCGAATTATCAAAACAGCCAAGCGGATATCCTACGATTGAAGCATGAATAACGAAAAGGAATTGATTTATTCATTGAACAGACCCATATTCGATACGATGAATCAAAAGCATATCTATTTCTGAGTGCAAGATTTAGTACGATATCTGCGTGCCGGTTATATGGCTAGGGATTTACCTGTCAAATCATCGTATACTTGTTGCCTATAACCAATTTTGGCTTAAAAAATCACTTGTACAATTATATTCACGTACAACCTTAGTAGGTCCCCAGGTAGTAGACAAAACCGTACTTTGTACAGCGTTACATGGGGATGACTAACTGAAGCTGTCTACCTACCTACTGCCTACTGCTTGGCAGGGGGTTAAGCTTCTCAACCTCACAAATTCGAACTAAAAACAAACTTGATTCCATATATCCCCACCATGGCAGCTTTTAAACCGCCATTTACCGAAGAGACTGCGCAGAAGAAAGTCAAAGCAGCGCAGGATCTGTGGAATACGAAGTACGTGCTATCCTCTATACCCCTTGACAGACCATGTGTTCGAAAAAAGGGCATTCATCCCTTGCATTCTTGCCAATTTGTATTGTTTGTCTGTGCGGATTGCCCTGGACACATGCGAGTATACCTCAACTGGGAAGAGTCTATCTTGCGTTCTTGAGATGAACTGTTGTTATTTTCAGTTGCCAAAATTAGATGACGTAGTGAATCCGTCGCCCGCTCTGACCATCTACGATTAGGGATCCTGTCCGAGTCGCTCAGGCATACACCCCAACATGTATCTGGCGTGTTCGAGATTCGTTCTTTACCGGGACGGAGTCTATCGTGGTGTTCCTGGAAGCGAAATGGAAACGTGAGCGTGGTTATCGACTTCGGAAGGAACTTTTTGCTTTCCGGGATGATCGCATTGCTGTGCAGTTTTGGTATGAGTTTCAGGACATGGAAGATGGAATGCGCTGGAAGAGGTGTTATGGATTGGAAGACTGGACTTTTGATGAGGCTGGAAAGATGCGTAAACGTATGATGAGTGGAAATGACGTCCTGATCGGACCGGAAGGTAATGGTGAGGGGCGCTGGTTTGCAGATGAGGTTGACGTGAACGATGTACTTATTAGTGAGGAGCATTGGTGATATTACGATGGATATTACGATGGAGATTCATGTATTTGAATAGTTCAATTGGTCCTGAGGATGTGACATGCACCATTACTATAGAGCTCTATATGAATTTCAAGTAAAAGAGATATTGGGCTCTCAATTTGACCCCAAGAACCGGATATTAGAAGATGAAAAGCTTATGGGTATGGAATGTTCAACATAGATACCCAGGTAGGCCCCTGGACAAATAAAGTGGCGAGTAGGCCTGGAGTTGATAGTTGATTTGTTATTATCCCCCTTCTTTGAGGGAATGCCACCTTACCCCCTCGATCGCAATTGATGGCAATGAAAGCATTGTATGAAGTTAAACTGTTTAATATGTACATGTATTTATTTAATAAAGGACCTGACAGAACCAATAAATAAAAAGGAAGAAAAATAAAAAAACCAAACAATCCATATAGGCGAGAGTGCCTGAAGAGAGGTGGGAAGTGTGAATAGTGGCATGGGACTTTGGATGATTCTGCCTCGTGACGCTGATAAGTAAATTTCCACAATAAAACAGGCAAACATGCCTACATGGAGTCAAACAGGTACATCGTAGATAGTAAACAATAATAGAGGGTGCTAAGTACATTCCGATGGGAAGGAAGGTATCTCTCATTCCAGTCCAACCGAAGTATGCATGCCAACCTCTTGTCCTTCATGAACATTGGCAGTTCCAATCTTTTTCCCTCCGTCCTGTGTTTTTATCTTGATTTCAGTCAGTTGGGGTTTGTATCTTGAGGTCTTCCCTCTTTTTTCTTTTTGCCCGCTGCATCTCCATCTATGATGTGGTGTTAACCAGTCCTTGTCACTCTTTAATTTCTCTTCTTCTTTCTTTCCCAGAAAAGTCTGGAGCCGATCTTTACAGACAACTTGTTTTCGTTGACACTCGGAAGGATTGTCCCTTTTACGTTTGATCTAATTTTCGGTGCGTTGGCTACTGATATCTTTGACATCGAAGGGTCAGCTAATGGGGTCTAGATTGAGAACTAATCCCCCAATTTTAAAGATTATTGGAAAACCACGCCAATACGCCTTGCACCACGTCTACCATGGACCAGATAATGTGGGACGTCAATGACTCTCAGCGGAGGCGTCAGCCCTTGAGAGATGTATCGAGCCGGATCAACCAGTCCAAGTCGCCAAATGTCGAGACACCGCGCCTGAGGACCGAGGAATCAGACCAGCTAAAGAGTCCCGACCGGATGCCTTTTCCTATGACCCCAACCCCGCAAAGAAACAAAGAAAATGAGCGCCTCTCCGTGGCTACCGACCTGCAGCCCGACTCAGCACGAAACTCTATCATGTCTGCGGCATCTCTCCTGTCAACCAAAGGGAAAAGAAAAACACACGTGGGACCATGGCAGCTGGGACGAACACTGGGCAAGGGGGCCACTGGACGGGTGAGACTAGCCAAGCATGCTGTCACTGGACATACGGCCGCTATCAAGATCGTTTCAAAAAAGTCTGCTGCTATGGTTCAGAGTGAGAGTATCGCGGCAATGGACCGGAATATGGGAAACTTCCCTACCAATTCAGCCACCCGACAAATGCCCTGTGGGATTGAACGCGAGGTGGTTATCATGAAGTTGATTGAACATCCCAATGTGATCAGTCTCTATGATGTCTGGGAGAACCGTGGAGAATTGTTCGACCCCCCCACCCTGGGAATTGAAAATAAACTAACACGATCGCTAGGTACCTTGTTCTCGAACACGTCGAGGGTGGAGAGTTGTTCGACTATGTATCTAACAATGGCCCACTGCCAGAAGAAGAGGCTGTGCGCCTATTCCGACAAATAATTGCGGCCCTTGGCTACTGTCATCGTTTCAATATCTGTCATCGTGATTTGAAGCCCGAAAACATCTTGCTTGATGCGAATCATAATGTGAAACTTGCTGATTTTGGTATGGCTGCACTGCAACCAGCAGGCCACTGGTTGAACACTTCATGTGGTAGCCCTCATTATGCAGCACCGGAAATCATTTATGGCCGGAAGTATCGTGGCGACAGAGCTGACATGTGGAGCTGTGGTATCATCCTGTACGCCCTTTTGACTGGCTACCTACCTTTTGATGGCGGTGATTTGGGAAGCACCCTGCGGCTTGTGAAGAAAGGGGACTACATGATCCCACCTGAGTTGAGCGACGAAGCAGCCGATCTCATCCAGCGTATCCTCCAAAAGCGCCCAGAGGACCGGATATCCATGCAAAACATTTGGTTGCATCCGTTGTTAACCAAATATGAAAAGCTTCACAATGCCATGGTTGACCACTACGTCGGTCCTCCTCCTGCCCTGTCCGTCAAGGATTGCGGCCAAACCTTGTCCTGTCAGCAGGACATTGACCTCGATATCCTTCGCAATTTGCAAACTTTATGGCATGATGTGAAGGCCGAGGACCTAATTCAAAGGCTTCTATGTATTGAGTAAGTACCGCGTGCTAATTTTCAAAACGACTTGCATCACGCTAACAAACCACCATCAGACCGACCCATGAGCGGATGTTCTATAACGCCTTGGCAAAATTTCGCGATGAGCAGCTTGAGAACTACCAAGGACAGCCTCTAGAGTACTCAGCTAGTGATTATCATCACATCTCCCGGCCTGGTGGTAGAGTTCGCCGAGGCCGCAGCCAGACGGGCCAGGGCAACTCCAAACGTCGCGCCCAGTTCCCATCTGTCAAAGAGTTCCCTCGTCGGGTCAGTTCCGTCAAGGAACCTATGTCCTCCGGTACTACGGCAAGCTATGACCCATACCGGTCACCCAATCACGGTAGCACAACGTCAGAAGCACAGTATGCCAATATTACTGTCCATCGAGAGTTGTCCGAGCAATCTCAAGCTATTCTATCGTCGCCAAGGGTGAACCCCCCGCCTTCCATTGCGGAGGAGCAAGAGCCAGAGGAGTGGGATGGGCCAGATGAATCACCATTCACTGTTCTCCAGAAGCGGAAGCACGGGCCCAGCTCTATGAAGTCTTTCGTCTCTTCCAAGGTGCCTCATTCCAGCTCCCGGGCTCCCGGGTTGTCGACACACTCCATGAGCTATCGACGCAACGTTTCCTTCCACCACGCTCGCAACCGATCTCATGGATCGGCATCTGCCAAACAAAAGAAGGGAAAGATTGCTGCGCCAACTCAGCAAACTGAGATTAAGCGCTCACCGAGCACCTGCAGTTTGCAACTCATGGCAGATGGCCTCGATCTCCCGGACATGCCAAGCAGCCCGCCCCTACCAGCCCAGCCAACCGTGGTGCGAACGAATGGCCCGAAAGTCAAGAGCTTGGGGCAAGTCAGAAAGGTTCGCGAAACAGACTACACATGGAGGGAGGACACTCGAAAAGTCTCTCATGAGCTCAGCCAGATCTGCGAGGAGGCATTCAATGGAAGCTCTGTTACAACCATTCGCACCACGAGCGGTGGGTCTGGATACGAAACACCGGCGACACCAGTGTCAATGGCAAGCCCTGAGCAAGTTCATCCCACACCGAAAATCCCGGGATCTAATACTACCAAGGACTCGTCTCGATCCTACAATATCAAGGAGCTTACCGAGACACGTCAAAAGCTTATTGAGCACGGCCAGGGCCGAAAAGACAACGTTGGTGGTTATCTTTCCGGTGTCATTACTCATCTGGATCGCTTGATTGAAGAAGACCAGGTCAAGAATGGTACAAAGAGAGAGCTGGATGTAGCAGCTTTGCAAGATCCTTTCGTCACTTCACCGAATGAGGCCTTTCTCCCTATTATCAATGAGAATTGCGCAAGCCCTGTCCGCCCGCCCAGTGAAACCAGCCCTCGACGTCAGCAAAAGCCACGGACGTCGCTCGCTACATCCCAGGGTGGTGATGCTAAGGCAACTATTCGCATGGTCCCCCATAGCTCACTTCCCTCGATGGAGGAGGTTAAGCCCTTGACCATTCGGAAGAAGAACTCCACCAAGTTCACTTCACCGCATGTTCATGAATTTGCTATGAGTGACTCTATGGGCGGCGATCAGAACTTTTCCATTGGTTCTCGACGTGGCCGTCAACCTAGTGGCCTGCCTCCTATTGAAGAAGTTCCTCTGTCCCCAAAGAAATCAACAACCCGTGCTCCTGAAGGAAAGAAATGGTCATGGTTTAAGCATCGCGCTCAGGGCTCTGATAGTCCTCCTGCTCTCCCGCCTAAGGATACCCATCTCATTATCCCCAGTGGAGGAACGATTGTACACAATCCCATTACCCTCGAGCCCGCTTCTCCTCCCAAAGCAGAGAACACAGAGCGAGTGCCAAAACGAAAGACATCTATGGATCGCTTTGGCGGTGGCTTTTTCAAGAAGCTTTTGACAAAAAGGTCCACCCAAAACATGGAAGAACCTCCTACTAGTGAGTGTAACCTCCGCCAATTATGCCCAATATTCTAACCAATTGATAGACCAGGAGAAAGATATCCAAACCACGCCAACCAAGGATAATCGTCACTCCTCCCTGATGTGCAAGGGGCTCGCAGACACCGACAGTTCGACTGAAGCTGACGATCCGCCAAACCCATTCAGCCAAAAGCGCCGCTCAATTGCCAACCACAACTGGTTTGCCCGGGTTTTCCAGATCAAGCCTGCTACCCAAGTCATTGCGCTGAACACATCAAAGGTCAAGGGACGCAAAGAACTATACAAGCTCCTTCGCGAGTGGCGGGATTTCGGTATGGAGGATGTGTACCTGGACAAGACCAACAGTGTTGTTCACGGTCGTGTCAGCGAAGCAAATTGTAAGCCATTCATCTCATCTGATTCAACCCTTATACTAATCACCCGTTAGTCCTCCATCTTCGAGAGGTTGAGTTCACTGCCGAATTTTACACTGTTCTTGAGCACGGCCATCAAGCCAACCTCAGCTTGGTCCGCTTCAAACAGGAGCGTGGCGCTGCTTCGTCCTTCAACAAGGTCGTTGAGACTGTGCAGAGCACCCTGATGCGCCGTGGCATGGTTGTTGAAGACCCAGCTCGTGCAAAGAAGATGTCGCGCGTTCTGGACTCTGTTCCTAACCGCAAATAAGTTATTTCACGACCCATTTCCTTGATATCCTGTCGATCTCACCATGAAGCATATCCCTCCAATACTGTCAGCCAACTATTGTCTTTCGCTTCTCAACATTGCGCCCGCAAAACACCCTAGCATGCTGCGTTCCAGCCCTGCAAAAGCACTTCCTTTGCATCTCATATTGTCCGATCTTTCATCTCCACACTCGTTTTCATCTCATCCAAGACCCAGAAATCACACAGGCCTGATATTACAGGCCACATCCATGGTATTATTTCATTTCCCCCTTTTCAATCATTTCTTGTCTGTCACCCACTTTCTCTACTTGTTAATTATCCATTGCTTTTCGACTTGTGTGGGTTTTCTTCTTTCTGGGTTCCTTGTTTGTCAATTATAGCAGTTCCTCCAATCTGTCGCTTTTTACTCTCCTCATCTCCTGTTTTTGGCCTTCAATAACTTGGCATAATGCTTAATTCCGGCGAGTCGGATATTTGTATCTCAACCATCTCGCTGTTCTAGATCATAGAAGCTTTGGAAGGAAATAAATGAAATCCATCTACTTCATAATGTCATTGGAATAGCTGTGCTAGTAACTATTAATATCAACGTGCCATAGCTTTGTATGTACCAATATACCCTCCTTGTTAATAAACTGACGGTTTACTAGTTATCGTATGTAATAGAGAGGGGGTAATCGGGCTATAATCCTAAGGAATTGAGCACTTAGCGGTACTACTATACGGTTTTTACCGGCTTCTACTAGTGTAAGAGGTTCTGCTTCTATAGTAGCCTATCCAATGAAACCATACGGTCCTTAAGAGTACCACACTCAATAAGCGCCTAGCGCCAGTTATTAGCCACCAACGGTTACTTATTCAGATTTATCGGATGCATCTATTGAGCACCTGGGTCTGTCCTCCTGCCTCAGTCCGTTAGCGTCAAGGTGAACAGTTCGATTAGTAGTTGAGTTGACTACTAGCGAAACTCATTATGGCATGTAATTGTTTCATTTTAAAATTCATTTCATTATTTTTGTTAGGTGTTCAAGTCGAAACACATGTGGGAAACTTTCAACACGATGATTATTACATTAGGGTCCTCATGACCTGCAGACTAACAGTGAAGTACAACCGATAGCAGCTGTCATTCCTTCGGTCCTGCTTATACAAGCTCACTCGTCTTCGCAGACCACAAACGCATGGTTCAAGTCGACCACTTCACCTCCACGTAGTGACACCCAAGTCTTTTGAGCATCGAGTTCAGCGTGATAGTGATCACGTTGGAAGATCACGCAAGAAGTGTCCTGCTGGAATTCGACGAGTTGTGCGCTCGAGGCATACACGACACCATCCTTCGAAACTGGAGTCTTTCCCCAGAGATGAGCGACGGATCGCGGGTTACCATCGGTAGGAATAGCAACATTGGCGTTAGCGCCGGATTGGTCGTTTGCGAGTTGGACAGTTGCATCCTTTGCAAGTGCCCCAGTAGAGAGACAGGCGAGGAGGACGGCGGAGACTTCGGCGAACTTCATATTGGAGGGGAAGATCTTTGATCTGACTTGGATTTGATGAATTGAGTGCAGTAAATGTTTCAGAGCTGGTCTGAAGTCTGATGCTTCAGTGTGGGAATCTTCGGTCCTTAAATAATTTCATGAAGGATATCAAGCCCATCACAGCCCGCTGATACTACGAAGCTGCGGGGGAACCACTTCACCCGTGGTTTGATGCTGTTTGGTTAGCGACATGGCGAATGAGTGACATGGCCGAGTGAGATGATTCACGAGAAAACGTAGGTCTAGATCTACCCCGCGCCAGATTCGGAAGGTTGTAAAAGATCACGGGAACATGATATGAAGCTTGGTTGGCTGCGTTGTATGAAGGTTGACGAGGTAATCAAGATTGGTACCGACCCCGCCTCGGTGTACGCGATGAGATTGACCACCGATTGGATGGAGATGATAATTTTTAGACTCTTTCACGAAGCGCAGCCAGGTTTCCCTCATTCTAATACGAGCAAATTGCTAAAGCTAACATCATTCAAATGGTAATGGCCAGATTCCACCAATAACAATGGTCTTGAAATAAGGTTTCCATGACGGGTGGCGTTTGAGCCGCTTCAGGTTGCATCTGCTGGATCTGCTATATCTGAAGCATCTGAAGCAAAAAGCCAAGGGTAACCGTAATGAAACTTAAATAAAACTTAAATCACACCAGGTAATACCTAGTTAGGCATATCCGGCCATTGCCAAACAATTGCTTCCTGTAACTTTTGCTCCCGGAACCGGGAAGCCTATGATGCTTCAATGTATTCAAGATTAGGTTATATCTCTTTTATCCCGTTCACCTTTGTTGCAAGTGGATCTTCAAGTTAGTCAATCTAATTGGATGCTCCCGAAACTTCATCCCCAAGGTCACATATGGGTGTTGAATGGAATTCGGAGGACAGGGTATCATTCGGTCTGGTATCCGGTTCCTCTATAACATTGCGATTCAGAGTCTTTCGCTCCTCCCATGGAATTATCATGAAGTCGCCGTTTCCATCAATTGCGCATGTTATGACGTCGATCCGAAGAGCTTGCAGATTTTCCTAACATTTTGGTACGCAGCTCTTGCCAAACAGCTGATGCAGTCTTAGAATAACAGAATTCTTGGTGCAAGCAAGGTATTATAAAGCATAACCTTGGAACGTTCACGGCATTACTAACAGCAATGGTACAACTAGAGCAGAACTGCGATGAAGGTCGCTGGATCTACCGTGCAGATGATTGGTCACTATCTTGACAATAATGCTCCAGTTCTGAATAGCCAGGATAGGCTGTATAAGTATCGGGTAATGTCTAGCACTCGTTTAGTATTCACATCAACTTATGGCTTTTTATCATTAAAACTGAGCACATCTCCAAGTACCCTGACTTGACCATCTAGGTCATCACCTAGGCAGTTATATCCTTCAATAGGCCCACTATCACACCATCTATACTACCTACTTTTTGTCACAATGCCAATGTTCATTACATAGGCACAGGCCATTGCATACTCTACGTTCGTCCATAATTATATGGGAGCCCACATTAAGAGCTTCACAAAACGATCGTTACTTTCCAGTTTTCGGCAGGCAAAAGAGCACTCCTGCGTGGTAGTGTATTTTAAAACTGAGCTATGTAGGACAAATAAAATCTATCAACAAGAAAGGAAACAAGCACGTGCGGTAAACTTCCGCCTTGTCAACCCAAGTTACGCCATGGGGTAGGCTAAACAGGGGACGTAGGATGTGGCTCTTGCGCCGAGGGAGAAAACAAGGAATAAAAGCGCGAGCCCAAAGAACTAAAACGTCGTTGGTTAAAAGAGTATCGGTTTGATTTCCTGTGCTCGCCAGTACGTCGGAGAGGTTCGCTTTCAGGTTCAGCAGAGAGATGAGAGCGAGGCACTAATCCTCCTTCAGGACAGTCGAGGCGAACTCCCATTGCCTATACCGGTGATTATTAGTATTATTTTTTTTCCACGTCCAGAAACAGATAACATACCCATCCATTGTCAAAGGTCTGCATTATGCACAAACGTTGGCCGGCTTGAAGGTCAAGCTGGCCAGGTCTTTTGGAGCTATAATCCATTTCCACGGTATAGATATTTCTCATTGATGGGTTGGCAGCGACGAGGTTTCCCACGCTCACGTTTTCTAGTGTCCCTAGGCCATTTCCATGGCCGATATTAGGGCTTCCCGCTTGTTCTCGTGTTTCGTCTCCTGACTGCGCCAAGGAGCCGGTGGAACGCGATTTAGGCAGTTCTGTCTCCCAAGAAGAAACCGAGATAGGTGGTGAGTATTGGGGCGCAGGGGAAATCTCGATTCGAGGAGACTTGTGTGAAACAATGATGTCGTTGTTTGTCTCAGTGCCAACATGCGTGTCACCAAAACACGCAGCAGGGTTTGAAGTTTTCCGCTTGGGTCTCATGAAAGCGGGCGCTAACAAAGCCAGTCGAGCACTGTGACTGTGAACTTTTGATATGAACCCGTTGAAAGACTGGGTAGCTCCCTTTAGAGGAGGGTCATGCGCGATAACTTCTTTTTGCTTATCGCCAAGTACTTTTTGGAGGCGCCTGCGTCGCTTGCAAAGTGGGAACAAAATCAGAAGCGCAATGAGTGCTATGGCAGCACAGACTGACATAGCAATACCTGCACGTGCGGCGGGCGAACTGGCAGATGAACCAGTTTCTGAAGATGAGGGTATTGAAGGAGCACCGGTTGATGTTGCATGGCCAGTAGGGGGTAGCTGAGTGGGGGTAGGCGACTGGGTAGCATCGACCACTGAGTTCCAACTTTCGCCTGCTGGGCCAACCTGACTCCAGTCCAATTGCTGGGTGTCGTATGCGTTTATGCTTGGTCCGTGTTGTGTTTGGGTGGATGCTTGATTCACCTGAGGATGGCCTTCTGCTGGCTGCTGCTGAGGATTGTATTGGTCGTTACTTGAAGTAGAAGGGCTTTCCTTGCCCCCGGCTGATTTCGGGTGATACTGGCCATCATCCTGAGTGATGGGTGGTGCTTGCTTGTTTGGAGATAATTGCTGGTTTGGGTGGTACTGGCCATCATCCCGAGTGTTGGAGGGTGCTTGGTTGTTTGGGGACAATTGCTGAATTGGGGGATTTTGTGGTACCAGCGAAGAAGCTTGCTGTCCCAGAGTTGTTTCTTGGTTCGTGGCATCTAGAGCTTTGCCAAGTTGTGGTGTCTGGGGCTTGGGTTGATTTGGGTGATATTGGCCATCATCCTGAGTGTTGGAAGGAGATTTCTGGTTTGGGGTTTTTTTGGTATCTTGCGTTGCCTGCCAAGCAGCCTGCTGTCCAGAAGTCGTTCCTTTGTTGTTATTATTTAGATCATTGCGGCCTGCTGGTGCTGCAGAAGGCTGACTTGGCTTCCAGTCTGCATTCAAACGACCGGCTATATCCTGCGCAATGGTGGAAGACATGGTCTCGAAGTATTCAACGAACAGGTGAAAGGACTTGGTGCCCGAAGAGTAGATAGAGGAAGCATTAAAAGCTTATATCACAAGTTTTACGAGGCGGGCGAAAGTTGAATACATGAACAGTAGGTCACACCATATTAAGGCTACCATTGCCTTTCTTAAATAATTGTCTGTGTGTTGCATTTCAAATATCTCTATAGGTATTTTCTATTTTATTTCCTATTTTCTTTGTTGTGATCTTCATACCCCAGGGCATGCCTCAAGTAGAAGTCTTACACATACGAAAACAAGCGCATACCACACACTCAGCTTAGCCTTGGAGTATACTAGTAATGCAACAAGACTGTAAAATACATCGAGCACAAAACGACGGATTATTTAACAGCATTGATAAGGATTCCATTGTTCTTACAAATGCGCGATTTTGCTTTTGTTTATGGTGCCTTTTTGCGAACATTAGGTCTCCCTACATATCTAGGATTGATTCGAGGTATAAGAACGGCAAAAGAAATACTTGAAGTGGCCTAGGCTAACAATTCATCCACCTTTGATATCCTACTTTCTTAATGTATATTAGCTATGCACGATTTAGATCCAATCTACCAGAACGGACTTTGGTGGTAAATATGTGAGCTGGGGATTGGAATCAGGGGTATGCCCGATCCCTTTGAGATCCAAGTACGCCCCTACTCGTGTATGGCGGGCCAGGGGTTGGGTGTGATGTTCTGTGAAGCTGAATCTGGTCGTTATCAAAGGGGTCCGGAATTTGCACCCCTGCCAATCGGAAGATCCACCCGGCTAATCATGTTGTGGTATTATAGTTAACAGAAATGTGTACGTGCGACAATATATGGTACAATTCAGTGGTATGTGCAAATGTGACTCTAGATCCAGGTAGGTAGTTGATAGGTAACTACCTACTTATCTTCTTACTTTATTGTCGAGCACATGAGGTTTAATACATCGTTGAAATAGGTATTTCACCCGGAATATCATCGGACCGCCGTACCGGGGATCCTTTACAACCTTGGAAGTGCATATCTTATTTAGTCAGCTTATATCCACCCACTTGACAGATCGTCAAGCTGATTTGTGTTGTATTACTAATAAGAGAGTTGCATCCATGGATACCACTGAAACCCTAATACCACATATTGTCGTACTGTCGTACAAGATTTCTGTCAGTTATGAGCCCGAAATTGTTCTACTAACCCTTTTCACTTGCTAAAAGACACCCTGTCATCGAAAGGCTGATTTTGAAGCTAAACTCGAACCCTGTCAACGAAACTACCCCTGTCTACTACAACGACCATGTCAGAATTAAACCTCCCCGCCACCTCATCCTCTCGCATTATACTAAAGGATATATCGAGTTGGAATGTCTGGTTCTCCTGCATTAAAATAATTGCAGATTAACTAGAGTTTTGGGAGGTACTGCGGCCCAACACTTGTGGTACAACCTGTTCTTCTAGGGACTACAGAAAACATCCAACTGTTCAACAAGCGAAGACGACAAAGCCAACTGGGATAGAATCTTTAACATATAAAACGGAGCAATGTAACACTTCCGTTAAGGAGAGATGAAGAGCTGCCTAAGGGGTGACTTATATCACCGAGACGAACCCTGGACAGTGGACACCGCTTCGAAATTTGAAAAAGAGTTTTGTACCATAATGCGAGCCTGTCTACAAAGCGCGAATGCGCTAGAAGTGGAAATTTTAGACCGAAGGCTAGATAAAAACACCGATATCAACAAATGGCTGTTGAACTGGGAGCTCACACGAAGCGAGTGTGCAAAAGCAGGAATCCATGGAGCAACTGAAGCAGCTGCTATTGACCAATTCCTAGATGCTATATTGGATATGTTACCTGCCTTTTATAACCTTTGGGTGCTGAGGATGGAGATGCGTCTAGAAACAACCATCGCAGATCTCATCGTCCAATACAGAAGCAATTGAGATGTCACATATGGCGAGCAACATGTATAAAGGGGCATCTCGAAAGCAGTGTTTTTAACCTGGCAATGTCATGAAGAAGCAAAGCTGGCCAAATATATACCTATTGAGAAAAGGATATGCCCTTGTGATTCAAGAATCCGCCATCCGCTAGCTGATCTGGTGGTCTGTTTTCAAATACAGAAGATCAGAAGGATATAGGGTCTTCCATATTACTACTACTCCTACGCAGAAATAGTATTAATCTGGAAATATCAAGTTGCATAGAGGAGAAAGGAACTATTTACTAGTGTAGGGACTACTAATACTAAGAGCAAACGGGGAGATCGCATATGATCTTCCCACACCCCCACGTAGAGCTCCGCAAAGCCCACAAAGCCCATAGCCCAGCCCAACCCAACCCGCAAATGGGCTGGGCTTTGGGCCCTACCTTCGGGCCCACCGGTGGGCTATGGACCCAAGGAGAAGCCCACTGCGGGTTAATGGGGCCCCCCAAATAGGCCCAAAATGGTACAAATCTGCTAAGAATTCAGAAGTTGAACCCTCTTTTCGGGTTTTTTAAATTACCCTTCGTTTTACCCCCGTTTATAGACCTTATTCTAAAGGTAATATTTTATTAATTTAAATGGTTTAGAATTAATTACTAGTTAACTCTCTATATCACGTTTAAAAACGCGAGAAAGAGCGTTCTTTAGATAATTTATAAATTATAGAAGTTCACTTAGAAAGTAGTAGTACTCCTATACAAATCCAAAATATATATCAAGTAGTAAAACAACCTTTTTTATAGTATCTCGACCTCTACTGGTCGGATTTTCTTTGAAAATTGGAATATATACTTATATAGCTACTATAATCATGGATTCTAAATTTGAACATTATATACCTAGTGGAAGGTCGTAATATAGCGATTACAGAGGCCGCCTAAGATGGGCTTTAATGGGGGCCTTATGGGCCCCCACGAATGGGCTGTGGGTTGGGTTGGGCTTTGAGCCCGGGATTCGGGCCCATTTAGGGCTTTGCGGAACACTACCCCCACGACTAGTATACTAGCTATCCTACATAGTTTCAAGCGATCCCCCGATGTAAAAACCAGATTTTTGAAACCACAAATTAACCCCCCATTTTATGTATATAGGTCAAAATTTATCATCGGAGGTAGACTGCGCCAAAAACCACAATCGGGAGCAAACTAGACTTCCGCAAAGCCTAACTTTGGGCCTAAGGTCCGGGCTCGAAACCCGACCTGTAACGAGCTAGGGGTCGAACTTCTTATAGCTAATTGGGTAAACTATTTTAAGGTAAATTAAGGTCTAACGAGCTAGGAAGGCTAGGGTAACGTATTTCACAAGCGAGCCGCCACCGCAAGCGAGCTGCCATCCCCAAAACACATAGTAAATGCCACATTTCTTATACTTGATATCTCAACAACCACGCGTTTGTTTTATCTGATTGCTTGTCAATGGCTATTGATAAGAATTATTAGCAGTATATATCACTTTCAAATGAATTAAAATGTTATATTATCATCATTTCAAAAATTACCAAAAATTACGTTACTATAAGCTGGAAATATATATGTGAATGAGTAACAGATATAAATTCCCTAAACCCCGTAAAGAGGCTATATATTACCTAAATAGTATTAGGCTACAAGGAAAGGATCTTATAGATCAATTTTGTTGAGATATAAAGCTGTAATCTATCGCATCTAGCCGTGCCAAGCGCCCAATACACCTGCCGGGTACTGGTGCGCCCCAGCCGGTAGGCGTATTGGGCGCTTTGCATGGTTAGGACTTGTCAAGGCCTACCTACGTATAGCTACCTATGTAAGTAGGCCCAAATCGTCTGTCCCGATTAGGGCAAGTCACTTGGTAGGTCTTCACATAGGTGTCTACATGGGTGCGTCTGCCCATACCCGGTCTACATTGCATATACGCACATATGTGATCTAGGCAGCATGCTAGATGGGATAGGTGCATGATGTAGCATGAAAAGGATGCAATACTCGAGCTCCATTATGCAGCCAAGATTCCCCCTTTACAGGGACAAACTATAAAGTCAATAGTCCCGTTATCTGACCGAGAAACCACCCGACCCCTCTGCACTCTCCACTCTCGATAAGAAGAGAGGATAAGTCGCAAGTAAGGGAAATACCTCGGAATAAAGAGAAGACTAAGGATGCCCCAGTCCGGATCGGATCGGATCTGTAGAGCTAGGGAGGAATACTCGGTATAATTCGCATCATAGAATTTCATCAGAAAGCGCTCAGAGATACAAGATCCCAACGGAAAATGGAATAGCATGCGGCAATAGCTGAATAGCAGAAAGAGTGATCAAACAACCTCCGGATATAAGTATAAGCAGATACTTGATAACGAAAAGACAGACAACGGTACGAAAATCAGAAACAAATATCAAAAGATCAAAACAGTTCCGACGATAATAATCAAGGCAAAGGGAAAAGATGACACAGCCGACCCACGTCTTTTAGTCGCGTAGGCGAAAAACAGATGGCCACACAAACATCATAGAAGATGTAAAAGGGTAGTAAATAGACGAATGCCTTCCCAGTAATGTAAAATGGAATAAAAAACCCGAGGAAAGCACAAAAGCCGACAACAGTGCAAAAACGCGAGGAGTGCAAAACGAGACAAATTGCCACAAAAAAACAGATAGCCACCCGAAATTCAAATAACAATGCGGACAATGTCTGCGGCCCCATAGGAAATGAACTCCACTGGAAAAATAGCCGGAGTGTGATCTGATGGTAATAGTCCAGAATGCATTCATGCTAGACCCTCATGAGATGTGGGTTGAACCAATTGAAACCAGCACATGAACTGCACCCTGGAAACCATGCCAAACCACTCTCTGAGCAAATCAAAGTATTGGATTTGCGATTATCGAGATACCGAAGCCGAGAAAGGTCAAAAAAAAAAAAAAGATATGGAAGTAAAAAATTCATATGCCGATAAAACCAGAGTCCATAAGTCTGGAAGTCTCAGTATCAAGTTCAAATTCGTGCTCGTGAAACTCGTGGGTTCGCGTTTTGTGACCTTGAAAAAGATCAGTGACGTTCTTGTCGCGTTCATCGTCTAGGTACTCGTCGTTGTCTGGAATGTCATTCCGAAACTCCCCTTGTGGCCTAATGTCGGTCCCACAACGGTCCGACGAGACCTCAAAATCTTCTTTCCAAATCCCAGCACCCGACACATGGCTCTCGGATCGTGTGGCCAGCACACGGTCCATTCCGAATGGTCCTCATTCCTCACCGGTCCCGCATCGCATTCTTCATGCGCCTCCTAGTTTCCACTAGGATATCAAATAGCAACATAAGAATTACTATTGCGGGCCTCGGCGATTCAACGCATTGAGCATGTCGCTATCGGTGCTGGAGCGGCCTTGGGAATCACCGGGGTTCAGCATATCGCGCACGTTCAATCCACCTCGTTGCGAACCACCGGGAGTAGAGGTTGGCGGCGGCGTCACGCCCCCTGGCTGAGGGGTACCACTTGACTTGAGTGGCGCGCTGCCCTGTTGAGCCGATACTGGGGGCACGCTGCCCTGGTGTGGAGTCATAGGCGCCTGGTGGGCCTGCATAGGTGGGAAGGGCGAGCCGTGAGGCGAGGAGGAGGGGCGTGCATCGTAGTTATAAGCCGATGGCGGCGAGGTGCGTCGATCGTGGGCAGGCGGAGGGGGATATGCGTAAGGGCTAGGCGTAGTGTGGGTTTGGTATCCTGGAGCAGATCCAGCGGGCGTCACAGGAGCCAGATTGGTTGGATCTGGGTACTCAAATCCCGAGTTGGAGCCTCGACGGTGTCTCTGCGCATCAAAACATCAGCTCAGATCTCTCTCCCTGTCTCCCTCTTACCAGAGGGGGAATGGCGGCCTTACCGGATCGGGCATAGTTGACGCAAGGGGAAGCGGGGCACCGTCCATGGGAGGTCGTCCGTTCTGATAGTACATCCCTTGAGGCGGCGGCAAGGTGGTCTCGGGGCCTTGTGGCTGCTGTTGAGGAGGCAGCGGCTGTCCGTGAGCGCCGTACAGGACAGGCGGTCCACCACGGCCCCCTGGTCCTGGTCCATTCTGTCCAGGTCGTAGATGAGGGTAGGCGGTGTGCGCGGGCACAAAGGCTTGGGTTTGCGAAGAGACCGGAGTGAACATGCAGTCTTGGTTGAATCGAACGCAGTTGCTGCATCGTCCATCTGCCGAGGTCTCGAATCCCGAGCAACGAATCTATCGGGTAAAAATTAGCGCGTGGTAACTCGTAGATAGGTAGAGATCTCCTCCGTACCTTCCGGCGTCGACAGTACCGGCATGCAATGGCCGTCCGCTGTCGCGGAGCTGCTGCCTGGTAAGGCCCTTGTCCTGCTTGGGGTCCATATGCATCGGCGCGATAAGGACCCGGCGGAGGTGGGAGGCGGTACGGATCTTGCGCTCCGTGGATAGCGTTCATGGCTTGTGGATGCGGATATCTTGGGTCCGGATACTGCGCCGGGGGATATTGTGATGGGGCGTACTGCGGAGGAGGGGGATACTGCGATGGCGCGTATTGTGCGGGAGGGGGATATTGGTAGGCACGGTCCTGGTCAGGTGGTGGAGGGTAGGAAGTCGGCGGATACTATGAAGCTATCAGCAACTGGAGCCACCGCAAAGTCACAGCGCTGTAAACTGGCTCCAAGACAGCACATACTGGGTAGGAAGCCTGATCATCCGGATTGTTCCACTGGGCGGCTCTAGGGTCCCTAGGATCTCTTGAATCTCTTGGGTCTCGATGGTCCTGGCGATTTAAATCGCCCTGACGATTAGGGTCGTGATCGTTGGGATTGCCCGACATTTGTATTGTTGGGGGGGGGAGAGTAAGACGAGATGAGTCAAGGATGCAGGGATCTGACGTCGAGTTATTGAAAAAGGGAGATCGAATCACACGGACAAAGTGAGCATAGCGCAGTCACGCAGGGGAAGGGGAAGAAGGGCAGATGCAGGAAGATCCCAAAAAGAACAGAAACAGAAAAAGGAAATAGGAAATAGGGAAGCAGATAGAGAAAAAAAAAAGAAAAAAACAGAAAAAAAAAAGAGAGCCTCGGTGATTATGACGTGAGCAGGTATGAGGAAGTGAAAAACCCCACGACAAGATAAGCAGAGAAGGGAAGAAGAAAAAGAAGCTCAGATCGGAATGGGCAGAGAATAAAGGAAATAAAAGGAAATGAATTATTTGATTGGAAAAGCACAGGGGAATTTTTAGAGAACGGGGTGGAGCCCGGGCAGCGCGGGCTAAAGCGGCGCCAGTGACCCATAGACATGGAGGGGGGATTACTGTACAGTGTATCTATACGACCGTGGACGGATTGTATGTAACAAATTTGTGTGTTCAGCTCGAAGACTTGCATCAATACATCGAGTACTAGCATGACCTTACCTTACGATTTCATTTCGTCAAGTGAAACATGGGAGACAAGGCTTTGAACCATGGATTTCAATCTAGGGTACCAGATTTCCGTTGCTATGAAGCCGAGAACGGCGACCGCTTTTATTTTCAGATTTTATTTTGTATTTTTATTTTTATTTTCTTTTTTTCCAACTAGCAGTAGCGCCCGAGAGTAACTTTCCACGTTTTCGCCACTTGACAGTGTTACCGAACAATATACGGAGTCCTGAGTACCTATAAAATAATAGAAAAAGCTCTACATGATCGGAAAGATTATTTTCAACTGTCAAAGTTGACATCATCAATAATGTGGCAGGTGACCTCTCATTTGCATGGATCAATCCATGCACGTCAATTCCTCCGAGTGACCCTTGCTGCGTAACCCGTCCATGGACGAACGACCGCCTCGGACCGTAGTCGCACAACCGCAACCGGCCCCGCGGAACCAGGATCATTTTCCATGGCGATGGGCTCGGGTCGGGGCGACACATTCCCATGCATATCGGGGTTGATTGAATTGTATTTTATTTTTATTTTTTTTAAATCCAACCATTTAATGATATTATTATGTACATTATTGTGGTGTTTCTTGCCTTAACCAGGACCACCCAGTCTATCAAAGTACATGGAACTACTGCATGTAGGTACTATGAAAGAAAAATTCAAGCGGTGAAAGTGTGGCGATCAGACTTCAGCTGAGGGAGTGGGGTTCAGCCAGACCACTCGCCACTCTTCAACACGAATGGAGCATCCATAGGAGGACAAAAATTGGGTATGGAAGTATGGCGCAAAGTTTCTGCGAAGAAATGTGGCGAGAGCGGATCCCTTTCTTTCTATGACTGAAACGAACCAGGCTTTGGAGGGAAAGAGAGAGAGAGAACGAAGGAGGTGGAGTACCCTAAGTTCCCAGGGCTGTAGCACTGGATCCGGAAAGCCCATAATGAGCCAAGGTAACCTGCATTAGCGCTGCGCTGACAGGGCGGGTTCCTTGTCCAAGAGCCACAACCACGTTGTACCGGGGGGGGGGGGCCTATTTAGCGGACGCCCCCCGTCACCGCCAATCCCTGGTGAAGTTTTCAGCCCAAGTAATCTACAATATACAGGGAATGTGGGGTTGAGATATAATATGAATAATAGCAGATAGTCAGAGCGACGGAGAAAAGAAAACAAACCCACTCTCGTAACCATGGATTGAATAATATCTGTATCGAGTAAATTGTAATAATACGAGTACTATTGCGCAGGATTAATCAATCAGGTTTCGGGGTACTTGTCCCACGGGCCGCTCCGGCCTTCCCGCCGATCTATGCATGTGTGCCATCTGGCAAAAATACCTTCGTTGTTACAGTACAGTATTTGTCTGTGTCTCAATAACACATGGATATTCTAGTCTATCATCTCAGAGAATATCGATGTAGTTATATTAGATGATTATATATACATGATATGGGTATAGGAATACTACTAAAAATAGGTAGAAATTCATAGTGTTCGGTTGAGACTTCCGTTTTCATAAATATAGTACCCTCTAGGTAATACGGAGTAAAACGGCGTAAAATGGAGTACCAAGATACGACAATCCTTTCAGGCCACGTTTTTCGAACCCAATCGACTGCATTGCCGTCCGCGTCTTTCCGTTCCCCACTCTCAGGCGTGGCCTGCTCAGCTTTGTCCCTCTACTCTAGCGTACTCTCCGGAGACTCTCTAAGATCCACCCGATCCAAAGATGCTGGCCACTCGATGCTGTTTGCCCTGGAGACGCGCTAGCTGTCCTCAAAACTAGCCCTTCCGACAGGGACTGAGCGCTACTTGTCGAAACTGAAAGCCCAACGCTAGGGGGACCCATTCCGACCGGGCCTTTTTGCAGGCTGCGACGTTCCATCGTAAATTTTTATTATTATTTACAATATATAATATTTTTGTACTTTTTCTTGTTTCAAACTTTGCAGTTGGTGTAAATTTTTTAAATCCCTTAATTTCTTTTTAAATTTTCCTAGTGTTCGTGACAGTTCTAAGGTTTCTATTAGCCATGAAACCCCCTCTTTTACCCACACGGGAGCGCGTCTATCAACAAGGATGGAGACGGGTCGGGCACTAATAGGCGCAGCCCGCATGTCATTACAGTCACGGGAACACCATATGCACCAATATAGTAATGGATACAAAATAATAGGGAGGCCAAGGTCTGTGCTTGGGGATCTGACGTGGCGAGGGTCTTTTGCTGCACTCAGCCGGAACGAGGCAGTGCTTTCAAAGTCGGTGTACAACGAACTCGAACGTGCAGGTCGTGTGATGAGAGATGCCTGATGACTACCTGATCCTGGAAAAGTATATGTGAGATCGGCAAGTCATTATTAGCCGACCCTTTGATCTTTCTTTACTCTTTCGTTCTTTCTCTCTTTGGCTTGAGCAAGTTTTTAATTGTTATTTTTTCTATGCCATTCGCGTAATGGTCGTATTTGATTGGTGCTTCCCAATCTTAGTTGTATGTCTCGTCAGTCACACGGGTGAGACCAAAGCTGGGACTCCCCAACTCTATTCGGGCGCCATTCGGGAGACAAAGCGAGTCAATCTCACCTTGCTTTTTCTGGATGCTGCTTGCCAAGTGGTTTCTCGGGATCGTGCGTGGAGCTAGTGACTTTGACATATTTAATTAATGTGCGGCTTAACCGATTCCTTTTTTTTTGGCTTTTTCCAGTACCTTTTGCTTCTTTGGGCTTGTCTTTGACTTTTCGCATTTGAAACCAGCTAGGTGTTTTTGGTTAGATTGGATTATGTGCTGTGTGATCTGCATACAAATGCAGCTAGGGTATCGGTATCACCAACCTACAACTGCAGGTGCCTCATAAAATTGACCGACTCTCTCAAGGTTTTAAAGGTCGATCCCCGCACGCCCAGGCTTTTACCTTGATCCCTGGGTTTGGGTTGATTGGCCGTTCTAGGTCGACAAACATCATGCCTGTCGATGCCCCATGGCTGAACAAACAAGACAAATTAACATGTGATTATTTCTACCCTAAACGCTTAACAGTGTATACCTAGTAGCTTTTCAACACCGAGACAATAGAATATTCGATATGGGTTGAATGTAGACTTTGATCCGGGAGGTATACCTAGGGAACATTGCTGAATATAATTAGCAGGGGTGCTCACAGCGATGGATTATAGACCCATGGTGGTTGTGAACCCCGAGCTCATAGCCCTCGATATCCTGGAGGAAATCAAAGAAACAATTTACATATATATTGCAATACTTTCGTATATTCTAGTCTCTGTGTATATTGTGACTTACCCAAGGCTACTACCACCTTTGACATTTGTGTTCCAAGCATTTACAAAACTTCATGTATGAACTGACTCTCTCTGTGTTTAGAATCTTGTACGTCCTCATATCGATTTATCGAATATTATTGAGGATCTCTTTGCGATGTGCAAGCAATAATATGACCGGGGTTCATCGGGGCCCATTTCCCGATACTAGTGGGGATATCAATATTCTTTTCATACATGAAGACCCATGGCAATAAATATACTGGTACGGAGTACACAGAACACAGCCCGAGATACAGCTGCCCAATTATCTGCGTCGCAGAGAGCAGAGTGTCGAGTTAATACATGATCACCAAGACACGATAGACTGATATCCGTGGACCCTGCCCAAAATGACCAAAATGAACGGTGTTGACCGAGAATCCAAACTCCGCAATGCGTACCAAACACATGCAGGATGCACTACGAAGAAACAAAACAATACCATCCAGTCAAATAAATGGAGTCCATTCCAGAGAAGGAAGGTGCTCATCCCGAAGTCCAAAATCTGGGACGGCGGAGTAAAACTATCCGGGCCTCAATCCACATTGCCTGCAGGCCCAAGTTTAGCCTAGCGGGCATGCCCGACAACGGGCCGAACGCGGGCGCTTGCGGTGGCGATATCATGCGCGTCAACTGGTTGTTTCATTTAATTTTGAAATTTTCTGTGTTCTGGTGTTTGCTCAACTATATGTCGTACATTCGGGGTTTGGTCTGAGAGAAGTGGTAGATTGCAAAAAGGTTAAACTGCATGTTGCATGCGAGGGGCTTCACAGCCATTGGGTGCTGACACGGGTAGAAGGATTGCGTCGAAGTGTCTAGAATATGTGTCATGTTGAGGGGAAAAGCAGTAGTAATGTCTCAATTTGGAGCGTTGCCCGCGTACTGTAGGCCTATGCAGTGTGCAGCGACTAGAGGTGATATGACTGCAGAGCAAGCGTTAGGTACGTTATTTGGCCCCGCGCCAGTGTTAGGCCAGCAGTAGAAACCCAGGAAACGCGGCGGGGACCGACGAAAGAAGCTATGTGCAGGAGGCGGCAAGGTGGGGGATGGGATCCCGGTTTCAAGTCGAGGAGTAGCAAGACAGAAGACCCGAGCTAAGGCAGATGTTGAATGAGAAAAATAAAATGAGAGAAATTCGACGGTAACAAATACGAACAACTTCATACCACAACTCTCATACCACACACACACACCTAGAAGTAAAAGGTCAAAAGGTAAACCGGAACAGATTGATCTCTCTTCCCCTCCCATCCAATGATGCTAAATCCAAATAGGCGCGGGTGGCTCTCCCCAATCATGTCACTGATCGGGCATCACTACACTGTTGAGATACGTCACCTGTTTGAGAAATGAGAAGCGGTCAGCAGTCAGCAATACAAGTATACAACATGAAGGTTATTGTCTGAACACCCTATCTTGTCAAAGCGGGAAGGCCAGAAAAAAAAACAAGAAGGAAAAAAAAAAAAAAAAAAAAGAAAAAAACCAACAACGATAGTGACACAGTGCTGATTTGGGTGGGTAAAGGGGACGGCTAACACCGCCAAAGTGGCTAGCTCAGAAGGGAAAGCAGACTAGTTAAGAGGGGGAGAAAACTGGCGGGAAAGGGAATCAATAGATTGGAAAAGGACTTACGAAAGGCTCCATGACCCCAACCAAAGTAGCAATCTTCTCTTGAGCATCGTCTCCAGTGAGTTCATCATCTGGAATGGGCTTTCCAATAGTGAAACTGCGTAGTCGAAGTAATTTGATGTTCTTGTTATCTGCCTCGTAACCCTAGAAGGTGTGTCAGCGGTAACCTTCCAAGGTTGGAAATCCCATGGATCAGACGTGGAGCCTGGCGCGAGTGTGAACCATGGAACCAAACTCGACGGCGTGAGAATAAATCCCATTCCAGCAAGTCGATTCCCCCATTGAGATCAGGAACCTTGGAAATTGCCTTCCTGGGTTCCATGGTTGCGTTGCGGGAAATTTGGCCTAAAAATACGGGTTGGCCTTTCCCGTACCACCGTGCGCGTGTCTTCCACATCTCTTTCATTTGATGGTTTGAAGCACATGAAGCATTTGGAACGCCTGGAACTCTTGGATTCTCTCGAATCGTCATGTGCCAGGTTTCCTTCGTCGCTGGCCGAGTGAGGAGCCGTGGTCGCACCCATCAGCCCGACCAAGGAGAAAGATCTGGTCTCCATGATCTCATTAGGCTCATTGCCACCTGGGAATCAAGCCTTGAAGATGGTACTCATGAAGATGGAAGTAGATTCCGTTTTCAAGACCAATCCCGGTCGGACGATGGATGCAAACTCGATTGCGAACCTTGTGCCCCCTGCCTCGGAAGACCTTCGCGTCCCAGCCCATAAATAATAAACAAACAGCTGACAATGCAACCGAAGCACAAGATGATAACGGGAAGGAGTAAAGTCTGTCTCAATGGACAACATACTTCACATTGGGGTGAGAAATAGAGAACCGAAAGCTTCTTACCTTTGGTTTTGTCTTGAGAGCAGACTCCCTATTGTGATGCGTAAAAGCGTCCACAACCGCATCGTCATCGTCGGACGCTCCCTTCAGAAACTCGCGACGCATCTCCGGCGCCCGGAGTATCTCCTTCAAGACAGCCGAGTTATCGTCGATGTCCTCCCGAAGCAGTGCAAGTGGCTCTGACTCAGGGTTCCACAGCCCGCCGCCTATACACAGCGTGGTATTAGCCGCAATGGATGAAGATCACAAAATGAAAGGCAAGATAGCGATGGCTATAGTGGGAACCAGCTGGGGGACAACATACCAACAAAACAAGAGCCTGGCTGGAAGTGGACATAGTACGCTGCGTACGGGCCCTTCTTACCAGTTCTCGACCTGGACCATATTCAGTGACTTGTCTCTTCAAAAGAAAACTGGAGAAAACAGGGGCATTGGGCATTGACACTTACCAGGCAGCAGAGAAATGCGTCTATACATTTGGAGTCAGCACAAGCACCGCTAACGAGCACACAGTACCACACGCCCACCCGTCACATACGCACACATGCGACAGGCGACAGCGAGAGGAACCCGGAGGATAAGATAGCCTACCTTGTATGGAAGTGGATTCTTGCTGAAGCGAACATCCCTGTGGATGCGGAAAACCTGGGACGAAAGTTTGTGAGCGGGGACAAAAAAAAAAAAAACAGGAGTATTCGCAAGCCTACCAGGTCCTTCACAGGAAGTTCGGGGACGGTAGCGTCTACCTCCGCAATCTTCGGTGTGAGGGATTCAACAAATGTCTCGAAGTCCTTCTTTGCTGCGCGATAATCCGGATCATGCGCTGCGCAAGTCAGCTAGCAAGTTGATAACCGGGGTATGTGTGCGCTTCCTACCTTTGAGCCATTGGCGGTCATTGTTGCTAGCTATATCGATCAAAAACAGCTTGGTATTGGGGTGCAGCGTCTCATCCTGGTACGGGGTTTTCCCTGCGTCTCGGGCCTTGGGCTTTGCAATGACAACTTCTTGCCCGGGCTCGAGGCCCACTCTGACACCTTCGCGCCAGAGCTCCTTGCCCTTCACAAGGTCGCTTCCGCTGTTGGTACTCTGTCGTTGCTTTCCTCTCACGGTGGGTTTCTTCTTGGCGTCCTCGTCGGTGTCGGAGAGTTCTTCCGGCTCCGCTTCGTCGGCGGGGGATTCCTCCTTTGCTTCCTCATACACAGAGCCAGCGGATTCTCCTGCAGAGGCATCGGACTCTGAGTCGGGCTCGTCAGAGTCCTCCGGCTCGAAGTACTTGCTCTTGCTGGTCGTAGACTTTGCCTGGCGGAGGGACAGGTCAACGTTTGACTTGACCCGTTTGACCCCCGGTTCGGCGGCGGACAGTCTGGCTGAAGCGCGTCGCTTTGACGCCATAGGCGCTTCAGGCGACGCAGGATCAGGCCGAGATGACCGTCGAGGCATACTTAGATGAATCGAATGAAAATGAGGGAACTTGGCGGGGTCTTTTCCTTCCTTCTTCTGTGTTGAGGGATCTTTTTTAAAAATTTTGATGTCTGGAAATCAAGCAAAGCAAAAGAGAAACAAAATACTTGTAGATGAAGATAAAAAGTGATAAATCGAAATCGAAAACCAAAAGGGCCCGCATGCCTTAAAAACCGGCTGTAATAAATGGCTCCGCTTTGGGTACTGGCGCCCTTACGTTGTTTTTTTTCTCCCCCTCCTCAAGACGTACATATGTAATTTGTACTTTGACAGACATCAATACATTAATGTTACATAGTTTGAAAGGCGATGGAAACAGCTTTCTAGTCAAAATAATATACATATATTCCCATCTGGTCGTTTTAGGCTGGCTAATACTAGTACTAGTTGTGCCCATATATTACTTACTGTCTTCGTGGGGCAGGAGGTTATCGACTTCGCTGACAGCCCCCAACACAGTTGTATGCTATCCCATACTGTCTCATGTGGGACACCCTGGTATGTCTCTCGGGTCTTTCTCCAATTTGTAGTCCCATGAATTTGGCTATGTAAAATTGTAGGGCCCCTTTGCATGGGATATATTGGTGGTAAGCTACCTGAAACAGATGAAGACTATGTACTAGATCTGGCATGCTCCTATCATGAATATCTCGGTGTACCTCGTCACTTTGAAGGAAGCGGTTATATCTCGCAGTGGGAATCGTTAGCTGTATCTCGACACCACTACTAATCCAACGTAATCTCCTAAACAACTCAGCTGGTTCCGATCTAGGCCCTTGGCTGAGTGGCAGTCATACTCCCTCACGCCTAGACCCTTTTGTTTCGGCCGTGTTTCCTCTGTCCCTCAACATTATTGTAGCCCGCACTCGTTTAGTACTTTTTTTATACATATATATCCAGGGTCGACGATTTGCTTTCGTGGTAATGAGAATTATACTGATAGTAGCTGAGGTCTGCCCTCCCGCGGTCCCACAGCTTGGTCACGAATGTGTCTTTTGAGATTCGCCGGCAAGTGCTGGTGGGAGTGTCGTCAGGACCGACCGTAATGGGTGATCGGATTCTCATGTGATAAATCCATAGCTCCAAGATCAAATCAAGAGACAGAAGGTAAACCAAGAGCCATAATAACTCGGAAAGAGACACTGATATCCTCAAAAGAGAGATATTAAGTAGGAAGTCAGACCTAGTAAAGTACTGTTTCTACTTCGGCAGTCTCCCGGAAACAAAGAGGTCTGAAAGAGTACCCTTGATCAACTTTACGTTAGTGTCTTGCTACCTAATCTTGGTTAGTCTTACATCGGTGTCCTACTATATGCAGGTTACCGCATGGCCTACATAGTCTACAAACAAAAGCAACGCCCGCTTAAAGGAAATCTACTAGAAGCAAAAAGAACAAGAACGCAAGAAGTAAAAGCAAACGCAAACTAGCTTGTCAACTAACTAAGAAGTGACATAAGAGCTAGAAAAAAATGAAACTCAAATGAGTTTCTGTCACAGGGAGACCTTCCCAGACCGGCCAAGCACATCCCGAAGGCAGCAGCCACGACCGGTCAATCTCCCTGGCCCGGAAAACAAAGCAAAAAGCGCAGAAAAAATCAGAAAAGCAAATGGCGCAAGCGCCAGGGAGACAAGGGTTTTTTGAATAAACCTGGTGGACGTCTCCATACATCCACGCAGAAAGGACTGGGCAAGGGAATGCCCGGGAAAATGAAGGAACAACTTGAGAAGCTCAAGACCATTACCATGCTGATGGACCAGTACTCCTTAACCGACAAGTACTGGTCCAGGGTATTTGCTGGGTCTGATTACTTCTTTGCGGGTCGGGGACCGCGACCGGCAGCTCGGAACTCATCAAACGCCTGGCGATTGACGTTCGACAGACGGGTGGCGTCGGAGCGGGAGCGGTGGCCAGGGGGGGCAATCGAAGGGACCGGGCCGAAGGGGTCAGAGGACGACCGAACGTTCTGTGCAGTCGGGTGAGGAGCACGGTACACAGGCCGGATCACATCCTGGCTCTGAGTTGAGCCAGCCACATGTGCCTCCTGAGTTTGAGGCAGACGCCAGCTAACAGACTGATTGCGGGGCTTGGATGGATCGGCAGGTCGTTGGTGTGGGGGACGGTAGGGAACGGCCGATGGTTGAGGCTGATGGGTGGGGGTGTCCGGCAGATATTGGTCAGCATTAAGTCGCTGGAAGCTACCACGGGGGTTACCAGGGACGTTCAAGGTGTTACCATGCTCAGGGAGACGACCAGGCATGTTGGTGGAGGCCGAAACGGTCGAGTTTTCCTGGTAAGTAGGGCCGGGGTTCACCGAGGGATTGTGGGATCCCGAAATAGTGCGCTGGCTGTCAACTGACGCGACACTCTGAGTTGGCGACGAGTGAGGAGCAGTTCCGATGGTTGAGACGCTGGATTGTCTTCTGTGAAGCTGCTGGAATCCAGTGATGATGAACTTGCGAAGGACACTGGCTTCGTAGATAATCGCATCTTTGAAAACCTTCTTACGGGCAACATCGTCGTCCCACTCAAACCAGAACCGTCCGAAGATTAGCTCGATATCAGGATGGACGTCTTTGTTGATTAGACCATCGTTCTCGGTGCGCAGAACAGAACCGTGGGACATGATGTAGGCATAATACTATACCGATTGGAGAATGGATTAGCGATCTTTCAAAAGAAGATAATATCTCAACCATCTTACCTGGCTAGCAGCAGAAGGATGTCCAGGAGCATAGGTCATAGTGTCGAATGGGAAATAGAGGCACCAGTTATGGTCCAATGACTCAATTCCTCTCTGATCCTTTGACCACCAAGCAAAACAATATTTCATGCGGGGATTGAAAGCAGGGCAACTGATTCCTGCACGAACCAACTCATTGACAAGGCGGATATCCAAACCGACGGTGTTTTTCTTCTGCAAACGCTCCACCAAAGCCTCGATCAAAGCACCAAGAGTCTTGAAAAGAGCATTGCGGTGGTGCACGGTGTAAAGGTGAGTTGCGTGCCATGGGAACTATATCATAAGACAAAGAATGTAAGTACGACATGGAAGAGCAAACGGAGATAAAAGGACAAGGGTTGACGTACCTTCCAGATAGTGCTGATAAACGATTCGTAACAACGCTGAGGAACCTTGCTTGCAAATGCGCTCTGCAATGTGTTAGATGATCAGTGACATGAAAATGAAAAAGATGAACGAGAATTGAGACATACACGGTGAGGTTGTTCTGCGTGACGGGTCAGGCAAAACAATTCCTCGTCAGTGAGGAAGCCGTCAAAACCAGTGGACCAACTGTCTTTGTTGACAAGCTGAACAGGGTTTCCATCTTCCCATGCAATGCACTTAGCCCGGGGAAAAATAGCCTTGAGCAACTTGGCCGGAGTGCTGAGCTCCAGGTCAACGTGACGGCTGCCCATACGGGGAGCGCTGAAAGCATCATAGACCTGATTGATTCGCTCGACCGTATCCTGAGCATCCTTCATTGTCGCAAATTCAACATAGCAGTCCATGGTCTTGCCAGTAGACCGTTCCATGATGATATGGATCGGGCATCCATGAGTGGATGGGAGCAGGGTAGCACTGCGTCCAAGGAACGAGACCACCTCCTGGCGGGTCACAGAGTACGGGATCTGAGTATTATAATCATCAGTAACGGAATATTAAACAAATAAGCAGTCAACAGGAAATGAAAACTCACGTTAGAAATCATCAGAACGCCCTCACGAGGAGGTGGGCGCATCTCGGTGACACTGCCAAATGGAATAGTACTCGGCTGAAGTAGCTCTTCAATCGAGGCATTTTCAAAGCGCTCGAAATCCGCAGAGTGAGGGACCCCACTCAGGTCGAAGGGCCAACCCATGTTGGTGGCGTTGGATGAGCGAGGATTGAAAACGAAGAAGTCCGCTGTAGTAAGGCCACTGTTAGTGAGATTCAGACGGTTACAATGGTGATGATACAGTTGATCGACTGATCATGACAAAGGGGAGCGAGATGATGCTTACCGGAGTTGAAATGATCGCCAAAGCCCGAGGGGTTGTGGTCGACTTGAGACATGGCCTCAAAGGGATCCCGATTGAATTGGGGCTGAAAGCCAGGAGGGAAAGGGACTTGGGGCAAAAACTCAAACGCTCCGGAATAATATCCAGGTGCTAAGTCAAGATAGGTTTTAGGAGGACGGAGGGTGGAAGTGGAAGATGAACTGTGGTGATGGGAAGAGATAACAATGGATGGGGTTGAAGGAAGAGAAGGCTGAGACGGGAAGATAGAAACCTCAGTAGAGAACGCAGAAGGAACCTTAGAAGAAAACTCATCAGAAGCCTGAGAAGAAACCTGACTGGAAGCCTGGGGGCATGAAGCAGAATCAGAGGATGATTCCCTAAGAGGAGAGCCACCAGAGGTAATTCCAGAGGGGGACTGTTTGCGAGTGTGAGAGTCAGTCACAGCCTGTGGTTCCTCGCGTGCATCGTTGCGACCCAGTAACTCAAGATCAGTTGCCAGGACCCCAATGGTAGCAGGCCAGTCATCAAGTGCGGGCATACGCCTGGGTTGTTCACTCATGTTAGGGCTAGCAATATCAAGTCAACTTTGGGAAATAGATGGTGCGTGGAAACAAAAATATTTTCGGGGGAGAGTGCGTGGGGATAGCAGCAGGCTATATATAGGCAATTGAGCTCAACGCGCGTTGACGAGTCCGTCAAGCTGGGAAGGTACTTCGAGTGTTGATGGATTGTTGCATGTGTACTATATAAAACCATCAAATTTTGACCTCACTTTTCTCAATAAATTTATATGATATAGCATTTTTTAGATATTTTTAAATAAAAGTTAGTGAGTCGAAGTATTATACATGCCATTATCTTCGAAAAATCCTTATATGGTGATATTTAAAAATTCATTGTACCCCATGGCCTCTGTACGCTGTCCGAGTCACCGTGAGGTACGCATATATCGCGACGCACTCGTATTTGCGACTGGTTCTTATTTCCACGCACCTGGCCCGCACCGACCAAAATTCCACGTCTTCCTCGAAAATATTTCCATTACGCCCAGCTTCAATGCGAACATCCTTCTGCCACGCACTGATGTACCACTCCTCTACTTTTCCCACGCATTTCACCCATACAATATTTATTACCCACGCACTCCTCCCAATTCAACAGAAGTCTTCCCAACTCCCTATTTTTGTTTAGGCTGATATTCTCCACTTTATGTTTATATTGAAAATGATTGCTATTGTTAGACTTCGATCTAAACTATAGACAGTTGTTAGCCTTAAAATGAGTCCGAGCATGAGCTGATTGGCATTGTATTGTCGTTAAGATACCTTGCCTTTTCTCTCTAGTCTAATTTCTTTTTCTTCCCCCTTTCTTCGTTTACTACTGTATAGCGCCACTTAAGTAGATCGTCTTGATGAAGAGAAGCCAAGCCATACGGAAACATCAGGTTAGCATGGGCACTACGCCAGTGGGAAGGATCTACTGTGCTACTAAAAAACGACTTGAACACAGACCAGGAAACATCAATCGACGGACATCAGGATAAGGTTCTCTCTTAATCAATGCAAGCCTATGCTATCTGTACAAGAGTTGAAAGTGGGAAACACAGGGCCATTCATTATTCGGAATAAACAAGAAAACGCTAGGCAATTTAATCGAACTAGGTGATCGTCAGCAACGGAGTCAATGGTAGACAGCTGAATAAAAACATACCGGTGTGAGGAAAGACTCGGCAACAAATCGAGCACGGGCATTCAACTATTGAGCTGTTAGTAAATTGTGACGAAAACAACGCATCCGCACACATACGAAGAGCTTCATCTCCGAAATCTCCTTGTCCACCTCTTCCATGAATTCGATCACGAAATCAATTAGCTTGTGGGTAAGCATTTTTTCCGTGTGGAAGTTCGTGATGAGGAAACTGATGTCATATCCCTCCACTGGCTTCCGGCGCAAAATGAAGAACGATTCCGCTCGCTGGGTGAGGAACCGAGTGAATTTGTGAACAAGAATGTGCTCGATCTCATCAGCCTGCTTGATTCTGATACTTATGCGTACAGAATTGTAGCTTGGCTCAATTTTGACCTTCTCATTTTCATTCCTGCTGATGTGCAGCCTGGAACCCCATCAATACTTCTGTCCAATGCGACCTGGGGAGAAACGATGGTCAGACGTACGGGTTCAGTAGGATCTCGGGCGAAGAATTTGCTTCGATCTCTGGGCAGTTGCTGGTGGAACCAAGTATATTAGTATCTTTCATGTCTAAGATTTGTACCATGGGCAACTTACTGCCGCTCGGATGTCTGAGAAGCGAAGTTGGAGATCGTAAGAGCCGCGGTCAAAGAGGACCGAACACTAGTAAAGCAAGTGTGAGCAAGCTTGCCGCTGAATACTTGTCGAAGGCCAAAACTCACGCCTGGAGGTAGGGCCGGAGAGATTGACTCTGATAATCAATTAGTATAGAATGAGCTGACTGACTGGAGCTGTACCCACCATGATGAGGGGTGTTTGTCGAGGTCACGAGGATGCAATCGCCACGAAGGATAATACAGTCAGGGGCTGATCGAAGAGAAATTGAAATTAGCCCGTTGTGAGGACCCTTCGTCCCAAAGCAGTGAACGAGAAAGGCAGTTCTCTAGATAACAGGTTGTCCTAGGCAGAAGAGGAGTTGACGTCGGGGTGGGCGGTGATGATAGCGGTTGGGCGGTGAGAGACCCCCCCACGCTTCCTCGTCCCAGGCTGTTTACCATTTGCCCCAGCAATCGCAAGCTCTTTCAAGCTTTTTATCCTTCTCACATCATCCATCTCTAAAACTTATTGAAAATGGCGGCTATACCGAGTATGTATGGATATATTGGCAGTCCCTGGACCATTACTAACAGATACACAGTTATTGTCAAACACGCCGGCAAGCGCCACGAAGTCGAGCTCGATCCTACGTCGAACGGCGAAACGCTCAAGTACCAACTCTTTTCCTTGACTGGTGTGGAACCCGACCGCCAAAAGGTTTTGGTCAAAGGTGGCCAGCTTAAAGACGATACACCTCTTTCGGCACTCAATGCCAAACCCGGGCAGATGTTCATGATGATGGGCACCCCGTCGGGAGGTCAAGGTTCCGCTGACCTTGGTCGGCCAAAGGAGACCGTCAAATTCCTCGAAGACATGACTGAGGCCGAGGTGGCACGACAAGAGGGTGCCACCCCTGCCGGCTTACAGAACCTGGGAAACACATGCTACCTCAACTCTTCCCTACAAACCTTGCGGAGTGTCCCGGAGCTTCAGGAAGAGCTCCTGCGGTATCGGCCAAGTGGAGGAGCTGGACAGTCGAGTCTGTCAGACCTCAGCAGTTTTGGTATTGGTGGTCTTGGAGGTTCTCGGGATTTGGCCGCTTCTCTGCGAGATCTGTTCAAGCAAATGTCCGAGACCCAAGAGGGCATTCCCCCACTTATGTTCCTCAATGCTCTCCGAGCCGTCTTCCCTCAATTCGCCCAACGTGACCGAAATGGACAAGGATACTCCCAACAGGATGCCGAGGAGGCTTTCTCCCAGATCTTGAACCAGTTGCGGGCTAAATTGACCATCACTGAGGGCGAGGGCGAGTCTGCCACCACCACCTCATTCGTAGATAAATATCTCGCGGGCCAATTCGAATCTATCACCGAGTGCGAGGATCCCGCTGCCAAGGAGCTCGGCGAGCAACCGAGTCAAAGTTCTGATGTTTTCTACAAACTTGATTGTCATATCGGAAAAGAAACAAATCACCTCCAGGATGGAATTTTGGCCGGCCTCGAAGAGGAAATCGAGAAAAACTCTCCTCTTTTGGAGCGCAATTCTGTGTACAAGAAGCGTTCTCGCATTGCACGACTGCCCAAGTACCTCACAGTCCATTTCGTCCGGTTTTACTGGAAGCGGGAGACACAAAAGAAGGCTAAGATCATGCGCAAAGTGACATTCCCTGCTGAGTTGGACGTTGTGGAGTTCTGTACCGAGGAACTCCGAAAGCAGCTCGTCCCTATTCGTGACAAGGTCCGCGAGATTCGCAAGGAGGAGCTGGAAGTCGAACGTTCTCAGAAGCGGCAAAGAGTTGCCGAAGAGCGTGCAGAGCGTCAGCAGAAAGAGACTAACCTGGGTGAAAGCGTGGAGCCAATGCAGAAGAAGAAGACCGTCGAGGAGAGCAAGTCTAAAGCGAACGACAAGGACGGCGATAGCCAGATGGAGGAGACTTTCAAAACCGATGCCGATTACGAAGCAGAAAAAGTGGAATCTATCCGCGTTGCTAAGAAAGAGCTCCAAGAGCTTGTTAACCAACGGGGTGCTGGAGACAGCGGGACCAATCAGTCTGGTCTGTATGAGCTTCGTGCCGTGATTACGCACCAGGGTGCTAGCGCCGACAGCGGTCACTACACGGCATACGTCAAGAAACAGGAGCGGGATGAGCCCCAGACAGGCAGCAAGCGCCGCGAGGCAGACGACAAGTGGTGGTGGTTCAACGACGACACAGTGACCGAGGTGGAGGCACAGAAGATCGAGACCCTTTCCGGTGGTGGTAAGTGAACAGCATGCTACGATCCAAGAGTAATTGCTAACGGTATTTCTAGGCGAATCACACTCTGCCCTCATTTGCCTCTACCGCGCGATTGAGCTGCCCAAGTGCGAGTAAATGGGTTTGGTTTGCCTTAGCACCCATTCACATGGGAAAGATATCTGCAAATGTTGCCCCTAGATGAATAGAAACGATGAACATGAATAATGCTCGTCTCCAACGCCTTAACCTGTTACCAATTGATTGTCTTATGTCTTGCAATGATCTCCACTCTGTAGTTCCCATGGATCTTTATATTTCTTCTGGTGCTCGGTGACGATATATGTAAATGACTAATGGTTATTCACACGTGACCTGACTGGGCCTCGGCCCGAATTGTCCAAAGCTCCGATTGAATCGAAATTCCAATTCCAAAGGAATGGCAATGTGACCACCATGATACATTACCGCAACATCCTCCAGTCGGCCCTTCGCCAGTATTCGATACAGACACGAAGCTTTTGGCGACCAGCGGTCCGAAGCGTCAGCACCGCAGCGCAACCAAATACCTCACGAGAACCATCGCGTTGGACGCGCCGTCTGATCTATACTGGCATCTTTGGAACACTTGGCGTCGGTGCAGGGAAATGGCTGGACAACAAAATCGCAGCGCCACCGGCTCCCGGTTCGTTGGACGACCAACTGGAGATTCAGGAAATCCAGCGCGTGTTCGATATTGGACTCCCCATTGTGCAGGAACTGCGTCGTAACCCCGATTACGTGGAAAAGGACGTCTACGAAAACTTTTCGGATGAGCACAAAACCCATCGGCTGACATCAGGCCCCTTGGCGGGGAGTAGGGGCTTGGGATTACAGGTTGGTTTCTCGTTTTCTTGTCAGGGTCCGAGGCATGTCCATCTTACATGATTGCCGGACCTTTTCACTACCGAACCTCGGGATCCCGCTTTGTCTAACTATTCTCGTATCTGACAGAAAATTTTCTGGAATGTCAAAGAGAAGAAAATCATCAGCGTGGTCTTCTTGGGACCAGGCCTCGAAGGCTGGCCAACCATGGTCCATGGGGGCGCGCTCGGCACTGTGATCGATGAGAACCTAGGGCGCGTAGCCATTCGGCATTTCCCAGCGCGAACAGGTGTCACTGCCAACCTTGAACTCAACTACCGGGCGCCTGTCCACTCGGACAATTTCTATACCCTGCATACAACCCTAGATCAGGAACGGAGCACGGAGACCAAAGCATACGCCAAGTGTGAGGTCCGTGACATGGCAGGCCGACTATGTGTTGAAGCGACGGGACTTTTCGTTATTCCCAAAAGACTCAAGCTGAATAAGGTTGGGGAATATTTCTGAAATATGGAAATATTCACACTTTGTTCTTTAGATGACTTGATATCTACGAATACGCGGCTTTCTTCGATCGTGTGACTTCTTCGAAACTCCGGCCCAGGTTATAATAAACTCAGCACCGGCCTCCTGGCCCCCTGGGACGAAGTCAACTGAAAAGCCGCAAGTTAGCAAGGGAAAAACAGACCTCATATATGAAACATTTATGTACAAATATCCATGGATGTGTTATCTGATGACCTCTAACAGATACAGTCATCTCTTGTACATTCGACATTATAAATTCAATACTCAAATTCTCCTGGTATTTGGTTTCTGATTGTTTCGGGGCTGATCCCCGTTCTGGCATGGGTCTCCGAAGTAGCAGACTCGTGAACCAACTGGATGCATCCACCTTCTCCGCGTTTTCTTCCCCGCATTTTCCCTAGCGTCTTTGCCCTCGAATCACCAACCGCTATGTATGAGGGAATTGCCAAGCTGCCTCGGCATTTTCTGGATTTCAAGCATTATTGTTCCGGCTATCTGATTCAACGTTCATTAGCTTGTCTTCATTTCCCCACTTTAATTCATTATACCCCGTGAAATGGACGTCTCTATGACATATGGGACTGATTCAGTGACCTGAAATGGGTTTATATTCTCCTGCTCTTTCTTCGATACTCTGGGTTGAATTTTCAATCTCGTCAGCATTTCGGTCAAATTTGAATTACATCCAATTTTGTTTGAGTCGAGGCCAAGGTCGATCCACCATTTGTACTGCCCTTAACTTACGATCATCATGGCGGACTCAATCCTTCAATCGAGTCGGCCGGTCGACGAAAAGGCTGTGATGCAACATCACGAAATTAGTGACACTTCGCAGCATAGCCACCAGGAAATGATTGAACCGGGATCAGAGGAAGCTATGCATGAGTCCGAGAAGGATATCCCGGTAGAATTCGGCTGTTCAATTTGTGGTTGCGACGATACTGACCATTAAAAAGATGACTTTCCGTCGCTTCATGGGCTTTACTGCCATGGCTTTCTTGTGGACTGGAAGTCAGATCCCAGTCTACCTATTTGGTATGTCAAAAACAACGTGGAAACTATGATATGATTTTGATGTCTTTTCACTAGGCGGCATCCCTCCCTACATTTATGGAGACATTGGTGGAGCAGACCGATGGGTCTGGTTTGTGAGTCTATACTCATTGAAGTATACGGTCATGACTAACGGGCATATGTTTAGGTTCTTGCAAACTTACTCGGCCTTGCAGGTGTATGCCCCTTTGTTGGTTCTCTATCAGATTTAATCGGACGCCGCCCAGTCGCTATTATTGGAGCATCCCTGATAGTCATTGGAATGATAATCTGTAGTACAGTGCACACAATGAACAGCTTCATCGGTCAGTGTTTACCCAGATACCAAAGTATACATTCGCTGACATGTACACAGCGGGCATGGCCATCGCTGGCGCCGGTGCCGGGATAAATGAGCTGACAGCGCTGGCTGCAACCTCCGAGATGGCGCCGACTCGAAAGAGAGGACTTTATGTGTCGATCCTTATCTTCACCATCGCACCATTCTGCCCGTCCGTGCTATGGGCTCAGCTTATCGCGTATCACACCCATTGGCGCTATGTCGGTGCATTCTGTGCTGCGTGGAGCGCCTTTGGTTTGTTGATCACGATTTTGTTCTACTTCCCTCCGCCACGAGTCAATTCAGCTGGTTTGAGTCGAAAGGAGATAATTGGACGGGTCGACTTTGTTGGTGGCTTGCTCAGCATCACTGGTCTGATTGTCTTCTTGGCCGGTCTGCAATGGGGTGGATATATGGTATGCTTGAAAATATCTGCAGGGTTATTCCTTACTGACATATTGATACAGTATCCATGGACATCTGCCCATGTCCTGGCACCGTTGATCATTGGGTTCCTTCTGCTTGTTGCTTTTGGTTTCTGGGAAATCTACGGAGCCAAATACCCCATTTTCCCATCTCGCCTCAAGCAAGAGCCTCGGATTCTAGGTCTTACCCTCGTCATTACTTTCATCTCCGGTGCCAACTTCTTCTCCGTGCTCATGTTCTGGCCCACGGAATCGTTCAATGTCTACGGCCATGACCCAGTGGATGTGGGTGTCCGCAGTCTCCCCATTGGCTTTGGAATCATGGCAGGGGCATGTATTGTGCTTGCGCTTCTAAGTGTTCTTCGTGGGCATAACAAGGAGCTCTTGATCGTCAGTAGCGTTATGATGACTGCAGGTGAGTTTTCCTGGTGGGTATAAGAGTGTCTAAAAAACTGATTTGTTCCCCCGAAATAGGATGCGGTGCTATGTCTATCGGCGGCACCGATAATATGTATCAGCTCTGGGGAATTCTCGTCCTTGCTGGCCTTGGAATTGGAGGTATTGTGGTGCCAGCCTCGATTATTACCACAATTATTTGCCCGGATGTAAGTTGTTTCTGCTGCAAGGGAGGAAGTTTGACTACTGACATTGGCTTTCGCCAGGATCTGATTGCCACTATCTCTGCACTCACCCTCTCTATTCGCGTGGTAGGCGGTGGCATCGGCTACACTATTTACTACAATGTCTTCATCTCGAAGTTTATCCCCGCAGCAACGCATTACATCGGTGGTGTGATGATGAAAGAACTCAAAATCACCGATGTTAAACTGATTGGCGAAGCAATTGAGCTGACAGGTGCCTCGTTGCTGGGCGAGCTGCGCACAATCCCTGGTATTGCTGGCAATGAGACTGCATATCAAATGGTTGTAGGGGCTGGTCAGATTGCATATGCTGAAGGATATAAATGGGTATACTATGTTAGTATTGCATTCGGTGGCGTCTCGATTGTGGCCGCCTGTTTCTTGGGCGACATCCAGAAGTATATGACAGACCATGTCGCAGTGGTAATGTGAGGCATATCCCAATTTTCTGATTTATGCAATTCATGCAATTCATGCGAACTATTTGTTCACTTATAGGAGATGCCTGAATTACGAGAACAGCAAATACAAAATGTGATTAGAGAATATTCAAGAAAGTAGATACCAATAGTAAAAGAGTAGTAAATAGGATCACCCTGGGGTCGCCGATCATGACGCGCCAAGGCCGGCAACTTTTTTTACTCTCGAACGTCGATGCACACAACTTCAATCAGCAGCCATGGCCTCCAACCCTTCCGCTAAGCGGAAACCTTTCGCTCCCACAGGTCCGCATGGCCCAGCCGGGGCATCTCGCAAACGCGCCAAAACCTTTGATGCGCGCACCTTGGCTGTGCAGTCGGCCGACGCCGCCCTCTCCGCAACAGGCGAGCTCGATGTCGCCGCCTACTCTGCAGCTCGGGCATTTGAGATCCAGGCTCTAGAGGAGGGGATGCAGCGGTCGAAAAATGCTCTCACGACACGAGCCTTCCAAAAAGTTCCCCGCTCCCTACGACGGCGAACGGCGAGTCATAATGTGAAACGAGTTCCGCGGAGGTTGAGAGCTCGGGCGAAGCGAGAGGTACCTATTGAAAACGGTCTACGATTGCTCAATAGCTGTCAACTAACCCGATATGTCTCCAATGTTAGATGGCCGAGGATAACACACCTACTGTTACGGCGCGCAGACGCAAGCCATCCCAGATGATGCGCATTCGACTCGATACCGCTCGGCGGCTACAGGCTATCAACTCGAAAACCAAGGCCCGACGGGCGGCCGCGAAAATGAATCGGGACCAAGAGAACCAAACTTCCTTGGAGAAGGAGGGAAGTCATACCTTCGATATCGCACCACGAGTTCCCAAGATCAAGAAGAACAAGCTGTCGAGGCCTACTCCGGCAGAGCCCAAGTACCGCAAGCGCCAGAAATGCAAGACATGGCTACCTACTCATTTGTATCATGCAAAGCGAGCTCACATGGCGACGACTAAAGACCCGATTTGGCGCTTTGCTGTTCCTTTATCCCCCACTGAGAAAAGCTATCGGCCTACGCACCGGGCTCGTGGCGCCCGGGGTGCCGTTGCGTGGGATATGAGCTATATGTCTACTATTCAGTTGGAAGGAACGGAACCGGCTATCCAGGCTGTCCTAACGGCAGTGGGGGTGAACGGGGACGATGCATGGGGCACCAAGGGGAAGAAATGGAGAGCCGGGACTCGGTCTCTGCAGGCATGGGCTTTTGAAAAGGACCATCCGAAACGTCCAACTGCACCAGTCACATTGATATGGTGTGCCAAGCAGGAAGATGTTGAGATGGTTGATGCGGACGAACCTCAGCCCAAGTCATCGAAGAAAGATCACCGCAAACTCTGGATTAGAGTCCATCCTTCGGCTTTCCTCCAGCTGTGGACGGATGTTCTCGGGGTATCCAAATCGCAAAACCCACCTGTTATGGTTGAGGACCTACGATTCGAAATTGGCAGCATTGAAATCACAGGGCCAGGGTCTACCGAGGCCCTGTTGGCGGCATTGAAACCAATTCTGGATGGTAATGCTCCATCGGCACAAAGCCCGGAAGCCATCTGGCCATCTCTTCTGGGGGTGTCGAATCCGTCCTCACTACCGCATAATGCTCTGCTCTCTTTTGCCATTTCTGATCCCCGCCTGCACTTCCCGCCACGCACACTTCACGTCCCCGACAACGAATCACACATGAATGACCTTGCTATCTTACTTTCTACATGGCATCCGGACAAAACGCAAGGCCCCTCTAAGCTATTTGACCGACCCACTCGGTTAACAGCGTCTCGTCAGCTCCCGAGCCAGAAGGCTATCAACCGGCGCCGCACTCTTGCCGGTCCTGGTGAACATCCGCCATCTCAACCATCAGATCCTCAAATTCCGATCATGATACTCGCAAACAAGCCACAAGCCCGGGCCAAACGTAGCAATGCCCCGGGGTTCTGGACCGTATTATTACCATGGAAATGTGTTGTCCCGGTTTGGTATTCAATCATGTTCTACCCATTATCTAGCGGAGGAAACCCATTGCTTGGTGGTTTGAAGCAGCAGCAGCAACTTGCTTTCGAAGCAGGTGAGGCTTGGTTCCCTGGAGATTTTCCAGGAACACGAGCTGGCTGGGAATGGGGCCAGCGTGAGACCGAGAAATCTCGACGTGATTGGGAGCGACGCCCTAAGGGGCGACGTCCCGAGTTCGATAACATTTCATTGGGTGATGGTCGTCCAAAGGGAGAGATAGGCCACGGATGGGCCTGTGACTGGGAAAGGCTCATTCAAGGGCCGAACCGCGACGATACTACGACAGAAACCGCCGATGCAAGCTCGGTCAAAAAGCCAACCGAGTCTACGGAGGCTGAGACAAAGGACCCCTCTACTCCCATCATCCCACCCCTCAATATTCACAATGTCCGTCTCCCTCCAGCCGATACCTACCAAAGCCTGAACAAGTTCGACAAAACATCCATCGATATTTCCACCCTTGCCACGGTATATCTTTCTCTCACCACAAGAGGCACACCCACACCCCGCGCACGAATCTACCGGCTTCCTACAGACCCAGCTCTACGTCAGAAATGGCTCGATATTAGCTCAGCAGGCACCAACAAGCCTGGTCAACAGAAGCTCTCCAAAGCAGGAAAGACTGCACCCGAATCTGAAGAGGCTCGGCGTCTTCTTGCTAAGGCTCTCATCTCATCTGCTGACGGAGAACCCGACTCTGAGCCATTGGATGTGCCCACCGAAGATGACCTGATTGGTTTTGTCACTACAGGGAACTATAATCTTTCCGAAGGCAAAGGGACAGGCATTGGATCTATCCAGCTTTCGAAGGTATTGGCTCCTAACGTCAAGCCCTCTGAGAGAAGAATGTGTATTATTCGGGCCTCGGGGGAGAAGAGTGGGCGTCTAGGGATGTGGGAGTTTGTATGATATCAAATCCAAGCCCTTGCCCAGCAGTGGAGATGCCCAATTGTGGTTCCAAACATTGTCTGCCCCATTAACTAGATACTTTGTATATCTTTCTACGAGCCAATAAAAATAGCCCTCCCAAGGGTTAAACGAAGATCCACTCTCATCCATGGATTATCTCTATCCTATTCAGATGAAAACAAATGGAACAAAGAAAAATGCACGTTCTATACATACAGTACAGCAGCTCCCAACCCAAAATCAGGTCCCATAAAACGTAGAGACTTCACATCAAGCCGCTGTATTCCCGAACCAACCAATCTAACCCACAATGCGATCCACGAAAGCAGCCTCCATGCGTGCAACCTCACGCTTGAAAGCATCGACCTCCTCCCAGCAGTTCAACGGCCGACGGTCATTCAACTGCAGGCAGCTAGTAACATCCGAGCGGGCCTTGGAAACTCCATCATCGAGCTCCACCAGCTTCCTCCGTCCATCAAGCTTGCTCCGCAACTGCTCGATCTCGGCAGCTACAGAGTCGCGCGAGATATCGCGCTTAACAACGGGCTGTTCGGCGGCAGCGGTCTCCTGCGGCGCGGCGACTGTAGGCACGGGGTCGTGGTGGCGGCCGGCGAAGGGAATCCGCGGTGCGTCCAGGTTCAGTGAGCCGGCTGGGTAACCGGAGGTGGAGGGGGCGAGGGGCGCGGTCGCTGCTGTGACGGGCAGAGAGGTGGTGTCTTTGGACTCGGAGATGCGCTTCTCGATCTCGGCGAGGGTTTGCTGCTCGCGTGCGCGGAGGCGTTGCAGTTCCTGTGCGACACGGTTTTGGATCTCCAATTCCAGGGCTTTGGCGCGGGTGGAGTCGGTCTGTTTGATTGGTGGATTGTGAGCTTTTTTGGATCGAGCTGGGCATTTGCTTATAGCTGTGTTGTGCTCACCTCTGAGGTCGATTGGAGTGCATCGACTAGGTTTGAGGAGAATTGGACGGGAGAGTTGCTGTGCATGGTTAGGTTAGCGTCGGCTGTAGAATGGGTTGGATGAGCCCCGCGGTGTCGCAAATGGTGATAGGATCTTGACAGCCCATTTAGATCTGTAGGAATCATCTGCCCTTTACAATTGGCGCCAATTGGAAGGTAGTTCCCGTTCTCTCCGCTGTCAAGCACCAAATGCCGCGGAAGCTGAAATCGAGTTCGGAGAGCAAATACCTGGAGAACACATGTTGTGAGCCAGCCGAAGCCTCAGGCTTAGAGTTTCCAGCACCCATTTTTTGGCAAAAAGGACAAGTCCTGTTAAGATTGAAAGGCAGTGATGGTTCGAGATGCCCGCTCACAACCCGTTCAGTTCGGAGGATGTTGGAGGTCACGTGAATATAGGTTAGTCATCCTCGGCCCGGGGCTCCAGTTGCCAGTTGCTGGCTGGTCTCAACTGCACATCCTGACGGCCAACCACTAGTGTACATCGATATGATGTTTGAGTGATATTACGGCTTTATTTCACAGTAGGAGACTAAATTACCGACAGTGAAGGGTTTAGTGCCAACAACTCCAAATGCCAAACGCAGGGTTGCAAATGATATGACGTATTGAAGAAAAACAAGTATGACGGAATCCAACAGCACTACTTTGAGAGGACTTGAATAGAATCTCCAGATATCGGTCTAGCTTTAATCAATTCTTCATTGAATACCCCCAGAACTATCTAGCCAGTATACTGCTCAAATGCGGTTGACATGGCTAAAGGGTAATGGCAGCCGTGATTTCCACCCCAACGCCCATGTTACAGTAAAGCAAATTACTCCGTGTGCTTAGCCTCTGCACAAACCTATTGCTATATAGACGTTTTGAGTGATATATTCTGGCACATTCAGTAACAAAGGGCAAGTTCATATGTATCATATAAGAAGGAAAAGCATTGTACAAACAATATGCCGTTTAAACAAAGAATAAGATTGACTAGTACGCTAGTTCTGCATAGTCTCCATGCAAGCAAGGTAGTGAACATGGCCATTGCCTGAGGCCTCAGGTGGGTATGTATCTTTGTATGTGCTAAATTTCATCAACCTCAAAAAGTTGATAACCCTAATTCATCCATATGTACGGAGTACCTAGTGTACATTACCAAATTGTGGGTTCACCAGTGTAAAACGTCGACCCTTCAGGGCTACTTCCAAATACCAGCCACAGTATTTTAGTCTTGTTACAAACCAGTTGAACTTCCCTAGATATGATATATAGTGGTCATTAAAACGGAATGGTGTTATGACGATATTACGTAGGCCTTGTAGAACTGGGAAGGAAAAGAAGAAGAATAACCATGGAACTACATATGTTATTAATAAGAGAAAAGCCACATGTCTCATCATCTCTCCATGGGGTTTCACACATCCACACTCGGGATTCCGTGCATTCGGCCATATTTGAGACCGAGTATACCGGGATGGGGCCGATCTATTCCGACCGTCTCCTGATGTACAGTATGTAGCTATGTTGTACAAACATGTGTTGTACTGTGTATAAGCGTGATACGAATGTCAATATTTTCAAATCACGCAACTCAGCATATACAGGAATACACATATTATTTGGGGGGGGGGGGGGGGGTAATGCGCAAAATACCAAGGTTATCCCCCGATGTGGCATTTTGTATATTCCCGTCCCCTGCCCCGGTCTTAACCTGTGTCGCTCACCGGTGAAGTCGGGGGAAAATATGCAGGTGAAAAAGAATTGACCAGTAATAACCAGGTGACAATGTCTCCCCACAACTGCCTAAAATCTACCAAAAATTTAAATGTCTGTGTTCATGGCGTCATGGAAAAAAGAAAATCCAAGTGATTAAATGCCCCTAGGAATGTAGAGGCTGCCTTCGGTAGATGGGATCATAACTATACAAAACAATGTTTATCGAGTCCCTCTATTCCCCTACAGTGCAAATAATGAAAATTGAAAACGTACAATTTCATACAATATAATATAAAGTAGCATTTGCCTCCGGTGAACCCGGCAATCCCCCGATACTCTAAGAGTACAACGTTGATACACCATTAACAGTAGTCATTATTACGGTGGGAGATGTACTGCCAAGGTACCAAACTGACTTCATGGATCCCGCCCGTCATCCCACCTTGAGATTCTGCCCCAGGTGTGTTTCGTGTCTTTCTTATTTCTTTCCACTTGCCCGCTTTTTTTCCCTTCACTTTCTTCTTCCTTTACTCTCTTCCACTCTTTTCTTAGCTGGTATCTCAACTCTCTACCCAACTGGCTATTCTCATTTCTTGTTACACCACACCATGTCTTCTTCACTATTGGACCAGGCCACGCGCATTGCGCATGACTTTGACTACCCCGCCGAGAAAGTGCAACGCGGGGTTGCCGAGTACATTAAGCAGTCCAACGAGGGCTTGACCAAAGAGGGCACCACCTTGAGCCAAATTCCTACCTTCGTGACTGCGGTACCAAATGGCACAGAAAAGGTATGAAAGGCTGACTATTACAACGGGAATTGCGCGCTGATTCTCCTTGTTATAGGGCCTTTACTTGGCTGTCGACCTCGGTGGCACTAACTTCCGTGTGTGCTCGGTCCTCCTGCACGGCGATACTACCTTCTCCCTCACCCAATCCAAGATCCTGATTCCTCGGGAGTTGATGGCCTCTGGCACATCGAAGGATCTCTTCCTGTTCTTGGCCCGTCAAATCGAAGCATTCCTTCGCATTCACCACAACGAGCACTTCGAGGCCCACCAGCTTCGCCGACGGGAAGATTACAACGAAGAGGACTTGTTCGATTTGGGCTTTACCTTCAGTTTCCCTGTGCGCCAGTGTGGTATCAACCGCGGAACACTGATCCGTTGGACCAAGGGCTTTAACATCCCCGATGCGGTTGGCCACGATGTTTGCGCGCTGCTTCAGTCCGCCATTGATGATTTGAACCTGCCAGTGCGCGTGGCTGCACTGGTGAACGACACTGTTGGTACTCTTATGGCCCGCTCATACACCTCGCCAGGCGAGACTGGCACTTTCCTGGGCGCCATTTTCGGAACCGGTACCAACGGTGCTTATGTGGAGAAGACCAAGAACATTACCAAGCTCCAGAACATGAAGGATGCCCACTTTGACGACTCCACAGGCGAGATGATTATCAACGCTGAGTGGGGTAGCTTCGATAACCACATGAGCGTGCTCCCTACCACGGTGTTCGATGATGAGCTTGATGCCGACAGCAACAACCCCGGTGTGCAGATGTTCGAGAAGCGTGTTTCGGGTATGTTCTTGGGCGAAATTCTGCGCCGTGCACTCTTGTCTCTGCACCGCGACAACGACCTGGGATTGTTCAAGGCCAACAAGAACTCCAAGGTCATCCTTCCTGAAGGATCTATGCTCTTCCGTCAATGGGGTTTGGACACCAGCATGCTGAGTTCAGTCGAGGCTGATAGCAGCAAGGACTTGGTGGACGTGAAGACCGCATTGAAGGATCACCTCGAGATTGAGAACCCCAGCTTTGAAGAGTGCCAGGCTGTGAAAATCATAGTTCACGCGATTGGAAAACGGGCCGCTCGCCTGAGCGCCGTTCCGCTGGCTGCCATTCTCGTGCACACCAACAAGCTTGAGACTGATGATATCATTGACATTGGTGTGGATGGCAGTCTCGTTGAATTCTACCCCAATTTTGAGAGACATATGCGGGAGGCTTTGCGCGAAGTTCCCGAAGTCGGAGTTGCAGGCGACAAGAAGATCCGCATTGGAATTTCCAAGGATGGCAGCGGTGTTGGCGCAGCTCTGATTGCGCTCGTCGCTAACAAGACCGATGGCTTCGAAATTCCCTGCGAGAAATAAATGACCTGAACTATACTATGATTACATTCATTCGTGTCTTTTATTGGTCGAAGCTCTTCGTTTTCATCACCTTTACAGCAGCCATCCTCTCTTTCCCCGGCGGAGTTGAAAGCTGGCTTGGTCGACCTCCCTGATGTTAGTCAAAATCTCAGGCCTGCCGCAATCGGTTACCCCCGAAAACAAATACCCAATCCAGATTCTCTCATATTTCGCCCATCCAAACCCATGGCAACACTGTCAGCTGAAATCAAGATTCAGATCTTGATGGTCAACTTGCCAACCGCAGAAGTTTCCTACCTGCGGGTGCGGGCATCTGCAATTATCAAGCCCCATTATTCCATCCATCCTCCATAACGATATTACTATATTGGGGTCGGGATTTCCAATATGAAGACGCATAGATGTCTTCGAAGCCTTCCAGGCGGGAACGGCGTGCGATAACAGTACATTGCATTGAACTGGCTTCTATGCCCATTGTCATCTTCAGTTCTTGTCTATTTCTTATTTCACAATTCCATTGCTTATTATTCAATCTCCGAGTAAATGTACCGCAGTATGGGATAAATAGAACAATATTCACATAAGTCCTACTGGCATTATGTACTTCCGAAACAAATCAAAATCCTCTATTTACCAGGCTCATATCCAATAGCTCGAGATGCCTGCACAAAATCAATACGACCAGCGGACCCCATCAGCAAGGCAACCTTGCCACCATTGGTAGTTGGATCCTCCCCAATGAAGTTACCGGGGAACCCAATATCAAAAGTAGTCGCCGCCTCCAAAAATTCAATCTGCTTATCCGTAAGGCGAATCGACAAAGCCTGAATATTATCATGCAGATGCTCAATCTTGCGGCCTCCAACAAGCGGGAACACATTCGGCGCCTTGCAGAGCACATAAGCCAACGCAATAGTAGTAATCGACTCAACCCCATGCTCAGCAGCAACAGTGGCCAACGCCTCGGAGATACTCCTCTCTTCTTCCGTCTGCTCAGCACCCATCACACTGCGCAGACCCTCACCCACCTTCTTCCGCTCCTCGAGCTGCTTAGCAGTTTGGAAATGTCCACCACCAAGCACATCCCACGGCGCAAGCGCCATGCCGAAATGCCGCGCCATGGGCAGGATATCGCGCTCGAAGTCGCGACGCATCACATTCCACCGTCCCTGGTAAATGGAGAAAGGCGTCTTGCCATGCGCGCGTGCATACGTGTTCGCCGCGGCAACGACCCACGCGGGCGAATCCGAGATACCGAGGTACATGACCTTGCCCTGCTCGACGAGTATGTGGAGGGAATCCATGATCTCCTCGATGGAGGTGGTGTGGTCCCACCAGTGGAGGTAGAGAACGTCGATGAAGTCGGTTTGGAGTTTGCGGAGAGAGTCGCGGACGCTGAGGATCATGCTGCGCTTGTGGTTCCCGCAGGCGTTGGGGACATTGCCCTTCCCGGCTGCGTGGCTGCGGTAATCGGTTGTGAACTTAGTGGCTAGCACAATCTGGTCGCGGTTGTTACGTGCGGCCATCCATTCGCCAAGCCAGGCTTCGGATTGCTCGTTCTGGTAGTTGTTTGCTGTGTCGATGAAGTTGCCGCCGGCGGCGACGAAGGCGTCGAGTAGCGCGAATGATTGTTCTTTGCTCATGCTACCCATAGCTTGGTTCCAGGCGTCGCCGATGGACATCGCGCCGAGCTGGAGGGGGGAGACGCGGACTCCTGCTGTTGAGGAGAGGACCCGGTACCGACCCAGAGGGGTAGCGGGCTCTGGAGCAGGTGCAAAGAGTTCGTCCATTGTATGGTTGATATAGTATATTCTTTGTTGTTAGGCAGATTGATGGTGGTTAGATTGAAGTATTCTAGTCGGCTGAGGTGCCCTTTTATACTTGGGTTTCTTACTGTATTATAAATGAACCCCGGAGTTAATAAATCGGTGGGAACCGCTAGGTGGTTTCGTCAACTGATTTGGCGGGTCCATAAGGCCCTATTGATCGGAATTAAAGCTCCCCCTCTATTCTATCTCCGTTCTCAATATCTATAGGCCCTACATGGACAGTAGGTAAGTAGGTAGATAGACCATAATCAAGCTCCATGCTGCTAATGCTGCATGTGAGTACTGCATGTTGTACTAACCAACTGTGTAGTTGTAGTCTGCCTGGTGTAGGCACCTGTAACACGGCCCCTCCCCGTGGACAGGTATGGGTATTCCCTGAAATCTTCGAAAATTTAGAGGTTTTGAAGCAATATTCAATATAACTATGTTCGATATAGCCTAGCAATGACAAGCTTTCTCTATTCCGAGTACAAATACTACTCAGATGATGACTTCAAGACAGATATTTACTTCCTCGTGGATACCATTGAGTACTCTTCATGGGAGTGTCAGTGTAAATCAGCTGAGACCATGCTAATGCTGTACTAGGGGACATACATGCAAACCATCTATATCTGAAATATGTCAGCATAGCTGTACAATTTCCTCTACGAATGGGAGAGGTACCTTATGACCTCTGTTGATTATTTTCTTCTCTCTCTCTTTCTCTCTCTCTCCCTCGTAAATGTGAGTATGAGCATCTGAAGAATACATAGTAACCACCGAACTATGAAGATCAGGTAGGAACAAAGACACGCTTAACCCCGATCTCCGGTTTGCTTCCGTGGTTCCAAGCCGCACTAATCCCCATCCAGTTAGATCCCTGTCAGCTTCAGCCGTCGATCATTCCTTCAACAACATTTGTAAACTCCGCAAGAATTACATGGAACTATTAGCTCATCTCTCCACTTCCATCAGAATTGTCCGGTCGGATCCCATGTTTATCCTTTCCCCTTGTTTTATCAACAGCGGTGTACTGCAATCCGTTGCGGCAGAGACAATGTTTCTCTCTGTTGGATGCCCGAGTAAGGGGCGATGTACTATTCACATCCCCCTGATTGCTGATTGGCGAGCAATCGCAAATGAAGACTTTTACATAAGTTCATGCAACAATTGAATAATAGATCACCCTGGTCCTTGCATTCTCCTGACTGCGGCCCCGCCTGGGCAAAGCGAACTCGATATTTCGCCCGCGTTCAAGCGCGAATTTTGACTCAGATCCTGTCGGATGAGAACAATTCCGTTGTCTTTTCTGACAACTCACGATGTTCGGGACTCCTGCAGCTAATCATAGTTGCATAGCCGCATCGTCAATTGTTGCGAACTAATAGACTGACTAGTTCGTTTCTTGAGAACTAAACTTCGCTGCCTGGCGAAAAAAAAAAAAAAGAATTCCGCAGGATATGCAGCTCGGCGGAGGCCTTCATGTACCACATGGACACCTGAAATATGATCGCAGGGTTCTGTGGAACCTGGATTGGCCCTTTATCCCCTCCCAAGATATTTAGAGGCAAGGTTCCTGATGAGACCTGTATGAACTGGTTGTGTTTCTAATGCCAATCATTTGGCTTATTCTCTCTATTTCTTTTTAAGTCTCGCTATTTTCCTGTTTCTGTTCATTCGTCCCAACTTTCGTTAAATCTCATTACGGGCTTTTTTTTTTACTTTTTTTAATACTGCTGGTTTGTTCGTTTCGTTCATTATGGGCTTCCTCGATGCCTTCAAAGCCAAATCTCCCAAAGAGGCAGATGTACCCGTAGACAAGACTGAGCAAAACACTGAGCACAAAACTGAGCACAACAACGTGGCACCCAATGACGACACCCATTCCCAGTCCGGAGGTCAGACTTCGAAACCCTCTAGTGAGAAAGAGAGCACTCTGGTCGATGAGCCTTTGACGAGAAACTCGACTCCATTTGGCGGCACCGAGAAAGAACTTGCGAGCCGTGACACCCCAACGCCTGTTCACAACGACTCTAGCAAAGAGCTGGTCCCCAATGAACCATTGGACAAGCAGCCAACGCAAGAAGAGAAAAAGGAGGACGGTGATGCTGAAACGCCAGAGGAAGAAGAGGAAGAATATCCAAACGCATGGAGATTATCTCTGATCAGCATTGCTCTCTGTCTATGTGTGTTCTGCGTGGCATTGGTATGAACTATCGGGTTGCTTTACTTGATACTTGATAGGTTTATCCAGCTAACACCCATCCTCCAGGACAACACAATTATTGCAACAGCAATCCCCAAGATCACTGATCAATTCAACTCGCTCGACGACGTCGGGTGGTATGGAAGTTCGTATCTACTGACAACATGCGCCGTGTCCCTGATGTTCGGCAAACTCTACACATTTTACTCGATCAAGTGGATCTATCTCATCGCGCTCTGCATTTTCGAGGTCGGTTCGCTCGTCTGCGCTGTCACTCCCACCTCCGTTGGACTCATCTGCGGCCGAGCCATCGCCGGACTTGGGGCGGCTGGTCTTTTCTCGGGCTCTATCCTCATCATCAGCAAGAGTGTACCCCTGGTCAAGCGACCTATGTACACGGGTCTCATTGGCGCGATGTTTGGCATTGCCAATGTAGCTGGCCCTCTGTACGTTCTTTCTGTTTCTTGATTGCCGAGTTATGCTAACTTCAGACAGTATGGGAGGCGCCTTCACCGACCACCTCACTTGGCGTTGGTGTTTCTATATCAACTTGCCACTCGGAGGAGTGACTTTCCTCTTCGTGCTTTGCTTCTTCCAAACGCCAAAAGCCATCCTGAAGAAGAACACCCTGAAGGAACAGCTCAAGGAGCTAGACTTGATCGGTTCCATGTTTTTCCTACCCGCTATCATCAGCTTGTTGCTCGCGCTGCAATGGGGCGGCACCAGGTATGCGTGGAGCAGCGGACGCATTATTGGCTTATTTGTGGTCTTTGGCGTTCTCGGTCTCGCCTTCATTGCTGTCGAGATTTGGGCCGGGGACCGCGCAACCGTCCCACCGCGCCTGATCAAGAACCGTAACATTTGGGGCTCAGCATGGTATGCTCTTGCTCTCGGCGCTGCTTTCTTTGTCCTGACATTTTATGTGAGCACCCTTTCCATTTCTTCATTTCCCGTTCCCACTCGTACCGATCAAAGCTCTAACAACTCTTAGCTCCCTATCTGGTTCCAATCAATCAAGGGTGCAACCGCCTTGAAATCCGGCATCATGAACCTGCCCATGATCATCGCAGTTGTGGTTGTATCTATTCTGGCCGGTGGACTAGTTACCGCCTGTGGATACTACACACCCTTCATGATCGCCTCTTCCGTCATCATGACCATCGGTGCAGGACTCCTGACGACCCTAGAGACAGATTCAAACCACTCCAAGTGGATCGGATACCAAGCTCTCTTTGGTATCGGTCTGGGTATGGGCATGCAGCAGCCTATGATTGTCGCTCAGACCGCCCTTAAGCCCGCAGATATCCCCAGTGGCACAGCTATCGTCATGTTCGCCCAGACTCTTGGTGGCGCTATCTTCGTCTCAGTCGCACAGAACGTGTTCCAGAACCAGCTCGTCCGGAACTTGGCGCACTATGCGCCTAATGAGGACGCTCCGAAGCTCATCTCTGCTGGCGCTACCATGCTCCGCACTATTGTTAGTGGCGATGCCTTACACCGTGTCCTGATCGCCTATAATGCCTCTGTTGTGAATACGTTCTACGTCGCTGTCGCCATGGGCGCGTTGTCGCTCATTGGACCCATCTTCGTTGAGTGGTTGTCTGTCAAGGGCAAGAAGATCGAGGTGACGGCTGTTTGAGGTTCAAATTCGGACTGGGGAGTCTTTTCGTGCACATTCTTAATTTTTGCTCCCTTCTCCTTTTTTGGGTCCTGTTCTTTGTGAGATGGTCCACGGATTATCGTACTGGGCCATGTGCCCAGCTTTCTATTGTCTATGATAATTGATGCGTATATTAATGTCGGATAAAAAGCCCAATCAATATAAGTGCTTTCTGTGATAGAATTTATGTTTCGAATGAAAGTTTTTCTTTAATTTCTCGATTGGAATAGAACCATCTCTTGGCTTGTTGCTCATTGGCCTAGTATCATCGGATTCACCCATAGCCATACACGATTTCCAGTTATGATCCTACCAACCCGAGTTGGAGGGTGATGGATAAAAATGACTGGCGTAGTGTTCCAAGGGGACAGACTTTTGACCTAGTGATAACAATGGTGTGGATGGCCAAGAGAAGATGAGGAACCCCTGACTGACTGTAGCAGATGGGTATAAAACTTGATTCCAACATGAAAGGACCCTTGGAAAACTTTATAGATCAGGGTCAGCAGCAGATCTATTTGCAGTAAATCTAGTATGTCAGCAGGAAAATGAATATTTTCTTTACTTCTTTTGACTTTGAATCAGGTTTTATATTATTTGGCTTTCACAAGTAAAAGCTTGACATATTATTCTAACATTTCCTTTGATAATACAACGCTGAAGTAACAGAAAAGAAGCAGGATGACCGGGAAGAACGACAGACCTAAACGCCTGCATATAAGCTCAAATACACACCCCAGATCACCCCACATGCACTTCCAAAGACCACTCGTCGGTCCACAGGAATGACTGTGTACATCAAGACTGAAACAACAGGTCGATACTTCAGACGGGCACTCATAAGAGGCCGGAAGTCCTGCAGAAGTCAGTATATACTCAACACTATCGTTCAACAGCAGAGCAACTTACCAAAACAACCAATTCCCACGACTTGGCCAGGGTCTCTCCCTTCAGCAGGTTGATGAGAACCACAAATAGCACGAGATTCACGATCGAGGCAGCCGTCTGGTCAAAGAAGAATTTCATGAAGAAGCTACGCAGCCCGGATTTCTGCACTCGTGGCGCCCATCGGACATGCTTCTCTTTCTCCTTGTGGCTAGGGAGCGAATCATCCTCACGAGATTTTGAAAAGAGGGAAAGCCATGAGCGGGGTGAGCAGATAGATTTCAGCGATCGAACACTGAATGCACTTGAGAGCTCGGAACGCGTAGGAAAGCCTGGATAACGCGCTTCCAGGGCGCGTTGCCAGTAAAAATTAGGGGCCACGATTAAGAGGCCATAGCCCAGAAATTGGAGCAAAGCGGGTGTATTTAGAGTGAATGGAGCCTAATAGTTTGTTAATTGTCAGGGCAAGAAAACATGGTTAGTAGTTCTTACTTTGTTGTTGCGCTGATCAATCAACTGCGCGAGGATGTTGGAGATAGCATTCAAAATAGTCGCCTGCACGAACGTCACAATCAGGGGCGAGGTCATAATGAATAATCCCCTTCAATCAGGTCCATGTAAATATGATTATTCAAATGTACACAAATAAAATGATTAAGAAGAGATGCCAAGGGCGCAACCGTGTCCTGAGAAGTTGAGGATGGTAGGGGGGGGGGTGGGTAAGGCTGAGAGATTAAGCGACACTTGAATGTTTCAACTTTTTACATCTTTCTGCATGACCGCTTTTGAAATACGGAGTATAGAATGATAAACTGCCTGAAATAATTTTCAACTAAATTATCTTCGTCGAAAAACAACATTCGGTCCATTCTTCGCGGAGGTGAAATGATCCGTCAGCGCCAGATGCCCCCCCACGTCTTCGCCCTGACGATCCGCCAATGACATGTCAAAGAGGAACACCAGCCGCGCCAGTGTCAGCCGCATCTCCATAAAAGCCATACTCTTCCCAATACATCCACGGGGTCCAATGCTAAACGGACAAAATGCGTGTCGCGCAGTCTCAATGCTCTCCCTGGTCGTCTGCCATGACATTCCAGAAGCCATGCAGGTGGCGTCCTCAATCCAGCGCTCCGGAATAAAGGTCCCTGCCTCCCGGTAGTATCGCTCTTGACGGTGGATGGAGTATGTTGGCGTGCCGCAGTCTGTGCCGGCTGGTAAGAAGACTCCATCGACCACAGCGCCACCTTGCATCACTTCGCGGGGAATCGCACCGGGCACGGCTGGGGCCAGACGCAACGCCTCGTCAATGCATGCTTTGAGATACACCAGTTCGCCAAGCTGGCTGCCAGTAATGATCTCTTCAACTTCATTGAAGGCGCCGCGAACCTCGGCGCACAGCTTGGCCAGTGCATCTGGTCTCCGAACGAGGTAGAAGAGTGTGGCTGCTAGTGTAGTTGAGGTTGTGTCGCTGCCCGCAATCATGAGGACATTTGACTCGCCCCAAAGTTCGGGCGTGTTGAGTCCATTGCCGGTCTCCGGGTCCTTCGCGTTCAACAGGTAATAAAAGAAGTCCTTCTTGGCGTCCCGACCAATCTGGGTACGCTCCTTGGCCCGCTCGTTAGCTTCAACGCGCGAATTCATAATGAAGTTCCATCGGTCGCGGGTCAGCTTGCGGATGAATATCTGGTCCAGACCCCATGTGTCCAGGGGCATCCAAAGTCCACACTATGACAAAATCAGATAAAGGTGTTCCCGAATGATAGAAATAGAAATGCTTACCACATAGTGCCTATTCGCAGCACGATCTACCAATCCAACCTTATATCTCCGAGTCTCGGAAATAAGCATGTCAAAACTCTTGCCGAAGCAGAGCTCGCCCATAACATCGTACGAGAGATAACTAAACCAGTCACCCATGTTCTTGACATTGCCCTTCTGATCATGCGACTCGAAATCGCCATCATATCCAGCTAGGACGGCACACAGCTGACGCACGTGGAGGAGCATCACATCCTCCATGCCCTTAAGAGCATTATCTGAGAAAGCCTGGCTAAGCACTCTTCTTTTGCGACCATGCATGCTCTTATCAATAGCGTTGTGTGTGTTATACACGCCCTTGATGGCAGGGAAAGCATTGTAGAATTTGGCCTTCTGAAGGTGTTTCCCGTGTCCGTAGATATCGTGCAATCCACGGTCAGAGTTGACAGAGACGAAATTAGGCGCAACACGCACGTGTGTCCCATACTGACTGTGCAGTTTGTGCAGCCAGAGATGGCGGTCGCCCTTCAGGCCATGGTAGAGCTGGACCCAGGGTGTGATAGATGCGAGGAGGGGGCCGTTGATACGGCGGAGCGGGTGGATGAAGCGATTGTAGAGGGTGTAGGCGAGGGTCTGGAGTGAGTTCGATTAGCCTACTTATGGGACACAATATTTCTTGGAAATGGGTGATGGAGGGCATCAAAATGTGTCAAAAGGACGGGATATGCGTACCGCTACGGCTAATAGGCCTACCAAGCCTCCCAGAAGCCTCTGTAGAGAAAAGGACTCCAATACAGATTCAACGAGCATTTTGTGAGATGATCATCAAGAAACAACCTATTGGCTCAACATATTTTACATATGTACTTTCCAAAGTTATCATATGTCTCAAACCCTTTATACTCCAGCTGCCGCCGATATCCGCCGCCAACCGAACGTCGTCGTCAATGACGACGGACCCGTACTACGAAACAATTCCTGCCGATGAGACTGGAGTCCCAATTAAGAGTTGCTGATTTCTACTACGGATAGCGTTTTATTTGGCTCGGTTATAGGCGGTTGTTTGAGGGATGATACATACATTAGAGTGCCGGTGATTGGTTATGCTTAAATATCCACGCACTATCAACTTTATGCTATCCGCGGGGAAGCCTACTTCATGTCTGGTACTTTTGTGGGGATTCGGGGTTCCAGTGGGCTCCCAAAGAAATGATCATTTCAATCCGAGGCCTGATGAAAATCGTGGGGATTCATTGTCAGTTATATACATAATGTAGGAATGCAACAGATGAATGTATCTTTTCTATTTTTGGCAGACTGCCGTCATCCCCTACCTAATTCAGTACTCCGTACAGCAGTAGTCCCCTGCTAGCAGATATTCCCCTCTATCGACTCCACTGACTCGGTTGTCTCCTGGGATGTGTGATAATACCACCGGGATTAGCCGAATTACAACGGGTAATCGTAATCAGACATCCGCTCCGAAGATGCCGCCCTTTTTTAGGACCGAGGAATGCGCCAAACGCAGTCAGGGGTACAGAGTAATCACGCTTTTTTTTTCCCCTGCGTGGGGCTGACCTGCAACACTGATATCAGCTATGAAGCCGGTGATAGCCCCTATAAAGTACCTCCCGACTGGTTGATTCAGGATTATGAAGATCACCCGAAATGGTGTTTTTGAGACTCAAGCTTTGGGTCTTGTGGTTAAATCGATGTGAGATTATGTTTAGGTCGTATGCCCATGTACTCCTCCATCCAAAATCCATTGCTCGTTGTCGTCGTTGTCATCTTGCACACGTCGCCAAGTCTGTTTTCGTTCGGTTTGCTCCGCTGGTTCTGCCTGCTTTGTCTCGGGGGCACGCCAAACAGGCCGCATAAGACCACCAGCTGCGAGAAGGGGGTTTCGGCTGAAAGCATGTTGTCCTCGCGGGCTGTCTTCCGCGCCTCCTTCAGCAACAGCGCCTCCTTCAGCAACAGGGTCACGCTCACTAGCCTCTGGAGTTGGCTCTGCCGGTGCGGAATGATAGACTCGGCGGACCTTGCCACCCTTAATATCAAGACTCATGACAGTCTTTTTCCTCTCCCACTCAGGACGAGCCTTCTCGTCCATCTCGCGCTGAATGCGCTGCTGCTTCTTGAGCGCCAGCGCTCGTTGTGTGGGTGTCATCCATAAGGTTGAGGCGACATTCGGAGTCTCGAAATCAGCTGTTTCATCGACAACCTTGGTCCTGCGGGCATTTTGCGCTTGGAACTGGAGCAGCTTGTCCCTGTGTGCTTTCGCGGCATCCAGTTTGCTGGGGGGTTCAGACCCAGCAGTAGGCTTAGGACCCCCTTCATGGTGAACACCTTCATTGTGTACGCGCATCTTCTCTTGTCCACGCTCCGCCCGTAGTTCCCGAATCATACCCTGCACTTCTTCGGCGGAGAGGAGCGGTGTGCCGCAGAATGAACACGGCTGTAGACCCTCGAGCGAACAGATAATTTTCCCGCAGTTGAGGCAATTGGGCGCTGGATCAAATACTGGATGTAGGGATCCGTAGCAGGTGCAACTGCGTCTCTCCCCCAGACTCGGATTCGTCGATACCTCCAGCGCGGCGATAGCTGCGGTGAGGTCGGAGATATCGTTGGTTGTAAGAGCTGTGTTGCCCTTGGACGACGATCCCGTCCCTCCACCTGGACGTGCTGACTTGCTCACTTTTGATCGCACATTCGGTAACATGTCTGAGATTGTAGGGCCACTCGCAGATGGTGGTGGCTTCGGAGATGATGCGGGTAAGGGAGAGGGAATGCGCGACGAGGCTGAGGATCCATGTGGCGATGGTGCAAGAGTGGGAGCAGCTGGTTTTCGAGAAGACATATAGTCTTCTTCGTCTGCTTTCTTGTAGCCGCCTCCTACATCGCCGTAGTTGTCAGGTCGACGTGGTGGGCCGGCAGTGTGCAGCGGGGCCTTCTTCTTGCCCTTCTTGGCTCCTCCGCTTGATCTCGATGCATCTCTGCTTTGCGTGGAAGGGTTCTGGGGTGGTCGCTGGGGTTCTCGGCGTGAATTAAACGAGGAGATGAATTCTAGGGCGGCCGGGGAGTCGCCAAGTAGGTTTTTGAGGTGATCGGCACATGCCTCCCTCGAGAGGCTGACGGCATAGTCGATGACCTGAGAAAGAGAATCTGGATCCAGCGGGAGAAGCTGGGAGAGACGAGGAGCTGCCCATGCCTTAAGATCAGCCATGTTAGACATTTCGGCGTTGGTGAATGACAGATGAAATGCCCCCGAGGCCGGATCCCCGCACTTATTAAGCGTCGACCGTCGCCCATGTGTCCACGGAGTCCTGGGGCTAACCACCCACGTAGGCACAAAGTCTTCCCAAAAAAAAAAGTCCAAATCAATTTCAACATGAATCTTGGACCAGGATACACATATCCAATGTCAGTGGATAGATTTTCTCTTGTTAAATTTGGATATCAACCATACATAAGATCCGCTTTTTGTCCAGTGTTTTTTGAGGCTAATATATATACTTGGAGAGCAAGCCTGATATATGAGGGGTTGGAGGTTCTCTTTATGATTTCGCTATTATTGTATACCTCTGGAAGTTTCAGCCAGTCAATGAGTTTAAAGTAACAAGAGACAAAAGAAAATATTGATATTAGCACAAGTCAGTGGCATATTTCTTGCAGTGCCTCGGTCAGTTGTATTTCATGTTGTCAAGTAATGTACATCCTACAAAGCCCATCCCCCTCATCATCATTCATCTATGCAGATTTATTCGAAGGAAAGGTCAAACCATGACCAGACCAAACCAGACCCAGAGACGCCATGGGACATAACCAGCCCATCAAAACAAAGCTCAAACGCCGCGGACACCATGGTAGGAAAAAAAAGGGTATGAGAAAACAAATGGAAGCTTAGTCGGCGTTCTCGCTCTTGATGTCGTCGTCGTTGTCCTCAACCGTGAATGATTGCTTGAGCTTACTAGGCCCGGGTTTTGTGGTGGAGCCCTTCTTGGGTCCATTCAGCTTCTTCTTCTTGGTGGGGCTGGGACTTTCGTCGTCGTCTTCTGCGTAAGAGCGCTTGGGTGCCGATGAACTGGGGCTATTGCCATTGCTAGCTCCACTGTCCGTGGGAGTCTTATTGCGGCCGCCGTTGCGACCACCGCAGACGCAGCGTTCAAGGTGTTGGGCGAGACGAGTCATGACAAAGTAGCGCGGACAGATAGGGCACTTGGTAGTTGGAATTTCAGGAATGGTGCTGTCTCGGTCACCCTTCTTTTTCTTGGGGTTCGGCATGATTGCAAATAGCTTGCCGTGGACGTCATGACCTTGCGAATTGATCATGGGAACATTTGTACAGTACTCGGCGTTGGGATCGGGAGGGGGGCAAGAATTAGCTCCGGTGGTCGGGTACATGAGTTTTGGGAGGCGGCAATCTGGGCACACATGCTCCTTCACGGTTTGCATCGGATTGCCCTTGAGGAAGACCTTTCCGCGGTTGAAAACGGCTGCATCCGTCTCCATGCGCATACCCGCAAGCTTCTTGGTGTCGAGAACAATTTCTCTCTTTGTATCGGTCGATGTCTTGCTGGGTGCTTCCTCCGGCATGATTGCATCCTCCTCCGCCTTCTGTCGAGCAAGAACCACTGCGGACCGCATGCGCGCCACCTTCTCTTCGCGGTGAACCTTGGCCACCAGGTCGTGGATGATGTTCTGGAATGTTTCGTTCAGGATGTCGGTAGCCTAGACAAGAATTTATTAGAACCCGTATTACACAACCCCGAAGTTCGGTCAGGGCTAGTCATACCACTTTGGCGATCGTGCCGGCAGGGTAAGTCGGCCTGCGCCCACCACTGCTGTTGGAGTCGGCCATTTTCGGGTTGCGGCCGGAGATGGATGCGGCGAAGATTTCTCGTCCGGTCCTGATTGACCGACGGCTGTGTCTGCCCGCGACACAGGTAGTGAGTGCTCCGAACCGCTAGGTCCGAGGTTTAGTTCTCCATGTACTGGAAATCTATGCAGGGCTGACGCAATGGGTGCACGGGTGTAGGAGAGAAGAAAAGAAAGAAGTCCAAAACATAGAAGCCAAAACAAAAGGAAGAAAGAAGACAATAGGGATGGGCTGAATTGTATAGCCTAGTGTAATGCCTATTGTCAGTGACCTTCAATAATGGGGGGGGCGTGGTAGGATTAATAGCCAGAAACAATAGGGGAAGACAATGTGATCAACGAAGGTGTTCTATCGACGCATACGATAGAGAGCAGGCATCGACAGCAAATAGGGCACTGACCTATTGAGGTGTCTATTTGCATGCGAATGAAATGTCACTCGGGTAGATGAAGAGACGGATGAGGCTGGAGCAAGTTGTTCACTGGGCTTATCTCTTATCGTATCTCCGCATTCGCTGCCTCTCTGCTTGTTCTTTCACAAACGACCATTGAATCTGCTCCAAAATGGCATACCAGCTATTTGCAAAGAATCAGACAAGGCCAGCGACTTCTTCGTCTTCGCTGTCTCCTCCCCCGACCAACCGCCACTCTGCGCGACCTCCCATTCACCCTCCTCCAGTCCAGCCACCTCAATCAACCGTCGCAAACGCCTCTGGCCCGAAACGCTCGAAAGAAGAAATCTTTGTTCCATATCCTCATGATATTCTAGCTGGCGTGGCAACTCCACATCCCCATATAACAGTTGAGAAAGTCAACACGGCGCATATTCCTTCCTTGACGCGGATCACGGGCTTACTCCTTCCTATCCGCTACCCAAACTCGTTCTACACAGTCATCATAACCGATCCGGTGATCGCTTCTCTTTCGCGAGTTGCTATTTATCATGACCACCCAGTTGCTGCAGCACCGGGGTCCGGCGCATCTACCGGGACCGACAAAGTGATCGGGGGCATTCGGTGTCGGCTAGAGAGAGTCCGACAGGCAGAGGACGCAAACAAAGAGACTGAAATTCAAGGGAACAGAGGTCCCACAAATCTCTATATTCAGACCCTACATCTTCTCTCGCCATATCGGGGCAGTGGGGTGGCAGCATCACTGTTGAATTCGCTTCTCTTTGCGTCGCCGCCGGACCGCAAGGGCAAGGACTCATACCAGGTGTCCGAGCTCGTCAGGCACTATAACATCTGCTCTGTTACGGCACATGTCCACGAGGCGAACGAGGAGGGGTTGGAATGGTACATTGCGCGTGGATTTAAGGTTGACGGTGATGTGGCCGAATACTATCGGCGACTGAAGCCGTCGGGCGCGAAGATCGTACGACTAGATTTGCACTGGAATGAGGAAGATGAATTACATGCTCCGACCGAAATTAATGCCCAGACTGCAACTGCCCCCGGTGAAGTAGAAGACGAGGACTGGGAGAAGGTGGAGGCAGAGGATGGCGAGGAAGGTGACCATGGAATACAGCATTTGAACGAGTCGCAAGTCTTTGAAAGGCAAGATACGCCTTCGCGCAAGCGCAAGGCTGAATACGACAATCATAAGCCCCAGGTCGAGTGAGATGTGCTTTGCATGTGTGGCTTTCTGATATACCTTGGATACCCTTTACATTTATTTATACATCTGATTTAGATTAATGCATGTGCTGAATTAACACTGCGTGTGTGGTGATATTTTACTTGAATATGAGAAATGATCTCTCACCATATACAGTCTTACATGCGGAAATTGAGCATTAGAAGAACTGGCATAATATTCATATAACGTCATGGGTATCGAATCAACAGAGGACAGCAACGCTACATTAAATGTTATAGTTCTCGGCATGCAAAAAGATTTCATCTCTTGACGAGTCCATGATCACCTGCATCTGCAGTTTGGCTACCGTGTTGGCGACTTCAACCCGCATGCTCGGTGGACCGCAGACGAAAACACACGCACGGCGGCCAAAGGTTTTGGAAAACTCATTGACCATTTCAGTGATGTTCGGGCGGAAGTAATCAGTCCGCCAGTTATCGCGTCCACGTGGTTGATAATAAGCAAACCGTGGTGCAGACACTGCCGGTGGCCTTTGTGGCACAGGTTGAGGTGCGCCGAACCCGAAGTTTGGTGTTCCATAGCCATTTGATGCAGCGGGACCATAAGGATTCATGGTAGGCTGGTAGTATTGGCGGGTATTGGACGTATGGGTGGCCGTGTACGCATTGGGAAGAGCAGCGATACCGTCTTCATTCTCACGGCGCAATTGCTTTTCTATATCAGGATTGCCGGCAGCTTCATCGCGTATATAAGCCGAGTTCCGCTTGTCAATACCCTGGAGCATGCTGTATATCTTCTCCTGTACCGTGTCCCGTCCGACTTGATCATCTTGCTTCACGCCGGTGAGGAAGAAATGACAGCTCACGATGTTCGAAGGTGCGTAGTCACGGCAGATTCGTAGTTCTTCTTGGAACCATTCCATCGTCTCGGGGCTCTTGAGCGCCCAAATTACTTTGACCGACTTGGTGATAGCCTTGCCATCTCGAATCTTCTTGATGAGGTCAAGCAGTTGGCTTGCAATGGCGGTAATACCACTTCCTCCGGCAAAGAAAATCACATCATCGAAGGCAGCCATCTCGCGCTGCATACCACCGTAAGGCCCTTCTACAAATGCGCTGTATATTTTGTAGGGGCCATGTTCCAATGCTTTCTGGAATACCTCGCGTGTGAAACCTTGGAATGGCCGGAAAACGAGTGTCATATCACGATACTTTTCACCATATGCAGATGGGAAGTCGTCGCTGCAAAGAGAGGCAATCGTGAAAGGGTGGCTCTGGATCACAGAAATCCTTGGTAAACGCAGGTAGACATATTGACCGGGCCTCCAACGCATTTTGGTTGGAATGGTAATTTTGATCGCATTTTGCGGAAGAAGGGTCATGGCTGACTCTTCTCCGATCAAAAACGACGAACGCAAAGGGTGTGTCCAATTCAAGTAGAACAGCCGGACGGTATATGAGATCACCCAAATGGCAAGGGTTGTGAAAAGATAAGCCCATGATGACAGATAGTTCCTCGTGTGCCAGAAGAGCATCGCCACAAAGATGTACGAGACTGGGATATGAACAAAGACAAAAAGCTCATACATCCAATTGCGAAAGATTGGAAGGGAATGGATACACAACACAAGCAGAGGAACTAGCGCCGCAATTCCAGTCCCATACACATAGGCGTGCGGTGGGATGCCTATGCTATAGTTGACCAAAGCGCCATCTTCCCAGATTGGAGTGATGTAAAATGGGACCATGTGAATCAAACTGAGGAAGAGGCAGATATAGGCTGACCAGCGGTGCAGCCCATTCAGCCGTTCAGGGCTAAGGCCAGTCATCATTGTGATGAAATTTGCCTTGGTGCTGAGTGCGACAATCCAAGGGATCATAGCTACTGCGAGCATGCCTGCCCGAATAGCGAGCGGCGGCGACCCCAGCGCAATTGACCAGTAGTATAAGGGCTGTGGCACGAAACAGTACAATGTGACGAATATAAATGCAATCAGGACAATCGCCGTAACTCCCAAAGATGGGAAAACAAGCTCTATCTTCCCAACTCTCAGTACGGGAACTGGTCGGTAGAAGATCCATCTCGTCAAGGCAATTGCCTTGTTCAAGGGAACTATCCTAGCAAGTATCGATTCTTGCCTCTTAGGTGGAGAGACTGCGGTAGGTGATGGGAAGAAATGGGCGTTAGAAGCATCAGTGCCTGCACTCGGGAGCTCGTACTCGTCTGGTACTGAGTCGTCGCGAAAGATCTCTGGTCGGTTTTCTTTATAGAGGGCGATCCGCATCTTGTCGCCCCATTTATGCCAGCATCGGACGAAAGTAGTGGTTATCAGGAGCACGACGGCAAAATAGACAAATCCTACGCCATACTTTGCTGACTTTGACCATGGATCTCGCTGCATCTCAGCCGCCTCGGCCGCAGTTGTCGAAGCCGTGATCGGGACATGAATGCGCTTGGCGAGGGAAACGATGGTGCTCAACATTTTGAAGTGCGTTGGTCAGCAACACTAGTGATAGTTCTCTGTAATTTCTTCTAGTTAGATTTGTCGCAAGCAGCCTTGCACAGAGTAACCTGCCTTTAGGTATCACCGCACAAGAGGCTTCCTCTCTTGTACTATAGTCGGACTGAGCTCATATCTTTACCGGGCCCATCAATATTTGATTTCATCAAAGTCAAGAAGCGGAAAAGGAAATTTCGAGCGAATATCCGTCTAAATGTATGGAAAAATGGAAGCGGGGAGTCACACAAGCTTGCAGTCTCGGCAATGTGATAGCATAAGCCCAACAGCGGAAGATTGTGGCTGGTCAGACATTCAGCCAATCGAACACGGCAATTGCAGACCGATTGATCAAAGTACAGGCGTATCGCCATACTGGTAGTGATCGGAGTGCATGCGGAGTGATATGTGACGGTTTAGCGCTTTGAAGCCCAATCACAGGCGGGGATATTAGCAGCAGAGTGACTGGGGGTGACCGAGCCGCATTAGCGTGGTGGGGAAGATGCAGAACACTCAGGTTATCATTATTATTCTTCTCATTAATATTTATGTCGAAAACACCCATCCAATCATAATTCAACTATAATGTAGCTCATAAGCTCCGGCTGGTCGTGCCGGCCGAAATTACGGGAATCGTCGCACAGGAACTATGTATAAATAGACTCGGGTATCTAGGTTAGTATCTGTGGCTTCGTGAAAAGGCTATGGCGCAAACAAGTCGAAGAAACTGTCTATGCGGAGTATATGTATAGGGGTTTAGTAGCCGAAGCGAATAGCAACCAGTAGTAAACTGTAGTTCCCCGGACGATGACCTCCACAGCAAGATAGCACCATGCTTACCTATGTAGACAATCAAAAGAACCAACATTCTAACAATTTTTTAAGATAGTCATTTACTGTGGAGCTAAGGTCCTTCGTCGGTTCCTGCATAACGGCAATGATCTCTTCCCGCGGCATACAGCAGACAACTGTCGTGTCATATCCAGCCTTGAAATCTTAGAAAATCCCAGGCGCCCCGTTGTACATGAATTCATACCTTCCAGCATGCTCCAACATGAAAAATACTTAGAAAATCAGGTGGTTCCCCCAGGGCCATGAGACCGCTGTTGTGTCTATAAGGCCCCGTGCAAGTCTTGGCAGATAATTCAATTTCTGCCTGAGGCACCAGCGACAGCTTCGACCGCCTTCGATAGGAAATTATTCTGCCGTCTCATGCTCGTCGGCTTTTTCTGCGTCTTCGATCATTTTCATATTAGTCTTTGACACGAGTGAGACATTATCTTTAGTCATGGCGTCCTCCACTACCACAAGCAACCCGATCTCTTCGTCATTATCCCTTCCACCATCTCAGTTCGCCCGCCTCCAACCCCACGCCTACCTTCTCGCCCACCTCTCTCCTCCACCAGCGAGCAATCAGCCCTCAATCCGCGCGAACGGTCGTGCCGCCTCACAATTCCGTGTCACATCTGCCCATACCGGCTCTCTAACTCACACAAACGGCAGTGCAGTCGTACGAATCGGTGACACAACCGCTGTCTGCGGCGTTCGCGCAGAGATCCTACACACCAAGGACATCGCTTCCTGGAGTGTGTTGCAGGCCTCATCGGAGCAAAAATTCGACAAGTCAAATGACGCGGGAGTCTCAGAGTCCCAAGATGAGGAAGATCAAGGCCACATCCAAGATCTGAACCTACTTGTTCCCAACCTTTCTCTCAGCACTGGCTGCGCGCCAGGCTTTACACCCGGCGCACCACCTTCTGCGCTGGCCCAGTCACTCTCCCACCAAATTCTTTCCCTCCTGCACACCACCCGTCTCGTCCGGGCAGACGACTTGCGCATCTGGTATCAACCACCGAATCTGGACTCGGAAGAATTCCGCAATGCGGGCGAGGGGATGGACGTGGATACAGAAGAGAGCGGAGGCCCTGAGCGGGAAATCAAGGCATTCTGGGTGCTCTACATTGATGTCATGATCATTTCTCTGGCTGGAAACCCATTCGACGCGGCCTGGGCCTCTGTCTTGGCTGCGCTTCGGGATACGAAGCTCCCCAAGGCCTGGTGGGATGCCGATAACGAGACGATCCTTTGCTCGGATGATGTTGCCGATGCGCAAAAGTTGTCTCTGCGTGGTTTGCCTGTTTCTAGCTCGTTCTGTTCTTTCGAGGGCGATGCCGCTGCTGGTTGGAGGGCGGTTGTCATTCCCGATGCTGAGGAGCAGAAGCAGAAGGAGGGTGCACAACAAAGGTGGATCCTTGCGGATCCGGATGGATACGAGGAGGGATTGAGCCAAGAGCGGGCTTCTGTTGTTGTTGACAAGGAGGACGGGAAGACGGTCATTGTGAAGATGGAGAAGCATGGTGGTTGGGCTGTGGACAGTGATGATCTGCGCCAGCTTGTGGATGTTTCTGCTCAGAGATGGGATGAAATGAAGCGGATACTGGATCAATGCTGATCGAATTGATATGCAATACAAATGAATGATACCACTACAATTATTTCTTGCCATCTTGCTTTTAAATGGAGCTATGTATCTGAGTAGATCGAAATAGTGGCTCTTCTGTCATATTGACTATCCACAAAATAATCGATTTCAGCTAATCTATTTGTTCTGTTAGACTCAATCGAGGACGTCGCTAATTTGCTGGTTTCTTGTTTATCATGCTGCGTCGCCTTCTCTTCAATGGCGGTTCGTTGTCCCCGTTGACATCCCTGGAAATAGACACCTCTCCATCTTCTTCCTCTGTGGAAGTTGTCGGCAAACTTGTCTGGGGTTCACGTTTGGACTTGCGAGGAATTGATACGGAGAAGGATATCAGGTCCAAACTGTCACGGTCCTTTTTAGGCTTCTTCGTTTTGGCATCACGCCCGCCTTCTTCGGATGGTTTCTTTTTGGATTTGGAGTCATCGATTTTCTCTTCTTCGGGTTTCTTGTCCTGTGTTGCGCTCTCGTCTTTTGATGCACGCAGGTAATCACCCGAGAATATGCGCGTAAAGATGCTCTTCTGATCTTCAGAAGGTTTGTCCTCGGCTTCCTTTTCCTTCTTCTTTTCTTCTTCAATTTCCACCTCCTCGCCGTCAGAGAAGTCCCACATTGTGCCAACCTCTCCTCGAATAAGTGCAGTACCCCAAAGCGATATCAAAACGCCCGGTACTAGGTAGAGAAGAGCTGGTTGGGCATGATTTGAATATTGCATGGCAAGGAGGGTGGTAACCATCCCAACAACATAACCAAATATACTAGCTTTGAAGTAAATCTTTGGAAAACGCCGGGCATCGTGATAGGGAGGCTGAGGTTCCGGCTGGAGTGGTTTGACCGACGGCGCCCAGAACCGCTCTCCCCAAGCGCCGGTTGCCGACTGATACTCAGGCTTGACGGTTGCCTGGTCCGAACCTGCCGTACGTGCCATTTGAGCACCTTTCCGCTGGTAATAGAGGAATAGATCGAAGCGAAGTGCCAGCCCAACCATCATTCCCGGAATGACAATGTCGCCCAATCCAAGCATAGCCAATGGCACGGAGCCAGGAGCATCGCGAGAGGTGGGCGGGCGAGGGAACAGGAGCTTGATGGGTACATCTAACTTCGTTGCAACAGTGACCATCAACGGTGTGAAGAAGACAAAGTAGATATCGTAGAAAAATAAGGATCCCATAATGAGGGTTCCTGTCCAGAACGTGGAGGGAGACATGAATTGCAGGGTGCCATAGCAGAAGCAGAAACCGAGGAAGTTGGTCAACCACCATGGGTTTTCCACAAATGCAAAGTATCCTACAGCGGACAATGCAAAGATTCCGCTGATGATATCAAGGAGACCAACGAGGCATTTGAAGTCAAATAAGCCACGTATGTGAGCTCGCACCTTGAGACGCTGGTAAGAAACATTTCGGCACTTCCAAAGCAGTCCCAGTACCATACCTGGGAGTGGCACTCGGCCTAAACTCCCAGGAAGAGGTGAATGCCGGACGGAGTTTGACTTGGCTGGATGGTCTTCAGATGCCATGAAAAGTCGTTCGGACTGTTTCGCTTTCCACAATTGTCCACCTTGACGATAACATCTAGGGAAAATAAATGAACGAATCATCAATAGCACATCCTTCAGGAATGCAAAAGCAAAGAAGAGTCCCATTTGAGAGAAGTAGAAGCTAAGGATCTTGTTCAAGATGGCTGGATCTTCCAACCATTTGATCACCAAGTATAAACCACCGAGAGTGAGTCCCGCAGTCAACGGGAATATCAGGGCATCTGATGGCTCAAGCCCTTCCATCTTCTGCAAAGGGCCATGTCCCTCTTCATCATCCGTGTCATATTCATCCTTATCCTTGTCGGCTTTTTTCTTCTCAGATTTGGCGGCGGAGGAAGGTCTTGTCAAAGATGCATGTGCGCCTATCCAAATTGGAAAAAGAGCGGAAACAATTAGGTGTCCGTAAGTTGGCAGAAGTGGCCTCAAACGGTCGAAGTGGTAGAGGGCTTGTCCAAGAAGCTCGGCGACAGGGCTGACGTCGGCCATGGTGGACAGGAAATTGTAGACTATAAGCACAGATCAAATGACAGTGGATTGAAGCGAATAAAAAAAAGAACGAATCAGACCATAATGGCCACAAAGGGTTAATAGTGTGGGAGATTCTTTAAGGTAACCTGTTAACCTTCCAGGGAAGCTTCCCGGTGCACGGAGGGGCTTAGTGACCACAGCATAATTTAATTCACCGCCTTCCGTTCACATCTACATCACTTCCAGGGCTGGTCTACATAGGTAGTTTGATCACATTATCCATTCATCTCCTTTTTATTTCTAAGTTCCAAGATCCCTGCAGTTTAATTCACTAGATTCAATTGTCCCCCGTGTTATTCCTCATATATCATGGCTGTTCTCACGATTGTGCAATCTCCTCAGCCCACTAGATGACATAGATGCAATAGTACCATAAATAATATAGCTCTTTATCCTCTATGTCTCTCCATCATTTATTATGACCCGTATGCATTTCCCCGTATTTTCTCTTTCTAGAACTATGATAATTGTTGTAGTGTGGATTGTTACCTGAATCATATAGATAGGGCGGTACTGATTTTCTGCCTGACAAATTGGCCCAATGGGAATTGAGACCCGCATGGTCGCTGAGCTCCTCCGTAACGTTGGTTGATCCCGCTTCTTGCAACTCTAGGCTCTGTTTTTTTCGGCTCTTACATTCACGATCCTACACTCACATATCCATCATGACAACTGAGGTGGCTTTTGACACATCTATGGTAATTAGTGCTTCGTTGTTCACTCAAGATCACTCACTAACTCATCGCAGGGCTCCTTCTCCGTGGAGCTCTACAATACCCATGCGCCCAAGGTATGAGCCCTTTCGCAGAGCTTCTAGGGAATCCTCACTAATTTCTTGCTCTTCAGACATGCAAGAACTTTGCGACCCTCGCCGAACGCGGCTACTACAACAATGTCATCTTCCATCGCATCATTCCTGACTTCATGGTCCAAACTGGCGATCCCACTGGCACCGGTCGAGGAGGTAGCTCCATCTACGGCGAGAAATTCGAGGACGAAATTCGTGGAGAGCTGAAGCACACCGGCGCTGGAATTCTGAGCATGGCGAACAGTGGACCGAATACCAATGGTAGTCAGTTCTTCATCACCCTTGCGCCAACACCCTGGCTGGACGGGAACCACACGATTTTCGGCAGAGTGAAAAGTGGCATGAGGGTGATCCAGCGTATGGGACTGGTCAAAACCGGTGCGGAGGACAAGCCAGTGGATGAGCTGAAAATCATTCGCGCTCGGGTGGTTGAAGCAGGCACACAGGAGTGAGAGTTGCGCGGTGCAGCTTCATTCCATCGGATTACGACGGAGGATCATGCACGTCAAGTACCTCCCGGAAAAAAAACAGGTGTTGCCCAATTTGGGGAGTTTAGATTCCATCTGCGATACGGGTTACGGGTTGCAGGAACAACCTTCGGCGCGCCCGGCCCAAGTCATGCCGGGGCAGCATTGTCTTGCTGTTGTCTCAAGGTGCTCTATGCAAGCCTTCTGGACTCTACAAACTACAATATCAGAGTGGCAGAGCAAGGTACCACTCTAATAATGAGATTATGGATGTATCACTACAAAACGAACCGCTTCCATCAAATGTCTCCATCAAGAGCAGCAGATACAGAGTGACAAGAAATCTTATCTACCACCCCCAAACGAAGTCCAGTGAAGGACTGCGTCAATGAAGACCAGGCTACCATAGTATAGTAACCCGTTCTGTGCAGAACACCGGGAGTGGTATGGAGAGAGAAAAATGTTCTGCCGAAATTTCAGTTCATATAGTGGTGCAGACTAACCTCTTTGGGAACTGCTGAGTCATCTCTAGCCTCCGCCCGGCATAATCTTCCGCCTCGGGCAGATAGGCTCTACAGGTACTTATCAGCTGTCCTACATCGATGTATCCTCTTCTGTCGTTATTTTGTGACTACCTAGAAGATAGAGGGAAAGGAAGAGCGAATAGTGAATTTCCACACCCGTGTCTGCGGTTCGATTACACTAATAGAAGTTGCTGCGACCATGATCTTCATTTTTCATTCTTCATCTCCTTGATCAAGGAAATAGAAGATAGCTCCGCTCAGTGCCCCAGCAATGACACTGCCATGGTCTTCGTCTTCATATTTTCTTCGTACGACTGACCGTACCCGTCCACTCTGCAGAAGTCGAACAAACATCTGGTCGCAATTATCCCCCATTAGGCGTTCCTTGGCTATTGCCAACCGTTTTTCATATTCCTCCAGGGACTGGTTTCTCTGACGTATGGGAGACTGCTCAAGTGATCCATAGGCCATCCAAACTCTGGGCTGGTGATTCGATTCTGGCATGCTGTAGAATTGCTCTTCTTCCTGCAGCAGGAATCCATCGTTCCACCAAATGGACGGACTTGCAGCAAGATAAGCATTGAAACTTGTGGGGGCTGTATAGAGTGCATGGAGGGCGAATAGGGCCCCAAAAGAGTGTCCAAAAAGAGCAGTCTGACAGACTGATACGCGAGGAAATATCGACGAAAATACAAAACGGTGGACAGTGTTCGTTATGAAATTGAGGAAAGCATCTGCACCTCCGTACTCCTGAGGGTTGGACTTCCCATCCGGGGTTTTGGGCGAGTCATATTTCTCGCAGGGGGGAGTTAAATCATGGCTTCGACGAGGGCTGTAAACAGACCGGGTCAATGGGTAGGAGATTCCAATGATTATTGTTGATGTTTCCTGCGGTTTACGCATTCGCCGCCGTCGGACGATATCTGTTGCTGAAAGCATCATTGCATTGCCATCCACAATGTATCTGTAGGTAGTTTGAAAAGTGTTGGCTGATGATATATCCGCAATGGCGTCCTCACTTACATTGCATTGGCTTTGTTGACGATTGGCTGATCTTCGTTCGATTCCCACTCCAGTGGCCACGAGACTTGAATAAGATATTTCTCTCCCTGCTTGTTTACGACAAGCCAGCTCGCCATATTTTGGACATAGCAGTCCGCCTGTGTAAATGTCCACTGGTCTTCCATTGTGTGCTTCAGAACATGGGCGAGTTAGAAAGAGAATATTATGCCGCAGCAATGGTTTTAAAGGACGGGTTATTTTGAAGAACGAATCCATATGTTGTATGAGGCTAAAGCCCGAGATGCGCCTGTCCTGGCTAATCCGGCAAGAATAGCCGAATGCTGCTACCTCGGAACCGTTTAACAGTGCTAGGTGAAACATTGCTAGATGAAAAGTGACAAGACCCAAATCCCCACGGCTGCAAAGTGGGGGCCATATAATGAATTGCATGAGACCAAATCTGATCGGAACACCTCCGTTCCAAGCAAAGGTTACTTTCCCGACTCTGTCTTAACTCCGAAAGTGAAGCCATTCTCTCCCAGTGGATACAACATATATTAGCACGCCCTTGGCTATCTTGGCCATCTTGGCACCTTTACAAAATACGAAGGGACGCGTCCCTTCTCGTCTCAATTACCTGTTTCGGGCAAAGTTCGCTTTTCTTTTCTGGCATATGATTGATAAGATTAAGTTTGGTTTCCACTTTTTTATATACCTAGGTAATATTCGCGGTTTAAGAGAGCCTGCCTACTTCTTCTAGGAAAGCCGGTGTGGGGCGAACAAGTTAGGTCTTCCAATCCGTTCCAGCTATTCGGTGTATCGCTACTGTTCTTGCTACTTTTCGAAGGTAGTTCTGTGTATAGTGCGGCAAGATCCGGCTTCGTTTTTACTTTTGAGGACTAAGGCATTTTATTTAAATAATCTCTGTGTCCCTTTCCTGAGAAACATATGCACTCTCACTAAATATATGCGACTACCGCTATGGCCAAGCAAGAAGGGGACATGTCCATTGCGGTGGCACCATCAAACAATGAGAGCAGTCAAACTGATGAGAATGTTCACCAGGAGGAATATCTCGAAAAGCACCCAAGCCTTTCCAGCCTTCAACCTGGAGTCTATAGGGCTGATGTGCTTCGAAAGGCCTGGACCAAGCAAGGCTTGATCATTGTCTTTACAGGGTGTGTCATTGCAGACAGATTACACAGCAGATTCATTTACTAATAGCTGGCCAGACTGTTTTTGTGTACATTAGCTATCAATTTCGCCGATTATTCAACCCAGGTGTATGCTGCATACACAACCAGTGCCTTCAAGCAGCACTCTGCCATGAGCGCAGCCCGGGTGGTCATGAACATTGCGCGTATCTCCGCCTATCCCGTTGTTGCAAAGTTAGGAGATGTCAGTATTCTGGAGTTTGATAACGTTTTTATATTGCTTACCGTGATGGCTAGGTTTTTGGTAGGGCTGAAATGTTCATCTTGTCCATTCTGATGTCTGTTTTGGGTTATGCCATTTGGGCAGCCTGCACGAACATTACGCAATACATAGTAAGAGGCCTTCTCTCTAGATTCGCCCAGTATTTTACCCCGTGCTGATGATTGTTGTATTTCACAGGTTGCCGGTATCTTCGACGCTATCGGATCGACTGGATTTGCCCTTACACAACAAATCTTTGTGGCGGATATGACCTCGTTAGTCAATCGCGGTATCTGGTCAACGTTACCTGACTCTCTCACCACAATTCCGACTCTTTACCTTGGTACCATCGTCGCTCAGCGCATCCTCGATCATTCAACGTGGCGGTGGGGATGGGGCATGTGGGCGATTATCTTGCCTGTTGCATCACTACCATTGATCGGTACCATGCTGTTTTATCAACGTCGGGCACCATCTCCGATATCTGTGTCTGAGGCATTGGGCTGGAAAACCAGCGATGCCTGGTGGAAGAAGGTGTACCGATTGTTTTGGATTGAGCTTGACTTGCCAGGCGCTGTTCTCCTTGTGGCTGGATTGTCTCTCCTTTTGGTTCCTTTGTCCTTGACGGGCTCTAATAACAGTGGCGCATGGACCAACGGATCGTTCATCGCTATGCTGGTCCTAGGCGTTGTTTTCATAATAGCGTTTTTATGTTGGGACACATGGTTTGCGAAGAAACCATTCGTGCCTTACCGTATGGTCAAGAACCGCACAGTGGCAGCTGCATGTCTTCTTGGGGCATTGGATTTCTTCCATTATTCAGTGTTCAGTGTCTTCTTCACAAGCTACCTTCAGGTAGCTGGTAACTTCTCGCCGGGACCTGCAACCAGAATTGAGTACAACCCCCGCCCCATTTCTCACTGATTATACTCGCTGCTGTCTTTTCCTCCTCATAAGACTGACGTCAAATCTAGTAACTCCCTCCGTGTGGCCTTTCAGGTGGCCGGCATATTCGCGGCTTTCTTCATGAAATATACCAAGCGCTCCCAGATTTGGGTGCTGATCGGCGTTCCGCTCTGCGTTCTTGGAATGGGTGTACTTCTCTATCTGGTAGACATGGGAGATGGGCGCAGTGGAAATGAAGCATCTTTCGTGGCAGCCAAATCATTGATTGGTATTGGTCGTGGGTTCTACCAAACGGCTGCACAGGTCTCAGTTCAGGCCGTCGTCTCGCGGCAGGATGTTTCCGTTGTGACTGCAGTATTCTTCGCATCGATGAGCGTGGGTGGTGCAATTGGCACGAGGTAAGCAGCCACACCTAGTCATATATTTGATTCCCTTCTAACCGATGCTTTCAAATAGCGTCGCTGGGGCAATATGGCGAAACACTCTCCCGAACAAGCTGCAGCAATATCTTCCTAGTGAACTGAAGGGTCAAGCCAATTCTATCTTCGGATCAATTGTGGTAGCTCGAAAATATGCCATGGGTACTGAGGCTCGGGATGCCATTAATCGCAGCTACCGAGAGTCGCAAAGACTACTTGCGATTGCAGGCCTTGTTTCACTTTCCTTGATGCTTATTGTGATGTTGTTCTTGAAGAATGTGAAGCTGGGTGAAGATGGAAGGACAGAAAAAGAGGCAGAAGAGAAAGAGCAAGCTCATGGGGCCGCAGAGAAGGAAGCTGATAAGAGTCATACTTGAAGCATATATATCTTCGGGAAGCAACCAGGTACCTCTAAGAGGAACAGAGAAAGGCTCGTGTAGCGCATGCCCCAATGTTCAAAATTCTGTATAATACATGCCATTGTAGATAGTTGGAATTGATTCCGCCAAAAATATTATATTGTTTTCTTTATAAAATATTCTTCAAGGTCGATTTTAAAATATTTTTGTTGTCGAAGTCCTTCCAGGGCTGTCGACTGAAGTGGGGACCGAGTGACCGCCTTCACGCGCACTTCCCGCGTTTTTCTCCAATTTTTTCTTTTCTTCTTCTTCTTTCCCCCAACAACCTCAAGTTGATGGGATTTCCAGCATCGAAGCTTATGGAAAGACCGGGAATGCTTCAGTTGCATTAAATATCCCACTTTTCAACTTCATGACAGCTTGAGCTGCCAAATTTGGCTGTAATACTCGGACTTACCTGCAGCTAGGACTTTGTTCTTGATTTTACACACCATGGAAACTTTGTCAGACACGACTTGGGATGTGGTCATTGATGGGACTGGGATCTCTCAGTCCCTTCTGGCACTGTGAGTGACTATCTTAGGGTGGTTGTGAGTTGAGCACTCACACTCCCAAAGGGCCCTCTCACGATCTGGAAAGAAGGTTCTTCACATGGACTCAAACCAGTACTATGGTGGGTCAGATGCAGCCTTTAGTCTTGATGAGGCCCAAGAGTGGGTAGAAAAAGTCAATAAAGGTGAGTTATCTCTTGTGTGGCTGTCTGCTTCATGGCTAATATGACATCGCCAAGCAGACACGAGTACATCACTGTTCAAAGATGCCTCAATCTTCAAACTTGATGCTTCTCCTCTAAACGAGGACACAAGCATCTCCCCCAAACTTGCATCCAGCCGTGCTTACACCCTGTCCCTGTCCCCTTACCTTTTATATGCCCGTTCTCAACTAATGTCAGCGCTCGTGTCCTCAAAGGTCTTTCGTCAGTTAGAGTTCATGGCTGTTGGTAGCTGGTGGATTTACGCGCCTGAACAGCCGGATTCTAAAACTGGTGAGCTTGGTGCGGAAAAGGTTTTATACCGCGTACCGGGCAACCGAGAGGATGTGTTTGCTGCAACTCATATCAGCATGAAGTCCAAGAGAACCCTCATGCGGTTATTGCGTCATATCACCAAATCCAAAGAGGATGAAGCTTCAAATGAAGATGAGGATATGTCAATGCCCTTGAATGACTACCTGGCTTCCAATTTCAATGTCCCGGAGGAACTTCACAATCCTTTGCTGTCGCTGTCCCTGTCGCAGCTTTCTCAGCAAGATACACCCGCCAGCTATGCTGTGCCTAGGATCCAAAGACATCTGTCCTCCATTGGCCACCTTGGCCCTGGGTTTGGAGCTGTGATTGCTAAGTATGGTGGTGGAGCTGAAATACTACAAGCTGCCTGTCGTGCATCCGCTGTGGGAGGAGGCGTATATGCCCTGGACACGCAGATTAATGATTGCTTATGGCGGACAGGCTCTGAACATTCCGAACACCCTTTTCTGTTGAACCTAGGCAATGAAGGGTCTGTTCAGTCGAAATATTTGTTTACCTCGAAGAAGATGTCGGATACTTCCAAAGAAGGTTCGACACCATTGGTTGAGATTGCCCGCTCGATCAGTGTTGTGTTCGCTACTTTCCCGTCTCTTTTCCCTGTTACAGTTGAAGGTGCTCCTGTACCTGCAACTGCAGTTCTCATGTTCCCAGGGGATACGTTGGACAGCCCCAAATCCCCGCCGGTCTATCTCCAGGTTCATTCAAGCGATACTGGCGAGTGTCCACACCAGCAGAGTAAGTCAACCCCTGTGCAGTTCTGTCTGATATGTTCTCCCACACCGCTCGCATGATGATTTTTTTCAAAAACTTATCTACATTGCCTGAACTTGCTATGTTGAAAACCTTTTCACCTGATCACGAGCACCCTCCTCAAATTTTGATTCGTCAGCAACATTGTCGTTCAAGTGGCTAATTGATTGTCACAGGTGTTATTTATTGCAGTGTGGCACTAGCTGGACCGGAAGGTCAAGCGCTTATTGAGTCTGCCATGGATAGACTAATTCGGGCAGAAGGTCTCCCGGCTAGGGTGCTGTGGTCATTGCGATACACCCATAGCGGTCGTCTTGGCAATGGTGAGTCCCGGCATGTCACTGCCGAGGACGGAGTTCCTAACGGCTATGTTTTCCCTCCGTCGAGCCTCGATTTGGCATTCGAAGATGACACCCTCGACCTTGTAAAGCAGTCTTGGAAGAGAGTCGTAGGAGATGAAGTTGACGACGCCGATTTCATGATGTTTGACGATCGCGATGGCACTTCTGACCAATGATTCGTAGCATAGCGTTGTTTTGGATTACACCTTTCACCATATTTTCCCACCGAAATAGTCGACGAGATTATTCTATTCTTGATTTAAATATTACTGTTATTTAAACTATTACTGCTTCAATTTTCCTCTACAATGTACCGATGCGTAGTCTCAGGTGAATTAAATGCCATCTCTGTGGCTAGCGGTGACGCAGAATCAATATCGGCGCAAACCAGTTGGCAGAACGCCCCATACGTCATGTCATGTTACGCACCTGATTGATATAGATACTCCGGATATTTATTCGTTTCAGCGTATTTGTCCTTACTGGAACAAAGCCTACCTTCATCTCTGTGCCCTTATTGATCGCGAAAAAATCCCATAGCCCTCACAATGTCCCTCGATAATGTCACCAGCGGTGTGACCGGACAACTTCCTGCCGACAAAGTCCAATCAACAACCAGCGGAGTGGTTAAGAAAAGCGCACCAAAAAAGCTGAACCGAACGACAAAGGACCTAACCGACCCCGCCATCCCTGGTCAATTTCCTTCGGACGACGCTCCCCCAAAAGGCGAGGACATCGACAACAATCTCTCGTTTTCATCGATATGGTCCACCGTCACAACATGGTTCTCCACACTATTCCCCCAAGCCTTTGATTACCTCGAGTCCTACATACAGAGACTGGTCGCCTGGCTCCTCCCTCCGCCCCGTCAAGCTGCGATATATGAAGCTGCATTGAAGCGCCCTGCTGCATCAACCTTGATCATTTGTCAGATGATTTGCTGTGGGGTTCCTCTTCTGGTATTCTTGGCTGGTGTGTTTGTCTTCGCTGCAGTATCGATATTGCTCTGGGCTGTTCTGTCGTTGCTCATTCTTGGTCCGGTGTTGTTGGTCACAAGCATGATGGGCATGTCTCTGTGGGGCTGGGGTTGGATTATCTATGGTTTGGTCAAGTGGATTGATCAGCGGTTCTTGGGTGGTATAATTGCACGCTTTTGGCTTCCTCAGACGCAATCGGAGTCGACTGACGGAGAGGATCAGCCCGAGGAGGAGAAAAAGGACGAGTAATGCATGCATATTCCCGGGGGTTGAGAGGGCATGTGATTATGTATTTATGCTTTTTGGGTCATATAGCACGTAAAATTGGTATTGACATCAAACACCAAATTGTATAACATATGGTTCATATATAGGTTCAAACTACCTCAAGAGACACAAATGGTACCCCGGTGAAATTCTCGGGCATCGTGTACGTGATGTTGTAAAACACGAATTCGTTGACGGAGTGATCGGTGTTGTAAGTAATCGTATAATCCGGTTGTGCGTTTGTCGAGACCTTGACATTCAAACCAGGTAAACCTTCCAGTCCAGTTACGTTGAACCCGTTGTTGACCGTGAGGCCACTGAACAAGAAGTTGAAAGAAATCGAACCGTGCGCAGATGTTGCATTTGGATATGAGATGTTCAAAGACCGAGAGGCGGCCACGGCATGAATAGATGACTCGGTGACCCAGTGTGAAATGCAGCCAATTTTATGATCGTCAATAGCCCACTGAATGACGGCAGGATTGAATTGACTGGGATTGATACTAGGACCTCCGACAACTGTCTCGGCAACTGTTTCTGCGCCAATGGTCACATCTTTGGACATCCAAGCAGTGATATTGCGAGGATAAGTGTCGAAGGGCGGCGAATAAGCCTGCGAAGTATACATATGCTCTCCAGGGAATTTGAGCAAATTTGCCTTTGCCTTTGCAGGCAGAGATTTTACCATTTCAGGCATTGCCAGGGCGAATAGAGGGTAAAACGCGAAATCATCCTGATGAAACATTCCCAGCTTCTGCTGAGGGACGGGGGCCTGTTCGCAACCAACAACACCCCAAATAACAGCACCAGTAAGAGATGCATACTCCTTCATATCGTAGCCATATGAGCGATCCCAAGGGCCAGCGATATTCTTCAGATTTGCATTATAAAGCTGGGCAAGTTCATTCCAACTGTATTTGAGCATTTCCGGGCCATATTTCTTCAACAAGCTGTCACTTGTCCCGTACTGGTTCCAGAGAGCCAGTGCCCACATGGCAACACCAGCGTATGTGGGAGAATTAAATTCAGACAATGTGTGGTGCATGCTCCAGAGGTCGTAGATTTCCTGTGCGAAGTTCTCACCAGCGTTCGTCAAGTTTGCGTCTCCGACTCGTGCACCAACCCAGTTTTGGAGAATGGTCCGCATCAACCAGGGATTGGAGTAACAGGGGTAAGAATTGTCGCCATCAACTCCTCCAACACGATAGAGATCGCCCTTGGCTGCGATGTGCAAGGAGTTCTCCACCTTGGAGACCGTTGCTGCTGGAAGTAGGTGGCCATAATCATTCAAGGCCACAATCCAGGCGCAGCCCACGAAATCGCGAATATTCGGATCCCACTTGACGATAATCATATTAGAGAAATAGCATGTGAAGGAACAACGCGTGGACTTACCGAACTGTATGGACCATCGTCGGGATATTCCAGTGTTCCAGGCTCCGGTTCTGAAGGCGCTTGTTGATAGTCTCCATACCACTGTTTAGATGGATCGAGATATTGACCAGAGATGACATTGTCGAAGATACGAATGGCTTTTGCAACATCACCCGGTCCATTTCTGGCTAGCAGTTGGGGTGCATACCAGGCCGAGTGTCGACTATCATAGCGTCCAGGACTACTTGTTGAGGTAATCAGATAGCCCGCCTCGTCGTCCCAGTACTTGTCATTCCATTCGATGGCAGTATTGAACATTTCCACCGCATGCGATGACGCACCGAACCTGACTGGCCAGCTGTCTAGTGGAGCAGCAAAGACAATCCCGGAATTGTGGACGGCATTGAATCCCAGAAGAACTAGTGATAGCTTCATGATGTGTCGGAGATGTCCCGATACGAAAATGGCAGGCAAAAAGTGGCTTGCAAAAGAAGCTCAGTTTCTTTCACTCTACTTCCCACTGTGCCCTTGCTGTCTTTATACTATTTTCAATTTGGCTTTCGGCATAGCTCGTTTTGACTTTGTATTGTTACCATATAGTTTAGCTAGATGATACATAGGCACTGGGCACTGGGCACTTGGGTATAATCCGGTGATTTCGCCCTGATCTCCGAATATGCCGGTTAACTTTGTGTACAGCAGTGTCTACAGTGTCGCTCTTATCTTAAAACGGGCATCCGGAAATTCTCCTTCATTGCCGATTTATACCCCACCCTGAATCTCCAAGAACTTCCCCGCTCAAAAGAAATGGAAACAAAGGGATGATCTCACCGCTAATCATAGGAAAAAACCAGAAAATATAAGACTAGTTCCATTTGCTACACATACAAGATATTAAAATTACTTGAGCCACTTAGAACCGAAAGTGACAATCTGATCCCGTCGAGTCACAAGCAATGTAGAAAGCGCGAGAACCCCAACGCCAAAGGCCCACTTTGAGCGAGCAGCGAAAGTCGTATCATTGCCGTCCCGGTCAAAAGGCGGGGTGACAGGTGCCATCATCTTGTGGGCCTTCTGAACCGAGTACGGGGGATACCGGGCAGCGAGAAGTCCTTCCAACCACGAAGGCACGGCGTTGATGTGCGTACGGAGATGAGAGAAAGTCAAGATACCATGTGGGCCATGATAACGCCCTTGACCGGAGTTCCCAACACCGCCAAATGGCACATCGCGACCGGCTACATGGAGACCACAGTCGTTGAAGGTCACGCCACCGGACTGGGTTTCGTTCAAGATCCGAGCTTTTTCGGCAACTTGAGTAGTGAATGCGTAGATTGCGAGTGGATGCTCTCCCACTCGTGTCCGAGAGAGCGCGGTGTCGAAGTCTGCATCGACAATGGGGAGAATCGGGCCGAAAAGCTCTTCGGAAAGAAGGACATCGCTGGGCTTGACTCCAGTGACGATCGTTGGTGCGAAGTATAGACTCTGACGATCCCGCTGGCCACCGTAGACGATTTTTCCGGAGGTCTTCTGGAGTAGACTGTCAAGGCGGTCGAAGCTGCGCTCGTTGATGATGTGTGTGTAATACTCTGGGTTGTTGGCTTTGCCTCCTAAGAACGTGTCAAAGTGTCGACTCAAATCGGCGACAAGGCGCTCTCGTAGGCTTGGGTGGACGAGGACATGGTTTACATTCAAGCAAACCTGTGTTCAGTTGAGGTTAGTTAGCTTTTGATGGCTGGGGGTAAACAGGGTGAGCCTACCTGTCCAGCATTCATGAATTTGGTAACGGCAATGTGTTTTGCGGCCAAATCGAGATCCGCTGACTCTGCAACAATAGCAGGACATTGACCACCCAACTCGAGTGTGACGGGGGTCAGATGCTTTGCCGCTGCTGCATGGATGATCTTGGCAATATTGGGGGATCCAGTGTAGAAAATGTGGTCAAAGCGATGTTCAAGGATGTATCCCATCTCCCGTGGACCGGCGGAAACACAGCGGATCGCGTCTTGGTCCATATATTGGGGGACGATTTCCATCAATACATCTTGAGTAGCACTTGCCACATCCGACGGTTTGAGAATAACGGCACATCCAGCAGCAATCGCAGCAACCGTTGGCTGCAAGAGCAGACTGACCGGGAAATTCCATGCGCCAATAATCAGAGTCACACCAAGAGGTTCCTTGCGGACAGTGGCTCCTCCTAGGAAGTTGAGAGGATCGGACTTTTCCGGTCTCTCATCCTTGGTCCACTCATCCAGTTTTTTGAGAGTGCGTAGAATATCTGCTTGAATATTACCACAGTCACCAATGTAGGCTTCTTGATAGTGTTTATGCAGGTCGGTATAGAGGGCGTCGCATATGCGCTTTTTGTTGTCCTCAATCATCCACCAAGCACGTTTCAGTTGACGACGCCTCCATTCCTTGTTCTTGGTGGTGCCAGATGCAAAAGCACCCCGCACACTTTTATATGCCTAGAAAATGTAAGCAGTGGCATGGAATAGTATGGACGATATTTACCTGATCAAATTCGGCCGCAGTGCTGAAACCCATGGTGAGCTTTGTTGGGGGATGATGTGGAGATGCCCTGGGAGGAAGGCGAGATTATATGTGGGGGGGGGGGTTATACCCGTGTATAATGTACCAGTGTTGAATCCGACTTTCCGAAGGCCCCGGTCCAACACTGCAGTTTGTTTTATTATTTCATAAAAGTATCGTGCATAATGCTGAATTTCCATTAATTTAGATAGCATTCTGGCGATATTTGCGTTGCGAAATAAGCCTCGGGGTGAGATGTTTTATGCTCCCCGAGGCCGAGGTGCATTATTATTACATTGTGAATAGTACTTTTGGTATAATAATCTATTGACTTACCTTTACTCAGAAACTGGACATCATACTGCCCTCCAAAGGCCTCACAGCTGAATAGTTCGATAAAAACCACGCGGAATCCCACGATGGGTGAGAGGTTGCCCTTCAAAACTACGTATACAACCATCATACCTTGGATGAGCTGTATAGCTCACCTTCAAGTATCATATGCGTGATAGACGAGTCTGCCGCATAGGATGAGCTTCCGATCAATATTGGTTCCGATAAAGGTGAAATGGTTCGTGAGATAATTCAATAGGGGAGACCGACCGTTCTGGTCAAGCTGGGCGGATATGTCGATATAACTTGGTGAAGCTATACGTCAAGCTTGCAGGGAAACGCAAAAAGACGAGGAACTGGGTCTTCTCAAGTCTAGGGCGTTGGTGGCTGATAACGTCCTCTAGCCCTATAACTTCCAAGGTTAGTAGATTCTAGACCAAACCAAAAGGTAAAGCCGAAAGTGGATATACATCGTACATACCAGCGAATAGAAATGAACCAGAAGATACGAATACCAATAAACCTAGGAATACTTATCGCCTTGGCCCGCATATAATATATAATAATACTCCGTATATAGGGGGGAATACCCTCTCATGCGGGGTAAAACGAAGAATGACTGCAATTTCAAGAACTCGTACAGGCTGTTGGACATGTCGTGCACGACGCATAAAATGCGATGGTAATTTCCCATTATACTCCTGCATCAACACGGTTCTAATTGAAAACTTATTAAGAAACCCATCCAATTTGCCGTCGTTGCGCCCGTAACAATGCCCCGTGTGGATACGGACTCCGTCTGGTCTGGCATGAGGAATCTTTAGCCCGAGGTGTTTGCCATGGAAGAACGGGGGTATGGTCCAAGCGAAAAGATGCTCGAAAGAGGGAATCACTGGAGCAAGTCGACGATAGGTTATCGCTACAGCCGGAGTACACAGGCGCTGATCGGACCTGGATGTTTTTAAACACGACTATAATCGATCTTCAGATCCATTTTGACGGTACACAGCCCAATTACAAAGGCATGAAGCCGTTTTCACAACCAAGCCCGTTGTCGCCTTGGCTGAATACCATCTCTCCTGGCCAGCGATCAGATTGCGATCCAGTGCTCATGTCTTATTTCGAACACATCATCTGCAGCAGCTCAACTCTCGTCGATAATGCACATTACAATCCATATCGATATCTCATCCTACCCATGGCCCTGCAGTCCGAGGGGTTATATCATGCCGCCCTAGCCATCGCAGCCAATACCCTCAAGCTGTCAGATCAGCGGTACCGGCTTCCGGCATTGGAACATCACCATCGGGCATTAAATCACCTGCGCGGCCTATTGAATAAAGACAACTGGGCGGAAAATGAGCTGGATGAGATGCTCGGTCTGGTCTTGATGTTATGCTGGTTTGACGTAGGACCCCCCTTGCTTCCTTGAAGATGAGAATCTATCCTAATTCCATTGCATATCCTAATTCCATTGCAGATCTCAGATAACAGTCGCCCTTCATGGGTCACCCATCTTAACGGGTTCCAAAATTTAATTCGGACACGAAAAGAACGCCCCGGTCGCTCATGTCACAGTCAAGATCTGGCCAGTTTCTTCAATCGTTACTTCGCCTTCCACTTAGTTCTAGCCCGCACTGCATTTCGGGTCACCCCTCCCTCATCTCATATATCGCCTCTTCTGCCGGACAGTATACTGGAAAAATCAGACACGATTGATCCGTACATGGGATTGAGCCCTGCTCTCTTATTGATGATCGATCAAGTAGCAGAATTAGCATGGGCTCGGGAGGATGGCAACATAAAAATCAACCGTAAAGATGCTCATCAACTCAGGACGGACCTCGATAGCCTTCAACAAAACATACCCACAGAAAATATCGATCCTAATATGGAGTGTGCTGCAATCGCAGAAGCGAACAGGCTCGGGGCCCTTCTTCTTCTCCACGAGATCTGTTCGAGCAAAGCACCTATTAATCGCTCTGGTATCCCGACAGTGGAATCTGAGGAGAAGAATGTTTATGTCGAACGGATATTGGCATTGATGTTGGAAAAGAAGGTAAATATGATGCGTACTGCAGTTACGCCTTTATGGCCTCTCTTCCTGGCAGGGTGCTGTGCTCGCAGGGAAGAGGAGAGGGTCACTGTATTACAGTTGTTTAAAGATCTGGAGGGTATTCGTCGATTTGGTGTATGTATATTCTTCTATCTATTTCCCTGTTGGTTGACTAATGACTCGTTGTTCCTCAGAACATTACCCCTGCGATTGAAGTTGTGGAAATGGTCTGGCGCCAGCGGGATCTGTCGGTACAAGATGAAAGAAGACTCCAGAAAAGGCTCAGTGCACAGCGGCAGAAAGATCCCTTGCAAGAAACCCGGTTCTCGTGGGAGCATGCCATGGTCATGTTGGGCGGGTGGAAGCTCAGCTTGACTTGAGCTTCTACGTGGTAATAAAGGCTTTTGTTTATGTTCTCTTGTATATATTCTAGGAAGATTATCTCAATTTGTATGACCAGAAGTTAAACTGTGTGCTAATTATTCAACCTCATTCAATCTCGCACCTCTTATCTGGACAAATCATAGTTTAGAAGCATGGCTTATTTCACGTATCTGTCTACCCTTCCACCCTGTAAGGTCGCTCAACTCCATTTCCGGATCCAAATGCGCTAAATTCTTCGCAGTACTCTTCTGCCCAGCCCTCCATTGCCATTGACTGACGATCTCTGGGTCCAGAGTCCCCTCAAGCAAATCCGCGACATATTTTCCAACGACAGGAAGGAACTTGAACCCATGTGCTGATCCGCCGGTTGCCAGGAAGAGACTTTTGTGAGCAGGATGAGGGGTGACAAGGAAATGCCGATCAGCCGTATCAGCATCCCAGCACAGCCGTGTATAGCAGAAGGGTCTGTCTGCAAGCTCGGGGAGCACACGTCGCAAGTTCCGGCGCATTTGGGCTTCGATCTCAAGAGGGAGGCCATCGGTGGGTGCCTGAACAAACGTGTGTGGGACAGAAGTGGTGATACCAGACTTGGTGGTTTGCACGTTGGTGATGAATTGACTGTGAGCCATCTTGAAGATCCCATCTTCTTGAGGTGGGAAGAAGTAGCCCAGCTCGAGATTATCCATAATGGGCATCGAGGCATAGTGTTTCGTTTCGGAAGGGGTCAGCTGGATATGAGCGACACTGTGCCCCTTGGCAGTTAACTGGCCCTTCACGTCTAGTAGCGAAGGTGTCCAAGCTCCTGCGGCTAAGATGACCACATCCGCCTCGTGTCTCGTGCCATCTGCTGTGACGACTCCCTTGCACTCGCCCGTAATATCATCCAGTATCAACTCTTGCACATTCCCCTTCGTCTTCCCCGAAATGTATTTCACCCCTTTCTCCTGAGAAGCGCCTGCCATCCGCTCGATAGCTGTACCAGCAGCTGCCCACCCGGCCGTTGGGTTCCACACATTGATATTCCATCCATCCAGCTTGCCCGTGACAACAGAGAAGCGATTACGGATCTGATCCGGCGTGAGCTTCTCAAGACCCTGTACTCCAAGCCTCTTACATGTCTCAATCGAACCCTCGACAAAGGGCCGGGACAGGTTCGCTGCGCTGAGAATCCACCCGGGGACATGGTAGAGCCCACGAAACAGGGACCAAGACCGCCACGCTTCAATAGACTCGATTCCAAGACGTGCATATAGAGGTTCGTTGTAGTCGCTGCGGATAACCTTGCTGATATCGGTAGAGGCTGCTTCGCAGGAGGGAGGGGCGTATGGATCCAGCACGCGGATGGAAGTGTAACCGCGCTGTGAAAGGTGGTATGCGGTCGAAGTGCCGAAGCAGCCTGCTCCAACGATGAGGATCCGCGTGTCTTTGTCCATCATGTGAGTTAAATTGCTTTCGCGACTTGGTTTAACCTCTCAAACTTTGAGGGTGGCGCCTCCATATTTATTAAGGCATTTTGCTCCGTCCTGCCTTCTTTTGGAGAATCTGATCTCGCTACCAGCTTCCTCACGCACAACCATATGCATCTTCTAAGATACCATCGTGTGCGGGGAAGAAATCTACTGCTTCGTTCTGACCTTCCAATAAAGATCTCAAAGCTTGAGGGACGGAGATTCTCCGAGTGGAGAGAGTGCTCGTTTCGACCTTCTTTTACCTCAACATTTCCCCAACTAAAGAATTGCCTAAACGATTAATCTTTCTTCATTCCATGGCCTTGGTATTGACAATTAAATTACTCAGAGACTACCTACAACATAGGTAATAACTATGTAAAGGAGGCCCCCCTGAGGATCTCCTTTATCAATCATCGCGGCCAATCTTCTCTTTCATGCTGCTTGCTCTTTGGCCGGTCGCGTTGCTATCTGTCACACTCCTACCTCTTCTATCGTTATAGGTACCTCATCTGCATCTAACTCTGCGAGTAGCTTATCTATCGCTAAGAAGCACCACTAAGAAGGCCAGTCAATATAAATGGACGGTTAGAACATTCAAATTAGCTTAATTAGAGGACGACAGTTTTAAAAGAACATATATAATTTTAAGACCTAATAGTCATAGGAGTTTTAACAATACTTAATAGATTAATATCTGATGTACTACAGTGGATCCTTGGCTACGGTCAAAGCCAATATATCTTGACTGCCGCCGCTTCAAGGAGGGTGCTCAGAGTCAGGCTCACTGTAAGGCATCAATGGGCTCAGGATCATCGTCTATCTAGGGATCTGAATAATCCAGCATGATTAAAAAAAACCACTCATGACAACCCGAATGACTTCACCAAATGGATGTCATGTCTGAGTTTCCACTTTACTCCGCTGCGAGATCTGTACGGCACTACGAACACTTATCCTTTACGTTACTAGTCTTTAATTAATAAATATAGTTTCGGTCATTTCCAGGGTTTAGGGGAAACAATGAATCTATATATGTTAAATACTTCCAAGATTACAAGAGATTCTACGAGTATAGGTATCTAGTAGAGCTACTTGCGGAGTGCGCCTCCCCAAATTATCAATATTCGGCGGAATTAAAAAGACGAGTTGCCATGAGATCTGCTTATGGCTGGTGCACTAACGCTAGCAAGATAAGACAGAATCCTTAACAAAAAGCACACGCACCGAAAGGCATAACAACAGGCTAATCTTTCACAGGCTTCCGCACTCTTCTGGAAAGGTCAGTGGATTGAGATAATTTACGGCCAATTTTACGTTAAGATGAATGACATTTATCTGCAATTCGGCTTTTTTTTTCGCGGAGAGAGTCCTTCAGATGCACGCAGGTGCGCTTAAGCTCACCGCTTATTCCACAGTTGGCGGATTCTAACTTCCGAATTATTGCCTCGAATGAACCGCTTTCATTTTGGTCGCTCCAGGCCGGCCACATCTGGTGTCGATCATCGGCGCTGCGGAGGTTCCAAGGGTGACTTGATGAATCGGAACTATGACCTCTTCTTTTGGCAGATGGTTCTGTTCGAATTGGGCAACCTGCAATGTTTGCGGAATCCCCGCCTCAAGTGACCAGCCTGATTCTTCGCAGAGAGAACGATGCAAACAAAGACCTCCGCAGGCCAAATTTGACTGTTGTAGATTCTCGTGGGACTCCGTCACCGGCAGATGTCTTGAGTCGGACTTGGCCGGCAGCGACGACGACGTCAAGTCGGTTATCAGGGAATAATGAGAATAATGAGTTTTTCCCAGCATAATTACAAATAATACTAACTTACTGATATCGGCTGTCAGTACTTCACGTCACTTTTGTCTGATAAAGTCTCGTTTCTGATTGCTACTGAGGATCATGATTGTTGTTGGTTAGTCAGAGAAGGCCGGAATTTCCTATGGATTCCTACCAATGCATACACCGATACTCATCAGACGGAAAATGCTATCTGGTCGTTATGCCATTGTAAGGCCAGTCGGTAACCAAAAACTAAAGTTCATTAAATGTTGAAAATCTTGACCAGAGCACGTTCGAGCAGCATGAAAGTGGTCACCATAAGTAAGCATTTTGCACTATGCTTGTCAGGCCCTATCATTCCAGCCATCTCATTGACGTCTGTTTCTGCCTTCTGCTTTCTCAGACATTATCTCGTCTCGCTCCTGTCGTTTTTGGGACTTTTCGGGCATGTCTACTATCCCTCTGAGCCCAAAAGAAAAAGAAAAGAAAAGAAAAGAAATGAAAAGAAAAGAGAAAAAGCGCCAAGCAACTACAGTGCTCGAGTTTTACTCCAAGAAAGAAATCTGGCCGTGCAGGAATCCCGAAGGCCACTGAATTGGTACTGAGCGCAACCATCGGAAAGTTCCACCTCGAAGCGTCTGGTGTAATATAACCAAATTCCTTTGTGCGGTGCCCCGTCAACGCTTTCAGATCTGCTAACACCACCTTGATATTCGAAATTATTCGGGGGCAGCAAATGAGCTCTCGGTGCTTTGTGTAATGTTGTTGGTAGGATCAATGACAACAGTGAAACGGGCTCTACGGTCCCTGATGCCATTTTCAGCACACTCTATCAACTCCTGTTGTTCTTTTGCTTTTACTAGTTTAAGAATGATGAAGATAAAAGCAAATCGCAGACAAATATGTAAAAAGAATGATGATTCGCAAGAAAGAATCGCCTAGATACATGTTCCCTAGGAATCAAATGTATCGTACGTTTATCTGATGCCCAATTTTCGTCATCCTCTTTCGAATCCACCATGCGTCTTGTGTTAACTGGTACTTTGTCTCTCAGACAACTGAAGTTTTCTCATAACTTCGCCGGAACATCTCGTCAACGTGGACAAGGTAGTAGGTACCGGGAGCCAGGGTGTCGACGCTTCCCACAGGGGTATAGTTCTTCTGCTGGTAGGCTTTCTCCCGGAGGTCGCACATCTATTTATTCATGTTAGAAACAAACTACCTAGACAGTATGCCCCTGAAGCAGACAACAAGAAAATAGCATACCTCGTTGTAGAACTCCGGCGAGACCGGCGTGCGACTTTCCAAGCGCTCATTCAATCGCACCTGCCCCGCGATCCGCGAAGTATCACCCTTGACACGGAAACTAAATAGAGTGCTAGCCAGACCACTGCCATAGCTGAACATGCCAATGCGCTTGTTCTGCAGTTGCTCACTAGGGACATTGCTCAGCAAGCTCACCAGTCCAGAGTAGACACTAGCAGTGTACATATTCCCGCAATTTGTAGGTGCTGTAATAGATGGCTGCACACGCTTAGAGAACTTCTCCTTGCTCAACCCGATGCAAGTCTTCTCAATTTCTTTGTCTGTCAGAGACGCAGTCTGCTCAATATCGCGGACCGCTGCCGGAACGTCATCAAAATGGCTAGGCTCCGTCCGGAGATCGTTGAATAATAGACGACCGTAGGCCTTAGAGACGAGCTTGCAGTTAGGCGCATGGAAGACAAAGTACTCAAAGGTATCCAAGAAACTGCCCAGGGCTTTTGCAGCTCCGTTCGTTAACCCGCCACTTTTCGCCAGAGATTTAGTACGATATTTCTGGTAGCAGTTGTCCAATGCCTCGAGATAACACGTATTAGAGTACTGTCCATCGACAAGGGGGTACTCCGATTTGAAGTTCCCCTTATAGAAGTCGTAGACGTGCTTCATATACGTTCCCCGGAAGGGCTCTAGGACTAGGGGCGCATTAGGGCTAATCAGCATAGCCACACAGCCGGCGCCTCCGGTCGGGCGGGCGGCGGGCTTGTCGTACAGAGCGATGTCGCCCGCGACGACAATAGCGTCGCGACCGTCCCAGGCGGACGATTCCACCCAGTTAATCGCATTCAACAAGGCATTAGTTCCACCATAGCAAGCGTTGTATGTGTCGACTCCCTCGATGTCGGTGTTCTCTCCGAAAAGTTGCATGAGTACCGACTTGCAAGACTTGGATTTGTCGAGCAGCGTTTCCGTTCCCACTTCCAAGCGGCCAATTGTGTTTGGGTCAATCTGGTACTTTGCCAGCAGGGACGAGACCGCCGTGAGCGCCATGGAATAGAGGTCTATGAATATGGCCACATCACATTAGCGAAGAGCACGGAGCCTGGACTTTAACCTTTCTATACCTTCGCGATCATCACAGAAACTCATCTTCTGTTGACCCAGGCCAATTGTGAATTTCCCAGCGCTGGCACCTAGATATGTCTCAAGCTCGCTTTGCGGCACATACTACACACGCGGCATTCAGTTAGTTACTTCATAGGTTCAATTGCAATTGCAATGTAAATGCTAAATCATACTCACTCGACTAGGGAAATAAATTTCGAGAGCCTTGATGCCCACATTTTGGGCTTTGGAGGTCATAATTCTCACAGCTAGCGCCGACTGATGGGTCTATGAAGAAAATGAGAGAAAGAACTTGGAATAGTAGAAAGAGATCAAGAAAAGACCTGGAGAGTAGAAAAGTACCAAAGGTTCACCGCACTAATTTATTTGGCGATTGAGCTAGTCGAAATGAGGGCGTATGTACTGCCGTCGGAAGCATCGCGATGGGGCCAAATAGGCTACAACTGTGACGGCTCCTACGGTGTACATTCGAGCATCAAGTCTAGGAAATGGAACCAAGATAGCGGTATTTTAGTAATTCAATTCAAGTACGGAGTATTTCAATTCGAATGTTTCAAACGTCGGTGATTTTCCTTTTTCGAAATCGGTGCGAGTCGCTTGAGGAATGATCAGCAACAAAGGATAAATGTGTCCGCTGCGGATACTCTTGAATTCCACTACAATACCCAAATCATGGACTATCTAGCGATCTGGCAGCATTTTCAGTCATCCAGTCAGCGGGGTTTGGGTAAGCTCTGGCATTCAGCATGGACACCTGGGGCGGTATTGGCTGGGTCAACTACTCTGGTATTGTGCAATTATATCCCATTCTATTGCCATTTGATAGCTGAGTGTGATTTCATGTCAATCTTAGGTCCTGATTTACATCACTGTGACTGTAATTTACAATCTTTATCTCCATCCTCTCTCGGGGTTTCCGGGTCCCTTCTGGGCCCGATCATCCTTGGTGTGTGCAGTCCCTAATCAATTACAAGATCCAGTATTGATGAAGAATCACAGTTATGGAGAATTTACCATTCTATGGGTGGTCGATTTCACCGCGCCATCGACCGACAACACAAAAAATACGGTCTGGTCCATCGATTTGCACCGGGCCAGAGTTGTACTAACCACCACCGCAGGACACGTCGTTCGGGTCTCACCCAACGAGCTCTCATTTGCATCGGTTGAATCCTGGAAAGCCATCTACGGCCACCAGGTCTCAGGAAAGCCAGTACCCATTAAAAGCCAGTTCTACGAGATCTACGGGGCTGGCTTCACTTCACTCTGTATCGGGAGTGAGCGTGACCCCAAGAAGCATGGTCGTATGCGCAAGCTGCTTTCAGCCGCATTTGCTACGAAGTCACTAGTCGAGCAAGAGGTCATTGTCGCGCAAGCGATCGATTTATTTATTGATCAGCTCGGTCGAAAAGGCGGCCCTGAAACCAGTGGGCTGGATCTGACGAAATGGTATGAGATGGCTGCCTTTGACATTCTCGGGGAGATGGCGTTTGGAGAAAGTTTCAACTGCATTAAATCTGGTGCGTATATTTCTGTTTACTGCGCTTCCAAATTGTCTTCCTAATTCTTTAAAGGCGAGCCGCACTTCTGGTCTGAGCTGGTGCTCGATCATCTATATTTCATTACGCTTATCGACAATTTACGTCGGATTCCTTTGCTTGTAAGGATCACCAGATTGCTGTTCCCTTCAAATCTCGCAGTCCGTAATCGGAACTCGGAATACAGCAGAGGCCAGGTAGCAAAGTGTGTTTTTTGCTACATTTAGTACTTCAGATTGTATAGCATAAACTGACGTTGACTAGACGACTGTCCAAGCCAACGGCTAGGAAAGACTTTCTTACAACCATGGTGAAGCACTTTGAAGATGGAAACCTTGAAAAGGAGGAACTGACTGCACACGTCTCCACTCTTGTGTACGCTCTTCTTTCCAATCCCACACAGCCTGTCAATGTATGAACAAGACAAACTGATTCAACTATGACTACCTTTAGAATTGCAGGGGGTGAAACGATTGCTACCTTCCTCGGCGCTGTGACATATCATTTGCTACAGTCGCAAGTCTGTCACGAAAAGCTGAAAAACGAGATTCGAGGGCATTTCGCCAAGTCCGAAGATATCAATGCGACGGAAGCACGGAAGCTTCCATATTTGCAAGCTGTCATTGACGAAGGCCTTCGCATATACCCTCCTGGCTCGCAGGGCTTCCCTCGTGTATCAACCGGAATGTTGATAGGAAGTACCTGGGTGCCTCCCGGTGTATGCACCCCTATCCCACACTTGGCAGTGAGTCATGAACTAACAACATATCGAAACAGGCTGAAATATATACTAGTGCTTGGACAGTCACACACAGTGAAGAATACTTCTCGGAGCCAATGAAGTTCAAGCCTGATAGATGGCTTGACCAGGGCTCGACCGACGTGAAAGAAGCCAGCCAGCCATTTTCGCTTGGTCCCCGGGGGTGCCTGGGCCAAAAGTCCGTTTCCACATTAATCTTTTGGATGAAATAGTGGCTAATCTGATGATCTAGTTTCGCAATGATGGAGATCAATCTGATCCTAGCCAAGATGTTCTGGCGATACGATCTGGAACTCCTAGACCCGAACTTAGACTGGGAAGGGCAGAGCCATATGCATGTTATGTGGTGGAAGCCAGAGCTCCCGGTTCGATTTTTTGAAAGGCAAGCGTAGAGTGGTGTCGCTTGATGACTTCCACCGGTTCCCGACACAAACTGTGTCCACCGGTGGTAAGCCTGGACCGTGAATACACATGTCAACTCGAGACAAGTCCATGGAACGAGGTACACAGTCCAAGATGATAACGCACAACTTGATATCTCAACCACCAGTTCTTTGTATCTAATTGTGGGCCAATAGTCGTAGATAACTCTTCTCAGTACCGAGTATTTCGTACTCCATATCAATTCCACTGAGAAGTGGCATCACTATGGGATCGGCATGGACATTGCTACGAGATGGATATCTATGTATCCAACTCAACGATACAATCAATCCACTTCTTCTCCACCCCCTTCCGAGGTGGGACAATACCTAGTAAAAATAACGCTAGAAGGCAACAGACCATCGTTGTTGCGTTGCTTTGGTATCAAGCTGTTTTTTATCACATTTACCGATTACCACGGTTCTCGCCCATGTGCACCTGTGGACAGGTTGGATTCTGTTAAGCTTTTCCGGAAGGAATCCGCACCGTGAATTCAGGAACGCCAATAGTCTTGCGCGCTAAATATTTAGCTCAATACCATAGCGTTACCGTCTTCGGGTACTTCGGGGAGTCCGCATCGGTCAATCACCCGCCTTTCTCCACTCACCCGGCTTTTACCTCTTGGGGATGTGGACAGGTCCAATTTGCTAGGTTAGTTTGTTTGCGTGAATGCGTAAAGGTTTTGTTTTGTTTTATCCTTTTTTTTTTTCAGTTGATTGCCCTTCAAATTAGTATTTGTCTTGCCCCCTCGAGGGCAAACCAAAAAACCTGTCTGTCCAGCGCACCACCAGACTAACCCAAGGCACGATTAATCCGAGGTACGAACTGCGTTGGACCACATTCGAGGTTGAGACAAAGGAAGAGCTCGTGCTTTCTATTATTTGCGCTGCTTGCAGACCTTTCTATGAGAATGAACGACGCAAAGATCGTCACCAAAGAGCAAATAGAGCCCGTTGACCAGAATGCGAACACCAACGGCCTTTATTCGCAATGGAGGGAGAAGGTTTTGGGCCCATGGGCCTCGGTTTGTGTTGTCGTAGCGCTTGTCATAGCCATGCTTTTGGTGTGTTGAAGAAGAATAGGCTACTATCACTTATTTACTCGACCATGACTAACTGTCTTTGGATCATCTAGGTCGCATTGGATATGGTATGAATATCTGAAATCCCCTTAATTTGAATAATGTGAGCCGTATTAATGTTTTTCTAGAATATTGTTGCGACGGCGATTCCCCAAATAACAGATGAATTTCACAGCTTGGATCAGGTTGGATGGTATGGATCTGCCTTTTTCGTTGGACTGGTGGCGTTCCAAGCCGTCTGGGGTAAAATCTACCGGTTTTTTCCTCTAAATGCTACGTTTATGGTTGCGATCGTGCTTTTTGAGGCAGGTAGCTTGATATGCGGTATGATTCTTATCCTCCGCCACGACTTGTTTGGCCGTTTTCTAATATTCTTACGCCCGACAGCGGTCTCCCAGAACAGCATCACCTTAATCGCTGGACGCGCAATTACTGGGGCAGGAGGATCTGGAGTAACAAGCGGGTGTTACATCATTATTGCCAATATTGCTGCCCCAGAGAAACGTGCTGCATATACGGGCATTTTAGGCGCGACGTACGGGATCGCGAGCATTATGGGCCCTTTAGTAGGAGGTGCATTCACTGATCAATTGACGTGGCGTTGGTGGTATGTGAATCAAAGCCTGACGCTGCATGGAAACTCTCACTCACTATAGAACTGCTACGATTTCTAGTTTCTGGATCAATCTCCCCATCGGATTTGCCGCGGTAGTCCTTTTGCTCTTGACTTTCTCAACCCCGGCCTCTGCAAAACCCATCAAGTCCACATGGATCGAGATACTACGCCATGTGGATTTGCTAAGTGTGGTTATTATTATCGCCTCATTTGTGTGTTACCTCCTTGCCATGCAATGGGGTGGCGTATCAAAGTCCTGGGACTCTGCTGATGTGATTGGGACCATTGTTGGTTGGATCGTCCTTCTAGTAGTGTTTGCGGCGCTGCAATGGTCTCAGGGCGAGTACGCATTAATCGTCCCGCGACTCGTTCAAAATAAAGTCATTGCAGTCTGTGCGGCCTTCAATGCTCTGTAAGTATTTTTTTACCTCTCAGCTCCAGGATACGAGAAGTATGCCCTTTCTAACTATGTATTTAGTCTTGCTGGAGCATATTTCATCATTGTTTACTACATGCCGATATATTTCCAAACAATTGGGTCATCTTCTGCTCTCCGGAGTGGAATACAGACTCTACCTCTGATCCTGTCTGCATGTAAGCAAACTATTGGGCTTGGATCCCAACTGACAACTAACTGACGAATCTGTCTAGCCGTTTTCTCATTGACCGGAGGAGTTGTCCTGGCTGCATTTGGTAATTTCCAGTACCACTTGATCATCGGCTCTACCCTATTGACAATTGGGTGTGGTCTGCTCTACACGCTACAGATAACATTGTCCACTGGAGCATACGTTGGGTATCAGCTCCTTGCTGGAGTCGGAGTCGGCATCGCCATGCAAGTTCCTGTCGTCGCTGCTCAAGGGCTTGTGGAAATGAAGGACATATCTTCTGTGACATCCATTTTACTCTGTAGGTTTCCTGCATCTATGCATACATTAGGATTCTCCAAGCTAATCATCATAATCCAGTTTTCCAAACCATGGGCGGAGCGTACTTCATTTCCGCCGGCGAAAGTGCGTTCACCAACCAAATGATTAGTACCATCTCAAAAATTGCCCCAGATCTGAACTCCGCTAAGGTGGTCAGTGTTGGCGCGACTGAAATCCACAAAATATACTCAGGGCCAGCACTGACTGCCGTTCTCGAGGCTTATATGAGCGGGTTTCGGACTGCGTGGATTATTTGCATCGCGGCAGCAGGTCTCGCCTTTGTCATCAGTCTGTTACCACTTTTCGTTAGGGTAAACGGAAAGGTACAGTCCGATCAGGAGGATCATAGTCAGTCACATCTGACGCAAATTTCCGTCTAGTTAAATCGTCATGGAAAGCTCGCCAGTGGATGAGAAACAAAATTGTTCAAAATGATACCTGAAGGCATCTTTGCTTGAACAGTCAGCTTTCTGATGTTTATTCCCAAGGTGCGTTAGATTTGGAGTGGCGAAGATGGGAAAAGGAATTTGTGCAATTTAGCTGGCCACTGAGGAGACAGACGCAATGCAATGTCAGTGAGGTTAGGCGCAAAAGCTCTATCTATCTTAGGCAGTGAGCCTGCCTCAGCACAAATAGATATTACCTTTCTTAACTGTTCTCAAAGAAACAGCCGCGAAACCCTAGAAGAATAGAAAAAGAAAGAAAAAGAAAGAAAAAGAAAAAGACATAGAATAGAATAGGAGTCATAGACAATATTCCAGATTTGTAAAGAAAAGAGAAATTATATCCATGACAAGAGGCAGAGTCTGAGTCTGCAAAAAAGTCATAGTTTTTAGATCCACCCAGCGGGGACGTTGAAAATGCAAAGAGTAAGAGCGAGAGAATTAGAACATCCTTTCCCACAGATATCCCGGGACTCAGCAGAGCGAGAGTAAGCAAATGAATGATGTAGACCATAACATTCAGGAATCATGTACAGATAACAGAGGTCTGTTGTGCTATCTCCTCCAAAAGCTCTATGTCTGTTCCTCAAGTGCTAGTCAACTTCCAGATCTCTTCATCTATTCTTACTCCGCTCTGACTTCGTTGTGTGAGCGCGGGATCGAGGGTTCAATACATCAATATCGATAGAATGTAGAATGGTGTCTATTGCGCCAGAGTTGGTATAAAAGCTTTTCGATACCCTGAACGAAGTCATATATGAGAGTAAGATAAACACATCTGATCATGGTTTCAATGTCCACACAGCATCTTCGTATCCTTGGCGTGGCTGCAGCTTGACCTGGACATCATGATCGGGGGAGTCCATTGCGGCAGCAATGGTATGTCCATGGGCACCGGGAAAGTCCCATGCCCCCTTCGTAGGCGAGATATCGAATGCAGCCACCAAAAATCCCAAAGCCGAAAGCAACTGGCTAGTAGCCTGATGCCGCCCTGCGCATAGTGAAACACCACCGCCAAAAGGTCGGAACCCGTTTTTGGGCACGCGGTAATCTGGATGACCTTTGATGAATCGCTTATTGTTGAACTGGCACACAGTTGGGCCCCAAAGATCTTCGGCAGAGTGGATGATATTGTTCGGTAGTTCCATCACACTGTCTTTCTTCACCAGGTACTGATCGTTCAAGACAATGTCCTCGGTCACGATGCGACTGGAGATGCCACAAGTGCGCATGCGGAGTGTTTCCTGCATCGTCGCGTACAGCAGGGGACAGTCTTGCTTGATATCGGCCGATCGGAGAGTTAGCTTTGGTCGACCGTCGGGCTGGGTTTCGCGGATAATGATCTTGTCCAGTTCACCGCGCAGCTCATCGAGGAGACCTGGCGTCGACCAGATGTAATAAGTCATCCAGAAGCCCGCAGGAACGGTATTAGTCAAGACACCGATGATCATCGTGACCTCCAATCGGCCGATGTCATCAATTGGAATCCCCTTGGCAATTGCAACTTCGTATCGTTGCTTGGCCATTTCTGACCCCTCGTTGTGACCCCCTTGCCGGAAATAATCGATGAAACCGTTCCATGCATCCGAACGCCCCTTGTCGCCCTGTGGAGTTGTCCAGCTGGCTTTGGGGGTGATAAGTAGGTTGCTGACCGCGTAGTCGAACTCCCTATATGGATTTCAGTCAGCGTGGACTTGGTCTTGGTAAGTAATGAGAGCATGCCTACCAAAAGCCGTTTTCAACCTTCGGATCCTTGAACGGATTTTTGGGTCCATAAATTGCATTGGTAGAAGACATGCTGAAATTGTGGCGGAACCATTCAAGAAGATGAATGGTCGTCTCTTTGTGCTGAAGCCCCCCAATAGAATCATTGAGATCGGTGATTACCGCATCAGTGACCTTTTCTAGGAGTGGTCCAGGTGCCAGAGTGTGATGAATCTGCTTGAGCACTGCGTTCATGTATCCATTGGCGGAATTGGGTCCGGTAACATCTTCTCTGAGGGCAGACGCCGCCCGTCCCTTCGAGCCGGACAGCCGTTCGATAACCATGGCCGCAATTGGACCAAATGCGATGGCTTTGGGGTTTCGGTCAACGCTCGTGAGTAGCTCTGGGGTGTTGACCACATATACGCGACCCCCTGGAACGGGCAAACTATAGATAGGTAGCTTGTACTTTTTGCTGCTGATATGTTAGCTGGGCATGACCTTTGTCGCATGAATTCTGAGGTTGTATTAGAGAACTTACCCAATCTCAACAAAATATCTTGAACCTTTGTTGTAAATATTAATAGCATGGCCTAAAAGGGGGAGACGTGCAGGGACGTAGAAAGGCTCTTTTGGGTCACCCGAAGGCCAGAGAACGAAACGAGCCAAAGCAAAAGCGACCACTGCGATAGCGATCCATGTCTTGAGCGACAGCAATGTTATATTTAGCCCGATGGTCTCCATGGTTCAACCGTCCGCTTGGATTCGAGATCAGCCAGCTAGATAATGGCTGAATGTGAAAACCAAGTCAAAGAAGACAAAGGTCTTGCTACATCGTCGCAAATATATAGTGGCCATTTTAAGGCGGCCTTGCTGCTTGGCTTAACTCTTCTCGAGTGTGTGATGTCTGCCATCTACCCACGCTAGCGGCGGTCGGAGGTCCATACTCCCGCAATTGCCACGTTCTCTTAGGCTCCGAAAATGATACCTTGACGTGGTTCCTGAAAAGGAAATTGCCCGAACAATAGAGTCAATCTTTCGGGTATATCAATGCGAAAAGGGGGCCAATAACTATGCTCAATTTGGGGTGACAGCAACTGTCCCAGTCAGGTCCAAAGGCCAGCATCTCGAATAGAACCTGATTTGCATAATTTATCTAACGTTCTCTTGCTCGTGGAATAATTTATCTTCGGTCCTTCGTATAGCTCCCTACGGTGAATCGCGATTGCCGCCGAAGCCTACTCAGTAGTGACATTGGTCATGGCATGAGCGTCGAATGTTAAACCAAGGTCCTCAGATTGGCGATAATGACCTTTGTTGTAGAAATTGTATTCACTGGTAGAGATGGAGGCCTTCCGTCTCCTTTTCTACTCCATCTTTCTCTCTTCTCAAGTCGATCAAGTTTTTACTTTGCCTGACTTTCCAGAGTAGACTCAAGAGCTTTTCTCAAAATTTGAATACATGATTCTACTTTAGAAGACAGTTGGAACAACAAATCTACTAGAAAGACTGGAAGAAGCACATAGGATAGGGGGTCAACTTACTCAAACTTCTATATGTCTAGTTTCTCTCTTTTCTCCTCGCTGGAATTGAAGCAATAATAAATTCAAGGACACTTCAAAATTCTCAGTCGCAGCATATCCAAGTTTTAACTCTTCTAGCTCTAATCCTGTCATTTCCTTGTCTACCCTTCAGCTAGCAGATCGCGTTGAACCATAAAACGTTGGTACTAGATAAAAATTCAAATCAAACAGGAACCACAAAACAAAGTCCCTCCACGGATGTCAATATCTGCATCTTCAGCTAATCCACTTTGGTGTATCGGAGCGTCGTGTGACTCCACAGCTCATTGCCACTCATTTGATATTCCAGTCCTTTCATATATGCTTTTGTAGCCTCGCTGCAGCCAGCGGAGAGCAACTGTGCACACATGTCATCATGGACAAGCTCCCACTCACGGACAATTGGCCAAAGAATGCGCTTCGAGGCATCAAAACTGAGATTGGTCTCAGTCGCTACCACCATAACCGCAGAACAGAGAAAAGAGCCCTCCTGGTGACCCATCTTTGATGCCTTGAGCTCCTTCTCCCAGCTGAAAATATCGTTCACGACGGAGATATGCTTGGCGCAGTTCTGCTCTAAGGGTGATAGCATTTGCAGTTCATCAGTGGTCAGGTTGATACCCATGACAAAACGCATCAAGGCAGAAAGAAGCCTGAGAATCAAGGTTGTATCAGTAAGTTGACTCCGTAAAGACATGCTTGACAGTTCAAATGCAAAATATGGGAAGAGAAACATACGCTTTTCCAACGTCCTTCTCTCGATATTCCAGATATTGACCCAACTCGTTGATTTTGAGACGGGTGTTGTCTGTCTGGGCTCGCATGAACGTGAATGTGGGCTCGAGAATCTCATCCGCCAGCTTCTTGTCATGTGCTCGCATTTGTTCCCAAAGATCATACATAATGTATTCAACTGGAATGTTGCCTGATTTGAAAAGAGGGTATTAATTTCATCGTTCCATGATGAAATTGGTCATCGCTACTTACGGTCAGGCAGAACATCGCCGCGACAAATGGGCATTAAATTTTCATTGTATGCCTTGCCATCCGCGAAAGACATTTCCTCCAACAAATCTAAACATACCATGTCAACAAGTTTCGCTTGGGTAGAATGCATTCTATAGAGGGATACCCTCTAGTAGGACTAGGCTCACCGTCGATAAGGAAGAGCACTGTTAGCAGAAGACATGCGAACTTGATACGATCGTCACTGGCCAAAGGGAAGTAAAGGCATGTCACTCTCGAAAAACCAGCTTCGATGAACTTCTTTCTTGCTCGCTCGTCGGGAAAATGCCAGTGGTGCAAGAAGTACTCATCCACCTCACGAGAAACAGTGTTCATTCGCGGTTGGCACTCGGATACCCAGTGGGAGGGAGCCGGTTGCCATGGCCTTGCCTTCACGGTGGACCTATTGGACAGTTGAAGAAAAGGTGTTGGGCATGAAGATGACTCTTGAGTTGTTGGCAAATTGAGTGCCACATGGGAGTCTTGGACGGTTAGCGAAAGCATATTGGCGGTGGGGTCTCTAGTAAGATAGTTTCAAATTTCAGGTGTACTTCGCTTTTCATATATGTAGATCACCTTCCCATCTTCCTGGGTGAAATACCCCGAAACTAAATCATACCCCTTCCTAGAAAGTGTCCATCATCTAACCGAGATGGTATTCAATCCGAAGGGATGCCGGAGCTGCGGGTAATCCAGGCTATGTCAATAGTGTGAAGCTATAGACAAAAAGGGCAACTCTCCGAGGTATAAGGCATGCTAAAAGCTCCTACTACAGTATGCATAGATACCAATTGAGGTATATCGCAGCACCTTTTTGTAGTAATTGAGCAATATTTCCACCTTGTGTCTTTCTAAGATCCACTGCCATGTGGAGTGAACAGTCGCAATAGAGATCCCCTTATAGGGACAGAGAGTATTCTACAGTACCCTAGTTACGAATGAAATGAATTGGCTTCGTGGCAGGTGGAAAGAGTTCGGCGATCAAACGTGGACTTCTTCCGAAAAGTCTGCGTTGTCCTCTCCAAAGGCCCATTAAGGCAGCAAGGAGACGTAGGGATCTCTCCGAAAGCTGGATACCACATGAACAAAGGGCCAATTTACTAAGAATGTAGATCCGATGCGACAAATTTATCAAATATGAAGAAGAAAGAAAAAGGAGAAAAGGAAGAGGAAATCTCCCACGAAGGAAATCCAGCATCCAGCTATCTGACCCCAGTCAGACAGGAACAGCTCTTTCATCCTTTTGGGGCATTGCCCATGTTTGACAGACCGCTCTCTCGGTATTGCTTCATAGGAAGAACATAATGTATCGATACTCTGATCTCTGCTTCTGTGATCTTAACAGATTTATACAATAATACATCTGTGGGACAGATTTTTTATTTATCTTCATAGATATATTTAACTTTCAACCTACGAGTATTGGAGGGAAGGTAGAGATGAAAGTTAGAGAACGTCACCATCATACCTGGGATAAGCCATCGCAGTATCTCTACAAAGGTCTTGTCACCAGAACTTCTTATACAACTGAGACAAAATGCTCAGGACAGACCTAGGAGAATCCTATATGGATTGGAAAAGATTCCAGTAAGTTCTAAACGGAATTCAAGTACCAGAATTACAACTTCCACAGACGTTAACGCATATCCGTAAGCCGTTGCTGAAACGTTGTCATATCCGTATTCCATTTCCCAAACCACTGCTGCCGCAGGTCGGCAATTGGCTCTTCAAGCTCCGTCCATTTGTCACCCAGAGTAAGAATTACCCGGCCATTCCAGCGACCCTGACATTGAATGACCTCTGTCGTGTCCTTGCCATATCCTTCGACCTGGTGCGGCTGCGAAGCTACCGCCGAAAAGGCTATCGCCAACGCAACATGATGAGCACTACTGACAGGTGCTCCCGCAGCGATTATAGGTTTGGCAAGGTCTTTCGGGAGAAGTTTTGTGATAGTAGCTGCAGGTGCCACCGCGTTGATTGTTGCTCCGAGAGCCGGCACGGTAGAACGAAGAGCTCGTACAAGGCCAATCAGCTTGAGATATCCTAGTCAGCCAGCAAAATTCAACTTTCCCGGACCTTCGTTTAGTCCAAGGCCACTCGACTTACTCCCAGTTTGGTTGAGCTATATACAGGGAGACTTTGCTCTGGCGAATAGGCCGTCGCACTGCTGGTGATGACCAGACTCCCTCCAGGGCCCTGTTGCCGAAAGGCACGTAGTCCCAGCTTGATGAAATTCAATACAGCTCGGTAGTTGACATCGATAACTCTGTATTTAGGCTCTTCTAGTTCACCGTGCTCGTCGTAAGTGTCAACGAAGTAGTCGCATTCCTGGGATACGCCCGCATTGGCGACGGCGATGTCGACGTGTCCGATTTCCTGGAAAGCTTGGCGCAGACTAGGCCAATCGGCGACATTGCAATGTCGGTAGTGGATTTTATCTCGGAATTGAGATTCTTTGTTGGAAGAAGCCTCGTCTTCCTCAATCGAATTGAGATCCAATGTATGCACAGTCGCCCCCTTGCTGGCGAGTATCTGTGCGGTAGCCAAACCGATCCCGGAGCAGCCGCCTTTGCGAAATCACTGAGAATTAGATTTTTTTGGCTTTCGAAATTATTTAGACAGTGCTATAGGGGTGATTACCAGTGATGATAGCCACCTTTCCAGTCAGATCGGGGATGTCGTCCTCAGTGATTTTAAGAGATGCCATGGTGAATACAAGACTGTGTATCTTGATGTTTTAGGCTCACTTCTACTGATGTTTATTATATAAACTGGCCTCAGAACATTATCTTGTATGTATTTGATACCGTTTGTGACTCCGGCCGAGCCCGGTGCTTTACCCAAAAGGGTAACATAACGGGTATCCACAGGCGCCAGGGTTTCAAACGACCACGATGACCAGTGTAAAGTCCGAAGAACATGTAGTAACTTTGCCGGCCCTTCTTCTTTTTGAATCATTTCCGAGGGGAAACTCGGAACCGCAACTCTGGCTTCTTCCATAATAGGTGCATGCGGAGATCCTGTTGCAGGTCTATATTTTCGTTGACGGGTGTAAAATCGTAACTAAAATGCAACTTGGCAAGGGTCACTCGCATTTCCAACCAAGCAAGGCTAGCCTCCGAATCAGAACTGTTTCAAGAAGGTGGTTCCTTGTTTTTTGTCTTGGGGGTTCTTACCTTCTTCCCAGACATGATCGCGATCCTAGCGAGAAAGGCTGGCTAGCCTCGCCAAATTGCTCTTTTCCATCCTGCAGCCATCGATCGGGATCAAATGTCCAAGGATCCTCAAAATTCTTCGGATCAAGGCTTGCCGCAAGGGGATTTGTGGACACGATCACCTACTGTGTGATTAGTAATACATTGCGTAAAAAGGAGGCTGAAAGGGGATTTACTCCTTCGGGAACAAAATGTCCGTCCACCATGGCTCCTCCTTTGGGGACAACCCTGGGAAGGCCTAGTGGAAGAGGCGGTACCATCCTCATTGCCTCTAGGCAGATAACATGCAGGTACCGGAGTCTCGCAGTGGATGAGCCGTTGATCTCTTCGTAGCTGTCGAAGGCACTTCGCACCTCCTTCTGGAGCTTCCTGGTAATCTCCGGGTAACGGGAAAGATAGTATGCGACGACCAGTAGAGTAGTCGCTGTTGTCTCACTCCCCGCAATGCTGAAACCCATTAGCAACTCACTCGTTTAAATGCGGAGGGTATTAAAACTGACACAAAATCGGAGGCATGCGCTGCGAGTTGCGTATCGGATACCTCTTGGTCAAATTCACTCCTTTCGCGTAGCAAGTAACTCATGAAATCCGATCTTGGGCTTTTGCTGGCGATTCTCCTGCAAAATATATCAGCTAAAACATCTCGGAGACGATCCCAGCACTGGGCGAAGGCAGACTTAGATCAAACCTTTTGACAAGATCCATAGTGTTAGACTCATGCTTGATAGAGCCCGCAATCAAGCGACGTGCCCATTCTGGGTTCAGTCGCATGTAAAGTCTGCCCATCCATGGAAATCTTTGGATAGTATCGGAAAGACTAGCCTGGCCCATACTCTCTAACACAACTGAGATCCATGGATGTGTCTTGCCTATATACAACGACTAAGTTAGCCCGCTACCCTTAGCATAGCTCACTTTAGTGCTTTGAAGTTAATTACCTGTATCGACGCCCCCAAAAGACTCCCCAAATGCCAGATCGCCAATAATATCAAAAGTGAGAAGATTAAACCAGTTTGTCAAGTCCACTCCCTGCGGATGAGAACCAACTTCCCCCACCTTTTGGACAAATTTATCAATGGTACTGGTGATTAGTCCCTCTTGCTCGCGCAGAGATCGGTCCGAAAATGCAGTGGATAAAAACCGACGCATCATACTGTGTTTCTCTGGGTCCCGTTCACTCACTATGGAGTGTGCTTTATCAGCAAAATTCCCTCCATCATAGAAGGAACTTTTGATGAATCCTGCACGGCCTCGCTGAGTCCCGTAGATGTCCCTCCAAGACTGAGCTGTGCTGAATGATAGCTCGGTGGGGGAAACGCGGACCACAGAACCTGAATGGCGTTAGAGGGTAATCAATAGGGTTCGGATAAACGATCATGATAGCACACCATATTTTTTGTGCAGGCTGAGCATTTCCCATGGCTGTCGACCACTGAGGTAGCTCATCGAGTACGGTACCTATGACCGAAATTAGCGCTCATGCTGTTATCATGTTGTCAAGGGCTAAGGCCGACGTTGGTCAGGGCTGACAGTCCGGGACCTGGGAACTTTGACAATTGATCAAAGTACACTCTCCAAATCCCCAACTTGAGAATGAAGGCAACAAGCAACTGAACGAAAAGTAATTGTTAGATCCCTCAGGCTTCCTCAATGTTCAATCATACGTACTACTGGCATTGCAATGCCTAAGAAAGACCCGAAACCCTCCATGTTGCCCCAAGTAAAAACTCGGAATGCAAGGTATTGACAGCAATGATTCAGCTCACTCTCGTTTTGCTTTTTTATTAATAATTACTCTACATTTAATCGCTATATAAGCATGACCAGCGTTCAACAGCCCCATATTTATGAGTTCCGACGAGAATGTTTTGGGATTCTTCCGAGGGCCTAACCTTTTTACAGCGCAAGACCGACGGAATCTTGCCAGTCCGGCGGATGTACACCAACATCCCTTCCTCTGTGATTGCATAAAATCACTGATTCCGAAATAATAAAAGTCATTTGTTAGTTAATCCTGACTTTCAACAACCATGGCTTTTGGCCCGTATGTTGCCTACGGAGCACTAGCACTAGCCGCCTACAAGATTGCAAAACTTTTCTTTTTTGTATTTCAAGCCCGAAAGACAGGTCTGCCTCATGTTCTCACTCCATTTCTGGAGACAGAAGTAATTGCGTTTCTTCTCACGCCAATTCTGCGTACCGTGTACCATGCTCATCTCGATAAAGAAACTGGATGGCCAAGATGGTGTCGGTTCATTGTCAAAGACTGGTCCTGGGAGGATAAACGAAGAGCTCACGAGGAGTATGGTGATGTGTTTCTCGTTGTTTCCCCCGAGGGCATCATCTGTTATAGCGCCGATGCAGCCATGGGGTGGGATGTCATGAACCGAAGAAAGGATTTTACCAAGCCGCGAGATAAATACAGTTGAGTGAATCCATATTTGTTATAATAGCTATCTTGCTAATTGGCATTCGATAGAAATTCTCGAGCCGTATGGCCCCAATGTTGCCACCGCCGAAGGCGGAACATACCGATTCCACGTCAGGGTCACCGCGTCGAGTTTCAATGACCAAAGCGGCGTAAATGACCTGGTAATGTCGGAGACCATACATCAGACGCAGCAACTGTGCAAACTGTGGGTCAAGGGAGCAGCTCCTGAACTACAAGCCGGTGTGAACTCTCTTACTCTGGCGGTCATCTCCTTGGCTGGATTTGGGCAGCGATTGGATGTGGGTGGCAAGAGCAAAAAAGGGATAAAGGTTCCTCAGGAAGCCAAGATGAGCTTTCTCCACGCCATTAGTGATACCACAAAATACATGGTTTCCATTCTGCTTCTACCTGGCTGGCTGCTGAAGTTGACCCCGTTACGCAAGGCCCACTTTGCACATCAAGCATTGGACTATTACTTGCGGCAATTGATTCGAGACAAGAGGAAACAGCTGGTGCAAGATATAAATCATCAGGATGGGACTAGCAACCGCGGAAACCTGCTCACTGCCGTCCTGCGAGCATCTCTAACCGACGGCGATTTGGCCAAAGCGGGAGGGGCTCGCAAGGACGCGTTTACTGAAGAGGAGACTATGGGGAATCTGTTCATTTATCTCCTGGCAGGTATGTATATGCGTAATGAGGCGGGATAATGACATCTGAAACACAGGAAGTGACAATCAATAGGCTACGAGACCACCGCGAACGCTATTATGTATGGTCTTTTCTTGCTCGCCCTACACCCTGAAATCCAGGAAAAGGTCATTTGCGAAGTGGACCGAGTCTGGGCTGAAGCAAATGCATCCGGACGCGAATCCCTTTCATATCAACATGATTTCGACAAATTTGTCTACACCTACGGGTTTATGGTAAGCTCTCCATGGACCCTTCGCCCCGGATAAACTAGGTTCTGACGTATCTGATTTTCAACAGTACGAATCTTTCCGTTTGTTCCCAGGAGTGACATTGATCACGAAGATAGCCAATGGGGACCAGCCAGTTCATGTCAGTAACTCGTCGGGCGTGACAACAACACATATCCTGTCCTCGGGCATACGTGTATACTTGTCTGCGCCTGGCGTCCATTACCACCCCCGATACTGGCCTGAACCAAATAAGATCAATCCTCAGCGCTGGATGCAGAACTTCTCCAACGAGTCGAGTGGAAAACGAGTTGTTGCAGCGGACCGATCCCGTCAGATGAAAGGGACTCTCTTAACCTTTTCTGATGGTGCGCGGGCATGTTTAGGACGGAGGTTTGCCCAAGCGGAATACATTGCATTCTTTGCGGCGTTTCTGAAAGGTCACCGTGTGAAGATCCGTCCTGATCACGATCGGCAAACTGTTTGGAGAGACATTTATCTCAAGAGTGCTGGGCAGATCACATTGGCTCCGTTAGATACAACAGGCCTTGTAATTGAACGACGATGAAGAAAAGTTTATTGCGGTTAATTTGAGTGGTTCGATTGTATAGCAAAGACCGAACGCCCAATTTGAAACACTACATACTGCCCAGGTGTCAGCCATGTGTACATCGATCTTCACAATATATCCTTTTCTGGTCTATACATATTTTTGATGAGGAATCGTCGGGGAAATACTGTTTTCGGGTTAGGCCCGATTTAGGCGCAGCTTCTTTCCAGTCCTATCGACTCTCACCATTCCAAAAATAGTGAGTTAATATAGATCCAGAATCTTACAACTATCTGTCGAGGATTACGGTCCAGCAATAGCTGGCTATTTCGTCACTATGCATCATTTCAGTTCTTTGGATGAGATTATGCCAGTTATTGAACTGCCATTCGTGCTGTGTTTCCCTCACTCGGATGCATCAATTCCGCAAACTGTTTCAGTCCTTCGGGAGGGACTCTCCAAGGTTTATGCCAAGTTACTATTTCTTACTGGCAACCTCCAGCAAGTCGAAAATGCTGGGCTCAGACCTGGAAGTTTCGCCGTGGAATCAAACCCATCCGAGCCGCCTACCCTTTCAGTTCGAGACATGACGAGCGGCTCTAGTACAGATTGGAGTTGGACATACCATGATCTCCGTGAACGGGGATTTCCCATGAGTCTGCTGAACCGGGACGTTCTCGCCCCGACTGATCCCTGTTCAGGGCGTACAAGACTCTTGGCTGCACAAGCAAATTTCATTCCGGGAGGCTGCCTGTTATACGTCTCAACCTCGCACGCCTTCGCGGACGCCTTTGGACTCTCTACCTTGCTATGTGAGTGGAGTCGGCAATGCCGTGATGCTCTTGGCACCAGTGACGAAATACCGAATGTTAGCAGGCAGAAGGAAATTTCCACGGCATTGGATCAAGACTCGCCCTGTCGCAGTCTAGTCGTTCAACCCTATAGTCCCACGTCAGCGGTCTATGAGCGTCTCAAATCCAAACCAATTCTGTGGCATGTTTTGGGGTTGGATTGGAGACCCAAAGAACGAAGCAGTCGGATATTGATGTCTCAGATCCCTCCGTCGCCTGTGAGGTCGTGTATATTCTCTATTACCGCAAATTCTGTCGAGAAGTTGAGGCAAGTGGCTCTAGGGGGGTCTTCTGGTGTTCCAAAATCTTCACAGTCTATTTCCACGGACGATGCACTGGGAGCCCTGCTTTGGAGCTGCCTTATGAGAGCTCGTTTGACGGAACGAGAAAGTTTCGAGAACCCCAAGGAAGCGACAATTATGCGAGCGGTCAACGTGCGCAAACTCCTGTCTGTTCCAGAAACACATCTTGGCAACACGATTCTTTATGCCGTGACAAAGCTGTCCATTGATCTGCTCGCCACTAGGGGCACAGACCATTTGAATGTTGTTGCTCAGAGTTTGCGGGAATCTCTCGACGAGCTGAGAGACTCTAGTATGGTTCAAGAGGCGGTAGAATTGGCAAACAACATCCCGGATGTCCGCGGCATGGGACTCTCATTTCCCACGTGGGTTGCGGAGAACATGGTGTTTAGTTCTCTTTCTCGATTGCCGCTACTAGACTGGGATTTCGGAAGTATATCTCACGGGGGCTTGGGCAAGCCGGACAGAATGCGATTCCCCGACAAGTGTTTTGAAGGTATAACCTTTACTATGCCCCAGCGACCAGACGGATCACTGGAAATCATGATCACCATGAAAGCAGTGGATATGGAGATATTGATGACTGATCAAACCTTCACTGAGTTCTTCAGCTTTGTATCTGAGTGAGGATGACTATTCCAGTGATTAGCACTGGAGGTATATAGTTTCTTCCAGGGTTCCTTTTATGCCTGCCCAAAGCCAGCCCTGGAGTCAATTTGATGTACTAACCAGGCATCAACTTTGTCAACAAGCCCTCGAGCGCTACGTATATATATTTATACCCTCGTGGACCTTGATAGTTGAGCCAATTGAATCGCATCATTCCAAGGTTCTTCTCACCTAACAATGAAATATACATTTCCAATGTTTCCTTCAGCCTGATTACTCCTAAATTATTCTTTCAAGCGAGCTCGTGGTCTCCCGAATGGTGGACTGTACTGAATAGGCATAGAGGCGCCAAACTCCCGACACCGAATAACACCGTGACGCCGATCTCGCAGATTCCTTCTGAGTGTTTAAAATACCAGCTGCACCATTCCATTTTTGATAGGCACGGCGGTTATCTCCGATCACCATACTCAGCGAAAGATGGCGCCCAGCATAGATGTTATTCCCACTGCTGCTTCCACGGCAGCAGGAATGATTTCAGACATGGAAGCGGCATTTAAGTCGGCCGTTAAATTAAAGCAAATCCCCGGGGCCGTTGTCATGGCCAGGAGCATGAACGGTACGTGATGTTTTCTGGACTATCTTGCACATCTCTTGGCAGAACAACACATTGACGACTTGTATTCTTAATAGGTGACATTGATTACACGCGGTGCTTTGGGGCGAGAACGGTTGAGCGCGATGAATGCCAAAGACTACCACCAATGGAAATCGACACACCCTTGCGACTTGCCAGTGCAACAAAACTTCTCACCACAATAATGGCCTTGCAGTGTATGGAACAAGGTCTGGTGGACCTCGATGAGAATGTCAACAGGCTTCTTCCCGATTTGAGCGACATGCAAGTCTTGACTGGCTTTGACGCGGCCGGTAACGCCATAATGAGGGATCGCGAAGGGATTATCAAGTTGAGGTTCGTATCATGATGAAGCGATGTTGCGCCATGTCTATTGATTCCTTGTTAACGTGTACATTGGCATGGCTCTTAAAGGCACCTCTTGACTCACACTTCGGGTCTCTCTTACGCATTCCTACATCCTCTCCTACAGGAATACATGGCCAAGGGGTACCTCAAGACAGCCGAGAAATTCGGCATTCAAAGTCGACTCGCTCCTCCTGCAATCAACGACCCCGGAGTAGAGTGGATCTATGGTGCAAATCTCGACTGGGCCGGTAAGCTTATCGAGCGCGCCACCGGTGTGGACCTGGAGGAATTCATGCAGAAGAATATTTGCGAGCCTCTAGGTATCACCGATATGACATTCAAGCTGCAGCAGCGGCCTGACATGCTTGCTCGTCGTGCTGATCAGACGCGCCGTAATGAGAATGGGAGTCTGCGATACGACGACTCGGTTTATTTCCGCCATGACGGGGAGGAGTGCTTCGGGGGACAGGGCGTTTTCTGCGGCCCGGAGTCATATATGAAGGTCCTTAACTCCTTGATGAAGCATGACGGTCTCCTCTTGAAGAAAGACACAATTGAGCTTATGTTCCAGCCCGCTCTGGACGCGGAGCTCGAAAAGAAAATGAATGATCACATGGATACCACGCCGCACATCAACTACGGCGCAGCATTGCCCCCGGTTATGAGGAGAAACTTTGGGCTTGGTGGAATTATCGCTATGGGCGATCTCGATGGTCATAATTGGCGGCGGGAGGGGTCCCTCACCTTTGGTGGCGGACCGAATATTGTTTGGGTGCGTATTTTGATTGATTTAACTGCAATCTTTGGCAGGTTCACAGACATATATTAACGCATATATAGCAAATCGATCCGACGGTAGGGCTTTGTACCCTGGTTGTTTTCCAGCTAGAGCCCTGGAATGATCCGATTTGCAAAGATCTCACTCGCAAGTTCGAAAAAGCGATGTACTCACAGGTGAAATGCCGCAACTAGTTAGAGACTAGGTACATGAGACCCATGTAAATGATTTACAAGTATTCAAGTCCAATTTTTATAATTAGTCTACTACTTTGCGCATAGCAAATTCAACGCCACAGCACTGGAGAATACCATGACGCCTACCTAGGTAGTCACTGTGTTGAGCTGGCCCGATAAATCTCATCAGAAATGGTGCATTATGTCTGTGCGGTATTTGAATGTTTGTGGAACAGGATCATTGATCTCTCGCTCTCGCTCTCGATGGATCAATATAGCTGCCAGTATTGATAAACAACTAACCCTCTAGCCCAGATAGAGAAAAAAAAAAAAAAAAAAAAAAGAAGAGAGATAGTGGATGGACAAACCAGGGTCAAGTAATCATGTACAATCGCCTAACCGGGTATCAACGCTCTCAACACACACATGTCATGGTCACTGGGCATTCATTTATTCTATATTTGATTGCAAGTATTAAACTTAAACGGAAAACCGAACCACAATCTTCTCTCCCGACAGCTCTCCATTCCTAACAGTCTCCATACCCTGCTTGACCTGCTCCAGCCCACCATCAATGACACGCAAGGGGTGATGATACAGCTTGTCCTCCTCGACAAGCCTTGAGGCGACTTGCCAGAGTTCGGTGCCGAAAAGACGCACCTCTTCGCTCGCCTCACAGCCGTACGGTGCAGGCCAAGTTGAGCCCTCGCCGAAGATAGTCGGACCGAGGGTCCAGTCCGAAGTGACCATCTTGCGTGTGGCCGCGTGCTCGGGGAAGGGGTTCAGCGCGACGTATCGTCCGCCGGCACGACCTATTGCTTTGTAGCACGTCGATGTGGACTCAACGTTAATGATGCAGTCCAAGGCATAAGCGAGATTGTTTCTGGTGTAATCACGCTACGAATATATAGGATTAATTGGGAGTGCAATCAAGCAATGTTATTGATGTGAAGGGGGTTTATGTTTGTGCAGGGGTTAAAACAAACCAAGGAAAAGACTCACAATTTTTTGTGCACAATCTGCGTCGCGGTAGTCGAATACCTCTTCTGCGCCATTCTTCTTGGCAAGATCGAAGTTCTTATGAGAACAGGTAGCGATCGGTGTGTATCCAGACCTATGAATTCAAGGTCAGACCTGACACTGAATCAAACGAATAATTTTTGCAAAATCGAAAACCCATACAATCTCATAAACTGCATTGCAATGGTGGCCGTAGCAGTGCTGCCACCATAAATCAGGACGTAAGTCTTTTTGCTAGGCTTAGTCTCGCTGTACGGCAATGGCATACCGAGCAGCTTCATAGCCAAGCCAGTGGTACTAATACCGGCAGGAAGCGACGCCGCGGCTTCCCAGGTCATCGAATCTGGGATTTTGGCCCAGATGCGACCGCGGGTGATTGTGTACTGCGAAAAGGCGCCCTGTTCAGGCGTCCGCGGACACATCTCGTTCTGAGCCCCAAAAACACGGTCTCCCACCTTGACATGGGTGATTTCGGATCCCACAGCAACAACAGTGCCGGCATAGTCAGTACCTAGACAGGCAAATGGCGTGGCAAAGTCGCCTCGCATCTTAGTGTCACTGGGATTGACAGCGACGGCATGGATGCGGACGTAGACCTGGTCCGCGGGCAGCTTCGGAGTCGGGGCGTCATCCCAGATCACCACCTCGTCTTTGTCGTTTACTGTGAGGATTGTCTGTTTCACCGGTGGGATGAAACTCCCTTCAGTCATGGCAACGCCCATTGTGTGTGTGGTGTTAGGTTCGATTGATGTGAATCAGCTTGATGCGTCAAGGCTGCCTGTGATTGAATGAATACAAAGAATGCTTTTAATATCTTTATCCTAATATGCAAGATACCTATAGGTCTTTTGCTTACGACTTGCTGCCCCCAACACTTCGGGCGGCTCTTCGTGCGGCGCCATCGGGATACGGCGTTGTTCGGCGTTAGCAAAATGCCGATAGTTTCAAAAGTCTTCATGCACTCCCACGGAGGCAAGTTGGCTTTGTCGACTGATTTCGGTTACCAAGCACAGGAATCACAGCAGAACAGTCATCTCAGATTAGGCGTATTGGTGTGGTTCATCCCCTTTGGTTGCCAGGTAGGATCAATACTACGTCGTTGTTATTTCCTTGTCAGTAATGACTAACAAATTCCCCAGAACAGACGAAGTCACAGCTCACACCACAAGAGAAAATGAGTCCAGCGAGGATTACAGATTTCTCGCCAGGCAAACCGAGAAAAGCTCTCTTATGCATCCACGGTGCCGGGTGCTCAGCAGCCATATTCCGCGTCCAGATCTCTAAACTGCGCGTGGCGTTGAAAAACGAGTTTGAATTCGTATATGCGACCGCGCCGTTTAGCTCCAGCCCCGGACCCGGCGTGCTTCCTGTCTTCCAAGGCATGGGTCCATACTACACCTGGTTCCAAAAGCATCATGACGCCGTTACAAACACGACAACCCCCACGGTGGGCGATAGAGTAGCGGCTGTGATCGGGCCTGTGCAAAAGACCGTCCAAGATTGGTCTATAACTAACCCACAGGCACCCATTGTCGGCATAGTGGCCTTCTCCGAGGGCGCATTGGTCGCCACTTTGCTGCTCCATCAACAGCAAATGGGAAAACTGCCATGGTTTCCGAAAATGAGCATTGCTGTTTTGATTTGCTGTTTCTATAGCGATGAAGCCAGAGATTACATGAGAGCCGAGGCGCAAGACGACGACGACAAGCTAATAATCAACGTGCCGACACTGCATCTTCACGGTCGTCAAGATTTTGCTCTCCAAGGGTCGAGACAGATGGTTGAAACACATTACCTGCCTCAGAATGCAGATGTACTCGAGTTTCAGGGAAAGCATAATTTTCCCAACAGACCGAGTGATGTCCAGGAGACGGTCAAGCGCTTCCAACAGCTATATCAAAAGGTCAAGATGTCAGGTTCATTTGTCTAGGTGAGACAACAGGGTATATAGCAAGGCTCTGGCTCTCATGCCTAGTCCATACCACATTTTTACTGAACAAATTTGAATAGTTCTAATCTTACACGGTTTGAATGCTCACCTTCCAAGGGTGATTTAGTTATAGTGGTCGCGACCATCTCATAAATATTTCGTGAACATATTTTGGATAGATCATGGAAGGCTCGTTCTGAACAGGCATGACAGACATCTAAAACCACTCGATCACCACAACAAGGCACTAAACCAGTAACTATGGAACTATTTGCAATGGCGTCGAATTTATATACAGGATGGATTGAAATCAATTCCAAGCCTTGGAGGTTTCACCTTCCTCACAGAGTCTTTCGAAACGCGCTACCGAGGTATATTTATCACCGTTACGGTACTCTGAACCGCGCTATCTAACTTGATGTTACGATTGCTGCAATAAAGAAGAGCAACGAAGGTAGAAGTAATTTTGACAAAGATACAAGACGAATTCGCTATTTGTAGATGAATATGCGTGTGTCAATTGAAGCCGAATTCAGGATAGATTTGCCATCTGCTCTATTGCCAATTTCTAATCCATCTTTATCATGAACAACACTCAAACCACACATCTGAATTCACGGCGCTGAACGATCTAGGCCAACTTCAGAGCCGGGTTCATCGAGAACATAGTGAGGATTGAAGAAAAGTGGTCTACAAAGGCCTGAGCGTGCTCAGGGCCATACAGCGAGCTCTGAAGTTTGACATGAATGAGTGGGTCCTTGGTAGGGTCATCCCACATCTCGAGAACGATGTCATAAGGAGTGCGCTCACGGGAAGCGAGAACACTCGTCATTTTGGCATTGCCAATTGAGCCACTCTCCGCTTGACCCTGCTTGTAATCAAAGACAGCCTGGAACAAGGGGGCGTGTGTCTGAGTCTTGGGTTCCTCGCCTGAGGTAGGGAGATTCAGGCCTAGACAGTCGAGGATGACGCCATACGGCACCCGCGCGTGTTGCATGGCCTCACGCACACTGTCCTTGGTGGCTACAAGGTGCTCGCCGAATGTCTTGCTGCCGACGAACTCATCAAAGCGCAGGGGAAGCACGTTAGCGAAAAAGCCCATCGCCGAAATTTCTTCCATGGTGGATCGGTTGGTTTCGGCGAGGCCGATGGTTATGTCTTTGCTGCCGGTAAGACGCGCCAACAAAACGTGGTAGGCGGCTAGGTAGAACTGCATGGGGGTTGCCTTGTGCTTGCGGCTCCGCTCTTTGATTCGGAAGGCGACCATGGGATCTAAACGAGCAATTGCTTCATACTGCTGCCACGTGAATGGCTGTATTTGCTGCTGCTCTGAATTGGCAGCAGGGTCATTGATCAGATTCATGATGGGAAGCACGGTTGGCGCAGATGACGAGACTTTGCTATGCATGGACTTCCAGAACGCGATATCGTCCCCCATTCGCCCATTTTCCAGGTTTTCCCGCTGTTGGACGGCTAGATCAGAGAATTGGGTCGATGGTCGCTGCATTTTCACCCCGCTGTAAATCTGCCCGATCTCATTGAACAGGTTTTCTGTTGTTGAGCCATCACCAACTAATCTGTGGTAGCCGATTACCAACAGGTGGTCATCTGTGCCCCAGTAGAAATCAACGAGTCTGAGAGTGTCACCTGTGGAGATGCTATATTTTGTCTTCTCGAGTTTCCGGTACTCTTCCTCTGCCTCCGCAGCGTTGTTCACCTGAACAAAGTGCACTCTGTTCTCCGGGTTCTTGAGAACCACTTGGACGGGACCATTTAAATCGCTGCTATAGTCATCGCCAGTAACAAAGCACGTACGGAAGATCTCGTGACGGCGCAATGAGGCTTTCAGAGCCCGCCTCAACCGGTCGAGGTCAATGGTACCCTTCATGAACATGCCAATAGTGTTGTTGAAGATGGTATGATCTTTTACCATTTGTTGCTGCCTCCAGGAATACTCCTGGCCAAGGGACAACCTCTCGCGACGAAGAATCTTACGGCCTCCCTGCTCATTATCGTCCTCTTGCTCTTCATCCTCTTCGGCTGACGACGCATCTGTGCTGGTAGCAGAGCTTGCTTCATCATGGCTGTCTGTTGGTGTCGGAGAAACCCCGCTGTCCGAGGTTCCCGTGGAATCACCAATTTGCAACAGCAGCGGAATGGATGTAGCTGGGAGTCGGGTGGCCGCGTCGTCGGCAAGATCAGCGACAGAAGCACCGCCAAGTACCCTCAAGAGTGGGAGGTCAAGGTAGAGTTGCTTTGAGAACCATGAGCCGACAGTCACTGCACCCAAGGAGTCGACACCTTGATCAATGAGAGGAATGGTTGGGTCCACGCTCTCCCCGTCCGAAACTTGGAGGGTAACACGGAGTTTCTCAGATAGACCATCTGCAACTTTGTTAGTTTGAACTCGATATCAGGAAACGCATGAGAGATAACTTACCAATCACGATTTGCCGAACTTGGTCTAAAGTTGTTGCTTGTTTGAGCTGGTCGGCAATGGAGCCTTTAGACCCTGATCCATTGTCGCCACCGTCTCCGCGTTGACCGGGAATTTTGAAGTTTCCGAAACGAGGGTCGTTGAAGTAAATAATTCGATCTTGAAGCGCAGGGTCAAGATCTGGGATACCCGTGGTAAGCTCAAGGTCCGCCATGTCAATGACCGTCTTGCGCTGTGGTTGCTGCCGGGCACGCTGGTCAGACACGACCGCTTCGGCGAAAAGCGTGTGCAGCTCATGCTCTTCAACTGAGTCAAACATGAAACGGATAGCATCAAAGTCCTCCTCCATCTCGGCCCTCGTGACAAACCCTACACCGTAAACGGCACCAATATCGATGGTTGATCCCTGTGGTTGTGCGTTAGTAACTTGACGTCGATGCATGATAATTCAGGGGTAGAAAATACCGCCAATCCTCTGGCGCACCGTTGCTGGGCCAGAGCCTGTAGGTAGGCATTCGCAGCGCCATAGTTGGACTGGCCAGGATTGCCAATAACTGCAACAATGGACGAAAACATGATGAAGAAGTCGAGCGCCTTGCTGCCCGTCTGTTCGGAGAACCGTTCATGAAGAATGCGTGCTCCTTGTACCTTGGGCTTCAACACCATGTCCATCATCTGGTGGTCCATGTTCTTCAGCATGACATCCTGCAGCACCAAAGGCCCGAACGCGATGCCGGCAACAGGTGGCAACTTCATATCGACAAGCTTGCCAAGGCCAGCATCGACTGAATCCTCATTGGCAACATCCCTAAAGAAAGTAATTGGATAAGTAAACGAGGATGTGGTAGCAAGGTGTGATGTGATATCAATCAACTTACATTGACAGAACGGTGATGTCACCACCAAGTGCCTCCATGTTGGCGATCCATTTGGGATCAAGTCGAGGGTTCCGGCTAGTGAGCACAACATGGCGGGCGCCATGCAAGATCATCCAGCGACAGAGAGAGCGACCAAGGTCCCCGGTAAGACCAACAAGCAAATACGTCTTCTTGTTGGAAAATAAGTTACCAGAGTCGATGGGGCAAATCCTAGCGGACACCTCATTTTCCTTCCAGTCGATGACGGTGGCCAGATTGAAGCGTTGGTCATTGTGGTTGACAGAGAGCTGACCAGGCAAGATAATTTGTGTGGCTGTAATAACTTTCTCAGTGTCGTCGACAGTCGACGCAGAGACGGTATTTTTTGCCATTGCCACAGAGTGCTCGAGGATTGGAATATCCTCAACATGACTAACTTTGTATGTGGAAGCTGTACTTCGGATAAGATAGTCACCACTGTACATGAAGCAACTGGGTGGTAGCAACTTGGCCAAACGGTTGGTTATCCCGGCAGCAGTCCGGTCGGTAGACAAGTCAAAGAATGCCATCATGTTTGTCGGCAGGCTGTGTTTCAGCCGAGCGTCGGTTTCCTTGGCATGTAATCGGATCCAAGGAGCCGGAATAGTTTTGACGTCGGACAGAGTTGTTGCCAAATGAACCTGAACACCGTAGGTTTTGGCCGACTCCAGAATTGCTTTGACGCAGAAGATTGGGGGCTCCATAATCAGAATTGATGCATCAGAGCCAAAGGACTGAGCGCTAGAGAGAATTGTTTCGGCAAGGAGGGCTGCAGCTGTGGACAACAAGAAGGAACTATCCTCGCCTTCCGCCATGTTATCGGGCAGACTATGCATGTAGTTTCTCGGTACATGCAGTATAGATCCATTCTTCTCAGCCAGGGCGACTACAGGCACCTCACATGTATTCTCCAGAATACTGCCCTGCACGACATGGAAGTATCCGAGATGGCCCACGCGAATTGCCTGGGGAAGAGCGTAGCGAACACGAACAGTTGCTTTTCCAGCATGACGAGCGTCTTCTAACGAATCACACGTCTCGGTTGACTCAAGATAGTACATCGATGAGGATGCTCCCCTCGCCTCTTTCAGTGCAATGGCCGTCTTGGACGAATTAAAGTTACCGAAAATTGGACGACGAGACGAGTTCATACGGTCGTTCCTAGCAATATCCTGCTTCAAACGAGGGACCCAGGCACGACCCTTGCACCAGTACACTTCGGGCTCATGAGTCCATGTTATTGATTCCAAAAGCTGATCATCGCTCTCCTCGAAGCGCAAAAGTTGCTCAACGAAGAATTTGGTGTCTAGGTTCTCCACAGTATCGACATCGAAGACGTGCGTTCCCAAGTCAGGGTTCTCGAGCTTGATTGTCCTCAACATTCCGATGGTGCTGGCCTGGTGGGGATGATCAATCCAGGCATTCTCTGTCAGCCACATCATGCGTCCGGCGTAGAAGAGAAGAGACTTGACTGCCTCAAACTTGTCCTCTTCAAGGTTGCAAAACACTTCATCATCAAGTTCCGAGAGGATGACAAAAGTCGACTTAGGCTGCAAGGCCGGGTCGTCGAGAACACTTTCCAGCCGCTTGACGGAGTGGATGTGTCTATGCGGTAGGGCAGCTTTCATGTCGTTCAAAATGCGTTCGGTTTTTGTCGATTCGCCACCGATAACCACTAATGGCGGGTATGAGTCCTTCAATGGAGCAGAAAGTGGATCATACAAACGCTCAACGGTGGCATCCACAGCATGTGTACTGAAGACAGACGGGATCAAATCATCCTCTCGATCAAGTGTCCGACTATCGACGCCAGAGAACCCAACTCTCTTGAGGGTATGCTCCCATTGGTCAACGGACCCCGAGGCACTCAAAGCACGAGTTTCGTCTTCTCCAGTCCATCGATCAGCGAAAAGCCCAGAGATGAAGGCGAGGCGAGCAGGCTCGCGATGGGTGACCCCGAAAGTAACCAAGTGACCACCCGGCTTGAGCAAGGACCTTATGTGAGCCAATTTTTCCTCGAAGTTGGAGCTGGCATGGAGGACATCGGATGCAATAATCAGATCGTAGGAGTGAGGCTTGAATCCTTGCTCTGCTGGGCTTCTGTTGATGTCTAGTGCCTCAAACTGCATGAGACCGTCGAATTCGGAAAGTTGTTCACGGGCCTTGCCAATAACATCCGCCGAGATGTCAGTGCAAGTGTAACTGTTGAAACCAAGTTGAGGTGATGCAAGAACGCGCTTCGTGGCGATGCCTGTACCCAAGCCTAAAAAGCGAACGACAGATTAGCAAACTGCCTAGTTACTTACATTTCAGATTCGACTTACCGATCTCAAGGATATCAATGGATTGGTAGCGATGAGCAATTTGGCTAACCAGATCCTGAACGACGTGTATTGCTGAGCCAAAGGCGAGCTTGTTGGTATAGTACTCGGTGAACAACCCATCGCGGTTCATGATATCCAAAGGATCCCCGTTCCCGCGAACAATTGAAATTAATTCTTTGCCTACCCTTTGGATCAGGCGCACATGTGGGTGGGACGAGTTGCTTCAAGTAAAAGGTTAATATAAAAGAATGAAAAAACACGGAACAGCTTTGGGTGTACCTTTCACACATTTGCTCAATGTGAACAGAAGTGTCCTCCTCCCAAGACTCCTGGTACCACTGATGGTGGCCAGCCCGAGCATCGGCCTGAACCTGGTCACACCATTCAATGTACTTCTGGGAATGGAGGTCGGCATTTTGACGGTCGTCGGGGGTTATCTGGGCTAGGAAGGATTTGATGTAGAAGTAAACGATTCGCTCGATGGTCAGAATGTCCTCCTTGTCCCGAGCTATGATCAACGTCGCAGGGTCCTCCAGCAGTTTTTCGGGCGTGAGGGGTCCCCAGACCCACTTTGCGAAGATTCGGTGGTCGGTCGAAGCAGTCGGGGGAGAGAAAGGCTTAAAGACAATGTTATCAACTTGGAAAAGCGTTGTCTTGGTCGAATCGTACACCGTGATGTCGCCGCTCAGGAAATCACCCTTGTCGTGTGTGTTGATTGTGTCAAACGCAAGCTCGGTTTCACCAGAATTACCCGCCGATATACAGAGCGATGGAATCAGAGTCACTCTGTCAACGTGAGTAGGCACGTACAATGAGCGTAGGCGACGATCTCCTGGAGAGGAATACGCTCCAATGACAGTCTGGAACGCGATGTCCAGGGGCGCTGGGTGGAGCAAGAGGGGCTCATTGCGCAATTCATCCTTAAGTGGAAGGAAAGCCAAGGTGCCGCTAGCTTTGGAGTCGGCCCTTCTCATGGTCTGCAAACGACGGAAGTCTTTGCTGTAGTCATACCCAAGGAGGTCAAGTTCCCGATAGAAGAAATCGATGTTGACATTGTTCATCTGGGGGTACTCTTCCTCAGGTGGCGGCAAAAGCTGCGATGACGGTGATGCCTCGCCAAGGGTTATGACGATTTGGCCTTTGGCGGATGTCGAAAGCTCACTCTCCTTTGCCAGACAGGAATCAATAACAAATTTGACCGTGACTTGGCCATCCGCATCATTGTCACTGGTGACTTCGGCTGTCAAGTTCAGCTCCACGGAGGTGTTTTCATCTTCAAACACGATGGCTTTGTTGATGCTCATGTCCAAGATTTCCAGGAGCTGAACTTGGGCGGCACGCTCACCAGCCACCTTCATGGCAGCTTCCATGGCCATAATTATGTACCCAGCAGCGGGGAACACAGTCTGGCCTTGTAGCGCATGACCGTCGAGCCATTCCAGATCCCGGGGCCTGATGAAGTTTGTCCACTGGAAGGTCGATGCTGTGCTGTAAGAAGAAAGCTTTCCAAGCAGAAGATGGGGCGCACCTCCACGAAGATGCTGGCGGGTGGAGCGAGATTCTGCCCAGTATTGACGAGTATGATCCCAAGAGTATGTGGGCAATGACTTTGACAGGTTTTGAACGGCACGATCGGGCCGGACTTGTTGTACGAAGCCCTCGGCGTCGATACTCCGAACTCCGAAACGCTCCCAAATGTATCCCAGACCTCCAGCAAAAGCGTCCACATCGTCAACGTTTCGTGCCAAGCACCCGGTATACGGCAGCTCCACACCGGCAAGAGCATCCTTGATGGTGGCTAGACACGGACCCTTGAGAGCAGGGTGGGCGCCAATTTCGATGGCGACGTCGATTAGACGATGAGTGATGACTGCTTTCTGCACAGCCTGCGAGAACAAGACCGGAGAGACGAGATTGTCTTTCCAATAAGCGGGCATCACATCCTGTACAGTCATTTGCTTGCTGGTCTCGTGGACGGCAGAGAACCAAGCAACACTATCGTTACCTTGGCCATCGGCAACAGCACAGTCGCACTCCAGCAATGCCTTGACATATGGAGCTGCGCATGGGTGCATGTGATGCGAATGGTAGGCCTTGTCAACTCTCAAGATTCTGGCAAAAGTGGATTCATCCTCCAAGACACCTTCAACGTGCTGGATAGCATCCATGTCGCCGGAGAAGGTCACACTATCCGGTGAATTGCTAGCGGCGACGCAGACCCGACCCTCAAAGGCTTCGAGCTCGCATAGTTCCTTTGCGTCATCGTACGACATACCTGCCGCTAGCATAGCGCCTGTCTGGCCGCTTGGAGAAGAGGCATGCTCCGCGGACACAACTCCACGCAGATGCGCAATACGGATAGCTTGAGTGGCACTGATGAATCCTGCCGCAAAGGCACAGGCAATCTCACCTGAACTGTGGCCGACAATTGCACTGAACTCGATACCAGCTGCAGCGAGAAGTCGGACCAGAACGATTTGTACGGCGCAGCATAGAGGCTGGGAGAAGCTGGCGAGTCTGACGTTTGAGGCATCCCCTTCAAGCATGAGCTGGTCATACAGTGTCCACGTAGGCCGATACTTTTCAGGCAGTGTTTGCAGTGAATTATCCAGCTCTTCGAGAATGCCTCTCACAAATGGCATACCCACCATGAGCTTCTTCAGCATGCCCGGCCACTGTGCACCTTGGCCAGTAAAGACACCTAGTACGCGAGGGTTGTCATTCGCGTCGGTGCGGAAGTCGGTGACGACCTCACCGTCCGCGATGGCAGCCTCCAGTGCCGCGCGGGCTACTTCCTTGTTGTGTGCTGCAATCGCACGACGGAAGGGCAAGATAGACCGTTTCTCAAGTAAGGTATATGCGATATCATGCATGTCCACGTCATCATGCGTTTCCAGAAATTGGAGCATATTTTCTAGCGTTGCCTTCATGGAGCGCTGCGACTTCGATGAAAGCACAAGGGGCAAGCTGCATGCATCTGCATCTGAGGTCACCTCTGTTACCACTGCTGTCGGCTTGTGTGGAGGAGCCATATACTCTTCGATAATAGCATGGGCATTTGTACCACCAAATCCTGATGTGTTTATATGTTTAGCTAACTTCACTTTCGTTCTCAAGAAGTGCAGTTGAATCCTTACCAAATGAATTAACGCTGACTCTGCGAGGCTGCCCGGGCGCAACAATCGGCCATTCTGTGGCCTCCGTTGCAATTTTCAAGTGCGTATAGAACGGAGCGACACGGGGACTGATCTTCTCAAACAGCAGGTTTGGCGGGATCACGCCATTTCGTACAGCAAACGATGCCTTCATTAAGCCCGCAATACCAGCAGTGCCTTCCGTGTGACCGAGAACTGTCTTGATGCTGCCGACAAAAAGCTCATCTTTCTCGCCGTCGCTGTCGATTGTTCCATCCTTGTGTCCGAAGAAGGCTGTTGCAATAGCCTCAGCTTCCTGTGGGTCACCGGCTGGTGTACCAGTTCCTGGGATCTTCGTGTTAGGGAGAGAGAGACTTTCTGCAACTTCCATAAGGCTGATACTTCCAGGGAATACCACTTACCATGGGCTTCAAAGAACTGGCAGCGTTCCTGGGGGTTGGTAATATCAAGACCAGCCTTGGCATATGTGGCCCGAATGAGGGCTTCTTGTGCGCTATGGTTTGGCATTGTGATACCTGTCGTTCGGCCATCTTGGTTGATACCGGTCTCTCGGATAACACACTCGATACTGTCCCCGTCGCGCAGTGCCTGGCTCAGCGTTTTCAGGACAATAGAGCAAACACCTTCCTAAAAAGCAGTTACAGGAGGTCAGTGCCATCTTGCTTTTTTTGAAAGGAATTGATGCATTGTCAACTTACTCCTCTGGCATATCCATCGGCAGCAGCATCCCACATTCGAGATCTACCATTGGGGGACAGCATGTTCAATTTGCTCTCCATTACAAAGGTCATGGGGCCCAATATCAGATTCGCACCGGCTGCAACCGCCATGGTACTCTCGCCCGTTCTAAGCTGTTGGACGGCCAGATGCACGGCAGCTAAGGATGAACTACAGGCTGTGTCGATCGTCATCTGCAGAATCAGTCAGGAATCTGTCAGCACTTGACGAAGTCGGGCTCGCTCAATGAGTGGCACTCACACTCGGCCCATGCCAGTCGAAGAAGTATGATACACGGTTGGAGGCCACACTGACAGCTACCCCCGTGGCAGAGTATGTAGGAATACTATCCAATTCACGCGTCACGATAGTCTCATAGTCATGCGTCATCATACCGACGTACACAGCAGTAGAGGATCCTTGAAGGCCTTGGATCCGTAGGCCTGCGTTGGATACAGCTTCATAGACCGTCTCCAGCAGCAGCCTTTGCTGTGGGTCAATCGTTTCGGCCTCTCCAGCTTGGATGTTGAAGAAAGAGGCATCAAAACCGCGTAGATCCTCCTGCAGCAAGTATGCAAAGGGTGCGTTCGTGCGCCCGGGGTGAGTGCCATCGGGGCTGTAAAATGTATCGACGTCAAATCTCTCCTTAGGGATCTTGGTCTGTACATCCCGGGGCTCTTTGAGCAGCTCCCAAAGTTTTGATGGTGTGTTGACACCACCTGGAAACCGACAACCGCTTCCCACTACCACAATTGGCTCGTTTGGATAGTTGGCTTGATCCATAACTGCTGATCCTGTTTTTGGGCGATAGGATTGGGATTAAACCTTGTCTTGCGTCAGTAGATCTTCTCACTGCATGCCGGGCACAACATTTGTTCTTACAGAATCGCAGAGTTGAATCTCTGAGCGAACAAGCCGGCCTTGCAACCGATACCGTCGTTATATTTACTTGCACGTATCAGTACTCATCTAGATTCGGACAATTTCAAGATCCATTCTAGTACTCAAATGCCCCCACTTCCCAGCAATGCAAGCTCGGCACCTAGCAAACCCTCCCGGCGTCATTCGGTGCACGAATAGCCATTCCTCCATACGGCGTTATTCGGTCACACGAGGCTGAATGAATCAAACGTGAATATCAATTGGCTGTATCAAGGTGAAACCGAGTTTTTCACTCGGATTGTTCTTGTGCTGCTCGGTGAAGCTGCTCCTAAAGGAAACAACCGAACTGCCCCATCCAGGTAAACTTCGATTGGGGGGGGTTTTTTTTTTTTTCAAGGTTGACTGGAAGAGTGCTCTCGGCCACAAAATCCCAGAAGCATTAGTGCTGTTATTCGATTATAAACCGTCGCAGCGCTCTCATTCTTCGCTCTTTCTTCTTTTCCACTGGTGTGCATAGGTCCTATCTGTCTCACGCAATGCTCGGCCAGGTTCTTCTGACCGTCGAATCGTACCAATGGGTATCGACCCCTCAAGCCCTTGTGGCGGTCGCAGTGCTTCTTAGTCTCATCGCCTACCGTTTGCGGGGGCGCCAGTCCGAACTGCAAGTCTATAATCCCAAAAAATGGTGGGAGTTGACGACCATGAGGGCTAGGCAGGACTTCGATACGTATGGTCCGAGCTGGATCGAAGCTTGGTTCTCGAAAAACGACAAGCCCCTGCGCTTCATTGTTGATTCCGGCTATTGCACCATCCTCCCATCGTCCATGGCCGACGAGTTTCGGAAAATCAAAGATATGTGCATGTACAAGTTTTTGGCGGATGTATGACCTCTGAATTTTCCATTGTTGTAACTCAATGACGTCTCTAAGATTCTGATGAATGTATAGGACTTTCACTCTCATCTCCCTGGATTCGACGGGTTCAAGGAAATCTGCCAGGATGCACATCTTGTCAACAAAGTTGTTTTGAACCAGTTACAAACCCAAGCCCCCAAGTACACAAAGCCATTGGCTACCTTGGCCGACGCTACTATTGCCAAGTTGTTCGGTAAAAGCGAGGGTAAGTGTCAATTTTTCTGTCTTGAGCATTGAGCCTCTGGCTGACATACCGCGAATATACTAGAGTGGCAAACCGCACCTGTCTATTCCAATGGATTGGACCTTGTCACACGAACAGTCACACTCATTATGGTCGGCGACAAAATCTGCCACAATGAGGAGTGGCTGGATATTGCAAAGAACCATGCCGTGAGTGTGGCGGTACAAGCTCGCCAACTTCGCGTATGGCCCATGCTACTGCGACCGCTCGCTCACTGGTTTCAACCGCAAGGACGCAAATTGCGTGACCAAGTGCGCCGCGCACGAAAGATCATTGATCCTGAGATTCAGCGACGACGTGCTGAAAAGGCCGCATGTGTAGCGAAGGGCGTGCAGCCGCCCCAGTACGTCGATACCATGCAATGGTTTGAAGACACCGCCGACGGCCGCTGGTACGATGTGGCGGGTGCTCAGCTCGCTATGGATTTCGCCGGCATCTACGCCTCGACGGATCTTTTCGTCGGTGCCCTTGTGGACATTGCCAGGCACCCAGACCTTATTCAGCCTCTCCGCCAAGAGATCCGCACTGTAATCGGAGAAGGGGGCTGGACGCCTGCCTCTCTGTTCAAGCTGAAGCTCCTCGACAGCTGCATGAAAGAGACGCAGCGAATCAAGCCGGTCGAGTGCGCCACTATGCGCAGTACCGCTCTCAGAGACATCACTCTATCCAATGGCCTCTTCATTCCCAAGGGCGAGTTGGCCGCTGTGGCTGCAGACCGCATGAACAACCCTGATGTGTGGGAAAACCCCGAAAATTATGATCCCTACCGATTTATGCGCATGCGCGAGGATCCAGACAAGGCCTTCACCGCTCAATTGGAGAATACCAACGGTGATCACATCGGCTTCGGCTGGAACCCACGCGCTTGTCCCGGGCGGTTCTTCGCCTCGAAGGAAATCAAGATTCTCCTCGCTCATATACTGATTCAGTATGATGTGAAGCCTGTACCAGGAGACGATGACAAATACTACCGTCACGCTTTTAGCGTTCGTATGCATCCAACCACAAAGCTCATGGTACGCCGGCGCAACGAGGACATCCCGCTCCCTCATGACCGGTGCTAAGATATAACACGCAAACTAAAACAAATATGCATCCGTCCCCAGGCTTATTCCAATAGTTTCCGTCCCAGAGAAACTAGGTGCTGTATTAGTCGAGTAGGTTAGTAAAATAAAACGCATTTTATTCGATTGTGATGCCTTCTTTGTAATCGAACGTGGTGTAGACTTTGGCTATGTGCGAGAGACAGAAACACAGAGAGAGAGAAGGGAGAGAGTGTGTATTCCTGCTACGCAGAGCGGCCATCTGCTTCTATACCGCCAGCTACACCGCCACGTAGGGAAGTCGGCAGTAATGAAGCTTTTCTCCCGGTACAATCACCGATCTCCCCATTCTCTCAGGCGTTGACTGGCGCTTACGATGACGAGGGCTTAAGCTCTGTTAAGTCTTGATGTTCCTACTCAACATCCCCGACTAGGCGAAAGAGAGGACGGCGCAACGACGTGGACACAAGTACTCCCTCCCGCCTTCCGACTACATATCCACAATCTGTACCCACTGCCCGTGCCAACGCCTTTCGACCGTTCAACGCGCATTTACAAGGCTTGCGGGAATCATAATGGAGAGAAAAAGAGAGAACTTTTGACAGTCAAGCCTCCGAGGTGCTAAGACAGCTTCCCTGGTAGTATAAAAAGCATTCACTCTTCCGACTTCGAGAACGAGTGCACATGTGTACTTTGTTGCTTCTCAGGGCCACTGTAATGGTATTTCAGGTATCTCTATTTACTGCTATCCAGAAGTCAGGCATTAAATAGTCAGGCTCAGCCCAGGCTCGATTCAGATTGGATTCAGGCTTCAGACCATGGCCGCTATGCTCCTTCGTACTATACCTCCGTCGAGCTATACCCGCTTGGCCAGACAAAAGGCTTCACTGAACCCTTCAACTTAACTGCATTTCGCCACAACTAACTCGACGAGGCCGGCGATGGTGTTACCATTCATGAGCTCAAAGATCGACACATCAACATGGATTTCAGATGTGATCCAGTTTCGAAGTTCAATGGCGACGAGTGAGTCTACGCCGACACCTGCCAGGTTTTTGGACGAGGACATGTCGTCTTCTGCCAGACCAAACATTCGCATCAGCTTTTCCGTCATTGCTTTGAGGACGATAGAAATGGCCTCGTCGTGAGAGGTGACCCTGCTTAGTTGGGCCCGCACGCCATCTGGTCCTTTTTTATGCGAAGAGACAAAGGATTGGTCTGCATGAAGGACTTGGCGGTATTTAAGTCCCACAAACCGCTGTTCCTGTATCCAGTTTGCCTCGGTCCAGTGAGCACCCGGGGATGTGTTGATTCCTGTAACCACAGCTGCGGGAGGTGATGGAAATTGAGGGGAAGAACACAGGATTGCCTTCTCCAACACATCCATGACGTCCTTTTCATGCATAGGCTTGTAACCTATTCTAGCGAGCCGGTCGGCCACACCACGGCCAGTTTCAGCCACGTATCCAACAGACTTGACCATGCCCAAGTCAATGGTGACAGCCGGCATGCCATGGGCTCTCCGGTGGTGCGCAAGTGCGTCCTGGAATGCACCAGCAGCTGCGTAATTGGCCTGGCCTGCCCCACCCATGACCCCAACAAGGGATGAGAGCATCACGAAGAAGTCAACATCCTGTGCGATCTTGTGAAGATACCAACTACCCTGTACTTTTGGGCGTGTTGCTGCATTAAATTCATCCAATGTCATTCGCGATAGAAGCGCGTCCTTGAGAACCATGGCACCTTGTATGATACCTCGAATTGGCGGTGCATGTGCTTCTTCGCACAACCGGAGCACCTTGGTGACCTGATCTTGATCTGAGATGTCACATGCGTGTAGATAGACAGCGCACTGTTGATTTTGCAAGCTGGTTATGAATGGACTGGCCTTTGCACTTCTCGATAGGATAATCAAGTGCTTCGCGCCATGATCAACAAGCCACTGACAGATCTGCTTTCCAATTCCCCCCAGCCCACCAGCAACTAGGTAAGAACTGTCAGGCTTCAGCTTCAGCGAGAACCCTCCATCGCCGACTGGGACCAGTTCGTCCCCAGATACATTGACCACAACTTTGCCAACATGCTGACCACTCTGCATCGTACGGAAGGCCTTCTCGATGTTTGACAAGGAGTGCTGCTGGATTGGACCAATCAAGCCAATCGCTTTTGTCTCGAGGAGTTTTGTGACATGGTTCAACGCTTCGGATACTTCTTCACTTTTGGCTCTTTGCCACGAGAGAAGATCAATTGATGTGAAAGAGACGTCCCGGGTGAATGGCAGCATGTCAAGTCTGCTGTTTTGCTCCAGGTCCTTTTTTCCAATCTCAACAAATCTGCCGAATTCGGCCATGCAGTCAAAGCTTGCTTGGAGGAGTTGACCTGCCAATGAGTTTAGAACGACATGAACGCCAAGTCCGCCCGTGTAGGCTTTGATGCCGTCGACGAATAAGTCATTCCTGCTCGAGAAGATATGATCCGGATTGATGCCGAATTTATCGCCGACAAAGTCACGCTTGGCTTGAGTTCCCGCTGTGACGAAGACCTCGGCACCCGCAAGCTGGGACAAAATGATCGCTGCTTGACCGACGCCTCCAGCTCCACTGTGGATCAAGACTCTTTCGCCTCGTCGTAGCTTTGCCGTGGTATAAAGCGCAATATATGCGGTAGTGAAAGCCAGGGGGACCGAAGCGGCTTCTGGGAAGCCCATTTCGTCCGGAATACGGACGACATTAGTGTACGGCGTCTGTGTTCTGGTCGCCCAATGGCCTTTCAGTAGTGCACATACGCGGTCCCCTAATCTGAGGCCTTGGCTAGCGGCAGCAGCTCCACCGAGCTTTGTGATCACTCCGGCGCATTCGAAGCCCATCACACGGTTGGCCTCCAATTGACCCATGGCAACCATGACATCCCGAAAATTGAGACCGAAAGCTTTGGGTTCGATTTCTACCCAATCATCCGGAAGATCCTTGCCTTCACGTCCTTCGTCGTCTCGAAATTGCAGGGAGTCTAAGAGCCCTGGCGTCTCAACCTCCATCCGCAGACGACGCCCGGGTTGCTCGAACGGCTGCAGTGTGACCTCAACCGCTTCTTGGTCCTTCCAGTGCGGGTCATTGAAAAGTCGCGGTACGTGGATGACGCCGTTTCTCTCTGCAAATTCAAACTCCTTGTCTTCGGAAAGGTCGCCGAGGCGGCCATTGAAGATATTGCAGATAGCATACAGGGACTCGTGGGTGTATGCGTTTCGAGAAGGATCGAGATCCAACGATACATATTCCTTCCCGTTATTTTCGTTGCGGATGGTACGCAGCAGACCAATATGTAGAGCTTTCCATGGATCCTCGGAGCTCATGGCTGCTCCTCTAGACACCCAGAGAAGTGCGTTGCAGTTATTCAGCATCGCGGTGATGGATTTGAAGGTCTCGCTTCCCACCTCTCCAAGGAGCGAGGACTCCATTTCCCCAAGAAAAATGCATGTCCTTCCAGTGGTATCTACCTCGCCCAGAGCGTTGATCGATGGGCTAGAACTGGTCTTTTCACAAATTGCTGCCTGGAGACTTTCCAGCCAAGATGAAGGAGGTCGGAGCGCTCCGTGCAGCAAAAGCACCTCCGATTCTGCCACTGTATCCGGGGTTGTATTCTCTTTTCTAGCCGTCGATAGCATTGTGCTGATCATGTAAAACTCATCGTCTTCACAATCACGAACCTCCAATTCCACACCGTTGAAACCGCTCGTGTCCAACATGGTGTTCCAAAGATCGGTAGTGAGCGATGGCGTCGACTTCCGCTCAGGCTCCTCACTGAGCCACCAACCTGGCAACAGTCCGAAGGTAAAGAACAAATCGAGCTGATCCCTGGTAGTCTCAACCAAAATCAAGTTGCCCCCAGGCTTGAGCAATTTTCGAACGTTACTCAGTGTTCGTTTCATGCATCGAGTTGCATGCAGGACCTGGCAAGCCACGACCACATCGTAGGTGGCACATTCAAACCCTTGTTGCTCGGGATCGCTTTCAATATCCAATTTTTTGAAAGTCATCACGTCTTGCCAATCCGCAAATTGCTCACGCGCCGACTCGAAAAACCCGGCAGACACATCGGTGAAGTCATAACGATCGATCGGCTTGGTGTTTCCCAATGCATTGACAATAAGCTTTGTGCAGCCGCCCGTGCCTCCGCCAATCTCCAAAATGCGAGAACGCGGGTTCTTGTGGGCGCAAAGTCGGATCAGCTCGCTGGCTTGTGCGTTTGATCGGCTCCATTTGATTGCGTTGACGTAGTATCTGCTTAGCAGCTGATCTTGCATCATCAACTCAAGTGGCTCTGTTTCGCGGCGTAGCATTGCTATTAACTGAGGTCCTAGACGAGAAATCATCTCGCCATTGACGCTTTCTCCAGCGACTCTGGCCTGTAGGCATTTCTTCTGCTCAGCATCGTCACTTAGCCAGTCGCAACTGGCTGGGCTGAGCTTGTTTTGTCTCGCAAGGTCCAATTGGACATTCATCCAATCGAAATACTTCTGAAGGTGGCCATCCAGATGTTGGATATCAGAATTTGTCAAATCAGTGACAGCCTCCTGTATAAAGTTGATCGTGCATCTTCGGAGGTCCATCATGAGTTCCGTTTCTTTCGTCTCAGCCTCAGTGCTCAACTTTTCTTTGAGCCAAGTGGAGTCACCCAAGCTGATGTCAGGGGCCCAAACCCAGGAGCTGCAGGCATTTTCTGTGTCGTTGGAGTCTGACTTTTGGTCAGAGAAGCTGCTTCCAACCGACTGGAAAACAAGGCCTTCAATCTCTATGACTGGGGTTCCGTCCGAGGGAGAAGAACCGCTATCATAGTCATCAAACACTGCCAAGTCGGTAGAGAAGGATTGAGAGTTGCGATCCTTGATGCTGGCCTGTGCGTCCAGAGCATCACCAGCCTCCAAGTCAGCCAGGCTAGAGGATATTTTGACATTTCTTAGCCTCCTTGGTACCATGGCCGTTTTCATACGTGTTCCCGCGTAGGGTAACACCGTGTATGCCGCCTGGATCACCGAGTCCAGAGTAGTAGGATGGACGATGTGTCGATTCTCGTACGAGTGAGGCATAGCCGAGGCAGTGTCAGCAATGGAAAATCTGCAAAACGAGCCCTGTCCATTGTTTTGAATTCGCTGAATGTTCTGAAAAATGGGTCCGTGGCATATCCCATTCGCGTGTAAGGACTCCCAGAGATCGTTGGGATCAATGCTCCGGTTATCTGAGCCTAGATTCAACCTGCGTGAGGCTTCCACAGTTGAACAGTCAAGGTGGCTTCTTTCGCTCTCCGAACGTATTAATCCGGTGCAGTGTTCTGTCCAGGTATTATTTTCGCCCGAAATTGAGTGCACAGAAAATTGATGCCAGTTCTTTGTGCCGAGGGACCTTTCCTCACATGAACGGATCGTTAGGCGCAGGTCAACCTCTGCTTCTGCATCAGCGGGTATTATGAGAGCCTGCGCGAGTTCAACGTCACGCAAGTTGTAGTTGATGCTAGCCCCCGCAACTGGTGGGCAGACTTGTGAAAACCCCTCGATGGCCATGCTGATGAAGCCAGCTCCCGGAAAGATGATGCTCGAACCAACGACGTGATCTCGTATCCATGGAATATCTGACAGACGGAGAACATGTTTCCATTTAGGCGCGAAATGAGGAGAGAGAGATTCCCGTGAGCCTATCAAAGTGTGAGGCGGATGGGTTCTCTGTTTGGACTCACGACTGCCGCGAGGCTCTCTCCAATAACGGGTTTGGTGATTCCACGGGTACGCCGGCAAATCGCTCAGTACCTTCACTCTGGGCTCTTTTCTTCCATGAGGAAAGTTTATAGCGTCCATTTTGAGCCCATAACCCTTGCTTATCAACTCCGTAGCAGCACGATACATTGTCTCCAACGAGCTTCTGCCGCGAGAAAGGCAACTGAGATAGTTTATATCTGTTCCTTTCAGACCCAGATCCTGCATGACTTGGTTGATTGGACCACCAAGCGCTCCGTGAGGCCCTATTTCAATAATCACATCGACGGCTTTCTCTTTGGTGTTGGGATCAAAGCACATCTCGCGGAGTGAGGACTCGAACTCTACCGGCTGTAGCATACTATCCATCCAGTGTGTGGGATCCAATAGCAATTTAAGATCGGTCATGCGACTACCAGTCTTAGGTGATGAATATAATACACCCTTTGAGGTGTCAGCATTGGGATTGTCGTTGTTGTTATCCGAGTTGAACAGATCTCTCAGTGACGCCCCAAAGGCATCTGCCATTGGTCGCATGTGGCTTGAATGGAAGGCTTCAGTGACTTTCAGTTTCCTGGTAAAGATGCCATCGGCGTGTAACAACTTTTCAAGTTTCTCGATTGCACCCAAATCTCCCGACACCGTCACACTACATTGACTGTTGATACATCCAACCACCACACAGCCGTCCTCCTGGTTGAGACGCGAAATGTAAACATTGGTCTCACTGCGACCAAGACCCACCGCCATCATTCCTCCTTTGGCTGCCAATGCGGGCTTGGGCTTAGTGGTCAATACACCGCGTATATAAGTGATCCCAATGGCCGACCGCGCGGATAAAGCCCCAGCTGCGTAGGCAGCAGCAGCCTCTCCACTTGAGTGACTGGTTATCCCCGTTGGCCGAATTCCCCATGACCAAAGGAGACGCACAAGTGCAATTTGGATAGCGGTTGACAGTGGTAGACTGTATTCGGCATCATTTACCCGAGTCGTCAGCTCATCACGGTGGAGCTCCTCTGTGCAATTGAATGTTAGTACCTCAAGCTTGATACAGTATTACTTTTCCCGGGCTCGCAACTTACCCATAAAATTCCAACTCGCGCCCAGTTGCTTGATGTAGCCATCACATTCAAGAATCGCCTGTTTGAATACTGGGAATGTATTGACCAGCTCTCTGCCCATTGCATGCCACTGCGCCCCCTGACCGGTGAATACAAATCCGAGCCGTACTTTCTCATTCGCTCGTTTTGGTTGATTGGACTCATCGCTGAGGGCAGAAACAAGGCCGCCAAGGCTGTCTGCTACATACACTGACGTCCATGGCAGAATGGAACGGCGAGAGCCTAGTGTATAGGCGAGGCTGGCGAGGAAGGGTTCCCCGTCAATGTCAGCGACGGATTTAATGTAGTCTCGCAGGCTTGCTATCGTTCGCCGACAAGCTTGCTCGTCCTTGGCACGCACAACGTATATGCGGCTCTGTTTGGAACCATCCTCAACCCTACCATGCTCAGAGTTACCATTGACATGCACTTGATCCTCTGGCAGGGCCAATGATGCGCGATCATATGATTCCAAAATGACGTGAGCATTCGAACCACCAAAGCCGAAGTTATTGACAGATGCGCGACGAGTCCCATCTTTCACAGGCCAGTCTTGAGCAGACATGGGGATCTTTGAAACATTAACCTTTGAAACATATAACTGAATCTGCGAATGCGCAAAGCCTTACCTTGATGTTCTTTTGGTCAAGCATCAGCTTGCTGTTCTTTTGCAGGAACCGCGCATTAGGGGGAATCAAGCCCTTCTCCAAGGCCAAGGCCACCTTGATTATACTGGCCAGGCCACTGGCGGCTTCTGTATGGCCAATATTTGCTTTCACAGAGCCAAGGTGCAGAGGATGTCCTTTAAAAGCTGCTGAAATTGCTGAGATTTCAAGGGGGTCACCAGTTGGTGTTCCAGTTCCGTGGGCCTCCACGTACGAGGTCAACGACATATCTAGCCCAGCCTTATCGTAACACTCCTGGATCAGACTTTTCTGCGCCACATCACTCGGCGCAGTAATTGCGGGTGTTTTGCCATCCTGGTTCAGCGCTGTCTCTCGAATGACGGCTCGGATAGGGTCTTGGTCTCGCAACGCGTTAGGGAGGGCCTTTATTACCAGAGCGGCAATTCCTTCCCCGCGACCATATCCATTCGCTCGAGGATCAAAAGAGTACGAGATACCATCCGGGGACAAAAATCTGTCATTGAGCAACAAGGATTGCTTAGTTCAAGACTCTCGATCTGGAATCTTCTTCGGAAAACTCACCCCAGGTTTGACATCGTAACAAAAACATCGGGATTGAGCAGAAGATTTGCACCGATAACGATGGCTGTATCTGACTCCCCAGTACGTAAGCTCTGGCACGCCAAGTGCAGTGCGGTCAATGTCGTCGAACAGGCCGTGTCAACCGTCACGCTGGGACCACGTAAGTCGTAGAAGTGTGATATCCGGTTCGAAAGCATTGTTCCTGAGTTGCCAGTTATGAAATAACGCGGAACTGTCTCGGGGTCACGATTGAGCGAATCCTGATAGTCGTGGTACATGACACCCCCAAACACCGACGTATTAGAGCCTGCCATACCATCGATGGTGATACCGGCTGGATGATGGTCAGTGACGTTTGCTTACAGTGAGGATGACCCACACTACATACCACTCTCCAGCGATTCGTAGACCACCTCAAGCATAAGCCGATACTGCGGATCCATGCACTGTCCAATATTAGATCTCTGGGTCCCGGGTTAGATCAATTGAAATAATCATACGCTGGCGACCTCTGTGGTCATGTTGAAGAACGCGGCGTCAAATAAAGCAGGATCCTCGTCGATGAAGTGTCCACCCTTTACGTGGGTCTATCCAGTCATCCTTGGAGTCAGTAACCAAGCTTCAGTGATGCTCAAATCTTGTGTCAAATATTCAAAACAAGATATAAATGCATGCATGTTAGATACTCACGGACCCGACCCTTTCGCCATTCGGGTGGTATACTCCTCTCACATTGAATCGCGAGGAGGGGACCTTAGACCAGGCACTGCCTCCTCTTTCAACCATTTCCCAAAGCTTCTGTGGACTCGTTGCATCTCCAGCAAATCGACATCCCATTCCAACTATGGCAATGGGCGTGGATGTGTTAGAGCAAGCCGAGCCTGCCATTGCGGTTGCGGTTGCGGTTGCGGTTGCGGTTACGGCGGGGGTATTGTTCATTCCAACGTTGTTTCATTGACTGATATATCAGTCGCCCTGGTGATAAAACCGTTGATAGTCTTCCAACAGTCTACAGGTCCCTGGCATAGCTATAGATGCATAAGCTGCCCCCGACACGTGATTCATAGTTCGGGGTTTGTTTTCATCTTGGACGTGACACGATATTCGCTCTGTGCCCATGGGAAACCCCGGACCACCATGCTATGCTCGGGGCAATACCTTAGAGGTACCGGTTCGGGAGGCATTGTCTGTCGTCACGATAATCCCGAGTCAAAACGCCGATGGGAAACCGTCGAACAAGACGAAACAGGTCAGGCCGGCCAGGTAGTTTTCGGGTATAATGGAGGCTGTCAGAATCCGATACTCCGTACACAGATGCGAAATACGCATACGAGCTATCAAACCAAACGAATCCAAAAGCCTTGGAAAAGCTTGGAAAGGCTTAGTGGGTAATCCTGTCCCAAGGTTTGTTGAGGGCCTGAGCGCAGGGTGGGTCCTGTAAGCAGTTGGTAATTCAATTTCCAACAATACACAATCCCCAAAATTTGCATTATCGGTTGACTAAGACAAGCAAACAAAATATATGCAGGAAGCGCAATTCATCGCGAGCAAACGATCATCATGAGCATGTGACCCTTTCCTCTTTTTTCTACTTCGGAAGGCGGCATGATCATCTGTCAGAACTCCCAATCGGGAGCAATACCATACCTTACGGCACCCCACTCAGACCCATGCACAAAGAAAATCCATGCGCCGAATATTGAAGCCTTGGCAACAAAGCCCCGTGTAACTCCGAAGGTATCCAAAGACCGAGAGACGCCGATTTGAGAGACACGTACGGAGGTCCACACAAAATGTTCCCGAGTCTATACACTATACTCCAAACTGACTTCTTGTCTACCTGGGTATCTTGTTCAGGTTGCTGTTTACTGAGATAAATGATACCGGGGGGGGGGGGGGGTTGACACTGGCTTTTCGTGGACAGAATAATACCCATACATCCCTGCGTAAGTAGTCGTTTCGAGAAGAATGTGTTTCGTGGTGCATTACTCCGTAGGCACAATATATTTCCATTCCTCACGAAGTGGCCTCGTCCGGGCGTGATCGATGCAGCTTGCCGCCCCACCAAAAAAGGACCACAATACGAGTCAGATTAGAAACGTCTAACAGGACGTCTATGTAAGAGGACGCTCCTTTGTATGTCGGATCTAGGCATGACAAAATAACTATACCTAGGTAGTGTTCTGTCTTATTGGTCATTTGGCCTACTTTCGGAACAATCTTGGAAGTTCACATTCCTAGGTATCAGGGCAATTGATTGGTGTCCCCAGAATTCTTTTTTCTCGAATAAAGGATAAATTTATGCATAAAAACCTTGGAAACTGAGCATAGTTATGAGCACAAATACTAGTTTTCAGTGCAATTGGTCCTACTATCCTTTGCTTGGTACCCCTTACCAATTATACCCTAGGCAGCAGTTGACACCGGTCATAAATCCATTCATAAAGGTGGACCAGATGCAGGGATAAGGAAGCGAATCTTTCCGCTGCCTCAGCCTCAGGGGCGCGCGCCATTTGTTATTTTCTTCTACTCATTTCCCGTACCTAGGAACTGTTCAGTTGTCCCTCCCAACCCCTTGGGCCGAACAACCTTCCTCCAATCTACGACGGCAGATTATACCTAGGCGCCTAACCGATTAGGTTGCTCATTCGATTTTGGAGGTATGCACTTTATCTCAAGCCCTAATTCCCAATTGAAGTGCTTTTCCGTCCCCATTTGCAGAGCTGACTAGATTCTTTTCTCAGAGACTACCTAGCTATAGGTACCACTCCAAGCTGTAGCACAGACCTTTCAGCATGGTCGCTTCGTTGCTACCCTCTCGCTTTCGCGGTAGGGAATCAATGAATCAGCAGCACCCTCTACGCTCGGGAAATCGGGCATTGACCTCCACACTCCAATTTCTATCCAAAACGGCGTGTCTACACCCGATCCATACCGTTTGCACCATAGCTATTCTAGCTAGTACCACATACGTTGGACTACTCAAAGACAGCTTCTTCCATGGCCCCGCAAACGTTGATAAAGCAGAATGGGGCTCTTTGGTCGAAGGAAGTCGAAGCTTGATCACCGGCCCACAGAATGGCTGGAAGTGGCAGAGCTTCGACGGGGATGCAGATGTTCTCGGAGATTTCAACCATCAAGCACTAATGACCTTGGTATTCCCGGGGTCATATGGGGTTGCATCTCAAGCAGCCTCACCATTCCTTGCTCCCCTCCCTGTGAACCTATCTGTGATTGACCTTCCCTCAACGTCGAGCCCTTTAACCGCCTATTCGAAAGATAAAGTTTTCGCCTTCTCTGTGGAATACAGCAGCGCGCCGGAACTCGTGGCTGCTGTTCAAGAAATCCCCAACAACAGTGCCGACCTGAAATTGCAGGAGACGCAATTGATCGAGATGGAACGCCAGATGTGGATCATGAAGGCTGCCAGGGCTCACACAAAACGCAGCCTTGCTCAATGGGTGCACGATACCTGGACAGAGTCTCTTGATCTTATCAAGAGCGCTCAAACGCTCGACGTGGTTGTCATGGTGCTAGGTTATATATCAATGCACTTGACTTTCGTCTCACTCTTCCTCAGCATGAAAAAATTGGGATCGAAGGTTTGGCTGGCTACAAGCGTCCTTTTGTCGTCAACATTTGCCTTTCTCCTCGGTCTCGACGTGGCCATAAGACTAGGGGTTCCGATGAGCATGAGGTTGCTATCCGAAGGCCTCCCCTTCTTGGTGGTGATCGTTGGCTTTGAGAAGAGCATCACTCTGACCAGGGCTGTTTTGTCCTATGCTGTGCAGCACCGAAAGCCCCAGAAGATACAGTCTGACCAGGGTAGCGTGACAGCCATTGCTGAAAGTACCATCAATTACGCCGTACGAAGCGCCATTCGGGAGAAGGGTTACAATATCGTGTGCCACTACGTGGTCGAGATCCTGCTCCTAGTTATCGGTGCTGTCTTAGGCATCCAAGGTGGGCTACAGCACTTCTGTGTTCTAGCTGCATTGATCCTGTTCTTTGACTGTCTGCTGCTGTTTACATTCTACACTGCGATTCTGTCTATCAAGCTCGAGGTAAACCGCCTCAAACGTCATATCAACATGCGGTACGCGTTGGAAGATGAGGGTCTCAGTCAGCGGACGGCGGAGAGTGTCGCGACCAGCAATGATGCCCAAGACAGTGCACGTACATATCTGTTTGGCAATGATATGAAAGGCAGCAGTGTTCCGAAGTTCAAATTCTGGATGGTCGTTGGTTTCCTTATCGTCAACCTCGTCAACATCGGCTCCACCCTTTTCCAAGCCTCTTCTAGTGGATCGTTGTCCAGTATATCATCTTGGACCGAAAGTCTGAGCGGATCGGCCATTAAACCCCCGCTTGAGCCCTTCAAGGTAGCTGGAAGTGGACTAGATGAACTACTTTTCCAGGCAAGAGGGCGCGGTCAATCGACTATGGTCACTGTCCTCGCCCCCATCAAGTACGAACTAGAGTATCCTTCCATTCACCGTGGTACCTCGCAGCTACACGAGTATGGAGTTGGTGGAAAAATGGTCGGTAGCCTGCTCACCAGCCTGGAAGATCCCGTCCTCTCCAAATGGGTGTTTGTGGCACTTGCCCTAAGTGTCGCTCTGAACAGCTATCTGTTCAAGGCCGCCAGACTGGGAATCAAAGATCCTAATCTCCCGAGTCACCCAGTTGATCCAGTTGAGCTTGACCAGGCCGAAAGCTTCAACGCTGCCCAGAACCAGACCCCTCAGATTCAATCAAGTCTCCAAGCTCCTCAGACCAGAGTGTTCACTCCTACCACCACCGACAGTGACAGTGATGCCTCATTAGTCTTAATTAAAGCATCTCTAAAGGTCACTAAGCGAGCAGAAGGAAAGACAGCCACTAGTGAACTTCCCGTGTCTCGCACACAAATCGAACTGGACAATTTGCTGAAGCAGAACACAATCAGCGAGTTGAACGATGAGGATGTCGTTGCCTTGTCTTTGCGGGGAAAGGTTCCCGGGTATGCCCTAGAGAAGAGTCTCAAAGACTGCACTCGTGCCGTCAAGGTTCGCCGCTCTATCATTTCGAGGACACCGGCTACCGCAGAGCTTACAAGTATGCTGGAGCACTCGAAGCTGCCGTACGAAAACTACGCCTGGGAACGCGTGCTCGGTGCATGTTGCGAGAACGTTATTGGCTATATGCCAGTCCCTGTTGGCGTCGCCGGTCCTATTGTTATCGACGGCAAGAGTTATTTCATTCCTATGGCAACCACCGAGGGCGTCCTCGTCGCTAGTGCTAGCCGTGGCAGTAAGGCAATCAACCTCGGTGGCGGTGCCGTGACAGTCCTGACTGGCGACGGTATGACACGAGGCCCGTGTGTGAAGTTTGATGTCCTTGAACGAGCTGGTGCTGCTAAGATCTGGCTCGATTCGGACGTCGGCCAGACCGTAATGAAAGAAGCCTTCAATTCAACCAGCAGATTTGCGCGCTTACAAAGTATGCGGACAACTATCGCCGGTACTCACTTATATATTCGATTTAAGACTACTACTGGCGACGCTATGGGAATGAATATGATTTCTAAGGGCGTGGAGCATGCACTGAATGTTATGGCGACAGAGGCAGGTTTCAGCGATATGAATATTATTACCCTATCAGGAAATTACTGTACGGATAAGAAACCTTCAGCTTTGAATTGGATCGATGGACGGGGCAAGGGCATTGTGGCCGAAGCCATCATACCGGCGAACGTTGTCAGGGATGTCTTAAAGAGCGATGTGGATAGCATGGTTCAGCTCAACATATCGAAAAATCTGATTGGGTCCGCTATGGCTGGCTCAGTTGGCGGCTTCAACGCCCAAGCTGCCAATCTTGCGGCAGCCATTTTCATTGCCACAGGTCAGGATCCGGCGCAAGTTGTGGAGAGCGCTAACTGCATCACTCTCATGAACAAGTAAGTTGAAAGCGGCCGCTTACTTGGAAACATTCACTAATCCTGTTTAGTCTTCGCGGATCGCTTCAAATCTCCGTCTCCATGCCGTCTATTGAGGTTGGAACGTTGGGCGGTGGTACGATTCTGGAGCCCCAGGGCGCAATGCTTGACATGCTTGGTGTCCGCGGATCACACCCGACCACTCCCGGTGAGAATGCACGTCAACTTGCGCGCATCATCGGAAGCGCTGTTTTGGCTGGGGAGCTCTCGCTATGTGCTGCCCTAGCCGCCGGTCACCTGGTCAAGGCGCACATGGCGCACAACCGTTCTGCCCCGGCATCTTCAGCCCCTTCTCGAAGTGTCTCCCCGTCAGGCGGAACCAGGACAGTCCCTGTTCCTAACAATGCACTGAGGCCGAGTGCTGCAGCTACTGATCGGGCTCGACGCTGATTAGGTCGGAATCTTAGGAGCATTCCAAGCTCCGTACCCCCTCCAGTGGATTCATTGCAGGAGGATCATATTTTTTCTCATTGGTTGTTATTGTCATAATTTTCAAAAGCACAATGCAATGAGACAGGCAGGTGGTAGAGTGAACGGCCAGAAAGGGTATCTCATGTTTATATGTTGTTGAAATTTACGATGCAAGTAGTAGGGAAGAAGAATATATAAAGAGATGGTCCTTTTCCAGAGAGTGTTTAGGTCTGATCCCTCATAATTATTTAATGAGTGAAAGCTTTGTTCAAGCTATAACTTACTGAGTAGGTTGAATGTTGATCTGATTCATTCCTGAGGTATCAGGATTGATGCCTGAAACATCAATCATCCATTGTCAGATGCCGTAACTAACTAACTATGAATCTCAACATAGTTATATGTTGCCAATCTAGCCACGGTGACTAGAACCTTGAGATGGACTTAGACTAGACATGGGTCGCGGGCAATGACATATAGAATCTTTGAAATCGACATTAATTAAGTATGTGGAGATTCTTTGTGGAGGCACGGTAATGTGTCTATCTAGCAACGCGGTCAAGCATCAGTCTCAGGCACAGCCCGGGTGTCGTTTTTGGTTGCAATCTTCCGCCATCCCATTCCAAAGGCAAACACAAACGTGCACGCCGTAGCTCCCACTGCTAAGTAAAAAGTATGATCAACGGCGAGACTGTAAGCTTTTACAACCCCTAGAAGGTTATTCTTGCTGACCACATCTCTGAAGCCAGTCGCCCCTGCTGCCGTCACGGCCTGCGTGTCGACAGTGGGCGCATACTTGCTCAGGCCAGTTCTCAAACCGGACCCAAAGACAAGGTTAGCAAAGTCCAGGAAGAGCGATCCTCCAAACGTCTGTCCAAACACGGCGAGAGAAATTCCGAGGGCACCTTGTTCGGGCGAAAGCGTGCTTTGGATGGCGATGATAGGCTGGCCATTGAGTATTGATGTCAGCGTCTAGCGGTTGCATGCTCTTCTTGCTTTGATACAAAGCCGAAAGCGTGAGAGATGATCAAAGGTTTCATAGCTTACCGTTTGCATGCCACAACCACGACCGAAGCCCGCGATAAATTGGTACATGACCCATTTCACAGTTGATGTATGGGGCTGGAAGGTGGATACCAGACCTGCGCCTATGGCGACGAGAACAGCGCTGCCTAGGGCCCAAGGCAAATAGTATCCTGTCTTTCCAACTGGTGCGTCATATGTCAGTATACACGATATCCAAGCCCGATGTCAGACGGTTGTGGCAAGAAAGGAGCCATAGAAATGGACGGGGTGGAGAAAAATGTGTACGCGAGTTTCACTTACTTGCGAAGCCAGAAACCATAGCCATAATGACTTGTCCAAGAATTCCAGGCAACATGTACACACCACTCAGTGTGGGAGAAACATCCTTCACAGCCTGGAAGTAGATCGGTAGATAGTAGGAAAAGACAAGCAAGGAGCCAGAGAAAAAGCCCATAAATAAACAAGAGCACCACACTTGTCGTTTACCAGCCACTGAGCCAGGAATCATGGCAACAGCATCGCCAACATGACGCTCCCATAGCACGAACGCAATCAGAGCAAACCCTCCGCCACAGAACAGGCCGATGATGACGGAACTTCGCCAGGTGTAGGTCGACCCTCCCCATTCTAGTGCGAGGGAAATCATGGTTGCGAAGGCTGCAAAGACCACAAAGCCTACAAGGTCCAGTTTGCGAAGTGTGGATTTTATGTTGGCCATTGGTTTGTCGGTCGAGAGTTCGCTGTCCGTGGATGAAATTCGGTCGGGTATGGTGATGACGAGAAGGAGGAATGCAGCGACAGCGCCGATGGGGAGATTGATATAAAAGCCTGAATTCCAAGTGAGAACATGGACAACAATCATAAAAAGGCCAAAGGTCAACATACACCATCGCCAAGTGGCGTGTTGAGTGAAAGCACCTCCGAGCAGTGGTCCACAGACAATGGCAATCTGACTAACTGAAAACATATTGTCAGACGACGAACCGTTCGTTTGGGGTACATCAGATCTTGAGATGACATACGACCCATCATCACTCCAATCAAAACTTCATATGCGAGGTCAGCGTGTACACGGCACCCAGCAGACTTCCAAAAATCGGTTCCCTTACCTGGTTGCTTGTGCTTAGGAGCAGCTGTTGAGAGGATTGTGAGGGCTCCGTTGACAAGACCTGAGCCTCCCATTCCAGCAACGGCCCGCCCAACAATCAACATGGTGGAAGATCTTGCGGCACCGCATAGCACCGAGCCTAGTTCAAAAATACAGAGGAAGGCAAAGAAAGTGTACTTCAAGCCCAAGAGTGTATACAATTTACCGGCCAGGGGCTGGAGAGCACAGCTAAATATGATGTTAGCTAATCTGTTCGTACAATGAACAAGGTCAAGGAGAACAGAGCCATACTTAGCCAGAAGATAAGCACTGCCGTACCACCCTACATCGTTCAGAGAGTGGAACTCGCTTGTGATATGTGGGATTGCCTGTGGCTGGAGTCAATTGACTGTGCTGCGCTCTGTTCTGAGGTAGCCACCATCTTACCGTGACGATAATGGACATATCAAGGAGCATCAAAAATGCTACGAAAGTAACTGAAGCAACCACCAGCCCGAGCTTGAGGCCTGTGATGTGCTGGGACTTGGACTCAGTCGCTTCGAGCGTGTCATTTTGACTTTCTTCCTTCTGTGGCCTTGGTTCCCCTTCTTTAGGGGGTAGAGGTTCTGACATCGCGCAATTCCTTCCGACTTTTGCTTCAAGGGGCGGTGTGAATCTCTACTGCGCGGCGCTTCTATAGTACCTGTGTTTTGGTGTATGAATGATCTCGCTCTCGTTGTTTCGTTAAGGTCCGCTAGCCTGAAGTCAGATTGATGGATGGGGATCAGGGGAAATTGGCGACGTCTTTAATTTTGCTTTTCTTTGTTACCGGAAGTGTTGCGGTATTAGCGTGTCTGGGCTTATTTACGACGCACAAGATGCATTGAACTGGCCCCACTGCTAGATCTCACTAGTATTGTGGTTGTAATTTACCTATACTCCATATTGACTGGGCAGGTTTTGAACACAACCCACACCCCCCTATACTACACATTAGTTTTGCATATTTTCCTGGGGGCCAAAAAAACCCCAAAAGGCTTCAATATTTTGCGGCCAATGGAGAGTGTAACTAATTTGGCCCACACTCCGGTGGTATCAATCGGATCTCACTGCATATATGATGAAAGCAAGAGGGGGCAGGAGATACGCTCTTTATTGGCTGTCTGCGCGAAGCTGGGCAAATGCAAATAAAAAGACAAACAACCAGCTGGAAGACCGGGCGACAAACATGGTTTACCTAACACCCTCGATCCCAACAATGTGCATGTTAATCAATGTGCTCCGTGGGGAGTATGAACTATAACATACGAAGCAGCCATTCATGTCAAAAAAAAACCAGGCGAATGGGCGTCGTCAACGGTTTCACATAAGTACTATATTGTACTAACTACCCGTGGGACTGGAGAGAACAGTCTCGCGCGAAGAAACGATAAGAGCATCGGTCATATCGGTCCATCTCGGTCTAAGTGTATGAGAATATTCCGACGTGAATCCATCCGTCAGTGATCAATGTCTCCAAGTAATTCATCATTTCAATTACCCTCGCTTTACTCCGTAGAATACAAGACCTTACTAGCGCAAACAAGTGGGGGCTAACGGTGTGATCTCCTTCCGTTGCGGCCGCCACCTCGGTTCCAGCCGTAATACGACGACCCGTCTATCGCGACCCCCTAGCCTTGGCCATTTTTGGCGTTACAGTAAAGCTTTGGAGAGAAACGCCAAGGGAAAATGCTAGCCACCAATTCTATAAATTACTCTTCACATGCAGCTAGTATCACTGGTAAGTCTACGGGGCACATGTAAAATTTTTATTACTTTCTAATAATCTTTCCAAGTTCTTTTCCACGGGGCCCCAATGCTTAAAATACTCAAAAGACGTGAAAAACCTGCAAGGCCGCCAGTGATATCACACGTAATGCCTCAACAGCCTGATTCCGAGCCATTATATGCTGTTTGATGATCTCAAATTGAGATGGCGAGCGCTGGATCTGGGAAATTGGTAGTGGGATTGGTATAGAAACGTAAGTGCAGAAGACCATGTAATAAGTACATATGGAGGCTATGTGATGGCCCGATCTAGTTTCTTCAATATAGCGCTGGGTATAAAAAAAAGCAGGGGCTTTCTCAGGGTAATGTCGCAGTCTACAACGAGTGGCGTCCACTGACAGGGAAAGGCGAGCGGGGCTATGCTACCTTCAATTTCCATAGAGGGGGGATGCACCATCTCCGACAATCTATAGTTACTCAAACAGGTACGGTACTAAGCAATATTGTGTTTCTTCGCTAATGCGAATATTTCCTTATAGCAACGTCGCAACACATTTATCGTCTTCCCTGAGGCCTTTGTTGACTTGGGCTCTTCGTCTCCGGCTTCGTCACTCCAAAGCACAGATAGGAGACGAGAGGCCGGCGTTATGGTTTTATTTTCAGCGCCAAGGATTTGCCACGATGTGCTTGGCATATCTGATAGGACCTATTCCCCCTCTCCCGGTCAGCGCATTGCTGATGTATGCAAGGGAAGAAAAGACTGGTGGTTATCGGTCCCACTTACTAGACGAATAGATGCCGCAGCCCCGTGCTCCTGTGCTATCCCCAAAGCAGTCTCAATCTCACTCAATAGTCGAAGGCTTACACGCAATGTCGTGCATGCAGAAGATAAGGCGTGCATGAATGGGTCGAGATGTGAAATGAGCTCGCCGATATGAAGATTAGAGTGAAACGAGGGAAGTGCTTCGGCTCTTCCATTGTCATTTCTAGTGGTTGAGCCAGACCAGTACCAATCCATTCGTGTGCTTTGCTTTTGTCCACAAGGTTGGGCTTTCATCACCTCGGATAGTAGCAGCTGGGAAAGTGATGTCATGATTTTGACAGACAACATGTAGCAATGCACCGCCATGAACAAGTTCTTGGTTTGCAGACACCCATCTAACATGCTGCTATTGCTGCTCGTGATCACACGTTCTTGAAGATGTAGTAGCAATCTACCAAAGGCATTCAAAAAGTCCCCTATCGGGTCTAGGAAGAAGCTTTAGCGACAATCAAGAGGCAGTAAACAGGCAGAATTGAAAATCTCACAGCTTAAAATTTTTTGCTTGGGCCATTCCACAGTCACCCCGTGGAGTATTACCTCTAGGTCCTGTGACACATCCGACAGACTTTCGAAAAGGTCTCGTTGCGTGTTGCTTGTGTTGGATTGTCCGGATGACGAGTTCCCCTCTACTTCGAGGTCAAACAGCGATGGCGAGACAGGCGCCGTTGCATCCAAAGGGCCTTCAAAGTCGTAGCCTAGATCTGGTATCCCCGAAGATTCATTGCTGTTGGCATCGTCGCGAAATGTATTTGGCTGAGGCCAGCCGCCGGGAAACGACTCGGGATCATCAAAGTTGATTGATGTATCATAGAATTGCAGGGTTGCCGCTGATGGTTCTGATAATGTTTCCTTGAGTGCCGAGGTGCCAATATGCGTAGGTGGTGAGCAGTAAGGTGGAGGAGTCTCTGCCAATGATGAGAAGACCGTAGAAGATGTCGCGGTCATCGGTTGTGAGGTTTCTGTGGCTCTTGTAGTTCCAGCTGCGGCTTCTTTATGTAAATTGCGCTTGGGTAGCCTTTCGCTGTACACACACCTTAATCCGGCTTGTTGACAACGTTGACACTGAGCACGGACTAAATTGGCATTGCTACCGGTACATTTGAGCTTTTGTGCATGACACCGGTCACATGAGCGTCGAAACGCGCGACGGCGTAGGTTCGTCGGAATCGTTGCATGCGGCAGGGACATAATTATTGGATTAAGATCAAATAATGTGAGGTGAGACTTTGCATGTTCCTGGATCTTTATGTATTGGAATTGGAGAGTAAGCTCGTGCAGGAGATAAGTTCAGGTCGTCTTGCTGGAAGACTTACTAAGTTATATGCAAACAAGTGTTTTCGAGCGGACACCAAAAGCCAATAGTCTTACTATGAATGTCTTTTCAGTCACCCGGAGAAATACTCTTAGCCTCTGCTCTTATGCGAGCTCATCAAAGCTGGGCATACATACCCCATCCAGCGCCACGTATTACACTAGAAAGAGTTCTAAAAGAAATAGATTCGGCCCCCCATCTGCCGCTATCATATATGCCAGATGAAATACCTGTAACGTGGGGCATAAAAAGGCAGGCTCTAGTCTACCAGCAGATCTAGTATATGCGCATAAGCAGGGACATTGAAGACCAAGCCCAATCCGGTTTGACCTACAGCAAGAGAAATTGGCGAGCAGGTGGACTTCTTTTATTGACTAGTGCTGATGCTGTCTACTGCGCGGGACTTTTGACGCATTGCGGAGCCCTAGAGACTTGGAAGTGCGTTGGGTCTCCGAGTGAATACAGTGGTGTCGCGTCAGTATTTGATCTCGAATACTTTGGAATCTACTTTTGACCTGAGGGCTCTCCATATCAACTAGCTAGTTGATTACTATATTCAATTGGATCAAATTCTGGAAATTTCCACCCTGGCACCTGGGCAGGACGAGAAAGTGGGTTCTAGGTCGAGGTCCCTGAGGTCAAATACTTATGTTGCACCTCTATAAATCTCTCACTTTGATAACTCATATTTTTCTGTATTTAATACCTAGACACAGCCTCGGTATCTTCAAAACAAGTTTCAGTAGATTCACGGAAGCAAAAGGTCCCCCTTGGCAACCTTACACCATTTAGCCACCTGAGCAATTACACCCATCTGAATATGCCATAGGTCTCTCGCCAAGGGCATCCCCATCCTAGTCCCTTACGCGAATCTCTTATAGGCTGCTCCCTTCACTGACAGTTAGTTAAAGATCGACCGTAGATCGGATTCCGTAATTGCCACGGCCCACGAGTAATATTACACTGAAGTATCCCGTTGGACCAGGTTGGTACACCCGGGAAGACATACTGTAACAGAGTGAAAACTCTGCCCAGGTGGAGTAGTATCGGAATCCTCCCGTCCGTCGCGGCCCGCCCCATAAGTCCAGGCTCCACCAACGTAGCAGCGAGCCTGCCACTAGGACCATTGTGGAATAGTGAATCAATTCGAAATCAATCTGCAACGAGCGGTCCGCCGGTGACAATACACCGAACTAGGGAATGTCGCAGTGAGGGAGGAGCAAATATGGAATGTACAAAGGTTTCATTGAATATTGATTGCTAATAAAATTAGGTGATTCGTCTTGTGGGCAATTACAGAAGGACGTAAAATTCAGCCTCTGGCATTGCGTTCTTAACAGGACTACTCTGTATTCATATGGTACTATCAGTGATTGAGACTAGGGAGTATGTAACTTACTGAGGGGAAATTTTCTAGTCTGAAATCCCGACCTTAGACAGCTTAGCAATATCTCGCTGTCATAGGCGAGGCTAAATTAATCCAGCCTGCAGACCAATCTAACATTCTGTGGGATATACGAAAGATTTTGGGGGCCATCTTGCTCATCCTATGGGCCTCGGCCTGAAATACCTCCCGATAGGTGATTTAAATCAGCCGAAGCCCTACGAAAGATATGGCCTCTAGCATTGTGATTACTGCTGGTTTGGAATTCGAATGATGTTCGCGACTTTCCGGTACAGCTCCCAGGAGGAATCCTTGCAAGTTGAACATTCCCCAAGTCCGACGAATCGTAATGGTCATTATCGATCGGCATGTGATAATTGCCGAGCGAGAAAGGTATGTTTCTTTTGGTATGCCTCTTGGTTCCATCGCACTGGATACTTAGGAGGTCCATAGCCAATTGATCTTGCTTGAGTTCCCGATAATAATCAAAATGATGTGCTAACTTGCTATTTTAGCTTCGATGCGATGGTCAGAGAGAAGGGTGCGAACGATGCCGTGATCGCCGGGTTTCTTGTGACTACTCCGAGGGAAGACTAGATGGAAAGCGACGGCGAAAGGATCAGGTGGCTGGTCTGATGATGGAAAATCCTACATCAGATGGACAAGATAGCAGCTTCAAAGACCTACCTAGTCATATGCCTATTCAAAATCCGCCACCATCCGACTCAACGGAGTCAATGGAGCTGTCAAGCCCCTCCGTCGCGAATCTGATGGACATGACGCCCTTTGACATCATGTCATTAGACCTCTTCATCAACAGTTCGCCAGATGAACGGTCCAGTTTGGAAAATGGGTCTATCCGAACGACAAGTACTACTGACAGCCATAGGGTAAATAAGCACGGTAAAATCCCTAAACCTCATACTTGCCTTGATCGCGAATAACCTTGCTAATCCACGCCTTCGAAACAAACCAGTGAATATACCAGATTGCTCAATGAATCAGATTATCGGCCTCTCACCAGCGCTCACCCCAGCGGTACTCAGTCATCAAACCCATAAATCCAATCCTGCGGACAATGGGCTTTCCGTTCATGTAGATACCTACCAATCCACCACGCACCTGACTCCACACCAACCGACGACACATCAATCGGCTACACACTCACCGACTGCACACCAACCGACTGCACACCAACCGACTGCACACCAACCGACTGCACACCAACCGACTGCACACCAACCGACTGCACACCAACCGACTGCACACCAACCGACTGCACACCAACCGACTGCACACCAACCGACTGCACACCAACCGACTGCACACCAACAATCTTCAATAGAACACTGCCACTGTGTAGATGACGCCCTCCAGGTCATTGAGAAGATAGAGGGAATCACGAGACAGGTCACGCCTTTGATTCCGGACTATGCGCTAGTAGTTCAAAGAACGGCAATGGACTACTGCAGTAGGATCATGGAATGCGGCGTTTGCAGCATGATCTCTAGGAATATAATGTTGGCTCTGGTTGTGTGTGAGAAGCTCGCTGTTCTTTTGCACGGGACGCTGCTGCCGGGGGGTTGGAGAAAGAGTATACAAAGTCAGCTCCACGGTCATTACCCCGCTGTGCTCAGATATCCAAAACGGACCGAGGAATCTGTCATTTTAGGGTCGTATAGAAGCAGCGACCAGAAGGAATGGGCCGCTGTAGTTACTTTGCTGTTCACATTTCAGGAACATCGTCTGCAGAAGTTGATCGGGGATCTGAAACACCTGGCAGCCAGCAACCACTGGCATGTGCACGTATCCATGTTGGAGTTAATGGAAAAAGGGAGCGCATTACCCCAGACTATAGGGACAAGCTAGACAATTGGATTCCTTGTAGACGATTTAGTTTCTGTTTCTTTTTGCCTCTAATGCTCCTTCACCCCTTGTGCTCATTTCTTCGAGATTCTGGTCTAAATTTATGTCTGTTCCTCTTCAAAATTAAGTTCAATGAGTACAACTGCGATTGTTCTGCTTTCTTGCTGTCATTGACCAGCACATGAATTGCGTTCTCATTTGAGCTGGATACGAGGATCATGATTTAATAGTATGCTTAGAAAAACCTCAAATCTCAAGTTAGTTGTGTACACTACTCATCAAATTCAGATGGTTTTTATTTGATTAATCCACAAAAGGAGGAATACACAGATATTATGGACGATATCACTATATTACTTGGAACTTAGTTGTTCCGAGACTTTTTCTCATTAGTTGGACCATTTGAATATGTATCATTCTCAAGATCCCTAGATCTGTTATTTGCTCCGATAGTAGGACCAGGTTATTCATTGATCGGGGTTCAACAAAGGTCCTGGACTTGGCGAGGACCCCAGAAGGACCTAGATGAACGGCTGGAGGACCTGGCCGAGTGTCCGAAAAAGAAGCTGACGGTGTGGTTGAAGGTGTGGTTGAAGCAGTGGCCGAAGAAGCGGCCGAAGGCTGGTCGAAGAAGAAACAAGACAACAGGGGCGAGAAACAGATCAGAACCTAGAAGTGATTACACAAGAAAGGCCCGAGAAGCCACCTGAGAACTCGCTCTATCAAACGTTTTACCATATGCCAGAGGATATACTTGGCGACTTTCTCAGTAGAGGGCTTGAGGGGCAGAAGATGAGGCCAGACGCGAGGCTACATTAGCAGCAAGAATAATCCCGGCGAGAGGGTTTAGAGGGGGCAAGGTGAAGAAATTGCGCAAAGCATAGAAGAGGTCCTGTAGGGGAAATTGACGTTAGGGCTAGGGTTTAGGGGTAGTTTTGATCGATTTCTTTGTATTCCTCTTCTGTATCTTTGATTTTGTCTTAGGTCTTATTAGCTTTAATATCATTAAGGGTATCATTATAGATAGGAGGATTAATAACAGCGTTACGCACAGCTAACTGGTTGTCGCTAGGTTAGCACGAATCGGGATATACTTCTCTAGTGTCCTGCAGTCTGCCAACTGTCAACGATCTGTCTCTCAACCGTACCTTTGCCTTACGGGTCTTATGCGGGCTAAGTCCTTTTGAGGGTATCGAGGAGTGATGCCAGGCAGTGCGCTGAATAGATCTATACCGAAGTATTGGTCTATTCGCAGTGGTTGTCAGGTTATAATCAAACAAGAGAGTCTGTAGTTCAAAAGGTAATCACAAGTAACAATGTATGATTGAAGACGAAGAACTAAACTAGATACATGAATGAGTGTCCTTATATATCCTTGAGTTCTTCCTGCGTAGATGTGTAGAAGGTAGGTTGGTAGATTTGCCTTGGCAAAATCTACTCGTCGACCGTCTACCGTTCTACTACTTGCATGATCACGTGTTCTGTGGTTCCCAAAATGGTGGTTTCTGTCAAAGTGCAAGGTCAAATACATGGATTTACAAGGTATTATACCATGCAAATCATGTGACTTCGAGTACCATGCATACCATATATTACGTTTAGTCATCATTACCGCTCAGATTGTTGAAATAGCGGGTTTTGTCATTTTAGTTAATTAGAGTTCTTCATCTATGCCATTTGTACCCATACGTTGCAATACAGACAGATTTCTGTCAGTTTCCGGCGCAGGGGAATGTTGTTACCGATAGTAACATATGTAACGGATATCCTCTGCCGGTGGGTCATGATCAGGGCGGATCATGCCCTTGATCCCTGAGCATGAGCATGATCGTGGTTTCTTTTTTCCTCGAACACCTGGGGACGCCTGGGTATAGGATGTTGCACGCGATCTGATGACAGATAAATCGGTTGGTTCTCGGTGGCCCATCAGTAAGTCTCCACATTGATTGGTGACTAGCATGCCCGTAACAATATCCAACAGACAATTTTGATTGCAAGTGACTACCTACCCACCCTCTTCAACATTAGTCATTTCCACCGGAGAAAACTATCCTAACCACCTGCGCATTTTAAGCAGCACTTGTGTAGAATATACCCAAAAAACCAAAAAGAAAAACACCTACAACACCTACCTACCTACCATGCCGTCTATCAATCCCCACCACCAACACTTTCATCATACTCATCCACCCTCCTAAACAGCCCCATCCCGTTCCCCACCTCCTACCTTCCTAATGGCATCCAACAACGCATAAGTCCCCAATATCGCCTCCATGCCGCGGTCACTTGTTCCATACGACAACTATACCTCGCCCTCTTCTGTACCTGCTCCAATCCCAGTCTGATCACCACCTTTCACAAATACATTGAGACCAAAGTATCCATTGCCAGGCTTCCAAGCAACCACTTCCCCATTTTGCTCCATGTGATTCCAGAGCTGATGCGTCTTTATTGAACTCACAAACGGAAACTTCCGCCCCATCCGCTTCTTATAAACCGATATCTCATCCACAGGCCGTAGCAGCCACCACGAAGCTCGTGTTCCGACTATGTAGATGCTGCAAGGGAGGGATGTGATCCATGCAAAACGTGCACCCCATACAGCCCTCTTTTTCGCCTGGCGCCAGCATGAAATGGTAAAGGACGAGTTGTTTGCGTTTGTAGAAGAGGACGACGAGGGAGACTTCTGTTCCTTGCTCGGTGTCGAATTTGAAGCGGGAGGCGTTGGGTAGAGCTCCGCAAAGCCCATAAAGCCCATAGCCCAACCCAACCCAACCCGCAAATGGGCTGGGCTTTGGGCCCTACCTTCGAGCCCACCGGTGGGCTACGGGCCTAAGGAGAAGCCCAATGCGGGTTAATGGGCCCCCAAAATGGGCCCCAAACAGTACAAATATGCCAAGAATTCAGAAGTTGAACACCCTTTTCGGGTTTTTTAAATTACCTTTCGTTTTACCCCGTTTATAGGCTTTATTCTAAAGGTAATATTTTATTGATTTAAATGGTTTAGAATTAATTACTAGTTATACCTCTAAACCACGTTTAAAAACGCGATAAAACACGTCCTTTAAATAATTTATAAATTACAGAAGTTCACTTAGAAAGTAGTAGTACTCCTATCTAGATCCTAAATATATATCAAGGAGTAAAATAACCTTTTTATAGTATCTCGACCTCTACTAGTCGGATTGTCTTTGAAATTAAAATATATACTTATAACTATAGCTATTGTTATTATAAACGCTAAATTTGAATTTTATATGACTAGTAAAAGGGTCAGAATACAATATTGTATACCGATTACAAGATGCCGGTTGAACCCCTTTTAATGGGCTTTAATGGGGGCCTTATGGGCCCCCTTGATGGGCTGGGAGACTTTCACCGTCATGATCAACTCTGGGAAGGAGACCACGTATCTTCGGGAAGGCAAGGGGAAGCGGATCCAGTCATCAATCTCATGAATGAATTTGCTCTAAGCAGTCTACTTGAACGAGGCACAAAGACATGGTACGGTGTAGGACAGAGTGGAGACTGCGAGTCTACCATCGATCTCCGCCTGGTGTCGGAAATTTTTTTATTTTTCACGGTCGCGTCATGAAGGAAGCCTAATACCGCAAATGGCAACAAGAGAATACTGTAGCCTGTATATCGCTTCGGCAGTTGAACCCTGGATTGAGGTACAAGTGTGATAGTTCATCTATATGAGGAAATCCAGCTATTTGTAGTTGCAGCAGCTCATCTCCCTGCTGCCTAGCGGAGGGTCTGCCTAACAGGCAGCCACTCCTATAGGCTATAGATCTATATACATCACGTGACCTAGGATCCAACTCTCCCCCTGTGCCAAGGACTCGAAGGGGCAGCGGCGTCCACATTCCCTATCCTAATAAGTATACCGGAAAGACCGTTTTTCTTTATCAGTTAGATCCGAAAATGCAACAACTTCCGATGTCTCCACAGTTGACTGGGCTTCCTTATCACGGCGGTTGTTTTCCCATTGGCAAAGAACTCCATAGGAAATAATGGCGACTATAGCCACAACTAGACAACCGAGAAGACCCTCATATCCTCGCGAATATGATGGTGCATCGTCGGAACGGAAACACTGGGGACCAATGATGTTTCCAATACAATACGCCAAGAAGAAGATGGCGTTCATGGTCAATTTCTTGCTATGGCCGCTGGTGTTGGCCATTGGAAGCGAAGTCGACAGCACGTATGGCGCCCAATAGGTGTAGAAGACGTAGTATGCTGCCAGAAGACCTTGCTGGTTCTCACGTGGCAGCTTCCACATTAGGATGGCACAGACCATGGGAACTAGATTGGCCACGGCGATAATGTTGCAACGGGAGTTGGGCACGCTAGCAGCAATGAAACCTAGCAGGATCTGCCACACCGTCGCAAGCACACCGGTGGGGATACCCAACACGGTAGTGATCAACGGGGAATACCCCAGACCGGTCACGATAATAGCCGAAAAGGTCACCAGACCACCATTAGGGATGTTCTGGGCCAACGAAAAGAGCGCCAGAAGCCAAGTCTTGGGGTCACTTAAGCACTCGCGCACTTGGTACCACTTGATGGTTTTATCTTCCATGCCGGTATTGTTGTCTTTGACGCGCTCGAGGCAGACGAATTTCTCACGATCCGAGAAATACCAGCATTGCACAGGGGAATCGGGCAAGAATATGTACAATACACCAGCCCAGAGGACGGAGAATGCACCCAACACAATGAAAAGCAATCTCCAGGGTGCTAATGCCGTGTTTGTTTGGCCGATACCGTAGCTGACCACGCCCGAGAAGACGGAGGAGAGCTGGTTAAACCAAAACGCGACACGAAGTGGCTGCTCACTTGTCTTCCACCACATAACCGTCAAAATGCTGGAAATTGGGAACACGGCGGCTTCTGTCATGCCCATCAAGAAGCGCACCGTAGCTAAGCCAGCAAAGTTCTGTGTTGCCGCAGTACACAGTAGCAGAACTGCCCACCCCAAGACCATGCCAACATACAGCTTGGCCACAGGAAGTCGCTGAATGAGAAGCGCTGCAGGGTACTCAAAGGCGAGGTATCCAAAGTAGAAGATTGAGCCTACCCAAGAGTACTCATCGCCAGTCAAGTGGGTGTCTTTCTTCATGCCGTAGATGGCCGCGTTCGAGATGATGACTTTATCAATGGCAGCCAAAACCACTGTAACCATGATCAAGGGAATGAGGATCAGATCAATTTTCCAAAGCACACGGCGCGCTTCGGCCTCGGTGACAGGTTCCACTGCAATGGCCGGGTCAAGGCGAGCGAGGAATTGCGCGGCAACATCTTTGCCATCGGTTCGGTTTTGGGCTTCAAGGATTTTACCTGCTTGGGCCTTTTCTTGATCAAGTGCAAGTTGAGGCTCCGGAGGGGAGACTTGTTTTTTGTCTGCCATATCTGTCATAGTATTGAAGTATAGAATCGAATATATCAGGTAAAAAGGGACATGTACACATCCAAAACGAAGGAGATAGTCATTTGGGATGGTTTTATACTTCAATTGAGCATAAGTGAACGTGAAAGAGAGTTACTCAGGTGGTTATCATGAAAAGTAAAATGAATTAGGGTTTGGGTGTGACAGGAAGGTCGGAGCGACTGATAAGCGGTGCATCTCCGCGTTTCTCTCCCCGCTTTGTCTCGGCATTCACCAACCGATTTGATTAGATTGTGGCGCTGGTTTTTTGACAAGTTGCTTCGCTTCGACCTGCTGATTAGTCTTAATGGAGATTCATAAAAGGAAGCCTTGGTCCCGGCATTTCCAGGGCATCTGAACATATCGCACGTCATGTCTTCTCATTTGGATGCTCCGAGCATCAAGATCGCCATCGGTGAGTGACTTGCAATTTCACAATTCGTATGATATAGCAGATAACTAATACGTCTTGTAGATCGTGGTGGTACTTTCACCGACTGTCTAGGTATTGTTGATGGTCGCGATGAGGAAATCGTCGTCAAACTGCTCTCACAAGATCCAGCCAACTACGCCGATGCTCCGATTGAGGGAATTCGGCGTATTCTGGAGCAAGCAACAGGCAAGACCTTCCCCCGCGACCAAAAGCTCACAACTGCCGATTTCTCCAATGTCAGCATCCGCATGGGCACAACAGTTGCTACCAACGCCTTGCTCGAGCGTAAGGGAGAACGTCATGCGCTCTTGATCACAAAGGGCTTCAAAGATGCCCTGCGTATTGGAACCCAGTCTCGGCCAAAGCTGTTTGCGCTCAACATCCAACGTCCTGATGTCTTGTATGAGGATGTTGTCGAGATTGATGAGCGTATCACAATTGAGGACTATCAGCAGAACCCCACCCCAGACAAAGAGAGTCTGCAAAAGTCCTTGGAGTCAGATACCTGTTTGAAAAAGGGTGTTAGTGGAGAAGTGGTTCGCATATTGGAACCTCTTGACGAAAAAGGCACAAGACAGAACCTTAAGCAACTGTACGAGAAGGGCTATCGCTCTATTGCGGTCTGTTTGGTTCACTCATACACATTCCAAGACCATGAACTTGCAATTGAGAAGATTGCACAGGAAATCGGGTTCACCCAAATCTCCCTTTCAAGCCAGCTGTTGCCTATGATTAAAATGACGTCTCGTGGTGCTTCCGCTACTGCAGATGCATACTTGACGCCAGTCATTCAACGTTATATTCAAGGCTTCCGCTCGGGATTCAAGGACGGACTCAGCTCTGCCGATACCCGCTGCGAATTTATGCAGAGTGATGGAGGTTTAGCGAATTTTGAAAAGTATGTTGACAATTACCCGGAATGCAGAAAAGGAATTTTGCTAATCTTCGTAGATTCACTGGTCTTCGTGCGATCTTGTCTGGCCCAGCAGGCGGGGTTGTGGGCTACGCGGGAACTTCCTTCGATGAGAAAGATAGGAAGCCTGTCATCGGGTGAGTCAAAATTACCCTAATTATAAAGTGATCATCAACTAACTTTTCAGATTTGATATGGGCGGTACTAGCACAGACGTCTCCAGATATGACGGAAAGTTGGAACACACCTTCGAGAATACTATCTCCGGTGTGACAGTGATGGCGCCCCAATTAGACATCAATACAGTAGCCGCTGGTGGTGGTAGTATTCTATTCTGGCGACATGGATTGTTTGCCGTTGGCCCCGAGTCTGCAAGTGCTCACCCAGGACCAGCATGTTACCGCAAGGGAGGCCCTCTGACTGTGACTGATGCCAACCTTTTCCTTGGTCGCCTTCTTCCAGCATACTTCCCTAAGATTTTCGGCCCGAACGAGGATGAAGCCCTCGATGTCGAAATCACCCGAAAGAAGTTCACGGAGCTTGCAGATCAGATCAATTTTGAGACCCGACAAAACAAGTCCCCAGAAGAGATCGCGCTGGGTTTCATCCAAGTAGCCAACGAGTCTATGGCAAAGCCTATTCGAGCTCTCACAGAGGCTCGTGGGTACGATACTTCCGCTCACAACTTGGCCTGCTTTGGTGGTGCTGGAGGGCAGCATGCTTGTGCCATTGCCTCTTCGTTGTCTATTGGAACTGTCATCATCCATCGATTCTCGTCTATTCTCTCTGCCTACGGCATGGCTCTTGCGGATGTTGTTCATGAGGCCCAAGAGCCAGCATCAGGAGTGCTGGACCAGACAGCCATGAAAAGCGTCACTGAGCGTGTCACTGCGTTGAAGTCTAAAGTCACTACGGCATTGACCACGGACGGCATTGATGAGACTCAAATTCAGCATGAAATCTACCTCAATCTGCGATACCAGGGAACCGACAACTTGCTGATGGTGCTCGAACCTGAACATGGAGACTTCATTGCTGAGTTTGTCAAAGAGCACGAGCGCGAGTTTTCTTTCACATTCCCCGGTCGCAACATCCTTGTCGAAGACATCCGAGTCCGAGGCGTTGGAAAGGCGACCTCTATCGCGCCAGAGGCACCTCAACAGGAGCTCAAATCAGTCACCAAACAGCCCGTGGGCTCAGAGAAGCAGGATGATTCATCTTCTGTGTACTTTGCCGGCGTCGGTGAAGTCACTACGCCTGTATTCTTCCTGGATAACATGAAACCAGGGTATGTCCTTGAGGGTCCTGCTATGATCATTGACAAAACTCAAACTATTGTTGTTGAGCCAAATGCCACTGCTACAATTTTGTCCCGACATGTAATTGTGGATGTCCAGTCTTCGAAGAAGCAAACTGCCGATGCAATAGTCGTGGATCCTATCAGATTGTCTATCTTTGGTCATCGCTTCATGTCCGTTGCTGATCAGATGAGTCGGATGTTCCAAAAGACCTCTGTTTCAACAAACATCAAAGAGCGACTTGACTTCTCCTGTGCTGTGTTCTCTCCCGATGGAAAATTGGTTGCGAATGCGCCAAATGTGCCAGTGCATCTAGGAAGTAAGTCGACCCAAGCTTGGAACGATTGTTTGTTGACCAAGAGAATGCCATGCTAATTCCTTCCTCAGGTATGGAGTATGCTGTCCGGTATCAGCATGAGAAATTCAGAGGCAATTTGAAGCCTGGCGATCACATTCTCACCAACCATCCTCTTGCCGGTGGAACACATCTTCCCGATATTACTATTGTCACCCCAGTCTGGGATGGCGAAGGTAAAAACATTATCTTTTATGTTGCCTCCCGTGGTCACCATGGTAAGCATGAAGCTCTTCCCCTTTACTTTTACTATTTATCCTGTCGTGCTAACCACAATCAGCCGAAATCGGCGGCATCGCCCCGGGGTCTATGCCTTCAAACAGCAAAATGCTGTACGAGGAAGGTGCCATGACAATGGGCTTTAAGGTGGTATCAGAAGGCCGCTTTGACGAAGAGATAGTGCGAAAGTTCCTATATGATGAGCCCGCTTCCTACCCTAGTTGCAGTAGCACCCGCACATATAACGACAATGTCTCGGATTTGAAGGCTGCCATTGCAGCAAACCACAAGGGTGCACAGCTCCTGGAAGCTCTGGTGATCGAAAACACATTGGGAGTAGTCCACTTCTACATGGACGCAATCAAGCGCAACGCAGAGGTCGCGGTCCGTGAACTACTCAAATCCATTGGCCGCAAGAACAAGGGAGTTCCTCTCCGATTCTCCGACTTCATGGATGACGGCACCGAGATCAAGCTGGAAATCCGCATCGATTCTGAGACTGGGTCTGCCGACTTTGACTTTACAGGCACGGGCCGGGAAACATTCAACTGCCTCAATGCCCCCAAAGCTATCGCCCACTCCGCTATTATCTACAGTTTGCGGGCGCTGATTGACGTTGACATTCCTCTCAACCAAGGCTGTCTCGCCCCGGTCAATGTGATAATCCCCTCTGCCACACTTCTAAATCCATCTGGCCATGCCGCCGTCTGTGCCGGTAATCCCATCACCTCTCAGCGTATTACAGATGTCGTTCTTGGTGCATTCAACGCCTGTGCTGCTTCCCAGGGCTGCTGCAACATCATCTCATTTGGTATGGGAGGCGTTGATCCCAAGACCGGTGTTGAAGTGCCTGGATTCGGTGTTGGTGAGACAATCTGCGGCGGCTCCGGTGCTGGACCGTCCTGGAATGGCACATCGGGCGTCCATGTTCACATGACAAACACACGCATCACAGATGCAGAGGTCTACGAGCTGCGGTACCCAGTCATCCTCCGCAGGTTCTGTATCCGAGATGGGTCTGGTGGCGTTGGTCGATTCCGCGGTGGAGACGGTGTTATCCGTGAGCTGGAGTTCCGTATGCCTCTTTCAGTGTCTATGCTTAGTGAACGACGCGTCTATCGTCCGTATGGATTGGCAGGAGGCGAGTCTGGACAAGCAGGCTTGAATCTTTACATGAAGAAGGAGCTCGACGGAACGGAGAGAATGATTAATATTGGTGGTAAAATGGAGCTTGTGGTCCAACCTGGGGAGCGGATTCTGATTCATACGTGAGTGATTCATCTTTTTCTTCGTTCATCTGAACATATATGCTGACAATTCTTTTTTAGACCTGGAGGTGGTGGCTGGGGTAACGCATCCGACGATGAACTAGTGGAGAGTGAGAGCAAGGGCGATCAGAACTCCTCGGCTTTCCAGCCACGAGGAAGTGTACATGCATTCAGCGTCGCTGCTGAGGCGGCAATGTGATGGGGAAGAGATGAGAATTTTCGAATCATGTAACTAGATACTTTTTTTTATCTAAAATTATGCTGTGATGTCCTTAATGAATTACAGGTATTCATTTTGCGTAAATTTATAAACATATAAACATATAAATATCTATATCCCCTCGACCTCAATCCCTTGTAGAATGCCCAGCCCGCACCAAGGGATCGGCATAAGCACCTCCACAAACCTCAAAACGTGGACCAACTCATTCATCAACGCCTTGATCTTCCTAGATTTGGCATGGTTTGTGGCAAATCATGCCTTTCGCTCGATCTTTATTGAAGATCTCAACAATTCTCTTCGCTGTTGCCCTAGGTCTCGTCATTTACCAAGGGTCTCGGTCTTCGTCCCTCTTCGAAGGGCAATCTGAATCACCCTATTTTGGGAGGTGGAAAACATGGTTTTCTTTATCTCAGTCTAAAGTGCCAGGCTCAAAGCAGTCTCTAGGGAAGGGGTGGAATGTTATCCACCATCTGGGAGGAAATGGGCCCTGGATTGAGAACACCGGTGAAGATGCAGATCCAAATCTAGCAACCCCAGAAGGATGTTCAGTGGACCAGGTGCATTTAGTAGGTTCCCTAAAAATTTCATACTACGCTTTTGCTGATGGAATCTAGTTATCTCGCCATGGAGAACGATATCCAACACCTTCTGCAGGAAGTAGTAGGTCAACCCATCGGTTGAGTATAAACATGTTTTAATGTTTCCCAATGACAGGGCATCTCCAGTTTCTGAAGCGAGTGGAAGAGACTGGCCTACCGCTCAATGGATCACTTGAATTCTTGAATGACTGGGCCTATTTCTCAAACAACCCCGAAAGAGACTTTGGGGAGTTAACCAACACAGGCCCTTACGCTGGAACGCTCGGTGCATTCACGACCGGTGTCAAATTCAGGACACGATATGAAGATCTGATCCCGAGAGACAGCCGCACGCGTCTATGGGCAAGTGACTCGGGCCGTGTGATTGATACAGCGCGTCATTTCGCCTCTGGGTTCTTTGGCCTAGACTGGGAGAGCTCTGGAAAAGCACAGCTGCAGGTTATTCCTGAATCTTTTGAAAGGGGTGCGGACACTTTGACCCCAGGTGATACATGCCTCAGGTATCTCGAAGACCCGATCCTTGGCCATGACAATGGCTTGGAGATGCTTGTGCAGTTCCAGGAAACCTACATTCCTGCAATTGCAAACCGTCTGATCCACGAAGATAACATCGGTCTAAGCAACCTTTCCAATGAGGAGGTCTATGGTATGCAGGAGATGTGTGGGTTCGAGCTTATGGTGCGAGGAACAAGTCCATGGTGTGAAATATTTACCAAGCAGGATTGGTATAACTTCGAGTACGCTCGTGATTTGCTACTTTATTATCGTGCAGGGCCAGGAAACCCATACGCTGGTGCGATGGGATGGCTTTGGTTGAATGCAACGACTGGACTGCTTCACGAGGGGCCGATGGCTGGAAGCATATTCTTGAGTTTGTAAGCCTAGCTCATCATTCGTCTTGTATGAAGAGCACCGTTGCTAATTTGATACCCAGTGTACACGATGGCGATATAGCCCCGTTCCTCACAGCATTAGGGGTATTCACTGGCGACAAGGAACTTCTTCCCACGACCCATATTGCCGCAAAACGTGAATGGCGCATTTCTCCCATTCTCCCAATGGGCGCAAGAGTCACACTTGAACGATTATCTTGCTCACCAACCCACGAGGATCCGTACGTCCGAATCAATATCAATGATCGGATCATACCATTGCCTTTCTGCAAGTCAGGTCCTGCGGGGTCATGTCCTCTCAATCAGTTTGTGGAACATGTCAGTGAACGAAGCCAAGAAGTAGGGGATTTTGCAGAACGGTGTGAATTGACAGGTGATGCTGGACATATATCATTCTTGCATCAAGATTGACCCAGCATTGTGCAGTTCCCATATTAGACGGAGATGTTAAGGTTGAGATTAAAATTGCACTGCAAGGAACCTGATTCAATTATTCGATGTGAGGCCATCCCTCACAAATCAATCATCAGATAAATTAAACAATAAACTAAAAAAATTAGATCAGAAGAAAAGAAGAATGATGGTTGGATTTTGCTAGTAGATACGGCCTCACGTGACCGTATCCCGGCGAACCAGTGTTTACCAAAAGTTTTGGATCCCTCGATGCCCGACGGACAAATTTACCCTTTTGTGCATTCATCTCGCAGAACCTCCCTTTCTTGAGCTCTCACTTCTTCACATCTCTTGACACTCCACATTCACCCAATCCCTTGACCGCATCCCATCTACCGTCATGGAGTATCACTCCGTCCCACCGGAGGAACGCGCCAGAGACGAGGATGGCAACCTCCTCCCTTGGGGCTATGTTTACAAAGAGTATGTTCGATGAGATCTACAACTCCTCTCCTATCAAAGCTAACCAAATGTTTTCCAGTGAATCTCGCAACCCTCGACGACCACCCGAAGAATCAGGACCCTTCGGCAAGCGAAGAAATGCTCGATACGATAATGCCCGCTCACGAACACGGACTGGAACACCAGCAAAGCGCGAGAACCCCAATGTCGCCGAGTTCGGTCGGCTATTCTCACAGCAACAGCAGGACGAGGAGAAAACACACGGCTTGCCCAAGTCATCATCATCATCCAGTCTCGACAACCAACGGAAGCAAACAGAGAAGGTCGCTACCGAATGCATACTCTACGGATACAAAAACAAGGACAACGAGTGGAAGGTGATCGACAAATACGAGCGCATCTCTCAGGGCATGATCTGCGAAGATTACCCTCGCAACGACCCAAATTCAGCGAGCCACTACACCCAGCTATTGAGCGGAGGCGACGTCGTCATCCGAAACCTGTCAGCTGATGCGAATCGCAAGTCGAAGCGCTACGCCGGTGGCTACCACTGGATCAAGGTCACATACGACTCGACCCAGTCCGCAGACCGCGCGTGCTTCTATTCGCCACAGGAAATCGATGGACACCTAGTTTTCTGCGAGCTGTACAATGGCCACGGCCCAGCCGAAGATGCCCCCATCCCTGCAGACTCTGCCGCGAGCAGTCGGGTTCGCAATAAAGCACCGCGCACCTTGACCACCTCGCACTCGACCGCCTTCCTCTCCAACTCCAGCAAAGACCAGGACCGCATGACATTGCCTCGATCCTTTGCCATGAACAACCTTTCCAGTGTACAGGATATGCCAGAGGACGAAGGGCACTCGGTCGACTCTTCGACGGTCGCTGGAACCTCCGACGATACAATGACATCCACTGCAACCTCTGCAACTGCCACAGCCACACCCTCGTTCCAGCAAGGCAGTTTCAATACAACAACTTCAGCGTCCACATGGACGACAGGAGCTTCGTCCAGTAACGATCGCACCTCGGTCCACCAACGCCGAGCTCCCGCTCAGGCCGAACCCACCACCGACAACGAATTCATGACACACATTCCGACGGTCCGCCGTACCAAGCTGCGCCCCATGCTTGAGGCACTCCCTCCACAGCCAACCATGACCGAGCGCATCCTCCGCTCAATTCCCATCCTGAGCTGGTTTACAGGTGACATCGTGGGCGAGGGCCCGCTGCTCCGCGAGGACGGCACATTTGATTCGGAAAAATCCGGCCTTTACTGGAGGTTCTGGCATACGTTCGATTATTTCCTGAGAACGGATATGTGTGGACTGAAGGAGGATAGTTGAGGCGACATGAAGACCATCGAGCACTATGGAAATGGAATATCTTTTCGTCGTTTATTATTCACTATTCACTACATCACGGATCTTTCGCCACAATTGCGAAGTCTTGCGCGCGATCAACCTAGAATCCGAATCGCTACGAAGCTTGAGGGGTCAGTCTTGAACAGTACTGCGCGCATTGCGCAAGGCATGGGGGTCAACAGCTTTGATCAATGGATAATGTGTACGATAGCTGCATCTGATGCAGACATAATGAACTGTCCTTCCGAGGGACTGCGCGCCAAATTAATATACTGTAGAACAGTAAAAAGTACAATTCTTCATACTCCTCCTTCAACGACTCTTCAAATAGAATCATCGAGCTGCCAGAAGATTCCCTCTTTCCATCCCCAAGTCCATCAATAACCGTTATAAACTCATGCATCAAGCCTGCCCGCGAGGAAGAGACGAAACAGCAATCAGAAATTCAGAAAAAGAGAAAGAGACTCAACAAAAAACAACTCTCAAACCGGAGCTTAAATTTCATTGATCATAGACGAAAGTTTTTAAAGACTCGATTTAGTTCGCATCTAGGCGTATTTATTCCTTAGTCTCGAAGTTCTCGCCCTCGACGAGGTCGGGGATATCATCCTCCTCGTCGTCCTTCTTATCGCCCTGCTGCTTCTGCATGTTCTGGTAGCTCTCGGCGAGCTTACGCAGGGAAGCGAGGGAGTCGGGGCCGAGCTGGTTGAGGATGTTGGGGACGAGCTCGGTGAGCTCCTTCTCCTCACCGTTGCCGTACAGGGCGAAGGTGTTGGAGGGGACGGCACCGTGAACTAATGCGATGAAATGATTAGACTTTTTTTTTCGTTCCTTCTTGTTCTTCTGTATTGTGTGTTGCAAAGGTCAAGGTTGGTTTCGGATGGTTTTTTTCTACTCACCACGGGGGTTGGCGAAGTGGATGACGTTGCCGTCCTCCTTGAACATGTTGACCTCCTCAATACCCTGGATGGGCTGGACGTTCAGCTTCTTGAGAGCGGCCTGGAGCTTCTTGTCATCGGCGCCGGAGTTGCGGACGACCTTCTTGACCTTGCGGCGGGGGGTACCCTTGCCACTGTAAAATTTGTTAGTTGGTTGGACATTGGACGGTTTGAAAAAAATGTGGTTGGCTCGGTGTGGATGAGTTGGGTGAATACGGGTGGTGGGGGTGGATGAAATGGGGGGGATCCGAAAAGATCGAAGGAATGCGAGAATTCACAAGGCCGAGAGTCAGACTGGATTCTCCGAGCTATGCGATATCTATCTTCGGGTTCGATATTTGGGATATAGCGCCGTCGCATGGATTGGAGGATGGAAAATCCGTAGTCTGACTATCGGCTATGTCGAATCCGGGTATTGCAGTTCGAAAATTCGTTTCTTCCATCGGGAATCGAGAGGTCGGGATAAAAACAATTCTGGATAGAAGATACATACCCTGTTAAGAAGAATCATGTTAGCTATCGAATTTGGCCACACAAGTTCACTTAGAACATGCAAGTAAATTGCACCTGGACAGAATCCTTTGAGATATGACCAAGCTCCAGGGCTACCAATTCCACAGAATCGCAGCTCCACGTCATGACCCAGATCATATCTCAAGCTCAAAAATCCTTGAAAAGAGGCAGAAACGTACCGATGCGAACGCTCGCCTGCATTCTAGCCAACTTTGCCTGATCCATGATGAAGTCTGGAGGGGTGATCGCCTGGCGCGGGATTAGCTGGTAATTCGGTATCAAGGATTTGAAGAAAAAATGTAGAATTGTTCAAGTATTTCAACAATTTACATGTAAATTTTGGCGTACCGTTAAAAAAGGGTTGAGGGGGAGATGGTAAGAGGGAACGTGAAGTGGAAGTGGGTGGAATGATGATGCTTCCTTCCCCAAGAGTTTTGTGTGGGGAGTTTGAGAATATTCGCTAATCCGCCGATTTGGGTTAACGGGCTGTTTTTTTGGTTTAATGTCTACGCTTTGATATGTTTTATATATTGATTCTATTGAAAATATTAATCTATCTGTTGTTCTTTAGGTGTTTTTGGTTATTCGTCAAGTTGCCAGTGTTGGGATTGTGGGATATTGGGATGCTCGGCTAAACCCTAATCGGGCCGGGGGGGAGATGGAGATATATACTTCAACTTCAAATTCAACTTCAACATGGATCTATGTTGATACTATGGTTATATGGTTTTTAATTTGCAGCAATACTGAATACCCTTAGTATATACCCCAAACCACAATCATCAATGGACACAGTTTCATTCCATCCCAGCCACTAACCACTAACCACTAACCCTCTCCGTCTCCTCCATCTCAATCTGCTTCTTCTCCCAATTACCAAAATACTTATGCCAAGGATGCTTCTCCTGAAATCCAAGAAGCTTCTTGATCTTCTCATTAGAAAACGGCGCCTCAAACTCCTCCATCTCGCGCGTGATAGGTATATCCGGGAACTGCGACTTCAAAAAGTCCTTTGTCGGATTAAGATTGGTAATGTGATCATTAGTAGCATTGAAGACCTGAAATCCAAGCCCGTCAGTCCGCAACGCTGCTTCACATATCCCACCCAGATCCCGCGCATCAATGTACGACCATCCATGCACCTTCCACATGGTCGGCTCATGCACATAGCTGTAAAAGATATCTTGATTGTACTCCTCGGGCTCGATAACACGCCCAATGCGCAGGATGTAGATATCCACCCCGAAGCGCGCCGCAAAACCCCGCGCGACGCGCTCGCCACATAGCTTGGCGATCGCGTACGTATCCGTCGGGTTGACATCCAGGTCTTCATGGATCGGGAATGAGGGGTAGTTGGTATCGCCCTGCGCGAAAGCTACCCCGTACACTGTTACGCTACTGGCGATGATGATCTTGCGGATCCCGAGCTTGCACCCCGCCTCGACGATGTTGTATGTGCCCTGCGTGTTCGAGCGGAAGGTCTCGTTGTCTGGTACGAGCATGTTGCGTGCGGTGCGTAGCCTGCGAGGTGGATTACGGCGTCTGGGCGTGGCGGGAGGCCTTCCGGGAAAGGCTCGCGGAGTGTCCATTGGCCGGATAGGGCGTTGAAGACTTGGCCGCTGTCGGCGAGGTCGGTTTTCAGGGTATGCACGTCTGGGTGTTCCATTGCCATTAGGTCCAGGTTCAGGATTGTGTGTCCGGCGTTGAGGAGCTCCTTGATGACGAATTCGCCTGCTTTTCCGGAGCCGCCTGTCACGACGATGTGGCCCATGCTGGTGGTGGTGTCTGATGAGACACGGGATTGGGGTTTGAATCTCTGCTCAGGGGATATCCTTTTTTGTATTCTGGGGGCAATCGTTTGAAATGAACAAGCTACGAGAGCACTTATCGGGGGACTAGGGCAGCATGACTGACGTCGAAATCATCATGATGCCATTTGCCTCCATGCCCCCCGGCTTCTTACAGGCGGGAGAATGACAATGTGCATTGCAATTTGAATTCTCAAAAGCAGAAACAAGTTAAATCGCTTGTAAAATTTCAGTCATTTCATACATTTATACATGCCTCGATGGGTTCGTTCATTTTCGCTTCGAAACCTGAGTCTCGGTCCAATCCCAGAGCTTGTGAGCCAATTGCGCGTTCTGCACAGGCGCTGTTCCACCACTGCGGTACCCAACGGGAGTATAGTAAGCTCCATTGATAAGATTTTCCCTTTGCGTGCCAGCCGCCCAAAGAGAATTCAGGGCTCCACTAGCGACACCTCGGAAGAACATGGAGCCAGCAACAGAGATACCGTAATTCATCACCGAGTTGAGATTCTTTGTATGTCCATAGAGCCCGCTGTCAACCGCACCGGGGTGCACAGCAACAGACAAAATATCAGGATGCCGGCGGGCCAGCTCGGATGCAAATAGGATATTAGCCGACTTGGAAGCGCCGTATCGCGTCCAGGTACTAGAAGCTAGCAAGCCAGGGGTAGATGTAATTTCTTCAAAGGTGGAGGGGCCAACGGCGTGAGCCGCCGAACCGACAGTCACGACCCGTACATCGGGCACCTCCTCCTTGGCGCGCTGGAGATCAATGGTCTTTTGTAGGGTAGGGAGAAGTAGTTTTGTTAACAGAAAGTGACCGATATGGTTTGTGCCGAGCTGGATCTCGAAGCCCTCCTCCGTCGTGGTGGGCGGGTTGCCCATCGTGCCCGCATTTAGGATCAAGATATCTAGGCGGTCGCTATCGGACTGGAACTTGTCTGCGGCGGCGCGGATGGATTTAAAGGAAGATAGATCGAGCGGGAGGAAGCGGATATCGGCGGGGGAGGATAGCTGGCTTTGTAGCGACTCGATTGCTTCGTGCGCTTTGCTCTCGGTGCGGGCGGCCATGTAGATGCGCGACGGGCGATGCTTGGCGAGTTGGAGGATAGTCTCTTTGCCTAGTCCGGCATTGCCTGGATCAATCGCAGTGTCAGCGTTCTGGAAGCTGTAGATAGATAGAAAGAAAATATGTACCTCCTGTCACAAGGACGACCTTGCCGTCCAGGCTGCGAATGTCGCGCTCTGGCTGGAAGGATGCCCCTAAATAGCCGAAGGTGGCCTCATTCAGAGTCGGGCCAAAGCTCGACAGTGCCTCCCGAGGATGACGCAAGCTATAGGTCGCAAAGCCACGAGTGGCTACAATATCACGGAGATCCATCTCAGATGAAAATAATATGAGTGGTTGTGGAAGTTGAAATCAGGTTAGCTCAGCGGCGGGAATTAAGTAGCCAGAGGTCAGTGGCTTGGGGCCAAGGAACACCAACTTTTCGCATGTGTACGGAGTAGTAAGAGATGGGAAGGCTTCCGAGGCTTTTCCAAGATGATCTTATCAAGATTTCCTATTTCCTATTGGTCCACATGACAGGGATTTTGTTTCTGCATAGATGCCGAGGTGGTAACCTGCGGTTATTTCTAGTATACAAAGTAGCTATTACATATGTAATCTGAAGAATGTTCAACTTAATAAGTACATAAGTAATAAAGAAACAAAATTGAATAGATCTTCGTTTATGTATCTGTCGATCTTGGTATATCTCACATCAGATGTCGAATTCATCGCCAAGCTAGTCCAGTCCTGCAAGTCACCCCCGCAGGTTGATCCCCCTTGTATCTCTCGAGATTCCCTTTTCCTGGCCACCTGTCCTGTAGACTTTCTTCTTTTCCTTTCCCTCAAAAGTGATCCGGCTGTAACACGAAATTCTGAACTGTTTCGCTATAACCTCTACCTTGTCATACAATCTACCCTTCAAGCATTAAGAACCGATATCCAAAAGCACCAAGATGCGATTTCTTTGCTTGCACGGCGGCGGCACAAATGGCGAAGTATGCGCTCGATTCAAACATGCATAGACAATACTAACCAGCTACAGATCTTCGAAATTCAAATTGGAGGCATCCGCCAAATACTAGAAAAAAGCGGCCACCAATTCACATTCATGAACGGAAAGATAAACGCCAAAGTCGAAGAGGGTAAGCTCTACTCCCTACACACAGCTACCACCTGCATGAACCATCTACTAACCTAACTCCGATCTAGAACTCGAAGGCATAGTGGACGGCCCCTTCTATAACCACTACACCCGAGGTTCCTCGCCCGGCTCCAGCGTCCTCGAAGCCTTCGATCATACCAAGCGCTTCATTGCAGAAGAAGGCCCATTCGATGCAGTGATAGGCTTCTCACAAGGCGCGGCACTAGCAGCCTCGCTTCTAATCCACCAAAGCAAGACATACCCAGCTGAACCGTCGCTATTCCGCGCAGCGGTGTTTATCTGTGGCGCGGCGCCGTGGGAGAGTTCCGGACTGGAACATATCGCACCGCAGCCGGATGTGTATCCGATTACCATTCCAACGGCGAATATTGTTGGCAAGGCGGACACACTGTTCCCTGAGGGGGTGAAGTTATTTAAGCTTTGTGAACCCGCTAAGGCGACTTTCTATGATCATGGTTCTAAGCATATGGTTCCGTTTGATGTGAAGAATACGGAGGAGATGGCTAGGGTTATTAAAGAGACTGTTGCGAAGGTCATTAGGGGTTAGCTATGAGTGGCTGTGCGGTAATGAGATGGTAGGAATTTGAGGATATAATGGTTCTATACACCCCCCAGCTACCGAGGTGATGCGCTTCTATAACTTTACCTGTGTTTTCCCACCTTGTAAGGGTGTGGGGAGCTCAACATAGGCCAAGTGCCCAGCACTTCATCTTTATACTTAAGAGTAGAGAGCTAGTAAAACTCCCTAAAAGTGGTGATATATAGATAAAAGAATAGTTGGTAGCTTATGAGGCCGCGAGGTTGTCTTTTTAGATGTCTATTTATATATTAAACGCTCAAGGATGCATGCTCAAAGGGACACAGGTCGATTCAGCACTTGAAATTCAGCTTCATACCAAATTTTGTATATAAAAGAACCTAGGCGTACTACAGAAGAAGTGAAACTAGAGAGGCATAGAAGTCCATATTGTCAATATATATATCTATCTACTACTTATATCCCCCGCACGTTAACAATTATATGATAAAACTAGCCGGAGCAAAGTTGGAAATGTGTTTTGTCTGTAGAGATAGGAATTACATGTGTCTTGGAGTTAAGAGTCTGGCCCTGAGATTGGATGGCTCTCAGTGGGCCATCGTTGGCTGAACAGCGGCTCAAGTAGGGATTGTGGTAGGTCTGAGCAGGATGAAAGTGGATCATAGCCAGGGAAGAACTGATGGACATAAATAATACTATAATAGGCATTAAGGTGATGTATGTACCCTGTTTTGGTGGAGTCGGCGGCTAATAAGAAAAACCGTTCTCAAACTCCCATTTCAGTTTAGTGAAACAACTAGGCTTCCTTATGCATATGTCTAAGTTTAGATGTTCAGGCAATTGCATGAGCGCGTAACGGTAGGATGATAGCGCTCAACGTGTAGATCATGTAGGTAGTTGTAACTTTTAGCGCATGAACAATCAATCAGCTGTTTGGTTGAGCGTAACCGGTCGACAATTAATACCCCAATTTCCCAGTTGCGCCAATTGATAAATCCCTCATAATGTCCAATCAGTACCTGCAGTGAAGTTCTTCAGAGTTGGCTTGATCTGAAGTGGTGAAATTCATACCACTCATTGGATCACTTCAGCAGATCATCCGTTTGGAAGCGATATCAGCACTTATTATCTATCTACTTGGGATACCCAGTATTCCAGCGAGTATCATGGTCAGTTAGCGGAGTGCTCAACCCGTGTATTTGCTAATGATAATATAAGGACCCCCTCTCCATCACCGTTGCCGTCTTAGCCTTACTGGAAACATCAATCAAGATCACCGGCCGACTCAGGGTTGCATACTCACGCCAACAAGCTCAACCCATCTTGCTAGCACAGCACCATGAGGATTTACGAGGTACCGAGAGTGTCATAAAGGTTGTTCACAGCCAGAGATGTCTTGAGACAGCAGCCGTGACATCCGAGTTGGTAAATATGAGGGATCTGTCACAGGAGCTTCGCACGCTTCTTGAGCGACTAGATCCAGGGAAGAAGTCTAGTTCCCGCCAGCTAGCCTATCAATTTATCAGCGGATCAAAAGATGAGGAACATTTCGACAACATCGTGAAAAAAATGAACACGGCGAAGACAAACATCATCTTGCATGTACAGGTTGCTAGTGTTGGACTTACTCGCGATGCCCAAAGCAATATTATCGCCAACACAGCCGAAATCAGCCACCTTGATCGGACCATAAGGGAGCTACTTGGTGATGGACGGGGATTGAGGATTGCGAGTCTGTTAAAAGATCAGCCCCTGAATAGTAAGCGTCTGATATGTCAATGTTGAAGGATATCTACTCAAACTAACTGCAAATAGAAGACGGCACGGTTGTTCTGGACCGAGATGATTTGAATCGGATTGGCGTATCTGTTCCCAATGGAGGAAATACTCGAATAATCATTGGTAACTTAACAAGACTACAAGCGCTGCAGATCAATGGACCAGTCGGAGAAGATGAGTGGAAGACTATCAGTCACCTTGAGATCAGAGATAATGAGGCTGGCCTAGCCAGCTCGCAGGTCAACTATCCTGTTTCTGGTACCGTTTTTGCCTCTCTCCTGTTTGACCGTACCATCAAATACGTTTTGCTATTTGTTTTGTTATATGCTGTTTTGCGGTAGTATTTCCAGCAAGAATTGATGAGGACTTAATTCATTCTTGTTGGATGAGTTAAAGAACCCCCAGCAAATAGCTACTATGCTTCTATAGAGACTCGTTAGTTGAGCCAACGACGTGCATTATACCAGAATATCATACCTTTGCATCAATCTGGCTGAAGGCAAGTTGCTACAACTAGGGACAAATACATGCATTCATCTCAAAAGTGTGTTGAATATATAATAATGCCATCTAAAAAATACCTAATGCAAGGTCTCTACGAAAAATGCGCAGAAAATGCTACATTACGTAGACTAGACACCAAAACCGCCAACACAGCACTTCCAATTTGTCCGAGTTTGAATGTCATTTTGTTCTGTATTGCCCGATCCATCCTTCTCGCCAATACCTAAGTTTCCCTTAATTGTGCCTCCACTCTTCCTTGTGCCTTGGCAGCGAAAAAAAATTCAAGTAGGAAAAAATTAAGGGAGCTCTTGTCAAGAAACTCGGCCCTCGTCCACAAGAAAAAGAAGTGAATCCTTGAACCTGCAAATGGATCGGAGAGATTCCAAACTTTGTGTCCTGGACTAGCGATGACACCAACATCCCCGGTTTACTTTGGATTTGTGGCGGTCCTGGAAAGGGGAAGACTCACCCTGCCACACATTTGACTAGCCGACTGGGAAAAAACGATATGGTGCTTACTTGCCTTTGGGTCACAAGAGATATCCTGCGTTCCACGGAGCTTGTAGTGGTTCTTGGCTTGTTGAATCAACTGTTGGAGTCGGAGGATCCTCTGGATCTAGAGAACCTGTATATGAAAATCTCAGGGTATAGAGCAAGCTCTGTTTAGCGACGCCTATATCGCAGATCTTTGGGGTTGCCTCGAGAAAATTATACGGAAGAGGGCGCAGAAGCGTCAAGTTTACCCCGTGTTAGATGGACTGGATGAATGCGACAGCTCTTTAAGAAGTCATTTGATGACCTAATTGAGAAATCTATTCAACAAAAACCGACAAGAAGAGAAGAATGGCGTCAAAATCGCGATACTCAGTCGCCCGTTAGATTTGCACCATAAGCGGACCTGATAATTGATCTACATGGAGATGAGAGTCTCAAATGGACCGAAGAAGATATTTGAACAATTGTTAAAGAAGGTTGTCTGCTAGAACAAGGCGAGAAGGCAATAAATATCCGATCAGCCTGTTCACTTCGTATTTCAATATCAGAGATACCTAGGTACTTCCCTTGCATGTTGAATTAATCATGCCGCCTAATATGAAATGGCATCAAGTCAACCTTGGAACCGAAGGGTCCGGAAAATGTTACGTAATACGAGTTGCTACCCGTGGACTAATAATAGCACATGCCTCCACGGTTCCTCGAGCAACACGATTCTAGGTGCTGGCTCTGATATCAATAGGCAGCTATACGAGAATCTATGTCCTTGGACACACTATTTATACATGAAGAGAATCATACAAAGCCATGGATGTACTTATGCGAAGTATAGAATACTACTCCGTAATACTATCTACTATCATACATCTCATAGTGTAACTCCCATATTGTGCCTGTTTGCGGTAAATAAATTTCAGTAGGCTTGGAAGAACACCACCAAGCTATCTAGGCCGAATTTTTAAGGATGAAAATGGCCCCTCGTAACCAACAAATGCCAATGGCCATAGACTTGAAAATAAATTAACATTCAAGACCCAAAGCGGGAGCCTGCTTTGTACTGAGAACGCCACAACACGTGACTCTGGGCAAAGCCGCCTCAGCGGCAACTCACCTTGTCAGCTTCACTTTAGACAACAACGTTAATCTTTTTCCTCCTCCGTCACTTGCCGTTGCGTTACATCCCAACCTTTATCATTCTACGATAACTATTCCTCAATACCCACGATCTGCGTCGATTTTAGTCCCCCAGACTGCCCCTTTGCTGCGCTTCCCCATCAAAACAGCGCAACCCCTAGTGCTTCCGCGAGTCGTCTAGACACTCCCAATATCCGGCCAATCCAAACCTGAGGTTCTCTCAAATTCTTTCACGACTTTCATAATGGCTGCCTCCGAACAACCCTACGACCCCTATATCCCCTCCGGCTCCGCTGGAGCCCCCGCTGCCACCGGTCAGAATGGCAACCAGCGAACCGCCGCTTTGCAAGCAGTAAGTCAATCCTCAGCGGTCTCTTCACTCCTAGCGACCATAGCCATTGAGAAAACACACAAATATCATCCGGTGGACGGTGCATGCTTGTTGTCTTTTTGATCTATCAAAATGCGAAGGCTGGGGCGCTTGATTCTCGAAATGGGGCTGACGTGGTATCTTCTATAGCAAATTGATGATACCGTCGGTGTGATGCGCGAAAACATCAACAAGGTCTCCCAACGTGGTGAGAACTTGGATTCTCTCCAGGACAAGACCGACAACCTCGCCGTCTCGGCCCAGGGTTTCCGCCGAGGCGCCAATCGCGTGCGCAAAGACATGTGGTGGAAGGACATGAAGATGCGCGTGTGTCTGGTCATCTGCGTGATTGTTCTTCTCATTGTCATTATTGTGCCGTCCGGTAAGCATCTCCTAGCATTCTCCTACTTCTCAGCTCGCCACTAACACCATATATAGTGGTTGCCACCAAGCACTAAGCACTTCGACTGTGCGCAACTTACGACTTCTCTTTGGACATGGGATCTTGAATTTTACTGGGCTTACTGTTGTTGGGGCCGTGTGGCCTTTTCCGTTTTCTTCGCAGCCGCTAATACCTCCTGCTGTTTTTTTCTGGGCGTGTTTTCAATGACCAAATCCTCTTTGACTTTTCCATGCAACGAAACGAGATCATCCGATTTTGGGTTGTGTCGCTACATGCGACCCGGTCGACGGGTGAAGATGTAAATGATACTTCCATGACGCCGTGTTTAAGTATGCTTACCACATTGCCATTCGGGTGCTCTCTCACTACAATGAATCTCCCTTATTGTGCTTTTATACTCTTTTTTCGAATGCCCAGTCTTGTTGGAATACCTGATCAGCATCCTATGTAGTTATATAATGTCGAAGGTTAGTGTAGATCCACACTCCGATGAACAAAGACAACATCCACCCTTGTGGATACATACTCGTCCGTTGAGTCTCGGTCTTTGCATGAGTGGTCTTTGCATGAGTGCACAAGTGGTGATGGAAGAAAGGCGACTGAATCTGGCAGTAGATTGGAGGGTCTTCTCTCCAGTTTTGGCTAGCTACATGTTTTATATTCCTATTTTATACATGTACAACACGCTACCTACCTAGGTAGCCCTGGAGTTATTATTTGCTGACACAGGAGTCCACGTGGTCCAAGACCCATCTGACCTGTGAAGTTCCAATTCGCCAATGAGATCATCCTGCAAGGAACCCATCATGTATCCATGTACTCCATATGTCCGAACCCTTGTGCATCAGGTGTCTACTCATTATTAATCTAATTTGATCTAAATGTTCCCACCGTGGGTCTTGCTATATGAGTGCAGCAGCGCAAGTCTTGCCTGAATGCTTCGGGAATTCATCTACCGAAGGATGTTGAGGAGTGAGAAAAATCAGATAATATTGGGAACTCTTGGCACGAAAACAAGTGTCCACCAATTCCCTCAATTAGACCACTTGGAGAAGCCCTCGTATATACGGTCGGCAGAAAGCGCAGAGTGCTAGATCCAGCCAGGGTGGAGGGAAGTGGATAGCGGTGACCTAAAGTAACGAGTGAGAGGAAGGGACAGGATCAGATAAGTGAGACTAAACCCAAGCAGGATGACGTTTCACGATCTCCGAGCAGAAGAAGTGGGCTTCTTCGGAGGTAATACTCTCGCTTGGGGAAGTCCAGGGAGATTCCAAGGTTGATATCCGAGCGAAGCGCGTGAAGATTCTTTTTTATGGTTTTTTTGTATTTTTTTGGTCCCGGTTATAGCGCCACACAAATGTTTAATATTTTGTACTATGATAGAAGAAAAGAAGTCAGGAAAAAACTACTCTATGAAATATAAATTTCAAATCTGGCATAAAAAATCAAGAGTAATAATAGGTCAGTCCATGAAAACAAATAGGAATTAAATGTCGCACGTAAAAAGAAAAAAGGATGGAGATAAATCGCTCGCTAGAGAGGGGGGGTCCACCGCCTTCTCCCCGTCATTGGGCCAAGTTATCGCTCCGAGGCCCGGCCGATGATCTGAAAAATATCTCTTTTGACTCAACACTTTCTCACCTTCCACCTACCTTCCACCTACTTATACATATTTGGGGCCTCTCCCACCCAGGGCCGACCGTGAGACCATTGAGGCTGCCGCATGTGCGTTGCCAGGATGATGTCCCTTCGCTCCGCTGTGCGGAGAGCTTCGTGCAAGCCCCTCCGTTCCCTCTCCGCACCGACTGCTCCTCTGCGAGTCTCAGCTGCAAAGACTGCCACTTCCCTGCGCCAGACTCGCAACTACTCCCGTTCGACGGACCCTCACCTGACCTCCACCCGCAGCACCGTCGTGCAACTGTTGAGCAATATTGGCTCTAAGCGTGAGGTCCAGCAGTACCTGTCACACTTCACCTCCGTGTCCTCTCAGCAATTCGCCGTGATCAAGGTCGGTGGTGCTATTATTACTGAGCACCTCCAGACCCTGTCATCCGCGCTCGCATTCCTTAACCATGTCGGTCTGTACCCGATCGTCGTCCACGGTGCCGGCCCCCAGCTTAACCGTATGCTGGAGGCGGCTGGCGTTGAGCCCCAGTTCGAGGATGGAATCCGAGTGACTGACGGTAAGACCCTGGCTCTCGCCCGCAAGCTCTTCCTGGAGGAGAACATGAAACTGGTTGAGGAGCTCGAGCGCATTGGCATCCGTGCCCGTCCCATTACCGCAGGCGTCTTTTCGGCCGATTACCTCGATAAGCCCAAGTACAACCTGGTCGGTAAGATCAATGGTGTCGACAAGGCACCCATTGAGTCAGCTATTGCCGCTGGGTGTCTGCCCATCCTGACTTCCATGGCCGAGACCCCCGACGGCCAGGTGCTCAATGTCAATGCCGATGTGGCTGCCGGCGAGCTTGCTCGTGCCTTGCAGCCTCTCAAGATCGTCTACCTGGCCGAGAAGGGTGGTTTGTTCAACGGTGACACCGGTGAGAAGATCTCCGCCATCAACCTTGACGAGGAGTACGACCACCTGATGAGTCAGTGGTGGGTGCGCCACGGCACTCGTCTGAAGATCAAGGAGATGAAGGATCTCCTCAGCGATCTGCCTCGCTCGTCTAGCGTCGCCATCATTCACCCTGCTGATCTCCAGAAGGAACTCTTCACCGACTCCGGCGCTGGTACCCTGATCCGCCGCGGTAACAAGGTCCATGTGAAGACCTCTCTCTCCGAGTTTGGAGACCTGAAGGCTCTGAAGGAGGTGTTGATCCGTGATCGCGAGGGTCTTGATGCCCGTGCCGTTGTTGACCGCTACGTCGAAGGCATGAAGGAGAAGGACTTCAAGATCTACTACGACGAGCCTATGGAAGCTCTGGCCGTTGTGCTGCCTCCTCAGCCCAACTCTCAAATGGCTCACTTGGCTACATTCACTATCACCAAGTCTGGTTGGTTGACTAACGTTGCCGACAACGTTTTCTCCAGCATCAAGAAGGACTTCCCCAAGCTGGCATGGACTGTCAAGGAGGACGATGAGAACCTGACCTGGTTCTTCGATAAGGCCGATGGCAGCTTGAGCCGTGATGGCCAGGTTCTGTTCTGGTACGGTGCCGAGAACGGCGAGGAAGTCAAGCAGCTGGTTCAGGAGTTCAACGCCCATGGCCGCCAGATGTTCGGTGACATTAACCTCGAGGCCCGCCTTCACCGCGCTGCTGAGGCTGCCGCCAACATTGGCAAGGGCTTTGGCGCTAGCGGTGCTTCTGCTGAGCAGAAGCGTGGGTTCTCGACCACCACCAACGCTCTGCGCATGACCCGTGCCAAGCGTCCCGCCGTTGCCGTGAACTCTTTCCGCGCCTATTCCACCACCAACCCCAACCCTCCTCTTGGTGAGAAGAACATCTCTAACACCCAGCCCGCCAAAGTTGCTCTCATTGGTGCCCGTGGCTACACCGGCCAGGCCCTGATCAACCTACTGAACGCTCACCCTAACATGGATCTTCGTCACGTCTCGTCCCGCGAGCTAGCTGGTAAGAAGCTCCAGGGCTACGAGAAGCGCGAGATCATCTACGAGAATCTCAGCCCTGATGATGTTCGCAAGATGTCTGCCAACGGTGACATCGACTGCTGGGTCATGGCCCTGCCCAACGGTATCTGCAAGCCTTTTGTTGATGCCGTTGACGAAGGTTCCCAGACGGGTAACGTCATTGTCGACCTGAGCGCTGATTACCGCTTCGACCCCAAGTGGACGTACGGTCTTCCCGAGCTGGTTGAGCGGTCTAAGATCGCCCGGGCCACTCGTATTGCCAACCCCGGATGCTACGCCACCGCTGCTCAGCTTGGAATTGCTCCTCTTGTTCCGTTCCTTGGTGGCCAGCCCACCACCTTTGGTGTTTCTGGATACTCCGGCGCGGGTACCAAGCCCAGCCCCAAGAACGACGTGCAGTTCCTTACCAACAACCTCATCCCCTACAGTCTGACTGACCACATCCACGAGCGTGAGATCAGCGCACAGCTGGGCACCAGCATTGCGTTCATTCCTCACGTCGCGGTTTGGTTCCAGGGTATCTCCGTAAGTGCTTGCTGGCCGCTCATTGATCCTCACAATTGCTAACATTTATATGAAGCACTCTATCAGCATTCCCCTGAAGCAGAAGATGACCTCCCGCGATATCCGCAACCTCTACCAGGATCGCTACGCTGGTGAGAAGCTCGTCAAGATTGTGGGCGAAGCCCCTCTTGTCAAGGACATTGCCGGCCGCCACGGTGTCGAGATCGGTGGATTTGCCGTCCACTCCAGCGGCGAGCGTGTTGTTGTCTGCGCCACCATTGACAACCTGTTGAAGGGTGCTGCCACCCAGTGCTTGCGTAAGTGTTGAATCCATCTACTTCATCAGCCATGACGCTAACGAATCCAATAGAAAACATGAACTTGGCTCTGGGCTACTCCGAGTACGAGGGTATCCCTCTCGACTAAGCTTCCACTGAAAGTCAGTGACGAGTAGTTATCAGATTTTGTTTGTGTATTGTTCCTGCATGTCTTTTGTCTCATACCCCCCGTGCATCCTATACATCGCTCTGGGTTGGAGATTTCTGGGTGCTTCCTATCTATTTTCAGATCTTCCATAGTTGATTATGTCTACGCTTATACTTTTGTGTTAAGAGAGTGCGGTTTCTGTTGGTCTTGGTCCATTTCCTTAGAATTTTCCTGCCTCCTTTCGGATGGCTCATTGTTTTTCATTTCGTTGTGCTCAACTGACTGTATATGGTTTCTCATGGAGTCCCAAGAAAAGTAAATCATTCTTTCTTCTAATGTTGGTGTTTGACCCAGTCCCCATCGAGTTGTTCCCTATTCCAGGACCATACACGAGTCGATTTGATTTATTGAACGATGTGAAATGGGGATGCAGTCCGATCGACTGTAATTATAAACAATATATGTTAATTGGAGCCTTTGACCCGATCTCGTCGGTGCTGTAGCTGTAAGCGTGGACTATATGCTGGGATGCATAGCATCTGTTCACCTCAGCCTCGAGGGTCTTGTGCTCAGGCTGGGACTTGCACACCCTCACACATCAACCCTCTACTTTCTCCCTGTTCCTCGTATCCTCTTTTTCTGTAGTCTTATCACCCATGTTCATCGAGGGCACCTTCATCGTACCTTTCACCCTCTTTCATCCCAAACGACTCCAGATCCGACACATTACTCTGGCCCACGGGCAAACTTGTGATATCTTCCTCTTCAACGCCCACTCCTACCGAAAAACATTCCGCTCAATCCTGTCAAAATCCACACCACCCCTAACTCGCATCTGAAAATCCAAGCCGCGTGAAGACTCGAGTCCACTTGGACCGCAAGCACCGCAACCATGTTCTACAGTCATGAAAGTAAGTCGACAGGACCCCAGGGCGATCATTACCTGAGACCAAACGCTCACCTATTTTTCGCACTCTAGTTCTCACCTCGCCGGAGCATGGTGTCGCGACAATATGGTAAGAATACCCAGGGCTTCCACGCATTCGCAGCCAGGACTAATAATAACCTCTCCCCAGGCTAGTCGCAACTCTGGGGTCCCGGTCCATTGCCAGAAGACTGAACCGAAAAGCCATCCTGGACGTTGATGTCCCCAATGCATGTCGAGTCATCATCAATCCCGACGCACCCATGGCCCTTCGACTGCAGGGGAGCTTGCTGTAGGATCTGTCGCTCAATGATGTCTCCACAGGTATGCTAACGATTTGATTGTGTTAGGTACGGTGTCTCTCGAGTTTATAATCAACAGTGTGGGTACACGCTTCTCGACACACAGGCGATGCATGACAAGATGGTCTCCAAGTTGAAGATCATCCCGGGGAGAGGACTTGATCCCGCTGCCGGACAGACCAGGTAAGTTCCACTGATTGGTGGTATCAGTTTGCAAGTCATTGGTAAATACGAACCCAATCCCAGGCCCAGCAATCTGATCCTACCTTACGACCCATCTTTCCTGCCCGAGACAGCCCTCCCGGGACTTGAGATCGACCTGTCCTACCTAACTCCCACTACGGACGATAGCTCGAGCCAACTCAGTGGTCTCTGGACCAAATCGCCCAATAATAGCTTGTCTGGCACTTCGCAACTTTCAAGCCTGCATCTTGATCTCCCATCGGATGATATCCTGGGAGACGGTACTATCCTAGGGATTGACGAGATCAATAGGTCTGCGCAGAAGAATGATACTTTCGGCAACATGACGGGGCTCGGGTTAGGCAATGAAGAGGGTGTACTTCTTCAACCTGACTTTGAATTTGACGAGGATGGCAATATCATCGAGCTTGGTGCCAGGGAGAAGTCCCCTCATGCAAGGAAGTCCACCGTTGGTCCGAGGGAAAGCGAAGGACCGATAAACGACCAACAATTCCAGCTCAATGAAGACTCGGTAAGTACCAAACATTCATACCAAAACCAAGAAAGAACGTCTACTGACTCTGCTCGATAGATGCAGATTGACAACGAAGAAGTTAGAGTAGCTGAGACCAACGAGATGGTGGATCTCGACACCCAGACCGCAGGTCCCACAATTCTCCAGGCAAATGAAGGCCTGGATGGGGTTCAAGAAACAATTGAAATCGAAGCAACGAGGACCCGCCGGGTCAGACGTCCAAAGGAAATCATCTCGGACGATACCACGGCGCTTCGAAACATGACACTGGCCCAATGGAACAATGAATACGTTGCGAACATGACCCAAGCACTGAAGCAAAGGCAGCAAAATAAGATTCCAACCATTTCCAAGAAGAACGCTGCTTTCTGGGTTTTCGGTCAGGGAATCGGCTCGGTTGGAGTCGGACTGGGAATGGACCGTGAACCGCATCCGCTCAACCTATACTCAGGCGATGATCTGCTTGAAGCTGTTGGTGGATATCCTCAGCGAAAAGGGCGAAAGCGCAGTGCATATGACGATGAAATATCAGAGGGACGTCGAGTACGCGCGAGAGCCGAACAAGCAGAGCATCTCAGCCGTGAGAACATCGACCGCCTCAACATGGAAGTTGAAGTCGGCCGTGATGCCCCTTCGAGTCTGATTGATGACCACTCGTCCCAGATGCCGTGGAACATCACCGCTTCTATTCAAAGCTCTCGGAAAAGACATCGATTCGGCAGTGTCAGCGAGCTGTCTTCTCAAGGACGCAAGGCCCGAAGCCGTCTCACCAGCGCCAGTCCACTTGCCGGGCGTAGCTATCGCGGGGGACAAGACCGACTTAGCCTCGAGCTCTTGGGCGATTTCGGAGACGACCTAGATCTTACTCGTTATCTTGAAGGCGAACTTGCGACAGACCGCGAGAATAGCAGCTCACTCTCGCCAAGCAAGCGCTCTGCTCTCGAACGTGCCAAGTCAACTCTTGATCGGGAAAGCTTGAATTTCATAAAATTCATGAAGACCAAGATGGGTACTTCTAACGATGACAACGCAGGAAACGCACAAAGCCCGAGCAGCAACATCCTTAGCCCGATCGCGGCGAAACCCGGTCAGACCTCATTTGCAAGTCTTCTTCCAACTGGGAGTACGACGCGAGCTGTCGCGACTCAGGCTTTTATGAATGTTCTCACTCTCGCTACGAAGGGTGTATTGCATGTCCACCAAGACGAGTACATCGACGAGAGCACGGAGTTGGCAGCCTGCTATCGCTATGGGGAGATTTTCCTGCGACTAGCTGGGACCTGAGCGTGGACTGTGCGCACTAGGTCTAAATGACGAACACGAATGACATCGAGGAACACATGATGGTGGATTGTCGAAGCGCTGAAATGCAAATGGAAGGTATGAGGGGCTCTGCTCAGACATGTGCGACTGGTTCCCATTGCTGCAATACAACGTCGAAAATGAAGAGACACGGCTATGACGATGCATATAAACCTATTGACGCGACCTGTGCGTATTACATCACCGGAATGCGCAGAATAACATGTTTACAGTGGGAAGTGTAAGAGAGAAGAAGGTGATATGGTACGGGTAAGGAACTTTGAAGTATGGGAAGTTGAAGACCCAAACGGATCTACAATGCAGTTTATCTTTATTTTTTCCACGTTTATATACCCCAATCTTACCAGGAACCTGTACGTTGTAATTGAAGCCGTACAACATAGACAGTATTGTGTATGGGATACGGGATAGTAATAATACCCGAAGATGTTTCGATCGCGAACCCTGGAAATGAACGGAACATGTATACGGAAGTATATAACAGAAATATAGACTCATTTCCATACATATATCCATAGATATGTACATTTCATCTCTGTTGCTATCTCTGCCCTTATGCTTCTGCTTATTGCGTGACATTCACATAGGAGAATTGTCTTCCCCACCAAATCCAATCATAGCAATCTCTGATCCGAGTGTGCCTCGTTTGCCCTGAAATTTCCGACTCGGCGATTGATAGGGTTACAGGCTTCCAGCTCTTAGGATTACTTTGTACTCCGTATATGAGGGATGTTTACTCCGTAGTATGATTTATAGCGGATCATCTGTTAATAGAGGGATTATTCAAGGCGTCTATTGGAATTGCTTTTTATTAGGCAACTATTCATAAAGTATTTCTTATATTTCATATTACTGGGGTCCCGACCGTCGGTCTCATCCATTGGCCGATGTTTCGACTTGGATCACACCAGCTACGGATAGTAGCAATTGATTGATGAAGTGAAAGCAAAGAGATAAATAAGTCAAACGCATCCCTTATTATAATAGAATTGAATAGATTTTCGAGATGGACTAATAGACAATTAATTATATACATATATGTACATCTATACTAGGTAATATACCCTCCAGTACAGGTAGTGGCACGTACCGTAAGCAGTGCTCCAAATTACGCAGGGCGCGTAACCCGCGTATTCTCCTGTCTTCGTCTTTCCATTTTCTTTTCTTCTCTCTTCCTGACCCCTCCAACTTTACAACCCATACGGCGCCCTTACCCATTCTTCTTTCGACTTTCTTTGTTTATTATCCTGGATACTGTTACTCCCCTTACTCCCCTCGTCATGGGTCGCACCGTCGACCAGGAGGTACACGCGGCGTTTGTCGAGTTTCGCGCCAAGGAAGATGACAAGGTGCGTGACTGTGTATTTCGTAATATTTCACCCTCCGTCACTAACATACGGAAACCCGTTTTGGGGTTTGTGCATGTTTAGTGTCTCTCCGTTCAGTGTATATACTGCCAACAAATTCGAGCAAAGAACACTTCGCGACAGAAACAACATCTCCTTGAATGTCCAGGTCTGCGCGGTCACCCCAACGCGCCTCAGCCTTCCCAGCCCGCCCAGGCCGCCCCTAACGGAATCGGTCCTCCCAATGGCTACCCCGGAACTCCCAATGGCCCGACAGCCACCCCGTCAGGTCCAACTGGTCCTGGTACTATCCCAACTCCCAATGGCACCCTCATGACCAATGGTGTCAACCCTCATGCCACTCCGTTGCAGACCCCACTGGGGGCCCTCCAGAACCGCGCTGCAATGGCAACCCCAGTTCCACCTACCGGTCCTCCGTCCGCGCCGCCAAGCGCCGTGCCCTCGCGTCCGACTCCCAAGCCCAAGGCCAAAACATCAAATTCGAGCTTGCCTGCGCCCCCACTAGACGATGTGCACGCCGCTTTCGTTGAGTTCCGCGCAAAGGAAGAAGACAAGGTACGTACAGCGAAGGAAGTTGACGGCCATACACGTTGGAACATACAAGCTAACAGTGTGGAATAGTGCCTGTCTGTTCAATGTATTTATTGCCAGCAAGTTCGCGCAAAGAACACTAGTCGCCAGCGACAACATCTGCTCGAATGTCCTACCTATCTCAGCGTGATGAAGGACTCGATCCCCGCGAACAACCTGCTCCACACATTCCCCGAGGGTGACGTCGCCCGATCACTTCAGATCCCCGCGCCGTCGCTGGAGCTGGATTTCCGCATGAGCATCAAAATGAACCCCAAGGTATCTGTTGGACCCAGCGTCTGGGGCCAAAGAGAGTGGGTCTCGTTCATTGGCGGCCAATGGGCCGGTCGATGGGGTAAGGGTATCGTTCTGGTAAGGCTGAATCTCAACCTCGAATTATTCCTTGTGCAGTGTCTAACTTTTCAAAACAGCCCGGTGGTCAAGATACACAGATCGTCACCAAAGATTCCACTACCAACCTTCGTGCGAGTTATATTCTTCAGACTGTCGATGAGCCACCTGCATTTATCATTGTGCGCACAGAAGGATGGTTGACAGGCGCCAAGGATGTTCTCGAGAAGGTCATCGATGCCAACATGGCAGATGGTGTCAACCCCGGCAGTTACAAGTACCGGGTGAATCTGTCCATGGAGACCGGCGATGAGCGATACACATTCTTGAACACCTTGATGTGGATCGGCAGTGGTTGTCGCAGAGGTCATGAAGGTACGCTTCTTCAATTCTTTCTTTTGCCATTGTTCCATACTAACTGGTCATGTAGTCATCTTTGATTCGTTCCGTGTCAACTAGGTCAATGCCCTTGTCCACCGATGATGTCTTGTCCGTTATTCAGCGAGTTCGTGTCTTTCTAACTTCAACCTCAACCTTGTGATCGGAAAACGGTGTTTCTTTTGCCATTTCTTGATACGCGGCGCAACGTTTCTATGATTCAATTCTTCTCACCACCACGACTTTGTTCTTCTGACTGTCTTTGTTTGATTTCGAACCACGGGTATATTTGACGCCCTGGTATACCATGTGATGTGTCGCCGCAATTCAGCTGATTTTGAGCTCTGCGATGTCTCTGCTCTTTATTTCGTGTGTCCTTTGTGGTTTTTCTTCTGATGTAATTCTTTGATGGCTATCTATATTAAAATAGTCGGCCTTGTAAGGTATTGCTAGCTTTTGAGATGTTTCTTGTTATCTTGAACTCGGCTTTTCATGCCCCATCTCCAATTCGGGCTCTTCTTTTTCGAGTGAACTTTCCATCCAGATTTGATATGCGATATTTCTATGTAGTCATTTTCAATTATAAGAATGAACATCGTTTCGGATTTGTTTTATCTTCTGTTTCAGGGTACCTTCATACGAAACATCATGTTAATGACTACATATATATCGTACGCTTACCTACAAGAACAGTGATGTCACTATCTATGTCACTATCTATATATATATTTAATCGTTTAATGTAACTAGAGACAATATTCGATTTTATGGAAATAGATGAAGATATCTGTTGTTCGGTTTGGAATAATATAGAACAGGATACATATATATAACCCGCTGTCATGTACAGACCGTACTTAAACGCCAACGGTATATACCTGTACGTACCAGGAATATAACCTCGAATATTTCATAGAACTTTGTTGTAGATCATCATTTTTTTTATACAAATTGAAGAATTAATTTCATGTTATATCCATATAAAACCCCCGTGTATACCATTGATACAAGAACACCATACCAAAATGCACAGACCAAATCCCAAGGTATTATACACTCAATCAAAACTATACGGTAGAGATGGATCAATATCTGGCATACTCAGCATACCAGAGAAGCTTTCTGCACCAGTGAAAACGAACTGGTTGAAAACCAAATCATCTGCACCCCACGTAATCGCAAATGGATTCCCAACCGGGTTAGACAGCGGACTTCCCAACCGAGGCGAAGGGATCCTCTGAAGCGCATTGCGCTCATCGTTGAAAAACTCCTGAGAAAGACCAAGGAATTTCTGGTACAGTGTTCGTAATTGCACAAGGGGGTAGCTGATTCCAGTTTGACTGAGACAATCAGCGATAGCTTTCATGAGGTTGAAATCGCCGATATCGGATGTCGCGACGACGTTGCAGAATAGGACTAGGTATGCCGTCGCTGGATAGAGTAAAATCGTCCTGGGGTGCGTTTTAGAGGTGAAAATCTTTTTAAATATACCATATTGGTATTGGGTACTACTCACCAGTTCAAAAAGTTGACTGCGGTTTGCTTCTCCGCCGTGTGACACATGGATACAAGCGCTAAAAGTTCCTCGCGCGCTGATTGAAGATAGCTCTCTGTTGAGCGGATTGGCTGGCCTGGGTCAGATTGGAGGAGGTATAGGAGTCCGGTCATGACTGATTGATAGGCGAATTTGAGGGCGGACATTTCGGGCTGGCAGTCGAGTCCCTTCCATTCAGATGATAATAAAGCCATCTGCAATCGGTTAGGAAATTGTGGATAAAGGAAAAAAGGGATGTTCCTGACTCACGTTGTTCATTCTTTGCTCGATATATTGCATCTGCAGCAGCATGTATTCCCCAGTACCATATAGCAAGGATGGGTTGTGGTGATTCAATGAGTTATCGGGTAGATATGAAACCACCGTATCCTGCACCCGAGCAAGATCCAGATAAATCAAGAAATGTTCGGCCATAGGGGGGTAAGTTGGATAAAGATCGCTGAAAGTGGAGGGTAGCTGAACGTCGAGAAGGCAGCGTGAAGTTCGTGATTTGAATGCATGGTTTCTGTCCAATGTGTAGCACCAAAGGAAACAGAAAAGCTCTTCCTCGCTGGCAGTTCCACATAGTACTTTTGTTTGAAGATCCAAGTCAATGCAAGTGTTACAGGCGGCCTTGGTGAGCTCCCCACTTAAATCGACGTCCCCAGACCCTTGGTGAAGGAATATCTAGGAATGGATTAGTTTCGCGGATAAAGGATACAGCAGGAGGATCTAGAGGCTTACCCCACATATGATAGCCTGTAATAGCGCAAGAGAGGGTGCTATTAGCAGTGGGATCTGCTTTAATGCGGCCTGAGCTGATGCTCGATACTCGTTGGCATTCTTCCTCAGCTCGAGGGCAAGGTCGGTGTCTTGTTCAAGATTTACAACCGTAGAGATAAACTTGTAGGCAACAGCATTGACGCAAACGGTGTAGATGATGGATTCGCGAGTCGGTATTTTGTTGCGAAGAAGTGAAAGTCCCATCTGCTTCAATTTTGGTATTGATATATGTCTGAAATAATCCACAACGAAAGTTCCAAATCTGTTAGACCGGATATCTGCGGAGGTTCATCATTAGCGTCAATTTTGAAATATATTGAAGTAGTTAAACATCGGTGTACCTTTCACCATCCAGGTAAGGAATTCAATAGACGGACTTCGAGGGTAAACTTCCTCCTGATGATCGTTAAGACTCTCTTGTACCAGTGCTCTTGTATTGTCAGACAAGATTTTTATAACAGATAAGGCTGTTTCGAGCACGCTGCGTCGGTCTAGACTGAGACCCGGTAGATGGTATAGTTGATGCTGAATCGTCATTTGCGCATCACAGACCGGATCATATACAATCCCAGTTTTAAGCCCACGTGAATCGTTGAAATTACGACTTGGGACAGAGCGAACGACTGGTAGGACTTCATCCGTCGAGTTCCCCCCATCAAACTGATGATCAGGTGTTGCTCTTCGTCGGGAACTGTGGGAAGAGCTGCGGGTTTGACCACCCTGGGGGCGACTACTTAGACATTTGCGCTTCACAGCCCGCCGACGATTACAGGAGATGCCTGCATCCTGGCAATTGCCACATGGATCGCGCCGATCACACCGGACCTGTGTATCTGCTCAGCAAATTGCGGATTGAATATGTACACATATTTCCCCCCTGAGGGTCATTACCTTGCGGGAATGACAGAGGTCGCACTGCAGCTGCCATTAGTATCAGGTGATGTTGGGATTTGTTTCAGATGAGACTCATACCACTAATTGAGGCCCCTGTCTCTCGAGTGAAAGCTCGGTCGACATACTTCAATGTTGTTTTCAACTGGTTTGATAGAAAGGAATTATCGCTCTATGAGAGTGGGGTAAAATATTGGTGAATCCAGGCCTGGCGCCTCCTAAAAATAATAAGAAAATACGCTGAATCAGAAAATTTCCTCCTGGGCAGCGAACCGGCTGCTAAGCAGAATAGGCAGCATTAAATGGGTTCCGCGGCGGATCAGAAATTTCTTGGCGCCAATCTATTATCCAATGAATCTTTTAGAATCGTCGGAGGCGAATAGTCTGGGGTACTTTAGGGGTACTTGAGGGATACTTCAGAGGGACTTTAGAGAGACTTAAAACCCCGCGGGAGATACGCACGTAGGAGATACCTACATCTATGTACTGCATATGTAGGAATGCATTATTCCCCGGTCATAACAAAGATGAAACAGCAGAAGTACTAGTAAAACGTGAGCAAACCCTTTTTGACCCTTTTTGACCCATTTGGGACCATTTTTGGGACATCGGCGGGACCTCGGAGCCTCGGATGAATTTTGTAAGCCAAGAAACTTTTAAGAAAACCTTCCAAGGACCCTTGGCACTGCTTTACTTAAGGTAAACTCTATTCTACTGAATCCATGGATATCCACATCTAGACACCCATGGATCCCATGGATAGAAACATGAGCTTATTATTATTGTTTCAGGAACTAAATCAAATCACGACACATGGTATCTAACAATTGACACAGAATGAAAAAAGAAAGTAAGACCCTGGATAATCTTGAGTCTTCCAAGACAAGTCCGAGATTGGATTCAACGCCTCGAAATGCAGCACAAGACTCCGGTCTTCGCTAAGAAATACAAGGCCCCAAAGAATCGGAAAATTGAGAGACCAGAAGTGGCCCACAGAATGATCTTGAAATACCATGCCGTGCGAGGTGTAGATGTCGACTATGTCGGTTAGTGAATGTAAACAATAAAAGTAGGAACTCAAAATCGACTTACCGTTAGGCAAAGCCTGTCGATGCTGAGGTTGTTGATACACAACGCCAGAAGACCATTACTGAATGTCCATAGCAACACTAGATTCGTTCGGAACGCTTTGTATGAATCGTCTAGGGCCACTCCTTCGTTCTCAATCGGTTCTTGCCAGGGAGTCAAGGCCCGCTTCACAGTGGATGCGAATTGCTCGTCAATGTCGACTTGAGGTTTGTCCAGTTCTTCGACGAAAGGCGTTTCATCCTCCTTTTTGGTTTGCGCAGATGGAAGCTTTTCGGGTGCATCGGATCCCTTTGTACCCCATGAAACATCATGCCAATTGCAAAATGCATAGACCATGAGCACATTGATCGAAGAAGGCATTCCGAGGAAATAGGCCCAGGATGAAGTGATCATATGCCATGGGTCGGCGTAGAGTATGCTAGCAAGGAAGTAGATCCCGTATGTTGAGACCAGAGCAATTAGAACAAGCCCACCTGTTGAGGCAATAAAGCCCGATACGAGTGCCGAAAAGCCATGATCGACATCAAAACTGAGATTCTCGGGAGTCATTGCCTGCGCAACGAGATAGAACGACAAAATGAGGAGATAGAGCTGGACCACAGAAAAGTAGAGGAAGGAGAGCGTGTACAGAAATTTTGATCTGTGATTGAATGTTAGCTATAAACCGAAAGAGAGTACATATCTCTAGGCCCGGATACTTACCCCTTTGGTCGATTTCCAAGCGCTAGGATGAATTGAAGCATAAGGAATGTCAGATAACCAATCTTCAACATGTTATTTACAATTGGAGTAGCCTCATTTCCGAAAGGCCATCCTTTCTGCTTGTTGGTCGCACTTGGCGTTCCCACAATGTCCAAGATGACGGAACTTGTGAGCCAGTAGGATGCTAGTATATGTTAGTAGTCTGGAATAGGACTAATGTAAGACCCAAAGAGCTCCATCAACTTACCAAGTGAAAGCCATGTCATGACTAGCTGGCAGATATTGTAAACCAGTTGGATATGAAGCAATAGCAACCGAAAGAGACTATGCCCACTTTTGTAGATCCGGTTAAAATGCATGACTGAATATAGCGATGCCGCAAAAGAGCCATTCAGCCATCGCCGACGTTGACTTAGAAACTCTGCTGGTCGTTCCGGGACGTCTGTTTCTCCTTTCGATGCTTTCACATATGTGAGCAGCCACTGGTTACCGGCCTTGGCGACTAGCTCGAAGCAAAGAATGCGATCTTCTGCAAGAAACATGTTCTTCTTGAAGATATTCATACCGTCAATGCCTTTCTTACCGAGCTTTTGAGCTAGTGTGTGATCTCCGTGAAAGTACTGCTCGAGAGGCCTGCCCATAATAGCGCGATATCGATAGGCAGAAAAAGCACCGGGAAGTACGCTCACATAGCCGAAACTGCTCTCCAAGGGTTTGTCCAGGATATTCGAGATTTTGTATTCAAAATTTTGGGCCGCAACCAAAGGGTTGAGGAGCTTCTTCCATCGGTGGCCGAGAAGCGCGTGAATTTCACCGCAGGCCCCGCCGAGGTTCTTGTCGTTGTAAAAAGCCTGCCATAGGGCTAGCAAAGACTTAGGTCCGGGTTTTGTACCCGCGTCAATCAATATGCAGATCTCAGGATTCAAAATGCGCCCGAACGCATTGAATAGCCATCGATGTGAGTTGATCTTCTTAGCGTTCTTCTTCTTGAGGCAAAACATCATCTGTACAGGTGGTAGATTCATAGGGTCTTCTTTGTATGGGCGCACGAGCTCTTGCTTCGGGGTAACCGACAACTGTGTGGTATACTCAAACTAGGAACCATCAGCATTTGAACAAATCCCTAGGCATTGAAATCCAGAAGGGCTGTGAGGTGGGAAAACGAACAATATGGGCGACCGTTTCTCTTCCATCCACATCTTGCTTCATCACGCCATCTTGGAAAACGCCGATGGTTGCCAGAACGTCGAGTGTGTTTTTATCGCAGGGATCCATGCCATCGAAGACAAGACAGACGACGATCTTCTGCCATGCGGGACCACCTTTGTCCCAAAATTCTGTCTTCTTCAATTTGACGATATCTCGCACATTTTGCATTACCCCATGCAGGGTTCGAGCGGTTAGGACTTTGTCCTCGTTGTAGTATGTGACGGCAATGAGAAGTTCAGTGTGCCGATTGTACATCGAAGGACGGAGATTGTAACCATTGCGTAGCGTGAATTCATCAGGATCACATGTAGCGGCAGTGTCTAATAGGAAAGGGAAAAAAATGTCAGGTTATCATGATCGGGTTGAATCATCTGGCACATTGGTGCGACTACTCACATCTCATTTGCGTGAATTCTTCAGAAAGTTCTCCCTCCGCATCGCGATACTCAGGCTGGATAGCATTGCGTATAGGACTTGGTACCGGATAGTTGATACTCAAGACCGAGCCTTGTGTCAACTTAATTCGACGTGTTGGATATCGACGGATGCTGCTTCCTTTGTGTCGTGGCCCCGACTCTTTGGAAGAGGAAACAGCAGAGCCCTGGTTAGAAAGGTTGTGTAATCTGATCTGATCGGGGAGATCTAGTGATTCCATCGACTCGGGTCTCGGGCTTTTAACCCCAGCAGGTGAATAATTGTACGGTCGACGAGTCACTTCACCCGAAGAAACTGGGTCTTCGAAGGGACTGATGGACAAGGCAGAAGAATGGGCTGGATGAAGTAGGGAGAGGTTGTGCTCATTTGAGTGTCCAGTATTCTGGTAGCGACCGGAAATGTCAGATCAGTTCGGCTTGCCGCATGTCCACAGATCAAGCAAATTCCACTTCATATACACTTACCCGAGGGGAATGACCATCACTCAGGCCGTCGCTTTCATCGCCTTGTGGTGCATAGTCAAACGAGTATGGTCGGTTAAAGGGATTCATCGTGTAACAGTCTGGACCCAATGTGGAACAAGTACTGGGAGTGTGTAAGCTGAAAGTCCGAAATGCAATCCCTGGAATCCCTGATGCCAAGCCGGTTCAAATTGATTTAGGTATGACAGGCTGCACAGATATGCCGACCAGACTTTGCATGGAATTGAAGTTGGAAAGAACTGAACGATCTTCCTCTCTCTCCACCCCACCTCTCTCCCCTAATGTGAAAGAATAACAAGCTAGAGTACTTCATCTCGCTCTAACCGAATTAACCTTGTATAGGCGGCTATTTTAAGCCGGGAGCTCCACATATTTGTTAGAGCGAGTGACCAATCAGATGAGAGACCCTACCCCTTAGTGTGAGGCTAAAACACCCTTATTCTTTTCAATCAGCCAATAGCCGCCTTGCCAGCCCAGCCTTACTCAGGTTGGGTCTGTCCCACTAGACAGAAATTTCCCTGAAAACAGAAATTGTAAAAATTAGGTATCTTTTATATAGCATGTTCGTACAAAAGGTACCTACACCCAACACCTTCTTTTCTCAACTCTTCCGCTAGCTAAATGGCAAATAAGAGTATTAATAGATAATAGACATCTGGTTTAACTGATTTTCGACTAAGATTACTTTTAGATATCTAATATGGAGGAATAGGGACTATATTTAAAAAACACAATACATCATAGAGGTATGAGGAAGCATAAATGTTCGGACACTTACAGAATACTTAATGTTTCTTAACAATATTACTAAATAAAGGGATATGTACTTTCTTTATAACATATAGGCGCTACTATATACTCCCTAATTGTTCCCAATACTGGGAAAATTCCAATCATAAATATACTATGTTTTTCTTGAAATTTCTGTATTCTGGGACGGACCCATACGTATAAGGGCGGTAGGACGCTAGGTAAACTATGTTACAGGCACTCCAGTTGTACGCCTGGACATGGTTCATCTTTTTAATGAAAATTTTAGCATATTTAAATCGCCTTGCTAACCGACTAAAAATAACTCAAATTCCGTAAAATCCCACGAGGCACAAAATTCCGATTACGCCGAGATCTGGGGTCACTTTGAAGTGAGACATGCAGAGGTTTTATTATGTATCTTAAGGCTTTTTTAATGGCAAGGTTGAACCCTTTTAAGAATAAGTACGAGAGCTGCTTATACTTTCTCTAACATAACACTCTCCTTGACGGATTTTCCCCATGCTGTTCACAATGAGCTCACTTGGGCTCTCCCAGTCACCGATGACAGTGGAGTTGAGACTGGACGAGCCAGATGCAGCCTATACTAATCAAGATACTGTATCGGGCGAGGTAATATTGCACACCGAGTCGCCGGCCGACTTGTCAACAATTGTCCTAAACTTGTCGGGAACAGCAACGTCCCGGCTGACTCAAAGCAGACGCACAGAAACCCATAATGTACGTGCAAAAATGACTGTGCCAGTCGACCATTGCATTTTGATTATTGTCATTAACACTAGCAACCTTCAGCTGTTCAAACAGTCTCACCGCCTATTTCCTTCAGATCATTTGATGCATGATTCAAACAGCTCCCGTGTAACTATCGGAAGCGGAAATCATATTCTCCGATTTTCTATCACGGTCAGTACCAATCGAAATCAAAATTATGGCTAGTTGTACCTTGCTAAATGTTTTGGATTTGTTTAGATTCCCCAAGTGACCGAATGCTACAAAACCGGTCACTGGTCAAACAAACCACAAATTACATGTGCGAGTATTCCGTGCTGGCCCCAAAGGAAATCCCACCTATTGAGGAAGACTCCGCCCTCAACAGGGCACTCAGAGTCACTGGCCGAGATTCGATATTCTCTGAGTGTGGTTGTTACTGGCAAAAGTACAGTGAAACAGGTAAGCAACTGCCCGCTTCAGCGATTACCGGACAACAACAATCGCATTCAACTCATTGCTGATCATCACCAAGACTCGAAATATTCCATTTCATTCATTCGCAGACCCACTACCAAGCCAAAAACCGTTTAAGCAGCAATGCTTCATCAACATCAACCCACACATCCTCGCCAGCGACTCACCTTTATCCTTCAGAGTCGACACTGAGCTTCAAAACGGACCTTGCCTTCTTCTAGGTAACTCGATCCCTTTGAGTATAAAAATCACAAAGCTTGGAGAGTCGCAGTGCAAAGTATTGCTGAGTGCATTTCAAACCATGCTGGTCGAAACGACACAAGTGAAAGTGCAAGGGACAACAGAGTCATCTACTAGCACGTGGATCGTGCAAAGTATGGCCAATATAGACTATCCGATAGGTCTTGCAGATGCACCTACGGATACAACGGTGAGTTTAAGGGATGTCATATGGGCCAACAATCGACTACCCCCGGAGGTCACTTCGAGTTTCGAAGTGTGCAACATCAAGAGAACATACAAGCTCAACTTAAGGCTCGCATTTCTTGTTGGAGAATCCAAGGTAAATACAGAAAAGATTTTGACCCTTCTTGGTTATCTTGATCATGGCTAATGCAATCTTTTTGGTTCAGCTTCAGACAGTCATCCAAGAACTCGAATTTCCCGTCTATGTTATGGGCCCAACACTATCCCTTAAAGCATATAGTTGATAGTTGAAAGTTGATTTCGGGTGTTTTTGCATCTCTTCCATGGCTTAATCTCTCATCGTTTCAGATATGTCTTTGTGCAGCCATTTTTGTCTGGTATTCTTCCATATCCATATCTAGTGCTCCTTTAGCTTTATCAAACTCATTACGTATCATATCTTCACTATATATTTCTTGGGCTTCACTGTCGGGCATCCTTTCTCTTCCTGTTTTATAGCCGTTGAAGAATTTCATTTACTTGATGACCGCGCTCAAAGCCAAATATGGGGCCATAGGAGGCACATCATGTGCAGGGGGTCGGAACAAACGATCGAACTGAGTGCCGTCTAAAACATGGAAGTCCCGATCTTAAGTCTGTGCTTTTTACTCGGAATCCGAAATGCCGAACACACAAATAGCATAGGGCAAAAATGCACTAAGCCAGCGGAAATGGCAAAGAAACTCCGAAAAATCAAAAGTTGCGCCAAAATGATCTGCGATTCGAAAATTCAATTTTCTTTTCCCAACTCCCATATCTCTGCGTACAAAAAAAAGGGGGTATGCTGAAAAGCCATCAAACTAATGCCAGCATGCGATCGACGGGCTGAAAACTCACTACCGCTGGGCCTCCCGAATACCAAGAGCTCCGCCCAACTCAGCCCGATCCACTATGAACGGAGACCAGAGAATCAGGAGGCTTATACGGAGTACTCCGTACTTGGTATATTGTTTTATGTATCTCTGTGGCGACAACACGGAACATACCTTCCTTATTTACCTATTCGCGTGGAACAGACCTTGGCAGTTTCATATAAACTTGGCACAATAACAAGACCGACAAGACCGACTAAAAATAGCCGGAAATATTCTGGGGTTGATGGTTCGATGAACGAATAGAATAGTTCATAAAACTGGACCAAACGGCTATAAAGGCTCATACGAACCAGGGGCCCAATAACAAACCATTCCATTGAATCAATCAAAATCATCTCTCCAAATCTTTTCTTCTCTAATTTTTCCTTGCCTCAAACCTCAAAATCATGGCAACTACAACAACCACTGGAGCTTTGGCAAGTAGCACAGGCTGTGGGACCTCAGCCCAGTACGAAATTCCCATCAAAGATGCATCATGTGGAGTTCCCAGCAACGACAAATACAAAGGATTCCTTTCAAAATGCGCAAAACCCGCAGGGGTGACTGCCTATGACAACGACTGTGCTATCTATGCCCCGGCCATCGATCAATCAGTCCACGAGCTTACCGAGTGCCTCTACAAAGCGGGTGTCGCCTGGAAGGACGTGTGGTGCTACGGAGATACCAATGCCACTGCAACGGCAACCTCGTACCCGACTTCAACGGAAACCTCTACGAAATCATCTTCCGACAAGACATCATCAGGTACCTCAACCGAGAGCGCGGCGACTAGCACAAGTACCTCCTCTGGGGCGGATACATCTCTGCCCCAGGCCCATACCAGTTTGAAGGCTGTGGTGCTTCTTTCAACTCTGTTTGCCTCCGCCGTGTTCATCGGAGTTTGATGACCTTCGAGGTGACTGTCTCTCTACTCAAGGCTCTTTCCAGATTGATGGCTGTCATTTCTTTTTCCTTTTGTTGACCTATGTATTCGACATTCGACCTGTTTTTATCATGTGATAGATACCTTTGAAGGGGGCGCAAACTATGCAATGTACAATTAGATTTTGAACTGTTTATACTTTCTTATCACTAATCTCTATAAGATAATCTATCCTTTCTTTCTATTCCGATCCCACAGACCCTGTTCTAGTTTTCCGGTCGAGACTCAATTCATATGATCACATTAAGAGGGTGGCCGTAACCAGTGCCTACCTCGACGGTAACGTTCCAACTATATGCCTTGGATCGAATGGCCTGACCTGTACTCCAATGACGCTAAGTCTGAAACATAAGCAAAAACAAAAACAACCACGAAGTCTATAATTAGGGTACAAGATGCATCAGCAGTCTCCCACCGAGTCGCTGTTTGATCTGCAGGGAAAGTCCGTTATATAAATTACCAGAGTCCAATCCCAAACCCCAGTTAGGTCTACTGAAGCTTGTACTGTCTAAATCATATAATATGTCCGGTAGATTTCCTGCTCACTTCTTGATGCGCCTAAGAGCAGAACACAAGCCTGAACAGTAACCTTTAAGAAATATATAGTGAGATCGGAAAATGTAACATGTGATAAGGCAACAGACTGATCCTTATCTGTTCGGTCTTTAACAATCTTGCGATATTTGAATTTGTACCGAGAAGCCCGAGTATCCTACTCCGTACCTTGCACGGTCATTCGATGCATTATCCCCCTTGCAGCAATCCTCGCTCTCTCATTGTTTTGTGTCACAATCTACAGGCTTTAATGAAGAATAAGCAAGTTCAACTCATTTTTAGGCCCAAGTACCCATGTGGGCTAAATCAAAAGACCAATCAATGAAATTGCCCGAGCTACCCAAATATCTCTCCATAAACACGTTGGTTAGAAATGCCGCTCCAAAGGTTCTTGTAAGAGAATCATAAATTCAGTGGCTCATTAAGAAGAAAAAAATGTATGAAGATGGCAAGAATTTTGAACTCTGCGGTGGCGCGTCTGGAGTAGTACAGCATGGACTGATTTTGAACAAGAAGCACATAATCTAGAAGTCAACGTTTAAAATGTAACAAGAAAGCGAGCCCCTTCTAGAGGGTGTTCCTTAATCTGGTGGTTTCATTACATGCAGATAGGAAGATGATTCTTCAAAAATGTACCTGACCAAGCCTTTTCTCCGAATGTCCACTCTGCAACACGATCAACACTCGAGATTCGATATGCCGCGCAATATGACGGCGCCTAGAGAAATATAAATACTATCACCCGGCTGACCTTGAATTACACTCATCCCTCTAATACCCTTTCTCAGTTGGCATTTCCAAAACTGAGACACAGTCCCTCCAATTTCAATATGCGTTTCACCTTCGTCGCTTTTATGGCCATTATCGGCTCTGCTTTGGCTGCAGACAAGGCCCCTGCTTTGGTAAGGCTGAATAAAATGAACATCAACACTATTGAAGCTAACCAATCTTCAGATTGGCGTCAGATTCCCTTGCAAAGCCGATGGCAGCTCAGGAAACTGTGCTAGTGGCTTCTGCTTGGTGAGTCTTCTTATCTTCTACCGAGAATATCGTCACTTCAAACACTAACTCGTCATACAGCAACTTGCTCACGAGAATCAGGGAGTATGCAAGTAGACTGTGGATCTCACAATTGGTGTGGATTGATTGATGAGGCAATATTTTTGCCCCAAGGAAAGTCTTCAGGGGTGAGCTGGTTGAGCTGGCTCGAAAGTTGGACACTAGTTGATGTTTTTAACTGAAGATAACTGCTCTTGGAATGAGATTTGGAGAAAAAATAGCTTCTCTAAGCCTAAGACGTCGGAGACTATTCCATGTCAGTCGTAGCTGTGAATAGAGCCATAAACGCCCCCATGGTACAAGACCGCGAAACCAAAAGGTATTTGGCACACCTCAATCGACTAAGCATTAGAGGATTAGTAAATATGAAGTTCTACAGATATGTTGCAAGATAGATAAAAAAAAGAAGCCATGACATTTGCACGTCATGTGGCCCGGATATATCTCAAGATCAAGTAGTCCCCAGTTACAAACAAACAGTCGCCAAATACATAAATTTTGAATCGGAATTAGAATCCTGAGAATTGTTGTTAGCAATTTGATAATGTCTGAAATCAGTGCATCATGACCTACCCTTTTCTGTGTTACCCTCACCCATGCTCTTGCTGCTGCTACTTCCACTCTGGATAGCACCCATAATTCCATCCATGTAAGGAGCGCCACTCCACTTCTGATGGGTGAGAACATCCACACCGAGCTCCTTCTCGCGGGACTGGACAAGACGGACGTAAGCCAGCATACCCTCATCCTTGAATGCACGGGAAAGTTCGGTCGTGATGGTGGCATTAGTGTGCAGACCAGCCAGGGAAATAAGTTGCAGGACGAATCTGAAAGAGGTTAGTGGATCGAAGCGAGACAGATGCAGTGTTGAGCTTACCCTTGCTTAGCAATATCCCAGATAAAGGACTTGAGCGAAGCCTCATTAAATCCTTGACCCATCCAGTTGAATGAAGGGCTAAGATTGTAGACAAGCTTCTTGCCTGGGTACGCCGCCCGCACTTCGCCGGCGAGTGTTCCGGCCTTCTCGACATCTGGGTCGCCAGTTTCAACCCAGAGAAGATCTGCGTAAGGAGCGAACTCCTTCGCGCGCTTGGTCGCAGCAGGGAACCCTGCGGAGTAGTGGTAGAATCCCTCGCGGGTGCGCGGGCTATCACACGACCACACAACAGGTGTTTTGGTGTAATCATTTGCCAGGGCACGGCGACGAGAGAAGGAAAGATCGGGATTCTTCTTAACAAAGGCCTTGTACGCGTCCCGAGAAGACTGGGGAGCACCCTCTGACTCAAGATGAGCATCGACGGCTACATATTGTTAGTAAATGGGATCGTTGACACAGAATCAATAAACATACCTTCGTCGAGTGTAACAAGCTTGTGCCTCTTGACCCAGTCAAGCTCAAATGCGTCGATTTCTTTAGGTGAGGCACCCTCCCGTTCCATAGCTTGGAGGGTCTCGGCCAAAGGTTCCACATCTTCCGTGATACCAAGGATGAACTCGTGATCGCGCACATCGATGGCGCTGCTGATAAGTCGGCCACTCTCAGAGTCTGTTCGGGCAATGACCAGGTTCTCACATCCCATCATATCCCACTGGAATCGAGCTGCTACCAGTCGGTTGATGTGTTCACCCATTGGGACGAGCACTTTGCCTGCAAGATGGCCGCACTTCTTTCCACCGTGCAATTGATCTTCAAAATGAACGGCCGCGGCACCATTCTCCGCAAACAGCTTGGCGAGTTTTAGAACAGCCGATAAACCACCATGACTGCACCGAGAGAATTAGTAATACTTCTTGCACTCAATCCGACTTATTAACATACCCGGTATCACCATCAGCAACGATTGGTCGCATATAATCAGTATAAGGTGTAGCCTTTCGCTGCTCCGGGGTCATCTTCCGCCTCGTGTCCCACTGTTTCCGGTCATGCATAGACTGGGCCTTGAACAGACGCTGGACCTGGTTCGGGACGGTATTGTAGGGATAATCGCCGAAATCCGGAGATACTTCGTTGGTACTTGTCAAAAGTGAAGAGCAAGCCCAGCCCGAGACATATAGAATCTCTTGGTTGGGGGCTTGCTGCGTCATTTGGACAGGGTCGATAGCTCCCACTTGTGTGCGGAACCGAGGTCAGATTTGTCACAATTGGAGCTCAGCCGGGTAAGGACTCACTGGTATGAACGGGCTGACCAGCAGCCGCTCGCTCATTAAGAAGATTAAAAAGCTTCCGCGCCATCAAAGAACTGGGGTACGTTTGTTGTAAGGAGCCGCGCTTGCTCACGACATCTGCTGCCGTGTAAGGGCGCTTGATGCCTTCGTAGCGAGGCGAATTCCACCACGATTCAACATCGCGAAGCTGTTGGTCGTAAAGCGCATCTTCAGCTTCACCAGCTTTCTCTTGTGTGGACAGCAGCTGGTATGCGTCTGAGGGGAGAGTGGTGGATACGGGGTGCTGAACAGGCGTCATCCGAGTATAACCGCTGGTGAAAGGCCGCAATGAACGCGAAGAAATAGTGGACACAACGGGAGCGCGTCGAGGCAAACGTCGTATCGAACGAAACATGGCTGACAGTACAAGTAGAAAATCAACAGATGATTGTTGAATTGAAACAAAAGGAAAGTAGAATTAAATAAAAGAAGCTGAGAAACAAAACAAGGGCTCCGCTTGACCTCGGGCCGTGAACATCTGGGGTTTCCCCGCCACTCCGGACCTCCGAAATTCGCTACATGACTAATCCTGGGGCCCGCCCTATAGGCGGGGACCTCGGGACTACCTGGACTACAACTTGGGACCACGACACAGTGACTTCATATGTAATATTTATTTACCTGCCTATGTGCAGTCTCTTTGCCTCGATCTTTTCTTTGGCTTCGACCGTCTCCCTAAATCTGACTATACCACCCGAAAGTGTCTGTTAGCGGTTGGTTAAGGATAGTATGCTCCCAATATCTACGATCTCATGTGCCCTCGAAGACAAGTGGAAGAGTCCCTAGTATCATATGTTAGGTTAGCCTATTTCACTTGTGGGCAAGGTCAGACTTGTCTATAAGTAACCTCGTATTTTTTTACGTTATCCTATACTACAAGTAAAACCCCGGTGTTTATTGATAGTATATGTTTTCTAGGATAGCACTCGATGATGAATATACCAAGAGGTACTGCTCCTCTGAACAAACAATCGTGTTGCTTGGAACTGAACTTTCTTCGGCGGTGTGGTGGTAACAGAGGTTGAAATTATGGTGTTCTACGAGGTCACGGTAACCTTGCAAGTGCCTCTTGGTTAAGAATGGCATCGAGGCTATAGTTCACCACCAGTATTCAGGACATCCGTTACCGATGCCTGCATTCTGATCTTAGTATCCATCAATTTCAATTGACATCACTCTCACTTGAGCCTTACATTGCCTGCACCTCGGCCTCATTTCAACGACACTTCGCTTCAGTCTTTCTGCCCATACCATTGGACCAATTGTACAACAAACCACACTACGCTACAATATAATGCACTACCCTCTTCAGCCAAGCCATCTAACTAGTCCATGGTTCACTCACAATAATCAATTCGAACAATTCAGTTCACTCTTCAAACAAAGTGATCAATAATATGCATACATACTCCATCACACACAACTATGGGGTATTACACTGACAGGTGAATTGATTGAACAATCCTATTCAGAGACTCTGCTGAATCACATAGCTATTAAAGTCTCTATTGTTTGACAATAAACAGACCCATTGAGAGAATTGCTGGAGGCATCACTCAATACACTTCACACTCCACAGAGACATTCATATTTGAGAGAGAAACAATGCTACGCTCTATTCAAGCCGTGTATCAATAGCCTCAGTATTCCTTAGCCACATATATAAGTCTCGTGAAATCCTCTGGCCTAATCTCTTGTTTTCTCTCTGTAAATCTCATCAGTCTCCGCCTTCCCCCCCCCCCCTTCTTCTTATTCGTCGTTTTCTTTTCCTTTGTTTTTCTTTTGTTTTTCAAAAATGGTGCTGGACACCATGGCTCCGTTCTCGAAGAGCGGCCTCCAGGTACTCGCTGGCGAGTACCGGGCTGGTCCTCTTCTGAAGTGGGACGAGATGTCCCTGTTCGACCAGCTGTTTGCTGCGGGCTCCGAGCCCGAAATGTCTGTCCTGACCTGGGAGCTGACCGAGCTCCTTTGCAACATGGTCATTGTAGTGGGGCCCGGCTCCCCCCAAGCCTACCTCCTCCGTGTCGTCCTCGCTCCCGAGTTTGCGTGGTTCGGCTTGCACTGGGCAGGGATGCCACACCCTGGTAAGTACCCATCTCCAAGCATAGAAGGAAAGACGAATACTAATATGCAGCTAGCCCAGGTGCCCACCAACACCTCCGACCTCCTCGACCTCCTCCACTCCCGCCCCCTGGCCGCATCTGTGGCCCTCCACCAAAACCTCGGGGTCGGTGACGAGTGGAAGTCCCTGGTCCACCGTCTGTGGGCTCACCTCGAGCCCTATAGCTCCTACTTCTCCGCCGGCCGGCTGCAGCCCGCAGCCGGCAACGACAACGACGTCCTCCTGCGAATGGAGGACGTCGAGTATCCTTCCTCGCCCGTCGAGGAGGACTTCGAGGGTGTGCTGCCCATGGAGGGCATTGAATTTGTGTCTGTCTCCGGTGTCTACATGGACACCATGATCCGTGACATCTCTCCGGAGATGGATGTCTGTGCGGAGCCTGGGGCCGTGTCTGCCTCCGCCCCTCCTGCCCCCATGACTGTGCTTCCCTCCCTCCCCCCGGTGCCCACCCTCCCCGTGGTGCCTCCCTCCCTTCCCGTGGTGCCGCCCTCCTTTCCTGCGGCCGCCCCCTCCACCAACAAGTACCGGCAACGGTACTAGTTGCGCCCGTGAAGACTGTTTGTCTGCCCCCTCACTTGCTGGGGGTGTCAGCCGCCGTTTGTCTTCTTTTTTTTTTTTTCAATCAAAGATCTTCGCCTTCGCTTTTATTTTCTTGTAAATGATATTTTCGTCGTAGCTGGTGATTGTGTGCGTAGTCCTAATGTACTAGTAGTGCCGTTGGAGAAATTATCCCCGCACGGTGTTGTTATTGTTTACAGTCATTGATACCCACATAGTATATCCATAGATACTATACTCTAGGGCTGTTGTTGAAATGACACACAAGCCCCTTTAGTTCAGAGATTGTAACATTAAATTAGATATAGCCGATGCCCAACCTGGTTGAGATTGCAATGGAAAACACAGCACATTATCCAAGATCGGCACCCCCGCATTGGCTTATCATCTCCTCTCCGTGGGATTCCCTATCTTCCACTTACCATTCGCTGTCAGCGCCTCTTATCTCTCTGTTTTTATCTCCATCTTTCTGTATATCTCGTTTTCTTCCGTGTGAATGGGTTTCAACATCGACTTGGTATGGAAAGCATCAAAATCCCGTCGATTTTAGATCCGCCCGACAACCCGGCATCAGCGCGGGGAAATCTTGGGACACAAAAGCCAAAGCAGACAAAAAGTCGGAATGGTAAGTTGAAATAATGTGAAGCTACTGAAGCTACATCTTTCTATCGGTGAAGCAAGAATCAGTGAAGCAGGAATAATGCAGACGGTCACTTCATCATATTGTCCACAACATTGACTTGAGTGTCTACTTTTATAGGTTGCATCACCTGCAAAGCAAAGCGGTTGAAGTGCGACGAAGTCAAGCCATCATGTCAGCAGTGTGAAAGACGAAAGGTCCAATGTGGAGGATACAAAAAAGACTTCAAATGGCGACCATTCGAAGAGGTCAACTTCGCTTCTGGGCGGCCTACAGTGACCAAAGCCAAGAAAAGTAAGTCACGGGTGCTGTGCGGGTTAGACATGATATACTCATAAATCTTCTTTAGCAAACTCTTCGTCCCAACAAGCTTCCTCTGTTGCCAACATCGGCCAGACCTTTCCGACCCCTCCAACGACTGAACAATCAGCATCACCGATTCGCATACAGTCCCATAAGTTTGATGGCTCTCGTTCGCCTCCAGACTCTCCTTCGCATAGCTCGCCCATTAGTACCAATAGTTTTCTATCTACTGAAGCACGTTCCCTTGAAGATCTGCCTGTCACCCGAGAAGATGTTTCCATGGCCGAGTGCACCGCGCCTCCCCTTGACATTAACGTGTCATTGTCCGCTGACTCTCCCCCTTTCAATTTCCTATCCTTTTTGGGCCCGTTTCAAGATTCTCTGTCGCTCGCAAACTCGCTGGTTTCTGATGTCAACGCTGATACTGCTAGACACATGCCCCTTGGCCCGGCGCAGCCAGATCCAGATGCATCGAGGCTGAGCTTCTCTCAGCTATTGGAGGATGAAAATGATGACATTGAGGAGATTATCCGGAAGTCAGATCCAGGACTGGGACCTTGGAACTTCACCTTGCCAGAGACAGATTCTTTCACTCTTGACCCTCCAAGCATGTCAGACAACCCATCTCTGCCACCGGAAAGTCCAGAAATGCTTGTGTTGAGGTTTGATAAGCTCACATGTGGAATTTTATCTATCAAAGATGGTGCATTAGAGAATCCGTGGCGAACACTCATTTGGCCGTTAGCAAAAGACACGCCTGCACTTCGCCATGCCATCTTTGCTCTGGCGGCTTTCCACTCAGGCAAGCAAAGCCCTCATCTTCGGGTCCAAGGAGTAAAGCACATGCGCCAGAGCATATCCGGTTTAGTTGGACAGATTCAGAATATGAGAGCGGATGCTGCGCTGGCAACTAGCCTGGCGTTGGCATTCGCCGATACCTGGGACCAACACACCACCACATGCATTCAACATTTGCGAGGCGCAAAAACATTAATGTGCCAGGTAATCGCAGCTGGGATGCAAGGTGGTGTTAGCGACGAGGAGCTAGATCGCATCCGGTTCCTCTATAACACATGGTCATATATGGACGTGATTGCACGACTAACTTCTTTGGATGAGTGTGGTCCTCAAAACTGGGATTCTTCAATCTTCGAGCTTCCGAGTGACACAGTCCATGATATTGATCCGTTGATGGGCTGTTCAACTACTCTATATCCTCTCATGAGTCGAGTGGCGAAGCTGATCCAGCAAGTGCGGAAGAGCTCGTCAAACACGGTGTCAGTTGTGGCTCAAGCTATGGAACTCAAAGCTCTTGTCGAGCAATGGGAGCCACCGCAATGGTTTGAGCCACCAGATGATCCCAATTCCGAGGTTCAGCATAGCATTCAAGTTGCACATGCCTATCGCTGGGCTACGTTGCTGTACCTGCATCAGGCCGTTCCAGAGATACCCTCTGAGCCGGCCGATGAATTAGCAAAGAGAGTCCTGATCTTGCTTGCCACCGTTCCCTATACCTCCCGGACTACTATCATACAGATGTTCCCTCTTCTAGCAGCTGGATCTGAGGTTGACACCGACGATGACCGAAAATGGGTCTTGGATCGATGGACCACAATTCAGTCTCGCTTAATGCTAGGTGGTGTAGACCGCTGTCTGGAGGTGTTGAAGGAAGTCTGGGAGCGCCGCGACGCAATGAATGCCAGAAGAGAACGTGAAATGACTAGTTCGCGTAGTGGCGAGTCTTTTTCATCTAGAGACAAGGAGAAAATGAGCTCATCATTACCAACCGATTTCCGCAAATACAGTCTCAATGGTTCCCACAAGGGCCCAACAGGAGGAAGACCGGGGCAGCCTACATCGAGGTTTGCGCGACGGGGTTCCGCACTCGCGTCGCTTGAAAATATCCAATTTGAAAGAACTGTGCGTGGCAGATTGCACTGGGTGAATGTTATGGCTGAGTGGGGATGGGAAGGTGAGTTCGACAGCTGTCAGACTATTTCATCCAAAAGCTAACTCTTCAATCCATAGTTTTCCTTGGCTAGCTTGACAGCAATAGCCAAAATCTTGGTTGCAAGTTTGGGCGTCGAGCGAAAAGAACCTATTGTTCTTTGCGTCTCAGCATGCTGTACTAATATGACGGCTAACCAAGCAAGCAGCCCAAGTTCTTGTTCCTTCCCTGGGTTTTGTTTTTACGTTCCCATTGTTGTGGCTCTCAATTGTTTTTGTTAAGGTTGAAATTGTACTTTGCAGCCCTGACCTGGTGTTGCCTTGAATCAGCGCGGCGTCTAGGGATCTGTTGTTCTCTTGTTGATGAGTGATGACAACGATGTGGCTTGTTTTTATTGAGATTTGTTTTTCTGCAATTGTGACCTACTCTCTGACTACAAACCATGGTTGATCTAGGAACTAATATGTCCACCTTGATGGTGGTTTACTTGGCTCCAACGCTTTCATTCAACTTTCCAATACACGATACCCCTATTCCGGAAGCCCTCAAGCAACTACCCACAGCAATCCCACAGCCACCCAATTTGAATTTCCAGTAACACGGAAACATAACCAGCCTAATCAACACCCGACGCACATTGCACATCATCTTCATTGCCTGTGTTAGTGTTGAGTGCGACGCTATGTCCGGAACACCCACCTGAGCACCTACCAACCCTGATCATCCAACGCAAACAGTAAGCCACATTTGCCTTCGTAGGCGCTACCCAGCTCAAGGCCTCATCCAATATTGTCCCTACTGCGAAAATGTAAACATGCCAGGAGCCTATGTTTTCGGAGAGACGATTCTCTGATTCCCCCAGCAGCAGTCGTCTCTACGGTACCTAAGAGTCTGTCTTCCCTTACGCGGAAAGGAACTATGTCCTCAGTCAGTTTCTTGTGTTGGTTCGGTATTGATCCATTTCTTGATACGATATATTACAGTCCTGGTAAAGAGTGTCATATCAGGACAGTCTACCCAGGTGTTCAGCCAAGTGTCTTTGGCGTGCTAATGCTGCTTTCGAGGAAGTACCGTTGGCACCAAGATCAACCAGCAGAACCTCTACAACTTCTGATCCGAGAAGAGAGTTGACCTAAGGACTATCTTGGATGAAACAGTATTCAGTTTTGAAGATTCCCAAGCCGCGTTCGGTTACCTGTACGCGACAATTACTTCATGGGAGGCCCGCCCCACTTCCAAGGTCATGGCTGATTTGTAAGTTGGAAGTTCTAGAAGTTCACATTATTTATGTACAGGATAATATACAATGCATAATATCCAGGTCCACCTCAGTAAGGGAATGCAAACTGCTCAGCCTTTGCACCAAGAATAGGCACGAAATCTTCTCCCTCACAAATCTTCATAGCCTTTTGATAGGCAGGCCGGTCACCAACACGTTTCAGATAGGCCAGAATGTTCTTATGCTTTTGCTCATCAAATTCAATGGGACAGAATCCTCTCATGGTGGTGAGAGTACAGATCGCCATGATATCCGCTGCGGTGACGTCATTCCCAACCAAGTAGGATCCGGTTTCACCGAGTCTCGCCTCAATCATTGAGAGCGCACCCTCTAGTTTCGCATTGCCCAGCTTAACGTGCGGTGCCTCTGGGTCGTTGCTCAAGCGCCTGTTCATCAACACGCGGAACAAGGCTGGCTGCAGGGAGGCATTCGCCCGGTGGTACCACTCTAGGAATTGGACGTATTCCTCACCGTCTTTCGGTGTGCGTGCGAAACGGCCCTCCCCGTAGGCGGCAATAATGTAGTCAATGATAGCGCCTGATTCAGCGAGCACGACCTTGTTTTTCGTAAAGGGGGAGTTGTCATCTTCTATCACCGGTGCGGTGCCGGAAGGATGCAGGTCTTTGATTGATTGCGGGGCCAGGATAGGGTCGCGCTTGTGGAAGACGAAGTCATACTTGATGCCAAGTTCTTCTGCGAGCCAGATGATGCGCTCTGATTGTGAGCGGCCAAGGTGGTGGATTGTCAACGGCATCTTGGTTTGGAAATGAGGAGAGAGGAGTATTGGGTTATTGGCAAAGTGGGTTCGGAATTGCAAGATGTGAAATACCAATTGTGTTGAGAGATATGGAGCCAGATTCTACTGGTTGAAGATGGACCAAAGTATTTATACTTAGTGCATCCATAGAATCGTCACCATCGTCGGAGATATAGCCGGATCCGCCACTCCTCCGACATTAGTCAAATTCGTAGCTCTAGATCTCGACACGGGACAGCTCAATTGCACAAGCCATGCGGCAATTGGGCTTTTTGACTTTTACCAATTTCGGGTTCGGTTTGCACACAAAGAAAAGGTTGCTCCTGCAAAGCAAAGAATTTGGTTATATGACAAAGATAGACTTCGTACAGAAAATTTGGGGCATGTTACTACTTATGGCTGTTTTTTCGAGTATGCGGATCATGTCAAATTCAATTTCAATCATATTTCAAGTATTCTCTCGCGGGGGAATTGATTCTACATAGTAGTCAAATGCGATTCCTTCTAGAGGAGCTAACGATAAGTGTTTAGACTCTACTTATCACACGTTGGCCAATACGTGCTACGATCTAAACGCCTGGTTTGGCTAGTTATGTATAAGACTTAAAAGCAAATAGGAGAACCAGCGGTGAAGAACTGTTACTGGATTGGTGCTTATTCGAAGACACATGAATGTGCGGATATATAAGGCACAGGGGTATCCTTGTGTTAATGCGTCCACATGACCACCAGGGCTTGATCCTATGCCTGAAATCATCCTTCTCATTCACTTAGCTAACCACCATCGAAATTACTCCAAAACAACATCGTACATATCTCTCGTCTCTATAAATTTGCCATGATCAACCCTCAAGACAGATTCTGGTCCGACAGCCAGGGCTACTACGGCCCGAGCGAAAATCCTGCCACCCAAACTTATTCCAATGTCTGGGATTGGGATCAACTGCGGATGATCAAGGTCAAAGGCACCGCCAAGCTATTTCCACCCGACGGGAATGTAGAGGTCTCAATTCTGGCACCATTAGCTGATCATCTATCGCCTGATGTCGGCGCAATCACAGTCGATGACGATGGGCTCCTTACTGAGGTTTCGATGGATCCGGAAGAAGATGATACTATGTTTATTGCATATCCTTCCTTCTCGCTCTGTAGGTCGCTTGCCGACTGCCTTACCATTTAGTACTCTAAATTCCAAGAGCTCGATCGACTTGGACCATTCGTTGATCTCTTATCATACGAAGACGAGCCCGGAATTCCTCAAAATGTTGCTTTTAAGTTTAACGTCTTATACAAGGCTCTAAGAATACAAATGGTTTGGGATGAACTTAACATTCTTAAAAGTCTACCACCACATCCTAACATGGTACCATTTGATCGCGTTGTCCTCGACGAGTCTCGGGTGATTGGTTTCACGACGAAGTACATCCCAGGTGTGACTCTCGCCAACCCAAAGGTCCTTTTTCGATTTGAGTGGCTGCAGCAGCTTACTCAACTCGTGGATTTTCTCAACCTAGAATATGGAATCATGCATCAAGATATTGCACCTCTTAACCTGCTTATCGATCCTTCCACACATAAGAAAGATCCTTCTCTTCGACTTCGATCGGGCTGTATCTGGAGAGAAAAACCTACAGGATGGTCGAGATGATGTTAGTAGTGTTGTTTTCACACTCTACGAGCTTATCACGAATGATACACCCTTCTCGGGTATCCCCCACTGGGAACGAAATATCGATATGGTGCAAAGTATGTCAGTGGACTAGTCATCGTGAACTGGACTCTGAGATGTCGAAATTCCGCAAATTTCTGAATGAATGGGTAGCAACACGAAGATCCAATGTGGATGGGGATATGAAACGATATTTGAATGCACCAAACCGACTTGCGTTGCCAGACCTACCAACAGCGCCCGAGTACACTGTACCGTTCGAGATGGGTACCAGGGATGGAAAGCCAGTTTGGAGAACGGGCCATCGGTCTAGGAACACTGCAATGAAGCTGGGGCAGTATTGTTTTCGCTGAGAGAGGCCGCCACAGAGCCGCTTGCCGAACAAGGCTGAAAGTAATGTTAAATAGTCAATCTTGGAAAGCCGTGCTTGGAAAACAGTACTCGTCATAGTGAATCACCATTAGACATCCTAGGTATGTATGTCCCTAAAGTGTGCTCAAAAGAAAGTGCCACAGCTCGCATTGGACATCTCATTGTCACCTATTCATTGTACCGATTTCTTTCCCAACCTTTCGGGTTTTTTGCTCATGGTTTTATAAGAATATAAAAAGCTCAGAATTGACAATGCTAAATGAAAAATAACAAGAATAGTCGCCGTTTCCTTCTGGATGTGGTATATTCATTCGAGACATATTATGCCAAGCATCAAAAGCCAGTGATTGTGGTTCCGGGGTTGATGTGACGGGGAAGGGCTAGCCGCATCAAGTAAAGGAATCCCCCCCGACTCAGCATAATCTGCATCTCTATGTACCAACTATTCAACTACACAATCTTATCACGCGAAGTAGGCTCATAGTCTATGAGATCGGAGCAATACCGCCAAAACTTGTCGGTAGTTTCCTCTCCATTGATAACAGTCTCCCCACGCTACCATTTCAGGTCTTTATCTCAGGATTCAAGCTTCCCCTCATCTCCCCGTAAGCCCCTCATTCTCTCCATAACTTCTCCCAACCGGTTCTCTGTTGGACTGCCTAGTCAGGACATCAGATCCGACCATCACTTTTTGTCTGGATTTAATTGCTCTAAAGTTGAGAAAGCCTTTCTTTTTGGAGGGTATCCCCTCATTTCGTACAATGGTAGACTGCGGCAACATCAGTATAAAGCAGAGATAACCCTCGAGAACTAAATAGAACATCAATTTATTCCCACATTACATTGGCCCTCATAGTCACACCGATTCAACCATGGCGGTTCCCTTCACCTACCACGCTAAGGCGCAATCTACCTTCAAGCCGCCGCTTATCGCAAATGAGAACGCCTTCTTGGGTGATGTGCAATCAAGGTATGGCTGACACATAGTGTGTTAGGTTGAGGATTTTGCTGACATACTACAGCGAGAACGAGAACCCCGACAAGCCCATGTCATGCGGCTTTTACCGACTGGAGAAGGGTACACCCCTCGTCTACACCTACACCTACGACGAAATGAAGATTATCGTTGAGGGTAAGTTTGAGATTGCCGACGAAACGGGCCAGAAGGTCACGGCGACTCCGGGCGATGTGTTTTATTTCCCCAAGGGGGCCACAATCACCTTTACAACGGATGATTATGGGCTGGCGTTCTTTGTGGGTATTCCGTATCCAGGGCTGAATTCTGAAATTCTATTCAAGGGCGAGACTAACGAAATTCAGACTGGCCAACGGAAGCAGGGTGTGGCGTGAATAACAGGATAATAGGATAATATACCGAAATTAAATTATATTTCATTTTAAATTTGTGGGATCCATGGTTGGAATTGCCAATTATCGGGGTCCCCGTGCCTCCAATCCATGGAACAACCCAGCTGGGTTAAGTAGGCTATTCCCTATTCGGTAGTTTGCTTATATCCCTTGCGATAGCCTCAGAATTCCAACATGTGATTGCAGAACCCTTGCTACTCCGTATGGATTACTTATATATATATGTACAGGGCTATGTAACTAGCTACATATGTATGTACATACATACAGTATTGACCGGACAATTATTGCTTATTCCCCGAACACGAACTAAGATGTGCGACATTCATTAGTCTCATGGATTATGCAAAAGTCAAAAACAGAGTGTCCGAACTCATCCACCAGTGGCGGTTTCATGTTCGGCTCCATACAGAGTCGATCCCACTTGGAAGGAAGAGTCAAAGCACAATGAGCGATTGGAAGTGGAGATGATGTTCAGCTCGCCTCGATAAACTCATCCACACTGCTGGGTTTTAAAGCGTGTTTAACCCAGTGTGTATGACGTGGGGAGAGTTGCTACAGCAACTCTGTGAGGAAGGGAGGGGATATCGGGATAGGAGTGGATTGTCGAATTGAGAGAATCAAGATCCGTTCGATCTTGGTGGAGAGGGATCGACTTTGAAATAATAAACATAAACCTTCAATATTTCCTGAGACAAAGGCATTTTCTTCTTCTTTTTCTTTTCTTTTTTCCTCTCTGTGTACAAGAAAAAACCATCCTTCAGTCACTTTGCCTTTGTTCTTAGGCTAGTGCCAATTAGTTCCGGCCTTATCACAGGGGGTCACAACCAACCCCTCTATCGCTCCTCCATCAACACCATGGCTATTATTTCAGAGGACCATCTTGGTCTACGACTCCCTAATCCACCACCACTGTTGCATACTCGTGGTCAATTCGATCGCCCCTCTACTCCTGCCGATGGCTTTACTAGTCCCCCACAGACCCCCCAGGGTAGCCCCAGCAAGTCAAGATTGCCTCCGGGCGCACTCGACCTACCCAATGTCTTCGACAAGGCGATGAAGTTGACTCCCACTTCTCCCTCTAAATCGACATACAACCACTACAATCATCCAATGTTCTCTGCTGGCAAGAGTGGCGAGGACTTCAACGAGAGCGTTATCCATCAAACCCCTTCGAGCCCAACGCGTAGGGCCAACAAGGAGAACACACCCCCCAACCCAACACGCCTAACGAAGGACTTGGGATCAACCCCAACTGCTGCTGCACTTTCGCGTCAGGAGCCATACCAACCACGCGATGAAACGACCAGACGCCAAGTGCAGATGCGCGGCCTGACCCCCGAGGAAATGGAGAAGCTCGCCCAACCCAAAGTGAAGCGCCTCGTCAATGTGACTCAACTCTGTAAGTCGCCGCGTAACCCAACAATCTAAGACGGATTAACTGACTTATGAACGACAGACTTCCTTGACCATTACTTCGATCTCCTCAGCTACGTTCACAATCGCCAAACCCGCCACACACAATTCAAAGCCGCCTACCCCGACCCCCCTGCTACCCCTAACGAAGAGCACGAACCAGCCCTCCTAAAATACCTCGGTCGCGAGCGTGCACACCTGCGGAAGCGTCGCACACGCCTCCGCCAGGGCGACTTCCAGATTCTGACTCAAGTTGGTCAGGGTGGCTATGGACAGGTGTATCTGGCACAGAAGAAGGACACGCGTGAAGTGTGCGCGTTGAAAGTCATGAGCAAGAAGTTACTTTTCAAGCTGGATGAGATTCGTCATATCCTAACCGAGCGCGATATTCTCACTGCTGCCAAGAGCGAATGGCTAGTCAAGCTGCTCTATGCCTTCCAGGATGATACCCAGATCTACTTGGCCATGGAGTATGTTCCTGGTGGAGACTTCCGCACGTTGCTGAATAATACCGGTGTCCTCCATAATCGCCACGCCCGCTTCTACATTGCCGAAATGTTTAGCTGCATCGACGCGCTCCATGTGCTGGGATACATTCACCGTGATTTGAAGCCCGAGAATTTCCTGATCGATTCCACAGGCCATGTCAAGCTGACCGATTTCGGTCTGGCGGCTGGTATGCTGAGTCCGGGCAAGATCGAGTCAATGCGCGTTAAGCTTGAGGAAGTCGGAAACACCCCCGTTCCCTTCGGTCGCCCCATGGAACAACGTACAATGGCCGAACGACGACAAGGATACCAGTCTTTGCGCCAGCGGGAAGTTAACTACGCCAAGTCGATCGTCGGATCACCGGATTACATGGCACCCGAAGTTCTCAAGGGCGACCAATACGATTTCACTGTGGATTACTGGAGCTTGGGATGTATGCTGTTCGAGGCATTGGCAGGCTACCCGCCCTTTGCAGGCGCGACAGTCGAGGAGACATGGCAGAACCTGAAGCGCTGGCAGAAGGTGTTGCGGAAGCCTGTCTACGAAGACCCGAACTACTTCTTGTCACGGCGGACGTGGGATCTCATCACGAAACTGGTTGCTGGGAAGGAGCAGCGGTTCAAGAATATCAAAGAAATCCATTCGCATGACTATTTCGCCGAGGTCGACTTCGAGAGTCTGCGTGATCAACGGGCTCCATTCGTGCCTGAACTTGACTCCGAGACTGATGCTGGGTACTTCGATGATTTCAGCAACGAGGCAGATATGGCTAAGTACAAGGAGGTCCATGATAAGCAGCGCGCGCTGGAGGATATGGCCGATCGCGATGATAAGATGGGCAAGGGCTTGTTTGTCGGGTTTACTTTCCGGTATGTTCGGCTCGAATCCAAGCTGAATGGCTTTTCTTTGTACCATCGTTCTCTTACTGACCACTCTAGTCACCGCAAACCCGCTGTCGACAGCAACGGCCGCAGCAGCTCCCCACGGAAACCTATCGCGACGGACGGCACATTCGGGACAATGTTCTAGGTTCCTGACCAAAATCCAGATTTCACCCATATTCGGTCAAACCTTTTTTCCTTCTTACGTTCCGCTGGTGCGTTGCGGGACTCCGAGCTGGATCTTGGTTTCCTTGTGCCAGCTGTCCCAGTATTGAGTTTAATGGGTCATATTTTCGACTTTTCTCTTCTTTCTGTTTTAACTTCAACCTCATTTTCAACTTGCACCTTGCAGCGCGATACGGTTTCTCGACTCGTTCTAGTTTTATTATGCGGGTGGAGTTGTGAAATTGATTCTTGTATGATACAGCCATAGACCAAAAATGGCGCAGTTCCTGTCTTCTGCTAGTAATATGGTTTCATTGTATGGAATAGGGAATATGAGTTTGAGTTCGTTCGTGATCAAATCCCGAGTAGATTATATGTAGCGCATACATATTCTCGCAGTAAATCATTGACTCTTTTAGTTTGCAGGAAGCTGGCGCACCATGCGCAGGATCTCGGACTGGTTGTCTCCAATGACAGCGCGGCCATTGACCCAGTCAACGGTCTGTAGAATAGAGTATTAGTAAAACAGATCTAGACACGGAAAATGGAAGTAAGGTAAGAAAAAGGTCGAACATACAATAGGCCTCACGAAGTTCTCATTATCCTCCTTGAACTTCTTCAACGCATCCTCCGCATCGCGGGCGCCCTTTACCAGCTCCGCAACACCATACGTCACCTTCTCGCCGGGACCACCGACACCGCTGACGGGCGAGATGTAGTCGAGGATACTGCGAAGCTGGTCTGTTGTCGGGGGTGAAGTGGTAACCTCCAGCTCAAACTCGCCGCGCTGTTGCTTTGCGTGGACGGAGTGGTCGCTAGCCTGGTCTTCTGTGGCGGTTTCGCTAGCGGTTGAGGAAGCTTGTTTCAGGATGTTGAGGGTTCTAGTGGATGCTTGGATGGAGGGGGAGTGGAAGAGGGTGATAGGGTCGAGGGTTTTGCTCTGTTTGTGTGTTAGATGGTGGTTTGGGAGCTATGGGAAGATGAATTGGTGGGGTTGGGGGTTAGTATTGGTAAACTTACGAAGCGGAACATCTTGATGGTTTGGATATTTGTAATTGAAGGTGTTGTGGTGATAGAGGCAGGTGGAATGGAGGAAGTTGGAAGAATTGGAGTTAACTTAGGCGGCAGTTCCTGGATGATGTCATGTGCTGGCTCGGGTCGTCTCGGGCTAAGCTGTGTTGGTCCGAACCTGCCAAGGTTGGAATGAGTCAACTACCCTAGGTACACTTTGGTCTTCTCTTTTGAGTATACGCTGCGGAGTACTTGGGTTGAGAAATGCCATGGAGAATAATGGATTTTCTATCATCTGGCGTCTAGCGCCTAACGGAGTAACGGAGAGCGATGGCATCCCTATGTCCACCCAATTCTACATTTTGAGAAGGACTTTGAACATGGCTTAATGCCTCGGACTCGAGCTTCGCGGCATAGCTTCTTACTCCTCAATTAACTGTCCCAATGACTTATTCAAAGCGGCCAAGCACACAGGTTGTTGGGGAGGGCGCCAGATTTGAGGGCTGCGCGGTATTGTACCTCGCTCGCTGCAGGCGAGTATCAGACTCTCACCTTTCGTAGATGCCTTTATTCATCTCTGCATATACTGATTAGCTCCAGCCTAAATTGTCAACTACGCAAGGAGATAAACATACCCAGGCAATAAAAGAACAAACTCTAGGTTGTAGTTTCTCTGTTCATAAACCAAAGTTCTCAACATGTAAGTAGATCCCCTGCGCGCCAGTTCCCTTGTGCACAGCTCGCTCGTCGCTGAGAGAAACCACGCTACGGCGGACGTCGTCTGCTAGGCCACGAGGCCCACACACAACCACGGCACTTTCTCCTTCGGCTTTCTCTAGGACCTTGCGGATGATAGTTCGTGATGTTGGACGACCAGAGACAACATTGGGGGAAATGGTTGTTTTGCTTGTGAGGTCTTCAGACAGATGGGGCTTTCCATCCAGAGCAGCCTTTTCAGACTGAACAGGCGCTGGGCCAGAGCAGGTACAGGCACAGGTGGCGCTGATTTCCTCGTCTTCGATTTGGGTAGTGCAACAACAGCCTCCACCAGGGAGACACCCCCTGCCTGTTGCCACGGGGCCCGGAGTCGATGTTGATTCGGCAGAGACAGAATGAATCGAAATATTGTCTTTCTCGGAGATGTTCTTGGTCTCGTCTTGCGTAAAGGTCTCCAGTACAGGGGGAGGCTGTGTCTGCAATGGTAGTGAGACAGAGATAGGCGGGTCTAGCTTTTCATCGCATGTGATATAAATGCTAATTTCAATCTCTTTCTCGAAGTTTGCATTTGTGCGTCGACACTCATCAACGTCTGCCAGCAAACACTGCAGTTCAGATTCAAAATAAGTCAGCTGAGAGCGTGATTTGATTACCCAGACAAAGCGCAACCGCTTGTTAGCTGTCAAGCGAGCGATCCGAGTGGGTATCTGCTTGGTGTCATTGCTATCCATCTTCCATGCTGAGACAACGTCCCGCAGAAGAGGTATCGTGAATGTCGCACCCATGCCACCTGCCAGCAGTATAACACTGTCGAACTGCCGCAAGGGCCTGATGCTTCCATATGGCCCTTCGATAAACACTGTCTTACCGGACATCACTTGTCCATTTCCCAATAGACCATCGCTTTTTGAGGCGTATCGGAAGAAACGTCTTGTTCCTCCATTCTCAGCGCGGATAAAGAATTTCATCTTATTATCTTCTGGGATCGATGCGATGGTGAATGGGTGACATTGCAATGGGGCGACGGAGTGGCAAGTGAGGAAGACGTGCTGACCGGGTTGCCACCTGATACCGGGATTTTCGATAGTAACGCAAGTGACATTTCCAGGTAGCGGAGTAAACGTAGCTGAGTGTGTCCAGAGGGAGTTTTCCTTGTTCTTTCGGTGGAAAATGGCCAGGTTTGCATATGCACCCCAGGTGTAGCGCGCAAGCCTATCGAAGACCACAAGCCCAATCGGGATCCATACCCAGGTCTTGACTTCATCAGGCGCATGCATCCACACGGCAACAATAAAGCCAACGAAGGTGACTAGATGCTGGATAACAAAGAACTCATAACTGAGCCGACGGATTGGGGCGAACGAAGTGATCACAATAAAGGTCAGGATAATCCAAGCGGCAAACCCACGCTTCGTCAATGGATCGTTATAAAGCTGGTAGGTGATGTAGTTCCAGCGACCCCAATCGCGGAACCAGAATCCCATATGGATGGTGGTAGTCAACCACAGTGTTCGCGCGACCCAGCGATGGTACCAGTTCAGACTGACGTAGCTCATTCCTGCCAAGAACCCAATAATGTTCTGTCTGCCTGCCAGCAAGAAGATCAGTGGCAGCTGACATATCGCGATGAAACCGGTGCGGTAGCCAACGTTCTCCCATGCCCATGGATCCAAGGTGTTCAGCTTGTAGAAACAAAGGACCATGACTACTATGAGGTTGGCTAGCATGATGAGGACGGGGCCAAGTGGCGGGAAATGGATGGTCAATTCTCCGAGTTGAAGCGGTCGTGGAGTCGCATAACTGACTTCGCGAGCTGTTGCTGTGATGGTGGCGTAGAGATTGAAGAAGAGTGATTTTGGTTTGGCGGGAGTCAGTGAAGAATCTCGCAAGCTGAAAATCGTTAGTTAAGATTAGCGGATGTCACTAGGCCAAGATTAAACATACCGATGGCTAGCAATAACGCGATCTAGCAAGTTAACGAGAGTTGCTGCTCCGATTGCACTTCCCACGACAGCCCAGTACATCTTCTGCAGGGTGAATAGACTTGGGACGCCATCACCCATGGACATTGAGCCCGCAGGCATGTCACCCATTGACATGGACATCTTGCGCTGGAGTTGTAGAAGAATGAGATCCGAGGCCTACACAACACTCCAGGTGTATATCCGAAATCGCCAATGACAGGGCAGATTACCAATATTATGCTCAACCATGCTCACCTCCTCCACTGGATAACGGTGGGTCCGCCATGTGGGCACCGTTTTGGTCCAATGCGGCAATGCGGCAATGCGTCAATGCGTCGTTGCGTGTAACTTCATCTTCCAAGGTTATTTACTTTTCTTATCTTCATTTTATGTTCCGTTCATTCTCACACACTCTCCCTCATCAATCATGGAAGGCATGGATATGAGCAGCACCAGCTCTAGCTCAAACAGTATGAGCTCCTCAAGCTCTATGAGCATGTCTATGGTATTCAAAAACGCCCACGATACGCCACTATTCTCCAATGGTTGGACTCCTTCATCCTCGGGTAGCTTTGCAGGCACATGTATTTTTTTGATTATCCTCGCTATCATCGACCGATGCCTCATCGCTTTCAAAGCAACCATGGAGCGCCACTGGCTCGCCACACATCTCAACCGACGATATGTCACTGTGGCTGGCAAAAGCAGCGAAGCTGGCAACATTGACTCCGACCCGGACGCAAAACTAGCATCGCTCATCACCGCACAAGGCGTTGAGGAGTCAGTCAAAGTTGTGCACAACATCAATCGTGGGCCAATTCCCTGGCGGTTTAGCGTTGATCTACCGCGAGCACTACTGTTTCTATGCATTGTGGGTATATCATATCTACTGTATGTTTCAATATCTACTGGTATTGATGGGTTGAATGCTAATATCATATCTAGCATGCTAGCTGTCATGACTATGAACATCGGCTATTTCTGCTCGGTGCTTGGAGGCGCTTTCCTCGGGGAATTGGCGGTCGGCCGTTTCATTCAAACTAATGAGCACGGACATTGAGCATTTTACCTTCGTATAACTTTCTCTGACGCGTTTTATGCATGTTGCTATTTCATGACCTTGAGCATCTGCCTGGCGTTGGGGAATGATGATTTGGGGATAATATCACACAAATTGATTTGAGTTTGAATCGTTCTCATCATAACTCATTCTACTCAAGGTCTAGTCAAATTCTTCATCGCTATCTCCGGCCCTCAGCGGCCCAAAGCAGCTGCATGCAACCATATGACTAAGCCCTGCGCGCGCAATTGAGCTAATTTACTAACCATATCTGGACTAGCCCGTCGGGTAATATCCACTCTTAGCGCTAGCGTAATGCTTTAATTTACTTTTGAGCAAGTATAGTCCGAGCTACCAAAACAGCAGGTCCATGCTATTAGAAATTGAAGTATGGTCTGAGATATAAATATTGTCGAGAAATAGAAAGGTGTGTTACAGTGTGTTTGGATCCGAATGTATAATTTCCAGGTATAGCGTGGCAAAGAAGCATCGGGATGGGAAATGCAGATTATGGGAGTCCAATGATCACTTCATAGAACAGGATAAGGCTGTCGGAAGATTCCGAAGTATGCACAATCTCAAAGGGGAAAAGGTCATGATTGCCGATAGCTCGGATCCCACGGAGCTTCATGGGTGGACCCTGTTTCCATTCCAGGTCCCGCTAACTCCCTCACCTTGTATATGCAGAGCTCGTATAGAAGAGTTCAAAGAGCTGGGTTCTCCCACTTTCCCTGGTACATTAGTTCCTATCGAATTAAATTTCTACACTTTATCCCTCTCTTCCTTTCCAACCCTCCACCAACATACTCACAATGAAGTTTTCTCTCCTCGCCTTCACGGCCATCGTGCCATTGGCTTCCGCACACTTCAAGCTGATGTATCCCACCTCTCGTGGCTTCGACGAGGATACCATGACCAATTTCCCCTGCGGTGGAATGAGTCAGTCCTCTAATCGCACCAAGCTACCTCTGTCCGGTGGCTCATTCCCCGTCGCTCTTGAGATGCACCATTCCCAGACTGCCGTCGAAGTCCTTCTTTCTCTTGGTAGCGATCCGGGAGACAACTTCAACATTGTGCTCTCGCCCACTTTCCAGGTCAAAGGCCTTGGCGAGTTCTGCCTTCCTCACGTCGAGATCAATCAGAAGTTGATTGGGCGTAATCTCACCGATGGAATGAACGCTACCCTTCAGGTACAGACTAACGGTGACCCAAGCGGTGGTCTCTATGCTGTATGTTCACTTCTCCTTCTTCTTCCATCTTGGCTCTCAGTGGTGCTATACTAATGCAATACAGTGCTCCGATATCCAATTCTCCTCCGACGTCACATACCAGACACCATCTGCCTGTACCAATAACACCAACCTCGCTGCCACCGCTTTCACCGGAGCTTCTGCTTCACGTAATGCCAACGAGTCTACTTCTGATGGCCAAGCGCAGAGCGGATCCTCTTCCACCACTTCCACTTCCACTTCCAAGGGTGCTGCTGTGCCGATGCAAACCGCCGCTTGGGGAGTTCTTGGTGCTGCTCTCGTTGGTGGAATCGCTGTGTTGTAAAATCAGATTATTCGATTTCTAGCTCTATTTGTCTTTGGTCTCGGAGTTTAGCGATGCATAATGAACAATGGTATCTTCGCTCATAACAAAACAATCAACGCTGTGTTTCTTGCTATGTTACTTACCAAATCAGTATCCCAACTGCCATCCTATCTAGGTATTCTGGTAGATATCTGTGACACATTTAAGAAGCAACTCCATGCCAGGTCAACCCTCAGACAGCACTCATTTGAAGAAACTGACTACTCCATGATTTTCTTCGATCAAATCGACTCAAACGCATTATCCTCTTGCCTAACTAAGATGCTACAAGAGACCGAGCTAATAACCTGACTGTCGTTATAGGGTAATTGCTATCACGGTTGCCTTTTTTGTATCCATCTCTCTTCACTTGGGTATAGGAACGGACAATGCTTTGATGAGTCTTCGACGATCTTGTAGGTCGAATGGGGTGGCCATTCGCGTAGTTGCTTTGCCAAACCGATACATATCTATAAAATCCAATATTACGTTGTCGCCCTTTTACAGCAGCAGGAGAATGCCTTTCCATGGGTATAGTATAGAGTGTCACGTGTGCGGGTAGATTGGCCATGTATCAAGCAATTAGAAAAATCGATCAGGGGACAGTCTCCGAACATTCCAGACATCCAACAATCAAGGGAGAAGAGCGACCTTTTTTCGGGGTGCTGGCCATATTCTACCATGAAGAACCTCGAGATACTACGTCCTGTTGGTAAGTACATGTAGATCCCTGTCAAAAACAGCCGGGAACCTATTCCGAAAGTCAACAAAACCTAACCCCAGTCAGGTCGATTGGAACAATATTCAACGTCGCGCCACCAGGTCGGGTTCTATTTAAATGTTGCTGTATCAGCGACTTATTTCCTACCAGATTCATTCGTACTTCCTATCAAAGACTATGTCTATCAGGCATGCGAGGCTGCAATAGCTCAACATCCGTCGCTATCCGCCATCGTGGCAGACGACCACACACAAGATCCCTATTTCGTGCGGCTGCCAGAAATTGATCTTGACCAAGTTGTATCGTTTCAGGACAGGAAACCAGGCTTGTTAGCTACCGAAGCCGATGGCGAGCCTACTCCAGATCTTGACTTGCAAACCTTGCTTGCAACCCAGCACAACACTCCTTTCAGGGCTCCAAACCCCTTCTGGAGAGTCTGTGTCCTGTTAGATATAGAGGATGAGCGACAATTTACTGCGGCGTTCGTATATCACCACGCCATTGGCGATGGAACCTCCGGGAAAGCCTTTCACCAAACCTTCCTACGAGCCCTGGGGGCAATGGACTCCTCTGACCAGACTAAATCCATCATCAAGTCACCACAGCTCCCTCTCTTGCCAAATATCGAGCTTGTGCACCCAATGTCTCTTTCCTTGTTGTATCTTGCCAAGAAAATATTACAGGCAAAAATATACTCCCGACGGCCCACGGGTCTATGGACCGGCTCCAAGGTCCTAATCCCCTCTCAAACCCGCCTGCGGCTCGTACCATTCTCCAAACTACTCGTCGGAGCAATAAGAGACAGATGTCGACAAGAGGGTACAACGATCACCGCACTTCTGCAGACAATTGTCGCCCGCTCCATCTTCGCACATATCCCGCCTGAGTTCACGCGGCTCGCCTGCACCGGCGCACTCTCAAGCCGGCGCTGGCTGCCAGATATTATCACTGATGAGTCAATGGGTGTCTGGGTCCAGGACTACGAAGAGACATATTCCCGGGAGACAGTCGCTCCGTCTGACGGCTCCTTCCCGTGGGAAGAGGCTAGACGATCTCGTAAGACGATTCAGTCTGTCTTGAAAATGGAAGGGAAAAACGCTAGCACGAGTCTGCTGCAATTTGTCGATGATTTTCAGGAGGAACTGTGTTTGTCCAAAGTTGGCAAAGACCGCGATAAGAGCTTTGAGGTGTCGAATGTTGGTGTTTTGGACCCGCAAACAAAGTCAGACCTGCCATCCATCAAAGGGATGGTCTTTTCGCAGTGTGCCAGTGTGATGGGTAACGCCATTGAGGTGTCAGCTGTCACTGGGGGAGATGGGTGTTTGGTGCTGGCTGTCTCTTGGCAACAAGGGGCTGTGGAGGCTGATCTCATCAATGAGGTCGTTGAGTCGACTAAGCAGGAGTTATACTCTATTGAAGTGGTGTAATCACTGGGCGTCATTAACACTTAAGTGAAGCCTCTATAATGTTTAATAATGCATGCGGAATGGATGAGCTCATCTTCAGATGCTGTTATCAAATGGGCGGTGAGATGGCGATAACGTCGGCGGCAGAAACGTGGGGAAACAACAGTTCGAGAAATCTCTCCAGTTTCCTTTAACCCAAATTTCTTTTTACATCTCATATCATATATCGACTTTCAATATGACGCGTGGTCCGTACATTGTCCCGGCGCTCACGAAGCACACCGCCACTGTTATCATGGCCCACGGGTTGGGAGACAGGTAAGTGTATCGCTAGAAGATGATAGGCGATAGTATCAAGTCTGACAGTGTTTAAATACAGTGGCGCCGGATGGTATGGAAAATCACATCAATTGCCCAGCTTAAGCTTATGAGCCTCGCTTCTGACCATCGAAACCCAACAGGATGTCCCTTGCCCAGACCTGGCGCCGCCGCGGCAAGTTCGACGAGGTTGCCTTCATCTTTCCCAATGCGCCCGAGATCCCGATCACAGTTGTATGTGAGCCTCATATCTATCATCAATTTAATATTGATTGACCAAATCTCGATTAGAACTTTGGTATGAGCATGCCCGGATGGTACGACATCACCAAGCTTGGCGGTGACGTGAGTTCATTCCCAAAATCCCCGAATAAACTCACAGAGTTAACCATCATCTTCTTCTATCCAGTTGGACTTCGAAGAAGCCCTCCGCACCCAGGATGAACCAGGAATTCTCCGCTCCCGCGACTACTTCAATACCCTCATCGAGCAAGAGATGAAAAAGAACATCAAGGCCTCACGTATCATCCTGGGCGGGTTCTCCCAGGGCGGTGCGATTTCCCTGTTCGCCGGTGTGACTAACAAGGAGAAGCTCGGCGGTGTCTTTGGTTTGTCGTCCTACCTACTATTGAGCGACCGGATTAAGAACTTCATGCCCGAAGAATGGGCCAACAAGAAGACGCCGTTCTTCCTTGCCCACGGTATCGAGGATAACGTTGTTCCATTCGCCGCTGGAAAGGGCTCGGCGGCTAAACTTAAGGAGCTTGGCCTAGAGAATGTTTCGTTCAACCAATACGAGTATGTTTTTTGGTTGCTCTTGTTCCGGTTTGTGATGGTTTACTAACTTGATATTCCCATATAGAAATCTCGGTCACTCCGCGACCCCCGAAGAAATTGATGACCTAGAGAACTTCATTGAGAAGGCCCTCGCCGCTGGAGGAGAGGGCAATGCTTCTGCTGGTCTATGACTTGGTCATGATCAGAGTGAGAACATTGAAAATAGCCTTTGGAGATATACCTTGATCATGGGTTTCGTGGTGCTGCTTGCTGCTGTTATCTGGTCTAGATATCAGTTATCAAAACAGAAACAATCCACGCAAAAGCAGCATTAACAACCCCAACCCAAGTCCACTTTGGGGGTACATAACAATGCAATTCAAAGATCCCAATCTGGCATACCCTAAAAGCCAACAATACTGCGTAGTTTGGCAGGATGGGTTCCTCTTACATCACTCAATTGCATAGCTAATAATCATAGGGGATGGGATAGGTTCGGTCCTATAGACGAAATTATAGGTCGGGGGCCTGCTACTAAATAGGATGCGGTGGTCAATGCTGTCACTTCGTTGGCTGGCGCACCCGTTTATGCCTACTAAGTGGTGGTATAAGTGCCTCACACAACCTCACTAATAAAAAAAATTCATTTGCCATCTATTAATCAGACAGACGGGTCGAATATCTGGAAGGAGCGAATAGAGGGCCTGATCAGCGCGCCGAGAGCCTTCTTCCCCAACAGTGAGGACATAATGTCCTAACCCTGTGAGCCAGGGAAATGTGACCTCGATCCACCCTCCTTCAGAGCTTATCTAAAACGATTCATGGGGGCAACAAATCCATCAACACCATTCACGGGTGTGTTCTAGGTGGTGTGTGCATGGGCGAGTAATTCTATATAAATTGCAGAAGTTTCAATACCGATATAAATGTACATAGTTCTGCCAGCTCCTAGACGTAAAACACGACCTGTGCAGCTAATAATGACAAACCCTCTAGCGTATATGGCACAAGCCCACAGGCTAATTGAGCTATGTTGATAACCTCCAAATAAGAGGATTAGCCGTCCTCTACCCCAGCTACCGCTGCAGATGCGCGCATTTATCCTAGCACCTGGGCGGTCTGGCATAGACCTAGAGAAAACCCTGAAATGATAATGTGTAGATATATGAATGCAATTGCAGTAGGTGGAACGAGATTTGCTTTTTAGATTATGGTATTGAAGAAACACTTCGGAAGTCGGTAGTTGTACATTGATATAAGCCTCCAATATTGAGGCAGTAGATGCAAAGATGAGGGAAGAGTCGCAAACGTATCGTACAGCCAATAAAAATCATGACATACGCCCAGGGATATCCAAGATTGCAGATAGTGCAGAAACTTCGGGGTCTCGAAGCCCCGGGATGGAAAGAACAGTTATGGAAGGAGCGATCGAGTCAATCGCGGGAGAGGCGGAGGAAGGCTGGAGATGTAGGTAGATCAGATTCTCTGTGCGGGCACAGTATGATCACATATAAATGGTCGAGGGGCGATGGTTTTAGTCGGGAGATCATTTTTCACCCAGCATCTCCTTGCGCATCTCCTCCCGTTGTGTGCGCGTTTGTTCCTTCTCCCGTGCGCGTTGTGCCTCCAACACTGCTCGCTTCTGATCCAATTCTTCTTGAGCGGCGTACCAGACTAAAAAAATTCGAGTCATGACCATTAGCCACTGATGCACTTTCAGGCCTGGGCGAACCCGATTTCGCGGAGATAATCATCTCAAGGGTAAATTGCAAGTGCAAGTGCATGACATACTGGACTTATCGGACTTAGACCACTCCTTCAGCTTACTGACGTAGTCATCGAATTCCTGTGCCTTGCGGTTCCCCTGTTCGGCGCTGCGCTTCTGCAAATCCGGGTTGTATCGCTTCCTAAGCTCTTCATCGGAGGGTCGGAGGTATTCGACAAAAGCGGGGCCACCGACGACCATGAGGAGGCCACTATGGTGAGAACCGAATGTGAGCACGAGTCTTTGGCACGGTGCAGAGGCGTGTATCACTTACCCGGCTATGGTCTTCGCCCACAATCCGGCGCGAGACATGGTGAATCCGAAGGTCGGATGTTGATTACCGATTCAAGACTTTCGGTATGACGATGTGTTTCTCGGATGACTCGGGGAGATATAACTAGAAATGCTGAGACCGATGGAGATCATCAACATCATCGCGGCTCTCATTTGCTGTTGGAGGCGGCGTGGCGCAGCTGATGTGGCGCAGTACGCTTTGCCCGATCGAGCATGTCTCACGTTTTCGTGTTCCAAGGTTTCTCCCCCACACTTTTTGTTCACCTTTGTCGCTTTTTTTATTTAACGTGACGTGACGTCCTATGGCAGTGTTCCGAGACAGAGGTGGAGTCTGTCATGTTCTCATGTACTACCCACCTACTTACAAAGTCCATACCTCCGAGGTACCGCATTTTACAACTTTGGGCAGCCCTCCAGGGGTGCCCGATTGCAGTCCACGGGTCCACGGGTGGGCACAGGGTCTACGTTAGTCATCATTGTTTGACCTCGGACCCGGGCAGCATGGATTTGGATGGCAGAACGGCTGGTATTATGGACCACAGTTACTAGGGAAGCACAAGTGGATGCCAACAAAGTCCCGTCGGCGTTGACATTTTGATTGTGATGGGCTTGCAGGACGAGAAAGTCTGCAGGACTCGGGCCCAGCTTCGAATGCCCCCCCTGATCGTCAGGCACCAGGTGGGATTAATTTCCATCGGGCTGTACCTTCATATACAATCATGAAACACTGCATAATAACTAACATTGAAACTATATATTGTATCAAAGTATTCAAGAAAGAGTGTTGCCGATATACAAAGGATGTCTTAAATGTAAATATAATAATAGGAGAATGGGGGTATGGGGGTATGACGGCACTGAATTTTCCATACAAATCCACTCAGAAAATGAACCAAATGTAGTTAGTCTAAAAGGCACAAAAGGAGATTGGATACCCATATTAAAAAAAGCATGAAAAGTATGAAAAAGCATGAAAAGAATAGAAAAAAAAAAGATGAAAAGTCACTTTCGGTGTGGGTCAACTGTTTAATTTAAAGGTCACCTGCTTCGACCGCCCCTAAATCATTCTGCCCCCCGCTTGATTTACTTTGAACTTCTTGAATTCATTTTGGACCGGTGTGGCTCCTGACCCCCTCAGGTGCTTGATCAGCTTGCGACAGGCTTGTTGGTCACTGTGATTTGGCATTGCGCGAGGTAAGGATCGGTGTGGAGTCTGGTTGCCTTCTCAGGATATCCATGGACCGTGAAATGAATGAGCTAACTCCAAATTGCAGCCCTGGAGCCCTGGAGTTTACCGATTTGTCCCCTCCTTGCATGCGACCACCCACGAGATTTGTACCGTGAACGACCCCCCCCCCGAAGACTACTCGAAGCACCATTGTATAGTACGCGTGTTGGCTTGCGCCATGTCATACCCCCAACAACATCAAGCGCAGAGGCCACCACCTTTGCGACAATACAATAACCCCCCTCCGCGTTCTGTGACATCGCCAGGAGGATATTCGCAAGATGGCTCCCAAGGAGGATACAGCGACGGTGGCATGAGTAGCCGTAGCTACCAGCAGGCTGACCCTGGCTATGACGATGCGGCATACAGTTTCCAGTCTAGCTCCTCCGGTTCTCAATCATATGCTGCTACGCAATCTCAGCCACGCTCGATGCGCCCACCGGGTCCACCAGGTCCGGGAAATGGGCGACCTCCAGGCCCTGGATACGATGATCGGCGTGGCTATCCTCCTGCTCCCGGTGGAAGACCACCGCCGCAATCGCGGTCAAGAACACGTATGTAAATTCACACAGCGACCGCAAAGCGCCTACTAACCGACTTCAAGCCGGTGCACGCCCACCCCCAGGCGGTACCTTCGATAATCCCTTTCCCTCCTTTCCAAATCGAGATCCAAGAGATCCGAGGGCCCCGCGCGACCCGCGAGACCCTAGAGGTCCTAGAGACCCTCGAGACCCTCGGGATCGGCGCGGTCCGCCACCTCGAGGGCTAGAGCAAGATATGGCTGCAATGGACATCAATGGCAGAGGCCCGCCTAGGCCGCACACTTCTAATTCTAATGGAAGACGGCCAGATATGCGACAGCCGCCCCCACGCGGACCTCCACCAGGACGGGGCCGAGGTGGCTATCCAATGGGTCCAGTGCGAGCAGCTAGCTCAGGCAGACCAGATCGACCTGGTAGAGACTATCCAGACCCCATGGGCCCGTCTATGCCTCCGCCACCAAGAAGCGCAACGATGCCGCTCGCCCCAGGCGCACCACTTGCGCCAGCCGCACCGCTCTACCCAGGCCAGTCGACCTACCAAGAAACAGATTACCCAGCGATGGGCGAACCTCCTATGCGTCCTACTACCGCTGGAAGCATGCGACCCCCACGTTCTCGTGCCCCCAACGATATAGACCCAGGCCTAATGATCCCCCCGGCTGGATTGATGATCCCCCCAGAGCCCGCCAATCGTGTTTCATATGCGCCCAAGGAATTTCTGGACAGCTATTATGACTCCAGTGGTGCCCCAGCCGATGAACCCGATATGCCTAATTTCGATGCCATGCCAGACCCTCACCATCACGCCCCGATTGATGAGATGGGCCTGGAAACAACACCGGTTAAGAGACCAGTTCGTGGTCCGAATTCTCCACCTGGGGACTACTCGTATCCTCCCAATGGGGTTGAGGCTATGCGCTCCCAATCTCAACCAAATTTCCAACAAGCAGAGGGTGCCAATCAGTTTGAAAATGCGGGATTTCAGTTTGGAATTCCTGGAGAGCCTTCCCTTGCTCCCGCTTTGGACCATTCAAACCCTGCTGGGTATGCGTCGAATGGTTACGAAGATTACGCCGGTTACTCGCATGGTCCTTCCCCGGTCCAGACCAACCAGCCAGGCTATCCCCACGACCAGGCCGAGATTTCAGATCCTCACCAGAACCCTGATGCTCTTCCTCACCATCCAGCCCCGTTCCGCCCTGGCCATGATCAAGGGTCAAAACCTGCGCCGGTTCGGCAGTACAACGCTCCTGAAACCATGCCAGCCCCCGTTGCTCCACAGCCAATGACGGTGCCCGGTGGAGCGGCTCAGACACCGGTCACAATTGAAGAAATACAGCGGCTGCAACAGCAGGCGCGAGGCAATCCTTCTGATCAGAAGACTCAACTTCTACTCGCCAAAAAGCTGGTCGAGGCATCCACAGTTTTAGTAGGGGACAACAGCAGACTCGACCCGAAAACTAAAGCCAAGGCCAAGGAGAAATATGTGATGGATGCGCATAAGATTCTCAAAAAGCTGGTTACAGCCGGGTACTCTGAAGCCCAGTTTTTCCTGGCTGACTGCCACGGCGAGGGCCTACTGGGACTGGAAGTCGACCCCAAAGAAGCCTTCTCACTGTACCACTCTGCCGCGAAACAAGGTCACGCACAGTCTGCGTACCGTGTGGCCGTATGTTGCGAGATCGGCCAGGAGGAAGGTGGCGGTACCAAACGTGATCCATTTAAAGCCGTTCAATGGTACAGGCGTGCCGCTGCACTCGGCGATACTCCTGCCATGTACAAAATGGGAATGATTAATCTAAAGGGACTGCTTGGTCAAGCTCGGAACCCCCGGGAGGGTGTATCATGGCTCAAGCGGGCGGCTGACCGGGCAGACGAGGAAAATCCGCATGCTCTCCACGAGCTTGCCCTCATGTATCAGAACGCCGGCGGAAATGACATCATCGTCCGCGACGAGCAGTATGCCTCCCAGCTATTCCACCAAGCTGCCGAGCTGGGCTACAAGTTCTCTCAATTCAAAATTGGTACTGCCTACGAATACGGCCTCCTGGGATGCCCCATTGACAACCGCACGAGTATAATCTGGTACACTCGTGCCGCGGCCCAGGGTGAACACCAGAGTGAACTTGCCCTTAGTGGCTGGTATCTCACCGGATCAGAGGGGATTCTATCGCAGAACGACACCGAGGCCTATCTGTGGGCTCGTAAGGCTGCCACCGCCGGTCTTGCCAAGGCAGAATATGCTATAGGATATTTCACCGAGGTCGGAATCGGCTCTGCTGCCAACCTAGACGACGCAAAGAGATGGTACTGGCGTGCAGCTGGTGAGTCGACTTCCCTTTTAACTGTTTTTTTTCTTCAACCTCAGCTAACCTTTTTTTTTTACTTTTAGCTCAAGGATTCCCCAAGGCTCGTGAGCGTCTTGAAGACCTTAAGAAGGGTGGAAGCCGAATGCAAAAGACTCGTCTCTCACGCTCGGCCGTTAACAAGCAGAGTGATGGGGACTGCGTTCTCATGTAATTGGATATTTTCGTCCTTTCGTGATTTGCCACGCTTTAGATGTGGCTTGCATGTATGCATTTCCTCTGATGATCACCGGCACTTGATGTATTCACCCCGGTCAAGAACGTTTCTCTTCTACCGATTACTTTATTTTCTTATTCTTTTCTTATCCTTTCAATTCCCTTCCCTGGATCGAATTGCTCTTTTATCCTCCTTTTTCTTCTTCTCCCCTTTTTATTCTTATTTCTTTTTAACGAATTGGATGTGCATGACTGGAACGGACACGATGGAGCCGATATCCCTGAACTCGTTGTAGTGCTTGTATACATTAATAGATTGTTGAACGACTTTAATACGTGCACAATGTTATAAATATGTAACTGAGTCCATCCAGATATCCGTAAATCCGAGCCAATACTATAGGCGGATATATGGATGGTTAGCGGGTGAATTCCGCACAGCTTATGGATTTAATTTCCAATACTCGGCCTTATAATCGGCTCTTGTCGCTTCCGAAAGCATCTAATTAATCAGCTCTAGTTCTACGGTGGTAGGTTCTCGAGTTATTTTTGTCTTTACATTTGGATATAAGAGGACTGCTATTCGTTGAGTTTTGGAAAGGAATACATTGCCAGCTCCATCCTAAACAACCCATATATGTCTTCCGAATCAAACCGACATAACGACTCGGAAACACGAACCAATTCATTCAACGGACACAAGCTCACTCTGATCTCTCTTTTGACCGTCCTCGCGGCTGTACTTATTACCCTATTCTGGGGAGACACCGCCAATCTGTTCGGTCTCCGGCGCCTTTTCGGATCTTCCGCGCGCTCAGCGGCAGAACCTCTATCAGCTTCGGCATCTGCAGCAGCTGCGACACTGAAGGGACAATCCGACACATTCACTAGTGACCACATACAACCCAACATGAAGACACCCGTTTACTTCCTCAGCCATGGTGGGGTGAGTTATCTATATCCTAGGTCTTACTATGGACTAAATGCTGATATGATACCCGCTAGCCAAACATCATGTACGACCTCGACCACCCAGCTTACCGCAAGCTCGGTGAGATCGGGCGCGAGATAACCACCAAGGTCAAGCCGAAGGCTGTGGTGGTATTCTCAGCGCATTGGCAAGCTGGTCGAGATACGATCCAGGTGAATACCGCCGAGAAGACCGATCTGATCTATGAGTATGTTTCATATCAAAACCCCAGCCGGTATCCTGGAAATTCTTTACTAATTGGATTTAGTTTCGGTGGCTTCCCAAGCCATTACTACAAAGAGAAGTACCCACACGTGGGTAGCAAGGAGGTAGCGAATGAAGTGTTGAGGTTGTTGAAAGAAGCCGATATCCCGGCCGAGAGCGTGAAGCGTGGACTCGACCACGGCGTCTGGGTTAGCTTCAAGTGCGGTATGTGACAATTTGCATCAAAGCGATTATCCAATGCTGACGAGGACAATGCAGCTTTCGAGCCAGACTCAAACCCACTGGACGTTCCCATCGTGCAAGTCTCGCTCTTCCAGACTGAGGACCCAGACCAGCACTACCGACTCGGACAGGCAGTCGCTAGACTTCGCGAGCAGAACATTCTGATCATCGTGTCTGGGATGGCTGTGCATAACCTGCGCGATTTGCGGTTTGCTTTTGGCAGTTCGACCCCGATGCCGTATGCTGTTAGCTTTGACAAGGCGCTCAAGGATGCTGCGACTACTGCGCCGGCTGAACGGCAGAAGGCCATGGCTGAGTTGTTGAGGAGACCAGATGCACGCCAAGCTCATCCTTCCTTTGAGCATCTGCTGCCTATTCATATTGGGGCTGGTGCTGCGGGCGAGGATCTGGGTAAGAGAATCTGGACGTTCCCCGAGGGGAGTATGAGCTGGGCGCAGTATCGGTTTGGCGAGATTGGCAATGCTAGTAGCACGTTATGAGAGATAGCATCAAGTCATCACTGGAAGCAATTGAATTGGATTTGTTTTGGATATGAGCTTCGATTTCATCTATAGGTACAGAAGATGGATGTAGGACGGTGGGAACGCGGGGGCATAAAATAGATCTGCAGGGAAAACAAAAAGAAGTTATAGCTGCTGCTTCACCAACTGTGTAATGCGCTCTTCGATCTGGGTGTCCGACAGGCCTAAAAACATCAATTAGTATTGGAACTTGGTGCAAAATTATGGTTGGCGGGGGATATTTACCGGCCAACGCTTCTTGCTTCTCCTGGCCGAAAGCTATTGAGAGGAACCGATCGCGTTAGCTTGACTCGCTTATCTGGAGAGCCCACACAATGGGCTTGTAGGTGTCCTGTCATACCATATCGGGCATAGACTCGAGGCTGGGTGCCCGCGGCCTCGCGCATCATGATGGGAGTCTGGGGGTTGTGCTTCTTCATGGTCGGGTAGGCGCGGTTCAGGAAAGATCTATAGGCACAGAAGAAGGTCAATCAGTGGGCTGAACCTCAATCCGTCTTGGGTTAGGGTGTACGCACCTTGTTGCCGCGCTCGCTTCGGAGGTCTGGCAGAAGAGGAAGCGGAGCTCCTTCAGGCCCTGAGTGAAAACGTACTTGCCAGACATGGTGGTAGGATTGTCAAGCAGATGTAAGGATTAGGGAGATAGAGGTCTCGGATGAGCCACGGGAGGATGAGCGTGGGAACAGTGGAATTGACTTGCTAGACAGTCTGCGATGCAGTGCATTATTCACTACGGCGTTGATTCGCTGCGCAGAGCCATAATCCCGCTAGTCCCGATATCAACTAGCGCAATATGCTTACATCAGCTTCAACATCTGAAGCGTCATAGGTAGCGACAGCCCAAGAGAGATAGTAAGCGAGGGATAATTAATTGAAGTAGACTATATTCATTACTCGAGACTTGAGAGTAGCCCTTTCGTCTTCCATAGACTATATTTTCATCTGCCTGCGGTTGTGGTGGTTAATTGCCCTATCTAGCCTCCCCAACGGAAAACTCCCCCTTCCACCGATCACCGGACGACCATCCCTCTTCCCTCTCACTAAAACCACCATCCCAGCTATCACCATGTCGTCTCGTGTGGGTTTCCGCTTCGTGAACAACGCTCGCTTTGCATTCCGCAATGCCTCCGCGCCATTCCGCCGGCCGGGTGCTCAGGGCTTCCGCTGGCAGAGCTCCGAAGCCGGTGCTGGTGAGCAGCAGAGTGCCTTCCAGCGCCTATGGAACAGCCCTGTTGGTATGAAGACTGTCCACTTCTGGTAAGGATTCTAAACATGCTGCATATCCTGTCTCTTTTGCCACTGCGAATTGATGCTAACTTCTGTTTTGCAGGGCCCCGGTTATGAAGGTACGATAACTCGATTTCCTCGCCTGATATGCCATCTATACCCCCAAGCACCCTTCCGGACACAATATCTCTATCGAATACTGCTATATCTTGCGATCATTTTCCATGTACTTGCTGAGCACGATGGCTAATATATATCCCTACAACAGTGGTGTCTTGTCATCGCCGGTATCTCCGACTTCGCCCGTCCCGCCGAGAAGCTCTCCCTCACCCAGAACGCTGCTCTGATGGGTACTGGTGCCATCTGGACTCGCTGGTGTCTGATCATCAAGCCCCGTAACGTCCTGTATGTGGAACCCGATAGCAGATCTGCCAGGCATCAATGCTAACACGATATAATTTTGTAGGCTCGCCGCTGTGAACTTCTTCCTCGGATGTGTGGGTGCCGTCCAGGTGACTCGTATCTTCCTGTGGCAGCGCAACCAGTCTGATTCAACTATCGAAGCCGCCAAGGAGATCGAGCACGAGGCTGTTGACTCCGTTAAGGCCACCGCCGGGGCGGCCGAGGGCGTCGTGAAGAAGGCTATTGAGAAGTCGACTTAGATGTGAAATGGATTCTGTGTTGGCGATAGGGGAGCTTGAAAAGAGTGTTCCTGAATACATCTAGACCAGTATCTATAGGAACCTTCTACCTGCGCTGAGGTGGGTCTTTAGGGGGATTCTGGGGTTGAGTGAGCTCGCTTGTTCTGAGATAATCATTGCTTTATCTCCTCTGGGCTGAGAACCTGCTCCTTTTATTGGACAGCTGTTGTACATATAAAGCATGTTTCAAAGTGATCGGTTACTGTTCCTTCTGCGAGACGTGGCCGATAATTCCGAATAATTTCTAGTAGCAATTGGCTTGTAAACCTAACTATCCTGTGATTAGTCGTTGCTATTCAGAAAGCTATAACGCAGACGATATCTATATTCATTTGAAATACATTGGATTTAAGACATAGGGACTCTACTGGCTCTATGTATTCAATTTATCCGGGATTTTCCTCCCAATCGGGGAAATCGCGCCAGATATTCCTCCTATCAGATTTGGTTGGGGACCACCCTCACGTAACGCGAGTCAATTTGTCCCCGGTCCGCTTTTCCACGAGACAGAAACACACCATACAAGCCATGACTATGCCCTAGTTTCTCCACACATTGCGGAGTCGTTAGCTCGTTTCCCCCGGAGCAAATTGAACAAGATGGGGTTACCCCATCTTTTGACCGCCAAGGGCGCTGCTTAGCGTTGATCCTGAGCTACGTGGGAGTAACAGGGGAAACAAATTGTCAATGGCGAGACTATATATAAGCTGTCTTGGAAGTTCCCAAACGCTATCTTTAGCCGAGAAGATTGTCAATCCAACTAAGAGCCCCTAGATTCTCTTGACCCCAGATTCTCTTGACACCAACGATGAAGATTTCAAATACTTTGACCCAGGCCTTGGGGCTTTTGTTGTCAATCAGCACTACAATTGAGGCTAAGGAATACTCTCGAAGCGAGGCGTGCCACCCAAACCATCCATTCAAGCCCCTTCCGGCCAGCCATGCCAGGACTCGCACCTGCCATGTAGCCAACCATGGCCATGGACGTGATGATTCAGCCAATGTTCTTACTGCATTGAAGAAATGCAATAACGGAGGAAAGGTCATCTTTGATGCGGGCAAGACATATACGATTGGAAAGGCACTTGACATGACTTTCTTGAAGCATGTGGATCTCGGTATGTAATGCGCGTTGGAGCTCGATACGAGACGAGTGAGTACTTACGCAAGCCGTAATAGAAATCCAGGGTCATGTTCAATTCAGCAATGACACGGATTACTGGCAAGCAAATGCTTTCAACCAGGTCTACCAAAACGCTACAACGTTCTTCCAGCTCGGTGGTGAGGATGTCAATGTCTACGGCGAGGGCACCCTGGATGGTAACGGTCAGGTCTGGTATGACTTATATGCGGAGGATGCCCTCATCCTGCGGCCAATTTTGGTGGGCATAATTGGGCTAAATGGGGGTACCATTGGACCTCTCAACCTTCGTTACTCGCCTCAGTGGTATCACTTGGTGGCAAACTCATCCAACGTCCTCTTTGACGGAATTGATATCAGTGGATTCAGCAGCAGTGCACATGAGGCTAAGAACACCGATGGATGGTAAGTTCGGTTGCGTTAAAAGAGGAGCTAGCTGCAGTTAACTAACACCTTCAATAGGGACCTTTATCGTTCGACAAATATTGTTATCCAGAACTCTGTGATCAACAATGGAGATGGTATGGTTCCCTTGAAAGACTTCACCTGATCTTCTTTTACTAACCATGTCAAAGATTGCGTCTCGTTCAAGCCCAACGTCACCGACATTTTGGTCCAGAACCTTCATTGCAACGGCTCCCACGGTATCTCCGTTGGCTCTCTGGGTCAATACCCAGGCGAGGTTGATATTGTACAGAATGTGCTCGTGTACAATATCTCTATGTTCAACGCATCGGTAAGTCGAGTGCCGCGGGTAAGATATTTAAGTTTCTAACGATATTATGAAGGATGGTGCGCGTATCAAAGTCTGGCCTGGGGCTTCCGCTGCGCTCTCTACTGATCTCCAGGGCGGCGGCGGATCGGGCCTGGTGAAGAACATTACCTACGACGGCATGACCATTGACAATGTCGACTATGCGATCGAAGTGACCCAGTGCTATGGCCAGAAGAATTTGACTCTCTGCAACGAGTTCCCCGTACGTGTCCATCAATCTCCTTTTGTCACTATCTGCTTTCATTCCACTTTGATAGCGTCACTATCACTTGTTTCGGGTTTCCGAAGGCTAACTAACACATTCACCACACAGAGCAAACTTGCCATCGAAGATGTTGTCTTCAAGAATTTCAACGGTGTCACCTCTGGTAAAAGTGACCCTTATGTGGGAACGATTATCTGCTCAAGTCCCGATGTAAGTGCTCGAACACCACAGACTATGACTCACCAACTGACTTGTACAGGTTTGCTCAAATATCAACGCCAGTAACATTGACGTTATTAGCCCCGATGGGGATGATCAGTTCACTTGCACAAATGTGGGTTTATCTTGAAGATTGGTGTAACGTTGACAATAAAGTTACTAACTTATTCCCTCTACCTCTAGGTTGATAACAGTTTGCTGGACGTGAAATGTGCCTCCTCCAGCTAGAGAAATCAGCCCCAAAACAACATTTAGAGTCTTGTTGGCAAATAGAACAATCAATCATGATATTTCGATATAGACGTCTATTTTCCCTCCAATGGGCACGACATATATGCGATCTGCAAGCGTCAGCTATAGTTTGCCATTATCAACCGCTCTTGTACTTCATATACTGGTTGCCGGGCACAAGTTACCCTGCAATTTACTCGAAGCCCAATCTTCTTGACTCGAAATATGAGTTGCCCTAAAGAGGTCACCGCAAAGCCTGTACCTATTCGATAATAGAGACTTGTTTCTGTAAATCCGAGTGTTTCTCTCTTTCTATCTCTCTCTCTCCCGCTTGTTCAATTATTCCACGCATGCACAAACTACCTCGAGACATGCGCCTGCAGTACATTACAGTGGAAATATATGCAATGGAACCGATATCTAGGTGTGTTTATTTGAAGTTGGACATTCAATTGAAGCCCTCCATGTTGGAAATCCAAGTTGATTCGTCATAATTAACATGTCTTTGGATTTGTTCCACCCTACACCCTAATTGATTTCGTGCATACATCGCTTCTTGCACACGTCAATTCTTACATACCAAGAATTCAGAACTCCTACAGAATTGAGATTAGCGGCCGATGCAGTTATCTTGAATCCCAGGATGGTATTGCAATCCAGACTGCTTTCAACGCATGTTCGCCTTCTGAAAACCCATGTACGAACCATGGAATCAAGAAGAATCCAGCGTTTACCGCTGTCACTGCTTATTTCCTATCTTCTTTCTGTTTCTCTCACCACAAACAGCACATTTCATACTGAGGGTAGCTGGATATACGGGAAGGAAAGGAAGACATAAATATGACTTCATTTCCAGGTATGAATAGATTAGACAGTTTCACAGTTTCAATTCTACACCTTGTGAAAGATTCAATCCAAAGTTCTTACATGCTGTTTAGTGTATTACTTCTGTAGTATATTATTCAACACTCCAAATGACACACCTACAGTAGCTAGCTAGTCAGCTGCATATCCAGGGGTAGCGAACTACACGCTAGCGATGAGAGTCATCCTGACCATACATCATATATGCTAATTGTCATTTTATTTGAAGAACAAATAATACGGTGCCTCGGCTACTGTGCATCATACATACATGCGTACCGCCGGATATTTTGTCCCAATACGTGTGCAAATGTGGAGTTTATATATCATGATAGTACTGCATGTATTATTATAATATGATAGGTATAGTATGTACTATAAAGCCCTATGTACTCCGTAGGCAGGTATGCAATAGTAGCTAAAGCAACCGCCTGTACGGAGTATTTCCTCACTGCAATGCGCTCTCTTTCTGTCTCTCTCTCTGAACTAGAATTGATTTCATCATGGGGTTCTTTTCTAGCACGCAACCCTGCCAAGCAATGAGCTCATCGCTCTTCATTTTTAGGCACCATGTCAGACGTTTCATCCAAATTTGATTGATGATATAGTGGGGGCAGAAGGATTTGCTAGAATTGCTTTTGGAAAAGGGAGGAAGAGATTTCTTTCTGAGCTCCCCCTTAGTGTGTTAGACGAATGGATAGGGTAAAAGCACGAATCCAAATTAAAGACATTTTACTTTATCTTACTTTATTTTACTTTACAAGTTCCCATCGTGTGGAGATGGTGAATTGGATGAAAGCCTTTCCCGGGAGCGAATGACACTATTCAAGACCTGAAGCCTGCTTCCATATTCCAACAATGATATTTTTCTTTTGGAAGACAATTGGAAATGGCTATTAGAAAGATGAATGAAGATATTGTATATCAAATTCCCATCTATTTACGTATATGGGAATAGGCTAAACCACCGAACCTATGAGCCAGGGCCGCCAAAAGGGTTATACATCATTTTTAGATTGGGAGTAACGAGCACGAATAAATACAACAAGATTAAAAGTGGAAGGTAGTCCATTAATTATTATCATCAGGAATAACCCAAGAGCTAACTGACTATTTAAACGGGGCACCTTTAATTAATTAAAGGAATCCATTATTTCTGAGCACGGCTCCATGCATCCTCCAGGTTGGTGCCAATTGCACGAATGGCCTCCTTCTCGAGCTCACGGTGAGAGAGTCCGGTGCGCTTCGAGACCTTGGATTTCGACTCCTCGCGAGACAATTCCACTGTAATCAAATACTGTTAGTCATCTTCTATCTAGTATTAACAAATGGAAGGGAGCATACCGTGCAGATAAACAGCGGCTTTCTTGCCAGAGAACATCGCATGGGGCACATTGGTGCTGCCATCGCTGTTGGCATCACCAACGGCAAAGACACCGGTCTCACTGGTACGCATCCCGCTGGTAACATTGATCTTATCACTGACGATGCTCAGGTTCATCTTGGCGGGAAGTGTCGAGGTCTGAACAGTTGGGACGTTGATAATGATAGCATTACGGTCAACAGGCTCGCCGGTAGTGAAGTGAAGGCGGAACTTGTCAAACTGCTGGTCACCGTTTTCGCCTCTGTTGTCACCGCCATCCTCGAGGCGCTCAATGGAAGAGATTGTGCGGTTGTCGATGGTGGTGTTCCAAGCGGCAAGTTGTTCCTTCCAGTCTTCGACCTTGGCCGTTGCCCGGGCCTCGCCATCAGCGGTTTGCGAGCCGTTCACGAATGCAATGATATCGCTGTACAGAGTGTGAGTCTCCAACACGTTGCTCAGCATATCGGTGATATCACCGATCATTCCAAATGGCTGGTCCCGGTGTTCGTAGCCATCGCACCACGGGCACCAGAAGATGCCGTGGCCCCATCCCTCCCGAAGGCCAGGAGTCGCGGGTAGAACGTCACGGACACCGGTACCGAGCACGATTTTACGGGCAGTGTAGTTCTTGCCCTTGCCGTCGGTCACAGTGAAGGCAGAGAACTCTCCCTGTCCCAACGGAACGATTGATTCCACAGTCTCGTTGGTGAAGTGGGCAGTTGGATACTTCTCGATCTGCTCGCGAGCCAGACCTCTGAAAGTAGCCGGTGGGGTACCTGATGAGGATGAAATATGTTAGACAAGAAACGTTGTGCTGGGATAGACGTAGGGTATAATCTCACCATCGTTTCCAATGACGTCGTGCATCTCCCGGGTCGGAGCATTGCGGTACTCCTGGCTATCAATCAAGAGAGCCGTTCGGCGGACACGAGAGACACCACTCAGTGCACTGAGACCCGCGGGACCACCGCCGACCACGATGACATCGTAATCGGTCTTGGGTACTTCCGCAGCGCTGGCACATGCCAGAAGGGAGACAAAAGCGGACGCAAGTGTTGCCTTGATGAAGACCATGGTGAAGGATATACGTGACTACTCAGGTACAAGGGAACCTCCCAGCAGCGCAGGACAAGGCCATTTATAGTCCGCAATGTTAACCATGTCCTACAGAGTGGAACACAATAAAATAACTCAAACAGGAGCACGCGTGTGGGGACACTAGTGGAGTTCGTGCATCTCAGCTCCGGTGGCTGAAGAGATCATCGGGGATCAACAAGATCGCCATGGGTTGTCAGGGATCGGGATCCCCCATTTAAAGCTGGAACTTGATAGAGTAATGTCCCGGATGTGGAGAAGGTCCTAACTGGCAATTCATCTAGAGAAGCAACAGAACTGAACCTTGAATGGAATATCTAGAACTTTACACCTTTATTAAGCCTTCAGCAGTAATCCTTTGAACGCCAAGTGTCTCAATTGGAGACATCCTTGGCTTTGTGGGGGGCACTAGTGTTTCCGTGCAGAATAGTACTTGCTGGCATCTGCGCCATCTGCGTCTCGTAGAGTGTCATCCCTTGATTTCGGTCTTTCATCCGGCTCCCATGTCGATCTTTCGAGATATTGAGAACACCTTATGCTTAGGGTATTCCGCAGATCTCAATATCACATTCAATTTGTGTTGCATTGCAGATAATTCTGATTGGCTGTAGCCTGGTATGGGAGAAGATATGTATGTCTGTCCTACCTCACTTTGGGTGGAATGGATCTGTGAGAAATCAGTTCTTGTTAGGTATGTAGTGTTGTAACATCAATATCGGGTGTCGCCGCGCTACAAGTGGATATAATACAGAGGAATAGACATAATAATTGACATTGACCACCAGGCCTCATCAATTCTTGCACCGTTTCACCAAATCCACAACATCCTGGGCCTGTAAATGGAACGAAATAACAAATTATTATTTCTCACATACAACCTCGTCTTTCCCCGCTGAAATCCACGAAAACTCGAGTAACTGTCCTGATGAGCGTCCAAAAAATAGATGGAAAAAAACAAAGCCATATCACGAATTGATTGGTCCAGAATTACGTATGGAGTACTCCGTATACTCCGTATAGATTGATGTGATGCGTCGAAGCTGTTCAGCTCCACATGTTCGGAGGATCTTGAATAATCATGCACAGTTCCTGCAGCCAGCTCTTGATTGGCCCTTGCATTTCTCCGTGCATACAGAAGCAGCGAGTCAGGGGTGAAATGCAAGCTAGAACTTGCCCTGAATGTAAGGTTTCGCAAATACTTGGTCGAGTCAACATTGAACGTAGCACATTGGTGTCCGATTGTCCATTTACCTGCTATGATTTGTGTTACAAACAGGTCGCAAATCGATGAGCACCTGACTGCGAGCTGCCTGAGGCCGCTCCTTTTCAATAGGACAATATTGATAACAACGCCCCAGAAGACAAAGACAGATGTCATCCATGGATACTTGGATACTTCAATGCAACTATTTAGAGTTTCAAGAGAATTAGGGTCCGGAAATCCCGCGTCTCCCGTAATTCTCTAGTTGGGGTGCTCCCGAGGTCCTATATAGTTGATTTCTGCCACTTCTTGGCTCTCCTTTTCCGTTTTAGTGCTCAGTGCTTGCCGCTTTTGCTCACTGAGTACAACTAAGCACGCCCCTTTGTATTACATAATCACCAAGCTCGTTGACCGCTCGGTAATTCTTCTTTTCTATATATTTCCCTTCCCATTTTGGTTCAAATAAAGTTGGAAAAAAAGTAACTCGAAAATTGGTAAAATTTCTTTGAAAGTTCTATAGTACCATAAGGTGTCGTCATGGCAGGCATATCGTGTAACTGTGGCTTTACACTATCGTCCAATGACCTAGTGACACGCAATAGTCTAGTGACACATAAGCACCCAGAAAATTCCTTTCGTGGGATATCTACCTTGGATTATTCAACTCCAAGTCGAAAGGACTGAACGCATCTTTCAAGGCACGACCTGGCCCATCAGCAAAGTTCAAACGCGCCAATCTCCCCAGTCACACGATGTCTGTTGCTGACGAGCAGAGTACGGGGACAGAAGAGATATATGGTCCCCTCAATGTCTCTAAGAACGAAATCCGATTATTTCCTTCGAAACCACTGCCGAAAATACCGCAGTACGGCTAAATCTACATTGCGTATCCCTAACTGATTGGAAGCCCGAATATGCCGCTTTCCGCCAGGATACATCGAAGGATAGCTCACAATTCTCTGAAGCCTGGAGTGAACGAGTTGCACTCACTCTTGACTCGCCCCGATGTGAGATCAACGATATCGCGACAAGGTCTTTTTGGGGTGACTATATCTGCTTGAGCTAATACATGGGGAAATTGCAGAGAGAAAACCACAATTTTTCTAGACGGCGTCGCAATAGCTGTGAGCAAGCATCTAGAAGCAGCTCTGCGAGCTCTGCGATCGAGCGTCGAGTGCCAGCTCGGCATGAAAGTCTGGGCCGACGCTCTGTGTATCAATCAGGCCGATATCGTTGACCTGAGCGAACACGTCCTGCGTGTGAAGGGTATCTTTAGCGGAGCTTTTTCTGTCACAGTCTGGACCAATGAATGCGACGATATTCAGGTTCTTGGTCTTCAACCGCCAGGAGAAAGGTTTCTGCTCTGTGAAAAAAACCATGAAACTGTACGGTAGGTAGGGTCTGGAAGAGCTTCTTGGGGTCCGAGATCGTGACTGGGGAGCGGCAGAGGTAGAGGATGAACAACTTATGGAAGTCGTGGAGGGTACTGATTGATGTCTTAGAGTTTGACGAGTTTCATTGGGGAGATTCTGACGATGAAGATGAGTTCGGATTCGGTGAACTGCATTTACGTGATTCAGTCTGCGCGGAATTGTGGATGTTGTTTCGAAAGAAGTATTGGTCCCGATTGTGGGTTATCCAGGAGCTGGCGGTTAGTCCCACGACATCGAAGGTGCACTGGGGACTCGACGTTTGGCCTATCGACTCTCCAGGCTGTGTGCGACATTCTGCTTACCAGTTCTATGTCTGGACACATGAAGGAACTGGGACCTAAACTGGACCTCTTGGCGTTCATAACTACATGGAGGAAGTTGGAGACTACGTGGGGTGTTACAAAGCGCTTGAATGGTGTCATTGTCAGGGAGCTTAGCCTACTCGCCCAACGAGCCAGCTGCTCACTCCCACAGGACAAGGTCTACGGCATAATAGGGTTATTTCCATCGGCTATGTCCAGCACCGTGGTGATCGATTACAGCCGAGAGACGGCGGTGATACTTGCTGAGTTTTGTTCCATAGCATATCGCTCTCATTTCACCTCCTATTTCAAGCACCTCGAAAAGGCTCAGAGTGAGCATAGTATCTGGAGCTGCTTACCATTGAATTTTAAATGGGAAGTCACGAGTGCAGAATACAGGATATAATGCTTCCGCGTACCCATTAAGGTAATTACAACATGGCCAAGTTTTAAATTCCCGATTTGGCAAAGATCCTCAAGCAAACCTTGCAATCTGCTGTTTCGGTCTAAGCTGCGCAGAGGTGGCTTGGTACCTTCCTTTTCAATGGGGAAAAGAAATAAAGACAGGGCAGTATCCACGGAATGATAACTTTGTCTCTCTCGTAGAGTAAGTATCATTCAAAAGTGGCAACATGACTTGGATTGCGGTGCATATCGAACCAAACTTAGCGATTTACAAAAAAATGCCGACGACATTGGAGACTCAGAGATCATAAGCTTTGCAAATCAGCTAATTGCTTTGATCTACGGTCCGAACTGCAGTCGTTGGAGCTCGTCAACAATCCTTGTTCGGGGGTTGCTAAATCAATATGGGGCATAAACGCATTCGCGCATTCATGTAGAACTCGAACGAAGATGTCGCCGCAAAATTGACGCATTCACTGTCGCTCATTCGATTTATTTGAAAAGATTCATATTTGCCAGAAACAATATATCGTGGAGATTGAAAAATGGGTACGTTCACAGATGTTGACGAACTCCCGGAAGCGTGCATTCTTCCAGTACAAGAGATCTCTTCTAGGATCAGAAACCAACCTGAATTAACGTATATCTCAGCCGTCCTCCTCTCTATCTGGGCTGCCGCAAACTAATTTCTTCGCCAGCTGACTCGTTATGTGGCTCAACAGGCTGCATCGGCGACTCTGCTTAATCAGTGTGTTCCAGCTTCGGTTGAGCTGTGGGAAACCTTTGGCAAGGGTATAACTGGGCTACTGATGACATACCAAAATGTCAACTAATATACCGAAACTCTGCAACAGACAGGGAAAGATCGCGGAAGGAATAGTTACGCTTGGTAGTTTCGCGTTACTTCTATATGATTTTGCTAACAAGAGAATAGCAGTTCAGCCATCATTCGTTCGATCTTCCAGTGTTTGAAAATTAACCGCGCTGGTTTGTCGTTTCAAACATGCATTCAAGGAAGGCCTTGACTACACTTCGGTGTGTTATCAGGTTGGAAGTCGGGCAATTCACGTCCTGAATGGAAACTGACGAGAATACCGTACCAGATGAGCTTGAAATGACACCTGAATGGCGTTGTGATAAAACTCCCTAAGCTGGAACTTCTATAAACATTGACTGCTATTTCTACCTTGTGGCTGCTTTCCATTTATGACATTAGTTGGTACCGCAGATCGCGGGCAAACCTTAGCAGAGCAGATACGTTCATGTATTATTCAACAGAGCTTCCGTTTCTCAACAAGCGCCTATCTATATCACTGCCTTGCTAGAATGAGGAGGTTTGGTGAGTGAAGTGTCACTTTTGACTGAAGGCGAGGCTAATTTGTGCTAGATGCGCGCAGCAAAAGGAACAGACCTAATCATAAACTTGTAACTCGATCCCAATTTCATCTCAAAGCTCATTTTGGATCTATTGAAGATTATATGACTTCTGGCCTTGAAGCATAATCAGCGGCCTGTCGGGATGAGTGTGTCTATCGAGCCGGTAAATGATAGAAAAGATGGTTTTCGGCGTCAAAACGAAACCCTCGAGTCTCCCAAAGTAATTGTTCATAGACAGAATTTGAGAAATCTAATAAAGAAAGCAGAAAGCAAACGGCTAAAGCCATATCTGTGACGAATCATGAGCAAGGTCTTCGCCATTCCTACTCTTAGATGTCAATGTTTAGGTGAAAGGGGGTTGCGGGTAGTCAAATTTGTTATGGAGACGAATCAAAGTAACTATTCATCATCACATCAAAGGTTAAAGTATGTTAGATCAAAAGTATCGCACTACGTGAAAACGATTCATTCTAGTGCTGCGTGGATGGAATTTGTTGAAACCAGATTCGCTTAGCATCGTTCATCGCGAGACCCGCGTTTAGATAAACCATGAACTACTATGATTGAGGGCTTGTTTTACTAGGAGGTGAAATATCATAGTAGCAACGGTGAGATAGTAATGGTTGGTCGGAATGATTACATTGTACTGACTTGATTGAGCGCAGATCCGAGAATATTGCGTCGCTCGACGATAATCAAAAACATGCTGCGCAAAGATAGAGTGATTAATCAACCATTGTGCACCTGTGGAGCCGAGGATAAATAATGCGGGAAAGTTCCGCCTGCTTTGTCTTTGTGAAGCTATAACTCCATGGATACAGCAATATCGTCCGCGCACTTGATCATCAATGTTTCCGATAATCGCCAACTCCGTTCGGACGCTCGTCGGCTGTCAGGCGCTGCCGAATACCGTGATTGCGGAAATATTTACCGCGGCTGGTAAGAGCGGGCTACACCCAGAGGCAATCCGTGCGCTTGCACACGTGGGTGAGACTGCTATTAGCTTTCTGATTGCCAACATTGGCGCGAAGAAGAATGTGTCGCAAGGTAGGATCATTAGAGAAAGGAGACCCCTAGTCTGACAGCTTACAGATATCGTGGCAAACTTGACGGCTCAAGTCAGGGACGTGAACTATCAGGAATTCGTGGCAAGGCGATCCGGCATCGAAGCTTTCTTAGAACGTGACTTCCCGAATGGAATAGTTCCCTTCATCCAGCTCTCATTGGCCTTGAATGCTCTGATAGGAGCTGTGTGGCAAGCAACACAGAACTTGGAAGACGTAGCCAGGGCTATCATGCGTTTAGGGTGGGCCAATCTATGCCAAAACCAATGATTTGACTAACTAGCCAAACGCCGAACAGAATCGTCGACGCAAATCGAGATGGCTTGGATTTGATGGCCGGTTTCGAAAATGAATTGTGTGCTAGGTCTTGCTTGTCTATTCCACTGGAGACAGCGACAAGGAGTTCTGATGCAGCCGCCTGGAGAAATGATATCAACGAAGCATCTTTATTCCACCATAATTTTGAAGGCGTTGAAAGAGTGATGGAGCCTGTACTCGATGCAGACATGTCTTTCCAGACATCGTGCTTGCCATTCAACAACCCCGGAAGCTTGCCATTGCCTTCTTCAAACATCGTGGAATTCGATCAGTTGGTGAACCTGGGGGCGTTCACGGAAGAAACACGGCCTGAGACTGTTTCTGTGGGACTTCGTCCTCTTGTCTGTGAATTATCTGTGGGCCATGACTTCACTCCACTTGAAGATTCCCCGTCTTCCGGTGCTTCCGCCCGACCTACGAAAGCTAAAGGTGTTGTTGCCAGCCCTAACGCGAAGAGCAAAAACACTCCATCGGTGGAAAGTGGCTGGAAGCTAGCAATCCTACATGAAACAGAGAAATGCAGGCAAAGTGGATCACCTCCTCCACAAGACACGTTTTTTCGAAAAGAAATCGAACTGAGACTCCAAGCCATGGTCAATAATTCGAAGGCTTCAATCAATGGGCTAATTACCATTCTGGTACAAGTAGCCAATGCCAGCTCGATTGTGTCTCTTCAGGAAGCTCTTCGATCCTCGCGAGTCACTGCAGGGAAGTCCCAATCAGAATGGTATGCACGTGATTTAGCCGGTGGAAGCAGGCTCCAGGTCATTGAAGATTTACAAGGAAATATTCGCCACTCGAATATCCTGGAGTTACACCACACGGTATGTCTATACCGCAGCTGCGGTGGCAGTGTGCAATGTCCACCTACGGACATTATTGTCGTTACAGCAAAGCAACTCAGACCCCAACCAAAGAAGAAAGGAAACCCAGTGAAAAACAAAGAAGCTGAAATCACGGACGCGATGATGAAAAGAATTTTTCCATGCCCACGGGATCTGGAGCAAAACGCCCACAAACGGCGCAAAGTGTCAGGGTTGCGAAAACTTGGACAAAGGCTACAACTCTTGATCGATCACTTTGGCTATGGAATCATCGGGCTATTATCCCACTGCAGCAACTGTGATGAGCCTGGGTTAAGAATTTCTATGAGCATGTACGTCTCCTTGGTTTGATGTTTACAAAGATGAACGTTAATCAATGCAGGATACTTGCCCCAAGCATCGAGAGCTTTCAAGAGTTCATCAATATACTTGAAGCTTCTCAAGGTCGGGATCTTTGTAGAATGAGTGAGGCCGTGACTCCGATCATTCATCATCTGGTCTTTGAAGATATGCGCCAAGTGGCACCATTCCCCATAGAGTATGTGGATACCGATAGCATTCTCAAGCAACCGAAATGGTCCGAAACCCTGTTTAGCATCTTCTGTTAGCTTTTCTGCGCAAAATGAGACCATAGAAGCTTCTCTTGGTGCGAAAATTTATTTGAAGTCAAGTCGAGGAAAAGTTCAAAAAAGCCAATTTGCTGCAGTGTCGTGGATCATATGTTGTGTTCTCGCCCCAAAAAGAAATTCCGGTGCGTTTTATCGTCTACTGATTCAATGAACAAATATCCAAACGTTCAGTCTCTATTTCCATCTTTTCACGCAACTGAATATCTTGGGGAACCAAATGTAGAACTTTCAGGGCTTTGAGAACCCTAAGCAGCATTATACGTAGAAACGGCCATTCCGAACTCGTTCAGGACTCATGGCGCTGAGGCGGAGGTGCTTACAATGTCGGAAAGGGAGATTTATCCGCCGGCTTGACCCAATGACTAGGACTATCAATTATGAAGTCACAGATTAGGGTCATTGTCCGTAAATCGCAGGAGGTGATTCTGATTTTCAGGAGTAAATCGACTCTGATATTTTGATTCTTACAGTATTGTCTATTGTAGATCGTTTGGGGGGGGGGATGGAGGGCGAAAGGTTCATCGTCATAACAGGAAGTCCAAACTCAATATGGACCACATTATGGGGGCTCATAAGCACCGTCTGCCTACTTTGGCTTTGGGTTCACTTGTCAAGGTCTACTGGATGTTGCCAACTAGGTAAAGATAACGTCGTAAGAAGAGAGGCTTCATTATCATTAGACCTGAACTGCGGAGCTAAGCTTTGTCCAATTTAAGGTATCTTGAGGATTCAGATGACTGCCTGTGGTCAAAAGATGGAGACCATATATAGCCCAACAAACTCAAATACGTGCATTGCTCATCAGCTATACTTTGACTAGACTAACTGGAGATCAATCTTGGAATAATTTCAGCCCTCCACGGGGTACTCCGAAGGGGATTCGACGAAAGGTTGAGCTTTGGAAGCAGCCTTTCCCTTCTTCTTCTTGCCGCTCGTGTATGACCTAGATATTGTCGGCGACGGCGCCGGCTCGGTAGTATGCGGCTGGATGGGGTACTCGGGTTGCGCAGTCGGTTCCGGTAACGTAGGACTACATGGCAGGGGTTGTGCGCTTTCCGAATCAGTGTCACTAACAACAACTTCTTCAAGCAGATCGGTTGAGTTGCAAGAGCTCTCGGACAATGTTTCCTGGTTTTGTTGTACCCTAGACTCGGCCTCATTGTTCGAATCTAAAGGTCCGGTTAGCGTGTGAGAGCCACCCAGGGTGATTTCATTTCCCCTACCGAGCCCTCGGATACCAACAAAACGCCGGCATGTATCAGAACCCTTTGTCAGAATCCATAGTTTCTTATTCAACTGCTCCCTCAGGCTTTGACTTTCCTCCGATTCACCTGCGATCTCGGAGACCAAGTCTTCAGACATCTCGAACGCAGTGATAGGTGTAAAAAGTGCGGGCAGAGCCGTGAGCAGCTTTGTTTCGATCACTTCAGTGGCGATGTCGTCAACAAACCGTTTCAGTGCAACCTGTACTCCGCCGTATCCAGATTAGTGGGATGCTTGGAACACCATGAAAGCCGCGAATCTTACTTTGTAGTACGCAAGCATGCAGTCCAGTGCCTCCTCGGAAGCAAACCGAGTCATGTCCGGGGTGGTCTTCTGAAGAAGAGAATTGTAAAGGGCTCGGAGGTTGATGGTATGTTCCACGGCGTGGGAAGTCGAAAGCGTATCAACGCCAAAGTATGATTGTAGAGCCTCGCGGAACGCTTCTTTCTGGCGCTCAACTCGAGTGTCTTGAAGTGTCTCGGTGAAGTAGTGGTTGTAAGTGATTGGATGGCCTCGTTGGTGCGACATGAGGAACTCTTTACTGCATTTTTCCAGTGCATGCCGTAAACTTCCCAGGGCTGGCAAAATAATTCTGCTGAAAATGGTTTTCGAAGTAGCCCCATCTGCGACATAGCAGACTGCATGGTAAAGGAAATCCTGGGCAGCTGTCCAAGCTGTAGCGATATGACTTTGTGTGCTATCTTCCCAAGGGGCGCACTGTTCTTGAAATAAATCCTTAACGATCATAGGATTGTAGGTACCAGGCAATTCTCGGCCTCTTGTCTTCTTGAGAAGCATTTCAATATGCTGCACATATTCGTCTCGTGTGATCAGAATTTGGTTTTTCGACACCTGTCTTCGATCGTCGTCTGCGAAGACGTGACGTAAATGGCCGCGCAGGGAGATCTTTTTCGTGAATTGCTCATTCAAGTTCTGGATGACTGCTCGGATACGCTTTTGGCAGCCAATGTCTGTTTTCGCATCTTCAAAGAAAGGTTCGTTGTAAGTGCCGTCCACGGCTGCTTTGACAAGAGACTGGAATGCTTGGCCGATATGCAAAAGATACGACCTTTGTTCATCCACCGTTGCGCGAGGATCACCAAGTTTCTGGAGCTGCAATTGACAGGACTTGAATTTTGCGTTGATCTCGTTGATAAGGCTGGGGAGTTCACTTGCGATCTGACCAAGAAGTAGACCGCTAAGACGCGTTCTCAGCGAGTCCACACCCACAAGTGATGGTGGAAGCTCTTCCCAGATTCCTTGGGAGAAGAACTCGCACTCCTGAATGTTTCGGTCAAGCAAACTTGATTTGCCCTTCTCCGAATCCATGTTTTTCAAAACATGCCATCCGAGACGGAACTCCACCTCTTGATTCTTAGCAAGTGACACGAACGAAGCCTCACTCTCAGATCCCGGTACCAATACGTCAGGCTTGGAGATAACGCCTAGAGTCCTGATTCCAGATGGATCAGCATCCCGCGCTAAACGTAGGACAATTTGGTTTGCAAAGTCATTTTTCGCGGAGACGACAGCAAGGATGACACTTCGGGGCTCTCGCATGTACGATTGAACCACGTCTTGAACTAGCTGAACATCGGTTGCTGACTGTTGCCGTGTTTCCGAGTGGATCAGTCCCGGGAGGTCGACAATGGTGAGGTGTGGCCGATCCGGACCGGAGACTTCCACCCGCAGAAGATCATTCGAGAATGCCTTTCCATGGGTCGATATCCCCATTGCCGACTTTGCGTTCTCTATCAATAACGCAAGGCCATCGAAATCTTCGAGTTGTTCACAAAAGCTGCTCAGCGAATGCTGCTCTGCGTCGCTGCGGGATTGATGAGGGACGATCGAAACTCGGACTCCCACTTGCGAGTTCTTCCGCAGGACCAATTCGGTTGGAAACCTAGTACAAAGACTACTTTTGACTGGAAAAGAAACACCGGAGATAGCTTCAAGAACAGAACTCTTTCCGGAAGATTGGTCTCCGCAGACGATTATCTGTGGGAGGGAGACATAGTGGCTTATGCCTTGGGATCGGAGCGTGTCGATAGAATCCAGAAGATCCAGCTGCTCTTGGGTGCATAGGCCTTCAAGCGCCTCTGTCTTGAACTGCGTCAAAGTCATGGTGATGCCGGTGTTTGGGAAGATGGATGGAATGGTTAATATCGTGGAGATGAACAGCCTAGGTTTCGATATTCACGGAAGCAGCCCGTGGGATGCGCATATTTATGTTATGCTAGATCGATCGCCCGTCTGCTTTTCGCAACATGTTGTCTCACCGATATCCGAGTACCAAGATCATAGTAAAGGGCATTCCATCGGTTGCATACCATACAACGCGCCACCACATTTATTACCATACCCTTATCTGGCTGCTTGATGTTTTTTAGCATTCCACTTTTGACGTTATAATCCCTCAATTTTTGGCGTAACCTATCACGAGTACATGAGTCTTTGCCATCAAGAGATGGAGTAGCTTTCTCGTTGTGTCAGACGCGAGGATGTAGTCTCTTTGCCGTAAAAGTAGGGAAGAATGTTTGCTATATTTTCAGGGCCGTTTTGGTTCATATGTTTTCATGGGCTAACACTCATTGATCGGGTATTGTAGATCTTCCGATGTACGCTTTTCCTTTTTCGGTCTTATAAACGGAGTACTGTTTTAAGTCAATTAGGAAATCGATCTACTGGTTGACTCACTGGTTTCACTCGCCGCGTCACGAATACCAAATAATGCACTCATTCGCCCATTCCAACCGAGCCCTGGCTACTGCATGAGGTTTGGAACTAATGTGGGCGATTCACAACATCAAGGTATTCTCCCGTGCTATCTACGGCAATAATAGTAATATGTGGAAATCCCGTGTTTTACACGCGGAAATGACGGTGGCTTCAAATTTGTAATGAGCCAATAGGTTGAGACCGAGGGAGATCATTTATTCAAGGGCTGATAACGTTAATTAGGAATATTGAACCGGGAAAAATCTCGATTTCCCAGAAATGCAGATACCTCATATCTGACGGCCAAAGTAAGAGTTGACTAGCGACTTTACTTGTTGCTATAACTCTACGCTCTCTGCTGTCTAGGATCTTTCGGTGAACCTTGTATCCTGACAACAAAAAAAAATTCTTGATCATTGTCTTGGCTCGTCGTACGCGAAAACATGCCGTCAACCAAGAAACGAAAGCCTATAGCAACATGGTCTACGTACAAAGATCTCCATGATGAGGTATCAAGTTTGTTGGCAGCAGCAGATCTTCATTATGAGTTCTATGAGAATGACGATGACGCGAATTCTACCGAAATGCGTGACACAAACATTATGGGCTGCTTTGTGTGCAACAATCGAGCTTGCAGAGCTCATGGATGGTCAAGCAAGATGATAGCTATCACTATTCGTCTATTTCCGGCGCAAAAATATAATGCGAGGGTATACCACCAACGCTGCAAATTTTGCCGCTGGCTCAGCCGACCGGTGTTGGACCGGTCATACGCCCAGAGGATTGACTACTGGATCAGAAAATGGAACGGAATCCGAGTGGAGACGCCTCCAATATCCCGTCAAGCCAAAGGTCCCCATAACCGTCAGCTTTGTGAGGGGTGTAAAGCTGGACACTGCTCTCAATCAGGGGAGGATTGGGTAGCACAACTAGACAGGTTTGTCGTTTGCGACCCATGAAACAAGAACGGTACATTAATTATTGTTTAGATTGTCTCTCTAGCCAGCCGGAGTTGAAGTATGGTCGACGGACGAAGATGTGGATTAAAAGGGCCTTTACATCAATGAGACGCCAACGCGGAGTCACACCAAATGTTGAGATGGAAGAGTAACACATCTGACTGGCAATTCTAGTTTGCGTATGGCAAATTTCTTTGCTGGAAAATAAATTTAATATTGGATGTTATCAAGAAAATCCCTATTCCAGATCGAGCATAGACATATCTGGCTCTTCTAGCACCGATCCAGCGCACCTCAAACCGAAATTCCTTCACTGAAATAAATTTGAACATATTCAAGGAGCCAGAGCCAAAAATGGCCTTTCTCGGCATACTCATGATACAACCATGCTTCTTTCCATTGACCAGGATTGGTAAACTTGGAATCGGAGTGCAGCATCCCTTCATTGTGCTGTTACACTACAATCCTGCTCCAAATTCTCATAACAAAGCAACAGCTCCAGATCAGGGGATCCTTTGGGGATTGCTATGATATCTTCGGCTTGAACTTCTTGCAAGCGCAGTCTCTGAATCCGATCTTGATGACCAAATATCAGGTCGTCCACCACTGGATTTGCTTTTGTGCAAAGACCCCGTAAGGCCTTACCCTGGGAGTCCTCCAGGAGTTCGATCAACAATTTAAAGTCCGCTTCATTTAAGTCGGAGATCCTTCGGAATGTCAGTTTCTTCCATATCACTATTATCCCACAGAGTACGTACATGTTATCGGAAACACCTTTATCTAGCTCCGCCGTCAAGGAGCATGGCTGCAAGAAGCATATTACACTCTGCCCAAATTTGTCCACCAGGGCTTGGTAGCGTCGTCCGATGGTTCGTAATCGCGCCATTGCCCTCCGTCTTCGTTCGTATTCGGGATTACCTGTCGGTAATTGTGGAAAGACCTCCCTCATCATTTTCTCCGTGATCACAGCGTCGTCATTGTGCTTTGGATTGCCTCTCTTTCGAGACTTTGACGAGAAAGATTCGGTCGTGTAAGATATCGAGTAGGTAGAGCTACGGCTTTGAAGCCCTCCGCAGTCCCGAAAAAGTTCCATAAGATGATAGCGTTTGAGGAAGACATTGAAGGCGACGTTCCCATCTAACCCTTCCATGATTTCGTATCGGTCCTTCTTGGGTGTCTGTCGCGATACCCTTTCTCCTGATGACAAGGTAGAGTTCAATAGGGCATTTCTTAGACAGATGAAAGATCCAGCATCAGCGATGCGGATGAGAATCGTTCCCAATGAGTCTGAAGAAGTGGAGATGCTTAACAGGTTTTGCTCGATATGTCTTTGGAAAAATGTTTCACATGGCAAAGGGTGCCCTTTCGCTTTGCATTTCTCGATTTCCCTCTCTAGAAAGCCACCATACTTGCTTCTCGGGCTTGTTGCTGCGCGTTTTTTTGGTCTATTACTCAGCTGAGTATCGCAGTGCCTTTTTCTGGAGACTTGGTTGATAGATGGCTCTTCCCAAACTTGAATTATCCCATCACTTCCGCTGCTAGAACCTAGGTCTGCCCAAAGGGGCTCTTCGACTTGCGAAGGTAGACCTTGCAACGAGAGGCATGGGTTCATGGAAATTGTCGGCAAGGTACGGCCCCAAGAGCTATGAAGGGGATGATCCCAATCTCGATGGACGGGTATGTTCGTCGCTTGCAGAATCCCGCCCTCCGGCGAACAGGGTCGAGAGTCATCCACGGACCGTATGTCTAAATCATTCAGGACCCAGCTTCCCGGGTCATCGCTAAAGGTCAACGATGGAGGTAAAGTGATATCCGGTATAGAATGCGAACTGGTCTGCTCCTCGTTGGTTCGACTACCATCAACGGCCCTACTACCAGGAGACGGGATAAATGGAAGTGGAGTTTGATGTGGTGGACTTGAGTCAGTTTGTGAACTGTCGCCATTACGTGGGAGATGTTCGTGGCTGTGGAAGTCTTTTTCGGCGGGCTTAGTGGTAGCAAGTTGGTAAGCTTCTAAAAGCGTGCTTCCCTTGCCTTCCTGAAGAAAACTGTTCCGGGATTCAATGACAGTTTCGAATGAAAGACCGAAATGAACTCACCCAAGCCGTACCATGCCATTCAGCACGTGATCGAAACTCCCGGTCCCTAGTTCAATCGCTGCTATAAGGGCGCTGACGGCCGAGGCGAGACTATTCTCAGCCCCGTGTCCATTTGGGCCATATTTGATTAACTTGTCAATGCCATTTCTCCGCGCAATGTGGGCGCGATGCTTGGTAGTGTTATATTCAGCCCGTACCGCTGATATCAGTCCTGCATTATGTCAGAATGCTTTCTTTTTCTCTTGATTCTTAAGCATGCCCCTGGTTGTGGTAGACTTGGACGCCTTATGGCCAATCTTCGCAATCAAAGTATCAATCAAGGAAGTACCGATTTGTGCAAGCGTTTTGAAGCCATCGGGGATGTTTGGATCAACTCCAGCTGCCGTCAAAGCTTCGTGTACAAGCTCCGCAGGTAGATTCGGGACGTCGAGAAGAGCTCGAATCTGCTCGGCATTGAGGACGCTCGTTGTGCTGTTCATTTTGACAATGTATGTACGAGGAAGATAAGCACAGCTAAAACAATGACGGTTCGCCCTCCGCCGAAATGACATAGCGTAATATATATACGCCGATATACGCACACCGACTTTTCGAACTTGGCAAAGTTGAGAAGAGTTGTGAAAAAGAATCAATGTATATGCATGTATGCTGTGAGCAGCTAATGAGATCATGGCTCTATGAAAGCGGCCGCTCCCTGCGTAAGAGCAATTAGTTATCTTCCTGCTGAGCTATGCGCGCGATGGATCGATTGCAGGGGGGTATGGTGTATAGAGATAACATCCATGGAGAAAATACCAGCCAGAAAACTTGCTTGGTTTTCAAACCTCTATGTTTGTAAGTCAGCTTGGGCTACTAACAAAGAAACTGACTTCCGAGGGCTGTAATCGCCCAAATTCTGAATTGACAGATTTGATGACTACTGTCTAGATTAATGAGTTAAAAAGAGGCGGTGAAACGGATTGCACTGTGTGATACACTATAATGGGTCTTGACCGCAACCTTTGCGCCATACCATTTCTAAACCGGTCACAGGTCATAGGCGAGGTACGGGGCGATTTATCTGCATCGAAGGCCGTTCCGGATTTGGGAACCCTCGGGCGTCAAGTGCTGGATCCCATTTTGAGTGACGTGCCGTTTCTTTCGAATGGGCATCAAGTCTTGTAGGGCGATACCGCTGGACGACCATGCGGCGTAGGGCTGTTGATGATATCACCAATCGCGATATCGTCATCTCGTATCGACATCGGCGCATTTTCCCTTTAGAATCATCTGAAGAGCGAACGGGCTTTCGTCGAACAGCAGTTTGATTTGACACTCTATGAATGCAGAACCGGAATAACACGACGGAATAATTCAACAAAATCTCTTGACCGCTAGGCTACCTTTTATAACCATCGCGAACCAACAACAGCATTTCTTAGGTATCTCCTTCCAAAGAATATCTCCGAATGCCTAGAACATCTCTCACTGTACTAGATACTCTCTCAACAGCAAATTCAGAAGCAGGAATCGCTAGATAGTCCCTGGCTGCTACTGCCATCCGTGGATACTCGCCCTTTTGCATCTTCCACTAATTACAGAGCCAGTTCTGGCCGGTGGTATCTGCGACGCTGATCGGGGGGAGTGTCGAAGTAATCAATGTATTTTCCCACGTTGCAGGCAAACAATTGGTCAATCTTGTCAAGGAGGGCGGGATCAGCTAGCGCCACAGTGCCTTCCCTTTGGGCCTTTTGTTTAATCGTCATGTTTGATTGGAAAGCTTTGGCGCTGTCACCATACTGTGTTATATACACTGGGACCACGCATTCCTGGGCGCAGATTCAGGGCTCCTCTGTCCCCCTATATTCTCCACTTTGAACTTGAGGAGTAAAATTGCACGGCCCTTGCATGTGGTTGCTCTAGAAAGTGAACGAAATTCCTGGCCGCAATATGGACGCCTACTCGCATCAGCTACCTCTGGTACGGCAGTTAGGATTTGGTATGCGGCCACCAGCCAAAGCGTGTTGACTCTCACCACCAATTACAAACTCCATGTGCGCGACTCAACTGGCTGGAGGAAAAATCATCACATCACATTGAAAGGCCTGAGCTATAATATGACAAAAGGTTTGATGATCGGTCTTCCTAATCGCAGTAGAACAGAAAGTATGGTATACGGGTTGACTACTGCCTAGATTTTATCCTTTATCATGGGTTTAGAACAGTCTAGAACCATTAAGGGATGACTTAGATCCGGTCTGTATAAGCCTGTATTTCCCTCCATGTTACGATGGAATCACTGCACTAAATTTCGGAAGTAACACCAGCATTCCGAAAGTGTCCCTGTGCACTCTGCCTTCCCACCGACAGTATCAACATATCATTCAAGATATTTGTCGAACCCTTGATCCGGCCCTTGTTCATATGATTACCAACGTCGGCTAATAAAGTGTTTGGGTTTCTCGAAGAATTCCTCATTGGGATTCAGGTCAGGGGAGTATGGAGGTAAACACACAACCTTCACACCCGCCTCTGGACATATTTCCTCTATCTGCTTCGTGCGATGAAAGAGTGCGTTGTTCTTACGAAGTTGAAAAGACTGACGTTATTGTTGCATTCGTTGGATTCTACATTCATTCCAGAGGAAGCTAGCCCTTTGAAGTAGCCAAAGAACTTCTTTTACAGTGCAACAAAATACTTAAGAGCGGATGTTATCTGACCAAAATAGTATAGCCCCGCGTATGCAACCTTGCAATAAATATGTTACTCGGGCTTACGGTTGAGATTTCGCTATAATACAAGATTCGTTGGCGGGACCAGGCTGAGCATAATCTATACCCATAGATTACCTACAAAGGTATCACAAGCAAGTTGCTAGTATCGAGATCTAAGTATATATCCATAGGCAGCGGGCATCTGTTTACTAGGAATTGTATAATTGGACGAGTTTTTGTATTGTCTGTTACGTGCCAGATCGATCAATAAAGAAAGAGTGCGTTCCAACGAGAATAACAAAGCTAGTAAAGAGAGAGAGAGAGAGAGAGCTGGCAGAGCATGGGGTTTAAATAGTAGAGCGCTCCCCCATGCTAGCAAACAATCAAAGCAATCAAACATCCCTCTTTCCTAATTAGGCTTAGTAGCAATCTGTAGAACAAAGGAAAGAAAGCAAACGAATGTGACGTGCAAACAAGCAAGCATGTTACAAAGGAAATAATGTAAGCGAGCGTAATGCATACAGAGTATGCAGATCGTGACATTGCCTATGAATATTCTTGGAGAGGAAGCTATAGACCTGGCAGTGACCCTCCGGGTGGTCCATGATCTTGGACCCTCCACCCGCCCCTCCGAGGGTCAGGGTCCCTCATGAGCGACCCTGACCCGACCCTGACCCTCCGAGGGTCGCTCGCGGGTGACCCTCCACGACCCGCAGCGACCCTCCGCTGCATAAATCTATCGCGCTAAGCCTAATTAAGGTGGATAAATCTGCTTACCTGTCTTAATAAATTACTGTTTTTTACTCATGTATTGGCATTGGGAGGCAGTTATAGTCGCTCACTACTAAGATTCGTATCAACTCACGTTCAAAAAATAGATTAAAAGCTTTAAGTACTATATAAATGTAGATTTAAAGTAAAATCAGCCCAAAACAGTATAGAATTAGTGGTTGATATTATATAGAAAAGAATGTGCTGGTATTGTGTGTGGATATATATATTTACTCCATGTATATACCTTCCAGTTTATACCTTGTAGTTTGGATTTTATTTTTCTAAGTAAAAGCCTATATTTCACACTTTTTTTTAAATAGTATAGTGCTGCGACCGGATGAATTATTCTATATCTTATTTTAATCTTTATAATTAATATGTTATATAGGCTTTATATACTAACTTGATATACTATCTATTTTCTGACCTCGGTCAGAAATATAGGGTATAGAAGGCTTTATATAATGATTTGACATACTATCTATTTTCTGACCGAGGTCAGAAATATAGGGTATAGAAGGCTTTATATAATAACTAGACTAGACTGCGGCATATCCGCTCCAATGGATATCAGATCGATCCTTATATCCGCAATTTGCGGATATTGGATATGAGTTGATATCCACATCCGCACTGCGGATATGAGTTGATATCCATATCCGCAATGCGGATATCCTTGGATATCCGCACTAGCATAACTCTCGCTTACTTTCCCCCTTGTAGCCTGTCACATGATCTTAATGCAGCTTACCAATATTTCCTTACCGTTGAAATAAACGCATGTTTGGTCCTGACAGAACCAACCCCTTTAATCAACGGTCGGCCCTTTGAAATTTTAGGAAATAGATATGTATCGAAGGTCTCCTTATACAGTATTTGTAGGTAGTGTCGTAGTTTTCTTAGTCCGACGTTTTGTTGTAAAGATGGCCGTAGATTGACGATTTTGTTGTAAGTTATATATAGAAATATATATTTAACTACTGTTAACAATGATAAACTTCGTAAGAAACAGAACATGGAAAATCAAAACCTTTATTATTGGATGAATTATTTCAACCTTAGGCTTAAATAAAAGCCGAGAGTCCTAGCTATCTACTGATTATTTTTTCAATTTGTTCTGACTACTAGAACTTGAGAAATCCGAGATAGAAGTTCTTGAAATGCGGACTTTGCGAGTTTCGAGGTCTTGCGGATATCTTGTGGATATCCACAAAATATCCACAAAATATCCGCAAGATATCCTCAATATCCTCAAGATATCCTCAAAATCCGTAGGATATCCTCCAATTATCCGCACTAATATACAATACAGCCAATCATTTAGGTAAACCACATCAAAAGTAAGTCTAAGTTAGAATATCCTAGTACGCTTACTTTACCCCTGAAAACCTCTACTACTTCAGATGTAAGCCTCTCTATTCTTTTAAGCACCCTACTATACTATATATTATAATTGTTAACTTCTTAATGTCTCAATCACAGTTCTCGTTCACTAATTCAGATGTGGATTTAGCTTCTGATCGGATTTACCCTGACAACTTCTCCGATTTTTTGGGTATCCAAACACCAGTCCCATCGATATCGCCGACTCGTTCAACTCGTTTAACCCTTGCGCCCTTATCCCTTACTCGCGTCGGACCTCCCCTTCAAAAGCACTGGGTTTTATATCCATCTGATTCTATGTGTGATGATATGGAGGACTTACGCAATAAATTCGTTAGTTGGTGGCTTACAACTGAGTATGGATCTCAGTCTGATGTTAGGAACACAATTCGATGGGAATCAAAAAGCAAATCGGATATCTGGGATAGCTTCTACCAGGTTGCAAATGATAAAAATGGAAAGCCGAAGGTTATGTGCAAGGCATGTCTCTGTACGATTGGCCATCTAAGATTCCGGCGTGCTGGTTCTTCGCCTATGACAGCACACCTCAAAACTGGAGCATGTTCAAAAAAAAGTGGCCCAAGAATCGACCAGCTTCTCAAAAGAATGGTATGTTAACCAGGGCACTTAACTGGCATTACTACAGTAGTCAAGTTCTTTATAATTTAGCAGCTAACATTGAGTACTTTGATCTAGCCAGGTACTACTAGCATATCATTCACCCAAGACTATCTCTCCGATACTATTCTGAGATTCATTTCGACTGCATATCTGCCCTTTCGAGTGATCGAATACCCCCAATTCCACCGCATGTTAGAGGTTGCTTAACAATCATCCACTAAACTTACAATTCCATCAGCACGAACCATTCGACGTCATCTCGATATAACAATCCAGAATAACCAGAAGGGGATTCTACAGAGACTTCCAGAGGGGTGTCGGCTATCAATAGCCTTGGATTGCTGGACTTCTCCTTTCCAGCAGGCCTTTATGGCTATCACTGGTTACTTTATCGATCATAACTGGGATTACTGTGAGGTTCTTCTAGGCTTTGAGCCTCTCTATGGCTCCCACACTGGTGAAAATCTCAGTAAAACTGTGACCCAGATCCTAACAGAGCATGGTATCTCGGATCGTGTCCTGTCAGTGACTATAGACAACGCAACCAACAACAATACTTTGATGCAGAGTATCCAGGACCACCTTCAGTCTCAGCATTCATCAGATATCTCAATCTTCCGTGTCCCATGCATCGCGCATGTGATCCAGCTAAGTCTGAATGAGCTTCTTAGGAAGCTTAAGGCAGTGCCAAGCAATAAAGAGATCGAGTTAGAGTGGTCCGAGGAAAAAACCCACTCCTTCCAGAATAAGCGCAATATCTCTGGCGGTATCCAGATCATAGATACATTAAAAAAGGTATATCTTCTACCCCTAGATCCTTATAATAGCTAGACTAATAAAAGTATGGAAGATCCGAGGACTAGCAGTCTTTATTAATATAAGCCCACAACGTCGGGAGGCATTTATGGCCCTTCAGCCGGAGCCTACATTGATTCTAATCCAAGATATTCGGACACGATGGAATTCAACATTTTTAATGCTCAACCGGGCCAAGAAGCTCCAGCCATTCTATGATCAGTATTGTACTGATCATCAATATCTTTATTTCAAGCTCGATCCAGAAGAGTGGCGTCAAGTCGAGTATCTTCTTCTTCTAACAAAGCCCTTCTTTGATTTCACGATAATGCTGTCAAAGACAAAGGATATTACCGCACACAATATCTACAGCATCTATAATAAGCTTTTCTCCCATCTCGATACAGCCGAGGCGAAGCTTAAGAATAAAGGTGTGATCTAGAAGAAACGGATGTTGCGGGCACTCCAAACAGCAAAGAAAAAGCTCTCCAAGTACTACACTGCCACCGACTACGAGCCTTATGGTGATATCTATGCTCTAGTAACAATCTTCTCTCCATCAAAGAAGCTCCGGTACTTTTCCTCGACTGATTGGCAGGGTGATATTGATTATGTGAATCGTTATCAAGAGGTCCTAAGCCGAGAGTTTGATCGATATAGGAAGATGCTTACCTATGATACCAATGACCCAGCAGCACTAGAGACTTCTGGAGTAGCTATTGATGAGAATGATGACTGTGATCTTGATGCTGCTTATGCATCCCAGAACCAGCCATTGGAAGAGCTTACAAAACCAGATAACGACGAGATTGCACGATATCTTGCTCGTGGAATTAAGCGACAGAAACCTCGACTTTTCTGGAAGGAACATGAGAAGAGCTTCCCGACCCTAGCTAGGATGGCAAGGGACATTCTATCTATCCCTGCTAGTGGTGCTGGTGTTGAACGACTATTCAACTGTGCTCGTGATATCTGTTATTACCGTCGTGGTCAATTGAAGCCGAGTACAATCCGTGGCCTGATGTTATATCAGTTTGCTACCAACTTTGATCTTCGGTAAGAGGAGCTAGGGATTATCAAAGAGCATCTATCCCAAGGTGAAGCTGCTTTGCTAGATCAAACCCGGAGATCATTACCACAGCTTGAGGTCTTGGAGCCTATTAGTGATAACGAGGAGGAGGATCAAGAGACTGGACTCGAGGCTACCTAGCACACTGAGAGCGGTGATAATGACTCGGATGATGATAGTGCTGAGCGACGTAGACGGGCAAAAGGAAAACAACCTTAAAAACGACCATACGAGGCTGTTGAAGAGGATGATAAGCTTCTAGAGATACCGGTCGATGGGAGTATGCTAGGCCGTTCAGGGCGGATTCGAAAACAGCCAAGGTTACTAGATGGCTTCTAGTTAGATCTATGAATAGCAAATAGGGCCTAGAAGATTCAAATTCATAAACCCCCCAAAAAATGCATAGACTGAATTTCTGACCGTGGTCAGAGATTCCAATTGTATACTACTGTGAGTAGAACAGTACTTGACCTTCTACCTATAATTTCTGACCGAGGTCAGAAATTATACTTACGGTTTACCTGGTGATATTCAATAACCTCGAGTACCAAGTATTACACGAAAAATACACAGGAATGTATAATAATAATGCACACCCCTTGAGGTCACGAGTCTAGGCATGTTTGTATTGTTTGATATCCATTGGATATCCGCAGATATCCAATGGATATGAGGTCCATATCCAAATCCGCAAGGCTGCGGATCTTGGATATCAAAAAATATCCATATCCGCAGTTTGCGGATATGGATTGTGGATATCCGCGGATATTGTGGATCGTGCCGCAGTCTAATAATCATATATAGTTGCGAAGTGTTGAGAGGAGTTAGTGGTTTTTTGCGGGTTGTAGATAGGTTATTGCGGTTTATCGATAGGTTATTGCGGTTTATCGATGGGTTATTACGGTTTATCGATAGGTTATTACGGTTTATATGCGGTTTATAGTGGTTTATTACGGTTTGTAGTAGTTTATAGTGGTTTATTGCGGTTTACAGTAGAGCTTGACCCACTTAGTCAACTAATTAGTAGCGAGATATAGGTTAGAAACGCGATGTATTAACTAATTCTTCTTTCTCCTATTTATTAGTCGCGTTTGTAAGGATCTAAAGCTTTTCTATAGGTATTATTCCCTCCGTTCTATTATTTTCCCCTTATATTTTACCTTCTATAACTTATCATATCTCAAACTCAGCAGTCAACCTTTTCTTCGTCTATCTACGATAGTGATTTAGACAATCTTATTCTATATAATTATTTTACTCCCGATTTCTTAGAGAGCTAGGAGACTCTACTAACCGAGGATTTTCTCCGACCGGCTATTCCTTTCTCAATTCTATCGTGCTTAACCCGTATTAGCCCTAATCGCGTGAAAAACTATCTTCTTTACGACGGGATGGTTCATAACGAATGGGTAAGCTAGTGGCTTGAAACTGGCTTTAAGAAAAAGCACAATATACCCTAGGACGCAGCATATCAATCTACTACTTAGAATGATTTCTAATAAGTAGCAAATATCTCGGACGGAGCACTAAAAGTTATATATAAGCGCTATGGTTAGATTCTTGAGCATCCAAACTTTGTCCGAGAGACTAAGGATAGAAGAAAATCGCGTCAAGGAACCTCGACTATGAAAACACACCTTAAAACTGTAGCTTGTGTTAAGGCCTCGTAGGGTCAGAAATCGGATATTACTCGGTTTTTATAAAAGGTACGTAGATATTCTACACAATCATAATTACTTAGGCTCTAATTACTATAAGTAGAATATGCCGGACGTCGAAGAATTCTCTTAGGAACGCTAGGAGCAGGGCCTTCTTACCTTTATTACGGATATACGGCTTCCCTTTCAGCTGGTTGAACATCCCGTATTTTATAAATTGATTTAGTAAGCCCAATCCGCCCCTCTTACACCATCTATCCCCTTAGCAAAGACATTACGGCGCCGGCTTAAGGCCTCTATACAAGACCAATAAGAAGGGATCTTACGAACACTTCCTCAAGGCACAAGGATATCCATTGCCCTTAATTGCTAGACCTCACCCTTTATATAGGCCTTCATGGCTATTACCGGCTACTTTATTGATGCAGACTGGAGATACTGTGAGGTTCTTCTTAGGTTTGAACCACTTCATAGATCGCATACTGGTGTGAATCTAAGTGTCGTCCTCCTTAATATCTTAAAACAGCATAAGATTGAGGACCGAGTCTTTACAGTTACGATAGATAATGTATTAAACAACCAAACAATGGTTAATGCCTTAAAAGAGTCTATGTCTAAAGACGTTACTCTTATTCGGGTTCTATACCTAGACTGCGCCAAAACCCGCAAACCCGCAAACCCGAAAAAACCCAACCCGCAAATGGGTCGGGTTTCGGGTCGACTTTCATAACCCGCAATGGGTTTCGGGTTAGCTTGGGTAACCCGCGCGGGTTTGCGGGTTACCCATGCGGGTTACTAAACAGTGCAAACATAGGAAGAGTCGTATCTACATAAATTGTGCATTTCTTACCTGTATCTTATTGTATTTCCTTTTCACCTTAAGAGGGTAAAAGCTCCTACAGCCCGCTCTAATTCCAATATACCACTACTATTTCTAACGGCTATCAGAAATTACTTATACGTGAAAAGCCACTTTAGCCTATACTGTTTCTGACCGCGGTCAGAAATCAAGCCTAAAACCTCCCTCGACTGCTACTATTATACTATATTTCCTATATATACTTAGATTGTAAATAACACAGTTATCAATTTGAAGCTAATGGTATTCCCATTCATCGTTATCCTGCCTTGTACGTTTCCGGGATCTAACAAATCCACGTACCTGAGTATTCCCTTCCTTGGGTATGGGTAGTGGGGTATCACACTCTGGTTCTTGATCATCGTTACTAGTTGATAGAGTAGGCTGCTCGGTCTCCCCTCTATTACTGATCTCTACCATTATCCCATCTTCCTCATCATCGCTAATCGGATCAAACTCGTATGTATAAAGACCATCATTCTGCTCTTCGTTGGCTGTCTCGACCTCATCGCGAGAGAAGAATTCCTTCAGAAACGTATACTCGGCTTCTTCGAAGTCAAACCTCGATGTATATAGGTACATCATAAGATCCTGAATAGTGTCGGCGTTAAGTCTACCTCGGCGGTAGTGACAAATATCCCGAGCAGAGTTAAACAGCCTTTCGACACCCGCGCTAGTTGCTGGAATCGAAAGCACATCTCGGGCTAGGCTTGTAAGAGCTGGGAATCGATGTTGGCTATCCTTCTAGAATAAAAGGGGGGATATATTGACAGTATCTATTATACATTAGTACTATATTTTATAATACTAGTAGTCGTACTTTATACATACCACTTTCAAGATACTGTGAGAGCTCATTACGCGATAGGTTATGAGGTTGCTGACTTCCGAGCATTATATCGAGGCGAGACCCTAACCTTTTCGAAGACTGGTACGGTAGAGACGTCTGTGTACTTCTAAGACGTGCCTTATATGGTATAAGGTAGTCTTAAAAGCTTCGTCGATACCTCTGAGCCTATTGCTCTTCCTATTCATCGGTTTGAAAGAACCGAAGCTTGTTAGTAGGAGTAAGTATAGTTCCAATTGTATAAAGATCACCTCGGATATTATCTGTTTCGGCGTAATAGTCCTTAAGTTTCTGCTGTGCAGCCTTAAGAGCCTATAGCATATTTGTTTTCTAAGGGACCCTTTTACGTCGGAGCTGTGTAACAGATTGCTCAAGGTGCTCGAAGAGCTTGTTGTAGATCTTAAATATATGATAGGTAGTGGCATCCTTTGTCTTTGATAGTTCAAGGGTGAATTCAAAGAAAGGCTGGGTGATCTAAAGAAGGTACTCGATCTGTCGCCATTTATCGTCATCTAACGTAAGGTCCGATCGCTTATACTCATCACAAAACGGCGTAAAATAAGGGCGAAGCCGCTTTATACGCCGGAGCATAAGAAAAGTGGAGTTCCATCGCGTTTTGATATCTTGTATTAGCGCGAGTTTAGCTGATTCAGTCTGAAGGGCGTAAAATGTATCCCGTCGCTAGGGGCTTGCATTCACGTATATAGCGAGGTTTCGAACCTAGTAAAATAGTTAGTAAGGTATAAGAAACGGTGATAATATTATGAAATTAGATATAACTGACCTTACTTAAAGTATTGATAATTTCTCGCTTATGCTGCCTCGCGTTCGTTCGGGCGGACTGAGACCGCTGTTCTGTCTACCGAGTCTCTGTTGACTCATTCACTGGGCTCGCCTTTATATGTCTAAGTAGCTCATTGAGACTTAGCTGGAGGATATGGGCAATACATGGAACTCTAACAATAGTGGTATCTTCTGGCATTGCTTGCTGGAGACTTTCGACCAATGTTTTATTGTTCGAAGTATTATCGGTTGTGATCGCAAGTACCTTATGTTTAATATCATGCCTCTTAAGAACATCTGTAAGTACAACACTAAGGTTTACACCAGAGTGGGTTCTGTGGAGAGGTTCGAATCTAAGAAGGATCTCACGGTACTGCCAGTCCTCATCAATAAAATAGCCAGTAACTGCTATAAAGGCCTATGCGAACGGTGAGGTCTAGCAATCAAGTGCAACGGATAGTTTTGCACTAGGAGGTAGCCTCCGTAGGATACTCTGCTAGCGCTCTTGTACAGTGCTTTGAAGACGGCGTCTGATTGTTTTCGCGGAGGGAATTTTAGGTGGGGAATCCGCTGCTTGTGTAAGTGCGACTAATGTATGAAATTCAGGGTGTTCAATTAACCGGAATGGGAGGCGAGCGACCGTAAGAAATCGTAGTAGCTGGTCCTCCTAGGCTATCTGGTTAAACGTTATCCGTGCTAAGGAATCCTGGTTCTAGAAGGTAGATATATTAGTAATGGTAAAGTACTAAATATGAAAGGTATAAGCATACGGTGGCCTTTATAAACCGAGTAATCCCCGACTTCTGAGTACGGTGTCGAGCTGCCTTAGTACAGCTAGTACCTTTGAGGTGCTTTCCTATCGTAGAGGTGCCTTAGCGTGCTGTTGTCCCTGATGATAGGGATTGAGGATGCTCCAAGATTGCTCTACATCGCTTATATATTACCTTAGGTGCGCCATCGGAGCTATATGCGACCTGATCGAATTCATCCCAAGATTTTGACTGATGCTTCGAGTCCTATCTAATCTTAGTGTTACTAGGACCCCCATGTTGTGTTCTAATCCACTAATCTATAAATTCTTTATCAACCATTTCGTTATAAAGAACGAATGCCTTTCTGCGGTCCGGGCCCACGCGTGTAAGACCTTTAGGGACTAAGAGTGGAATTGGTAGGCGTAGAAACTTAGGGTCAAATGAATTGATTGTAAGCTGGCTAGTAGAGGGTTCGGAAATAGTAGCGAGCTGCTCGTTCTTAGGCGTAAGTAGACCTCTGCATAGCCCACAAAGCCCATAGCCCAACCCAACCCAACCCACGAATGGGTTGGGCTTTGGGCCCATCCTTCGAGCCCATCGGTGGGTTATGGGCCCAGAGTGAAAGCCCACAGGGCCCATTTCGGCCCATAATGGGCCCCCATTATTCATCAAACAATACAAACATACCAATGTATCGCAGCTGCATAAGTAATGCATTTTTCCCTGGTTTTTTTGGGTATTCCAATTACCGTCTAAGCCGTACATGAACCATCTTCTTCTTATAAGCTTATATGATTGATTGAGAAGATATTAAGTGATAGATGCTAGGTGGTTGAATTATATTAATAATGCTCATACATATCATCCTCAACTCGCATCCTCTTCCTCCCTGATGTACGCTGCTGAGTATGAGTAGTCGGTAATTGTGGTGCAGCAGCATCATCATCATCTCCGTCAAGACTGTAGTTATCAATATCTATCAAATCCCCAGATAGATCACCCTGTTCTTCAGTATCACTAATCTCATCAATCTCAACATCATCCGGCGTCTCATCCTTCTCTTCCATTAATGCGTCGATCTCATTAGAAGTAAAGAACTGCTTCAATTCCTCCGCTTCCTGTACATCAAGGTCAAACTTAGATGTACAGAGGTATAGCATTAGCTCTTCGATGGTGCCCGATTTCAAAGAGCCGCGGCGATAATGGCAGATATCGCGCGCAGTATTAAACAGACGTTCCACACCAGCACCCGTTGCTAGGATTGCAAGATAATCCCGTGCAAGTGAAGCGATAGCTGGGAAACGAGATTCATTCTCTTTCCAGAATGAGAGCGGCTCCGAATCAGTTATATCTATATCAACATTAGTATCTATTAGATAAGTGATCGGAAGGATTCAACCTACTGCCATCAAGATACTGCGTTATTTCATCAACAACCGGCTTTGACTTGGGGATAGATTTCTGGCTTCGAACAAGATTGTGAAGAACTGATCTTGGTGTCGATGTAGAAGACCCTTGCGGGCCCTTAGCACTATCAAGACGTTCCTGGATTGGAGTAAGTGCATCCTGGAATGCTACTCGATACTGATCCCGTAGCTCTTTAGCGTCGGACCAGTCATCAGAAAGAAAGAATTGGAATCTATTATCCGGCGACAGCATTGTACAAACTGCATAGATATGCCCTCGCATTTTATCAGTCTCCTTGTAGTAGTCGCGTAATTTTGACCAGCTAGCATCGAGAGAAGCAAGCATCTGCTGCTTCCATACAACTCGCTTTCGTTTCAATTGTCTTTTTGATCGTTCAATATGCTCAAATAGCAAATTATAGATCTCAAAGACAAGATGTGATGTCACATCTCGTGTCTTTGAGAGAGCAAGTGTATAATCAAAGAATGGCTTTGTAAGACAAAGAAGATAGTCAATCTGACGCCATTGATCATCATCTAGTGCGAAGTCTTGCTCATTGAACTGATCACAGAATTGTATGATAAAGATACGGAGTCTCTTGGCTCGCCGGAGCATAAGATATGTTGAATTCCACCGAGTCTTCACATCTTGGAGAAGCATAATCCCTTGCCCTGAAGGTTGAAGTGCGATAAATGAATCTCGGCGCTGAGGACTAGCGCGGATGTATACAGCAAGTGCTCGTATTCTTTTCAAAGTATGCGAGATATCCCGTTTTTTTGTATTCGCCCTTGCGAGAGTAACTTGTTGCTCAGTCCATTTGGTTTCTGTAGTCTCATTCTGAGGGACTGCTTTGAGACGGTCAAGTAGCTGGTTCAAACTCAATTGGATCACATGCGCAAGACAGGGGATGCGGATGATGTTGATATCCCGTGCATTAGATAAAGATTGTTGTAGCAAAGATTGCTGTAGTGTATCAACCAGAGTCTTATTATTCGACGCATTATCAGTGGTCAATCCAAATATCCGGTCCTCAATTTCATGCTGAGTAACCGTCTGTATGATAGTTGTACTTAGGTTCACACCGGAATGTGTTCCATGAAGGGGTTTGAAACCGAGTAGCACCTCGCGGTAGACCCAGTCAGCATCGATAAAATAGCCAGTAATGGCTATAAATCCTTGCCCAAATGGAGATGTCTAACAATCCAATGCAATTGATATCCTTGTATGCTCCGGTAGCATCCTAAGTATATTCTTTTGCCGCTCTTTCACACGAAGAGATAGCCGACGTTGAATTGTAGTAGCGCATGGTATATCCAAAGGGCTTGGGGCTAACTGTGATTGCGAAATTAAGAGACGAAAGGATGGGTTTTCGACAAGTCGGAATGGGAGTCGGTTGATGGTAATGAATTGTAGGAGTTGATCGTTCCAGTCCTCTTGCGAGAAAGATGCTTCCGCTTCGGTATGACCCTATATTGATATTGATATAAGTAAGTAGTATGAAAGAAGGATAGGACTGTATATACCGATTGAATAAACCCTCTCATTACCCCCTTTTGCTTCCGTATCCCTGTAGCTTTTTTACAAGCTGCAGTTTCCAGATGACGAGTGATAGTCGTTGTACCATGACGGTTGACCTTTTCAGTACTCTTACCGTTGCCAGTTTGTTTCTTAGTGCCATAAGGATGCTCAAGGATAAGACCGCAACGCTTGCACATCACCTTCGGGCTCCCAGAAACTACATGCGCCACTTGTTCATACTGTTTCCAAGTCTCCGAAGCAGAACCATGCTGGGAGTCCCATGGAATCATCGTGTTGGTAGATCTATAGTCGGTCTGTAACCACCAATCAACCCAATTGCTGTGATTCATCGCGTCGAAAAGAAAATAAGTGCCTATTCTACCAGGACCAACTCGTTGAAAGCACTGAAAATGTTCTGCTTCTAAGGCAATTGACGAAGGAACAGACGGCTGAAGAAACGATGAACGACTACGGTGGTAGCTGCTGGATGCCTGGTGAGAGGTAGTAAATGATATAGTATCGAGGTCAGGTTCAAATGGGTCGAACTGAGATGATCCAAACTCGGTTTGCTGGCTTTGCGACATGATCAGTTGACGATTCAATAATGAAGATTGATTCAAAGATGAAGATGTATAGTATGAAATGTATAGTAGGAAGGATATAGGGCTTTAGGGGGATAGCTTCAAGGTCATACATTACAAAAGGCCACTTCTTGAATCTTGATAGTAGCATTAAACAGCAAATTGATGCAATAAACAGAGGATTCATCATAGTGCTAGTCAGAATTGAAACGTATGATTATAATACTCGTATATGATTGGCTGCATCGTGCATATTAAGTGGGCTTAGCCCATCAAAAGCCCATAGATAGCCCATTCCCAGCCCATTTCCCGGTCCATTTCGCAATATTATGATCCAAAAAATTTCACCCGATGGCTTAGGATATATTTTTAAACCTCTATTACCTCGAGATCAGCTATAATATCACCTATCTATAAAAGCAGAAACAAAGAAGGAGAGATAGGTATCCGTCAGTATAAAGTTCAGTCATGTAAACCTACAAAACATGAATTTGATACTTGGTTTTATACTTCAACAGAAAGATGCACCTAGTTCAATCTAGATAATATATATATCTCTTCATACTGATACTCAGTACGCTATAATAGTATGAATTCATGGTCAAATTGGATCTTTTTTGGGTGATTTTGTATGAAATCTGGCATCATGATGTTGAATTCAGTATAATATCTACTCAATTCCTACAATATTGTACTTCTGATGGTGATAATATAATAATACTGAATATACAGGCTGGAACTTGCGTAAAATACAGCTATTAATCAGCTACTTTATGCATGCCAAGACTGTATTTGTGCGTAGAAATGGGCTTTGATGGGGGCCTTATGGGCCCCCATTAATGGGCTGTGGGTTGGGTTGGGCTTTGAATATTGGGCCCATAGCCCACTGTGGGTTGGGCTTTGGGCCGGGGGTATGGGCCCATTTGTGGGCTATGCAGAGGTCTAGGCGTAAGGTAGGTAAGGTTGATATCACTATTATATAGAGATGATGAAAACCCGTTAGAATATTGGCTTTAAGATATCGTATCGGGGAAGGGTAGAGTTAAAGATTTTAGTAGAAGGACCTCACGTATAGGAAGAATCTTAAAGACCCTAGCAATCCATCCTAGGGTACTATATCGCGTTTGAATGCGGGTTAATAGATCGTAGTACTAAACCTCTACACGATAATAATTGGCTTATCTGATTCAGCTTTAGTGGGTAGAGCCCGCATAAACCTATATAAAACCGCAGAAACCCGCGATAATGCCTATAATAACCCGCAAACCCCGCAGTATAACCCGAATAACCCGCATAACCCGCGTAAAAACCCGCAAGAACTAAGAAAATCACGAAAACTATAACACCCTATCAAAATATATATCTACAAAATATATTTTTCTAACTCTACCTATAGTTTCTAGCTTACACTATAATAACTCTAATAAAGACGTAATTTCTGACCGCGGTCAGAAATAGTAGTACTGTAGTAGTCTTAAGGGAGCTTTCAATATATAGATAATTTCTGACCGCGGTCAGAAATAGCGGTAGTCGAAGAGTGCCTTAGACGTATAAACAAAACTGCCGTAGATTACTGTATTTTATTAGTATGAATCAGCATTTTTATACACTTCGCCATGGCTTGATTGGGAAAATTATGTAGCCGCGGGTTTTTGCGGGAACCCGCGCGGGTTGCGGGGCGGGTTGCGGGTTGGTCGAGTCTACCCATCGGGTTTGCGGGTTCGGGTTGCGGGTCGATTTCTCTTACCCATTCTCGGGTTTTGGCGCAGTCTATCTATACCTTACACATATGATTCAGCTTAGTCTGAATGAGCTGCTTAGTTATATCAAGGCTTGCCCGCTCAATAAATTAACAGATACGCGATAGAATGAGCAGAGATCACTGTCCACGTATACTAATTCAGGGAAGATTGATATTGCTCATACACTTTCGAAGGTAATATATATTCCTCAATTCTCTTAATATACATTACTAACTATTATTACTATTAGATTCGAAATCTTGCTATTTATATAAACGCAAGCCCTCAACGCCGAGAGACATTCTACAACCTATAAAGCGATACTGTTAAGATTATACCTTTACAGGATGTGAAAACGCGTTGGAACTCAACATTCCTAATGCTTCGACGTGTAAAGCGCCTACGGCCAATCTTCCAGCCTTTCTGTGATAAGTATAAGCGAGCTGATATAGCGCTCAGTAATAAAGAATAGCGTTAGGTTGATTACCTTCTCTTTCTCACCCAGCCGTTCTTCGATTTTACAGTTAAACTCTCGAAGACACGTGACACTACAACACACTATATCTTCCTGATTTATAACAAGCTATTTGAACACCTTAAGAAATCAATCTCCTAGCTTACCAGGAAACGAACTAGCTGGAAGCGACAGATATTATAGGCCTTATAAGTATCCCGGAAGAAGCTCAGTCAGTACTACTCTAAGACTGATAATATTCGGGGATATCTATATACGATCAGTACAATACTTGATCCTATCAATAAGTTCCAGTTCTTTCAAACTGACGATTGGGATAATGATTGGCGAGCAATATACCGATAAAGTCTAGAAGATCACCTATCTCTATACAAAAAGCGCCTAAATCTTTAGCCAAATTCTTCCGAAGCGCCTTCGTCAATCGGATCACAGTCCCGCCTTACCTCTATATTAAAGCCTAACCGTCCATATCTTACGGTTTCGGGCGATAAGATTATATAGTACTTAGATAGTAGTATATCCTCGCCTCTGCTTTTGCCCTTTATTCTATTAAACTAACTAATCTAGCTACTATTGATATGGCCCCTTTGGAGTTCTGGAGGACTAATACACCTCGCTTCCCCGCTCTTTCAGCTCTCGCTCGGGATATTCTCTCAATCCCTACTACTAGTGCTGGTGTTGAACGATTGTTTAATACCGCTCGGGATATCTGTCACTACCGCCGTAGTAGGCTACATGCGTCTATAATCCAGGAATTGATGATGTATCTATATACATCGAAGTTCGACAAAGAAGAACAGGACTCGGCATTGTTACAGGAGTTCTTTACACGGGATGAGATTGAAGAAGCTAAGGAAGAGAAGGGGATTACATCTGATATGGTTGATATTGATCCAATCAGTGATACAGAGGAAGATACTAGTCACGAAGAAGGGCAGGATATAGAGGATCTAGATAGTACAGTTGATATAGTGGATCACACAGCTGAGCCTACACTACCTTCTAATTCGGAGAGTAGTACTCAATTACGGGCTAATTTACGAGCTCGTAAGCGTGTGAGACGCGATGAGGATGTATATGATTATCATTAGGGAGAGAATACAATCATACAATCTTGTTTTTTTATCAAAATAATCTCAGATATGTAAATGAAATACAGAAGAATTCAAGGAAAATTGCATAAATTATGAAGGTCACATGCTCTACAATTCTACTCCACTTTAAAAACCAATTGGGGCCCCATAAACCATTGCGGTTTGAAAGTAAAAACCCATAAACCATTGCGGTTTACAGACCTCGCCCCAAACCCCACCCCAATTGCGGTTTATGGGTTTTGCGGTTTATGGCGAAGTCTAGATAAGAATAGGGCATCACCCTTACCTGACTTCCCTGATACGCAGCATCGTGTATCCGGTAGAATACGGAAGAAGTCGAGACTACTGGATAGGTATATAGCTTGATTACTTGAATCTTGACTCTTCAGAACTATAACCAGACACTGCACTATAGATATAATATAAACCATTGATAATTGAAAGTTGAAACCCTAATTCGAAGCTGAATCCATGATATGCACTAAATCCTCCTGTAAGGGCATACATTAATGAACTTCTGTTTTATAATTACGAGAGAATACAGCCTATTTCTACATAATTTATGTAGTTGACCCTAAGTCACGTTTTTTTACCTATTTGTCATGCTTGTTGAACCTCAGGTTCACCCGCGGGTAACCTCCATGAGGTTCGGTCCAAGATAGAACCGCCCGGAGGTTCTAGGTCATGGAACCTTAACCTCCGGGTGGGTGAACCTTGAGGTTCGTGAGGTTCACCCGCGGTTCCTAGCCAGGTCTACTCCTCTATATTAAATAAAGTCCGTTATCTTACAATTTACGTTAATATAAGTCCCTAATACTAAGAGACCTTTTATAATCTTTAGATAACTAATATAAAGATCGTTCTAATCTAAGATATAAAGATATAATAGAGTTCTACGTTCTTTATACTTTACCGGGTAAAGAGGCTACGTACTATCTTCTCTTTATTCTATATAGAGTATAATTATAAGGAGATACTACTTTGAAGGATCAGATAAAAGATAGAAAAAGACACAAGTCAAGGCCAAATAGTTCACAGAGAGAAACACGCAGGTCTGCGAAGAGGCGGCTTGCCACTGATGATGAAGACGACGACGACGTGGATGGCCCAAAAGATCCCAAAAGGTCCACTTTCATGGCGGCGAAAGTTCCAGAGAAAGTCGTCAATGAAGCATTCGGGAAGGATGTGGAAAGCAACCTTGCGACGTTCGGCTATATTCCCGCAATGATGGGCACGAAAACTCTTTCGATCCGCGACGTGTGGTTTGTTGACAGTGGATGAGCTCAGCACGTCTGCAATAATTCCTTAAGATTCGTGAAGATGGACAAGTACTATGGTCTGCTATTGAGAAGTGTTGATACTTCGACTGCTCCTTCGGGAGTGGGGACGGTGAATATACTTTGCGATGTTTGAGGGAGAAGAAATGGCTTGTGCTAGACAACGTTATTTATGTCCCATCTGCACACGCAAACCTCATCTCCGTGCTCCAGCCTCTCAACAGGGGAGCCAAAAGTGAATTCTCAAAACAAGGCGCCAGCATCCGTAACAAATCGGACGGGAAGAATCTATACACTGCAAGCCAGTATGAGCACACATGGTTTCAGGCCTATGGAGACAGCACCTCCAAGGTTGTAGTAGGTAGCTCTCTCCTCCCTTCTCCCTCTTCCTTTTGTCTCTCGTCCGCTCTGCTCCATAGGAATTATATACACTGATTTCCTCTCCATAGACATCTTTTGTGTAATAATCTATATGAGGGGGAAACATAAGGCTATATACACAGTAGGGACGAAGTTGATTGTTCGGGCATTTACGTCTTGGGGCATAACACTGAAATGAAAAGCACTTGAAATGGAATAATAATATCACTCGAACTATGTATCAGCCGAACTATAAAGCAACCCTGTTAAACAACAGCCTTTCCTCTTTTCCTAGCTTTCACCATTAGCGGCGCTGCCAGATCACTGATTCCAACGCTAATCAAATCAGGAATCCTTCCATGAAAATAATTCTCCTGAGCCTGAACGCGCTCAGTTGCATCCGGAAGTTCAAACTCAAATTCACTCAACAGGGTGCTCATCAATTTGTAGATATTGGTCGTAGCCACCGTTTTACCGATGCACTGTCGGCCTCCGAGACCAAAATGCATCAGTAGCCTGGCCTTGCTTGCAATCTCAGGGTCATCCCATCGGGATGGGTCAAACACGTCATGGTCGGAGCCCCAGACTGCAGGATTGTGATGGAATGCATGGTTGCAGACAGCGATGGATGTCTAGATAGAAGATAGAGTTAAATATGCGTTTCGTGTATATTGATAATTTGCTGAGATGACTTACTCCGTATGGGATGTAGTTTCCGGCAATTGTGAGCCCTTCTGGTACGAGAAGACGCCTAGCGAGTGGCATTGTAAAGACCGGAGTAATGCGAAAGTTTTCCTTTATGCAATTCCGTAGGTATGGCAGAGACATCTCAGCTGAAGTCACAGAATAGGCGCTTTCATCAGGCTTGAGTATAGGCAAATTTGCGTCGATCTCGGCAATACATCTAGCCATGAGCGTAGGGTTGTGCAGAAGATGATAGAAAAGTAAGGTAGTAGTGGCACTTGTGGTGTGAGTTCCTGCAATACTGTATATTCAAATAATTTGTTGTTAGTCATATAGCCATAGCAAAACGGCTTTAAACACGTACATAAACCCAAAGGCCTCTGTTTCCAGATCTGTTTGAGTTAAGCTCTTGCCAGTGTCGGGGTGCTTGGCCAAGATCAAATTTGTGAGAATATCCTTTCTCTCCGGCGAACTGTCAAACGACTCCTTTTTGGTCCTTAGCGCGTCTAACCTGATCTTGACACAACGTGATGCTAGGTCAGCGCACGCCTTTCGACCCTCGAACAAGGCCTTGAGACCTTTGTGTGGAAGAAGTGGCAGCCATCTCTTAAGCGAAGCTGTCATCATTGGCCAAGCCCCGGTCACTGCAGCTAGAAGGCTATGCTCAACCACCGGAGGGACGTGCGTCTCATTGTTGGATTTCTGAATATCAAAGCTCTGGCTAAAGGCAAGCTCGCCCAATACATCGATTACATAGTAATGCAGAGCTTTCTTGAGATCAAATTCTTCGTCATCTGAAGCATAAGAGCAGATTTTCTCTCGAAGAATCTTAAGGTTTGCATCGAGGTATTGTTCCATTTCCTTCACGTAGCTTAGCGAAAAGCTGTGAGACATATGTCGTCTTCGGATAGAATGCTCCTAAAGAGATAAATGTAAGCAATGGTGAAAGAATTGAAGTGAGTGTACAAATCTAACAGCTTCATGGCGCATGCCAAAGATATTTGGATGCGCTGCTCCATACGCATCATAGAACTCGGTCTTGGGCATTAGTTGAGCTCCCCTCTGGTATATTGATTTGATTGCTTCCTCGTCGGTGATGCTCAGCTTGTCTGGCCCATAACGGACGATTGAGCCGTACCTCTCGTGAAGCTTGGTGAGATTGTAAGGTTGTTTCAGGGTAATAAACTGGTTGGCCTGCCAAAGGTCGGTAATAGAGGCTAGAAAGGGACCTGGATATTTTGCTAGAGGATGAAGAAATCGTTGATAGAGCACATAACCAAGGATATATGAGATCAGGACCCCACAAGCCGTTTGAAATGGATGGTTTAAGAGTTGGTGGACAGCCATATTTCTCAATTTCTCGTTCCTATTCTTTCATCGACTGAGAGGCTCATATTCCTATTTATATCAGGATAAGCGGGCGTGTTGACTTAAATACGCAGGGTGCTACCCACTAGCCCGAGAACCTTGTATCCTACTGACGATGTGGGGAGGAAATCCCCACACATTACATTTGGACTTACATCATTCAACCGAGGAACACGGCACAGCTTCAAATAATATGTTCAATTTTGCCAATTCAGAAAGCTGATTATAGGATTTAAACACAGATTAAATAGGGTGTCTGTAATCCGATTTTCTCCAAAATACCAATTGCTATGGCAGCTCGATATTACATAAATATGATGATTCTAACCGTTATACCGGAAGCCCATTCTATTCTTTTATTTTGATCAAAAGTTGCGATAGAAACCTTCAAATTACAAAGACTTTACCATAAAAACAAATGACGTGCTTTTACTTAGGTAATATGGCTAGGTAGAATTGCCTAACTAGTTAACTAACTAGTATAACTAGTTAAGCCCTACTAGACGAGGCTAACCCCGCATTCCCCGCATTCCCCGGTTTAGTCTTTTTCCCCACCTTAGCCGGTCCTACCGGTGTCATCACTGCATAGCTTCCATACCAATATGCAATCAAGACGCAAGACAATCAGCCACAGGATCTTCTGTACACAATATGACAACACATTCTCCATGATGGAACATCTAAATCGTCACCACTTAGCCCGTGTGTAACTTCCCCAAAACCCGTCCATAGGGTTTTTGGTATTCCTTCTGTGCCACGTCCTGATCTGAATACGACTTGGATACTGGTGAGCGGCCTTTCAAATGCTCTATCTGTACCAAACATTTTGGTCGAAGGTGAATAACCAATTAACTTGCTAGGGATGTTCTACTCCGTCATCGGCGAAACGATAGTGCTGTGACACACCCCGAACGCTTAGTAAGTCGTCTCATTATATCCATATTAGGTATATTTATATTTGTATAGGGCTGACAGATGGAAATAGCTCATATAACTTTTCAATTTGACCAATTTGTGCAGAGCTCGCCTCAGTAGCCTTGCGAGATGGAGGATCGGAAAATCACTGCGCAGGACGCTCAAGATGAACTTGGCACACCATCGCCTAATTCTCTATCATCTGAAAGAGACATTCTGTCTCCAGGAAATACGGGAACGCATATTTTGAACCACTCAAGTCAGGTTGTTCGAGAAGATTCGAGTACTGCCTTCTTGAATATGCTCTTCGATTCTCCTTTGGAGCAGCCCGCTATTCTGGAGGGATTATCGCCAAATGCAAGAATTTCACAACAACATGAACCCAGTACCCTGAAAAAACCCGCAAATACATTCCTTCACCGTGGATCAACTGACACCACACTCTGACACTAGCAGCAACATTTCCAACAAAGTTCAGCAATTTTGGCCAAATAGACCCAAGTCTACTGCTCGCCCTCAGTTGTGGCAAGATATTGCATTTCTGTCATTGGAGAATATATTTGAAAATTCCAAGTTGGCTATAGGCGTTACATCCACCCATGAGGTGAATTGCGATATCAGTGTTTCCAATATCAATATCACTCCGGAGATCAAGAGCCATCTTCGCAATTTGAAGCAAGGTATAAGCCTGTGGATGTGGCAATCTCACAAGTAACAATGAAACATGCGGTCAGCGCTATCTCTGTTTGAATACCACCGATGTATCCGACAGGGACTCTACCTTTACGTTCACAAGTTTCAACTGACTTATCCGCTTTTACATCTTCCCACTCTCAACCTGGAGAAAGTCTCAATATTGATACTTTTCGTTATGTCCATGGTCGGTATCACTTTCCTCAAAACAGAAGAAGTGGGAGCTTTTATTCGAAGGGCCTATCCTGTGTGTACTTCGATTTCTCACCTTCAAAGCAAAACCGATAGATTTCCAGGGGATCATAGATGCGGTTTACATTCAATTCACATCTGCGCTATCTGGATGTCAAGCTCCAGCCGACATGCTGGATCCACTTATGCTGGCACATCATGTGCTTTTTATTTTCATTTCGACGTGGGTTTGCCTTCTCCCTTTTCTAGCCCTCTGCCTACTGCCTAACCCTTTTGAAGGGAAATATCTATTCATCCCTGATGCGATAGAGAGTGGTTCAGCCATCGTGGTTGACAGCAGTTCCTGAGGCCGGGAATATAGGTGATTTAGCAGTCTAAATATATGAGATAGCCATTACCTCATCAGAGTCGAGCTTCAGCCTCATCTAGCAGTGGCACAGCTTCTTTGATGCCCAAAGCGGGGCCGAGCATGGGCGATGATAAGTACAGATGTCGAGTAGCAGTTGTATGAGGACACTTGTCGCTCGAAAATGTGGCATTCTCCAAGTCCCACACTATCCCCACTTTGCCAAGTGCCAGGCCGGTTCAAACTATACCCGCGCGCCCATTGCTTTCGGTCGGAATTGGCTAAGGCGATCTGTTGAGGCATCTTTCTGACAGAATTCTGCACCAATTCGCCTCCAAATGTGTGGGTCTAGAACCCAAACCCTTTGCCCCGCCCCCGGATCCCCAGAAAATGGAATGCGGGGAAAGGATTGACACTAGATGATACTATATACATAACAGGAGTATTTGCTACAAGTAGACAGAGGGAGACTATATTCATTCCCTTCTTTTCCCCTCAAGGATCGGTTGGCCTTCGACTGCAAGATGGAGAAAACGGATAGCCAGCCTCAGCATGTTGAAAGGACTTTTACCGCCAGCCCTCGGGGAATGGAGGCAGGAAAGCACTCTGATTTATACGTGGAAGACCGAGTGGCTCACTTATCCGAGGAGTATCGCCAGTATCTTCTTGCACGCCATGGCACATTTGACCTCGATCCTATCCCTGATATGAACGATGCGGACCCTTACAATTGGCCGCAATGGAGGGTAAGACTATTTCTAAATCTCTGTCTCAATTTAAACCCAGGCTAATATTAAAATTGACTTAGAAATCTATCAACCTCATTCTGGTCGCTTTCCACGCCATGATGGCCACCTTCACAGCCGCATCAATTCAATGCGCATTTGAAAATATATCCGAAGACCTAGGCGTTAGTATACAGCGTACTAGTTACCTGGTCTCTCTCGTCATTGCCGTACTCGGTGGTGCGCCCCTATTTTGGCTTCCAATATGCAATCGATTTGGTCGCCGCCCGGTCTTTCTGATCTCGTTGATCTGCAGCCTGATCGGGAATATTGGCTGTGCAAAGTCCCCTACCTACGGCACTATGGGTCTCTGTCGTGCTATCACTGCGTTCTTTATTAGCCCTGCCGCGGCTATTGGTAGCGCGGTTGTTGCTGAGACTTTCTTTAAGAAAGACCGTGGTCGATTTATAGGCGCGTGGACGCTAATGGTGACACTAGGTGTGTCTGCTAATCCGTTTATTGTTAGGTACTTGAATGCTAATGGTGATATTAGGTGTGCCTGCTGCTCCGTTTATTTTTGGGTTCGTTGCGTTGCGTGTGGGATACCGATGGATTTATTATACCCTTGCAATTGTGAGTAGATCAATCCTTAGCTATAACAACTATCAGAAACCAGGATTCACCTAACCATATGTTTACAACAGGTCAACGCAGTGCAGTTTATACTCTACTTCTTGCTCGGCTTAGAGTCGCTCTATCCTCGCGAGCAAAATGTCACCCGCAAGGTTACTAGCGTAAAGCAGAGCCTGTTCAAGTTCGGACGTATTGACCCAGCCCCGTTAACATTCTGGGACTTTATCCAACCTCTGGGCTATATTATGAACCCATGCGTGTTTATCCCTGCAGTCGCATACGCTATGGTCTTCCTCTGGGGTAGCGTGATGATATCAATAGAGATTCCACAGATATACCCCGAGAAATTCGCCTTCAATACACAGCAAGTTGGTCTACAATTCTTAGGTGTGATCACCGGGTCTATCATTGGTGAACAAGTTGGTGGACTTATTTCTGATCGGTGGATGCTTATACGCTCGAAGCGTACCGGCGAGCCCCCGGCACCGGAGTACCGGCTGTGGCTGAGTTATATCGGCCATGCCCTAACTATCTGTGGTATTGTGGTTTTCGTTATCCAGCTTCGTGACTCGAGTGATATTTGGGATATCACCCCGATTATTGGTTCGGCTATCGCGGCCAGCGGGAATCAGATCGTGACTACCATTAATATCACCTATGCGGTTGACTGTTACCGTGAAGATGCAGCTAGTGTGGGAGTGTTTATCACTTTTGTCCGTCAGACCTGGGGTTTCATCGGTCCATTTTGGTATGTATTTCTCCCATTCATCTACGGTTTCATCACTTATTGACTTGATTAGGTTCCCCCAAATGTTCGAGGCCATCGGGTGGGCCGGTGGTGCGGGTATTTCTATTGCTCTTATAGTAGGCTTTAGTGTTATTCCGACGATTTTGGTGCAGTGGCGAGGAGCTGCCTGGCGATGATTGGCTTTTGTTACTGTTTATGCTTGTATGATTGAAATTTGAGAATGTAGTTTTTGTTGAAGACGGATGCATAGTCGAGCAGATGGAGAATACCTGACTCGACGTTTTTGTAGGGAATGATTATATTCAAAGTATATGCAGAAGTAACAATTTCATGCTGTTTTCCTATCAGAATCCGGGTCCACCATGGTATCATGAACCATATACAAAAGGCGCGCATAGTCAGCCATCCAATGCGTACCCACTTCATCCAGCAGACTAGCAAACTCGAGAATCTTTCGCTGTGCATACCGAGCACCTGGTCAAGAAGTATTTCCATTGAAGAAAATAGGCCCACCAAAACGAATGAATTTAACCGCAGGCTGCTCCCAGTTCGACGAATCAGAAAGAGCCATACTAGCGTTATCGAGGTCAGAAATGTCTCCATCGCCAACAATCTTCCAATCAAAGTCAGCTTCGGACAGGTCAAAATGTTCGCCTTGACTGGTATCATCTGTGGCCGAATGTGGTGACGTGGTCAGAATGTACAAACTGAGTACTAGCGCCTATATGAATAAGGCGTGAACAGACTGAGACACCGTGCCGTCAGCAGACTTTCGATGCAATAAGGCTCGGAATGTTTGGGCCGCATGGAGACATGGTCGTCGAGAGCCAGAAGTTTGTACCCAACTCGAAAGGGCGCAGCGACATTCGCTCATCGACCTCGGACCATCACGGCCTGCAGCACGATCGAGGACGCTAATGTCAGCTGTTAAGAGAATGCAGACACTCTGCCGGATCACAATGCAATTGGGGTTGGAGTTGCGGAGAGTTTGGTTATAAGTTTGGATCAGGTGAACGAGGACAGGCACGGTGATGCTAGCGCGGTTGTCGATTCGGTATATATTCCATGGAACATACCGGTGTTGTCCGCAGGTACCAAACAGACTTGATTTGCGACGGCATCGTTTTTGCCGCATCAATATTCGTTTCGAGGTGACTTCCTTAGACCTGGTGAAATTGATAGCGGCCATTGTGAGTGATTGCCTTGATATATGGGGGTACTTTGGGTGGTAGAAACCTATATAGAAAACGTAGGTAGCGGGGATTCTTATAAAGCTTAGGTCCGCTGAAAGGAAAGGGCACTTGACATATAGTAGCATTTACAGACACATTTGAACTAGGTGTTGATACACCTCGCTACGACCCCGTTAGAATGAATAATACATTATACATTGAAGCGGAATTAGTGATCTGGCCTAATTCATACCTCATAACTGGCGCCAAATTGCGGGCGAAGACACTCTTTTGAGAGTTCGACCCGAAGCATACCCATTTTCAGCATGGTGGGGGCGGTTGATCGAATCCACCAGGCGTCACGCCACTATCGACTAAAGGAACACACGGGCCTTTTTTTCCCTCTCTTACATTTTTGGCGCCAAAACATCGGGGGCGGTCCCCGGCAAGAAGTACGGAGCCCTCGGCTGCATTGTGGCCTGCCATTGGCTAATATCCGAGTCTTACCTGCATTGGGAAATGATTAATTGGTATGCGGACCACCAGCCCTTATTATATATATATATAATAAGATTCGATATCAAGGAGGAGTAGCGGCTGATTCTTTAAGAGTATCTTTTAGACTATAAGATAGCCGCTTCGGCTGAAGCACTTAATATCCAGATATATACTTTCGAGGTAATTAGTAATGATAAGGAGGATATTGAGATACGTCTTAACGTATTCGGTAAGCGAGCGGCGGACGCAAGCGAGTGGCGGACCCCACGCAAAACGCGTCCATGAATTAGCACCTAGTTAGTTCAACCACCCACTATGCCACCAATTCGCTCTCAATCCTCTACAAATTCAATAGAGCAAGAGGGCAGGCTTTTATTAGCTATCCAGGCTTTTAAGAATCAAGAAATCTCTTCAATTTGTGAAGTGGCGCGCCGTTTTAGTGTGCCCGAAACTACCCTCCGCCGCCGCCTTAAGGGGGTACAGAGCCGCGTGATTTGTCGCGCAAATTCCTCTAAATTGACGGAAATTGAAGAGGAGTCTCTTCAAAAATGGATTCTCTCTATGGATTCTCGTGGAGCAGCCCCCCGGCCCTCTATGGTACGAGAAATGGCGGATCTTCTTCTTCAAAAGCGTGGAACTACCCCGGTGCTTTCGGTCGGCGAAAAATGGGTATATAACTTTGTGAAACGACATCCTCTCCTCTCCCCCCGATTCTCGAAACGGTATATGTTGGATGCCTGGATGCCTAAGGCATCACATGTAAATAGAACCCAGATAGTTTGCCTGCTCTCTCGTCCTCTCTTTCTCCTCTTCGTCCACCAGAATACATACAGTGCTTTCTCTATGAACTTACACGTATTGTATCAGGTTATGAGCCTCTTTTGCTAGTTGGACCACTAGCAACTCTTTTCTCTGAAGCTATTTTCATCTGGAGACTTTTGACGATCTGACCCCACAGTGGATCCACCTTTGTGCGTGGTACACTACACGGATTCGGATCCAGCCAATAACATCCAGGAAATCCTTCGAGCCCCGCCGGCAAAAGCTCCGTTTAGCTTTACAATCCAATCATGGCAGACGTCGCGACCGGAAATGTGGGGGACACCAACCCACAAACCCCCCCTCCCGGCGTACCGCCTAACACGATTGATCCCAATGAAGTCCCGTCCTTGAACGATCCGATCCAATTTGCGCAGGATGCCAGTGACAGCGAGGATGAGGATAACAAGCCGTCCCATCAGGGACATGGTCTGCCAACGATTGCAATGACCAAAATTCAGAAAGTGAGGACACTGGAGCACAATGACACTGATCCAAGTGGTTGGAAACAGGCACTGGCTTACCAGTTGATCCCATACGCTTTGGAATGGCTGCTAGAAAGCGACATTCCCCGACCTCCTAAGTCACATGCTTCGTTTGAAAGATGGAAGTACTGGTCTCGCTTAGTTGCAAGCTGGATGTACAATCAAATCGATGTCACACTACAGAACAAGCTGCGCAATTTGTCAAAGATGCCTAAGTACGCTGATCAATTGTACGATGAGCTTATGGCTATGACACAAGGCAGTGACCGGATGCAAACTGCATTCCTTGAGATAAGGAAGTTCGATAAGATGAAACGATCGGATTACAACTCAGCAAGCGAGTACATTGAGGAGTACCAGCGACAGTACCATGTGCTTGCTCGATTCAAGGCAGCACCGCACCCAGCACACGGCCTATCACAAGTCCTTCAAAACCTTGAATTGGAAGTCAAAAAGGTCCAGTTTATTAGGGAAGAAGTCGCAAGTCTCGAACCCAAGAAACTCAATCTCGACAAGGTGGAGGAGTACTGGAGAGCACTCCAAGCAGCTGCTGACATGGAAGGTGTCACCAATACTGTCTACAATAACAATGCCGGCCATGGCCGAGGCAATGGAAGAGGTGGTCGTGGAGGAAACCGTGGTGGCCGAGGTGGTCACAACAATGACGATAACACCCAATCCAGCAAAGACATCAATGCTATCGACGAAGACGTAGCCACTGCTAAAAAGAAGAAGAAGAGAGGTCTTCGCAAGCAGCCTACCGACGGCAAAGACATTCATGACTACGCAAAAGAGATGCGTAATAGCACACAAAAGGATGACAATAACATATATTCATTCTGCGGCTTTGGACCGCACACTGCAAAGAGATATGCCTATCTCAGTGACAACCCACTAGCCTCGTGGGAACCGTCCGGCAACTTGTGGGCCTATTCAAAGGCTATCCAGAGAACTCAACGTCAAGATAGACAGAACAATATGGTTGTTACAGCTGCCAATTCTGTTGACAGGAAGAATGATTGGTTGCTAGACACTGGTTCTGACAAGACATTGACACACGATCTCGAGGACTTCCACACATACCAACTGGATCACCCTGACACAGCTTATACGTACAAGGATTACTCTGGTAATAGAGTCGTCACGCTAGGCCACGGTGAAGTCATTATAAGGGCTGCCCTGCCAGGTTTAGATGGAAAGACGTACTCGTTCATAACAACTGGTTACTACACTCCTAGGGGACGCGGCAAGCTATTTGGCATGCAAAAGCTTCTTAAAGAACAAGATATCTCTTACGACACACGCACTAAGAATCTCACAAATGGAAGGGGAGACATCCTAGGGTATACAGACACGTCAACAGGTGTCCCGTACCTTGTCAGTCCGAAGGACGATAATAACCCCAATGAGATCAAATCGGACACAGATTCCGACGATGACGATGAGATTGGATTTGTGAACAAAGTGACTGCGTACGAGATCCACAGACGTCTCGGACATACTGGAAAAGCTCGCATTACTTCCACACTACAACATACTGAACAACTAGGTGATAATGAGCAGTACGGCACGGAACACTTCGATTGTGACGCCTGTTTTCAAGGCAAGTCAAAGCTCAAGATATCCCGTCAACAACAGGCGAGGGTACAAGATGTAGCATAGAAATTCCACGTTGATACACAGCCAATGAAACCCACTGGGCCAAACGGAGAGAACTACTGGCTACCAGTCGTTAATAATGCTACTCGATTAATTGAGGGAATCATGCTAAAGAACAAAAGTAATGCTTACCATAAGCTTACTGCGTTCTGTGAGAAGATCAAATTACTCACCGGCAGATACCCAGGCATCTAGCGAATGGATGGCGGTACAGAGTTTAAAGAGTTCATCAAATAGGGTGAGAAGCATAGTATGACTTTTGAGACCACACCACCTTATACCGCAGAGCCAAATGGTACGGTAGAACGTTTCGGTGGACATATCAATAATATACAGAGAACGATGATCATCGATGCGAAGATGCCGGAAGAGATATAGCCGTATGCGACAGACACAGCCATCTACATCTACAACAGACTAGTCAATCCAAAGACTAAGATCTCGCCGCTCACACATTGGCGTCAAGAACTTGAAATTGCAAACCCAGAGCCTTCCTTAAAGCACCTTAGACCATAGGGATCAGCTGCATACGTCCACATTCCGAAGCCTAAGAGGACACAGGCTAGGAAAGCAGCACCCAGAGCGTAGAAAGGTATGCTTGTTGGCTATAAGGGGGACGGTGGTCATGTTTACAAAGTGTGGGATCCAGTCACGAAGAAACTAGTAGTGTCTCGTGATATTGGTTTTCCGCAACCTAGAGATAACGATAGTATGGGACCAACACCAGCTAGCAAAGCACCCACCGATCCCAAGGATCCTGATGATGATGATAATGTCGTCGGATTCATGCCTATCTCACTGTCGCAAGAAGACGAGATCTCGAAGCCAGAAAAGAAGCAGCAGCAAGTAGTACGTACACTACAGGTACAAACTCCTACACGATTAGCTGTACAAGCACCTGTTACGCCGTCTACAATTCATCTTCCAACAATTCATGGCAGTGCATCTACAATACCTAAGACACCACAGAAGGCACCACCGCAGAGAACAATCATTCCGCCAATAAAACAGCGCAAACTCTTTCAAAGTTTTCTCCCAACTGTGAGAGAGGAGCCCATAATGACAGGCGCGAGAATCACTGAGATCACGGATCCTACCACTAAGAGCGTCTCACAGGTTTTGGACATTAAGCGGAAGAAAGAAGATCTCGGAAGAAGACTTCAACAACTATCAACCCAAGTGTCTCAACTTGCTGAAAGTATAGACGATATTCGTCGAGATACCGACAACATTAAGAGAGCTGTCACCGAGGAATCAGAAGATATGACTCCTTCTCCAGAGCGACAGAGAACAGATTACCAATACCCTTTCTCATCTCCCACTCAACAAGCTTCTCCCATTCAACAAGCTAGTATATCACCAAGTCGTGAGATCACACAAGCTCCACCAGTTCCTCAAGCCAGTGTGTCACCAAGTCGTGAGACCACACAGGCTACACCCGCTCGACAAATCAGTGTGTCACCAAGTCGTGAGATCACACAGGCTATCGATACAACGGAGACAACGACAAGCACTAAGAACACACCGGTTACTACGAGATCAGAGATATCACCAAGCCGTGAGATCATCTCAATTGAGTCATCGCCAGATCCTATCTCTCAGGACCCAGCTACACCGGCTCCCACCCTACCCCGCCGATCGAGACGAGCGAATATCGGGATTACACCTGACCAATACCACGATCCAAAGCAGAAACACCTCGCTGTCGAGTACGAGAAACGAGACCGAGATATTCAACGAGCTGCCACAAGGGCAAAGGCGAAGGACTCGGGCGGTAACAACGTAACGGAGGGTGATAGACAGGGGTCTGCGGGACCTAGTGCGATGTCTGCAACAGCTAATATGACAATGGACAAAGTCGATATTAACAAACCATTTCTCTACAATGGAAAGCCGCTATACGCAAAGGACGTTAACTTGCCATCTACGTACAAGCAAGCGCAAAAGAGCCCTTTCTAGCCTCAATGGCAAGAGGCTATACAAAGACAACTTAGTGATCTCGAGGCTAAAGGCACATAGAGCTTGATCCTTAAGCCGTCAAAAGCTAAGGTACTGCCAGGACAATGGAGATTCACTGTCAAATCCAACACCAGAGATAAAGTCTACGATTTCAAAGCACGATAGGTGGTATGTGGCAACTTCCAAGACAAAAATGATAGAGAAACATATACCCCTATCGTCGCCGAATATATGATCAAAATCGTTCTCACACTGATTGCAGTGTATGGTCTAAAATGGAGGCAAGTTGACTTCACTGCTACATATCTCAATACTTCACGTGAAGATGTGGAGACAGTCTATATGAGACAACCTACAGGTTTTAAGTACGCAGATACACAAGGAGACAAGAAACACTAGATATATACACTCAATCAAGCGCTCTTCGGATTGCGAGACTCTGCTTTCCTATGGAACGAAGAGATGGACTGTAAACTACGTCAGATTGGCTTTCGTCCGCTGGATGATGATCCTTACGTTTATATCAAAGGCAAAGGCATAAATTTGACTATTATGATGATCTATGTTGACGATTTCATCATTACTGCACCATCCGACGATAACATTGAGCAAGTTGTTAGCGAACTTCGTCAGTACTACGACTTGAAGGACCTCGGTAAGCCAAAGCAGTATTTGAACTGTGCGCTCGACAGAGACTACGCCAACGGGACAATCACTATGTCACAGAAAGCGTACGTGCAAAAGGTGCTACGTATGGCTAAAACCTCTGGCTGGAAAGACACGCCATTGCCAGCTGCATGGAGAGAGACACCAGCCGATGCGACCAATGTACTAGATGACGATGCTTTTGATCAATATCAGTCTATCGTGGGGATGTTAAACTGGTTGGCAGTCAAGACACGACCAGACATTCGCTTCGCAGTGACACGCTTATAGCATCGACTAGCAAATCCCACTCTTTCTGACTACAAAGCAATGCAACATGTTATAAAGTATCTGAGACGAAAACCTAACATCGGAATTATCCTCGGTCGAACTGGCGAACTTCGCTTCCATGCACACACAGATGCTTCACATACGGACTGGGAAGATAGCAAATCGACAGAAGGAAGCGTCTGGTACCTTGCCGGATCACCTATTATGTGGTCTACGAAGAAGCAGACGATCACGGCCAATTCGACGACAGTTGCTGAGTGGTGTGCACTGGATCAACCTAGTCGTAATGCAATGTGGTTGAACAAGATCGCACGATCATTTATGCTCCCAGAGCAGCGTCCTACAGAGATCTACACTGATAACATCAACTCACAATTGCTTCTCTCGAAGAAAGGAGGCAAATCGGCGAACAGATGGCTTAATCTTCGTTACTTCTTTGTCAAAGATGCAGTGGCGCAAGGACATGTTGAGATTCATCGAGTGAACACCAAGCGAAATGCCGCAGATGGATTTACCAAGGCTCTTGCAAAGGATCAATTCAAGATCTTTACCGAGCTAATTGGCATGTGCTAAATCCACAAGAAATTTGCAGAGTTTTACTATGTATGCCGGAACTGGAGATCTTAATAGGCAGTGCATGCAGGATTCTATGAGGGGGATGTTGGATGCCTGGATGCCTAAGGCATCACATGTAAATAGAACCCAGATAGTTTGCCTGCTCTCTCGTCCTCTCTTTCTCCTCTTCGTCCACCAGAATACATACAGTGCTTTCTCTATGAACTTACACGTATTGTATCAGTATAATTACGAGCGTGCGAAATGCGAAGACCCTAAAATCATTAGGGAGTGGTTCGATTTGGTTCAAAAAACAATCCTTCAATTTGGAATCGATCCTAACGATATCTATAACTTTGACGAGACTGGTTTCGCGATGGGATTGACTGCAACTGCGAAGGTTATTACGCGGAGTGAATACTACGGTCGGAGGCCGGTTTTACAACCTGGAAATCGAGAGTGGGTGACTGCTATTGAGTGTACAAATGCTTCTGGCTGGGCCCTTCCTCCGTGTATGATTTTTAAAGGCAAAGTCTTTATTGAATCATGGTTTGACGGCCTTCCGGACGATTGGCGTTTTGAAGTTAGTCCTAATAGCTGGACTTCCGATGAAATTGGCCTTCGCTGGCTAAAGAAGCTCTTTATTCCTAGTACTTCGCGTACAAAGGGGGTCGGCTTTTGATACTTGATAGCCACGGAAGTCATTTAACACCTCAATTTGACGAAATTTGTGAGCAAAATAAGGTGAGACCGATTTGTATGCCAGCTCATTCATCCCATCTTTTACAACCTCTGGATATTGGCTGTTTTGCGGTATTAAAACGATCATATAGCCGGCTGGTTGAGATGAAAATGCGTACCGGGATCAATCATATTGACAAACTTGACTTCCTTGAAGCATACCCTCTCGCACGAATTGAAGCTTTTAAATCGGAGACGATTAAGAAAAGCTTCGAAGCAGCTGGTTTAGTCCCTTTTGACCCGGAAAGAGTGATTTCAAAGCTTAATATTCGGCTTCGAACCCCAACCCCCCCAGCCAGCCGGGGTAGTGAATCAAGCCGGAATTTTACTCCAAAAACCCCCTTTACAGAGAAAGAACTACGTCGTCAGGCTTCGTCAATCAAAGCTCTACTTCGTACAAGATCTCGAAGTCCACCTAGCCCGTCAGATCGTGCATTAAACCAGCTTGTGAAAGGCTTCCAACTCCAGATACAAAGTCATATTCTACAAGCGCAAGAAATCAAGGAATTACGCGCCGCCAACGAGAAGCAGAAGCAAAAGCGTACTAGATCCCGGAGGCAGATACAGGCAGAAGCAGGCCTTTCAGTACAGGAAGCTTCTCAATTGATTACTGAGCCGGTGGAAGCAATTGAAGCACCTCCCTCCCCTCCACGAAGAAGCCCTTCGCCGGCTTTACAACCACGTACGCGGGCCCCGCCAAAGTGCAGTGGTTGTGGAGAAATAGGACATAAGATTAATAGATGTCTAGCTAGCTAGATGATTTTACTGTATTTAATTTAAGGGAGTTTTGGTTGGGGTCCGCCACTCGCTTGCGTCCGCCGCTCGCTTACCGAATACGTTATATAGCTTGATTACTTAAATCTTGACTCTTTAGAACTATAACTAGACTGCGACATCGCCCATGGACGGGCGGGTGGGCATTGCCCACGGGCCTTATGTAAGCGGGAAATGGGCCCTATGGATAGGCCCATGGACGGGCCCTACCCTTAGGGCCCACGGGCCGTGGGCGTCGTGGGCGCCCGTGGGCCTTTTTAGTAAGCAAAATTAGCGTAACACGTGATTTTTATGGACAGATTTCAAAATATTTCAACTAAATTTGTATTTTTTTACGTATTTACAATCATAATTCCGGATTTTTAATAAGATATATATAAATAAATATACTATACTTTACTATATATCGAATTTTTATATATATTTAAGACAACTTTATATAGAGGTGGGCGTTATGGGCATGCCCACGATGGGCATGCCCGTGGGCGGTGGGCGTTATGGACGGGCACTGGAAAATCCAAATAGCCCACCGCCCACCGTGGACGGGCGATGTCGCAGTCTAACTATAACCAGACACTGCACTATAGATATAATATAAACCATTGATAATTGAAAGTTGAAACCCTAATTCGAAGCTAAACCCATGATATGCACTAAATCCTCCTATAAGGGCATATATTAATAAACTTCTGTTTTATAATTACGAGAGAATACAGCCTATTTCTACATAATTTATGTAGTTGACCCTAAGTCACGTTTTTTTACCTATTTATCATGCTTGTTGAACCTCAGGTTCACCCGCGGGTAACCTCCATGAGGTTCGGTCCAAGATAGAACCGCCCGGAGGTTCTAGGTCATGGAACCTTAACCTCCGGGTGGGTGAACCCCCTTGAGGTTCGTGAGGTTCACCCGCGGTTCCTAGCCAGGTCTAGTTAGAAATATAGTATATATTCTAATAGCCGTTAGAAATCCCGGTTATAGAAAGTATAGTTTAGGTTTATGGTTACCTATTAATATAGGGTATTTGTTTATATCTTATATAGGTCACGTTTTTCGATATATTTGTATTATTTATAGTCCTAGGAGTCCCATCTAGTCCCATGGGAGTGGTCCCATACGACCAAATGGTGGGAGTTGGCAAGGCCTAGATACTACCCCTTCTTATTCGTACAGCTCTTTCAGATATCACTACCCTCATTCTTCAATGCAATTTCATCATAGTAGTCGGATCATTTACTGATACATAGTGCATACCAAACTAATAAATCAGATTGAGTTGATTCTACGGTACGTATTATTTGGCAAGTACTCAATTCTGTTGCCAATACATGGTACATAGCGTGGAGCATTGCTCTAAATGACGAATGCCTTTTCGGGGAGCCCTATGGGAAATCAAAAGTCTATCCCTGGCCGGTGTGATCTAGGAGTAATGAATGTCGACTTTTTCTTATTGAGTTATTGAGAGCCAATCCCAACGGGGCTTATCTGCAATCAAATAAAGTTAGCGGCGACAAAACTGAATTATTTGTCGAAAAAAAGTACTTTAGGCAAAATAAGAGAATGTGTTGTTTCCTTCATTCCAGTATTCTTCAATTACATGAATAGGTACAAGAAGGTGACATCCCGAAGGATGCTTCGAGAGGCATTCTTTGGTGATCGCTTCATATTTACCGCGGCTACTACGGTTGTTGAGCACTCGTTGAGAGGACGACTAGAAGGATTCAATATGACAGTTACATTGGCGAGTGCCTCTTTTGGGCAACAACTCAGAACCTTCATATCACTAAACCCATGTCTTACTCGGTAGAAGAGAGCAGAAGGTATTTATGTGACTACAACTGTAACCTTACCGGGAAAGAATTCCACAATATAGCGTGGTATTCTATTGCCAATTGCAATTTTTTGTCCTGTCATTGTAAGGTTCAAGTCACTTATATATCAGGCACAAATAAATTCAGCCAAAGAATGCTGCATGGATGGGTTTAATATAGTTACATTCAATCTTATGCTTGGAATGGGCTTGAATGCAGTGACCAAATGATTATAAATAAAAGGATCCCTAGACTAGCTTCCCGCAGCATCCAAATCGATTCAATCTCCTCAGACTTGCCATTGCTTTTTTCCTTCTCATCCTCAATATCGGCAAGCAAAATGACTAGGAAACGTGCAATAGATCTTACAGGGGCAGATGGGCTGGACAATGAAAAGCGAGTAAGGCTGTTAGGGATCATTGATCGACTTCGAGAACTAGGCATCAGTGAGAATGTCTCTCTTCCTCAGGCAAGTAAATATATCGGATCCGACCATGGAGTCTCACTGATCAATTGTAGCTTGTTGTAGTTGGTGATCAATCGAGCGGCAAGTCATCCCTTCTAGAAGGTCTGACGGGTCTTTCATTTCCTGTGGCCAGTGATCTCTGTACAAGATTTGCCACCCAAATCGTTCTTCGTCGAGCCCCAGAAGGGCAGGGTCAAGCCAGGATTACGATCATTCCGGGACCAACTTCGCGACTCGATGAAACCTTGAATCAAAATCTTCTGGCCTTCGAAAAAACCCTGGCCGCTGCAGATTTCGGATGCCAAGAGTTTGAAGACATATTCGATGAGGTCAGGATCTTATTTTCCTGGCGTTTCTGGATCCGTGTTGATATGGTAATAGGCTGCTAGCTGTATGGGCATACCGGGACCAAAGGCGAAGAATTTGGAAGATGTCGAAAAAAGATTCTCAGATGATATACTCAAGATTGAGCTCTCAGGTCCAGATCATAGGCATCTCAGTGTTGTGGATGTTCCGGGCCTCTTCCACAGTAAGAAGACCCTGTACTATTTTGATGACTTAGCTAACCTCGATACGAGATCCGACAAAGTTTCAAACCGAAGAGGACCGTGCCATTATCCGGAAATTAATCGAGGATTATATGACTGACAAGCGTACCATTATCCTGTAAGTGAATACCTGTCAGAGGGTCATGGAAGAATTGTAGGGCTTACAAACATCATCAGCGCAGTTATGGATGCACGTAATAACCTTGCCAACCAGGAAGTGTAAGGAAGATTCTCCCGGTTCGGTGTTGAAAGTGCTCACTTATACTAGGTTTTCCATGGCACGTGCCGCTGACCCAGCAGGTAAACGGACTGTTGGAATCGTCACCAAATGCGATGCGCTGCAGGCAGGAGATGAAGCTGGTGTAAGTGTCTGATTTATGTCGAGGTGAACGCCATACTGAAAACGCATCAGGTTTTGCGTATCGCTAAAAATGAAGTCGAGCGTCTCACTCACGGATGGTTCGCTGTACGAAATCGCTCCACAAAGGAGATTCAAGAGGGTGTAACCATCGAGGGCCGACATCGAAAGGAGAAAGAGTTTTTCTCAACGGTGCATCCTTGGACAGAACTCAAGAAAGATCGAGTCGGTATCAATGCCTTGAAGTCCTTTTTGGGCCACCTTTTATACGACCACATTCGCTCTGAATTTCCTGCGGTTGTGGCAGATATCGAAAAGCTTTCTCTGGAGACTCAAAAAGAGCTGGAGATTCTTGGACCTTCTCGCCAAACCCCTGCAGAACAGAGAAGGTTCTTGACACGTCTAGCATCTACTTATCAAAACGAAGTTGATAGGGCATTGACCGGAAACTATAGTGCTGACTTGGAAGCACAAAGCCCGCTCAAGCTTCGTATGCACTTGCGGCAGCATGCAGATGATTTTGCTACATCAATGGCTACGGAGGGTCATGCCAAAGTTTTTCGTACAATTCAAGATGAAACCGACCCGGAGTTCAGCAGACCAGCAGGTGACTCGGAAAATATATACGATTGGATACGACGTTACTATCTTGAGTCTCGCGGTTCTGAACTACCTGGCACTGTCAATCCTGTTGTGCTCCAGAATATGTTTCGCCAACAATCCAGTCCGTGGGAGAAAATTGCGATTATTTATCTCGAAAAAACTGCCTCTGCAGTGCACTCTTTTAACCAACAGGTCTTCGCAAAAATCATCCCCGACAACGATGTGAGAGAGAAAATAGGAGGGGTTTTATCTCAACCCGGAGAGGAGACATACCGCCAGGCCCACGACCAGCTGCTGATGATAGTGAATGATGAACGAGGAGGAATCCTTCAGACTGTGAACCACTATTTCGCTGACACTTTATCCTCGACCCGGCAGGAAAGAGTCATAGCCAGACTTGAAGGTCTCGGGCTCCATGACGGCTATCTTTTCGACATGAAAACAGTATTGAAAGGTGTTCACTTGAGCAACGAACAACAAGCCATTTTTGACATACACGATATCTTAAAAGCATACTACAAGGTGGCTATGAAGCGCTTTATGGACAACGTTGTGGTTCAGGTTTCTGAAAGATACATAGTGGGGGAGGAAGGCCCAGTGAAAATGTTTTCACCAGATCTCATCGGCGGCCTTGATGATGATATGCTGACAGACCTTGCTGGTGAGAACTTCTCCACAGCAAGCCGGCGAAACGACTTGGTATCCATGGCTGCACGGTTGAGAGAGGCATTGGACATTGCGAAACGCGCTGTGCTATGATTTTAGGTATGCTGAGTGGCATTTAGTGGTTGGGGAGCCTCTGAGAAACATGTAGATTTCTCCAATAGTGCGGCTGATTCAACATCTCCGTTTCAGGTATTTTGTGTGTAATTCTTCTGGGCATAGGTTTTTCCCACTGGGTTTTCCTATCCCCCAGCGCGAATGCGAGAAGAAATTTTTTTTGTTCTTATTACACCTGCGCTTGCCTATTCACGCTGTTTTCATTTTCTCTGTTGATTTATGTTTATTTGAGGTTTTCTGTAATCATCTCGATAAAGTGTAATTCCACAGTATAGACTCTACTGCGCTAGGCCTGGAAATTATCTGTGGCTTAAAAACTCCTCGGATCAATTCAACCGCCGATAACTAGCGAAAGCATTCCCGATGTCCATGTATTTCAAGTGTGGATCATTATGAGAATCAAAAAGTTACGTGACACGCCGGTTCTTCGACTGCCTCAAAAGAGAGGTCCCCAGCGTTGATAGGAGTCACCGTACCATATATCTGTCGGATTACAAAAGGAACGTTCTAGAAACAACCCAGACTATACAACCTTAATACAGAAGCTATCTTTATTTTGTCATAGATATAGGCGAGATCGAATTCTCATGCGACCATGCGCTCAAGTCTGTCAGACACATATAGAAGTAACCAGATTTGAAGTATAAAAGATGGATGCAGTCAGGGAACATATGTGCATCAACGACTTCCCGACAAAGTATAGGGCTTGGGTGAACGTTGACTCAGGACTTATGTAGAATCACGGGAGTAGAGCCACCCTCCGATGCCGTTAAGCAAAGCCGTGAAGATATATGAGTCGAGATATACTCGAGAAAACAGCGTTGTAGAACGACACGCTGCGTAAAGCCAAAGCTCGAAAGCTTCCAATCACCAGCATTCGTTCTCTCCTTCCTCCTGGCCGGATTATCAAACAAGTAGCACAGACCACCCCGCCCAGTGTGACTCCCAGGACAATGGAGTTATTGTTCCCACTACCAGTAGCCTCTAAAAGCAAAACCGATACAGATGTCCCACATATATGTAGAATAATTCAAACGTCGTCCAGCAGAAAGTAGAAAGAGGAGAGCTCGTTTCCCGAGTCAAAATGGGCGCTTCATTTAAGTTTTTGATTGTGAAGATCCCGGTTTTTGCCTGTGAGCCGATCTTGCAAAAGCTGCAAGAAAAGACAGAGTTTTCAATGGCTGACATTCTACTCGCCTCAGAGCCCCGCTAGCAGCCACTTGAGCTCGGTGCAAGAGTAGCCAGCGTCGTTAGTGACATCCGAGAGAAACAGGGAAAAGGTCTGTGGGGCATCTTAGGCTCTAAGGAGGAGGTGTTGCTAGATACGTCGCAGGCCAATTCACTCTTGGACGGGTTAGCACAGCGGATCAGCGTCATTCAGGGCCCACCCGGTACGTTGAACGAAGAACCGATCATGAGCGGGAAATATACTAATCACTTCAAAAGGAACCGGGAAGTAATTTATTGGATCGCTCATTGCCAAGATTCTCCACATTTTACCCATCATCTCCACGAACCATTACTACAGCGTTTGTTAACGGACTTGGGCCGAATCTCCACCACAGGCGGGGCTAAGTTTCACTAATAGTGTGGGGATGGCTATCAGAATACTAAGTATTTTGAGGTTTTCCGCAGCAATGTGAGGTGGCGCTGTGTAACTTTGCTCAATTTTTTGTAGAAGCAGCTCCAAAGTCCCGGCGCCATGTAGAGCTCTTCTGCGGTCATGTTAGCCTTCGCTCGTTGAACCCCACCACAAATGTAACTCTAGATTGAACGCTCTATTCTTGGTACTCTTCTTTGACAGATAATTGCTCAATCTTCGGAAGTTCATTTTGAGCCGTTTTGTCCATCTCGTGGCCATCTTCCTTTAACCTCTCATTGTCATTCTCCCTCAGCAAGAATGATCCAATGTTCAAGGTCATGTCCCTAGCCATCCATCCCTCGTTCAATCCTTGTCGAATTGCCCTTCGCCATACGTCAGCGTAGGCGTCTTTCCAACTCTCAATGAACTCTTCGGCTTCTTGCTTAGTGCTGAAACATTCGTGGCACGCTGTCGTTCCATTGATCGCTTTTTCCGCATCCCTTTGTTAAGTGAGTTACCTATGTTGGAGTATAAAAATAAGGGGACTTACTTCCAAGCAGTGAACACTCTAGTAGTCTTGCCACCTGCAACGGCATAGTGTTTGCCTTTTCGCAAAGACGTGACTTTGGTTTCAGCTGATCTTTTGACAAATATATCAACGTCCTCGAAGCCTCTCTCTTTCATTGCCTTGTGGGCATCCTCGAACGTGTTGAACTTCTGATGATCGGCCCCTTTGCATTCTATGACTCTTGGGTGCGCTTGAGTCCTAGGCAAGTAGCATGTCAGTGCATCAATCGTCTCTTGCCAATTTGGATCCAATCTTACCAAGATAAATATATGGTAGGCTTGTCAACACGGCCCTGGTAGACCGCATAGAACTTGTCGCTTTTGCTAACTGGTGGAGCCATAGGCGAATTACTTCGTTAATTATTTGTCTTGGAGCGTCAATGCGTATGTACTGTGAGAGAAAAGAAAATCTGAGAACATGGGGACAATCCTAAACTCATAAATAAACAAGATTTGGGGCATACATATTGTCATCTCAAGGGCAGCTGACTGCCTTTGGCTGCATTTGGCTTGTGAATGTTCGATGGCTTTATGTGTCACAACCTGACTGGATGGCCCGAAATAGAAACTCTTCAGGCGAACCTACGACGATATTGGCTTAGACAACTCCATAGGAGGCACGTTTCAACGTTGTGGTCGAGGGTATTTCACAATAACTCATATATATCAGTGGGGAAACATGTTTTCGGATATAAATTCAAGCACAAGGAAGTTGAGCGACCTAACCACACGGGTTGAAATCCTTCTTTATTAAGCGATATGCATTCCTTAAGCTCGATACATCATCTGCCTAGCAAGTTGATCGAGCGCTTAGGTGACGGAACCCCCTCATAAAAGCGGCGGCAGCCAAGTTAGGAAAGCCCCACCCGGCATAGAAAAAACGCTACGTAGAGGTACTTAAGTAGACACAAAGCCCAAAGCCCAACCCGCCCCAACCCACTAATGGGCTAGGTTTGGGGCTTTAGTGGGGCCCAATAGGCCCTAGACAATACAAACATACCGAAAAAAAAAACCTTTTTAATTACTCTAGATTTAGACCCCGTTTCTAGCCCTTATCTCGAGGTAATATTTTATTTTTTTACTCGATTCGAAATCATTTATTAGTTAAGTTTATATATCATATTCATTAACGCGAGAAAACATAGTTTGGTCTACTTAGAAAGTATATAAATCCTAAATATATATGTCGACCTCTACCCATTGAATTTTATTTAGAAGTGAAATATATACCTATATAGCTATTCCAATTATAAATTCCAAATTTAAACTAGACCAGTAGAAGGTTAGAATATAGCGATTACAAGACGTCGGGTTAGACCCCCTTAATAGGCTATAATGGGGGCCTCATATGGCCCTAAGAATGGGCTTTGCGGAGGTCTACTCCTAAGTTCACCAGATATCAAGATATATGAACATAATGGCCATGGGTATCAGAAACAGCGAGTATTCACCATGTAGGGTGAATAGTACAATACGTAAAATGTCGGAAAGGTCTCCCGGACTACGGAGTATACAGGCCAAGTTATCACAGTCCCACTTATAAATGCAAGTATAAGTCCCGGACGTCTCAGCCCCTACTTGTTTTACCAACATCTTCAATTCTGTCATGGTAATTATGCATCTTCCTGGTCGTCAAGAAGCAACACATTGAGCTTCTGCAGTTTATCCTCGCAATGCACTTCCATCTGCATCACCACATCAACAGCGTCCTTTCGGGTGATAAGCAGTTGAGATACCAGCCAAAAGTTATACCCATTCTTATAGAACCCCATTGACGCCCATTCGTCACTTGTTACTCCATTGCGAAGTGCGATCCAGTAGTCACGCCAGCGGGATAGAGCAGTCCGGATGGCAATGAGGATAGAATCTTCAGGAATCGTGGTGTCTTTTGTGCCAACCCCGGCACTTTCCCCGGGATTCTTGGAATAGTCCATGCGTGTAGAACAACCGAGAAGTTTCACATGGGTGTTGATAAATGAGAATAAAACTAAACATGGAGTCAGCGGGTGCAAAGTACAAAAGAAAGTTTTTGGCTCAAGACGTACTATGAATTAAGATAAACATGTCTAAAGCAGTGAGGTCCATCGGATTCGACACAGGTGTTTCGTCGAATAAATTTTTGAAGGCCTCTGAAACCTTGAGGCCGCGTGAAAAGCGAAAATTTGGCTCCGCGAACGGATGCTCGGAGAAGAAAAGTGATTCATCGCAGGGCAGATCGCATTGCATTTCAGTGTGTGTCAGGCGACACGGGAAGTTTTGAAAGAAGAAGAATGCGCCATCCAGCAGCGAAATTATAGAAATAGTTCTGTCAATATTAGTAAGGGAGACCCAGGAACCTTCCAAGGTTGGAATGGAGGAAAGATAAGTACCTAATCCGACATTCTTTTTGTATCCACAAGTGCTCCAGGGCCTGGTCATCGGGAAGGTGACGGGCTTTGACAAGGTCAATCCGTCGAGCAACCTTCACAACATCACCGAATCGAGTTTCCATCACGCGGTTTCGAGACGAACGGTTTCCTGCCCAGTATTGGACAATGGTGATGATAATTCCGGCCTGAAATTTCTTGAACCAATCCCAATCACTGTTTTCCTCGCCAAAACACCGGCTACCCGAGAACGTGGCGCTGATTTCACTCTCTGCCGAGAAAACATCACTCGCAAAGATAAACAGCTCTGCAAAATCCAGCACTTTCTTCGCGATGTATACTTCCCTCTGGTCGCTACTGTACATTGCGCCCATAAAGACCACCGCAGCTAAGAGTGGTGGGGGAACTGTCTCCGGATCAAAGGATATAGGAAGTATGGGACAGCTGGGATGCCAGTATTTGAAATAGAGCGCAATGTATTTTCGTATGCGCGCAGTGATCAATAGAAAGTTGAGATTCGCAGATATCTCCTCCTGAGCTTTGGAGTCAAGCGGGACCTGCCACGCTTGTGTTAATATTAAATGAATTAATGTCGTCGCGAACGGTCGCTCCGGTTCAAAGATCGGTGGATCTCTGGGCAATGTAGTAGGATGCTGCCCTGGAGGGATGCCGGGCTGGTAGCTCAGTTCATCGGCATGATAAGGATTCTCCGTGGGCTTATGTGCATCACCAAAAGGGCCGTGGAAAAAATCTAGGAATGTATCTTGGAAGAATTGCGGCGCGAGAGAGTCGGAGTCGATAAAGCCAGACCCGTATTCTGGCCGAGCGGTATCGATGCTGTATGGAAACCCTGTGCCCTGCGATTGCTCGAGATCATTTGTATTATGATAGTTGAAACTGCGCGTACGATCACTGCGCGGGGGAAGTCGAAAGGTTTCTGTGAAGCTATCGGTGCCGCCATTAAGTAGGAACTTGATCGATCCTCGGTCGGATGATGGCTCTTCACAGATTTCGGGTTCCACCGATACTTCTGTATGGCTTGTATGAGTCTTCCATTGCAACCAAATTGACCCAAAGCTTGTCGTACCTTCTTCAATCCCGAGGTGGCTAGCACCTGCCGTCCGCGCGTTGTTGCACGTCAAGTTTCTCTTCTGACATGATCCGCAAGGGCTTCCTCCATCGCACCGTAGTTTCATCGTGGTACACTATTCAACCAAACAAAAGTTAGTTCCTATGGTGAAATTTCATGTAATCTAGCCACGGACTAACCGATTGACAGGCATGTCGCCGCCTACCCCTCTGACCCGTCTCCGGAATTTCGCGACCCGCGCGCTTGGCGCAATCAGTGTAATGGACGCGCAGATTGTCACTAAATTCCAAGTATCAGATTCCAGAGTTGGTATTATAGATTGTCTTGGCTTATCTAACCAGCGCGCGAACGAGCTATTGCAGAATACACAGGGATATGGTTTCTGGCCTGAATCTGTTGAGGTTCAGTATGTGGCATGGGTAGCTGCAGGACGGGACGTACGTCGCAAATGGTGGCGTTTGAGGTGATCAATGCGCGTGAATGCACGCTCACAGACATCACAGCGGAAATGCTTGTCCGTCGGCTTCATGGTGGGCCGGGGAGGAGGGGGATATCCGGGGTAAAGCAGAAACCTCCAGGGCTGAGACCTCGGGAGGGAACGACATCGGAGTCCGTGGGGGGAAAGGGTGAGGTATTGGTATTTCAGTGGGGTCCATACGGAAGAGGTAACTTTTAGACCCTTTTTAGCGCTAATAAATACTTTACAATATTACCAGTTGAGTACGGTATGGTCAGTTCCCGACATCACCATCCGTGACGCCAGGTTTGATGAAGATGGAGGATTACTTGGATGTGAACAAGGGTCACATTCTGGGGCTGGGTTTTCTTTGAATGCTTCATTGTTTCCTCTTGGAACTACGCCTTCAAAGATATGAACATGTCATTTATCAATTAAGTCAATAGAAACTGCAAGATAACGAGTAACTAGATACTAAGAGTGCATATGGCACAATGTTGATAAGTTACTAGACCTTTATTCCATCACAAGTTAATTGCTGACCTCAAGCAAACCATCACCGTGTGGTTTCCTCCCAAGCAAATTTCATCGTTGAGATTTCAGAGCGAAGTGATCACCTTACGGTTAAGAATAGCGTCATTCAGTCGTCGATGGACTCTTTGAACGTCCCCGAACCGGATGTATCCGCACGACTCACTCTCCAAGTGACTGAACAAAGCACCTAGAGAGATAAACTCTTTGTTGCAACCGCCACGCGTGTTGAGGCAATGGTAGATCTTCTGCCTGTGGAATAGCGAGTTGAGATGCGAGTTTAGACCGGTCATCGAGTTGAAACGCCTCTGGCACAGGTAGCACACAAAGCGTGTACCATCAAAGGCACAGTCTGTGGCATAGTAGCGTACGTCCTGGTCATTGTGCCATCCAATCTGCTTGTTTGTGACAAGCTCGTTAGGGTCAAGGCGTTGGACCATCTGGTGGATTGTCTCTCGGTTCCACTGGACAGCACTGGGGCAGGTACCATATTCGAGGTGATGGGTGACACCACTCGCAGTGACAAAGTGAGCTTTGCAAAATGGGCAGACGACCTCAGTGCCCCGATGAATCTTCGAGTTCAAGTGCTATTCATAGATAAGACGGACACAAATTAGTCAAAATCCTACAACCAACCAGAGCCTAAGGGCTGGGGATCTCCCTGAGATTGGCTTGGTTCTCATACCTGGCGAAGACAGTTCTCATTAATGAAGTGCCGATCGCACTCGGTGCAGTAGTTCTCGTAGTGTCCTTCGTCCTCCATGTGCTGGTCAGCAGCTTCATGGGTGTGGAACATTTGGGAACACGTCTCGCAGGAAATCGTTGGCTCCCAATGGTTCTTGGCATTCATATGCTGATTGACAGCAGCCTGTGAAGAGAAGGTACGGGTGCAGGTTTCACATTCAAAGACTGGTGCCCAGTGATCAAGCGCATTCATGTGCTGCTCGCAGCCATGCTCAGTCCGAAATTGTTGAGGGCAGGTCTCACATTCAAAAACTGGTGCCCAGTGATCAAGCCCATTCATGTTCTGCTCGCAGCTATGCTCAGTCCGAAATTGTCGAGGGCAGGTCTCACATTCCACCCAATGGTCATATTCGTCCATGTGAGCGTCGCAGTCCTCGAGGTAGCGGAACTCGAAGTCACAGGTGCCACATTCGTGCATATTGACTTGAAGACATAGAACCGGATGAGGAGATGTGGATAACAAATACTGAGTGATGAGTGGGTTGACAAGAAGCAAGATGATACGAAAGGGTTGGAGATATCTTGCAGAGAGGAGAGAGGTGTAAGATGGAAATAGAGCGAGGCGGAGGGACAGGTTTTTGTTTGTCGCATAGCAAACACCCGTCAAACCGTGTACGCGCGGGCACTAGTTCTAGTCTCGAGAGATTGTTATATTTTTATTATCATATATTTCTTGGCTCACTTTATTTTACCTTGTTTGATGTACTTTTTCCTATATTATAAGGGCACAGGAACTGAAAAAAGGCAAGAAGAGTACACACCGAATTCCACAATTTGCATCCGCATTGTCATAATGATCATATAAACCCCGCGCTCTTGCAGATAGCAATCGAATAGCTTGTGTTTTGGAATTCATAATGACCTAATTATATTTGGCATGTGGCTATCATCGTCGATGGCGATCCTGCTTTGATCCGTCACTGTAAACGGGTCGTATCTCTAGAGCTGGCGCCTAAGCTGTGATGCAAATGTGCTGGATCGAGATTCGTAGTAGAAGTCGATAGACCTCATCAGATTGTTCGATCGTGATATCTAGCTGTTTCTGATATACGGAACATGACTTCTCTCTCACTGATAAGGCTTTGCTGTTACAATTGAGCTATAAACTTTGGATGATGGAAATTTACTACTTGGGAAACCCCGAAAGTTGAGGCAACCTTATAGAGCTTAGCTAAACAACGGAAAATACTTACAAGGGAATTTCGTACCCCGGAACATGGTATATATGTATGAGGAAATACGAAGTCGCAAGCCATCTTTCGGTCACGATATTTATTTGTTGTAGTGGAGTACTACGAGGGGTAAAAGTAGAAGAAGTTGTTATTTGTGAAAACTAATAATTGAGGGTTTAAATACCCTATCCATCAAAAACCATGCAAAGTACGCTTAGTTTGCAAATAAACATGCATGTCTGCATGTCTATATGTTCAACAGTACTATGTAGAGCCTAGCTTATTATGAGATCAGTTGATGTTTGAAAGAATCTAGTATCTATGTATTAAAAGATCTCATCTACAATGGATATGTAAATATATAACAAGTAAAAGTGCAAATTCATCCATCATTGCCCATGTTTCGGCATATCGACCAACTCCACATCACTATCCGCTGGCGACCGAGTCTCATAATTCACCGAGTAGGTAACAGACTTGTTGATATTGCTGTTCGCCGTAGGCATTTTGTTATAGTACTCAGCCATGTTAGATGGCTCCGTTCGGTTCGATGATCCCCCCAGGAATCGAGGGAACCATCGACCGATGAGAGCTCTGAATGCAGGCAAGCAAGCGCACATAACAGAGATCTGAGATTCGATGACGGACCAGTGCATGAGGGGGTATAGGCCGAGAGTCTCATTAATACCCCAGCGGTTGGTCCAGAAGACGATGACTCGGATTATCGCGATGATTGTCAGACTATTGAGATTGGTTAGTGACAAGTAAATGAAACCAAAGCCAAGCTAGGGAGTGCATACACAGAGCCCACGATAAACATAGCTGCCACAGTTAGCTTCTTTCGCAGAGGCAACTGCAACTTGATCACTTCATACACCGGCATGACGATCAAGATGAAGTCGACAAAGATGTTCACCAGACAGTTAACAAGAACTGCGGTTATAAAATTGATGCAATGTCCAGGTTCCTCGTGCATCCAGCCGACCCATGTTAGGCGTGTCGGCAAGCAACGGAAGGCATCCACCGAGGCCCAGGTGATACCGATCGCGGCGTTGGCACAGATGAGTCCGTATGCTAGATAGCGGAATGTGCGTGCTTGGAAGATGCGGAGTAGGAAGAGGCACACGGAGATCTTTGCGAGGGAAATTTGGACCTTATACATAACGGCCATAGCTTGGAAATACTGCTATTGTTAGATTAGAATTGAGCCTTGGAGAAGGGTCCGAACCTGGTAGAACCTGGTGATCGAGGGAAAAGGGACGTCCCAGATATTTCGTCCGAAGCCGTTTCGGATCACTGATTTGTTAGTTCTTCTTTCTTGTGAAATCTGGTGAAATCGATGACCGAGAGTGCCGGCTTACTGTAAATATCCAGAACATATATGGCTACTCCTATGATCTGCAAGGCTGTTAATACCGGGCGAAAGAACGCAAAGAAGTGACACTGACATATGAGACAATTATTGTATAGTCATCCCATCCCCATCCGCCAGCGAGGCCGCTGCTCTTGGCGATCATTCTCATGACGAAGAAAAACGACGCAAGAACAAAAGGGATTAGAGTCGAGGCCTTAACCACCGCGGGGCCTTTGCGTGGTGTTATATCGCATTCTTTTTCATAGAGACGTTTTGTAGCTAGCAGAGTTAGACCAGGCTTGGTATATCAATCACGATAGAGACGCACTGAAGAATTCCTTTGACGTGCAGTTACTTTCAGCACAATCTAACAGGGCTGCGGGACGAGAGCTACTGGCACAGAAGCATGATGTATTGTTGCTCAGTGAGCAATCAGAGAATAACTGGTTGTTACAAGTGGTCTAGCACATGCTCATTAGCAATAGATACAACTGCGTTGGGAGATGAACGTACCGCGCAAGATGGGAAGACATTTGTATCCCAGTCTGCTGCATGGATGCCCACTATAAGCAGAGCCAGAAGGGCAAAAATGAACAAATGACCCCTCATCATAGTGGCAGACGTGTTCAAAGACAACGTTGAGGTAAATAAGAGGGGGGGGGATTTTTCCCCCTGGGCAGTAGCAGGTTTTCTAATTTCGATATGAATGGCCCCGAGTCAGTAGCGTGGACGCTACTTGGACATTAAGCTTATCTACTTCGCACGATGGCGTCGGGAATATTTCCTACATGGTAGGTATAGATCTCGATTGGTAAACATAAGCAGCCAATCACGATTGGAAAATAAGGAAATGCTCCACTTTCAAAGCTGGTTCAAGTGAAACGAGCGCCTCCAGAGCTGATTCCGGTGAGCACCAAAGCGCCGAAGCGGGAACCTGTTTTTCCAGAATATTTCCGCAATGGGTTCTGGGATCGGAGGCCACGCGACGACAACCACATAATTGCAAGAAACAGGTTGGTTGTCCCCACCCAGAACCGTGGTTAGGAAGTCCCTCGGTGGTTTCTGTACAGTTGGGATGTCAAGGAACACATCCGAGGTCGATTTTTTTCGTCGCCAAGAAACCAGACAGACTCCAGACCTCGATAGATCGGCGCCAGTATGCGCCCCAATTCGCCGGGAAAATGGAATGGAATGAAGATCAACAAGTTTTTAAATGAAACTAGCAGATTTAAAAATCAAACCTTCGATTTAATTACGTACATATCAATGTTTATTTATAGCGAAAACAACAATGGCAATGTTCGTACGGAGTACATGGTACATCGATGTACCAACATCCAGCATACTTCACGCTGCAATATTCGCTGCTAAAGGAGGGTAATGTACAATATAAACCAGTGATATTGGATGTTTGGTACAGTGTGAGACTCATGGCTAGGGGATGAACACTACGAAGGAATGCGCTAGATCAAAGGGAGACATCAAGCCCCAGAAATGCTCCACTAGTCCAGATTCAGGATCAATAAGGCGGGTTTTTTATACGGAGTACGGAGTAGAATGTGCTGCAATTGATCATTATTATTGTATGGCTTGGGAGGGGAGAGCAGCTGAAGTCGCGGCAAACATACTATGTTTGAAACACGCTTGTCGAACTAGTATTTACCACGGTTGCAGATCTTGCTCAGACTCTACTTTGTACTCCGTACTTTGTACATCTTAAGCCGATCATTAAAGGAGAATCTGGAGGTTCAGTCACTATGTGCCCGAAATCCGACTGTATACAGACGTCAAGGGACTCGGAACGCATTGCAATACCTAAATAAGACGAGATCTCTGATGCTAAGCCTCCTAGTTCATTATGTGTCTTAGGGCTTGGGCCTCCGACCGTTGAGCCCCAAGGTTCCAATGGATATTTTTAAATACATAAGACTATGGCCTCTTCTGAAGGGTAGATTATTCACACTCGGAGATCAATTATTCAACATTTAGCTCGAGTGCTTCGTTACCTATCATTTCCAAACGCCAGGTTGCCTGAATATGCGCCAAATTTTCGATCGTTGTTCTAGCCTCGGCATGAGACATGAGACACCGGCGGCGTTTAGCGCTAAGGGCCACCCCCTTTACAGGCCGTATAGCGTTTCACAAAATTCCAAGGGGCGAGGAAGCACATCTGGCATAAAACAATTCTGACCTTCATACGCTTAAAGGAGATTCTTCAACGAACACTTTACGTGCAACGTTACTGTCACCAACCGCCTTCATATAGGACTGGTGTAGCTAATCGTAGCGGATTCTTCAATATCACCCGCTATAAATTGCAGTACGCATTAACGGGAGCGTCGACTAGCAAACCAACAATTCACAAAAAAACGAACGTTTGTCCAATTCCGAGCTATCAGTTCTAGTCGTACATAGTCCATATCCTTACAAGGTGTTGGAGGACTACTACTAAGGTGGGGAGAAAGCAGAAGAGGTATCAGGATCAATTGAGAGCTAGGAAACCAAGGTTTAGTGTTTGGAGGAGGAGCCACGCAAGGAGTACTGCCGACCGCTCTTACTCTTGCCTTTCAACCCAAGGTCCCGGTAGTCTTCCATCGTCAACCGATCCGCACAGTCTGAGCCGATGCCAAGCATGAGGCTTAGCAGCTGGTTGGCGAGTTGCTCAATAGTCGCGTCACGATCTTCGGTGGACTCGGGGACCTGTCGCTCGAGGAAAGGGCGGTATTGGGCGGCAATCTGCGGGAGCACCTTGGCCGTGTTGTTGAACTCCATGTACCTCTGGATGGTGTGGTCCATAAATAGCAGCCACGCCCGCTGCTACTCCCGCTGACCGAGGCGGTGGATACGCCCGATAGTCTGGAATAGGGAGTTGTGGTTGAGAGCTGACTCCATCAGGATGATGCGGCTGCATTGCGAGTGCATGTTGAGGCCGATGGCACCGCAGTTGTACGTGGTCACGAGGGCCTGGATGGACGAGCTGGGGTCGTTAAAGAGGGCAATGGTGTTGGAGCGCAGACTGTTCGGCATGCCGACCCGGACAACCACAAAGTCGAGGGGGAGGGTGCCGAGGAACATTTGGACTAGCCACATGGTGAGAGGCCAGTGGCAAAAGATCAGGAAGCGGGGCTGCGAGCTCGCCGAGTGGAAGACACCTTGCTGGACCAGGATGTCCCGCCCAATGCGCACAAAGTCGATGATATTGACGTCAATGTGGTGAAAGAAGGTGCGTTCTCCGGGGTACGTGCGCTTGGCATAGTAGGGGAATGACACCAGCTTCCACGCATGATCCGGACGGCATCGTACGCAGAACGCATAGTATGCGGGGCCCTGCCGAAGTATCTGTTGCACCAAGCTAAATCACATATTTCTGGCCTAGCCAATGTGAGGTTTCGACGGGCGGGCCAGGTAATGCCAGTCATATATATTGAATTCCTCCATTATCAGATGCCGTAGGCCACCCGGGTGATTCCCGTCGAAATCCTCACCCAGACATTCAAATAGCCCTGGTAGTACAATGCTTCCGTCTCGATCTAGCTACTGACCGAGATCCCGAACAGCGGGGTCGGCGTCTCGGCCGCAGCAGCGCTTATACAGTCGAGCGAACGTCAACGATTGTATAAGCGCTAGGTTCGCAATCCTCGGCGTACCAACCCGCGATCAGGAACCGCCATCCCGTTTTTAGATTACTCACCACATTTTTGAACCAACCCTTATGCCGACCTTTCATCTTATCCTATACCCTAAGGTTTGCGTATAGCTCACCTAACCGTCGGAGCAATTCCAAAGGCCTAAGCGTTTACACAGCCCGTGGGTATAGAGATTGCAGAGAGATAGTGATAGAGGGGTATATACAGCACTCCGGGTCGCCATTGCCTTTCCAACCTGTCGGAGCAGCTGCTTCTTGAGGGTATCGGTCGGGAGCTTGGTCCCCCTTAGAATACGCCGGATTGCGGCATTTGTAAGGGCACAGCCACAGCTAGCAAGTGGATTCTTAGGAGTACGGCGTAGCCGCTTTTGAGGGCGAGGAAGAGGCTCGTCCTCGTCGTCCTCCTGTTTGTCCTCCTCATCGTCCTGCTCGTCGTCAGATGGCACAGAGGGGGTTGATGACAGACGATAACGGTGATAATATTGATGATGGCGTGTCGTCGCGGGGTCTCATCTCTGGGGATCTAGGAGGGTCTGCAGCGTTAGCAGCCCCCGTAGGTCGTGTTGGCGGCACGGGCGGTACTATACCCGTAGGCCGCATTCGGCAACCTGATCGAATTGAACAGATAAATCCATATGCCGGGCGGGCGGCTGGCCGACCATACGTACCCGCTGGGAGCTAGGGGGATCCAGATCAAGCATATCGACACCATGTTCGCGTTTCTCTGGGGGTGGGACGGCGACGGGATGTAGGGGGAGCTGGTGCAGCGACAGCACTGGGCGTCCAAGCCGTACCGCGAGCTGTTTCGCCGGAGCTTCGACGCGATCGCAGCGACGCACTCCCACGAGACGGTGCAGGAGTGGCAGGGGCTGGTTCACGCCACCTTCGTCCGCACCTACTGGGTGCTGCCGAACCCATATATAATAGAAAAATATAGTAATAATTAGAGTGGAAGAGAGAAGAGTGATTATCTGCTTGTATACAGTGCATTCATCTAGCAATTCTCGAGATTGCATCTTTAGTATTTAATTGGAATGTGGTGGTGGATTTTCACAATAGAATGTTTTTGAACAACCTGCCACTCTAGGCATAAGGATAATAGTAGTTAGCGTGCAAGGTTTCGTCAGAATTTGAAAGATCGATGATGAAAGAGCATTAGCGAGACGAACAAAGAAGGCTGAATAGCCAAGCGCGGCTAATAGAACAGGCGCCTTTTCGTGATGCGTAAATAGAGAAATGAAAATCCACACTCTAAGCTCTTGATCTTGTAAAAATCTTAGATTTCAAAGCTCCTTTGACACGTGCTTGGCTCGCGAATTTTCTAGCCTTGACGGTTTATTCTACCACTTCTATCTTGGCCTGATTTCATCCTCACGTTGTATTTTGCAATCGAATTCTCACACTAATCAAAGCAGTCCAACATTCCATTCGGATGAAACTTAGCAAAGTGATTGCGCTTATCAGAACTCATCCCTCGTTTTCGAAAAGTACCGTTAAATGTGGGGGTGGAGACGCGGTTATCAACCTGACATACTCAGCGAATCCAAACTTCTATAGGCTAAATAACAAAGGAATCTGAAATTGGCATTGAATGCTGAGACAAAGGCATCATGGGAAGGGCAGAGATTGAAAAGAAATCCTTGGCAACAGCATTGACCTAATAAGTCCTCGAATCATATACATCCATTTTATTCCAACCAACAGTTATACGAGTCTTGGCATTGACCATTGATCAGATCGTGGCAGTCCCTCAGCCTCACAAGGCAACGTGGGCTAGCCCTATACAGACAAGACCTAAACTATTTCAAGCAAGGGCTGCCGATACGATGCTAATGGTCTCAGCGATGTCATAATAATTGTTTGGAAAAATATATTAAATTACACAGAGTGGTCTGGATTCTCTGTACGGAGTACTTCATGTGACACAAGGATTCTCGAGTCATGTAGATGTGATATCAAGTTTTCTTGCGACCGCACTCCGAATTATGTTTGAGTACCGTTTCAAATCCTTTGAAATATTAAAGTCAAAAATTAAAACAAATCCATCAGACTCAAGTCTTTGTGAGGCGCAGAAAGTCTTTAAATAAAACAAAGAGGCCCGAGGGGAAGAAGTGGTGGGGTGGCGGCGCATGGGAGGATTCATCCATGCAAGCGTTGGTTTTGCTGACCGTAGCAAATCCCGTACCACCTATTAGCATGGTTAGGGTTCCATTAATCTGAGCTGAAGAGAGCAGTGGATGCTTCTACATAGTGCTTAGAGTGAGGTACGAGGGTCCTTGGGGAGACAGAAAGGTTTGCATCTGGAAGAGAAATAATGCACCTGTAAGAGTAAATGTACCCTTTGCAAGCGCGCTATGCGTTAGGTGAATGGCCAATTAGGAAGTTGATCTACATACGGAGTACTAACCCAGTAACTACTGCAGGCGAGGTCACTCTTCCTATCAGAAGAAGCCGTCAAAGGTCCATTGTGCAGTGTGCTCAGCCCAAACGCATTCCCAATACTACTCATCCTTGTCCAAGACCTGGCTTAGGAATTTGAATTCTTTGTCTTCTAACCTAGTCCTCTTTTCTCACCCTCGTCCCCATTTTCTCCTACTGTGGAAAATTCCAAATCACTAGCTTGCGGTGTGCATATTGCGTTGACAGACCGTCAGCCCTCCCCGGTACATGATGTTTGTGAGTCGATTAACATGGCCACTGGCATGGCTAGCTTTGGCAACCATGGCAGTGGCTGCCGGCTCTTCAGCAGCTGCAACTGCCACCACCACGACCTCCTCCGCGACCGGTACCAGCACCCACACAATCCAGGTGGGACCTAAGACAGATCCGCATCAATTTGTTCCAGCCAATATAACGGCCAATCCGGGCGATATCGTGGTCTTCGAATTTTACCCAACAAATCATTCTGTTGTGAAAGCAGATTATCTCGCTCCTTGTGTACCGGCAAGCGGAAACATCTTTTACTCCGGGGCCTTCGCGGATTTCAATGAGCAGGATGGACAACTCGTCGGACCAGTGAGTTGAGAAGCAAGATAAAATCTTCATCAAAACAACGCGACTAATATATGCAATGCAGGCCCCAACTTGGTCCCTGCGAGTCAACGATACCAAGGTATGCATATAATCCGACCCCATGGCCACAACCTTGGACTAAAGCTAACAATGGTTTGACGTAGCCCACATTCTTCTATTGCACTGCGATAGACTCATGCTTGAAAAATGGAATGGTCGGGGTGATCAACGAGGTATGACCCTCGGTTTCCCTCGAGCACGGATTCAAACTGACTTTTGAACCAACAGAACAAAACCCAGACGTGGGAAACGCAATACGCAAAAGCTCTGAAATACGAATATATGCTAGTCCCAGGCCAGTCCATGCCCCCCGAAGGCGACGGCGGCGGTTCCAGCGGTAACGACACAAGCGGCAATGGTAACTCTTCTGACAGTAAGCATGGCCTCAGCTCGGGGGCCATTGCAGGTATCGCCGTTGCAGCCGTGGTCTTCGTAGCCATATTGGTGGCATTGTTCTTCGTTCTCGGCCGCAACCGCGTGTACTCGCAGTGGATGTCTTCGCAAGATGAGCGCACGGAACGAACCGCACGTTGGGCAATGTTCAACCATGGCGAGGGACATGGCAACGGGAAAAGTGAAGCGGGAAGCAGTAGTGTCCCTACCCAGAGACCTACCCACAGGGCAACCCATAGCGATGTCACCGCCTTCTCTAGTCCGGATCCGAATGTGCGCACCTTGTCACCTGGGATAGGAGTTTCCTCCGGTCCCGGTTCCCCGTCAGCGCAACAGGGCCACTGGAGCTGGAATGAACCTCCTCCACAGCCCCGTGCAGGCGGGATGGCCACAGAGCTGGAGGGTCATCCTATTATCTGGGAGGCACCAGGCAGCACTCCAGGGTATCGTTCCTAAACATGTGTTAAAACTTTCGAGATACGGATGGGATGGGGAATGTCGCGTCGAGTCAGGGCGGCCTCGGCGAGGTCTTTATCTTTTTGGGGTTGTGGTGTTGGCTTTCAATTGTTTTCCTTCCGTGCGTGAATGGGTCTGCCCTTCTAGATATGTATATTGATACCTGTGATTCCTTTCCCGTTATATTAATTTACTTTGATTTGTTGATGCTTTAATTCCTGAATGGGTAAGCCTTACACCCGATTCTTCACATGCGCGCATCTCCTGTATTGCTGGGTCTTGTGGTCACCGTGCTGAAAAGAAGAGAGTAGGTGCTACGGGATATCGGAGGTACTAGATCGTGACGTCGAAGAACCCAAAGGAAACTCAATCGAGATGGGTTCATGAACTAGTAGATTAGCCCCTGATGGTAAACAAAGCGATTAGCACCCAACGAAACACGCGCCAACGAAGTAAAAAGCGCAGAGAAACAAGACCTAGCCGCGGAATATGCACCGAGCGATAGTCCCGAGGTCGCCAACTTGGCCATTTTCCTTCAATGCTCTTTCCAACTCGGGGATATTGAATCCGTTCCTTCTTGATGTCCTCTAATAATAGGTACTATGAGCGGTAAATGCTGTAGTTGTGGTTCATTTAAATTTGCTTGGCCTGGAGTAACTCAATTTAATATTTCATCTGGATTGAACAAAAGAGGATGTTGAATTGTGTGACCTCCATATAGGTAGTTGTTCAGTGGAAGGAATATCGACGTGCTGAATAGACGATAATTGTAATAAAACCGAGCATAACACAGTTACCACTGCGTTAAATGCTGTTGACTGTGTAATGTAGGTATGGAAACATATCGTAATTACGGTATTATTGATTAGCTGACTTTCCCACGCGCCCGCCGAAAATTATTTCCCAAGTGAATTGCATCAGCCATTATTATCATGTCCACACCATCAAAACGTCCAGCTTTGGGGATTTTGGGGACCCAAAAACAAGCTCTTCGAGTTTGGGCACAAAGTCAAAACCCCCGTCCATCGCAATCCCAATGTTCTGCTTGGTTTGAACGAACCTATGGACGGAGCCTCTCCCAATCGACCATCTCAGCTATTCTCTCCAATAAGTTCGACCACCTCGATGCTGGTCCGGCATCCACTTTAAGACGTCAACTGGCACCGCAATGGCCCCTCTTGGAGACACCACTTTATGAATGGCTTGCGAGCCAAGAATCCACACCCACGGCCGAAGTTATTATTACCAAAGCACGTGAAATCTGGAATCAAATTCCGGAATACCAGACCCTGCCACTTCCTCACTTTAGCAATGGGTGGTTAAATAGATTTAAGAAACGATATGCCACCCAGGTCCATAATCGCCAGGATGGCGTGTCTCTGCCCCCACCCCAAGCTGGTCGCAAGGAAATGAAAGCAATGAAGACGCTATGTGGTGAATTTCCAGAAGACGATATTTACAACATGGACGAGACCGGCCTTTTCTGGCGAAAGCCACCATTCGGCGCTTCCCCGGCTGAGGACCAATTAACAACAAACAGGGAAAATTCCCGCGTCTGCCTCATGCTCTGTACCAACAGCACTGGGGCAGATCGGCTACCCCTTTGGTTCATCGGACATACACATACGCCAGAGGCGCTTCGCAAGGCCAATCTCAAAGCTATGGACTGCCATTGGCGATATCACCGGCAGGCCTGGCTAACGCAATCGATCATGCAAGAGTGGCTGCTCTTCTTCTACGGCCATGTAGGGGAGCGCCGAGTTTTGCTTCTGTTAGACAATCATCCAGACCACCAAGCTGCCGTCGAAGCTACGCCGCCGCCTCCGAATGTGCATGTCCAACTGTTTCCCACTCAAACTCGCACATCGAATGAGCAGCAGCCGATCAACCTGGGAATTTCTCAAACTCTCAAACACTACTACCGCAGGCAATGGCTTGCGTATATTGTGGCCGGTATGGAATTACCCCAAAATCCAGTCCACACGATGAGTCTTTATCACACCATATCCTGGACCACCCGGAGCTGGCGTCATGACGTTGCAAACGCGATTATTTACAGAGCCTTCCGGAAAAGCAGTTTAATGGACCCGCAGATTGAGTTCATCACTGCCCCAAAATCACCGGATCTGACAACTCTCTACGAGACCGTCACACGGCTCAATCCTGATGGTCGAACGGTCACCAGCCTTGAAAACTTCACTCATCCCGTGGACGAGGACTTCGAGGGTGTATTAAATGTTGCCGGGTTTATCGTTGAAGGTGAACCCACTCTACAGCAACTGGACGACGCCATTGTGTCCATCCCACCCGAGCAACTCGTACCGCCTGCTGTAGATGCAGTCATTGGTATACAGACATCCATCCGATACTTGGTACATGAGTCTTGGGCCACTGCAAAGGACCTTCAGGCCCTCGAGAGAATGGAGAGAATGATCAATCGTATCGCTATTGAGGAGCGACGACAGGCGCACATTGGTCGTTTTGATTGAAGAAATCGACTAGGGACGGAGACAATCATCGTGTCAACTGGCGCCTTCATATCATTATTAATCAATCTTAGCTATACAATCGAACCAAAAAAGGGGGGATTTTCCTAATCGGGTAAAAGCTCTTAGGGAAAGAAAAATTACATTTCTATGTATCCTGTGGTTTGAAGTCTCACATGTCGGCGAGGACATTGTTCTTAATATGAAACCCCTAATTCACAATTATTTGAACCCACGAGACTTACTGGGCGTATTCTCACTTCTGCCTCAAACAAGGGCATATATACCATCCCCACCCCTTCAATTCATTACAAGCCCAACCTTATATTCCATACACAAATGGTGAACGCCATGGAATCCGAAGGATTGGGCTTTCTGAGATGAATGCATGGCTAACATTCCAGCAGTCATGGAGGCACCGGAAGCCGATAAGTACCTTACTAAAGAAGAGGCTGAAGATACGACTGAAGAAAAGACTGCTTCTCCCCCCGGCGAACAAGCAAAGAAATCACACACCGAGACTCATTTTGAGTCTTCGGGGATGCCGATAAGCCGCCAGGCTACTAGACGAGGGTCATGAACAAACGAAAAGTGCCCGGAACCTTACTCAACCACATGGTATCCATGCCGCTCCATCGCGAGCCAACACTCCAGGATAACATGAAGAACAGCAAGAGATAGATTGAAAATGGGGAACACTTCAATGCCCAAATCGGGCAATTCCAATATTACATTGAGGCCCTAGGAGGAAGGGTTCCTCCGGAGCTGTCCTATACGTGCTGTCAACGCCACGATGGCAAGTAGTTCACCTCATGTGTGTTGGTGCCAGGGCAAGGATACGTGCAGGGCGGCTGGTAAAACAACTAATACGTTGTGATCGTGTGATGGAGCATGGTGTGGAGGATAAGTAGAACACAAGAGCCCAATACAAATGAAAATTGCCGAAAGTAATCGGATTGAACAAGAAAGAAAGTATTATTCAAAATGATATCATATATAACACAGGCTCCGTAACGGGGAATCGCTTTTGTATTTCAGACAGGGCCCGAGACCAAATAAAAAAGAAAACCAAGGAAAGATTTTACTCTACAGCATCAGTGATACAACCCAGGCTGGCATCCTGGACGTTTCTGGCATATTTGCCTAGAGTACCACGCATGGTAAGACCAGTCTCGGGGAGATCGCCAGCAGCCTTGCGGGCTTCCCACGTCTCCTTGCGGGCGGCGAAGTCAGCATCGGAGAGCTCGACATCAAGAATGCGCTTGTCGGCATCGATGGTGATGACGTCACCGTCGTTGACAAGACCGATGGGGCCACCGACGGCAGCCTCAGGGACAATGTGACCGATCAAGAAACCGTGAGAACCGCCGGAGAAACGACCGTCAGTGATGAGGGCACACGAGTTACCGAGACCGTAACCCATGAGGGCACTGGAGGGCTTGAGCATTTCTATAAAATTGTTAGCATTATGGTCAACGATCATGTAGATTTGTTGCACATACCAGGCATTCCAGGGCCACCCTTGGGACCGCAGTAGCGGATGACAACAACGGTCTTCTCCTCCTTCTTAATTTCTCCACGCTCCAGAGCGGCGATGAAGTCATCCTCACCATCGAACACACGGGCCTTTCCGGTGAAGGTCATGCCCTCCTTACCGGTGATCTTGCCGACACTACCACCGGGCGCCAGAGAGCCACGGAGGATCTGAATGTGACCAGTCTCCTTGATAGGGTTGGAGAAGGGGCGGATGATCTTCTGGTCGTCGGGGAAGCCAGGGAGCTTCTCCAGGTTCTGAGCCATGGTCTCACCAGTAACGGTCATACCAGAGCCATCAATAAGACCCTCCTTGAGGAGCAGCTTCAGGAGTGCGGGGGTACCACCGACAGTGTGCAGATCGGCCATGACGTACTTGCCAGAGGGCTTGAGATCAGCCAGGAAGGGAATCCGGTCGGACACGGACTGGAAGTCATCAATGGTGAGCTTGATGCCGACTGAGTCAGCGATGGCAATCAAGTGCAGCACAGCGTTGGTAGAGCCACCGGTGATGTTGACAACAACCATGGCGTTCTCGAAGGCCTGGCGAGTAAGAATATCGCGAGGGCGAATGTCCTCAGCGAGCAGTCTCTTGATGGCACCACCAGCGGCGAGACACTCAACGTACTTGGCCTGGGAGTTTGCCGGGTTGGAAGATGAGCCGGGAAGGGTCATACCCATGGTCTCAATGGCGGAAGCCATGGTGTTGGCAGTGTACATACCACCACAAGCTCCCTCGCCGGGGCAGGCGTGGCGGATGACGTCAAAGCGCTGGGGCTCGGTGATCTCCTTGGTAAGGAATTGACCGTAGGCCTGGAAAGCAGACACGATATCGATATCGGCGTTGTTCTGGGTAGCAGCGCAGCCGGGCTTGATGGATCCACCGTACACCATCAGACTGGGGCGGTTGATACGGCCCATAGCCATCAGAACACCGGGCATGTTCTTGTCACAGCCGGGAATACTGATGTTGGCATCGTACCACTGTCCACCCATCACGGTCTCGACGGAATCGGCAATAAGGTCACGACTCTGCAAAGAGTAACGCATACCGGTGGTACCCATACTGATTGCATCACTGACACCGACGGTGTTGAACTGGAAGCCAATCAAGTCCTGATCCTGGACACCCTGGCGGACCTTGTTGTTCAGGTCAAGCAGATGCATGTTGCAAGGGTTGCCGTTAAACCACACTGACGAAATTCCGACCTGGGCCTTGTTCATATCCTCCTCTTTCAAACCAACTGCGTACAGCATTGCCTGGGAGGCACCCTGCGACTTGGGTTGGGTAATGGTGCGGGAGACCTTGTTGAGGGCCTTGTCATTCTGGAAACGAGGGAGAGTGGTTGAGAGAGTCCGACTAAAGAAGAAAAAGAAGTTAGTAACCAGAGAAGCCATTGACTCAAAATCCAATTGTATCAACTTACACAGGGTTAGCCCGGGACAAGCTCCGGAGAGTGGTGGGCACACGGGCCCGAGTCTGAGGAAACATGATGAAATGGATGTTATCCCAAAACCACCAAATAGAGCAATACAATTGAAAGTCTGGAGAAGAGAGGGGGACAAGAAATAAAAGACGGAAGCTCAAGGGAGTGGGTCCGCCGCTCCGACAATCGCACCGGAGAAGGGCAATAACTCCCCGCCAATTGGGGACGCGTCGTTGTCAGCCCGTTACTGGGGGAATGCGCACATTCAACTTACATCCACACATATATGCTAAAAGGCCATCCATGCACTCGATTGATCTTGTTACCCTGTATGTGTAGCCTTTGGTCGACGGGGCATTCTAGCGCTCATTTGCAGACTAACATCGGACAAGTGTTGGGCCACCTCGTAGATGCTTGTTTGCTAGTAGACTGAGCTTTTTTTTCGGATGGTTTTTCTAGGGTATATATACCCTGGTTTGCTAGAGTTGTATAGATCACGATTCTTCCTTTGCTTTTTTCCCTCCATAGTGGTAGCCCCCAACAATAAAACCAACGCAGGGGACGCGTGAGGGGAAATTGCGGAAATCATCGAGAATTACACCCAAGTACTACATACATATATGTACGTACCTATCAACGTCAACTCATGATCTTGTGCATGATATCTGACCGATTACAGAAACATGGAAGATTAGATATCTTCCTCGAATGGGGAATGAATCATGGCGATTACCAGTTTCTAAGCGATGGCCTACCATCCATTGGCAAGGCTCACATTCTTCCCCCAAACCCGAATGGCTTGAGCGGGAATTTGCATGGTTCTCGGCAGTGCGATGCTCCGCTCGCGTTGGGTCTCCTATACCGCGCCATTTTTCCGGAAACCGCTAGACTTCCAATCGGCGGCATACCTCTGATGTCGACACAAAGATGCTAATCAGACTTATCGAAACATACTTCCATCGAGCCCTAGATCAACTAGTCCCTGGCAAAACCACACAAGACATAAAATCCTTAAACAGTCAGAAGTTCGCACACCGAAAGAAAGGAAAATTTCAAATCCCTAGAAATAAACACAGTTCCTGCTTCTTTTCATCTGACAGCTAAATGTGTGTTTGATTCTATGCTCATTTATTGTACATAGTATCTAGTAGCTTCTGGGTAAATCAAGAACCTTCTCGCTCACGTAATTCAAGATCATTTCTCGACTCACAGGCGCAATGCGAGGTACAAAACATTCGCGCATATATCGTTCCACGTCATACTCAACCGCATATCCCATACCACCATGTGCCAGAACTGCCCGCTCACACGCCGTGAAAGCAGCCTCCGCAGCCAAATACTTGGCACTGTTACACGCGACACCAATCTCATGGAAAGGCACCGATCCATCGTTGGTATCATACAGACGTGCTGCATGGTAGGTAGCCAGCTTCGCCGCCTCCAGTTTCATGAATGCATCAGCCAAGGGATGCGCCACACCCTGGTTCTGGCCAATTGGCCGTCCAAAGACAACCCGGTCCTTAGCGTACTGCGAGGCCTTTTCTAGAGCGGCATAACCAAGACCAAGTGCCTCACCGGCCAGAAGGCATCGCTCCGCGTTCATGCCGTGGAGGATGATCTTGAAGCCTTGGTTCTCCTCGCCAACTAATGTGTTCGCAGGAATCTTATAGTTCTCAAAGAAGACTTCGTTCGCATCCACAGCGCGTCCGCCCATCTTCTTGATCTTGCGCAGATCCAAACCAGGGTTCTCACGGTCGATATCGATACAAAACAAAGAGAGACCCTCGCTGGTCTTCTTAACTTCTTCAAGGGGCGTTGTTCGGGCGAGAAGGATCATCTTTGACGCCACTTGCGCGCACGTAATCCAGATCTTCTGCCCGGTGACCGAATATCCGTCATTGGTCTTTTTAGCCAAGGTCGTGAGCTTCAGTGTCTCAAGGCCAGTGTTTGGCTCGGTGACACCAAAGCATGTGCGCCATGTGCCGTTGATAATATTTGGAATGGTCGTCTCCAGCTGCTCCTTGGTGCCGAACTTAGCCAATGGCTGTGTGGCATAAACGTTGGCGTGAATTGCCTGGGCACCGGCCATACCTGCGCCAGATTGTGTAATTGTCTGCATCATCATTGTGGCTTCAGAGATACCTGGAAGAAAGTCAGCGATTTGTACGAGAATAAAACGTCTGCGTAACTGTACCTAGACCAGCGCCTCCGAGGGATTCGGGCAAAGCAATGCCAAGCCATCCATCCTTAGCCAATGCGGCATGGAATTCCTTTGGATCTTTTTCTTGTTGATCACGCTCCTGCCAATATGTATTCGGGAATTTTGAACAAATATGAGAGATCGCTTCACGGACTGTAAGCTGCTCTTCGGTAAAGCCGGTCATCCCCATAATGTCACGCCGGCCTGAGGTGGAGAATGCCACGCGACCTTGAGGGAACATTCCAGTTCGACATGAACCTCGCAAAAGTGTAGGCCGTTGCGACCGTAGAGCATGTTTGAGTTGTGATCGATACATGGTTGCAATTCTTTCTGATGTTTTGGAGAAGCTTCTCGGTTGGGTCGAATATATACCATTTACGTCGTTCGCATATAGCCGACTCGGCATCTTGGCATTATCGAAGTGCCAACAGTATGTTCCGGTGTATGTCCGATTATTGTCTTACTAGCCTATATCTTCTTTATAACCGAGTCCTTCATAGGAGAATATCTATTAGTTAGTAATCGTTGAAGAGATTCAAGAATTTTATGAGTTTTCTAATTCGAACCTTTCGGGGCATTCTTCCCTCTTTACCCCAATGCGGGGGCGTGCCGTGGGCTAGCGAACAGCCTTTTGTCAAATAGTCACTTGTCTAATATTGAAATAATTTGTTGATAGAAAAAACAACAATCTTGGGATTAAAAGAAATGTGGTACATGCGAGATGGAAATAACTAACTAGCAGATCCCATGGCTAACTATGGCAGTATCCGGGGGCCTAGTGCAACATAGAGCTATAATTGATGATACAGTGTGAAGTCAGAAGGAGAAATTTATTTGACTCATTAATCAGAATGGTCTGGCCGAACAACATCTCTGCATAACTAACCCATATGCTAGATCGAATATACTAAGACCATATTATATAGTTACCGTTTCGACAAAGTCACGACCAAACCATTAACTGGGTGTTAATCAAAGCGTACATACTTCGATTTTATAGAGATTGTAGTCGAAGGTTGAACCTCTTTGTATTCTTTTTACCCTACAACAAAGGACTACCACTCAAAGCAGGTCATCTGTATATGTCGATTTGTAACTGTCATGTAGCAATGAATACAATGAATACAATGAATATCAAACAGTCAACTTTGTGAACCGAACCAAGAGATTGGATGGTGGGCTGGTAGCAAATAACCCGAACGGACGGGGATCATAGTCGTCCATCGGCTCAACATTGAATCGTGCCACTATCAAAGCAATCTGTCGTTTCATCTGAGCCAATGCTAACTCGCGTCCAACGCAGCTCCTCGTCCCGTAAGAGTACGAGAGCATACAGATTGATGCAGGAGCACCGCCTAATGGATCTAGCTTAGGACTACCTGGGTCTGATCGATCAATCCATCGTTCTGGAATAAACTTTGCTGCATCAGAGCCCCAGAGGTGATGAGCATAGTTGATAGCTCGAGGACACATCCCAACAAAGGTGCCTTTTCGTATAGGCTGCTCTCCGATAATTGTATCACGAATAGCTTTGCGAAATAATAGCGTGAATGCGGGATAAAGCCGGGTTGCTTCCATTACCACTGCATTGAGCACTGGTAGTTTGTCGTACTCCGAGTCTGCTTTTAAATCCCCTAGGCCATCACAGAATTCAGCCAGTTCGTTGCGTAGATCTTCTTGAGCATTCGAATGGCGAGCAAGACAGTATACCACCCAAGCGAGCGTGCTGCCAATGCTTTCGTATCTGCAAACATTAGACTTTTGATTCTTTAAGCAGTCCAGTAGTTAAAAAATAAACTTACCCGCCACCTATAATAACAACAAGCTGTGCAATAGCGTTTGTTTCGTCAGAAAGATTGGATCGACCAAGGTTCTCAACGAAATCAAGCGGTTGTGCTTCGCTCTTTCCAGGCTCTCCCACCCGTTCTCGAAGAATCTGCCGGCAAACGTTGGCCAGAATATTATGTGCGTGGTCCATCTTGTTCGCAACAGGAAAGCGTAGTAGGTCGAGAACCCATCGTGGCGCAATGTTATATAGCAAGAATAGCAACCGTTTATCCTTGCTGCTAGAGAACAGCATCTCATGTGCCTCGACAATTTCGTGATTCTTGCCAAGGATGGTTTCAAAATCGGTTCCCAGTGCAATGATGCCAGTAACATCTAGTGAAACCATGGCAGTTACCTTGGTAATGGAAACAACCGTAGAATTGGGTTTGGCGGTATGTTTGGTATCATCGGTAGCGCAAAGTTCCGAAATGTGGTCGACGAATTGGATTGATTTCGCGAACAAGATGGGTTTCAGCTTGGCAATATTCGTTTGATTGAAAACCGGAAGATAATTCTTTCGGTTCCTCTTGTGCTCCTCCTGCTCTTGTGATACGAGTCCATGACCCCAGAAGCGGGTCGTATATCTTTTGAATGAACTCGCCTTCTCATAATCATATGCGCGGGTAGAAAGAACCTCAGTCAGTGCCTCTGCGCTAGTTGGAACGATATAAGAAGACCCGAATAGGCCGAAGAAATGCAATAGGCCCCCAGGATAGGCCCTTTCGTTGATCCATTGCGTGACATTGAAAGCCAAGGGCTCATCAAAAATATCGAAAATATGATCATACAGCCAGTTGATAGACTGTATTTATTAGCATTTCCCACCAAGGAAAGTAATGAAACATACCTTCGGACCAGGTATTGTTTTGAAGGGACTGTAATGGCGTTTATACAATGTTCCATAGCAGATCAATATAACGTTGACGACAATCCAGGAGCTTACTATCTCTCCAGATAGTAACAGTGTTGATCGAGGTTGAATTTCATAGAACCGCGTCAATAGCCACACTGCAGAAGCCCACAATGAAAATCTCGTAACGACATCAGACCTGTAGCCAGACATTGTTTCGTTGGATTGATGGAAAAAGAAAGCAAAAGAATATGTGAACGGCACTGCGACGGTTGCGGGATGGCTTTATGACTACTGGCGTATCCCTCTGTGTTTAAATACATTTCATGCGTCAATCAGATTAATGAGATGATAGAATCGCCACCCTTGTAGAGTGGTTGCGGGCGACGAAGTATCACCAGGGACTTTAGTCATATTAGCTATTACTGCCGGCAAAGGATTATCTAAATACTATCCACTCTCATTCCATGGCTGAGGACTCGTCTCCCGGGGCATCAGGGCTCCGGGGGTGAAATCTACCTACCTATGTAGGTATAAAGGTACTAGGACTAGGAGTTATATAATTATACAACGTGCGTTGCGTAGGTCATTATACATATATAGTCCGGTACCCCCGCCTTTACCCGGAACTTTAATCTTATTGCTTTATTACATGGTTTTTAGACTATCGATGGATGACATCCAAACTGCAGATGGTTTCCCCTCATCTGATGTTGATGTGCCTCCCCTATCTCGGTAACGATTTTAAGAATGACGTGATAATCTAATCTTGTTTGAACGTATTCTTCTTCTTCGTCACAGTTCTCAGCCATGAATGCCAAATATAGTGTTACAATGTGCAATCAGTCATCCCTGACTCAAACCTACGTTGTCTTCTCTGGAGCCCCCACCATCAACCCAGCACCACTTCTCACCCAGACGAACGTAATGTTTGTTCTTCGCGAAGTCGCTGGTGATGGAGGCCAAGCTTACTTTACCATGCCTAGCACATCTTATGGGCGAAGTAAACATGACTCGCTGCAATTTGAAGTGTTGGATAGCATTCCCGTGAAATTGGGGACCCGAGTAGATGATGGAACATTGATCTACAGAACAATATGTGATATGGTTGTCCCTCATTCTTCACCAATGTTTTCGGAGACATCTCCAACAACGCCTTCAGGGGGTCTACCGTCTGGGTTCCTTCTGTGTTAGAACAAAAAGGAATTCCACAGTCAAGCAGGCAGTTGCAAGTGAGCAAGCGTTCCGCATATTCTTTGAAAAAGGTCTTACCCACCAAGACATGTAGGGCGTGGTGTTGATTTCTTTTCCTGGTGAGCGCATATTGATTTTTGCTGGATTCGGTGTTGCTGCTACATTGATCGAAGACATTGGTCCATCAGTTCTATGTACATACATCTCTTTTAAATGAAGGGTACACGGTTACACCGAGCAGTAAGCTGTACATCGTGGCCGCAACAGACACGAGTAGTCGAGATCCGATCATGGAAAGGCTGTTGGAAGGGGCTTGTGAGATCACTTTAGCAGGCTTGGATCATCCAGTGTCTTACTAGTACATAATAGCTCCAACGAGATCAGTGTCCAAGTTAGGTCGCACGTCTGAATCAGGCCAGACAGATGATACTATAGCGCTGTTTAAACAGTTGAGCTCCAGCTGTGGCCCCGTTTTTTGAAAATATAACAGCAAGAGCAACATTTATAATTTGACCGGCCGGCTACACTTACGAAAATAATGAGGTCTTTCAAGCTTTAAATATATTTCTATTTTGAAGCAAGGTACATGAACACCATTCAGACTAAGCTTGAGAAGGTAGGGTTCATCGCTCAAACACATCCTGTTCAGTCACTCCGTCGCCGCTTCCATCTGGAGTCTGCTTTCCTTTCTCCAACAATTCGAATTTTCTAACGACTTGGAGAGTGGCATAATAACTGAAAGGTAAGGCGATAAACCACAGGCCGAGATTGATACTCGCTGTCGCAATCAACGCTGTTGGCACAGCTTGAACGCCAAATCCAACTGCAACTGCAGCAGTTTCGATTCCCCGAAGCAATGAACTGTATCGAATTTGATCGCCAGGTGAGTCCGACAAGTTTCCAATGCACCAATAAATATAATTCTCGACTAAGCCGAGACTGATGCGTTCAAACAGATATAGGCCAAAGCCACGACCGAAGGAGCGTTGGTTGCCCCAGTCCAACACAGGGTTGGTGTGTCGGTACTCGTTCTGAATAACGACCGCCCAGATCCAGGTTGCACTGTTCATGAGTGCAATCACAACGAATGTGACAATTGCTCTATGTTTGCGATTTTTCAACCAAGGCAGATCCACCAACGACCCACCCAACCAAGTGGCCAGCGTTCCCACAACCGCAGACATGAAGCTTCCGAGCGCACGCGCGCGAACCGTGAAATAGGTCGCGAGATATGTGCCAGGGTATGCCTGGATCCACCCAAAATACCAGAAGAGCGGGACAAGGAGCAAGATCGACCTACTCCTTGCCAGCCGCCACATTTCACGGAGCTCCTCACGCCAGTGAATACCACGGGGAGCCTCGATACGCGTTCCATCGTCTCTCTGAACTTTCTCTGGGTTTGACAAGAGGGGACCGATGACTAGTCCGAGACACTGGATGGCGATGAAAGCGAGATACGTCTGGTACCCAACCTGACCGCGTTGGTTGACTCTGTGATTTATCGCCAAAGAGACGGCACCGCCAATGATGTTGCCAAAATTGCGGAAAGTAAACCACGTTGCAATATAGCGACCACGCTTGTGTTGCTCGGGGTACCCTGTGGCGACGGCACCCTCAACACTCCAAAAGAAACCAGCACTGATGCCGCAAGTGACACAACCGAGATATACAAGCCATGTTGCCCCAGTGCGGTTGTTTAAATACAAGCCCGCTGCGTACAGTGGGTATCCAAGTGACCCCAAAGTCAGGGTCCAGCGAAAGCCGATCGCGTTTGTGATGAGTGGACCCGCGAAACAGGTCAGTGTCATCAAGGCGTATAGTAGAGCGTTGGCCGTGTTGACCAAATCTGGGCTCTGGGATCCGCCCACGCCCAAGCCATTCATTGCACTCCATATTCCTGGCGCACAAAATGCACATAATCCTACAACCAGGATTTGAAAAAGTGTACTATAAAAGAACTTGGGACGAGGTGGTGGGTGCTCATATTGGCTTTCCACAGTCGTTGACACATTGGCTTTGGCTTCGGGCTGTTCTAAGGTTGACATGATTATAGTGTTGGAGTGCAGATGAATAAATCACTGCAGATTTGATCCCTGTCATTCACAGGACCTAGTAAGTCTGTTTTATATGATCGGATGGACTTCTCGTATACCCTGTTTACCGGGACAATGCCCAGACAAGCACGCAAAATTCTAGGCGCATGGCATAATCGCGCCATCGCTCGGCAATTGATGGTGAGACCACAATGGGCTTGAAAGGTGTCTTGTATCACGAATCATGTGAAGGCGATTCAATAATGTTCCGCCATATCGGCAGTTGTGAGGGGTCGTGCTTTCAACTACAAATGTACGGCATGCGCTTGACTGTCGTAGCTCGATCACCTACAATCTCACATTTACATTGAGCAAACATGGCAACAACCACCGAAGAGTTGCAAATCGAGAAGCTTCGCTTGGAGAGCTCTATCGTCACATTTGAGTCCTTCGACCTCCCAGCTTCCAATCAACGTATCCTAGGACCTCCGCACCCCAAGAACACAGTTATCCCGCTTGCATTACGACCCGCCAAGGCCGACGCCAAGGCGACTCTCGACGATGTGGTAGAGACAATCAAGACTCTCCAAGAAAAGGACGGCAGTTTAACCAAGAAACTTGCGAGGCATGGCACGCTGCTGTTCCGCAACATACCAATCCACAACGCAGAAGACTTCAGCAAATTCGCGCATGCTTTCGGCTACAAACGCCACGAGATTATTGGCATTGTAGTTGATAGACCACTTCTTGCACCAAATGTTGCGCCCGCCAATGAAGCGCCAAAGGAGGTCCTAATATACAGCCACAACGAGTCGCCGCAAGTCCCACATGCGCCCGAGTATATCTTTTTCTATGGCCACCATGCGCCCTCGAAGGGCGGGGAATCACCAATCTCTTCTTCGTTAGAATTGTTCAACCGCGCACAGCAAGAGATCCCAGAATTTATCACCGAACTCACGGAGAAGGGAATTCTGAGTAGAGTGACCTACAAAGCGGAGAAGCAGTACGAAGGGGGATCCACGCTGAAGCAGGCCTTTGGGAAGGAAATCCAAGATGGTGATGATGAAGAGACGAAACGCCGTAAGATTGAGGCTCAGATTGCCCGCTATGGCAGAGGGGAGCATACGACATGGGAGTGGACTGATGATGGCCTTGTCTTGACCCACCGGCTACCTGTCATCCGGACGCAGCCCGGTACGAACCTACCGACTCTCTTCACTGGGTTGGCAGCGTATTGGAAACGTACGCAGTTTGATACCGAGGCGCGCAAGAAAGTCACACAACAGCTCTTTGGGGATGGGACTCCTATTCCTGAAAAGTATCTTGCGCACTTGGCGAAGATCACGGATGAGATTCGGGTTCTGCATCGCTGGCAGGAAGGTGATGTGTTGGTTTACGATAACATCATTGCGCAGCATGGCAGAGAGCCGTGGGAAGGCAAGCAATCTGATCGAGTGATTTTGGCAAGTCTATTCGATGGTGAAAGCGTCCCAGGAGCTTATGGATTTGGGGACTGGGCGCAGGTTGTGCAAGCACTCGATTGAACCCCTTTTTTTGGGGTAAGGACACAGTACCAGATGGTATATGCGGTCCCGAGGCGTTTGGATTTGGGGCCGATGTCTCTATGGATTTACATGTGCTCTGCTTGTGTCGGTGTCTGCAAGTCATGCTTCTTTTGATGGATGCAGTAAATTATGACTCTATATCTCAGCAATCACATTCATATTCATATTTGATTCCATTGTTACTCGATAGTTGTTAAGGCTTTTCAACACCACGTGTTGATTTCAAGGAAACCGAAAGCCTACATTATGACATTATGATGGCCTCAAAACTAGAAATATATATCTCGCAATCACTAAGTTATATAATTTCTCCGAAACCCCTAAAGAAGCAAGATACCACCCAAAAAGCATTGGACTAAAAAAGGGAAGACCTTTATGGATTACTGTTGTTCAGATATCAAGTTGATTAAAAAAGTCAAACCATTGTGAAGATTTAGTTGAGCATATGTACGGTCATTGCAGCCGTACGATTGGCCAATTCAAAAACAAAAGACCATTATTGACAAGGATATTCTCAAAATATATGTGCTGGTAAAAGTTCGCAGTAGAATGATACCCAAAGATTCTTTCGCTTGCATGTTAACATATATCCGGTGACTCCACTGCTGCCAGCGCATTGCTCTCCATCCAAAATCCTTCGCCAAATTATTCAGGGTGAACGATCGGTATTGCACATGGCGATAAATTTTCATCAGGCTCTATCTCGGGGGAACCGCCTTTAATCGCTGAGGGCGAGGAAATTCTCGCACTGCACATGCCAGGGACATCATGACGCCAATTCAGCAGGCGTGAGCTTCTGCTTCTCTGATCCTGGTAGCTCCGAAATGCTTTGACCGCTGAGTTCTGTGATCTGAGTACCATCACTCAGTTCTGTGATGCGAGTACCATCACTTAGCTCCGATATAGGCATTGGGGGACGCTGGATAGGTTGACTATCTTGAGCTTTCTTCTTCCGGCGACGTAATAAATACCAGGCCAGCGCAATCAAGATGACGACGCCAGCTATACCACCCACCACACCACCCGCAATAGCCCCCGTGTTAGAGTGAGAAGTATCAGTGTTTGCGTTGTTCGCCCTTGACGTCGACATGACTGTTGTAGCCGTAGCAGTGCGTTAGAATGTGAGAAATGATTGATCCACTATGTCCAGCATTTGGATCATCGACGAGCATCAGGGATAAGGCTTACTCGAGCTTGTAGAGGTAGGTCTAGCAGATTGGATAATTGCTCTCATCGTCTTCACGTCCGCACCAAAATCGTGCATGTCTTCTGTTTTTGCGCAGCCCACATCCGTGCCGCTGTCTTTATTAAACCCTTCAGTATCATTTTCGCAGCAGAAAAAACCGTCAGACTGGTCAGAAAAGTAAAGATCCGCCGTAGGGTCCGCACAGAGCTCGTCTAAATCGTCAATGCAATTCGTCGTATCTGGACAGCATATCCCTATCTCCCTACTAGGGGGGCATATGGTATTTCCTGGACAACAAATATGAAACGAGCCCCAGGTAAGACCGCAATCGCTCTCGTCGACCGCGCATGTGTCGTTTCGGCGTAGGGAGTAGCCCATAGGAGATTCGTCATCTGCGACCATTTTGTTAAATATCAATCCTGCGAGACCTGAGAAAAGTGAATGTAAGTAGGGGAATAATTCTGTAGTCGATTGGTATAGCGGCCCCGGGGGGACCGCGGGAATGAGGGCCCCTTACGTAACTGGAAATGTTAGAGGACCTCCAAGGCTAGGTAGCCCAGGGAAGGGATCAATGCGCCTCTTGTTCCCCGGTGCTGCGGGGTATACTAACCGCTCATCTATAGATGGTTTTCTACCATTAGAAAAGGCGAGGAATAGAAAGGAAAACTATAATCAGGCAACTACCAACCAGGAATCTGCTAAGAATGTATCTATGGCTGTTTAGCTACGCGAAAAACCATTATCTTAAAGCCTCCGGACTTGCCAAGTTTTGGCTATAACACTGGACCCTGAACGCCAAGTGTCACTAGTTTAAACGTGGATTAGCCCTGGGGCTGCCAAGCATAGTGTGGATATAATTAGTACTGTCTCCGTAGAGACGGTTGAGGATCTTCACCTTACAGCCTAATCGACCTAAGGCACTCATTACTGTCCGAATACGGTCAAGTTCAATAAAGAAGCTGAATGACCATCAACTGACTCGCAATCACCCGGTTAGGGTCTAGATAACGTATTTCAGATACAAATGGATCACAGCGGATAACACCAAACCACATAGTAAATACGATAAACTACAACTTGGTATCTCAACACGGTAGTCTATATGAAGATATCTTTATGTATTAATACTTCTTTGGTAAACTCTAGCGTATTTAGGGAGTTTGGGGGAATTTTATGATTTTATGCTGTCGATATATATATCTCTAGTTTGTAGCAACGTAGTTTTCAGTAATTTTTGAAATGATAATAATATGGCTTTCTATTATACTTGAAATTGATATATCGTGCTAATAAGTCTTAACAAACAATGCTCCGATTTTGTTGAATACTATACTACGAAGTAATATACTAAACAGCATGTAGTAACGGAATTGAAATCTTTAAAGGCGTATAAAATGAATTGTAAAAATGTCTGATGTCTTCATAGAAATGAAGCCATATTTATGCCTTTCCTTTCCCCTGTGGAATCATCCATTCCTTTCTATGAAACTTGCTGTTTGTGATAAGAGAACCAGACAGAATTGCTAGGCAATGAGCTGTGTTCTCCATGACTCCATGGTTCGCACATAGATTGATGAAGGCGACGATGCATGGGAAGCAGCCTGAATTGCTCGAATTTGTATGGTGGAATAGGTAATAGATGCATCAACGCCGCTAGTCTCGATTCCGTAGGAGTCCTGAATTCTTGGCATGTAAGAATTGACATGTTACAAAAGAAGCAACGTATACATGAAATCGATTAGTGTTTAGCGTTGAACAAATCCAAAGACATGTTAATTATGACAAATTAACTTGAACTTTTAACAGATTTTTGCTATGGCCTGCTAACCAAGCTGTACACATGCCAGGCTAGGAGAGTTGTATTATTACGCGGCGCTATAATTTCTGTGGATGCCATGTAAAGAGAGCTTCGGACAAAATAATAGGTACAGCTGCCATTACTGACTGCCACTAATAGTGCATAACTACCACATCCATCGACCTATTCACTCACACCAACACAGTAGTATGTACCTTTCTGGAACATAGTCCCACACTCCTTGCCACCATCACCCAAAACTGTGTTCCAGTGGTACAACTGCTTGGGAGTAATGTCGTGATCCTTAGCGAAGTCAACGCAGTTATCCCCATCCTTGGCCTTGGCATAGTCATTGCAGTTGTCTGCAATGCTATTCGACTGGGTGGGGGACGGGACGGCTCCGTGTGTCGATGTGGGAGTTGCGGTCGTACTGGTAGGCTTGCTACTAATGCTTGTGTCTTTACCAGTGGTTGAGGTCTGAGAGGTCGATGTGCTCGTGGGGGTTGGGCTAGATGTCGAAGAGGTCGAAGTCCCCGAAGACGATGCACTCGCCCCAGGTCCGTCCATACAATACCTGTACTTTTTGCTGAAATCGCAACTGGTAGAATTCGATTTCTGCTTCTTCAGCGACGGATTCCAGCTGAGCAACTCTGCTTGCGAGATTTCCCAGAAGGTACCGGCCGCTTGGCAGTTGCTGATGCCCGTGTAGTTGTATTGAAGATCGCGACCATCGATGAGGCTTACGCAGTCTGTCAATGTACCTGGGGCGATGAGGAGCGGATCAGGGTTATTTTCCGGCGTGTAGGTTGCGTCAGGGAGATCCCCCAGGGGATCCTGGACACAGAAGGCATGTAGCCTGGGGCACCGGGGTAATTTTCCATGTCCTTGACAGGCTTGACACAGTAGCTGCGACCAGCTATAAAGTTTGTGCAGCTAGGTATGTCAATTATGGTTTCATAGAAGGGAGTGGAAGAGTTCAAACATACTTCTGGTTCAGGCCCGGGTTCAAGACGAGGAATTAGCACGGCTGATGGGGAAATTCTGGACGATTGTGTCACAGGTCTCATTGCTCTTGGGCGCGTAATACTCGCCACAGTTCTTGGTGCTGTTTGGGGCCAGGTTGGTCGGGACAGAGGCGGCCGACGAAGCCATGGGCAAGCCTGTGGCAGAAACAACAGAAGATGGAGCGTGGTATTTCTCCCCAGGCTCATCCATGCATATTTCTGTGCCGATAGTGCGGTTGAAGTTGTAGCAACCGCCGTCGATCCAGGGGTTGTAGGAGCGCAACTGGACTCTCGTGATATTGTGTTCCTTCGCGACAGTCTTACAGGTGTCTCCCTTTTGGACTGTGTAAGTGGTGCAATGGTTCTTGATGCAGAGGTCACCAGATTTAGGGAAGTTAGCCCAGTAGGCTTGGAGTTGGTTGTCCATGAGGAGTTGGTAGGTGGCAACGCTATGTGACTTGGAGACCAACTCGCAGGTGTCTCCATCCTTGATGGTGTACTTCTTGCCGCTGCAGGTAGTGGCTGTTGGGGTGGCTGTTGGGGTGGTTGCCACGGATGAAGTGAGTGTGCTGGATCTACGGAGCATTAGTATTTGTTTCAGCGGTTCGTCGGTAAGCTAACATACACATGAGGAAGAGAGACTGTCGAATTGGGAGACACCGTCGGCTTGGCAGTCACCAGGTACCCTGTGAATCCGCAAGAAGAGGTATAACTGGGGTACGAGCTTGAATACATATCAGGTCCGCTACCAACGTTTCAATCGGGGGAATATTCCCCGCACCCAAATGGTCTAAATCCAGTAGTGACTATACACTGCGCAGCCTCAAGTTACGGATGATTGAATCTCTAGGAACCCTAGCGTCCGGACAAGGTTGAGCAACATATCATGGCGCACTAGTGGCCACCACGCAGTCTTTTAGCATTTTTAAGAACTTTTGATTCATCAATTTAAAAAGCTATCTCGAACTTTGAAGACTTAAGGAGTTCGGAGGTAATAATAGATAATAATACATAAGTAAAAGCAAGCGTGGTACCAGAATGATACGATACGACTACCCACCACTCGCGTGTACACGCATCATAGGGTCCCCAAACAGCGACAGCAACTCAACATAAGGCAAATTTTCTGACTGGGGACATTCGATAGCAGTTTCGAAGTCCAACATAGTCACGGCTCCTGTCTCCCTTTGATACAAAACGTTGTGCTTTCCAGCATCGGGTACGTAGATCGACAGAGACCGAAGAATGCGGATGGCTTTTTCACATTCCTCACGGACGTGGGTTCGCTCGCGGTTGCTAAGTTCATCCCAGATATGGGCGAGGATCTGTCCATCCTTATAGGGGAGGACAAGCGCCCTTCCGTTAGGGAATAAACTCGAGCACATTATATTCCCAGCAAGTATCATATTCGCGAAGACACCGTAACCACTAGGCCGTGAGTCTGACAGACGCTCATAGACAGCACATTCCGCATTCGACCTAGACGAATATATATAGTGAGATAAGGACTAGGATAATAGCAATCGGAAAGGTACTTACGCCCGATTATGTCTGGGACTCCAGCACTTCACGATGTGGCGTGTTCCTTGGTGTTCAATCTCGAAGAGAGCCTTGTCTGTCTGGCTAGGGGGCGAAATCCGCCGGGACACGTTTAAGATAGAAAGCGCTCCTCCCTGGTGGTTGAGAATGATTGTATTTGGGGTAACGTTCGCGTTCAGCCCGGTCACTAGACTACCCTCAGCAGCGGTATGGTCTCTGAGCCCAAAAGGGCGGAGAGAAGACTGTAGACCATCTTGACCTCGAAGCTGACATTCATGTTAGCGGAAATATGCCAACACCCTTTGAATATAACTTACTCGCTCTGCCCTGAAGTCGTTTCCCTCGATGTAGTTATGGCCCTGTTCAGCAAGGATACAGAACCCCGTAAAACACTGCCGAACAGATAAATTCGTATCACGGTCTTGAATCGGTGGGGAGACATAGAAGGCGAAGTCATGTGTCCGCTTGACGAATACTGTCCCCTGATATGTCGACAGAAAGCCGTAGCGTAACCCGAAATTCCTCATCTGCGCCACGAGTTGACCTATAAATATGTGAGTGATAGTAGTATGGCGCTAGGGTGAGTTGTACATACCAAGATGGGGTAAAATCAGCGGAAGAAGCACGGGGTCGGACAGAGAAAATTGATCGAGCGTGACAGTCCAGAAGGTCTTAAGTTCGCCGACTATCTTGGCCTGCGGGTTGGAGTTGTTGCTGGAGAGAGTCACACCTATGGATATATCTGGGATAACGTTCGATGTTGGACCTCGAAAGGCTTGAATATCCCCCATCACCAATGCCGGCTGTGAGGCGTGCACAAGAATCTTGGCAACCGGCTCGCAGACATTGTTGACGAACCGACCAGATAAGCCGATTTCATTTCCGACCAGGTATACCTCCCCGCTAGGAGAGTCGATGTGGGCAATCTGGAAGTTGAGGTCCAGCGATTCGAGGGCTGATCGTATCTCCTGGTCGAATGTGGTCCACTGATGGATGAACCTTTGGTTTAGCCACTCGTGGGAGACTGACGGGTGGCTCGTGCCACTGGCGTGTCGTATGAGGGGCAAAGGACTTGCAAGAACGTGACCAGCCGTCTGCATTTTTATCGATGATACATGGCCCGATTTGAATGAAGATTCGAGCGGGATGAGGAGAATCAGGTAAGAAGAAAGAGAAGAGTCGATGGGAGGAAGAAGCAAGATCATACAATTAGCTGCCCACCACTAAACCTTATCTGATCGTTGATAGGTGCCTGTGGTGCCTTATATTTCGGGCATGAACGCGGCTATTTCCGTCTGGGCGTGGATCGGTGCTGAGTGACAGACCGGAATCTGTGCCACGCCTCCCCGTGGATACGATTCCTCCTGCGGACTAAAGGTCTCCCAGACTCAGCTGGCTCTCTGTTGTTCCCCGGAATTGATGGGATAAACTCTTAATCTGATGGAAGGAAATCGTAATTCAGATGGGGATGATGGATCGGATGAATTCCTCCTAAACTTAGAACTACAAATACACTGGACGGGAGATCACTTCCCGTCCGGCAGAGGCAGTCACCGCCTTGGGGGCCTTCAGATCCCATTTTGCCTGTCCTCCACTTATTCGTCTCTCACTGAGACTAACTCGTAATCGCCGGCAAGGCTTAAATAAGGGTACGAAATAAGATGGCCGGAACGAAAGCTAGTTGTTTACTTGCTCCTTGGGCTCTAGTGGACAAAGTGAAGCTCATTGAGGATTAAAAATATGAAAAAGTCAGCCATCATCGGCCTCATTCATTTCGCAACTATCTGATGTAAGAACATGTAGGAAATTCCCAAATCAGGGTCAGCTCGGAGGGACCACTGAAAATAAAGTCATATCCACCACCTTTCCTAGTTGTTGCCGAAGCGGGGATTGTGCTCGATCGCCCCAAGTTTGTCTCCGAGGCCGGAGTTTACTTCTACATGGCGTACCTGGATGCGTCCGAGAATCCGGATCCTTCCATTCAAGACGCTCCCGATGATACGCAGGTTGTGCGGGGTGTGGATATGAGTACGGTTGCTGCGCGGTTGGGGGTAGTTGTTCTTGACGGGTAGGTTGGTTTGGTTGGGTGGTTTACGACATATTTTGCGGAGATATACATTCCGAGGCAGCTGAGCTCTACTCGAGTAGGGTGATCATGCTATCCATTAAGCTACATGTACAAATCCGGAATACGATGAACAAACAAAATGAAACAAAGTGTTTGAAAACATAAAAATATCAAAGCCGAGAAACAACATGCAGGGAATGGCAACATAAAGGCATACAGGTGTAATTACTTGAGACAGTTGCACTAGTGATGCAAATAGATGAAGATGGCGAAACTTTCATATAGCCAATTGTCTAGGCTCAAGGTATTCGACGACTGGGATTCGATAGCCTCGTTGACAAACTTTGTTATTCAACAATTGTGTCTTGAGTTTCCGTAAATACTAGGCATGTTGTATGTAAATAGTTACTACAGTTGAGGTATTTAGGAAGCTCAAGGATACTAAAATGTCTGGTAACCAGAGATATATATCACTGCGTATGAGATTACAAAACCAGTATCATGTTATTTTTTGATTATCTACAACTTGTAATACCCTGAAAATGTGTTTTCATTCGCCAGCTTTCAATAGTGAACTATCTGGAATCTGGACAAAGGACGGACTATGCCCCGTGATCCTGCATAGCCACATCTCGATCGTGATGCCAAGCCACGGGTGGCCGAGCTCATCGGGCGCACACCCCAAACAGCTTAACAACGTCACCTCTTCTGGTCACCATGGGATCCTCGTACTCCACAACATCCGACGATGCCAAATCTATCCGACATGAAGCTTCAGCCTCCCCTGAAGAAAATCAAATGTACTACCCAAGACACTCAGCAGATGCCGTTGAGAGCTTCAACATTCTCCGACAAAAGCTGCCATCTGAACTCGTCTTGGAGATTCTAGAATTCGCAGAGTATTGGGTGTTGTCTGCTGTCCACAGAGAAGACATTCAGGAGTATAATGAAAATGACTGTCGTGATCGAATCCCATATTTGACATCTGAGCCCATTCAAGGCGAGCGATTCCCCGTTCAAGAGATCAAAATCAACATCTGGAGCCATGATCAAGGATGGAGCAGTTATCGCGAAGATCACGGCACATTCAGAAATTCTTGGACGTGGTTCGATCTTGGTATTGAAAGACCACCGGGACGAGATGATATTTCCAAAGAAGATCTACGTCTGGCGACCAATGTCCACGCCGAACGCGAAGCTATGAACCACCAGATTACGTACCGGAGGGACCAGAAACTTCACTGGATGGAAAATCTCCAAGCGGGTGATCGGATTTCGATTGTGCCTCGGGCGCGTTTTCCTGGATGGCGCAATACTGTGGAAAAAGCGTCTATTGAGGTTTACACCAGTCCTGTTTTGTGATCATGCGCCTGTATTGTTCCCCCATCGGTTCTAAAGCCAGCCTGCATAGTCTAACTCATACAGAGTCGAGTGTACACAACTTTCTTGGTTTTTCTTTTCTTTTCTTTTTTTTGGGGGGGATCTAGCGATGTGTCCCCGGAGACAGAATAGCGGCCACCTCTTCATAAACAGAAAATACGATACCACCGCTCAGAAGTAGCCGACCCAGTCGCATAGAGCTACCCTTCCAAAATCCCCGAATTCCGTAGTCGTGAATCACGCTTTGGCAGGCTTCAACAATGCCAGCTCCTCGCACACCCTGTGCACGTGTCTTGATGGTATCGAATGGTTGTGTAGCGTAGACAGTAACCACACCTGCCAGGGCACCAATGCCGAACGTTGTGAACACATTTGCCTTGACACCCCTAGCCTTGGTAGCTTCTTTGAGGATGTTGTATGTTCCCATACGAACTGCAGAAGTGGCCGATTGTTTCATCATTGTAGAGACCAGACCGCGATAAAGCTCGGTGATACCATGCCTCTGCACTAGCACTTGAGTTGCATGTATGCTTGATTTGAATTGTCGAGCGCCTTTTGCATCATCGATTCTGTAGCGGGTTCAATCAGCTGAAATGCCCTTTGAACATAAATGGCAAGGGATACCGACAATGCAGTCTTAATTCTCTCGGTCGGCGTTACTGCGAATACACTCTCTACAGCGCCCGCGGTCATTCCAGCGAGCATACCCCGGCCAGCTGACAGAACGCCACGTTCATCTGCAAGAGAGTTGCGGATTGTGTCGTAGGATACGAACCGAACCGCGGCTTTTGCTGATGTTCCCTACAGAACGTGATCAATTTGGTGTCAACTTTCGTTTGGAATGCATAGACCAACGATGACAAGAGTTGAACACCCTGTGTACAAAGCACCGACACCTTCCTTTCTCGCAACCTGGACAATAAGTCTAAGTGGATTCGATGTCTGAATAGCACTGTCATTCAACAGTTGAACGCGTGTTTTGGAATACTCAAATGGATACTGTGAAAATTAGTTATTGAAAAATTATATGCAAATAAATAAACCGACCGTTATGGCTGCTTCCACTCCACCGGCAATTCCTCCGGCTACGAGGGACACCCACTGGGGCGTATGAAGCTGGACTAAGTTAGTTGGAGAACCTAATTGACGTGCAATTGGATAAATTACCCTCGGGTTCTGTGCCCTAGCCTCCAATTTAGTAGGCGCAGACATGGTGTGATAGTACCGGCTTGCAGGTTACACCGGTTGAATAGGGGGCTTGGCCCAATTGTTTATAGGATATTGTGTGGGGAAAACCGGGGGATGATCCCCCGAGACGTCGGGGTGGGCGGGGACGAACGGAGGAAGAGTTTCCGAAAATATTGTGTCAACTGGCCAGAATCTTCTACCTTGAGAAAAGAAATCTCCAAATGGTCCGCTAAAAGGTTAACCTTGTGCTTGCACATTATTATTTATCTATGAGAAGGAGAGAAGATGGACGGAAAAGTTGTTTTTTCTTTTGTTCGAGAACGGAATGAAATACGGGCCTTCGGTGTGGCCCCGTGAAGGTGAAGGTCTTTACGACCAGCTGACCTTCCACTGTCCCTTGTCTTTAGGGTCTCATAGGTGCAAATTGCAGTTTTCACAGAAACGAAGTGAACAGTAAGTTCAGATTTGGAAACATGCTCTTCCAAACGTTCGATATGCGCAGGAAAGAAAGGACTGAGACAGGATATCAAGCTTAGTAGGACACTTCTCCTTTGGGATCAGGAACCAGGATTGACAACCGAGAGCACGAAGGTTAGAGAGGTCAGACTTCCTGCCATACAAAGCTTCGTAAGGTGACATCTCAATCTTTGAAGCGTGCGTACAAACGATTCATGGTGTAATTGATTGCGCCAAGTAAGTAATTCCCGAGGTATTTTGAAAGTTGGTATTCAGCCGTGACGGCAATCAAGGGCTCGGATCCTCCGCTGTGACCTTCCACGGGTAGATCCTATCAAATTGGAAACTAGTCTCTTCTAGTCGCCCCCAGGAAGAAAGTCAAAATCAGTTGACCATACAATTAATATCTCCTCTTCATCCAGGATGGGCGAGATAGGAAGGTCAAGTCTAAATAAAGCTGTCAGTGAAAAGTTTAAAACGAGGAATCATGATCCCCAAAGCCGAAGCGAGGATAAACTGCGAGGCGCAGCAAGGCTCACCGAAGCAGACTAACTTACTTCCGGGGAACCAATGGGGGATGCCTCTCATTAAGGGGATTTTGCCTAGTTGGTGAGCTTGGCGGTCTCAGTTGATAGTGAAGTTTCCTCGATGAAAGTAAAGATACCTCGATTAACAGTAAAGACGTTTCGATCAATAGTGAAGATGTTATGTTGATCGAGTGCCTAGTCAAGATGTTTGGAGGTGTTAGATGGAATAAAGAAAGGAGAAAGGAAGAAGAGAGTCAAATAAAGTATGTATATGTTGTCTAAAAAGAGTGAAGCAAGATAGAACCCAGAACGAATAGGATGAATACCATGAGAGCTTAGGGCAGAGTATACACTTGATCCTTTTACTTCTCGTTCCCATGCTTCTCGTCGTGCCACAATTATCACACATCTCCTAGTTTAGACGTAGACTGATATCGAGATATAGAAAGCCGTGGTAGCAGCTTAGACTATTTTGACCCATCCGGCCAAGTCTGTATTTAGAAGTAAATTCTTTATTAGAAAGGAACATCTTACATACTTTATCATGTGGCCATCTCTCCACTGGTGCTATTAGATATACAGTGTGATAGCCCAAGCTTCGAAGCCTCACGTGCCACACAAGACCGGCCTCGAGACAGTTGAGCGTCGGAGGTATACCTCGACCTCATCGCAGTTGAGGTTAATGAGTAAGACGTGAAAGCTATGTAGGTCTGCTCCCAGCTAACTTATCGTTCGGTGAATGCGAGGTTTCACACAGATCAAGTAAAACACTTAGAATGCAGTTTACCTCGGGTGAGCTTCTCGGCGATAGCCTTGCCTCCTTATTGATGAATATATAGACTGATGGATGACGAGAGCAAGGGAAAAGGGGTAAGAAGCATTTTCAAATCCCACGGCGGTACCCTCTATATAGTTATACGAAAATAAATTCGAAGCCTGATTTGCAAGGCATAAATATAGACAAAGCGAACAAATAAGTGACAAATGTATAGAAGCTCAAAGCCAGTATCGGGCTAATTAAGTAGGTCCACAGCTTTCCAAGGAGCTAGAAGCTCACTTCGCTAGTGGCCCATGGTGTAAGCCGCAATAACTCGACAAAGATACATACTAAGCAGGATCCCCAATGTTTCACTTCTTCTCGAATGATCTTTATATTAAAAGGGAGTATGTGAAAATATTACATGTGACTCTGTGTATCATGGTTACACCAATCTTAGACAGCCTAACACTGACAGGAGCCGCGTTTCTCATGCCGGTACCTAAGATGAGCAGCCAAGCGTATGTATTGTTCTTCGGAATCACCACGAAAAGCTTCCACCTCATTCGCCTCTGAGTCAGAGTTGCGATCACAGCGACATTTGCGGGGGCCGAAGTGATGTGATATTTCGGCATATATCAGGGTCTCATATGCAATGTGTGCTATTTTTGAACGCGAGGCTGAGGTTAACTCTGCAGAGAATGCCACATTCTAAAGGCTATGCCCTTGATACAGGTATATAACCTGTCTACTCACAGGAACATGAAATCAGCCTAAGACCGAGTACCACAATGACCAACCCCTATCTCGCGTGGAGACAGCTCTGCCTAGTTGTCCATTTTGTCACAACTGCAGTTCGTGGGCTTTCAATTGCGAATCACACAAATTCCTCTCCCTGCCGCTGCATGCCGCAAGACCCTTGCTGGCCCGAAGATTACCAATGGGCCCGATTCAACAAAACAGTGGATGGGAATTTGATTGCGACAGTCCCAATCGCCAGCGTCTGTCACCTCGACTCGTTCACGCCGTATGATCAATCGCAATGCGTACAACTTCAGTCCAACTGGGGCTTTCCAGAAACGCACTATGAGAGCTCGTCGTCAATTATGGCCGCCAGATTCACGAATCTAAGCTGCAATCCCTTCTCGTCAAGAACCTCCCCCTGCACGATTGGGAACTACGTCCAGTATGCCGTGAACGCGACGGATACCTCACACGTCCGGGAAACAATTCATTTTGCAGCTCGTCATAATATCCGCCTTGTGATCCGGAATACTGGACATGACCTACTTGGAAAGTCCACTGGAGCTGGAGGGCTGGCGATCTGGATGCATTACATGAAAGATATTTCGGTCGTGGACTACGTTTCATCACACTATTCCGGCAAAGCCATGCAGATGGGAGCTGGGGTTCAATCCTTTGAAGCCAACGAGGCAGCATATAAAGCTGGACTTATTGTCGTGGGCGGAAACTGTCCAACGGTCGGGCTGGCAGGGGGTTATTCCCAAGGCGGCGGACATGGCCAACTAGTGTCCCATGTGGGTCTTGCTGCTGATCAAGTCCTGGAATGGGAGGTAATTCTCGCGAATGGGAAGCTAGTGACCGCTTCGCCAACAAGTTATCCAGATCTCTACTGGGCACTGTCAGGCGGAGGTGGAGGCACTTACGGTGTTGTTGTGTCGATGACGAGTAAAGCTTACCCCGAGCTGCCGACGGTATCAGGCAACCTTTCATTCTCCGACACGGGTGTATCGCGAGATAAATTCTTTGCAGCAGTGGCCATGTTTATATCGATTCTTCCCTCGATCGGGGATACTGGAGGTGCAACTGTTTGGTGGTTAACGAACAATACCCTGTCAATAACGCCTACTACCATTCCGGGCGGCACAGCGACAACTTTCAGTTCTATTTTTAATCCTTTGATTGCATTCCTCAAACAAAGCAACATACCGTACAGTAAGTGAAATATTATACCCAGTTGGAGCGAACACTGACGGTGGGTGAACAGCATATTACGTGAACGATTTCCCGACATACCACGACGCCTACCAGACGATGAGCCCACCGGGCAACATAACGGATCAACTTGGTGGCGGCCGTCTGATTCCAAGATCCGTAGTCGAGGAGGACTTGGCTAATCTAACCACCGTCTTCCGTAATATTGTCGAAAGAAACGCCAGATTCCTGATTTCGGGAGTTATGGTCAACTCATCTCGAGTTGCATATCCCGACAACAGTGTCAACCCAGCCTGGCGAGACGCGTTGATGAATATTGTAATCGGAGCGTGAGTCTTTTCCAAGATTCCCCGTCAGAGCTATGTAGGCTTTTATTGACATTGATCTAGGCCGTTCGACTATACTGAGTGGGGGAGCAATATCGCTCCCCAGCAGCTCATTACCAATGTTCTTATGCCTACATTAGAAGAGTTGACACCTGGAAGTGGTGCATATCTGAATGAAGCGGACCCAAATCAAATGTATTGGCAACAGGCATTTTATGGGGATAACTATCCCAATTTACTAGCCATTAAGAGAAAGTATGACCCTGATCATAGGTTCTATGCTTTCAGGGCTGTAGGTAGTGACACTTGGGGAGTCACAGACAATGGGCGATTGTGTAAGTTGCAAGGTTACCAGACAAGATGATATCGAAGGAGAAATACGTGTGATGAAGAGCAAAGAGGACAAGGAGATACCATTGCATGTAATTGATGTGTCTCTGTGCGCTCAAGGCTTAACTAGATGAGTGCATACTTGTGTCCATCCTGGCGACCGCTGATGAATACATAATCCGTCATCCATTGTAGTTTCCTTTGATAAGCAATTTGGTCATGATCTCCCAAGTGTCAAACATATTAATCACAGGGACCACCACCCCTTCTCAATGATCGTTGCCGCAACTCCCTTCAGAGTTGGCCAAAGTGCACTAATCTCGCCTACTGCGTTGGCTGGAAGTGGTCCGGCCGTCCGGGCATCAACATAGTCTTGAAGCTGCTTTAGAGTGCTTGGTCCGATGACAATTTGGTCGGGATCCTTGAGACTGGAATGGAAAAGCAACCAGCGTAGAGCGCATTGGGCCCCCGTAGTCCCCAGCCTGTTACCAATGTTGTCCAAGGCCCGCATAGCCTGGTGATAGAGAGGCTGATCATACCACATGCGGTAAACTGCACCGAGCATGTTACCCTCTCCGACCTCAAAACGGGTACCCTCTAACTGTTCAGGCGATGGAGAATAGGAAAGCTTTCCGGTGAGGAATCCACCAGCCAATGGCGAGGTTGCCTCAAATTCAATGCCGAACTCGCGAAGTACTGGGAAAAGTTCGTCCTCGTAGCCTCGGCAGAAGACATTATACTGGCCTTGGTAGACTGATGGCATGATCAGGTTTTCCTCCGCTGCGATTTCCATCCAGGCGCGGATCGCAGCTGGACTGTAGTTGGAGAGACCCAGCCTTTCAAAATACCCTTGACGATAGTAGTGATCGAAGTGTGCGGCTTGTAGAGAAATCGGGGTTTTGCGGTCCGGGGCATGAGCGTAGAGTGTGTGGATCTATAAATAGCCATATCAGTTTTGTATACATAGCCAGCGTGTGCCTTTTACCCACCTTCTTGACCTGCAATCGCTCCAAACTACCCATGATGGAGGCTCCCATATTCCTGAAGGACAAGGAGTCATCACCAATGAATAAAACCTTCGTGTCGATGATTGCATTGTCTGGCTTCTTTTTACCGAGTAGTTCCTCGGATTCACCGGGGTTTGTGGCGGGATACAGGGCAGCCGTATCGAATTGGTGGATTTCAGCCTTCATGAGACTCTTCATCAAGTGGTCGACATTATCAGCTGTCCAGGCAACGCCAAATCCTTGAGCACCAAATACATAGTGAGGGGTATCCATGGCTGAATGAAAGAGGATATGTGAAATATTGAAAAGGCTGACAAGGTTGGAGAGTCGAAGAAATGAGAAAGTGGAAAAGGAAAAAGTGTTTGACCTCGAAGGGAAGGCGCGTTGCACAAACCTCTTCACCTTCCCATTTGTCAAACATTGAGATTGTTCGAGTGTAACTCATACTCGCTCTTTATATATTTTCAAGAAAGTTTTATTTCTGGATATCACTTAATCTGCTGTGCTGCTTCCAGCTAGAACCTGGTTTCCAAATTGCTCAATCTTCGCAACGAGCTCATTTGTCCAACTCAGGTGTGGCGAGTGACCGCAGGGCGCACGGTAGATCGTGAATGGCTTACTCTGACTCGCCGCCATTCCCTCTTGATACTCCTTGGGCAATGTACGGTCCTTTTCTAACACAAGATAGGCACACGGGAGCACATCATAAGGTTTATGGGTCAGAGGACTATTCATAACGGGAGCCGCTGTCAACGTGGATGACCACTTCTTCGCAGTCGCCGCGTCAAGGTCGTTGAACAAGTATTGTTCTGGGTCGACCATAGTTCCAAGTCCATTGACACCGTGTTTCTGTTATTAACGGTCAGTATCTACAAAAATAGGTTGCTTCACTGATCAACTCACATGGAATCGCATAAACGGAGGCGCAACAACTTTGCCGTCCGGAGGCTGAAAGAATGAGTGGACTGATTGACCCTGTGGAACAATGAATGCCCCAATGAAGAATATCCCAATGACACCACCGGTCTTTCCTTCCTTTGCGCGGACAGGAGCTTGGCGAGAAGATTGTGCAGCCTCAGCGGCGACCCAACCACCGGAAGAGTGTCCTGCGAGTAGTACCGACTTCCCCTGTGCAATCAACTTGTCGAGAAGCAGCCCAACCTCTGCTGCATCATCCGCGGGGAGTGGATAGCCGCCTGGGGGAGCCTTGCGATCGAAATCAGGGTTGTTGGGGTTGCCGACATTGAGCTGACTGAGATCACAAGTGGGCCGTTGGGGACAATAGGCTTCGATTCCCTTCGCTGTCAAGCCATCAACAAGAGATTGGTATGGAGCTGGAGTATGGTAGGAGCCATGGCAGATCACAATTGCAAAGGCCTTGGAAACCATGGTGAGTTGTAAAGAGGGGAAGAGTTGGGGTGTCAGGCAATGTCAAGGTTCCCCCGCACGTGGTCTGGCAGCCTTAGATTGGGTTGATGCCTGACCAGAAAGGAAAATTAATGAGACTATATAGTTATATTCTGACTGTTATCTTTCATGAATAGATCTGATCAAATTGGTTTATCCCTCTAAATTATGTATTTTTGTAGAAGTAATTCGAACCATCAAACAAACAATACAAACGATTCGGACTCACTCAAGGTGGTACAAATCTGACATGCATTACGGAGCATAAGCATACATATCCTGGTGTGTTGTCATGTTTGGGAGTTGGTAAAAAAACAAAACAAAAAACAAAAAGGTTCACTTCCTTACTGTGGAGCCGTGTAGATCTCCCGGTAAAAGGGAACCGTGCATCGCAAGGGTGTTCTTGGCCATTCCATTCTGAAGACAACACTCTCTTTCAAACAGTAGAAGTCTCGGACACCCGAGGGAGCACATTCAGACTATGAACGTCAAGATCGCGCGTCACCAAAATACACGTCCCTGGAGCTTCATTTTCGTCACTAGCCCCGGCATGTGCTGCGGAGGCACCCAAGGACTCCACTTCCTTTGTATGGCCTCGCTCTTCATCATTGTGACTCCGATCGAGTGTGGAAAGGAGAGAGTCAAATTTGGCGGGTCGACGGCGTAGTTGAGCTGACCCAATTGTCGGCAAATCGCGTGGTTGTGCTGAACGTACAGTTCGCCCGCGAAAGAATAATGGCCCAAACGTTGGAACACAGGCTACCAAGATTCCTGCCGTCATCTCGGCCATGATGAAAATAGAAGAGTCTCTCAGGCAGTAAATTAGGTCGTCAGCTGGACACAGCTTGGTCTGAATAATGCGGCCCAGATTGATACCGGCCGTTCTACTAGCGGTCAGCAACTAAATATGGATTGAGCTCGTGGGGTACTTACAGAATGCCTATCGCGAACGACGCCGTGACGCCGATCTTTTTGCGACTTGACATTTGCAGTCGCCAGACAATAGGGAGCGGCAGTAACACGACTCCCAAATCAATCCCCATGTTAAACCCTGCAGATGCATACTCTATCTTCAGAACATCCCCACAGCTTCCTGGAATAGAGCGGTTCCAGTTGTAGGCTACTGGGCGACAGAGCAAAGCGATGGTCAAGACTGAAGATACCCAGTATAGGAAGACAAGACATCCCACACCAGTCGCACACCAGAAGAATTTCGGATTTCCTGGGAAGATCTCCATATATAGAAGGAGTATGGCCAGTCTAAAGCAGACTGTAGAGGTTGCCCACATCCATTCTGATGCCCAGAATATCTAACTAGATTAATATCCCACCGAAAAGTCCAAGAAGAGAGACCAAGTACCTTCAATGCGCTAACCAACTCTCCCGGGTTTCGCACAGCCATATTCGCTGTATGTCCGCCATAGCCAGCAGTGGTTGCCCCTAACATGGAACCTTAGCTCTGTGTGCCGCGTAGAGAGTCGATTGGATCAACTTACCTATCAGCATGTCCACTACATAGCCAGTCAATAGGACCTAATGTTATCATCAGCAGGCTGAATAGCTCGACGTCCAGTCAAACCTACCAATGAGAAAAAAACAAGATAGTCATGAGTTTTCAAGGCCCGACGTCGTATATGTGTAGAAGTAACTCGAAGTGCAACTGCTACTGCGGCAATGAAGAAAAATATCAAACTCCACACTATCAGAACTGGAGCCCGATGATTGAAGTGGATCATATTCGAGAGAGTCAGCAATGACGAGGTCTGACAGTATAAAACAAAGTTATTAGACAGTGTATAGTATGTAGCTTAATAGCAGAAGTGGTGGGTCGAGGGAAACAATGGCATTCTGAAAATTCAAGAGACGCATTTCAACTAATCTGTCATGGTTGTTCAATTTTGACAGCATGTGCAAATGGTTTGTGATACGGAAAGTGTCCATGAACACAACAGAATTCATTTCGTACAACGTAAAAACCTTGACCGCGAATTTCTCCAATTCGAGGATCAGCAGAGTTTCAGCTGGGAAAGTACCGAAGTGAGACCGTGGTGACTGTAGTGAAGTGAAGACCTCCAAGGTTGTCGTGAGGCAGAGATTAGACTGACCGGATCATTCACAACATCCAAGTCCACACCCTTCCCATCAACCTGCAGCCTCCTGCATCCTCTCTCTGTACAATCCGAGACATCGACCTTCATCCGTTTCAATCAAAGTACATCGTCGAAAATGCCTCTCAGGGATACATACGCGGAGAATATGCAGCGAGATTCCACCGAGGCGCAGAGGTAAGAACTCACCAACAGCCAATGAAAACACCAAATACTAACATTGCCTCAATAGACTCGAAGAACAATTCGATCTCCTCACCGAGTAAGAACACCTCGCCAAGTCCTGTGTTGCGAAACAGCCCACAAGCAAACCATACTAATTCCTGCTGACACAGAAACATCGGCTACCTGCTGCACCCGTCCGTTCGAGACAAAATGCATGCACACGCACGAGTTGCTGACATCGCCACCGGCACTGCAGCCTTCCTGCGCGACCTCGCCCATGACTGGCCCGACGCAATCTTACACGGCTATGACATATCAACTTCGCTCTTTCCACCCGCCAGAACCCTCCCCAAAAACGCGAATCTGCATCTTCTCGATGCCCGCAAGGATGTCCCCGTCGCACTCTACGGCCAGTATGATATCGTGCACGTTCGACTGATTGCCGCTGGGTTGACTGCGTCTGAATGGGGGAGAGTTGTTCGCAATCTTGCTAAGCTTCTAAAGCCTGGTGGCGTTATGCAGTGGGAAGAGTGCGACTTTACTAACGTTCGACACCTCCCCGGTAGACCTGAATCTACGACCGAAGCGGCTAGTACCATCGGATTGATGTTCCTGACTGCCATGAAACCCCGCTTCGAGTATGGCTGGAATCGATTGGCGACCGATATGCGCGCTGCTGGTCTTGTAGATGTCCATACTGAGGCTATTTCTGCGGATCGGGTGTATGATACGCGCGAGCGCTTGGCTACAAATGGGATGGGGGCTATGTTCGCGTGGGCGCGGCTTCATTCTGCTAGAGGGTCGCAGGGGGCGCTGACCATGATGAAGATTGAGGATCTGGAGCAGAAGGCCTATGCGGATATCCGATCTGGTTGTTATGTTACATTTGACATCCACGTTGCCTGGGGATTTCGGCCTGAGGAGCAAGAGTGAACAGGCGTTCTCTGCAAGCTGTATCTAGTTCAACGCTTCTCGCAAGGATATTCAAAAAAAGGTCAACCGAAATCAATGAAGAACCACTGTCACCCATATCATCTCCACACTCGGCCTTATCTCGCTTCACCTTGCCTATACCCGACTTTAGAACACAAGCCGACATGCACCGGGCTGCGCGGTCAATTGGTCCTTCATATCCCGTTCCACAGCCTCACCATTATTCTCACCAGGTGCAAATTTGATCCGATAATGGAACACCAGGGCAGCAGTTACGAGTCGGATTTGTGCGAGAGCTAAATGACGACCAACACAGCTTGTACGCCCTGTGGAAACAAGATTCAGAATACAAGCTTCTTGTTATCCCCGTGCAACCCAACCGGCCACATGGGAAACCTGACCACATGGGTCAATGGTAAAATTGTAGCTTACCGACGCCAAAAGGGGCAAATGCCCTTTTATCCTTGATCAGCTCCGGTTGGCTGTACCACCACTCGGGAATGAACTCATCGGGGTGGACATATGCCGTCTCAACTGGAGGTTTATTTTAGTCTTTTTGACCGAAGAAGAGATAAGGGGTGTCTCACGTCGACCAATCGTGTAGCGTGGTGCACATATTTTGGTATTTCCCGGGATAAACGTGCCATCTATCATTAGTCCTTGGGGTGGAGTTATCCGAGAGCTGAATGTTAGTACTGCTGGAAGTAATCGCATTGCCTCGTTTATAGTTCCCGTCAAATGAGGCAAGGTGGCCAAGGCAGCTGGACTCTCCCTATCAACCACACGTATCTCTTCATATATCTTCTCAGCATGTGTGGGGTATCGAGCGAGGAAATAAAAGAGCAATGTTAGGCTTGGAGCAGTGGTGTCGCTACAATTGTCAGTCCATTGCTTCATGATATCGAAACATACTGACCTTCCGGCTACAACCAGTGTTGCAGTATCGCCGCTCAACCACCGTGCCCGCGTGGGATCTGATCCGCGTTTGACGTGGTCCTCAATAAACCAAGATGCGATATCGCGATCTGGGAGTGTTTTCTAGCTCTATGTTAGCCAGGAGGTTCATTGACTATATGCTTTCTACTACCTTCATCCGTCGAGCCATGCATTGATCACAAAACTCGAGCATATGAAACCAGTGTCGAACCTTCCACAGCGACGGAATAAATGCAAACCCCAGTCTCGGGATCCATATTGCAGGACTGAATGGACCTAGCAACTTGAGTGCCGAGCGTAGCATGGCTATCGACGAATGCCACCTCTTGCTACTCATCATGCCGAAATCCTCGCTGAAGGCAAAATCACCCATCGAGTCAAAAGCGAAGAAATACATTAGGTCATTTATGAGAACAGGGCGTGATTTCCCCGAAGCAACTAGGCTTTGCAGTATTCGTACCTTTTCCACCACCCGCCGATGATACTGGAGTAATGCTGAACGACCGTGTCAGTGTTCAATGTATTGTGAATCGTTGGATCCACCAGACCTTTTCTGCTCAGTGCTTGCTCCCACATCTTCCGCCGTTCATGGTGCAACTGTCGGTCGCGAGTGAAGATTGAGGATATTCGGGGATACAGAAGGTCGTACCAATCAGACCGTGTGTTGTCATTGTCAGGACCATCCATGGCCTCATAGGCCTCGGGGTGGAACATGGTGATTTCGGCGGGACCTGAGTATTCAAGCTCAATGTTATCGTGAAGTCATACTTGGTTCTGATATATCTTACCGGTTCGTACAAACTCCCCATGTTTTTCGTGCCAGGCCTGCAAGACAAGATGTCCACGCGAGTCACGGCATTTCCAAACATGCCATAATTTGGTCACTGCAGCTAATCTTGGGCCGGGGAAGTGTTTCAATCGATGGAACATTAGCCGGTATACTGCAATACTTGTGAACAGTGATGAGAGATAGCATGTCGCCAAATATATTGTCTGAGCCAAGCTAGCTTGGGTGCTTCCAAAGCCAAACAAATGCTTTGCCCAGAATAGACAGGTAGAAAGAAGATGGAGGAGGACGACCGTGGGGCCTTTTAGATGCCACTCTCCATGAATAAAGACAAGTTGATGGGCCAGTAGCCCTGCAATAATTGCAACTGCCCCTGGAGCTATCATGGTAATGATTAGATCGAATATTTTGGAATAATGGCAATGTCTATTTCGAGCCGCAAAGTGGGACGAGTCCTATGTGATTTGTATCATAAACGTCACAGTGAAGGAGAAACCAAAAGACAATGTTGGACAACACTTGTCATTCACAGCCATCGGAGGATATGACCTAAACCCGGTCATTTTGGATATCTAGGTAACGTTAGTGTGTCAATGGTTTACCCCAGAACCCGCTCAACTATTTAGCATCGGTTTGGTGCCTTGTCCGAGACATCTAAAAGTCTGCGATCTTCTGCTTTTTTATCTTGCTCTCATTTTCCCGTGATCCCTTCATCCATTCCCAAAATTCTGACCCTAAGGCTTAAATTCAACCGCGTGTGTGATGTAAGGCCCCAACTCACGATCCATATACCATCAACCACGATTGGACCATCACTACTTATCAGTCATGAGCCGATGTATCTCAATTATCCAAATGGCAATCAAATCTCTGTGGTACCACTCATATACCTTCTGGCTGTTCGTCTTCAGCGATTTCAAAACCATTGTGGCACCAAGTACCATTTTCGGAATCACAAACGCCTGGGCCGTGTCCAAATACGACCCGCAAGTTTCAGGAGCTTTGTCCCCTCCCCAAACCATAAGCGATACTCCAAAATCGATTGAAAGAACTCTCGCGGCATTATCATGGCTTCTAATAAACTTGATCCCATTCGCGATCAACAACCAAAGGGGCGAAAGAGCTATTGCCGAAGACGGTTTAAACAAGCCATGGCGCCCCTTCCCCCGCGATCGGATTTCTCACGAGTGGGGCACGCGAGTTATGGTCATTCTATATCTATTAGCCCCGATATATAGTCTTGCATTCTCCGGGGGAGTCCGACATTCTGTAGCTTTGATATGGTTAGGGGTGTGGTACAATAACTGGGGTGGCGCGGACAAGAACCCGGTTATTCGGAACATTATCAACGGACTGGGATATACCTGTTTCGCATCGGGGGCGATGGAAGTGGCCTTGGGCGGCTCTTTTCTCCCTCTTCACCCGCTTGGGTGGCTGGGACGATGGCTGCTTGTCATCATCGGGATCATTTTCTCCACCGTCCAATTGCAGGACATGTCCGATCAACCCGGGGATGCTAAACGCGGTCGGCGAACGGTGCCTCTGGTATGGGGTGATACCGTGGCACGATGGACTATTGCTATACCCATGATCGGCTGGGGAATATGGTGTCCGATGTTCTGGGGGGTGTCATCTCTTTGGCTTACCATCAGCATCGCATTGGCTTCACTGGTGGCCTTGAGGACTCTGGTGGTTCGTTCTGTTCAAGGGGATAAACAGACATTTCGACTTTGGAATTGTTGGATCGCGTTCATCTATATGCTTCCTCTGTTTTCTGAAGGGGAATCTCTTCGGGGTGAACTTTCAGGTGATGTTGGGTGAGAGCGATGGACCACAATTGGCGCAATTAACACTCTCAGGTTGTGATGGCGTCACATCCACCCCCATTATCATCCATGCATACATAAAGGTGTCTAAATAAACAGAATTTTTCGTTCTCGTATAAAAGGTTGTAGTATGTAGTAATGTAATCTGGACAATATGCCCATGTCTTGGCTGTAGACTCGGTGATAAGAATTCCCTAATTCCGAGATGAGCTTAAACCCGCTAATCTCCCGCCAGGCAGCTGGGCATGACGTTGGCATTGTCGACTTAAATATCTTCGTTTCATCTTTGTTTTTGCTTTTTCTTTTTCTTTTTCTTTTTCTTCGATCATCGATTCAAATATTCATTCATCATGGGGTTCCTTTACTCACAACTCCTCGTTACTCCTAAATACCCAACACAGTCTTTCGCCGATCAAACGGTGCTCATCACCGGCGCCAATGTCGGCTTAGGCCTGGAAGCTGCACGTCACATCACACGATTAGGCGCCGCCCGGGTGATCCTTGGTGTTCGAAATGTGGCTGCGGGCAAAGAGGCCAAAGAGAACATTGAGAAGTCCACAGGCCGCCCAGGCGTCTGTGAAGTGTGGGAGATCGACCTAGCCTCCAACGCCTCGGTCCTTGCCTTTGGCGAACGGATCTCCAAACTCCCTAAGCTCGATGTAGCCATCCTCAATGCAGCAGTTGCCACGGTAGAGTTCAGCACTGCCGAAGGTTATGAGCGAACTGTCACTGTCAATGCCATCAACACTCTACTCCTCGGCCTTCTTCTCCTACCAACCCTGAAAGCCACACGACAAAAAAACCCATCGCGTACGCCCCGACTTACCTTTGTTGTGAGCGAGGTACACGCATGGGTAAATTTCACAGAATGGAAGGAAGACGAGCCAATGAAGGTCGTTAGCGACCAAACCAAAGCCAAAATGGGCGAGCGGTATCCATTATCGAAGCTGCTTCAAGTGCTGCTTGTGCAGGAACTAGCAGGGCGGGTGCGTGGATCAGAGGTGATCATCAACATGCTCAACCCTGGTCTCTGCCACTCACAGCTGGGACGAGAGGCTGGTTTTGCATTCACACTGATGAAAATGGTATTGGCACGATCGACGGAGGTTGGATCTCGAACGCTAGTGGCAGGCGCTACAGGTGGACTTGAAAGCCACGGTGCATATATGACTGATGGACATGTGGAGAACACTATGCTTTCACCTTTTGTGCGCAGTGACGATGGGCGCCAAGCCCGTGAGAAACTATGGGCTGAGTTGACATCTATCCTTGAGGGTGTTCATCCTGGAATTATGCAGAATGTCTGACTTGGGGCTTGAGGATTTCTTGTAAATCGAGTCAATTATATGTATATAATTCAGAAGAACGGGCTAGATGCGCCAATTGAATTCTCTTCTCACATAATATCTTACGGAGTACGGAGTACATTGACTCCATCTGCAGCTGAGTCTTCGTACTACCGCTACCTCACGCCTGACCATTTATGACTGCCAAAATAGTACAACGCAGATCGGTGCTGGTCTCTGATGTTGGATTGGCCAGACCATGTTCATAAACCTTTCTTTTTTTGATGTCCACCTCATCTGGACCTCTCTTATTCACAGAGAGCCCCCATTTGCCCCCGGCACAAATTGCCCATTCTGCTAGGCCGGACGCTGAGCCAGCCCATTTCCAAATACTATGACCTCTCACACCAAACATTCCGTGAGCACGAAGTGATGGCGCTGTACGGAGTACATCTTACGAACTTCCAAATATGCCGAACTATGGCTATGATTTGCTCAATGAATCCCCGGGGCGTCAATAACGAGGTCTTATTGACTACCCTCTTGGTTCAACAAAGGGATCAGTGTCAAGGGATATGTTCACAATGAGACAGTTTCTGCATGTCTGTTCCCTGTGCAAGTTGCCATACATTTAGGCCAGGTAAATCCCTAATCCAAGACTGCAATAGTTTATTTTTCCGCACTTGTTACTGTTCATCTTCATCATGGCTCCTGTCCTGTTAGAACCCATAATTGTTGTTTCCCAACCCAGTACTGCTCCATTGAAGGTATCAGTCAATGGCACTGTTACAAATGGAGTTGATCTGACCCTGAAGGCGCGTCCTTGGCGACTCCTGCATCTCGCCGATGCCCTCGACCCTCCCCCACCTGCCCAAGAGGAACATGCGGATATTCATATCCAGCGACTACTCCAATTCGCCTGGGTTACTACTATCAGGGCATTTTCTTGCTCGACGATCCTATACATTGGTCAAGACTATCTGAAGGGCGAATGCTACATAGGCGAGGCAGCTCATGGCTACTCGAAGCCGACCGTCCAGATTCACGTAGATCCTCATGATACCGTGAGAGATCTCTTCCGCGAGAGCATTAAAGCATTGGACCCATTATCCCAGATCGGAGTTACAGAGAATGTCCACGACGGGCACGCTGGTGAGAATCCCGGCTTCAATGTGACGATCGTCTACCAAAAGCAACCGGCGGAGCGCATTCTTGTTGGGAAGGATGCATGCGCCGGGCATTGCCAGGTGTGCTGTGGCATACCGGCGAAAGAGCGGTTGGAGGTAAACTCGATATTCGCCGGTCTCCGACTTTCAATACGCCATACCTCCGACGATAGGTTACACGCCCGATTGGATGTTGGAAACACTAGTATTGGACTTCCACTGGCTACAAGTCTGTTGAACAGCTTCAACCAGGCACTTTCCTCAATTGATGGCTCATCTACACAGAGCATCGGTAGCCTCGAGTTATGCTCGCAGCAAGATCGCGACCATATCACCCAACTTACTGCAACCATCGAGCCTGCCCATGATGCTCTGTTGCATGACCTTTGTTTACAACACGCGAAGACAACACCCGATGCTCCCGCCGTTCGCTCCTGGGATGGTGATTTGACATATCGCCAACTCGAGGAATTGACCTCTCGCTTAGCACACTGGCTAGTGGGACAAGGCGTCGGACCAAATATATATGTGGCATGTGCCTTCTTCAAATCCACCTGGGCTATTGTGGCCCGACTAGCCATCCTCATGGCTGGTGGTGCATACATCTGCGTTGATGGGAATGATCCACCAGCATATCTTGCATCCGCCCTCGAACGCACCCAGATAAAAATAATGCTCATTTCAGCCGGATACAAAGAAAGATTCGCCGATCGCGTGGAGACACTCTTCGAGGTCAGCAAAGCTTCCGTGTCCCGTTTGCCATTGAAGACTTCGGTCCCTTGTTCAACCGTGACACCCACCGACCCTTGCGTTGTGCTCTTCACATCCGGCAGCACGGGAAAGCCAAAGGGAATTATCCAAGAGCACCGTAGCTATGCCTCCGCATTAACAGATTACATCCGAGTCATGGACATGGGACCACATAGCCGGATGTTCCAATTCGATTCGTACACTTTCGACATCAGCAACAATGACTTCCTGGCGCCTCTCATAGCCGGTGGATGCTGCTGTGTTCCCACTATATCTCTGACCATGGAAGCTCTAATGAACGACATGAATGATCTGGAGGGGAACATAATGTTCATAACACCCTCCGTTGCCATCGACATGGAACCAGACCGCGTCCCCACTCTGCAGATGATGTGTATTGGCGGCGAACCAGTCTCAGGTGCGGTACTGGCGAAATGGCTGGGCCGCGTGCAGGTGGTAAATCAATACGGTATGGGCGAGGTAGCTTCCCTCTGCGCATATAATCGCAATCTCCAGATGGGTCGTGGGTCAGTCGTCGGTCGTCCTGCTACCGGTGCAATCTGGATCGTCAATCCCGATAACCCCGACCAACTGATGCCCGTAGGAGCCGTCGGTGAACTTCTCATCGAGGGCCCTCATCTTTCCAAGGGATATCTAGACCACGTCTCTGGAAAATCGGAGAACTTCCTCGCCGCGCCACCGATTTGGATGGCGCAGCTGCACACCGATAGACCAAATCACCGTCTATATCGCTCTGGAGATCTAGGTCGGTACAACCATGACGGCACAATCGAGCTGATGGGCCGCAAAGATAGCATGCTCAAGCTCGACGGCGCGCGCGTCGAAGCCGGCCAAGTGGAGTACGTACTCCGACGTAACTTGTCCACCGGCGACGCCGCTGTCGTGGACATTCTCGGGGCTGTCGACGGCCAGGGCGATCCCATTCTTGGGGTTTATTTATACTTGGCGAATAACCCCATGAACATGGAGAGTGGTGCGGTTGAAGAAATGGAGTTCCGGCCGATCAGCGACAGACACGCTGTGCACGCGCTCACCCAGTTGTTGAGCGAGGCGGTTCGCCAGAGTTTGCCGAAGTACTATGTTCCTGCGCTGTACATCCTTATTGATAGAGTCCCGCGCACCAAGTCTAAAAAGACGGATCGGCGCAAGCTTCATATGCTGGGACAGGCTTATTACATGGAACATCGGGAAGAGCTGGAGGGAATTACTGTGTGGTTGGATTGGAGTAAGATATAAATAGGTCTCACTCAATCTTGGAGTGAGTGGGTCTTTGGTCATTGGATATATTTCTGGTATTGATCTGGGATGATATCGCATGCAAACGAAAACCACTATATATACGTATTTGGACGTCTATTCTCAGATGCAACGACCTTGAAAGATCGAAAAGAACCCCTTGCGGCCGGCAATATCATCAATACATCGATCATATTGCGTGACCATTCCACTTCTGCTTTGTCAACAAGTTTGTATCAGTGATTCTATATACTCCTGAAAAGCGATTGTGAGGTAGCATCTGCCCGAACATGAATATCAAGATCTGCCGTTCATACAACATCATTTCTTGTCCGGTTCACGTAGAAACTAGGGCCAGGCGGGTGGTCCCCGCTCTTGCCGCGATTCGATGACTTGTCGAATTTAAATTGGATCCACGTCCTATGCACTCATATCCAATGTCTGACACTAGAAATTCGAGCTAGAATTCCTAAGGCGAGGGATATTTGGAGGTCATGGCGGGGATAGTAACCCCGCCGATAACGCCGGGACCGTCCATGACGGCGGCATGGCATAATGACGGCTCCCGGAGTAGAGCAGCCGACACTAGGGAACGGAGTAGAAGAGCCCCGGGAGAGGAGAGGGGGGGGATATTTCGGCAAATTGTCTCAGCGAAACAATAATGCATCACCACCGACTCTCATCGCTCATACGACCAAGCCCGGGGCACGGACGGAAAGAAAGCATGCTTCATATCCTGGAACGCTATTTCCTCATTCATCACCATGGAAGAACCAATCGCAAACCCCGCGTCCGGGTCAACGGGCAGCCAATTTGATGTCATGCGGGTACTGCCATCCGGCATCTCGAGTGGTGTGAGACACTCCTCATCTATTCGTGGTTGTCGACGGTGCGGGGAGCTGAGACTGTGGGTCTGACCATGAGCCTGATATGGGGCGTCTGGTGCCGAGGCCCCGAAATTCGACGGCCCGAAATCGAATTGCATGTATTGGGTATCGTCATGCTCGGCTTCGCCTTCCCACCCGCTTGATGAGGCGTGGCTTGGTTCTGGGGATGCGTTGGGATCTGAGGTTGGTGATCCGGGGAAAGGGAAGGCGACGGTATTTGGGGTGGGAGTCATGAAGAGGGCTCTTTGTGTTGCGAGTTGGAGATCGGGGCGGGGATGGATCGGGGGATTCTCGGTGGTTTGGAAGGGGGTTGATTGGTGGAGGGAGAAACTAGTTGCACATGTTAGTTACTTGGTTCTAGCTGCGCTTTTTGTTTTTTGTTTCTCGCCATTCCTCGGGTTTCTGTCCAAGGGTTAGGGTAGCATTTACCTTGTAGGATCGGTTTTCTTGCCTCCACATTCTTCTCTCACTAGACCGGCGTCATACCACATTTGCGGATATGGCTGAAATGCGGTTGATTTAACCGGGTATTCATTCGCCCAGTTGAACTGCTCGGTGGTCCAGGAGGCGTCCAGTTCCTCCTGCATTGGCACAGGAAAGTCGCTGGCGATGAAAGGGTGCGGGCTAAGCTCGTCATGCTGTCCCATATGTGAATTAACGAGACTCTCCATGGGCCAGGAGGTAATCTCGTATGGGAACTGAGCTTCGGTCATGGTGAATGCGCTGTATTTGTGACAGGCTCAAATGATGGCGCAAGTAGAGGGAGCAAAACACAAATCAAGCAACAAAGCTCTATTTGAAGCTTGAAGGAGAAGCTCTAAATATTTCGTATCTTCGTAAGACCAAGGTTGCTACCAACACAAGAAAAAAAAGCAAAGAATTGTAATTCCCCGCAAAACAGGGGCCATGCTGCACTTATTTAAACCAAAAAAATAATTTGCAATTCAAAAGATCAAACCACGCTGAAGAGCTGTGGAGTTGCGGAGAACCTGGGGCCCCGAAGCTCCAACGGTAAATATTCCCAGAGACCGCATGATCTCTCGAAATTGTTCAATTAACCGATTTCCCCGGATTTTACAGTCGAGCCCGTGCATTCGGGGGAGATTCTTGGCCAATCGGTGAATTCCGGTAACTCGGCATCGAGGATTTAATCGAGACCCCGCCGTTGATCGGGTAAATTGGAAGGGGCTTGAGGGATGAAGAACCCAAAGGAGAACGGGGAGTGATATTGGCCTTGTTTCATTTCATACTTTGGTATAGATGGACGAAAGTTTGTGGGGAAGATACCCTTGACGCCACGAAAGAATAGACCGAGATGCCCTCAAGGGTAAATTATATATACTTGCAGAATTATCCGCCTTGAATAATACACCGAAAAGAAGCTTTCACCAAGCGAGACGCCATATATCCAAAAACGCCACTCCAAAACTGTACAGGGAGCAATCGCATAAGAGTAGTATCCAGTCAACCCCAGGATTGCGAAGATCGACAATGGGGACAAGGGTTCCCACCACTTCCCCTCAGGTACGAAAACCCGCAGGAGACCGCGTGGTTTAGCTCCGTAGCCCACAGGGATCGACAGGAACAAAGAAATCCTGGCTGGACCTGCTTCTGCTTGTGGGGTATTTACAGGGCTAAGCCAGTCCCCTTCCGCGTCCAGCGGTAAAGTGCGAGAACTGCTTTTCGGCGATGCCGAATTTCACTCGGGTTAACCGGGCGACCCCGAGCCTGCGCGACCGCAGAGCGCATCACTTGCCGGAAGCTGCGCTGATACTCCGTATTGAGGGTGACGACGCACGATTCTGTCGCTCGGATCATGGTCTCGCAGGCATTGAGTATGCCCTCGCCTGCTTCCTTTTGCAAGCGCTCTACGATAAGCAGAAGGAGGAAACTGCCTTGCAGCAGCTGGATGCCGAAGAAGTAAGGCATGAAACTAACGTCCGGGTCGAAGCGGAGGATTTGTTGTACAGAATCGGCGGCTTCCAGTGCGTGTGAGATGGTCGACGCAAAGGCCGGGGACGATGTCCAGAAATCTTTATCTTCGATCAGTGAGACAGGGTCCCACTTTCCGACGAGTAGGATATGGAGGACATGGGTTAGGTAGGAGGAATAGGCAATCACGGTTTGAGTATGCCAAGAATAGGCCTGAGACAATTGTGGATCGACAGGTTCTGGTTTGTGGGTGTAGGCTGTTGTCGATGAGGCCGCTGGGTCTGCCGCTGTCGCCGCCGCAAAGGTTGTGAGACTAGATTTGTAGATCTCAAGTTGGCGCAGGACTTCTGACACATGTACCTCCCATGCTTCTTTTCCTTGTAGCCTGACACCAAGAGTAGGGTGGTTTCGCGCTTGATTTAGATCGATCAGCTCGCCAGTGATGGTCATGAGTGGGAGGAAAAAGCCAAGAATGGAGTGGTCGTGGCAGATGAAGTTGGGGAAAATGCGACGTTTGTTTTGGTCGCCCGACCGGGGGCACTGAGGCCCATCAGGACGAGGACTATTGCTGTGAATGATACCGGCTTGCCATGAGCTTTCATCCAGTGGAAGTAACAGATCCTCGCTCTCGGCATCGAGTAGGGCTAGCGGGCGATTATAGCACAATGCGAGATGGCGGTCCATGATATACAACAGCCACCAGGTCCTGCGCCGCTCTTCACGGTGCTCTTCTGTAATAGGACCATTGTGCAAATCATAGTTTTTGTCGCACACGCAATTCAGACTTGAGCGGGAACTATTAGAATAGTCCAAACCCAGGCCCCCTGGGGAACCAGGCCATCCACCTAGACCGTAGCCGAAGGATGGACTTGAGCCATCGCTCATGCTGTCGATATTGGGTGTGATGTCCATTTCTTGGTTCAATTTAAGTTCTCGAGCTAGTGTGAAGGCCGCATGCCACCTAGTATAAAGTTAGTGGAGTGGACAGGGGATAGGAACAGGGGTACAACGAACCATCTCATACTTGCAGCTTTTTGTTCACTGGATGAGATAATCGAGGCCACATGAATATATGTAATGACATCGTCTAAAGACCCAGCAGGTCCTACCAGCCCTTTATCATCACCGACCCCTTCGAATGGGTGGTGAGCCCCGGCTGAAAATTCGTGGGTGGTCGCGTTTTCAGCGGGCGATGGATCTTGGTCTTTGAACGAGACATGTATCAAAGGTCGCAGTAAGCGAATAATCAATGCGCAGAGGAATTGGCATATCTTCCTCCGTTGTAATGGTGAAATGGATAAAGAGAAAGCCCGGTCATCCACAGCAGCCACCCAGAGCATACTTGCCAGCAATGCAGGACTAGTTGGCCGAGGTCGGTCCGTACTTAGAAAAGAGGTCTTTCGCAGGACATAGCAATGGATATGATGGCACACCGGATGCATATGGGTTGAGAAAGCACTGGTAAAGTAGAGTTCAAGCAGATCGCACACCAGCCGCCGCGGGAGGTTCGACTCGAGGAAAGGCATGAGAGGTTCCAAGACGGGGTACTTCAATGGCGACCGGGTGGTCGATTGCTGTCTCGGTCTTGGAATGTTCGCCCCCGACACAGACGGTATGGGAGGAGCACGCTGGACAGGTCGGTGGTCAGCGAAATCAACCGGATTCCAAATATCCATCAGCCGAGGCAGAGGTGCGTCGCTCCCGCCTGTGCCTGCGAGCAGATCATACGAGTCTGGCGATAGATGCGCCGCTGACAGCCATTCCTCCGTGATATTCGCGGCAGGCCCTGCCCGCTGCGGCTGTGGACGATCCGGCACAGACCGACGGCCGTCAACACTGGGCGCCGTCTCGGCGCTGATCTCATTTGTTGCCGGGGATCGCTGCTGGAAAGTCGATGCAGGAGAATTATTGTCAACCGGCGACATCACTTGCTGCGACTGCGACTCTCGGTTGTGTTCCCCATCGGCCTGCTTCCCCTCAGTAGGGTCCTGTGCTGTCTCTTCCTCGGCATTCGCATCTCCATGTTTCGGCTTCGATCTCGCAATACGTCCTCGTTTCCGGCGCTCGCGGGTGAATTGGCAGCTTATATCACCGCGCAGACATCTCGAGCAGGGAAAAGCACGGTCGCATCGTACGCGGCGAGTATGGCACGAATCGCAGGCGACTCTATTTCGGCGCCAGCGTCGTTTGCCGTTTGCTAGCTCAATCTCGACCTCGAGCGAGTCGGGACCGGGAGATGGCTGATCACCCAGGGGCTCCATTTCAGGGCATCATTGGCGAAATCAAGTGTAAAAAAAAGATGCCGAAGAGAACAGCAGAATGTTGCGGGGAAAAAGGCACTAATGTCTCACCCGCAATTCCACTTGGCGTGCAATTTCTCCAATTTCTTTTGGAATTTGACTTTCAGGAAGTACCGAGGATATCTCATCTGACCAACACTGATCATAATGGGCTTCATTATTATTTACATGTTTACATTCATTATTTCTGAAGTGCACTCTTGAACCGCTCCAACGCTCGATCTCGACTCTCTGCGTGGTCCACAATAGGCTTGGGATAACCATTCTTCTGCGCAATGGCCGCCGCCCCCTTGGCATAAGGTTCGTGGATGGCTTTACCAGACACCTCGCGCAGTTCCGGCACCCAGTGGCGGATATACTCCCCCTCCGGATCGAATCGTTCACTCTGGCGTAGAGGATTGAAGATGCGGAAATATGGCTGCGGATCTACGCCAGTACTAGACCCAAATCCCCACCCGCCGTGATTGGATGCGAAATCGCCATCGATGAGATTCTCCATGAAGTACCGCTCGCCACGGCGCCAATCGAGCATCAGATCCTTCGTAAGGAACGATGAGACGACCATACGTGTGCGGTTGTGCATCCACGCGCAGTGACGGAGCTGGCGCATTGCTGCGTCGACGATCGGGAAGCCTGTCTTGCCCTCGCACCACGCTTGAAATTGGTCCTTGTCATACTCCCATTCAATGTTGGTATTTTCGGGCTTGAAGCACTTGTTCATACTACAAGAGCACCATGCATTAGAATGGGAAACCCGCTGTCCTAAAAGATGATAACTTACCAGATGAAGGGCCAGTTTACTAGGACATGCCTGTAGAAGTCGCGCCAGGCCAGCTCGCTGATCCAGGTCATGTAACCGGGGTCATATCGATCGAGATGGCCTTTGTTGATTCTCTTCGCTGCCACGACAGCAGTCCTTGCGCTTAGGGCTCCGCATGCAAAGTAAGGACTCAACACCGAAGTATTCTCACCAGACAACATGCTCCGCAACTCCTCATACTTTTTACCTTTCTCCTCGAGGAAGTTGTCCAATCGCTGGAGAGCTTCATGCTCCCCGGCTGGGTAAAGCTCCTCAAAGCGTTTCTGATCTTCTTGCGACAAGATGTGGGTTTTGGGTGCGGTTAGCATTTTGCAATCAAACAGGTCCTTGAACTGTTGACGCGCATTCCCTGGATTTGACCCAGGTTCCTCAGAGACCTCAAGGTAATCCGGGTTATCTTTCAGAAAGGCTAACCAAGACCGATACCATGGAGTATAAACGGAATATTGTTTCCCTTGCTGGCTAGCCAGCGCCCCCGGAGCAACCACACATGTATCATGAGTGGCTGTGAAATTAATATCGCTATCCGCGCAGAGTCTAACAAGCTTGGCTTCGCGCCGTAGTTCGTCTACCTCATACTCAATATTCGCATATAGGTTCTTCGCACCCCACTGTTGACACAACTCCATAATCCGTTTCGGGATCGCCTTCCGTTTCTCCTGTGTTTCCATGTAGAGAGGAATATCTAGTTCCCCCAGGTCCTGTTGCAATCGCTTGAGGGTGCGCAGGGTAAAGTCCACCCGGGCGGCACTAGTCGAATGGGCAGTCCAATCTTCGGGCGAGACGATGTAAAGACCGATCAACGGGACCTGATTCTCTTTCGCAAATTGGTAGGCTGTGTGCAGCGCCCTGCTGTCATGAAGCCGGAGATCGCTCTTGAACCAATGTACCACAGCACTACCCACGTTGATTGACCGGCGCTGGTCAGCAGTTTCCCGGCAAGCTTTCTGTAGTGTTTCAATTGGGCGTTCCAGCTCGCCATCGGTATATGCTTGGCAGCGCTCGTTGCTCATCTCCGGTGGATAGAATTGACGTAGGACTATACCGAACTCCTCGGTTTGCTTCGCATTTGGATGCGGTTGGTGCAAGTCGGGACGGCCCTTTTTACTGGGGGGTGAGCCATTGGGCTGTTCAGATGCGGGTCCGGTGGCCTTCCTCTTTGGTGGCATAGTTGATAAGTTGCGAACAAACCGGGCTCGCAATTGGTTGGAAGGAAATACGCGTGGTAATGATCGATAAAAGCACAGAAACAGATTCTGCATTACTGAGAATAAAAGGGAAAAGGGGAATTAAAAGAAATCGTAGGCCATTCGATCTGGAGAGATCGAGATCGGATTCAGATCGGGTGACGTCAGAGTCCGATCTGGTCGCGATCGCGTTCCTGCCAGTTTCAGTTTCCATCGGACTCGACCTGCTTTGATACTTTTGTTTTTGTTTTTTATCTCCCATTCCAATAATGCCAGTGATGCTACAGAAGACTTACAAGGTATGTCAGTGATGCCAGTTAGATCAGTGACTCCCCAGTTTCTTTGCCAATAAACAAGCTTGGCCTACATAGTACGGCAGATCTGCCGTTCAGCTGGTGACCAATCAGACGCCAGATGTGAAAAACCTCGTATTCTCGGAGTCCAATTATTTCCCTTGCAAAGACATGGAATTCAACAGGAATACTTAATATTTGACCCTTGTCATCCTGAGAGCTCATATTCCGTCCCTCTATGGCCACACCATATCACCTACCCTCTCCGTCGGACAGTATATTTCTCAAAGTACGGAGATCCAAGCCTTAAAGCAAGGGGGATCGACAACCGAAAACAGAAATCCACTCAATAATGCGATGAATATCAGGGGAATAAAGGGAGTTGAATTCATTCATCCCTTTTTGATACCTATACCTACCTACATACCTACCTACGGAGTAGGTAGATACAGTTCCAAGGTTACCAAATCTCCCGAACTTGAAATACGTGGCTCGGAAACTTCCCCAACTCTCCCCTCGACCAGTCGATTTTCACCGATTTCTCCCACAACTCCGAGGAGCTGTCATGGAATCAGGTGCTCCATACGTTCTATTCGCCGCCGACTAAGCTCGTCCCGCCACTGCCCAGGCGCAAATCTGGAATGAACTTTAAAACATCACGCAGAAATTTATTAGTTTCTTCCTTCATACCCTCCCTATTCATCAATCCACCCCTATCTATATCCACCCATCAATCTACTCCACAGCCTAGAGCACAACCAGCAATGTCCCTCTACCGCCAATGGCCTCCGAAAACGCCAGCAGCGTTGCAACCTCCCTCATTAACAGCTACGGCGGATCCGATATAGCCCGCTCGGGCATATTCGCCGCCTTTGCCGCGCTAGCCTGGTACAACGCCATCGAACTCATCATCCTCTGTTTCTTCTCCTTCAAACGCTGGAGCGGAAACTATTTCTGGAGTCTACTCGTCTCCTCCGCCTGCATCATCCCGTACTGTCTCGGCTTCGTCCTCCTCTTCTTCCCAACGGGCGTTACACCATGGCTATGCATGACCCTGGTCGTGCTGGGCTGGTACGGAATGATCACCGGCCAGTCAGTTGTACTGTGGTCACGGCTGCATCTCGTACTGCAGAATAGGAAGCTGTTACGCGGTATTTTGTGGATGATCTGTATCGACGCTGTTATACTCCAGGTCCCGACGACGGTCTTTTTGTACGGGACCGTCGCGCATCCGGAGAGTCCCTGGGCCCGCGCATACGATATCATGGAGCGTGTTCAGCTGGTCGGGTTCTGCGTGCAGGAATTGATTATTTCCAGCATCTACGTCTGGGAAACGGTGAAATTGCTCCGTCTCAGACCTGGAGGTCGTCCACAGGGAATTTTGAACCAGTTGCTGGTTATCAACATCATCATTCTGATCTTGGATATCTCCATCGTCGTCATCGAATATGTCGGCTATTATGCCGTGCAGGTTTTGTTCAAACCCGTCGCTTACAGTATCAAGTTGAAGCTTGAATATGCTATCCTCGGTAAGCTGATCGCCATTGCGCGCGGTGGCACCGATAGTCAGCATATGGACTCCTCCAGTGCGCGGGAGATCAATGAGGGCAGCTCGTTCCCGTCGGATAGGGATCGGCCGATGAATCTGGAGTCGCCCATGCGGGATCGTCGACAGTACAGTCCGCCGTGGTTTTGGGAAGGGAGGAGCTCCGGTCATTCTACATCTACTTCGTCTCATGTTCTGCGGAATCCATGCTAGCCTGTCTTGGTTGGTGGCGTTTTGGCTCTGGCCGTTGGCGTTATGAAAGGTTATACACAGGAAAAGTGATTTTTTTTACCGCCTTTGATACCCCTAAGAAGACATCCATGCATGATGAGGCCGCTTATGTTGTTTTACTTGATCGCATATATGTTGATAATCTCTACGGCTTTACCTAACATGCTATGATATACAAGTAATCGTTCAATCCAATTCATTTGCCTAGTGCTGTCTAGCAAGAAGTGTAGTGTATTAGATAACGCCACATGGACGTAGGTCCCCAAACTGGCTACGACCTTGTAAATTACACCACTGATCTGAAGCCGAGGTCCCTGAGCTGTGTAAGGCAACGTCTGGGTAGATCCGATGTTCAGACCATTCAGGCAGAGGTCACGCAGCCAACCCCATTGACCTTCCTAGTCCGCTCGAGCGTAAGGCTCTTCTATCTACCAACCTGAAGCCACTTCCTGCTGAGAATGAAATAATCTACGGGGCAATCAATCATTCTCAGGAAAGGCGTCATAGATAATTGGCTTTGGGGGATTTCTGTCAAAATGTTATCACAGCCGTGGTATCTTTGGTATCTGGGATGATGGGAAGGAGATCCGGGAGGTTCTTTGTAAAATATTTAAATGGTTGGGTGTGCTTTTGATGTTTTTACCTGCAAGGTGGATAATGGATCCAAATGGTCATTCCCTGACCGGGTAAAATTCGATCATATTGCTCACCCTACTCTGCCCAGATGCTCTTTGGAGAATTATACGCGCATAATCGAAAAGGTTGAGTTAACACAATTATTATTCAACACAGACATGTCTATCCGCACTATCTGCGGCCGATATAGAAACAAAAAAGGAAAAAAAACAAAAAACATACAACAGTGAGGATTCGCTGGTGGTCACCTACTCAACTACTAACTCACCGGCGTGTGGCTTATGTGTAGTCATTAGTCGGGTGGGTGTCGCCTGGGTGAGAAATGGGTGAGTGCCGCTTCACGGTCGCGCGACCGGGGGTGACAAGGGTGAGTGCGCTATAGATAGGGTGGAAAGCTGGGTGAAAATCACCTAAGTCGCGCGACCCGCACTGACCCTCTTCTTGGCAGACCTATAATGTGAATTATTGAACTGTCTAAATGCCTCTGAAACGCTAGGTGTCTTAGTATCTATGTATAGCCACCATAAACTAGGAAGTTAGATTTATTTCCTTCTACGAAGAGTACCTTATTTCTTCGGTGGGATCCGCGCCGCCTTAGATAGTATTGTTTTAGGCTGGCTATGACATCGTATATATCTGTTCTTAGAGACTTCTCTTGGTATATATTGTTCTAAGAAGAGACAGCTTTAGCTGCTGTCTTTTTTCCCAGCATTTCTAGCCTGCATTGGCAAGCACCCCTTGTACAACACGTGCACCTACGCTAAACAGTTGTCCCCTGCTTAGTCCTCAAGCCTGGGCCTTTTTGGAACGGCATTATGTAGGTAGGGCCCGTGCAAATAACAGCTAGTCTGTGGGCCTCCACTTTCTCCCTTTTGGACTAATCTCTTATGCCTAATTTTTTGCCAAGATAATTATAAATAACCTTAAGCTACTTGATACTAAGTTCAATGGAATCCTCACTCAACTTGATCGCGTCCTCGACAAAATCGAGACAGAACTTTCTGTTAAGGAATAAGTATCTGTTTAGACTGAATATAGGATCTAGGGTCGTCGGGGTCGACGATGACTCCTAGGGGGATCTCTAAGGGAGAGGGAGCGTGAAGGAAAGGAAGGGGATAACTAATCGGAGGATTAGTAGGAGGATCGGGGATAGGGCGTATATCACCGCCGTAGGGCGGTGACTACCTCTATAGGACGGGAGATATTCTTTCGTCCAATGTATTTGTAGTTTCGAGTTTAGGAGGAATCTATCTATCCCCATTGACAACGGTTTCTTCTGTTAGATTGAATAATCTTTCTCTGGTCCTAAGGTTGGAGAGTCAGTCGCGTCTGAAGGACGCCAGGATCTACAGGAGAATCGTCCACGGGGGGACGTGGGTCGGATTTCGGTCTGTCAGAAAGCTTATCGAAGTTATCACTGGCGGTCCGCAATCAGAGGACGAGTATTCTCCGATATGTTTGACGCGAGCGACTATAGCGTGGAATGTAAGGAGGTGGACAATTGGCTCTGGTGGAAAGAACTGGAGCGTGTTGAAAGCCGTCCTCCACGGGCGCTACTTTCAATACCTGTGCTACGATTCTTGATGGATCAACCTCAAGATCGGATGCTGCCTGCTGGAGAGGCAAACCATTCTTCTTTGCACTACTCTTATATCCTGGATGAGCATTCGCATGCCAAATGGGGATGTTACTAATCTGTTTGATAGTGACTGCAATGGCGCGATGATCATTGAGCTCGACCCGGCCTCATCGAGTTTAGCCAGTCATTCGGCTTCATCGGGAGTATATCATCTTCTTGAAAGATTTCTAGTAACTCCTTAAGATTGTATTCGGCGCCACGGCCCTCCTTTTCCATATCAAGATACCCTGGGGCGTAAGTTTCAACATCTTGGGCAAGATCTTTTGACTTGTGTATCGGACTGTTAGGTCGAGCGTCCTTCTCTTTTTGCAAGATCTCCAATATGGGAGCATCCATGTCGATTCTGTGATGGTCAGCAAACAGCCTTGGTAAATGACGCTCTTGAACTTACTCCACTTTAGAGGCCAAGAACTGCATAGACCGCAGGGAATCTATCTGACCATCGATGGTACAACGCATACCTAGCTCCCTCATGACAGCTGGCATATTCCAAGGCCTCACCTTTAGCTGGTGAACTGGCTCTCCGTTGACTCCATACTTCACGAGAGAGACAAACCCGTTTTGAAGATCATGTTGGTCGATAACGAAAAGATCCCCAATATCGAACACGACCTCTCCAGATCGTGTCATATGGACAAAGCCAAATGCTGGATTCTCAAGATACAGCCATCGTGACGCTGATGCTATATCAGGCAGGTTGGGTGAAATGCTCTCTGCGCAAAATATTTGATGATCAGACTCGTGCATTGCAAAGGGATTCTCCCAAGCAAGGTCAAACCGATTCATGAGGATGAGGAGTTTGATCCAACGAGCACGATTGGCCGGATTGTCTGTCCCTACTGATGACAAACAAAGGATTGCACCATTTGGACAGCATTTTAGTTGATGTGTCACATCGCCAGAATACCATAAATCTGTGATTTCTTGTGGCAAAGCCCGATTATGATATTCCTGTAGGGTATATTGTCAAAACAATCGACCTCAGAGAAAGGAAAACCCATATGTGAGAGAGGTGTGTTCTACTAACCTCCCGAACAGATTGCGAATAGGAGGCCCATTGGAGCATGAGCTTACGACGTTGACTTGGTGCATACTCGATGCCACCTTCGCCCGTGCCAGCTGCCTGACTTGTGGTCCAATTTTCCTGATTTATTTTAGCCAGTAAGCTTTTCGAAAGATACGGCAGGCTAACCTTGACAAAAAGAAGCCATCCCTTGATTTCCTCTTCTACCTCATGAAACCATTGTTCTTGACCCTGATAGACGGGTAGATCTGCAGGAACCCCACCGGGCCAGAAATGCACAGTGTCGGAAGACATCCTTGAACTTCCACAACGAGGGACGTGAGGAATATGGAAGGCAGCGATTGCAAGGGGTCGGATCACCCCGTGGAACGGTTCTCGCTTAGTGAAGCAGTGGAGATAATCCCTCGCTGGCCCCCTGTGGGTACTACATGGACCCCGTGCCGCGATTCAAACCCCCCCACCCGACCCGACTTTCACTCTAGTGCTCCGTATACGCAGCGTAAAACGATGTGATGAGCATTTTTCTCATCGCACTTCCGTCTTTTCCGCGAAGACCATGTGGGGCTCATAATGTGACGTGGGAATAATCCTCCCCTCCCCTCCCCCTGATGGGTAACTAGGTTGAGATACGCGAGACGGGAATAATTTGGCCTTACTGAATCTTTCGATAGCTACTCGTACTGGTACTTGTATGGAGCGCGCCAACCTTGGATAGATATTTTTCTTTACGGAAAGAAAAAGAATTCATAGACCGATAAGCAATGCCACATCCCGGCAAGTAAAATTAGAAGGCCGTCCCCAAACCTGCCATGACCCATAGTGTGCATTTCCTTTCAATCTAAGTGGTCGTCTTTTGGGGCGCCTGTGGAGTAGTGGATGTTGCCCCTGCAGTAGCCTTTCCAGCGGAGCTACGCGACCCGGAAGACTTTGTGCCCGATGTCGATTCCGCAGTGGTGAAGGGAATGCTCGTATTGAATGGGGCCGTCGGAATCGCCGAATTGGGATTCAGGAGGCATACGCGCTGATACTCGGACGTCCAATCCGGGTCATTTGAGTCGCCCACATCGCTCCCAGTGACATTATAATAACTCAGGGCGCTGGTACAGAGAGTATAGTTTGCCCTGAGCTCATCAAATGTGGCATTGTAACTTGCTGTTGTGGTTGTCATTGGCGGGTAAGAGTAAAAGAAATGACTGGAAGAGTTAGTGTCACACATTCAGAAAATCAGGAAATGTCGTACCTAGTTGTCCGGTTCGCTGTCTGAGTAGCACTGAGATTGATGGTGTTTTTAAGAGTTGTATAATGCTTTTTGTTATATCCGGAGTAGGAGGCGAGGTTTCCAACTGGTTGAACACACTGCAAGCTTGTTAGAACTGCTTCAATAACACATAGGCATGAGAATGTATCACTAACGTAGCTGTTGTTCACCCACAATTGCTCGCATGTATTGTTCAGCTGTGGGTTAAGAAAGTAGAAGTCTTTTGCCGATAGATCGAACTTCTCCTCCACATCATCACAATGGTCATCGCTCTGGATCTTATACCAATGCCCACATTTGGTGTTAGAGCTGGTAACAGCGTCGGTCGGAACAGGACTGCTGGAAGCGTCAGTGACTTGTTATTATTATAATGGATGAAGGGTGAGCACCTACGCCTTGGTGGTTGCGGGTGCCAATGGGAAAGAATCGGGGATAGAAAGAGAACCGGGAGGGCTGGCCTGTTAGTAGAATTCCTGAAGCAAAGATCGCATTAGCGACATACCTCACACACAGATCCTTCCCGACGAAGGGTCCAATATTAGAACAGTCAAAGTTGAGGTTAGGATTCCAAGACCGGAATGTAACGGTCGAAATCTTGTGATCCAGAGAGGCAAGAATCGAAGAGCAAGTATCATTCCCTCCAACCCTCAGGGTAGCACACTCAGATGGCAGACATAGGGTCTGATTCACCTGTAGATAGCCACAAGAGGCGCCCAGTGCATTCATATTCTGCAGAGCTGGGGTCGACACGTTGTTCATACCGGAGATATCCACACATGTTTGGTTCTGCTGAACTCGGTATGTGCGAGTGTCCGGATCGGTCACATTGCAGCGAGCGTTCGAAGTTGGCGCCGTAGTTGATGTTCCTGAAGTAGTCACTGTCGCCGAAGATGATGTCGGTGTAATGGTGTAACTTGCACTGGCTGAGCACTTCGAGATTCGACTCTGTACCATCGAAGGCGATATCATCTTTTGACCCCATTGTGAGTTGGCGAGGGCCGTCAGGTACTTGAGATTACAGTCTGCACAGGCCAAGTTCTTTGAGCCATTGCTTGCGGCACGTTGCAGGACAAGGTTGCAATAGTCTCCGGTCGAAGGGTCTTCCAGACAAGTAGTACTCTGCTTCCATTGCATCTTCTGCCCAGCAAGACTGGCCGCTTGTTCTGTGCCCGATATGTTGTATGTGCTTGTGGTACCGCATGATATATCGACGTTCGAGACATAGTCATCCAGGGATTTCTTGCAACTGTCGGCACACATCAAATCCAGTGCATTGGAAGACCATGTAGTGGTGCGAGTTACAGCATCACCGAGATCAACATAACAAGTCACATTCTCTTTGAGTGCGGATATGCAACTGTCGGAGGCGGAGACATTGCTAAGTGAGTCGGAGTTGTAAATTTGAAAAGTGTTGTTGGAGTATGCAAGAGCAAGTGACCATGTGGCTGTGAAAAGCAGTGTACATAAAATCATTCCATGAGCCATCTTTGCGATGACCAGAATCATTTCAAAGCTCTACTCTGAATACTCTCGACGCAGTTTAATAAAATATGTTTTTTTTTAAAGAAATGATTATTGGCACAGAATGGGGCCATTCTTTTAAGATGAAAACCGCCCGAGGTGGAGCCCTCGTAGCTCCACCTGCATGGCGGGTCGTGATATACTAGCACGAGTGTAGCAGGGGGCATCTTTCCGGGACAGCCTTTTTCTATATTTTTTGCTGCCTTTCAATATATTTAGGGTTTTTAATTCTAAGACTACTTGAAACCTTGGAAGCGGCTGCTAAGGCTCACACAGCAGACTCACACCCACACCCACGTGTATACATGATCGACAAGCACAAGCGATTATGTTAACTTCAGCCAAAGTTTCAGGAACTGCAATGGCCCCAGTGGAGCAAGTATCAGAGACTAGGCTCTTAATCGTGCTTTGCGTGCCGATCTGAGAGATTATAATTATTTATCCGATTTCATTAGAGAACGTATATAGTAGAAAGACATCGGAGGGTCGCTCCAGTCACTTAGGGTCACACTTGTCCGCACTGCATCTTTACCATGCACTTGCAGCGGTCTATTGTGTTCGTCAGCCTTTGCGTGGGCTTGGTCTTCTCAGGCTTAGCTCGGGCTCAAACATATCATTGTAACCACACTAGCACTTGCTACAACGGCGCTTGCTGTGGCTTCTCTGACGGCGAGGGTGTATGTATCTTTGCTTTACAACATTCACAGCAACACTAAAAGAATTTTATCACAGGTCTGTGGGTATGGCGATAGCTGGTGTGGTGATACTTGTATCAGCAACTGTGACGCCAAAGCCGAGTGTGGAAAAGACGCGGAGGACCCATCTGCAAACTGCCCATTGAATGTGAGTTCAACCACTATCTTCCTACAACAAAATACCCCCAATATACTCAACAGCCCATAGGTCTGCTGTTCACCCTTTGGGTTCTGCGGCACAACTGAGGAATTCTGCGGCAAGGGCTGCCAGGGAGACAACTGTGGAGATATCACGCGACCTTCCTGCCAAACCAACGATGTATTCAAGACCAAAATCGGATACTATGAGTCTTGGGCTAGTGGAAGATCTTGTGATGGGTTCCGACCCAACGACATTGCCGTCTCGTCATTGACACACATCAACTACGCATTTGCGGAATTCGAGCCAAACAACGCCGACAACACATCATGGGGATTTGAACTCATGGAAGATGGCGTGAATGAGCCGAAAAACCTGGTGGAAGAGTTCATCGGATTGAAGAAAAAGAACCCATCTCTGTCCTGCTATATCTCTGTTGGAGGATGGTCTTTTGAGGATCCACCCAGACAGCTGTATTGGTCTGAGATGGCTGCTACATCAAAGGGCCGAAAGTCTTTCTCAAAGAATCTCCTGGAATTCATGCAGAAATACGGCTTCGACGGTGTCGATCTTGACTGGGAATATCCTGTTGCCTCAGAGCGAGGCGGCATGAAAGACGATAAAGACAACTATGTCCTGTTGATCAAAGCGCTGCGAGAGGAGTTTGACGACTCGGGTGAATCCTATGGCATTACATTCACTACCCCATCAAGCTACTGGTATCTGCAGCACTTTGATGTTCCTGGAATGTTGGACGCAGGTGCAGATTGGACAAATGTCATGTCCTACGATCTACATGGTGTCTGGGATAAAAACGACGAGTAAGCCTTGAAAGTGACTGTCTTTTTTCGTATAACTAACAAGCCTAGTTGGATTGGATCGGTCATGCATGGTCATACTAACATGACCGAGATTATAGAGGCATTGGATCTCTTCTGGAGAGTGGGAGTCGATCCCTCTAAAGTCGTCATGGGAGTTGCTTTCTATGGTCGGTCTTTCACAATGTCGGATACAAGCTGCATTTCTCCTGGTTGTGCATTCTCTGGCGCGGGGACTGCTGGGCCTTGTACGAATTCCCCGGGGACTCTATCCTATAAAGGTACTTGTTGCATTATTCCCCCAATTGAAGAGCTCGTTGATCCTAACAATATTAGAAATCACGGAGGCGATTGATGAATATTCTGCTGTGACATTCTACGACGAAGATGATGCGGTAGAGTATGCAATCTTCGACGACGATCAATGGGTGTCATATGATACAAATGTGACATTCAAGCAGAAAATTCGCTATGCGAACAAGGTCTGTCTGGGAGGTATTATGATCTGGTCTGTTGATCAAGATACATATAAATGGGATGCCATGACGGCTTTGCTAGACAAGGACGTCAGTAGTGACGCTTTGGTGTCAGGGAGCACTGATTCCAAGGAGCGAGCAGACAAATACGCGGCGTACACTGGTACCAATTGTTACATCACTGACTGCGCTGTCTGGAACTCTGGGCAGTGCAAGGATGGGTACAGCGTCCTTGACTACGTGCACAAGGGAGAGAGGGGAGTCATCGATGACCCAGATGATGAACTCTGCAAAACTGGGGCCGAAGGAGATCGAGACGCAGAGTACCGACTTATTTGCTGCCCCACCGACGCCATGCCTGAAGGATGCGCTTGGCGAGGTACTTCTGATGACGGGGTGTGTACTGGCGGCGAAAGTGACACATGCGGTGACAGCAGTTTTGAATTGGTAGCTGATACCTACATGGATCGCACCGGTGACGACTTTTGCAGCATCGGCAAGCGATCGCTTTGTTGCAACGAGAACCCGGAGCTCACGAAGTGCCACTGGACGCCATGCAATCCAAGTGAGGACGACTTTGATGACTGGACCAGTGACATAGTGTCTTTCTATGGTGGAACAAGTGAGTTGTCTATGGAATTTCATCAAAAATGACTTGTCTGATACGAATTAACTTCCTAGATTTCTACCAAGATAGTGAACGGTGCCCTGGACCTGGTGGCTTAGGGCAATCATTTTGGACTTGTCCCTCAGAAGGTATATTTGACGTCGTGAAAAACTTGACCTGAGCTAACTCTACCAGACACATACAAAAACTGTGAATGGAAGCATTGTGTCGAAAGTTGCCCCAATGATAAAGTTCTAATTTCCCAAAGAAGGGAGATTGGACACAACACCTCAATGTTGACTAGCGACTGCTCGCCTCTACAAACCCATGGCATAAACATGCTGTGTTGTGATCCCCCCGACGCGGCAGACAGCGCACCGGTCGACCCAAAGAAACTTTTCAAGTATCCAGATGAGGATGATGTGAGTTACTACTACAATGTCGAAAAGTCCAGCAACGATGCCGGTAAGTCCGATTCAGCGAGCCATAGTGGATACCTTCATCTGACCTAATTTGCGAAGACACCGATGATGAGAGCACTGATCCGTTTGCTTTTGTCATGATTGATGGCGATGTTGACTCTTACTCCGAGTCACTGGTTGATAAATGGTCCTTCTTGACGGACGAAGAGACTTTGTCCAAGCGCAACCTGAAATTTCATAAGAGAGATCACATTTTCGAGTACCGTGAAGATACCTTCGATAACGCCGTTGAAGTCTACCACATCAGATGTACCACTGACGGATGTGATGATATTTTCAAGGGTGGTGCACCCAGCACAATTGTCAAAATGCCCACAGATATTGGTGCTGGCCCATATGCGAGGGTTGTTAGCCTTACACCATGGGGATCATCCACACAAAACCTGAAGCCACGAAGTGCTGACGAGGAATACGAAATGACCGTGGACTACGATTTCAAGGCCGCCTCACCGGAGAAGAAAGGAAACGTCAATTTCAGAGTTGATTATACCAATCTTCAAGAGTACTGGTGAGTACCAGTCATTCCCCAAAATTCTTTGATACATCTAACCACTTTCGCGTAGGAATGAGATTACCGATGCGCCTGCCTCGTCTAGTCGCAAGAGATGGTATGGATCTTTTGACGACTGGTTGGCCAAGATGACCACCATTGTGCAAGATGAAGTTGGTTCTCTTCCTCTTGAGTTCGAAGAGACCATGAAGCTTTACCACGCCGAAAAGTATTGCCCAAAGCTCAACATAAACGCCACATTTGATATTGATGCTTCAATCAAATTGGGACTCGATGCCCAGTATGGCTACTACTTTGAGGGTGCTATTTTGCCTACCCCGTCGCTCATTGCTTCATATGGTTATTTCTCAATTCATCCTGCTGCCGCGGTAAGGATACTAAACATCGGCCTGGGTCTCTTGTATGATTCTGACACATTTCCCAGATCCTCCTCACCCTCCGAGCCGAGGCTGTGATGCAGTCCAACTCCGACCGAGTGGAACTGCTGTCAGCTGGCTTCCCTGGTCTTTCCATCAAGGGTCTGATTAGTGTTGGCCCAGAGCTTTCGCTTAACGGACAGCTTGATGCTTCATTGAAGGTTTCAGGAGAGCTCAATGCCGGAGTGTCTGTCGGATGGGAGCGAACTGAGTTCTATTTCCCTCAAGACGAAGCTGCTAAAAAGGCGGATATTGCGCCTAAGGATTTGAAAGATGACGACCAAACTTTCTCATTTGAGCCAGTTTTTGATGCTCAATTGACTGCCGAGGGAAACATGGCTCGTAAGTGGTTGCTGTTGTGAATCCTGACCCTTGCTAATCTCTCCAAGTCACGCTCACTCCCGAGGTTCGATTTGGTATTTCTGTGTTGGGAGGAGACTTGATGTCTGGACAGGTGACAGCTGGTATTGATAATACGATTTCCATGGGAATCAATGCTACCGCCCACGTCGACAAAGATGGAAAGACAGGTGCCGGATTCTGCTACTGGGCAGACTTCGTCTACACTATTTTCCTTCGTGCGGATATGAAGTAAGCCACTCCAGTTTGTGGGATGGTTTGAATGCTGACATTCTAGCTTCATCGGGGATCTCGCCTATTGGGGAGATCGATTGGATGTCGCATCGCCAAAAGATCCTCTCGTGTTGGTCGACCAGACGTGTCAGACATACAGCTCTGACGATGCCAAGAGTAAACGTGACGACAGTGATCCCGGTACTTTGGTTGAAAAGACGGACAAAAAGGCATGCTTTGGTGGCCTGATCGCATGTTCTGATACCGAGGAGGACAGCTGCTCGGCCTCTGACGATGATGGCGGTAATGGCGATGATAACACTGATTCCAAAGTGTCAAAGAGAGCTGCATCCTGTGATCGCCCAGCTTTCTGGTACAACTGCGACTTCTTCGGAGACCAATGGGTTCCGAATCACAACCCCAACGTCGCGGCATCGCATGTTGCCTTCAAGGGCATCTGTTCGAATATACGAGACTACCTGCAGACGCACAACGGACCGGGAATTGGTAACAACTGGATGAATTTGGACTACAAGGATGCCGCCGGTAATACCAATCGAGGTGCGGCGTGCGGGCAAGCCGGCCCTGATTCCACCAAGGCTTGTGCAGAGAAGAAACGGGCCTTGTGGTCTACTGCTGCGCAACATGCCTTCGAAAACGACCCAAATGGCCATTACCACACGCAAGGTTGGAGTGAATCCATTTCTTGCGATGAATTCCCTTGTAAGTGGCTTTCTCAAATTCAGTCCAACATCTACTAACAAGTCTTTTTCTTAGTCCACTCGTAATGTCTTCCCAGCCCCTAAAAAGGTTGAACATCTATTGACAAAAAGCAAACAGAACCACACAAGGAGGCACAGGCGCTGTAAGATTCTTTCCAACACCCCCCTATTGAATTTGAGTCCACTAAACCATGATTTTCAGTCAACTGCTTGCACGCCCAAAGAGCAACAGGATTATCAAAAAGTCCTCAATGGAATCATACCCCGCATCAGAGACACGGTAGGGTTGAGAACCCCTTTGATAGACCTTTCGAAACTAATCATATCACCAAGACATTCAACAAGCAAGCATGGGGAGATTATAGTGGCGCCTGGGGCGGGAAGCCCAGATCATACACCGTCAACCTCATGTACGGACACCAGGGCAACGCAATCGGTACAAAAGGAGGGCATATCTCGCAGAATAGCCCCTACCCAGTGGCGATTGTCTTGGGTGGTGTTAATCTCCTTGAAATTCCACACTTGACGTTGAAGAAAACCGCCAGGAGTACCGCCAAAAATTCAGTTTGTCAAATTGAGCCTACCCAAGCGCTTGATGAAGCGGATAACATCTACAAATATGAAATAGCAGCATGCGACGTCACATACGTGGATTCTGCGAATCCCACGAAGCGCAATGTTGATGACTGGGAGATCGAAAGTACGTTGACTTGATTTATGTTTGTCGAGCAATCACTGACTGTTTTAAGGCATTACGCTCCCCGACGACTGGAAAGAGACAGCAATCTCTGTTTCCAAAGACGATCCGGAAGGACTTGCTCAAGCTTTCTTTGAGCAGCTAGATATTCCTGATAATTCAGAGAAGGAGGCCCATGTGGAACACTTGAGCCGGCACAAGCGTAGCCACTCTCATGACCATGGCCACAAGCACTGAAGCCCTCATCGATGGATATACCCAAGACAAGTAGCAAGGGCCATCCCTCCAGGGCGGCCTTTTACTACTTATATGCAATAGACCTCACTATCCTTTTAATTGTCTTTTTAATTGTCTTTTTATCTCTCATTTTATCTCTCTTTTGTTATCTTTTATCAAAACACCACCGCAAGCCGGCCGGCGGTGACAAAGGCTCACACACCTGGGCAACAGGCTCACACACACGTACACATGGCTGATGCTCGATGAGTATATTGAATTCATGTCATCATCTATGTGGGTAGTTTTCCCTTCGCAGAGTCTATTCAAGATTATTGTGAACTGGAACAACCAAAGTTTTGATATCAAAGATTATTAATTCTCTACTTCTACAGACTCATTGATACCAACCACCACTTTCAAGATACTGTCGGTCACATCTCAGAACAACCTAGTATGACCTCTCTTTAATCATCAGCCCCGTCAATTGGGAACCGACGATAGGGACTTTGTGCTCCGTTTGAGTATCTCACGTTAGGACTGGTCGTTTTTTTGGGCTTTCCAGGCGAAGGCTCTGGCGAGAAGGTGAAATCCGAGTCCGAGAACTCCATCGATTCACGGGTTTCGAGCTCGATAATTTCCTCACCAAAGGGAGTCGAATGATCTGCAGCGTGATTGACGACCTCCAGTTTTCCGGGCAACGGAGGTGAGAGAGCAGGCGGACCTGAAGGAGTCGCTACAAACGAAGCCAGAGGAGCGAGAAAAACCGTAGCCCGTGGATCTTGATGAGTTCGATCTGTCTCTAGGGCATGCCAATCTGCCTGGTCCTGAATCAAAACATGTCGCAAGCTGGAAGGTTGGCCGGGCTTGGTCGATTAGTTCCTCAAAAAATAAGATATTTCTATTAAGATTTGATGTTATTTAGCCCGTTTAAATGATTACTCCTAGTTATATTTATTTTCTATAATACTGAGCTGTAAACCAAATACTAAATAATATAGCTAAGAAATGTATATTTTATGCAACTCTAGGGATTTCCCTGTTTGTCCTGTTTGTCGTCTCAAGACTTCTCACCCATATCACCCGCACTCACCCTAGAGTGTCGCTTAGGTGCTAAGGGCGCATTGACTATTAACTGTGCAGAATACTAGGCTTAAGTACGGCTGAGCGGACGGGAAGTCCTGTTTTCCACACCCTATGGTCGTATGTATCATCTTGTGTGTGGAAGGGACCTATAGTGTAGAATTGATTGGGTTATTGAAAGGAGGGCGTTGCCCGACTAGAGAAGGGTGAGTGCGCTGTAGATAGGGTGAGAATACTCTGGGTTAGCGCTCCGCAAAGCCTCGTAGGGGCCCATAAGGCCCCCATTAAAGCCCATCTTAAGCGACCTCTGTAATCGCTATATTACGAGCTTTCGCTAGGTATATAAGATTTAAATTTAGAATCCAGGATTATAGTAGCTATATAAGTATGCTATATAAGTATATATGTTTCAAATTTAAATAATCAACTAGACAGCAGACCGATCGTATTATGGATAGAGATCGAGGCACAGCTAGCTGTCTGCATCCGTAGCATGGCTCGTACAGACACATTCGAGTACTCAGCATCGTCGCCAACACTATAGTTTACCACTTTGAATGATTATCATTCGATCAGTTGACGGTTCAAAATTGTCAACGAGTCCAAAGACGTTCTGCTTGCGGGGCTCCTTGTGGCTCTTTCCTCGATTGATTTCTACAGGTATAGTATGACTGATAGTACTGAACTCTGAGAAGTTACCTAGGTAACCTTAGAAGTAAAGCAAAGAGCAATGAAAAGGGAAGGTAAAAGTGAGCAGAGACAAAAAGGATCTTGTGTAGATAGTAATATACTCTCTTTTTCCATCGCCGTTGTATTTGTATAAACAGGTAGGTCAGCGCCTTGATACCTATTGCGGTCCACATGTAGCAGCAAATGCTAACAAGCCTTTAGTTAGATGAATTTCCTCTTCTTCCTTTGCTTGTATAGCACTTTTGGTAAGTGCAGACCCTTTTGGCAGTCAAAGACTCTACTGACATGGGATAATGTAGCAACCAATCCAATCCTCCCCGGGCCCTGCCCGCATCCAGTATATACTTCGGTGAGTCTGCATTTGTTACTATCGATGATAGATGATAGTATAGAGATGCTGATTGTTATCAGAGGCCCTGCAACCCGCCTTTGTTCCTTACCTCCGAAGTATGCCCGAAGTCCACCCCCATCTCTGCACCACTTCGAGAAGCACTCATTGAGTGCTTCCGAACAACCACCCCCTAGTCAGCCCAGAACTCCGCCGTCAACTCGTTCTAGTTGGCGGCGCAGCAAGCATTGCCCACGGCTCGGCCTTTTACATCGAGGATGTGGATGTTGTGGCCCCAAGCAATGTCCTGCAAGACATCTGCAAAGGAGTGATGGACAGCGCCCTCAATTACTCTCTCGAGCCCAACGGAAAGATCGCGTTTGATACTAGTCAAAAAATACGGGTCCGAATTGACCTCATTCAGACCGGAGATGCTATCGAACGGATCCACGCAACAGTCCCCTTCTTTGAGGGCTCTGTTGCGTCCATGTCGGACTTATTGAGACCGAGGGCCATGTCGGTGGTTGATCTTGGGAGTGATGGGGAAGTTGAAGACTTTCGATGGCTGCTGTCCGAGGTAGCAAAGGCGGGCCAATTGCTTCCAGGGCTCGATTATCAAGAGCTAAAGTATATGCTGGACGCCGGCAGGCCTTGCCTGGGGGGATTGAACTGTTTAGTTTTGTATTATGTTCTTCAAGCCGAAGATGGCAGAGCTTTGGGTCTTGCTGTATAGATATTGATCAGAATTTTGGAAATTGATACCCAGTGGGCGACTACTGCGAATTACCTTTTGGCTCTTTCCTCTCGCATGCTGTATTGTAACTCCCTAGTATGGAAATTAGATCCTGTGGAATGTGATATCAAGCAGGAACGGAAATTCAATTTCGTGACATATCTCGTAAAAGGTTGGTTACAAAGTTCACTTTTCCCGCTCGCTTGTTTCTTCTGCTCCTCGGGGATAAGATCGGAGTTCAAGGTCAACAGCCCATGGTAGCTGCATCGATAGATTCTTCTTCTGGTAATCCATACCTTGGGGTGTCCCCTCAATGGCAGCATTCACAAACAGTGTTTGAGAACCCCAGTTCAGTGGATGACCATCCCCAGAATAGTGGCTAGTAGCAAAGTACTTCATAGGCGCGCCTTCCTCCCTAAAGCCTTCCATGTCGGAGAGCTTCGCTATAGGATAAGACTGTCCGTTGTCGATATCCGTTAGATGAGAGGGCATAGCGGTAGTTCTCTCACGCCATGTAACAAGTTTCGCTCCCCAGCCTTCATGGATGTGACCGAAGCAATGCATCCGTGGTCATGGTCGGGCGCGGGCGAGGGCGCGAAAGAGCTCAGGGGAGCCTGCCCGTTCACCGGAGTGAGTGTAGTCCATGATTCCTTTTGGTGGCCCGTGTGTCATCACAACATCCACAGTGTTAGAATCACTGCCGTCGTCGATCATAAAGTCATGGCCTTTATCGGGGTGGTACTGAAAGCCCCAATCTCCAAGTGAAGGCGTATATGGACTGGCATAAGGTAACGTATGTGTTGATGGTCTCTACGGCTTTACATATATGTATGGGATATTCCAAAATCTTCATACGAGAAAATTAACTCTCCCAAATATGCAATCAAAATTATTCACAATTGCTCCAAGCGAGATTTCAAAATATGTTCAGCGAGAGTAAGCAGGAAACCCAGTGTCAGTACCAGCCTGCAGCACCAATACACTGCCGTAAATCTTACTCTCGGGCTGGACCATCGCAGTACCAACAGATCCCAGAGCCCGGCGGGTATCATAGCCAATGCCATCGTCCGAAAGACCCAACTCAATCTCCGAAGAGATACTACGACGACCAACGATGACAATATTGTTCGCCTTGTTGGATGTCTGGTTGAGTTCTTCGCGCACAGAAACAACTGCCATTTGAACTGCGTCGGTAATGGTGTCGTTGGCAGGTGGTTGGTGGAAGACGACGCGCTCTTGAAGTTCCTCTGGCACTGAATCACGGATCGTCTCGAAGAAAACCATGTCGGATTGAGAGCTGGACGCGGGGATCGCATTTGAGCTCGAGGCAGAGACTGTAGTCGACACCTCTGTTTTGCTGCTATCACTGCCCAATCCGCCGATTTGAATAACAGTCGCAGTGACCTGGTCATTTTGAGCGAGCTGCATAATCAGTCGAAGAGCAAAGCGGTCGTCGTCGCCACCGAAGAATGGAAAGACAATATGGTGGGAGCGACTGCCGGTTGGCTGGCGGGCGAAGAAGGAGCCCGAGCCCTGGAGGCTCATACCGCTCGCGGTGCGGGAGACCACGGGTCGCTTTGATGAGACTGGGGCTGGGCTGTATTCGATTAGGATGCCTACATGGCCGGGGACCCGCTCTAGGATATCAGAAACGAATCTTGCGTAGGCGCCGTTGGAGAAACGATTAGCTTCGTCGATCTCCAGTCCGTTGTGGTGATCGGCCAGTGTTCCAGTCTCGCTCCAGGGGAGAAGGAGCATATCTGCGGTGTCTTGCTGCGCCATGCCGATGACAGTATCTGCGTAAGAGTACTCGGGGACGACAGATACACCGGCCATGAGCGACAGATCGTGCCAGTCTCCGAATGCGCGGAAGGTGTTGACCACTGGATCCCATAGCGCATGCTCGCCCGCAGCAGCAACCTTCATGACACTGGAATCACGGTCGGTCAATTCCATTAGCCTTACACCGTGCACCTTGAGTGCCGTGTTGTCATCCTCTTCTAAGGTAATAGGGTCTTCAACATTTTCCTCGGTTTGCTTTGGCATCTTTGCTGGATGAATGCGGGATGACACGGATGCACGTCCCTTTGGGCTGAGTAGGGCTGCTACAGTACAGACACCCGAAAGACCATCGAGACGAAGGTAGACGAGGAGCTTGCGTACTGGGACGGTCTTCAACTGGCCCTTGGCAAGAGCGACGCTGTCATTGCGGTTATCGTTCTGGATAGGGTTACCTTCCCAGTCAATTTCCCCGCGTCTCCATCGCTCGACTTTGACCTGATACCATGTTGGATATAGCAAGGTGGTTAAGGGAGTAGTAAGGAATGTGGTGACCAAGGCCATCACGACAAAAATTGTAAACGTGCGAGTGCTCAAAATCTTGGCTTGGAGGCCAATGTTCTGTCATAATTGAATTAGCCTACATTCACAATCGGGGAACTTCTTCTGGCGTCAGTACTTACCAGCACAATTAATTCCACTAGACCCTTGCAACTCATCAACACGCCGATCGAAAAGCTTTCACGCCATAATAGGCCACAGAGCCGCGACGCAACAGCACCTCCGGTGACCTTCGCAATGAACGCGATGGCAATTACACCAACCACATAACCCCAGACGATTCCAGAGTCAAGGAGGCCCAGGTTGGTACTCAGACCAGACAAGGTGAAATAAAGTGGCAGGAAAATAACAGCGACCAAGTCCTCAACTTTCTCGGTGATTTTGATGGCAAAGCCGCCTTCGTGCGGACAGATCAAGCCAATAACAAAGCCTCCGAAAATGGCGTGAACACCAATAACCTGTGTGAAGAAGGCTGAAGCCAGAGCAATGAGCAACGTCAGGGCGACCACCGACTGGCTGGGCCCTTTTTGCAGGCTGCCTGTTTTCTCGAGGAAGCGAAGGAACAGCGGGCGGAAAGCGAAAGTCAAAAATAGCATGTAGGCAACGCAGACTAACAGCACCCACAGAGCCGTGATGCCACTGCCTGCGTTGACAAGAGCTACGCACAGTGCAAGCAGAATCCAGCCCACCACATCATTACCAACACCGGCGGACAGCACGATAACACCGACCCGGGTTGAGAGCAGCTTCAGCTCCGTGAGGATACGACACAGCACGGGGAAGGCCGTGATGGCCATGGCGATACCAATGAACAGGAGATAGGTACCGAAGGCGATGGGCTTGGTACCAGGGTCATCGTGGAATGAGTGATAGAGACCATACGAGATGGCACAGCCCAAGCCGAATGGCAAGATCATGCCGGCAGCAGACACGCTCAAAGCAACCCGCCAATTACTGATCAGGAAGCGGAGGTCGGTCTCCAGACCGACCAAGAATAGGAAGAGTACCAGGCCCAGATTGGCGACGACATTGAGACTGGGGATGCTGGCGGTCGGGAAAATGGCGTCGGTAAATCCGGGGATGCGACCCATCACCGATGGGCCCAGAACAATTCCCCCGATAACCTCAGCGATGACTCGGGGCTGACGAAGCTTCGAGAGGGGCCAGTGGATCAAGCGACATAGCACGATAATTATCACGGCCTGCTTGTCAGTTAAATTACCGTTGTTTGGGATGGCGACATAGCTACCTGGATAATAAACAACACCAGTGGGTTCTTGGAGTCGTAATCGGTTGGGTTGCCACCTTCGAGGATGCCACCCTGCGGACTGACTACGTTAGTGCTGTTGGCCGTAGCCGTAGCGGTCGCGTTGGTCGCCATACTGGATAATATCCAGCTTCAGCAGAGAGAATAGGCAAAGGGGGGGGGGGGGGGGTTATAAGTCAAGGTGTTGGAGAAGATAAATGAAAGTGAGGGTCAGCTTGCGCTAATACGAGGGACCAATAAGATTTCCAGTGCCATGGATCCTTTAACGGCTTGGCCTCGCTAATCTCAACTTGGATTGGTCAAAAACTCAAATTAAGGCGATTCAAATGGATTTCCAAAGGTAAATCACGAGCAGTCATTTTCTGGGGCTTTGGGCTTATTGAGGGGGAAACAAAAAAATGCCGCATGCGGCCTAGCAAGACATCTCTACCACATTCCTCCAGCATGTTACTATATATGCATATTGTGCAACTGTATCTTGCAAATACTAATAAAAGATCAATAATCTCCTAATCTCCTAATCTCCGCTATTTTTTAAAGTTCCCACGTGGTGATGTTGACAGCTCGGGCCTTTTCTACCAAAGGCAGATGATCTACCCCAGATTACCTGCCCCAGATACGATCTCCACAGCATTTGAACAGAAGTACAGTCGATTAAATAATATTTTTCTCAGGAACTGTATTGTGCTCTTTATTAACATATATTTTAACTTCGTTTGCAGAGAATATATCTAAAACCTATCCTTCCCACTACGCTACCTCCAATTTATATAAAACAACATGCAACTCGAAAACAACCTACTCGCTTAGATATCTATACTACCTCAACGAGGAACACTTGGGATTCATGCTCCTGATTCTGGAAGAGCTTGGGGGTGACAACAGGGCTCTGTCCCAGGCTGGCCACGTGTGATAGAGCTTTGAATCAACTTGCTACCCAATCCTCTTCTGGTTCAACACCAAGCGGTGGGGCTATGACAGGCGATGATCTCAAGCCCCCGATCGTATATTACCATCGGGTCGCCTGAATATCGTATGGGCCCAGTGGCTCTTTCTAATGTCATGCTTAGTTCGAAAGCCTAGTATACACGATCATACGCAATCCGACACCCACCCACGACGTAATATTCCTCAACCTGACCATTTTGTATCCCCTCTATGAGTACAACAAACCCTTTATAGGTACGGTTATGGCTATGGAAGTACCCATTTTTGCGCCGTATGTCAACTTCCGGAGTCCTGACATACTAATCGCGATTCTGCTGGAACCCCTTCCTTCTCTGCATCATCTCAAACTGCCAACCAAATTGTTGACCCACCGAATGAGCGGAAAATTTACGGGGGATGTCTTGATTGACGAACTTTTGCGCATATGTGAGTACTCATTGATATCAAGAGCCCCGTTCAATTCAAAGTTTTCGTCTCCCGCATTATATGCAGTATATTTTAATTCGAATCCGTTCCACTCATCCCTCATTTTAGGTTATCACTCGCACTGAAAAGTAACACGGAAGTACTTGGGAAACTCAGTTCACACATAGGCTCTATCGTTGCTCTGAATCATATTGTGCCTTTTTAGGATTAAACTGTTTATCAAATAATGTCCTTTCTTCTTTAGGTCCGAATGAACGTTTTCAACCTTCTAGGTCAGACTTTGCCCCAACCTCGATAAGGATTTTCATGGGAGATTGCACTTAGCCGCAAAGCCAAGCGTAGTTTCACCCTATTAGGATCTTTCGCTAAGCTTACTATCTCTGTAATAGGTGAGATTACGCCATAAGCCCCGATTAGCAGGTCATCGAGGTGTGTAAGTCTGCCTATCTATTCGACGCGGTCCACTGTGGATACTTTCGGCCCCCGTACGTTACATGAGCCCTAAGCCGTAGACTAGAGCTAAACTAGTATGGATTGATACTAGAGCAATGCGGTGACTATAACATTCGACTCGCCCAATGTCCAACTTCTGTTTTCTCCCCAGTACAATTTTTGCCCCTATTCTAGAAAATTCCCGATCACCCCTTCGGACTTTTGGTCTTTCTTTTTCAAAAAAGAGCTTCGACATCATCTATAACCGTCCCGGGTAGATAATTATGGCCCCCAAACTTGGCCGCCTTGCTTCCATTCTCCGTCCATGGGGTCTGATCTGGTTGTCTGTGTGTTGTAAGTCCTTGTTACCCCGCCAATTCCCACAACTCTACTAATCACTCAACTCTACAGTGCACTGGGAAGCTTTGACACAAGCCGTTCGTCGAGATGGTCTCGCAGCACTTGGCCGCTCACGACAAATTCGAGATGCCGCTTCAGCCAAGTTGCTCAGTATAGCCTGTAAGCTAACCCACTCGTCATATCCTCCCATTTAACTCGTGCACAGAGTAGACTAACCATGATACATAGCTGACGGGTTTATTGCTTACGAAAACACAACCATTGTTCCTTCGCTCGTACAAGCTGCTAGCGGCATTGTTCTGGAACTGGGCCCTGGGCCAGGCAACCAGATCCATCGTTATGATCCCTCCATTGTCAAATATGTTTATGGCATTGAACCTAATCCCCACTTCAAAGACGACATAAATTCCAGATTGGACAAGTATGCCCTGCGGGATAAATATAAGGTCATAGTGTGTGGTGTTGAAGACAGCGATGTTCTGAGAGAAGAGGGAATCACGGAGGGGAGTTTGGATGCCGTGTTATGCATCCAGGTCTTATGTGCCGTAAAGGACCCGAAGAGTGTGATGAAGGAGGTGTGGAAGCTGCTCAAACCTGGTGGCAAGTTTATATTCTGGGAACATGGATGCAGTAGAGACCGTTTGACCACTGTGGCGCAAGGTATGTCTACCTTTTGCCAAACTATTTTCTTCTTTTCTGAATGACCGGCTAACATGAAAAAAACCTTAGCTTGTTGGAATCCTACTTGGAGCACATTTGTTGGATGTGATTTGACACGGAATGTGTTGGCGGACATTCTCAACAGTGGAGAGTGGGAAAATCCACACGAGATCGAAGAACCGGAAGAACCGTTTAGTTTGTTGCCTCGGATTCAGGGTGTGCTTGTCAAGAAGGTTTGATTAGACCCGGATTAGAGAGTCGATTCAGAATTCTCTCATCCGGTGTCGCATATTCTTTCATATGTCAAGGCAGAAGTTGCGAACAGCTCTTTTCCGTGGAAAGATCTGTAATGCGACGCCTGGAAACACGACATCTTTCTCGCTCTTTTAAATTCTCCCATTCAGCCTGTGGGTGAAAGATATGCTGAATTACGGTACTCAAATTTTGTGATCACGAGTTAGATTTATCCGTTTTTGAAGTTAAATACTATAAATAAGGAGACGATAAGATTTGTCTTGATGTTCAGCCTAATTCAGTCTATCTGGGATTTAAAAAAGAAAATCATAACAATGCAAACTAACCGTAGAGCAGATCAAAGAAAACACCGAAATACAACTCTTGAAAATAAAACCACGACCTTCTATGAGTCACTTCATATTTTGACGACTGGATGTAGAGCCACTTAACCCGTAGAGCCGGAAGAAAAAGTTCCTTGCAAAGGAGCATTCATTTGAAGATATTAAGTCAGGCGAAGAGGCCGAAGGGGATGATTCTTGCGAAGGGGCATTTAACAGGTTGAGCCAGACGGAGAATAAAAATATTCAGATTCACCCTTGAGCCGACTTACTGACTTAGGCAATCCAGCTCCCACCCGTATACCCGGCTGCACAGGCGATCGGACAGTCGATACAGACGATTGCCTTGCTGTCATGGTCGCATTCGAGCTATTACTCCTGCAGAATCCTTGTTTTCCACTCCATGTGTCACCATCCGAGCCCGCCGAGCGATGATAGCACGAGCAGGAACAATGTGCAGGATCAAATACTCATTGTGAAGGTCTTCGTAGGTCGTCTCTGAGACGTCCACCTCAAGAGTGTGAGCCACTTCACCAGCGCGGTACACATACCCATGGCCAAGACGACTGGTTTCAATCTCCAGGATTTGAGCACCTTTGCCATACGAGCGCCATTTGCGACACATCCAGTCTTCGGCCTGGGCCTTGCTCGCAAAAGCTGAGATGAATATGCTTCCGTCTTCCTCCTTGATCCCGTTGATGTGGGACTCGACGGCGTTTGCAAATTCGCTTGTGTCCTCGGTGAAGGTTTTCATGTCAAATGAAACTAGTCCTGTCTCCATGTCCTTTGTGAAGGATTTGTCATGTTGGACCCGGTAGAGACGCTCCGGGATTTGGGTTCGGGGGACGCAATGCTCGTCCATTTTGGCTAGGTTGAGACTGATCAATCGTCTGGGTCGGAGATGGTTGGTTGATGTGATTGAGGGTAGTAGAACTGCGAACTCTTTGATACTACAGGGGTGGATACAGTAGGAGGACATGGATGAGGAAATAGCTGGTATATATAGACCATCTGAGACACAAGATGGATGGTTCCGTTGAATTTCACATACTAGGAGAAAGAACAAAAGATATTGCGCATGAAAGAAAGAAATAAAGAAAGATGTCTAGCAATAATATATGTTGTGAATGAACAAAGCAAAAGAAGGAGATGAGACGTTTGATTATATAACTTCAGGCAATGCCTTTATCGGCATATATGTATAAACAAGCCAGGTATCAAAATATGCAGTAAATGTACAAGAACAAGCATCTCATATAGAGAGACCAAAGAAGACCAAGCGAAATGCAAAGCAAATCCGCTACCAACTGAACCCATCAAGCCTTCTTTGTCTTAGCCTTAGAGCTCCGCACCCGGAAGAGGTAATAGAGCGAGATAGCAGCAAAGACATTGAAAATGAAATAGCACCAGAAGATTCCATAGTTTCTCCAGCGATCACCCCACTCAATCTTCCTCCCAGCGAGATACTGATCTGCCGAGCTGAGAGAGCAGTACTCACAACCGGACGTAGCATTGTAATTAGCCAGCTTTCCGGGCGCAGTCGCGAGGAACTTCTCCATATACTGGAAGCAGGTCTGACCAGCAGGCGGATCAAAGATACTCATCTCCGCATTATTACACTCAACCGGACGGCCATGGAGCGCTGTAGCTCCGATACCGCCGATGTAGTATGTGAACGGCGAGACGCGGTACATGAAGATCCAGAAGCGGGGGAGATCATCGGGTGGTTGCATGACGCCGTTGAAGATGAAGGAAAGACCGAACATCAGCGTGGCGAGCATAGCTGCGAGTGCGGGCTCTGGGATTGCACAGACGACTAGCTGTGCCATACTTGCGGCGTAGATGTAGAATTGGACGATGAAGAGCATGATCAGGGAGCGGCGCTCGGAGTCTTGATCGGTGCCGATGACGGACCAGTAGAAGCAGGCCCAGGAGCAGATGCCGAGGCAGACTTGGAAGGGGATTTCGACGAGCATTTGGGATAGGATAAAGACTTTCCAGGAGTAGATGCGGGATGGGCGTTCGCGGACTTCGTAGAGGGAGCGCTGGACGACGAATTTGGGCATGATCTGGTTGACAAGAGTGTTGAAGATTGTGCACAGCAGGAAAATACTGAAAAGCACGTTTTGGAAGCCTTGTTGGCTGTTGTCTGCTTTCCAGAATGAGAAGCCGATGAATAGACCAGACACAATACCCAAAATGAACTTGGAGTAGACGTATTCGGGCTGACGGTAATACTGTTGGAAGACTCGTCCAAGGACATAGTACAACTGGCTGCTGAGTGGCATGGCGAACTCGGAGTTGTCGTCATCAGACTCAGACTCTTCCAGGGATGGTCTAGAAATAGCCGGCTTGTGCGTGTGATGAAGTCGTTCAATCTCAGCATGTACTTCTTCATACTCTGGGCTCTTGTTCCAGGCTTCAACCCAGTCTATTGAGCAAGAATCGCCGGCAACCATTTCCAGAATGTATTCAGCGGGGTTCTCAAGTTGCTCACATGGTCGAGCGCCATTGTTCTCGAAGTATTTCAGAAGAGTGGAGGATTGGCTTCCGATATCGCCAAAGTAGACTGTTTTTCCTCCCTTGGCCAGGAAGAGCAAACGATCGAAGGTTTGGAACAACTGGGCGCTGGGCTGGTGGATTGTCGCAAGGACAGCCTGGCCGTGGTCTGCAAGTCTTCTGAGGAACTGACAGATAGTCCAAGAGCTTTGGGAGTCGAGACCACTGGTAGGTTCGTCGAGGAAGATAAGCAGGGTAGGCTTTGCAGCAAGTTCGACACCAATACTAAGCAGCTTCCTTTGCTCGACGTTGAGACCCTCTCCGAGGCTTCCCACCACCGCTTCGGCGAAATCTTCCATGCCTAGGACTTGGATGACTTGTTCCACGTACTCATATTTCTCCTGCTTGGTAACCTTTTGAGGCTGGCGAAGCATCGCACTGAAACGCAAAGCTTCTCTGACAGTGGTGCTGTCAAGATGAAGATCTTGTTGTTGCACGTATCCAGTCCGACGGGGGAAATTCGCCGCAAGGCCCTTGCCGTTCACGAAGATATCACCAGAGACAACACCAATGGAGACTCTCTGCGCAAGAACATCGAGAAGTGTTGTCTTTCCGGCTCCAGAAACACCCATCAAGGCAGTCAAACTACCAGGCTTAACCCAGCCATTGACATTGTCCAAGAGTCGCCGGGTGCCCTCCTTCACGGGGATATCATAGTTGAGAGAGTTCCATGAGAGAATATCCTTTTGCTCAGGAAGACGGATGGTGTCACTAGTTCTCTGCAGCTCCAGCTTGTTGACCTCCTCTCTTCCAAGCTCGATGTTGTGGCCTTCCTGAAGATACTTTGGTGCATGTCCGGGGCGGAAGACCAAGGCCTCGGCCTTTGACTTGTCATCAGTAATGTACTCTGTGGCAGTCAAGTAGAGCGCATTGAGGGCGATGAAAAAGGCGATGAGAATTCCGTAGTTCCGCCACAGATGAGAGTGCTTGTACTCGTAGTTCTTCTCGATGAAAGCATCCCCAGATACAGTGCGCTGACCGGCCACTGCACCGACAGTAGCACAGATAAAGGACGTGCCAGTTCCATAACTTGGGATGAATGAGGAACAGTCAAATGTTCGACCATGGAATTCATTCGCCACGAGTCCTTCGAAGGTATAGTAGATCGGGTTGATCCACCGGATCCACGAAAGCCACGGATGCATGTACGGCTGTGGCAGAGTAAATCCGGTATAAACGACAATGCAGAGCACAAGCACACCAGCAATCGCCATAGCCTGTCCAGCAGTTTTGGTCAATGCACCGACACTGCGGAACAGACCAGACATGGCCAGGACTGCAGTGAGCAAAAACAGGTAATGGGTGAAGAAAGCTCCCGCTTCGCGGCGCAGGTTTGCCATGAAGTAGAGAACAACCGTGAAAATTGAGATTCGTATGATCTTGATCGGTAGATCGACGACAAGACTGGCTAGTGCTTCAGTGAACGGGTGGACAAATGCATATCCAGCTTGCTTTTCGACAACAGGACGCTGAGCATAGAGTTGAAGGATTTCATTGATCGTAAGTAGGGCGTTCATAAGCACAGCGAAGTACATCACTGCGCCCTTTTGAAAGAAGTAACTGGGTGTGTCCGGGGTATTGTAGAAGATGGATCCAATGATCAGAGATAGAACGATCTGAACAATAACCGGTGCCATGGCTGTTGGGAGATCTTGGAGCATTCGCTGGTAGGCTCTGTGCATGCAAAGCCGCACCTGCATAGGGATGGAGAGCAGGAAGGGGCTGCGAGCTCGAGTGTGGCGAGCTTGTCGCTCTTCGTGGCTTTCCATGAGCCTTTTTGCATCGTCTCCATTTGGCGGATGTTCACTTTCGAAGTTGGAAATATCCTTTTGCAAGAGCTGACACTCCGGGCTCTTTTTCCAATGCTCGGAAAACTCCTTCGCTGTGCGGGGAACCTTGCTCTCCATGCCAGGCCGCGCCGTGCGTTCTGCTGGGTTAGTGATAGCAGTCAAGAAGTCACCGCTGACTTGGCGTTCGGGTCTCTCCCAGCCCATGTCTTCGAAATAGGATACTGCACGCTCCATGGGTCCATAGTAGATCTGATATCCCTCGTATAGAAGGACCACCTTGTCGAAAAGATCATACATTGACTGCGACGCTTGGTAGGCTGCAATGGCATGGCAGGATTGTCCCATATCGGCTGAAAGACGCAGTGATTTCACAAATTTTAGAGCGGATGCGGCATCTAGACCACGGGTGCTGTTGTCCCATGCTCCGATGCGACAGCGTGCCAGAAACATCTCGGCAATACTGACTCGCTTTCTCTCGCCTCCACTGACACCACGTACAAACTCGCTGCCCACCTTGGTGTTGTAGGTGTGGGTCAATCCAAAGACGGACAGGACCACCTGAGTGATTGTCTCAACATATTCATTCCGGGTCACACCTTCCACGCGTTGTTGGGGCGCGCGAGCATGAGCGGCGAATGTGAGAGTCTGACCCACAGTCAAGTGGGGGAAATGTAGGTCGACCTCCTTGTTGTATGCTACTTCTCCTCGGTGATGTTTGATCATATGGTCAAATGCAACTCCTTTGTAGTGGAGTGTACTTTCGGGCTCCACGGTCAAACCCCCAAGGTGTCCGCAGATAGTCTTCAGGAATGTCGTACATCCACTACCGGGTCGACCCAGAACAAGAAGAAGTTCTCCCCCCTGGAGTAAACCATCGAAGCTGCGGAGGATTTGTCTTGGTGGTGAGGTCTGCCCAGTCAAGGCTCTTGTCGCAGCTCGGAAGGGCACTTTCAGACTGGAAGTGAGGGTTTCCTGGTATTGTAGAGCGGAGCCAGAACCGCTAACGCATAGATTGGAGAAGACCACGCCTTGGTCGGGGATATCAATGCCTGAATCGTTGACCTGGTCTAACACCATCTGCGCCCATCGGCGATGATCAAATTGGGGGTTGGTAGGATCGAGGTGGGGATCGACACCTTTCTTGCTAGCGGATCTTGAAAGTTGTTGGCCGAGTTTGCTGGAGGCAATGCGAGTCAGTGTTTGTTGTTCTTGCTCTTCTAGTACAGTTTCACTTCGCCCCGTGATTGGAGCGAACTCGGGCTCATCGTAGTCCTTCTCCATAGCGAGGAGTGGACTGTGTATAATTGCGTTGTAAGTCTGAGCTCTTGGAACAGGCATCGGGCGAGCCCGACCCTTTTAATGAAAATCATCTCATCGGGGGACGGACAACGCAGTGACCGGAGTTATCCATATTTGCTTCATCGGGGTAGAGGCCTTCCGATGTATAACGGAGGAACGGACTCCGCTTCGCCGACCGAAGTATAGTGCTTATTAGATTCAACATATAACTAGGTAGCAATCTATTATTAGTTTAACAAATTTTGTTCCAATCTGATCGATAATTATATAGGAACAATATATAAACAACATATAAAGAATGTAAATCAAGGAGGTTTGGTTGCATCATACTGCATGGCCGTATGCCCACGAGTTACTACCCGCACCTCCCTTCAGCCCTAGAGAATCCCTAGTTAACTAGCGAAAATCTACATGTATTATTATGACCATTATGACCATTATGACACATTGTATATTGCTGCCTTGGAACGAATTTTAAAACTCTTTACGAGTTTTGCATATAAAATTGGGTCCACGTGGATCCACGCGGACTAAACATCCCGACCCCGACGCATAAATAGTTGGAGATATCGGTGATTAGGGGGGATTTCCCCTATCTCCAGAGCCTAGCCCCGATGGTCTTTTGCATTGTTTGCAATGGCATCTACATTTATGGAAGGTTTAAATACAGGACATCAGCACACTTTATATATTATATTTAATTTTCTATGGAACGGGGCTATCATATTCTAGTCACTGTCGATTTACCCTCAAGAATATTGGAATTCCCAAATATATATATATATATCAAGTGGGACAGGAGGATACTACACGGCACATGCAGACGGGTATACCCGCAAAGCTTAGAGAGAATATATCTCAAGCAAGCCAGAACAAGAAATAATGGTTCTTAAATAGCGTTGGTTTATTCTCCAGGGAGGGTTGGCCAACCCGTAGCCCAGGAGAATGTGCATAGTTATATATGTATCTCATCCAAGTTGTGGAAACTTGATATATTTATTTTTAGCGAACAATACCGAAATTGGAGGCGTCTTTTAGTTGGGGACCCCCCTGTCAGCCCTCTAACCTGTTTATGGGACATTGGCACCACTCAGCTCAATCTCCTCCTGCCCTTGCTGTGCCCACCCCTTCGGCGGTGCCTGCACCTCATAGTTCCAACCCAAGGTATCTTCAACAGTCCCAGATTGTATACCACGAAGCGTCTGCAGCAACTTAACGCAAACCTCACCACCCTCCTTCTGGGCACCGCAACGGTACTCAAACTTATCACCACGAGACTGCATCGTAATACTACCAACAGGTACCAACGCAGCCGCCGTACCAGCAGCAATAACCTCATCGAACTCGCGCAGCTCCTCATAAGCAACCCGCCTCTTCTCCGCCCTATACCCCAATGTGCGGGCAATTTCCAACACCGACGCCGCCGTAACGGAGTCAATCGCATTCCGGCTATCAGGCTGGACCACCGTGATCTGATCTCCGTCACGTTTCACTCCAATGAAAGCAGAAGTCGAGAACTCATCAACTTCAGTGCGAGTCGCACTATCCAAATGAAGGGTAATCCCAAACCCTTCCCGTCGCGCCCGGTCACTGTGCCGCAACACAGGCGCATAATTTCCACCAACTTTGGCAGCGCCAGTTCCATGCGGCGCACAGCGATCAAAGTCCTCTAAAATTAGCGCGTCAACTGCGCTAGCCCCGTGGTAGACACCAGTTGGCATGGCAAATACAGCCAGCGTGTACCCGTCCGGCGGACTCAGTCCCAACTGTGCAGAGGAGCCGAAGAGCATGGGTCGGACATACATCGCGGCGCCGGAGTCGTGCGGTGGTACATACTCGGCGTTTGCACCGACTGCTAACCGTACGCACTCGATGAACAAATCCTCCGGAACAGGAGGGATGGAGACTACTTCAGCGGAGTACTGCATGCGCTTGGCGTTACGGTCGGGGCGGAAGATGGTTATCTTGTCATTGGCTGGGTGGCGGAAGGCTTTAAGGCCTTCGTAGACTTGCTGGCCGTAGTTTAGGCCTGGGGCCATTCCATGCACTGGTATAAAGGGCGAGGCGACGAATTGCGGTGCCGACCATTTGTTCTCACCGCTATGGGAGAAGTGGATTTCAACATGGCCGTTGCCTGCTATCAATGAGAATCTACTGTGGTTTACTAAAGGGCAATTGCTTACCATCCCGGACTTTAAATCCCAGGTTATTCCAATCAAGGGCAATGGGTGGTGGGGGGAACATGATGAAGAAGTGTGGAGTTGCTAATCCCTGCGGGGGGTGGACGGCTATTTATATCAGGAGCTTCTTAAGGTTTTCCAAGGTTTTTGCTGACTATGCTGACTACTCGTCAATATCAGAATCAGCACCCAGGCGATGGACGGGCAGGTCGCTGTAGGATTGCATCTGTTGACTGCGTCCAAAGGCCGTCACTAAACACACTTTCAGTCTGCCTGGGACCTCATGATGCGAGAACTTCTGGTACATGTCGGCAATGTTCTCGAATTCATCCACATACGTGAACAGCCATGACGTATCGAGTTTTCCTTGCACCACTAGATCCATCAAGAACGGATAATACTGCATCTCTAGTAAGCGAGTGATTCAAATTGGAAAAAAAAAAAAGACAACCTACCTTTTGTGGCCACGTTTGACCCCCACGCACTGTCAGCGCTTTCTGCATCAAAGGCCCAATCGGGAAATTATGCGCCGTGAAGAAGAAATCTCCAACCAATGCCACATTACCACCCTTACGGGTTGCCTTGATGATCGCCGATAACGTATCACTACTATCCCGTTCGAGCCCAATCGCCTGCATAGCCGGATACTCAGCTTTCTGCGAACTACGGTACCCGCTCGCCTCAATGGACCGATCAAGGCCATAGTCCTCAAGCGACAGAATGTACTCCGCCATATCAGGATGAGCATTCACATCAACAGGAGTCATTCCAAAATCCTGGGCGATCCGTAGTCGTTGAGGATCCTTATCCATAGCATAGATCTTCTTCGCCCCATGGAGCCTCGCCAGTCGCTGCACAGCAAGACCAATAGGCCCACAACCCCATACACCCAGCACATCACCTTCCTGCACCTCAGCCAACTCTAGCGCATGCCAAGCGGTAGTAACAACGTTCGTCAGACCTAGTAATTTCCGCGCATCGATATGTTCCGGCGCCTTAACACACGACAAGTCCGCATGCGGCACGCGGCAGTACTCCGCCTGGTCACCTGGATACCCGCCACAAAGACGACTGTATCCCAGCTTCCCGCCGAGTCGATGTCCGTACGCGGCTTCCATTTCCTTGGATGGGTTTGTGTTGTCACAGAGCGAGTACTCCTGTCGCTGGCAATAATCGCAGGTGCCACATGAAATGACGGGTAGGATGATGACCCGATCACCGGTTTTGAGGGAGTTGACACTCGGTCCGACTTCTTCGACAATACCGATAGCTTCTTGGCCGAGGATGTCGCCTTTTTGCATTACGTCTTTGAGCTCGCCGTCGTATAAATAGATGTCTGAACCGGAGATCGTGCAGTGGGTTATTTGGACGATGGCGTCTTCGGGCTCTGTGACCTTGGGCTTGGGTACGACTCCCACTTCGACTGTTCTGGTGCCCATCCACTGTGCTGCCTTCATCATTTTGGTGGGATGCGGCGTGTATCCCGTGCTGCGTTGTATTAGAGTGAGAGACTGGCTGTGTGCGGTGTCGATACTGACCTGGGCATTACGGCCGCCATGGTTGGGAGTAGTTTGTCGATCACCAATGCAAATGAACAGTTGGAATGAGTATGTATTCAGGGGACTGGTCGACTAACTGTTGATGCTGGCGATGTGCAACCGTTCGCTCCAATTGTTGAAGATGGAGATATGCTATACTTGGAGCAATGGCAAAATAATATCAAGATGATGCCATCAGATAGAATGACCCCATAACCGAGTGGCCAGAAAGCCATGGAATTGCCATGAATGGTCATCGGATTTGTCGGTCCTATAGTTTTTCAGAACACATGTCCCGAGTCGGAACTTAAGGCCGGTTAGTATCACGCAACAGCTGAGGCACATGCGAATACCAACATAGAGTTGATAGGCACACTTTACAGGAATACTAATCCGACATTCAGCAATTTCAATACAGAAGTTAGGTGTCTCTGATGTCAACAGGGTTCAACCGCACTATTTGAAATGAAAATTACATTTCGTGTTCAGCATTGGTTCAATATCATACACTGGTGAAAACACTGTACAGGATCATGTCGATGTTGATAGAGATAACAAAGGAACGCATCGTACGCATGAAAAAAATAGGATATCTTAAAAAAAGCAAAACGTGCATGTTAATTGGATCGCTGAGCCCAGGGTTTGCGCAGTTTGACTGACTGGCCATCGGGCATGATGTCGCCCGAGTCACTGTCGCTCTTGCTATCGTCATCACTGCTAGAGTCGGAGTCGGAGTCGGAGTCAGAGTCGGACTCGGACTCGGACTCGGACTCGCCGGAGCTGGGCACTTCGTACACATCGCTGCGGGGAGCCGGGGCGGACTTGGGCTCAGGTCGCAGCCTAGCAGCCAGTTCTTCCTTCTGGCTGCTCAGCATGCCCTTGAGGGTTAGCTTTGGTGCTTTTGCGACAGGTTCACGAGGGGTGGACCTTTCCGCCTCCAGCCTCTGTTCACAGACTTTCAGATTGCCTCGCAAGACTTCAAGCTTGGCGCGGAGCGGCTTTCGCTTGCTGTATTCGAGCCTGGAGTTGGCCACTTTGCCCAAGAGGGTTTTCATCTCAGTTAAAATGATCGTAAGCTGGGGATCATAGTTTTCCCGAAGCTTGTGTTCGATTTCAGACCTCTCGGCTGCTTCCTTGTCCTTTTGTGCTTTCTCATCCAGCCTAGCCTGTTCCTTCGTCTTCTTTTCAGTCTCAACTTGCTGGGTCAACTGTTCGATATCAAAGCCAGGTGGGTAGACCACTTGACTACTGGATGGTGTTGCCTGAGCATGTTCGGAAGTATATTTAGGTGTTTGTTTATTGATCTTTGCCTTAGGCGTGGCCTTGCTAGGCGTGGAGGTTGAAGGCGTTCCCAGGGTAGACTTGACAGCGGAGGTGGGCGTCTGCTGAGCGGGCTTGGCCTTGGACGTGGGCTTTCGTGCGGTTGTGCTCGAAGGCGTCCCCTGGATAGTGTTGGTGGTAGGGGCGGACTTGCTAATCGCAGCATTGCGTGGGGTGGAGCGTGGAGGGAGATCCAAGCTAGAAGCAAGGCTGTCTCCCTCGGCGAAAGACACGGATCGCCTCTCCGTTGCCGGGGAATCCTTGGCACGGATAGCGGACTGCAGCTTTTTCGTTCTGTCAATTGCAGGAGTTTGTTTGTTCACATAAGTAAAAGAAGGCGCATCGGCAACATTCACGCTGCTACTTGGGAAAAGCGGTGCACCAAAAGAGTTCTGGGTGGATGTTACCTCGGATTCTTGCGAAAGATCCAACCTGGCGGGCTGCTTGCTAGGAGGGCTCTGTGTAATCCCCAAACCAATTCCAAACTGAGGAGGTTTGGGAGGCGCTTCATTCTCCTCTCGAACACTGGCTTGTCGAGCTGGGCTCGAGAAGGAAGGTGCACGGACTCGTTTTCGCAGTGGGCTCGTTTGGGCAGATGGAGACTTCGATATGGACTGGCGAGCCTGTTGAGATGGCACAACAACTGTAGGCACCGACCGAGGAGGGGTAGATGGGGGGCGGGTCGAGGGATGGGCCTGTCCCTGACGAGCTTCTTTGACCGACGTGGGCTCTTCGGAGGCCTGCTTCCGCTTGCGTGATCGAGTCTCATGGGTTGTACCGTTTGTTTTATTCGAGGACTGGGAACTCCTAGTTACAATAGGCTCTTCCATCTGTACATCGCCCTCTAGATCAATCACATCCCCAGTAATGGGAATCGAGAGATCAATGCGAGGCGTGATGGGCTCATCCTGGGGTCCATCCTCTTCGCTGGCCTCAGAGTCCGATTCGGACTCAGACTCAGACACGGATTCGGATTCAGAGTCAGAGCTGTCGGAGTTGTCAGAACCAGCCTGACCTTCTGTTTTGCGCTCAGCGTTCTTCTTCTCTGCTTCAACCTCGTCGTCCTCGCTGTCGCTTTCCTCTTCGCTCGACTCCTCACTGGAGATCCCGATGACCGTTTTCACTTGCTTTTCCTGCGGGGGTTGGGATACAATGTTAGCAGCCACTGCCGCCAGATGTCCTTGTCCGTTGACTCCATTCGTCATGCCCGACTTGAATGGTAATTTCACGATACGCTGCGGAGCAGAGTCTGGTTCGATATCACTTGAGCTCGCAGTAGCCTCCTCAGTAGATTGCGTCTGTTGGTGGGTAATGATATGCTTGGGTGCAGACGACGTAGGGGAGGATTCGGCATCATCTGGCATTTGCGTAATTGTTCGCTTAGCTGTACTACTCGCAATGGGTAGCTTGACGAGGTTGTGCGGCTCAGGCTGCGGTTCTGGTGACTCGGCAGCTACAGATGCGGGTGTCGGTTGGGACCCGGTGCTTGATGCTTGTCGCTCGGCTGGTGACGGAGACTCGCCAAGCTCCTCACTTTCGCGCCTGAGAGGCGGCGTGCCAGCAATTGTAGGGCCTGTAGACTTCACTGGTGGGAAATCGGTCACAGGATCGCGAATTTCAACAGAAGAGAGAGGCAAATCACGATGGCGATGCTCCACTGATGACTTCCGAGCTGAGACATGAAAGTTATTATCGGTATGCTGAGTCGATTCAGGCGAATGTTCCCATTGGATGTGAGACTGAGAGATAGATCGAGAGTGACTACGCACAGATTGAGCGGTACTCTCTTCATCTTCTTCCTGAATCGCAGGGAATTGGGTCTCCATGGCTTCCTTTTTATCCTTTATAGCACGCTTGCGCTCGTAGGCAACAATAGCAGCATCCCAATCCTGATCGACAGAGGGGAATCGCTCCGGGGCGGCCGCGGTAGGCTTTTGAAGGACACGAACGGAGCCTCGCTGGTCGAGGCCATCGGTGCGGGCTTTTCCATAGTCAACCCAGACATCAGCAACAGTCAAGTCGGGATAAAGATCGAGGTCCTCCTTCGTATCGTCGAGGATTTTCTTGATCGCAAGCGGTCTATCAATGAACAGAGTTAGCAATCACAGTTTCCTGGAGCAGGTGAGTTTCTCATCCGTCAAGTATATGAATACTTACTCCAGCTCTGGGTGAAGCTTTGCCCAATGTTCTTGAATCATGCCCGCGAGACCACCAAGTGAGACCTCTTCGGGATGTTCGAGGACAAGCAAGAAGACACCAGGTTTCTTCAATGTCGTCGAGACTGCAGATCCCTGGCTGGAGTCATCGTTGGTGGTCTTTCGTGCGCCGAGGAAGGTCCTGCCCCAGCTGGAGCTCGAGTTCGAGCTCAGCTGCTCCCGCGGGTAGACTTTGATTGAAAGTCGGAGAAACACCATTGTGTCAATAATAGAATACGCAGCGAATGCGCATGCAGCCGATAATTTTAATTGGAGCGAGCAATGACGCGTGGGGGGGGGGGAGGAAGTTGAGGTGAGGGTAGTCGCTGGTAAAAACCGGTAGAGCTGGCGTGGAGAGGTAATTAATGGTCGGGAGGGAATTAAGAAATATGAATTTATCAGACACGCATGTCTCGTCAAACAGACAAGGTGCCAAACACCAAACGGAATGATGTAGGGTGAGTGGGTGAAAGGGAAAAAAAAAACGGTGCAGAACGCGGAAGAAACTGGCGCGAAGTAATCACGTCGGCAATCCACTTATCTCCCGGTGTCTCATAAGACACATCTGCTAATCTATGTGAGGATAGGAAAATGATCAATTCATGCTGTTTTATTCCTGCTGGGTTCTTATGAAAATGGACTGATATTCTAAAGTTCCGGGTGCCTGGACAGTTCCATAAAATGTAGATGATCATTGCTAACCTTGGAAACCTTCAATATACAGAAAAGATAAATGCTTTTAGTATTTTCATATATGCCTTCTAAAAAATGTGTCTGGACATAAATCTATTCGGGTGGCACAAAATACCTCCTGAAGCGGTCATTGCGAGTCAAATCCAGCTCAACAACGACCGCATGACAGCTCATCAACAAGCTGGGGAACCTGTATGTCCAGAAATTGAGATATCCCTCGGGCAAGCCGCCGATGTTATCCTTCAGATGATCAGGCATGTCATTGTAGTGATTGCGCTTGTTGCGGAGAGCCCTCAGGAGATCCAGCATCCGGCCTCCGGTGTACTTGCGCTGCTTGCCGAGATTGTCTTTGAAGTCTCGCGGCAATGAGCGCAGGAAATCCATTTCAGGACCCATTACCCGCTCAGCCACTGATTCCAGGCAAAGCAGTGAGTCCGATGGAGGCTCGCGGGGCTCGAATTCGAAGTGGTCAGATACGTCGCAGAGGAAGGTCAGACGGTCTGATGGGAGCCAGAAGAATGGGTGCATCAATACAGCGCTTGCGTCAGGACTAGAAATTCATGTCAGTAAGTTGAATGTGTTTCTGCAAAGAAGGATGCTTACCGTTGGCGAGGGTCTAGAGACAGCATGGAGCGGATGAGATCATCCGCCTCAAAAGCGTAGTCGCCTAGGCGATTTAATTCCTCCAAATCGAAGTGGCCCTTGACGATGTTTGCCTCCCGCATAAACTTGCCATTTTTGTCGAATGGGTGGCTACCACGGGTCAAGACGTAGTAGAACACACAACCCAGTGAGAAGATGTCAATGGCCCTAGTAGCGCGGCGGTTTGTCTGCGGATCCACCACAGCGGGCTCCGAGGACTCGGTGTGCTGCGATGCGAGAGACATAGGACCGTCGTCATCCACCAGGAGTTCAGGGGCACGCCAGCCGGAGGTTCCAGCGGCGTGGGCGGTGGTTGCCCGGAATGAGCTTTGGTTGTCTTCAAGTTTCTTGCACAGGCCAAAATCGGAGATAAGGAGCCGCAATGACCGCGAGACACTGCGGCCACGCGGCATGGCGACGAGAATGTTCTGCGGCTTCAAATCACGGTGGACGATCTTCAAAGAGTGCAGGTAACGGACACCCTGGGTGATCTGCCGTAGTACGTCGGGCAGATCTAAGCCAGTTTGGACTAGATCCGGGTAGCTAGCGGGGCGCTCAATCACATCCTGAAGAGATGCTGGGCAAAGCTCGAGGCCAATATACAAGAACCCGGTGGCTTGCTCACGACAGAAGTATCGGATCACGTTATGATGGTCATCACTTTCCTGCAATAGGCCCACCTCGTGGGATGCAATGTCATAGAATTCCATCAACATACGCTTGACCGCAACGTCTCTTCCATCGAACGAACCGCGGTAAACCACGGTGCCATGGCTGCCATGTCCAAGCACGACATCAGTGAAAACCTGAAGTCGACCGATACGAACAACACCATCCATCTCCATAATCTCGTTCGAAACCGTCCGGACCATCTGAACATCGTGCTCAGGTCGAGGCTGGGGGGCTAGGTTATTGGCCTGCTCCACGACCTGATCAGCCCCCTCGGGGCTATCACCCTCACTGCCAGGCTTCTTGCGACGGCGGTGGGACTTTCCTCCCCGAGAGCCACGAGCGCGGGGCTTTTTCTTTGGTTTTCCAGCCTCGTCGGCGTCCTCGTCATCAGGCCCACGTGACGGCTCACGAATCTGCACCCGCGGAGTGGGATCTAGAGCGTGGTCTCGGGAGGCACGCGGGGTTGATCCACCATCTGGTGATGCATCATCCAAGTCTAAACTTACCGTGACGTTAGGAACTTGTTGGGTTGGCGTAGATGAACGCTTGATATCCGGGGCACCGCCGACAACAGGCGTCGAAGGGGTCGAGAGAGAAGGCTTATCACTTGAGTTGATGATGTTCTTGAGGTCCAATTTTTGCTTGGCCAAATCGCGAAGGTGGTGCGAGTTGAAGTAGATGAATGTGCAGATGAACAGTAAGATCAACGTCACGACAATATCTAAAGCATTGTCCCAGCTCTTGCGAATGATCGCGCTATTTCGCAAGGCGGGAGGCAACGCCAGCTCAGAAGGACTGCGAAGGAGATCTCGCGGTGTGTCATTTGAGAGTTCAGAAGTAGATGACCCGGCGATTCTAGGAATATGCGGACGGATGATCCGAGGGCCAGTGAGAGAGTGAACACCAGCCAACGCATTCCGCTGCTGACGGGCAGACAGACTCATGAGTGCTTGCCCCTGGCGGAAGAAGTCTTTGTCATAGCATTGAGCCATTGGGGCGCGGCCGGTGGCCAGGGGATATGTTTCCTCTGAAAAAGCGTACCAGCCCCCTGCCTCAGTGCAATCGATGAATACGCGCATGTCCCTTTCGTCGTTAAGGGATCCATAATCCGGATCCGGTGGCTGAATAGGTTGTGAGAGCAGGACCAGCGGGGTCGAGGCATCTGGTGCATCTTTGTTGGCAGGACGAACCACGTCGAAGACTCGCGCCACAGGAGATGAAAAGCGCTGGGTATAGCGGGGCCGATCCATGCGTGAGTGATCGAATCCCAGCACAACGCCATCATGCATACTGTAAATGTGGCTTTCATCCATTGTCCTGTAGTACTGGCTCTGTAGGTCCATATCACGGTTGTTCGGTGCCCACTCGGAGTATTTCAATGTGCAAATTGGATCTCCCGTCTCCGTATTTTGTATGGCGACCGCATATTCAACCCGACCAAGAACCAAAGTACCAGATGTCGACTCGCACTCATCGGAGTCCAGATCTTCTCCGTTCACCTTCCGACATTCTGGTGCGGCGGTAATCGGACCACGGGAACTAAAAACTCGCAAAATACTGCCAGTCCGGGCATCAATGGTGTACAATGTAGTTTCTTTCCGGGCAGTATAGGTCACAGCGGGCTCGGTGCCGGAATAAGGGGTTTCGTCAACAAGCTGCTTCACAGTTAATCCGAGCTTTTGCAAGCCAGCGTCCGGGGCGGGGCTGTAGATATATAGGCTGCCATCTTGGCTCGGTTCGACGATCCATAAAAAGTCGTCTTCGGGCTGTGTATCGTCGAAACTGGAACGATTCGCTCGGTGGTAGACGCTTTCGACCACAGGACTACTCGGGACCTCGAGGGCCCAGCGAGCAGTCCCGGTCTTGCGATCACGGGCGTGAATTGTTCCGTCGACGGTCGCCAGCAGCACAAAATCCTCAACCTCCCAGTCCTGCAAGGACCGCGCGTGAAGCTGCGAAGCCAAGCCCGCAGCAGTGCTGCTGGCTTGGACAGGAGGGGCTCGAACGGCACGGCCGGAGCCTGCCAGAGCCAGAGTAGCAAGGGCGCTCGCATCGTTGGGTTTCACGATGAATGGTGCGGCCACATGGGCTGCATGTTGTTTTGATGACTCTTGCGCTAGTGGCACAGAGACTCGAGAGATAGGGTCATGGGCATCTGATTGCTGCAGCGGAGCGACCAGAGTTGGGAGAAGGAGGAGTGCGACACTGGCGGGCAGTGTCGAACGGACGCCCGGCAGCCGCCACCGCATTGTAGAGCTGTCAGCACAAAGATTGAAGGGTAGGTGAACGATCGAGGGAACGAAGGAGGTAGCGGAGGGCGTCTCATGGGCCGATGTTATGGACAAAGGTTTAACGGTTCAAATGAAAGTGTGGAGCGAGTCGAGAATCCGGGTGGCGGATCATCCCCCAACCCACAACTGGTTCAAAATAGAAAACAGTAGGAAATTCACCTGTAGTCTAATAATGCAAGATGAAGAGATGGGGAGAATGTCAGAATGCAAGAGATGAAAGAGGTGAGACTGGAGAGCATATGTGCAGGCAGAGAGATTGTGTGTAATACACGTGTACATTACAGTCTGTGACCAGTTTTTCGCGCCTCCACCGCTGTAACGGTAAGGTATGATACTTTAGCCTACGCACGCCTTCGATCTACACTAAATACAGCGTAGCCTAGAACAATAAGAACATTCGAGAGTGTCTTATCCCTTATCCCCTTAATATACTACTCCCTGCATAGGTCTATACATAATCAATTAGTTGACTAGTTAGAGTAGAACATAAACTATACCTAAGTTAACACATGTAACCTAACTTACCCCTCTAGGTGTGTTTTATATACGTTCTCTAGTCTGTTCTCCATAGTCACACCATGATTGATCACTTTAGACGAGTCCTTCACAGTGGATCTTTCAATACTGATCATAAAGACTGAACCCCCAGCCTTTCAGAAGGGTGGGTCAAGTACCCTGCCCAGCGTCAGGGGTAAGACCAATCAAGGGCGACACAACACACTATGAAGAAAAAAATCGAAGTCCATTATCACCAAGTTTTTTGTTAAAAAAAAAATTGAACTATGTAGATCAAAGCAGCACATCCAACGCCACAACCCCGTCCTCGTGCAGTACACGCCGGAAGTGTCAGTGAAGGGGAGGGGGAAAAAGTTAAAAAAAAAAAAAAGAAGGGAAACACAAGAAAAATCAAGATAGATACAGATGTAGGAGGATGTTGCCACAGAAGCATGTGGAGAGAAAGGGATTATAAAAAAAAAAAAAAGGGATCACGTATGATCCCAAGAAAGAGAAGAGGTAGATATGAAACGGGAGATGACCTTAGCCACCGCGGATCATCCAGGTCACGGCAATAGCCCAACCGCTGACAAAGATGACCGTCAAGACGCCTGCACCTGCACGGTCACCGGTACCGATGGTGTTCAATACGGGGACTTTGTTATCCGACGTATTGGTGCCGGCGTTCGGGTTACTCTTGGAGGTTCCACCGGAGGACGCAGTCAATGGCGCCTTGTTCATGAAGGGAATCAGATTGGCAGACAGGACACCCAACACAGACATCTGTTGCTCCAGACCTTTACTCCCATCCCAAGTAGCTTGCTTCCACCAGCGAGTACCACAATATGTCCCATCGTCACCACCCGAGCATTGCTTTGCAGCGGCTTGGGCCGAGGTTTTCAGCTGGGGGAAGATCAGGTCGGAGGTGCCAGGAACGATTGTAGTCAACATTCCAAGCCAGTTGGTAAAATAGGCCTTGAAGGTGATCTGGTTGCGATCGCAGTTATTGCCGGATTCGCAGGTGATATCCGCTAGAATTTGGCCGCCGGCTCCATTAAATCCCGTGGTCGGGTAGAACTGTTGAGAGGTCTTGATGAGACCCTCAACACCCTCCTTCCATTTTGTTTCAGTGCCATTAGTCTAGTCTGAAGTTAGTATCAACGATCATTTGGCAGAACAGAAGGACATACGTAGTTGTGCATATAGGCAGCACCACTGATATAGGTGGCGTAGTTGTAGGTCCATTGGAAATCGCCATGATCCGTGCACTGCGTGCCGCAGGTGGTGGTGTCGGCGATGTTCCAGTTCTTCTGCTTAAGTAGCGGGGTTGTAGCGCTCCAATCCCAAATGCGCTCGGCCCAGTCGGCATATGTCTTGTTTCCAGTGTAAAGAGCGAGGCGGGCCGAAAGTTGGAACAGTCCTCCGTTGGAAATCGCGTTCTTTGTCAGGTAACCGTCCTGGTATGGCCAAATCTGCCAGCGCATACCACCGTGGCAGCTACTGGTATCCCAGCGGGGGTACTGGGTGTTGAAGACACCCTGTGCGAGGGATACCCAGGAGGGTTCGCCGTCTCGTTCGGGGTAGTTGAATTCGGCGGCGGTAATAGCAGCGAGACCCCAAAAGACTTGATCGTCGTTTCCCAGGTACTGACTGTAGTTGCTGGGGAAGAAATTGTCGTCGCCCTTCTGGAAGTACATTCCTTCTTGAATGGCGTCGTTGAACTGGGTATCACCGGTTACGAACCAGTACATGATAAGGGTCATGAACATGGAACCGCCCTCCCACCAAGTGCCATCGAATTTACCGGGGATGTCCTTAGACTCGCGAGAGTCGTAGTACTTCATCATGGTGGTGGCGACCGTTTTGGCCGCGCTTTTGATGGAGTCTAAGAGAAGCACTGAATTAGCCAACGAATGCGATCAACCGGGGGGGTGGGAAGCGTACTCTCGTCATCGATGTTCAACTCGATAGCGAGGGCACCCTGGACGGCGAACGCGCCGCCCAGCAGAGTGGCCAGCCACTTAGACAAAATCATGTGTGGGATCTCAAACGAGTGTAAGAGCCAGCGGCATAGGGGAGTTGGGTAAAGGGAATAGAAGTTTGGAGAGAAGGTAAAGTGGTGGCTAAGAAAATATGACGGGGGTCTGGGGGTAACCGGCAACCGGGGGGTTACAGTCCCTGGTACAGTGCCGTCTAAGAATGTTAAGCTAATTTAGCGCATCAACTTGCATATTACACTATGATATTCTATCTATATTTTATACACTGAATCTACATATTTCGTCTTATCCTTTTACAATGGGAGTACTCCGTATTGCATTGCTAGATTGCTAGATTGCTAATCAATTGCCCCTAAAAATACAGCGATGACGGTTAGACTCAGTTCCTGGCGGCAAATCTGGCCCTGCAGTAGAGAAATGAAACATCGGCATAAGCACCGAGACACCCCTTGATATATCTGCATTGATCTTAGTATAACTTCTATCATACCTATAAAGTACATCATATATTGTTCAGGGAATGCCGATCTGATCCGTTGCCCACTTATGATCCACGAGATGGGAACGTGATCGTCATGTCAGAATCGAAGAGCATATGATGTATGGAGTATATTATAGCTGTTGCTATATCTGCATACAACATAGGTGAGAATAGTATCTTATTACACAAAATCCAAAACTACAGACGGTGTACCCTGAATACATACATCAAGCCTGTTGCCTTGGCTGTGCCTTGGCTACGCTAAGCTTTCAAACTCAGTGACCGCTTCCGGCAGTTCAACCTCGGCCGCTTTGGGAGATGTTCATGCCTTATTGTTCAGGTACCAAGGATCTGGCCCAAGTCTGTTCTAGACATATGCCAATATTGGTGCTGTAAAAGTAGTGTGTAGATTATTTATTTAGACTAGTTATCTGGTAGTAAATTAGGCTACCTATGACCGCCTTCCTGCCAGAATTGGCAGGCTCATGGCCACATGTAACACAAGAAGCTCATGTTCATCGACTCTACGGCTTGCGCCGTGCTGCCATACGTTCAAGTTGTAGACTCAGTGTCAGCGCCTGCAGACGGCCATGGCTATGTATCTAAGATGCAATAGTCATCATCGATGCTGACTACGACTGAGAATGTACTGCTGTCGCTCTGATCCCCACGTTGGCAACACTATCGACAACGGTGCGGGTTGCTTTTCTCCTCCTTGCCAAACGTCTGGATCGAGAGTGCGAATTTTAGTGCAATGTGGCAGTCGGAGTCCGTTGTCCTCTGGAATCCCTTCCTCTTCCAGTCTCTCGATAGCGCGAAGCTGCTCAGGATTCGCTGCTTGACGAAGCAAAGTCCAAAATTCTGCGTCGGACACTTGCCACAACACCTTATCATCTATAGACCCTGCCTTTACCAGTTCGCCAATCACCCGGCCCGTCCGCTGATATATGTCGATATGGGCCGGACTTGACCAAACATCTTTGTCGCTAGTGATATATGCGCGAGAAAGAATCAGCGCTATATGCGGATCATCTAGAACCAGCAGACGGCGGGTCGCTGTAGCACTGGGAAACGCCTTCAGTGAGCCGACAACCCTTCTGGCGTCTTCTATGGCAAGCTTGCCGAAGCTAACGGCGTCGCGTAAAGCATAGTCCAGGCGATCAGCACACAGTTGAGGCGATGGCATCTCCACTAAAGGGAACAGTTCTTCTTCGAAAACCTTCCGGTTGATCCCATGTCTGGCGAGGATGTCCGGCAGCCGCGTCATCTTAAGATAGCGTGTCTTATGTACCTCATGGTAGCTTCCTTCCCCAGGCTTGGAGAGGGCGTGATCGATGACGTGACTGAGGGTGGTATGAGAGATGTCATGGAGAAGAGCAGCGATTTGTTCTTCAATCGTGGCACCAACTCTTCGCACGAGTACAAATGCACCGACCGAATGTTCGAGCCGTGTGACTCGCGGTGTCAGGCCCAAGAATCCAGTGACTCCATGCTGGCAGATTCCTTGCAGTCGCTGCACCTCTGGGCTTTGAAGAAGTTCTACGAGAGCTGGCTCATGGACCAGTTCCTCTCCGTATATTTCATCTTGGATCAAGATATTATGATTCTTGATGAGTTGGTGTGTCTGGAGGACGCCGGCACTGGTAGGAGGTGACATGTCTGTTGGACCAACATGTATTGACAGAAGCAACCGAAGCAGGATGATTAGGAAAGGTATGTGCGCGGTCGAGGGGGTGTAGCTTACTCACGCTGCTCATCCCTACACTCACCTGGGCAGTTACCTAGGTAGCACTCAATGAGCAAATCAGAGTACTCAGATGATGATCAGGTGATGCCCAGTGATCAAAAAGCGGCAAGAGGTGAGCACTAAAACGGAAAGGGAATGGGCTCGAGTGCCAGGCATTATCCGGTATATAACTATAACTAACTAGTTATCAATCCCCTTTACTTATTGATAGTCCAGCGCTTAGAAGATATTTCGGTTCTTAGTGCTATATCACTATTGCGGGCATTTATATCGTCTCACTGAACTGATCCTACACCATTTTAGTTCTAAAATATTCTTAGCATGCGCAACAAACGCCGAGTCTTCCTTTCGATACAACATCGCAATTCTCCCTCTGTCGGAGAGAACAGGCAGCGGCTGGGCTATGCCGCATACCACTGGGGAATTCTCATTTGCCCCAAAAGTCAAAGGCGTCAAGTTGCTATTTTTTCGACGTAAGCGACGGAGTGCTCCTCGAAGATTCACCGAACAGAGTCAATCTTAACCCAGAATTCAACTGGCTCTTTCGAGAGAAACAAATCTGTGTTCCTACTACGAGCGCCCGTCTTCTCGGAATGGTCATGATCGGAAAGGTCCCGAATGAGGTGATCTGGGAGCAAATCCGCGGTCTTCTCGCGGCGGTTCAAGTTCCTAAAAATAATGCTGTGCCGGAGCAAAACTGCGTCAGCTAGGCGAAAGCTGCGGTTTGCAAGCTTCAAGAGAAGGGTCTGACAGCTAAATATAACCTCGACCTCGACTTGCTCATGGACAGATCGCTTGCTTTTGCGGATGAACGCATACGCAATCCGGAGTCTACCCCTATCAGCATCGATTTCATTGATTGATCTATGTCACCTGCAAAACGCCCTAAGTCTTATTATCCCTTAAGAGTCACACATGGTCCAGGGTGGGAATCGTATGCTCGGCCCCTCACCAGACATGCTGTGGCACGTCTACTTTCCGTCAGAGAATTTGTTCCGCCCTAAGCTCGTCATCATATCTGTCTATAGCATTTTCTAAACCATTATACCAATCTGGCCGATCTAGCATACCGTCGTGTGCCCTAGTATACTCCTAATATTCCGGGTACTAGCCGCTAAATCATCTGAGCAAGGAATGCGAGCGGAGTTTCATGGGTTTTGAGATTTATGTACATAGTTCCATAGATCAAAACATAGCCTGCAAACAAATAGACCTCGGCAATTGAAACATATAATAAAAACTACACTAGCAAGGTTCGAAGATTTGCTTAAAAAAACAGCATTTTCACAGCGTAAGTTCAATAGAAGACGCCTCTTCATAGCTCTGATACTGCGACTTCCCATCAACCAAGTTCACCGCCTGCTGATCCGCGATGTAGGCTTCCACCCATCCAAGTTGGGCGACGACACCCTCCTTGCTGATATAAGGCGCTTCGATTGCCTGCAGAGCAATGAAATCTGGGTCGGTGGACACAGTCACCAGGTCCGCGATGTCGCGGAAGTAAAACTCCACGGTCGCGTCGTGGGTGTCGACTGTCCAGCCGTTTTGCAGACGCTCGCACGCGGAGCTCAATAAATTACGCACTGGCGTTGGGGAGAAGTGCTTTTTGCATGTTAGGTTTGACTGCCATTTGGGGGTGGGGGATTATGTTGTAATAGAATGGTGACTTACGTAGCTATAGCCTTGTAACTTATGGCGTTGATGAATCGCCACTGCTTTAGGGATATACACCTCTGTGATGAAGCGGTGGCATTCTTCCTCGGAGGCAGCTGGGTTCCGATGGTGGGCGAGGGTCAGCTTTAGAAGGCGTTGCGGGGCCATGTTGGATTAGACAAGGATGTTCTGGGAGCTTCAAATGGTTTCGTGGCTTTGAAATGATAGGCTCGGGAGGCAAGTCACTCATGTTCTATTTTATATCCCTCTCAGGTTTAATTTACATCCTATCCAGCTGGTCATACAAGAGGGAGGGCCTTGTAGGCAGAAAGACCTCGCCGGTTCCTACAGCGCCCGCCGAGTTGGCCCAGTGCTTGGTGTTAGTTCGCCGATTCGGTGAAGTCAAAAAAATGATTACAGACAGCGCCGATAAAATGCAAAAGCTCGCAGTCCTCTCTTCTGTCTAACATAATTCATCGTTCATAATTAGAAAAGTGCCGAGCGCCCCTCCGTTGCTCGCCTAAAATTCGACACGCGCAAATCAACCATGGCAGTATAAACGTCGTGACTGTCTTGGGGATGACGTTGTCTTCTATATATCTATATAGACATTTCCGATTGTATTCGCCATCACCAGCGTTATTCACGCGATTGTCGACCTTTATGGCAACAGCTTTGCAATTGTGCTGCAACCTGCATTAAGCGGCTTTCGTGTTCCCGGACCGTCTTCATCGCCATTTTGATTGCGTTATTCTCGCTGGATGGACTAGACGGTCGACTGGTGTCGATTTCGGCGTTCTCGCTAGATACAAAAGGCACCGTAAGTTTGTCCACCGAGTCCCCCAGGCTGTCTAGTAGTTGCAAGGCTGACTGGATCACTAACCCAATGTGACTCGCTGGATCATCGACGGAAAACACTCCGATTTGTAGCGAGGGCAGTGGAATGGGCATGCCTTTGGCCAACGCAGCACCGAACTTTTCAGCGGTCTGCGAGAAAGTATTATAATAAGCTTCGATCAGCCGCATGTACGTAGATAAGGCATGCAACAGTGACAGTTGGTCGAGCCTTGTTCCTGGCTGTAGTGATTCCGTATCTGAAGTTCCAGGCGTGCTTTGAGGCGTGGCGATAAGCTGCTGGAACCGCGAGGAAAAGGTAGAGGATGCGGAAAGCGGCATTTGCCAATGCGTATTCTGCACAGCGGGCGACTGAGCTGAGGAATTTCTATTTACTCGCAAAAGCTTGATTAATCGTTGCGTGAGAAGGAAAATGATGTCGATCGTACATTCTGATGACGAAGGGGAATTGGAGCTATCTGGTTTGGTGGTCATCGGGGCTGGGTTATATAGCAGGGGTTTCATCGACGTGAGCCGAATTAAGTCAATGTCGAGCTCCAAAAGATCTTCCATAAATTTTTGTAGAAATTGAGTCTGTGAACCGATCTTGCGATGGGAAGTGGGTCCCAACGATCGCTCCGATTTCTGAGACGACAGTGGCGGGATGTCCGGGCCGATTTTGTTTCCAGACTTGGGCACAGTTGGCCCGGGAAACGATTCGAGTAAAGAGAGTTGATGATCAGTGATTTGAGCTTGAGCGTAAGGAGCCGTATTGTGGGCAGGAAAACGTGAGAACATGCTAGATCCCGAAGGTGCTCCGGGAAGATTTAGAGGCGGTGTCAAGCTTTCCGGGAAGGAAATGTCCTGGTCGACGCCCATGCATAGGTTCGACAGCGTCGGCTCGGGGGTCTCCGTACCGGAAATCGGGGTTCTGTCGACGGTGAATGCTTGACGATTATCTTCTGCATATTCCCTTAGAAGCAGACCCCGGTATTAGTGGTCAGACTCCGTGTGTTCTAGGGGGTCAGGGGTACTCAACCTGTTCAGCAAGTCAATATCTCCCAAATGCGCATTCGGTGAATAAGGCATCTGGGACGCCAGTCCCATGGCCAACGGCCTGTCGCTGGTCCATTTGGATATGTGGGAACCGTTACGGCGATCCTGATGGGTGGGCCGATGCCCGCGGTTCGAAGGACTAAACAAGCAATTTGCGCCCGCTCTCACACAGCGGCTGCATTCCCCTGACTCGTTGCGGTGACACCGTAGTTTGAGGTCATGACAGCGATCGCAAGCCTGTCGCGATGGTTGTTCGTACATTTCGAGAGCCAAGCTCAAAAAATATTGGGGAGGGGGGGTGGATTCGAGTTCAAGGCGGTTAATCCGGGTCGGACCGAAAGCTTGGGCAAAAAAGCGAAGGATTTGGGTACACAAGTACATTAGTACACAAGTACACGAGTAAGTAGAAAATCAATACGCAAATCCGAGGGATGTTAATATATATAGCCTCACCACCATAACATTACTAAAAAGAGTAACCTATTTTGACATGGAAAATGATTTATGGGATATTTGCTGGGGGACGCTGCTAACCCTGAGATTTGGGGTAGAGGGTCCCTATGGCTCTACGAAACAGGACGCGCTAAGTTATGCAAGTCTGATCCTGAACGGAGATTATCGACGTAGACCCTGGATATTGATTGCGATTTCGGAAGCGAAGCGAAAGCGAATTACGTATTCCATAAGTGTTGCCTAGACCTCGCCATACTGTATTGCTTTTTTGGGTACCCAGCGGGTTTTGGGTCAAGGGTCGATACCCGACCCGCGAATTTGGCGAGGTCTAAGTGTTGCCTTCTGTTGATGTCACGTGTATAACGTGATTTGCTCATATTATGGCACCAATACCGCTGCCCTACCCGTAAGGCGTCTGTAGATATATGCAATAAATTACATGTATGTATTCGATGCTGCAATTCGTGCACCTGATCGATGTATGGAAAACGTGGCACTCGATCTGTATGCAGCATTGTTCCGGCCGCAACTCCATCTGAAATGCGGGGTCCTATCTCGATATAGACTTTAACCGTTCTCAGCTTCTTTCCCGTGATGGTATATATTATTTGTACACGCTGTCATGCACTGAAGCCACTTTCAGAGTTTTAATGATTACTTCGAGATTGGCGGGCCTACCAGAGTTGCCGCAAAACCGCTAGATCTTCTGCCCGAAGCCAGAGAGCTGGATATGAAAGTAAAGTAATACAAGCAGTGGTCCCCAGTACCATTGTGTTTTAGTTCGTAGTCCCTGCAGCGCATCCCTCCTGGCCTCATCCGCTTGTACAAAGGCTCAGGTGCTCTGATACCATATTATATGATTAAATATATATCCATAGATGGTTCATGATTTAACCTGGTCGGAAAACCACATACTTAAGTAAGCTTGTAAAGGTGTAAATTAGGAGGCCCCGGGGGCACATCACAACGGTCTTGACTGTTAAGGTGACTGACTGTAGAAGCATATATATGTATGTATGTTTTCACACTACTTAATCATTAAAATATTAGAAAGAAAAATGTACTTCCAAAGTTAGTAAATAAGACCATCATTAATCGGCTCATTTAGAGAATTCTAAATAACCTATTTTAACGCACATGGATCACTATAGAAAGCGTAAATGTAAATGCAATGCAATAGAAAGAGGCTTACTACGACCTCGGAGTTTAATGATTTGCTGCTTCCACCTGGGCATTCCCCTTTGCGTTACCGCGCCCGGGAAGGTCCAGTACTAGGTACAATAGCGCTGCAAGGGTAAGGTATTAGAGCGACCGATCCCACCCTATGTACATACTTGTTTTGCAAAATGCTATCGCCGTGACTATGCAAACCCATGCTATCTACAGACATTTCTACGTCCATTATCAATTGCTGATCGTAGTTGATTCTTGAAATGCGTCTACTCGAGATTGATGGTTCTGAAATATTGAGCCCAAAAATGTTGTAGATTTCTCGCGGCAATCTCAAATATGCATGGCGCTGCTAGCTGCGTGCGGTCGGGATCCCTTGGTAAATAGACAAACGGCAGACTAGGGGGTCAATTGATCATCGATATACTATTTCCAGGCCCCAGTAGTGTTGTCGGATAAACACTTGGTCGCAGGCTATCAGCGGATGAACTGCTACAAATTCCTTGGAACCCTTTATATTAACAAGCATTAAAAATGAAGCACATCTCAATATCTACACATGTATCCATGGATTGACCCCACAATCTGTAATCAGATCTAGCTACATAACCAAATATTCGGCGACCTAGGACCAATCACAGGCCAGACCGCTCAATGGGGAAGTTGACATACAATGACCGAACCCATTCGGCATCGGCGATGTTGACAAAGAGACCTCCTATTCTTTGAAATCAGTTTCTGACCATGGCCATTTCCTGCAATCAAAACTTCGATTTCTGGCTTCCGTATTTCTCAATCAACTTTGACTTTGTGCTCCGTACTCAACGTCAACATGTCCAATGCTTCGGACACTAGTACCCAGTCTGTCGAGAAGAAGCAGGGTAGAGGATGGCGCTTCTGGGCAATTTACTTATCACTATGCGTGTCAGTCCTACTAGCTGCGGTCGAGTCAACGGTCACATCGACCGCGTTGCCGTTCATCGCGGATGAGTTGCATGCAGGCAAGAACTACGTCTGGTTTGTCAACTCCTTCTTCTTAACGAGGTAAGTCACATACCATCTTTCAACCCGAGTCAATGAAGAAAATAAATTAACAATACATTCAATGGCAAGTGCTTGCTTTCAGCCCCTTTTCGGACAGACTGCGAATTTCTTTGGTCGACGATGGTTGATGATCGGCTCGGTGGCCTTGTTCGTCCTCGGCAGCGGCATCAGCGGCGGCGCGATCAATTCTCCCATGATGATTGCTGGGCGATCAATCCAAGGAATTGGGGGTGGCGGTATCAATGTAATGATCGATATGATCGTTAGCGATATGCTTCCATTGCGCGAGCGAGGAAACTTCATGGGTATGATCTTCGCCGTGTTCGCCGTCGGCACCTCCCTTGGTCCATTTATTGGGGGTGTTATTGTACAGCATAGTTCCTGGAGATGGGTTGTAAGTATCTAAGCCCCATTTATATCTGAGAGAATGGCAAGGCTAACACGGTTTGATCAAAGTTCTATCTCAACCTTCCTATTGGCGGAACGGCGATCATCTGCCTGTTTTTCTTTCTCCATGTCAACTACCAAAAAGAGCCATGGCAAGAAAAAGTCAAGCGGATCGACTATATTGGCAACGCACTTCTCATGACTTCTATCGTCTCTATTCTCCTCGCTCTCACCTGGGGCGGTACTACCTACGCCTGGTCAAACTGGCGGATCATCGTCTGTTTGGTTCTCGGTCTCATTGGTATGATTCTATTCCACGCGTTTGAGGCCAGTCCATGGTGTCGGGAACCTATGATGCCACCACACATATTTCGACACCGTACTTCATTCGTTGCCTTGGTTGTATCCTTCATCCATAATATGCTTACCTTCTGGGTGATCTACTTTGTACCGGTGTACTTCCAGGCTGTGAAGCTTTCTACCTCTACTCGCGCCGGTGTACAATTTCTACCTAGTGTGATTCTCGCTGTGCCGACTGCCATTGTCGCAGGTGGCCTCCTTACTAAATGGGGCCGCTATAAGCCTATCCATACCGTCGCTACGGCTGTGATTCTCCTAGGATTAGGTCTCTTTACTCTCTTCGATGCCGACTCTAGTCCAGCAGAGTGGATCATTTTCCAAATCATCACTGCAATTGGCTTGGGTCTTCTGCTCACAACCACTCTAGCTGCAGTTCAGGCTCCCCTAGAAGAGAAGGATGTTGGACTCGCGACGGCGACATGGGCGTTTATTCGCAGTTACGGTGCTATCTGGGGAATTGCAATTCCAGCTGCTATTTTCAACACCGAGTTCGCGCGCTTGTCGGGCCGTATTTCAGACCCCGCTGTTTCGGCGCAACTTGCGGGTGGAGAAGCTTACTCTCACGTCTCTTCAACCTTTATTAAGTCACTTGCTCCTCAAGTTCAACGGGAGGTAGTCAGTGTGTATACTGATACCCTGAAGCTGGTTTGGTATGTCTCGCTGGCTTTTGCTGCTCTGGAATTCATCATTACCTTCTTTGAGAAGGAGATGACACTACGGACCGAATTGGAGACGGAGTATGGAATCAAGGATGAGAAGGAAGGCAAGGAAAAGGAAACCGCCGCTGAGGTATAGACAAGGGTGTTTGAAGATTGAAGATGAAGGGTTGGATAAATTAGAGAGTGAAGTTTTCGGTACTGGTTCTATATAATCGCAGATCTTGTTTTGAAAGTTCAAATCCCGAGTACAAAGGACACATGATCCCCTGCGCAGTAGGCACAGTGGCTGTCTCGCTTACAATTTCGGGCCATATGTCCGTACATCTGGCAGCGGTAGCATTGCTGGAGGCGGTGACTGCCGTCAAATAACTAGTAGTGGTGGTTCCTTCCATAGATCGCCAGACCACGTAGAATGGCCTGGTTGGCAGCGCATAGGTCGGCGAACTCGACCAGGAGTTTCGCGGACTCTGGCCTCGTTTCGTCCATTTTCCTCTTAGTCATCAACCAGTTCATGTATACGATTTCGGCAGCAGTAGAGATTCGTCTGACTTTCTCAGCTTTCAGCTGTCTCCTCGCGTCCGTGGCGGAGGGAGAGAATCGACAAGTCACGCCGCGAACCACCACGGCGTAGGTTTGTCTTTTCAGTCCCGCATTCTCGCCGAGTGATATTAATTGGTTCGACCGCGGTGAGCGATAAAAATGCCAATCTGGAGTACGGTTAGTTGATGTAGAACGACGAGTGAATAAAGGCTAAACTCACTGTGGTGTATTCAAAAGCAGTCTTTATGTTTAGCTAAGTGGTTTAGAGGCAGAGGAATGATGAAGACCACTGTTTTTGGAGCAAGTGACAAAATATATATCCCTTTTGAGATGGCATCACTTTAGGCAGAAATGCTAAGGGGGAGGGGGCGATATTTAGAGTTCCTAGGATTCGAACGAAATAGCTATGGGCCCTTAGAACAGCTTAGTAGGCTCCTAGGAACGCCCCGCGGGCTCCTAGGAGCCCATCGGGGTATTACTGTTGATTGTTTGTCTTCGGCTTACAGGTTACTTAGCAATGGCGCGAAAGACATGCCGTTATACGCTCAGGAAAGCCTTCGGCCTATGCGCTCATTGGCGAGAGAAGTGGTTCATCATCATCACCTGCTGAACACTGATTCCTCCATTGCCTTGATACAGGGAAGGGTTCTAGATCTTCAAGGAAATCCATCCAATCGCCCTCGCCCTGGTAGTAGTCCAAAGCCCGATTAGGGTATCGCCGGGCTGGTAAGCGAAGTATTCCGAGGGGTCTTCCCAGGAGCATAGGCTGAAATGGTAAAATGGTGGATCAATTGAATAGCCGCACTGTGAGATTTTTTACTTGGATAGGATCGAGACCGCTAGGACGAACGGTCACGTTGACTGCGCCCGTCCGTTTTTGATGGGAAGGGTTGCACGTGATGGGATTAGCGTGTCGCATTTTATTGATGTTGTTTACTCAGCCCGCTCATCCCTACCTACACTCAGTGAGCACTCAGTGATCAAAAAGCGGCAAGAGGCGAGCACTAAAACGGAAAGGGAATGGTCTCGAGTGTCAGGCATTATCCGGTACATATGTCCCAAGCCATACAATGTCAAGAATATTTCAATGATGGCAATGTAGTATTACAGGTGGGTGTCACCTCTCATCCATCACTCTATCTATGTTCATACCTGCCGTATAGGATCCCCTATAGTTAATTAAAATCAAGATAAAACGTTATAATGGTTCAAGTTGGATAAATTACTCCACAGATTCAAGTCCTGCTATACAAATTATGTCTAATAACGGGTCTTTGCACCCGGTCCTTTCCTCTGGGGAGCCAGATCCCGGAAAAGACTCAAGACTATGTATACTTGATACATTAATGTCGAACTATATAATGACTTCGAGGCTAGGGGCTATATATAGGGTAACCGATAGCATAGGACGCAGCTGATAGGGAACCATATATCTACTTGGCAAACTACACAAATAGCTAGATGGATAGATCATGTACTTAGTTGAACTTCTATTGCACATTTTTTAGTTCCTTCATAGAAAGAATACAGAGATGAATTCATCCATGTCATCACAATCGTGTCCATTACATCCGGTTGCGTTGGCGGGGAGCCGAACGGATGATGTTGTCCACCCGCAGGAGAAGCTAAAATAAGGTCAGCACGTATTCCAAATCGAGTATCAAGAACAAAAAACCAGTGAAGTACATACCTCGGCTGCCTCTGTGGCAGACGAAACCACCGCCTTCTTCAACTTATAAGCCTCCACCACACCAAGCTCACGCATATCCGCAATACCACCACCGGGCGTCAACAGATCAAGACCAGAGCTGGTCATACCGTTGTTGATGGCAGAGCGCAGACGAGTCACCAGATCGCTGGAGTCCAGACCAGCGTTGTCGGCCAGAATGGTAGGCAGCTGCTTCAGAGCGTGAGAGAAAGAGTCGACAGCAAGCTGCTTCTTGCCGGTCGTGTTCTGAGCCGCCTGTTCCACGGCCTTGGACATCACCATCTCGGCACAGCCACCGCCAAGTGTCACACGGGGATCCTTGACAGTCTGCGAGAGGACGGCCAGAGCATCGTGGAGCGAACGCTCGGCCTCATCGAGAAGCTGCTCGGTGGCACCGCGCAGCACAATGGTGCAAGCCTGACCAGCGGCCACACCAGAGAACTTGATCAAGGTGTCCTCGCCAATAATCACTTCCTCGATCAGATCACACCCACCCAGCTTAACCTGGTCGGGGTGGTCGAAGGTGGAGGCGATCTCACCACCGGTAACAAGGGCCAGGCGCTCGATGCCGTCGAAATCGGCGTGCTCAATGGACATGATACCAGCCTCGGTGAACAGCTGCTCGGGCCAGTTGTAGATGAGCTGACGGTTAACGAAGCAGTTAATACCGTGAGCCTTGATACGCTCAACCTTTTGGCGCATCTTCTCGCGCTCTGCCTTCTCCAACTCGGCGAGCTTGCCGGTCGACTCGACCTTGACTCGTGCACCGAAAATCTTGACCTTATCTGTGTCCATGGCTGTGTTGGCAACCAGGATCTTGGCGTTCTCCAACCGCTTGGGCTGGTTGACACCGACCTTCTTGTCCATAATGAACCCCTCATCGAGGTATGAATCGCTCAGCTTTCCACCGGCCTTCTTAATAACCTGGATGTGAGAAAGATCGGTGGATCCCTTAAGACGCAGCACGGCATCACAAGCCAACTTGGCGAATTGGTCCCGGTCTTGCGAAAGAACCTTCGAGCTGAGTGTTGTGCGGGCAATGGCGTGCAAATCCTTGCGGAAAGCCTCAGGGTCCTGGCTGCGGTCGACCGCGGTGGCCTCGAGCGCGGTGAGGGCAGCCTTGCTGGCTATCCGGTAACCCTCGATGATAGTCTGGGGGTGAATCTTCTTGGCAACAAGCTGTTCGGCCTCACGCAGCAACTCGGCGGCCAAAACGGTGACCGATGTGGTTCCATCACCAACCTCGTCGTCCTGAACCTTAGAAATGTTGACCAAAACCTTGGCCGCAGCGTTATCCAAAGCGATGGACTTAAGAATCGTAGCACCGTCGTTCGTCACCAGGATGTCTCCTGTAGATCTGCGAGAACAGCCATGTCAGTATTTCCGGAGTCATATCATCACATAGGATTATCAATCAGTCCCCCACGTACGCAGATTGTAGGATCTTGTCCATTCCCTTGGGACCAAGGGTACTCTTCACGAGGTCTCCGACGGCGATAGCACCGACGAAGGCCGAGAGACGGGCATTCTCGCCCTTCTCTTCGATGACATCGTCACCAAAGATCTGTGTGGGATTGCCGAAAGATGCCTAGGAGGGGTAGAGGTGAGCCAGTGCGAACACATATTTTCCACGCTCTCGCGGGCCGACTTGGGAATAGCATACCATGATGACCAGCTGAATAAGGCAATCGACCAAAGATCAAATGTCTTGCTGGAGAGGTTGAATCGACTTCTCCTGTCAACAGTGGGGTGGGAAAGGAGAAAAGTTGCCGCACGATTGGCCCGAGCTTCTGATTGGCTGCACTCCATCACCGCCCGAGATGCCTCTCGACGTTTCCTTTCTGTCGTGACGATCCCTTTCGCTGGAATTGACCTTGTTCCTGTCAATATCGACAATGGCTGACTCCGGCGAACTCGCTCAGGCTGCCGCGAACAAGCGGCCTCACTCTGCTGTCGAGGCCGAGAACAGTGAGTCCCCTGCATCGTGGACACCATCCAGACCGCTCCCTCGAACGGAATGTAATAGATACTAACTGTATGCGATTGCTAGGTGATGATTCTTCCGATGACGATTTTGGCCCTGCGTTGCCCTCGGAGGTCGCCCCCAAGAAGAAGCGGCGCAAGCTTCCCTTCGAGAAAGTCTACATCAATGCGCTACCAGTCTCCGCGCGGTACTCCAAGTCGCTTATGCACAAGGACCAATTGTCGTTTGTGACTGTTGCACCCTATACGGACTTTGTGATCACTTCCTCCGTCGATGGATATGTTAAGTTCTGGAAAAAGATGGCGGAAGGCATCGAGTTCGTGAAGGAGTTCCTTGCCCACCCAGGCGAGATTCGGGGCGTAACTGTCAGCGCGGACGGCCGCAGTTTCGCGACAGTGGGATTGGACAAGACGGTGAAGATCTTTGATGTTATTACATTTGGTAGGCTTGGAATGTGTGGCTCTCGTGGCTTAGTGACTTGCTAACATTAACAGATCTCTTGGCGATGTATACCCTAGACTTCGTACCTCGATGTATTTGCTGGGTACACCCGCGTGGTGCCTCCCTCCCCCTGCTAGCCGTGACAGACGAGTCAAGTAATACGATTCAAGTATTCGACGGTCGTGGTGAAAATCCCCAGCCGTTGCACACTTTGAAGTCGATCCACCGCAGTCCCGTGGTCTCACTCGCATTCAACAACGCCTTCGACTGCGTCGTCTCCGCCGACGAGTCAGGAATGATCGAATACTGGAGAGCTGGAGACGGATCTTTCGAGAAACCTGACAATGTCTTCGAGTTCAAATCCTCAACAAATCTCTTCGCATTTAAGAAAGCCAAATCCGTCCCGACATCCATCACAATCTCCCCGACCGGCGAGCACTTCGCCACGGTTTCCTTCCCAGACCGACAAATCCGAGTGTTCGATTTCGCAACCGGAAAGCTCTACCGCACATACGACGAATCAATAACCACCATCACGGAGATGCAGCAAGCGGGAACAGCACCATACGAACTTGACGAAGTAGAGTTCGGGCGCCGCCTAGGTGTCGAGCGCGAACTCGAAAGCGAAGCCACGCGCCACAAAGTAAACGTCTCTTTCGACGAATCCGGCCACTTCATCCTGTACGGCTCTCTTTACGGCGTGAAATGTATCAACACCTACACAAACCGGGTGGTGCGCGTCTACGGCCGCGAAGAGCCATTCCGAGCCCTCAACCTCGCATTGTACCAAGGCCAACCGCAACGCAAAGGCGTCGTAACCGTCTCAATGGCAGCCAGTAGCAACCCGCTCCTCCAAGAAGCCGAAGAACGCGACCCGATCCTCCTCTGCACCGGATTTGCCAAGGTGCGCTTCTACATGTTCACAAACGAAACCGAGATCTCGAAATCCGTCCGCGACGTCCAAAACGAAAAGCCAACCCAGGCAGCAGCTGGCACCGGTACGGCAACTACCAAAGCCGCTGAGACCGGCACTGCGGCAATCCTGCACACGACCTTCGGCGACATTCACCTGCGCTTGTATCCCTCGGCTGCGCCACGGGCGGTGGAGAACTTCGTCACACATGCCCGGAATGGGTATTACAATAACACGATCTTCCACCGTGTGATCCGCAAATTCATGATCCAAGGTGGTGACCCGCAAGGTGACGGGACGGGAGGTGAGTCTATCTGGGGCGGGGAATTCGCCGATGAGTTCTCCGTTCTCAAGCACGACAAGCCGTATACGCTGTCGATGGCCAACGCCGGACCCAATACAAATGCTAGTCAGTTCTTCATTACTACGGAGAAGACGCCGTGGTTGGATAATAAGCATACTGTCTTTGGACGTGCAGTGCAGGGTTTGGATGTCGTGCATAAGATCGAGAATGTGCGGACGCATAAGGAGAAACCGGAAGTTGATATTAAGATTGTTAGTATTAGTATCTCGTGATATATCAGCCTCGGGTGGAATCCAGAGGTATTACAAAAGATGTTTATAAAGAATCATGAAATGCGCGCACGCGTTGTACTATGTACTCTGTCATTTGTTCAGACAGATTGAAAAGAAATGGCCAATATCAGGGTTAAAAAGAGAATCGACACAGTCGTCAGCAGAAATCCACTCCGCTATATTTTAGGCCAAAGCCCGCGAGAACAAGGAAAGGAAAAGAGATGGAAAGAGAGAGAGAGAAAAGAGGCGCAAGACCAACAATAAGAGAGAGAAAAGCACAGCGTGAAGCCCATTATCCGTACCAAACACCAAGAAATGCAACCATAACCAGGTAGTATGGTATAGAAGTAGCGCATCGCAAATAAAAAGGGACATCAGAAATCCAAAGATCCAAAAAACAAGATAGTACCCAAACCAAGCCCTAGACCTGCCGAATCTCCACATCCCCAGGGCCCTGCTCGACCTTGGTTAATCTCGTCCGAGACCCGGGGACAGGAGTGCTCGTTTTCGCCATTGTAGAGCGCGAGCTACTATCCAAAGAATCAGCACCCAGACCGGCGGTCTGCACAGGCACCGGCGGGGCACCGGCCCAGGCGGCATTGGGCGGAAGGGGAGGGGAAGCTGTGCTCAGCAAGCTGCTACCACCGCCGTGGTAGAGATTCGGCCGTTTAGCGTCGTAGCGACGCTTGAGCCATACGCCGAGTACAGCAATGGCGCTGAATCCAATGACCAACACGATAAGCATGATGACCCAGCGGTAGTGAGTACTCCACCTTTTCGGGGGGCAATTTTGTCAGCGATTGGTTCTGGGGTATGTGGATGTAGTCTGGATTCCGATTTGCGCCGCAGTATTGGGATCAAACATACCATGACTTATTCTCCTCTGTGGTGGTGCCTGATTTGTTTGTGGTTGCGCTTGAGCTGGAACCTGATGTAGCGCCTGCGGCTGCGGAGGAGGTTGTTGTGGTGGCGGTGTTGGATGTATCCTTGCCGCCGGAGTTGCAGTAGTTATTGTACCAGGTTGAGAGGGTGACTTGATCGGTGGCGCTGCAGGTGGAGCAGATGCTTCCGGAGGTTTTGAGGCCGGTGAGCAGGGATGACTCGCAGAAGCATGAGGTCCAGGTTGAGGCGTCGGCTGCTTCGCAGGACGTCTGGGCGGTTGTTAGGGCGGTGCAGGTCAGACCGCACTGCGGGAATGTACTGGAGGCTGATGTGGGGAGGATGCTGTCGGCGGCTAGGGCTGAGATTGTGAAGGCGATAAGGGCGAGGAAGAGGAATGGGAGGCGCGTAGTGAGTGACATGGTGAGAGTTGATGTTTTGGAGTCCTGTTTTAATGAGGGGTGAGTAGCGAATGTGGTAGTGAGAGCCGTGAGGCTCGGTTTGATGTTCGGATAGGATCTCTCAGTCCATAGTGTGTTGCATAGATTAAAGAGAAAGAAAGAAGAGTCCAAAATGACCAGAAAACGAGGAGATGGTTTTTGGGTCTAGTCGCCGAACGATTCCGGATTCGGCTTTTTTCCTTTTTTTTCTTTTATTTTTACCCTGTAGGGTACGGAGTACAGAGTAGTACCTTAGGGACTATTTAAGATGGTTTTTGTTTTAATTTCATTTTTAATTACTTGTTAGTATATAATGTATGTAGTATGTAGTACTGTACCTGACAGCACTGATCGCATGCGTCTGGTTAATCTCCGCAAACGGCCCATTCAACGTGGAAAACACCCAACATTCCGATCATTCGAAAGATTCGAGAGATTCTCTTAGCATTCTGACACCTGCCAGATCTTGCATTCTTAGATGAAATTCAAGGTCAATTTCTATCCGGAAGTTACATCGCTGGATGCAGTAAATGATTGACTCCCACGTTTTTTTTTAAGGCTATTTTAGACTAACTATCGCCTTGGCTGAAGATCAATACTTTCATGCAAGGAGTTACTTATATCTATAGTTATTATGTATCTATAATTTACTACTCCGTACTCCGTACATCGATGTGCTATGTACGATGCACGATGGAACTGATTTATCTATTTTCTTACAGAATCTGTTTTGTACTGATCTGTATGTTTTATAACCCATCCCTGCCCTTCATTAACTCCAAACAAGGGCCCACCACGATCGGCAGCCCAGACGGTTGAAATAAGGCGTGGAATCCGTGTCAACGTCTGTCAAGTGGGCATTGTAAGATTGCACACCCTTGAACGGAGTACAATATAAATCTTGATGTTCAAGAGTGAGTATATCGGTGGATTGCGATATTATTATCTCATGTAGAGAGGGTATTATGCATGACCATGGACCCCACTCTTCACTGCGTAGGTGAATTCGCAAATTCTGTTTCAATCGTATATTATGTGTGTGTGCCCTTGAATGGCCCATGCCAGGTTCGGTTTGCGCCGATTGGTTCTATCTTGACCGGGTCGCTAAAAAGGTGTCATACAGAGAACCTGATATGAAACATGTCAGAGAACATACCTAGGTACCTTACAGTATCCATGGATACAATGGGTTCAATCGTTCGAGAACATCCATGAATGCAATACAGCTAATAGGTAAAGAGGTCTTAGCCACATGGCTAATGAACCTGATTCGATGCGATGGTGTGTTCCAAGCCACATAAGGTAAAAAGAGATTATATGTCCCTTTTGGGTCATTTCACCCGGGTATTGACGGGTTATCATTAGTCTATGGTCAATTTTAGGCGATCTACTCCGTGCTCCGTACATAAATACGCCAATACGGAAAAGAGACCAAAATAAGAAAAATAAGCAATAAGAGTCTCAGGACTAGGCCGAGTGGAAAGCCCGTCGATTGATTGGACAACTCCACCTCTTATTCCTCTCCCCCGCATTCCCTTCTCCAACCCTCCCATTCTACCAATTACAGCAATCATGCCAACAATGCCCTCCCGCCAACTCCTTTCAACCATAATAACCTCCCTCAGCAACACCCGCTGGACCCTAACCCGAACCCTTCGGAGTGAAAACCCCCTCGACCTAAACGGCGAACTCCGTGGAACCGCAACCTTCACCGCACAACCCCCCACCACCACGACCGACCGCGACTGGCTGTACTGCGAAGAAGGCGAGATACCTAGCAATGTCGGTACAGGTGCCTTACCACCAGGCCTACGATGGACAAAGAAGTACATCTGGCGTCAGGACAGCGACAGCGGACGCGTCAGCGTCTGGTTCGTAAAAGTCGCGCCGGGCCCGGAAGAAGCAGACTACCTATTCCACGACTTCGATTTTGACTCGGGCTCGGATTCGCAGCTAGAGTCGCAGTCAGGTTCTGCGCAGAAGAATCCCGGTGAATTCGTCGCGCCACCCGTACCGCCCGCTGTCTCGACCTCCGGCAACGAGACTACCGTCCTCAATGCTAGAGGTAACCATCTCTGTATCAACGATATGTATCGCACGGCGTATGCTTTCCGCATTGAGTCTGATACCGGCGAGGTACTTAGCTGGGCTAGTCGACATGTTGTGCGAGGCCCGAAGAAGGGACAGGACATTGTTAATCGGTACGAGAAGGAGGCATGAGATGAGATTGAAAGGATCCTACACTTGCGATAGTGCTCGCACGAGGCTACGACCAGGTTCTTATAGACGCCTTACATAAACCTGGAGTCGTCTACCTACCTACTAAGATCACGGTCGTGATGATATATGTTCATTTCCAACTCATATCTCGATTTGGCTCTGCTATCTCTTCCACGCCTATCCGGCTATCCCACCGCTGCTCACAGCGTATAAATGAAATCCGGTCTTTTGTCACCCAATAGCTCGATCTGGTTCTGATCCAAGCCCTCGATCCAGTGATCGCGTTCCCCGCGTCTGCGCTTGCCGTTCTCGCGTCGGAGCAGGAGGTACTGCACCACGGATCCACCAAAGAGGAATAGGACCAGGTAGCCAAGTACTACTCCATGACCGGGGTAGTATTTCGGCTTATCATCCTCGCGGTAGATGTTGGATGAGACGATGCCGTTGAGGTTTCCCCAGCCGATGATAAAACCGAGGGAGACACCTCGTTTGTATACACCTAGACAGCAATGGGTTAGTCTTGGCTTTCGTCATATACATCAGATAAGAGCGGAATTCAGGACGAAAGTTACCTTCAGTGTTGTTACTAGTCCATGAAATCGTGTTCGCGATGGCTGGGTAGATGCCCATAGCTCCGAGGAAGGTTCCTGCGTAGCGGGCACCGGCAGACTCACAGCCTAGTAGCATGGCGAATCCTATCATACCGAGGAACGAAACGGCGATATTGCAGAGACCACGCTGCCTTGTACGGTCTGCAATGAATCCGACTGTCACTGTCAAAACGGCAGCGGCAGCATATGGCGGTACACTGAGCAACTGAGCACGAATCGAGCTGTAGCCTATAGAAGCAGTTAGTAAATAGCTGCGATATACCGAGCGCAACATCCAATGTCAATAATTACCCTAGAAACCCATGTTAGCTCAACAATCTCCAATCTCCAATCTCCAATCTCGCAATGTGACAACTCACTAGTTCACTGATAATAGTAGGCACGAAAAGCGAGAACGCATAAAGCGACCCATCAGCCCCCATATAAATCACAGCCCCAGTATAAGTCTTCCAATCCTTCAGACTGGACCAAAAGTAGTCCATCTTAAACTCCTCATGCTCAGCACTCGACTGCTGATCCATCGCGAGTCTCCTAAGGACACGCTTGCGATCGACATCGGACAAGAACCGCGCCTGATCAGGGAAGTCATAGACACACCAAAACGAGGCAACACCAATGAAGAACGTAAGAAGGCCTTCCAAAATGAAAATCCAGGACCAGCCCGGCTTACCGGCCACGCCGTCCATCTTGGCAATGGCAGCTGCTAGCAAACCACCAAAGGAACCTGCGAGCGCGGCCGCGGAGAAGAAAATGGCCATTCGCACACCAAATTCTGACCTCTTATACCAGCATGAGAGGAAATAGCCTACTCCGGGGAATAGACCGGCTTCTGATAGGCCCAGGAACCAGCGGACGGCCATTAGCCCGTTGTAGTTTGTTACGAAGCCCATGAAGGTCATGCAAATTCCCTGGAATTGGTTAGATAAATAGTAAATAGAAGGAAGGGAATATTTCACTTACCCATGCCATCATAATAAGTGGGATAAATATACTCGGCCGCAACCGCTTGAGTAGGACGTTAGTCGCGGGCTCGAAGACGGAGTACGAGACGAAAAAGATAGTCAGGGTTGCATTGTATTGGGCATTTGTCATGTTCAGATCTGTTTGAAGACCGACAAGTTTTGCGTTTCCGATATTTGTCCTTTGAACGGGGCCAAGATTAGATTGTGATATAATCCACGGGTTGATTGGTTCTTTTGCTTACCGATCAAGGAACGAGACAAGATAAAGTAGACTGAGCCATGGCACGAGGCGGATATCTAGTTGCCATAGTAGCTTACGATCCTATTATGTTTGGTTTAATTAGTTACTGTAGCTTCAAATGGTTTTGTTGAAAAGTAACATGGGAAAACAAGGGATAACATACGATTTCCGCCCTTTCTTCATCACTCAATCCAGCATCGGGGTCCTCAAATCCAGCAGCAGCAAGCGGATCCTTGGAATCGAGAATTTTCTCGGGGTCAGAAGACCGGGACTCAGTTGGTTTCTCAAAGGAATTAACCATAATGCAAGATCGAGCAGATCGGCAGGGGGAAATGCTCCGAAATGTACGACTACTCTTCGCCGACCTGCGAGCTATTTATGAAGAAACAGAGAAAACTTCAACCCCAGGAAACCGAAAGCCACCAAGTACTTGGTAAAGAGGGGCAAATACGTTATCGCTTATATTCGGTAGATGGACCTGTGAGATTTGGTGCTAGCGTCCAGCTGAATGATGGTATGGTGGCTACACCCTGGCCCGTGTCCTAGGCCGCGTGCAGGGATTGCAACATTAGCTTGGATCTGGATGCTGGGGCCCCGGGCTGATCGGCATGGATTTGAGTGATTCGGGCATGATCTGCGTGAAATCGGGTCATAAAGGGAGTTTGAATAGGGGGGAAAAAGGGTCAGCATCATTGTACGGTATCTGATTTAGTCTGATATCGAGTCCTAATCCCCTAGATTCTAGTATATAACTATGGATATATGGTGTATTGGATGAATAGGCCGAGTCTGGGCATCTGGGGAAAATTAGGGCATCCCCCGCATATACCCCGGGCTCCACTAAGCGAAGCTTTCCCGTCCCCATCTGATGTATGAATTGCCAAGTCCACAACGGCCCGCTCCTTTAGATTAAACACGAGAGACCTCGGTTTTGCTCAGAAATGTCTGTCATTACTATGTGCACTCGGCCGAGAACACATTGGTGGTGGTGTCGGCCGACGTGACTATAATGAAGGTTGATCGACTCCGTACCAAAGTCCGAAGCTAGTCGAAAGGGGTGCGGTTAACGCCCATCTAGCCAATTGAATGTGTAGTCTCCTGGATCCACTAAAGATGATGACCTTTTCTCCATGTTTCGATTGGACGGTAGTGGACTCGGCATTGTGGAAGGGTTGTCTCGGCATTGATCTCGCTAGCAACCTTGGTCCGCAGCCCCGAATAACTCGGCCCAATGAACATACAGCTATACAAAATACTCCGTAGTAAAGGACTTCTAAAAGCGCTGGCTTTTCTCTGGCAGTCACACTAAGCCCCGCATCCATTGTGCGCACGGCTTTCATGACGCTGTATGGGGTGATCGTCGCACAGAACCGAGTTCAGTCAGCGGCGCACGGGGACCTAAGCTACGGCTGTAATCCGGGATTGATTCAGTGGACCCTGATTTGCAATAGGGACCTCATGGGACAAGCGCTGGTTTAAAAAAGACTAATTGTTGGAACATTCGCTGCGCAGAATATTTGGGTGGTGGAACATATTTCCCACCTGCGCATTTGAGCTCATGGCAGCATGTTTACATTGATTTTTTTTGGAACGCTCGTTGCGATTTACTTATTGCGTTTAATTTGGATATTGATAGTATTGTAGCCAGAGTTTGCACTTGAGATATTGTGAGGTGAAAATGTACATGGATGTACCCGAAAAAAAAAGGCAATAACCAAGACGCTTATGATCAGTGCAATGTGCCCGATTTTGCTTCTTGCAGCTACCTCGGGATTAGAAACCGCCTTAAACATGAGACGCTAATTGAGAACGATCAATGTGAAAGCATTGTTGCGATACCAATCCACGAGCCTACAGACCGTTCTTTCGCTTAATATCGCCCGGACGGGATTCCGGCTTCATGGGGTTGCCAAATCCATTGACGCGTCCATGGAGCCACTTGAGAGTGACGGTGCTCAGTGTCATGATGAGGGCACTGAGAGTAAATAGGCCAATACGACCTGATGTGGGCAGTGCTTCAAAGATAGGATATGGGTACCTAGATTAATTAGCGGGTGACCTCGGAAGTGCTAGGTCATATACGAACCATCCATTTTGGGAGAAGCATTGCTCAATCCAGAACCAGTAGCCGAAGGCGATAGTGCTAGATAGCCCTAGTGCGGGGAGTACAGTGATCGTCCAGGGTGGGGACAAGAGCAGCAGGTCAATCAACATCACCACCGACGGTGCTGCGTGGAAGCTGATATCTATAACTGTGTTATTAGGGGCACCCCCAAAATGTACTTTTCACAGACATACCGGCATTAAGGGGTATGAACAGATCTTCGGGAACCACCAAACGCTCATCAATCTATACTTGGGTTAGGGGGAATTTCAAATTGGGCATCTCGTCGAATCGCTTACCAAACGAAGACCCCAGTACAAAACACTGATCACAACCTCAAGGGGGGCACTGCATATCGATAGGATGTTTTTGATCAGGAACAGTCGCCGGGACGAGGTAATATCCGCTAGTAGTGCGACCGCAAAGGTGAGTGTTGACAACGACAGGCCAATCACGGTCAGATATTGAAAGTGCCAACCATATGCTTGATTACTGTCAAATATAAAGTTTAGCGTGGTTTCCAATATCGAAACTAGACAGGGGCTTACGCTTGGTTAGGGTTTTCGTGCATGCTTCAAAATGTCAGCAAACCCCTCAAAGTACAGTTTGATAGAGGACCCATACTATTTGAATGACCACAAAAAGCTCGAAAGTCCGGCCAACTGGAAAGCAACCCGTTAGTGCTGGACCGAAATGTAAAGTGAAAGGACCACGGTACGTACATGAACCACAGCTGACAAGCCCCGTGAAGGGCTCGGCATCCACTGAAGCGGGTGTCTATCGATGAGAGATTTGGCCATATTGAGAAACAAGGTAGAACACAAGCGCCTCAAAGTCCTACTTTAATGTGTAACCTAGAAAGTAACTCCTCCAAATATGCTATCAAAGCGCAGCTCAAGGGACCAATGTACACCCAAGGAACTGCCCAGGTGGAAGCTATGACGTTTGGTTGAAGGTGTGAGCCCACGTGACAAGTGGCGGCTTCTCGCGGGAAATCCCGGTTTCCCGCGGTATGCCGGTCGATATCGGATTATAACATAACCCGGCTGATTCATCGTTTCTTATCTCGGCCATGTGCTTCCCCACACTTTTAGTCCGCCAAAAGACAACCTTCATCTTTGCGTCAAGATTGGGACTTTTGCTGTGAATTTGTGCTCTTTTCTCTACACAGTGAGGCCAGTCGACTACCTAGCGGGCCAATTGAACATATCCAGAAGAGTCGTCTTCTATTTGACGTCTTGTTCTCTATCTGAGGTCGTGAAGATCGACACTACCCTGGTCACTATCGGCTTCTCTTACCCCATTGCTGAAGGGCCGTGGGATTCAAAACTTTCCTGGCACATCTCCCTCCCATACCTCGATGTGCTTGTATACTAGGTGTGGGTGTCTGGTCGATTATCGCTTTATCGCTACTTGGGGTCAATCAGGATCGAAACGCAGAAAGCGTGACAACTCTGACGTGCTTTCGGCGTAAGGAGACTCGATCGGATTGACACAAACTTGAAAATACCAAATCTGTATGGCGGTGAAACAGTACATAGTAACCTTTGGCTGTCTTGAGCCTCTGTTATTTTGAATTGTCGCTGCGATAATCGACCAGGCGCCCTCTGACGTGCAATGCCTCGTCCTAGAAGGCCTGGTGCACCAGAACCGAAGCGTCGAAGTCGTAAGGGATGCTGGTATGTTATTAAAATGTCAACGCAAGCTTTTGCCAAGGCTAACTATCGAACTAGGCCGTGCAAAGCACGCAAAGTAAAATGGTGAGAAGCACAATCCCTGCATGATACTCCTGTGGCTAACATTATCTATGTAGTGGCGAGGAGAAACCAGCATGTCTTAATTGCCAGCGACAAGGCGACCCTTGCGACTATAGCGTCCGTCTGAACTGGGGAGGAAGAACGAAACGCATGTCAATTGACTCGCCGAATTCACAATCGAGTGGGTATGGAGGAGCTGTAATTGGATTCACGGACTCATTCGCTATCAACAATCTGAGCCCGACTTCGTTCCCAACTCCAACAAGCAACAACCCTGCAGATGGATTTCTTAACATTCATCCCGGGGACTTGACTTCGCCGAGAGCAATGTCTCCAAGTACACCAGCACCAGTGGGCCTTTTCGAATCCCCTAGGCTCGGCTCATGCTCTGAAGGAGTGACATCGCCGGGCCAATTAGAGCCTCGGTTCTCCTCAACCTGGGCGGAACAATCTCCTCCATTGACGACAGCAGTATCCTCGGCGCCTTTGTTGCAGTATCAATTTGGACAGCAGAGTTTTGATACTCCGTCATATCTGGATTCGGTAGATCAGACATCCGGTCTCAGATCACTCTCTGCCTTTGCGTTCCATACAAACTCTGTGTCACAGCCAGTCTCATACCTACGCCACCCTGTAGATGCTTCCAGTCATTGCTTGGATCCATCTAGCTCCCACTCTCGTGATGAAGGCCACCTTTCTCGACAGTCGCCTGATAACCAGGGCATGCATATTGGCCCTGGATCTGGGACAAGACAAAACAGATCCTCAAACAGCCCACAGGATACTGGTGGCCTGTCCTCCATGCTTTTTGACTCACATAGAGTGTCGATTTCTGAAAATGACGCAACCACATCTCCGAGGCTCCACGAGACAACCAGCAACATGGGCTCTGTACATGACTATCACAATGAATTGACACCGGATCATCAGGCATTGACAGAGAGCAATCATGAAGCTGATCAGACATCCCACGAGTCTTCAATGGCCCGGAGCAAATGGCAAACATATCTGAATAGTGTAACCGACAATTATGGATTGGACTCCGGGCGCCCTGACCAGGATCTGACTTTTAACAACGACCATGCTGCCATAGATATCAACTATGCGTTGGATTTGATCAGTTCTCGGAGGCACAACGAGGACTCCTCGCAGACGAAAACCTCTCAACCTAACCCCGAACCACAGGTCCAGTTTTGTAGTGGTTACTATGCTTCCCCCGTACCCATCAATATCCCGAGGTACTTGTCTCCGCTTCCGTCATCACTACTGGAGAACCCTATCAATTTGATGTACTTTCATCATTTCCTAAACCACACTGCTCGGATGCTTGTCCCGCACAATTGTGATAATAATCCGTTTATTTCGGTTTTGCCATCAAGTGAGTTGTACTGCTATATGTTATGTTATCTTTCAGAAAGCTGACCGAACAGTGGCAATCGGCGACGCCAATCTCCTCAATCTGCTACTTGCATACTCCGCTAGTCATCGTGCTCGATACCTAGGTCATCCCGAGCCCGCCAATCGAATCGCTCACTGGGTTAGCCAAGTTTTCCCAACATTGCGTATGGCATTGGAGTCATCCAATGAAGACATCACTGACAGCCACCTGGCCACGGCCATTATGCTGTTATCATTAAAGATCGTTTCTCCAAGGACATTTGAAGTGCCAATTACCTGGAAGAGCCATCTAAAGCTTGCTCGTGATTTATTCCTTGCGCGGAGCGAGAGCATGGCGCAGCCTGGGAACAGGATCGGGGCGTTCTTCGCCCGCTGGCTAGGCTACCTTGACACGATGGGGGCTTTGTCTTGTCGACAAGCCGGTCCTCCGCTAATGATATACCACTCCATCTTAACAGCTTGCTCCGCGCCCGACGGTCATGATGAGTTCGGTGTCGACTGCTTCACGGGGTTCACTCCCCGCACTGGAGTATTTCTGATCCGTCTCGCACGGCTGGTGCAGGAATGCGACAATCAGCGCTTCGACGAAATGGGCAACTTCCGACATGACTGGCATCCATCTGCGGAAGTCGTCCTGGAAGCGCAATCCGTACTTGGTGATATCAACGGGATAGGCGAGCGTGCTTATACCAGCCCGGAACACCATCATGGTGTTGAGTCCTCGGACATGATAGCCATCGAGGAAGCCTTCCGGTTTGCCGGTCTACTGCATCTCCATCGACGTGTCCTTGGATCTCCGCCTGACTCCTTCCCCGTGAAGGAGGTCTTGCGCAAGCTCATTGACGCCCTCGGACGCATGCGCCCTGGTGCAGCCACTGAAGTCTGCTCCTTGTTCCCGCTCTTCACGGCTGGCTGTGAATCCAGAGATTCAGTTCAAAAGGATAAGCTTCTAGAGCGGTTCCTTTTGTTGGAGAGCTCTGGCATGAAACAGGTACGCTCCTATACTGGTCTGCGCTTCGTTTGGGGACATTTGCTGATATTGTACTTACTAGATTCAAAATGCACGTCAATTGATGCAACACTGCTGGGATGAGAATCTGCCCTGGATTGCCCTGGCTAGTGGTCAGTTCCTAGGTTAGAGTCAGATCTTTGCTGGGAATCACCTCTTCTTTTTTTATGTTTAAAAGAGCATCTAAGGAAACGAATTTTAAATACGGAGAATTTACTATGTAAGCCATGTACCTAATAATATGTAGGGGAAAACTACTGGTATAGAATGATGGGGGGTTTATATAGAGTTAAGGTTATGCTTGGCAATAACCTGGGGTAGTGCAGTAGTTAAGAGCAATGTCAAACTTGCAAGGTTGCTATCTTAATGAGGCACATGCCTGGGTTCGATTCCCCTTGGAACCAAAGTTCGCGGTCTGATGGTCATCTGGGTCATGTACTGCTGGGGATCCCCCCCCCCTTCTATTTTCTTTTTTTTTCATTCATAGTATCTATCAGTCAGGCATGTTGAAAAGGAGAATATGAGGTTGGAATTCCATCGTACCAACACACTACAGAGTATCAAGATTGTAGAGTCGTGTTCGTGTTACAGAAGATGCCCTTAAAGGTTTGCCGTTTGGCGTGTTAGGTTTGTACTTCTCTTCTACTATCTATATCCTGTCACCATCTATCTCTACCTTCCACTACATATTCCTACTATCCTCTGCTTGCCACTAAACTTAAATCCCCATGTCCATTCCAAGACTGGCCAGCATTTTGCATTACACAATAGGCCCAAATTCCAAGTTGCACAGAACAATTCGTTCTAACATATGTATATAGCTTCGTATCTACTCCTAATATACCTGGTATAAGGATATCAAACAGACTACAACCTTACCCGGTGTAAGCCAATATCGAAATTCACGACTCCGCAGCGGGGTGATGGTGATCCCCCAGCTTTCTCCACGCCAAGCCAGTCCAGCCGAGCCGCGGCTTAGAATGTAGGCTGTTTGCGATTATTGAACGGTTGAAGAATATAACCGAGAAATGTTATATAGGAAGGTTGTAGTTAAGCACATGGACTATATCTACTTGAACAAAAACCATATACTTCCCAACATCCATCATGATCTTCGATCCCAGCCCTATCGAACTTCCATCTTCTTACGAAAAGGTCGAAACAACCGGCCATGTCGTCGTCTCTCACTACCCCCCGGGCACGCCTGCAGTCACCCCCGTCGTCATCGTAACGCTTAATCGTCCTGCTAAACATAATGCGTTCACTCCGCAAATGGTCGTGGATTTCGAGAAGCTCTTCCCGATGTTCGATGTCGACGAGCGCGTGAAGGTTGTCGTCTTGACGGGCGCAGGAAAGACATTCTGCGCTGGTGCAGACCTTGAAATTGGTTTCGGCGGTGGTAGGGGCAGGACGGTGGACCATCGTGATGGGTAAGAGGACGTCCAGCCGTTAGTCCGATATATATATACTCTTGCTAAGCAATCCAACACAGTGGTGGACGAGTGGTACTGGCGATCCATAGATGCCGCAAGCCAACAATTGTAGCAATGCAAGGCTCAGCCGTTGGAGTCGGTATGACTATGTCTCTTCCAGCGATTATCCGGTACGTCAATCGCATGCCAGAAAAATACACCCGCGCCAGAGCCCTTTAGTTAACATACATATCTCTTATCCTTCTAGGATTGGCTACGAAAAAGGAAAATACGGCTTCGTCTTCGCCCGACGAGGTATAACCCTAGAATCATGCTCCTCATACTTCCTCCCCCGTCTCGTCGGCCACTCAAACGCCAGCTACCTCGTCAGCACGGGAGGAGTCTTCCCGCCTACATCCAAACACTTCGGCGACCTTTTCAATGAGATCCTTCCCGACCCATCGCAGGTCCTACCGCGTGCTCTCGAGCTAGCCACTGATATTGCCGAGAATGTGAGCCCAGCTTCGTCGTACCTCAATCGTGCGCTTATGTGGCGTGATACTGGGTCGGCGGAGGCTGCTCATCTCATCGAGTCGAAAGTTATCAATCATATGTTTGGATCGGAGTAAGTGAAATACATGAAGAGTCTGGTTGCGGATACTTACTATCACACAGGGATCAGAAAGAGGGCGTTGCGGCGTTCTTTGAGAAGCGAAAGCCGAACTTCAAGGCTAACCTTGATGATAACCCGCCGCCGAGTGTGCCGTGGTGGACGGAGGTTGATACTGGCCGGAATCCTAAAGCAAAGGCGCCTTCAAAGCTGTAAATCCAAAGCCTGGCATTGGGAATAGTAATAGCGAGGCTAGTACTTTTGAAGAGGTAGAGAATAGGGGATGTTAATGATTGAGGATAGCACTTTTGGGTTTCATTTAGTGCACACAAGACTGTCCGAAGAATCTAAGTCTTAACAATGTCACGAAAATAAGCAATACATTGACCGCGTTATCAAAGGTCATTCCCAATATATTGCAATGCCCCAGCTACCAAGACCGCTAATGATATTGTAACAAAATAAACACCGGCCCGGACAAAAAAGAAAGTCACCAGATTTGGCTTTGAACAGGAACTCGAAGAGTTTCAACCATATTGACACGAACAAAAAAGAAATGCTCCAATATCACAAGAGAGAAAAGAGGGAAAGAGAAAAGAAATTAGGCAATGAAGTTGCGGCGCTTGCGGTTGTAAGCCCTCTGATCTTTCAACCAGTTTCGGTAGCCCGCCACGCTGCCAATCTTCTCGCCATAGTAATCGGGAACGGGGTTAGCGATCGAGTTGGTTGATGGATCGACACGGAACCGGCGAATGCGATCAAAGAACTCCTTCTCTTTCTGCACAACAGAAACAAAACACATTAGCACAGACCAGACATAAATCGCCGCTTTGTTTTGCAACTACTCACCGTATTGACAGAGGGCTTGTACTTCCTGTACACAAGTCCCCAAATACCATTTCCGAGAGCCGGTCCAAGAAGCCATCCGACAGCACCACATGCGGCGGTGGCCAATCCCAGGACAACAAATGGATCAAGGCCCATAACCGTAGCGCCGAGATGTTCAAGATCCTGTCCGGACAGAACCTGCACGCCGACTGTGGTGCTGATAGCGGAGCTGGCAACTGAGGAGACGAGGGAGTATCGGCGGCGGGAAGCGCGGAGCTTGAAGAAGGAGTCCCAGTCGAGCTTGACTTCCTTGTTGGCAGGTGCTGAGGTCGAGTTTGCGCGCAGAGCAATGGGTGATGGCGACGCGGCCTTGGCGTGCGGCCGGGAGTCCAGGTTCAATGTTGCGGCGGCCGGACGAGCTGTCGTGGAGCTAAGGCGTGTGAGCTGCTTGGAAGTGGTCTGATGGAGAGGACGAAGAGCGCCGGCGAGCGAGGGCGCGGCGGGGTTTAGTCGGCCAAGAGACATGGCTGTGCGGATGGACATGCTGATGGGATTGGCGTTCATTTTGGGGAAGAATTGGAATTGGCTTAATTGCAGATTCCAAGTCTTGCAGAGGTGAAGTGAGAATTGGAGGTGGAGCCGGGTTATGTAAGCGGAATGGGTCCGCGACTGGAAGAGCGACAATCGACATCATCACGATCTGATATATTAGGAAATAAGTTGTAGGCCGAATTGCTTAGAGAATATGGATAACACGACGATACAAGGGTAATACGGGGTAAATGGCTGATAGGGAGAAAAAGTTGATTCTTCAAAACACAAGGAGCTGTCTGTAGCAAGTCGAGGTCTGGTATCTCAAGTATTCTTAGGGGCAGTCCAGTGTTGGACAGAAAGTGAAATCATCGTGGTCATTGAGCTGACGAGAGCAACATTGTCGCAAATCACGGCGGAGTAAATTGGCTGCCCAACGCGTGTAGGAAGGGGTAAACTTCCGTACAATTCCCAAACCACATTGACTTTCTGCTCGACCTGGTTATGGGGCAGTCATACGTAGAGTAATCGCTCATAAGCATAGGTCCGACGTTTGCAAAGGCCCATCGGACGTCTTCAAGTACCTGGGCCCAATTTCCTATGTATGTATTCGCATCGGTTTCCACCGATATAGCCCGTAACGGAGGCTCCTAAAAACATCTCTTTACCTAGGTTATCTTTAGCCCATGCACAGTTGTACATTATAGGATACAAGCCCTTCGGGGCCAATTCGCTTAGAGTAACGCACCATCTAGCATGCATAGCCGTTATAGGAACGTAGAAATTTCGAGTCGTTACGCGATTGGGGGCAGCGCTTATAGAAGATAAGAACAAGCCAGTATGTCGTAAATGCCCCAGAATGGGACCCCATTATGGAAGAAGCTTTGAAGCTGAAATTTTGTCCTCTCTAATGGGGGGTTTGGGCCCAGGATGGATTCAAACCTCGCTTGATGGACTGAATGGCTCGAAAATTGCTGGAGCTCAATTTGCTCCAGAGGCAGGTCATTAGGCGCTATGCGCACTGCGGAAGATGACCGGGTGTTTTGTTGGGTTACAGGTAATATAGGGGGTGCGATGTGTATAATACGAAGAGAACTCTTGACTGGCGAAGAGATGCCGATTATAGTTGACAGTTATATAGAGAGGAACGGACAGGTTCCAATTCCACAAACCACCTTGGAAGGGATTGGTTAGTTTATATATGCTGATTAACACAGGCCTAGTCCATCAGGCAGAAATAGTAAACAAATAGGAGAATGACACAACATTGGTTTTGTCAGGATATATTCGGAAAGGGTTGAAAGTGCCAGAGATAATACAATGTGCATGAACTGCTTTTACTGGGCTATAGTTCAAAAATGGCTAGAGCATATATGTCAAAGTGCGTCGTCCGCTTTCATTTTGTTCTGAGTAGATTGAGTAGCTGTTTTAGTTGAGAACTATCTGGATATCGCGTCCACAACAAAACCGAAATCGATGAATGAGACAAGCAGCTCTCTCTATTGACGCGGCTATCCTTGGCCGCGAGATTGTCAACCGTGATGTGAATATTCACAAGTGGCTAGTTAAGTTTGTCCCTGATGTATGCAGGCACATATTGAGTGCCTGAACTACTTGATGGTCGGGTAGCGTAAATGGCTTCACCCGGGCCATCATGTTCACCGATGTCTTCAACTCTAGCAGCGACAGAAGACCTTGAGAGGGCCACATAGATTTTGTTGTTCAGTGCCTTATCCCTATCGGCGCTAGAGATGGCCAAGTTCCGGGAATGTCCGTGGAACCGGATTAGCCCATATATTGCTGGATTGATCGGATATGCAGAGGAGCGAATCAGTTGCACCTCATACCTTCTGGATTCGATATAGAACCCATCACTTCCCGCAACTTCCACGAAATTCCGGGCCCCCTGCGGCTCTACAAATGTGACAAGGGCAGTCATTGAGCCAACAAGGGCAACAGTGTCGCACATCACGGCGGAGACAATTGGTCAACCATTCACAGAGGCAATGACCTGGCCAATTTTAGTGTGTACAGGAAGTTCAGAGTCTCCGACGAGAGCGGCCGGCGGAAAACTACCTGGGCATGTCGGTTTCCCCATTGGCTGGTTCCGGGTTACATGTGAATTCGTAGGTCCAGTCTTACCTTCTAACACCATCAACTCAATCTCACATTCAACCATGCACTTCGACGTGGCCCTCTCGGCCCATCTTGTCAGATGTGTAACTTGGTGACCTGGTACTGCTTCTGCAAACACCACTTCCACCCAGATCATTCGTCGGCTTATTCCAGTTCAGCAGCAATCTCGACCCAGTGCTAATGCAGTTTATGCACATTTTTCACAATTCGCAGCTAGCAGAGACCACCCTCCAAAAATCATATAATAGGTGCAACAATCTGTTCACAAATACCTTATTGAAGGTTAACACTGTCCATGGAGGAAAATATACTATATCTAAGGAATGTTAATTGGCAGATGATTCTCAGCAGAAGTCTTTGATTCGGGTACTAGTACCTACATAGCCCTCATCGCTCAGTCTTCGTCAGCTTTCAAGACTTTATGTTACCAGTTCTTGCTGTCACTGGCGACGTCTTCCATACTGGAAGTTATGGGCCATGGCGACGTTATTCTTCAGCCGGCGAATCATGTTTGGTTGTGATTAAACTGGCACCTATATATGCCCAAAGCATATAAGGTGTATGACCTGATACATACCAATGTGGTTTTTCCCTAGCTGATGAATCGGCCACATTCTTATGGCAGGGGAAGCCGCAAATAACCTATCTCTGCGAGCAAAAGTACCAGGTTACCTGCTACATTATATTGACGAGGCTAGTTAGTAGAATGAATGGTATGAAGCTGGTGATGGCCAGGCTGACTTTGGTGAAAGGAATGGGGATGTTAATGATAGCCAACCTATTCCACTATGCACTGAGGTCAATAGAAAGTGCAATGCATGCCATTCGATTAAAGTTCACCCCGGATTAGGATGGCGCATAAGAGGGCTGATAAGGAAGACCCTGACCTCATTGGCTTAGCGCGGAAATAAGTTCAGATATCTATGAGCTCATAGATATAGAATATAATAAGAGTATAAGAACCTTGGAATAAGAAATAGATAAAATATGAGATAGATATTAAATATTGGACAGAGATAAGAATATATCCGTATCCCTACTATGTCCATACTTGGTAGTGTCAAAGAGCCAAGAAAAAAAAAAAAAGTCTGTCGTCATTTGGCGAATTGCGAATTTCTCCCCACCACAGAGCTCCCTCGGCCCCATTCAAACTTCAAACTTCCGCATTTGAGGCCCCCCAACTCCCCAGTCTTCGATCTTCTTGTCTACACAATGTCAAGAAACATCTCCTATGGCCGCGGAGGCGCAGGTATGTGACAACCACCCCCCTTCCGCGATCTCCCCCAACGCGCCACACCACAATCCATTAAACTAACCCACTATACCCCAGGTAATATAACCCGGCAACAACCCGCGCCCTCACCAAAAGACCTCGTCACACCAACCATCAAGCAAGAAGTCTACACAACAGGCCGCGGCGGCTCAGGAAACATGGTACACAACGACCCAGAGCGACCAGAAATTGCGCGCGAGAGCCAAGACGTCGAGTCACCGCCTCTACGCGCCCAGCAGATCCCCCACCACACAGGCCGAGGTATGTTCTAGCCATGACAAGATATATAGAGCCAATGCAACCTGGGATTTTTTTTTTCCAAGGTTACGAAAGCTACAGCCGCTAACGGATATGCTATTTCCATAGGCGGCGCGGCAAATGCTTATATCCCTACTCCTGAAGAGGAAGAGCTTGAGAAGAAGATCCAGGAGCAGGAGGCGGAGCTTATTCGCGTGCGCACGCAATCTAAGGATCGTGTTAAGGAGATTGAACAGGAGAGACAGGAGTTGCGGAGGAATTCCCCCTCTTCCTCTTCTTCTTAAGATGGTTATGGTGATTTAGGGTGGGGTGGATTTGGGTTTACGATTGATTTATCCTTCGTTGAGAGGACTCGGTGAAGGCTGATGTTCGGTCTGGAATTGGCCGTGAAGAATATTTGCTTTTTTCTTCTTTGGCTGCAGTGTCGATCCGGGAAGAGGTGATTGTCCGAGCAACCACTGCGGGCAGTGCTGCTTCGAATGGGAGAATCTTCTTTTCTTTCCATCGGGATATATCGATCGGACTTGTGGGTTTGTGGTCTTTGTTTTTTCTTTGTTTTATTTTCTTCTCTTCTCTTCGCACGGTTTCTCCAATCAGCGTTCCCGGCTTCACGTACTCGGGAATTGCTTCATACCTATCATGGAATACCAGGAAAAGAACGGCGCTTGGGATACATTTGGGTGGGATTGTGTTTTTCCTCTATTGACATACGCTTGGATGTGTATTGCAACGATAATCTGTGTTTCCCGGAATTGTTTCCTAAACACCGAGAAATGATATACTTCCCATGACAAGCGATCCTTGTCTCAATTGAAGAAACTATGCTATATACAATCAAATATCTATGCTAATTACATGCTTCATTATCTCATTAGATGCATCGCTCACGCTCAATCAAGCCACTTGAAAATGGTACCACACAAGCAAATGCAAAACCTCGTCATCAAAAGCTAAGCGGGGATACCACTCGCACGCACGCGTCAGTCCTCGGAAGGAAACACCCCGTCGCATCAATCGGCCAGTTGATAAGATCTTGCCACTCCGGTTCAAGAATATCCCCAATCTCCTGCAGAATCCTATTCCCCCAATCGCCCATCCACCACGAACCCCTAAGATGATGCAAAATAACCGAATAATGCGCCAGAACAACAAGAGCAAACGGCCGACGCGCCTCAAGCAGCTCTAAAAACTCCGCAGGGATACGGAAACTCCACCAAAACGCAAATACCTTCGGCTCGCCGCCCTTCATCAACTGCTCAAGCGCGTGGCTGAGATGTTCAATGGCCGAGTCATACAGATCCGTCTGGTGCGTCGCATCCCGCATAGCCTCTATGTCATTTTGTCGTTGTAGCGAGAGAACCACTAGTCGCGACATGTCCGGCATTGTTGGGAGCGGTTCTTCGGGGTGGAAGAGCGGGTCAAGCTCGCTCGTTGTGATGCGTTCCATCGAGGCCAGCAGGATGCTGACCAGCCACCGAGTAAGCTGGAATACCTCGAAGAACTCGTCCAGCACGTCGGGCAGCTCTTCGTCTGAGCCATTTTCGCTGTCGATTTGGCAGAAGCCGAACGTGAATGCGATCATTATGCAGCACAGCGCGAAGGTCGCTTGGCTTTCTGATTCTGGTGCGTTTTCGTCGACCTCGATCTGGATACCTGCTAGTGCTTGTGCTTGGTACGAGCGTGCTGTTTCAAGGTACCGCCAGCGTCGGGAAGATGTACTTGTTGAGGCGAGGTGCAGCGCTGAGAGGGCTAGGATGCCTTGGCGAAGGGCTGGATAGCGGAGAGAGAGCTGGGGGATGGTTGTTTGCCATATTTGTTCGGAGGCAGGGTCTCCTGCCATGGATTTGTAGGTTGTTGTGCACCAGTGCATCATCAGTTCGAGGTCTTTGAGGTGAAGGGTTTCTTCGATGTGGGTTGAAAGGCATGTTGGTAGGTGCTCTTGTCGGGGTTGAGAATTTGACTGCGAGGGCGAGGATTCTGTCATGGGAGTTGGAGATAATGGCGAAATGCTAGTCGAGGGAAGGAAAGACCCATGCTTGCTATCTAGCCGGGTCAATCGGGGTCGAGGCGGAGACTGGCTGAGCATATTGCGATCCAGGCAATGCACACAGGGTGAGCTCTGTTCCTTATACTGTGAGGATTGGGTTAGCGAGGACATGTGGGAGAGGTGGCAGGAGTCAGAGAGGGAGATGAGCAATGGGGACTAGACCCTCCATATATCAATTGAAAGCTCTGATATGGGTCGGGCCCAGAACCCTTAAGCACGGGGTGTCATACTCTAACGCGCCGGTCACTTTGCATACTTGTCTGGCGTCGCTTATTCGACCAGGAGGATGTTGAGTCGCATGATTGCATCGTAGAGTGATTGTTTATTTGATTCGGGGGTTGCAGTGAACTTGAATCATAGTCCTCCAGATATCACCCGAAGGAGAAAGGAGGATTTCCTGATATCATGAAAAAGTCATATTAGCGAAGCGGTGGGAGAGGGGGGGGATTAGGTGTTAATTATTTTGATATGTCCGTTTTGCCAAATCGGCATTCAAAGCACCAAAGAGGTAAGAGTGGCGCTGTGTCCCAAATCGGAAAATGCAGGATGGCTCGTGCTTCATGACATAATCTACTGCCCACCCGCCGGCGGGGCCGTCGTATTCGTGATATGTAATTGAACCGTTCATGGCCAACTTGGTTTCTGTGCCTACCTAGGTATATCCATACTAGGTCTAATAAATTACTGAAATATTCAGCTCTTTGAATATTTAAGGTCTAATCCTTTCTTGCTCGTTCAAAAGCTCAAACTTCCAATGTCCTCGTATTCTAAACTATATTCCATAGCAAAACGGCAAAGATGTGTTATGCGGGATATTTTCTTAGCAAATACTTACCCTGCAGCGCACTAACGCGAGAGATGTTCGGGACTCTGTCCTAGGAGGGTATAAGCACAAGCTAGTCACTAGCAACATTCCAGAAAAATAAATGAAAATGCACTTTAACTGTTTCCCGCAAACCCCACTAGCCCCACCATCCCCTATAATAATCCACGCTAAAGCCTTTTGGGACTAGTAATATGGAGCTGGTCAAGTCTATCCGAAATAAGTTTCATTCGACGAGCGATGCTTTTCCCCGATCGGGTAAGACGCAAGCGCTTGGACCCTTGTTCCATGCACTTACACCATGCATAGTGTGGACACATCTCGGGTACATATCTTTATCCTAGCCCGTGATCTTTCCATGCCCTAAGCTCATTCCCGATTAGCATAGTTTCGCCTTAGGCTCTCTCTAAGCCTGTCTTATTTCTTATTTAGGAAAGCTACTAGAATTGGTTATCGCATGGCATTCCCATCGGACTAAGTTTTTTACCCGCTTGGATAATTGCCCCCCACAGCCGCGGGCTCCGCATGGTCTTTCCTGCATGTACGGAGTACGACTTCGAATTCCAAATGGAAATATTTTGGAAAGCCTAGATTGTATTGATCGGTCAGCTTTGCTCCCCTTTTACTTATTTCAGTCAATGGAGCCTTGGAAATCTGAGCTGCCCAGATCCTTTCGAGATATAACATGCATATCAAAGAACTTGGGTGATAAACACGCCACCCCCTAGGCCCCCCGGGGCCGGGTTGTTAGTTCGCATGCAATCTACCCCAGGGCCCTGTCGGGCGGACCGCCCATCAGCATTTTCTTTGTCTGGGTCTTGGAACTCTTGGACATGGTTTTGACTGGGGTAGTCTGCTTTAGCGTCGTTTAGTAAATGGGTACATCCATGGCGTGATTGCTGATCATGCTGACCTCGAGGCTACCCACCCCTTGAGTCCGAGATGCAGGACAACGCATCATTTTCCCACTTAGGTCGGCTTTGGTAAATGTTCAACTTCGGCGTAATGGCTCAGGTTTGGCGGGTGCGAAATTCCCTAGATTCAGGCTAATTGTATGTGACAGGTGGCTGTTCGTTTATTTACCGCCCCCTCTTTCTCGAGGCTGACACCTTCATTTTGCCAATAAGCGCATTCTCACTGCGCGGTGTGGCGTCAATGCTAGGATGTTGGACAGCGCCATATTCTAGATCTGACCGAAGATACGACGGATGTAATATATCACATCGAAGGTCATCTGGTGCTAACCCTTTTAGGGGAATTACATGGATCGACATGGGAGTAGCGAGATCAACCTGCAATCGTATTGAGATGGCGCCTTGCTATGTGGCTTTATGGATGGAAGAGGATACCGTCCACCAAGCCACATTTACTGGTCGGCGGCAAGTTGAAGCTTTTAATTTGGTAGTCGGCCAGGATTCGAGGTTGTTAATACATTAATACCGTCAATCCACATTTAGGCGGTCAATGATCTGAGGTGATGAGTTGTGCTGGGCGGCAATAGTAGCTGTATCAGACAGAGCAAGGTTCCAGTTGAGTAGCTGGATATTTGGCGAGTCAGATGGACAGTTCAATATATCCGCCCCAGGGGTTGATTTTCTGATCGCTTAGATTTGCTGCGATGTGTAGGATTGTAGTGGGCCTGTTCGGGGTGATGCTAAAGCCGAACTCCGTAGGTAATCCGACCCTCCGTGATACGCGCCTTTAGGCGGATTTCCGGTGTCTTTTAGTCCGGTGGTAATCATTTGGCTAACTACCAAGATAAAAATAATCACCACATACTCCGTACCTGTCTTAGGGTTGATGGCGGAGTGCAGGCCTTGCTCCCCGGTCCGGAAGTTTGAGAGATATGTATTGGTGCTGATAATACTAACAGCGCCACTTGATGCGTTTGGTATTTCAGAATAAGAGGGCATAAAACATGGCGTTCAGTGCATATTCCGCTCAAGTTTGTGTTAAGTGCGATTGGTCTGCATATCGAAGTTGGCTTAGAGACTGAGGGATTGAAGTTTGGTGGCGGTCTGGCCAGCGGACACATTTTGGACATCATTGGATTTCGTCAACACGCGAATGACTTTTTCAACGGCATGTACAGCTGCGCCATTTTAATTGTACACACGCCGCGACTCCAAAGCTCCACCGCCGCGAATGGTAACGCAGAGGGTGTGTTTCCTCCAATACTGCACACCATCAAGATTGAGATTGCTGTTGGTGCCACCTTGAACCTTGGCTCGAGGAAGTGCGAAATCTTCGGTGGAAGGAAGACGGGTATAAGAGTGCCCTGAGCGGAGATAAACCGACATTTAAACTCTCCAGATCTCCCCGAATAAGTTATCTTACCAGCATTGACCAAATTAAGAAGCGTACAGTTGCTGTTTGTCAGAGTAGGAATGAAAGAAGATAGAATGTAGTGTAGCTCGGCTATTTCGTGCTGCAGTAGTTGCCGGTGTACGATTGGCCGTGTAACACAACTCAGTTGACACCTCCCGCGACAGCACGATTGACCGAAAAGGGTACATCGGGAGGAAGCCGCATGACTTAGCTCCAACGTCACAACCTCTAGCTTCGAAGATGGTCCACCCTTAAGCTAAATTTGCTGGCTTGGGGAATTAACGCCGACGATAAGATCATGTATTCGAGATAACACATAAGATTAAAGACGCTCTTCCAATGCAAATGCAAATAACAATGTAAATTCCTCGCAAAGGTATGTTGCAGAAAGAGTACGACTGCCCCGCAATATGCGCACCACTCGGTTCAACCCAATATCGATAAGGGAAGAGCGCCGATTTAAGCCCGTTAACAACGTAAACATGCAAGTAACTAATGGGGTGAGTCTGTGTGCGTGTCCTAGGTGGCTAGACCACCCGCCACCCGCGCCTGTCACAGCTAGGTTAGTTTGATTTGAAAAGAATAGCTGTGAGCCTGGGTAGAGACGTTTTCTCGTAGGGATAGCGTGCTATTCTGGTTGGGATCGTTTTTCTCGGTTCCGCCATGAACCTGACGGTCGTTCCTGTTAACTGGACCAAACGGTCAGGCGTGATATACTCATTATTTGCATCAGTGTAGTCATCCGAAAAAAGGCGAAGCCGTGTCTACTATCTCAGCGTAAGTGGCCCGGTAGTAGCCCCATCTAAGCTGCGCCTGTGTACTCGATCGACTCTTCGCACACAGGCCCGACCGCAAAGGTTACTGTGACCTCTTTAGTTGTTTTTCCGAGGTCATTCGCGAATTCAACCACTCTGGTCAAAGATGGCGCGCGAGGTAATCAGACTGCCATTAGCGATGAAGCTCTGACGCACCAAGGTTGACGGGCCGGTAGCTGTGGGGAGTGAGCCCTGTGTTGGGGGCGGGTGGCGTGGCCGGCGCTGCCCCACAATGCTGCATCAACACCTTTAATCCGGCAAATGCTCGTTGTACCTTTCGTGGGAGTTGCTCCAGCTGATATCAACCGCCTGGCCTAGTCATATGATCGATATTGGAATAGATCTGAGTTGAGTTCGAGTCGCCTGCGGCGACTGTCAGAGTAAGAGGGGAATGGCAACGATCGGTGCAGGTAGTTTTGGGGTAAGACTGGGGGGAAGCAATCGAGGGGGAAAGTGCGCGACCCGGCTTCGACGTGCCTCAGTGACGGTGCTGGAGTTGGTACCACTTTGGGGAACGTGCACGCCAAACAGATCACACGCGACACATCGATGTGAGCAGTGACAAACCAAATCAGATTATTGCCTACCCAGAATTGGACTCTGTCGGAGGAAGTGAGGTCTCTATGGATTGGTCAGCACGCACCAGAGAGATAGGTATGGAGTCCGCATCGCCAACGGGTATGACGGCGGCTTAATTGGGAATAACCTTAGAACTGGTCACTTCAGAGATAGTGAAGAGACCATCAACACGCGGGGGTTGAACAATGCGATCCTTAATACGAAGTACTAATTGTACAGTTGAGATATTAATGTTAATAATTGACATGTCCAGAATGCCCAGGTGCCATCCAATTTCCGCAGAGTCCGGTTCAATTACCTCGTATATTACATTCCCTGTTCTCCAGTGCCTTTTTGATCTTAAAGTACTAGTATTTATTTTACCCCCTACATTGTAAATTACAGCTTTATAACTATGGTATAATAATTATACTCCGTGCCTAGGTAATCATTAAATCAGGGGGGCCACCTGGGCACACGATCGGGACCTGTCATCCTCATGCATACTGTAAGGGGTCTTGGTAATCAGCTTCTGGGCCTCTGGAGTTTCGGAGATACCATTTTGGGAAGTGATAATTATATATTTAGTTAGTTATATATACTACTCCGTATATTAGGTACCTATGCACCTCTGGATCATTGAAGTGACCAAATTATGTTAAAAGTAGTAGAATGAACCACAATCTCTTAGATGAGCTCCGAGAATGGCCCGAACCCAACCCAATTTATTTTCTATCCCAAATCAAAATCCAAGTAAAATCCGGTTCAAATGGAGTTGAAAAATTTCCTCGAATCAAATGAAGACCGTTTGCGGGTTAGATGAAGCCCGAATGCGGACACTGTGAGCTCTCATCTCATCTCATTCGTCAGTTAAATTGAAACCCGACGGTCTGGGTCCAGGTTCCTGCAGAGAGAGAGAGAGTAACACTTGTAACCTCTTTTTCTTACTCTTGGAACTCTTTTGACCCCTTTGACTCTTTTTGACTCTTTTGACTCTGTCTACTTTTTCCACGAAATTTCTTTGGAACCTGAAATTATTTCCCCATTCTCTTGTGTCTCGGGTATGTTATCCCTAAGTGCGATCCGTGGAAGCCCCAGCCCATCTTCCGCACTTTGACAGCGTCATCGTGCGGTTGACCCAAAAAAGCCTGAGGCATTGAACGATGCTAACAGAATCTTTTCAGGTTGCAACACTCAGATTCTGATATCGCCACTCCCCCGAGCTCCATTCTACCGTTCGCGAATAAAACTCTCCGACCCCTTCGCTTTACTTTTCTGCCATATCGCATCGAAATCGAATTCTACAAGGCGCTTAGGACTGATTGGCTGGGATCAGTCTCAATACATCCAAACGGAAGCGCTGCTCTTTTTTTTCCCCCGCTGTGCACACCCTTTCTCTGTTCAGCCCCGGAAGTCGATGCTCCAAGTGTGACGTCTGAACATCCCGCGGGGTCGCATGTCGCATCTCCAACACCCCGCCTCTCTCGCTCTCTCTCTCTCTTCGAACAACCAGGTAGTTAAGATCTAGCAGAATAGATCGATAAAAATCAGGAACCCGTCGTTTATCTATCACGAGTCCATCCTCGGTTCCTTCCAATCCGGTACCATGTACGCCGTCGAGGATAGACATCATCCCGTCCCACCTCCGCTCTCAATGGATCGCATCTCTGCTCCGTCCGTCCAGTACCAGCCGGGGCCCAACTCGCTACGGCAATCCGACCATTTGGCACCCGTGACAAACTACCAAGATGGTCGCTCCTGGTCATTACAAGTGGTGCAACAGCCCATCCGGGCTCGTATGTGTGGATTTGGTGATAAGGTGGGTGATTTTTCCGCTGATAATTGTTTTGTCACCTCTTTTTAACACAACTCCAGGACCGGAGACCCATCACTCCGCCACCATGCATTCGTCTGATTGTGCGCGATGCGCAAACGGATAAGGAAATCGATATCAAGTATGTTCCAACCAGCTGCTCTTTACCTCTCGGCTTGCTAACCACCACCCCCTCTTCAGTGAAATCGATACATCATTCTACGTGCTCACCGTCGACCTGTGGAATGCCGACGGTACCAACGAGGTCAACCTCGTCAAACATTCCGCCACCTCCCCCTCCATCTCTACCGCCATGTCCTCCTCATACCCTCCCCCGCCTCAGAGCGTCTCTCCGACCTACCCGGGCTACAACCAGAGCCAGTACCCCGTGGGCTACCCACCGCAGATGAACAACTACTACGGTGGTCAGCAGGTGGCATACCAAAATCAATACGGTCAGCCGGTGACCTACCCACAATACTACTCCGGTGGTCAAATGCCACCGTCCATGTCGCCCGCCGCGCAACCCGTCTCGGGAGGACCGGGTGGCATGTTCACTCGCAATCTGATCGGAAGTCTCAGCGCCAGTGCTTTCCGATTGACAGACCCAGACAACAAAATTGGTGTGTGGTTTATCCTCCAAGATTTGAGTGTACGGACAGAGGGCACTTTCCGGTAAGTCAATTGAATGGGAATCGCTCAAACTAGACTAATTGCTAATGAAAATCCAGTCTGAAAATGAGCTTCGTTGATGTGGGCACGTCATCTGCCGAAACCTCCAACGGCGCCCCGGTCATCAATCACGGAACCGCACCCGTTTTAGCATCCGTCTTCTCCGAACCCTTCCAGGTCTTCTCTGCTAAGAAGTTCCCCGGTGTTATTGAGAGTACCCAGCTCAGCAAGTGCTTTGCGCTACAGGGAATCAAGATCCCCATTCGCAAGGACGGAGTAAAGGGACCCCGCCGAGGTGGAGATGGAGATGACGATGACGAAGGCGACTACTAAAAAGAGCAATTCTTTGATCCATAGTGCACTACGCGATATGCGGGGGGCACTTGGCTCAGCGTATTGTCTGATCTTTCCTTATATTTGCTTTTTTTTTTTTGCCCCCTTGCTATGAATCAAGACATTGGGGAGCAAATGGCGGCGCGTGGTTTACGGTGTTCTGGGCAAGACTCTGGCTTGCGGGTTTCAATATTGCTACACGGACCGGTGCTGGGGGTGGGTTCTATCTGGTTTTTGTTTCATGGCTTTTTCTTCCGATTATGTTTTTCCCTACTCTTTTTTTGTCGGCCTCTGGCCGTGTCTATTCATATCCTCCGCGGTCGATTGCCCGCACGTATATACACTTTTCTTTTCGGCGAATCGAGGTCCGCTTTGAATTGCTAAGTGCTGAGATTGTTTGTCTGGCATAGAAAAAGTTTGATATCCAAATCCACTGAGATTGTTCAGTTATCTTTCCAATATTGTTTCTAATAAGTATACTCGAGCGTGTGATATCCACAGGTGTCGAGTGGATCCTATAGATCGTAGTTTCAGGTGGCGTTGTGTGAGAGCCTGTTGTATATAGCTGTAGCTGTAGCTCAAGTACCAGCGTTTGAACATGGATCAGACCTAAGTCTCATGATCTACAATACACACTGTTTCCACTTCTCACTACGGGATATCAACAATATCTACTATCCAGCCAGTACAACCTACCTAGGTACCTTTCACATGTCAGGCCATCCCTTCAACCAAATGTCCACCAAAAATAGCATCCAATCCTCAACCTACCCATCTTCCAGCAAATTCTAGAAACCAACCAGCAAGTCACAGATCCCCTACACAGCACCTGATCCATAAAGGATAGTACATACCATCTCGCACCCAGTGTAGTACAATAAGTCCATATCGCACACGAACAACCCTCAACAAAACCGAACCCATCACCATCACCACCCAATCCAGTCCACAGACGTCACACCGTACCTGACAGAAATCCGACAACACCGGACTGTCCAACACGAACCTCTCAACCCGATACACCAACATGAACCTCGACGAACTCCCCACGTCGGACAATGTACAACACCCGTGGAACGGACTGACCTCACCGACTGATTCCAATCACCCAACCGCGTCAACCAGGAAATCTCGTCTTGGGTAATCACCCAACTGGCTCTGCCCATCCTCGCCACGTCCTGACACAGGGCAACATGGTCTTCCAGGCGGAAACAAAAACTTCCACGCCGACGCAGTCTGGTTGGTTTTTTTCCCTCTGTACCGTACCACCGAGTTGGTATATGCAAGGCACAAGCAGACGAAGTCGCGGGTATGCGGGTTGCAGCGTCGCTGCAGGAGATTATTAATAGAATAAAGATCGCAGCTAGTTCACCCCGGTGTAGTCGCAAGACCCGACTGCGTCGGGGTTTTCGGTGTTGTTAGATTAGCCAGTACCGGTTGTAGTGGGATGCAGGGTCCGGTGAGACAGTGCATATTGCATGTTCGCCGGTTTGGGTAGGGCGTCAGTGGCGTTGGACGGTGTGCGGCCTATCGGTATATCCTCGGTAACACAGTTCCTAGTGATTGTCATTGGTAATAGATAGGTTCGTGTATCGGGCCGCTGGTGGGTCGAGGGTATTTTCTGGGGAAAGTAGGAGGCGAGGTTTTTTGTTCGGGTTGGTAGTGGTAGCGAGGTAGAAAGAAAGTTCCGACCTAACACCTCATGTTAGAGGGTTTGGGTAACGAATAAACGTATACTGTAGATATGGTTATGAAATATAAAGTGGGTATTTGCGGGTTAAGCCGACTGTTACCAAGATCTTTGAGGCATTGGAGTGGTGAAGTTGCTGTGATGTTCCAATTATAAACTGAGACAAGCGTGAAGATCGTCACCCGAATCCCCCGATTTCCCCCAAGTTTGAGAAACATTCAAATATTCAATCCACTATGTTATGCATGTATCAGCCACTCGGATTGACGAAGAGGCTTTTTCCCTCGTCTTGGCAGACGAATGGTTCTCCATGTCTCACATATCTTTCGTCTAAGCGACGAAAAATAGTATCCTCGGTAGTAACCCAACCTCACATCGTTGCATAAATCATACAAAAAATATAATTATATTCGGGGTATGGAGTATAGTGTACCTCAACAATGTCTCAAATTCACCCAATCCATCCAATGACTCTCGCCACCTCAGCCACCCTAGCGGCCAAATCCGATAGTCCATGACGGAGGGTCCCTTTGATGGATATTGTTCCCTGGTTCGGTTTCTCGGAACATGTGCAACTTCTATTTATATTACTTTGTACATTCCTGACTCTCTATATAAAGAGGTCCAACAACCGCCCCTTGTTGTTACTATTCCAATCAAGCATATCTACTCAACTACACAAAACACAATACCATTCTCCAATCCTCACTATCCATCCACAATGAAGTTCACAATCACCACTTTGGCTCTCCCCCTCCTAGCCGCCGCGGCCCCAATCACCGAACCAGCCGCCAACCCAGCCTTCAGCGTGATGGCCATCCGCTCCGCCTCACCCATCCACTACCTCCAGCTAAACGTCGCGGGTCAGAAGTTCTACCTCGGCGGAAAGACCGCCTCCTACTGCCCATCCCAAGTGCCCCAATGCCCACCAGGAAACCAAACCGTCTTCGCTCCCGGCGGCAGCTCTCTGGTAAGTCGCAACTCACACTATCCCTCACATCCACATCCTACAAAGGGCAATCCCCGCTAACGATGAACAGGATACCATGGTCCCCGGCGGCCAACAGGTCTACGTCGACCCCAACGGAGCCCTCAGCTTCACCCAGGCTCACTCAGCCAATATCCCGCAGGGCTCCTCGGTCGGGCCGTTCAAATACGCTGCTGATGAACCCTGGGCTCACTACTCCTTCGCTGGTTGGGGCGCTAGTGGTTTCATGGCTTGTCCCGCTGATGATAACCGCTGGCAGGTGTTTGCTGCTATTCAAAATGCTACCGTGCCCCATGGTAATGTTGATGAGTGTCTTGGATTCTCGGCTGTTGCTTTGACTTATACCGGGGATGTTCCTGCTTGGCAGTATATCTAGATTAATGATGTGGTTGTTTAACTGATTGCTCTTTGGTCGATGTCGTTCTAGCTTGGTTTTTGGGTTTTTTTTTGAATGTATCATAATGACACTCCTTTTATATCTGGATCCAGATTTGATTTAATAAACTGACAACATTGAATCTATGTTATATCTTCCAAGTTATAGGGTTAGATGGTATAAACATTTGCATGTACCTCGCCCACCTGCAGTAACGGGCCGAGAGCTTCAGGAATCAGGAACACCCGTATGGTTTGAAAGTCTACAGTCAGACTCGAAATTAAGTTCAAAACAAGATGTCATCGGTGGCTGTAGGGTTGCGGAAGAAGGGTAACACCTGTCTGACTTGTCTCACTTTAAGTTATCTATGATAGTACAAAGAAGATATCACAGTGAAAAAAATAGAGGGGTGTATTCCGTGGGATCCGTCAAATGGTCATGGAGCCCAAATGCTCAGGCCATGACTTTATCAAAGGACTCGCACGAGAACTAGTGTTCAATCTGGGTGCACACTGAGTATAGGTATGGGACCTAGGTAAGACTCTAAGCAAATGGATGATGCTGAGGTCTCTCCGTAGGTGTGTATACACCGGACCCTCTGCACCTCTCTGGGGGCTACGGTGAGATGGTTGCAAGAGGGTTGGGGAGAGGAAGAAGAGAAGAGGGGGATGGGGGGTGAGTGCCTTTTTATACTCCTAGGAACATGCGTACCTTCCCAAACGAAGAATATGCGCGCCTTCCTAAAAAGGACAATTGCTCTTGCCCTACAAACGACTGTTCAGGCCTACCTAGGCAATTAACTGGAGTTTGTCTGGAGTAGAAACGTCTACAGTGACTTCAGTGACTTCATTGAACGATTCTGTCAATACGCAAAAATGATAATGATATTCATGAAAGTGCAACTAAGTAACATAAAGGGCGTCCTCTTGTAGCCTATGCCCCAGGCATAGGCAGGACAGGGTTCATCAATCAATCCACACACTTAAACCACCATCTAACTTCCATGCATCTATATTTGCAAGATCTAGTCCGAAACGGAAACACCTCTCGGGGTTTCTATGATTCGCTTGTTTATCCAGGCCACTGACCGTGGCATACTGCAAGGCAGCCTTGCGGGTCTCTGCCACTGAGTAAATAAGCTTATAGACTTATGATGTGAATCAAATCCACGGAGGGTCGACTTTGGGGGTTGAGGCACCCATGTCACCCTCAAAACTGAGGGTACACACAATGTGCTACTGCCAACATCCGCGCGTTGGATATTGTGCTCGTCTTAGATGCATGCAACATCAGACGGCAAAGACCTATACCAGACTAGCTGTCTGTCAAGAGCATGTTTTGGGCAAGTTGATGTCAAGTGCGACTAGATCTAGTTGCGCCAGATCTTAATCGCCTTGTCTTTTCCTCCACTGGCGATCTTTTGTCCATCGGGACTCCAGTCAACGGCAAACACCTCATCCTTGTGTCCTGGAAGATCCATCTTGAGCTTGCCGGTGCGCAGGTCCCAGATCTTGAGGGTGGTATCCTTGGAGGAAGACACCAACATGCGCGAGTCTGCCGAGAAACAGCACTGGTAGACAGCACCCACGTGGCCGCGGAAGGTGGTGATGAACTTTCCATCACGGCCGTTCCACAGCTTGACGTGGTTGTCGAATCCGGCTGAGGCGATGTAGGCCATGTCCGGCGAGAACGTGACATGGTTCACCTCCTTTTGGTGACCCAGCATCCGTGCGACGGGCTTGCTGGAAGTAGACGGCTCCCACAGATACATTGTGAAATCGTCACTGGCCGATACCAACCGCTCGACGATAGTGTTGTTCACCGTCGCCGCCTCCTCGAACTTCTTGCGCGCAGCAGCCACCTTCTCGGCCTCGGTCACAGGGACCTTGCCAGTGTGGTCGTGGTAGGAGGTGCGAAGAGCAAAGTCTGTCGACAACGCGAGGTGGTTGACACGGTGGGCATGCGCCGCCAGGGTCTGGAGCAGAGTGCCGTCTTTGGGATTCCAGATCTTAATGGTCTTGTCGTGGGATGCAGTATAGATCTTGCCGGTACCACCCCATCGTACACAAGTAACCGAGGACTTGTGGCCGGTGAGCACATGATCAGTTACTCTTGAGACAACGTCCCACACGCGCACTGTCGAGTCCTTGGAGGCAGATGCCAGGCGCGGACGGCCAGACTCCTGCACGTGGTATGGCTCCCAGGCCAGATTCGTGATCCACTTTGCGTGACCCTTGAGTCCAGCACCTAGCGCCGTTCCCTGCTTTGCATCCCAGAACCTCACGGTGTTGTCCATGCTGCCGGTCGCGATCATGGCGCCGTTCGGCGAGTATGCGACTGCCAGCACCCAGCTGGTGTGGCCCTTGAGCGTATGTTTCGGGGTACCAGTGTCACAGTCCCAAACACGAGCAGTTGAGTCTCCGCTTCCGGAGACCATAGTGGAGGATGAGACTGGGGAGAAGGATGTTGCTAGAATTGCTTCGCCGTGGCCCGCGATGGAGGCCGCGCATCGTGAAACGGCTTTCACTCGGAAAACCGCCTGCGGTGTGTAGAAGAGCGATACCGTATCTTCAGTGGTCTTGATCCCAGGTTGGAGTAGTGAGTGGTACACATCGCGAAGAATGTCGATCGTTTGTTCCTCTTTTTCGGAATGGTAGGCGAATCGATATGGTACTCGTCCATCATCCTCCTAGAAAGAAATCGCCGTCAATACAACATTCAACTGTCAAATAGTCACAAGGTTCGAATCTTACATTTCCTTGTAATGTGTTTAGCAAAGTCTCAAGGTTCTTCACATTGGCATCGGCGACTGGGACGGAGACCGCAGGCCCGGTGGGCTGCCCGGTTGCTTGGTCGAAGAATTGAACTCGAACACTACCCAAATCGGAGGGAATACTCTCAATTTCCTGCTGCTCACGGGCCTTATCGGCCTGAACGAGCTTTTGGCGCTTGCTGGGGGGAGGATAGAGGGTCGCCATGGTTATTGATTTTGGGGTCGATGGGGGGAAGAAGAGAAATTTTGACAAGCAAAAATATCTCGACGCTTATCTTATCGGCCCTATCAATTTCCCCATCTACACCATCTCGGCCATGAGAGTTGGGCTTCACAATGTCGGTTTATTCATTGAATTCATTGAATTCTGTGGATTCTTTTCCGCCCTCAGTCTCTGGAAGTACAAGTAGACGTCCAACGGCAAGACCGACCATAACGGCCACCAGTGTCGCAGCACAGGACATCATCTGCGCCATCAGTGAATCACGGGGCGTTTCATCCACCATTGGCCTCGCATTTGTCAATCTTGCGACAGCTGAAGCAGTGCTCTGTCAGATATGTGACAGCCAGACTTACGTCAAGACAATCATCAAGATTGGTGTTTTTGAACCCAGCGAGATTCTGTTCATGAACACCGCCAAAGAGTCGAAGCTCCGTTATATCATCCAAGAGAATCTGCCAGATCCTATATTCACATTCCTAGACCGCAGGTGGTGGTCTGAAAAGACGGGTCATGAATATGTGGAACGGCTGGCCTTTCCAGAGGAAGTCGACTCGCTCAAGGTGACTCTGGGCGGGAACTATTTCGCAGCGTGTTGCTTTGCCGCAGTATGAACACCATGCATATTGCCAACAGGGGACCACTCACATAAGAATTAGGTCCTCAAGTACGTTGAAGTCGAACTCCAGCGATCTTTTATCCCGCATTCTCTTCGGATACGCTTCGAACCGTCCCAGGGGTCCATGACAATTGACTTGGCGACTATTGTGTCCCTCGAACTTATCCAGAACCTGCAAAATGCGAAGTCTAAAGAAAGTTTGTTTGGATTATTGAACGATACATTGACGCCTATGGGGGCCAGACTACTCCGAGCTAGCATCTTACAGCCTTCAACAGAACGAGTCAAGTTGACAGCCAGATACAATGCTGTGGAAGATCTGGCCACCAAAGAGGATATGTTTGTGTCTGTGAGGCAGGCACTCAAGGGTTTCATTGATGCAGATAAAGTGTTAACTGCGGTAGAGTCTCGAGGCTCGCTAGTATTGAAGACTCGTGCTAACGGATCATCAAGATCATCTTGGTTCCCACCAAGCGGACAATCCAATACGTCGAGCAGTCTGTCAACAATGTCATCATGCTCAAGACTTATGTGTCTGCGATCAAAAACATTTTCCAAGCTCTTGGAGCAGCACAAAGTGATTTGCTGCTTACCATACGCGAAGTAGACCCTACATCCCTTTGGTGTTTTACTCAATCAAACTAATGTACTTTAGTTATGCGCTCCCGAGGGGCATCGTTCAATTGAGGACCTGATTGACACAACTTTGAATGAGAATGTAGCCTACCAGTCAAAGCCACTTGATCTGAGGAATCAGCGCATCTACTGTGTCAAGGTCACAACTTATATACTTCCACACTGGATATATATCGCTAACATATAGTAGGCCGGCGTCAACAGTCTCCTTGATGTTGCGAGGCAGACCTACAAGGAGGCAAATTCAGACGCCACAGAGCTGATTGAAAAATTATCAGGCACGTTTGAAGTTGTGAGATTTCATGAATAATTCTGACCTATCTCAGAGAATTGCGATATGGTCTTAGACTTGAAGTATGACACAGCCCGGCAATACTACATCTGTATCCCTACTACAGAACCAGGTCCACTTCCGGATGTTTTTATCAACGTATATCGCAAGCGAAAGCGCATAGAGTGCCAGACATTGGATTTGGTCAAACTCAATCAAAAGATCACTGATGCCCACAGCGAGGTAATCAACATGAGCGACCAGACAATCCAGGACCTGCTCCGAGACGTGTGCACCGAGGTATCCGGGCTTTTTCGAGTCAGTGAAGCAATTGCAATGCTAGACATGCTCGCGGCATTCGCCCAGCTAGCAACGAACCATGAGTACATCAGACCAGAGCTGACCGACACACTCGCCATCAAGGCGGGACGTCATCCGATCCGAGAACAGATTCATAGCAGCAAGTTCATCCCAAACGATGCATATGCAACACCACAAACACGATTCCAGATCATCACAGGCTGCAACATGAGCGGCAAGTCGACCTACATCCGGTCACTAGCCCTGGTTGCAGTCATGGCGCAGATAGGCTGCTTCGTCCCGGCTCAATACGCCTCCTTCCCAATCTCCCACCAGCTCTTCGCTCGCGTCGCCACATCAGATGATCTAGACGCCAACGTCTCGACCTTCGCAACTGAGATGCGGGAGATGGCATTCATCCTTCGTAATATACAGCCACGCAGTATGGTCATCATCGATGAGCTAGGCCGCGGCACTAGCACAACCGATGGTCTCGCCATTGCCGTCGCGCTAGCAGAAGCCCTCATTTCTAGTAATGCCCTGGTCTGGTTTGTCACGCACTTCCACGACCTGGCGCAGATTCTCGCCGAGCGCAGCGGTGTGATCAATCTCCACTTAGCAGCAGAGATCGCCCCGGATGCATCGAAGATGACTATGCAGTACCGCATTGCCGAGGGTCCTGTTCCAGATCGTCGATATGGGCTTGTCCTCGCCAAGCTCGCTGACCTCCCGCCTGCCGTCTTGAATAAGGCGCGCTCCGTCTCAGAGGCGATGGACCAGCTGGCTAAGCGTAGAAATAGCCCGTCGCGTGCTGTTGCTATTGCCCAGAAGCGGAAGTTGCTTTTGTCTCTGCGTGAACAGTTATTCCTCGCCCGTGACGGCACAATGGGTAACGATAGTCTTCGGGCTTTGTTGATTAAACTGCAGGATGACTTTGTGCTGCGCATGGCTGCCATCAACAGAGAAATGGAGGTATATCCCGACGATGAAAGTGAGACAGAAGCTCCCACTGAACCTGTTTCCAACTTGTCGGTTCACACACCTGAAACCCAGGCGTTGGGTTCGAGTGGGCACAACGAGGGAATGGTCAACACACTTGTGTCTGAGCCCATTGTGATCGAATCTGATTCGGACTGTGAGTCCGAGCATGTCACTGACAATGATAGTGTGTTGTTGGTCTAAAGGACTTGAAGTTAATGAGGATGGTAAGTGAACTGGCCTTTTTATTGTCCCCTTCCTGTAGATCATATTTGTGTACTTCTATGGTGACAGTTCGATTATTCGACGGGTTGTGAAGGCCACATTATTCCCTAATATATGATATCTGACACAAAAGTAAAAATAACATGGATTACCTCTATACAATACATTTTATCTGCATTCGCTAGTAGGTACAACAAAAAAATAACAAGAAACTTACCCGAACACAGCATATACGTTTTAATGGCGCTCCCCATCATGCGGTAGTCAATCAAACATAGGCCAAAGCATGGCCCAATCAACATAAGAAACATAAATCAGTCGAAACATGACAGTGAATCAACCGAAGTGGAACAGGGTTTGCTTTCCCTTGTTCTTCTTTCCTTTTTTGCCATTACTTGAGTCATCATTGCTGGGTTCAGCCGGAGAGGCGGTTCCGGAACTCGGGGCTGAGCCCCATGCGTTCGGGGCAGGGCCGCGGTTGTCATTCCAACGGACGGTACCACGAGTCTTTCCAGCCATAAGAACATTGGGCTTGGCCGCTGCGGGGAGAGCGGGGAAAGAATCGGCGCCGCGGGGAGCAGGCGCAGCGGGTACGCGACTGGAGGATGGTGCTGCAGATGATGGGCGACTGACCGGGCTAGGCATCGCAGGGCGGGGGAAAGATGGCGGGGCTGATGTTGCCCAAGGGGTAGCAGCGGCGGCCTTTCCACGGCGAGAGGAGGGGCCAGCTGCGGCGGATAGGGGAGGGAAAGGGTTAGAGGGCGCGTTTGGGAGAGCGCCGCTTCTGCCCACGGCGGAGCGGGAGGATTTAGCAGTCGATGACTTCAAACGCAAAACGCGTTTGCCGCCAGTGTTGACGGCGCCTGTTGACATGCCAGGTAGGAGACCACCGGCAGGAAGGGCAGGGTAATCCTCGTTGATCGCACGCCAGTCATTCCAGGCTCGCAGGAGATCGGAGCGCTTGGATTCATCCTCGTAGATCTCAGCGAGCTCTTTGATGAGCTTGCCCAACTCGGTGCTGGATGTGTCGAATAATGAAAAGAATGCATCGATGAGCTCGGTTGCCGAGATGGAAGAGGCGCGGTAGCTTGACACTCTACTACGGAATTCGGCGAGTTTGGTGGCATCATTGCGGAGGAGGTTCGAAGCACGTTCAATTACAGCCTCATGGCGCATTCGTCGGGTCTGGTCTTGTGCGGTCGCTGGTGCGGAGTTGGCAGAAATGTTCAGGCCTTCGAATGCTGCAGTAGGAAGGGCTTGAGAGCGTGACGCGGGGGCAGACTGCACTGGAGTGGCAGCGGCGGATCGCTCAGGAGCACGCACGGGTTGGACATCTTCTCGAGTCAGCTGGCCGCCAAAGTTGCGTGTTGAGACAGACTGAGAACTCTGTATAGCCATCTGTCGCTGATATGCAACTTCCGCGCGGGTCATTGGCTGCGCACTGGAGACAGGTAGTGGCTCGGCGTTGGGGTCACGGCCTCGACCGGCACCGCGACGCTGGCGTTGCTGTTGTTGGTAAGGAGTGCGCATATTATCGAATTCAGCCAGATCAACCATTCTCGCGTCTCGCCGAACGTCCTTCGAAAGCCCTTCGGGATGTGCCTCGATTTGGTGACCCTTCAGGTCCATTTGCGACTCGAAAACGACGAACTTTTTTTCCAAACACTCTTTATCCAGGCAAGCGAAATGATCCTTATGAAAGTGATTCTCCAATGCGTTATAGTCAATATAGTATTGTTGTTGACGATGGGAGGAGCGTCGGTCACAGATGTGGCAACGTTCGTGTTTATCACGGCAATGAGTGTACAGCTCGTCGTCGCCGTAGAACCGTTGACGACAAAATCCACACTCAGGGTGTCCCCTGAAGCCACTTTGGTCTATAGCTCCAGGCTTGTCATCGCCAGACTTTTCGTGCTTACGCAGTTCCGCCGGGGTGAATAGTTCATGCTCATGGGTAAAGACCTTCTTGTTACGAGTACAAAGGTCACTATTCGGAAGACACGGTCAGCGGCTGCTAATTCAAGAATTGCGCAGGTTATGAGATCGACATACCACATAACTTTGCTGTGCTTGCTCTTTACATGGCGGTGCAAGTCTGGCCACCCCAAACAGGCCACATCGCAGTCCTCGTCCGGACAGTTGTATCGCAGCAGTAACACGGTATCTCCGAAGATCTCATCACTTCCATATTCAATACCAAGATTGTGGTCCGTCCGAGCAAAGTCCTTCTTGTCGAACTCCTCATATCGCCGCACTGGATCGTCTGTGAAGATCACGAAGTTCGATTCCGTCTGGTATATAAGTCAGCATGTGAAACAGAATCCCAGTGAAAAGCAACACAGCTCGCCGAGAAATAGTCGCAAGATGATCATACCCTGCAATGAGCACAAGCCTTGTTCTTGTACAGTGCCCGCAACCGAAGCGCACAAATGTGACACGTCCTATGGTTACAGGGAGAGACCGAAGTATGTTCGACGGCAGAAGCGCAAATAAAGCAAACTTCTCCATCATCTGCATCGTCCGTGGCCGCTTCTACCGGTTTCTTCGTTACTGTGATCGTGGCTTTCGAAGGCTGAGTATCGTGGTTGTTGGTCTGATCAGTACTGCGAGATTGTCGGCCTGCATCGCCGCCGCCACGACCACCGCCGCGGGTGCGAGGCTTAGGGCGTCTTTCTCCATCACCGGTATTTTGTTGCGAATCTCCACGGCCCGGGGGGGCTGCCCCTCCGCGGCCGCGGCGACGCCCGCCGCGACCCTGGCTGGATGACTCTTGGGTTGAGGTCTGGTTGTCGGCCATTGCGGAAACGGGAAGGAAAGTTACAATACAAGCTGCAGCTTGGCGTCAATATCAGGTGTGCTGGAGCCACAGAGCCCTGGAGTTTGTGGATTGTGGTGGGGGAGAGGTTTTGGAGAAAAAGTGAGATGCCGCTGACTGATCCCGCATTCCGCATTGGATGAGGATATGAGGTCTTCAACTGATCACTCTCTTTGTGTCTTTGATTACGCAAAAATATTCAGCTGAGTGACTGGGTGGAACATAGGGCATCTATTTGAAGAGTATGGCTGTGTTTTTCCATTCCCTTATACAAGCACCATGCCGGTGGCCACACATATTGGGCAGATTCATCGGCTTGTTGACGCCAGCTGCTTTATCATGTCAAAATATCATGAGCCGAGAGCCAAATAAAAGACTGTTTGATCCATTCCAATAGAAATTCCTCTGGCTGCGATGTATCCATAAACTACATGAGATTTAACAAACAAAAGAGCATCAGAAGCTGTGCAAAGAGTAAACATCGAAATCCATGATGTCCAACGATAAAATTGACCTAGGAGCACACATTGTAAGTTGTTACAATCTATATTTTACTTGTGAAAGGCTATGCACATATGTATATCATGTAGGTAGTGGATTCAAGGCCTTTGAGACCATAAAATCACCTATGGAGGGCTACACTAACGCCCGCTGGAGAGCACAAGCAAGTCAAATCAAAAGCAAATAAAAATGGTGAATGGAAATTGCTCAAAGTTCACGCCAGCATCCCCATGCATCGCAAGAAAAGAAGTAAGACGAAGGAGAATCGTTAAGCAGCAGGACTTGGTTTGGAGCCTGCTCGTCCATGATGATCAAAGCCAATCTGTCATCCCCGAACTATTCGTCGGGGTTGTACAAATTCTGATTGAGAATTTTTGTCATAGTGAACATGTGGACTCGATCCTGCTTGAAGACAGCACGCATAGCATCGTCGCATCGGATTTGGCGGCGATCACTGGGGTCCTGAAGCTCGTTCTCGCGAATATATTGCCAAACCTTTTTGACAGTTTGGGGTCGCGAAAGCTGTGCAAAATTAGCAAAAGAGGTCCCGATGACCAAGGATCAAGAGATGTGCTCACTGTGGGTTCTCCTAGAAGTGCAGACAGAGGTTCGGAAAGGTTCATAGGTTTCTGCAGTCGTTAGAATTGATAGAAACTTGGGGGAAATGATATAGAAAGGCATACGTGGAATCCAGTATTACGGTTGACCTCCTTCTTTGGCTCTTCGCCTGAGCCAATATCCGAATCATCTTCTGCCTTAACCCTCTTCGAAGTCTTGGCTTTGCTCTTCTTCTTCACGGGCGCTGCCCGCCGAGTGTTGCCCCCACGCGTGGGTCGCGCGCGCGAATTCTCTTCGGCTTGCAGCTTGGCCGCGAACACCGCATCCGCATCGGTATCAGTATTGGCCTTGTGTTTCTTGGCAGGCGGTGATGCGCTCGCAGGCTCGGAAGTAGCATCGCTGGAGGCCTGGCGCTTCACAGGAGATGAGGAGGGAGGCGGGGAGGGCACCGCAGCTGAAGCCGAATCACCATCGCGTTGATCATTGCTTGGGGCAGTTTCATCGGGCGACCCGCCCACACCGTTTTGTTCCGCGTAACGATCGAATCGTTCCATGATCAGCTGCTTGATCGTAGACTTTGTGAATGTCAGCCACAGTCCTTCATCATCCTGAATAAAAATGAAATAATCATGCGCCATAAATCTTCGTAACTTGACTAACCTTCATCGGAGTGAGATCATAGCCGACAGCATCCTGAAGACCTTTGCGAATTCGCTTCTCGGAGATTGTGGTGAGGTCGCTTTTGGCCAAAATATCGTCAATTATGCCGATATATTTGTCGCGCAAGTCAGGGGTCACTATTGCGCAAGATTACCGATCAGTTGGGAGGATTTTTGGAGAACCGGCAAATTGGCGCTGGGGCAAGAGCAAGGTAGCTTACGCGACATCGTGTTGCTAGTAGACCACGTAGATCGGCTGCTTATGTTCAGATGTACCAGCTGGGTTGAGATTTGCAGTTCGCAATTGAGGATAACGCGGTGTTTGTAGAGGAGTATATGGCCGAGGGAGAGCTCGGAGTTGTCAGGTGGGCTATACTCAAGTCGCACTGGCGCTTAGGACCGGCGGGGCATTGGAGACAGAGAAGGGCCGGGCAAAATAAGTGCAGAGACAGGTAGGTTATGAATGGGATAATAGACAAAGACCTGATCGGGAAAAGAGCCTGGTGTAAGATATGCAGTCTAAAAGAAATGTGTATCCAATTGAGAGCCTCTACGGAGTAGAAACGTCTATGATGATTGACGGGCCCGACCTCAAGCTGGGGAAATCGTGACTAAGCAGACGCAGGTTAGTCACGTGGCATTTTGCACCTAAGGCATTCAATCGATAATATTGCTGACTCAGTGCTGAGTCAGTCCACACAAAGAACCCGCTTGGCCGCCGCGATTTGTTTCTGCCCGAAAATCCATCAGCGGATTGCACCGATCTATCTTTGCTCCGAAGCCTCTAGACGCCTTCGGTATACCCATCATGGCGCCCAGTTTCGATACCCTGTCCGAACAGGACCTCCACGAGGAAGAGGAGGAGGAGATTGATTTCTCCGGTGAGTGCAAGATTTCTCGTGGTCTGTGTGCCCCTCTCTCTAACACGTTAGTCCACAGATCTCAAGGAGCAATATGAAGTGAAGGTTGAGGAGGGACTGGATACATTTATCGTCATCGATGGCCTCCCCGTTGTGCCCGAAGATAGCCGACAAAAACTCGTCAAGTTCTTATTGAGAAAACTCAACTCCGTCGGCAGCACCTCCGAAGATGCGGTTTTCATGCCCGTTAACGACAAGAAGATGACCGAAGGGTGCGTATTGCATATCCAATGAGGTATGGAGGAATGATGGACGATCTCTAACTTTCATTGGGGCGATATAGGTTCGCATTTGTGGAATATGAAACCCCGGAAATGGCCGTTGCCGCCGTCAAGCAGTTGCACGGCGTCCCTCTCGATAAGAAGCACATTATGGCCGTCAACAAGTTGATGGATATCGAGCGTTATGGTCGTGAAGGTCGCGTCGATGAAGAATACAAGGCACCCGTTCCGGAACCGTTCAAGGAGAAGGAGCACCTGCGCTCGTGGATGGGAGATGCCAGCGCCCGGGATCAATTCGCCCTTTACCGTAACGACAAGGTTGGCGTGTTCTGGAACAACAAGACGAACCCTCCGGAGAATATCGTGGATCGCGCTCACTGGACACAACTTTTCGTCCAATGGTCCCCCAAGGGTACATTCCTTGCCTCCGTCCACCCCCAGGGTGTCCAACTCTGGGGCGGCGAGTCCTTCTCCAAGCAAAAGCAGTTCCCCCACCCCTTCGTGCAGTTGATCGAGTTCTCCCCGCTTGAGGGTTACTTGACAACATGGTCAGCACGCCCCATCCAGGTCGAGGAAGGCCAACCCATATTGTCCTACGAGGAGGACGGCAAGAACATCATTGTCTGGGATATCGAGACCGGCAAGCCCCTCCGCTCCTTTGTGTCGCACGACTTGGCTGCCCCTGCCGAGATCGAGGGCGATGTTGCACCCAAGAAGAAGGTGCAATGGCCTGCCTTCAAGTGGTCCGCGGATGAGAAGTACGTTGCTCGCATGCTCCAGGGCCAATCTCTCTCTATCTACGAACTCCCCAACATGAACCTCCTTGGTCGCACTTCCGTGAAGATTGAGGGTGCTATGGACTTCGAGTGGTCCCCTGCCACCGTTACCCGTGAGGGTATCAAGCAGTACGAGCAATTGCTCTGCTTCTGGACTCCTGAAATTGGCAGCAACCCCGCCCGTGTTGGTATGATGAGCATTCCCTCAAAGGAGGTTGTCCGAACCCGTAACCTGTTCAACGTTTCCGATGTCAAGTTGCACTGGCAATCACAGGGTGCCTACGTCTGTGTCAAGGTCGACCGTCACTCCAAGTCGAAGAAGTCTATGGCCACTAACTTGGAGATCTTCCGCGTTCGCGAGAAGGGTGTTCCCGTTGAGGTTGTTGACAGTCTTAAGGATACCGTGATTAACTTTGCCTGGGAGCCCAATGGATCCCGATTCGTCGTTATCGCCAACGGCGAGGCACCCACTGGTGCTGCCGTCCTCCCTAAGACTTCCGTCTCTTTCTTCGCTCCTGAGAAGAAGGGCTACACCGCCGGCAACTTCAAGCTGGTTCGCACTATTGAGAAGAAGACCAGCAACGGCATCTACTGGTCGCCCAAGGGCCGATTCGTTATTGTCGCCACTGTTCACTCCCAGACTAACTTCGATATGGACTTCTGGGATATGGACTTCGAGGGCGAGAAGATCGAGGCTGAGAAGGATCTCGCAGCCAACCTCCAGCTGATGAAGACCGTTGAGCACTACGGTGTCACCGATGTTGACTGGGACTCCACCGGTCGTTACGTTGTCAGCAGCGCCAGTGTCTGGACTCACTCGGTAAGACTAAACCTAATAATTCTATTTTCAACTACGATTCATAATATTGACCGCATTATAGATGGAGAACGGCTGGAACATGCATACCTTCTCCGGTACTACTCTCTCCGAGAACCCCACCGAAAAGTTCAAGCAGTTCCTTTGGCGCCCACGCCCCGCCACTCTCCTCAGCAAGGAGGAGCAGAAGCAAGTGCGCAAGAACCTCCGCGAGTACTCAAAGGAGTTCGACGAGGAAGACAAGTACGCTGTCGACATCGCCAACACCGCCGTTGTCGAGACCCGCAAGCGTGTACTCAGCGAGTGGCTCGCCTGGTTCCGTCGGGAGAAGGAGCTCCTCGCCGAAGAGAAGGAGGCTTTCAGCCTCCCCGAGGACGCAGATACACCCACGGCCGCCCGCGACGCGCGCCCGGTTGTCGAAGACCAGGGCGACTCCGTGGTCGAGGAGATTGTGGAGGAGATTGTCGAGGAGACCGAGGAGGTCATTGGCTGATGAATCTGTCTGTTCTATTTTCGCAAATAATGTGTTTCCTTTTGTTCCTCTTTTCCCCCTGTTTCTCTGCTGGCGTTTCGCGCTTGTGCCTGAACCCAGCCTTCTGTCCCCTTGTGTTTCTTTTAGGTCCCCTGGGCAAGCCCAGTGAGGATCGGGACATTCCAAAAATCAATAGATCGAGCGGTGCGCCTCCCGACCAAATGTGCAATGTGGATAAGCATGAGAGATGGCTACGAAACCAGTTCCTAGCAAAGTTCAACCTTGTATTCGTTTATTTAAATCATTTAAAAGTAAGCTATCTCAAGTGTACAGCCCCATCCCAACGCCCACCGTTCCCAATGCTACCAGCATCATCCCCAATGTCGAGTCCAGCGTGAACCTCATAGCACCTCCTGTAGGCTGACTCTGACTCCCGGCGGTAGTAGATGTCGCAGCATTCGTCGACGGCTCCGGCGTAGACGTGGAAGAAGACTCAGAAGACTTGGTTGTAGACGAGGATTCGTCAACGACAGGCGCGTTCTTTGGCAAGACGTTCTTCCTGAAGTAGGAGTCATGCTGGCCCACAACATTTCCAGGAGGTGTATACTCGCAAACAACATACCACCCCTGAGCCCGTGGCTCTCCTCGCGCGACCTTCAGCCCTTCCAACCCATCTTGTCCGGATTCATCCGTGCTGAAACGAGGCGCCATCAACACCCCCTCGAAAGCATCCTGTTCCAGTACATCTTCTTCGAAGGCATCTTCTCCCACTTCGATCCCGTTATCTCTTTTGGAATTCTTCGTGTACCCGCAGTTGACAGCAGCACACCCAACCTGCGTAGTCGCCTTCCAGACCAACTGAGTGAAATGACCCGTCTCCTCGGTGAAGCCTGTCGGCTTGCCGAAGTTATACATATCGCCTTCATCGCCCCAGGCGATGACAGCAGCAGAGACATTCTGGTATCCGTATGCGAGGTTCTCGCCGTAGCTACTTTTCTGTGGTGATGTTAGCATTATTATCTCGTGGTCTTGGGAAATATTGACACCCACCGAGTGTTTCCAGATACAGGCTTCTGCCCACTTCCGCGAGTAATCGGCCAGAGTGTTGTTCCATTGTAGTGGATTGGCATCGTGATTGGCGCGGTACTCGTTCGTGACTTTCAACATGTCGTCCTTGAACTCGTTGAGGGAGGTATAGGATGGTGATAGGGGTGCTGTTGGTGTTGGCGCGGGCACTTTCATCGTAGTCCAGACGGTTAAGACGTCGGCTTTTGCGCTGAGTATTTGCATGGTGAGGAGTATAACGATGGCCAACCATCGGGTGGATCTGGTGTGGTTGTTTCGGTCCATTTTGAAGGATTGAAGTTCTTCTTTTTGACTTGAAGCTATAGACAAGTGGTGGTCGTAGCTGTGATTTGTTATTGCATGATCTCAGATGGTTTTTCTCTTATTGTCGTTGGATCAATAGTAGTAGCGCCAGGCTCCGATCCGGTTTAGGACGCGGTCCTAAGCTGTGACGACTTGGATAGCAATGTGGTGATGCAATGATCGTGTATTGTCTATTGTCTTAGGCAGCCATGGTCATTTATTGTGTATATTGTGTTCTCGTAGAATCTGGCACAATGCAGGTATCTAGAAAATCAATCAGATAACCATCTTCACGGAGCTCGAAAGACGTACTCAACATCTAAAAGATGAAGAAGAACCCTGGGGAACCAGAAATAAAGCCAAAAAGTCCAGGTCATTTTGAAACTCTATTAATATGTTTTAGAATGCAACCGAACATGGGGACTGTTGGATCAGAGAGTCACCTTTCTCTTCACTTCGTTTCAGACGCTGCAAGTGGTGTTCCAGCAGCCGCCGGTGTTGACGTCAGACTTTTAGAGCTTGGGGGAGGTTGCATCGTATACTCTTTTTTGTCTTTCATATTTCATCTTTGATGTTTTATCTTTGATTCATCTTGATCATTTTATCTGTGCTGCTAGACTATCTGGTTTCGTCTCGTTTCGCTTTCTTTGTCTCGCTGAATCTAAAAAAACTGGAGACATTGATGTTCAATTACTCTACCCCTAGGGATCAAATTATGGATTTAGAAGCAAATATTTAACATATATTTGTACACCAATCGCTGTCTATATACCCATACGAGTCTACTCTCCCTAGGAGAACAGTCTGTGCTGACATGCATGTCCGCATCGTAGGTAAGTATAAGCCACTCGCTATGCAATTCCCGGGGGTATCGGTAGTCTCCATTTACATCACATTGCAACCAATTCCATACATAGCTCGTTCCACGTCCCGCTTGACGAGGTACCAGTCAGCTCGGCGCTCAGCAAATTCATAGACCTCTTCCACACGCCAAATCCCATGGAATCGATCAGCATCAGCAATGACATTCGCCAGTTCCTTGGCATCGCCAGGGTCGATCAGGTAAATCTGCACAAGCTCACGGAATGCCGTGAAATAGAGAAGGAGCTCATTGTTTCGCAATGTTTGAATATACTTGAAATAGTGGTTCATGTCGCTAGGGAGTCAAGTCAGCTTGCCATGTTTTGCGCGGCTGGAGATCGAGATACATACCTGATCAACTTGAGTGATCCCTCCACACTGACGCGTTGTCGCTTGAGGTGTTTACATAGAGCGGAAAATAGGCGGAGCCCGACCTCTTGATTGAACACGTCTAGCGTGCTCTTATCCGTACTCCCGACTAGCATCTGCGTATGCGATGAAACCACGTCGACGACGGCGACGGCAACTTCGCTGACGCCTACGTCCATGGTCTGCCGGTGTGGATCTGAGGAAACACCGGGGTTGAAATCGGTGGCTAGTTGTCGCGTTGCCAGAATGTAGTCCACCTCTTCCATGAGAACGTCGATTCCCTTATTCAGGCCAGCTGCGACACGTTCATCCAGCATCTGTTCAAACTTTTTCTTCTCTTTATTGGCAGGGTCCACAAAATCGTTTCTATCAGTCAATCTCATGGCGATCAACTCCTGCTCGTAGAATACATCCATCATTTGCAGGATCAAATCGCCAACATTGACCAGTTCCAAAAAGGTGACCAGGGGCTCAACCCCAGATTGATCACGCTCCCCTTGTTCGCGGGGTCGGTAGTTGGATAGATGACTGACAGCCTTATCAAATCCAACGATAACGTGCTGGTGTCCCAATATACGTAGCAGTGTCACAAAGATTGCTTCGCATTGTTGTTTCGCTGCAAGACCAAACTCGCCGCCAAGTCGCACAAATTGAGCGGCTCGCTCCAGGCTGGATTTGGCGGAATGAACTAGATCAAGTGCAATTTCGATGCTAAACAATGAGCGGATACCCTCCATCTTCGTCTTCATGATGGCCGCCTTTGCTGCCAGCTCTGTGGTTGGAACTTCCTCGACGGCCACTGGGGCAGGCGACGATATTGTCGAAAATCGATTGGTATTTTTGGATGGTTGCGACGGATTTGGACTGCTTGGTTCCGTGTCTAGTTTCGATTCTTCGTTTGGTTTGGCACTTGAAAAGCTCGGTAAGATGTTTACCGGCATCATGATCACTTTCTTGAAAGAAGTAAGGAAGTCTCGTTTGTCGGCTTGGCGATTAATATTTGACATCAAGAAAGACTCTGTCGAAGCCGCTTGTTCAGAGAGATGACGGTCCCACTCATTCACTGTAAATTCACAGGCCTTCTTGAAAAAATCAAGCTCTTCTGCCAAATACAGATCGAGGTGTGGCTCATAAATCTTGATCACAACATTATCAAGATACTCGTCGAATTTAGCATCCGAGCCTCGTATGGGAAGCAGAGACTCCGAGAGGTTCATGCATTGGACAAAAGTCGCCGAGATTGCAGTGAGATATGACTTGATGCTGACACGATGCAGCTCATCAAATATTGCTGTGAGGAAAGGATACAACACATCTTGCCCGACTTTTGTCATAAAGGTTGATGTGACGTCTAGAGCTGAGGGAAAGACACGGTTCATAATGGATATTTCATCGTTGAAGGCGACACTGAGTCGTGTGAAGAAAGCCTGCGTCTGCTCCATTTTGACCTGGCCGGTTGGACCGTCAATGCAGGAAGCGACGCTTCCCAGGTCGGACTTCCGAGTCATCAGGTGATTGTGATGGATGAAGAGGTCCACGGCAGCTTGCCCACCGTTGAGTGTCCATAAAATGTGTGCGTATTTCCTCATGGTCCCGTCAATATCGTCTGTTTCATACCCCTGGCGGAACTCCTTCAGCGCAGCAGTCTCAAACATCGAGATTGTACGCTCTAAACGGTCAACCCGCTCGTCCCATCCTTGCGTCATATCAGATTTGGAGAACATTAGCAACTGTGCCAGTATCTGCGCCTGGGCCTGGGGATCTTTGTATTTCGTGAAAACCAAGTTTTCAGACGATGGTCCAGTTCGCGCGATGTCCTCATAAAACGGTGCCAGCGCAGCATGTATCTTGCCATATTCCTGACGCGCCTCGCCCCGGATTGACCTGACATTTTTCAACACCGTCAGGGCGGGTTCATCCAGGAGATCCTGTAACATATCTGGCTGCGATGCGGTATTCACCAATTCAATCTTATCGAATCCATCGGATATTGCTTTCAGGTCATTGGAAGGGTCATCGCTAACAGTGATCGCAGGGATTGCCCCATCGCCCAGCTCAGTCTCCTCTTGCTGCTCGACGACCTCCATATTGGCGACTGTCCCAAACATCACCTCAGCATGCTTTCTAGCATCTGCTTCATCCCAGCACCCAATTCGTTTCAACCTGTGTACCCATCGAGTGTCATCATACGCCATCTCGTGCATGAGCTTGCAGGACCGTGCTGCTCGGATCAAATCAACGGGGCCGACGTAGTCGAGAATAGAGGATACTATCTCTGTTTGTCTTCCTGTCAGCATGTTTCCCCCGCCACCGCATGTCTATATCTCACGCACCTGCTGGAAGAGCAGCTCTGGAGATGTCTTCCATTGATGCCATGCGCAGCGAGGCCAGCACATCTCTGCGTGGCCGAGCTGCGGACGTGGGCCCTTTTTTTGCACCTGGCATATTGTGTTCCTGGACTCTTCATCGGAAGACAAAGCACTCGTGGGGAGCTCTGGAGTTGGGGCGGCCTCGGACTCGCTCCAGGCTGTTCCGCGGGGTTGTGGGGGTGGACCGGTCTCGATATCAAGCAGACACAGCGTCTTCGGATTATATTGGTGTCAAATTCTCATGCAGACATCTTCGCATCTAACCACTTATTTCTCAACTGCAAATCAGGAACCACATTCCAATGCTGCACGATCACGCACGGACAGGGTCGAACGCCGCCGCCGCCTCCCCGGGCTGGCAAAATGTACACCGCTCCATCGTATACATTGGGTATCTGTACGATATAGACAAATCGAGCTTTGTCCAATTGGGAGAAAATAAGAGGGTTGGGTGATATTTGGTTTCTAGTACTGTAAAAAGCTCAAATATGGTGATTGGGTAACCATGAGGAGAGTAAATTACAAAAATTAGAGATGTTTGGAGCAACTTGATGGCTAAATATATCTCTTGGATTGAGGTTTAACATAGCACATAATTTCCCAATCATAACTTTTATTTGAATTAATTGGAGGTGTAGGTTTTAACAGGCAAGTGGAATTCTTCTTGATGTTATAATAATTGCAATAGAAACCGATATAGCAACTAAATATAGCTAGTTATAGTAAATAGGTACTTAGCTGTGTTGTATATGGATGTACAAAGAAAATCCCGAGATGCCCCGACTATTGAAGGAAGATGGTATATATGAGGGAAAATATAGACTAGTGTGATATATATACATATATAGTTAGTAGTTAGGAAGCTGATCTGAAGATCTTCTAGCTATATTCGAATCGAACACCGGTGTTCCGGTGATGCGTGTTTTTCTCGGTGAATCCCGGGATACGCACAACCGGAAGAAAAAAAAAGACGACAACACAGGACTAGAAGAAGACAAACAAGCTATAGACAGAATGGAATGATTTATTGTAATCAATTAGTAAATTTTATATAGATCAATTCATCGTAAGTCGGCAGAATTGTGATGTTCCGAGAGTCGGTTTTCTAGCGTGGCCGGGAGCCAATCAGAGCAAGGGGGTAATCATCAATGTCAAGTTTCTTCGACTTCGACCTCAACCTCCAGCACCTCTCTCCTGTACCATCCCCCCTCCTCTCCCCACCCACCCCTCTCTCGCTTTGGCGATACAGCACCCATTCCCAATCAAATTCAATTGCTTGGGTTAAACTTCGTCATGCTGGGACGTTCCATTCTGCGCGCGTCCAACCGGGCCATCGCTCGCCAGTCCCTCGGGAAGTCCACGGTACGCCCTTACCCCATTGACCTTCACGGAAGAGGACAATCGATTCCTTGAATGTCCATTGGATCATAGACGGGTTATGTTGCTAATCCTCAACAGCGTGCCTCTTCCACCGCCGCCGGCGCCGAGGCCGCCAACTCCCCCTTCTACCTCACACTCACTGCTGCGCTTGCAACTGCCGCCGCCGCCGGTTCCACCGCATGGTACTACCACCTCTATGGCCAGGAGGCCTTCGCCATGACACCTGCTGAGGAGGGGTGAGTGAAATTGCCCAGGAGGATCGCCGTACTTGTTGGCTTCGCCGCAGCCGAGCATTGTGCGATCCATGTTGCGAACAAAGGTAGAAGCTAACATGTGATTTTATCCAGACTCCACGCTACTCAGTACCCCTGGGTGCATGAGCGCTTCAACAAGACCTTCGATCACGCCGCGTGAGTGCTCTCTCCCCAAAGTCATATTTTTGGTCTCGCCAGCATGCATTGTACTGACCCTGTCCAAGTCTCCGCCGTGGTTTCCAGGTCTACCGTGAGGTTTGCGCCTCCTGCCACTCCCTCACTCGTGTCCCATGGCGCTCAATGGTCGGCACCATGCACACCGTCGACGAGATGAAGGCCTTCGCCGAGGAGAACGAGTACGACACCGAGCCCAACAACGAGGGCAACATCGAGAAGCGCCCCGGCAAGCTCTCCGATTACATCCCCGCTCCCTACCCCAACGAGGAGGCTGCCCGTGCCGCCAACGGTGGTGCTCTTCCCCCCGATCTCAGCTTGATCACCAAGGGCCGTCACGGTGGCTGCAACTACATCTTCAACCTGCTCACCGGTTACCCCGATGAGCCTCCCGCTGGTGCTGCCGTCGCCGAGGGCATGAACTTCAACCCTTACTTCCCCGGTACCGGTAAGTGACGATAATTTCATAAAATTGTTTCTTTTTAGCGTTTCTAACTCAGTGATAGGTATTGCTATGGGCCGTGTCCTGTTCGACGGTGTTGTCGAGTTCGAGGACGGTACCCCCGCCACCACCTCCCAGATGGCCAAGGATGTCGTCGAGTTCCTGAACTGGTCCGCCGAGCCCGAGATGGACGAGCGCAAGAAGATGGGTGTCAAGTCCGTTGCCCTCCTGACCGGTCTCTTCGCCATCTCCGTCTGGGTCAAGCGCTACAAGTGGGCCCCTCTCAAGACCCGCAAGGTCGTGTACAGCCCCCCGATCGGCCCCCGCCGTTAAATTTGCAGCAAGGCCTTTTTTGAGTGGGAAAATGTGAGAGGCTGAAGAGGCCGGTACGACTTGGGGAACCCATACCACATCCCCGGTTTTGATACAGGTGCTTCAAAGAGGCCTCTCTGTCTCGTCATTTTTTGTGTCTATCTATTGGTCGCTGTGTCTGTGTTTTGTTAGAACGCTCCCCGAACACCTGTATCTGTATCCTAGATATATTCTTTTTTTCATTTCCTTTCGAAAACTGTGTGCTTCGAGGAGTCATCTGAATTTAATTTCCTTTGTGATTATGACAGATGCATATATCTAATTCTCTAGAGTTGCAGTTTATGTCTGGATGTGCATGTCTGTATCATAGGAATGATATGGTATGTTCTGTGACTTTGGCAATGAGATGAGTGGTGTGCAGTGATAATTTTCTAATTGTATATGCAAGAATCTACACGGCTATAAAATCCATTTAAAAAGGCCCAGAAGCAACTTCAGGCCTGGGTATTATCTAGAGTCCGCTCGCCATCCCCAAAGACAGGAGCAAAGAAATAGTCATAGCTATTCCACAACCCCGCAAACGCGGTATTGGCCAGAACCACTAGCCACGGCGGAATACGACCGTCAGGACCTGCGAATATCCTGGATAATCCCAAAGTCAAAATCAACAAAGGCGCCCACAGAGCTAGGAAGGTCAGTTTCCCGATCTTCTGGCGCGTAGTTGTAATATGATATGTTTTGATCTGCGCAAGATATTCTTGATATGAAACAGGCAGATCATGTTCCGCAGCGCCAGTCTTGATCAACCCCAGGTAGCGAGCAGAGGGCTGAGCGTAGTTAGGATCTGGCCGGAAATGCAAGCAGACGGTATACCACCACGACAGCTTTGAACCACTGGGTAGCAGCGCGACATCGTCTTTCTGGGATAGCGATTTAATGCGAGCATTGTCCGCAGCTGGTGAGAGCAGGGTGCGTGCCTTGAAAGCTGGTGTGGTAGGGTAATCCGGGACGGGGTCGGAGGGGTTGTAGGATTGAGAGAAGGGATGGCAGTCGATGACACAGTCGCGGTATCCACGACCACCGCCTTCTGTGGCGATAATCTTCGCGTAGTCGGCCAGTGTGACTTCGTAGACAACCCCAACTAGAGGTTTGTGCCATTGACGCTTGTCACAATCCGAGACTACCTCCACCTGCTGTGTCCGACCCATGAGCGCCGCCTTCTCTGACAGATACTCACTGTCCGACACGTCCGTCTCGTCATCTTGGAGTTCGGTCTCGTGGTATACCGGAGGAGAGATATCTCTGTATTGTGTGCCTGCGAAACAGGGCTCTGCATACGGTATTCCCGGAAGATCGAAGGTGAGACGGAGTTCGGGGACAAGCACACAGATCTGCGAGAGTGGTTTGATGCCGCGCACTCCACGGAAAGTCTTGGAAGCTAGGTTTGACCCGTACGCGAGGTAGAGAACCGTCTCATCCTTGGTGGAGGTTTCTGACACACCAATCCCGTGTTCCTGCTGCGTGGAGATCTGCTCAGGAAGAGTCTCGTCTTGATCGAGGGAAGAGGCGGCGTATGAGGCTCGACGACGTTCAACATTCGTTCTGGGGATAGGGTCGGTGTCGAGTTCGACATTCGGAGGCTTAACAAGGAAAGCAGGGAGGAGACTTCGAAGCCGGTCTAGAGTCTGGGTTGCATTGAACCGGCATCGAGAAGCTGGCACCTCTTCGTCGGCTTGTGGGGCTTGTTGTGTCATTGTGCAGACCTATAACGCAATATCGGGCGTATGAATGTGAGACCTGCGACTTACCGAGATAATTAGGGCTTAAGTTAATTTGTTATAAAGTCTCAGCCGCATGAATTGATGCCTTGTCAGCGAACCAGATCGAATGCTGGCGATTATTAATCGTGGACGGATCGCGGAGCTTGCACGGGCCGATCGGATCTTCGATTGAAGAAGAATTCATTCGGGTCATTCTGGTCATTGTGGTCATTAATTATGAGGGTTAGTAGAAAAAGAAGGTAATGATGACAGTTGAATTGGATCTCTGAGGAGTATGGGGAAGAATATGGGGGAACAGGTACTTTTCATTATGATCTCAAATATGTGACAAGCACGCAAGTTGAGATAAAAATAGAACACTGCTTCCCCAGAATCTACTAGTTTTATCAATCTCGGCAATTTCGATCTATTCAGGGCCAAATAGACTAACAATAATATAAATTATTCAAAAACATAGCTATGTAGTATGAATATACTCGCACTCAGCCAACTGGAAGAGAATCAACATTAATCAACTATAATACCTAGCTATCTTGACCATGTTTGCAAATCAACATTTGATAATGTACGATCTATATCCATTTGATTATCCATGGATGTGTATAATAGTAGGATATTTGAAGTTATAGCGGAGGTATCATGTGATCCATGTCGTATGCTGGAGCCGGGCTTAGTTCAGCACCCTCATCAGCTGGGTCTGGAGAGCTGCCTTTCTTTCACATCCCATCTTCATGTTCTGATTCCAAGTGTAGGATGATAGCGACCATGAAGCCAGCCCCGGGCTCATCTGCACCAATTAACTCAGACACAGGAAGTAAGGCGGCTGTCAAAGATCCAGCGACTTCGGAATACGGCCTCACAAGCCCAGGTCGCCAAAAGCCAAAAGCCCCTTTCCCCCAGCCTTCAGAGTCGAAGATTGTTCGATTGAAGCTCACAAAACCAAGGCCGCCCAAATCCAAACCCCAAGAAGTGGACTGGGATGAAGATCTTCGTCCTACACCCAATGAGACAGTTGAGAATAAAGCGACCTATGGAGGAACCTCTGTTGCCGATACAGACCCGAATCGACTGAAGACAGTCGACAGAAAGAAAGGAAGCAAGCGAGCAATGCCACCAAAGCCCCAGAAAACCTCGGCTAAACGCAGGAAATCGAACACGAGGAAGAGCACTACTACCAAAGAGGGCAGCACCAAAGGGCCACAATTGCCATTGATAACGCTTGCTGCAAGCGTTTTGCCTCCTGCGGCCCCTCTGGGTAATAGCGGGCCTTCTGACATGGGTCCTTTGCACGGGCAAAGCAAAGACTATGCCACGAAGCACAATGGACAGGTGCCCGAAGCTTCACACCAATCTTCGCCACCGAAAGATGGCCACAACAAGCATGGAAATAACAGCAAGGTGGGTGTAATCGTCGAGATAAGAAGCTGCACATCGGTGACAACTGATTCATCCTCGGATTTCGAAGATTATGGCAAAGGGCCGTCTCGTACTTCGAAAGTTCGCATCCTAGAGCATCGGGCACAGTCCAACGGAGAAACAAATAAAGGCAAACCTGTTCATGTGATGCCTGCGCTATCTTCAAGTTCCGACATCGATCGCAAAGGACCGTCTCGCACGACTACTTCAAAGGTCACCATCCTGGAGTCAAGGGGACTTCCAAAGGGACAAAGCAGCCAAACCAAGGCGGTTCATGAAAAGAATCGTCTCAAACACCATGGAAGAGCAGAGAGTGTTGGCAACAAGCTGATGCTTGCGCTCCATCGAGCAGAGCCTTCTCAGGATGAACCAGTCAATGATCCAACTGCACCTGTCATCATCTCATCTGATCCAGTGCAACCAGAGGAATCCCCCCCAAAGCAGCAGTCCGATAAAATGCCGGCCGAAACAGCGCTGGCACTCCCAGTGATTGAAAGCGTACCGGACAGAACAATTCCAGTTGGAATGCACCAAAACCAAACCGAGCCTAAGACTGTCAATCCAGCATTGATTGCCAAAACCCTTCCGCCCAAAGAAGAGCAGATGCAACAAGTAGATGACGCAGACTTCCGGAAGCTGCTGGGAGATGACAGGTTTTCAACTACAGCGAGCTCTTCAGAATTTGAATCCGGCAGAGGCTTGATGGGGGTCGGCCCTTCAATCCTTGATTACCACATGGAAATGGAACATATCCCCGGATTTGCAACCTTGCAACCCATGAAATCCGAACCAACCACCTCTTCATACGCCACAAACCTCTGCGAAAGCCAGGCGGATAGCTCGTCGGAGCCGTCAAATGTAGGAAAATTCGATGATCTCACAGCAGGGCGGATCGAGGGACATGGGTCTAGCCATACCCCGGAGTCTCAAAAGCCCCTTCTTACCAATGAATTCCCAATGGGATTGAACTCTGTGTCTCCCGAGCCCCCAAAATCAGTTCTAAAGACCAGCATTGTCGACAGCAACGGTAGCCCACGACTCATGCCTCAGTCAGTCAAGAGCATGGTTGTGCCTCAGCTCGACCTAGATGGCGAAAAGGGCCACGAAGAGACAACCAACATCACCGAAACTAGCCTACGTGAATACGATCGAGACTCATGTAGTCTTTCCACCGAGAGTAAATATGAAGGGGTCATGCGGACCAAGTTCCAGAGAGACATGTTCCTGGAATATGGGATCCAAACGGAGAAACTGGAGAGATCTCACCCATGGCCGCCGCCGAAGAAGCACCACCCATCGCTTTCTCAGGAGGGTACCGCTGATGGGGCCAAATTCGAGAAAGCTTCGGCGATTGGTCGAAGTTCTTCACAGAGAACGCTCGACGAGAGAGCATTAGGTGATGCTCCTTCAAAGAATCATGGGTACCTTGACCAATCATTCCGAACGGATATATCGGCATCGACACAGCCAGCTGCCAAGTCGCACCAAGCATCTACGGTGGACGGTCATGATGATATGGAATGGATATCAACTTTGCAAGTGGCGCAGAGGGACGCACACCACCTTCTCCAACAAACCAATTCCGTTAGTCGAAACTCCTTATGTGAACAGAACCTTGTTAACTGGGATTTAGCATTTGTCCACTCAGTTGGCGGCGGAAAAGGCTACTATCAGTCGAGTCCTGGAGATCTACCGAGACGGGTGTAGTCGGATCCTTGACGACCTGTTCCAGGCGCAAGAAGCACGAATGCAGCTATACCGGCAGCAAATTCAATCCGTTAAGGAACAACATGCAGATATATGTCAAGACCTGGTTCGTGGACTGCAGGAGCTTGATCGTCGAGTGCAACAAGGGCCAATCTGAAAGACGCGTGGGTAGAGAGAGGGGCGAAATCACAGGTTACACATATTATCTCGAGGGTGACACAAGGCTGGGTAGTATTGCATGCAAGGGATCAGATTCTTATACCAATATAATATAATATTAATATGTTTTGAGTCCACACCCACAATTCTTTTATAAATGGGACCGCCGTGATTGGAACTCCAGCGCCGGGTTAGATTCACCGAGGATCACGTGGAAATCCTTTATACTCTGAAGGGCTTTTGACTCATTCACCAGCTATTTCTTTTTATTTTCTTGTTTTTAAGAAATTGTTACCCTCCTATTCACTGCAATTGCCTCGATTTCTCCCAATTGCTCTTCAAAACCTCCCATTCCCATCTTTATCTCCCCCCTACCCCTCCTCCGATGTCGGTGAGTCAAGCCCCTCCATTGATTTTGAATTTCACACTGACGTCGCCAATTCCACAGTTCTTCATTGACAACCCTAACGTGGGCAACCACAGCCATTTGGAAGACTCTCGCAGTAAGTCCGGCTGTTATTTTTTTACCTTCAATTGGTCTCTAACAGCTATAGTTCTCGGCTACAACCCTCTCACCCCTCCCAATCTCCTCCAGCATGAGATCGCATTGACCGAAAAGTCACGACAGACCGTCCTCGAAGGACGCAATGAAGCCGTCGAGATCGTCCATGGCACAGATACAAAGCTTCAGCGTCTGATGGTCGTCATCGGACCATGCTCCATCCACGACCCGGAAATGGCCCTCGAATACTGCGATCGTCTACTGAAGATGAAGGAGAAGTACGCCGACGAGCTGCTGATCGTCATGCGCTCGTACCTCGAGAAGCCCCGCACAACAGTCGGCTGGAAGGGCCTGATCAACGACCCCGATATCGACAACAGCTTCCAGATCAACAAGGGTCTCCGCGTATCGCGCCAGCTCTTCGTCGACTTGACCAACAAGGGCATGCCCATCGCCAGCGAGATGCTCGACACAATCTCCCCCCAGTTCTTGGCCGATTGTCTGTCCATCGGTGCTGTCGGTGCGCGTACCACCGAGTCCCAGGTTCACCGTGAGCTTTCATCCGGTCTATCCTTCCCCGTCGGATTCAAGAACGGTACCGACGGCTCGCTCGATGTCGCTGTTGATGCGATTGGCTCTGTCAAGCACCCCCACCACTTCCTGTCTGTCACAAAGCCCGGTGTTGTCTCTATTGTTGGAACCGTCGGTAACCCTGATTGCTTCGTTATCCTTCGCGGAGGAAAGAAGGGCCCCAACTACGATGCTGCTAGCATCGCGGATGCTAAGTCTAAGCTCAGTGCTAAGGGCATGCGTCCCCGTCTTATGGTTGACTGCAGCCACGGTAACTCTGAGAAGAACCACAAGAACCAGCCTAAGGTCGCTGCTGTGCTTGCTGAGCAGATTGCTGCCGGTGAGGATGCTATTATGGGTGTTATGATTGAGAGTAACATCAACGAGGGTGAGTCTTTTGGAGATCTTGCTATATATAGGATACTGTTTGTACTGACCTACGCTAGGCAACCAGAAGGTCCCTGCAGAGGGCAAGCCGGGTCTCAAGTACGGTGTCAGTATCACAGATGCTTGCATCAACTGGGAGGATACCGAGTCAGTATTGGAGAATTTGGCTCAAAGTGTTCGCGCTCGTCGCGAGAAATCGGAAACAAAATAAGCTGTTTTGAGATATTCAAGTTAAATTACGACGGGGCATTTTTTAAGCGTGTCAAAGTGGATAAAAAGTTCAATGATTTTACTTCTTTCGGCCTTGAAGCTCAACACGTTCCACCTTAGGGCAATTTTGCTGCTACGGCTTCCTTTTCTTTTTTCTCTTTTGCTTCTTTTGGCAATATATAGCGAAGTCCCACTTATATTGTTGTACGCATTCTCATTTTATAGTGGAGATATGGGGCCGAAATTAGCCCTATGCCGTCATCAGGGTCCACGGCCACGCACCCCGTTGAAGCCGACCTCGGAACTTGGCCTAAAATGCTTATATATCTTGGCTAGAAGATCTCTAGGAAAATAAATCTACGGAAAATAAAAAGAGGAGATGGATCACATTCGCTATGGAGATATCTTGGAACAATGAAATTCCATGCTGGGCATCAGTTGGATATGCGTCGAGTTGGCATTGGTTCAATCCGAATCGGAGGAGTTCACATCAGGATCTGCACCAGTGGGCAACCTATTCAATGGCGCGAGTGACGTGGTTCTTGAATATCGAGGCATGCTTGCGGGGAGCTCATCGACCCCAACGAATGGCCAAGGGAACTGGTGAACAACGTTGTTTATTGAGGTCACACTCCTTAACATGAAACCAGGTGTGCAGTCACCATATCGATCAAGCAGATTGTACCCTTTCCTGAGAAAGAATAAATTCATTGCTTCCCGCTTAATCAAGTGGGAGTACGAAAAACCCTCGGGGAAGCCCATGTCATTGAGTTCCTGCTCATCATACTCATTCTTTCCTTCGTAGGAGAAAGTTCTAAGAGAAGGATGCGGGCCACGTTGTTTGTGTACGATGAATAATTCTAATGCCCGGAGTGTTTCCAGTTCGAAGATAATTGGGTGTGGGTGTGGGGCTACCCAGAGATCAGGCCTTATGTGAAGGGCTTCGAGAGTGGGTGGCAGTACATCTTGAAGCTCGTAGCGCGTTGTACCCCAACCGATGAGAAAGTTGAGTGGTAAAGATGCCGTTTTCAGTTTGGGGAACCTCTTCAACATGCCACGAAATGGCTCGCCAGCTTCATCCGTCATATGCAGACGGAAGGTTTCTACACAGCATGGGGGAAGCTCCACACTGATAGAGAGGTGTTCGATTGTTTGACCCGAAGTTTCTAAGGAACGAAGGAGGGCTTCAGGGTCCATGAGAAACTCGGCTGTTGCCCGGCATCTGTAGGCCATGCCCACATGCAAGGACTCTAGATATGGCACTTGAGACACCAGTGCGGCGATGTCCTCAGGCAAAACACGTGTCCTGGCAATAACAAGACTGCGCAGGTTTGACAAATCCAAAGACATTTTTGGCATCTGCCCAGGGAAGACACAAATTCCCTCCACACCATGGAGCCAAAACTCGAGAACCTTCAAGGAAGGAAGGTGGAACCAGGGGACAAATTGACGGGCTCTGCCGATTGTGATCGGTTTACCGTCGCGGGGGTTTTTGAGAGGAAGATTGCTCCCATAGTCGGCCATTTCTAATTTTGAGAAACGACTTAATATGCCAGGGGGTGAGTTGCCAAAGAGAGAATGATGCAACATCTCCCCAGGAAATCCCCCTTCAAGCACGAATGAGTAGTCCAGACGAAGGCTGCGAAGGTTGTGAAGTTGTGAGATCAGCACTGTGGCGTAGACGTAGGCGTCTCCATCAAACAGTCGTGTGATCCATTTCGTATCGAATTTTGCCTCAAATTTCGCGTCTCGAACAACCTTCCGGGCCCATCTCAAAGTGGGCCGAAACTGTAGCATCATCTTGCCCCAGTCAACTTCTCCCTTGGGGATGCAAATATCTGTTCTCTCGTCTGATTCCACATCCCACCACACCAAACTGACATGGCGGATGTAGGAAGCCAACTTTGGTCGCACGGAGATATTCCGGAGAAGGAGCAAGATTCTGTGGATCGGAGGATTCTTCCAATCCCAGTGGATTGATCGATACAAGAAAGGCTCGGCTGAAACACGGGTGTCGCGAGAAACTTGTGACAGGTTGTTCAAATCCTGTAGTGGTAGACGCTCTAGTATCTCTAGCCAGCAGTCGTGAGGGAGACTGGTGAGGGGAGTTGAATCCATTGTAGATGGCGAATTTTGTACAAGAAGGCTAGATGAAAGTGATAAGCATGATTTGTTGACACAATCCATGGATATCAACTTACTATTAATTGAGGTCAAACGTGGAATTCGCCTGTCAAAGTCTCTCAAGAGGGACTCTGAAAGGAGAAAAGACAGCGAAAGACGAGAAAAGGGAAGGAATAGATGAGGCAGGAGAAATGAAAGAGACAGACCGGATGGAAAAGAGTGAGGGGGGAATGAAAGAAGAGAGATGAAGGATGAAAGGAGAGAAGAGAAAAGAGAAAAGAAGAGAAGAGAGAAGAGAGAAGAGAAGAAAGAAGAAGGAAGCCAACATCAGCTAAAAGGAGAACACCTGAATATCTGATAATAGTATATTTATATAATATATTTAATATAAGGGAATCTTAAAATCTATAATGCAAGCCGCAAAAGATGAACGTCGAACAGATGGATCCTGATGTATACCATGAACACCAGCAGCACAAGGCTTGACATCCACTCCAGCCGAATAGCGACCAGCACCATATCGACCCGCAAATCCAGTCTTCACCTCCTCGAACTTCCGTTTCCTCGAAACCTCTAGGCCACCCAGACCAGCCTTCTGAACGATACCGAGATCTTCCAACCCCCCGTCAGAACCAACACCAAGAGACCGAGTGGGAGCATCACCAGTATCAACATCCAAAACCGTGCCTTTACCATCCTCCCCAAAAGCCCAAACTCTAACTCCACCCTGGGAAGACTGCAAAGCAAGCTCCACAGTCCCCTTAACAGACCCGATCTCCTTGCCATAGATCTTAAACGGCCACATCATAGCCGTGGGCCGATAGGAGACAGACAAAAGGAACTCCCAATCCCCATTCTGGTTTTGTACCAGACTCTCGCGCCGCTTGCGGGACTGCTCCGCGTCGACGTACCAGTCGAGTGCGAGATCACTGGCGCCCATTGTCCCGTCGGCTTGACGTTCACGTTCTTTGCGGATCACGTTGAATACATCCAAGGGGATGGAGTACAGCACGAGGCGGTCACCATAGGCTGCGACAACACGGAGACCCCAGCGGAGGTCGGAGCCCGCAGCGAAGGTTGTTGGGATTGGGAGGTCTGCTGGAGGTGGAGTTGTGTTTGAGGGAGATGGGGATGGGGGTGGTGTCTTGGTCTGTCCGTCTTGGGTATTTGAGAAAGGTGGCGGAACACAGACGAATGCGCGGGTTAGGTTTGTTGTCCCACCGATTGGAGCGTCGGTGCCGATGCATAGGAGGTTTGTGCGTGGCTCGATGAACATGATGTGGAAGCCGTCGTTGATGGGGACGGCGCGATAGTGGTGGCAATGTGTTGCGCGGACGAAGCTGCGGGATGGAGCGTGAGGAATGCGGCGACGATTGAAGGATTGAATATCTGCGAGGAAATGGAATTGGTTGTTTTTTGGGTCGAGTTTTGGGGATGATGTCGAGGAGGATGAAGCTGAAGGAGAGGGTGAAGGGGGGCATTTGCATTCGTGCAAGCCCGGTCCGGATAGTGAAGAAATGAGACGTAGCTCGCTGGGTGTTTCTGAGCTACTTGGGAGGAAATGAAGGATTTCGGAGGGTTGAGGGAGGGTGAAGTGTTTGCGTTGTTCATTGCGTTTTGTTTCGTTCACGCTGTGGATTTCGATGCCCGCGGCGCAGCCGAAGGCGACGATTGGCCGGCCAGGACAGAGAGCGACTGTCCGTGGTGGGTTGTCCACTGTGCAGATATTGTAGAAGAAGTGGCGGGATGAGGTGGCCGTTTTGCTATTGGAGTGAGATCCCTTGTTGGTTGAATCTTTGGCCCAAGCCATATCCAAGCTGCAGATCATACCGACACGGTTGCAAAGCAATGCAGCGATGGTAAATTGGGGCTTGCTGGTGTCTATGGCGGCTGAAAGAACATCGAACGGACATGAGATACGCGAGACTAGGGCCAAGTTACCATCGCTAAAGTTTGTTGCAGATGCTGGCCTAGACTTTCGACCCGAAAGACAATAAATATAGATCGTGCAGCCTGTCGTCACGAGCAGATAGTTGCTGCAACTGCTAATGCTGAAAGTTGACACCCCGGACCCTTTGCTTTCGGTCATCTGCAAAACGGGCTGAAGTCGAGTGCGGCGGGATGTTCTTTTTGTAGAATCAGTCAGACTTGAAAAGTCTACCACCGCGGTAGTCAAAAAGCCCGACTTCTCGACATTCAACTTTCGCCCCGAAAGGAGACATTCTGTCGCAAAGCGGCGGCTCATTCTCCAGACCTCACTCTCATCTAACCGGGAGATGCGTAGCGTTTGGCGGTCTTGCAACCATGCGTCCCACCACCCTGCTCTTTTAAGCATGTTCTCAAGTAGCCTGTGGTTCAGGCTAGTCCGCATCCACTGTGAGCATGTTCGTCGGGCATTGTCGAAGTCCCGCGGTGTCAGAATGGAGAAAATCTCCAGTAGGATCTCTGCTGGTGCAATATTTGCAGCGGGAGGGGACAATTTGCTCGTTGAATTGCATTTTGAGAGTTGTCGACTTTGTGACATGTACTTTGTCGCAGACTTATTCAAAATTGAGGATATTTGCCTCGTTGACCTTCGTTTGGTGTGCGTGATGGAGGCATTCGTGGACATCTGATGGGCCCAGTCTTGACTAGCAGACCGCAGCGCAGGCATGTTGATACACCCTTCCAGCAAAGAGAACGATCCAATATTCACCACTAGATCTCAGTCTCTTAGTTCAATTCCAGAACATTGCTTGGAAATCGGATATTGAAATTGTATCAATGTGAATTTGACGGCAATCAATTGATTGGCGTCCAGAACAGAAGTGCCTTCAGCAGTTGAAATACAACACGTAGCAAGATCCAAGATCGCAATTGAGTGACGGAAAGACCCGTGGAAAAGAGATCTCTCTAGACAATCAAGTCTAAACAGCACTAAGTGTCCAGCTGCGGATGAATCGTCTAGGTCACTAGTAAGCCCGCTGATCTGCAATCTCTCGAACCCAAACTTCCAGTAATTTTCAATTCAAGAGAAGAAAGTCCACTCACTTTTAAGAAAAGTCTATACACAGTTCACGATAATAAAGTTTGAATGAAGTACGTGCTAAGTGCAAGGTTGTATTGGCCTCACGTCTGAAAGCGGTGCAGCGACGGGAATTTGATGCGACAAAATGAAACCCGAGAGATTCGAGGGCGAGGCAAGGGCTGACTTGTTTAATTAAATACTGCACCTCACCATTTCCAGAGGCGATAACTAGATTAACTAGGTTTGCCGTTTGGTTAATTTTCAATTACAATTTACTGTTCTGACGTCGACATTTAACAAAGTAGACGGAGTTTAGGGCACCTAAGATGTACCTCGCGGAAATCCGACAAAAAGTGGATCACGTCAAGAGACATGTAAGAGACGTACATACCTATTTAGGTAGGTGATTAATACTAGTACAATTACAATCATGCAGTCATGCATTAAATGCAGCTACTGCCATTCCACCTTATTGGAATGGACATTTGGGCTGGAGGCAACGGGAGTGGTTTAGGGTTTGAGGATCCATGGGCCTAACTACCAAGCTTAACTTTGTGCATCGACTGTATTCGCTTTCCTTCCATGGTTCAATTCGATAATCCACTTACTAAGACACCGTAGTAGCCCTAGATCCCGGTTACAATTCAAGAAAAACCCCCCTCAATGTTCAAAAGGAACCAAGAACCCACTATCAATCTGCAACACTGACATTCCAGAGGATCTCGGGGGAAGAGAATTAAGGAATGCGCCCCGGATGCAGCGCATGGCTTGGCACTGATCGAACCTCACCGCTTACATGCATATGTCTCTCTAATCGTGTGATGATGATCACAACAATAAGACAATACTAAGATCCCTGAACAATCAGTATTTAGTTCAGGATATCCCACATTCCTCAACGTCCAAGGATAGTTTGTTTTGTCTCTGTTCTTTTTCTTACTGTTTCATCTCCTCACCGCAAGAGAGACAACTGTGTCATCCCCCACTGCTCAGGAATGCGCCCCGACCATGTGGACCCAAGGGATTCCAGAAGACGGTGATTCCGTAGGTGTTCGAGGTATGTCCGCACCGGAGGTTAGATCGATCCGAATTGCGACATTCGATCGGATGCAAAGAAGGGTTATTGGATGGATGATGTATTGTTTTTCAAATCGATGTCTATAGATCACAATTGTGATGTGGCCCCTAGCAGAATAATGTCTCAGGCCGCCTCATTGAGGTCAATCCTTCGAACACAATTTTTTCTTTGGAAAATTGTAACAATTTACATACATCCAAATACTTCTGCTTCCGCTGGAGAGGAAACGTGAAAGTTCAGCTTTCTCACCCGCTCTTTCTTTGGTTAGACTATGTATTGACTTCGTGCTCAGACACTGCCACGTTTCCCGCCGGCTTATTTTGGAACTCAGGAATGCGAGAAAAAAAGTAAACCTTAGCGAACCCGATTTGGATCTTTACCGAGGAATCCTAGATACGAGATGTGCCGCAGTTGGAGCCTGGATTGTGTTCCAAAAGGCAGCCGCTCACGCCTGACGGGTAGAAAGCGACAAAATTCAGGAATCGCCAATATTATACAGAATCTATATTCTACTTTGACATAAACACTGAAACATATAAACAAAAAGATTGGAAAATCAAATAACAAAAATCAATTACTGCGCGGGAGGGGAATAGCGAGGGACAAACGAGACGAGCCCGACAAAAGGAAAGTAAATATGTCACACAAGGATATCATAACCATGAAAACATATTAGAACAAGATAGTGAAATGCGAAGGTATCAAGATCGTAAAACATGATGGGTCAAAAACATATGTAAAAAAAAGAGTGTATTAACAAACGGTACAAGGGTAGAACATGCGAACCCGAATCTGCACAACCTGCGAGATCAAACGTTCGGTGTCTGATGAGCCTCGAAAGCGGACGCACCATTTCCATTGCCTCGAGTAGGGTGGCGACCAGGAAGCCAGGCAGCATGCAGCGGGATAATCAAGCTCGGGTTGACGTACTTCTTCAGCCGTAACTCAAGGTCCTGTCCGCCAATACGTATCGGAAGGCTATCGCGATCCAGGCCTGATGGCGGTGAGAGGGTCGACGATGACGACGGGGAGATATCGCCACCACCCGGCTGGTCCCGATTGATACTCTTGAGGGCAATAAATTTCATCAAGGGCTCGTATGTACGCCCAAACCAGTATGAAAACCAAACGGTGAAGCCTAGAAGTGGCACCAGGAGTAGCGACCGGGTGATGGCTCGGCGCAGAGCCAGAACGCCAATCATGGCCAGCTGGTGAACCAACAGCCCCACGAATACGCGGTTGCAAATCATTGGCCATGCGCGACCCGTGGAATGTTGCTGGTGATCCATGGCATACAGCAGTTGGTATTTGTAGATAAATTTGCCGATTGTGAAGTAGATCAGGCCGAATAGGCAGATCAGCCACGAGCTCGGGAACACACTGTAAACCACGCAGATAACCAATATCAAGATGGTTTGCGGGATGGAGAAACCGTAGCTAAACTTGGGAGGAGTTGACAGCTCCGCATATTCCCGTGGCGTGCGGGCCGACAGGAAGTGGAAGGGGTATAGTGCGACACTTCCGAATTCGAGCAGTCGGAAGGGGAAAAGGCCCAAACCCTGAAGAATCAACAGGTTGATGTAGAACGGAGCCAGGCCCTCGAGGGAATTGGCCAGTGCGAGGGCGATCGTTGTAGAATCTTTGAATGCATCCCGAAGACTTTCCCAGAACCCATAGAAACCACTTGCTGTTCCAAACACAGTGAACAGAAGGAACAGATTGAAGAACGAGAAGAAGAAGTTCTTAGAAATAACGGAGAGCTCAACATCACCACGTGACACCATTCCTTGGTTGTTCGAGAGCCCTGCAAAGATGGTCAGTGAGGTGAACGACTACATGAAGGGTAATGTTGAATGGGAAAACTTACACTCATACAGATAAGGGACAGCTACCGTCAACAGCGAGAATGCGAGGGTAGGCAATCCCGTTTGAACCAACGACTTGATGATCGGATGCTCCTGGAGGAACTCGGCCAACTGGGGGACAATCGTCTCAAGAGTCTTCAACTCCAGCAATGAGGCAATGGGAACCAAGAGCACAGACCAAAACACGGTGAGGAATGCAATGACGAAGGTGATGGACCAAGACTGAATCATTCGTCGAGTACGAGACAAGTAAGTATTTTTCCAAATAACATCTGCCGGCGCCGGCGCAAGTCGAGCGAACATTTGCATTGGGTGCGGATCAAGGATCGCCTGAACAAGCATTTGAGATGCGGCGATTGACTCCATCGTGACAAAAGCGATCTCTGTAGAAAGGTATTCTTTCTCTCGGGCATTTTGAATATGTTCATCAATCTTCCGTAGCTTTTCCTCGTAGTAATCGATTGCATCGATCATCCGGAAACGAAGCTTGAATGGACCGTACCAGATACGAACCTTGGGTCTTTCATTCGAATAACCCGAGACATCCTCGTTCTCATGTCCGGACAAGAGCCCGGACCGTTCATCGTCTGCATCACGGGGTTGTTGTTCAGTCAGCGGTAACGTATTTCCATCGCTCTTTGGGCGCTTGTATCCCATATGTTTTGTCCATGCTCTTTCAAGTTCACGGATGACCTTCATTCTCTCATCGATCAATTCGTCTAGCTCGCGCCACTGTCGGCACACCGTGATACTCTCAACGTTGCCGACTCGCAGGCCTTCCACAAATTCTTTGATCTTATCTTCGGTCCCCAAGTCGTGTGGGATCCCGGACAAGCGAATGGTGCGATCGGTGGTGCTGGTCTGATTTCCGAGATAGGTTTGTCGAGTGCGGATGATTACTTTTGTTTCATCAAGAAGCATGTAGATGGCCAATCCACTGAAGACATACGCGAACAAAACATAAATCCACAGATATGCAGGGTCTGTAACTGGCTTTTCCTTATCATTTCCACCAATTGAACTCATGGTCTCATTGCCGGGGACGTTATCCCAGCCAGGAACTCCATATTGGCCGGTGTATTTGTAGTGCATAGGGAGGATGATCGCAACAGCGAAGATAAAGACAGCCAAGAGGAATCGGATCGCAAACTTGAAGAAAGACAAGAACTACCCAGAAACCCAAGTTAGCAATGGTCCATTGTCTGGTAGAGAAGCCAAAGCATTCGAACATACCACATAAGCATCTAGGCCCGCAGACTGCAGCACTTCCTCTTCTGTAATCTGATGGAGAACGGGGATCCAACCGAAAAGGGTGTCCGGAAGTTCAGGTAACCGCGAAGCAGCATTTCTTTGTCGTCGTCGTGCGGCATACAACTCGGTCCATTTTGGTCGCAGGATCTAGAAATGAAACTATCAGCGGTGAACGAGACCCACACCTCATAGTGACAAAAGCACATACACAGAATGTCAAAAAGGCGCTGAGACCCAGTGCGGAGCTAATCACAAATTGCGTGTACAGATCGCGCTGTTCTTTTAACTGATCTTCCCACCGCCTCTTGCTTCCATCGTCGGGTTTATCGGCAAGCAATGTCAACACAGCGGAGGCCGCTGATGCCGTAAGAGACATGACTCTGTTTTATAAGGGGTCTCCGCACTCCGGCTTTCCGTGGTGGCTTCGACGACCGAGGGGCTGTCGGAGCTTGTGGTTCGTCAAGGGCATGCGGCAGATTTCCGTTGATCACCGAAATGACTGACGTCAGGGAGATGGGATGGTCAACTGTTGGAGACGATTTGACTGCTGCTTATGCCGCGATTATTGTTCGAGACTTTCGCTTTGGTTTTCGAGAGGAGGTTGTGAACAATCGGCGAATTTCCCCCTTTGTTTTTCTGCTTTTCATCAAACCTTCCCCAAGGTTCAATGACGGGCTTCCGGAGCCGGCTGCATTTGGATGAGTCATCATTTATGCGCATAACCCGGGGATTCATCCATTGTATGATCTATGCATTGTACTTCTACTTGTTTTGTACATTGACTCAATTTTGAAATGCTTTACATAGATCATCTAGTTTAAATTGCAATACATCTGACGCGGTGTAACTATGAATCTAATTAAAATGCTGGAAGGAAATCTCTCAATGCAAGATATCTACCATGTGTCCAGGGGAATATCCAATCAATCGTGTATCCAAAAGTCAGAAACTAAATCTAGGAATGCTTGGATGCATCATAGTAAAGGTCAAGCAGACATGCGGCGGACCAGGTCTGGGTAGGTGACTATATTTTATGTTAGCATCCTGCACAAATTGATATATATATCAAAACAAATGTAACTCACCGAATCATTACAATACTCTCCAGCTTTGTTCGTCAATTCTTGTAGCCCCTTCCAAGGGCTCTCCCGCAATGCCTTCTTGCAACCGTCAAGTCGTCGGGTGACTTGCTGGAAGCATTCAGTCCGTTCCTCAGGCGTCTTTCGGCGCAGGAGATCGAAATGTAATAGAGCACGGAGGAAATAACCGCGTTGCCAGACCCATTCTGGACCCTGATGGTAATTGCGACCCTTGGCAGTTGCGAAATCATCCGAGTCATCGGAGTTTATGTAGTTTGGGCGGTAGTTGAGATCGGATGGGTCCAGTGTCGACATGCCCACAGGGCCCACAATTGTGGAGTCGGCAATCGATAGAGTGACGAGAGCCTTTGCAGGGGTGAATAGCTCTGGAGCGACTGACATTGCGATGGGGAAGTTGGCACGGAGCTGGTAGTCTTCGTAGGGCTTGCCAGACTTGTACAAATCCTTGTAGATTCCTCGGCGGTTGACGATTTTCGGGTCCACGTCATACTGACTGTCTTCGCTGGGATCGAGGGGAACAAAGTAGCACCGCTCGAAGTTGTCCTTAATTTTGCGGGCCCATTCGGCAAAAGTGATTTTCTTGCCGTCGCCGATATCCACGCCCTCATGGGGATACCCCTTGGATTCGTGGAGACGTGCCACCCACGCCAGAGCGCTGTAAGCGAGACCGGTAATCTCAATAGCAGCACCATCTCGGGGAGTTCCAGGGAAACCCTTGTTTCCTGCCTTGGTGCTCTCTCCCATCTTGTCTTGCCAAGTACCACAGTTATCCTGGTTGCCACCGAAAATCAGGCCCGTTTCCCAGTCAACCTTCACGTCGATCTGGAAGCCTCCGGGTTTCATCTGACGATCAAGGTCGGGGCCAGCGTTGTATTCTCTGAAAGATATGCCAGAGGCGTGTCTTTGGAACACTTCCTGGACGCATTCGAGAAGAGTTGGGGACTGAGAGTATGCCCGAGAATCATCGAAGGGGAACCAAGTATCGTCATAAGGCAAGAATCGTCTTGGAACTTTCTCCTGCAAGATATCAATCCCATTGGGCGCAATTTCGATAAAGTCCTGGATCGCCTGCATGAAGAACCAGACGGAGTCCCGAGAGTTGTATCGTGGCAATTTTCCACTGCTCAGCAGATTGGGAATCATGCCATGCTTGAGCACACTCGCAAAAGCGATAATATGCTCCATGGCATCATCAAAGCGTTGAGTGCAAAGGAATAACCCACGGATAGAGATGAAAATATCTCTTCCCCAGCATCTTGCCCATTCAACTGCAAAATGAGGCAGTCCGGCTGCAAGACTGGGGACCATCTTGCTGGGCCACAAGGATGCCGATTTCACATAGCCAGTTTGTTGAACACTGACCATAGCCAATTGATGAATGAATTCCTGGCCATGCCGCACATTGTCTCCAAGGAGATGAATACCTCTCTTCCACGCAGCATTGTATGCAACCTGCAGAATGATTGCAAAATACCTTGGGAAAAGGAAGTTGGGCAAGTTGCGGACAGTGCCGAACTTTTCACGTAGCCATGCGGCAGGCTTTTTCAATGCAACATATCCTTCCTTGGAAGCTGCCTTCTCCATGCGACCAATGATGTAATCCAAAGCCCACTGACCCTCTCGTAAGTGATCGCAGAGTGGGTGGCCAAGTTGGTTATACTTGATGATATCCTCAAGAACACTCCACCAGCCCTGAAGACCAGCATAGACCATAGGATCATGCTTTGGAATGCTGTAAATACCATCCTGACCGTCACTATAGTCTCTCTCTTCAGCTTCACACCGGTATAGCACAAAGTTCAGATCAATCAAGCTGAGCTCAGAGAATGCGTCATCCGCGCCATTGGCGAGGTTGTTTTCAAATCCATCGGCATGATCTGCGCCGGGAATCCATGTCTCAAAAAGAGCAATGGAACCGGGAACAAGGGACTCCAGTACGGATATTTTGACATCTTTGTCGTTTTGCTCGATCTTGGTGCCTTCTATGTCGCGGGTATGGCTGGGAAGACCCTTCAAATATTTGTCATCGGCCAGGACCTTCGCCTTTGTTTCATCGTTCGCATCAACCTCAAGCTGCCACGATCCGATATGTTTGGCACTGGTACCGGCAATATGAGTAGGGGCGAGAATCGCGCCACTCTCATTGCCGGGGAATGCAGTATGTGCGACCAAGAAGATACCTTTTCTGGTCTTGGGGTGGACTCTGTGGACAGTGATGAACTCACCGTCGTGATGGATGTGAGTTTCGTCATAGCCTTCGACTCCCATAATAGTGTGGAGTTCGTTCAGAAGCTTCTTGACACCACCAATTCCACCCTCTCCAGATCCGACGACCAGACTATCGGAATCTGAGGAGTGGGAGACATATTGTCGAGTCTCGTGGACGAGATCGATGAGTTTGGGATACACCTCGTCGTAGCCCATCACGCTTCCAGTCGCGGAGGCACACATTGCCACAAGAGCAGCATTTGGAAGAGTGTCTCTGGCGTCGCGTTTCTGAGCAGGGAGCTCATTGTCATGGGTACAGTCCATGAACAAGGCTGGCACTGGACAGGGTCGAACATGAGTGATCCTTTCGTCAGTCTTGCCAGACCTAGCTGACGCAATAGCATGGCTACTGCCAGCAGAAGGTAAATCCATCTCGAAGCTACCGATTGGCTGACCCCCATGACGGTGAACGAGGCGACTCAGCTCTTCTGTGCTCCAAGCCTGCATGGCCTCGCGAATCAGAGCATTGATACCCAAGCGTTTGACGAAGACATAGTCGGCCTCCTCCGAGCCCGTAAAGAGTTCCGCAAACACAGTCAAGTCAGGCCGAACTTTGCGAGCTTCGTCCAGCAAATACTCTGCAACCACCAGCGGCGTCGAATGGCAATTATCAATTCGGAAACCACTGAAGTACTTGGCCATAAGGCGGGTATACTGCGTCATAAAGTCCCAGAGGAAAGGACTATCTTCGGGGGAGGATCCGTATCGAAGCTTTACGCAATCACCCCACACAATAACTTCGCGCCGTAGGTAGGCCCTGGAATCGGGCCCGGCGTTATCTTTCATCGCGTCGGCATTCCAGATCCAACCGTTATTGACCAAAGCCAGAGCTTTGGGGTCGTGTTTCTTCGTGACATCATTGACAGGTAGGCGGGTAAAGTAAGTCTCAATCAATGGGTTTTCTTTGGTGACAGGGCCCATCTTGGGACCATGATCCTCAATTCTGAGATACTTGATGCGGTTGAACAGTTGGTCCATAATAACATCAACGTCTGCATCATACTCCTTGTAGAATGGCAAGTTGGCCTCATCGAGGAGCTGGGACAGAGAGGCTTCGACCTCGTCGAGGTTGGTGTGTCCCTCATCGTAATCACCAAAAAGGATATTTAAAGCAACTGCTCCAAAATTTGGGTCGACAGCACGGCCATATCGTCCGAGAACCTGCTTGACGGATGGAATTCCAATCTCACGGAGAACGTTGGCTTGTTGCGTGAGCGACCAGTTTTTGAACTGCTGCATCTCATCCCGTTCGACGAGCGCAGGATCGATGTCTGCATTGATCCATTGATCCAAAATGTTCTTAACGTTATTCTTTACGTCGAGAACATAAAATTCCCATAGACGAATTCCATCAATGGCTTGCTTGCGTGCCGCGTTCATCACGGTCACCAGATCTTCCTCCGTTTTGAACTCCGTCGGGAGACCGACGCCCTGGAGGCTATCGCCAAATTTCAAAAGCGCCGAGTCCAGCTCGAGTGCTGCCTCCAGCCATGGCGCGGTCTCCACGCTGTAACCAGACTCGGGATGCTCCTCCAGCCACTTGCTATTATGAGCTGTGTGGTTCCAGACCACATCCGTCAATGTGAGAAGACCATAATCTTTCTCCATCTTCGCGACCAATGACGCGACATCATCTTCTCCATTAGGGAAAAAGTCGCTGTCGAATGTCAATTGATCAAAAATACTGTAGGGCGAGTTGGATGCGCCACGCTGCATGAGAGGTGTGAAATGAACCATGTTGTAGTTCCGCTGACCAATTCCACGAAGGTGTCTGTCCCAGTCTGTAGGATATTGACCCATAAACTTTGAGATCACCGAGAAAATAGAGAGTGCATTGAGCGGCAAGTCTTTCCCCTGGAGGGTAAGTTTAGGCGACACATCAATGTAGTGAACAGGCGTCTGAGTTGGCTTCGGAGCAGGAACGTCCTCGACTGAGAACTCTGGCAGCGGAGAAAATGTTGTGTAAAAAGCAAACGCTCCCGCGAATGTCACAGGGATATCGATCTGAATGTTCTCATTGAAGTTTGGCTGCAGTCTGCTTCTGTTCAGTAACCGCCACTTTCAATATAGAGAGCATATAAGGACTGGGAAGATCTACCTGAACTCCCGGAATGAGTAACGTTCAAAGGACTTTCCCTCCTCGGGAATATTCACCCAGAGACTGCCTTGTCGGCAAATGGAGCTCGTTCCTTCAATAATGAATCGAAGCACGTATCCAGATTTCGGCGGCGGGGCCAAGTAAATGTAGCCACCGGGTACATCTGGAGAACCATCATCCTTCAATGGAAGCAAGTAGACCTGGCGTGAGGAGGCCATTGCGATAGGTCGATAACGGTTGGATGAATCCGGGATCTAAACCAACGGATCGTGAGAGTACAGGAGAATCTGGAACGATTCACCCTACTTCCACTGCGATAGTGAAGAGAACAGTGAGGTGAGACTTCAGAGAATATTTAAGGAGAAAAAAAAAAGGAATTGAAAAGCAGGGAAGGAAAAGTCGGGGACAGAGGACCCAGCGTTCCCCTCATATGTTCCTGGAGAAAGCCCAGACCGCGCGGGGAATGACATCATCCATTTTCCTTGGTATTCTTAGCTGCCAACACATCTGCAGGGCTATAACACACCTACGTCGATGTACATCGAATTGTATGCATGAATCGAACAGTCTTAGATTCAAATCAGATGTCTAGAATATAATCCGCATGAAGTTCATAAATACAGGTCATGAAAGTCTATACAATGTCCAATGCCCAATGCCCAATCCCAGCCCAAATTATAATCGTGCAGCACTGAACCGAGCGCCATTATCCTCGCCATTGGAATTTTGTGATGCAGAAATCGGGGCTCGGGCCTGAGGAGGGCTATAAGGGAACCAAAAGTTTGATAAGTAACACGAACATAACAAAGAGACATTAGATGGGACTTTTTTTTACCGCTCAATGTAAGAAGGAATCTCCTCGACCTTCATGGTTCCCTCCAAAATACCTGTGAAACGTTAGCTTGGATCGAGTGGTCACACGGGGGAGGGGGGTGGGAATCTCACGGAAAACAGCAGTGAACAGAGGGAACTCATGCTCCATGCCCTGGTTCTTCAGGAAGCTGTTGACTTCCACAGCAGTCAGGGTACCCTGCAACTTCTGGCCGTTGAGCTCAGTCCTCTCGATCTCCTCGATAGGCTGGTTGCGCTCAACACTGTACTTGGCACATCGGAAGTTACGACCACTGCTGGAGCTGGTGATCAAATCTGCCACACCGGCACTCTCATCGGTGAAGGTGCGGTTGTCAATCGTGGCGCTGAAGAAGGTGTCTCCGAACTTGACCATCTCCATCAAGCCCACGCGCATGATAGCAGCCTTGGCGTTATCACCCCATCCCATGCCGACAACCCAACCAGCGGCCAGAGCAACAACGTTCTTAAGGGCGCCACTGATAGACACACCAGCAACATCGTTGACAACACGCACGTGGAAGTAATGGCGGTGGAACAGAGTCTTCAGCACGGCATGGTCGACAGGAGGATATTCTGACGGCAGGGCCTGCAACTTGACCTCCGAGATTTGACCCGAGGTATCCTTGTGCTGGAACTCCACCAAGTTGGTTGTGGAGGAAGAAGGTGACCGCTGGGGAGTGGGTACCTGGGAGTCCATGTGTGGGGGGTCGTAGGCGACGCTGGTCTCGGACCACTTCTCTTGGGCGACCTCATTGGCGATGTTTGCGCCAGACAGGGCACCACAATAGATGCCAAGGATTCTGCCAATGGTCTCAGAGAAGAGATGGATACCTGTTCCGTTGACGTCCACACCCTTAATGCAAGAAATGCCACGGGCGTAGGGGAGGATCTTGCCCTTGATTTGTTCGCAGGTCTTAATGATGAATTGATGAGGCAAGTTGAAGATAAGAAGTGTGCTGTCTTTCACCGCATCCTCTAGGGACGGGTTCGCGTGCAGGTTGACTGGCAACTGGATTCCTGGGAGGTACTTGACATTCTCATGGACATTGTTAATCACCTCAGTCAATTTCTGGGGGCCAGTGTTTGAGGCATTGTAGTTCTTAGAAGTCTGCGGAACCTCGACATTCTCCTCAAATACCCACATCTCTACCTTCTCCTCGAAGAGGTCGGGGTTGCTGGCCGCATTTTCGGCAACGATCTTGGCGATGGCGCAGCCCCTATCGAGTAACACAATTAGCATAAATCCACCGCCCTTTTTAGGAACTGATCTCTTACCAGTTACCGGAGCCCACCACCGTGATCTTGTGCTTGCGCTGATAAGGAGCGATAGAACCCATGGTGTGTGTAGAAGAAACAATTGATCTGCGGGAAAGAGGTCCGGAGAAGGTGGATTTAAAAGGCAAAGAAGAAATCGGCGGGGGCAAACGGTGTGGATTTATGAATCGGGTCTGGAACCGGGTGGCTGACCGGGCGAGTGACCGAGGTCGAAATGCGGTCGAGGTGTGAGGAACGCAGATCCGACGTAGGTTGAGACGTATATCCATACAAGTTATCGTGTTGGGATCCCCCCCAATGATTTCAGCCTTTTTCGGGATTGCCTTCTCACCACCAATTCTGATGTCACCGGAAAGCCGTCGAAATTCGGAGAGGCAATTTAGCGCACGAGAACCTTGATAACGTCAGTCAAAGCGGACTTTTGTTTTTTTCTTTTTCCTTTTTGCCTGACACACACATAGACTAATTGATCTGAAGAGCCAAACAACGTTGAGTTCCTGGAGAAAACAGTGGGTAGAGTGGACCCAGGCGGTGAACAATTGGAGTCGGGGTTTCGCTTTTCCCGTCGCAAATTCGTCTTTCGTTGCTCCCCGCTGTAGATCTCACATGCCAACATGGTAAGCTGCACTATTACTTATCTTGTTCCACTCTCAGCCGGTTAATTATCGTTCTATCTTCACAGGCTCCTATTCGCAAATCAACGAAAACTGCCTCGGGCAGAGGCGCGATAACCAAACCCGATGTCTTTGGTGACGAATTTCGCACAAGCAAGAGGGATAAACGTCAGATCAAACATGCTGCCCTCGTGTCTAAGATTGAGAAAAATTCTCAGAAGACTCCAAAGCGTCGACGAGCGTCAAAAAAGCTTGTCGCTAACCTCGAATCCTTGGCCGATGCCTTGCCCGAGGCTGAAGAATCTACCGATGCCGCCAGTCAAGTGAACGTGATCAAGCAGAAGACCCTGAGACACAAGCCAGGTGCCCTGAAGCGCCGGGAAAAACTCGAGAAATTGGAGCGAGACCGCTTCAACAAGAACTTGACCGAGATGTCGAACATCACATCAGCCCCGGCTGCCAATACTGGCGAGGCGAGTACCGAGTCGAACCCAACGGCCGGTCGGTGGTCGGCTCTCCGTAACTTCATCTCACAAACGATGGAACAACAGCCTGTGTTCAAGCCGAATAAATAAGGGTGGTTAGGATGAATATGAAAATTCCTCGGTCGGTGACCGAGCCACCACTGTGGTTACTGCTAGCCGTGAATATTTGTCTAACAGGTGAACTCTGGCAATAACACGAAAAGAAGTGCATCCAGAGACCCTTCTAAAAGTTGAGTTTTAAGCAAATACATTGGGGTGTACTGCGCTTAACCAAAACACGATTGAACCACTTGCTTCTATTGGATCTGAACGGTGAAATTCACACCTGGTTCCAAGCAGTTCTTGCGGCTCAAGCTTTCCTATATTCCTGCGGAATACAACGCCTTCCGGGGCCACGGACGCCATCGACCAGCCCTCGACATTAGAAAACAATATCCAAATACCCATCATTGTCATCAAAGAGCTGCACCTATCTTACTATTTTACCCTCTCTCGACCCGTAGGTGTCAGAACTGGATTTGCAACATCTCTAAAATTGAAAGCTGGCTAGAAACCCAGCTTATGACCTCAAGCGCAATCCCGCATAATCCCAATCTCAGCTGCTCAACTATTTCCGGAAGGTTCAAAATCAGTCAGATCCCATACCTGCTTAGAAATATAGAGACAAGGATCTCTGTCTTCTCGAAATGCCCCTACACCTTTATTTTCTTGGTTGAAATAAACACCCATCTTGGCGTCGCCACGAATGCACCAGAGGGATTCGTCATTAGTGGCACTATTGCTAGCATACTGTCGTGCAACCTTGAGTTGCGTTAGTGGTCCAATCTTGTGCGATCGCTAGATCAGTAATGACTTTTCTTCAAGCTTGGTTGACAGGGCTGTTGATTTTGTTGGCGTGAGCTGAGACTGCTCTATTTGCCACCACACATTTATGCGGTGCCCCCTGTGCCACATTGGAGGCTACTGGAGGATTACACCGGGAGTTTCTGTGTAGGTACCGTTTGTCGAATGGGCGTGCTGTAGTTCGTCACTGAATATTTGACGCGAGACTTGTTGTGTTTGGGTGTTATTTCATTCCTAATTTTACTATGGATAATTATAGATAGTTGCTCTGTATTTGAATGTTGCTATGATTTGAGGGTTAACCTCGAGGCAAATATAAATGTAGTGTGGGCTTTGAGCACCAAATATTGCTCCTGATTTGCTTCGATTTCATCATCAACTTACATTCTCAATTATCTAAAAATATATTTAAAAAGAGCATTTAAAAAGACCAAAAAGACATGAGAAGTGGATAGATAATTGTAGTTGACTTTATCCGTGAATAGCCGGACCACCTGTTCATCAGGCAGATGACTCATCAGATAAGATCACCTGCGGGGAAAGCTATCCGGTATCTGATCCATCGCTCTCCAATCCTCCGAGGTCCTTCCTTACTTTGTGATTTCAGGGCTCTCTATCCGTCTCTCATAAACCCCTTGTAACTTACTGGCGCCCAGCAATGCTGTGGCGGCATTTTCAACGTCGCCTCCCGGCCACCTTGGGTCGTCGTGACACTGTCCGGTGTCGGCTTCCTCAATCATACAACTGGTCCACGCGCCAACTTTCTAGCTCCTCCACCACTTTTCCGACATTATCTCAATTCAACCGGTCAGAATTCACAAGCCAGCCATTTACTGGTAGCTATGAAACTGGAGTCCCTACTCCCGGGCCATTAGGATCAACTCCGGCCTTTGGCGCCCCCCGCATCACACCGAAAGTGTTAAAGCAATATCTCGATCAATATGTTGTCGGTCAGGATCGCGCAAAGAAAGTGCTCAGTGTTGCCGTGTACAATCACTATCAGCGCGTGCAAGAGTTAGTCCGCCAGGAGGAAGAAGCAGCCGAGGCTCTCGCGAAGCGTCAGCGGAGGGAAGCACTCGAGATTCATCCCTTAGACGGTATATTACCTATTGATTTTTGATGCTGTCGCTTATTTTCTAATCTACTTTTCGATACAGCAGATATTACAGGCGCGCAGAAAACTGCCAGCATACCTCAGACCCCCAAATCCCGCTCAAACACGCCCTTGGAGCAAGCAGATCTCGCCGATGCCTCGCCCCTACACCTTGAAAAGTCCAATGTTCTGTTACTTGGTCCATCTGGTGTAGGAAAGACACTTATGGCAAAGACTCTTGCTCGGGTTCTTTCTGTGCCTTTTAGTATTTCCGATTGTACTGTATTCACCCAAGCCGGTTACATTGGAGAGGACGCGGAAATGTGTGTTCACCGACTTTTGGCGGCTGCAGACTACAATGTGGAGCAGGCAGAGCGTGGAATTATTGTCCTTGACGAGGTGGACAAGATTGCAGCTGCGAAGGTTAGTCATGGCAAAGATGTCGGTGGTGAAGGAGTACAGCAGGCGCTTCTCAAGATCATTGAAGGCACAACAGTGCAGGTCCAGGCCAAGCCAGAGAAGAATCCCCGCGCCACTAGTGCCCCGAATAGCTTCCCATCCAACAGTCCCTTGGGGAATGGGCCATTCCAACCCAATAACCCCAATCCAGGCGCCAAGGGAGAAGTGTACAATGTGCGCACGGACAACATCTTGTTCGTGTTCTCTGGCGCCTTCGTTGGACTGCACAAAGCGATCATGGACCGAATATCTCGTGGGTCCATAGGCTTTGGTCAGCCAGTTCGGCCCGCCTCGAACACTAGTGATTTCCCTGGCTCGCCAAATATCTCTACCAACCAGCCACTTCCAATCCTCCCAGGGTCTGAGGAAGAAGCGCTGTATAAGAAGCACCTCCCCTTCTTCTCCTCTGCCTCGCCAGCCGGTTCTGGCGCCGAGCCAACCTATTTCAACGCACTCGACCTGTTAACACCCTCAGACCTGCAAAGCTACGGCTTCATCCCTGAGCTGATTGGGAGGATTCCCGTCACCGCCGCTCTTTCTGCACTATCCCAACCCTTGCTTATGCGCATCCTAACCGAACCCCGCAACTCCCTTCTAGCCCAATACACAACCCTATTCTCCCTCTCGGGTATCGAGCTGCGCTTCACCACAGCGGCACTCCACAAGGTTGCCGGAAATGCCTTCACAATGGGCACCGGCGCACGCGCGCTACGAACTGAGATGGAGACCATCCTCAGTGACGCCATGTTTGAAGCGCCCGGCTCGAGCGTGAAATTCGTCCTCGTGACCCAGGCTGTGGCCGAGCGCAAGGAACAGCCCATCTACCTTGCCCGTGGACAGGGTGGACGTTTCCATGCTATGATTTCCGCCGAGGAAAGTCAGTGGGAAGCAAAGACTCGCGGGGAGAAAAAAGACCAGGATCAAAAGACTAAGACGCATGATGATGCGGATGGCTCCAATGCGTCGAACTTCCAGGAGTACCAGAATCGAGCCACTGGTTGAGTGTAAATAAATGGTATGCATTCATCTCATCCCCGGCGACTATTTTTATCTTTCCGGGTGTTGTTCTTCATGTCCCAGTTGCATTGGCGGCAATTAGCGTGCAGTTTAGCAAAACTATACTTTCTGAAATTCCGAACGTTCACATGATAGGTCTCCCATTACTGATCAAACATTGGATCTCATATTTGAATGTAAGTGGGCAAAATTAGGTGTTCTACACGATTACACGTCTCCTATGTAGAATTCCATGGAATTTTGGGTTCATTTCATGGCCTCGTAGCTTTCATAGCTTTCTAGGTATAATACATTCAAGAACAAACTGACGGGGGTATCATAAAAGATTGCGCAAGAAGAGGAAGAGAAATATGAGCACAACCACGCGTATGTGTGGCGTAACCTGCTTTGGTCGTAACGTCGGGAAGATCACTTGTAGGGAGCAGGGTATTAGTTCATGCCTTTATCGTTTGGGCTGCCTGTGAAGGTAGATTGAATGGCGGTGTTGGAGTTATGAGATGCCCAATTAGATGTCTGGGGTGTGGCCATGGTCATCGGGGTGGCTGCTTGGCTAGTGGAAGCCTGTAAGTTGGAACCACCTGACAGGTAGGTCATAATGGTCTTTTGGTCTATTTTGAACCGTCTAAAGAAATGGTTGAAACCACCTCGCATGACAGTCATATGGCCCCATTCGTCCCACCGCGGTCCAGTGAGAGGACCGAGAGACGTGACAGCGACGAAATTCCGGAAGCGTGGTATGTTAACCAATGACCACCCTGCGAAGAATTCAATTAGATGATCTGCGTCGCGTTCAACTTTGTCCTCGATTTTGAGGCCGTGGTGCTCTGTGCGAGTGCCGTATTCATTGAGAGAGGGTGCGATGACGTTGCTTTTTGAGTCAGGGCGTAGACTGGCTTTATCAAACAAGTCCACGCGAGGGTCCGTGATGTTGTTCTTGATGATCAACGTGTAGATGAGCAGAAGACTACATTTAAGTTTGTTAGAAGCTTGACCCAACTAGTGGTAAAGAGGTATGACATACAGTCCATGATCTTGCGAGTGATTTTCATCGTCGAGCCTCCTTTCGATCCATTCAAGTATGCCGGGGAAAAACATCAAGGTCCAAGATTTGCGTTTGTGCTTGTTAGCACTTCGAATCCATTGGAGAGTGACTGCTACCCCTTTTAGGTCTGTCAACACATCCTCGGTGAGAAGTATGACGCCGCCATATGGAAAGATGCGTAGATGATGGTCACCCGGTGAACAATAACGGGGATCAACTAATTCGAGTGGAGTTTGAATGCGAACAATCCAGAAATTGAACGAGTGGGTAGGAAGCACGGAATTGAGTGTAGGGCGCAACATATCGTATCCAGCGAACGATTCGTGAAACTGCTCTCGGTTAGTTGTTTGACAATTGTGAAACTGCAAATATTGATCACATACTATGGCCACGCCCTGTCTGCTGTTCTGCATAAATTTTGCCCAATCTCCGGGGCTGTCGCTTGTGAGAACAATCTTATCATGGTGCTTCAAGACTCCCTGCAGAAACAGCAGTTCCTGGTGTATTTCTTCATTGTCTGGGGGAAAGTGCAAATAGAAAATACCGGCCTTTGACAGTTTTCCGCCTTCCTCGATTGTCGCAAGTTCTTCCACGTTGATATTGCAGCGTTTCATGAACTCTTCCATATTTTTGCCCAAGGTAGCCGCTTGAACCGTGAGGTTATCTTGGGGCTGGGGGTTAGCGTAAATTAAACTACCCCTGGGTTCACTTGTGAGCGGAAAGCTTTGGACGGGTGCTGGGGCCGGCGTCTCTCGCAAGTGTAAGGATCCACCCATTCCCATATCGTGATAAAAGCTCGACCGTCTTGGGGAACTGCCGAAATCTAGGCTATCATTTACACTAGGTGGCTCGACGCGCAGTGAAAGCGATACATCTGGCAAAAAGCCATGCGGTTGACCAATAGGCTGGCTACGTCCACTTGACCCTGAAACCTCGATCGGTGCGAGCATAGTACGAGCGGCAATAAGCAGAGGAATGCCGGGTGGCACTTCATCCTTAGGACGTGGGAATTTGAATTCCTGTGATGCACGTGACCAAGCAACCCAGACAATGTTCGGCCCATTTCTTGGCCTCAGAGGATAGTGAATGGCGATGAGATCGTCCTTTCGCAGATCCTCTGCTAGATGAAACAGATTTTCGTTGGTGTCGCTGAAGCCCTCGACCCAGCCTGTACTTAGCACAGAATTTGTCGCCTATAGCCAATGTTAGCATTCTATAAGAGACAAGCTTATGGACTTGATACTGACACTGGATGCGCACAATCCTTCGTACTCTCCGACTGTGCACAGGTGCTTGAACCAAATCTCAACTTGGTTTGTTTTCGGGTTTCTAGCCGAGAACAAAGATTTCCGGAGACTCGGACGGATGCCGCATAATCTGAAAGCACCAAGGGCTTTCTTGCTGGGTCCAATAAAGACGTGGACAAGAATCTCTCCCAGGGTTGTATTACACCAGTAATTACCAATCCTCTTGCAACCAGGCGCCCGGCTATCACGCATCGGCATTCTTGCAATTTGGGCCGTGATAGAAAGACTGGGTTGAGCAGATGCTCCAGCTCTGGGTTCGGTGGGAGCAAATGTTCGAGCATTGGCTGATAGATCTTGATTCAACCCGATTGAATTTGAAGCCCTTGGCGGAATCCGAGGATTGGTGGGAGATGGGCTATGAGGCGTGTAATAATCACCCATACCACGCAAAGAAGACCTTGACAGTCGATCGGAAGGCGATGCCCTTCGAGAGGGCGGGGACCGTGGCCGACGAGAGGGTGATGGCCTTCGAGGTGGAGGGGACCGTGACCATGACCGACGAGAGGGTGATAAACGTCGATATGGTGGTGACCGTCGGGATGGCGATGACCGACGGGAAAGCTCTGACGGTCGGTAGGTATCGGCCACAAGTGTGTGGTTAGGTTCATAGCTGTTCCAACATCGGACTGTGTCGCGGCTGTCCTGCGAGTCTCGATTCTCAGTATACCTCTCAGGATTGACCATTGCACGCGGCCTATCTGGAATGGCTGGCGACCGAGCAGTAAGGCTAGAACCAGAGAGTCCAGCAGGTTTCATTGAAGTAACCTCCGCACGGGATCCTGGAATAACAACTGGAGGTAAGACTGAGCTAGTAGAGGCCGAAGGACCGGTAGGCCTGTCGGTATTGGCCTGTGGTGTGGGGTGGGGATAAGCAGCTGCTGAGGGCGTAGTAAGAGCAGACATCGACCGCCCATCGGGATTTGTCAAAGGAGCCTCACCTGGCGGCGAGAGAGTAGAGACAGTAGTATCTACAGAATCAGGAGGCTGGGCGAGGTTGGCCTGTGGAAGGGGCTTTAATTGAGTAGCTGGCGAGGAAATAGAAGTAGTGGAATCTACAGGACCAACAGAACTCTCTAGATTCGACGGTGCACTGGGGCCAGACAACGCAGCCGACGAGACTGACGCAGTGGAGCCTAAGTGCGAAGAGCGAGGCAGTGGAGGAGCCATGACTGACGAAGGCGCGAGAACAGCAGGTTTCTCTGGCTGCTCTGCAGCTTTGTCGTTTACTTGACCAGTATTTGTCTTTAGGAGACCGGCCAAGCTGGCTGAATTCTGAGAAGCAGGTTGAGTTTGGGCTTCCGGGGATTTGGGACTTGTTACAGATGGGCCCACGACTGAGGTGGTGGTGCCTATGTTCATCCTCGGTGGGAATTCAGAAGGTTTCATCAGCTCCATTCGTGACAAATCCGGTGCTCGGTCGCTCCATTTATTTTCACGGTATGCACGCTTGACCCCCGGGCCCGTACCAAAAGAAGACAATGCTGGCTTTGCTGCTTGTGGTGGGCTTTTTTGGCGCGCCGGAGGGTTCTGCTTGGTGTTGAGTTTCTTTGCGAGCTGAGAAAGTCGCGAGTTTGGAAGCCTGTTTGGGGTTGCTGTTTGTGCAATCAGGCGTGTTGATCCTGGAGGCTCATTCCGATTTGTTTGCGCACTAGAGGTAGTTGATCTCGGAGGTGCTTTCTGTTGCAGCGACTGACGAGGCGCCACGTTTTTTGATGGCGGTGGGGTTTCAGCTGGAACAAATGAAGCCGAAGCGGTGGAATCCGCGGATAGGCGACTGGGAGCTCTGCGAGATGCAATGCCTGCTTCGGGTTCATGGGTATCTATCATATCGGAATTGGCCAGTCGAGATGATTCAGCCCGAGGGAGGCTTTTCCGTCGTGCCCTTTGTTCTCTTTTACGCCTTCGATCCTCTTTTCGCTTTTTTGTCTTCTTCTCCAACACAGCCATATTCTTCTCCCATTCCTTGAGATCGAAGGGACTCTGCTTGCCATCGGCGATCCGCTTTTTTTTTCTCTTCCCAGCCATCTAGGGTCTCTTCCGAAGTAAACATTTCCTTCGGCTCCCAACTGCACCTGTCCATGCTGTATCCAGCCCATTCGACCAAATATTGAGTGATGAAGACACCTTCATCATCCTCAGAATCCGGTTCAACGTAGAACCTCCGTTCCGCGTGGATACCATTCACGAAGTACTCCGCTTCCGCTTCACTTTCTGCGGTAGATGCCAAAGAGTCGGCATCACCGATTCCACTTCGGTCAGAGGCATTGTTCGTTTCAGAATCAGATGCCATTGTAGTCACCTGGGGATTGAGTCAACAAATGATCCATTATGCAGCGTTCAATGCCCCATGCCCATGGTGCAAGCAAGATAGTGCCGGGGTTGAAACTTTGAATTGCGGGGCTCCGGGGATATCAAGATAGAGCAAATACATACCGTATTTCATATTCATTGGATATGGTAAAGACGAGGGGGGGGAAACGTGGGGATAGTAGCAAAAGCAAAAGCAAGGCGACCAAGAACAAAGATCCAGAAAGTTAATGGTTACTGCCGATTGATAAAGATACCGCCCGCGCGTCAAACGCCAACCCACGTGATCCCCACGCTAAGCCATAATGGGGGGCCACGATTAAGGAGAGACACTCGGCCCAGGTATCACTGACTATCCCCTGCTGATTCTCTATTACTTCCCGTGTGTGTGTGCTCCCCTGGTTTTCTTTCTGCCTGCTGCGAACTCGGTACTGACGTATCTGACTTTCGCCCTCTTAAGTCTCCAAGTACACCCTCAGTCTTAACTTGCCCGCCACGTTTACCTGTACTTTGATATCACCTTTCGAGCTTTACTAGCTCGATCACATTCAAAATGGCCAACGACGAATATGACGTGAGTTGATTTGGGACGACGAGCTCCTTCATGTCTCAGAAATATATGCTGACGATGATATCCCCCGCAGTTTCTCTTCAAAGGTAACGTCGCCACCTTGTGATGATGCCCGCCCTCGTCTTATCCACCGCCCCCCTTGTGCCCCCTCCCAAAAGATCCCAAGACTGACCGTGGAGACATTGTGGAGTGAATAGTGGTGCTTATTGGAGACTCTGGTGTTGGTAAATCTAACCTCTTGAGTCGTTTCACCCGCAACGAATTCAACCTAGACTCGAAGTCAACGATCGGTGTGGAGTTCGCGACCCGGTCCATTCAAGTCGACTCGAAGACAATCAAGGCACAAATTTGGGATACCGCTGGTCAGGAGCGCTACCGTGCGATTACTTCTGCCTACTACCGTGGCGCTGTCGGCGCCCTCCTCGTTTACGATATTAGCAAGCACCAGACCTACGAGAATGTCAACCGGTGGTTGAAGGAGCTACGGGATCACGCCGATTCAAACATCGTCATCATGCTCGTTGGTAACAAGAGCGATTTGCGCCACCTGCGTGCGGTCCCCACAGACGAGGCCAAGCAGTTCGCCAGTGCGTTTCCCGACAATCGGTTTCATTGTATGGCACTGACATCCAGTAGGCGAGAACAACCTTTCATTCATCGAGACCTCCGCGCTTGATGCCAGCAACGTCGAGCTGGCTTTCCAGAACATCCTTACAGGTTGGTTGTCGATTCCTTGGAATTTGGCATAGAATGCTAATTTCGGTAGAAATCTACCGCATCGTTTCCAGCAAGGCTCTCGACAACGGAGAGGGTGGCCAGCAGGTCCTCGACCGCCGTCCCGTTATCGACCCCAGCAAGCAAGACAACGAGCAGAAGCCGGGCTGCTGCTAGACTACCCTTCACAGGGACGATGCACCGACTGCCACGACTCTTCTTTTGTGATGTGACATTGAGATGGTCTTGATCTGTGTTGGAGTCTGAAATTCGATGGCTACAAAGATGATACACAGGCGGGATCTGTTGGAGAAACCACACGGGAAGATAGGGGTCTACCAGAATTGATGTTACCGGCTGCCGGATTCCCCTTCTTCGGTCCTTTTTTTTTTGTTCTTTTTCCCGTGGTCCTCAACGAAATTGATCCCCTTTTTTTTCTGCTCGCTCAACTGGTGTGCTTGATATGTTTCTACGATGGTGAACACAGCTTGGTTCGGCGTCTAACATTTCGGCTGCGTGGCTTTTGTATGAAAATTCTCAAATTCGTATATTCATTCCATCCCTTTTCGTAAAATTGTACAATGCTGTAGTCATGCAATACCAACAAGGAGACGATCTATTAATGTGAATGCCTCGTGCTATCGAAGACGGGGTCCACGTGCTCCACAGGGCAATTTAATTTCTCTGGGCTAGGCTTTTCCAAATAGCCCCATAGTAATAATTAGTGCTTGTGTCCACAGACAACAGTTGCTAGGAAAGTAGATCGTTATTTATGATTGACTGTGCTGATAGGTAGGGGGCACACATATTTCGAAGATTTGCATGGGTTCAACTATAACGTACGTACTTCTTTGTCGACTTTTCTGTGTGAAACTGCAAAGAGAAATTCAAGTCCATGCACATGTATGTATTCGATAAATTTCACGGGTCAAAAAAAGCACATATCTAGGTTAGGACAATGCCCATCTCACGACCAGCCACTGCAGATCGAAGTTCACCAACCTCGAGCCCACGTTCATTCATGACATATTCCAATGTGTCACCGAATGTTTCACCGTTGTTGTGGAACCATTCCCCAAGAGACCATACATACTCCTCTACCTGTTCCTTCAGCAAAGCATGGTCGCGCAACCATAATATCTGACCAGGATCGAGCTTCAGCATGTCTTGTATAATATAGTAATGTGGTATCTCATCACCCCAACCTTCATACCCTGGGTCATGAGAGAGGTCATTGCGGAACCGAGACCGGTATTTGGCTGACGACTCGGCATAATTACTCGGGTGAGCTGTGTGGAAGTATTGCTGAATCGAGGCCTCGGGGGCTTTCTGAAACAAGGAGTGGTCATGCGAAGATAGAGAAGTAGTTGAAGGCGAGGGGTAATTAAGGTGGATATTGAAAGAGAGTTGATGGCTGCTGTCTGGATACCGCTTTCGGAATTTGCGTTGAATGGTCCCATTACTAGGACATATGTGATTCTGGACAATATCACCCATGACGAGGCGCAAATCCTCAATCTCGGCCAGCTCTTGGGTAGACCAGTTGTGGAGCAACTGAGCGCGCTCCAACACCACATGGCGAAGACTACGAGAATGGCGATCATAAACACCAGAATGGAATGCACTGTGGTACAGCCATAGCCGGTATACTGCGCGGCGCAGTCGTAATCGCTCTTCGTCGGTGAGCGAGCGACGATTCTCGAAGTCTATCTTCCACTTCTTAAATGGGTAGATGGTCTCCCATTTTCGCGCCACCAGGCCGAGCTGGATGACTTGTTTCAGAAGGGGACCAGACATAGGCGCATTTCGGATGAGATGAGCAGGCTGACTCTCATTCTGTGTCACCACTTGAATGATATCGTCGAGAGGGCCAAATTCGGTCTCTGCGGCACTGGCTAGGATATACAGTTTGCTTGTTGAGTTGAGGACGCGGTGAAGTCGACGGCAGATGACTGATAAATTTAAGACGTCGGAGACTGAGTCGCACGAACAAAATATATGGAGCAGAAGCTCCGTTGCAAGATGATCAATTCGCATGATGGAAATATCTATGTTGTTGCTATAAAGAATAACACCATTAGAATGACTCATAGAGTGTCAACGAGTGACGACCTACCTGATGAGAGGTTGTTATTTGTGTTAAAGTAATCCGAAATAAAAAAACACGGTTAATTCTCGAGGATTTATGTATGAATCAAGTTGAAAGGTGTTATCATGAAGTGAAGCCCGTAAACTTGTCGCGCGTACGTTGGACCTATTGGATACAGACCCCGCCGTTGGGGCTAATAGAAACAAGAGACAGCGTGGGATCAAGAGTAAACATATTGGAAGAGCAAGCTCCTTGTAGCCATATAGGGCTAGCCAACAAAAATGATGCCATGATGGATGGTGACAGGAGGCAAAGACAGACTGGGTTGGGGCGATGGCGTCGAGGGCTCCGGTTATATGGCGCTTAGCTAATGTTGCCCCTTGCGTCCACGGGGTCCAACCAACTTGCCTTCGAGTTATTCTGAAGATAAAGCTCTCCAGATGGCAATGAAACCGGCAAAATCAAGGAACAGATAGAAATAATCAACTTTTGAAATTAACCAGGATGAGACTTTGCCCCGACGCCTTAACGGACCATGATGAAAGCGTCGCATCAAATATACACATGTAGTCGAAACATCATCCCGAGGGATATCAAGTCTAGAAATAGCACGACGAAACAAAAACATAAACCCCCTATGCAAACAGCTTCCTTGTGTCCAATGCATCCACCTTCCGCACAGAGTTCTCAGACAGTCCCAGATCGGAGCGCTTGGCAACCCGATCAGTCTGGCCGTCTCGGCGCTGGGAGTAACGGCCAGCCTTGCCCTGTCGAATGTCGCTACGGACTTGGTTGGGGCTGACGTACTCCTTGTTCTCGTAGATGACGGGTCCACCAAAGCTGCCTTCGAGGATGACAATGGGGGTCAGAACGAAGCGGGGGCCAATCTCGACCAGAGAAACCTCGGGCAGGGCGTTGTCCTTGCCCTTTGGTACGGGCTTGATAGTCTCCTCGCCCTCCTTCTTCTTGCCAGGCTCAGACTCGCGGATCTCATAGACGCGAATCCAGATCTTGCCGTCCACTCCAAAGATACCAATGATGCGGTCGACAAATGGCTTCATACCTCTAACACCACGCTTGGGCACACAGAAAACTCCGCGCAGCATCTCCCGAACAAGCGCACGGTATTCGCTACCAGGAGCGCCCATATCCGGGCCTTGCTCGTCAAAGGAGCGATCGAACACGACCAAGCCGCGGCCGCCCTTCAGACAATTCCCTGCGAATCCAGCGCCGAGCTCGCCCATTGTGTGCAGGTTGTTCAGGTGGAACTTAATAGTGGGACCATTAGGAGGGCGTGAAAGCCAGAGGTAAAGATCCTGGCCGTTCTTCTTGGCCTCGAGGAAGAAGATAACGTTGCAGGAGTGCAGGTCGGCAAGAGAGTTCAAGAGGAGGTTGTATCCAGCGGCCTTCTTTTTCGTGTCGAGCTTAGTCTCTTTGTAGGTATGGGGAAGGAGGCCACAAATATCGGACATCAGGTGTCGGTGGCTAGAGAAAAGCAAATTGTTAGATCAGTAAATCCATTCAGCGTATCTCAAGGCGCAATATCCATACCGGTAAGAAGCGCCTCTGGAGGTCAAGATAAGTACGCGGGTCTTGGGCATGAATCCAGAAGCAAGCTGCTTCTTCACAACCTCAGCTGCCTCGCCATCATCGGACTCTTCCTCTTCGCTATCGGTGGTGTCGTCTTCCGCATTGAGGAGCTCCTCCATCTCGATATCCTCGTCGGACAGATCCTCGGTGGGCTGTCTAGCCGACTTCTTTGAGACACTCTTGTAAACTGATGCCATGGTGACTGTTGATTGTGTTAAAATGGAATTGAAATTGATCGTGCAAAAGAAGGCCGCGATCAAAAAGTTAATGGCAGAATATTTTTTGTTTCCCACCGCCCTGAACCTTGCTATGTCACGTGCCAGGTGGGCTACCAATATATCTGCCGTTCTTGACCGCCCTATTTCCTGCCAAAGCTCGTGTAATAAATGCATGGTGTTTTACATCACTTTGCTTCATGATTTTGGAAAAAAAAACGTGATTTACTAGACACATAGTGTTTCATACTTGCCAGATTATGGTTTATCTGCCTAATGTCACTCTCAAAAGTGGATCGAAACTCAAGAAGCCGAAAAAAAAATGTCTCTCATTGTGGCGAAATATATATTTTCCATTCCATTCATATTGTCTAAATAGTCCGATCAACAGAGCCTTTTAACTATTTTATATCATGACCGTTTTGACCCTGAAGCCCAAACCCAAAGCATAGGTACACCAAGTGCAAACCTACTGCATTGACTCAGTATTTGACTTTGATTTGGGTGGTTTCGAGATCTGGTTGAATCCAGTCGAGTAAAGAATAGGTCAATATGACGGAAACCTCAACGCTCTTTGCAGGTCTGTAAAGCCCTCTTGGGTGACCTTCAAGCCAGCAATAAGATTTGCAAATTCCAACCTCTTGCGGAAATCCCAGTCATGACTCCGATATATGAGACCGTATAGCAAGCCAGCATTAAACGTATCTCCAGCTCCGATAGTACTATAGACTGTTAGTATGGTCTAATTTGTGCTGTAGTATATTGGAACGATCAGAACTCACTCGGCGACCCCCACTTTCTCAGTATGCGCCGGGACATGGGCAAACTTGCTAGTCTTTGGTTCAAGTGCTGCAGCCCCGTCATGGCCCCAAGTACAGCACAGCAAGGTTCTATAAACGATAGGTTAGATTATTTATCTGGGGACTTGGGCAGTAAAACCTACGCTCGGCTTGTCTTCAATGATTGATCCCGTAAGCAATCCTCAGCGGATGTATATCCATTGTTCTGCCCATATATTAGATGTGCCCGGAAGAAGCTGAAAATCAAATCTCACCTGGGCCCAGCCCTTGGAGTAGATAACAACGTCTGCCGCATCTGCAAGCTCCTGCAAGCCTGACCGGCCTGGCTTTTCCACCTCAACACTGATTTCAGCCTTTGGAAAATGCTCCCGGAGATAATGAATACATTCTAATGTCACATCTGGTGCACGACCCTGAGTGCAAGTTAGCTTGATTTGTGACCCGCTGAGCCCCTTCCCAATATTTAACGCACCTCAAAATGAAACCAGGGGCGATCAGTTAAGGCACGAAGGGGCTCAATGGCAGTTGCGAACTCAATGCGAGTCATTTCAGGCAGTTCGTTGTAATTGACGATCGTCCTACTACCGGTCGCCTGACTCATAATTATGTAGCTGGAAGCTGGCTCACTAAATCTCTCTCGGTAAATGCAGCTATCTAGCCGAACAATATCCCCTAGGCTTGATTGTATTTGTTGAGATGCCAACGATGATTTGGAGGGAAGGATAGTAATGAGATTCAGGGATGATTCGGCACTCGAGGGCGTATGTTGTAACAATTGGCCGAGAACTTCGAGAGTATTTGGGCAGTTCCCGCCGCGCCGGCGACTGATTCTGGACGCACGAAGCTTCTCATCTTCACCTGGGTAATGGGGGGCTCTGAGCAAGGCATGTGAATATCAGACTCCAAATGCAAGCAACTTCAAGACACAGCAGAAATAACTCACATTAGAATTGTGTCAAGGTAGCACGCCCCTATAGCTACTAAAGTCATGATTATGATTTGGCCAGAGTCTATCTCCGCTTTTCGAAAGGACCAGGAGCGAATATTCGTGTGGATTGATAGTCTATTTAATCAGTGCTGTTGATCGAGTCAACGACACCGGGGTCTTTCCAAGACTACCTAGGTACGTACCTAGGTAGGAAGCGGGCCCCGTGCTTCGGGGTGTGGGATGAATTAGTCAGCGTGTTGCCAGCGCTGGGGCTGGGCGGTGTATATGCCTTTTCCTACAATGCGTTTGTCTTGGCATCAAAAGCCTTTTGAACTTTTGTAGTACCACACACGGTCCACAATGAGTCATTCTACTACCCAAATAATCTGCAGCTATAGTACATAATATATAGATCGATGCAGTCAGTCTCTAGAATGGAACTCTGGCTATTCATCCTCTTACTGCCACTGAGAAGATTAGTCCCGATATGAATCGGACTAGGGTAACATCTATCACGTGATCAATATATTAAGCGCACGGGCCCAATGGTGCCCATTGCGTACCTTAATCCAACGCCTTAGCATCTACTTGTCTTCGCATGCTTCTAAGAACCCGTAAGGAATGAACGATTCTCTTTTACTCTCTTTTTTGGAATGTGAATACTAAAATTTATTGACATATGTCGTCAAAGCATAGGTATAAACAAGGAGGCGGGATACCACAGGATGAAAATTGGTTTGGACAAGTCAAACTAGGAGCATGCAATTGGTATACATCTTATTGTCTCTTATATTTGTAAAGTACAAAGCAAGCATTGATGTGGCTGGGAAGCACTCTGCATATTCCAATCATCTTTTGATCCTATACCGGTTATATAGCTGATCTAAACTGTTCATGAATCCTCCTAGTGCCCTCACAACTTCATTTTTATCACCCTGTCACTGATACTATCTTTTCAGCCATGGGTCAGCGGAACAAAGTTTTAGAGACCGATACTCCTACTGCAAAATTCCTCTACACAATCATCAAGCAATTGGACCTGAAGTCGGTCAGTGTACTGCCTAACCATTAACTGAAGATTGATCTAATCTTACTTGAGTATGATAGGTCGATTGGAATCGGGTAGCCTCCGATGTCGAAGTCTCCAATGGTCATGCTGCTCGTATGCGGTATTCCCGCTTCCGACAACAGATGGAAGGAACTACAGGGGCAAACAAACCAAAGCGAAAGAGCAAGAAGGCAAAGACCATGGACCCCCCTCCTCCAGAGATGCAAGGACTATTCCCAATGGCTCCAACGCTCATGATGCCCACCATGGAATCTATCGATTCTTCTCTTCCAGGAAATCCCTTTGTAAAGTGCGAGCCGGGCACTGAAGGCAACCCAAACTTACAGAGCCTTATGCAACATTCTCCGCAGTTCATGTCGGAGACTAGCACCGAAGGACAGTATTATTTTCCTCAAGATTTTGCCTCAACGCAGTTCCAACTGGCGTCAATCATACCATCTAGGATACCATCACCCAGTCCAACGTCCTCCTTCATGAATCCATACCAGTTCTCGACCGCGTCAGCCGGTTACCCTTATTCATCACCCAGCACCCAATCTGGCTTTGACTTGCGGGAGTTTGACCAACTGCCCTCTTTCACCAATTATGCCCCAACCATCGGCTGGGAACCACGCCCTCTTTCTTGCCAGGAAGGCCCGACTTTAAAAGTCGAAAGAGAACAGCAGACCGAGGAGGGGATACCGAGTACAGGGGGTCAGGAAGATCAGCCTGCTGTTATCAAAGTTGAAAATATTCAAGATTGATCAGGTTATGTTGGAGAGTGGAAATGCCTCGTTCATATGTTCATTAGATAGTACCCCTTGTTATTACAATCAAGTATGTTAATTTAGTCTCAGTGTTCTTCCTCACTTGTCAAATCTAAGTATTGTATGCTTAAATCTCATTACAAGTATTGGAGAACTCAGAGGTCTGATAATTATTTTCATTTGGCGGCGGCAGCGTGCGTGCGTGCATTGTGTTTATAAAAGGATCTATGATAAAGCCTTAAGTAGGGAAATGGATTCATTCTAAGTCCATTAGCAAGTTCGGCTCTCCTTCACGCACGGCTAGCTGTAGAAACCAACCTAAAAGTCACCAACTCATTGGAGATAGTTGACTAGTGGTTTGCTAAAGCATCCTAGTAGTATCACTCTGTGAGTCTCGCCTTCCTCATATTATCCACAAGGGAAATTTGTATAAGGAAATGCAAGCATAGATTACTCCCTACAGGGCCTCGGCAAGCAACGCGCGCTGAGCAACGCGCGCTGAGCTGTTGTGTCTTACTTTCATTTCGTTTATTCTCACAAGTGTACACCGTCATCCAAGGAGGTTAGAAATATTCTTCTCAAGTCGCGGCAACAATGTCTGCGTACAAGGACGAACCTCCGGACCAAGAGTATCTGGATTCGATCAAGAAACATACCGACAAAGAAACCAACAAGGTAAGATCAATCGAGGACCCCTGTGAGACTTTGGCTTGAATCAACGATCTACAACTAAGACTCGACTCGTAGGTCAATCTCGCACTCGTGGGCAAAGACTTCGGCTATGCTAGTGGAAAGTCATTCCAGAAGAAATATGCCAAACTCAAGAAAGCACACAATCTGACCAACGGTCACATCTATGGCGATTACAGGGTAAGCCAAGTCTGCTTCTATTCATCCAAATAACATTGAAACTAATTAAGTCGATTAGCCAGGGAGCCTTTCTACTCAGGCGACTACCCCCGAGGCGGCTACCCCCAAGGTGCCTACCAACGAGGCGGCTACCACCGAGATTCCTACCACCGAGATTCCTACCACCGAGATTCCTACCACCGAGATTCCTACCACCGAGATTCCTACCACCGAGATTCCTACCACCGAGATTCCTACCCCCGAGGCGGCTACCCCCGAGGGAACTCGGACTCCCCCAAAGGATACCTTGACCCCTGAGGTCAAGGGGTACCTCAGAGGCTTCCTGCAACTTTGGTTCCAGGCCCTGAAGGAACGTGATGAAGAGGAACAGAATGCAAAGGAACGTGATGCCACAAAGAAGGGTAAAAACTCAGTAAAAAAGAAGAAGAAGGAGAAGAGCTACATTTTACCTAACAAAACTAAGTCAAAGGTCTTCGACATGGGAAGATTCTTCTGTTAAGCTAGAGAATAGCCGCCCATAAGATGATAGCCTCCAATTGAATATGAACCCTACTTCAAAGGAAGACATGTCTTGTAGAGGGAGTCACTAGGAGCATCGGAATCGCACTCCTTGATCTTTAGATCTCTACTCAGTTCTATTCAGTGACTCCACTGGCAATAATATACCGAGTAAAATTATGCAGTAGATATGGAACTAGTTAGTATCGATGCTACTAAGTTGGAATGTGGATAGTTGAAGTTCACAGTATATCAAGTTGCTAGCTAGATAGCATTCAAGCCAGCAAACAGCGAAGACTGCGAACTAACGAGTATTCAAAGAGCTGAATTTCACTCCCCAAGAAAAGATATGCCGTGGACCCGATGTGTAAACGACCAAGCACTCAGTGCTGTGGATACGGGGGAGGACAGTGGATTAAGCTCCAATGTGTATCTTTGCTAGGCAATGATATCATCTGAGTCTGCGACAATGACGACGGGGCCAATATCCTCGGCCGTGACGGACTCCCAGGAAGGGTCTCCAGGGATTTCGGGATACTTGTCAGAGCGCTCAAACTCTTTGGCATTCTTCACAATACTGAAGTAGTATTTTCTACTGCTGATTGTCAATGACTGCAATGAAACTGGTAGCATGGCTGAAGGGCTTACGCCGCTTCGGGGGTCATGTTGACGCCGATATCGAGCGAGACATTGTCCCAATTGATCTGTAATAGCCAGTAACATTAGCAGATTATATTAGATGGTAGGGATTGTTGTTGAAATTGGGGACTGCGTACCTTGCCCTTCTGAGAATTTTCAACGCAGGTTAGAAGGAAGGCGATGGCCTGCTCCTCAGGCGTATTTACGGAAGACATTTTGGCACGATGATGAGATTGATTTGGCATGCGAGAGTTGATGCAGTGAAGGATGCGACGATGGAAGTTGGATGGCCGGGATGTGAGAAGAGCGATGTAGACAAGGATCGTTAGTTGCCTTGTTATACCATTAAACGCGTTTAACTTGACTCGCTCTGAGCCAACAGATGCCGGCTTCTCCTTGAGGTAATAAACCTCATTTTCCCTACAGATTTGGCCTGAGAATTCTTGTTTTGATGTTCAAGTACTATAAATGATGACATTTGGCTAGAGTAACCTCACTAAGCAGAGTGCCGAAAGCCTCTGCTTAGCGTACTTCCAAAGAAAACATTGAGGTGTTTTGTACGTATTTTAGAGGAGGACAGTAAGGATACTAAGTCAAAAATGGTGAAACTAACATATTCAAAATTCCCATCTATAGCTCCTGATGCACCATGTATTTCCTATGGGGTATTGTGCAAAATAATCTCAACTCAGGCCCAAAGTAGGTGCAGGGACAATGAATTCCATTCATTAAGTAAAAGCAAACAGTAGGATTGGTTATCTCAAAGGGGTATCCTATCAAATGCACACGAAGAATGGCTATATAGTGCACATCACAAGTGGGCAAAAACATGATCCTAAGATCTTGATATAAATCAAAGAGAAATAGCCGGCTCACAAGCGTTATATGTCTGCCATGACCGACTCCACTATCTTTCGTTTGTATTGCGACAAGGCCTGGTCCTTTTTCTGCATCTGGGCGCGGAGCCTTATGTAACGCTGCTTCCATGTTGCCTCGGAAACAGGCTGGCTGGGATCATCATCGTCAGAATCCAGCTCCACTGTCTTATCATTGTCAATATTCTCATGATTCCGACCCATAATCGCGCTTGCGTAGTCAGATGTACCCGTCCCTCCTACACTAGGATTGACATTTGAAAGCGTGATTTGCATCGAAAACTGGCTTGAAGCTTTGTACTCATGAGAGACTGTATACTGAACCCCATTAAATGATTCTTTAGAGGCAGGAGCACCCCTATTCCCATCGTTGCTTGGAATAGCACGTTCAACCTTGATAACCATTGACTCTGGAGCAGTGCCTGCGAGTCCGAAATGATGACCAATGCCAAGATGGAAGGCCAGTAGCAGCGAAGAAGAGCCAAGTTGGAACTGTGAATATAATGAAGACAAATTCATCACCATCGCCGAGGCCAGGGCACCAGCCTCGTTGGGAGCGAGGGTCGCCCCCCGCTCTGTCAGCCTAGCACGCAGAAGCTCTGCAGAAAGTGCATGAACAATGTCATCGACGGAGGGATTCGGGGCAGTGGCCGTATTGCTTTGCCCGCTGGAGGAAGATGTTTCAGTAGTGATACCATTCCTTGGAGTATCTGTGGTGGGATATTGGCAGGAATCATTGGGCCTTTCTGACCCGGGAATGACAGGACCATTCACACCATTAACTACTAGTCTTGGTGGAGTGGCAAGTCGAACCGGCGCTCCTGAATGTTGAGGAACCTGCAATTGAAGTTTATTGGGCCTGCCCTGAGATATAGATGTTGGAGGCTGATTGTGAGATGGGGTCTGAAATATTTGGGGCGGATTTCTGTCAATGGGAAGTGGGAGTGCCTGGGTATTGGGATTTGGTGCCTGTGATGATTCACGACTAGGATTGACCTGGAAGGTAGAAAAGGAACCGGATGATGACCCTCTATTTGGTGGTCTTCCTCGGCCTTTCCCAGCTGACAAGCCGTTGCTGTTCGGCCAAGCGGATGAAACTGCAGGGCCATGTCGTCTCCTAGAACGGCTTTTCTCACCGGTTGACGGAGTGACTGCTGACCGTGGTTCCGCAGAAACGAGGACATCCGATGGCAGATGACTCCGGGGAATGATAGCAGACTGCGGATAATTAGCAGGAGATGCATCCCGTTCAGGAAGTCTCCAGCGTGGATCTTGATTTTGCTGATCCGGCCCGGAACCATTATGAAACGACGAATTCGCCGCTATCCAGGGGTCATTTGGTTCCATATCATCAGGAAATGCACTGAATGGAATAGCACTCTGTGGGAATGTCACAGAGTGGGACTGAAAACTACCCTGTTGTAGGGCGCCAACAGACGTATCCAACTGGGGCCGCTTGATTGGTTTGTCTTCCTCAGTGTACCTATCCTCAACCCTTTTCCTTCCCCGCTTTGGCTTCCATTGTGGCACAAGCGCCCTGAGTGCGAGATCTTCTTCCAATAACACACCATCGCGGGATTCGCTGACAAAAGGACCAGATGGTGGGAGCTGTGTATAGTAAGAATGGGGCAACCCCATACAATATTCAAAGAAAGCATCAATATGCATCGCGCGCATCCAACGCTGGGCGAGATTAGCAAGACGAAATATGGGTCGGAAGCTTCATGGCAGACGTACCTTGAGCCGAACAGTGTACTGTTGCACCTTCTGCGTGCTTTGTTTCTTTTCAATGCAGGGTGGTTCGACACCCAATTCAATTGCTAGTTGAATCCATGTCTTCAACTCTTCATTCTGCAGCCGCCTTCGAATAAGTCCAAATAGGGTAAAGATGTTGAAGCTTTTCCCATCACTCCGAGGGAGACAGCGGAAGGTCTTGCGCAGATCTGAGGTGTCAACCGAGGATGGAACATTAGGATTGCAGTACAAGATAAAGGAGACATATGCATCATCAATCGTCTCGTCAGTGATATCCCGTGACGGAAGAACCCGGGAATCTGCGTGGTCGGCAGGATCTTTCATCGGCTGATGGCGATGAGGATCAAAAACCGGGGGAGACATGGAAGTCCCGGAGCGATTGGCTGATGATGAGGGTATAGCAGAACGTATGCCCCTCGGGGAAGACTGTAAGCTCCTGGGGGTTTCTCTTCGCTGCAAGGGAGGCGATTTGTTCATATCTATTTGGCTACGAGCACTTCCCAAGGAGGAAGCACTCTGCAATGTCGATTCCAAGGTCGGAGGATATCGCGCATATTGTTGAATGACCATTTGCGGTCCGCTGAGCTCACCACGGTTCGAGCGATCGGTGGAGTCCATCATAACAGGAAATGATGTTTCCATCTGAAACTTGGCGATTCGGAGTGACAGCCCTCTATATTTAATTGTAGAATAGAGCTAGAGATGCGATGCAGACAAATAATTATGCGGAATTTAGGTCGCATAGGCAAGTCGTCATTATCGTCAAATCAGCAGCTGCGGCATAGATGTAGGCTATCTTCAACACAATCTGTTCGGTGTATGAATACAAAGAAAAATGGAAGGAAAACAGATTCTGAAAAGCAACGCGCCGATGGTGTAGGGTTCCAGGAGGTTTCCCCTCGAGGTGGCTGGAAGCGCCCATCTTTAAAGCTCAAGCTGAGAATCTATTTTGGGGCCATCTAGTGCTCCCCGATGAGGACTAGTGTCGTGGCCTGAGGGCGGGGTTCCTGCCTCGTTATCACGTGTGCGCTAACCGCATTAGGATTAGCACCAAAGCAACTCCCAAGTGTTATCGATAAGCTTGTCGTCTTGGCATTCTTGGCTTCTTCGACCTCATCTGTCAAAGAAACCGGACTCACCCGGACCGTCGCAAGGGTGAATTTGAACGACAATAATTGCAGAGTTGCCGCCTTCATAAGCATAGTGACACTTATTTGCTGCTCACATTGTTGCGCGCGCGACATCGTGCGTACAATGTGGCCCGGGTCTCTGCTACCCACTCTCTTATCCTAGCGCGACCTTATCCGTCATGGCGCCCTCGATTTCGCGCTCGAGGTCCACTCGCCCTATGCGGTCCAGCCGCACAAAGGTGCAGACCTATCATGAGGAAAGCTCCTCGCAAGATGAATCAACAAGTTTGCGTGGCTCAAGACGTGCCTCATTATCTCTTCGGTCGCGCAGTACAACTCGAATGCCAAAATCCTATCGTGAAGATTCGACCGATGCTAGCTTTGATGGAGCCGTGGAAGACCAAGAGTCTGATGAATTGGTAGCTGTGCCGATCGACGCACCAACTCCTGAAGCCGAATCTGCGACTCCTCGCCCTTCCAAATCCCAACGTCCTCGGCGCGCTGCAACCACCCCGAAGCCAAAGCAGACTAAGCGATCGAAACCCAGCAGTCAAGTTGGGAGAGTTTTGCACAAACGTGCCAAAACAGATGGGGATGACCCGATCTTCCTAGGATCCGGTGTCATTCCCCCTTGGCAAACTCTTCCCTACCAAATTCTTCTTGACATTTTCTTGCGCGCGTCGCATCCATTACTCGACGAAAGCCGTTCAGCCCGTAACGACTCTGTAAAATGGCTAGTCAATGTCGCTCTGCTGTGTCGAAGCTTTCACGAGCCTGCGCTCGCCGCACTCTATCACTGCCCCCCTCTTCTTCCTACCTACAAGAGCCATGTGCTCCTCTCTTTGTTGGCACGCCCACAAGAGTCCCTCTCGATGAACTACTCTAGCAAGATCAAGCATCTTCATGTTGAGGTTGAACCAGTGCTCATTTACAAAAGTGGACCCTACGGTTACTTCGACCTTGCTCAGTTGATTGAAAAGACGCCTCGTTTACAGTCGGTACGACTGTATCACAAAGATGATTACACGGTGGGAATACCTCCATGGCACATTGTTCAATCAAAGTGGACTTATCTTGGACCTGTTTTTTCCGCCATCGAGAACTGTGGCATTACCCTTCGTAGCTGGGACTGGAACAGCCGCTTTCTAGAAACCGATGAGCTTGTCGAATTGATGGTGAAAATGCACTCGCAGCGCACCTTTCAAGGTCTCAGGGAGCTGAAGTTGCTCCACTTCGATAATTCCGATGAAGAAACGTCCGCTGCCAAAGAGGCTGGCCTCCTTGAAGCCCTTGATATGCTTCCAGAGCTTCAGCGACTGGATTTTATTGAAAGCTCATTGGTCAGCGGGGAAATTCTGGCCAGTTTACCAAATACCCTCCGTTCGCTCACCCTGAACAACTGTGATCGATTGTGGTCATCAGATCTCACAGCCTACATGTCCCTACACGGCAGCAATCTCCGAGAGCTGAGTCTAAGCCACAATCGCCATCTCAACATGTCTTTCATCCAGACCTTGGGTCAGTGCTGTGAGAATCTCGAAGTTTTCAGAATGGACCTTTCTATGCATGATGCGTCCAGTTACCACGACGTTGAGCCACACTTTGAAGATCTACTTGTTCAAACCGAAGTTCCGACGTGGCCAGTGAAGCTCCAAGAAATTGAGCTCACCCAGCTTCGCAAATGGGATGACGCTACTGCAGAAGTATTTTTCACTTCGTTAGTGAATGCCGCTCCGCAGCTTCGTGATCTACGTCGCTTGGTCATCAGTGCAATCCTGAAGATTGGCTGGCGTGACCGTGCCACCTTTCGTGAGCGATGGATCGGCCTGCTCGAAAAGGTTTTCCTCCGACGAAGCATGCCACCAGATCCCAACCTCCGCTCCCTCAAGAAGCGCTCCCTTAAGCCAACCACAATCATTACAAGGAATGACCCGGGTGAACCTGGTGTGGGGGTTGAAGATTCACGACCATCCACGGCTGACAGTGGACCATCGACTTCCTCCAAACGCCAAAGCACTCGGCTGGCACATCAAAAGTCCAATGAGACCGACGATGCTGGTGGTGGTTCTTCGTTAGTGGGGACCCCGCAGCCCGAAGCCGGGAAGATACAGGGAATGTGTGATATTGTGAACATTCGGATCGACAACCAGCGACCGACTGAGTTGCAATTCAACGAAAATGATTTCCTTGACGATGAACTCAGTGGTGACGAGGACTGGGCTGGCGATGACTTCTAGGCAGTCCTAGGGTATTTGTGGTAATAAGCTATGGCGATTTCCCAACAGCAGTATCTTTTTTGTATTTATAACCATGTCGCCTATTGTTGCTTTATGATGCGCCTGGACGGATATGTTCTTTTTCTTTTTATGCCGATATGTTTCTAGGATTTGGCGTTTGGGTTTCTTATTCATCTGGGAGGGGGATAAAGAGGAGCTACTATTCGATATTGTCCTACAATTAATCTTAACGTTTTCTGAGAAACGATTTGGTACGGAATACTCCATATTATAAGATTTTATTACTTGACGTGTACCTTATTTGCATAATGAAGGACTAGGAGCACCCTCTGCTGCTAAACTACGTACTTAGGTATGATAGCACAGTTAAAATAAATATCATTATATATAGCAGCGTTAATCCTCTTTCATTTCCCCTGGATCATCTGAAACACATGCCGGCGATCGTACATAAAACGCCCCTGGATCTGAATGCTCTTGAACATGATCTCAAGGTGACAATGTAGACTACTATACTCTATGGTACCGCCTGGGCATACCTCCTAGGTACATATGTATGTAGGTACCCAAGGGTGTAGATCATCTGTGGGTCACTCGACAAGCTTCCATGGTTGAAGTCTGTCTCCACCCCGCACATACAGCCGCATGTACAGCCACACCTGTAGATCAACCTTGGAAGTCATATCCATCCGCAAAACCAGGCGTGACAATTAAAAATATTATAGGGATAATTTGCTAAATTATACAGCCTATATTCGAGAACTACGGGTGCGGTGGACATACGAAGTAGTTAGTGAAAGTGTCTTCAAGTGTGTACATAGTTCTTCTCCTAGACCTGAAGCTATCTATACTTGAGACCTAGATTTACTTATACAACCTTTCATCAGACTACCTACTTCTTTCTAATCAATGCACTTATTGTAATCGAAAATTTCTAATATTCAAGCACCTTTCCTCTTCGGATACGGGTTGATCTGAAATCTCACAGGTTCGGCTGTGAACAATGAATAATCATCTCTACTCTATGACCGAGCCACTTGAGTCAGATTTCTCTTATAGTCCTGCCAAGGGGATAAATAGCCCTAAATACCCCCTCTAGGTCGCTCTATAATGCGATTACTTGACACAAAGCAACACTTTTTGGGTAACTACAACTGAATTGTTGACGTGTCAATTATCCACGGAAGACGAACGACTGTACCCACAGCCTACGTGGTTAAAATTTCAATTGCAGGGCATACTTGCTTGACATGCCTTGCTACAGCTCCTAATCGAGAACAAGAGATCGAACAAAAGGTTCTATTTGACCTTGGGTTGAGAGAGGATTGGAAGAAGCTTCCGCCAACTAGTAAGCAATCTATCTATCTATAGTGTACATGGAGCTGGTCACTTACATATGTAGCACATGATAACCTACTACGTACATATACTAATAGTGAGTATCTACATTCCGTGCCGACAGCATTTGATAATTCATTCGTCGGTGATAGATTTCTAATAACCTTCTAACCTACCGCACAACCACATCAGCGCTCTGGCCCGTACCTCGCAGAACGGCTTTATCTTCCTTGGGGGGGCGATATTGCTCATCACCCCGGATAATACCGTCCAACCGAGCACCTCCTACTTCCGACTGAGATCAGGCTATCGCTACTCAACAAGAGTACTATCTCAATTTCTGCGTGTCCTGGTTCTATCTTCGAAATCATTTCCCCTGCAAATCTAAGACGCTCAGATGCCAAGTTACCCCGTTCTACGAGCTGAACGCTGCAATAAACGAGGATCTGGGAGATGCCGAGGTCGCTCTTGAGAAAATGCTACCGTTCGACGGCTCGGCTAAGGCCATGGTTGTCATTGTGCATGATGCAAGTCTCCCGGGTGGCCTTCCTTTCTTCCCTAAGAGCATTACTGAGTGGGACGTGGAGGGACACAAGGCGAAGGGGACTTGGAGATTTTTGAAGGATTTTGCTGGGCGCAAGTGCAGACGGAAGTAGATAATCATTCAATAGAGTCCTTGGGTTAGTCATTTCGGTCACTAATCCGTTTTGACCCACATATTTACGGCCTTTCTGTTGGCTTTCTTACTTCATATCATAGGTGCATCACAGCATAGCAGTTGGCGGTGTTGACTGGGTACTGGGGTCCGTGCACGGCGATCAAAGGCCAAGCCCCACAAGATCCTCTTATCGGCAAGTCTCGTTGAACTTCACATCTGTTTACTCCTCCCCTCTTTTCCATGTATATTTGCATTTGATCCGTTCAGATCCAGAGTTTGGATGTCTTGTACTTTTCTTTTTGACATTTTGACATCGTCTGGATCGTGTTAGGTCCGAGATGGCGCCTGAGGCCCCTGCGGACACTGCAGGCCCATCCTCCCCACCACCTCAACTTCCAGAAGGCTGGTAAGTCAACCCCGAAGACCAAAGAACCTACTGTATTCTAACAGTAATATCTGATAGGCTACCTCAATGGGAAGGTGTCGGACGAAAATGGTATTACGTACAGCGGACGACCGGGAAGTCACAATGGGAGATTCCAACCGAGCCGATCGTCCTGACCCCATCGACGACACCGATTCCGATCGGGGCAGGCCCTTCACGGGAGCCAACATCGCATCCGACAAACGACAGCACTCGAGGCGTGGAGTCCACGGACACAATGGCAGGCGGGACGTACTCTGCGGCGGACAGTGCGAGAATTTCCGTAGGGAATCGCGCTCATTATGTCTGCGTAAGCATTGCAAGAATGGCACTGATAATGGGATAGAGCTCCCTTGGCTCCCAGTTATATGGGCAGTCGGACAATCCAACTTATGGGTCTTCCGGGGTACCGGGTTGGTATTCGAATCAAACGGGTCAACACTTGCCCGGCGGATATGAGCAGCAGCTGGCTGCAAACGCAGCCGGATATGGCCCGGTATGTTTAAATGTTCCAGTCTCTGATATACTGATTGGTTGTGGTGCTTATTTATTTACAGAATTCGTTGCAGCAGGGCCATGTTGGGCAGATGAATGGTGTTCAGCCGGCATTTTATGGGAGCCAGGCACACCCAGGTTATCAAATCCCGGGTCAACACCATATGGGCCAAAGTATTTCATCGGTGTGGGGTAATAATCTAGGTACTTACCAGGGACATCCAAACGGTTATAACATGACGCAACATACACAATCCTTTCAGGGATTTTCTCCTGATCCTGCTGGATTGCATGGCCACCAGCCACCAGCATCGTGGACAATAAGCAGCAACCCACAGGAGCAAATGGCAAGGTCAATGGATGGCGCTTCCGATTCCCAGCCGCAGTGGCAATTGGAATCACAACAAGGTCATTCGAATGCCTCTGGTGAGGGCGTCCCGATGAACCTACGCCCATCAACCATGTCTAAGCCCTTCTTTGGGTCTTACTCATCTAACCAGCATGTGGAACCGTCTTCGGGAGAATTTGCTCGCCGTACCTCGAATGCTTCTGTTGCCCGGGAAGGGCAGCCCTACCAAGCTTCCGCGGAGAGCTTCTCTAACAATTTACCGCACTCCGTGGTTGACCAAGGTAGATTCGGGCAAGGCCAACCGGGCCCACGTTTCCATTCGCAACATCCCCCCGCAGACCCTGCTCTACAGGGATTCTCACCCCTGCAACATGTACAGAGTCAATATCAACAGCAGCACATGATACGGAAACAGCCAGGATCACACCAAGCAAATCTTGCCCAAGGCCGTCAGCAATATCACAACCCAATGGCGCAAGTGAATTTCAACCAATACGTTTCGCAGAATCAGCATCAATTTGGTCCTAGCGGTGGGCCGACGGGCTTCCCTGAAACAGCACCTGTTAATCAAGTTCCTCATCAGCAGTCGAATCATTACCCTGAGCATGTCAAAAGCTCGCCCGGGGAGACAGGGAGACGTTCGGAGTCGCACTTTGTTAGTGGGCCGTGGACGTCGACACCGCCTTCTGCTGGACAGTTGTAGGCATTCCAAGGTTGCTTGTTGTTTATGTTCATCATTATGGTAAACTGGGACTCAGTATATGATTTCATCTTTTGAGCGGCTTCTATGAACATGTTTATCTTTTTCGCTGTTTGTGTTTCAGTATAGATTCCCGGGTCGATAATTTGTTACTACAATTGAGTTTTGTGCCAAAGAACATTGGGTTTAACTATCACAAATTCCTGTCCTGAACTCATTATGGCTACAGTAATCACACAAAATCAGGCATTAGGGGACTCCGAATGTGCGTGTAGAACGACGGACAGAAAATCAGAATATATCAACCACGCGCTAACCACAGGAAGGCGGTAGCATGATGTTTGAATCATCAATTTCATCTTAATATTGCGCGCGTGGATCAACTCCACAAATAACATGGGACGGTGATTGACGTTCTGTCTTCCCCCACTTCTCCTTTCTATAACCTGACCGTTATCCTTGCGTCCCCAAACCATCCCTCTTCAACCCACGAACATTTCGTTATCAAAATGGCTACCACCTGGAGTCACGAGAGAGACAAGCAGGTAAGCCTTCTCATTTTACGGGGACAGTACCAAAATCCCCTGGGATGCTACATAGTTCCTGGGCTGTTCTCACCTGAATTGACCCTTTGTTGCTCATACTGCCATGGTCTTGGTGTCAATAACTGATGATTGGTAGTTGCTTGTGGCCATCCTAGCCGTCCATTCCCCGCTGAACTTTTCCGCGATTGCTAAAGCGATGGGACAGGGTGAGTACAAGGGCTTTATACCGAAGCTGTCACGTCAATAATTCCTAAATTCTATCCTTTCCCACCCATGAGCCCCTTCATCCTACCTCACCATTAAACGAACTTTACTGACGAGGTATAGGCGACAGCACTGCCGCTGTGAAACAGCATCTTTACACTCTGAAAGCCCGTCATGAAGGCACCTCTGCGAAATCTCCTACCAAGGACAATGCCGACAAACCCACTGGCCGTGGCCGCAAGTCTACCAAAACCACCGCCAAGCGCAAGACTGCGTCGGTCGCCCAGTCTGAAAAGGACACCGTTGGTGAGAGCCAGGATGAGCATGGGGATGAATCCGCCTCCAGTCCTACTAAGCAACGCAAGCTCTAAGAGCTTCCTGATTTTAGACGCCATCGATTGCGAGAAAATGACTATGATCCAGACATCTATGGAGGGGTTGCTGCGGCATAACGAGGGGTGAGATCGTTTGGCTTTTAGTTAGGTCTCTCGGGTACCTTGTTAACTATCTACGTGCTATTCTTGATTTCGAAGACAGCAAATTCATGAATACTCGGTTCTAAAAACAATATAGATTCCTGTAATTGCAGTAGCTCTCGTAAGGTCTCAATATGGAATAGACTGGGTATGCCCAAAATCGCTACACCATACGCAAGTCAGAGAAAAAGGCGAGTCAGCCATTTTGTTTTCGATCGAAGCACAGATCTGCGTAGAGCAAATAGGTCTTTGCCTACGAATCCAAGACATCATATTAGTTGAAGATCGAAGGGTGGATTTGTTTTCGCGCGCAAGAGCTTCAAACTCCATTTTAGGGGGTCAAATGCCTGATTTACATAGAAATCGATGCCTGGTAGAAAGATAGAGATACCTGAACTACTATGACAGAGGTCTTAAGAAGCAAAGTACTCTTATTCTATCACTGTCTACCCTTAAGGTAAAATGAAGCTATTCATACTATACAAACGTCTACATCACCATTTTTGGAGGCGGTTCTTTAGGGAGTTTCGGCTGACATTGAAATAATATTTATCATGTAGGGGCCACATAAGCTCCATATACCCTACATACCTACAACACCAGCAGAAGCCAGGTATTTTGATTATTAAAGCATGCATAATAGTGATTCAGGTATTTTTATTTTTCTGCCGTTCTAAAACAAGGTATGCTTCGTAGGTGTTTGACGGAGGGTGCTTTATAATAAGTATAGTTTATAGTTCAACAATATAAACTATATGGCTTTTTGGGTGATTCCGTGCTGCTATCATGTGGCCTCTATACTTTCAACAAAAGGAAACTGGTTCAACACCACAAAGTTACTATCCTGTAAAGTATTAATTGAATGCTCTTATGAATGATCCATTGAATACACTTAGAGAGTATACATATGGCAGGTAGATTGATACAATTGGAGAGGTAAAAAGACTACATATTATACTTTGAACATAGTACATGCACGGATACTTGGAAAGTAAGAGTGGATGTAAATTACTGCCTGCCAATACATGTATAGACCAATGAGAGAGTGATGTACCAGTGGCGGTCCCATCAGTCGCCCGTAGTTGTTTCTCAAAATGGTTTGCTATTTGTTTATGCCGTCTCATACATGTCCGCTATAGACACCCGTGAGCCCTATCTATATAGACGGTCTCCATCTCTATAGGTTGCTTTGCCTTTTGGGGGATAGCATATGTACTCAAGATACATTCCTATTTATGTAATAAAGCATTGGTACAACCCTAACCCGGGTTAACCTACATACATTTGTATGGAGGATTGTGGAAAGTAAGCGAGCAGTCGGTGACTTGTTTGCGCACTTTGCAGCGACCATCAACATTTGGAGATCGTCCGTTCACTTATTTTAATCTGGTTTGCCTTAATCAATTCTTCTTCTTCTTCTTCTTCTTCTTCTTCCTCTTCCTCTCTCACACAGTACCACTTATCTTATTCGTCACTACGTCGAGTTACACATACTGAACCAACAGGTGCGTTCATTTCCAATTCACTCTCTACGAGCAGAATATACTTGAATCCATCGTGCCCTTTGTTCCTGTTCTCGGTCTACTCGTCACTTTGGTCCACAGGGATTCTGATATCATTTGCTCTAGCTTGCCTGATCACCAAACCAACAATGACGATCACCTGGAATGATAAGGCCGATGCCAAGGTACGTTTATACTCTTGTCTGTCATTGGCTCCCAAACTTGATATCCGGGGTCTCTTGAGCTTGACTGGATCCACGGCCCTCAAGTTACATCCCTCGAAGTCACCCCCGGAATAAGGGGTCGGGATATTCTACCTCATTATCCACCGTCCGTTTTGCTCAACTACATGTATACAATGGTTGACCAGTATGTCAATCACACCTGTGATTGTGCTGCGGCATAAAGTGACTTAATTACCTCGGTCTGTGTTTTGGCGCAGATGTTACGCGCGTTACGCGCGGGATAAAGAACTGATTGTGAACCTCGAATTGTATTCCAAAATTGTGAATATCGGATCGGATTGGTCGCGCTGCTCCTGTGTGTCCCGCGCGGGGGACCTATGGCGGATATATTATCCCTCCAATGCTTTTTGACATTCCTTTCTGCCCAGATATCCTACCATCGTGATTTTGTCCCAACAACTAACCATAATTCTATTTAGTTGCTGGCTGGCATCCTTGCTACCAGCTCCACTCCCATCGATTTCAATGCTCTCGCGGAGTACATGGGCGACGGTTAGTGCTACGCCAAGAACCACCAGATCCCATACTCAATTTTAACCCTGAAGCCCGGATCATAGCTTCTACCCTTCATCTTGTGCAGTCCATCTGTGTACATATGAACTCTCCTATCCACAAATGTGTTTTGTTTGCTGATACCTTTCGCCTGAACTATGTGCTCCCCTTTTGTTGTGCATGACCACCAATTGTCGCCTATCTACTGTCTGCCGTGCACGATTTGATCTGAAAGCCTGTTCCAATCTCTTATCCCTCTTATCCCTATTTTCTAAATTGATATAATCACGATGCTAAACCAATCTTATAGGAGTAACCGTCTCCGCTGTTCGTCACCGGGTCACTCGTCTTCGGGCTAAGGGTGAGGAGGACGGTGATGTTAGTTCGCCCGTTGTGAAGAAGCGCCAGCGCCGTACTCCGAAGAAGTCTACCAAGGCCACTGATGCCGAGTCTGGCGGAGAAGGCGGAGCTGTCAAGGACGAGGAAAACCAGGCTGAGGATGTGAAGGCCAAGAAGCCCAAAATCAAGCACGAGGAAACCGAGGAGTAAGTCCCTGCCAATTGTGAGGATACCTACAGATGTCTACAGTGCTAATTTACTTAAACCAGTTATTTCCCTAGCTCCGAATTCATCAAGGAGGAGGAAGATTCCTCTGACATCTAAGCGCCATCACTGCGCTCTTCTTCATTTCCTCAACGGAACCTCACTGCGTTGACATGGTGAAGGTGTCAAGATGCTGATGGTATCCGGGATTGATCTGGGGAATCTTCCAGAATCTCACAACAGGGAGGAATATTGAGATATGCAATGGACCAAGTTACAAGGGGTTATTATCAGATGGATCTATGACTAATGGCAGTGGGCTCGACTAGTTGAGTCTCTTTGCTCGAAATAAAAGACCGTTACTGATCCCCAAAACTTTCTTTTACCTTCGTATGGCATGAATGGAATAAAACGTAGACGACATGGGAGTCGCTTATGAATTGATCTAAGTACCTCGGTGCAATACAGACAAATGAGCACCGGTATTTCTTTTTTTTTTTTGAATTTTCCCATCACCTCACGGTGGAAACAAAAGCAATTGTGCATCGATCTTTTTTTTGATGAGGTTTTTTTGTTTTCTCTGAACGACAGGGTCACTCTTATGGTTGGGTATCAAGAAAGCACCCAACACCGGGACCCAGCAAGAATTAAAACGCGAAGAAGTTGAATATTGATCGTAGGGCTTCAAAAGGCCCGAATTTCAGGCGACTGGTATGTATTCCCTTTGCGAATGACCGTTGAGTTACTTGGACAGCTGGTCAGTGTCTGAATCAGCGTCCTCATCCTTGTCCTCAGTCCATTCAGGGTCGTTCTTTCCGGTGTCGACATTAGGAAATTCGTCCTCGACTTGCGGGTGCAGACTAGGATCGGGAGCGTCAGGGCCGGTTTCCTTTTCGATAGCGGATTCAGCAAGAGGCTCATCGGTATCTTCGGGGAGGTCCTCTTCTTTCTTGGAATTGCCTTCTTCTTCATCGTCAGCCGCGGCGGCCTTGGTGACACGCTTGCGCTTGCGGGAAGGGCTAGCAGAAGCGGAGTTCTCATTTGCCTTCTTGCGTGGGGTGCGCTTCTTTGGAGTCACAGGGCTAGAGGGCCCGGACCCAGCGGCACTACCAAGTCGAACATTCTCCCTGATTCGTGAAAGTCTCTCCTTAATTGCGCGAGGGGTTGGCTTGTGGTCGTTATCTTGCGTGGCTAAGTAATTGTTAGAATGGCTATTCTCGGTGATCAAGAACTTGGGAGTGACTGCGAAGCGGATAACTTACGCCAGGCCTCAGCAACACGAGTCGCATCGACACTCAGGTCATGAGTCTCCAATATCTTTGCAAGGAGCTATATCAAATGAGATCCGTCAGTCATAGTTGTCATAGCCAGGTTTGAGCGTGATCCATGAGCATATGGTGAGAGGGGAGGTTGCAGCAGATCCGGAACAGTAAACGAAATACCCAACATAAGTGAACTTTTAGAAATATGAAATGATGGCAATCTCCAAGCAGCTTGAGATGAGCTCAATCTCAAAAGCATTTTGTATGGTCATGCAACAAAGTATGAAGCTCTTCAGTGCAGGTTGGCCCAGCCAGATACAGTTCAAGCCCGAAGGCCAACCGAGCTGACCAGTGTAGGCTGATCGATTGGGCTCGGACAATGGAATTGAAATGAAAAGTAACGGCAAAGTGAAAAATGAACTCACAGTCTGGTCAGCGGCGGAATCCCACTTCACTTTCCCCATTTTGGGCAGTTTAGTCAGTTTGTGGTAGATAGTATGATGCGATGATGCGATGTATGTAAACTTGATGTGGTCTGGTTTAGGCCAATGCGTCCTCACAACAAGAATTCTTTTGAGTAGCGTGGGTAGAAGAAGAGAATCAAGAAGAGGAAGAGGGAGACAAGCAAACCCTTTAAAGGGATCAGAGTAATCAAATTGCGTCCCGCGCGTAGGCGCTATTCAAATGGGGCAAACGATAATACTTAAACAATATGCGCAGCGTTGTGCTCAAGCAAGTTATGCGTGGTGGTTCATTTCAATCAAGATCCATAGATTGATATGCAACGCCCGGCACGACTAAGCAGAGTAGTTGGAGAAAGGACTGAAAAACATGAGTCAAGGATGCCTTGTGTTAGATCTGAATGGCATTGCTGCATCTATTCTATCACTCTTCCCACTATGTCCAAACTTGTTCACATCAGAAACCACCTCTCTCTCTCTCTCTCTCTCTCTCTCTCTCTAGTCTATGCATACTTATGTGTGCGATGCGCTCTTTATTTTTCTTTTATTTATTCTTATACTCTGATTCTAAATCTTTTCAATGAACATGATCGCTTACGTAGCTTCACAGTTTGGCGCATGATGTGCTATCTCCTGTGTATAAATGTGTTGGATATATGCATGACATAGCTAGAATATATTTGTGTAGCTGAGTAACGAGAAGTATGACATTGAAAATTGAGACGGTTTAGATTTATCGTACTTTTCAATCTTCGTTGGCTCATTTTCATCAAGACTTTCCATTATTATCAAGGTAGAATTGATGGAATTTGTTCTTTGTCTCATTTATGGGGAATAGCTACATACATATGTAGGCGGGAGGAAACGATACCATCACTAGTTTTTTATTTGGACCCTCACACCGCTCTGACGCCTAAGCAACATTCATATGGATGCAACTTGATGTTATTTCAGTTATCCCTTTGGACAAGTCCAGGCTCGTTCATTTTGCAACACGCCTTCTCATAATCCGAGTTGGGGCCTGCGGTAAGTCATCTTGGTCAGATAAGTGCGGCGACACAGGAAGACCGTTTCTGATGTTATTTCCTCGAGGTTTAGATCTTTCTGAATCATGAGGGTGGTTCCGAGGGGTTTCAGGCTCATCTTTCTCCATCGTCTCGCGGATACGGTTGAACCCAGGGGGGTTTCGTCTACTCATATGGCTGAGCTTCACATCTTGGTGGGAATAGCCAGACAAAGTGTTGAGGCCAGACGCAACTATTTCATCGGAGGAAGAGGCCAGCTGGTCATGTAACCGTTTGGAGGTAATTTTGGTGCGTCTCTTTGGTGAGGGAGATTGGTGACGATATCCTGGCCGCGATAAGCGTTGGGGCGATCTTGATCGAGGCCGGGGTTTCGACAGGCGAGGGGATCTGAGGTTCGCACTGGTGTCTTGGCTTGGCTCTGGGCCATCTGAAAACCGACTGCGCTGCAACCAGTCGCCGACACCAGGGCTTCGTTCAAGTTGTGATAACTCCGGGGTGTTCGAATCCTGAGGATGTGGGGAAGGCTTTGTTTGTGATAGCGTGGGTTGTTCACTGTTGTATGAACCCTCCTGGGGTGGGGACCCATGGGAAATTTCGTGATGACTAGGCTCAGGTACCGAATTCTCAATCCCGAGCTCGCTATCACGAGAGGTATCCAGTCGCCGGTCAGTTTCTACAGATTTCCGACCCCAACCTGCAGCCCGCCTCTTCACAGACAACCACGAATACTCTCGACCGGTCTGCTTGTGAAACTGCGACGCGAGCTTCTCCCAGAACCCTCTCGCTGGCAGCTCACCATTAGACAAGGAGGGTAATTCTTGTTCATAGAGCCTCCTTAGAACACCCTCTTGGGCAATAGTAAGTTTCTTGCCACGGCCTGTGCTAGGACGGTGATCGATTACTATATCGCTGAGCTTAGTCCCCCGGGCAGATGCAAGATCCATTGGGGGCATCGCTGGAGCCAACTCCAAGTTGTGGGTCTTAGGTTTGATTGACAATCATCTGATATTGTTTCGCATGGGGACGCCACGCTGCCACTGGGTCGGATCACTTGGCTTGAGCTTGAACGGATATCACACAGTTGGACCCACAGATCAGGGAGATTAAAAATGTCAGTGGCTAGGTTCTAGCCGAAAGGGGCGTGGATGACACTGGAAGTGGGTCGCAGAGGTCGGTGGCGCGGGGCGTCGCGTCGCGTCGCGTCTATCCCGCGTCTTCGGCGCGTGCACGTGATCATCATAAATTAACGTACTACTCTCGGCACAGGTTTCAATGTTCGGCCCTTTTTTAATCATATTGGTTTTGCTTGTTGGAATATCTTGAGTATGTTGACTAAACATTTATATACAAAGTAATCCCAGAATTCGGGTACAGTTCTTTTGTCTACGACCCCAGAGTCAACATTGCCAGTCAAAATCAGGCTAAACAATAAGGACAGGAATTTGTTCATTTGTAACTCTCCACAATTCTTTAAAACGGCTTGCGGTACTAAATCATCTAGATATCCCCATACTGCAAGAAATAAGGGCAAAGCACCTGGGCAGCTGCACTAGGGCAACCATGCATGAATGACAGAGCACGTGAACCACGTGGTCGCAACCCTAAATCAACTACACTGGACCATCTTTTGCTATACCTAGGTAGCTTTGGGTGATTTCCTATTTGAAGTTTCCCTACTGACCTATCTACAGCGGTCGCCCACCCAAGCTAGGATCTGGATTGGTAATACCAATAGTTCCATTAAAGGAAACCTCGGGTGTATTTCTAGTCATGACAGGTGTTGCAGGACTCGGGGTATATGTTGACTGGCGAGTCGATTAGCTTTAGATATGGAGACGAGAATAACTCGATGATTCTTAGAGCACATTCGAAGTCAGCACATGAACCAATAGTGTTCGCCAAGAACTTAAGCGGTTCTACACAAAATGTGATCACTGTCTTCGATTAGCTGGAGAATATGTGAACAAGCCCGGTATATGTCACCGTTCAGGATATTATTCAACTTGGATATTCATTCAGTATGAGGGGTATCACCCTGGTTATGCAGCATCAAAAACACCACCAAAAGACAAGAAAAGGCTGCCTAACCGGCCGACTATTCTTGTATACATATTCGTCAACAATCCAATCATTTCTCACTCAATAATCATTCACCATAACCAACGCCGAAGACGAGAAAAAACCCAAAGTTCCGTGCGACCAGCATTATCAACTTGCCCAGTCGGATCACCTAATGACAGAGCTGAATCCATTGCGCAATAATATCCTCCATGTCATGCGCAATACCCCACTGCGAAGACAAACACCGGAAAAGCTTTTGCATAGAGTTGAGTTCATAAAGCAGATTCCTGACAGCACCACCGATAGGAAGGGGAAGCGAAGAAGCCCCATTTCCATTCTCGACGAAGCGCTTTGTCTCCGAGCCAGATAAGGGCCGGATATCCTCGTGACCTAGGTTGAGATCTGAGTGGGACAGCAAAGCGTCTTGCCAAACGATATTTCGAGGCAAATTCACAGTGGCGACGCCTGCAAGTGAAAGGACGACGTATATTGTTGCCGCTGCGAACAGTGAGCTGGGCATATGCACGACGTGCGCGCGGCCACGTGGTAATTGTTCTACAATGTCTTGGATGGCGACCGCGTGGAGGACGGCCCGTCGGGCGTCTTCTGAATTAGCCCATTTGACAAGATCAAAGCCCGGGCGGACGATTCCACATCCACCGGAGACGTGTTGCATAATGTTGTAGCGCGAGCAGACGTGATGAGAGAGGGCGGTTGAGTTGATCATTGTATCTAGACAGACTGTGTGCCAGCGCAGGAGAATTTCAAGTCTTTCTGCTGCAGTAAAGTGAATACTCATGGATATTGTCTCGTGGACTTGAGCTAGAGCTCGCCGGACGTCTGATTGGCTAGGAACTCCCACGGCTAGTTCATTGTCATCAAAGTCAGAAATCAAAGAATGGAGCCCTTCCAGCACCACACGCAGTGCGAAGGCGGAGAACTGGTACTCTAGAGGGCGGAAGCTCCCGACTGGAGGAAAAAGGGAGCGGAAAATCGTCCTAAATGAGGACTGATCCGGCTTCTGAGGATGCATATGAGCCAACCATTCATCGGCAGTGTTGGCATCGAAGGCTTCCTCGCTATCTGGGAGGGTAAGTGGGTTTGCCACATGGCGAGAAGAGGCACCATCACTCGATGTTTGACCCACGAGCCCGTCCAGGACGTAATAGGCTAACAGGGCACGTTGCTGGATCTCCCGCGCAGCCCAGATTCGCCACTGGTGTTCTTTTTCTGCAGCAGGGGCATCGATCGAGGGCAAGTTGTCCATTGAGTATGGCTCGCTGTCATACATGCCGCAGTGCCTTGCCCATAAGAAGCCCAGTGGATGGAAGACCTGGCTGGTGGTTCGGATTGCCCGGTTCTTGGATAGCGCTCCATAAATCTGACCCAGTAGGGCTGTGATCATCAGCTGAACGCCCTTGCACGCATCATAGGGGCCATTATGTGTGATCATCGACTGCCATGAAGTTGAAAGTGCGGTATGCGCTAGGTGCCATAGGGCTTCGCCTTTTGCAACCGAGTCCTTGGGCCCTAGGTACAAAGAGCCGATGGCGATGGCATTAAGGAGGAGAGCATGTGTGCATTCTCGGAAAACGAAAGTTGCACGATGCAAGATTGGGAATGTGGGGATGAAGCGGACGAAGAACATATGGAGACATTCGTCTAGGAATACGGAAGTGATGGATGTAGCTTTCACGGCGGCGGTAACACTGGATGACTAGGATAATGAGATGTCAGTTTAGCTCAAATCTTGGTTCAGCCGGTGTTTCCACTGATGTTTTTAACAACCCTGGTTTTCTCGCCTGGCGAAATGCAACATTCAACTTACCGAGCTCGTTACCATCTCTGTGACATCTCGTACTGCCTGATGCCCCCCACCAGATGGTATTGCCCCGACAGAAGACCTATGGTCATCGAATAAATTCGGAGACCCGAAGTTCATACCATTTATATCTTGCACAACAGGCGGAAAAGGCAAGGTACCAAGCGGCATCTGCCATTGATCTGTCGTGTCGGAAGACATCAAGGTCTGAAACAAGCTTTCCGAGTCGGGCCAGACCAATGCAAAGTCCAACTCGGAAGCAATATTATGCATACTCCCATTATTTCCAGGATGCGTCTCATCCCAGGAGTGATTTGTTGCTGAAGTTGACGCTGGGTCAGCAGTGGAAGCACTGCTCGTGTCCCAGGAAGGGAGGGAATCTAAAGAGGTAGACTGTGGCGGCAAGTGTACCTCCGACGAGTCACTCTTTGAATTTATGACACGAGCATGTAGCTTTTCATGGCGAGTAAGAGCATCTTGTCGGGCAAAGGGCCTCCGACATTCTTTGCAGACATATGGCTTAGATCCCGTATCTAAGTCTTCCAGTCAGCTGGGTGGGTCTTTCGTTTTGAACTTTGTGCTGGGATCAAAAAGGACCAGTGGAGCTGATAAAATTAGAACATACGGCAACGCTCATGTCTCTATGTGTAAAGACCCGTTAGTTATTTTGTATCACTTGGCGGTCCCTCTTTCGTGGGGAAGCTGGATTTGAAGCCAACCTCGGAAGTCTACTCACTCTCAAGTGTTCGGCCTTAGAAAATGCTTTTTGGCATACTCGACAAATCAGTTTCTTGCCTCCTGGCAGTGCAGGTATTGTCTCCATTGACGCCATTTCTGTTGAGGAGAAGAAACAGCAAGAAAGTAGATTGTGGAGAGGTGATTGTGGGGTGTGGCACCTGGGGCACCCGAGGACTGCTTATGCGATCACGGAATTATATTTTGCCTGCCCCAGTCTTGAAAGATCTTGAAGACTACAGAGATCAGGTTCAAATGTATATAATTTACTCTAATTGAATAATATTGAAGTATGAAGTAAGATCAAGCAACTGAAGAGGTGTTGGAATTCCAGTCAAATATCCTTAAAAGCGTTCAAGCGTTCAAGCGGAAATAAGGCGTCGTGGCAATACAGCCAAGGATGTGTGGCTACTATGCTCAGACCAACCTTGGAAATCCCATCAAATACGTCTCTGGGTTGCGCGGCTTGCAGGCAGCATTGGAAATGCCGTCCCGATTGAAATTTCCCAGCTAAATGATGAATGCAACGAAACAAATAGCTCGATTCCAAGGAAATTGCGCCAAGACGTCAGAATGCAAAGTGTTTCGGTACTTGGCTCGGGATTGAAGCCGTACTTGCATACTAAAAGGCTTCATCGGGTAGCCGTGTTCAAGTGCCATGGCGATGCCTTTTGCACGATCCCACGACAGCAATCTATTTAGCGGCATCTTGACTGGTCGGTACCGGCGCTTTCCAATCAGGAACCGTGGAGTGCCTCCGCATTTCCCTCCATTTTCTCCTCATTTTCGCTCTAGTATTTCCTCCCGAAGGACCCGCAACGGAGCCGAAAACCCCGGGGAATACCTACCCCAGGCGCAGGGGAGGTCCGACTGGGTGAACGCCGTGGGTTTAGCGTCTTGGCTATGCCCACTCACCCTGGCATTTTTCACCAGTCCCTCACTGATTTCACGTCCCCAGTGGAGATAGGTACAGATGTCCCAGATCTGTCATCATTATTGTTTGTCCCCGGTGCCCCAACTGGCTCATCCTGAGACATTGTTTCCTGTAGTCCTCTCATTCAATACTCCTCCACAGTCCCCCTATTCTCACGACAATCAACACACCACCTCGGGTCATAGATCGAGGGTAATTCGAGCCTTTGAGTGTGTCTCATTATCCGCTTCTCATCGGGGAACAACGCAAGCACCATGATGTCCTTGGAGTTGCAAACGAGCTCGTCTCGACAAGACGAGGCCGAGGTGCCAGCAACGAAAACCGACATCGATCTCATTGAGAGCGCAGGACATGGACGGGCAGCCACTTACGCCGAGTCAATGACTGCTCATCTGCCAAAAGCACACAGAGACTATCTGATGGAGCGACACGGGACTCTGGAGCTCGACCCTATCCCCGGAATGGGTCCAGCTGACCCTTACAACTGGCCTGAGTGGAAGGTAAGTCAATATTCTCCCTGCTACAAGATGACTTCATCGTGAAGAAAGCAACGGCCGAACAGAAGACTGATGTATCAACGCGCAGAAATTGATAAATCTTATCCTTGTGGCGTTCCACGCTTGCATGGGCACATTTACCGCCGCCGGCATCATCCCTGCCTATTCAGACATCTCCACAGAACTCGGTGTCGGAATGCAGGATGCTAGTTACTTGACCTCTTTGCAAATTGCCATCCTTGGAGGCGCCCCTCTGTTCTGGAAGCCGCTGTCCAATCGGTATGGGCGCCGGCCTATCTTCCTCCTCTCCCTCATATGCAGTCTCGTGTGTAATATCGGGTGTGCAAAGAGCACCACGTATGCTTCTCTGGCTGCTTGTCGGGCCCTCGTGGCCTTTTTCATCTCGCCCGCCTCCGCCATTGGCAGTGCGGTCGTGATGGAGACAACCTTTAAGAAAGACCGCGCCCGTTACATGGGCGTTTGGACACTGATGATCACCCTGGGTGTCCCGGTCGGACCTTTCATCTTCGGTTTCGTCACCTACCGCGTTGGTTATCATTGGATCTACTGGATCCTCGCAATGGTATGTTCCCGTCTTCATAGTAGTCAATAACCTGTCCATGAGCTCACAAATCAAAAGATCAACGGTGGCCAATTCATCTTGTATCTGTTCTTCGGCCCCGAAACCCGTTATTTAGGCAGCGGCATCGACAGCAAAGAGTCAGCGAGAAAGATCGAGTACATGTCACTGCGACGGATCGACCCCACACCATTCTCATGGTTCGAGTTCGTCCGCCCACTGACAATGGCTCGTCACCCGTCAATCCTCATCCCAGCATGCGCATACGCCATGGTCTTCCTATTCGGTAACATTCTCGCAACCGTCGAGATTCCCCAACTCCTGCAAGAGAAGTTCGAGCTCAATGCCGAGCAACTAGGCATGCAGTTCCTAGGTGCCATCATAGGTTCCGTAATCGGCGAGCAAATGGGCGGCGTGCTGTCAGACTTCTGGATGAGCCGGCGCAGTCGACGCATCAACCGTAAGGCCGAGCCAGAATTCCGCCTGTGGCTCAGCTACTTCGGTTTCGCGCTCACCATCATCGGTATAATTGTCTTCCTGGTCTGCACTCAGGAATCGCCAAGTGGACACTGGAACGTCACGCCCATTATCGGTACCGCTATTGGCGCTGTCGGGAACCAGCTTGTCACCACGGTGATGATCACCTATGCTATCGATTGCTTCCCTCAGGAAGCTGGTAACATTGGAGTGTTCATCACGTTTGTCCGACAGATTTGGGGTTTCCTTGGTCCTTTCTGGTATGCTTTCTTTCTCTCCGTTTTGTTTTGTAGGGTCGTCGCTAACCTCAGCTTAGGTTTGCTCCCATGTTCGAGACTGTCGGTGTTGCACCCAGCGCGGGCATTGGATCGGCGCTGGTTGTCGTCGTCAGTGTTATCCCCACCATCTTCCTGCACTGGCGGGGTAAGATTTGGCGTAGCGAGGAGTAAATGCACTAGAATGGAAATCGACTTCGGTTTCAGTGGTTCGCGTTCACACGTTTTGTGATTGTTGTTTCGGTTTAAATTTTTCAGAGCATCGGTGGGTATGATAGAGTGATAGAGTAATCGGGTTCGGGTTCGGGTTAGTTAGATTGAAGACTCGGCATCGGCATCGGTATCGGCATCGAACACGGCAAGATGGTTCCAGACAGTATATAGCTTGACCAATGAATTTCATGATTCTTCAAAGAGCTTTGGCAATCGGCAAGAGAAAATATCCATAGTCAGCAAATAAAAGTAACATCAAGAAGATTCGTTGAGTTTTGTTCAAGAAATCATCTCGCCATCTATAGGAATGTGTATAGAGGCATAAATTCTTTTATTGCGAGCAGGAGCAGCAACATTCATGTAAAGAAATGAAGAAAAATAAGAGAGATGATTTTGACTCAACAATGGAAATCCAGCAAAAATCATTTCCCCAAAAAAATGCCGCAGACCTTCTTTTAAGCAAACCACTCTGAACGGGGACAGCTCGGGACACCGACCCGGTATACTCTCGTAGCGCTGAAATCGACCCATCGCGGGTCAACAAGGCCCACGGGCCCTATCAGACAACTGCCGGATGTACAGTTCGGCTTGTGGTTCTGGTTAAATGTTTTCAGCTGACTACTACGTAAAGGAGATACAGAAATGTGTTACTACTGTACTGTTCTGGTATAGGGTTCACGTTATACAATTAACCATGACTATGATAGTAACATTTGATCAGTACAGGAATCTCTACTAAGTCTATAAGCATCGAATTCAGGCTTCCACCTCACCCATCGGCCCATTTTGGTCCTTTTCTAATCACTTTAGCCCTCCTCTACAATAAAATTGCCCAGTAAAGGATCTACAGGGCGATCTGGCGGGAAGGATTTACTCCGAGTAGGGAAGAGTTTATATCCGGTCAAGCACTGTGATTGGCCAAAGCTTCGCGATACAGACTGACTTGCGTCTTCGTAGAATCCTCTGTCCCCTTACCTTGTGGCTTGGGCCAGGAATTTAATATATCCAGTCCGATGGCTTTAATAGTCCTTAGTGGTCATGTTGATTGTGCCGTGTATCTAAGCAGATTTCAGCGCATATGCACCAGTCGATCACCTCGCATAAGGTTTACATGACTACAGCATGCATAACTAGTATCTAACAGTGCCTACAGCAGCTGCAAGTCTCAGTGGGTATATATAAGGGAAGTATATTGCCTCAAGAAGTGACATCTATCATTTTATATACTGAATTTTGTCACTGGTGCTCGATCTTGTTGATAAGTGTTCCAATGTGGGGCAGCAGCTCAACGGCGAACTCGTCGCCAGCCTTAATAAATTCCTTCGGGTTCTTAGCTGCACCAACACCGGGCGGGGTACCAGTCAAGATGATTGTACCCGCAGGAAGAGTGGTTCCTTGGGAGAGGAAGCTGACTAGCTGGGGGACGCTGAAGACAAGGTCACTGCGGTGAAATTCAATGTTAGCTGGACTATTTTGTATACCAGGATTAATGCGAAGCAAATATAACGTACGTCAAGGGGCAGTACTCCTGCATCACGTTGCCGTTCTTAAGACCACGAATCTGGAGCTTGCTGACATCGGGGATGAGAGCAGCGGAAGCGAGGACGGGGCCTATAGATATCGAGTCAGTGCAAATTTCTTCTGAATAGTATCCAATCCTATAGACATACCAATCGGGCATGCGCCATCAAAGCCCTTTGAAAAAGACCACTGGCTCTGATTCATCTGGGAAGTGCGGCTGGAGACATCGTTTGCAGCTGTGTAACCAAGGATATAGTCGAGGGCCTCGGACTCGGACACATCCTTAGCGTCACGGCCAATGACGATAACCATCTCAGACTCGTAGTCGCCGGTGTTATCCTGCTGCGTAATCTTAGGCAGAACTGTTGGCGCAGGCCAAGGATCCGCCAGAGAGCTGGCCGGCTTCATGAACAATGTCGGCACTTCAGGGATCGGGAGAGACATCTCCTTAGCGTGGGAGACATACTATAGTGCGCATTAGGAGCCTGACTTCCTTTCAGTCTTCCTTTCACAATTGGACACTCACGTTCAAGCCAATACATCTGATAGTTCCAACCTCGCTTTGCGCCAAAGGGGACAGGATACGCGCGACAGTCTCCGTCGCGTCAGTCACTTGGCCAGGGCTCAAGACCGATGTGCCGGAGAACGGGCGCACCGCAACCTCCTTGCCCTGGTAGAGAGCTAATCCGACATCCAACTTGGGATCGACGGGCTCTCCGATTAGGACCTTGGCGGGGTTCGACTTGGGGACAAAGCGCACCAGGCCTATTTGTTGTCAGTTAGGAATCTAAGATCGATTTGAAAGTTCTTACGCGAGAAGGTAGATGCAATTTTGGACATGGTTGTATTAATTGGAGAATAAAGAGGGGAAGCAAGTAGGTTGTAGCAGAACCCCCAAATATAACACAGACTATCGAGACCGATAGCGGAGTATGTCTAGCCCGGCGCTGTATAAGCCGGAGGGGCAGCATCCCACAATGTGGGGAAGTGGCGAGCGCGGCCGATGTCAGTTTGGAGAATAAAAAGAATGAAACCCCCGCGACTGTCGCGTTTTTGTAATTAATTAACCTTCCTATCTCGTCGCCATGTCTGCTCCTAAAGGTCCCTTCCACTTGGTTAGCGTCAACACCGCACCCGAGCGCGCCAAGCGCCTCATCGGCCGCCTCACCGAGGCTCTGAGCGATCGGTACACTATCATCCACGTCGACAACTGCGAGAGTAAGCATATTGAGAGTCATTGTCATTGAATCTCGGCTGACAAAGCCTTGCACAGAAATTGATGAAGTTGAGGCCAAGGTCAAGCAGCACAACCCCGAGGTTCTGGTAAGTCCGACTTTGAATTCTCGAGCATTCCTAAACTGGAATTCCACATTAATATCCCGAATAGTTCAGCGCCTCTATGTGGTCTCCTGAGGAGGCCGAACAGATCCACCAAATCGCTCGTTCTGTTCGACCCGATATCAAGCTTCACGCCATTCCTCAGGGCTTGCAGGTCGAGCGTGGGCCCGATGCCATTGTTGAATATCTGCTTGAGAAGGTTCCCGTGCTGCTGGACAGCTAGATGTTATAAATATGAACATGTATATATCCATGCCTCAATAAACGCTTGATGACAGGTTCTTCATGACGTTGCACGCAGTTCGGTATAAAAGTCGATCGTTGATGGTCCACGACTATATATGTTAGCTCTACAAGCCATTAGGACTTCTGAAATCCTGAAAATCCTGAAAATTCAGTTTCAGAATGATGAATCATAACTAAGGGAATCGATGAGATTGTTTCAGTGACGGAAGGCACTTGCCTAATTCCGCACCTTCCAAGTTTTTTGGTTTGGTTCTCCTCTCCAATTTGATTTTCGATTTTCTTTTCTGAGAGAAAATATACTCCTCCAGTGCTCGTTTCTCAGATGGCTATATGATCCTCAGCTGGCTTCATCCTTCATACTTCATGATCTTGCGAACATCGGCTCAAACAAAGGGAAAGCACTAACTCTGGGTGACTTCAACTGCCCACGAATACCTTCCAACCACCTACAAGTGGGCTATAGGTGCCTAAATCCGGTGATGATGCTGGCGCCTTTCTGGAAACCTAACCAGCAAAAGCTGCACGGCTTCTTACAGCATCCATCGTTATGTTGCCAAAACAGTGGTATCCTATACCGGATCTGTATCATGCGACTGAGCCTCTTTGGTCACCCTTAGCAATGCCACACACCGATGTGTCACTATGCCATACTCCAGGGCTGAATGGTGTATATTCATCGATTGGCTCCAATCTACTAAGAGGTTTGAAATCAGAAGCAACCACCTCTCACCAGAAATCGTGGATCCACCGAGCTAGATTCGACGATCAATCCACAGCCCCAAACCCTGAACCGACACCTGATCAATACGACTATTAAAGTTGCAGATACTCCAAAAAAAGGGCACTTAGTGACTTCCTGTCCAATAGTTATCCGGTGAACACGAGCACCGTCCCGCTTCAACCCCTTGGCACCTTGGCATTCAGGGTCAACTAGGTATAAATCCCGTGTTATCACTTCACTAGGGTACAAAACTAATCATTTTCCCGACCAACCCCCGTGTTCATCAACCCGTGCCCAACCGGAGCATTCTTTAATTTCCTGGCTTTCTTTTTCTTCTTGCTGACGAACAATTTGAGATGATGAGCTGACAGACGGTTTTGTTTTGATACCCTATGAACTGATTTACGATTACGAGAGCAATGTTACTTCGTCGACCTTTTCTCACAACCTTGGCCTTGCTGGCTGTCCCAACGGGAGTATTATCACGGAAGGGTGGCGGCGATGGCTCTAGCAGTGACAGCGACAGCAGTAGCTCCAGTGGCTCCAGTGGCACCAGTGATTCCAGTGATAGTGATGACACTTCTTCATCAACATCATCATCCTCGGGCGAAACCCACTGCTTTGATACCCACGTCCTCAACTTTGACAATCTTCAACCTTCGCACTACTACAAATACAATCAGGCACCACGCCGTGGTCATGCGAGTGTTAAAACCGACTGGGATGGTGTCTACTTTAAAGGTGACGCCCATCTCAAATACACAATCATCACACCACCAAACAATTTGACCGAAGGTGACATCGTTAGTTCATCTTTGATCGAATGTCCCGTTGGCAGACAATCTATGCGCATGCTGGGCGTTGCATGGGTCGGTGCCAAAACTCCCACACCCGTGGGACCAGTCAATCCCTTCACGTTGGGTTTCAAGGCCTGGGAGAGCAACGTCCGCGTCTCAGATATCGATTATTCATACAGATTGTGTGAAGACCCGGATCTTATACAACTCACCACAACGGTGGACTGGTACAATGAAACTTCGGTCGAGAAGGCCATGGATGCCGTTGAGTTCAATATCACCCAGGCAGCTGATAACAGCAACAAGATTCTGTTCGATGGGGTCTATGATCTCAAAGACTGGGCAGATAGTAAAAGGAGCTATCTGGAACCAGCACTCTATGACAATACCGGTCTTTGGCGTGAGAAGATTTCCCTTCCGGATGGTCTATGCTCTGAGAGGAGCAATTTGGGCAAAATCATCTTTGTATGGCCCACTGGAACACACATCAATGGCTCTATGACCAATGAAACTCTTGTGCTGAATTTCTCCGGCTCGACAATTGCTGGGTTTGAAAGTCGTTCTGGGTGGAAGGACACTGACACAAAAGTAAATGTGACTTTCGAATTCACATTCACCGGTAGTTTGGATGCTGCGAATTCCTCGCAGGTGGTTCTGCCAGGGGCATCGAGCCACAATGCGTCACTAATTGCCTTTCAGACAGTGACTGGGAGTTCTACTGTGATAAGTCGTTCATTGTACTACGTACTGCTGTCTTTATTGGTCAGTTTTGGGGTCATGGTTATATGAGCGCACAACTTTGGGAGGAAATATATCCAGTCATCGCCAATATTAATCCATCTTTCCACTTTTTACTTCTACTTTCATCGTCCTCGGGTAGAAATCGCACGAACACGCGAAGTTATCTTGGGAAACTCCAACATCGATACGATATATATATCCAAATACCAAACCGAAGACACCTCAAATATAAGTAACCATCACATAATTAGTATCCATCTCTCCCTGAAACAACCCCATAGTAAGGACCATTCTTGCTAAACATGGCTTGCAAGTCCTGGATGATAAATTCGGGAACCTCCCAAGCAGCGAAGTGCCCTCCACGGGGATGCTCGTTCTGTTGAACAACCGGGCCCAGACCAGCAGCCCAAGAGCAAGGAATGACGGAGATTTCACGAGGGAGGTGCGCAACTCCCAGCTTCACGTTTGGGATATATGCAATCAAGTCCGTGTAAGACTTCCCCTTAACTGTCTCGGCATGAAAGGCCTCATAGTATATGCGGACACTAGCCGCGGGTCCGGCCGCAGAAAACCAGTAGACAGATATCCAGGTTAGAATTTCGTCATCGGTCCAGGGATATGAGTCTGTCCAGTTGTGCAGCTTCTCGTAAATCCAAGCTAACAAGGCAACAGGGCTATCTTCTAGTGCTGCACCAATGGTCTGCGGCTTGGTGCTTTGGATCTGGTTGTAACCGTAACCTTCGCGTTCGAACCATTTAGTCCTTTCGCGGCCTGACCTTTCCCGGTCATTATATGGCAGCAGTGCGTGTTGCAGGGCTAACCATGGGTTATCGGTGAATCGAGGGGGAGTGGCCAGTACCATGTTGATATGAGAGGCTTGACAGTGCTCGGGGTATAGTAGGCCGATGGTTCTAGTAATCCAGAATCCCCAATCTCCACCTTGAGTCACTTTACGTGTAATCAAGTTAGTATCGGGTGTGGCTGGTACATTCCACCTTGTTTTCGAGTCATACCATATTGATCATAGCCGAGCTTGATCATGAGCTTGTGCAAGACTTCGGCATACTGTGCAAGGGAAAACCCACGACGAGTCACCCCAGAGGAGAAGCCGAAATTGGGTAGTGATGGAGCCACAACGTGGAATGCGGGACTGTTGTCGTCGCCTTTCAGCATCGGTAGCAGTTTTGTGACTTCGATGAATGATCCCGGCCCTGTATTTAGAGATCAGAGACCGTACTGCGATAAGGAAAAATAATCAGTGTTATAGAAGAGAAGATCAATACTTACATCCATGGCTGAAAAGCAGCGGAATGGCGTTCTTGTTGGTGTTGATTTGGTGGACATCTACATGTTGAACCCTGTGAATATCAACTATTTCAGAATATATGCACAAAACTCACAGTGGATATCCAAACTACCGAATCCATCTACCTCGATCTGGGTTTGATATTGGGGAAGCTCATTCAACTTTGCCTCTGCTTTGCGCCAGTCAAAGCCGTCCTTCCAATATTCTATGAGTCGCTGCACTTCTTTCACTGGAGTTCCAAAATCCCAAGGATTTTGTTCGGAGGACTCTAGCTGGGTAGGGAACTTGGAAAGTGCTAGTCGTTGCTGAAGGTCTTGGAGACTCTCATCAGGGACGGAAATCTTGTACGGTTTCGGTTGATCGGCCATAATGAAGTGATTTGATTTGATTTGATGGAAACTCGAAGCTATTTGATGAGGTAGTGTAGTAGAGTCAGGGGTGACGGGGGGAAGATTTGAGGTTTGAGATGAAGTTGCACCCGAGGCTCAGACCTCACCTGCAGTGTGATGCCTTTGGTCATGTACCCAGTACAGGCAACTGCGGGGTTGCGGCTTCCCTAACCGCCCCCTTCACCGCCGGTCATGACGCCCCGGGGCATCCTACACGTAACAGCGCCCAACGCAGCAGAGCATCATTGCAGGTTGCGAAATACACTTTTACCAGCTAATCTCAGGGACTGTTGTTGAACTGAAGTACCACAAGTCGACTTCAGTTTTACCTACAAACATATATTCCCCATCTCTATAACAATTGAAATTTCCATCAGACCATCTCGCCAGTTAGCGATGGAAAAGAAATCCAACGAAGTTGTAGCCACCTGGGCAATTTTCTCGGAAGCCAAAGTCATGACGCTCAGGGGCCTAAAATCGTTGAGCCATGCGCACTAGGCCGGGGCTGAGGCACCCCCGTTGGATAGGCCTCGACCTCAGGCCAGCCCCGGGACCTTCCACAGTTGGGGCCCTCGGGGCTGGGGCCAACAAACTCGCTTTGTCAGCAACCGGCCCGCGGGCCCCGGCGATATTTCCAAGGTTCCCGATCATCAGGGATCCAACTCTTGATACTTGCCATTCTCTCAACACGAAGATCGAAATATGTTCTCTCTCCGGACAGCTGTACGTGGTATGCCAGGCCTCCGGGCTTTCTCCACAGCCCGTAGGCTCCAGTCTGAACTGGCATATCAAGTTTTCGGCGAGCAAAATGGTCAAGCTGTCCGAGACCCCATTCTGATTTTACACGGACTATTTGGATCAAAGCAGAACAACAGGAGTATCGGCAAGTATGTTTTGTAACCCAACATCTAAACAAAATTTCGTGTTCTTACATATCTCTCAGGGCTTTGGCACGGGATCTGAAATGCCAGATCTTTGCACTGGTAAGTTTCGGCTTGTTTCCGGAAAGATATGAAAAAATTGTCGTCCGAGAGACCTAAACATATCTGAACAGGATCTGCGTAACCATGGCCATTCTTTCCATGCTCCTGAGCACAATTACGGTGCCATGGCGGAGGACGTGCAGGAGTTTATCAAACAGCAGAAACTCGACAAATGCGTCTTGATCGGACATTCCATGTACGTGATCATATTCACAATGCCAAGCGCAGTGCAAGCATAGGAATCATCCATGTTGGGTTCTCTTCTCATACTAACAATTTGGTCAAGGGGTGCCAAAGCCGCAATGGCGGTAGCACTGCGCGCCCCCGAACGGGTGTCAGCTTTGATCCCCGTTGACAACGCACCGGTGAACGCAGCACTAAAGAGCGATTTCCCCAAATACGTTCGCGGGATGCAGAAAATCGAAGCTGCGAAGGTGTCAAAGCAATCCGATGCTAACAAAATTCTCGAGGATTACGAAGAGGTAAGGGGGTGTTGATCTTTCTAACTAGGGAGACAATGTGCGGCGATGGGCCTAGCACCCCTTCAGCAATGTTTAGCATGCTAACACTGCCCCAGTCCCTTCCCATCCGTCAATTCCTTCTCACCAACTTGATACGCTCCGAGGAAGATAACACACTTAAGTTCCGAGTACCGCTATCCATCATCGGCGGCTCGTTGGATCATATGGCCGATTTCCCTTTCGAGGAATCTGATAACCTCCATTACGACGGCCCGACGCTCTTTGTTCGTGGCACTAGGTCTAAGTACGTTTCGGACGATACTGTGCCGGCTATCAAGAAGTTCTTCCCCAACGCGCAGATTGTGGACGTCGAAGCGGGTCACTGGCTCATTTCTGAGAACCCTGAAGCATTCCGCCAAGGTAATTATTCCCTCTTCTCGACACCATTTAATAGTATTTTTATGCTTACGTGATGATAATAGCGGTGGTCAAGTTTTTGGGATCGGCATAGTTGGGGTAAGTATAATTGGGGTATTGCATTGGTCACGTGACTTTAGAGATTAGACGTATGTGTAGGAGTCGAATGTGCATAATAATTCACCCAGTGGTATGCTGAGTAATATCGATTTGAATAGCGAATCGCCGGCCAGGCTTGGAGCCTATCGACCAAGTGGCGAAAACGCATCTAATGATGCTTCCCCCAGAGATGGCTCATTTAGAGATCAATGGGTCACATGGCGAGTCGTAATTCGAGGGTAATGGAAAGGGAAGACGACGTAGTCGTGGAGAACATGAGACATGAGACCAGTTTTTGACCCGCTCAAGCATCCTGCTTGTTCCGCTTTCGCTTCTTGCCAGGTCTGCTCGAAGCCTTGGAATTCTCTTCTGCATGCTCCGCTTTCTTCTTCGCCTTCTTCCTTTCCTTTTTGGTAGAGCCCTGAGTAATAGATGCCGGGGCAGAAGAGCTAGGAGCCGGTGAGGACTCGAGCACCGAAGAGGATTCGGTTGAGTTTCTTTCGTCATCAGGGTCCATTACAGAGGACACCCGTCGCTTTCCCTTCAAATGTTGAACCTGAAGGGGCTCAACGGATTTGCCAGAATATGGCGACGGATGACGATTACTGGGTCCACTGGGTGTTTGTGAGGGCTGACGAGCTTGCGTTGCAGAGTGATTGGACTTCGAACCGGTTGCCGTAGAATTGTCGGCCTGGCCCTTCACGCTGAACTGGACCGGCTGATATATACCTAGAGTAGGGCCCATGGGAACTGTCTTGGGTGTTGCCGTCGGCCTTGGGGTGAAAGCATGACCATTTGGCTGGGGCTGGGGAGTTTCCTTCCTATCGGTGCTCTCCTCCTCCATTTTGCGGATAACATGAGAAACTTTAGCTCCTCCTGCAAGCGCCTTGAAAATGTCTTCAGCGCTCCTCAGGCGCTTAATGTACATCTTTACCTCATCCCCCTGCTCATTGAATTTCTCCAACGAAACCGGCGGTCCCCGGTCTTCAAGAGCTTTCAACCGATCCTGGAGTTTGCCAAAATTCTTATTTCCCGTGGGGTTGAGATCTTTCAGGTCTTGCAGCTTTTTCCGGACTTCGTCAAGACCTTGATCCGCTGTGGTGTTTTGGCTTTCCATGTCTTTCAGTTGTTCCCGGAGTTCGTCAAGAACTTTATCTTCGATACCGCCCCGACTTTCCAGCTTTTCCAGCCGTGCCCAGATCTTGTCACGATTATCACTCGCGGTAGCATCTGTCTTTGCCGCGCCTTTGGTTAGCTCATCAACCGTTTGTCGAACCTCTTGGAGTTGCGAGATGTGCGCATCAACCTTCTCAATCAATGGACTGATATGTCGCGTGGACTCGGTGATGTTTCCAATCTCTGCACCCTGGTCATCGGCCTTTTCAGAAATGCCTTCGATGGTGTCGTATTGAGCCGTGACTTGGTTTTGTAATTCGCTCCGCAGTTCAAGGTTTCTCTGCAACTCATCACTATGCTCCTTGACGAGCACTTCGATCGGTGCAAGCTTATCGGAGAGGTCTTTGACCTGTTGGAGCAAAATCGGCATCTGAGTCAAATTCTGGAGCTGTTCGGGTGAGACCTGTGCTGCTTCAGAACTCTCTGCGCTAGGCTGGACTTTTTGTGCGTCTGCCTGAGCATTTTGTGTATCTACCTTGAATTGGTTCGTATCTGCCTTGAACGATTCTGTGTCAACCTTGAACGCATCTGCGTCTTTCTTAAGTGCAGAAAGTCTAGCTTCAACTTCAGTTCGGTAGGCCGTCAATTGTTGACTCAGTTGATCAACAGAGGGGTACATTTGCTGCATGGCATGTGCCATGGAATTGACCAAGTCGCCTGTAGTGATATTGGAGTATCGTGTTTCTAGTGAGCGAATGGCCCTGCTGACAGTGTCGATTTTACTCTCGCACTTTGTTAGAGTTTGAGTAAGGCCGGAGACTGGAGCAAGGCGGGTCTCAAATTCATCTAGCCCTCTTTGAACATGTTGTTTGATTTTCTCAAAGTTCGCTGGCAAGGACACCCTAAATTGGCCAAGGGTCGTATCGAGTGTCGTCTGAGTGTTTGTCATTTCCTCGGATTTCCTGGTCAGGCCCTCCATCTTTTTTAAAGTGTCGTTTTGTTTGGTTTCAAATGACGCTTGGCGCGACTCTTGGTCCTGGCGTAAAGAGTTCAACTCACCCACACGGATGACATCCACGTCATGATGAAGGTTCTTGATTTTGTTAAGGAGGTCTGCTTGGTTCTGCACTTTCTTTTCCAGAGACGCCACTCTTGTAAGCACCCCGCCGGGGGGAGTAGGAGTTGTTTCTGATGAGATCCGGCCGCTGTTATCAAGGTTTTGTTGTTGGGTCCTGAGTGAGGCCAGAAGAATTTCTTGGGCGGTAATCTGCTCTGTGGCTTGCTTCCTTTGAGCCTCCAAGTCAGTCTCAATTTGTGAAACGCGAGTCGACGCGCTATTTTTGAGTCTAAGTCGCGTGGTACTGAGCGACTGGACATCGGTTTCAATGGAAGAAAGCTTGCCCTGAAGCTGTTCATTCGTAGTTCTCAGTGAGCAACCAAGATCCGAAATGTTGGTCTCTAGCTGCTGGTTGGAAACTTTCACTTCTTCCTCGACGGTGTCGACCATCTTCTTGATAATAGAAATCTTGTCATCAAGCTTCTTGTCGGCAGTCTTCAGTTCGACTTCAAGGCTTGACATTTTGTCCGTGAATTGTCCCTTCCATTTAGATTGATGAGCGACTGAGTTTGCAATCTTTTGGATGTATTCTAGTGCCTCCTCCAACCCTTTGGGGTTCTCGAGGGCATGCTGCACTTTTTCCAGCTTTCCGTTGATTTCGGCGATATTTTGGTCCCGGTCTCGCATTTCCGTTTGGAGTCTTTCGGTTTCGGTATCCACTTGCGTTGGATTATCGCCTTTTTTGGTTGGGCTACGGCCTTGCGCCATTCCGTTTATTGTGGAATCCAGCTTGCCGACCCTCCCAGGTATGTTTTCGAGCTGTGGTTGGGGCTTGAACTGCGACAATGTCGAATTAAAATTATCCTGCGCCTGATTGGAGAGTGATCGATGCTGGGTGATCGACTTGACATGGTTGGCTAATTCATCTTTGGCCGCGTCGAGCTGTTGCTGAAAGAGAGCGATGACACTCGGGAATTGTGGAGACTGCTTCGCCCTCTGTAGGTTTTTGGTAATAGAAAGTATTTCCTTTTGGAGCCTCTCTTTTTCTTCCTCGCACTTGTTCACCTTGATCAATGAGTTGACCAAATCTGATATCAACGACGCTCCTTGGCGACTGGGTGCACTTTTGTTTTCTGTGAACGTAGGGCCCGGGACGCTGTTAGGTATCGAGAGTACAGGCGCTTGGGGGAGTGATTTTGCGGGAGGTTTCTGGATGAAAGCGGGATTTGCGGGGAGGTTTAAATGTGCCTGCTGGGCATTTGACGATTGGGGATCAACTGATTGCCTAACAGTACCGGCAAGCCGAGGATCTTGCGCTTTGGTTGGTGCAAGTGGCAATCGGCCCCCGAGTCGCTTGGGAGTATTGGCGTTGGGAGAGTCAACATCCATTCTGCTGGCCATATTCCCTGAAATGACTGTGTTGCAAAATACTCATCGTATTTACAACAAAACAGTAGTGCGGTGCCTCGGAGGATAACTGTGAGATGCAGTGTGGACGAAATCCTTAGGACGAAACGCTTAAGACGCAATATTAACGCGTTCACCACGCGAAAACTTTATGTGAGATGCGGTGCTTGTAGGGGGTAGGTATTGTTGAAAACGCCTAGTCGATTCGCCCTGAGGAAGTGAAGGGAACCGGAAACGTCAGATCGAAGACGTGACGAGCACCAAATTTGTGAAATTTGGTCAAGTGACGGAAATACAAGAAGTGGAAATGAAGTCAAACGGATTCCCCGTTTCTTTGATCGATTATTCTGCCGGGCGGTGACGGAGCACTTCGATCTGCGATCTGCCCTGGCTCTCTCTCTTCTTTTGCTTTTCTAGAGCTTTGGCGCATTTTACCAACATAATCTTCCAGTTTAAAATACATTTTCCTCTGGAAATTTTCAAATATGGCTGTAGTGAGTTACAATTCTTCTATAATATTTCCATGGTTGCTGACACCAAAATAGCCAATCTCGACTGTCGCAGAGGGCAAGGAGCTCCGGGGACTGAACCTCATCGCCGCCCATTCGCATATCAGAGGCCTCGGTGTCGATGCAGACACTCTTCAACCTCGGACATCATCTCAAGGCCTTGTGGGTCAGGAGAAGGCCCGCAAGGCCGCCGCAGTGATTTTGCAGATGGTGAGGGAAGGCAAGATTGCCGGTCGCGCCGTTCTGATCGCAGGACCTCCTAGCACTGGAAAGACAGCAATTGCAATGGGCATGGCACAATCTCTCGGACCGGATGTACCTTTCACCATGCTTGCTGCTTCTGAGATTTTCTCAATGGAGATGTCGAAGACAGAAGCCCTGACCCAGGCATTCCGGAAGTCCATCGGTGTGCGCATTAAGGAAGAGAGCGAAATCATCGAGGGTGAAGTTGTGGAGATTCAAATTGACCGGAGTGTTACTGGCGTGAGTGGACTCTATGTGGAAAGAATTAATAGCATTGGATACTGACTACCTCTAGGGCAATAAACAAGGAAAGCTCACGATCAAGACTACGGACATGGAAACGATTTACGACATGGGAACCAAGATGATTGATTCGATGACCAAGGAACGAGTAATGGCAGGAGATGTGATCTCGATCGACAAGTCCTCCGGAAAGATCACGAAGCTCGGTCGGTCATACGCACGCTCTCGAGACTACGACGCCATGGGCGCCGATACCAAGTTTGTCCAATGCCCCGAAGGCGAGCTTCAAGTTCGCAAGGAGATCGTCCACACCGTCAGCCTCCACGAGATCGACGTCATTAACTCGCGTTCACAAGGCTTCCTGGCCCTCTTCTCCGGCGATACGGGCGAGATTCGGAGTGAAGTTCGGGACCAAATCAATACCAAGGTGGCTGAGTGGAAGGAAGAGGGCAAAGCAGAGATTATTCCCGGTGTCCTGTTCGTTGACGAGGTTCACATGCTCGATATCGAGTGTTACTCCTACATCAACCGTGCCCTTGAGGCTGAGTTGGCCCCTATCGTCATCATGGCTAGCAATCGCGGCCAGTCACGCATCCGCGGAACCACCTACACCTCTCCTCACGGCTTACCCCTTGACTTCCTCGATCGGGTTGTTATCGTCAGCACACATATGTACTCTGGTGATGAGATCCGTCAAATCCTCGCCATCCGAGCGCAGGAAGAAGAGATCGATCTCTCGCCTGATGCTCTCGCCCTTCTCACCAAGATTGGCCAGGAGTCGAACCTGCGTTATGCCAGCAACATCATTACTACTTCGCACCTCTTGAGTCAAAAACGCAAGGCCAAGGAGGTTAGTGTTGATGATGTCCAGCGCAGCTTCCGATTGTTCTACGACCCTGCTCGGAGTGTCAAGTTCGTCAATCAATATGAACAGCGCTTCATCGGTGACCAAGGTACTGTTAGCTTCACTGCTGCTACCAATGGTGATGCCATGGAGCTTTCTTAATTGCGTTGCATGTTTTAGTACTGGGCTATTCGGTGGGCAGTTAAGCGGGTCGAAAAAACTACACTGGATCTTGATTTTTATTTTTTGTCGCATCAAACGATGTATGATAGGACTGGCGCTTGTTGAGATGATTTGGCCTTTGAGATTCAATTGCAGTCCTCTGTTCTGGAGGATCTGATATTAATATTTCATTCATCAATGGTATTTTGTGTAGCCACAGCAATATCGTAATTGATACGGGTAGGATTATGTTACAAGAAATTGACAGTGCCGCTCCACGGCCCTGAATCTCCAACTTGACGGAACTCAACACCTTCGCCAAAGTAACCCGCATTCTTCCATGTGTCCATCATTGCACTATCATATGGCCCATGGGCATCCCCTCCATCTCTAGCGTCTGACCACCGATATTCCCACATGGCTGGACTTTGCTCAGTCACTCCGTTGGCAGCAGGGTCAACCCAGTCATCGCCTGTGTGGTTGCGGTACTGTTGTGTGAGCGTTTCGCGCTTTGCGTCATAGATATCTATTTGACCGCGGCCCATCAAAATATCGGCGGCGCCAGTAATAGCATCGATTGCCTTCTTCCGGGCCACCTCGCTAGGGTTCTCATCTGTCATCTCGACATCCTCGACAGCGTTTTTCTTGTTCTTCTTGTTTTGCCACTTAGGCTTTCGGCGAAGACCCTTGCCTAGTCGGGCCAGTGCCTCGAGTGTGGTTTCGCCGGGTTCGAGGTGGGTGATGATCGTCCTCAGGACATCCGCTGTCAAAATGCTGTCGTCCATTCGGTCCTTCTCTTTGCGCTCTGCGTCGCGTTGCTCGGCAGCCTCCTTGGCCTTCTTGATATCCTTCTTAGAAACACCCTCCAACCACGAGTCGTAGGCCGCGTCGGGGTCTATTGCTTTCCGGACATAGTTGCCTTGGTCGTCGAATCGACCCTCCTCTTGTTCTGTTCGCATGTTGAAGGCATCTAGGAGAGGTGCGTGCTTTTTCTTTCCACCCGCGCCAAGTTCCTCGTCCACCACTTCGTCGACTCGTGCGCGTTCCTCTTCCCCAACTTCACTACCACTTCCGTCTTCCTCTTCATCAATTTGGGCTACATCCTTGCTCAGATCGACATGAAGCGCTCCTCCGCCTTTTGAAGAAGCCACTTGGCCCTCGATCTCGTCGTCTCGTAGGAAGCGGACAGACTTTTTGTTTTTGTTTATAATCTCATCGCCGTCGACTTCCTCTTCGCCGAAGTCTTCCTGTAGCTCCGCAAACATATCATCATCATCCGCGTCTTCCTTGGCTTGTTTGCGCTTAGATTTCTCTTCTGTGCGCGCGGAAAATCCCTCGTTCTCGCTGTCCGAGTCGTAACCTTCGAGATTGACCGCCTTGCGTCTTACTCTCTGGCCACGTCTGCCGATTTCGTCGGCGTCCAGTACTGCATCTTCTTCGGGCGCATCAGCTGCAAGAGCTGAGGGGTTGCGAAGGTCGAAGCGGGGCTTCTTGTGTTCTGAAGAATCCTCGCCGTCGTCATTGTAGCTGGTACTAGCGAAATCTTCGCCTGCGCGCTTGGGTCGTGGCAATGAGCTCGACATGGCGCTTTGGTTGGGAATTTCGGTTGAAAATAAATGAGAAAGATAATGTTGCGCAAGATTGAAGGTTAAACCGTCTCAGAGAGAGCTTATTTCCTTGTCCGGGGTCGGAGCGGAAAATCATGGCGGAGCGAACTGCGTCACTGATGGCGATCCAGAAGGCGGCATTGTCCTCAAATAAACCCGGTCTCACTAACACCTTCCTATGTACCCATCTTTATTCCTTCAAACTCAAAGAATTTGATATGGTGAGTCAACTTGAACTCTCCATTCCTCTCTCAATATTTACCTTCGTAACTAACAGCTCTAGTACCGACCCGGTTACTGGTCAGACGACCCCATGGACGGAGTCCTAGGTGCCGGCATGCCGCGCCCAGGTGCTACATCCCGTCGCTTCGATGAATACTATCGCTGCTATCCAGTGGCGATGCTTCCTGGTCCCGAAAGAGAGAATGTGAACCATGGTGGCAAGGTTATCATGCCTCCCAGCGCATTGGACAAGCTTACTCGACTTCACATTACCTATCCGATGTTGTTCGAGCTTCACAATGGTGCGAAAGAGAGGATGACACATGCGGGTGTCCTCGAGTTCATTGCTGAAGAAGGAAAAATCTATTTGCCATTCTGGGTGAGTAAGACAGACTCGAGTGTGTTGTGATTGTACTAAGACTCGGTTCTCTACAGCTGATGCAAACATTACTACTTGAACCGGGCGATCTTCTTCAAATCAAGTCGACAGACCTCCCTCCCGGCCAGTTCATCAAACTCCAAGCACAGTCAACATCCTTCCTCGACATCAGTGACCCCAAAGCTGTGCTAGAAAACGCCTTCCGGAATTTCTCATGCCTTTCCAAAGGCGACGTCTTCACTTTTGCATACAACGAACAAGTATATGAGATGGCGGTGCTGGAGACAAAACCCTCTGGGAGTAAGAATGCTGTGTCTGTTCTAGAGACTGACTTGGAGGTTGATTTCGCCGCTCCGGTTGGATTCGAAGAACCACAGCGGGCAAGCGGGACCAGCACGCCCGGTAGTGTCATTAGCGGTGGAAAGCTTCCAGCGGGTGGACTATTGCACCCCCATGGCACCATGGCACAATCGATCAACTACCCCGCCATTGCCCCTGATGCCACCGATGCTGCCACAGGTGCCCGTGCGGCATCATCCAACTTCTTGTCCGGAGGACAGCGTCTGAATGCTAAAAGGGGCAGCAAGGCCCCGACTCCCAACCCTTCCACTCCTACTCCAGGTTCCTCAAATCCCTCACATCCACCTCCCACCCGCAGAACCAACGGCCCTCAACCACTTCGACTCCCGCCCAATCAGCTCTTCTTCGGTTATGCAATCAAACCTGTCAAGCCCCGTGATGAGAATGGTCTAGTTGTACCAGATGACCAGCCAAAGTTCCAAGGAATTGGACAAACCTTGCGTGGGAAACGAAAGGACCTGTCCGACTCTGCCACCCCCTCGGGAAGTGACGCTGAAGGCCAAAAGAGCAAGGAAAATACTAAAAAGTCCGACGGTGGTGGTCGAACCTTGGGGAAGCGCTAATGTCTGCAACGATCTATTTAAACCTACATTTTCATGATTCTCCCGGGCTTTTAGATAGAGCAAGGTTCAACATGGCGTTTGGGGAGTTGTTTACTTTCGCTTGAACACATAAAATGCCTTGCAATAAACCTCATTGTCTCCTGATTTCTCGTAGGCCGTTCTATTCTGTGCATTCTAACCTTGGTTTTCAAGCCTGTGGTATTCTTTTGCAGTCCTCTTGACACCAAATCTGGGGATGTCGGAGACTTTTACAACATTCCGAGGGTTGGGAATTTTCTCACGTCCTTCGAAAGAATCAAACATGTCTTCTGCATATCGCTGCACATGGATTTAACTAGCAGATAAGTCATCCTCGTGGTCAGAAACGGCGTCTTATAGTTCGGCTAGTGCGCACGGCTCTTGGCAAGCCGAGGATCGCCGTCCACAGGCCAAAAACTAGACTACGCTATCGATCTCACACCAAATACTTGGGGTTGCATCATGGCCACAATAGTTGGAAACCCTTTGGCAGCATTTATCCGACTGGCCCCCTCGGTCTATCTCCAAGACCCACCCAACCCAAGCGAGAAGACGGATCGGCCTGTGATATTCATTGCTTTTTGGATGAATGCACCCCCGCGCGCCCTAGCCAAATATGTGATCGAGTACAGACGGCTAGTACCATCAGCTCGAATTATATTCGTCAGAAGCTCATCGAGTGACTTCATCTGGCGCCTCGGGGCCCAGACCCGGAGAGCCCGCGTCGCCCCAGCCGTGGAAGCAATGCGCGGTCTAGTGACCCCTGAGAATCCAGTATTTGTGCACTTTTTCTCGAATGGGGGCATGTCGAGCACGACAAACGTATTACAAGCTTGGAAGAATGCGACAGGGACTCCATTGCCTATATCGGCAATGATCCTAGATAGCGCACCGGGCAGTCCCAGCCTACGAGCGGGACTCAAGGCTTTCTCCTTTGCACTTCCGCAGATGTGGATCTTGCGACTACTTGGCAAAAGCTTGCTTGTTGTTTTCTTGGTTCTCTTCAAGTTGATCCATTCCTTTTCCGTGTTTCCGGATCCTATTTCCCTTGCCCGGGAGCTCGTCAATGATACCTCTCTGGTGCGCGCGGCTAACCCAGACGGGACTCTCCGTCGATGCTATATCTACTCAGACACGGATGATTTGGTGGACTGGCGTGATGTGGAATCTCATGCGGTAAATACCGAGGCTGAGGGTTGGGCGGTTCGCCGTGAAGTGTTCAAGAGCTCCCCTCATGTTGGACATATGAGAGCCGAGCCCGATCGGTATTGGGGCATTGTCAGAGAGTATCTGGGAGCTTTGGTGTTGGTGTGATTGTCAATTCCTTTTCTCTTTACATTTCGGTTTTGCTTTGACTTGAGAAACACTAGAATGTTACATGATACATATCATGCTATGCGACAATCATATACATCTACTTGGCTCCATGCATGAATATATATATATATTTTTTTTTTGGTTCATCAAGTCTTCTGCCCGTGACCATACAGGCGCAAGGAACAGGAATTTACTTCCATCGAACCTTTGAAGGTCAATTAACTTCATGGGTGTTTCAACCATACAGCAAAGTTTTGCAATTCCATGGCCATTGGATTGAATCACTATGACTGATACCTTAAGCTCACTTGAGCATATGCCGATTTGTTAGAGCCAAGGTGCTGAAAGGCCCGGAACCAAGTTCCGCAGCTCCTGTCTGGAAAGCAACAACCATTGCGATATACCCTATAATCAAAGACGACGACACCCCTGCATCATTACTCTGGCCCTCATTTTAAGTGTCCTTAGTTTGGTTTGTTTCGCTATTTTCCCATTTCAATAGTTATTGTTCACTTAGTTTGATTTTGTGCAGACCATTGCAAAATAGACCTCATTCAAGTAGGTTTTGGCGCTCTGCATTGGCCCTGTGTTATTCTGACCGAGCAATATAGATCATCCAATTATCATATCACTCTTGAGAACTTTGCTTTGGTATACTTTTCTTGACTAAACGCAACGATGTTCCAACACCAACCCCACGACCCGAGCTTCCTCGAGTCCAAGGCAGGGAAAGACTACCGCTTCGCTCTTCCGGGATTCAACCGGCCGCTAGACTTTGCTCCGATGGAGAAAAACATCTACGGTGTCGAAAGTCGGAGTATGTTTCCATCTGCGCTGGATGATAGAGACATTCAAGCGGGATACGTGGAGTAAGTGCAGAGTCCCCAAGACCCGAAAGGGGCTCAATGCTGACGATTCTCATAGCCTGCCCGTCTTGACCCTCCGTGAGATGCATATGGTAGAGTTCATGGAGGACCTAACTGATATTCCTGAGTGGTGGAAAAAGGTCAGTTGTTCTCAATACAACTGATACTGATCATTCCGCTGAAAGCTTTTCAGATCTTTGAGCCCGCCACACAAGATAAGTGGAAAAAGGCCGCCATTAACAGTGGCAAAGACATCACGCTCAACATGGCTGAATGGATCATTGACGAGCTTCAATTCAAAGCCATGATTTACGAGACCACAGAGGTAGTCGCCCTGTACAACGGCGATGTCACCAAGTCCGACACAAACATGCCTGATTCGATCTTTCAAGAGATGAGATCCCTGTTCTCGGTGCTAGAGTACGATCTGGAACCAATGCAGTACTTCCATCCAGGCATGCTAAGCCAAGAGCGTGACCTCATTTCCATGGCATTGTACCCGCTTATCTACGGCAAGACCCGTATTCTCACCGACAGGATCATTGGGGTCGATGACGCCCTGAAGTACATCGGCAAGGGCGAAGTGATCCCAGTTCCCAAAGAGACTGGAATAACCAGAGAAGACATTGCCTGGCGCGTCTTGTCCCGCGCAGATATCAAGGTTCGGCCCTACAGCCGGAAATTCCAGGTCCTTCCCTCGGACTGGGAACTCGGCGATGATGGACAATGGCACATAGCCTCATACATCAACAACCTGCACCCAGTCAAACACCGGAACCTTCACAAGCTCCTCGAGCAGATTTTCAATCGCATCGTTCCCCAATGGAACGCAACTTTGACCCCCCTCAAGGACATGCTCCATTCTCGAGCCCGAATCGAGTACCACAAGGCGGAATATTACCCAGTCCCAAAAGAAATCGCTGCCCAGGCACCTCAGATTCATCCAAAGGAGGCACAGAGTGAGTTCGAGGAGCGCACAGAGAAGTGGAGAATGGAGAACTACCGTGCCATCCAACCCGACGCAGGCAAGTTCATTCCCTGGGCAGTCCCACCCTGGTTGATGGACAAACTGCCCGAGGACTTGCCTAGCGCCGTTCGGATTGAACGAGGCGTCGATCTCAACCGGGACTACAAGGATCGTGGACTGCAGGTGATCACACGTCTTCTGGGCGTTGATCTGACTCCGGAGAAGCCAAGTTTTGAGACAGACTGGCATGTCGAGGGCACGATGGTGAGTTCAAAGCCTCCAATAAACTCCCACAGTACTTGGTAATAATGAAAATCATGAAATCAGAACGAGCACATCTGCGCCGCGGCATTCATAGCATACGACCACACCAACGTAGTCGATCCGACCATGCAATTCCGCAACATGGTAGAATCCGACACGCTCACCGAAATCGAGCACGAGCCAAACGATTTCATCTGGCTGCGGCAAGTCTTCGGTATGCAAAACAACGAGCCGGCCATCCAATACCCAGGTTCGATCTGCGGCAACGTAGGCCGAGTCATCATGTACCCGAGCACTGTAGAACACAAGTTCACTCGCTTCGAGCTGAAGGACAAGACTAAGTCTGGACATGCGCGCGCCCTGGTGTTTTTCCTTGTCGATCCTAACATCCGTATCATCTCTACGGCCAATGTCCCGCCGCAGCGTCTGGATTGGACTAAGGAGATGCCTGGAGAAGATGTCAAGGAGGGCTTGCAAAAGCTAGCGCTCGATAATATGAAGTCCAAGGGTGATATGCCGATGAGTCTGGAGGAGGCCTTGGAGACGAGGATGAAGGTTTTGCAGGAAATCGGGGAGTTTACTCGCTATCAGCATGTGGCTTTTGAGTCAAATGTGTTGATGCTTTAATTTGGTGTGGTTTCTTTTTCTTGTTTTCCTTCCAGCTGTTGTTTAAAATGGAATTTTGCTTTCTTTTTCCTTGGTGATGATTACGTGCCGAACTATCTTTTTTTTGGGGCGACCCAAGGTGCTGTAGTTGAAGCTCCAGCTACGTGCTACTCAAAAGAATAATTAGGTAAAGATGATATTAAATCGCCGCGCTATGCCATTCATTCGTAAGACCAAGTATGCACATGTCCCATTTTAATTATCCCAAACTCCAATCGACCCAAAGCCAAGTCCAGAGCTTAACGTCCCATCGTCTCGGGGAACTCATCATCAAGCTTCAGACGAGCCGTGACGTTCATACTCATCAGTTCTTGAATGAGAAGTTTGGCAGCATAGGGGATAACCATCTTCACAACGGAACGAGACGACTTGCAACCAGGACACCAGTTCAAGTAGCCCATAAAACCACACTGTTCGCAGACATCCACCTCGTGACGATCAGACGAGATCATCAGACGCTCCAGCAGCAGCTGACTAGTACCGTACGCAATCAAACAATCACGTTCCATCTCACCGAGACGCAGACCACCGTTACGCGAACGACCCTCGGTAGGCTGGCGGGTAAGAGTAGCAGTGGGACCCTTGGCACGTGAGTGCATCTTGTCTTGAACCATGTGCTTCAGCTTCTGGTAGTAGATGGGGCCAGTGAAGACGTAGAAAGGCAGAGCCTCACCGGTAATACCGGAGGTGAGGTAGTCCTTGCCACCATAGCTGAAACCTTTGTCGATCAGGATCTGGGACATTTCTTCGACGGGGCTGCCGCCGAAACAAGTACCGTAGCCGTGTTGGCCGGACAGAACACCTGCTTTACCAGCGACCAACTCCAGCATCTTTCCGACTGTCATTCGAGAGGGGAAACCGTGAGGGTTCATGATAATGTCAGGGTTGATGCCTTGATCCGAGAAAGGCATGTCCGCCTGGTCTGCAATGATTCCAACAACACCCTTCTGTCCGTGGCGGGAAGAGAACTTGTCGCCGACCTCGGGGCGACGGGTCTGTCGGGTCAGGACCTTAATGAGTTGCGTCTCGCCTTCAGTGGCAGATATCAGAACCTTGTCTATGTAGGAAGGATCCGGGAGCTTGTAGTTCATGGATGCCTCAATAACATCGCCACCGCCCATGTTGGGGCCGGTGAATCCCATGGAGTTTTGTACCCTGGGCGTGACCTTGTTGATGTAGCTTTCACCGTTATTGACCATTTCGCCAACTGCAGCCAGGCCATCAGACTCGAGAAGCGCGTGCTTGCGGATTGGAGCACCATTCTCGTAAGTCGGTCCCTTGAGGGAATCCTTGGCTCCGTTGGGGTAACTCTTCAGCGTCGTGACGTACTTGCGGAAAACCTGGCAACGTCCAAATCCACGGTCCACGGATCCTTTGTTCAGGACCAGAGCATCCTCAATATCGTAGCCAGAATAACTCATCACGGCAACAGTCGCGTTCTGACCCGCAGGTAGTTGGTCGTACTTTGTCAGCTCAATGGTTCGTGATTTGACCATAGGCTTTTGTGGGTAGACCATGAGGTAAAGAATGGAATCAATTCGCTGGAACTGATTGGAAGCAATAGCGCCAATAGCTTGCTTACCCATGGCACATTGGTAGGTGTTACGCGGGGACTGGTTGTGGTGAGGATAAGGGATCAAGCCAGCAACAGCTCCAAGGACTGTGAAGGGTTCAATCTCAAGATGGGTGTGGGTATTTGAGATGTCCTTCTCGTAGATCGCAATGTAGGAGTCGTTCTCCTCGTTCACGTCAAGGTACTCAACCAAGCCTTGCGCAAGGAAGTCGTCGAACTCCATCTTTCCATCGCGCAGCTTCTCGAGATGCTGCACGCCAACAAGGGATTTGCCATTCTCCACGACAATAAGCGGCCTACAGATACGTCCATCATCGGTCGCGACATGAACGGCTCGCTGGTGGTGGTTGATGTAAATGCTGACGAATTCCGAAACCCGGCCCATGCGGCGCAGTCTTCGGAAAGCATTGAGGAAGGACTTGGGGCGTCTGGTCAAACCAGTTGGTGTACCGTTGATAGAAATTGTGTAAGCACCCCGAGCATAGAGCTGCTGTCCACCAACACTCGATATGTCTTCAACGCCGAGCATGAATATCAAGTTTCGCACCGGTCCTTCTTCATCGTTGGTCGTGATATGCGTCATGAGGGCCAAGTTCTTGACCAAACCACATGCCTCACCTTCGGGGGTATCTGCAGGACACAGCATTCCGAACTGGGAGGGCTGCAGGGCACGAGGACCACTGACCTTACGGGTCTTTTCGAACTGACTGCTAATACGGGTCATCATACCGAGAGCTGCAATGTAACTCAATCGGCTGAGAACGTGAGTGACACCCGCACGCTCCATGCGGAAACGCTTCAAGCTCCAGTTTCCTGTAGAGATGGCTCGGTTCATACCCTGAGTGATATGATTGCCATGCATAGTGACGATAGTCCAAGCATCGAATTGCTCAGCCCGATTGCGTTTGTTCAGGACTTTGTCGATGTTCATCTTGATATCGAAACAAAATTTCTTGAACAGATCTTCAAATAGAAGGGCCAACATCTGACCCGCCAGCTCCAGTCGCTTATTTCCAAGATAATCACGGTCATCCACCAGGGCCGGGTCGCTCTTTGCCATCAAAACGCGACGAGCCATGTGAGCGACGTAGATAGCCTTGGGTCGGAAGTTCATGTCCTTGACCTCGATATGAGAGATAATGACAGACGCAATGGCCTCAACTGCCTCTTGCACGTGAGTCTTGCGATAAGCGGCTTGTTTGCGGTTGATCTTGATGCGACAACCCATCCATTCAAGGGCTTGTTGTTGAGTGTAAACATCGACGTTGATGGCCTCTTCGAAATTTATGGCGAAATCATCTTGATACAGAGCATCGTCACCAGTAACCATTTGCATCATTTCTTTGTCGGTGTGAATACCCATGGCCTTGAGCAAAATGACGATAGGAATGTCTTCATTGAGCACGTTGTGCTTGACGTAGAGTCTGCCTTTTTTGGAGACAATATAACTCTTGGATTTACGCTCGTTTGAGGAACTGCGAATGTTAGTGATGGAAAATCAAAGACGTTAGACGTGAGCATACCTAGTAACCGAGGCCTGGACGATGTCTTTCTTTGGGTCGGTTTCGACGATAATTCTGTTCTTGCTCAATTGTTCTTGTACAAGGATGACCTTTTCCGTTCCGTTGACAACAAAGTAACCACCGGGATCAAGAGGACATTCATTGAGGACGCTCATCTGAGCAGGCGTTTTATTCGACAGCACACATTTAGAACTGCGGAGCATGATCGGAATTCTTCCGATGGGGACTGCTCGTCGGATAACCCTTTGCCGGCCACGGACATACTCAAAGTCAACGAGAATGGGTGCGGCGTATGTAGTGTCTCGTAGTCTGCACTCTTGCGGCGTGATCGTGGATTCGAAATCAATTCCACCATCGCCTTGCTCGTCGGCTCGTCGGGGTGAGGCAACGTAAATATCGGTGAACTTGATGTAGAAATTGTGGTCCACATCACTTCGAATTGTAGAGCTTGACTCGACGATTTTCTTCATTTGCACCTCCACGAAGTAGTTATAGGAGTCAATGTGCTGTTTCACCAGTCCTTTGACCTTGAGGAATGCCGGCAGCAGATTCCATTTGTCTCTGGCCGTGTTGATCGGGTCTGTAAGACCCTTATTGTAGTAAAATGGCTCCAAAAGAGCATCGAATGGATCCCTAGCCTTGAAATCCGAAGCTGGTTCAACCTTCCTAGGCTCGGCATGCTGGTGAGGCTGGGCAACGGGGTTGGACTGGGACGGGCGCTTGCTTTTCGTGGAGTCAGTCGCAGATTGATTTCCGACCTAGTTAAATAACAGAGCAGTCAGTACGATGTTCAGAAGTATGGGACTTGCGACTGGAAAAAAAAGTTTTGTTACCTCCGAAGGAGGCCGCGGTCGACCGGCCGCAGAGGGCTGTGGCCTCTTGCGCGGAGGCATTTTGGCTAGGCAGCTGAGATACAAGGAGATCGATCAAGAAAGATATCCCAATCAAACTACTCAGTTGTCCAAAGAGAAGCTCGCAAGATGGATTCTCATGGAGGGGAAAGATTTGAGTAATTTGGAGATGGCTTAATAAGCCGCGGGCAGGAGCTGATAGTTGCCTGAGGCATCAGTCGATAACACTCCGATCCATCCATGGATGTCTTCAATGCTTTTTGGTTCTTCTTTTATATGCGTTTTTTCCAAAATACTTTTTCTGTTCGGTACTATCTCTAGATAATAATCATTAGCTATAGATCTGCCACCAACAGTGGGGATAATTGCATGGAGTAGACATCCCGGGCGTATCACTCAGCTAGATATATTTTTGTATGGTCAAATAAGAGGTACATCAGTTAGGAATACAAAAACCGTAAAACTATGATATGGGCATTATCACCATTGTCGTAGTTCAGATAAAAAGAGGAAACATTGAAATCACCTTCCTTAGAGATTTACTTTTACAATCCACCGGAGGCTTGGGCTTACCTTGAGCATCAACGATAGGAGATTGCGTTCCGGAAGCGGCTCCATGGTGATCAAGATCAAGAAGACTCCGAGTCGATGCCGTTATCGATGAGTGGGAGGAAAGCGATTATCGGTTTGTCAATTATTGGATGGGTTGGCATCTAGCCTGAGAGTAGTGACACGCGTGAAAATCAAATATGAGCATAAAAACATAGATCTTGGACGAAAATCGAAAATTAGAACAGGCTAAAAGAAATGAATACTATTCTCAAATACTTGTCTTCCAAGGTTGGTTATTGAATACTTAACCAATCCGAATCCGTAGGTAAATCCATCTCATTATCAAGTAACCGCACACGACCGAAGGGTCGGAGTATACTAGTCTTAACTCCGATGTGGTAGGAGTCTCAAAGGAATAGACGAAGAAGCAGGTTTGGGCCTCACCCCTAAAGTAAACTGGTATGAATAATTATTTATATTAGTCTCAACTTTTCAGAACGCATGGAGCACTCTGCACAGAGTTGGATTTACGAGATCTTGCCCGATCGTCAAGGATTTGTCCATTGACATGGTAGTACATTTAGTGGGTCTTTGCGCATGCAGGCCACCCCCGGACATTTACGTCTGCACGGACGAATTATTTATCAGAATTGACTTGGTTCTGCTTAAGGGAGACGATCTACAACAGTACTTTGTATACGGAGTAGAGAACAATAACAGGTAGTAAAGAAGCGGTCACGTATAAGACAACGTGGAAAAGAGGATTTCGACCGCAGATACTAAGCGCAAGGCATTCCGTTCACAGAATAGTAGGACTATTATTAGTAGCCAGAGTTGCACTGCTTGTGTGGCATATGATTTATCGAGTATTGGGAACACTCGGTCCTGCATGTACGATGTAGTATGATTTGATGTCTGTGGCGAAATAGGTTTGACCGCAACTTTGAAATTGCCACCCTTTATTTTACGGACACAGACTGCACCGCAAGGTTTCCTTTTTTGGAAGAAATTCCCCGTTTCCGATCGAATGCATGGATCTACTGAGGCAATGAATGGTTCAATGTACCGGCCATAGTACTTGGAGATGGTATTGATCGCTGCAGCATAATCTAGAAAGTATGCAACGCTATCCACACGTGGTTGATAAGACAGGGGTCATCTTTGCCCGATAGGTACTCTGTACTCCGTGCAGTATCCTTCGATGAGACAATTCAAACGAAAGTATTAGCAATATTATCGACCAGGGTATGTTCGTTATCAATAGCCCAGGAGACCCGTTGTAGGGCTTTTTGTAGCAGGGGTTGGCTAAGCGGAGGGGGGCGGAGACTACTGTACCTAGGGAGTTTCAGATATTATTTGCCAATGTACTTTTGGGAACAGAATCATAGTGCCTTCTAGTAAGTCCATTTTACGAATGATCTCGCAATGTGATTCGTGATTTTAAAACCGCGGCAGCCAGTCAATTCCGGAGGGGTAAGTCAGGCGTTGGGCATGAAAGAAAGTAATTAAAATTTGGTTCAATTTGGGCGTCAATAAGTGGGTTTTGAGTCTCATATGCTTAGAAATATTATTGGTATCACGAGTGTGATCATACTGATTATTGGATCTTCCGACCCCAAGTAGCTAGCACACTAGTTCGTGCACAGTTGGGGTTCGATGTACGGTACTATCACTTAAGATTTCCCAATGATCAGCACAGACCGTAGTGAGTACTCAGCTCCGATCGAAAATCGTAACAATACATCGGAATTCTAAACCGATAGCAGATGGATAGAGGGGGAAAAGTGGTCCATTGACGATCGCTCCGATGTGTGAATAAAATAAAAATAATAAGGATGACTGGGGTTCAGAGGATCCCCGCTCTATTGGTATGCTTGTCATTTGGTGGATCAGGGGCTCCAAGCGACGCGGATCAGCGCTGGTGGCACTTACACCGCTTGTCCTGACGTTGAGGGCGAAAGCCCTTATCGTGCAGATTGTATGGGGAAGGTAAATTGGGAAAAAAAAGTAGATTTAAAAGGATGGATTCGAGAAATTCCAGAAGTATAAAAGAATGGGAAATGGAAAAAAAGACTCCATAGAAAATGAAAAGGAGTAGAGAGATCCGTGGAACGAGAACAAAGAAAAAAGAAATAATCCATGGGTGAGCAGTTCACGAACCATTTTTTCATCCAGCCCCTATTTTATCTTATTTCTGATTTCTACTTTCTAATTTCTGATTTCTGATATTGGGAATATAATCCCTTCTCTCTATGGAGTCCTATCTCCTTTCAACTGTAATTTCAGCATTCAGGTACAGGCGCCTAACCACCCTAGAGGGCGATCCGCTGTCACATCTTCGGGCACTTTGGTCACTTCAGTCTCCACAGGCTGTTAAGAGGGGCCAAATGCACCTGCAGCTGCCACGCTCTGGTCGACCAGCGCATTGAAAATCCCCCCCCCCCCTTGCTGGAGTCCTAGCACAATGGTTTCTCTCGTGTATAGCCCAGGTTGTCTCCAGTCCACCATACAATTGACCATTCGTAGCGTCTACAAGGCCTCGCGGGAAGCTATAGCCCATTGACTACCCCGGGCTCTTCCCGGGACAAAAGCGCCCAGGTTGTACAGACAACGGAGGCTCTCCAATCAATCGAACCCGATCAATTTCCGAGTAATTGCTGGTCGATCATCTGCTGTGGCCGTCAAGTCGTGTCGGTGATATCTATAGTAGAGGAATACCTACGGGAACATATATTGTTTTGGCGCCTTACGCGGAGAGAGCGAGCGTGGAAGCAATGAATATTTCTATAACCTCGAGAATACACAACATAAATACAAATGTAAAATTAAAAAGATCAAAAGATCACTGCCCACTTAACTCTTGGATAAAAACAAAACAAGAAAAATAACAGAAACAAATCGCCGAAAAAAAAAAAAAAAAAGAGAGCACAGTCATCTCCTAAAAAGGATCTCCCCGCTCTGATCTGGACTCCCAGCCATTTTCTTCCCCCCTCTTCCTCTTCTTCCCTTTCCCTCCCTCTGCAACTCCCTTTTGTACAACAGTTTTGTATCGTTCGTTTGGGTCATTGTTAGGTTGTATTTCCCCGTCGCGCGACACGCTCGTTTCGCCGCGCCTCGATCCCTCGGTGTTCGCTAATCGGAGCGGTAAGAGGAGCTTTATCCCACTCTGCAACTCCCTGCTGATCTCCGCACCGTCAGGTACCCACGATATTTCCTGTCAAAATTGCCCATAGATGACTTGCGCAGCTTGAAATCGCATAGCACTTCTCCTATCAACCGGATTTGACTCCTCTCGAGGCGTTCATTGTGTGAGTTAAGCCCTTTTTGCGAGCGCAGATCGTCTCCGCCTGGCGCCAACCCCTCAGCCCCTCTCTCGATTTCCCCTTGCTTGAGACGCCGACGACACACACACCGCCAGCCCACCCTTTCCTCCCACTCGGTTCCCCGGCCACCGGAGGACGTCGCGTCACACTATCTGGGGCTTGTCGTAATTGCTTCCCCGGACAAGCTCCCCCCAAAGCCCGTTTTTTTTCTTTGGGCGTCAACAAATCCCTATATTTGCTGACCGGACGTCATTTTTGGTGTATAGTTGAACAATTCGGCCTGCCCACAATGGCCTTCAAGCACGGGCTGAGTGAACGCCTCGACGAGCTGCGATTCCCATCCCCACGATCCCCGCCCTCGGAGTCTGCGTTCCCTGGGTACACATCTCTTTCCCCGGGTCATTCGAACTTTGGATCCGGGTTCTCATCTCGCCCGGCTGGTGATGTCCGAGCGAATCTGCAGCGTCGGTTTACGACCGATTCCAGCAAGTTCTCGTCATGGAATTATCTGAATCCAAGCTCGGGATCTGGCTCGAGCTCTGGCTCTGGTTCAGGCCAGATGCAAGATCCAGTGGACTTATTGTCTTCGGTAAGATTGAACTTTCTATTTGAGTTAGCGATTATTCCCCTGCATTGAGCCCACGTACTTGTCTCGTTCGCATTGGATATTTGGTCGGCGATGAGTGGAGATGTTTGGATTGGTGTCCTGGTTGTCTAGCCCGGCAAGATTCGTTGAAATCACGGATGTCTTTGAAAGTTCCGTCAGCTTCCAGCATATCGCGCTATCTGTGTGTAGCTTCAAGTTGACAAGACTGCCACTATTCATCTGCCGCTATTCATCTACCGCCATTCATCCACCGCTATTCATCGACCACCATTCATCATTTTTCTCTTCCATTCAATTGCCCTATTGTTTCTATTCATCAGCTCCCTTCTCCATTTCATCAGCCAAACAAAACCGGTGAAGCGATTGACGTGATTGATGCCTATTGGTGCTTCAACTCCGTCCAATCTGAGGCTATTCAAACGTCAAATCGATCCGTGCCTGTTAGGCTGCAATCAGTTCTGCGTTGGTATAAAAACTATAGCTTCACACCTCCCCTTTGCTTCTTCTCTTTATTTGCTGCCTCATAATTTCCCCATCTGTTTCAAATCTTCGGACCCGAACAAGTTCGCTGCCCGTGCTACCGGATCTGCTCCATTTGCCGTTGATTTCGCGTTACATCCCCGTTACTTTCCTGACTTAATATCGTGCGTTCGGTTCGTGTTTCCTCATGCCAGTGATTGCTCTTGTGGCTATGAAGATATCTGTTTTTTGGTGTCTTTTGAAGTGTCCTTTGAAGTGTCTTTTCAAGCCCCCCTTGTGCAGTTCTGATCGGTTTTGTCGATTGAGTTGTTTGAGACTTTGACACTTTTCTCTCACTTCGTTCAAACTGATATCTTTCCCAAACTTCCCCGCTCTTGTTTGAACGCGTCAATTCTGAGAATTATATCTGACCTCTTCAGCAGTTTGAGAAAAAGAGACAGCACATCGAGTACATGCGTGAACAGAAACGCCGATTTGAAGAAGATATGAAAATCCTGGATCTTCAGCACGCTCGCGAGAAGCTGGAGATGGACCAGCTGGCTCGGGACTTAGCTCAGGCTGGCATCTCTGGCCCAGTCAGTGAGCCGACCACCCCACCTGAGTACCGTGATACTACTGTCTCGAGTGCCTTTGGCCGCCCTGCTCGTTTCTCCACTTCGAGTGTGACCTCTTCTCCCGGCTTTTTCAATGCTTTTGCTCCTTCAACCTTGACTTCGCCCCAGGCTGCCTCCCAACCCGCTCAGCCATCGATTGACCGGTTTGCTGGACACTCTGTCCCTGGTTCACGCCGAAATTCCGAGAAGGATGACTTCCTTGCCGATCCTACTTCTCCCTTCCGATCCGGCCCATCGTGAGTGGAGCCCCATTTTTCGAGTTGTGATATCCGTGGCCTAGCTAATATTTGTTTAGTGCTGCTCATCGATACTCGCTGCCCTCCGGTAACCAGAACGGCCACTCTCACCATCGGTCTAGCATCTCCGGCTTGAATGGATCACGGCTTGACAGCTTTAACGTTCCCAAGTATCTTTTCCCTAGTGACGAGGACAAGCCTCACAACCATCTGAGGGAGCTGGAACGCCTGTCAACTCCTGACATCAAGAGCTACATTAAGTTGACCGAGCCTGATGACAAGTTCCCCACCCTGTCCCGTCGTGGTGACTCAAACATGGTAGGTTTCCCAACATTGGACACAGCAGCCGGAATGCTAATAATTTGGCTAGTTGTCGGCGAACCCCGATGCCCATGATCTCGCCAACCCTCGTGCCCCAGGTGCCGAAAATTATTCCAACCACAGTCGGCACCGGTCGTCTCACCAGAGCATGCCGCAGAACATTCACAACTTCGGGCGCTTGGACCAGCTGGCAAGCCAGAATAACGAGGATCACGGCAACTCTGTTCACACCTCGCGTCACGGTGCTCGTCGTTCCATGGGAAGCCAGATCACCTTCCACGATGACCGCCACGAAGAGACAGCAACCCCTGTTGCCTCAAGCCGGCCCAATGCCTTGCAGTCCTCATACTCAACTAGTGATCTGCCTACCATCAAGGGAAATGGAGCTGGCAACGCTATTACTCCCCCCAAGACCCACAATGAGCACATGCATCACCACAACACAAGCATGGGACGGATTCCCCAGAGCGGTGTGAATAACCAGGTTAAGACCGAGTTCGATGAGACCGAGTTCTATGGCAATCAATCGACTTTGCACGCGAGCGCTCCACCCTTTGGGCCTCAGCTCACTTCGGCTGCATCTACCAACCACGTTCCCAGTTCGCTTGTTCAAATGGGGTTGCCATTCCAAGTCCCTGCAGTTCCTGCCTTCAATTATGGAGTCCAGCCCTATGGGGGCCAAGCAACTCCGATCAACGGTCATATGCAAAACTTCGGAGGAGCTTCTGCTTACAACAATGCCTATTCTGGCTATGGTCCTGGGTTCCGCTTTAATGAACCTGGAGCCCGAGGCAGCATGGCTCAGCGTCGCCAGGAGAATGATGCGACCCAGCTTACTCGTTTCGGCAACCACCCCTTGGAGCATTACAAGGGTGAGTTGTACAGCCTGTGCAAGGACCAGCATGGTTGCCGGTACTTGCAACGCAAGTTGGAGGAGCGTAACCCGGAGCACGTGCAGCTGATTTTCAGTGAGACTTACATGCACGTCATTGAACTTATGACCGGTATGAAACATAGAAATCCTGCCCTTTAACTCTATTTTCATTACTAACCTTTCTCCTTGAACAGATCCATTTGGAAATTATCTTTGCCAGAAGTTACTCGAATACTCCAACGATGAACAACGCACTGCTTTGATTGACAATGCTGCCCCTGAGTTAGTCAAGATTGCCCTGAACCAGCATGGAACTCGTGCATTGCAGAAGATGATTGAATTCATCTCGACCTCCGAGCAGACCCAAACAGTCATCGAAGCGCTGCAGAATCACGTGGTTGATCTGGTGCAGGATCTGAATGGCAACCACGTTATTCAGAAATGCCTCAACCGCCTCACTCCTGATGATGCCGAGTTCATTTACGAGGCTGTCGGAGGCAATTGTGTTGTTGTTGGTACTCATCGCCATGGATGTTGTGTCCTTCAGCGTTGCATTGACCATGCTTCGGGTCATCAGAGGGCTCGTCTGATTTCGCAGATTACCTCGCACTCGTTCGCTTTGGTCCAGGATCCCTTCGGAAATTATGTTGTGCAATACATTCTGGACCTTGCGGAGCCTAGCTTCACCAACCCGCTGTGTGCTACCTTTGGAGGCAATATTCCTCAGCTGTCCAAGCAAAAGTTCAGCTCCAATGTGATCGAGAAGTGCCTCCGGACTGCTGATAACTACATGAAGCGTGAAATGATTGAAGAATTCCTCATGGGCAATGAGCTTGAAAAGATGTTGCGTGATTCATTCGCAAACTATGTTGTTCAGACCGCCATGGACTTCTGTGATCTCGACACTCGCAACCGCATTGTGGAGGCTGTTCGTCCTATTCTTCCGTCTATCCGTCAGACTCCCCATGGTCGTCGTATTGCTGGCAAGATCATGGCTGCGGATACCAACGGCCGCAGCAACGGTAGCAGCGCTACTACCAGCGGCCAAGCCACCCCCAATGAGATGACCACCACCACTGCACAGATCCCCAAGAACTTGCAGAAGCCATTTACCTACCATCAACCTGGTACTCAAAGTACTCAGTCTTCGAGCTCATCCGGTGGATACAGCAACCAGACCTATGTTCCTCAATCCTCCCAGAGCTCTGTCTCTAACACTCCTTCGGGACAAAGTGACACCTCGTCTGTTTACACTACGCCCACCCCCCAGCTGTCCGTGAAGCTTGGGCCGCAGCAAATCCAGAACTACTTCTGATTGGGTCTGGGACACCCACATCAGTGCTTGTCTTTCACAACCCACCCCAGTGTACCCATAGTGAGACGATGCGACGAAACCTTTTTTTCTTTTTTTTTCTTTCACGATTTTACGGTTACTTATTACACTGTCATCGAACTGGGCCCACATCAACTGCACATGCTATGATCATCTATCCCATGATTTACCACACTTGCGTTTTACTGCATACACCTTTGAAGCAATGTGCCATGATCATTGCATTTGGCCCATGTTGCATACTGCATACCTTTCATGAAGCGACCCGTGCATGATGCAGACATCGTTGGAACTATGTTCCTCTGCTCCGTTTGTTCCCCAACATCTTGTATTTCTTGTTTTTCCCTTTCCCCCCTGGGTTTCCTCCCCCAATGCCTTGCATGCCTGGGTCCTGAGGGTATCTGGCGATGGTTTTGGATCGTTCCTTAGAACAATCTGGTATCCTATTGCCTTGATTTGAGGACTGGTTCTTCCAGCTTGGGTTGTTTTTGCTTCTTTTTTTTCTTTTCCTTTTTCGCTTCCACATTGTGATTTTCAACTTTTATTTTTACCCCTTCATCGTTGTACTTTTGCGCCTTGCTCTTTTCGAACTGCGTTTTGTGTTGTGCCCGTTCGTTTACATTGGTTCGTTGTTGCACGCGAGCTGAGCTGAGGATGGACATCCCAATGGCTCTGGAGCCTTTGTCCATCAATGACCTTGGTTATTTTCCGGCTAGCTTGCTGCTTCTTGAGATGATGGGGGCTATTTGGTCTTTGGGCCAGATCTTCGTCATACATGATCCTGCACACACTTTTTGCATGTATTTTAGCAATGGAAAGCTGAATTAAGTTTTCATACAATTTTCTCCATTTCCAACACTAGTAGATGTCCAATTCCCCTTTGTTTTCGTAATTCCTTTAGGTTTGTCGCCAAACCTGCAGCGCGACGCGTGATCACGTGCGTGCTAAAGGAGCCGCCCTGCGGAGGTTTACCAAGATGCCGCAACTTGCTTTTGACACAATTCAGCCTTCAAGGTCCGAATCAAACTGACTGGGCCTCTCATGCTACCAAAAGAGGTTGCCAGCTCATTGAGCACACAATGGCCTTGTCGCGATGTTCAGATGCGGCAGCTAGCTAGTCTGTTAAGTGTGAGTTTACTATGCCGATAATAATTCCTTGCATTCGCCAATCATGAAGAAAGTGGCTGACCTCCAACGATCTTTGAATAGCCTGATATTCCTAGTCCTTCAACATTGGTCGTCCATGGTATCTCTGCAACCTGCAAATCGACTATACTCCGGGCCGTTCTCGCTACCCTCGAAGTGCCACACGCCATTGTTAGGAGCTCGGAATGCATTACGGGACGGCATCTCCTGACAAAAATCATATGGAACACATTAGAGGCCCTGGGGCAGAAGGAGGAATGGGAGAAATCCGGCAAGGGAAGATGCGAGCACGTCAGTGGTCTTGCGGTCTTGCTTGAGGAGTGCCTGGCAGCGAGGCCCGTTGAGAACCAAGGCAAATTCGTGCTGGTGTTGGATGAGATTGACAGGCAAAGAGAGGCGCCGCATACCCTGTTGTCAGCGCTGGCACGGCTAGGCGAGATCGTGAGTTATGACTTTGGACTACATTTACTGGGTGTGGAATATTGCGGCTAACCCGATGATTTGTAGATTCCGTCTCTCTGTGTTGTTTTAGTCCTCAGTTCGACCCCACGGCCGTTGTTCCTCCAAAGTGCAGCGGTTCCGCACGTCAGCTTCCCTCCCTATACCCGCAAGGAGGCCATCCATATTATTCTCAGCTCGAATGCGCCGGTCGTGGATGGGTTGCCCGATGAAACCTCCTCGCGGGTTTACCCGTACTTTGTATCGACAGTCTACGACTCATTGGTTGGACCGACAGCAGGTTCCATACCGGATTTCCGGTCCATATGTGACAGATTGTGGCCTCGATTTGTTGCGCCTGTAGTGAATGGCGAAACACCCCCAGGCGGAAACAACGAGTGGGATTTCTCGCGTCTGCTTGTGAAAAACAGAGTCATTTTCCGACACCAGGGCGAGTCTGCGCTTGTGCACCGCATTGTCCCCGACGAGACTCCTGCCGGTGCGAAAAGGGCCCCGCTGGCAAAGACCTTGATGCCTTCGGCTCTCCCTTCTCTGCCATATTTCTCAACCCTGATCCTCACGTCCGCATATCTGGCCTCGCACACGCCCCAACGACTGGATACAATCTTCTTCTCCAAATTCTCCTCATCGTCCCTTTCAGCCCGAAACAAGCGTGCCCACCACCGCCGCCGTTTGAAGGTCCTCTCCCAAGCCCAGGCAGAAGAGAGACAAGCCGCAAACGACGACCCTTCAACCCCCAAGAAAGGAAAGCGAACCAAAACCCGCATCACGAAATCAACCCTCTCCTCCGCCTTCGCGACCTCCTCGGCTACCACGTCCGCCATCGGAGGTGGTGCAGGCATCGCTGGCCCGTCTACCATCCTCACAGCCCGTTCTTTCCCTCTAGAACGTCTCCTTGCTATCTACCATGCGATCGATCCGAACCCCCCAGCAACGCCGCTTCGAGTTGCAGCCGTTTCAGACCGTATCTACGCTGAACTGGCAACGCTGCGACGTCTCCGCCTCGTTGTCCCCGCTGCTAGCCATAATGCTATGGCGACGAGCAGCGGGAATACTACTGCTGATGCGGGAGATAAGTGGTGTGTCAATGTTTCTGGTGAATGGGTCGGTGAGCTGGCTAAGGGTATTGGTGTCGAGGTTGGTGAGTGGTTGGCTGGTGGTCTGGACTGATTTGGATTTTCTTGGGGATGAAGGAGTACTCTTGAAGCTGACGAAGCTGACTTGGTCCTTGTTCTGGCGCTTTGTTCTTGCATTTGTCAACGGGAGTTCTTGGCTTATTGGCCTTGCATTGGATACTGGTTTTGTGGTTAGGTCAATTATACCCATGTTATCATTTTACTTGATCATTGCCTAAATCCGTATGGTAGTAAATTATTTGAAACTGCTTGTAAATTGTGACATCGCTACAGCCCGTGGCCATCGTTTTATTTCTCGAATAGTTAATTCCTACTGTGTGCACAGGGGAGTAAAGTTGCAACATATCTTGAAGATTCGATGTCGGATATCCTCCAATTCACATAGCATAATGCATGCTTGCATGCAGAAAATAACCCTCATAAATCCGCCTGCCGCGTTCGAACGCCAACGCAGAATTACAAACCAGTTCAAGAAAAAGGCGCCAAGAAACACCAAAGACCATGCGCAAAATCCTCATACCAGAGAAAGTTCAACGACCGAAAGAAACAAAACAACCACCCCCCAAACCCCACTGACTCCTACCAGGTCCACTGCTCAACTGCATCATCCGTGCCGACCAACAAACTTGGCCCTTGTGGGCCCCGCCACTCTGGGGTATCATTGCCGTACTCGAATCGCACACAGCTAGGTGGCGAGGAGTATTGATGCCTCGTTAGAGGCGAGGGGACCTGCAGTCCGGTTTGGAGCGAGAAGAGCTGGATTCTGCAGTGCTGGGAAGCTAAAGTGAGGTCTATGTCAGCATACGGTGAACTGGAAGTTGGGTTATTCTGATATTCAAGAGAAACATACGACTCGCCAGCAGACCGAGCTCGGTGCTCAGGTCGAAGGTTGGGATTGGAAGAGAGGAGAAATCGGGGAAAGTGAGGTAAGGCTTCGATGAGTCCTGAGGTTTAAGCGCCTTTGGCGCGAAGCGGAGGTCGTACATTCGTAGCTGAGATAAAAAATATTAGTATCCGGGCGCCATATCGTGGAGGGAAAAAATAAAAGAAAGAGTGGACAGAGCTACATACCGAGCGAGGCCCCGCCGCCACGAGCCGGTACTCGTCCATCTGCTTCATTTCCATCACGGAATCGTTGTGTTGGAGGCGCGTGGCACTGCCACCACTGCGCAGGTCATGGAGGAAGATCTTGGAGTTTTTCTGTCCCGCTGCAATCACGTCCTGCGACATCCATTCCACGGCATGCACGCTGTGTTTGCTCTGGCTGCGGTCGGAGCGTCTGCCGGTGTGAGTGGAAACCGTATTGCCCTTGAATGGCTTCTTCGATAGGCTCCAATGACTACTCGTACCCTCTAGGGTGTGGAGTCCTTCTGAAGTTCCTATGGCGAAGTGGGCACTTGAGCCTGTGGGCTGGGCCGCGGAGCACCAGAAGGACATCGGATAGTGGGGTCTGATTCGAATTGGATGAGAGACTGGAAAGCCTCGGGTCAGTACTGTGTCTTGGAATAGAGATGCGTATGGAATCGTACATGTTGGCCAGCGGTAGTTGCCGCCCTCGTCGGGCTCTGGGAGGAGATGCGCCGAAAGGAAGCAGTCACCTTGTGGTCCTTCGTTCATTGTTGCACTGGAGCTGTTAGTGGTAAGCCTGTCGAATAGCGTTCTATAGAGACATACAGTAGGTATCCTGAGTGGCTCAAAGACATCGATCCTAACTAGAAGGGGTGTTAAACATGCTTTCAGAAGGAAGTGCTGGGGTGAATGTGCTCACCCAGTACGGCTCTCTGAATAACACCCGTTCCATAGTGTGATCGTATCTCCACTGAGACTCGTCAATGTCAGGGAAACAGACCCTATTCTCTGGTTAGTAGTCATTGACATCCGACAGCGACAATTCCACCAACGTACGAAACAGACGATTCATATCCCCGAGCCGAACCTTGTCATGCATGTTAGCCACGCATCGGGATAATAAGAGCCAATGAAACTCACTAGCAATCAAAGTCCCAGAACGTGGGTTGCGCAAGACATGTCGGATGCTGTATGAGTTGGGCCATGGTTCAAAACGATGGAGTTCTCCACGGTGCAGTTGGCTGGCTTGAATGCGAGCCTGCTGTTCTTGCCTGGCACGGAAGGAGGTTTCAACTGCTCCAACCTCTCTTTGGAGATGAACCAAGGGATTCTTCAACGATGCTGCCTTTCTGATCGTCTCTTTTTCCTCACGTTGTCTCAATCGTGTCTTGTTTTCTCTTGTCTGTGGTTGATTAGCGAATGGAATAATACACACAGGTCCCTCTTACTGACCGTCAGCTCAGACCGCTTTCGCTTCACGGATTGCTGTGAGTATTGCGCATTTGGAGCTGCAGCATGGTTGGCTTGAATCTTGAAGTACTTCTTCTTCTCCGGGTCTGTGATATTTAGTCAGTATGAGTTGACACGGAGGTTAGTGAGTGTAGCGGGGTAGTTGACCACTGCACAGATACAACAGCAGCCCGACGGCTAGACAGGACGATGCAGCTTTTGTGTGTGACTGGCACACAGCAGCAGGCGCCTCTTACGTACAGCCATCGCGTACCTCGGCAGAAGGGAAGAAACGCAACAAAACACGACTTACCATAATAGAACCCCGGGATTTCACGAGTCATGGTTGCTGATGATGCGCGACGTCGAAAAGGTAAAGATCAGAGAGAATGCACAAAGAAGGAGAAGAATCCAGCTATGTTCAAGTTATCGAAATGGTCATGAAACTTCCACTTTTCGAGTGTCTAGCACAAACGAACAACCATAGTGGATTCGACCGCAATACAGACAAACATGAAACAAACTTAAAGATCAGTATATTTAATTAAGCATATGAGACGCGGGAGATCTCAACTCGATTTACATGAACACGCAGTTAACAGACGGCTTTGAATCTGAAGGCGCGGGAGTGACGTTGGCTTATGTAATATCTCATATTCATGCCTCAGGCCATAATTTTTATACCTGCCCTAAAGACGACGACGCTGATTTTATACATAGGCATTTTTTTGTTTTTGATTTCATTTTGGTCTTTGATTTGTTTCATTTGAATTCTGTCTTACATTATGTATGTATGCTCCTAATTTAATTGATATTACCGTAGTGAATATCGAACTTGCCGATGAATCATACGGAGGATCGCACTTTCCAATTGCACTAGACACTTGGAATCTCATCTACATAAACTCCCGAATTATATTCCCTGCAATTAACTGAATATAAACTGCAAGCAACTGATTGAATTGTGAAAGATCTTGTTCAATTTGCCTCTCTAGGCCGCGGCGATGTTGACATAGGCAACGCCACCATTGGAACAAGTAATATTCCAAGATTGTTGTCGATTTCAACTCCAGGCTCCGATAAGCTGATACGACACCCTCTCTGCCTTTTCAACAACGTCCTTTGGCCATTTTATGAATCCCATTTCTGCGCGTTCACCGCTCAAGGCCGCGATGAGTTGACCCAGGCAACGCAACGCGAACAGGATGATTCTTTGTGCCGTAGTCTAAGAACTTATTCCTAGGCTCTGATAAGCCTGTATATAACCCCCAAGCGTGCCATTGGACGGGATCATGATCTCATTGCCGTGGTGTCGATGAATTTCCATGAAACGGAGAGCCAATTGTTGACAGTATCGGCTTATTCACTCTAGCACGATGAAAGACAGTGTATACCGAACAAAGCGAAGACAGGCGTAGGCAGGCGTCTGTAATAAAAGTGACCTCGATCCTCGCTGGCGCCTAGTCATCGAGGGTCGCTCTTTCGACATAAATACCTCGATCCTCGGCGGTCCCACTTCTTTCTTCTGCGAGACTCGCAACACTTCTTTTTCCCTTAATATTTGCCATCACAGCACCCCAAAACATAACATAAACCGCTTCTTTCAGGTGAGTATGTTTCCGGGTTATCGTTGCTTCATCGGTTGAGAGCTTGTTGTATTCCGCCCCTTGTGCCTTCCGGCCATGTTCCGTCTCATCTTGTTGGATCGGAGGAATCATGTATCGCCTCACACCTTCTGTATGGATGTATGAAGAGAATTTGTGTCTCGTTGTTTAACAGTTTGACAGTTTGACAGTTTGCTGATCTCTTTCAGTCTTTTTTGCTGCCGTTTCCCCATCATGGCCAGGCCCAAGTCTGACCTGATGGATAAACGAAACGCGCCGCTCAGGAGTCATCCTCCCAACAACCCTTCAACTCAAGGCCTCACAGACGAGGATGGATCCCGTGCTGTTGTTATTCCGGCACCCGCAAGTTTGTTTGACGACGAGCAATGCGGCCGTTATGAGGAACGGAACCAGCGCCGCAACCGATCTCTCAGTCCTTTCAAGCGTCGTGACCATTCTGAATTGCCTCCTATCCAGACCAGTGGCCTGGGAGGTTTTATCCCAAAGTCCTCGACTGGCCATTTGAACTATTCGGACTCGGATACTAACGAAGAACGGCCTTTCCTGAGCAAGTTCCTCGATAAATCTCCGTTCCATTCGAAGAAAGCCACCATTCCCGCAGAGGAAAAGCAGGACGATAGTCAGATGCCACACGGTGCTTCCCAAGAAGCTAAGGATGAGGAGGAATACCACAAGTTTTGTGTCAGCTTGAACAACAGCTTGAACAATAGCTTGGAGGATGATTCTCCCATTGATGAGACTGGGGAGATCGAGCACTGTGACAGCATGATCGAAGAACAGAAAGATCAAGTTAAACTGTTTCGTTCCAGTCTGCTTGCAGGTGCCAAGGCCCAGGAAGATCGACGTGGCCGTCCCAGACGGACTCCCACCCCCCCTGATCATCTTCAAGTTGGCCTTGACATGGCTGATAAACTTCAAATTGGTCTGGACTTGGCTTCCGACCCTGACATGCATGATCCGATCGTCACCGAGAGCAAAGAAAGCGTCATTGGTGTTCAAGAAAATGACAATTTTTCCCTTCCCGAGACTTTGAAACCCATTACCTCTTTCCAGGAAGAGAGCGAAGAGTCTCTGGATTGCCTCATTAAAGAACTGGAGGCCGAAGATGGAAGCGAACCTGACGTCGACGCAATCACCATCCGAGCCGGGGAAGTTCACCCATACCCGCCTTCGCTGTTGGACACCAAGGCCAACGAGGGCCTCGACGACGCAGAGGTGGCCGCCCGACGTAAGAAGTATGGCTGGAATCGTATGAAGGAACAGAAACGGAATCATGTCATCAAGTTCCTTTCCTTTTTCAATGGCCCGGTCCAGTGGGTCATGGAGGTAAGCAAAATCATTCATTGACCACAATCATGTTGTTGGAAAAAAGTATATGCTCACAATTCTCTCTCAATTCCAGATTGCCATTGCCCTAGCTGCCGTCTTGCGAGATTGGATTGATTTCGGAATAATCTGTGCTCTTCTCTTGTTGAATGCCGTGGTCGGATTCGCTCAGGAATACCAGGCGGGCAATATTGTCGACAGTCTCAAGAAAACTCTTGCCCTGAGAGCTCTGGCCGTTCGCAACAGTTGCATCGTGGAGATAAATTCTGAAGAGGTCGTAGTTGGCGACATTATTCATGTGGAAGATGTGAGTTGATGGGGATTGAAAAAAAAAAAAGAAAGCCATGGAAGCTAATATTCCTTTTAGGGCACAATCATCGCGGCAGATGGCAGGCTGGTGGGTGACGGTGCCTACATTCAAGTTGATCAGTCGGGAATAACAGGAGAATCTCTCGCTGTGGATAAGCACCAAGGGGATCTTATCTTTGCTTCGTCGGCAGTTAAACGTGGGGCTGGGCTCATGATTGTGACCGCAACTGGTGATCATACCTTTGTCGGAAATGCAGCAGTTCTGGTGAATAAGGCTGGAAATACCACTGGACACTTCACTCGGGTGCTGGGCGCTATGGCGCGCGTTCTTCTGATTCTGGTGCTTTTCACACTGCTGGTTGTCTGGATCAGCAGTTATTATCGCTCCAACCCGATTGTTCAGATCCTAGAGTTCACGCTCGCAATCACCGTGACTGGAGTCCCCGTCGGTCTTCCCGTGGTTGTCACCACAACAATGGCCGTTGGTGCATCTTATCTAGCGAAACACAAGGCCATCGTGCAAAAGCTCTCAGCTATCGAGTCGTTGGCCGGAGTGGAGATCCTCTGTTCAGACAAAACGGGAACACTCACCCGAAACAGACTAACATTGGGAGATCCATACATAACCCCTGGCATGAGTGCAGAAGAGCTTATGTTGACTGCGTGTCTTGCGGCAACTCGCAAAAAAGGCGGGATCGATGCTATCGACAAGGTGTTCCTCAAAGGTCTCCGCCACTTCCCGTGGGCCAAATCTCGGATCTCCTCATACAAGACTCTCGAATTCACTCCATTTGATCCGGTGTCGAAGAAAGTCACCGCATACGTGCAAGATCTGAATGGCGAAAAGATGATCTGCGTGAAGGGTGCTCCTATGACTATCCTGAGAACAGTGGAGACGGAAACCTCACTGTGCGATCGGTTTTTCAAGGAATATGAGGCCAAGGTTACTGGGTTTGCCAGCCGGGGATTCCGCGCACTCGGAGTTGCCCGCAAGCGTCAAGGCCGGCCATGGGAGATCCTGGGAATCGTGCCATGCATGGATCCCCCCCGCCATGATACCGCCAAGACAATTTCCGAGGCTCAAGAACTAGGACTCTCTGTCAAGATGCTCACTGGAGATGCAGTGGCCATTGCACGCGAAACGGCACGCAGACTCTGTCTGGGGACCAACATTTACAATGCCGAACGCCTTGGTGTGACTGGCGCCGGTTCCATGTCTGGCTCCGAAGTGAACGACTTTGTTGAGGCCGCTGATGGTTTTGCAGAAGTCTACCCCCAGCACAAGTACAGTGTGGTTGAGATCCTCCAGCGACGCGGCTATCTGGTGGCAATGACTGGCGATGGCGTGAACGACGCTGCTTCATTGAAGAAGGCGGATACTGGTATTGCAGTCGAGGGCGCATCCGATGCGGCCCGTTCTGCTGCTGACATTGTCTTCTTGGCACCTGGTCTGTCGGCAATTATCGAGGCGATCAAGATTGCTCGCCGGATCTTTCACCGTATGTACTCATATGTTGTGTTCCGGATTGCGCTGTCCATTCATTTGGAACTCTTCCTCGGACTCCTGATCGTGATCAAGAATGAGACCCTCGACCTTCGGCTGGTTGTTCTCCTCGCTATCTTCGCCGATGTTGCGACCTTGGCAATTGCATATGACAATGCTACTTATTCTCAGTCGCCCGTCAAATGGAACCAGCCAAGACTCTGGGGAGAATCGATTGTTCTAGGGTTCATTCTTGCTGTCGGGACCTGGGTGACGTTGGGCACCATCCTGTTGCAAGGCGAAGACGGAGGTGTTATCGAAGGTTGGGGTTCACGAGATGAGGTCTTGTTCCTGGAGATCGCTCTGACCCAGAGTTGGTTGATTCTGATAACTCGCGTCAATGGATCTGGATCGGACTCGTTCTGGGCTAACTGCCCATCGTTTTACCTTCTCGCTGCCGTGGGTTCTGTCGATCTGACCGCAACCATGATGGCCGCATATGGTGTCTTCGGTGAAGCCACATCCTGGTTAACTGTCCTCCGTGTGTGGATTCTTTCATTTGGGGTGACATGTGTGAACGGACTGGCTTACATCTTGATGCATAACTCGCAACGATTTGACAACCTCATGCATGGAAAAGGTCCTCGAAAGAAGGATAGAGAACGCTCCTGGGAAGACTTCGGTAAGTTAGCAGAGACTCAATTCTTCCTCGCATACTTGACAGAGATAACTAACCAATCATAGGTCTTGACATGCAGCGAATGGCGAAGCAACATGAGAAGAGCAGTTAGTGGTGGGTTGAAACCCCCAGTACTGCAACTAATGATGAAGATGAATTGATGAAGATGAATGGCAAGATGCCTCAATCGATGCATTTTAATGGTTTTATCATATCGTGGTGGGGGGAACAATGGATGCAAAGGAGACGAAGTCTTGTTTCTCATCAGGCGATACTGGGTATCGTGCCTGCAGGCTCTTATTATTATTGAGAAGCTCAACAGTGATTAACAGACCCTAATTCTACTAGTTTATCTCGAACCCTTTCCTACTATTGTATGCTCTTTTTCTAAACCCTTCGATACAGTATCATTTTTGGAGTGGTAATTGTTGCCACCACAATCCCTCGAAGCCTAAACAGAATTGGCTCGACAATCATTTTTGAAGAAACCTGCAATTTTGAAATCCAATAATCGTCGCGGCCTTACTAGGCAACGAGGGAGCCGCGGTACGATCTCTACTTGGCGGGTATTGACTCGAGACCTGGAATTTGAAGTAACTGAGTAATGATACTAGGCAACGGCAAATGGAGTGACAGATCTAACAAGAAATTGAGCTTCTCTCGCGAATAGAAACCTCAAAATCTCGCGTCGCACATGGAACACCGATGGTTTATAACCAGCACGCAGTCTTGACGATCAGGTATAATCGCCATGATATCTGCACACGTTTGGGGAATGAATCTGTTGAGCCAAACATATACTACTTATGCAATGTGGCTTCGTGGAACTTATACAGCTAACCTGATCATCTGCATAATAGTACTTATCTGGGTATACAGGAACCTATCGGACTGTTTCCCTTTATTTACATGTACATTATGTATGTACGTACCCGTGGGCGGACCTGCCGGATGAGCACGTCTACAGGCCTGGATACATCAATTGATGTATCTAGAGGGCGATTAAGCATCTATGGACCGACTAGCCTTGAACCTCGGGTTACCTATGTAGGTAAGCGCCCGGAAAGTTTAAAGTTCTAGGATTGGAACATCTTCTAACCTTGCCCTAGAATGACCCCGTCGAGCTGGATATGAGCTCTGTGCAACCTGCCAAGCTCGCTCTAATGCCATGTGCATGTTTGGCTTGGCTACTGGTGACGTTAATAAACGAGAGTGTGCAGAATGGTTAAGGCAACTACTCTGCAGATGGAATTCTCAAGAACTGAGAAGAATATAATACAGATTTACACCAAGGAGAATCGATTAACTATGCAACAGATCAACAGTGGGTATTCGTTGGAAATGATAGTACAGCCAATCAGCTTCGATCTGACCGCAAAGGTTTACCCGTGGACATTTCCAAGTGGGCGGTTGTATTCCAAACTTCTTGAGAGGAATAGTCCGGAACAGTGGCAGATTGGTCTTGGCTGACAGCACTCCCTGTCCCCTCCCGCCTCATGCGAACATTGCCCACGTCAGAATTAGGGCTATGTAAGGATATCACTGTGGCTGAGAAACTTACATCTATATTAATCCACAATCCAGCCCGGGCTTGTCATTTTTGAGCATTTATTTAATACACCATTGAAACAGAATTCAAATCATTTACACAAAGGCAAGGTCAAAAGTCTGAATTTGAGGCTTGAAAAAGAGTGAAAGAAATACATGTACATTATTCACGCTGTCCTAAAGAATCCATAGATACAAAAAAACACTAACCAGCCTTCTCAATAGTATCAAAGACCGGCACCCCCAACTCCACGGTCGTCAGGCCAGTATTGACCTTCACCTCCACAATCAATCATTTCTGCTATTGGATCGGCAATAGCTTACCGAGCTCTCACCCCCCACAAAGCCATCTTTGGACTCGGAGTCAGCCTCCATCTGGAAGCGCTGTTGTCGGCGGTACATGCGCCAGAAGACAAGACTGCCATGGATCTGGGCCGTGGAGAAAGCCACATGGAGGAGCGGCGTGACAATCTTGAATGCAAGCCGCCATCGGTCCCACGTGCTTGCAAACAACCACATCGTCACAACCGTCTCGGTAATTGTACCCAATGCGGTTGTAAAACAGGAAACGAGGAACACTTTGCTCAGAAACTGGTGACGTTCGGGGAAGATGCGGTAGAGAATGATAGCGACGTGGGGGAATAGCTCGAACACGATGTCAAATGCGCCTAAAGCCCAGGGTTATTAGTATTTTGTTTTTCTTTTCATCGTTAGTCCAGAGCCCCGTCTACCTACCCCAGACAGTACAGAGAACAAACTCAATATACGCGTCGGGCTCGCGCAGCGGTCGCAGACTGATAGCTATGGCAGCTTGCCCAATAAAGATTGTCCCAACGTGGTGCATCACGGCGACAGGTGACAACTTCATGCGGTAAATCAACTCGAAGATGTATATACCAATCAACATTTGTGCCACAATAATCAGGATATCCCCCAGGGTGACTGGTGAGCCATGGACGAAAGGCGTGTTGAATGATGGACCTTTGCAGAACGCGACACTAACGAATGGGTATGCGGCAAGAATCAAAATGATCACTTTGGTGGCACCGGCGATATGGTGATTCACGAAGCCACGACGGTTCAACTCGCTCATCTCTGTATAGATGGAGCCATATAGACGACGGATGAGGAATCCTTCAAGGATGTAGAAGCGAACGAAGAAGCATATCACCAACACGATGGAGATGATCAAGGCGGAAAATGGTGCCAAATCGGAGATTGGACCTAGTTCTTTTGTGCCTAGAGGGATTGGGGGAGGGTGTCGTGCGTGGATCTTCATTTTTGTGTGTTTGGGGAGTGAATGTATTTGACAAAGAAATAACGCGATCCGATAATGAGAGACGAGGATACTAAAGAGCGTAAAGAATGAAAAGAATCAAGAAAAAATGAAAAGAATAAAAGGAATGACAAGCAGGCCTTGCAATGTGCGTTGTTTGAAGCACTCGGGGACTGTCAAGTGTGAAATCGGAAAGGTTTTGCCGGAGAAGAGAAAGAGTAGCGAGGGTCGAAGACCGAGGGCCGGGGGAAGGCAACAACCTCACCACCCCCGTGCCCGTGGCCAATAGACCCCGCACACTGTAGACACTACACGGCTTTAAATCGGCTGTAAATGTTTCACTAGCTTGATGGGAACATTCAGCCCCACAGAACATACGAACATTGAACATTGAAGTTACACCATGCTCACTCTTTCTCTGGTAGCAGATTTTTTTTGTCTTACATTGAAATAAACTTTATACGTGTATTTTCCCGGACCTGAGTTAGTAGATAAGAAATAAAATGTGAGTTCCTGTCTTGAACAAGCAGAGGAAAATTAGGTAAAAGTTGAAATGAGAGATTAAGTGTTAGCCAAGCTTTGTTGGACGGCAGCAAAAGCTTAAGCAGTGGATACTACATGTAGGTCTGTATGGTGATTGGCTGCAGTATTCTCCATTCAGGGTCATTTACCTAACTAGTATCGGGTACTTTACCCTTGTTCAGCCCTGCTTAGGCAACAGAATAAATAACAACGTTGCCTGCTCAACTGGTGTGGATTCATTGTGGAATCTTACTGCATTGACGCAAATATAAATAGCTGAATAATAGGGGGAATTAGGTTGCCTGGAAACTTTCCGGGGAAAAGTCAATTGGCTTATACTTAGAATAAAACAAATCCATGGATGAGACAACTAACTATTCTTGTAATTACCTACATACAGTACCATTTATTGGATGTCCGCTTGAGTTGCAGGAACAATGTATCCATGGATCTTCAAGTGCAAGTGTTCGAGAAAAATGATCCTGTCCTTCATGACGATACCGCCTAACAGAGGGAGGTAGACCTTCTGAATCATAATCGGGCATATTTTGATTTCTATCGGACATTTTGTCTCACATCTGGATGTCGAGGGGATGTGTCAAGACAAATGTCAAGTTTTGACTCTCCTCGTAGCGAAAAGGGTAGATACAGAAGGTTTTAGATGCCATCGCGCCAACCCATATAATTTGCTTACCGTCCATTTTACCGATTTGCTCTCACCTACATACTCAAGCCTAGCAACCATATGATTCCCCGGCTTCTCCATCTAGAGAGTCATTTCTTGAGCCACTAGGGGGGAGAGAGCAGGCAATTTGACTGTATTGAAGCTAACTGCACTGTGTTTGTAGGAGCTACTTGGAGCTGCCAGTCCTGTCAAACAGGATCAGGTGACTTCAACTGTTCAACAGATATTCTGCGCAAGAGATCTTTCTATATGTAACCTTGTAATTTTCTGCCTGGCAAAATCCCGGTCGGCGCGATGGCATCTAAAACCTGCCGTGGGTAAGCACTGAATATAAATGTTGCGGGATATCTAAGTTTTACCTTTCTGTGTTTTTTACAGGCCGCTAAGAAGAGTAGCTGTAGAAATGAGGAATCAAGATCAATCAATGCTGTTTGGTTACTAAATATCGCGGATGAACCAGAACACGCCTCGAAGTATTTCTAAATTCAAGTAGATAAAGTATCCATAACCTACCCGAGGTACTTCAGTGTTGCATCCGAGAAGTGAGAAAGCCAATTACATAGTAGAAAGCGAGAACTATCAAGGCCAAGTGATTTCACTATAACAGAGGGCCCAATTATTGTAATATCTAGTCCAGGGTACAATGAGTGACATACATTCCAATTCCTCTTGCCCTTGTTATGCTTATAGAACATATCGGAAGTGCAGATTTTGTACCTGATATAAAAGTTCGTTAGTTAGGACATTCGACTCTAGGGCGGAATGATTTATGGCTGAAGGAAAACTCACATCTGTCATGTCAGATAAGCCGAGGGATACCGCGGTAGCGTGTTGGTCTTCAGGGCCATTTGGGTTGAGAAGGTCACGCTAGGTGTCTTTTAGTAATGCTGGATATAAACAACGATCCGATAGGCAACTTACTCTTTTGTTCTCCCGAGCGTTGACTGTATACATAACGATGACTATAGCGATTTGTACCACGAAGCATACAATCATAGACGCAAATCCGGATTGATATCGAGGCGCTTCCCTCGAAAAGAAAAGCTGGGGTCCAATGAGATTGCCGACACAATAACTGTTCCCGAGCTTAGTATAGAACAATAATTCATAAGAAATAGCTACCACTTACCCGACGAAGAATGAGGATGCAAACATGGTCTTTTTGGTTCGACCGGCGACATTAGATTGCAGTAGAGTCAAAGACAAGACAAAATTGACACTGAAGCCAACAAGAAGATAATAACCGCTGTAATTGATTAGCAAATTTCAGAAATGTGGATTCTAAAGAGAGAAAGTACTTACATCAATCGACCAACACGATTAGACTCGGGGAGGGCGAAGATTAAAACACCTCCAAGAAGGGCGACCAAAAGTCCGCCAATCATCAGGAAATGCCGGATGCCCTTAAAGCGGGTGGCCAAGTAACTGGAGAAAATAGGGTTAGAAAAGGCAGGAATATTGACACTGCACTCTCGCAACATACCCTGAAATCCATAATGCCAGGACTTGTGAAGCACCCGATGGCATACCAAGCAAAGTAGACTCAAATTTAGTGAATCCAAATCCATTGACTATAAGGGGGGCAAATGCAGACACAGCTCCCTGAGAAGGATTAGCTTGGCTTGGCTAAGTGGATCGAGATGAAAAGGGGGTCGCACGTTTGGAATGGTGTTTGCCAGACAATGCAAGTTGATCAACCAAAATCGAGGGTCAAGCAGGGCCTCTTTCACTTGTTCCATCTTGAATGTTTTGTTATCAATGCCCGTCTCATTCTCAAGAACGCGTAAGACCGCAACTTCCTTTTCCCTCTCTGAAAGCCATTTGGCCTTTGTCGGATTGGACGGAGTCACAAGTATGAAGATAATACCCCAAACAATGGTTATCGAGCCGAAGATAATGAATGGAAATTTCCACGCTAGAAGAGCAGCATGTAAATGCCCGATTCCGTAGGCAATTAACCCACCGAGAATATTTGCAACGCCGTTCATGGAAAACCAAATGGAGGTTCGTAGGGGTTGTTCCGATCTACAACCTATGTGAGCCATAAAAAAGAAAGCTTTGACGGTGTGAAGTGACCAACCTCGTGTAAAACATTGTTGTTAATAAAACAAAGCAAGGACTCACGCCAGCTTCTAATATACCAAGGAATAGACGCGCTGTAGCCAAACCAGCAAAGTTGTGACCGGCAGTCATAGATAAAAGAGTGGCACCCCAGAGAATGATGAAAATACCACATGTCTTCGCTATGTCGAACTTCTGAAAGAGCATATTGATTGGAAATTCGCCTGCCATATAGCCCAAATAGAAGATAGTCGTGAGCCAGGAATACTGATCATTAAACAGATGAGCATCTTCTACCATGCCCCAGAGTGCGGCGTAGGAGACACAAGACTTATCCAGGAACTGCAAGATAGATTTTAGCAATAATATCTCCTCAAATGAGTATTATGACATACCTGGATCATATAAGTAAACGCGAGTACAGGAAGTAGAAACATATCGATTTTTCGAAGAACCTTTCGAGCTTCGTCACTATCAACTTCAACAGGGTGGATTGTTCCATTAAGAATTGCCGCCCCAACATCGAGGTCCTGGGTTTGTTTCATCTCGCATTTGCTATCAGCAATAGGATCCGAGTCTGTCTGATTACTTGGAGGACTTGGTTGAGTCATGGTGAGCGATATGAGTCCGAGAGATCGAGAGCAAGACACAATGTATGCAGCAGGAATCTCGGAGTGTGCCTGCCATCAATTGGCAGCACAACCCTAAATACATGTAGTATTCCCATTGGCAAGTGGCATATCTCGATTTAGTTGCCAAGATGCCAATATCCTTATCTGTGGGGTAAATTAGCTTTTTGTCGCCACGTTTGAGTTGCTGCCATACCACATGCATGGTTCTATACTCGGCTTAGTCCCGAGTGAGTCCCGAGTGCATATCCGATATCGGTTTCGGTCGGCCCGACCGGTGTTTTATAGACAAGGCAAGTTTCCCCCAATCAATACTTTTGATAAGGCGCCTCTCCAATACATTTTCACAATAGCGGAGAATAAAAGGTTGATATCAATTGACACCAGACTTACGATCCAGCAAACTTTAGCTTCACAGTGCCATAGACATGGGCGACCGTATGATTTTGCAGTCGACTGATGTGATCAAGGAAGTTGTGAGCACGATTGACGATGCTAAAGATGAACTGCGACGCTTGAGTCTTGAAGTTGGTCTAACTTTCCATGTATTCCCGTCAGAAAAGGAAAACAAAAGAACTGACTTGATGGTTTCAGATCTTCAATAACCCGGAGCTGATTTTCAAAGAATACAAAGGCTGTAAGCTGTTATCAGATTGGTTGGAGAACCGTGGATGGACAGTCAATCGCGGTGTATACGGCCTTGACACTGCATTCGAGGCAAAGTTTTCGGTTCTTGAAGGAGGGAGAACGGTTTGCTTCAATGCAGAGTACGGTATGTGCTCCCCCGATTATGTGACAGTGCCTGCAGTATGTTTCTAATCAGAATAGATGCGCTCCCTGGCATGGGCCATGCTTGTGGTCATAATTTGATTGCTATATCCTCGTTGGCATCGGCAATTGCACTTGAAACTGTCCTTAAGAATCATCAAGTCCCTGGTACAATTGTCGTGATGGGAACACCAGGCGAGGAATCAGGCGGCGGGAAGTGGATCATGGCGACAAACGGTGCTTGGAAGGGGTTCGACGCGTGTGTCATGACACATGGCATGCGCAATTTTAGCACGCCCTTGTGTTTGACCAAGGCTTCATGGAAGGTGCGAGTGTGCTTCCATGGCCTAGCAGCGCATGCCGCTACAGCTCCTTGGAAGGGGCGTAATGCCTGCGATGCTATTGTGCAGGCATATAGCGCAATCTCAATGCTGCGCCAGCATCTTGAAAAAGGGCATAGTATCCAAGGATGCATTCTTGAAGCTGGAAAGGCTTCAAACATCGTACCCGATTATGCCGAAGGGCTGTTCAGCATTAGAGCTCCCACTATGAAGAAGCTAGATGAGCTCAAGCCCAGATTCGAGCCGATATTTAAAGCAGCTGCAGATGCAACGGGATGTACCGTTGAGGTTGACTGGTAAGCATCATGTGCCAAGTAAATGGCCGATCTATTTAATTAACCTTCATCTCTTGTGTAGGACTGCCCTTTATGAGGATGTTGTTTCTAATAACACACTTGCTGAGCAATATCGTGATTACATGGTACAGCACCTGGGTGTAGAACCAGAGCAACTACCCACATTGGAAGAATCTCGGGTGCTTTATGATCAACCGGGATGCTCGTAAGTTTCCTATCCTTCAGACTTATTCACCTTTCAAAACCTGATAATTGTCGAACAGGGACTTTGGTAGCTGTTCCTATATTTGTCCCGGAATCCAAGCTATGTTTTCGATCAATGCAACCGATTTCCCACATTCAATTGGATTCCGTGAAGCATCGTCTGGTGAGTTTGCCCACCAAGAGGCACTGCGAGCTGGCCAGGCAAATGCACTTGTGTGCTTCGACGTCCTCACGAACGATAAGTTCGCCCAGGAAATGAAGACGGAATTTATCGAAGCCATGAAAGAAGGTGGCCGTTGGGAGGCATAAGGGAAAAGTTGATAAAATTTGTATATAAACAAAAGGTTGAAATATTCGAGAAGAACCACTGTGCTCATACAGAAGGAAACATACCCAATGTGGGGAAATCGTCATCCCACGCCTAAGGAAAACAGTCAGGTCTTCTCACAAGAATTAATAAGGAATTATCTTACCATCTCGTCGATAAAGCTCGGAATATCAAACAGAACATTGGGAGGAATTTCCGCTCCGGGGTTTTCAAGCGACTCAGGGCTAAGAACAGTTTGGGTTAAAGCTCCTATTCGATCCACACCTTGTCGTAGTTCATTTGCCGCGTCTAAAGATCCTCCTTGCTGAAACATCTGCGCTGCTTGTCGTACTCTGGCTAGAAGCCGCTGGGAGTCAACAAAATCGTAAGCCAAAGGAAGCGCCTTGAAAATGAAACTGATGGCGTAGTATGTCGGTGTGCAAAAGTAGTCCTACAAAGCCATTTTGCGGTTAACAACGATTGAAGATAAAATAAAGAGAAGCTGAACATATAAACGAATGTAGCTTTCTCCAATACACGTACCATTGTGTAATAAAATGATCGCCTAAACTCATGGGACTCGTACTGAGTCTGGATTATTAGACTTGCGCTATCCAAGGCTCGCCGAATAAATTCTATTCGGGCTGGATCAGAGCTCAGGTCTTCCGCTGATCCCACACCCTGCAATGCTAGACCGTTGATATACCTTTAGAGAGAGAAAATAAGCTCATGTATTTATGGGCTTTTTGTAGTCTCGTAACTCACAGTTTCATGAAGGCAAATGGCATTAGAAGTCGGTTTCTATCCTGCCTTTCTGGGAACGTTTGATAGAGTGGATGTATGTTGTTGTTGATTTCATGGAACCACTGATCAACCAGTTCATCGGAGGAAGTGAAGAGATCGACGACCTCTTGCAACAATGGTTTAGCCGTCAGTTGAGAGCTTTTAAGATGCCTTTTCAGATCCCCTAGCCGCTTATCAGTACGAGAAAAAGTAAATTGAATTCAAACCTGATAGGCTGACCAGTTATTGTGAAGCCTTTAATATAGGCACGGATTCTGTCATCTACGGGGCGATGATGTGGAGACATGGCGATGTACTTTGCATAAGGTAAATAATCCCTCATGTTGTTAATAACGAATGGCCGGCTGATGTTCGTTCTGCGGGAATTTAGTGAGAACCCAAGAGGCATGATGTCGTTTAACTCACTGCAAATCTAAGCAACATAAAGTAAACCAGGTCCTCGCACGCCCAACAAGATCTGGGGTATACTCGGTCTCCTCATCTCCAATGATGATAGCCGCCTCATGTAACTTTAGCTCAGTGGCTACTGATACAATATAGCCTATTAGGCGTGTGCGACCGGTCCACGTTACGAAGACTATCATGGCCTGCAATGCAAGTAGGTCGGGCACCGGTCCTTGAAATGTGTGCGTAATTAATTTGTCAACCGCGGCAACGTATTCCTGATATTTTGCCGGTCTCACGGCCCTTGATGCAATTGCGCATATGACAGCGGACATGAATGGGTGATTTTTGACAGTTTCGCCCGGCGAATACAACTGGTCATCTATAACGGAAACGACCGTTCTGCAATTAGTGAAAAAGAAATCGTATAGCTCATCCCATTCACTCTCAGTGGTGATAATGGGGGAATCAGTGTTAGAAGACGAGGTGTACGTTCCCGCAACTGGGACGGCAGCTGGTTCACGCTGCGATTGCAACGTCGGGGAAAATCCCGTATTGCTGTTATGAGATGACCCGGCAACTTCTGCTCGCAAATTCTCAATTTCGAGTCGCAGCTCTCGCTCCACCAAATCCAAACGCCGCTGAAGAAGGGCTGTTTTGGCTCTGTGTCATTATCAATGGCTGTTAGAATAAAATGAATCACAAAATAGAGATTTACGATGGATACAACGAGAACCTTACTCGATATCTGATCCAGGTGATACTGGCTGGGCTGCCCTTGGAGGGACGAAGACACATTCAGCATTGCTCACTCGGCATCGTTGGCATGGTATTTTGCTGGGACCACCACATTTGAGCTTCTGTCTCCTGCAGCGCAGACAGGCTGAAAGCGATCTGGATTTGATACTATGTGAGAATGTGTGATAAAGGCCATAAGCCGGAAGCGTACCTATTTCCATCGCTCATGATTGTTAGCCAAAGTGGGCAAGTTGAGTGGAAGGAGATGGAAGACAAACCAGACTCCTGATAGACTGCCGATAAACTACCGATAAGCCCACACGCGGACGTAGATGCCTTAGAGCCTTAATATTAAGTTACAGCCATCGATGATTCAACTACATCCATAGAACTATAATTAAGTTCATACATATGTATGGAATTCACTAGGCATTATGTACTCCGTACCGATGTAGGTATTAAGCGTCAAATATGCCAAAAATATGGGGGATCTGCAGGTGGATTTCTGGATATTTACCCGCGAATACATATCCTCCGATATCCCGTATCAGACTTCGAAGTGCATAGTTACATATCACAATGTGCTACAAAATTCCAAAGTACTCAAATCTATAGAATTTAGTTAAAGATTTCGATATTATCATTCTGGAACCCATACAAAATTGGTAACCTATTTTTGTTAAAATACCCTACGACTCCGGTCAAGAAGTACGGGGACCTTAACAAGACTTCACTTTATTGCTAGAAGAATAGTTGACCGCTTATGCGGTCCCGGAGCCTTCCAAGGCCGATGTAATGAGGTTCTATTGAAGTAACAATCCGTAACTACATATATGTACATATCACCTTGGAACCGAATGTGGGGGGACACGTTCGGCTTCGGTCCGACCGATACCGACACTACCCTGATAGGGGAGGTAGCGCAAGTATATTATTTGTTAAATGCCATTTACCCTTGATCGCAACTCGGTGTTTAAAAGTCCAAAAGTTCTCTCAATCACTACAGCCCCCTCTCATCTTGTCATTTTCATAAATATTGAGAGAGCTATCCCAATCAAAGCATAATAATGACGGCGATCACTCTACCCCATTCCCATGAAAATGGAGATGCAGTCTCACATGGTCAAGATGCCGAGGATATTCAGGATCTCCTGCAAATAATCGATTCGAAATCCCAGCAACTGTGGGAAATTAATCAAAAGGTACAATCGCTCGCCAAACAACTTTTGGGCACGTCTTTTATCCAACAAGCTAACACTGTTCCAATAGATCCACAGTAATCCAGAGCTTGGTTTCAAGGAATTCATGGCCCACGATAATATCACCTCAATGCTCGAAAAATTGGGCTTCGAAGTCACCAGACACGCGTATGGTCTTGACACATCGTTTGTTGCAGAGTACGGCCAAGGGGGTAGAGTCGTGGCCTACAATGCGGAGTACGATGCGCTTCCAGGAATTGGCCATGCCTGTGGACATAACCTCATTGCCATGATGTCCATCGGTGCCTTCCTTGGAGTTGCCGAAGCTCTTAAACAACAAAACATCCCGGGACGAGTTCGTCTTGTGGGAACACCTGCCGAGGAGGGCTTTGGTGGAAAGATTCCTATAATCAACGCCGGTGCTTATAAGGATGTCGACGCATGCATGATGGTGCACCCCGGACCCTTTACCGAGTGCACTGGATTCACCGGTGACGCATACATGCCTACACTTGCAAGCCTGAAATTCACTGTTCGTTTCACGGGCAAGACCGCACACGCTGCTATGGCTCCATGGGAAGGTACCAACGCGCTTGATGCAGCTGTTCTATCCTATAGCGGCATTGGTGTGCTTCGTCAACAGATTCACCCTTGCAATCGTGTGCACTGTGTCATTTCGGAAGGTGGGCTCCGGCCAAACATCATCCCGGGCTCTTCAGCACTGGACTGTTACATCAGATCTCCCTCAGTAGCCATGGCGGAGGAGCTCTTTGTGAGAGTGGAGAATTGCTTCAAGGGTGCGGCCTTGCAGGCTGGATGCACTATGGAGGTTCAAAGGTTGTGGCATATTTTCCGTTCTTCATAGCCCACTAGTAGCTGACATCAGAAGCAGGCACAACACTTACGCCGATTTAAGACCGAACAAGCCTTTGGCAACAGCATATACACAGGCAATGGCTCAAATTGGCACAGAAGTGAAGTGCGACTTGAACTCATCTGGGGTGCCAGGGTCGACGGACCAAGGTCAGCTCTTATCCCCTTAATTCAGATAACATCCTGAAGGTTAGAATATTTTGACTAATATATAATGCAAATAGGAAACGTCACCTACGAGTGTCCCGGTATTCAGGCCTATGTTGGTATCCCAGCTGGCCCCGGAGCGAATAATCACACACCTGGGTTTACTGCGGTGGCAGGAAGTAAAGAGTCGCATGAGCTCTGCATGCATGCCGCAAAGGGGATGGCTATCACTGGTTTGAATATGTTGAAGAAAAATGAGTTTGCTGAACAGGTCAAGTCGGACTTTGAGGAAGACAAGATACGACGTTCAGTAGACTCGGAGCCTAGGATGCTAGCCGGAAATGCAGGCTTTTGCTAAATATATATTACTTTAGAGAATACATACTGAATCTATACTGAGATTATACGCCTGTGTGCAAAATCTATCGCGGCTTACCTGCCTTTTCTATGGTGGATGCAGTTGTACCCATTTGCACTTATCTGTCCCGGACTGTCATATGAGAAAGCCCTAAGTGTAGTCGCTTTGTTTTCATCTTCTAACACCCCGCATAAAGATTTCGATAAGGAGTTTGACCTGCATAACTAGAGTTTGTCAAGAAGTTTAGCTTGGATTAATATATATTCCATAACGGGATCTATTTTATGACTTGAGTATTCATGAAAAAAGTACAAAAATGGTGGTTGCAGTTTCAGCAGCTGCATCTAATATACTTTTGTATACCACGCACTGCTTATCACGGTTCTCCAACCACTGGACTTGGCGATTCCCTCGTAGATTTAAGTTGATCCTTTAGGGTACTGCAGAAGTGTGATCGCGAACGGATGAACTCGCCTTTCCATATCAAGAGGAAAGGAATCACGGACATCAGTGCACTGAGTCCACCTAAGAGACTACAAGTTCCTGCAATTCCTAGATGTGAAAGCATCGGATAACTTGCCAGGGGAAGAAAGGTGGCAAGGAATGAGCGACTACAACTTGAAGCTGCATTGGCCGATGCTGCAAAAACCTGATATGCGTCGGTCACGTAGTTCCTATTTCATGTCATATCAGCGCAGGTTCATTTTGGCATATCGGGACCAAGTTAATTCCTGACTCACAGAATAGCAATGAAGATACACATGAAGCCCATTCCAAAAGGAATACCAGCTATCATGGGCACTGCGAAAGGGACATAGAGACGGGAAGACCAACCCAGCCAGAAGAGAGAGATCACAAATAATGGACCACCTAAGCAGGCAAGTGGTAGACGATAGTACTCTTCCTTGAGTTTCCGAGAAGAATTCTGGACCACCCGGCGCAAGATTTGCTCATATATCCAATATATCGGCAGACTCAAAACGCAGCCTGCACCGATTGTCAACTGGACCAATCCACATTGACCTGGCGATAGACCGTAAAGATGCTGGAAGACTTCCGGGAAGACCTGGAATGACATGTAGAAAATGGAATAGCACAGGGCTAAGTACATAGAGCAGGCGGTCACAATGGGTTCCGTGACTAGAAGATGCAGAGGACGTAGCAGTACGTCACTGATAATACGCTTCCATGATCGGTGTTGCTTGTTGATGGGTGTCGGTTGAGAAATCATGAAATTCTCAGGAGTATATTTAGCCGCAAGGGTTTTCCCATATGTTTCCGGAAAGAACACAACGAAAATATGTGTTACCCCTGCAAATATCAGGGCAACCCAGAAAGACCAGCGCCAACCTAAGGCTGGCGAGGTAAACCCCGACACGATAGGCCCGAGCATGGGACCAAAGCCGGTTACCTGAGGATATGTCAAAGAAGAAAGAAAAATGGGACCGTGGATACGAAATCTTGTTACATACTGCCATGAAGACGGCTATGCTCCAACCTCTAGCCTTCGGATCCTGGTAAATATCCGCTAAAATGCCAGGACCAAGTGCGACAATTGCGCTTCCAAAGATTCCCGTAAAAAGCCTAAAGACCAAAAGTGACGCCCACGTGGGGGCTAACGCGCAAGCCATTGTGAATATTGTAAACATGGGGAAAGTCGTAATAGCAATTAGTCGACGTCCGAACTCTTCACTGAGTGGCGCCCATACAATTGGACCTTCACAAAGACTAGTGATTAGTTCGATCTCACAGAATTATCAAAATCCAGCCTTACCGAATACGTAACCTATGTCAAAGTTAAAATAATCTCTTTTGTATTTTGTCGAATAGGACACTTACCAACTAGAAATATAGACATTGGCAATGCCTTCTGCAACTGAGACTCCACACCAAATTCTTTGGTGATTGATTGAATGGCATTACCAGTCAATGAGCTCCCCATACTGCTGTTGAGAACAGCCAGCATTGTGGTGAGAAAGACAAACGCTTTTTTCGCCTGCGGTTATACCAATATCTTTTTGGTTTCGCTGCGATTGGATGGGAGACATACCCCAGACCAATTGTGTGGATTTTGGGTATCAGAAGCCCAGTCAAAGGAAGAAACATCTGATACCTTTATACTTGCTTGGCTTGCATCTTTCCCAGACATTTTGATTCGTCTGGTGAAAGGTAGAAGACGGCGGTATCTGACCTTGTTCCTGACCTCGTCGTTGACACTCAAGGTCTATTGATTTGCTTTGAAGCGAGAGGTAGTTTCGCCAGACGAATAAATAACTAGGACGAAAATAAAATGCACACGATGGTATAGAATTTTCAATGCTTTTTAAAGTCATTCAGTTTTGTTATAGTAGAAATTCGTGGGCTCCCAACCGGTCGGGCCGAATGGCCCGATACCGAAGGATTGTGAGGCTGTTAGCCCATGTCTTCCCCACATCACAGTCGACATTGAGGGGTTACGATTTCCATTCCTACGGTTCTCCTCTGTCTCATCCAGCACTCACCGGATTCATGCATCTGCAATTACCCCCTAACGTATTAACGTAAGAAGTGCACCCAAATCAAACAAACCCTCGCACTCCAAGCCTAGCCTTGGACAATCTCCCGGAATCTTGATGATGTCAACCCTAGGTATTACCAACTCTGGAGAGACAAGCTTCAAGCTCTACGAAGGCGAGCAGCAAAATGTAATCGTTGGTCACCCAGTGGTATACAAATACATTGCCGGGGACAATGACCCGTCCAAGCCCCTCGTGGCATTTGTCCCGGGCATGGCTCACAATGGACGCATCTCATACGGCGGTCATGAAGGATACCGCAGCGAGGAATTTCTAGCGCACTGGTTCCATGAGCATGGATATGGTTTCTTGGGCATTTCCTACCCACTCGACGCGGAACTGCCCTTGATGTCAGCAACTAGTCCCGCTTTCACGATCCCCGATTGGGGTGTCCAAACTGCGGGAACAATCAAGGCGGTAATCGAAGAGAACCATCTTCCTCAAAGCGTGGTGATCTTGGCGTGGAGTATGGCCGGAAAAGTCCTCCAGCCTGTGACCGTCGAGGCTAGAAGACTTGGAATCGATGTCCAGCTCTTTATTTCCCTAGCAGCTACCCCTTCCCTTCCTGGTCTTCTTCCTACTGTATCGAAGGAACGGCTGAACCCGACAGGCTCGGGCTACCTGAGTCTTCCATTTTTGAAACAGTTATTTCTGCAACAGATTGATGAACAGGAAAAAATCAATCACTTCACTGAAGGTCGTCGTTTCATTGAACCTGCCATCTACGAAAAAGAGTATTTTGGTGCTACGCCTATCGGTATCACAAGATTTGGACTCCTATTTGATAATGAGACGAAGGAGTTTGTGGAAGAAAAAGATAAGTGGCAGTTGCTGGAAGATGGCCAGGCACATAATTACGGTAGCCTACCTACTATGGCTGCCATCTACCCGACAAGTGGATTGGACTTTCGTCATTCGATCACGGACAAGGCAACATGGTCCTACCTGATGATTCAGCGTGCAATGGCGATGTTTAGTGAAGATGATAGAGTGAAACAGCTCTCCCAAGTCAAAGACGATCTCTCTGCGGATAAGTTGGCTGCGCGGAGATCATCATTCCAGCATCTGCAGAGGATCGTCTTGGGGATCCCGGAGCTTATGACTGCAGATATCATCGGCAATCACTTCTTCTTTTGTGGCGAGAGTGGAGCAAAGAGGACAGTTGAAATAGTAATTGGGTTCCTTTCTAGTTCGATCGTTATTCAGCAAAATCTTGAAGATTTGCTCAACGCCTGTAGCAGGGAATCCACTACACCGGATTCAAATGCACCATGAATGAGTTACTTTCTTACGTGTTCGCGTTACTCGCGTGAATGTTTTCGGGCGTTTGATTGTGTTGTAGTGGAGTACTACGTGGGGTAGAAGTAGAAGTAGAAGAAGAAGAAGAAGTTGTTAATTGTCAAACTAGTAAATCAGGGTTTAAATACCCTCTCCATCAAACTTCATCCGAAGACTGCTCAGTCTGTCAAACATAGATACCTGCATGTTCAACAGATTGTTTGATCTATATAGGAAACCCGGACGAACGCTTCCCACTTAGCCGGTTCTATCTACTTAAGACCATGTGTCCCTTCCTCACCTCTGGTTGTATAGTGTGGCGTAAATCATCGGCGATGGTGAGAAGCAATTGATGCCCAAATGCAATTGATACTTGACTGCACCATGTGAATTTTGAAATCCGTATCTGCTTTCGCTCATGGAATTGGGGTTGTTTCAACGCTAACACTAATTGGGATTCTAACAACGCGGAGGAATAAAGATCCGAAAGGGAGGCTACTACCATACATGTCGCTCAGCGCAAAAAGGGCGCCTTGATATCCTTTTAGTGGAGTTTTCTTTACTCTAATTTCATTCTCATCCTATCTACTGGTGAATACGCCCATTTCGGAACAAACATTTCTCGTCAAAGCAACTGACATATTTGCCAGTTGGCTCATTTCACCCCTTGTCCCAGGAGTATATGACTATCGGAGAAAGCCAACAACGGTCAACGCCTTGAAACCTCAAGGCTCCAAATGTTACCATCTAATCGTACCACGCGTGAAAATACAGATAAAAGTGTTCGTAAACAGTTATATATTAAATGAATTCTACGTTGTAACATACCTAGGGTATCATTTTGAACATATATACCGGATAACGCCAGGCACCTAAGACCTCTCCCTTTCTATTTTAGTGCTCGCCCCTTGCCAGCTTTTGCTCTCAGGGTAAAATTAGGCTCGGTTTGATTCCACTCACTAAAATCTACTTATACTTGCATAAGCTCTGTCTTTCCTTCTATACGACTGGGATAAGCTGAGTAGTTTTCGGCTGTGCAGTCTAAGTGTCTGCGGCTACTAATTGGTGGAATTAGTGCTTAAGAGAGCGCTCCGTCTTATTAAAGTGGAGGTGCAATCTGCAGTTCCGGGAAATATACAATTCAGCCACTCAGAAATCCTCCGCCTCAAAAATATGCAACCCCTCAAGCCACCTCCCATTACCCTGCTCCCCAACTGGCCCCGCGCACTCTCTTACAAAGGCATAATTATCCCCCGCAACACGCTCAATCCCTACAAGAACAGCCGGGTCCTCAGAACGCCGATAGGAATAGCACACCTTGAGGTCAAGCGAGTAAATATATGCAACATCCACGAAGAATGACCGCACCGCCGTCTCAGAAATTACGACCGGCCAAGCGTACTTAGTTATAGCATCCTTGACCGCCACAAGGCCCTCTTCACTACATAGCCTTTCCCGCGTGTTCGGTGTCGCCTGCGTAATCTCCTCGAAGCCCATCCTAGTGTCAATCGATAGAAAGTGGAGATTCGATATACCGACGACGTATGATATAATCTGATTCCAGTCGTCCCTTGCTGTTGTCTTAACACAATCCCAGAGTGAGACTGTGAGTTTACTGAGGTACGGTAGCATATCTCCAGGGACGACTTCTGCTAGGAATATTGCCGCTGCGCATCTCTCCGGCGCGGCTACGGCTCCGGCTGAGTATGAGAAGGACTTGTAGTGGGGTATCTCGAATTCATTTTGAGAGAAGAACACTCGCTGTGTTTCTTCTCGGATAGCTCGAGATGTGCCGAATAGCGCGACGGGTGATTTCCAGCAATGGCATGCGGGGGAATATGCCGATGACTTTGCGCCGCAGCAGCTTAGGCCCAGGTCTGTACCGTTTGCGGGTCGGGTGTTGCAAGTGATGAATTGGCAGGCGTAATGTGTGCATGTCCAGCAGTAGGGCATTCTGCCATGCCAGGATGATGAGCCATGACGACAGTGGCAGATGGGGGCATTAGGGGACCCGCAGTCCCTATGAATGCTTGGATGGCAATTGTCATAAGGTGGAGTACAATTTGGTATGCAGAATGATGCGTCAAGTGTATAGCCATGATCTGGATCCCATTGGACCTTGTTGAGCGGACTGATGAGATCGGTGTACCCATAGACAAGTAGACGAATTTCACTGGGGAGGTCAAGGAACCGAAATGGTTGCACAGCAATATTTATCTGGTCCATGGCCTGTTTGGCAGCTTCCATAGCTATCATCTGGATAGCATAGTTGCGACGATTGAGGGGACCGAGCCGGATGTGGCAGCTAGATAAGACAGGGAAGTGGCGTAGAGGTTCCACAACCGCTTTTGCGGCATCTTCATTGTAGACATGGCAGACAATACTCAAGTCAAGTTGATCACCTGTCACATGCGGTGCAATCTTGCTGATGATCGAGTTCCACTCCGAGATGGTGGACTGGTCCGAAGGGCTCACCAGCCCGAAGATTGTATCGTCATCAACAAAGCCCAGAGGCATGCAGCTACATTCTTTGCGGGTATTCACGGTCTTTGTAAGGCAGGGGATGAGTTTGAGAGAGGTCAGCAAGGCCAGATATGACGGACCTAGCCGGCCCAACGTTTGTAGATCGTGGGCGATAAACGTGTTGGTAGAATAAAAGCGATGGGACACCTCATCATGAGTAGTCCGGCATATAAGTATAAGGGTTGAAAATATGGTTAAATCCGCTAGGTGTAGATTGAGTGTGCGGTCAGAGTCTTCCCAGACGGGGGCAGATTGCTCCTCGACACGATGTCTGCGATCGAGGGGGATGACCTGGTTATTAGCCAGTCCTGCAAAATTGTAGATGCGAAATCTAATAGAAAGTGGGAGATCGAGAAAGCTCCTGCCGGTTTGTTTGGTCGGCATGTTGTTTGCAACAATTAGTTATGGTAAAGTTGAGGCTGATGCAGGTCCAAGAAAGGCTAGCGCTGACCAGTGATATCCAGTGATATTGCTGCCTAACTTCCTTTGGCGATTATATTAGGCTATAACAAGCCAATCTAGCCTATAGGACTGCTCTATTAAAGGCATAGACTACGTTGGAGTGAAGTAATCAGAGAGTATCCAATAAGCATTTACATAAAATCGGTGATCATACATGTCGCTGGTCTGAGCTTCTCATGCAATCCTTAGCTTAGGTCGCCACTCCTAAGGACAAACAGATCACCTGTTTGTCTCTGCAGCAGTATATATATTAGGCCCTAACATCCGTCAGGGTTAGGGGCCACACTCGCTAAATCTGAGCTTGTGCTGGTATCCACTCTGAGACCCTAAGTCTGAGCGCCCTCATTAAAGCGGCGGCAGCCCAAATAGGAAAACCCCGGTACATAGTTAGATGTATAACGAAGACGTGAGATTCATGTCACCCATGACCACCTCTAATCTATAATACAGCGAAGTCAACAGCTACTCGATTGGGTTAATAGATAGGATGGGGGAATGACATTCTTACCTGTCTAAGAGCTATTCTCCTCTCCGAAGCTCGTCTCTTCCATCCTTTCATACCGATAGTTATGAAAATAACACCATTCCAAAACCCACGCAGGGACCCCAACGTGCTCACAGAGAGCAGAAGTGAATAGGTCCCATGCTTATGATGCACGAATTCCGATATACGGTTGATGGTAGGTGCAATCCAAGTTGCTAACATGGCAAGGAAGAAAAGCGACGGCATGATCACGTATTGCCTCAGCGACACACGTCTCTGTTTCGGGGTTTGATACGTTGTCGTTGATTTTCTGGATGGAGGTGGATGTTGGGATGTATGTTGTTCCATGTCATCGTTTGTTATAGTAGATTCTGGGGTGAAAGGAGGTTTTATCCGGGAATTCGCTTCCTCGGTTGTTGTGACGCTGGTGTTGGAATTACCAGAGGTCAGGGCGATATGATCGTCAGTACTCAATTTGAACTCGTCGCGGACTCTGGTTATCTCGATCCCGATGAGACAATATAGTATTAGGACGATGACTATTATGAGCCTGTTGTGTAGCCATTAGAACATGTAGTTAAGCAGACGGATAGAAGTATACGCACCATACGGGTGCATAATAGAAGATTATGCGCAGGAGCATCCAACTGCGAGATACTGAGCACCAGATCTATGAGTTCAATTAGCTTCAAGACATGTGTAGTTTCAAGTTGATTAAAAGTACTCACAGTCTCGTCCCCATATATAGGACCTTTATGGTCACGGATGAAAAGGAAAACAAAGGCAGGGATGAACGAGAGAATAGTAATAACGCCAATGTATTTGATTTCGAGCTTGCGCAAAGATTGGGTATCAAAATGATAGAAGACAACCAAGTATGTATCCAAGGCCATCGCGAATGTCCAGAGCACGTCAGCTACTGGAAACCTATTTTTCTTTTGTCAGCATATTGCCTTGCGAACAACATTCGACAAATCCCTGCCAATGCCAAGAACGTACATTTGAAGAGCAAAGCCTTGGAATTGACATAGCGATGAAGTATTTCCTGCTGCAGGTCCACTAGTGGATATCATCGTAGCGACAGAGTCGAACAGATTATAGAAGGAATTGATAAATATTATACGATGAATAGGACTCCGAAAGTGCCGCGAAAGAGCAAAGGCGCCGATTATTGTGAATGACCCTAAAATCGAGAGAACTGAAGAGACTCGCCCTGCAATGGCGATTCCCTTGAGCTCCTCAGGAGAATGCGACATAGCGGTCTCAGTCCATCACGAGAGAGATAGTTACAAGAATTGCCAACTTGCATCCTATTTGAATAAATCACGATCGAGATAGAGTTTGCAATATCACGTTGCGCCGATGAGTATTCTTCGGCCCGAATGACGTGCTTTCACACATTAAAGATGAGACTCGCAACGAATGATCAGTTGCATTTAATCTCAAAGGGGGTTGGTTAACAATCACATTTATCAAAAGAAAACAATCTACATCGCAAAATTGCGCTATTTTCAGAACTTTTTGTTCTAAATAGCCTCATCGTTTTTAATAATGGCGATGGAACTTCACGTCTAGAACAACATGATGGCTCAGACCATGGCATTCTCAACCAATCACGATGGAGTTTACAGGGATCAAACAACCTGGGACTTTGTGCGCCATATAAACAAATCAATGGCGAGCTGATGTACCTGAATTTCAACAAACGCTCTTACCGCGAGTCTGGCTTTGCCTCTCCACCTTACGTACAGAGTAGTTCGCAGTAGTTCGCTAGTTCGCACAATTAGAGGCATACCTAGGTAGAGCCCTAAGCATGTACTCAGATCATCAAATCTTATTCGAGCTGACATTGGGGCTGTGTCAGTCTACTGGATATCGCACATATATATTGAACTATAACTCCATGAGAGAATTGTGTCGGCTGATGCCGAAATGTGTGACTGCTTCCCCTTTTCGTCCGACGATCGCTGATGTTTGGACCCACCGAGGGTCGAACACCCTTAGTGCCTGATTTTGGCCTTATTTTTGAACGCTCCTCACATGTATAAAAAATGAAGCTTTGGGCTCTATATATATTTATATATCTCTGTTCTTCAAGGTGGTTAGTTTCTTGAACTCAGTACAGAATAACTACATGTCCCAGAGTTGACATTAAAATATATTAGCTAGCATCCCACAAGTCCTACCCAAGTCCTTATTATTCACTTTCTATACTATATCTCGGGAAGTTATAGGAAGGAGACTACATACCTAAAGGTAACTTGAAAATCCTTGTTCGTAGAGAAGATCAGCTGTCATGGGGTTTGCCCAAACTTCGTGCATGTTCTGAACTCCAAATGCGATATTATCGACAACATTGCTCATCAGAATCAGAGCCGCCGTGTCGCTATATTCATCGAATTTCAAGTTTAGGGTTTTCTCGAAAATCGAGGATACAATGGCTCCTCTGATCTTTGTAATCAACCGGAAGTTGTGATGTTGGTACAGACAATTGAAAACCTGCGAAAGGTATGTTAGATATTATGCACAGTTTAAAAGGATTGCCGATACTGACCCCTTTAAGCAAGAATACCAAAGCAAATGCACCTATTAAGCCGTAGCCATCGTTTTTTTTTTTGGCTCACTTACCTGGACATAGTTGGTTAAGGCCATAATGAGGAATGGCTGAGCATACGTCAGCCCAATGACTGCTAGCCTCGCCATAAATGCGCATATAACCGAGGACTTAAACGTCCACATGATGGAGTAAGCCAAACCATTGCGGGAAGTTCTAGAGGCTTCATGGCTAACAGACCATGCTAAAACCTCCATGTTGTTGGATGTTACTCACCTCGGTTCCATCGCATGCCGAGGACACGATGCAGTACGTCTACCGACATTGTTCGATCCAGATGCGGTAAATCGTCCACAGACAATACATGCTTGAACCCAAGATAGAGATAGGAGTTGATCCACCAAAAAAAGACGCGGCTGTATAGGCCGTGGACCTCCTCCTCTCCATACCGTTCTCTCGGATTGAGGAAAGATTTCCGCTTTGACTGTGCCTCCAGGTAAAACCAGATAATCTTCAATGTCATGCTTGCTGTATAAATTCCAGCGATGGCCGTATTGGATGCAAACCACAGGATTCTAACACGAACAATGTCAAAGAGAAGAGACACAGACAAGGCAATGTTAAGGAGGTGAGATGGGTGTACGGAAAAGACATGTTCCCAATGCGACAGGAAGAGAAGGCCGACCGAAGAAAAGAAAGCCAAAGCAGCGGCTACCAAAGAGGCCCTTGTTCTTGGAGCATGGGGGAGAAACCACACGACAAATAGAGAGAGCTGAGTTGCCCCGAAAGCCTGACCAAATATCTACGCGAAATACAGCTGTCAAAATCAAAGGCACTGGTAAAGAATAGGACAAACAAACATACCAGTTTCGCCCAGTAGAGCCAGTTCTGTGACACTTTGCGAAGTCGTGACTGTCGCAGTTGGTTGTAACGAATAGGGAGTGCTAGCAACAGAAGAACAGAAGGCACAATGGAGAAGCAGCACTCTTCGAAGAAAAGCGTAAAGTCAAAGCCCCCTCGACAATGATTGACCCGAGGGCCGAAGGCATCATCCCCACAGATGGTAATATTCTCCATCTGGTTGAAGGACATTCTGTGCACCAGGACGCCTATGGAGAGGACAAAAGAGTGTCGTTCAGAGGGGAAAGGGATCGAAGCTCTTTGTACTAGGGGATAAGCGGAACGATCACGGGGATCCTTATCATCTATATAAATTACATTAAATCCGTTTCTTGTTCCAAATATGGAGTACAGGCTCCCGGAATATTGTTAGCTGGAGGGGTATGGTGTACTGTGTGGTATGTTTGGCCGTATGCCATCGGAGCTCCGTTCAGACTCCTGCTACCCTGCAAGGATGAGGCAGGGATCTGTATCATGGACCAATAATCGTTAAAAGCTTAGCTTAATATTATTGTTAAGCGATTTACTGGTAATAACGCTAAAGAATATAAACCTCTCTAGGATTACCTTCTGTCAAAAGGTGTAGTCTAGGGTCCACTTCCTTCCTATCCTCTACACCTTAATAGTATCCTAGAAATGAAGAATAACCTTGGAAGTACTTTCGCTTTATAAAGCTAATGCCCGGGCGCACTCTCTTCCGCTCAGCCAAAATATTGACTCGAGGGTATGTAGCGGTAATTCTAGTCAAGGAAATAGTCTCGTTCGGATTATAAAAGCCATGGAGGCTCTGGAAGGCACTTAATCTCTTTCTTCGGTGCAAGCACAAGCAGTTCGTGTTGTTTTGCCGCCTGCATTCGGTTTGGGAACCGCTGTGATGCTTTGGGGTTGGTTTCTCCCCTATTTGTCTCTGCCAATGAGGCTGATTTCAGGTTAAATTAAGTAAGAGCGCGTTTGGTGTATACTCTAGAAATTTTTGTTCAGTGGAATCATCGATCGTGAGCTAATAACATCTTTGAAGCGAAATATTATATTCGTTTACGACAGAAACTGAAAACTGTCTGTTTTATTTTATAGTCTCTAACCGGCGAACCGTTGCTAATTTGCTCTATATTTTCCCGAATATGTGCACCCTCTCCTCTGCCTAGCTGGAGGTCAATGAGTTCAGCCGACCCAATGAAAAGCTAGTCAGAAAAAAAGCTCCCAAGTCGAAAGATCCAGTGCTTTGGAGAGCGCTTGGCCGAGTACGGGTACAGCGGCTACTCTATAGGCTTGGATTGGTTTTATACATACAGGGGCTGCATTGACTGAAAACGAACATAATAAGATGTGGAGCACACATGGGAGGCGAGAGGCGTGGTATGAACTGATTGCAATGGGGAGAGGGGCCTATGAAAAATCACTAATTAGTATAACTCACACGTTGTCTACGGAGTATCGTCCCGCGGCATTTTAAGCCCAAAATCAACACTGATAAGCTAAATAAAGTAACCTTCCACGAGCACCAGTTCCTTACTGACATCTCCTTTGTCCTCTTCGGTCCTTGTCTCTTAATGGGTGCCAACGCAGACAGATCGTTGATAGGCCCGAAAGGAACAGGGGTCTGCATGTTCATGACTCAGTACTCCGTAGAATGGGGTCCAAAAAGGGTTACGGCTGAACATTAGCGGCGCTGTACTCCGTACAAGCTGTCTCAAAACCAGACACTGCCTTGCACGCAAAAAAGAAGAAAGAAAGAAAGACTATACTCAGTTATATCCGCTGAAGAGATCGTATGCTTCTGAATTGCTTGGGCTAAGTGGATCCTCGGTTTGCCTTTCTCGCCCTTTTCCTTTTTCTATTTTGATCCCCGATATGGCAGGGGATCTTCAATAAAAAGAAACCCGGGCTAGGTGATATAGGTGAAATGATGTGTCGGGTTAAATTATGCAGCTAGAGATGATCTGGGCCTCCACCGCGAGGTCTGGGCGTATTAATATGAGATCCTGATTCTGGGACCAGGTTGATCCACGATCCAATTCTATCCTTGTTTGCTCAAGCTGCGCAACTACATCAATGCCTCCCATCCTATAACTAATCTCGCTTTAACTTAGAAGATTGTAGGCTACTGTACCCCAGCTATTATTTTGCCGCGATACTCCCTCGCCAGGCTGAGGCGACTACTGGGTACCAACCATCTGTACATTTTATGTCTCTAAAACATTGCTGTACTCGATACTCGAATATATAGTAATTTCTGCTTAGTATGCTGACTTCCCGGGCCGATTTTTCCATTGTAAATTAACCTAGAGCGCACCATGCGAACTAATTCGACCCTACCTTAGGTGGGCATGAATGGGCGAGTTAAGCCATATGGAACGCTAGCATTATTGGCGGGGGTATTACAAGCCACTTGTGGTACCTCCCATCACCTGAGATTAACTTTTAATACGATCCAACCTTGGAATGCTTGAAGTTTGGTTAAGTGGGAGTCGGATTAGCGTGTTTCGGAATAGGGTTCGAGAAAGGCTATTTCACAGTAAGTTGATCTGTTGATTTTCCGTTCTATATTGGGCATTTTTCATGAGTGATTCGTTATGTACCAATCAAAGGTTGTATTAATTAAGTAATTGGTCTGCTAGATTATGTCCGATCTCCAGTCCACAACATTGAAACCATCACTGAATCAACTCAAAGGGCCACGCCCACCAGAAGCAGAGCCCCAGAGGCGAGCAATGCATTAAATCCAGGGACCATTGAGCTAGCACCGTTGGAAGAAGCTGTTCAATTGACAATTAGTATTCGTATTTTTCCCCATAAATGATTGAACCTACTTTTCTTAGAACACTGATCCTGGAGGCTCTCAAACCGATCCTGGAAGTCTCCGATATGGGCAGCAACATCCGCCATTTCATCGGTGTCGCAGCCATCTTGGATACATGAGTTCAGGTTGGAGGCTTCGCTCCGGAAATCCGAAACTGAGCTTGTAACTCCACAGAGACAGTCAATACTGGCTGAATTGGCGCTTCCACACTTGTCCTTGAGACCGGCGGTGTTGTAGAAGTCGTTAAGACAGGTCTGGATGCACTGGGGCATGTCGCCCACCACGTCGTTCCAGGTTTTGAGATCGGCGACGGCGACAGAAGCCAGAGTCAAGATAGCAAGGGATGAAAAACGCATGATGAAAGATGGGATATATATGAATCGGAATATTAAAGGAGTGGCTGTGGAGGCTGCGGTATGAAATCTTGCAGAGAGAGAGAGAATGGAAAAAAAGAGTGTGGTTGCAGAACCTGATGTGGCCGCGGCGAAGAGTAGGACTATATAGGGGCCTTACCTAGTTTTCATTTCCGACTCAAAGGGGCTGTTCTTTAGCTCAACCAAATAAAGTTATTTCGCATCCTCCACGGCTTTACCTAGAAGAGGAAGTGCCAAGGGCGATGGTAGCCGGTAAATTGTTGTGATCCAGTCGAACACGAGATTGGGGTCAGATATACGAGAGGTGAATGACTTGGCACAGGGTCTTATAGTTTAACACGAGCAGTGCCCGGGTACCTATTAAGATTATTGTAGAGGCCCGTTAGTACACAAAGAGATCTGATCGACTTAGAACCTTTTTTAAGGGACGTAAGAAGCTCGTTCATTTGTGGTTTTTTCCCACGACCCTGTCGATCGCAATTTTCGGCTCCACTTAGTCTCGTACAGAGCCTCCGTTAGTATGTTCCCGATACGAGCCTGTGGAGCTCCTTATGGAAAATGGATGCGAGCTGTCGATGCCTCGGCTTCGATTGGTGTGAAGTCTGGAAAAGAGTCTCCTTGGGCACTTGAAAGAGTGTGTTGGCATTTGTCAATGTTTGCAGAATGAAGAAAGGTCTAACTTTGCACAGAGGGCACCACGATTTTCTCAACCGCAAGAATCCATGTTAGGACGATCATCTCCAATGGGATGTATCGAAAAGTCTGCAAGACAGGGATCAATTGGCCAACATTGGGGGACAAGTGACTGAGATACTTTTAGTACCTCAGTTCATCTTTTGCACTTGTAGGAGTACCGCGAAAGCTCCCGATTTGTCTAACGCTTATCTCGGCTTGGCACGAGGTGTTCAAACAGATCATGGTATCGGATCCCCGAGACGCTGCATGACTGCGGTGAATGGAATTACTTCAAACGGCTTAGAAGCTGCGGTCTTGAAGTGACTTGGCAAACTCAGATGGTGAAGTCTAACTTTTTCTTAATTGCCAGCCACCGACGGTAGTATAATAATGAAAGAGGCAACGACAACGTCAAAACTTAACTATAGAGTCGATTTAAGAATGAAATAAGCTTGAGTTACACCCGTGGACGCGTCGAATGGCGTGACAAGTCAGGATCTCAATCTCACCATCAGGTGATCTAGTACGTGTACAGCTTATAAATCCAGTCTTACAGCCCTGGAGGCTTACCTAGGCACTTCACTCCACCTGTCCTCTAAGCTCTGGACGTAAACTATTTCCCCTCTTTACAGATAACAAAAGATTCTTGTTACCCCTCAAAAATGGCTACCCCCACTATTTACCATTATCTCGATATTGGCAGACTAGGCCGCGGAGAGGTCGTGAAGTAATTCACTATTTCCAACAAATTATAGTTAAACTAACCTTTTGCAGCCTATTTTTAAAAGATGCGGGGTTAGACTACAAAGAGGTCCTCTACCCATACGACAACACCTGGGCAGAGACCAGCAAAAAGCTGCGTGAGCGTGGACTTACCAGGACCGGTCAACTACCTACCCTTGAATATGGCGGTTCTGTGATCACCCAGGTACGCTGAATCTCATTTGCATTTCTCGAGTCATGTCTGATGGTAGAACAGCACATTCCAATTCTGCGTTATCTTTCGCGTGATCTCGGCGCTTACGATGGCAACACCAACTGGGAGAAATACCTGGTTGATGCGGTGGCTGATATCTACATTGACTGGAGGGTATGTGACCAACGAATACAAGTCCCCTCCCTATCAGGTTAGAAGATCTTACTTACACAATATACAGTCTCAATGGGTATCCAACTTGAAAGAAGCAACCGAGTCCTACAAGAAGGAGTATGTACCCAACTACTATGATCTCCTCGCTCAGTATTATTCCGATGTCGAGGGACCTTACCTCCTTGGTGATGAGATCACCTATGCCGACTTTGCTGTTTATCAGTCTATTGACAACGATACAAGAACGGGTACCATTCCGGTGAGTGCTATTTGTACCCCATTTCAAGTATAGTTTGTGCTCACCACTCCTTTAGGATACTCTTCCTCCAGCTCTTGCTAAATTTGTGGAGGCCTTTGAAGCGCGGCCAAATATTTCTGCTTACATTGAGCAGACCCGGCACGCGAAAGCATAGATTGTATGTTATTCTCTCTTACAATAGTCAAAAAGCATTCATGATTCCAAACTTGGTAATATGTCTGAAGTAGGTCTCTAACACCTTCCCAAGGTTACTGTAGGTTTATTGGGGTGCTGGTTATCCCCGACTTTTGACCGCAATGGCGAGGAAGGAACGACCTGTAGCCTAAGGCGGCAACAGCTGACAACGCACATACACAAGTCCAAGAGAGATCAAAATATTTAACACGATTATGGATTATTATAAACTACACTACACAGGCAAACAACAAAACAAAACACTTCAAATTCCTTGGTCCCGGCCAATGGCATTAGACAAGGAGCCGGTTCCATAGGAGACCAATGTGGTCACAACATGAGGGAAGGAAATGAAAGGAAACGATATACACAGCGCTGGACAAACGGAGGGAAACATCGATGCAAAGGACACCACTGGTAGATTGATAATCAAGTCCAGGGCTTCCATCAAGGAATGAGAGACATAGGCGCAAAGGCAAAAGAGTATGTAGGAGATATGTGCAGTGAGAAAGAGAGGGTGTCATAATCAAGTCTTCGAAGTCAAGTGGTCCGCAGCCTAGTATTTAGTTAGTATGATGCGAAAGCCAACCCCGAATGCAAAAGAAAACCTACCTTGTCAAGGTTGTAGTCATACTTCTCCAAGGCATCGAGAGACTCATCCCGCGTGAAGCCCATGCCGGTCAGCCGCTGAAGGATCAGATCATCTTCACCAGTGTCGTTGTTCAGAGCCCATCCGGGCTGCTTGGATTTCGCTTCATTCGAGTCTTCGCCGGTGTCGGGCTTGGAGTTGTCAAGGGGCGCAAAGAGCGCGTCCCATTCATGCGCAGCCGGCTTGGGTTCTCCCTCGCTGGGCGATCCGACAGGCGGAGCGGCGGATGCATGGACGTTGTTGTCGAAAGCGAAGAATTGAGAGGAGCTGGATTGGTCAACATCGGCACCGGAGACAGCCTGCTGCTTCTGGGACGGGGAGTCGAAAGAGAAATCAAAGTCGGTGGTGTTTTTGGCCTCGTGACTCTGTGGCTCGTCGTCGTCATCGTCATCGGCTTCGGTTGCCGGCGCAAGGTTCATTCCCGCGAAGGCCGCCTCAAAGTCGGGTCCTCCGACCTTCGCTCCACCGGCCGGGATGGCAGCATCCGAGACAGAGTCGCGGTGGGTCTCGTTGCTTACGACTGGCGCACCAGTGGTGTGGTCCACTGAATGAGGTGCATCCGGTGCAACGGTGGGATCGTTCCGCTCAGGCAAAAGGCCATCGAATTGAGGAGGAAGATGAACGTTATCTTCTTTGGGACCTTCATACTCTGGAGGGCTCGGTAGTGCCCCAGGAGATGGGGCTTTGGCTGAGTTTCCCGGGACAGGGAAAGCAGCCAGTTGAGCAGCGTCAATGGAATCCTTCTGGGTCTCCTGTTTGGCAACCGGTACGGGAGGCGTGAAATTGTCATCGAACCCAAAAGCATCTTCGTCATCGGAGCTCTCATCTTCGTCATCGTCGTGGTGTAGCTCTTGAATCGGGGGGAATTCGGATGGACGGGCTGCTGCAGCTCCATTTGTCTGCTCAGCTCCAGGCACGTGCTTCATAGAAGCAAACGCCTCCTCGAAGTCGTTACCTTGCTGGGATTCCGACCGTTTGTGTGCCTTACTGCCAAACAGTTCATCGAAGCTTAGGTCCTTGCTGCCTTCCACCTGGCTCTCATTGGCGACAGGGGATGTTGCAGATTCGGGCAGCTGAGCAGTTGCGGCTGGGGCAGTTGCGGCTGGGACCTCAGGGAACTTAGCCGAGGTGTCCGGTCCTTCCTCCTCAAAAGGAGACCGTACCGGGGTACCTCCAAAAGTCGAGGTTGGTGCACGACTGTAGTCGCTAGATTCTGCCACTGATTGAGGTCCATAGTCACTGGTAGCCCCCTGAGAAAGCGTATCAAATCCAGAGGGTTCAGTGCCGCCAAATCTACTGGCGGGAGGTGAGACCATAGTAGACGAAGTCACAGACTGATTATCATTGAACTGCAGGAAGTTTGGGGTCAGTTGGCGGGACTGGGTCGTAGGCGGTGGCTCAGAGAAGGGCCCGGCAGGGAATGCACCAGGCAAAGAGCCAGGGGGAGGAGAGACTGATGGAGTCGGAACAGCAGAGGTAACAGGAGATGTGACCGCAACTTGTGGCGACTCGGAGCGGAAGGAAGTGGGTGGTGGCCCGGCAGCAGGGGCAGCTGCGAATGACTGTCCGAAGAGACTATCGAATGCCCTTTGCTGATCATTCGAGACATCGGGGGACCGTGCCTGTTCACTTGAGCTACCCGTTCGACGGAAGAATGGGTTTGTGTTTTGGCTTGCCGTAGAGTCAGCAGGGCTTATAACCTCAGGCACACTGCCGGCCGGCGTTGCAGACTCGTCGGAATACTGAGGAGTCTCCCTAGCCAGACCGTCAATTTCACCCCGGAGCTTGTCTCCTTCGCCTTCAACGGTAGCTAATTGTTTTTTGTTAATGGCAACAAGGCCCTTCTGTTGGCGCGCACTAGATCGCGCCTTCTCTAATGCCGGTTTAAGCTGGGCAACTTCGGCATTGGCCTGGCGGATCTTCTCCTTGAGGCTGGCATTCTCCTGCTCATCGGAAGCCAAGGCGGTCGAAACTTGCGTGTATTGGTTGTGCAGATCCTGGCGGCTGCCGTCCAGCAATGCATATTGCTGCTGCAGCTTCTGTGTCTCGGCCTTGGATGACTTGAGACGCTCCTCAAGTGCCTTGAAGTTGGTAACCTCTTGCTCGTACATGGACCGTGCTTGTGCAAGACGTGCCTCAAAGTCACGCTTCTGCTGCGAAGTTTGTGTAATGTTCTGTTCAGCAGAGGTCCTCTTCTCCTGCACAGTGTGCATTTCCTTGGCCAAAGAACCGATTTGGTTGGACAAGTTCGCGAGCTCAGTGGTCTCGTTGGTCAACTTGTTTGATTCTTCGGGGTCATTGTCGCCAAGGAGATCATCTGAGGGAGGCGGGGGGGAGCGAGCTGCGGTCGGGGTTCCGGCTGATGCACCAGTGATCTGGGGCTGCAAGCTCTGGCCAAATGTAGAAGTTGGAATAAAAGGCTTGAAGGTGTGCGATGCCGTCTGGGGGGATGCCCTAGAGGAAGGCGATCCTGGGGTTTGGAACACATTATTAGAGCCTCCAGTAGACTGAGGCATCTGAGGCTGGGCAAATGGGAGTGCGGGCGAATCAAGGCCGAACAAATCATCGGCGGCTGTCCGCACAGCTGGGGCGGGTGCCTGGGGAGGTGTGGGGGCTGCTATTGGTGCCGGCACTTGGTGGCGCATGTTGGGCGGGATGAGCGCGGGAGGGACCACTTGTGGCAGCTGCTCCTTGCCGCTACGCTGCAATCTCACCAAGTACATAGCAACAGCAAATTCTTCCCGGCTCAACTGGCCATCTGCGTCGATATCCGCAAGGTCCCAGATTTGGGCAAGGGTTTCTTCAGGAAGCTGAGCTTTCATGAAGAAAGAAACAGCCTGGTCTCCAGTGATAAGTCCCAGCTTTGCTGTATCAACAGTCTCGAAAATGCTATCAAACTGGGCCTTCTCTTGTGGGGTAATCAGCCAGTCACCCCCAGTGGCCTGGGCGGAAAGAGAGCCTACAAAAGGCGAACGATTGGCTTGGTTCATGGGGCTTGTGGTTCGCTGAGGGCCAGTGAATTGCTGGGGAATGGCCGGGATGGGGGGCACATCGGGTCGCGCCCCAAACGACCCACGCGCGGCGGATCCCCTTCGAGCTGCCGCATCGTACAGACCAGGTGGGAGGGTCGCTGGAATGCCGCGTAGGGCACCAGATTTGTATGATGTCAGGAGATGCATGGCAATGGTGAACTCGGTGGCATCCAAGGCGCCGCGCTGCTTAGTGTCGGACAAAAACCAAATACGACCCAGAACCTCATTGGGAAGGCGGGCGCGTTCGAATATCTGTTTTGCGATTTCGCCTATAGATCAAACAGCAAACCTGTTAGATTCGGTGACACTTTCTCGGCAATGAGGAGCTACACACCTGAGATCATCCCATTCTTAACGTCCGACTTCTCGAACAACGAAACAAATTTGTTGGCGTCATCTGGCTGAAGTGGAGGAACACGAATAGGTCCACCAGGTCCAGGTGGAGGGCTTTTTGTTCCCGATTCCGGGATGCTTGCCGTTGTGTCGACCACAATTCCATCAAACCGAGGCAGAGGGCCAGCTATGAAGCAGATGCGGGATTAGCATGAGTTCCACTTCTGTCAAGGGAACATCACTCACATTGTAGAGCCAACTCGTCGGAAGGCGCGCGGCCAGCTTGGGCATGTCCAATTAACCTCAGAACAATACCGAAGCCAGACGGGGTCAGGAGCCCCCTGTTCTCTTTATCCGCAATTTGCCATATCTACACCACCAATAATTAGCCGTAAGTCCCATTGTTGCGATCCAGCACCGATATTATGTCCACATACCAGGCCGAGAGTATCAGGGGATAGGTGAGTCTTCTCAAAGAATGGAACGGCGATTTCACCAGTGATGACGCCGAGGTTGGTGGTATCAGCAGCCTGGAAAAGCTGGAAGAAAACGCGCTTTTCCTCAGGAGTGAGGTGAAGGTTCGGGTGTCGTTGTGCTATAAGATTGTGATCCGTCAGCTCCGCTGGGTTGCGCATAGGAAATGCGGGTGTATGAAGGGGAGGGGTGATGATGACGGAGGTCCGCGGGCCTTCCCCTTAAGTGCGCCGAAGCTCTCTTGCAATTCATTTTGGGTCTGACAAGGAGTATTAAATATCACTCACCGGTATCAGCCATTGCTGTGTCCTAGGAGGAGCTTAACTCCCCGCCTTCCAATAAGTTCACAATAGTTGGGGGCCTTGAGGGACAAGTTGGAGACACGGGATGCTGTCAGCTTAGTCTGAATATGCGACAAGCATGGGTGAAGCGCAGTATTTTACAGAGACGGCAAGGACACGAGATATGAAGAAATCTCGAGCTCCAAGGAGAAAAATTAACTTTCAAGAGGAATGGGGATAGAAAGTGGCTGGAGTCGATGTCGTAGGGAACCAGGTTCCTGGGGTTCCCAAGGCGGTCAGTCAGTCTAGCGCCCATCTCGGTCCCAACACGTTGTTGTCTCGCCTTGAAAGGGGGAATACTAACTACAAAGAACGATTGAAAGATATTGGAGCTTGGAGACTACCAATTGAGAGAATAGCTTCTTATACAAGCGGACCCAAGGGAATCAGTTCTTACTTGCGTGGTTTCCGAGTCTCAGTTATGGTTATATAGTACATCAAAGGCAGCGACTGTCACAACATATCTCAGCTAGAAAGAGACGGGTAGAAAAAAGCAAAACATAGCTTATAGTAAGCAATCCAAACTTATCCAGTGGACTTCTCTAAAACATTATCCAGGGGGTGATCTGATATGATACACTAAATACTTCAGACAAAGCCGGAGAGGTATAGACATTGCGTGAACAAAATCAACATTGATAGTCCTAACCCAACTAGTTAAATGTTAGAACTTTCAAGTCTGGTGTGTCTCCGATCTCCCTTTAAAAGTAGGATATTCTCCATCCAATATCAACATGGTCTTGTAAGAAATCGAACATTTAAGCCGTATGGCTGTTGCTAGCACCAGAATATATAAACGTACAACAAAACCCCCGTTTTCTCTACTCCGTATAACATCTGTATCTGTGATTCTGACTGTCTTACCCTGAAACCCATAGTCAAAGCCCTACGAGAGCCCAGCCCTGGCTCCCTGCTTAGTCTTCACTTGGTTACTTGTTTGGCCCTCCGAATCTTGCATGGCCTCAAGGCCGTCAAGTCATAAGCTGCTTCGCAGTATATTTCTCAGTTTTTTTAAGTTTTCATTCTGTCTAGATTGAACTGGCATTCAGAACGCCTCGACTCAACATGGACATCGGGGAAATATGGGCGGTAATGCCTCAGACGCAGATATGCAGCCAATGTTATCACGTACCAGTCCCCACGACCCCGGGGACAACTTACCACGGAACACTATAACCAGACTTGCTTATACCTAATATGACTGGGGTGGTCCGTATGCATCTCTTCCCTTGCGCCCTTAAAGGTGTTCAATATAATAACGACATTGCCTTTCATTTCAGGGTTTCGTACAATGTAAACCTAGATATATGCTGCATGATGTTGATCAAACCCGGTGCCCGAGACATTTCTTCAATCTCCGACTATGAGCCAGCGCACTTCAAGAGTCAAACCCAGCTACTCACAACATGCACATTTTATGATACAAAGGAGAGACAACTTCAGAGAGTAATAACAATGACATACGTATGTAGAAACCCAAAAGGTGGATGGAACGAGGGGAAATTTCATCGCTGCTTAAGGGATATTAAAGATATATCGAACAACAAAGCCAGAAAATCATTGGCAGCAAAACTTATGTTCCCTTCTATTTGCAAGAAGCCCGATAGACGCATGCAGACCGAACCTCTAGACTCACGTTGGTCCCCAAGCCAACCCGTAGAAGTGAAACAACCAAGAGTCCCGAAGACCGGTCAAATAACATGGCTAATCTAGTACTCGGGCTCCAGCTCCTCATCACCCTCGATGGAGTCGGAGGCAACCTCCTCGTAATCACGCTCCAGAGCAGCGAGATCCTCACGAGCCTCAGAGAACTCACCCTCCTCCATACCCTCACCAACGTACCAGTGAACGAAGGCACGCTTGGAGTACATGAGATCGAACTTGTGGTCGAGAGCGGACCAGGCCTCGGCGATGGCGGTAGTGTTGGACAGCATGCAGCTATATTATAATTAGTATCAAAGTTGGAATCAGGTTCCCAGACCCAAACGAATCAGGAGAAAAACTTACACAGCACGGCTGAGGTTGGCAAGGTCACCGTTGGGGACCTGCTGGGGAGGCTGGTAGCAGATACCGAGCTTGAAGCCAGTAGGGCACCAGTCGACGAACTGGATGGTGCGCTTGGTCTTGAGGGTGGCCACGGCACCGTGGGCCTCCTTGGGGACGACATCACCACGGTAGAGCAGACAGGTGGCCATGTACTTTCCGTTGCGGGGGTCACACTTGACCATCTGGTTGTGGGGCTCGAAGCAGTTGGAGGTGATCTCGGTGACAGAGTGAGCCTCGTGGGCGGCCTTGTCGGCGGAGATGATGGGGGAGTAGGCGACCAGAGGGAAGTGGATACGGGGGTAAGGCACCAAGTTAGTCTGGAACTCGTTGAGGTCGACGTTGAGGGAACCGTCGAAACGCAGGGAAGCAGTGATAGAAGAAACAACCTGAGCGATCAGGCGGTTCAGGTTCTCGTAGCTGGGGCGCTCAATGCCGAGGTTGCGGCGGCAGATGTCGTAGATAGCCTCGTTGTCGACCATGAAGGAGCAGTCGGAGTGCTCCAGGGTGGTGTGAGTGGTGAGGATGGAGTTGTAGGGCTCAACAACGGCGGTAGCGTTCTGAGGAGCGGGGTAGACACAGAACTCCAGCTTGGACTTCTTGCCGTAGTCGACGGACAGACGCTCCATCAGGAGAGCACCGAAACCGGAACCGGTACCACCACCGAAGGAGTGGAAGACCAAGAAACCTTGGAGACCAGCACAAGCGTCGGCAACACGACGAACACGGTCGAGGACCTCATCGATCATCTCCTTACCCACGGTGTAGTGACCACGGGCGTAGTTGTTGGAAGCATCCTCCTTACCGGTGATCATCTGTTCGGGGTGGAAGAGCGAACGGTAGGTACCGGTACGGACCTCATCGACGACATTGGGCTCGAGATCGGCGTAGATGGTACGGGGAACGTACTTGCCCTGGCCTGTGAAGTGGGGGGAGAAAGAATGTTAGGGAGCCATGCTTTGGAATTTTGCACATCAAGGCGGGGGGACATTTAAAAAAAAAAATTCAGGGTTTTCATACCAGTCTCAGAGAAGAAAGTGCTGAATCCGTGGTCGGGGTCGGCCTTCTTGCGCTCCTCAGTGAGGTATCCATCGGGCTATCATCGATGTTAGTCGCGGGTGTTTACCTCTCGGCAAGAAAATAGGGGGTACGGGTGCCCGAGTCAAGATTGGGCGCCACCACGAGTTTGATTGGAATTTCAACGTACCTGGATACCGTGCTCCAGACAGTACAGCTAGAAAATCGATGCTGTCAGTTTACGAAGATTTATCCCTCAATGGGGGTGGTGATAGTTACCTCCCAGCAGGAGTTGGCGATCTGGCAACCGGCCTGGCCGACTGTAGAGAAATATCATGTCAGCGCGTCCATTGAATAAAATATATCAATTCCGACGAGCGGAATAGATGAACGATGTTGACATACCGTTCAAACTGATAATCTCTCTCATTGTGATCGAGTCGATGTTTTTTCAGGCTAAAAAATCAGGAGGGGAAAACGGAACCCAAACAACAAACGCGGTGGTCTGAAACTCTCGGTTAGGTTCAAATTGACAGGTAAATGCACGATGGAAGGGGGCGGGGGATGGTCCTTACCTGAAGAATGGAGGAATGGACGAGAAGATGGAAGGGAAAACAAAGTCGACCAGAAATGTTGTGGAGGAGGAGCCGTCTGTGCTGTACAGGGGGGAACTTCGTTGTTGATCCGTTCGTTGGGTCGCGTTGGGCCTTTTGATTGGCTCCTTCCCGGTGAGGAGCAGCGGTTACTGACCGCCTCGTACGGGTCTCGTGATTTCACGTGATGGACAACAATAGTACCTTGTATTATATTAGTATTAAAAAAAGGACATATTTAAGCTTAAATAGTTATACGAGAAATTTTGAAATTCGAAAATATATCCAGCTTGAGCAAGAGTGCTCAGTGTGGTCAACTCCTTAAAAGGGTGGTGTGGTGTGATAACGGCGTTTGGAGCTATCTGAATACTCGGTCAGCTCGGATCCACTGGGGGGAACCACCTCGAACCACCATTCGGCCATATCACAGCCAAAGCACTAAGACAACACATCTCGGTACTGTGATCCGTATACACTTCCAACACTATACATTCAATGTTTGAATACTAATTGACCTCTAGAACTATTATTGGGACTGGTTGAGCCTCGCCATGAGCCAAAAATAAGACATCTCTAAAACATCATCTCACCCACCTAAAAGTCTCCCTATATTACACAGCAAAACATCAAGTCTCTCATCATGCATATCAAACTCATCCCCACTCTGGGACTCATACTCCCCCTCTTCACAGCAGTGGCGCAAGCAAACGTGGAAAAGACCATCTTCCTAGCACCAGCACCAGCAACCGTCCCTTCCGACGAGCCAGACCTCGACGACCTAGGTCTGGAGCGTCTATCACCACAGAGACCCGTGGTGCGCACTCACCTCAATGCCTCATTCCCAACGGCCGCCGCACCCGACGGCACAGACTCGTGGTTCTTCCTTGAAAACCTGAACCCGGGCCAGCGGTATGAAGTCCGAGTGTGCTGGCTAGCCACAGTAAGACCATCCATCAATTCCTCCTCTCCAATCCTCTATCTCCCTCTCTATATTTATTTTCTTACATATATAACACCCATCGCCACACATGAATATAACTAACACACCCCACTAGCAACCAACAACATTCACCCTCACCACCTACCCACTCTCAAAAACAATTGAAGACACAAACCTCCTGTCTTCGTTAAGCATGTACACATCAGCCCGACTGGCAACACTAGACCCAAAACTCCAGGGAAATGTCATCCCGCGCCGTGTCAATTCGCGCAGCAGCAAAGATCCGCTCGACCCTGCGCCGACTAGCGACTCGGTCCTGTTTCTGCATGTGCATGCCGTAGCAGATTACTTTAGTGCCGACCAGGCATTGATGCAGAATGTTCCACCCGTGGCGGTGGACTTGATTCTTGATCCGTTCTTGTTTAATGTTTTCCCGCGCTCGTTGGTGCCGACTGCTGGGTGGATGGTACTTGTTGCTATTCTTGCAGTGGTGTTAGGGAGGTGGGCTGTGAGCGAGGTTGGGAGGGTTGTGGGTGATGCTAGGAGGCAGAGTGTTTTGGAGGAGATGAAGAAGAAATGAGGGTGGTATGGGTTTTGTGCGTTTTGGAGATGTACGATTTTAGTAAGATATATGAACTTAGCAAACAAAAGCATTGAAATATAGTTTTCCGTTGCCCTGGAGATCTACCTAAAGTGGCCGTTTAGTAACTAGTTATATACCTCACCGTTCAAGAAGGTCTTCACACTGGCAGAAATAGCGTATCGAGTTTGTGAATTGGAAATGATTCAATGGAGTCTACTAATGAGAAATGAATGGGAGAGGTTACAAAGAATGAGCAGCCAAGCCCATTCAACTATATAACTCATAGAAAAATTCTTTAACATGGACTACATTATCATTAGTTCCAAGGGCAAGGTTGTGTACATATCCAGTGTAGAACTATCAACCCAGACAAACAAGGTCAAATAATGGAGATGTAAAAGGCAGAATTCAGATAGTATAACAAGAACAATTAAATGCCGAAGCTGCAAAATCAGATACATAGGAGGGGGTGCTGGATACAGGATGAGCAACGGCAGTGGGGAATAAAAAGCAAAGCTATATGGGTGGTGTATGAGAGGCAGCAGGGATAAGAGTCAAAGCAAAAAAAAAACCAAAAGCGGACGTGTAGGTGAACCAATTCTCCCTCCCTTATTTCCTCTCTCTATGCGGCTCCCAGAACCTGATTGATATTTATGCCAGTCTATTCCAGATAAGCCCACGGACTGACATCTAGATCAAATGACAAGATCACACAAAACTCCCGTTAAATCGTAGCTGCGTGAATGGCTCAGCCATTACAAATAACATAGCTTAACCTTAACCTTAATCTTCAAAGAAGTTCAGGATCGCGCGGATACCCTTAGAGCCCAGGCCGTGCGACGGGTAGGAGATATACAGCGGGTCCTCGGTGGCGCCGAGCTTAGCACGGAATTCACTCTTGCGCACAAGATGGAATTGCTTAGCAAGGGCCTCGTAGGTGTGCTCAAGCATCTTGACCTTGGTTCCGCGCATGTTGTGGCCAGCGGTGAGCTGGGAAGTGGCGCCAGCGCCAAATGTGAGGCCCTTGACGCCGGCCTTGGCGGCGGTCTGGATTGCATGCGTAACAATGTACTCAATAACACCGTTGGGTGCGCCGGGGAAATCAAGACTGTACTTGACTTGCATACCGTGGGCAGGAGATAGCATAGCCAAAGCGACGAAGGCGCAGACGAGGCCGTTCTTGTCCAGAGCGTAGAAGTACCAACGGTGCTCGGAGTCACACCATGGGCGGATCTGGGACAGGTGCACTTGCGTGCCCTTGCGGTTGGACAGCCACTCGCTGACACGGTCGTCAATCTTCTGGCGGATATCGTCTGGTACCATCTCGCCTTGGTTCATGGAGACCAGTTTAATGCCCTCGGTTTCGGCGCGACGCAGCTTACGTGCAATCTCCCCATCAGAAGCGGCCTGATTGCGCGATGGATCAACGCGCTCTTCGGCGATACAGGACAAACTGCGCCAGCCTAGTCTCTCGCCAAGGATAGTCTCAACCTCAGGCGAGCAGAGGATCCACACGGGCTTGAACTTGGTCTCGCGGCGTAGCCATTGCAAAAATTGTGTAATTGTGCGTGTGTATTGCTTGGGGTCGCAGGCCGGGTTACCGGGAATGATTGCATAGTTGCTGGAGCTAGGCACGTAGGCGACGGCTGCACCAGTGGTCATGTCACGCCAGATCTTGAAGCGGTCATCAAACCAGGAGGTTGATGTGGCATCGCCGTAATTAGCGACCAGATGTTCCAAAGGCTGCAGCTCACTAGGGTCCGAAGCTGCACGAGCCTTGTGCTCATGGTGCCACGGCGGTTCAATGGTTGATGATTCTGGGTGCCGGAGGTGTTCAGAGACAGGCTTGGCTGGCAAACTCTTGGGGTCGCGAGGGAATAGCGATGTGAATCGGATATTGCCCAGCTTGAGGATAAGCATCACGATACGTTCCAAACCAACTCCTGCGCCAGCATGGGGCGGGGCACCCCAGCGGAAGCCCTCGAGATACTCCTCCATATCATCCGGGTTGATGCCGACACGACGCATGTTTTCTTCGAGCATGTGGGGATCATGGATACGTTGACCACCCGAGACAATCTCTTGTCCACGAATGAACATGTCAAATGAGTTGGTGTACTTGTCGTCTTCGGCGTCGGGCATCGTATAGAAGGGCCGTGCGTCACGAGGGAATTTGTCAAGGACGTAGTAATCGGTACCGTATTGCTCCTTGACAAGCTCACCCAGGCGAATTTCATCACGGGTACCCAGGTCCTCGTCTAGAGGCAGCTGCTCACCGTCTTCATTCAACCAACCCGAGTCGTTCAGCATCTTGATACCATCGGTAAAACGAATGATCGGGGTCTTTTCCAGCCATACGACATCTTCGGAGGGAAACTGGTGCTTGACGAGGTCAATCTCGCGGCGGTGTTTGGTGTAGATACCGCTGAGGATATTCTTAATCACAGCGTCGAGGGTCTCAAGCATCTCGTGGTAGTGCTCCTCAATAACCATCTCAAGATCCAATCCAGTATATTCTGTAAGATGACGGTGGGTATTGGAGTTTTCGGCACGGAAAACAGCACCAATCTCGTAGACGCGGCCGAAATCAGCAGCAATAGCCATCTGCTTCGCCAATTGAGGAGACTGAGCGAGGAATGCAGGGCGGCCGAAATAGTTGACCTGGAAGACACTCGCTCCAGATTCCGTAGCGGCGCCTTGCAACTTCGGGGTGTGGATTTCGATGAATTCGCGGTCATCAAGGGCGGAACGGAAGAGATTACATGTTACGGCCTGAATACGGAAGATGGATTGCGAGGTTGCGGTGCGAAGGTCAAGGATTCGGTTGGCCAAACGGGTCCGGTCCGGGATATGGTTGCGGCGGCCCTCGGCCTTCTCTTCTTCGTTGGTCCGAATCTCTGCCTCGTAGACGCTGAAGGGCACAGGTTCCTCGCGGCGAACTTGGAGGTGAATGGAGTCAACGGCCAGCTCGACATCATGAACTGAGCAGCCCAAAACTGGAACCTCGGGTTTCTGGACAGTGCCGCGGACCGTGACAAAAGACCCCACTCGGAGGTGCTCCACCCATTGGATCATGGCGAGAGACGAGATCCCCTCCCGCTCATGCAAAACACCCTGGAAAGTACCTAGCCGCTGGCGGAATACCAAGAACACTAGCTTGGCACTCATTCGGCGGATGACGTGCAATCGTGCGCTGAAGAAGACTTCCTGTCCATCCATGGCAAGGTTTATGTCATCGATCCGAGCCCGCGGTTCTCCTGTTCGAGTGGCCGACTGCATTAAGGGAAGCTCGCCATATCGAGCTTTCATGTCAGGCGTCTCCGCAGCCGCAGATTTGGCAATCTCCTCTTCCTTGTGGCGGCGGTCGGTCTCGGAGAACATCTCCTCGCTGAGACGGCTGCGCTCGCTTCGACGGTGTTGACGCACCAACCGCTTTTGTTGATTTTTGCTCAAGGTACCGGAAGAAGAGTCATCGGAGACATCTTCAGACGAAGAAACATAGTCATTCTTATCACGTAGGAAGTTGCCGAGAATGCTGCGACGAGGGGATGCGGTGGGGGAACCAGACCGAGATTGGTTGGTACGAACTTTGGGAGGTAGGGTAGAGCGAATGTTGGAACCGGAGGAATCATCCTCACCACCCAAGTGTCCTCTAATTGCCTTTGAGAGGGCACGTTTGATCGACATAGTTGTGAAGTCTTATGAGAGGGGGGAAAAGAGAAAGAAGGGAGGTTTTGTATATATATAAGCCCTGGGAGAAGTGGGGGGTGGGCCGGAACGGGCGATTTCCAATCTGCTTTAACCTTGGAAGTTGGTCCCCTCTGTGTAAAGAAGAATCCCGAGTCCCGAGACCGACGTAAGCACCAAAACAGGAATTGAAGAAAGAAGTAGATGGAATAGTAGAACTGGAAATTCCAAGAATCAACCAAAGAGTCCAAATAAATATATGTCTTTTACAAAGTACACAAAATACAAAAAAATATATAAACCTGGCCCTGGAATGATGACATCATCCGAGATCCAAACCCACCTAGCCCAAGCCTGATTTTCTTGGTATTGGAGTCCTTTAGCCTTGAGCCCTCACAGGCCAAGGGAGAACTGGCCATTGCTTCTTTGCTTCCGTTGATCTTACGTTGTACTTTATACTCTATTTCAATATTACTCCGAACCTAGGTCTCTCACTATTATTGTTTCCCTCACATCCTCGGCTTTGTTCTTCCCTCAAATCTCAAAATATCTCATCTCGTCTTACGCTATTACCCCCGTCTTATCACCGTCGGCTTCCGACCCCCTCCGATGCGCATACCAAATTGATAGGACGAACATTACTTCCCACTGCAGCATCATGGCCTCATCTCGTTGGTGGCTCTATGTGCAGGCCATCTTTTGGCGGTTCCTCATGCGGATCGGCATGTTCTTGCACGAGATCGCTCCTCGACCACCCCGACCGTTATTTACCCGTACCGTCACCTCCGACACCTGCCATCCCGTCGTCCTCCACTTCTACTGTCCACCAGAGTATCATGAGCAGCGAAGGCTAGGCCATCGATTTCCTGTCGCCGTCAACTTCCACGGTGGTGGTTTCACACTGGGTGCCGCCACGGATGATTCCCGCTGGGCGAAATCAGTACTGGAAAATGTCGGGGCCGTAATGGTGAGTGTCGCCTACCGACGAGCACCCGAACACCCATTTCCCGCGGCTGTAGACGACGGAGTCGAGGCACTACTATATCTGGCCACGCATGCCGGCGAATTGGGATTGGATGTGAGCCGTGTCGCGCTGAGCGGGTTCTCGGCGGGCGGCAACCTGGCTGTCACAGTGCCCTTGCGGCTGCGGAGCAGGATATCCACGGAAGTGAAGGATCAACTGGGTCGAGCGGAGTCCACACATAATCTGCTCAATCAGGTCAGCGATCTCAACATCGTTGCTTTGTTCTCCTGGTACCCGATTCTTGATTTCGAAGAATCTCGCGATCACCGTCGTGCTATGAGTCTGATGCCGGACAAGACCCTCCCTGCATTTTTCACCACCCTCTTCGATGAGGCCTATCTTCCTGATTTGGACGAACGTGTCTCCCCCTATGCCTCTCCTATCCACTCAACTGACCGTATGCTGTCGGACGCCCTTCCCCGCGACGTGTTTCTCTTTATCTGCGAGTGGGATATGTTGATGAAGGAGGGTCAATCTTTCGTTCGCCGCTTAGAAAATCTCGGTAAACGGCCCCGTGCCATGCTCATCGAAAAAGCTCGGCATGCGTGGGATAAATCACCCAATCCGTGGAGGGACCAAAACAGCGTGGACATTTTATACCGCGATGCCTGTGCGGATATGAAGGCTATCTTCGACCGGTGATCGATTTTCTTGACTTTTCATGTCTTATTCTTAGTTTTTTTTTTTAGCACTGCGGGACTTGACTTTGGCGTTTGAACTGGCATCCGCGGCGTTGACTGTACATAGCGTTGTTTGATATGTTTGATATGTTTATCCTATTGTCACTTTATCAGCTTGTTCCATATATACATATGTACCTACAACATAGATACAGCGTAGCTGTCTTGTCAGATTGTATTGGTTGGGATCATATATAACATCCACCTCGACTGCAACACTGAAAACCAAGCGGAAACTGGGAGCCTTTAACTCCCACATGCGAACAAAAAGTATGGAGTACATATCGAAGATGTACCATATAATGTCACTCGGAATATTCCATTTTCCATCAGTGCTCACCTCTTTCCACTTTTTGATAACAGGCAAGGTATTCACTGAGTGCCGCTACCCCCAGGTGCATGCACTGGATTTCCCCTCCCATTTCTTAATCCAAGCAATATTGAGGCTCATATTTGGGCTAGCAAAGCTGCACACTGCCGAGCGGAGTCTTTCGTGTCTACAAAAGACACGCTGGGATGATTATCAAGACCGATCCCAACAAGGGTCGAAGCTGAAGAATATTAGAAGACAAATCGTCTTGATCGAGACTATGTGAACTCACCTTCAGGATCATAACCTGGCCATCCCAGGGCTTGCAGTCCGTGTTGGGGATCAGCGATGAATGAACCCCAAGCCGAACGCATCTGACTCTTCAACTGGCGCTGTGCATCAGACCCAACAATCCCAGTAATCTCAGCAGATTCTCCAAAAATCATGTTAAACTCGACGCCATGGTATGCGCGGCTAGAAGGGTAAAGACGGGTATTCTCCCAATCCGCGTTGTATTGGAATCGCCAAACTGGTGTATGTTGGCGACTTCGGTGTGCTGCTTCGAGATTGGATGGGCAGAAGAACGTTTGCATGTTGAAGTCATCCCATTGCTTGTCTGTCAGTTTCGATCCCTGGGCATAACTTGCAATTTTGTAGAATCCGGCTTCATTGGAATTGTGCCCGACCAAGTAGGGCTGTTCAAAGAAGGTGCTGGTTAGCAACTACATTGATCACCATTGAGTATGTTCGAGACGTAGAAGAGCCCACTCACGATGCAGGCGAATTTCCCTTGCTGTGAAAGAAGAGTGTAATTATCAAAAATAGTCACATTATCCACAGTAGGCTGGAAAGCCGGGGATTTCCTTGCAGGATTTGTACTCGGAACCTTCAGTGCACTAGCAGCGGCGAGAATAGCACTCGCATTCTGCTTTCTCATACACGGCAGGACATCTCCCGAAGACCCACAGCCCAGCTGGACAGACACAGCATACCAATGCTTTGCTGCGGTTGTCCTATTATTCGTCGCGAAGCTGAGGGCTGTACCGGAATGCGAGATCAAACCGGCAACTAAAGGTTCGGACTGGTAGGCGTATGGCCAATAATCAACAGAAGCACTTCCACAGGACTGGTCAGATATAGTAATGCGGTCAGGGTCACCCCCGAATCCATGAATATTTTGCTTCACCCATTCAACGGACATTTTACAGTCGGATATACGAGTACCTGGAATTAGACTCGAATTCCCAGTGCCTTTGTCACAATCGACCTTCCCCAAACCAATATGTCCACCGACTGATCACCACCAACATACTCCGTACATACAAAGTAGATAGTTATGTGCTAGTTACCCGATGCTCAAGTTGAGACTCCCTCAAGTATGGCCTGAGCCTACCTATGCTTTGACCCTTGGACCCACTTTCCACCTGCGGCTCGCTTTCCCGTCTTGGAAGGTCCATGGGTGATGTCCACGAAGGGTTGCACAAGAAAGTCTAATTTTAGGGCCTACCGATATCTTTAAATTTCTTGAAACGTTAACTTCAGAGTAAAAGTTGGGTAGGTATTTACCTAAGTCTGATATTGTTCTGGAATGAAACTACTCCGTAGGTATTATCTTTCCCGAAGTGGTAATGATCTAACCACCCCTCTCGATGTTGCACCAATCTTTCTCCTTGGGCTTCAGCTACGCGGCTGGCCCCCAAACCCATCCCGTTGCTTACCCACTGAGATGCCATTATTGGTGTGATACCTCGCTCAAAGGGTGCAGAATGATCATAGCGGCACTTACGATGTCGATCCCTAATTGACAGGGTCTTCGTGCAACTCTAGCTTTGATGTTTCCTTCTCCTATTTCGATAATGGGGCTGTAGAATACTCCTCACCCAGCTGCTTCAATATTTCTTCGTCTCGCCATGGTCCCCCGTTCCCTTCTCCACCTCTCCATATTTGCCTCCCTGGTCGTAGCATCTAAGCAGTGCTATTTCCCGAGCGGAGATGTTGCCATCGACGACGTCCCTTGTTTTTCAGGCGATGCAGACTCACCATGTTGCTCTAAAAATTCGATTTGTCTCAGCAATGGGCTTTGTTATGGCGTCTCCCAACCATATACGCTGAGTCGAGGCAGCTGCACCAATAAGAACTGGCCAGCAGGCAGCGGATGCGACGATAAGTGTTCTGATGGTAAGCCGATCTCATAAATTTCGAGGTCCTGCTTCGAAAGCTAACAGCTACTTTTTTTTTCTGGTGACAGCAACCGACATGCGCAATAAAGGGTGTGCGCTGCCGTTTTATCACTTTATGGACAAGAAGCCTTACTATTGCGCCAACTCCGTTGTAGTCAATTCGTCAGGCGACCTCGCTTGTTACGCCGGCTCCCCCTTCACACTTAATTCCGGGGAGTTGGTATCGGGCAAGGCTGCGCTCGCCAATTACACCACTGGCGATACTAGCTCAAACTCCACGTCGGATTCGAGCACAACTGCATGCCCCACAACGCCAAGCGACGAGAATAAGGGGGGCAATGATAATACGGAAGGGAAAAATAATAATGCTGTCGCGATCGGAGCTGGGGTGGGAATACCACTAGGAGTCCTGCTTCTCACTGCGCTGGGATGGGCATTATTCGAGCGGAGAAAACGACTCTCTGCTCAGGCTTTGGTGGCGGGATCTCAATCCCAGGCTGCTGCGACCTCACCGTCCTGGGATAGGCCGGGACAGAAATCGGGTTATGTTCCTCCTAGTGAGCTTTCTGCCTACAAACCGCCCCAAGAGCTGGAGACTACCTCCCGTTGACGGCGGTCTGTGGTCATCATGGTCTCTTCGAGCTGGCGCTAGAAGGATGGGTAGTTGAGAGGGAATTTATTTGCTTGGGTGATAGGCTGGCTCCCACCAGGTTTAATGCTGGTCAGTGGGCCGAAGAAGCAAGTTTCCCAACGGGAGCTTCAGAGGCAAAAGGAAAGGCGGGTGCCAAGTTAGCATAAAAAGCCGGTCAGACTTTCGTGAGTGGGCTGGGTATTGGGCGATCTTAAGGCAAGGTCTAGTTCTGATCAACACGGGTGTACGCGCCCGCAACGTCTGTTTATATATCCGGGATAGCATCCACCAATTAACTGTCTACATCAATTGGGCACCAAGTAGTTTTCCCTGATAAAAGGATCCTCCGGGATTTCCAAGGTTGACGATGAACGGTGACGAAAGAGTGGAGCTACATTCTCTTCTGGGTCTGGAATCAAGCTCTAACTTGGCAGATCGAAGCTCGTTAAAAAAAAAGAGAACGTCTTAAATGATCTTGAATCTTTTTCTAGTTTTATTTGCTGTGTTAACCTTACACGATTTGTTTTCTTTCTTATTTTTGTTGTGATGGGATCCTCACGGGAACCTGACCGGGATACCGGAGTCAAAGGTATGCCAAACGCTCGAATAAATCACTGCGAAACAGGAATAACGCTAATACACTGATAGACGCCGTGGAAGCTCCCGAACGCGAGCAACCAGAGGGTACCGAAGAAGAAGGGAGCAAGAATGATGGTATGGGCCAAAACCCATCCTATAGTTTGGCGGGCTCTGGCGCGCAGAATCCGAACAACAACCGAGGATATACAGATGAAGAGTACGAGAAGTACAATTTTCAGGGCGACAAAGGAGAGGACGGTCCAACCTGGAGTTTGGCTCAGCCACTCCCTCATATTGTCCGGCCTGGGATGCGTCACGGCGCCTTACCAGAGGATCGAAAGGAGGATAAAGGCGCCACGACAGAGAGCGACGAGGATCCAGCGCAGATGGACGAAGTTCGGAAACAGCAGTCAGCGGAAAAACGAATGAAGAAGGTCAATGATCCCCGAGAAGACGGCTTTTTCAATACTTGGTCGAAAATTCGTCACTATCTTCGTGAGCCGATGGCTGAATGGCTCGGAGTAAGTTTTTGATATCGCCCAGAAATCCAAACAATCGATATGCAATTGCTAATGAAGATCTTTCGCAGACAACTATGGCAATGACAATCGGTCTTTGCGCTACTTTATCCAACTTCACTTCCTCCGGACAAGCTGGATCATACCCTGCTCAAAGTGTCGCCTGGGGTTTTGGATTCATGACCGCTATCTACACTACTGGAGGTATGTCTGGTGGCCATTTAAACCCAGCCATCTCAATCTCGCTATCCGTATTTCGCGGATTCCCCGCGCGTCGATGCGTGATATACATTGCTGCGCAGCTCCTTGGTGCTATTACCGCAGGGGGTATATCATACGCGATATACCACGACGCCATTGTCGAAGTCGCCACGTTAGCCAAAGTACCTCAGAATGCAAGCGTTGCTGCTCAGGCTCTTCTCACCTTACCGAAATCGTTTGTGCATCCTGCGACTGCTTTCTTCACCGAGTTTTTGGGCAGCGCAATCTTAGTTGGTTCTATTCTCGCTCTGGGAGATGATACAAATGCACCTCCAGGAGCGGGAATGCAGGCATTTATTATTGGGATTATCATTACGATTGTGATCCTTTCACTTGGGTATAATACCGGAGGGTATGTGTTCCATTGCTAATTCCCAATATTCCAAGTTTGAAACTAATTATCGGTCCTTTTATAGTTGTTTCAACTGCGCACGAGACTTTGGCCCGCGACTTGTTGCCGTAATGGCTGGATGGGGTGGCCATCTCTTCCGAGAATACCATGCGTGGTGGATTTGGGGTCCATGGGTCGCAGATATCACTGGTGCATTGTTTGGTGCCTTGATCTATGACATGGCTATCTTTACTGGTGGTGAGAGTCCAGTCAACTATCCTGCACGGAGGCGAAAGCGCGCATACCGCGTGAGAGCTTTGAATCTTCGGAAGAAACTTCGGATTGGGAAAAGAAAGCTTCCCGATCTTGAGCATTCAATTGCTGCTACCGAGCACTAAACTGTATATATATAACATTTACATTGATGGATAATTACCTCTTTATATAGTTACTTGTGGATTTAAAAGTAAAATTACTGAGCCTATGGATCTTTAGTTGTTTCATATACATATCGTACTAAGTTATGTGTCCACACTACTCACAATCCACTGAAAGAGCCAATGAAGCTTCGAGTTGAAGCTAGCAAAGGCTTCACAAAGGTATAGACTTGGTCATGAAGATTCCTATGTGGAAGTGGTTGGATTCTGAGATGTGGGAACGATCTCGGGAGCCGACGGATGCCGAAACTATGATCCATAGAACAAGGTCCAAGGCCAACTTTGTTTTTTTTATATAGAAAGTTATCATGGGTGTCAACAGTTTACTTCGTACCTCGATAGGTATTGGGCAATTGAGAGCAGTAAATTTACCGGCAAACACTTTGAGGCAAGGCCGAGAATTAATAGAAAATACGGAGTAAGTTTTAGAAATCAGACACCGGACCTCCACAAATCAGCCTCAAAACACTAGTCGGACATAAGAGAATGGATTCAGCTATAGGTGGAGATTAATCCGCCAAGCTTATCCAACCAATAGAAGCGACCAATTCCAATTCCCCAAGTGTTTGAGTCGCTTAATTGGGTTTTAGGGGTCCTTATATGTAAAATGAGGTCTCACTTTAAAAATAGTGTCCGAGAAAAAAAAAATATAATCAGGGGAAAGCAATATATCGTAATGGACGTCTCTGTCTCTTAGCCTTAACCTAACGGCCCTTCCTGCCGTATAGACCGATTATTATCCCGTCTCTTGAATCCTTTTATTCTTCATCTACACCGTCACCATGCTCGCCCGGGGGCCATCATTCACCAAATTCTCAACCACAACCATATTCATCCTAACATGTCTCTTCTTCATCCTCTATTACCAACCCATGAGACTAGCAACACCAGAAGGACCCCCCGAATATGATACATCCAGAAAGGGCTTCCAACCAGCATCGCCGCGGATCCCAGAGAAGATCTGGTACAAAGTTGGACCTAAAGGGTTGAGCGACCAGTCACACGAATGGCTGGACGATTGTCTCCACAAAAACCCTGCTCATAGCGCGCAGATCATGACAGACCTCACCGGCGATCAATATGTTGAACAGAACTTCGGCCATCGTCCCGATATCGTCCATGCCTACCTTTCTCTATCTGTGCCGATCCTGAAAGCGGATTTCCTGCGCTATCTGCTTCTTTTCGTCGAGGGTGGCATCTGGGCTGATCTTGATGTCTCGTGTGGTGATGTACCCATTAGAGAATGGATCCCTGAGACAATACGCGCGAAAGCTGGGCTTGTTGTTGGGTGGGAGTTTGATGTTGGTTGGGGTGATAGTTTTATTCGGCAGTTTGAGAGTTGGACCATTATGGCGGCGCCGGGTTCGCCGCATCTTTTGATGGTTATTGATGATATTATGGATGGGATTCGGCAGAAGACGGGGGAGTATGGGGTTCCTGTTTCTGGGTTGACTTTGGAGATGACGGGGGATGTGATTGACTTTACGGGGCCCAGGCGGTTGACTCGTGGGGTTTTGAAGAGTTTGGAATTGGTTCGCAATGAGACGATCGATGTGGCGAGTATCTCGAATCTCTTGGAGCCTGTTTTGGTTGAGGATGTTTTGATCTTGCCTGGGTATTCATTCGCTGCAACGTCGAATACTTACAGCAATGAGAATGTGACTGGTCCCTCATTGGTCCAGCATCATTATGCTGGCAGTTGGAAGAATCATAATGGTGGTGAGATGTGACCGGGGATATGAATTCATGTACATTTAATCTTGCATAGAGCCATATACTTACAAGGCAGTCGGGTTTATTAGACCGTTAGAAGAGTTCACGAAATTTCATGTAATTATTTTCCCATTTTTTGAGCAAGCTAGATTTTATCAGCACTATGGTAGTACACGAGACAGAAATTTCTCAGGAATTCCACCAGATAGTTCCCGTGCACGCTCAAGAAGAACGACATCATCAGTCATAAGGTATCGGGAACTTTTTGTGAAAAAAAAAACAAGATCGAAAGATCGCAAATATTGGTGGAAATCCCGAACGCCACGCTGAAGTAACAAAAAAATCGAACCAAATATCAAGTCCTGATTCGAGAAAGATAGATCGTGTCTAATTCACTCCTCATCAGTCTCAGTGACATCGTCGCCGGATTCATCATCGGACTCGTCAGCTCCGCTGTCTGAGTCGTTTGCGTCGTCGAGACCAGGAATACCGCGCCACTCAACGTAGTCACCTTCCAGCCAGCGACGGCTGCGAGGAAGTTGGTAGGGGTCGAAGGGGAAGTATGCGTCCAGTTGATAGCCGATGTTATCACCAGCGCGGATCTCACGGCCGACGTGGCTGAAACGAGGGTCCGAGAGATTGGAAAGGTTCCTGAAGGCAGTCACGCGAATGCGCTTGTTGGTCTCAAGGAGAGGGTAGACATAGAGGAATTGGAAGTGGTGGGCGATGCGGGCGAACTCGGCGACGATGGCCGGGGAGCACACCTTGAGTGGATTCAGTCGCGAATAGATGCATTTGTGAAGGAATTCTTTGATATTGGGAGAAAATGCAATCTGGCCCGGCTCAAGCTCATCCACCTGGTCCGGAGTATCACCATCAATGGCAGCGGTTGTCAGATCCCGCCACCGGAAACAGAAGATGTACAGAAGTGCTTGTGCGGTGGAGTAGAAAGGTCCGTAGCGACGGAGATCGGGACCGCGGCAGCTGTCCTCATAATCCATACGTAGGCTGTTGAGGTGTGTAAGGAGAAGGTCGAAGACGTCGCGAACCACTTCTCCGGATATATGGGCACCACGTGCAACAAAGCTAGCCAGGTATGCGGCTGCTGACTGGCGCAGGATGCCAGGCTGGAGCTTGTTGAAGATAAGCTGCACAAATGTGGACGCGAAGCGATCAACGAGCACGGGCGAGGACTGGGAGAAATGGAACAGGAGGAACTGCGAGTGACGCGATCGGTATGTAGGAAGGATGATCGTTTGGAAATGGCTGAGGAGCAGATCCAACGCATTCTCCTGATCATCTAGGGTGCCCGAAGTGAACGGGGGCGAAAAGTATTCAAACAGGATATCAATCATGCCATCTACTTTAAGAATGTTGTCCTTGATCTTCTTGGCTCCCTTGGTGTCGTCATCATCTGATTCCTCGCTGGCAACCGATGCATCGTCATCTTCCTCATCGTCCACCTCATCCAGAATTTCTTCGCCGACCTCCTCTTCAAAGTCCTCCATATCAACCTGAATTTCAACGTCGACCTTGACAAGCTTCTCGGTGATAAGAGCGAGGATGTCAGACTGGAGCTCTGGGGCGTAGGTGATGATTTGGATGAGATTGCGAGTGTAGGCGACATTCGCGCTAGCTGAATCTGAGTCCACGGGGAACTGGGCAGACAAAATCGGGGAGAGTGATCCACTACCGGCCGGGATGAGCCGAAGCACATGGCGCATTGCCATATGGACTCGGGCATGCATTTCGGATGGTGACACAACGGCGTAACCAGGGAGTCGACCGAGTCCTCGAGGGATGGACCCGAGGTTGGTGGCTAGCATCTTCAAGACGGGACCGAGGAAGGTACCCTGTGCGGCGGCAAGGTTGCCCAGGAACCGGATGTACAGCTTCACGTAGGATTCGTCCCGTCCGAGCCACTGGCTGTTGATGATGGCATGGACCAACCCGCTGCAGGAACGGTCCAAGGAGGCAACATGCGAGATCAGACCAAGAATGTGGTTCCGTAAAGATGTGTGGGTTGGTGATTCATATGCAAGCAGGCTGTCATCATCCTGCTTTGTTGGATCGGCAGAAAACATTCCCTTGACTCGGTCGTAGCCTTCGCTTTCTGACATCGTGACATGTCGGTGGATAGCCGCGCGGACCTCCTCCCGGATGAGTGCCAGGCTCTTTTCCGACGAGATAACATCATGTATCTTCACATCTTGGTCAAATTGCACGCGGGGTCGCTTCTTGTTGGGAGGAACGGCTTCCGTCGCGTCATCTACCTGGGATGAGGAGGGGGAGGGGGGGAGGTCCATTTCGCTCATCTTGCGTTTCGAGCCGGCGACCACGGGAGGAGCTTTCGAGGTTTTGAGAATCGGGACTGGAGAAGAAGTTGGAAGCATTTTGGATCGAGATATCGTAGGTGTGGGCGGTAGCGCCGGTTTGCGTGAAGTCGAGGCAAGGGAGACCATGGCCGAATGCGAGGAAGAAGGGATGTAGGACAGGTTCTAGGCAGAAACCAGTGTCGACATTTGCTTCTCTACACTCTGGCAGAAATCAAATCCCGTTGACTTTGGATTCAATGTCGGAGCTTATCGAAGACTGGTCCAAGCACACGACACTTTTTGCACGTCGAGATCTTGGGGCTTATGCTACAGATTGGAATAGGAGAAAAGGGCAACAGTCTGTCTGCATCCGTGGGAGTCCAGTTGCTTGAGATAGATAAAATCGGATGCAGACAGAATGGTCGAGTTGCTGAATCCAAAGCAAAGCAAAGCGAAATTTTTCCTTCTTTTCCTTCGGTCACTTGTGGAGCCCAGCGGAGCACCCGTGACCGTGTCGGTGAGCCCTACGCTATGCCTATTTGGGTAATATTGACTTATGTCATCGTGTGCTCATTCAACCTTGGGAAAGGTTGTCGCATTTTATACATCATCCTTTACATCTTATTCTTTTCAGGTTCAATGGCCCTTTTGAACGTGTCTATTGGAATATATTTGAGACTCCGGAATGAAATATCAATGACTCCATATGAGACTCCCAAAAAGTCCCCTGACAGACCCAAAATCCTCACAAAGACTTTGTAAACCTCGTGAAAGGGTCGTATGAAAGCACTTGAACCCAAATGAAACATAAATGAGTGACGATAAAAGGGGACCGTCTATTACGGGAAGAAAAAAAAGTAAAATGGCAGGTATAAATTCAAAAATCAGGAGGATTGAGCGCGGGAAAAGGTCCTCCCATGGTATCGTGTAAAACAAGGGGCAATAGTCGTAAAAGAAAGAATAATAGTTGGTCGTCATAGCGGGTCAAGCGAGGAATATCCAGTCCTTGCAAGTCCACAATCTCGTGTCGTTGATCGCCCCGGATCAACCGGGGGGTGAAGGCAGCAATTATGTTAGAACCAAGATGTGGTCATCGGTCCACGCGTGTCCTCGAAAATGCTGCCGTACAGTTCTTCAACTTCCACAAGATAATCTTCGACGGAGAACTTCCTGAGCCCCTTGGCATAGAGAATCCGCTCTTCATCGTCGAGCATATTCAAGCCCCCAAATTCCTCCACAACCTCGTTCACCTGTTCTAGCTCTTTGCTGAATGGATGCGGCTCGGCCTGGAAGAATTCCTGCGTCGCACGAATTCCCGGTGTGCTGCGCGCCGCGTTCAGCGGAGGCGGGGACATTCTAGAGACCGAACGCTTGTGAGCGAGCTCCTGGTGCGACCGCTTGGTGTGGGATAGAGCCCGCTTGGGCACCAGCGGGGCATCTGCAGTTGACGAAGACGTGGAGGAACGTGGGTGGCTTGTCACCGTCGCCGTGCGCTTCGGGAAATACGACGTCAATGGGTTTGGGTCAATGGGAGAGCTCTCGTAAGGAGAGACGTCCGGCGAGGACATCGAAGACGCATAGCTTTGCGGGGAGAAGGCAGCGTCGGAGTCGTCACGCGATCCTAGTGAGGAGGCAGATGAAGAGCCGCTGATCTGATTGATATCGGGGGCGTCGTAGGCTAGCATGTTCGTCGTGGACAAAAGCTGGACCGGTCCAGAGATGTTGCTGCGCTTTATACTTGCCGAGTTGAGTCGCACATGCCCTTCGCCACGATATGGCATGGGTGCGGACACTTCCGGGCGCTTATTGCGCCGGGTGAATGCTCTGGTGAGGGTCGACATGGCGGATTCGGAAATTTGGTCAAGTTCAAAATATGGTAACGGTGCGTTTTGACACGATCGGGAATTGATTTATAACTCTACACATGCAATGTGTGAGATTTTGTATTTTTCTTGTTTTTTTTTGGTATCTGGTCGCGCTTCGCGATCGGATCCGTATTTGAGTCTCGCGTGGTAAGACGATCGCGGAAAGAATGTAAGATCAACTGGAATGTCCAGTATCAGATTGATCGATTGATCGTAGGTTGCGTTTCGAATTTCAAATTCTATTGCAAAGATGCAAAAATGAATGTCGAGTCCTCTTTGATTTTGCGCAGCAAAATGTAGAGGGGAATAACAGTTTCTTGTGTCAAGGAATGGTGCACAGGTCAAGAATAAAAAAGAAGGGTAAAAAGGAGTCCAGGATCTCAGATCACTTTGTATCTAGGACTAAAAGAATAGAAGAATAAGGAGAGAATGAAGGAACAAAGACACACACACACAATCCCAAGGAGGTTGAAGAAAGAGAGAGGGGGGGGATTCCTCCTTACGGGGGATTTTGGGCGCTACACCAGCGTTTGAGGTTGACCAGTAGCAGGACACCCCAAAGGATGCGGATGGAGCCCAACAGGAATTCACTTCAGGGTCTGGCTATTAGGGCCCAGTGTTCTCAACGATAGAATGGTTCATCCAAACTTTGGCCATTTGCCTCTTTCTACGGTATATGAACTACGCCTATTTATTCGCCTCTAGAATCTTGAAGGGGTACTGGTCCGTATCCCCGAGATGGTTCCAGCCCCCATCTTCCAGGGTCATCTGCTAGGGTGTCGGATATGTGCCTGGGTATGGAGGGGTCATCAGGTAAACGTGTACGTGTGTTCGACGTGTCCTATCTGCGCTGTCATTCCATATCAAACACCCTTGAAGTCGGCAGGTTTATGTGAATACCATCCCTCGTAGAAAGTGACCCGTACAGCGTGATGCGATAATGTCCTGAGAAAATAATATAATTGAAACGGATGCAGGTCCGGGCTCTTAGTCTGAATGCACGGGCGTTTCACCAACCACTTGTATCCGTTCCACGCTCAAAGTAGCCCGTGTCTGTGACCCGTTGGCTCAAATTCAGCCAAGTAGAGGACCCAATCAGAGGGGTCAATTGGATGAACTCAGGTCAAGAGGTCTTATTGCGGGCGCCTGCAGCTCATCGAGTTCGGAGCGCTTAAGAGAACTTCCAGATCACTGAGATGGTGTGTGGTGCTCGTTATCTGAGTGGACTGGTGGATTTCGGTGGAGTATTGGTGTTTAAAGTCTTAAAAGCCTTCATCTCTGACTCCACCGTGAAAATTGTGTGGAGTGGGGTGAAACCCGCTAGGGTCTAGCAATATAATGTCATCTGCGATATACTCCGTATTATTGTACAATATTGTAAATCGCTCATCGATGCTGAATTTCAACTTGGCTTTGATTTCACAACAAAGCCATTCTGGTGTATTGATCCTTCGAAAAAGGTTCCAGAAAACACGTGGTGGGGTGATTACAAAATGGTAGCCTCAGGCATTAAGGCTCCATAATGACTTGGCCCGTTACAGATAAGGAACCCGGGGTGAAGATGTGAGACTTCCATATTATTGCATTATACTTGTTTGGAACACATCACTTTAAAAGTAAAGACTCGGATTATTGTGTGACAGCTCCTCAGCTTTGCTCGGCCCTATCTCCACTCCAGCTCTTGCATCCGAAACACCCACAGCATCCTCGCCAGTTATTTCATCTCGGGAACTATCTACAGACGGCACGGATTCGGGTTCCACCGCGACCTGGTGTCTAAAATAAACCGGCGAAGCCAACAAACCAGGGTGGGGCTGATGAGCATCGTATGAACTCCCCGAACTGACCCTGTTGTCCCTGGGTGGCCATGCATATGAGACTAGTCCAGAATGAGGCTGATCTCCCAAAGTCTGCTGTTTATCGTGAGTAGGAGTGATAGGAATCGCGTAGCCACGTCCCGATGTCTCAGAAACCGCCTCACTTGGTTGCTCGATGGTAAACCGGTCGGACATGACCCTCAGCCAGCGCTCCATATCGGGCCATTCTCGAAGGGGCAGCTGAGACCACTCTTCCATGCGAGCTGCCTTGTTTTTGGGGCTAGTATCCGTCTTTGCTGGGGTTTGTACTGCTGTCGGTTGTCCCATTGAACGAATGGTCATCAAAGCCCCGTAAAGAGCTGACTCGGTCTCTGCCAGCCTCTCTTCCAATTGGTTCAAGTATCCCAACGGTAAACCTCTGGGCCAATGAGTTAGTTGGTTTCCCGCGGGTACCTGCATATGTGTAGGCGCTGGGTACTTGCCTTTTACCACTCTCGGGGTAGATGCATTTCGATGCTTCCCCTGCGCATTGGGAACAGAACGGACTTAACGAAATGCAAATGGTTAGAAATGAGACCAGTTATTGAATTAAACGGTGAGAACGGGTTTGATCTTACAGTTTGCGATCGCACTATTCGGTCAGCAGTTGTCTTGCTGTTACAAAAGAATAACATACTTTGCATTTGCGCTGTCTGCATAGCTCACAGGAAATCGGATTCAAGTTCTCTTCTGATGACATCTTGAGTCAGTCAATCTATACTTTTTATGTGGGGTAATGTATTCTTGGTCACACCTGGCATGGTGGCACCAGGTGCCTTCCGCTTCGATCGCAATTGCGCCATTTGTTGATTACGGGGTTATACAATGCAGAATGCAGTGCAACCCCCGAAGATATGCAAGATATCAGGCTCCCAAAGTCATGTGCATGGGTGATGCCGGTTGGTGAAAGTTTCGGAGTAAGAAACCTCCGGCCATAATTGGCAGGCACGTGATGCTCACCATATTTATGCCGGAGACAACTATCCTCGCCGCTCTTTATGCCCTTTCTAAAATAATAGTTCGATAATAATTGTTGCAGGTCAGGAAGTCAATAGAAAGATGCATTTTCTATCGAAAACACCTATATGAAACAGAAACAAAGTCTTTACAGGCTTTCTCAGGATGAAATCGGAACTGATACCGGGCATACAGGTAGATACCACTTGGGTTCTACTCTACTAATCGTAAAATTGCCAGAAACACTCAAACAAACCCTCCAAATGTCCCGTAAATGGCATTTACCGTACATGATATCTACTTGCTGGTATTGGCAATAGATACAAGGGGGTAACACTCGCAATATTATAGTAACATCGCATTAACTACTCTTCAATGGATCGATGTACCTTGCACTGATAGAACTGTGACCTCTAGAAGGGCATAGCTTGTTTGGGAACATATGGCTCCTCCAGATATTGGACCTCCGCTTCCGTCAATGACACTTTCACAGCATCCACAGCCTGGTCGATCCTATCCACTGAATCCAAACCTAAGATCGGTGCTGTTCCGCGCTTGGATAAGACCCAAGCAGTCGCCACTTGCGCCATGCTCACTCCCTTTTTAGCTGCCACTTCTTGTACACGGCTTACAATAACCTTGCCAGTCTGATCCTCCCCGTTGCGGAATAGTAACTTTAGAAAAACATCTTGTTCTTCGCGCTTATCGGAGCGGTCTGTCCAGGCATGAGCCAAAACACCGGCCGCAAGAGGCGACCAAGGCAATAGTCCAACACCAGTGGCGTGGCAGTAAGGAAACATTTCCCGCTCCTCCTCCCGGTAAAGGAGATTGTAGAAGCCTTGCATGGAGATGAACTTGTGCCAGCCATGTTTCTCGGCAGTGTTCTGAAGCATCTGGAATTCCCAAGCAGCCATCTAGAGCAACCATCCTGTCAGTTCTGATAGCATCTCTCAGAGAGTGAAACGAAAAACATACCGAACTTGCACCAATGTACCGCACTTTGCCGCTCTCGATCACATCATTCAGCGCTTTCATGATTTCCTCCATTGGTGTGTCCCGGTCCAAGCGATGAATCTGGAGAACGTCGATATACGTGCCCAAACGTTCAACGCTGCGTTCGACAGCATCAGAGATATGTTTTCTGGAGAGACCAACAAGGTTGACATTGTCGCCGTCATTGACTCCATGAGTGGCTGCATCCAACGGGCCGCGTGATTCATCCACACGGTGGAAACATTTGGACATGATCACCACTCGAGATCGCGGGATGTTATACTTCTTCAACGCCTTGCCGAGAATCTCCTCGGAAACACCATTCGAGTATGTGTCTGCGACGTCCCAAGTGTTGATACCACGATCGTATGCATGCTTGATGAGAGGGAGGGCTTCCGCCTCTTCCGTCAACCAGGGTTGCCAGGCGGTGTCACCGTAAGTCATACAACCGAGGACGATTTGCGAGATTTTCAGGCCAGAATTGCCAAGTCTTCAAAAGGGTGAGCTGGTGCATAGCTCGATAGGAGAATGATCTGAGAAATATATGGGACATACCTCACATAACCGACTTTGCTGTTAGATGCCATTGTGTGTTCAAATCGAAAGAGATGAAAGGTAACCTGAATGATGCCAAATACTTCGAGGAATATCACGACATATTTATAACACAAACTGGATCGCCTGGGAGGAGAGAACGCCGGAATTAGAAGCTGAAGTCCGGTTCCTGTCAGCGATACGTCACCACCACAATTCTTTTGATATAATAGTTTCCTCCGTATTCTTGCACCGATCTTTCTCATTGGTGAGAGAGTGGACAGGTTGACATAGGTAAAATGCACCACCTTTCCTGCGCTAATGCTGCACCTGTCAGCAAAATATCCACCCGGCGGGGAATTTCGACGTCGACTGTTCGGGTTGATTGGTGGAGTTTGCTGGGGCGTTCAAAACACCCGTGGACCACCCAAACTTAAATAAAACCGACCAATGACACCAAGCAAGTACGAAACTCACAGTATACCTACCTACAGGGCTGTCCTTCAGATTGCCACCGCCTTTGGTTCGTGGCCTCTCTTCCCTGGCTCCCTGGCTCCGCCCAGAGCCACTATTGCTGCAGGTGTCATCGTCCCAAAACCTTGTCTTCTCCTCATCCCCAACCCATTACTATCTCAATCTGGCCAGCTGACATCGTGATGGATTCCACCGAGACTCCCCAGTCCTATTTCACAGCGCATCCACTTTTCTTAAAGCCGGCAGAAAACCGCATTGCTGTCTGGCCCTCAGACGGCTGGACCCACATTACAGACCCGAAAGAACGAAGAAAGGTACAAAATCGGTTTAATCAGAGAGCACGGCGTACGTTCCTTCACTCTATGTCACTAAAAAGCCTTTGATTTCTGGTTGTAACCCATTCTATCGATAGGGCGGCGCCAACGAACCGTAAATACACACTCGTACAGCCTGGAACATCTAGCGGAGCCACAGCCAACCTATACCTCTACCAATCTCGATGACTTGAAATCCATCAACGGCCTTCGGATTCTTGGTCCAAATTCTGGACCCTCGATGTGCACTATACGCCGTGTAGAAATGCTCATCTATGCCGAATATACCGCTAGATCGCCCCGCACAGAGCTGCTTTTAGGACTGACCCAGTTGAATTTCCTGAGGGCGTTAATCGCCAATATGGATGTTTTGCATTTATCGCCGGCCCAGATGGATGACGAAGCGCTGTCTCCGTTTAACCTTGTTGGCCCAAGGTACCCTGAATATCAAGACTCCTCGCTGCCTTCGGCCTTGCAGCCAACTGCCATCCAACGCACAATCTCGCACCACCCCTGGCTTGACCTTCTGCCTATTCCAAAAATGCGAGACGACCTGATATTAGCAGGAAACTCATTTGATGATGTCCAGCTTTGTCATGATCTGTGCGGGTATCGCAACTCAGGAACAGGGCAGACTGGAATGGTCGTCTGGAAAGATCCGTGGGATCCCGCAGGCTGGGAGGTAACGGAAACGTTTCTGAAAACATGGGGCTGGGCCGTTCAAGGCAGCTGGGACTTGTTCCAGTCTACAAATTACTGGCGAATGAAGCGTGGGGAAAAGCCTTTGTTCCTTCTACCTCCAGAAGCTGAAAGATTAATTTAATTCAGATAGTTCATTTTCTTAAATTAGACCCGGTAGATTTAGTAATCCGGGTACTTCGGCAGCACATTATTATTCACGACTCTCTGATTTTTACCTTCTTGATTTTGTATGACAATGTGGCACCACTTCCCTGTTGTCCACTGGAGATTTTGGTATTGCCAGCTTAAGGTTTACGATAATTGCTGACTCTTAAGAACCCTTATTCCCCTGGGTGTAAGTGGCGTGATCCAAACCTAGCTCGAGGCTGTGAGAGTACGGACTTTAAATTGTCCAATACCAAGGTTGAATACATGGGATTTACAGGGTATTTTGGTTCATAGTAACCCGTATTTTTAACTACCCCAAATAGTGTAATACATGCAGCCTTACTTTATACGACACACTACAGATAAATGTTACGAAGTTGATAAGATACGCCAGTACCCTAACTGCCACTATGTACCCTACAAAGACGTAGTAAATTATTCTGTTGAAAGATGTTACCGCTGCAGAATGTTTGCGAGGTGAAGGTACAAAAATATGAAGATACAAGAGTATGAATGGAATTGTGTGATAAAAGCTATGCTTGGCGTCTAGGACCGATCCATTCGTAAGACAACAATGCATTGTTATGTGGAAATGCGCCACAAAGAAAAGGACTCCATGAGCCAAGTACTTTGTAAAGAACTCACGCTGGCGTTGAAACTTTTTAATCTATAATATTTAGACTCCACATGGCTCCCGGAGATGTCGAAATAGTGTGTGGATAACCATATAAATCTGACGATATGACTTGACAAGCTATATCTTGGCAAATCAGGTCTAATATATAATATACATAGTACTTAACTATTATGTACACATATCAAATGACAAATAGCGCTTCATCTGCAAGTCTACAGGATGATCATCAGGTTGAACTTCCGAATTAGTCGCCAATTGTTCGTGTGACCCCCCTCTCCTAACCTTGCTTTTCAGGTCCTGCACATTGCCAATGAACCACCCGTTCGCTTAATTAAAGCCACAATCGGCGATCCCATCACGACTAAGCGAACACAGAAGTGAACGTCCGGAACTCCTGGCAATACATATGGCCCCACTGTGACATACGTGAACATTATATATCTTTGAGCTTCCGCAGCCTTGACCATTTCCCCTCACCCCCGTTAATAATTTGAAAAATGAAGGCGTGCTGGAATCTAATCGGATCTGCAATCTTGCTGGCTATGTGCCTCCCTGCGGTCTGGGGACAGCAATGTTTAGATCATCCGGAGATGCACATCGGTGGCTCTGTAGAGACCAGTAGTGGACTGGTTTCGGGGCACGCTGCACTTCGTAGGCCTGCGGTCTCTGAGTACCTGGGTATCCCCTATGCTTCGCCGCCAATTGGAGATCTTCGATTCGCGGCTCCAGTAGCTTATGATTCCAATGGCACCATTCAGGCAAATGCCTATGTAAGATCTCTCCCTGCGTTCCGTGGTGTATGTGGCTAACTGTATCACCAACAGAGCCCGTGCGTATATTATACCCTTACTATTATGATCTATCTGACCAGAGTTAGTGATTGCCCTGCAAATGCAGGCTCGGTTCCAGATTACCCTGGCTTTACTCCGCAGGCCCCTCAGATCGTCAAGTCGTTTACCCAGGCTCTGGGTACTTCTCAGAGTGAAGACTGCCTTTTCTTGAATGTGTGGACCCGTCCCACAGTCTCCAAATTGAAGCCAGTCCTGCTATGGTTCCATGGTGGTCGTATGTTCATCTCGACCCTTTTGCTTTCAAGTAATTGACTCTTTTTGAAGGATTTACCGGAGGCGGCGCCAACAATCCATACTATGATGGACAAGCCTTGGCGGATGAGCATGAGGTAGTGGTGGTGACCATTAAGTCAGTACTCTTCCTCCTGCATTTATACGTCGTTACTAATTAACACCAGCTACCGATTGAATATCCTTGGTTTCTCCGGTGCACCCGATCTTCCCCAAAATGTCGGACTGCTAGATCAACGTATGGCCGTGGAATGGGCCCATCGTAATATCGCCGCGTTTGGTGGAGACCCAGAGCGCATCTCGATCTTTGGTCAGTCTGCTGGTGGCTCTGCTGTTGATTATTATTCACAGGCTTGGGCAGACGAGCCCCTCGTTGCTGGTTTCATCTCGCACTCTGGAACGTCACTCAGCTTTGTGCCTAACACTGCTGAAGAGTCCGCCAGTTACTTTTATACTGCTTCCAAGCTTCTCGGTTGTGGGGACCAGACCAGTGACCCCGAAGAAGTTGTGAAGTGCGTTCGCCAGAAGCCGTACACGGACGTCGTCAAGGCTGGCGGCAAGGTCCCGCCAGCACCTTCACCAGCCACTCCACAGGCAGTGTTCCATCCGACAGTGGACGGAGTTACCGTGTTTGGCAACTACACCGAGAGATCTGCTGCAGGCAAATTTGCACGTCTTGTGAGTGAAAATCATTATATATCTGAGCCTATCTTCAGAAAGATGCTAACGTATCGCAGCCATATTTGATCAACAGCAATCATTACGAACCTGGGTACTACCGCATCAGTGCCTTTAACGCAAATATTTCCCTCAATGATAGCGCATGGCAAAGTTTCAATGATGCAGCTTTTACTTGCCCTAGTGGTGCATCCGCCAGATATCGAGTCGATAACGGCGTTCCGGTCTGGCAGTCCCACTACTTCGGCGACTGGGACAACCTACGCCTGTATCCTAACAGTGGAAGCTACCACGGCGCCGACCTGCCTATAGTGTTTGGAACCGGAGAGCATGTCAGCGGAATTCCAAACAGTGACCGAGAGAATGAATTTGCCCGGTACATGGCTTCCGCCTGGGTTGCATTTGCAAGTGATCCTCAAGAGGGCTTGACTAAGTTCGGATGGCCCCGATACAATCCTAATGGTAAGTTTCGGATAAAAATTTCCAACATCCATATGTCTGACTATCCAACAGAGAAAACGCTGGTTGGACTTGCCTACAAGGACGGCTACAATAGCCAGTTGCTCCGGCCTGAGGATGTCGAGCAGGGATGTGCTGCTTTGAAGGGGGATAGCACTCCTGGAAAGGGTGCCTTTTAAAGCATCTTGGAAGCATGAGACTTGTATAAGTAAAAGTCCATTTATATTCATCAAAAGATCTCTATAAAATAACAAATTTGATACAAAAACATTTTTTTTGGTTTTATAGATCTGGTGATGGGCCCGGGCCCCAGGGCCCCGGCCTGGGGCGCCTGCTGCTGACGTAATAACAACCGTGGAGCCGGATTTCTCCCCAAGGAAACTTAACTTCGAATATCTTAGTTTCGAGAAATGTGATACATAAAATCACAGCGATAATGGCTTCGGCTTCACCTGCCAGTATACGGTTCGAGGAGAATGAGCCCGAATGGCCGTATTCTTCTCGTGCAACCAAGAGACACAAGCGCACCTCCGTCGCGGGTACATCAGGACCCTCACCTCGCGAGATTGGATTTATGAGAGAGTCTCAAAATGACGGATCTGCGACCTTCCTCGGAAGTTCAAGCGGAATTCATTTCATCCGTCATGTTTACAATGCCTTCGCACGTCGTTCAGCAGACTTGGACCAAACACGAGCCCGTGACAGAACCTCGGTGCCAGGGGAAGACGACCGGCTACAGCAAAATTCAGGAAGCATCCAAAGCTCAGATGAGCTGTGGGCAAGGGAGGAATTGAATTATGCACCAAATACCTCATTTGCTTTCGACGATCTTGTTCAGTGGACACGCAGCTATTTTGAGAACTGGCATCCAATTTTCCCATGCCTCCACGCCCCGACAGTCTTGAAAACTATAGAGACAGTCGGTCAAAAAGGGACAGAGTCGATCAACCGATTAGAACTCATGATTCTTCGCTCCATCGTGTCCATTTCTCTCGGTGATGATCGACAGAGAATGTCGTGTGGATCGAAGCTCAATCCCGTTCCTTCGGTCTTAGTCTTTCGATCCATTCAACATGTGATGCAAGATGTACAAAGCCTCCTTGAAGAGCCAACTAGTTTGCCACTTCTACAAGCAGCATTTACCGCTCAACTTGCACTCGCTTCTCTTTTGCGACTGAATGCCGCCTCGCGGGTAGGGGGTGTCATCACCCGCACTGCATTCCACCTCGGGTTGCATCGTTGCCCAAGACGCTTTTCTTGCTTTAGCAGTGAAGAAGCTGATATTCGGTGTCGATTATTCTGGTCAATCTATTCACTTGAAAGATATCTTTCTCAGGCTCTTGGGATCCCGCTCTCTATTCGAGACGATGACATCGACGTGTGCTACCCTGATGCCGAGAGACATTCTTCAACAGTCAAATCCCCCGACGATCGCAGGTTGCGCTTACTGTGTCATCTTGCGAGATTTGCACGGATTCGAGGTTTGATTGTTGAACTTCGTAATAAGTCCATCCTCCACAGTCACGCCAGCCAGGTTGAAGCGGCTCATGTTACTGGAGAACTAGCACAGTGGTGGAATGAAGTTTATGACGATGTCAACCCCATTTATGAGCCCTCAGAAGCCGATCTAGAGCAAGAGCCGATCTTGCAGCCATACCACCGACTGCTCTTGATGATCCTGAGACACGAGGCTATCATCTCGCTCAATCGACCTCTTTTAGCCTCTGAAAAGCCCAGTGCAGATTACAAGAACGCCTTGCAGACTTGTATTGGATCTTCTCGATCTATACTTGCTGCATTGAAAAAGCACATGTCCTCTGAACCGAAATCTCCGCTCTCCTGGCCATGCTTTACCTGGTCAACTTGGATGGCCTGCCTCATTCTAATGTATGCTGCGTGGGAAGAAGAATTTCCCGCGCCCACTGCTCTCAAATATGCGAGAATGGGGATTGCCATTTTGAAAAACCTATCATTACGCGGTAGCAGCTGGCCAGAGACCTGCATCGAGGCGATCAAAGGCATGGAATCTGCTTTTGAGATACAGGCATCCAGTGGCGACCAAGCCAAGACTACTGCCACATTTAACGGTGTCGGTAAATCAACTCAACCCCATACCCAAGCTACACAATCGATGGATAAACGGATGTCACGAATACTGCCGGTTCAGGATGGAAATAATGAGGTTAGCGATACAGGGTTCACACCAATTCGACCTCAAGTTTCAGCGCCGAATGGATACCAAGGTCGTCCAGTCCCTACTGGAATTCACCCGTTTCAATCATCAATTCGCTCTCCTGTCCAAGGCCTTGCCCCCGCAGAAAACTACGAGTCTGCCGTTTTTTCACCACCTGACAACATTGGCAACTTTGCTGAAGCGTTAGACCCTGCTGAGAACTATCTTGGCGGACAGTCTTCAGCTGGTCTCATTTTTGGGAACATGGCTGACGGAAACCCTGCTTTTAATCCGAGTTTTGCTGGTCAAGACTCTTTGCCATTTTCATCATCTATGCTCATGAACGATTTATGGAGTGTGGCCGATGGCCCATGGATGATTCACAATAACTTCTTGTGATTTCCGATACATAATTTACAAAACAAATATGTGTAATAGTCAGGTCCTGCATGAAAACATTCCCAACGCTTCCAATTTAGCTCACTGATACAAATCAATATCAACTACTGTCCTATCCTGATCCAAAACAACTCGCAACTGGCCCTTATTATCGGCATTGGGTGCGTTCAAATCAAAAAATCCCCGTCTCAATTGGTCAAGATGCAGTTCATAAGCCGCCATGTACCCTTTCACGAATTGGATAACCTGTTCATCCGTCATACTCTCGTTCGTCCGCGCGCGGAGAGCATGCTCCTGCTGCATCCGCCACCGATAAACATTTACCAGATCATCGGTATCCAAGTGAACAAGGAAATCCAAGTGCTGCGGTCCCATGAAAAGATCGCAGTAACCGCGCAGCTGCGTGTTCAAATCCAGCAAGTGTTCAATTGCATGATCTCTCAGGGTTTCCGTTGGATATTCCAATACAGTCTGCTTCTTTAATCCTTCCTCCCACCGTTGTCGCACAGCAGATTCCTCCAGTGGCTGGAATCCAACACACCAGCCTTCAAAAACAACAACGTCAATCGCTGTTCCGGCTGGGGCACGGTTCCATGTCTCTTTGGGCGTCCTCCCGCCCTCGCCGTTGAACTTGCTCTTGTCGAATGATGGGATAAGTATCTCCGACCCCGTTTTCAAGCTTTCGAAGAAGGAATGCGCAAGGGCCATGTCGTGTGTTCCGGGTTGGCCTCGTGTTTGGACCAGTTTGTTGGATGGATTGGCCGTGCGAAGTTGGACGAGATCGTCGTGGTCAAGGTACAGGTCATCAAGTGACAAATTTATTGTGTTGAAGCCGTGGCTTTGTCTTAGCTCTTTCACGATTGCATCGGTCCATGTTGATTTCCCGCTGCCTTGGAGGCCTGTCAAACCTAGGATAAAGGGCCGTGGGGTTGTCGAGGCTGGCGATTGACATTGAATATGGCGTTCAATATGGGGTAAAACATGGTTCAAGACGCTATGCACTGATTCTTGGGGAATTGACATTGTCGTCTCGTGTTTCTGGCAATTTCAATTTCAATTGCGGATTGGATTAATATTGGTTGTGAACATCGAAGCTGGAAGGAATATACACTAATTCAACTTTGAGACTCGCAGTACTAATGAATAGTTCCCAATGATTACTACTCTAATTTCCAATAATAATTCTCGGGCAGGATCTAGAAGCCGTTTCTCGACCGAGTTGGTTGTATGGAAAGTCAGGGTTGTTCGCCACGCGGACATGTCTTTCTCCGAGTGGGGCGCTCTATACAGCAAAATCCGGGCATTCGAATCTCCGTCTGCACCCCGCGATAATTATAGTCGAATGAGCTCGCGATGAGGGGTTATGCGATAGGTTTATGGGAGGATTGCAAGTGGAGACTAAAATCTAAGAATTTGAACCCGATTTCCTTTAAAGGCTTCGTCTTCTGCCGTCTTCCACCTAAGTCACTTCGGACAAGAACTTTATCACAACACCATCATGTCTGCCCCAGTCGCTAGCCAAAAGACCTACAGCATCGCCTCCATCCCAGCCGATGGAATTGGCCCAGAGGTCATTAATGCTGGTATCACCGCTCTGAATGCTTTGACCGATACCCTCAAGACCTTTAAGTTGGAGTTCAAGAACTACGATTGGAGCTCCGATACCTATAAGAAGACCGGCAAATACATTCCCGATGGTGGACTCGAGGAGCTCAAGAAGCACGACGCGATTTTCTTCGGTGCCGTCGGCGCTCCTGGTAAGAAGACTCAACCAATGCCTAAAAAAAATAATACTAAACACGAGAACAGACGTCCCCGATCATATTTCCCTGTGGGGTCTGAGACTCGCCATCTGCCAGCCGTTCCAGCAGTACGCCAACGTGCGCCCAACACGTGTATTCCGCGGCACCGAGTCCCCGCTGCGCAAGTGCGGACCCAATGACCTTGACTGGGTCATCATCCGTGAGAACAGCGAGGGAGAGTATGCGGGTCAGGGTGGCCGCTCCCACGCCGGAAAGCCTTGGGAGGTCGCGACTGAAGTTTCTATCTTCTCCCGTCATGGTGTGGAGAGAATCATGCGATTTGCCTTTGAGACTGCCCAGAAGCGGCCCCGCAAGCTGTTGACTGTGGTTACTAAGAGTAATGCCCAACGCAACGGCATGGTTCTCTGGGATGAAGTGGCTAAGCTTGTTGCTGCTGATTTCCCCGATGTCACTGTAGACAAGATGCTTGTTGATGCTATGACTACCCGTATGGTTCTCAAGCCTGAGAGTCTCGACACTATCGTTGCTACCAATTTGGTGAGTTGACAAAATGGGAAATTATGCATAACTAGGTCTGTGGACTAACGATCAACTAGCACGCTGATATTCTCTCTGATCTCGCTGCCTCTCTGGCTGGATCCATTGGTATCGCACCTACCTCTAACCTCGATCCTACGCGGGAGTACCCTAGTATGTTCGAGCCCATTCACGGCTCCGCTTTCGATATCACTGGAATGGGTATCTCCAACCCCGTGGCTACCTTCTGGACTGCCGCGGAAATGCTTGCCTGGCTCGGCGAGGAGGAGGCTTCCAAGCAGCTCTTAGTTTGTGTCGAGAATGTCTGTGAGCAGGGAGTTCTTACCCGTGACTTGGGTGGTGACGCCACGACACAGCAGGTCACCGATGCAGTTGTGGCAGAGATCAAGAAGCTTGCTTAAGTTGTTTTAGAGCAGGGGACTTTGTATGAGGATGAGCAATGAAATTGTGTAAATTGAACAAAAAGTTAAATAAAAATTGAGACCAAAAGCAGAAGGTTAAGTTCCTGTAAAACGTCTTTTTTATATAACGGAACAGTGTGCTTTTCTGTGTATAACCTTTGATATATATCGCTCGATCAATACTCGAGTCTCTCGCGATCGCCTATCTCGACCGCCTTTTGAACCTCCATCAACCCAACCACCACTTACACAGAAAAAATTTGAATGGAGCGCCCCTCCAAAAGAGCGAGGATCTTATTAGATTCCAGTGATGGCTCAGCGACTACATCTCTAATGTCTTTACACAGAGCCATTAGCCCACCATTGCCACGAGGGTGTCCCGGACTGACTGATGGTAAATTGACTTCTGGCTCTGGAGACACTCGCCCTGCCAAATTGGTCAATTCGCCAGTCCAACTCACACACATTCGAGATTTACCGGATGGTAATAATGTCGACGCCGTCCGACTACGCGACATTCTCGGGGATCCCATGATCCGCGAATGCTGGCAGTTTAACTACCTCTTTGATGTCGATTTTCTTATGTCACAGTTTGACGAAGACGTCCGCGGCCTTGTAAAAGTAAAGGTCGTGCATGGATCGTGGCGAAAGGAGGATACGAATCGGATTCGAGTTGAGGTACGTTTGCACCGGCAAGAGTTTTGCGATTGAGTTGACTTCATCTGTTTGACTAGTCTCATGACTTATCGAGAGTTCGAAGTAGCGTGATACTAATCCGCTACTAGGAAGCCTGTTCGCGATATGCTAATATTGAGCCTATTGTGGCCTACATGCCGGAGCCTTTCGGGACACATCATTCGAAGATGATGATTCTTCTTCGGCATGATGACCTAGCTCAGTAAGATTCTTTCAGACATCATTGATCGCTATAGCCCGATATATATCTGACCAAATAACCAAATAGGGTTATCATCCACACAGCAAACATGATCCATATGGATTGGACCAACATGACACAAGCCGCCTGGCTGTCTCCACTGCTTCCCCTGCAGAAGGCAACCCCAACAGGTTCTCAAACAGACGCCAAACTTGGCTCGGGCGCACGGTTCAAAAGAGACCTCCTTGCTTATCTGAAAGCGTATGGACCTAAAAAGACCGGCCCACTAGTCCAGCAACTGGATAGCTATGACTTCAGCTCCATTCGCGCGGCCCTCATTGCCAGCGTCCCGTCCAAACAACACGCCAGTGACTCCAGCTCAGAAGAAGCTACACTATGGGGCTGGCCAGCTCTGAAAGATTTACTGAGCCAAGTACCCATCCATCAAAAAAACAAAAGCAAGAAACCACACATAGTAATCCAGGTACGTATCTCCAAACAACCCACCACGCTATCACAAATAACAAACCACCAACAAATCCAAGATCTCATCAGTAGCAACCCTCGGCCAAACAAACAAATGGCTCAAAGACGTCTTCTTCAAAGCCCTCACACCAACCAAAACCCCACAACCAACAACCTCAATTATCTTCCCAACCCCAGACGAGATCCGCCGCTCCTTAAACGGCTACAGCTCCGGCGGCTCAATCCACATGAAAACCCAAAGCGCAGCTCAACAAAAGCAACTCCAGTACATGCGTCCGTATCTCTACCAATGGGCAGGCGATGCCATCACCCCAGGTCAATGCATCGACTTATCCGAAGACGATCCCCCAAGACGCGAGGCAGGCCGCGCCCGCGCAGCGCCACATATCAAGACTTACATCCGCTTTGCGGACTCGGATATGAAGACTATTGACTGGGCGATGGTGTCGTCGGCGAATCTGTCCACGCAGGCGTGGGGCGCGGCGACGAATGCCGGGGGCGAGGTGCGCATTTGTAGCTGGGAGATCGGGGTTGTTGTCTGGCCAGATCTTTTCCGAGATGAGGGTTGTGGCGATGCTGCACCTCCATCTACATCTGATGCCCAAGCAGAGGGGGAATCCCCTGCACCGGACGCGCTGATGGTTCCTTGCTTTAAGCGGGATCGTCCTGCTGTGTCTGAGGAAACCGAGACGGCTTCTGTCGTCGTCGGGTTCCGGATGCCATATGATCTTCCGTTGACGCCGTATGGTGCGGGCGATGAGCCATGGTGCGCGACGGCTTCGCATACTCTGCCGGACTGGCAGGGGCAGAGCTGGATGGTCTGAGTCTGAGTCTGCTGTCTTTGCATTTAGTGTATTGGCTATACCTGGTGGTCTTTCGTCTCGGCAGTTCACGCGTGTGAGTCGCATAGTTATTTCAGTATAGTATACGGGATTGTGAGGTACGCGAAGTATTGGGTCATGGAAAGTAGCATGCATTTGTATTCGTTTATTCATCCCGAGAATTTTGAGACAATGCGATTATCTCTTCTCTTTAGATAACCGTCTTTCCAAAATCTCACCCGACAATATATCTCCTTCGATAGATCGCGAGTTCATTCTCCAAGACCAGTTCTCCCAATTGTATCATCTATTCGTCGCGGGTACCGTACTTAGCAATGAGGGTGTTGACGTGGCCGATGTAGAGCTGGTGGGCCTTAGCGGGGCTGTAGTCCTTGACCTTCTCCCAGGCACCGTAGAGCTGCTTCTTCTGTATTGTTGTAAAGAATGAATAGTCAGCTACCGGTCTTCTCCGCAAGGAACAAGCTATAGTCCAGGACATTCCCGAGCTCGAAATGAATGTGAATTTGAACGTACCTGGATATCGAACATGCCGGGCTTCTCCATAACGTCACCCTTGCCAACCTTGAAGTAGATGTAGAGGTCCTTCTTCTCCAAAAGACCGGGGGAGGTCTTCAGCATCATAACAGCCTTGGCGGCGAACTCGAAAGCCTTGCGGAGGGTCTCGGCCTCGGTGGCATCATCGAGCTTCTCGAACTCGCCCTGCTCGGCGACCTTCTCGAAGATGTCCTTGAGAGCTGCAATGTCGATGCCGGCGGCGGCTTCTTGGACCTCGGGAGTGAACTTCTCCTTCTTCTGGGCGGCCTCCAGGACGGTGAGGAAGGGGGTGATGTCGGACATTTTGAATTTGAGGATGTTTTGTTATTGAGTATGAGGAGAGGTAAAAGTCAAGAGCTGAGGATTTATATGGTTGGGATATTGGAGATGGTTGAGGGCGGGGTCAACGGGTATAGGTGGGGTCGCTGACACACTCGCCAGTTGATTCTCAGGCACGAGGCGCATAAAAAGGTACTACATGGGTATACAAGCTATGGAATTAACAGAATAGCTTTAGAGTAAACCCAAATTGTCTTAACATATTCAGCACCTAATTTAAAAAAGATCATATTATTTCAAGAACCACGCCAACAGATGCATGTCCACATGCAACCGCCGTGGAAATCACTCGCTATGCACCAGAAAAAAGAGACGAGAAGCAAATTCCGGGGGCAATGTACAGATTCAAATCGAGAGTGCGATCACCAGTCCACGGCCCATCCATTGTTCGTAAGGAATTCCTCACAAGCAGCCTTGAGAGCATAATTGTTCCGCAGATCATGGACACTAATAGGAGCCCGAGTCAAAGGATCGACGCCCGACTTCTCAACATACTTAGTGATGCCCAATCGATCGAAACTGACACCCGACGGTGTAATAACCGGATCATGCATGATCTCAAATGTGATGCCATCAATGAGATAGTCAGGAACAACCTAGAATCAAAGCCCAGTCAATAAATAACCCACCACTCCGAAACAAGTTCAAAAAACATACCCTTTCCTGAATCTCACCCTTGGAAGCAACTCGAAATGCCTCCCTCAAATTCCTAATCTTAGTCTCGGCATCCTCCCGCAATGCCTTCTGATCCTCCCCAAACCCAATCTCACCAATCTCCCCGCGCTCCAGTCGACCCTGCAACTCCGCCAGCGCACGCGTCACATCAGCTTCAACGAGCGCCTCCACAGAACCGAGAGTCTCGTTCAACTCGCGCACGCGAGATGTCTCGCGCGCAGCCCAGAGTTGCTGTTTCGCGCGAAGAACTATCCGCGACAGGTTCTCCGTCTGGGCATTCTTCGCTGCGAGACTCTGTTGGTACGCGTCGGACGCGACGTCGTGTGCTTCCTGTGGGCGCTGGAGGCCTAGGAGGGCTTGGGCGAGGTAGTAGTGGCTCTTTAGGGCGACGGGGTTCTTGAGGCCGTAGATTTCGATTGCGGCGCGGGCGTCATGTTCGACATCGGCCCATTTGGCCAGCTTGATTCGGGTTATCGCGCGGTTTGTGAAGAAGGTTGCATCTTTTGGGTTCTTTTGGATTCTATTTAATGGGGGGAAGTTGTTAGTTTGGGGATATTTGAATGATTGTTGGGGTTTGCGACTTTGAGTTGGGGAGTGAGGGGGGAGCGGATAGCTCGGAGGCGTCGGATGTGATAGCTTACGCTTGGGAGTAGAAGTCTTCAGCACCACTGTAGTCCCCGGATTTGAAGAGCTCATTGCCCTTGGCTTTGAGTTCTTGCGCCATGGTCTATGTGTGAGTGAGGCCTTGGGTTTCTCGTGCTGATCTGTTCCCCAATGTGGGGCGGTCCACCATATAAAGTCAAGAGTGATAGGAGTGGATATTGCAGTAGTTGGGGGGTTTGAGGGTTTAAGGCCTTTTGATCTGCAATTAATGTGTCAGTGGTGTCAGTTGTGTCAGTACCTCTGTGGATATCTTTGTGAGTTCAAACAAATCGCATGAGACAACTCCTCAGGTACAATGGAAACCCATAGAATCCCCGCAGAAGTTCTGAGTCAGCTCAATCGGTGCACTGTACAGTCCCGGAGGATATAGCTACGATTCTACAGATTATTCTGCATGGATTGTGACTGTAGTTATTTCATTCAGTATGTACATATATCTATGTGACCTTCTAATCCAAAATCTGGAAACGGAAGTAACATTTGGTTCGTGGTATCATGCGCTGTGAGAACTAAGAAAGACATAACAATCGTGCAGACAAGTCGATGAAACTTGACAAGTCATGCTCTGTCGGGGAAGGCAAGGATGGCGACAATACCAGAGGGATTCTCAACACGTCTCAGGTGTTTCGGGTGTCAGGTAAGAAGGCAAGGATGGATTCCAAGAATATTCTCAAGACTGTCGGGTGTCGGGTGAGACAAGACGAGACGAAGAACAAAGACAAGAGTCTAAGCAGCAGTGCGGAACTGGACCTCATAGTCCGTGATAGCCTGGACCTTGGCAGCAGAGGCAGACTTGGGGTCGAAGCGGTAGTTGAGCCAGTCTGTAGCAAGCTTCTTGGCCAATTCGACACCGATCACACGCTGACCCATGCACAGGACTTGAGCATCGTTGCTCAGGATGGAGCGCTCAACGGAGAAGGGATCGTGGGCAGTCACAGCTCGGATACCGGGCACCTTGTTCGCAGCGATGGCAACACCCAGACCAGTACCGCAAATGAAGAGACCACGATCAGCCTTGCCATCCATGATGAGCTTGGCACCCTCGACGGCAGGGTGAGGATAGGCAGTCTTATCGGAGGATGAGTTGACACCGACGTCAATGATCTCGGCGACAAGAGAGTTCTTCTCGAGGGTGGCCTTGATGGCATCCTTGTATGGGACACCGGCCTCGTCGCAGGCCATGACAATGCGGAAGGGAGTAGACATGATGAAGGTATAGACACGAGGATGAAGAATGTACAAATAATAGTATGAATTGAATCGAGTAGATAATAAGAGATAGAGAGAGAGAGAGAGAGATAGAGAGAGAGATTGGTTTTATGTTTGATACAGAAAAGAAATCCTGATTTGGGAGTACACAAAGGGGGGTCTTTATATCTTTTGACTCCTTCCCCTCTCTCTGTCCTTCATAGCCATGCAACCAAACCCAGGTCCAGCCAATCCTTGCATTTGATGGTATCATCATCTATCGCCGTTCTCCACTGGGAAACTCGAATGGCCTGGTTCCCTTGATATTACGCGTATTTCCAGCGTCCGGGGTGGCCCTAGCATCATAGCACCCAACGACGGGCTATGAGTGGTCAGCGCCAGCAGGAGGTTAAACCGAGGTCGGATACTTTAGGAGCCTTGTTTTGGGCCATACATGCATCTTACCTCGTATTACACGGGATGTTTTATTAAACCTCGCCGGCGCTGCCTTGGTCTACCCTCAGGCTTCATATTCTGCCACACTCAAGCCATCGATGTCAGTGGTGAACACAACTTACAAGACAAGACGGGCAAGACGGCTGTGGCTTTTTATACGGACGTGGCTTTTCAACTTCCTTTTTAAATATTGGTGCCTCGAGGCCAAGGACCGGGAATCTTGGTTTCATCTTTTTTTTTTCCCGACGCGAGAATTGGTTTTGGTGGCTAAGGCCTGGGCACCTCGTATATTGAGGGATACATGGCTATGGCCCCAGCCGCATGTCACCAAGACGGGAAGACAGGATTTGTCGAAATTGACCTCATAATCGGGAACTTAGTTCTTAACCGGGAACCAAGTCCAATGCCATCCTTAAAACCTGGCTGGATATGAGATAATGACGACCCCAGGCATATTCACATCAACATGTGAATTGCCTCATAACTTGATTTCCCAAATTCCCAAAGATCGAATGCAATCGAACAAGTACACAAGTACGTCCCCCAGACGCTAAACCCCATACTTGATGTGCATTGCCTCATTGCAAGGTTGCGTACTCCACTTTCCCACTCCACCGTCTCCAATGTTGTTGGTCGCTATCAACTTAGTCCACCGGTTCTCCGGATTGTACGTACTATTGTACAATGTACTCCGGATTTTCCTTTGGATCGGCACTATAGAATATTGTACATTGTACATCATGTTCTAATCATACTATAATAGACAAATCAGAATATAACAGACACATTAGAATATACAGGATGTACGCAAAGGCCCAAGCGCAATACAGTATCACTGAAATGCATACAGGGTTTCTACTATGTCCGGGGTACTTGATACTACATGTACATTCCTACATTGGCTTGGCCTATTATAGTCTTGTCAACATTCATTGGACTCCGGCATTGAGTACTCCGAATGGTTACTTTGTATACCCCTGTCTGGACCGAATATACCTATTGGTAGTCCTCGGCACTATACTCTTGACTTGAATGCCCCCTCTCATACCAATTACATCCATCGTACACTAAACTACACTAAACCTGATGGGACAATCGGAACGTCTAGCGCAGAAATGCCGCTAATGCAGCGCATTGACACCTGGAAATTACCTTCCAAGATTGTCAACTTGGAATTACTTGGAATTACTTCGCTTCCACTTTCCAACATTTTCCAACATTTTCCGACATTCCCCCTCCCCGACGGGAACGCTAAGCACATCCCCCACCATAGCACCATAACACCATAACACTGGATAAACACACTTCCACAACTTCCACAACACCCATCATCCATCGCCATGGCGTCCTACCCAATCCTCCCAGAGAAGCTCCTCCTCATCTCTCTAAAGATGTACTTCACCCCAGACCAGACACTCACCTACCTCCGCGATCTCCTCAACCCAACCAACGAGATCGTCCACCCAGCAAATAAAGACAAACTCCTCCTAGCACTAATCCCCGACTTCCTAACAATCTGGCCCTGCGCCCAAATCCTCAAAGAATACGAAACCAACCTAACCACCACCACCACCGGAACCCCCAATTCCACACCCCCCTTCCTCCTCGGCGCACAAGACTGTTTCTGGGAATCCCAAGGCGCATACACAGGCGAAGTCTCCCCAGCCTCAATCCGCGCACTAGGCTGCACAATCGTCGAACTAGGCCACGCCGAGCGCCGCGCCATCTTCAACGAGACAGACGACCAAACCGCCCGAAAAGCAGCCGCAACTTGCGCACAGCATATGGTTCCACTCGTCTGTATCGGCGAGGTGACAGCTCCCGGTCCAATCGCCTCGCAAGCCGTCGGTCAGGCTGTGACGGAGTGCGCGGTGCTGGTGCGCGCTGTTCTAGCTGCTATCCCCGATGACGCGCCCGTTATCTTCGCTTACGAGCCGGTTTGGGCTATTGGACAGCCGAAGCCGGCGGGTGTTGATCATGTTGCTGCTGTTGTGCAGGGTATTCGCGCTGTTATTGGTTCCCGCCCTGGTACGGCGCGGGTCTTGTATGGGGGTAGTGCGGGGCCTGGGCTTTGGGGGGCTGGTGGGCTTGGTCGCGCGGTTGATGGGATGTTTTTGGGAAGGTTTGCGCATCAGATTGAGGGTGTGCGGGAGGTTGTTCGTGAAGTTGAGGAGACGTTGGCTCTGGTGTGATGATGCTGTTTTGGTTGTGTTTGGTGATGGTTTTGGATGCCACATGCCACATGCCACATGCACCACTAGTACGCATCTCAGGTATTGTGTCCTTGATTCGACACCTTGACACCTTGACACTCTATATGCACAGTGTCTACAATTATACAGGTATACGGTATTGTGTTTCGCACTATACGGTTCCTCGTCATTGTTATACGGAATAATACATAACATGACTTAAACAGAAAAAGACAAAAGACAGAGACGCATCTAGACAGAAGTCCTCATGGGATCAAAACAGAAAAGTGGGACTGTCATCTCGCCCAAGGGTATCTCTCGGGAAGCCTATCTGGGGGAACCCGGCGAACCCACTGGAGAACTTCCCCGGTTTTTTCTTCTGTGAACCTGTCACGCGGTCGATCAGAGATTTACCTCAGATGACTTTTAAAGCTTTTTTTTTTAGCTTCGGCAACTTCAATAGGCCCTTCGATGTCGTGAAGCTATCTTTCCTTGATCCACTTCCGTGCTTGGGTGGGTTCGTTGTGGACTCTGGAGCTCCATTTTGCACTGATCGAGTAATCCGAGAGCTATTGATATACATCTCTCGCAGTGTCAAAACTTACCGACATTAATCACTTCCCCTTTTTTTCATTTCTTTTCGGTACTGCCTGACTCGGTCGTTCCATTGCATATTGACCCGGTCTGGTGTCTACTAATGTGTTGAATCTCTCGGACGAGAAACCACGCAGAAAAATGACGAATGCAGAATATTACTTTTCTTGTTCATATCCATGTTATTTACAGGATCTATCAAAGACCGAATGACAATAAAATAAAAAAAATTGATAGTTCACACCGCTTATTTCTTCTGCAGCTCCGAGCGCAGCTCCTGCTTGACACGCGTGACAGTGCCAACACCACCGTAGACAACACCAGTGTACATCATAGCGACCGAAGCACCGGCCTTGAGAGCCTCGCGCGCCTCCTTACCGGTAGTGATACCGCCGGAAGCGAAGATAACCTTGCGGGGAAGGTTAGACACCTTCTCAACAGACTTCTCCGAGTCGGTCGCGGACGGGGGTCCCTGGTCAAGTAGGGCGCGGTAGCGAGCGACGAGCGCAACGGAGCGATCAAACAGCTGGGGACCGGAGTAACCGCCGGTTTCCTTGAGAGTCTTCTGTTCCTCGGCGGGGAGGACGAAACCCTGGGGCACGGGGTCGGGACGACGGTTGGTGGTGTTACCGACAATGACGCCGTCGACGCCGGAGTTCCAGACAGCCTCGCAGATACCGGAGATCTGCTCGTTGGAGTCCTCATCTGGGCTGACCTTGACCATCACGTAGGGCTTAGTCTTGCGCTCGATGTTCTTGGCGGAGGCGACGACCGCAGTCAGGATTGCTGTGAGGGGTGCGGCGGCTTGGAGGTCGCGCAGGCCTGGGGTGTTGGGGCTGGAGACATTCACGACGAGGATATCGGCGTAAGGTGCCACCCGGTCCACGCAGTAGACGTAGTCACGCTTGATGGCCTCGATGTCTCCGTCGGGGGTGAGCTTGTTCTTGGCAACTTGCACGGCGAGAAGCTTGCCCGGGACCAGACTTCCAGGTGGGACGTTGGCTTCGCCGTCCAAAACGCGCTGCTCGGCTTGTTCGTGCAGGCCGAATCCGGCGGCGTAGGCAAAGTCAGCTACGCGCTGCTTCAAAACCTTGGCCATGTGGTCAGCACCCTTGGAGTTCAGGCCGTAGCGGTTGATCATAGCGTGTTGAGAGGGCAGTCGGAACACTCGAGGCTTGGGGTTTCCTTCCTGCGGCAGAGGGGTGGTGCCACCGACCTCCACGATAGCGGGACCGACGTCGAACAGCGCATCAGGGACATCGGCGTGCTTGTCCAGACCGGCGGAGATACCGATCGGGTTGGAGATGGTGTATCCAAAGACCTGGTGATGGATCTCGTTAGCGATTGGTTATCGGCCGATTTGGGAATGCCATTACCTCAGTTGCCAGGGCACCATCACGATCCGGCTCGCCACGCTCGCGCGGGTGAAGGCCATACTTGTAGAGCATCTTCAGGTTCTCCACGCCGATGTGGTGTGCATCCTCCGCATCGGGCCACAGGAGGCGAATCAAGGGCACAACGCCATATCTGTGGATACTGGCTCTGGTGTCGGTTCCATAGATGTAGCCCACCAGCAGGGTCAAAGCCAACGAGGCACCGTACAAGGCCTTCTTAGAGCCACGGCCCGCTTTGCGGGGGATCTCCTTGCTAGCCTCCTTTGTAGCCTCCTTCACTGTCTCCTTAGCTGCCTCGGCGGGTGCAGATGCAGCCGAGTCTGAAGCATATCGCGAAGCACCGGGGTAGCGCTGGGCCCGCTTCGGTAGCAATGCCGACGGCCGTTGGGTCAAGCGGGAGGTAGGAAGGGCGCGAGCCCGGACGCTGGCTCTCCAGGCCATTGTTGCGGAATTACAAGCCATTTTGATTGTGTGGAGCTAATTATCTTCACCGGCGGAGCAACGCCCGATCGAACCTATACGGCGGTTAGTACTTGCGATCGATAGTGGATTGTGACTGAGGCCATGGAGCTAGTTAAGCTCCAATCGACTCGCATTGCGGACGAGCCAATTGGAACAGTACATACAAATCAATATGCACGTAATAAATCACTTACAATTGCAATTGAGCACGATCCGAGGTTCTCGCACGTCCCTTGCAGTTCTCGAGGGCGGATTCGGGTTCTTTGCTGCACAATCCGGGCGGTGTCAATAAGACATGCAGAATCTACAGGGCGGTAGCTTTATATAGCTACATCGCCGGAGGTTCACTTAGTTATGTACTTCGTCTTCTTCGCATTCAATTATGATTTTAGTGTTTGTTGGTGGTTGTAAACCTGCTTCGAAATATATTTCATCTCTATATCTCGAAGAATATCTAGGCTTTATATGCAGAATGAATGAAATATATTGACGACCGACGATCTTCTCTTCGATGATCACAAGCTCGTATCGGGCAACGCTGTTAAGGCTGGGCCATAAGTCCCATGACCAACTTGCCTTCTACCTCCCACATATTGCGAACCCTTTAGCTTGCCCCTGTATTTGAACAGAAACCTATTGTTTATCTACGGTACTTAACAATCAAGGTCGCATACCACAGGCCTATCCAGGATGAGGACGCAAGGGAAGACAACCAACTCTTCAGCGGTGGGATTTGACCATGTCTATTTCGACGACGACGAGGAGGACGGTTCCCCTGTTCAAAAACATACACCCTCGCAAGATTTCACGAATGTTATACCAGAAGCGGCGCCTCGGTTAAATCGTGCAAAGGAGCCCTACCGTTCATTCAACGTCTTCAAAGATGTATGTTAGCAGTCTGGTTATAGATGCATTGATGTTTTCCAAACACTTGTAAATCTAAATTGATGCTCACCAATTCATGCAGGTAGCACTCGGTACAAATGCCTTTAGCTTTTGCCTTCAAGTTCACCCTTCTGGGGGACTTGCTCAATCTCCAAGCCCAGTATATCACACCTTGCGCATCCCTTGGTACCGCCAATGCCTCTATCTACCAGCCTCATTTGATCTTTATTCTGGTGGCAATGTCGTACGCAGCCGGAAAGACCCATCTCCCGAGCCCCAAGACCACCGCGCGCACATTCACTACCGTGGCTTTGAGGGTCTGCTAAGTCTTCATGTGACGGTAGACATCTTCCGCCAAGTAGGTTCTAGTACCCTTCAAGATGACCTTGCAGGCTCTGGGAGAAGTTCCCCGGAGCTTGCCAAGCACTGCTCGGTGGACATTGCTCGGAAGGGAATTGGTAGGACTTATCGTGTTAAGATTACTGGTAGCGGGGGTGTCAAAACATTCTACTGGAAAGGGTCCAAAACTGCATTGTCTCTCCTTGAAACTGAAGGGAAGAGCGCTGGTTCTAGCGATGGGAACGGCAACCTAAAGTTTTTTTCTGCAGATAAACCAGATGATATTCTTGCTGTGTGGCAGAATAGAACTGATCGACAAATTCTGGGTTCTTTGAATGTTATTGCTGAGCTTGATGCCGATTCGGATGGGGTCCTTGAAGCGTTGATGGTGACTTGCCTGGCAGTGGTTGTTGCAGAAAGGGTTTCCGGGCGAGGGTGGATAGGTGGGCTGGGGAAGTCAAGGAACTCTTGAAGATGAAGTCGAATGTGATCACACGGGAGAGCCATAAGGGCAAGTGTGTATAATGAGCTGCTACCTGCTATCTATTGAATTGACTGTATCTCCATATAGTGAAAGATCTACATAGGATGGTGTTTTTCCTCAGGGGACAGTATTTACCTCCGTTGACAGCAGCCAACCTGCAGTCAGTATATGGCATAGTGTATTTGGGATTGAGTCTGGTAATGGGATGATGTATGCCCATCCAGCAGCAACCATAGAAAAGAAGCTAAGACCAAATAATCCTCAAAGAGGAAAAACATAATGAAATGCAATAGATGATAAAAAATACACATGTACCAGGCAAGCGACCATAACCTTAATCAAACAGGGAAAAAGGCTAGGATTGGTGGTCGCGCATATTCTCACAATATATGGCGTACTGGTGAGGGTCCACAGTAGAATGGTCGTCCAAAGACACTTTCGTTGCCTATTAACACAAATTCGGTAGTTCCGCTGCCACCGACGCAATTCCCTTTCCAAAATTCTTAGCCGAATTATTATATGTGCAAGATCGACATTCCACATTATGATAAAGTCTCATCGGGCTCCATCCCGTGGGAACAGGCTTTGTTTATTGAGGGTTAGGAAAGCCTCGCCGAACTGCACATGCCAGAGCCTTCATGTCGCCAATTCAGCAGGTGGGAGCTTCCGGTGCTCTGATCCTGGTAGCTCTACAACGCTTTGACCGCTCAGTTCTGTGATCCGGTTACTATCACTCAACTCCGATACAGGGCCTGGAGGAGGTTGGATGTATTGGCTATCTTGAGGGTGCTTCCTTCGGCGACGGAATAAACACCAGGCCAGCCCAATCAAGATGACGACGCCAGCTATACCACCAACCACGCCACCCGCGATTGCCCCAGTGTTAGAGTGAGAAGTATCGGTATTTGCGTTGTTCGTGGGGGTGGGAGTTGCGCTGATTGTCCCTGGTGTCGACGAGGAGAGTATTGTAGCCGTGGCAGTATCTATGAAATGGTGGGTCAGATTGAGAGAAAAGACAACGATGCACCATGTCACAGTGCTTGGATATGAATCTTTGACGATCATCAGGGACAAGGCTTACTCGAGCTTGTAGAGGTAGATATGGTATATTGGACAGCTGCTACCACGGTCTTCACTTCCTCGCCGAGGTGGTTCACGTCTTGTGCTTCTGCGCAGCCCACATAACCTCTGCTGACTGTATAAACCCCCAGAGTATCATCTGTGCAGCAAAAAGGACCGTCGGTCTTTTGAACAATGTAAAGATCCGCTGTCGAGTTTGCACAGCGCGCTTTATTATTTAACGCAGCTTCGCAATTTTTCGTAGTTGGACAGCATATCCCAGGGGCGTTGTCTTCGGCAGGGCAGTGGGTATTCCCCGGGCAACATCTTCGAAATGAGTGCCAGGTCTCACCACAATCCCTCTCGTTATCCAGGCATTTGTCGTTTCGGCGTAGAGCGTAGCCCTCGAGATATTCGTCTGTTGACATTTTAAGGACCAAATCTTAACTCTGCGAGACCTGGGCGACAAAGCGGAGGGTAAATAGGGGAATAAGTCTGCAGTCAATCGGGGGCGGTCACAGCGAGGAACGAAACGCTCTTAAGTGACTATCTTGGAAGGATTAATGCACATCAAATTTACACTCTGGCCCCCGGTGGGGTCACACTACCTCCGGAGCAGCCCATTTACTACAAAAGGAGGGGGGAAAAGGAAAGAAAAACCGTGAAACATAAGGCACGTATCAGAAAGTTCCTAAATATGTACCTATGGCCGTTTAGCTATAACAGGACTATCTTGAAACCTACGGAATAGTCAAGTTAGTTGTGGTTATAAAACTGGACCCTGAGCGCCAAGTATCACTAGTTTCAATATGGATTAGCCTTGGGCCCCGGCGCTGCGAAGCACGGTGCGGAATAATCAGCGCTGTGTCTCTGCATGTTGTACTCCGTAGAAACTGTTTATGATCTCCGTATCATACATAATATAATTGATCCGAGGCACTCATTGCTGTCCAAATGCGATCAAATTCAATCTGAGATGGCTAGATGAGGCTTAAAGAGGAGCCACAGGGCATAGCGACAAGAAGAACAATGGAATAGCTTGGTTAGTAAAAGAATAATCCTTTACCTTTTGTTCTTGTAGTTAAAAAGCCTCTCTAAGACTGCAGCAAACACATAGCATGTTAAGTATGGAAATAGTAATATTTTTCCACTGTTAAGGCAAACAAGTATGCCAGGTCAGAAGTATGCCAGCCATGGCACCTATTGGGGGATTCTCAAGACCACTCTGCCATCAATCTCCGAGCGCTCCAGGCGGTCCAACACATCATTGATATCGTCCAACTGAAAGACGTCAATATGTGCCTTCACATCACCAGCCACGGCCATAGCCAGCATTTCATCCATCTCATCTGCGGTTCCCGCGGAGTTTCCGACAATAGTGAGACCTGTATCGGTTGGTCAGACCGGCTCATGTTCTGAATTGCATAAGTATCACAGAACTCACCTTTGACAATCATATCAAATGGCGTAGCCGGTAGCTTGAATGGCTTGTTGGGAATACCGACGCAGACCAGAGTGCCAAAAGGACGCAACATCTGCATACTTTGTTCGTAGGCTCGCTCGCCATTGGCAGTGCAGATCACGGCATGTACACCGAAGGTTGTTTTAGCTTTCACTGCCTGGACAATGTCGACTTCACAGTAGTCTAGGAATTCCGTAGCTCCAAGTGAAAGGCATAGTTGCTTTTTCTTATCTCCGCTTTGCGAGAACCATCAGGTTAGTTTGTTATAAAAGTGATAGAAAATGTTCAACTTGCAATATCACATACCTGTCAATTGCAATGACCTTAAGGCCCTTTTTAGCGGCAATTTGAATTCCCCTGTAAGAAATATATTTGTTAGAAAACAAAGTCTCCAGTCATCAAAAGCTGGGTTGGGAATGTACATATGACCAAGGCCACCTCCAGCACCAAGGATGGCAAGGTAGTCTCCCGGGCGAGTCTTTGTCTTCATGATGGAGGAGTACATCGCAATTCCAGCTGGAGATAATGATTAGCGTTTGGCCGGCGAAATACCGATACGAAAAAACATACCACACAGAAGAGGCGCGGCACTATCTGGTGCAAGTTGCTCTGGAATCTTTGTCACATGGAGTGCTGGACTGACAATATACTCTGAGGCATGATATTAGAAGTGTCCCAATGGCCTGGATAATCACATCGATAGGTGTAGTACTTACGCTGGAACGTTCCGGGTACATTCTAAGCCATCAATGCAATTAGTAACGGAAACGATAGAGGGAGACACAAGATTTGGGGTGGTCAACAACTTACTGCGCCAGCATTCTTCTGATATGGGCATACAGTATGGTTGATTTCACAAATTTCGCACTGGCGACAAGAGCTGTAGAGCCATCTACCAATATAAATGCCTTCGGCGTCAATATAACCTCAATCGGACGACCAATTTGTGATGAAGGAGACAGACCTGATACCAACCCGCGTTCCCATCCATTGCTTCTCGTCAACTTCCGGTCCAACTAAAGGTAACGATGAATGTAAGTATACGTTCTGAGGTGTGTCAGCCTGTTGCAGTGGTAGTTCTTACCCATGACTACTTTACCAACACCTTCATGGCCCGCAACATCAGTCAACATAGGCGTGTCGCCACGGATGCTGTGAAGATCCGAGTGACACACTCCAGAAAACTCGAGTTTGACGAGGATTTCGCCTTTTCCTGGAGTTGGCACCGGGCGATTGCTCTTGATCCCCACCTTTGCGGAGACAGCATTACTCCTGGATGCGATAACAGCAGCGATTTGAATCCGGGGGATTGAGGGGACCGACATATTGCTGGTCCTATGAGAGATCACGTCTTTGAGATAGTCAGATAGTCAGTGAACCTTTACAAGGACACTTGGCTTAAATGGTTCGGCAGTTCAGACCTGACCTGATAGGCATTAGTCGTATCGCAGATGCGGGGGTGTTAGGGAAGGATGGAAAGATAAGCAGAAACAGTGACAAACAGATGCCAAGATGCATATGTATATTGGGAAGGATCTCGAATTTGGGCAGATTATGCAGGTTAGACCGGGGATGAAGATGGAGAAGATATCAATAATAATCTATTACGAAGATAGAATCAATCTGACACTTCTCTTTTACAGAGTTTAGCGTCAAAAATTCAATTAAACAATTATGTGTAAGCCGCAGGTCTGACATCGGAACAATCATGAAGGAATATAAGACAAGGACTCTGTTAGGCAGAGCCGAAAGGAAGAAGTGGTACAGCACTCCGAATGCAGCAGAAGGTCCCCGAGTCGCCTGAGAAACTCGAAAACCAAGGTATCAAAGATGAAATTCTAAACCCATAGAACGCCAGAAAATCATGCATTCTCGGACTGGATTGTTTGCTGCAAGTAGAGGCATAGTTAGTTTGAGAAATCAGTAGGTTGGATTGAGGAGAGACACGAACCACCAGCCAATCCATTCCTTCATTAATACCCTTGCCATCAATGGCAGAGCAAGCAACAATACTCCAGTTTCGGTCCCGCAGCTCTCCTAGCTTCAAAGCCTCTGAGATCTCGCCCGCGCCCTTGGCACCGGGCTGATCTTGTTTGTTGGCGAACACCAGCAACGCTGCGTCGTGAAGTTCCTCTTCGTTCAACATGGCTGCTAATTCATCTGCCGCAGTCCCTAATCGTTCAATATCTGTGGAGTCGATGACAAAGACCACTGCGGCGGTGTTGGCGTAGTAGCATCGCCAGTATGGGCGAATAGAAGTTTGACCACCAAGATCCTACAATCCAGGGATGTTAGTCATGATCTGATTGGATTTAGAGACGGGGAAGACATAGGCAAACATACCCAGACATTAAGATTGAGATTCTTATATGTGACCGATTCGACGTTGAAACCAATTGTAGGTATCGTGGTGACGACCTCACCAATCTGTGGGCGCGCGGTGTCAGCCCCACGTATCTCACTCAAACGCGCGAGAAAACACCAGTTTCAAAGCTATAATATCTTACCTTGAGCCTGTACAGCAATGTGGTCTTTCCAGCGTTATCCTAAATCCCCGAAAGAATGTTAATTAGTTTCAGGTCCTGGTCACACTAATGAGAACCTGCTTTCCCCGAGTGGGACGCAGTGAGACGCAACGTACAAGTCCTAGAATCAGGATGCGGATCTCCTTCTTGGACCAGAGCAGGGACCAAATACGCGATAGTGAACCTCCCATCGTGTATATGATTAACTAGTGGGCGCGTTGTCCAGTGTGCGGTTCACGGGTTGTTCGGACAAGTATGGAGCCGAGGATGATAGGTTGAGGGGCGCGTAAGTCGTATGGATCGAGGGAAACAAGAGAAACTTGCTATTGGGGGGTTATGGTATAAGTAGATGAGATAGAGGTGAAAGAGAAGAAGGCACTTGGTGGCAACCACTTTGGATGTTCTTTGGCCGATCGGCCTGTGCGGTGTGGGCGGTCAATCGGGGGTTCATCGTCTTGCGGGATTGAGCTCCCTCATTTAGAAAACCCCCATTGTTTCTTTCTCTCTATCATATCCTGCGTTTGTTCACTTTTATCGCGTTCTACCCGACTACCTCTCGCCGTCTCAAGCGCAACCAGGGAACTGCCGTCACCTCCGGCGCACTCCCTAGATTTGCCGCGATTAGTCTCAATTGAAGACAGCCGACCACGGACCGATACCATTATGGTGGGAAAGAAGTCGGGCAAGGCCCTCCGGGATGAGGGTAAGGCGATCTGATCTAGCTGGTGGTATAAACTCGTCAATAACAGAGCAACTAATATTTGACATAGGCCTGGAGCGGACTGACAATAACATGGAACTATCCAGCTGGCCGCAGATCCCAGCAATCAACCAGAAGAACTACTACACGTACGTATACCCAGACCAATATCTGCCGCATGGTTCTAGTTGAGGAAGTCAATACTGATTGCGCTATGTAGTGACTACCTGAAACGAGACGATCAAAACCTCGCGTTCCGACTCCAAAACGAGGAAGCCAGGACAAAGATGACCAAGAAAGCGAAGGATCACGACCGTGCCCTTGCCATGACCAAGACCGAGACTGCGGAAGGCGAGGCTGAGGCAGATGGCGATGCCCACATGGAGGATGCGGAGGAGACCCCGGCCGAGATGGCTGGCTCCAAAGTTATTGTCATCCACATGGGCAGTCAGAACCTCCGGATCGGACTTGCCAGCGATGCACTGCCGAAGACCTTGCCAATGGTAATTGCCAGGAAAGCAGCCACCAACGAGTCCGAAGACCATGATGAGCCCAAGCCCAAGAGGTTTAAGCACGATGATGGCTCTGAAATGGAGCCTGAAAAGGCTTTTGGATCTGAAGTATGTTCAGTAAAATTTGGTTGAGATGGCCGGGTACTAATTTTCGATAGTGGTCGTCTCATTTCAATCGCATGTCTGCGGATTTGAAGGTGCACATGCGACAGAACAAGCGAAGAATGCTTCCAAACTCCAAGGAGATGGTTGTTAACTATAACCGCAGAACCGTGCCAGAAATTATCTCTGAACACAATGACCCAATGCGCGCTGAATGGACCGAGCTATCTAATCCTCCACCAGAGTACATTGTTGGACAGCCGGCCCTGCGGGTACCGGATTCTTCAAAGCCTCGATACAAGCTGTATTGGCCAATCCAGAATGGTTGGTGCAATGAGAAGGACTATACAAGCAAGAGGTCTCTCTTCTTGGATATTTCATTGATCGTGGAAGATGCGATCAAGAATCAACTGCGCTTGACGAGCAAGAAGGATTGGACCCAATATTCGTGTGTGTTCGTCATCCCGGATCTTTACGACAAGTCCTATGTCACCCAAGTCTTGGATATGTTGATGCGAGAGTTTGCATTCGCTCGGGTGTGTTTCATCCAAGAGAGTCTGGCAGCCACCTTTGGTGCCGGCTTCACCTCAGCATGTGTCGTCGATATTGGAGCGCAGAAGACTTCGATCTGCTGCGTGGAAGAAGGCATGTGCATTGAGAACTCCCGAGTAAACCTGAAGTATGGTGGTCAAGATATGACCGAAACATTCGTCAAGATGATGCTACACGATCATTTCCCCTATGCCGACATCAACCTACGCCGTAGACATGACTTCCTCCTGGCCGAAGAGCTCAAGAAGAACATTTGCACTATGAACGAAGCCAGCGTTTCTCCACAAGTCTTTGACTTCCACCTTCGTGTGGCAGGCCAAGATACACGAAAGTACACTTTCAAGGCGTTTGACGAAGTTCACCTCGCGCCAATGGGTGTATTTGAGCCTGCTATTTTCGACAACTCTGACAAAATTATCGGGAGACGGACCTTGATCGATCGCTCTGTTGACATCTATGATGGATCACCCAATGATCCTACCTCTGCAGCCCAGTCAGAGATCTTAACCGCCATGGCTCCTCCCCTTCCCTCTCATGGCAAGACAAACGGCGAGTCTCACTCGGCAGCACCGGAAGTTCAGGCCACACCAAGCCGCCCTCAACAGCCTCATGCTTTGAGCAAAGTCCAAGATCTGGAAGGTACACCTCGATCTTCTGTCGCTGGTTCCCCAGGACCGGAGAATACAGGGACTCCTCAGGCAGGAGGGACAAGCACACCCGCTGCCACGGCCGCTGCAGCCCAGCCTCCTCGCCCTCCCGCGGTGGAAGATCGGGACGATATCATGCCCGTGTTTGGTCTGGACAACGCTATCCTCACATCTATTGCCCACGCGGCTCGCTCAGACGAGAAGAAGATGCGGGATTTCATCGGCGGTATCATGGTCGTCGGTGGAGGCAGCTTGACTAGCGGATTCCATCTCTTCTTGGAGGAGCGACTGCAGGCTCTCCGCCCTGGCTTCTCGAAGGAGATCATGATCGGGACACCGCCCAGAGACCTCGATCCCCAGGTCGTTGTGTGGAAGGGAGCCAGTATTTTCGGTAAACTGAGCGGCACCAACGACAGTTGGATCGGAAGGCTGGAGTATGATCGGCTTGGTCCCCGGCTGATGGCGTACAAGTGCATGTGGGCCTACTGAGTGCACATTGGGAGATTTACTTATGGTATTATGAGAATTCGGCGTGGGAGTTGCATGTTTTTGGTCACTTTCAAAAGGAATTTCAAATATTTTTTCTAATACAATGGAGCAACTTGAATATCGCGATAATCGGTAATTAGACGAACTAAAAGAAAACAACAGTGAGCTGTTGTCCTAAGGTTGGATAAGTACATGCACTTCTTCGCTTTCCAACGTTACCTCTTGCCTACTTGCCCTCTTCCCACGTGATCACCTCTGTATTTCCACGCATATCTGGCGAACCCAGTACACAGGCGGTATATACGGGCAGAATAATGATCCTCAGGCTCAGCTCCGGAGTTGCTCTGAATAGCAGCTTTTGCCGATTCCTCCAGCTCCATTTGTGGCCAGTCTGGATAAGCCTCTTCTGCTGGCGAGCTGAACCACTAGATTTCGATTATATCGCCACTTTTCCTCCCTACCGCTGTCCCTGCCTTTCTACAAGCCCTTGACTTTCCTGACGGTAGGTTTGCGACCAATTCCCTCGCATCCATTTTGAATCAAGCTCTCATACTAACTGTTTCATTGTAGATTTGTACAATCATTTCTCTTTGCCAAATTTGAGCGACGGCATCCCAGTTTATCCCAGTCCAGTACAGTGAGCTTCCGTCCCATTCAATCCAGACGCCAAGTTGCTAATGCGCAATCAATCGCCCAGTCAATCGCGCGAGCAAATAAGACGACAATATGTCTTCCAAATCTAAGGAGGGTCAGTCATCGGGTGGCTTCCACCAGGAGTACATTGCGTCCCTCCGCTATCGCAATGATCTCCCTCCCCCGGACATGCCCCCGAAGTTCCTTGACATCCCACACGAGGGCTTGAGTCGCTTCCTCACCCCCGGGTTTGCCTCAAACCTGGCGCGCCGTGAGGAGCCCAATATTGAAGTCGATGCCGAAGGTGGAATGCCAATTGACCTTGTCGGTATTCCGGGATTACATTTGGGCGACGAGAGTGGTATGTCAACGCGGAATCCCCTATAATTGCACTGCTGAAACTAACATCTTCACCAGCTATTATGGCACCCGAGAATCCTCAGCCCATGGACCCCGCTGACCTTCCCCTTCTCATGACTATTGACCAACTCCGAAACCCTGCCCCGAGGAACACCAATGTCAGTTTCCTCCGCCGTACACAGCACATCGGTGTCGATCGCAGTGCCGGAGATGGATCCCGCCCTGCACCCGTTAAAACACAATCACGCACTGCGAAGAAAGGAAAGCCTCCTGTGGATGACCCGAAACATGTTAAGAAGTTCATTCAAAAAGGATTCGATATCGCCTACCCTCAGAGCAAGCACACTGGAGAAGACACTGATAGCCACATCCGTGGTCTTCCCCCCACAAAGGCAGAACTTGAGGCCTGGGCTAACCCCGTTAATCCTGAAAACCCGAAGCTGAAGCCAGTCGGGTTCTTCCCTGTGATGCCTGACTTGGAAGGATTCCCAGACCCTGGTGGTTACCTTCAATTCAAGTTTGATAAGGCGCCTTTGGCAGCCGTCGCAGGCAAGCGAGACAAACGCATGGATGTTGGTATTCTGACACCAGTCGCGCCTGAGCAGCGTGTTTGTCAGGAGCATGAATCTAAGCTCAATCTTCACCACACGAACCCTGCTCTTTACCCCCACCCGGGCCCAGTCCCTTACGACTACCAGCTCTTCCTTCCAGAGAAGCCCCAATCTGTTAAGAACATTGACGCAAGCATGAACCTGTCCAACGCAACCCGAGACAGCGAAGACCTCTACACCAACGAGGGTGCTGAGGGCCACAAGTTCCACCGTTATGATCGCATTCGCACTTACGCCACCAGTGCTCAGGTTTTCAACACTGAGCAAAAGGACATTGCATTGACACTTTTCAAACCCAAGAATGGCGACACTAGACAATTGGCCGCTTACTACTATCCAATCTCAGGAAAGGCCCGCCTCAAGCCGGAGCGTGCCCGCACTATTGCCCAGGTCGGTCTCGGTCCCACTTCTACCCAACAGGAAGAGGTCGAGGAACGGATTGATCAGATGCAGGTGGTGATGCGTGACCCTAACGAGGCTGAAATCTACAAGCGTGCCTTGACCCGTCTGCGCATCGATCCGAAGTTTGCAAGCAATATGCCACCCGAGCCTGTTGTTCAGGAAGAGGAGCAACCGTTGGAGAACGAGGAGACTGAGAAGCCAGCCAATGAGGATACTCGCATGAGCGATGACGAATAGATATTCGCGGCGGTTTATTATGTATTATGGATCTTTTTTTGAACATTACAATCTCGAAGTTTCTGCCTAGGTAGTTTCCCATGGGTCTGGCGTCTGAGCAATGGAAAATGGCGTTACGTATAGTCAATTGTTAATCAAAGTAGTCTCATTCATCTAGCCCTGGAGGTACATATATGTAATTATGTCACCGCTTATTGGTATTTCCATCATTCAATAATGCATGACAATGTGGAGATGATGAAGATGATTTTGGGATACAGGGGAAGCCGGTGTTGACTCCCCAGACGGACATGGTCAAACGCCATTGTCATATGCCGCTGGAATGGGAAGCAAGCGGGCAGTGAAATTCTTACTCTCATTTGATGCAGTTAATCCAAATTCGAAGGATAACCGCGGCTTAACCCCCCTTCATCATGCTGTAAGATATGGTCATGTGGCAGTGATGAAATTGCTTCTCAATACTGGAAGCGTCGATGTTAATTCCCTGGACATAGAGGGTCGAACGCCATTGGCACTTACCACTGAACTCTACGGAAACACAAAAGAGGAAGCAGTGCAGTTCCTAATTCCCCGAAATCAAAAATGGCAGAGGCCGAAGGCAGTTGCATTCCGCTGCAAGAGGCGGTGCTGCAGAGTAGTCAGAAAGCTGCTTAAGTGGATCCGTTAACCCCGACGTCCCAGACTGATATCTTCCTTTCATGCCGTGAAGTTCAAAAGCAGAAGTCCAGTGGTATTGATCCCTGAACATGACTAGTGGTCCATTTTCTACATGCTGCTATGATGGGTCGCCCATCTGAATGCTTGTTTTCACTATCGGTGGTATTCTTAGCAATATGAAGCTAAGTTTTCACAAATAAAGTATCTAAAAAGGGAACCATAAGACAGTAAGCCAACAAAATTGAAGACCAGTACTAGACAATAGCGAGTGCCGGACAATAATTATCTAGCCTCCGATTTTGGTCATCTCAACATGCTTTCTTTAGCCCACTCAAAATGTGTGGCTGAATGCTCGACATAAATTGATGCATCGGTGTAAACTGCGGGTTCTCACATAAAGACCGGACATAATCACTCTCTTCTTGTAATTTCGGTGGCTGTATTGACTTGAGGTGTCGAGCTGCTACTATCAATGGGAAAGGGACGAGGTGTTGACGAAAGACACCGGTGGATGGATGTAGGAATGACGGGATACAGCGCATTATACTTCGACAACAATCGTCCGGATCAACACCAACAGCATCAAATTCCCCATCTGAAATGGCGTGACAGACACCGTAAGCGATGATACTCGATGCCCAGTAGAGTGTCATTATATGCGCGTCCGCGATTTCATTTGTCGCCATGGTGCTTGGGAACTGCCACATCGGTCCTATACACGCCAATTTGACGGCAAAGTTTGATCTCCAGCTGTCTAATCTCTCAATGACAGTGAAAACCATTTCCTGGAGGTTCAAACGTTGCCTCAACTTTTCCAGAGAATCTGGCTGAAGATTCATGTTGTCAAACCCCTCATATATCGATGGGATTTCCAGAAGAATGTCTACCAACAGGTCTTTTCGTGTTTTTGGGTGATGAATCCAAGGATCAGTCATCCACGCTGGCTCACTGAAAACGAGCTTCTTTCGTTCCTTGAGTGCACATGTTACCTGTTCATGGATTAGCATTACTCCATATCGTCAAAATATAGATCAAATACATGGTTGAGTCGCCCGTCAACAAACAGTCTATGAGCTGGGCCGGTAGCATAGAATGACGGTGGATTAGAAATGATAAGAGCAAGATCTCCAGAATGGTAAATGCTCCAGCTGCGGGATTGCGCTTCCTGGTTCTGCCAATCACCCCCATATAGAGCCTGAATGAACCGTATTAGTTGGGATTCAATTTCAAACAATATTTGCCCATCAATAGCCGAGATTGAATAAGATATACCTCGTAGAAGCTGAATACCCGTGCAGCACCGAGAAGTTCGAGGTCAGGCTTCCTGTGGGAGCTTAATGCTTTTCGCATTTGTTGCAGGGCATTCATATGCAGTTTTGTTCCCTGTTGTTTGATCCAATACTGGCTGTTATCGTCATTTGCGGTAGCACTGAGTGCTATTGCCCCGAGAGCAATGCGTAAGATGCTCTTTCCCGGTAGGATATCTCGAAGTACACTGATGGAGCCACCCAAATCTCGCTGGGTATCATTAAAAAGCGAAAAGGACTGACTGTTTGGCATGTAAGATGTCCAAAATTTCCCTTCGACACAGGACTCGTAGGCGGTTTGAGAAAGAGTGACAGATGTAGTCAGATCAGCTGATAAAGACGTATGATTTGGACTAGCCTCGATCGGAAGGCGGCTTTGAGTCTCAGGTGGGCCACGAAAAGAAGAAAACTTTCCCTCCTGGCTATGGCCATAGTAGCGGTATATGACCAGACCATCAGCATAGCCCTCGCAAGGGATGCAAGACTTTCTGCATTGGCCACACGCGGGCTGTTGTAGATCACACTACATGTGTACTATTGTGGTTAGTGTTGCTCCTTCAATGTAGAATGGGTACTTTTGATTTATTGAATAAATTCGGAGTACTTACCCCCTTTTTGCGCCGCCTGCAGGTACGACATGCTTTGGAACGCCCCGCGACACCAACCATTGGGAACTGGGCTAGGTGATATAGTGAAAGGGCGCGCTTGAGTTCGACTAATGCTTCCTATTCGCAAAGATTGTGGTAATAAAGCAGTCGCTACTGCCCACAATGTTCTTCTATGTCCAGGGCCGGGGTGCCCTTTTGCTGACCACGACTATTGAAGTTGCGTCAGACTCGCGTGGAGATAACTTTAAATTGGTGGGGCCGCAGAGGTCTCGGGCTAAACCCAAAAGGGAACGTTATGCGCGGGTTGCATTGGACTTGCCAGACGGCGTATGTTTCGGGGGCTAAAATATTATCTTCATCCAGTTATTCCATAAGGAGGCTTGAACTGCCTCACTGTCAGTTATTCTGCGATAGCACCAGGCCCACAGATATGCACATCCCGTCCTCCATATACTGGAAGTGGTTTCACTCTTCGTATTTCGAGATCCACCCAGAGACCTGCTCGATGATGTGGCAGTGTATTTGAACAGATATAAAAGGAGGGAAGTCTCAAAGACCAAGTAAGAGGCACAGTCAAACAGCCCTTCCTAGAATATCCACGAGCCTCAAAGGACACCTTCATAATGAAGTTCAACCTCGTCTTGAACTCTGCTCTCTATTCTCTGCTTGGATACTCCGGGGCTCTTGCTGGCTCATCCTGTTGCGGCCCGGAAACTACCAGCTGCGATTTCCATGAGCGTCTTCTGGAGAATTACATCGCCGTTTGGGGCGGGGACCTGTCGCTCATTGACACTGTCTTCCACCCCGATGTTTTCCTCTTTGCCGACAGCTTCCCTTCAGCAAGCGGGAAAGGAAGCTCAGCCACTCATATAAAAAACAGAGATGAGTTTGCTGCCTTCGTTAAAAGATCGCGGACTGGATGGAAGGAATATTACTTTGAACCCATCCGAACGGTCGCGGCCGATCATTCGATTGCTGTTCGGTGGATAATGCATGGTGTCCTCGGATCGACCTTCACACTCTTTCCAACGTAAGTTCAACTCATTATAATCTTTATTACAAATCTGATCTTGCAAATTGCTCAGGCCATTGAAAGCAGGTGCTGCTGTCACCTATAACGGAACAGATTTCCTTGTCCAGGACGAGTGTACAGGCCAGATTAGGGAGGCGTACATTGCAGGAGACAGTATCTCGTACTTCCATGCGATGGGCTTGGATACTGTCACTGTTTAAGGAAATTAGACAACTGGCTGGCACCAAGGTCACCTCGGAACCGGCAATTGACAAAATGGAGTTTGGTTATCTTCGTCAATTCATGTAGTGTTTACCCATTTGTCTTCTTTTCTGTATGTTAGTCAAGCTGTCCCGAGTTACGGCTGTCATGATATGTATTTATTGAATATGTGTTCGAAATGGATACCTTCACCTACTTCCAATTAGAGTTCTTCCTATTAAAGATTTTAGTACTAATCAATACGTAAGTCATTCAACTGGGCATTACAGCCTTAGTTATTATTGTTGTTTTCTATTTTCTGACCTGGACTAAGTAACATAAATAGAGCCTGAAAGGACCATATCATGTGCGACTATTTAACATTTCCCAAATACAATATTTGATTAGGAGTGAAAACGATGCTACGTGTACTTTGTATGGATGATTTGCAAACGGAATTAACAAACCAATACCTGGGTAGTATATGATCCCAAAATCTTCCGGTTATCGGGATCTCCAGGGCCACTCTATAATGAACGGCTAACACTGAGATCCCATCAAACCTGGGGAACTCCCAATGTGCTAGCAAACGGGGAGCTGATTGGCGCCCATGGGTCCTGAGGATTGACCCTGGTGGCGGCCCTATGGGGGACACAGCAGGCCCCACGGGCCAAGTCGATGGGACCGCAACGGCCAGTGCCAAGACTTTCGGGGGGACCACATGGGAAGTGACTGGGCTCTGAGTGGCCCAATCGTTGGACTACAGGCTACTGCAGGAACCCAATTGTCCTTAGAGTTGGATCGGATTTGATTTGCAGTCAATTTACTTTGGGATTTACTTGAGTTTGTGCTGCTTTCGGATGATCTACTCCCTCAATTCAAAGGGTTATAGTGGACCATGTACAAGTGACTTCCTTAATACACTATAGTTATACGTGTACCTCATGTCCATTGTACCTTCCCTTGCCCCTCCGCTCTCTCTCTTATCATCTGCACCCCCCATGTGTCGCCGTGATAGGACATGGTACACGCTGCCGTCTCCTCGTGAGGGGGAGCATGTGGTCAATTAGACCCAATTCGATTTGTATTTGAATCTCTCGGTCGCTTCTCTCACTCTTTGTTCGTTGCATCGCTCTTTTTACATATTGAACATGGATTGGATGCACGTCTATATCGTCGGGGCCGCCGTACTGGTGTTTGCCCTAGTCGGTCTGGTTCTTCTCATCTCCTCTCAGCACATCAAGGTCGCCAATTCTGGAGTTGGTCCTTACTTGAAATTCATCTGGGCGAACTTCATCAAACCGCATGATAAGAAGGCCGGAGGCCAGCAGGATGCGTTGGAGAGCTTCTACAAGACACAGGTGCGATTAAATGGCCACGAGCTTAGATATGGCTTGAAGCTGACCATGTCAGGCCGCAATTTACGATGCCACTCGTCGTCGTCTGCTCTGTGGTCGTGAGGACATGCTTGGTCTTGTGGCTGCACAGCTGAAGTACAAGATTAGCAACAAAGAAGTCAAGGCTGGAAAGGTTGTCTGGGTCGATGTGAGTGTTGACTTGTCGTCTTTCTGAGCTAGCGCTAATGCATTCTAGGTCGGTGGTGGTACTGGGTAGGCACGAGAGGAATCCTAAAGTGATACAGAGCGAACATCTGACTCGTGATAGATACAACATCGAAGCCATGGCCGCCTTCCTCCCGGTGGACAAATTCTTTAAACACGTTTACCTCGTCGATCTCTCCCCGTCCCTCTGCGAAGTTGCCCGCAAGCGCTTCGAACGCCTTGGGTGGAACAATGTTACCGTTCTCTGCCAGGATGCCCGGTCTTTCCGTCTTCCCGAGAAGGAAAATGCGGCAAGTGCTGGCGCGGACTTGATCACTATGAGCTACAGTCTATCAATGATTCCTGGTGAGTATTTAAGATCCCCACGAAAGACTGTTGATGTTGATTGTTTTAGACTATTACAGCGTTGTCGACTCATTAACCTCCCGCCTGAAGTCAACTGGAATGCTGGGAGTGTGTGACTTTTACGGTAAGCAATACCTCGAAGTTCTGCGTGAATGTTACTCATTCAAAATATAGTCCAAAGCATTGTGGATGTTTCCTGTCGCAACTACACTGGTGGTGCTTTCAACCGCCATGTCAACTGGCTCGGGCGTGTATTCTGGAGAGCTTGGTTCGATTTTGACCGGGTCAGCCTTGAAGCGGCCCGCCGAGACTATCTGGAATACAAGTTTGGTACTGTCATCTCCGCCAGCGAACGAAACTATTTCCTTGGTGGTATTCCATACTACATCTTTGTTGGTTGCCCCAAGGAAATGGCATCTACCCCATCAAGTCAATCCATTGAGAAGCTGGATGCGTCTTTTACTGAGTCTCCTTACCTTCTTCCCGCCAATCACAAGCAGGAGATGGACAATGCAGTTGTGAAAAGCACGCACGAGATTCGCTCCAAGGCATATGAGTCTGCAGTGATTAACCTGAGTGCAAACCTGCCACTTCCATCATCCTTTTACCAAAACCACCACTATCGCATTCACTACAACGACATGCTACCCAAACATACTCAATTCCAAAACGAGTACATCTACGCGTTCACATGGGAAGACCCGCGAGTTGACCACCGACTCCTGAACATCGGAAAAGACGACGTGATCCTGGCGATCACCAGTGCCGGTGACAACATTCTTGATTATCTACAAAAGAGTCCCCGCCGGGTGCACGCAGTGGACTTAAACCCTAACCAGAATCATCTTCTTGAGTTGAAGGTTTCCTGTTATTTAGCGCTGGGTCACCGCGATATGTGGAAAATCTTTGGTGATGGCAAGCACGCACAGTTCCGTGAACTGCTGATCTCTAAACTCAGCCCCCACCTGTCCAGCCAGGCTTTCCAGTACTGGCTCGAGCACACCCAGACCTTCGCCTCTACCTCTGGCCATGGTCTGTATGAGACTGGTGGGTCTCGCCACGCCATTCGTATGGTACGATGGCTCTTCAATATCTTCGGACTCCAAGGTGAAGTTCGCAAGCTGTGTGAAGCGCAGAGTATTGCAGAGCAGCGCGAAATTTGGCCTCGCATTCGACGTGTCCTACTGAGCCGACCACTCAACTGGGCTATTGTGAGCACCGAATGGTTCGCATGGAAGGCCGCCGGAGTCCCACGCAACCAGCGAAATATGATTGTCGACGACTTCTTCCGCCGCAACGGCTTAACCGAAGATATGAAAAAGGGCAAAGACGTCAGCGGCCAATCGATTTGGGAATACGTTGTCAATACTCTCGACCCTGTGATCAACGAGACTCTTATCAGCAACGATAACTACTTCTACTTCCTTTGCGTTCAGGGAAAATTCTCACGGAGGTTCGTTGCTTTTGTCTTTGTCTTTCAAATACACATGCTAACTGCAAGTATAGATGCCATCCCACCTATCTTTCTCCCCAAGCACACGTCAAGCTTTCCACGCCTGGTGCATTCGATGGCCTTCGTATCCACACTGATGAGATCAATGAAGTGATCAACCGCATCACTCCGGGAACTCTGACTATCGCCGTGGTAAGTATTTCGTATCGAAATACCCATTTGCAGTACTCGTTGTGCTAATTTATATTAGGTCATGGACTCTATGGACTGGTTCGATCCCGCAGGGGACTCTGCCCCTTCCCAGGCCCGAACTTTCAACAAAGCCTTGAAAAAGGGTGGTCGCATTCTCCTCCGTTCCGCCAGTATCGATCCTTGGTACATCAAGCACTTTGAAGAGAATGGCTTCACTGCTCGTCGCGTGGGAGCTCGTTTCCCCGGCACATGTATTGATCGGTGAGTTTCTGGATTTTTGTGCTTGACTATTACGGACGAAGCTTACACGTCTATTCTAGGGTGAATATGTACGCATCGACCTGGATCTGTACTAAATCCGAGGACTTGTCCCGCCCCAATCCAGACCGCAAAATGTCGACTCTCTCATTGGGGGAAAGCGCTATTACCGGAGGCAAGATGCCGAGCAGCGTGGAGAATCTGTTGATTTGAGTTAGGGCGATACCTTTTTTTTTTCCCTTGATGCGGTCCTTTCATGTTATGCCGTATGTGCCTCGGTGCCCGTTCATGATACCTACGATTTGGAGTTAGATGGAGTGTTTCCTATGCTTGAATTAAAAAGCGCCGCGTTCAGAAGTATGATCCGAACTATGTTTTCGGTTCTAGTGTAGAATCGGATGAATGTCAGCCGCTTGTCCTTATAGCAGCCATCTTTTACATAGTTACATACACTAGGCAGCTGAACTTGCAATCTGTAGTCATGCAGGGAAGTCAACGCTGAAGCAATGGTGTATTTAAAGATAGACCGACGACCATTAAACAGTTGATTATGGGAATCAAATGGGTCAGTAATCCTTATGGGGCCTTCGATCTTGTGTTGGATCCACCGGAGACGTGATTAGCGTCTCATATCAATTCTAAGTACATATGTAGTTGATATAAAAAGTGTGAGAAATAATTCAAAAGCACCACATATCAATATTTCATGTACGGAGTAGAACTTTGGTATTCTATTGCTTTCAAGCAAATCTTGCTTATATAAATTCTAGATTCATTAAAGCCCTTTAAATAATAAATATAGACCTATAATCTCCCTAACTATAGAGGGGGTTGAGAAAAATGGATTTTATGAATTTTGTATCGTACGTACCTCTTGTATAGCGCACCAACACTAGGTATGGCGGTGTTGGGCGCTTAGCACGGTTATAGTAGAATATGATTTCTATGTATGTTACAAGCGTTGCTAACAGATCTCGGCCCGAAAAAAAAAACTAGCCGATACACATTCATCGTTGATGATTTGGTAGTGTTATATTCTATATACGTACAGCCTACAACGTTTCATACACTCTGAGAGCTTAAGTCCTGCGACAGTGGATTTTTACCCGCACCCCACAACAAATATATATCTCTACATTCAAATATATGTTAATTTTAGTATTATTAGATGGTTAAATGGCCAATGAATTCAATGGATTCAATATTTAGTATAGTAACCCTTTGCTTTACGTGTAGCAAGCAATCTCCTAGGTACAGATCGGACCAAATTGTTAATTATACCTTGATCAAGTGCATCCCATGCATAGCATATATCTTTGCGAAAATAGGCCCAATCTGCCTCGCTTCTACCTATCTCTATCAATTCGGGGTAGAGCTTTAACAATTTGACCTTTAATAGCCACCAATATGGCTCAATAGGACTAAGATCGGGTGAATGTAGAGGCCAATCCTCGATATATACCCATATTCTTCAAACCACTCCCCTATAATACTAGCAGTATATATACGGGCGTTATCTTACTAGAAGATAATACCGGGTATATAGACTAGTAAAAGGCCTTCTTTAAGAGTATTAAGGTATAAATTTAACATATAACTACTCCGTTTACCACGTTTCTCCCGCTCTATAACGATCAACTTTATACGGCTACCAACCCAGATCCCAGCCTATACCATTTACTCAATATCCTTTATATAAATTTTTAAGTTTATAAGTTTATATCGGTACGTCTTAGATTGCAATCTCTAGGCCTATTTTGTACTAGAATTCGACGTTCGTTAAAGATTAGGGGATGGCCGGTATAAGATCTCGAAGATATGTCTTTTTGCTCCAAAAACCGCTCTCTAGTACGGGATATAGTACTGCGGTAATAGGCATATTCGACGGCGAGTTTAGATACAGATACACCTGTATCGAGCGCACTACATATTCCGGCACATTGCTCAGGGGATTTCTCAAGGGATAGCTCAGCCTATTTACCCCTATTTCCAGAAATCTCCGTGCCGAAAGAGCGCATGGTTATTGTAGGAAGAAAAATTCAATAGGGTTGTGGGGGGGGGGGGGGGGGGGGGGTGATATACTACGCGCTAAAAATGTGGGGTTTGTCGCAAGACTTTTAGCACAGGATGTATCTACAGATCACATCGATCTCCAGAAAAGGTTATATAGCGGCCGATCACACCCGGCGCTGATTTGAGCACATTTGCGCAAGTACATAGTGTTAGTCCACATCTTCAATAAACATTTCCCGCAAGTTCCACTATTTACTCAATAAATCCAATATCCCCTCCGTTTTCGGGCCTCATAGACATTAATACAATTGTTAGTGGACTTGGCCATATTCGAACCAGCAAATTAGAAACATGCCATTCGACCCCCAAGGTGATAAATGGTCTTGGTGAGACACCTCCTGTCTTATATCTATACCCAGACCGTAGAAAAACTTACTTACAAACCCTTCAAAAGTCAATCCTGTATTCGGGGCCACCGCTCATCCAAATGCGCACACTATGATCGACCGATGAAGAGAATCCCCAAGGCTGGACGTCCACTGGCAAAGTGCTCGCACCTCAATGGAGTTGATTGTAATTGTCGGGAGGTTTGGGCGATTATGGTTCCACTTGCTCCAGGTATGTCATGTCAGCAGAATGGGATCGGTAATTTGGATTCGACGTAGATGTAGTAACATCTGTCGTTTCAAATAGGGTCGATGGTTTGCAGTCCAGAATCCGAGACTCAGCCGGCACAACAGCAGCAGGTTGATCATGTTTATACCGAGGGTAGATGATTATTTGGGTTATATCAACGGACGCTCTTGTTTTATAAAGGAGTTAGGTAGATAATGAAGCATGCATGAGAATAAGATTAGCATGTCAATAGCGGCAGTTCTAATAGCCCATCTTAATCAATAACTAGACACCAATCCGCCTCTGTGGAACACTACGCAGTATTACACAGTGCGAGGTAAAGGGAGCACAGCTAGGACTTCACCAGCAATGAAAACACCAATCACCCACCATGACAAGTCCCTTCCTGCCAGGTAGTTCCCTGAGAGAATCTCCCAAGAAGCAGTTCTCCCACTAGGACGCCGAAAATCACAGTAACGAAGACGCCGACGTTGAATGTCATCACGGATAGCATCCTATCAATATGAATAATTAGTTGATCATTCGATACATGATACACATGTAGACAGCTGTAGTTAGGTGTAACCACCCACAAGAAATATCCAATCAAAGCCCTAGCACACTCGAGCAACGCGCATGTCCCGTCTTTTCGGAAACTCCACGTTCCACTGGCCTTCCATGATGGGAGTAGGCGTTTCAGTGAGGTCCTATTCTGAAGGCCGCCCTTTTTGAGATGGCTTATTGACGCATTTCGTGTTTCATTGTGGTTATTTGAAACTGGTAGAGTCTCTTCGTCGTCGTCCTCGTCCCCGTGCACGCGCATGTAGTCTGGAAGAGGACTGAGCTTTGCTTTTCGGATGTTTTGTCGTGTATTTACTGGACGGAGAAGTAGAGTTTGAGGGGAAGAGGTATTCTGGGACCAAGATTTCTCGAGTTGGAATTTGAGAGCGCCGAGGAAGCGGTTGAAGATGGCGAGGACGAATAAAAATGTCAGCGTTAAGACGTACTGTGTCGTGGTTGAGGTTGTCCAGCCTGTGAAGAGGATTGTGATTTCAGTGGAGGCCGAAAACACTGATGGCATGTTCATATCCATATCCATAATTGCGCCAGGGCATTCACTCAAGGTCGAGTCGACAGCGTTGTATCACTTCATGTTGAGGGTGTGGTTGAGAGTGGGAAGTCCTGTAGGCAAAAAGCGAGAGAAGACTAGACAATCTTCTTTACTTATGCGGCTTTAGATGCATGAGGTAACTGTTGGGTTCATTTAATAGTGTAATCCTAATCTTCTCAAATAAGATCATGGAAGCATATAAGCGCAAATCCCCTCACCTCCACATCAAATGTCTCAACCGATGTTACCTTACAGTTTGGCGAATTATAAAAAGAAGAAATTGTAAAACAAAGCCTTGATATCTTGCTTTTCAAAAATCATATATTGCAAGTCAGTTCATTCATTGACTTCAGGTCTAATCATATTTCACAGGGGAAGAAGACTGGAACGCGCCAAAGCAGCGGCCCTCTAAACAAACAGTGATTAAAAAAGAGTCTGGGGAAATTCATAAATGGACCACCATGAGCCCAGCGCTTTCACTTCCTATCATATCATGCCTGTCTGTTGCTCACCAAACCAAAGTGCGCATACAGATACAGGACATGCACATGCGAACGATCGTGGATATAGAGTCAGAGACAGAAAAAGAAGATCAGAAATCGAAAATCTCATGAGCGGCCGTACCGTGTCTTTCCGAAGGAGAAAGGCACGTAGCGGTACTTAATCATGTGCTGGATTTGTCGTCGCACTGCAAAAAAGGATCGAGTTAGACATCATCTCCACCACAAAATGATACAGGTATCGTATCGAATACCAATCGAAAAGGGGAAACATACTCGTCAGCACAAACAGAATCATCCAGTAAACAACCAGGACCGGCCAGAAGACGGGGATATCGAAGACGGCGAGCCAAGAGCAAACGAAGCCGATGGTGATGGCGCGAGTGGCCGAGTGCCAGAACTTGAACTCGGGCAGACGGCGGATGAAGGGCCGGAACTCCTCGTCCTTCTTGGTGGGGAGGCTGGGGGATCCGGCGTCACCGTCCTCGAGACCCTCGTCCTGGGTGAGAGACGGGTCGAACTTGGGAGTCAGGAAAGCGAGGAAGAGGTTCAGGAGGTAGATGCCGAGTGTGTAGGCGACTGTGATTCAAGATTGCGGCGTTAGCGGTTTGTTTATCCAGATGTTTACCGCGCTGTGGACGAATGGCTTTCGCGTGTTGGTGCATCGAAGCGCATCATTTTCGCTTCGCTAGTTCCATTTTCAGGGGCTCGATGAAGTCTTACCGATATACCAGCCCTGCGCGAGGAAAATGCGCAGGAAGAAGAGGAACAGGAGCACGCCGGAACCAACCCAGCGGTAGGTTGTGTACGGGGTCGAAGCATCGAGGTAGGCTTGGTAGTGCTGCAGTTGACATGTTAGCATGCATATTCATCAGACTATTGCGACGGATCTCAGAAATGATGGAGCCAAAGACATTGCGCAATGCCTTTACCCCTCACGAGACACTTACTCGGGTCAGTCTAGAGGTGTGCGCGGACACAGCTGTGAAGGGCGACTGATCGGGCTCAGGGACATCCATGATGAAGATATTAGGGAGGATAGGCAAAGCACAGGCCTAGACCACCGAAAGAAAGAAAGGAAAGAGGGAAAGTAAAGGAAAAGCGGTGATTAAGATAAGCTGCTGAAACCAGACATTCCAGGACAGGCACTGCGCTTCCTTCAGGACAGAAAAGTGTCCACTGCAGACTGGCCAATCAGAGTAGAGATGAGTCATCAGCCACATATGGGCACGTGATATGTGGCACAGTTGCTATGTGGCAGTGCAGTGACATAAGACAGACTAAAAGAGGTTAGTCCCTTCACGTGTACCTCGGGACGGTTAACTTCGGCGTTCAGTCGGTCGCGGGGAAACGGGCCATCTATGATGGTATCGCGTAACTACTCTCTCTCTCTCTTCTTTCTCTGCATAATTCAATCTCAATTATCTGAATAAAATTAATTGTCCTTGTCTTCACATAGCACAATGTTTGCCCGTCAATGCACTCGTCTGGCCACTTCGCGGTCATCGGTCCCCTTGACTTCCTACCTAGCCCGAGTCCGGGGTTATTCTTCAGCTACTGGTAGCTACGAGCACATCCTCACTTCGACCCCCAAGCCCGGCGTGGGATTGAGTATGTACCTGCAGTCCATATACCACAGGACACATTCTCATTCTCATTATTATTCTAGTTACCCTTAACCGCCCCAAGGCCCTCAATGCACTATGCACTCCCTTGTTCAAGGAGCTTAATGAAGCTCTGAGCAACTACGACAATGACAAAAGCATTGGCGCGATCATTATCACAGGAAGCGAGAAGGCCTTTGCCGGTATGTAAAAGCTCTATCTACACTCTTCACACACCATATATATTCCAGTCACTCCGTCACCCTAATCACAATATACATCAACAATATAATGACACACCAAACCCACCACAGCCGGCGCCGACATCAAAGAAATGGCCCCTCTAAGCTTCTCAGCTGCCTACAGCGAGAACTTCATCGCTCCCTGGTCCCACCTCGCCACATCAATCCGCACCCCAGTCATCGCCGCCGTCTCCGGCTACGCCCTCGGCGGCGGCTGCGAGCTAGCTCTGATGTGCGACATCCTGTACTGCTCCGAGACTGCCACCTTCGGTCAGCCAGAGATCAAGCTGGGCACCATCCCCGGCGCAGGCGGCTCTCAGCGCCTGACCCGTGCCGTCGGCAAGAGCAAGGCCATGGAGCTTATCCTCACTGGAAAGAACTTCAGCGGTAAGGAGGCTGGTGAGTGGGGTGTTGCCGCGAAGGTTGTGCCAGGTGGCAAGGAAGAGTTGCTGGAGCAGGCGTATAAGACGGCCGAGACCATTGCTAGCTACAGTCGTGTGGCTGTTGTTGCTGGTAAGGAGGTTGTTAATAAGAGCCAGGAGTTGTCGCTCAAGGAGGGTGTTGAGTATGAGAGACGGTTGTTCCATGCGCTCTTTGGAAGTAAAGATCAGAAGATTGGTGAGTTGGCACTTTGTTCTGCTGAATGGGTGGGTTTCCGTTCGGGGTTTGCTAACGATTATTCTAGGTATGACTGCCTTTGCGGAAAAGAAGAAGGCTGAGTGGTCCCATGAATAGATAATGGTTGGGATGAACCATTTGGAATGAAGAAGCTGGATTTTTTCATTGCCTGCGTGTAATTCACGATGTTGGAGCTGTAGAATAGCGGACTCGTTTATAGCCCTGACAGAGAGGAGTATCATCTAACGCACTTCCGGCTATAATTATTATCTTCAACCTCATCAGAATAGAAGTGGAGATATGAGAGATTAAAGGCTTCAGTTTACATGGTGTATTTGACCATCATATAAAGATATTAGATTAATGCTATTTGCTGAAAAATGCTATGTACATGCAAGAGTGCCTATCAATTTCGGGCCCAGAAGCAGAATTAGTCGTAAACATAAGACACATCGCATCATATCGAACCGTGATTTTTCTCCAATTGGCTCTCATCAGTTCGGTTGTTCTTCTCCGCTCGGTAATCATCAATGACACGGCCCTCAATGGTCTCATCGAATACGTCCACCTGGGTCGTCGAAAACTTGCGAGCGCTAATACCGCGCTCGAAAAGCAGATCAAGCTCGGCGAATGAACGTCCGCGAGGCTCGGGGACGCGGAAGTATGTGTAAATGATACACAGGAAGCAAATGCCACCCCAGAAGAAACCGGCGTAGTTGCCCCAGTTCCAAGCGCCGGGGTTGAGCATGTAGGGGGTGAGGACGCCGCAGACGATGGCGACGATGTTATACAGGTTGCGGCCGAGCACGACTGTCTTGATTTGCAGTCGGCGGGTGGAAAGCTCGGCTACAAGGGAGAAGCAGACCGTGCCAACGGTCAGCTGGTAGAACAGGGCCCAGATCAACATCATGGCACCCGTGGCTAGGGAGCCCTGCTCTTTGTGCTCTTTGGGAACAAGACCAAGGAAGCCCATGACTAATAGCATGGTGCACAGACCACAGAGACCGTACAGGTACAACGTGCGTCGGCCGATTCCGAGTGTCATAAGGAACCACGATCCAAACACGCCAACCATGTTGATGCCGTATTGACCCATAGCAAAGGCGTAAGAGTTCGAGGAGCTTAACCCAGCCTGTTCCAAAAAGTAGGTCGAATAGTTGGAAAAGGAGTTTCCACTAAGATTTTGAATGGCCCAGACCATGCAAACAATCTCCGTACGGCGGAGATCGGTACCCCGGAAGCAGTCTAGGTAGCTAGCACCTTTGGTGATTTTTTCCTCCAGAGCGGTAGTGTGCACCATCATAGAAACCGTCTCATCGGGATCAAAATCTCCCTGACCTTTGCTTGTCAAACGCACAAGGGCCCGCTTCGCATCTTCAGTGCGACCTTTCCGAACCAACCACCACGGGGATTCGGGGGCAAGCCAAATACCAATGAAGAGCGGCAGCGGCCACATCCATTGCAGTCCGTATGGAATCCGGTAGGCCCATTCGTCAGTCCGGCTCAACATGCCCTTAATCACACCGATTCCAATGAGCTGGCCAAGACCCCAGCAGAAATTGACATAGGTAGTCAAATACCCTCGCAGCGCCACAGGACACACCTCCGAGGCGTAGGTAATCGTCAAAGTCTGGAAGACACCCCAGGGAACACCGCAAAGAATCTCCGCTGCCAGCAGGGTTTGCACATTCTGGGCCGTGAAGAAGATTGACGTCCACGCACTAACAAGTATGAGACAGGCCATAATCGTGTACCGGTAACCGAAGCGTTCCGAAGCCCAGCCATTGATGAATAAACCGATGATTTCGCCGCAATAAGCACCGTTGCTCAGGCCTGCTTGCCACTGTACATCCAGAGAATTGTCAGTTCCATCACCCAAAGAGGCAAATGCACCTCACTCCCAGATATGGAAGGCACAAGCACCGGGGGAATTGGTCGGACTTACCGCTGCGGATACTTCATATTTGCCATTGGCCAGTGGCTCACCATACTTGCGCTTGAATTGCGGGAAGGCATAGAAGTTGTTGACCAAACTAATATCGTACCCCTCCATAGCAATGCAAGTGGAGATGAGCACGCTCCAAAGCACGGCCTTAGGATACAGCCGGATCCCCTGCATCAATGTCATGGACTGTTCCTTCTCTGTGGCTGCCTTTGCATTTTGAATGACTTTGGTCATGGACGAGTCCGAGGCGGGTCCCGGGGACGAAGAGTAACCATATTCGGGGGGGTTATCCACCGGCGTAATGGCATCTGGGGCCTTGGGTTCGGCCATGTTGGATAGGCGGAATAACCGAGGACACTGGGGGGAAATGGAGGGGGGGTTGTTGTCTCGAGCAACTTTCGATATGGGGTTGAAAGTTGAGCTGGTTCGGAAGTCAGGGGAAAAAAAATCAAAGTACCCACAATGCTGGGAGCATTGCACGCGAGCGCTCCAGGGCGGCGAAAAGTCCCCTTGACGCCTACCGAGGGTAAGTGAATACTGCGGCCGAGATAGAAGGGCTAGACAAAATGAGGATAAAAGCCAATGATCCGAATTGGCGGGGGGAACGGGAATTCGGGCTCGATGCCTCCAAGCGCAAATTTTCGCGGGATGGGAAGCTTGGCGAGGCCCGGATGGGGTAAGTGATGGGTCATGGTCACCACTTGATTATTTGAGGTTTTTAATGGTGTGACTGGTTTTTATTACTCTGTATTCTAGGATATTTGATCATATAATTCAGAAATTATTCGTACAATTTAAGATCTACAAAGTGACTACCTATGTACAGGGGTCTCACAACCCCACGTGGGGGAACTATAATTCTTCGGGACCCCTTGCAGCAATACGAATAGACTATATCAAGGTTACTCTCTCTAACTCGGAATTGGACTATTCTTATTGGTTCATATCTATCATATTTATTCTACTTCCTCGGTAATACTCGGGGGTAATGATTTGCATTCGAAAAGAACCAACCACATACACTCTTGATTTCATGGACAGAAACAGATACCTTTTAACACTAGATGTGAATCCTACATTGACCCCAAAATGCTATAATATAGATGCGTACCGCTTGCACTTGGACGACTTCGTTTCTTGGAAATTATTTGATCAACAATGCTATTCGAACTTCGAGGCTTAGTTCAAGCAACAATGCTCATCTCTCCGTGGAATTCTTTCATAGACCTTCTTTGATCAACCTGGTTCATTCTAGTCTTTACAGACAATGTGTATTGGTCCAATTTATCTTTCAAAGCCCGCTTTCAACATCTAAATATGTTTCTTTGGCGACTCGATTAATTATAGTTCTATTCCTTCTTTCAACCGTTTCTTAATCTATAACAAGGCACTTTGTTACAGTCTTGTAGTTTCATTGATTACTAGCCTCAAAGATTCTCCGTGTATATAAGACAAAATCTGTTTCTACAATATACTCAACATTTGAGTATCCAACCAGTTTAATAGCAACCAACATATACCAGCTCGCTAACAGCACCCAATTCACCAATAATAGCTAATAAGCAAAACAAAATGCTCTGCAATTGAATAGTCCAAGAGCTAACCATACATACAGAAATGCCTCGCAGTCATCGTTCCGGAAATACCTACGTTCCCCTTCCCTCGCCCCCTCCTCGCATTCCAGCTCCTGGTGTGACTACAAATCAGCAGTATCACCTTACAGGTAACATGGATATCCCTACGGGCCTCGCAGGCAAGATGGTTGCCGAATGCCATCTTGAATTTATAAGTTTCGGCAACAATAGCCATTGTGTCCTCCGACTAACATTCGTACATCAACTGGAAGACAATACCCCATACGCACCTATTGACACCAGGGGAGTTGTCCTGGACCTCGAAGGGGTGATCTCACAAACCTCCTCAACTTCAGGTGAGCTACTGCTGTGTACCTTTGGGTACGAGGGTCCGCATCAAAGGTCGCTCCACTTTTTCCAGATACCCATGGGCCGCAATAAAACAGTTGGGGATTGTGTTAGGATCATTCGAGATTCTAGTTTGGTGCCTTGTGATTTTGATCACTTGAACGATAACTTGGTTGGGTGTAGAGATTTTGTGTGAGTTTGTCTTCTATTTCTGATATGATTTTGGGTTATGCTAACAACATTGATAGATCGCAATTGGTTTATCGATTGGATGCAAATAGGTTTCTGAGGCTTGGGAGTAACGCTAACACGGTTTATAACAGGTTCAATTATAAGTATAATAATGCTCCTCTGCCCAACAGTCGTCAGCCTAGTCCGGTGTCATATGCTATCTTTTCACAGGCATACCAGCATGCGGCTATAAACGGGATCAATTATGCTACTGGACCGCGTGATTTGCCCATGATATATTCCCCTTGTTTGATGGGATTTAATGCTAACGAGATATTGATGGGCTAATTCTTGCCGTAAAAGAAGAAAGTGAAACAAAAGGGCATCAGCATTGAATCTATTATATAAAATCCATGGATTTGATACGTCCTAGTCAGTCGATGGCTTAGTCCACGGGTGTTCGTTGCTAAGCAGTTTCTAGGCTGCTCATTTGATTTGGACAATATATTTTTAGTCCCGAAAAGAGAATATAACCAGTTTTTTAACCTTTTACAAAACAATTTATGAGAACCTCAAGATGATACCAAAGTAGTATAGAATAATTCGTAAATCGTCTTCAAGTTGTTGAAATAGCTAGATGCAGTGATGTGGAAGTGAACCCACGATTATTTTGAATATGAAAACGCAAGAAATTAAAAGCACATCTACAGACGCGCTGGCGGGGCACCATTAATATGGGCCTCCGTAGCAGACTGGATGCGAGCACCAAGATCCGGATTAACACGACGGAACATCTCGTAAGTAGCCTTGCGAACACGCTCATCGGCGCCGCACAGGTGACCAGAGATGTTACCGACGAAGTTCTCCTGCTGGCCGGGGGTACGACCAAGGACCTGCCACAGACCGTTAGCCTGGACGTAGTCCTCGGAAGTCACAGGGTACTGCTCGGCGATGACAGCACCGGACCACTTCTCGTGTTCCTGGCTAGGTTTGACGGGCTTGTGGGCGAGGGGACGGAAAGTAGAGGGGTAGTTAGGGTTGGCTCCATAGTTGCCGTTGACATTCATGTAGCCATCGCGGTGTGAAGGGTTGAAGGCCTTGAGCGGGCAGTTGACGGGGATCTGCTCGTAGTTGCCGCCCAGGCGGTGGCGGTGCGTGTCGGGGTAGGAGAAGAGGCGGGACTGAAGGACTGGGTCGGCGGAGGGCTCGGCACCGGGGACCATGTGGGAGGGGGAGAAGGCGGCTTGTTCGATCTCGGCGAAGTAGTTCTCCGGGTTCTTGTTTAGGGTGAAGCGGCCGAAACGGCGCAGAGGCACCTCATTCTGGGGCCAGACTTTGGTCAGGTCGAAGACGTTCCATCGGAACTTCTCAGCCTGCTCGGGGCTCAGAACTTGCACGTAGCAGGTCCAGGAAGGGTTCTCGCCGCGCTGGATGGCCTCGAATAGATCCTGGGTGTGCCAGTCGGGGTTCTCGGCGGACAACTTGGCTGCCTCGTCGTTGGTGAAGGTCTTGTTGCCCTGGTCAGTCTTGCAGTGGATCTGGACGTAGTTGAAGGTGCCATCAGGTTTGATCCACTTGTAGGTGTGGCCGGAGTAGCCGTTCATGTGACGGTAGGAGTATGGGGTACCGCGGTCACTGAACAGGTGCATCACCTGGTGGACGGCCTCGTGGTGGGTAGAGAGGTAATCCCAGAACATGGTGGCGTCCTTGAGGTTAGTCTGCGGGTTGCGCTTCTGGGTGTGGATGAAGACGGGGAATTTAGCAGGGTCGCGCAGGAAGAAAACCGGGGTATTGTTGAACACCCAATCCCAGTTGCCCTCCTCGGTGTAGAACTTCATGGCGAATCCGCGAGGGTCACGGGCACTGTCCGGGGATCCCTTCTCACCACCGACGGTCGAGAAACGGGTGAGCATCTTGGTCTTCTTGCCGACACCCTTGAGCATATCAATGATAGTCTATGCATTATTAGCCTCGTTGTTCTCCGCGGAATTGTAGAAGTTGCTCAGGTGGTACATACGAGATCGCTAATATCATCGGTGACCTCAAACTCGCCGTAGGCGCCAGCACCCTTGGCGTGAACCACGCGCTCAGGAATGCGCTCACGGTCGAAGTGTGCCAGCAGATCGATCAGGTGGAAATCTTGCATCACAAGAGGGCCGTTGGGACCAATGCGCTGAGCAGCCTGGGGATCCATGACCTATATATATCTGGTTAGACCTTGCGATTCAGGAGGAAGTGAGCTGGGCGTACTGGGCAGCCGTTGGAGGCCGTGTAGACCGGAGTCTCATTGTAGCGGTAGGTTTCTGCGAAAGAGAGGGTATTAGTTGGTGTTTCAGGCTTTGGTAGGGGAGGTAAGACCTACTAGGCTCGTTGTCTTGACCCATGATGGCAGATTGTCTATGGGGAAGAGAGAGAAATTCCTGGGAGTCCCGTTTGGTTTATATAGGAAAAAAAACAGCCTTGTGGAGAGCCATGGAAAAGTCCAAGGCTATGGCCCCACCAGCTTTTGATATGGAAAATAATCCACTGTCAATTGGTCCATTCATAATCTACTCTCGATTTCGATATCAGCAAATGTTGACTATATTTATGTACAATACAAAATATCTCTAAATGTCACGGACGTGGACATGCAGAATGATATCCAATCGCAACCAGGCCGATCTCATCCTATCGGGTTCACTCCCGGAAATTGGAGAACGGGACAAGCCCTGGAGGAATAGCTTTGTAAATGGACTGCGGCTAGACCAAGAGAGAGAGATTCCGGGGTGGTCAAGTCGTTTTCTCCCAATTTAGCAGTTCGATCCGAGCTCAAGCTGTCAGAATCTGTTCTGTCGGAACGATCCGAGATCGGAAAGCTCCGGGCTTCCGACCCCGGAGCTACGGAGTTGGCCTTCCAGACTTGTTGAGTTACAGGCAAGCCGATCAACTACAGTGTTGTATCTAACGAATTCATTGAAATATCTGATTGTCATAGTATAGTAGCAACCGAAACCTCCAAAGGTCAGTCCCTCCAAGGTGTTGCGCAAGGCCCTATGCCTCGGCAAAGCACCTTGAATAGTGCTGCCCTTGGAGTTTGAGACAAGAAAGTCAAAAAGGGCTCAGTCGACTTGTGCTCACACAGAGCCTTGAAAACAACAAGAAAAAAAATAAATCCCGAAACAAATGCTCGCTTAGTGCGCCAATCGTATATCTTATCTTGTATATCGCAGGGAAAGGAAACCCCGAAGCAGATTGAGGTTTGAACAAATCATAAAAGTGGATGGGTATATCTAGCGCTTGCGGCTTCTCAAGAGCCCACATATCAATTGAAAGAAAGGGGCACCAAGAGTATGCTGCAAGTGCATGCATGGGGAAGGTATGGGGTTTAGCTGGTAGGAGTGGGCACCGAGGTGATCGGAGGCATGTTAGTGGACTCATCCCAGCATCCCCACAACCTTCCCGGGGTATGACAGGTCGCTGAACTGGGCGAGGCATTCTTAGCGGTAGTCGTGGCTACCGTGCTAGTTTCGTCACGGCAGCCAAACCACCCTGGATCGTGGCAGCTGGTCGTTGCAGTCACGGTGGGCAAAGTGGCAGTCACGGTGGGTGCTGGAGTGGCTGTTGTGGTAGGATCATTGCACCCAAACCAACCAGGAGTCAGGCAAGTCGTAGTAGTGGCAGTGCTTGTCGGTGAAGTCGTAGTCGTGGTCGTAGTCGTAGCGGTTGTGCTTTCATCCAGGCAGCCCCACCACCCGGGGGTCTTACATGTAGAAGTTCTGGTGGGAGATGCAGTAGTGGTGGTAGTTGTAGTAGTTGTGGCCTCAGACCCGTTGCTTCGGAAGAACTTCCAGAGTTCACAGTCGAAGCATTCTTCCTCTGCGACACATGAGGGGACACTGTCGTATTTCATAATCACATCAGATATCACGTTCTCAATCTTGTGGGTGCCAAGACCGACACGCCAGCCCTTGTCTGCCACAGTGTCATACGTGCACAGCTGTCCGGTGTGACATGCCGACTCCAGCGCATAGCCGCCCCATGTACAGATAGAGTTGATCCCATTGCAGGTTCCCATATAGATCGGGTCTGCTGTATGTCCAAAATGGTAGGATCCAGTGAACTGTCGCGACTGTGGAAATCGTGGGTCATACCCTGGCGGGCTTGGAAGGCCAAGTCGAGCTGCGGGTAATGCCTCTGGGACAGCCTCAAAAGTGACCACAGGCAACCCGAATGTCAATCCAACCAGACTTGTCATTGCACCACCTAGGGAATGACCGGTCATCCAAATATTTGCATCCGGGTAGATCTCGGTAACGTTAGAGTATAGGTCGATCGCTGCCTGGTAATACCGGTTCTCGTCAGTCATAGACTCGACGATGCATGTCAGATTTGCCGTGTATGTAGCACTCTGGCAATCGCAGGCCTGCCTCCATAGATATGAGCCTCCTTGGCCGCAGCAACAACTGAAGAATAGATTATCATTGACTTTATCATTCGTTGTGGTACCTGTACCATCGAAAAGAGCGGGCGAAGTGCCCTTCAGGGAAATGACAACAGTGCCGTTTGTCTTATCGGAGTAGATGTGCCCTCTCAGCCCATCCCTTTGCCAACCGAAGCTCCCCGAATAGTTGAACTTGCCATGGATAGTGTGCCACTGTCCTGTTCCGGGCTCCTCGATATAGTCATTTGCGGTCATTTGTGCAAATGACAAGACAGTCTGCTTGTCTGTAATATTCGGCCCAGGCACGGTATCCATGGCCCATTCCAGTGGAGACAAGGCGGCCGCAAAGCCCGAAGATCGCGCAGCTGCCAGGTGACCTTGAATCACTGGCAGTCGTCGGTCGACTAACCGTTGTATTGTGAGAGGACTAGATGAAGCAAGCAGAGAGGATTCCGATGCGATATATTGTTCTCCGTAGCCATCTTCGGATACAGTTCGGAGGCGAGTGTCTGGGTTGACGTCGAGTCTCGCATGAAGGGCGGGTTGTTCATGGGTACCTCGGTGGAAGATGTGGCGTAAGGACTATAAACGGTTATTACCGGTAACTAGGGTGAATACAGATTGCGTAGGGCATCTTACAAATTCGTGGGTGTCTGGTGTAGCCTCCGCCCCATTCAAAGGTACCTGGGGCGGGACGATGGGGACTTGTTGAGAGGGTGGATAATAGCCTGAGGCGGAAGCAGCACCTGATAATACTGCAGCTGGTAATAATAGGCTGTGGACGCTAAACTCAATCCATGAACGTTTTCGAGGCATGGTGGGTGTTGATGATGAGGATCAAGATCAAGGAGAAGTGCCCAGCTGAGTCTATCGCGGTTATCGGCGAGTCACTTATCAAGTGACGCACCTGGGCAGTGCGGAGAGCAATCTGCACGTGATGAGTACCCCCGTGACGTGACGCGATATCGTATGAATCTAATTCCTCGTCGAGGTCTTCTGAAATGATCATCAGGAGAGCAATGTGCTACTGCTGATCAGCTTTAGTATACTCCTTGTTTTGTATGGAGTACTTCCGATCGCTTTACTTCTGGACAACGAGCTTAGGCTAGAACTCCGGGGTCTCAGACGCGGATCTTGCACAGGCCTATCAGCTGCATCCGGGAGCGGAGACGCGCAATTAGTGCCTCATAGAACCCCATCGCCCCTGGCCTTAAAATGTCTGGCCCCTCCGAACATTTAGCACGGTCATTCACCAGAATGGGCAGCTCGGACGTGAAATCTCCCACGCTTGAGCAAGATTCAAAGACAGCACCTCTGTCCTCTGTCAATAATGAGGGGCAGGAAAATGGACCCGACGTATTCGAAAGACGGGGCTCCGCAGACTCTGGCACAGCAGCCGATGCCCAGACAGATGATGGCTTTGTGCTTTCAAGAAGCGTACAAGACCCCTCGGAGGAGCTGCCGATCGAACTAATCAGCCTCGCAGATCGGTAAGTGTGGTCACATTGGTGCCTATGCTTAACATTTATTCTGACAGCCATTTTTCCAATAGTTTCGTGAATTCCCTGAGCGCCAAAGTACACAACTCGCCTCCCACGATCGAGAAGATCTCCGAACTCTTCCAAGTTTTCTACAGCCGCGCCGAGTCCCACATAGCCACACATATTTCTGCTCTCATAGCTCGTATCAACCGCGATCTTTCGCCTCAGGTCCCTGCAAAGGCTACACGAGGAAGCGCACTGTCGAAATTGAGTAGCAAACGCTCTCAAGACGATGTCAGACTAGGAGCTTCAGGTCGCCAAATGTTGACTGCGTCCGAAGTAGCTGAAAAACGACAGGCTCGTAGAGCTCTTGAAAACAAACGGAGTGCATTAGAAGAGGCTGCCGAAAGAAGAGTCTGCGAGCTGGTTTACGATAAACTCTGGAGGCACAAAACCACATTGGATGATGTGCGGGATGAAAAATTGCGTTCCAAGACTGCAGCTTTGCTGCTGGTCGGCATTAATCTGAAGGACCTTGGGATTGATATAGACCTTGAATCAATCGACGGACAGAAGCAGGACGAAGCGAACGAATTTCTTTGTCAAGCCCGAGAGCATCTTGCGAAGATGAACGATTACAAATACCCTCTTGGAAAGCTTCAGCAGCTCGCAGCGGCGCACAAGGCCATCGTCGATGCTCTTACTAAACTTTTACCATCTTCCTCTTCTGCAGATGAGATTCTGCCAACGTTGATCTACTCGCTTGTGACGTGCCCTCCTGAAGGGATCAATATTGTCAGCAACTTGGTTTTTATCCAACGTTTCAGGTCTTCGAACAGAATTGACGGAGAAACGGCCTACTGCCTAACCAATCTAGAGGCCGCAATAAGCTTTTTGGAAAACGTCGATCTTTCCACACTGCGTGCCGATGAGCTGCAGGATGGACCTCTGAAACCCGCTAGTGAGACAACGACACCATCCGCAGAACATGTCGATCCTTTCCGGCCCCCCAAGGAGACTACAACCTTGGCTGTCGCCACTGTATCTGCATCGCCGGAACTATCAAGACCTGAAATCAAAGAACCCGCCTCCTCTACATTACCCATGCCTCGGCCCTCTGCCACACCACAGCAACGACGCCTCAGCAATATTTTCCAACCGCCTGCTAAAGTTCTTGGGGCTGCAAATGATGCTGTGCGCACCACTGCCGACCAAAGCTTGAAGAACATTGGTGCTACATTGGACAGTAGTTTCAACTTTCTGTTTGGTCGTCTGAAGGAAATGCAAAACATCCAAGGACCTGGCTCGGAGGGTAGCGAACCGATACTACCAAAGACATTGGCCGAGGCTCGTCGTCTAGTGAGCTTGCCGCTTGCCTCTGCCACCAACCAAAACCTGACCCAAGGGGAGCTCGCAGCAATCAACTCTGTTTCCGTGGATGAAAGTACACCCCCACGCAGTAGTTCAAGACTCACGGACCTTTCCAGCGGACCTACCCCTCGGGACCGGAGTGTGGACAGCACCCGAACCCAGGGAAGCGGTAGAAAGTCCATCACGACATCACTACGCGAAGATCTCACATCGACCTCACCCATCACCACTCCGTTAGAATCAATGCGAAACTTTGGCAACACGCTCAACCCTCTGAACCACATCCCGGGCATGATGAAAAGTTTTGGCCGCAATGCACCAGAGACCCCCAGCGGCAGGTCCGTATCCCCATCGGGACTGGACAGATTCAAGCCATCACCTGCCTCGACAGACGGCGCTAGTGGCCCCGTCAGCCCGCTCCCCGCCTCTTCATTGAAAATTGATCCTCCGATCCAGCGGTTCCTTGAGACACAGGATACGCGCGATCTCCGGATTGGGGACGTAGCTGTTCTACTGGAGGACTATAAGAGACTCGCTGCTGCACTTTATAAACCCGCTGCTGAGTCTCGATAGGTTTCTGTGGTTGGATCACGTTATTTCGTTTTATCTCCTGTCTATTGGATGCAGTGAGAGGGATTATTCTTGCATTATGGATCGATGGCGTTATTATATCTGGTATTCCATTTCATTTGGGTGAATAAACCTTGGGTTAAATAGCATAGTTTGGCGAGTGAGCTACGCATTGTCCATATCATACATCATTTTAACAAAATCAACCCTTCAGACTAACATTTGAAAGCGAAATTGATAAGCCCCCACGCAGGACCCCAGCAAAGAAACAATAGCAAAAAATTTATAAAAATTGAAGGCATAAAAGGGGTATTGAACATGAATAAATCAAGTCCCGCGGTGGGTAGTTTGGGGCATAACACAATCATCTCAAACAACATAAGGGTCACTGACAAGCCGCTATTCCTTACTCATGAGTGGCGCCCGCGCAGAACCTCTGCACCGCCAGTTCTCATCTCGGTCAATTTATTCGTCAACTCCAAACTTTGTGTTTCAACTTGGTCATGGCGGCGCTTGACTTCGCCTTCAAACACAGCAGCTGTGCGGCGGCGGGCACGCCGTAGGTTCCTCATTTCCGAAAGAAGATCAGTAAAACGGCCAATCATTTGGTCTCCGCAGTCTTCCCATTCATCCATAGTCATGTGGGACAAATAAGTTTGGCGTTCTTGGTCCGTCAGAGCCAACAGATGGGAGACGGCATTCTTGGGTTCTTGAGTATCTGGGACACTAGGTGGGTTCGGTGGCAAGGAGGGGGATTTAATGACGGGTGGAGGAGGGGTGGGTGATTTGTCAAAGGGCTCAGCTTGTAGCTCGGAGAAAGATTTTTGGTAAAGCACTTCTGGGGGGTAGTCTGCTTCAAGTGGTCGCTTTTTAGAGTGGATGACAGTGTTGCTGCGGCCACGACGCGACGGCTCGTGCGATTCGTGTATTTCGTGCGACTCGTGCACAAAAAACGGATCCTGCATGGTGTGGTCGACGTCTAGGTCGGTCAGACTCGTCATATCAAAGGCATTGGTTGAATGCCCGCCGCTTTCTATTCGTACATCTGCACGTATAGTGTGGTCGTCCATGCCATCATCGCTTCCACCGTCGCTGTCCTGGAACGATGCAATGCTAAGGGTCTGGCCAACATCTGGCGGAGGTTGAGAGTTGTGGCGAGTAGGTGATGCATCCAGTTGTTGGTCGAGTTGTTCCAGAAGTGAAGGCTTTGGTGGGCTGAAACGTGTCCTGGGTGGTGCTGACGAGCTGTGGGGGAGAACAATCTTCCTAGGCCCAGTAGGAGGAAGCATTTGACCCAATTTCCGCGGCTTAGACTTAGGTTGTGGTTTAGTCTGAGGCTCGGGGTCAGAGTCTATAGTGACAGGCTGCCGCGAAGAAGTTCTCTTTCTGCTGGCGGACCAGAAATTCTCCAGGCGCTTACTCAATGGCTCCTCGGTCGTACGCGGTTTGTGTGACGCATGCCAGTGTGCTTCGTCTGGCTTTTCGTTATCCCCGCCATCTCCACCAACGGACGAAGACATTTGGCTTCCAAAGTCATCAAAGTCATCTGAATCAAAGCCGGCCTTCTTCATGGCTTGGTCCCCCAGGCCTTCATACCAGTTAGACCCGTAAGTATGCCGTGAAGGCCGGGGCTGGTAGACAGAATGTGGATCGGGGTTGGTGTAGGCAGCATTGGTACTTGACGCTGCCTGAGATTTGTTGTCATCAAATCCGTAGACGCTAGTCCCCGCCACGGTTGAATCATCAATCGCCTCCACGTCTGTGTCAAACACATCCCTGTCCCGCTGCGACCCATGCGTAGGAAGATCGCGGGGCTGATTTGGGAATTGAGATGTACCAGGGAATTCTAGCGAGCCACCTCTACCATTGACACCTGGAAGACCTGAGTCGACTAGCTGGGTGACTGGTACCTCGACTCTGGCTTGTTCTGCACGTTGCTGGCGCGACTGGGTAGCTTGGTCGGGGGCTCCGCGAGCCTGCCCACCTTCTTTGGAGTGGACATAATCGCCAACCCCCATGATACCTTTTGGAGCCAGCTATTGTAGAGAGAACGAAGAAATGTGTACTTTTTTTGATGACGCTGAGAGACGATGAGAATCAGTCCATGGTAAGGTTGTTGGGCAAACGCGATATCGCCGCGTAGTCACGTGCCGATCATTTCAAATATCTCCAAGCCTCATCGACAGCAATTAGGGCCGCAACGACAGTATAGCGCCTTGTAGAGGCGGTGATCTCCAAGCATAGATACCCAACAACCTTAGCTTGCATGCTTACCTAAATTGTGAATACCACACCGCTAAGCCCACATAAAATTGTAATTCTTGATGTTCTATACAATTTATACAACGAACTCTAGTATACTAGCCGAGAGATGTGTTTAGAGATAAATCAGATGCAATTCATTGGGGGTATATTGGATAAAAGTTTACATGAGAAGTCCCACAGCAGAGGAACACCGAGATCATCTCAACCAGGACCTGAATCAGCAGAGTCATCATCAATATGAAGACTCTCCATATTGTATGCGACACTCCTGCCTCGTTTCTTGGCCTTCTCAAAGAGCTCAATCGATCTTTGGACTTCGGCTGCTTTCTTTTCAGTTGCAAGCCTGTGTTCACGTCTGGTCTCAAGAGAGCCTGGGGTTTCATCCATGAGCATCCGGTCGGGGTCGTCGTCTTGTTCGAAGTCTATCGGTAACGACAGCGCAGACAGCAACAAATCACCAACCCACAAACAGATCATGCCTCTGAGCTCCAGCAATTCAGGCGAGTCAGAGAATGGAGGAGACCCTAGGAGCTGGTCCATACGCGCGGCAATCTGCTGCGCCTGTTCTAACTCCACTGCCCTGGTTGCTGTTATGGCAGCATCTGCCTTGTTTTGTGACCTCCGACGGTGGCTAAATTCAGATTCTGAATTTTCGTCCTCCGAAAACTCTTCAGGCTCTTCTTCTTGGCGAAGAGCAATACTTTTCCTAGTTGCCTTGCTTTCTTCCTGGGTGATATACACCCAGAGCCCAAACATGGCAGGGTAGAAGTGCAAGGAGGAAATAGACTGTGGTGAAGATTTTGTGAATGGATGGTTGAGAATAAGTCGTTCATAATATTCTCTGGCTGCCGCAAAGCCCTTGGCTGTGAAATTTACGAGTGTGCTGTCCATCGTATTTGGCACCTTGCTGCTACCAGGACTGGCTGAGGTTTCCTGTTCATCACGCCGCAGCAAGATTTCAGCGCCAATGCCCCACCTTGCTTCGTTGCGGACATCCATTTGAAAGCCTCTGTAATCTTCGCGCAAGATCAAGCCCCAAGCTCGTCCGGCTCGGACATAATCACCTTGGAGCATACATCGATGTAAAATGGCTGTCAATACACCCATATGCTGGAAGCGGATGTTGCCTTGCTGGGCAGATTGAGGAGGGTAAATTGGAGGTGATAATGCCGCCAAGTCTTTGAGGTGGCGTGAGGTAGTCTCTCTTCTGAACTGCTCATCCTTATCTGCTTCATGGGGGAAATGGCCTTTCGGCAATTCTTGGTTGGACGGAAAACCGGCAATTCGGTACTGATGGGATTCATTCGGCGTCAATACCAAGGGAGGCCCAACGGGCTCAGATTCCGTAGCCGAGGCGATATCAGTTGTTTCTTCGCCATCTAGGTCGCTTTCACTCCACCCCACACTCTTTTTGCGTTTCTGGCGGTCATATTGAGATACGCGAGTGGCAGGCGGCTGGAGCCAAGGCGGTAGTGGTAGAGAAAAAACCGAAGACGACGGCGCAGCCATATGCTCAAGAGGGGGCGTATTACATGCGCCGCCAAAGAAAGTAAGAGCCGTAGCAGCCTGTACTAGGGTCTAGGCTATGATTTCCCCAATTGATGGTTGCGCATTTGTCAGAAAAACGGGTGGTGGAAGATGGCGGAATGTAGATATCATGCCTCAGGCACTCGAGCCGAAGCAAAGGAGGCAAACATCATCACTTATCGTCCTCTCTATCAACTGCTTGCTTTGATATGACTCCTCTACTCCTCCTTTTCCTTTTCCTCTAGTTCCCCCTTTTCATTTTGCTCAGTGGTCTTTCACCTCCGTTTCGCGTTTGCCACTCGCTGGCCGTTCCTTTCTGAGCGTGGTTACCATAGCTCTCCGAGATTCAGGGCTCGGCGGTTATACCACTCGGAGTGTGGGCTGTGCCTGGACTCGTCAGACAGTTTGAGACCTCTGGCCGCTGTTGCTCTTGTATTGGGCAGTGAAATTATCTTACGCGTTTCGTACCTGTCGCAAATAACCCGGTAACCGCCAACTCCCTGTTCGCTCTCCACTCCTTTGTTCCAAAGGTCCGACACATACGGCTTCTTCAGAACCACTACCCGAGAATCAACTGCATCGACCCTGTCAGCTTGAGCAAGAAATCAACACCTAATTCATACAACACTTAGATACTTTTACTTGTTATCTCCATCTCCTAGGTTCAAACCAAGATCATTACGGTCGCCGCTACTAGCCATATGGTCCTCGCGTGGCAATGAGCACTCGTTGACACTCTCTGTATCACTCCAACGGTCACAACTCTGTTACTATGGGACAGTCCTCTTCTACGCAACGTGATCCATCAAACACTGGCTTTCCGGCACACCTTGCACCTTTCCCGATACAGCGTGGCCCTAACACAAGGGATGAAAACATGAATCATAGACAGGCGGCCGAACACAACGGAGAGGGTGGTTTGTCACCCCGGACAGACATGGACACACACACCAGGAGCGACCAAGATATGGCATCCGACCGGTCAGGCCGGTTTTCCGCTGGCGGTTCGCAACCCATGCGGAGTATTGAGGAGGAGGACGGGCCCGAGTATGAACTCCCACCTCGCGAATACCGCACTGCGGCGTTTGCTCGAATGGCAGCACGAAGACAATCGACCATGTCAAGGCTGGGCTCTAGGCTTCTTCCCAATTCAGTAATTCGTGGACTCCTTAATAGTCAAGAGGAGACCCCGGCGGAGGGACATGCACATCGACATGGCCTAGTTCCTATGCCCGTCCCAAGATCCGAGACAGCCCACACCTCCGGTCGGTTCAGTGCGTTCAACTCACTCAGTTCCAGAGGAATTACTCGGCGCCGATCTGCTCGTGCGCCATACTTTATTCCACCCCGTGCGGAGTCTGCTGGAATCCCAGATGCACCAGCAAACCCGACATACACCGACTCTCCATCTCAAATACCCGAGCCCACAAGAGCATCCTGGCGTCGCAGTGTTAGGCTACAACGCATGCGCCATTCGATTTCATCTCCCATTTCTCACATGTTCGGCCAACCACACTCGGATTTGCGGCCTCACGAAAGCCCGGAACATCACATGTCAGATCCCTTATCTGATGACAGGGCTATGGATACACGTATGGACTTTGGCGAACCGCCTCATGAACTTGATTCGGTAGAACCAGCCATCCAGGCTGGGTGGCCGCCGGTAACTGGTTCATCTCCCGCCCAGCCGAGTCCTGCTTTGATGCGCCGATTGCCTGGGATTATCCGAGCGAGATCATCCAGAGTCCTCCGACGAGAGGAGCAAACACCTCTGTCAAGGGTTCTTCAGCTTGCCGCATCCGCAATTGCAGCTCAGTTATCCGGCACTGCCGGTCCTGCGCTGCCTAATATACAAGCATTGGGCAATGATGGGTTAGATGGCTCTTTGGAGAATTTCATCCAGAGTTTGCAACACGCGACTTCTGCGCAGGCTCAACCGCCTGCAGCTGGAGAGGGGCCGAACAATACTGGAAATGAAGCACCCTCACATCCTGTCAATTTCTTGCGTGTGTTCCGATTTGCCAATTCAGAATCCCCCACGGGCACAGGCACTCCAGGGCAGAGCGCGAATGGTGTCGGCGACCGTGGGACCCAAACCGATGGAATGGACATCGACGAGCCTACCGAAGGTGAAGGACGAACAGTTACACTTGTTGTCGTTGGGGTTCGGTCCGTCCCGGCTGGAAACGGAGGTAATACTGAACAGCAACAGCCTGCAAGTCCGGGCCCAGGCCTGGATGCTCTGCTCGGCCTGCCATTTTTGCCACCCAACGCTATCCCACGGCCTCAAGATGCCACTGATGAACCTACTCAACGGGGCGATGCGCGATCCAGATTGCATATTCCTCGGCAGCCAGGCCATGCAGGACTACACGCCCCTACCGGAGCTACAGAATTCCCACGCCCATCAGCCCCCAATCACTTCAGAAGAATGTCTGACACTGGCCCCCGCGCTGCATTCCCGTCCTACCATCCTTCTGGTTTCTCCGACAGCCCCCCGGGACCACATCCGCCCCCATCAACCCCAGCTGAACAGGGGGTGTCTGCGTTGTCCTCCGGCACTTCCACCCCCAGCCGTAGACCATCCTCTGCTTCAGCAATTGCTCCAGATGTTCTACCCCATCTCCATGAAGGCCAGGCAATGCCACCGACGGCGGAGACTTTGGAAGAGCCGATGACACTCAACACTGCTCGTCAGCGACGCCGAAGCGATTCTGAGTATGCTCGTCATCGAGCCCTCGGCTCTGGTGCTGTTCGACGTAATGGCATGGTTGAGCCCGATCAACCCCCACCAAGCGGAGGTCGTAGTTGGTTAATTTATGTTGTTGGAACCAACCTCTCTGAAAATCACCCGGCTTTGACGACACCAAGCCTTTTCACCGATGTAAGAATGCTCTACTCGTCTTTATCAGGAACCTGGTGGCTAATACTCCTTGAACAGAACCCAACCTACGAGGACATGATCCTGCTTTCATCACTGCTGGGTCCAGCCAAACCTCCTGTCGCCTCTCAAACCGACGTCAACTCCGCCGGCGGACTATTCCGTCTTGTTGAGTATGCAGGTTCATTGGTCGCCGAAGCTGTGGAAGGCGCTGGCGCCATTCAAATCCAAGACGGGGAGCGCTGTTTAATCTGCTTGAGTGATTATGAGGTGGCCGAGGAAGTTCGAGAGCTGAGTAAATGCAAACATGTCTTCCACAAGGACTGCATAGACCAGGTTCGTTACCGTTGCCCGTTATATTTCAATCTGTTCGATTGCTAACCATATTTCATAGTGGTTAACCACCGGTAGAAACTCTTGTCCTCTGTGTCGAGGCCAAGGCGTCAATGAAACCCCCAGCAACGACTCCAACACCGACAACCCGGCACCCAATCCTGCTCCTGCTCCTCCAGCTGCTCCAGATCGCACAGCCGTCTGAGCCCTTCCACCTCCTAGCAAGCATGGTTATCCCAGCCATGTGAGCAACTCCCAACTTTAACTTTTGAATTCCTCTCTCCTTTTAGCTTTAGCATGCAGCGTGTGCTTAGAACCTTTAACGATTTTTCCCCTCCACGGATATCCCCTTTGCATTTCATTTCTGTGCATCGACTTTAGGTGCTTTTATCATGTTGGGTCATTGAATATCTGCTCTCGGGGCCCGGAAACAAGAAACCCTCTTGGAAGATATCTCGGACTTTCAGCCCCGAGAATGTTAGTCTTTACGTCTATCAATTCTTGGTCTTCGTTTGTTCGGTGTAATATCGTAGATTTACACCCTGACTGGCCATACCCATGGTCCTATCTGGCCAGTAAATGTTCCGCTTATTGAAATCCATGTACAAACACATTATGACTATGCAGCCAGCCTGAGATACTTCTACTATCATAATTAATGCCGTTGATGTTCCCTGTCTACGTGCTCCGTAGTAGTAACTATCGTATCTCATCTACAGTCGGGAGCCGCTGCCCCGCGGCTAAATTAGGTAATCCAAAAAATCACCCAACTCCTTGTCCGCGGGGCTGGCTTGCGCCAGCGATCTTGTGCTATTTCATTTATTCCCTAAGCTTTGAGAGTAGCATCTGCAGTCTCACTACCAACGACAGTACTCAATTGACCTCACGGCAGCCGAAAAAGGTGTCAACCGTGCACTTTACCCTTTCAACCTCCGAAGTCTGCAATTTCACCCCGCCATACAATCCACCATGACCTCCCCAATTCGCGTCACAGTCCTCATATCCGGCAATGGCTCAAACCTGCAAGCCGTGATCGATAAAGTAGCCGCAGGTCAAATAAACGCAACAATCGTCCGCGTAATCTCCAACCGCAAGACCGCATTCGGCCTCGAGCGCGCAAGCAAGGCCAACATCCCAACCGAATACCACAACCTTGTCAAGTACAAGAAGCAGCACCCCGCAACACCGGAAGGTGTCCAGCTTGCGCGCGAGGAATACGATGCTGAGCTCGCGAGGCTGATCCTCGCTGACGCGCCGGAACTGGTCGTGTGTCTCGGCTTCATGCACATTCTCTCGCCGCAGTTCTTGGAGCCTCTAGAGGCTGCTAAGACGAGGATTATCAACTTGCACCCCGCGCTGCCGGGGGCGTTCAATGGCGTTGTAAGTGATATAGTTCTTTTTTTGGGGTTATACCTAGTTAGCTGGGATGATATGCTAATATTTATCTTTTCCTACTCATTAGAATGCGATTGACCGTGCTCATGCTGCTTGGTTGGACGGCCAGATTGACAAGACCGGTGTTATGATGCACGATGTCATTTCCGAGGTGGATATGGGCACACCCATTCTGGTGCGAGAGATCCCTTTCCGGAAGGGCCAGGACGAAAACCTTGAGGCCTTTGAAAATCGGGTCCATGAAACCGAGTGGGCAATCGTCGTTGAAGGAGTGGATAAAGTGGTGAAGGAATTGATTGCCCAGAAACAAAAAGCCTCGAGTGCATGAATACCCATCTGTCTTGGACATTACTCCACATAGTGGGCGAAGGGACGCGGCGCTTCTCGATCTGCGTTTTGCTTGACCAATGATCGACCCAGGACTACAAATCCCGAATGATGCCATCGTTGGGGCTGTTGACGATTTATGACTATACTCCGTATATCCTGTATGATTGCAGAAAGAAAAAAAAAAGACATGGCCATATTGCATGCTGGTGTATATTTCACGTGTTCTGGGCGCCAATTTGGAGATCAGAGCCGGCGTGGATTGAGACCAAGATTTCTGCCACCAACTGCTGAGAGAAGCGCTGAGAGAAGCCAAGAACGTGCCGACACTGCCGGTCCAACATTCAGACATGCTTTGTACCCATGTGGGCAATCATATCTGTCTCATAGTACGGCATAATTATAGTGGAAATGAGAAATTGGGGATGATAACCCTATTGGCCCAGCCAGCAAAGCTCCTTGATAATCAACAAGGATGTGAGCCTTAGAAATCGCAACCATTTCACCGGTTAAATTCTCATCCCATGCCAGGCCTGCACAGTGAATTTAGCTGCATATTAGCGCTCTGATATGAAAACCACTACACAACAATGTACTTTGTATTTAGGAAGTTGCTTAGCTGACCTAGTCCAGGCAAAGTCAGGCCTGTGAACCGCACACTCTGGCTCCATCTCCCACGTGCGCGTCCCTGGGACTCATTCGGGGGGCACACGACACACCCCGCACACGTATGACCTCTCCTCGTGTGCAATATAGGACAGACCGCAGACCGCGGCTCACGTGGAATCTAGAGCGTTGAAAGAGGAGGGAAACCATAGCAAAAGAGGAAACGCGTGGCGTATGCACTGCAACCCAGACTAGAAGGTGGGCAATCAGAAGCGTTGCAACGCTAAACTGGCCGTTGGGCCTATGATCGTGGCGCCAACGTGATAGATCAAGCCCAATTCCCAACGTCTTGGTTCTCTGAGGACTCCACCATCTCCCTTTTAGTCGGATGTTGGGCTTTATGGTGGATTATGTGGGTTGCTTTTGGCCCCCGAATTCACCGGCGTCAACTCAATTAGATAGTGGTCGGTTAAGATCGGCGAGTAGCATATCCGTTTTGGGCGCGGACTGGGGTCTGTCCGTGGAGTTTGAAAGCTGTGATACTAGTTTCATAGACTATGATAACTGAACCCTTATCTACGCAACGTATAGCGTATTCATACAATGCAACATTATTCTAAGGTTATAGGATGATCACTACTTGATACTATGTATTTTATACTGACAATCGGGGTAATAAGCTCCGACTGCCGAGAATTGCATGGGACTTTTGATCTGTACGGAGTACGGAGTATAAAGTTGTACATTCTCATTTCAGCCACTTTATATCCACCTACCAGGTTAGTGTACAATCAAGATCTAGGACTATGATAATAAAATACGATAATGCTATATGAGTATGGGGTACTTTGCACTTGCACTTTGTAACCTACCATGGTAGCTAATAGAGACGGCTTGTAAACAACTTCCGGGCCGAGATATCTTTGCACGTTTCCACCAGAGAAAGAAAACACATTTTTCTTCGTGGGGCATAATATAAACTGTTAATCTATTAAAACTTTATTATGCTCTATTGAATTTGACTAAAGGAACCAATTAGATTGAACAACGCAGCAAGCGTTGATCATTTGAGTATAAAACTCCAGTTTCAAGTTCAGCGCACGCACCTTGCACATCACAACGCGATATGATCTCCAACGAGTCCACCAGAGAACCACTCTTTTCTGCCTGCTGATCACACTAACAGTCAGTGCCACCCTTGGGACCCTGTCGCTCTCGAAATGATACCAAATCGGGCATAGTGGCAAATGAGTTAGTGGGGACATTGACTTCTGTCAGGATCTATGGCGGATCTATAATAATTCTTCAGAGATATTACTTAGATCAGCCTGATGCGTGATGTAGAATACTTTATATATGTTGTAGGGAAGTTGCGAGCGAGAAAAAAAATCCCACTCAAAAAAAGTTAGAAAGAAAATCCCCCAAGGAGCCTCAGGGTTGCCATTCATATGGGTCCTGTCCTGTCATGGAGGTCCCCTAGCGTTGTCTTAGCTCGGGATATATCTCACCCACATGGAGATGAAATGCGAAATGCTCGTGCACGGCCGGGACATTTCATATTATGTATGGGATAATGTGGCCAGAGCTTTGGAACCTTGAAATATTCTTCGGGATTCTCATTTGGGTATTATTTTCGGTCGTGTGATGGGGTTGCAATCTACATCGTGCATCTCCATATAATTCCCAACCCCTTCTTCCACGTACCCCCTTATATTTCGGTCTTTGAACTAATATTGCAAGCCAAATTAGGGATCATGTACTCCGTAGCGTGGACGACGGAGCTTTCAACTGAATTGAGAAATTCGAGCCGAATACTGGAGTCGGTCCAAGGCTTCGAAGAGCGTTAGTGTCTTTTTTTTCTTTCCGATCTACCAGGTCCACCTTCTTTGTCAACCCATCGTCGATCAGGTGCAGTGCCGGTTGAAAACTACCGGACACCCTCGAATCAGGATGTCAGAGGGGGGCTGGAGAAGGGGCAACAGCTCACTGGATTCTGGGATGGCGGTACTTTTACTAGAACCGGTTAACAAAGGGACAAAAAAAAGACCCAAAAAAATTGATCCCCCCACATTTACGGAGTAGTACTCCGTACAGTGTACGTAGACTATTGTCTACCCTCGTCGCCTCCACTTAGGACCGATCCCCGTCAGCAGAACGTTTTCGGCATTTCTTTTCATCTGTCCAATGTTTCACATTTGCCGGGTTTAGGTTTTTTTATTTTTTATTGCGGGACTCGCCGTTCGAGCCTTTTATGTATAATATATGGAGTACAAATGAGAGATGACCGGTATTTTGCTGACCTTGCCGGAGCTTAACAACGGATACTCGGCGAGTCAATTCAGGACCCTTGTTGGTTTTTCTTCGGATCCACTATCAGTCAATATACGAAAATAGGAAAAAGAGGCGAAAGGCAAAGACAAGATATTGGAAGAAAATTCCCTGCTCTTCTATCTTCGAGCAGAGCCCCCCAAAAAAAGAAGAAAAAACGCACAGAAATTAAAAGGCCCGAATACTCCAGTATGACTCGCTCATTTCCCCTACCATAGACCGAAAATGGCTCGGGGGAACCGGAACAGATCCATAGACGCTATCATCATCCTCTGCATAGTAGACCTGGCCAAGCCCTAAGACCAGAATAATTGCTTCGATTTTATCCCCGTGGCTTGGGATCGTCGTTATCATCCCCCCTTTTTCCTTTTTCCTTTTTCTTCTTTTTCTCTGTCTATTTCCTGATGCGCCGAGACCCGAGTTTCGTCCGTAAAGATCTATTTTGTATTTTTTTTTTTGCCAAAAGGAAGTTCAAGATGTTCCTCATGTTCATTGAATAGGGGGTTAGGGTGTCAATGGACAAAGTACTAAGTAAGTTGTATTTAGAAGTACTCCGTGAATGTAACTTGGAAGCCTAGCTACATATGTAGATCCAGGGGGAACTACGGAGTAGAGTACTGAGACTAATTAAAAAGACACTAACGACCTATTCTGTATCTAGCCTTGAAGGGCAATACCTAGGTATGGAGTACTACATATATACCAAGGCCCATCTATAGCCCCAAAGAGATAGTTTGCCGGAATGGAGCTCTCCTGGATCAGCCCATGGTATATCCACATATTTTCATATTCCACATTTCCATATTTCCATATCCAACTCTTTGTTGGAGTCCGGGATACAGCGTTGTACTTACATATCATATCGTATTGGATACGGGTCGCAGATCACGTTTTAGCTCCTATTCTGCGAGGCTGGGCACTAAAATAGAATTATTTCTACTCCGTAGAAAATATTAAAAAGAAAGAAACCAGATAATTCGTTTTAATTCGGTTTTAATTGTCCAATTCGTTCGAAATGATTGTTTTTATACTCCATAGCCCTGTCCATCTCTTTTTTCCTTTTAATCTCCGCACGTCCCCGGTTCCATCGGTTTGGGTCAACTTGTACATCCGACCCCCACCAACTTCACCTCTTCTTTTCTAGCTGTCTTTGATATCAAGATGACTCGATCTTGTTGACTTGTTGACTTGTTGGGTGGAATTAGAGGAATCAAGGAAATCCAAGGGAATTAAGGGGAGTTTGGATGGTTTTTTTTTTTTTTTTCCCCTACCGCGACAATGACGCATTCACATCAATCGCCCCAGACGGCCATGTCGGGCTTTTTGGACTCAATGAAACAGGATTCAAGCTCATCTTCGTATTCCTTGTTTGGTCCGACACAGTATCCCGAGAGTGTTGCATTCTGGCACGATCCCTCTGCGGCACAGACAATCATAGTGCCCCCTTCATATACAACCTCCCAGAAACAAGCTCTCTTCCAACCTCTCTCGGACCAGAAGAAGCATAAGCGCACCCGGAGCGGCTGCTTTACCTGCCGTTCGCGTCGGATCAAGTGCGATGAGAACCGTCCACTCTGTGAGCGGTGTAGGAAAGGGAGCCGCGATTGTGTCTATCCGTCGCCCACCGCATCGTCATCCTCCAAGGCTAGCTCACGAACTACAGCCAAGTCGCGCGCTGGTCGCCCGCAGTCGCGTGGCAGCGATTCATCCACAAAGGTAGAATCCGAGACTCTCAGCCCCTTGCAGCCCATCATCGACGAAGAGGAACCCGACAGTGCTGTATCCGAATCCCGACCGTCCCCAGCAAGCGCCACAACCACATCACAACCGGACCTGCGTAAGAGTCAAAGCGCACAATCTCTTGGGAAGCATAGGGCAAGGCCCACGTCCGACGCTAGTTCTTACACCAAAGAACAAAGTAGTTCGCCATCAACCGAGTCACCGCGCTTTGAGTCGATGAGCGTGCGCTCGGGCAGCCTGGGACATTCCACAACAGAATTGCTCAATAATGCGCGCCTCCCGGACGATTTGCGATTTTATTTAAATTTCCACCAGGATTTCATGACTCCTCCGCATTTCTTCTTGAGACAGCAATCCTCTCATTTCGTCCACCACAGCCTTATTGAACTTGCCTTGAAGTATGAGCCTCTCCTCTACGCCCTGGTGGCCCTTTCGGCCTACCATCATTCTTTACATAGCCCTGGGGGAAAGCTCTACACATTTTTGAAATACTATAATAAAGCCTTGATTCTCCTCCGGAAATCATTGGGTTCTGGAGAGGAACACAGTGAGGCTACACTGTGTACTGTTCTTGTCCTGGCAACATTCGAGGTATTTTGCTCTTTTCTCCTCATGGCTACCGCACCAACCTTTTCCTGACTTTGATGCACTTATAGGAATACATCGGCGATTGGATGAACTTGATTGATCACCACCAAGCAGCACATGCATTTATGCTAGATTTAATCACACCAGAGTCCGCCAACGTGAACGAGCTACATACCAATATCTTCTTATGGTACTCGCGCTTCGATGTGGTCGTGGGAATTTTGGCCGGCACTGAAACAGTCCTCGGTCGAGACTGGTATCTTGCAAAGGAGCAGTATGATGCCGAGCAGGCCGCTATCTATCCGGACGATCCATCCAAACAACTCGCCCTTGTGGCATCAATCACCCGACGCTTCGGCCTGGACATGGCTTCTCTTTATGCGAAGTTATCTCGCGGCATGATATCAATGGATCAATTCGCCATTCAGAACGAAAACCTGGGACAATGGCTCGAGCAGGCCAAGACGATTCTCAGGACATTCGACGATTACGAATACAAAGTGCAATATTACCCACAGAAGCAGCCCCTGACCGAAGATGACGTTGTCGATCCATACGTCCCAGGTGTCTTGTATCGAGGTCCCTTGTGGGATATCAATTATGCCTGGGTCGACATTCTCGCCACCGAGACGATGTACAAGTTCCAGACCATGCAATCCCTGCAGCAGCCTTTGCTTCAAGACTTGCACGAATTGGCGAAGGAACAGTGTCGCTTGATCGAGACGATGATTCGCTGGCCCTACAAGGAAAACGGATATTGCCTTAATTTTAAAAACAGCCTTGGCATGTTGGGCATGTTTCTTCCTAGGGAGCATAAGTATCAAATGTGGGCTCGGCGCAAGTTAGTGTTGTTAGAGCAACATGGGTAAGATTCCACCGGTGTATCTGCGTTTCAGATTTAAATGAAAAAGAGAAAGGCTAACCAGAAGCTATCTATGCGGATAGGTACATCATCCCCCCTAGTTTCCGCACGGGACTTGCTACCATCTGGCAAGTTCCAGAAGTTAATCATTGGTGGCTCCCTAACGATGAAGGATATACGAGCATTGTCCGCGAGATTCGTTCCTTGACCGACGAGCGCTCATCACAGACACGTGATGAGAAGCGCGAGACTGTCCGTGATATGAAGTCTATGTTCGGAAAGTTGAATCTGGATGAAACCGACGACGACAAGAGCCCTTCATAGAGGTCTTCACTTAATGGGGGATATTTTGGTCTTTGCATCATCCATCCAGTCCCTGAGTTCCCATGATCTACAAGTACAGCCTCCGCTTCATTCTTGGAATCTCACTCCCTACCTTGCCAACGCTTAGGCAACTAATTACACTCATATCCTGCAACTGGACGACACAAATACCACGTCCCAGTTGAACAAAATTTCCATAGGACGTCGATTCACATCTTCACCCTTTTCTCGACTCTTTCCATCTTCTCCCGCCTTCTCTTCGCTTTCTCGTGAATCGTCCTTGCATATAATGTTCATCCGACCTCCCCCCATCATTGTCACATATACGCATCCTTCTTCGCCCTTTCTATCTTGACATACTATTACCCCCCTCTCCCCTGAACCCTGAAAACTTCTTTCTCGGCCATGACTTGATGTACATTTATTATACCCAAATTCCTATTGACTGGTGCCGTCCATTATACCTCATTTATACATCGATACTTCCAACGGTGTTTTCTCTTTTCTTACATGAGTGGAACACCAAGTCCCGAATCACTCAAGTGCTACAAATATGATCTCATCCAAAATCTGTTCCAAGGTGCGAAGATAAGCACTGGAATGACCACTTAACCGAGGTTCTGTGGGTGTTATAGATCGTTGCTTGCCCAGCCCTCCAAGGTACGGTGGACACCTTGGTCTAGCGGTTTGATAGTTTGCAGTGTATTTCTTATCCCTTAAGCCGCTTTCCTTGGTGTTTGCCTGCCTTCCGTATTGCCTGGACCCGGCCTGCCGTTTTGATCGCCGGTCAATCCAGGTGATGACTTTTTTATATTCTTTCAACTTGAAGATTTAGCTACCACCTTTGAGTCCATATATTGCACTCTTAATATCTCTTCCATCCCACATGTATACAATCCCTCTTACCTTTTTTTTTTTTGCTCCAAAGCAATGCCCAACCACTACTTTCTCCTATATCGAGTCTATTTCTATATGCGATTTGGAACTAGCGAGAAATTAGTTATATACATACAGGCAGCTAGCTCCCAACATCCCGTAAGTGCACGGGGTTTGTTTGTACTGCATACATACATATATACCTAATGCCAGGAACGGGCAGAACTTGATAACGATCCATACTACGTATAGTATCTCTCAACAATCAACCTGACACCCAGCTTTCCACGGCACCTCCTCGGCCCTCACAACAGTCTCCAACCCACCAGCCAACTCCCCAGCACCTCCGACTCCAAGTTCATCCCCCTCAACATCCTCCCCCCACGGCAATGCATCAATATCAACCTCCCACCCAAGCAAACACCGCAGTATAACCCCAGCGCCAGCCTTACTCATAACAACATTCATCTCCTTACATCTTTCATCACAAACACACTCCACACATCCCTGCGGCGAAAGACAAGAACAAGCCTCAATACGCGCAACCGCCCGCCGAAGAAGCAACCCAATAAACTCAAACGCCTTACTAGCAATCCCAGAACCACAGGACCCACCCTTGGCATCATAGAAGGTAAGTCGAGCAGGCCTCTGCCGCGAAGGCGGTTTAAGCTTCTCCTCGAACTCACTGGGTACATTTGCACGACGCAACGGCCTGCCGAGCTCTTTCTTCGCGACTTTGCATTCTGTGCGGACGTCACCGGGAGAGGAAACGACGAAGGAAGGCAGGAGGGATAGGACGGCATGTTCAGCAGCGTGAATGGCCGCGGCTACGTTTAGCCGATGCGATTGCAAGATGTCGATAGCGCGTGTTGGGACATCGAGCCACATGCCCCTTGTAAGACGGTTGATTGGCGGGTTATCAACGGCGACGGCGTCGAGGACGCGGCCGCGTTTGTCGACTTTGAAAAATCCGTAGACTACGGCGTGGATTTTGATTGCGCCGAAGAAGGCCCGCGAGGCGGAGGGGTCGTTGCTTACTAGTCGCATTGCTTCGGTTTCGATGGGGTCGATGTCGGTGAAGTCGCGTTGCATGGTGTTCCAGTCGACGTGGACGCGGACGACACGTGCTAGGAATGATTCTGTGTTTAGTTCTTTGACGAGGTAGGTTGTGCCTTGGTGGAGGAAGATTCCCCCTTCGTAGATTGTGAAGAAGGCGCGTGAGGCTTCGACTTCTTCGAGGACTATGTTGCGGTTGTTGGTTGTGTCTATCACGGCGAAGTGTTGGTCTTCTGTGTCGCGGATTGAGACGCTGCGCGAGGGATGTGGGCGGAAGCGTGGATGGCAGTGGTAAAAGCCGAGGGGATCTTTGGTGAGGCGGGTTGGGGCCAGGGCGAGGAGCTGTTGTCCGAAGTATATGCTGTCTTCTTCGGGGCGGATAGGCATCTCAAATGCAGCGCATTGGACATGGCCTTCGAGGATGAGCTCGTTGGATAGATCGATCTGTAGCTCGCAATTCGGTCGTGTGAACATTTCATCTGGATTCTGCATGTAGTGCTGGTCGGTTGGGTATCTGTCCCCGACTAGGATGGATAGGGAGTCCTTGTTACGTCGTCCAGCGCGGCCGCTTTGTTGGCGTAGATTGGAGATCGAGTAGGGGAATCCCATGGTGATGACTGCATCCAGGGAGCCAATATCAACTCCCAGTTCCAGAGCGTTGGTAGCCACGATTCCCATTAATTTTCCCTCGAACATTTCTTTTTCTATTTGACGTCGATCTTGGGGGCTATACCCGCCTCGGTAGCCCATCACTAGGTTGCCAATCTCCGTTCGTTCCAGTCTATCAAACTCCGCGCGCACGCTTTGTAAGAGAATCTCACATAGCTTTCTGATTCGGCAGAACGCAATGACTCTCACGCCCCTGAGGATCAGCTGACAAAATAGCCTCGCAGTCTCACTGACCGTATCAGCGCGCCCAGAGGTAGGATCTTTGGGGTCTTTGAATGGCGTATTCCAGCAAACAAACTCCTTACGACCCGAAGGAGATCCATCAAAATCGACGAGCTTTACATCCTGTACCCCAAAGACAGACTTCATATGATCCTCTGGGTTTGCAACAGTAGCAGAGCAAGATATGAACTTGACATGCCGATTTCCCACCGCAGCACAGATTCTGCGAAGGCGTCGCATGATAAAAGCAACATGAGACCCAAACAAGCCGTTGTAGACGTGCAGCTCGTCGACAACGACAAATTTCAGATTCTTCAAAAAAGTGCGCCAGGAACTCTCCTGCGGTAAAATTGTAATATGAAGCATGTCGGGATTGGTGAAAATGATCCGCGCCTCGTCACGAATCAAGTTCCGGCTTCCCATTGGCGTGTCCCCGTCAAAAGTTTCAACCATTGTATGTTGCAGCCCATTCATATACTGAAGTAGATCCATCATGCTGCGGCGCTGATCTTGTGCTAGAGCCTTAGTAGGGAATATATACATTCCCCTGCTCTCCGGATCTTTTTCTAGCTCGTGCAGCATAGGAACCTGATAGATAAGGGATTTTCCTGAGCTCGTCGACGTCGACACAATCACATTATGGCCGTCATACAGGTGATTGATTGCCTCTGTTTGATGAGTATACATTTGGGTAATTCCTTTTGTGTTATACAGAGCATTGACAAGGTCTTGCGAGAGCTGGAATGTCAAATCTCCGTAGACAGGAGACTGGGCTTCGAATACTCGATGGCCTTCCGGCACAATCTGTGCATGATACAAATCCATCTGTCGAATCTCTGTAATAATTTCCTCAATGGACTTTCGCTCCTTGGGAATTGTTGCTGGCGGTTTCGCCATAAGAGCAGTATTTGTCCCGCTGCTTGGAGGGGTCGGCAGGAAAGCATTCTTCTCTTGTTCAAGAGAATCCACTGGATCAGTGTTTTTGTCCTCACATTGAACCAAAAACGCATTCATAGCGTCTGAGAACTTGGCATTCCGTTTTTCAATCAAACCCAGCATCTGCTTTTGGCTATAGACGGGCATTTTCAGATCGTCATCTTTCATGCGACGCATAGGTTTCATAGGTTCCCCAGTCTTCGAGTTCAGTACTTCCCGCTTCAGATCGCCGTCCATAAGCTCAAATAGCAGAACTTGCTTTGTGTCGTCTGCATAATGAAGATCGCCACTTCCGGCTTCTTCGGCTGTGTCCATGTCTGCCGCAGATACCAAACTAGATGGCTTGTGTAACCCATACTGAGTTATCTCTTCATCCCCAACAGTCATAACTTCCAACTTAGCCTCGTCCACATATTCAAACCGGACCGCCCCGGGAATTATAACTTTTACCCGTGCCACATCCTCAACCGTGAGCTCTCGCCCTTGGCCAAGTTGAGCTTGTACGGCCTTTTTTATGTTGTCAAACGTGGTGGCAAAGTGTTTTCGCGTGCAGCAAAACGTATAAACGAGATTCAAGGCGCGATGGGTTTGTGAGAGGCGCTTAAAGGCATCTGGCAATGGCGCAGATGGAGTTCGTTTCGAGGGCTTCGGTGGCTTCGAGGTAACTTTCTTCCCTTTGCTCGTTTTTTTGGCGGCTATAGTTTTGATAGATCCGCCTATCTGCACATTGGGTTCATTGGGGGGAGGATCGGCAGGGTCTTGGGGCGACGCGTTCAAGGGTGGAAGCACGTTGGACTCAAGGCCGCCATCGCCTTCGTGACTTCGTTTCCGTTTTAGGGATGAGACTTGCACTGGTATTGACAAGGAGCCCCTCATGTCGAAGCTCCATAGTGCTTTGTGTTGGAGTTTGTCGATAAAAGTCCTGGTTGACGGGAAACGCGAGGTCACGTGTCAATTTCACCTAAAATGGCCATCCGTTCCATGGTTCCGAGGTTGGTCGATGCTGGGTGTGGCGTGTCTTTATATCTAAGGTTTTTTCTGCCCGGTACTCCATATATACCTAACTAGGTAGGTATCTTTGATTTATCCTTGACGGATTTTTATAATATTAGTCTATGGTGCAAAAATCTTTAACCTAAAGGGCATGCAAACCCGCCATCAGGCCAGCTCTGCCTCAATCAAACTCTCCGCAACGCCCGGATAGGTGTAGATATTGACCACCTTCAATCCAGCCTGGCCCAAGATATCTTTCCAATCAGCCTCTGTTCTTTCTCTCACAGCAAAATGCGCCAGCATCATCATATCCATATTGGTCGCTGCAAGTGTAGGTTTCTCTTCGTTAATCACAATCTCATTGAATAGAACCCGTGAGTAGTCCTTCTTTAAAGCAGGTACAAGATTCTCCAGGATCTTGATGCCATCTTCATCACTCCAATCGTGGAGAATAGAATGGAGAGAGTATGCACGTGCACCCTTGATAGGCTGGGGTGTAAAGAAGTCATGAGCTTGCACTTCAAAGGCTCGCTCAGTGCTATCAGCTACCACGCCTGCGATGACAGGCTCTCGATCCTGAAGCACAATCCTACCCGAGCAAGGGCTGTTTTGAGCAGCAAAGGTAGCCACATCGTGACCCTTTCCGCCACCAACATCGACGAGAAGAACATCGCTAATAGAAGCATCGAGGCCCGTGGTTAATCGCTCCGCAACGGGGTAGAACTCGTGCCAATTCGGTTTACCCGCGCGGTACGCGCTCATGAAAGAGTCGAAATGCTGGAGGTGCGGTGGTGTCGCGACAAGCCATTCAAAGAACGGGAGGTTTGTTTTGTGGGCCTCTTGAAACGGGCCGTCAGTTCCACCCAGAGTCGGGGAATTATATTCGGAGTTTTTGAAATATTCCGGGAATCCGTTAAATGAAGGGCGCGCCACATCATAACAGAAATTGATACTGTGTTGATAGTTCTCCGCTGCGAGACCGTTGCTTAGCTTCGTGGCGTAGAACGCTCCGTTGTGGAATGACACGAGGTTCATTGCCACTAGATGTCTTGTTAGGCGCTGTAGGAGAGTACTGTCGACCCCAGTCTTCTGGGAAAAGGCTGACGGGGTGAGTCCTGCATCTCCTGCATCCTTGATGTGTTGGAAAAGCTTGACATCGACGGCGATACGAATAATGGCGCTTTGAGCCGGCTGTCGTGAAAGTCCATATTAGCATTGTGATCACAATAACCTTTCAACAATGTTATAATTTCCCACCTCTGCCCAGAAGGTGCGCTGGACGAACTCGCTTGGGATTTCCAGTGCTGCAATCAGCGCGCGGCTTTGATCAATCAGGGCTTCTCTTGAGCCAGCTTCGTTCTTGTCGAATGCCGCGCGTGAAGTGGCAATTTCATCCAGAATTGCGGAGACAGATGGGGAAGTCATGATGATATTTGGCGTTAAGAAGGTGACAATCGATTCCTAAGGGAATTATCTCTCAAAGAGAAAATAATGTATGGAACCTACTACTTTCCCCTCCCCCCTCCTGGTCATGTTTTTCCGGGTTTAGTCTGGGGCTAGTACGCGGTTGAGGGCACGAACTTCTCACTCACCCGTGGACCCTCTTAAGTGCCGCCTTTAGCCAACCAAGTCTTAGACTTACCTTAGCGTTGCTATAGACCTCAGTAGTAAGAGGGTGGGTGATCTTTTGAGTTGGGCTGAGATAATTACAGGTTCTCACGTCATTAGATGTCTGTACGGAGTAGATTGTGGGCTAATGACTCTTGTCAAGACTCTTTACGGAGCAAATGACATTGTTTGAATCATGCCTATTGGTCCGGGCGCTTAAAAGCTTCTCTTATCCTATGTATGTTGTACAAAGTACGGAGTACATAATGGAAAATGAGCGAAGAGACGCTATGAGTTGATCACTTAGCTCGCTAAGCGGGACAGGTTTCACATGTAAATTTAATTTAGGAACATTACCGTAATTTTACAATTAGAAAGAACGCTTCGTGTGAAGTGCGTATACTCCGTAGTACTCCATACATATTCCTGGGTTCCACTCCGATTTAGACAGGGCAAACAGTTGAGCCGTGCCTAAAGTGCCTACGACCTTGTAGGTTGTGCTCTTTTGTTTACAGTGAAGATAAACATTAATTCCAAAGTAGCGGGGTTATCCACCATTTCTCTATTATGCTTCGACGCATATCACCCTTCGGGTATATTAATAAATAACCAACTAACGAGTTATCGCAATATACATTGTACTTTGTAGGCAGAGAGAAAGGGGCACGTACGATCGGCCGGGCGCCTCTCCCATCCGCCAAGGCGCTATTGGCGTAGCCTCAATGGCCATCGGCTCCACTTGTAATAGGATATCTTCCAAGGTACTCCGTACGGAGTATACAGAGTATACGGATAACAAGTGAAGTTGAAATTCGAAGTGATTATTTCCTAAAAGATCATATTCCTATATTTGCTTGGTCACAGTCACTCATGGATCTAGTTATGGCACATGGGACGTTGACGACATGAACAAGCTAGGACACCTTCGGACTCCGGGTATCATCTGGGATTGTGGAATACTAGTCGATACACACACACACTGGCTAGTACTACGATGTAGGGATACGTCAAGTTATCCATAGAGTGTTGTAAGTTTAGTTTAGTTCAAGCGAGTTTGCCGCGCAGAATTGTTTCCGACTGCCTTTTATTCTACCCTTGTTTTGAGGGTTTCCTTCAATCGATATTCATGTATCGAATGTACAATGTGGACTAAAACACTTGACCATGGCCTCCTTCGATACAAATGTTGATCACAGTGAGACCCGAGCGGCGGAGATCAATGCCATTGGATGGGTCTTCACTGGCATTGCGATCGCAGCAGTTTCCTTGAAGCTACTCGCCCGACTTGATAGCAAACGGTTTGGCTGGGATGATTTTTTTATTTTCTTCTCACTGGTAAGGGAAAAAACACCAACAATATTCTTAGGCATGACTAACATTGTGAACATTGTTATATAGGCTCTCAGCATCATTGCCACGGCATTCGTCTCATATTCGGTCACTCTTGGTCTAGGCCGGCACACTGCAACTGTAGTTGCTGAATATGGGATTGAGAGATACGAGAAATCAGCCTACTGGCAGATTGTTGCATTTCCTTTCAACATTGGTATATCTTACCTATTCAAGGGAGCAAATCGGGTACTAAAATAAAGATATATAGGAGCGTTTAGCTTCCCCAACATCTCGATTGCGATTCTGATTGTTCATCTTCTTGACCCCAACCCACTTCGTGCACGACTCTTGTACGCCATGGTCATTTTCCAAGTTATATTGGCCATGATATCTGTGTTCATTGTATTTTTTCAATGCAAACCCACGGCAAAAATGTGGAACGCTTCCATCGAGGGCACATGTTGGAGCCCGGATGTTTTCAATGACTTCTCCTATTTGGTCAGCGCATATACAACCATGACAAATATAATTTTGGCCATTGTACCAATTTCTGCATTTTGGAAATTACAAATGCCATTTTCGACCAGACTGAGCGTTTGCATTATGATGGGATTGACACTGCTTTCTGCGATCGTCACAATTGTTAAAGCAACATATTTGAAGCTATTCACCGACCATACTGATCCTCGTTAGTGCACTCCCCTCATTTTTCTAAACTTAGTCTAGCAGCTAATATCTAGCAGTTTTCAAGGTGGTGACATTAGTTCTTTGGGGACTGTAAGTATTACCCACACCTGCTTACCAACTGCGCTAACTTCCAGTCTAGGATTGAGCAAAACGTTGTCATTGTCGCCGCTTGTATCCCGACTCTTCGCCCCTTATTCCGCAAGGTATTCAAGTCTACCATTGGCTCTACTGGTGAAGCTACCTCACAAAAAGAAACGGGCTCCGGCTTCAAGCTCTCATATAATTCCTTGCAACGCTCTAAACGAACACCGTCTGCGGCGGAGTTACCCCTCAAGAATATAAAACAAAGGTCATGTGATGCTGAGAGCAGTAATAGCCAGTCGGGCATATGGCAAACGAGAGAGGTTTTAGTGGAGAGTGACGACGACAGGTCTTTTGAAAGGCCACATGTTTAGGACAGACTCAATTCATTCAAAAGCCAATTCCGTTTAAAGTATCATTCAGCGATTACTACACCTAGAATTGAAGGAGGACCTGGGCCGGGGGCGGGGGCTGCTTCGTAACTAGCCCACCAACAAAGACATAACTAATGATGGCGGATGCTTGTAATAAATCCAAGGTATTCGCGATTTTCGGGAGTCAGCTTAATATTTGCCAATTTCATAATCACTTGAAGTCCCTTACATTATCATATTATTACACCTATACGTTTTGATATAGACACGTCATCATTATCACCATAGTTGACATATATTAGACAGACGACCTTCTACCTGTCGAACCTACACCTGTCTCTATGATACTTCACGAATACTGCACTCACCATGCCGGCTAAGACTATTGTGTTCACATCTGCATCCCGCGCGACACAGGATGATGGATATTTGTCAGAACAAGTGAAACTAAAACGAGAGCGCAGTCCTCAGCTACACAACCTCATTGGCTTTTTTCAACGCCAGGAACAGCAAATTTTCTCCGTGCAGTACTCGCCCGTCGAGGGGTGACAGCAATTGCCCTTCCAAATGTAGAATCACTCTTGTCAGACGAGAGTCATTTTCGACCACATGATACCTTCCATCCCAAGATAAAGGTGGATGCCTGGGATATTCGAGATCCAAACTCAGAGGAAGAGGCATCTCACTTATGTAGGGGTATTCTGAGTATACTGGAAGGAAAGATTCAGCAAAGGCTTTTTGCTAAAAACCGTCCAATGCGCCTCACCTTCGGTAGTGGACGCGGCCCGTGGGCTTCACTTGAGTATGTCTCTGCCCCCTGATAATTCGCCATATAATGTCATCACATACGGGAGCAAATAGTCAATATGAGATACTAAGATGATTTCATAGAACCCCAAACCCGTTCTTCGGCGTGCTGAATGGGTTGTATCATCGTCGTGGAGTCGAGGGCGAAGAGCACTCGTACATCCAGACTCTGAAGGAATGGAAGGGTCCGGAATCCGAAAATGCGATCTGTATCCCTCCTCCCCATGTGAAAATGAGTGTCTCCCACAACTGCGATGCTCCAGAAAATGCATTGTTGGGCACAGAAATGAGAGCTATTCTGTCGGTAGTTTATAACCGTGTGTACCAACCAGGTTATGAGAAAGAATCATTGTTTCCGGTGAGTTTTAGAGAAACTCAATAGCGGTTACTAGCCATGACTTATCCCTGGGCAGATCCTATATACCTCGGAGTATAGATTTCGTCAAGTACGTGTGATCGAAGCAGTTTTCGATCTGACTCAGCAAAAGCTCACCTTGAAATTCACGCCGACTTACAGCTTTTTGAAACGGAAGGAGGTTCCTTGGGACCTTTTCTTTTGTGTGAGTAAAAGCTTACCACGTACGCCGGAGGAACCTCAAGAGAAACTCTCAACAGTCTCTAGCAAGACAGAAGGAAAAAAGACAATCGCGTAAAGCTTAGATAAAAAAAAAAGGCCTTTGCTATTATATTCATCGAGACATTGCATGCGATAAAGGAATTGAGTATAGACCTAGACCCCTCGCGGGCGATGCTTTTAGAAACGACATTCCCGTGCAATTCATTAAGAGCACGACTACCGACACAGTGTTTTTACTGCCGACACACAATGACTAGCTACTTAGAGTAAGTCCACCATTGGCCACCATTTTTAATTAGCCAGTGTACATTACTATAGTATCTCTATAGTTAGTATTTTACATAACTAAAACTCTGTATAGTTACCCGTTCTACCCTATTAAAACTCCATTTTAACCACCCTTTTCACCCTTAAAACCGAGAGAAATCGGCCGGATATAATTGATTTATATAAATCGGCTCTCTATATTTAATATTCCGTTTTTAGATCGTCGAAAACTACACTTTTAGTGGTGTGAGAATTATGTAAAAGTAGTAGAATTTGTCTTCAATAGGGTGACTGACCCCTTTATATAATAACCCCTTTTTGTCTGTACTCCTTCAACGTAAACCTCTAGGTTTTAACCGCCCGTTACTCTATGAATATAGCTTTAATTGATATTTAAAAAAGAGCGCCGTAGCTGGAATTAAATGCTCTTTCTAATGATACTAATTTTGTAATTTTATTAGCAAAAGTTCAATAGTGATAGTGGTAGTGGGAAGAAGTGGGGCTAATTGTGTACTTGAATGGTGTTATGACAAGGTTATGAATCATGTGGCAGTTGTGTAAAATACTATGGAGATACTATAATAATTTACACTGGTTAATCAAAAATAATGGCCAATGGTGGACTTACTCTAAGTAGCTAGTTATTGTGTGTCGGTAGTAAAAACACTGTGTCGGTAGTCGGTCTCTTCATTAAAGCGTCTTTGGAACCCCTATTAATTGCGCGCGCCATGAACCTCGGAATATAACTATACATTCTTTTTCTATGCGGATTCAAGCATATAGATACGTTGAAATCTAAAACCCCAGGGCTAAGGGGAAGAGCGCTTTTTCGCGCACCAACACGCAGATTTATCAGCCACTGCGCCACCATGCGCCAATTTATCAACTCGATGTGCCAATGAGCACAGTTCTCATCGATCTATCGAGCCTTCAAATAATAGTTATCACATAGTATCCTTTACGCGACATAGTACAATAACATAACAATGATTCTCGACGTACGAGTACCATCGTTACGAAACCTACGAGAACACCACAGAACCAGAGCCAGAGCCAGACAATCAGGTTCCGAACTCTGTATCTACCTACGTACGACTATCTGCCATTATGCATAAGCTGCCCAAAAGACAGGCGAGTGTAATAACCAAAGCATACCAAAAGAATCCGCCGAAGGGGACCAGCGTGTATAGTGCTAGAAACACGCCAAGTATGTCGTCAAGGAAACAATATAGGACGAAGAGGGGGTATGGATGGTCAATTTCAACAAGTCAAATGGGTTTCTAAGCTTCAGTTTGGGGATCGTGTGGTGTACGTTCACCTAACCTGTTTGCCAGGACCTAGCTAGTTGCTCCTCTCGTTCTTCTTTTCCTCGATCTTCATTTTAGTGCAGCGCTAAATAGAGTATTGCTCTCTCTTCTCCTGGCCTCTCGGCGGTAGTCTACATGAAATGGCTGCCCTAGGATTATAACAAGTAGCTAATACTATAACTGCCTACTTTGATAGGTGTTATAACCCACAATCTTATATCATACTGTCAGATTTCTTAGACTTGTAACTTGGCTTCAATAACAACTCAATCCAATCCCACATTGCACCATGCACTTCGACGTACACCACGTAGTCCCTCCTGACAATTACCTTCAAAGGCTACTTTTCAGAAGAAGGAGTTATTAGTTCATCATACTACCATAGTATAGCTTTGATCTCAACTTCTCGATTCCACTTATCTCTTGGGTAGTCCCTCAGACTTCGTCCCGGGGTCTTAGAGTGACTAATGTGCGTTGACTAGAGAGGTACTAGCCGCGATGTTAGCGGATTGTAGGGTATAGCGCGCGAGGAGTGTGCATCTGCGCGTGGGTAGCTGACCTAGCTGCTAGTTAGCGCGTCACTCAACGCCTATTCTCAAACTAGACAGTTACTCTGATTAAAACTACAGTGACCATCCATTCATTTCTCTGTCATTTCACGTTTACTATTTCTTCGATTGCTATTGCTTCGACTGCCATTACTTTGACTACCATTACTTCAACTACCATTTCTTCAACTGCCCTTACTTCAACTACCATTGCTTCAACTGCATTGTTTCAACTCTCATTTCTTCAACTCGTTTTTTCCTCGGTTTCCGAAAAATGTCTACATCAACGAGCAACACATCCTCCCCATTCGATATGCAATGGCATGGGGCATCTCATCTGAATCAAGCCCAATTTGAAGCCCTGCGTGTTACAGCTATATTCGAAATTGGCTTCTATGTTTCACACAGAGAAACTATTTGAAGCCCCATCGCCAAGATGATAGTGAAACCACCTAAGCCAGATTTGGCTAGGTTACAAATCGTCATTGTTCCGAGCAGTTTTGACGTATGGTACGGAACATTGGACGAATACGGCTCCGTAAGTTACCCGTCTAGTCGAACTAAACTCTAGAAACTTCCGTACAAACCAAGGACGATTTGTCGTTTACAGAGTTTAGTTATTAGATGGGTCTACTTTCTAAATACTATTATATACACTTTATTCAGAAGCTATGTTTTCAGTACATGATAGAAAGTAACTGCCGGGTACAATATAATATCTAACTGCATTACTGTGAGAAACCGCTATTCATCGCTGCAATAACAGAATTTCTTATTGATAAATTTTCCCCTGTATTTTGCTATCGCCAAGGCAAAGCTCTAGTCCAGAGCGGTTGAACAGGGAAGAATCCTACTTTCTGCTAAAGAGGCGCGAAAAGACTGTGCGCCTACGATATCCGCTAGGCTTAGAAGATCGCGTAGAGATTGTTGTGGGACTGGCTAGGATTTGATTATCCTCTTTGGCTTCAGTCGACGCTTTAGTGATCTTAGAAAAAAGAGAGTCACTCTGCCCGCGCCATTCGGATAAAGTGGACTTGGAAGACATGGTATGCGGATGGTCCGGGCCTAGTTTTCGGTCGCGACGTCGAACGCATTCAGCCATCAATATTAAAGCGGCTTTGTCTTGAGCTGATGACTTAAGGGTATAAGCAAGGTTTGCCATACTCGTCAGCGTGTCAGGATGGTCGGCCCCGAGCTTCGTCTTGCGAGTCTCCATGACCTGTACCTCGAGCTGCTCCGCCTCTTCCCACCGGCCCTGGTTCCAGAACGTCGACGCCAGATTGGCCATACTCGTCAGCGTGTCAGGATGGTCGGCCCCGAGCTTCGCCTTGCGCATCTTTAGCGCTTGCACCCGGAGCTGCTCCGCCTCTTGCCACCGGCCCTGATCACTATATGTCGACGCCAGATTGGCCATACTCGTCAGCGTGTCAGGATGGTTGGCCCCGAGCCTCGTCTTGCGAGTCTCCATAACCTGTACCTCGAGCTGCTCGGCCTCTTCCCACCGGCCCTGGTTCCTATACGTCGACGCCAGATTGGCCATACTCGTCAGCGTGTCAGGATGGTCGGCCCCGAGCTTCGCCTTGCACATCTTTAGCTCTTGCACCCGGAGCTGCTCCGCCTCTTGCCACCGGCCCTGATCACTGTATGTCGACGCCAGATTGGCCATACTCGTCAGCGTGGAGGGATGGTCGGCACCGAGCTTCGTCTTACGAGTCTCCATGACCTGCACAGAGAGCTGCTCCGCCTCTTTCCACTGTCCCTCAAGTCGGTAAGCTTCTGCTAACATTTCAGAGCTTTCGAGAGTCTGTTCACTATCCAATCCAAACATTGATAATCTTTGGTTCCGCGATTCAGATGCCATATCCTGGGATTCTATAATATGCCCGATTTTCTGTGCATACCAAGCCCCATTATAAAGCAGCGCGGCCCATTGCCTTAGAAACTCGTGTGATTCCGGTCGTTGTGACATAGCTGATTTCACATGTGGAAAGAGCGACTGGCACTGCGCCCAGTTTTCATATTCACCTGTCGGAAACCTTTGCCACAGGATCATGATATATTGCTCCTTCCATCGCTCTAGCTGTCTATCGGCTTTTAACCACACACGCACAGTCAGCTGCACTAGCCGATGCATTGTGAACACTGTGCTGTCCCTGTTGATAGAGATGAATGAAAAGTCTCTTAGGGTTGCTATATCATCCTCGAAATTATGATCCATATTAGATTCAGATGTGCTATCTGTATCTCCATCATTGTACTCGATCTCAATTTCCTGCGAGTTCGAATCGCCGTTTTGTGTCTCGTTATGAACTCGAAGAAGATTCTCTGAGACTCCCTGTCGGTCAAAAAAGCTCATAAGAGAAAGCAAATCAGTGGCCGACGGTCTTATACGTCGAATATGGTCGAAGGATATTTGCCATGTGACTAGAATCGAATTCTTTGCTTCCCAATCTCGAAAGATATGACCTCCCTCATAATCAAGAAGCTTTGTCGCTGAACGATCACTCTTCTGAAATATTTCTAGGTACTGCGATACCGAACAGCGGGGCGCTCGATGTACAATATAGCCGGCCGCCTGTATAATCGCAAGTGGCATAAAGTCTAGTTCTTCCACTAGCTTTAGAATGTCAGGCGTTTCTGCTGGTAGCCCGACCTTTCGTTGGAGAAGCTCTATCGCCTCAAGATTTTCCATTGGCTCGACTTTAATAACGTCCTGGCGATCGACAATTTTCAACGCCACCTCTTGGCTCCGACTTGTGATGATTATTGATCCGTTCGGGCTTCGGGGGAGAAATTCCAATAGTGGCTTTGTGGAGGCATTGGTTTGGCCAACCTTCAGGCTCTGCTGACCTGTTGCAGAGGGCTGGCGAAGGAACCCATCATCATCAATATTATCAAGAATTAATAACCACCTTCCTCTCTTGCCGTCCCGGAGCCAACTTTCGACTAGTTGGTAGATGTTGACTGTGGGATCGTTACGCCCGAAAATTTTGGCCTGGTCGGCGATATCCCGGAAACTTTGCTCGAACCGGGCCGCGTTACTTGCATAGACCCAGAAAACCCATGTTGTCGGCGATTGGCACCGGACTCGATAGGAGTATTCGATACTAAGTTGCGATTTCCTTTCGACCTGTCAGCAGTAGCCCACCCACTACCTTTTTTGCACTGACCCGACACCACCGATGCCCACAAGAGCTATTCTAGACCCTGGAACTGAGATCTTTTCATGTATCTGATCGAGCAGCGTGTCCCGACTGACAAAGTCTGGGTCGCGACGGAACGGGACGGTCGAGAGAGGAGTCGGTGGGGTTTCCGGTCGTTCTGGGCCAAGAAGCGGCGATTAGTCAACATGCCATATCTCCAGGCCCTTGAAACCTACCTGCTGGCAGATAGAACTGTGCATTAACTGTGCCATTGACAATGCCAGCCTGGAGGCCAGAGTTTGTGTTACCAAATGATATGGAAGTCATAGTTCAACACGCGATGCATACAATGCTTCGTCTTGTAGGCAGACCAAAGGTCTTCACCCAGATAAAAAGCCACGTTGGCCCCACTCTCAGGTGACCTGGGCGCCAAAATTGTCAGGTGCTGATTCTATCTTTAGAATAACTACAGAGTAAGACGTGGCGGCTTTCTTCTCGTCAGCCTTTCGACCTCAAAAGTGGAGAAAAACACAAAGCTAACCGAAAGAGTCGTGTTGTCGAGGGAGGTACGGCTTCGTCGGGAGTCGAAAGATTGTGGACAGAAAGCGTTCAGCAGCACATGACCTCGGCGTATCTGTCTAGTCAGGTAGTTTACATTTCCATTCTGACGAGCAGGGATGATCTATAGCCTAGCCGAACTACTGAACTAGGTCTAGGTAGTTCCACCATCATCTTGGCGGTGGGGCCTGAGATAGTTTCTCTGTGTAAAACATGGAAACCAATCTCGAATATTGCTGTACATGTGTACCCCTCAGCGCAAATTCAACAGGGATTCCAAAATCGAAAATCACTCAACTTAGCCTTCGCCGGTCGCTTCAAGGAGCCACATCATGGCTCAGCTCTTTCCCTCCATTTAAAAAATACCTGGACCATGTCAGTAACGATCAGCGCACAATGGGTTGGCACATTGGTGATTCCACCCAGGCGGCTGGCCTCATGGAGCTACCAAGGAGGAAGCAAGAGCTCCTCATCGTAGCTAACGACGTGGACGAGGAACTGGTGGTATCCAGCTTGTTAGCCTTCTTAGAGGCCATTACACTCCGGCGCCCTGATGTTAAGTGTGATTGGTTTGCTTGGAGGAGAAATCTCAAAGCCAACTTCGGCGCCTCTGACCTTCGTGCCATAGTGGATGGAGCCCTTGTGGACCCAAGAGACAACGATGTGAAGGCCCTGATAGAGGCCAAGAGAGAACGGTCCCAAGGATTTGGGAAAGACATTCGTGTGACATGGCAGCAATCAGCGGAGGTAGTCACAGCCATAAGGACCCAGAATCTCGCCCCCGGGACCCCTGTGTTTCTCATCAGCCAGGAGGCCGATGAGCTCTTTCTGCTCGTCGGGACATTCAGAGAGGAATACCTTGACTACATTTCGGGTAGAACAACGAAGCTTGCATCAAAGGACTCCCCGAGGCTGGAACGATTTGGACCTTGGGAGATATCAAATGCAGAGCACTTGAAGACGTTCGCTGGGATTGCCCTGGCTATCGCAATCCAAGGGAGCAAATAGCTGGGATGTACAGTCATCCAGTGTACCGCCGCAGTCAAAGCTATGTCCATCGCCTGGGTATTCCTCATTAACCTCAAGCCCTTCGCTTCGATTGCATCATGGACAAAGTATGAAGAGGCGGATTGAGATCTTAGCGGGTGCTATAGTGAAAGGAAAATCGAAAATTTGATTTGCGTGGAGGCCCTGAATAAACCGGTCAGACATTTCTAAGAGTCCCTCAAGTCAACTTGTAACAAACCATCTGCAAGATAGGGATGAGGAGAAGGTACTTTCCTATATTGAAGACATGAGCGTATCCGATACAAGGGTCGTAGTCCTCTCTCATTTGACCTAAAGCGATCTTATACTTTTATTAATCCTTAGAAGTACTAGAAGACTTGATCGATGGATATATACATGTATACTACTTTAAAATAAACCACGGCAGAAAGACAGCCAGAAATAGCCATAAGTAATACCATTTTCGGCCGCCCATCTGCCAACTTTTCAGCAACCCACCCTCCCACTGTAACTTCAGCGAGCCGCAGCGGCTTGGTTACACTCCAGATTCTGTCTGAAGAAGGGCATCAAAGATGATCATCATCACCCAACAACCACTGGACATGACGATAAGAAACTCGGCCTTGATCCTGGGACTGTCGATGACCTGCTTGGAAGGTTTCGGCAAACATCAGACCACGTTCATAGTGTTGAACACCCATAATCCCCTGCGGGCCATCGTAATCGCCATATCCCTCTTGGGCATCAAAGACTGCGGCATATTGCAGGTCGGGCATGTCGATATGAATGGGGGTTGTAGGACGAGTCTGGAAGCCTAGCTCGCCATTCCAGGTCATGTTCTGGATCGCCAGCAACGTTCCATTCGTGATAACCAGATAGTCCCAATCTCCGTTCGAGATTAAAACGCGATTAGTGGCTTCAATCAGTCGTGGCAGGATATGCTCCGTGGGATTCGCAGACTCGTCGTATTGTTGCTCGGGTCCTGGGTCGGGGCTTACAAAGACACTGTCAACGCTACAGAGCTCCCAGTCGATATCCGTAGGAACATGCAGAGCCTTCTTGACATCCGTGCGGTTGAAATAGGTTGATGGACCCGGTTGGTAGGGGAGGTCTGTGGGGAAGCCTAGGACATCCCATAAGAGTGGACATGTTTGGCTGATCTTGTAAGGACTCCAGCATGGGTTTGTAGTGAAAGCCTCGTTATAGATCATGTTGTAAATGTCGCACTTGGAGTAGTCCATTTCTTTGGGGGGCTGGACTCCAGAGGCCGGATAAGTGAAATACTCCTCGAAATATTCCTTGTAACCGCATTGTTCGTAGGTAGCCTGCAGCTCCCCCATAAACGATTGGTTAAAGTTGAACAGCTCGGCATGTTGTTGAACGAGGGGGTAAGAGGGAAGTACAGCCTGGATATAATCCCACTGGCCGATGCACGCATCATACATCAGAGCTCCTAATATGGATGAGAATGTGCGACCAATATAATGCAGCTTCGGGGGGATTCTCAAGTCTTACCGCTGAGGTTGAAGTGTTCGGTGTCGTTCTTGTCGAGCATGGCGGCGGATATGTAGGGCACGTACCGACCCGCATAACTTTCACCCGTTAGGAAGATTCGGAAGTTCTCGATATCATATTCTTCTTGAAACTCCTGGAAAAAGTTGACGAAATCGGCAGCGATCTCCTCCTCGCCGGTAGCAGTTGGCGTACCGTTTGAGAACCCAACTCCAACCGGTTGGTCGACCCTAAACACAGTCAGTTTATCAATTACATCTATACTCCGTACTATTTTCACTAATGACTTACCACAACATATTGGTTAAATTAACCCATGAATACTCATTAATGACTGGTTCGTAGGTGCCGGGTTGCCAGGTAAACCGGCCGTTCTCCTGCAGAAACCCCTGCATTGAACTACAACCCGGTCCACCATTCAGCCAGACTGTGAGGTCGTTGCTTGGTTCCCCAATCTTGGGCTGGAATATATAAAACAGGGAATTATTTTCACGAATGGGCATAAATCCCGAGTACATCTCTCCCAATTCGAAATGAACATCTGGTAGGCTCTCCACCACATGAGCTGTGGAAACATTCCATTTTGGTTAGTCGAGATTGAAAGAACGGATTGGAATAAAGCAAACATTTGGTCTTGTTGGTTAGAAATCGATAATTTGAGGTATCAATCGGTTCAGATCCACGAGTATGATGAGTGGAATGTGTGGAAGCGCGTCGAATCGGCTGTTTTGCTTCGCCGCCATTGATGAGAAGTGCGATTGTCAGCACTGTCGTGATAGATCGACCGAACATCCTGGCAGTTCTCGTACGTATAGAGATTATCTTCGCAATGCAAAAATCTCAATCGGCCCACTTGGGCAGAGCTACAGAGAGGCTAGTCTTATACCCCAGCATGCCAACTTCCCCTGCATTCGTATGACAAACCTTTTTTTTTTTTTTTTTTTTTTTCCGTGTTCTGCGCAATAGGAGCCCACTTTCTAAGTGATCGGCGGTGCTATGTACTACATACTTTCTACTCGGTAGTTATAGAGAACTACTAATGTACATAATTGCCAAATCCATTTATCCGAGGATCCGAAAGTGGGTTTGGGTGCCAGGTCCCGGTGATTCTTCGGCAGTTACCGAGAGATACGTATCTCAATCAAAAGAGAACTGAGTACTCAGTATACTCCTTAACTCTATTATTCCGTATATGGGGCACTAACGGAGTATTCTGTGTAGAATAGGAAAATTAGCGAAAGCGAAGATGGGGTTTAAGATCAGAATGGATAGCTCATTTGTGGAATCTTGGCAGTTGTTGGGGTGGGGGGGTGGCTGAGTGTCTCACATCTCCAGGGCTTAAAAATTCGAATTGGAAGGTAAAATGTACATGGATCACAGTATTCAGTTCAGGGTGATATATGAGTCTAGTATGTAGTTATTGAAGCTACTCCGTACAGTCATTTTTGTCATATCTGGAGAGATGGCCACAGGGGTGGAAAGTGCTGACTTGTGTGTGTGGATATGCCCGTGGACCTGACTAGTGAGTTAGTGATGCATAAGGGTCCACGGGTTGTTAATAATATATTAATAATCCATTCTAAGGTCATACAGGGATGTGATGGCGTTTAATAGAATCTGAGGGTATATTGATGCCTCTGATACTCCAAGGCTCTATAGCATACCTTGGCAGTCTTGACACTTTTGCTCTATATTCAACAACCCCTTCGCCACCTCCTCCGTATCAGCAAGAAAATGGTCTTGGTCACCCTCAAAGTCAGAGTCCGTCCAAACAAATGTTGTCTTGAGAAATCTGGCCACAGCCAGATGTCCATTGGCTCTAGCCAAAATCACAGCTCGAACAAATTGACCTCTACCTTCACCTTCCACCGAAACCCCCTCATTCAGAAGAAGTTGTAAGCAGTCAACACGGCCCCATTCAGCCGCACCTTCCAGTGCTGTTCTTCCATTTATTGGAGCTCTCGGTGTGTTCACATCTGCGTCTGCATCCAACAGCCTACGCGCAATGCCAATATAACCTTGGATAACAGCAAATTGTAAAGCTGTAGCTCCACCATTGTGAGCAGGCGCTTGGTTGACATCCGCACCTTCTCGCAGAAACAGATCGACAAGACCCAAGTCACCTTGTTTCACCGCTAACTGCAAGGCTGTAGCACCATGGAAGGGACTAGGTGGACTGTTCACGTTTGCCCCAACTTGGAGCAAAAATATAACGAGCTTTTTGTTTCCAGATTTGATTGCAAGATGCAAAGGACATTCGTCTTGAGCGTTCAAAGGGTTCAGTGGAGGATTGACATTCGCGTGAGCTCTCACCAGCATTTCTGTAATGTCTGTATCTTTGAACTGCACCGCGATCTGCAATGCAGTCTTTCCATAGTGACATATTGCTGGGCTGTTGACGTCTCCCCCAGCAGCAAGGAGCATTTCAATATGCTTCATATTTCCACACTTGACTGCCCGCTGTAAGCCAGTGAGATGGCCACCACTGGAACGATTCGGATCTAGTCCGGCAGAAACTAAATTCTGCAACAGTCGAGTATTGCCTTCTTCTAAAGCAATCTCCAAAGGATACGCAGATATTAAAATCCCTCTGACGAAACTGAGTTGGTGTACATCCCCACCGGCGGCCAGCAGTTCTTTGGCAAGCTCATGTTCTCCGTATTGTAAGCTGGTTGCGAAAGCACGACCCATTTCACGTTTTGTCCAGTCTCCGCATGCAAGTAGACTTCGCGCTATAGATTGTTCGTTGTGGATGGCTGCCAATTCAAGCACTGATTGCGGATCTGATAGCACAAGACTCCATTGCTCAGGATTCGAAAACACATTGTTCTTCCAGGCTCCTATTCTGAGGTAATAAGGCCGTATCATGGGAATCCCATTAGGTTTGATGTCAGCGTTGAGAAGAAGATGGATAATTTCAGAGTTTTTGGATAACAGAGCTAATCCAACTGCAGTAGGAGCCGATAGAGAGGAACGGGGGAACATGGCAAGGAAAGAGTGAAGAACATTGGCATCATTCATTACTGAGGCTCTCCATGCAATTGCGGTGATCTCTGCTTCACCAAGACAGGCGCCTCGTTGAACAAGAATTTCAGCTAGACGAAGATTTCCTCGGCACAGGGCTGCCTCTAGCAGAGTTTTGCAGAGATACTCTGGTGTTTCAAATTGCGGAAAAACTGCAGGCTGTGTTTGATCGACCCCCCACTCGAGCAGAAACATTGTCAAGTCGTCATTTTGCGCAAGTATTGCAGATACAAGAATAGTGTAGCCATCTGCATATAAAACCGCATGTAGAAGTCCGACGTCGAGCAGAAACATCGCGGTCTCAACATTAGCAATAAATCTTATAGCGCAACCGACAACTGTGGTTCCAGCTGCTTGAAGCAAAGATATTATTTTCTGATCTCCATTTCTGATAGCGAGCACAAGGGCATTATGTCCGTATTTGGAATCATAAGTGGTTACCCGGGGGCCAAAACTGAGCAATAGAGACACAGACTCCGCATCACGACGTATCACGGCATCAAACAGCTGAAGAGTGCTAAAGTCTTCCATCGCCTGTTGACTCGCTCTCCCACCCTCGGCTAGCAAAGTCCGACACAACCTGATGCGGCCTGTCGTGCGATCATCTCTTGTCAAAGCCCTTTCAAAGAGTGATTTTCCAATGCTCTCCTGTGGCGCTATGAACGCGTCTGCGAGAGAGACATTAGATCCCGCCCCAAGAAGGAGGGTGACAATATTGTTGTTTCCCCCGTGGACTGCCAGTACTAGAGGTGGAACACAAAGACCAGATTTGGACTCTATATTGACTTCTGCGTGGGCCTCGAGGAGTATTCGTACCAATTCATCATTTCCACTTGCAACTGCTAAGCCTATTAAAGTCGTTCCGAGACCGTTGAACTGGTCGTGAGACTGAATAGGCTGTATCGCATTGATGTTGGCTTTTCGTGCCAGTAGTTTCTCCGTCACATCAATTCGTTTAAGTGCGGTCACCAGAATCGTGCCTTCGGGAAACATATGGTCTACAAGACACTTTGGACCAGCTAGCAGAAGACAGTGAACAACTCTGAAATCACAATTCCCCTCCACGGCATAATGTAAGGACTTTGCCGTGATATGGGCACCGTTCAATGCGAGAACTCCTACCATGTGACTATTGGAGCGCTTCACAGCAATGTCGAGTGCGGATTCCCCGTTGTTACAAAGATCGATAGTAGCCCTATGCTTCAGTAATAAGCGGGAAATATGTATGGCCGTTCCACCAGATTTCATAGCCATATATCCGAGGGGTGTGGCAGTTTTCATAGGAGAGCGTTTGACATCGGTGATGAGTGTGTCAGGATCCATGCCGGCCTCCAGCATCAACTGTGTGGTTTTAATGTCAAGACATTTAATTGCACTGCTAAAGAGACTTTCTGCAATTGCCCCAGCTGACATGTCATGTTTCCTAGATAGCAAATGGCGTAATCTCACAATGTTGTCGAGTCCTGACATGCGAAAGATCTTCAACATGAATTTCTCTTCGCCATAAATGTGAGACCTGGAATTTCTTGCGTCTCGCATAGCAATTTTGTTAGACAGAAGATAGAGAGCTATTCGAATAAAGTTCCTTATCTTCGAGTCACTGCCGCTGGAAAGCTCCTGGGAGGTAGCAGCGTGCTGGCCATCGTATTCCTCGGGCATTACAATGCTCAATGCGGTAGCCATTCGGGAGCCACCTCGTAGCATTTTTTGACTCCGTGGTGCTACCCAGGCAAACACCGAGTCTAAAGTGGAAAACCAATCCTTCTCAGCAGAGTGACTAGGACGAGTCATACCCGGAGAAGCGGAGATATCTATCTCTGATTGGGAATAAAAAAGTCCTAAATCTGGCGTAAGTCTTGAGTAGACAAGAATCTAAAGGGCCATCATTTCAAAACCATGCCCACCTTTAGCCTTGTCTGCAAACGCAGATTGTGAGAACTTGAACCAGGGGAGGTTCGAAGGCCATTGTAGCTGCAACGCAGACGGTGCTGGGGAGTAGACCAGAACACCTTCTGGCATTTTAGGAGAAGTCCCTATACCGCGTTAGATGACTGCGAGCCCACTTCTACTCCCTGTCCAGGGGGACTTACTTGAAATGACCTTCTCCATTTCTTTCTGCATTGTTGTTTGAAAGGCCTGCCGACCAAGCTCACGCTTAACTCTCTTGGGTTCGAAGAGAACTCCATTGATATAAACTTCGGTATCTGCACCTCGTTTTTTCAGGTTCTGATCAAGGATCTTCCACTTCTTGGATCCCATGTGGTACTTTTTGAGTCCCCACTTCGCGAATTTCGTTTCATATTGGCTCTTGCTATACAACTGTTATTCAAGGCAAGTACATCAAAGTGATAGATCTTGGGAAAATATACATACCTTCTGCAAAACTCGTGTACCGCTCCCATGGTCTGAATCACCTCCTTCAGAGATTTGTCTTGGTGGATATAGAGGCGCTCGATTTCAGCCTTGTGGGCCTCCCAATCTAGGTTCGCCATGGTTGTTCACGTATAGTTCTGAAGAAATATAAAAGATTATTGATCCAATATATGTAGAAAGGTACAAGAGAAAAGGCACTGAAAGATCTTACTCGGGCAGTAGACATTATATAAAGATTAGCGGTCGGAGGTGAGGCTTAGCCATTACCATGCGCCACTACTTTGCACCCTGCTTAACAACGCTCGCCGGGTGCAAGATGGGCGATTTGACATTGAATCCGTTGATCCTTCAGATATTTAATCCTCTCATTCCCCAGGGAAAATCCCCAACATAAACCTTCACTTCATTAATATTCCCTTGAAGCAATTCCACATTGACCATTTCTATACAGTTTCCGAGCATCACATAAACCTCTCATGATGGCCTGGTCTCCAGATGAAACCTTTTCAGACAATTCATGCCTCTTCAATGAGCGATCCTGGGAAACTGGGTATCTCGATGAGCTCAATGGTCTCAATGAACGCCCTTTTTCGTACTCGCAATACTCCTTTCATGCTGCGAACCCAAGCATGCTTCACTCAACCCAAGGCCATGAAGCAGGGGCTAGTAATGTCAATTGCACCTCGCAATACTCCGTCGCACAGGGTGGCGCCGTGACTAGCCAGTTCATGGGCTACAGCACCCCTATGCCTGGTCAACCCACGCCTATATCTGCTCAGCCTGCTCATGCCATGCAAAGCCCACCACAATGCATTCCCAATCGTGACGCCCGGGTCAGAAACCAGAGATCTCGAGTCTGTCCTATGCCTCACAAGGCCAAGTAAGTTTCGATAATGAACCATGTCGGATACTTCCTTCATTCTCTAACAGTTACTTCTTCCAGAGCGTCCGCGGAGCCGTTTCAATGCAAATGGAAGGACTGTCGATCCACACAATCGTTTGGTCGGTTAAATGTCCTTTGGCGACATATCGAGACACAGCATCTCTTTCCTGGTGCTTACAAGTGTCACCGAGAAGGGTGCGGTAGATCCTTCAACCGGAAGGACAATTTGGGAGAGCATGCTCTCCGAGTTCATGGGGAAAGAAAGGTCTGAGTGTAGGCCGTGCTAGACTTCGCCAGGGTGTCATGACAGTTTCAGAGTCTCGCACCACGATGGCTGATCAACAATTACCACCTTAGAGACTGGGGTGTGAGTACAGCTAGGTGGGAAGAAGGGGAATAATTTTTATTAGCGAAACAATATCATTCTAAAGATATAAATCATAGACACTTACGAGAAATGACAACTCAAATAGCCAGATAACCTTTGACAGGGTAAAGGATCCATGCTAAGTAAAGGAATATGCAAAGTCTAGAGGGAAGATACAATGGAATATTCACACAAGTGTATGTATTAAAGATCGCTAATGAACTGCAATAAGAACAACTCTGAGCCTTCCCCATGAGAGTAGTGGTTCTGCTTTTTTTCTTTCTTTTCTGCTTGTTCTTTATTTACAACCTTGACTATCTTCGTGACTGACTGGTCAACTCAATTTTTCTCCATAATATCCTTAAGTACATCAAACAATTCACCGGTCTGCTTCTCATTGCCGAGCTATATTGTATCATTTAATGTTAGTATCACGAGACAAGAAATGAGAAGAGTTTGGAAACTTACCCGGAGAAGAAGGCTCACAACTTTCTCGTCTTCGTTGCTGGCGAGATAGATATCCCGAGTGGTCGGGCGAGAACCCTTGGCATCACCAAAGGGCATGGTATGCCAAACCGCACTGTTCAACATGACACGCAAGGCACCATCGGCGCGCATGATAATGCGAGCGGATTTCTTTCCATTGGACTCCGTCTTGAGATTGAGTTTGAAGGTGCCGGTACCACGCTCCTTCCATTTTTTGTCGTCAAAGTAGTACAACTTGCCCTTGGCTGCGAATTCGGTGCTCTCGTTTTCTTCGCCGGTTTCAACTGGGGGTTCACGTTCGAATGAGTCACGGGCCATATGTGGGATCCAGGGGGGAGGTAGAGGCAGGAAGGGGTCCATACCAGGTTGTGCGTGGAAACGCCTGTCGGTCTTCTCGGCAACAAAGGTGCCATCATCGGGTTCACCGACTTCTCCGTTGTCACATTCCTCGTTGTCTGATTGATCTGCACCGAGGGTCTTGTCAAAGCCAACGGGGGAATTGGGGGATGCAAAACTGGTTAGTTTACCAGCTGTTCCAGAGAAACTGGTGGGGGCGTTGGCAGATGCAAAACTGGTCAGTTTACCGGCCGTTCCAGAGAAAGCAGTGGGGGCGTTGGGAGACGCGAAGCTGGTGAGTTTACCAGAGGTAGCAGGGAAAGCGCTACCAAAGGCAGAGAAGCCGGATCCGAGGGCACCGAAACCAGTAGTCGAGGCACCGCTGGTTGCAAAAGGCGAAGCATCAGAGGTCGATTTAGCTCCAGGCATTGCGAAGGGTGAAGGCGCAGCAGAAGCCTTTCCGAATGCACTCGCGGTGAAAGTCTAGAAGCAAGTGTTAGTGGAAGATGGAAAAAGAAAAGCTGGGGAAGTTGAGGGAGCAAACTCACCTGGTCCACCTTAGCCTTGCGCTCCTCCGAATTGTCGCGGGGTCTCTTCTTCTCGGGTTGTCCTTCGGCAGTAGATTTTTCGTCTGAAGTTGTCCCAGTTAAGCCGGGTGCGGGGTCAGTCGCAGTGTGGGAATTCTTCGAGGCATCATTCTCAAGTTGTTCTCGGCTCCGTTTCTTCTTGAGGGTTTGTGAAGACTCATCCTCGTTTCCGTCGGCGGTCGTTTCAAGTCTCTGTGGGGATTGAGAGTCGTTAGAATCAATGATTTCAACCACGGGGTTAGGGTAAGTGGGATTCGTTGGACTGTATGGCTCAGGAGATGGGGAGGACGGGTATTCAGGTGAACGGTAGTCAGGTAGAGAATCTTCAGATGAAGAATCCCCAATTGACTCAGGCTCTTCATAAATGTGGAATGAAGGGTCATCATGTATGTAGGATTCAGGTGAACGGTGTCCATGGAAAGGCTCCCCAAGAGAAGGGTGCTCAGATGAAGGGTGCTCAGATGAAGGGTGCTCAGATGAAGAGTGCTCAGATGAAGGGTGCGCAGATAAAGGGTGTCCAGGGGAAAGGTGTCCAGGGAAAGAGTGTCCAGGGGAAGAGTGTCCAGGGGAAAGGTTTCCAGATGGAGGAATAGGCTTTGGAGAAGGAATGGTAATATGGATTTTGGAGGATTCGCCTTCAGCGGATCTCGAAGTCGGGGAAGCCAAGGGGACCACTCCGGCTGTCACCTTGATACCAACCTCAGCAGGAATGGTCAAATGGCTAATTTGCTCGGATCCAGCAATTGAGACCTTGATCTCGAGGTCCAGGGGAAACTGGACCTTGGTCTCGGGGATATGGCTCATGATCGGGTTGTGGGACAGAGGTGTATTGTGAACTGAAGTGTTCGCAGGTGCTTTGGGCAGCACGACGTCACTCACATCTTGGGTAGTGGCATCTTTGGGGATTCCAGCGTGATTGGGGTTGTTGTCCGGGGTGCACTCTCGGGATCGCTTGGTTGGGGGTGTATCGTTGGCCCCATCTGTGTTGTCGAAAGAGCGCTTTCGGTTTGCACGGGCAGAACCGTCTTTTTCACCCACAGAGTCAAGGTTGGTCTCCTTGAGCTGTTGTCGCACAGGGCGTTCGCCGCTGTCGTTGTCGGAAGGAGGCGACTGCGCGGTTACTGTCAAGACGATATTGTCAGATCACATGAACGTTGGAGAAAGTCGTGTAGCAGTAAGGGGATTGTAGATATAAAGGAAATCTGTAGGGCAAAACAAAGACGGATCACTAGATCAAAGCGCACCTCTGTGGTCCATTTTCAGTTGCTCTGCTTCCAGAGCTTTGAAGTTGTCAGCGAAACTGCCCAACTATGTGGGGGATTTGAGGCTATGCGCCCAAGCAATGATGACATACCACCTGCCGAGGAGTTCTGCTCACGGGAAGCAGAAGCCATGGCGTCGCGTCCGAAGGACAAACTTGTCAAAGATATTGGGTGTTCAAGTTACCCAGTCGAAATTGAGTTGGGCGGAGCTTCCAACAGATTAACGATAACCGCGGATAAACAGATCGGATCGATTGGAACCAGCCGAATCGACGAAGAATGGAAGATTTGGAACTTTGCGACTTTGCGAAGAGAAGAACAAGAGGATGGAAGGGGGAAAAGGTGAAAAGGTGAGAGAAGGAGGAAAAGATAGCTTGCCGGTTCTTATAACTTGACCGCCGGGTGCGGGGCCCAACAAACGGGGTGCTCTGAATAGCAAAGCGTCAATGGAAAATGGGAACAAAGCATATTCATCTAAAGAATAACAATCATCTATTGTTGCCTAAGGGTACCTCGGCAGATACAATTTGCATAAATTCAATTCAATGCCTGGATATACCGGTATCCGCGCTATTCTAATACAATCAATCCAATGTTCCTATTGAGATTCATTGCGCCGATGCCCATCAGAGGCATGTGACAGCGCATTGTCTCAACTATTGAGCACAATATCACAATAGAGAGCCTTTAACTGATGAAGCAGAGGCACCCGATCGCAATGTAGAACACAAACAGTGGGTACACTGCGATTCCGACTCGGTTCCGTACCACTCCCGAGCCTCCTAGGATGCTTACTCCAGCTGCTAAAGACCATGCGACTAACACAAGATATACTGGTATCCGTGCGATGGTAGGAAGTCCCAGTGCACTCAGCATTGCGGCAATGACTAGGGGGAATAGCGTATAACCGATGATGCAAATCGACTGGAAGAAAGAACTAACAGGCCGGAATGTTAGTAAACTGCAATATTGGGGGATCATTCATACAACACTTACATCTTGCCACCAAGGAGCTTGATCTGAAGAGTCACAGCTGCTTCTCCGATCCAGACAAGACAGAAGACACCCGAGAAAACCACCGACGATTGATCACCCTTTGCGACTGACAAGAACAAACTCAAGACCAGGCAAAAGACAAGCGGTCCCCTAAAGTAAACCCCGTGTTAGCTTCTACACGGATTTTTCGTGTGTAGGGCTAGCTTACCAGAGATCCCAGTCCCGCAACCCATCGCTCATGCCACCCTGCAGGACCACGTCGGCATCCGGCCAGCGTCCAACGAGTCCTCGAATGTTACCACCAAATCCAGACACTCCACCTTGCTCAGAATCAGCGGTACCACCGCCTCCGCGCTGCATAATTCCTCCGAGCAAGTATTTCGGCCAAAGCACCTGGCGCATCTTCTCCCACACGGCAATCAAGTCGCGTGACAATGTCTCCCAAACACTCTCGTCGATGGTATTTTGCGTCGCACGGCGATCCTCACCACCCATAGAGGATGCTAAGTAGTTGCCGTAGCCAGAGGCATTGCCGCGGTTGCTCGAGCTGGATTCGATGTTGCCTCGCAGAGGGGCCGTGTCGGTGTCGCGCAGGGGGTCGTCAGCGTCGACGGCTAGAATCACACCGAATTAGGATGTTGTTGATACGCTGGTAGTCCAGAGGGGCAAATAAAAGTACTCACCATCATCGGCTTCGATCAAATCATCACCAAGGAGAGAGTCGTCATCATGGGGTTCATCATGGGGATGGCCTCGGTGTACGGTAGCCATGGTTCGCGTGGTATGGTCGTGATGGTCGAAAGACTAGCGCAAGAATGGCACTTCCTTTAGTTTTAGTCCTCTCAGAGGCGAAGTCGACAGGAAATGTCAAAGTAATCGAGGAGTATGAAGGTCGAGTTGGCCAAAGCTGTCCCGGAAAGGCTAGAGTGGCATTACGTACTGGGTCACGGGTAATGTTACCAGGCACGTTCTGTTTCACCTTTCACCTCTACGCATCTCTTGCATACATGTATGTTGTATGCATATTAATTCTAAATCAATTTAATAATCTTCTATCTTCATAAATTGAATCATCATGAGATCTCATTAATTTGATCAATTTTCCACGGTATCCTCAACATATGGCTCCTCCTCCTGATACACATCGTACTTGTACTTGCTTCCAATGTGATCAGCCCTGAGTTCTTTCTGTCCCTTGCCAAAGACCTTCTCACGAGCTGTGAGAGATGCCTCTGAAGGGTCTGGGAGCTCAGGATAAAGACCGCGTCGCCTTAGCTCAGGGATAAGTAGGTCAACCACCTCCTCAAAAGTGCCAGGCGTGGTAACATAAGCAAGATTGAACCCATCGAGGTCAGCCTCTTGGATCCAACGCTCCATCTCATCCGCAACGGTAGCAGGACTTCCAATGGCCACCGGGCCAAGACCACCGATTGCAGCCCTCTCAGCAACCACGCGAGGCGTCCAGCGCGGGATTTCCTTGCTAGTCGTGGTTAACGAGTCAAGTAGGCTAGTGACTTTGTTTGCCTCCAACGAGTCAGAAGCCGTGATCTCTTGGTCCAGTGGGATTTTGGAAATATCAATGCCCGTCCATCCGCTGAAAAGAACCAGTCCTCCAATCACCGAGGCGTATTTCTTCAGTTCCTCATACTTCTCCCACGCCTCTTCGTCGGTATTGCCTACAATGGGCGTGAAGGTACCAAAGAACTTGATTGACTGTGGATCACGGCCTCTTTCTGCGGCTAGCTTGCGGATATTTGCGATCTTCGGCTTCAACACCTCTGGCGAATGGGAAGAGACAAAGATTGCCTCGGCGTGTGTCGAAGCAAATTCCGAACCTGCAGGTGAAGTTCCTGCCTGGAAAAGGAACGGTGTCCGCTGCGGAGACGGGTCGACGATGTGTCGTGTGCTCAATGAGAAGTACTTGCCCTTGTGGTTGATCTGGCGGACTTTCTCCGGGTCTATGTACGTGTCTGCTTCAGGGTCGGGCGACAAGGCATCAGGAGCCCAGGAACCCTCCCACAATCTATACGCAACAACCGCCGAGTCAGTCTTCAAAAATATCACCCTAACCGAGCTTTGGACATGCAACTCACTTATAGAGCACCTTCAAATACTCATCTGCCTGGCGGTACCGTTCGTCATGCTCAATTGGAGTATCCACACCAATGGCTTTGAAAGCTGCTTTCTTATATGAGGTCACGATGTTCCAACCCAGTCGGCCATTGGTCAAATGGTCCAAAGTTGAAAAGCGCTTAGCCAGCAAAAAGGGCTGCTCAAATGAAGTCGAGGCCGTGATGCCAAACGCCAGATTCTTTGTCACTGCAGCCATTGCCGAAATTGGCTAACCAAAAGTCAGACTCTGATCGGAACATTTTGTTATTGACACTCACGATAGTAGGATCTGTCACAGGCCATTGTGCCGCACGCCGAATACACTCGTCCAGTTTGCCCTCATAGGTATCATGACCTCCAGTTGTATCTGCCAGGAACAACGCGTTGATTCCACCGCGCTCCAACAGCTTCGCCAACTCTATCCAGTACCCGAGTGTTCGCTTGGTCGCAGACTTGTCTTTGGGGTTCTATGCAGCTGTCAGCATTCTGGCCCCTCGACTTCAATTCCTATACCACTAACCTTCCATTGTCCAGGGGACAAGTGTCCCACAGTTGACATATCAAAAGCATTAAGCAAGATGTGTTTCTTGCCAGCACTGGCGGAGCCATTCTGGCTAGTAGCTGCACTGTCTCCCATGGTGCGCAGTTTTCAAGACAAAAAGATGCTTCCTTTCGAGCCTTACTTGCGCAAGTGCGAAACAGATCTGGCGATGGTCTATAAGAGTGACACAGCCCCTCATGTCCCAAATCAACAAAGACCGGAAGGACGGCTTTGCCCAAGTGTACTACCCCCGCACCATCCCACCTCGGAATTCGTCTATCGTATACGTATCTCGCGCCATCAACAATGCGAAAGAGGGGAACGGCAAACTTCCGAGCCCTGTCGGGTGAATTCTTAGAACTGCATATGGCGTGCCGTAGATCAAACATTCGCCATCATCCCCACAGTAATCACAGTATTATCTTGTGGATATATTTAACCTCCGAACGCTAAGGCCGGTATAAGTCTATGACAATCTATCGGACCATTTTTCTAGCCTGTTATTGGGATGGATTTCATCATCGGCTGTCAGATTGCGTGACACTTGCCTCATCAAGAACCCGATTTCGCAGATTATTACATACTATACTCCTTTGGATTGATCTTTATTATCTAAAATAGAGGATAGAACTTTGGAAATGACAGGATAATAATAATGAGGTTTAAATGTCTTATCACTTGGCAGTTTATATAGCGGAACATTTAGAAAAGCTCGGCAGTTTTCCAGCAAAAAGGTCCATTGACAGTATAGTATACCTAGGTAGATCTTACAAGCTGACAACGACACCAAAACTTTTAGAATCTTAATTATTGTTTCATGTTAGAAGTAGAGAATGTACCAAATGGTATTATGTACATAGTGCAAATATTCAACGCCATCTATAACCCCCAATGTGTGATATACAAACATAATACAATCGAGACCTCACTCGGTCTCATCGTGGCAAAGACCACGAATATGAGTAAGCCTCAATATGTGTTTCTCACGAGGAAAACTCCTCCTTCTGATCTAAACTTCCTTGGTTCCGAGGGTTGCGAGCCTCCCACTGGAACTTTTTGATGCGTTCCCGCGCCTCCTCCTTCTGCTCAATCGTCGGGTATACCTTCTTTTGCTTGAAAGCCGCAATGACATCCTTATCAGAATACTTCTTCAGCATCTTCGAGTCAGCGTTAAGGGCCTCGCGCTCGACCTTCGAAACATAAGCCTTATAATCAAGCTTCAGGGTATCGTCAACCACCAGACGAATCCGCGACATGATCTTCACAGCCGCGGGACCGGCGACAGAATCCGAAAGTGTGTTCTGGAGGGCACTCCAACGAGTCTTCGACTCGGGTTTGCCGTTCTCCATTGCCTCGTGCAGCTGGAGGATATATGGCCGTAAGGTAGCGATAGCAACTAGGCGCAGCTTCGCTTGTAGCTTCCGGCCCATCTCGTGCAGTTTAGTGGTTTTAGTTGATGTGGAATCTTCTGTGTCAAGTCCTCTGAGGTACAAAAGGGTGGATGGCTTAGAGGAAAGAATCTGGATGGTTTCCAGATAGCCTTCGAGGATGCGAATGTCAGGTAGGATCAATGCTTTGTCCATCAAACCGACCAGCTCATTTGCGTGGTTGAGAACTGAGTGGTTGCGACGATCACGGCGGCAGACACTGAGAGCGACGTGGAATGCTGTTCCGGTTGCTTGGCCGGAGGGGACCATTTGATCACGCATGGTGTTGACTGTGAGTTTGCTGGAGCGAGAGATGCGGAGGAGGCGGAAATATTGTATGTAGGTGAAGGTATCGGGGTCAATGCGGTATTCGTGGTCTTCCAAAGTCAAATGTTTCCAGTATGCCTGTCCACCCTCGGATCCTTGGGTCATGGTGAAACAAGCATTCAGGATAAGAGTCAGTTCCTTGCTGTTTGGGTCAAGGAATGATAGCTCCTCCGCCTGGGGAACGACAGGTTTGAAGAGTTCTGTGAAGTCTTCCTCTTCCTCCTCTTCGACTTCTTCCTCTTTCTCCATCTCCAATTCTTCCACTTCTTCTCTCAAGTCTTGCTCAAGTTCCACGGCCGGTTCCAAACTTTGGATTGGTCGATTGTTTTCGTCTACAAACGGAACATCTTCCATTTTTGATTGCCGCGTAGCCTCTGAGACTTCAAGCGCTTGAGTTTGCTCGGGGGTGATCCTGCGGCGGGTCGTCTTTTCGTTCTCGGTGGGTCGCTTTTGCAGTATGGGGATCCCCATGGTTTGCTTGTACAATTCCATGACATTGTAACAGTCAATATCACTACCGCCTTCCAAAAGCAAGCTGGCCATGCCATTAACAAGTTCGTTGTCAATTTTCAAGGTCTGGTTCTTCCAACGCCAGATGACATCGGCCCAAATTCGCTTGCCTTCGGTAATAACCTGGGCCTTCCGTTCGAGAATCTTTTCAATCTCATCAGGAGACATTTTCTCTATATCTCTGCGAGCCGCGAATTGGACAGCGTTCAAGATAATGGTGTATGTGGTAGCATCCGGGGCACCGGGTCCCTCTTCGGGTAATTCACCAGCAATTTTCCACAGACGGTCCATATCCCAATGACGATGGCAGACTGTAAGCATAGCGTTGGTGTGTATAATATCAAGCTTGACTCCGGAGTTCGGTGAACCAATCGAGCGGTAGACAGAGGCGGCAGTTTTGGCGACACCCAATGACCTCGGGGCTGAGCTGAAACCCTTCAACATGATCGTATAAGTTCTGGGAGTTGGTCTCCTGCCACGCTTTTTCATCTGCGAGAGAAAATCTGTCAGCATACAAGTCCAAACCTCAATCTCGGGCAACCACCTGAATGGTAGCACCGCAGAATGACAAAACTCACATCATTGTAGAACTTGAACGCAGCTTGCGGGTGGTTTTGATCCATGCAATATTGCAGGAGATGATTCCAGGCAACATCACATCTCAATCCCTGCTTTGTTCCAGCGCGAACCAAGGCCGCCGCCAGGGCCGGATTGCCACTGTGTAAAATGCGCGCGACGCGATCCGCCATTTTGCGGGGGTCATTCAACCATTTCAACTCCTCGTTGATGATCTTCGGTGTGAGTTTAGGCATTCCTCTAGGCGGACCACGAAAACTGGTATTCTCGGGAACCTCGCCATCGGCGGAATCGGCCTCAATCTCAGCCTCAACATCCTGTTCTTTGGATGCCTGCTCCTCAGGCACATCGTTCTCCTGCGCCTCGCTTTCACCATCCTGGTAATCATATGGATCATTCTCCAATTCCTCGGTTTCAGCGGCCTCGGGATCCAGAGCCTTACTTGCTGAAGATTCAAGCTGACTGTTGTACTGCCCAGTCAACGAACCCGACGCAATAGCCATCAACATATCATGACTCTCCCTAGTCTTGACATCCTGAACCTTCCGCCTATTGTCATGCCGACGTTTAAAATGTTTCTCGCCAACATGTCCTATGCGGCGAGCATCGCGGCCTTTGTCGGAAGATCGGTTGTAGGAGGGAGGAGAGGAGGAGGAGGTATATTGGCGGTAGTTACTCGACGCGATCCATGTCTGTGGTAGTCGTTGGGATGCAGTAGTAGCACGGTATTGCTGCGCGGTAAGAAGTCGGCTGCGCAAAGCTCTGTTCACGAGCGACCCCGGAAACCGGAATGTCATGACCGGATTACTGTGATCTCCAGGCGTTCAGCTTGTGTCCTACACAATGCTAGAAGGGAGACACGAATTCAACAAGGGCGAAGTGGCAAAATGGAAAAATGGAAAAACAAGATGAACAGATTGTTATTTCTTCATTGCATGTTGGAGACGGACCGCAAAACAATTTCGCAGATTGTCCGGGCGCTAGTTCATATCGGTCTAGGCTTGGTGCCTGTATATCCAGGCAGTAATATCTTCTGCCTGAGGCATTACAACTCATTGATACCTCAGGTTCGCCGACATCCAACTAGACTGCAAGTGGTTTAGTTCCCATTCCTTCCACCCATGTTCCCTGCGGGCCTGACGGGAGCGCTAGAGCACATTTCCCAGAGTCTTCTGTGCGTTTTAAGTATTTTACTAGTGTACTAGTTTCCTTGGGGTATCTGGATCTGCGTTACACCCGTGGACTTAGCCCATGCACTGATCCGTGGATGAAGATGTACATTTCCTACTTTAAATCAACCCACATCGAAGTGGATGTAAAGCTTCATATAAAAACTACATCACTTTCTCTGTCTCATAGATTTTCTATTATTAGATCCATAATGTCTAGCCGAAGCCACAGGGTTCAGAGCCTTCATTGTACCCAAGCATGTTATATTCCCATTATTCAATCCAAGTATACCTATGTACCTACATAAACGAGATCTAAAAATCCAAGACCCTGTATAGCTACATAGTAGGTATATCTCATTTACCATTCACCCGTATACCCATGCAGATCAATCCCTACATCCTACCTATCTAGCGTCCTCCCTAGCCCAACCAGACTATACTTTCGTACTACCCAGAGTAGCACACGACACTAGTCCGAAGCTAAGGAACACCCCAGTGGGTTACAAAGAGAAACAGACTAAGCACTAAGCAATGTGACATATGTGCGGGCAGCTAGACAGGAAGAGGAATCAAGCTAGAAACGATTAGGAATAACTCTAAAAAGGAAAATTACCACTCTCCCCACGATGATATCGGTGGCTGATACTAACGTCCCCAACCACGTGGAGACACCTTACACTTTTACACTTTACTGTACTAGCTTCCCTGTCTTATGTACGCTGTACAGCCCACATATACATAGGGCTTGCGCTTTGTCTTATTTGGTCCTAGTCAGGTACTCACATCGCATACATGTATGTACCTTGTGCAGTAGTGTAGTTGCCGGTGCGTACGTACGCACATCAAACGGCTTTCAATGCATGGTATTGTGCTCGGTCCACGTAAGTGCCGGTACTACTTAGTGCTGATTTTGGTTAGGCGTGGCTTAGCTGAAAACGGATACAAATCTTGATTTGTTGCTACGATACTGAGGTCTGTTTTGATTCCCTCTGGCTCGGCTATCTATGCCTTTTTTGATGACATGCTTCAGTCAGGCTAGCGCATAGTACAGAGGAAGGTACCTCCATGCTTTTTCTTTTTCTTCTCTTTTAGGTCATGATTGCACTAGCTTGTATTTGGCGGATTCCACTTCCGTACCTTCTTACTTACATATCACTGAAAATGTGTCCTCCTTTGCATACCCAGTGTTTAGGCATATAGTACACCACATTAACAAGAGAATGAGAATTCCCAACTAACCCGCATGCAGATAATGCACTAAAGATTGAAATGAATAAAGAAAAATGAATAATACACATAATCAGATTCGAACATAAGTCCGTGGAGCATAATGTACGTTATAGAAAGAAAAGAGAGGAGAGAAGGGAACACAATTTGCACGTAGCAAAGTTTAACACAAGGTAGGAGGAAAACGAGAAACAGGTAAGACTAAAACAAAGAACCCCCAGGAGAACGATTTTGGGAGAATGCTGTCGATAATGAACAGATGCAAATAATCCGCCAACCCATCCTTGAAGCCACGACCCCAGCAAACAGGCAAACAAGGATAAGACATACACCACTTTCTGCATCGAATTTCAAGTAGGAAACAGAACAGAGAGAGGATGCAAAAGGGCAGCACACCCTCTCAGCTCGATGCACTCTAACACAAAAAAGGATGACAGGTATAGAACAAAGCTGGAAAAGCCACTCTTAGACAGATTAGGAATAAAAGCCGCAGAGGTTGGTATCATAGCACGAAGGACTTGAGAGCGGAAGTGATGTGGTGTGTTGAGGGGAAGGAAATGGGAATCGAAATCCAGGACGAGAACATTAGTCAAGGACAGGGGATATCGTGATAAGAAAGAAAAAAATCAAATGCATTTCCGTCCGTGTAGGTCCATAGCGGAAGAGGTGATTATGCGGGGGGAAAGATTATTGCGGATAGTTGGATTGAGTCTCTGGAAGCCGTAGCGAATTTATGGATCAGCTGACAGGTCGGGCGAGGATGACTTTGTCGAAAGAGAAGTCCAGAGAGTCGATCCGGGTATGGAGAGAAAAAAGCGGCGACATTACTCACGTTGCGGGTACACAGGTCCGCTCTGGTAGGGAGAGTGAGGGTAGTTGGGAGGGTAGGCCATCTGTGCATTGTTCTGATAGACCATTCCACCGCCAGGAGGACCACCGTACTGGCTGGGGACCTGGCTATCCGCGGGCTGGTATCCGATCGGAGGGAGTTGAGGGCGGACTCCACTGGCGTAGGCAGGTGGCTGGCCGTGGGATGGGTCAGAAGGATTGGGAGGTTCGACCTGGTTGGCCTGGGCGGCCTGAGCGGCAGCACGCTCACGCTCCTCAATGGCCTTACGCTGAGCCTCTTCCTCCTTCTTGCGAGCCTTCCATTCCTTGCGGATTTCCTTGAATTCTAGAAGAGAGAAGTCAGCAGTGAACTTGGGTAGTAATCACCAGTTTCCAAAATAGGAATAGCATGGGCTAAGTTTGGTAGCGAGGGGACGGCGGAAAGGGATAAGAGGCAAGCTTAACCTCCACGCCGTCGGCCACGCTACTGCGGGCCCCGCGACATCTAGTGTAACTCACTAGCGTCCGAGGGCCGGCGCTAACCCGATCCAGCCATTTGCGACAAAAGATTCAAGATCTCCGTCGCATTGGCCCCCAAACATCTAAAAACAAAGAAAATGAGATGGACCTACCCTCAGGGGTGCGTTTCGCGCCGTGCGATTGCATAGTCACGTGTGCATTCAAATGGTTTAGAGTACCATATGCTTTCTCACATCCGTTCCATCCACACTTATACATGCGCTCAATTTCCTCATAACGACGACGGGGACGCTTATGCTGCTGTGCGCCAGGAATTGGGACAAATGAGTAGACCTAGATGAAAGTAAACCGTGAATCAGCTTTGATCAAACCCAATGAATTCCCAATCATATTTCCCCCAAAAAAGGGAAGCGGTTGAGGGGCAGAGCACGCTGTTTTTGACGATCCCTGCGACGGTGACCTACGAACCGCATAACCAACCCCCAGAGGCATCCAAGACAAACAATGGTTGAACAAAGTGAAAAGCCTTCAGAAATACCCCCAGGAATCATCAAAAACATACCTTTGGAGCGCGTGACCCTGGCAGGGCAGGTACAGGAGAGGTGGAACCAACCGTTGTGGCCGGGGAAGCATAAGGTCCCGGCAATCCATGATGCTGTTGTCCATAGCTGTGAGGCCAATCTGGACGCGCGTACATGTGCTGAGGGGGAGGGGGGTGACCCTGGTACTGCGCCATCTCATGCCCCTGAGGCTGATAAGGAGAGTAGGGAGGAGGGTAGGTGGGGCTGTTGGCCGGAAGCGAAGGATCTATAGGAACGGGCGCGTCAGACTTTGAGTGCGGACTGCGCGGGCCCGTAGGCAAGGTGTTGATGAACGGACTTGTTGCTTGAGCCATACCTGCCGCACCACCGGGTTGGGAGTTGGGTGCGTAGGACTGGGGAGGACGGTGAAGATAGTCCTGGTAGGCAGGCGAGCGGGCGGTCGGCGGAGGGTTCAGACCGTAATCCGACTGAGGGGTGTTGGCCGATGGAATATTAGGTCGAACCTCCGGCTGCGGTGTATACTGCGGCGTAGGGCGGACCTCGGGTTGCGGGGTGTAGTGAGCAGCAGCAGCAGAATTTTGGTCTGCAGGTTTTTGTTCAGAGGGTGCGTCGATGACGGTGTTTGGGTGGTGCGAACCTGGCTGTGCGTACTCAGAAGCGGGCCGGTTGTCCATAAAAGAGAGGATTCGCGCGCAAGGATGCCGACGAATCTAGGAAGGAATAGTTTTCTGCGTTGGATCTGTGTCAAGACGCGTCAACATAACAATGGGTGGAAAAAAAAAGTCGGGGAAATTGATGAGTCGGTCCGACACGTTCCAAGCAAGGGGACGGGGGCACTAGGTTGCCACGTTGGGATCGTGGCTGACCTTCTCCAGATCTAGGATATTCTTTAACGTACCTTTTTTTCCGTTCAATTCCCAGGGAATTGATATAATGTGAAGTTGAGTCGCGAAACACTGATCGAACAGGTTTGCGCACAGATGCTTTTGAGATAAGAGATCTGGGAGGGGGAAGAAAGAGAAGAAGAATATAGGATATTTTCAATTCACAACATTCAAGATATTGTAAATTGGGGATTGAAAGCGCGTAGCTTCAAAAAGATAGAAAAAAGAAAAAGCAAAAAAAAAGAATGGAGGTTGATACCAAGATGCTTAGATGCTTAATCTTTAGTTCGGACGAGGATGCCTTGCAGGTGGCGGTAAGCACGAGGCACCGGGAAAAATAGCCACGGGGGGGGGGAAATAACTAAGAGACTAGTCAAAGAAAAAGTCAGGAGTCAACGCGACTTTGGAGCAGCCTAAAAGGTAAGACGATTTCAGACGATTAGGAGAAAGGAAAAGTAGTCCTCGTGGGATCCGAGGATGTTGTGGATCCTCTAGGTGGACCACGTAATTTTGGTTGGCGATATCGTTGGTCATGCGAAAATTACATCTGCATTCTTTTTTGGGGATTTTCTTTTTCTTTTTTCTTTTTCTTTTTAGCTTTTGGTTTTTGGTTTTTGGTTTTATATATTCAATATACATTGGAAATAGATTCAATAGAACCTTGGAAACACCTGGGCAGTCTCACCTTGTATGTATCCCCTCTCCATATACGGAGTTTATACAGAGTACTCCGTCTATAGACAGGGGATAATACACAGTACACTATAAATACAAAGAATTCCGAGGAGAAACCTTTAAACATTTGAATATATGTATATCAGAAAGAGGGGATAAAAATGAAATTAATAAATCATTTACTTTCTCTGATCTCGGACCATTCCCTTTTTCCACACAATACTCCGACAGTTAACTGGTTTGGCCCCCTTTCCCCTCAGTGTCGTTACCGGCTAAGCTTTCCATGTCCGTGTGATAACACTTTTTTTTTTTTTTTTTTTTTCGGTTTTCGGGTTTTGAAAGAAAAGAGAAAAAAAAAAAAGCGGAACCATCCAGGGGAGAGAGGTGGCAACCCATTTCTCAACTTCTTCTATCATTAATAAATAATTATTGCTGGATGGGAATATCATAAAAAATGATGTATACAGGTGTTGTTGTTTTTTGCTAAGGACTACTGGTTAGGTTCCCAACTGGAGGCCTCTTAGTCTACCCGCAACTCGGGTGCGTCGAAAGGGAGAACCTAGCGTATATGGCCCGTGGGTACTAACCAAGATGTCAGGAGCCAGGGCTTTTGAGGTGGGCACTAGGAAATGGCGTGCCCGAGGAACCTCAACCGACAGATGGAACCGATTCTAAAAGGGGTATAGAGGGGAGGGGGAAAGGTGCTAGGACACTTACCTAGGTAGACGTAGGGGAAGGGAACTAAGGTAGAAAAGGGAGTAGCGCAGGTCGGGGGAAGAAGAAGCGATGGGACTCGGGAAGACCAGGGCTAGTGTGGACGACCAAAGGCACCAAAGGTAGGCACTCGGTCCCTATTTCACCAATAGGAGAAAAATAGTGGGGTCCCTGGTGGAGAAATGGAGAAGCTCGGTGGATAGCCCTGACTGGTTTCGGTCTAGCGTCAAAGTCTGATGCAAAGGTTCAAAGCCGAGGGCGGTTGAAGCCGGTGATAGCTTCTTTTCCTGAAAAGGAGGTTCAGTGTTGCACTTTGATTACAGGTATTCAGTACTCCATACATATGCATACTTCGGTGTAGAACCCTAGTACATGATCCATGTACTCGTAGAACGTACATGAGGATGCTTAGGAAATACCCATGACAGAGGGTATACCACCTTTAGACAACGGCTATGTTCTATCACACCTTAATCACCTTAATCACAGGCTAGTCATGTTAGCGTTCTGCAATCAAACCAGTTGAGTCATGGCAAGAATACATATCTGGTCGCGTAACCGTTACGATACCTACAGACGCGTGAGTGGAGACCGTGGAATAACAACAACAACACCCCCCCCCCCCCCCCGGTGATCGGAGCCTATCTCCTGATATCTGGACGTGTCTGAGAAATATTACGTCTTCAAGTTCAAATGGTTAATGGTTCAATTCTAGATGCAAGTTCCGATTCCTATTTCGATCTTCAATCCCATCTTGCCTACATACCTACATCGGTATTAGGTACTGACTCGGACGTTTTATCTAATTGATAACCGTTTCTATATATGTGATAATTATAGTACAAAAAAGCACATACCACACCAATCTCCGTACCAAGAAAAGAGGAGAAAGGGGGCCATCATTTTTTTAGCGGCATTTCCGTGGGACGAGCCCACTATCACCGCCAATTGGTCAAACCGATCAAATTGCGAGCGGAGTACTAGTACTCGGCGGCTCTCCGGTACGATCAGTGTATGCTCAGTGCTCAATCCATAGTGGAGGACAGTATAATCCTTACAGTAATTACATGCCCTTGGTACCCCGTTATTCGTGATTCGTTATTCGCGTTAATATTCTGTTAATAATTCACATTTCAGCCTCCCAATTAGAGAAAGTGGGGGATCAAAAAACCATTCCGTCCTCCGTTCCGTACATCTTTTGTTGTATGTTGCATGTACGGAGTACTCCGTACCCTCCAAACCCCCCACCCTGGATAAATAGGAGTCTGATAGGAAGAACACGGGAAAAACCAGGGAGAAAATGTTCAAGATGCAAGGCTCTCAGCTCTTCAATTGATGATTGGCGTTTTCAGGGGGCCCGGATCTCACCCCGCAGGCGCGGAACTTGTTCCTCCACTGCCGGTGAGGAAAAAGCAAGTGAATGGTCTTGGATTTTAGGATTTTAGATAATTTTTAATAGGTTTTACTTGTTTTACTTGTTTTACTTGTTTTGGGTTATGTTTCGTGACTTTATTCTTCACAGGATCATTTATATCTGACACGCCCTAACGAGTCATGTACTAACTACAGAGTACAAAGTATTGTCTTCCAAAGTACGGAGTACCAAGTACCTTGTTATTAGGGATAAATAATGATCCATTAACTTAACCGGTGGACGAATGGACAGATATAAATCAAATCGACACCGACAATCTCCAAACGATATAACGGTGGGACCAGACGGCGGACTCCGCGCGGACAACACACCAGTTTCCAGTGTCTGGTGCGGGATATCCGGTGTCGAGGGCATAACGGGATGATCAATATCAAATTCATATGGCGCGTCAATCATTGGACGCCGCAGCCGCTCTGTATCCAGTCATGCTGTACTCCGTACACTCCGTAGAACATATGCGTACGGAGGTCAATAATACCTTGGCCTGCCGCGACTTCGGACGATCAACCTGAAAGCCCTGACTGTCCCCAATTTTCATGTCCTAGTTGCATTTCCCAAAGCTCCAGAACTGCATATTTATCTATCGAGAGGATTTCTTACGCTTCCTTTTCTTTTCTTTTCTGGTTTTTGGTTTTGTTTTTTTTTCCTGGTCATATTCATATGATAGTGTAATATAAAGCGCCTTTCGCGGCTGTGGCTTATTGTTTTGAGTTGGACAGTAAGAAGAGAGAAATCAAAAAAGAAAGAATACTTCTCAGAATTAAATGTCTCAATCCCGAAAGCAGGACCTGCAGACGTTCATCCATGTCACTTGATGCACGTGGGCCCATTTCTGCATGTTAGTTTTTTTTTCGATATTGCATATTGCCCAGGTGCATATTGCATATTATCAATTTGCCTTATATAAGTCTTTGTAAGAACAGAATGATATCCACTTCGTATATTTGTGCTAAATGAGGTTAAACGAGCTAGCAAATAACCGGGTAAGAAAGGATAATGGAAAATGTTCCCACATGGGGTCTGGTCGAGTCTACAATGTACAATAGACGGGTATTCTCCGGTCATTTTCCTTAGCTCTAATCGTTCAGGGGGCGATCATTAGAGAAAAGGCTTGGCACAGCTGGTTTTTTTTTTTTCCCCAGCACGCCAGAATCCGGTTTTGTTGTGCCTTATACGCGTTGATCTCCCGAGCCAGAGTTACTCTTTAACTAGGTCCTTGATACTCCATACATCCAAACACAAAAAAAAAAGGTGAAAAAGGGGCAGTCTCTTTGCCCTGAGGTTAAATGTACATGCAGTAGCCGAAAGTCAACGAACTTGCCGAGTTCCTATCAGAGAAATTGATGTCTGTGCTTTTAGGGCGAGAAAAAAAGCGCAATTTCCCTGAACTCCACAGTTGGCCAGTGCTTGGCCAGTGCATCGCCAGTGGATAAATTGATAGACTAGTACGGGCGACTAAGTATGCCACCGGGGCATAACTCTCTCATTGGTTTATATTGCCAGGCAGTATATTAGATCCGCCCGTGGACTTTCACTTCACTTCATCAAAGGTTATACATAGAAAAGTCTCTTACATAGAATATGCTTTTTTCACCGCCTTCGTATATACCCAAAAAGACCAACCAAAAGACTAACTAAAAGACATAACAAGGCCGTATAAGCGGCCGACTATACTAGGCTGCTGGGGGGGAGGTGATTACTAACTCAAGTATTCCCCCGGGGCCGCTTTCCTACTTGTTGTAGAAGAGGCTTCGCCTTTACCTCGGCCATCTTATGAGGACTCGGCTACCTTACATATATATATGTATAAAAATAAAAGAGAAGTTGAAATTAGTACTCCGTACTCCGTCTATAGATTAAAATTAATATGTATGCTTCGAGGGAGCGGTGAGAAAAGCGGTCAGGTAATATCCGATGAGAGAGTTGTGCCCCGGTAGCACACTTAGTCGCCCGTAGACTACACCGAAAATAGTAAGTCTCTCCCGCTAATGCTTCGGCAGATCGCGTTATACATACCTATGCGGATCAGCACACCCCGGATGATGATCAGTGATTCCACGGAATTGCTTCGTATCTTAGGTCTCTCTTTTTTTGCGTGTTTTTTTTCACAGGGGTTGAGACCGAAATGTACAGCTGTGATGAAACCTCGGTAAAAAGATATACTGACATTGACCTTGACCTTATATTGAAATCTTGAAATGGCAAGAGACGAGTACGATTCCTCCAATAAATGAGACTGATTCCTGCAGGGATTCAGATCCCGAGACAGGGAGCCAAGCAAGTCCAAAATATAATGACACACTGCTAATGATTTTACCTTTCGAGAAGAAATTGACACATTCTTAGCGAAGATCTTGCCTACGATCATATCTGCGGTGACATGTGAAAATACTACTTTTATATTATTGCCACTATATATGCATAATTTAATCTATTGTTTCCATTTCCAATACTACAACCCAAAGCCCTGGAGTCATAGGATATGCCCAGTAGTCCATTAAATCAGAGAAGCCCTAATACCAACCCGAATACGGAGTATACCGAGCACAGTGCACAGTTATATTTTCCATGCATGTTCTACGTTTGGTCTAGAGAACATAAAAAAGGGAAAGGTAAACACAAGCATATTTGCTTTTTTTTTTATCTTTTTTTTTTATCTTTTCTTTTTTTCCCCTAGGCGGCGCACTATCGCCTGATACAGCGAACGTTGTGTGACTAGTGCGTCCTGCTGTCGGGTCGGCCCCCTGTTGGCCACGGACAGTCTGGGCAATGCGGCTGGTGAATTTTCTAGGGTTCGGTTTGGATCTGGACCGGGGAGGAGATTCGTACCCACACCCGTGTTCTCCGACGTGCATCGTCGGATGAAAACTCCTTCTGGAGATTGGTATAGCGCCTTGACGTGGGAGGCGCTTATGCATGCCGCTCATGCATACTACGGGAATTGAGTACTCATCTTGCTCCGTACACCATTTAACGCTGGTCTGTTGCCCGCACTACTGCACGTCGCTCTCTTAGGCGTCTCTTGAATCATGTACTGTACTTTCAGGTGTATTTTTCGTGCCGACGGCTATTTCAAGATTCCGTGGACGTTGTATGCATGCATGCGCGGGATGTAAGTATATGCTTACCAGATTGTGTACCCCGTACAGAGTTTGGAGTCGACGCATTGACATGTATGCAGGTCTCTTTTGGTGTGTTTCTAGTGGGAATCTCATTTTTGGGTGTTGTGGTCAAAGCCCCTGGGTGAAGACTGTGATCCAGAATCATGGGGAATTGGTACTTGTGTCAACTAATCGGAAAACTATCCTGACATCGTGCACGTGGCTCTGTATTTGTATGTGTTGCATCCTCGTAATAGTCTAGAAAAATCTGTGACTAGCATGGCGATATCTTGCAGTAATTCAACTAGAATTCATTGAATTTCTAATGCCAGGGACACAGCCCTGAGAATTTATATATCTGTACTTTGTATACAAACGCAAACCCAAACCCCAAAAAGGATGGCGGACCCCCTCTGATCTCCATATAGCTTTAGACATTTATATATCAGAGCTCGTCATGTCGGGAGACGCTAAAAGGAACCCACAACATAACCTACCCGTGGGCCGTTTAAGCATAAAGCTTGAATGTTGGGATATGCAGCGAAAATCTCGGCGGGTTTGAAATCGACCCCTACTAGTAGTATGATAGGATACGTAAGTAATGCCTTATAGTGTAGATCGATCACAGATTCATCACACACTTGTGTCAAATGAGGTAAGGTCTATAAGGCTGAGGTATCCAGTGCCAGGGCTGTCGCCCCACCTCAGTAAGTACTTATATCTGCTTCTTCCGTCATTCCCACCTGTTTTATCGTTTCTTGGATTTCGTTCGCCTCTGACAGGGAATATAAGCACCAGGTCCTCTGTTATTGGGATCTGTGGTTATAATGTTGACTTACAAGTTCGCACGTACTCGTGCCTCGCGAGAGGGCAAATATCTAAGCTACTAAAGCAACTCGGTACGCTGGTCAGGGTGCGAATCTTCAAATATCTGAGAATACCCCCACCGATAGTCTAATAAGGCTTTCTATGGGTTTTCCTGTTATATGCTGCATTGTGGTCAAAGTGTGGGAATATATTTGATGTCTTTCCACGAGCACCACAAGTTCAGGATTTCATTTCCCTTCCCTTTATCCACAACTAACCGCGAAGTAGCCTTGGAAGTATTAATCTATAGAGCGTCGAGTAAAATAACTGATGGAAAATTATATTCCGTCAAGCCTGTAGAATTTCCCCGGATATCGACCATTTGCGGGGTCAGACGAACTAGATCGTCTACTCGAAGATCTATATATTCCGTACTATCTAGAAGCTAGGCAATTCTACCTTCTTTTATGCTAAGTCTACTAATATAATTGCCACAATGATTCTTCTGATGACATGCATCCTGGCCATCACCTCTGGCACTACTTTCGCCAGGGCAGGCCCTCTATCAAAACCGGCCAAATTCGACTGGTCATCAACCGAGGCTCTGTAAGTATATTCAGGCTTCAAACTAGCAAGCAGTGTTAACCCAATACCCAAGAATCGCCTTCGGTGACTCCTACACGTATGTCCAAGGAACCCTCGGACACCAGAATTTCAGTTTCATTGGAGACCAATTCAACCTCGCCTATGATGCCGAAACCCTGCTTTCTAACAAGATAGTCCAAAATCAAGTAAGCGTACCGTGACGCGATTGAACCAAACACATCATTAGATATTAAATTTCTACTTTAGACCGCAACAGCAGAAGGCGGCCCCAACTGGGTCGAATACCTCACAAATTGCGGCGTCCACCAAGGCCTCACCTCGCCCCAAAACTGCAAAAAGCAACTCTGGGATTTTGCATTTGCAGGTGCTGATATATCAACCGAGTAGTATGCACCTCCATCCACATCCCACACACGTTTAGCACCCACGGACAACCCCGACTAACTAAGCCCAAGTACACCCCTCCACCACAACTTTACAGTGTCCCTAATAGACCAAATAAACCAATTCAAGCAATACGGCCACCCAGCCCTGCTACACAATCTGGCCGGCTTCAAGCAAGAAAAAACCCTCCTCGCCCTGTGGATCGGCATCAACGACATAAACGACAGCGTCAAATACGCCGTCGATTTCCCATCCTTCTACAAAACCCTCACAGACACACTCTTCGCATCCGTAGAGATTCTCTACAGTTTGGGCTACAGAAACTATCTATTCATGAACCTACCACCGCTAGACCGCACGCCAGGGAACCAAGTAAAAAGTGAGCCAAGTCCGAATGCGACGCAGGTTGGGTGGTACAATGCCGCGCTGGCTGATCATGCGGCTGCATTTGCAGGAAAGCATAAAGAGGCACGGGTTATGCTTTTTGATGCGCATGCTAGGTTGGTGGATATGCTTGATGAGTCCTGGAAATATGGCATTGTGAATACGACGGACTTCTGTGCTGGGTATGATCAGCCGGATATTGCGGTTGAGTATGAGAAGTATGGGTGTCCGACGCCGTTGGAGAGGTATTTCTGGTTTAATTCGGGTCATATGACGAGCCATGTACATGAGGTTTTGGCTGGAGAGGTGGAAAGGTGGTGGTTGCATGGATAGTGAGGGTTGGGGATAGGTAATAGCTACATGTAGGCACATTACATTGGAGTTGGTTTGAATTAGGATACCGAGAAAGCACAAACGTTTGAAGAATAATCATTATTGCAGATTGAGATCAGAGGCGGGCGAAGTCTCTGAGACATGAAACTTTTTGAATGAACATGTATGGATTCACCGTGAGAATTCAAGCCCTAGAATCCCACTAAAACTGACGAATCGAGATCTGAGAACCGTGAAAAACCCCCTGTAGAATAGGGACGCAAGAAAAAATAAGTAAGAACTATCTATGACATCAAAGATAACGCCGTCCTGCCCGAGTTACGCATGAAGTCGAAGAAATAGAAAAGAGTCTACCGGGATAGCGCACAATACAAGGGAAAGTGACTGACTGCACGGGGAGCAGCAGGGAGGCATCTACCAACGACGGTTACCACCGACGGGAGCAGAGTTGGAGGCAGTGAAACCACCACCACCGCCGCCGCCACGACCACCACCCCAGCCACCGCGGCCACCACCGCGTCCACGGCCACCCCAGCGACCACCGCCGCCGCCGCCGTAGCGAACCATCTCGGCAAGACGGGGGTCAACCTGCTGCTTAGCTTCAGTGAGAATGGTAATCAAGTCACGAGCCTGCTTAGAGTCTGGAGAAAGGAAGGTTAGTACAACTTGCGAATGTCCAAGACGCAGATGGTAAACTTACTGTCAGTGGTGAAGAAGGTAATAGCGGTACCCTTGGCACCGGCACGAGCGGTACGACCAATACGGTGGACGTAGTCCTCCGAGTTGTTGGGGTAATCATAGTTGAGCACATGAGTGATGTCGCGCACATCTTCAGAGGAATTTCGTTAGCAAATACAACATTAGTGGGGGTATGAGGAGTGTGGCCATGAAGGACCCTTTCTCCGTCGTGCAGGACTTGATGCATCACTGCTCTCTTGATGGGTTTCATTGAAGAAAATCCCAAGGGAAGCGAATCCATGGGATGGCGGTAGTATCGTGGTCCTATAGAAACCTTGGAAATGCAGCCTTCAACAGTTCAACAGTTCAAGAACAACGCTGTGTGAGAAAAAACCTCGACTCTTCTACGAGTCTGTCACACAAGAGATGGAGAATGGAGAATCAATGCCAAGCTAGAATGCCTGCTGCTGTGCTGCACTGTGAGTCCAAGGTCCCCTTGGCATGTGAACCATTTAGGATGACCAGATGCGCCTGGACGCGGCGTATACACCGACGTGCTTCGAGAGAGTTTGAGCACCGTGCCATTGTTTTAACACAACGTCAACACGGGTGAGTGTTTTTTTTTTTCAAGGGCCCCTTAAGGGGGGACAAAAAGGAGGAAATGGAAGAGGGAGGGGGGATGTAGTTTGTTCATACCAATACCACGCGAGGCCACATCGGTGGCCACCATGATGGGGCTCTTGCCCTGCTTGAACTCGTTCAAGACCCAGTCACGCTCGTTTTGTTGCTTGTCACCGTGGATGGCTGGAAAATATGTTAGTACTGTGCCAATGTGCCAGTGAGGAACTCATTGAAAACTTACAAAGCGCAGGCCAGCCGTCCTGGCGGAGGAATCGGGTAATCTCATCTGCGACACGCTTGGTGCCAGTGAAAATGATGCACTTGTTGGAGCGGTCCTCCATGATCTTCTCAAGGTGCTTGATCATCTTGTCACGCTTCTCAAAGTCGGAGACGACCTCGACAATCTGTGTGATGCGGTGGTTGGCGGAGAGATCGGTGGAGCCGACGTTGACTTGAATGTAGTCGCTGAGGAAATCAGAAGCGAGCTGACGGACATCCTTGGGCCAGGTAGCGGACCACATGCAAGTCTGACGGTCAGGGCGAATCTGGCCAATAATCTTGCGAATCTGGGGCTCGAAACCCATGTCAAGCATACGATCAGCCTCGTCAAGAACGAGGTAAGTGACACGACGAAGGTTGGTGCGGCCAGCCTCGAGCATATCAATCAAACGACCGGGAGTGGCAATGCAAACCTCAACACCGCGAGAAAGATCACGGATCTGAGGACCCTTGGGGACACCACCGTAGACACAGGTGTTGCGAATACGGGAGGACTTTCCAAACTTGGTAATCTCAGCCTGAATCTGAACAGCCAACTCACGAGTAGGAGCCAGAACAAGAACAATGGGACCATCACCAGGGGCGAGGAGAGGCTGGGCGTTGATGTGAACAATAGCGGGGAGACAGTAACTGAGAGTCTTTCCGGAACCAGTCTCGGCAATACCGACGACGTCGCGTCCGGAAAGAGCCATGGGCCAGCCCTGGGACTGGATAGCAGTAGGAGCATCAAAGCCCTGGGCCTTGACCTCAGACAAAACGTACGCGGGGAAACCAGCCTCGTCAAAGGTTTCAACGGGACGGGGCACGTTGGTACCCTGAATGGCCATCTCCTTGGTCTTGCGGAAAGCCTGAACATCTTCCTCAGAGCGCGCAGTGACATCGGGGTGCTCCTTGTAGAACGACTTCTCGAACTTGGGCATGGTGTTGATATCTAAGTGAAACCAAAGTTAGTATTGCTCGAACCAAACAAACACGTTTGTTGTTGAATGAACTTACCCCAGTCTTGAGTCTTCAAGCCAGCGCCGAGGTTGTTCATGCGGTCACCACCGGCAGCACCACCGCCGCCGTAACCACCACCACCACCGCCGCCGCCGTAGCCGCCACCGCCGTAACCACCGCTACCACCACCACGGCCACCGCCGTAACCACCACCGCCGCTGTAACCACCACCGGAGCCACCGTTAGAGTAGCCGCCTTCACCTCCGCGAGAGCTAGAATATCCAAGTTAGTACAAATTCTTCTTCTGGTAATGTGTGGTGTCTCCTGTCCGCTTGGTATTGGTTGGGGAACCCAGATAGACTCGGGATCCCGAGGGCCAACACGATCGCAAGCAAATGCAGGCTCGAGGCTTTCGCCAGAAATCCATGCATTTGATGAGACAAACAAAGAAGACAAGGACAAGTCTGTGTGGGAATGAACTTACCGGTAGGAGTCACCGCCGCCGCCGCCACCGCGAGAGTAACCACCTCCGTACGACATGATTTAAGTCTGCGAAAGGGTTTGAGAAAGAAAGAAAGGGGTATTAGAAGATGAGAAGAGGAAGAGGGAAGATGAAGAGGGAAGATGAAGAGAGGAAGAAAGGAGGACGAGTTCACAGGTAAAAGTAGGAAAAGGTCAGGAACTTGAAAGAAAAGGAAGGAGGAAAAAAAAAAATAAAAAACCTACGGGAGGAAGGCGCGAGTAAAAATTCGATTAGGCTTAGCTCCTCTTTGTATTTTTCGCCCATATCATCACATGACCAAGGTCTGGATCAGGTACCTTTTCAACCGCCTGCCTAAACAGGCTTAGTACACACTCGCCGCTTTCATCCTTTTTGTATATCTGGTCTTTGATTGGTCGCTGTTATCAACTTCAGGCAGAAAATTTAAGGAAATTTTTAGATTTGCGCCAGGCATCGCTGGTCCATGGATATAAAGGGGGCAAATAATGAAAGATGGCGACAAGGCAGGCTCTTCGTGAATGTAATACGAGTGGCAATAAATTTAGCATGACGGCAAAGTGATAGAATTTCGAGAATCCTGAGGGGCAAATATGTAGATTTGGGGGGAATTCAACGACTCAACGCTGAATACTTTCATGTATATGCAGGTGAATTATTATGGATCATTCTGGAAGCAAACAAACAGCATGATGACGCAGACATGCGGTTATTTCTCCATGTAATTTACACTAAGGTTAACTTATCCGCAAGCTGCAGCGTTGATCGGGAAGCGTTGATCGGGAATCAGACAATCACAGCAACCTTGCAATTCTAAGATCAAAGGAGGAAGACTCCACAGGCGTAGACAGCAGACTAGGATCTTAAAACCTATTACCTTGTGCCCCCAAGGCCCATATCCCAGAAACGAATCTCCAATTCCGTAGCCCGAACAAAGATCTTAATCAGTTCTTCCATGCGACTAGGTGACACATGTTGCATGTGATCCTCCAGTAATGCTATGGCATGACATGAATCAGTGAGATGTTCCGCTCGTTCTTCACAATATGACTTACCTGAACCCAGCCGCACAGCCTCAGTGTAGTCGTCGGCAACATAATTCTCGATCCATTTCCAGTAGGTGTTCCCTTCTCGAAGGGTGGTTTCTCCCGCATGCAACCGTTTTGCAATAGAGCCATATCCGATCAAGCATGGCGTGAGGGCCATCTGGAGGGCTAACCAGTCCTCAGATTGGCCTACATCCAAAATGTATCGGCTGTATGCGGTGCAAGCTATACATAGCGAGATTAGCACATCTATCGAGTTCATAGAGAAGCAGGACCGGCTTACCGATAGTTTCGGGTGTATTTTCCATCTCCTGTTTAGAAAGGCCAAAAGAGGCACAGTAGTCAATGTGCAATGCCATTTCCCGCTGGATGTGGAGGACAATCTGGGCCGACTGGAGTGATTGTATTAGATTGATATTGAAAACAGGTGTAGTGAGCACTTACCGCTGCTATTGAATCCATGCTCTTGGCCTTGTATGATGCAAGTGCATTGCTTCGGGCAAATTGTACCTACAGGTTAAATTTTGATAAGTTGAATGTCTTCTCCCAACCGCATTGGAGAAGGTTGTCTCACCAGGTAGAGATAATCTTGCACAAGGTATGCCTTGAACCGTTCAATAGGTAGTGTACCCTGGCCGATGCCTTCGACAAACTCATGGTGGGTGAACTGTTGCCATACTTGCTGCACATCCTGGCGGTCCAAGATATACTCAAGGAATCGGCCGCTAAATAGAATACCGTTAGGACGAAGAAAACCAAAAGATCCAAGGGATGGGTCACATACGGCGCAAAGGGCATAGTGTAGGTGGAGTGGAAATGATTGATCGGCCCACTCCCTTTACCTAGGTCAATGCTTGTCTTGATTCCTACCTCAACAAATCGCACGGCACTACGGACCGCTCTGATCATGTCCTTGCCAGAAGCCAGGTTTGCGGCAATTGCTGAAGCAAGTGAGCAGCCCGTACCGTGGGTATTCTTGGATACCAAGAACTCTGTCTCGAACAAGGTGGCTATCGTTCCATCAAAGAAGATGTCCACCACCAAGGTTCCCTCTTTCGAGTCTTGAGATGCCTTGTGGTCTTTCGTCAAAGGAAGGTGACCTCCCTTGAGGAGAACCGCCTTGGGACCCAAGGAGCAAATCTTCTTAGCAAGCTCAACCATTCCCTCTAGGTCCTTCGGCTCAGAGGTCTCTGATCCAGCATCTTTCAATAATAGAAGAGCTTCGGGAATGTTTGGTGTTAGAATTGTGGTCAAAGGAAGCAACTTTGTCCGTAGTTCCTTGACTGCTTTTTCAGGTAGCAACTTGGAGCCACTAGTGGAAACCATAACCTGTTGATGCCGGTTAGAGTGGTAGTTTGGAGAACGAGAGGTCTGACATACCGGATCCAGAACGATTACAGGGACTTTGTGAGCTTGCAGCGTTTCTGCGATGACATCAATGGTCTCGGCAGATGAGAGCATGCCTAGGAGGTCATTAGTTATGTATAAAAAAAGGACGAATATGAGATACAAATGGCTTACCCAGTTTTACCACATCTGCACCCACATCTTCCAGTCCAGCATTGATCTGTTTTCTCACAAATTCCGAGGGTACAACAAAGATGTCTTGCACACCTAGTGTGTTTTGTGCCGTCAACCCAGTGGTGGCAGTGAGAGCATAGCATCCATGGGCCGCAAGGACCCTTTGATCAGCTTCGAGACCACTGGAATGTGTTAGAGTGTTTTTTTTTTAAAAAAACCATCGTATAGCGTAAATTATACGGGTACAAGGTCAAGTATCGCTTTGGAGATCACTTGATGGGGTACAGCTTTTTTTTCCCCAGCCGGTTATGCGGGGTGGGATGTTTGAACTTACGCTCCCCCTGAGCTGTCTGATCCTGCAATGACCAGAACTCTTTTGACAGACATGATTGATAGAGCCAATCAGCAAATGAGCAGGGATATCTGCTCTGCACTAGCGATCAAGCTGAAGTGAAGAATGCCGGAGTGCCCAGGTGGGGTGGCCGGACCTCGGGAGCATTGGGGGGTTTGCGATAAGATAAGACCGATATGAAAACATTCGACGTCAAACTCGAGACACTTGAAGACCCTAAAATATGCAATTCGATTTGATCGTGACCATGCTAACTTTCCAACATCCCAATATCCTTAGGTATTTACAAATATCCAAAACCATACGCCACCGGAGCATCTATTGTAACATGAAGCGGAAGAGACCATCCATCTCAACCCATTGACGACCACACTTCTTCAGGTAGCTGTCCACCACACCCTTGATCGTACCGAATCTTGTGCGGTTGAACTCTGCAAGGGCGGCAACACTGTCCTTTTTTTCTCCTGTCTCTTTCTCAGCAGCGGCCTTAGCTTTCTCGACATCCCAGAGACCGGCGAAGTACAGAAGCTGGTTGTATACCTCCTTCTCCGAGTACTCGAACGACATGCGGCCTAAACAGCCTTCTGCACGACCTCGGGGACCCAAGCAACGGTGTCCATAAACGCTGATTTGCCGTGTGCGGTTTCCACATGATGAATCGTCACATACCAACCAGCCTTCGTAGTATCGCGAGGTCTGTTCGCGGATCTGATTCTCTAGTTGGGCGACAATTGTCATGACCGAGAAGGGTTTTTGGCAGCTCTGGTTCGGGCAAACGATTCCGTGGGCAGTGCACATGTGCGATGAAGTCACCAGACCCTCATACACAGACTGTTCCTTGCAGTATCGGCATCTTAGGGATAGTCGCGTAGAATTAGCAAACCGAACCGAGTCCGGGATCTGGGACTCGAGCGGGGTGACTTCGGCATTTTGCTGACTGTTGGAGCTAGAGGTATTGATCTGATATTTGCGAGTATCAAGACCCAAGCACTCAGCGAGACGGACGGCATCGGTGCCAGGAATTGGGGCACAGAGACGCTCAATGGGAGGGAAGATCTGCTTGAGAATGTAGAACTCAACATCTGGCTTGAGCCCTGAACCGGGCTTCAGCAAATCCTGCGGGCTGTATGATCGCTTCGCAGGAGGCAGAGATGAGGTTTCCGAGTCTCCGTTGGTCACGATATATGAGATGACGTCGTTCGGTCTAACTGTCTTGCCCCGGGCAATTTCGCGGAGAGCGACTTGTGCCGGTGGCATGCTCTCTTTATTAGGGTACTCCTGGGGTCGTTTCGAAAGTTTCTGATGAAGCGTTAGTAAGGCGATCTAGAAAAATCCTAGGGTTTATCACATACAGTGTAGATCACGTATTTTTGCACAGGAATCGTGTATTCCTTCATCCTCTCTGCAAGCTCACGCAAGTACTCGTGAATCTTGTTGAGTACGACTTCCTGGTCTTCACCTGACAGGATTTCGTTGAGCAGCTTCGATGATACCTCCTTTGAGAGGGCACAGTATTCACGACGCTTCATGTCAAGACCCTTGACCTCCAGCTTCTCCACGTACCTGCCATCCACCTCGGTAAGGTTGACAGCAGCGTACTTCTTTTTGGCATGGAGTAGAAGCCGACGGAAGATATTGTCGACGTCGATTTCTAGAAGTCGGTAACGTTCGTTGACCGATTTCTTGAACTCTTCGCCAACCTTGATGGCGTCGCTCATGTTGTCCATATTCGTATTGATCATGACCGAATCAGTGTCACCATAAATGACTCGCAATTGCTGGCTTTCGGCCAATTCCTTGGTGTTTCTCAGAATCTCACGTCCCTTGAAGGTGGTGAGCATTGCCAGAGGTCGAGCGTAGAAGCGACTCTGCGTGTATCCCAAGCATCCGTACATGGAATTGGCAGTCAGCTTCAAGGCCAATTGTTTTGTGTCCCAGATGGCCAGTTGTTCGGGTGTGGCACGCTTGTCTTTCATCAACTTCTTTACTTCGCGTCGACGGTTAACCAACGTCGCGATCAGCCGAGGTAGAACACCTTGTTCTTGGTCAGAGGAGGGAACATCTGGCACTTTTTCTTCATTCTCATTTTCGGCCTAGTTGCACATGTTAGAATAAACGAAATGAGACGAGGGTTTGGATTGGGTCAATTTACCGTAGCTGTTCGGTCCACTGTTGTGAAGCAGATGTTGTATTCCTGGATGATACTGGGATACAGACTGTTGAAGTCCATAACAAGGATGAAGCGGTCGTAAAGTCCCTTTTCGGGCTCGAAGACAAGACCACCCTTGAATTTGTCCTTCTTTTTCTTGTCGACCGCCTCGTCATCGTCGCCATCTTGCATTTTCTCCTCTGCCTTCTGAAGACGAGACGAGTACTTGTCTGGACAGATGTATTTGTTGCGATGGAACTCATGTAGCAGAATGTACTCGTTTCGCTCGGCACGCGTTCCGCTAAGTGTGCGTGCCCATGAATTACCAGCGGTATTAGTCAGGACCTTCGTAAGTGGCAGCATCTGAAGACGTAGAACCAATGCCGCAATGAAGTAGGTGTCTGTATCACAGTGATTGACGAAGTTCATGAGGCCTTCTTTGGTGGTCGCCCAGGTCTTTAATGCCGCTTCGGCATCTAGTTCCTGACGTACGTTGCCTTGGCCGAGGTAGAGTTGGCACATCTCGGTCAAACTCCATGACTGGCACTTCATCATAAGAGACTAGTAGTTGTTAGTATTGTCGTATACCCACTTCGAGAAGAATATTACCTTGCCCATGTCGTTGGCAACATCGCACATCAATCTTCCAGCAATCAACTGCCTTTCGGCAAAGAAGTTGCCACCCTTGTTAAAATTCTTAGGCCAATCTCCACGCCTGAGTCGGCCAATACGATGCCAACCAGGGGTCTTCTTTTCACGCATCCGGCTGAGTAGAATGCCCAGGTCGACATCCTGCAACTGGTGGCCCATGATCACATCGGGATCCATCTTTTCGAATATAGCCAGGAACTTGCTAAGCAAGAACTGCTCGCTTTTTGCGAGCATGACAGTTCCCCGCTGGTTTTGTGCTTCGGCTTCGAAATGCATTGGGTATGACCCACCAGCAGGGCGCATGACGGTGAATGTCTTGCATGGAAGCTTCTCCGGCGGAGTGGTGTCAGTTAGAGAAACGTCTTCATACACTCGGGCACTCGCTATTAGAATCTCCTGCTTGTTCTCCTTGACATTGAGCTGGGTACGGAAAGAAAGACTCATTAAGGTCAAGGGCGGGGCATCCAGGTTCTCGGAATCCGGGACAAGGTTGATGAGTGCTGGTTTGGCGGCCTGGCATTCGAACTTGCACCAGGATGCGTTGGTTACTGCAGCAAAATCGGCCTGGTCGATCTTCAGCCAGCAAGGGCCCATGATATTCTTCCAGAGAACAAATTGTTCAAACAGGGAGGTGTTGGTACCGAAAACGTTGGAGAAAGTCTCTCCCTTAGTTTCCATCGGCAGGGCAGCCTTATCGTAGGGGTAGAGTAATTTGAGATACTCTGCCTCCTTTGGAACCCCGGGCATTTCAAATGCGTACTTCCGTTCGCACGGCTTCATCTTGTGCATGCCGACCTTGAGCTTTGTCATCATATCGTCGACCTCCGAGTAAACATCTTGCATATCAACCTCCTCTTCAGTCGCTCGACCGTGCTTGTATCGATATTCACGCGGAAGGAAGTAAAGCTTTCGCAAGATATTGTCAACCTTGACAAATGCACTAGTGTAGGACCCATTCTGCTTGTTCTTCACTTTTCCGAACAGACACAGGCTGCCGTTGACCTCCGTATAGTCCAACCAGAACATGCGCAGACTGCCATCCTCTTCGACAACATCTTGGGCGCGCAGTTTCCCAAAGGATCGCATTTCCGGGGCTGGGCTGCTGAGAACGTTCAATTTGCTCCTCACGTCATTCCAAGAAGCATCCATTACTTCTGGCATTGACTTGACAGGGGAAGAGCTTGCTGGTGTAGAAGCAATGTCATGCTTGATCTTCGGGGGCGGCCGACTGCCGGTCATGTTGATGGTTTTCGATTTAAGACTAGAGTCTCCAGTGACTTCTGCGACGTCCATGAGGTCAACATCATCGTCTTCTGGCTCTTCAGCCTTGACCGGTACAATATTCCTTCGCTCCACTGCCTTGCTAATTGGAGACGATGGCAAAATATCGCTCATGGGAACATCATCGTCGTCTGGCATCGGTAGAGGGCCGTCATCGAGATCGTCAGAGTGGAGTGCCTGGTCCTTCATTGGCGAGCTTGGAATGTCGTTTTCGTCTCTTGCGTGAAGCTTTTCGCGGCGACGCTTCTCAGACAAAGGTGGGGAGAGAACGCGAACTTTGCGTCGGGCCTCCGACTTGACAATGTTTCGTGTCGGGGCGTGATTCGATACGACGTTGGTGTCGACCTCTCCGAGGAGATCGGCCATAAATGCATCGTCCTCGGCAGTCGCAACGGGCTTGTAAAACAGATTGTCAAAATGCGGGATTTTATTTCCATGAGCAAAAAGCACTCACCTTGGGCTTGGGAGCAGAAGCCGAAGTCTGTCCTTTGTTGAAGTACTTGGATATGCCATTGTTCATTTTCTCCTTTCGCTGTTGTTCCTCTTCTCTCTTTCTTTTGGCAGCCTTGCCTCGTGTGGGTAGTTCATCGCTTTCATCGCTGTCATATTCTGCTGTCTGTTCGTTCCATACTTCGCGGCCATCGTCCGCGTAACCAGCACCGTTATCATCGACGACAAAATCATCCTGATCAAGACGGTTCCGGATAACCTTTTTGTAACCGTCATCGTCAACCTCGTCGTAGATGTCGCCCTGGTCCTCGACCTCGTATGTGGAAATTCGTTTCTTTCCTGAGGCACGGAGGGCCCTCAGCTCGGCCAATTTTTCGCGAGCCGTAGGCATTATGGTGTATTCAGAGACAACTACCCATTAAAAATAGAGTCGGTTGCGTAAAGAGGAGTAGATCGGACTGACGATTGTTGCGGGGAAAGGGAGGATGAAAGGAGCGTCGCGCAATTCATCCAGGCACACGAACAGCACGCGTCCGGTCGCGTTTGCCCAGGTGCCCTGGTGAGATTATGTCAGCATCGTAAGTGTTTCTGCCTCAGGCGACAAGTAGCCGTGCCAAGCGCCCAACACCACCTAGCGGGCCCCCCGGGGTGTTGGTGAACCCATTTTCCACCAGATAACCAATCTACAATTTAAGTATCTTTTGTATGACTTTCCTATACAAAAGATACTTATATACCTCGCAGACACTATGTAAAATTTCTCAACCTTTGAACTAGTTAGGGAAGATATAAGTAGAGTGAAATCCCGACTCTCTCTAAGCTCTGGGAGTCGAGGGAGACACCTGGGCAGGAATAATAAATTATGTAAGCCATTTTATCGTCGGGAGTGCCCCTATTGGGCGCTTGGCACGGTTATTGCCTCAACCGACCGCCCTGAGATCAGGCGATCATACCGTGCCCTAATATCTCAGTAGTTATACTCTAAATCCTATAAGATAGGCATTATTAAAATTGGGTCAGGTTGGTTTACGCTTTTTTGTTTTTAGTTTCAGTGCTTTAAAATGCTTAACGTATCCAATGAAAGTATCCACGGATGGCTTCTATTGGTGTAATATGCACCATTTATCACCCGGATAGAGGCATCTAGCCATCTAACTGTTTAAATGTTCAAAGAACGGCTGAAAGCCCAGAAAAGGAAAGAATATTATTTACTTTTAAAGAGTCTAGCCCAATTATTCTACGCCTAAAGCTTAGAGTACTATGATATGAACTATAGTATTGAACCCAGTCCAGGGCGAGCAGTAACTATGTATGTACATCTGCCTTCATTCACGTAAAAAAATTATACTACACAATAGTCTGATAGATTCTATACTTATTAATTGGTACCCATAATGCACACTAGATCTAAGGTACACTTACACGATAAATATCCTGATGTGTGATGCATCTAATGGTACATAACTAGGACCATAATGCTCGCAGAGCGTGACTCTACATTTCAGCATCCTTAGATGAATGTCTAGGTGACACTACCTAGGTATCTATGTAGATTGGTATCCTTAGATGAATTTCCAGGTGACACTACCTAGGTATCTACGCAAGTGCCTGCATTTTCTGTGTAGTTATACTGTAGGTTGCTACCCGGCGACAGCGACAGCGACGGCCACGGCGACGGCCACCGCGACGGCAACGCGCGATGTGAAAATCGGGATTCCACTTGCTTACATGTGAAGGTTATAATTTGCTTTATTGGTCTGACCCTTTATTTTTTATTTTTTCATGCGTGTCGCTTTCCTCCGCCTCGCATCCACGAACTATGGCTTTCCCAGATGAACGCCACACATTTTACGAGACAGTGAGTCCATGTAAATGAATCTTGGTGATACCTCTCCATTACAGCATGCGAGTGTAGCTTGTTATGATGAAACAATTTGATTAATCCTAACTTAATGCAGGTCATCCATCAATAGGTACCGTCGCCAAATTGTTCAGCAGCAGCCATTCCTCCCTACAACGTGCTAGCTACGTGAGAAGGATGGAAGGACACTTACTTGGCATTGAAGTCCAAGTACGGTGAGCAATTATTTGGTTTACTATTGTACCCTAGGGGAGCATGAGAGCTCCTTTTGCTGGGCCGTCGTATATGATGGCCTTAATCTGATCAAGGTCTGATCTTCGGATATGCCGAAACATTTATTGACATGATACAAAACAGAGGAACCCTATCCATCACATATTTTCTGCGGGATATGTGAAGTCGGCTAATACTTTTACCAATCTATCTAGGATACCATGCCTCTACGATTGGATATGGCTCGAGCCTCGAATTGGAGTTTGACTTAATCCTCGACTCAAGTACGCCGAATGGCAATATAAAGCTTTCACAGCCCTCAGTATCGGAAGCCGAGCAGTTTATCTGATGTGAGATGAAGCCAATTTCTCCAGTTGGTGGTATGGTGAGTTATTATATTGTATCAAAGGACCGATTCCGCTAACACATGGGAAGTATATAGTATTCATCCGACCGACGCGCGCGCGCACACATAGGGCTATATCACGACATTGAAAATCCGCAATTCCAGTTGGCACTCGGGGCCTGAAACTGGCAAACGATGATCATTCGAGCTACAAGGCCAATGAACCAAAAGCGAACTTTGGATGGAACTGACAAGATCAATCCGACCTGGGTCAAGACAAAAAGGTATTTGGGTTGATGATCCAACTGTTTGTATTATGGAATAATGTTCGAATAGTTTCGCTAACACTCTTCAGATAAATAGGTATGTATTCCATGTTTACCCACTCAATATGGATTCCCTTGCATTCCACAAACTGGACACTCGGTGTTCCTGAAAGCACATGTTATGATGAGAATATACACTTTGAAAGTGACTGTCTCCAGTCCCAAGCGACTAGGTGACTGGGCACACTGAGAACTATTGACTGAAAAGAACTCTGATACCGTGCAAAACGAAATATATCTTCTTTACTTGGCTTATCTTATGGCTTCTGGAATCTCCTGCTAACAATATCGAGATATTCTAGGTTTCCATATGGTCCTCTGTCCCACCCCCACAGGCACAATTGATATTCGATGCCACAGAAAGCACATTCTACGACGAGAAAAAGAGATACTATACTTTGGGTGACCGTGGACCATCGGCCAATGGTCTCGGTAATAGGTTTGGAAAACATCTGATGCAAGACGAGATGAAATATCGTGTTTCCTTGACTGATAATGCAGCTCTTCTTAACTACTACATTGATTTCTTTCTGTTTAACACTTGAAGCGTCCAGATTATCCCATACCCACTCTCAGGTGTGACTCGATATGACTCCAATGGATTCCTAACAGCATAATCGTCTGAAATCTCAGACACCGAGGGCTACCATGTGGAGCAGACTGTGATCTTTCGAAAGGTCAACGGACACAATTAAAAATGAAAATGAACACCGGTACGTGTGGGGGAAAATGGGATACTCGATCTTCATGACTGACTTGTTCGCTGTTGTGGTCCAATTGCAGATTTGTTCTTTAGTTCAAACTTCCAGATCAAAAGATTTCGTCCCTTTGACTTCGTTTCTATGCATCCATGGGTATGACCGATGCCAACACTCCGAAGCTCTATAGACTAATATCCAGGGGATTTGACAGCTCGCAAATAACAACCTAAACATCCACGGCTTCCAATGGCCCGAGGGGCTAGATCAGTCTGTCCGAAGTGCGACAAATCAATGATTGATTCAAACCAAACCGTTCGCAACTCTATTTTACTTGTTTGATCCCAACCCCGTGTGTTGATATGCAGCTCTCTGGCTGACATGGGACCAAAGATGAAAATGCCGACATCCTCAAGGTATGACCCAGTTTCCCTCATGTTGATATCGGAGCTTTGCTAATCGTTCGAAAGTATCCCTTTAGATTTCCAACTTTTCATTCAGGTATGACATGACACGGCCTTTGATCATCCATGAACAATTGAAGCCCGCCGAAATGATGATTACGTTCAACTACACTACAAGCTATAAGTCCTAGTCTACACTCTCACTGTAGACCATGACGACGAAATCTGATAAGAACAGTCTGATGCGAGGCCAAAGAAGAGAGCTTGTTTCCCCAATTGATACCCTGGCTTATTTTATTTTATATGGTTGGCTTGGATCTCTTTCGCTGGCTTTTTCAATTATCTATGCAGGTATGACTTGACATAGTCCTTGATCGTCTAAGAACAATTGAAGCCCGCCAAATGATGACTATGTTCAACTACACTAAGAGCTATGAGTCCTAGTCTACACTCTCACTGTGGACCATGACGACGAAATCTGGAAAAGAACATCTGATGCGAGGCCAAAGAAGAGAAATTGTTTCCCCATTGACACCCTAGCTTATGTTCCGTGGTTGGTTTGGATTTGTGTCGCTAACTTCTGCAATGAGACCACGGCTATACTTCAGTCGTGGTTGAGACAAATAAAGGTAAGTTTTTTCATCCCCCCATTTTTTTTATGACCTTTAATCGCTCGTAAGTGATGACTGGAGTATACTACATTTAAGAAGGCTATGCAGTGGCATAGCCTCCAATGAGATAAAAAAATATTTGATACGAGCAAAACAAGGTTTCCACTATACAAGGTTAATCTCTCGATAGATACATTTACAACTTCGGTATATTTTGCCTGCAGTGGAGTTTTATATCGCAAATGAGAACACGACTACACTTCACTGTTGATTGGGATGAACAAAGAAGAACAAGTTTTCCACTCCCCTGGATTTGTGTGAATGCTAATCATAATTTAGATGAACTCACATCGAGTGCATGGAAAAATATCGAGTGGGTCAGCCTCGAAACTCATACATGATGACTGTTGAATTGTTCAATTGAGTGCCTACGTATTGGCAAATACATTACTGGAAAAGAATGTCCAATACGAGATGAACACAAGGTCGCGACAACCGTTGATTGAGAAATATACGTTGGCAACTCCCCGATGCTTTGGTGATGGTTGATCCTCATGGATAAAAATATCCCAGGTGGTTGAACCTTGAAACTCCTACATGATGACCATGATGTTCTTATTCCGTCCAAGTGACTATGCGCACAGTCGCAATGAAAGAGAAAACAAAAAATGTCTGATGGGAGTTGAAACACAATGTCAATATCACAGAGGATTGACCGGACAAATGAGTTTGCAGTCTGTTTCTCCTTCACTAAAGGTTGAGTCTCATTTGACTTTCAGTGGATATATATTTACTGACCACCCTCTCAACTTACAGATAACGGGCTTGCGCTGATCCCATACTTCCCCATCCAATGCTACCCCAACGAGGAAAGAAAGAATTTCTGATGCAAGAGGAAGCGAGGTTTGGCCGAGAGAAACATTGCAATTCGCCTACTTTGATGGTTGAGTCTTATACACTTCAGATGAAATGGTAAGCTCACTGCCTAAGGGTATAAATGATAATACAAGGAAATATATGACTGATTACTAGCCCCAGGCTGTTTCGAGACAAGAGACATGGCGAAGAGTGATTGGAAACGCTGGAGCACTTCAAGAGGAGCTGTTGCTGGAAATGTCGAAAGAGAGCTGGAGCACTGTTGCAATTTCCCTCGCTTGCATGTTAAGAGTTCATGTGGCCCAAAGCATCTGGCTATCACAAGAAATTAAACTATTGTCCAATTGGACTGGTATTTGGCGGCATATTCGAGTGACAGATAACCAAATATCCGGGGTAAACTCGCTATATGTAGATCCATTAATCCTAGACGTGGTCCAGTATGTCCAGTATGTGAGAGCGAGGGGTGAGTACCTCGGTGGTTTACCCGTGGACCTTCAGCACATATACCTACCCCAAGTTTGGCGTATGGAGAACATAAATCTGGGAAAAAGTGAGACCAATGTTAGAACACCATAGCTAATATAACCCCAAAGATTCCAAAAAAACAAAAATTGTGAACAAGATGAAACCCAGTATCATTTGAGTAGATTTTCCTGGCTATGCTAGGTATTTTTTCCAGCCGTGCAGGACAGCGCCAGTGAAAAACATATCAACAAGGCACCGGAACAACAACCAGAGGTCATTTTCCCAAATTCCTCTAGCCCGGTCCTCTGATCTCATGTAAGAGCGGTTAAACCGAACATAAACCGCTCAAACATCCCCGAATCCTCCCAAGTCCCCAGTCCACCAAGAAGTCATGGAAATAAGTCGTGATAGAAAAAACATATGAAGACAGACATATTCCATTTCCCCGTTGCCGTAAACTTTTCTTTTCCCTTTCGCCGCGTAACAAGTGAGAAAGAAAAATTTAACGGTAGGACTTCTGGTAACGGGAGCGGGCACCGCGACCACCGAACTTCTTGGGCTCGGCACGGCGGTTGTCGGCAACCAGGAGTGTGCGGTCGTACTGAGCAAGAGCCTGCTTCAGCTGGTTCTTGGAGTGCTCATCGACGTACTTCTGGTAGTAGGCGACAATGGACTTGGCGATAGCCTGACGGATGGCGTAGACCTGCGAGGTGTGACCACCACCGGTAACGCGGACACGGATGTCGACACCGGCGAACTTGTCAACGCCGACGATGAGGAGGGGCTCGTAGACCTAAAAATTCGAGCGTGAATTGTCAGAAACCGATTTCGTAGACGTTTTCCCATTGCCATTGTCGCTTGCGATTCGGGCGAATCCCTTCTTTGGTGGCGCGCGGGAATTGATTGAGCGAATGTATTGTGCGTACCTTGAAACGGAGGATCTCGGGCTGGACCAGGGAGAGGGGCTGGCCGTTAACCTTGACGAGGCCCTTGCCTTGCTGTAAAAAGTCTCAGCATGTTGTCCAATTCAATGTGTATATGACCCCGATGATCGCGCAACATGTTGTTTCGTATATCCTTCCAAAATTCAATCCCAGTTCGTCATTTCGTGCACAATTCCTTTTCCGACTGTTTTCCTTCCAGATATTTCGAAACAACGTATTGGGACCGAGGGGGTATAGGCGTTCATCATACCTTGCAGTGGGCGACAGCGGTGGCTATTGAAAATTAAATATGTCAGCGCACGGGTTCATTCACACTGATCTCCGGTCGAAAAAAAGAGAGCTTACCCGTCTTCTTCTTGCCGAAGCATTGCACACTCGGGACGGAAGCCATGGTGGATTGTCGTGGGGGAGGGAGTGTGTTGTCGAGGGAGATGGAAAAAGAGTCACTTGAATTCCCATACACAGTGATTTGCCCTTCCGTGCGGGTTTCGCTTAGTGTGCGACGCTAATTCTGTATTGGGACTAGCGTGGCACGAGACTTAGGGCTTGGTCACATGACTCGGAGAACTTCATTCGGGGGCGGGTTAGAGGCTACAAGCAATACAGAGAACGCTGAGATCATCATTATCTCGAATACTTAGGCGCTGGGTCTGTTTTTGCTGCTGGGATCTTCAATTGACCTTCTCCACCTTTCATTAATTGTCTAATTGTCCCTCACCCCGGCACCTATATTACTCTCCGCCGCGTCAACAAGATGTCGCAACTCGTTGGCAAGGTAAATAGCTTCAATGCGGAGCCTTCCGGGCCAACCGCGCACGCCCTGTGTTCAAGCAAACAACCCAATTCTAACTATTGACGCATCAGACCCGTCTCGCCTACTCGCGCACATGGCACTATGTCGACGCCGGCGCCGATGAACGATCCCTCGGCCGTCTCGCCTCGTCGATCGCCCTCGTTTTGATGGGCAAGAACAAGCCTATCTACGACCCCTCAACAGACTGTGGTGACTATGTGGTGGTTGTGGGATGTCACGATCTCAAGACGACAGGAAAGAAGCGATTCCAGAAGAAGTACTACACGCACACGACGCGGCCCGGTAGCTTGAAGAGCATGACGATGGATCAGATGTTTGCCAAATGGGGTGGTGGTGAAGTCCTCCGCCGCGCTGTTAGGGGCATGCTGCCCAAGAACCGACTTAAGGATGCCCGCCTCGCTCGTTTGAAGAGTAAGTGTTACGTGGTTGCTGCGCTTCCGCTCCTTGGATGGCTTACTTGATGGAGATATACACGGGTTCATCTTCGAAGAACATGGACCCTATCCAATCAGCCCGTCTACATTATCCATGCTTTGAACCCAGTCTAACCCAACATCGCGCAGCTTTCGAAGGTGTCGCCCACCCCTACAAGGAGAATATCGTCAAGTTCGGCAACCAATCAGTGATCGGAAATCTGCCCGAAGTGCAGGAAGCATTCAAAGAAGCCGCCGATAAGCCAAGCGCATAAAGCATCCTGTTTCATCTCTCCTTCTTTCGTCATTTTTACAACACCGACCTAAACCGGGTCCGTGTCTGCCTGTATTCTATTCTCCTGCGATGTTATGATCCTACTGCAAAAGCGCATGGGTGTGGAGTCCATTTGGGATATTGCTTTTGATTATCTACTCCGTTGACTTGGCCTCGGACTTTTCAACTTTCGAGCCTGCGGTTCTTTTGAAATGTACTTATAGCACATACAATCACAATACCACGTACTATACAATGCTTCTCTATCTTGTGTATAATTGCTGTATGGGAAAAGGTGTGCTAGATTGGATTCGATATATAGGGAGTCTGATCCCAGAGGTATAGGAAATGGATATATGTACAAGAGAGAAAAACAACCAAGCTAGCGCCCATGCCGGAGCTCGCCGACAACCCTCTAAAGAGCATTTATAGCTTAGCCTTTGGGCCCGCGCGACCCACGGTGCACTTGATAAGACCGTTGGGGTTGGATTGGGGGGCGTACACCTCGGCATCCTTGCCGGTGTTCTTAATACCCTTGTGCCAGCTGAGATCTAAAAGCGCAAAGATTAGCCCAGACCCAAGGTTCACAGGGGGAAAGGTCAAACATACCAACTTCAAAGAAGTGAATATTAGGCAACGCATACTCAACAGTATCCAGCAGAGGCACAGCAGCAAGAATCTGCTCTCCCATCTTGTACATCGTAGCTTGGACAGAGGCACTATTATCCTCAGCAAAGGTCTTGAGGGTAATAGCGCGAGCCGCCTCCCAAGCAGCATTGAACTTCTCAGAGTGCGTCTTAACATCAGCGAGGCCAGTGAAGCGGCGCCATTGCCAGTTCGCCGCAACATCAGTGCTGAGGAGACGGTCCCAGGTCTCCTTGAGGGTAGTGTATTCATCGCGGACGAAACCCCAGAACTGGGAGCCGGTGCTCTTCAGCACGGTCAGACCCTTGATAGAAGAGTTGATATCAATACCCTTGCCCTCGATAACGTCGACTTGTACGTCGCGAGTCTCGGAACCGGGCTTGATAAACGAGTGCGGGTGCGGCTTGCCGTCAATGTCCAGGCGCACCCAGCGGTGGGTCACGATATTGACGTGCGCCGCGTGGATGTGACTGTACTTCTCGATGAAGTGTGTGCCCAGGATTGAGCCGAACAGCTCCGGTGGGGTTACGGGATTCTGCTTGGCTGTGATGAAAATGGTATTCTTGATCGAGTCGGTTGCGACAACGACGCTGTTGTCGGCTTTGGTGTAACTGTGGAGACCTTGGGTTTAGCTTCAACTCTTTTTTTTTTGGAGATGAGAAATATCGGCAGACTCACGAGGTCTCAATATCGCCCTCTAGAAGGACACAGACGGTCATTTCCACAACAGTCTGGATACCGGTCTTCTCATCGCGGTGCACCTTGCACACGCGGACATTGTCCTTGCCATAGCGGGCGGCTGCTAATGCGCTCATTTTGAATTTTGAGTGATAACGTTGGAATATAGAAGATAAGAAGGGGTAGAGAATGCTGAAAGGTAAAAATTTGTATTATCCAGCAGCTCCAACGAGTATTTATTTTATCTGGAATGTAGTGAATTGGCTGATCTCAAGATCATCGGGCACCTCCGATGGCCGCTCTGGCCGCGAGTGGCCGCTCCCCCCCAAATCCCGATCTTATCAGTTGGTGATTAGACAGCTCTTTTTACTTTCTTTCTTTCTTTCTGTATGTATGGCCTGATGCTCTTCCATAGGGGCATTCTCATCCTATCATTATCGTACAGAAAGAAAGAAAGGAGGAATACAGTCTCATTTTCCCCAGACTTTCGGGCCATGAGCCGAGTGCAATACAGTGGAGATCATCTCACATTCCACGAATCCCGAATATCCGACCTCCGACTCTGCAAACATCAACTGCAAAGCCCTAGATTATTATATTTCAAATCCCGTACGCTCTGTAGTACAATGCCAATCAGCCCGGAGACCTCCACTGCGGGCTCCCGGCGAGCTGCGAGCCGTGAAAGACGTGGAAATCCTGGCGATAGACACTCAGCGCTGACATTATATGCTCTGTGCTGACAACTGCCATAGTAGGCGTGCGCAGTGACCTCGTCGCTGGTAGTACAATGTGGGGAGGAAGACATCACGGTCTGTACGTTGACTCGTCCTCGTCTTGATGACGAGATATCATGACTTTTTGTTCTCCCTGGTTCATTTGAGTACTTTCTACGGAGGGTACTTCGGGGTTAAGGCTGTCCTACTTCGATCATCCACAGTAGGGTTATATCTATATTCGCCGTGGTGTATACCACCTGGGCAGGTTGCTCCCGCAAATCCGGTATCTGTGAGGCCTACGGCACGCAGTATATCTTCCCGAACAACCCCCAACAAGGAACACAAACACCCTCAGCACTCTTATTTGGGTTTGAGAACGCCCGGATAATGCTGACATCTTCGCCGAGACTCGGTAATCGAAGAGCCTCAATACACACAGAGCACAGGAGAGTACCTACGTACCGCATAGGGAAAATGCGTGGCCTACGCATCCTGTCACGGCACGTGCAAACGTCAAACATACTGACCAATCTAGCGGTCAACGATGATTGCTATGATGGAGTTGATTTGCCTCTATGCCGGTGACGATATTACCCGAGACTTATCATGTGCTCAGCCAAGCTGCCGACAACGCTGCTCCGGCGACCAAAGCAAAGTTTCATCTTTAAGCAGGGAATACCTAGGATATTTAACTATATGCCAGTATCTCTCCATACATACCGAACCCTAAAATAACCCGGCCAAATTGCAGCTGGGAACAATCCCCAGTACCAACGTCCCCAAAATGACAGTATGTAAGATGTATGTCAGATCCAGATAGCAGATTGGATTCCTTTTTGGCCAAATAAATAATCCGTAATCCACGGAGTGCATCATTGAAACAAATGCCAAGCACGCCTGATCTCCGGCTTCAATTGCAATCATCGAATCGGAGGGTGTGGTTGGTGTCAATGTGCAGAATCTGGGCAGTGGTGGCATGTCTGCAACGTTGGTCTGACGAATCTTGTATGCAGTGCACACTTCCAAGCATTATCAATCCTCAATCATATCTCGCGATTGGATCAAGTGTCTATCAGTAAAAAAGTGGGCGAGGGATATCCGGTTCTCGGTCAAAGCTGGGCTGACGGGTTTCTTGGTTTCTTCTTTGTTCAACAAAGAGTCTTCACTCGTCTGTTATGTGTGGTATTTATCAGCTAAATTCTTGGTTTTGTTTGACTTTCGGCCTTGACTGCATTTCCAATTAGTCGGGCCTCATATTAGTCGGAGCTTATACTCGTCATCCGCATTAGCGAGGTACTTCTTTGTTCCCATCTCGCAAACAACCACTCGTTTTCTTTCCAGATAACAATGATTATGGGTAATCTATCGAATCTCAAGAGAGAGTCAGGGGGAAAGCGTGCCCCATGGCTGTTGAAGTTTCGTTCCTCGACGGGTTTTATCATTGGTGCAGTCTGGATGTCCACCTTCACGGTATGTGAGAGCATACTTGCCTAGTCTTATAAGTCCGTAACTGACCGAGACTCGATTGGAATAAGGAATTCCTCCTATATGCCATGGTAAGCAAAAGCTCACTTGCAAAATGTGAATTGGACATGGAATCAACGAACAACAGATAGTCCCCGTGATGCCAACAGCCCTCGTAACCCGAGCCGGAGTCGAATTTGAACACCGTATGTCCTGTTCCTGTCCTGACTAACAGCTTTCTATCACAAACCATCTCATACTCAGACTAACCTTTAAACAGGAGAATACTGGGTCAGCGTCCTTCTCATGTCCGAAGCAGGCACGGCTCTGTTGATGTGTCCCATATTCGGCTACCTGGTCGACCGCGGACGCACACGTCGACTGCCCTTCATCGGTTCTCTGATCGTATTAACCGGGTGCATGCTGATCTTGCAGCTGGCGCATTCCATCGCTGCGTTTGTTGCGGCGCGTGTACTCCAAGGCATCGCAGGTGCTTTAGTAGTGGTAGCGGCATTCGCTCTCATCGGCGACGCTGTGGACCAGGATAATCTCGGTCAAACGATAGGGTATCTTGGCTCCGCAATTGCCTCGGGCTTCTTGCTAGGTCCATTCCTTGGAGGCGTTGTGTATAACTCCGGTGGGTACAACGCCGTGTTCTGGTTTGCATATCCTATTCTCGCACTTGACATGGTTATGCGGCTGGTTTTGATCGAGAAGAAGGTCGCTGCTCAGTGGACTGGAGAATCGAATGGAGACATGGAATCGGTTCTGGAGACGGCGGAGCGTATTCCCTCTGTCGGTTCGCGCGAACAGCAGGTCATCCAGCGAAGGAAGGGCTTCGTCATCTTCCGGATGCTCAAGCAACGCCGAGTGTTGATCTCTTCGTGGGCGCTTCTCGCCCAGGGACTCTTGCTTTCTGCTTTTGATGCGGTATGTACCAGACTCGGCGTCTTTAACATGAATAACTGGCTAATCGCATCAAGACACTCCCCATCTTCGTCGAAACGACATTTGGCTGGAACGCCCTCGGAATGGGACTAATCTTCCTCCCAATGGCCGTCCCGGCCTTCTTCGAGCCGCTGTTCGGCTACTTCACCGACAAGTTCGGTGCCCGCTTCGTAGCCTTCGGCTGTTTCGTGGCTCTCTCGCCCACCCTCATTTGTCTCCGGTTCGTTCATACCAAATCGAATGAACAGATCGCTTTGTTGGTAGTATTGCTCTTCCTTACCGGGATTTTCATCCACGCCTGCGCGCCAGCCATGTACGTTGAGACGCAGCGCGCGCTCACGGCGATGGAACTCAAGAGCCCGGGAATACTCGGCCCCAAGGGTGCTGTAGCGCAGGGGTTCGGACTGCAAAGCATGTGCCAATTTGCGGGGATTTTCTTTGGACCGCTTTGGGGTGGGTTTGTCGAATATCGTTTCGGGTGGGGCGCGATGACGGGGACTTTGGGGGTCTTGGTAGCGCTCACTGCACTTCCAATGTTGTGGTTGGGAGAAAATGAGGAGGAAAGGGCTTTAATGAGTTGAATGAGGGTTACGCAGTTAGGCAGCACTTTTTTTCTTTTTGAAAGTAGGTATCAGTTCTACCTGTTGCCCCACATCATACATGTAGGTAGGTAGCTCACCTCGGAACTACATGTTGCACCTGGATGCGCGTCTTTTCTGAAGCGCTTTATCTGTGATATGCTTCTATACCCGAAATCTTTGGCATATTTTGTGTTTCATCTTGTATTATAGTTGCAATAGATGAATCTAGGGAACTATGATGATTGATTAATATCGTTTCCCGGGTTATATCTCTCGATTTTTCAATATATCCCTCGAGGCTGAGAGGTTGATTCTATACAAGTTTTAAGAACAGATGTGGAATGTATTTACCCGGTGTTAGCTTTATGTAGATCTAAGAACCTTTGAACCAATTCCTCTAAGCCCAGCAATGAAGTTTAAAAAGGGTTAGATCCATATAAAATGCTCCACTATGATGTTAAGCTTATCGCCTGGACTATCCCAATATGGCAGCTCAATTGTTCTCATCCTGTTAACTTGTTTAGGCTCATCTTTGACATTTCTCTCTCTCTATCTCCTCATATTGACCACATTGAGATCTTCCCTTCAGCATAAATACTCCCCAACCTGCCCCGAGAATTCTCTCTCATGCCACTTCTTCACTTCATCCAACATCTAAGATAAGCATCTATCACTGTCAGTATATCAGTCTATCAACCCCATCACATCCTGTACCACACACATGTGATCTAACCCATCTAGATCTCCATAGCCAGACCTCCCATACCAGCCACCTACCAACCAATCCACCCAACAACAACAATCATGCCACCAACCAACAAAACCTGGCACATCCAGCATCGCGCTCTGGCGCAGCAAGCAGACAAAACAAAGCAATACATCTGCCCAGCAGAAACAAGCCCCCACCTAGCAACATTGCTAAGCTTTCCCTCCCAACGCTCAACCCTACCCGAGCTGCACGCCGCAACAAGCAACGAGATAATATCCCTCGCAACGACAATCGCAGCCTTCGAGCCCGTCCGCCTCCATGCCCGACCAGAAGACATCCCACAAGCCCAAGCCCTCCTCGACGACCAAACCAGTACTCTGTCACCCCAACACCTTGCCAACATAACCCTCATCGCCGCACCAACAAACCACTGCTGGATCCGCGACACCGGCCCCGTCTACATCCGCAGCGCGGACGCAGCAGATAAAACCCGCTACGCAATCGACTTCCGCTTCTGCGAATGGGGCCACAAAACAACAGAACGCATCTACGGCGCCAGCGCCTCATCTGCAGCAGCAAAGGCGCTGGAAACATCCCCCCAGTACGCGGAATGGCCGGTCATGGACGACAAAGCCATGCGCGAGAACACGGCTTTCGCTAGCGTTATTCTGGATCTCGAGAATGCGAATGCGGACGCCGTGTCTGACGTCGTTGTGCGCGTGCAGACTGATATCCGGCTCGAGGGCGGGGGTATTGAAATCGACGGCGAGGGGACGTTTATGGCGACGGAGAGTAGTATTATTGGGGATGCGCGGAATGCCGGACTCAGCAAGGAGGATATCGAGACTGAGCTTGGTCGGCTGCTGGGTGTTAGTACTTTCATCTGGTTTCCTGGTCGGGTTGGGCTTGATGTTACCGATGTGCATGTTGATGCTGAGGCGAGGTTTGTGAGGCCCGGGGTTGTTGTTGTTTGTCGTCCGCATGAGAAGGCGGAGAAGGTGCATTGGGAGATCTATGAGGAGATTCGGGAGGTCTTGGAGAGATCTACTGATGGGCGTGGGCGACGCTTTGAGGTTCATGATGTTGTTGAGCCGGATCCGACTTGTATTAAGGGAGATCTTGCTGGGGAGGAGGAGGCGCCGGCGGCGTCCTATGTTAACTTCTACTTTGTTAACGGTGGGCTGGTTATGCCGGCGTTTGGGGATGCTGAGGCCGATGCGAAGGCTTTTGAGTTGCTGAAGAGTCTGGTTCCTGAGAGGGAGGTTCGTCAGGTGAAGGTTAATGCCTTACCCAGGACTGGGGGTGTGCTGCACTGTGTTACACAGCAGGTGCTGTGAGGGGACTACATTTAGCTAGCTCTGCCCAAGTGGACATACAGAATCTCATCTTTTACTTGACAGGGATCAAGACCTTATCGTGCATGTGCATGTAGTCTACAGGAAGATATCAATCCCGAGTAACAATATTCAATCATGTGATATTGATGATAGTGATGTTGACATCGAAAAAACATGTTTTTGGCCATCAACCTGCAAGTGTAGAGAGACGGAACAAAAAAGAGAGGGGAGAGAGGAGAAAGAAAATCCAAACGAGGAGACTAAACAGACCCCCAATTCCCACGCAGATCGTAAGTCATGTAGAATAGTGTGTAAGATGTATGTCTTTTTTGGGCTTCTTTTGTACCAGCAAAATCACCAGCAAGAAACCAAGATCCCCAGTTGGAACCTGATATCATTCCCCAAATCCAGATTCCAGACCTAGACAGATATCACAGAACGCAGGGAAGAAACGAAATAAAAAAAAGGGGAAGAAAGAGAAGAACACCGTCCCAGGACGCCCAGTAATGCCGCGCCACATCAACAGACCGATAGAACGGGGGTGAGAAAAGGCAAAAGGAAAAAAAAAGGAAATACACATAAAACTCGTGATTGAGGAGGGGTCAGAGAACCAGCCGATCGAGTATCCGATTGCATTTCCAGGATGGGGGCCACGGGCATCCGAGCCCGAGCCCGAGTCCAAGCCAGAACCAGTCAACCCAGAACAGAATCAAGACCAGACCGAAAACCAAACCAAACCCCAAACCCCATAAACCCCTCTCTCCCAAGATCCCATTCCCCACATCTTATATCTCAAAGACTCAACTGATCAATACTCCCCACCCGCCCACTCCCGCCAAGCCTTCCCCCACCCTTCGTAACCATCCCGAGCCGATAAAAGCGCTCTTCGCCAGCCGGTGTCCTTCCACCAATATACCACTTCTCAGGACCGATAGCATCTCGGAACCCGCCCGAGCCACTGGAAGAGTCACTCCCGCGGCGCTGGCGATCTGCAGTTTGGTTGATCGGGATGGGTGTTGAAGTGGATGACGGTGGTGTAGAGGGGAGAGATGATTGATCGTGGTGGTAGTGGTGTGAAGGGGCCGGGCTTGGGCCTTGGACTGGACCGGCGGGTGCTGTAGTTGCCGAGGATGTGGGAGAGGATGTGTGGGTGTGGTGGTTATGGTGGTTGTGGTTGTGATTGTGATTGTGGTGAGTGTGATGGGCTCCGGGGGATGCGGATGATGATGCTGAAGCGCCTTGGGCGGAGTTTGCTGCTTTTGTGGCGATGGCGCGGGCGCTCTGGGAGATTTGGGCGGAGGAGATGGTTGAGGTTGTGGTGCTGACTTGCTGGGTGGTGGGCTTGTAGGTTGACTGGGCGCGAAAGGCGGCCAGGAAGTTGGAGAGGAAGGGACGGTTGTTCGACATTGTGAGACACAGATGGTTCACCTGTATAGAGGGTGAATAGAAGTTGTCATGTAGAACTTTGAGGAGAACCTTGGGAGTTATGAGTCGATTTCGAGAGTTCCCGATGCCATAGGCGCTCCAATCACGGGCGGTGGATTATGGCCATGACGTTACATAGGAAGTTCCCGGAGTGTCTTTATATTCCATTTTCTCCATTTCTCCGCGACTCTATGGAGTACAACATACATCTATCTACTATGTACAGGGTACATATGTACATATAAATCAGCTGATACAAGTACCTGGTGATCTTCTTCCCCAGGGGTTCCCTGGACACTTCCAATAATTACTACGAGCAGGTATCAAATGGATCATAAGTCTATTTCTAGCTGCTTTTCTAGTAAAACCCAAGAATAGAACAAACACCTTAAATCACACCTCAAGAAATTCCCAAAGCACACATATGTCCTGCCATGCCGACTTTACACGAGAGAATGAGGCCATGCGATGCAGAAGAAAAAAACGAGAAAAGGTAAAAGCACATGGTGAAAAAAAAAAATGAACTGTAAGAATGAAAGAAACATGACAATTCGACAACAACCATCCCATAAAAGATAATGTAAAAAAAAAAAGCTTTTCTTCTTTCTGATGTCGAACACTCGCGCAAAAGATGAACACATGCCCATGTCTATGTTGTGGACGCCGAACAAACCACCCACCATACCATCTGCCCCTCTCAGCGGGGGTTCAAGATAAAATATAACCAGACTCGCAAACCACTTGGGTAAGAATGCACACCCACACCGGATGGGGATCAGAATATAAAAGAAAAAGATAGATCAAAGGACAAACGATACTAAAACAAATCCGGGAACGGGGGACGCTAGGAGCACGAAACACCGCAAGCTGAAAGCCGAAAGTGAACGGATCAAAGGACTATCGTAGACGGATTTGTTGAGACATCGTGACCAGTGGATTTGTACCAGCAGAGAAGCCAGGAACGAAGGCCTAGAAACAATAGAAGAGAGGGTGGAGAGCAATAGTCCTACCCACAGCGTGAAGAAGGGAAGAAACCTGATATGGTTTGCTGCTTCGTCAAAAACGCTTTTTCAATCTCATGCCTCAAGTCATCATCTTGCTTTCCGATCGAATTCACCGTCTACTGTCTCGCGGGCTGCACGGTACCTGCATATTATTGTTAGAACAAAATTCCATATCATAATACATATGGTAGAAAAGATAGAAACTAACCGTCTCCGCTCAGCGTAGTCGAAGCAAGGTACAGTCCGTTCATACCGCTCTCGGGACCGGTCGAGGCGGGGTAGAACTTGCGGTCGTGGTCGACGGGAGCGTGGATCGGCTCCTGGCCCGCGGCCATGGAGTGGGGGAAAACGGGGTTAATGTACCCATCGGAAGAACCGTGCTGAAACATCGAATTCCAGTCAACACCCGGGTGATGCGAATGGGGACCGGGCATGACCGGTTTGTGGTCATGATAGACTGGGGGCTTTACCTGTTCAAGGGGACGATCAACCGTCAGCTGCTGGCCGTGGGCATCGACACCAGGCTGCATGAGATACGGATTCTGCTTGGGTCCAGCCATCCACGAGGCTCTCGCGTGCGCCTGGCCAGCGGAGAACGCGTCGTCACCGGGACCACGGTTCATGCCGTTGACAGACTGCATCGTGAAGCCTAGCGGCTGCTGCTCCGTGTAGCCAGGACGGCCCGCGGCCATTCCATTGCCATTCACAGCCCCATCGAATTGCGTACCCATAACGCCATTGGAGTGGGGGACGGGATTACTGACTTCATCCTGGAGCGGCTTAGGGGGGTTGGCCGCGGCAGCCGCAGCTGCTTGCTGCTGAGACCGCTTCAGATGGGCCTGGGGGTGGGACAAGTGGGTCGCACCGGTCGGGTTACCCCGTCGGATTGAGCACTTTTGGAAGTGACGCTTCAAGATATCACTGCGGGAGAATGTGTCCTTGCATAGAACACACATGTAGGGGCGGTCACCGGTGTCTATATCAATCAGAAACAAAAACTACGGTTAGCAAATCTCAATCATTTTAGGGAAATTTATTTTTTTCCTTTCGATTTGGTTTCCAAAAAACTCACGTCTCAACAGATGGCGCTTGAGGTGCTTGGCGTGGAGGTAAGTCTTGTTACAGTGCGGGCAGGGGAATTTGCCATCTGCGTCCTTAGCCGGAATGGTCGTGCTCTTAGCTGTACCATTGACACCGTTGGTAACCGGAGTCGCGCGGCCGGGGACACTCGGCAGAATGCCACGGCGGCCCTGAGAGCCCACGACCTGCGTGCGTGGCGGTTCCTTGGCGTAGGGGGAGCCGTTTGCGCCATTCACGTCAGGAGTCATACCCCAACCCTTGCCATCGGAGTAACTAAAGGCACCGGAGGGAAGACCATTGAAATCCGGGCGACGGTCGCGTGGGGGTGCCGGGGCAATCGGCTGAGGGTAGCTCTGAGCGGAGGATGCGGGCGGAAGGACGCTCGGAGGTGGGGGGTACTGCTGATGCGCCTGTGTTTGAGGGTTAGGAAGATTCAACAGAGACGATGGCGGAAGGCTACCGACAGTCGTGTGCGGCATCATAGGGGCCTGAGAGGCCCCGTAGACATCGTGAGTTGACGGAGGGTACCGCGACAAGTCCGGACGGTACGGCTGGCCCATGTAATGGTGAGGCGCGGGCGACTGAGGATGATGAGGCTGCAACGGAGGCAGAGTATGCGGCTGCGAAACCGGATACTGCGGCTGCATCGAGTATTGTGGCATGTGCATGCTCGAGATGGGAGTCGAAGACATAGGCGTGGAGCCTGGAGGCAGACTGGTGGATGGAGGACGGGAAGGGTGAGATCTGGGATCCATTGTGGACAGAGGAGAGATCGTGGTAGGGAGAAAAGAAAGAAGTTGTTCACGGTAACTCAATCATCAAACCTGCACTCTGGACAATTTTTTTTTTCTTTGAAGCGAAGGAAGCTCCTTGTTTGAAAATTTTCCTGCGAACAGAGAGAGAGAGAGAGAGGCGAACGGTCACAGGGTCTCACGGGATTCACGGGTTCACACGAGTTGACTCCACACGCACGAGAGAGAGAAAGAAAGAGATGCTTAATTGAAGAAGATTCCCCACGGTCACCCACCAGAAGAAAAAATAGGATGGTGATTTATCCGCACGTTGTCACCGTCGATGGTTCTGTATCCACCGAAGAAGCGGGCGTGCAAGTGGGTCTCTCGCAGCAAAAAACAACTAGTCCGAGATCTGCTTCGCGTCAAGATAATCCTTGAGATCGAGGAATTGGCTCAGAAATAAGCCAATATAATAAGAATATCTTAATAAATTGAAGAGATTGAAGTGCAGGGAATTGAGGTTTGAGGACTTGGGAATTGGGGGAAATTGGGGAGAAGAAGAGGAAATGGGGGATAAGTTTCTTGGTAAAGACGAAAAGGAAAATTCTAAGGAAGACCGGGTCGAATAAAAAAAATCAAAAAGACAAAAAAGACAGAAAAGACGAGAAAAGACGAAAAAAGACGATCGTTCCTCGGGGAGGCAAGAGGCGAGAGACGAGAAAAAAAAATCGAGAAAAAAAAAAAGACACGTAATTACAGTATTTTCAATTATTTTCAATTGAAAGTTACCAAATTTTACACGGCCGTCTTCCGAACTATGGCCGATAGCGGTAGAGTAGACGTATTAGGATTGTTGGGATTTATTGGATTTCTATATTTCTCATTTAATCATTAATTAGCTTTTGGTTTTGATTTTAGATTTTGATTCAGATTGACAAAGAATAGTAGGCAAAAAAAAAAGGAGAACATGAGTTTTTATTAAACACATATCGACCCGTATAGAATAGACAGATAGTCAAATCTCAATTTCTCTCCCTACGCGTCCGGACATGATGACGCACTTGCAAGGTATATCCCACCTAGGCATCCGTGGACGGATGATAATAAAGTCCCGAAACCATATGCTGTACGGGGTACTCAAACAAGATATGATGTCCTCCATATAACAATTTTATATCATATGCAATCTGATTATTTCCCCGGAGATATATCAGGAACTCCATAGAACACCTTACAACATATGGTACAATCAGGACCCGATTCTTAGATGTCTCCGATCGCGGCGATTACCAAACAACCATTGGGCACAGGTGACACCTGAGAACTATCAACTATGCCGTTGTCTATCTGATGTTGGAGTAGATCTTATTAATTGGAGATGGAGCCATCTCCCCGAGTGTGGATTATGGGTGACCCTGGCTATTCTTTGTTTTGGGCTCCGCAGTGGCTGACAGGCCCCGCAAGTGACATCTTATATGTATTCAACCCATTCCCCTACAGAGTACTCTACACGGAGCTTTGAATTACTAGTTATAGAATACTATATTGTATCTACGCGGTAGATAGATAAGATCTCAGCCTACGTAAGTCTCCCACTCTGCACTGATCTCTTCAAGCACGTCATCCACGGGAGGCCCGAGGGAAGATGAGCTCCATTGAGCTCAATACAAGACCTCATCATGCATCCTTAACCGGCTCAGCCTGCAGGCTGGATTTGGCTCCTGCATGCAGCCCGGATGTACATGGCACAACTCCAGAAGAGGGGACATGCGTTCTTAGGCCCTCTTGTTGGGGGTGACTGGGGTTGTCCGACCGGAGGCTTCTGTAACGGCTATGCGTTGTTGCCCTGCATACTTTAGTGGATGCGCCGTAACCGCCTGCTGTTCCGCACTTAGCTTCATGGTCTCGAAATGAAACACGACATGAACTATACCATAAAAAGAAAACCAAGCGTATTGGGTTATCTATGGTATAAGTCTAATTGTCTCACTGGGACACTAATACTATTGCTGCCTAGGTGCTCAAAGAATATACAAAGTAGGGAAATAGAGGAGTAACTAGTATACTCCGTACATATGTCCCCCGTACGGGAAGTACGGAGTACTCCTTGGAGTGTTTCTCCTGGGTTCAGCCACACAGGAATGCTCTAGACGAAATTGGCATTCAGGGGGTTCCCCTTATTGGACGTAGCCACTTCCATGGTCTGACATAGGCTGCGGTTCGTGTACTTTTGTAATGCAGATGGATGGATTTCTTATGCTATTATTAAGCCGAGATCTCGCCCGAGTAACATGACCTAAAGTTTCAGATCCTGCGCGCCATTCGCCATTCGAGTCCGTGTGACTACGTGGTTCATCTGAAATTGGACCTCGGGATATATCTCAACATAATAATACAATTTCAATAAACTCTACCAAAACTATTAAACTATAACTTTACTACGAACATACTATCCTCCATCGTACATTTTACTCCGTATTCCGTATTCCGTATATTTGCCGGAGATGATCTGTATTCCGGACCCAACATCCCTGCCCCTCCTTCTCCACCCCTTCGCAAGAGCTTCTCCCGCTTCGATTGTGGACCTGGAAGGCTTCGACCAGGGTTCTGCAGAAATATTGAAATGACCACCTGATCTAAACTTCGTGCACGCTATAATAGATATTATATTGAGTTATTCTCCTGATTTTATTATACCATTATTACTCGAAGATTCCGCCAAGGGGCGAGAATGAATCCAAGCTACGACGTAAAAGGAAGTTCGCTTGACCTTCTCACTTTGTTTCACCTCGGTATGTGTATGTGCGTGTACTACAGGTAAGCCACTGGAATATCGTGTACAAACCAGCGTGTGCCTAATAAGCTGCATACGTTGTATTCCCGTATGTCTCTTTATCCTGCCTAAAAGGATTTCTATAATCCCGGGGAGAAAATTAGTTCTTGGTGGCTTGACAACTATTAAACACGGTGTATTGAAGTGGCAGGTGGCTGTCTCTGCTTTTGCAAAAAAACAACAATCGGCATCAGTCCGGGAGTTAACGGACTCCACTCCACTCCCCGAAACGGGTTCGCAAAGTACGGTGAGGCTTTTCCCGAGTCTTTAAATTTCGAATCTGATCAGGGGCTGTCAATTGATTTGTTACTAATATTTTCCTATTTTGTTACTGTTGTTGTTTTTGTATTAGACTAGTTTGTACGGAGTACGAACAAGCCTAAGACCGTCACTTTCTTTTTTTTTCCCATAAAGAGCTTTGTCGTATTCAAGTTATATAACAAACCCACTGCCGATAGAAATGGGGCCGCCAATAGGGCTAAGTTTCCCGGATGCTTAAGACGTTGGCATCAGTATCAAATCAACCGGGATAGGAGAGAATAGCGCGCGCGAGATGTAGATCCCGCCCCAGTCCCCATCGCTGCCGAATAGTATATCACGTGGTGCGATATATGAACTCTGTATGCTGTAACGCATGTAAAAACACGAGAGCCATTATTTTCACGGAAAATAGATCAAAAAAGAAACTAAGAAAGAACACGTCGACGTGGTCTACACGATCTATACAACGCACATCCGATAACGCTTCCCAAGATCCGATACACACAAAAAGAACAGCCTTGTTCTCGGCATAGGCCGGAAACACCGCTGAAGCTAAGTCTGGATCACCGAGTTTCAGGAATCCACGCAGCCAATCAGGGATCATCGCCCGCTTTAGCGGACGAGAGGATCGCGCCGCCACCGACCTCATAGGCTGCCAATGCCTGTAGTCGAATCCTAGATGGGAGTAGCGTGTTTTGTTATACAAGGTCCTCGGAGGGGGATCTGACTTGCATTATTATTTTATTATTTTAATCGGTGATAGGCGAACGTATTGAGATTTGGTATTTGTATACAAATGATTTGAAGGTTTGATGTTGACTTTGGAATTGACTTTGGAGTTGTCAATCTCAAAATAGTGGTTACAGTCCCATTCTCCAATTCTCCATCGTTCTCCATTTTCCCATGTGTTCTGTGGAGCGGGAATCCATTCTGTGCAACATGGGGGCGGTTATGGGGTGGTGGCTCACATTGAGCGTTGACAGTTCAGGAACGAATATGCTATTATATTCTTCAATATTCCATGTAATTGCCCTACCCTGGCTTTGGACTCAAACGTGTACCAGTGAATTTCTTCCCGGCCGCGTCATGGGTTTCGGATATAATTCGATATTAGGATGGCTATGCATATATGATTCGCCTCCTATTAATATCTGATACTTAGACCTCGCTACCATATATTCTGGTCAAATAATAAAAAGTAAGATTTGAAGGCGAGTTTCATATGAGCCTTGGATGCATCGATCCACCAGACCATGGTCGGGCCGAACCATCTGTTTGCAGTGTAACCTTGAGGAATGCTTGCACAAACCATTTTACTAGAACTTGCATAAATTGACCTAATTGGACTAAAATGCAGCCCATCGGACCGAAGCATTGATATTAAATCCCAAATATTACAAAGCCAAAAAGAGAAACAAACCGAAAAAGGAAAAGAAAAAGACCAGGTCGCAATTGAAAAAAGGCAAAACGGGCCCCCGATTTAGAAATTGTAATACGTATAATACGGGCGGTAGACTCGGCTCACCCCCGACCCAAAAACAGCCACTTGCCCGCGACTCACCTCTCTTTTTCTTTTCTTTTCTCCAATAATTCAATAATCCCAATAATCCTGATAATCCTGATAATCCATGGTTCAGACCGCCAGATCTGTCAAAGAACAAAAAAAAGAAAAACTTCCAGCGGTCCACTCAAATCCAGGAACCTCAAGTAAATCCATGGAACTCAAATCCTTCATTGGATTCGTCATGACGTAGAGTCGCCGATCCCCGACTGTTCCTGGGCTATTCTCTCTCTCTCTTTCACAGCCCCTGACAGTGACGATCGGGACTGCGTGCAATCAGCCCGGACGGGAGCGGGTGGACAAGAGGGGCTGTACTCCGGCTGTACAACAAGGGACCCCTCAACACGTTTTTTTGGGGTTACTTTTCGCATTCTTGTCCCGGTTCTTGTGGTTGGAGGCGCTTTAGGTTTTTTTATATTTTCTCCTTCGATTCCCCGAGGTTTTTTTTTTTTTTTTTTCTTTCTTTGGAGAAAATGATACATTGTGATGATATGCTCTCGAAAATTGCTTACTATTAAGCACTATAGAAGTTTTTATATGGAAATATATCTCCGGGTAATGATTGAAAATGGTATTCTATACTCCCGTATGTTGTAGTATACAAGTGGGACCCCCTATTGTTAGCAGACGGCTCCTCGTGTTAAGGGGGTGTGGGTTGCCCCCCTCATCTGGAGTCAGATTAAGCATATCTCTGTCCCAACCCTTTTTTTTTGTTTTTCTCCGTTACATCCATGTTCAGTGTCCACCACCGCCGGTGGGGTCTCAGGGATGGTGGAGCTTACAGGATTCCCCCCGGGGATCCCAGCGCAAGGCACGTTGTACAAGGTACTTAGCCGTTAGGAGGGGGAAGGTGCTTGCTCGGTTTCCGTACTTTGGGGATTGAGTTGGGTTTTAAATAGGTGGCTTCGTGTTTGGGCTTGCTGTCGGGGTCTGGGCATTGATTAGTTTGTTTGCTGCTTTCTTAGAAGGGCAAGTGGTGTAGATTCTCCCTTCACGTGGAGGTACCGTGTACAAAGTGCAACCAAGAGAGGATCAGCAATTTACATGGTTGTTCTGCAGCGTATATATTGTGTGCATAAGCTCTTGCTCTTGCTTTTTCTTTGAATACAGGTCCATAAATCTCTGTGGTGGCATATGACGTGCTCTACTGCGTATACGACAAACCCTAATGCATTTGTATATATCAAAGAGAGCCAATTATTCTTCAACCCCTCTAATAGAATACGTAGACGAGATAAATCTGATTCGTTTTCACCCCCAGCAGAATGCCATACGACTTTCATACTGTCAACCTTATCTCAGCCATATGGAACTGGTGGAGCAGTGGATTTGCTCCATACTCTCCATCATATCACATAGCCTAAATCAGACCAGGAGGGGCGCTGGGGCAGGCTCCATATGACGCTGCCAGATCGATCCATATTTATGGAGCCAGATCTATGTTGTGCTTTCTGACATGCAGGTGGCGAATGCTTACATTTTTCTGGGTGGATTCATCTCCGGCCATTACTACTGTTTACGGATAAATGTCGCTGCATCAGGATGGAGATATTTCGTTCTTACATACATTAAATCCAGGGTTCCAGGGCTCTTTCATTGATAATATTTGGTATCTGTCTGCTCCTACTAGAAGATTAAAGGTATCAAACAAAGGCGTACAAAAATAATACCTTGGAAATGTAATAACGTGCGACAGGCCTCCAAGAAGTGTCTAGCCCGTTGTATAATATTAAGTTATGTAGTACCAGCACAAATATCAAATCTTAAATCTCAAACTAATACAATGACGTATCCACAACCTTGGAGATCTAGATGGGATTATCTGGATCGTCCGTCTTGGGCAAAGCAGTTGTCTCGGTCTCTCGGGATTCAGGCTCAATGCCCTCACTAACAACCGGTTCCTGCTCAATCGCATGAATAGCATGCTCGACATTGACCACAGGACCTTTGAACCAGCGATGGGCATCAACAAACCACCAAATCGTAACCGCCACCATCGGCGCACCCCAAACAAGACAAGTCCAATTCATCTGATCCGGCGTCAAGTCTTTACCAGTAACACTAGGCAAACACAAAATTGGGACCATAAAAAGTACAAACACAACACCAACGCCACCAATAAACGGACCAAACGGACCCAGATGCCAGGGGCCCCTGCGGAACCGATTACCAACAAAGAACACCCGAATAGTGATAGGAATCGCAAAAGCAAAGAACTGCGCAATAGCGCCAATAGAGAACAAAGCACCAATCGCCACATCCCCAGCCAGAATAAGAAGACACATCAAAATACCGAGGATGGCGTTCAACACAACCGCATTAACGGGCGTCTGCGTATATGGATGCACCTGCTTCCAGTAATCCGAGAACGGAAAGCAGTCGTCACGAGCATAGGCATACGTAACCCGCGACGCGGCAACCATACACCCCTGACCCATCGAAAACCCACAGATAATCGTCAAAGCCAAAATAGCCATAGCCGACTTCTGCGGCATGACCTGCAGCAAATACGACGCCCAGGGCTGTCCCAGATCGGAATCGATAACGGCCTCGATATCAAGCACCGTGTATGCAACAACCAGTTGTAAGAACCAGCCCATTAACCCGCCCACGCCGGAAGTGAGCACGATTGCGCGCGGCGAGGCGATGTTCGCATTCGAGCACTCTTCGCTCAAATGGAATGGCGAGTCGTAGCCCGACATGGTCCAGATCACGCCGACGAAGGTCATGAGTACGGCGACGCCGTCGGGGAAGTCGGTTAGGTTTGTTATGTCGCCCCAGACTTGTTTGGAGGGTGTGAATTTCGGGCTGTTTTTTGTCCCCGCGGGGATCATGATGAGCACTGCGATCAGTGCGATGAAGTTGAATGTTGAGCCCCATGAGTTGAACTGCGCTACGCGCTTCGTGGACATGCTGCTGATTCCGGCGTGCAGGATCATTATGAGGGTTGTCAGGAGGAAGGTCTGCCATGTTGTCGGGGTGTAGGATGGGTTGTAGACTGAGACTGCTGCGAGGATCATTGCGCTGAGCGAGTAGTTGACTGATGGAGCTGCGGTTATTTGTCCGATCCAGTTGGACCAGCCGGTGATCCAGGCGGCGAAGGGTCCGTAGCCTGGGGGTGCGAGGACTGCTGCGGCGTAGTATAGTCCGCCGCTGTATAACACATTATTAGCCTTCTTTCAACACTAACTTCTTAGATGTGTTGGGGAGTGTGTCATACCTAGTCGGCATCGCCGAACATAGCTCTGCCATCGACATTGCAATGCACTGGATGAATATCATCGCAATGATCCAGCCCCAGACCATACCCGCTGTTCCGGCGTATCCCATTCCTTTAATCCAATCAATGTCAGCTATTCCCTGCACCCAATCGTACAAGCATGAATCTTTGGGTACTCACCATAGTACAGTGTACTCGCAAACGACGGTAGCAACCCCAGAACAGCAAAGCTGACGCAGAAAGTTGTCCATAGCGAGAACTCGCGCTTGAACTCTTGCTTGTAACCCAGCGCCGTGATCACCCTCTCATCGGCATCCATATCATGATCCGTATAGGGCACATCGCCATCTGGGAGCACGGATGTGACTTGAGCATTGTTAGCCTCGTGGTGTCCTTTGGAGATGTCCGAAACAAGAGTTTTGGTCTCCATGCTTGCGCCCATGGCCAAGATCGACGGGCAAGCCGCTATTAATGTATGCGATATATATCAACGAAATAAAATGACAACCGCACAAGGGGCGAACAATGTCTTCACCTCGAAGCAAGAGCCAAGTTAAATCGAAGTATAATAAAATAACCCAGGATTATGAGTTATAAAGCAAGCTGAACGGGGGGAGCATGATGTTATCTATGCATCGCACGGGGGATTTTGCCTTTCACCCCGCGCACTGGCGATCGCAAGAACCAACGAGACATGGGTTTCTAAACGAGTCGGAATAAAGCCAAACAAACTTGGAAGAATAGATATCGGATATCGGATATCGGACGACTCGAAATCATTGTGCAACGAAGACCAGTGTCAAGTGAGGGGAACGCCTCATGGAAGCCAGGCTCTCTCCGCAATGTACCCCTTGCAAAGAGGTGCGATAAGAGTAAATGACCATGGCTGTTGATAAATTAAAACGGATATATTGAACCGCAGGATAAACAGATACCTTATTCAAGTATGCAAATCGTCTTACTCCGCAAGCTTGTGATTTGTAGAGACGGAAGATGTCACCGCTCATTGGAGGCATAGGGCTTCGACGGTCGGTGCCACGAGCTTGGTTGAGAGAAATCTAGTCCCATTAGGGAAGCTCTAGGCGTTTTCAAGGGACTTCTGCCGTGAGAGAAAGTTAGGTTGCAGCTGACCTGGTTATCATCGTGATAACAGAGATAAGGGTTCGACTGGTGTCTTCTGAAACCCCCAGACCTGCTATTTATCAGTTACTTGTTATCTAAGGCTGTACCTGCCTTGTTGGGAAAAGAGACTTTGGATTGAATGCCGCAGAACCCCTGTTTCCAAGGCTGTTCTATGTATGTGCAACTATATATACTGGCTATTCCCTGGCGGATTTTCCTAAGCCGCCGCTTTTATGAAGCGCTTGGGCTTAGGCTCACTGAGTAGATGACACGGGCTCAGACTTGTGGGGCATACCCCGGTTAGTCACATGCAGAGTGACTGATGTCTTGTGAGTGCTAAGGTGCTCATTCCAAGTCTTGGTGGTTGGCATCGGGGTACGGAGTACTTGGTGACGCTTAGTGTTCAATCAGTGGGTAACTCTGGTGCACTATACCCAGAATGAATTAGCCCCTATAGGATCGTTGATATTATCGGCAGCATTGCTTCTATCCTTATTTTCTATGGCACTCTATCCTATTAAGACAACGTGTTATAACCTCACGGCGCAAAAAAGATCTAAAAGCTCTACCCATTAAGCAATCCATATTTAGGACAAATGTTCCTTCCATTTTCCAACTAAGAGCGGCTTCAGCTTAGAAGACCTTGGATATAAAAGTGGACTTTTCTTTTTATACTCCCGGGCTATATCTATGATATTAGAAACCAGAGACGAAGGCTTTAAGCACTCGGGCGATGGCCACTCGAACTTACCGGACCATATGCTCAGCAGAGAATGGATTCCGATTCTGGTCCTGTTTAAACTTGATTCAAGCAACCGGGTGACAACTAACCGAGCTACCTGGGCACTTGCTAACTGGACGTCCCTGGGCCAGTCCCACTAACTTTACCAAGCAGACCTCTCAATATTAATGTATGGCTCTCAATTCATAGGAATACCGGAAAAGCAGTCAATTGATCCAAGTATTGGGTTGGCGACTAGAGCGTCAACGGGATCCGTAGGAATGCCACAAGCGAGTCCAATCCTACATCAAGACTTCCCAAGTGGTGACTAACACCCTCAAATCTATGAAAGATTGGCCTGCCCCTCGTCTCGTCATTCTAACAAGAGACGTTGTTATTACACGCCTGACGGGACTGCTTCGCGTAGTAGCCGGAATGGCCCTACTTGTGTGAGCTATGGTTTCAGCACCAAGAGGATGGCTGGACATGATTTTTACTGGTGCGCGGAACTTGACAAGTGGAGAGTATCTTAAGCAGACGTGTAGAAACCCCCATCGATTTCTTTTCATGAAGCCCAAGGAGTGAAGAGCAGAGCCTAGTCGCCAGCACTCTCGAAGGACGAGACGATGGAACACTGGAAGAAACATACCTGAGATGTTCCTAGTGGACTTCGTAAGAGGATCCAGTCCTCGCAAATAAGTTGAAAAAAAAACGTTCGGTTTCGCAGACTGCTGATAGGAGTATAGGGAGGGTTCTCAGCGGTATGATGAAAGGGAAAGTCGCTTATCGATAGTGTACAATCACACATAGGGGCCATGAAAGACAGATTTACTTGGAAACAACTGTTTCTATGTGGTATTAAAAACAGAAAAGACTTTCATCGCTATTCTACACAGTACAGCCCTAGCCTGACCTCCGAAAGCCTTGATTCATATCGATCAAGGGAGACAGGTATATACCCTGGCGAATAATTTAGAAGGGCTAGAAGAAAGTCAGCATCGAATCCAAAGCTCCAAATCAACTGTAATTGACTCACGTTGTCCTCGGGGGCAATGGTGCGGTCGTAGTAGGTATCGAAGAAAGGAAGCTTGCGGAGGATATCGTTGCGCACACGGGGAACCTCGCCGAAGATGAAGAGGGCACCGGAGCCAAGGGCGACACCGAAGCCAGCAGCGACGGAACCACTATTTAGAACGTCGTTAGCACCTGTGTCTGATCTAACCTGAGAGAGTGGAATGCGGGATGTACTCACAGCTGGATAGCTGTGCCAAGGGTCATACCGGCGGCGGTGCGGGGGATGTAGTACCTGCAGATTAGTGATGCATTAGCTTGGTGTTCTCGTTGCTTGTTTAATCTGCCTTGGATATCCAGCTCTTTGGCCACGGTCTAGTAATCCCCGCTCCCACAGATGTCAGACACCCGTCGAGCTCTGCGGGAAGAGGGGAAAGGGGGGTCATCCAATCAATTAGGAAAGTAGCATTGGCCAGTGCAAATCCATGCTTCATTCGCCCAATCCAACATGCTGATTATCGACCCATGTGTACTGTCCGAGGTTCGAGGGGAAAGGGTATGGGGGAATCTCACTTGGGCGCATAGGCGGAGGCCTGGGCCGCGGCGCGGCGAGCAGTAGGGGCGAACTGTAGGGTATGTGTTAGCAATTGGCATGCTATCTTCTATCTCGTCTCATCCCGCGGCTCGGAAGCCGGTTGTGATACTCATGGCCCGATTGTCCTCTACCCGGAGCGCGGCCCAGTAGGCAATGAACGTCGGACCAGTATGCGAGGTTTTCTCGTCTTTTGGGTATGAGAGCACTTACCATCTTGAATTACACCGGAGTGATTTGGTGGGACAATTGCTAGGAGACAGGAGCTGGCGCTTGGTGGTCGACGAAAACCGGGAGTGCCCGAGCTGGCACGTGACCCCAAAGCGAGTGGCCAATCAGAGTGGGCGTAATTGTTTTCGTTCAAGTATGAAATGACAGGTGTTTTATTTGGAGTCCAGCCCAAAGTGAATTCATTTTTTGCCTTCAATCCTCTGTTCTCTATGCTCCGGCTGGAGATTTAAAAATATCAAATATCAAATACCACACCTAGAAGATCGCACTGAAAAAACCCCAAAACGGATAGCAAAAGAGGCACTTCAAGTAACCATGACTACTTGTTGATCAGAGAAAGTAAAAGAAATTAATGCGTTCATTGACTTAGTACTAGGAAGCCTTGCGGCTCCCGAGCAGCTGATACGCCTAGACTCCAAAAGTTCGTGTGAAGGCTGAAAAGAAATGGAATAAGATATGTGCTTCAAAAAACCCCTCGGTCTGACATGCAAGAAGTTCAACTGAAACAGGATTGATCGAACAGACGCACGGAAGGAAAGCAGAATCAATCAAATACAGTGGAAACAAAAGATTATAAGAACCACGTAGCCAAACACCCTAACTGTACATTTGTCTCATTAGTCGACTTTGTCGGTCGAGCCTCCATTCAGGAAACCCTCCTTGCCGTCAAGGTGGAAGAAGCCACCGTTGTTTGTGGTGGTGTTGCCAATAATACCGCCGCGCGCAGCACTACGTCTAAGGCGTCCACGTCCGAAGATGGTGGCCACAGCAATCACGGCACCCAGGATGATGAAAAATAGGATGGGATGGGTGCTGAGGAGGGATCGAGCGAAGAATAAGATAGTCTCAAAGGTGCCGATAGTAGATTTGGGTGACAACTTCGAAGGGGAAGCGATGACCAGAGGGATGGTCTCGAGAATGGAGGTACGCGATGCCATGATAGGAGCTCCGCTTGAAGCAGTATCCCAGTAGCGGCGGTTCTATAGGAAGTCAGTTATAGTGCTCGAACAAATCCCACGAGGGAAGACTTACATCTTGGTCATTGATAATAACGCGGTCACCAGCTTCCACATCGATGCCGTAGGTTGTGCGTAGCCAGCGCTCCCAAAAGTCACCATCGGCCCAAGCAAATGCGACTTGCTTCTTGTCATCCTCGCGGATCGTAATACGCATGTTTTTCGCAGCCCGCAGTGCACGCTGATCATTGCGGTCATCGGCTTCTTCAATACGCAATTGCTTGGAATCACGAAGTTCGGCTCGCTCAAGGCGGAACAGCTGGACCTGCTTATCCATCCATTCAAGGGCGGCTTCCTTCAGCTCGCGCTTGGACTGCTTGAAGTCGTCGCTACGGCGACGACTGAGGAGTCCCAGAACCACGAACTTTCCGTCCATGATTTCTTGAGCATTAGATGCGGTGAGCTCAGGTACAATGGGCAGCCACACAGTTTGCATCCACGACAGGATCTGACGGAAATCTCTCATGTCCTTAGGAGCAAGCGCATTGTAGTAATTGGGACGTCCGTCACGGACAACCAGAAGACGAGGCCAGGTAGAGATTTTGAACCGCTCGGAAAGAGCAGCACTGTCAGACTTAACAATGCGAGCGTGTCCCACAAGACTAAGAGTGAGGCGGTTCATGGCCTCAAAATCTTCAGATGTGGTCGCGTGGTCGTAAAGATACAGGAACAAGACCTCTTCGGTTGTTTCCAACTCCTTAAAAGTAGTCGCGTCAACATCCTGAATGCTCGAACCTACACCAACAGCTTTGTTGGTGTACGCGATCAGATCTCCCAAGCCACGAAGACCAGTATATTCAACTCTCTCGCCGCCACGGAAGAAGTAGATCGTCGGGTAGGCATTCACGCGAGCATCTTCACACAGTCGCTTCTCAATTTCACAGTTCACTTCGCCAACATTGAGAGTATCCTTCATCTCCTTGGCCATCGAGTTCCAGTTCGGGGCTAAAGCCTGGCAATGATGGCACCAAGGAACATAAAACTTGATGATCCAGGGGTCATGGGTAGTCGTGACAAGACTTTGGAAACTCTCCGCAGTGAGTGGGATAGAAACACCCTGGGGATTAGCAGGCCGTCCTTGGAGCTTGGCCTTGACAGACTCAGGGCTAACGCCTTCCAGTTCCGCGGTCTCGATGCTCTGCTTCTCGACAGCTGTTTTCGCGCCAGGCTTTACCACTTCAGGCTTGGCGGTCATTTCCATGCTCTTGGCGCCGACTTTCGGAATTTGGACGCCTTGGGAAGGTCGGGACCCAGGCTTGATCGTCTCGAGTTTGGCTTCAATCAAAGCACCAATCTCTGACATCGTCTTGGCACCAACGGGGGGCCCGTTCTGAACGCCCATATCATAGAACGCCCACGCGGGGAAGAATTCGACGTTCAGCTTCTTGCAGAAATCGCCGAAGGCCAGGCAGTTTACGGACCCGAAATGGAGATTGTAGTAGCCAGTGAATGAGTCCAAGGACGCGAGCTCATCGGGCTTCATTCCGGAGAGGAATAAGGGATTTGAGGTCTATCACCAATCAGATCGAAGCCTCAAAAGGTTCAGAACAACGGAATAAACACTCACGTAGTAGTACTCATATAGAGTCTGGTACATTGGGGCGGCCGTCCGACAATGAGGGCAAGAGGGGGAATAGTGTTTGATCATCCTAGAATAGTTAGAGTCTCGAGGGTTTATTTATTCCTGTGTAAGGGGTCCTCACCAGTAACCATCTTTGGTCACTTCCTCGAAATTCTCCGGGGTCAGCTGCCTCAACGGGGGCACTTCAATATCATTGAATATTGTGGGTGTGTCGGGATCCACGCCACGAGCGCCCCTCTTAACTAGTGTATCTCCGGATTCTTGGTCGGAGGAAGCATCTGAAGGCGTGCCCAAAGCAGGCGCTACCAACAGTGAGAGGAGGGACCACCCCAGCCAGGACGGTTTCATTTTGGTGGAAGAAAAAAGGCGAATAACTTGAGTGACAGTTTGAAGGAGAGTATAAGTAGTTTCGAATATGTGTCACAGCTGAGCAAAACGAAGGACTCTGGTCGAAGTAGGGAGGATAATCGCGAAATGTTACAGGTGGCACATTGGACGGGGGCGAAGACTGGCGACTCGGGTGGGCACTGGTCACGTCGCAGAAAGAAACAGCACTTAGCGACTATAGCGCCCAGTAGCTGAGAGCAAAATAGAACTGCACACAGCCCAAACAAAGAACCAGATGTGAGGCTTTGATGGTATCGGGAAAAGGTGAGTTGGTGCCTTTCCCCTTGCCGTTTGGGTGGAACATAAGGTTAATCCGATCCGGGCCGACTTCAACACTTCATCTCCCTGGAACATAGCGGCTTCAATACCACCAAACTCATTCACAATGCGCTCTACACTTCGGCTACTGGCCAATGTCAAGCCCCGGTATTTGGAGCCTTTTGCTCCTACCGGATTGACGGGCCTTTTCACCCACCCCAGCCCTCGCCCTACTTTAATTTACCTTTACTCGACTACTCTGCAGAAGTTGCAGGCGTTCCCCGAATCCTCCGCCTACCGCCAATCCGTTGAAGCTTTGACCCGCCACCGTCTCCAGGTCATTGAATCGCAAAAGCCCGCCGGATTTGATGCCTGGTTGGAGCGTGTGCGGAAGGTCGTGGGATCCGAACCCGAGCGGTTCGCTAAGGTCCAGCGCCCCGACGGCTCCTACACCCATGCCGCTGCCCAACAGAAGGATGGAACCGACAACGCCCGTGGTGAAGAATGGGATGGCGAAAGCCTCTCTGCCTCGACTGAGGGTCCCCATCGTACCCCGCAACAAGAGGCGGAATGGGCTAAAATCATGAACGAGGCCAGTGAGACCACTGACAAGGCCGAGCATGACTTCTACCACCAAGATATGAAATGGGAGAGCGAGCCTGCCCTTGATGCCGACCAGTATGTGTACCTACTTCTCCGAATCGGCCTAGAACAGCCAGGCAATGGAATGCTAACCTCTTGCGAAGGATCTCTCACGTTGAACAGCAAATCGGCGCCGGCCTTATTGAGGAGATCATCCAGGTCGCAGAGACAGAGCTCAAGCTTGTAGATGAGTTGGCCAAGGCCAAGGTGTAAGTGGAAATCCCAAATTCGGGGTCTGGACTTACTGCTGACACTTTCACAGGTGGGAGGAACTTGAGGAGAAGCCCCGACCCGGCCAGTGGACCTACTTCGAGCGTGGCAACTAAACAGCGATTCTGGAATTGCTGTGAATTTTAATCTCTGTAACTACTACTAGAGGTCTCTTTGTTCGAATACATGTTTTGAGAGTTCAATCATCTGAGGTTTAGGGTTGGTTGTAGAGCTACTAGACTATAATTTGTGTATTCGATCAATGCAACGATATGACCAGGTTGAATTTCTTTTGAAAATTGGTTGGTGTAATTGAGGCATCTTCCTAGTATATATTAACTAGTTATAGAGGCCATTAGTTTTCTAGTTCCAATTCCAAGTTTATATATCAGAGCGATGATTATGTACCGGGAAGCATATCGAAAGTATTTCCATTCCTCTTTCGTGCAAAGACTTCCTTGGACTAATCTTACATTTCAATAGACTCACACAGCAAATCTACATAGCTTCCTTCATCAATGTAAATGAATGAGTAGGACATTTGTATAGCGGATAGACCGACTGGAAGGCGGTGAGTCAAGGCGGGAATCCCTTGTGGACACATACATTGCTGTCCCTGAATGAAGCGCTCTCCCTCTAGCTCTCCTTCATCTCAATCCTTTCTTAATTCCTCCAATTAATAACTTGCTCCGAGGATCGCTCCTCCCTATCATCGGGCTGTCTGAGCGGCTCGCGGAATCCCATATCGCTGTCACAGGCCCAACACCGCATCACACAAACACTCGTCTCATCCCCCACACAACATGCGGCTCGACGTCAAGGTACGCAAATGCAGATGATGAAATGCTTCATATAGTTGCGGGTCTGCTCTGCAGCAGATATGACGATATGATTTCGCAGGTGGACGTCCAGAATTGGAGCGATTGCTGACAATAAATGTTACAGAGGCAGCTGTTTGCCCGCTCCGAGCGGGTAAAGGGGATTGATTTCCACCCTACAGAGCCCTGGGTAAGCTTTTCCAATCCTTTCGGCAGCTTTGCTCAAACTAATTTATTTCTTAGATCTTGACGACCTTGTATAGCGGTATGCTGAGAGAGGGGCAGTATGGGAGATGTCCAATGCGCTAATTACTTGTCCAGGTCATGTCTACATCTGGTCTTACGAATCGCAGGTAAGATCCGCCACAAATTCACAAATTCACACTCTCCATACTCTTATCTAAACTGTCTGCCCTCTAGTCTATCATCAAAACCTTCGAACTCACCGATGTCCCCGTTCGTGCCGGTCGATTCATTGCGCGGAAGAACTGGATTGTCTGCGGTTCAGATGACTTCCAGCTCCGGGTCTACAATTACAACACATCCGAAAAAATCACCTCCTTTGAAGCACACCCGGATTACATCCGTTCTATTGCCGTCCACCCCACCCAGCCGTTTGTGCTCACAGCCTCCGATGACATGACAATTAAGCTTTGGGACTGGGAGAAGGGTTGGAAGTGCGTGCAAGTGTTCGAGGGCCACAGCCACTATGTTATGGGCATGGCGATCAACCCGAAGGATACCAACACCTTCGCCTCCGCGTGTTTGGACCGGACCGTGAAGATCTGGAACCTCGGCTCTCCTCATGCCAACTTCACACTCGAAGCTCACGAGACGAAAGGTGTCAACCACGTCGACTACTACCCACAGGCCGATAAGCCATACCTCCTCACCACCTCCGACGATAAGACCGTCAAGATTTGGGACTACACCACGAAGGCACTCATTGCAACCCTCGAGGGCCACACGAGCAATGTCTCATTTGCTTGCTATCACCCCGAACTCCCTGTGATCATTTCAGGTTCTGAAGATGGAACCGTTAAAATTTGGCACGCAAACACCTACCGCCTGGAGCAGTCATTAAGCTATGGTCTAGAACGAGCATGGTGTGTTTCCTACCAGCGGGGTAGACAGGGAATTGCGATGGGTTTCGACGATGGTGCTGTCGTGGTGAAGATGGGTCGGGAAGAGCCCGCCGTCTCAATGGATGGCTCTGGTAAGCTCATCTGGGCGAGACACAGTGAGGTCGTGTCGTCAGTGATCAAGGGCGGTGATGCTACTGTCAAGGACGGCGAGCCCCTTTCTCTACCAACAAAGGATTTGGGACAGTGCGAGGTGTACCCGCAGACCCTGTCTCACTCCCCTAATGGACGTTTCGTTTCTGTCTGTGGTGATGGAGAATACATCATCTACACCGCACTGGCGTGGAGAAACAAGGCGTTTGGGCAGGCTCTTGATTTTGCCTGGGGTGCGAAAGACAACAGCAACGACTACGCTATCCGCGAGTCATCGACAAGTGTCAAGATTTTCAAGAACTTCAAAGAGCAGAGCGCCGGTCTTGATGTTGGGTTCCAAGCCGAGGGCCTGTCTGATGGTGTTCTTCTGGGTGTGAAGGGTCAAGGTGGCATTGGCTTCTTTGATTGGGAGACTGGCAGCCTGGTTCGGAGAATTGAAGCAGACCCGAAATCCGTAAGTTGTTCGTTCTGGCGAGCTATTTCAAAATCATGCTAATTGACATGCACAGGTCTACTGGTCCGAATCTGGCGAACTGGTTACCCTTGCCTGTGAAGATGATTTCTACGTTCTCCGTTACTCCCGCGAGGAGTATATCAACGGTCTGAACGCCGGTGAGGCCGACGAAGATGGAGTCGAGGCGGCTGTTGAGTTGGTTGCTACGATCAACGAGACCGTCCGGACTGGACAGTGGGTTGGAGATTGCTTCATTTACACCAACTCTACGAACCGCCTGAACTACCTTGTCGGTGACCAGACCTACACAATCTCTCACTTCGACCAACCGATGTATGTTCTTGGCTACCTGCCCCGGGATGGCCGTATCTACCTTGCCGACAAGGACGTCAACGCCGTCTCCTTCGGCCTTTCTCTCAGCATGCTTGAATATCAAACAGTGGTGCTGCGCGGTGATATGGAAATGGCATCTGAGCTCCTCAAGGATGTGCCCCAAGACCAGATGAACAAGGTCGCGCGCTTCCTCGAAGGCCAAGGATATAAGGAAATGGCCCTGGAAGTCGCTACGGACCCCGAGCACCGCTTCGAGCTGGCCCTTGCGCTGAGCGATCTTCAAACCGCACTCACCATTGCCCGCGAGGCCAATGTCGAGCACAAATGGAAGATTGTTGGTGATGCTGCCCTGGCTGGTTGGAACCTTGCTCTGGCCCAGGAGTGCTTCACCAACGCCAAGGATGTAGGTTCTTTGCTACTGTTGCACACTGCCAGCAACAACCGTGAAGGCCTCAACGCCCTGGCCGCTCAGGCCTCGGAGTCTGGCCTCCACAACGTCGCCTTCTCCACTCTGTGGTCTCTAGGCGATATCGACGGTTGCATTGCTCTCCTCCTCCAGACCAACCGCACCGCCGAGGCAGTTCTCCTCGCCCAGACCTACAAGCCCTCGAGCGCCCCTAAACTCGTTGTCCAATGGAAGGAATCCCTAGAGCAATCTAACAAGTCCAAGGTTGCCCGCCTCATTGGTGTCCCGCCTGGTGCGCCCGACGTCGCCTCTACCGATGACGATCTCTTCCCCGAGTGGGATGAGTACATTCGCCTAGAGAAGGAGGGTGCCGTCCCTGAGCCCCCTTCCTCAGAGTCTTTGATTGATATCAATGGCGATGATGAAGAGCCCGCGAGTGCGACCAATGGTGCACCCGAGGCGGATGAGGAGGCAGAGAAAGCCGAAAAGGCTGCAGTGGACGAGGCCGATGCTGCCGAAGCCGAGTAAACGAGCAAAAATCACCGGGATCTGTTTGGTGACTTTTTAGGAGAGTTAGGTTGATCGTTTGTTTTCTGGCTGACCGGTCAGTTCATTCTTGATTGCGAGCGGCGTCTTAACGTGTGTCCGACTTTTTTTTCATTTTCTTATTTGTAATTGCGCTGTCATGTGTCTCTGGAGCAAATTACATGCCTAGATACAAGCAATATGTTTCCCTCTATTTCCAGTGGTTTGGTTGATTTACTAGATTATTGTACATGTATACTATACCGGATTTTCCCTGGTGCTTATGTATCTGGTTTATACTCCATGAACGTAAATGTAAAGTAGAAAATAAAGTACATGAATATTTCTCGATACTCAGCCATCTGGAGCCCCAATGGACCGTAGCCATTATTAGCGGTCTAGGCCGAGATCGGGCCAAAGCCAGATGAAACAAACCCTCCTTCGTACCTCACCAACGAGAGTCACCATTCTCAAATTCTGACCCTTTGCGCTAGCACATCTTGTCCTTTCATCTTTTCGAGAACGGGAATTTGCACAGGTTCCATCTTGTTAATCCTGAGAAGTGTAGCAACATGGCTGTGACAAAGCATCTGCGAGACCCCCCTCCGTTGGACGAGCTTGCAGCTGTTATTGAGAAAGCCCTTTTATTCAATTTTAAAACTGCAAGTGCAACAGTTGTCGAGTGTCCAGACCTTAAACAACCACCATTCAACCTCGCTGCGTCTGGGCTTTCCGGAAGTCCTCGGATCGCGGACATAGGTGGACAACAACATCTCTTCCCGAGACCGATCCTCAATGCGAAATATTCGCTAATTTCTATGGCCCAAGATATGGAAATGTCCCCTAAGGCAGGTTTTCTTCTTGGGGCAGGCGCCGCTCCATTTCAGGATATTGGTCAAAACGCCGAGCTGGCGCCCAATCTATCCTGGAGATCAAGCGAAAACGCACCTAGCTTTGATGATCCAAGCTCGCTGACCTTCGACAATGGCACACGGGTGATCAAGGTCCAGGGAGACCGAGACCATACGCCGCTATGTGATCGCACGTCGAGCAGAAATTCCGCGTTGATGGTCAACCTCTTCGGATCAGATGGAGATACTGGCCCGGTTCTCAAAATCAATGCCAAGGCGCGGAAGGGAGAAGATAATTTCACCGACTGTATACGTTATGGCTTGCAAAAGGTCTATGGGGATTCCAAACCAATCAGCCTTGGTGGGGTTTTTCTTTTGAAATCTGGAAAAGCCATGTTTCACATCATGCCTGATTTTCCCCCGGAAGATCAATTGCCATTTCGAGATCGCAAGCAGCTAGAAACGGAATGGCTGTCATATCATATATTCCAGGCTCCTATAGTCTGCTTGACTGTGATGCACAGTAGTGATCCGGAAGGATTAGGGTTAAGAATGGACCATACTCACTGCTTTGGCGTAAATAGGAACACCAAAGGAGGTCATTACCATTATGATATTCAGGATGGGGATGAGGAGGTTGAGTATGAGGCTTACTTTAATGTCGCATCTGTGGTTTATAGGGTGGATCGGCCTGGTGTTTAGTTACATTAATGATGATATACGTTTAAATAAGAATACAAGACAGCGCCTTAGGTGGGCCATTGTCTGCGGGTATCCACAAGCTACCAAGAATCAAGAGCCCTCCACCCCCGTGGAACAGTTGCTGCAATTGATATAAATTGAATTTACCACGTCGCATCTAAACCCGCTAAGACGTGATCCATCTTACTCGGCGAGGAACATATTCAAAGACGTATAATGCAAACCTGCTTTGGCATTGTCCATTGTAAAGTTTTATCGAGAATACAGAACAAGGGTGCAGACGATGACCGCTTGAGAAAAGCAAAGAAACAATGGGTAAGAAAGGAACCTGCCTGGAGAGAATGAACACTTGAGATGGAAGGGAGATGACCGAACAAGACAAGAAAATCAAATCAAAGCGCTCAACGGCCGTATGAAACGAGAAGAAACAATGTCGTCTCGAAGATCAGGAGCGACTCCGATATCAAGATGCCACAGACTCCTTTGTGATGGGAAACCGAACAATATGAGGAACACAGCAAGGAAAAAGGGGAAAAGGAAAAAGAAAAAGATCAAGATTGGTCGATATGTTAATGAAAGGCATATACGCAGTTAAAAAAGGAAATGGTCTCTATGAACCTCCTATTCTCTCTTACTTGCACCGGGCATTCTCGATCTAATCTGACAAGGTGAGAGACCTTACTCCGGGATGCTACCGAAGGACGGGTCTTTAACACTGCCGCCTGCATCGCCGAGGCCAGCCACGGGTCGGTTGTACGACCATCCCTCGAACTGTTGCTGCATGGTTTGCGACAGGACGGGGCCATCGACATATGAGTCCTGAGGTGCTTCTCTGGTGAATTCAACATCGAAGTTTTCAGTATCACGGGCATCCACCTGAATAAAGTTAGCCACATGTTGGTTCAATACATGATCGGAGGCAAAGAATACATACCACATTTGGTCGGAAGCTAGGTTCGTACTTCCGCTGGAGAAGCTTGCGCCAGTCAATGTTGGCAAAGAAGTGGTGAGACTTGATCTCCGCAGCGCCGTTAGCACCCAGGCGGCGCACGGGGTCACGGTCCAACAGACGACTGAGAAGATCTCGTGCAGCAGGCGGGACAATGTCGCTGCTGGGGAAGGTCAGAGGCTCTTGCAAGATCTTGCGATACATTTCGTTGGTGTTTTCATCATAGAATGGAGGCAGGCCTGTCAACATCTCGTAGAGCAAGACACCGAGAGTCCACCAATCCACGGTCTTGGTGTAGCCGTTGCCGAGGAGAAGTTCCGGAGCGAGATATTCGGGAGTTCCACAGAACGCTTGGGTTTGGTTAGCTATGTAGGGCTTATCATGAGTGAGGAGATCTTACTATTGGTTCGGTCCTCGTCTTTCATATCCAGCTTGCAGAGACCGAAATCACAAAGAGCGATATGCCCGGTGTAATCGAGAAGAATGTTCTCAGGCTTAAGATCTCGGTAGATAACCTTGAAGCCGTGCAGACACTCGAGAGCGCACAGCAACTCTGCGGTGTAGAAACGGGCTCTGTTGATATCAAACCGTTGTTCCCTTTGCAAATGGTGGAACAACTCTCCGCCGTTCACAAACGCCAACACGAAGTACAACTTCTCGGGCGACTGGAATGAGAATTTCAGCGGAACAATAAACGGATTGTTGATCTGCGCAAGAACCGACCGCTCGGCAAGCGTGTGTGTGACTTCCGATCGCGAGATAATGTGAGCCTTGCGAATTGTCTTGAGGGCGTAGATCCGACCAGTATCCTTCTTCCTGTGATTTTCCGAGTGTTAGCATTTTGAAAGCAAAATAAGTAAATCTTGAGTCCACTTACATGACCTGCATGACCTTGCCGAAACTACCCTTGCCAACAACCTTGAGCAGATCAAAGTCTTCTAACTTAAGACTCCGCTGCTTGTTCTCCACGAAGGAAATACCAATCTTGACCGAACCAACACCAAATTGGAGATCCAACCACTCAGCACCCTGCTGACCCAGTTGACGCCCTTGCTCATGGTGGGCTGCGGCAGCCTTCTGGTTGTCCTTCTTACTGAGTTTCGGATCCTCCACATATGGCTGGCTCTCTTCGAAGCGAGGGTTGACCTTGCATGCACCCAAGAAAATGTCCTCACTTCGTCCGGCACCAGGCCGGGCTGTAGGGTTGCGCAGATACAGCTGTACATTCAACTCTGTCTTCCGGGACACATCGAACTTGAATGCTGTATTGTCGCCAGCCCACAATGGGCTCTCTGGAGTTCCCGACACGGCATCCACAAAGACCTGGTTCTTTTCGAAATCAAGGAGGGCATACGGGAGGTATTTGGTGGAATAGCGACCGTGGATGGTGGGGGCGGCATTGATTCCCCCGCTTGTGGACTGCGGTCTGCCAGATGGCACAAAGGAACCCGCTTGGTTTTGAGTTGAATGTGATGATGAAGAAGTGCTTGGGCGTAGCGAAGAGGGCGCATAAGAGTTATTTTGGAAATGCGAGTTGAAGATCTGTTGGAAGTGAGGAGACAGCGAAAAATTGCGCCCTTCGTGGAGTGTCACAATAAGGATTCCTGGGTTCACGGGCGCCACAGGAGGGGAGACAAGAGACTCTGAGGCCGCTATAAAAAACCGATGAAATGATTAGTTACCGAGGAGGATTCCAGTAATATTTATATAAGAATAACATACCGATCCCGTTCGTTGATGGGGTGGCGGAGGGCGGGTTAGAGGCCACAGGTGTCAGGGCCTCGTCGCCATTTGAATCACCCTTGATCGTCGAAGTAGACGACGACCGGCCAAATGATGAGGTCAAGGGTGCCAGATGCGTCTCCTTCAACTCTTAAGACGAGTTGTATAATTAGCAAATGCCTATGGCGTTTCACTGCAAATGCAGAGAGGGGTATTGAGGGGGGGAGAGAGGGAGACCAACTGCCAGTAAACATACTTTTAGTGAGCTTCCAGGACATAGTGGCGGTTGTTGTAAAAAAAAAAGGTTGAGAAGAAGAGATCAAAGTCCAAGATACCGCAATGCGTGTGTGCAGGGTGCTAAAGAATCACCCAATAATCAACATGTGACCCCCAAAATAAACCTGGAGAAGCCACACAAGGACACAGATAATACACACGCAAAAGGAAAGACGTCGAGACAGAGACAACCACCACTATAGCTTTCGAAATCCGTATGGAAGCACAACTAAGGATAAGAAAAGAAGTCGGGGAGATCGAAGATCAAATGAGAATGAGAGAGGGGAAGTTCCCCCTGTAACTATAATACGAAGATTACTATATATTACGATGGATTACTTGTTTGATTGGTCACACTAGTCATAGAGGGGTCATACCAAGGTACTGTAATTAATCAGCCTCAGCCACTGCTCCGCCACAAGGGTTAACGACGCATTAACTTCCCCCACGGCATTAACAATCAAAGCAGTTGACTCCACAGAACGAGAGAGTTTGAAATTCGGCTTGGATTGTAGCCGTGTCAATTTACTTATTCTTTCAAGTTTCGGAATATTCCCCGCTCCGAAGTGCGGAGACACCTACCCCGGAAGATCGCACCTCAACTTGTCATCTGCAAGTCTAATATTTTCAGACTTCTGAGTCTGTCGTTCTCAATACAGCACCTAACGAATCGGAGGATGAAAGGGGTGGAGGGCTAATGGGTGTGATACGCAAGAAGACCGCATCGCGCGGCACCGAGGCCGGCACCAAGTTCCACTGCGATGTGTGCTCTATTGATGTTACGTCAACAGTAAGTCTCAACCTGGTTGTGTTATGACCACTTGAAGGTCTGTTATCTTCTTCAGAGACTAACGCGACCCAATCTCATAGGTTCGCATCTCGTGTTCGCATCCGTCCTGCCCCGAATATGACCTCTGTGTCCCCTGCTTCTCAGCCGGAAAGAACTCCAAAAACCATGACCCTGCCACACATCCATTCCAAGTGATCGAACAAAACTCAGTCCCCATATTCCAGGGGGATTGGGGTGCCGACGAAGAATTGTTATTGCTGGAAGGCGCCGAAATTTATGGGTTGGGTTCCTGGGCAGACATCGCAGACCACATTGGCGGCTACCGAAGCAAGGATGAAGTGCGAGACCACTACTACGACACATATGTGAAAAGCGTAAACTTCCCACTCGCAAACTGCGCCGATCCAGACGATAGGAGCTTGCAGGATTCGATCTCCAAAGAGGACTTCCAAACACGCAAGAAGCGTCGCATTGAAGAGCGCAAAGATGCAGCCAAGGCAGCGCCTCCAACCACACCAAAGCAGAAACCCACTGCCAGTGTACCGGCATGTCACGAAGTGCAGGGCTACATGCCGGGACGGTTGGAGTTTGAGACCGAGTTCCTGAACGATGCCGAAGAAGCGGTGCAACACATGACTTTCGAGCCCGGGGCTGGACTCAATGAAAACGGCGAGCCAGATGCAGAGACAGAACTCAAGATGACCGTCGTTGATATCTACAACTCCCGCCTGACAGCGCGTACAGAGCGCAAGAAGATCCTCTTCGAGCACAACCTCCTCGAATACCGAAAGAACACCGCCTTAGATAAGAAACGGTCGAAGGAAGAGCGAGAATTGTTGAACAAAGCAAAGCCACTAGCACGGATGATGAATTGCAAGGACTTTGAAGACGTCAACAAGGGTCTGGAATACGAGCACAACCTCCGCCTAGCCATCTCCCAACTCCAAGAATGGCGACAGATGGGCATCGGTGACCTGAAAGCAGGCGAGAAGTTCGAGCAAGATAAGCAACAGCGCGTACAACGAATGATTCCTCAAGGGTCATTTGACCGTTTTGCCAGCAGCCGCCCCAAGCAGGCACAGCTGACGGAGACACCAGCGGCAGCAATCCAGCTCACAACGCCTGAACTGCCGCTACGACTGCAAAAGGCTGCCAATCCACACGCACCGGCGGATCCTGCCGACGAACCATTGAACGATTTCGATCGCGCCTTCGCTGTCGATGGGGATGCGCCTCCCCCACAGCCGACAAAGACGAAATATGTGGTGCCACCGCTAAGCGGGATGCCGTCGTGGAAGCTAGACAATGATACTGCTGCCGACTTGCACCTTCTGACCAAGGAAGAGGCAGAGGTATGCAATGTTCTACGCCTAATGCCGAAGCCATATTTGGTCATCAAGGAGACACTGTTGAAGGAAGCAATGAAGCAGGGCGGCAACCTGAAGAAGAAAGATGCACGGACGATTTGCAAGGTATGTTAATTACTCGACCTTTGAAAGGCGAATTTTTTACTGACTCTGTTAGATCGAGGGCACCAAAACCAGCCGCATTTATGATTTCATGGTACACAGTGGTTGGATCAATAAGGCGTAGACGCGCCAGATCCATTATATGCTGTAATCGCTTCTTAGCTTATTGATATCCAAATCTACTTGTGATTTTGTTCGGGGGCGTTTCTTTTTTTGGGCGTTCATAGGGAACTTGGGGAGATGGGCGGATTTGTTGATCTCAGAACTTGTCAACATAAGTCACAGGTAGAATATCACCTGTAATTCGCATTGTACAATGAACAGTAACCTACAGACCTATCTTCTATGTAGTCTTAAAGAAAATAGTCAATAAATATCACATCCAAAGTCATTCTCCAAAAGGGAGATACATACAGTAATCATCCCCACACTCCTCGGTCCTCGGCATAGCTTCTCCGCATCTACAAATAACCCCAACTATCGTCAATCAGCTCTATTTTTCTATATCATTCCCACCATCCCTTCTGCTTCTCTCTCCTCTCTCTCTCTCAATAAAAACAAACCTCCCAGCAAAACCTCCAAGAAACCAAAATGCCACCTTTCAAAATCCAACCCCCGACCCCAGCCCACGCAACCCTCACCTACCCAGCACCCCACATTCTCCTGGTCACGCTAAACCGACCCCGCGATCTAAACTGCATAAACGGCCAAGGCCACGCAGACCTGCATGCAGTATGGGAATGGCTCGATGAAGAACCAAGCATGCGCGTGGGCATCCTAACAGGAAAAGGACGCGCGTTTTGCGCCGGCGCTGATCTAAAAGGTGAGCTAGCACAACAGACCCCATAAACATAGCTAGTATTACAAAAGCACAAACCCCAAACCCCAAACCCCAATCCGCAATCCGCAATCCGCAACCCGCAATCCCAAAAACCAGACCCAACACTCCAATCCATCCGTTAAACACCACTAACCCCGTCCCTAGAATGGAACAACCGCACCTCAGCAGCACCGAGCTCCTCAAGCTCGCAAACCCCAATGCCAAACAGCGGGTTCGGCGGACTCGCACGGCGAAAGGGCAAGAAACCCGTGATCTGCGCGGTGAACGGTATCTGTCTCGGCGGTGGCGCGGAGATGATCATCAACAGCGATATCGTGATTGCGTCATCGCGAGCGGTATTTGGGCTACCGGAGGTGAAGCGCGGAGTTGTTGCTCTTGCTGGTGCGTTGCCGCGACTTGTTCGGACTGTTGGAAAACAGCGGGCTATGGAGATGGTTCTTACGGGGCGGATGGTTGGGGCTGTTGAGGCGGAGAGATGGGGACTTGTTAATTCTGTTGTTGGGGTTGGGGAAAAGGATGGGGAGGAGGAGGTTGGTCGGGCTGTTTTGGAGAAGGCTTTGGGGGTTGCTGGGGATATTGCGGGGAATAGCCCTGATTCGGTCCTTGTTAGTCGGGAAGGCGTTAAGTTGGGATGGGAGGGGATTGGGGCGGATGAGGCTACGGCGATGTTGAATGAGACTTGGGTTAAGAGGCTATATGAGGGGGAGAATATTAAGGAGGGGCTTAGGGCTTTTGTGGAGAAGAGGAAGCCTGTTTGGGTTGATAGCAAGTTGTGAGGATTACGTTTCTTTAGAGTAAAGATAGTAGAAAGAATTGAAAAGATATGGTTGTTCATTCGCTATTCATACTACACTTCGTAAAATTCATAAAAACACTGATCCCATTACTCCCGTCGCGCCGTGTACCTGGTATTCGCGATATTCCATGCAACTTGAATTTCAGACAAAGCGAAATCAAATGTGCGGTTGCCCTGCCTCTCTGAAAAGGTCATGTTAGGATGTTGTGAGGCTGGCGTAGGGAAGAGGTGCCTACTTTGCGTCGGATTGTACGCCGTCCACGACCTTGACCACATGGGGGAAGAGAGGGTGGTCTCGGTCCAAGCCGGTCAATCGGATAGCAGCATCAGCAGGCGCGTTCTCCTTGAGGATCTTGGCCAGCTCCACACTCTCCTCGTCGCCTTCCACATTCTGGAACCGCAGAGCCATTTCAAGGGAACCCATCAATGACTCGAACTTTCCACCACGCTCAGCCAGCTGCGCCGCTGGGCCGATGAATCGCTCCTTGCGGGACACTTTGCGCATTGGGGCACGACCCACGCGCTCCACGGTATCCTCGAGGTAGGGGTTAGAGATTCGGGTGATGATGGTTTCGACGTACTCTTGCTGCTCAGCGGCGCTGATTTCATGTTTGTCAATGATGAGAGAGGCAGTCTCTTGAAGCACATCACGGACAATGTTGCGGATACGGGAGTCTTGGAGAGCTTCGGCAATGGTCTTCTTGCCGGCATTGTAGCCATGGTAGGCTACAGTGGCGTGACCGGTGTTGACGGTGAACAACTTGCGCTCAATGTAGGGCTCCAGGTTGCTAACCCAGTGGATAGCTGGGATTTCTGGGGGACCAAATTCGCCGAAAGGTGTGGACTCCACGGCCCATTCATAGAACTTCTCGATGCGCACGTTCAGACCACTGTCAGGGGCCTGACCAGGTACAATACGATCGATGGCCGAGTTGGCAAACCGGGCTCGGTCTGGCATAGAGCCGAGACGGTCTTGAGCGGTGTTGTCTTTGATGAACTGGTGTAAAGTGTCAGTGGCGCCGATGGCGTTCTCACAGGCGATGACGGCCAGCGGTGTGGCGTCGGTACGGGCGTCGATTCCCTTGGCAATCACGGGAGCGATGAACTTGAGGATGTTGGGGCCCACAGCGCAGGTTACCACGCTGGCGGTTGAAATCTCCTGGATGACATCGCTCTCATGGGTCTTGGAGTTGATGGCACGGTAGTTGGTGATAGTCTTGGTAGACTCGCCCTCATCACTGACTTCAGTGACCTCATAAGACTTGGTGTCCTGTAGGGCAGTGATGATACTGTCCATGACATCAACGAAGACGACCTCAAAGCCAGCCGTGTGGAGGAATTCGGCGACGAAGCCACGGCCGATGTTTCCACCACCGAAATGAATAGCTTTCTTCTCCATGATGTTTGATATGAGTAAAGTGGAAGTGGAAGTGGAGATAGAGTAGAGGTAGAAGTAGAGTTGGGATAGAGTGGAAGGGGAAGAGGAAGGGGAAGGGGAGGTATAAGTAGAAGTAGAAGTAGAGTTTGGAAACTAAAGAGGAAGTCGCGTAAGTTGCACTTTCCAGTTCGAGGGGGGAAAGTGCAGCTATTTAAGGAAAGAGGGGGAGAATAAGGAACTATCCAAAAGGGCCTATATGAGTTGGGAATATACCTCCAGGGCTGGGTCCAGATATGACGATGACTTCATTGATATCTGGGCAACGGGACTGGCCTCCGCCTTGTTTTCAACCAGTCATAAGATGAGAGCATCATGAATATACCTATAATCCTATAATCCTATATTTCTATATTATTCTCATATTATTTACTTTTTATTCTATAATTTCCCTCATGTAACATTCTAAACAAGAGGATTATTGACCCGAGAGATGTTACACTTCTTTCTCTTTCTCCCCCCACTTTAATGTCTGTGCAACCATACTCCAACAATTACCGCGCAGTAGGGGCATACTACAACATATACACTATTCCTATTTCAGTAAATTATAGGTTTCATTTCATGCGCATTCACACGGCCTGAACCACTCACCGGCAAAACAAAGAATCAATCACCGGGAAAACCCGTCCACATTCGTCAATACTTCGCGCTTTGACAAGAACCTTGGCGAAATGTAGACTCCGGAGAAAATCAGCCGACAAACCGGGAAAACCAACTACGGAGGACAGTGGTCCTCGGCGCCTGAGCCATTATACGGAATGTACGGAGTGATCGGGTTGAGGTATAACATGTGGTTACTTCAAGAATATCAAGAATATTCGAGACTATTCACAATCTCCATAGATCCTTATAGATCCTCAAGACTGATATCCACATGTGGTGACGTCGGATGAACGGTTGATAGCCCCCGACCCATTTTTTTCCCCGTTAGTCGCGGCCAGCTCCATACCAAGCCGAGGTGTTTATTCGAAGTGTATCTATTGCCTTCCATACCCCAGTGCTCTAGCCCCTATGGAATAGACTAGATTGCTGCCTGGTTTGCACTGCCCAACATACCGTAGCCCCTGGAAGTTAGGGGGGAAAAAAGCCTAACTCTTGGTACCTCCGGGCCCCCGACCACTGGCCCAAACACCAGAACCCTCAGATATCCCGCAAGTAGCCGGATTGGTAACTTTACCATTTCACTTTGAAACGGGTTCCTAGTTAGATTGACTACTATTCCCTATTAGTTACGGGGAAGGAAATAAGAATGAAAGTGGTATCGTTCGACTCATAAAAATGGCTCTCTCTATCTACTATGGTGATGTGATTATATTCGATTTCGCGAGTTTCCCCGACTTCCGCCCCCCGTCTGAAACCTGCGCTCTCCGACTGGCTAATATCACCGCTCCCTTATTTCTTTTGGGTTCTCATTACCCCTCTATGTCCTTTGAGACGGGCGCAGGCGCAGACGCAGCCCGTTTGTTAACAAAGGCATTCGCAAAGCAAGCAACGCTACCGGCGACCAATAGCCCCACCGCGGCCCAAGTCATCCCGAGGAATTTCTCGCCATACTGGGCTGACACATTCGAGCCCTTGCCGTGGGCATTAATTAGAGCGACAAATTCAAACCCGATCACGGTGGCGATTATGGATGCGATGCTGATGCTAAAAGATCCGAGCTAATTAATGATTCCCTGTCAGCCAATTTGTCGTACTCTGGGGAAATGGGGAAATCGCGAAATGCACCTCGCTGAACTGGGAAGTGCACTGCCTGCATAAATGACATGCAGAGACAGGGTTTATGTAGGGGGGGTTGCGTAAAACTCCATCACCAGATCGTTGTCCATGTATAATGTAACTCACCACGAAAAACCAAAATTCAATCGGGCCCTGCCTCGGTTTCGGAGCGAGAGTCGCCCATACTCGTACAAGCATCGCGACACCCATCGCGCCAACCCCGATACTGTACATCACGGCCATGACTTGGGATGTCGTTTTGAAGGCGTGGAAGTCATCGCTGATAACGCGCGGCCACCCCAGCTGCGGGCTGGAGGTGACCTCCTCCGGCCAGGCTTGTGTCGGGTCGAATGAGGACAAAATCGTGCGGTTCGAGCATTCAGTCACGTTGCGCGTGACTTCTACGCCGGCGTCCGTTGTTATCAGTGTTCCCTGGCAGTAGGACAGTACGTGGACGGAATAGAAATCGTGGGATCCACTGCCAGTGCTGGCTGAGGGCGTGGAGAGCTAAATGGATCGGGCCAAGTCAGTCTTCTGCATCTACCTGCCACTTATATAATTGGAGACGATCGGACTTACTGTCAAGAGATCCACATCTTCGAGGAAGCTTTTCTGCGTCCCTGCGAAGAGACATAGGAGGGTGAGTATAAATGCGACAAACACTGCCACGGTCTGGAATAGGCCCTTGAAGTGCGACATGGTGAGTCTGAGTCGAGTTGATGTGTTGGTCTGGTTCTGGTTTTCTGCAGGATGTAGTAGGGTCTGTATGCAGTATCTGGTGATAACCACAGCAGATGGTGTGAAAGCTCGATATTCAATGGGAAGAACCTGAATCTGCGGTTCTCACCCTCATATACATAGCATCCTGGAAATCGGGGAGATCGGGAGGATCGGGATCTTTCCTCACGATGGCTTCATTCCAGACGTGGGCTGTTAGAAAGGGCGAGAGCACATATGTTCTGCATAATATCGAGCTTGAATTTTTTTCGTGGAATGTATGCATTACACATGATCAGATAGAAGGCCACTAGCCATTGAAAATGTAAGTCCGGAGTGGCCTAGGTATGATGGCTGGGTGGGAAGGGGATGATGGGTGTGGTCCCGCGGGCTTTAGGAATGTTCAGAATGTTACCAGCCACGAAGGATCTTGCATGTCGACATCGTACTTGTATTTTATTCGTGGGATCTGGCATTGATGAAATTAATTTAGATATGAATTGGATCTGAATTTTATCTATGGGCTGGTTTTGGGAAGTTTTCGGTCTCAGAGATGAAGGGATGTGCCAGGGTTATATATCAACTCCCAAGAAATTTGACGTCAGCGACAGGGGTTGAAGTACTTATTGCCTTCGGCACTTCCCTGATTGACCCCTTGTCTACCCCGTATGCTCTTCCACCAATTCCCAAATTAGAACATCTCGATTACTTTCGTGTCTCAAAAATATTCTCAACCAGTTCAGATTCTTCGGCCAAACTGGTCCACAATTTACATATATAATCCGACGGAAGATGGACTAAGTCATTTGATTTGCTTCGGCGAACGAACAACAGCAAATTATTATGGCAAATGCGGAAAAGAGACAAGAAAACACTCGTCAATCACTGTGATCCGACCTATCTATGTTCACTGTATAGTGGAATGTATATAGCCGCACTCTACACAGCGATATAGGTGCCATGCGACAAAACCCCCTTTGTGGGTATTATTGATGGCTAGATGCTTGATTATACCTAGGGCTATGCATAAAAATATAACTATATATATGTAGAAAAGTCGTCGGTAGAAAGTATTGCTTTTTATCGCCGTCATATATATCTGAAAAGACATCTAAAACGAATATTATAAGGCCTTACAAGCTGCCAACTATTCTAATATCCATATATCACCACTTTTAGGGAGTTTTAGTGGCTCCCTACTTTTAAATATAAAGATAAAGTTATTTTGATACTTATAAGCTATAAAGTACCCTAAAAAGTGGGGAATATCTAAACTTGTATAGGAAAAATAAAAAAAAAACACTCTCCATTTGAAAACGAATGATACCCCTGTGCCCTGCCCTTTCCATCTGCGCCCTCAATAGCCGCAGATGATTCCTCTCCATCCATCAAACTTTCCATCATCTTATCAATCTTCCGCTGCTGGTGAACAGAAAGCTCGGAATAACGAATGTGTATAGACGAACCAAGATACAATGTTCTAACCCCCCGCAGCTTCTGGTAGAGTAAGAAAAGCGCGAATGCAAATCACTCCGGGTGGTCAGTGTCGTGCAAGTCGTCGGCCATTCACACTTTGTTGATGGCATCTTCATCAAAACCATCTCATGTCTGTTTTGGTCGTCGGGCTGCATAGAAGCGGCAGATCTCTCCCATTCGATAAGCCGCGCAAAGGCTTCCTCATCGTGTTGCTTGCCTTTGGAGATAGTTGAAGGTTATATACAGAAAAGTCTCTAATATGAATATGCCTTTTTTCCCGCCCTCGAATATAGATAAAAAGATAGCTGAAAAGGTAGCTGAAAAGGTAGATGAAAAGATAGCTGAAAAGGTAGATGAAAAGACAACTAAAAAGAACATAACGTCTGAGGTTTTGTTGGTGTCCTTCAGAGCTCGATCACGAGCTCTTTCCTCAATATAAGCCGCCAGTCTCACGTTGTAGTCTTCGTCAAGTTCATCAACTCTGCGGCGGAGCTCTGTGGCCTTTTCCGTGGATGAGAGCCGATCAACCTCTGACTGGAAATTACCGAGGAGTTTGAGTAGCAGTGATTCGATGTTGCCTTCTCGGGCATTGACGGCGAGCTGAAGACTCGCCTTTTTGGCCTGGCGATTATTACAGAACCAATCATGTGAGTCTTTGACGTACCGAGGAGATTGAGATCGGTAATATTAAAGGATATAGAAGGACCCTTCCTTTCTAGGAATAATAAGAAAGACGCCCTAAGTAGTAAAAGGTAGACATATTCTATCCCCTTCTCTTGATATGATCTTAGTACATGCGAAATTCGTACTATGGGTATGGATTATTAATCTATTATTAACAAGAATAGTCCGCCGCTTATACAGCCTTGTCATATCTTTCAGATGGTCTTTCAGATGGTCTTTTGGATACTCTTTTGGATACTCATTTTAGGTATATACGAAGGCGGCAAAAAAGCATATTCTACGCAAGAGACCTTTCTATGTATAACCTTTTAATTTTCTGCCTGGCAAAAACCCGGTTGGTGTGATGGCATCTAAAACCTGCCGTATTACACGGGTGGCTCGTGGCGGGGGGGGGGGGGGCAGTCCGACTAGTTAGCTAATAATAATGTGATAACACACACCAAGTAATTGAGACATCATCCACACTGTATATATCTTTCTATAACCTCTCTAACTGTTTGAAGGGGAAAGAAACCCGAGGGGTTGGCTGTGTTGTGTTTATGTACCGTCCTATGGAGTTCTATACAAAAGATACCTTAGACACACGCTAAGTGATATCCCTAATTCTGGTTTGATAGGCGTGTAACTCGAGATGCTTACATATTGTTGCCTTCCGGTACCATATTATAGAGTCATTTCCCTAGTTGGTGCACGGAATCTTTGAACAATCCACAGTGCGCGATAATTTCAGCGTTAGATTTTCCCTAACCTCATGCCTTGCTTCTTCGACACTCCGACATATCTCACATTCCATCCATGTACTTCGATGTGGCCCTCTCGGTCGGCCTTTCTTGTCGTTAGATATACCGCCTCATCTTCTGTTCCGTAAGCTGGGAGTCATATTCTTTGTAAAATTTCCCAATTTTCTGTGTTCGTTGAGGAAGACTTTGCTGGGCTGGAAACTTCGCACATTGGCCGTTGGTAAGGCTATTTAGGATATCGGAGCCCTAGAGATGACGTTAAGGTTATAGGTGCATTAGCCATGGAAAGTTGTATAGGTAGTGATCTCCAATGTTTGAGTTGAACCCCAGGACTGATACATCGGATTGTTATGTGTTTTGTTTCCTGTTACCTGTTCATGGGTGAATCAGCTTGTGGCAAACCACGCCATAAGCAAAGTGTAGATAGGCCGAAGGATATTACACAAAAAGGAAATTGTCATGCAACGTAGGTCGGACCGAAATTCATAATGGCACAGTAGGATGGAATTAATATATCACTCAAATATCTTTGCCAATAATATCGCTAATCCCGGGCATTTGTCATAATATCATTAGCGTAGCTTTGAGTGCGCCTATAAGGGACAATAACACAACCACGTGAGACAAATGCAAGGTAGAGACCTCGATACGAGGAACGAACCAAGTCAACCACTGGGAACTAGTGGCTTGCTCTCACCAGCTTCCGGACTGGGAGGTAGGTGTGCGCTTAGCGCCGATTCGATAGAACGAACGTTAAAGGCTATCTAGGTAGGATTTTTTCCAATAAATCTGAATCTAGGGCTGCGGGGTGTCATGTATCGAGTCTGGACACGACGCGATACGAAACTAGGAGAACACATGCCTTTCGGTGATTATTATTGATTATTCCCAGCGTCCACGGGTTTGTTCGACTGGCTGTATGATGTTCGGAGATACCGAGCATTACATACGTACCTTCCTACTTAGTTATTTAGCCAACTAGTATGTGTAATGTAGTGCCACCCGGGAATCCTCCAGGGCTGAGACGATGCGCCCTGGATCCTCGGTGTCTGGAGACCAGTTCACAGTAAGGAACATGTATTCCTTACAAAGCAGCTGAAACACCACCAGGGCAATATTCTGAAACGGGTCGCTGTTCTAGAAGGCAGCTAATGTACTCCGTATGCAGCCTGAAAAGGGGGCGAAGTGCAAGGGAGGAATTCCAGACCGAGCAGCCAATGAGCAAGACGGAATAAGCAAAGAAAGTCATCTGCCGTTCATCATGAGATGCCCAGTGCAGCCCGAGATCGTCCAGGTATCCACGTAAAGTGAACCATATAACCTAACCCCCTAGGAAAACAAAAGTGGAAAAAGGGGAAATTAAGTCAAATCAATCTGCAGGGCGCATGTCATACGCAAGGCACACCTGGACACCTTGGGTGGGTACAGAAGTTTCTCTGATGCATTCCCGAGTATCCTAATGTAGGTGGGTGGCCCGAGACATCAAACCACGCGTGAAATGACCTTTTGTCTTTGGACAATTAACCACGCGAAACGCGAGCACGTGCGTGTCATTATCAAATCCAGCCTTAGAGGACCAAGCATTGTAGAAGCGCACTTGGCGACGCCTTGCCGGTACGCGTGCCGTTGCTTGACAGGCTTGGAATTGCTTGGAATGCTTGGAATTGCTTGTGTCGATGGAAGGAAGCAAAGCAAGCTTTGGCCAAGATTCTGGAAGGTCTTGATGTCAATATGCTCGCATGCATCGATGTCAGACGCGTTCTTGGTCCAACGTGGTCGATAGTACACAATTTTAGTTTCGTTTGAATCAGATTTCATCAGACAACTTGTATCAATGACAATCTAGTTCATGCCATCTACTAACTACACCGGATAGATCGGAATGTAGGACAGCAGTGACACGCAACGTGATAACACGTGTTGGAGGTAGGTTTAGATTTCGAGGGAAGGTGCGGAGAATGGGGTTGCACATGTTCAAATGCTGCACGCTGATTGGCCAGAGATCATGCATGGAAGATGCCGGGGTGGTCAACTAGCGTTGAACTGCCTCAGCCACTACGTCAATATCCAATGGCCCAGATGCGGCCCGTTTTGGTACTGGACCATATGGAAGTGATTTTTGGGAGAAATGATTTCTTCCTTGCCTATTAAGAGATTGGACAATCACCATAGAAAGTCTGCACGTGTGTCAAAGCGTAAATGATATTACCCTGGATCCCTGATCAGGTCCGGCTCCGGGACTAGGTGTTTGGATACGGCGGTTGCCACTTTGCCCGATAGCATCCCATTGGCATCCTGTTGGCATTGCATTGGCATTGCCTTGGCAATGAGGATTTAGCCAAGAGGTGATGTTTAAGTCCATGCATAAAATCTGTACCTTGTAAACATTTCATAACTACTACAAATAATGTGATATTGTAGATAGTCCATAGCATATAGAAGTAATTATTATTGAATGTCTAACTCAAACGGTGAACAGAATTTATCGCCCCCGCGAAAGTTTGGGAAGATCTGCCACGAACCGCAGGCGGTGGCGATCAAAATTGAGATTCTGCCCCCACGTGCACAGTTGATTGGTCCCCGGTCGCTCCATATCAGACCCACCGGATCCACCTTGATCCACTAAAAGTCGAAATTCTGTTTCCGGAGCCAAAACCAGCAAGAGCAGACCCATAACTACACCCAGACAGGGCCCCAGAGGCCCTGACCCCGAGATAGAGTGGTTCTTGCCTTCGGACTTTCCAAGCTTTTCTTTTTTTGTTGGCCAATTTTTCTGAGTTCGAAGTGGAGACACTAAATTGTGCCGTTGCATGTCTTCCACGCTCCGATTCTCTCGCTTCGCACTTCTTCTTCTTCCCACCTTTCTCATACTTAAGAAGTCAATCGCCACTTTTCTGGGTTGAAGTCACTCACCTTCCCCAACAACTGTGGTCACTTCGACTCTTCCCTCGCCCGGAATTGAACCTGTTCACAGACAAAGTTCTTGCTCACGCGACACTTTTCAGTGAATCCTACCACCATGACCGACTTTGGTCCTCGTGCCCCTCATGGGCCCGACATGTCGGGAGATCACAACCCGCTGGAGGATATGGACATCAACGAGAAGGGTGCTTTCGATTCCCTCATTCGCCCCGATGACAGCTACACCCCCGAGGGTGTCTACTGGGCCGATCTCTCGCTGTGGAAGAAGATCACCTTCGTCACCTCCTACAACAACATGGAGGCCAAGCGTGAGCTGAAGGATATCTGGGATATGATTAAGGTGGACCCCCTCTCGCCCGTCTCATACTACTTCCGCAACATGGTCCTCCCTGGTGCCGGTCTCGGTCTGGAGGGTTACGTGCTCTTCTCTATCGGCAACATCAAGCCTCTCTTCCAAGCCGCCTTCCCCGATTGCTGGAAACACGCCAAAACTTGCAGTCAGCAGTGGATCTACGCTATTGACTACCTCGAGATCATCGGTATTATTGTGGGTCAGATTCTGGTCGGTGTCTTGGGTGACTGGTAAGCTGCAATTGTACTACTCTGGGAAATGAGACTATGCTAACGTGGAACTAGGGTTGGTCGTCGATGGGGTTTGATCCAAGACGCTGTTATCATGCTTCTCGGTCTTGTTATGTTGACTGCCGCCTGGGGTGTTACCCAGAATGGCTGGATTATCTGTTATGCTTGGTGTCTCTTCATCTACGGTATCGGTGTTGGTGGCGAGTACCCCATGACTGCCACTAGCGGTATGGAAAACGCCGTCGGCTCTGGAAAGGTCTCCACCAAGGAAGATCGCCTGCACCGTGGCCGCAAGGTTACTTCCGCTTTCCTGATGCAGGGCTGGGGTCAGTTCTTCAACCAGGTTATCCTGATCATTCTCCTGCTTTGCTTCCACCACGGCAGTGGCAACAACCCTTACTCCACCGTCTCTGTTCAGTGGACCTACCGTGTCTCCTTCGCAATTCCCGCCGTGGGTACTTTGTGGCTTGTTTACTACCGTGCCTACCACATGAAGGCTGCTAGCAAGCAACTTACCGCTGCCAAGAAGAAGGCTTCCGTCACTGGTTATGATGCCCAGTCCTTGAAGCTGACTTTCAAGTACTTCGGATTCCGCATGTTCGCAACTGCTGGTGGCTGGTTCGCCAACGATGTTTTCTTCTATGGTAACAAGCTCTTCCAGAGTGAGTTCATCAAGGTGATCAGTCCCGCTTCTAACTCCGTCATGCCCACCTGGCTGTGGAACTTGGTCAATGTCGGTGTCTCTCTGTGCGGATACTACATGGCCTCTTTCCTGATCGACAACAAGCTGTACGGTCGCAAGTGGATGCAGATCGTTGGTTTCATGCTCTGCTTCATTCTGTTTGTCGTTCCTGCTTTCAACTTCGACTACTACCGCCGCCCCGAGAACATCAAGGCATTCCAGGCTATGTACTTCCTGAGCTCTTTCTTCAACCAGTTCGGTCCCAACTCGGTCTCCTTCCTGGTTGCTGCCGAGGTGTTCCCCACCCCCATTCGTGCCTCCGCCCACGGTATGTCCGCTGCCTGGGGTAAGGCCGGTGCTCTTCTCGCTGCCGTCCTGTACAACTACATCGATACCCAGACCAAGTTCTACGTTGTACCTTGGTTCGGTCTGGCCGGTGCTATCATCACTGCCCTCTTCCTTCCCGATACCACTGGTCTGGACTTGAAGGAGCAGGAGCGCCGCTGGCAATACCTCCGCAGTGGTCGCGAGGAAGAGTACCACGGTCCTGCTGTCCACCCCAAGCACCTGTCTTGGTACGAGCGCTACGTCCTGCGCAAGTCCCGCTACTACGATGCCGAACTCGACTACCAACAGAAGGTCGAGGAGTACCGCATTGAGTGGGAGACTGCCATGGCCGCCAAGTCCGCCGAGAAGGATGCTGCCGATGCTCTGGATACCGATGACTCCCTTCTCGAGGGCCACGTGCACACCTACTTCCACCGCACCAGCCCTATGTTCAAGGGCATGGAGAAGAATGTGTCCTCCAAACAGGATAACTTCACCCTGCCTCCGGCTGCAGAGAGCGAGTCTGAGGATGCTTACTCCAACGAGAAGCGTTAAGCGTTTACTTTGCTCGGTCCTCAGGTTATTGCCTGTGATGTGGCCATGAAATATTTTTTGTTTCTTCCAAGCTAGCTATGAATAATTCCCCCCTTTTTCAATTTTTCAATTTTTCAATTTTTTTCATAAAACTTATGCATATACACCATGTTGCTTTTGAAAACCTTCATGCTTGCTACATGAATTAGCTTGCATGACTTTTGCTTGACACATGAAGCGGGCCCCTCGATGAATTAGATATTGATACCACTTCTTTGGACACATTGCTACACATATCATTTTTGAAGACAATCCATCACATTTAGACTCGTAGTTAACAACCTTGGAACTTTAGAACAGACTGAATTTTACAACTCTTGCCTGAGGCAGAAAGGATGACTAACATCATATTTTCCATCCACAGGTGGACTTAAGACATCGATGTATATGGATGAAGCGCACATTCAGTCAAATTCGATGATACCCCAAACATACGTAAAATCCCAAAGAGAAAAAAAAAAGAAAGAGAGAGAATCATGAGACTGTTCGCCTTCGGCTCCAACGGATCAGGCCAACTAGGCATCGGCCACGAAGACGACGTCTCCACACCAACGCAATGTCTTTTCGAGCAGCCAGAGCCATCACAACGATCCCAAATAACTACCATTCAAAACACCAACCTCGCAGATGAATCTGAAATCATCACCATCGCAGCAGGCGGAAACCACACCCTCCTCCTAACAATCAGCGGCTCCATCTACTCTGCCGGTTGCAATGAAGACGGACGGTGCGGGCCGCACAGAGCAACCAAAAACCCAAAAGAGCCCGAGTCCGACAACAATGGAAACATCCTGCGCTTTCGTCGAATGATTATTCCAGACCAAGTCTCCGACACTGAGGTATCCAATTTCAAACACGTCTCCGCGACATGGGAGGGCACGATTGCTGTAGCTTCTGTACCACGAAGCAGTAGCAATGACGTCGTCCATGGACATGAGCCTGATACAGAAGATCGAGTCTTCGTATTTGGCTCCTCGCCTAAAGGAGAACTAGGTCTGGGATCAGACACTCCCGCCCCTGTCCCCGGGACATGTATCCCCTCCTTCCCGCCAACGGGGTTGCGGATCACGGCGCTGGCGAGCGGGATGGCGCATTCGGCTGCTGTGCTCTCGAATGGGGATGTGTATGGCTGGGGCGGGGCGCGGAAGGGTCAGCTCGGGAAAGAGAATCGAGAGGCTAGGATTGCTTATTCTCCTGTTCGGATCTGTGTGCCGTTTTTCGCGGAGGCTGTTGCTTGTGGGAGGGAGTTTACTGTTGTTTCGGGTCGGGGACGGTTTGTTGTTCTTGGGGATGGGGGGAATCGGTGGGGTATATTGGGTGTTCCGGAGAGTTTATCTCTACAGGGGGATGAGCAAGGGGAGGAGAGTGGAGGGCGCAAAGGTGCTATTTGTTATCGCTATACTGGTATTGCGGCTAGTTGGCATGGGGTTTATGTACATGCTGCGCCTGCACTGGGACGGGTGGGACCGTCGATATCGGATGCACTGACAGACACATATTCGGATTCTGATCTTGTCGGTGGTTCCATTGTTGCTTGGGGACGCAATGATCGAGGCCAACTTCCACCGCCGGATCTTCCGACTCCCGATAAACTCGCCGTTGGTAGTGAGCATGCCATTGCTCTCCTGGGAGATGGTCGAGTGGCGGCGTTTGGATGGGGCGAGCATGGGAATTGTGGGCCTGATACAGATTCCCAGGGGAATGTATCGGGTACATATAATGTGATTTCGCTCGCCGAAGCTGTGGGAGCGGATGGGAAGGTTATCGGGGTTGGAGCGGGGTGTGCGACTAGCTGGATTATTATGACATGATCACCTTTGGGATCTGGGAGCAGCGAGAGTTGCTGACAACTGCATCGCCCTGACAGGGCGTATTTTCTCAGTCGAAAAGACCATATTGCCGAACCTATCGACTATCAGCATACGCATATCAAAGTCTCGCAAGAACCGGAATCCACATACCTGAGACAAACGCTGTGTTGGAGGAATACCCATTCCATCGTCAGGATCTTCGGCGTGAGAACCATCCTGTTTCGCGAAGGAAGGCTCTGCATCACGAATAGATGCCCCGAATGCGTCCTGGGCGCTTGGTTAGCCACAAATTTATACCCACCAATTAAAGAAAAAAAGACATACCTGTGTTCCTGATGCATCCCATCCGAGAATATCCTGCGGCTCCTCTTCTTCATTCATTTCATCCCACTGCCGGTCATCATCAGCAGGCACGAAAAGGCTATCGAAATCCATCGAAAGTCCAGACGCCACCGGTCGGTCTGCGCTAGCCTTCTGGCTCAGATTCTCCTGCGTAGATGATCCATTGAGAGGACGGATCGATCTGCTTCGTGGTGGCGGCGGGGGCATCTGCGTACTTGGTGTCCCCGATGGGCGAGTATCGCGCGGTCTGGTCGCTGAGATTGGGATAGGCACGGGCATTTGCCGTGGGATTGTCGCTCGTGTTGATGAGGGGGCGTCATTGATATCTGCCTGGCCGCGGGTCATGACTGTGAATTCTGCGTTGACGCCTTCAAATTGGTATTCCAGTTGCAGAGGTTTGCAGGGTCGGGTGTACCGTGCTGTTACGGTGGCATTTGCCGTTTCGGCGTGTGCAACGACGGCTTTGAAGTCTTTTAGGTTGATGGCGACGTGCATGTTCTCTTCGACCAAGTACTCTTGGAAGTCGCGCTTGTCTGCTGCTACGGATGTGTGAACTGGGTGTTTTAGCACTTCTGTTTGGGTGTTAGTTAACGAGAACCTTGAGACATGATAACATGATAGAGGTGAACTCGACATACCCTTGCCCTCGGTGATTTTTGCTGTAAAGCTTGTGAAAACCGCTCTTCCCGAGTCGGAGTACATGTCCAGCTGCTCGGCAGATAAGCTAAAGTGTTCAATGAGCTGCTTTAGGAACCGTGGATCAGCGGTCCACATGCTGGTAGCTTTGGATTTATCGAAGATGGCATGCTGAATTGCCGCTGGTTCGTAGGTGAGCTTGTATGACTTGATAACGCCTAGATATAGTGTCAGTGATATGCGATATAAGCCAGGAAAGACAAATCTATGCAGGGGTATATCTTACCCAGTCCACAGATCATCTTCACTGTTAGTCTACACTCGGTTTGCTGTAGATCTTCATGCAATTCCATGTCACAGCGCTCAACGGCCGTGTCTTTATTTTTGTCAATTCTCCCGCGGAATATGGAGAGAAGAGCCTGGATTTGATATTAGCACAAAACAAGCCCAGATAACCACCCGTAAACATCCTGTAGGATACAAATCCAAGAGGAAAAAAGTCAATGTACATACTTTGATGTAGATCTGGCAGAAGAAGCGGTCGAGCGAAACACTGCCACTCCTGCCACCACTGCTGGTGTTGAAAGAATACGACTCAAAGAATACCCCCTTCTCGAACGCGAAGGAGGCAAACCCTGTCTTGGTGGAATTAAGCGCACTGAGGCGGAGCTGGGGGTACAGTTAGCCCGGATATTTCATTTGGTGGGTTCCAGAATTTTGGACTGAACTGCCCGCCCCGAAGGTGAAATAACTTACGATGTCAGGCTCTGCTTCAATGGCGACAGTTTCGCTGAATTTGGACAGGCATATTAAGGCGTCGTGGAGCCGGACTAAGGCTGGCGGGCCAAGCGATAATGAGAGCGACGTCATGGCTGAGTTGGTGTTGTTTGACCTCTTGATGAGTATCAAATAGGTTCAGGTATAGGATTGATCTGTCGACATCTATTTTCTTATCTCATTGAGCTCATGGCGCGCTGTTGGCTGTTCGAGATTCGATTGAAGAAGAAGACGCGGACAAACACACGAGATTACGTAATGCGTGTATAGAGCCGCCCCTGGAGCCTCGGGTGGAGCTGGGAATAGCGACACTTTCGAATGAATTGGTTTTTTTCTTTTCAAATTTGGAATACTTCAGACTTCAATCGCCTCCGATAAGTATCAAATTCATATGGAATCAAATATCGATTTTTAACCTGATGAGAACCACAAAAAAGCACCAGTGACGACAACCGCCATCCGCCAAGATGCCAACATTATCTATCCTCTTTCAATAGATTAATGATGTCGATCATGTCCTGGTTGCGATGCTAGGTGGAATCCAGGGCAACTTTCGCCTTTAATACGGAGTAATGCATACTGAGCCAGCTGATATAAAAAGTGAACTTGGTTAGTCTCGGATAGTCCCGGGTAGTCTCCAGCCAGGGCTATCAAAACCACCTACACCCAACTTATTAGGTAACATATGTGCACAATTAGCAAAAAGAGTAGCAAATGATTGGGTTTCGTTCATTGTATATCATGAACTAAACTTCTCTTGCACCGAGCATTTTATGCCCAAGAGACTGGACTCATCTTGGGATGCTGATAACCTACTCCAACAGGGCTTCGAGGAGGTACATGAAAAATTTACCGACTCTACTGTAGTTAACCGATATGTTGGCCCATATTTTGGCCCCCAGCCAAGGATGCAGATCTAGTGCTAGAACCTTTTACGCTAGACTTCGTGGTACGGACTATTCTCCCTTTCCTTTTCTTTTCATCATCTGCTGCATCATTAATGCACCACTACCAACGACCATGAGGACAAACACTCCCTAAACCACTTGTATACCACATCCTATCACAAAAATGCATGCTATTGACTACGTGCTGAGATGCCGGCATGTTTTTCGGAATTCCCTAAAGCGCAGCCTTGTTCCGATCGTTCTCGTCCTTGCATTTACAATTTTCATGCTCATACCTCGGTCAAGAGAGCAAGCTATAGTAGTCCATGCTTCAAGGTATTTCCTTTCACCACCTGTGCCAATAGGTCTTGAGATATCAAAACATCGCATGATATAGCGAATTTTTGTCCGGTCGCTAATCCGTGCATATTTTTGCAGTAGAAATAATGCCTTTTTTCTAGGCTCGGGCGCCGCTGATGACGGGAATGGTCTCGGCCAGCTTGTTTTGGAAACTTCGCACGAGTCACCATCCATACCTTACGATCCATATCCCGAATATAACAGCGTTGAATGGAAAAACAGGTGGAGAGGAACTTATCAGCAATGTGTTGGCGCAAATGGTTCAGTTCTGGATCGTAGAAACGCGGAAATGGCGATGAAAGGATTTCGCTGGAATCAGTCAGGTTTGAAATTGAGACAAGCCTATGCTGGCGTATTTTAGTTCAACACTGACATCATTCTAGATTTTCCAGCACCGATATTTGGATCGTACGAGGCGTGGAATCTCAATCGAAGTATCTGCGTCGACCGGAATTCTCGATATGCGGCCTACGGCTATACAGAGACAGGCAACGAAGGGCAGTGGCAGGATGTGAATTGGGCCACTTTGCAGCAAGACTGCTTGCAGCGCAATGCAGACCGGTATCAGCCTTCGGATATTCGCGAAAAGACATCGACCTTGCACAGGGAGCAGGATAAAGGAACAGATGAACATACTCGGAGAGAGAGGGCAGAGACAAATCGAAACAATACCTCTGCTAGCTTCAAAACACGGACAGCGGTAGTTCTGCGCACATGGCTCGACATGGAATACACGGAAGATGCTCTTTATTATATCCGGTCGATTATAATGGAGTTATCACTCTTATCCGGCGCAGAGTATGAGGTAATCCTTATGGTTGACGCGAAGAATATCGAACTGCCTCATCCAACAGACAAGGTGGGCTTGGACAATCTGAAAAAGTCTCTTCCGGGGGAGCTCCAGGATCTGGCGGTGTTCTTCAACGCGGAGATACTAAAGGACTGGTACCCGAAGATCGATGTTCACGAGTAAGATTGCTTCCTATTCATATTCGCTCTACAGCTGTCAAGTTTCGAGACATTAATCCTTTTCTAGAGCCATACTTCAATACTTCCAGCCAGTGCAGATTTTCTCACGATTGAATCCACAATACGACTTCTTCTGGCAGTTTGAGATGGATTCACGTTATACAGGACATTTCTATAACTTCCTCCAACAGGCAACAGAGTTTGCGAAACAACAGCCTCGGAAGAATCTGTGGGAGCGCAACTCCTACTTCTACATCCCCGCCGTCCACGACAGCTGGGGCAATTTTATCGATCAGGTAGACCAGAGCATGACGGGCGTTAATAGTATCTGGGGACCACATCCAGCAAAAGGGATCGAGGTCGGGAATGAAGCACCAGAGCCACTACGCGCAGACCTAGATGATGATTCTTGGAGCTGGGGCGTGGGCGAGGAAGCCGACGTGATCACCTGGCTGCCTCAATTTGACCCTCAGCATACCGAATGGCCCTTTGCTGACCGGGTGTTTAATTTTCGCCAAAAGGGACGTACTCCTCGCCGGGCATCTGTTGTCGCGATGTCCCGTGTCTCAGCACGATTACTCCGGCTTATGCATAAGGACAAGACCGAGAAAGGTGTTGGACTAGCGTCTGAAATGTCTCCCACATCCTGGGCTCTTTATTATGGGCTGAAAGCAGTTCAGGTTCCTCAGCCCATTTACCATGCGCACGAAACAAATCCCGTTGAGCTCAATCTCCGAGCTAATGCAGGCAAGCCTGGTAAAATTAGCGCCGGGCGGAATAGTATCTGGAACTGGAACCAGCACAATGATATTATCATGAAAATGTCTTACATGTTTGGGTCGGAATTTCCCGAAAGGATTTATCGAGCCTGGCTAGGTTATGATGACGAGAAGGTGAGTTGTTATGCTGGTGCCTTGACTGGCCCGTTGATATCTGCTAACGTACGAAAAGAATGGGCATTGTCCTCGGCTTTGCCTGCCTCCGATGTTCTTACACCCAGTCAAGAATACAAAAAGATAGCTGGCTCTCACGGCATGTTAACGATTCATCATGGGACGTTCTGGAATTTTGTACAACACATTATGATTCAAATTATACACAATTATGTCTGAAAGTTGATATATAGTTTGAGGGCTTCCATGGTTCTTAGCAAAGCCCAAAATGATAGGCTCCACTATCCGGCCCTAATACCCGGCTCACCCATCCGGGGGCCGTCGGGTGGCGGTTAGAGCCGCAGGGGGTTTAACGCAAAAACTACCTACGGTGGGTTAGTGTAAACCTTCCAATGGAATTGCTTGATAACATCTACCTAATTCTGCTACCACCCTCGAAAAAAATCTGTCCCTTTCATTTTATCCAGACATAATACCATCCAGCTCATAGAGACTGGCTGGTCGTTTGGAAGTCAAAGTATTAGCTAGGTTACCCAAAAGAAAACTGACAACGGTAAGGATTCCAATATAGACTCCAGAATTAGATGAAGCTAGAAGATAACTCAGATGACGGTGCAAATCACCATGAGAAATCAAACCAGAAGCATCCCCTCTACCGCCAGGTGGTGGAGATCCTAAAGACATTGAATGGTCTAACCACTCCGGCTGATCCACCCGTTCTAAGATTATCGACTCCTGGGGACGCCTCTTTCACTTACCCCATGTCTGTCGCGGACGGCTTCCCTGACCTAGACATAATGCCCATTCTGTCTAATGGTTTCAGTCCTAATATGTGGGGCTTCTTTGGATTTCCAGTTACCGGAAGACATAGGGAAAGAGAAGTTACCTATGGCCGGAGACGTTGACTGGGATATGGGTGTTACTCGGGCACGCGATTGACCCACGAATCCCCGTCATTTCTGGGGAGTAAACCCACGTTAGACCCTACGACGATACCTTCGAGTGCTAACGTTGGGGGCAGCTGACCGATGTCCTGGAGTAGCATCGGGCCCCGAACCAATGGCATCATGTCGACGCCCCCTGGGATAGAGAGGGTGTCGAAAGAGTGGTCACTCCGGATATATGTTCCTAACACAAGGCTGATTGGGCAGTCTAGATATCAAGGTGCAAGAAGATGTGGATAGCAATATGTCGAGCCTCAATGAAGGCCTATATGTACAACAGTTTTGGATAGAGTGCCAGATAATGATGAACAAGAAAGAGAACAGAAACCAGGGAATATCGTAAAGATTCGTTAAAAGAGGGTATATTTTTTGTGGGGTAGCAGTACCGAATCGGATTTTGTATATCAGATATGTTGGATCCCACTATCCAACATCAGGAGCGTTTCCTGTGATGGGGCGTCCCTCCGCATCATCTCGTGCACTTTCCTCCGTAGTATTTGTGTTCGGCCTAGGCTCTATATTCAAACCACGGTCTTGATCCCGATCCCGTTGGGGCAAGGGTTGCGGAAACTGCATTTCCAGAAACCGTCGTCTGCGTCTTCCGGTTCGAACGGCATGCAGGAAATTAACCCCAACCTGGGCGAAGAAGATCACCAGAAAGGCCCCAATGACAAATCCCTGAGAGATATAGGTTTCATGTTCCTGCTCTTGTGGACCGATGTCGCTAGTTTGATCACGTTCGTTAGGTATTTGCGAGCTAACACCGGGGAATGAAACCCCGGAGCGTCTAATTGAGACCGAGACCGAGAACGAAAATGGTGTCAATGACGTGAATACATTCGGTGATATCGAGGCGAATAGTCCTGACAAGGGCCTCAATAATAGAGGGATGATGCAGAAGATGAGAAGAGGGACGGATAGTCATAAGACAGAGTAAAGTGATGAGCGAGTGGACCTGTTCGAAAATATTAGAATATTATTTAACAGGGAGAATGGATATTCAACCTACCAGTCTCGAGCCTCGAGTTGTCTCGCCCATTTTGCTGAGATTTTCAGTCTCTCTCTCACACTTGTGGCGGCGAGTATGGGATATTTTTCTTCTTCGGAGATGGGCAAAATGCTTGCAAACCACCACGGGAAGCGGGCTGCATCTATTGGGATGGGTCCATATGCTAGCATGACGCGCGGGTGCAGCCAAGGAGCCCCAGATCTGCGTTGATTGCTGATGAATTCTCTTGCCGAGAGAAGTAATTGTTGAGTTGACATTGAGTCTAACGGGGGATTAGATTCATTCGCTTCTGGCAGAGCATTGACACTGTCTGTTGAAGTTTCCATCGACTCAAGACGCTCCTCCTCTGCGAGCGGGATATCATCTATGCGCTCTGTTTTGGCAACATAATAGCCATCCAGCATACCCGAGTCGACGATCTTAAATCGCGACACGCCTGTAGCCACCACAAGACTGCGACCATCCGGGAGCAGCTCATATCGCTCGATCATCAGGAGCGTTCCGTATTGCACGAACGGTACGTCGCCAAGTTGGCCTGGCAGTACCCGGCCTTGTCGGTTGTACATGACCATGCCGAACTTTCCATTCCCATTTGCAAGAACCCGACGAATCATAAGTCGGTACCTGGGCTCGAAGACATGCAGGAAAGTTGGCATTGTCGGGAATGATAGCGTGCACACGAAGAGTGGCAAATTCTTCTCGTAATCCGGGCCTGTCTCATCCTGGGCGCTGGTCTCCCGCCTGACTGAGATCTGGTCGGGGAAGAAGTAGTCGATCAGCCGCGCCACAGTCTGATTTATGGGCTCTGACTGTAGATCACTCGTCATGCCTATCTTCCGGCGACAAATGGGGCACAGATCGGTATGGTCTAAGACCCGCGCGACACATTTTCGGCAGAAGGTGTGGCCACAAGGTGTGGTCATCGGATCTAGAACGAGCGCATAACAAACCTGGCAGTCTAACTCGGCGCGGAGACTGTCTCGTAGTGTTTGGAAGTGAATGAGATCATGCACTTCTCTGCTTCCATCTGGGATTGGAGAATCTCCATAGATAACCTCGCGTGCATCAGACGGGAAGCGGCCTTCCAGTGCCATGTTATAGACCCCCTGCAGCCACCCATGCCGCTGCAATTGCCCAATTACATTCCGATTCTGCCCATCGGCTTCCCACCGCAGCAAGGGTCCGTCATCTTCGGACCAATCCCGAGGCACGTTGTTTACCTCTGACCCCAGTATTTCTCCAAAAATACCAGCCAGCTTCCCAAGCAACACATCAGCGCCACAATCTCCCACGCAATGAACCCCAACACACGTCTTGTTTCCTTTCCAAAAGCATGTAAATTCCTGGTCCCTCCCTTCAGTCACGGGGTAAGTAATACCTGTCCGCGGCCGAAAGGCGGGTAAACATTCCCGGCAGACCGAATTCCCGCATGGTAGGCGGAGCGGAGTTCGTAAAGGGCGGGAGCAATGCTGGCACTGGATCAGCTGGATGACGAAATGGGGCAGATCTGCTGTATCGCTAGGTGTATGCTCTTCCGAGCTTGAGACATCCGAGGTTGAGACACCCGGGCTCTCCATTACGGTTACGGTCGGGATGGGGTCAGCGTCGGTCAGGTTTGTCGGGGACATGGACTGGGATGCATCTTCCATTACACAGTATTCCACAGGTATAAAAAAGCGGTAAATGAGGTGAACACAGAAGGGTAGATAATAATGAAGCTGTTGAGGAGCCGCTATCTGCAGGTGCCGGGCAGGTGCGGGTCAACTTTAGATAATCGGATCAGTGGCCATCCATGGATCCCGAGATCCGGTGTCACAGTACATCCTGTACAATACTATTACCAGTGCACATCAAGGTACACAGTACATACCTACAGGTATTACCCTCATTTAGCCACTGGCAACATTGGAACAGGCTTTGGCATCGGTATGCCAGGTAATCTAATATAAGCCTCGGATTTTTACCACCGTAGTACGAAAATATAACTATATATCTCTAGCTTCACATCTAGGAAATTAAAATTTTCTTTTTAGAAGGGGATGTTTCAAAAGATTTCAACAGATAACCCCGTAACCGAAAGGACAGGGCGCTAGTCCAAATTTAGTTAGCGTTAAATGGACCATGTACTATGAGGTCTACTATGTGGGAGACATCGACCATATTGTTGAAGAAGCTAGGTGGTATGTTCATATCGCACCGGCGAAATGGTTCGGGCAAAGGATTTGATACAAATATAGAAGTCAGAGCAATAGACACTGTTCTTCGACGCTTTGCCCGTTAAATTACTCATTATGAATTTTCCAGGCGTCCATGAACAAGTCTCCGAGCGATGAGAAGAATCCGATGGCGTCCATCCCACAGAGGAAATAATCCCACCGTCAGCAAAGTGATCCAGAGCCAAACTTCGGCAACCACAACCCAGGCGATGAAGAACTAAACATTGTTAGTGACAATATCCACCCTTAATCGATTATGGTGCACTTACTCCTCTACTAAACACAAACTTAGCAGCATACATCGGAAGTGGCCAGAGAACCCAGTGGCCCAAGAAAGTAGCAATGGCCCAAAACAACGCGTATCGCGACCATCTCTTTTGACTTGCTTCGGAATTCTGGCCCACTTCATTCTCGTCCTTAGTAATCTCAGTAATTACATTCTGAGAATGGATAGTCAGGCTGGTGTTGCTCATCGACTTCCAGTCGAAGTCGTCCGGCGCAATAAATGTAATTAGGACGGAGTATAGCAGCGGGCTAAGTGCAGATGCCACTGTGCCGTACATGCATGGCAATGTCTGTCCAGTGGAAGAGACTGTAACGGCGCCATAGAAGCGATGGGCAGTTCCAAGCCAGACAGTGAGGCCCGTGGCTAGACCGAGATATGCTGATGCAATGACCGCGATTCGGCTTTGCTTTCTCCAAAGAATTGACAGTATCAAAGGAAAGATTCCCGGACATGTTATCACTCCTTTAAGTTATGTTAGAAAATATCGAATATACCCTTGCTATGAATATTTGAGTTCACCAATCATATAAAGCGTCCAGCCCATATCAATACCGACATAGTGGAATAATGCAGTGAGGCCTGCTGCAACAAGGCCGAATAGAATCACACCCGCCCGACTCCAGAAAATTACCTCTTGATTGGTTGCGTTCTTGTTGAAGTAAGTGCGGTAGCCATCAAAGGCCACAATTGAAGAGACAGCAATGACTTGTGCTGATAATGTGGACGTAACAGCCATGAATGTCATTAGGAGAGTAGCCACTGCACCACCTTTGCCCGCTACCGCGATAGCTGCGTAAGGCAAAGCTAGTCCATTCGTGACCTCAGTACTAGTCATGGGCTGGATAAATATTAGTTTCAAGATCAGATACGGAGAAGCAAAAACCTGGACTTACTCTAGGGTATGTTGGGAACACTTTTGTGTTTTCCAATCCCAAGGCAACCATCCCCATAATTGTTCCAAGAGCCCAAGGGATACTGAAATAAGATAAACCACCGATGACATATCCAGGAACGACACCCTCCGGGGATGCAGCAAATGCCTTAGTGAAGTATCCGGTGTCCATCTATCTCCAATTAGCACCAACTAGCTGTTAGTAACATGGGTAGGGTACTTACAATGACAGCTCCAAAGTTTGATACCAAAAGAATAATTCCAAAGAAGATTCCTTGTTGAGATGTCATGGTAAAAAGCGAGCCTTGATAATTCCCATCGACGAGATGATTTGGCTGAGCTGCAACGACGAGATCATACAAACCCCCAATCGAATCAACCTCCACGCTGGTCAACGCTTTTGTGGTTAGATAGCAACACAAAATCAAAATAATGAAAGTATGTATGTAATCAGTTAGGAATCTGCAAATATCATCAGTGTTGTGGATGTATTTCGAGAAAGAACCTGACATACGTTGCTTTGATGCCTCCTGTGAGGGTGTAAATAACCACACCAACGGGCAGCAAGAATGTGGACGCCATAATGTGCATCCCAGTTCTTTCATGGTAAGCTATTTTATCACAAGTCCTTTCGAGTGGTTACTGGACTTACAAATATGTAATAGCATCCGAGGCACCCAAAATCATGTTGATGGTGTTGAAGAGATTATTCACGACAGCCAAAAATGTGAAGCTTAAGTGGGCGACAGTGCCTAGAGTTTGTCAGATCCATGTTTTTTTTTTGTTCATGAACGCGGGAAGGCTTAACCATATCTCATCTTGATAATTTCCAGAACAGTGTGCGCGCTGGGTACACGCCTTTTGCAGACAGTGCCGAGATACGCAAAGCAGACGATCATAGGCGAGCATCCAGCACCATACCAAAAGGGACCACTTATACCGTATTGATAGGCTACCAAGACGGCACTTAGCAACGCAGTGCTCCAAAGCCAGGACTATTTTGCATGTCAGTACTGAGTAATATTGAGGATTTTTCCACATACGGATACAACCGCCGAGGCAACTAAACCCGTGCCGACTCTCCGGTTGGCGACAATGAATCTAGTTGCGATTAAAAATGATGTGGGATGAAAAGATTGGGGAGAAACATACGTTTCAGCATTCGAATTATCTTCGCCAACTGTACTTTTCAAGGCCTTGGTGACAAGCATCATTCCTTTATTGAGATCTTAGCATATCGGCCATGAAAAGAGTTGTATTTACCTCCTACCTGCTGCAAATGCCAACCCAACACCAATCACGACTCCATACCCCACGCCTTGTGATAACGGAGGAGATATATCGGACATTGCTTATGAGACGTTAACAAGCTGAGTTGGTACAGAGCTATGCGAAACAATGCTACTTATTAATTGAAGTTATGATAGCCATCACGAGATTTATATGGGCTGCAGAATGTGTCGGCCGAGTTCACCTTGGGCTCAAGCTACAGACATTTTTTGATTAGACGAGCGTGTATATAAAAACTAACCCTTTCAGGTAGTTAAACAGAGAAAATTTAGCGGGGTTGAAACTAATTGTATACAATATGACGTGCTTGGCATGCTTCATGGCGATGTTTTTCATCATATCCGCAAAGCACTAGCGAAAATGATGCAATCAGCGGTCAATTCGCGGTTAGAATAATGTTACTGAACCCTGCAGATTATGACTAAGATTATGGAATTGAAAGACAGTTAGTTGATCGACACTGTGTTAAAAATGCGTTGAAATACCCCCTAATATCTACTATGGCACGTTGTGGTAATGCTAGTTCCAACAGTCCCCGTAGATCATTCCAATAATCAGTCAGGCAGTGCACGCTGTATTCGTTGTTTCTGCTGGACTTTACACACTTGAAGGTTCTGCAGATCGAGCATATGTGGCGGGGTGTTCCTACAAACTTATGGTTTATAATTCAGCGAGGTTCTATGGTGCTGCATGTTGGGTTTTCCCATTCGACCAAAAAGCCTACAATTGCTGTGGTCGAGGATCTTTCTAGCATTTTCAACACTGTATGGGAAGTTCTACTGAAAGCATGGAGTGGGTGCAATATATAATGGGGAACTTCCATTTATGGGAAAGGGGTGATATAATCATCAGAGATGGCTGACAAGCCAGCCCTGGAGGTGGCGGACTAAACGAACATTGAAAGTAAGCCAACGCGTGATCAGCAAAAGCGATATTCTACCTACGTTATAGTCCCTATGTAGGTTTTAGAATAGGGTTACTTTTATAACTTTTAGTATGAAAGGGTAGAAGAGACAAGCTTCAAAGAGGAGGATAGCTCTTATATATGTAATTTCATTATATTATCGATTAGAAATGATAGTAAGTGAGCTGGATTTCGTAATGCCTTCGTTATCGATGTTTAAAATGATACCCCGATATTATTTTAAAATAGAAATTTGTTTTTAACATGGCACTCGTTTTATCTGATCCCTTGGAACGGCTTAGGAACAAACTATCACGGTTACAGCGAAAGCGATCGTCTGAAGAAAATAGCAATTCCCTAAAGTAACGCGTGTCGTAAGCATTTCCTTTAACTTCCCTTAAATACCTGGCTCATTTCATTGTTACCTTTAGTAACTTTGGTCATTTCATCATCAGAATGGATAGCGAGGTTGGTATATTGCTCATTGACCTCCAGTTAACGTAACTGGGGACTTTGGTCCTGTTGGTATTCATTGCCGACAAAACCGTGGCCATGAAGAAGAGAGAGAAATAAATCCTGATCAAGGAATTTATGTGGCCAATACTGCAGTCACAAACAACGAAAAAAAGAAGAAAAAAAACAATATCTTCAGATCATAACGTTAGAGTGGGAAGTCAACTTCTCCTCTTAACCATTTAGGATTTTAGGTGCATCTAACCCGTTCCTCATACACAATTTCCCATACGAGGACTTAGGTGAAGTGGAGTTCCTAGGCTTATTTCTAGAATAGCATTAATATGGCCGCTAGACCTAAATCTGATAATAATGTTCTCCATGAAGGCTACTAGGACGAGCCTAGCTGACCTTAGCGCAATGGCATCTCCCGAGGCCAACACGGCCCCTGACGGACCTCCCGGAAATGGATGGAAACTTGTCTCGGAAAATCACGCACATTTTACCACAAAAGTGACAAAAGCACCATGATCCGTCTCGGATCATTCAGATCCCGGTCAAGAAGACCCGCGTGGGAGGATTTGGTCACCTCGTTTGAGGGTTTGGCCCCATTATTCGACTCGAGATGATTATGCCCGGCTAGAATAGCCGGGTAAGATTACCTATGATTGAAGCTTTTGCTGCCTATTCGACAGGTAGCTAGATTAGTTAGTTGAATTAGATAATCTATGAAGGATCTCATCACCCTATATTTGTCTCTACATCTCACAGCACTTTTCCTATGTACTCAACTGGAAATATCGGAGGTAAGCCATCTTCCACAGGCATCCCCACTTCGCCATGTTTATCACTACTGCTATAACTGGAAATATTGATAATCGATAGAAACTCCTCCTTCAGTCGTTCTCTTTAGCTTGCTACAAGGTATGTTCATATAAGATCTGTACTGCAAAATCTCAGAAGAATACATCCATAGCCCCCGGGACTAAAAGATAGATGACTAAGGCGAAAATACCTCTCACGACTTCGATATGCTATCCATCTTCACCTCCTTTGTATACTTCCTTTGCTTCTTTACCGCCATGGTTGAAGGTCTTACCAGGTACCACCACGCCCCCGAGCGACGTCATTATCGTCCACGACAGACAATCCCTCAACGATCTAGTCAAGGTCTATTCGGATACAGTTCTCCACGCTGAGAATGGAGGATACTACCTCAAGGATATGGACGACGAGGTCGTTGCGATAACTGCTGACGACCTATGCACGGAGCTGGACGCTGCTTTCGCCAGCATCGATGCCGATGTTGTCGGTGACGGCTCTGGATCTGAGGATGGAGGATCTGGATCTTTCGGTGAGGCAGATGTTACCAAGAGGAACGAGGATCTCGCTTGTTACCCCAACTGTTTGCATAACTACTGCAGCCACCCCCGTTGCCTCCGCTATGCCGTCTGTTTGAGTTACACGAATTGCCACGTGTGCTCCACGAGCAGCCGGAAAGTTTGTATCTAGAGTGCGATGATGCTTGGATATTCGAAATGGTGTGGGAGGGGCTAGAAGGGAATGTCGGAGAAGGACACATGAGTGAGAAGTCTAGCTACCCAGGTTCTTGGGTTGGCCCCGAAGCTACTGACAAGAAGCTCGCTTTGTGGGCGTTGGTCGATATCGCCCTTTGGCATACTGAGCTCGCTCATACAGTCCGATCAGCCATGTGATGCTGTGTGGTTGAAAGTGGAGATTTGACATCAAGAAAAATTTACTCTTGATATTCGAGTAATAATTCCCATCCATGGATATAACGCAGTCACGCCCTCATATGCGAAACTCCGTGGAATATTTACATGTGCTGTTACAGACGCCCAAGTCTGTATATTAAACCCACGCAGTCTCCACATCCCAAGACCCTTCACTCCTACTGCCCGCCAACATACTCTCTGTGCGATGCAAAAACTGACCAAAGCCTCGAACGCCCACGACTCCTCCGTCTTCCCGGTCCCAGACTACTTTCCCACGAAGCACGGTGTAGCACGGCCACTGCTTTACCTTGTGTCCCTCGAAAGGAGTGTAGTCGACGTCATGATGAAGGGTGTCGTTGGTGACCGTCATGTCAAGACTCCCATCGGGATACCAGATGACAAAGTCGGCATCGCTGAGCTCTGGGATGAGAGCGCCTTTTCTTGGGTACATGCCATACAACTTAGCCGGGTTGGTGGAGGTTAGCTCCACGTATCGTTGTATCTTGAGTCGATTAGCCGAAAGAACCAATGACATTCGGGTCTCGACACCGGAGAATCCGTTAGGAACTAGGTGGAACTGCCCATCAGGGTGTTCCGCGGTCACGCTCGATCCTTTGCCAGACGTCGAGTTGTTGAAGTTAAACGGGCTGTGGTCGGACGAGAGAATAGTAAATGTTCCATCCTCGAGACCAGCCCAGATAGCCTCGTGGTCGGATTTGTTGCGCAGTGGTGGACTGCAAACACACTTCGCACCCTCGAGCCCGGGTAAATCCAGGTTTTCCTTGCTGAGGAACAGATATTGAGGACAAGTCTCGGCATAAATTGGAAGCCCCTTTGCTTGGGCTTGTCGGATGTTATCGACGGCTCGAGGATTAGAGACGTGTACGATTAAGATGGGTGTGTCAATAAACTCAGAAAGACAGATTGCACGGTAGCTGGCCTCAATCTCGGCGACGGCGGGGTGAGAAGCCGTATGGTACTTGGGTGCGTATAGCTGGCGCTCATGCAGTTTCTTGGTCATCCACGCAATCACAGAGTCGTTCTCGGCATGGACCAGAGTTGTGACTTTGTGTAGACGGGATTGAAACAAGACATCTAGAAATTGCTCGTCATTGAGGCGCAAAGCTTCGTAGGTCATGTAAATCTTGATGGACGAGATGCCCATCTCTCGGAAGGCTGGAAATTCCGCAAGTGTCTTTGCGCACGGGTTGGAGATGATCAGATGGAACGAGTAGTCGCTGTAGCATTGGTCTTTGGCACGTTCGTGAGCGCAAGCTAGAGTCGCGAGAACACTGTCTTCGTGCTTCCGTTGAGGTGCAAAAGCCACGATTGTTGTTGTACCTCCTGCAATCGCGGCGCGGGTGCCTAGGAGGCATCAATTCAATGAACAAGTTAATCGCCAACTCTAGGGATTGGCACACTAACCGGACTCGAAGCTATCTGCAGTGGAGCCGAGTCCAAAGAGTGGCGGCTCCTGAAGATGAACATGGGCGTCAATCCCTCCTGGCTTGAAAGAATGTCAATACGTGGCCACGAATTCACTCCTGATAGAGGTGGGGAAAACACCAACCGTAACTAGAGCTCCCTTGGCATCAATGATCTTTTTGGCCTTTGATCCAGCCAACGATCCTTGAGGGACAATCGAGTGAATCTTCTCTTCTTTCACGCCAATGTCACATTTCACAACGTCTTCAACAGTGGCCAAATTACAGTTCAGCACTATGAGATCCAGATCAAGATTCGATTGTTCGGCCATACTGAAGATAGACAAGACTGAAAGAATTTGGGTTATATGAGACTCGGTACATTTCGGAGTATCTGCAGGCTCTTAAGCGGGGGGTTGGTTCCACTGCCGTCGGCATCCTTATCAAAAAGGCGGGGCATCTGCCCGTCGGCGAACAAATGCATGGCAGCATAGTGTGGATTTCGGAGGCACTTTGCATCGATACACCTACCACGTGGAAATGTTGGGGGGGGTTTCTATGATGTTGTTATGCTGGTTGGAACAACTTTGCTGTTACTATGGCATATCGGCTGTTTATGCGGCTATCCCTCTAGAGCTCTGCACAGAGATCATGATCAGGGAAATCTAGCCCGTTTTTATTGCCCTCTTTCTTCTCTGACCCGTTTTTTTTTGGGCTATATATAGGCGTGTTAATTTCCAAAGTGTTGTAATAAGCTTTTTTTTAAGGGTTGACTTCGGAAGGACCGTGGAACCTTAGAAGCTTGGAACCAGGCCTCTGGGCTCCCGACGTCCGGATATGGTGACCACACATGTAGGGATGTATAGATGTATACAAAAAGAAGATATATATTTATTAATACACATGAATATCAATGGATAACAGATGAAAGACATAAAATATCATTCAAAAATTGGCCTCCAACGGTATGCATTGATAAATCGGTCGCCACCTCCTGCTTTCCTTGTCGTATTGATTTCTCGAAAATCCCAAATATAATTGGTTCGGGCTAAGTGAAAACGCTGCGAGATCTTCCTCGGTGATCCATGGAGGTTGCCATTCATTCGGTCTGAAGATACCATAGTCATGGATACGAGCCTCTTCAGGGATGAGTGCTGCTTGTGACGTGGTTGCTTCAACGTCTTGAGAAAGTGCCACTGTGTTCTCCCTCACGGCAAGGCCATAGCCCTCTTCCAGCTTCATCAATATTTCTGAAAAAAGAGCCACGGGGGCGCATTTGAAAAATCCTTGTATCGGAGGCGCTAGCCGTAATAGGTCCAAAGCCCTTCGCCGCAAGACTGGGTCACGACACCTCAACATAGTCATGGCGAGAGGGACACCCACACTCATCTCAAAGGTGAATGGTGGTTGGACACCATTTGGACCTGCTGAGGCATCGAGAATCAACTTAGACTGCGCGACGATAGTAGCAAAGTCTGCAAAATGGGCATCGAAAACGGTTTCTTGTTGCTTTAAGCATCCTGTCACACAAATCAAAGCCGTAGCATGATATGTGAGCAGGATAGGCTCTGGATATATCGAGAGAGTGGGTACGGATCTGTTTCTTTGGCAAAGATTGGTGTATGCTCGATGCCATTCAACGAGACGGACGCGGAGTGCGTCTTTTTTCGCGACCATTTCTGGGCTTACGGCGGCTTCGGCACCAACTTCCCTGAGGTGTAAGTTCGCCTCGCGCTCAAAGAGGATAGCTTCCGCAGCTAGGATGGACATAATAGATCTTGCAGAATCGACAGATGCGCTCATGTCTGTTTCTACAAAGGCAAAAACTTCAATGGGAAACTGAGTCCCCGAAATGGTCAGGGAACTTGTGCCGAGTCGTAGGAATAAGGGAACAATGCTGCGTTCCAACAAAACACCTTTACTGATAGATACTGCCCCGTGACCGATTTGTGCACGGAGGTCAAGTATCAACGTGATACCCTGTCGATAGAGCTCCAAGGCCTGTTCCATATGCCCTTGGATTGTCTCCACGCAGATAAATAACGCGCAGCTGATGAGTGCAATGTACGGATCTGCACTGCCTCGTTGGATCTGTAACGAAATACTAGAGATTGATCGCGAGTACCATGTCAATGCATCCTGCTGAGCATGATTAAGCAAATGTGCCGTCTTTCGGCGATCCCTCAGAAAATGAAAGTCCATGCACTGCTTCGGATTTTCGTACAATGCGCTAATTGCAATGACTGCATTCCACACAGCGGGCTCACTGCGGCAGATCTGCGGAACAACCCCTGTCCAGAAATCTACATTCATTCCACCTGCCAGATGTTGGGATACATGCTGGAAGTAATATTCAAATGCGCGACATTCTCGATGTCCTGCATTTTGAGACAATGACAGTGTGTGTCTGAGTGTAAGAGCAAATGGCGTGGAGGGAGCCCAGAGTGTTTTCCCTCTGCCCTCATATTCACATTTCCGTCCTGTGCTAGAGCAGCGAAGGCAATTCGGCTTCTCCTCGCCACATTTGACTCTTCGGATTCTGGTCGGCGGTTAGAGCTTAACTCTGAAAGCGGCTGCAGAAACCTACTTGCAGGTTTTACACCCTGACCGAGATTTCACAGCCCCTATACGGCCGCCCATCTGAAGCAGATGGGTGAAGGCATAGAAGTTCGGATTCGGGGTGCCGGATGTGGTTACTAAGTGGAACTCCGGTATACGGCAGTTGATTCTTTCCGGCAGTAAATCCTGACCGTTTAGATCACCGCCTGCTTTCCTTGGTGATTACGAGCTCCGTACAAGAGCTTTAAAACATGTAACTCTTAAAAAACTCAAATAAATTACACTACTTTTACTAGACACACAATTATACACTCTTTATATTTAACTAATAAATTGTTATCATACGGATTAAATAGAATGGTACAAATCGAGATGTAAAATGTAGGGAATTGGTGCGATATTGGTGTATCAGATGTATCCATGAATAAAATACTTGTATTACAAATTATGTACGGAGTACATTGCGGGCAACATCCAAGGCGAGACTTTCAGGCAATGCGTCGAGGTATTATTATTTCTCCTTAAACAAACTTTCACTTATATATCTAAGATCCAGAGTCATGCGAGCTAGATAATCCTAAGCCACATTCACCCCTAAAGCTTCCAAGACCAATAGCGACAACCCCTTGAACGTGAGGGACGTCGATAGCAACTCCTGGAAGGGGATATTGAGACCAAACGTCTTGAACAACCAGTTGCGTAGCTCAGCACCAATCATACTGTCCAACCCATACCCTCCAACGCTAGACCCCTCGAGTGCAAAGTCCTCCACTGACATCATCAAGATGCCTGCACACCTCTGCATGAGGCACGCAGCGACCACATCCACTGCAGCATCAACACCATCACTTTGCGCAACCGCAACCGCCTGTGCTGCGACACCCCCCTCGCCGCCATCCTTTGCGTCGTCGCCGTTCTTTCCACCAGACGCCGCCTCGACCAGCGCCTTCAGCCCAATGAACCGGCCATCCTCGACCCAGTCCAGATCGGTATTCTCGCGGGCAGCCGTCCACGCCCCAGCCAACCGGCCCGGGTCCAGACCCAGCAGGATATTAGCCTTCTGATACTTCAAATCTGACCGGGGCCGCGAGGACATGGCTGCTTCAAACGTGCGGAGCAAGTCGCGCTCGTCGATTCCATACATACCGCGACGCGTGATCTTGTCCTCCAACGCGTCGTTCTCCGCCACGACACCCACGCCTAGGACCATAGGTAAGGCCACAGAGGTTGCGGCCAGACCCATATGATTGCGTTGGCAGGCTAGGTTGTCCAAGAAGCTGTTGGCAGCGGCATAGTTGGACTGGCTTGGTTGGCCAACAATAGCAGAGATGGAGCTTGTCATAACGAAGAAGTCCAGCTCGTGATCCTTGAGCGCATGATGCAAAGCGAGCGCTCCGTCCACTTTAGGCGTGATGGCCGCCTGGAACTTTTCAATGGATGTCTGGGGTCCGAAGATGCCGTCCTGGAGCACCATGGCCGCGTGGACAACGCCGCGGATGCGCTTGCCATCGGGCCCGGATGTGACGGCCTCAATGACGTTCTTTACGTCGGAGACATTGGAGACATCGCCGCGGAAGATCTGGGGCTGTGCACCAGCCTCGCGGAGAGAGGATGTCAGCTGCGCGGCTTCTGGTTTGTCGTCTCCGGAGCGCGAGATGAAAGCAAAGTGGCGGGCGCCGCGCTCCATCATCCACGATGTGAGACTGCGACCGAGACCGCCTAGGCAGCCAGCTAGTACGTAGATATCCTTAGAGGAAAAGCGCAGCTTGGGGGTGAATGGTGCAACCTCGACGATGTCACTATCGTAGTTGTATGTCATGATGAATCTGTCAGCGGTGATACTTGTGGCGGAATTCACATCGTTTGTGCTGTAGACAAGCGCTGGCTCCATTGTGTTGTCAATGAATGCACTAGCCTCACGCATGATCTTGCCCAGTGCGGCCTTGTCAATATTGAACGAGGACTGGACTGATGTCGCAGCGAAGCGTACACCGCGCGTGAATGGACTGACGTCCGATGGGGCAGACAGGGCACCGTGGACATTTTCGCTTAGTACGAACCATCCACCGGAGGGCATCTCGCGCCAGACCTTCTGGTTCCTATCGGAGAAGTCCTCGGCCACGACAACCAGTGAGGGCCCGGCTGTCTTTATAACTTCACGGATGTGAGACAGGTCCTCAGCTATGACGAGTGGGAAGTTCAGTGCCCTGCTAATCTGGGCGAGATCCTTGGAAAAGGCCTCCGATGAAGAAAGGAGGAGAACGTGCTTTTCCGTAATGGGGCCCGAAATGCTTGAAACAGCGTTGACAGCCCTGCACAGCCCTGGTAGGGCTGACACGAACTGATTCCCGACGGCAGGATCGCACTGGATTGACAATGCCTCTGGAACTCGGACGATAGTCTGGAGTGCGTTCGTCACGTAGGTCACCACCGTCTTCCCCACGAGACCTTCCTCCACATTGTCTCCGACGTTGAGGACGGTGCCAGCGGCTACCCGAAGACCCTCGGCCGGAGCTTGCAGGTCTTGCTTGTACACCTCGCAGGAGGTGACCTGAAGCTCGATCTCGTCCGGCTGGAGAGAAATGCCATCAAAGCGATTGCTGTGGGCAAAGGCAATCTTACCTTGCTCAACATTGGCCTGGAGTGGTTGACCACTGGGCAGGGACATCTGCACCAGCTTATTTCCATCGACGATCATCCGGGCGTTGAACTCCTCGTTCAGTACAATCCGACTGATATGGCATACGCCTTGGTGCAGCCAGTACTCGTTTTCGGTCACCGATCCTGCGGAACCCTGGCGGATAGACGCCAGCGTCTGTGCGATAGACTCAAACGTTTCGTTTTGATCCACATCCAACCAGGTCAGCTTGGACATCTTCTGCTCCTCTCGAAGCACTCGCAGGAAACCGGGGACCATGCCGCCATGGGTGGATGTGCACTCGTTGACTCCAGCCGTGATCCATGTGACAGACGCCCCAGATGGGATGATCTGTTTAAGTGCGTCGAACGACGTTGTTTCCGGCTGGGAGAGGATATTGGCGTATGGGTTGAAGAGAACGAGCTCCTTGTCAGTGGTTAAATCCACCTCCTCGAGAGTTTTGACCAAAACCTCAGCACCCTTAAGTCGTAGAGCGTCTGCTAGGGCGAGGGGTGGAGCCGAGTGGAGAGGGGAGTAGACTAATTTGATGCTATCGTCTGGGCTGCTGGTGCTGGAAGAGCCCTTCTCCATGAAACGGGAGACAAGCAACAACGTCTTCTCTGACGCGGTTTTGGCCGTGACGAGGAAGCCTGCCTTTTCGATGCTAGCTTGGACCGCGGGTGCCACAGAGCTATCAATTGGGACGAGGGTGATGCCGGTAACACTGAGGACAGACTCCAGAGAAGCCCACATGTCGGATTCGGTCAGCTGCTGGGCATTCTCGCCCGCGATAAGTACCAGGCCTTGGTCCTTGACATTCAAGTTGGCTAGGTCTAGCGGTCCTTCTGGGATGACGACATTATTAATGCGCGAGGAATCTGTCCCTGACGTCTGCACCGCTGCTACAGAAAGCTCACCCGCCGGTGAAAGTGTACTCAGCACAGTCTCGAGATCGACAGAAGTCGATGAATCGACCAGCAGAGCAGAAGCCACAGGTTCTTTGTGGGACAGAAGGGAAATGATACTGGACAGCATGTCAGGTCCGAGGGGCACCTTCTGCAGCCCATGAATTGTGTAGTCGGGCTTCCATTCCACGGCGGCATAAGGTGCTGGTTTCGCAGCCGCCTCATCTCCTGGGGGTAAAGCAGCCTCGTATGCTACTGTATGGAGCCCCTTGATGTCGACGACAACCCGCCCCGTTGGGGTAGCTAACTGGGCATCGGTGTTGAAGTAGCGAGCGCGCTCACCGCGGACATCATTCCAAGCCACCGCTTGACCAATTGTGTTGGCGGCATCATCCGGACCAAGTATGGTAATTTCCTCGAACTTGATAGGCACAACACCCCACGGCATTGTCTGGTAAAGACCAGCATGAATGGATATGATGCAGAGCTGCAAAAGGCAGTCCACGGTGGAGGGGTGGATCATGTAACGGGACTCGTCCACCATGCGTTCGCTGCTGGTGGCTAGCGGGATTTGTCCAACTGCCTGGTAGTACTTATCGTGCGTCCTGATCTTGTCGAGGGTGTCAAATGAGGTGCCGTACTCGAAACCCACGCTGCGGAAAGTGTCGTTCCACCGCTTACCTCTGTGTCGCTGGGTGAGGACCCCAGGGTTCACAGGGTGGGGGCGCACGTCCGCCGATTCAGGGTCAGAGACTGGAAGAATCGTGCCATCGGAGTGAATAGTCCAGTTGTTGTCGGTGCAAGACTCCACGGCGAAATAGTACGAATGGGACTTAGACGAGGAGTTCCGGGCTAGTCGGAGCTGGATTTCTATGCCGGCGTCGGTGTCTGGGATAATCAGTGCGGTCTTCAGTTCAACATCGCGCAAGACTGCTCCAGACATATTGACACCTGTAATCTCACAGTGCTGACGGGCTGCCTCGATGGCCAGAGCAATATGTCCAGCGGCAGGGAACATGTTGGAACCTCCGAGCTGGGTATTCTAAGTTAGCAACTGTCCCTTCTTCTGCTTTTTTTTAAAAAAAAAGAGAGATGAACTTACCTTGTGGTCCTGAAGCCAGGGGATGTCCCGGACTCGCAGAATATTCCGCCAGACCATTGCATGTGATGAAAGTCCGGGGATTTTGCTACCCAGCAGGTCGTGGCGCGCATGGGTGAGGTGACGGTACTCGGCACTGACACGAGGTTCCGCCCAGTAGACCTTCTCATAATTCCACTGGTATGGGGGCAGGTCGGCCAGAGTGAACGGACGCTTGCCAGAGGCCTTCAAGTTCAGCTGGAAGTCCAGGGAAGGACCGTCTAGCCGATTCACCCTCTGCATGTCCACGGCATATCCTGCGAGGAACAGCTCACCGGCTGTCTTAAGCAGGGAATGCGCCCCATCCTGGTTCCGGATTAGGGTAGTGACATATGTGTAACTGGTGAAAGCATTCGCCTGGCAGATCTGCTTGAAGGGCCCGGACAGAGCTGAGTGAGGGCCCACCTCAACGAAACCGGTAATATTTTTGAGTTCCTCTGTCTTTGCGAGGGTCTGTACGGCGGTGTTGAATAACACACGGCCGGTGAGATTGCGGGCCCAGTAAGCTGGAGTGATGTGTCCTGTCAGAACGAATTGATTGGTGACGGATGAAACCATCGCCCTACGTGGGCAGCGCCACTGGCGGTCATAGCCGTCCAACTTGCAGTAAGCATTGGTGACCAACTCAACCATGGGGCCGGCAACGGGCTCCATATGGGGCGAGTGGTATGCCATCCCAGTCCGAAGTTCGCGGGCAAAGATCTTTTCTTCTGCGAAGAGGTCCCGCGCCTCATGTATGGCGGCCACTGGGCCACTGAGAGTAACGCTAGAGGGAGAATTCTCGCAGGCAATTACGAGCTCTTTGCTGAGGTTGGCGAGATATACCTCAACCTCATCACGACCAAGTCCCACCGCCATCATCGAACCACCAGCGGGTGCGTTACGTCCCAGTGAGTAGCCGCGGTAGTAAGCAGCGATGATGATCTCCGGAGCAGAGGCTAGGCCAGCAGCATACGCGGCTGCGTATTCACCTGCTGAGTGACCAACAGTGGCTGTAGGCACGATGTTCCACGATGCCAGGAGGTCCACGAGGGCGATTTGAGTGGCCACCAGCGTCGGCTGGGCAATGCTAGCATCGTTGATTCGGCTCGTCTCTGCTGGAACCTTGAGTTCCTCCTCGATCGAAAAGTTAGGAGGGTGATCGACGCCTTTGAGCACCCGATCCAGGCGTCGAATCGTGTGGCGGAAAACGGGGAAAGTCTCAATGGCCTCTCGACCGAGACCTGCCCACTGCGCACCTTGTCCGGTAAAAACGAAGGCAATATCGGAAATCGGCTTGGTGCAAGAGCCAAACTTGAAGTTGGCAGTTTCCATATCAGACGCCGCTGTAGCCTCGCTAGCAACAACAAATGCCCGCTGGACGAAGCGATTGCGGTGGTTGTTTAGGGTATGCGCAAAGTCCGAGAGGTAGTATTGATCGACTACCTTGGCATGCGCCTCGATGTTGCGGATTAGGGTTGTCTTCTCGTGCGCCGACAAGGTGACAAGTAGTGGCCTGGTGGCTGAGTGGTCGTAATTGGCTAGGGCCTTGCGGGCCCCGTGCTGGTATTGCGGGTAGAGTGCTTTCACCTCTTCCACAATGACATGGCCGTTTGTGCCACCATATCCAAAAGAGGAAACACTGGCCCGACGAGACTCAAATTCTTCAGGCCAAGGCAGGGTATCACGGTTAACCTTCACATTCCACTCTTTCTCGGGGATCTCTGGGTTAACCGTCTGGAGGCCAGCAACACCAGGGATCAAACCGGTTTCCACCATCAATGCAGCCTTCATAACAGCGAAGATTCCACTGGCTGCTTCGCTGTGGCCAATGTTAGGCTTAACAGCGCCAATAATAAGGGGCCGATCCTCCGAACGGGTGTCATTCATCGCACTAGCCACAGCGCGGACTTCAATGGGGTCTCCCACTGGCGTACCGGTTCCGTGGCATTCGAAATAGGCAGTCTGGTCTGGATCGAGATTGGCGCGCTTGTATGCGGCGCGGATGACCTTCTCTTGGCCCTTCATGTTTGGATAAGTGATACCATAGCCCGGAACCTTACCATTCGTGTTAACAGCCGAAGAGCGAATGGCGGCTCGAATAATGTCACCATCACGGATAGCATCACTCATTCTCTTCAGATACAGGGCGCCAGCACCCTCGCCACGGCCGTATCCATCGGCAGCAGCATCGAACGTATGACAGAATGAGGTCGGTGAAAGCACACCCAGTTTGGCTGTGTTCATATGCTGATCAACCGTGAGGATCAGGTTAACACCACCAACCAGAGCCGCTTGGCAATCTCCAGCACGTAGTGCATGGCAAGCATGATGGATTGCGTATACTGACGAGGAGCATGCGGTATTTATAGTGAAGCTTCAATTGTATTAGTTCCGTTCATATGTCTGTGAGAAATATCTCCTTACCTCGGCCCATTTAAGTCAAAGACATTTCCCACCCGGTTACTTATAATACCTGGATCAACACCAGTGGCCGCATAGCTGTGGCGGAAGTCCGGATCCCGGAAGGTCATCTGCTGATAGTCGGCAGTGAAACTACCAATGAAGGCACCCGTATTGGTGCCGGACACCTGTTCCAGGGTGAGACCAGCAGACTCAAGGGCCTCGTAACAGACCTCGAGGATCTTTCGCTGCTGTGGGTCTAACCACATGGCCTCGACGGGGGTCATGTTGAAGAACGTGGGATCGAAGTTCTCTGCACGGCCGCCGAGGAAGTAACCACCGCCCACATTCATACTGCCCGGGCGCTCACCGTTCTTGTGAAGGTGGGCATCAATATTGAACCGGGACTCCGGGACTCGCATAGTGTTTCCGGCGCCTTTCCTCAAGAGCAGATCCCACAGGGCAGAGGGGGAGCCGACCTTGCCAGGCAGGCGGCAGGCTGCACTACAGTTAGTGGAAACCCCAACTTCTTTTGGGTTCAAACTTACCCATGCCACAGATTGCGATGGGCTCGAGACTGACATCTTCAGCCGGAGGAGTGTCGTGTGCGTAAGGCATGGTAACTTAATCGGATTGAATGAGGTATGATGGAGCGTCTGGATAGGAAGTGACTATGGGAACACTTGCTTCTATATCTAGTTATTTGGCAGCCTCCCAAGAGCCATCTGCTTACTACCCCTCCTCATTGTAGCGATAGCGAGGCCGATTCCACCCCGGTGTTCTCCGTACTATGGCGATGCCTCGGATGGATCGGTTAGTCCGCCGAGTGCCAGGTAACATTGAGCTTTTTGCGCGAGAACCCGAGGTTGTAGGCCGAAGGCTCGACGGATCTAATTGCTGACCCGATTGTGAACTCGGATATCTGACGAGGTTGAAAATAGTGCTATGTTGAACCCTAATCTTACCTTCATCGGCCGCTCGGCCGCTCACGCACTTAGCCTCATGTGGATCATCCGCCCCCATCCAACGGCCCCCATCCAACGTCAGAAACCCAACCCGCACTTTTAATTTTATAGTATCACATCACTAGACGTTGGGTATTGAACCATTTCGTGAGGTCAAGCGAGGGAATCCCATCCACGAAAATGGGAACCGCCTGGAGCAAACCTACCTCTTTCGAGAAGGACCCCAAACCATGTCACTACGATGCGATCATTGTTGGCGGAGGCTTGTCTGGACTTGTTGCCGCTCGTCGTCTCAGTGAGCTAGAAGACAAGACAATTCTCCTCATCGAGGCGGGTGCGGACCGTCGAGGAGACCCGAAGATTGATACCCCAGGATTACTGTTCAGTCTTTGGGGTGACCCGGCCTATGATTGGAATTTCTGGAGTGAACCTCAAGTAAGATATCTGAAACGAACAAATAACGTATAATTCTAATAGAAATTTCCAGGAACGCTTGAATGGAAGACAGATCCCCCAACCCAGGGGTAAAGTGCTGGGAGGATCTAGTGCCATCAATGTGGCCGCCATCGTTTATCCTACGCCCCGAAATTTCGAAGCCTGGGAGAGACTGGGGGTGCAGGGATGGTCTTTTGACACCTTAGCACCATATTATAAGAAGTTTCATACCTTTCATCCAGCATCCAAGGCGACAAACGATTTGCTGTCCCTCGACTCGTACGTAAAATTCGAGAATCAGGGTGCTCAGGGTCCGCTTCCCATCAGCTTCCCCGATGTCTACGGCCCTTTCCATAAGGCCTGGATTGCAGCATTTCGCAACCTTGGGTTCGAAAATGGCCAGGATCCGATTCTTGGAAGAAAGCAAGGGGCGTTTATACCCCCAAATACTGTTGATCCTGGAACGCACCAACGATCCTACGCGGCTTCAGCCTATTACTCCCCAGAGATCGAGGCACGACCCAACCTGCACTTGATCACTGAAACGGCTGTGCACAAGCTGCTCTTCAGTACTACATCTCAAACTGTCACTGCGACTGGTGTCCAAGTATACGGGAAGGACGGCCAGCTATCCGAGTTTACCGCAGATGAGGTGATCCTGGCTGCTGGGGCCATACAAAGTCCTCAGATCCTGGAAAACTCCGGCATTGGCTCTGCAGCAATCCTGGAGAAGCATGGGATTGATGTGGTGATTGATAACCCTGGTGTTGGTGAGAACCTGCAGGATCATTCATTCACCAGCGTTTCATTCGAGGTCGCAGATGGCCAAATCACCAACGACATGGCGCGAGACCCAGCAGTGATTGAGAGTCTGCTGAAGCAATATGGAGGAACTCATTCAGGCCCTTTATCCGGTATACCATATGGCCTGGCGTATGTGCCGTCGGTCGACACGGGCGGTCGCATGCCCTCTGAAATAGGGCAGTCCCTCATTGACACGCACCTCAACCTACGCGATCCATGTCTTTCCCCTGCTCACAGAGCACAGTATGAGGAGTTGGCGAATATGATGGTGGACCAGAAAGAGAATACCTTCTGGTACGGCATCACTCCATCTCAGATGAACATGGAGCCGCATCGCAGCACCGATATGACTCAGGTTTATAGTCCACAACGGCCTGAGAATTTCATCACGCTGATGGCGGGACTCAATCACCCCTTGTCGCGTGGCAGTGTACATATCAGTAGCGCTGCTGTTGGCTCTCGACCGCGAATTGACCCGGGCTACCTGTCTCACCCGCTTGATGTTGAAATGTTGGCTCGTGGCATTCAATTCCTGGAGCGTATCGTTGATGATCTACCGATGAGACAACTTTTGAAACCTGATAACCGCATACCGTCTTACGCATCGAACCTATCCGAGCTCGAAACGGCTAGACAGGTTGTTAGAGACAGGCTGTGGACATCATATCATCCCTCCTGTACCTGTCCCATGATGCCACGGGAGAGCGGAGGTGTGGTCAACAATCAGTTGTTGGTACATGGGACAACTAATGTACGGATCATCGATGCCAGTGTTTTCCCTATGATCACACAGGGGAATATCCAGGCTACTGTGTACGCAGTAGCTGAGCGTGCATGTGACCTTATCAAAGAGGATTGGGGTGTGATAGATCAAGCGTCATAAATCTAAACTCACTTTAGGCGATTCGCTGCACAATCATATCTATTTGTCTGCTATTACTCCTGTCCGTATTGTGTTATGTGAATTAATTGAAGGTTTATCGAAGCACACCTAGTGTTGAGACTAACATTGTCAATGGTGAAGATATGTTTAATTACTGAGTGAATACTCTATATCAATATAAAGCCAGAACAGTTGGTATTTCTAACAACTTTTTGGTCCAATATATATAAGCAGGTTTAAAGGCATCATGATACCTCATAACTAATAAAATGACATAGCTCGATTGGTTTATGGTGCAATTCTTCTATATTTCAATGAAACTCTATATTCAACCAAGCAGCTCGTAGTTTGGCAGACCCTAACCTCAGACTCACCAGGTGCTATGTGTATTAGACCCTGATTTTTCCAATTCCTGCGTTATCATAAATGTTCCAGAGCTACTGAGAATCCTGGAGCACTTCCGTCTGTTTTTCCCGTCTCTGTTTTGTGGCATATTCCTGACGGATAAAGTCCTCCCTTACGTACAAAATTGCTGTAATCATGGCACCGGGACTGAAGATCATACTGGCCAGACTGGCGATCAAAATTCCCCCAACACCGAATAATGTCGAAGAGCCACTTTCTCTAGAGCTGTACATACCCTGAGCTACACGGCTAGCATAGATGCTGCAACCGAGAACAACAAGGATAAAATCCCACTGGAGGAAGAACAAATGTTCCTCGACATAGCGCCGCGCTGCCGCCTCGGGGTTCCAAAGATTTTGAAAGGCCGGAAAGAACAATCTCGACAGTGAGAATGTTGGGTCGGATGAGAAGGCCACGCGCAGAATCACACCAATATGGGCCAGCGCAGAGAATATTCCATACACCGCATATATCGCTTTGATCCAAGGAGCATCCGAGTTGGAGGGAAGCCGGGATTCCTCCTCTTTGCCGGACGAGATGTATTTAGCAATTCCGGCGGTCAGGATATAGGTGGCGAATGGACCAAGTTGGTAGAATGCGATGAACATGTGGTGCTGCGCGTCCGTAGTGCCACTTGGAGGAAAGTACACATTGCGATACGGAATGACCATAGCTAGCAATGTCGCTGGTAGAAGAGCCTTTGCATCGTAGTAGGAAATGCTGGGGTCGGAGCGGTCGCTGGAGCCGAAATGCTGCGAGAGCTCGACGAAGAGATAGAAGGGGAAAAATATAGCCGTACCCAAGTATTGCCACAGGAACACATATATCGGGACCACTCGAAGAAGTGTATGTTTTTCGCCCCTACGCATGCTCTCGATTGTCGCCCAGACGGCGAATGTCTGCAGAGGGGCGCAAAGCATGATCGACTGGAGCCGAAGAATCGGGAGATTGGTCGCGACAGGATCCCAAAAACACACCGAAATTGCGAGTATCTGGTCAATGATTGGCAGGCCTGTGTATACCTGGTGCAGGTACTTTCCATCGGCTAATGTCTGTGTCCAGACGGGCTTTAACATGGCGAACAAGCCGCCATCGACCATCAGGATGCCTTCCAGGAGGATGGCAGCCAGGATAGTGAGAACGATGAATGGGACTCGTGCGGAATCCACTGAGTAATGCATTTTTTTCCAGTTCGTTTCTGAATGTGATGAGTATGCGTGATGATTTGAGGTGCCTTTAGATGGCTTCTAAAGGGGTATATTTAGGGCTGATCAGCCCTCGGGGGGCTCGGCCGACGCGCCGCAATACAAATAACCCTACCGGAAATCCGGCCGGCAGGGCCGCAATTTGGACGTTGTTTTGCATGTATTAATATATAATTAGTCTTTCTTAGTTCCATATCTTCTTTCTGTGTGTTCTGGAATTAGTTCGCTTTGAACTCAATCGGCGTGGAAAACCATCACCCTATCCAACTATGGCGTCCGTCCTCAACCATACTCCTGCCAGACAGCTCTGGGATTGGGTCTCGGGCCAAAATGGCGTGCCTCCAAGCAGTGGTGCTAAAGCCCCAGAGAGTAACGCTAAGGTAACAGATATTGAAAAGGTAGCGGTGTCGTCACAGACATCATCACAGTCAGGCGAAGCCAACGACCTGGTGGATTGGGATGGGCCGGAGGACCCAGAGAACCCTCAGAACTGGTCTACAGCTAAGAAGTCATTTGTCTTCTTCCAGATCTGCCTCTTGACCTTTGCTAGTATGTCTCAAACTTGACGCACGCTATTATAGCAAAAGCTGATTATCTCCCAGTCTACAGCGGGTCGGCCATCATCAGCCCGGCAGAACCCACGTTCATCGAGATTTTCGGCATCTCATCCCAGGTATCTACGCTAGTTATGTCGATGTTTGTCCTAGGATATGTAAGTTCATTCTCTGCGTTGTGCAACCCCGTTTCGCTTGTATTAACAATCACCAGGGAATGGGTCCTCTTTTCTTCAGCCCTCTATCCGAAGTCCCTCGGGTCGGCCGCAATATCCCGTATATGACATCCTTCTTCCTCTTCATCATTATGACAGTGGCCGCATGTCGCGTAACGAACTATCCTGGTCTGGTCGTTCTCCGGTTCCTCCAGGGTTTCCTTGGTGGCCCTGTTCTTGCAACGGGTGGTGCATCTGCCTCCGATATCTTCGGTTTTCATAAGATCCCATACGGTCTGACCTTTTGGACTTGCGCTGCCTACGGCGGCCCGGCCCTCGGCCCTTTGCTGGCGGGCTTCTCTGTAACCGAGAGCAGTTGGAGATGGTCCATGTACGAGCTGCTCATGTTGAGTGGCTTTACCTTCATATTGTTGTTCTTTGGTCTCCCAGAGACAAACCCGGAGACCATCCTCCTCTACCGAGCCCGCCGACAGCGAAAGGCCACAGGTAATATGAAGCTACGCTCACAGTCAGAGATCAAGCAGGGCGATATCCATATCCTGCAGATCATGGCTACCTACCTCACGACTCCTTTCCGTGTGACAGTCCAAGACCCGTCTGTTTTCTTCATCAACTTGTACACGGCTCTAATTTACGGAATTTACGTACGTTGTTTGCAGCAGCTATTGGAGATCCCAAGCTAATATTGATCACCTGCAGTACTCGTTTTTTGAATCGTTCCCTTTGGTGTACGTCAACATGCACGGCTTTTCCCTGGGTATGATGGGAGTCGTGTTCCTCTGTATCATTGTTGCTTGCATCATCGGAGCAGGTACCTATCTCCTCTTAGTATGGTTCGTCTACGAGCCCTATACCATGAAAATGGGAATTGGAAAGCCTGAACATCGACTGCTACCTGGTGTCTTCGCCGCGGCCCTGGCTCCTTGTGGGTTATTCATCTTTGCCTGGACAGCTCGGCCTGATATTCACTGGATCGCGCCTACCATTGGCATTGTGGTCTTTTCGGCTTGTGTCTTTATTGTAGGTAACCCCCTTTTCATTTCTATACGCTGTGAACAGAACTGACCCACGAAGCTTGCCAACGTCATCTTTATTTATCTTCCAACTACCTATCCTCGTTATGCAGCGAGTCTTTTCGCAGCGAACAGTAAGTGGCATCACGTCCGTCCGCCTATAAAGAGAAACGCAAGCTAATAAGATCACGTCGACAGCCTTCCTTCGAAGTGTCCTTGCCTGTACTGCCATCCATTTCTCCCAGCCCTTGTTCGATGATCTTGGCATTGGAAAGGGATGTAGTGTGCTAGGTGGTCTGACAGCGGGCTGTTTCTTTGGAGTCGTGGCATTGTGGCATTTCGGTCCTACTCTGCGGGCTCGCAGCAGGTTTGCGGAGTCATACTGAACTCTTAGGAGTACTATCCTCCGAGGGTATATTCATTGGAGGTCACCGCGGGGGAGCTCATTGGGGAAAGGTAGGGTGATGCACCTTTCACCGATACAAGGGCTCATCATCTAAATTAATCTATGGAATGGTTCCACGACAGAATGCGGGATACTGGTTACTGTCATCTATATAAGAGGGGAAATAAAAGTATTAATCAAAATAAAAATGAGTAGTTGGGTATTTTTGCCAAGAAAAGGTTCTTTGGTCTAAGTAGTCCATACCAAGTCACTCAAGTGGTCGTCCCAGATATAAAGGGGGCAAGACTAATGTATTCCAGAATGGATGTATTGTAAGACCTCTTATATTGAAACTATGGAATCAAAGTGAATAGTAAATACAGATGGAAATGTGAGACACAAGCAAATGATGGGGGTCTAGATCATGGCTCTCAACTGAGATTGCTTACTCCTCCAGATGAATCATGAAACTGCATAAGTTATAGGGGCTGTTGTAGTATCAATTCCCTTGATGTATTTGATTGAAGATTCTCAGTAGCGACCTAGAATATATATTTACTATATTGCGTACAAAAATAAACATGTTCGCGTGCATAACACTTGAAATTCATGAGAGAAGCGGCCTTCACACAACGTCTACCGGAACTCCTGTAGCTTCCTCAAGCCCTTCACGGGGAGCAGTCAGGATCTCCATACCCCCAGGACACATAAAGCTTTCATCACCTGGCGATCGGGCATCAAAGCCCAAGTTCAGCCCCAACCCCTGGGACAACTGTTCGTGAATGAGTCCAAGTAGCAATCGAACACTCTCCTCCCGGTGATATGACTCGTTATAGATCAGCTCAATCACCAACTGACCCCTAAATGTCCACATCTCCACCGCAACGTTGGGATAGAGCATATCCAACGAGATCCACAAATCCCGAACTTCTACGGTGGAGCGCGCACCCGGCTCCTTTGATTCATAAACTGAATCTATATAATTATCCACGATACCGACACTAGACAGCTGGAGGTCGGCGGCGACAGGCCACTCCGGCGGCAAAGGCGCCGATAGCGTGGTAGGAATATCCGTTGCCCAGAATGGACTCGCGGCTCGAAGCAGATCATCCTTCTTATAATCTAAGAAGACCTGTCTCGCCATTTGTGCGGTTTCAACGAACCCCGGAGCAATGGGAAAAACACCCGGCATGCTTAGAACATTCGGACCTACTAGAGTAGAGTGATCATAGACCGCCGGGTCGATGTACTCACACGCGCTGTAGATGGCAAAGGTCGAATGTGTTGTGTTGGAGACTTGTCCATGAATCCGAGCAGCGTGAGACATAGCGGCTTGGGCTGCAGCAGTCACGGAAAATCCCAGTGCTTTGGACTTGGAGGCAATGGCAGCGGTTTCTTCGCGGGAAAAGGTGAGCCATTGCATTTTGGCGGTTGTTGCGCGTGCTCCTCTGTTCTCATTGTGCACCCGGACCGTTGGGAACTGCGAGAGGAAATTCTGCAGATTTGCATCCCAAGCCTGCTTTTGGGATGGCGTGTATGGCTTCACGTTGGCCATGGTGGTGAGTGGAGGCGTCAGGTTCGATCCCTCCGTGCCAAACGGCCGATCAAGGTGGTCTTTGGGACCAACGAGGAGGCGCATCAGATGGTTAAAGAAGGTGACCATACCAATGCCATCGACATGTGTATGAGGAGCTTGAAGAACGAGCTCCTGCGTGTTGGGGAGCACGTGCAGTACCACACGCTCGCTGGGGTTGGTTTCGAAAGGGAACAGTTGTCGAGCGCTACGCTGCACGTAATGCACATGGAAGGTCTCTTCCAGCCACGTAGAAAGCTCTTCCCCATGTCCGGCCAGGCGATACACCCAGAGATCGTTTTCTATGACAGCCGCATAGGACGGGAAGTCATATCTCAGTGCTTTCCAGGCTTCATGCACGTCTGCGACAAAGTGTTTTCTATGAGTGTCGACCTTTACCGCGGTCGTGGTATACCAGTTTTGTTTGTCCGGTCGGCCCTGGCCAGCAGCTGCAATAAAGCGAAAAAATGTTTCGAAGTCGTCGATCTGACGCTTGTATGTGGACGGTGATGTCTGTGTCCACTCGAGAGTCAGGCTGCGCTCTTCAACTGACGCCATATTGCTGTATAGAGAATTATAGGTTGACTGCGCAATTCCCACATGCAGGAAGACTTGACTTTTCGATTTTTGATGGTCTACATAAACTGGTTTTTATGACTTCGGTTTACTGATGTCGATCGTAAGCGTTCGCGCCGTCGGCCGATGGCCCGAATGGGGCTTATCGGAACGGGATAGATCCATGTCCCTCGTTGGCGGAGCCGCTGCCGATCCAAGCTGTGGCAACGAATGCTAATCATACGACTTTTTCATGTCTCTCGTTTCAAATGTCAGAATCCAGGTCTGCGACAAGGGTACATGGCCCTACAAATGAACAGCCGTATGGCCCGTAAATCACAGTAGGTAGAATATTTACGGGACACTATCCCCCGAACGAAATCATGTCTATAACATCTGATCGTCCTTTCCGTATCATTATTGCAGGTGGAGGTGTGGCCGGCCTGGCCATGTCGCATGCGCTCGTTCGCGCTGGCATCGACCATGTGGTCTTAGAGAAGGGAGTCGTTGCCCCCGAGTGGGGAGCAAGCATTTCCCTCTGGGGTAATGGGTCTAGACTCCTTCATCAGATTGGATGTCTCCAAGCTCTTGAAGCTGAGGCACTGCCGTTGAAAATGCTTCATGTGCGCAATCCTGCCGGGAAGGCGTTCAACGCAGAACCCTTTTTCGATATGATGCGCGAAAGGTAGGAGATCCCGGAGAAACATAACTATCGACCAAGTACTCATGTTTATAGAAATGGCTTTGACGCAATTACTATGGAGAGGAGAAACTTTCTCCGGATTGTCCATGAGCAGCTGCCGGATAAGTCCCACATCGTAACGGGCAAGCGCGTGGTAGACGTCGTCGACAACGAGGACGGCGTTATTGTGAAACTAGACGACGGTACTACTGAAGAGGGTGATATCCTCATTGGTGGCGACGGCGTTCACAGCACGGTTCGAGAGCTCATGTGGCGCAATGCGAATGCCAGTATCCCGAACTATATCAACACGGAAGAGAAGAGATGTAAGTAGACTGGGCATTTCGTGGATACATAATAGCTCTAACAAATATCATAGCACTGGTTACCACGTACAACTCTCTTGTGGGTGTGGCAAAGACCGTTCCAGGTCTTGGAATACGTGACATGCATTGGGTGTGCCATCCTTATCTCTCATTCCTCATCCTCACTCAGCCGGACCAAACCTACTTCTTCGTCAACTGGAAGCTGCCACAGAAGATGAAATGGCCTACTAAGGCTAAATGGTCCAAGGACGAGGCTGATAGGGCGGCCGCATCGGTCGCCGAATTACCTATCAGTGACTCCGTGGTGCGTAAAAATGTTGCTTCCTGCAGAGAATAAGCTAATCTGACTCTCACAGGTATTTGGCGAGTTATGGAAACATAAGATCCGTGCGCATCTGATCGGTCTTGAAGAGGGCATCTTCAAGCATTGGCATTTCGGTCGATTGGCCTTAGTCGGAGACTCCGTTCACAAGGTTGTAGCCACAATAAAGCACTCTACGGCACTAGAACTCGAGCTAACGTGATACGCAACAGGTAACTCCAAATTTTGCCCTCGGTGCAAATTGCGCTTTGGATAGCAGCGCGGCTTTGTTGAATGAAGTGGTCAGTCTCGTTAAAAGTGGCCCAGAGGGCACCCGACCCTCTCGATCAGCCATATCCGCTATGTTCGAGCGCTATCAGGAATCGCGAAAGCCACGTATGCAGCGTGCATTTGACGTCTCCCACTTTCTGACTCGGATTCAGTCGTGTGATGGCCCGCTCAATCATTTCATCATGAGGGTCATCTTCCCTCTCACCGGCCAGGCAGTGTACGCCGATCAACTCGCCGACTTGTGCGCCGGTGCCCCGAAGTTCAATTTTCTGCCTATGGAATATCCAAACCCTTCCACTGTAGCTTGGAAGGATGAGCTCGTGGAGCAAAACAAAGGTTCTGAGACAATGCAGCTGCTCAACAAGCGAGGGGCCAAGCCTCAGCGGTATGTTACCATGGAGCTTGTATCACTCCTATTTATTTTGGTCCTTTTCTTTACGCTTTTTGCCCCGGGTCGGGATCTCACAGTGTCTGAGTCTACGTATTTGCTGGGAAGGAATATATCCGCTGAGTAGAATACTACGGATGCCTATAGATAGGCCACAGAATTACTATTTATACCACTACAGGTGAACTATGTGTATAAACGCGTATTTTTGAAACAGGTGACGGTGCGTAGATCCCATCTTCCTAATATTCATTAGACATCAAGCATGAAACAAGACGAAAAGATGAATGATGAAAGGTGTGATCCAAGATATGTTCCAAATCATTTCAGACTCATTACGCTCCCCTAAAAAATGCTACCACCCAAATGTCTAAGTCTAGCGATACTCTTGTCTAGCGCTCTTTCATTCCAAAGACTCATATCCCACTAACCTGACATCCGTTTGTTCCCAAACTCAGCGGAAAATCGGTTCCCAAACTGCGTACGGTCCAAGTACTCCCGACACTCCCGGATGCCAGCATCGTATTGACACATACCTTCCTGGAAGGCCTCCATAGCACCACATATCACTTCCATTGAATGCCGAATTTCTCGGTTCATATAATACATGCCCATCCCACTGCCCTGCGCGGAATTCCGCACAACAGACAGTTGAAACTCGGCCGCTAGCGCCAGAGGGCGCATGATAATTACGCTCATGGCCCGATACATGGGGACCTAGAAGCTATCAGCACTGACAGGAAACCCGGAGCCTGTAGAAAAATTACGAGGTACGCACATGAGCAGGATTCAATACGTCTGCCTGTAGCAGTACGTCACACATAGCGTTTGCTGCCAAGACTCCCGTTTTCTCACTTTCCCCCACCACGGGCCCTAGGAAGGATGCCTTTTTCACGTTCACAATGGCTGCCTTGTAAAGGGTGATGCGTGCGCCGAAAGTGACGACTAGTGTCAGCACGCGCAGCTCCTTGTCCGGCTCCGTTTGCAGAGAACACCCGGATAAAGCGGAAATTATCATGCCGATCATGTTCTCGATACGTTCGTGGGCGAGACAGAAATTGTAGTCTGGGGCGCCTCTGCCCGAAACATTTGCCTCGGTCATCTGGTGATGTTGCTCTGTGAACGCGGCCAGTCGCATGGCGAGGACAAATATGGCTAGAGAGGAGAGTTTGTTGTTCTTAGGGTGTGTGGCTGCTTCTGATAGGAATATCTGAGGGATATCTCCGTCACGCTCTGTCCAATTGCAGGGGAGTGCGGTTTGAATCTATATGCATTGTCAGTCAGCTTCTATAGAAAGTCTAGACGATTGGGGTCAATACATACAGTCTGTATATCGATAGGCTCACACCGCGGGAATATGGTTGATGCATGACAATGAAAGGCATATGCAATCCATAACGTGTTTCGAGACTCGTGGATCTTCTGTAAATTCTGGGGTGGATCGTCTTGTGTTCTTTTGCGATCGATGATATCAAGTTCAAGCAAACGAATGAGTTGCATGAGTCGCGCCATGGTAATTATGGCTCGTGTGGTGTCTGTCCGCGTGAATTCGTAGCGAGCAATCAGGATTAATGTTTGTGCAGTTTCGAGGTTCAAAAAGGAGGAGTTTCCTATGTGCGTCTCCGCCATTTCAAGATGGGATCTTGCGGTAACATAGTACTGATGCTCGAGGTGTAATGTCGTATTATGTGCGCCTGCCCCGGCCATGGCGACGGCATATTTCAATGCCTGATGCTGATGTAATGTGGCGTATGCGGTCTCATGAAGGAACTCTGTGGTGTCGATGAGGGGCATTTGTCTATGGACTATGTCGATATAGTTATGAAAACTGGAAATCGTGAGAAATAGGATACTAACGGTGACCTGAGATAAAAGACATACAGTTGTTCTGTAGTTGCTGGTGATATCTCGCCCACCTCGTTTCTCAGGTCGGGTTGCGCATTCTGCTGCATAGTCCGCTGGGCCACATGAAGCGGTTCTGAGGGCCATGGGGCCGAGTCACCATAGCCTGACGAGATGGATCGAGGCGCACTAGAATTTAGAGTTTCACATTGGTTACTGCTTTCGGTAGAGACATCTCGGTCAAGTAACCCATCTAGGGGATCAAAGTCCATGGCATGATCCCTATCACATATCAACCATATCAGTGTCCATTCCGCCCTGATTCCAAAAATAAAAATAAAAGGGTTTGTACAATCTTACCAAGACTCCAGATCAGGTGGTATAACGAGATCTCCCAGCGTGGTCTCGGTGGTTAATGGTAGCGCCTGGGGAGGGCTGTTGTTGCTTCTAGAATTCAAAACAGGTGCGACCAGTTCAACAGGAAAGGTCATATCCTGCTTATGCAACTTGGACTCTGCCAGGCCTATGGAAAGTCAGTATCCCCTCGGTATACTATACTCAGGATACATACGCAATCGTGATTGTAGACTTCTGAGCTCGGAGTTGATGCGTGTCACCTCCCCGCTAGCTGATGGATATGCACATGTTTGACCCGTCCTTTTGCACCGACCACATTGGGGTTTACCCCTGTCACAGCGTACTTTACGCTCTCGACAGAGGTCGCAGGTGGTGCGTTTTAGGTGAGACAGATTTGTGAAGAGTTGCAAGCTGGGTTCAAGGGTAGAGGTATTGGTGAGGGAGCGGGGATCCATGAGTGGCTATGTGTCATATAAATGCAGGATAAGCTAGGGTGTGTTTAATTCGTTTTGGTGCAGACCCCTGGTTTGAGGAATAATCCTAGACTGAATGCTCATCCTATATAAGTACTAGGTGTGCTCGGCGGCCCCCAACACAGTACCTATGAATCATGCGTGCGTGTCTTACATTGATAACTTCTCTCGACTGGGGATGACGCTTTAAGCTCTGATAGGCCTTGCTAGGTGGGCTGCCGAAAGGATTTTTTGGTGCGGTTTTAGCTTGCAGTTGCATTACAAAGTTGGTGCATCGTTAGATCATAACACTAAAGCCGAAAGAGGAATAAGGCAGGGGCTTAGGAGGGCACTTGGGCCAATGATTCAAATTATCAGCCAGAAGATGACACGTGATGATTACCCTCAAAGTGAGAAGTGAGAAGTGAGACGGGCCAGTAATCATATTACAGGACGAAGAATGCGCTCGTCTGTATACGGAGTACACCACAGTACGGAGTACATCACGGGCGCTTGCATTAGGGCCAAGAACTCTGCGGCTGAGCTCACTTCTCGTATGGATATGCATGTACATTAATAGTAGTGGTTGCGAAGGCCCCCATGGGTTCAATGTTTATGTTTTATGCCTTTCATTACCTTACTAGTTCCACATTACATTCGTACTTTTTACCTGCTAATACAGAAAGGTGTTCATTCCCTGTTAGTATTAATCTATGAAAGGAATTGGATAAAAAGCCCTAGAAATGGTAGAAATAGTAGAAATGATAGAACTAAGCCAGATTGGATATGAAATCCGATGCTTTTCTTCGTCCACGAGCCCACGAGTCCACCCATGGACCTCGCTCGGGATGATCCATGGATGGATCCATATACAGATCGCTTACTAATACGCCTCCTCCGACCGAGGAGGCCCAGGCACCTTCCAAGGCTGATACCTGTAGGTAGAAGTCAAACTCTAGTCTCGATCTTCCCGAACTAAACAATCCGTGAGTAAAATAAAATGGATATAACTAATAGAGAAGGCCAGAAGAGAAGTTCATCTATTCCCTAGTGAGCGCTGCTACCGCTATAATTTAAGAATATACTTAGTATAGTATACTTCCATGTGGATGTCCACTCCTTACACATGTACTTCCATACATATATGGATGAACCCGTGGACCTACATAGGTACCGGGCTAACTAGCTAACTACATAAGCAACCAAGTGATATAAACGAAAACTATAAAGTATGTAGCCCCCGGCCGGGGCTGGACCTCGGGATCTGGTCAAATCTGGGGGGATCCGTGCCCCCCGCCAAGACCCCTCAAGGACTCCACCCCTGGAAGCCCGTAATACCCGCAAATTCCTGTCGATCCCCACCCCCCCCCCCCCCCAAATCATATCGCGAATATCTTTCCCGCTCCGTCAGCGCTAAGGTGTGATGGAACGTGCTTTAACTTTATCCCTGTACCTACCAACGTACTTCGTACTTCGTACATTTGGATGTATTCGAAACACGTGTTCAGCCGCATTCGACCTCGGGATGTTCTGGACCGAGATCGGAAAAACGGTCTTATCTGCCTCCAATTGGTTTTACCTTCATCAGCCCAACACAGACGATCTCATGCGCGAAATCATTGGACCGCGAATGGTGCATTAATTGATCACACTCTCATTTGCCCATGCATTTCTTATTCTTGGGAAATGTCGAACTTTATATATTCTCTACACAGAATGAGCAACACTCAGACTAGCCTAACGGAGGGAATAGGAGGATATTACCTACATGTACGGAGTACCTAGGTAGGTATTACACTTAGGTAACTACCAATGATATGAATGATACAAATCAAACCAAAATTTTAATTATTTCACTGCTAGATGGTTGCCTAGTGGTAGACTTCCTCTCGTAAACATTTGGAATTTTCCTTCATCACACCGAGTTACTCAATTTCTCCTGCATGAACTCTAAGCTCACCGCACGTGCCTCTTCAGCGACTGGCAGACCAGCAAACGCAGTGAAACCATGAGTTGCACCAGGGTAGATCTTGACAATCGCCTCCCCACCGGCAATGCTCCACTTGGAACTCATCAAGATGGTCTCATCAAGCAATGGATCCTCAGTCCCACAAAGGAAGAGAGCGGGAGGCAACGATCCCACGGGGGAGGCAGCAACCAGTGCCGGGAGGTCCTCGTATAATGGGGACACACAAGGATGTTTCCGCTCGGCAGTGCTCATGCCCGGCACATACGCGCTGTTGAACCGCTCCATGATTGCCAAATTGATCATGAGGGGCTTAGTCGAAGTTGCGATCGTCGGAAGCCCGAGACCTAGATCAAATAAGCCGTAAGGCAGAACGAGACCCGACAATTTGAAAGACGACCGGGATCGCAATAGATGTAAGGCAGATAGAGTGGCGAGACAGCCACCCGCGGATTCTCCACCGATAAATTGGAGGGGGCCGCCATACACCTCCACCGCATGATCCACCATGTACTCGGCGGCATCGATGGCATCATGTACGGGCGCTGGGTAGGGATGCTCGGGGGCCAAACGGTATCCGACTGAAATGGCCGTTAGCTGGCACTCGTTGGCGTATGCCCGGAGGCTGCTATCGGAACTGTGAAAGAACATCAATATTTTATTTACGTTGGAGGGGGAGAGGGATCGGCGGAGGGGCTAATTCTCACTCCTTGTGCGTTGCCAACACGAAACCACCACCATGGAAGTGCAGGAAGATGCCTTTGCTGGGCTGGCCATTATCGGGCTTGTAAACACGGATAGGGATCTCGCGACCAGCCTCGCGGGAAGGAAAAGTGCTATCAGTAGCTCCCAGGAGGTAGACGGGCATGGGCAGCGGCGTCTGACCGAGTTCCCGCATCTCACGATATTTTGTGATGCCTACCTCCCACCATCGGGGCCCTTTGCTGGTGATGCTTTCCAGGAGAGCTGCGGCTTGCTTGGTTGCTTCCGTGACTTTCTCCGGCTGGAACTTGGAGGTTTCAAGGGTGATATCGCTAGTGATCGGCATTTTGAAGGGTCTTTGGATCAATGAGCTTGTGAATGAATATGAAATACAAAGGGAAATTTTAGGAAAGTTCTTTCGGGAAAGAAATCCTTTCAGATTCTGAGGACCCTAGAAATCGATTTATCTACTCCCAGTTTTCTTTGTTCTCCCTACCGGGTCCACTAGACACACATCGTCCTATCGGGGCCATCATCGCCAAATGCAGCTATGCAAAGTTGAGTTAGTCTCGGGGATCTCCCCGAGCAGCCAGTAATGTGTGAGCCGACGGGGAATTTGTCGGGTCATGTCTTAGTTTCTTTCTGTAACGGCCGCCCCAACTCGGGTCTTCTCATGCTGACTTCACGGCCGCCGACCCGATACCTGTTCTTCAGAAATATCCGACGAGGGCTTCATGTAGTAGTACACCTTTGGGGGCTATATTGTGTAGATTTATATGTGTGAAATGTCCCTTTCTATTGTCACTTCCACCAAAATAAACAACATGAGGATTCTTACCGAAGTAGTCGACCGTCTGGCAGCCGAACAGCCAGACGGTCTCTGGGTGAAGGCTGGGGCATTAGACAATGGAGTTCTATCCTGGAGTGACATTACCTGGTCCCAACTAGCCAGCGTGGTGGACTACATGTCGCATTGGATGGAAGCTCGACTTGGACCCCCAGCAGAAAACGAGACTATGGGGTATATGGGAATTAGCGATATCCGATATCCCATCATGATCCTCTCTGCAATGAAGATGGGGTACAAGATTCTCCTAGCATCGCCCCGTAACTCTCAAGATGCCCAAGTTTCTTTGCTCAAATCGACACTATGCAAAAGCTTCCTCCATACACCCGAATTCGCCCCCCAGATGCAAGCCTTGGCTATGCACCATTCAGAACTCAACCCTGTTGAGATTCCATCTTTAAATGAGATCTTGCAGCCCGAGCCCGCCTCGAACCCGTACTACAACTTTCACCGTCCTCGAGGGGATGATGTTGCACTTATCTTACACTCTAGCGGGTCAACAGGCCTGCCCAAACCTATCTTCATCCGGGCCGGAGCCCTGGCAGCCGTGGATACCATCACATCCATGTCCGCTCCAATCGGTCGCAGAAATATGCATGACGAACTATTCGCTCCTACGCTGATGGTGTCGATGATGCCATTTTTTCACATAATGGGAATCGTGACGCTAGCCCGCTCCATATATCACCAAGGTCCATTGACTCTGTTGCCACCCGGGCAGCCAGTGACAGCAGATCTATTGATTAATGCGATAATGCAGGAGAGGCCAAGCGTGGCAGCATTCGCACCGTCCATCCTAGAAGAAATGTGCAAATTACCCAATGGCCTCGAGGCGTTGTCTACGCTAGACTACGTTTTCTACGGTGGTGCTCCACTGGCGCGCTCCTGTGGTGATCAAATCACACGAGTCACCAACTTGCAAGTCTCCATTGGCAGTACGGAGATTTTGAACGCGCCCAACTACCTAACCCAGGAACCGGATGACTGGGAGTACTTTGAATGGAGTGCCGAAGCAGGGATTGTCATGGAGCCGGCGACGGAGCACTCATTTGAGATGGTGATCAAACAGAAAATGGATCGACGACATCAAATTGTCTTCCACAATTTCCCTGAGCTCTCCGAATGGCGTACCAAAGATTTATTCGAGCAACACCCTACCAAACCCAACCTCTGGCGATACGTCGGAAGACTTGACGATCTTCTGGTATTCAGCAACGGGGAGAAAACGAATCCTGTGGCGTTTGAAAAAACCATAGAGGGACACCCGTGGGTGCAGGGAGCGCTCGTCGTGGGTTCTGGCCAGTTCCAGGCTGGTTTGATCATAGAACCACACGCAGATCGGAAGGGAGCAGACGACGAAGCTTTCTTTGACGAGATCTGGTCGTGGGTGGAGAAGGCCAATGCTGGGTGTCCAACTCATGCAAAGGTGTGGCACTCCATGACCATGGTGGCTACCCCGGAAAAGCCTTTCAAGCGTTCAGCCAAAGGCTCCATCATGCGCAAAGCGACGTATGAGCTGTATGAGCCGGAGATCGCACAACTATACAAGCGACAGGATGAGTTCTCGATTCACGAATCCGATGTCATCGACGGTCCAACCGACCTCGCCAGTATCAAGTCTGTACTCAGAACGGCACTGCGTACATGTCTAGCATCGTCTAGCCGCGAATACACCGACAACGATGACATCTTCGTTGGTGGATTTGATTCCTTGCGCGTGCTGCAGATGAGCAAAATCCTCTCAAGAATCTTCCGTGTGGGAGTGTCAAGTCAAGCATTCTGTCCGCCACGGTTGATATACAATAACCCAACCATAAACCAACTATCTCGAGCCATCCAGCAGAGAATCACCCACAACGACCATAACGCTATTAAAGTATCGCCAACCTTGATGTCGAGAGAAGAGAAGATGTCAGCAATGATATACAAATACACAAAATTGCTCCCCGCCGCCCCGGTAACTGACATCCCACCTCCATCTGGGAAATACAAAGCAATCCTGACTGGTTCCACGGGCTCCCTCGGTACATATCTTCTCCACTATATGCTACAAAGCCCATTATTTGAACGTATTTACTGTTTCAATCGCTCGGCAGATGCCGAATCCAGACAAAGGAAGAGCCTGCGTGACCGAGGACTTGATGTGGACGACCTAGCCGAAAAGGTTGATTTCCTCACTACAGACCTAACTCAGGCGCAATTCGGTCTTTCCTCTAGCAAATACCAGGAGCTTCAAGAAAACGTCAATGTGTTCCTTCACAATTCTTGGCCTGTCAACTTCAACAACAGTCTGGAATCTTTCGAGTCGACCGCTATCATCGGGGTACGCCAATGCATTGACTTTGCATTGTCCGCGACGCATCGTCCTCATATCATGTTCTCTTCTTCCATCGCCAGTGTCGGGAACCAGCATATCATTCGAGACGATGGCCCTATTCCTGAAATATTCGAGGACGATGTCTGTCTTCCACTAAGACAGGGATACGGGGAATCTAAGCACGTCGCCAGTTCTATTTTATTCCGGGCAGCGAGGAAATCGGGATTTAGAGCAACTGTTCTCCGTCTGGGGCAGTTAGGAGGTCCGAAGGACGGGACTGGAGCTTGGAATAAAGCTGGTAAGTAGTGGTCTACACATTTCATACACCTCCGGAGAATTACTAACCAAAAATCAAAGAATGGCTTCCGACCTTGGTTGAGACATCCAAGTCTTTACAAAAGATTCCAAGCACTCTTGGAGGCCACGACGCAATCGACTGGGTTCCCGTGGATGTCGCGGCTCAATCTGTGATAGAACTCACATTGTCCCGACTTGAGGACGACTTGACCAAAAATCAACTATTCGACTGCTTTAATATTGTTAATCCGCATATTGTCCAATGGAATGATCTGGTGCACACCGTCTCTGATTTTTATCACAAGCAGGGATGTGCCATGGAGGTAGTCGAATACAACGACTGGCTGAATGCGTTGAAGCAGATCGACCCTGTCTCCGAAAATATCGATAAATACCCAGGAATTAAGCTGGCCGAATTCTATGAAGATATGGGGCAGTTGGAGAACCGGAAGGTACACCTTGCTACAGACCGGTCGGTGCTCAAGAGTAGTAGCTTGGCCAATCTGCAGCCTCTCGATGGTCAGCTTGTTGAAAGATGGCTGGAGCGCTGGGCCTTTTGATAGGAGCAGACTGTGACGTTAGACTATTGTTAATACAAGGATTTGATTCCACATCATCGCTCCCCTACTCTTCATTGATCTTTTGCGACTTCAGTGGATCTCTAGATACTGCGATGATCCTGGCAACCCCGTAGCTAACTGTCTTTCCAAAGAGGCCGTATAGTCCGAAAAGTCAAGCCAAGTACGTACCTACATACCTAAGTAGAAGAACGTGGCTCACTAAGCATCAGCATTTAAGGGCAAATAAAATACAAGGGAGACCAGGATGACACAAGTTTGCTGGACCGAGGTCAAAATTTTATGGATCTACGCCGGTTAAGAAAGTGATATCCAGGATTTTTGGAGGTCATAGATTGAACATGCGTAAATCGTCGCTCAGAATACAAAAAGCCAGGCACCCAATCAGCCGTCTTGCGGGGTATATTGGCAGGACAGGAAAGTTCAAATGAAAGGAAATGATCAAGGGGGTTATTCTGACTGGGAAGTAGTTGACGAGTCCGATTCTGAGTCGGAATCTTCATCGAGGACGATCCGTCGCATGACGCTCTTGTCGAATAAGTCCAAGGCGAAACGTCGAGCTGGGAGTCTGTAGTGATGACTCTCCAGGATGCATAAAGTCTTGCGGAAGAGATGGGCTTGGTGGAAGCGCTCGGGTTGTTTGGACTTTAGTCTGTGGTTGAGAATTGTGAGCAAATGTGAGAAGTCGTAGAATGAAAACTGGGGGTCTTACATGTGGAGATCAGAAGCAGCTCGTTTGGAGAGCACGGTGTTGCCCATATCAACGATCAACTTCAAGATCCGTTGATTGGCGGGGTCGGAGTCGGTGGTGGCTTCCTTGAGTTTCTCCTTGGGAGTTCGCTTCGATCTGTAATCAAAGCCAGGGAATGAAATCTAAATGGATGAGCATAATGAGACGAAAGCGAACGGACGGATGATACTCACCAAGAATAGTTTTCGGAAATCTGTAGGGAGGCAAAGTCCCAGTGAATCACCCTTTTGGTCAACACCGGAATCCCAGCCCAAACCCCGCAGGACTTGAAGTCCGTGTCGACTGCGAGAGATCAAACCCAAAACGAAGAAAGCAGTGCCTCGCATAGTGAGAACTCCGGCACTGGTTGCTATTTGCACGATACGTTGGATGATCTCAGCATCCAAGAATGGTGCGCCAAGCTCCATTGAGCCGACATTACCGACAGCCCAGAGACATCCTTTAGCTTTGAGAAGCATTTCGTTGTCTTCTTCGTCCAGCCTGAAATCACGAATCGTCCAAGCAAACTCATTGAAGTGACCTGACTGCTCCAGCAGCTTACACCCCTCGGCAGTTCGTGCAAGTTCTCGGTAGAAATGCGGTGGTACCAACCCAATATCCTGGAGGTCCACCAGATCCTCGGGGACAAGGCTGCCACGCCGTGGTTGCTCAACGTAGGCTCGGGAAAGAGCAGCCTCAACAAGTCCAACATAGCTATCGTTGCGACCAAGGAACCAGTCGTCCATCTCTTGAGTGATGTAATCGAGGCCATCCAAATAGTGATAACCCACGGAAGTCGATAGGAACCGGAGAAGTAGGGGTGCACCAATTTCACCCAGATGATCGAGGGAAGGTCGACATTTGACCACGAACTCAAGATAATCCCTTTGGTTGCATGCCTCTTCTAGGATTTTCACGGCAACCTGACAGACCGTGACCTCGGGATCGTACAATTGGGTGACGAGAAGTTTGACCACCCATTCTGCATTTCCGATCGCCACATGAGGCGAAAGAGTTACATCCCCAACGGCATATTTTCGCAAGAGTCTCGTTGCAAAGATCCGGATTTCCTTGGAACCAATTGTCAGAGCCTTTGAAAGCATAACCCGGAGATGACTTTCGCGGCTGTAATCCATGTTCCCTAACAAAGTCTGAATGAGATCATTCCGATCTCGCAGCTCAATGATGTGGTAAAACATGTTGAGCATGTGCCATCGTTCCATCATGAGCAGCCCGTTGACATCGCCACTCAATGATCCTAGCATCGCAAAGTAGCCTCCACTCAGAGTATTGGCCATCTGGTCTTTGGAGAAAAGCGGGGACGCAGACGTTAACCCACTCATGCGGTCCAGCTGGGCCAGGCATTCTGCAACCTGACGGAGGAATTTGTTCTCGGCCAAATACTTGGTGCCCTCGGGGGTCGCAACGAGAGTGCGCATGAGAACACAGCCGGTTCGGACATACCGTTGGTTTGCCTTGGTGTTTGGAACCAGAGCAAAGCGATATTTGAAAGGCCGGTAAAATCCAATGAGACGCTTCATGAACTTGGAGCCTTTGATTGCCTCGTCCATTCTTTTTGGGTTTGTGAGAGGTCCCTCCACTAGGCGGTGAATAATGTCCCATTTCCACTTGTTGAAGTTGACGGTGTTCAGGACATGAGTTTCCAGGATGGCATTGCGGAACTGGGTCTCGTCCATGGAAGGACTCATCTTGTCTTTCCCCTGCTCAATGGGAAGCAGAGAACCCGATAAATCAGTCTCCATGTTGTATCGGCCCTGCCCACTGGGATATCCACCAGAACGTGCTAATGTCCGATTGATGCTATCGATTTGGAAAATAGTTGCGGTTGAAAGGTCGTGATTCTCAGTTTCAAAGTCAACGGCGGGTGGGATCAGGTGTGGAAGGACTTGAAGTTTTGCGCTGACGGCTTGGGGTAAGGAATGATGGGCGAGCTTGAGAACCTCTGTTAATAGCAGAGTTGCTTTACGTCTAAGAGATAGATCCACTTCGTCCTCAATGACATCGGAAAGAACCTGTACGTGGTCAGCTCTTTACTAAACTAGACCTAGAAAAAAGAAGAAAAAAGAATTCATACCTTTGGGAGCCCTGCCTCGACCAAACCAGCCAAGATGAGAGTAGAGAAATGAGCAGTCAGATCGAATCTGTTGCTATTAGTGTCATTGAAAGCGCGGTTGGCTCTCGATGTGTCAAGGTCAGAGCGAAGGTTCGAGACTCTGCCATAAGTTGTGAGTCGTCTGCCCGCAAGGAAGGATGACGACCAGGAGGGAGGCTTTATTCGCAGGGCGTCAAATAATAGCTCCATAATCAGGTCTCGGGCTATGGGGTCATTGTAATGAAGCGAATCAAGGAGAGAACGTAACGGTTGCGAGTCATGTCTTGCAAGAATAACCAGCCCGGGCCAAGTCTTAAGCATCGCAGAAATTGCTCGCGCTGCAGACTTTAATCGCCCATTGCGTAGTGTGTCGGATAATGAATCCGTGAAAGGCGTAAGGACAGCTTCAAGTTCAGATCCTTGGAGAAACTTTCGACTGCGGGGTGTGTCCACAACGTGCAGAAAACTGGATATCAGAGATTCTGAGGCGCCGAACGTCCCTTCTGCAAGCGCATCATGCAGAGCAGCGAATCCGCCAGCACAAGCAACCAGTTCAGGATCTTTGACCAACATTTCAGCAAGGGTCATGATTGAAATATTCCGAAGACGATCTTCATGATGTTCGGCAACAGCAACGATAGTCCGGACAACGGCGCGTGATATCTCTCGGACACCGTCTTTAACATCCAGGAAACCTCTCACGAACTTCAATGCCTGTTCCCTTTCAATGCTTGCCTTAGTTTCTTTTACCAGGGACAATATCACGAGCTCATCGGTATGGAGCGTTCTGATGGTCTGTAGGGATTTGCGATCAGCGATGGCATAGCGTGTTAATCTATAACCCGCAGCTACCACCTCTTTGCTGTCGCTCAAAAGCATGACCTGAACCCGTAGGCCAAAAACAGGCCATGCAAGGTCATACTTCAATGTGGGATGTCGTTTGAACAATTCAACCAAGCTGTTGGCGCGCTCGACATAGAAATCAGGAGACATCCCCTCTATCTCCAACGCCTGCAGCGTTTCCGAGAGAACATAGGTTGGCGATTCTACGTCACCCTCGCCATTTTCTTCCCCGTCGCCGTTGACCGAGCCGATGGTGTCCTTGTTTCGAGATGGCGATCGCATGGGGCTAGCTTGGAAAAGGCTCGAAAGGCGGCTGCTGCGTGGAGGAGTCGAGGTCGGCGCCTGCGCACGTAATATTTCTTCTTCCAGCTCATGCTGCAATTCGGCCAGCTTGCGGTTCGATGAGCTCAATTCCGACTCAACCTTGAGACGCTGCTCTTTAGTTTGCTTGGGTGGTTTCGCTAGCAGCGCTTCCAGCATATTCTCGGTCCCACTCTTAATCTTCATTTCCTTCGCGATCCTGTCTCGAAGGAAAGCCTGTCGTTGCTCGGTTGTGTGAAAATCCTCCTCGTCGATCGATCTGCTGGCACGCCTATTGTATTGGCCGTCCGCCCGGGGTGTGACACTGCGTGAAGTTGTGCTTTTGAGCTCCGCGCTGAAGCTACCTGGTCGACCGCTGGAGGGTACCAACGAGGGAGCTAATGAGGGCACAAATGATCCTCCCCGCCCGCCCATGTTGCTGCTCCCTCCAGACTCGGATCGCCTGTTCCTCCCAATTCGTGATACACCATCCTGCCAGCTCCCATCGGCGGAGCCGCCATCTTGACTGAGCGAGGAGCGTCCATCACCCAGTGCACGATGCTGAGTCGACGCGGAGTATGCTGAGTTGTGCCCGGAAGCCATAGAGCTCCATCTAGCCTTGCTGGCTCGCTATCATCTATCGCAGGTGTTCTGAGTATCGGAATGCTGCATTGAGGTCGCTTGTCTTAGTGGGAGGGTCGAGCGGAGCGGAGCAAGGGTAGTATGGGGAAGCGTAAAGGAGGGGCGCAGTCACAGGTCGCCTGATGTTCAAAGGGAGACAGTTTCCATGTCCACCTGTCAGAAGGGTGATCGGATTTTTAGCTTGAACCCAGCAGTGATCGTGAAACTGCTCTTGTTGTCCCACTACGAGGTGCTCGACTGGACCAGATCTGGAGAAACAAACTGATGACTAAGGAATCTTATCGCTCCAGCCAGCCCTGGAGCCCTACGAACACCGCACCATGCGTGAAGAACGGAGTGTTTCTACTGAAGGGATTATTTTTTCTTATTCCAGAAGGTGTGGTCATATCAATTGATTTTCATTTAATTTACGATGGAATCCCAAAATCATACATTCTGATAAAACTACTGGTATCCTCCCGTTCTTCCCAGTCTTGTGATAAAATGGACTCACAGGAATACCTACGTGTAGGTATCTTATACCGTTATCAGTTCATTAGTTGTTGGAGGTGGTCTTCTCCAGGATGGTCTTCATCATCTCATTGCCAAGCGTGGCAGCTTCAGGGAAACGCGGTGCAAAGTACTCCGCAATGCGCTCAAATCGGTGACGGTAGGACTCAAAGTCACCGAAAGAAACGCAGTCGGACCATGCCTGGTGAAAGCATCATGTTAGCATGAACTAGCGTGTCTTGCATGGCTCGGACAAGCGCCGGAGATATTGTCCAAAACATACCCTTGCAGCAAACGTGAATTCCAAATCATCCGAGCGGAAGGTGCTGTCATCAATTGCAGTATCCAGTGCCTCCTCGAGGAGATCCTGGTTGCGGAACAAGTATTCGGTCACACCTAACCAGAGACGGAAAAGCTTCCCAGTATTAATATAAGTGGTCTAGCAATATCCTCACCATGACTGGGTACATACCGGTGTGGAACAGATCATATGATCATAAGGGACAATGCCGAGTTTCGACCAGCAGTCAACAATAGCAAGCAGGCTGAGATGGCTGTTCGGCGGCGCCTTCTCACGCGGCCGATTGGACAGAGAGAACCGGTCCAGTACCTCGTCCTTCAGCAACAGATCTTGGCCTTCGGAGCCAGGTCTGAAAACTGACGCACCTGCAGCCTTCACCCGACGTTTGAGCTCCTCCCTCTGCCCTCCAATCATCAGTTTGTACAAGTCAGTGACTGACTCGGCGTACTGGCGAATTTGCTGCTTCGCCGCTGGGTTGAGGATGGCAAGCCCGGCATAGACGTGCCATTTGTTTGAGTATATGCGCAAGGTAATATTGATCTTGACATTCTCGATACCGCCCACCCATCGTCCATGCTCCCAGGGGAACTGAGTGTTGGCCTGCCATGCGGTTCCCATGCTCAGGAAAGCAGCATGGGTGACAGCCTGTGTATCGGCGGTGATACGATCGTGCATCTCGCCGGTGAGATGGACATGTTTGGAGCCGAACGAGGAGAGGATGTTTTCAACGAATTTGAGGCTTTCGTCCGATGCTCTGTGTTGGATGAGGACCTAGATCACTGGGTTACTAATGCATGTCCGGTGAAAGTATAGAATCCAGGCTCGAGGTTGCCCATACCAGAGGTTGGCCTTGCGGATTCACTTTGGGGCCGTGTAGCGAATGGCAAGATACAATCTCTACATCCGCGGGCAGGTGTTTTTCGAATGCGGCGAGCTCTGGAGCCTTGCAGGACGTTTGACCACCGACGATCGCACCGACCTTGGTTGCTTGAATCGGAGTCAGAATCAACGTGGATTAGAAGCAGACTAGCGGCTCTGGTTCGAGACATACATAATCCGTACTGCGCCACGACCTTGTCGATGACTCCAGCCTCTACACTGTACAGAATGTAATCGCTAATTCTTGAGACGAGATGTCCATTGGGAAATATGGTGACTCCTTTCTATATATACAATGAGCTTCTTGAGCTTTGAGTGGCATAATCCCAGCCGGGGGACGTACTTGAGAAGCGAACTCTTGTTTTAAAGATTCAAAATTCTCAGGTCTATCACACGCGTTTATCCTTGATATCAAAATGCCAAGTTAGTTATTTCAGGTCTAAAAGGATTAGTCGTAGGCTTGATGCGAATCTGTAAAATCTTTTCACTTGTTAGTGGATGTTTTTCAAACAGCAAAGTGAAGGTGTAGAGTGAGATTGAACAGGATCAGACAAAAAAAATTAAGGTAGCGTGGGTGTAACATCACCGACAGCCAGCTGGTTAGCCATCAACCAGAATGGTGTGACAGCGCCAGCCAAACCGTACTCGAGCCAAATGCACTCATGTCATCATTCGAGGGGATGGGCAGATAAAAGAGAGGAAAGATGGCTTACCATTTAAAGCATATTGGGGTGGTGATGTCGAAAAGGGGGCCAGTTACCTCCATCCTGCATCGCTCAGGCGCTGGGCATACATTTTGCCCATATCGCCCATACCAATGATGCCAATCGAGGCATCTTCTTTGGTACGACCCATCGCGACAAGCGCGCCTGGAACTTGTGAGGAATGAGGTGTGACCCTTAAGAGGCAATAACACTAATAACCACTAGAGGTTATTTGGAACTGTTCAAGGTCCAAGCTAGAACTGCTCAAGTCTGGGAAGATCAATTGCAATGTTGGAAGGAAATAAGTTGGGCGAGCGAAAAATTTAAATACTGCGCCGAGCTAACGTTTTCACCGCCCACCGGGCCGACGAGAATCCGCGTACAAATTTGGCACGTCAAACCTGAGGCACCCAACTCGCTTGAGACCTACGAACCAATCAGAGTGCATAATTGTCCCTAGGGCACACACCCACTTTTTTCTTTCAACATCGTGGTGGGATCAGATCCGACTTTTTCTTCCTTTCTGTATTCCATCCACACTAACCACCAACAACAGTCGCAATGGCCCCCAAGACCAAGACCCCCGCTGCCGCTAAGGAGAACGTCTCCCTCGGCCCCCTCGCCGGTGATGGTATGTTTGAAGAAAATTCGAGATGAAGAAGTTGGAAAAAGAACATGGGATCTGACTATCTACACAGGCAAGCTCGTTTTCGGCGTTGCCCGCATCTTCGCCTCCTTCAACGATACCTTCGTTCACGTTACCGATCTTTCGTGAGTCGCCCTCTATCCGCAATTCTCGCGCATTCGAACCACCCAATTGGAGTTGAAATCGAGCGGAATTGAGACGAACGTGACAAAGGATCATGTTGACTGACAATTGATTACAGCGGTCGCGAAACCATCTGCCGTGTTACCGGTGGTATGAAGGTCAAGGCTGATCGTGACGAGTCCTCCCCCTACGCCGCCATGTTGGCCGCTCAGGACGTCGCTGTCCGCTGCAAGGAGCTCGGCATCAACGCCCTCCACATCAAGATCCGTGCCACTGGTGGTAACGGCACCAAGACCCCCGGTCCCGGTGCCCAGTCCGCTCTCCGTGCCCTTGCCCGCTCCGGCATGCGCATCGGTCGCATTGAGGACGTCACCCCCACCCCCTCCGACTCTACTCGTCGCAAGGGTGGTCGCCGTGGTCGCCGTCTGTGAGCGTTTGCGGCTTGGTCTTTCCCTTCCCCTTGCAAGTCATTGCATCGCTGGATTGGAGGCTATTTGCGGGCTTCTCCTGCATCTGTGGATGGAATAAACGCGAGGAACGGCCTTGATCGCCTGGTCTTCAATTTTTTTCATACGCTGAAAATCAACTCTCTCGGGTTTTGATGTTGGATTAGGTAGTGCTAAATCAACAACTTGACCTATATATCTTGGATGATTGTAAGCTCTTGATGAGCCTGATTGTAAAATGATGGTAGCTATACTCCGTAGTACATCTAGACTTCCGAGGCCCGGCGGGGAGCTCCCGTGGGGATCTATGGGAGGGACATGGTCTGGCAGTTCGTAGTTCTTATTGTTGTCATGTAGAAATGTGTTGATTCTGTTATTGTTATTACATTTGTTCTCATAATCTAATAAATTAGTACAGGTTGGCAACGACATCTAGTTTAATTCTACGATGTTCCAAAAGATATATATGGAGAAGATCCAAGTCCGGTTGTTAAGAACCAGAAAAATTTCGCCTCCGCAATAAAAGGTAGGTCAGTATTTATCCGAGAGCTCTCACTTCCAAGTTTTCATTCCCCTCAAAGCTCCAACTTGCGCGCAATCCCCAAACCAAAACCCTCCAGTCCGCACAAAACGGGCGCAATGTCCACCCACCAGCCAACCCCAACAATCCTCCTCCCGGACCTTCCACCAAAAACCCTCGTCGGCATTGACCTCATAACCTTCACATCAACCCCTAACTTCCACGGAATCCGCGACCTTTCCCCAGGATGGCACTTCCTCTATACCGGCGCGACAGAGACCCTCTCCCTACGCAGCGGCGCATGGTTCTACATCGGTGACATCACCACTGCAGGGAAAGGGAGCAACGACACAGCGCTTGTCACGCAAGGCCAAAACAAAAACGGAACCCAGAATGCACCAGCCCCAGAGATCTACATCTGGAAATGGAGCGCGGATACAGAGTCCCTAGTGGCGCTGGACAGTGAAAGCGACTCCGCTCGCCAGGAGAGCATGCGCTACAAGGCGAATCTAGGTTCTGTGTGGCAGAGTGGCGGGTTATTCAAGTATCGCAGCCGGATTGCGGCCTCGATGCTTGTCAAGCCCGTGCCGGAATCAGAATCTGGAGAAAAGAACGAAGAAGACAAACCCAAACCCCACATCGAAGCTCGCATCCAGACCGAAGATGATGCGCAAACCGAAGAGAACGGACGGAGGGATTGGTCTGGGCTAACTGACCGCATTTCACCAACCCTTCTATCGCGCGTTATTGGGAATCCAGAGGTCGATGTGGACGGTCATCCGCGATGGGTGTTATCGTCTGCTTCAACGGCCATCCGAGACGCGGATCATATCCCCGGCGTCGACTCGCCCGCCGAGCCGGAAATAACCGAGGAAGCGGAACGCGAATTCGGCTTTATCCCGGTTGATTTGAAGCGGACGTGGAGAGAAGGCGCTGTCGGGCGCGAAAGGACTGAAGCTGCGAAGGATCGGTCTTGGGCTCTGGGAGACTTGATCGACCGGTATGCTGGGGAGGCTTCTGGAGGGAATCAGTTGCTTGGGGAACTGCAGTTTACTTTCCTCATGGTGCTAACTATGATGAACTATTCGTGTTTGCAGCAGTGGAAGCGGCTTCTTGAGCTCATTCTTACGTCCCGGAGTGCAGTCCTGGATAGAGAGGCGTTTATGAGTGAAGTTATTCGGATATTGTCGTTGCAGCTGCAGCGATGTGATGATGTTGATGGTGGACTGTTTGAGATTGATGGTGATGAGGGCGGGGCTTTCTTGCGCGATCTACTCATGAAGCTGCGTCAGTCGGTCGATGACCTCGTTGGCGATAGTGCATCCGAAGTCAAATTGGAGCTTGACAAGCTTGAAGAGTGGGTGAAGGTGGAATATGACTGGGAGCTTCGTCGCGGGGCTGTTGTTCGCCATGGCATGCTCCAATTGGAGGACGGTGAGCAGGTCGAAATGGACTGGGATGGGAATGACGAAGATGAGGAGACTGGAGAGTATGCCCCGGTGATTGTTGATATGTAGATGCGAAATTAGGACATTGAATTCTGTTCCATTTCTGCGCGCTCATAATATATGTAAAGTAATTTATGATTTCTCTTTGATATCCAGCTCTCAGGTGCAATTACCGGCGTCTTGTTACACTCTACAAATCCAATAATAGCCAAAATGACAAACATCGAATGAAACAGGCCGATATTCTATGAGTGCAGTCTAAAATCTATATACAGTCCAATCCTAGCATCCAAAATACCGACCAACGATGCTAAGCTTCATAACCCCACCTAAGAGGCATCAACAAAAAAAAAACAAACTGCTTGCAAGTCTAAATCTAAAACCATCTATGAATCTTTTTATCCATCTATTGTCCCTCATTATCGATGGTGTAAGCCCAGTCGTGCTCAACCTTGCCGAACATGATAGCCTCGAGCCACGACTTGATCTGCGCGGCGTACCCAGCAGGCTCGCCGTTCGCAGGCAAGGTGTTGATATCAGTTTCCTCGTTGCGGATCATGGCAACAGGGGTAATGAAGTACTAAAAGGATGAGATGTTAGCATATCAACTCCGACAAAGAAACAGACAATTCGTCAACTTACAGCAGTGCCAGAAACGAAGGACTCAACAATACGGCCCTCCTTAGAAGCCTTCTCAATATCATCAATGGTCAAAGTACGCTCGACAGCCTCAAGCGGCGCAAGCTTGCCAACAAAGTTCTGCGACAAACGCTCGCGCACGAGCTCCAGAACACTGCGACGGGTAACACCGGGCAGAATGAGCTGGTTATCAAGAGGAGCAGTAACAAGCTCGAGCTTGCCCTCGGTGTTGTGCCAGATAATGAAGAAGTTACTGGCGCCAGCCTCGGTGACCTGGCGGTCCTGTCCGAACAACCAAAGGATCTGATCGAAGCCCAGAGCCTGGGCCTTGCCGTGAGCTTGCAGGGAAGGACCGTAGTTGGCACCGAGCTTGGCATAGCCGAAGCCGCCGGGCCAGGCGCGGATGTTATCTGGGGAAGAGGCGTAGAGTCTAAGGCCCTTGCGGGGCTCGGCATCGGGGTCCTTCTTCATTTTGGTGAAGTCGGGCCAGGGAACGGCAATAATGAAGAGGAGGGCTTCCTTGGGCACTTGAACGCCGAGGTGGGGACCGTTTCCGATAACGGTGGGACGGATGTAGAGGAACGAACCGGGGTTGGGGAGCCAGCCTAGAGGTGATTATTAGTAAATAGCTCTCATTTATATTGTAGGCGAGGATAGCCTGGGTTCGTTGTAATTTTGGAACTTACGGGGTCCGTCAATTTGCAGCAGCTTGGCGACAAGCTTCTTCACCTCGTCGGGCTTAAATCCGGGCAGCGAGGAGCGCTGCGAGCTGGAGTTCAGACGCTCGCCGTTGCAATCGGGGCGGAACAGACGAAGCTTGCCATCGTATCCGCGGTACACCTTCATTCCCTCGAAACATTCGGTGGCATAGTGCAGGACTGAGGCCGTGGGCGGGATGCTGAGGTTCTGGTAGGGCTTGACCTCGGGGGTCTCCCAGCCCTTGTCTGCGGTCCATTTCACGGTGACCATGTGGTCAGTGCAGTGAGAGTGGCTCAGCTCCTCTGGGGAGCCGGGCAGAGGCACATCGCGCAGGTTGGTTGAGCGAGTGATGTTGAATTTGGAGGCATCCAGCTCGGCAACGTTAGGAGCGACAGAACCCATGATGAGATGGTTGTGGTAGATCAAGGTTCTTTTCTTGGATATGCGGGGGGAGAGGTTCTATGAGTCACAAGACGGTCAACCGATGATCTTAAGGGGAAAATGAAGACAATGAAGACTGCAAGGAGAATGAACCTACCTTTTTAAAATATGTCCACAAAAGAGAAATCCCATTGTTCTTTATAGAAAGCGGTTTGCCCCGGAGAACCTTGGAATGCCCCTCGGAACCGTCTTTGGCCCAAAAAAAAAAGTTTTCAACGCCGAACGGTTCCCGGGGATATCGCCTCATCTCTATTTGCCACGAGAGACATTTCTATATTGCACGACGTACAACATGTGTTGGATGCTGAAAAGGGATTGATCTCTACGACGCCGTGACACCCCGTAAAATTAACTCCCCAAATTCCAGTCGAACTGGCCCTACACTTTACTATGAGCATTCTATGAGGGGTCTCATACTGGCTATCTTAAGGCCCACTTTTGGCATCTCCGAGGATAGCCGCGTTGATATCGATCTAATTCACTTACAATATTGTAGCTTTCTAGCATTGATGTTCTAGGATTTCATTTCATATTCTTAGGGCAAAAGTTGTTGATCTGTGTGACTTCTGTATTCAAAGTCTTGGCGCTTTAGTCTGCATAATCCTTGCACTTGCATCCTTTACCCTTAAGCTTCGGTTTGGATAGTATACAATAGGCATATTACCTTCTATAAAATAGATATGTTTATCATATGCAATTGACCAAGCACGGCAAAATAAAGACGCCATCGAATATCTTTACGGAAATGATATGTTTATACCTATGTTGTAATCTACACCAATCATGATAGCTAAATGGTATTTCCGGCTACACTGCATGATGAACATGAAAACAACCACCCATCTTGAAACTCTACCAACTACCGCAATGATCAAGTGAAGCTATATAATTGGAATCGCCGACAACGATCATGTCCAAAGTAGCTAAATGCTGAGTAATATAGATATTACATAGTACATTGGATATTGTCGACCTTTCTACGTATTATATATAATACAACATGGATCTAGCTAACCTACTAGTTCCATCAAAACTAAACCAAAAAGATGTCCCATTTCTACTTTACCTATATCTATATACCAAGCAGTACTTTCTTTATTCTTTTTTTTTAATCTCAACACAACCTACATGTATGTATGTATGGATCCTATCCATTAAACTCTATTCACTATGCCCCTCCCCCTCCCCAACACCAAGCTGTACGTTCCCCAAAGAGCAAACAAGGTCATGCTTTCGTTTACAATCACCAATTAACCACATATAGGGGCCACTGGTAGGCTCACGGAATCCCAGCCTTATTTTAAAGTCCCGAAGAATCTCCGACCACAGAGTCGTATGCCCATGACTGTAGTTGGGTCAGAGAATATATCTGTGTTACCCTTCATATTCAATTCAACGAGACCAACGGCAAAAGCTTGGTCATGATCATGCGTATGGGCTGCTAGCAAGGTGCCAAATGAGATTTTTGGTTAGTCATATTGAAAAGCTTACAAAATGACATTGACGTTGAGCTATCCAAACAAAATCAAATGCAAATTGCGGGCATACTCTTATTCTAAATTTTATGACTTTAATGCACTTACGTAGCAGATTTACTCTGTCACTCCTATAGATACTAGTGATAAGAAGTCGACATATAAAAGAAACACTGATCCTTATGGTGTATAGAGCAAAATCCGGGCGGTGCCACTTGGCCGATACATTCGGTGGGGCTCAGAACGACCTGCTAAGGTTGGGGACAGTCAATATATTATTGTCCACGGGTGGCATGAAAGTTGAACGTCATCAAATGCAAATTAAATACTGCTTCGGGATTCTGGTGCTTGAATCCCGAGTGGAGAAGGCCGCCTAGTTCTGTAGATCAGAATCATTAGAAGCTTGGTGGCCCGCTGGGGCCAAACGCTATTCAAGAGTGTTTTATTACTTGTATTATTACTTCGACTGAGTCCGCCAGGTATCTCGCCCGTGGATTTATCTATGTAGCCTACTCACTTCCCCTACATTAGTGCCTATCCAATCATTTCAGGTTATCTGATCCCCCACCTGGGCATCGCATTGACACTATGGCTAAGCCGGACACTAACCCGGACTAGCCGCCGATGGAAAAGAGACTGGCGATTGCCAAATACGATGCAGAGAGCTGCAAGGATGCAATTTACGGATCTCGAATTCAAGAAACTTTGGGCCTCACCAAACAAAAATTTCCAACAAGACATCTCAGAAGCTGTACCTGACGCTGCTCAAAAGTTCAAAACTCCGCACAACAATAGCGACTGACAGGGGGACTACTACGTTGCGAGTGATCTTTACTTCCCACATCGGTCCCCGCTTGTCCGGCTCTATGACCCCGTTCAACCGGGATCCCATGAAGGTCCATACGATGCAATGGGTTGCGGAACTGGTGATGTCAATCTTGCTTTGCTTCTCGGCGATGCTATTTCGAGGGAGCCTTGGAAGAAAGAAATGAAGATGAAGGATCATTGCAGGCCTGCATTGAGGAAATTTGGGACTTGTTAGAGCCGAACCAAGCTCCTAGATAGATCGGATTCTGAATCAATTGATAGGTACTGCAATCTATATCAGATGAAATTTCAACCTTGGAAGTTCAAGCAGGTTGATACCTAATGTACAAACCTGACCAGCTTTTATGGAACATCGATAAATCCCATTGTACGCCAAGTATCCCTCCACAACCGGGAGTATGCAGTGGCAACAGGAACATCGGCAAACCTGTTTCGCCGGATAATTTCACGGTCAGCAACCCTAAGTCTATCACCTCGGGACGACTTCCAAATATCACGACCACCACAGGTCAGTCCAATACCCTCGCCTCTCTCTCGACCAGTGATTTGTACCTTGGCGACACAAGCGATGTTGTGGACGGCGCATCGATGCTCGTACTCATGGGATCGAACTCGATCACCAGTATGAAGAGTGTTGAGAAGATCGGGGAGGAATATCACAAAGAGCAGGTTGAGGAGATCATTCTCATATTTGTCACCCCTCTCATCCTACTCATTCCTGGCGTGGAAGAGGTAGCGGACGAGGCGGGATTGGCCGCCATCGCGATCACGTCGAGGGCCATTGGTGCCGCCAGCGATGTAGACTTCAGCATTTATGGTATCATGAGCGCGAAGGATGGTGGACATACTGGAATTTTCCTTATTATTCTGGGTGGACTTGGTGTTCTCGACATGGTTAGAGCTCCTGCGCTTTTTGCAAAGGCGGCAAAGGCGAGAAGAGCAATCACCCCCGAGCATATTGCGACATTGGGAAGCGAGGTCAAGGGCAGAATGGCCCAAATTGATAAATCAAAGCGACTCTGCCGTTAGGTGGACGGATTGGTAGCTGTAAGCTATCGGTCCTCTTGTTTCCGGAAGTATCTCGCTATCATCATGTATCTATCTAGTTCATTTTTAGATTGATGTGCCTGTTCTAGTTGAAAGTGCTTGCTGCAAATAACAGAGTACATTACGTAACTAATTATCAGGTATTTATCATAGTTTTACAATTTATGATCCGGTGAGCATTTATTATCCGCTGGGGCACACCGATGCCAGGCAGTAGGTGTTAGTGGGCTTGACACGATTCAACCATAGCCGCATGAGTAATTGTGACTAAGCACTCACCTACACCCTTTCCCGGTGTAGGTGAGCCCACACCTATTAACAAACCCATACCTGTTAACAAAAAAATCAACATTTCAATTTTAAACCTATTTTTTACCATTAAAACCATGCCGAATTCCTCCAAAAAAGAAGAGATTCTTCTCTCAAATGCCCTCGAATCCTAAAAATCAGGCCAATTTACTAGTATTCAGGCCGCAGCCTCTCATTTTGGCGTCTCAAAGTGGAAGCTTCGAAACCGAAAGGACGTCAGAACAAATGGAAAAGGCCGTGCAGCCACTAAAAAGGCCCTAAATTCCTCACAAGAGGCCTCTCTTATTCGCTGGATTGAGCACCTTAATTCAGTATATACACCACCAACTGCTATCGATATTGAGGGTGCTGCGAATCGTCTTTTACAACATTGTGGTTCCGACCGGCAGGTTGGCAAAATGTACGGCTATCAATTCATTTAACGCCTACCACCCTATATTACTCTACGCACACAAAAACCAATGGAAAAAGCAAGGATTGAAGCTGAATTACACAGTGATTTAGTTCATTGGTACCAGGTTTTTGGCCAGTTTCTTAAAAAGAATAAAATCCAGGCCCATAAACTATATAACTGGGATGAGACTGGCTTTCAGCTTGGTATTGGAACCAAGGAAAATGTTGCTTCTACCCGTAAATATGAGTCTATTACGACCGGTAGAATAGGCTAGAATATTACCGGTATTGAATGTATCTCTGCCGATGGCTGGGTTATGTATCTATGGTTTTTAATGCGTGGTTCCGAACAAATGGAAGATTGGTTCGATGGCGATAATGATCCTACTAACTATAGGGTTATTAAACTAACTGCTAAAGGCTAGACGGATGATAAAACTGCTATTTAATAGCTATTAGATTTTCATTATACTACTAAAAAGCGAGTCGCTAGAGGTAGACCTAGGATTTTGGTTATAGATAATCATGGGTCTTATAGAACCCCGGAATTCGAACATATTTGCTAAAGCTTTAATATTATACCTTAGTGGTGTATACCAAAGTTAACACATCGATGCTAGCCTCTTGATAGCAAGCCATTCTCCAAAAATTCCGAAAAAAGAACAATGAGATTGTACGATAGGGTAGAGATATTGATGATAAACGACATTTTCTTCGAATGATCAAAACAATTCGCAAAGACACCTTTAAGGTATAGACTATTAAATCATCATTTCGAGATACAGGTCTTTAGCCTTATGATTTATATATTGTTTGTGATCAAATTGATCCTGGCTAGGAAGATGAACCAGTCCTTGAGATATATGGTCATACGCCGTCACCAGACCGTGAATTTCCCAGTTCGGCAACGAATTCGCCGCCTAATTCAGATCAAAGATTCTCAAAAGTTGAGAATAAGGTTCAATTAATACTCGAGAACGATAAACCAGACCTTCTAAAGCTTCAAAAGCATATAGACCGTGCAATTCGTGGTGGTAAGCAGGCTATCCAAGACCTAGCACTTGCAAAACAAACGATAAAAAGGATGCAAAGCCACAAAATTCCTATCAAAAAATCTAAGCGCATGGTAAAAGGTGCTGCTAAGAGTCCATTATCATCAATTGCAGGAAATTCGAAGGTGTATCGGCGATGTACGAAGGAATCTAAATTGGATATTCGGCATGAGGCTGGGAACGCAAGGATTCGAGACTACTGGCATCGCGCGAATCAGGCTCTCAAAGAAAAAGAAGAGGCATCAGGGGATAGAGATTATCTTGATGTTAATAGTGAGCTATTTAGATATGTAGATCCAGATGGTATGGTGGCTGAAAAATAGGTTTAAAATTGAAATGTTGATTTTTTTGTTAACAGGTATGGGTTTGTTAATAGGTGTGTGTGGGCTCACCTACACCGGGAAAGGGTGTAGGTGAGTGCTTAGTCACAATTAATAGTCTGCGCTACAAGTCCAGGCTATCGATTAGGGACAAGATACCATAAAAAGACAGTAATGCTTTATACATTTGTCAAGAACCCTGGTATGGCCGAGACTGCTGTTGGGCCAATTAGTCGGCAGTTATCCCTCACCACGAGGTCTGGGTATACTCAGGAGTGATCTACCAATTTCCAGGATGATGCTTCCTTGATATGTGACAGATCTCAAGCCAATAATGCAGACTGGATACTGACATGTGCGTATGCTGCAAGCATCGCTTGTTGGTATCCGACGATTGGATACAGAACCGACCGGGTTAAAACCAAGGGGTTTGTGAGAGAAATCAAGATCCAAAGACGGAACGTAATAATATGACGTATAGGATCAGCGAACTATTGTTTGACTCGTAGTACTTGCACCTGGTCTTATCCTAAGGATTATAAATGGCTCAAAAAATAAAAATAAAGGAAAAGAGCAAACATAAATTGCGTACATTGTACGTATACGGAGTATAACATAGAATGGCAGGTGTCAGAAACCAATGCCCCGGTGGAAATATGCAAGAGTTGGGTTTATTGGGTCGAATAGAGAAGCAAATAACGAGAATGACCTTGGCAAACTTGGGTGATTTTGATTAAAAAAATACTTAAATACTTAAATACCCCGCTACAGCTGCAATGCATTAACGGGCCGTGGCTCTCTGAAAGTAAAATAAAAACCAAAAAACAAGGAACTTGGAACTTTAAGATATAAAAGCTACATAGAGTGTTTATATGTACATCATGTGTGTTATGAGTAAGTATATCCATGTGAACACATGTGTTCAAATTGCAAATTCCGTGTCATCTGAACGAGACTATTGGAGCACAAATATAGTAAACCTTGAAAAAAGCGGGGAGTGAGTGGGCAACCATGGAACCAAATGTGGAACCACTAACAGTGAACACATCCGACCAACCAAAGACACCTGGCTGTTTTATCCGTACCATTGAGAATTAAATGATATCAACTCTTATCCATGGATCCATACCCGTAGACGACATACCTAGGTAGGTACATTTTGTATAACGCCATCCAAAGTTCATCGAGATATGGGGAGAAGGGAAAGGGAGGCAGATCTAACCAAATATAGATGGTCTGGCGCCGAATATTCAAATCGAAACTACCAAACATATCAGCTCAAACTATAGGATAGCTGCGTTTTTATTGTCTTGCTTCACGCTAATTCTCCTTTTGGCAGGAGTCTTCTCCTATAAGGGCGAGGAGGCGCTTTCATCACACGTGCAGGCGATGGAAATTCGTAGCTCACGTTACATTGCAGACAATTTACACCTTCATGTACGGAGTACTGTACCTTGTGTTGCAGGGGTAGGGAAACAGTTGTCGACAAGTGAAATGCCTGAACACGGAAAAGAAAGAGGGGGATCTCAGCCGCATGGTCGATCTCACTGGCTACTGATCCCGGGAATCTAAGCAGGGCTGGAACTTGTCCGGGGGCGAAGTACATGTGTGGTTTTAGAGTTTCAAACAAGCTCAAGCGATAGGGTGTAAAGGAATGGGAGCCCAAGATCAGGCGTTATCTCGAATTTCAGTTTACGGGCGCGTAAGCGGCAGTCCGCGACGCTAGCGTGTATAGCTCATCTAGGCTAAGAGTCAGTAAGTTTGCTTTTCTTATTTTAGTTTCTTTTTTTTCTTTATCTTTGTTTTTTGTTGGGGGGGGGGGGGGCAGCCTTCTCCGCGGAAGTCACTATCAGTATAAGAGATTGTAAGGTTGTAAGATTAATTGGGACGGGCCGAGAATCTGCATAGCCCTGGACATAGTGCCGGATTAATAAACTTATGCGGAGAGTCCTTCGGAAAAGCATCCCACAGCATGTTAGTAATGGTGGATACACAATAGACAAGATACGATATACATCTATGCCCAGGTGGCTGTGGCTGGCAACACCCCCCTTAGTGCAGTGTTTCCAGCGAAAATGCAAATCAGGCTTGTTGTTTGAGGTTCAGAGTAACTGACAGAGTGCCAAAGAAAGAAAATGAATTTTCGCTGGCTCCGATTGGCTGTTGGTTTAACCGCCAATGAAAAGCGTTGGAAGAAGTTATGTTGGGCTTGAAGGAGAGCAAGATCCTGGCGAATCATAGGGATTAGATGGAGGATCCAGCAAGTATCGAGGTAACAATATATAATTAAGAATAACATTTGAGGATCGGTAGATCTGGTTATGAGGTGGAATCTTCTTCCCCCTGGCTGCAAATCCCGATTTGGTCCACAGCGGAAAAGACTTTGAGACGGGATAAGGTTCCAAGATCCTCCTTCCGTACGGAGTGGGCGGATCGGATCTTACATAGTACATATACCATGGTATACATTTGCGTCTTTCATGTACTCCGTATCACAGTGTTTAGCAGCACAACTCGTGGGCGTCCCATCAACCGGTGTGCAGGAATTTTTGGCCTGGTGTTGCGAACCCTGCCGTTTGGATCATTTTTCCAGGCTCCCGTCTGGGTTGAAATCTAGATTTTATCCTAGAGCGAAGGCTGCAGGTGGTGTGAGCGTGGCGGGTTAGTTAAACCGAATGATATTCTCCACAAATGCTTCCCAGGATACAATATTGACATGGGGGGTTTTCGGAAAAAAGGGTGGAACGTGGCGAGAAGGGTGGAGGTTATGGAGGTCGGGAGATGTGATTAACATATGAGTTTCCTATAGAAGTCAATAACCTTGGAATATCGGAATAAACCAACCCGAGTAAACCCAGACAAACAATTAAGGGGTGGAAAGAGAATCCGATGTTCTTAGAAAAGGCTATCGGGTGAGTAGAACAAGTTTGATAATGAAAGAATCCCCCGAGTTCCAATTAAGGCATGTATTCCGAGAAAGTATCAAATACATATGTAGAGATTGCGTACCGAGGCCCTAAAAAGTACTTTTTTTTAGTGCTCCCCCCCGGTACTGATACATCCCTACAGGGTCGAGAGTGGATGTCGCCTTTTTTTTATTATTAATTTTTTTCCCATAGTCTTTTCCATTCTTTTTTCTCGTTCCTTTTTTTTATAAGCCCTTGATTTTTTGGGATTTGGTATCTCGTGCTCTCCGAAAGGTTAGTGCAAGTTAGTTTAACCTGGTAGGGTTTCCATATTCGGGTTGTCCTCGATCTCCCGAATCTCTTGACAATATCTATCAGGCTAGTTTCAACGCGATGCCCCCCTTCACTCATCTGCTGCATACCATCGGCTGATATTGACAGGTTGCTGAATTTGCTAGCTCTCCAACCATTTCTGAATTCGAGCTTGGCCTACCGGGTTACCCCGGTTGTGTGACGGGCGTCGAACCTCCCCTTCTGTTTGCCAACGCGACCCCCCTCGCTTTTGGGATCTTGTCACCTGCAGGTAGACTTTGATCACTTTGACCGATTCCAGAATAGTTTCTTTTAGTTGTGTCCCACCTTCATGCGTAAATAACGCACCGCACCGTGACGCCCGTATCATTGCGACATGACACTTACCCCCTTTCTGACATCGTGCTGGTGAGACGTTGGAGACGTCGATTTCGATGGCCCATAAGAGGAAACGCTAGGACCGTGCTTTAGTCTTGTATAGAGGATCGTTTTGCCTGCACCTGTCCCAAAAATCAGTTCCTACAAATCGTTGCTTCATCAAATCCCCATTGCCGCGGAAGCTTCAATCGCGGTGTATTTCGGTCAGAAGTCCGGAAGCATTCCTTTGGGAGGTCATACTCCGCGAGGCTAATCTTTTGAAAATGAAGATGAGCCCCCACGAGAACACGAAACAATTTCCCGCGTTGGCTCCGGGACCGCCGCGCATGTTCGCTCCGCAGACGTCGACTGCTGTCAGTAGGCCAAAGAAGAATTCCACAGCCTGCCTGGCATGCAAACATGCAAAGAGAAAGGTGAGCCAGTGCATCAGTTGATCCCTGTTTTTTCTTTCCGTTTCTCCCTTTCCGTCTTGTCCAAAAATTTGCAACAAAATGGCTAATTGTTGCGATCTGCTCGATATAGTGTTCCGGACCAGAATCCCCATGTAAAGCTTGTCAATCCGCCGGCACCGAATGTTTGTTTGATCCAACTCGAGACCTCAGACGAAAGGTTGCTGTCAAGCGGACGATCCAGGAGCTCAGAAACTACAAAGTTCTACTAGATTCTTTGTTGAGCACCCTCGCGTCGGATGATCAAGTCCAGTTTGACAAGGTGGTGGATTTGATCCGGAAAAAGGCTCCGTTCAGAGACATCGCCCACGCTGTCGGATCCCCGGTCACGACATTCGGGAACCTCCAAGCGCTATTGGATGCCAGCAAATCAGCGGGTTTAGACATTGGGGAGGATCGCATAGAAACTTTGGGCAACGGGGTGAAACGGCCGTCGGACCCTGGGGATATACCAAGCTCACCGGATGAGATTCCAAACATGAAACCTCCGCAGTGGCCAACAGCTAGCCCTTACGCTCCTGTCACGCTGGATGAGATCCCAAACATGAAACCTCCGCAATGGCCAACAGCTAGCCCTTACGCTCCTGTCACGCTGGATGAGATCCCAAACATGAAACCTCCGCAATGGCCAACAGCTAGCCCTTACGCTCCTGTCACGCTGGATGAGATCCCAAACATGAAACCACTGCAATGGCCAACAGTTATCCCTTATGCTCCTGTCACGCTGGATGAGATCCCAAACATGAAACCTCCGCAGTGGCCAACAGTTAGCCCTTATGCTCGTGTCACATTAGAAAGCCTTTGCGACATACCTATCTTTGAGGTGCCGGCAAAGCCGTGGACAAAGGTCACAGATGATAATTATTTGGTCTCGCGCCTAGTCTCGCTCTACTTTACCTGGGACCACCCATGCTCGCAGTTCCTTGATCAACGTATCTTCCTCGAACATATGAAACTCGGGGATCGAAGATCTGAGTTCTGCACGCCCCTTCTCGTGAATAGCATATTGTCCATGGCCAGCGTATGAATCCGGTAAATATGCCCCTTTGCGAAACCATTAGCTAACCCCGATATAGGCCTATTCTGATAGTCCTGATGTTCTTTCCACCCCCGAGAACACGTTCTCGCGGGGCCAGAACTTTTTCCATGAGGCACAAAGCTTATGGGAAGTCGAAGATGATGGCCACGACCTGCCTAACATCCAGGCCCTCCTCATGATGTGCTGTGTGTACGTTGCCCACTGATTTGTAGCAAACGAGTCATGTTCACGATATTGATTTCTTGCAGATTTAAATATCAAGGACGAGTAAAAAAAAGCTGGATGATGCTATGTCAAGCAGTTCAGCTAGCACGGGATATAGGACTGTTTGATATCTCAGTAGTGTCGAAAAAGATGCTGCCGGAGATGGAACGGGTTCGCACGATCACTGCCTGGGGTGTCTTCAGCATGAGCTCGTAAGCGCTCCCATCCCCATAGAAACGAGTAATGTCTAATCAACTGGTGCAGACAAATGTCGATTGAGCTGCAAAAGATTGCTCCCTCGGCATATCCCACATCTGATGTCAAGCTGTGTGGCAATGAAGATCTTGACTGGACCCCATACCCTCGCTCAAACAGCATCGCATATGACAAAAAGCCTGCCTGTCTGCCTCAAGTTAGGGATGGACAGGCTGAGGTCAACATAATCTTAGTCGATGTCCAGAAGCTCATTTCTGACAAAAGTCGAGGTGTTAGTTTTAAGGAGTTGTGGAACAGAGCTCAAGACCCATTCGATCGTTTGAATTCTTGGCTGCAACGCTGGCCGAGTGTGCCCGAGATACAACGAAATTCGGTCCCACAAGTCCTTCTCTTGCGGTAAGCATGACTCCCTTCCTATTGCATGCACCCCGATTGTTTTTGTGCTGATACCTCGTGAAGAATTAAATGTCTCCAGGCTGTCATATATCTGTTTGAGATGTTAAAAGATCCTCATCAGCCACAATCTGTCCGAGACGCCCGGTACTATCAGGTTAAGTCCGCCGAGGAAACGGCGCAATGCCTTCGCATCCACCGTCAGTCGTATGGCCTCAAGCATATATCCAGCCAGATAGTCGATGCCGTACAGACTGGTCTTCGGATCTTAGTTCATCAGTTGGAAGAAAGTGACGAATCAAGACAGGCATTTGCTGAGCTCTGTCGGTTTGGGACGGCTCTTAGTCACAGGTTTAAACACACGGCCGATGTAATTCATGAGGCCAGGAAGAACGCGCTGCACCTAGGCGTCCGACTGTCACCTGAGGCTATTGCAATATTTGATGACCCGGAACAGTGGAGGAGTCTTGAGCCCTAAAAATTAACATGGGGCCTGTGTTTTTGACTGTATCAATCCATCTATGCTGCTACCAGATGAGCGATATTGGAAGAGATTTCATCATGCTGCAGACTTGGGTGAAAGAAAGGTGGAGATGCGGAGCGGAGGTGTTACGACAGTAAGGCTGAAACGAGGGTGTTGAGGAAAAGCTGCAATATCCTAGAAAGCCGCCATGGCAGAGTAAACATTTGAACTGGCCTACCTAATTCTTCGGTGATGGCTAGTGAAATATCTGCCTTCCTGACACTCCAGTCCAGAGACGAGGATGTGCAGTACACCGTCTGTGGTTGGAGGAGGAAAAAGGAGGGAACCAGGCGCCGACGGTGACTTAGGGGAAGGGAAGGGGCTGGCTGTCACCTGCAGAAGAGTGAAGGTTAGCCGATGACAGGCAACCAGTTGCTGGCCTCTGATCCTCCGGAAGTCTTTTCCTTACATATTTGACACCTACCTAGTTAATGAAATCACATACTCGAGGAATCCTGTTTTTCTCTAGTGTTGGACTTCCCGGAATTCCCCTAGAAAGTAAAAAGAATGGCCACTGAGTTGAACTGACTTGGTAATGTGCTAAAGCCAACCGTCCTCTGTCTGCTGTGACACCGTCGGCCCCTTTTACGTCTGTCTGTTAGGCTTTTATATTTGGAATTGCGATACACTTTACTAGATTGGAATAGGTAGATACATATAAATACATAGTTTAAGTATTTATGTACGTCTCATGCACTAATCTATACTTTAAACACGTGTTGGAAGTAGAGGGTATACAGTATCACTTTTTATATCAAGACGCGGAACAGCCAGAAAGAAGGATCAAGTCCGCTCAGAATATCTGGGGCCCCTTGCATTAACATCTTATACGCTTCAGGGAAATTTACTCCATCATACCACTTATTAAATTTCTACTTACATATCATATATAGGTACTTAGTATGTAGGTGGGTGAAGCTATAGCAATGTTGACATTATATTCGTTGTGGAAGTAGATAGTACAAGGATTTACAGCCAAAACAGGCGATTATCTCGGTACCAGGTACTTACACCGTACTGAGTGCTCCATGCACAAATCTTCGAAATTAGCATAGCTGAGTCATCACCCATACTTTATGCGCAGATAAGATAAGCACAAACACCCAAGCGAAAACCCTCAAAATTCGACTTCTTTGGCAAATCGCACACGCCGACGCTATCCTCCCCCCCCCCTCCCCACCTCGCCCCTTCCGCTTTCTCACTGCCGTTTCATCTCGGCCTCTTGCTGCATTTTTAACTCTTTTTCTTCCCCCCTCCCACTCAACATGTCCTACGAAGACCGCGCCAATGCGCGCCCCAACTTGAACGATGAGTCCGATAATGAGGAGGAGGCTATGGCCAACGACTACCGCGAGCAGGTCAACTACGACGATGGAATGAGCGAGCTGGACCAGACTTTGTCCCACGGTGCATCGCAGACCCAGGACCTCCAGGCCCAGTTGGCCGCCGCCGCCACCCCGCTGGAATACCAGGCTACTCTCGAGACCAAATTCGCTAGCTACGACAACTACTGCAGTCTCTTCCACTATATCCTGAACTCCGATGGCCCCGTGGACTTGGAAGTTCCTAACGTAGGTATCCCGTTTCGCCGACCGATTGTTGAACGCCATGAATGAAAAGTAAAAGCTTGGCATTCGGGAAATCAACAGGTCGAGTTATCCCTCAAAACACGATACAGAAAACTAACGATACTTTTTTCTCTACAATCAGTACTACTGGGCTTGGGAAGTTATTGACGAGTTTATCTACCAATTCGAATCCTTCTGCCGTTACCGCAACCGCGTTGCTCGCACTGGATCCAACGAGGAGGAGAGCCAGCTGCTCCGCGAGAACCCGAACACATGGGGATGCTACTCAGTGCTGAACGTGCTTTACTCTCTCATCCAGCGCTCGCAGATCAGCGAGCAATTGAACGCCACCAAGCGCGGAGAGGACCCAATGGCTGTCGCCGGCGAGTACGGATCGCGCCCCTTGTACAAGATGCTCGGCTACTTCTCGATCATCGGACTGCTGCGCGTGCACTGTCTCCTCGGTGACTTCAGTCTTGCCCTGAAGATCCTCGACGATGTCGAGATGAACAAGAAAGCCATGTTCGCCCGTGTGATGGCCGCCCACTTCACCACCTACTACTACGTGGGCTTCTCCTACATGATGATGCGCCGCTACGGCGACGCCATCCGCATGTTCAGCCACATCCTCGTGTATGTGTCCCGGACAAAGAACTTCCAGAAGGGTGGCAACAACTACGAAGCCATCGCCAAGAAGAACGACCAGATGTACGCCCTGATCGCCATCTGTGTCGCTCTCCACCCCACCCGTCTGGATGACACCATCCACTCGGCCGTCCGTGAGAAGTACGGAGAGCAATTCTACCGCATGCAGAAGGGTGGCCCCGAGGCTCTGCCCGTCTTCGAGGAGCTCTTCCGCTCTTCCTGCCCTAAGTTCATCAACCCCACTCCTCCCGACTTCGACAACCCAGCCTCCAACGTCGACCCCGTCGACCACCACACCGCCATCTTCATGGATGAGGTCAAGAACACCCTGTTCAACCCCACCATCCGCTCTTACCTCAAGCTCTACACCACCATGGACCTCAAGAAACTTGCAGGTTTCCTCGAGGTGTCCCCCGAGCAGCTCCGCTCGTGGCTGCTCGTTAACAAGCAGCGCAGCCGCCAGATCCGCTGGGTCGACGGTGGTCTCCTGGATGGCGAGCCTGCTATCGCCAACGATCTCGACTACGCTCTTGAGGACGACCTGATCCACGTCAGTGAGACCAAGGCCGGCCGCCGTCTGGTCGACTGGTACCTGCGTAACCTCGCTCGCGTCTACTAAGCGGGGCCTGTGTCTCATAAGTGTGCCGAGAGAGTTGAAAAGAAAAAAAGCGAAGAGTGGTTGGAGCCTTCTGCTTAGAAGAGGAACGGACATGACTTGAGATGAATTTTCTTTCTTTTTCTCTGCCTACTTTGTTTTTTATTTTCCATATTATACTCATTGCTCCCCCCCCCCCCCCTTTCCCCCCCCCCCTTCATGGTTCTTGTTTTTGTTTGTTTTTTTTTATTTTTCGAGTTGTTCCCCCGTTCATGGATCATGGAAGCTCAAGGCTTCCTGGTCCGTTCAAAATCAATTTCAAGTTGGATTATCGCGATTTCTTTGGTGGGCGTCCGCTATTTCATGTGTCACCCTGGTCTGCTGTCGCTGCTTCTTTGAAGGCAGATGGTTTAACACAGCATGGCAGAGTATTTGTGTCAGGTAGAAGAAAAACAGTTACTTGATGAAAGCATTAGATCAACGAGAAATACTCTATATATTTCAAATTTTCCATGGAAGCAAAATCTGGAGTTTCTCTGGGATAGGATTTTTGTCATTTGGGAAATGAATGGGAGAAACCCTAGAAACTTCAAATTCTCAAATAAAAATATTTTGCAATTACTAGACGCTGGCCGCATGAGAAACGTCTTCTATCTACATGTACAAGTACATCCCTCCCTAGACTGAATTATAACAATAATAGCTCTCCCGTGGCAGCTCCACCAGCCAGTTGTGGCTGATATCCCTGCTGCTGATTTTGAGTCACAACGTACTGTGTCTGAGGCGCACCTCCACCACCGGCACCATCAAGGTCCAGAGAAGCCATTTGCTGGGAGCCGATACCACTGAAGTAAGCGTCTGCTGCATCTGCTGCCTCGTTCATGTTGCTAGGGCCTGTAGTTGCGGGGTTGGCGCCCGGGCCGACAGGGAGAGGAGGGGGAGGCCCGTTGTACATTGGCGTGACGGGATCACCTGTGGTGATGATTGTGGCTAGACCGCTATTACTGGTTGAGGCGGCGGCCATGTTTGCGGAGGGAGGGTTGTATTCGAGCATATTGCCTGTACCGTCATCGATGTGGGAACGTTGCAAGGCTGGACTGGGTAGGAGACGCCGAGGACGGGCAGCACGGAAGACTTGGTGGATGGGCTTGAGGTAAACAGTGGCGAGAGTGCCAACGTTCAGACACAGCTCCTCGAGAGTGCGTGGGTCTAACTTTTCGCTCTCGGCAGTGATTGGGGGCTTTTGGCCCATGACGACCTGCTTGGCGGTTGCTGGGTCCGTTGACAGCAAGCGCCAGTACATGTAACCACGGTCACGAAGATCAGGGTCGTCTGTTTCTTCAGTGCACCATTTCAGTACTTGCGGTACGAGCTTCTGGCCCTTGGTGGGGCGTTGGATGAAAAGTTTGACGGTAGCCGTGAGCAGGGCCAGCTGCACTTCGACCGTTTCGTCATGGAATGTGGCTAAGTAATCCTGAAGGAGACCATCTGAGTTATCAATGCGGTCCGCATACTGGCCAATTATCCAAATGACGGCTGCCTTGGCCTCGGGTTCATCCAGATCGTCGATGTTTCGGATAACATGACTGATTATACTTTCATACTGGTTGGGATATTTGCGGAAGATGTTGCGAATCACCACTGTTGCTTCTTGAACAATGTATGGGATCTTGGCATCGACCAGCTCCAAGAGGGTTTCGATACACTGCTTTGCGGCAGATTCAATCTTGATTGCCAATTTGCCAATGGCCCGGACGGCCTTGCGCACAAAGTGAACGTCAATTTCAGTGGCATATCTGCGAAGGATGTTAGTACACGGTTAATACGATGAGTCTGAGAAGTTCTTACTCTCGGAGTTCTGCCAATACGATCGGGATGTTCTCTTTTGTGGTTAGCATGAACATCAATTCCAGCTTGGTGACTTTGACGTAAATTGGGTCGTTGTAATTGCAGAAGAACACTCGGATGTCATTCCGCAAGACCTCCGGTCTCTTCTGAAGAATTAAGATAGCATTGCGCAGTGCCAGATATTGGACCTCGGGGGGCTTAGAAAGCAATGTGACGAGGGGTGGAGATAACTTCTTGCATAAAGAGGTGATATGCTTTTCACCCGGAATGTAGTTCATGAGATAAAGGATGACACGGCATGAGGTCAGGACGACGGCGGAATTTGAATGTGATAGTCGCGGGGCAACTCGCTCTGCGAGCAGAAGCGCCTCCGCGGAGTCCTGGGGCACATATGCCATTAATGCTTCAAGGATGTAGGTTTGACCCCATCTATTTGAACTGTTAACACAAAAGTCCTCAGATATGGAGCGGATGATTCTTACTCAGAGCAGTCCGCCAGAATTGAAACCAATTTCGAAGCACTAACATAGTCGATAGTGAGTGAGATCGATTCACTGCGGCCCCAAATATCCACCAGCGAAGCTAAGACGCTAGAAACAACAGTCGGGTTCTCATCCTTCAACATGCGGTTGAGCCTGTCGATCAGATCTGAGTTCTCAACCATCTTTTTATCGTGCTCATAGAGCTTTGCAACGCAGAAGGCTGCTGTCTTGCGGACATATGGATCATTGTCTTGCATCAGGCGCTTGACAGGTTGGAATGTCGCTTCGACAAATTCGCGAACATGCACATATGAGATGGTTCGCAATGCAAGCGCGCGCACAAGTGGGTTGTCATCTCCCATATCCTGCAAAGCAAAGTCAGATCAACTCGAATCTTCTTTCGTAACAGCGGGGGCATACATCAACCAATATCGGCAGCGCCTTCAATGCGACCTCTGGTTTCATTCTCGAGTAGTTGACCAGGAATAAGAAGCACCTATACAACGTATTAGCAAGCGAGCTCTACACCACAGGGCACGCCATAAGCATCATTGTTGAGTAGAGGGCCTGGGCATACATCTTCTTGATCTCCAAGCTCGGCAGATTCATACAACCAATAACATCTGGAAACAGCGCAACCATGTCGTTGTTGCTCATGGTCATATTGGCGACAATCTTCTTAAGTGCGATCTTTTTGGCGGAATAGTTCTTGTCTTTCTTTCCACCGCTATTGAGCTCTTGCCGTAGCTCGGCAACCTTGCCCTGTGTATTTCGCAAACGTGAGCCATGGAACGAAGGGTAAGGAGCAATACCAATGAACATGAGGGCATATATGATGTGGCTTTTTGGGGTGATGTAGGAGTAAAGCAAATAGCGTATGCCGAATGCAAGGGAACCAAGCAAGATGCAAAGGCGCGAGTACAGAGCTCACCAAAGCGAGGGGAAGTGAATGCATGAAAGTAGAATGCGGGGAAGGGGGGAGAACAGCGATGATGCGATGGGGGAAAGATCATGCAATCAAAGAACAGGCTGGGCAAGCTAACGTACCCTGGCGAATAACTTCGCATCTCCTCCAGAACTCATGGCTGCGGTATGGACGAATAGCGATTAGGCACTGCTAGGCGCGATTTCTTGGAATGCGAACTTCGGCAAGCTTTCGTATCTGACGGCCGTGCGATCAATCACAGGCGAGATTGGTTGGAGGATCGTCAATGATAAGACGAAAGTAAAGCGCGAAATCGAGTCCAAAGGGTCCGGGCCGTCGGGGAGTTTTGAGGAAAAGGGTGAGACCGAGGACGTGTTCACTTGTGGCGCATTCGGGACACTCGGAAACAAATTAAATCAGCGATTGGGCATTGTCGTTTTCCCAGACAATAAAGAATTAGAAGATTAACGAAGTGGGAAATAAAGAGAGAGATGGAGAAAGAGGGAAAGGAGAATTGAAGGCGGCGAGTAGCCACTGCGGAGGGAACCTCCCTACCCAAGCAACTTCCCTTCTTCCCCAGTCATTCGATTCTTCTAAGATCATCTCCCCCCTACACCACATTTATTATCTCTTAATTATGTCACAAGCTCGTCTACCACCCCCTCCTCCTCCGCAATGGGTTGTTTCGTTAAACTCCCCGATGGCGCGCCCCTCAAAGGCCGCATCCAGCATCCCGGACCCGCCAGGCTTCTCGAGCAGCCGGGGAGGCAAGCAGGTGAGTTCCACCATGAATCACAATACTATGGATGCAAATATACTAATACGGTACCTTTTAGCGCCAGCAACAGCAGCAGCAATCTACCACGAAGAAACCCGATGAGACAGACGCGCTTAAGATGAAGAAAGCGTGGGAGATCGCCATCGCCCCATCCAAGCAGATCCCCATGAATGCCATTATGATGTACATGTCCGGCAACAGTCTTCAGATTTTCAGCATTATGATGGTCCTTATGTTGTTTAAGGGTCCTATCCAGGGTCTGATAGGCACCAATGCGGCGTTCGCCAAGTACGAAACCCCATCGACACATTCGCGTCTGCTTGGAGTGAAGGTGGTCTATATGTTGATGCAGCTGGTATTACTGGGTCTGGGTATTTGGAAGGTTAATGCGATGGGTCTATTGCCGTGAGTCTTGCTCTCCAGCTTTGACAACGCTTATTTTGCTAACATATGTCCAGAACTACGAGATCGGATTGGTTAGCATGGGAATCGGAACGGCAGCCTTTGGAGCGGGCTCATTTTGCTTTCAGGTGATACGGTAAACTTGGAGTATGGATTGAAATGTTGGAAAGAGACTGGAAATGCGTCCGTGGACGATAATGCGATTTGGAACAACAGCTTATCATGGCAGTGATCATGTTGGTCATTTGCCTTCTTGTATTATTGATTGAAGAGTTCTATAATCATGCATTTCTTGTGCGCAAGTCTCTGAAAGGGTATTGACAGGAAAAATGTAGTTCGTGATGGTCATTGGGGGGGAGGAATAATTCCTCGGTCACTTCTAACTTCTCGAAGCATTCCCGCCCCCAGTCTTCTTAGCTTCCTCTTTCAGACGCCGCTCTTCACGCCAATCTGGCCCCTTGTGAATGACGATCAAAAGCAGCGGCGTCGTGGCCAGCATCACTAACGCGATGAATGTGAAACACCAGCCCCGGCCCATGGCAGAAAGCATAGGATCGATGAGTGCTGTCGCGCCAGCTCCCAGCAAGCAACGCACGAAATTATTGGCAGCAGTGGATTTGGCCGCTTGTGTTGGATATAGGTCTACCAGGAGTGTACCTATGGTATTAAATGCCCCAGTCAATGTCAATCCCATGAGGAACAGAATACAGGTCGGCGCAGCAAGATGAATTCCATAGTTCAAGAACCAGCCAAACACAAGGATGGAGAGGCTTCCTAACGTGAGAAGAGGGAATGCGAGCTGAAGGCGAGCTTTTTCAATAGGGAAGTTCCGCAGGTCAGTTTCGCGGTTCTTGGTTAGTGGGAAGTTCAATTGCTTTGCAAGTCGGCGGTAGTTGAAGTCCAACAGTTTGCCACTGAGAATGGAAGCAATGGTCGCACCGAGGCCAAATGGAATATAGCAGAGACCGATCTGGAGGTCGTCTAGCCCGTAGAGGTCATTGAAGATAGAAGGTATGCTTGCGCTCACGTCGTAGAATCCAGCAAAAAGAATAGCATTGCACAAGAGAATGAGACTGATATCCTTCTGGAATACAATGGCAAGCGTCTGGAAAGGATTGGGAAACTTGAGTTTCTGTTTAGATGCAATTGCCGTAGATACGACGCCTTCCTCGCGGGCCTTTCGGGACTTCAGGTAGCTGGTCAGGGACATATTCCATTTCTGAGGAGGCAGTGAGCCATCACCGACAACACCACGAGCAGTTTCCGGGAAGAAAACCAGAAACGGAATCATGAAAGCCGCTGCAAAGATGGTCAGAAACCAGAATATCGCCCGCCAGCCCATGTATTGAGACAATAGACCTCCAATTACTGGTCCGACCGAAGGGCCCATGAGAGATCCTGCCGTGACGAATCCCATGTAGGAACCCCGTTGTGATGCAGTGGCTACATCGGCGACTACCCCCGATGAGAGGGCAATCGTGGTACTACTCCCTGCACTTTGCAAGCACCGGAGAACGAAAAGAGCTGCATAGTTATTTTGCAGGGCGAGTCCGATATTGGCTGCAATATAGATGGTGAAGCACACGATATATGCTGGTCGTCGGCCGGCTTTATCCGCAAAGTCACCAATAAACATGGGCGACAACCCTTGGAAAATCTGCCCTCTCGTTAGTCAAGCTATAAAATAAAATGCCCTACGTATACACATAGGAAGCCTTACCATATAACTCGTCAGAGTCAAATTGATCAACGAATTTGATACATGCAGATCTTTCGCCAAGGTATTCAATGCGGGGAAGTAGATTTGTGAAGAAACAGGCGAGAAGAACCCAGCCCACGAGGCCATGAAGACAATATACCTGCGCTGACTGACAGTGAAGACCGAGTAGTCGACATCGGCGAGATCCCCGCTTCTCGTTCCCGCGCTCACATCTTGACCGGATTCCGGGTGCGAAACAGATGGTTGTTTTATTTTCTTCTCCGCCATCTAGGCTGTCAATGTCGAAACCAAAACATGAGAGTAAAAAGGCCTTGGAGACGCAGAGAAACAGTTGGGACCCCCATTTTTTTCTCGCTAGCACGTAAGCGGGAAAGATCCATATCGCTCGCCATTTGCGGAGATAACGGTCATCGAAGGCGTGCCGAGAAGCCGAAGGTTCTATACGGTCGGGGACTACTTTTTACCAGAGGTTATTTTTGTAGATAGAATTGCCTGGCCATAGAGTCGTGTAATGGCGAAGGACTCAAAATAAAGATTTAACAAAATTGACTTCCCATAGATGGATCTAAATATATGCAGTTGAAAAAGAATACCATAGTACACAACAGAACAACAGTCAACGCGCCTCGACGGCCTCTTTGCACGCCTGCAAAAAGATCTGACAGAACTCCCATACTTCTGTGTAAGTGTTATACAAGGGTGCAGGGGCGACGCGAACCACATCTGGTTTTCTCTCGTCAATAACAACCCCTTTCTCCTCCAGACAATGCAGAACATGATCTAACAACCCGGGCTGGAGACGTAGACTGAGCTGAGCACCTCGCTCGGCTGGGTTTGATGGCGTGATTAGGGTGAATGGTTTATCCTCCGGAGCCGCGTCTAGAGGATACTTCATCAGAAGATGTTCTAAGTATCCCGTGATGTTGAGGGATTTCTGTCGAATTTCCTTCATTGTCGCCCGGTTGAAGATTTCGAGAGATGCGACGACCGCATTGATGTCTAAAACAGAGGGGTTCGACAGTTGGAACCCAGCAGCACCGGGTTGGGGCACAAATTCTATACTCGTTAGTCTCGCTCATGTATATATTTGAGCCAGATACTCACTGTTTTCCATGTTGAAGCGCGTTTTGATATCTCCACCCCACCAGCCTGAGAGTCGAGGCCGGAATGTGTCGTCACTTTCAGGCTGTTTCTCGTCCACAGAGCCGTGGCGTTCATGGACAAAGAGTCCTGCTATTCCACCCGGTCCACTGTTGAGGTACTTGTAATTGCACCAGGCTGCGAAATCTACATTCCAATCGTGAAGTTGCAAGTCCACATTACCGGCAGCATGAGCGCAGTCCCACCCGATCATGATGCCTTTAGAGTGGGCGTGAGCCGTGATCCGCTGAATATCGAAGTATTGCCCTGTGTAGAACTGAATGGCCGAGAGGAGGACGAGTGCGGTACTGGAAGCGTTGTCATCAATCACTTTGATGATTTGCTCGGTACTCAGGGTAGGCTGATCTAGATCCTCGGGTTCGATCAAAACCATGCCGTCCTTCGGATCGAAGTTATGATGGCGGAGCTGAGACTCCACCGCATACTACATTGCCCTCGTGTTAGTACCAGCAACAGAACACACAATTGGACTGCACAGCTGAGAGACATACATGATCACTGGGAAAAGCCTTGCCCTCAAGTATAATCTTATACTTCTCTTTGGTTGGGCGATAGAAGCTTGCCATTAGCAGGTGCAGATTGGCAGTCAAGGTGCCCATAACTGCCACTTCACTTTGGGAAGCACCGACAACTGAAGCCATAAGCTTGGAGGCTGCGCTGTCAACGTCGACAAAAGGAGGCAGCAATTGATCGTCATGCGGCACAAAGTGCCCAGTCACGCCTTTCGTTGCCCAAGTTCGCAGGTACTGCTCGATATATTTCTGGGTGCTACGAGGCTGGACTCCCAGCGAGTTACCACAGAAGTAGATGGACTTTTCATCAGACGCTTCATTGCCTAACGAGAAGGAAGAAAGTCAAAGGTTAGAATGAACGCTAGGGTATACAAGAGATCCTAATACGCACTGTCGTCAACTGCCAGAGTCTTCCGCTTCAGATCCTTCTTGGATGGAATGATAAACTCATCCCGGAAGTTCCGAAGTGGATCTTGAGCATCAAGAGCTTCGGCATACTCCTTCTTGTAAGCTCTGATATCATCTGTATAGGGAAGCGGGGAGCCGCTTTTGATGTCCCGAACATGCTGCCGGGAACCCATGATGACTGATTTAGATCCAGATAGCTTCTGGGATGAGTGTGTATGGCTCATAAGGCTGAGAGCTCTAGTAGATCGGAGCTTCAGCAGAAAGTCATCCAGCGTTGGAAGGATACATTTATCTGCAGTCCCCCACCATATGTCGATCCCTTCCTGATAGGGATATCATTCTGCCCACCCCTTCCGACTTAATCTGACCAATGGCGTCACTGGTAAACTGACTAACCCGATGTAATCGGAATGGAATGATTTGATATCAAGTGTTCTTCATCTCTTTGCTTTCTCTTCTTGAAATATTTCATTCGTTCATACATTAGCCATGTCACGCCCTTTATTCTCATCGACAGCCATCCGGCGGTTATCCCAACCACAGACGTGCCGGCTCTTCTCAACTTCCCGACCGGCCTTGCGCCTCTCCGCATTCCCCGGCGGCGAAGTCGTTCCTCGCCGGCCAAGCACTGTCGCAAGTAGTGCAGCTCCTTTCAAACGCTCGGCGCCTCAATCCTCAAACTCTCGCTATATCCGCCAGCAAAATGCGTGTTTTTCCTCTTCGTCCATCCGCCTTGCCACCAAGGTGACGCAAAACCCGAGAACCGGAGATGATGGACAATCCCTCATGATTGGTATTTCACCACGGGCCGTCGAGGTGAGTTGACAATGGATTTCTTTGCGTTTGGTTTTCCTGCTTTTGCTTCGTTCTTCTCTCTGGCTTGTGCTGGGACGGGTGGGAAGCTGTATGGGCTGCATGCGCCTCAAGTGCTGGGGGTCTGTCTCGGTGTCGGCTTGCTTTCAGCCGACATGGGATGACCGCTGGCCGCGCCTTGGGGCCTTCAGATGCTCTTCCAAGTACATGCGACCATAGGGTGTGGAAAACAGGGCTTCCCGTCCGCTCAGCCGTACTTAAGCCACACGCCGGTGAGTTAGTAGTTGGGTGGGTGACCACCAGCGAATCCTCACTGTTGCATGTCTTATTTTTTTCTTCTTCATTTTGCTTCCCCTACCTTTTGAGAAGCTTTATATTTTTGTGAATCATCAAGCTAACCCAGCGCAGCGTCTCCGCGATATCACAGACCCAACCTCCTCTCCCTCCGCTATCAAGGAGGAGAATCCATACCACCATCTTCGCATCACAGTCACCAGCGGCGGATGTCATGGTTTCCAATATATGATGTCCCTAGAAGGGGCTTCTAAGATTGACCCCGAAGAGGATACCGTCTTCGAAGGAGAAGCAGATGAAGATGCAACAGAGTCAGCCGGCGAGGCTAAGGTCGTTATGGATGAGCCCTCGCTCGAGCTGCTGCATGGTAGCACTGTGGACTATACCACGGAGTTGATCGGGAGCCAGTTCAAGATTGTGGATAACCCCCGCGCAACAAGTAACTGCGGTTGCGGGACAAGTTTCGATGTCAGTGATTGAGCAATTTGCCCCTTGGAGGGATTGGAGAGATGATATTTAGTATTTTCTTTCTTTTCTTCTATTATTTTATGTACATCATACTGCATTCTGCACACTGGAAAGATAGATAATTACATGCTATACCCCTCTTCTCTTCCATTGGTCAAACTATCAACGATCGTCGATTTGCTATTGGGAGTCACGCGTTCCAAGATCGCCTAAGCTAGAAGCGGTGTGGGTCGAAGGTATGTAGGTCGCAAGGCACGGGTACTTTTCTCTCTCACGCTGTTCCTCTCTCTACAAACGTCTGCTTGTCAGGGACTTTGCACTTCTCGAATTGAGTTAATATGGTCAAATTTCCTACCCTGACATCTCTCACATATTTGACGCAAGTCGCTTTTGTAGGAGGCAATGTGCATACTCATAGTTCCCAGCTTAGGGACATCGTTCCTAAGCGTGAAGTTCTCTACGTTGGCGGACGATACACGAACATCACAGCAAGTCTTGATTCCAACTAGTTCTACGCCTATCTAAGATTGCAAAACAGGACAATGCAACCAATGCTACATCGCTGGCCATGATAGGGCAAATCTACGTAGAGAAGCTTTCCCCGAAGCCAGCCCCGGCAAACCCACCACTTCCTATTATCTTCATTGCAGGCATGGCCCAGACCGGCACCAATTTCCTTGATACTCCAGACGGACGGCCAGGATGGGCATCCTATTTTATCTCCAAAGGTCACACAGTCTACCTCTCAGACCAGCCTGAACGCGGCCGCTCCTTCTGGTTTTCCGGACAGGGAAGTATGGGGTACGTCGGCTCCCCCAATTCTGTCTCCGATATTTTCACCGACGTAGCAAACAACGGCAACCAATGGCCACAGGCGAAGCTTCACACGCAATGGCCCGGCACCGGTCGCATTGGCGACTCAACTTTCGACGCTTTCTACAGAAGCCAGGTGCAGTTCCAGACCGACCACTTCATAAGCGAAGAACAAAATGCGCAGACATATTCAGCTCTAGTCGACCTCGTAGGCGACTGTTATATCATCAGTCACTCGCAGGCGGGTGCATACAGTCAGTATCGTCAGCCAAATACTATGACTCGCTCAAGTGGTTAACGATTGAGTAGGCTGGAGGGTTGGAGACATGCGCCCAGACCTAGTCAAGGGTATTGTCCAGCTCGAGCCGTCTGGTCCACCGTTCACGTTCCGTCCACCGTTTGGAAATGACCCAGCTTTCGCTTTCGGTCTCACTGACCTCGAAATCGGATACGAACCGTCTGCAGGCAAGAATGCCGAAAATATGGAGACAACGATTGAGCCAGCAATCGACGCCGATCATGACGAGTGCATCATGCAGAAGTCCCCAGCGAAGCAGTTGACGAACCTGGCCAGAATTCCAGAACTTGTTGTTACTGGCGAAGCATCGTTCCATGCGCCATACGATTACTGCACCGTCAAGTATCTGAAGCAAGTTGGTGTAGACGTTGAGCACGCGGATCTAGGCAAGGAGGGCATTCATGGCAACGGGCATATGTTCTTTATGGAGAAGAATAACCTTGAGATCGCAGACCAGGTGTACAAGTGGCTGAAAAAGCATTAATCAACGCATAATAAAGTCAATTTTCTCACTGTCTTGTCCCATAGTGTCTGGGTTGGGTTTTGGGTCGAGAGCTTCGATCTAAAAATGGGTCGCGCGGAAGCCTAACCTTGACTTAGCTACTCTCTCACTTTAACCAGGCCACGCACACTGAGTGGATGAAGCTGCTAGGTGACGCTCAGTGAGCACTACTTAGGGTTGTGCCAGTTTACTCAGTGATAAAAAAGCGGCAAGGGGTGACCACTAAAACAGAAAGGGAAAGCCATGTTGCACGGTCTAAAAACCGGTGTATATATAGTCTTAGTCTTATACATCGATAGACGTACCAGCAGCCCGACAGTAGGAATTTCCAAATAGCGAGCCAAACTATTGCATTTGCATCAGTCGGGAGTAAAAAAGTAGGTAAAGGGATAACCCTCCATTATGAATCCTTCCCTGCGTCGGCGAAGAGACTGCAAAGTTGATAATAGTGTAGTGTAGTACCGAATGGAGGAGTAGTAGGTTATTTTGAGGTTATTGGTATTATTAGTATATATGTACAGTCAAATGTGTTCCAGTTATACTATAGCGAAATACCGTACTAAGCAACAGCTCATGATCGTAGGGCAAAGGAATTTGTCAAACCGTGGGAACTGATGTGGCTTAATACCAAAAGCTTACTACTAGTATACGGAGCAAGTGGTAAAATGGATTGTAATTTTCAGAAGCAGCTTTTGTGGGAACCCGTGCGGGTTTTGGGTTGCTCATTCGCGGGTTTTTGGCGCAGTCTACTAGTAACAATACTGCTATTACTAGTTTCCGAGTATGTAGGGTTTATATCATAATATACATAATCACATGCTTTTGTTTGCATGCTTTCCTATGTGTCCTTTGTTTCTTTGTTCTCCAATTTGCTACTATCTATACCTAATCGGGAAGGAGAAGGCTGTCTGCTTGCTATATCCTCTACTATAAGAACCCCCAGGGATCCCCTGCTCTCTCTCTCTCTCCTTCTTCCCTATATTTCCCTTTTTTAGTTGGAATGCACTCTTTCTTCATTGATCGACCTGGCACATAACATAACTAAAGTAATAAAACCCGCTATTTCAACAATCTGTGCGGACATCGATGACTGACTAACTTATACACCCGTGGACTTTTGTATGGTATAATCCGTACCAATGGTCACCTTGTAAATTCATGTATTCAACCTTGGACTTTGACACTATCCAAGCCCAAGCAATAGTTGGAAAGAGATATTTACTTTCAATGTCATCATAGGTGCAGGGTAGTCATGCTCACTGCGTGTACCTTTGTCCATTAACATCATTTCTACCCCCAATCAGCGCTCATGCGATGCTTGCTTTCGGCGAGTTTGGTGGGTGTAGAGGGGGGATTGTGTGTAGGTCAGGCGCATGATGGCGGAGACGTCTTTCATTCGGATAGCACAAATTCTACCTAGCCAGACAAGTAAAAGCCTCCAAACAACAACATCCATCAACTTGAGAATACACAAAATAGACAAACTGAAGTCTTCCCTAAAGGACCCAACTTGGTAACTAGCGGCGGAAGGTATCATCAGCACCAGGATACGCCAGGTGGCCAAGGGGATGATCTGCGCACTTGCGAACATCCGCGGGAGTGACCCCCTCGGGCAAATTAGCTGGATCAAATTTCATGACCCCCAGCGCCCCGCACTCGGGCTCTGCTTCAGCATCAGCATCGGCATCAATACCAGGGGGCTTAGCAGCTAGGGCCGTGGTCGTGTAAACGCCGAGCAGTAGGGTTGCAATTATTGTCATCTTGTAGAGGACTTGGATAATATGGTTAACACTAGGGATATGGAAACGACGAGACATAATAGGCAATAGACGTACTGAATGTACATACGATGAAAGATGATGATACGAGGAATGACTGATTTCGTGGGATAGGATCTGGCCCAGGGCAGAACACACAGTTTTAATACTAGATCGTGGTAATGCCGCTGCCTAGTTGCCAGATTACTACGTTGAAAAGCTGTCCTAAAGCAACCCTAGAATCTTGTAGGGTGAGTATATGATTCGCACGCTCCCAACAGGCGATGTGACCTAAAGTGGCACCAAGAAGTTCGATTGGTTAGTCTCGCCTACCCCTGGTGACTATGGTAGTCGAAGGATCGTTGGACTTTTCGACGGTGAGACATTTTCTCTTAAATTGTTCGCGAGATTAGGATAAATATATTCATTTATCCATCTATTCATCCGCTTTGTACCATGTCAGAACGTAGTGACCACGTCAAATTAGTCTAGAATTCTTGTCTATATTATAGAAAGCCTGTTACTATCCTTCTCATTCGACACCTGTTGATTTGATAGACAGCTCCCGACCGTTAAGCTTCTCAGCTTAATGTTTGCTACAGCTAAAATTCTTGATATAGTCTCAATTTTATTGAAGAAATTCCAGTCAGACCCAGCCCCCTGGCTGTTAGCTTCGAGCTGGGCCATATCCATCTACTTTTCACTAAAAGTAGGGCTTGGTGGGATAGTCTTATCATTATCAGAATCTAAGCTATGATATCTGCTATTGCAGGTAGTTACGCTTTGGCCAGCCTATGCGCACTCGACCATGATTGACCGGAGCCGTACAGCAAAGGTACTCTTAACAACTCGCCACTTGCAGCTGACGGCAATGCAAGCTACATCCACCTGCTTTCCAAGTTCCTAGCAAAGAAGTAACTTATCGTACTGGCCACAATTACACCATGAAACTCCAGGGGAGCGCCACCGCGACGGTGGCAGATCTTGTCAAATAAGCGTCTCCAGTGACCGCAAACCTGCAAAGAGTTCGGAGTGTAAGGTCATCAATTCCTATGAAATAAATTGCCCTGCAAATGTACCAGACAACATGGATAGTTGTTCCGCCGCGGAAAGTGCTCTTCAACTCCAGTTCACAATACTCTCGGGGATTGAGTCCCCCTAAGCCTCAGCCTTCCGTCTTGGCAGCCTTGGCAACCGGGAGGCAGGGCGCTGACCAATTCGCGCTAGATCCTTGGGCTGAAGTGGTGTTTAACTTCCTCTGGCGGCTTTTTTTCTTTATCTTGTTTTATGAAAATTTAATTTGTTTTGTGTGGTCCATAGAAGTCTAGACATAGAAGTGTTCACACTAAGCTTAATGAGTCCAACAGATTCCCGACATGTACCGAGTAAATGATTAGTCTTTTTGGCCCCCATCGCATAAATGACTTCCTATGACTTGATGTGCTTCGCTCGGAAATTAAGGAGACTGTGCATCAACACCAGTTGACTCAGTGGCATCAGTTGGATCGTAAGGAAGCAACGCACTAAGGTGGTACCCCTCACTTTTCTCGGCCGCTTCTTGTGCGCGTTGGTGATCACGTCGAAAGTCTACGCGCAGACGTCGTGCCTCCGCAGTAGACATCGGCCACCAGTTTGTCTGCTCCATCACAATATGCACCAGTTCCGGAGACAAACGGGCGTCTAAGTTCGATGCATGTCGAGCCTCGGCAGCCCACCAGTCATGCTGCTGTGGGAGCACATTTCGCGTCGAACAAATTCGATAATGAGGGTCCACTAATCGGAGCTTAATAACAGTCAAGTTCCCAGGCTGATGTGGATTCGCTAGAGTGAATGGCTCCTGTTTTGAACGGAGGGTATTAGGCCAACTCAGAAGACGACCCTCAATCATCGGAACAGAACCGAAGGTGTGCACTGCCCGGGGAGGTGTTTCCTCGTATGACTCCCAGTAGTCAACATCCAAAACTTCTGATATTGCGTCTGGCTCTTCACATTCGAGCTCGCTTGCATGCACCTTGTCTTCATGCTGGAACGCCACTCGGGCCTGTGTGATATTTTTTGCTTCCACCACATACATGGTTGTAGCCACAATATGTTCGTTCCGTAGACCTTCGGTGTGGAAATACGTCTCTCCTTGGTAATTCGGACTCTCCGGGGTTAGGTCAATGCGCGAAATTTGTACTATCACCTGTAGTCCATCCTTTTGGAACTTGTCCTGTAGGCGCACTGGAACATAATCGTGGTGCAACGGGTCTGGGAAGTTGTCTATACTCTGTGGAAAAATTGGTCGACCGGTGAACTGGCCTTTGTTCCATTGCTCGTAGGAAAATGATACACTGGGCTCGGGGTGGTCAAACCAGGCCCGACGGGTGCGTTTGGACCTCGCGATACTGTTGACTCGCCGCAGATTTTCCCAATCCTGAGTGGTAAATGATTCTAGCAAATTGGCAGGCAGCTTTGGTAGACGTCTTGCCTGCTTCCATACGGGTGGCTCTGGGCCCAGAACATACTCGCGGACCTGATCACACTTCTCCTGCCATTCCTGCTGGGAATCAAATATGTCACTCCAATGGATCGCAGGGCATAAGCATTTGAAAACTTCATGCTTCTCCTGAAGGTTTTCGATGTGACAACCATAGGTAAGAATACGCGGCGGATGACGACCGCGAGCCTCTCCGTAAAACAAGATTTCGTTCCAGGAGGAAATAGAACAAACAATGAGCCTTTCCAAGTGCGCATATAAATTTTTGTTGTGATGCGGATGTAGATTATTGACATAAGAGGTGATGCGAACATCGGTTGTGCCATCAGGCGTGGGCATGGTTGGAGAAGCAAATTCTACCTCACATGGCAGTCACTGAAACCGATTAGACCAGCAGCTCTCCGGTCCTCCACAATGTCGGGATACCTCACGAGGCCGCCAACGCATTTGATCCAGGGGGTGGGCCGGCAGCTCTTCGGTGGTCTGTCCGGTCAAAAGCCAGGGGTCATCCAGGGATACCCGTCCACCTTTGACCAACACCGGGGATCGGTCGTAAACAAGAGGGAACTCGGATGGATCCACTAGGGGAGAGTCATGATTGGATTGCATTCCCAGCCGGGCTACCTCTGTCTGGATATCCTTCTGCAGCAGTGGCACATTAGCCTGGCATACAGCAGAAGAGCTATCAAACACTAGCAGACGGCCGGTTTCTTGCCAGGACTGCGCCTTGTCCCGTAGCTCTGCGATGCACCAATCCCAGGCTGGTGCGCTGATAAGAAACTCTTCGGTTGCTACTGCCTCTTGGTGCCATTTCGCGAGCTGAGTGTCATCCGGACCCAGCAGCGCTTGGTCCCATCCGGGCTGTTCCGTGATATGTTGCATCACTCGGAGCATGGCCATCTCGCGTTTTGTTAACCGGGGCAAATGGCGATATTCGACTAGCCCATGAGCAAAGCGGGTCTTGGGGGGGGGGAGTTCATAGTTCAAGGGAATGGGGCCAAATCCAGGGACCTGGAGTGGACCACCGGTGTTGTTGAGGCTTGACATTGGGGTTGACCTTGGGGCTTACAGTTTTATTGCAGACGGGGCTCTCAATATATAAAGAGCTAAGTACGGAGTAAGGTAATGTTGAAAGAGATAGTGTAGGCAAATAAGCCTAACCCAATAGGGTCTTGAGCCTGACCTTTCCTAATCGGGTTACATCACCGGACGGGGATGTATATCAGGATGATTAACGATGTTAGCCTAGGTGCTGCCACAATATATGATATTGTTGAAGATCCCAAGATGGCACCCATAACCATTCTAGAGACCTTGATGTTTAGTGGGATGCAAGACCCGGACAGTTTCACATACATGGGCACTGCTAGGAGGGATATGACCAAAGATGATGTGAAGGGGTTAAGCGCAAAGATTGAAGAGTTGGACGATCAGTTCCAGGGGATTTTTTCCAAGTGCCAGGCTACGTAGGGACATGTATATTAGTTATTTAGTTATGTTGTGAAAAATGCCAAATTAGGGCTTGATGATGTCAGCACATTTGACCGGGCCGTCTCGTCCACGGGTGGACACTATACCGTCAGAGGTGACGAGGTAGATGTATTCCAAGGTTATTTGTATTATTTGGGAAAGAGCCTCTGTTGTCTTGAGGAAGAAGCCCTTGAAACAACAGTGCCTTCTATCTACATGTAGGCCGAAAAGAACTTCCCCTTGTCAACACACACACCTCTCTGCTGTCTACCGTCAATATTCTTTTTTTTTTTCGAACAAGAAGGAAATCTTCCTCCCCGAAAAGGTGGACTCCAAGCGGCCTCGTGTAAGTGTTGACTTCTTTCCTGAAGCCTCCCGATCCCCAATGCAATGAGACTTCTACCATAACCGCTATTCTCTCCCAACGATTATCACATATTCATAGATTGTTAAAACATGCACTAATAAATGATATGTCTTTTGTTACTATTGTAACCATACAGATGGCAGCTGCGGCCGGTTGAAGGCGCTGAGCGCCCTCAACCGGATGTCTTTCCCCCCACTCCCCGTGGGATCCACATGCCTATTTTTGGGGAAAGGTTATTGATTTGAGATGTGACTGCTGCAGACCAAGCGCAAGACACACCATATCTTTCGGGATAGCGAGGCCAAAAAGGGTATGTCATGTTGTTGTCGATGGTATCTTACACAAGTGTTCACTTTCACTCACTTCACTTTCACGTCTTCCCCACTTTGCTCTCACTTTATCCTTTTTCGTGTTGCCATACTTGGTTTCCCTGTTGCGGTTCCGATGCACAGACAGATGGCTAATGCATGAATAGCCAAGACCGGTGCTACGGAGGGTACGTGTATACCCCGAATAATTCTCCAGGATGAGCGAACAAAGTGCTGACCTACCTTGGGTGCTCACCAGCCGCCTCAAACAGCGCCGCTCACTCCGCTGCAAATGAGGTACAAGCGTCTGGCGTAGTTGGTGAGTTGTTTCTGATAGGCTTGATTAGATTATTTAGTAACTAGCGAGGCTTTTGACGGCAAGTTCACTCTATCTCGAACAGTGCAGTCGATGGCTGGGGCTCTTAGCTGAGCTTGTCACATGGAAGCTGTGGGCAAGTAAGACGCTGTAGCTCACAATGCCCGCCCAACCCTGATCCAATCCACTTACACACCTGGGCAGGAACATCATCATCTTCTCACCCCTTGCCAGCGGTCTAAGAATAATTTAGAGCAAAATTGTTATGGATGTACCTATACGTACCGGATATTCCCTGGTGGGTAGGGCTTCCTATTTGAGCTGCCGCCGCTTTTATGAGGGTGCTTAGGCTCAGGCTTACTGAATAGATGTCAGCACGGGCTCAGATCAGTGATCAGATTAGGAATTCCCTTGTCCGAGAGTGCCGCACCCTCGCCAAACTGGGAAATGTTGGATGGCTTTGACACTCGTGTAAATTCAGGGTCGGCCCCCCTCCATTCCTGCTGAGTGATTCCAGCCAGCTCTTTTGTGCTAGCGTACGGCAGTTTAGGTTGCACCTTTCCAGTGGATGAATAAGATCTTATTGAAAAGTTTTCCTGGAATTCAACCGCGCCCATGTGTTCAATTACCAGGCTGGCTATCGCCCTGCGCTGTCCGATGCGACCTTTCCAGAATTCGGGATGATCATCAAGCCACCGGGTTGTGGCTTTGCCTGACTTCGTAAAGGCAGGCATGCGCAGGTGACCGGTAGTGAAAACAAAGACGTGAGTTCGACGATGGACACTACATGTTAGCTCGAGAAAACTACCTGTCTGTCCTAAGGGAGTGTGACAAAGAAGATCCACCAACGTGTTACGCATTCGACTGTCTCAATTACTTTTCCGAAAGCGGAATATATGACAATACACTCTGGGATGCATCATTGGTGGGAAATAAGAAGGTGGTACAGATGCTGCTTGATCAAGGCGCCGATGTCAATGCTCAAGGAAAGCATGGTAACGCGCTCCAAGTTGCATCATTGGTGGGCAATGAGAAGGTGGTGCAAATGCTGCTTGATCAAGGCGCCGATATCAATGATCAAGGTGGAATGTATGACAACGCGCTCCACGCCGCATTATCGGAACGACAAGAAAAGGTGGTGCAGATGCTACTTGATCGAGGTGCCGATGTCAATGCTCAAGGTGGATTGTATGGCAGCGTGCTCCGAGCTGCATCATATCAAGGTCATCAGAAAGTGGTGCAGATGCTGCTTGATCGAGGTGCCGATTATGAATCAATTATCTAGACCGCGAATCAAGGACTTGGTGTTTTTTTTGGTCTCCTTGTTATTGTTACTGTCTGAAAGGAAGAAGCATCTAGCTAACCTCCAATGATCTAGCCAACCGGGTCCAGTCCGATTATCCCGCTTGCAAATGGAAGACTGCACTCAGTAAGTTACAGCATCTCGGGGAATTAATGGATGAGCTCTGACTTTGGTTAAAGATACATGTGGTTCTCTGGTGTGAGCTTTACGGAAAATATAGCCGCTGACTGTTGCATTCCTAACAAATAGTTCCCAGTTTCTTAAGATCCTGGAAATTGAGGTTGGGCCGAGTGTACTCCGCCTCAAAAAGGTCATGATTCGTCCCGTATCCGTCTTTGGGGCTGCGTGTATCTGTTCCATCCAAGGGATTTTCCCCAGAGCCATAGATAAAACTTGTTACCTCGTCTGAAAGCTTGATGAACCTCCCCGGCCATATTCTATGGCCGTCCATCGCGATCGTGACGGCCGGTTTCAGTGGTTGATCTCTCTCGGTCCAATACAGTTCCTCTTGCATCCTCTTTAGTAGACCAGTCAAACACAACTCATCAGAGGGGAATTCGATAAACCCCAAGTCAAGAGATCGTAATGAGGATGGTGCCAATTTGAGTATGCCCATCAACTCCGACGTATCAACGCTGAAACGAGAGGGTGCCAAGTGAGACAGATTCGGCCACTCCTTAATATGCAGAACCTCCTTTAGGGGAATAGGTGGATCTCTCATCGAAGAATGAGTTCCATCATTGAATGTGGTTGATAAATGGACATGGGTCAATTCCTTAGCTAGGCTCACAGCTTGACGGAATAATCCGCTTTGGAATCCTGTCCAGTTACCACTACTGCTAGTAAGTAAGGATAGGTAAAGACGACGGAAGCCTAGACGTTTTATGATAGCTGCAAATTGATTGTATTCCTCATACGGCCGGTCGAAAATTAAAAAGTTTAGTCCGGTATAGAGTTGCTTAGAGTCAAAGCTCAGCTCGGAAATATTATGCTTCGCAGCCTATAATAAAAGGCGAAGAACAATTCGAGCCCCTCTCCATAACTCCTTATAGTCCTCGGTTGCCTCTAACCACGGTAGTAGCTCGACAACCCGACAATTAACGGGATCACAGTGCCATCCTCGCGGAATCGGATAGTTGAATTCGTATAGAAATGCTCGGATTACAGGTGTCTCGTGCAGTAGAGAAAACAGCTAGCCGTAAGCCGTAGGCGTAACGGTCACTCTTTTGAGCTGTGGGAATCGCTCCAGGCCGTAAAGAAAGGCTTTTTTGTCGTCTTCGGATCCGATCACAGAAGTCTGATCATCGCGTAGTTCCCGATAATACTTCCAGTAGGCTTTCGACGGCATTTAGGCATCTATCTGATACTGACGTACAACATGGCCAGGTTGGTCCACATCGCGGTATTTCCGATGCTTCATCCTATAGCGGGTCTCTTCGCATTCCTCCGTGAACCAGATAGGACATCCCTCATTGGAGTTGATTTCCATACGTTCGGAATTGATGCTTAGGTACACGGTTTCCCATATCAACGGCGCGAATACAAACCGTGCGTCGTCCCAGATGATCTCCCTGATTTCGTGGCGAAACTTTGGATGGTCTGCTACAGCCCGAAAAACTTGGATGTTCAACGAGTTGGCCGAAAGAAACACGCGTGAAGAGGATAATGGTGAAATCTCGCCGAGGGCTTTGCACGTCAAGCGCAAGGACTTGACATCTTTGTTTGGCAGAAAGGACACAATGGATGAAATCAATTCAGGGGGGAAACGCAGAAACCACGGGCTTTGTGTTGCCATCCCGGACGAGGGTCTGGTGAAGCCCTTGGGAGGTATGTCAAGATGTCAAGATGTGGGTGAACCCTTCACTCAAATAAAACTAAGTGCCCCAGGGCAAAGCGGCACCCATTCCCTTTCTTTTCGGTCGCAAACTGCGGCTAAACCCCCGTTGCGTCCATCTCAATTATCTCTTGGGATCTTGTATCAAGTCTGGTCTGATGCAAGCCAGGGCCATCTCCAGTAGATCCCTATACCAAGATAAAATGTGCAATAAACTGGGAATTTTTAAAATTAGTAGATGTAGGATTATGTATGCATGACGCCTACGACATCGCCGTTCCTATATTAGCGATAACCCTTTTCTTTTTTTTTTTTTTTTTGTCTGTGAGGCGCGATTTTCTTTTTTGCTACATGAAATGGATGAAACACAAGCTCAGCCTCATGCCTTTCTCAAGTCCCTCGTTCAACAAGTCAAAGACCTTGAGCCTGACTTCCCTTCCCCTGACGACTTCCAGAGGCTTGGAGTTCAAACAGTCCAAGTCCCCTTGGCCCCGGAGAATGACGAACTTCTTCAATTCGACCCATGCTTCTTTCGACCGCATCCCGATAAACTGTTTTAGAAACATCCAATCCACGCTTTGGACTTGGAAAATGATCCACAGAACATACAATACACCGAAACCTTAAAGGATTACATCAAGGATGCCCTGACGGAGCATTCCCCTGAAAACGCTCCAATAATTGCGAGAATGGAATACGAAATGTGGTCGGATTTTCCGCCAGAGCGCGATCCATACATACATGCCGAGGATGTAGAGAACATGATTAACTCTCGCATCCGGGTGAGAAGATACGGACCGCATGAATGGTTCACACTTACAGACCTCCTAAACGATGAGCAGGAATGTTGGGAGTAAGTAAACGGTCAAGCGTTGAATGCTAAAGTATAAAACTAACCATCTGTAGCCCGCACCGGAGGGGAAATGACCCTCTTACTTACAAGGGAGTTGAAGATCCAAAGCCGTGGCAAGTGGTCAATCATTACCGATACACCAGTCGCCCTTTGAAACCGCATTCAATTATGTCATGTCTCGCTCAACTCTGGCCTGATACAAGTCAGGGCCTCACTACCCACGAGCTGAGAGCCATTGTGAACATGACACTTCTTCGAGTGAACCACAAACCGTTCCGCAGATGCCATATTCATCCAGTAAGTGATTTTCCACATTTTACATGCTAATATCTAAGATATGTACAGATTTTGGTTCTCTCTTTTATGGGCGATTATCAGGGGAGAATCATTCAAGCTTCGTATGATGGAAAGGGATTGATTCTGCAATACTCGCAACTCTGGAGCTTTAAGGACATTAAAAAGGCACCAGTGGAATTGTTCGTTCGATATCGTTTAAGCAAGCCAGTTGGCGGTGTTCGTACATTGTCCCTTTAGATGGCTTACGTAGCTATAGTTATATCCATATAATTTTATATCGGCTCTGGCAATTGAAAGACCTTAATGCTAAGGTTAGATCTCTAAAAATACCGTTTAAAAAGACAATCCACAGCCAAATAGACTTAGTCCATAACATATGTGTGTACCTAGGCAGTGCCTGCCATGATAAATACCTACCTAGGTATGTGTAAACATGGGGCTCTGTGGGAAGGAGCGTATACACTTAAAATCAACCTCCCATCTTCCACTCTCTTGACCTATCTCTCTACACCTGTCTCAACCAAAACATAAGTCTTTATATATCATCTCGACCACCGCAACATCCAGGTCTAAAGTGCCCTAAACCCGTCTGCTCTATTATAGAGCTCAACCCGAACATTCGGGAATCAATCACCAAAAGGTCCTCTGGCAAGAGACAGGCCAGAAGGTCGTATGGATAATGTACGACAGGGCAAGACGGCCGTTACAGTCATAACACAGTCTGAGACAGTTCATTCAATCTCAATCATGGGAACATGTCAAATAAAGACGACTCCACGGAAAAGTAATGTAGTCGGAAAAGCGCGGTGACGTCAAAGCATCATGGAATCCTAGGAAGAATCACATCCATTTCTGCCAGGAACCGCCACGGCAGGTGGCCCGTGGACTTCGACAGCGCGGGAGACATTTGTCCTCGGAGATGGCCGATAGGTCACCCGGTCATAATATGGGCGCATGGCATCCCATTCATCCCCGTGTTCGCAAATTACTACGCCCTTGTAGGGTCGTACCTACGCAAATATCTATGGCCTCAGAGTGCTGGTCGTTCCAAAATGACTGCAAACGAAACAAGAGTGACCCCAGTCACTCGAAACGGAATGTAGTGAACTTGTGCTGCCTGTTAGGGTGGTGATGTCCTCCTCAACCACCCCCCCCCCCCCCCCTCCAGATGCCTAGAAGAATATGGATATTGGGACACACACACGCAGGAGACTACAAGGATTTAACAATGGATATCATTGACATGTGTATCAAAACTTCTGGTAACGCTAAAAAGAGAACAAGAACCCATGAATGTAGACTCCGAAGTAACGGCAAATTCCCAAGTCCGACGTAGAAACCAAAACGGTCTTAATCCTCCTCCATCTTGGCAAGTCCACCACGGCTACGCCGAATACGTTCATCAAGAGTATCCTCCTGTACTCGCTTATTGACATCAGACATGAACCTGCCCCGGTCTGAACGCAGCCGATCATCAGCCTCGCGCTGTTCTTCCTCCTTGGCAGAGATCTCCTCGATTCGCTGGCGTCGCTCTGACTCGACTTCTGTAGCGTTGCTTTGCATCTCTGCCAACTTGCGACGACGTTCTTCTTCCAGTTCCTTAGGATCAGGCTTGTTTGCTGGTGCACGGGCCGAGGGTGGCCCCATAGCCCGACCAGAGTCACGCCGATTATTGTATTCGCGTCGGGGGAAGTCACGGCGACGATCTTCGTCGGCGGCGGGGCGTTCTTTGCGATCGCTAGATGGACGAGGAGATCGGGAGTTACGGGTTGGTGAGCGGTCCCGTCCACCTCTGTCTTCACGATCTTGGTGTCGGCTAGAGTAAGAGTCTCTGTCTCTCTTGTCATGGTAGTCGCGACGGTCTCGGCCTCGGTCCCTATCATCCCGGCGAGATCGGTGCTCGTCGCTTCTCCGATCACGGTTGTCTGGGCGGTATTCGTCGTCACGGCGTTCACGATCACGGTCACTTCGGTGTCTACGCGAAGATCGATCGGGCGAACCAGGTGATCTAGATCTGTGTCGTCGAGGTGAAGATCTTCGGTGGTGGCGGTCACGGCGATCATCACCAGCATCATCACTGTAGCGTCTACGCTTTGAGTCGTGGGTACGATGGTGACGTTCACGATCTTTTCCTCGATCGCGATCTCCGCGCTCCTTCTCTCTTTCCTTGCGTCTGAGCGTCTCTTTCACCATCGCCTCGTAAGCCGCCTGCTCTCTCTTCTTCACTTCGAGGAGCGGGTCCGCCATAACCTTCGACATAGTATCGCGCGCCGAGGCAATAGACGGGCCGGCCGCGACACCTTGGCCCACCACCTCCGAACCCTTCTCTAGCTTCTTAGTGTCAGGGTCGTTCTTCAGGAGAACTCCGTCGATGCGTCGCTTTCCCAGCAGATATCCCTCCATCTCCTCGGAGTAGTGCCCGCTCTCGGTCGAGGGCGCCTGGTACATCCAGTCGACACGGCGGGTTTGCTTTGTCTTTCCGGAGGCTTCTTGGAGGCGTTGAATCTCTTCCATCTGGCGCTCCTCCTCGCGCTCACGTTGAAGTTGCGCGATCTGTTTGCGCTCTTCGAGAGCGCGCTTCTCATGCAGCCATACGCGCTCCTGGTTCTTGATCAAGCCTGGGTGCCATGACCTGGTGGGACGGTTAGTATTATGCTTCTCTTTCGGGGCAGGTATTGAAGCCGGGACTTGGTACTTACTTCTTCAGGTTCAAATCTCCACCCATGATGTTTGGAAATGCGAAGAATAAAGCAAAAAAAGTTGGTATGAGTAAGTCGCTATGTCCGAAGGTCCAACCCCGGGTAAATCCAAAGCGCAATCGCCACTGATCACGTGATCATTTGATACGAGACTGCAACTTTTTGATATGGAATTTGTTCTGTGAATATGTTGAAGGAAAATAGAATAATAAGATGGGAGCTTTATCTTTTGGTCTTTTAACTTGTAAAAAGAAGTGTAGATATCCATACCACCTTAAACAATTACCATAAACCAGAAAGAAGCATTAGAGGTGTAGTGGGAGAATTTAGAAATAAGAACGAGAAAATAGCAAATAACGGGGGTTAACTCTAAATACAAGTGAGGAATCGAAACAAAACGCATCATATCATATCATCATCGCCGTAGAACTCCAAGAGCAAAGCCAGATTACCAGAAACTACACCACCCAATCCAGTGTTGACAGATATTTTCAACATTGGTTGCCTGTGCAATGAGCTTGTCCACCTGGTCGCTGACACTCAGCTCTTCGTTATTTCTGAAGTCTCGTCCGGTAAGCTTCTCCTTGACTCGGGCGAGAACCTGCAGAGCACGGGCATTCTGTGCCTCACGGGCTTCTTGTGGAACGCCTTCTGGGGCATCGAGAATACCACCTTCAAGCATAGACGGGCGACGGCGACGGGAGAAATCGCCCGGCGGCTGGGCGCCGGGTTCGAAATTGACACCTTCCATGATGGACTGGCGACGATCCGCAGTGAGAGACACTCGGTCGGGGGACGACTCTTGTGTACCCAGACGCCAGTTGATTAGAGGGTCGTGGATGAACTAGAAAAGTAAAAGTTAGTGGGTGTTGTTTTAGAACGTGAAAGAATCAGGTCACTTACAGCCTCCAAGACCGCCATCAAGGAATCCTTGTGCTCTCGTAGAACACGCATGACAGCCTCACAAGTGATGCGGTAGCTACCCTCAATGTTGCTGACTTCCATGGCGAATGTCAACATGCGAGTAAGTCGGAACGGAACTCGTTCCGGGTACTTCTCTCGATGCATTGCGATCTCGAAGCAATCACCAAAGTCGATATGAACCACACGGCCAGTACCACGATCCAGCAACAAGTTCGATGGATGCCTGTCTCCCAGACCAAGGATGTAGCCGACCATAGACATAACACCGAGCGATCGAGTGTAGTTCGTACGGCGTTCGAGCCATGCCTCGGAGCTCTTACTCTTGAGCCATAGCACACGGTACAAATCTTTGCCGGTCGTGTTGTCCATAGCGTAACCGAAGACTTCAACCTTCTGCATGAGAGTAAGGCTATCATAGTCGGGTGCCATTTGAAGCATGATCCGGTGCTCGATGTTGAGTAGAATCCGACGACTTTCACGATATTCCTTGATCAAGGCATGTAATGTATCACTGTTGGACACCCATCCCAACAGACCAGAGCTCTGAGACAATGGAATAGCAGGGAAGCGCTGGACCGACAAGTGTCGCTTGAAACTCTCGCCATCATTATCCAGCAAGGTATTGCACAAGCCGAACAGTTGCATGACACGCTCATCTTGTCGGATATCTTCATGACCCTTGACAAGGTACATGTAAGAGCTACCGTTGCTGCCCTTGAGGGTCATGCGACGCGGTCGTTTCTTTGTCTGCAAGACATGCAAGATCGGGTCAAAGCTCATGATTCGAATGACTGGCTTACCACTCTGGTATGTACCCGGGACAGCAAGGTCAAGGTTTGAGCAATCCTTGAGTCGAGGAGACACGTATTTGAGATCGAGAGTGGATAGCTGTGGCAGTTGCCGGCTGATCTTGCGGAACACAGTGTAATACAAATCCCAAGCTTGGTTGAGATCGCCGATTTCCTCCGATTCACGATACATCATGCAGTAGTGCTTGGCTTCAGCCAGATCACGACCGAAAGCTTGCGCAAATGACACCTCACGAAGGGTCTCAGCGCCCTTGTCTAGCATATCATGGAATGGGGCAAGTGTTGAGAACATGCCTTCAACATTATGGTCACCGAAATAGAGACGAGAGGCTTCTTCCAGACCTTCATGCCAGAGTTCATGCCACAAGACCGCAACTCGGATAAGCTCATGACTCACAAGATCTGCTTGCTCGACAAGTTTTGCGCTATGCTGCCGCATACTTTCCATGATGTTGCTAGCAGATTGAGAACGTCGAGTCACGTTCGATTTCATTGCCACCGTCAATGGATACACAAGGGCTTGAGGATGCGCTTTGCCGACCTCGGCAAGCAACCTATGTACCGCACCCCTGACCCTGATATTGGGCTGATTGATGCGAGCGATAAGTTGAGGAGTGACAGCCAGCCAAGTGTCAATATTGACCGCTGTAAAGCCTTCCGTGACGACAGTATTCACCTCATGATCTCCGCCATGATTGAACCATAGAGTGAGCAATCTCAAGGTGTCTTGTAGCGAAGATGTCAAGGACAAAGCGATGGAGCGAATGAATCCGCGAATAGCAGGAATCACATGCTCTGTAACAATATGAGCAGGAACCGGCGTAGGCATGCCCTCACGGCTAGCCTGGTTGGAAATCGTGGTAACGACTTCAAAGTTCGCAAGTGCCCAGGAGTGCCACGCCTTGTACGAATCGCGGTTGTATTGAGTTGCTGCCGAGTAGGCGTTGAGAACCTCTCGGACATGTTCTGGCCTCCAATCACCCCTTTGTAGAGTTGTCTGCCACTCTCCCTGTCTAAGATAGCTCTTGGAGAGAAGTTTTCTGAATTTGTTGGCGTCGCCAATCCGTTCATTCAGGCTGATAGCGTCTGGGTGGCTCTGATCGACAACCCCGTTGACTCCATTCGCGCCATGATGATCGGGATTTGATACCATAAGTGTGTTGTATCTGGAGAAATCATCGGTCAGACCAGAGGTAAACTCCTTCATCATTTCAAGAGATTCTAGTTGATGACCATTTGCCCAACTGAATTTCAGCCTGGCGTATGTGACTTCGGGTGGTGCAACAGTGCGCGTGCCATTGGCATCGGACACCACTGTCTCTAGGGATGCAAGGGACCGCTCCGCAAGACCCATGCGATTGGACTTGCGACAGAGATTGGCGAACTTGATCGACATATCAAGATTCTCACGTGGCGCAGTGACAAGAGCCCTGACCTTGAGCATACGCTGCCACACTTCCACGTTTTGCTGACACCCAAGCAATCGTTGATTCCAAGTTTTACGCATGGCATCTTGCTTTTCAGGGTCGCCGATGTTTTGTTTGTATGTGATGATCTCTTCCAGCTCAGCGAGCATCTGGACCCGGACAACAACATTGTAGGCACGATTGTATGACTCTCCGAGAAGAGCAGACAATTCGGTATCGAGACCGTTACGGGCCTTCTCAATGTACATGTTGGCCTCTTCGAATTGGTTACGATGGATAGCCAGAATGGCGCCAAAGAATGAGCGATCTGGAGACTGCTCTTTCATGACACCAAGGTAAGAGTCCATCAACTCCCACTGGCCCCGACCCCAGGCAGCGGCAGCGGCAAGAGGTGCAATAGCTCGGCGATGCTCGAGTGATGCTTGGTTCCACTTTTCTTGAGCGAGGTCCGAGAGAACCTTCCACTCGCCAAGAGCGTGCAAACAGCGCATCTTACCCATTGTGATACCAAATGAGTCCGGATCCGTCTTCTCGCGTCGCTTGTAAGCAGCAAGGGCTTCGTCCCACCGTTGAAGCTTCTCGAACCACGTTTCCTTGAGCTCCACATCACGATAGGCCTGCGCTTTGCGAAGGATACCAATGGCAGCATCGGACTGTTGAAGCTGGTTGTTAATGGTAATCAAGGCTTCAACTGCACCCGAGTTCTGATCTTGTTCAAACTCGAGTTCTTTGTAGTGAAGAGCTTTAGCAAAAGCATGACACTTTGCAGCATACTTTCCAAGAGTGCGGATGTCGATGGGAAGAGCCTTGTCATCGTGCTCCATGAACTCGGCCAGATTGAGGAGGATTTGCAAAATCTCTGGGGAGATGTTGGGAGAAGTAAGCGCCTTTTCAATTGAGCGGACGAGCTCTTCTTGGTATTGATCATACAACTCTGTCCAGCACGAGACGAAAGCAGCATTGAAAAGGTCCCTTGAGAGCGGCTGGTAGATTCCTGCCAAGCTAGCACATGCACGCAATGCCGGGGATGGAGATTCCTTCAACAGCTCAATGCTGAAACGGCGTATCCATTCCTGCCAATCCTCACGAGTGGACTTTTGCGAAGCATCCCACGCGTTCTTGAGATGTTGCTGGTTCACAACAATCTTCTTTTGTCCAATTTCGGAAAAGTTGGTGTCATCAGTGGGGAAAGAGTAAACCTCTTCTGGATTGAGGTCCTGCGGGAGTGGGTCGCCCTTCTGGAGTTTCGACACCAGGATTTGGTAGTTGACATGCGTGATCTGATTGGTTTTCAGGACCTTGTTTAGGAGATGAATGTAATGCGTGAAGTCCTGTCCGAGCTGGAAAATGAGAGCACAAATGCAATCCATCGCAGCTTGACGCAACACACGATCACCGCTAGCCACGACTCGTGACAGGGAATGAATCATCAGGGATGCAAAGTCAGAGACGTTAACTTGCCGCGATAGTTTTGTCAGGCTATCGATAGCGGATTTGCGGATGCTCTGAGGGTTTTGTGGCCGATCAAACAAATGAACAATGGAAGGAATGATCAGGTGCATATATTCCTCTCCGCTTGTGCCGAAAATCAAAAGAGCATGAAGGATCTTCTCGGAGGGCTGTCGACGAGGCGAGGTGTCTTTATCAAGTGTATCCAGCATAAAAGGGATCAAGCCAGCAAGATACTTCCTGAATTCTCCTTCCAACGACCTAGCAATCGCCTCGACCAAGGATATAATCGTGCCCTGGGTTTGATATGAAGCATCCCAGAAATCTCTAATAACCTCGATTATCTCTGGCAAGAAAGTGCGAATATGTTGCCGCACGATATTCACCAGGATTGCCATCTGATTGAAATAGGACTCAAGGCGACTAGCAGGAGCGCTTCTGATAACCAAGATGAACCCTGGAATGATTTGGCCAAGGAATGGGACACACTTCAAACCCAGAGTCTTGAAAATCGTCACGATGGCATCAATGACAGCTGAATGATATTGTGCCAGGGAGTTTTCTCGCAAAATGTTCTGCATCAAAGTATGGATGACCACCGTGGGATAATACTCTTCATTGGAGGGTGTGAGACCCTGCATAATGAGGGCAACATCAGAAACATTCTGTATTTCGTTGATATGGTGTACATCAGGTTCAATCTCGCTAATTTGTTGGTATTTGTAGGGATCGAGGGCACCGAGGACTCCGAGAAGCTTGATGGTCTCCTTGCGTAGAGAGCCTGTCTGTTCCGTTTTGATGATATTGATGAGCACGGCGAGAAGATGGGGGTATTCCATGTATGGCTCGATAACGTAGCCCGAATTGCTGGCCAACTGGCCCAATGTCCGAAGCGCGGCTTCTCGTTTGTTATGCGACGAAAGATCCTGGAGTGAGTCCAAAATAATTGGCATAATCTGCGGCAGATATTGTCTCATCTCATGGCCGCCGACATTGGCGAGCTCACCGACAGCCTTCAAAGTAGTGGCAGCAACACCAGGATTAATGTCAGTTGATTTGGGCAACAGTGCGGTCACCATGGGATCAACGTATGACCTGATCAATTTCGTCGCATTAGAGACAAACAGGCTGATGAGTTGAGCTGTTTCTTCCTTTTGGCGGGCGGTATTCGCGAAGCCAAGGCCAGTGAGAAGATTGACCAGCAGTTTTCGTAGTGGCGGGAAGACATAAGCTGGGTTGACGCTAGAAAGTCGACCGATAATGCAGATCGCGGCTTCTTTGACGTCGAAAACCTCATCATTCACAGCTAAGAACAAACATCGAATATTCTCTGGTCGGGCCAAGTGCCGATCAAATTTGCGGTCCAATGACCACAACACGGTGCGTCGGATTTCAGGGTCAGGATCTCCAATACCCACAGTCAAGAGCTTGTCAATAACCTCGCTGACAACTTGAATGGAGTGTCCACTGGTTTGGTTGATGATCGGATCATGAACGAACAGCTGACAGCATGTGAGAGCTGAGGCTTTTCGAATTTCGGGATTATCATTTTCCACATAGTTGATAGCAACATCACGCACGAACTCGTTTAGTATGTGCCCAGAGAAGTCAAAACTTCCCAATGTGTGAAGTGCTAATGCGATATCAGAATCAGAGTGAAGCTCGTGGGGTGCAAAGTCTTTTGCGAATGATGGCATAGGAGGCAGTCGGTTTTCAGGACATCCGAGGGGCCGGAACGGCGTTCCACAAAGGATGATACTCAGCATATCAAGAAGCTTTTCCTGGATCATAGGTTTGATGGGAGGAATGTAGTGGGCCATGTCGACTAAAGCCTGTGTTAATGATTTGCTCAGACCGCAGGCAAAGATGGGATCCAGAAGAGCTTCCATGTACTTGCTGAGCGCCTGTCCCACTGCGAGGGACAGCATGCTGATGCACTCAAACATTGGCGCCTCATTAACTCCTGACCGATTCCTGGCCTTCATTGCAAGTCCCTCTCGAATGTAGATAATGATGCCATCGAGATATTGGCCGATAGCGGTGCCCACTGCATTGGCAATCTTTCCAATGGCAATGAAAGCGGAGTTCCTCTCTTTGTCTCTCTTGAGTTGCGCTTGGAGATAGACCATGAATTTGTGTAGATATATCTCAGTGAAATCGGTAGGGGCATATGAGGCAAGAATGGGAATAGTGAGGACGACTTCGGTGCGAATCTTCGGGTCACGATGGTCCTTGAGACGGAGGATAATTTCACAAGCATTCCGATAATGCTCTTTCATGAACATTGTTCCCTTTAAGATCAACTCTTTGATGATCAAAATGGAGCCATGGATCCAATCGATGTTATGGGACTTCAAACCGAGAAGTGCTTCATCGTGTATCCGTGCGAACCATGATTGACGAACTTGAGAATCACGAGCCACGATTATTTCAAAGCACTCACCGACAGCCTCGGCCGCAGTCTCACGGATGAGGACTTTCGGGTCTCGAAGGGCAACCCAGACAAGCTCAAAGACCTGCGGAACGAAGCCGTAGAGGAGTGTTGGTGAGCCCTTGGCCAGTTCCCGAATAACAAGCACTGCTGCAAACCGACGACTTTCCTGGCGCTCCGATTGTAACCATTCTAATGCAGATTGTATTTCGCTTTCCACCAGTTCTGCGGTTAGAGCCCCGCCGGGCTTTGCGAGGCGGCCCAGCGATCGGGCCGCATACACCAGGACCACGTTATCATTGCTGCGAAGGGCGCTGCGCAAGTAACTGGCAAATCTCGTGGTTTTCTGGGCGGCATCGACACCGTCAAAATCAATAAGCCGATCGAGTGCTAACAAGCCGCCGATTCTTTCGTTTGCATCGCTACCGTTGACGACGAGTTGGGCGATGCGTTGGCTAACTGCGTTGTAAAATTCCACGAACTTCTCCGATGGCCAATCTGCACAAGGAGATATGTCAGCTAGTTAGAGGTCTCGGAGTTCAACCGGTAATACCTCTAGACACGGATAGGACATTCTCGTAGAGCTCGTAGGCAGCTCTGGCCCTGGCCTCCTCATTCTTTGACTTGAGCTCCACGAACAACCTTTGGGTCACGTCTGTGATTGCACCTGCTTGTGCCATATTTGCGAATCACACCCCAGGGTGGACATTGGAATACAAGGTCTAGGCCATAAAATAAAAACACGCAGAGCGCATAAAGTTGGATGGTAGAGGGAGGGTCATGTGTGAGGCTTGGAGAAGGTCGAGTGGTGCACGGACCAGGTTTGGAGTTCCCGCGTGCAACCCAACACCCTCGACCATCTACAACCACTCTATAAGTAATCACTACATACTATCTTCATACTTATTTTAACCTTTGTGTGTTTACATAGTATACTTCTGATGTCGCCTTTTTTTAAAATTCCAATGTGTCTGAGAATCGAGTCATATTATCCGCGGGACCAAATACGTCACCCAGACTATCCGTTGGCATGGATAATCCAGACAGCCTAACATCTGTGCCTTTACCATATTTCTCATATAAAAAGACACCCAAAAAGACATTGCAATACCGAGTTTAAATATAATGTCAAGGATAGGCCGTATAAGCAGCCACTTTTTTTTATCTAGTATTTCAAGCATGATCAGTTCTTCGCTTTGTGTTTGCGCCCAATGTATCATTCAGTGGTAAGCCTGCAGTTGCCCTCCTTGCTGAAGCCAAACTGAATTCCCATTTCACGACAGGCCATGTCAAATGGCAGAAAGGATTGTTGTGTTGACTCTTGAACTCTAAAGTTCGTTGAGTGAACGATAGCCCCTGCAGTCATCACCAAAACGTAAGGCTGGATCTCAATTCTTTTGAGATTCGGTAGCCGCTCTCGTTGCGCTAGCATGGTCTGAAGATTCTTGTTAACAATGTCGAAGTCCTCCTCGTGATAGTGGGCAAGATTGAGGAATTCCAGGCTTGGTGGAAGAACCTCCAGGAGAGATACTTTCGGCCGATCACTTGAGCCAAATTGCAAAAGTGTGCGCAATGGCATCCGAAGCTCACGTAGCTGGTGGAATTCGGCTAGGGATCCAAACCCATTGAATTCCTTGGTGTCTTCATCAAACCCGCTCTGTCCGGTCGATCCATTATTATTCAATCGAAGTTCCCTAAGGCTGTGCTTTTGGGAACATAGTGCGTTGTAGAATAGAAGAGGGCAAAAGTCTGTGTAGACTTCACCCCATATGCTTTTGTCATCGTGCTGATAGTCAAAGAACTCCAAATTGGCACACGAAATGATGTATTCGGCGAAGCCATTGCCCCCGTTATTCGTATTCAACCGACCAAGATCGATTTTCCTGATCGTAGAGGTCCCCGCCTTAAGTGACACGATGCCGGGGTCAACTTCACAGACCCCCCCTGCAGTGAACACTCGCATGGCAGGGAGGTAGAAGAATGGCAGCAGTTCATTCGCCAGGTAGTATTGCTTGGGATCGTCCTCCCAAATGTCCACGCTTTCTAGCAGTTGGAGAACTGGCTTCGGGCTGGATAGATTTCCATTGGCGGCAATTCGCGTTACCATGGGTAGGAAATAGGGCGAGTGTGAAAATCTCAGAGTCATACTCTTGATAGACTCGAGCGATAGCACAAGCACTGCGAGCCAGGCATCAGGGCATCCTGTCCGCAAACTTTCTTCCCATGCGGCAAGATCATCTGCGACGTCGCCCGCTTGCTTCAAGGTTTCCACAAGCCCATCGACGTCGTAATCATTCCCAGGTTCTGACTCTGAGCGATACCAATCGACACTCAGATTTTGGATGGCAGTACCTATTTTAGGATTCTTTCGAACGGCGCGGGAAAGAGGATAGATTTTGGGGGCGTCAACAGAGATTGTTTTGTATGCTTTCGGGAGGAAGATCGAATACCAATCACGGCACACCAGTAGAAGATTGAGTTGATCGCTTTGGTCATATAGGTGCTCACTGATAAGGAGAAAAATGTCGTTGTTGAGAGACATCTTGGTAAACGAGCATTGGAGTATCGACGGCACACAGAAACAAAATATATGTAGGTAACTCTCCTATTGGCTACAGACTGAGAAATGAAGAGAGAGAGGGGGGGGGTATAATTAAAACTAATGGTCCACTGACTACGCATTTTAATAGTGCTTGTTCATTGTTCAATAAACAACTCTTTCTTGGCAAAAATGTGATCTTGAAATTTCTAGCCAATCAGAGGCCCTACAGCCTCGTAACTTGAAGAGCTACCGTACCTAGGTACCTAGGTATGATATCCTTTTCAGGACCACCCGTGGACCGATACATAACTCTCTCATTGGTTAATATTGCTAAACAGTATTTCCAGATACTAATTTCGTCTTTATGGGGTTTAAGATCGATGGTTATTCGTACCCTATGCATACATATATAACTAAAATCACATCTTATTAGTTAATATTTATTTTGCCTAGTCCATGGAGTTATACAATTTCATGCCCATGGCCTATGTAGAGCATACTTCCACCGTCTTGACGGAGCATATAAGTAGGCCAGTGCTACCTTTATTTAATTTCCATTCGATTGAATGGGGTCAATAATAAATATAGAATACTGCCTAGGACGGTTGGGATTGAATCATGTACTATAAAGTGCAAGAAAATAGACTGCCCATAGCGAGGTCTCTTCTAGGAGTATCTCCGAAAATACGGATTTGGCTAAACAACATTGTTATGTAACACCTTAACTCCATTAACTAAACACCGATGCTTACATTTGTAATCGCTGGTCAAGCTTCCAAGGTTTCCAGGCTGTAATAGGCCATTGCGGGGGATGACGGGATTGAGGGGAACCATAAAAGCCAGGTTCCTCGCTCTTTTGCCTCTCTATCCTAATTCTTAAACATTTCATACATCTATAGCTCCTTAAGTCATCTCTCACAATGGTTAAAGTTCTCTTGACTGGTATGTGATTTTAATATGGCCTCGAACCAAATCTAATTATCCATTTTAGGAGGCAGCGGCTTCATCGCCGCCCATATTGTTGACATTCTGCTACAGCATGGGTATGATTTAGCCACATAGGCATCACATACATATTGTTGGTTGACAATTTGGCTCTAGTTTTGACACGGTTGTTACTGTCCGATCGGAGGAGAAGGGCAAACGAATTATTGAGGCTCACCCCGACGTCTCGAAAGAGAAACTCTCTTATGTGATTGTCGAGGATGTAGCTAAAGACGGTGCATTTGATGAGGTTAGTAGAAGATCGTTTCTTTGATAGATACACAACTAACGGAAAGACAACAGGCCGTCAAATCAAACCCTCCCTTTGACTATGTTCTCCATACCGCATCTCCGTTCCATTTTAACGTGCAGGACCCGGTGAAAGACTTCCTTGACCCGGCCATCAAGGGGACAACCGGTATTTTGAAGGCAATCAAAGCATATGCCCCCACCGTAAAGCGAGTGGTAATCACGTCATCTTTCGCGGCCATTGTGAACGGCAAGCAGCACCCCAAGGTCTACAGCGAGAAAGAATGGAACCCGTTGACGTGGGAGGAGGCGATGGACCACTCGTCAGTTTACCGTGGTAGCAAGGTAAGTGATATTTGATGGCCAGTCTGAGTAAATGCCAGCGCTAAGTCGGTTCTATATCAGACCTTTGCGGAGAAAGCAGCCTGGACCTTCGTCGAGAAGGAGAAGCCGAATTTCGATCTTGCTACCATAAATCCACCACTGGTATTTGGCCCGATCGTTCATTATCTCAACTCTCTTGAGGCCATCAACACCTCCAACCAGCGCCTCAGAAATATCGTCCAGGGCGAAATGAAGGAGAAATTAGCCCCAACGGGCAATTTCCTGTGGGTGGATGTGCGCGATGTGGCCCTCGCACATGTTAGAGCCATTGAAGTTCCTAAAGCAGGAGGTGAAAGATTCTTTGTCACCGCTGGCTTCTTCTCGAACAAGGAACTTGCGGATATTGCTCGCGAGACCCACCCCCAATTGGAGTCCAAGCTGCCCCCTGCAGACGCTCCCAGCGACTTCCCAGAACACATCTATGGGATTGACAACACTAAGTCGCAAAAGGTCCTTGGACTCAAGTACCGCCCACTGAAACAGACAGTCTCAGACGCCATTGATTCTATTCTAGCTGTTGGTGCTTAAATTAGGAGTATCCTAGTTCATTTTATAGATCTAGATTGAATTGATGGATACATTGTAAAAGAGGAAAGCAAATACTCTTCTTTTGCCACTACGTGTATCGAGGCAATTTAAATAACGAATTTTATCAAGCGCCACCGCATCTTACATCCCATAATAAAAATAATGTACGCGGCAAAGATTGGTGGATCTCAGGTACGGATTACATCGTATAGATATAAAACCGCGGGTTTGGTCGTTGCGGCTCCCCGTACCGCTTTGGCCCGTGTTCTCCGGTCAACTTTTCTCGCGCCAGCTATTCAAGATCACATAGTCAATCCATTGAACAAGATGGCCTCCGCCAGGCTATCGCCAACAGCGAATTTGCTGCGAAATTCGCGTTTGTTCGCACTCCCTAAAACTCTCAAGGGCCGCAATGACCTAACGTCGAGAGAATCCGACACCGCAACTCTGCCTCACCCCATTCGAGCCTCCATCGTTACACCACAATCATCCCTAGCTCGAGGCGATTGGGGATTGAAACGACCTTTACCGGCTAAGTCGACATCGGAGAAATCATCGAGACCTGTCGTCAGGGTGCACGCCCTCGATACCTATGAACATGTCACCGACTTCGAATCCGCCGCAGATCACACTGTGACCCTCGAGAAGTTCCAGGAACTGCACATGCCTATGTCTCTCCCCTCCAAAGTCAATTACGCTACAAGTGTTGTGCCAAGGCACCAAAGTCCGTTCGAAACGCATCTCGATAACACCGAGACTAGCCAGGGTCTCCAGGAACCTGGTGCCAAACAATTCAGACACACCGGCCCTTGGCTTGCTGGGCAGACGGAGGCAGAGTTCACAGCGTACCTGAAGCAAGTGACTCGCAATAAGCCTGAGCTCCTGCAGAAGCTTCGTGAGCAGTTTGTCGCTAAGCGGTCTGCCGAGATCCGGAAACTGGCACAGGATAATGGAGAGGACTTGGACACCCAACCCACAACTGTCACCGATGCGGAGTTCAATGCCTACATTAAGACTCTGCGCAATGACCCATTCGCTCTCGGTCCTGTGGTATTTGATCTACTTGATCTCGCTTCCCCCCCGGCGGTTCCCAGCGAGCGTATCGGACGCAAATACTATCAAGCCCCTGGAAGCAAGTTGTCCTCATTCGAATACGCCGTCTCAGGACCCCCCAAGACACACCCGTCTGCCGGTCTGTCCTACACGCGATCACACGCCCTGATTCACAACCATGCCCAGTTTGGCCCACAAGCCCACCAGCGCCCTGTAGAGGCTCGCATCTTGCGCCCCAAGGGCCGCTTTAAGGGACGCATGGCACGTGCCCTCGCAGGTATCGGTGGTATTGCTGTCGAAGATTTGAATGCTATGACCTTTGTCGAGCAAGGCACACCGCCCGGTCTGACTTTCTTCGATGCATCCATCCCTGGTGGAGGCAAATACTGGGTCACTCCCATCCGGGCTTCGGTTGACTCCGACGGCCGTATTGGCCTTTCATCTTATCGCGCGAGTGCAACCGCCAAGGCTCCTTATGGAATCGAAGACTACCACAAGCCGAGCACCTTGACCATCTCCGATGTTGCCAATACCCCATCCCCGATAGTCCCAAGATTGGACAGACAGCCATTCGGCCAGCCTCGGTTCCAGCCTTCCGGGGAGAACCGGACCCGGAGGCAACCCACGAGGGGGACAGAGGACGTCGCACGCAGCCTTCTCAATAACCTCAACTCTAAGTCGTAGGAGAAAATGAAGTATGGATGGATGTGCAAGGGATTGTACCATGTATGATAGATTTGGTGCTTGTGTAAAGCTACTTTCATTTTTCTTTTCTGACTATGTCATATAAATCGATGCATCAATATCAAGTTATTTTCACAGCGATCATTGCAAAGACCCATTCTTCACTGAAGAGAGAATAACGTAACACATAAGTTCGAGAATGGTACACTTAGGGATGTACTTTTTGATGTGTTTGCTACCTTCTTAAAATAGTAAGCGCGGTATTGAGTACGATTACATAATCCAACACGATGACCTGACCACGTGATTTATTGATTAGGGCCTAGGGCAAGGACCCGCACAGGACTAAGCGAAAGCCGGCTCTCAAACTCATCCAAATCGGCACGACTACTCTCGATCTTCGAACATTCATTCCGCCAGCCAACAACCGCCAAAATGGGTCGCGTCCGTACCAAGACAGTCAAGCGCTCCGCTAAGGTCATCATCGAGCGTTACTACCCCAAGTTGACCCTCGACTTCGAGACCAACAAGCGTATCTGTGATGAGATCGCCATCATTGCCTCCAAGCGTCTTCGCAACAAGGTGAGATTCGACACATTGGAACCAACAACTCGAGAGCTCCAATTCTGATTCACAATTTCTTCTAGATCGCTGGTTACACTACCCACCTGATGAAGCGCATCCAGCGTGGTCCCGTCCGCGGTATCTCCTTCAAGCTTCAGGAGGAGGAGCGTGAGCGCAAGGATCAGTACGTTCCTGAGGTCTCCGCTCTCGACGTCTCCCAGACCGAGTCCGGTCAGCTCGACGTTGACGCCGACACCAAGGACCTCCTCAAGTCCCTTGGCGTAAGTTTTCACTACACAACACAATATCTTGGCATATATCTAATATATATCTCTACAGTTCGACAACCTCAAGGTCAACGTTGTTGCCGTCAGCCAGCAGCAGCAGGCCGAGCGCCCCCGTCGTTTCGGTCCCCGCTAAATCCAGCGCCCGGAATAACGAAAACAAAAGTTCATACCTGGCCTTCGGTCGACCCTTGGCGGTACCCAAATGTCTGTTCTGGCTGGCTTTTCGCCCGGCTAGCATGGTTTAGCTAGTGTGGAAGGCTATTCCTGGATGAGGAATGAATAAACATGATTCTCTTTGAGAAAGGTGTCGCTGATTCTCCGAAAGGAGATGACGCTTGATTGCCAATTTTTTTTCCCCTCTCGTGTCTACCTATGAGTTAACTCTCTAGGTTGGACTACGTAGGAGTTCTTGGACTGGGGGTAACCTCATTCTAAAGACTCGAGACCTTTGGTGGTCTGAGTCATGTCGGATTTATATTATACATATCCATGTATCGATGTATAAGTCCTGCTGACCAGCCTATAGCCATACATATGGTCTCTGCGTAGATTGTTCATTACTCATGTGTCAATGTCACCATTGATCGGGTATTAAAAAGTAGAACGCCGAAAGCCCGTTGGAAATCCCATGGCACCCCTGCTATATCAGATCTGATCGAGCAGATCTATGTCTCCATCCTGGTCCACGTCTCGTCGCTCCCTGGGCACGTATCCTTCAATGGAACCGCCATTTGCGTCCTCCGGGCGCATTTGTGGAGCGTCAGCAACCTGCTGCGGACCACGTTGATTTTCTCTGATATCGACGTTGACACGTCCATCCGGACGAATCAAACTGGTATCGCCGCGTTCCAACGCAAGCTCCCGGGACCGATCGCGATTCCCAAGTCCCATGCTCTGCAAATCATCCACAACGGAAGAGACACTGCTAGTAGCCGCTGGTGCCTTCAGGCGTTTGGCGCGGGCTTCTTCGAGTAGTAAAATGGTCGTGCCCCGCGTATCGCCCGCCCGTCGTTCCCACACAGGCTTCTCGGACAGCTGCACGCGGATCCAAAGAGCACGCTCTGCGCATGCATCTGAGCACCATTTTTCGACGCGGTCCTCAGAAACGATATCCACGCTGCGGCCGCGTCCTCCTGGCCCACTTCCTTTGGGACCGTATTTAAATTGGAACCCGCCTTGTGGGCCGTTTTTCTTGCGATGCTTGCGAGGACATAGAGTATACCCGCACAAATCTTCGAAGTTTCGCTCCAGGATCAGATTGTCGTAGTCGCTGGGGCGGAATGGGGCGAGTGCGTATTTGAGTTTTACGGTGTCTTCTTGGGATGGTGTGGCAGGGTCCGCAGTCGGGGAGGAGGGGAGCTCAAGGAGCTCGAGGATGCGGTTTAGGATCACATCTTCGGCGTCTTTTTGGGTCTGGATCTGCTGCGCGTGTTCCAGAGCGACTTCGAGGTGCTGTTGGGTCGCACCGGGCCTACCTTCTAGGTATTTGTCTTGCTCTTCTTGTGAAGGGTATAGGTATGAAGGTGGGGGTTGCTGGGCATTGATGGCGGCATATGTCTCGGGAAGAGAGGTCTTGAGAGGGTGGCTTGGCCCTTGCTGTGCCATGATTTATAATTGGGGTCCCTGGAATATCACCCAAGGTAAGTTGAATTGAAAATGAGTTGAGTTGTAAAGAGACGAAATCGAAAAAAATAAAATGAAACCAGCAGAATTCGGCTCCAAAGCGGAAGAGGCGAAAAACCCCGGATTGACCCCCAATGGGACGCTTCACTGCTGACGTAGGCTTTGGGCATTTAGGACTTTTTATAATAAAAGGAGGTTTCATCTTTGACTTTGGGGATCGCATAGCTTGTACATATTGTATACTACATGTACGGAGTAGTATATAATTACTCGGTTTTTTGTACAATTTACATAAATAGAATATTTCTCTTCGCCTATATAACTAACATGTATAGCTGTCCAAGCTACCTAACCCTACATGTACCAAGCTATCTAATATACCTCTCTTGAAAACAAGTTGGACACCTACGTACATCGATCTGAAATCAATATAAAATCCATTTGATATAGAACGGCAGTTCCCCTCATGTGCGTGTTCCCTGGTTGATGTGTTAGCCGCCGATCGCCCAGTGGAGCCCATTTCCCTCATCCCGCCAAGTGACGACCACCTCACTACATCCTCTTCCCCTACTACTTTTTTTTTGTCTTTCCGACCGTGTTCTTTTTCCCCCCATCTTGCATCGAATCTTTGCTGGCCCTGCCTAGGGTGTTCGGTTCTCCACGCCGTGAGTGCTTCCGCAGTTACCCCCCTCCCCCCTCATCTCCTAGTCGTAGGCACCCACTCGTTGACCTCCGTTTCATCTAAGCTGACACGCCTTCGTACCACAAAGGAATTGATTCGTTTCGCTTCAAATATCGCTACATGCTAAACGTATTGAAGCTGGCGATTCGCTCTGTACAGATATTCTAGCGTCATTGCGTCACAGACTCGTTCAGCATTCCTCGCTCCACACCGATTGTCCTAAAGTCTGAACATCGGTTTCGACTTTCCAGATGTCAAGTCCGCCATTTACGGTCCGCTCGGTCTTCGAGTATGCTTCGGGCCACGATGACGATCTCAACTTCCCGATCGGTCAAATCGTGACCGTCACCGCCCTCGAGGACGACGATTGGTACTACGGCGAATATTCAGACGCCCAGGGGGCCAAGCAGGAGGGTATATTCCCGAAGAACTTCGTTGAGAAATACGAGCCCCCGGCCCCTCCGAGGCCATCTCGACCCAGGCCAAAAAAGGAGCCCGAGCCGGTGCCAGTAGAATCCCCCGTGACCGAAACCAAGCAAGCTGAGCCCGAGCCCGAGCCAGAGGTGCAGCCCACAGAGGAGGATTATGAGATTGCATCCCCGCAGGCACCTCTTCCTCAGTCTCCTCTACGTGCGAGTGCCCCTATAGCAGAAGTTGCATCCTCGCCTCCGCAGCCGGCAAAGGCGCCCGCTCCGGCCCCTCCCGTGGCCGCAACTGAACCCGCAGCCAAAGCGCCCTCAAAAGCTTCGCCTCCAGCTGTGGCAGAGAAACCTTCGGGGTCCTCATTCAGGGATCGTATTGCTGCATTCAACAAACCTGCTGCAGCACCAGTTACGCCATTCAAACCGGGTGGTTCCCAGCCGTCTTTCATCAAGAAGCCTTTCGTCGCTCCGCCTCCTAGCCGGGACGCCTACAAGCCTCCACCAAGAGAACCCGCACCCAAGGTCTACAAAAGAGAGGAGGATCCCGATGTGAAAGAACAAATTTCCCGGGAGCCTCCGGTTTCTGAAAGCCGGCCTGCTCCTATTGAAGGCGGCGAAGAGGGCGCAGAGGACCGGCCCAAGCCAACTAGCCTGAAAGACCGAATTGCTTTGCTCCAGAAGCAACAATTAGAGCAAGCTCAGCGCCATGCAGAAGCAGCCCAGAAGAAAGAAAAGCCCTCCCGCCCCCCTCCTAAGAAGTCGACGGATGAACATGTGGCTCCCGTGCCTGATGAAGAACAGGAGGCTCCCTCTGTCGAGGAATCCTCGGCTACCCGGGATCCTAGTGTTGATACCTTGAGGGCTGCACCCCTTCCTCCACAGCCCCCTGTCCCATTCTCGCCCACCCAAGAAATCGGGAGTGACGCCAATGATGCCGACGACTCTGCTGCTGCAGACTCCGAGGATGCAGGCGAGACATCCGCTAGCAAGGATGATGAGGAAGATCAGCCTCAGCCTCGTCCGGTCTCCCAGCGCCAACCGTCGACTCGTGCGGTCGAGCAAACTCCCGAGGCGGACGTTGAAGACGAGGGCGACGCAGAGGAAGAGGAGGAGATGGATCCTGAAACCAAGCGCAGAATGGAACTGCGTGAGCGAATGGCTAAGATGAGCGGTGGGATGGGTATGATGGGTCTCTTCGGCCCGCCTGCTGGAGGTATGCCTGGCATGTCTAGTGCCGGTGGTGCTCGCAAGGCCAAGACTCCCGGCGAGTCAGAGAAGAGGCTTGGAGAGCTCGAGTCTGAGCCCACTTCCCCTGCCAATGCGCCCCCAGTTCCTATGATCCCCCTGCCTGGAATGAACGTGGCTAGCAAGCCGGCACCTTCTTCTATTGAAGTGGAGAAGGAAGAGGAGGAGCCTTCGGCAACTCCTCTCACGGAACAACACTCTGCACGCGACGTGCCGGACGTCGAGGAGGTCATCCACGGAGGTGCACAGCCTCGTACCTCTGTTGATCGTCCGGCCCCGGCTCCCCCATCTCAAGGTAAGATATTCTCCGGCGGTGTAATGCATGGTTTCAATTTCTGATAGTCGCAGATCGTTCCGCACCTCCTCCACCTCCTCGAGAGTCAAGACCCGTCCCGACTGTCCCAGGTGAGCCACCAGCTTCCCCTCCGCCAGTTCCTGCCGGTAAGTACCCAGATCCTGAAACAAATTATTTGACGTGGGCGTTAACCATGATATACAGGCCGACCAGCTCCTCCTCCACCACGGCCCACAACTGCCGACAAGGGTGAAGAGTCTGATGATGAATTGTCGGTCCACACATCGAATCTGTCGCTGAACACCTCGGCTGCTCCCCCAGCCGTGCCTGCACCTGCGATACCTGATCAGATTGATTCTCGCCGCTCCTCAACATATGACCCTGTGCCCTCTACGGCTTCGACCCCTGCGGCTGAAAAGAGAGCTAGCCGTCTACCACCTCCTATTCCAGTCAATCCGCCTATGCCACCATCATCGCAAGGCCGCGGTCCCCCTCCCCCACCCCCCGATCAGCTTAGTCGCCGATCTACCGCCGATAGTCGCACGAGTGCGTTAGCCGCTCCTCGACAGGCTGGAGAAGAAGCGGAAGGAGAGGTGACTGAATATGATGGAGACTACGACACTGATATCGCATCGGGAGTGAAACACAAGGATGCTCTGAAAGCTCACGAGCGTGACTCAAGCTTTGACGAGGGTATTATCACCGACGACCACTCTATTCAGTCCCCGCGCAGCCCCCAGGAATCCCGGCACCCCCCACCTCCTCCGCCCACGGCTCCCAGAGCAGTTCCGCCTCCACCCCCAAGCCAGCCGCCCCGGAATGCCCGTGCGTCTATCGACACACCCAGAGGACCCCCGCCGCCTCCGCCGAACAGAGAGCAGGTGAGCGACGATGATGATGTTGAGTATGATCCTTTCAACTACGCCGCTCCCCGGCATGGTCTCCCGACATCTCCGCCCCTCCCGCTCGGTCGCCCAGAGGCCCCTCCTCCTTTCCCACCACAGCAAGCGGCCGATGAATATGACGATCTGTATGATGCACCCCCTGTGCAGAGCCCAGTAAAAGAAAGACCCTCTGCCTTGAATGAGAAGCGTCTTTCACTGGCGCCTATGCCTCCTCAAAGCCAGTCTTCGAGTTTGCCATCCCCGTCCGCAGCCCGAACCCAGCGCGCATCTATGGACCTTCTAAGAAATCAACCTAACCTTCGTCGGTCCATGGATATTTCTCGCCCATCTATTGACCAAGGCTACATCGCCACCGATGTTGATTTCGCCACGTATACCCTCTGGTGGACTAAACCCAACACCCCGCCTCCAGCTTTCCAGAATCGCAATGATCTGCTTTTCGAGATCGAGGAAACCGCATCCACGAACCGCAGTGGCAAAACAACAGTCTCGAAGGACGTCTATATCCTGTTCATCGATTACTCGCAAACAATCTTGAATGTCCAATTTGATTCCAAGAACCCCGCGGATGCTTCCTTCGAGCAGCGCCATGAACCCCCGCCGCTCCCGCTTCGTCAGGACCAGCTTGAGCAGGCTCATATTCAGCTTGGGACCCGAATCTCGGAGGCCGTCAACTCGGTCCAAAATTCTACTGTTGGGGACGGCACTCCTTTCGGGCTGGTCCAGTACCTGCTCAATCCTCTTTCCGATGCGCTACTTCCCGTAGGCACTCGCGGATACGGTGCCTCGGTTTATTCCAACCTGGCCAATGCCTCTGTGTCTCAGAATGACGAAATCCGCGCCGGTGATATCGTCAGCTTCCGCAATGCCCGATTCCAGGGCCACCGCGGCACCATGCACCAGAAGTACAGCGCCGAGGTTGGAAAGCCCGACCATGTCGGCATCGTGGTTGATTGGGATGGCACGAAGAAGAAGATCCGAGCCTGGGAGCAAGGCCGTGAGAGCAAGAAGGTCAAAATGGAGAGCTTCAAGCTGAACGACCTCCGTAGTGGTGAATGCAAAGTCTGGCGAGTGATGCCCCGCAGCTGGGTGGGCTGGGAAGCTAGTAAGTAACTGGATGAAAGGATTCTGGTTTGAGCATTCAACCTTTTTTGTTGTAGTTATTGCGCTATGAGCAGACGACCCTTTCTTTTGTGTGTTTTTTTTTTCGCTTGCCCCTTCTAGATTGGGTGGGATCATGTATGAATGAAAAGGAGCCTCCTTTCTCCCCTGTCTTCTATATTCTTCTCCCTTTTCTCTTCTCTTTTCCCTGTCCTGCTCCCCTCTCGTGAATCATCTGGACTTGGTGTGGTAATGTGGGATGGGCAATGGTGGTCCCTGTTTGATGGAGAGTTGAGCGAGCGTGCAGCTTTTCGTTTATTTTTGTCAATGGTACATCTTGCATGATTCTATCCGATCAAACTATGGTATACTATTCTCAACTTTTCGGTCTATCTATCCGTGATCATAGTTTCGTTTGTAGATAGCTTTCGAGGGTTGTACAATAATGTATATTTCAGCGATGACGACAATATATCTCCTACAACATAGGCGCCAGGTCCAATGAAACTCCAGCACAATTAAAATTGCATGTAATTTCGTACTGATATTCTACACGAGGATAAGTTAACTTTTGAGGGACAAATAAACCCAGTTCCTGATCTGTGTTCTAGAACCCAACGCCCCGTCTGAAGTAAATTAAAACCCAACATTCTCGCACTAGGAAACTTTTCTCTGATTAAATTCGACGGGCACCAAATCCAACTGCCGACTCCACAAACCAATTCGTACTCCGAAGTTTGACCCTCTAACCCTCCACCCTCCGAGGCACCTCATTCCAAACCCACAGTTAGGCACAAACCTACTCCGTGGATAAAATGATGTGCGTGCATTGTACGGAGTACAGTGGCCCCGATACCTGAGACCAAAGGATCACCCCGGAGTAGGCAATGAGTGAATTTGTCTCGGTCATACGACTACATGTACAATGTATCCTTGCAAATTCTCCTCCGTATTCCTCCATGAACACCGTCGAGAGACCGGGGGGCTGCCCCCGGTCTCGGGAACCCCTCCTCACGACAGGGGAGGGGGGAGGGGGAGGATGAGGGGGCTCCAATTATAATGTGCGTTCTTTTTTTTTTTTTGTTGAGTTTCCACCGGTTTGGTGTACCATGTTGGTGGAAGCCCCTGGATCTCCGGCTATTACTCCGGATATTGATATTCGCGATCGGTTCCTAGATTCCGAGCTGATAAAATATCGGTTATCGGATATCAGATTTCTCGTTGGCTTCTATGCATTCTGGAAGTATAGATCAATGCAAGGTGACAATATACTACTGGTAGACTACTCGGTAGTGTACGGAGTATTCCGTAACGTGTATGATATTTTATATTTAAATGTTTTGAAGCCAATTGACAGGTCCATTGTCAGAGATTTTGATTATTATTTTTTTTTAAAAAAAAAAACGAGTGAAATGAAACCGAACCTTTTGCCCACGAGGATTGGCCCCGCGGAGTGCTAGGTTGAAACCCGGTTGGCGGATGCTTTCCGGTACGTTGATGTCTCTTGATGCTCCATCTACTCCCGTATTGCCCATGGATTTATATTGATGACATCAAGCCAATCAAAATATTCTCGATCTTATATGGAGTATTTATGATCCTTGTCTCAAATTTGGAGGCATTTAAAACAATGGATGCCTTCAAATGTTTACGGAGTATGGAGCAACGAAAACGAACCCGAGGCGTTAAATTAGTTATCCAGATTGGGACTAGTCAGGGGCATACCATTTCTTTTTTGGCCTCTCTTTAGGGCTAATATACGGAGTACAATCCTGTCTAACTGTTTCTAGTCAACTTCGGAAGTTTGAAAAGCTTGTAAGCGGGGCTTTCCCAAACGGCTGTCAAGCCTACCGGCCAAAACGCATTTTAGAGGCGCGCTAAAGAAATTTGCTCCTTTTTTCTTTTTTTTTTTACCGTTCTAGGCTTTGGGGCTGTTTAGTTCTCCATCAATAATCATCTGTTCGGTTCCACCACACAGATCGGAAAAACCACTCTTCGATGTGAACAGACCTCTCGCTCTTAGAAATTGCTGGGTCAAGTGGAGAGAAACTGGACTCTATCGGGGGCAGATACCATGGTTCAGCTTCTCTCTGACCTTGGGGGATCCACCAATACAAAGTACAGCATACAAAGTAGGAAGTTGGAAAGTCCAAGCCTCATCAGATGCAAGTGCCATTGTCCTGCACCCTGCACTCCTGCACAGTCGGAACATTCAATTCAGGTCTTGGCTTATTGTGTTAATATTGCATGACGCTTCTTATATTGTGGCTGAGTTGTCCTACAATGTACACGCCATTGTTCATTTCTCAAACCGAGCCGTATTTATTTATTTATTTATTTTTCAATATATTGCCCTATGGACATATCGCAGATTATGATCGTGATGAATCTCCCACCCGTATTCTAAGTTTTAATTGCATATTGTACTCAGTAGTGCCACGGTGTATCGCATGTCTGATTAGCCTACTACAACATATGTACGCTGAGGGTTACAACCAATGAATTTCCCTTGCTGCCAGCTTCATACGAAGCAAGGAGTTTACTGGCTTATATGGTGTGTGCGACTTGAGTCGACTGCTCGATTCTGATATGAGAGATTGGATGAACTACTGTGACCACCTTCCACATCGAAATCTTGCCCCGAACTGTGGAATGAAGTAATGGGGCGACGATCTTGGTGTTCCCGTGTCCAGGCCCCTGGGACTCTCTAGCCAATAAGTAGTTTTTTTTACCTTTGCTTCATTACGGAGTCCCCGGTTTCATAGGAACACAACACACATGTGCAGCACATACAACATAAGGAATATTAACAAATTGCATGTCTCGAAGGAATTGGCCACCTCGACATATCCAACCTATCCCGCAGTTAGAGTGGCGTTCAGCCGCAGGTTCCACATTCCGGTAGAGAGAAGAGAAGAGAAGGAAGAGAGGGGAGGGGGTGGATGTGATCCTTAACATTTTATTTTTTTTATTATACGCAAGGGGGGTGAATTACATTACAGTAAGTTTATTAGATGACTACTTGTTATCTAGTGGGATCTAGATTATTTACCCAAGTAGCTTTACCATACCGTACCTGCATCGGACCATGGATGCAGCTTCGGGAAGCCCCTTGGGGCCTCATGGACAGTGCATGTGCAGAGTAGTATACTCCGTACAGGAAGCTGAAACAGTAAATAAACAGAAAATAGATTGTACATATGTACAAGATAATTAAACAGTAAAGATAATAGCGAAAGATAGAAATATAGTAATACAAGAAGAATAAGATCATTAAACAGTTAATATTGATCGACTCGGTGGACACCAATTTGAGCCGATCATCTAGATCCTTTTAATTTTTTTTTTCTCTCTCTTAGTAAATATGGTATGCCGCTAAGAGAGAGAGAGAGAGAGCCCTGGAGAAGTTACAGTTCTGGATCCATTCCAAATCTCCCCTCTTGCATTCTTCGCGTCAATTTCCCCAGTCACTCGTTTTTCTTTTTATCGATTTCCTTCTCAACCGACTTTGCAGCCTATTGCTTCCTATTTCTCTCATGCTGTGACCTGTCAATCCCCGCTAAATACTTTGATTGGTCTTGGATCCGGACCATTCACGGTACACGACTTGAACTTGGCATTTTTTGCACCTCTTCTCTTCAGGAGACATTTCTCTCCCTGACCCTCAAATCTGTACTTGTCGCACTTGAAGGTCATGCCGCTCATTTCATTCTCTGGATAAGGATATCCATTGCGTCACTTTGGAAGGCATTGAGCCAAACCGAGACACTGATCAACCTTTAAGCAACTACTACACGCTCGCTGGATTTATCGATATCGACATTCGTTCCACCCAGACTTAGATATTACCGAACCGCATCCATTCCTTGCCTATTACGAGGTGGCCCCTGAGCACCTCGACCCTACCACCCATGATGAATCGATTCCGCAAACACAAGAAGGCGAAGGAGCCCGCGGAGGAGCAAGAAGCGACATCACCAGGATTCAGTCTGAAATCATCAAAGAAGAAGGCCGTAGAGGAACCCAAACCGGATTTCGACCTATCAGCCGCACTGCCTCCGACAGACAACTTCCGCACCAGTCTCCTAATGCCTAAATTGTCCGCTCGATTTAGCATGCTGAAGGAACAGGACGACCCACTTTCAATGCTGGGAAAGGCCAGTGATGATAGCGTTTTGTTTCCCAAGCGCGCTTCCCGACTCAATTTGTTCGGCCACAGCCCTGCCATGCTGGCAGACATCGACGAAGTTTGCTCCAATGAAGGTAGCCGACCATCCCTTGCACTCGACCGCGGTTCTTTCGCTTCCGGTGGGGATGGTTATGGTACAGACGATGACCGATCCCAGGCGGGCAGTATGATGAGCAGAGCCCGTCGCGCCGAGGGAAATAATCTGTTCGGAGGTCGCCAAAAGATTTACAAGATCCCGGTCAGATCGCCAGGAGTAACAACCCCCGATGCGTCAGAGGGTGCTCAGCGGGGAATGGGAAAGCCGGTCTATGACCACGACATGAACCTGTCCGCTTTCCAGCGGTTGCGCCTCAAGGAGAAGGAAGAGAGAACGGCAGAGGCCGCCCGGGAATCTGGATATGCCGCCTCGACTGCGTCATCTAACAGCCGAGCCACATACTCCTCCACCGCATCTGGGCCTCTGTCAACAGTTCCAACATCAACTGGAGCAACCTCGGCCGATGAGTCACCGATGACCACATCCCAATCTGCAGTGACAGGTTATCCGTTCCCGGAAACCCTTCCTGAGGCCCCTCGGCCTGGTCCTGCCCCCATGTCTGCCCCGCGCAATGGTTCGATTCGTACCCGGCGTCTCTACGGACAAGGATTGACCCAGGCTGCTCAGAGCCAGCAGAGCTCGACCTTGAACCGTCTGGAGAGTCTGAGTCGCCAGCGCGCCGGAACTCCAGATCTCCCCTCTCTGAATCGCAACTACTCCAGAAGTGCCACCAACCTGCGGGATCGCCTGCAAAAGCTTGCAATTGTCGAGCCGGCGGCTTCTACCTCACGGCCGACTAGCCCTCCTTCATCCGCAACATCACCGAAGCCCCGCATGTCCGGAGAAGCCGCAGTCAGAGACCGTCTCTCCCCAACAGCAGCAACATTTGGGGCTCCTCCCTTAAGCCCGCCCACAAGCGAGAACGACGAGGTTCCCTCGCTGTTGGCTGCATCCATTCACCCAGAAGATCATGGAAAGGCTACTGCCATGGGCTTATTCAACCGACCTGCCACTGGTTTCGACGAGCAGGCATTCTCCCGCCGCCAACTCCAAATGCACCAAGGACGAGAGACCCCGCCTCCGCGTCGTGCATCACCCCCGCGACGACCTCTACCCGCGGAACCCGTGGGCCGTGCTCGTGGACTATCCAAGTCCAGCTATCGTTCCCGGGCAGAGTCTGCCTCATCTCACTATAGTAGTGATGCGCACCGCGGTATTGATCAATCCGGTGTGTCTAGCGTTGAGGCTTCTCCCTTCAGGCCTGGAGTGAGGACTTTCTATGCCAACTCATCTGCCAGCGAGTCTGGCGATGAAGGGGAGAACCCTTCTTCGCACGATCTCCCATCTGCCACTTCATTGACCACCGAGTACGGTCCGCCGCTTCAGAACTCCAGCATAGCATCTAACAAGCCATCGACTCCCACGAAGGATCACCTCGAAACGCTTCCCGAAGTGAGATACTCCGATCTAGGTGATCTTAGACCCATCGCCGAGAACGACCTTGACTTCACATCTGCTCCTCCCGACACCAGCGATAACGCACCCAAGAGACCTGACTCGCCAACCCTGCAGCCAGATCAAGGCTTTACTGGGGTGGGTGGAATGATTAGATCTCACCTGCGCCAGGAAAGTGACAAATCCTCCATCTTCCCTCCTCCTTCGCCTCGTTTCCCGCAACAGCAGAATGATACAGAATCTCCTAAGACCGAGACCCAGAAATCGACTGCCCAGCCACCGACTGCTGTTCCCATGATAGCAGAACCCCGCGAAGAGAGTCGGCCATCGTCAACAACCCGCCCAGGAACCTCGAGCTCGCACTCTCCTTCTGGACATTCCGCAGAGGGCACGGGTTCTCGAAACAGCGAAGAGTCGTCCACACCTGGAACTATCCCCGACACAGCTTCTGTATCGACTGGCCCGTCCTGGAGGGAGGAATTGGAACTTCATCATCGCCGTCACGGGAGTACTGAGACCCAAAGGGAGCGAGAGGAATTCGCCATGGAGCTGGCAGAGAGGCGTAGAAAGGTGCAGGAGAAGCTCCGAAGTGTTGCTGAAAGCGACAGCCGATCCAGCAGCCCCACCCCGGGCCGGTCAACTCCAGATTTGTCCCGGACTGGTAACGCATTTGCCATGTTGAAGCAAAAGTCTAACAAACAGGCTAGCGCAAAGCCAGATCAAAAGAAATTGTTCGGTTATGCCGCTGGTAATTCGTCCACGCCTGCCCTCTCTTCAGATGACTCGTGGCGCGAAGAGGAGCGACCCTCTTTCAACTTCGGCCGCCACTCCAACTCCAGCTCTCCCCATATTGGATCGGAGCGTTCGCTCAGGTCTCGTATGCCATCTCTCAGCCGCGACAACAGCTACGAAGATTCGCGCGAGTCCAGCCGCAGCCGTGGGCCCTCGCCTTTCCGAGACCAGAGAGATCGTGCAGGCTCGGATGCATCGGGCCGGTCCAAGAGTCGAACCAGACTTCGCGAACGGGATGACCTTCAAACTGTGGACGAGGGTTCAATCATTGCACATGACAACTTTGTTGTTCCCGAGGGCTACGAGCCTCCCGTGCCTGCCTCCCGCCCTACGTCGAGTCGCCCATCCACAGAAATGTCTGACTCTATGAACTTCGACCGCACCCCCTCCGCCGCCTCGGGCAGACAACGCAGTACCAGCCGATCTGGTACACCAAGCTTCCAATACGAACGGCCATTCCAGTTCTCGCAGTCCAACACATCCTCGATCATCGGTGCTTCGCCCCGGCCCCCACCTGTCGCCCCGGCCTACTCGGCCAATGCCACTCCTCCGCTGAATGAAATGCCCACAGACAGCTCGTCTACATCCCTGGTTTCTTCATCTAGCACCCCGCAGGTTCCCCAACGTGGTTTGGGACCCGGATCCCTCCTGAAGCGCCCCGTGAATAAGAAGCAGATATCCGAGCCTACCTTTGTCTCATCTACATCAAACGTGCCTCTGGTCGGTCTCCCACCCGGATCCGGGCTGCCTTCCCCCAGCAGTGCACCTCCAGTGCCACCTATGAACCCCCGCCGTCGCCGGGGAACCGCCACTCAAACCATCTTGGGTGCGTTCAAGAGCGATAAGACTGACCTTTCACGGGTCGCTTCCCCCGTCCCGAGCGCCTCGGACGAACACAGTGTCTTCCCGGATGAAGAAAAACGTCCGCGCTCCCGCAACCGTCTCCGCAAGACCTCGAGCGAGGGTGTTAACCTGAACGCGCGGGCGCGCCAGGCATCCGTAACGGGCACTCCGCCAGCTGTGCCTCAATATCCGCCTCCTGCTATCCCCGTTGATGGAGGCATGTTCTAAACACAAAACTTCCCTTCCGACTCTTTATACATTCACCTTGCCTTGACCTAGGCTCTCCTTATTCCCTTGTTGTTTCATTTACCTAAATCTACTCGACCTACCATTCCCTCACATCCCCTTTCCGGGTCTTTTCTCTTCTTCTCTGTCCCATCCTTCCTCTCTGGACTCTCTTATCATTTCTACCATTGACGACTAGATACCACTCGGTGCATTTGAGCGTCTCATGTTACTTTCGATCTTTTCTTTTTTTCTTTTTGTTATCAACACTCTTGACTTGGATTTTCATCTTCCATGTATGTACTATTTTTGTTCAATTTCAATAGATACACCACTCGCTATGCTTGCCTTCTATGGTCTTATGGACTGCTCAAATTAGACGTAGAGTTTTCTATCGTTACATGTAGCTTTGGTTTGTATAAACGTTGTATTCTTCATACTCCCAAATAAACCCCCTTTGGACTCCTTTACGCCACGATGTATAGAAGACTGCCGACGTGCACAATCGAGACTAGTTATAGTCAACTTCGAAGATTACTATTGATAATTTACCCGCTTTAATATGTTGCACGTGTTTGAAAAGCATGTTAAATGGTTTATAATTCCTTCATTTAATCTAGTATCATACATTTTCATTGCAAATCCATTCATTCCCTCTCCACAGCCGTCTTGAGGTATCCCAAGACCCTCTCAACGAGGAACTTCCGCGGCTCAGCCTGGTCATCATTACTCAAAGCATGAGAAGCATTAGGAATAATACCAGTATGCTTCTGATCCCAGATCTGATATTTCCCATCATGATCAGTAGCCTTCTGCCACCTCGCCAGTATCTTGTCCATATCAACATAATCCGGAATGGACTGATCCTTCCCAGAGATCAACACCATGAGCTTATGATTCAACAGACCCTGCTGCTGAATCCTACCAAAGGTAGTCCCAAAGTGATCATCACTCAAATCCGAGCTGAACAAATCATCCTCCTGCGGCGCCTGCGGACTCTCAGGACTAACAAGACTCAAAAACCTCCGACAACTAATCGGGGTATTAGCCGGATAAATCATGGAAGTCAACGAAAGAGGCAACATAGTATCATGAGGTTTTCCCTCAGCAACAGCCTCCTTCGCCAACGCCTCCATCTCATCATAAACAGCCCGAGCCTTCTCAGGCGTCGTATCACCAATCCCCCACTTCAAGACGCAGAAAATCGCCTCGCGATCCGAAACAGGCGCTTGCATAATCGCGCCGTCCAGCACGGGCCGCGTAATGTGTTCGATACCAGCGTCGAAGGCGGGGAGCTTTGTGTGCGGGTTCGACTGGGATAGGTAGTGCAGGACGCACTGACTACCCGTGGAATGGCCCATTAGCGCGATCTTGCCGCCGCCGAATTTATCGGCTTTGTAGCTCTTGATGTACTCCAGACATTGGGCGATCTCGTTCGTGTCGCGGTCCAGATGGCCCAGACCCCAGGATTGGTAGGAGGATGTGAGGTTTAGTGTGAAGAGGGACCATTCTGATTGCTGTAGTGCGCGCGCGAGATCGGCCATGTAGGAGGTTGTTGCGAGGCCATCGCCGAGTCCGCCGACGAAGAGGAGACTGTGTGGTTGGCGGACGGTGGTGGAGGCAGATTCGAATGCGACGAGGGTTTCGGTCTGGATGTTTGATTTAATTGTTAGTTGTGATTCGAGTATTATTGATAGTTGTGCGGGAAACATACGTAGTGGTGTAGAATACCGGGAACGCCTCCCTTAGGCCAGAACTTGGACATGTTGATGAATGTGAGGGGGGTTTGAGGGTGTGTGTGTGTGTGTGTGTGTGTGTGTGTGGTGGGGTAGTTTGTGTAGGTGTTCAATAATTGAAGGGGAAAACTTTCTAGGAGCTAGAGACGGCGTCCGGGATAAGGTCTTTTCTTTAATTTAATAAATTGCCGAAATCGGGCTTCGTGTATTTCTGCCATGACGGAATGTGGACAATTTATGTCGGTTGGTTTGAACCGAGTCACTCGATCCACAGGGTGAACTGTTTCAGGGCATCTTATCAATCTGATTATACCGCGTCAAGCCGAAATATTAGGTAACAAGTCTCACATCCATGGAATTCTTTTGCGCTAGGGTCTGAGGTATGGAGGGGCAAGACAGACTTTTCGAGAAAATTATATGGATGTCTTGGACCAGGTATTTCAGTGTACACGTTTAGGTAATACGGTGTATCAGAAAACAGTGATGTTTTATATATACATGTGTACGGGTATGTATTGAATATTTCGGTATGTATTTCGTCTTAACGGTAAATACAACAATGGGAGTCGTGTCTTGCCTAGTACAGCCAATAATTACACTAAGCTCAGTCGGAAATAAAGATAGGCCAATGAAACTCCGCCGTTGAGACTAAAGCTGTGGTACACCTGCAGGCTAGTCGGCACTAGCCGGTATAGGTAAGATCAACGGATCTGATTAGATTGATTGGCTGAAAACAGAAGAATCTGATTAGATTGCCCCTCTTTGAAAACTCTACCCAACACGCAGGAGTAAATTCGTCAACACCTGCATCTCAATACAAGACTTTTCTAAGATTCTTAGGAAGCCTTGGTCAACTTAATAGTCAGCCTTACCCGGCTTCATATTCGAAGATCCCTGCCTGAAGAGGTCCTTATATCTGGGCATTATGCAAAACCAAGACCAAAATATTGCTGCAACATTGCAACATTTATCAGACCAAAAAATCAATAATACAAACGAGTGGATTGATATTTTGTGGCGTTTGGAACAATCCATCTAAAGCTTTCTGCAAGCGAGCCAAGAAATCTAGTAAGGAACGTGCGCAGCAAAGTGAGGCCTTTTTTGGAAGTTTTTTTATGGTTACACGCTCGTTGCGCCAGGGCCCAAGCAAATATTATTATTTAAAATTATCGGATGGGTGTATTCGGAGCTTTCTGTATTGGTACATATTGCGAAAAGTGTACACGACACACATGCGCGTGCATGCGATCTTGAAGGTGGGTCTCGGAATAACAAAATATCACAAGGCCCCCTCGTTCCTCGCATCCGTCGTGCATTGGGCTTTTCCGCTTGAAGCGCACAATCATGGGTCCCCTGAGCAGTTGGCCTCCGAAACCTCGGGAAACAATTCCTTTTCAATTTGGAGTAAGCCAAGATGTGTTTCAGAATAGGTTGATCATGTTCACGTTGCTTTTCTCACAGCCTACAGCATGGGTTCTTTGCATTTCTGTCTTGATGATGAGCAATAGCCTAACTGAAAATAGTCTTAGGGTAGCATTCTTTTTATTTTCTCACATTTCTCAATTTTCCCTTCTGTTTCTTTAATGTGGAGCCTGTGGATACTTTTTGTATTATACAGTATTGTATGTAGCTTTGAGGTCTGAAATCACGTACACGTACGGGTCCGAATCGCCTAGGAAAGATGAAACGGGCACATGCTCTGGCTTGGTATCATTTTTGCCTTCCAGAACGGGGGGGCTGTATGTCGAATAATCCACCCCGCAATAGCCGATCTCGGTGATGATATGCAAAATACATGCAGGGTACATACAGTCAGGATACTTCGGAGCTTTCAAGCCTTGAGGTGGAGCATGATGTAGCAGAACCGTGGCTAGTTGGGTATATAGTGACACACTTCCGTCAAATCGACCCGCGCAAAGGCTCCGGATTTAACAGTCAAGCTCCAATTCCTTCCTCACATCAATTCGAGGCTAATAAGACCAGCTGTGCTGGTTTGCCGTCATAATGGGCTTCATACCTCTCGAAGATGCCTATATTCACAATGCGCCGAATGGAATTGAGAAAGCGCCAACAGACACGAATGGCGACTTCAGCTCATTCCAAATCGCACATCTTGCCTCTGAACAGATCACCACTCCGACCGGCATGAAGGAAGAGATTGTGCTGTTGTCATGGCTCATGGTCTTGTTGCGCAGCCGGGAGGACAGTCAAATATCATACGACTGGTCCTACAAAGATTTCGCAAATGGCACTGAGCCAGAATCAGTGAACAAACTATTGATGAATGAAGTAATGAAAGGATTACAAAGTAATGTGGGAGAAGTTGCGACAGCGATCTCTCGGAGTATCCCCGCGGGAGCGTCGAGTCCCGCATCCCTCATTTTGAGCACCAGCTCTCTTTCGCGAACATCTGAAGAAGCCAAAGATGAAGTAAGTGCACAATTAAAACCATAGCCACCCAGTGATAACTAACCGTAATTGAAAAGGGTATGCTTCACCTCGAAGTTCGCTTCAATAATGCCCACTTCGAGATCCGCCCATTGTGGCACACCGAGAACATGTTGCCGTACACAGTGAATCACCATGTCGAGGCACTTGCCGACACCGTCAGAGTATGCCTCACAAATCCCGAAGCGACCATTGAACAGTGCCTTCGTCCGACTGCATGTGACCTGAACGATATATGGGGATGGAACCACGAATTACCTCCCACATACAACTTTTGCATGCAAGACATGGTTGCCGAAAGAGCCCGCGAATACCCAGACAAAATTGCCATTGATTCCTGGGATGGTAGCCTGACCTATGGCCAAATTGATCAATGGTCCACTTCCGTGGCGTGCTCGCTCAAAGAAATGGGTGTTGAGCTGCACGATGTCCTCCCCGTGTGCTTTGAGAAGTCCAGGTGGACGATTGTCGCCGTACTCGGAGTGATGAAAGCAGGCGCAACCCTTGCACTCATGGATCCAACTCTTCCGCTTGCGCGTCTTCAGAACATGGCGGTGCAGGTCGGCGCAAAGGCGATGATTTCGTCCCGCAAGCAGTATGAGCTGTCACTGACCATTATGCCAACTGGAAACCATTTTGTGGTTGAAGAAGATGCTTTCACAAATCCAGCAAACTCCCCATCAATCTCCGACTTACCCGCTGTACCATCCTCCGCCCTTATGTACATCATCTTCACCTCTGGCAGCACGGGCACTCCGAAGGGAGTGAAGATCTCCCACGAAACCTACACGAGTAGTGCCATTCCTCGAGCAAAGGCAGTTGGATACACGCCAGAGTCCAGGGTTCTCGATTTTGCATCCTACGCTTTCGACGTCAGCATTGACAGTATGCTTTTAACACTCGGAAACGGTGGCTGTCTTTGCATTCCATCCGATGAGGATCGACTGAATGATATCAACGAAGTTATCCGCACAATGCGAATTAACTACGCAGGCCTGACTCCCTCAGTGGGCCGAATTCTGGATGCGGATGTCATCGCATCGCTCAGCGGTCTCGGTCTCGGAGGTGAAGCAGTCTCGGCACGAGACGCCAACCACTGGGGCAAAGAAACCAGAATCATCATTGGTTATGGTCCCTGCGAATGTACCATTGGATGCACAGTCAACGCCAGCGCTGCTACTGGCAGAGATTACCTCTCCATTGGCCCAGGAAATGGTGCAGCCATGTGGATTGCCAACCCGAATGACCACAACGAACTTGTGCCAGTCGGCGCTGTAGGTGAGCTGCTCGTTGAGGGCCCAATTGTCGGACAGGGCTACCTCAATGACCCTGAGAAGACTGCTGCTGCTTTCATTGATGATCCACCTTGGTTGGTCGCAGGCCACAAAGAATACGCTGGTCGTCAGGGTCGTCTGTACAAGACTGGAGATCTCGGAAGATATGACCCCGACGGTCTCGGCGGTATCGTTTTCGTTGGACGAAAGGATACTCAAGTCAAGCTGCGCGGACAGCGTGTCGAACTGGGCGAGATCGAGAGTCAGCTAAAGGCTGTTCTGCCCTCAGAGGCTAACGTCATTGCTGAGGTGATTACGCCCAAGGATTATGGAGGCCAGCCAATGCTAGTCGCGTTCGTTGCCTTCCAACCAAAGGGACACGGACAGGCCGAGCTTGCCTTGGACGAGATCTCAAGCGAGTTGAGCGACGTATTGACAAAGGCCAATGCCGACGTGGCGAAAACTCTGCCGCGATACATGGTGCCAACCACATATATCCCGGTTAATCTTATGCCGGTGTTGATTTCAGGCAAGACTGATCGCAAACAACTCCGAGCATTTGGTGCGACAGTTGATTTGCGCCAGCTGGACCAAGGAGCCGCAAGCACTGCTTCTCGGGAACTGAATGAGCTTGAGAAACGTCTGCGACAGGCCTGGGCCGAGACCCTTAAGCTCGAAGCTGAAGCCATTCGTCCCGATGACAACTTCTTTGCGCTGGGTGGCGACTCCTTGGCAGCGATGAGACTCGTGTCTGTCTGCAGAGCGCAAGACCTTGATCTTTCTGTCATCAGCACTTTCGGAAACCCCACCCTCTCGGCGATGGCCACCGTCGTCCAGCCTTGCAGCTCTCAAGTACAGGAAGAGATTCCGGAATTCTCTTTGATCTCCCAATCTGTTGAGAGCGCCCGCCTCGAAGCAGCAGAAGCTTGTGGAGTGGATCAAGAAGATGTACAAGATATCTACCTTTGCACACCTACACAAGAGTCATTGTTCACCTTCTCCCTTAAATCGACAAAGGCGTATATTGCTCAGAGAGTCGCGTGTATTCCGTCGCATATCAGCCTGGATGCTTGGAAGAAGGCTTGGGAAGATGTCGTTGCAGCAAGCCCTATCCTGCGATCTCGTCTGGCACCACTCCAAGACCCAGGCCTTCAGCAAATTGTTGTGAAGGAAGGCGTCTCCTGGAGATACTCCACCGACCTGGACCAATATCTCGAGAATGACCGAAGTGAGAGGATGAACCTTGGACAAAGTCTGGCTCGATACGGTCTTGTTAGCACTGGAAATGACGACAAGCGGTATATGGTCTGGACCGTCCACCACGTTCTCTACGACGGATGGTCAGAGCCCATCGTTCTCAAGCAAGTCAGCGATGCCTTGCAGAACCAGTCCGTCGAGATCCAGACCCAGATGCGGAACTTTGTCAAGTACGTACGCGATACAGACGAGACCGCGATGTATGACTTCTGGCGACGGGAGTTGAAGGGCGCTGTCGGGCCTCAGTTCCCCCGCCTGCCTTCTCGCGACTTCATGCCAACTCCCAATGGCCTGATCGAACACCAGATTGCCCTCGAGACAAGTGCAGGATCACCTTTCACGATGGCTACTTTGGTCCGCGGTGCATGGGCCCTCGTTGCATCCCAGTACACTGGAAGCGACGATGTCGTGTTTGGTGAGACTCTCACTGGTCGTGATATTTCGCTGCCGGGCGTGGAGAGCATCGTCGGACCACTGATCGCAACAATCCCCATCCGTGTCCAGGTCCGCCGATCTAGCTCAGTCGAATCATACTTGCAGACCGTACAGCAAGCTGTCTCGGCTCGTACACCCTACCAGCACATGGGTATGCAGAACATCAGAAAGGTCAGTCAAGATGCACAGTATGCATGTGAAGCCGGCACTGGATTGGTCATCCAGCCCGATCCTGAGTACGTGGGCAGCGATCTTGGATTTGAGTTTGGAGATGTTGTCCGTGAGGCGCTTCATTTCAACCCGTACCCGCTCATGGTAGCCTTTGGAATCCGCAAGGGTGGTCTCAGAGTTTGCGCCAGTTTCGACAGCAGCCTAATCGAGGGCTCGCAGATGCAGCGTATCCTTGCGCAGTTGGAAACCGCTTGCGTGCAGTTGTCCAAGGGTCTCGACAAGCGCATCGATGAGATTTCTTGCCTCCCCGCGACTGAAGTCGACCAAATCTGGCAATGGAACCAGACTCCTCCTCTTTCCGTGGACGAAACCTCTGGTAACCTTCGCGCCCATGCAAGCACCAAACAAGGATCAGTCTATCCTCGTACTGTGATTCCTTGGGTGTGTGATGCTCGCAACCCGGATTTGTTGTCGCCCATCGGCAGTGTTGGCGAGCTCTGGCTTGAGGGAGCTTGTCTCTCTGGAGAAACAGTAGAGTCCCCTGCCTGGCTCGTGGCCGGAAGCTCTGGATGTGCTGGCCGTTCAGGAAAGGTGCAACCTACAGGTGACATGGTCCAGCTTCGGGATGATGGAAGTCTCGTATTTGTTGGCCGTAAGGAGAATGTCGTTCCCCTTCAAGGACATGCAGTGGATATTGCGGACCTTGAGTCACATTTCGAAAAACACCTCCCATCAGCAACTCGTGCCGCTGCATCTGTGTTCCAGCCGTTGAGAGAAGGTACTCAGAAAGTGACAGAGCAAGAGCTGGCTGTCTTCATCGAGAACCAGTCTTCTGAGGAAGACAGCGTAAGAGTCATCCCGGCGAAGTACGAGATCGGCGACGAGACGACTGTCTGCGACACTATTTCCGTTACCCTTGCTGTGTCATTGAAGAAGCTCGACAAATTCATCCGAGACTCACTGCCATCCTACATGGCCCCCTCTGCGTACGTTGTGGTTGACAAGTTGCCCGCTGGACTGGAGCAACTCGATCACACGTCCCTCAACCAATTGGCCTCGAAGATTCCCCAAAGCGTTCTTGAACAGCTTCGTGGAGGCTTCAAGGAGGCATGGACGAAGGGCTTGGCTCAGACAAAACTATCACCGACAGAGAAGATCTTGCAATCCGCTTGGGCAAAGATCCTCCGATTGAGCCCGGAGCAGATTGACGTCGACGATAACTTCTTCCGCCTTGGAGGTGACTCTGTCTTGGCAATGAAATTGGTTTCAAGTCTCCGAACACAGGGACACAGCTTGTCAGTGGCCGATATCTTCCAACACATGCGTCTTGGCGACGCAGCCAAGGTGCTGAAGGTGGATCAAGTGAAGGAAAATGCTCAACCATACAAGCCTTTCTCAGCCCTGAGCAATCTAGATGTTAAGATGTTCTTGGCCTCAACTGTCCGGCCTAAGCTTGCCAACCCAGGCTGGCCCATCTTGGATGTGTCTCCAATCACAGACTCGCAAGCGCTTGATATCAGAGGAACTGTTGGCGCGCCACGCACTTCCATCCAATACACCATGCTGTACTTCGACCAAAACATCGATCGCGAGCAATTGCTACGCGCTTGCAATGACTTGGTTAAGACCCACGATATTCTGCGGACTGTCTTCATCGAGCATGAATCATCTTACCTTCAAGTTGTCCTCCAAGACTCACATGTCCCTGTGGTCATGCACCAGGCTGACAAGGAGATTGAGCAATACGTCACTGAACTTTGCACAGCAGACATCGAGTCAAACTTCGAGCTTGGCTCGCCATTCCTCAAGCTCTTCCATGTCCAAGGCACCGACGGAAAGCACTGCCTCGTGCTAGGACTCTCGCACGCCCAGTATGATGGCGTTTCTCTCCCCAGACTACTCCAAGACCTGGAGACCCTATACGCCGGAGACAAGGTTGTGGACTTTGAGCCATTCGCCACGTACATGGCACGAGTTTCGGATGGACGCCTCCAAACCCAAGCAGTCAATTACTGGGGCAATCTGCTCAAGGACTCGACATTGTCTGTCCTCGACGGAGCTACGGTCCAACCCACAGACAAAACCATCTTCCACGAGAAGGCGGTCGAAGAATTCCAGCCCGTGCAGGAGATCACGACTGCAAACGTGCTCACCGCAGCATGGGCACTGGTCCTTGCCCGTCGCCTGGGCAAGCCCGATGTGACCTTCGGCACCGTGACCTCGGGCCGAATGATCGAACTAGCAAACGTGGAGAACGTCGTGGGTCCATGCTACCAACTCACTCCTGTCAGAGTGAAGTTCGAGTCACAGTGGACGGCGATGGATCTGTTGCGCTTTGTGCAGAAGCAGAGCGCCGAGTCTGCGGCACACGATTTCCTCGGATTCGAGAAAATCTCGAAGCAGTGTGCGCAGTGGTCACCCGAGGCACGATCCTTTGACTCGATTGTTCATCACCAGGACTGGGATGATTTCGACGATATGCCATTTGCTGGATCTTCTTGCAAGGTTGATATTTCAAACCCGCATGGTGATGCTGCTTATCCTTTGAAGGCTGTATCGTTTGTGCGTGGTGGGAAGATGCATGTTGGATTTGTTGGAAGTGAAAGGGACGAGAAGTTTGTGGATGCCACTCTTGACGAGTTGGCGGCTGCTGTCCAGGAGTTGTCGGGTTGTCGCTCTGAGCCCCTGGTTCTTGGTGCCTGAATATGATATATGATATTTTTTATAAAGCAAATAGATTGGAGATAGTTGAATTTTATTTTATTGTTTGTCTTATTTCCATATTATGCCTTTAATGTCCTTCAATTGGATACGAAAAAATGTCAGCCATTTCTACCAGTAACAGATCGCAGAAGAACACTGGTAAAAATTAAACAATTGGGATATATATTAAACAAGTACTAGAAATTTAAATCGAATCTATAATTTTTCTCAAGTCGCCACGGTCTGGTGCATGACATTTGCCCGGTAGCTGTCGGACCGCTCGAGCAATTCGTCATGAGATCCAGAATCAGTGCATACACCACCATCAATCAAGAAAATCACATCGGCCTTCCGGATAGTGTGAAGACGGTGAGCAATAGCAATGACAGTGATTCCCCGTGCGGCCTTCTCCAGACCATCCTGCAAGAGCTTCTCGGATTCAGCGTCCAAAGCACTAGTCGACTCATCAAGAATGAGAAGCTTGGGCTTGCGAACGAGAGCACGAGCAATGGACAGTCTCTGCTTCTGGCCTCCAGAGAACTGGTTACCACTGGGTCCACAGAGGGTCTGGTAACCATTCGGCAATGAAGTGATAACATCGTGGATGTTTGCGAGCTTGCAAGCCTCTTGGATTTCTTCTAGAGTGACATTGTGACCGGGACGAGCACCGAGGCCAACATTGAACTCGATGCTTCCCTCGAAGAGAACGCTGTCTTGGGGCACCAGAGAAATCCAGTCACGGAAGGAGACGTCTGAGGTCTTGGTCACGTCGACGCCGTCGATGATGATGGAACCGGATTCGGGTGTGTATAAGCGTTCAACCAGGGAGATGATAGTGGATTTACCGGCACCACTGGGTCCAACGAGGGCACAGAACTTGCCGGGGCGAATATCAACATTCAAGCCCTTCAACACCTTCATGTCTGGCCGGGCAGGGTAGCAGAAGTGGACATCGCGGAGCTGCACGCTGGAAGCCGAGCTGCCAGAGTTGTAGGTGGGCTTTTCTTCAATTGCCTCGACATCCTTGTTGGATGGTGTGAGCTGGGAGTCCATCTTGTACTTGCCGATCTCGATCAGGCCAAGGATTCTGGACATTGCGGATCGCGCGGCAGAAAGCTCGGGCGCGAGCGCGAACATCTGACTCCAAAGCAGGGCACTGACCAAGAGAGAGAAGACAACAATGAGGAACTGAGTCTGAGTGTAGTTGCCGTTGATGATCTGCTTGGAACCCCACCAGTATGCCAGTGCATTCACCATGTTACCCAAGAAGTAGGTCATGGCTTGCCATAAACTTGCCTGCACTGTAACCATGAATGTCTCCTTGCGGGGCCCTTTCAGGGATCGTCGGTAAGTCTTCAGAGTGTTTTCTTCAAGGGAAAGAGAAGCGATTGTCTTGATGGAGGTAACTGCTTCCACGCCAATGTCGACAGACTTGGTGTAGGCGTTTTCATGACGCTCCTCGAATTTACCGAGGACCATCAGCTCCATTAAACCGGCTCCGAGCAGGAGGGGGACAAGTGCTAGGCAGACCAGCGCAATTCTCCAGGCAATAATGTGGGTCAAAATAATGGCGGCGATGAGGTTAACGGTGATAGAGAACAGGGTGCCGATGACAGATCCGCTCATACCAGCAAGGGCATTACCATCTCTGGTGATATAAGACAGAAGCAATGCAGGCGAACGGCCGTTAGACTGATGCCACTGGAGATCTTGTTCAAACAGTGACCGGAATGACAAGACTCGCACTTTGTATACTATCTTCTCAGAGACGAGGCCGAATCCTCCCCAGCTGACGATGTTTGCAAAGAACTCGATGATCGCAAGAACGAAGAACATCAGACCGTAGAAGTTACCCCGTTCGCTGATAATGTCTGGACTGAAGCAAGGGTTCAAGCTTCCAACTGTGTTTCCGAAAATAACGGCTTCACCAGAGAAGGCTCCGCCGACCATGCTGGAACCGAAAAGAGCAGCGAAGATGACGAGCAAGTGGGGCTTGAGAGCTGGTGCATAACCCTTGCAAAGAGCCCACACGGATTTGACCGGGGTCTCAAGCTCTTCCTCTTCTTCTGCCTCCTCGGAGTCACCGGCTGGTGCTTCAGTGGTTGAGACACGGGTCTCCTTTGTGGGTTCAAGGTCATTTGACACACTGCCCTTCTCGTTTTCGACATCGGTAATAGAGGTAGCATCGGACTTGCTGACGCTCTCAATGCTGGCAGTGGTATCAGTCTTGTTGGATGCGGATGCGGCTCCGAGAGTCTGCAATTTGACCAGCTCAGAGTAAGGTCCATTGCCAGCCATCAACTCCGAGTGACTTCCCTCTTCCAAGATATCTCCCTTGTGCATACAGACAATCTTATCCGCATTTGTGATTGTTGACAGACGATGAGCGATAGTGATGACAGTTCGACCGGTTGAGATGTTGTTGATAGCCCGCTGGATACGCTGTTCACTGCGTGAATCCAGAGCAGCGGTGGCTTCGTCCAAAATGAGAACCGCGGGATCCTTGACAAGGGCACGGGCAAGAGAAACTCGTTGCTTTTGACCACCACTGATGAGTCGACCACTGGAGCCAACCATTGTGGCGTACCCATACTGCAAAGCTTCGATAAAGCCATCCGCATCGGCAAGCGCAGCAGCCTGCCGGGCCAATTGAACAATTTCGACGATTTCTGGGCCCCGTCTCTCTGCTGCGGTCATAAGATCCTGACCATCTCTGACTTCAGTGGCTAGATCAGAGAGGTCGGTTCCGAGGAGTGCCGCCTTCAGGTGTGCATGGGCCGGTTTGCTTGAGTTCACCAAGCCGTGTGCGATGTTCTCCAAAAGGGATCGGTCGAGAAGGGAGGGCTCCTGCTGTACAAGACTGAGGAATCCTCTCAGGTCACGGGTGTTGACGTCGCGGATATTCTGGCCATCGAAAGTGATCTCACCTTCAGTGGCATCATACAAACGGATAACCAAACCTGCGATGGTGGACTTTCCACTTCCAGAAAGGCCAACAATGGCTGTGTGCTTCTTGGGAGCAATGGAGAGATTGATCTTGTTAAGAACGGTGATCTCGGGCCTAGAGGGGTAAATGAAAGAGACGTCCTTGAACTCAAATCCACCCTCCGCCTGGGTGAGACGAATGCCCGCATCAGAGTATCCATCAATCAAGGATTGACGCTCGATATCGTCACGCAGCTTGTGGTAACAAGCAACAGCCTGTGTAAACAAGTGGATGAAAGGTGCAACTTGACTCAGAAGCAGGGTAGCTGTGGTCAATGTTAGTAAAATATTCCACGGCATGATATCAATCAAACTGACCTTCAACCAAGACGAAGATAACAGTGAAAACAGATCCCACAGTGGCACCCGCCGACTCAGTGCGCACTGCCGCGGCGATCTGCCTACTTCCTTGCCAGAATGCAAGACCGTTCGCACCATATGCGACGAAATACAAGACACCAGCCTGAATACCAGTGGCGGTTGCCTTTTTCAACCCTTCGGTTTCCGAGTCCTTTAGTGCCTTGGAGAACTTCTCCTCCAGACGACGGTTCGCACCAAAGGCGTGCACCACAACAATGTTGTTAAGCGCCTCGGAAGCAATCGACGCAGCGGAAGCAGCATAATCCGACATGCGCCCGGTGTATTTCTCGATATAGTAACTTCCAACAAATGACATGATGAAGTATGCAGGGATCAAGGAAAGCAGCATCGCGGCGAGAATGGAGTCTTTGATAAATGCAACAACGTATGCGGTGACGAAAAAGGAGAAACTCGAGATACAGATTCCGACCTTCTCAGCAGTACCGGAGCGAATTGTTTGGATATCGGTGTTGAGTCGAGAAGCAACTTCTCCAGCGGGCAGGTTATCAAAGAAAGAGGGTTCTTGTCGGAGCAGGTTCTGGAGATATCTTTCGCGGAGTCGCTGCGCCAGGCGCGCACCGGTCATAGTCCAGCAGAATAGGTGAAGGTAAATTAGAACGAATTGAGCAATACCCAGGTACACGATCAACAGAATTTTGCCATTAATGTCGGATTGATCGCTAGAGTCCCCTCCCGAGGAACCACCAGTTTCCTCGCATGTCACTGAGTTGAAATCATCGATCAGTTGGCCGAATATGATACCAATGATGGGAAAGGGGACACCCGATCCAATTGCAGACGCCAGGCCAACAAAGAGGGTTCCCAATTCGAGTCGTGAGGGATTGGCAGCCACAAGCAGCCTTGGATAGTCTGCAAGGTTCCCGAAACCCATGATGGCTCGAAAATGGCGTTCAACACTAGGATTGTCGTTTGAGTGTTGAAGAAGCTAAGTTCTCACAAGCGATCAATTTATCGCTTTGCTAGTTTGAAAGTGGCGTCACCATGAAAATTGCACCCACTTCTTAGCGTGAATCCATTCGGTGAAGCGACTTTAGCTGGGTTGCGACTAAGACCCAAAGAAAGATGTATGCCAAGTGTGAAGATGGAAATTTCCAGGGGATTTCCGGGTGTTTAACATGCCGATCTGATTTTTCAATCAGCCGACATCGGTTTTGACAGTTGATCCAAAGATGCAACCCACAAGGGGGGCAGCATGAAGAATTTCAATTATACGGACGGGGGTTATCAGATCAAAATGGGGACTGTACCGTGGTTCCCCACTACCGTCCATACGTGTATGTTCGGGTAGATACAGCTGTATTAGAGACGTCATTTCCACCGGACTGTATTTTACATCGGCAGAGGATACGCTGTGTATTTTTCTTTTTTGAAAAAAAAAAGAAAATGCGGAAAGCTATTGCTCTTTGTTGCTGGCTGTGGTGGATAGATGGGAAATTACGAAAACCTCGATGAATCGTCTCCAAACTCTTTCTGAGCGCTAGTAACTTGAACTACGTCCTGTTAATTAAAATTTCGTTTCGGTGTTAGCGTTATGAACATTGGTTGATATCTTGCATATTAAATGTACCAAAAGAATATTCTATAAGAATAAATGCAGTATACGGAGTACACAAAATCATTATTATTATTCAAAAGTTATTTATTACATACAACACACGAAGCCAAATGGGTCTCGTCACACATGCAATTTAAAAAAAACCCTCCGAAAGATTATCTGATTGATTGGGGCAAAGCGGAGTAGACAACGCGTTGCTGGGAGGAACTGACCCAACAAGGAAGCTCGATTATGGAGCGACACGAGTTAACCCCACTTGTCTCGGGGTGATGACGGCAAAAAAAAAAAGAAATCATGAAATTTTGTACATTGAATATTGTAAGTTTTGCCGATCAGTGACAAGAAATAGTCAAGAAAGCACAAGCAAATTTACAGCTTGGCATTCCATGCGGCGCGATCTGCAGATTCCAAAGGTCGCTCGCGACCATCCCAGAATAGAGGACACAACTGGAACCACTTTTCACGACTGCAAATCGAGTGCACCGATCGCTTATGTCCGAGATCAACGTACTTGCCAATTGTGAGCCCTTGCGCGTTTTCGTAGGATAAGATGGTTGCGCCGGTGGCCTTGGGCTCGCCGACAGCATTGGCGGTCCGGGGATCGTCCAAGAAGACATAGTGGATGCAGCTCGAGTACCATGCATTCACGCGGTGTGCACCTCGGAAGCTGGCATCGCCGACGAGAGAGTGACGGCCGCGATCATAGTCTCCAGCATCGTAGTAGGCGCCGTAATGGTCCTCCTGTAGACAAGGTGTTAGTATAAATGTCAGGCTAAAGCGCGACCGATTAAGAGGATTTACCTTTGACCAGTACAACTCATAGTACGAGAAGCGGGTATCATCGAAGCGTCCGAACAAGCACAGCACATGGGGATCGAAGTGCAGCTTGCGCAGGTACTCGGTGTGCTGTTCAATAGTTCCAGTCTCATTCCAGCCCGCAGCAACGCGCGGGTCATTTTGCCACTTGTTAAACAGTTGGACGTGCTCCGCACTTTCCCAGTCAACAACTTCGAGGGAGAAGTGCTCGTTGATCTCTGGGATGTAGCGACTGTAGGCAATGGATCCGGGGTGCGGCTTGGGGCGGCGAGTCGGATGGCGGGTATATACAGGCTCCTCGGGGAACTTGTTTGTCATTTGGTAGTTCTCCGGCATGATAGGATACTGAGACAATGGCTCCCGCATGGGGCCGTCTGTGCCATCTCCCACCACCCAGATGGGACGAGGGCCCAATGGAGAAGCAGCACCTTGCCAGAAGGCACTTCGGAGGATCAGCAAATCATCGAATTGCAGAGCCTTGTTTTCTCTGTCCCGCAGGTTTCTTGGGTGCTTGATTGCCAATCCGGTGGTAAGAAGCTCGTTGTAGATGACTTCCTGCCCTGTGCCGGACAGAGTCAGTCTGAAGTACTCGATTGTTGGGTGACCGAGGTAAATGGCGTGGATCACATTCCAAATTTGGCCCAAAGAAGGGGCGCTGTTCCCTGACCACTGGAAGACAGTCTGGGGACTGCGACGCGCGCGACCCCAGGGAGAGTTATCTGAGATAGGTGGTTGCTCGGTCTTGGGAATGAATGTCAAGTCAAGCCATGAAAGCGAGTCTGAGTGTAGCTGTTCAGGCAAAGACCGGCCCTTTGCGGGCTGTTCATCAAGTGCCAAGTTGTGTTTAGCGGGTGTCGATCCAGCGACAGTGTTTACACGATAGGCGGTCAGATAAGGGTGTGGTAGCTTGACCAAAGGATACTGGTGTGATTTTGAGGCCATTGTCGTAGATTTCTCGATCGTCAATGGTAGGATCAAGAATTGCGAAGGAATTGGAGTTTCGGAGTAAGAAGAAAAAAAAGAGAGAGCTCCCCGCCTTGCACAATCAGATTATATGTAGGTGAGACCCTAAAAGGGTTAAGGATGATCAAGCAAGGGTATAGTAACCGAGGTCGAATCCTTCCTCATATGTAACGAGTCCTAAAGCGGAATTTTTGTTTCGGAGATCGCCCTATGGGTCTGTTATTTTTAAATATGTCCATACAACGTTGTATGTATGATATTGTATGTTTGTACTGACAACATACATACCGATGTCGCCTTGTTCTGGTAAGTTCCGAGGTTCCGTGGAATCTTTCTGCGACCGAGCTTCCCCCTACGAATGACAATACATAATCCGTAGCCTGACCCAAGAGGAAAAATATAAAGTCGAAGGCTAAAGTTGAATTAGTTACAATACACTGCATATTCTGCTTCACAATTCATCATGTCTTTACGATCAGGACCCTTGAATCATGAGAATTTCTTTATCTCTTTTCCGCATGAGCGGGTTATCCAGGTCACGATCAATAGACCGGACAAGCTAAATTGCATCGACAAAACTACAAGTCGAGAGATTGCCAAGATCTGGGACCAGTTTGATGAAGATGAAAGCTTATGGGTCGCCATAATCACCGGTGTCGGCCGAGCCTTCTGTACAGGAGCTGACCTAGGAGGTGGGTTTCTTCTCTTCTGCCACTAAAAATATCAAAGACAAAGACTGACTCCGAGGTGAACAGAATGGAATGCTATGAACAAAGCTGGTGTCGTCAATGACATGTCCGCGCCCGGCCTGGCCGGATTACCTCGCCGGACCGGCAAGAAACCGATCATTGCCGCTGTAAACGGCATTTGCATGGGTGGAGGCTTCGAGATGGTGGCGAATTGCGATCTTATCTTAGCCTCATCCTCCGCCATTTTCTCCCTTCCGGAAGTAAAGCGTGGAATCGTGCCAGTTGCCGGATGTTTGCCGCGATTGACCCGCACCATTGGGCTGCAACGCACGATGGATCTCGTGCTCACTGGCAGGAACGTGAGCGCCACCACATTACATGACTGGGGTCTGATCAGTCAAGTGGTGGATTCACCGGCCGATGTTGTCCGAGCAGCAGTCGAAGTTGCCGAGGTCATGTGCAAAAACAGTCCCGATTCCCTTATTGTTGGCCGTCTGGGTGTTCGGATGAGCTGGGAAGCTGGCAGCGTAGAGGATACTGTATCAGACCTGGCGGATCAATGGTATCCTCGGTTGGTTGGGGGTCCTAACTTTGCCGAAGGCATCCAGGCATTTGTGGAGAAACGGTCACCAAGCTGGAAGAATTCGAAATTGTGAGAGGGAAAGAAAAGTCCACTCGCATTACTCCGTAATCAGATTGGTGGCGCAACTAGTTTCCACTGTCGGATGGCGGTGCCATGGTTGATGGTGGGACATGTACTTATCTGATTAATGTATTCCGTAACACCACGTAATTTATTTATTTTTTTTTTGAATCTTTGCATCTTGGAATATTTGGGTGCAAAACAGAATGTACGTGGTAAGCACTCTAAACTAGAGGAAGAGGTGTGCATTTACCAAAATAGGCAGGGAAATACCTATGTCTATCTTATACATGGAGAAGTCTGCCACTAATCTAGATGTTCTAAACAATCTTAGAAATATTTTCCCTGTTTCGTCGAAATCCATATAATACCACATGCACACATCTTATGTACATGCCTCTCGGTCCTGCGGAGTACGATATATCCACTGGCAGTTCGTATATTGTACGATGTACGGAGTACAACGGGGTGAATCCGCACGGATCTCGCACGTTTAGCAGCTTTTAGTGCTCGCTACGACGCCTAGACACACTGACCCAATCTAATTCATTAATATTTGTGTTTTCTTGTTTCTTTTTCCGGCTCTTGTCGCGGTGGGACAATTCCACCATGGGCGCCAAGATATGCCAAGCCCGCCTCACATATTAATTGCCTCAATCGGAGGCATTCACGAGCTGCTTTGGAGCTTCAAGCGGTTCTATCGCCGGTTAACATTGCCTTAACTGCATCTATCTGGTACGAAACCCATTATTCATGCAATCTGATTAGATTCTGTCTTCGGAATGTCCCATTCTGGCCAACGCCCCAAGCGGGCTACCCACACATGGCCTGCCCAAAAAAAGCCCTATGGGGAAGAAAAAGATGTCGGCTACTTGATTATTACCCAGCGAATGAACACTAGGATATCGCCAAGACTTTTCTTACTGGTTCATTTTTCACCTCGTGGCTTGAATTAGTCTTCCAAGATTGTGCCAATCTGCCGAGTTCGGTATTTTTTATTAAGCGCTGGATCTGGAGCACTGATAACCAGAGATTATATTTACTATAAGGGCAAGGATTTCCCTTGGGATCTGCGGCTTTCTTGAGTTCCACCAACCTACTTTTTATATTTCCAGATCTCCAGATCATCATGGGTTTGTGGTTTGCTCGAAATTCCTCTCGGCGGTCATTGACCCCCGAGACTATTACGGAAGTCAACGTGCCCACTGATGGCGAAAAGAAGAGCGAAATTCCCACCGAGGCCGGTGTTTTGCCCAACAAGGAAGACCTTGAAGTTCCTACCGAAGATCTACAGCAGGGTGTCAAAAATGTCGAGGCTGTGACTTTGAGCTGGACGAAGACCATGCTGATTGCAGTCTTTGTAAAGTAAGCTCCTGTCTGTCGACCTCGACGGGGAAACCAACCCGTGCAACGGCTTGTTCACTAATATGTATCTTCAATAGCATCTGGTTCTTGTACTTCGTCAATGCTATGCAATCCTCGATCAACTACAGTTTGCTCAGCTATGTCACCAGTGACTTCGAGAGCCACTCCCTACTGAATGTCATCTACATTGTCGCAGATGCCATGACAGCCGCAGTGTACATCCCCACTGCCAAGGTTATGGACGTTTGGGGCCGTGCAGAAGGCTTCCTAGCCATGACCGTGTTTGCTACGCTCGGTCTGGTTCTCATGGCTGTGTGCCACAACCTTCCCACATTCTGCGCTGCCTACGTCTTCTACAGCATTGGATTTGGAGGCATGACATACTGCGTGGATGTCATCACCGCCGATATTTCCAAGCTCAAGAATCGAGGTTTGGCTTACGCTTTCACCTCCTCGCCATACATCATCACAGCGTTCGCTGGCCCCAAGGCTGCGGAGGGCTTCTACGAAGATATTAGCTGGCGATGGGCCTTTGGTGCATTCTCCATCATCTTCCCCATTGTTGCCTCCCCTCTTTACTTCATCCTGAAGGCCAACCTGAAGAAGGCCGAGAAGAATGGTCTCGTTGTCAAAGAGCCTAGCGGCCGGACTTTCCTCCAAAGCGTTTGGTACTATACCAAGGAGTTCGATTGTGAGTAAACAGTTTTCCAAAGCGTTCGACCTTGCAAAATACTAACTTGCACAGTGCTTGGTGTTTTCGTGTTCTCTATCGGCCTTACAATCTTCCTCCTTCCATTCAGCATTTCTACTTATGCTCCTAACGGCTGGGCATCAGGCTACATCATTGCGATGATCGTGCTCGGATTTGTTATGCTTGGCGTCTTCCTCGTTTGGGAGTTCCGCTTTGCTCCCACCCCGATGTTCAACTTCAGTCTGTTGACTGATCGAACTATCATTGGTGCATGCTTGCTCGACGCGACATACCAGCTCTCTTACTACTGCTGGAACAACTACTACACATCCTTTTTGCAGGTAGTCAATGACCTCAGCATCTCCGAGGCTGGTTACGTTAGCAACACTTTCGACGTTGTCTCCGGCTTCCTTTTGCTTGGAGTCGGTTACATCATTCGCAGGACTGGTCGCTTCAAGTGGACTCTCTACATTGCGGTCCCGCTGTACATCTTTGCCCAGGGATTGATGATTCACTTCCGCCGTCCCAACCAATCCGTTGGTTATCTTGTCATGTGCCAGATTTTCATCTCTATTGGTGGATCCGTCTTCATCATTGTTGAGCAGCTTGCTATCTTGGCTGCCGCCGACCACCAGCACGTCGCAACTGTCCTTGCTCTGCTGAATGTCGTGGGTACTGTCGGCAATGCTGCTGGTTCTACCATTTGTGCCGCAATCTGGACCAACACTTTCTACAAGGCCCTTGAGACGAGGCTTCCAGAGTCTGCAATGGGAGACATCGATTTAATTTATGAAGATCTTGCCCAGCAGATCTCTTATCCCATCGGATCCGCCGCGAGACTGGGTATTCAAGAAGCTTATGCCTATTCTCAGACAAGAATGCTTGCTGTTGGCACCGGTCTCATGGGTCTCTGCATCTTCTGGTCTCTCATGATCCGCGACATCGACCTGAAGAAGGTTGCTCAGGTCAAGGGTACCGTTTTCTGAGGTCTTTGCCTTCGCCTTTGGAGATACCTTTCGACATCGACACTGTTGATGACTCATTTCCTATTATATCAAAATACGACTGGCTGCCCCGAGGCAGTTATCGTCCGGCTTGGCTTTTTGTAACTTATTTAATCATATTCACATAACGATCTGAATGCAGAATGTTATGACTATCCGAACCAATATTTCTATTTTTGTAATCTGTAGAGCCCTCTTGGCAACGACCTTTTGAGACATATTAATAACATATGCTTTGCAACGCAATATGGTTCGACGGCTAGCTTGGCTATTATACGAGAGGATCGGATGTTTATTACACTCTCGACATCATACGCCAAGAATCGCAGGAGCTCACGCCGAGTTTTCAGCGACCTGCAGCTCGCTAGTGTTTGTTTTGGTTTACCGAAAGAACAGCGGTATGGTATGTAATCATGTATTTTGATACTTTAAATAAGTTACAATTATATACCGCTAGTACGTATGTATGTAATATAGTATGTAAAAGACTGTATCCATTTTCTTTAAATATATTCTATGGGACTTGAACAATACATACACATTACTATGCTCCGTACCTACCTTAATAGTCTACACAGCCCAGTGCCATTTGAAAAGATCCACGTATGACTAGAGCTCATCCACTCTAAGGTGGAACCAGAGACCAAAAAGATCTGATAACTTTTTTTTTCCAGTTGCGCCTTTGCCGTCTTTGCATAGCATCCTAGTGAACCCCTTTTCCTTTCGGCTCAAACCGCCCTGGTCACATATGGCTGAAGAGTTCGATCCACATCATTTCAATTAGCAGAACAATAATAGCCTGGCAGCTGGGTTCGGAGTGATTGATCTCCCGGGAACATTTCCTCCTATGGAAGAACAAGCCGAGCTTCTACCACGTTGCTGAGTGGGTATGGCCGCGTGCCTCGGCCTAGTCGGATGCTTCTCGGTTTCATTTTTTCTGGAAACGTTCCGAACGGCATCGAATCAGATAATTTGGCAAATGATCTGATTAGATTTCCCTGTTGGTCTGGGTTCTCCTAGCGTACTGTGGCGCTTTTATCTGATCCGAAGGCCCTTCGGTGGATATTCAGACACATGGCCCACCAAACGGAAACCCGTGGTCCTCTGTGGATGTTCGGACTTTGCCGAATTCATTTAATGGCACCTCCTACACTATATCCATTACGTACTTCAAAGAGCAGCAACCTGGTAGCATGGGTTCGACTGCCTGGTAGAAAGAATAGAGCCTTGTTGGATGACCTAACGCATGATTCTTGCCCCTGAGCTTGAATTCCATTGAATGTCAGGTAGCAGTTGATATAATCCCTAGTGGATATGTCCTGACAAAGACTTGGGATTCAAACCCGCGTTGTTGGCTTGGAAGGCATCAGGAACAAGTATAGTTCTCTAGTGATCTACCTCCACAACTCAAGCCATCTTTTGTACTTGTAGTGACCACCTTCTTTTACTTGGAATGTATCTCTAGCGATGCCTCGCTTGTAACAACATCCGTAATGGGAGACGGGGAATGGGGACGCTGTATAAACGATAGAACCGTTAGAGGGCACTGTTATATCTATGTGTCTCATAGGAGAGCATAGAGGAGAGGCATTGATGATATTTATGCTGGGCATATCTTACTATTGATATAGTTTTCTCTCTACCTTGCCTAGAACCAATCCTCAATGACCTAATGATATAACATGTGATGGTCACACGTGATCTTAAAGCCCTTAAATGTTTGATCTCATTGTTGAGAGGGAAACGCCAATGCATATATCCAGCCACCATAGCAGACTATAAGACACCATCCAAACTTTTTCAGGAACTATAACTATGTGTGCAGCGCAAATTGCTATCGTTTTCCTCTATTGTAACTTCTAAATTTGTAGTGTTTGATATGCTGCCATGGGACCGTACGCGAAGCATGATCGCCATGGCGATGTTGGGCACACAATCGTAGGCTCATAGAGAGGAAACACAATCCGTTCTCTGTCGCAAATCAGAGTGCTTCTATTGTTGTCATATCTGATTCCCTTCTCTTTCATCTGTCGCTTCTCACCTCTCTTTACCCTTGCCTTCTGTCTCTTCTGTCTCTTCTGTCCCTTCTGTCTCTTTTCTGCTTCACACCCTATCCCGACTCAGAGCATTTTACAATATTGCGACACTACTTAATACCGGTGAAAAGTCTCTGACTTCATCAAGTCCATGTCCTTTTGTGCCAGTGCTTCTTCCACTACGTGCTTTGCCTTCTGTGTGGCTCTTCACTCAAGTTTCACCAAGCCTCCTTTCCATGAGATTCCCTTCAAGTCAAATTTTGTTTGATAAGATAACACAATCAGACGCAGTTTGGTTAACAGTCCCATCAAACCTCCATATCTCTTTCGTCTCTCGTCATTTGTCTTCTCGTTTGAGATTATCCAATATGGCCCCTTCACCCTCACGCATCGCCGCCCAAGAGGGTGACACATACGTCGACTCAACAATCATCAAGATTTAGCGGTTGATCCACGCCATGAGCCTTTCCATGACTGAGACAACTATTAAAGAATTCCATGACACCTTGTGCAAGAAGTCCCTGCAGGATATTGCACAGATCCATGCACAGTTTGATTATCCTCACCCATTCCCTATTTTGCCGGAAGAACCCACTCGAAGTCTCATCAATCCATGTGTGGAATATGGAGATTTGATTCACGAGATGCAAGCCTTGCAAGGCCAGATGGGTCTGCTAAACTCTGTCGTTATTCTACCGAATCTCCCAGCAACTGAAATCGACAGACTACCTACGCTGGCTCGAATCAACATGTTCCGAGGAGAAGCGGACTTGCCCTTGATCAAAGATATCCCTGAAGCCTTGCGACTTGCAAGGCCGGTCGAGCTTACCCTCAGTGATGTTACCCCCGTGAGAGTTTCAGAGCTCAAAGACATCATCGGGTGGTATAAAAGGGCCCATTTGTATCTTGAGGTTGAAGCAGCTAGATGCAAGGCTCTCCTGCTTAATCGACACCGGGACCCTCCAAAGATGGTAGGTATTGATATGTCTACTTTTTTTTGGAGATTTTAAAACTGAAGTCGATTCCCACCAGCCCGATCACGGCGTCATATCACACCCTCCTTCCGGTATCTCCGAAATCTCAATTCATGAAGACGACTATGACAAACTGGCTACACAAAGCCGACTGGACGAAATGAGGAATCCTCTAAACCAGCTACCACTATCAAGCAGAGGAAGCGGAAGAACCACGAAAGGAAGAATAAGGGAGTTGTGAATGGGACACCGTCGCAGGACTCTCCTAGTTCAACTGAGAGTGGTGCTCCAGTCAACGAACTTACTAAGAACACTATCTCGCCAGACTCACTGGCATTTCCAACCAGCCCCACTCCCTACGCTATCTCTGCTGATCCAGGTTCTTCTCCCCATCCTAACCCAATTCGAGCTCGGTCTATTACCGCCAGGGAGATAGATCTTCTCGACTCTCTGTACGAGATGCTCGTGGGATGCGCAAACCGAACTGACACTCGAGCCCTTCAAAGAATCGAGGCTCAATCCTCCACATTGAGATCTCATGGTGGGACTATATCGGGACAGAAAACCGCGCAGAAGCCAAAAATAACTACCATAGCAAGGAAGCGAGAAAGCACTGCCAGGCAATCCAGTGCCAGCGAAAGAGAGAGAGCCGACTTACTGTCACTATTCCCTCACTATCGTCTCACATTGTCGATCCGGAGCTATCGTCCCCCGGGCCTTCCTTTGAGACGCCAAACAACAAGATCCAGGAGGGAAAACGGCCATTGTCCGCTCCTCCTGTTATTTTCCCATCACAACCCGAAACCATCACATACACGGGCCCACCATTCGTAAACCAGTGGAACTGACCTGCCTCGGCGTCTGGCTATTTATCTCACACATAAACCATCCGGGTTGTGTCTGTAGAAGGGATCTACGGCCGAGAAGCCTAGCTCGCGGCATGGCGAGGGATACAGCATGTGTGGGCCAAATCCCGTATGCTGCGACCAACCAAGGCAGGATCTACGTAGGTCCTGCTGTCTTCAATACGCAGACGACCGCTACCACTGCGCGGGATATCCTTGGATTGGGCCTGCGTGGTGTGACGGATGGGTGGTAGAAGTGCAGTTGGGGTATGATGAGAAAATTACAGTGATCTCAATTGTTTTTTTTTTACTTTTCAATCAGATTCCGATCAGCTTCTGCTCACTTTTGTATGAGTTTTGTTTGTATTGTGTAAGAATCCCGGAATTACTTTCAGCTAGCCTCTACTTGTCCGCTAGTTCGTTCAAACAGACGACCCAGGAGCTTATCGAGGATGAATTTAGTCATAATAATCCTGGTGTTGTGGCGTATTATGCCACCATAATGGCAACATTCCCCACTGCTATCTCTGATTTGTGAGTGGGGTGGTGAAAAAAAGACTGAAAACAAGATTTAGCTTGACTATATATCAGGTTGGAAGTGAAATCAATCGCGAATTAATGTGAAATTAAGACTTAAACAACAAATGGTTGGAATCAATATAAAATACGCAGTCACAGACGGACCTGGGTATAGAGTGGGGTTGAGCAGCTTGAGAGGTGGAAGAGTGCTATATCCACGGAGCAGGGAAGTCCGTATAATAAGTGATAAGTGACTAAAGCATAGCCATTGTGTAGTTTGAGTATCCAGTGTTATTCATGAAATCATAAATTTTCCATTTTGGTATCCATATCATAAAACGCAAATGCACCGATCCTCTATACATGTAGCAAGTCTATTTACCATTCTTTCGGGTAAAGAAAGCTTACTGCTTATCGGGGAAGCCGAAGTTGACACCGAACGGAGGGTAAACAAAGCGCTGGAGCTTGCCCTCGGCCTGGAGGCCATCACTGTACTTGCGAAGGGAAGCCAGATCCTCAGCGTCCAAGTGGATCAAGTCGGCACGGTTGGCCTCAATGCGGGCAGGGGTGACGGACTTGGCCAGGACTGAAGAGCCACGGGCGACTAGGAGGATAATCAGTCAGTACAATTTATCCGGTATAGGGTGCAAAGTCTTGAGGAATACTTACTGTGCCAGCTGAGAAGAACAGTAGCCGGAGTAACTCCGCGCTTCTCGGCAACGGCCACGATGGGCTCAGCAGTGAATAGCGGGCTGCCGGTACTGCCCAGAGGGCTGTAAGCGGTGATGTGAATACCAGCCTTGTTGCAGAAGTCGACAATCTCCTGCTGGGGGAGCAAAGGGTGGTTCTCGATCTGGTTGGCAGCGGGGACAATGGTGGCCTGGGGCAGAAGTTCCTCGAGGAACTTGACGCTGTAGTTCGAAACACCGATGGCCTTGACCTTGCCGGTGCCGACGAGCTTCTCCATGCTCTTCCAAGTAGTGACGTGGGAGTGGCTGTGGATAATGTCCCGCGAGCCATCAGCGAGCTTGGGGAAGATGTTGTGGTTTCCTATTGTGGAACTAGTCAGCGCCTTGAATCTGCATATTTGAAGACACTCAACTCACCCTTGTGGTTCATTGCCAGGGGCCAGTGCATCAGATATAGGTCGACATAGTCGAGTCCGAGATCTGTCAGACTCTGCTGGAGGCCCTCCTCAACACGGGCGTGGTAAGAGCACCACAGCTTAGTAGTCACGAAGAGATCCTCGCGCTTGACAATGCCGGCGTCAATGGCCTGCTTGATACCCTTACCGACTTCGTTCTCATTGCCGTAGCAAAGAGCCGCGTCGATGTGACGGTATCCCACCTTGATGGCGTGGAATACGGCGCGCTCAACCTCGCCGGGCTGGGATTGCCATGTTCCCAGGCCGAGTGCGGGGATCTCCGCACCGGTGTTGAGCTTCAAACGGGTATCGTAGGCAGCCATTTTGAATTTATAGGGTATCAGGAGACAAAGAAGATTATTTACAGTATAGAATAAGGAATATAAACAGATGGAAGTTCAAATATTTAAGAAAAGAAAGGCGTGGGGGGCAGTTTACTAAGAGGACAACAACACCCCGCGGTTATCGGGGTTATTCCGTGGGCCAAGGGTCAGGGGTCAGGTCTTTTTTCCATCAATCACCTCATCGTCTTCTAAGAGATTCGATGTTCTCTGGAATATTCCCTCGAAGGGGCATATTATCTCCATCTCCCCATCTAAAAAGGATCTCCATCGATCTCATCGACCTCAAAAATGCAGAAATATCCCCGCACAATAACCGTCAGACCAAAATCCAGTTGATAAATCAGCAGATCAGCGGAAACCGTCTTCCAGTTCGACTAATTTCTCTCCACTTGACATCACAGCCACACCACATGGTTGGCTTATGGTCGTGGGGTCACAGTGGCCGCCAATCACCATCGTCCTTTTGGAGAGCAACCCAGATCTTCATCGACGCGGAAGCCAGAATCCGTGATGTTTCATAATTTTTCGTCCCGCATATGTTGTACATCGGTGTCATGGCAAATCAGGCAAATGGATCTGAGGAGAATCCTCGCACAATCACTGACATCGGAAATCTACACGCGATATGCCCTATAGTAGATTTTCCTAGCCAACCCTATATATACACTCGGCGTCCTAGGGTCTATCTCTCTTTCAATTCCAGACATCCCGATTTGATAATTGCAATCTCATCTGACAATATTAAGCCTCGATCTTAAAAGTCTATAAGAATCAAGGGACACTATTTCTCGCACACAGTCAAAATGGCACCAGTCGCCGTCTCCCCACAGGCCTCCCCTGTCTTCAAGAAGCGGGACGGCCAGGCTCTCGAAGAGCTCTCCGACGCTATTGACGAGATCAACGTCCTCAAGGACATGAAGAAGCGCGAGGCCGAAAAGAAAGAGGCTGAAGAGAAAGGTCTATACGAAGAGTCCGAGTTCGACAAGGAGAAGGACAAGGCCAATTTCCGCCAGTACGAAGATGCCAGCGACCGAGTCAAGAACTTCTACCAGGAACAGCACACCAAGCAAACCGTCGCATACAACCTGAAGGCCCGCCACGACTTCCACAGCAAGACTCGCGCCGAGATGACCGTCTGGGAAGCCATGGAGAAACTCAACACCCTGATCGACGAGTCTGATCCCGACACCAGCCTTTCCCAGATCGAGCACCTGCTCCAGTCCGCCGAGGCCATTCGCCGCGACGGCAAGCCCCGCTGGATGCAGCTGACCGGTCTGATCCACGATCTGGGCAAGCTCCTCTTTTTCTTCGATGCCGAAGGCCAATGGGACGTTGTCGGCGACACCTTCCCCGTCGGCTGTGCCTTCGACGACAAAATCGTCTACGGCCGTGACTCGTTCCGCGAGAATGAGGACTTCGGCCACAAGATTTACGATACTAAGTTTGGTATCTACACGCCCGGCTGTGGTCTCGAGAATGTCATGCTCTCCTGGGGCCATGATGAGTACCTGTACCACCTCGCTAAGGAGCAGTCGACTCTTCCCGATGAGGCACTCGCTATGATCCGCTATCACTCTTTCTACCCTTGGCACAGCGCTGGTGCGTACCACGAGTTGATGAATGACCACGACCGTGATATGCTGCGTGCTGTTAAGGCTTTCAATCCTTATGACTTGTACAGCAAGAGTGATGGAATTCCCAGTGTTGAGGAGTTGAAGGTACGTTTTTTTTGCTTCTGCCGAAGATTTATGAATTCGAAGCTGACTTGTTTCTTTCTAGCCGTACTATCTGGAGCTCATTAACGAGTACTTCCCCACCAAGGTCCTGAAGTGGTAGATGTCTGCGACTTGCTCTCTATGCATCTTCATTCTACACACTTTTCTTCATGATTCCCCTTTTTTTTTACTTTTTCCGTTCTATGGAAATAGCCACGAAATAGCCACGATATGTGCGGTCACATTCAATTAGCGTTAAAAATCTTACTTTTTCCAACCTTGGAATATTTCCAGGCAATGAAATCCAGATACTAGACCGATAGAGACCAAAGTAATCCACTCTTCAACACACTGTTTTACACGCCGGGAAGCTGTCGTTTCATAGTCTCTAGCACTTGGCTTTCTCGGCTGTTCAATAACCTCACATTACACCTTGTATCTCGACATCTCTATAGATCCCCCTAACAAAGTAAACCTTGGAATGACTACGCTGGATTACAACTGGTAGTAGATATCACTAACACCAGTCAACACTACTGGCAAAGGACAGCCCGCTTACCTGTATGCGTATAATAAAACTTAAGGTTTTAAATAATTTTTGTTGAGGCCACAAGACGAGAGCACAGAGAAGGGAGAGAGCTGTATTGGAAAATGGAGGCGAGCTCCCAGACTATCGGATACCCTAGACTACTGGCCTAAACTATCAAGCATCCATCCCAATCTCCACTGCCTACTAGGCGCTCATCTCAACAATTTCCCTCCAGTGTTGCAATATTGTAGAGTTAGATGAGTCTACTTTGAACTGAAATACAGGATTTCATCCATATTGAAAGTCATATATCGTCTCATTTGCGAAAGGGCATTTATAACAACATCGAACATATATATAGTGTATATTTTGAAATCCCAAAGACAAAGCACACATTATTCACAGACGAGCCACCTCAGACCGGTTTCCATCCTCATCGAAGAAGATCTTCTTCCCGCTAATCAACGACTCCTGCAACGCAGCCCCAATCCTCACAGCCTTAACAGCATTGTTCAAATCAAGCGGCAACGCCGTGTTATCCAGACAAGCAGCGGAGAACTCATTGGCCTCCGTAACAAACGCATACTCAAAGCGATCATAGTAGTTCTGAGGAATCTCCCTCCTGATACCGGACGCATCGTAAATATTAACATGGTTCAACGCAGGCTGGGTGTTAACCGCCAGTTTTCCCTTGGTGCCAATAATCTCCGTAGTATCCTCCTGACCAGCAGCCATCATACGGGAGGCGTAGAAGTATGCAATGCGGCCATCGTAGAACTCAACCAATCCGACGGCGTTGTCGCGGTCGTTGTGTTTGCGGAGATCGGGCTCGACGGCTGTGTTGCCGACGGCCGATACGGACTTTACTTTGCAGTTGTCGCCGTAGAACCAGAGTGTGAGGTCGATGTCGTGGATAGAGCAGTCGACGAAGATTCCGCCGGAGAACTCTGCATATGCGACGAAGAATCCGGATGGGTCGAGTTTGTCGCAGGTTTGGCTGCGGAGGACGGAGGCGGTGCCGATTGCGCCTGATTGCATCTTTTCGTAGGCGTCGCGGTAGGACTTGTCGAAGCGGCGGGAGAAACCGCACATCACTTTCAGGTGTGGCTTCTTGGCTGCTGCGTCGACCACGGATTGGGACTGTAAAAGAGGTGGAGTGTTAGTTTTTAATTTCGAAGTTTTTGTTTTGTTTCTTTGTATTTGGTAGACTAGACACGATTGGGGTTGAGATGGATTCGAAAGATAACCAACTTACCACTTCGGGACTTGTAGAGATGGGCTTCTCGCAAAGAGTGTGCTTGTTTGCTTCAATTGCCTTGATTGCTTGCTCGGCATGCACTGCAGTTGCCGATGCAACCACCACGGCTACCAGACCTTCATGCTTGAGCATGTCGTCGTAGTTCTGGTACAGAGTTACGCCATAGGGTTCGAGGTGAATCTTGGCCCATTCGAGTTCGACGGGGTCAGGGGAGCTGGCGGCCACAAGCTCAGCTCGGGGAGTACGCTCCAGGAAGTTTAGGGCATGGCGCTTGCCCATGCGGCCGAGACCAGCACAGCCGATCTTCAATCTTTGGGCAGTCATTGTGTATGGAATGTAGAAATCAAGGATATCAAAGAAAACAAGAAATAAAAGTCAATTGCTAATTAAAAAGGGGGAATGTTGAAAACTATGCTGGGAGTTATAAAGTGGCCGGGGAACTAAATGCGGAGGCCAGTCTCCGAAGATCTTCTCCGCAAACGTGGGGTCGGAAAGTGAATTCCACACCGATCAACTCCAAATATCAGGCTATTAACTATTAACTAGTTAATTCATACTCCCAAATTCATACTCCGTCGGGTTTCTTCGATTCCCGTCGCAGTTTGCGCTTAGCAATATCCACAGGATCTCCAAATCCATCACCCCTCATCCAGGTCAGAGCCTTACGAAGTCCACCACCCTGCACGGCCTCGGGGTTCCCCTCAAGGATCGACCCCATAAGCGCCCAGGACAGAACAAACAACAGGAGCTCACCGCCCTTTCGGCCCTTCCATAGTCCACGCTTGACCCCTGTCTTGTACGCTGAATCAACAGCGGCCCGGAAGAACCAGAGGAATGTGCTACGGCTATTGCCCAGGAACAAAAATGGCAAACCTCCCAGTGCTCCACTGAGGAAGAACCGCTTGGTAGGAAGCGTTGTTCGGGGCAAGTTGTTGTTCAGGAGACAGACACTACCCCAGGCTGAGCCAATTGCAGCAGAGAGAACCGCTGTCATGGTGATAATGCGCTTCGAGATAGTGTTCACTGATGAAATAGGTTGAAGCAGAATGCTCTTAAATTTGGGGATCGAAAGCGCCAGAGTGACGGTCGTGAGGAACCGCGCGAGCGGCGGCACGGAGAGGAGAATGTGATGCAAGAATGCCGTGCTACAGTTCGGAAGGTTCGGGTGCAAGAGAGCGCATGATAGACTCGAAATTGCAGGATGTGCTGGTCCAGTAATTGGCGAAATGGAAGCCACTGATGACGGCAAGGTGTTGGGGTCGCCCGGGTGTAGAATTGGAGAGACGAATGCCCTGCATCATATTAGCGACCGCTATACTCTTTAACGGGCTCAACTTCAAACATACGGCCAGCGGAGATCAGCAATAGAGGCAAGAGAGTTCACAATCTCTTCCTTCTCGGGCCAGGCGATGTCGACCGGGAGCGACTCCGGTCGGCCTTGGATGTAGCTCGGCGACAGCTTGAGAATGACATTTCCAAACCACTATGGCATCAAATTAGCGACCGTAACTCAAGTGTAAGGCAAAATCCGACCACAAACATTAGGTGTAGTCTCGCGATCAAACACAAAGGCATGGAAGAGCTGCGCAAATGAGATGGGCATCAACAGCCAGCTGCCGAACCACCACGGGCGCTTATCCAGCCAGCCTTTAGAGTCTAGGACATTAAACAAGAACTCCAAACTCCTGGTGCCTGTGTAAATTGCCGCGGTCAGTCGGAGCTGATCCTGCGGGCAGATGCCCAGGGCGAACCCCGCCAGACTTGCGCCGATCGCTGGCGCAAAGCGCGAGGTCAGCGCCCGCGAGATGCGCGGGTTGCGCTCTCTGAACGGCTTTGCGTCATCGGTACGGAGGTTGGCTCGCAATCGGATGAGGAAACGGTAGAGAAGACGATGGATGAGAAGGAGGAGGGAGAGGGAAATGGAGAGACGGAATTTGGGAGACCGGAGGAGGGGAGTTCGGGTCTTTTTCCTGTTAGGTAGAACCAGTGTCAGTGCATATTTCTAAAAGAGGAGAGGCTCTTGGTAGATTAAATTGATCTTACTGTGGAGCGCCTTGGAACCGAGTAATCAACAGATCCGCCAACTTCAACGCGATCCCGGAGCCGACAAATACTCGCAGCGATGAGCGAATAGCGGCTTCACTGTGTCGATTCTTTGGACGAGCGATGGCATCGTAGCGAGATGGAGATGGGAGCTTGTTTTGGACGGCAGGGGCTCGTTTGATCACTGATTCGTGTATGAATCGGTACTCTTTAGCGCTTAGACAAACGCGGAGAACGTCGCGTAAGGCGCGGGGTGGAAGATCCAGCGCATCCCCTGGGGCTGGAGGTTTGTCCGGGGCGGACATGTTTGGGGTTGTTGTTGATGCGTAGTTAGAGCATAACTGCCCAGGTGAAGTCCGGGGGAGAAGGGGAGTAGGCGCGGAGTAGCCCGACCTCGGCAATTCACCAAAACATATGATCTCATGGTCTTAAAGTTGAAAGGATATACAACATATTGTATTTGTATATGTTGTACATTATGTTGTACATGTATATATATTCTCAATAGAATACAATCTCAATATTTAGATGCCACCCTGAATTGGGAACCAGCATAAATGCATTCTTCCCTGGCCAAAATTTCCACCTCAATCTCCATCAGCCGATTATCCTTGACCACTCTCTCACCCCTGCAAGGTGCCCCAGGTTTAATATGGCCAGCCCTTAAGCCCACGACCAAATCTGCGATAAAATCATCGGTGGTCTCACAGGACCGGTGGGATACGAAAACACTCCAGTCAAAACTGTATGCCAAGTTCGCCCTATATGAATATGTAATTAGCATATTGTTTCCAAATTAATAGGGGGCAAACCTAAGAGAAACTAACGCCTCAATTGCTTCGGAGATAGTGCCTATTTGGTTGATTTTGAGTAGCATAGAATTACATGCTCTCTTGTCATTGGCCTCTTGCACGTATTTCGTATTCGTGACCAGCAAATCATCCCCAACCAGTTCGATTGGACAATTTTTGTTAAATTCGATCCAACTGTCCCAATCAGTTTCGGCAAACGGATCTTCCAGGAGAACGATGGGATAATTTTGCAACAATGAGCGATATAACTCTGCAAGCTGTTTTGGGCTTTGCAAGTTCGGTTTGTCGTCTTTGAACCCAATGTCGTAGTTCCCATTCCTGAAGAATTCGCTCGATGCAGGATCAATCGCGAATTTAATCCGACCCGTATATCCAGCAAGAGAGACGGCTTCGACCAGGAGGTCTAGTGCCTCATGAGGCTGGGAAATCGGTGGTGCAAATCCCCCTTCGTGCCCAACGCCGGTAGCTTGAATGCAATTATCAGTAATGGCTATATAGGATATTGTGAAAGGTACGCTAACCAGATGGCCCAGATTTCTTAATAATGACCTTCTTCAGCTGCTGGTAAACCTCGCTACCCATTTGTACTGCTTCTGTGAAAGAGGCTCCAACAGGAGCGATCATCGTCTCTTGAAAGGCCATCTTATTGCCCGAATGCACACCTCCATTCAGGACATTGAAGAACGGCACTGGCATCACGAATGGCTTTTTTGCTCCGGACTCGCGCCGAAGGAACTCATACAACGGAATGTCCTAAATATATATCAGCCATGGTTTTCCATCCTTAATCTCAATTCCAACTTACTAAATGAGCTGCACCCGCTCTAGCACATGCCATACTGACGCCCAGAATAGCGTTCGCCCCAAGCTTCGACTTGTTGTGCGTACCGTCCAGATTATTCAGAAAACAATCAATCATTTTCTGGTGTGTATCGACCTTGAGCCCGCTCTGTACCAGGGCAGGACCAATGACCAGTTCAATGTTCGAAACTGCTTCCCCAACACCTTTGCCACCGTATGCTAAACTATCCTTGTCCCGTAGCTCAATGGCCTCATTCGCACCTGTAGACGTACCAGAAGGGACGGTGGCTCGGAAGGTACCTGCAGCAGTCTAAGAAGCGAACTTGGCTATCGTCGGTGCTCTCTTACCTTTGTCCGTTGTAAGATCAACTTGAACGGTTGGGTGTCCCCGTGAATCCAAGCGCTGAGCAGCCTGGATTGACCTGATCATCGTGGATTTGAGATGCTCTAGTGTGGTGACTTGATATGTTGAACGCTGAGGTGATCATCATTGCTATTCATTATCTATCATCGAACTGGATATTTAAAAGTACAGGATAATCTTACGAAGAGCAAGGAATGACGTAAAGTGCCTATACACTAATCGGCGACTGGCGATGATGTCAAGCTGATGACGGTTGATACCTACATGTATATATATATATAGAACCAGTCTAGATCAACACCTTTCTTTACTGTATGCTTATGGCACTCCGATGTGCCCTCGAGCAATCCGAACCCATCATGACAACTGATCGTAAGATAAATTGGTGAGCCAAATGGTTGTAGTTTCTAGGCAGTTCATTATTATCTCGTAGTACGAAGTATACTGTTCCGGCCGCATCACGGAAATTTTTGCCGCACCTGTCGAATCTATTCCGGAAAAGATCAAATGAAAATAGTTAAAGTGTTATAAAAGATATATTAATATACTCACAGATATTGCGCGTTAGGTAAAATGATCAAGTTACTACTCCCATGGGCTATATTGTTTAGCAATCTCCGAGCGTCCATACTGGGTTCCTCGCAGCTAGAAGCAATATATTCCAGGTTGCAGCACGACCTTGGAATCCACAGGATGTCCGCTTGAAGGAACAGACTATATTGCAGTTTTGCTCAACTTGATTACAGCGTTGGGTTGTACTGAGCCTAAAGCGGAGAATCTTTGTTTGGGCCTACTATATTAGGATCAACTCGACCACCGCAACGTCATCTCATCGCGCTCAACGGGGGAAAAAAAGGAAAAGAAAAAAAGAAATTACACCCATAACTATGGAGTAAGTGCGATGTGCTTGAATAGGAGGCGTCTGCATGATTTTCTCGAATTATGGGTACCTACTCCGTAGGTAGGTAACCACATATGTCGGTGGATAACTCTGAGAAGTACTCCATACTCCGTACTCTGTACAGCTCTCGGCAGTACCTTTGTAGCTCCTAAATATGATTTATCAGCACAAAGATAGTCGGCGATATAACTAAGCGGCCCTGTGTATAATGCATTCTTGCCTCGTGCACCAATCAAACAAAAGACATGGTAAATAAAAGGGTGCATTGTTTCAGCGCCACAGAATCTTCCGGAAAGGGTCTCTTCACGTACTCCGTATAGAACCAGCCCTACATCGGTAAATTCTTCAAATTAAGTGCTTGGCGTGAAACACAAGCTTGATAGGGCTCCACATGGTTTGCGATAGTGGAGATATAATATAGCCTGCAGGCATCAATGCCGTGTCCTCATTGGATGATAACCAGATATGTCTCGCCTTCTTTACCCGAAGATATTCCGCGTATTAATTATCCCAGCAATGGACCATTTTAGCAGGGGCTCTAGACTAGGTGGGGTTAAATGTTTCGGAGAGTTACCGAGTTGGGTGTAGCTGACCATGTAGTTGGCCCTAATAGATTAATCCAATGGAGCATCTAACAATTATCCATGCATCCCTGCATCTTATGACCTTCCAATGAAGGGTCCAACTAAGAACAGGGGTCAACGCCATGACAGATGGTGGTAGTCCCGTTTCATAGAGATACTAGCGTAGGATGTATAAGGAGGATAATGTGCAGACCAAGCATTTAAATACCAAGGCCAAGCTCGATAGAATAGCTTGTTCAAACTCATTCATTCATTCTTTCCTTCCTCATTTCCTATTGCACTCAAGTCGGCTAGTCCTGAACATCTACACTCTCTTTAATTGTCTGTTGATCGGACATTTACTTCAAAATGCGTACTTCTTTCGTTACTATGCTGGCCCTCGGCGCCGCCGCCGTGTCCGGTGCCCCGGCTTCCGCCCCTGTTACCGATCTCGTTGAGCGCGGCTCCTCCAGCTGTACCTTCACTTCGGCCGCCGCCGCCAAGGCTGGCAAGTCGTCCTGCTCCACCATTGTGCTGGACAACATTAAGGTCCCCGCCGGCGAGACCCTCGACCTTTCCAAGCTGAAGAGCGGCACTAAGGTAGATTGTTCCGTTATTCAAGCGCCAAGAACCAAAGACCTAATAGCTACTGTATAGGTCATCTTCAAGGGCGAAACCACCTTCGGATACAAGGAGTGGGCCGGTCCCCTCATCCGCTTCTCTGGAGATAACATTGACGTCTCCGGTGCATCCGGCCATGTCATCAACGGTGGCGGCCCCAGCTGGTGGGACGGCAAGGGAACCAACGGTGGAAAGAAGAAGCCCAAGTTCTTCTACGCCCACAGCCTGGACAACTCGAACATCTCCGGTCTTAACGTCAAGAACACCCCCGTTCAGGGTTTCAGTGTTCAGGCCGACCACCTGGTCCTCGACCACATCACCATCGACAACAGCGAGGGTGATTCCAAGGGCGGCCACAACACCGATGCCTTCGATGTTGGCTCCAGTACCTACATCACCATCAGCAACGCCAACATCAAGAACCAGGACGACTGCCTGGCTATCAACTCTGGCGAGGTAAGTCAAAAGATACTCCTATAAAAAAAAGGATTACATCAACTAACCTTTGTCCCCCAGCACATCACTTTCACCGGTGGTACCTGCTCCGGCGGCCACGGTATCTCCATCGGTTCCGTTGGTCTGCGCGACAACAACATCGTGAAGGATGTCACCATCTCTAACTCCAACGTCGTCAACTCCGACAACGGTGTCCGCGTCAAGACCATCTACAAGGCTACCGGTGCCGTCTCCGACGTCACTTTCTCCAACATCAAGCTGTCCAACATCGCCAAGTACGGTATCGTCATCGAGCAGGATTACCAGAACGGCAGCCCTACCGGCAAGCCCACCACCGGTGTCCCCATTACCGGCCTCAAGGTTGAGAAGGTTACCGGTACCGTTAAGAGCAGCGGTACTGACGTCTACATTCTCTGCGGTAACGGCAGCTGCAAGAACTGGACCTGGACTGGAAACTCCCTCACTGGTGGTAAGAAGAGCAGCAAGTGCGCTGGTGTGCCTTCCGGCGCTTCTTGCTAGATTGCCAGCGATCAAAAGGTGATCAATAAACAGCATGACACCAGCCGGGCAGAGACTGGGTTATCTTCAAGACAAATTTGACTGGATGACCCAGGGTATCACGAGGTGAAATAGCTGCTAGTCGCATGGTTTTTTTGAACATAATTGTACTTATATATAGCCATCTATAGATGGATTTAAAATGAACGGTTTTCAACCTTCTTAATGTTGGCTTATAATGGTTGTAGTCTAAGACTGTAAAACATACCTGAGATTAACGCAATTTACTCCTATATTCAAAATCTGGATCTATCAATTTCTATCTGCAACCCTATATGTATGTAAGTATCTTCTCAATTATAAATCAACGCCAAGCTCACCGTTTGGGAGGAATTGCGATGACGCAACGAGTTCTTTCCCCGAGGTCCCCAATCACCTAACAATCATACTTCTACTCTCATACACCTACAAAGACTCCTCCAAATTATATCCAAAAATGCATGTCCTTCTACTCGGCGGTCACGGCAAAGTCGCCCTCCACCTCACCCCGCTCCTCCTCAAACGGGCCTGGAGTGTAACCAGCGTCATCCGCAACCCCGCGCACGAAAGTGAGATTCTAGCTCTGGGCCAAGGCCTCAAGGGCACCCTCAACGTGCTACTCTCGAGTCTAGAGGACGTGAAGAGTCCCTCTGATGCTCAGAAAATCATCGACACGGTTACGCCGGACTATGTCGTCTGGTCGGCTGGTATGGCACCCCTCACCCCGCACTTAGATTTAGAATCATCCCAACGCACAAAACCCAATACAAGCCATCCTCTTCGCAGAGAAAACATGAACTATATATACCTCTATAACCCACGATGCAAAATCCAGAATCCCCAAACCACAAACTAACACACAAACCCAGGCGCGGGCGGCAAAGGCGGTGCAGCACGCACAATCGCAATCGACCAAGAAGCCGCAAAGCACTTCATAACAGCATCCTTTGCCTCACCAGGTGTAAGCAAATTCCTCATGGTGTCATACCTTGGCAGTCGACGCAAGCAGCCGAGCTGGATGCCCGACGACGAATGGGCGGGCGTAGTAAAGGTGAACACGGAAGTACTTCCGACATACGCTCAAGCCAAGCAAGAAGCCGACGAGTACATGACTGCACTGGCTGTGCAGCGGAAGCGCGAGTCTGGACTGGCGCGCCCATTCCAGGCTATCAATCTGCGACCTGGACTTTTGACTGACCAGCCTGCGACACGGAAGGTTGAGTTGGGGATCACACCTAAGGGTCGGGGGAGTGTTACGAGAGAGGATGTAGCGATTGTGGCGGATCTTTTGCTTGCGAGGGCTGATACTGAGGGGTGGATTGATCTTGTTAATGGAGGGGAGGGGGTTGAGGAGGCTGTTGAGAGGGTTGCGAGGGAGAAGGTTGATGCTGTTGTTGGTGAAGATGTTGAGGGTATGGTTAAGAGGTTCTTTCCTTAGAGGGTTATTGGGGTTGGAGTTGAGTCTCTAGGTTTAGTTAGTTACTAGAGAAGGGCTTGGGGTTGGCTTTTCGGGTCTTACATCTTTTGAAGTATAAAAATGGACATGAATTTGAATTTGAATATATGACATGGACGGATCTAAAGTGTATATTGTGTGCGCCATTTACAGCTTGGCTTTGGGTGCCTCAGCCGCACCCTTGAACTTCTGCTTCAGAATCCGACGCAGGATCTTCCCACTGGGGTTCTTGGGGATCTCATCCACAAACTGTACACCACCACGCAGTCGCTTGTGGCTGGCGACCTTGCTATTCAGCCAGTTGATAATGCTTTCTGCCTCATCCTTCGCACTTCTTCCGGAAGACTTGCTCTTCACGCTGCGAACGATGCAAGCCATAGGAACCTCGGAACCGTGTGCCTCGCTCTCAATGCCAATAACAGCAACATCATCAATAGCATCGTTGTCAACCAGATATCCTTCCAGCTCAGCAGGAGGCACCTGGAAGCCCTTATACTTAATGAGTTCCTTGACACGATCGGTAATGTAGAAATTGCCCTTGGCGTCCTGGTACCCAACATCACCAGTCTGGAACCATCCGTCCTCGGACAAACAGCCCTTGGTAGCCTCTGGGTTCTCGTGGTAGCCCAGGAAAACGTTGGGTCCACTCAGATACAATTCGCCAACCTCGCCCACGGCAACTTCCTTAGGCTCGGATCCGTCCTCAGGCATAGTCATATACTTGGCTTGCATATTAGGCATCAAGCGGCCAACGGAACCCATGGCCACGCGCCAGTCCTCCCATCGCTGGGAGTGTGTAGTTGGGCTAGTCTCGCTAAGTCCGTAGCCCTGCTTGATACCAACCTTGATGCGGGAGTAGACTGCGTCTACCAGCTCTTGGGTGAGCGGAGCAGCGCCGGAGTTCATCATGCGAAGACTTGAAAGGTCGTATTTATCGACGACGGGGTGCTTGCCCAGCAAGAGCACCACAGGAGGGACGATGTAACTGAACGAACAGCGGTAGTTCTGGACGTGGGCACACCACTTCTCAATGTCGAATTTCGACATGACGATCAAGTGGTAACCCTTGTATAAAGCCTGGGTAATTAAACAGGTCAATCCTAAAGGCTCGTAGTTAGTATCTTAATCATCCAATCATCTGCGCAATTGAAATCCATACCATAGATATGATAGAAAGGCAAGAATGCCAGGACCCGATCACCCTTCCCATCAGGACCACCATTCCAAGTCAACATCCCACCCTCACCAATGAACTGCTGTCTAATATTGGCAACGATATTCCGATGCGACAACATGACACCCTTAGGCACACCCGTCGTCCCAGAGGAATAAACCAAAAACGCCACATCCTTCGCAGGGGTGATCTTCTGCTTACGGTAGCGGGTAGCACCAGAGATATTGCGCACAGAGCTGAAATGCTTGACCCGCGCATCGGGGTCCCGCTGGTCTCCAATGAGAATAATGCGGTCCTCCGACATGCCGACTTTCTTCGCAGCTTCCCGCGCAACAGACAGCACCGAGGCTTGCGTTACAAGTCCCTTGGCATGGGAGTTCTTGAGCTGGAAGGCCAGCTCGTCAACCGTGTAACCTGGGTTCGCAGGCGAGATGATTCCGCCAGCCCAGAGTGTGCCCCACATCACGACGGGTGTGTCGATGCTGTTTGGTGTGAAGAGAGCGAGAACATCGCCCTTGCGCCACTCATACAGGGCTTTCAGGCCCTTGCCGAAATCTAGCGAGGCATCGCGTAGCGATTTGTATGTGTAAGAACGTTGGGTATCGGCGTCTTGGTAGATAACTATGTAGTGGGCGTTAGTGGGGAGAAGGAAAGACAAATTGAGAATGCTATATTCAACGCAGCATTGGGGTTAAGATTGGATATTACGTACTCTTGTCGTCCGGGTAAGCTCTATCATTGCGCTCAAATAGAAAGGTCCAGAGGTCCACTTCTGGGATATCGACCAGGGGGTAGTTAGAGGGGACGGGCATTGCGGGGAAAGAATGCTAAGGAGCCGAATCTGGGGGAATGTGATTGAGGCTCAAAGGGACTGTCAGATGTAAAACGAAAGAGATTCACACGAGCAACCGAGTACTTAAAGAGATATGGGGTTCTCCGCATTCTCGGCTCGCGGCTTGCCTCGGTCCCTTACATTAGTAGCCCAATACCGCTGGGGCCGAACCCTGGAAGGCCCACCCCGATTTTGAGACTGCTTGGTATTTGTTGGGTTTTTTTGTAGGCAGATTGAAATATCCAATTTCATACTATGTACTGCATACTATGGTTCGAACAATGATCTGCTCTGTTGAGGTTCATGTAGTATAACCGTTGAGATGGTTGAGTTGAGTTGAGATCGGCACTCGGATAGCTCGGTTTAACGGACCCCGCAGCGATAAGCGACTTCACCGAATGCCGGATGAAGATCAAATTTCGAGTAGAAGCAGGGAATATGTATATAGTTATAAGATACCTTAAAGAGAATGTTGATATGCGAACCTTGAAGTATAAAATCTAGTGTGAACTCGGGATTGCGGGGAGCAATGTGACATCACAACGTGCGCGCCATGTCCACCTGGGCAGGGCATGAATCGAAACCTTACAATTTAATAAACATTGACCTCCAAGCCTTGGAAGTTAGGTGATCTTATACCTTATAGTAGCATGGAACTGTTTCGAGGCAATAAGTGTAATAAATCTAACGAGCTGGAATGGCCGACTCATTCTGCAAGAGGCCGCGCAGAAATATATATTTGTAGCTTTAGATAAGTTTTGTCCACAGCCAGCGAAGATATAGAAGATATAGAATATATAGAATATATAGAAGATATAGAATATATAGAAGATATAGAATATATAGAAGATATAGAATATATAGAAGATATAGAATATATAGAAGATATAGAAGATATAGAATATATAGAATATATATATAGAATATATATAACACGACATTATATTCCATCTACATTCATACACATAATGAGGCTCAATAAACGTGGCTCATAAATGGAATGACACGATCCCGCTTCCCCAGAGTAAACGTAGCGGAGTCCAATTTGTGGAGTACTAGTTCACAGTATGTAATACAATAATACGACGGGGTAGTCTCAATGAATCTCAGGACCTAGACTTAGGCACCATGAGACGAGGTTGACTAGTGTGGTCTAATGTGGCCCTTGGGGCTACTGGTCTACGAAGTGTCTGAAATGAAATTTGTAGTGTCGTTAAGATTTAGACTCCTTCCCCGTTGACACAAAGCGAGACGAGGAAGGAGTATCTTTTTTTACCTCGCCAGATTCGACGAGGGACTAAATCCAGATCCCAAGATGATTTCATGCCGACAAGATCTTAAATTGAGTTGGAAACAGCTGACCCGCACTGGAAATACATGCTGAAAAAAAGAGCCCAGTTGAGAGTTTTGCTGAATTCCATTTTTGCTTTCCCAGCACCATTTCCTCCACACGCCACTCCGAGGGGAATCGTTTGAAATCGTTTACTTGAGGGGAATGAAGCGGGAAGAGTGGGTGGCACCGATACCGGGACGACCGTGCTTGACGGGCTTGCTGGGAGGTTGTTAGTGATCTGAGGTTAATGGTCATGGGAAACAAATCTCGGGAGCACATACTAAGAGATAGAGAACTCAGCCAGGTAGTGGCCAACCATCTCGGGCTTGATCTCAACCTGGTTGAACTCCTTACCGGAGTAGATACCGACAACGGAGCCGATCATCTCGGGGACGACGATCATGTCACGGAGGTGGGTCTTGACGAGATCGGGCTTCTCGTTGGGCTTGGCCTCCTGCTTGGCCTTGCGGAGCTTCTTGATGAGACCCATGGGCTTGCGCTTCAGGCCGCGGTTGAAACGTCTGCGGGCACGGGCGTGAACGACATCACGGAGCTGCTCGGAGGAAAGGTCGAGGAGCCTGTAAAAGGATTCAGTCAGACCAATGTCCTTGCAAATGTTTGGTCCTTGGTGTCCATTCGCAACGCAGCGCCAAAGAGGCGAGAACCGAAATGCCACATGCGGTTTATCCATAATGGTTGGCGGCATGGTAGACGACCATCTTCAAATTCCGTCTCACGAGGCACTGGCTGCGAATGGATGTCCAAGGGTTCGATGATTGGTAATGGGAACGTACTGGTCGAGGTCAATGCCGCGGTAAGAGAACTTGCGGAACTGTCTTCTCTTCTTGATCTCTGTTCGGCGAATGTTCAGTCAGCGTCTGCGATCTTGTTGTTGTGCGTGTCTCCCTGCATCCCAGGTCCATGTCGTTTCCCGCCAACGTATATTTCTTCAATGATCCTCGTATTGTCGATCGTAATGCGCGCTCTCTCCTCTCACTCGATTCTTCTGTCCAAGGGCGATGGGTAAGGATGGGGTTGATTGTTCATAACGTACCGGCAGCCTCCTCGGCGTTCTAAATGAAAACTCATGTTAGTGTATCGTACGGGCTTGAAGGGTGAGGGTAAAAAAACTCACGTATTCGGTGTCAGCCATTTTTGCAGATATTCCTATAAACCGCCTTTCGACCGTATCTCGAAAAGCGAAGGAAGATGGGTTGTCGGAAATTGTCGTGTCGCTGAGCGGTCGGGCTGCTAACACACAGGCTCTAGGAGGTGGGCAGCACTCGTTAAGCGACGGGTAGGTTCCAAGCCCTAGGCACTATACCCCTTTGGGTCACGCGTAATTTATTTTGAAACTTTGGTTTTTATTTCGTAATCAAATTCTTTATAATCTTTATTTACTCGATTTTACTTGGGGAATTCATTAAAAACCCTTGTACTGGCAGTGTAATTTATTTGTATTATGATTACCCATCGTCCTCCCAGGGCTGACATGCATGTCGTATCAGAATGGAAGGTTGTTGATGGCCCTTATCAGAGTACAATCAGAGCACACCTAGTTACCATGACGTGGATGATTGAATCTCTAGTTCTCCAAGAGAATTTGACTACACGCTATTGCTGAAACGCTGAGCGGGTCCCGGCGATCCTTCAAGAACTACATATACGTATTGAGAAAAGTTGAAGTCAAGGCCAGATGAATTGTATTGACTATAAGTTTATTCCAGCTTATATGAAAAAAGTCTCAACTGTATCAAAACAGTCTCAACGCAACACATTTGAGAAGCCAACCGGCGCAAATCTTGCCCGGACTGACGAACCAACCAAACATCTGTTCCCCAGAACCATGATTTTTAGGCCTTGGATTAAAGCGCTTAATCGAAGAGACCGAAGCCCATATCCTCATCGGACTCCTCCTCCTTCTCCTCAACCTTCTCCTCAGCGGGAGCGTCGGCACCACCGGCAGCGGCAGCGGCAGGGGCAGCGGCACCAGCACCGCCGGAGGGGACGGAAGCGAGCTTGGCAGAGCCCTCGGAGATCAGCTATGTAAAGAGTCAGTATGCAGTTCAAGTCGGATGTATGCGCGTGCGAGTGTCACTAACCTCCTGGAGGTCCTTGCCCTGGAGCTCGGCGATGACCTTCTCGAGACGGTCACCCTCAGCGTCGATTCCGACGGAGGAGAGGACGGACTTGATGTCGGCGGAGGAGGGGGCCTCGTTGCCGGCAAGGGCGAGGAGGAGGTAGGCAGCGAGATACTTCATTTTGAAAGGACTAGACAAAAAAAATCTTCATTAGCATCGCGAATTCAAGACCGGATGCGATCGCACTTCTCAAGCCGCAAAATCGGTTGAGAGGCACGAAAACGAGCTGTACATACCGTTTGTGATTATTATCTGAACAAGAGAAACAATCGATTTAACCGCGAATTGGGCGGAGACTGCAACGTCGAGTTCTGGTGGAAGAGGTTGGTTGACGAAGGATTAACCGAGCGCTCAAAATCTTGAAAAAAAGGTGGTGCGAGTGGGTGTGGCTAGTGTGGGCGGGACTTCTAAGCGAGTGCTGTGGCGCAGAGTGTTTGTTATCACGTGACTCTTTCATGTCCGGCCTTGATAATTGCATGCTGGCCAGAAACCTGTCTACTTTCCCTACTCGTCTACGGAGTATATACCTCTCACTTGGAAAGCTTTTGGGCCAAGTCAGGCGTGTCCTTTACTTCTGCTACTTCTGTTATATTGGAATAACAGAAAATCCGGAGTGAGCCAAGCCAGAGATCTATTCTCATGCTATCGGGCTCGGAGTCATGAAGTTACTTAGTCGTACCAAATATCGACGGTGAGCGACTTCTTCTCTGTACCACTCTTCGACTTCACACCCTTCGGGTTATTTCTCCTGCAATCAAAATGAGTGTATGCTACCTGACCCTTCTGTTCGTTTCACCTCATTTTGACTGACATAGCATAGTTCCTCGATTCTGTCCTCTCGTCTCTCCAGACGGGTAAGCCCTCCCAATCCCCACTCTCACAGGCGCCTACCTCACCTGCGCCTGCTTCGATCCCTAAAAAAGAGGATCAAAAACCGACAGCTGTGCGACGCGCGCCTCCGACCAGTGGGAATGTCAGTGGAGGGATCAAGCGCAAAGCTGAGGACCAGCTGCCTCGCCAACCAAAACCTGAAAGCAAGGCGACAAATAACTCCGCTGCAATGAAGCCTACGTTAGCTACAAGGCCAGCGGTATCATCAGCACCACCCAGAGTTGTGTCCAAACCAGTCTCGACCACCACCTCTAGGCCAACTATGCCTAAGCCAACGCCCAAACCCAGCTTGGCTGCGGCCCCAAAAGTGGCACCTTCACGGAAAGAGCCCGCCCCCAAACCCACAGCGTCAGGCGCTGCCACAGCCTCGAAACCGCCACCAAAGGGATCATTTGCGGAGATCATGGCGCAGGCAAAGGCTAAGCAAGAGACGGCGCCTGTGGGAGTAGGCTTGCTACGACACCAAGCTGGTCCCAAAGAAAGACTTACCAAAGTGGAGCGCAAGCGGCGCATGATAGAACTCCAGGCCAAAGAAAAAGAAGCGCGTTCGGGAAGGAAGGCTGGGTCGGGTGTTTCTGCCAAGGGTAAACCTGCTGTCCGGCAGCGCGATTCCGAGGGGCCCTCATATAAGGGCACGGCCAAACCGACGCAGACGCAGACTCCCGAGCCGCCTGTCTACCGTGGAACTGCGGGCTTGCCGTCAAACCGTGGTGGAAGTGACCGTCGACACCAGTCTCGCAATTCCCGACAGAACGAATATCTCGGAACTGACGAAGAAGATGAGGGCGACCTCGGTGGCTACGACGATTACTATTCCGATGCATCGTCCGACATGGAGGCTGGAATGGACGATGTGGATCGCGAAGAGGCGGCTGCATTGGAATTTGCCAAACGGGAGGACGAGAAAGAGCTGCGAGCAGAAATGGCGGCTAAGAAAGAGAAGTTGGAGCGCCAGCGGAAGTTGGCCGCTCTTGCTTCCAGGAGCAAGCGTTGAAGTTTGGACATGTTTATACTGTCAAATTTTCACCTTTTTTACTTGTGACCAGTTTCTATGATCTCTTTTGTTTTGGGTAGGACTACATATTAACTCCGCATTATGAGCGTTCGGGGTGTCCATAGACGGGGATGCCTCCCATTTTTTTTTTGCTTTGAAGCACCATCAATAGCGAGCGCTATTTCAATATCAATATTCTTTTTTTTTGTACTATCTTTCTATGTGTATGCTGTAGTCAACATTTCATCTTAAGTCATCGACTTGATATCAGAACTCCAAAACAAGCCGTCTAGGCCCCACTTGGCAGGTGACATCACCCGTCTTCACCTCCAGCCCTGTAGCATAACCTGGAAAGTTATCTTCTATAATTTCACATATTCACAATTTCGCAATTTTAAAATGGAGTCCGTTCATCATGTCTCGGTCTCATCCAAGATTCTCTTCAGCAAGGTGCGCAAGATTGTACCTCCAATGCTTGAAAAGTTCCACAAAGGTCTGTTGATCAGGTCCCCATCTACCACGCAATGAAAATCCCCGCTGACTATGAGTTTAGGACAGCTCGGCCGTGTAGCCGTGATAGGAGGCTGTGTTGAGTAGGTCCTCTGCCTAGTCGACACTGGTATCCTACTAACTGGCATAAGCTACACCGGGGCTCCATACTTTTCAGCTATGGCCTCTGCAAGACTTGGTACGTCCCCTGAGCAGACCCATGCTTTCATCCAAATATGCTGACGCTAGAATTGTAGGATGTGATATGGTATGAGTGAAAGGTGACATACTTTCTGCAAACGACTGACGACCACCAGAGCCACGTACTCTGCGAACGATCCGCAGCACCAGTAAGCTAACATCCAGCCTAGATTGAATCCACTCTAAAAATGTAATGCACAGGTTATCAAGGGCTACTCTCCAAATTTGATGGTACACCCATTGCTTCCAAGCAGCGACACTGTTAAGGATCCCAATTCAATCGATGCACCATCACTGGCAGGTCCGATCATCGCGATGCTATCTCGTCTCCATGCACTTGTGATAGGACCTGGTCTCGGTCGCGATGGCGTAACGCTAAAGGTAGTCGCAGAAGTGATTAGAGAGGCGCGGTCACGATCGATCCCATTCGTGCTAGACGCAGATGGATTGCTGATTGTGACGCAAGACCCGAGCCTGGTCAAAGGCTATAAGGAGTGCATTCTCACGCCAAATGTGGTAGAGTTTGGCCGGCTAGCCAACGCGCTGGGTGTCAAGGTCGCTAGTCAAGTGGAAATTGCGGAAGGCGGAAACGGCGACACCACCAGCAAAGCATCAGATGCGTGTGAGCAGCTATCTCAAGCCCTCGGCGGCGTCACGATTCTCCAAAAGGGTCCTCAAGATGTGATCTCCAATGGGGTTACTAGTATCATCTCTGATGGCAAGGGTGGCTTGAAGCGCAGCGGCGGTCAAGGAGACACTCTAACCGGATCATTGGGCACATTCCTTGCCTGGCGAGCCGCTTACCATGACAAATTATGGGACTCTGGCGAGAAGGACAATGAGAAAGAAGCGCAGAGCAAGGAAGATGTTCAGGCAGAGCTTGATTCTGAGAACAAGCGCATGTCCCCGACAACGACTCTGCTATTGGCGGCTTGGGCGGGAAGTAGCATTACACGAGAGTGCTCGCGACGAGCCTTTGCGACCAAGGGGCGGAGCATGCAGGCTAGTGATTTGACGGATGAGGTTCACGAGGCGTTTTTGAGACTGATTGGAGAGCCAGAGGGATCTAAGACGCACCTCTAGGCTACCGTGTTCAAGGTTCATAGCCATGCATCCATCTACGATAAAGACAGTGCAGCTGTTGAATGCACCAGAGAATATGTTCATATATCTAAGCTGCACGTAAACTCAAGTCAATGAAACATATTCTCGTGCTCTTTTATGATGGTTCTCAGAAGGTGTCTACAGTTACCAAAAGAAGAAGAGTCTCGAACCCTGCATTTCATACTCAAAAATCGGCCTCCGACATTGCAATCTCAACTGCACTGACTTATGTCCGTGGTGTTATATGGTAGCATAGGGCATCTTTCTTTGCATTTTACCTGACATAAAAAAGCAGCTCATAGTATGCCAATCTCTAGTTTCAATAATCATTGGTCAACATGGTCAACCCTCGTCTTTCGGTGCTGATGCTTGAGACTCGGGCCTTAAACCGGTCCCAATTGCCGACTATTAGGTGAGAATATTATACTACTGGCCAATAAAGGTCACTTGACAACACGATATCATTACGCAGACTTGGAGTATTGGCTTTGAGCGGGTCCAACAATGGAAAAGATGTCTCTATGGGCACCTTAAACCCCTACCCTTGATGGCATGCAGAGTGAATAGAAGCCAAAACCAACGTATCACAGCCCCTGCCTCAATCTCGAATACCCAGCGGCCAACTTTTGTTGTCTTGCTTGCTTTCACTTGGCTTTCGTCATGCCCCAAAAGCCCCGTAGAAGAGGAATCTCGGCATGAGCCTGACCAGATCAAAGGAAATACAATAGCTCGTAACCATAAATCTTCAAGAAGTGTGAGACATCCACCTTGGCAAGTCAAAATCTCCACATTTCTATACGGCTGTTGACGTCGAGATCTGAACGTGGTTAAAGGGATAGGCCTGAGACATATACCCCGCCTCAAGCCTTCCACCGAATTGATATTCCAAAACCTGGACGGTCTCAGTCATGCTTCTCAAAGGCAATGTTGAGCCAAGAAGTTGACATCACCTTAGCTGATAAGCATTGGTGGTGTTTCAAGGCATTGTTCCAGACCTCGTATTCACAACCCCGGTTGTTTCGTATCCCGTCATATCCGATCATAGGACGTCAGATAGAGAGCCTATACAGGATTACAGAAGTGAACCGGTGACATTTCAATAATTCAACCGTGGTACCGTATATGGGCATCGTCTCCTTCGTGGACCAGCCTACAAAGTATACTGGAAAACCCAGGCCGAGAATGACCTCGTGATGCAACACAACGATGATGGGCTCCGCAGGGAACATGGCGAAGAACATATTCCAGAACAAAGGACCACCGAGGCCAATGATTCACATCAACATATATATCCTTGGAACGACTATATAAGATGGCGAATCTCCCAGCAGAAGATAATGCCATCAGAAGCCAATCCCCAGACAGAACACAGCAGATCTATTCTAAGTCTATACTCAAATCCAACCACCCCCAAGATGCATTTCTCCATCATCGCCTTGATCATCACCACCGCCTCCCTGGTGACCGCTGACTCGTCGTCAGGGGCCAAGTGCGGCACCTGCAATCCCGTCTCAGGCGAGAACTGGTGTGACCCCTCGACCTCGTGTATCAACACGGGAAAATCTTTCCACTGCGCTTGTCGTGCTGGTTATAAGGCCTCTCACCACCACAACGACTTGCACCATCAGTTCCGCCTGCCTATGCCGAACTATGAGTTCCTTGTTTTCGTCCCCGAGGGCACGGCTTGCAACATCCCATGTGATGATATATATGCTGCTCCTTCCGATATTTGTCAAGAGGTCAAGCTTCAACATCAGTGCGAGGCCTAGAATAACCGTCTGGGGTAGGAGTGAATTTGTTGGTAGCGATAGGGGGAAAAGAGAGATTATTTTTAAAATGACACTAAATGTATGGGGTAGTGGCTGAGTTGGGATCCAAAGCGAGATATTCTGGCCGATTGCATGTGTACATGTGTCAGTCCTTAACTAGTTAATTGAAAATGGCTTTAATAATTAAGATGGATGCAAATGTAGATTAAACAAGTAGATTGGAAAGATCTTCTTAATTGACCTTATGAAACCATAAGAACCAGCTCCAGTTCCCCAATACACCCAAACACCGGTCGCCTTGATTCCAGCCAGTTTCACATGCATCTTTAACACGTATAAAAAGCCCGATCGACATTTAAGAGAAAAAAAAAGAATGAGACATTTTCACAATTACATGTCCATATCGCCGTCAACCTCAGTGAAGAGCAGACGTGTGCCGTTGCCAGTGACTTGCCAGAGCTGGAGAGAATGTTAGTAAAAAAGCACAGTAAGCTCCTGGAGTTATCAAAACTTACGTTCATCTCAGCGTATTCATCGATAGTCATGGTGAGGTTATCCTCGGTGAAGCCTCGGGCCAGCACACGCTCACGAATACGTCTCATGCTCATCTCACCTTCCTCGCCATCTCCAACAGCAGCAGCGCCACTCTCCTTCATGCTGCGAATCAAGTTGTAGATCTTGCTGGATGGGGTGTTGTCGGCGCCCTGCTCGCCATCATTGTACAGAGAAGCCTTACTGATCTCAATGAGACGCAGAGCCTCATCGACATCCTCGCGAACAACCTCCTCGCCGAAGCGAAGACGAGCAAGTGCCTGTGAAAGACGAACGATACCGAGCAGAGTACGGGGGCTGACGTGAGAGAACTGTCTCTTCTTGGACTCGTCGATCTTTTGTCTCTTGCGCATGGCCACATAAGCACCAACCATGTAGTCAGAAACGTTGGTAGGCACAATAGGACGGAATGTGCGTGCCTTGGCAACGTACTGCCGGACCTCGTGGGGAGTGAACAGCACGCCGGATTCTTCACTCTCCGGGTGCTTGTTATGCATGTGGACGTAGGTGACGTGGTGGGCCAGCTCCTCGTCGCCCTCGCGGGACGGGGTATCCAAAAGCAGGAACATGACATCGAAACGAGAGAGCAAAGCGGCGGGAAGGTTGATGTTCTCTACGGGTGATACCCGGGGGTTGTAGCGACCATATAGCGGGTTGGCCGCGGCCAGGATGGAAGTACGGGCGTTGAGAGTAGTTGTGATACCGGCCTTGGAGATGGAGATAGTCTGCTGTTCCATCACTTCGTGAATAGCTGTCCGGTCCGAGTCCTCCATTTTGTCAAACTCATCAATACAGCAGATGCCGTTGTCAGCAAGAACAAGAGCACCTCCCTCCAGCACCATCTCGTCTGTGACGGGATCTCTCATGACTGCGGCGGTGAGACCGACACCACTACTTCCTCGTCCGGTGGTGTACACACCACGAGGAGCAACTTTTGTAATGTATCGGAGAAGCTGGGACTTGGCCACACCAGGGTCACCCATCAAGCAGATGTTGATATCTCCACGAATGTGCATGCCGTCACCCATCTCTTTCGTGACACCACCAATCAGGAGCAATAGCAATGCCTTCTTAACATCAAGATGTCCGTAGATTTCGGGTGCAATCGACCGTGAAAGGTACTCATACATGTTGCCGGAACTAATGTGCTGCTCGATCTTGCGAAGAGTACGGGCGTCCATACCCATCTCATTGTAGGACTTCTTGTGCTGGGTGATGTGCTGGGCCTCCAAGTATGTGTCAGTCAGCAGGCCAGCGCGAATAGCCCGGAAACCAGTGTAGGGAGTGGGCAAAAAGATGCCTGCGACGTCGATAACATCACCGGGGTTCAGTTGGCGAGTCAGAGCGCCGTGACAGTGTACAGTCAAAGTGCGAGGAATGTGGCCCACGGGGACTTGGTCGGCCATTTCCTGGATCTTCACCTCCTGGAAGGGAACAAACTTCGATGCACGGGTTGACAGGAAGAGCTGACCCTTCGAGTTGTTCTTCTTACATTCCTCAGACAGACACTCGGTCAGGGGAAGGAATTGCTTGGTGGTGATGGGCTGGAACACTTCGCAACCACAGCGATCGCAAGTGTAGGCATTGATCTGTACAGCCGGCTTGACATCTGAGACACGGGTTGTGATGCCGCGGACTGTAATCAAGCTACCTAGGTGCTCACCGCGCACATAACGGACGGCGAGGGCTTTGGAATCGCGCTCGGCGCTAGACCCCGAGGGTGTGAGGGGCTTGAAGTTGAGGGTATATCTGCGGGTAAGCTCAGGAGGGAACATCGATGGGGCGGTCGCAGCAGCTTCCATATCGGCCTCCATTGCGGTTTCCATAGTCTCATTTCGTTTCTCACGCTGGGACATGATCACATCAAGAACATCATCTTTGAATCTGTGGGATAATTAGTTTAGCAGCCTGTACATTCGCATAAAGACAGCTTGAACATACGTGACATCCTTTGTTTCCGTAGGCATAACATCGTCGACCGCTTGAGAGATAACATCGATATAGCGCTTTGTGTTTTTTTCGATAGATTCGACGAGCTTTAGATCTTCCCCCTCGGGCATGGATTTCTCGAACTATTACCACCTTTGTGAGCTAGAATTTAGCGAGAGGGGCTCGTATTGAATACTTACAACCGAAAGATCATCCAACTCAATCAGGATGTTAGATGTATCCCGGTTTGCGATATCCTGCAGAATTTGCATGTACTTGAGCTTCGGCTCCCGGTGCCTCCTTGCTCCTCGGGCATTTGCCCCATTGGTCTCATCGGCATCATCCATGAAATCATATTCATCACTAGTCTGGCCGTCATCGATGTTCAGATCTTCCAATGCCTCGGTCGCAGCAGCTTCCGAGGATGATTGGAAGGTCTTGAACCCCTTCAAGAAATCCTTGAAGCCATTTAGTTGCGCGGAATAATCCACAGGTGGGGGATATTGAAGGAGAGACATGATAACCAAGTGCGCTCAATTGAAAGCGCAAAGAATCGATAGTGGGATCGGGAGAGAAATAGAGAAGAGGGTCCGTCTAGTGTCTATCCGAGCCCCTACCAAATTCGCTGGTAAAACGCGAACGCGAGGCCGGGACGCGCTCAAAAATGAGACTAACTTGATTAGGAAAGGTATCAATTGTCTCGGATTATTATTTTATCCGTTCACCCGCTATCGAGGTATGCGTCACATGACTCGTCATCGGGCCGAGGCGAAAGAGAGGTCAAGTGTGGAGTCCGGGGTTGTGTCTCTCCGAGTTCACAGTTCCCCCTCCTCCTTGTCCTTTCGGTGCTCAGGATCATTCAGCGCTTCAAAATGGCGCCCAAGAAGCCTGCTGCGACGGCCGAAGTTGCCCTCACTCCCCTTAAGAACTGTCTTGTTAATCTACCGCCGTCGCTGGTCGCTCTGCTGGTCAATGCAAACACGGTCAGTCTACTAGTCGTTCTGTTTCCGTGAACTATTTTCGGCTAACGTCTAGCTATATCAGACTGCTCAGAATGTCATTATCGAATTACAATATAAATCGACCTCCGGAAAGGCCAATGGAGCTCCTCCGCAGCAATCATGCTTCCTCGGTTGGACGGGTATGCCGAGCAAGCGCAGGCTTGCGCCTGTCGTTGGGAGAGATGGTATCAACAGTGGATACTCCAGGGAGCAGGAAATATCTACCGTTGAGCTCGATACTACTTTTGGACGGCTTCTTGGTCTCACAGAAGGGCAGAAGGTACAATACTCCCCGTGCGTCATTACCCACTGGGGCGCTAACACTTGCAGGTCGGACTGTTCATCCACCTCGATCCACCCGTTGCACATACGATAAACATTGAGCCATTGACACCAGAAGACTGGGAGAGTATGTTCAAATCATAAACAACTATAATTGGGCTGGTACTAACTCGACACGAATAGTCATTGAACTTCACGCCACATTCCTAGAACTTAACCTCTTGTCGCAAATTCGCGCTCTACCCAATCCTACATACAATGCAGGGCAATCGGTGCATATGCACCCACTCGCGTTGCATCTCTCTCCCACATCTACCGCCAATATTGTCGTCACTTCTCTTACACCCGCTCCCTCGGACACCTCCCCGTTCGCCAAGATCGCGCCGGATGCAGAAGTCATAGTGGCCCCCAAAGTTCGATCCAAGACAAGCAAAAGCTCTCGTGCAGACAGCCGTAGTGCTACTGGTAGCAGCAGGAAGAGTGCTGGGGGCAGGAGTGCTTCAAGCACTGTACGCCCGAAAAGTGGTCGATCCGACTCCAGCACACGAGGCTCCCTCTACTTGAGAGGCGTGGACCGCTCAGCGACCACTCAATACTTTGATGGGGAAGTAGAAGATGATGCAAATGAGGGCCTCCGCATTTGGGTTGATCCGGACCTGCTGGTCAGCCATGAGCTGCGCGGAGCGACTTGGGCATGCGTGTCGGTTGTCCAGCCATCCGGTCTCAAATCCCCACCAGATCCCCAACAGCAACTTGCGCAAGCTGAACAGCAAAAGTCAAATGATGCTGGCGCCCCTACAACCAAGATCGTAGCTAAATTGCTTTCGTGGGAGGAGGCTCCGGACAATCGGCATGTGGCAATGTCCACCTTGTTGTGCACGGCCCTTGGTGCGGAGAACATGGTTGGAGGAATTCTCCGAGTCGAAGCAGCACCCCCACAGCTGCATCGCTCGGCAGTTAAGACTCTTAAAGTTTATCCTTTTATAACCGATGCCTCAAAGAAGAAGGACGGGCTGAAGTTTGGTGCTGACACTACGGCATCTCGGGATGCCCTAGCTGAGCGCCTTAAAGTCATCTACGGCAGCACTGGGTCCGACACTGGGCTGTTTTCGGGGGCTTTGACTGATGGAATGATTATACCCAAATCCGAGAATCATCCTTCAGTCTCTTCGTTTGATGGTGCTGTTCTTCGTTTTGATCCTCCTTTGAAGGGGTCTTCGGACGAAACAAAGCCAATGTTCGGGTGGTTGCTGGGCTCAGAAGCGAAGCTGAATCTTGAAGTCCAAGCTGAAATCCCCAAGCCATTTGACACTAGTTCATCAACGCTACCTATGGAAGACCCTCTCCCAGAAACTGCCCCTCAATTGGTAGGTATTGATTCTATCATTGAACAGTCGTTGAACAACCTCACAAAATCCTCGTCTATCTTGCTTACTGGTGGTCTTGGTGCTGGTAAAACAGCTCTTACCCATCTACTGGCTCATCGCCTAAGACGAGATCATCTCTTCAATGTCAAGTATTTCTCTTGCCGCAAGCTCGTCACAGATGAAACACGTATTTCCAACATCAAAGAGACCCTGAACCGCCTCTTCATGTCCGCATCATGGTGTGCACGTCTTGGCGGCCAGTCAGTTGTGATTCTCGAAGATCTAGACAAGCTTTGCCCAGCGGAGACTGAATTGCAAGTGGGTGGAGACAATGGCCGCAGTCGCCAAAACAGCGAGGTTATCTGCGCTATGGTTCGAGAGTATTGCGCGCTGAATTCCTCGGTTGTGCTACTGGCTACTGCCCAGGCCAAAGAGTCCCTCAATAATGTTATCATCGGCGGCCACGTCGTCCGTGAGATTATCAACATGAGAGCTCCTGACAAGGAAGGGCGCCGAAGAGTTTTGGAAAAGCTTACTAGCGAAGATAAACCTATAGAAAGCTCAAACGGGCATGCGAGGGCCACAAGCTCCTCAACACAAGACTCATGGTTGGACCCTTCAAATCCCGGAAGCCGACCAAGCTCTTCTGGGGGTGATGGGTTTGTTATTGGAAGGGATATCGAGTATCTAGAGCTGGCCGGCAAAACCGATGGGTATATGCCCGGTGATCTCGTGCTACTTGTTGCTCGTGCGCGTAATGAGGCCCTCATTCGCTCTGTCTCAGATCTGACAGCAACATCAAAGATGATAACTCTCGGGTTGGAGGACTTTGAAAGTGCCTTGAAGGACTTTACTCCTGCGTCTCTTCGCAACGTTACTCTTACCTCCTCAACAACAACATTTTCCTCTGTTGGTGGTTTGTTCGAAACTCGCAAGATGCTGTTGGAAACTTTGCAGTATCCTACAAAGTACGCCCCTATCTTCGCACAGTGCCCATTGCGTCTGCGGTCTGGTTTACTCCTCTATGGATTCCCCGGTTGCGGTAAGACGATGCTGGCCAGCGCAGTGGCTGGCGAGTGTGGGTTAAACTTCATCAGTGTCAAGGGTCCCGAGATTTTGAACAAATACATCGGAGCCAGTGAAAAGAGTGTTCGCGATTTGTTCGAGCGAGCCCAAGCCGCTCGCCCTTGCGTCCTCTTCTTCGATGAGTTCGACAGTATCGCACCCAAGCGTGGCCACGACTCCACCGGTGTCACGGATCGTGTTGTTAACCAGCTGTTGACACAAATGGACGGTGCAGAAGGTCTCTCGGGTGTTTACGTGCTAGCAGCAACGTCACGACCCGACTTAATTGATCCTGCGCTCCTTCGACCCGGCCGTCTCGACAAGTCCCTACTTTGTGGCATGCCCAACCATGCAGACCGTGTTGATATCATCCGCTCAGTGAGTGAAAAGCTCAAGATGAGTGATGAGGTCACGTCTCGTCTAGACGATATTGCCGCCGAAACCGACGGATTCTCCGGTGCAGATCTGCAGGCTGTTGTGTACAACGCCCATCTCGAGGCCGTCCACGACGCCCTAGGTGATCGTTCTACCGATACAGCCAAGCCCAGTGCCAAGTCCAACTCCGCTAGTGCTTCTAGCAAATCCTTCATCCAGTTCCTCTACTCCTCTTCGGAGGAAGCATCCGGGTCTGTCTCCATGCCAGCCCCAGCAGTGATCTCAGCCAAACTGGAAGCAATCAAGAACTCGCGCCGCCGCCAGCGCCAACTCGAGCAGGGACCTTCCGGTGCGAGTGCCGCGGCCCCGGTGGCTAACGGCACTGAGCCTGATGCAGACGAGCTGCGTGAGGATATCATCGTCCGATGGGAGCATGTCGAGCGCTCATTGGCTACCACGCGTGGTTCTCTTCCTCCCGCCGAGCGTAGACGTCTTCAGGGAATTTACCGTGAGTTTATCGCGGGCCGAAATGGCGAGATGCCTAACGGCGAGGCTGCCAATGAGATTGGAGGTAGAACAAGTCTGATGTGATATATTTATGACTTGACTTTTGTACACTGTATATATGAACATCTCTGTATGCTCGATTGATTACTTGCCTTCTATTCCTATATTTATCCTTATTGGTAAATGGACATGATATTATACATTTGATTGTTATCGTATGGGCTATTAGATGAGAGGATCAAGCTCCTGGACAATCTTGGCGCGCTTGCGGCATTCATAAAGCTTCGGCTTGTACGGAGTAGATTGGTTCGTTTTTCAAATATCCGGTATACATGGCGAATTTGGAAAGAAAACAAATGTACAAAAGCGGTTGAATTGCGCGTCGGTCCATTTGCTAAAGAAATTAGGGCTTGGCACCTTTAAACATGGAATGGACTATATACAAGAACACTGAACAACCCACTCTCGATTTTTATACTTAATATTACGAGCAGCATGTATGGAACACATGATAATATTAATATCTAGCGAAATACATGAAAAGATAGGAGAGTTATGTTGCCATGAAGATATGTTTGCTCGTCCCGTTGTTCGGGTATTCCACAACATGATAGTACTCGCGGAATCCCTGCCTCGTTCACCAGGATCCACTGGAAACCATAGTACTGAACGCCCTTGTTTCGTGTGTCATCGGGTTCCCAGGTAGTGCCAGAGATGTAGATGGTTTGGGTTTGTTGCCGCCAGCTTGTCAGTCCCTCGGTCTGACAACCGTTCAAAGGACAGTTGTAGGACCACACGAACCAGAAGCCACAGAGCAGATCGTCGCGACGGGAATCGGCTATCTAGCCATGTGACCTCGTCGCGCGTGGGCTTCTGAATCTGCAATGACTTTGTGACGTCGGAACACAGTGGCAGGTCCTAGGATAGGATCGTGGCGTCTGGTGCTAGCTTAAGCTCTGCTAGCTTGGTTGACCGCCAGCTTAGAGCTGTTCTCGTATGGCGTGACTTTCGTTGCCGTAGCTGAAGTCGGGGTTGTGCTTCCCGAAAAAGCACACTGGCCTGCGTACCTATTGCTAGCCTCAATATGGTCGACGTATCAGTCGATGTAGTGGCTGACGCGAAGTGCCTTGCATCCGTTAATTTTGGAGGGATTGTATTCGGAGTCCCTTTAAGTTGTCGATAGATCAATGGACGGTCAGATAGTTTCGGTCCGTTCGGATATCATCGAGAGTGTCTGAGCTGCACCCTGTGAGGGCATCAAATCCCCGGTGGTCCACATGTGAACTGCTATAGGGCAGTGCAGAAGAGCCAAATTTGTAGAGGAGGTAATGCATGGGCACTAGCTCATGGGCTGGCAATATCGGAAGATAACACCGCAATGCGGCGGAGCGATTTAGGTCTTTGACGGTTAGAGCCCGAAGAACGAATGAGAGGGACTAGACTTACAATCTCGCGTGCAGTTCGTACTGAAGACCAATCCAAGCGTTGGGGGTATTACCCAACCAACTCCAATTGTAGTAACTATATCGAGCTCGTACCCGGTGGCCAAACCCGGGGAGCAGAACTTAAAGCAAAGAAACCTGTATGCCATATTGCTAGAATTCAAAACTGAAGGCCAAACCAGAGATAGATAAGCCTTACCAATGGGCTTCCAGCCCCTCGAGAACCAAACCCCACACTACAGAAACCTCCCTTACCATCGTCACCAAGAGCACCAGCAGAAAGCTCCCCCAGATATAGCCCAAGTTCGCTCATTGGCTAGCTGCTGAGCTCTGGCTCCGGCAAAGGCACCAGCACGAGCGGCACCCAAGGACCCTACCAGAATCAAAAGTCAGCCGAGTCCAATCCAAATGAAATAAAGCAATCTTTATCTCAGATAGAACAAGTGAAATAAGAAAGAAGTGAGAAGAATCTGAGAACAAGCTGAAATCAAATTGAAACCAAGACGAGAGAGACTGGAAGTAAAAATGAAATGGAATTGACTTACCAACGTTGTCCGCGCGACAGAAGACTCGGAGCATCACCACAGATCAAGATTGGGGCGGGGGTAGGCTTACCCCGGCGCTCCGCAATCGATCCCATGAGTGCACGAGCCTCCTGCCGCCGACGGTGGGCTTCGTACCCTGGGATCTGCTGGTAACCGGGAGGAATCACCGGAGTCCTAAGATCGGCAAACCGGGGGGTCGCAGCCCGACAGCTGGCCCCGTAGTGGGAGGTTAGACTGGTCTCGGGGGCGGCACAAACCTCATCGGTGGGTTGGGGGGTGGGAGGCCCCATCTCCATGGACCAGCGGTCCGGCAACACAGCCATTTCAAAGGCCTTCATTTTGGTGTTGTTTGTGATATCAAATTGCCTTTGCAGGCAATTTAAACGAAAAGAAATGGGAGAGAGAGAAAGAGAAGAGGAGAAGAGAAATGGGTTGGGGGCAGTTTAAATAGTCTCCAATCACCCCAAAGAGGAAGGGTCGACCGGCTTCAAAAGCGAAGCGGCGGTTATTTGTACAGCCGACATCGACCCCGATCGTTCCTGCCATTTTGGGCATAAAAGATGAGACACCATTGGGCACGCCGGCACGTGGCACTACTATTTTGTTATATAAGGTGCTCAATCTATTTCAATAAGGCTGACCATGTTGCGGTTTGATCAAATTTTGAGTAAAATATAAAGCTTCACTCTTTCTCTAAAGCCTTGTTGACAAGACGTTCAAGCTTATTCCACTCAGCAGAGAGAACCGCCTTGGTCTTGCTAGGATCAAGGCCATTGGCCTTGAACTCATTGTGAACCTGTACGAACTGATTTCCAACAAGCTTCTTAAAGCTGGGCACGGTGCAGCTCTCCGCCTGAGTGCTAGTAAGTTCAGCGAGAATATACCAAATCAAGTAGTGAAAGTTCAGTTTAAAGTCATTGATCTGGACAGGATCTTTGGGGTCAGGCTGGAAACCCTCCTGGGAGATGAAGACAGTAAGTCTGACCAGGCTCCATGCATGGATGTGTCGGATGGGATGGGCCTTGTCATAGACAACAGGATCGATTCGTAGGTATCGAATGGCAGCGTGAATGAATGCCCGGGTGAAGTTACCAGCCGTTAGGAGAGATATGATCAGCTTGTCGCGGAGAGAAGCATATGGCTGACGGGTGAGAGGCCAGAGGGCTGTTTCATGAAGCTTGTGCATAGCAGCTTCCAACTTCTCGATTGCCTCCGCTGGCTCCGTGCTAGTCGCAGTTGCTTTCTGCAGGAGCTCTAGGGCTTCGCGTTCTGCTGTCTCTAGGGGTGTCATGTCTTCAGGTGTAGACAAGAACCGGTCTTCTAGGGTTTCCGCTCCCATATCACACTTTGTGCACTGGCAGTCGAAGAAGTAGCGTTCTTTCAGTTCGTTGCGACGGATGTCGTATGGTGTCGTGGTGTCGATATAGGAGATGAAGATTTGCTCGCCCTTTTTGATGGGACGCATGGCCTTGACATACAGTTCTTCACCGTCAAATCCAACGGTAGAGTTGTAGTCACAGCTATGGTTAATCAAACCGGCATATGGATGCATGTACAGGCCAATGCGATCATACATAGAAGTGGTAAGGTTGAAGGAGTTGAGATCCAGCTGTAAATGATAGTTAGATGAGAAATTCACGGGGTAAAGAGGTGTAAGGCTGAAATGAATTACCTTCGCAGCATAAGAAGCAACAGTTCCTTCATCCACATCCGTCCCCGAGTAATTCTTGACAGCTCTTGCCGTCAGGTTAATTCTATCAAGCTGGCCCTGGCTCTCTGAGATCTCATTGATATGAGTCTCCAAGCCATCAAAGACCTTAGACTCTTCAGAATCGTACTTGTTACGCGCAGTGCGCAGCACTATGCGCAAGAGAGCGCGGGCATTGTTGGGAAGCACCATAGGTTTGACCTTTTTGAAGATGGGACATTCAAGAGAATGCGCAAACTTCCAGTCCTTAGATTGACACGCCTAATTATCAAGTATTAGAAAATCAAACGACATAATCTTTGGTAGGACGAGAAATATGAGACAGCAAACGATCTATCCCCATAACAACTCACCCGATCACAATACTTAACGACACGACATCCCGTGCAAGCCTTCAACTCATTTCCCGTTTCCATCTGTCTCTTTCCGAAGCACCCAGCACATGTGTCTTCTAAACGCGGAGAATCAAGAACGGCCACAAATGGTGTTTTGATGTGCAAAACATCTTCACCGGGGTTGATGTCGGTTGTCGCAAACAGGCCGTTTCCCATGCCATTGGGGGCAGGCTGGGGGACCGTCCTGGTGGTCACTGAAGGTAATGCAGTTCTTGATGCCATTGTGAGCGATCTGAATATATAGAAATAAGAATTGTTTGAAGATACAAGGATCAAAGTGGATAGTCGTCCACGTGGGCAGGGCGGTGAATACTCGTCATTGTATTTGAATCTCTTGGCATTTATAGAAGAAGATTGATAGTTTCTCCCACATACTCCCACAAAGAGCAGTCTGATGAAAAGATCCCGGAATTTCTCTAGTGACTCGAATATCTACTAGTTAAAAGTTGCTCGCCAAGCATTTTATCATCGTCAACCTTGGTGGCTAGCGTCTTACATGATATAAGCTAAGCCCAGATAGTGAGTGTCAAAGATTTGTAGTAAATAAAGTCAGACTTGATACAATATTTAGGTGAATTATTAAATATACATATAGTGTATCTCATTCAAAGAGCATAGACCCGGAGACTTAAGCCCCAACCATGTAAACATTAGACATGAAAAAAAAAAAACCAAACTCAAGACCTAAAGCATAGCCGCAAAAGCAACAGCAGCAGCAGCAGCTAACGGCGCAGCCGTGATCAAAGGCTTCGCAGCAGCCGCAACACCGCCCGTAGAAGCAGTAGACGAAGGAGTAGTGGTAATTTTGACCGGCGAAGTCGAAGCCGTGGCATCAGCCGTGAGAGCGTAGACGCCATTGGTGATAGTAAGAGGCTTATAGGTAATCAAAGACGACGGGATGGACTGTGTGCTAGAGGCGGAATCGGAAACGGTGGTAGTATCCACGATGCCGGTGTATGCAAGACTCCAGCTGCAGACAGCAGATTCCGAAACACGGGTGAAGCTGCATGACTCGACAGCGGTTGCGTGGGCCGTAGTACCGCTGGTAACCATAATTGCTTCGAGGGAGACGCTGTATGTGGCATCGCCCTGGATTAGGGTTGCGGGATTCTTCAATGCGCACTTGGATGCGCCTGGCAAGCAGGCGATCTCGTAGGTCGTGGCGTACTTGTCGATGCCAACGACCCGGCCTGCGGTGCTGGAGTAGACACCGAGATCGGCAGCGCCGGAGTCATTGTCGATTGCGAAATAGCTGATCGTTGTTGTGCTGGGATCGGCGGCTGCGGCCAGAGCTGCTAGGGCAGAGAGGAGGAACCAAGATGAGCGCATATTTTCAGGGTTTGAAGATGAAGAGTTTCAATGTCGTAGAATAGGGAGAATTGGGGTTGGGTAGAAGAAAAGCAGTCAGCAGAGGGGGGAAAAAAACCAAAAGGACTGTTATGCTGCCTCATCGCCCAATGGGTTCCCCGAAAAGAGTCGCGGAGATCGGGAAGCCAAGCACCCTTCGTATACTAGTGCTGTACTAGTTATAATGTACAAAAAAATAGAGCTTGGCGCTAATAGGTAAGTCGGTTTAAGAGAGGTGATAAAAAAAACCCCCTAAAGCCAAGTCAGTGTAGACCCTGTAAATATCAGTGAAGACCTAAGCTATCTAGGTTGAAGATAAAGAAGTCTTAAGGTGACAAAAACAAAGATACAAGCCATAAATTGGGATGATTGGTCGCAAGAGTCGGTCAAAAATTGCTATCGCAAGGGGAACTTCCAAGTGAGACTTCCCGTGTTCTTCTAATTGGTGCCCGGAGACTCAAGCCCCCTAGCCCTAACGATGGATATTGTGGCTGAGCCCCTGAACATATACCCAAGTGCAGAGTACGGAGTACCACGGTCAAATTCGTATATCAGAGGAATATGAGCACTACACAACTATATCCAACCGTGATTCGCCGTAGAGTAGAGAGTAGAGATGAAGGACAATTCAACAATTCATAAGGAAAAGACAACATTCCAATCCGAGAGTACAATAATTAAGAAAGGCCGAAACGATAATGCACGCCATCTATCAACAAGATTGCCCTACCCACTACACCATACAGAAAGTTTAGATTCTGTCCTAAATTCGAAAGTCATGACGAGAGGACCCGGGGAGGTCATAGGGGTTATCGAGCGGAAAGAGATCTTGACATCCTGTCTCTCTTTACCTCGACATAGTCGGGCTTTTTTCTCTCTCTTTTTCTGTCACTTTGTACAAAAAAAACAAGAGATTTACAGTGCCTTGCCGCCGACGAAGTTAGACCAGGTGCGGACCTCAGAGGGGATTCCCTCGCCGCGGGGCAGCTTCTCGCTCATGCACTGAGCGAAGAGCTGGGCAGTCTGTAGAGAGAACCGGTTAGTAACTTGAATAATTATGGACATCGGCACTTGGAAAACATACCTTGGGCTCCATGAAGAGAGGCACGCTGAAATCGACAGCGTTGCGACGCATAACATAGTCCTCATCAAGCTGGGTCTTGCCACGGGTCTTGGCAAGGTTGAAGCAGCCACGGATGTCGTACTTCTGGAACACCTCACGGAGAGCACGCTTGTCCTTCTTGGGGAACTCAATCAGCTGCACGGAGACGTTGGCGGCAGACTCGAGGTGATCCTTGACCGCGGGGTTGACGGCGAAGAACTTGTAGCCAAGAGGGTTCAAGTACTCGACAATCTTGGCGAGGTAGGGCTGGGTGATATCACCGCCGAGCAAGATACCCTCACCGGCCTCAGGCATGCGGAAGTTCATGGTGGACTGGAGGGAAGCCCAGTAGGCCTCAACCAGATCCTTACCGAAGCAAGCAATCTCACCGGTGGAGGACATCTCGACGCCCAGGAAGGGGTCGGCACCAGCCAGACGGGTCCAGGAGAACTGGGGAACCTTGGTGGCGAGGTAGTCACGCTTCACCTTCATGAGGTCGACGGGCTCGGGGACATCACGGCCGACGAGAGCCTTGGTGGCGACATCGATGAAGTTGGTACCCAGGACCTTGCTGACGAAGGGGAAGGAGCGGGAGGCGCGCAGGTTGCACTCAATAACCTTGAGCGCGGGCTCGGCACCCTCCTGATCGGCCTTGATGATCTGCATGTTGAAGGGACCAGTGATGTTCCAGGCCTTGGCGACCTTCTCGGCGATCTCCTTGACGCGGGCCATGATGGGCTCTGGGATGTTGGCGGGGGGCAGGACGAGGGTGGCATCACCGGAGTGAACACCAGCGGGCTCGACGTGCTCGGAGACGGCGTGAACAAGCAGCTTACCGTTGGAAGCGACGGCATCCACATCGATCTCCTCAGCACCCTCGATGAACTTGGTGATGACAACGGGGTGGTCAGGGGAAACGGCAGCGGCGTTCAGGAGCTTCTCCTTGAGCTCATCGACACCGTAGATGACGTTCATGGCGGCACCGGAAAGGACGTAACTGGGACGAACCAGGACGGGGTAACCAACAGTGTCGGCGAAGGTCTCGGCATCAGCGACAGAGGTCAGTTCCTTCCAGGCGGGCTGGTCGACACCAATGCTATCGAGGATAGAAGAGAACTTGTGACGGTCCTCAGCCTTGTCAATATCCAGAGGGTTGGTACCCAGAATAGTAGCACCACCGCTCTCTTGCAGACGGAGGGCAATGTTCTGAGGAAGCTGACCACCGACAGAGACAACGACACCGCTGGCGGCCTCGAGCTCGTAGATATCCATGACACGCTCGTAGCTGAGCTCCTCGAAGTACAGCTTGTCAGCGGTATCGAAGTCAGTGGAGTAGGTCTCGGGGTTGTAGTTGATCATAACGGTCTTCTTGCCCATCTCGCGGAGGGAGAGAGTGGCGTTAACAGCGCACCAATCGAACTCGACGGAGCTACCGATACGGTACACACCGCTGCCCAGAATGATAGTACCGTGGTCATCGAAGGTAACATCGTGGGAGGAAGCGTTGTAGGTGGTGTAGAGGTAATTGGTGTCGGCAGGGAACTCGGCAGCAAGGGTATCGATCTTCTTAACCCAGGGGGTGATGCCGAAGGACTTACGGCGGGCACGGACATCATCCTCGGTGGATCCAACAAGAAGAGAGATCTGCTTATCAGAGAAACCGAGCTTCTTGGCCTTCATCAGGATCTCCTGCTTGAGGCCGAAGAGGCTGCCGATCTCCTTGAGCTCGTTGTTGCAATCCACAATGTTCTGGATCTTGTACAAGAACCACTTGTCGATCTTGGTCAGCTCGTGGACCTTGTCAACGGAGTAGTTCTCGTAGAGCATAGCCTGTCCAACGGCCAACCAGCGGCGATCGGTGGGGTTGCGGAGAGTCTCATCGAGGTCATCGAACTTGTCACCCTGGAGACCAAGGTATTGAGGGTCAACCTGACGGATGGCCTTCTGCAGGGACTCCTCCCAGGTACGACCAATAGCCATAACCTCACCAACCGACTTCATGGCAGAGCCAATATCGCGGTTGACGTGCTGGAACTTGCTCAAATCCCAGCGGGGAATCTTGGTGACAACGTAGTCCAGACTGGGCTCAAAGTTGGCGGTGGTGGTCTTGGTAACGGCGTTGGGGAGCTCGGGAAGAGTGTGTCCCAAACCAATCTTAGCCGCGGTGTAAGCAAGCGGGTAACCGGTGGCCTTGGAAGCCAGAGCAGACGAACGCGAAAGACGAGCGTTGACCTCGATGACACGGTAGTCAAGTCCATCGGGCTGCAAAGCGTACTGGACATTGCACTCGCCAACGACGCCCAAGTGACGGACGATCTTAATGGCAGCAGTACGGAGCATGTGGTACTCCTCATCAGACAGAGTCTGACTAGGGGCAACAACGATACTGTCACCGGTGTGGATTCCGAGAGGGTCGAAGTTCTCCATGTTGCAAACGGTAATACAGTTGTTGTCAGCGTCACGAACAACCTCGTACTCAACCTCCTTCCAGCCCTTGAGGGACTTCTCGACGAGAATCTGGGGGGAGAGAGACAGAGAGCGGGAGGACAAGTCACGGAGCTCATCGGGGTTGGAAGCGAAGCCAGAACCCAGACCACCAAGGGCGTAAGCAGACCGGACAATGATGGGGTAGCCAACCTGCTCGGCAGCCTTGAGAGCGTCCTCGACAGTCTCGACGGCGGTCGATTCGGCAATAGGAATATCAATCTCGTTCAAGGCCTGGGCGAAGAGATCACGGTCCTCACTGGTCTCCAGGGTCTTGATGGGGGTACCGAGAACCTTGACACCGTAGCGTTCAAAGGTGCCCATGCGGTTCATCTGCACACCCAGGTTCAGGGCGGTCTGACCACCGAAGGTGAGGAGAATACCATCGGGGCGCTCGCGCTCAATGACGTGGGTAACATACTCGGGGGTGACGGGGAGGTAGTAGACTTCATCCGCAAGCTTGTGGTCGGTCTGGATAGTCGCAATGTTGGGGTTGATCAGGATTGAGTGAACGCCGGCTTCCTTAAGAGCCTTAAGAGCTTGCGAGCCTGTTTGATCCCACAGTGAAGAGATTAGTTACTGTCATTTGGATTGATTTTTAGGGGCTTCCCCGCAGAAAAGTTTCCCGTGTAGACCCCCATGGGGGACTGACGCGGTGATCTAATCGCGCGAAATTTTGATCTCCAAGTGGTTCCAACTTACCAGAGTAATCGAATTCTCCAGCCTGTCCAATGCTCAGACCACCACTACCAATGACGAGGACCTTCTTGACATCGACGAGTTTGCTACCAGTCGACACCGCACCACTGGCGAGGTAAGACTCGGCGGCCGGGGGCTGCTGAGAAGCCAGGCGGTTCAAGGTGCTGGAGAAAGAACGGAGCTGCTGAGACCGCGCCGTGGGGATCTTCTGCAGGCGTAGAGTCGTGACCGTCGAACGGACGGACTGAGATGAGAATGCGCGGAGAGAGAGTGCCGGGCGGGTTTCAGCAATGCAGCGCTGGCGCAGCAGGGCGGCGGCCTGCCCACATCGAGCAGCAAGAACCATTGCGCACCTCAGGTAATGTTTCAATTGCTGGGAGATGTGTTGAGGATGAGTCTACGCTTTGATGGGGATTCTTTTTTTTCCCGCCACGAAGTCGCTAATTGGCTCGTTCCCTTCACCGTATACGGCTCCACTTTTGAAGAACAACGAGGGAAAGCCGGGGGGATATTGGGGATTATGCCTAGGAATAGGTATAGATCTAGAGGGATCTAATAATGAATGTTAATAATTCAAATAGAAGATGTTGATTTGTTTTTATTTACTCTCTCCCCCCCTTTTTTGGTCTTTTTGGGTCTTTTTTGTTATAATTTTTCTGTTTTTTTTTTAAACAGCGATGAGTCAAAACTTGGATGTGGAGACGGAGCTCTCTCGGCAAATATCTTTTTTAATGTATACCAAAAAAATCCTATGCCCAGGTGGTTACTAAGTAGATCCTGGGTAATTATCTTTTACCGTGTATAAATTGTCATTAATATAAAAGGTTATAAAGTATATAGTAGGCAATTGGGGGCTTCCAGCAAGCACATGATGCGTATCACTCGGTGATGATCTACCAGTGAACAATGCCGATGCCGGACCCAACCCTATCTCTTATCTCTCAATTTCAATTTCAAGCACCGATATTACACCACAACCCTAATTGACCATAAATTAGCCACCGAAATTGACTACCTTAACATATCGATTTAAGCTCCCTTTTTACCAAAATCTTAGTTATTCCAACGTCACGTGTGCAGGTTCCATCTTTCATCGGCAGTGCTTGTTGCTCAATTGGCACCTGGGGTTACTTTGGGGTGCTTAACGTATTTCACATGCGAGCTGGACACACAAGCGAGCTGGACACCCCAAAACACATAGTAAAAGCGATAAACTACATCATGATAATTCAACAACGGTTGTTTATATGAGCTTTTCTTTGTAGCCTAATGCTTTTTATATGATATCTAACCACTTGTTAGAGTTTAGGTGAACTTAATAAATTGGTGACTGAGATATATATATTTCTGGAATTCAGAGGTGTATTTTTCAATACCATAACAATGCAAGTTCTCAATTTATCCAAAATTAATAAATGATGCTAAAAATACTTATCAATTGCTATCGACAAGTAATGAAATTAAATAAAGGTGTTGGTTGTTGAAATATCATGTTGTAATTTATCGCTTTTACTATGTGTTCTGGGGTGTCCAGCTCGCTTGTGTGTCCAGCTCGCATGTGAAATACGTTAGTGGTCAGCTCACTCTTCACTCAGTATTCTCAGGGTAAAATATTAGTCCATATGTATAGTCAATACCCTTCCTTCACTTCGTTTCTAGCCACTTGTGAGGTCCCAGGTATTATCTGTATAGTATATGTCTGGATTGGGAAATAAGGCAGACGATGTAGAATGGCCCGACCTTCCCATAGTCGGTCTCTCAGACGATGTGGTTCAATATGAAGAGGGATGGACCCAAGTGCTAGTAATCCATGCACAGAGGAAAACACCACCATCTAAACTTATTAGAGTGTCCCATGGCAAATAAATGCGTACATCAAAATAGAGAAGAACTTGTCGTGGTTCTACTAGTGTCAGGAATCCACAAATGGATCGATGAAAAGACGAGGCCACGAACCGTCTATCTGTCCTTTATCAGACTCTCTGGGGTAATTTCGTTTAGAAAAGGAGAAGTCTAGCACGCAGTGTAGGGCATGAATGGACCGCTGGTACATGAAATTCGACATTTCCGGCATTCAATCTCGAGTTTGTCTCACTGCAGCCTAACATGCACCAGATAAAACAACAAAGCAAAGAGAAGTTGCGACTGTATATGTAGGAGATCCCTAACATGATTTTATTCTGATGATAGATGGAAACTTTCTCTGCTTGCTTATCTTGTTGCGGTGTTTTTGTCCTAAGTATCGTGGGAGTGTTATCTTTTCGGGTTGATGCCCGGTAATTAATAAACAAGAAGAAAAGCAAAAGTGCAGAGAAAAGGTTAAAACGATAATAGCGACATGAAGCGGCATCACAATAATGACGGCAGATAGGATAAACAACCACATAAGGGGATGCGATAAGACATATCATGGTCCTATAAAGCACAGGGTCAGAACTAGAAATGGAGACATACAAGACCGGATTATGATAAAACCCCATCTTTTGTAACATCCGCTCTGGGAGACCGAGACGAGGACTATGAGGGTGGTCATCCATTGCATCGGTAGATACCGAAGAGGGAGGAGAGGTTTCCGTGCCCATAGTAAAGTTCGGAATGCAGCACAGAATAAGACTGTTCGAACTGGTAGGCGACCTGTAGAGTCATCAAAAATGAAGTACAACTTCCTTGCAGGTCCTGCTCACCTCCAGGCTGATCAGCATGTCTTATATAAGCCCACCATAAGCCCGTGGACCCTCATGGAAAAAGCGAAACCCATCCATGGATCCATATAGCTATGTGGATCTTCAAAGAGTATATAAGCCAATCACAAGCATCAGCGTACATATCTTGCCCTCTTTTACTTCTCAGGTTCCAACCTTACAAGGAACCTTTACATCGTGGACCTTCGAATAACCTCGAGAACTATAATATATTGGACAGTACTTGGGTGAGGTTTGAAGATATACTTTGTACATAGCCAGATCTGATGATAGTTGGATCCTGATCTACCATGGGCCGAACATTATAGATAAACACATAAGAAAAATGAAAGAGTTGTTCTTTTCTAGCAGAAAGTCCAACATGCAGTTGTGTATGGCCGGATATAGTGATACATGATACACTGGACAATCGTCGTTTTATTGATTGAGCATATTCTTCTGGTTTTCTTCTTGTTGTAGTCTGATCTGTTTGACATATTACATCGGGGACTTTGTATTAAGAGGTCTTTTAGCAGTATTTCAGAATACTTTTTTGTGTCAATCGAGCTACTCTCGTGTATATATTTAGCTACCACCTGGGCACTGCCACATCATTATGCTGAAAACAATCTACGGAATTAACTAAATATAACAAGTTTCATAACGGCAACTTAATAGCAAACAGATTATCCCGTTAAAATTGAGTCGAGTGCAATGTATAATTGGTTTGATACCCCTACACTAAAGTATCAACGCACGTAGCCGGATTAAGTTAAAATTAGCCGACAGGGCACATTATATATTAGGGAGAACTATTATGATAGATACAACACAGTACAATTATTCTACAACCCCCACTCTCCCATTCAAACCTGACCATGGACCACTCGGCTGTTTCTCAATCCGAGACCCACTCCTCGACATCCCTTTCGCGGAGCGAGCATCGGAGGCCCATGAATCCGACCCATCTCGGTTCTCCCGACCCTCCAGCATGACCTCATCGAAGTCCTGGTTGAGGTTTTTACATACATCAGTCAGAGTCTGCCGGGCGTCCTGCGCAACCTCAGTACCCAATGCGATCTTTTGCTGAATAAAGTCTCGTCCGTTGGCAGCTGCAGCATTAGAGGCAAATGCCCATGCTTCAGCAAGACCAACAACCTCATCTGGGGTCTGATCGGAGGTCTGGGTCTGGATTCGCGAGCCGAGAGCAGTGGCCCGCGGCTGGCGGGCAGGAGTGGGGTATTCGGGGAGTAGGTGGGATTCGTCACTTAGGCGATTGAGAGCGCGGAGGGTCGTAGACTTTTCTTTTGAGAGTAAGCCAGATAAGTAGGATTTCTGGAGAGCCAGCGACTTTTGAATCTTAAGTAGTGGGACCAGGTTTTCGTTTGTATATGACAGAACATCGATTGGGTTGGGTGGTGGGATTTCTGGTATGACGAATCCGTTTTTGTTGGTTGATCGTGACAGAGGCTTCTGGGTCACATTGACTGACTGACAAGCCCTGGAGGCTGCGTCGAGGAGATCCCTCCGGGCTCGTAGATATGCGGCATATTGCTCCGTAATTTGCATCTTGCGATTCTCTAACCCCTGCTGGGCTTCTTCGATTTCCTCCGGAGGGAGCTCTTGGAGCAGACTCTCATCCGGATCCCCTTGACCAACCAGGCGTTCCTCCACCCATTGTACTAGCTCGTCGCGGGTCGTTTGTAATGCTTTTGCTTTGGCATCTGCAGTTTCGGCTCGAGGGTCATGCTGTGCCTTGGCTTTCTCAAACAATTGCTTTTGGTGATCCAATTGAGTTCTCGCGCGGACAACTGCTCTTTCGAGGCTATGCACTAGTTCATCCAAGTCCGTTTCAGAGCCATTGCGCCCCGCATCTGTATCTACCTCCGACAACAGCATGTGCTCCCCATCGTTGGCGACATCCTCCAAGCTGCCCGCATCGCGTGTTTTAATTTCTTCAAGATAATTCTGAAACACCTGTAGCTTGGTGTGGCGGCGTCGATCGCGTAGAAGGGCAAGGTATTCACGAAGTTCGGTGCCGGGCTCTTGCAGATCCGCATCGTCAGAAGGGCGGTTCGGGGTCGCCCTCTGGCGCCTTAACGAGGCGACATTCTCAGACGCCGAGGCGAACTCTTTGCGGGCCGTAACATTGGCTGCTAAGGCCTTTAGATAATCCTTTCTCAGCCCGGGGAGGTCGGTAGGGATCCGTTTGACTTCGGTAACACCATCGGTCGACGCACACAGGACGAGGTGGGATTGAGCATGATCGCTTGACTGATCGTCGAATTCGATAAATGAGCGCAAATAAGACGTCAGCGCCTGGCGAATTTGAAGGGTTTCCTGGCGCGACTTAACGTAAGGAGCGAGCGGTTTCAGAATCGGTGGAATGTGGGTAGCGTCAGGGGAGATTGGTCGGGCCATGGTTTCATTGGGCGGGGGTTTAGAGTACCCCAGGTGGCTATGCAAGCTTAGGTATCTGGAGAGACAAGCTGAGGCCCTCACAGGCCTTAGAAGACTTCACTGCCACAATCCACAGTGATATGAGATTGAAGTTGTTTACCCAGCTCTTTCGTGGATCGTAGGCTTATGTAACACGCAGATCATCCCGAGGTCCTCCCGGGGGCCAAAGTGGAGCTTATTGTTTTACAGTGGGCATCTCCAAGGCTATGATATGTTAAGTATGACGTTCCTTGGGGGCTTATAGGAGGTTGAAGACGATGATCAACGATGATATGAGCCAATTATTGCTCAATTTACTCAATTTACTAGATAGCTCCAATTGAGACATCCAATATGTCTCAAAAGGGGCCTGAGCACCATGTCTACATACGTACGGAGTACTATCTCCGTACAATTGGAAGTAGATTAACAAAAATATCCACGAATTGTGTCATAAGACAGCTACTAGATAGTTCCTCTAGTGTGTCGGCCTTTTCCTACATATGTACCTAGGTAAGTAGTTGTACATAGTTAATGTTGCTGCATGCCTGGAATGTTCCCCATGTTATCTCCAGAGCTACGATGTACATGTACATCCAATCGATGCAGATTACGTGCACGGCCCAATCAAAGCGACAAAGGATAAAACATTTCACGGCAAGAGAGAAGCCCAACTTCTTAGGTCTCTCTCTTTCTCTTCCTGTCTCTTCCTGCCTTTCTCAATTCCCCTTCCCGAAAGGAGGCCTTTGACCCCCTCCCATAACTGGTATGTTTCAACGATCTCCCTGGAATTGCATCAAGGGGTGTTTTGATTTATATTTCCCGAAGTCTGACTGTTGCTGATTATTTATCCCAAGGCTGAAACACTTATAGTTCAGCCCTTTTGACTCATATGCCGACAACAGGTGCAGAACAACAAACTTACCGTTAAGCAATATCATCAGAACATACATATCTGATAGCCATGGCTCCCGACTTGAGCGCTGTTTCCAACTCTACTATGGCACGACCTCGTGCAGTAACATCGGCACCCGCTATGGCATCGCAGTCTCCGACACCCCGACAACCAGTACATGGTCCTCATATTTCTACAGCACTTCCGCCCCCAGGAAGTCCACCACCCGGAACGGGGGATTATGGCATCACAAGTACCGCTCAGGGTAAGTCCACAGTGGCAGGCACCACTTTGATGAGCTCCCCGACTAACAGAATAAGGGCCATTGCGTCATCCTCAGCCGCTGACGCCTTCGGATCTCCATCTAGTGCTTGAGAAAGAGCAAGAAGCAATGGTAAGTGGGATCCCAGAGCCCCGAAGTATACATACCCGTGGACCCCTCAACCGCTGACGCATCAAAACTCCCCGCAGGTGAATCGATTGACTCGAGAGCTATCTATTCTCCGCCAGCAGACAGCATCCGTGGCATCGACAGCATCCTCCACATCGACATTTAACGAGGCAGACCGCGCACAAGCATCGCCTACTCTCAGCAGCTCAATCCCATCTCACTCTGCGCGACGGAACCGGTCCAACTCGAGCCTTAGTTCACATGCTTCAGCAAACCAGGCCCCACAGTCTGCAAGTGTCACTGGAATTGCACCCTCACGAGACATCCCGTATCGCCAGACAGACCATTCTCGGACGGTTCGCAGTCGTGAGCCATCCCTCACATCTCGCCGACCCTCCATTGGGTCACTATCCTCGTTCTCCCACAATAACAGCAGCGTATACCCCCACCGGAACTCGGTGTCCCAGACCCATTTAGGCCATTCACCCGGAGGCTCGCTGTCGCGGTTTGAGGAGGCCACACATCATAGGTTGGAGGTGGAATACATGAAGCGGGAGAATGAACAGCTGAGGAGGCGCGTGCGGGATCTGGAGCAGACTTTAAAGAGACAAAAGGAGGATTCAGCAAGTGAGGCTTCTGCCACACCATCTGAAAGAATCATTGATGCCTGATTCAATTTCCATTCTAACCCATATCATTCTTTCGCATTGCCACCGTGGTGCCCAACATTTTCATATCGGGAGGTTTGCAGGCAAACACATTCAACGCAATCCTATTTTTTTTTTGACATGTGAAATTCATTTTCCAGGCAGCTCCATTGAAAATGATGTAGTCCAATTAAACAAAAAGCTCAACAAAACAAGAAAAGAAAATACCAAAATAAATTAGCTATGTGAGGCGGTGCAACAGCCCCGCCATACGTCACCACGTCACCTGTGGCGCAGTCGGCCTCGTTAGATAAATAGTCGCATCCCACCTGGGAAATGGTGTGACGCTTAGATTTCTTTTACAACTTTTTTCTATTCTCCTCTACCTAACATCATGTCTCACTCTACCGTCCATGTCTCTGGCATCTCGTCAACAACCTCCGAGAAGGAGGTTCGCGACTTCTTCAGCTTCTGGTACATTATCGCAATTATTACTTTATTTGACAACATACTAACTTAAAAACAGCGGAAAGATTGTTACTCTCTCAATCACCCCGGTCTCTGGGGAAGCCGATGCTCAAAAGTCCGCCACTGTGACCTTTGAAAAGGAGGCGTAAGCTACCCCGCACCCAGTTTCAACCTCCTTTCCCGCATCCCGCAACCAGCCCACATGAAAACCAAAAAAACTAACCCAATCTCCCAAAAAACAGCGCTGCTAAAACCGCCCTCCTCCTTGACCAGACCCAACTAGGCACTTCCGCCGTGCACGTCGAAGCAGCCAACAACATCGAAGACCTAGCCGGAGCCCAAGCGACCGGCGCCGGCACCGAAACCAAGGAAGAAGAGCACCACATCGCACAAGAAGACAAGCCTCGATCCCGCATTGTCGCCGAGTACCTGGCGCACGGGTACGTTGTGAGCGACAATGCGATCATGAAGGCGATCGCGTTGGACCAGAAGCACGGAGTTTCGAACCGCTTCACGTCGGCCCTTACAAACTTCGATAAGAAGTACAATGCCACCGAGCGCGCTCGCGGCATCGATGATAGCTACAAAATCTCCACTAAGGCGGCTACTGGCTGGCGCGGCCTGAGCTCGTACTTCGAGAAGGCTCTGGAGCACCCCTCCGGCCAGAAGCTGCGTGACTTTTATGTTCAGACCGATAAGCAGGTGCGCGATATTCACGCTGAGGCTCGTCGTCTGGCGGATCTGAAGCAGGGCAAGGCTGGCGAGGCCGAGGGTGCTGCTGTTCCTCCTGCTGCTGTCCCTGCTGCTGCCCCTGGTGTTACTGCCGCGGAGCCCGCTGCTGTTCCTGCTCAGGCTGAGGCTGCTGCTGCGCCCTCTGAGAAGGCGTAAGGGATCCCGGGAATGAGGTCTTAACTTAATGAGGAGATGAATATCTGCGCTGGGCGTGTTTCCTTTGTGTCTATTGCTTTATCTTTTTCCTTCTCATGATGCCATGCCATGCAGTGTTCATAGTTTATTTTTATTTTTTTTCCTTTCTGCCTGTGTGATAACCTGATTTTTGGGCACTTATTACAAGTGAGCTTATGATAACTACGGGCCTCCCAATAAGCAATACAAATGGACATAAAAGATTGATTCCACTCACAAGATTTAATGTATTGTTTGACTAAGTACATAACTCAAAATAGAGTAGTTATTTGAGCTTATTCTTCATGATATCATTATCCAAAATTCAAAAACAAGACCCTTCCAGGAAATATCCTATCTCAATGTTGTTTTCCCTTGATGTACTTCTCCGCCTCAATCTTCTCTAGCGGGTGTTCGGGGTTGCTCGTCAGGACATTGTCCCTGAAGTGTTCTGATGAATGTTGCGAGAAGTCAGGTTCTGGGTGTTTGCCGACGTCGGTCTTGCCAGTGCCGGGGGTATCCTGTTGCTGGGCACCAGATTGGCGCTCCGGAGAGGGGGATTGGCGGCCGGGGTAGGGAGCAGACATTGTGGGTATTGTAGGATTGGGATTGATGTACTAAAGAGAGAGAAATATGTGAGTTTCTTGATCAGGGAAATGAAGTATGAGGTGATATGGTGATCTTGATAGTACCGACCTTTAATTGATGTAGTAGATATGTAGGCTTAGTGATGAATGTAGAATATTTGTGTCTAAACAGTAAAATCTACGAAGGAGCTCTTTTTATTTGATTCTGGGAAATCAACTGACGTTACCATCTAAACCGGTTGGGGTTCATCATCATGACGTTGTGGAGTGGCACTCTCCATTCTACTACCAACCTAACATGATATTGCAAGTTGTTAACTACAATAACGACATATTACGGTGTGCTTTGAGGCTAGCATATACGCGAATCTTTACTTGCTGGTTGTACTACACATGTACGAGGATGTATAGCCGTAGATCCTTACTATACGCGCATCAGTACAGAGACAGTACTGGACTATTCCCTCAACTTCTTCAATTTCTAACTATCGCTTCCTTTTAACTAGCCTTATTTACCACATGGCCAGCTAGTCTTACATATGATCAATTGCCCATTTTGCCCATTTCCATCCATTATATTGTCGTCCTACCTGCCCATGTAGCATTGAAATAAAAAAGGTGGATGGGAAGACCATGACAGAAAGAATGGACCCCAAAATGCTTCTAGCTCATGAATAACTCTAAACTCAGCTTGTTTATAACGTCGACACACGCAGATCACATCAAGTTGGCTCCAAAACTGAGCCGCACTGACATCCGGATCTGATAATTGCCTCTCAGACATATGACGTCATTTGTCACGTTTGTTTTGACCTCACATCTTCTTCCCTCTACACTGTTTTGTTATCACATCAGCTTTAGCGACACAGTAAGTGGAAGTGTTCTTGGAGATAATTTAGTGCCAGTGCATGGATTTCCTCGGTACAACCTACTAGTAAACGGGCGAGACACATGACTTGATGTTCATGACCCATCCCTGCCTGATAGTCCTCCATCCACTTAGACCACTGAGCCATCCCACGGCGACAGACTGACCGAAAAGGCTTAAGGATGTTGCTCCAAAGACCAGATTTACGACCATATTGTTGAAGAGATCCTTCTTTTGTGTTCTGGGTGCCTTATTGGGTGTCTATCCACATGAGTGATCTTGAAATGTTCTTGTAAAAATGTGGATTCAGTTCCGAGTCCACCTATGTGGCTGGTATCTACGGGACTACAGGTTCCAGAACTGGAATCCAACATTCGTAGCATGGCTGATGTACTATATCATGAGGAAACAAGGGTGTCTTCAGGGGAATCTGTGCATCGAAGAGGATTAGAAGGGGGTCGGAGGGGAGATGCCCTCGAGCAGAATGTCCACGGGTAGGACTTTTAAGAGTACATCAGCGAGAGCATGACAGGAAAAAGACATGACGAAAGAAACACGGAGGTACAGAGCAGATGGGACATGATCTAAAGAAGCGGGAAAGACATGAAATGGGCATATGGTCTCGTGAGGAAAATGCGGAAAGGGGAAAAAAATATGAGACTAGACGTCCGAGGCATTGGAAATTCGAAGCTTTTTTTTTGTTTTTCTCAATCCATCTCGTATAGTCTCTTAGTTGCCGTTGGCCTGCATGCCCGCTGCAGCGGCGGCTTCTGCGTTGGCAGCGGCGACCATGGCCTTGGCGTCGGCTTCGTGGAAGACGCCTTGAATGACCTGCTGCTCTTCGGGACCGAGAACCTTGGTCAGACTCTCGTACAGCTGGGGCTGTTCTTGCTGGAGGCCTGGAGTTAAGGTTAGTGGGTGATGCGTAAAGGAAATTATCTCGTAGAGGTCACTTACTCAGCAGGACATGCTTGAACATGCCATATGGCTCAACCTTGTCCAGAGGGGTCTCCAGAAGGCTTTCCTCGTCCATGTCATCATCGTCGTCATCGGTATAGGAGCCAAACTTTTGAGCCTCCTGGTTGAGGAAGTCGAGGTAAGCGGCACTCTCGTCGGGGACGTCATCTTCCTCAAGAGCTGCTTCAACCTCGTTTTCGTCCCACTCAACATCTCCATCCCAGTCATTGTCCTCGTCATCCTCATCATCCTCGTCATCGAGGGTGAAGTCGGACTCCTTGGTAGCATCCTCACGTTCTGAATGAATTCTTAGCCTTTGGGGAACACGACGGGAGATTGGGGGAAACGTACGCTTGAGAGCAGCAGGCAGGGTTTGGAAGAGTCTTGTCACACCCTGCAACAGTCTGGGCCATCCCTGCTGGACACTGACCGGAACATCGGTAGCCTTCAGAGTAAGCAGCGAGCTGATTGCGGCAATTGACAGCTTCTTGTCGTGCACACGTCTAAAGTTGTCGATGTTAGCGAACCAGGTGCTGAAGAACTTGTTGGTCCAGCCCTTGGCCTCCATAACCTGAAGACTGAGAGCTGAGTTGTAGTAGATGGCGTTGATGACCATCTCCATCAAGTGGATGCGGTACGACTTGGTGCGTGCCTCGCCGGCATCGATAACCCGCATAGCCATCTCAATGAACATGGGGATATACTGGTCAATGTGACCCCGAAGGTTGAGCATCAGGGTCTCAGCAAGCTTGCACCCGCAGATGCGGTCAACGCCACCAACCTTGTCGTCAGAGAAGATGTCCTGCACCATACCGACCATAGCGTCCAGGTAAGCTGGGTTCTGAACCAGCATATCAGAGCCATAAGCGACATAGTTGTCAAGGGCGGGGAGCATATCTGCACACAGAAAAGTCAATAAAAGTTCTAAAACCGCGCGAATTTATGTGGATCTCTTACCTTCAAGGTACAGCTCAGCACCAGCCTTGAACGTCTTGTGAATCAGCTCGAAGGCTTGCCACATGGACGGGGAAATGGTCTTGGATGCGAATGTGCAGCTGTCAATGATCTCGAAAATTTCGTTGTAGAGATCTAGAATAACCAATTAGAGCTGGACGTGAAATTAATGGATTAAAAAACTTACCATAAAGCTTGTTCTCCAGGGTGATGCTGATGACAGGCATCAAGATAGTCTCGAGGTGTAGAAGCACGTCGGGGGTGCTCTCGAGTGTGAGAATGAGAGTGCCGATGGTCTGCAAAACGCCCAGAGCGGTGATGCTCTTGTCGTCCAAGAAATCGCCGTAGCCATCCTCGTCACCACCCTTGGAGGCGTTACGCTCCAGGAGCTCACCAACAATGCGCATGTAAGTGTCGCGGAGCTGCTCGCTCAGTGCCACAGCGAAGGGAGTAAGCTCGGCAGAGAAGACCTCAACAAAGTCCTCCATGACGTTAGCCAGAGCATCCACATCGACCTCATTGGCCAACTTGAGAAGCTGCTGCATAATCTGGGGGATGTTCTGCTGCATCGATGTACGGATGACATCGTGGCGGATAAGGGGCTGCAGAGCAAGGGCGGCCTCAACTCGCACGGGAAGTTCGGAATCGGTCATGGACTCGAGGATGTTTCGGTAGATAACCATGAGGTTGTTCGGGTCCTTGAAGTCGAGCTGCTCGAACTTCTCCAGGGTGTCGCAAGCACGGGCACGGAGGAAGCCGTGGGGACTGCGGAATTCGGGGAAAACATGACGGACGAAGAAGTATTCGACTTGGTCAGCAATTGGACTCTTCTTGCCTAGGATGACGGAAGCAAGCGATCCAATCATTCTCAAAGCACCCTCCTTCTCCCTGGGCTGCTTCTGCTCCTCCGGCTCAGACTCATACTTGCTAACAACACTGTTCACGAATGTGAGAATGGAGAAGGTCTGCTTCTTGCGGTTCTTGGTGAGGGAAACCAAGAAGTTTGTGGCGGCAACATCAGGAGCGGACACTTCCTCATAGAAGTTCAACTTGCGGTGGAGGTACTCGGATGGGTCGTCTTCGAAAAGCTCAATGTCCTCGTCGGACTGGCACAAGATGGGGAAAACGAAGTGGGCAATCAGGTTGTCCATGTGCGGCTTCAAGTGGTCCCACATGGCCTTCGGCTTGACACACTCCTCCATGAAGACCAAAGTATATGAAAGTGCGGAGTTGCTGAGCCATTGCGTCTTGGACACCCACTTGTCGATCTCCGTCAGGTATCCCTTGAGAATTTCGGGGGCAAAAGTGCTGATAAAGGTCTTCGCATACGGTGTGTAGTCGGGGGTAGAGGATTTTGTGATCGTGGTGGGGTTGCCGTATCTGATGAATAGACGGTTCAGGTTGGCGTAGGACCATTTCTTGCACTTCCACCAGTGGTTCATCTCCCGCTCCTCCTTCGAGTCTGCCATTGAGCTCGCAGGGGGTACCTTCGAGACGATGCGAAGGAATAGTGTACACCAGTCCACAGTTGCCTGGTGGGTCTGTAGGCATGGGGAAAGCTCAAACTAAATCCGCAACCAGTCAGTATAAATGGCTTAGCCACGCGCAGACTAGAATCAGGGTAACCGACGTAAATTGCGTGCTTGAAAGCCTTCACCACAATACGGAGCATCTCCGCAGCCTCCAAACTTTCCTCATCAACAAGCTTAGATCCGATGCTGAGCAGCTGGGGGAATGAATGCTCCACGATTTTATCGAACTCCTCTCTCTTCTCGCCGGCCTTAAACCTGTAAACGCGGCAGACTGCCAAAAGACACTGCAGACCCGCATAGACCGTACTTGCGTCATTGGTGCCGAGAAGCTGCAGAGTAAGATCCAAGAATCCGGGCCACTGCTCGGGGAAATCGTTTTGGAGGATCTTCTGGAGGAGGGGAACCAGTTGATTGCGGACATTGGGGGGCGTCGAGGCCAGGGCAGGGATAAGTCTCTCCCTGAAACTGGGCTTCTCGGCTTCGGGAATTGGCGTACGCTGCGGGCTATCTTCGACGGGGGCCCATCCACGGGTAATACGGTTCTTCAGGTATACACCAGCTATAGGAAAGAGCGGGGTCAGTAAGAAATAGAAGTTCCTTCGCGAACCAACATGGACACCCAAAGACTTACCAGAGAGCTGGACTGCATTGTTCTGCTCGCCCTGCAAGATATCCAAGAGTCCATTGATAAAACCGGGTTGCGTCTCGGCCTAGATATTCAACCACGTGTGAGCCTGACGTTTCTGTGCCCCGCCAGTCGATCTAGCACATACATATTTCAAATCAAGCTCCGCTTGCCGGCGAATATCCGCATTCGCGTCTAGAGTAGACTGAATGCGATCTCGGAGGGCTGTGACATCCATCGCGCAACAATCCCCCAACACCAGAAAGTCAAAAAATCTCCAAATAAACTGAGAACCCCGGGGGGAGACGCGGACGGGCGCCGATGGAAGACGGGCGAGGGGAAAAGAGTCAAGGATTGAAAGGACGTGAATGTCCTAAATAGATCGTATGGATCTTGAAGAGAAGGGGAAAGAAGATGTTGTTCTTGCAAGAGGAGGGGGATTTTTTTCGATTTTCCCGACTTCTCGGGAGGCGGTCGCCCCGCAGCTAATCAGAGGCCGCACACACGGATTTTCCTAAGAACTATGAGCTATGACTATGGTGCTTGGGTAACATTTGGGGTTGATGTATTACTTTGATTACTTTCCATAAAATGTATTACAGGGGTTTATATTTTAAATTCAAATGGAATTTAATACTTTCATGTTCATTTCTTCGTTTTGGTTTACATACATGGTGGTGAATCCTCCATTAGTGGAGAGCCTCATGATTACCCAATAGGGGCACAGGCATTAAAACCATATCCCCCCCCCCAAAGGATTGAGTATCTTCATATGTAAATAGAGGCTTCACATGTACAGAGAGGCCGCGAAGATGACATCGCGCTTGATCAACTCCTGGGCTTTCTGCATCTTAGTGTGAAGTGCTGGGTCGCCGACCAGTTTGGCCGCATTCTTCACTTCGCGACAAGTCTCATCCAGTCGGGTGATCACCCGAACAATAGTACCCTCCATCACATCCGTGAGGTCTGTGATGCGATTGAAAGACATTCCCTTGGCCCACTCATAGACAACTTCGGCGAGACCAAAGCGGGGCTTGCTGGCAAAGTCGTTGGAATCTTCACTAGACTGAATGACCTGGTGTAGAATCTGGAAATCATTCACTCTCTCGGCGATGCGAACAATCTCTTTCTGGCCCTTCTCCAGACGAGGAGTGAGGGTGGGTGTGCTTTCTGTCTTCTCTTGGAATACAAATGCAGAGAGGAGTGCAACAATCTCCTCCGGTTCGTATTCAGCAAGAACGTTCTCGAGAACCAATTCGGTCAGTACCAGCTCATCGGCGGAGTGAATCTCGCATGCCACCTTGCCCTTCAGTTGCACACGAGATTGCTCGTCAACAAATCCGAGCTCTCTCAGCACGTGAATGCGCTGCTCATAATCCGGAAGTAGTTGAAGGTTTTGGTCGGACATCAGTTGCTTCAGCTCCGAGATGTTTTCTTTAACTTGCCACTCGTCATGTTGCATCTCGAACTATTTGAAATTAGTATAGGGCTCAGCTCAGACGAATAGAAATAAGACACTCACGTGTTTCACGAAATCAGGGCATTGTAGGCAGTGGCATGACTGAGCAATTTCTGCCTGAGCTTGTCGTTTGTCAAGGATATCGCGAATTCCCATGTCTTTGATGCGTTGCCAGTCAATCTCTTCCCAGCCCGTATGAATCCAGGAGTTGGTGTACTGGTACAGTTCAATTTCAGCCCACTTGGTAGACTCTGTTCCTGAATTAGTATTTTTGACACCCGTATATGTAAAAAGAAGCAAATATGCCCTTACCTTTCTTAATGTTTAGATACCACATTGGTTTTGTGATCTTGACCAGGGTGTTTGTCACGCACTCGACGTCGGACAATGGGATCTTGCATACTCGAAGGCTCATATCATCGACGCGACTAGGGAGTGGTTGGAAGTAGGGTCGGAACATAGGCAAGAATGGAAGAATATCGGTGGGGTGCCGCTTGTTACTCAAGGTCCCGATCTCAAATACTTGGATACAAGGTACCGCCCCGATGACTCCCGCGAAAACCCCGTCGCGCGTAATAACACCAGCAGTACGTTGTCCGTCCTAACGATCATGTCAGCATTCTCCCAACCACGTACTACCACAACAGAACATATGAACTCACCTTGCGGTACACAACCAGTCTCTTCGTTGTGAAAAGGCGTTTGCCCACAGGCGATGATAGCAGCTCGGTGTGGAACTCAGCTGTGAGCTTTCGATACTCCATGGCGGCATCATGGCAGGCCATCAAATCCAGGTCACAGATCTCACATGGTGTCCGTTTGATCTTCGCAAGACTGGCCTCAGATACCTGTACTTGCTTCTCGTGTTCCGGTAAGAGAGCTTGTGTTGCGTTTTCACTGAAACTCCGCTTGATCATTTCCTCAATCTTTAGGGCTTCCACACGCAACAGATTCAGTATCATGTTGTATGTCAGTCGGAACTGAGACCTAAGCTTTGTCGGGTCTCCAAGGATCATCTGTTTGAGCGACGCAGCAGATGGGGCCTCATCCTTTCCGCTGTTGGTCACAATAACATACCCCACCGTGTCAAGACCTCTACGACCAGCACGTCCCGCCATTTGCGTATATTCACCGGGCAGGAGGTCACGGAATGATTTGCCGTCGTGCTTACGGAACCCAGAGAATACCACAGTTCGGGTGGGAAGATTCAGACCCATCGCGAAGGTTTCTGTGGCGAACAGAACCTTCACCAGAGACCTAGCGAAGAGAATCTCAACAACCTCCTTCATGATGGGCAGGAGACCGCCATGGTGTACAGCAATGCCTCTGCTTAGTAGCTCGCGAAGACGAAGAATCTGTGGTAGCGTGCGGTCCTCGGGCTTCAATCGGGTGAGTGACTTCTCGATGAACATGTGGGTCAAACTCTTCTCGCTAGCATTGCTGAAGTCTTGATTTGACAATGAATCTGCGTTCTCCTCGCATCGCTTCTTAGAGAAAACGAAAACACATCCCGGCAGCAAGTCTTCTTTGCGAAGATGCGAAACAAGATGCACCCAGGTGTTCTTGTCCTGGGCCGCACTTGTACGACCACCACCACGGCCTGTGCGAGCAATGTTGCCCGTTCCTCGGTTGGAATACTGTCCGCCGCCCTGTCCCCGACCTCGCTGTGGACCTCCACGCTGTGGGCCGCCACGGCCACCTCTGATATTCGCTGGCTGACCACGTCCCCGGCCCTGGGGGACTGGTGCTCTAGCTTGCGCCGACTGCGCCTGAGCTTCAGCCTCCTTCTTAGCTTTGGCCTTATCTTTGCCGGACAAAATATCATCCGCTTCCTTCCAGCCGCTCTCAAGGAATCTTTTGTTGGAGTCGACGATCTTGTGCTTGCTCTTCCCGGCCCAGAGATAGTGCTCCAGCGGGACAGGTCGCTTATGGGTTGAAATGACATAAATGTCCTTCTTCTTTGTACGGCCGACCCAGGATGCAAACTCCCGGGTATTGGGCACAGTGGCAGAGAGAAGAATCAATGTGACATGCTCCGGAAGCATAATGATGACTTCTTCCCATACCACTCCTCGTTCGAGGTCATTCACATAGTGCACCTCGTCGAAAATTACGAATTCAACATCGCGGATGAGATCAGCGCCACGGTACAGCATACTTCGCAAGATCTCAGTGGTCATGATGAGACAGCTGGCTTCCGGGTTGATTTGAACATCGCCGGTCAGAATACCGACGTCGTCGAATTCGGTTCTGAAATCACGGTATTTCTGGTTGCTCAGAGCTTTGATGGGAGACGTATAGATCGCTTTGGTCATGTGTTTCGCAGCCAAGGCGATTGCGTATTCAGCCACAACTGTCTTGCCTGCCGAGGTATGGGCCGCAACAAACACCGAATCACCATTCTCAAGATGGTAAACAGCCTCCTTCTGGAAAGTGTCGAGCTCAAATGGCCACTCTCTGGCCATATCGGGAACCAATTCATTGAAGTTCGGAATATCCTTGTTGATGTCGACAACGTGGGCCCATTCTTTACCCTTTTGCTTGTGGATCCCTGCGAGCAACTGGCTACGCGGTTCCAATGCCGGGAACTCAACCGGTAGCAAAGCGTCAATATCTTCTTCCTCTTCATCTTCATCTTCGCTGACATCGTCAAGCTCGGCCTTTGCTCCTGTATCGGCATCCGCAGTCTCCTCGGGTTGATCCACCTTGAGGTCGCTGTTGTCTTGAAGAAGGGCGGTTTCGACTTCTTGGGCGCCTTCGGTGGCTTCTTTGGACTTGGCTTCATCGAAATCAACGCCGTTATCGAAGCCGGGGGGTGTGGTCAGAAGACCACCTTCGGTGCCAAAGTTAATAATGCGATCGAGCCCAGATTGTTTCCCGTTCTTCGATTGTTCTGTAACCTGAGCCTCGGCCTCCATTGCTGCCAAGGCCTCGATGGCGTCCAAGCCCCCGGGGGCGAAAGGAAAGAAGCCTGCGGCACCTCTAACAAAATCGGCGCGGCCAGCAGGTCGGCGGAGAAGCGAGGTTGAATTCTTGGCTGTTGCGCTTGCAGCAGGAACAGTGACTTCTTGATATCCAGTAACACGTCCTTCCAATCCCTCTCGCGTGAAACGAGTCACCGTCCGTGTTTGTGTTGGGGCGAGTTCGAAAAGGTCTGCGTAATCCGTCGAAACGTCCCATCGTCTGCCAAAGCTGTCAAAAAGCTGCCCCGCAAATGAAAACATGATATTTACTTACCTTTGGAGAGTGTTCAGCCATTTAGTGCTGAATTTGTCTGATGGGGTTAGGAACTCATTTTCAAGCTCTGTTAGCAACTCTTGGGCACTTTGAGGAGCTTGCTTCCGAGCTTGAAAGTTCTCGATCTTGCCATTCTCTTCGTCTGCGAGACGAGCATCGAAGGTCGAAGGGTCAAAGCCTTTGCCTTCTAGATCTAACTTCTTCATTGAGGAGTCCAGTGAGTCCGCCATGGTATGACGTACCGTGTCGAAGAGTCAACCGGCGAGTTGAAATTATGATGTTTGACTCGGCAATGGCCGAACCCCACACCGATAGGTGTATCGATTTCGGGCTCTGGCGCAAACCCGAGAAGAACTGCTCTTTGAGAGAGAAAATGCAAATTAACGGATAAAATTGGTGCTGCGAGTTATTCTGATGAAGTGTTTCGAAGGGATTGAAGAGAAGATCATTCAGCAACAAGCCAAACGGTAAACTTCTCTCAGTGACACTCAAGGCGGTACATATCGGCAGTATCCATGACGTCGATGCCGGTGTGGGGTTCTCATCCACGGCTATCATTTACATCTATACAACAACACACCTAACTAGGTATTTATTGCCAATTGTTAAACCGAGGTACTTAGAAAGTTCACGTCCCCATCTCTTTCATACATATGTACATAGACAAGTCCTCTGTACAGGTTATGCTTATACAGCATGTTTTGTTTATTTACCGGCACTTCTTGTTGGAGTTTCCCATTCGACCAAAAAATCTACAATTGCAGTAGTCGAGGATCTTCAGCATTTTCAACACTTCTACCCTTGATTTTTTTATTTTTTTATTTTTTTTACAACTACAACACCGTGAACAAAGAAAAACAATAAAGAGACAAAAAGAGAGAGGAGCCGCAGACTCCTAAAGCCTCAACAAGTATGTCCAGGTGGTTTTCAAACCCCCAGAAACTCCAATCATGTTGAAGTATTCTTTACAGTCCCAGTGATCATTATAACTTGAGCATTTGCAATCATAGCCAGAAGATAGATTATTTGATAGCAGGAACTGGCTTGACAGCCAAAGCAACCCGACAATAGTAGGTCATAGTACAATAACTATCTAGAGGTTTACGCGAATTTGGCGTTATAATCCTGCCAGCATAAATGATTATATTAAAAAAATCTCCTAGCTCGAACAAAAGCCTCTCCATTTCCAACGTTTTTACGGCCGTAAAACCGTGTCACTACGGAGAGACACCAGCACATAATGGACCCAATGGTCCATCACGAGCTGAACCAAGGGGCTCTGTTCTCATCTCCTCTACGTGCTCTTTGAGCCAATTTTTTGTGCTTCCCACAGAGATAGCTCTCTGTTGCCTGAAGACTTTTCTGAGGACGCTCTTTTTTCGAGGTTCTTTCCTTTTGATGTCACATTCCATTCTTGTTGTCTCTTGTTGTCTCTTGTTGTCTCTTGTCTCTTGTTGTTTCCTCTTGATGTTTTCTCTCGATATTGTCTCTTGTCATTCCTTTCTCTTACTTATATCTATAATGATAATCCTTTACCCTTCCAATATCTCCTTTTCCATCTTAACGTAGCATCAGCTCCAACAGCAAGTCTCCCGACAGGGGAATCACGACATCCAATGTCCAGTTTCCGTTTGAGTCGTATCCATAATTCAGGAGCTAAACTCAACACAGGCTGACTTGGGTCCACGGGTGGGACACAAACTGACAAAAAGCTTACGCTTCTGTAAATGGAGAGTATACGAAATACAAATTATGTCTAGGCAGCCTGGAGAACCCCAAACGTCGTTTGACGCCGAAGCTCATTTCAAAGGAACCTGCAAGTTTTCGAAGATGGTAAGCTCAGTGATACTTTCCCTCTATAAAACAGGCATCTTCGTCATTGCAGAAGGTTTTGACCTTGGTTTCCTACTTCATATCCATTTCTTTATCTATCCGCTTGAATGAATACATGTATATACTATCCACGCTAGTTCGTGCCACCAAGGTTATAACCCAAGAACTACCAAAAGGTATTTGTCAAAACAATTCCTCTCATTGCTTTCGATGCCTGGGCACATGGTTTGTTAGCGTCTACTCTACCTGGATAAAGCAGATAGCAATGATATATTTCTCTTAATCTTTCACTGCGTGAGCCGTACTAAGGGATTTCTAGATTCTGTCGGGCTAGAATATTGCCTCTTTATTTATAGCGACAACATGACCCACCGAGCAGATATCTTTTACGGTTGTATGAGCTGATAGTCTATGCTTTGACTTCGCTTACTTTAACAATACTTAACCAACACTCTTTGACTAATTTCCGACTGATTTCCCAGCTCGCTCTATCTTTCTTTACTGTTCAACAATACTTCACGCACCTGCATAAAATAGCTTAGTTGGCGAATAAATCATGGAATCCCGTCGTTCTACCTTACGTGCAGGTTTCCTCGTATTCGATGGGGTAGATGGGCTAGATTTTGCCGGGCCTCTGGAAATTTTCTTAGATGTCCATTACGGTATAGATTACACATCGCCGGACCCGGCCTTCAATCTCACCATTATCGCCCCTTTCGACCTCATTTTGACCAGTGCCGCCGTCAAAATCATTCCGGATGCCTCCATAGCATCCGCGCGATCCAAGCTAGGTGAATCTGATATTCTAGTGGTTCCTGGTGGTCAACCACCCATTGTTTTCGTCCTCATTGAAAGCAATTCAGAGGTGCTGCAGATCGTGAGGGACTTTAGACACCTATCACACAAAGATACTACAGACCAACCAAGAACCATTCTCTCCATCTACACTAGAACTCTCTTTCTAGGAGTTTCTAGTTTGCTGAGTGGGTTAAGCGCAACTACATACCATCTATTCCTTGATAGCTTACGAGCAATCTGTGAAAAGGAAGCTAAGACCCATGTAGTGCAGGCCAGATATGTGGATGGCGGGCTTAGAAAGAGCGGGCTCCGCGTGGTCACGGGGGGGGGGCGGAGTTTCTTCTGGCCTGGACTCGGCTTGCTATTTTGTTTCTCAATCGTTTTCTCCTGGAATGGCCTCGTTTGCGGCCAAGATGTCCTTGTGGAGCCCACTTTGAATATGGGATGGGGCATACGGGAGATATTCGAAGCTTAGCTGATCAAATTGTTTATGCAGATGGTATTTACAGCCCCAGATCGGTAGATAGTCCCTTCTCTTCCTCACGCATCCACGGAGTTTTCTCGAGCCTCTTTCCTAGTAGTTCTAAATCTCTTTGTCCCCCACACAAAAGATTAAACCGTACAAAGGGCTTTTCTATGTATATCCAAGTGTCCTACATTGTTCAATATTCCAATACGAGAGCTCATACAGAGATTGCGATCGTCGGCCCCAGAGGCCGTGCTCTTGACTGTATATACCGCGTGGGCCACATCTAGCCAGCCAAGCCCGACAAGCTCAAACGCTCACGAACTCCCAAGGTCCCCCAATGCTACCAAGTTCTCTTGGCAGCGCATGCCAAGAGAGGGAAATGAAACTCCCGTGTCTTGGCAGGTTACTCCCAGCGCTCAAGGTCCTAAGGCTCAGTACCAGAGGTGGAAAAACTACGGCGAATGGTTCTACGGCAACTGATCTCAGCCGCAACAGGCGAAGAAAAATCAGAAAAGGAAAAGGCTGCTGGGAACCTTGAGGAAATGCAAGACTTACATCGGCTTTCTCCGAACTTGATGCCATATTGTTATATAAAATGATGGGAAGGGGCTCTTAGTTACCATCCTACATTCCATTCCATTCTACCAAGGAAGATCAAAGGTGAATATGTCGCCCGAGAAAGATGCTACAGCCTCAGATCCAAGCAGGGTTTCCCGCGGCGAAAAGAGAGAGGTCGATGTCCGAGCCACGTCGTTTGGCAATGAACTTCCCAACAATCCTCCCCATGATCCTCATGTGGTAGATGTACGCGACACCGATGACACAACGTATTTCTACAACACAAACAAGGACAAGGTTGGGCCTTTGACACCAGAAGCTGAGGGAAGACTTATCCGCAAGAACTTCTGGTGTCTTCTGAGTCAAACATGGTGGATATCCTTCCTTATTCACCTCGACAAGTCGACCCTGTCTCAGGCTAGTACTATGGGTATCTTCAAAGATGTCCAGATGTCCAAAAATGAGTACAACGACCTATTTGTTCTATTCTATGCTGGATATCTTGTCGCTCTTTGGCCAGGTGCTTGGATATCGCAACGTGTTGGGCACAAGCACTTTATTACCGGGTCGCTGTTCCTATGGGCCCTATTACTTGGAGTTCACCCGGCAGTTAAGACCGGTAAACAGATGATGGCTGTGCGGTTTCTACTGGGAATGGCTAGTACACCCTCGCGAGCTTCAATTACATACGGCTAACCTTTGCAGACCGAGTCCCAGATTGTTCCCTCAACCGCCATTCTTCATCAAGCGTTTTTCCCCCCGAAGAAGAGTCCGTGGGTGCAGCTCTTATGGTGGGCATTCGGAAGCATGGCAAATGTGATGTTGACAATGATTGCATACAAACTCATCATTGATGACAATACGGGGGTTTTGGCTGGGTCTATCAACTCATGGAAATGGCTTCATATTATCTGTGCTGTTTTGACCTTCGCCATCTTCATTCCTCTCCTGATATTTTTGCCAAACTCGCCAGTCGATGCTAAATGGCTTTCCACCGAGGAGAAGGTACACACAATCCAAATCATTCGCGAGACTCATGCTGGAATCTCAAACTCGACATTCAAGTGGTCGCAGGTGCGAGAATCTTTCACTGACCTTAAGAGTTGGCTATTCATGTGCGACAATTTCCACTCATCCTTCTGTCATGTTTACAGCTAATATTCTTCTCAGTGTGCACATGTTCTTCAACGAGCTCCCCAACAACACATCCCAACAGCTCCCGCTTATCGTCGTCGGATTTGGCTTCACTCCAGCTGAGAGTGCCTTATTCAATATTATAAAGCCAATTTGGGGATTAATTTTGATTCTTGGATCCGCCGTCTTGCTTTATAGTACACGTCTCGGTACAGGGTACACGTGTGCTATATCCTATATTCCCTGCTTTGTTGGCGGTATCATTGAGGTAAGTGAATGCATCTTTGACATCTCTATTCTAGCTTATTAATTATATCTTAGCTCGCATCTCCGTGGTCGAACAAGGTGGCCCTGGTAGTTGGCACCCAAATATCTACATTCAAGCCATCTTACCTTCTCGGCCTCACTTGGGCTGGAACGACAACAACCGGGCACACAAAGAAGCTCTGCCTAATGTCTTCTTGTATTGTTGCTGCCTCTGTTGCAAACATGATATCCCCTGAGTTAGTCTAGTCTCAAGACCACTTCTAAGGAATACAGGCACTGACGTGAGATATAGATTCTGGCAATCGAAATACAAACCTCGTTATGTCTTGCCCTGGGCCTTCATGACTGCATTCTGGTTGATCTCGCCTGCGATGTGTATTATCATTCGTTTTTACCTACAGCGGGAAAACAGACGCCGAGGGCGACTCCTCGCTGAAACTGATACGGACTCTGACCAAGATGAAGTGATCAATGCTGGTGGGCAGATTGTCAACATTAGTAATCGTGATCATGATAAGACTGATCGGGAAAACTTGAAGTTCTTGTATCCCCTGTAACCTTTTACTTTGTTCTCCTAAAAGGCCAGGGGTTTGGAATCTGTTACGCTGATATAGTAAAATGGTATAATGTGCAATTCACTGGTGGGGGAAATAGAGGAAAAGAGACTGCGTGTTGCAGAATCTACCTAGGTAGATATAAATATGAGCACTGTTTACAAATGGAACTTCTGGTATGTAGATATCGACAGACAGTTAATGCCATGCAGCTCTTTACTTTTCCGTGCATAAAAATGTCATCGAAATATACTAAACCTACCTGAATTACAAGTCTACTTGACTACCTTAAAGGATCATTATATGCAATTTGTCTCATTTCGATACCTCCAGATCATGGCGTGGAATGCGGATGCTACGAAAACGATACATCTAAGTTATTTTTCTCTTGCTCGTTTATTTGTTTATTTGTTCGCTTTCAATTTGGACAAGATTGTATTGGCAGAAAGTAAATATATAAATGAACTTTTTGTACTTCAATCAGTCATACAAAAAATGGTGGATGTAACATGGAAAAGACAAATGGGATAAAGACAAGATGATGTACGCCCCTAAGCGCCGAAGGGTATGTAACATGAGAACAATTCGATATGAGAAAAGGATTGACTTTGTGAGCACGATAAGAACAGGTCCAACAAGGAAGGGCAATGAGTTCCCTTTTTTGCAAAGTGAAGACTGCAAACCATCAATATTTAGTAGTAGATCCGATGTTCAGAGATTTCCGACCTTTGTAGAATCTGCATGGTCAGAAGCAAAAAAATCAAAAATGAAAATGAAAATGACGAAGAAAGTAAATAAAAAAAAGTGAATAAAAAGGTAAATGAGAAAATGAGAAAATGAGACCCGATGGCGTTGAAAAGAGAACCAACCCCCTGTAACGCCAGGCATAGGAATTTAACGGCAAGAGAAGATAGGGAATGTTTTCCGATCGTGAATGTTCAGTGGGAATTCAAAAATCCCCTCCATTGTGGCGATGTACCTGCAGACGTTAGCCTAATTCCGCAAACTTGCTGCATTCCACACTCACAATGTGCGTCCATCAGCGCCCCAGCCAACTCCAGCAGTAGAATCTGGCTCCTCGGCGCCGCAGCTATTCGTTGAGTTTCGATTAGGGAGGTCATTGATTATGTTTCTGATCCAACGCGGAGAGTGTGTCTGCTCAAACCCGAGAAGCTGTTGGCGATGCCGTTGTTCCCTTTCAAATGAGCGGTTGTGTACCTCATTGGCAATCTGGCGCTGACGCCGAAGTCGTTCAGCAGCGACATTCGCACGAATCTCATATGTGGTAAGGCGTGAATTATCATATCTTCTTTCCGCTCCGGTTTGTGGTCGTTCGATGCGTCGGGGAATGGAGCTTGATCTCTGGGATCGGTGGTTCAAGCCATGGGTGTCTAGACTTGGATTAGAAGGCCCAGTCCCTTCGGTTGGAATGCTAGTTTCGGTGTTGGCCGCTTCAGGATCGGCTCCAAACCGAGAGATCATTTCTGATCTGAGGGGCGTAAGCTCTGAATGTGAAGTGGAATAACTGAGGGTGATGCCCGATTGGCGATCAGGGTGAGAGGACATCCCTTCCGAAGGGTGACTCCCTTGAGATACCACCACCGAGCTCTGGCGTCTTGGATTGGATGCAGTGCGACCCAGATGGCTATCCCGGGAGACATCAGAAGGATCATAGCGATGCAAGGGTGAAGTAGGACGATTATTGCGAGTGGTACCATCTGTGGAACCGTGATTTTGCGGCCGAGCCACTAATTGAGGTTGAAGGCTTGCCCTAGCCGGGCGCTCTGGTCGTTCAGTGAGTCCTTCTTCCAGCCGCGATGTCCAGCGTGCCGTGTTCAAAAACTCCATAATCAACCTTTCTCTCTCGGTAAGATCTTGAATTAAAGACTCTCGCAAAGACGAACGCTCCGTTTGCTCTTCGTTCCGCTCAATCGGAAAATCTTCGTTGTCGAGTCTCACTCGTGGTGGCGTCTCCAGAAGATCTTCTCCTAGCGGATGTCGTTCGAGGTTCTCTGTCGAAAAGTCCGTGTACACTTCCTCCAATTGCGGATCATCAGAATCTAAATTGAGTATTTGCCTGCGCATAAAATGTTGGCGAACATCAGCCACACCGGCTCTGCCGTGGCCCTCCAGCCATATAAGAAGGTCCCATGGCTCGGGCGAAAAGGCCAGACAACGAACGGCACCGCCCTCGGCGCACGATCTTGACGCCGGGAATTGACAAAGAACAGGGGAGTCGTCTTCGGAGTCGCCAAAGCTTTTGTAGATGGACTCGACGTCAATAATCGTGATGATTCCAGATTGGGATCCGATGGCACACAATCGACCGGACGGCGAGAAAGCGACAGTGAAGCAGCACGCATCATCAGCCCGCAGACCAATATTCAGCTCCAGGCGATTGATAAGCTCCCATTCCCACCCCGTGAGCTTCTGTCCAGATTCAGTTGTCCCGGACGATGATTCCAAATCACGAGTGATTTCATAAAAGTAGGCGTGATTCTCATCCCCTACCGCCGTGAGCAGTTTGGAATCCGGCGAGATTGTCGCATAGTTCATACAAGTCGAATGATGAAGGACCTTCAAGACTTTCGCTCGAGTCAGCGAATACACGGTGACTGTCCGATCATTATTGCTAGTCACGAGTTAGCATGATCAGCACACACCCATTTTCCGACCAGCCCGCACCTCAACACCACAATATCTTCGTCGGCCAAGTCCTCGCTACCGCCATAGAAACGATGGATGGTCACTGAATTAACAATGCTCCCACCGAACCTGTGGAGCTCTACTTCCGGTGATGACCTGCTGCTCCGATATCGGGTTGACGCAGATTCGCCATTGAAATCTCCCGAAGTCATGCTTGGCCGCGGATCGAGATCGAAGGGGAGCGCACTATCTACATCAGTCTGGAATGGCGCATCGCCATGGACCTGCATCCCGCCGTCGCCGATGCGAATGAAAGCACATTCGCCATTTTCCGGACCCCCCACTACTATCCAACCATATCCAGCGACCAGACAGCGCGGCTCAAATGGGATCACCGCTACACTCTCGCGCTTTTGTTCCGATATATGTATTGAATACACGATTCTCTCGACGACGACATAGATGCGATCGGGGTCAACCGTACTTATGTAGTTGCGTAGCTGTGTGTGACTAAAAGAAAGCTCTCTTTGGTTAGGTTGCGCACGGGAGATAAGCGGATTGATCAACGAACAAGTTGGGGATCTTAAACGGGAAGAAGCGTCGCTTGTTCGGGAGAATAAGAGCCTCGGTTGGGCGATGTCTAAGACATGTTAGAGGTATTTCCGATATTAGGATGCACCAGGCTCACAGCAGAGTCGAATCCGAGGTCATGGTGGATAAAGCTAAGCCAGAGATGACATTGTTCGAGCGGGGAAGTTTTGAGGACAAGAGGATCGGAGGCCCCCGGTTGGAGTATAGTCAACTTTGACAGTTGTTTGAGCACGACACTTTTGTTTTTTGTTTTTTGTTTTCTTGATCTTGAATAAATTTCCGTTTGATCTGTGCTCTGCAGTTGTTCAGAGTCAAACCAGCCCTGAAGGCGCCTTTGGATGACGTAAGACTTGGGACTGGGACAAAAAGCCGGGGAACTGCGAATTCCAACGAATGCGGTTGGTCTGTCGCTCCGGAACCGGCCTTGTGGTCATTCATGATGATGCACTACACTGTGTATATGGTGTTGGTTTTTGTTTTTGCTTACATTTTACCCACGTTAGCAGATGTTAACAGATCCTAGCAGATCCCATTATGCTCCATAATGCATATTTACCGTATTGCCACCCAACTCACTGCCACCTAAGTTACTCCCAGTCCCGAGGTCCCTACAATCTGGAAATCTGCAATAGGCATTGTTCCCCCTAGAGTACATGGATTATCAATTAGTCATCTAGATCCAGGCGGACTTTTAGCTCTGTCTTCAATCTTGTCTCAGGTTCGGCCAAATCAACGAAGGGGAGTTTACCAACCAGGTCACACGACACGTTGAGAGTAAGACTGGTTCACCCACTGGAGATACACGATCGTCGCAACTGCCATAAGAAAGAAATGCTTATTGCAACAGCTCTTTTGCGTCAGCTCTTTTGCGTGGTGTTTGTTTGAAATATGACACCACATATCGTATATGAGATTCTCATCGTACATATGGACCTCGGGAGTAGCTCGGAGCTGAGTATTTGCCACCGCGGAAGGAGATGCCATTTGAACTGCCACCTTGACGGGGAAGCATATTACTGACTATATTGTGTGAGAATGTATAGTCCACACTTCCTATATATCTCAATTTAGTCAGTAATATCTCAATACATCTCGATATATCCCAATTAATCCCCAGTATCTCTCCGTAGATCGCAATGTATAGCCGCGTATACGGCACCAACAAGGCGGTGAGGTCGGTTACCTAGGAGGCTGTCGACGACAACTCGCGTCCTGATTGGTCAGATCCCGTGATTCTACCAAGTTCGACGGGCCGAAGCTCTCCGTGCAATTTCTATTTCCTTTTCCCCTTCTTTTCGATTCCATCTCTCCATCTCCATCTCTTCAATCCCTTCTTCTGTCCTTTTATTACTTCACGATTGAGTCGTTGGAGTTTCTCTTTTTCCCTTTTTATTAATTAATTTATCACAATGCTTCCTCGCACAATTACTCGCGCAGTAAGCTTTCTCTTTTTCCCGAGGAAAAATCCAACGCGTCACAGGTCACTGACTCAATATCTTTCACAGCTCCCGCGCGCTGCTTTCGCCCGCACTCCTGCCTCCAGACTCCCTGCCTCATTCCGGAGATGGAACTCCACAGAGGGTGGTGAGGAGAAGGTAAAGGGCCAGGTCATCGGTATTGATCTTGGTAAGTTCTGGCGCGAGATGAACCATCAACTTTCAATGACGACAGTATTCTAATGGTTGTTTATTATAGGTACCACCAACTCTGCCGTGGCTGTTATGGAGGGAAAGGCTCCTAAGATCATTGAGAACGCCGAAGGTATGTGAGAAGAAATTTCAACTCCTGCGGACAAGTGGTCAGAGCTTTTGAGCTTGAAAACATCAAAACTTTCACCCCCAGTCTGATGGGCTCAAATGGAATTGGAAATTAACTTGATTTTTCAACAGGTGCTCGCACTACTCCCTCTATTGTTGGTTTCGCCCAGGATGGCGAGCGCTTGGTCGGTATCGCCGCTAAGCGTCAGGCCGTTGTGAACCCCGAGAACACTCTGTTCGCTACCAAGCGTCTGATCGGTCGCAAGTACACCGATATTGAGGTTCAGCGTGACATTAAGGAGGTTCCCTACAAGATCGTCCAGCACACCAACGGTGACGCCTGGGTTGAGGCCCGTGGCCAGAAGTACTCTCCTTCCCAGGTTGGTGGCTTCGTCCTCAACAAGATGAAGGAGACCGCCGAGGCCTACCTCGGCAAGCCCGTTAAGAACGCCGTCGTTACTGTTCCCGCGTACTTCAACGACTCCCAGCGTCAGGCTACCAAGGATGCTGGTCAGATTGCCGGCCTGAACGTTCTCCGTGTCGTTAACGAGCCTACCGCTGCTGCTCTTGCCTACGGTATGGAGAAGGAGGCTGACCGTGTCGTCGCTGTCTACGATCTTGGTGGTGGTACCTTCGATATCTCCGTCCTTGAGATCCAGAAGGGTGTCTTTGAGGTCAAGTCTACCAACGGTGACACCCACCTTGGTGGTGAGGACTTCGATATTCACCTCGTCCGCAACATCGTCAGCGAGTTCAAGAAGGAGACCGGTGTCGACCTTACCGGCGACCGTATGGCCATCCAGCGTATCCGTGAGGCCGCCGAGAAGGCCAAGATCGAGCTTTCCTCTTCCCTCCAGACTGAGATCAGTCTTCCCTTCATCACTGCCGGCGCCAGCGGTGCTTTGCACATCACCCAGAAGATGACCCGTGCTCAGCTCGAGGCCCTGGTTGACCCCCTTATCAGCCGTACCACCGAGCCCGTCCGCAAGGCCCTCAAGGACGCCAACCTCCAGTCTGGCGACATCCAGGACGTCATCCTTGTCGGTGGTATGACCCGTATGCCCAAGGTCACTGAGTCCGTCAAGTCCATCTTCGGCCGTGAGCCCTCCAAGTCCGTCAACCCTGACGAGGCTGTTGCCATCGGTGCCGCTATCCAGGGTGCCGTTCTGGCTGGTGAGGTCACTGACGTTCTCCTGCTCGATGTCACTCCCCTTTCCCTCGGTATCGAGACCCTCGGCGGTGTCTTCACCCGTCTGATCAACCGCAACACCACCATCCCCACCAAGAAGTCCCAGACCTTCTCCACCGCTGCTGACATGCAGACCGCTGTCGAGATCAAGGTCTACCAGGGTGAGCGTGAGCTCGTCCGTGACAACAAGATGCTGGGCAACTTCCAGCTTGTTGGCATTCCCCCCGCTCACCGCGGTGTTCCCCAGATCGAGGTCACCTTCGACATTGACGCTGACTCCATTGTCCACGTCAACGCCAAGGACAAGTCTACCAACAAGGACCAGTCCATCACCATTGCCTCCGGCTCCGGTCTTTCCGATGCCGAGATCCAGTCCATGGTCGAGGAGTCCGAGAAGTACGCTGAGACCGATAAGGAGCGCAAGGCCGCCATTGAGGCCGCCAACCGCGCCGACAGTGTCCTGAACGATACCGAGAAGGCCCTCAAGGACTTCGAGGACCGTCTCGACAAGGCTGAGGCTGAGACCATCAAGGAGAAGATCGCTACTCTCCGTGAGTTCGTTGTCAAGAGCCAGTCTGGCGAGAGCACCACCACTGCTGAGGAGCTCAAGGAGAAGGTCGACGACCTCCAGACTGCCAGCTTGACCCTCTTCGACAAGATGCACAAGGCCAACAACGAGCAGCAGCAACAGCAGCAGCAGGGTGGTGAGCAGCAGCAGGGTGAGACCAAGCAGTAAATGCTCTTTCCCTCTGTAACTGCCACACCTGAACCGTAAAAGGTTCCTGTATTTTTCTACCAATTTCCTTTTTATTTTTCCTTTGTGTTCAGAGACTCCCTGATTTTTGCATCTCCTTTCCTCGCATTTACCACCTGTACACATACTTTCAAGGCCCTTTTTACCCCTTTGCGTTTTCTGGTGTATCGGTGTTAAAACTACCACACCCATGTATGATCCTATATTCTTTTCTCTTCTGCCCTCATGCTACTGTCCAGGTTCATCGCCTGGAAGTGGTCATGCCGGGATTGTCTTCAATTGTATCTAATGACATTACGGCAGGGGGGCCACAAAAAAGGATGTGGTAGGCTTTGGCTTTCATGGGCATGTGACAATAGAAATCGGACAATTCTCCTCTCGCTTCACAATTATTTTCTTCTCATTCCTACTGTAGGATCTAGTTGTATCAACGTTATCAAGTAACAGTGCATGTGTACACATGTCCTTGGCACAGTTTGAACATTTGCTGCCTCGCGGATGCACACGTAGCTGCTTCCGGCCTATCAGCTTCCAACCCTCCAGGGCCACATACATACGTACATGTAAGTACTTGATACCGGCCAATCCAGACTTCATATGCACACAGGCAAACAACAAACAGCACAATGCTCGAATCTCACTGCAATATGATAGGCTTTCTCTCTCTCTGCAGTATGTAACCTCGCATTCTGTCTGCATATGGCATAATAATATATTGTGGATAATAATAGTTCAACAAAAGTCGCCCGCCTGTGTGGCGTCTTTCCTTGACGACGTATAGGACGATAGATCCAATTCATTTAGCTTAATATGACACAAGGGACGTTATTTTTAAGCTAACACTACGTCGTTTCAGGAATGTCTTTCCCCCCTCCCCGTGTTACAGCTAGAAAGGCATGAAAAATGGCGGTAAAGAGGCATACAATGTACAGAGGTCTCTTCTGCGGAATATGTATAAACAGGGATATATAACCAGGGATGTGATGTTACAACCAATAAAATCAATAGCGGTCAAGCTGACCACGATTACGATGTACATAGTTAGTAGTGGTTAGCAATGGCTATTATTGTCCGAAATACATTTTAACGCAGTTAGTGAGAAGCATATTACTGGACTCAAAGCATCATGTCCACCGCAAAGTCAAATATCTGGAGTGCCGACAACGATGATAGGCCAGAAGCTCCCACCTGGTGCACGGGTTTTGACCCTTAGTCCCGTCAGAATACACGTTGAGCCAGTCACCTGAAACTGTATGGCTTTCAATCGCACCAATCTATTAATTTAATTCTGGCGTCTGCGAACCCACTTACCATCGTACAAGGTTTGAAATGCAGCCCATTTGGTTAGACCAATGATCTCTGCGGAGTATAGTCTCGTTATCCTTGCATTATCCACAGGGAACCAAGGCTAGTTTACTTTGTACATACTCCTACTAGTGAAAGGTGGAATCTCGGTCGAGAGGAGCTAGGATTGTAGAAGGAATGAGAAGGGGGGTTATAATGGGGTTAACTAGGTACAATATACCTTGATGGAGGTAAAAGGTAGGTTTCTGCACGCTTCTATTGTGTGTCCCTTGTACCCCCTTAACTTTAACTGTGCATGCTTAGACTAGAACAATTGCCCTTGATATGTTGCATGTTCATAGGAAGGAAGAAACAAGAGTTCACCTTCATTAAACAAGAAGAACACGAGAAAAGTGACGTTTTGCCATCAGGCCAATCTGGACTCGAGCCGGTGGTGACAGAGCGAAGTAATCGTGCAGGCTTCCCTGCAGCGGAGCGGTCGAGTAGCAAATCATCGTTGTACACACCAGTTGGGCTGCCACAGTGGGTCTTTTACAATGATGTGTGTAAATAATAATTATTTCTAAATAAGATTATATATACGAGGCTTTGTGGGGGGGGGTTCAATGCAGAACATTTGAAATAGACAGGGGGGAGAGATGACTGATTACAATATACATGGTATCTCATATTGTCCTAGGTTTTTAAATATAACCACTATTACTCCGTAGTACTAGATTCAATATTGTATACGGAGTAGTACCGATCAACATCTGAAGTGTAAGATGTCTCTTAAATTAAATCCCGGTGCAACTACGGAGTAGAAATTTTTCAAACCACATAACTGGCCCCTCGACCATTCGTCGATCACTTCTTGAGTGAGACCATCTACGTTAGCGTGCCCCTAGTACGTATGATTATTTCCATTTCCCCACTCTGTTGACATGGTGTTTTTTTTTTCCTTGTTCGGGTTCTAGGGCTCTTTTTTTCCCTTTTTGCCTTTGCTTCCCTTTACAAGTTAAGCCCTGGCGTTTGCTGCAGACCCATAGTCCTACTGAGTCACTTGAGCAGAAAATCCATACAAGACCCATATTCTGGCTTACGATGTACAGCTCGGGGACACTAAATATGTGGGTTTGCATTTCCTTGATTTCTAATTCCCGGGCTTTGGAAAATATTCCACGGCTATAATAATGTATTTGTTATTGTTGGTTGTACGGAGTATATAGGGAGTAGTCCGTATACTGGGACTGGGGTAGCTCTAATTCGGAGAAAAAAAGATACATAACAAATCAAATAGATTGATTCCACTAAACAATAATGTGTGGAGAGTAATGTACCAGACAAGAATGATAGTGTGTACGGAGTACCAGGAACGGAGTACATGGACATCAACTAGAAGTGTGGAAGACATTTCAAGATCCATTGTGATTCTTCCCGCTTCTATGGCTACCATGGAACTTGCCAGGAACAAGTTCTCCCCCTGTGTTACATAATGATCTCCAGGATGAGCACACCCTTGGCAGTAATGGGGTAGATCTGTTGCTTATTATTGGACAGTAATCCCGGAATAAAGTAGTTGGCAGATGGGAAAAAATTCAATCGCGGAGGCTCTGATTCGAGGCTTCGACTATCGAGTTTAGCTTTGTTTTAGGGTCAAGAGGTAAATAGATATCCTTGATAATATACTCTAAAAGGTACTTTACTCCTACTTTTCTCCGGGGAAAGGGTATTAAGATTTATTGAAAGTATTATTGAACCCCGAATTAATCCCCTTTTGCTTATATTACTTTTGAAATTATAGTCTCGGACCAATGACGCTCATAGGGTGACTACAGTCAGAATTTTTAGACTTGTCATGTTTAGACTTATTCCCCCCCCCCCTGAAGGAGATGTCAAGTGACTATTTTCCTTTTTTCTTTTTTTTTCCTTTCAATTTGGAGATGCCGATCATTGGTCCGGTAGATTAGGGTCCATTTTGATCCAAAGGAAATGAACCTTAGGGCTCTCCAGGGCTGATTGTGATTTGATTACATGACTAGCGTCGTGCCAATTCCATGGATGAGTGGTTGTCTTTCTGGTTTGGAGGATCCATCGACCACTCTGGGAAATTAAAAAACAATCTTTTCGGTACATTGTACATTCTATATTAGTACGTTAGTATAGATTAGTTTATTAGTTTATTAGTTTATATTTGAAGCTATTCCTTTAATATACACCCTATTCAATATTCTATTCAATAATACCTATCGGGAGTACTAGATAAGTCTACGATCAATCACAATCGAGATCCCCTGAGACGATCCCCTTACGCCGTTACGGGAATTTTTCAAGATAACGGGGGTGCAGAAGGGTCGCGCTAGTGGAAGAGTCATTTCTTATTTTCTATTATTATATTATTGTATTATTATATTTATGATATTATTTGACATTTTCAATTTTTGAATTTTATTTTTGAATTTTACATTATTTTTATATTTTTTATTATACACAGATTATACAAAGTAGTTAGCTCCAAGGTCTGAATGTCAATCCTTTCCAAACCGTCGACCCATAGATCGGAGATGGGTCTTCCCTTTCGATTGTCTCATCCTGTTTTCTTTTCTTTTTAGTTTCCTTTCCCTTTTTGACTTCTTCATACTCCGTACTCTCTTCTTCTTTGGTACAGGAGGGTTCAAAACTCTATAACCTCGAGCACCTCCATCCATAACAATGACAACTGCACCGCCGGTGCATCACCCTGGCCCCGATAGTGGTATACCCGGCCATCTCATCAACCATCTTCCTCGCTATCATCCTATTGCCATGAACCCGAATCCGCCTCCACACCAAATGCCACCTCCGGAGCAGATGGTGCAGAGTCACCATTTCCGTCATTTCGCGCCGCCCATGCATGAACATCATCCCCAAGGCGTACCACCAGTACACAGCCCAGCTACTTTGGAACATATCGAAGCTCGACTCCGGCATCTAGAGCACGAGGAAATGGCCCGGAATGCAACCCGTAGTCGCATTCTGGCAATGCGCAAGCATGAAGACGAGGAATTTCGGTCAATGACGGAGAGAGCCGAAGCAGAAGAAGAGGTAAGCCGGATTTTGATACCCATGTAGGGGATCATAGTTCTAAAACAAGCTTCACAGGACCTTCGAAGACAACGCAAGAAATTAAAGAGAGAGTCCATGGGCCTGGGGCTCAACGCTGCGAGCGACTCGCCGCCTCTACGGCCTACACCACCTCGCCGATTATCAGAGACCAGTGCAGCAACAACATTGGCTTTCTTCAAGCAACAGAGTCCCCCCGAGCCCCGTCAAGCACCTCTTCCACCTTCATCTCAGGCACCACCACCCTCAATGCCGCCACCCCATATGCACGCTCAACCTCATCATCAAGCTCCCCCACCTCCCCCACCATCTCAGCATCAACACCCAATGCTTCCCCATGACCAAATACACAGCGCGGGCTCCATCCGCCGCAAGCAAAAATACACCATCAAAAACGTAGAGGCATGGGGCGAACGCCACGGCCGACCAGCAGCCCACGACCCATCCGGGCGAGCATTGTGGAAGCGACCCTCAGACGGAAGCCTCGTATATCTCACATGCCCAATCCACGGCTGCGGGAAATCCGACTTCGTCACCCTCCACGGCTTCATGTGCCATCTCACCAAGAAACACAAAGACCGCACTCTGGGCAGCCAATCCCGCGCCCTAGAAGTCTGCGGCGTAGTCTACGACCCGAACGCTCCGCTCCCACCAGTCATGAACAGCCACCGAGCCTCAACAGAAGGAAGTCCGCTAGGTTCCATTCCCCTGGACCACGACGGCGACCAGCACTACGAGGACATGGACTCAGACTCGGAGGGCGAGCTCGAGCGTGAAGGCTCCTACCGAGTCAAAACCGAAGTTCTAGACCGGTTCATGCCCGATGCAGAAGGCACTCCCATCGAATCCGCTGCGGCAACACCACCCAAGCACGCAGTCAACGGATCAACCAAGCAATCCATTTCGTCCATTATCGACCGCACTCCCGAAACAGAACACAGAGAGGCGTTGGCTACCCTTCCACCGTCGGAATCGGGTATCCAGGGTCCATCTCCTACACCGACTGAGTCGTCTGTACCGCTGAAGCGCAAGTACGAGTTCTCGCCGCCTGCGGCGGAAAAAGAAAATGCGGAGCCTTAGTTGGTGTCCTTGCGGAGTAATGTTTATCTTCAATGTCGATTTCCGCCGGCTATATATATATATATACAACTACATAATTTCTTGGGCGTCTACAGATATTGGCGCTCTCGATATGATAATCAATTGCATCATGTTACATCTATATTTCTTTGTTTCTGTATCTGGGGGTTTGCATGCTAGCTTCGAGCTTGTGTCTCTTCATAGATACCCTATCGTTATACCTAAGTGGTCTTCGTATCTCCTATTTGGTTTGATATAGCAACTTAATATTGCGCGTGATTATATTATATAATCCATTCCTGCCTAATTTCATACTTACCGAGCATACCTGAGTTCATCCATATATGTCTACTGTAGCAATATCCTCTACTTGTGCAACACCAATTGAGGTAAATGAAACTGGGTAGTCGGGTTTGTTGTTATTACACTTGCGAATTGCCGTGAGATCCACGGCCGCTTGGGGGTACCAAACCAGAAGATTGTGCCACAAAGGAATGCCTACTAGAAAGCATCGTTCGGGCTTTTTACTGCCAATGCAAGAAATAAGGTAGCTGCCGGGATTGTAGAAGATGAAGTCTGCTTCCGATGCGTTTGCTAATGACACCGGCAAGCTTCATTGGTGGTCTGGAGTATGTTTTGAGATCCCAACGATATCAACCACATCGGAGTCATCTATATCAGAAGTCTGGAAACCTGATTCAGCCATATGAGTCTGATACCTCTTCAAGAGTCTCGCGATTTTAGCTCGAAAATGTTCATCTAAACAATCTCGCTAGTTAGGTAGTTGGGGCCATCTCACTGTACGCTCCAATGTTCCAAGGTTATACCGGTGATTTTAGTAAAAGGGAAGCTTGGACCTCTAAGCTAGCTATATACAGTACCTAAACAGCATGAATCCCCAATATACATATGAACAAAGCCACCCCATATGTACTTAAGTTGTATCTACAGCTGTATCCTATTTATCCCTCACCAATAACAAATGTACCAAATATCCAGAGCCACTCTTTAGTCCCTCCCCGAGTACATCATCACTCAACCTCCAAACCCGAAATTCCCGCATCGTCTCCCTAAGCCAAGTCTCAAACACATCCGGCGACCTCTGCTGTTGCGCGATAATGCAAACCGTCGGTTTACGGCGCGGGCGAGGCTCTTCAGAACCAACCATATACGCCGGCCGGAGTCGACAGATCTCGGCGCAGGTGCGCACGAACGGCGCAACGAGTGCTTCGTTGTAGATGCAGTCACAGGAAAGGAGGAGATCGAAGCCTTTATCCTCCTCCCCTTCTTCCTCTTCCTCTTGGGCATGGACACTGTCGGAATCCATACATTCCTTCAGTGAGGCAGCTTGGTCAGTCTCCCAGTCCAATGTTGTGAAGGAGATATTATCAGCCAGTTTGGCAGTCGGGTTTGACTTTGATTTGGATGATTTGGATCCCTTGCTCTTGCCTTTTGCTTTGCTGTTACCGGAAGAGACACAGACGGACGCATTGGCGTCAAGGTTCGTCCGGAACAATTTGCGCACGTATTCCTGGTCTGTGGCAATGTAGTGGCGCACGGAGGGTGCCAGGACGAGAGCGACTAGCGCTGAGATCCCGGTCCCGAGTTCGGCCACTGTTGAAGTCTGGCTAAGGAGGGAAGTTGTCCAGAGCGGGTTTGAGGAATTGGTTATCCATTCTGCAAATAGGGGGGTAATTTTCCAAAGGACTGAGTTTTTTTTTTTGCAGGGTTAGTAGTGAACTAATTTCGGGATGGATGGTTATTGATTGCAGTGAACATGAAAGCGGGTGGTGATTTTGTGGATAGTCGGGAAGTCGCCAAGGTATCCCGAGGTATAAATAAGGGAAAAGCCAAGGGATAGCTGAGCAGGTGACAATTTGATCTCGTGTTTGGGGGAGAAAAGCGAGAAAAGCACAATGTGATAGTGTCAGGGTCCGAATCAAATGAGACATTTCCTCCTCCGAGAGCCGAGGCACAGACAAACAGCGGATAGAACGACTCGAGAATTCGACGCCTTGACCCTCGGGCCTGGTCTGGGCACTTCGGACTCGGGTAAAAGACCTGCGGAGAAGTCCGTGCTTGGGTTTGTGGTCTCTGGGGATTCCGGGGACAAATCATAAAGGAACTGGTGCAGATCATGCGAGCTGTATGTACTCCGTACCGGAGTCCGTACTTACCGGCGCCTGTAGTACCTCCTGCCCGATGAGAGGAGAGTAATGATGGTGATTGATGGATTGTGTATTCATTGCCATTGATAGTGATCTCTACTGATGGTGCTCGGGGATTGAGCATCCCTAGGTTGTTGCTTGGGATGTCTTGTGCGAAGAGGAGAAATGATTCTATAGCGAGTTAAGTGAGTATAGTACTTTTGGGATTTATGCGGGGGTGGCGTACCCTCGTCCACGTCGATAACCTCTTCGCCATTGGCGAGTAAGTGGATGATTTGGTCCATGAGGTGATATCCATGGATGTTCTAGTGATGGTTTATGGATGTGTTTATGGGGAATATTTTTTGATTTGGTTTTATTTTTTTTAAGGGATCACGGGACCAAAGATATAACTGTGATTTACCTAGTTTTCTAGGTGTAGTTATATAAAGTATACTGGGGATATCCAATAGTTATATATTATTTACGCCTATTCCAACCCATTCTAGTGGTTCTTTCAAAGCTATGACTTCTAAGAGAATTGTTGGGAAACCCAACAGAAAAAGGGAAAACGGGAACTGATCTACCAGTAAAACAGTACTGTTAAATCGTAAAGGCTCACAGATTTACTATTATTTATTGCTTTAATTTGAAATGAGATATTTTAAATGTACTCGAGAACTAAAAAAAACTAAAACTAAATTAAAAAATACATAAAAATCCCCCCAAAAAAGCACTTGAAATTGCCTTGGAAGAGCTCCGTGCGAGTATGCAACTTGAAAGGGCCGAAAAACCTTGGACACTCCTGCGTCATTTGCCGAAGACCAGCCACATATCTAACCTTCCCAAGGTCAACTCTCTCCTCTTCTTCTCCGCCGAAGGCTCAGATAATACTATAATACTCCCATCTCTTCTGTGACTTGGTAAGTTTTTCCATTCTAGCTCCTGCTCTAGCTTCCTACAGTTCTTGTGTTTTGTCCCCTTCCTAGCTCCGTGCTATTTCCGCACTAGCTAACATCCGCCCCCCTCGAGTAGAGGATCTTTTCTTTGAGTATCCTCGATACCCCCGGTTCCTTCCGCTTTCCCTTTGATCGAGACATACAGTCAATATGTCGGTACAAAACATCCACCTCCAGCCGCGCATGGTCAAGAAGGGCCCTTTCTCGGTCGAGGCGCCCGGATATGAGCGCGTCCCCGGTGAGACAATCCCCCGTCGACACCCCAAGGCCAAGAACGGCCTTATTACGACACTCGAAGATGTCTCTACCACTTACGAGAATATGCGCCGGTCAGCTCGCGTCTTTGGCAACTCCAAAGCTGTCGGTAGCCGCCGGCTAATCAAGACCCATGTGGAGAACAAGAAGGTCAAGAAGGTCGTGGATGGTGTTGAGCAGGAGGTTGACAAGAAGTGGACCTACTTTGAAATGAGTGGTTATACCTACAAGACCTTCCTCGAATATGAGAAGCTCTGTCTAGAGCTTGGTAGCGGTCTCCGTAAGCTAGGCTTCGAGAAGGACAGCAGAATCCACCTTTACGGTGCGACGAGGTAAGTGATACATCGCGCCTGCAAGGAAATTCGGGGCAGGATGACTGACTTGATTCTCCTTAATAGCGCAAACTGGCTGGCCATGTCACACGGTTCGTTTACTCTTATTTTCCTGACGCGCGAACAAACGCACTAACCTACCATTACAGGTGCCGCCTCGCAGTCCGTGACCATTGTGACTGCATATGATACCCTAGGCGAGGAAGGCCTAAAGCACTCTATCGTTCAAACTGGTAGCACTGCCATCTTCCTCGACCCCGGCCTGCTGCCATCGCTCCTCAGCATCCTCCGGAGCGTGCCTTCAATCAAGCACATTATCTACAACACCGACACGGAAATGGACCAGAAGCTTCTTGATCAGTTACATAGCGAGTTTATCCACATAAATGTGCAGAGCATCGAGGAATTGCGCAAGCAGGGCGAGGAGAACCCTGTGGAGCCGGTTCCCCCCAAGCCGGAGGACCTGTGCTGCATCATGTACACCTCCGGCACAACAGGCCCACCGAAGGGTGTGCCATTGACCCATGCCAACGTGATCGCTGCTAGTAAGCCGAAAAGAGCTCCCAGAACCACTGTCTATTAAACTAATGTCTCGCAATAGCTGCTGGTGTTCACGCCGTCATCGGTCCCTGTATCAACCACACAGACTCCCTCCTGACCTACCTTCCTCAATCTCACATTCTGGAATTCATGTTCGAGAACCTGTGCTTGTTCTGGGGTGGTACCATGGGATACGGTAACCCCCGAACATTGTCCGATGCCTCTATGCGCAACTGCCTGGGCGACATCAAGGAGTTCAAGCCTACCGTTTTGGTCGGTGTTCCGGCCGTGTGGGAGTCAGTGAAGAAGGGTGTCTTGGCCAACCTAAACAAGGCTAGCTTTGTGGCCAAGGGTTTGTTCTGGGGTGCCATGTCGGCCAAGAGTTTCCTCATGAGCACCGGCTTCCCTGGTGCGGGCCTGGGCGCCTCGGTTTTGGACACCGTTGTGTTCAAAAAGCTGAAGGAGGCAACCGGAGGCAGACTCCGTGTTGTCATGAACGGTGGTGGCCCCGTCTCCAAGGACACCCAGAGGTTCTTGTCAATGGCTATCGCTCCCATGATTAGCGGCTACGGTCTAACCGAGACCTCTGCCATGGGTGCCCTGAATGACCCCTTGGCTTGGAACCCCGATGCACTGGGTGAGATTCCTGCTTCGATCGAGGTCAAGCTTGTTGACTTCCCCGATGCTGGATACCTGGCCTCGAACACGCCCCCTCAGGGTGAGATTTTCATCCGCGGTGGCAGTGTGACCTCAGGCTATTACGAAAATGAGGAGGAGACCAAGGCTGCGATCACTGAGGATGGCTGGTTCATGACCGGTGACATTGGCGAGTTCGATCACAACGGCCACCTGAATATCATTGACCGCAAGAAGAACCTGGTCAAGACCCTGAACGGTGAATACATCGCTCTAGAGAAGCTCGAGTCTGTCTACCGCTCGTCTCCCGTGGTTGGAAACATCTGTGTCTACGCCGCCCAGGACCAAGATAAGCCCGTCGCAATCATTGTTCCCGCCGAGCCGGCATTGAAGAAGCTTGCCCACGAGAACGGCATCCAGGGTGACACCCTCGAGAGCCTCGTCCACGACGAAAAGCTCAACAAGATCGTCTTGCAGCAGCTGCAATCCGCCGGTCGTGCTGGTGGCTTGAGGGGCATTGAGATTATTAACGGTGTCGTGCTATCTGACGACGAGTGGACCCCGCAAAACGTAAGTGATTCTCGAGCTATCTGGAGTATGAACTTTACTAACAAGACATTAGGGTTTCATGACCGCTGCGCAAAAACTGCAGCGCAAGAAGATCCTCGCCCGCTACGAGTCCGAAATCAGCAAGGCCTACGGCAAGAAATAAAAAAAAAGCGTGTCAAACTGCTTCACTTGGATTTTCGAGCTTCGCCCTTGTTTTTTTTCCTTTCATTTTCTTTTCCCTGCTGTACTTGCTTGCGCTTTGAGACCCTCTCTGTTATTACCACTTTTTTTCAAATTTATCTTTACATTTCTCTCGACTCTTGCTCTTGATATTCTTCATTTCTGCCACGATGTAAACGATATAGTAATCAATGTGGACATGAACCGACCGACATCGCGACGGATTTGTTTTTTTATCATAATCTACTTAGTCTCATTTTTTACAGAAAAAAAGGCTTCTTTGATTGGCGACGAACCGTTTTTCTTGCACCGTTTAAAAGGATCTTTTGGTCCAAGGATGGCATGCACTCCAACTAAAAGATAAAGATATTAGAATAAGCGGCCTCTTAAGATGGTTCGAACATGTTGTTATTATTCAAGGATATCTCCAAAGACTGCCTTATCCAGCCATCTACCAGTAGACTTGTCATATACACAAAAGTACAAGTACACATGCATGTAGCAGTGCCTCTGTCCAAAGTACCTAAGTACCTCGGTACCTCACTGATCAGCCACAGTTACACCACCCCCTAGCAACCCACAAGTACCCGGGGATGTCTATGTACCTGACAGGACTTAGCGTCCGACAAAAATACACACGTTCGAACCCGTCGCACTGGTACAAATCGAAGTATATAGAGTTTGCTAGCCTCAGGTACCAAAATAATCCCGTGACCGAAAGTGTAGATATCTTCACGTGACTCTCCCCGTCAAAGTAGCAAAGCCAACATTGAAGTCACACATTGCCCCATTATCATCTCCCCCCAAGACTACAATACTTCCATTCCCAGTCCAAATGTCTCTCTGGAGGTACGTCACACAGCCTTAAACCAACCAACCCCCGCACACACCCCAACACTCGGACCACAAGACAAGAAAGAAAGGAAGAAACTAACAAGCTTCACAGCTCCTACCGCGGCCTCACCCCCAAAACCCGGGCCCTGTTCGGTATCGGCGTTATGGCCTGGGCAGGCATCGGACTCTGGACCACGCCCCAGGTAGAAAACGCTTTGGGCATGCAACCCTCGAAGGAAGAGCAGGATGCGCTGGATCGGAAGTTAGCGGTGCGTGTCTCGCGTATCGGCGGAGAGGAAGGAGAGACATCGGATACCCGTGCGAACTGAACAGTTGAGGTGTCAACGGACGACGTGCGAGAACGGAGCTCCAAGTGCTCATGTGATCGATCCATGAGCTGGTGATGGCGATAGAGGCTACGGGGTGCGCTTTGTGGTCGGCTGTGATTATCTACGGGAGTCATGGGTGCAGTTTTACGGAACCATGGGGGTTGAACGCGACTGGTCGGAAAAGGGCGAAGAGGGAAGACAGTCTGTTGCAGGCTGCCGGACTGGTGTGGAAGGAAGTCTTTCCCTGGATATGGATATCTTGTTGAGTCTACCTTCCCCCGAAAAACTCAATTGCAATATTGTGATTGTGATGCATTGCTGCATTGCTGCAATTCCCTGCCCGTGCCCGTGCCCTTGTCCGATGTCTAAACATTCAACTGCCTACCTACATCCCGCACCCGTCTATCTATTCCCTCAACGCATCGGGACTCCGGGATTCAAAAGAGGACCCGGTTTGTCGGAGCCGGAAGGTTACATACTATGTACCTCTGGAAAGCGATCATAGCGAACCACCCTGCCACTGTTTGTCTTGTCTTCGCGCGTCCCGCCAAGCAAAAAAGAATACAAACAACAAGCAGTGGTCAATGGCCAGTGGCTGACGCCCCCATTCTACATCTGCGAGAGTTGATATGCGTGTGCACGTCCCCATCGGAAAGTCCACAGGGAATGGCCTGATAATCCATGCCTTTCCCTGTCATTTCCCACGCTCACGCCCACGCCAGTCCGTGCGGCTGCAATGACCCCGGCTCCAACCGCCCTGTTCGCAGCGCAGGGAAGGATTGGGCTGCTGCAGCCAGCGATGGTCTTTCCCCGCCTAGCCTCACCTGGTGCGGACGTTTTTTTTTCCCCCTTTCCTGTCTGGGGCATTGGTTGGGGATTCATGTGGCTCGGAAGAATTGCTGCGGCTGAGAGGGTGGATCGTTGCTTAGCCTGGTCTGGATCGTGACATGTTGGTTGTTGTCTCGATGGTCCAATTAGAGGTCGATTTTAATTTCCGACATTTCTCTTTTGTCCGATTGGGAAAGTGATGCGAGGGGCAGTTGGTCTGGTTGGGATTGGAGGTTGTTAGTGATTCTTTGTTTGAGATGTTGGGATGTCCTGTTTTTGGATTTCTTGATCATGGGGTCGTATTATAGGGTTATTTGGAATATGGGGTGTCTAGGTTAGCTTCTACTGTAGTCATCTTGATATATCGAATATTTGAATTGATCCCTGATGTTGCATTGGCTATACTACATAATATTGGGTGCTAGATGGAATGTCTGCAAGAAAAGTCAATGTGAAACAATCTTACCAAAGCACCTTATATCATAAGGTTCTTAAGCAAGAAGACCTCAGATGGCCATACAATGGCAGTGCGGCCCTAAAAGCTTCTTTTTTTTTCGGAGATTAGTTTTATGATATCACTTATAGTGTAGTACGAGGGACCCTTTTACCTTGAAAGATATCTTGTACATCCCAAAGATCGACGCTCATCAATTGGGGTAATCGGGAATTTGATCCATATGCCTCATGCCAGTCTCAATAGATTGCGCCTACATACTCCTATTCTATTCATAGATACCATGGTCTAACTCATGTTCTTAGCTGCCCGAAAGTACGCTATTAGTTTAAAACATTACCTCGCACAAGATCTACAGTAATGTGCTTTTATTCCGGATGAGACAAACCTAGCACCATGCTCGGAGGCCGTTGAGGTGGAACACGGAGATAGAGACCATCCTCCCTGGATGGCTGATAGCATTGCAAGGCCCCGTGGTAGATACATAGTTGGGCCGATACATATCTCGATCTGGAAGGAATCACTAGGTGCACTAGAACATAGCCAACTATACCTAGAAGCTAGCTTCCTAACACGTAATGCGCCCAAGACAGTGGCAAGGGTTGATATTGGAGTAGACATATCATGGACAGGGTTAGTGTGGTAGCAAAGAAATATATCGCGGAGGTATTCATGCAGATGTCAATGGCCACGTCTTGTAGGCAACAGAGACAGATATCGCACTCGGGATAATTGGGTTAAATATAAAGTCTTAAGAACACAGATTGTCTTCCGGGCATCTTGGCTTGATGGCGGATAGGGTTGATTATCGTCGTACTGACAACCCGGGGTCCATTGCTCCAGGCTTGTGCCTTGCTATATCACATAGTCTCCTTGCTATGTAAGCCTAAGCTTTAAAATGCGCTTCCTGGGATTTACTGGCACGCTTTTATTAGCCCGTAATTTCTGCATTGAGTATCAATCTCGTGTCTGAGACTCTAGAATTACAAAAAAGGGAAATTGGGTAAAAAGTGACACCGGAAGCCAAACAAGGACTTTACAGACCTCAGTACTCGGTGAGATGAAGCTTGGCAGCTGATGCAGGCAAGGAAAGGGCTTATATGCACTATAAAACCAGTTATAAAGTGTCCTTTTCGTAATCAATCGCACGTTGATCTACACTACTCTAGATATTACATATGTTAATGTTCATTCCACGGGACGGGTAGAGGCGTAGGGAGTTGTCGAGGGTGCAGCGGAAGCGGCAGGGGCCGCAAGGATAATTCGATATTTGAATTTCAAAAGAATCAAAACGAGAGTGTCATATTCTATATTTGGTATCCAAGTCGATTGTAGATTATCTGCGTAGGATCAGGAGGCAGCAGGACAGCAATGCAACCTGCTTGACCGTAACAACAGTAAGTACAGCGGTCAGGGCATAGCACGTCATTGTTGCGCTCTAATGACATGAGTCATGAAGTAGAGATATTTTAAGTTAATATGATTAATTCTAGCGTAAAAAGAGTAGATTTAAGGGAATAGATGTAGATTAGGGTACATCTACTTTAAAGTGGAAATACCAAGGAAGTAAGAAAGAGTGGCGACATACCAGTATATCAAAATGCCCAGCATGACCAAGGACCAGATTAGGAGTGTCAATTCAAGATATTGAATAAGAAATAAGAGCCCCCCCCCCCAAGCGTCTAGGATTGTCCTTTTGCCTGACTTCCCTTGTACGACGTGCAGAAGTACCTATCCAACCGGTTATGAGTAAACGACCAATGATATTGAACTTACCCCAAGTATCTGAGCGTTTCCCGCCCCCCATTTTTCTCAGTAAAATTAAGTAAAAATACAAAATGATTTATATATTTACAACTATTCCCTTCCGGTGGCAAACGTGGTATTATGTGTGCATATATATACCAACGAAACTTGGAAGCTAGACTTGAAATGGTTTCGGATTAAAGTAAAAGAAAAATAGTCTTTTAACAATAAAAACCTGTTTTTGCTTTCTGAACAAACTCCGTATATCTCTCAAACCTCTTGCTGCATGTGGACGCTACTACCCCAGCCGATCACAGGGGATGTTATTGACAGGGATCAGAGTGTTTAAAACATCGGAATATGCCGAGGTGCAGGGAGGCTTGGGTGATACGAGGATCTCTTATTTAAATATAATTTAACCTGACACATGAGCAGATTTCATTGGAGAGATTGGATTCAACAACCCATCTATTTTACTCTTTACCAAGCATAGGATCAAATTGATGGTCACACCAAAGCCTGTTTTGTTTCACCTGATAATCCTTAGATTGAGAAATGTCTGTTCAATATTTTTTTTATCGCATAGCTAAAACAGGGCTGAGCTGACATGTACATTGTAATGAAGCATCACCTGCACTGTTGTCGATCAGGATCTGCATCTAACGATTTCTTACATTTAATACTTTAATACATATAATATATTCATATTATAAAAGCTGACCAACTTAAAAAAATCATTTATATTACTTTACTTTTCTTGTCTTATAAGGCGATCTCTGTTGCCTAGCAGGAAAGCAACCTTAGAAAATACCTAGGTATCCAAACATAGCCTCTAAACCCTACAAACAGACTGCTGCTCACTCTAATTGGTTCTATTCTCTTGATCCATTCTGCATCTTACCGTTCTACTCTCCCTATCTGCACGGAGTACTACAGAGTACACAATACGGAAATAGTACCCACCTTGCTTCGTTTGATTTCGAGACCGCGGAGCCTCCCCAAAAAGCAAAGGAGAGAATTAAGTAAAAAAACAATAAATAATAAAACCAAGTAATCCACACTAAGCCCTTTAATCTTGCATAGACTTTTAATTTTTAATGAACTCAACCCAATCATTCCCGCAGTCGGGCAACCCATGTCTGCTTACTTCGGGGACGTCCATGTAGTCATCAGACACGAAAAGAGAGAGCCCTGGAAGTAAATTACCGGTCCTTGCTTCATGTTTTTATTGGATGCTGAGAGAGAGGGAAAATAAAAATAAGTCAAACAAAAAGATTAAAAAAAAAAAACAGGGCAAAGACCGCATAAGTCCATATCCATTGAAAACGGGACTGGGAGCCCTGCAATAGATGAGGACTAGGACCAGGACCGCAGCAAATAACGGTTCCTGGCTATCGAACAGAGCAAATCGGGGAGTTTCGAATGTTAGACTGGATACTCCGTGTGCATTTGGTTTTGATGTTTAGTGTCTGGAAGATTTGCTTTTTGACGGTGTTGTCATACTACGGAGTATATTTGGCTTCATTAATGATATGGGCTTTTTTATCAATACTTCCATGTAAACAATAATGCCAATTCAGCTATGATTATCGAGATACTAATGATCTCAAGTCCAGATCTTAATTAAATCGGTTCTATTCGATAGGAGATTCCGTCATTTTCTTGTGAAGACAGTCTTTAATGACATTCTGTATGCTTCTTTTTCAAAGAAACGAGAGACAATATCTCGAGTAAAAAATTGGAAGCGAATCAAAAGGGATAAAAGAATAGATCACAATGAAATAAATCAAGGCCACAAAGTCCAACTAGCAATCAGATGATAAAAAAAAAAATAGAAAAAGAAATAAGATAAAATAAAACAACGAATAGAAATGGCCTCATGATCCCCCCACGCCGTCCTGCACCAGTGCATAAACCCCCTTCCCATTTGATCATAGCAAAAAATAAAAAATAAAAAATAAAAAAAAGGATAGAACACGAAAAGAAACATAATTCAGATAAACCAAGACACAAAATCAAAAAGGCACAGCCTAAGTGCATAAACTATGCGAATTCTGAATAGGATCGTAACGGCTATAAGTAGTTGAGTAAACGGGGTCGTACCCACCAGTACTAGACTGGCGGTGTTGGTGGCCAGGAACCCCTGTGTAGTTATTATCCTGATAGGGATCTGATTTGAGGTAAAGGTCGGACTTGATCGTATCCATGGGGTCCATGGTATCAATCATTGAGTACTCGAACCCAGAAGAAGAAGAGGAGGAGATGAGAGGACTATCACTGAGAGGGGAATGATCAGCGACATTCATTTTGCGATGATCGGATCTGCCGTAAGAAAGACCATTTCGATGAGACGCGTCGTACATGAGCATGTGTGAACGACCCGTTTGGCCCAGCCCGTGAGGAAGGACACCGCAGGTGTTGTCTCCGCCAGTCCCATCTGGACCCATACTGCCAGTACTGCCACGGCGTCCGTCCTTGTAGTGACCCGGTGAACGTCCGCGGACGACTAGGGGGTGGGAGTGGCGTCGGGCGATCTGGATCCACTCGGTTTCACCGGGAACCGAGCTAGCAACCTCAGCATACAGTTCAACGACCAGATTGTAATATTGTTGCTGGGCGCGGCGCTTGCCGTTGTTGGCGGTCGCTTTTTGGAATTGGATGCGTTCGAATACGTGGGAGGTTGGGGGCTGGCACGGCTGAGGTGTCCCGGCGAAGGAAGGGCTGTAGTCCATAGATTGCGAGCCAAGGGGGAATCCGGAAAGACTTCCATTAACTGATGAGGTTGCTGTGAATGAAGGTGGTGGTGCAGGCTGAAGAACGACACGACCTGGTTTGCGTTCGGATTGCTTGTCTCGCTTTGGGGTGTGTTGAACAAGTTCTCTGGTTTCTCCATATTGACCGTTCACGATAGCTGAAATCGCCATTGAAAATCCACGGATTGGTTCAAGGGTCTGGTCAGGATAGCGGATGTATAGAGGGGCAGTGGGAGGCCAGGGATGAAGTCCAAAGCCGCAGGTTACTGCGAAGTAGTTGCGGCGATAGCAAGTCCACTTGCCCTCAGCTGGAAAGGGCCCTCGACCCATTTTTGCTTGAACATCTGGTTTCACTGTCTGATATTGGCCGCCAAACTCTGCAACAACTGTATGAAGAATGGTCGTGGCGTCAAAAGGCGGAGCCTCAACCTGGGGCTGTGAGCGTTGTGAGGACTCCACTATCGGTTGCTGATACATATTATTCTGAGATCGATCCATCCCGCTATCTAAAGCGCGAGGAGTGCCAGGATACCCATGGCTACGGGAGAGATCGTTCATTCCCCCCAAGGGCATGCCGATATTTCCCATTCCGCGCTGTAAAGCGTATGAACCGTAGGAGTTATTGCGTCCCATGAGTGCTGGAATGGAGTTCAAGGCGTGCCCTGAACTTTGCATCCCAGATGGCATGCCAGTCGGCGGTTGACTAGATGAGCAAAGATCAGTACTCATGAACCTCATCCAACTTTATAGTAGAGCGAAAGCTTACAGCGCTGGCACCCGCTGATAGTCTGCCATTCTATCAAAGGGATGCTGAAGCCGAGAGATATGAGGAAAGAGGGGACCAGATGTGGGCGAAAATGAGTCTTTACAACACCACAATTTCATCAGTCAAAGGAAGTACTTTGGGGAGTTTGAAGTATAAGAAAGAGGGGGCTTACCGGGACAAGAGTCTGGTGGAGTCATTGCAAGAGCACTCGAACCCGAATATCTAAAGTAAGGAATGGTTCAGTCAAAGCTCTCAAAGCTGATGGGAAATCCACGTGCGATCGCCTGGAATTAAAACAGTCCAGCAGATATCATATGAGTCCGGGCGCAGCACGGAAACCATGATGCGTTAAAAAAAAAGAGACAATCGAAACGGGGGCGAAAAGAGGCAAGGACCTCAACGGCACGAGCTCAGATAAAAAGGACAAAATATCGGAAGAAAGACATGCAGGCAGCAGATTGGTATGGAAGGTACAGAAACAGGCTGGCCTGAAGTTCAAGCTGCCCGGACCCGGAGGAAGCGCAGCGACAAGGGGGTCGAGAGGCTGACCGAGTGGAGCGCAAGGGCAAGTCCGGATTGAAAGATTGAAAGGAATAGAAAAAAATAACTTACTGTAAATCCTGCATCACAGGCTGCTGTGCGTGGTACCTCACGCCGTTGGTGTCAGGCATAGAGACAAGACCTCCGACTCGCTGGCTGTTGTCGTCTTCATCCGTTCCAAACCCTGTCACATGGGAGTTCATATAGTCACCCTCCGAGGTAACAGGATCGTTCAATGAGAATACCTCCGAGAGAAGTGCTGGGGAATTCATAGGTTAGAGACAGGGAAGATATATGGACCAAAAAAAAAAAGAAATTGGGGAAAAAAAAAGTAAAACGGAAAAAGGTGAATAGAAAAAATAATGTTGAATCAACCGCATGACGGAATGAACAGGGAATGGAAAAGAGAGAGGCTTACAGGGATTCATCCTGAGCGTGCTGATTCCAGGTGCCTCGAGGACCCTTAAGTTTTTTTTTTTTGGTTATTCGATGTAACACTGGACGAGACGCCAAAGCTGTCTGGGCCTTGCAGTCTTGGGTGGCAAGAATTTGATGTCTAGAATAGCAATAAAGGTTAGGTAAGGTCAAAAAGAACTCTCTGTATAGTCAAATTCCCTCACAGTACTCGATTGATACCTTTGGTGTTCAGAATCACTCAAAATGGCGTATGCTTTTGAGCCTATGAGGATCACAGGAAAAAGAATCAATACAGCTCTTAGTCTTGGATATAAACCAAAACACAATGCTCACAGTAAGAAGTAGTTTGGAGAAAGGCAAGTGATAAAAGCTTTGGAGTGGAGGGGAGTAGACAAGTGGGTGATAAAGAGCGAAGAAGTATAAATGAAGATAGGAAAGGTCTCCAGGGTTATAAAGATGAGCGTGAAGAGTAATACATATGTAGTATTCTCAGTAAAACGGTGCCCTTTTGGACAGGCGTTGACAGGAAGAAGTAGATGAATGTCCGAGCCAAAGGAGTGCGTCACCGATTTATAGACATGACTTCCTAATTGGGAAATCACGCATCAACTTAAGTCATCAGTACAAAAGTACAAGGGAAGAGAGTTAGAATAGATCGGGCCAGAATCTATGTTCTTTGCAAACCCACGATCTAAGATGAAGGGGGGGTATGAAGCAAGAAGACTGGGGGAGAAAAGAATTAGCCAAAAATCAACCAAAAAAGCCCCAAAAATAACCAAAAATAACAGAAATAACAATAATCACAATAATGACAATCACAGAAACCGCAGCAATCACAGTTAATGGAGGGGCAAAATGAATAAAAAATAAAAAATAAAAGATTTTAAAAACAAAAGAAATCAAAAAAATCAAAAATCAAAAAAAGGAGAATCTCCAGAAGGGGAAAGAAAAAGACAACTGATGTAATCTGGTGTGACAGCCCTAGAGGGTGAGCAAATAGAAAGCTCTTCCAAGATTGTCCCCGGCATAAGTATCTTGCAGGTATTGCAGAAAGAAGAATGCTTCCAATTCTGCAACCCTAGCTTGGTATTTAAGAAAGAAGCATGGTCAAAGCATAGTAGATCTTAAAGGGAATCATTTCTTTTGACAGGTTGCAGGGAGTAGATCGGTGGCTTACCTGATAAATGGAGGATATGTGTGAGGTGTTAAGAACAGATCTGGTACGTAGTATACGTATACAATTGAATCTTTATGGTCCTCGAAAAGAAAGAGAAAAAAAAAAAAGTTGCAATTGAGACCTTCTACAGAATGAATGATTCTGGTCTATATTCTTGTTTAAAGCCGTTCTCAGGATTGTTACTCCCTGAAGAATCATTAGTCTGCCCTAGTAAGACTCCCATGGGGAGGGGACTCACTAGTGATGGTCTAGCCGATAGGCGATCAGAACCACGAGTTGGGATCTGCCAGGGACAGTGAAATACGTTGTATTCGGCAAAGCTCCAATGGGTGGCAGTGGGTTTGCATAGGGGTCCAACCATAATCAGCGAAAGAGATCCGGATTATCATTTTCATTTTCTGGGTATACCTAGGTATAGTCTCCTTGAGGAGGAGGAGGAGGAGGGGGGGGGGGGGGGGAGTAAAATTTACTTATTTTCTTTTTCTAATTCTCAATGATTTGTATTTGGAAGTTCCGAATTTGGAATTTTGGTTGTCCGGGTCAAGCGCAAATAGTCTAGTGTATCTCCATAGTAAAAAAGAGTAGCATCAAATCACCACCGGGCCCTATATAGTTTGATTGTTCAAGGAGGACGGCATTGGTCAGAACACCCCATGTTGCGTGCTAGAAGGACCCGATGCCGGCTGCACGGACCGTGATGGGTAAGGGCACGGTATGTACACGTTGTATGTGTTTTCCATTACAGATAATTCCCGATGGGATCAGATGTCCAAGTGCGAATACCCGACAGACGGGTCGCTGCAGGAGAGCGAAATAAGATGAAACTAGAAATGATAGAGGAGATGATCGACCCCCAGGATATGTACCTATGCAGACCCATGATAGAGGTGGTTGATGTATCAGACTTGGGGGGGAGGAGGAGGGGGACCACAGACCAATGACAAAGGGTGAATTAAATATGAGAAATGACCAAATCGGGTAGACAATCTTCACTAAATTCCATAATGTTTTGTAGATCGATCAGAGTGGTTCCCAGATTCATTTTCCAGCTTGATTCTTTAAGCCATAAGAGGCTCGAGGCACCAGCAGCAGTTCTTGCATGAAGAAAGTGGAGGATCATGCGATCGACAAGTTCCATTCAGCATGTTGCATTGTCCATGTTGGCGGTGTTCACACCGACAGAACCGACCCGACCCGGCAGAGCAATAAAAATAGCATGTTCGAGATGATGCACCCAACTAGATCCACTCCACTCTGAAAGAGAACCAACAGAGTCTTGGTAAGCCCGACTTTTCTTCTGGTGCGAAACCGTAATGGTGCCCTAACTGCAGATGGGGTCTCCACCACTAGAGAAGCTAACGCAGCCTAGCGGGGTAGACAATGATTGCGGTCCGTACCCGGGAGCCTTTTCCAGAACCGTAGCGGCACTAGTCCCACCGTTCCGTCCCAAGAAAATATCAAGGGGAGGTCATAGATTCAAAAAGATCCTGGTCTTCAGTGGATCCTGATCGTGTCGAGAGAACCGCATTAGTGGCTAGCAAGATCGACCATCCCGCAGGAGGCTGGGTGAAATGGCAAGGTGCAGTGGAAAAGCACCCGCCAAGCTAACGATTGGCTGGATAAGCCGTAGATTCGTTTTCCTTAATGGTTATGGCGGGTATGTTGTGCAGCTATTTGCCCCCACAGGACCACACACAACGACCGTGCTCGTACCAAAATCGGTACTAGGTGCAGAATCGATTAACTGTATCAGGGTCAAAAAGTACTGACCAATGATAACATCGAATCACAAAGTCAAAAATTAAAGGAGGGTGACAAGCGTGTCTAGTGGGCGATGACCTTTCTTTTTGACTCTCGGGGGATCAGCCTCTTCCCGGGTGACGGTCATGGGTTAACACGTGCAGGGGGGCGGTGAACTGGATACAAGAAATTTACAGGTATCAGGGACATGTACTAGGTACATCAACTGGGAATAATTAAAAGGTAGATAGACTATGTATAATATACACATGTACGTACCTAAGTACTAATAGGGCCGTAGGTGGAGTGGAGTACATATATATCTTCAAATGTTTACGCTAAATTTATAGACCTTCATTTCATTTTTTTTGGAAATATTGGAATCTTAGACCAACTCTAATTGAAATCAAATCTTCTCAAATCATTTTATCATTTTATCATTTTGTCATTTTGTCATTTTATCATGCAACTAATAATGCAACTCGAACAACACTATCAGATCCATCAGCCCACTTACCCGTGAACAATCCACATGTCACTTTTCGATCTATCAATCCTACTTTCTCAAGCAGGGATCACAGCACTACTCCGTATCGAGTAGATGAGATACAGAAGAGAAACGAGGGCTCAGAAATTGTCCGATACGTGGGTACATCCAGGACTGCAGGTACCTTGAACCCAATGCCAATAATAAATTGACTTTTAGAGAAATGCATGAACCCATCTATGGATTTTATCGACATGGATTAGCCCCAGAACCCTTGACGCCGGAAAAACTCTGAAAAGTTTGACGTTGCAACTGTCTCAGCCCAATCTGCCCTAGGGCCTTTGGGGTCCCTGTCTCTGTTTCGGGCACGTGCCATCTACCGAGTCTGTTTTCCCCATGGGTTGGCATCTTCCAAAAAAAACCAAAAAAAGGAAAAAGATATTCCCCGTGCAACAATTCTTCGCTGCAGGTCAATAACAAAGCCCGTGGCCAATGCCATGCCTTTCATTGCTGGTTACATTCGGGTGTTCGATCTTTGGACAGGGGGGGCGAAAAACCTACAGCTCGGCCTACTAGGCAACGGTAGAGGTTGAGCTATACCATCCCGGAGTCGGGATTGCTGACTTAACCGTGTTTATTGGAGTATTTACCATTTTTACAATAGAAAATTCAAGAGTCAAAAGCCAAAAATAAAAAAAATAAAAATAGCCATTGGCTAACAATCTAACCTAGGTACAGATCTAAAATGTCATTCTAGACTGTTTATCCCCCTTGTCTTGCTGCCTCAGCCCCCATATGCTCGTTGCTCCAGGATCTGAGGATGCGACACGCCCGATGGACCCATATGCCATGTTCAATGCACTAATCCTGGTCGATTGGGTCTAGAGTTTCAATCCACGCATGTCGGGGGAGATATTCCTGGACGATAACTACCAAGTAAGGAAAGAGTCGACACATCCTCATATCCGAAGACAATAGGTTTTGACTGAGACATATTAAAGTTTTCCTTTCCCAACGGCCGAGGCCTCCAGGGCTTCCCTTCCATCCCGAGACATCCACCGGCCTTGACCGGGCAAAGAATTGATTTACCTAATTCTACCTAGTAACAATATCTTGTACCATCTCAAGACTCATACCACATCGAGCCGGCACATACATTCAACGGGCAATGGTACGATTTCGAACCGGATTTTGGCCCTGTCCTTTCGACCATGGAGATTAAACAGTTCAGGCCTCTATGGCTCCACAATTCCTGGCATTGGGTCGTCTGGACACAAGGTTCTGTGATGGGTTACCTGTGTATCACTTCTTCCGAGATTGATGGTTACTTTCAGTGAAAGTAGAGCCGAGTACTGGTAGCCTACTACAATGGGCTAGATGCCTTGCTGTGGGAAATTGGGAAGATCCTTTCGCCCTCGACTTCCTTGTCAGCGAAGGCAAGAGTTTGCCCCGAGACTGGGATGATCATTGGCGGTTTCCCCACCCTGTGATCCCAAACCTTGATCACCTTGGATCTATAGCCCGCCAGCACAGATCGTATCACGACCAGGAAGTTCCCGGGCGAAAAGTTCCATCAACATCTGAAGTATCCGACCCTGTCGACATGGATGGAAAGACAAGGCACCAACCAAACAAGGATTACAATAGAAAGAAGGATGTGTCATTGGCTCGCCGCCCTCCAAGATTCTGGATATGAAGCTTGTCAGGCGAGGGAATATGCTTTGGATGGCGTTGGATGCAGACCAGTTGAAGACCCCACTCATCATCCAACAACTCATCCGGCCGGTTTTTTTGCCTCCCCGTGGCAATTGTTACCAGCCCTTGACAACCATCCTGGGAGTAGCCTAGCCAACCCTAAGCCATGTCGATGTAGCACGGAGGAACAGCCAAGAAAAAACTTGCTCACCGGCCGAAACGCTCCCAGTGAAGAACTGCCCTTCTGGTCGAACTCCTCGAGCCAATGGCAACTGGATTACGTTGTTTGGCGCCGACATTCCCTGCAATGTCACTAAGACTTCGGAACGTCTCGAACGCCCATTCACATGTGTTTTTGGTTGTCATACTGGATGCCGCCGTGGGCGGAGTGGAATGCTAAAACCACGGTGGGATGGTGAGAGTTTCCGAAGGAGCTAGGGCCAATCCTACAGGGAACATTTTCGGCCCTCTCCGCCACTGTCTACGTAGCCCGTGTCTTGTTTCGAGTAGGGGAGCATTCGGCGAAAAGCCGGACCCGTAGGTAAGCTTTTCCCGCCGATTCAAGTCTCTTTCCTAAAAGAAACACCGATGCTACGTTATGCAACCCAATCCCGTTACCGGGAAATTTCAACAACACTTCTGCCGACGAGGCTGGGTCTGGGTTTGACTTGCTGAAATCTAATAGCGATCTGTACATTGGTACTTTGGTGATTGACCCTGGGATCTGGCACCCGGGGGAGCGTAGCTAGTACGCAGTAGTATGAAGCTAGGGCACAGTAGGAAAAAAGTCCAGGTTGTTTGAGTTGCATTTCCTTCCGATGTCATCTCCACTGTCATGCGAAGATGCAGAAAATTTGATCTCTCAATGCAATCCCTGGAGACTTTGAACAATCGAACAGTCGAGGCCTGCGACATTTATCTTCCAGATGACGGTTTCACCGTCAACGGCGTGCAGGATTGTTGTCAGCCAAGTCTGGCACCTGGGCATCGGGTTTGTGCTGGCTAGGAGGGTGGAAAGATGTGGAAATTTGCCAAGGCTAGAGTCAGCAGCGAGAGAAAGCTTGCAAGGAGTCGACTGGCTTGGATGACTGGTGCCTGAGTTAGCATCGACTGTGATCATCAATTGGTGTTAGCAGCTTGAGTCAATTTGAGCTCGTTACTAGGGAAATTGCGCATTAACATGTCTAGTGGACGCTGAAACGCACTTCCAATCCAACGATGATCTTCATTTCTATGCTGATCAACAAATGAAACGCATGTTGGTGAATTATCTCAGCAGACTTGCCGCTTCTAGGACGTCGTCCCTTCATACGAGCACGGTGTTGGTTTCCCATGGGTGCTTGGAATGTTCCATGGTAGCCGTGAAGCAATTATAGAACAGTTGCTTCGAGAAGAACCTTGGAAGGATTATCAGAAACGCAAAGAACATCTACCGTGGATGAGGGTACAACCCGTGAAACTACCCAGAAAACCATGTATGAAGTTCAAAATTTCTCTAACCCATTGCTTTTGTATAGACTGACGAATGCAAGTAACTGACATGCTGGATGTCTTTTTGGGAATCATCATTATCAACCAGGTCCTACAGTACAAGGAAAAGAGCTTCGGCCCAAAGATAGGCCCGCCTGAGAAGAAGGAAAAGTTCCATTCAAAAAGTCGTAAGAGAGAACCGAGAAAGAAGTTTAAGTAGTCCGCTTGGCGAACTCGACGCGGAGAATAAGGTGGCGGTAACCGACTAGCAGAAAAACAGGTTAGCACTCGAGGAACTTGTAGAAAGAAAACCACGAAACGGAATATTGAAGACATACAGCCATCCACCTTCTCGCAAGCAAGTGCTGCGTCGCCACGATCCGCATAGCTGATGAAAGCAAAGCCCTTGGCTCTCTGGGTTTCCCGATCCCGTGCAAGGAAGACTCTGGTGACACGACCGAAACGTTCGAAGAGATCCCGCAACTCGTTCTCCTCTGCCAACTCGCTGACCTGTTTGTGAAAAAAAAAGAGTCAGTACCGAACCAAGATAAACAAGTATGACGCTCGTAGAGCTCGTAGAAAGCAGAATAATGGCAAAACATACGTTCGTAACTCTGAGAGTCGCCAAATCGTCCTTCTCGAAACGACCACCCATCTTCTCGCCGCCACCAGCACCGCCCTTCCGCATGTGAGGAGGAACGTAGCTGGACTTTCCAGCACCAAGACCACCCGCATCGTCCTCTGCCTCGGCGCCACCAGCAGCAGCAGTGCCCTCCTCGACGGGGGCCATAGTGTCCTTGAAGGGACAGCGAGCGGTGAAATGCTCTCCACTGCAAATACGACACTTGACCTTCTTGTCCTTCAACTGGTCCTTCATGCTGCCCTTCTCGCCACCCTCCTTCTCAGCCTCCTTAGCGTTGGCCTTCCAGTTGACGCTGGGACGGAAGATGATGTTCTCGCCGACGGAGGTAGTGTCGAACGAGGGACCGGCGGCGTGGCCCTTCTCGAGACCGAACTTGTCCCATTTGCGGCGTTCGGCGACCTGGGGGTTGACGTGTTCGCGGACAATAGTGGTCTTAATTCGGCGGGTGACCTTCACTTTCTTGTTGTCATCGTTGTAGCGGTAGGAAATGACGGTCTTGGTGCCGTCCTTGTTCGCGATCACTTCTTGCGGCGGGAGCACGGAGGGGTCATCGAAATCTTCGTCGTCAGCCCAGTCGGCGCGGCTGAAAAATAGAGAGATTTGTTAGGTCAGAATTTTTGGTAGGACTGAAACTGCGTATACTCACTTCCCGGTTGGAGACATGTTGTAAGTGATGGTGTTATTACGGCTGCTGAATTTCTCGATTTCTTTCAAAGGCGAATCCGTTGTGGATTTAATAATTTGCCGTGGCGCAGCTGTGGCTGGTGGCGGAAATCACGTGGCGCGGTGTGTATAACCCCATCTAAAGTGGTTCCAAGGTTCTCAACCTCACTCGTTTCTACATCCTGATGGAGTAAATATTCCTTCTACTCTCACTATTTTCTCGGCGATAAACATGATCGTGCTCCCAAATATCAAATCTCTCCGCGGGCGCCACTTTCAGACATACTTCGCTTTGAGGACTCTTCCTTCGAACTAGAGAGATTACTTGCAATGACAGAGTTCATCTACTCTCTCAACTCATGGTACTTCTCAGAATTAGCGCTGAAAAATCTCGGACAAGCCCTCTCAGTATGCCATTTCTTCAAACAAAGTGATCCTGCTATACGAGGTGGTGTTTAACTATATCGGAACCTTCTGGTTTCAATAGGCAATTCCGCAGTTGTTTGAGTACGCTTATTATTTTATGGCTCGACAGATCTTAGATATCTCGCTTCCTTAGATAGGAGACCATCTTTCCCATCGCTAGATGGGTCGCATGTGCTATTATAAATAGATGTTGATGCCTCAGGCATCTTAATAACTCGTCCGTCTCCTTCGTAATATAACTTGGGGTTTTATTTCGCTAAAATCTGGATCGTGGAAATTTAAGTAGGCATTAGTTTAATAACTCATACACTGACGAAAGAAGGCTTAGCGATTTCATGCGCCTTGGCACGGCGTAATTGTTAAATAAGGAAGAAATGGGGATCGATGGGTAACTTAACCGATCTACAGTCTGGGGGCTTAGGGTGAGGCTTGGTACTATAGGTATCTGCAAAATCCGGTTATGTTAATGTGTAATTAGTTCATGTATAGCCCTGGAGCTTTTTCTGCCATACTTCCGAGTACTACGTTTTACTAAAAGACATAAATTGATTCCAGCCTTTCTAAATATATGAAACAGAAAGCAGGAGGACAGAAACTGGAAATATAAAGTCAAGTACATCTTCTGAGAAAAACACAATCTTGAAATAGTGAACAAAAGGAAACCCCGAAAAACTCCCATGACTTCCTTAGTAAGTATAGTGGTTGTTTCGTGTGTGCTGAACCAGGTTGTCTGCACGATTAAAAGCCTTGTCACAGCCTTGCACTAGGCATGGATGAGCGAGAGGGCTGACGTGTATTTTCCGAACGTGGCGAATGAGGGAGGATTCCCGTTTGAAAGTGCCCCTGTAGGCACACCCTTCCCACTTGCATTGGAACTCGGGATCGTTGGAGCTGTGCGGAGGTGACCTATGGAGTAAGTTAGTTAGATATAGCCCCGGTTTATATACATATCCAGGAAATAGTCTTACCCGCTGATTTGACGTCTTTTAGCGCGGCTTCGAGTGTTGTTCCGTCCCCTGGAAATTACAGCCGGTTCTTGGGGGGATTTGGTTGGGCAGAAATTCCAGGATTCGAGGCGTTCTGTTGGTGGCGCATGCTAGTTTGCATGACGCCACTGGATATTCCCTGCATCGCCAAGGGATTTACCCGGGTGCGAGGCGACAGGTAGGAGGACACAGGTATTTCACTGGGCATGGACCGTTCGACTTCTGCGGATGCGCTCCAGGCGAGATCAGGGGTTAAATGAGAGAAGGTCTGGGCCGGATCGTCTAGGCTATACGCGTAAATATGGGTGTCTTCCCACTGTTGATCATAGGGCCATGCCATGTTGAGCAAAGAAGGCAATTTACTGTAAGAAGCCCCTCCTAGGATAAGGAACTAAAAAGAGTATTGCTAAAGAACTGTTGATGAGAAATGCTGGAGAGTAAATCCATTCTGTCAGGGGCAGGGAACTGTATTTATGTTGTTCGAACGATGAATCTTCAGAAAATGAGCCTTGGTGCATATCCTCAAATTATGGAGAGACGAGGTTCCAAGGTGATAGAACTCCCTATGGGCAACCCGATATTTGCGCAAGGACGAATGAGATTCTTCTCTCACGGTCGAGGATAGATTGGGGTTCTAGAAACCCTTCAGAAATCTCTCTCATTCAATACGCCAACCCTGACCGCAACAAAACTTTCCAACAAATGATAGCTCACAATGCGTCATAGGGTAGCTACGTGTACTCTGTAATTCATGAGGCTATGCACGCCAAGCCTCTTTCCAGCGAAGTCTGCGAATCAACCAATGAGACTACATATTTCTAACTGTTTTCACTGCCAGTTGCCTTAAAATCTGACAGCTCGAAACACATTTAGAGCCGACTAGATGGCCTATAGCTTTTACCCAGAGTCCCTTAAGAAGGCTCGTCCGGCACACTCCTCACCACAGCTTGTTCAACAATTCTCACAATCATGGCGGAATCGGACTTCGAACCATTCAAGCTCGAAATCGAGCGTCTGTACATCCATGAGAACCAAACCTTGGCCCATGTGATGGACTACATGGTGTCTAAATATTCTTTTATCAAGTCGTACGTGTTGCAGTACCGATAGGCCACTCCACTCAGCTCACAGATACAAAGCTCAAGCCAGTACAGCCGCCAACTCAAGAAATGGGGCTTTGTCAAGGGTCGCATCACGGCGGACGAGTGGACTTGGATTGCAAACAAGCAGAATAAAAGAAAACACAACGACCACAAGGAAAGCGAATTCTACATTGGTGGAAACCAGGTTCACGTACCAAAGGTCAAGAAGGCAAAATATAGAGATGCCTACGTTTCAAGTATAGCCAGGTACTCTACCGGTAAGCTGCACATATGATTTCAATCAGACCAGAGATTAATAGACTGATCGATATCTAGCCCCTTCCCCGAACACACCAGAAGGACTTTTTGTTTGCACCCCAGCATCGCCAGGAATGCATCTTATTTGGAATGGTGATTCACTCCCATGGCTGCGCTTCATCAAACTTGTGCGTCACATGGGGAATGAAGGTATGTCTTTTCTGGATGATCTTTTCAGACCCAATGCAACCAACGCTTACCATATATTTAGTGGCACCATCGCCGTCCTCGTCCCTGGCCATATTTTCCCCTCGCGGAGCCAATGTGCCCTCTCGCACGGTCAACTACGAACTGATGCATCGCCTGAGCACAATCATACCATGGAACACACTAAGCCACCCCCCGAACATGCATAGTAGCTCTCGAACATCGACAGCTCTGAGAATACTCATGCCAGAAGAGTTTCCGGGCCAGCACGATGCTTTGTCGACGGACTTGAACAACTCTACAAACAAGGGAAGAGATCGTATCAGCTTGGAGCTTTTCCTTCTCTCAAATAACATCACTTCGCAAGATCCGGGTGGACGGACCGAGAGAAACATCAGATCCAATGACGAGCGGGTGATACAAATGTTGAGCGACTCTGGCTGGAAGGACTTGAAACATATTCAGATCCTTTTATCAACTCGTGAGCCAACTGCTGAAGCAATTGCAGAGAGGGTGTTTGCAAGTGCATTGAGGTTACATGACGTGGACGTGGTGAGGATGATGCTTGAAGCCCGCATGGATCCAAACAACCCATTGGTTGAGTCAATCTCCCATGATTTCCTGACACCTCTTCAATTCATTGCACAATCCCAGCACGAACGCGGTGAGGAACTCATCAATCTTCTTATATCCCATGGGGCGGATGTGAATCACTCGGGTAATAGGCATCCACCTTTGTTTTATGCCATCAACAAACACGAGAACAAAATCATGCGTACTCTTATCTCTCACGGTGCTATTGTTACGCCGTCTTGCCTTTCTACTGCTACAAAATTGGAAGATATCGGAGTGTTTGGAGAAATCGTCAACTCATGTTCTGACGTGAACACACGAACAGGATGGCAGGACCCCAGTGCCCTTGCTCAGGCTGTCGAACATCGCAATGTCCCAATAATTCAAATGTTACTCGCCAAAGGAGCCAACGTAAATGATCTGACGATTGTCAATTTCGAGGATGACATTGCAACAACCACTATCTTGGGCCTTGGCGTTCAGTCACAATCTATCGATATTATACACGCTCTACTGTGGGGCTGCCCTGAGATGAACCCTGACTTCGATGGAATGCCTTATATCTCTCCTGTTACACTGGCGGTGAAGGTAGGAAACGTTCAGATTACCCAGGCTCTACTCCAAGCCGGGGTCAATATCAAACCAGCCGATGAGCAAGGGAAAATGACACTGCTTGAACGCGCCATCCGGCACCCTATGGCCTTGACCCTGTGCAAGGTCTTGATTGAATATGGAGCCCGAATTAACAGACAGGTCTCCACCCAGAAACATGAGTTCTCGGCTCTTCTCCTTGCGCTTGAAGGAAATTCTCCCGAAGTTGTTGAGCTCTTGATCGACGCAGGCGCACGCCTCAATGACGAATACTCCAACCCCCCTTACACTGCACTTGGAGCTGCCATTAAAAAGGGGGATGGAGTGTTGATCAACAGCCTCTTGGTAGCCGGAGCTGCATTTGTGGGAACTAAACTACAAACAATCGGCACTTTAGGTACTGCGATGTACCTGCAGGCAAATGGAGTTCTTCAGGGCGTTCTGAGGGTATCAGGCCCCTGCATCCTTGCTGATGCTTTATCAGATGAGAAGATAGATCTAGCTCAGTACTTGCTTGAACATAATGCTGATCATGAAGGTTGCATTGAAAATGAGGACCCTCCCCCTTCCAAACAGACCCCACTGGGAGCAGCAATTCAAGTGCGGGATTTTGGCTTTGCACAAAGACTTTTGGAACGCGGTGCAAAGGTTACAGACAGTGTTCTTGCAAATGCTATAGGCGGAGATCCTGCGTTTCTTGAACAACTACTGGCCAGGTTCCGCGGAAGTGCCCCAACTACAGTTGGAACCGCACTCTATCAAGAGGAACCCCTACAGCTCCTTCAAGAGGCAGGAGTGGACCCCACTGGTGTACCACAACTTTTCCGGGATTTTTGGGAGTTGGAAGAGTTTGAACTGCCACCACCAGAGTCGGTACTCGAAATAGCAGTGGTCGTAGGATCTAGGGAGGATTTACAGTTCCTGCTCCAATGGATGCCCTGGAGCCCAAGGCTGATCGGTCGCGCCTTGACATTTGCGATACTTTTAGATCTGAATGAACTCGCGGAGGATATAATGCCTTTCAATCATGATCTGACTCAGGAGATTACCATCGAATACCCCTCTGGCGAGGACGATTATGGAGAAGTCGAAGGAGAGCGAGAAACATACCGCCCCCTCGAAGCCGCCATCAATAGACAAATGACCCCGATCGCGCGGAAATTGATGGCAAAAGCCGATGTCAACTATCTTGGTCATGGGGCTCGCCGTCGAACGGCATTGCAATATGCGGTTGAAAAAGGAAACATGGAGCTTATCAACCTACTGATTTCGGAGCACGGAGCTAGGATTGATAGCCCTCCTGCCATGGATGGCGGTGCTACTGCATTGCAGATTGCATGCCTCAAAGGTTACATTGGCATTGCAAGAAAACTACTCGACCTAGGAGCAGATGTCAATGAAGCTCCAGCAAAGTATAACGGACGTACGGCCTTGGAGGGGGCGGCTGAACACGGTCGAATTGATATGCTGCAAGTGCTGCTTGACGAAGGCGCGCTGATTGTCGGTGAAGGTGAAACGCAATATCGCAGGGCTATCGAGCTCGCAGAACGCAATGGATACCAGTCTGCTGCAAGGTTGTTGAGGACTTGGAGGGACTCTGTTTATTTGAACCCCGAGGCGGTTTGACAAAGATTTGTTGAGGGTACAAAATGGGGCCCGAATTTTGTCTGTAGAAACTGAATCTATCCATCTCCTTTGTTTAGATAATACACTATGGCATTGCCCTCCCATATTTGAGTAGTCGGATAGCCCTAGGGATTTACAAAGTCTCTTCTTGGTCTAGCGTTCCAAATAAAGAATGTTTCGGCTAATCATATTCTAGTCCAAAGACCAAATTAGGCTGTCACTCAACCAACACCAAATCAAAATCCCTTCAAAGCCTCCTCAGTCCAATCCCACAATCTTTCCGCAAGGGCCCCATCCCTCGCCGTCGCATCAAGCTTCCTATCCATCAACTTCCCAACAGGCTCATAGTACCCGCCATTCCGAATCTCCGCCTTATCCACAGTAGCCGCCCAAGTCTGACTAAACGCACCCTCATGCGGCTGCAGAATCATCCACCAAGTAGTCGCATAAACAAGCATCTTCTCCTTAATCCCAAGCCCAGAAACAAGACCCGTCCCAACAACACCAGGGTGCACCGACACCGACGTGATAGCCGGAAACCTCTTCGCGAGCTCGCGCGCATACACCAAATTCGCCAATTTACTCTGTCCATACCGTATCCATGGCCCACCGAACGAAATATCCTGCGTCGTCTTGAGCTTGTCGAAGACAATTCCGCCACGCGGGTGCAGGCCCCACCCCTGTGAAGTGAGGAGTACGATGCGCGGGTCTGTGGAGGCTTCGAGGAGGGGTATGAGCTTTTTTATTAATAGTGCGTGGCCGAGGTGATTGGTGCCAAATTGCAGCTCGTATCCATCGACTGTTTGGCTCGGTGGTTGGGCCATTATCCCGGCATTGCACATTAGGATGTCTAAGGTTGAGTGTTGGCTAATGAAATGCTCGGTGACATTTTTGACAGAGGTCAAGGAGGCTAGGTCGCATTGTATGAATGTGACTGCGAGCTTGGGATTGATTTCGTGGATTTGTTTGATCGTTTTTTCTGCGCTCGTAGCATTACGGCCGCTGAGGTAGATGTGTGATGGGTTAGTGCTTGGCGAGGTGGAGTGCTGATGCTGCGCCTAGACCACCGGTTCCTAGATTGGTTGTTAGTTGGGAAATTTAGAACGCGGAAAGGATTAAGTTCATACCTCCTGTAATGAATATTGACTTCCCCGCTAGATCGGGGATCTCTTTGTCGGGATTATAGGCGAGAGGCATGGTTGATGTATGAGATTAGGGCTAGATGTGTTACGCGCAATATTGGTTGGTTCAAAGTAATGTTAGGTTGGCTTGAAATGGATAATTGTAGCTTCAAAATAAGGAGCATTGTCTAGGATTAGGTCTACTTTTTATACCTTTTGTATTGGGAGGTATGATTTCTGTGATCTGAGGGTCAGATATCAACCTACTGGCTTTGGATGTCATCAACTAACCGGATTGGGAAGCACCTGGGCATGCTGAAGTCTCCACATGTGGCTTTCCCAGCCAATGAAAGTTAGGAAAGTTAGAGTTAGGAACCTTGGAACCTTGGAATGTTCGAGCTCTCCAACCTTTGTAATCTGCCCATCTGACAATCTTGTCCACGGGTTTAAATGGTTTTTTATATCCGCTGCTAGAACGGCTTGATATTGTAACGAGTTGAATTTGTCCGAGTCCTAGAGTAGGATTTGGGTTGAATCCAACTATTTGGTTTCAGGTACCTTTTCCATATGAGACACATATAAAAGGTACCTCAAAACTAGCATCCTTTTGACCTATATATCTCAACCGTATAATTTAGTTATAGAAACATGAATCGATATTAGAAACCTAGCCTATTTAAATAAGTTGGAGAGTCGCTTTTATCTCTAGAACGCTTTTGTTATTATTTAGAAGTAGAAACGTTTAGAAGTGTATATATAGCTTAAAATTCTTCAAATCTATTCTTCTAGACCACATTTTTATTTCGACTTGCATTCTATATTACTATACTATATAGGCCACATTCGTTTACTATGACTGTTAGGTATCAAAATAATGATATGGTTGGGATATATAAGTTTAAAATATACAAATTTTAAAGTACGATACTATAAAATTAAACCTATCGACCAGTCATACGAAGCTCGATCGGTCGGAAGATGCAATAGGTCGCAGAGGAGAAGGCAAAACCCAACTCAAATCCGACGTCGCCACCAAATGCTGGGTCTCCAGCATGCTTGGCGATAGGACCCATCCACCACGTTTGGCTCATGCCCACAACAACACCGACAATACCGAAAGCAAACGCAGCAGATGCGGCGATTCCCAGGGGCAGCTTATGGGGACTGTCGTAGTCCTCTGGACGATAGCCGCCGAACCCACGACGGAAAACGAAGTGGTCAACGAGCGCAATGCCGGAGTAAATGGCCAACCAGTAAGCGATCAGGCTCATGAAGTTCTCGAGAACGGTCTCGAAGTGGTCATAACCCGGGATAGCAATGGCAAGGGAGACGCACGAGGCGAGGAAAGTCCAGATAAATCGCGGCACGCGCTGCGTAGCCCGGCTCAACACCTGCAAGGTCAAGCCGACGGAGTAGATGTTGGGGCAGTTGTTGGCGATAATGGACAGGGCCAGGATGACAAGGCAGAATTTTCCGAAGCCGCCGAGAGGCTCCAACACGGCTGCGATCAGACCGCCGTTGCCTGAGGCTAGGTAGCCCTCGGCATACTTGTTGTTAACTCCGTCGCCCATAGCTGTCGCGGACATAATGGCGATACCGAGGAATTGAGTGAAGAGTAGGGGGACGATCAGACCAAGCCAGGCAGATAAGAAGACCAAGCGACGGCTCTGGGTTTTTGGCTGGTACACGGTGTAGTCGGCAGCGTAGCTGGTCCAGCCAGTTGCGAAACCATACACAGTGGATCCAAAGGATAGACAGGAACCCATTTCAGAGATTCCAACTCCCATTGGGATGTTGATGAAATCGCCGGAGTGGGCGAATGTGCCGAACACAATGATAAACACAATGGTGGTGGGGATCCAGCTCCAATACTCATACATGTGAACGAACTTGTACCCGGCAAAGGTGACGAAGAGTGTGCAGAATGTGATGATGAGGATACCGGCGAATCCGGGGACTTGGGCATTCACTGCGTTGAGGAGCTGGGCACCGACAATGGCGTTGGCAGCAGACCAACCGACACAGGCGATAATGTTAAGGACGGCAACTAGAAAATTATAAATTAGACACGCACAACCCAATGGACATGTCGAGGTAACTTACTGAATTTCACAGGCCACCATCCGAACCAGAATCGCGAGAGCACCATCTGGCGCAGCCCAAAGGGTGGACCAAAGCACGAGAAGAAGCACACGGTCATAACACCGAGGAGGTTGAAAAAGAGACAAACCAAAATGGCATCAACGAAGCCCAAACTGAACGCCGACTTTCCAAGAACGCCAATGGCGAAGGAGCTGACGACCATGTTTGCGGCCAACCACTAGGTTTGGTCAGTGGAAAAGGCCTCTAGGCCACGGCGATCACGCCAGGTAATTGCAGGAACACACCATGCTACCGATATTGAAATAGGACGTATCGGTCCGCTCAGAATCTGGAACTCGCTCGACACCTCGCTGCTCGATGTTGAACTTGCCGGCTACGCGTTGGAGCTTAGCGTACATCGAATCACCGTATTCGAAGCTCTCGCCGGGCACGGCGCCATCACTGGAGTTGTCGAATAGCTCATTGCTATTTGAGTCGGAGGTATTGTTCACTCGGGGTGCTTTTTCCAGGTCCTCATTTGAGCTGCGGAACGTTTTGGCGAGGTTAGGGAGCATCTTTTCGGTCGAATCCTCACCAATGAAGGCGAAGGATGTAGTGTGTATATAAACGGGATTAATCGGCGAGCTGGAAAGGCTCAGCGAGACCCAGGGAGATCAGGATGAAGGAATTAAGTAAGGGACAGTGTCACATCGTCTTTTCTTTCTTTTTTTTTCGCTCCACCGACCGGGGGGAGCTGTTAATATAGTCTCACGAGAATTCTTTGCGCGTTCGGCCCCACCGACGAGCGCGCACTGTGGCAAAGATAGCCCTGTCGCGTGTTCCCCCTCGAAAAATCCATAAATTCCAGAAGACGAGCCGAATAACAAGCCTTGAGGCCCCATCAAGGAATCAGTTAAACCAATCATAACCGTCCGGATAGCCCTAGCTTATCAGCATGCCGAGGATTGTGCACTCGCTTGGCGTCTTCAACTTAGCGTTTGATTGTCATTGGATGAAGGAGTTGTGTGAGCGGATCTGAAAGTCCACAAGTGGAGTGTCCTGTCTCGGGACTTGATAAGAAGTATCTCCGACTTCCGATTATCTCCTGATAGTGACATTATCCTTGACTCCACCTCAGTAGGTACTGAAACTCTTGATGATCCTTGTACCAATCACACTTGTTCGAGATACCTGGATGTCACTTACTCTTATCATTTTGCAGGGGGGCATTCTGCGTGGCTAAACCTTGTGCTTGCGCAACACCCCCTGATTGGCAGTATCCCTGCCAATCCCCTATGGCTTTCAATCAAGCTTCCAGGTCCTTGTCAGACGGGCGACGCCGATGTGCGTGAAGCTTGACATTTGCAATTACTTCTTATCTCTCGCGGTGATTTGTGTCCCCGTGTTTCTGCGGGGGAATATCCACGTCGGGACCTAGCGCTTCTATACCCCGGACGTTCTCCGGTTGACCTCCAATGTATCCCAACCCTTGCACTTCTCAAACACGTGTAAGCCTAATGCTGTTCGATTAGAAATGGGGCAAGCGACAAATTGTGATAGTGGCCCTCCAATGTTGAGCCGGTCGCACATGCCCACGAATATCTAAGCATGTTCCGCAGACACTTGGCATGTTTGTCCTATCTCTGGGTTTTGACCATTCTTTTCCCATTGAGAACTATAGCCAGCCAGGGCAAAGGCCGCATAGATTGCCATTATGGGCTTGAGGTGTGATTGCGGACCAGATCTCTTGACATACCCGATCATGCAACCTTGCTATCTATTCTTGATTCTGTCTAGCGCGTTTAGCGCAAATCGCCAGCTCTTCATTGGCCTCAAAGATGGGAGGCCGTACCTGACATGGGACTTTGCGGCCAGTTTCCTCACTCATCGTTCCTGCAGTGCAGGGACGTCACAAATCTAGTGAAAGCGCAGCATGCCTAGCAAGATTACAATGCAATGCGGGGGGAAACACCTAGGTTTGTCTTAGGTAACTCTCTAGGTTCCATATTCAAGCGGTCATGCCCTATCGCAAACTTGCCAGCAGGGCGTCGTGTCTGGTGGGACGAACCTGGGATATTCCTCCCTGCCTTTGGAGATTATAATTACGGCAATAGTACTAACTGGCGGGGAAATTGAGGAAATTGGGAAAGCAAAGTTCAATTGTGTCATCGGAGTTAACAGATCTTGAGGATGATCTTATGGGCCTTTCGCCGATTGAAGATATCGTACGCTTCAGCAGCCTTCTCCATCCCCATATGGACATCACAGAGAAAGGCTACCTTGTCCTGGACCCTTCCTAGACATTCTAGCGCCTCCTCGAAGATACCTCGCACCGGGCATCTACCCCACGCCATCGTCGCGTTTTTCGCATGCAACATGGGCCCTGAGAAGGTGTAGTCTCCAAGATAAACGCCAACAGAGCTAACAAAGCCAAAAGGACGTATCATTGATAGTCCCTGTTGCATTGCTTCATGTGTGCCCACTACCTCCAACACAACATCTGCGCCTCGCCCGTCGGTCGCATCCCGGATGACAGCTTCGGGGTTTTCATCGAGAAGTAATGGCTTTGCCCCCATTTTCTCTGCCTCTGCCAGTCTCTCTGGTACCATGTCAATCGCATAGACATTTGGGCACCATGTGAGGGCGCTTGCAATAGCGCAGATGCCAACAGGTCCACATCCTACGACGGCAACCACGCTCTCCTTGGCTTCCTCTTTAGGCATGTTCTTCAGGAAGCGGGCCGCACAAAAGTATCCCGTCGGGAAGATGTCTGACATCAGAACTAGCAACTCTGGGCGGACTTCCTTCGGGGAGTGGACGAGTGTTGTATCTGCGTAGGGAACTCGCACATACTCTGATTGCCCGCCATCGATTCCTATCCCATGAGAGCGATTCCCTGCGTAATGCCGTTAGGGGGGGAGTAAAAGATATTGTCGTCGTGTACTATACGTACCAAAAAGTAGACTTTTGTTACACCGGCTAGTTTGCCTGCGCTGGCAATAGAAACACTCGCCGCATTGAGTGGTGAACGGAGTCTGTGACGAGCTAGTAAGACGCATAATTCTTCTACTGTTTAGGTATCATGGTGGGATTCTTACCACTACCTCATCCCCCGTCTTGAAGTCCTTCACCTGTGCTCCTACCGCATGCACTGTTCCCACGAACTCGTGCCCGGGTATGAAATCTGCTGGGATCTTCTGGTGGCCACGAAACCAATGAAGATCACTTCCACAAACACCGGCCACTTTGACTTTGAGGATAACGTCGGTAGGGTCGATTATTGTTGGATGCCCGGATGCCTAAGGCATCACATGTAAATAGAACCCAGATAGTTTGCCTGCTCTCTCGTCCTCTCTTTCTCCTCTTCGTCCACCAGAATACATACAGTGCTTTCTCTATGAACTTACACGTATTGTATCAGGTTATGAGCCTCTTTTGCTAGTTGGACCACTAGCAACTCTTTTCTCTGAAGCTATTTTCATCTGGAGACTTTTGACGATCTGACCCCACAGTGGATCCACCTTTGTGCGTGGTACACTACACGGATTCGGATCCAGCCAATAACATCCAGGAAATCCTTCGAGCCCCGCCGGCAAAAGCTCCGTTTAGCTTTACAATCCAATCATGGCAGACGTCGCGACCGGAAATGTGGGGGACACCAACCCACAAACCCCCCCTCCCGGCGTACCGCCTAACACGATTGATCCCAATGAAGTCCCGTCCTTGAACGATCCGATCCAATTTGCGCAGGATGCCAGTGACAGCGAGGATGAGGATAACAAGCCGTCCCATCAGGGACATGGTCTGCCAACGATTGCAATGACCAAAATTCAGAAAGTGAGGACACTGGAGCACAATGACACTGATCCAAGTGGTTGGAAACAGGCACTGGCTTACCAGTTGATCCCATACGCTTTGGAATGGCTGCTAGAAAGCGACATTCCCCGACCTCCCAAGTCACATGCTTCGTTTGAAAGATGGAAGTACTGGTCTCGCTTAGTTGCAAGCTGGATGTACAATCAAATCGATGTCACACTACAGAACAAGCTGCGCAATTTGTCAAAGATGCCTAAGTACGCTGATCAATTGTACGATGAGCTTATGGCTATGACACAAGGCAGTGACCGGATGCAAACTGCATTCCTTGAGATGAGGAAGTTCGATAAGATGAAACGATCGGATTACAACTCAGCAAGCGAGTACATTGAGGAGTACCAGCGACAGTACCATGTGCTTGCTCGATTCAAGGCAGCACCGCACCCAGCACACGGCCTATCACAAGTCCTTCAAAACCTTGAATTGGAAGTCAAAAAGGTCCAGTTTATTAGGGAAGAAGTCGCAGGTCTCGAACCCAAGAAACTCAATCTCGACAAGGTGGAGGAGTACTGGAGAGCACTCCAAGCAGCTGCTGACATGGAAGGTGTCACCAATGCTGTCTACAATAACAATGCCGGCCGTGGCCGAGGCAATGGAAGAGGTGGTCGTGGAGGAAACCGTGGTGGCCGAGGTGGTCACAACAACGGTCACAACAATGACGATAACACCCAATCCAGCAAAGACATCAATGCTATCGACGAAGACGTAGCCACTGCTAAAAAGAAGAAGAAGAGAGGTCTTCGCAAGCAGCCTGCCGACGGCAAAGACATTCATGACTACGCAAAAGAGATGCGTAATGGCACACAAAAGGATGACAATAACATGTGTTCATTCTGCGGCTTTGGACCGCACACTGCAAAGAGATGTGCCTATCTCAGTGACAACCCACCAGCCTCGTGGGAACCGTCCGGCAACTTGTGGGCCTATTCAAAGGCTATCCAGAGAACTCAACGTCAAGATGGACAGAACAATATGGTTGTTGCAGCTGCCAATTCTGTTGACAGGAAGAATGATTGGTTGCTAGACACTGGTTCTGACAAGACATTGACACACGATCTCGAGGACTTCCACACATACCAACTGGATCACCCTGACACAGCTTATGCGTACAAGGATTACTCTGGTAATAGAGTCGTCACGCTAGGCCACGGTGAAGTCATTGTAAGGGCTGCCCTGCCAGGTTTGGATGGAAAGACGTACTCGTTCATGACAACTGGTTACTACACTCCTGGGGGACACGGCAAGCTATTTGGCATGCAAAAGCTTCTTGAAGAACAAGATATCTCTTACGACACACGCACTAAGAATCTCACAAATGGAAGGGGAGACATCCTAGGGTATGCAGACACGTCAACAGGTGTCCCGTACCTTGTCAGTCCGAAGGACGATGATGACCCCAATGAGATCAAATCGGACACAGATTCCGACGATGACGATGAGATTGGATTTGTGAACAAAGTGACTGCGTACGAGATCCACAGACGTCTCGGACATGCTGGAAAAGCTCGCATTGCTTCCACACTACAACATGCTGAACAACTAGGTGATGATGAGCAGTACGGCACGGAACACTTCGATTGTGACGCCTGTTTTCAAGGCAAGTCAAAGCTCAAGATATCCCGTCAACAACAGGCGAGGGTACAAGATGTAGCATGGAAATTCCACGTTGATACACAGCCAATGAAACCCACTGGGCCAAACGGAGAGAACTACTGGCTACCAGTCGTTGATGATGCTACTCGATTAATTGAGGGAATCATGCTAAAGAACAAAAGTGATGCTTACCATAAGCTTACTGCGTTCTGTGAGAAGATCAAATTACTCACCGGCAGATACCCAGGCATCTGGCGAATGGATGGCGGTACAGAGTTTAAAGAGTTCATCAAATGGGGTGAGAAGCATGGTATGACTTTTGAGACCACACCACCTTACACCGCAGAGCCAAATGGTACGGTGGAACGTTTCGGTGGACATATCAATGACATACAGAGAACGATGATCATCGATGCGAAGATGCCGGAAGAGATGTGGCCGTATGCGACAGACACAGCCATCTACATCTACAACAGACTAGTCAATCCAAAGACTAAGATCTCGCCGCTCACACATTGGCGTCAAGAACTTGAAATTGCAAACCCAGAGCCTTCCTTGAAGCACCTTAGACCATGGGGATCAGCTGCATACGTCCACATTCCGAAGCCTAAGAGGACACAGGCTAGGAAAGCAGCACCCAGAGCGTGGAAAGGTATGCTTGTTGGCTATGAGGGGGACGGTGGTCATGTTTACAAAGTGTGGGATCCAGTCACGAAGAAACTGGTAGTGTCTCGTGATGTTGGTTTTCCGCAACCTGGAGATGACGATGGTATGGGACCAACACCAGCTAGCAAAGCACCCACCGATCCCAAGGATCCTGATGATGATGATGATGTCGTCGGATTCATGCCTGTCTCACTGTCGCAAGAAGACGAGATCTCGAAGCCAGAAAAGAAGCAGCAGCAAGTAGTACGTACACTACAGGTACAAACTCCTACACGATTAGCTGTACAAGCACCTGTTACGCCGTCTACAATTCATCTTCCAACAATTCATGGCAGTGCATCTACAATGCCTGAGACACCACAGAAGGCACCACCGCAGAGAACAATCATTCCGCCAATAAAACAGCGCAAACTCTTTCAAAGTTTTCTCCCAACTGTGGGAGAGGAGCCCATGATGACAGGCGCGAGAATCACTGAGATCACGGATCCTACCACTGAGAGCGTCTCACAGGTTTTGGACATTGAGCGGAAGAAAGAAGATCTCGGAAGAAGACTTCAACAACTGTCAACCCAAGTGTCTCAACTTGCTGAAAGTATGGACGATATTCGTCGAGATACCGACAACATTGAGAGAGCTGTCACCGAGGAATCAGAAGATATGACTCCTTCTCCAGAGCGACAGAGAACAGATTACCAATACCCTTTCTCATCTACTACTCAACAAGCTTCTCCCGTTCAACAAGCTAGTGTGTCACCAAGTCGTGAGATCACACAAGCTCCACCAGTTCCTCAAGCCAGTGTGTCACCAAGTCGTGAGACCACACAGGCTACACCCGCTCGACAAATCAGTGTGTCACCAAGTCGTGAGATCACACAGGCTATCGATACAACGGAGACAACGACAAGCACTGAGAACACACCGGTTACTGCGAGATCAGAGATGTCACCAAGCCGTGAGATCATCTCAATTGAGTCATCGCCAGATCCTATCTCTCAGGACCCAGCTACACCGGCTCCCACCCTACCCCGCCGATCGAGACGAGCGAATATCGGGATTGCACCTGACCGATACCACGATCCAAAGCAGAAACACCTCGCTGTCGAGTACGAGAAACGAGACCGAGATATTCAACGAGCTGCCACAAGGGCAAAGGCGAAGGACTCGGGCGGTAACAACGTGACGGAGGGTGATGGACAGGGGTCTGCGGGACCTAGTGCGATGTCTGCAACAGCTGATGTGACAATGGACAAAGTCGATATTGACGAACCATTTCTCTACAATGGAAAGCCGCTATGCGCAAAGGACGTTGACTTGCCATCTACGTACAAGCAAGCGCAAAAGAGCCCTTTCTGGCCTCAATGGCAAGAGGCTATGCAAAGACAACTTAGTGATCTCGAGGCTAAAGGCACATGGAGCTTGATCCTTAAGCCGTCAAAAGCTAAGGTACTGCCAGGACAATGGAGATTCACTGTCAAATCCAACACCAGAGATGAAGTCTACGATTTCAAAGCACGATGGGTGGTATGTGGCAACTTCCAAGACAAAAATGATGGAGAAACATATGCCCCTGTCGTCGCCGAATGTATGATCAAAATCGTTCTCACACTGATTGCAGTGTATGGTCTAAAATGGAGGCAAGTTGACTTCACTGCTGCATATCTCAATGCTTCACGTGAAGATGTGGAGACAGTCTATATGAGACAACCTACAGGTTTTGAGTACGCAGATGCACAAGGAGACAAGAAACACTGGGTGTGTACACTCAATCAAGCGCTCTTCGGATTGCGAGACTCTGCTTTCCTATGGAACGAAGAGATGGACTGCAAACTACGTCAGATTGGCTTTCGTCCGCTGGATGATGATCCTTGCGTTTATATCAAAGGCAAAGGCATGAATTTGACTATTATGATGATCCATGTTGACGATTTCATCATTGCTGCACCATCCGACGATGACATTGAGCAAGTTGTCAGCGAACTTCGTCAGTACTACGACTTGAAGGACCTCGGTGAGCCAAAGCAGTATTTGAACTGTGCGCTCGACAGAGACTACGCCAACGGGACAATCACTATGTCACAGAAAGCGTACGTGCAAAAGGTGCTACGTATGGCTAAAACCTCTGGCTGGAAAGACACGCCATTGCCAGCTGTATGGAGAGAGACACCAGCCGATGCGACCAATGCACTAGATGACGATGCTTTTGATCAATATCAGTCTATCGTGGGGATGTTAAACTGGTTGGCAGTCAAGACACGACCAGACATTCGCTTCGCAGTGACACGCTTACAGCATCGACTAGCAAATCCCACTCTTTCTGACTACAAAGCAATGCAACATGTTGTGAAGTATCTGAGACGAAAACCTGATATCGGAATTATCCTCGGTCGAACTGGCGAACTTCGCTTCCATGCACACACAGATGCTTCACATACGGACTGGGAAGATAGCAAATCGACAGAAGGAAGCGTCTGGTACCTTGCCGGATCACCTATTATGTGGTCTACGAAGAAGCAGACGATCACGGCCAATTCGACGACAGTTGCTGAGTGGTGTGCACTGGATCAACCTAGTCGTGATGCAATGTGGTTGAACAAGATCGCACGATCATTTATGCTCCCAGAGCAGCGTCCTACAGAGATCTACACTGACAACATCAACTCACAATTGCTTCTCTCGAAGAAAGGAGGCAAATCGGCGAACAGATGGCTTAATCTTCGTTACTTCTTTGTCAAAGATGCAGTGGCGCAAGGACATGTTGAGATTCATCGAGTGAACACCAAGCGAAATGCCGCAGATGGATTTACCAAGGCTCTTGCAAAGGATCAATTCAAGATCTTTACCGAGCTAATTGGCATGTGCTAAATCCACAAGAAATTTGCAGAGTTTTACTATGTATGCCGGAACTGGAGATCTTGATAGGGAGTGCATGCAGGATTCTATGAGGGGGATGTTGGATGCCCGGATGCCTAAGGCATCACATGTAAATAGAACCCAGATAGTTTGCCTGCTCTCTCGTCCTCTCTTTCTCCTCTTCGTCCACCAGAATACATACAGTGCTTTCTCTATGAACTTACACGTATTGTATCAATTATCTGAGGTACAGGTCTGTCTTCGACGACTATCTGGCCGACCCCTTTGAAAACAACTGCTCGCATTGTCGCCATTGGGAGATTTTACCGCGCAGGAGTATTGGAGAAATGAGGTTCCAGCAGCTTTCAAATTGAAGCCAAAGATCATGGCCGGGTCGTTGGTCATATATAAACCTTTGGGGATTTCCTGGGTATAGCGTTAGCGGGATTCCCCAAATCCTGAATATCCGGGCTCCACTGGATCCACCCTATGAGTCCCCCATGGCTACCCCGTACTTTGGGGGAGGTTGGAGAAACCACTCTTACGCATAGAGGGTATTCTTGTCAACATATTTCCCCAACTCTAGCCAGAAGGTCTAAATATATTCATAGCTTGTAGATAATGCTCACAATAACAAATGACCCATACACCGTTGTTGCATACACATTATGGTCGAGATACCCACCTCACAAGCAACAGTGACAGTCAAGGTCATAGATACTACGTTGCGCATGACCTGCGACTCAGATGCATTTATCGAACCTTCAATCGGCGGAGCCGATAATGCACTGCACATGAAAACAATGTGTTTTTTGCTCCACAATCATGAGCAGAACAAGAGTATCTTATTTGACTGCGGTTCTCGGAAAGATCCATGGCAAGGGTCTCCATACACAACAAAGATGCTCCGCAACCATGTCCATTGGTTCGACATTGAGAAAGGTGTTGATGAGGTCCTGCAGGATGCAGAATTTGACCTGACCAAATTAGGTACGTGCTAGCCATAGTGACCAGAACTTAAAGTCCTTCTCCATAAGCTGACGACGACACAGACGCTATAATATGGAGCCACTGGCACTGGGACCATATCGGTTTCCTAAGTCCACGAAATTAGTCGTTGGCCCTGGGTTCATAAATCATTTTACTCCAGGATGGCCTAGGAATCCTGAGGGTGTCTTGCTCGATTGTGACATTGAGTATGTCCCCCACAACATCTACCCCCGTTGAACCTGTTTATTGATATGGCCTTGACGTATCAGAGGTCGAGACCTGGTTGAGCCAACCTATCCCCTTGAAATTGGTGGGTTTAAGGCGCATGACTACTTCGGCGATCGCTCATTTTACCTTCTTGATGTCCCTGGGGTACGTAAATTCATCAGCGAACATGCCGACTATTTGAATACAATACCTGATGGTCCAAAATAGCACGCAGTCGGACATATCTGCGGTCTCGCTAGAACAACACCAACCACATTTGTATTCTTGGGGGGCGATTGCTGCCATTTTGCTGGCACGTTGCGGCCGGCAGTGGGATATCCGGTACCCTGTTGTCCTGATTCTGCGAGCAAAATGGGGCCCCAAGGGATGGAAAGCCCACGATATTGCATCTCTTCGAGCTCTAGGTCGGCCTACTGCGATCCAGACACTTCCCAGAAAAGTATCGAGAATTTGAAGGCGTTCGACACAAATCCGAACATTTTTACCTGCTTGGCTCATGACAACATACTGCTCGACATTTTACCGCTCTTCAACACGGCCACTGAGAGAAACATCAACGATTGGAAAGAACAAGAATACAAAAAGCGGGCCTATTGGGGGTTCTTGCGGGAAATTCCGGAGTTCACTTCGGCAGACATTTCAGTCAGTAGTAGATAGCAAATCCAATCCTAGCTATCAACCTAAGATCTAAGTTTAAACAACGTCAAATTAGCTCATACATCTAGGATAAGCGTTAATTATTGTGCCGGGTTCGCGTATTAATTCGAAGTTCATCTCGGGCCTCGGCGTATACATATCCGACGAGAGTACACAGGGCTGTTTGTCTTATGCACTCCTCTGTACGGTGGAATGATAATGAGAAGAATTACGTATAGGCTCTAATGTTCCTAACCCATATCTTTCCAAGTCGCCACTCATATTCGCTAGCCTTAGAAGACCTAAACCGAAGTTTAATCCCCCGCCCAAACGATCGTGTTTCTAAAACTTTCCCCAGCGTCCCCTGTTTCTAGTTTGGGGGCGAATACAATTTGAAATTTGAAAACCATCGGACAATGCTCCCACGTAGATAGAAACTCGCTCTAGTATTGTTACGTTCTGTTTCTACGCTTTCCTCGCCTGTTGGTATCTTATTTCGAGGTATTGTCACGACAATAGGTGCTTTCCACAGCTAGCTCAAAATCTGCTAGGTTGGACTAGGTACGAATAAACGGTTGCTTACCTGGTTAACAAGCAACAAATTTCATTCTCATACCTGAACTACTAGGTTCGTTAACCTAGTATTTCCAGAAACAAAAGGGCTTTCGCTTGAGGAAATTGCACAAGTTTTCGGTGATAGGGCTGTTAAGGGGCCTGGGTCCGCCGGTTCTGAAGACAACGTCTTGGAGGAGTGTTATGGAAATGAAGGAGGTTCTATTTATTAGGAGTCAGTAGGATGGCTGGTTCCATGGCTAGTTGGGTAAAAAAAGGATGTATCTATGTAGGCGGACAATTGACATGTTTGGCCAAGAAGAAACCGGTAACGCTATTTGCGACTTGCCAAGAACGTTTAATGTCCTTGGTGAAAATGTAGCTGGGAAGACACATATCAGTATCGTTCATTTTCCCCTTTGTCGTTGAGCGACAAGCTTTGGGGGTGGTTTGGGGGAAATTGGGGGAAATTGGGGTACGAATTCCATCTGCCCGTTTCGACAGTTTCATACTCCCATTGACGTTCCTCCCATGCGTGAATGCCTTGCTCCATCCTCCAAATATTTGTGTCAATGCGTCGGCGTAGCATGTAGACGATTGTAGTCGCCGTGTAGCCTGACCTGGTTTGAAAGGCTCTCCTCAACCCTCTTCCCTCCCCATGTTTGGGTTCATTGCGGAGTGTCGGTCTCCACCCTCAGTCTCATTCTCCTACATGCCAGCCTGTGCAGCCACTGAACGTGCGATGCTACGTTTCCTATGAGCCCTTTTGTATGAAGCACATGGCAATAGATGGTTGTTATAGAGGTTAGGCCCATAGCCCACTGCGGGTTGGGCTTTGGGCCTGGGGTGGGGGCCCATTTGTGGGCTTTGCGGAAGTCTAATAATTAGAGGTACAGGGGGTGCTCAACTAAATTATGGCATAGCAACAGCAGAAGCTTCAGCAATAGCAGAAATAACAGTTAATACTAGACGAAGGCTGCTTGAGAACATTTCGGGATAATTTCCCCTCAAATCGGATTGGGCTGCCTTCTCGCCTTCGCCAAAATGCCGAGACGCCAACCCCAGGTTAGGAGCTTTTGTAGCCAGTATCATTCCGTTTGACTGACAGTCAGGATAATACTCACACAGGGGTGCGGGGAAAATTAAAAGAAACTCCCCATACGCTTTGGATACTGCTAACCCGCTTCCTGGCTCTTATCTTCGATAGAGTTATAAAATCGTCGGTGGAACTAGGCTATTTTGGGTGCATCACCATCCTCTAACTACATCCCCATCGCCCTCTACTTCAGTATTGTTACGAATATTAAAATGGGTCAACAAGTCCGTGTCGCTGCTGTCCAGGCCGAGCCCGTTTGGAACGACCTTGAGGGAGGTGTACAGAAAGTCATCTCCATAATTGACAATGCGGCAAAAAATGGGGCCAATGTCTTAGGATTCCCAGAGGAGTTTATACCTGGATATCCATGGTATGTTACCATATCGACGAGATTGTTCGCTGACTAAAACATACCATGGATGTATGCCAACTCTCCCTACTCCAACGGCGATTTCCACTTCGAGGGCGGTCTCCTACTCCTAGACCACGCGATAGAGTTGTGTTCTCCTAGAATAACCGAGTAGACACAACTGACTAAGATCTTACAACGTTTCTGTTACTGCATGTGGCATGTGCAAAAGACTCTTGGAAACAACTAGGTCATTTACCGCACATGATGGACCTATTTCCTGATGGGAGCTTACTGCTTGTGGATGCTCCTGGGTATCTTCCGGGATATCTTAATTTACTCAGTCGTGTTAGTGGCAATCTGCCCCAGTACATCTATCTTGCGGGAGATGCTTTCCATGATCGCCGCATCTTGACTGGAGAACGGGAGGTTGTGGAATGGGTAGATGCTCTATACATGTTGATTGTCACTAGGAGATGGAAATTATCAAGGGGATACGCAAGCCGCTTTCTGTGTTTGGTATTCCGAGGTATTATTAGCGCATGATGCCGAGTAGGCAAAGAATGTAATGAAGGATATCAGGTATTTGAGGTAATCTGTGAGGGTCACGATTCATGTCAAATATCCAAAGTATAGAGCAAGGCTGTTCTGCCACCAATTACCTAGATGCACACAATGACTGCAGGACGACTGCAGTCCGATCCTAGTGCATACCCTGGAATGGTACACTTCATCTATCCACGCTTTGTGCCTAGATAATACATACCTTTACCCCGTAACGCCAAGGAGCTATCACCCCCACGGCATTAACTTTCTTTCTTAAAATTCCAAAATTTGGGGTATATGCGGGGTATTTATGCGGTAGATATGGGACCTGAGAAGTATCCCCATATATACTGTCCAGCTATTTATTGATGCTTTGATGGTGCTCTTTCTAGTAGGCCGAAACCTTCTCAACAGTTAATTGATAGAGTTCTGCACTTTCTACCTCCAAAACTCGACATATTCCCTCATTGCATAATACAGTATCATCGGTTACCATGGCGGCAATGAAGGCCGAGACAAACTACGATGATCTGGAGAGCACCCACAAAGCCGACCTGGAAGTACCTCTGAGGGTAGGCCCCAGCTTTGACCAAGTTCTCTAATATTAAACCCTAGGCTCACTTAGTTCGAGTAGGACCGAAGCCAGGTTGACGATGAGATGAAAAAGATCGTGCGCAAAGTCGACAAAAGGCTCCTGCCAGTGCTAACTTTCTTGTACCTCATATGCTTCCTCGATCGTGGCAATATTGGAAATGCAAATGTGGCCGGTATGAGCGATGAGCTGAATCTCACGGGCACGCAATACAACATTGCCCTTACAGTCTTCTTCTTCCCGTACTCAGTATTCGAGGTGCCCAGTAACATCGTCCTGAAAGTCGTCCGGCCCTCGATCTGGATCTCTTTCTTGCTGATATGCTGGGGAACAGTTATGACGCTGCAGGGTATTGTCCAAAACTACCACCATCTCATTGTGACTAGGACGCTTCTTGGTTTATTTGAAAGTGGATTCTTTCCTGCTGCAACATATCTCCTAACTTGCTGGCACGTATCTTCCAATCATGATCTTGTGTCTTTCCTTTCCTAACAAGCAATAGGTACCAGCGATTCGAGATCCAAACTAGAATGAGCATATTCTATACGGCGGCGTCATTATCTGGTGCTTTCTCTGGACTTTTAGCATTTGCACTTCAAAAAATGGATGGGATTGGCGGCCTAAGTGGGTGGCGATGGATCTTTGTCCTAGAGGGTAAGAAAGCTTCCTTTTCAGCAGTTGGATACCCTTTGACTCCTTGTAATCTCTAGGCATAGTGACCGTCTTAACTGGATTTGGATGCTACTGGGCTCTTCCCGATAGTCCCCAAACAGCGTCGTTTCTTTCGGGTAATGAAATGGATACCCTAATGCAGAGGCTAGAACAAGATACCGGCACTAGCTCAGGGAGAGTCGGAACCAACGAGAACTTCGAATGGGTGTATTTGACTTCTGCCCTATCCGAATGGAAAATCTACGTGGCTGTTGTGATATTCTGGAGCAACACGGTACGTACTACGCAACCTCATCCCTGAGGGACATTTCCGAATTCACATTTGCCTCTACTAACATCGTATATTTTCCCCAGATCTGCGTTTATGGGTTCACATACTCCGCCCCCACGATTATACACGGGCTCGGATACACGGCCTCCGAAGCCCAGCTTCTTACAGTGCCCATCTACTTCCTCTGCGTCTGTTCTACAATTATTTTTAGCCGCCTCTCCGATAAAAGTCAATCACGTTGGCTGTGGATCGTCGTTCCTTACTTTATCGCTCTCGTCGGACTGATCGGGTTACTGGCGATCCCGCATCCCCGTCTCCCGGGGCTCACCTATGCATTCCTTTTCTGTATTCCGGCTGGGGTTTATCCCCCACTGATCGGTGCTGTCTCATGGATAGGGAATAATCTCGCCCCGTCCTGGAAAAGGGGAATTGGGATGGCACTGTTCATGTCGATTGGCAATTTGGTAAGTGAGCTCCACAACCTCCTTCATCAGGGGAAAGAAAAAGAAAAGAAAACTGATTTGGCTTGAATTATGGGAAAATAGGGAGGCGCAGTGGGCTCCAACATCTTTCTTACAAGCCAAAAGCCCCATTACTGGCTCGGATACGGGATGTGCATGTTTATTGTTGTTGCTGCTATCATTAGTACATTGATACTTCGTTATGCGTATGCCTCTGCAAATGCAGAGCGGGATGGACTTGATCCTTCAGAGATTGAGGGACGGTACAGTGACGAAGAGCTGTTGAAACTCGGTGATCGGAGCCCGTACTTTCGATATGTAGTTTAGCTAGTTATCTATATGTTACCACAGGCGGCAGCCTACTCGTGGTGGGGTGTCGCCCGCTTCCCTAATTGTGCCGAGCACACCAACACTGGGTAGAAGAATAGACCAAAAGTTCTAAAGATTTTATCTATTAAAATTTAACTAATTCCGAGTAAGCGATATAATTTAAATATTTAAAATTATTAAGAGTTTCTATATTATGTATATAATTATAAGAAATTAGTATATTTATACTGTTTAGTTATAAGGGTAAGGGGATAAGGGGGGCTTCTCCCCCACCACTTTCGAGCTATAGACCTAGACTCAAAGCCCGAGATTAATGGAAGAAGTACGAATACGACTAATATGCCACTAGTTTACAACTCTCTCATTGGATATTACCTCGCCGCTTCTTTCATCGCCGGAGGCATATACAACAAGACAAGAATTATAATCAGCCGCTTATATGGCCTTGTTAGGTTCTTTTTAGATGTCATTTTATATGCTTTTTAGATATACACGAGGGCAGTAAAAAAAGCATATTCTATATAAGAGACTTGTCTACATATAACCTTTGCCTATATAATTAATTCAATTTAGTAGACTAATTTCAAGTTTATAATAGTACGACCAACTATTAATCCTAAACCCCCCATTGTCGCCCCGAAAAAGGCGTCGTCATCTTCGTGAATCCGAAGAGTCGGAGGTCGACATAAGCCTGGAGCAGTACATGCACTCCTCTGACCTCTATCGATCTGTCAGCATTATCAGCCCTCTTCCTCTGCCGGTAAAAATAGAGACTATGCCTACTCTAGAACAGAACATCCGTCCACTTTACCCAGAGATCGAAGCCATTATGCGCCGCTACAATCTAAATGTTATCTCAATCTTCCAATGTGGGAACATGAGCAAAACGAAATATCCCGGCGGTGATATCAGACCTCGATCATTTTGGGTCATGTCCCACTCGGCCTCTGAACAAGATGGTTTCAATTGAATGCCTGGCTCGTATGGACAGAGATGTTACACTTGCGAGCCTTGACTCCACGTTGAATGCCATGCGCGATCAATACTCTGAGTTTAATGCCAAAGTGCAGGAACGAGAACTGGTTGGAGCAAGTCCACCTGCCCGACTCCTAGAATGGATAGCAAATTACAGCTCTCAGATGGAGAAAATTACTTCAGATCATTCCATTGATACTTTGACAAGGTACGCAGAGGCATAGATGCCAGTGCCAAATCCTCATGTAGGTAGCAGTAGTGCTTTCGTGCTTCATTCTAGCCTAGATGTCTGAATTAAGACCGGCGGAAGAATCAAAATACCTGAATTACCTAGGTACTATTTCCTTAATAAGAAAGGTATCGTAGTTTCTTTTTACACCAACAAATGCATTTTTCAAGGTGGTTCACAAGCTCTCCGAGGTTCTTTCCTCGCATGTGTAAAAATGAAACTTTTTATCCCATGCAAATTCATGCTTCTCATTCCTTCGAGGTGGTTCAAAAGCTTCATTTTTATACATGGCGAGAGAGAGCTTGTCACCACATTAAAAAAATGGAGATTATTGCATTTGTATGGTGCAAAAGGCTTCATGGTTGTATGGTCTCTATGGAGGTAGCAAATGTGCCGGGCTCGAGGAATCACAACAATTGTTCTAGGAGTGACAGAAAACTAGATATGAATGATGTATAGAACTTGATATTCAATGTTGCAAGAAAAGAATCATATGTCTGGAAATTTTGGGCTCACTGTTGCAAGAACGTTACATATTTAGGATATTTGATCTTCCATTGCTTGGAGCCAGACTCTGGTTCGGTATCCGGTAAGGCTGATGAGGCTCTGCTGATGTCGCTGTTGCCATATCCACCTGGGCATGGATATCGTTGTCTCGCTTGCCGCCGCGCGTTCAGTCACGTTGCCATGACCAACCCTAGCTCTAATGCTCCTCGTATATAGAAAGTTATAGGCTATAGTTTTCTTCCCCTATTGACTCCTCACAATTTCATCAAAATACTTGGGAAATCCAATACGGCCGATCGTCTCTGGCTAAGTAATGTAAACCTACAACCTTGGAATATTTTAATATTCAATATTTTAACGTATACAATCGACAAAAGGCGGAGAGCATGGAGCTCGAGGGCAAGAACGATCAAGCTCGACTAGATCTTGATCACGCGTCCCTTCGATTTTAATCTCCTGATCTTAACCAGACCTCCAGCATTGTTGTTTTCTTTTCTTTTTTTTGTTTTACGTCACATATTCACGCGCTGGGATAATCGGTATCTATATTTGCTGATCATTCACATGCTTCCTTTATCTCATTGATGATTCGAATGGTTGGATAGACGTCACAAAGCAATCTGAACAAAATGAGTCCTGTCAACCAACAGACAGGCTCAGACACCATACGTCGCCATGTATTCTCGCTATCATCAGTCTTTCGGTCCCGGGCAAGCACGAGACCTAGGTAATTGCATACAAAGAATCCAAAAAGATGAAAGAGATGTCCTGCTAACCAAGACAGCAGCATACCTGATCCAGTGCAGGAAGAGCCAACTTGCCAAGAAAGGATTCATTACCCTGTCTTTAATCCCCTAGATCCTCGCCACAATCCAGAGATATCGACCTCGTGGTGGCATCCGAAGAAGCAACAGAGTTTGGCTTCGGAATCGCACAATCCAAAGGAATGGATCCAATCCGTCTCGAAACGAACTCTCCACAAAGCACGGTCAGGTTTATTGGCGCTGCGATCAGGGCTTAGCCACCGTTCAAGTGAAGAAGAAAGCCCTGAGAAAGGGTTTGTTAGCCCCGTTGCTCTGAGACACGAAAGACAACGCTATGGAATTTCATCCGGGGCGTACACTTCGGATACACAGGAGGACGTTAACTTCGGCGCCGAACTATCTCGCATGCATATTCCACCGCCTTCGCCATCGTCCAGTACTGAGGTGGTGTCTCTTATCCGCGTCAGGTCTCTGGGTTCGATACCTGACTCGTTCGCAACATTTCCCGGATCTGCATCTACGCCCATATTTTACCAACCCAGCCGAGCTGTAAGTAATTCGGGGGTAAACTCGACTTGTACACTAGCCACCGACCATGATCTTGACTTCCAATTTGGTGAAACTGCAGAGTTGGGGGCAAATATGGATTCTGAAGATCACTTTACTCACACCACGCCATCGACAGAGAACCATTTGATACAACAAGCATGGGGCGTTGCAATCTCTACTGATGGGAAGATTAAAATGTCCGCCTACGACCTGTCAGAGTCAATTTGTGAAGAGCACCAAGCAACAAATCTTCAGCAGCAAAATATCAGTCATGCAAGTTCGGATACAGAAATCAGTGATGATCAACCAAGTTCAGCCCCCATCTCGAGACAGTGCTCCGCCGAAGTTCGATTTGCATTTCCAGCAATATATCATGAGGCGCTGCACCAGTGGGCAAAACAACATGATAGTCCCAGCCCTAGTCAACACACTCCCAACCCCAGTACACAAAGCCCCAACACCAGTCAACACAGTTCCAGCCCAAGTCAACACCTTTCTAGCCTCGGCCAGCACAGTCCCAATCTAAGTGAAAACAGTCCCAGGCTCAATGAACAAGAAGAAACCCCGTGCGCTTCCCAAAACCCACTCAAATGCATTGTGCTTCAGGGTGATACATACAACAACCTGCCTCCATATGACGAAGATGATGAAGGTCTCATACCTTTGGTACCCCCACTAACCCCGATCACCCGCTCTGAAGAGATGCAACCATTTTCCTATCCCAATCCCCCTCAGTTCCGTCTCCAACCGGAACTTTCGCGAAATACGGTCGTCTATCTCCGAAAGAGCAGCCACACAGCGGTCAAGTGTTGAAGATTATTCAAGCCGTTCCACACCCGCTGATACCACATCGCGAGATCTCACATCAACTGAAATGACTTCGATGGAATCAATGACGAACGATACATGGTCCCCTTGGTCCCCCATCGACTCTGAACTTCTTTTCCCAAGCCCAGTGGAGGATGGAAATGGGTATTTCCTTGTTGACGGCAAAACAAGCAGCCAGTATCCCGACAGAGGCAATCAACCAGTAAAATCTGCACAGCATACCACCAGCAACTGTGGTACCACTAGAGCACCTCAACAACTAACTGGGCTGATCTCTCCGGGGATCCTGTCCCTACCGCTCATATCTGATGGCATTCCCAGTGCAGGATTGGACTTTGTGGAAGATGATACGGACGACGAGTTTTACCCTGGAATTGTTCATCCAAGACAGTTTTGGTGAAATTCTTCTTTGATACTTTTTCATGGAAATGGCCTAGCCAAAGGGACTGCCCGTCCGTCCCCTTTGGCCACACTGTATTATTACCTACCCTTAGCAGAACCTGAATGATGTTTTCACAATAGCAGTTTGTTCTCCCTTTTAATGTTCTTTCTATATACCTCTTCTGTGGTCTTTGTATTAATGTTGTATAATCAACTGTAGATGTATACCTAGTCACAAAGATGGGGTTCGATTGTGAACAGAAGTACTCCATCTATGACTTTATCCAGGTACCTTACTTAGCAAATGGATTCAATAGTAAAAGAACGTCACAAATAAGGAGAGATACAGATTATGGACACAATGCAAGCAGTTTGTTCCAAGGTTTGCGTGATATCTTACTGAAGGCAAAGCAAAACTTCCGTCATTCATAATCGCATTTATTCTTCGTGGTATCACATATTCGGAACTACGTATATCACTTGGTAATTGATCTGGTTACATGTTCAAAGAGTGGTATCATCGCCAACATTCAACACCACTCTTGCTAAAGTCAACACCAGAACTCACTTAAGCCATACCCAAGACAACCTGCTCCTGTCTCTCCTGCCAGACATTCTTACCCGAACACGAGCAAACCATCTTATCATTATCCCACACGCCCGCACTGCGCGCAATAACACCAACAAGGGTATTCTCATCCTCGCGCTTGAAAGGACCCTCCGTTCCCTTCGAAACAACCATACTCCGACCAATAAGTTCCCAAATGGCAACGGGTCTATCCAAGAAAACACTGCCCTTGCCTTTATTGTCAACATCCACGGTGCCGAGAATGCCCCGGCACTCCTCGGCCGGGGCGGCAGCATCAGCGCCAAGCACCTTGGTCTTCAGAGACTCCCAGATACCACCGGTGGACTCAGCGCCCCGGGAGATATCTCCTGCTACTCGAATAGTTGTCCAGTATTTTCCCGGCGCAAGGCCGTTGATTGTCAGGTCGATGAGGGTCATGTTTGAGGAGACCTGGACCATGCGCGCGAGACCGCGGATATTGTTTGAGACGCTCGTTGAGTGTGTTTCAAGGATGCAGACGGCGGAACCTATTCAGTGTGTATTAGTTCCCATTGCTTATGTGTGTCGCGTGGAATAGTCATTAGGGGCCGGGAATTCCGTACTGTTTGTAGTTCCGCTGCCGCGCAGGATGGCATCACGGCCGGTGCTTTCGATTGCGGTCACGATGGAGCTGGGAGGGGCGGTGCCTTCGATGAAGACTAGCTGGTCTTTGAGGTTTGCCTCAACTTTATTGATTCCTGTCGCGGGGTCAGCTTGATAAAGGTGGGTTTGGGCTGTTTCCGGGAGATGACTACCTTCTAAACTGTGCAGAGAGTTGGAGATAGACTTCACGCAGCCTTCACAGGTCATTGGGACCGAGAAGGTTGTCTAGACACGAAAACCGCATTAGTATTGGGAGTTTGTGAGTCACGGTACTCAGATAGGCTGACCTGGAATGGTTCAATCATGGCGGGGAAGAGACAGTAGATCCGACACCGGTGGGAAGTATAGGAGTATGTGCACAACTAAAAGTGAAGGATGTAGAGAGAAAGAGAGAAAGATAATATCTCAGAAGAGAAAAGATCCAAAGGTTTAGAATAAAGAACGTGCAATGTGCTATACAAATTCAAGGTGGGGGCGTTGGATTTCAAATCGAAGGAACTCGGCTTCTGACGAAACGTCATTCCCGAACTTCTCTCCCTTTCAACCTTCCCCCACGAAAAATGTCATCCCGATGGGCGAATGAGGACCCAGAAACAGAGGCAATTATCGCGCAACAAAAACGCGACAAAGAACAGAAAAAACGCGCTAAAGCGGAGAAACAGCGACTGGAAGATGCCAGCAAAGCTCAAGCTCGGGATGCTCCAGCCAATGGCGAGCTAGGTCCCCCGACAAAACGGCGAAGACTCTCCAACGACCCCGACACCCATCCAAACGATGCCGAAGTGGTGAATATCCAGAAGGAACAGAGAAAGCAGTCGACCTTACTACGCTTCCCGGCTGGAGAATGGGGCCCCTGCAGGCATGTGGATAACTTCGAAAGATTGAATCACATTGAGGAGGGCTCATATGGATGGGTTTCACGTGCAAAGGACATTTCCACGGGAGAAATTGTCGCGCTGAAGAAGCTGAAACTGGATAACTCGCCGGACGGGTTCCCAGTCACTGGGCTTCGGGAAATCCAAACGCTGCTGGAGGCGCGACATCAAAACGTCGTGTACCTACGCGAAGTAGTCATGGGCAATAAAATGGACGAGTGAGTTCTCCGTGATCGACTCTATATCATTTACATATGCTAATCAATTGGTTCCAACAGTGTATTCCTGGTGATGGATTTCCACGAACACGACCTCAAAGCCCTACTCGACGAGATGCGCGAGCCCTTCCTTCCTTCGGAGATCAAAACCGTCTTGCTACAGGTGGTTGGGGGACTTGAGTTCCTACATTCACAGTGGATCATGCATCGCGACCTCAAGACATCCAACCTATTAATGAACAACCGTGGCGAACTCAAAATCGCCGACTTTGGCATGGCCCGCTACTTCGGCGATCCACCTCCCAAGCTGACCCAGCTGGTTGTGACACTCTGGTACCGAGCGCCGGAGCTGCTCCTCGGCGCCGACAAGTACGGCACGGAGATCGACATGTGGAGCATTGGCTGTATCTTTGGCGAGCTTCTCACCAAAGAGCCTCTCTTACAGGGCAAGAATGAAGTCGACCAGGTGTCCAAGATCTTCGCCTTGACCGGGCCACCGAACTCTGAAACATGGCCTGGATTCCGTTCATTGCCCAACGCCAAGAGCTTGCGACTCCCGTCGACATCGGCACCTTCTTCGGCCGGCAACCCGCCTCTACTACCTCGCTCTCGATTCCCTTACCTGACCAATGCGGGCTTGGGTCTCATGTCAGGATTGCTAGCGCTGAATCCGGCCTCCCGTCCTACGGCAAGACAGTGCCTCGATCACAAATATTTCAAGGAAGATCCACGGCCCAAACCGCGAGAGATGTTCCCGACCTTTCCCTCTAAGGCTGGCATGGAGAAGCGGAGACGTCATCGCACGCCTGAGGCTCCTAAACGGGGCCAGGAAGCACCCGAGCTGGACTTTGCAGGTGTCTTTGGAGGTGCTCCGGGTGGAGATACCGGTGAAGCAGGGGCTGGATTTACTCTTCGATTGGGATAATTGCTTTATATTCACATTACAAGAGTAAACAATACCAGATTTTATTTTATTGTCTGCATTTATGTTAATCTACGCTGTACAATATGTATATAATCTACTTCGGAGGTATGCTCCGTGCCTCTCACCTTCACATTCAGGTTTAGGTACCCGTTTGATTTTTAATCGGGTAAATTTCAAAATATATTTAGGAAAACATCTACAATAGAACAATATAGAAAAGTAGAAACAACCTTGGCGTCAATGGCTATAGATGTGGCTATGCATAATCAAGGAGTTAGCTGTGGATAAGAGTCGATAGCTTGGCCCCCAAAGCTGATCGGCTCCCGGAGCTTCTTTTCTTCAACATCTCCACCGATTGTCACATATCCTCACTTATTCTGACTTACTTATTTTCTTAATTGCCTTTCTTAATTTGTCTAATCTATATTCATTCTGCCATGGCGACCAAACAGCCCGTCTCGTTCGACGCCATCATCCAGGCTGGTAATCACTCCAACCACCCGACATGACACCTAGCAAGATCTGACTGTTTTCCTCCACAGACCGTCAAAAGAAGAAGCAAGAGGACCTCGCGAACCAACTCCTTGGAAAGAACCGCAGGTCAAGCGCGCCAGGCTCGGGCGCTGGTGCTGGCAAGAAAGCGCAGAGCAAAGCACAAAATGCAAAGCCTGGAAGCTTAGCTAGCAGGATCGGAGTAGCCAAGGTATGAACGATTCCACCATCCGACCATCAATGCGACCACCAATGAAGAAAAACCTCTGACAATTTCTCGTGTCGAAATTTAGCGCTCCGCGTCAGCGACCGTGCAACCTAACAAGAACAAGCCCGCAACCACGAACAACCCTCGGACACGCGGCAAAGCTGGCAAGAAAGATCGCGTGAATACGGATCAGGTCCGGGCAGCTTTCCAACCCGAAAATAGCCAAGTGAACGCGCGATCCGGCAACTTCGCACAGAGCAGCCGTCTATCCGGTGGCAGCAACATGACCATTAAGGGTGCCTCGGGCCCATTCATTGTCGTCGGAAGGAACTTTGCGCCTGGGACAACAGCTGCCGATATCCAGTCTGCCCTTGAGCCCATAACAGGCCCCATGATCAGCTGCCAGATAGTAGCAAGCCAGCCAAGTGTTGTTGCGGAATTTGCATATGCAGAGAAGACGGCTGCAGAGCTGGTGGTTGCCAATTTCCACAATCAGAGGGTAAATGCCGTTCCTGCTTAATGATATCGCACGGTAGATGCTGACACACAACTTTCTAGGCTGACGGGAGACTTCTTACAATGACCCTTAAATCGGCGAGGGCCACAACCCACCAAGATCCTTTCACTGCCCTCCGAGCACAAGCTGATCAGGAACGACTCCGAGCCCGTCGTGGCCCAGGCCATGTGAACGACCTGCTATCTGATAACCAAGGAGACTCGCAGACTGGCCTCTACAGCGATGAAATGATGGTCGATGCGCCGGCGCGGAATACTCAGAAGAACCAGAACCAACGGAAATGGCGTCGTTGAATATCCAAGTTTGAGCCTGAGAAATTGAGGTTGGCTAGCGTTGTTGGTGTAAGGAGTACATAGTATGCACTGTGTGAAATGGTCGTGGAGATCATGCTTCTTCTTCTTCTTCTTCTTGCACTCTCATGAAATGTATGATATGGTCACAGCAGCTTATGGACATTTTTTTTTAGCATTCGGAGCACACTTTTTGCAGCAGATAGAGGCGAACGGGACAAATCAGACAGAATATTAATGTTTTATTGAAGATTCTTCTTTAATATGCAGATCAACCCGTAGCCCTGCTACGGTATTGCCTGTCGCCCCTTGATTAGTTGCTTATTTACTCCTTCGTCGAAAGAAAAGAAGAAGTGAAACTATAGGTACCAACCCAAGTCTAGTTATAGGATTTAATCCTCGCAGTAACGATAAAAACAGTAAACAATCTTGAACAATCCCGAATTCAAGAGTTTCAAATATACGAGATATATACCGAGTCACCTCTCACACATTCAAAAAGCACAAGGACGTGACGCAACTGAAGCTCAATATAAACCAAAACGAAAGACAAAACAAACAGAAACAAAAACAAATACGCAAGTGTAACCGAGTAACATGAGAATATATAACCAGCAATCGATCTCCAACTGCCCATACATGATCAAACATTCCCGATAAGAATCGGTTGATTAAATGTTATTTATATATAGGTGGTGGGTTTGCGAACGCAGGGATGCAAGGGGGTAGTTGTCCCAAAATTTCAGTGAGATCAGTTCCCACGTGCATATCCCCAGTGTTATCAGGCGCACACAAACAATATAACATATGGTGAAGCCAGATACCACCAAGCCGTGTACCCGCCGGAGGACTATTGCGGGATTGACGGGTTATACATGCTCGAATGTTAATCCACCGAGGGAGCATAACCTGACCATTGTGGAACATGTTGACTTGCAATATTACAGTATCCGCCCGGACCTGACCACCTGCTGTGGACATATTTGTTGTAGCAGTGACAGGCAGGCGGGCGCCACTCGTGCGTTCAAGGGCGCACCCATCCTCTTCGAATATCTTCATTGCCGAAGCACCAGTATCCTCCATAACAGTGAGATGTATGGTATGCTGCCAGGTGTTTGTATTCCAAGTAGTGGGATTCCGGATCGCTACCTCAAACTGTTTCATGTTAGCATTCATTCTCGGTTGTTTTTTTGGTTTTTCGCCTGGGAAGTCTTACCACATGCATGGCGTGCCCCCACATGGTTGGGTGCAAAGTGATGAACAGGTTCATCGGTTCCGGTTTGTAGTTGTCCATCTAGTAAGGTCAATGTTAGGGGTTGTGTGTAGGTTGGATATGCCTATTGTCTTCATGTTGGACTAACTTGATAAAACAAGAAGTCTACGTATGAATGGGGGAATGAAGGCTCAGATCTTTCTTGTATTCGAACTCAACTCACTCCTTCTACCCAAACACCATGTGGGCCATACTTCTTACTAAAAGCGAGAAATTCATCCATATCCATTTGCTTCGCACTGGCCATCAATTTCCCGTGTGCCCAGTAAGTGACTGAATTTGCATCCCAGACAAGGTCCCCGGAACGGTAGGCAGCCATGATGGCTTTCACGTTGGGGGTATTTCCATTGTCATTTCCCAACTCATCAAAACTCGCTTGGATCTTCTTCAGAGAATCAAGGCGCTGAACGACTTCCCAGCTAAGACCGTCAGGCTCGGATTTGATCATGTCTCTATAAAAGAGCGGGTTTAGTCATTGTCATGAGAAAAACAGAGTACACATGGAATACAGGGATTCCTTACGTCTGTTCCTTCTTCATCTGTTGGTACATTTTCAATCTGTCCTCGAAAATATCAGGCATGATATTTTCGTCGATGCGTCTGAGACATCTCGTAATTTGGCCGTCGACATCACTACCACGAAAATGTCAGCAAAGACTCAATAGAAAGAGAAAGGTGGCATTAATCCTACTCGTGAGCTAGATCTGTTTCGCTTGCAGTCCATCCTTTAGGCAGCTGGGTAGGATCGTTTATTGGCTCGTCACGAGGTCCCCATACTCGTGGTGGCTCGGTAATTTGACCAAGTGTTGCAGAGGGTCCAGAAAGGAGTAGTTCATCCCCGCGCCTGAGGAGGTCGTTTGCAAGTTTAACATAGGGCAGATTTGGATCTCGGTTCTTTTCAAGCAATCATTTGTAAGTAATTTCCATGATACAAGGGACATGGGGATACAATACCTTTTTCCCTTTTTTTGCAGCGGGCTTACGACTGGAGGTAGAATCAGCACTCTTCTCACTCCTGGGTCGCTTTTCTTCGGGGAGACCAGATAGAAGGACATCACCGGGTTTTCTTTTCTGACGAGTGGTGGGCATTTTGAATCAACACCACGCTCAGTTATTGATGAAGAGGGAATTGAAAAATGTTGTGGGTTGGTACCAACTAATACGAGAGATGTGGAAGAGAGAAATACTATTTTTTGAAGAGCAGACAGCTTTTATAACTCGAGGCATCAACTCTCGTTTGTTATCAAACAAAGACAAACTCGGTAGACGGCTTCAGAGCAAAACAGATAAAACTCGTGGATTTTGACATGAAGTCGAGGCGCATTGACATACAAGCGAGAGCGGAAGGACAAAGAAATGCTTTGAGCTGAGGGTAGCAACGGTAGAATGTGAAATAAGAAAGGAAGTGAAGCTCTTCAAAGACAAAGAAAAGGCTGTGCTATAGATAGCAGCCAATGAATTTAGTAATGAAATCAAAAGCAGCGGAACAACTTTTCATTCTTTGATTGACTTAATATTGAAATTTACTGTGTCTTGTTTCATGCTTAGATTCCTGTGACTGTCTTCACTGCACTGTCGTTTGTTTCTTTCTCTGTCCGAAATCTCCTTCGGCCACCACTTACACAAAAAGAATTTATATTACAATAGGTAAAATACTATCTGGTGGATATAAGAAGCTATTAACATTTGAGAACATCTAACGAAGTTGTTAAGGAGGATATCTAAGAAGACCTTTGAAAGACCACGAAAAAAGGCGTCACGAGGCCGAAAACGCGGCCCACTATTCTTGTGTTTAATAAATGGCAAAGATGTGTGGTAACACTCGAACCCCTTGTCCGGTAGTAGGGTTCACTACTTCACGCAAGCGTAAGTACTTTGAGACGGGGACGCCGTTCTCCTCGATGTAGGGTACTGGGGTATCTGAGCTTTGGAAATCCCAGAAAGCGTCATTCTCCCACACAACACAATGCCCGGAGAAGTCATCACGGCAGTAGCAGGCCCCAAGCTTTTTAACACGAAGGAAATCCAGCATTGAGTTCATATCGGCGATATAGCTATCATATGGTATGAGTCTATTTCAAATGTCAGTAAACGAGTAGCCAAAGGAAATCTTCTACTTACGCGTATCTGCGACCAGTGGCTCTGAGGTATTCTTGAATCTGATTGGTACTCATGCCCCCAGGTTGAGTTGGTCCCGGCTGCATCAATTCCACATGGCTGAGGAACTCATCCAATGACATGCCCATCAAATAAGACATGGTGATGATGGCGCAATTGTTTTCCAAGTTATACGGGTTGTATTTAGCGCTCGAATGCTCCACTGGATCATCGTCAATGATCATGTATTCCACCGGTAGGATGATTTGCTCATGGTGGTCGACGTCCATTTCATCGTCAATGTCCATGTCCATGTCCTCACTGCCGAAAACCGTAATGCTTCCCAACTGCAATGGTTGGAGTGTAATTGTCGGAGTGGCAGCTGGGTCATCATTGGAAAATGTCTGGGCACTCGGTTGGAAAACCGTGGTCGTGGTGACCGGGGTAAATCCAAAGGATACAGACTTGGTAATACTCGCTACCCAGACAGTCTGAGATGGAACAGATACAGTCAATGCCGTGGTAACTGGCTCAAAGCTGATCGTACAAGGAGAGCCACATTCACTGGCTGGGAAATCCATGGCTTCATCACCCCGTTTCTCAATAGATGACGGGTAAGATGTCGCGTGTAGGTGGGATGTTGGATTGACGAGAACAGGAGAAGCTGCTGCCCAAGAGGACAGCAGCATGAAAAGCCAAAGATGGACTTGGGACAGCATGGTTGGAAAGGACAATGAGTTGAAAATGCTCCAGCTATAGATGGGAAGGTTTGGTGTCTTATGTTGTATCTAGTTTAACACTTCTCATGTGGAATCCTAAAGAAGTTAATCAAAATCAATGAAGAATTATATTACTCATACTACCTCTACCCTCGGCCCTATTTTGTTTCATTTTGCCTGTATCCGGCTTTTAAACACAGACCGACAGTCCAAGTATGGGGCAAGGAGGATACGAAAAAGGAAAGTCATCACTGTTCTTTTTTTTTCGCCAAGGGCGCAACATTGTACGATGTAAATCACTCTTGAACCAAGCCAACAGTCCGATTATGGAGCATGGAGGATACAAAAAAGGAATTTCGTCGCTGTTCTCCTAGACTTTTTTTGGAAATGGTGCAGCAGAGGCACTATACGAGATAATCTTGGATGTTTTCGCCCCCAAATGGTCCCAATTACCTTGGAAGATACCAAGGTACGTATCAAGGTATCTCCATGGATGTACCTGCCAAGACATAGACGGGAAGTGGGTCTCCCGCTAACTGTAATTATTGTATTTTCAAGCTTGTTTCGACTGGGCATACGAGCAATTGGTTAGGGCTAGCCATTGGATAACTGCGAAGTTACATCGATGTTTCGCTTCAAGGAATTTAATGTCGTGCATGATTGTACTGCAATATTTTTAGACGTCAGTAGACCTTCCAATTAGATATCGTATCGTGTATTGGGTGTTTTCTTTTTTTGCTCCGTATCGGGAAAGTGGACACTGGACAGCTGCCCAGGTGGAGTTCGCCGCTTGCCAGCTTGGGTAAATGCTTAGTCCAGAGTATGAACGTGGAGCCAGACTCGTTTGAATTTTCGATCAAAATGCGCATTGTTGGCGGAACCTGGTCATAATTGTTAGGACTAACTACCTCTAGACCATAGTAAAAACAGACCAGACCTCGGGAGGCTATATTCTGGTCTGATAATTGATATTCATCTAATGATGTTCCTAGGTAATATAACGCACCTTCCAAGACACACTTACTTTATGAAGGTATTCCTCAATTGGAATGAGGTCGCGTGCAATTAAACACCTCAAAACTCCACTAAATCAAAGTAATTTGGGTTTCAAAATAGAACCATGCACAGAGTGAAAATCTATATGACCTAAGTATATATTGGAGATGTATTTATTCTTTCAATCTCATCCTCATTTCATGTTCAAAAAAAGAAATCAAAAAAAGATGCAAGTCTCTGCGTGGCTGTTTATTTGCAGTCTCCTCCTACAGGGTGTCTGTGGGTACAGCCATAGGGGATGGAAGGCTCCGTCTGGATCGCTTTCATCGTCTCACCATCTAAGCAGCTTTTCAACCAGTTCATTGAGCAAAACCCGTCCCGAGCACACTTTTTCAAGTAATTTGCCGAGCAGCGCCAATCAGGGACACACTTCTTCGTCTGAAATCGCAAGTGTTTCTAGTCACGGCAGTACAGTGGTGCCTCCTCACTATACCTCGTCAGCATCAACCACACAGGATGACAGCAGCTCCAGCTTCATTGCATTCTCGTCAATAACCACAGCCACACGGACTGCTAGCAGCTCTGCCTCTATTGTATCCCCATCGTCAACCACACGGGATGCTAGTAGCTCATCGGCAACTACACAATATGCTAGCACCTCCAGCTCTATTGCATTCCCATCTTCAACTACACGGGATGCCAGCGGCTTTAGCTCCATTTCACCTGTATCATCAACCACAACCAGCAGCTCCAGCTCCATCGCTGTGCCGTTCCTTCCCACTACTACTTCAGCGACTTCTCAATCTTATTTGAGTTCTTCTACGCAGACTCCTAGTTCATCTGCAGCCGCTGCAATCATCACGGCAACCTCTATCGCGGTGGCTGCTATTCCCATTCCCACCTCCAAGGCCACCAAGGCCACCGTCACCAATCCATCAAACCCTGCAGAGAGTGTGACTTTCGTCAAGGAGCAAATTTCCAATGATATGCTTGCTGGACTGCCAATTATTCCTGCTGCAGGTCTGGCTATCATGGTAATGGTTGGCGGTGTTGCCACACCCGTCATGATTGATGCTGCTGGCATGATGGTTATACCTCTTGGCTCCATACCTTCGTGGCTGACTCCTGGGATGTACCCGGCATCTGATAATATCCAGGATTCGGTGGATGCTACCATATCATCCTCCTCTTCTTCTTCTTCTTCTTCTTCTTCTTCCTCTTCCTCTTCCTCCTCAAGTACAACGAGGTCCACGGTGTTCGAGACCATTTCCCTTCCCACTATTTCCATTATGGCTACATCAGATGTCGGTAAATTTACAGCTATCCAAAACTTCCCACTAACCACCGGCTCCGGTCCAGCGTGGAGTATTACTCCGTCAGCGCGCGCTTCCAGTTATGTTACTTCAAGTCAGCCAGTGCAGTCTTCCAGCTCTGTTTATCCAAGCCAGAGTGTTGCTTCGGGTCAAACCGTTGCTTCAAGCCAGCCAGTACAATCTTCCGGCTCTGTTACTTCAAGCCAGCCAGCGCGATTCTCCAGCTCTCTCTTTTCAAGCAGGTCAGTTTATTATCCATTATCGTTAAGTCAGTCAAATCCTTACTAGCTCATTAGCACCCCTTCATCGTCTACCCAGCTGCTGTCATCAACTTCTGTAATACAGTCCACTACTCTCCTCACTACAGTCTCAGCAACCACTCCAAGCTCAGCAGCATCTACGCCTGATATATCCATTAATACGGTGGCCCCTAGAGGGGATGGAACTACTATTGTGGGTTTCTCTCCGAAGTTTGACCTATGCCAACAAGAAATCTGATTGAAATTTCAGAACACTGATGTCGACTGCATCTCCGTGAATGGCCAAGTCCTATGCCACGGCTGGACTCAAAGTGAGTTTCCACGAGTGTTTCAACCTTCCTAACCGAGGAAGTACCAGCTAACTTATAAACAAAAGCCGCCATACGCTCCGAATCAGACGCCACTACAGTGAAGATATATGCGCAGATCGATAGCAGCAGTTCCACCCACGAGAATATCCAACCTGGCTGTGAGCTCACTGCCAGCTGGCCATCCTACTATGGCGACGTTTATTTCAAAGGGGATAATTGCCTCTATGATAGTCAAAGTACAAGCCCCACATTTATATGTTCTATCCCAAACAAACAGACTGTATACTGACATTGTCTAGACAATATCATCGACAATCAATGTTGCACTCAGTCAACAACAGATACTGTTCCGAACCCATACGCGCCCATCTGCAAGAGACAGTACAAAGGTGTAGCGGATTGGTTTGACATTTGGAGCGATGGCTGGATCACGGACGATGGATCCACTCTTCACGAGGCTGTCAAGAGTTGTGGTATCGTCACTATGTGGAATCCCACCCATATTCGTGATACGAACAACTACATGGTACAGTTTGCTCTGCCATTACAGGCGGCTAATTGTGTTGGGAAAGCTATTTATGAATCTGGAGGACCCTATGTTAGTTGTTAGTGATTTTGCTACGTTAGACTGTTATTCACTAGAAATGGGAATCCTGCTCGCCCGCAACTATGGAGTATTTAAATGGACATTTCCCCCACAACCATAGGCCTCGGAAGTCATAGAAGTTCATTTGATGAGATAAAGCATCAGCTTGATAAATCGAGAAGTCGTTACACAATGTGAAACAAAAAAGAAAGTTTGACGCTCTTTAAATGCAAAGCAAAGACTGGGCTATAGACAGTAGCCAATGCGCAGCGGTATAGGTGCCATGCGACAAACCCCCCTTTTCGAGTATTATTGATGTCTGAATTAAGACTGGTAGAAAAATGAAGATATTTGAATTACTATTATAAAGGTGCTCTATCAATGGATCGATCCGGGAAGAACAATTTCCTAAATGAGCTTTGCACAAAGTATGCATTCTTTCAACGCCTACCTAAAAAGAACATTTAAAAAGACATCTAAAAAGAACATTAAAAACCGCCAAAAGACTATCAGAAAAACCACGAGGAATCCATGACAAGGCCGTATAAGCAGCCGACTATCAAGGTTGTTCCTATAATGGCATGGAGTAATTTTAAGATTTTAGGGCTTTGGATTGCCGACTACACCATCCTGGGACTAGCGGCTGATAACAACCCGATAAGGTATGATCACGTGTAGCGGAGCTTCCGCGGAGAGATTGAGAGAAACATCTCGACTTGGCGCGACGCAATAGAACGTGTTTGGGGCCCGGACGTTTTGTTTCCCCGCCGCGAAAAGTTCCATTGTTGTATATCCGACGATACAAACAATTACTGCCATTCAGCTCCGAGGCAAGAATGAACCAAACCACGAGGCGCGTGGCGTCGCATATCCTCCGCAGACCTCGCAACACAGTACTTCCAAGATGCCCAGGAAGATGGAACTCCACGTTTGAACAGAGAGAATGGTCCACGCCGCTGGCGAAAACATTGGCCAATGTCATGAAGGTAGTTATGCACTTCACTTTGCCTCTCACTGCACTTTTGCTGATCATTGACTTCTGGAGATTAGGTCACTGGTCCCGTACCAATCGCGGCGTTCATGCGCCAGGTTTTGACTTCCCCTGATGGTGGATATTATACAACTCGAGGGGAGGGTGGAGGTGTCTTCGGCAAAAATGGTGATTTCGTCACCTCACCCGAAATCTCGCAGGTCTTTGGAGAGTTGATCGGTATTTGGACTATCGCAGAGTGGATGGCCCAGGGACGGACGAGAAGTGGTGTCCAGCTGATGGAGGTTGGCCCAGGAAAAGGAACTTTGATGGATGATATGCTGCGGGTGAGTGGTTGCATTTATGCCTGTCTTGCTTTTATGAAAAAGAGACAAGAAGGTCATTGGACTGACCACCATTGCTATAACCAACAGACTTTCCGAAATTTCAAGAGCTTTTCTTCAAGTGTTGAAGCTATTTACCTTGTGGAAGCTAGTGGAACCCTCAGAGAAGTTCAGAAGAAGCTGCTGTGCGGCGAGGAGGCTGTGATGGAGGAGACGGATATCGGACACCGGAGTGTGTGCAAGTACTTTGACGTGCCTATCGTCTGGGTGGAGGATATTCGCCTTCTGCCACATGGTGAGTGATGATTTTAAGTCAGTTGCCTGTTTGTCTGATGCTGACCCATGACATCGGCGATACAGAGGAAGGCAAGACACCCTTCATCTTCGCACATGAATTCTTCGACGCACTTCCAATCCATGCATTCGAATCTGTTCCGCCATCCCCAGAGAACCAGCAGGCCAACGAGCCACGAAAGATCATGACCCCCACCGGCCCGGCAGAACTACACAATCCGCCCAAACACGTGAACACCCCGCAATGGCGTGAGTTAATGGTGACATTAAATCCAAAAGCCGTCGAAGAGAACATAAAAGGAGAGCCGGAGTTCCAATTGACCAAAGCCAAAGCTTCCACGCCGTCGTCGCTAGTAATCCCGGAGATCTCCCAGCGTTACCGAGCACTTAAGTCGCGGCCAGGTTCGACCATCGAGATCAGCCCGGAGAGCCGAATCTATGCTGCGGACTTTGCGCGCCGTATCGGTGGTGACTCTGCTTCTGCGCTTGCTACTAAAAAGACCTCCGCTTCTAGCCCAGCCCCGTCATCACAGAAGAAGACTCCGTCTGGCGCAGCCCTGATCATGGACTATGGAACATTGTCAACCATCCCTATCAACTCGCTGCGCGGAATCAAAAGCCACGAGAAAGTAGCACCACTCTCAGAACCGGGCCGAGTGGATGTCAGTGCAGATGTGGATTTCACCTCGCTGGCTGAAGCGGCCCTCGAGGGTAGTGAGGGCGTCGAGGTCCACGGTCCTGTTGAGCAGGGCGACTTCCTCGGGGCCATGGGTATTGAGGAGCGCATGCGGCAGCTGCTCCGTAAGGTGCAAGATGAAGAGCACAAAAAGACACTAGAGACCGCCTGGAAGCGATTGGTTGAGAAGAGCGGCGGATCAATGGGACAGATCTACAAGGTCATGGCCATTGTACCTGAGAATGGAGGACAGAGGCGGCCTGTTGGTTTTGGAGGCGGCATTCAAATGTAGAGCTGCAAGTAAGTATATTCGTCTTATGTTTCAATAGACTCGGAGCGTGGACTGCTCATTTTGTACAATAATTTCATCTTCCATCAAGTAACATGGACTCGCACAACATACTGAAAGAATCAGCCAAAATGATAAAAAAATGAAAATGAAAGCCATAAATGCATCTAAGTGGTATCTCTCCCATCAAGTTCGTTAAATCTCATGAAAACAAAAAGCAGATGCAAGAAGTGACCGGAACCCCCATAATCTCAAGGTCCAACTCAATATTCCTCCCAGATATCCGCAGCATAAGCCTCGGTCAGCTTAGTATCATTACCATACTTCTGCTGCCATTCCACAAACCCACCCTCGAGTACGAATACTTGCTGCTTCTGGTTATCTTCCGCGCCGAGGGTGCTCTCACGCTCACGCGCATAGCGAAGAGCAGCAGAAGGTCCACGCTGCTGACTGAGTGCACAATGGAATACAACCATTTTCTTGTCTTTGAGAGTGCGGATAAGCTCAGGCATGCGCACGTCCAGCGTTGAGCTGGGGACCCAAGTTGATGAGCGGATATGGCCACCAACGTGGTCTGATTCAAATGTCAGTTGATAGTCTATGGTTATATAGTAAAATATATAGTAAAAGGGTGGTTGTTTACCTGAGTCCCGGACGTCGACGATAGCTAGATTGCTTGGTTCGCCGGTTGAAAGCAGGGCCGCTAGAACATCACGGCCCATGCGGGGGAGAGTTGCGATTGAGATAGATGACATTTCGTTTTTTTGGCAGGAATTTATGAACCTCCTATGTCAAGAAACTATTGGGAGTGAAATAAGACAGATATTTGAAAGTTCACAAGATTTGTAGGTGTGATATTTACAATCTCTAGAAAATGACCCCAAAACCATACGGCACGTGACCTACAATTTCCTTTCCAATCGGGAGGCGATGATTTTCCGTCACGGCAACTTCGAGCACCTCCGACCCTACGTGCCCACCTCGACCAATCTTTCCTTTCCCAGCCCAGGAGACAGTCCAATTCATCCCCATAGACCTGCTGCTCAGACACGAGCGAGTCCAATCAAAATGGACTTCCGCCTCCTAGCCCGCAGCCTCCGCGCCAGGCCAACACCATGGCTCCAACAGCAGACCCAGCTCCACCGCGTCGCCTCCCTCGCGAACGGAGTGCGCTACAATTCCTCCACCTCATCACCAAACACACCCTTCAAACCCACATCACCCACCGACCAGCCAAGCACAGTCCCCGAGGCCGCTCAGCAAGCCCAAAAGCCGGCCTCCAACGCCAAAGAGCCAAGCACAGCCGCCCCCGGAGCCGCAAAGCCAGCCCGCAAGCCAGTCTCCGACTTCGACGACATCCTCAGCAGACTCGATCTCAGCAAGCCCCGAGAAGCAACCAGCGCCCAGCGCCGGATCTTCTCAGACTCACTTTCCCGGGCTGTCGGCGAAGGCGCACAGAGCAGCTACCGGGCACGCTCGAGGGCACCTCTGCCTGCACGTAAGGTCGAGCTGAAGCTCGGACCGACGCTTGGCCGTCAGGCTCATGTTGAGCCTGAGCGTGGCACTGATCTCGGTGGTGCGCTGCGCAAGCTTCAGGCTACTCTTTCGCAGAATCGCGTCAGGGCTGATGCTCATGAACAGAGGTTCCATGTGAGAAGGGGTATGGTGCGCAAGCAGAAGAAGATGCAGCGGTGGAAGAAGCTGTTCAAGTTCTCGTTCCAGGGGACTGTGAAGAAGATCCAGCGTATGCAGGCGCAGGGGTGGTAGATTTATGCTGATCTTTTGCTTTGGGCTTTTGTGCTGCGGCTTGTCTACTCGGCTTGTATGTATATACTGAAGAGGCTGGTGCGGGTGATGGACTGAGTGGACAAGGTGGCATTGGCCTGAAAATTGGTGTTTTCTTTTGTTACTTGTACAACTATTATCTAGGTACTTGATTTTTCTGTTGAATTTGGCTCTTGCATTAAATATGGAATGCATCGGATTTGTTTGACTCGATCACTTGGGATATAGCATCATCACGCGTAGAGCACTAGCTTTTTGCTAATGGTCAATTCTGCCTCTCAAGTTAGGTACACTGTACACGTCGTAAGCGCCACTCTATATGTACCTGGGCTATACATCCATTCATCTTGGTTCTCCATATCAATCCCTCTTCCCAGTTGGGAACCCATATCCACTTCCAACCCCGTTTCCATTGCCACTGCCATTAGCAGGGCCAGAGTAACCACCGTACCCATTATTCTTCCCCCCATTGCCAAAGGTAACACCAGGACCCTTCACTCCACGCGCGGGACTCCCACCCAAAAGCCCATCTCCATGCCAAGCGGTTCGCCCACGGCCACGCCCACCATTGCGCTCCCAAAACAACGCAGCCAAAGCGCCAACAGAAGCCGCCATAACAAAGAACACCAGCCTAGAAAAGAAAGATCCAGACTTCTTCCCGGACCCAGTCGCCAAAGCCAGCCACGAGTCCAAAGCAGGCCGCACCGGCCACCCAATACTGGCACCGCCCTCCAGCCACGCAACGTGGAAAGAGAATGTAAGCGGCTCTCCGCGTACAACCTTAGTGCCGTGCCCGGCAGTCCAAGGCTCACGCGCCGCCTGAGCAAGAGCAACAGGCTCCTCGTCTTCGTCGAGCTTGGCATTCTTGCCGGTATTGTCGAACTCGGGAGTCGAGTATGCAATACCGCCAACTGCGAATCCGGGCTGTCCAGACTGGCCGCCGCGGGTCTTAGAGCTTTGTTCTGCGGCCGCGTCCGAGGCCATGTTGTGCATGACGACGTTCATATCTGTCCAGATGTGCAAATGGCTCCGCTGAAGAGTGCCCTGCAGCGCGATTGTGAGCGGCGTGAAGGGTGGCCCGTTGTCGGCTAGTGCGGAGAGGGTGTCTGCTTCTCCTGACTTCTGGTCCGAGTCTTTGTCCGCATGCTCTGCTGCGCCGGCGGATGGTTTTAGTGGGGCTGTTGGCACGCGGCAGGTCATTGGGACATCGGAGTGGACGTAGAACTCGAGGAGATGGTACATCTCATCGGAGAGGGAGTCGATGGTGCATGTTATTGTTTCGGAGATGCCGTAGTGGAGGGAGAGAGGGCGGGCGGTTTCGTTGCAGGTCACGAAGGGGACGTATTGGAGTTTGCCGAGATTATCAGTGACCTGGATGTTTTCGCAGTTGTTATTAGCTTTGTGGTCTTTTGCGGTCTGCTCTACTGTCTTTGTGTCAGGAGACGGTAGGCAGGCTAGTGGCGCTTACATGTTCTCCTTCCCTGTAAGTGTCGAACAAACAATGGTTAGCCATGCTCCAGAGTTTGATTGAAGAGTGGTCTCACATAGTCCGGTTCAGGCATGATACCGGGATGTCCTCTCTCAGTTTGTATCCCTCGTTGTTGTCATTCGTGTTCCCCGCAAGTGCGCTGGTTGGCCACAATGCGCCTGTCAAGGACAACAGTGCCACTGCTGCAGAAGACGGACTCAATTGGCGTATAGAAGACATTTTTGCTTTTTTATTGTATGAGGGTAGCCGCCCCGCGTCGGCAAGTTTCCAGAGTTCGAGGATTGCACAGGAGTCAAGGACGGAGGTTTACCGCGTTGCGGAGTTGCGGACAACAAAGCGGGTTTCCCCCCTTGCTACTTCCAACCACCTCCGTACTTCAGATTGCATCATGTCCAACCACAAAGGTCCCTATTCTATAAAGTGATTCGCAGTCTCTACGAAACATGGTAACGAAAAAGTTGAGAATCATTCATTTCTTTTCAAACCAAGAGAAATATGTGGAAAATCGTTGCTCGTCAAAACTACACATCCCACAGTGCTTCATATAAGACTAAAACACTCTAAGACAGATTGGCCTTCTCCTTGAAAGCAAGCAAAAGACCACTGGTCGAGCTGTCGTGGTTGGCACCCTCACCTGCGGTCTCCAGCTCGCCCTGGATGTTCTTAGCAAGGGCCTTGCCCAACTCGACACCCCACTGGTCGAACGAATTGATGTTCCAGATGGCACCCTCGGTGAAGGTGACGTGCTCGTAGTAGGTGATCAGAGCACCCAGAGTGGAGGGGGTGAACTTCTGAGCCAAAATAGAGGTGGTGGGACGGTTGCCCAGGAAAGTCTTGTGAGCAACAAGCTCCTCGGCAGCGCCTTCGGCCTTGACCTGAGCAGGGGTCTTTCCAACCATCAGAGCCTCAGACTGAGCGAGGAAGTTAGCAGCCAGCATGCGCTGGTGCTTGCCACCCTCGACGGGGTTGTGCGACTCAGCCGCCATCAAGAAATCGGCAGGGATAAGCTTGGTACCCTGGTGCAGAAGCTGGAAGAAACTGTGCTGCGCGTTGGTGGCAGGCTCGCCGAACAGGATGGGTCCGGTGGTGTACTTGACGTATTCACCGGTGCGGGTGATGGCCTTTCCGTTGCTCTCCATGGACAGCTGTTGCAGGTAGGCGGGGAAGCGGTGCAGGTACTGATCGAAGGGAGCAACCAGGTGGGTCTGAGCACCGAAGAAGTCACTGTACCAAACACTCAACAGACCACCAAGAGCGGGGATGTTCTTCTCGAGGGGTGTTTCCCGGAAGTGCTTGTCCATAGCCTGGGCACCAGCCAGGAACTGGTGGAAGTTGTCGTAACCAATGTACAAAGCGACAGACAGGCCAATGGCACTCCATACGGAGTAACGTCCACCCACCCACGACTCGAATCCGAACATGTTCTTGGCATCAATGCCAAACTTGGTGACCTCAGCCTCGTTGGTCGACAGGGCCACGAAGTGCTTGGCAATGTGTGAATCTTCCTTAGCAGACTTGAGGAACCAAGACTTTGCCGTGTTGGCGTTGGTGGTGGTCTCTGCGGTAGTGAAGGTCTTGGAGGCAATCAGGAAAAGGGTGGTCTCCGGGTCGGAGTCCTTGAGCGCTTCAGAGATGTGGGTTCCGTCGATGTTGGAGACGAAGTGGAGCTTAATGTCAGGGTGGCCGTAAGGCTTGAGAGCCTCGGTGACCATTACAGGGCCACTAGGTGCAGATGTCAGCTACAATTCCTGATTATCCAAGGACAGGAGAGCTTACAGATCGGAACCACCGATACCAATGTTGACGATGGTGTTGATCTTCTTGCCGGTGTAACCCTTCCACTCGCCGCTGCGGACCTGCTCGGAGAACTCCTTCATGTGCTCCAGAACGGAGTTGACATCCTCAACCACGCTCTTACCATCGACCTCCATGGGCTCGTTGGCAACATTGCGCAGAGCAGCGTGGTAGACAGCACGGTCCTCGGTGAAGTTGATGTGCTCACCACGGAACATGGCATCACGGAGCTCCTCAACGTTAGCCTCCTTGGCGAGCTTGACCAGAAGAGAGACAGTCTCCTGGGTCAGGAAGTTCTTGGAGAAATCGAAGAGGACCTCCGTGTTGTCTACGGTGTTGGCGAACTTGTGGCTGAAGTTCTCGAAGCGCTTGGGGTCCTTCTGGAACTGATCCTTGAGGACTAGGTTGCGTCCCAATGTGGTGTGGTGCTCCTGGAGCTCCTTCCAGGCAGGAAGGTCGCTAGTTTGCGAAAAGCCGGGCATGATGACGATGAGGGGTTCTATGGGCAGAGGGTCAGCGCGGGGCAAGCGGAATAGAAAGGCAATGTTGAAGAGAGTTAGGTTCGGGATATAGAAGAAACTTGTGAACGTACATTAGAAGGTGAATGGGGTGATAGAAAAAGAGTGAAGAAACAAAAAAGCAAGAAAACTAATGGCGTCAGTTGCACCCGGCGCATTGGGGTCCGAGGGGGGGCGTGGGGCAACATCATCATTGCCGCATTCGGTTGTTATTTCTGTTATTTTACCTATTTTACCTATTTTGCCTATTTTACTTGTTTTCGGAGGGGACTTGTTTTACTGCTCTTATTGTTTTGATTGGAGCCTTTATATTATCATTTCTCCTTTGGTTCTCCGAAGGTCCTAAAATACTAAAATACTACATATCTATACCCGGTATACCAATTCGGCCATTTATAATCTCCTACTCCGTAGGCTATTGCTTTTACTCTTCTAGGCCCGGACCCAATTCAATCCCAGAATGCTCTCTTGTATAGCAAGACATTGGAAATTGAACGGCTATAGCTTTTTTTTTTTCGGTTGAAATAGTTTCTATTCTTAAGGAAACCAAGGCGTTGAACCTGGTACGCCACTACTCCAAGTCTACATGCATTGCAATGTACATTCCCATCCTCCCGAGGATCTACATACATATGAATTCATACTTTGTAATATTCTTTTCGATTATTTCAACAGTAGCGACATCGGCCTCAATAGCAATCCCGAGCCCCCCGAGGAGATGTGGGAAGGTGTACGGAGTACGGAGTAGGGAAGAAAGGCATTTGCAGCTCCCGTGACAGCTAACCGGGCACGTGCCACATTTGGTGTTCTGGACAATTCACCGCATATCTCACCGCCCGTGCTTTTTTGTTGGCAACTGATATCGGTGCCAAAGGTTTGAATTGAGCCTTGATCAACCTCACTTTCTAACAAGTGGTACAACTTGCACCATGTACAATCCCTACCAAGGTGAGCACTGTCTTCTCCTTGATCTTTGAGAAAGCCTTGATTCTTCGAAGAAACTAACCTAACTATTACATAGCTCCGGGTCTCTATGGACAGGCTCCTGACTATGGTGCCTATGGTGCGCCTCCAGGCATGGGTAAGTTCGCTCCTTTCCCACGATAATTACCTTTTCAATTTAGGCTGACTAGCTCCAGCACCTCCTCCAGGGATGGCTGCTCCAGGCACTGCTGCTCCTCCCGGCATGCAGCAAGCAAATACCCAGCCTGGTCGTCCAGGAAGCTTCCCCCCCAACTTCCAGCCGCCTGCGAACATGCCAAACATCAATTTCTCTGCGCCAGTGATTCGCTTAGGTACCGCGGGTCCGGCAAAGCCTGCAGCTCAAGAGAGCGGTCGGGAACGAGGATCCGATGCTCCTGGGCGCCGCGGTGGTCTGGGGTCAATGGGAATGGATACCCAGCGCCATCATGGTCGTGATCCCATGATGCAACTCCAGCCACCTACACGCGATGAGATTGTGCGTACGCTTTTTATCGGCGGAATTACAGAGGGCGCAGGTGGCGATGATGGCATTGAGCGTATTCTACGATCTACTGGTATCTTACGTCGCTGGATTCGCGCGACAGATGCTGATGAGAAACCTTGCCGATTTGGCTTCGCCGAGTATGATGACCCGGAGAGTCTTGAGGTTGCGGTTGAGACCTTGAAGAACGTGGAAGTGCCAGTCAAGAGACAGACACCCCGCGCCGAAGGTGATGAAGAAAAAGAGGTTGAAAAGAGCATGCTTCTGGTGCGTATAAATTGTCTACCATTTCCTCAAGTGATTCTAACTTGTCTGATAGGTCGTCGTCGACGAAGGCACCCTCACCTACCTCGAGCAATTCGAGTCTAGCCGAGCCGAACAGGACCCCGAGGAACGCCAGGCACGTTTCACCGCTGCCCGCAAAAATCTGGATAATGTCTTGTCAAGCCTCTTCCATCCCGCAGCCCCCCTTCCAAAGGAGGAGGCATCTGCCCTTGATCGGGAAGGCGACAGTGAAATGAAGGATGCCGAAGTTGCGAAGGATGGCGAAGTGGTCACCATTCCCATCACAATTGAAGACGAGTTAGCGGATATCCCCCCCCGAGATGCGCGCCAATGTGGCCAAGGAGATCTCGGCTTTCCGTGAACGAAGCACTCGTCGCGACATCGAGCGTATGAAACGTGAGGAAGAGATTGAGGCGATGGAACGTGCACGCAGTTCTGGCTCTCGGATTAATCGACTTGCCTCACCCCCCTTATCCGCTCCCAGTGGCCCTGCTGCCGGTATCAACGGTATTCCCTTAGGCCCACGGGATCGCAATGTGTTGAACGCACCTTCTGGTCCGAAGGCGTTCGGTGTACAGATTCCCAAGGATTATCAGAAGGGAGTTGCTTTTGTCAATGGTGGATCCCTCAACGGAGTCTCTATTGATCGAGAAGGCGAGGATTCCGATGCCAGTGACGAGGAAATCGAACGCCGTCGACAGGATCGGGTTAAGGCTGAGCAAGAGAAGCAATTCTCAGACCAAGAGCGTCGCTGGCTCAGCCGTGAGCGCAGCCGAACTGCTGCCCTGGAGAGAGAGAAGAAGCGCGAGGATGAGGAAGATGGAAAGTTGCAAGCTGCGCACGATGAGATGGAAGCACGACTTGGCGCTTGGAGCGATGATATTGAGGACAGCCGAAAGGCGGTCGATTACTACGCAGACCGCGGTGTCTGGCTCCGCAACCGTGCAAGCTTCCGTTCTCGTGAAACCAACATCGACGATGCCGATCGCGCCGCTGAGGATCGCGAACTTGTGCAATCCGCCAAACAGCAAGAGCAGGCTCGCGGCATGGCCGACGACTTCCTGGCTCGCCAGGCAAAGGAGCTTGAAACCCGTCCCCAGGAGGCACCACGCGAACCCCAACGCTTCAAGCTCTCTCTCGGAGCCGCCGCGCAGAAGGCGCAGGCCGCGACCAGCCGTCGCGCAATGGCCGACGTGGAAGGTCTGCTGGAGGATGAGGAAGAGCCCGTTACTGCAACCCGTCGGCAACTTGTTCCGATCAAATTCGATTCCGCGGCCGAAGCTGCAGGTCTCACCGACGAGGAACGTGCTCAGGCGGCCCGTCAACTCGCTGCGGAGATTCCAGCCGAGAAGGAAGGATTGTGGAACTGGGCGGTCAAGTGGGAATTTGTGGATGACGCCGTCATCAGCGACCAGCTCAAACCTTTCGTCGAGAAGAAGATCGTCGAATATCTTGGTGTACAGGAACAAATGCTGGTGGATGTGGTGGAGGAACATGTGCGGAAGCATGGATCGCCTCAAGAGTTGGTGGAGCAGCTGGCCGAAGTGAGTATTCATTCATTCCTCTTCTTTGTAAAACAAGTTACTAACCGCACTCACCTATCTATAGGCATTGGATGAAGAGGCCGAAGTTCTTGTTCGCAAGCTTTGGCGCATGATCATTTTCTGTTCCGAGAGCGAGAAACGAGGCCTGTCCTCGTAATAGGGCTGCATATTAAAGACAGGTCCCTGTACCTGATGTCTCTAAGCTTCACTGAAATACAACAACTTGTACACAAAGGAATAGCTGCATGTATGGTATGATTTCAATCTTTCTAAAATCGCATACCCTCGGAGATTTTTTCCAACAGGATCCGGTCTAGTCTACATGTAGATGCAACCTCCCCACGTACCTTGGGGTAAATCACGGAGCAGCTCCGAGTATAGTACCAGTTCTGTGATTGGTGGAATGACATATTTTCCCGGCATTTGCAATTCTCCACCAATGAGAACGCATCTACGGCAAATGACAGAGGAAGAGGGAGGGGCGCGGGATAAACTGGAGATGGCGCGGGGGGAATATATTTGCTGTATATACAGAGTGGAATCTCTTTCGGTTTTTGAAATCTTTTCTCACTGATATCCCTCCTCTCCTACTCTTCCCTGCACCTTTGAGCTGCCAAAAAAAGGGTGAAATTGCCTTTCGACTCTATACCCCGGATATATATACACCCCACATTTCTAGATTAACAACCTCGTTTCTCTAGAACTGACTTGCGCCAGCAATATTGCTAGCCATTGACAGAAGCAAAACCTATCTCTACCACCACAAGTAACAACTATTCACAATGGTCAAAATCACTGGCTTCACCACGCGGGACGTGAGGTTCCCGGTACGTCTATCTCGCCCCCGGAGCATTTCCGCACACCCAATGCACTCAATACTGACAAGCCATCCATAGACCTCGCTTGACAAGACCGGTTCAGATGCTATGAACGCAGCAGGTGACTACTCCTCCGCCTACTGCATCATCACCACCGACTCAGAACACTCCGGACATGGCATGGTACGTCACACCACATCACCCACCCGCAACACTCCAATTAACCCAACCCACTACAGACCTTCACAATCGGCCGCGGCAACGAAATTGTCTGCGCAGCAATTGCCCTGCTCGCCCCAATGGTCGTTGGCAAGGACCTGGACGAGATGACCGCAGACTGGGGCAAGACATGGCGGTACCTCGTCTCTGACAGCCAGCTTCGCTGGATCGGCCCCGAGAAGGGTGTGATTCACCTCGCCCTTGGTGCTGTCGTCAACGCTCTTTGGGATCTGTGGGCTAAGACCCTCGGCAAGCCCGTCTGGCGCATCGTTGCGGACATGACCCCCGAGGAGTTCGTACGTTGCATTGACTTCCGTTACATCACTGATGCCATCACGCCCGAGGAAGCTATTAGTCTCCTGAAGGAGGTTGAGTCTGGTAAGCAGGAGCGTATTAAGGAGGCTGAGGCTAGCCAGGCTGTCCCTGCTTATACCACCAGTGCCGGATGGTTGGGGTACAGCAAGGATAAGCTCAAGTCGTTGTTGGAGCAGAGTGTCCAGCAGGGATATAGGCACTTCAAGCTTAAGGTTGGAGGAGATTTGGAAGATGACAAGACTCGCTTGCGTATTGCACGTGAGGCTATCGGGTATGACAAGGGTAATATTTTGATGGTTGATGCCAACCAGGTACGTTATCCCTCCCTGGAATTGATTTTGTTACAGTTTAGACTTAGACTGACACTGGGGAAATGAATAGGTCTGGTCCGTCCCCGAGGCTATTACCTGGATGCAAGAGCTCGCAGAGTTCAAGCCCTGGTTCATCGAAGAGCCTACCTCCCCCGATGACATCCTTGGCCACGCCGCCATCCGCAAGGCCCTGGCCAACACCCCCCACGGCCCCGTGGGCGTCGCCACTGGCGAGATGTGCCAGAACCGCGTTATCTTCAAGCAGCTGCTGCAAGCCGGTGCCTTGACTGTACTGCAGCCCGACGCCTGCCGTGTCGGCGGTATGAACGAGGTTTTAGCTATTCTTTTGCTGGCACGCAAGTTCGGTGTGCCTATCGTGCCGCACTCGGGCGGTGTTGGTCTACCAGAGTACACTCAGCACCTGAGCACGATCGATTATGTTGTTGTTACCGGCAAGAAGAGTGTCCTCGAGTATGTGGATCATCTCCATGAGCACTTCGTTCACCCGTCCAGCGTCAAGGATGGTTACTATGCTACCCCCTTGGAGCCTGGGTACAGTGTTGAGATGAAGGCTGAGAGTATGGATGCTTTCGAGTACCCCGGTCAGGAGGGAAAGAGTTGGTGGAGATCCGAGGAAGCTAAGAGCATTATTGATGGACCCAGAGTTGTATAGTTTCGGCGATAGACTTGAGTGTGGGATTCGTTCTTGACGATCATGTGTTTATGTGTAGATGTTTATGTGTAGAGAAGGACTACACGGTTTTACTTGCGGTACAATAACTTCAGCCTCAGGCGGAACCAAATCAAAGCACTTCCAAGGTTCGCTTCCATTCCCAATAAAAAGATAAAAGATACACATAGGGACAAAGCTAAACAAGCGGATTACGCGCGCTAGTCACTCCACAAGTAGGATAGTTGGAAACGTATTCGAATGCTCCTCTTATAACTCGATTATCCGTCCACTAAATTACCCCCTTAGTAATAAATAACTATAACTATGTCCTCTAGTATCTATCCATGGATGCTACCTTTGCAAGCAGTTTGGGGGGAAAAAAAGAAAAGAATTCAGACTCTAGGGAGCGCGAATCAACCTCTGGCGGGGCTCGAACCCGCAACCTTTCGATAGACCATGAAATAGCTACTTAGGTAGTTATCCAATAGAAGTCGAGCGCGCGACCAATTGCGCCACAGAGGCTTTGATAAATGAACACCAAATTATTAACCAATAAGTTACTACCTAGGTATTTACTATTATTTACTACCCGTGGACATATTGAGCTTGGTCAGATTGCCTAGTGAAATTATCCCAAGGTTGTTTCGTATCATTTTAGTTAGAGTCATACATATCATGCCGGATTTCTGTCAGTATATATACACGGCTGTTCTGTGCTGAGCCGCACACTCTCAATGGACCCTGTTCATGTTTTAAGGCGGGACCTCCCTTTAGAGTATGAGGCTAATCTAAAGATGATATAACGTAACGTATTTCACTTCTCCAAAACGTATAATAAATGCGATATATTACAACTTGATATCTCAACAGCGTTTGTCTATAATGTCCTTTCCTTGTAGCCCGATGCTATTTTTGTATAGCCTCTCTAGGGAATTTATGGAATCTACACTTCTTATTCATTGAGATATTATGTATATATTTCCAGCTTATAGCAACGTAATTTATAATATTCTTTTTGAAACGATGATAATACAGCCTTTGATTTACCTGAAAGTGATATATAGTGCTAATAAGCCCCACTAATAGCCATGGACAAGTAATCAGATGTAATAAGGACGTGGTCTTTGAGATATAATGTATAGTAAGTATGGCACTTACCATGGTGTTCTGGAGGCGGCGGCTCGAAATCCGTTACGGCCCAGGACCTCTACATATGTACATCCCGAGGTCATAGAAAATAACATGGTAGGGTTGCTCCTTGAATATAAAAATCAAGTAAATTCGTCAATAGATATGGATCCCCAGGACCAACCCGATCTGTTGAGTAAATATGGGACGACTAGCGCATTGAAGGTAGGATCGCATGAAACTATGATACATTTTACAGGTTATCATCACAACCTGAGTAGACATCCAGGGGCCCAGTTCTAGAGAATACAAGGCGCCTTGCCAAACTGGTGTAGACCAGCCCGGAGCAGGCGCTAGGAGCAAAAGTTCATCGGTTGTGAGTGTTCAAATGCTCATCGCAGATGAAGGCGCAGAACCCATGTAGTGTGGTTGGAGTTGGAGGGGTATATATAACGAGAAGATGGCATCATTGCCAGATCAGCGCCACTGAATACCAAAAAGCTTCAAGGCGCTAGTCACATTAGCCTTCTCTGAGGCCTTCTCGAGGACGATGCGAGGATGCCCTTTCACATCCAACGCGAGAAGCTGGTACTCGAAATTGCTCTTATCCAAAGGCTTCATCATATGCACAATGACAACACCGGAGTTGAGAGGACCCTCGACCTAAAATTCACGGTTAGTACACGTATCCAATACTGGCCGGAAAGGGTATCATACATGGAAATGCATGCGAAGGTGCTCACGACCCAAACGATCCTTTTCGGTTGATGATCTAGTCACTGTCAGTATTACGGCCCCGTAGCATTATGCAGAAACCATAGAACCTACGCGATAGGCTTGTTCCGTGCCCACCGGCTCGACGTCTGCTCGCCATATGCCTTGATCTCTCTTCGATCACCGAGCAATTTTATACACTCGGGGTCATCTTTAATGCGGCCTACCGCTGTTTCAAATTGCCATGTCTTGCTGTTTGGTGACAAAACCTCGAGATAGAAAAGTGTGAAGACTCCGCCCTAATCAGGTCATATAGTCAGCGACTGTTCGCTATATCCCCGTGAACGAATGAACTTCATACCGTCAGTACTGCTCCAGCCAACACGATAACGAAGTTGAAGGATTGTTGTGTTGCCCGCGCAACCTTCTCTCCTCGACTCAAATCGCCCCACTGAATTCTCCCATCGTCGGACAAGACTGTAATGCTTTTCTTCCTTGACGGAATAGATTGAGGCCCGCTGCCTATGTTGCTTTGCGTGGCGTAGAGCCGAGTGATCTGTGTCTGTATGCGGGGAGAGGGGCGGAGGACAAGAGATGCCGGCGATAGTCGGGGAAGCGCGCGTAGTTGTATATAACTCATTGTGAATGATCAAAACCGAGCGTCTTGAAAGGAGTTGGAGTATATGAGTCGAATACCGAACCCGATCATCTTCGACCTGGGCAAGGTTGCTACCGATCTTGATAATCGGCACGTGATTACATTACGGTATTACAATACAGCCAGTGGCGGAGAGGGCCCTGGCCAAATGGGAGGCGTTGTATGACGATTACACCAGGCACCGGGTCGAGAGAGTCCACGTTCGCCGTTCCCGACTCGGGATGCTTTGCTCTTTGCCATACCTGCTCACATTCTCGCCCAAAACCCCCCTTTTCTTTTTCTCTTCCCATTGATCTCTCCTCGGTACCATCATGAGTGCCACGAAGGCGCAGTCTCAAAAGATCTTTGAGAAGGCCAAGCTGAAGCCCGCGAACAAGGTGCGCACACCCCCACCCCGTACGCTGCATAATTGTGGCACTCGATGCTGATGTTTTTGCTTCCAGGTGTGCTTCGACTGCGGCTCTAAGAACCCAACATGGTCTTCAGTTCCATTCGGTATTTACTTATGCCTTGATTGTTCGGCTCACCACCGTAATCTCGGTGTGCACATCTCCTTTGTCCGATCAACAAACCTCGACCGTACGTACCCTACCACACAATCTCTCCACACGCCAAATGTGCCGGTAAATCAGCGCTGACATTCCATGCAGAGTGGCAATGGGAGCAACTGCGGGTTATGAAGGTTGGCGGAAATGAGTCTGCGACCAAGTATTTCCAATCGCACGGAGGTTCCGCTGCGCTGGCGAGCAAGGACACCAAGGTCAAATACACGTGCAATGCAGCTGTCAAGTATAAGGAGGAACTCAAGAGACGCGCTGCGCTGGATGCGCAACAGTCAGTGGATCCAATCTCGGTGGAGCTGGCAGGACTACGTGCTAACCAGTGTTATTGCTTCATTTAGGTACCCCGGGGAAGTCATCATCACAGATATCCCCGCTGGCACTCCCTCGGATGGCTCGAACACCCCTGCTGGCGACGGCGATGACGATTTCTTTTCCTCATGGGATAAGCCCTCGATCAAGCGCCCGAGCAACCCCCCATCGCGCACCAGTACTCCCCCCGTTGTCAGCCGGACCGGTTCTCCTTTCCTGAACGCTGGCGCCAATTCAAACGGATCTCGCTCGAAATCTCCCTTGTCTACTTCGGAAGAAAAGAGCGCCTCTCCCGCGCCAACTGCTATCCGGCCCACTAGTGTTACTCGGAAGACCTCTACTACAGCTACCTCTGCAAAGAAGGGCAGTGTCCTCGGTGCCAAGAAGGCACCCAAGCTCGGGGCTAAGAAGGTTGCCGCTGCGGATATTATTGATTTCGATGAGGCCGAGCGCAAGGCCAAGGAAGAGGCCGAGCGCATTGAAAAGCTTGGTTACGACCCCGAGGCTGAGCAGGCGGAAGCCGAGGCCAAGAAGGCCACAGCTGCCGCTGCTGTCCCGATCGCTTCTCCTATCCCAGTCAGCCCTGCTGGCAAGTCCAGTGACCGAAACTCGGGTGATGTGGAGCGACTAGGCATGGGTGTGAGCAGACTTGGCTTTGGCCAGGTGTCGAAGCCTGCTGCCCCCAAGAAGCCAACCTTTGGCTCTGTTGGCCCTGCCAAGCCCAACCCTGCTGATGGTAAACTTCCCCGATCGTGCAACATGAAAAATAAGCTGACACTCGACATAGAAGCGGAACTAACCCAGACCAGAACCCGATTTGGCACTCAGAAGGGTATCTCGTCCGATGAATTCTTTGGACGGGAGCGATTTGATCCTGCCGCCCAGTCGGAGGCCAAGGATCGTCTCCGCCAATTTGATAGCGCTACATCCATTTCCAGCAACACCTACTTCGGCCGGCCCGAGGATGAAGTCAACTCACTTGACGATGGTTATGGTGATATGGAGGTTGCTGCTAAAGATTTCATCCGCCGCTTTGGTATTACCGCCGGAGATGATATTGAGAACCTGTCGCATCTCGTCGGTGAAGGCGCAACTAAGCTACAAGGTGAGAAATTCTTTAGGCATGTAGCCACTTCTTGCTGACTGTATATCGCCAGGCGCCATCCGCAACTATCTGAACAACTAGGCTAGTCGCCCATGTTCATCAGATATTATGCCTTCTATCACTCCAAGTACCTTAGCGAGCAACATTGTTCCCTGACTACTCCCAGTCCCGTCTTCTTCATGCGCGACGTATATTGTGTCTCCCCCTGCCCCTCTCGCCCCCTCGACAATATTTCTTTATCTGGAAAACCATTGCGATCAGCAGTCGGCCAAAAACTTGGGTTTCATATCATTCTGGTTTGCAATCTGGCGTGTGATTGTCGATTTTTTGTCTTTTTCCCTTGCTTCTTCCCATTCCTACACCGCAACACAGGATGGTGCAAGGGTCTTTTTCTTATTTTGTTCATTTCGTTGATATGGTTTAGGATAATTGAGAAATTCATGATTTGATATTATTGATAGACGAGAATTTTTGACAAAAGCACAACTCCAATCCCTGAAGTCCCGCACCGCTCAGCCAAAACTCCATGATGAATGAAGAGAACACAGTAGTACATCATAGTACAAGCCACACCCAAGTGTTGAATACAAAAACAGGCCCCCATATATATATAAGAAGAAACGTAGCAAGTACGATCTCATTCAACGCGATAAATCGCATCCGCAACCTTCGTCACCTGCCACATCTCCTGGACATCATGAACACGAACAATATCCGCCCCACCAGCAACACTAGCAGAGACAGTAGCAGCCGTACCCCAAACGCGCTCCCGCGGCGTCTTTACCCCAGTAATATGACCAATGAACCTCTTCCGACTGGGCCCCATCAACCAAGGGAAACATTCAAGCCCCGGCATCGCGCGCAGCCTCGGCAAATCCCTCAAGATCTCGAGATCATGCGGCTGGATCTTCGCAAACCCAAGACCCGGATCGAGGATAATGCGCCAACGTCGGATCCCCGCGTCTTCAGCAGCCGCAATGCGCGCGCTCAGCTCAGCAGCCACTTCCGGGATAACGCCGGACGGGTAGTCGTGCAGGGTTGTCATTGTCTGTGGCGTGCCGCGCATATGCATCAGGATCACGGACTTGCCGATCCGCGCTACTGTTGGCAGCATTTCTGGATCAAGGAGACCGGCTGAGATGTCGTTGATGATGTCTGCGCCGGCGGCGCAGGCGGCTTCTGCTACGCTGGCGCGGTAGGTGTCGATGCTGATGGCGATGTTGGCGGCTTCGGGGATGGAGGTGCGGATGTGTCGGATTGCTGGCACTACGCGGGCGATCTCTTCGGCGGCGCCAACTGGTGTTGAGCCGGGGCGGGTACTCTCGCCACCGATGTCGATGATTGTTGCGCCGGAGGCGATGATGTTGCGTACTGTCTCTGTTATGTAGTTTAGGTCTGTTAGGGCGTGCTTGCCACCGTCAGAGAAGGAGTCTGGCGTTAGGTTGAGGATTGCCATGACGTGGGTGCTGCGCTTGGGGTCTGTTGCATGCAGTGATGGGAATAGTGGTGAGATTGGGGTTGTTGACATCGGGGTCGGTTCTGGTGGCGGGAGAGCCTTTAGATGTGTGCTGTATGTTTGCGAGTCCTTTCCTGGTAGTGGAGGGTATTCATTTGGGACTAATCTAGATTCAGATGGTTAGTTTCGCGTTTTTGTATGCCGGCATGGCATATATAAAGCTATTGGGGGCGTACTGGCTGAGAGGTCGCAATACGAAGTCTCGCTCGAGCATCAGATTGTGTGGGATGTTGAGACGCTCGTGAGAGAAGATCTCCTGATCATATAGTAGAATATCCAGGTCAATAGAGCGTGGGCCTTTATCGATGAGCTTCTTTCTGCCCAGCTCAATTTCAATCGATTGAAGAGCGTCCAAAAGATCCAGAGGCTCAAGGGTTGTTTCCACCTGAAGGAAATTAACAACTGGTTACCAAACTTGGAATTATCTAACATACCTCGCATACACCATTGATGAATGGATCTTGATCCAGCACATACATCGGTGCGGTTTCGAACAATGAACTTGTTCTTTTCACTTTGATACCAACTCGGTCCATTTCAAGACAAGCTTGCTCAATCATTTCTACTCGGTCTCCGACATTGCTTCCCAGGGCAATAAAAGCCCGGTGAATGTCTGGACTTGGGAACTTTAAGTTCATCTTGGAGTTCACTGCTTGCGCAGTGGAGAAATTCCTCACAGGCGGGGTCAAATGCAACGTTACTGAACGTCGTGATAGAGCATTTCTGGTGAGAATTCCCGATACCGATTGGGTTGTATATTCCAATTGGGATTGATGAGGCAACCCTATTGAATATTAGTGTTGGACTAAAGTGCAGACATGCAAATCCAAAAAAAAAAAAAAAAGAAAATGCGGGACAGGCATATTTCCCCATTGGGATGATACGCCGATAAGCGTGGGAGAGACGGGGCTTCTAAGAAGTCGCTAGGCACATACCCAGCTGTAGTGAGGCTATTCTGTAGCTATAATATGTCATCAGATTCGCCACAGCCAATTGATTATTTGGAGGCTTTACCTTGTATGCAATTGTCGATGATCAGCCCTTCTTTTCTGAGCTGCAGCCGACGGCGAAAGCCTTAGCGACCTCCCGATTTGCCGTGGATAAGTGGTGAAAGATGCCGATGGAGGGGCTCTCTGTATTGCCCTGGCACTCATGCTGATTTGAGAAGAAATGTAAGAATACAAGGTAACAGCTTCGAGTCAGTTCTGGTACTCCGTAAGCTTCACGTGGTTTGCCTTCTTCTTGGCGTTGACGCCTCGACGCTTTGACACTCTGGTGCCTTGACACCTGAATGCCTTTATGCCTTGATGCCTTAATATTTGCATCCTAGTTAACTAGTTAACTAGTTATTGCGATTGATCAGACAGTGCTGGCTTGGTCTCAAAACAAGTGCTCCCATACCAACTTTGAAACACTCCACCCGGTCAAGTATTTTAGCCTGATCGCCTGCCTCCCATCAAAGTGACTATCCACTGGGCCCCGGTTCTCAATATAGATGGCACGGACCAACTTCGATTGCAAATGGAACGAGCATCGCGGGAAAACATCACTGTTCCGAGCAGAATACAAATCTTGCCATGGGATCCTAGGGCAATTTATAGAGACGCTCAAGTCCGTGATGAGATTTGGAGGCTGTTCAACTGCACAGAGCTTGGACTGGATCTTCAGACTATGCGCCTGGAATACCATGATGGCAAGTGGCATACGGAGATTGATCTCAACGCACTGGAGGAGCTTTGGGAGGATTTACGAGTCATCATGTCAGACCCGGAGAATTCGGATTTTACATTCACTGTGACCACGGAGTCATTCAATCGAGATGATCCCACAATTGACATTTTCGAAGACCCGCACAACACCCTGAATCTGGGTGATCTCTCGGCGTTATTACTCTAAGGTGGAAGAGAACGGAGACATGCCCTTATTTTTATTATTTTCAAAATACGTTACTGATGAAATTAAATCTTATACTTTCGTAGTTCTGGCTCTACGGCATTGCGGCTTATCTGATCGTCGTTAGCGCAGTATCGATGACATAGCATTTACGGCCATTGTTATATCTAGTCATTGTTAGAACAATGTCTATCTTCGTAGATGATTCCCTTAGCATATATACTCACGCACTTTCCATTAGTTCCATCCTACGGCTCAGTGTGTTAAGGGATCCACGAGCTGTTTCCTAAAATGCTCGAGAACACTCGGAAATCAATGTGGTGATGATAAGAATGCCAGACCAAGGGAGACATGAGGGGGAAGCATAGCCGAATGGCATTTGCTGCTCTAATTTAGAAAATACTTACGTTGCGACGAAGGGACCGTTCTCCGAAGTACGTATTTAGGAGGCTTTGATAGTATATAGAATGCAAAGTAGGCTTACCTCTACCGTAAGCATGACCCAAGGAAATTGCATGGATTCTTATTTTAAAAAAATCTAGTTCAAGCTCTGCTTGATGATATCTGACGCCTTCTCGGCAACCGCAAACACAGTCGCCTGGATATTCCCCCTCGGTTCCAAGGGGAAGATACTGGCATCGACAACGCGGATATTAGACGAACCGTACACCCTCAGGTAAGAATCTACAACACCGCCATCTTCTTGCGGCATCATCGCACAGGTACCACTGGCATGGTACATAGACAAGACGAGCTCTTTGCACAGCTCCTTTGCTTTCTCGAGGTCTGCCAGAGGCTCCGGTGTGTGGAGGCGCTCGCCACCGTCCTTCAGCAGCGATGCCATCGGCTCCGTCTCGGCAATCTTGTCCATCCACATACTATGCCGAGCTAGTATCTCTAAATCAACCGGGTGACGGAGAATTCCGTGATCGATAAGAGGGGCAACCTTGGGATCGGAAGATTGGATATGGACGGACCCCCGTGATAGAGGGTAGCTAAGCACAGAAAGAAGGCTGATAAAGAAACCGGGGTGCCCGAGACTGAAAAAACTTTTGGGAGATTCTCCTTGTCGGGGCAGAAGCTGGAATGGCGCTAGAATAAATTGAGTAGTAGACTCGTCGGGATTCTGGAGGAGGGTGTGCAATGCTTCATATTGCTTCTTGTGTGCCCGCGAGAGGTCGGGATCATTTATCGATGCTTGCACCTTCTGGAGCAATTGAGTCCGCTCGTCTTCAAGGATGTCTACGAGCGGCATAAATGCAGAGATTAGGGGTACCATGCCAAGGGGCCCCGAGCCATCCTTCTGATAAGCGGCCATGGCAGCCTCGGAAATGGCGGGGTCCCGAGCCATATCACCCGACGGCATACCGTCTGCGACTTCATACCCAAACGAGATAGTGCTGTGATCTTGCAGGTTCTCGCCAACACTGGGGTTGTTGATTACTGTCGGGATCCCGTGGGACTTGAGGAGGGTTTCATCTCCAACACCTGAAAGCTCTAGGATCTGAGAGGATTGGGTTGTTCCGGCGGAAAGGATGACCTCTTTCGCGACTGAAACAGTGTACACATCCGAGTCCTTGCTAAACCGAACACCAGTAGCAACGGCGTTATCACCGTTGTTCCCATTCTCTATGATGATCTTTTCAACCCAGGCGCCGGTCATGACCCGGAGGTTCGACCGAGCTTGGACCTCCGGCCCTAGGTACGCAGCTGCGGAATGGCTTTTGGTATGGGTAACCGGATCCACAGCACCGGGGCTCACGAAAGGACCTGTACCGGCGCCATTGATTGGATCATCAACCTGTGGGTATCCAAGAGCCTTGAAGGTGTCCATCCATGCTGCATGGTACGGCATGTACTGATCTCCAAATGACACTTGAACAGGACCTGTGCTACCCTGATCCTGCTGATCGTATTTCATGCCCTTGAAGAACTCACGGTTGTCGCTCGATGGGGGTGAAGCCGTGTGAAACTTGCGAATATACGGAGCCAACCCATCCCATCCCCAGCCGGGGTTGCCCAATGTTTCCCAGGCGTCTAATCCAGAACGAGAGGGATAGATGACCATTCCCAAATTGATCGCCGAGGAGCCTCCCAAAGTGCGGCCTTTGTTAGCTAAGAGCTTGCGGCCATTGAGTTGTTCCTATGTTACACGGGTAAGGATGGTGACAATAATCAAGGGATTTGGGTAGATAATAGTGTACCTGAGGACAGGATCGGAAATTCCAATCAAAGTCCTCGTCTTCAAACGCCGCTGGCCCTAACCCTGGGATGGTGATCCGAGGGTCGTTGAGGCGGTTAGTTCCAGCTTCCAGAACAAGAACGCGAGTACTGGGGTTCTCGGTGAGTCGGTTGGCCACCACAAGGCCAGCAGTACCTCCTCCGACAATCACAAAGTCATAAGCTGCGTTCTCAAGACCTTGTGAGGACTCGGTGTCGAAAGATGCCATTGTCAATTATGTTGATATGAGTGCTTTGCGATCTGCACTAGACCAGCTGTTAAAAAATGCAAATATATTTGGGGATGCTCTCGGGTGAAGGTGGAATGATAGAGGGGATAGAGGGGTTCTCAATCAAGGTGGGCCAACTATTCTATCTTCATTAGTATAAAATATGGAAGGCACACAATTCACTCATTCGAGCCCCTAAATCACTCAAGCTCTGGGTACGAGCTAACAAAAACCAAACAATTCGATCGTGGTTTCGAGGGACTCAGGGGGCGACGGGGATGGGGCGCGCTATGTATAGCGGGGAAGTGCAAACCGAGCTAGAGTTAGCCTGTACTTTGTATGTGCACAGATGCATGGTATAGATTGTGATTGACGGGAATATATGTGCCAAGCCTCGGTAAAGGCAATACAATACGACAACATCATTGTCCCTTCAGGTCAAAACGTGCAGGGATTGAGGGCTGGGTAGTGCATGTTTGGCCGAATTTCTTTCCGGGTTTCTGTTGAATGTATCAAATCTTAGATTGATACAGAGTATCGAGTATAGCTCTCAATACTCTCCAGCCCCCGACTCGATCAATAGCAGGTTATTCTTCCATTCAGTTCAAAAGAACACTCGGTCAAATACCTGCCATGGTTGGGCCCGGGAGGGGCCGGTGCGGGCCTGACTCCACTTTGAACCCAATCAAAGAGGATGGCCCACCCTTCCCAGTTTCCCAGTCTTTAATTGCTTCTTTGCTTTCACAAGATCTCTCTCCACTGCCACCCCGGATTCTTCTCCATCCCTTCATATTACAATCGAGAAGAAGGTATTTGCCACTTCCTATACCTAAGTGTTACTATTTCATATTTTGCAAGCTAATGACTGCCCGAAGCTATGAGTACATAACTTCTAGAGACCGAGCCCATGGAGCAAACTGTTCCTAGATCTCCCCATCCAAGATGTCCTTAACAATGATGCCGGGATGCAGACCAAAGAGCCCTGGTCTAGCCTGTATGTTAAAGCCACACGAGATGGAAGATTCAGTAGAGTACAGGGTGAATGAAAAGAAGGAATTTGCCAAAGTTATTTCTTTCTACGCAAAAACAAGCGGTGAAGACGGACACGCCGACGTAATTGAGGTTATAATGAATATTGCAGAGAGCAACATCGCCGACCTTAAAGCGGAGCTTGAGCAGCGGGGATGGAAGTGAAGAGCAAAATCGTTCAGAACAGATCGAGAGCACAAACAGTATTTTCAACTATACGAAACATGTTTATATCTGACGTAGTCTCTCTAAGAACAACTTTGCCACTCTTAGCACGTGGAGCCGTTTCATTTTCTCATATACAGGGGCTGGCTTTTCTTGCATTGCGATCGAGTCAGTCTTCACCTCACCGCGGCCTGTGTACTAGTTAATGATTTGTTTTCGTTTAATTTCGAAGAGTGCTTAACTGACCTTACTTATGTTTGATGGCTGTACTATCTATAAACTGCTCTATTTTATAACTTAGGGTTAAGGTTTTGGAAGAAGGGAAGGTGAAAGTCTGGGCCAAACCTCGGATAGTCGGATAAATTCGGTAAGAACAGGAACTTGCCGCCCAGCGAACAGTTTTATACTTGGGAAGATCAACGCGAAGAAAGTTTATAGACGGTTATTCCCATATCAACATATGCAATTGCTTCGTGCTAAATCAGCTGCTTAAAAAGCCTATAACGGTCTTGGACCAGGACCCTTAATGTTAACCTGCTCAATTCAAGCCCGCTGTTTTGCGAGAAAGAGGTGACTGCAATTTATAAAACATTGGCAGCGATAACAATTAATTTTGCATATAATTAGAATCAAAAGTGACGTTGAAAGAATCCCAAAAGTCAAGGAAAGATGTATCATCCAAAAGTGCGTTGAGGGCATCGTCGCTGACTGTGGGAAGTATGGCTGATGATTCAGGGGGTTCCACGCGTGAAGTAGCTGGATCAGATACATCCGTATTTCGCGGGCTCGACTCAATCAAGAAGTGGTGGCGTATTTTGTTTATAGCGACTAAGAACACACCTCGGTACAACGCAGCCGCTGAGTACGTATCCTGAAAACTTTCCATGACCATCATGCATAGCTCTAAATTGTTGAAGCCTACACGACGCATAAGAGCATCTGTAGATTTGCAATTATGGAGGTGGATATGCATAGCCGGTATTAACAGCGTAGGACTAGATTCAATTAGAAAGACTGGTTAGCAATAGTCGTAGAGATACAACTGCCGGCGATATGGATATGAAGAACTTACGTCATCGGACCGGCAAAAGCGAGAAGCTTTTCTCGTACAAGGTCATTAAGAATAGAGTTGGATTGCAATGCCGCTGTGTCCAGCTGGCTTCGTATCTCACTTTGCCATGCCTTCACATGGGCAGGTGGAAGGTGTTCCGGGATCCTGGTGATATAAGGGGAGTAGAAAGTAACCAAAGCAGCCCTGTCACCGTAAGAAACAAACCAGATCACGAAGAAGAGATAAAAATTAGTACTCACTGGTAATGCAGTTGTAAGTGGTATATATAAAAAGCTGCCAAACGACTTTGTTCATGTCCAGCTCTATCTGGTATCCGGAATTGCAAGAGCTCAGTTCTAAGGGAATCGAATTGTTGGATCGTTGGGCTTGCGCCCAGAGGCTTATAGCTAAGTGCGAGGATTTTACCTAAAAGCTTACTCAATTTGAGCAGAATGATCCAATACTCAGCCAACTCAGGTAAGTCGTTGGGGATATAAGCGCTGGTAATTGACGATGGTAGTTCAGCGACGTCACCCAGCAAATCAGCGGCTGAAGGCATCGGCTGGTCGCAATCGTCAAGATTTATTCTCATGGGTCGCCCTAACGTTAGACTCAGCCAGCGGTCTCGGAAGAAGCAACTCCACCATATACGGCGCCAGATAGGACGCAGGCGACTAGGAAAGGCCGAATTGAGCTTGGCTGAGTCCGGGTCTCGGTGTAAACCCAAAACTTGACAGAGGCTGATCGCAATCCCTATCCAGTACCATGGTTGCGCATGGCCATCTTCTTTTGAGTGCCAGAATGCCATGAGGAGGGCCGATTGTGTGAGGACTACCCTGTCCGTCTCGCCGCCATTATCGTACATGCACTAGAATTTCATTAATTGTTTGCCACAAAGTATATTGATTAAACCAATTACCTTCGCGCGAGAATACATAGCCTTTTTCATCTCCTTACGGGAGGAATAGCCTTCGAGCGACCAAATATCCTCACCAACAAACTATGAACGGAGATTAGATAAACGTAGCCAGGTGTATGAAGGATTGACCTACATTCGTTGCCGCAAAGAACATGCTCCATAGTAACAGTAAATTCCAGTCGTTGGTTTGAACACCTTGATTGCAATTGAAGAATACTTTGACATCAACTATGGGGAGGATAGGGTGTATATGATGGAAATAGGCGCGGAGGAGTTCGGTAAAGGTATTTTTCTGTGGCATGGTGAACACACCCTTATATTGAAGGAATTCACGATCCTGGGCAGATAGCGAAGCCGATATATTCGGTGAAAGCAAAATATGCCTTGGCACAGTCTGGTTTGGTTGTGTGAAGACATCGAGAATGGATGTATATCCTGGAGACTCGCCTGTTACGAAAATCAGTTCCACCAGTACCCATATAGCAAAGAAAGAAGATGCTGAGTAGCTACGATACCAGTGTAGAAAGGGACCTGGCCAGTTTTGTTATCCTGCCCCAAGACCGCCGAGGATATCTCGACACCAGTCGACTCGGCTGCGTCTTCATGTCGCTCAGTGATAGAACGAAATGTTCTATCGTCCCTAGGAGAGTCTAATCGGTCTGCCTGAGGGGCCCGTGATACGATACCGGGGGTTTCTCGTTCCATAGGGGGTAAAGGATGCGATAGAAGTATACTGCTTGGCTCGGCACTTGGCTGGTCAACCTGGACAGTCTCCCGAGGAGGACGAGCGGTAAGTGATCTAGTCTGTTGTTTTCTATATTATGAAATAAGTATCAACCTATGTGAAGCACCTTCTCTCGTTTCGGTCATGCGGGTGTTGTCGTGCTAACCTTCGCCGCTGTCTCTCCCGGACGATGCATTCGGCTCTGTCCTGAGTACAGCCAGCACACGGGATGCCGGTGACAGAAACGCTGCAGCGCACTTTGCGTTCACGGCAATTTTGGCAAGCAACAGCTGATCGACGGTAGCGTTGTGGTGTCATTATCAAGGTGTTTTAGAACCGAATTTTGTGCAAGTGTCAACGTTTACTCGGGTAGCCGAGTATCCCGGAACGGGGTCACGTGGGATGTGCCGCGGTAAATTATGCTGTACGCCACAGTGACGGTACTATTACACCCGATTTATCGAACATTTGAATATTCTGCATGAGTTAGCTACAAGTTAGCTACAAGTAGCTAACTGATATCCCAAGTTACTGCCTCGACAACTCCAGACACTCATCTCAACAATATCTATATACAATATATCTATAGTACTGTAATATTGTATATATTACGGTCATTGAACTTGGGTTTTTGGCGGGTTTTGCCAACCCGCAGCCTTGGCAAGATTAGATTCTTCATTCCCACCCAAATCGACACTGGTCCTATTACAGACTTTCCCTATCACATTGCCACTCGATTCGAAAGCTGAACCTCTATTCTGAATACCAAGGTATTACGGGCAAAGGCGACCTTTGAGCATCGTATCAATCGATACACGACAACCAGTTTTGAATACTGGAAAAAAATAGTAGGCAATCTAGTTACCCTATGAGGTTCAAGAAAGCACAGCTTCTTAGTGCCTCGTGACAAGGCAAAGGATTCAAGGGAGTGGATGGTTTAGGAACTGTATAATCTATAAAACAACTTAATGTACATAACTTCTCAAACCAATCTCTAGTCACAATTTAAGGAAACAAGGCTTGCAATAGCGACTGACAATTAGAAAAATGTCATTTATAGGAGGAGACCGATTCCAGTGAAAGCACGAGTCTCATCAAAGTAGATAATCTTCTTTTTCTTGCCCTCGAGGTCACATTGGTAGATGCTGCCACCGAGATCGGTCATGTAAATGTGACCGTTCTTAGTATCGAGCTTCAAGCCAATTGCCTCGTGGAGATGTTTGGTGAGAATCTCATGCTTCTGCGAAGAAGTCTCCGCCAAAAGACCAGATTCAGTCAACTGAGCCCGGTTCAGTGTGTTGCCGAAGGGAAGCTCGCCGCGGTCCGTCCAGTAAAGCTGAAGAGTGTCTTCCCTCAACTCAAGATCAACTGGCTCGGGAAGACCCGCCACAACACACTGGATATCGTCTCTTGTCTTGGCGGACTGGCCACTAGGCATCTCAATATTGGCAGTGAAGATACGGCCCTTACCGCCCTTGGAGACTCCCTTCTGCGTCCAAAAGAACTTGCCCAGCTTGGGGGACACAGTGATGCCGACACACCACTTAGAATGTTCTGGGACTTCCTGGGAATATCCAGATCCGCGGTTATCTATTAACAAGTCCAGGGAAGAACCGTCATAGTTGCACCGGAAAACACGGAGACCTTCACGGTCGCAGAAGTAAATCTTCTTGTGTTCCGCCACAACAACAAGTTGCTTGGGAGTGTTCACCACACCAGAAGGAACAATTTGGCGAACATCAGTTCCATCTGTCTTGGCAGAATAAACGGAACCATCATCCTTCCCTGGGGTACCCATAGTGGTCCAGAACATGCGATCACCCTCATAGTCGATATCAATGCCGTCCGGATAATTCTGCTCAGAAACCAGAACCTGTTTGAGCTTTCCGTCCAAAGTAATTTCAAGAATTTCACCCTGAGTGGGACCAGGCGTATCAGAAGCGAGGCCAATATCGAGGACAACAATGCGTGGCCCTTGGGGGGTCGCTGTAGTATCGACGGGAGAGTAAAGACCACCATTGGCACACTTATTACCCAGCTTGTTGTGATCCAGATAATTCTTTTTCAAGAAGTCAACGGTATGTTCAGAAGACAGGCCGCGCTCGTGAATGTAGTGGCCCTCAATAAAGGCAACGGTATCAAGGCCGACATCTAGCCACATAAATTTTAGCTCTTAACCATAGTGTGACGAATTTGGGCTGTACTCACTGTCCATCATCTTGCAAGGGAGGCTGCGACCCTTGACAAACATTTCCTCCCACATAGCGTCAATTTCTTCCGGAACAGAGACTCCCTCTGAGAGAATAGTCAAGGTCTCACGCTTCACAGCAGCCCAAAGACGGTTGAAGATGAAGCCGGTGGACTCCTTCCTAGCAACATATGGCGAAGTTGCCCCCTCCTTAGTTCGTTCGACCAAGAAGGGGAAAATTGCGGGATCCGTAAAGCCGTCGGTCATAAGTTCAACAATCATGCAGGCTGGGGGCATGTAATAATGCATGTTCAGAATCTGAGACTTTCTAGCCGCTGAGACTTTCTCAAGCATTTCGGAGGATTTGTAAGAAGAGGAGTTGGAGGCCAAGATACAGTCCGTAGGAGAAAATGCGTCAAGCTCAGCAAAGGTATCGATCTTCAACTGGATCTTCTCCGGGACAGCTTCGATAATGAGCCAAGCATTTTCAACAACAGACTTCATATCTTCAAATGCCTCTGCCTTGCCAGGAGAAATTCCGGTCTTCTCGGCATACGAGGCAACATTCTCCTCGACATAGGTAACACAGTCGGCACGTTGTTGGGAGCTAGGATCGCGAACTCGCACGTTATATCCGGCAGATGCCCATATGCATGCTATGAACATCGATTAGATTTCCACTTCAAAGAACCCGAGAAGGAATGGGAGTCCTGTACCAATTCTACGACCAAGCACACCTGCACCAAGGATGGCAACAGGCCGGTTGGCGTAATTCGTGGGCGGCTGCCAAGAGACAGTAGGAATGGTCATTTTCTAGAAACTGAATGGAGAAGGTTTATGTGTTGGATTGGTTGTTTAGCGTTGGAGTTTGATTGAATTCCAGATGAGTGTGCACATTGAATAATATGACCGAAGCAACAAGTTTGGTTATATACTAAATGCTCCATGTCCCCCATTCCCATCATCCGGGCAGTAGGTTCGGAAGGACGACTTGTAAGCGAGGAAAAATCGGCTTCGGCTAGGAATACACAGATGCCGAGAGACCCGTGGCATGGCCCCGGCCCGGGAAGATCGTCATATTCTGGTGGAAATAAAGTTATTACCGAAGTTCTCCACATGCCGATCCACTGTGAACCTTAACTGTTGCCTCTCAATGTCGGGCCGACGGGAATTTTCAACTAATATCAGAGTTCCTACTGGCCGCAGCGCATTAGCAAATAGTGATTGAAATATTCAGGCTAGCTAATATACACTTGCTCATTTGTTGCTGTGCTAACTTCCAATTACAATGCATGGACCAGAGCCTTCTATCTAGAGATTGGCCCAGAAAGTTACGACGGGCCATGAATGGCTTTGAAAAATGACGATTGGCTAGTTTGTTGGGACGGTTGATTTTTCAATCCATAGTATACAAAGGGGTGACTGGTGGTAAATAAATCCTTGCATTCCAAGTTGGTTACCTGGACTGGTGTGAGGACTCTCCAATAGGGCTTGAATGCTTTGGATATTCCTGACTTTGAATTTATCTGAAGTGTACCTGTATCGTACTGTGAAGTAGTTACGTTGTCGTGAGTCTCGAAGCGAGACGCACCCAACGCCGAATGGGTGGACCATGTTTGGTCGATCTACAACTATCAAGCTACTATTGAGATAATCTCTATTCCCAGAATCCATCTTCTTGCAACTCAGGACCTCGGTTGGGGCTTCAAAGCTGGATATACTAAGAAGGTCAGGTCTTTCTAACTATTGATTTTAAATTCCCTCCCACATACACGTTAAAGTTAGGGGAATTGGGGTTTTTTGAGAAAAATGTAAATCGCTCTAATTGTTCAGTTCACGAAAAAAGAAATATTAAAATACAAAAAGCGAAGTAGATAGTACAGATACTTGAAGGATCAAGTGTAGACAAAAAATGGTAACATAGAAGAAACGATGATAGGGCTGCACGAAAGGAGGCAACATAAATGAGTCTAAAAGAGGAACATCTGATCGGTCATCTTTGTAATGGATCCGGGGGCCTGGAAACCCATGGATACCAAAGCAGCCTGGGCAGCCTTTACCATGCCAGGAGGCCCGCAGAGCATAACTTTGGTGTCTGGAGAAGGTGCCGGGAGCTTGGCAGTCATAACAGCCTGGGTGACGAAGCCCTTGCCGTAGGCCCAGTTCTGCGGGGGCTTGTCGAGCATGTACCAGAGCTTGAAGTTCTTAGGATAATTATTGGCGAATGCCTCCAGTTCCCTTCGTAGAAGGATGTCCTCTTCGCTGCGGTTGGCGAGAATTAGACTAACCTCCGTCGTGTCGGTTTCGTCTTCGCAAATAGCGCGAATAAGCTGGTACATAGGAGTGATTCCAGTACCACCAGCAACCATTCCAATCTTTTTGCAGAGACCGTTCTTATACTTCATTGCACCCTTAGGCCCGCGGAACAGAGTCTTATCGCCGACCTTCAGATTGGCGAGATACTTTCCAGTTAGGAGGCCGTCGGGGTAACACTTGATAACCAACTCCAGCCTACCCAGGTCTGTATTATTAGAGGTTGGGGTGTAGGATCGGGCGACAGCTTTTCCTTCGATATTGGCTTTGATAGCACAATGCTGACCGATTGGAATGCCAACGACATCAGTTTGGTTTGGCAGCTGGTACACAAAGCGGAAGACATTCGGGGAAAGCTGCTCTTTCTTGACCAGGGGAAGTGCTTGGTATTCCTTAGGCTGTAGGAAACCGCGGGCAAGTCCAGGATCCGCCTTCACCACAGGCCGGCTCTTCAAATGCGAAGGGTATTTGGTAAATCCAGACTCAATCTGAGTGAACTTCGAAAGCTTGGCTGCAACAACAGCACCGATAGTGACACAGAGAGAGGTAGCAGCAGTAAACCCGGTGAAGAATCCTCCTTGTGGCAGGGCAAAAGTCGGTGTGGATCGTAGCGAGCCCGCAGAGGGCAAAGGAAGCTTTAATAACAGATTTTGAAGCTTGAAATTGTGCCGGGAAGCAAAGTAGAGCGCCGTGCCACCAGCAATGGAGCCGATAACCAAGGTAACTGCGCCAGCGGAAGAACCCGACGCTGTAGTGTTCTCCTTCTTCGGAGTAGTTGCCTGGATGAGGCGGACAACCTTTTTGGGAGCTTTGGTCTCTTGGGCATCCTTAACTGTGCCAATCAAAAACGTCTTCAAGATCTCATCCGCATCCTCTGAATGGCCGACTTCGTCATACGCTTCGGACGCATCGACTCCAGCAACATCGTAAAGGACATCCGCACCACCGGGGTGATCTCGCACATATTTAGTAAGGTCGTAGACTAGAACATCACTCGTTAGGTATCAACATTCCAATAGACGTATTGACTGGCACACATTACCTTTTCCGTGAATTATGACCCATAGGTCAGTTCTGTCTTTGTGGGTAGCGACATCGTCCACACTGAACACCTTATCGGCTGCCATTGATGAAATTCAGTGATATTTTCTTTCGGTGGGCGGCAAGGTCGTCTTTTTGGGAGAGGGTGATTGAGGCAAAAGGGTTCTTTGATTTAGAAATGAGCAGACTGAAAAGCTAATGACTGTAGATGGTTTTTCGACTCTATCAAAAAAAGAATTGAAACAAAATAGATGACCAACTGATATAAATATATGGAGTAGGGTCTGGCTTTCTTCTCAATTTATCGACCATAGTCCGAGGATATGCCGCCTCTTCGATGCCGAGTGATCCCGGTCCGGAGAGAAGAACCATGAGAGCAATAAGGTGCAGGGCGACCAATAAGAATTCTTACCGAGTAGCGAGTAGCGAGGTAAAAAGGGAACCCAAACCTCATTTAGGACTAGGTAGACATGATTTATTGAGTGTTTGATATGAATATTATCCCTTTATTGTAACAAATCAATAAACTAATCAAAAGCCGAACAAACTATTCCGTATTTAATGATTATTAACTATGAAGAACATCTTGATGTCCATGATGGGTGCCTGATTCGTAAGGCACCCGAATGGGACAGATCTTGTTTGTGTAGATCTTTCCCTCTCTTTCCTCTTCTCTCTCTCCCTTCTCGCATGGAGATATTCTTCAGCACTTATCGCATAACACATTGTCAAAAAGTCAAAAAGTACTAAATTTAGGCGACGGACCGAAGTAAATTCGCTCAATCCGATTGGCCGGTGGAACGGCATGCCGAATATTTGACGACCCAAGTTTTGTGTCCAATGCCTGTTTCGGCTTATATATCATGAGGAGGGACCGATTGAACCGAGTTATAGTGCATATCAAATGGAAAATTTTCGGCAATGAACGACCCTCCCCGGCCTTGCCGAGAATTCGGCACTCGGATCTAACCAGTGGGTGAACTTGTAGGAAGGAATTCCTCCCGTCATTGAAGGTGTATATATTAAACAGAAAACCACGCAAGGGGATACCAATACAAGTCAAACATTCAAAGTTGATTCCACGAACACTAAACCGTCATGCCTTCACAAAGGTTTTACCTCCTCGGCAATCCAGTCACATCCGCAATAGAAGTCGAGATCGAGTCGAGCACTGACCTCGACGGGCTCAAGCACTTGATTGCTGCGCACTTCGCTATTGTCGAGCCAAATGGTAAGCAACGCCAGGCAGCATTTACCATTACATCACTTCCAACTACACTCTCTCTAACACAGAAGTAGGAATTGCATTCCAGTTTGAACATGCCGACCTCCCCGAAGTTCAAGATATCCTTTCTGCTCAGGGACTAGTGGCTATCACCATTGATGGCCGCGCTGTCCGCGATCCCGACGGCCCCAAAGGTTTGCCTATCGTAGGCAACTTCTTCGAGATCTACCCTGATCACCTTGGCAATCACCAACGTCTTTTCGAGCGATTCGGTGCGGTTATGCAGACGAATAGCTTGGGTCGCGTGACCTACCACACCAATAACCCGGACATCGCAGCCATTGCCTTCGCTGAATCTGATTTTTTTACTAAAGAGATCAACAAAGCCCACCCCCTTTATCCCCTAAAGAACTCCTCTGCAGGCATCTTCCTAGGTGATACCGATTCCCCGGAATGGAGAGTGGCTCACAAATTCCTACCCCCCGCGTTAGGTCCTAAGGCAGTTCGCCACTACGCACCTACTATGCAAAAGACCGTCGAAGATGCCTGCAAAGTCTTCGATGAGCTGGATGAGCAGGGCGAAGCCTGGAATGTCTACCAATATATGCTGAAACTTGGCTCTCAGGCCGTCGGCAAACTTACTCTTGGCTTGGACTTCGAGCACTTTACTTCGCCTGACGCACCTGTCCACGACATGGTGCATCTGATTGCTGAGATGCTCTCTTTAAATAAGAAAGTCACTTCTAAGGGTGATTGGTACAGCAGCCTGCCTTTTGGTGATCCTAAGCGCCTAAAGGATATTAAGAGCCGCATTGAGGGTATGGTCGAGGAGTCTATCCAGAATGCTGCTAGAGGTGGTGAAGATGATCTTCCTCTACAAGATGCCGCACTACAAGCATCAAACATGGTTGGTTAGTATTTCTATATTTCTTATTACTTTATTATTGATAACTAACAATACTTTAATATAGACTATGCTATTCGTGCCACTGATAACAAGGGCGAGAAACTTCCAAAGGGAAGTCTCGTCTGGGCCCTTGTCGTTGCCACTGCCGCTGGCTTCACAACAACGAGCTCCCTGCTTTCGTGGCTCATCTATGGCCTAGTCACGTACCCGGGCATGCAGGAGAGACTTCTCCAGGAGCTGATTGACAATGATTTCAACGACGAGACCGAGCTCACTGCCGATTTCACTGAACGTCTGCTTTTCCAAGACAAGTATATTAAGGAGATGCAACGCAGACACAACCCATCTTTTCAACCTGGCCGTACTGCAAAGACCGACCTTGTCCTTCCTGGGGGTTACAAACTTCCTAAGGATGCAGTTATCATCCCTGCTATCCACCACATTCACAACAATCCTGATATCTGGGATAACCCCTACAAGTTCAACCCCGACCGTTGGGACACCCCGGAGGTGAAGAATAGGCACAAGGCCTCCTACGTACCATTCGGTGCTGGTCCGCGCATGTGTATTGGCTTCAACTTTGCACTTCAGGAGATCAAGGTCTTCCTCCCAAAGCTGATCTACAACTACAAATTTGTTCGCGAGGGTGACGAACCTATTGAATACGACCCGATGTTCCAGCTCATCCGCCCGAACAATTTGTATGTCCGTGCTCAGAAGCGTGTCAAATGGCCTCCTAAGTCTGAGGCTGCTGCTTGAAGGCTGTCTGGGATGTCGTTTTGGTTTCCATGAGCTGTATCTTCATCGTTAGTCTGTTTCATTATCTAGACCTTTGTATTATATCTTGTTGGAATCCCATATTTATTTTCATTTTAACTCAGAAAAAGATGTCACCTATATTATAGACCTGTTCTCTCCCCGATTTGCGTGCTAGTATAGCCATACCTATTTATAGACATCCCGAATGTTGAGCATCACTTTCTACCAGGACAAGGCCCGACTTCGACCAGCCTCTGATTTGCGAGAGTCCAACTGCCCATGTGCCATAGGTATTGAGATTATAGGTTGCAGCCGGCGACCAAGCAGACCCCAGAAGCGTTCTAGGGGTGAGGATGAATAATATACAAGTAGAACCGTTAATACAGGAGATAACATAAAGGTGAGAATAGGGGTGAGAACTTGCCCGCACAGGGCGCTCAGCCAGGCTACAGTGATATATCATTGGATCTGGACTGTTGGGTCTGGCCAAAAGGCACCGCGAATACAAAGCTGCATAGCACATTTCATCCCAAACAACTCAGATAAGGACTGGAAGTTCGACAAACTGCTATTGGATCGCGCGCTATAACCACATCGCTTAAAATAGCAAACTTTGCTAGGACTTGATCCAGCCCCCAACGGTTCAAAATTGCCGCAAAACCCGAACATTTATTAGGATCCCAAAGCTCTGAAAACACTGGTACCTAGGGAAAAAGCTTAGGTCCTTCCCATTAATCTGGCCCCACACATCATACCCTGCGGCTCTGTGGTAAGGGTTATCTGTTCTTTGCGACTTTCAACCCTCAGAAGTACTGTTATATAAGTGCTTGTCATTTCCCCGTGAACTTCCGCTGTATCGGACATTCCTACGCCATTTGTCAACACCTTCAACTTATGGAAACGATGCCTAGCGCTGTTGGAAAGCAGATGATCCCTGGGTAAAGCTACCCCACATCGCTGCCCAGTCCATGAGGACAAGCTAATCTGACTATACTTCTAGAGGCGACCCAGCTCATTCATCAGCCCCATCGGAGCCCAGATGCGTTGAGTACTATGACATATCGCGACCAGACCGCCCTTCGATCGCCAATACCAATTTTTGTCTACCATTTGTCTCCTCGGCACCGCGGCTATCCTTACAAATCAATCAATGTACCAATTGGAACAAGGGCTCTGTATGGCCAATCTTCAACATCTGGCGTCCAGGACTTTTCGGTACCTCTCTTACACAGCTGGGGCCCGACCCTGTCAAGCTCACAAACAAGACCGACTTCGTTGTGACAGCATACGAAGATGACATGGAGGCCCTGAAAGCAAAGAACACAAATGCTATTTCATTTAGTACCAAAGGTTTAGTAGCCGGTGTTGATGTTGATGCCCCTCCTTGGTATGGGTGTAAGATGTGCAACTCCCACCGGGGATATGTGTTCTTGCCAAACGGCGAGCGCTGGCACTGGGTTGAAATCTACGGTGAACATTATAAATTCAAGCGTGAAGATGATCACCGAGATCAAGATGTACCATTGAAAACGCTGATTTGGGAGTTCCAGAATAGCTGGACACCTTCCAAGGACCTCCCAGCAGACCTACCATTTGCTGTAAATCGAGATTCTCGAGTCTGTCGAGTCAGCGAATCTAGCTCATTGGGCAGACCCGGTATAGCTGGAAGTCCCGTTGCCGTGATGAATCATGATGGCTTTATCTTCTTTGATGGGGTGGGGCTGGAGATGGCTGAAATTCAAACCGAGGATAATCGTGCTTTGATTCTCATATCCGGGCTTGCGATTGCAAAGTATGAAGGGTGGTTGGCAGAAAGATGAATCTTTTTAGTGCTTGATTGAGAAACTACAATGTAGAATCTCAGGACCTGGCACAATAATTCACACCTGATGTTCATACCTGAGGCATAAATTATATGCAAACCTTGCAAAGTTTTCAGGGGACTTTTTTCAAGGTCACGTGTACCCCATCTGGAATTTCTTAACCCATTGATCCTCCACCTTATCTCGTGTCACCGCTGGGTTTATTGCCATTTCTAAATCCTCGACCTTTACGACTCTCGCGCCTTTCACAACTCATCTCGTCCCGGTGATCCGCCTTTTCTTCCCGACTCTCCGCCCATCCACCTCATTCACACGTCATGGATCACACGCGCGATCCCTGTCCCTGGGTTGCCCTGAGCGACTTCGGTGGTGCCTTCGCCATGGGTGCTATTGGTGGTGCTGTGTGGCACGGTGTTAAGGGATTCCGCAACAGTCCGTACGGCGAGCGCCGGATAGGTGCGCTCACAGCAATCAAAGCGCGCGCGCCCGTCCTCGGTGGTAACTTCGGCTGCTGGGGAGGTCTCTTCAGTATTTACGACTGTTCAATTAAGGGTATTCGCAAGAAGGAAGATCCCTATAATGCTATCATTGCTGGTTTCTTTACTGGTGGCTCCCTCGCTATCCGTGGTGGTTATAAGGCCGCCCGAAACTCCGCTATTATGTGTGCCGTCTTCCTCGCTGTCATCGAGGGTGTCGGTATTGGATTCCAGCGCATGATGGCCGATAACACAAAGCTCGAGGTATGTCAAATTTACCACATTCAAGTTGATCCGCATGCAATTAGACGTGATTGCTGACTATGAATATTATTAGCTTCCTCCCCTTCCTCCGTCGGAACAGAAGGCCCTCGCTTGAATTCTCTCCTCGGTTCATATCCTCCTTCGATCGCCGTCAATATATCCTCCCTTCTATCACTGTCTTCATAACAACATCTTCACATCAAGTCTCTCTTCTCAGGCGTTCGGTTGATGTCATTATTCCTAAACAACATAGCACCGAGGCTCCCGTTTTGTTCCTACTTTCCGCCCTCGCTTTTAATGCCGCCTCTTACGGCCTGTGTCGAAGCATTGTACATTAAATACGGCGATTCATTCTCATAGCTGGTTCTAAGACCGGTGTATGTCTTTTCATGGCCGCTTGGCTAAACCACAAAATTTATATGACATCTGTTTTCTTCTTCCTTCAGCACTTATGAAATAGACAACAAAATCTGCATATTGCACGGTATACTGCTAATAGCTCTTGGAATGAATAAAGTCCACAGGCAGCAATGCATAGTCTATCGTCTGAGCCCCCTCGAGCAGCTCCAAATCGCAACGATGTAGATCGGGATGCCGGCTGTATATAGCCTATGGACCCACTTGTGGTATGTGCGATAGTGCTCTAATGCTGAGACCACGGGGCTCTTCTCCGACTCATCGAAGTCGGCCCCTTATAGTACTTCAATGTTGTAATCGAATTTGAAGTACCCAATGCCATAGTCAGCGACCAAGCGGTCAATAACATGATACATCCGCTGACGCACTAGCAGGTGCCGGGAATCCAGCCAATACCGGCATTTCTCAACAACACATCTGCCTTTATCGTAGGAAAAGGCCCCATTACGAAATCAAGGAGTGATACTACCTGCTTATTCCCTCCCCAGTTATTCCCCTCTGGTTTTTACCAATGGCTTATGTCAAGCTCTAGTTAATGCATAAGGGGGAAAGTGTAGGCGGATTATAATAGAGTGATCGGTCTATACGGGAGAAGATAATAGCAAATCAAAATAGAAGCTACTTCAAACAAGAGGAAGAGTCAGGCGTGTTTTGCGTGGAAGTTCTGGCCGTCATAAAGTACAGATGAGATTTGTTCCTTACCTCGCCATCTCACCTCCACTCTGCGACTCTGTAGCCGTTCCAGGAGTTATCTCTTAGACCTCGGAAGTATTTGATATCTGCTCTAGGGCTGTCAGCTTTGCTTATATAAAGAGCCACTAGTTCGGGGCTAAGAACGTTGTCCCAAGGTTGCCCCTCCTGGGGTCAGCCCCACAGCTACCCGAGCAGATCCAAGGACCTTCCTATTACAACTTTGAAAGTACAACGCGTAACTAGGCATATCCTCCATGGAGCCCGTCAGCTTTGCTGTCGGAATTATAGGGCTTGCAGGTCTCTTCAGTACTTGCCTGGAGGCCGTTGAAAGATTCGATTCGTGGAAAGACTACGATTCCGAGTTTCGTTCTCTTGTCGCCCAATTTAAAGCCCAAAAGCTTCGACTCGCGAAATGGGGTGTGGCAGTGGGCCTAGAAGATGACGAACTCTCATATGTACACAACACCCTTCTTGATGACCCAAAGATCGAGTCGATGGTTAAAGAGCTCCTCTTGGCAATCGATGCCGTTTGCCGCGATGAGGATAAAGCGTTTTTGACACCGATGCTGGGAAAAGACGAAACCCCCGCCAAAGACCAACTATTCCATCGCCATGCTCCTCGCGAATCCAAACGTCAGAAACTTGGATGGGTTTTCAGAACCAAAGCTAAGCGAGTCACGCAAGTTGATAATTTCTCCAAATTGGTGGACACTCTTCATAACTTGATACCAATCGAGGATCCAAAGGAACATATGGGAAGAAGGCCCACTGGTGGTAAGTGGCCATTTACCACTCACTTGAATGTTTTCAAAGCTTATGAACTTTCTTTCCCCCCCCCCCCCCCCCAGACAGAGTGTCGGAGGCAGATGGATGGCGAAATGAGCTCGAAAATCTGGTAAAGCGCATGGAGACTCAGATGGAAGGTTGTCCCATCCCATTTTCCGTTGATATTCTTTGGCTCAATCTTGATGATTCTAGATGAATATAGACGAGATTTACAGGCATGGCTCCTCGGCTCTAGCTCTTCGAGCGAGCTGTACGAGATATTTTCTGAGAGGAAAATCAAAGGCACCTGCGAGTGGGTTTTGGGCCAGCCATGGTTCCTCGACTGGAACTCGCCAGACTTCCCAACTGGATGTGCTAAGATTCTCTGGATCAATGGTCATGCGGGGTTTGGGAAGTCAGTCATATGTGCGAGAGTTATTGACCATGTTTCTTCCAATTCGAAGGATCCCGTTGCTCATTTCTTCTTTTCATCCGACTTTGAAAGCAGAAGGGACCCATTTATCGCAATTAGGTCATGGCTATCCCAATTGTTACGTCACCCCGTCGTCTTTTCTTTAGCCCGCGAGAGATTGGCAACGCAACAAGGACAGAGAGCAACGCGTGGGGATACACTAAAGCTCCTACGTGAGGTTGTCATAAAGATACCCCGGTGCACATTTGTCCTGGACGGCCTCGATGAATGTAGATGGGTTGAACAGGACTATAACCCCAGCCATGGGGCTTCGATCGTTGACTTCTTGGAGTCATTGAGACAAGCAGTCGCTGGTACATCTACTCGACTTTTGGTTGTTAGTCGCGATGAGCCAGAAATCCGGGCTTGTCTTGTGAACGAGTCCAATACCAATGATACTATTGTAATTCAGCACAGCATCACACCAGAGGACGTCCGACCCGATCTTGATATGTTCGCTCGCTCCATAGTGAACAAAAAGTTATCAACAATGACAGAAGGGACAAAGGAAGACATTTCTCAGAAACTGGCTGAATGTTGTAACGGACAGTTTCTTTGGGTTCAGATGCAGGAGAGCCAGCTGCGCGACTGGAAAAGCCCAAAACAACTCGAAAAAGCGATCAATTCCACTCCTCCTGGTCTTGATAAGACCTACGACCGAGAATGGATGGGAATCTCGCATCTCTCGGAGGATAATCGAGAACGAAGTATCGCTTTACTACGATGGGCCGCGTTTGCCCTTCGGCCGCTTTCAGTATGTGAGATGGCTGGAGCCTTATTGATCAGTGCAGACTGTGATGAGGTCAGATTCGGAGGGGTCCCGGGCAGAATCAACGAGAATTATATCAGAACAGAAATGATGGAACTTTGTGGGTCATTGATTGATATCCGAAGTCCTGAGGGAGAATGTGATCCCGGGTCGAAAACCGTACATTTGGCGCATTTCACTGTCAAGGAATACTTGCTATGCAACCTTCCAGTGCAAGGGAGACTACTGCAACTCAACTCGAGCTTGAAATTTTCAACAGAAGGAATGGAGAACACTTTGGCTGCCAGGATGTGTCTTTGCTACGTGGACTGCGAAGAAGTTTGGCAAGAGACCTCTGAGGAAGGACGAGCTCAGGTCCTTGGCTCTTTCCGGGATTATGCTGCCGGATCATGGTATCAGCACGCCTCTTTCGGAAATATACGTGACTCGGAGTTGGTGCAATCTGTGAAGCAGCTTTTTGATATCGAAAATCCAAACTGGGGCTCGTGGAAAGAGTGGTTCGACTTGAATGATGGGTCACAAGAGATAGGGTGTTTCGACAGCGACGAGGACCCAGACCCACCAACCTCTGAAGACAAACAAGAGATAGGGTCTTCAAAGAGCGGAGACGATCCAGACTTATCTATATCTAAAGACGGACAAATCATCCAAACCACCTCCATGAGCCCTTTGTACTACGCAACATGGCTTGGTCTAACTGATACTATGGACCTCCTCCTACAAAGCGAAAAATGCTCAATCGACGAGCAAGGAAACTTTGGACGGACCCCGTTATCAGCAGCTTGTGAAAGAGGACACCTGGATGTTGTCAAGAAACTCTTAGACAATGACGCGGACCTTGAGATAGCCGGTGATAATGAGCACACTCCTCTTCACGCTGCCGCGTGCAGTGGGCATGCCGAAGTAGTAAAGCTACTTCTTGAAAAGGGCGCCAAAATTCACAACGGATCTGATGGATCGAAAACGTCACTTTATTGTGCCTGTTTAAACGGTCATCATCAGGTAGCTCAAATGCTCCTTCAATGGGAGCCTGAACTGCTGGCCACACATGAGGAATGGATACCTCTGCTTGCTGCATCCCAAGGTGGGTTTCTAGACATTGTCCAGCTTCTTATTCAAAGAGGAGCGGATATTGGCGCCTCTGATAGCTTTGGACAAACACCTCTCTATATTGCTTGCGAAGATGGTCACATTGAGGTTGTGCGCCTATTGCTTGACAAGGGTGCAGATGTTCACCATCCCAACCAATTCGGGTGGACTCCAGTAAATACCGCCTCTGATGAAGGATTCTCAGACATTGTTCTCCTCCTTGTTGAGAGAGGGGCAGATATTAATGTCCCGAACGAGTCTGGTGAGACACCTCTCTATAATTCTTCCTGGGGAGGCCATAGTGAGGTTGTACGCCTATTGCTTGAGGGAGGGGCGGATATCGAAGTCCAGAGCGAGTCTGGTGAGACACCTCTCTCTAGCGCTTGCCGCAGAGGTCATATTGAGGTTGTGCGCCTATTGCTTGACAAGGGTGCAGAAATCCACCATCAGAGCCAATCCGGATGGACGCCAGTAAATGACGCCTCTGAGGCAGGATTTTTTGACATTGTTCAGCTTCTTATTGAAAGAGGGGCAGATATCGAAGTCCAGAACGAGTCTGGTGAGACACCTCTCTACCTTGCTTGCGAAAATGGTCATGTTGATGTTGTGCGCCTATTGCTTGACAAAGGTGCAAATGTTCACCATTCAACCCATAGAGAATGGACGGCGGTACATATCGCCTCACAGAAGGGGTTTTTAGACATCGTTCTACTTCTTATTGATAGAGCGGCAGATATTAACGCCCAGAGTAACTATGGGGAGACAGCCCTCCTTCGCGCTTCGTCCAAAGGTCACCTTGAAGTTGTCAAAAGTCTCGTTGCAAAGGGAGCAGACTTTGAAATTGCGAATCGATGTGGCCTCAAACCGCTGATCGTTGCTTCTGAGAGAGGCTTTTTGGATGTCCTTACTCTGTTACTCGAGGAGGGAGCAAAAATTGAAGATGCGGACGATAATGGCAGGAGGCCCCTACATAGGGCTGCATGGAAAGGCCATCTGGACATTACCAACAAGTTGCTTGAGAATGGGGCAAACATTGCTAGCGTGACAGAAGATGGTCGCACGCCTTTACATTTTGCATCATATAATAACTCATTGGATGTTGTTAATCTCTTGCTGGAGAAGGAGGCTGATATCAAATGTGTGACCAAGGATGGTGTCACGCCTCTACATTTTGCATCATATAATGACTCGTTGGACGTTGTTAGTCTCTTGATTGACAAAGGAGCGGATATTGAAAGCGTGGACGTGTGTATGAGGACTCCGCTACATGAAGCTTCAGTTACTGGGAATCTGGACGTTGTTAATCTGCTGCTAGAAAGGGGCGCGGCCATCAACAGCGTGACAGAAGGTGGTGTCACGCCTTTACATGCCGCTTCACTCAATAGGTTCAAGGGAGTTGTCGAACGTTTGCTCAAGCAGGGCGCAGTTTTCAAAAGCGTGGCAAAAGGTGGTGCCACGCCTCTACATTTTGCATCATATGGTAACTCATTGGATGTTGTTAATATCTTGGTTGACAAAGGGGCGGATATTGAAAGCGTGGACGTGCGTATGGGGACTCCACTGCATATAGCTTCAGTTTCTGGGAATCTGGACGTTGTTAATCTGCTGCTAGAGAGGGGCGCGGCCATCGAGAAGGGGAATTTTGATGATAAAACGCTCTTGCGCTATGTGTCACCACATGGCCAATTGGAAGTCATCAACAATTTCCTTCATTCTGAAAGGCTCAGGATTGACATTCGGGTTGAAAAAGGCTGCACGCCAATCTTCTATGTTGTGGCACGAGGCCCCAGCAAAATGGTCAAACTTCTTCTTCTGCGTCTTCATACAAATGCAAAGGATCGGTATAGCGCAATGCGACTATTAGCCGCTGCGAGAAACGGTTATGAAGAGGTCATCGAACAGTTGATCACGCTAGCAGGGAGGCAGTCAAACTTGGATGGACTTGGTCGAGAATTGATCTGGTGGGCGATAGGGATTGGGCGCGGTCGGATCCTTGGTCTGATACACCAGTGGTGCTACACACAAAGCTTTGGTGCTCGAATCCCACAAGCTAGCGATGGCAAACTATGGTCATTGGTGAATTTGGATCTGAGGCGGATTTGCGATGTGTGTACTCGGCCGATGTTGATTAATACTTCATATCGCCGATGTGAAGGTTGCAACAATTTCAACATTTGCTTGGATTGTGTGGGAGTCAAAGTTGAATGCCTGGATACTGTTCATGAATGGTCTTCTTGTGAGCATGATTATTTGGGGGAGGATGGGAAGGATGGGAAAAACAACAGGAACGACGACACGAGGGACGGGAATGAGGATGGCAACTGAGGCGTTCATTGAAATCGTATAATATTCTGCTTGGATTGTTTTGGGTAAACATTATAAGGGAACAGGCATGGGAAGTCCTTATAATCGCAGGATGCAGACCTCTTCTGCTAGAACCCTCGTTCATGTAGCCAAATCCATCACCAGTCTCAATCACCACGACCAGGCCTAGGCGCCTAGGCAAACCAAGACTCACCGAATGGAAATAGATGCAAAGCCTTGGCGATGAGCAGTGATGTTGGTTAGATGCAGTTCTTCCTCCCAAACCCCAGTATTCCTCTTGCCTGTGCCGTTATCGTTCGTACATTTTAACTCTTCAACTATTCCTAATCCTCACACCCAAGACGTCTTCGCCATTTCTTCGTTGCGGGTGTTTTAAGAATGCTGCAGTAACTATTGTGTTAGCTGCACCCAAACTCAGCATGGCAGGTCACTTGTTATCACGCGAAATCTGTAGAAAGACCAATAGCTCAAGGAAAATTTGAATTCAATCGTTGTTGAATCTTGTATCATAAATTGGGTTCTAACACAGATGAGATGCGATATGTAAAAGTTTGAAATAATTCAGTCTTTAAAATTCGCTTAGTGAAGATTTTGCATCACGATGCCCTTCGTGAAAGTGAAGCTTTCTCCTAGGACTTCACATGCTGGAAATGACCAGTCCTGAATGAGGGAATCTCTATCTATGAGTTCCGACAGAGATTGCAATAGAGTGGTCGTGAAGAAAAGGGCTGACGATATTGGTAGAGAGGTAGCAGGCGTTTGTTCCGAGTTGAACATGAAAGGCAGGCTGGTGTAGATCTCGTGTAATAGTAGCGAAATGGTGGAACATGACTGGTCATGTTGTAATTTGAAATTATCACCCGGCAACATTGAGGGTGGCAGGATGTTGAAATTGTCAATGATTATCTTGTTTGCTAGAATGCGGGCTAGGCGATAGTAGTTCCACATTCGAGCATACCAAACGTCCTGATAAATGTGTTGTGGTCCTTTGAGGAGCTTGTGATAATTCCACGACGCAGGAAGTGAAGTTCCCCAGTTTTGGAGGTCTTGGTCGGTTTTTATGGCCAGTACAACTAGCTGACTGGGTAAAAAAAGGCTACGGTTCGCCAAGCCACGAATATTCACCAAGGTACCCATGATATCAAAAAGTCTCATTGCCGATAACAAGGGATCCTCATCGTCTTGTGAGGTATTCGATGCTGCTCCAAAGCGGCCTGGTAATCCTAGTAAGAAGTGTGGAACTGTTTTGCCACTGATAAGACACGCAAGTGCCTTGAAAAATAAGTAATCAGTAAGTTCCTTGGTCTCTAATGGCATACCAACGTACTGTAGTGTAGCAGATCTCTATAATTTCTTTCACTGGCGAGACTGGCAAACCACTGGTAGAACATAAGTAGCCCAAGAATGCAGCAGCGCCGTGGACATGCTTTTGCCAGGCATATGAAGAGGAGTGGTTATCGCATGTGATCATCTGCAACATCAACTATCCGTCAGTCCAGTAGCTTAAATTTGAATTAGCAGGATATCAGAGCACGGAACCTCGAAGATAGACAAAATAAAACTTCCAGCGATAGATTGCTCAATTCCAGAGTCCTGGCCGCCAATGATTGCTTTAGTAAGGACCCTTATAGCAAAGTTGTATTTTCTTCGCGCCAAATCCATCATATCAGGATCTTTGTGGACAACGGCAAGTGCAGCGAGTCCAACGGAGGTAATACTGATAGTGGCAGAAGATGGGTGCTCTGCACCGGAATCCATCCAGTGCTTACACCCATCCCCCAAGATCGCAAAGTTGTCAGAAAATACTTTCTGTGCAAGTTCTTCGATATTGAAAGTGGGTTTTACTGCGACTAGGCTCCAACAAGTGGCATCCTTGTTAGCCTTGGTCACCCTGGTACTTGAAGCATGCAGCTTCTGAATCGTCGACCTAGTCTGATCTCGAAAAAGTAGATCTGACTGAGACCTATAACCAGTGCAACTTAGACCGGCTCGAGCGCACTGGCTACATCTTGGTCGGAGAAGATTGCACTATCGAGAGAGATTAGTAATGCGCACAAGGCTGGCGAAAATTTTATGGAAGTGGGAAGCCAACCTTGATTCTCCTAGATCTGCAGTTCCCACAAGCCGGGCTAGCTCTGGTAGATGCCATGATGGTGGCAAAGTGACGTATCCAAAATAATTCAGTCAAAGAACGTTGCGATGGGCGCAGCACTGCCGCTTGGGCACCACAGTTTGATATTTTGGTCGCTGACAAAACACCCCGCAGTTTACCTTTGTGTGGCTACCAAGACAAGACAGTACTCGGTGCTCCGTAGAGATATGGTCAGATATATTGTGAGTCTTGAGCTGTCCTACGAGGAGATTCAGGCGAAAGTGGAGTAAGATTTCGGCAAACAGCTTATCATTGGTTGGAATGACCGCGCTAATCCACGACTGGCTTACCCAAACGGGAATAGCGCAAATATCAATGCTATACCACGACTGATTTGTCTAATTGGGAATAGAGCTGACGGTATGATCAGATTATTTACTATCCTATGAATGAGTTGCCCAATACAGATACTGTCGATAACCATATGGAGGACCATACATTGCGTCACATCTCTAGCTATAAAAGGAGGAGAGACTGACTTGTCTTCGCTATTGTCGTCTCATTCGAAACTTACATATTTCTCTTTCGATTCACAATAGTTTCTCGCCTTCTTCCTCCTTATATTACTTCATATACATTTCGCTTTCAAACATTACTTCCGTCTAACATGGAACCTATCCGGAACGTCGCACTCTTAGGAGTTAGTTTACTGGGAATCAAATGGTTATGTTTGTTATACTGATATGTGGTCAATAGAAAGGATGGCTGGGATCCGCAATCTTGGAGCAGCTTGTGAATACTGGCTTCCAAGTCACGGTGCTGAGTCGCACAGCTCGCTCTGTGGACGAAGCCCCTTCTAGCATTAAGACCGTGCAAGTCGATTATTCGTCTATCGACAGTCTTGTAGCCGCTCTTCAGGGCCAGGATGCTGTGGTGTCTACCGTCGGTTCATCCGGTATTAGCGCACAGAAGACGGCTATCGATGCTAGCATTCAGGCTGGCGTCCGACGATTCATCCCTTCCGACTTTGGGGCGCTCACCACCAGACCTGGAGCAGAGTCACTTCCACTTAACGTCTTATGGATTGACATCCAAAATTATCTCAAAGAAAAGGCGCTGAGTGGACAGATCGAGTATACACTCTTTGCTGTTGGGCCCTTCCTGGAATTTGTCATGTCGATGCCGTTTTTGACCGACCTGCAGACTCAAACTGCTCCAGTTTATGACAATGGTGTGCATACTTTCAGCTCCACTAGTGTGCCAAGCGTCGGGAAAGCCGTTGCTGGTGCTTTGAAGAATGCCGCGGCGACCAAAAACCGCTTGGTAAGCGTTCATGACATTGTCCTGACTCAAAACAAAGTTTTGAACCTGGCAAAGAAGTACTCGGGGTCTTATGTCAAATGGATTGAGGATCCATTGGATGCAGCGGCTGAGCTTGAGACAATTCTCGAAAACACCAAGCAGAGCGACCTGGACCTCTTCAAAACACTTGCGCTGTTGAAAGCTGCGCTCTTGGGTGGCAAATTTGAGGCCGAGTTCAAGACTTTGGATAATGACCTTCTCGGGGTGCGCGTTCTTTCTGATGATGAATTTGAGAAGATCTTTGCTACGGCTTTTCAGCCAGGCCAGATGGTTGCACAGGAGGACCTTCAGGCAAACGTTGAAGGGATCCAAGGCGAGGCTTAACAAGCGGTTAAAAGGATATTCCAGATGCTGTTACATAGTGTGTTTCATGTGATCGACTGCCATTGAAGAACAGGGGCAAAGGAACGACAATTTGATTTTTCAATTTTTTGCAATTTTCTTTTTCATTTAGCACAGCCCAGCGAATATCCGTGGTTTAAATTGAATTTAGCCCTGCGAGGGGAAACCCAAGAAAGGTAGGAAAGGCGAGAAAATTAGACTCCAACTTATTATCCGACACACCCGAATGACCGAAGGAGGCAAACTACTCCGCAACCGCTTACTCCTTTGATATTATTGAACAAGACTCAGGAGAAATAAGCCCTGGCTAATCATTTGGAGGCTCTGTTAAAACGATAGCCCCACAAAATACCGTGGCAAAAAGTGTGGCTGAGTCGGTGGATGATAGGAACCGACTTGAAGCCTTGAATGGATAGAGTATAGGATGCTGGGATGCTGGGCAAAATGTCTGGGCGTTGAACTACAAAAAGTAAAAATTCATATCTTGCTGGGAAATTAATCGAGCTCTTGAGTGATGGATAGCATCCAGAGGTCATATCATCAACATTGTAACAATCGGCTGCTTTAGTTGTGGATTTCTATAGGTGAAAGCAGTATGTCCGGATAAAAGGTTGCCACAGGAGACTGACGTAAAATTCGAGTCTGTCAAAGTGCCGGGCAGCTGCGGATCCAGGTGGACAATCTTGGAAGATGCCATGAAGAACTGATGTAAGGTATCCGTTCTTTTTCCTCTCGGATGTGTTTCGGAGGGGGAACAAAGTGTTCTATTTGGCGAACCGAACTCGTTGAATGATTGGATCGATCTGAAGTTTGGAATCGAAATTCTGGAAACCGCGAGTTCCACTCGCAAGCTGATGACGAAGTGTTCGAGATGACGAAGCGTTCGAGACCGTTTGTGGAAATCTCAGCCGCATGTTCTGATTGGCTGTTTGGTCTCGGAAGCCAACCTTATTGATGGAACCCACATCTATAATTGTAGTCTATCCACATCCTTCGCATCTTTTGGGTCCTCTTGTAAAGTTTCATCCTCATCCGGACGACTCCACCGAGCACAATAAAAAGATGGACATCCGCAGATATGGCTTCCTTTTTCTTTTCTTCTTCAAACACATTCTTTGATCTTCAAGTCACTCTTTTTCTTGAAGTCATTCATTCATTCGAGGTTGATCCTCCATTACTGTCACTTTAGTATCTCTGTAAACCAGTTGACTACTTTTGTCTTACCACTTTCACTCCCTCAATTTACAATCTTCCATCATGACTTTCTTCAACGTCTTCCTTACCGGCCTTCTCGCTGCCGCCGCTGCTGCTCTCCCCCACTCCGCTCGATCCGGAGAATCCGGCGCCGTTGAGACCCGCGATTCCAGCACCGGCAGTCTTCAGATTGTCAACAACATGGATACCGACGTCTACCTGTGGACCACTTCATCCGATTCTGGGTCCATGAAGACCCTCAGTACCGGAGGTGACTACAGCGAGGACTGGGTCACCAACTCCAACGGTGGCGGTATCTCCATCAAGATGTCGACCAGCGAGAGCGAGGATAGCGTTCTTCAGTTCGAATACACCCAGGATGGTGACACCCTTTACTGGGACATGTCCTCCATCGATCTTGACTCGACCTCCGAGTTTGTCAAGTCGGGCTTCACCGTCCTCCCCAGTGACTCGAGCTGCAAGACTGTTTCTTGTGCCGCTGGCGATGCGGACTGCAAGGATGCTTACCAGCTCCCAGATGACGTGAACACCTACTCTTGCTCTCTGAGCGCTGGTTTCACTCTGACTCTGGGATAAATCCTCGTGTTTTTCTTTTCTTAAAACCGGCAGGACCGATGGACTTTTGTTTTGTTTTGCTTTTTCTTTATGATTTGCAGAATATTACTGCCTCCTTGGGTTTGATGAACCAACTCTTGGATATGTATATAAACTTCTGCAGAAGTCGATGTTTTACTATATAGCAGTGAGCTTATCAAGTATCACTAGCACCATACATGAATGCGATTCGGAATGTGTTGAATAAGAAAATATCCTGACTATCTAGGCGTAGGTATAATTTGATGTTCGTCTGATTCGCCCTGCACGTGTGGGCTGATTTCTTGCTATTGTAATTAACACATCGGGGGTTTATATCTGTCTCCATGAATTGCGGTGGATATTCGGATCTAATGACATCTTGAGACCTTTAAAGTGAGTTGTGTTGAGACTCTGCTTCAAGCATATATATTATTACATAGGACCTTGCTTCTCTACAAGACTGACCGCTTCTCTCTCCTCTCCAGCGGCAGATATATAGATCCATTGTTTTCCTCCCCTTTCGCTCCGCCATTAGTTGCCGACCGACACAAGCAAAATATAGTCGCATGTTCTCTCATCTTTTCTTTTCTTGTAAATATTGTGCTCCTGAAACCCCACTATGTGGAATGTAGCTGCCGAGAGTGACCTTTTGATCCTGAGCAGTAAGTATGACGGCTTTCTGCAAACAAACTTGTAAAGGTCATCCAACCCATTCATAAAGTCCAAAATGAATCCAAATCTCAGAATCCCGCGCTGTGTTACACATGGTCTATTTATCTGATCTGATGACTTTGTCGCCGATGTGCTATCACCATAGATGGCTGCACGACCATCGACGCTGCTCTATGACAGGGGTTGGGGTCTATTCGGATGACAGGACATCCGGGGCCACGAGTGTGTACAAAGTAGGGAGCAGAGTCGCGCGGATTCCGCATTCTGGGGTAGACACGTGAAAGTTCCTGCCTCAGGTGTCAAACTCGATCCCCGCCCCGGCAGTTCCATGGCCGCGGGTCGTAACGTTGTGACTAATCTCTCGGTCAAGTCGTGTGGACCGAGGCTCATCGCGAGTCTGTGAACCACCGAGGTTGCTTTGCTTTATAGGCTGCAACCCCATCCCTCCTCTTCCCCAGGTTTTCTTTTTCCATTACCTTCAATCCACATACCTTCATAATGGCGTCTCCTCGTAAGTGTCTTCCAAGAACTATACTATGTTTACTCTGCCCATTATTTTCATGTGATCTCCTTCTACATGACGGAGGGCTCCACATAGGCACATGGCCACAACAACATCGATGTTAACCATGACCACTGAACAGAACAAATCCGTACCCCGATCACTGATCTGCTCAAGATCAACCACCCCGTCCTGCTGGCAGGCATGAACGTGGCTGCCGGACCCAAGCTGGCCGCCGCTGTCACTAATGCTGGTGGTCTGGGTGTCATCGGTGGCGTTGGCTATACCCCCGAGATGCTCCGCGAGCAAGTCGCCGAACTCAAGAGCTACCTGAACGACAAGAACGCTCCCTTCGGTGTCGACCTTCTCCTTCCCCAGGTTGGCGGCAGTGCCCGCAAGACCAAGTAAGAACCTTCGATCACTGCGGTGCTTTTTCCGTTGTTGACACATGCTAATCGCGTTTTGTTTCGGCAAATAGCTACGACTACACCAAGGGCAAGCTCGGTGAGCTCGTTGATATTATCATCCAGGAAAAGGCTAGCCTTTTCGTCTCCGCTGTCGGTGTTCCCCCTAAGGCTGTTGTCGATAAGCTCCACGGTGCCGGCATCCTCTGCATGAACATGATCGGCCACCCCAAGCACGTCCAGAAGGCCCTTGATGTTGGTGTTGATATTATCTGCGCCCAGGGTGGTGAGGGCGGTGGTCACACCGGTGATGTCCCTACCACTGTTCTCATCCCCACCGTTGCCAAGTTGGTCGAGGGCAAGAAGAGCCCTCTGACTGGCCAGCCCGTGCAGGTCATCGCGGCCGGTGGTCTTTTCAACGGCAACTCGGTTGCTGCTGCCCTTATGCTCGGCGCCTCCGCTGTCTGGATCGGTACCCGCTTCATCCTGTCTGATGAGGCCGGTGCCCCCACCGCTCACCAAGAGGCTGTCCGTACCTCCAACTTCGAGGATAACATCCGTACTATTATCTTCACTGTATGTATCCCCTTGCTATGCTATTATCAAGATGTTCAGGTTGCTAACAAAGGGTATAGGGTCGTCCCCTCCGTGTTCGCAAGAACCCTTACATCGTCAACTGGGAGGAGAACCGTCACGATGAGATCAAGCAACTCACCTCCAAGGGTGTCATCCCCGTCGAGCACGACATGGAGAACTTGCCCGATGATGTCGACGATGACACTTTGGACAATGCCCGTCCCTTCTTGATGGGCAAGGTTGCCGCCGTTGTCAACGAGAAGAAGTCTGCCAAGGCTATCGTTGATGAGCTCGTCGGAGATGCCGCTGTTCTGCTCCAAAAGGGTAACAAGATGGTTGCTAAGCTGTAAATAAAGTATTCCCTATATGTTTCGGTTTCTATAGTCATCTTCAGCGTTGAATAATCAACCCCGGCCGAGAATATTACCGGCCGAATTTTGGAACTTGCCTATATTTTGCTCGATGTCTAATGTAGTTAGCGCTGCGTAATCCCCTCTCAAGGATGCTACGGAATTATCCCTGATATTTCGAAAACCCTGATCCAAAAAAAGCTCTTAAGCGCCGGGGTGGGGTACTCGACCACCAACCACTACTCCGGATTTCCACATGGAGATTACATCCATAATCTCTGTTACCGGCATTAGCTAGTCAACTTCTGATATAAATAGATTGTCTATCCTTGTTTCCCGTGTCTACATGTGCTCGCATGCTGTCGATCGGTATTTTGTTCGCCTTTTTTGATCAATTAGTAACACACGAAGATAACCTTGGAAGCAAAGATGTCCACTATATAAAGGCTTGGTAGAGCTCATGCTACTTGAAATATATATCAAAACTCAGCTCGGATTGTTCTATCTATGAAAAAGCTAGGAGTGAAGGGTGTTGGAAGTAAGCAAAATACACGTACAGACGGACATTGAGTGATATCCCTGCAGGAATACATGCAACTATTTCCTTCTTTCTCGCACGGACTGTGACGGGAGATACGATACAACGCCGATGAATTACCATGCCCGATAGACGGGTATTCCACCGCGATCCGACGAGATATTCCTAGAAACCGAGGCGTCCGTTCTAGAGCGACAACTTGGATAAACAGCCAAGATGCTGCACGCCACCTTTATTGAGTTTCCAATAGGCACACGATGTTACTAGACGACCACTATCATACCTCTGGGCAGACTCCAGTTCGGGCACTTAGTTAGAATCTTTGTAGAAACTCCACACATACACGCCTCCGTCATGATATCTTTGCAGCTTGCAGGGTTATCTCGGGATGCCCAATCCTTTGCAGTCTAAACACGCAAATATAATTGCAACGCAAGGTACAGGCATGCATACTGCAAATGGTTCAACGTGCAAGTGGGGCTTTGTGGGTCTGACAGGCCTTCCTATGTACATGGATAGGTAGAGGATGTCTACGAGCATATCAGGCTTAGCTCCAGGCATTAGGCTTGACCGATCATGGAGTACTCTGAGTCAAGCAAGGGATCTGACTTCTTGCTTTACGCATCAATTGTCACAATTACCCGGGTGATCAACTAGAAGTCGGCTGCACGGTCAGTGATATCAAGCCAATAGCATCGTAGACCAATGATCGAAGGCCTGATGGTGGAGAGTCCACCTAATTATAGAGACTATCTAGCAATTAGATGCAGCACAGGAGGCACTTCTGCAGCACAAATCACACTCAAGGCGGTCGACACCTTCCCGTTGACTGATCTACAAGCGTAGGGAAAAGGAAGCGGAGATTGCAATTGCTAAATATAAAAATCAGTGCAGGGTGGTGGACCACTGAGCAAAAGAGAGTCCTCGATGGCCAATGAGGATTGATATGGCGCTCTGCGCGGCATTCACCAGGTCATATCACAGAACGACCATCCGTGACTTGAGGCCTCTTAGCTTTTTCAACTCACCGTGTCCCTTTGTGCCTATTTTTGTATACCTAGACCCACGCCAAGCACCCAATTGAGCCTGAAAACCTACACTCACCGAGTGCGCTATACTCTCACATGATGGGATGTTTCCTGTGCGTATTGCAGATGTGCCGTCTTGCAGGCCCCGGATGGTGGCGGACTCCGGAGAGATTCTGGCCTATGATTCATGCTTATACCAGGGTCTAGAATGTACTGGTCTCTTTAGCTATAGGGTTGAGGTCTTGAGGTCGAAATATGCTTACCATTACCAGTCTTCGGGTAGACTTGAAACGCACTGCGATACCAATATCTTGCCCTGCAGTTGAGCAAGCTCCGTGCCGGCCTGAGAGCCTTACGGAGATTAACAAATCAACAACACCTAGACTGTCACGCTTGACCCGTTGATCAATATGTCTATTTTTGTACTGTGCTGTCCGTATGCGCTGAAGAGTAGTCTCTTGTCAACAACTCATCCATAGATATCAATGTCTGGTGGGCGGATCGGGCCGAGCCCATAGTGAATCATAGGAAGTAAACACTTAGACAACCTCCAGCTGGTACATACCTAGGTATAGACTGTAGCTGTAGGTAAATTGTATGGATGTTCAAGTTGGAGGGATGTGCATAGACATCAATTGATCTGGCACAATTTCTTACTGTTGGGGTGTTGATGTGGGCCGACTCGGTATGTTTGGGTCATCGATCGTTCTTACCCGAATGCACCACCGACGACTGGGACTTGGCGAGAGGACAATGACAAGCCTAATACACGTCATGTCCAGTCCAAGATACATACCAAGTCATTCACTTTAATCAGATGGCATGAGGGATAACATTGGAAGATTGTTTGCACATGTGTGTAATACCTCAAAATGAACCATGGAACACCGGAGGTCAAATATCGAGGGTGAGCACTAAAACGAAAAGGGAAAGGCCGTAAAGTGTATATATAGCCCTGTGGAGCGAGCATCGGGCCCGGGGACCCTAGGACGATGCCTCTAGGACTATGTACGGATCAACAATTCACTCTCTCGAGAAAGTCCTACTTCCTTTTCAAGAATCGGTTAGCGAGATGTTGGATAATCGACACACTCGGGCCCTGTTCAACTCTAAATAAAGCACTGCAAGCGCCGTGGCGGGGAATGAATTGAGTGACAGGGGGCTGAGGACCAATGAATTGTGTATTCTCCCACGCGATAGACCAGATTCAAATTCCAAGAGAAAAGTCCCCGCACTGTCCAGATGCGAGCCTATGTGATGGGTCAGGGTCACAGTTCAATTATAGAATTCCAAAGTCAAAAGGAGTTAGGATGTCAAAGCTCATAGAATAGTATTGGCCGATTGAGGAGGCATAATCACCACAGTATACTATCGAAAATCTGCCCACTCACAGACTCGGCCAGGACGAAACTGCTTCTGTGAGATCCTATTGATCAAGACGTGCATAATTGCTGCAGCAAAGCGGGTTATTTTTGTCCCATCTGCGCCCATCACTCGGTCAAAGTAGCCTTTCCAGTACTTACATCTTCGCTCTCCCCCTGCCCCTCCATGCAGCCCCTCTGCAGGTTCTCTAAGATTTGGGCTTTTGTTTCTTTGCTTTTCTGTCTTTTCTGGCTTTTCTGACCTTTTTGGGATTTTTGGGGATTTATTTTGATTTAATTTTTCTCGACAATTTCATCTTTTCCTTTTCCTTTTTTTTTTCTTTTCTTTCTTTCTTTCCCCCCCCCTAATCCCGTTAACCCTACTCCGTACAATCCTTCTGTCCAAGTTGCTGGGTCACCCCTCATCTCCACTCTCCAACCCGTCAGGTTAAACCAATTACTTTCTCAAATTCCGATATCACCGATTCTGGGATTATACCTAAGTCTAAGGAGTAAGTATTCTATAAATAACATTTCCTGATATCCCAGCCTTTTCACTCCAATCCCGGGATATCACATTACCGTACGGAGTATTGGACTTCAACCCGTCAACCCGCCTCTCTCCCCGCTCGTTCCGCCCCATCAGGTGGTTCTTGGCCCCTTTATCAACCCTAAGGTTTTTTTCGTCACACCGACTGAGTTCTTGGCCATCCATTGGCGATTATATTATACTTGTGTTTTCCCGGCTTTGCGCTGGTGAGCCCACAAGCTGGCGGACACCTACGGAAATATTACCGTGCCCTAGAGAGTTGGTTGGAAAGTACCTACAAAGTCTTTCCCCAATCTATATCATCTAGGCACAAGAGACTCAGATAAAATACTTTAATAGATTCCGGGACAATGTCGCTTAAACAAGTAAGTGTTATCTGCTGTGACCTCGGAACATTAAGCATGCTAACATCGTGGTCGAATAGGAAATCGAAACATGGGTGCAGGCCCTTGATGCCTATGATAATCAAGAATTCGAAGAGTCCCTACGATGCTTCGATCAGATTGCCGACACATCAAAGATCTTGTTCAACTGCGGAGTGATCTATGCAACGCTAGGCGAGCACCATAAAGCAGTAAGTGAACTTATGAGATGTTGTTTTATTTTTACAGCTAATTAATTTCGCTGCAGGTAGAATGCTATCAACGTGCTGTCGGCCTAGACCGGTATCTGGCAATCGCGTACTTTCAACAAGGTGTATCTAATTTCTTGATCGGCGACTTCGAAGAAGCGTTGGCCAACTTTAATGACACTTTGTTGTACCTGCGAGGGAATACTTCTATCGACTATGAACAGTTGGGTCTCCATTTCCGCCTCTTTTCATGCGAAGTCCTGTTCAATCGTGGTCTCTGCTATATCTACCTCCGGCAAATGAACCCAGGCATCCAGGACCTCGAGTATGCAGCCAAGGAAAAGGTTACCCCAGATCACGATGTGATTGACGATGCTATCCGGGAGAATGCAGATGTATGTGGATTCTATCAATCCGCTGCGATACAAGCTAATTTAAATTCAGGGTTATACCGTCTTCTCAATCCCAGTGGGGGTTCTCTATCGTCCCAACGCAGCTAAAGTCAAGAATCTCAAAACAAAAGACTATCTAGGCAAGGCTCGCCTAGTTGCCGCATCGGACCGCAACCAATCATCAGACCACCAATGGAATCCAATGGTAATTGACAAAGAAGCCCTCCAAGGTCGCGAAGGAGTCTCCTTTGCGGCATCCAACCTGGTCCGCCAAAACCTCAGCAGCCGGACTCGTCAACAATCCGAACCACCCCTAAACCGCAACGTATTCCCTCCAACACCACCACCAGACGACCGATCCGTCAGTACAGCCTCTGGATCGGGATCAGCATCCGGACACCACCGAACATCATCTCTCCGAAACGTCCGCCCACCCCGTCTAGACCTAGATCGCGCAGGCGCCAGCCTAGACCGCCGACCCTATCCGCAAGAACAAACATCCACCGAGAAACCACGGATAGGAACGACGCGAACAGCCTCAGAGCCACGCGGACCATCCACACGACAAAATAACATGCGCGGATACCAGGAAAGCAGTCGAAGCAGCTTAACCCGCGAACAAGCCGGCCACCGCAGAAACCTCAGCGATACAAACACAAACTACGGACCGGAACCAGACTACGGCCATACAGACCAATACGATCCATACTCAAGCCAGCGCAATCTAGCAAATACAGGCTGGGGTCGTGGATCCCGCCACCAACCACCGCAATATATCGACGAAGAGGAAGAATATGGCAGCGACACATGCGATACAACGACCCTTAACGACGGCGCTTTCGAGCTCGTCGCCGCTCAAGCGGGTCCGAGTCAGTCGCCCCAACAACGTCGTACTCGTTCTCCGGCGCGATACTCCCGTCATGCGAATCCAAGGAGACCTGAGATTCAGAAATTTAGAGTTAAAGTACACGCTCCTGATGATACTAGGTATATCATGGTTGGGCCGAAGATTGAGTTTGGGGAATTTGAGAATCGGATTCGTGAGAAGTTCGGGTTCAAGTGTCCTCTGAAGATGAAGGTGCAGGATGATGGGGATATGATTACCATGGTAGACCAGGAAGATCTGGATTTGCTGGTTAGTTCGGCGAAGGAGGTTGCTAAGCGGGAGAGAAGTGAGATGGGGAAGATCGAGGTGAGTCTTATCTATCCTTTGTGATTTTTTTGAGAATCGCATTTCCTGACTGGTGTTCTTGTCTAGATATGGGTGGAAGAACGCTCTATGATTTGATGCATGATTGGATTTTCTTCTCTGTTGATATTAGCATGATTTCTTTTTTTGTCTATACCCTGTTTTGCATATTTAGCATGAAAATACGACCAGCGCATGAGAAATACTAATGTAATTCTCTTTCTACCTGGGTTTACACTTAGGAGAATGTTGTAGGTAGGCTCGTGGGCCACCTAAATCAGGAAGAGGCTTCGTTTGGGAAAACATATGATCGGGGATGTTGAGAGGTTTGTTGCCGAGACTCAATAGGGATCTACTAATACTCATTTCCCCTGGTAACAACGAGAAAGAGCATGGTTGATTATTGTATTGCTAGCCCATCTAGAATAGCCTCGTTCGCTTAGCCGAACATGTATTAAGTGAATCTCTCCGTTGATTCCGCATGTTCTGCTCGTTTTCCAACAGTATCTCCTGCACACAGCGACTTCCGCTAGGATCGTGCTTCACCCGGTCGTCGTTGAGGATGTTCGTGAGAGTTGCTTTGACTTGGTGGTGGTAGTCGCGGATTTGGTCATTTGTAGCATCAGTGGCATTTCCAAAGCTTGACACTAGTGGGTCTTTTTGGCACGGCATGGAATATGAAGTGATCGACCGTGTGGTGGATGGGGTTGAATTTAGGGTGGGCAGCTTAGTGGATGTTGCTGCTGGACGCTTGTTTTGAGGTGGACGCGCCATTTTGGATGTACGTATGATGGAGGATGGAATTGTTGGATTTGATAAGTGTTAAAGGGCAGATGAAGTTGCTTTTAAGCAAGAAATATATCTGATACAGTAGAGGCAAACTACATGTATCAAGCTGTGTCACTTAAGGTGACGTCTGGCCGGCATATCTGAAACCTGGCTGATTCCTTGTCTGCCGTCAATACGTTTAATGTCAGAGGTATAGACATGGTAATTTCCGCCAATCACAAGGTGATTTATGCTTAGTCTTTGTTTAGAATTTCAGATCCTCGTAGAAAAACGTGTATATGACCTGTCAAGTGTACTATGTTGTCATGCTAGTCCCTAGTCTGCAGGGTTGTCGCCACTTGCGGACTTGTGGATGACAGCGACATGGGCCATACCAGACTTCCAGTTTTAAGGTTTATCATTCCCTGGTCTGGTCATCCTTTATGATGTCCTGTAAATATCCCCAAGGCCCCAGGATCAACCAATTAAGTCATAAGTTGATACGTGTCGATGTGTTGAATTGGTTTCAATTCAGATTTGCTTAAGGCGTTGGCTAGGCCCCTCCAGTCTCCTATTCAGTATCGGTCTCCCAATTCTTTGTCTTTCCGGTCTCTCTCTTCTCGGTCTCAAACTCGGCTGTGCCTCCAATCCAGAGGCCATTAACACTACTGCCCCATGTCCTAAACCTCAAATTAATCTCACGATGACGGTCCTCGTCCAAACGCTGCCTAATCTTAAGCATCTGGTTAGGGTCATGGACCACACCATTGACCAACACCCCAAAAGCCAAAGCACTCGCAGTCTCCTCCCAATCCCTCCAATTCTCAGGAACCTGCCTCAGTTCGTACTCGTACGGTTTGTGGTCGTCGGTGGCATACAGACACGCACCATTGCTTTTGATCCTGCCAAGGTTCTTCCTGATGAGACCATGTTCCAGCTCCAACTCATTCAACTTCGCAACTGATTTGATCGGAATCAGCGTCGTCACCTTTCTATTCGTGCCAGCATTCTGGATTGCTGATCCAGGTATCATGTCCTCTCTGTTGATGTTCAGGTCACGTAGTATGGCGTCGATGTATTTGTTAGCCACATTATCCATGCTTGTACATTTCGGGTAGGAGAATTCAACCCAGATACTGTCCTTTGTGCTGTCTTTGTCTGTAGTTTTTGTGATCCTCGCTTCAACGCGACCGGTCTTGGACCAGATATGGAGGTTGTCCCCCGACATCATCCCGAGCTTTGATATTAGCCACACAGTTCCAATCATTGCATGGGCGCAGTTCTCTAGTTCATGCGTGGGTCCCAGAGGCGGATCTCATAGTCGCAGTCTGAGCCTGCCCGTGTGGGGAAGACGAACCCGCTCATGTGGCCGTAGGTTGAGGCAACCTCTCGTATTTCTTCATCGGACATGCGCCTGTCGTTTAGGATAACTGAAAGGGTACCATCACCCTTTAGGCCTCCAGGACAAACTCGCAAAAGATGAACTTGACGTTCCTCCATTGTAGATGGATGAGATGTAGTGTAGTGATTAGAGAGATGGGTTAGTTCTTTATAGATGTAATACCACTTTGAGAATTGATGAGTTGCATGATGAAAGGCAAGAGAAACAAATGCTAAAGGCAATTTAAATAGTTGGTGACATTCCTTGTCCCATCTCTGGTCCAAGTACTCTGTACTCCAGGAACATACAAACACGGGGTGCGGGATAGACCACCCGCGCAGTGACGTTGGGTGTTGATCGACAAGTGTACAGTATAGCAACCACACTACACACATATCAGACCATGCCACTCCCACAATGACCGACCTAACACCAACCCTCAATAACCTGCTTTCAAAGCAAGGCTCATCAATCCCACAAACCAGAAAACCTTGCACAGAAACTGCGGACGAGTTCCTAAAGGAGGCATACCGAATTGTAAGCCACGCCCTCTATACCCAAACCCCAGCAAAGCAGAAAGAACCTCTAACACAAGTACACCTAGAACTCACACATCCATTCCCTCCTCCAATACCTCCAATCAATCCGCCACGCCTACCTCTCAACAACCCAACCACAACGCCGCCAAAACACAATAATCCCCAACCCCAAAAATGCACCCCCAACCGCCAACACCCAAACAAACCTCACAGACCCCGAACGCGACGCAGTCGACACATCAACAGCCCTCCTCCTCCGCGACCTAGCAACCTCAATCGCAAACCTTTCTTCCGCAGAATCCCTCCGCCAAGAAACATCCTCCACCCTCCTCCACAAGAAATATGGCCACTCCGCCGCCGGCGCCCTCCTCTGGCGCTGGGCCGGCGGGGGCGGTGCACTAGACAGCTCCAGCGCCGAGAACGAGGGTAAATCCGCTGAACAGATCCGCGCAGAGGAGAGCGCGCGGTCGATAGCAACTGTCCGCGAGAGCGTGCTTTGGTTCCTGAGGCGCGGGCTTGAGTGTGCTGTTGGTGTGCAGCGTCGGATGGTTGAGAAGAGGATTGAAAGGGTACGGGAGAAGGAGAAGAGTGTGCTTTATAAGGTTGCTGCGGGGAAACCTGCTGGTGGGAATGGCACTGGGCCTCGGAAGGGGTCTGTTTCTGTGTCGGAGAGGACTGGAGCTGGAGCTGGAGCTGGAGCTGGAGCTGGGGGTGCGGGTGTGGGTTCCTTCGATCCTACTTTCCAGGCGCCTGATGCGGCGGTTCTGAGTGAGGCGGATACGGCGCGAATCGAGGCGCAGCTTTCGCCCGAGCAGTTGCAGCTTTTTGCTGAGGAGAATGATACTATGCTTAAGCATTATGAGGATACGTTGGGGAAAGTCCAGTATGTTTCTTCCTTCATTTTGACGTGGCTAGGGTTGGGGTTGGTTTTGTTGGATTATGCTAATATATTCTTCTTTTAGAAACGCCGAGAAATCTCTCCTTGAGATCTCCTCTTTGCAGGAAACCCTTGTCTCTCACCTCGCTACGCAGGAGGAACATATTTCCCAGCTTGTCTCCGATGTGGATACGACACAGACGAATGTCGGACAGGGAAATCGTGAGTTGAAGCGTGCTACTGAGCGACGGAGTACAGCGCAGGCTGTCTTTTGGGGGACTGTTGGGTTGTGTACCTGGCTTGTGGTTTGGGACTTGGTCTTTTAGTCCCGATACTGCTGAACAGGTTTATCTCAGATGCTTTCATGGAAAGCATTTTTATACGATACCAGATACCATTATGTCTATTTCGTTAAAATGTAGCGCATTGTCTCAAAGTCTCTTCCTCAATTCGGATGCCGTAGTTATTTTGTCTAGCTGTTAGGCTGCATCTTACTATTGACGGCCGGTCTGGCCAAAGAAATGGGAATCATATCTCAAGTGAGGCGTCAATTCTATTGGCATACTGCAGAAACCATTGAGAAATTAGTCCCACACTAGTTCAATGCCACATTGCTATAGTCTATGATTTACATGTGATGCATGTGATATATCATGCCACCCAGGCCCACTATCTACGGAGTAAAGGATTCAGAAATGCGAAATCAAGACCGAAGTCCCAAAATATGGTAAATTGCTGCATAATAATGAAAGTCCTTCTGAACTTCCACCAAAAAAAAACAAAGCTTTCAAAAAGCAAATAGAACGCCAGACCAAGTCTCTCCGAGTGTTTCCACTCTATGGCAAGACCGGGGTATCAGGTAGGTATCACAACTTAGCAGACTCGCGAACAACACTATCAACCGCCTCAGCGAAGTAATCAATGTTATTTGTGTTCAAGCCGGCCATTGAGATGCGGCCGTTCTTCGTCTGTAGTAAAAAAAAAAGAGAGTTAGCGCAATCCCAGACATCGTATATCCAATACACTAAACCAACGAAAAAGAAAGTCAAAACATACCATGTAGACATGCCACTTGGAGCGCAGCGTCATAACCTGCTCCTCAGACAAGCCGGTGAAACTAAACATTCCAATCTGAGAAGTAATATGATCCCACGAGCCAGGCGTACCCCGCTTCTCAAGACGGTCTCGCAGTCCCTGTCTCATGTCCAAAATGCGACCACTCATCGTACGCAAATCCGCCTCCCACTCCTTAAAGAGCTCGGGATCATTCAGCACGCGACTAGCAATACGCGCACCGTAAGCAGGCGGGTTGGAGATCTCCGATCGCTGCAGAATAGCAAGCTGGGAAGCGATGTGCGCGGACGCAGCAGCCGCGTCCGGACCCGGAGCAGAGACAAAGTGGAAAGCGCCAGTGCGCTCACCGTAAAGACCGAAGTTCTTAGCGAAAGATTGCGCGACGCACAGCTCGAAGCCCTGCTCGACGAAGTAGCGGATGGCCCAGGAGTCGCGGACCAGGTCGCCGGATGCGAAGCCTTGGTATGCGGTATCGAAGAAGGGGAAGTGCGAGCGGGAGCGCATTAGCTCTGCGATTTGCTTCCATTGGTCTTCGGTGGGATCGACGCCTGTTGGGTTGTGTGCGCAGGCGTGTAGGAGGATTACGGAGCCTTTGGGGGCGGCTTCGAGGGCTGCGATCATGCCGGTGAAGTCAAGGCCTTTTGTCTTGACGGAGAAGTAGGGGTACTTTGCTAGGGTCAGGCCGACGTTTGTGAAGATTTGGTTGTGGTTTGCCCATGTTGGGTTTGAGAGGTAGATTTCGGGCTTTTGGGGGTGGAATTTAGAGAGGAAGAGGCCGCCGAGGTGGACGGCACCGGTGCCTGAGATTGTTTGCAGGGAGCAGATCTAGTCGGGGTGGGTTAGTTTGGTCCTGAGGGCGGGGTGGGGGGGGGTTATTAGAAAGGATATGGGAGGAGGTAGAGGTACGTACTCGCTTTTCACTAATTGCAGGGCTGTCTGCGCCGACGATCAGTTTCTGAGCTGCGGAGGTGAACTCTGCGAGACCACCGATAGAGAGGTATTCGTGATTGAGGGTGGGATCGTTGTGGATGGCGTCATCGGCCTATAGATGTAGATGTTAGATAACTGAATAAAGATCGAAGTATAGAGACGGATAGCTACCTTCTTGACAACAGGGAGAATCCAAGGCTTCGCGTTGTTGTCGCGGTAGGCACCAATACCCAGATCAACCTTCTTATCGGAGGGGTCTTCGCGATAGGCCTTCATAAGGCCAAACAAAGGATCTTCGGGGGCGGCAGCCACAGTGGCCGCGGTAAATACTGAAGGACTAGAGGAACCCATGATGTGTGATGATAGGGAAGAAAGACGATCTCTGGCAGATTGAATCGAAGTCATGGTGAAATTATACCCGAAATTTCCCCAACGTAAGTTTTCTTTCCCCGGAATCTGACACCGAAACGGGATATTCCTGCTTGCGTTCACCGGATGGAGTGAGGGGGTGGGGTTGTCTTGGGGGAATCAGCGCACACCGTTTGTAATCGAATTATCGTTAGGTACGGAGTACGAAGTATTTTGTTGTAGTATTTTTTGGGATGTATTTGTCTCTGTCTCTTATATTTATTTAACTATATTATCTATATATCCTCGGCGCACAAGATACCGAGGGACGACTTGCCGTATCTTTCCCGTTCTAGTTCACATGCTAGTATATCTACACATATGTATATCTAAACAATAGTAGAACTATTAGGTTCGATCTTATTTCAGTAACACAGACACAGAATACAAAATCAAAATAAACAGATTGAAAATCCCCCAACACATTTCCCCTCTCCGACAGGCGACACCCGACTAGAAACAGTGTGTCATACAGCGCCGACGGAAAAAGACGCACTGTGGAGACCTTTCTGGAAGGCCAAGCTTGTTGCATGATAGGTCTCGGCTCAGGGGTTTGTATATATTGTCCATAAGGAGTAGTTAGATTTTCAAATTACACTACTCCGTATGTACTACAACTTTCCGGAAACATTGAATGTATCTCTTCTCAGTAATACAAACTACTCCGTACTCCGTACTCCATACAGTAATTCCATGTATGTGTCATTCCCCCACACTCGTGAGGGGACGAAAATAACTCATCAGGAGGATCCCGGGACCGGGACTTCGGGGAAATAAAGACGAATTTGAGGGGGATAAACGGTTACGGTCTCCGATTGTATTCCCCACAGGGCAGAGAGAATATCCGATTAGAGTGTTCCAAGATTATTATGGTACTTTGTGAACGTAATAATATGTATGATTTACAGAGGAAGAGAGATTTAAGTACATAATATATCCCTCACATACTCCAAATACGTAAAATGGTCCACAGGTGTTTATATGATGGACGCGGGTCCGGTTAAACCAGATTTTATCTCAGCCACTGATGCAACCTTGGAATCCGAGGTCAGCCAATCGGCCAGAAGATGACTCGTGCCTGGCGATCTTAGTATCATGGGACTCTATCAGGTTTTATATGAGTTTTAATATGGCCTCATATATGCATGGATTTCGTAATGAAGATACTCTTGACATGATCAGATCTGATATTGGTTCTCGAGATAAAGCTGCCGAACCCATGGTACTGCTCCCTGCTGACCTGGCACAGTTTCAACTATATTTTGGTAAAGAACAATCAGGACAAATGAGATGATAGCTCGTGAATCGATGATGCGGATGAATATCGATCCATGTCTAGACCTCTTGTCCTCGTGATGAAAATATTATACATCTACCTCTATATCCTATATCCCTGCTAAGATATATGCCAATTGTATGTAAATTGAAATGTATGTAATGTGACCCTAAATTCATGATATACAAAAAAGTATATGCAGAGAAGAAACCAGCAGATACAAATAAAATCACAGAGAGAAAAACCAGCCTCTCTTTTCCTCCAACCCCCATTCAAAAAAACGCCAATGCTCATTCAAACAAGCCATAAAATAAACAAGGAAAAGAAAACCATAACCCACTTGAGAAAAAAAAAACGCCATATAGCCTCCTACCGAGGACCTTAAGATCATCTGAATCGTAAATCGAAAATATATGCAAAACGTAAAGGAGTGATATGTGAAGAAGTGAAATCATCATGCAGTAGACGGCGTGAGATGGACGGGCGCCGGAGCTGCCGGAGAAGGCGCAGCATTTTCGGCGTCAGCAGAAGACTCAGCCTCGGCACCGTGAGCGCGTGTTCGGATACGGAAGCGATCGCGTAGTCGGGTGGTCAGACCACGGCGTGATCCTTCTTCGGGCGCGGCCTCGCCTTGGTTTGCTTCACGGACACGTCGGAGCGCGGCAAGACGCTCCTCAACGGTAGCATCGCGCATTCGTCGGGCGTTGAGGGGTCCATGGAGGTAGTTGGTTAGACGGCGATGCGTGTGGCGGGCTTGTTCACGGGCTTGCTGGCGGGCCTGTTCTGTTGTTAGGACTGGTCCACCTTCTGTGGATGCGTGGTCGGGTTGTTCGGTGTTTTCTTCGGGTTGTTCTGAGTTGTCGGGTTGGGGTGGGTTGAGGTCGATGCGGCTGCGATTATGGTTAGTTTGGTTTATGTATGGGAGTTGAGTTTTGATATCAATATCATTATCAAATAGAACATACCAAAGGGGACAGGTGCCAGAGACGTTCATCAACCATGGATCAATACATTCCATGTGGAATTGGTGGTTACAGGGTAGTACACGTAGGTCCTGGCCCTTGATGAAGTCATCTGTGCAAATCGGGCACGAGAAGTTACCTGCGTCGGGCATCTCGGTCTTGGCTTCTGGGGCTGTGGGAGTGGGGCGCTCGTTATCGTCTGGGGTTGGCATTTCAGACTCGCGGGGCGTCGATACACCCGTGTTTCCATCGGTCTGGGAGTGTTCACGATCCTCAGCGCCCACCATCTCGACGTTTCTTTTGGCGGCCTCCACGTCATCATTTTTGTCATCAAACTTGACGACCGGTATAGTGTCTAACATGGCTCGCGCTATACCTCGCGCCCGGCTTTGCCGCACTCGCCCGGCAATCCGGCGAGGACCATATCGCTCTGGATGACGATGAGCCCGGACTGCACCCGTGATGATAATACCCAGGAACAGAGCGGTGATGATACCCGTGATACTATACAGGATGATCATGGCTGGGAGGGTAAGTCAATGGATTGAACGACGTAGAGGAGTCGGGATACGAACCAGTGTTGGGACTGTCACTCGTGCCACCGGCGTCATTGTCGGAAGGAACACCGGAGAGGTACGACATGGAGACGATGTTGATAGTTGTTGATTGATTGAAAGCACCGAGCAGTGCAGAATAGCCGCCTCGGGTTGTGAATGTGAAGATATTGGGATACCGTGCAGCGGTCTGATCATCGGAAGTGAAATTGCAGCCGGTAGCTGTTTTGCTGTATAGCAGAATGGCTGCAGCAGATTGAGCAGAAGTGACGTATTCAATTGTCTCGTCCACTCGGATATTTCCAGTGTAGTCGTCCTGGTCGCAGGATATGCAGGCGATTTGGGAGCTCTTTAAGTTAAGGGAATTGCTTGGGATGACTTGAGTGGCAGTGCCAGAAACATTAAAGGACTGGTAGTTGTCAGCAGTGCTTCCCGCCAATTGCGTAGAGCGTATAGCACCTTGAGTTGGGCAGTGGTTGATTGAATCAGCGAGTCGGCTAAGGGGACAAGCTTCTGGCCAGTCAGAGTGCTTCCCTCAATACGAAACCCAGTGGATTGGATCTGGATAGTAGTATTTGACGGTAGCGAGACGACCTCTGCTTGAACTGAGAAGAACAAGAGAAAGAAAAGAAACAGGCCCATTATGCGGGAGACGGCGGAATGGAATTAATGTGGGGGTCACATTAGTCAAGACACAGGAGCATAAAAAAGAGAGAAACCGGGAAAACCAGAAAATGAGGGGAGAGGATCGGCCCTAACAGGGCTGGGGGGAGTGGGCGGGATCAAAGCGGATAAGAGGAGACAGAGAGATTAGGGAAGTTTGGGATTTACATGGGATTTATTCATTGTATTAAAACGTATTATAAATTGCATTATTTATTGGACATTACTATTATCGATAACTAGTTATTTAGTGATTTGGATTCCTTTTCAACTTGATACATACCTACTTCATATATAATATATAGTTAATATCTTTTACTTTAATTGATCATGGTTTACTCCATATATTGCCTGACGATCCCACACATCACATTATGAACGTCATCGCTGGACTTACCCTACATAGGTTAAGTAAGGGTAGATCTTTCGATGATGCACACCAGGGTCGTTCTCGTATTCGGTCCATTCGCCCAACTTGCCCGTTTATTAAAATCCCGGACTTCCGTCCACTGTCTTACTTCTTAGGCTCTTGGGAATCTTGCTCTTTTTCATATTTTTTTTTTTTGCTTTTTCTTTTTCCCTCGCCTCCTCCAACCCAGACATGAGACATTTAACATGATCATCCCCACGGTCTGATTTTACATATTGATTCTTGATCTGACACCCTCAATAGACTTCTTCAGCTCTAGGATTATTGTTCCACGATCAACGCTCTCCCCCGCAGATACCTATTAAACCAATGCACCCCGTGCATTTTGACCCACAAAGGAAAGAGACAGAACAAAAAAAAGAAAGCAAAGAAGAGGGGGTGAGCTCTCGAAATGGACCAAAAAGACCAAAAAAGACCCAAACCTTATTAAGTTCTTTGATGTCCAGTCTCCAGAATGAAATCTGGAGAGGCGAACACCCGGGGAGACACATGTTTTAAGTATAGTTGTGTTCATAGTTCAGTCCCCGCTTTATTGTATCTGATATAAATCATAACTATAATATACTTAGACTATAATTATATTCTATATATCGTATACCTTCCAAGGTTAATCCTATCCATATTCTTTCCAAGGTTATATTATCTACATTATTATGTATGTACTTATCCTAGTGGCAAGAGGGTAGGGCCTCGGCTCTCATCAGGCCCGGAGTGCATTTCTTACTCCGTATCACTGTGGGAAAAAAAAAAAAAAAAGAAAAAACAAAAACAAAAACAAAAGAACGAAAAAAAAAACAAGAGAGTCATAGTAAATTAAAGCGAAATAAAGTCAGATAAGACAGCTCTAGATCACCTTAAGATCAGAAAAAAAAAAGATAGAGAGGATTAATAAAAAATAAAAGAGTAAAGGTATTAATAGAAACACCTCTCTCTCTCTTCCTTCCCTCTCATTTTTAGCTTCGTCCCCCTCTCTGAGCGGCAAAACCCGCCCTTCACTTCCAAAGTCCAATTCTTCCTTCCCCATCCTTCTCCATTTTTTTTTGTCATCCTCTAACCCGCATCTCCTTTTTGGGACATGTCGTGAAGAGAGGACTTGCTTTGTCTTTATCAACTCCCGTGGGCAGCATCATGCCCGAGACTGTCATCCCGAGCCGGGCCTGGCAACACCGCTTTGACGGGAAGCCAATCTCGTCGTAAGCCTCTCTATAGACCATTTTCGGGATCCATCGTGGCAACAATAGTCTGGACCCTGTTTAAGTACCCTCTAACCCGTATTCTTCCCCAGGATTCCCGCGATCGCCGAACTCGATATCGAACGCAATGAGTTAGCCCACACTTGGAAACGCTTCATCAGCCTCCTCCTACCCCAGGATCAGGTCCAATGGGAGGAGCGGCCACAGACGGTACTCGACGTGCAGACCTTACTCGGCAACATCAAGACATTCTGGATGTCTCGTCCCCGGCAACGGGTCTTTAGCGACTCCATGAACTTGTGCGATCGACTGCTTCCCACCGTCGACACTCACGCGACCCTCCTTTCTGCCCTCCCGGACCCTATGGCTTATACCCCCTTATTCTACGGAGTCCTCCAATCAGTGATCAAGGTGCGTGGATCACCTATACACGGGTCTCCCATGCATCGCTAACATAACGCGTCAGGCATCATCGCATTACCCACGGGTAATGGAGGGCTTAGCTACTGCCCTGCTAAATATTCACGATGCTCTAGGTCTTCCTAGTGATCCTAGCCTAATCTCGAACGCAGTCCCCCATATTACGAAAACCTACGCTCTAATATTCTTCTTTTTGACCGAATTCATGGACTGGTATGTTCGGAGGTCCACGTGCCAGTTGCTGAACATGCATAGCCAGGATGTGTACTCGGAATTTCATCATCTGGTCCTCTATATACAACTGCAAGCGCGGAACCTTCCATGGCAACATGCAACCATGGATGTCGACAAGGAGATGGAAGACCCATATAGCCCTCGGGCACTTTGGGAGGAGTCTAGACTCAGCCAAGTTGGACGTCGGGGAAAGGACCGTCGGATAGCGGCACAAAATACCATCACCCGTCGGCTCATTTGGGAGATTCAACAAGACGCGGAGGAGCGTACTCGGTATAGGGAGGGTCGGGATCGGTTGCTGGCAGAGACATTGAGTTCTGTGCGCGAGCAACTGCAGCCGGTCAGTGAACAGAGCAGTGGCATTGTTTGCATAACCACGCCTCCAGCTCCAAATATAGGTAACAATGTCATACACATTTTGCAGCTCGATCACCCCTCTAACGCAATTTGATAGACACATCCTCTTTTGAATGGTCGAGGGGATCCAAGCGTCGTCTTGGACGACTCGAGATTCAAAGTTCATCCAAGCACCTCCAGGACTTTTTTGATAGTGATGATCAGATTTGCGACTACGAAACCGATGTCAAGGTTGTCGCCGAGGGTAATATCGTTGCATCTCTACAGCAATGGGCCACCAGTTCGCGATCGCAGGCCCTAGCCGTGGGCGGAACTCAACCTACCGCCTCCCTCGACCCGGTGGCTCTAATTTCAGCCTGCTATGCCTCCTTCGCACGTCAAGCTCGATTGCCCGTCGTTTCTCATTTCTGCACCCTTCCTAGCCAGGAGGCCAAAGGGCTGAATCTACACGAGCAAGGCTTAATTGCCCTCACCTACAGTATAATCCGGCAATTAATCGACTGGCTGCCTCCTGTAGTCGACAGCGACGCTGTGCTGGATCTCAGCGCAGAGCGGTTTCGCCAACTAGACGGAACGCTCACCAGCTGGAAAGCCGCTCTATCGCTAGTAGATACCCTTTTACAATCCGCCCCGCCACTGCTGGTCTTTATAATCGACGGTCTAGACGCCATCCATGATCCGTCTACTGACGGGGCGATCCGCGAACTGGTCCGTGTGCTGCTCACCCACACCCGACGTCAACCTCAAGGCGGTCTCAACGGACAGGGCCCTACTCTGCTCATGAAGGTCCTCTTCACCGTCACCGGAAGACCGAGTGCCCTGATCGAGACGATGTCTGAACACACACTCATCCTGGGCGAATCCAAAACCAACCAACCCACGCCGTCCGAATCCGTCCTCACATCGGATCTCGGAGCGGTCATGATGAATGCATGAATTGCCACGGGTGCCCAGTGCCCAGTCACGCACCGTTTACGAAATTCTTTTCCTGCTCCTGCTTTTGGCTAAAAAAGACGTTTTTTGAAATTCAAGCATAGATTTGCGTGGGTTGGGAATATTTGGATCTTATGAAACAGGCACAACACGGATGCCACTTATTTTATGCATGGGCTTTTTGGTCTTGCAAGGCAAGGCTTTTCCTATGCTCGGCGTTCTCCTGTTGGCTTTTGGCGTCCGGGAGGACTGAATGGTTTATTTGGCTTCTTTTTTCTTTTGTGCTTCAGTGGTAGCGGTAGACCTGTACTATACTGCTTGATAGCTGTGATACCCATCTAGGCCTAGAACTCTTTTGCTATTATTTCTGAATTTTTGGTGGGTCTTTTTTTCACAATCTCATTTTCAACGGACACCATTTTCCGAGTCGCAACTTGATGTTTTAGCATTCCCCGTATATCCGATCTCAATGCGGGGAGCCGATGGACATTGGTTTCCGCCCGCAAAATATTTAAACGGTTCACCGAAGACATCAATTGGGATATACTTTGTACATATACTTTCTGCATATATTGGATTCCGAAGTACGATATACGCAATCATGAACGGCCACGGAGTTTCATCCCGACTCTACTCCCCCTCCACCCCCCAACTCTCCGAGTTCAAAGACATCTGCTCGCAAACCACAAACCCAGAAACCTACCCACTAGCCTGCGAAGTCCAATCCAACATTCCCATCTACGACCTCGCCGCCCTCGAATCCACAGGCCTAACATCAGACCTAATCAACCGCCTCCAAGATGAATGGCACCATATCCTCCACACTGGCCCAGGCGTCTACGTGCTACGATCAATGTACGCACCTACAAAATATGAAACTATCCTAAACACCACGAACGCTGCTTTCAACGCGATTATCGCGCGCGAAGCCGCACAATCAGAAAACAAGAAAGGAGACCACTTCGCCGTAGGCGGCACAAACGATCGCATCTGGAACTCCTTCTCAAAACACGCGCTCCAAGACCCTTCCTCCTTCATTGACTACTACTCAAACCCATGGCTAGCAGCAGTCGCAGAGTCCTGGCTGGGTCCAGCATATCGCGTGACAGCCCAAGTCAACGCCGTGCACCCGGGCGGCGCTGCGCAGGAAGCACACCGCGACTACCACCTCGGCTTCCAGGAAGAAGTAGCTTGCAAGCGGTACCCGGCTGCGACGCAGCTGACGTCGCAGTTCCTGACTCTGCAGGGGGCGGTCGCGCATACCGATATGCCTGTCGCTAGTGGACCAACGCGGTTCCTGCCTTATAGTCAGACGTACAAGCCTGGGTATCTGGCGTGGCGGAAGCCTGAGTTCCGCGCCCTCTTCCAGGAGAAATATGTTGCGCTACCGTTGAGTTTTGGAGACGGTTTGTTTTTCAATCCGGCGCTGTTCCATGCTGCGGGAGCCAATCAGATGGATCCTCAGAACGGGGGTTTCCGACGTGTTGCAAACTTGCTGCAGATTAGTAGTGCGTTTGGCAAGCCTATGGAGACGGTTGATTCCGTGCCCCTTGTTGATGCCATTTGGGATTTACTGGTTGAGCGGTTCCGCGTCGCTGGGGGTGTTTTGGCCGGACAAGAACTTGATCCTGAGACGCATTCGTTGCAGCAGAGGGAGATTAGGGCTTTTGTGCAGGCTGTTGCCGAGGGGTATCCTTTCCCTACGAATTTGGATCAGAGACCGCCGGCCCTGAGTGGTATGGCGCCGGAGAGTGAACAGGATATTGTTGTGCGGGGGTTGGAGGGTGGTTGGGATAGGAAGCAGGTTGTTGCTGCGCTGGAGAAGATGCATGTTGACTCGAGGGCGTAAATCGGGGTTGGGGTTGGGGTTGAACCCCCTGCGCTCCATAAATAAATTAAATACAACATCCATTACGTTCTGATGCATCTAGAATCAGCCTTTTGTTCTCCTTCCCCGTTGGCTAACCGAATCCTCCGTAGACTGTGTTTGATCTAAAGCCACCCGCTGATGTGAGCTGTTCATTGGACGATCAGACACATCGACGTGTGGGGGTCGTAGTGGACCTGCATGTCGGAATTCGCGTTCTTGATCCTGTTCGAGGATAGGTCACGTACTTTGTAGATTGCAGGGAGAAGTACTCCGTATGTGTAAGGCGAAACGGAGAAGAGGGTCACCAATAGTCTAGAGTCGATCGGTAATATAAAGACACAAACTAAGAAGAAAAACAACGAATGATGAGGCTGGAAAGGATTCCACAGGGGGGAAGAAGGCGGTCTCACATTTTTGCCCTGTTCCCCCCCAACGGGGCTGAAACATGTCCATGGGTTCGCGTTTTCTACTTGAAGACTTTCCTTTCTTTCTTTTAGTTCTCTTACACTTGACACTCTCTTGGATTTAGTCATTCGTTTACTGTACATATATGTACATTTACGGCTTTTGGTTGATCGATCTCTCACTAAAGTACCCAATTCGCCGATCCACATCTCCACCTACTTCTTGACCATTGACATTGAACGATCGACTGCCAAAGTTCAACGCACACTGGTCCGGCAATTATACCACCCATAACCTGGCAGCTGTCGCGGGAGGGGGAAAAAGTTGCGGAAGTTTTTGGTTCACCCGGCGAGGGGGAGGCGAAAAACAGCAGGGCTACCACCCTTTGGTGTGCTATAACAGGACCATTTTTTTTCGCGTGTCTCCACCACACGAAAGCCGCCTCCGCAATCAAACCCATTGGTTTAGGGGTGGATCTGCATTGACACAATAAAGGCCCTGTCTGCCCTCCGAGCTCCTTGCGATGGGGCGTTCGAGTCTTAGTCTTTCCACCAGGCGACTCACGGCTCACCGATTCGAGCAACTACACGACATGCCAGGCCATGGCAATGGGATGTTGAATCCCAATGATGTGACCATTGATATCCCGCTCACGGAGACGACTTCCCGTGGCCAAACGGGCGCCCGTAAATGGAACACCAATACCAGCCCCCAGGATGGGGCCTCGCAGACCACCGAGAAGGCACCTATCGTTGGCCACCACCATCATCGGGGTCCTGGCGGCAGGCGTCGCACGGATACTGATATCAATGAATTATCTGGAAAGCCTGCTGAGTCGCCCGAGGACGGTACTATCAACCGTATGGGCCGTTTCTACCAAGCTGTCCTGAATTACTCCCTCATCACTCGTTACTTGATTTATGTTATTCCCATTGCGATTTTGATCGCGATCCCGATCATTGTTGGCGCTACCGTCGCGACGAACGCGAAAATTGGTGGTGTTCATCTCTACTGGTTCTTTACTTGGATTGAGATCGTCTGGGTCAGCCTGTGGGCGGCCAAGATCTTCGCCCGTTACATTCCTTATTTCTTCCAGTTCTTGTGCGGTATCGTCAGCTCCGGCACCCGCAAATATGCGCTTATTCTGCGCGCCCTCGAGACCCCCATTGCGCTTTTGATTTGGGCTATTATTTCCCTCGTGACCTTCCTGCCGGTTATGACCTTGAATCCTAGTAAGCAGGCGTCCAGCGACACGGGGGTCAAGGCGTGGGAGAAGACTATTAAGAATATTTTATTTGCGCTGCTCGTCTGCAGCATCATCTACTTGGCCGAGAAGGCCCTTGTACAGCTCATCTCGATCAGTTACCACCGCAAGCAGTTCGACACCAAGATCCAGATCTCCAAGCGCAATGTGCACTTGGTCTCTCTCCTCTTCGAGGCCTCGCGCAATATGTTCCCCGTCTACTGCCCTGAATTCAAAGAGGAGGACTCGCTCATTTTCGACTCCATTCTTGCTCAGGCTGGCACCAATGGTGGCAAGCGGTCATCCGCTATGCCCCTCCGCATGCTCCGTCATGTCGGTAAGAACGTCGGTCGTGTTGGTGACAAAGTCACCGCCGCTTTTGGACACGTCGCGTCGGAACTTACTGGTAAGCAAGTGTTTAACCCGACTTCGACACACACCATGGTTATTGAGGCCCTCGAGCGCAAGCGCCATGCTGCTGCCCTGGCCCGTCGTATTTGGATGTCGTTTGTGGTCGAGGGCCGTGAGTCTTTGTTCATGGATGATATCGTTGAGGTCCTAGGTGCTGAGCACGAGGCTGAGGCCGAGGAGTGCTTCATGGCACTTGACAGGGACGGAAACGGTGATATCAGTCTTGACGAGATGGTCCTGACCATCACTGAGTTTGGACGCATGAGAAAGGCCCTGAACCACAGCATGCACGATGTCGACCAGGCTATCCGTGTACTGGACAACCTGCTCATGTGTGTCGCTGGTCTGGTTGGTGTTCTTGTCTTCATTTCTTTCGTGACCACTGGATTCGGTACTGTCATTGCAGCCGGTGCCACCTCGCTGCTCTCCCTCAGTTTCGTCTTCTCCGTTACCGCTCAAGAAGTCCTCGGTTCCTGCATCTTCCTCTTCGTCAAGCATCCCTTCGATATCGGCGACCGTGTCGAGGTCAGCGACAAGCCTTTTGTCGTTGAGCGTATCTCGCTTCTTTTCACTGTCTTCCGCAATGTCACCGATGCCCGCATCACACAGGTGCCTAACAATATTCTAAACAGTCTCTGGGTTGATAACTTTACTCGCGCCAATGCTATGCACGAACAGCTTGTCATCCCCGTAGCCTTCGACACTAGCTTCGCTGAGGTTCAATTGCTGCGTCAGGAGATGGAGAACTTCGTTCGCGACAAGGAGAATAACCGTGACTTCCAGCCGGATATTGACATCGAGCTCGATGGCGTTGGTGATATGGACAAGCTCCAGCTGCGCGTTGACATCCGTCACAAGTCTAACTGGTCTAACGAGACTATTCGTGCTGCCCGACGATCCAAGTTCCTGTGTGCTTTGGTCCTAGCCGTCCGCAAGATCCAGGTTCGCGGTCCAGGTGTTGCCCTTCCCGAAGAAGAGACTGCGGACGCCGCCGATGGCGATGATAAGGGCGATGATACCGGCGCCGGTGCAGGTGCAGGTCTCCGCCAGTCTACTCAGGGTGGTGGTGCCGACTCTTCTAAGCCCAACCCCGGCGTCGCCGCTGCCGCCGCGGGTATCCTCAACTACGAGAACACGGCCCAATCGACAGGATACGACCAGGCCCGTTCAGGAACAATCACCCACCGCGGCTCAACTCATACCAACGCCGAGCGCGAAGCCGCCATCGTCGAACTACTCAACGCCCGCTCCCCAACCGTCGACGCCGGCCGTGACGACTACGACAATCACGAGAACGCTCTCCATCGCACTGCCACCAACGCCTCCAACCAAGGCAACCAGCTAAACGTACACACCGGAAGCGAAGGCCTCAACCGCGGCCTGTCAACCGGCCACCGCAAGCTCGGCGGTCACGTCTCCTACAACGAGCACGAGGCGCCCAGAAACGCTCCTCTTTCCCCAGTTCCCGCCGGCATGACCCCATCCTCAAGCCAAGTGCCCATCCTCGAGACCCCCAAGCCAGGCTCCCGTCACAGCGCCCGCTACGAGCCCCGTCCTCACTCGGGCCAGGACCAAACCCAGAGCACCGTCCAGATGGTGGGCTCACCAGACCCTAACCCCTTCAACGGTGGTTACTACTCCCACGACACGGGGTACAATCAGATTCCGGTCGGCGGTTACAGTGTTGAGAACACACCGGCACGCGAACGTCGCGATTCGAATCCTAATATCTCTGGCGTGACCGCGTCCAGCAATTACCAGCTCTCGGATCGATATGACCCCGTCTCCCCGCCGTCTATCTACTCCCCGCCCCAGCCGTCGGTCTCACAGCAGGGTGCGGCTTACAATACGGCACCGCTGAGGAAGAAGGATAAGTCTCCATATGGGGAGCATGAGACTTGATTGTTTTCTCGTTTTTTTTTGTGCCACTGATCCTTTCTTGATTACCCATTCTTGGCTACCTACGTTTTCTTTTTCTTTCTTCTTGGGTTGTTCATATTGTATGATGTTGATAGATTCTTTTCTCCACGTTTTTGAGCCGCATAAAAAGTTACGCCCTTTGTGGTGTGCGGCTATGAAGCTATGCTATTCCCGATTTTGGAGGGTTTAAAATCAAATCTACTTGCTTTATTTTTCAAGACGATTCTATTGCGGTGTTTACTATATGACTACGGTATCTAGATGGCTCACACTAACAATAGAGATAATAGGCAAATGACATGGGGACCGAAAGGTATTTAACGTGAGATCTATCTGATAGGGGAGTTATGCTTCATATTCCAGAAGAAATCTGTGGTCTTGGTTAATACTTCCAGAGAAACCCATGATAGAAGCACTTCAATGAATACCGAGCAGAGAAACAGATAATATTCCCATAATCCAACACATCAAATACAGATTTCTATAATACAAGTCTGACAGTGTCCAGATAAAAGCCTAGCCACGCCATCCAACTCTCCTAACAACCCTATTTACCTCCACTCTCCTTCCACGGATATCCAACAGGATCGTCCTTCCGCGTCCAGATCTTAGTCTTCCTCTTATTAACCACATGCTCAACAAATACCTCACGCGTGTACTTGGCCTTGTACTTTCGGATCCAGCGCGGGTCCCAAAGTTCACTCGCAATGCCTAGATCCTTGCAACAGCGCACGAGCGCATTCGACCGACAGCCTTCTGTAGCGGTGGGGATGCCGTCTGGGGAGAAGTAGTCCTGTTCGCCGCGGGCGACGGAGACGAGGCTGCAAAAAGAAGTATGTTAGCTCAGTGCTTTCTTGTCTTGTTCTGGTTCTATAGTATCCAAGTTTGCAAGATTGTAAAAGAAGACAGGAAAAATGTAAAGCTTACCGTCCATTACAAACAAGAGCATACTCCCTCGTTACCGTCTTCGGCGTAACGATACTCTCACTCCGCGGCACGAGACCCCACCCGCCAGGCCCGAAAGCGCGGTTGAGAATCCGTCGGTATTTGATCTCCGGTAGGTAGAGGATTCCATCGGGCTTGATCTCGACCTCGTCAGGCTCTGTCTCCGCGAGCAGGATATCGGCCGCTTCTTTGGGGAATGGCTCGGCAGATAGACCGTGGAAGGAGCGCGTCCAGTCGATTCTATCTTCGGTTGGGCGCTCGAGCTCGAGGGGTTTGTCTGATAGGCCGCTTTTGGAGATGTTTTCTGTTGTTGCGCGGCTGGGGGTTGAGCCTGGGACGCGGGATGCGGGGACGCCTGTTGGGATAGGTGTTGAAGCTGAGGGGTTGGGCTTTGCGGTTGAGGATGAGGGTGACGGTGAAGGTGAGGGTTTGGCGGCGGGTTGGTTGTTCTGGTTCTTGGTCGTGTAGCTGATAGCTCTTTTGGTCATCGGGCTAGAGAACTGTCTGATTCTTGGATTGGGGGCTCTTGAGGAGCGCGAAAGCTGTGTCGCATTTTGGAGGGTCTCAATCGCCCGCCAGGACCGGATACGGAGAGGAGCAGACATCGTGGTTTGTATTGTTGATAGGGGAAGGACCAGGGAGGTCTTGCAACGAGGCGAATATATGAGATCACGTGATGTATATTTGATAGCTTCGTTCTGTCAATGTTGGGATAATCGGGTATATATTGAGTGGGATTGATTGGAAGAGACTATTTGAACATGGTATTATGGATGAGTAGAGTACATTATGCGTCTTTGGTTTGTGTTCGCTGGTCGTTGCCCTGGCGCTTCCAGCACTCGCGGAAAGCTTCCATCTGTGTTGATTAGAGTCAGTATGATCTGGGTAATTGGGGCTATGTGTTGTTTCCTCAATTCATCGGTCTTTGAAGAAGTGGAATGACGATCACTGTAGAACTGGGCCTCCAATGGCTTTAGGTGGAATGATATATGTTCGGTTTGGGCTGATATTATAGCTCACCTCTTTTTTGCATTCGCGCCAGTCCTTCTTTGCATAGTAGCAGTCATTCATCTTATCCTGCTCAGCTGATATGTGTTAGTATGGCATTTGTGACTCGAATTGAGTATAACATACTATGACAGCCTGTGCTGAAGATCCGCTTGTCCCTGCCATTGCAATTAGCACCACGCAGACCATGCAACTGAAAATGGTCTCACCAATCATCCGGCTCATCATCATCCGGAATAACAGCTGTCTTCTCCGCGTTGTTCGACATGGCTGAGGTATGGTAATAAGGAACGTTGGAGAAAGGCGGTTGGCCTCGGCGGAAGATGGAGAACTGGTATCTTATCGCGCTGATTTCCCTTTGCAACGAAACAACAATGGCAACGCCAACGGGCAATGACGCCAATTTCCATGGCAAAAAGCTCAATGTCCTAGTTTACTCCGGTCTGCTTCACTTTCCTCGGCCTGACGCCTCAGCCCTTTTCTGACCCGACGACTTCTCAACAGGAAATGGAACCACCGTTGACTCAATCCGTCACTGCCTTTACACCCTCCGCCGCCTGCTCGCCCACCACTATGCCGTTATACCTGTGACAGGCGACATGCTCCTTAAGGAGCCATGGATGACTACGTGCGCTATGCTGGTTATGCCCGGCGGCGCGGATATGGGATACTGTCGCACACTCAATGGTGCGGGGAACCGGCGCATCACGCAGTTTGTCCGCAATGGTGGGCGGTACCTCGGTCTGTGTGCTGGTGGCTACTACGGATGCAAGAGTTGTGAGTTTGAGGTCGGCGATAAGACAATGGAGGTCATTGGAGACCGCGAATTGGCTTTCTATCCGGGCATCTGTCGGGGCGGGGCATTCCCGGGTTTTGTTTACCATAGCGAGGCGGGGGCACGCGCTGCGGAGGTCGAAGTGGCTGGGGTTGCTTTAAGCACCGACACCGGCACCGTGGCAAGCACCTTCCGGTCATACTACAATGGCGGTGGTGTCTTCGTTGATGCGGCATCGCTCGCAGGCAAAGGGGTAGAGGTTCTTGCGAGCTATACTGAAAAGTTGAATGTCGACGGAGGGGAGGGCGCGGCTGCTGTTGTATACTGCAAAGTCGGCAACGGAGCAGCAGTTTTGACCGGGCCTCATCCTGAGTATGTCTTGAATTTCGATGATTCTAATTGGCAGGATTGATTGAGTCACTAACTTACGAACTAGGTTTGCGGCTGTTAATCTGGACCCGAAAGCGGGCGGCGCTGAATATGCGGATATGGTGGCAGCTCTCGCTGCCGATGAAAAGGAGCGGACGGACTTCTTGAAGGCTTGTTTGTCCAAACTTGGACTCGAGGTCACGCAGGACACGACAACAGTGCCTTCACTATCGTCCATGCACGTGTCCGGAATCGATGCTGACGGTCCTATGGATATCCTGTCGGGACTTGGAGCTGCATTCACCCAAGAAGGTCAGACCGAGTGTCTCAAGGACGAACACGATACGTTCTGCATTCAACGTCCTGGAGCATGGAATCTTGGTGGACTAGAAGAAGCGCTTCCCGCGGCATCATTGGAGCCTAGCGAGGGTATAGTTGATTACCAGGCAATCATCAAGCGACTTGTGTTCCACGATGATATACCATCTTCCAAACTCACTCCATACTTCAACCACCATGCATTCTATTCCCATCTCCGCCAATACCAATCCGAGTCTAAGGGAGAGGCCACAACATTTGGCTCCAATCTCTTATATGGAGAGGTAGTGACTAGCACGAACACAATTCTTGAAAAGTAAGTGTTTTGGGCGATAGGTCTGGTATTGATCGGCTCTAACGAGTATTAGGAACACGAAGCTGCTTCGTCAGTTGCCGCAAGGATTTACGGCTACGGCTACAGCACAAATCGCCGGACGCGGACGCGGATCTAATGTCTGGGTCTCACCAGCAGGTTCTCTAATCTTTTCAACTGTGGTGCGACACCCTATGGACAAGATTCAGTCGGCACCGGTCGTGTTCCTTCAGTATCTATCGGCTATGGCAGTAGTCCGGGGAATCAAGAACTACGCCAAAGGCTACGAGAAGATCCCCGTCAAACTTAAATGGCCCAACGATATCTGTAAGTCTCAGGTGGTTTATTATATTAATAGGGGTGGTTTACTGATGGATGATCTATCTCCACAGATGCACTAGATCCAGATGACCCGGAACAGAAACGGTACACAAAGATCTGCGGTATTCTTATCAACTCCCATTTCATGTCAAACGAGTACATATCCGTCATCGGCATCGGTGTCAATGCCACCAACGCCTCTCCGACGACCGCATTGACCACTCTCGCCGCACGCTACGCGTCGCCGGGAGCTGCTACCGCTTCACCTGTCACGCTCGAGAGGCTCCTGGCTCGTATTCTGACTACCTTTGAAAGCTTGTATACCCGCTTCTTGCGCACAGGCTTCGATCGAGGCTTCGAGGCTATGTATTATGAAGACTGGCTACACATGCACCAGATTGTTACTCTAGAAGAGGAGGGCGGTGCTCGCGCTCGCATTCAAGGTATCACCCGTGATTGGGGTCTTTTGCTGGCCGAGGAGTTGGGATGGAATGATCGTCCAACCGGACGCGTGTGGCAGTTGCAGAGTGATAGTAACAGCTTCGACTTCTTCCGTGGGCTGGTGAAACGGAAGGTATAGATCAACTAAAATAGATAAATAGGTTCAAACATCCATGTCTATAACTACTGGTTCATATTTGTGATTTTACGCAACAACATCTTAGAGAATTAATTTGGTGGCGGATTTGACAGGAATTAGCGAGACAAAATTACTGTCATCGGCAAGCGGCAGTCATGGGCCATGAATTTTGCCAATGCTCTTGAGGTGTGAGGCATCAATGTCGCAGCATCAATCTGCCTAGTTGAAATGCATGCATCCCATACATATTCGCTCCATTTGGGCATATAGATATATGGCCGCACAATTCTCCGCAAGATGCACAGTCTTCCGTCCGAATGTGTACGAAGGCGATTATATATGTACACAAAAAGGGTGCGCAAGGTGAGTGTATAGGATACAGTGTCAAGGCATCGACTCGGCCCAGGAGACCCATCGTCGGATACACTCATCCACTCTCCTTAACGACTCCTTCTCAGCTTCGACCTCAAACCATTCCCGGTGCTCCTTCCCGCACTCAGGACACTGTCCTAAGTCTCGCACACGCAAAGCCGCCAGCTCAAGGTGAATGAGTCGTTCCACGCGATGGACATGCGGAACTTTCCTTCCGGCTACTAAAGAGGCCGAAGGGGCCCTATTCCGGCTGTTTTTGGATGGCGCCACCCTAGCAGGGGAAGATGACGAGGATGACGATGGTGTGTAAGGGTAATAACGGATCAAGGTCAAGTCGTACGAGCACTGTTTACTCCATTCAGCGAGTCGACGGTGCACATTGCTCGTGCGTCCGATCTTTAACCTAAGCGTTCCGGGCGTGGTTGATGTTGGGTTTGAGGTGAGGGCATTGAGGTCCTGTGCTGCACGGATTGCCTCACTGACGCTGCGTGGCTGGGTGGGTGGGCGAAGGTGGTTGCTACTTTGTGGGGCTTGGGGTAGTAGGGAAGATGCTATGTCTCGCGTTGCTGTGGATTCAGCGCTCCGTTGTGTGGTAGTTGTTTGGGGTGTCACCCAGAACATATAGATATAGCCTTCGTCGTCGGCGTTAGAGATCGGTTTGGCCAGTTCTGTGATAAGAATGGATGTTGTCTGCGGGGAAACTGTAGACGGGATCCACGACGATAAGGACTGTGAAGGCTTCCCCGTGTCTAATGAAGATGGCCGGGATGCTGGAGTTGGTGACACTTGCGTATGCTGTGGCCTTCCGGCTGAGGCAGGCAGTTTGATTTTTTGATTCGGATTTGAAGGTGAAACACCACTAGTAGGGGGTTTGGGCCGTTGAACTGAGGCCGGTCTGTCGTCGTCCTCGCCGCTGTCTTCCATGATCTGGAAACAGCAAAAAGTGGTCTTTTTCTTCGGTCGGCGCTTTTCACTGGGCCTACTTTGATTTGTCCGCCGTTTGTGGGGAGGCTTTGGCTTTGGGGAGACTGGGTCATCGTTTATTTCGAGCACACCCAGTCGATCCATTAATGTATCGATGCTTGTCCTCGTCTTGGCCGGGGTGAGGACAGTCGTATGTGGATTCGCTGACGAATCTTGATCTTTGTGCTGCCAGCAGTACAAAGATGCAGCATCTATAGCTTCTTGACGAGGATCCTTCTTTCGGGGAGTAGAAGCAGGCGATGGATTTGGGGATGCCAAAGAGCGGCGGCAGGGCCGGCCTTGAGCGGTTATGCCTCTACATGTTGTCGCTGGGTTTCGAGAATCTGAGCGAGGAAGCAAAGATTCTGGAGTGTTTGAAATTTGAGGCATGTATGAATGCAAGCGGTGAAGACAAAGAAATAGATTGGGGCAATGTGAACTTACTGAACAGGAAACTATTGGCAAAAAAAAGAGGGACTAGGCGGCATGGACTGCGGTGAGCTTCTACGATGCAGCCTACAGGCTACATATTCTCCACTTGGAACTTGGACCACGTCAGTGGGACGCTGGGCAGATGAAGGGATATTATTTTGTTGTGGTTGTGTTGTTGTTTTGACGATTTCGGTCAATTGCACAGCCATATTGAGGCGGTGTTATATGTGGCTGTGTTCATGCTCTCATTGGCTGTTCCACAACCACATCTGCTCAGGTGCCCACTTAGACTTCCGCAAAGCCCATCATTAAGAGGGTCTTGGTCTTGTAATCGCTTTATTCTGGCCTTCCACTGATTATATAGAGTTGCAATAGCTATATAAGTATATATTTCATTTTTAAACAAAATCTAACTAGTGGAGGTCGAGGTATCGCGAAAAAAGGTTAAGGTTAATATTCTGATATCAGATATATATATTTAGGACTCTGACAGAAGTATTACATACTACTTTCTAAGTAAACCTCTATAATTTAAAGCATCTAAATAACGAGTTTTCTTGCGTTTTTAGACATTGTATATATATTGAACTAATACCCAGCTCCGAATTGATTGAAAGAATAAAATATTACCCTAATATAAGGGCTAGAAACGGGGTCCAAACATAGAGTAATTAATTTTTCAAAATGTTTGCATTGTTTAGCGCCAATTGGGCCTAAAGCCCTGCCCATTTGCGGGTTGGGTTGGGTTGGGCTATGGGCTATGGGCTTTGTGGGCTTTGCGGAGGCCTATGCCCTGGCCTCTTACATGTACACTATTCTTACCTAGCTAGTTATGTTGTTCCTAGGAGCTGACTGCACGCTCTGCAAGAGCTTAGATGTTCACTTGTTGCAGCTATTGTATGGGCTATTTTCTCACTCGCCTTACGGCCAGATTGGATGAAATCTCTACAACAGTCTTCGTATGTGGGATTAGCCCACCCACTTTGAAAGTGGTCAACATGATAATCATGATACTTCCCAATCAATCGTAGCTTCGTGTATTTGATTCATAACATAGATAGTATCTATTTATATAGCTCAGCATATCTGGTGATAACAATATCACATTATTAAAAGTCAAGATCAAACTTGGTCTTAATCTAGTGTAATGTCTGGTTTTTATTGTCTAATTATATCAACTTAAGAGGATCAGAGCATTAACATACAGAAAACTTGACGCTAGTAGATCCCTGTGGAGGTGGGCTAATCCCACCCACGGAATGTACCTCAATATTGTCTACCTAGAGAGAATGAATTATTTTCAGCAGTGATCGACATGAATCGAAAGCCACAGGTACCACAGGACCGACGATTAGGATTTAAGTGCATCGCTCGTGAATTTCGAAGTATACGAAACTGGAATCCAATGCCGTTGAAATGTTAGAGGTGAGCTTTTGTCTGAGATCAGTCGCTCACGTAGTGGACAACCAGTCTATACAGAGGAAGAAGACCTGCTTCCTATCTATACTATTAATACAATAACCGGTGATCACTAATTCCCGCCACGCGATAAAGCCCTTTGTGAAACGAAAATACAGCCATTTTCCCACTAGACCGTAACAAAAACGAAGGTTCCTGTTTAGGGCCTAGGGGGGCCATATTCCTAGTACGACACCCTTTATAGGGGTGAATCCCTGATACCCATCAAACCAGGACACTAAGCCAGTTAACTGACTGGATATTGGGTCCGTAACAAGTAACCCATTCACAGAGACCGTAATAGATGGCTCCTCCACGGAAGTATTGAATCCGTGTTCTTCCAAATAATGCTATGCTGGTGTGTACGTACCGCATTTGTCCCGATCTTCATCAGCCTAGGGATATGCCTCACATCTCATGGATTTCAGATCTAGATTTAAGTTCGACCCCGGAAATGGACTAGAAATGGCCTAGAAATGGAGATTACGTACTAATTGACGCATTGTGGGCTTACCCCGGGGTATTTGGTGTGGTGAACTGAACGTTGCCCGGTGGGATTCGTGGACTGGTGGAGTTCGGTTCTTGGCGGACGATCGTTCTAAATTAAGCTTCAACAAGCTCAGGGGAGAATGTATTTCCCTCGGACTGTGGGTTGTGGCTTGTGGATTATGTGGTAGGTTAACTTAATTTTATTATTGTAGGCAGATATTTGATCATTGATGAGGTCTGAAACCTCTGTAAATGCAAGTAACGGACTCCTTGAAACCTCAAATTCTAACCCATATACCGCTCAGTTAGGGCTTACTGGAAAACACTGTATCATATGCTAAAAAGATGTTCCGGAATATGTCGGAGATCCATTTCTACGGCAATGAATCTGCATCGCGGCTCATGCTGCCTAGAACGACCTATAATTGCACCCGCACGGATATATCCCAAGCCCGCTATTGCATAGCTAGCTGGTGGAGAAGTGTCTGCTTGAATTGTCAGGATCTACAACATAGACACTGGAAATACTCGGGTTTCCTTATGCTTGACCTGTATACGCGTAATGTTGAAGATGGATCATCCTCATCACAACGCGTGGCACGGGAAAAGGAGCTGTGTATACCGGGCGGGTTGGTCTACGGGTAGTACGGGGCCTTAGCATAGCCAAGCACACCAAGCTGGGTACCTTGTAGCTCTATAGGTAGAAGGCCTTGAAGCTATAAAGGGTTGATGGATTCCGGCATCCTCAGTTGTTCATCTACAATCAAATCAACACTCCTTACCAACCAAACTATCATCAATCTTTACTTCCTTTCCTATTTCCAACTACCAACCGCAAAAATGAAGGCCACTTTCGTTGTTTCTGTCATGCTTGCCAGCCTTGCTATGGCTTCTCCCGCCCAGCGTCAGCCTACCGCTGCTTGCAAGGTCGACAACGACTGCAAGCCCAACGAGCAGTGCAACAACGTTGGACAGTGCATTCCTATCAAGGCCACTCGTGATGCTCCTCTGGCCAAGGTCGGTCAGGCTTGTCAGTCTACCAGCGACTGTGTCAAGGGTCTTGTCTGTGACCAGGACAAGAACACCTGCGATGCCCCCAACACCCACAACAAGCGTGGTGTAAGTGTCACCAGACAATTACTACCAATAATCATTTTCTCATGAATCTATATAGGACACCCTCTCCCAACTGGGTCGGGACTGCAAGATTACCAAAGACTGTGTGAAGGGCTTCGTCTGTGACGAGGACAAGAACGTCTGTGTTGCCCCTAAGAACAAGCGTGACAACGCTCCTCAGCTTCAGAAGTGCAAGTCCACTGGTGACTGCGCCAAGGATCAGGTCTGCGACGAGGACAAGAACGTCTGTGTTGTTCCCAACGAGAAGCGCTCCGAGGTATGTTCTACCTTCTCGCATGATTATATCCTGAAGATACTGACTTATTTTGAAGGGTAAGGACCTATGCCAGACCGACGAGGACTGTTCCAAGAAGGAGACTTGCCAGGTTGTCGTAAGTGGATATGTTCTCGCCGATATTAGGGCGCGATAGCTAACAATATTTTGCAATAGAAGGGCAACAAGGTCTGCGCTGCTCCCTCCAACTAAATGTTCAGAATCGGGTTTGGGCCGAATTTGAAAGCTGGTGATAACTCAGGGCACTGATTGAACATTCATGGTGCGAAGGATTGTCAAGTTTTATACAACCAGTTACAATTGATTTGTATCGTCTACATGTACATTCCAATTTTCTGGGCGGGGGGATCCCTCGTGTCAGGCGTGATTGCTTCTTTTCCTGTCTGAATTGACAGTCTATTTCTTTAAAATATATACATAGAAAGAATTTGAACTGGGTTTCTTTCGATTTTTGAACTCCCAAGTGATATCACCACTAAACATAAGATCAGTAGCCTTGGGATCGAGACTATGGTATTTGTTTTGAACAGTATACTAGTACTTTGTACTTAAATTAGGTAGTGTTGATTGGAATACCGCTGGTTAAGATCTTCACTCGTTCTTCGAAAGAGGGAAGTGGGGAGTATATCCATGGCCCGTTCATTCTCTGATCGTTTGCCTCGGTGCTTTTCCGAGGCAAAGTGGACTAATAGAAGAACGGGATTCGTAATGCCTTCTATAATTGTTTTAAACTGTACTGCTGATCTTCATTTGTTCTCGCACTGGAAGATCACTAGCGTTCCTCAAATATCCACGTTTCCATTATTTCGAATGCAAAGATCTGCTAACAAAATTCATACCTTTTAAATTAAACCTCAATAACTAGAACTAAAACTAGAACTGCGATTTTAAATTGACTTTCGGTCTTAGCCTCCAAATCCAACTCCCTTTAGATGATCCGGCCTCGTATGCACTTGGTACCACGAATATGTTCTAACGCCAAGTCACATCGGATTTGATCCGTCCGCTGGATATTGTGACACTCTAGTGCCTCGTTTTCGAGCTTCGGGGCCTGTTCCAGAGACTTATGTGCACATTGTGAGAATTCATTGACCATGTCCGTGTGCCTCGTCATCGGACAGTGCGTAGTTTTGTGCACATTGCCACTGTGCAGCGTGTACGTTGCAGAAGGGGTCTCTTCAGACTAGAAATATCATTTTCGTTGTGGGTTTGTTTGTTGGAAGCTCATGTATGTAGACTTTCACTCTTTTTTACTCAGTGCATGTTTCAATTGAGCTAAATATAAAACTTTAATATGTCTCCAATATGTTAATACTTTTCGAACCAGGCCAGTGCCTGATTCTCCGCTTCATCGGCCTGTCTACTCGCATCTTCCAAAACAAAATCAGCCCTGACACAAAAGCCATGGCCGGCGCCCTCATAAACGACCACTTCTCCTTTCTCAGAACCCGAGTCACTGGCGAAGACTTGCTTGATCTGCTCAATGTGGGGAAGTTTCACAATTATATCTTTGTCCCCAAGCGCAAAGCTCACGGGGATTTTGATTTTCTCGATCTCGTTGGGAATCTCGAGAAGGCTAGGATGGCCCGTAAATCCAGAATTAAGCAGTGGTTTTCCATTTGAGGCAATGTCCACTCCGGCGGCTAGATTGACGACATGCTTTCCACCCCAACAGAAACCAGCTCCGTAGATAGGAATCTCGGCGCCTTCATTCTCACGCACGGACTTAAAGAAGTCCCTAACGATAGGCCATGATACTTTGAACGTATTGTGGTACATGAAGGGCACCATTCTTGTTAGCATTGAGGCTAGATGGTACCTATAGCTTGAATTAGTGGCTGTTTTTACAAGCGAGATCTGGGCGTTTGTTCTTTGATCAACTTACGGCTTCATAAGCCAGGTTGTGAGTCCGCTCGTCTTCAACAACTCTTTTGTGGCAGACATCATACCAACCGGGGCCGCGTGGCCTAATATGACGGTCAATGAGTTATTATTTGGGGTCTCTATTGACACTAGCACATACCGTTCATGAAGTCAGGAAGATAAACGAGGTACTTCCCCTTTTCCGCGTAGTTGTCAGCTAAGATTCGGTTGTTCACAAACTCCCACCCGAAGGCGTCGGGCACTATGATAATAATGCCCCGGTGAGGTATATCGTCCAGAGGTTTAGTTGTGTAAGCCTGTAAACCATGAAGAGAGGTGACTTCCCCACGGGGGGTGCCTTGGTGGATATGACCGCTAAAACAATTGGGGCACGACATGTTGAGTTGAGAGTTGAGGGGTGCTGGTAATTGCACATGTGAAGTGCAAGAGACTAAGTACTTCCAAAAAGAAAAGGGGGAGTTGCCGGTTGTTTTTGGGGGCGTTCTTTGGCCAAACAGACTTTCGGCTAGATATTCCTGAAGGATTGCAGCTCGTATTAATGTACGGAGTACGGAGTAGTTAATATATAGTTAGTTAATGTATGGGATAAATATATTATCGGATACCTAGGTAAGCAACTGACATGTGTTCGCAGCCTTGGAGCCTGAGGCCCCTTTGCTCCTTCCTTCTCTCTCATGGCCTTTCATTCACCATCTTCCTGCTCTCTTCCTCCATCGCTTTACTATCATCTTTACACAATGTCAGAACCCAACTATTAACTCAATAAGCATATGTTACATTCTTTCTGCCATAAGACCTTATAAACACTACTGGGCACAGGCCCCTTTAAATATCCGAAAGTCGAGACCATTGAGCCAGCAAGTCGTTCCAATATATGTTTACGCGTGAAAGCTGACAGCTTATACTGACAACCCAAGGCCTAAACCATTCTCCTGATGATAAAAGCCTATAGATCAGGTAGGTACCGTACCGACTTGGGTGAATGGAATGAATGGAACGCAGCAACACGACGATGCATAATCTCGGAGGACCGTCGGCAAGTCGCGTCCGGAAATTCGCATTGAAAAAACAGGCAAGGCAGCAGAACAGAATCCACCACTCCCAGGAGTGCTCCTATCACCTCGAGTTGAAGGCAAGAGCCCACCTTGAGATAGGCAACGTGTTATTTGATCGCAACTCTTGTTGAAGCAGAGATAGCCTGACATGACTAGCTCAGCAGTCAGAATTCTCAATAACAGCCATGATTTGGACGAGGAGTATAAGCGAAAGCTTCTCCCTGCCATTTATATCGCCCAACACACAACCACTCCATGTGGAATTCTCTTGGGACGATCTTTTACATCTTTTACAGGGCTGGAAGCCACCAATGTCGCTCAAAATCGGAATCTCTTTGGCACAGTACAATGATCCAGGGGGCACTACATCGAGGAATAGTACCTGCCGATAAAGATGGGGATGGCCTTTAGGGCATGCTCGGCGGCATGCTCGGGCGGATATACAACAAGTCACTCAATTCACTTTGCCGATTTTGAATGAACAGACGGATTGTACCTTAGCTCTCCAAATGCTGCGGCACTGAGCGATATTGGATGAAGCTAAGCCTAAGTAGGTGTCCACGGTACCGGGGGTTGGTCATGTGCATGAGGCATCTCTTCGATGTGAACTATATAATGTGTCCGTGTGCTTTCATCCCAAATTGATCCATTTTATCGCACGGAACATGTTCATGTGAAACCCCTCTGAAGCCTGGGCTAGAACCGGAGAAGGATATGACCAGAAATAATGAGGATAACCGGGATAATCATCATACATGATGGGTACACCAACTTCCTCCAGGGCCCCTTTCATCAGTCGAGAATCATCTCTTAATGTATCTGTTCCACATTCGACGATATAGACCTTCTTGAGATCCTTCAAACGCGGGTGGAGGAGAACCGAGAAATACGTGTCGTCAGGCGGTGGCGCATATGAATCCAGGAAACATTTCATCGCAGCCAATGTGTTTACAGTGTGGATAGCGTTTTCCTCGTAAGAAGTAAAGTACTCCTTCTTGTCTTCCGGTACTGCATCAGGGTGTATAGTGCAAGGAACCAAAGCCACAATGCCTCTAACTTTGTCTTCGAGTCCAGACTCGACGAGTTTCAACGCAACACCAAAAGCAAGATTGGCGCCTGCTGAGCCTCCCATAAGCACAACAGACGAGAGCGAGAAGTGCTCGAGTGTCCATAAGGTTGCCTCAACACAGTCGTTGAGACCGTGGGGGAATTTGAATTCGGGTGCCAGTCTGTATCCAATACTGACGACTTTCATGCCGATGTTCTTGCTAATCTTTCGGCATGCAGCATCTTCGTGGTCGACGCTTCCCATAATCCATCCACCGCCATGCATGAAAATGCCTACCGGTTCGTCGCCTGTCGCTGAGGGAGGTGTGAAGACTCGGACCCAAGCGTCTTTGAGTTTGATATCTTCGGTTTTGACTGAATTATCAGGTGGCGGAATTTCGTATCTTGATATAATCTTTTGCATATTGACTTCGGAATCTTTGAACAGGTCTTCGACTGTGGTACCTGTCATGAGCAGTGGTCCAATTTCTTGGACAAACTTGTTAAGGTCAGTTATCTATTATTATGCTGTTGAGGTTGGATTTACTTTACCTCATTCCATGCAGGCGCATATACCGGTGTCATCCTTGGGTTTGAGACTGGTAAGGATACTTAGGATGTTAGAGATGGTTAACTATTTGGTGGGCAAAGGGCCGAATTATATACTATGTTTATGAAATCCTACTACTATATTCTCTATTACTAGACACCCGGTAATCTCGAATCACGAATGATGGTTGAAGCGTGATAATGACTCATTATTATCATTATTTAAGTTATTGTGCTTATTTCCATACTGGGGCTAGTCGTGGCGCAGACTCATAATGACTCATGCTAGCGACGGCGACCTTTCAACTCTAACCTTTTGGACGCTAATCTATAAATTTATAAGAGAAGAATGAAAAGAGACAAAAATTTGGTTTTATTTTGTGTTAACCAATCATCTATTTGAGCATTCTTGGTAGAATAGTACACAGTCAATGTAAAGGGAAGGCAGATATAAAATGAGCTAGTTATCATGACATTCATACGTACATGCATAGATCCTATGTTTAGTGTTTTTATAACACTCCCCTTTCAATGCTCATCTCCTGCTGGCTCTTGATCACTGGGTAACTTCAGAATTTCCCTGAGCGCAACAGCATCCTCATTACTATGGGTCTCAAGTGCAAGATCAATGAGCCCCTGCTCAACCAGGCTACCTACATCTGCTTTTATCTCTTCCACAAAGTATCGCACAATATCCACATTTCCACTCAAGATGGCGGCGACAAGTGCATCGTTGGCCCCATGTGGTACATTCAGACCTGCTTTTGCCTCCATCAGATATTTGACTACGGCGAGACTTCCCCAGGTGGCAGCAACAAGCACACTGCCGAAACTATACTCACCAAGCTGAAGATTCACATCAATGTTTGCTTCCTCCACGAGGTATCTCACAACATCCAGTCTACTAGCGAAGGCAGCGGTGGCAAGCACATTGCCATAGATTCTCACGTGAACTAAAAGATCCACGGCTGGTTTAACTTCCGCAAAATATCTCAGGATATCCAAGTTTCCCCCCATGGCAGCAGCAGCTAGTGCACAGCCGCAATTTCCACTCTCAGGCGGGAGATTCACGTCTGCTTTTGCCTCCTCCACGAGGTATTTGACTGTATCCAGACTATTATTCCAGGCTGCGGCTGCAAGGACGCTGTTATACCTGCTATTGACACGGCATTGGTTGACGTTAACTCCCTTTGCAATAAGAGCAGCGCACAAAGGTACGCAATTATTCATGGCCGCTATTGTGAGCAAATCGTCTCCACGGTTATTTTGTTGAGATGGGTCAAAGTCATTGCTGTCGCACCATTCACGGAGAGTCTCTTCATATAACGAGAAATGAGCTATGGCAAACATTGGCGTCGTAGCTGGGAGGAGGTCTCCATATTCATGAATGAAATAAAATGGAATATCGTGCCCGGAGAGCTGATCCAGCCATCGAATGTACAAGACGCTACTTTTGTCGGGTGAACCCAGGAATTTCTTAAGCAGAATGACATATTGATCATTCTCCGTCTGCCCGATGACGTAGACTATCCAGCAGGTCTGGGTGTGGCGAGAGAAAGGATGTGCCTGATTAAATGGATCTTCGGAGCTTCCAGGAATCGTTGCTGGGCCAAATGTTCTCATAAGAGACAGAAGGCACACCTGCGCACAGTAAAAGTGTGCTTGTTGATATATCCCATAGGTTTTCTCGAGATACTCCCGTGCTGAAAGGTGGAAATATCTCCATCGACCATCGGTATCAACTACCACCAAGTTCTCACAGATTGAGAGCAAGGACTCTTGCTGGATACAACTCGACAACTTCATGTTTTCTTTCTCAATGCACATACAAGCGGCGGAGAGGAGCTTCTCACTTGTGAGTGGATAAGGAGTACACAGCACCCACTTAAGCGCGCGTTCTGCTATGGCTTGTTCCGGGGGAAACCGGGTGTGGATTTTCCGATATATCTGATCGTACATCTCATCCAGTCCCTTTGGGAGATTTTCCAATGCGTAATGAATCGAATCAACAGTGTTGCATTGTATTATCTGCTTTACCTGGAGGGCAGCCCACAAGAACCTGTCCTCCTCGTTAGTGTAGAACTTGTTCGCTCGGTGTATTAGTTATGGGGCCTTACATGTTGTCGCATTTGTCAAGAATAGCTCGAATAATCGTGCTCTTCATAGTGTTAACATCCGATTTGGGATGCTTCCTTCCAAATTTATTCATCTCGTTGGTCACGTATTTCTCAATGTCCTTTTCGTTATCCTGCGCCTGGATGATGATAGTTGAACTTGAGCCATATTTCGCAGCAATGTTTTTCTCGGGCCGACTGGCAACAAAAAGTTTCACTTTGCCTCTGTCTTTAGTCTCGGCGATGGCGTCGTCAAGTGCCTCTATCAAAATATCAAGTTCATCGTCCAGAACTTCATCCAAGCCGTCAAGAATGATGACACTTATTGAATACAAATTGGATGACTCCACGAGCTGACGACGGCACTCCGAGAAGCCGAGCAGTGAGGCTCTATCAGTTACTCTTTCCCGTGCATCTCGAAGACTTTTCCTGACCGATTCAGCACTACCTTTTGGGGCAGAAAACTGACGAACTAAGCTTTGAAGCACTGGTAGTGCTTTCCGCCGAATTTCCTCGTCTTGTCTGCAGAAGAAATAGCCAAATCCCCCCCCCCATCTGGGATCCCTTCCTGTCCGAGATATGCTTAACTACAGCCGAAGTCAAGAATGATTCTCCCGTTCCAGCTAGCTTTTGTCAGAGGCATAATATATTTCAAAGAATAAGTAAGCTCACGAGATCCTTGAAGCCACAGGGTACTGTCGGAAGGTGAATTCATCCAGTCGCAGAATCTCTTGTCTTGAACGAGCCAATCACCCGTATTAGGCTCTCTTCTTTCTTCGATCTCATCGTGATGGCGGCCATACTGAAAATTTGAGACCCATTCGAGAAGCTCCCTCCGTTCTCGATCATTGACCCACTGGAAGACATGCTCCATATGACGAGTGATCCTGTTGAGAGAATCCTGAGCCTCTTGGAGATAACTTTTGAAAGTAGCTTCCTGGTGAGCGTGAGCGGTGTCTTCACATTTGCCAGCGGCTTTTGCAAGCTCTTGTTCCAATTTTTCCAATTTTAGGAGCATGTCAGATGGCTTCGTCGGATCAAAGATTGCCTGGCAAAATTGCACAGCAGTGTTGGATGAAAGATCAGACGATGTAGCCAGTAGTTCCAGTGCGCACCCATACAATGCCACTATTGCATCGTGAAGTTTATCCACGACGTCCTTCCTCCCCGTCCGCTCAGCGTTGTATATCTCATAGTAGACCTGGCCGCAGAAGATGGCACCCGCGACTTTGTCAACAACGGAAAGCAGGGCGCTCTTTTCTTGGTCAAAAGTATCAACTCCCTTAAATCCACACCGTGTGAGCATTGGCTTTACATTCTGATATAAAGAACCAACCTGGAGGACTGATTTTGCCACAGCCCATACCCTCCAGCGCCGGGAGTCGGCGCAACTTGGATGGCCACATCCCCAATTCTCTCTGCCCAGTGGACGATCTGTACAGTTGTTTGTCTCACTGAGAGCTCATGGTCTCCTATTCGGACCTTCCAATCTTCCCTGTTTTTCTAGTTCTTGTTGCCATTTGTGAGGCAGTTTTCCACGCGCTTCAACCCATAAGTCACGCTCATCAGTTGGTAATTTCTGCGATATAGGCCTGATCTCTGTTTCTTTGGGGGCTGGAGAGAGAATCGCTTTGCCATTGCTTCCAGATTTTGGACCTGAATGACTGATGGGATCTTCTGGCGTGCGACGTTTCAATCTTGACACAAGGCCTTTGAGACCCATGATTTTATTAGTTCTTTGACTAGAGGAAGAGTACTATTCAATGTGGGCTTACCCCTCTTTTTTGTTGGGCGCTTATTAGTACGATTCACACCCCGGGGCTTACAATACAACATGGCCGCTTGGAAGAAAAATCTATATTTATATTGTGTAATATACTTCATAACCCTTATAGCCTGGTGCCCATGTTCACATGAACCGCCTTAGTCTGGCTATATGCCTCTAGACCAGCCTCTCCCAGCTCACGTCCAATGCCACTCTGCTTCACGCCACCGAAAGGAATGCGTGGATCACAGTCTTGGCTACTGTTAATCCAGACCATACCGGACTCGATCTCAGCGGCCACACGGTGAGCACGCTCCAAATCGCGTGTGAAGACAGACGCACCTAGGCCGTAGGTGGTATCGTTGGCCCGACGAATAGCCTCTTCCTCATCATCGAAGGGGAAAATCACCACAACAGGACCAAACACCTCTTCACGGGCAATGCGCATAGAATCCGTTGCATTGACAATAACGGTAGGTTGAATAAAGTATCCATTCTTATTCTTCTCGTCAGTCGGCGTGTGCGCAGCACCACCAGTGAGAATAGTAGCGCCTTCACTCTTGGCAATTTCAAAGTAGGAGAGGATACGATCATATTGCGCGCGTGTCACCTGCGGCCCGTGGAAGACAGACTCGTCCCACTGGTCGCCGATCTTCACGGCCTCCACTGCCGTTTTGTAACTAGCAGTGAATGCTTCAATGATATCGCGGTGGACAAAGATCCGTGAGGTGGCGGTACAGATCTCGCCTTTGTTGGACATAATACCGCCGTGAGACCACTTGACAGCCTGGTCCATATCCGCGTCCGGGAAAACCAGCAAAGGGGACTTGCCGCCTGTCTCGAGCGTGATATTCTTGAGTGTGCCGGCGGCCATCTTCATAATCTCCCGGGCGGTGATTGTTGATCCTGTGAATGCGACCTTATCGATCAATGGGTGCGAAGCGAGCGCGGCGCCGGCCTCGCGCCCATAGCCGTTGACGATGTTTACCACACCTGGGGGGAACCCGGCCTTCTTGATCAATGTACCGAGAATGAGAGCGCTGAGGGGGGTCTGCTCGGCTGGCTTCAGGACAACTGTGTTTCCACATGCTAGTGCAGGGCCAAGCTTCCAGGTGGCCATTGATAAGGGATAGTTCCATGGAATGATCTGACCAACCACGCCGATGGGCTGGCGGATTGTGTAAGCGAATTTTTGGGGAGTTGTGTTGATGGTTTGGCCAAAGGTCTTATCGGCCCAGCCACTGTAATAACGAATTGTCGAGATTGCCTCGGTGAGATCTTCGTCAAGGGCGACGTGGTAGGGTTTTCCTGACTTGAATGAGCAAATTGTATTTTTTGGGGATGATTTGCAGGCATACCGTTATCCCAAGCTTCAATAGATGCGAACAACTCTCTGTTCTCCTCCATGAGATCAGCGAGTCGGGCCATTAACTGGCCCCGCTCTGTCGCGGGAAGTAATTTCCACGAGGGGTGGACCAGGGCCGCTTTGGCAGCCTTCACGGCGCGGTCTACATCTTCGGCGCTCGCTGCTTGGACTGTGGCAATGGGTTTGTCGGTACTAGAGAATAATTAGTGGGTTGTACGGAGTAATTCCGATAATGACATACGCGGGGTCAAGAGATGTGATGGTCTGGCCTCCTGTGGCGGGTACAATCTCGTTGTTGACGAAGAGGCCAGTAGGCTGCTTATAGCTGTGCCCGTTGGGGGTGACGATATCAATGAAGAGATCCATTTTGTTCTTGAGTTAAACAGTTTTCAGAAATTCCAAATCTCAAGGCGCGTGGGGTATGATATAGGACATTCTTCCAATGAGGTTAAGCCCCTTCAGGCAAGTCCTTCCGATATACTCTCCGTGAATGTTAGCGATATTAGTGGAGAGGAATAGATAGAATACTGATTCTCAATTTATTTTAATCTTAATAATTCCCAATTGTCTGATTATTCAATAGACATGCCAAACTCTGACATCAGATGAAGGTACATTTCCGGCTTTTTTTGTTAGCCATGTTCTCAGCGCTAACGTGCCACTTGGAGGTTGTGTTTTTTCTTTTTTCTTTTTTTTTATTCTCTCAAGTTATGTTTAGCTGAAGATAACTAGTTATTACAAGAAGAATGGAATATGTTACAAATGCAAGGTTGATCCAGGAAGGAGATGGAAAGAAAACGAACTAGTATAAAAGCTCAACAGAGCTGAAAAGCGACGAAGCGTATATGCAGGATGTCTGTTTCATCCAGGGCCCTTTACAGAAACAAGATGGGCTCTAACTGGGCATTAGTCCCATTCAGTCCCCAAAACATGCATATAGTCTCTAAAAGGTATCCAAAATGGATATCAATTGACTATCATAGTACTCCGTACCGGTGTCGGAGATGCAATGACATACGACAGCCTTATTTGGACCCCGCAGCTAGATCCACGCGGAATATATCCTCGACTAGTCCGAAGTACAGCATGCATGCAAATCCATTAGTGACATCCCAGACCAGGGTGTAACCATTACGGAATAGCCTGCATAACATGCCCTTAGCTCTACCCATCTGCAAGTCATGGTAACCCTTCTAAATCCTAGGTGACGTTGGAAACCTTATCGATCTGATGTACAATCCCGATTGGAAGAACACAGAATTAGAAGTCAGGATCGTCAGAAAAGAAAGAAGCCTCATTCCGATGATAGTGATGCATCTTAAATAGGAAGCCCGTCCCGATAAGGCAGGTCACTCCTCTACATCTCGGAATAAACAGAATCGTGAATATAGAAACAGTAAGAGATTCCATAACCAGCACAACTATATCTAGATCACGACCACTTCCTCCAATTCAATCATACTCACCATCTTCCCAACCAAACAATCAAACCATCTCTCCCTCACTCTATACCTCTACTACAACCTCCAAAATGGCCTCCCTCCATGGAATCCTGGTGGCTTTGATCACCCCCTTCACAGACGACAAGACCGCAATCGACGAAAGCCGTCTGCAAGCACACATCGAGCACCTGATCACAGCCGGCGTGCACGGTCTCGTCCCCGGCGGCAGCACAGGCGAATTCACCACACTGACAGTCGCCGAGCGCAAGCAGCTAACCGAGCTCTGCGTTAAATTTGCCGCCGGTCGTGTCCCCGTCGTCGCTGGCACAGGCAGTCTCTCATCCGCCGAGGCCGTCGAGCTCTCCGTGCACGCCGCTCAAGTCGGTGCTGCAGCGACAATGGTCGTGCCCCCGTATTACGACCCCGTCAGTCTGCCAGAGCTACACGAGCTGCTCGGCGAGATCCACACTGCCTCCGGACTGCCGATCGTCTTCTATAATATCCCTGCTGCGTCTGGAATCACGCTGTCCCCCACTGAGATTGCCGGTCTGTCTAAGGTCGGCGTTAAGTATCTTAAGGATACTTCTGGTAATGCGCCGGCGCTGACGGAGCTCATCTTTGGTCTGTCTGATCAGATTACTTCATTTAATGGATGGGATACATTGACTTTCTACGGTCTTGCTGCTGGTGCACCGGGTGGTGTTTGGGGTGCCGCGAATATTATTCCTGAGTTGGCGGTTGAACTTTATGAGGCTGTTTCTGTTAAGGGTGATTTGAAGCTTGGGCGCGAGATTTGGGCTAAGGCTTGGCCTATTTGCAAGTTCCTTGAGGCTCATAGCTATGCCGCTGCTGTTAAGACTGGTGTTGAGTTGATTGGGCAGCCTACTGGTGGTCTGCGCAAGCCTTTTGCTCTTCTCAACCCCGAGTTGACGGCAGAACTTAAGCAATTGTTGCAGAATGCTGGTGTTAAAACTGTTTAGTATGCTCTGTTTGGATTTGATTATTTAGAATGCTTGAATGTCGGAATGAGAATGTGACATGTAATGCACGTACTTTATTGAATATAGAATCTTGGAATCATCTTCTTCATTGAGTCATACACGTGCGTAATACAAATTGTAGAATACAGTCAATACGAGAATAGCCAGCTATGTCAACAAAACAAGGGCCATGTCTGTGCTTGCTTGACGGTATCAACCCACGATGGCATCGATTCACCCCGGTTCGCAGTCAGATGCTCATCCTGCTTGCGCCACACTTCGGTTATAATATTTCTCGCCGTTCCAAAAGCAGCAAATCCGCATACTGAGCTCGCCCTATCCAATAGGCTCATGATGGACTCTCGCCTTGCGGTTGATATTGCCTCACATCCTGCAATGAACAAAGGCCATGCCGTTCCGGGTCCGGTGGGATCATCTAGAGTCAATGTAGCACTGCACGCTTGAAGCTCTGCAATAACACTATCAACGTGACCCTGCAGAGCAGCAGGGTGGGTCTGTCGGATTCGTTTGTAAAAGAAAATTACTAGAGCTGCATTCAATGCCTCCACCATATGACCGTGCGGTTTTGAGTCGGGGTGGAGCTCCAGAACTCCGGCTCTTGTTCGGCCTAGGCTGAAAGAGCAGATCATATTCTCCAGTCGCATGCTACGTCGCTGTAATGTTTCCCATGCTTCCAGGTTCATGGTCTGACCCGCGTCACGGGCAACACGGAATGTCTCCAAAACGTTTGCAAGTCTCGTTGTTTGTGAGACAAGGCTTAGCCAGGTTTCGGGGATGCCATAAATTTGCTTATATAATGTTTCAAGATGACTTCGTGAGTCCTGGAGGTGGATGTCATGAAGTCCCGAAGTTTCGTCCTTGGGTTCATCGATATTCAGGTCACTATCTGAGTTTTGTGTTTCGAGGCGGAGGAAATCGTCTAGCCGGGGATTTGGCTCGATGTTTCCCATTTCTTCCGGTGTATGTTGTGATTGAAATCGAGAACCAAGTGCTTCGAAGGAGGAGGAGGAGAGGTTGTAGTCATGTAGAACAAATGTGCTTTCGCCGACTATTCTGAGCCAGGTGTAGACGTGATGCAAAAGTCGTGCCTTCTTCGAAATTCGGGTCTTCGAAAGTCCTCGAAGACGTAATAGCCGCTCTGCATCAATCATAAAACATCGGGCGTGTTGTTGTTGGCCGGACATGATCTGTGAAAGTCAAGAGTCATTCAATTAATGTCAATTGGAAAACTCACCGTGTACTGTATAAGAATGCATGCAGCCATTAGCTGGTCTTTATATTTTGCTTTCTTTAAACCCTGGGTTTCTGAACGCAAGGACGTTTGCATATGATCCTTAGCTTGCAGATACGCCTGGTTGGCAGCCTTCCACCAATACTCGGCCGGCTTTGTCGATATTGTCGAGGGGTTCAAAACTAGATGAATAGCAGAACAGGCGAGCAAGCCATACAAATTTGCAAGTTTGGCATGACTGATCATTTCTGTCCCAAGAAAGGTTGAGTCACTGTATGTAACCACCGCCGCTGGCACGTTCAAAATCTTCCAAGGCGACTTCTGCCGACATGGAATGGCCATTATGTGTGGAATCACCATATCCTGGAAATGTTTAAGCAGGCACGGTGCATCTTTGAGTACATCTATATCAGTGGGAACAAGCTCTCCTGGTGTCTGTGGTGTTGTGAAAGTTTGCAGTAGATCCTCATTGTGATTCGAGTCAACGGGTAACAACCCCATCTCTTGGCTCATATCAAACGATAAATCATTGGCCATAATCAAAGCACCGTTTGTTCCAAATTCTGTCTGTTCTAGTCCAAAGCTCAATAGATCGGACCAATGGAGGAAGTCATCAATCTGAGACAGAGAATCAAGTATTGGAGAGAGAGTAGGCGCTTGCAGTTTCTCAAGAGCCACAGTCTCATCGGCCTCGACTGCAGAAGTTATATCAGACTGGGAAGGCTCAGTTTCATGTACCACTCCTTGTACTGCCTTTTTTGGTGCTGAAGAGAAATCGAGAACCGCAAAAGGTCCAATGACAATGTCACTGTCAAGTGACCGTTGAGGATCTCGCAGTCTTGAGTCAACCTCTGCCAGCGATGCATCAATGGAGCCTGATATAAGATCCGACCCAAGCGCAGTACTCATAGAAAGTCTGGATTCCTCTAAAACGTAGGTTAACCCTAAATCCAATTTGTCTCATACTGTCAGGACGATATACCTGAATAAAGATACCGGCGAGTCCCACGAGTAGTCTCCACCTCCTCGCTGTCAGTTCGCATCCACAGGACCTGATCGGAATACCCCTCGCATTTCACGCCTAAGGCCCGGCAGGTACGACAAACGGGCCGTTTCTGATCGCATTTCACATGCCGACGTCTGCAGGTACTGCACCCTCCCAGCGCATGGGATCGGCGAGGTCTTGATCGTTTAGATGTCACCATTCTCGAAAGATTTGATATATAGATTCAATTAAGAAGGAGCTTCTTGCTATCATTTCCATATTGGAAAGTGGTAAAGGGTTATCCATGGTCTACCCCGCCAAAATCGGAATCGCCTTCCTAAATGAGATATCTTATCGGCTTATCTCCTCCGGAGTCACCTGCTCTTCCAAGGTTCTCCACGGCGTCTTTTCCTGGCGACGTTCGTTTTCACATCAATTCCATTCCAATCTGACCGATGTCACTTCTGTTTATTCTAAAGCAGAATTGGGCTGGTTAGTTTCAAAAAATAAATAAATAAAACTGTCAATAACCAGTTTGGCCCAGTTCTTCTCCTAGTGAATGATGCCGTGGACTTCATTGTCATAGTTGAGCACGCTGAATCCTGTTAGGAGTGACTTTTAACCCTAACCAAAAAGTGCACGATTCTTGCTCCAAATACCTAGAACACAGTGCTCTCGGTCGCATAAGTATCTCTGGTTCCCTTTGCAAAGCCTCTTCTTACCTTACCACGCTTGGCCCCGGCACATTTGGCTAGGTCACGCGCAATACCCTCCAGCGACACTCTTGTATGACTGGCGGTGGTGCTATATTTGTATAGGTCGTAAATAGTGGATTCTATAAAAGCTCTGTGCGACTAAACATCCTTAATCTGCAATACCGTCCACATAATCTCAATCTAGCAAGCGACTCCGATGACCATCTTCCATGATAGGAAACCAACCCCAGAAAACAATCTATAGTAAAGAGAAGCTCCTTGTGTGTATCCTAATTTGGCAATGTAGAATGACCTCGGAAGTAAAGAGCTTGTTGGGGATCCTTCTTATTTGAACTCTGCCGTCGTCGCCTTACTCTATCCAACTTTCTTATACGATTTCTATAATCACATCCCAACACACACGGTACAATGGCTCACCGCGGAGAGACCCTTTCCAAAGATGTATGCTGCATTGCTGATCTGAAGAAAATCGGGAGCAGTCGGCTGGCTCCGATGGTGAGAGGTGAGTACCATGAACAAACAATTCACAACAGCGATTCATTGGACCAGCGCTGATCTCAATAGATTACTACAATGGAGGAGCTATGGATCTAATCACGTATGGAATCTCAAAATGCAGCGACTAGTCCATAGTCCATCTCCCTAACAATCGTCTAGTCTCAACGAGAACGAAACAGCCTACGACCGCTACAAGATCCGTCCCCGGATCTTAATCAACGTCGACAAAATCGACACAACCACCGAGTTCCTTGGCAGCAAGGTATGTTATCCTTCTACTTTCCCCGCAGAAACGAACAGCAGCAGTGCCAACTCTAATACTCAAACAGGTATCACTCCCATTCGGCTTCAGTCCCGCCGCATCAATGAAACTCGCACACCCAGACGGCGAGCTCGCGACCTCGCGCGCAGCCGCGAAATACGGCCTCTGCATGGGCTTGTCCTCGTACTCGAATTATCCGCTCGAAGACGTCGCTGCGCAGGGGACCGGTAATCCGTATGTGATGCAGATTTGTGTACTGCGGGATCGGGCAATTACGCTTCAGTTGTTAGAGCGAGCGGAGAGTATGTCGTTATCCTGAATGGCTATTCTTTCATGGTTTCATTGACTGGGCCGAGCTAACATCCTTTTCAGAGGCCGGGTACAAGGCACTGTTCCTTTCTGTTGATGTGCCCGTGTTAGGCAAGCGCATCAACGAATACCGAAATGAGTATACCATCCCCGATGATATGTCGTGGCCGAATATCCTCAGCCACGGAGCGGATCACTCGAATCGCACTGACTACGGTATGTGTTGCGAAGCTGATCTGTAGAGTTGGTGTGAGGTTATGGGGGGTATTCTAATATTTTGCAGACCCAAGTTTGGACTGGGAGGAAACAATTCCTTGGTTGCGACAGCATACATCTCTGAAGATCTGGCTTAAGGGTGGTATGTTTACGTTGTCGAGTGAATGAAGTGAAGCAGTCACAGTTCCACTAACAATTGGCAGTAACAACCCCCGAAGATATAGAGTTGTCCATCAAATACGGCATCGACGGCGTCGTCATTTCGAACCACGGGGGCCGACAACTGGATGGCATGCCGTCGACATTGGATGCACTGCGGGTCTGTGCCCCGGTAGCCAAGGATCGCATCCCGATTGCGGTGGATGGTGGTATCCGACGAGGCTCGGATATCTTCAAGGCTCTGGCATTGGGGGCCAGCTTCTGTTTTATAGGAAGAATCCCATTCTGGGGGTTGGCTGTATGTGTTTGGTCCTTTTCTGTTTGCTTATTATTTTATCTGAGACTGACGAAAATACAGTATAACGGACAAGAGGGTGTTGAATTGGCGATTCGGATGCTTCGCCAAGAACTGCGGATCACCATGGCATTGGCCGGGTAAGTGATTGTTTCTTCTGGAGATGCATAAAAAGAAGAATAAAGGTCTAATCGGAAGCAGGTGCCGGACGATCAGCGAAATTCAGAAAAGTTACCTTTCCGTTTTGCAGCCGGACGGGATTCTCTCGAAGCTGTGATGGATATTTTCAATATTTCTATACTCTCCTTCTATTACAACATGATCATAACATGATCTACAGTCCTTCAACCTTGCATAGAAGATATGTGCAAATGAGGTCAGTTCATTTGCATACCAAAGATGTCACAATACAAATACATCCAATACAAGCCGTGTGCCAAGACCTTGGCAACCCGCAGGGCTGAAGGGCTGATGATTTCGGATTTTCAAGTTCCGTGGTTTCCATGGCTTCTCTGGAGAACAAGCTCAAAAAGCTCAAAGAGGCTATGCAATTGGATACTAGTATGTGGAATGGAGTACATAGCCACACTTCTAGAAGTAAATATAGAATGGGAACATATCCCATGGATGAAACCTCCACGGCTACGTATCCTGCGAAGCCACACTGGTCCCAGGCAGCATCGTTCTGATTAGTCCCTAAACTTAGCAACGCGTACCTCGATACAGGCTTACAGGCTTAGTGGAAATTATTGGAATGCGAGTACGACCACTGTAATCTCCCGCTAGTTGTTTCATTTTCTTTATTTTTTCGGATTTTCGGCCGATCCTCCACATTATTGGGAAAAAAACTACATATAGCGCCGTTTTCTCTTTTGTTTCTCCCTTTTTTCTTTGTTTTCTATACCTTCCCTAAATACACCGGACTACCTCCATCGTACTATTTTACCTTACTACTTTCAACCCTGTACCCTATACACATACTACCCACCCTACACTACCACAATGTTCAACTTCAACTTCTTCAAGTCCGCCCCGGCCAACGAGCCCGCCACTGACGGCTGGAACGCCAACACCGTCACCATGCAGCCCACCAGCCCCGCTGCCCCTTCAAGCAACCAGAACGTCGTCTCTGAGCAGCCGGTATGTTGATACCCCCATACCTCCCTAAATCACTCATACTCTCAGAATAAATATTAATATCTATCCTTTCTTAGGCCAGCCAAGAACAAATGCAGCTGCGCGGTGGTGGCGGCGGTGGTATCTGCTGCGGAGTGTACGTTTCCCCTCTATTCCCCCGAATCAAAGTCGATCAGACCCATATTCGGTCATGCGCGCAATAAAATTACAAGAAAACTAACTTATCCCAGTTGCGCCGGTATCGCTTGCTTCGAGTGCTGTGAGATTTGCTGCTAGACGATCGGATGAGATCGGAATATAACCACCGATGCGCTCGTGCGAGGACACTGTTGATGGGCCCAGCACCTGCTGGGTTTAACTCTTGGAAACCTCTTGGAATCTTCCTAGACGGGATTCATCTACCGCGTGGCCTCGGCGGTCTTTTGATGTGATGCGATTTTGATGTGATTTGATTTGATGGACTTCCCTTTTATTTTTTGCTATACTGGATCTTTCTACGCTATACCCCAGAACAATGCCAGTAATGGAGTTCAATTTCAGATTCTTGTGTTCGGTTTGATTCGCTTTGATATATGTAGATGATCGTTGTCGTGGCTCATGAAGTACTTATATTTATGGAAGGACAGGTCAGTTGTTAGTCTTTGTGTGTCGACTAGCCAAAAGGGCGACGGGAGATCGCTGATCGCAATGCGGCATCTACGTCCCATACTCGGAAGCCTGGCGCGCGGCCAAGAATTCTGAGGTTTGCGAGAAGTACTAGGCTCATGTCAGTGATATCAACAAAAACAGAAGGAACGAACGTATCGTTGACTCACGGTCAAAGAAACACTCAACGTCCAGAGTATACGACGATGGGGCCGGTGATTCCGACTCCGTCTTCTCAACAGGAGTAGTCCCAGCAGACGAAGTATAGAGACTAGAAACAGTCGACCGATCCGGCGAAAATCCATACAAAGCCCCAACCAAGCTCTCAGGAACACCAAGTCTCACCGCCGACCCCTCAAGCACAAGACCCCGATGCTCCAAATACCCCTGCACATCATGACAATCAAACCACTCCCCATCAAGATCCAGCGAACGGATCCTCTCCTCCTCACCCATCTTCACCTGCATCACATCCACCCCTCCCTCCAAAGCACCAGTAACAGGCTCACGCTCCCCACTCCAATCCTCATCCCAATCCTGAATCCCGCCCCGCTGCAAAATCCGCTCCATCCGCCGCAGAATCTTCCCCGGTCTCCGACTATTCTCCGGGTACACGGGGTTTCCGTCCCCGTCCACGCGGGGGAAATGCTTTCCCGCCCCGCCGAGCGTGTAGAACGGCATCTTGGCGAATTCCAGCCCGCTCCCGATCTCGGACTGTAGCGTGCGTCGGAAACTCCGTCTTATACCTGCCATGTCGTGGATGCAGGGGACGAGTCCGAAGACGCGACTTAGCAGGGCGGGATCGCTGCGGGGATCTGTTAGCCAGCGGTAGGTGTGTTCGAGACTAAATCTGTGGAGACGGCGGGAGAGGTTGGATTCTTGGTGGCTGTAGGTGTAGATTGTTGCTGTTGGAAGGATGCGGTTTATTAGTGGGGATGGGGAACGGGCGCGGTTGTATAGTGGGTATGAAGATGAAGAGGAGATGTTGGGGTTATTCTTCTGGGGATGTGCGTGTGACACTTCATAGCCAAATGTGTCCTTGTCTCTCAATGGACTGTTGGTTTGCTCGAATGGGAGGTCATTGTTGTTTTCGGGGGTGAGTAGTCGAGTCTTGTTTATTTCTGCTAGAATCAGCTCTCGTGTGAGAGCGAGATAGTCCACGCTTGGCTGAACAGTTGGATCGTTGTGGAGGTGAGCGACTGCATCGCGATGGGCTCCGTCTAGAAGATCTGATACATTCTCTAGTGTCTGCTCTAGTACATCAACGCGAGATCGGAGAGTCTGTATAGTATTCTCCTTTTTGAGACGATAGGTGCGTTGTGCCCTTCTGATCTGCAGGCGGCGTTCCTATGGAGCTGGTCAACGATGTTTCTATCGTAGGGCCGATGGAGATCTACCTCGATGGCACTGGCATCTTTAGCCCCTAATCTCGGCCGGCCTCTTTTCCGCACGGGACGATCCGGAGTAGCCGAGTTTCTGTCGGTCACTTGGTCGGGGATCTCCGGTGCTTCGGGTCTCTTTCGGGGTCGGCTTTCCCTGGTGTTTATTGAGATTTCTTCTTGTGACAGTTCCAGGTAAGATCTTGACGATAGCATGTCCATCCCGGGTCCTTGCATCTGCAGCTTTGAGCTAAAGTGGTAATAGTCCAATTTGTCGAGTTTGTCGAGATTATCAGAGAGAACTGTGGACGTTGAGGTCGAAGTTTACAAGTTGATTACAATTAATTGATCACTCATCCTTGGCAACAACCTCGGCCCAACCACCCGTGGACGCTAATGCGACAAGGATTCCCCACTGACCTGCAGGTAATTTCACACCTCACTGGGTTATGCACCATGCAACACTCCAAGGGTTGCAATATCAACTGGGATAATGGGAATTATCCAAGTTGTGCACATTCCAGGACGTTTGGTGTCACACGGAAAACCCGTTTGATTCTGACACACAGACCTCCTCTGGCTTGATTCTATCCCGCTAGGACCTCTCGGGTGGTACATTCGGAGGAAGCTGGAACTGGATATTTATGAGAATAGGAGACCTATGACAAGAAAGACACCACGGTGACTCCGACACAAACCCGGGTCTAAACACACACCAAGTAACAACTCCGAGATCCAGATCGGTGAAGAAATTGCATAGAGTGCGAAATCCGAACTGCCGATCAAATATGACATCCACCATGACTGCCATTGGCTCTTCGCCCTTAGCTCACCCTTAGCTCTGTGATGATCATCCCCAATCCTTCCTACGGAGGTTTTCTCCACTTATGTTTGGGCCCGAGGCTGTTGCATTGTTATAAAACAACCCTGATTTCTTGCATTTCTCTGAAAAAGTCCAAACCCTCTAACAGAACAGGACCATGGCTTTGTCATTCGTCTTGGGTTTTGCGGCCGCAGCCCTCGTGCTGCAGGTCATCCGTATGGTATTCAACTCATGGCAACACTCCCGCAATGCTAAAAGCCTGGGTTGTGGCAGTGTGCCATTGTACCCGTGCAAGGATCCTTTGGGAATCGACAACCTGAAACAGTCCCTGGCAGCAGACAAGGCCAAATTGGTACCTGAATTGGCCGAGGAGAGGGTCAAGGTCATTAGCGACCAGGAGAGCCGCTATGTCACTACGTTCTCCATCCGCAACCTCGGTCGCACCCATATTTTCACTATCGACCCCAAGAACATCCAGGCTCTCCTAGCTACACAGTTCAAGGACTTCGAGCTTGGTTCTGTCCGTCGACTTAGCTTGCATCCGCTGCTGGGCACTGGTATTGTGAGTCACGCTATACCTTATTTATTCTCTATCTCCAATCCGGGTATTAACTGCTTATAGTTCACCGCCGATGGAGAGGAATGGAGCCGATCCCGTGGCCTACTTCGGCCCCAGTTCACCCGCGAGCAGATCAGTCAATTGGATTTGGAAGAGGAGCATGTGCAAAAGGCCATGCAGGCTCTACCCGTCGCAGCCAACGGGTGGACCGCTACAACCGACATCCAATCCATCTTCTTCCGCTTGACCATCGACTCCGCCACAGAATTCCTCTTCGGTGAAAGCGTTGAGAGTCAACTCGGCGCTCTCAACAACCTGAACAGACCCGAAGACTCCTTCGCCAACTATTTCGACAGGTCCCAATGGGTCTGCGCGCAGCGCAGCCGCTTCGAGAAACTCGCCTTCCTCGCCGAGAACAAGGAAACCAAGTTCTCGGACAAGCAAGTCCACTCCTTCGTCGACAAAGTCGTCTCCAACGCGCTCGCGGCCTCCCAAGCCGAAAAGAAAGCCTCCCCTGACCAAAAATCCTCCTACGTCTTCCTCGAAGCTCTCCTCGAAGTAACCCGCGACCCAGTCGAACTCCGCTCCCAACTCCTCAACATCCTCCTCGCCGGCCGTGACACAACAGCCTCCCTTCTAAGCTGGACAACCCTCATGCTAGCCCGACACCCAGAAGTCTTCACCAAACTCCGCGAAACAATCATCTCGAACTTCGGCACCTACTCCAACCCCCAGAACATCACCTTCGCAACCCTGAAATCCTGTCAGTACCTGCAGTATGTGATGAACGAAGTCCTCCGTCTGTATCCAGTTGTCCCCTTCAACCGCCGCAATGCAACCCGCGACACGACCATCCCGCGCGGCGGCGGTCCGGACGGTCAGGACCCTGTCTACATCCGCAAGGGCCAGTCGGTTATCTACACGACGCATGTTATGCAGCGCCGCAAGGATCTGTGGGGCCCTGACGCTGACCAGTTCAAGCCTGACCGCTGGACGAGTCGTAGACCTGGATGGGAGTATATTCCCTTCAATGGTGGGCCACGGATCTGTATTGGACAGCAGTTTGCGCTTACTGAGGCTGGTTATGTTCTTGTGAGGCTTTTGCAGCGCTTTGATCGGATTGAGGATGTTTATCCGGATCAGCAGATTCGGTATGGTCTTACCTTAACTAGTGCACCTGGTGATCTGGTTACTGTGCGTTTGCACCAGGCCGAGGATGCTTAAGCTGGTTGAGTTGCCTTTTGTTTTGTGCCTGGGTGGTTTTTTGCTTCGTTTTCTAAGGCTGATAAGCGATTTATATTCTTTCTGCTGTTCTTTGGATCCGGTTGAGGTTTCCTAACTAGGACTGAGATCTGCCTCGGTGCTTTGATTTGTATTGATTCTTTCCTGGCAGAGTTACTCTTCGGGGTATGCGCCTATGGATAATAATGATGAGAATGATATATTTACCCAGTTATGAATACAACTTTTATTATCTTTTATATTTGCTTGGGAGAAGATTTATCGAGGTTCGCATCCGAGATGTTGGTCTGGGGTTTACACAAATCGAAGCAGTAGACATAGACATATTTCATCAAATCAGATTCCAGGTTGATCTTTCAGGACTAACTACAAGAAGCGAAGTTCGCATTCCTTGCTCCTCTCTTGGGCCTACAAAAGAACAAGATACCCACAATAGAACATTCTGGGGAAACGCAGTTGTTCCTAGAAAAATAGGCAACCGGCTATATAACTACATCAAGGCCCAGGGAGTATATAGACACAGTAATTGTGACACATTCAAATTGAATTTATAATATAGAAAAATCGAACTAAATCGACAAGAAGGTAAAAGTGAAGTATAAAAGTAGTGTAAATAATAGTCAACACTGAAAGAAAACGCTCACACCAAGCCAGCAATCAATAAAATCTCCCCTTTTGGCTTGATCAATACAAGATCATCCCTTAGTTGATGCACTGGTAGTAGTAAGGGTTCTGCTTAACGCAGGTGGTACCACTCTCACAGACAGTGGGTCCAGTCCAGTTAATGCCACCGCACTGGTAGTAGTGCTTAGCAACGGATCCAGAAGAGGGGCTAGCGGTAGGTACCTGAGTGAAGGACTTGGCGAGGGGGGTGGAGGTGGAAGTAGCAGAGGCAGGGGCGGTGACAGTGACAAGGGTAGTCGGGGCGGCAGCGGTGGTGGAGACAACGGGAACAACAGCGGCGGAAGTCTCAGCGGCAGCGGAGGTAGTCGAGCTGGAGGACTCAAGCACGGAGCTGGGGACCTGGACGTTGCTGCTGGGGGTGCTGGTAACCTCGATGGCGGCAGCGGTGGTGGTGGTTTGGGCGGCGGTGGTCTGGGAAGCAGTGGTGGCGGAAGTCTTGGCGGCGGCCTTGGTGGATGAAGAAGAGGAAGAGGAGGAGGTAGGGGTAGAGGCAGTGCCGTCAACGAAGTACTTCTCGAGGATGGGGAGGTAGGTAGAGTAAGCAGGGCCGTCGCTGGGCTCCAAGCTGTACATGTAAGATCCCCACATGGGACCGGCGGACCACCACTCGGCGCCCATCCAGACATCGCTGTTCTCGGACATGTAGGAGAGCATGCCCTCGACGGCAGCCTCGCAGTTGGCGTTGACACCACCGGCGAACTCGCCGATGAAGCCCTTCTTGTTGTTATCCTGCAACCAGGTGGTGGCGGACTGGAGACGCTCCTTTCCGATGGTGGCGCTGACGCAGGACTCGGAGGTACCGGAGCTGTCGCCGTCAAGGTACTGGTGCATCTCGTAGACGATCTTGTCCTCGGAGTCGGTCAAAGCCTTGAGGTTGTCGTTGTTAGTGGTCCAGGACCAGGCACCGGACCAGGCGTTTCCTTCGACGAAGATGTACTGGCTGGTAGCGCCAGCGGCACGGATAGCATCAATGGCGGCCTGGTTCAGGTCAAGGACGAGGGTCTGGTCGAGGTCGTGGTACTCGTTGTCTAGAGAGGTGGTGTTAGTGGATGATAGTTTGGATGGTGTCACTTTAACCATAGCGTGATGACTTACTAGTGTCGAAGATGACCTTCTCATCGGAGGCGAACTCGGTAGCAACGGTCTTCCAGAAGGCCTTGAAATCGGAGGTCGAGGTGATGATGTTGCCATTGCTATAGATAGAGCTTTAGTACCATACCAATAATAGTAGGGTATGAAATTCTGGTTTTAGTCAACTTACTATCTTCCGTAGTTGTGGGGGTCAAGGACGGCATAGGCACCGCTGTCGGTGATGAACTTGATAGTCTATAGAATAGAACCGTTAGACCTGGGTGTGGGAGAATCAATAGCCATAATAGATATATCACATACAGACTTGAGGGCGGCCAGGTAAGTGGCATCCGGGGTGCCGGTAATGCTGGTTGGCACCAGGCGCTCCATCAAGAAGGGCACACGGAAGATGTTCATGCCGGCATCTCTCAGGATCTGAATCTGGGAAGTCTTGGGCCAGGCGTAGTCTTGGTCCAGAGTACCGGGGATGTTGCTACCGAATTCGGCACCGGACTCGCTAACACCGACCCAAGTGAATCCATTGGCACGCTTCTTGATATTGGCGCTCTGCTTGGTGGGAACAACGTCTCTTCCCTGGGGGTATGCGCAGGCGACGGTTGCGGCGCTGGCAGCCAGAACAATGTTGGTGAACTTCATTGTGAATTTGAAATGTAAAAGAGAGTGAGTGTCGAGTTTGACGGTAAAGAATGTGATGGAATAGAAAAGAACGGAAATCAAGAAACCAGTCTTGAAGTATGAATAAAAGTGAATGAATGTATGCACGATGAAACCTGGGGGGGGGGACTGTCTGTTATATAGCCATACCCTGCTCGGAGGCGTCAAATAGCGTCTGGTCTATGGAGTGAACTAACAGGCAATCCAAGACAGTGTGGGTTCCCTGTTTGAGATCTCTCATAGAGCCACTATGGAAAACCATTCGGCTTAATTATGACCGGAATGCCGGGAGACGCTAACCCTGACGCCTTTAGGAGATGTCCCTTCTAGACGGTGGATTCTCTCCACCACCGAAGGAGCCCGATAAACGGTCGAGTTTCTCAAAAGCCACTAGATCAGGCACGAGTGACCAAGAACGGTCCAAGGCTGTGTAAAGCCCCATGTTATCCATACTCCGCCCAATATACAACGGAGATTAACAGTCAATGCTTAGCCCCATGGCCTGATAACATGTGGAGATGAGAGCACTCAAGGGCGTCAAAGTCAGGCCAGCTTCCATTTCACTAGTTTCGACGAGTCGCACCGTCAAAAAAGAGACAATCTAAAATAAATTGTTCTGATACAATTGCGGAATAGGCTAACCCGTCTTGGGTGTAGTGGCCGAAATGAAGCGCCGGTAAATGAGAAATGCTCAAGATGAAACATCTTGTGGCATTTAGGGTTGATAACTGTTGGATCCGGTGTAATTTTCCAAAATGAACTCGGAGGGTCCTTTACAATCCTGTAAAAGCAGGGAAATTCATATCGAAGCCAAAGCGATTATCCACATTTCTAATTAATCCCGGGCATGTTATTTTATAACTCGAATGATAGAAATTCAGGGGATGTTTGGGACTTTTGAACGACCTTTGAAAGCCAGCACCCTCAAATACATCAGGGTGACATTTCCAGTGCCAAGGCAGAGGATGGCAACTATAAAATGGACAGACCACATGTTTTTGATAAAATTGGGCCTACCATCTTTGTCTTAGAACTATCACATGCACTTTCCTATGAAATCTGTACAATACACATTCTGCCCTTAATTTCTTATGGTTTACTTCAAATAAATTAGACTGGAAGTTCCAATTAATTATCCTACTGGCTAATTCTGGTGGGATCTGCAATTTTAGCTATTGCCAAAACTGGTGGTTCGGTATTCAATCCTCCCGATCATGTCTAAGATGGACATCTTAGATCATGAGACGCTCGACCTGGTTCTTAATAGCACGGATCTGAGCGGTCAGGTCACTGGCCTCGTTGGTAGTGATAGAGGCAGCAATCACGGGGCGGGAAACACCAGTAGCACGGCCGAGAGCCATCTTGCTAGGAACGTAAACGTAGGGAACCTAATTTAGATGATCAGTCGAGATCCTCATCGTAGGGCTCTAGGGTATTCAACTCACGTTCTTATCCTCGGCCAAAAGAGGCAAGTGAAGGACAATAGCGAGCGGGCTAGTATCCGCGGCCATGATCACAAGTTCACTAGTACCCCGGTTAAGGGACTTGGTGCACTCGTTGGCGCCCTAAGACGACAGTTAGCTTAAGTTTAAAAATCAGTGGAAATGTATACAAACCTTCTTCAGTTGGCGATAATGAGCAGCCTGCTGCACAAGGTCGAGGAGGCTCTGAGCAAGGGCCTCATCGGCGATAGGCCAGGCGGCGCTAGTGTCTTCAGCCATTGTTATGTTGTAGTTGAAAACTTAAAAACCAGATCTTAAGAAATGGCTCACTCGGTGGATCACGGCCGTGTAATTGCAACGGAAAATATGAGGTATATAAATTATTAAACTTTATGTCAAAAATAATCGCGGGAAATTTTCTTCATGAAGTGGTATCGGCAGAATACAAGGGCGGTGTCTAACATACACATCATCTTGAGACCTAGTTAGTTAACTATATATTTTGTAATTGGATTCCCTCGACGTGTTTTATACTCCGATTCAGCTGCAGATAAGAAACGAGTACATTGTGTCACCCTATCTCAACCATTACAGCCCAGTACGGAGGAGAGAAAAAGGCTCAATTAAGTCAGATATGTCTGTAAACTAGTCGACGTTCAGAAAGGCAATAACTATACCATCGTCACTCAATAATTTGGGCATGCCCCCTAGTGACAATATACATATGTACTGATCCTTTATGCGTTCAACCTTATTTCCCCCCGTTTTCAACCCGAGAGAAGGCAGGTATGAAGCGATCGAGGGGAGCACTTGCCGATTTCAACTACATTCGCGTTACATGGGATTCGAACTTCAATATGTGCACCACGTGACTTCCCAATAGCGTAATATGAAATAAACAGCAGTAAAACAAGCCCACTCTCTGAGGCTAATGAATGATCTCGAAAAGAAAAAAAAATAGGTAGCTTCTCTTTGATTGAGCGTGTCATCCTTAGTGCAGGGGCCATGCTAATCTTCTCTGTATATTTTCATTTGACCATATGCCCCGAAGGGCGAAAAGATATCCTTAAAGTTCAATATAACCTCGGTTTTGGGCAGAAAAGAACCGCCTACTACTTTTGTCAAAGATTTCTCAGGCTGTGATTGGATGGCTCTATGCTTACCTGTCACGTGGAGTGGCACCTAGGCAGGTTTGGGTCTGAAGCTCTTGAACAGTATGTATCATTAATCAATTATGGGGTCTAAGCGTATTCACTAAGCTTATAAGAAGCTACTGCATGATGTTGAATTCAAATGAATGATCGCCTTGCCCGATCGGCACGGCCTTAGCATCATTGTCATACAGCGTTCTTTCAAAATATCGGACCCGCCCATCCGGTCGTGCCAGCAGAACCGTCTGTTTCTGTGTCCCATATGATCCACATGTATAGCTCTGGTCAGGAGGTCCGTTTGTTGGGGTGTTGGTCTCATCCTCTACCCGAGCTGCAGCGATCTTCTCTGCAGCTTGATCAGGATCATTTGGAGCACCGATGATAGGAACGAAGATGGTCTTGTGCAGATGATGGATGTACGTCTCAATTGTGGCCTCCTCATCTGACAGTCGTGGCAGACTATCAGTATTGAGAACCTGCAGCAGACGATCAACCAATGCATCCTCGTCCTCCCCGTCTCCCTTTTGCATATGCTCGGCAATAGCAGCCTCCATCAAGTGCTCTCCATCAATAATCTTGGGCCAGGTTCTGTCCTCAAAGCTTGTGTTGCTAAGCCCTCGCGTCTGGTTCTTCTCGGTTGCCACCCATGTGATCTGGTCCATATCTGTGGAACGGTTGGAGACAATGGCCAGGGGCTCGTTGATATGTCCACACACCAGACTGAACCCCCCTACCTGCTTTGCTTCTGGGCTAGCCACGATGCCTTGTACAAACTCCCTGGTATCCTCTCGCTTGTCGGTGGACCCGATCAACCAGCTGTTGACAATGACGCCCCGGCTGTAGACTCCGATGGCTGCGCCGGTCGTGTCTTCACGGTAGTTGGTAAGAACTGCCACCTTCCCATGCTTGGTGATTCCCATCCAAGTGCCATGTGTAGATCGGGCTAGGTCTCGTGAGCCGAGGACATATGAGGCTGGCTCCGGCCACCAGTCTGGCGATGATGTGGGACGATGGAGGAATTCCTAGATATATGTTAAGTCTGGGATTCTACTGCTCAGAGTGGAGGGATATACTTACATCTCTGTTGTTGATTATGATCAACGAGTATTCCGGGTGGGCAGTTGAGATCAATGCGATACACATGGTTTGAGTTCCCGAGGTCCCCCGGGGTAGTCGAACGTGCGGGGAAATAACAATGCAGGATTCACGGATTTAACGGCGGTGTATATAAGATAGAGTAGAAGTAGGGATTATAGAGGAAAAGGAAATGCTGGAAGAGAAAGAGGAACGGGCCATAATAGGTAAAAAGGAACTAGTTAAGGTATGTCGGGTGATTGGGCCACTCGTTAGCGACGTGTGCCTCGTCGGGCTTGTACTTCCTGTACCATATTCAAAGATAATAACATGATGTTTTTTTATTTATTTAGAAAATGGCGGGAATATATCAGGATATACATCTAAGCTATACTATACTGTCTTAAACACACATGAATGACTGAATCATTAACAATGTAAAGCAAAAAAAAAGTGTCTCGTGACGTCAACACACATTGATTCTTGGCCCAGATGGGAAATGTAAGTAGTCACGTCTCTTAGGGGAGGGATCGTGAAGTGATTTAGGTGTTCTATTTCTATTTTTACAGACTTCTACTATTTGATTTCTTTTTTTTAATCCTCATATACCCCTGAACTATCTTTGTTGCCTTGTTCTCCTCTTTTTTTTTTGTCCAACTTCGGTGTTCGTCTCAGATCAGCGGGGCTGACTGAAGACTAAAAATCCCCCAAGGATTTTCTTTTTTTCACATCTTCAATTCACCCAGGCTTCATCATGTTTGGAATCTTTGCGGACTTGTTGTCGTACGTTTAAATCATATATACCTTGGAAAGAAGGGGCCCGCAAGCTAACGCAGATCTATTTCTATAGCTCGGTCATCACGATCCTCTTCCCCGTCTTCGCTTCCTACAAGGCTCTTCGTTCCTCTGACCCCTCACAACTCGCACCATGGCTGATGTACTGGGTGGTACTTTCAGTCATTCTGCTGGCTGAATCCTGGACAGTGTTTATCATCGGATGGTATAGTTCAACCAGATCCGTTTTAACAAGATCGCAAGCTAATCGTGACTCGATAATTATCCAGGTTCCCATTCTACAGCTGGATCCGCCTTGGTTTCATGGCTTATCTCGTCCTCCCCCAGACGCAAGGGGCTCGTATACTGTACCAAGACTACGTGGACCCGTTCTTGACACACCATGAGCGGGGGATCGAAGAGATGATCGGCCACACCCATGAGCGGGCCAAGGCACTGGGTCTTCAATACTTCTACCAAGCCATCGATTTGATCCGGCAGAAGGTTTTGGGTCTACCCCCGCAGCGCCCCGCGACACCCCCTCAGCCAGGTGCCGCTTCCTACGCGCAGTCGCTACTATCGCGGTTCAACATCCCCGTTGCCGGTGCTGCCGGTGCTGCCGGGGCGCCTGCCAACACAAATGATTGGTTTTCTGTTCTCAGTGCCGCCGTGGGCACCGCTACATCTGGAAAGACTCGGGAAGTGCGGGATGAGGAGCTTTCAGCCAGTGGCAATCTCCTCCAACGCCAGATGCAGTCTATGTCTGGAGCCGAGAAGGCTCACTTTATTTCCTCGCAGCGAGAGCTGCTAGATCACCTCCGATCAACCCTGTCACAAGAAGAGCAGAGCACCCCTCGAGGTGGACTCGAGGCTGATGACCTTGCCTACGGTGTGCCGTTGCGCAAGAATCGCAGCGAGAACTCCTTCGAGGTGGTTGATGATGAGGATCTCGGACGTCGCTCGGAACGAAAGACTAGTAGTGGATGGACCTCTGGTTGGTTCAACAGCGAGCAAGATTCCTCAGCCTCATCTGGTGCTGAATTCGCGGCGCGAGCTGTTGATGAGATCGCCCGGTCGCGCGCAAGCGGGTACGACCGATCCTAAGTTTGTCCGCGGAGATGTTCCGCTTTTAACATTGGGGGAGTTAGAGTAGAACAAGAAAAACCAAAATAGAACTTGAACGCTTTGCTCTTGCTAGGTGAGAGATAGGGATGGAAGACATGCTGTATTTGCATGGGGGGGAGGGGGGAGGATTTTTTTTGCGTTGCTAAATAACAGTTAAATCGAACTTGAATTGAATATTAGTTCAAATATCACCGAGAACAACCGAGGATGTCAAGCCGAATCCCTCCGGTCGGAGGAATAGCCTTGCATAAAAGAGTTCACGCAGATGCACTGCAAGGACGGGGGGATATGGGGAAGTATTTGATATCCCTGTGCCTGGGGGACTATTATTGAGTATTATTGAGGTAGGGATGCATTTAGATAAAGAGATATAGGATATAGCATTTATGTATACAGCCTAGCTAAGTATGTATACAGTAAATATATAGATGTACCTTATAAGTATCTTGTATAGATGTAGATGTAGATGTTGGTATGGGGTCACCATAGTTGAGTGGCAAACGGGGAAAATGGGGCATTTGGGGCATTTGGGTGGTCTATCAAGTTCCAGATGAATAAAGAATAGAGTCGGAGTCAATAATACGAACAGAGTCATATAATATTATCTAACTAACCGTCTCATATTAGTTATGTATAATATGTATAATATGTATAGTCTACTAGTTAACTATCTCTGTAGTTAGTTAACTAGATTCTTTGTAACAGGTGGGTGGCGTTGTAGACCATCACCCTCAACATTCGACTTTCTATTTTACTCTCACTTCTCTTTCTGAAATTTCATTAATTTCATTGTTTTTAGAGATTCTCAAGAGAATCCATCCCATAAATCACACTAAATCACATTCAAAGGTACGTTGGTCGACGGTACAACTCTCCCTCTCTCTCGTTCTGCCCTTTCGTTTTCCACAAACCCGAATATTTTTTTTCCCTGGAATTTTTTCCCTCCCACCATCTTCTACCCTTTGAATCAACCCTTTTTAAAACAGAACACTGTCGACCAAAACGCTGCTCTTGCTGCGTACCTGGTCTTCTGTGTATTTCGGAAACTCGTTTCCCTTTTTTTATCAAGTTTCATCCCTTTAACAACCTGCAGTTAGGTTTGGATGTGGCCTTGTTACGCCTCCGCGTACTGACATCACCTTCGTCTTTTTTTCTCGAATTTTCCTCCCTCTTCGCGCGTTTAGACGTACAACCTGTCTAATGAGCTCGAACCCTCCTCAGTCGGGCAACCAAGGACAAAGCACCGCTACTCCCGCCGCTTCGACCCAGCCCGCATCCTCTACCCCCCTGGCTGCTACCCAGGCGCCAGCCAGATCTTACGCCAACGCAACTAAGAAGTCCGCGACGGACTCTACCGCCGCACCCGTCACCGTGGGCGGTTCAGCGCAACATGGGCAGTCGAGCTCCGTATCTGTGAACGGCAAACCCATGCAAAATCAATCTCAGCAGTCGGCCTCTTCTGGCGTGACCATTGTCAATGGAGCTCCCACTGCTTCGGCTGCTCCCTCCGGCGATCACTCTCGCAAGCCATCTGTGACCATCACCTCGAGCGGTACCTCCGGCTACATGCCCAACGGTGGTGGCCCCGCCAGTCGGCCCAACAGTCTTCAGTTCGGTTTCCAGCAGAGTTCTCCCAACATGGGTGCTCCCGCTGTGCCTGCCTCCAACCAGGCCCAGGCTGGACTTGGTGCCCCTTCGACAAACCCTCGAGTGACTTCTCCTCAGACTTCTCCTTCGCCTATTCCCCAGCCCGCCTCCAGCGGCGGTCGCCCACCTCCATCGACTTACCAGGCGCAAGGAAATGTGCCCAACTTCGGTAGCTTCGGAGAATCTGCTGATGCCAACGTAAGTCTCTTGAGAATCCTTCCCTCTCTTGAGTGATCTTGTTGCGCAAATGTGTATGGAGCGTGGCAACACCTGTGCGCGACTTTGCCAAGTCCTCATTGTCCTTGAACTTGTTTTTTTGCTCACATAGATGGTTTCGATTTCACAGGCTTCTCTTGCACACGGTTCTCAGCACTTGCGTCGCGAGTCCTCCCAATCCACCCACAGCGATATGAGCAACCAGATGGGCAACGGCCCCGGACGTTCAAACTACCAGGGTGGTCGCGGTCGCGGGTACTCCCAGACTGGCTACCAGGGACAGCAGATGCCATACTCTCCTAACCCCGGTTTCCGTCAGACCCCCAACCAGCCGCGAGGTGGTCCTAACATGGGCCCCCAGTTTCACGGCTCGAACCAGGGTCGTCCTTTGGCTCCCTACCCTAACTCGCCTCACCAAGCCAACCGCAGCCCTGCCCTGGCCAACGTTAACCCTACCACTCCTCAGATGAACCAGGTTCCGATGGCACACCCCCAGATGCCTCAGCAACCCTACGGTTACGGTCAACACATGGGCGCCCAAGCTGTGAGATCCCCCCCTTCTCATACTTCCCAGGACCCCTGGCGTCGTCCCAAAAGAAACCTTACCAGCTCTTGGAGGCGCAAAGACAACCCTACATACTCTCCCGAGTACCCCGTGGATCTTGCGCCCGAAAGTGGCCAGTTCGAACAGATTCTAACAATGGTTAAATTTCAACAGTCATTCCCCAATGCCTACGATCCCAACTACGCTGGTTACTACAACCCGAACGGTGGTTACTACATGGGCCCGCCGTCTCCCCAGCCTCGTACTGCTGGCATGCCCTACAACCCTCAGTACATGGGACAGCAATTCCCTAACCCCATGCCTCAGGCGACACCACTTTCCCGTACTCCCTCGCAGGTATCTACTGATCGTCCAGGTTCGAGCCTTGGCCAAGGACCGGCACCCACTGGTCCTGCTGTCGCCGGCCACACCCACACTGGCAGCCGCGCATCCAACAGCCCCGCTCCCAAGCCTCACTTCATCATCCCCTCAGCCAAGAAGAGTCCAATCATCATCAAGGACCCTAACAGCGGCTCAGTCAAGACCTTCGAAAAGAACCCCGCATCCCCTGCTCGCGCCACCCCTTCGCCCGTCAAGTTTACTCCTCCTCCCACATCCACCCCTCCCCCTCGCACTGCCAGCGCGTCTGAGCACACTCGTACCGAGAGCAAGGCGAATGCCACGAAGACCGACGAGGAGAAGAAGCAGGAACTGAAGGATGCTGTTCGCCTGAAGATCCAGCAGGACGAGGCTGCTCAGAAGCAGCGTCTGGCCGATGAGGCCTCTCGCAAGACCACTGAAGCCGCGTCGACCGATGCCAAAAAGGATGATACTGAGTCTGTCCGGGCTGCCGTTGAGGATCTTAGTATCAAGGACAAGGCCGCTCCTGCCGAGGAGCCCAAGAAGGTGGTTGCTACTGAAGAATCGAAGGAGATTGCTGCCCCTGCTGAAGAGCCCAAGAAGGCTGCTGCTCCCGCTCCTGCTCCCGCTCCCGCTCCCGCGGATGACGATGAGATCGACTTTGATGCCATCGAGCGTGAAATGGCCGAGATTGAAGCCAAGGAGCGCGCCGCCGAGGAAGACTACAACCGCGCCAAGCAAGCTAAGAAGGAAGAAGCTGCACGCAAGGAGCGCGAGGAACTTGAGAACTACGAGGCCAACATGAAGAAGGCCGAGGCTGAGGCTGAGGCCCGCGAGATTGCCCGCGAGAACGCCGCTCGTACCGGAGGCGCCGCCGCCGCCCAGGACGACAGCAAGGATGCGTTTGCCTCGCTCAAGAAGGGTGGATACGGTGCCACCGAGTCTTCCACCCCTGGCGACAGCGGTGCTGCTACTCCTGTTTCATCTGACATGGGCCCACCAGCCAAGCCTGCCAGCGCCATCCCCAAGAAGCCCGCTGGCCTCAAGCTCGATACTCCCAAGCCCACTGAGCCCCTGCAAGCAACCGCAGGCATGAAGTCTTTGCAAAATGCCAAGTTCTTGGAAGACCTCAGCAAGGTCACCTACCCATCGTCCATCACTCCTCCCAGTACCGAGATGAACGCTGCTGCGCCCGAAGGCCGCAAGTTCCACTACGACCGGGACTTCCTGCTGCAATTCCAGGCCGCATTCAAGGACAAGATCTCCGTCGACTGGGACCTCCGTCTGCGGGACACAGTTGGTGACCCCACCGACTCTTCCCGTCCCCAGTCTGCCCGCACTCCTAGCATGGGTAGCCGTGCTGGCTCTCGCAACGGCACCATGGGTCCAGGAGGACCCTTCCCTGCCATGGGCAGCTTCAACAGACCTGGCCAGATGCCCCCTATGGGCAGCGGAGCGATGGGCAGCCGCAATACTTCCTTCCAATTCGGACGGGGCGGCCCTGGTGGCATGGGTCCTATTGGCAATATTCGCCAAAACTCTGCCGGTGTTCCTCCTCGTGGCAGCTCGAGCAAGGGCCCCCGCACCGACAGCCGACCGAAGAAGCACGGTGGCCGAGCGGACGAGGCGCAAAACAAGTCGATGCCTCTCACTGCCGGCATGGATCTGAAGGCAATTCAAACCACTGCAACTGGCTGGAAGCCTCGCAGTGTTGGCCAAAGTGGTGCTGGTCCCGCCCCTGGTGGTGATAGCGGCTACTTGGCACCGGATGTCGTGCAGCGTAAGGTCAAGGCTGCTCTCAACAAGATGACACCGGAGAACTTCGACCGTATCTCTGGTCAGATCCTCGCGATTGTCTCCCAGTCCAAGGACGAGTCCGATGGTCGTACTCTGCGCCAGGTCATCCAACTCACATTCGAGAAGGCTACTGATGAGGCTCACTGGGCCCCTATGTACGCCAAGTTCTGTAAGAGCATGCTGGAGAGCATGAGCCCAGAGATTAAGGATGAGAACATTCGTGACCGCAATGGCACCGTTGTTGCTGGTGGAAGTCTGTTCCGCAAGTACCTGCTCAACCGCTGCCAAGAAGAGTTCGAGCGTGGCTGGAAGACTAACCTGCCTGCTAAGCCCGAGGGCACTACTGAAGAGGTATGTCGATCTGCAGCTAAACGTTTTTTTTTTCCCTTCTCCCTGTACTAATAATCTATCACAGATTGCAATGATGTCTGACGAATACTACGTCGCTGCCGCCGCTAAGCGTCGTGGTCTTGGTCTCGTCAAGTTCATTGGTGAACTGTACAAGCTTGGCATGCTTACAGAGCGTATTATGCACGAGTGTGTTAAGAAGCTGGTGGACTACGAGGGTATCCCCGATGAAGCCGAGGTCGAGAGTTTGACCAGTCTGCTCCGCACCATTGGTGCCAGTCTCGATGCCTCTGAGAAGGGACCTGCCATGATGGACGCCTACTTTGCTCGCATCCACCTGATGGTTGAGACACCCAACTTGCCCAGCCGTCTCCGTTTCATGCTTCTGGTAAGTTTCTCCTTCGTTCTTCGTTCTCCGTCTTGTGAGGTGAGAAGAAAAAAATACTAACATGGTTTTCAGGATATTATCGATCTGCGTTCCGCACGCTGGAACTCTAAGGATGCCGATAAGGGTCCTCAGACCATCGTTGAGATTCGCGAGGCTGTAAGTAACCTTCATTTCTGTCATTCATTATGTCTCGTATCTAACCCTTGAAACAGGCTGCCCGTGCCGCGCAAGCAGCTGAAGCCGAGCGCCAGCGCCAGTCCAGCAACCGTGGAGGCGGTGGCCGCATCCCCATGGGTCGCGGTGACGCCCGCGGCTTCGGATACGGAAACCAGGCCCCTCCTCCCGATTACGCCTCTAGCAAGGTTGGCAGTGACGATCTCCGCCGCCTGCGTGCGACTCGCAACACCAACCAGCCCATGTCATTCGGTCCTTCCAGCCTTCTCGGCTCGCGCACCAACAGCGGCCGCAAGAACCTCGGTCCCGGTGGTAGCCTAGTCCGTGGAAGCGACGACAGCGCCGCCAGCAGCCGCACCGGCACTCCTACCGGCAGCAAAAAGGAAGACAACTCTTCCATGAATGCTTTCAGGTACGAAACTCCCAACGCTTTCCTCCTATGCAACCCCTCATGCTAATACTCTCCCCAGTGCGCTGGCTGCCCTTGAAGATCGGGATAACATGGCTACCTCGCCACCGTCAAACCCCACTTCCCCGATGCTCACCAAGTCGCAGCCCGCGGCCGCGGAGCGTCGTCCCTCAAAAACCCCATCTGTCAAGGACGGCGAATCCACAGCATAGAAAGTCCTTAGGAGTTAATGATCAACGTTTTCCATTTTCTTGGTTCACAAAAAGATTTCTTCATTTTCGTCATTTTCCATTGTTTTTTTTTCCCCGTGAGGAAAGCCATGCGTCTTTGTTTTTAATCGGTCTCAGTCCTTTGCATTTTCCGACTGGTCGGTTATCCCCTAGGACTTCCCCTTTTTTTCACTTTATCACGGCTGGTTTTACTTTTTTGAACCTTTCGAAAAAGAGACCCAATTCATAGTGTACAATCTTGACATCTTTTCAATTCTTATTTCTTGTTCCTTTTCTTCTTCTCTTTTGATCGAATTGAGAGAATGGGTGTGGAGCCCTGGTTGAGAGTAGGACTTTGCTTGCAATTGGACTGGCTGCATCCCTTTTATTTCATATTCCTGTCTTCCATTTTCCCATATACACATCTAGTAAGGGGGTTTGCTGTGGATGGAAACTGACAGGGAGAGATTGATTATGAGGATGATGAAGGGGTTGTGTTGCTGTTTCTCTTGCTCTTTGCTTTTCTTTCTCCCTTCTCGTGCTTTGCATTTGTCCCCTTTTCCCTTTTCTCTCCTGCTCTTGCTTTTCTCTTGTGCCCTGACCTTGCCATTTTTTTTTTCTCTCAATACCCGGAGCACCACTCAGCTTTAACGTGATTGAATGAATGCTTCGCCTTCTGGCTACTTCTAATATCTTCCATGGTGAGAGATTGGCTCATCTTGGATGGTACATAGATCCATGTAAAATGTACTTAAAAGTGACTATGGACTTGTTATAGCATGGATCAGTATCCATTTGTATACTACGATAAGAATAGCGGTTACGAGTAGACAGATATAGTTATGAGGGATTTGCACATATGTGGGAGCTTAAGCAATCAATGTCTATGGATTCATTCAATGGGTTCTCACTGTAGGCACAAGAGGGGAGAGAAATGCACAGGGCCAAAACATGTGAAACGTTTAACCAGGTCAGGACATATCAGAGGACAATAAGCGATGAGGGTATTGAGCTGGGGTATAACTGTCAGTCCCGTCGCGAGCCGACGTGATTCCTGACGTGTATTCTGTTCGATAGAGAGGGACAAGAAGCAACATGAGGGGGTGAAATCGGACGATTGGTTCGTATGGATCGTGAGTATGTGAGAAAGCGCGATGGTGTAATGTATAACGCAACACGAGCGAAATGGGCATGAAGAGCCGCTGCGGGCCAGGCAAGCCATGGGTGTCAGGATTCGGATTCCTTTGTGTTGTCATTTTGATCATTGTTATCTGACACTTCAATCAATGGGATAGACACGGGAATCTTGGTTGAATCGGAAGGCTCGTTAGTCTCGTCTAGCTTTTCAACCTCGGTAGAGGCGTCTGATATAGGAGGCTCGGGTTGGTCAGACGGAGAAGGCGAGACCACAGTCCTATCCAGCGAAGGAGATGTCTGAACACTATTTCCGGTAACGACACTCTCCTGAGAGCTATCTGCTGGACTTCCGATGCCCGGGCTTGCCATAACCACAGCATCCAGTGAGTTCCGGATGGGGTAGGTCGAGTCGGAGTCATCGTGGCTAATGCTACTACGGTCTGAGACCGACAGAGAACTGCGCGAGGCCGTATTCGAGTATGATGCGGGGAGTCCGAGTGCCTCCGCTACTGCAGCCTCCTCGTCTGGCAACTTCGAAGTGCTGCTATCGTTGCTGGCGCTGGCGCCGAATATCTGACTGCCGCGCTGCTCGCTCATTTCCAGGATTTGATTGTAGCTGCGCCGTGTTGGGTCTGCACGGCGCTTTTTCTTTTTCTTTTCGCGTTTCGGTGATGGCCGAACGACAATCACCGGGATGGGTGATTGCTGGAGGCAGTATTTGGAGACAGATCCCGGGAGCAGACTGTGCACTCCTTTCAGGTTGCGTCCTCGTGTGCCGACGACAAGCATTGCAGGCTCGTATATGCGAATCTAGGGGACATTAGATTGGTAGGAGGTAATGAAGGGGTTCTTGGAAAGGCTACCATGCGTTGGATGATGCTCTCAACCTTGCCCACAGCAAGTTCCAGGACCAAGCTGATGGCCTTCTCATCCTGGCTGTTCTTCTGGATAACCTGCTCAAATAGCTTTTCGGCCTCCTCGCGGTACTTTCGCTCTTCGATTCCGACATCGCTGGCTATGCGCGAGTCCTTCTCCACCGCTCGAAGACAGACGATCTCGTCCCCGTCATCCACCAGCTCGTCAATGAGCCATTCGAGGGCGAACTCGGAGTAGTCATTCTGGTCGGTTCCGCACAAAAAGGTCCTGCTCCGACGTGTGCTCTGGTAGCCTTTGTGTTTATAGTTTAATGTGAGGGAGAAATCGGTAGCATCGAAATTGTCGAATGTGTCGAAAGAAACGCCTCGCTCGTAGGTTCTGCCGTGTATATTAGTATACGCCGTTTCACATGCAGTCTTTGAGCAGAACATACTTCGGTGGTGGTGGAGACGGTCCTCGGTTCAATTGGGCAGCTTTGTGTTCCCGTTCCTTTTCTTCCAATAATTCCCTCGTCGGAGTATCCCCATATGACAGCCGCTTTTCCTTAAAGCTCGACGAGCGACTGGGCAACTGAGCCTCTGCAGCGTCGACGCTAAACTGAATCGATCTCCGTTGGCTTCTGGGCTTGGCCTCGCCGGAAAGGCTGCGGGTGTGGCCGGACCCCGCAGCTGGGATCGTATGATCTCTGAATTCGGATCGCCCTGCAGACTCTGATGAGCGTCTGGGAGAAGTCGGCGCAGACATTAAGAGGTTGATCTTCAGTGATGATGCAAATGAACAGGCGTATAATGGGTCTGTTGGTTTTCGTGGGCCGTGTGTTGATGTAAATGACGAGAGCTAATAGCACGTATCAGCGGCCACGGGGTTGTTGAGGGTTCCACAGGACCAAGCGGGGTTGTGGTATCATGTTTTTGAGAGAATCTCTTCAATAAAAACTAGGAAGATTAATGGTCACGAGTCATCTTGCTCGGGCTGGAGAGTGACGGATGCAGCGAGGGGTCAGGACAGTTGGCCAGGGCGGTGATCACTTATCGATAGCGGCTCGGGAGCTTAGCCATGATTATGTAATGTCAACAAGGGGTCCACGGGTCCACGGGTCCGGTGATTGACACAACCCTATATAATTGAAAGCTTCATTTGTGTCAAGTAGTGCAAATGAGGAAGAAACATTTAAAATTCATGGAGTTTCTATATGAAGTCTTAATTTGGGTACTGGGTTTGGATAGGAATACAAAGAAAGAACTCTACCTTTCCACTTGCAAGTATGGATATATATATTGTATCTACATCTAAAGCATGAAATGGGAAAGTTCGCCAGACTGGAGTTAAGCATGAAGCTGATATGAATGATCTAAACAAAACTATAATACCAGCCCAGCATTCGAGAAGAGTTCGAACTATGATGCAAGGTATCTTTTGGCAAGAGAAATAACCTCAACCTACTATCAATAGGATAGTAGGAATACCAAGTCAACAGTATATATAGCACCCCGTATAGCATCAACATTTGAAGCCATAGTGCGGATTACGGAACAATAATACGTGATATACAGATTAGCATATGGCGACATATCGGCCAATGTACTCCGTACTAAGCCACAATAAAAGGACCCACATAGTTTATGATGTTTATGATGTTTATGCATATAACATGGTTAACTTCATATATTCTATCTGAGGGTCTGAGTACTCCGTACGATAGTAAACTGTTAGATAGCGGAAGATTATACCAGATAGGGGAACTATTGCAACAAACCAAAAGAGCCGAACCAATAACACAACTAGAGCCCAAGATCGCCCAACGAACAGCATACCCAAAACGCCTCAGCCCCCCCCCCCCCCCCCCCACCAGCCTCAAGATTTTCACTCACTAGCCCAATACTCCGTACACTAGCCTAATATGGATCCCGCCATGCCTTACTTCTAACAAAGCCAAGGTATCCATTCGAAGGAAAAAGAAGCGAAGAAAAAAATAAAAAACCCCCTTTCCTTAACCCACTCCGCGGAGTGTCCGGGCACCTAAAGAATGAACTAGTAAAACCCTTCAGCTGACTATCAAACCGTAGCGGCGCCCTATGCCGACCTAACCGCGATGATCTCACACTATCTACCCTTGGCTCTGATCTATCTAGCTTATCCGGCGGTGAAGACCATGGCGTGCTGGCGAGCTGCACTTCCATTTGGCTGGGAACGGGGGTTCTACGCGCACGGCCCGCTGATCGACGAGGTCACATGCGCGATTCTGCCGGTTTGGATGGCACTATTTACTGGACTATTTTGTATGGAGTACTCAGTACGAAGTAGATGGAAGATTGTTGAGGATTTAGAATTTTTATTGAATTGTTTTTTTCTTTTCTGCGGGGGAATCACAATGTCTTCCCCCGTATTTCAACGCTCCAATGCACAGTCTCGACCTTTTGTAGGGAGAGCTGAATGTTGGGCCGCTATCACAGATAGCAAGAGATGAGAGGAATATGTAATAAAATGTCCATATGGGTTGGATAAAAAAAAATGAAATGTCCAAAATGACGATTCGCCAAATGCGACCGAACCAAAAACGCCAGAAAATAGAAGATGAGAGATGGTAAATATAAGCTCGCTCCAAAAACATCGTCATAAAAAGCATCAGGGTATCACGGTATGTATCGCTGGATTATGGAACACAAGGCAGAGAGAGGTGTAGAGAGTATAGTCGGGATCGTAAAGTGGGAGTGATCGAGCTTAATCAATAAGCCTCGATCATGGTCTGCTCTTGTGTACCAAAATACCCTTGCTCAAAGAGATGGGGTTGATCAGAGCCCGCCAAGGCAATAGCCGTAGTAGCAGGCTCCTTTTCATCGAATGCCTCCAGCGTAGGCTGGGGCGGGGAGGGCGGTGTCGCCTCGTCCTCAGACTCTCCATCCGAGTCGGCCAGAAGCTCAGGCGGCGACTGTCGCGAGGGTGAGCGAGTCAAGCTCAACTCGTTATCCTCCGCATCATCGTATTCAAAGTCCGAATCTGTGTCATCGCCTTCGTCATCCTCCTCCAGAAGGTCCTCTTGGAAGTGAGCCACCGGTGATGGGGCGCGACGGCGGACGGGAGGTGTGTTGATAACAAATTCAGACTCGTCGTAGTCGGAGTCGTCGCTGTCGCTGAGTTCGGAGTCCAGATCGGATGCATCCTCCGGGTCCCAGTCTTCCTCGGGCTCTTCGACCACTGTCGAAGCCCATTGGATGTGTTGGCGGGAGGAAGAAGAAGAAGAGGAAGAAGAAGCCTTGGTGGCTCCGCTGACGGTTTGGTTGAACCAGCGTTCTTGTTCGCGTTCAGCATCGGCGAGGTCATACATCAGCGAGTCGAGGAGGTTTGCGTGCCCAACGAGCAAGCGCAGGTCGTGGTCTGCCCGGGAAGCTTCACGAGTGAGCTTCTTCCGGGCAGTATGGGCGAGGTAGTATGTTTGAGTGATGCTCATTTTCTTTTGTTGGCGGCGACGGAGGAGAGAGTCGAAATAGGGGGAGGGTTTGGAGGTATTAGAAGTAATAGATGAAGAGTCCATGGTGGGCCAGACGAGCTTTTGAAGGATTATTGGGTATGACTCTTTGGTGGTGACTCAATTAGGCGTCATCCAGTCACAGTGGATCGTCGTGGGGCGGTGTGGTAGAAGGGATAAGGGAGTAGATCAACTTTGTTATACATGAAAGTATACCTAGGTAGTATGATAGATCAGGTTTTTCTTCCAGGGGGACAAGATCGATAGTGTAACAGATATAAGAAGTAGATCTTAAGATATCAGAAACAATCTTGGAATTCCGGACGAGAGGTTTATATTTAATCTGACAAGGCAGCGTTTTTTTTTTTTTTTTTTTTTTCTTTTTTTCTTTCCCTTTCTGATTTTTAATTTTTAATCCGATCGACCCGAAACGGACTTTACGGATGATGAGAGATCCACCGGAAATAAATGGAGAAAGGGTATACGCCGAGCCCCGAGTTATGAATAATGCACTGTTCGCTTTCAAGGTTCCCATTTCTAGATCTTCACCGCTACGTTACACATTGTATTTAGGTACTTAACTACATATGTATGTAGTTACAATATGAGAAGTATATACCTGGGTATGTACTATTCTACTCTAATTTACTCAATTCAATCCAATTTTTAAGATAATGCAGTGAGTCACCTTGAATGCTCTCGGATGACCAATCCGCCGTGCCGTGGTCCGTATCGGAGGATAAAAAACCGATCGGAGTATCGGTCGCACCTTTTGCCGTTTACTTTATTATTTGATTATTTTCTTTATTCTTAATTCCTAATTCCTAATTCCATTATTTCCTTTCCGGGTTAGTTTGATTACTGATAGAATTGTTTTAAGGTTCCTATCGAGCCTTGGAACTCAGGGTTGGATTACATAGCAGTTCGATTTCCAATCATAGGATGCCAAATCACATCATCTTCTATAACCTTACTGAGATATATCCATGGCTAATATCCCCATAGCTGACAATTGCTGTAGCTGACAATTGCTTTGACCTGTTGACGTGTCAAGATCCAATGAGTTGGCATGTCAGCATGGAGGCTCTTGGAACATTGAACCTTGGGAAGCCAAGCCACCTTGCTCCGTATGCGTATTATGGATTATGCAACACTACCCCTCGCCTGTACTCTGTCCCCCTAGACGAGTACGACCAGTACCCAGTCTTGGCAGCATTGACAGACTAGCATTCCCCAGGAATTCGAGGTTAACTAGGAATCCATGCATGAGTAGGCTATGTGGTGGGGAACGCCCGAGAAGGTACTTACTAGGTAACTAGTATTGGCATGCACGGATCCTCAGGAGGCCATGAGGCAGCATAATTCCAACATCACTGGATGAGACCGCTATAGCCCATAAAGATTTTGCTGATTTTGCTCATCGCGCAGTTCTACAGCGTTGCCTACGGACGTACAATTTACGTTGTACGTTGTACATTCCACATGTGACACACAATGGGGCATTGGCGGATCTTATTGGCCCCCACATGGAATCTGCTCATAACAGACTGACACTGCGCCCTGCAAGGAGGGGCTAGATTATCGTGTTTCTCGCTTCATGATACAGGTACAATGTACATTCCTTACTGCATACCTGACCATGATAGCGTGTTTGGCGTACGTCACGGACCTCAAATTTGCCAAGGTAAGGTCCTGTTTTTTCATATGTCAGCCTGGGACTTCTCCAGGGCCCTTTTGGCATATTAGGTAAGGCCCATGCGGATATCGCCGAAGATTTCATGGTCCACAGTCCACTGGTGCGGCTTTGAGATGACCTAAGCACTTAAAAATGCCCACCTGCGCAGGTGGTTCGCTCGCATGGCTTACCGTTTCGAAACACTCAATCTCCACTTCATAGCCCTATGGAATACCCGAATACGAAGGTGTCTCGGTTTTTCCCTTTTCCTTTTCATGATTATTATTTAGGCTTCAGACTTCCAAGGTTCTCTCGAGATGTTCTATCATGTAATCTTTCTTTTATATCCCATCAAAATTAGCAATACTGATCCAATACGAAGATTACCCAATTAGGAAACGATGAGGTCAACAGGTAGATACAGACAGAGTCCAGAACAATTGGATTCAGGATCTACTATGTTGTGGGGAGGTGGAGATAGTGATTCAGTAATCATCGGGCAACGACGCCATGGCTGGTTGTCAACCACTTCAGTGAACGCCCAGTACTCCGTAATCGATATCGGATTTTCGGATTTTCCCTGCTAATTTTCCCGAGATCCACTATGCTTGACAGAGATATGACATCAAGGACTTTTGCATCGGCCATTTGTTATTGCCGTTGGCCGAGAGATGGGTCTTTGAGTGCCTAGAAGTGGATTGCGAAAATGCCTAGCGAGTGGATTCCATGGTTCCCAATTGCCTTATCAGGGCGAGATGATGTGAACGACAACATACTTTGTACGGAGTACTGCATGATGAGTTGAGATTGAGAAAGGCGGGAATACGGACCAGACGATAATCAATTATTTGCTAATCATTCGTCTAAAATAGGCAACGTGGTTTATCTTGAGGCTGATAATGATCAATGCATAACTTATGCAATTTATTTTACACTAATAACCAGCATAAACACAAACTATCACATCTGACCACATTAGAATCCCTGCTTCATAGTTACCTACTTAGGTAAGTAGCTCGCAAGCCCTGAAGAATATTTCTTCCGGTCCTCGGCGTTAAACCAAATCCGTTTCCGAGCTCCGTCTCCGTGTGGATCGTGCACTGTGCACACTTTATGCTATAGGCTATTGTATGCATTTCCCAATCTGCCTTAGACTTGTTGGAGCTATCGCTATCACTCACGGGTGATCGACACGTGAAAAAACAAACCAAAAAAACACCCGAAACGTGACTCGATCTCGGGACTTCATTGCCGGTGCTCGGAACTGATCGTCGTCCTCCGCCAGATCGAGTTTAGTTGCGGGTTGGTGGCTATGCGGCACATGTCTACCTACGGGGCTGGTCGGATGAAATCGTCCGTGTAGATTCACGATTACTCACTTTGATGCTCCGTACTCCGTAGTTCCTCGTGACTCATGATTATCCCGGCCTTTTTTCCGAGTTGCGGGTAGCGGCTGTCCACGGAGATTTGTTAAGATCTATTCCAATTGAGCTGTCTGCTGCTAATATATCATCAATAAGGTTATATTGTCGCACTGCATATTTCTGTCAGATGATAAGACCATGCATAGTAATAGTGAAGGTATAGGGCGGTCAAGCGGCTCGCAAAGTTACGGGCCGGAGCCCTGTTCCTGGTCTCGAAAGCTTTCATTTCCGGCGTCGATTTCACAGGTCCTCAGATCCTCATCTAGGATTGTTGACATTTTCCTCGAAGAGCCCCTAAAGGATGCTGCCTGCGCCACAGCTGATATCGTAATCGACGGACCCTAGGATTGAGAGTTCTCTATTGAGTCCAGTTCAGTAGTCGATTTCTCGGTTGATAGTTTATAATAGACTTATTTTCCAATTTTTAGTTCATTCGAGCTTGATTGGGAGTAGCTGCTGGGGCTATGAACCCGGGGATTATTTCGCGATTAGGATCAGCCTCTATACTCACCACGTGGCAGCACCGACGACGCGATTCACTACCAATAGGCGCAGTGGCTCATTAGAAGAGTATTCAGCAGTATTTGGGAAGATAATAAAGCATCCACTTCAATTCCAGCATTCGAGCAATTACTAGCACGTAGATTTTCCTGTAATGAAAAGGCCATACAGGAAAGGTGCTTCAAGATACCGCCCGCTGGTATGCCGAGGACCGTTGTGGTCGAGCGCCTTTTGTACCCGATCATGTTACTATGTTATGTCTTTGTGGAGGTCGCAAGTCTCTCACAGAATCTACTCATTATGGGCGATATGAGTTGCCTTCCAAACGTATTGAGGTGGACCATGTATATTTTTTGACAGCGTTCCAATGGTGCTTGTGATGATTATGTTCTACGTGTGGTACCTAGGCCAAGTTCAGTCTCGCTAGACAGCCAACATGAACCCTTAGATGACGGGAGTTTCTTGTCAACGGACGGACTGGAGTATATCATTCGCCACATTAAGCATATCGGATTTATATATGTAAGATACCATTCTGATTTCTGCTGCAGTAAAGAAGTGCATTGGTTTAAAAGTTGGGTCTTCTCTTTATACCTCTAATATTGAAATATCACTATTTGAATCGGTATTTACCGACTATACAAAAATGATAGAGACCGCTTGTACCTCATAGCGATATCTAATAGATATTCTATAGATCAGCTCTGATTGTTCTCAACATGCAGTGCTCACATGTGTAGTTCATCAGAACAAAGAACAAAGCATCTGTATGGTTGGAATCAAAGCCGGGAAGCAAATACCCAGGGCAAGATCGGCGCTTTGATCAATCCCTGGCCTCTTTGTCACCGTGGAGTCTCACTTGTCCATTGATATGTGGTAAAATAAAGCCACGTGATAATGTCGCCAATCTATATCTAATCCTGCCGCATCATCTAGCACCGTCAACGTGAATATAAAATATCTATAGACCACGAGCTTAAAAGAAAGATAATTGATTCATGCTCAATGACCCACGTTCAGATTAACAAACAGTTGACGGTCAAGTGACACTCAAGACGCCCAGCTAACACCATTCACCAAAGACTCCAGCAAAACACAACCCTCCAAGATTCAGCAGTAAAACACATCCCTTCAAGGTATCACACTTCATGCTGGGTATGGCCTGTAAACCAACTCATTGCCGAGGTGATCAAGAACAGTGACAGAATTGTCAGGATCCGACATGCGAAGATCGGCATAAGCGAGAGCACGATCAATAGTCATCTCAATGTTGTGCAGGTTACGGGCATATCCATGGAATCGGAGCTTGTGCAGAACAGACCTGATCCAGTTGACGCAATTCTGAGGAGGATAAGCACTCTTAATCGGTAGTTGAACAGACTGAAGGAGGATCTTGATAGTCTCCGGGCCGATTCCGTCGTTGACTTCGCCGATTGCCATTCTGATGAGAAGAGAGTCACACGACTCCGGGTGGACGTTGGTCTTGACGCGGTAGGTCCATTGGAAGTCTGGGTTGAGGTCGCGTCGCATCACCGGGTCCGGCGAGGCTCCGTCAGTTACGTCGTAGGCATAGTAACGATTGTACTTCACATCATAGACGAGGATGGCCCAGTGATATGCGGAAAAGCCGAGGCGCTTTCGGTAGTCGCCAAGAGAGAGCTCGCCACGGTGATAGACTGCCAGGAACAGCTGGTAGAAATCCGCGGCTGGGGAACCCGAGGTGGGTCCGCGATCGGGGGGAGCATCGCTGAGCTATGTGTATACTCTTGTTAATAACTCTTCTGGGCTTCAATTTCGAAGGATCATACTCACAGGAAGTTCTTCAATCGGATACAGGGCCATGGTGCCTCAAATTTTTCTTTACGCGGGCTTGTGTGGTTGGGATTGTTCAAAGTTTTGTTTACTTCCAAGGTAGCTTTTCTCCGATCGAGCTCCTGAGCAGGAGCCTCAGCAACTTTTATTGCCATTTCTACGCTACCGCCCGAATGGCATTTTCAATGGCAATCAAGTTGCTGGGGCCTGCTTAAGATTATTATATGAGACCGATGGCCCATTGACTACTTTCGCGGACAAAAACGAGGCTTTTATATCCTCGACTTATAGATATTTGAAGCTATACACATCCTCGCGCACGGACCACCTTGGCGTATAGTTCGAAGGCGGCCACCCCTTTCGAGTTTCAACAATAAAGGACGAAGCTAAGCATAACTAACACTTAGGTAGTCAATTAAATCAAATTAATATATAAAGAGAAAAAGAAAAACAAGTCAGAGGAATTAGATCAATCGAGAATGGCGACTGGCTCTAGCTGCCGTGGACTAGGATGATAGTTTGATATATGGGGCACTTTAGCACAAACACATATTAACACTTACGGACTATACGATTCATGATGGGTCTTGTTATTAGAAAGGTAATATATAAGCTGTACTTTTCCGGATGTTCTGAAATTATGCATATGGTGACATGTCCGTATTTAGTGAACAAATGCGACGCACACATATTTTGTTGAAAGCCCCAGTGGACTCAATGGACGTTCTTCGTCTCTGAAATAAGTGAATATAATCCCCCAACAGCTGTATAAGCCGACAGATGTACTATTTGTAGGCTCTATGTAGGGGCCGATTCAAATGCTGTCGACTTTGATGGCTCTTTTCTATCCTTCGTTGGGCTCTGATACTCCGTACTACGCTATTGAATATAGTCTGGTAGACATAGAAAATCAGCTAGTTGGGATAAAAGTATTCTGTTTGCTTTCTTTGTCCTAAATCCTAAATGAAATATGATAGCCATGATGGCAGCCTACCGCACAGCTGTATCCTGTGCAGCTGCCGGTGTAAATTTATTTATTCAATAGCAGTAATGCAACGAAGAAACTTTGGCCTAGTTAGTCCCTTGGTCAAATGGGGAAACGGGGAATGCGGCAGTTGCCCAGGTGGGTAGGTATGCAGTTTCCAAAGTGACTATCTCGTTCCACTTCAATTCGACATCGGGTCGTTCCTTCCTACCCTACATCTCTCTGCCTAATTAGGTAATTGAAATCATCTTTCCGGAAGGAACCACGTCCCAACCCGCGACTATAAACCCCCCCTGGTCCTCAACCCTCCTCTCCCTAGGTACACCCTAATAACCTACAGATAATCTGCTCCAGCATCTCACTGCACTTAGGGGTCTACGTGCCATATAAAACCATCTCACATTGAATTCGGACATATAGACATAGACATATATAGACATGAATAACCAAAAAATGAAACAAAGAAGGACAAACTGGTCATAAGAATCATAGAGAAATCCCAATACACCAGCGATCCAGAGTAACTTGATACTTGATGCTCAGCAAGGAGACCCTTGATATCACTTAGTATACAAGTCTGTCACACAAGCTCTGTTCTTATTCATCTCAAGGAAGAGACAAGAACAGCTTCTTCAACTTAGGATAGTTTGGTGTGCCCAATCCGGTAGCCGGATCCCATCTACATAGTAGGTCAGTAAAAATCTCATCGCCAATGTAAACGACTGTACTTACCCTGGAATAGCACTGAAGCCGTCCGAACCACATCCAACATTGGTGCCGTTGGTAATGTCATTGAGAACATGCGGGTGAGCGTAAAGCACGGGGTTCACGAAACCAATAGGTCCCTTGCCCTTGTGAATACGTTCCTCGTTAATCTACCACCAAGGTCATTAGCACAGTCAACAAGCGAAAATCCCAACCTCCCAACTTACCAAGTTCAGAACCGAAGCAAACAATGGCGACGCCAAGCTAGAACCATAGTAGTGCTCCAAGCTTCCATTAGTGTAAGCAGGGAACACGGCGCCATTGGCCGACACATCAGGATAAGCACGACCAATACGGTTGTAGAGACCGTCTGTCGTATTCAGGTTGACTTCCAACTCAGAGTAGTACGGGTAAGTCAGTTTGGCGTCCTTGAAGTACTTCTCCACGGCTTTCTTCTGGTATTCAGGTTGAGGGAAGTAGTTGGAGAAGCCGCCGGCGCTGCTGAAGTTGGCGGAAGCGCCACCCAAGTCAGCGTGCATCACGCTCTCGGCGTCCTTGACGGTCTGGTCAGCGTAGAGCATGGTGCCTCCGACAGAGGTCACGTAGGGGCAGTTAGAGGGGTATTGTGGGTTGAAGATCTTTCCCTCGGGTCCTAGACATCCGTTGGCGGCTCCGTCGCCGTGAAACGAGCCCACACCGTAGTCACCGGAGGCGAAGAGGATGGAGTGGCCCTGCAGGCCGAGCTTTAGGAATTCGTTGCATTGGCGCTTAGTGTAGGCTACGGGGAGATCGGCTTCGGCTTGGCCGTAGGAGGCGCTGATCACGTTTGTGGGCTTGTATACACCACACTGAAGCTGGCCTGTTATTGTGTGAGCGATTAGATCAGTCTGGTTGGTGGAAATGGTATGCTACCTTTGTAACCACCGGCGCTCGGGTTGGGGTAGACTGCATCAATATCAGGGTTGTCGCCTGTCTCACCAAAGGCACTGTATGTGCAGTAAGACTGGATTTGTTAGCAAGATACATTTGATTTCTGGAAGATTATGAACATACACCATCGAGAGCGTCAAGGAAAGTGTTAAACAGGTTGGTGGTCGCAACCTCCTTCGGTTCATATATCTGGTCATCAACCTGGTAAAGAGTCACGGACTGGGGGTAGATAAGCGCATAACTGGCGTTGTTAACAAAAAGACAGAAAAGCGGGTTGTGGGGGGTGGGGGGTTGTACTTACGCCATGTCAATGTCAATATCCGCTTCACCACCATTCAGCGCGCTGTAATCAGGCACCGAGAAGTTGGCTCCATCAATCAAGGCAGGAATGGGATAAGTGCCCTGAGGGATCCAAGGAGCATAGGCTTTGTAGTAGAGATCAATATCTGACTTCGCGAAGTAGTCACCCTGCTCGTAGAGACCAAGCGAGTTGCCCTCGGCTGCCTTCTTGGCGTCTGGGATGTGGTACAACGCCTTGATGCAGGCCGGAGTCATCTGAGTTCCGCATTTCTGGAGATCCGCAGGAAGTGACTTCGCCTTCTCAGAAATAACCGCAGTTGTGATATAGTCATCTGTGGACTTCGAATGAGCCAAGTGCGACGCTCGCTTCGCCACGGTGCTCCTCTTGTCGATGGAACTGAGCTTCTTCTTGACAATGGGACTCAGCTTGACACCGGGAGTAATATAGTCAATGTGCGACTGGATGTTCTCAGGGACATGATACCTAACACTGTTAAAAGAGCCCAAAGCAGTTAAAAGCAGCAAAAAGACTTACTCCTCGCAACCAATCTTAAGGCTGGAAGTGCTAGCATGTTCATGTTCATAGAACTCAGCCTTGAACAAAGCCTCTACTTCATGTGCATAGGCATCAAAAGCCAACCATCCCTTGTTATCGGTGTGTACAATCCGGGATCCATGAATCCCAGAAGATTCAAGCCAGCGACGAACAGAGTCAACCGAAACCTTTGAAGGAGCGAACAAATCATGAACTTCCTCTGAAGTCCAATACTGTCCATACTTGGGAGAGCTCGGGTCAGAACTATACAGGTATTAGTAACCACGCATGCCATGAAGCCACACATACACATAAAAAAACAACTTACACAGCCATGAGATACTCATCACCCTTCTCCAAGTTATTCTGAGTAAGACCAATCCGAACAGGCAGCACGGAATCGCGCTTAATGCGCTCGCCTTTCACCCAGTCCACATGCTCACTTCGCTTTTCATGCAAGACATGCTTCACTGGTGCTGGGACAGCTCCAGAAAGAGAAGCGATCGCCAGAGCGACACAAACCTGACGTACAAGCATCTCGAGAAACAATTAGAGATGTGATGGTACCTGGCCATCTTGCAGGGACAGGGGGATTTTCCCCCTTGATATACACGCCGGGGCAGCTAATCACAATGGTATGATTGCAACACTAATTTCCCCATCTGCGATGACGAAAAAGCACTAATCAAATTTGGCAGATCTGATTGGATATAATCTGCAGTATCTATGAGACAAAGAAAGCGCGATTAAATGTTCGACGCTACGGAGTAGATATCAACATCCTGGTTAGGGCGGCTGGGGATGTTGAGTCAACATCGATATCTCTGGAATAGCCCAATAGGGAAGACAATCGCAATTTCTGTTCATTCTGCCAATGCTGTGTGTTATTGCTTAGTTTTTCCCCAGATGCTTGGTGTTTTTGCTTTTGTCTTATCTCAGGAGACGCGTGCTAGTTTGATGATCACCCCCTCGCTTCAGCGGAGCTCCGACGGAGAAATCATTCGATGTTGCAACGGTTCATTTGGGCTGAACGAGGACATCCAATAGGAGAATATGCTAAAGTTGTTCAGACTTTAGGATCGATTGTGAGAAGAAAAACAAGCTTCTGTTCTAGGCAACCCTAATTGCGACATATTAGGTCCAATATTACCTTCGGAGGAAAAAATGGGCATCTCTTACCTGATTCGCCTTCTTGTTGTTGGGGTAAAGACCTAATGTAACAAACTACACACTGTGTTTGTAGCACGTGTACTGAAATATATGTATAAATTTATCTAAATCATAAAGGAAAACCTGACATCATCATCATACGAATATCCACCAGTGGGAACCACCGAGATGGCATCTTTTTTTTACGAGAGGAAAAAGGGAAAGGGGAATAGAGTAAAAAGACATCGAAGGACGACAACCAGTAGAACAATCTAGTGGTGGAAGAGACGGACGCCCTGCTCGACGAAGGTGATGCCCAGCTTCTCGGCAGTCTCGAAGACGGGGGTGTCGTTCTGGCTGCCAGTAGGGGCAGCGATGTACTTGACACCTGAGCGGGCAGCACGGAAGACGTTGTCGATGAAGGGGAACTAGAGAAGACAATTAGAATTTGCCACGCGAACATAGAAGGGAATTACTTACGAAGGCATCGGACGAGACAGCGACCTCGCCGAGCTTCTGGAGCCAAGCCTCACGCTCCTCCTGGGTGAAGGGAGCGGGGACCTCCTCGAAGACGCGCTCGTACTCAACGGTCTCGGCGTCGGTGCGGGGGGTCTGGCCCGAGCAGAGCAGGTCGATGGCGTTGGACTTATCAGCACGCTTGGTGCCCTGCTTCCACTTGATGCCGATGACGCGCTCGTGGAAGCGCATCCACCAGTTGTCGGCCTTGTCACCGGCCAAGCGGGTGCAGTGGATACGGCTCTGCTGGCCGGCGCCCAAGCCGATGATTTGACCGTTCAGGGCGTAGCAGACGGAGTTGGACTGGGTGTACTTGAGGGCAATGGTGGCGACGGTCAAGTCACGGAGAGCAGCCTCAGGGAGGGAGGCGGTGTTCTTGGGGGTGATGACGGTGTTGAAGGTCTTGCTGGGGGAGATGACAACGTCGTTGCGGTGCTGGGTCAGCTGGACACCGTACAGGGTGCGGGTCTCCTCGGGAGCCGGGGTGTAGTCCTCGTCCATCTGGAGGACAAGGTACTTGCCGCCCTTCTTCTTGGAGAGGATAGCCAGAGCCTCGGGTTCGTAGCCGGCGGCGATGACACCGTCGGACACCTCACGGGAGATGATCTTGGCTGTGGGGACATCGACGATGTCACTGAGGGCCAGAATGTCACCGAAGCTGGACATGCGGTCGGCACCACGGGCACGAGCGTAAGCCTGAGCCAGACCGGAGGTCTCGATATCCTTGATATCGTCCACCATGTACACCTTGCGCTCCTTCTCGTTCAGGGGCACACCGATAGCGGCACCAGCGGGGGAAACGTGCTTGAAGCTGGCAGCGGCGGGGAAGCCAAGAGCCTGCTTGAGCTCCTTAACCAGAGGCCAGGCGTTCAGGGCATCGAGTAGGTTAACGTAACCAGGGGATCCGTTGAGGACCTTGAAGGGCAGCTTGTCCTGAACCATGTAGGCAGAGGCGGGCTTCTGGTGGGGGTTGGTACCGTAGCGCAGAGAGAGTTGCTGCAGACCGTTGCCAGCATACTCCTTGCGGAAAAAGCTAGAAATAGCGGAGTCGTAGTCGGCAGTCTGCTCGAATGCCTTGAGGGCGTACAGCTTGCGGCTAGCCTCGTTGATGGAGCCGGCCTCGAGCTCCTTGAGGAAATCAGAGTAGTCGCGGGGGTCTGACAGGATGGTCACACGCTTGTGGTTCTTGGCCGCAGCGCGGAGCAGAGTCACGCCGCCAATGTCGACCTCCTCCACGGCCTCATCGATGGTGACGTTGACCTTAGCGACGGTCTCCTTGAAGGGGTACAGGTTGCAGACGACGTAGTCGACCTTGGAGATCTTCTGCTCGGCGAGGTCCTTCTCGTCGGAATCGATATCACGGGCGAGGATACCACCGTGCACGGCGGGGTGGAGGGTCTTAACACGGCCACCGAGCATCTCGGGGGCGTTGGTGATGGCGGAGACATCCCTGAAACAAAATGTTAGTTCCGGGGCTGCTTATTGAATATAGCGCTTCTTATTGTATTTCCTTGCACCATTGATGACAGAGGTAACTCACTCGACAGGGAATCCAGCCTCACGGATCATCTTGGCGGTACCGCCAGATGCGAGAAGACGGACTTCCTGCTTGACCAGACCCTTGGCCAGGTCAAGCAGACCAGTCTTGTCATAGACGGAGATGATAGCTATTCAATCCCAAATTAGGCATATTAGAATTGAACTTGAACTGCCTGGGACAAATACTATCATAGTCCGGGGAACTATGAAGCCAAGAGGGACATACCAGTCTTTTGTTGAGACATGATGGATCCGACAGTCGACACTAGGTCTGTTAGATACTAAATTCTTAAATTCAACCCGCAATTGAAAGCAATTGATATCAGGAATCGAATAACATACCTAAAACAAGCGAAGAGGGTATAACAAATGACGAACAGAAGAAAAAGAAGAAAATATGACTCGCGGGGTTGGACCGATTGCGGCGGCGGGGCTCGATAGCAAAAAAGTGTATTACGTGATCGACCTCAGCCCACTATATCATCAGCCAATAAGAGACGAGTATTATGAAGATGGCCTTAGCGTGACACGTGATCTTGGGATACATAAGAGATTTCTCGGAAGCGCCATCTTCTCTTTCTTTTTTTCTTCTTCATGAACAACGCAAAACTCACATTCTACTCAAAAAGCGTTCCTACGAAGACTCGTCTGATGAAGTACGGAAATCGTATAGAGAATGGAGACCAAGTGCCAACTGGCAAAGGTGTCGATCTTGGGTGCAGTGCCTGCTGACCTCGGTCATGTAGTAGGGATTGCAATGATTGATTCTACATACCAATCAAATATATTAAATATGATTTTGATCTTGAAAATCTCGCTCATTGTAATATCGTAAGCCTTAGGGATATCTAATAATCTCGTACAAGAATAGGTTTGTGACGTCTGTCAAATGGTGTTGATGTCTTATTACATGACTCTGAATGGACATTTCGCCCGCCTTCTACAGTTTTTTTCATATACAGACGGCAGTAGACGGCGGATAATGGCTTAGCTTGTGAAAGGGAGTTTTCTATATATAACCAAAGACAAAGTACAGCTTTTTGGGTAGCGAATCAAGTCGGAGCAGAGCCGATTTCTATTACAATTTTTTATCAGAGCCATAAATTATTTCAAATGTACATTAAACGTTCCGTGCCCTCCATATGGGCCGTTCCCCAGTGAAGCTCGAATGCTCAATCCTGAACCAGAAAATCCAGGTGGTTTTCGAGCCTCATGGCTTCATCACATCTCTAACGCCAGATCCGATGGCAAGCTGACGGCCAACGTTTCCAAAGCACACGCACGCGCAGAAAATGACACTGGCAACCCAAGTGCGAACCGCAATGCTCTCCTGTGTGATGCCTGCACCCAGCACATTCTCCAATCCTGTTCCATTCAGAAGACTGGCACCAAATGTTGGGCCGGTCGATGTGGGCACAAGCTCTGGCTTGAGGCCAAGAACCACTCCCATACCGGCCAAGCCAACGGTGGTCGAGAGGACGAAGCCGGTCGTGGTGCGGTCAATCAGGTACCAAAGAACGGGGTTCGCGAGCGCGAGGGTCAACGATGCTTGTGTGGTAGATTCCCAAGGGAGTCTCCGCTGTGGAAAAAAAAACCCCCCCAAATGTCAGCGTTATCCCATAGAAAAAGAGAAAAACGGGAAGTGTAGAGAACAACACCTATCCACTTACCATAGCAAATGCAATTCCGACAAACGCTCCAACACTGCGAGCAACAGTAACCCAGGACGGGGTGCGATCCTCACTGTCCTCCTCATTGGCACTCGCAAGCTTCGAATCAGACACGCCCTCACGCCAGCTATCCAGCCAAGGAAGCAGATTACCCAGAGCAATACCAGCCAAACCCCAGAAGCCCAGGTACTGCCATGAATCGTAGTAATGAATATTCTCCAGCTTGACAGGTGTAATCCAATGGTTATCATGAAGATGAACCGTGATCACACCGTAAGCAAGACCAAATCCAAAGAGTAGCACGCTGCTCAATGCTTGCGGCAAGATCACGCCCCGGAACAACCCATGGCTCAACCGAGACCGAGTCCTCCGCAGCGCCATCCGTCGCGGCTCGATGGCCGATTTCTCTGCTGCGCGCTGCAATGGCTCGGGCGGGAACTCCGCCGCCGGGCTGTTGGCCTCCGTGCCCCAGGGGCTGGACTCGTCGCGGAACCCTTCGAATGCCGTCGGCGAGTAGATGCCGTACAACGTCGACGAGGTCAGGTTCATCACTGATCCTGTGCGGCTCACGTTCGTTGAGTTCGATGCGTCTGCTTGCGGGTTCAGGTACTCGGTGCCTGTTGGCTCGGCCGGTGTTGGGGGTCCGGATGACTCCGTGGAAGCGGGCGTCAGGTCGAATGGTCGTCTCGGGCGCGGACGTAGGATGCGAGGCTGTTCGGTCATGATGGGTAAATGAGTTCTGGTTCGTGTCGTGTGTTGATTTCAAGGTTCGTCGTTTCTGTTGGGTTCTCTGGAGGAAAACAGTCTCCAATGGCCGGCGCAACAAAAAGCAAACTGTATTTCGTTTGTCCCACGGGGCCAAGTGATCCCGATGTTGTAGATAGAGCTTTAGTATATTGTACAAGATGCTTTGTGCGCGTCTGGGAATGTGTCAGAAGCGAAATGTGTAGATATGGGGAAAGGAGAGAATGGAGAATGGAGAATGGGGCAGCTTAGCGGGATATGACGCTTACCGGAAATATAAACTTCCTCGGAGCAATTGGGCAACAAGGGTTACCTTGCTATTTATCTCAAGCTGACTCGGGTGAATTCAGGAAGAGGAGGGAAAAAAAGTCCAAATATGAAGTGTCTCAACGATTTTTGCCTTAGGAATCCGCTTCGTATTGTTGGCCGCACCACTCTACAGCAATTGTATCCACTCTGAGACCGGATTCCCGTACTCGTATGATCGAGCTTTTGCTTTGAATGGGGATAATTAAAATATTTGAGATTGTCGAAAGGAAAACAATCCAAAGCTATGGAAGTGGGCAGATGTATGAGAGGAGAAAGAGGGGAATTATCACATGCAGCATCGGATGTTGAAGTAGTACCGGCCACTTATATCAAGGGCTTGGATGGAATTGACTTAATACAACCATTCCGAAAGGGAATGATACGCCTAGAACACAGGAGAAAAGACATAAGAAACAGTAGATCGTGATACACAAGATTTCAAAAGGGAAAAAAAAAAACGCCAACCCTATTAGTCTTCCATCGCGTCGTCTCCATACCCTTCCCCGCGTGGGCCAGCTGGACCTCTCGGGGCAGGGGACGAAGCTTCATGTCGTGCGTAACCATTGGCGCCTTCATAGGTAGAGGAATTTTCGTCACCGTCCACGTCGTCTTCGTCGTCCTGATCATCAGAGAAGTCCCCTTCCTCATCGGCTCGGAGAGGGGCACCTCCATCATCTTCTTCGCCAGAAACTTCGCCAAGGAGTTCACGGTCGAGATCGTCCAGCTCCCCCTCCATGTAGTCATCGGGTCCGTGCTCCGGGTCCCATGTTGGGGTACCCATAGCCGATGGCACGGCCCCCAAACCATCAGGATGGCCATGACTGCCCTTGGCATGTGACGCTGCAGCTTTCTTGGTGGTGCCAGGAGTGCCCGTTACACCCGTAGACTTACGCTTGGCAGCAGCACTGGGGCGGGGACGAGGACGGGATCGGTTGTTGGAGCTTCGCACATCAGCTTCCAGGGCCGCCTTGGCCTGGTATCGCTCCTCACGCTCCCTCTTGCGATCCTTCTTGGGGCCATTGGCTTCGATGTAATCCCAGCGATCGAGTCGGCGGGCAGCTTTTCGCACTACAGAGAGAAAGACGTTTGCACATTCTCCAAAGTCATCCTCTTCTTCCGGGTTCGGGAAGAGACCACCCTTGCCCCACGAAGTCTCTTCGTCATCTGTATCGTAGCCCTCGGGCAAACCCTGAAGCAAGCGACCGTAGCGCGCGAAAGGAATCTCACTCTCCCGTTTAGCACGAAGAACGCGGTATGCGTTTGATTTACGTTTGGCCAGCAGATAGTCAATTCTCTGCCGACGATTTTGCTCGACGGCTATCTGGTGCTGTGTAAGTGGCCGCATCCGACGCATAGTAGGGGCTGAAGAAAGAGAAGGCTCGGCAATAAAGCGGTTAAGAACTGGATGGTTGGGGCCCGGAGGAGCGGGGGAAGCATCGGGAGTATGCTCCATCCTCGTTTTCAAGATGAGTCGCTGTTGGCCCACGGCCCGATTAAGTGATGATTCCCGCTTGGCCTGTTTAGGGCGGGGACGAGAGTGACCAGGGGTCATTTCGTCGTCCTCATCATCCAAGCTGCGTTTGGCAGAAGGGTGGAGAGGGGTGGACATAGCAGAGCCACGACCTCCCATACCAGAATAGTCTCCTGCGAATGACTCTTCGTCAAAGCCGTATTCTGCGGTTAGGGAAGGTTAGCGCTCTGAGGACGTGTATATATGATAGTTATTCAGAATGCCGAGCTTACCTTTCTTGGGTCGTTTCTGAATGCGCGGCAGTGGTTCCTCTTCTTCTAGAATGCCTGTACTAAATGTTAGTCGGGTCCCATTTTCAATAGCTGTCAGAAGTAGGCACACGTACGCTTGCGTTCTAATCTTTTGGACTCTCCATATTCCTGTTCCTCGGGTGTATCCAGATTCTCTTCACTGGCCTGTTCCTCTGTCAGGATATCAAAGGCAGGTACTTTCAAAGGAAGACCCTCCGAACCCTCGCCTTCCACACCCGGACCAAACGGATTGTTCAGAGCAGCATCGCGACTGAAATCACTCTCTAGATACCACCACATCAGCCAGAGGAACGCCCTAGCGCGACTTTGGCTGCTAAGTGTAGATCTCATGACCAAATCGAAGAAGTCTCGCGGAGGAAAGAAGTGTGTTTCCGACACTTTGGGGGCATACTGCGCCAGAACAAAAATCAAGTTCACTGGGTTGGTCCGGGGTATATTCTGTCGCTTAATCTTTTCCAGGGTGTTCGGTTGGTCTACATCCTCTGAGGCACCCTTGAGAATGGACTTGAGACGAGGAGCATCCTGCAGCTGCTTGTAGGCATTGGAATCCTGATGCGCTTGTAGTGAGGGGATCGAGTGGTAGGTTCGGAGTTGAGCACGCATTTCGGGGAAGACTAGAAACCAGGACAATAGCAATTAGCACGGAAGTAAAGTAATGTTATGGCATAGCTGCAAGCGTACAGTTCAGGGTAGTGTTCATGCGACCGAAATTGACCAGCAGACAGACCATAGCCATATTGATAGCCGCAGGTTTGTCGTTCTGCAGTTTATCCTTTAGAATCTTGCTGGTCTTGCTGCTCCGGGCCATTGCATTGATGTAGACATCCGCAAAGTCCATTCCTTTCTGCCCGTCGGGATACCGCGTAAAAACGGGCGTCTTATCCTCAAAGACCAGCTTCAGGAATTGGTACTGGATATCTTTGCGCCATAGAGGTATGCCATCATCTTTCTTCAGGTGTCGAATCTTGTTACCGGAGTAGACAGAGCCAATTGTGCCGTTCGCTTGCCGCCTTGTACCGACCGTCGCGCTGGCGGTCATGCCGTGAGACTGATCATCCGCAGCTTCGGAAGCCGCGAAGGACTCGTCCATCATGCTGTTTTCGAAATCGGCCATTTTTGGATGATTGAAACCGGTAACAGGTGCGCGATCAGATTGTAGGTGAATCGCAGGTTGTAATATGAAGTGCCCCCTAGGAGGCGGCCGATGAAAGAGGCAGAAGTAGTACAGAAGAAAAGAAACAAAAACAGAAAGGATAAAAGTGAAAAGGAGTGCCAAGTGAAAAAGGGAAAAGGGAAAATGAAGTTCAAAAGCCGGAAAAAGAGGAAGAAAGCAGAGCCGAGTGGCCCATGAAGGTATAGCTGGTGTGATAACTACCCGTATCAGAGAGAACGCGTTTAATATGCGGCTATGCCTACATATCTAATAATGCCACGCATTTGGATTTGCAATTTATAGAGTAAGCAACGTAATAACTAGTTAACTAATATATATTGATAAGACGTTCATCTAACCTAGTTAATATATATTATTGCTCTTTTTATATTTATGTCTTTTTAGGTGTATTATATATGGATATATAATTTTGATTATCACATCCAGCACGTTCCCCTACAAATGAAGCATATTAACCCTAATCCTACATATACTTGAATCCTACTTCGATCCTACGTACATCCCAGAAAATAAATTTGGAAACACTTTTCATTGGATAAGAGAACTTTCCTTCTCGTGGCCATCTCAGGGCCGTTGGTTCGTTTTTTCCCCTCCGAACGAACCCGAGAATTCATAAGCATACCCATTCTTTCAGCGGCGACAGCGTCCCATTCCCCGAGGTCCGAGAAAAATGATCAGAATAGACAAGGAAATGAAGCAAGGTGCTCCTATTCGGAGACAATCAGCCTCCACGGACCCGATAGCAGAGGACATGCAGTTGCAGGTCAAGCCAACGCCATACAGAATGCAAAGAATACCCATTTTTGGCTTCGAAAAACACCAGCCGCGCCGTGAGGTGTAACGGCGAGATAACCAGTATCCGAAAAAGCCCGGAGAAAGAAAGCGCATGTGTTTTCGAAAATCGACTGCAGAACGCACGAGGGCAGCAACAGAAACAAATGTCCGCCATGAGATACCGACGCTGTAAAAAGTCTATGCTGCATATGATGAATGCAGCCATAACAACACCGAAGATGAATGCGAAGAGAAAAAGAAAACTTTTCGAGATGATGAAAAGTCATCAATCTCCGCTCGGCGCACGCGCGTCACTCGAACGTATCCCCAGTGGGAATGCTCGAACATAAGGGGTATCTGACGAGAGCGGACATAGGAAAAAAAAGACAACGCATTCTATGATGTTCATGCAGTTTCGATCATAGGTTGCCCCGAGAGAGTAGTGCCTCCCAGGGGCAAGAAAAGAAGACCGGACTGCGCGAATGCCTCGTATCCATACAAAGCAATATTGAAAAGCCATGGATGGAATCAGCGAAGAGAGACATGAGAAGAACAACAAAGGAAACCAGATTAAAGCATACGCAAACGTGGAAAATATGAATCTAAAACAAGCATAAGAAAGTCGTGCAGTCATGACAAAGCCGTCCCTGAGAGATAGCACAGGTAGAAAAGAACTCAGGGACTCAATCTGATCGTATCCGTCAACGAGAGACAAAAGAAAATAAAGCAAGGGAGCCAATCAGACCCGAGGGCATCGTCAAAAGACCACGACTGATTTACCACCAGGAAGAGGGGCCGGAGGAGCCGGAGGGGTTGCCGTAGCTACCACCGCCGCCGCCGTAGCCAGCACCACCACCGCCACCGTAGGAGGGAGCAGCAGCACCGCCATAGCCGCTACCGTATGAGGGGGCAGCACCACCGGAGCCACCGTAGCCGCCGGCACCGCCGAAGCCGCCACCCATACCGCCAGGGACACGACGCACGTCACGAGTAGCAGTAGCGCCACGGCCACGGCCACCACCACCACGGCCACGACCACTGAATCCGCTACCTTCACGGGCAATGCTCTCCAGGAAAGCGGGAACCTCCTGGTGGGCCTCCTTCAGGAGCTCGAGCAAGTCACGAACAACACCACGGTTGCCACGGTTGAAGAAAGCAGTGGCGATACCGGTGTTACCGGCACGACCAGTACGACCAATGCGGTGGACGTAGTCATCAATATCGGTAGGGAGATCATAGTTGATGACATGGGTCACGTTAGGAATATCGAGACCACGGGCAGCAACGGCAGTAGCAACCAGAATAGGGCAGCGACCGTTACGGAAGAGCTCCAGAGCACGCTCACGCTCGCGCTGGGTACGATCACCGTGAATGGCGGTCGCAGGGAAGCGCTGGTTAATGAGGAAATCAGAGAGCGAGTCGGCCATGCGCTTGGTCTCGACGAAAATCAGAGTCAGACCAGTGCTGCCGTGGGTGTGGAGAATGTCCAGCAGAACGGAGCGCTTATCGGCATCCTCGACATACTCGACCTTCTGGGTGATGTTCTCCGAAGTACTTCCGACACGACCAACGGACAAGAAGATGTAGTCCTTGAGGAAATCACGAGCAAGCATTTGGATATCGCGGGGGAAGGTGGCCGAGAACATGAGAGTCTGACGATCATCAACACCGGGCATATCCTCACCCTCGACAATGCGGCGAATCTGGGGCTCGAAACCCATGTCCAGCATGCGATCAGCCTCGTCAAGAACAAGGTACTTGATGTTAGCCAGGGAGATACGGCCACGTTCAATCAGATCAACCAGACGACCGGGGGTGGCAACGAGGAGATCGCAACCACGCTCGATCTGACGAAGCTGGGAGCCGATGTCTGCACCACCGTAAACGACACAGGGGCGAACCCACGAGCGGTAAGCGAACTTGCGGGCCTCCTCGAAAATCTGAGAGACCAGCTCACGAGTGGGAGCAAGAATGAGAGAGGTGGGGTAAGCCTTGCGCTGGCGGCCGTAGCTGAACTGACCACCACCACCCTGGGCAGGGGCGGCAGAAGGACCGTTCTGGAAAGCCTGAGAGAGGATAGGGAAAAGGAAACCACCAGTCTTTCCGGAACCAGTCTGGGCACAAGCCATAAGATCACGGCCGTTCATGACGATGGGGACTGAGTACTTTTGGACGGGGGTAGGAATGACATAGCTGGCAAGCTTGATGTTGGCGATCAGGTGGTCGTCCAGAGGGGGGTTAGTGAACTGGGTAACAGGCTCTGGGACATCATTTCCGGAGGCCTCGACGGGGATATCATCGTAGTTGGAGAAGTTGATTCCAGTCTGCTGCTTAGAGGGGTCGTTGGGCACTCCGAACAGCTCGCGCTCCAAGCGAGCATTGGCGGGACCGGGAACGTGCTTGCCGTCGCGCCACTGGCCATCGCCTGAGCCGCGAGCTTGCTGAGAGCTTCCACCACCGCTGTAGCTGCCGCCGCCACCGCCGCTGCTGCCACCACCGTAAGAGGATCCTGGGTTTCCGTAAGCATTTGGATTGAAGGGTCGGAGTTTTCCATCGGGAGTCCAGCTGGGCATACCGTTCGCGGGGCCACGAGGGCTGAAGTTGGGAGCGTTAGCGTTGGCCCAGTTGCCACCAGCGTCACTAGAAAATACAAAATCAGTCGTCGCTTCATAGGGGTCGGTCTTTTGGGTACTGTACCGAGGACCACCGAAGCCAGGGCCAGAAGGAGCGGCATCAGCGGTAGCACTGGGGCCGGGAGCGGGGCCAGGACCACGCTGGCGAAGGTGAGGAGGAATGTAGGCAGCACGGCCCACAGGGGCGTTACCCTGGGGGGCGTGCTGAGACTCGTTGAGGGAAAGGTTTCCCATTTGCAAACCGTCGGCCATTTTTGCGGTTGGAAATGTCTATTGTAGAGCAAGAGTTAGAAGCTGTCCGATCTCGACCGACGCAGGTGAACGATATTCCGTACAGTTTTTTTCTGCTTCACCGGAAATGATTCGTTGGTCGTAGATAAAGCGCAAGTGATCTGGAAAAGATACTTGCAAAGAATAAGAAATCCACGTAAAGTGTACCTTTAGAGAGAGAGAGAAGAGAGAGAGACGGTGAAAAGATCAAATCGCTTTTCTGTTTCAACTCGATAAGAAAAAAAAAAGATCGAGTGGCAAACAAGTAAAGCTCAGGAAAACCACAGAGAAGAAGAAAAATGCAAATCTCCGGATTCTAAGAACTCTAGAGAGAAGAGAAAGAGAGAGAGAGTATTGAAAAAAGGGATGATGGAGGGGGGTTGAATCAAGAGAGAAAGAGAACGGGTGGATGAAGTCTGTGGGAAGGAGGCAACAAAAGTTGGAGAGTTTGGGGCGCTGTGTGGCTATTGGAGATACCTCAAAGGAACCTAACTTTATAGTGTAAACACCTACTTACCAGAAGTACTCCTTAGGTATTTACCGCCACTGAAGAAATTTACACTCGCCAGTTGCTGCTCGAGGGCGGTCTGGACGCCTTGTCTGACTAAGGCAGGAGGCGAATGATCTGAGTGGATGATTTTCCACTAGTCCACCTGGGCACCAAAGTATATTACCACCTACGTGACCAAGGTAACATCCACAGATGATCTATCAAGTTATGATGATGAGAGTTATCGGATATTGAAATCCAGGGATTTATGGGGCGGAAAGTCAAAAAAATAATGTATGATTGATCTAACATCATCTCTTATGCGTCATACTGTTCTTTCTCTTGCTGTTGCTGCTGGCCTCGCCGACGGGCAATCCAGATACCCACAACGGCGACCAGGACGAAGAAAATCACGGCCGGCTGCAGGGAGTAAGATGGCGTGGTGGTCTCGGGAGCATCGGGGGCTTCGGGAGCTTTGTCGGTGACACCCGGCTCTTGGTCGGGTTCTTAAGATATCCAAGATCATCAGCCACTTCCGACCAGCAGCAGAGGAAACATCGCGCAGACAGTCACCTGTCTAGAGCTCATCGCGGCTACCTTTGTCCTCGGTCTCGGGCTCAAGCTCGAGCTCACCGCTCTTCACGATCTTAACCGCCAGCTTGGGCTTATCGCCGGGTCCCTTGGGAACGTTTTGGATCTTGTCGACAATCTCGTAGCCCTCGAGGACCTCGCCGAAGACGACATGGCGGCCATCGAGCCAACTGCGTGGTTTCAGTTAGTTATTGCATCGAAGGAATTCTTGCAGGGGATACGAACGAGGTGACAGCGGTGGTGATGAAGAACTGAGAGCCATTGGTGTCCTTGCCAGCGTTGGCCATGCCTAAGAATGGTCAGATGCCTGTGGGATCGAATCAAAAGAGTGAAAATGCCTACTCAGTTGACCCTTCTTGGTGTGACGCAGCTTGAAGTTCTCATCCTTGAATTTGTTGCCGTAGATCGACTTTCCGCCGGTGCCTATACACACTTAGTATCATGTAATATAACCTGTCCGCAGGTTTACAAACCATCTCCCTTGGTGAAGTCACCACCCTGTATCATGAAATCCTTGATAACACGGTGGAAAGTAGAGTCCTGGTAACCAAAGCCCTTCTCGCCGGTAGCCAAAGCGCTAGAAGTGGGTTAGCATATCCAAGATAAACGTTGGGTACCTTGACTTAGCAAATTCATCATACCGGAAGTTCTCAGTGGTCTATAGAAATAATAGTGTCAGCGATAATTCTCAATTGCTGATTCCATGGGGATATAGTTATACGAACCTCAGGGACGGTCTTGCCGTACAAGCCCATCACAATGCGACCAAGAGACTCATCTCCATGCTGAATATCGAAGTAGACCTATCACCAAAAAAATAAGTATCGCTTGCATATAGACCGAGCTAGAACATCAATGTCAATCACCTTGGAGGTAATCTTAGGGCCGCGAGGCTCCTTCGCCTCTTCGGCCTGAGCCAGCGCAAAGCCGACGGCGAAAACCAAAAAAAGGGACACAAAGAGGTTTCGGAAATACATGCTTGCTAATTGTCACTGCTCTGGTCGGATACAGTGAAAGGGGGAAGATGGAGCAATTGGGAGGGGAAGAAGGCCAGCTTGCAATGGCGTGCGGAGAGTAGACGGGTTGGTGCCATTAAATCAAGGCACCAATCGACTTCGGAAAAACGTTAACGTTGACGGAGGATTTCTCCCGGAGTTCAACGAGAGCAACAAGTGACGGCTCCATACGATTGTCAGGACACCAGCCAGCCAACACAGTTCAAGATGGTATGATAGCCACCGTCAAGATCCAATCTACCCTCTAAAAATAACTCCGCTAATAACGCTTAGGTTTTCATCCTTGGTGTCAATTTCCCCGAGCGGAACCTGCTCAAGGCAAGCCAGCCCTCACGATTGCGCCCGCAACCTCGATATCCCAACTAACATGCATTGAGCACTACAGAAGTCCCTCGAGACCTTCTTCGGAATTGGCAACAACAGTTCCGGCCGCCTCATGTCCCGCTTCAACATCCACCCGACCTGCCGCGTCGGCGAGCTGGCCAACAAGCAGGTCCTCGACCTCACAGCCGTGCTGTCCGATATGAAAATCGAGAACGACCTGCGCAGAGAAGTTCTGAACGATATCAAGCGTATGAAAGAGACCGGAACTTACCGCGGCCGACGTCATGCGCTGGGCTTGCCTGTGAGGGGACAGCGGACACGGACTCAAGTGGGTTTCCCCATTCCTCCCAGTGCTCTCTTGATATCTCAGCTTGCGCTGTTATATCTCAAAAACGCTATGCGAGCTCATAGCTAACGAAACCTCAATAGATCAAAACTCCTGTCAAGTTGAACCGCATGGAGCGCAGACTATAAACTTGGTGGTGTCGTGTTCGATTGTTACTTTTATGGGATTGTCTCACTATTTTGCGCGAGAGGCATGGGTTTGGCGTTTGATTGATTCCTGGCACTCGATTTTTGCCAGATTGTATGTGAATGGAACCCCTCTGTGGATGTATTATAGGCTAGACGTAAACCTGGGGTGAATGGAAGCTTCAAAACAAAACTATATGTACGGCAAAGTCGTCGTGACTGTCAGGTGCAGTCTGATATATATCCAATTCCGAGCTAAAGATATACGCGAAGATGGAAAAGTAAGCAGAAAAAAAATATGTGTAAGTCTAAACTTTTGCCCTCAACCAAGTGTTAAACGCCAGGCCCATATGTGCACTCATGCCTTCGAAGACAGCACGCCTTCGCCGCGGTTGATTTGGATCCGCTTATCCTCACCCGCGCTGACAATGCCCACCGTCTTGTCCCAGCACACGCTAAACACCTTAACACCTTCACCACCAACCCGCTTGCTATCCGACTTGCCCTCCTCCTCGAGGCTCTTCCGGGTAATCGAGTAAACGCTCTCACCAACAACACCTTCCTTATCGGTCTTGGTGGACCGGATATCCCAAATTCTGCACGTGCCGTCGTGGCTACCGCTAATGAGACCATATGTGCTGTGGGGGTCACGGGCCAAGCTGACAACAGCGTTGGTGTGGCCTCGCAGAGTCATGGCAGCCACAGTCGTGGCAGATGCGCGGGGGTCAATCAGAGTGATATGGCGGGCAGCGGTACCGGCAGCCAAGAGGCTGAGTTCGGGGAGGTGCTCGAGGGAGAGGAGCGAGTGTGATGTGGTGCGAGTATCAACCAGAGAACCAGTGACCAAATCCCAAGTGCGCAGGGAGTGATCCCATGAGGCCGAGTAACCAACGGTAGCATCTTTTCCGTCGAAAATAGCAGCAGAGACAGGTGCAGTGTGAGCTGACATAAGAGTCAGAGGACCACGCTGAGGTGTGGTGACGGATGTGTTCAGCTTGCGGCGCTTTGTGTTCCGAGCATTGCTGGAAGGAAGCAAGTTCTCAGGTGCTGCCGGAGCATCAGCCTTCTTAGTTGACCAGAATCCAACGGTGTTGTCTGCAGAACCAGTCAACAGACGGTTGGACTTGGCATGAACTGCTAGTGACTCAATTCCAGCCTTGTGACCGTACAGCTCGAGCTGAGGAGAAATCTTTCCAGTGAAACCACCTTCACCCTCGGTATACTTCCACAATCGGACCGTGCGATCAAGACCCGCCGAGGCGATCTGGTTCGGGGAAACGAACTTGGCAGCTCTGATAGAGGCGGTGTGGCCACCATCGGCGGCGGCAGGAGAGGTCGCGATAGTCTCAGACGACATGTTCCAGATGCGAAGGAGACCATCATAGCTTCCAGATAGGATTCTTTCCTGGCCCTTGGTGAAAGTCGCACCTGAGGCCCAGGATGCAGCAGGCGAAGTCGTGGAAAGGACGTCTGTGGCGCTAACCCAGTCATCGTGCTGGAACGAGGCGATGTGCAGGGGCGGGATCAGAGCTCGAACATATTCAATCTCGAGGGTCGTCTCAGCAGAGATGCCGTTGTCGACCAAATATTCATCAATCGAGGTCCGCAAAAAAGTTCCATTGATCAAAAACTCAAATGGAATGGGCTTTTCGCTTGAGAGAAGGTTGTTCACAAGGGTCGACAGCGCATATCGTCGAAGTCCTTTTAGAGGAAGAGTTAGTACTTGATACTACCATTTATTATTTTTGATCGGCAATGGATTCTCACCAGTAGGAACAAGAATTGGGCCGGTGCTTTCAGGCAGAGCAATATCCTCCTGCTGGCTGATAAGCTGCACTCGGACTTGTCTCAGCGCAGACTCTGCTGCAGCAGAAGTGACCAAATCTTCACTCATTGTAAAATCGTTTAGATTGCTGCCGATGTTGCAGATGGAATCTTTTTTGGTGGCTGTCGCATTTTCGGCGGGTGAGGAAAAAATACGGTGACCCGTGCGGCACACTTGCGCAGAGCGCGGAGATGGCTCCACTCAGTCTACATAGTTGATTGCAATACACTACAGCTTTAACATATATCTGGTGAATAAATTGTACTTCTATTGGGTGGATGGGGTTTATCCTCTGGGCGCTTTTCGAATGTCTGAAATAGCACGTCGTCGGTAATCAGACTCCGCAAACAAGGCCTCGATCAGGTCAATCACTTCCTCAGCAGAGAACTCCAAGCCCAGCTCCCCTTCGAGCCAAAGGAATTTGATATCGGCAAGGGAGCTCTCCAGGATATTGATCATATATTGGAAACGGAGCCAGCTCGGAACGTATATGGCAGTGACGGGCAGTGCCTCGGCATCACCATGTGTTTCGGGAATGAAGAGGTCCTCCAATTTGGAGAGTTGGTTACAGAAGGAGACCAGTTGCCGTGACTGATCCTCCGAGATATCACCCAAATCTTCGATATCAATGACCACCTTGTTGATCACGGTAGACAAGAGAGATCCAACTGATTGGAGCAGTGCAGAATGAGACAGTATGGGTTGCCATTCTTTGTAAACATCGCGAATCCGATCGACAGTTGCACTAACAGAATTCTCGCAGTCTGCTTGGAATGGCTGCTCGGAGCATTGTCCAAATCCTTGGGTTCCATCAAGCAGATCTGTGACGATGGTGCGCTGCGTCTGCATCTCTTTGCTATATGCAAGTTTGCCAAATTTCTCCAAAGCTTCAACATCTGGCTGAAGCCGGGAGAGTTCATGTTCCTCAACCAGTTTCCGGATTTCATCGGCAAGGTACAAACTATCATTATAAAGGTACATCTGCCCTGAAGTAAGCTTCAGTGAGTAGAATGTGGAGGATGTAGCTTTGAACATAGCCAGGATCAAGGTTGGCAGTGCAAGAAGACCAGCACCAGAAGAGGCGACGCGGGAATTGGCATGGCTGAGCTCTAGTTAGTTGGATGCCGGAAAAAAAAAAAAAAAAAAAAAAAGCCGAAGAAGGCATGAGCAGGATAGTATCACTTACGCAGGCTGCAGAATATCCTTTGAATCGGTGATTTGCTGCTGAACGACACCAAGAACAGACTCAGGGATATCGGTGATCGTGAAGACTTCCTTCAGGGTGACCTCCTTTGGTGATACGGATGCAGTTGTATTCTTCTTGTCGGTCTGGTTTTTCGCTGTTGTGCTCTGGGACTGGGAAGTCTTATTATCGACTTTATGATCATCTTCATCTTCATCCCCCCAGCCCCAGGCATCATCAGCATCATCGTCTTCCGTAGAAGCAGTTGCCTGTAGCTTGGCCAGACCGGGAGTCTCCTCGATGTCCTCGTCATCAAGACCCCACGCACTAACGTCTTCCTCTTCTTCCTCGGGCTTTGCTGTTTCTGCTTTCTTGGGCTCATCTTCTTTATCGTCATCCCAATCCGCGTCCCAGTCATCATTGCCGGCATTCTCCAATAAAGCACCCTCAGCCTGGGAAACCTTTTCCTTTTCGATTCGTTCGACCTGTTTCGTTGTTCCCTGGCTGGCGGCAAGGACTTTGCGAACGCTATCGAGCGAGTCGACTCTACGCCGAGTCAACCACAGGCGTGGAGCTTGGTTAACCCACGAGACCAGTTCTTCTTGTCCAGTCCAACCCCAAGACTCTATCTGCTTGGTGAACTCTAAAACATGGTTCAAGACGTTCTCAAACTCGGCGAGGCCACCTAGATCGGTGGGAATAGCAGACGATAGCCACTCAGATATCGCCTTGGAGGAAATAGTCACAATGAACGATTCGGAGAGAGTCGCGGACACCGATGACGGCAAATTCTGTCGCAAGTAGCCCAAAACGCTGGAAAGGCGATCTAAGGTCTCCAGTGCGGTTGTCTTTGAGGCCTCAGGCTCAATGCGAATGTTGGTCTCCGTCACCACCACACCATGGCTGGTTCCATCAGGGTGAGGTAGCAAGATCGGATTTACGATCGCAGACAAGAGATCCTTTTGTAGTTTCTCAATGGCAGATGTGAGTATATCCAGTCTGGCCAACGACGTAATGGTGCTCTCAAGAGAATCTGCATCTGCATTTCCGCAGGAGACATGAAATTCGCCTTGTTGTCGGTCAACTTTCAATTGATCAGCCCAGCGCGAACGAAGCGCCTCGACAATCTCCGATCGCAACAGTGATACCTCGTCAGAAAGTATACCCATGACATTTGTGTTGGTAAAGAAGGCATCCTTTCCAACAGCTGTGTCGGTGGACTCCAATTGCTCAATGGCGGTGGTGATCTGGCCACTTCTGAGGGCAGCTCGTCCTGTTTCCAGCTGCTGACACAGACGGTGCACCTCCTCGAGGGTACCCGCTACGGCTTGATTGAAAGCAATCTCCGTCTCAACCAAGGCGACTTTCGCCCTCGCATCCTCAACCTTCGCCTGCAGGGGTTCGGTATGCTCATGCTGCGCGACTATTTCTCGCGCAGTCAATCTTGAGCGTTCTATATCTGCATGAAGCTGTTTCGCTTGGATAATCCAGTCATCGGCATCGAAGGTGTTCTCGCGACTCAAGGAGCTAATCTCATTCTAATCAAGTAAAGCAGCGCTGGTCAGTAATCGTTGACGTGCATAGATAGACATTAGATATTCCGTACCTCTACCTGCTCGCGCGCCTTTGATATAAGCTCGAGTTCCCTGGCGAGAGCAGCTGCTGGGAAATTACCAGCAACTACACTCTCCTCGGGATACGTGCCCTCGGTGACGAAGCCTAACACCGCCTGGCACAGCTCCTCAGTGTTTCCTCCCATGACGCCAACTTTCCCGGAATGAAGCACGAATCGTCAGGGAACACAAGGTTCGGAGCTTCGGAGATACAAAGTGTAGATGCACATGTAAAGGAAGAGTCAAGCTGTCAACAACCCGTGACTTCCAAGGTTTGGGCGTCACCGCCCCCACGTGGTGTTATGCTGTATGCTTTCGCTCTAGATCTATAAATTTTACTAAAATTTAAATAAGACTATATATACTTTGAATGTGACTGGTTGCAAATAATTCGAAAATCTAATATTTCTCTCTTTGTTATATAAATTCTTTCAGTTTTCCGCTTTGTAAGGAAAACCGGAGACTGAAGTCTCCCCCAAACTTGGAAAATTCCGGGTCCAACAAACTTTTGAAGACATCTCAGACTCACCGTGTCTCGAATTCTCCCCCTGAGTCGGAGAACGTGTTTTCTGTAAGTCAATGCGAATTGAGTTCTTAGTTCTTATTGCCTATGGAGGGGTATCAAGTGTATCGACCTTCTATCCCCAAATTTCTCCTCGCCACCCCACCTATGTCACTTATCCTTGTCGATATGTCGCGGGTCTGCTCCATATGCCCTTTCAAAACATGTTTTGGAAAAGATATGCTTGTTGCTGCTTTCATTCCCATCTTATTCGAACCCAGCTTGGTGTGGATATTCTTCTCTCATCCAAGTTGTGGCTATCACACCTGTTATCAGACTATTCCTTGGCCATCCATCGTGAACGTGCTTATGTGCTCACGACTATATCGAATTCCGAGTTAATGGACAAGAATTGCTAACGAAAATAACCAGACTGTTAAGCTTACGGCGAAATATCTTCACTGGGTCTGTCCCATTGATCAATATGTCGCCCTCGGTGAAGAACAGTCACTTCAAATTGCTACAGCAGTTCAAGCCTGATTACTCGCCGAGCGAGTTCACTCAGTATGAATCACAGCGCACTGGCATGAGAGTGGTCGTTATTGATCAGCCGGGTCCCAAAGTGAACGGTTACTTTGTGCTTGCTACAGAAATACACGATGATTCGGGTGCTCCCCATACTCTGGAGCACTTGTGCTTCATGGGTTCCCGCAATTACCGCTACAAGGGCTTTTTGGATAAGCTGGCTACCCGCGTGTACTCCAGCACCAACGCCTGGACTGCAACTGACCACACTGCCTACACGCTGGATACCGCAGGCTGGGAAGGCTTTGCTCGTATTCTGCCAGTCTACCTGGAGCACGTGATTGCTCCTACCCTGACTGATGAAGGCTGCTACACTGAAGTTCACCACGTCGATGGCTCTGGAAATGATGCCGGTGTCGTGTATTCTGAGATGCAGGGTGTACAGAACAATGCTGCTGAGCTAATCGACCTGGCAGCTCGGCGATTGACCTACCCGCCTGGTGTGGGCTTCCGCTATGAGACAGGAGGTATGATGGAACAGCTCCGGGTCTTGCCCGCGGAACGAATTCGCGAGTTCCACCGTGAGATGTATCAGCCCAAGAACCTGTGCCTGATCCTCACCGGAGAAGTCGACCAGGAAAACATGCTGGACATCCTGGATAAGTTCGAAGACACTATCTTGGATGTCATTCCTAGCCCAGAGGCACCATTCAAGAGGCCTTGGGTGGATTCCAAGCAGGCTCCCTATTTGGAGAAGTCTGTTATCCAGAAGGTTGAGTTCCCCGAGGAAGATGAATCATTTGGTGAAATCGAAATTCGATTCATGGGACCAGACTGCACTGATACCGTCCTCTGTAAGATCCCCTCCCCCCAAACATTTGAGATAAAATACTTACAATATCATAGCTGGGGCTCTTAATGTGTCCCTTTTGTACCTTGCTGGTTCATCTGCAGCTCTGTTAGAGAACATCATTGTTGAGAAAGAACAGCTCGCCAGTGCCGTTTACTACGCAACTGAGGACCACCCTAGCATGGAGGTTCGTTTCACGTTGACCAGCGTGGAAACAGAGAAGTTGGAGAGCGTCGAGAAGAGATTCTTTGAGATCCTCAAAGATGCGATGGCCAAGGAATTGGATCTGAAGTACTTGAAAGAGTGTATCGCCCGACAGCGCCGAACCTGGAAGTTCTCGACTGAGTCTTCTGCCTCTTCGTTCGCAGAGTACGTTATCTCCGATTTCCTGTTCGGAAAGCGCGATGGCTCGACCTTGATGGATGTCGCAACTCTGAAGGAATATGATGTCCTTGAAACCTGGTCCGAGGACCAGTGGCGCTCTTTCATCAAGAAATGGATCTCGGATGCGGCCCATGTCACTATTTTGGGTATCCCATCCCAGAAGATGTCCGCTACACTGAAAAAGGACGAGGAGGACCGGGCCGCTGCGCAGAAGGAGCGTCTCGGTGAGAAGGGCCTCAAGGAGCTTGCCGACAAACTCGAAAAGGCCAAGGCAGAGAACGACAAGGAGATTCCCCAGGATTTGCTCGAAAGGTTCGCTATCCCCGGAACCGAGTCAATCCACTTCATGGAGACCAGTACGGCTCGTTCAGGTGCTGCTCTAAAGGCTGGACGCCCCGACAACAAGATCCAACCCCTTGTTGATGCCGACAAGTCTGACCAGTCCCTTTTCATCCACTTCGAGCACATCCCCAGTAGCTTTGTCCAGCTTTCAGTTCTCATCTCCGCTGATTCTGTGCCCGTTCAGTTGCGCCCATTGCTGTCTATCTACACCGAGGCGTTCTTCAACATTCCAGTGCAGCGTGATGGCAAGACAATTGACTTTGAGCAGGTCGTGGTGGAATTAGAGAGAGACACTGTTGGATACTCAATGGAGACTGCTCGCGGTCTTGGAAACTCAGAGATGCTCCGTATCTCCTTCCAGGTCGAGCTGGAGAAGTATGCGAACGCCGTCGCCTGGCTGCAGGAGCTGTGCTGGAAGTCCGTCTTCGATGTGGAGAGACTTCGCGCTATCAACTCCCGTCTCTTGGCCGATGTGCCCGACTCCAAGCGCAGTGGTGATGACATGCTTGCTGCTGTACATGTGATGGTTCACTACGCAGACGAGTCGATCACCCGTGCTCGTTCCACTTTGGTGAAGGCTCGCTACCTCAAGCGCGTCAAGCGTCTGCTCGCCGAGAAGCCCGAGGAAATTGTGAGCCGTATGGAGGAGATCCGCAAGTCGCTCTTCCAGCCTGACAACGTGCGCATCATTGTCATTGCCGACCTCGAGAAACTCCAGAACCCCGTCTCGGCCTGGAAGCCCTTCGCCGAGACCTTGGGCACCAGCACTGAGTTACGGCCTATCACTGACCGACGATCCCGGCTGAGTGATGCCGGCAAGAACATTGGCGGCAAGTCTTACATTGTTCCCATGCCGACTGTCGACTCGTCTTTCGCCTACGCCACTGCCCGTGGTCTGGATTCGTACGATTCCCCGGATCTGCCCGCCCTACTTGTCGCGATTTCATACATGAACGCTGTCGAGGGTCCCCTCTGGGTTGCAGTCCGTGGCACTGGTCTGGCGTACGGCACTAACTTCAGTTACAACATCGACACTGGCTTTGTCAACTTCGATGTGTACCGATCCCCGAACTCCCACAAGGCGTTCGAGTCTAGCAAGCAGATTGTTGAGAACTATCTGTCTGGTGCTACGCCTTTCGATCCTTTGATGCTGGAAGGTGCTATCAGCAGCATCGTGGTCAACTATGCCAATGAGCAGATGACTGCTGCCAATGCTGCCCAGGGCAGTTTCATCCGCCAGGTCGTGCGCAACTTGCCCGGCGACTATAAGGAGAAGATGCTCAAGAATGTGCGCGCTATCACCACCGACCAGATCAAGAGTGCTCTGCGTGAGATTATCTTGCCGTTGTTTGATCCCAAGACTTCAAACCTGGTTGTCACCTGCGCGACTGTGTTGGAAGATGTGAGTTGTTCCCTAGTTTTCGCTTTGCGGATATGGATTGCTAACTTTTGATTGCGAATAGACTATCAAGCAGGGCTTCGAAACTTCCGGCTTCACTCCTACAGTTCAGCCTCTTAAGGAATTCGAGGACGATTATGGTCTGAAGGTTGGCGACGAGGAAGAAGATGAAGACGATGACGAAGACGACGAAGACGATGACGAGGACTCCGAGACCGGATCGGAGGATAGCGAGGACGAAAGCGACGATGAGTGATATGTTTGACGAAGAATCTATACATGGGTAGTGAGGTAGATCACATAGACGGAATTGTGGTGTCAAGAGACTCTACATAACCTAGACGGTGATTAATCTACGTTTTTACTTGCTGCAAACAAGCCGCAAACCCCAAGATCTCGACTGAAACAAACAAAGCTGGAAAATTCGCACTATATGAAATGTAGTCACACACATCCTCAGGAGAGGTAAATATGGTACACGCCAGACAAGACCCGCTAGCGACTGCCTTGCCTGAACCCGGATCCAATCTTGAAGACTATAACAGTCTCAAGAATGGATAAATCGGTAATTGATCCCCTAATTTCTTCGCACCATTGTCGTGAGACGGTATGGATTCCAATCAATCCAACCCAACCCGTGACCTTCATGGTACAAATCCCGTCCTATTCCACGACAACCCCCGAACGATTGAAAAATCGGTGCCAAAATGAATAAAATTACCAACTCAACTCCTTCCGACCCTTAAGAGTCCTCCGGATAAGAGTCTTACGTCCATTCCTGTCCTTCTTGCGCGCTAAGTATCCATGGCGGCGCTTCTGGACCCGTCGTGACGGACGGAACGTCACACGTCGCACGCCTAGGGAGGCACTTGCGGAGAACGAGCGGGACTGCGAGGGAGTCTTCTGGGAGAGGAGTGAGGACAAGGGTGAGAAGGCGGAGGCGGTTGCGGTTGTGGTTGGCGAGGAGAGGCGGGCACCGAGCGTCCGCGAGGGTTGGAAGCGGGTTGGGGTGGAGAGGAGGGAGGAGAAGGATCGGGATGAGAGCATTGTGGAGGGTGTGCTTGATTGTTGCGGGATTTGGGCGAATCTGTTTCCGGGTGGAGTAGAGTGTTAGCTTGTCTGGTTGGTTTCGAGACTGGAAAGGTTGTTCTGCTTTGCATACCTGTTCATCGGGGTTCGCATGGCCGATGTGGTGGCCCGGAAGGTTGAGGGCACGGCCCTGGCGCGGAGGCAGAACATTTTGAGGACCCTGGCTTTGTTTGGAGGGTGATTGAGGTGGGGTGGGAGCTTTTGGAGTTGGAGATCGAGTAAGGCCTGGTGGACAAGACGCGGCGTCGGGAGACAGAAAATTAAGCGCGGAGCCGCTGGCACGGACCCGCCTAGAGATGTATGGCTATAATAATGTACGATGAATTACTTAGAATATATAGAGGATAAGATTGGGTTGGTTTTTTAATATAATATCTACTTATAATCCTATAACTACTATAAAATAACTACGTTCGTTTAGCTGTCAATAAATATCAAACTATAGTTGCAGCGCATCCCGTTAAGAAGACCTACCCGATCGGGACTAGTGTCACCGAACTTTTTTGATCTCGAGACGCGAAATGCTCAACGCCGCCCGTACAACCCTCCGTCTTGCTCGCAAGTCTCACTGAACTCGAGAGAAACTCTACTGCCAAATATACCAATCCAACCACCGGGCAAAACCACCCCATAATTGGCGCCCCCACCACCCCTCGGCCTCAAAAACCCACCCTCTAAACCCGGCGAAGAATACAAATTCCACCAAAATGGCAACCCAAGGTCCCCAGGCTCTCCCCCCAGTCACAGTCCAGGGCACACAGGTCATCAGCCAGTCTGCAGCGCATGAATTCCTAGCCGCCTACCTGGACCGCGCCGCGACAGACCCATCTCTGCAACCCAATGCCAGCATCAGCGAGCACGGCCCTGTCTCACGGACAACGGCCGCAGCGCCGAACCTGATCCTCCACAACCTGAAGCGTGTGCAAGCGGGTCTAGCTGGCGAGCTCCTCGGTCGCGATCTGACTGTCGCAAAGCAGAACCCCGGAGAAGATTATTTGGATGTTGCTGCGGGTATTCCGCAGACCAACAACCACGAGCAGCTGGACGATAGCAATGATCTTGTCATGAATGATGCTGAGTTTGGTATGGAGGCTGAGGCTTTCGCGGATCAGGAGGCCGGTATCGATAAGGAGGAGCGCAAGCGCAAGAAGAAGGAGAGACGGTTGGCGGAGAAGAAGGGCAAGGCCCAGGCGAAGGCCGAGGAATCCGATTGAGAGTGTGGTGTGGGTATATATTTGGTTGTGGGCGTTGCTGCATTGGGTCGGAGTCTCTTTTCTTTCCGTTCGTTCTATTGCTCTATTACTCTGGGCTGGGTTTGGGTTTTGGACGTACAAAAAAGTACTGCTCGCATTTCATGTCTGGACAAAAGTGTCATTTAGAGTTTAGACGGATTGCTACAATCCAATCAATACATAATGGAACATTTCCAAGCCTCGCTCTTTCTCCTCGAGATTGGTGCCCCGACATATCACTGGCACAAAAAAATCTTGTCCATATCATACGAAGATCGCCGACATAACACGCTTCCCGTTTACAGCTCGCGGTCCGCGGCCTTGACGGGCTTTTCACTGTCCTCCTCCTTGCTGCTGGTGACCTTGCCACCCTTCCAGCCAAGCGCAGCGAGACGCTCGGTGAGGATGGGGTGAGAGTAGTGGTAGCTAGCGTAAATGGGATCGGCGTCCATAGTGCTCAGGTTCTGGATCTGGAGCTTCAGGAGCGAGGAAGCGAGCTTGTCGGAGTAACCAAGTTTCTGGGCAAATTCATCTGTGGAATACTGTTAGTATATGAGCGTGTGGGATAGATCGAACGGAACATACCGGCCTCGAATTCGAACTTGCGGCTAAGGATGTTCATGAGAAGCTTCACGACAGCATCCATAGGAGCCAGGGCGTCGGAGAAGAGCAGGAAACCAATCATGATAGGCTGTTCCTTGACGAATCCGAAGGACTGGTACAGCGACTTGTTGTTAACAAAGACAGAGAAGAGAGCGAAGATGTAGAACATGTGGGCCTAGAGTACATAGTTAGTGATAATTCTCCAGAAGGGCAACTGGGCAAATTCGTACCTGGGCAATGCCGAACAACTTGGTGGTGTGGCTGAGGCTCCAGTGGCCAAGCTCATGGCCCAGCACAGCAACAACCTCCTCGGGCTCAGTCTTCTCAATCAGAGTGTCGTAGATGACAATGTGCTTCTTCCATGGCAGACCATAGAAGTAAGCATTGCTGTGGGCACTGCGCTTGCTGCCGTCAATGACATGCAGCTCGGAGAGAGGGAACTCTAGTCTCTTAGCCAGGTTCTCGACGCCAGTCTTGAGTTCACCGGGCTGAAGAGGCGAGAGCTTGTTGAACAGAGGCAGAATGGCAATGGGGTAGATAGTAATGGCGAAGACCTGGAGGAAGACACCGAAGAGCCAGAGGTAGTAGTAGAACGAGCTGTCAAACTTCTGCACAATCTTGAGAATGGCACTGATTATGGGAGCTCCCAAAACAATTCCAAGCATTTGACCCTTGAGCATATCCGTAATCCAAAGCTTAAGCGTCTGCTTGTTGAAACCGAACTTCTCCTCGAGCACGAACGTGTTGTAGTACGAGACGGGCAGCGAGAGGATAGTGCTTAGAATGTTGAAACCGAAGAAGAATACCAATGTTTGACAGATTTCGCCTTGGAACCGACCGGGGAGGTACCGAGCCAGCACGAGACCGCTGAGGCCCCAGATCTTGGGGAGGACATCGCCGTAGATGAATGCAAGGTTTTGGATTTGACCGTAAAGACCGGAAACGAAGCTGAACTTGGCCTTTGCACGACCGTATGCCTGTTATGATATTCCAATAAGCCTCTGGATAATAGTATAATGCTGCGTCATCGGGTTCATACCTGACTCTGGTCGAAGACCTTCTGGGTAACCTCCCCTGCGAGAACCTGGGGAGGCTTTGTACGTTGCAAAAACTTGTACTGTCGAAGTGAGAGGAAACCTTCAAGGACGAACTGGCCCAGTGAGAAGCCCACAAGCACGTTCTTCCATGGGAAGAGCGGGCGATCGAGCAAGCGCGCCAATTGCTGGATGAAGATAGTTATTAGCGACGTGTCCACGGTGGAAAGCAAATTCACCTTGTAAACACGATGGTATCTCAATCAAATCAACTTACCTCGAGGATATACATGATTGAAATCGCGCAACTAGGCGAAGAAAGAGGACGTTGTTCAAGGCAGAAGATGCTACTTTGTTATTATCGGCTGCCTTAGTCAGATATCATGCATGATGGGCATTATATGGGGCCGGACGCAACGTCGATCTCAGTAATTAAACCTATTAACTATCGAGACTGGTTTATTTCGGGTCGAATATCTAAAGTGCGAGACGAGGAATTAATAGCAGTTCATTGGATTTTAGTCTACCAAGTGTCTTAGGGTACATGGTCATCCCTTTGTGAGATAATACGAGAGTGGTCTTACTCCAAGTCGTGCAATATATACATCCGACATGCTTACTATATCTAGTGGGAGCCTCAACCCTCATTTTCAAATGTTTTTAATTTTAGTTTTATCAGACGAAGACTATCTGTAAATCGATTAAACATGCAGATGCTCTTAAATTGTGACGGCCCTAATTTCCCTGCATTTTAAACCGCAGACCTGTATAGGCCTATCTACATAAGATCCGATGATGCAGACAAAAAAAAATGAGCGATGAACAGGAAACCTCTTGAAAACAACTCCCTCGTACGATGGAAATAAAAAGCACATATCTTATTCGCCGACTTTACCTGCATCCCGTTCGTCGTCCGTTCCTCAGATCAAACCCTAGCATGCATCCACGGACCAAATAAAATGGTCGCTGACATGCATGAAGCAGGGAAACCGATCAAGGTGGTGACAATACAGGATTGCATGTCTCCTCCATCTTCTCTATTCAGCCGGGGGAATCAGTTAAATCACGTCTTTAATTTTCCGACTCGTCATGACCATAAACTTTTTTGCAATCATAGATCGCAAGACTCGTGTTCGAGGGTCGGTGGGGGTGAGATTGTTATCGGGGGATATAGCAAGATTTATGTGCAAATCAACTTCTCCGACATAACGGACCTCATCCCCCAAGCTCCCCATTTCGAACTGGGAAATCGTTCAAAGGATTGCTTTACTGCTGCACAGGCTCGAGGGTGTTACCACTGCGAATTGAAACAGTCAGCATTTGTCATCAGAAGTAATATCAAACCCATAAACTTACGCAACAATGTTGGCCCATCCAATCAGACGCCAGTGCTTCTCGATTCTGCGACTGATGGCGATCTTCTCACCAACCTCAGTACAGGCGGGACTGGTCAAGCTGAGCTTGGCGGCATCGGCCTTGACACCGAGGACCTTAGCACCAGTAGCGGTGGAACCGATGTTAACCATCAGAACCTCGTTCTTAGCAAGCTTGGCAACCTTGGCCTGCTTGCCGTCGGCGGTCTTGACACCAAGGAGGCGGCGGAGCAGGAAGTAGTTGACCTCAATCTCGGTGTAGATGGCGGGGAGACGGCCACGGTGACCGAGAACGAAACCGACAAGACGATCGGCACGGCAAAGCGTGGGGTCGACACGGGTACCAACACCAATCAAACCACCGGGAACGGCAAACTTGAGGTCATTGTGCTCAGCGAAGAGAGACACAATGCGGGAGAAAATGGGACGGCACTGGATCTTGCCCTGCTCGTCCTTGGTGACGAGACCGGGGCGGATCTCAATCTCATCGTTCAGCTTTACAACACCGGTAAGGATGGAACCACCGGCAACACCACCCTTGAGCTCATCGATCTCGGCACCGGGCTTGTTGACATCGAAGGAACGAATGATCATCATGTGGGGTGTAGCCTCGAAGTTGCGAATAGGGATGGGGATCGTCTGGACAAGTGCCTCGTTGACAGCATCGATGTTGTACTTCAGCTGTGCGGAAATGGGGATAACGGGCGAGCCATCAGCAACGGTACCACGGATGAACTTGAGAATGGACTGGTAATGCTCGAGGGCATTATCGCTTCGCATGAGGTCAACTGTGTTATTTTCCAACGTTAGTGTTTTGTTTCATCGAAATATTGCAAGACCAAGATCTTACCCTTATTTTGGAGAATGACGATGTGGTTGAGCTTCATGATCTCAATGGCAGCCAAGTGCTCCGAGGTCTGGGGTTGGGGGCAGGTTTCGTTTCCAGCAATCAAAAGGAGAGCGGCATCCTAGGGAAATGATGTTAGCCTCCCACCAATCCCTTGAAATCCTAATTGCTGCAGTGGGGGATGAAACTTACCATGACCGCGGCTCCTGAAAGCATAGTGCTCATCTGTGCAAAGCTGATTAGCATCAACTCTCAAAAGAGAAGATGAATTTCCCAAGATGCGCAAGGGAATGAAGACTAACCAGAATATCGTGACCTATGATTCAATATTAGCGGTGCTTCTAACTTTGGACAGAGACGGATCTAGTGGACATACCAGGGCAATCGACGAAACTTTTTTTTTGGATCAAATGTTAGCTTATACTTAATAAAGGAAGGAATTCCATGTTGGGGGTAAACTGGGGACTGATGATACCTGAGGTGACGCTGTATGAGATGTTAGATTGGGCCACTTGAGGAAAGGCTCTGAGATTGGACTTCAGAGGGGGAGGAGCAGGAGAACATACCAGCAAACGGTAACGGCCTTGACATCCTTCGCGCTCACATGGCGGGTCAATTTCCTTCTCACTCTTGAAACTCTTGTAACATGTAGGTCGAGGGCACTCGGGGCTGTCACACTTGTAGATCTTCGCGTTGGCGTAACCAAGCTTAATGGTAATGTTGCGCTCAAGCTCGTTCTTGAAGCGGACGGTTTGAACCTCAGAAATGGCCTTGACAACGGTGGATTTACCGCTAGAGTTATATTAGCATGTTTGTGGGAAGAAAGAGGCGAGAGAGGGTGTCTAACTGAGCGACATGTCCGATCGTGCCTGATAATCACGTCAGTAAATTTGTTATCTGGGAAAATAGAATCCAATAGATGAAGTGCATTTCTGAGCGCAGAAGCTTTCAGAAAGTAATAATCACATACCAATGTTCTGAGTAGCTTGGCGGGCAATGATCTCAGGCGAAAGAGGCGTCAATTTTGACAGGTCGAGGGTTTCCGGGTTAGGTTGCTCGGGCAGTTCTGGGCGCTTCGGTTGAGGAGCAGAGTCAGCCTTCTTCATGGCAGACTTGAGAGGCTTCTCTTCCTGCTCAAGGGGCTCCTGGTCCTCGACCTCTCCGCGAGCATTGTGGGCATCGAGTAAAGGTGAGCCGGGTTGGGATCCCTCGTCGGAGAAATCGCCGTTGGAAGCCATGTTTGCAAAGTAGAATAGAAAATCAATGCGCGATCAGCAGCGGCGTTAAATGAAAACGCAAAGTGGTTTGACGGAGACGGAGCTGGTGGATAGAAGGTGGAAGGTCGGATGAAAATTGCTTCCCGCGGGCGATATGATAATGAAAGAATGTAGGTGGGGGATTGTGTGTAGTGGAGAGCCGGGCGGTGTCAGGATGGCAACTTTACATTTCATCTACGTTATAACGGCTTAAGTAAATAGGCTAGATACATATATAATGTAATTGGGCGCTTGTTTTAGTTATTTTATATAGTTTTAATGTTGTGTCTCGGTTTATTGTGGGTGATTCACTTATCTTTGCCTGAGAAAATCCCTGCCAACTAATAGAGCGACACCATCAGATGGGCCACACCGGGTTTTATAGAGTAGTGATGGGAGTAACATACTAAAACATTTCCCAGTTGAGTCGAACGTTCAGATTTGAAAGAAGAAATATTTCAAAATAGAATGATAATTATTTTCTAGGACAATAGACAATAGGCTCGGGGGCATTTTTTATTTTTCATACTCATGATACATTGGTTGCCACTGGGGATCTATTTGACGGTACAAAGGGTATAACAGTTGAGAGCAATGAGAAGTTACTCATCGTCACTATCACTCGATGACTCTACTTCATCTTCAGAGTCGCCTTCGGAGTCTATCAGCGTAGACGGGTCCTCCGCAGGCAACATGACGAAGGCAGCCAAGCATGTGATGCGGTTACCAGTTTCGTTGGTGGCCAAGAGCTTTCCAATCTGAGTCGTATCCTTCTTCTCTTGCTTTGCTGCGGAAATTTCTTTCCCAGCAGCCTTCCAAACACGGACCACTCCGTCACTGTTACCGGTGACGACCAAGAAGTCGTTACGGAGTTCCTTTGCTTGACCTTCAAGTGTGAGGATCTCGAAATCCTTGATGCGGCCAGGGAACCCAGATTCCTTTCCACCAACCTGAGCGACAGGGGTAGCATGGGGAATTGAGCATTCCGTATCATCCTCCGCTTTTTTCAGTTCTTTGGTCGAATAGAAGATCACTCGGCCATCCTCCGTAGAGACAGCCAAGAAATCTTCCTTTTCACCACCCTTCAAAGGCAAAGAAACATACTTCATCTGGTGGAGTTTGCTGCGTGGGCTAGGAAGAACTCTGCATCTTGGAATCGAGTCCTGTGCCAATAGTCAGAAATTTGATCAACGGGTATACCATCCAGATAACTTACGATTCCGAACACGACTGCACCCCATTCGAAAGCGACGGCAAACTCCTCTCCCTCAGAGTCCCATGCAATGCGTCGACCTTCTCCAGTGCTCCATCTCGACTCCTTGACACCTTGTAGGACTTCCCTAGTGAAGTTCAACACACCAGCCTTTCTGCCGGTCACGAGATTCCACAATCTCATACATTTCTCTCCTCGTCCAACACTCAGCATAAGCTTCATACTGGGGTGCACCGCAAAATGGTTCACTCCAGACGGAGCAGCTCCGGGAGGCGCCGTGTCACCGCTTGGTCGTCCTTGGATTTTTGGGTTTGGTGCTTTGATAGTTGATACGACGGTCCAGTCACGGGTCTTGGAGACGGAGATTGTGTTGTCTTCTCCGGCTGCGAGTAACTTGGTTCGCGAAGGGAAACTCAACGAGGTAATACTGGCAGTGTGGTGCAACAGTGATCCTAGCTCACGGTTCCGGGGGTTTTCGAGGATCTTGTTTCCGGCGAAGGTCGGCACGGACGGATAGTCTTCATTGACGGCAGGGGGTGCGGCGGAGATCGAGTACAGGTTGATGCGCTCATCTGTACTACCACTGGCCAGCATCACCTTTTGGGCATCGACGGGGTCGGTGGGTTTAGGTAGTGGCGACAATGCTAGACAACGAATTGCAGATCCATGGGCTTCGAATAAGAAAGTATCCATGCATTGGATATCTGGAGAGTCAGCCTCAGCCTTAGCTTTCAGACTAGAGGCTGGGACCCCGACGGTGAAGCCATGGAGCACTCGCTCATAAGAGCCTGTGACAACTTGGACAGTGAAAGCTGCATCGGGAGTCTCTGCGGGAACAGCGACGGACTTGGTAACCTTGGGAGGAGTACCAACTGTCTTGTCCTCCTTGGGGGCATCGGTTCTCTTGCGTTTAACCATGATTGCTCAAATAATGATTGTGGTTTGTATATTGTAGATGTGAAAGCTTGATCTGGAGGGCGGACAACTTTTTTTCTTGATTTTCTGCCGGCGGTTTATCGGCCGCCTTGATAGTTAGGAAATAGTTAGAGGCCTGATTGTAATGCCTTATAGCCATAAATATAAGGCAATTAATACACATTGTTAGTTATGCCTGAGGCTGCACATACGCAAGCGGAGAACAATTAAATGTCAGAAAAATAATACAGTGCGTTACCAGTTGATGAGGACAGCCTTTTTTGAAACACATGTCTTTGACAACCATATAATAGCTCATTAATGTAAGAACTATTCTTACTTCCCTCAGTTGATAATACATTTTTTATCTTTTTTTCTTCCATCAAAGAGAAATTCTTATGAAGTACCAGGTACCTGGCCAAGCCGTGTATTTTTTATAGAGGGAGCGAGTAACTGGTTGTACCTAAAGCCAACATCCTTCCCGTTCTTCCACATTTTTTCATACCGCCCTGTAACCTCATTTTCACCCCCTTCGAAAAGATCCTGCTCTAGGTGCTTTTCATCGCCTCCTACCCTCCACCCATCTTTTTCATCTTTTTCGAGCGATTTTTTCCATCTGGATGACCTCGCTCGATCAGTTCCCCTTGTTCCCGCGTTAATCGGATGCTGCGTTCCGAAGCTAGACTCCATGCTCCGTGACGAGCTCCTACGATCTAAAAACGATGAGATCGCGTAAGTATTAATTTTTTTTCGCAACGGGAATTCGATTGGGAAGCCTAAAAAATGATGAATTTGTTGCTAATTTGGTGGTTAGAAACTGTTTGTCGCGCAGAAAGCGCAAGCTCAGCGCATTGTATCTAGCCACGGTCGGGTTTGGCGCGACCGAGGACGCTCATTACCACCAGAAAGAACAGGCATTTCTTGACGCCAATGATCTCTCCAAGTAAGTCCAGTCGTCTTGTTAATCTACTAGTGGAATTTACTCTGCATTTATTTATTTATTTATTTGGTTTTATAATTTCCCAATGCTGATTCCCTATCTAGAGGTCGTTATTTCAATGAGGCTACTCTTCCACCGCCAACCCATGCGCGCTCGCGCTCACCAAGTCGAAATGCAATCCCCCAGACAACAGCTTCCAGCATCAGTGCCAAACCTGTCGCTGGGATCACTCCACCCTTAACTGTCGATGGCGGAGCTCCGCACGCGACCGAGCCTCCACAGCGCGACACACCCATTCTAGACCAACCTCGGACCGCGACATATAATCTTCCCCCTACCCCCGTGGACACAACTCGAACACGTCGACCCTCAGTGCCAGCCATTAGCCCTAAGCTGCCAACGGATCTTAACGTGCCGCCGATCGCTGTCCAGTCACTCGACTCATTGCGCCCCGACCAGAAAGGTAGTGTGCCGGTAGTAGAAACGCCGCTTAGTGCTCACGACCATGACGGAAATCAAGCAAAGATCTCTCCCCACGTGTCGAAGCCAGCTGCCACTGGAGTTCCATCACTGGAGATTCCCTCCGACCCTCTTCGAAAGAAACACGAAGCACGACCCTCTCTTACCTTGGGGCCATCTCAACACGAACAACCACCATCACCCGCCTCCTCCATTGACCCCTACAATAATAATACACCCGTTCCAGTTGCTGCATCACCTGACACAAGCCCCGCAGAAGAGGTGACTGAGGATGCTGAGACAATTGATCGCCCAAAACACAAGCATGACCGATCTACCCATGTCCGGCCGAGTTTGGTTCCCTTGACCCCAGACGAGCAATTGCGCCTTGAAGAAGCTCAGTCGAAACCCGAGAAACCCTTTAATGATGTGATTGCAGACCTACCTACATCGAAAGGGGTGATTTTGGAGAGCGTGGACACCGGGGCCGATACAGATCGCATGGATATCGACCAGGAACCAGCTCCCGTCCCTTCTGAAGCGAAACCCCCACAAGAACCCGAGACGACTGTGCAGGACTCGTTATCGCCAACCGCACAAGCTGAAGCCGCTGCAGATTCAGCTGTCGAGACTCCCACGGCCAAAAAGCTTTCTATCCCACCTACTCAACCTGGCTCAGCGCAACCGGAGCGCATGACCACTCGGGTATCATCCGGAGCTCTCCGACACAAGTCTGTTTCCGAGATCCTCGGAGAAACCCCTAAGAGTGTCGCTCATGATAGAAGCCACCCAGCTACCCCCTCTGATCAAGGCTCTCCTGATTCTGTCGCAAGAATGCGCTTTAAAGATCGGAAGGAGCGGGAGAAGGAGAGAAGCCGACTCTCGACTGTTGTGTTTCCTAAGCAGCCGGCTCAGCAGGAGAAAGCCGATATGGACTTGACGCACCGAGACATGGATGCGGTTGCCAAGCTGAACGAGGAGCAAGACTATCTTTTCACATTATTCTTGAACAGAGCGTACGCTCCTCCACGGGGAACGAACCTCAATACTCTGCTAGCATCCGCGCACAAGACTTTGAGTACCAGCAATCATCTGCTTGAATACCAAGAACAGATGGATTGCCGTACTCTCCGGCGAATCTATGCCCTTCAAAATGCCAACCGATGGCCATTGCGACAATTAAAGCGCTCTGTTGAACCTCCCCGCCAGGGAACACATTGGGACATTGTTTTAGATCACATGAAGTGGATGCGAACCGACTTCCGGGAAGAGAGAAAGTGGAAGATTGCTGCTGCAAAGAGTTGTGCCGATTGGTGTGCAGAATATGTCAACAGCGACGTGGAACATCGGACATTACTTCGTGTTCAAGTAAAGATTTCAACGTCAACTTTGACAGAAAAGGATCCCTCTAAGGTGGGCCTCAGCCCACCATCCGACGACGTTGGTGATGAAGTGTTTGGTGTTTGTCATCCTACCCCGGAACTCATCCCATCCGCCGAGGAGGAATCAGTCAGTGATGGGTTCAACGATGAGCCTCGGCACGACATCCATGACACAGTTGCTCCTGCTGCTATTTTCTCCTTGGGCTCGGATGAGTTCAACTTCTCACTTGACATGACCCCTGCCGCCGAAAAGCTGTTAGACGAACTGCCGATATATGGACCACTCCAGATTGCCCCCGGAACGAATGCACCAGCATTCAAAGTGTCCCCCGACACAGTTTGGAAGACGGAACTACTACCGGTGTCCAAATTTGCATCGGCGAAGATTACCTTCCATGATGACGATCATCCTCGCAAACGGAGCCGATATGACTACTCCCAGTATGGTGGTGATTCGGACAATCGGATCACCGAATTGGCACCTGAGCAAACAAACGTTGCGCTGTTCCGACCAGAGAACAAGCCCATCCGTGATCGCATTCACCCTGGTCATCAATTCCGGCCTCCGACTGAACACCCCATGCCATCTGTTGGTTTCTTTGAATCGCGTTCGTCCTCGCAATGGACTTACGCTGAGGATGATGAACTCCGACGCTTGGTCAAGGAGTACTCTTACAATTGGTCTCTAATTTCCAGCTGTCTTACCCCGTCATCACTTTTCACCTCTGGTGCCGAGAGACGAACTCCTTGGGAATGTTTCGAGCGATGGGTTGGACTGGAAGGTCTTCCTGCAGATATGTCCAAAACTCAGTACTTCCGAGCTTACCACCAGAGGCTTGAGACTGCCCAACGCACTGTTTTGGCCCAGCAGCAGGCTGCCCAGCAACAGCAGCAACAACAGCAGCAGCAACAAGGCGCCAACGCTCAGCCTCAGCCACCTGTCCGCCGGAGGACTACTCAGCCTCTTCGGGTTGACCGGAGACGATCTTCGAAGCATCTTGCTCTGCTTGATGCTATGCGAAAGTTGGCCAAGAAGCGGGAAACTATGCTTCAGAAACAGCAGCATGGTATGTTTGAAATAGAAAGAACACTTTGTGCGAAGAACTCCACTGACATTTCATTTCTTAGCTTCCCACCTCGCTTCATTGCGAAAGGCCAATGAGGCTAACCAGCCCAAGCCTCCGATCTCGTCCCCAGCCGAGTTCAGCCGGTTGAAGTACGATAGAGAGATGAAGCTGCAGGAAAGGCAGGAACAGTACCGCCAGCAAATGATTGCGCAGCAAAGGGTGAGTGGTTGTTAACGTCCCTACTTGACAGCACTGTGGCTCATCCCCCATATAGGCTAGTCTCGCAGCGCAGCGTTCCGGCCAAGTACCTAACCAGCAGCAAATGATGAATGCGCCGGGGCGTAACAACACCATGCCCCCCACTTCCAATCCTAGCCTACCAGGTGGAACTCCGAACGGAATGACCAACGGCATGCCTCCTAGTGCCGGTCTCAATCAAGCCCGCCCGCTTCCGATGCAGAACATGCCTAATGGTGCACAGCCCAATGGCCAGATGCCTAATGGAATGGCCATGAAGATGATGCCGCAAGCTCAAATGCAGCAGACACCAGGGGCACGACCAGGCCTGCCAATGCAAGCCTCCCCTGATAACACGCGCGTGATTCGAGAAGCCAATCGATTGCAGGAGCAGCAGCGTCTTCTCCAGTCTCGGCAACAGCAGCCGCACCCCCCTCAACAGGGTCAGCAATTCCACAACCCGCAATTTGCGTCCCAGGGGTCGCCGAACCTGAACATAGCGAATGTTAATGGTGCTCCTAATAACCCTGCTATGATGGCTGCCCTCCAGAACCAAGGGGGAATGCAGAGTCCGTCGTTCCACGGTAGTACACCACAAGGCGTCTCGACCCCATCGCCTCGTATGGGCCAACCCAATCCTCTTTCGAGCGGTGTTGTGCCCCAAATCAGCACCCTCCAAAGCCAGATTCAACGCACGAACCCGAATATGCCCCCCGAGCAAGTGACCAAGATAGCCACAGATCGACTCAACCAGTATCAGCAGCAGCAGCAACAACAGCGCTTGTCCCAACAAGCCGCGATGAATGCTGCTGCAGGTAGCATCAATGCAAATTCCGTTCAGGCTAACTACCAAGTTCCCCACGAGGCTAGTTTCCAGACTCCGAACGGTGGCTCTGCAATGCAGGTTCCTCAGAATCAAGGATTCTCCCCAATGATGCGGGTCCCCCAGACCGGTCAGCAAAACCGCGTTGGCCCGACTAGCTCGCCCGCCATGAACGGTGCTGCACCCCTACCTAGTCGCAGCGCCACTCCTCAAAACCAGCGCAGCGGTAGTGCCCAAGCTGGCGCCGTTCAAGGTTCCAGCAAGAGCCCGCACGCTCCGGCAGCCCAGACCGCGACCAGCTAGGAGCTTGCTCAACATGTCCCCCTTCTTCTCCCCTGCAATACCTTTGCGAATCCATTTCCCCTCCTCACTTTACGTTCGTCTGTACATACTTACACCAACCCTTACGCTGATTTATTTTTTACACTTTGTTCTTCACCGTTGACTCGGCTTCTCGCGCTACAACTACACCTACACCTACACCTACACCTACCCCATTTGTTGACCTCTGCCGCATGTGTGCTCTTTTATTTTTTATTTTGGCTTGTTGAAAAATGTTGTTCATCATTTATTTGAACTTGATATGCACTGGCTCTTTTTACACCAGTGCTGCTCTGAATTCTGAGCTTGGGCTTGTATCATTGGGAATAGGCGAAACTGGACGGACGGATTATTCTAGGAATTGAAATGAATTGTATGATTAGTTTGAAGGTTGTGCTTCATGGGTTTCATGGGTTTTCTGTGTAGTTGCTAGTTGCATACTTAAATGTTATCTTCTATTCAAGTGAGGACAATAGACACAAAACAAGAAAAGTAGAGCTTTATTGTATTTGTCTCTTCTAGCCACTCCCAATCTTGAGGTTTGAGACAACCTAACCAAGTAGCTACCTCTTAAGGATTCCTGAAAACTGTAATATCAATACAAACGAAAGCAAAATTAAGCTAGACGCAACTGACTGACCGTTGGCAACCAGTTCACTTTCCTTGTCTGACCAACGACCAATCTAGTACCCGAGGTGGTTTGTGAACCTTTTTGTGCTTTTTGTGCTTTTTGGCACATTTTGGCTTCTCCTTTTCATACATCAGCCAGCCAGACACCGGCTGGATCGAGTCAAGTCCAGTCTCCCCAGTGGGGATGACTGGGTTACAGGGCATCATCTGGTAGTAATCGTCCACGAAATATGTAAGCCTTCGCTCATAACTATAGGCTCCAGAACCATCTAGCATTGCTCCACTCGAGGTGGCCTGTGTGCCAATCAACCCGGCCAGCATCACAGCGTCGAATTTGTGCCCCATATTATTAACTGTAACCGGAACGGATACATAGCCCAGAGGGACTTTATCCGTGTTTATACGGCGTGACAAAGCCTGGTCAGGCCTGTACTCAGTATTCCGTGCCTGAAAGCCTCGCGAGCATTCTGGAAGAATTGATTCTGGGCACAGCAGCTTTCCATCATTACCCCAGAAACAAAAGACCGATATCCAGCCAGTCAGATAGGTTGGTCCACTTCCCCCGCCTCTCCTGTCGGCACATTTGCTCCAGAAACTCAGTGTATCCGGTGATTCAGGATTGTCGAAGGAAGCGACGAAGTTGTTAAGAACCGGGCGAAGAAGTTGAGCAAATCGGGCAGGCTCGTCTCCCAGATGAGCTAGCTGAGCAAGTTTTGTCACCATAAGTGCCCAGTCCTCACACTCACCGAGCAAAGTGACAGACGGAATTCCACACCTTAAAGCAAATTCGTAGGAGAAATACTTCTGCATAGAGCCCATAATTATAATCGCTGCTACCACTTCGTCAGACGCAGTCGTAGTGCTAAAGGCCGGCATAATCCAGTTCCGTAGGTCCGGGTTCACTATACGCTTTTGCATAAGCTCAAGCATAGCCAGTGCCATTCCACCAAAGTCCACAGTGTCCAGGGTCTCGTTTGTGGAAACCTCCAGGTGTACTGTACCCTTATGCGAGACGAATAGATGTCGCAGTTCCTCGGAATGTGCAATAATGAAGAAACTGAGCTGTGACAGAATGGTGAACCACACATCTTCGGGTAGGAGCAAAAGGTTGTGGTGATGACTATAGGCGTGGAATACGGCCCAGACAAAGCCATTTTCGGATGCGGAGACGTGAGATGTGTCGAAGAGATCTTCAGTGAATGACTTCCCAATCAGCCTTTTGCTATCGATATGCTCCTTTGGACAGGATTGTTTGAAGAGCTCTTCGGCCTCGGCTACCCTCTGGAACTTCCATGCACGCGGTGGATGCTTGGCTGTGGTGAGAGTGATAGACATGTTGTCGTGGGAGAGGATTGAACAGTGTTGAAAGCGAAATAGAGTGAGCGAGTGCGAGAGAAAGATAGGACTTCCGTTGAGAGAATTTCGAGCGTAGGAACTAAAGAGAGAAAGTAAGATTAAGAAGAGTGTTGTTCAGTGTTGTTCAGTGTTGTTCAGTGTTGTTCAGTGTTGTTCAGTGTTGTTCAGTGTTGTTCAGTGTTGTTCAGTGTTGTTCAGTGTTGTTCAGTGTTGTTCAGTGTTGTTCAGTGTTGTTCAGTGTTGTTCAGTGTTGTTCAGTGTTGTTCAGTGTGTTTCAAGAGTGTTATTCAGAGAGAATAGAAGGGAGGATAGAAGAGAAGATGAAGATGACTCTTAAAGGGCTTCCAAGGTACATAAGGAACGTACTATGGACATCTTGCACTTGAACCTCAGAAACCCAAAGCTTATTCTTTATGTTCTTTACCGAATGTGTACATGTAGGATCTCGTGGATATACCATCACTGTTACATCTTGTCCAGGATATCAGCAAATATCAATAATTTTTATTCTCCAGACAAATGGGAAACAAAACAAAAACGAAAGCTCAATATACACATTTATTATCACTCAAGCATAATCACTAGGGAAGCCTCCGGGCCATCTCAGGTCCAATTAAAGGTACATCAGGATGCCCATCTACCGTACCAATCTTGGTCAGGCGATGAGCCTTCTTGATAAGCCGACCCGGATGATAGATGATCAATACCAACATGGTAAAAAACATCAAAAATGCATCAAACACATAGATATAGACCTCCTTCGTATTGACATCGGTTTTTTGACCGGCTCCAAATTGAATAGTCCGTACCAGGTTGCGAACCATCAATGCAAAGCAAGAAATGTAGATTGCCCACATATATCGCTGCCAGGGTAGATCGGGATTCTGATTGAGAAAGGCCGTAGGCATTTGTAGGAGACGTCGATGGAATTTGGCCGCAATCAGAATGAAAAAGGCAAAGACAACCAAGGAGAAGATCAATCCAGCCAAAACGACCTTTTTGCCAATGCTCATCACCTTCTCGTCTCCAGTCACTTGGACACCCGCACCCCCCAATTGTGTACAGAAGCAGAGCACATCGTTCATAACGAAGACAAAGGTAAGCCATTTGGGGCGCATGCTTGAAAGATGTTCGGCGCCGAAGGAGCGGATAATGCGGCCGAGGACCATATAGACGGTGGCTGCCACAAGGGGTGGTGCGCATAGAATGAGCATCTCCTGCAAGGCCCATGACCTGATATCGAATCGAGACTCGTGTGACCATGCTCGGCCGTAGTAGCCGAATGTCTCGCCTGGTTTCGTTTATCGTTAGCCCTAATGTTTTCCTCTTTTGTGGATGGGGGGGGGGGGGGGGGGTATCATCATACAAATCCCTCCTAGTACCAATGGGATAAAATAGGCAGCACGGAAGGGGAACATCAACACGATATGGGTAAGGGTTGAAATTGCAAAGATTCCCATAAATGCATACCCAGCCGTGGCAGATGGCGTGTAGGGATAGAACTCTACCCAGGGGTCACTGCCATTTTGACCGGGGTGAAAAACGATGTCCATATTAACGATGTGAATAAGAGTGTAGTATATTCATTCCAAGGAAAAAGTTGAGATTTAGGGACTTATAAAGATCGAACCTGTTGCACCTCTAGGGCTGTTCCTATATTCCCAATCAGGGAATTTCTGAACGAATACGCCTTGATGTGGGGCATCCATGGATCTCCCCGGTCCACTTTGGATTATGCTTCTTTAGCCATATTAAGCTTGTGTGTTCGGCATATTTTTAGAAATACTACTATCCCGGTGGAGAGAGAGAGAGAGAGAGAGACCAGCGACTGATCCATGGGTGCTCTAATACTATATTGTAAATCCGTGGATATCTTGAAACAAACCCTAACTATAGTCCGAAACGAGTGGACTGCAAGACGGGACCCTGGAGTACATATGTAGTCTAATATTACACTTGTCTCTTGGCCATGTTGTAGTTCATTGCTCTATTGGAATCCTCGAGAAGTGATCTTGACCAACTTAGGGCTGGAGGTTGAAGTTAATTATGACGTTGGGGGTACGCTCAAATTTCCTGACTAGGCCTAGATCATGCTGATGATCACCATCACTTCCTTGTATACAAAGTAGTTGCCTAGAAGTGTAGCATGTTGTCTTTGGTTGCTTTGGATGAGTGGAAATATGATATCAACAAAGGTCTTTCATTAATCTTCTTCTCCAGGGCTACCCTGGACAGCCCCTTCCAAAAGGGAAGGCTTACCAATTAACCATACCGCCTTCTTAATTTGTTATACCACCCATTCCCTCTTAGCTTTTTATTGGTGGATCTTTAACCGGCAGAATTTCACTTTTGGGCATATGTAGTTAGGTAGGTAGGCCCTATGATTATATAATATTCTGTCAGCCAAAAAGCATTATATTATCAATATCTTTACGAATGAGTACATATAACAAAAGCATTCCAAGGTTCGTTTTAGAGATAGAGGAATGAAGAATACACCATTTATTCGCGAAAAATCAGCTCTGCGTGCTTTTTTATGGTGATTTTATTCATAGATACTACGCGTTTTCGGTAGGCGGTATGATAATATATTGGCGGTGAGCTGGGTGGGGCTATAAGGGGTGTAAGAACTCATGTCTACTGACTGTACTCCGTGCTCCGTAGGCTCTAGCTTCTATGAATGAAGACTACTCCGTACTCTTTGTCACATTCATACTTTATCTGTGACACTCAGCGATTGATAGGCTGGCCAACCTGGACATAATTGCCAACGATCAACTGCGCTATTACGGTCTTGCCGTGGGCAAGAACATCGAGATGCTCCGCAGGAGACGTGCGGAACCATCGGAACCATCGATCCCGTCTCTATTTATACACCATACTATATGGTATGATACACCGTCAACGGGGCATCGCATGGAACAGCAACATGATCAACTGAAGAGGAGAGACTACCTAAGGATCTAGGTACTCTGCAGCGCTTATGAACAAGACAACCAGGCTTTACGGTTGAAGTCTTTGGCCGGGCAATATCGTCTATATATACTCCGTACACCTTCTTGACATAACAATTTTTTTTTAAGTTCATAAATCCACATTTTTCGGAAACAGGGGCTGCTTCTAGTCACAAAAATTAAGGGATGAAAATTCCACCGATGCTAAACGGAATGCGGAAATGGAGTGTTTGAGAATGGCTGTTAGCGCCAACACTTAATCAAGAATATACGTTTCAGATCACTTAATGCGAAACGCTCTACGGAGTACTGGGCCCTTCTCACTCTTCATTCACCTCGAAAACCCCCGCCCAAGCTTCAACCAGGGCTCTTTATACGCATCCTCACCATGTACGGAGTATCAACCCCATGATGGCTTGGCTAAGGTTTCAGAAGAACTACTATAAGGCTGGGATATTGTCTACACTCAGGGGGTTGTATATATATAGTTAGAATCTGATGTGAATTTGTATTTTCCCCAACCCTTCCTTTCATTTTGTTTCTTTTCATTCCTTTATTTTATAATTCATTCGTTTCAATATGTACTTTTCTTCAGCGATCGCAATCGGCCTGGCGCCATTGCTCGCAAACGCCTACCTCAGCGGTTCAGTCGGCCCAACAACCACTGTCTCCACTAAATCTGCCAACAAAATCTGCAATGTACTGGACTACGGCGCTGTAGCAGACAAATCGACCGATATCGGCGCAGCCATCACCTCCGCCTGGGCAGACTGCAGGAACAGTGGAGTGGTCTACATCCCGTCTGGCGACTACGCCTTCGAGTCCTGGGTGACTCTGTCAGGCGGAAAGAGCTGTGCTATCCAGTTAGATGGTATTCTCTATCGGACTGGTACCGATGACGGAAACATGATCATGGTCAAGCATACCACAGACTTTGAACTGTTTAGTTCTACCTCTAAGGGTGCTGTGCAAGGGTATGGATATGAGTACCATAAGAAGGGATCGAGCAGTGGAGCGCGGATTCTGAGACTGTATGATGTGACCGACTTCTCGGTCCATGATATTGCTCTTGTTGATGCGCCTGCTTTCCATCTCTCTTTGGATACTTGTGTGAATGGTGAGGTTTATAACCTTGCTATTCGTGGTGGTGACAAGGGTGGATTGGATGGACTTGATGTTTGGTCGACTAATATTTGGATTCACGATGTCAGTTGCTTGTTCTATGGTTATGGAGGGTAGTTGCTAACGCCAAGTAGGTCGAGGTCACCAACAAGGATGAGTGTGTTACTGTCAAGGTATATATGACTTTGAAGAACTCCAGAAAACAGAGCATGGCTAACAATAAGACAGAGCCCCGCCAAGAACATCCTCGTCGAAAATATCTACTGCAACTGGAGTGGTGGTTGTGCCATGGGATCACTCGGCACCGACGTCGATATCAGTGACATCACCTACCGCAACGTCTACACCTGGAAGTCAAACCAGATGTACATGGTCAAGAGCAACGGAGGCAGCGGTAATGTCGAGAACCTCATCCTCGAGAACTTCATCGGTAAGCACCACACCATTCATCACCTATATCCCTAGCACATCCACTAACCAACTAGGCCACGGCAACGCCTACTCCCTCGACATCGACAGCGCCTGGAGCAGCATGAGCAAGGTATCCGGCGATGGTGTCCAACTCAACAACGTTACAATCAGAAACTGGAAAGGAACTGAAGCAAATGGCGCCCAGCGTGGTCCCATCAAAGTGAAGTGTGCGGATGGCGCACCCTGCACAGACATCACCATCGAGGATTTCGCCATGTGGACTGAGTCCGGCTCTTCCCAGTGGTACAACTGTGAGAGTGCATATGGCTCCGGTGCGTGCCTGAGAGATGGTGATGAGCATACTGCGTATACGACCACTCAGACTGTCAAGTCTGCTCCTTCTGGATACTCCGCTGCAACTATGGCTTCTGATCTGGCGACAGCATTTGGTACAGCGTCGCAGATTCCTATTCCTGCTATCCCAACTTCTTTCTACCCTGGTGCGACCCCTGTTAGCGCGTTGGCTGGTGCCCGGGCCACTTCGTCTTAGGTTGGAGTGGGATCTGGGCTGCTTGTGTATGATGTAGTATGCTTGAGATTAGGTCTTAGATTTCCTGATCAGCTGCTAGATAGAAATATACGCCCGTAGATCACCTCAAACCATCTCCTCTACATAATGACCTGTGAGTAGGAGTGTCCAGGGGCTCAATTTGACTGAGGGGGTAAGGGGTGAGTGGTCTCGAGTCAGGGTATTATGTAGGTGAAGATCTTACTAGAGAAGCGAGACCCGGCGAATAATAAAAAGCCATTTGAACGAGATAACATTAATCAAACAAGCCGATGCTCCCCAACGCCACTTAACAACCCATTATGGGTTCAGAAATCCCGATTCTTTCCACCTGGCAATATACTTCATAAGATCCCCATCAATTTAAGACAGGAGTAGCTCGCCTAGGACAGCAGCGACATCGTCTACAGGATACCAGGAGAGGGTTCCATCGAGATCAGGAAGAATCTTGAGCACTTGCGACGACTTGATCAGGAACGGCATGTACTCAGAGGGGTTCCAGTAGCCATTGCTAGTCGAGCCGGTAATCTGCGCAATCCGCACCGCCATCACATGGAACCGCTCTGGGAAACGATATAATGTCTCGGCCAGAATACGCTCCGTTGCAAGTTTGGCTTCGACATACCCCGTCAAAGGGACAGATTCGACCGTACCAGGTTGCTCGGGGACGACTGGTGTTCCTGCCCACAGGGGGTAGTTTGCAATCACGGCGCTGGAGGAGATGAACTGGAAGCCGAATTTGAATAGGGCTGGTCGGTGCTGGGCGACTTCGCGTGCGAGCTTGGATATTTCCCGTACTGGGATTAAATGAAGTCCCATTGATTTATCAAACAGTCATTCAGTCAGTCTTCCTCTTTAAAATAGAAATGAGCTGTCCCAGGAGTGCACATCATGTTTTCTTTCCTTCTTCAACAGAACGCTGCAAGAAGCAGCGCCGGGATGCCACCAGCTATTTGGACTCCCTCATCTGCAGTTCGTGAGGCTTCGCGTTGATGTTGAAGCAACCTTCTTTTCTGTTCCAGGCAGTAATCTCTTTCCCACTGACCGTGAAAACCTTGCGTCATTTCCCACAAGTTCTGCGACCGATACCTATAGGAGAATTTTAGTAATAGCTCTTCTTTCTCCGCGAACCCTTTGATAAGCTCACCAGTATTTTTCATTATGCGAAAACCATGCCCCGGTGAGACGACACTGGTCAAGCCAAGGACGGTCTGCAGGCCATTCACAGCTTCCCAGATTTCGAACCACCCAGAGAATAGCCTGATTCATGTCTTCAGACAAAGCGTATTTTGTAATCAAAGTCTGACACATGGGACAGGCTTTTGAAACCACCTTCCCGGGGACAAGAGACAAGAGATCCCGATGAAATTTTGAAGAAATCAAAGTCTGGTACATGTGAGGATCTTTTGCGGCTTGATTTCCAGGGACGAGAGATATGAGATCCTGATGAGGACAAGCGAAGGTAGGCTCAGCTGTGAGATGAGCGTCGGAGGAGGAGAAGCTTATAGTATGTCGAGCCGCTACACATAATTGGCCAGTTTCCTTAACAAATAAAACCAGCGCAACTCGCACGTCGTAGCCAGACCTAGTGCTAAATAAACAGATGTGGCCGAGGCCGGGTCGTCCTCCATCATCAAAGTCATACTCGAGTGGGCCAAATTTGGTTTTGGCTGGCTTCGCGGGTGATTTGAGGATCTTGACAAGCTGGTCTCGACCGCGAATCGTCAGAGAAATACAGGGACATATATCGGCTATACCAGCGTAGTATGTGCAGGATCTCTCCTGAGCTGATTGTCTCAGTAAATGTCTCGTGAATTCTGTCCGTGGATGGAGTTTCAAACACTTTGCACAATAGGCCCAACGGTGATTTTCGAGTCGAAGAAGGAGCTGATTTCGCAGCACATCCTGACTGTTCACGCACAGTATTGGATTCCTAATACGCAAGAGTCGTGGAAATTCAAGATCTTTGTGCTTCACTATCGTCCCGGATAGGCCGAAGAGCTCTTTGCAGCTGAGGGATAGACACACTTGATCGACTAGTGAGAGGTGTTGGTAGATCTTCTGTAAGACGCGCTCATCCAAAAAAATTATGGAGGAGTATTCTGGCACTTTCTTCCAAAAGATATGAAGCAGCCTGAGGAGCATCTTGCGACATCGCGACATCTTGGAGTCTTCAAGGCGAAAGATGATATTGAACGTGAGGCAAGAGTGGGGCTTGATTTTGGATACAGAATATAAAAACGAGTAGATCGAAAGAGTAAATATGACCTTCTGTGATTAAGAATTGTGACTTCGTGACGTATTGATTGCAAGTTCTGATTCCAAAATTATCTAATTCGGCGTCGGTAGGTTTGGGTCCGATATAATGATATTCTGTGCTAGAACCGGGAAGTGAAAAGTGGTAAGAGGACGGGTACACAGACCTGCAACGTCGATCAATCTTTGAGTCTCTAGATTTGATGAGAATAAATTGGCGATGAGATATATAGGAACTAAGTCCATCCCGAATATCGAGTCAAATCACAGTCATCATATCGTGAAAAAGGGTTGGACTGCGTATTGGAAGCGGGACAGCCTCGTATTGTGGAATCCTTCCCGAAGGGTAAGAGCCAAGAAGCGGCCTAAGGGGCGGGTAGAGGCTTGTTTTGTGGTTCATCTTCACCAATCGGTTTATTGAAGGGACCCGACCTCACATGGACCCTTTACACGGCATGGTTAATACAAACCATGCAAAGAGGCTTGTTGGTGCAAACAGACCCCGAAGGAGAGGAAGTGCCAATCAAAGACCAAGAAAGGACCCGAACACACCTTATATTACACCACCACCAAACTATGCAAACATACAAATATCAGTCATGATAAACATCACTGCCAAGATCCAATCATCATTCCACAAAAGCAGCGGCTTGTTGTTCTCTAGTTTGCATTTGTCGGAGTTAGGAGATCGTAACAGCGAGTGCAAACATGACCCTTGGAGGTTTAGGGGTAGATACCGCAGACAAAGAAGCATCGCCATACTTAATAACACTATGGAGTAATCATTGGCGATTCACACAGACGGTTTTTTTTCATTTTCAATTAGCACTGCCTAACTGCAATCCCCCATATCAGTTGGATATCCGGAGCTAGTCCCAGCCACATACACTTAGATATAATATGGCCGAAGTCAAAGATCCATCTCGGGAGTCGTTACCCACTTCGAGTAGCCCGGTACCTGTCGGCGGGTCTGAAGAGTCGAAAGAAATATCGATACGCAATGCTACGCAATGCTACGCAATGCTACGCATGAGGATGAGAAGAAAGCGGCTCCTGCAACAGGGCCTCCAAGTGTGGAGTATCCTCACCATTGCCTTGCTGTTGGCCATGTTTCTGGTTGCTTTGGACATGGTAAGGACTATTCCTTTTTCTCTCTCTCTCTCTCTCTCTCTCTCTCTCCCCCTCTCCCTCTCCCTCTCTCTCTCTCTTCAGGGAGCTGTGCACGAAGGTAGCTAATCAAGTCTCCTCAGAGCATCATCACCACTGCTATTCCCACTATCACGGCTCGCTTCCATAGCGAAGGTCAGATGGGATGGTATGGATCCGCCTTCTTCCTTTGTTTAGCCAGCTTTCAGTCCTTTTGGGGGAAAGCATACAAGTACTTCCCCATCAAGATTGCATTTTTAACCGCCATCGGCGTGTTTGAGCTGGGAAGCTTGGTGGCCGCCCTCTCGCCCAACAGCCCGGCCTTGATCATCGGCCGTGCCATTCAAGGCATCGGTGGTGCGGGTGTTACCGGTGGCTGCTACACAGTTCTAGCTTTCATCACGCGTCCGAAAAACCTACAAGCGGTTTTCGGTCTCACCAGTGGCGTCTTTAGCTTGTCTTCTGTATTGGGACCCATCCTGAGTGGTGTATTCACCCAGTACGCGACATGGTGATGGTGCTTGTGGGTTAACTTACCCATTGGAGGTTTCGCAGTGATAATTTTGCTGTTGTTCTTGAAGATGCCTCCTCATTCTCGTGTTGCACATGCTACATTGAAGGAGCTCCCCTTCCTCTTCGATATCCCCGGCATCGCCCTCACGGTGTGTGCGTTAGTATATCTGGTCTTGGTACTGGAGGACGGCGGTGTCACCAAGCCCTGGAACAGCAAGTACTGTATTGGACTTCTCATTGGATTTAGCCTGATCGTTATTTTGCTCATCGTGCTAGAATGGAAGCAGGGTGAAGGGGCCATGATTGTTCCTCGGATTATCAAGCGCCGAACAGTTCTTGTCCTTGCGCTGTTCAACTTGACAGCACAGGGCTCTGGATTCGCGCGTATTTATAACCTTCCCATTTACTTCCAGGCAGCACAAGGCCAGTCACCATCAGAGTCGGGGATTCGAACACTGCCTACAGTGTTGACAACCTGTAAGTAGCCTTCGCCATCGCCCCGTCTCTCGTGATTCCTCGGAACTAACACACCTTCCAAAACAGCCATATTCAGTTTTGCTGGGTCCCTTGCTATCGGCAAGGTGGGCTACTACCAGCCCTTCCTCATGCTGGGTTCCATGTTTGTGACGATAGGATCCGCTATGATCTACACCCTGGAGCCAAACTCTGGGTCAGGCAAATACATTGGCTATCAGGTGCTGGCCTCGATTGGGTCGGGGCTCATCATCCAACTCAAGGTCATTGTGGCTCAGGCAATCTCCAAGCGGGTGGACATGTCTGTCACCGTGGGCTCTGTTTTATGTGAGTCATGCTGCGCGCCGTCCTCTTTTGCTGTCTCTGGCCACACTGACTAACGGAAACCCTGATTCTCACAGTCTTCCAATTCATTGGCGGTACTGTCGGTGTTGCAGCTTCCACGAATATAATGAACAACGTCCTCATTTCCTCGCTGCCGGCAGATGGCCGGATATCTGCTTCTGATGTGCTTAGCGCTGGTTCAACCGGTCTAGCCAAGATGTTCCCGAATCCCGCGGATCTCAAGATCGTTGTTAGTGCTTACATGAAAGGACTAAAGGCCGCCTGGATCTGGAGTATTGCTCTAGCTGGAGTGTCCTTCTTGGTCTCGCTCGCTGCAGAGCGCAAGAGTGTACGGTTGGACCATGTTAAAAAGAGAACCGAGAAGAAAGCTGCAGAGGAGGCTGCGACTGCTTGAGCCTGCATGCCCGAAACCGTGCTGGATTTGGAGGGCTAGTAACCTAGCAGACCCCTCTAATAGCAGATCAAGAAACTCCAGGATAGCAGCGAGCGTGTGGGGAGTGCCAAATAGAGCTAAATCACCGCGACTCTCGCAAGAATCATTGCTGCCACAAACGAGAGTCATCAAGATGGCAAACAAGGTCCAGAGCACAGGGGAGACTATATAGATTGAACCCCATGATTACTCAATTCCAAACCATAATGTATAATTAGCTACGGAAATTTGGTTTCCCTAGATTCAGACAAAATCGAGATAGGATGATTAGGGACTGACCGAAATAGGCAGGTAGTCGAAGATGACCTCAGGTCCACCCATGGACCGGACGGGTAGATCATTTTATTATATAATCATATTCACGTGTTAGTTAAATATTATATCTGACTCCAGGAGGTTGGATTACCGCCGTGCATAGTCAAGTTAGCCGCGCGCTTCTAATTTTGCCACCGCCCAACTCTCAGTGTCAGTTGCTCCTCAAGTCTTTTCTTCCCTACTAAGCTTCTCCATTCGTTGCAAACAAAGATACCATCGCGATGTCTTCACGCGACCATAATGATGGCGGGAAGCTGCTGTCTAAACCGATTTCTCTATCTTCATCCGGTTCAAGTGGCCCTCCGAAAAAGGCCGGTTTCAACATCCAATCCTCAAATCGCGGCCGTTCTACAAATTCCCCAGCAAACGGCCGGTCACTGCCTCGGCGACCTCACCAGCTCGGTTACTCTGACGACTCTGACGAAGATGAAACCCCTCCGGTCCATGAGGAAATCTTAGGATTCGACACCCACACAGGTGGCGCCATTGCCGCGGACGGACAGGCTGTCGCGGACGCAAACAAGCCACTGATAATTCCCGTCACTAGCAAGAACAACTGGCGCGACCGGGCGGGCGTAAACGTGAAGAAGAGCAAGAAGAACCTGCTTCCTAGCGAAGTGCAAGCTATGCAAGAAGCGCAAAAGAACGGACAAGCACCTCCCGGAGAGCCAACGGTAGAGACAGATACTCCCAGCATGGCGTACGGGTTGAGCTTTGCACAACAGTCTGCAGAAAAGGCTGATGGGGGTGCAGCAGTGGACGAAGACCAGGCCATGCCTGATGCGAAACCTGTCGAGACTAAGCCCCTCACGGAGGACGAGATTGCGATGCAGGCGCTGATTCGGGAAACCACGGGTGACACGGAACGCAGGTCAGACCTTGTGATTGAGTCTGCTACGAAGGAGGAAGAACCAGTCCAATACAGCGAACTCGGATCTTTCCGAACAGATGTGGAATCCCGGCCTGAGCCTGCTACGTTGGACGCCTACAATGCCATTCCCGTTGAGGAATTCGGTGCGGCGCTGCTACGAGGAATGGGCTGGAAGGATGGTCAATCCATCGGACGAGGTAACTACAGCAGTGCCACAGCTGCAGAGAAGGCGAAAACCCCTCGCGTTCCAGAACGACGACCTGGGTTCCTCGGTATTGGTGCAAAGGATTCATCCGGCGGCAAGGGTGCCGAAACTGAACTTGGAGCTTGGGGAAAAGCGGCTATGCGCAAGGCGTCGAGGAAGCAGGGGGAGGAAAACGACAAGGCTGAGGGCGTGTATATGCCTATCACGATGCGGAATAAGAAAACCGGCGAGCAACTCACCGAAGAGGAGCTTGCTGCCCTACAAAAAGAGGCCAAGTCAAAACCTGCCAAGGAAGACGATTGGCGCGAGCGACGGGATCGCAACCTTGAGAAGAGCGGTCGGGACAAGGATCGAGACCGGGAATACCGCAAACGCGACTACGACGATGAGGAGGACCGTTCGCGTCGGAAGACTGGGTCCTCGCGACGTGACCGTGACCGCAGTCGGTCTAGTGGCCGCCACTCTTCTAGTCGTTCCTCTCGATATGATGATGACGATAAAAGCAGACGGGACGACCGTTCCTATCGGGATCGGGATCGAGACCACGACCGGGATCGTCGTCACCGTGCTGACGATAAGGACGACCGAAGGAGAGATGAAGATCGAGAGCGGGATAGAGACCGCAGCCATCGATCTCGAGATGAGAGATACAGCAGCTCGCGACACTCGTCTCACTCGTCTCGAAATGACCGAGACCGAGACCGAGACCGTGATCGCGACTCTCGTCGGAGTCGTCGCGATGATTAGAGGCTAGATGTTTTTTTGGCTAGGGCATTGGGGCGTTTGTACAGGACCAATTCCTGCTTCTGCTTCTTTGGAGCTACATATTCCTTTCCTAGTTATTTTACCATGAGACTCAACTAAAAAGAGATACCCTGAATAATCAAAATATGGCTTTGGCGAAAGAACACTTTCCATGATACTCTGTTCAATTCTATAAAGAGATGGCTTTTATCCTTCCCACCCATGGTACTCCAAGAACGAAAGCGCCAAATTCAATGTACAAACAAGGCAAAAGACTAAAGCCAGACTATGCTTCCAACATAATAACGTCCTTCTCATGCTCTTCCTCGTCACTGACATCGCCCACAGTCAAATCACGCAACCCACCGAGTCCAACACCACCATCCATCTCACCAAGAACCCACTCAACAAGGTAGCTGTCATCGACCAGCTCCTCAACTCGCTTGTAGTGTCTCTCAGTGTACGCAGCCAGTGCCTGCAGGATATCCTTCAGACCAGCCGCAGCACGACCATCCTTTCCGCGGACGGACTGAGTCGCAAGCTCCACGAAAGTAGACGCAGGGTAAGAGCGGAACAGAGCATACAGGATGCGTTGTGAGACGCGCGAGGTGCGCGCATTGGTGTTCCAGTCCCGGAGACGGAGCAGGAGCGTGCGCAAATTGGCAGGGTCCAAGTTCTGCAGGACTTCATCGATGGACGGGTTTCCGGACAGACTGGTTGCAGCACGCTCGCGGTCCTCGGCGGGGAGGGTTGGGTCATCTGCGGCGTTGATGGCGGAGGTGAAGAGCGAGAGCAGTCTACCCGGGTGGTTGAGTTGCAGGGCCAGAGTGATGGCTTCACGGTAGGCACCGGCGCGGATGTAGTTTTGCAGCTCTTGGTCCTGCTCGACGCGAGCAGAGCTGGCGTTGACAGCGGCTGTGTAGGTGGATGATGTAGTATCAGTCCAGAAGGTCACCGTTGCGTCGGCTGAACCAGAGGCAATGGCGTAGGGAGTGGTGTTGAGCTTGGAGGAGGTTGGCTTTACGTCTGCGCGTGAGCCGGATGGGGTTGGGCTAGCAAGTGCCCAGACTCGGTCGATGTGGTTGTCCAGGGTGGTTTCCAGCTCGCCTGTGTAGGGGGACCAGATCTTGACCAGACCGTCTGCGGCGGCGGAGGCGATAAGGGGACGGTCCTGGATGGCGTTTTTGCGTGCTGTTGCGGCCTCCTCGTCATCCTCGTCATCGTCAATTTGGTTGTTCGAGACCTGCGGAGGTGGGAGCCAGAGGACTTTGAGAACACTGTTGGTGTGGCCCTCGAAAGTCAAGAGACAGCTGTAGTCAGACAGACTCCACAGTTTGACGGTCTTGTCACCAGAGCCTGTGACTGCTAGGCCACGGCTCGTGCTGGTACGTGAATCTGAGTTGATAATCGGTGTGCCTTGCGGGGCGAATCGCACCGACCACACACCTCGCTTGTGGCCACGGAGGACACCTACCGATGAGCCTTCGTCGGCGGCCCAGATCTTCACGGTGCGATCTTGTGATGCCGAGGCAAACAGTTCAGATGTAGAATCGATATCAATGGCATTGATATCCTTTTCGTGAGCCTTGCGAGTATAGATGGCCTTAGGATAGTGTGGTTTTTCTCCTGTCAAGGGGGCTAACTTGCTTGTATCCCATCGCTTGATTGTGCGATCTTGCGAGCCAGTAATTAAGAATGCTGGCGGGTGGTTCAAGGGGTCGTTATATGCGGCACTGCCAACAGGAGGTGGCACGCGTGGAAGGGCGATTGCTCCCAACGACTCGGCGTGACCAGTGAAAATAGCAAAGCAAGTATAAGAGGATGTCTTCGGGTCAATACGCCAAAGACGGGCTGTATTGTCTTTAGCGCCAGTGGCTAGCCAGTGTCCTGACCAATCTGCATCAATGCAAATGATAATATCGTCGTGGCCTTCCAGGTGTGTGACATCAGCACCGAAGTACTCTTCCCCCTCATTTGAGGGTCGGTCTTCCGAGGGAGCAACCGAAACTACACGAATACTCTCAGTGTTTGTGGCCAAAGCAAGCATCGATCGATCTGGTCCAATGTAAGCCAGGTCAATGATCTCGTCGTCATTGCCGGAAATGCGGCGGATAATCGCCAAAGGCTCCAAAGTTGACCCCGGCTTATAATCAGACAGCGACTCGAGCGAGTGGATGCGGAGAGTCTGATCTGCATGGACGGTAAGGACAAAAGGCAAACCAGGCGAATACTGGATAGCCACGACGCTTTCGAACTCCTCTCCAGCCTCTTGTTCCTCTGTGATCTCGCTTCCACGGTTGCAGTCCCAAACTCGCAGTTTGCCATTTTCTCCACCGATAACGCACAGCCCGCTATCCGCAATGAAAGCGGCGGCTTCCACGCTCTCCAAAACAGGAATGATTCTGCGAGTCTTCCAAGTACGCGCATCCCAGACGATGACAGTCTTGTCTCGACTGGCCGAGATCAATGCGTTCTCTGACGGAGAAAAGGACAAACTGCGGACAAGTGAAACATGTGACTCGAGCGACACAATGGACTTTCTCTTGTGTAGATCCCATACACGCATTTTGCCATCTTCACTGCCAGATGCTAGACGGAATCCTGCGGTGGAACCCGTACGGGCAGAGCCCTCCATTTCTTCATCATCATCCCCCGTAGCCTGTTGTTTAGACTTGTTCTTCTTGGATGACTTGGCATCGCTGTCGGCGGTAGGAACCTCGAAAAAGCAAAGCGCAGAAATGACACCACCATGACCATGGAAAGTGTGAGTGACAAAACCGCCTCTGATGTCCCAGACCTTGATTGAGCCATCGGCACCTCCAGTGGCAAGCAGTGTACCGGTAGGGTCAACAGCAATGGTCACAACGGGGGCTGTGTGAGGCTTGAGGGTTCGGAGAAGTTTTGCTTCGATGGTCTGGGAGGTCTCGTCGAAAGTTGAGAGGCCGTAAATTCGCATGGACATCGAGCGCGAGCAGACAATGGCGTGTGAGGCGGAAGGCGTGACTAGGCGAATTGTCAGTGTTCTATTCTTATTCCTGGGGCATACAATACTCACTGGCTAAACCTGTGACAATTTCTCCATCCTGTAGCGTTTATTTGGTTAGCGCTTTGCAATTGACGAATATTCCAAAGGCGACAAAACATACCCCCTCCAGGCTAGTAAGCTGATTACCAGTCTCCAAATCGACGATCAAGGCATCTTCGCCCACGCAGCTCAGCAAGATGCGCCCACTGGCATCCAGCGCCGTGCTACCGCCGGTGTAAATGGGGCGGAGCGTGCGGGACGCCTCGAAAGTGGTTTTGACGATAGCTTTCGACATGACTCTATAATATCTCGGCGTAAAAAAGTAGAATTTAGCACGCCATTGGCCAGTCGAAGAGCCGTAGAGATTGAACGATCGCAAAAAACGGCAGCTCGAGCGGGCAACTTTTTTTGATGTTTGCACCGTTTGTTTGGTGATAAGATATGGCTCGTGCCTCAGGCCATGTCTAGTCGCATAACCACATGTGTACCTTCTTCAACTATTGGGCTTTCGTCTGATTGTTGTTCATCGCTTGTTACTTTTGACTCCACAAGTTCTGGCAGCATTTCTATTAATTATGCACCAGAAGGCGATGTAGCTACACCAATAGCCCAGTGACCTCGCACGATATGGGTCGACAGGCTTATTTGAACCGGCTCGCTTTGGTAAGCTCCATCTTTTTACGCGCGAACTTCCTCTATATTTGCAGTTGTCATATCTTGAGTCTATGGAATGTGAGAATGGATTATGCTTTATCTTGAGAAGCCTAAGGTCTTCTAAAACCGAACCAGTTACCACCTGGCCCTGTCCCATTGCTTCTATCCTGATATACAAACCATCCCGAACGCGTCTTGTCAGGCATGATTAATTGAGCGTAGCTATAAACCGGATAGGATATCATATTAACTGATTTCAAGGGCCGGTCCCCCTACGAAGCTCCCGACAACGCGGCGGTTGACCCCTCCACTCCAGTCCGACGAATCTCCAACGTCCATGCGGACGATTATATGCAGCAATATGATACTCGAGGGCACCCTGTTAATCCCGAGTCCAGAACCCTCGGGAAAGAACTCCGGAGAGCAAAGAATGACATCCTCTCAACAATGGGGATTGTCGTCAGTGGAGAAGACCGAAACTCTACTATCCCCAATGAACAGCAAAAGATCAACCAGATTGCGAGTGAGAATGACTTCGGACTGGTTATAACAACTCTCGATCAACTGTTCATATTTTTCGGCACTTGGTGGACCTCTTCAGTCACTGGTCGAGTACAGGTAAATGCAATACCGATCACTTTAGATCCATGGATGTTGATTGAGCTGACATTCGAAACTTGGCGTTCAGACTTACCGGCATTATGCCCATTCTGCATTACTCGGTGCCATACAGTCTGAGAGAGACACCGCGGGGATTCTTAACTTCTATTTTTCGGGAATTCCTGCCTGGGCAATGTCTAGTGGGTTGGCTATAGCTCGTGAAACCCCGCTGAAACGGGTGTTTGTCTCTCTCCGGGACTACGTTCAGTCTTTGACCGGCGACTCACTCGGTGTTCGTTCTCTTTTCGGACTTCTATATACAGGGTGAGTGTATTTCATCCATTCAAATAGACAGGATAACTAATTATGAATAAAGGGCGAGAAATGCTGTGCTCATGTTGTCTATGGAGTTCTACATGTACTCCACACTCCAATCTCTTTCCCTTGTTTCTCCATATGGGATCCCCGGCGCGCAACTTTTGCTTCCCTTCAGCAGAGGCTCTTTGCTACAGCTGCCAGCCTTGCCCACTGATTTCTCCCCTCACTCCCTAGGGAATACGCTCGTGCAATTTTTAATCTCTCCTGGCGTTTTAGTCTTCCTCTATGGGTACTACTTACGACCAGAGCTTGAGGAACGTATCTATCGGTTGATCAGACGACACCTTCCAAAGCCAGCTCTTCCTGACGAACTCTCAGTCCGCGTTGCCTTTGAAGAAAACCTGATAGAGTGGGTGGTGCCCACCCTGGGCCGCAGATCAGACGAAGAATTATACCGCAGCTCACTCCCACTCTTCGAAGATATCAAGTTCGAACTGGCCACTTTTCGCAGATGGGTATCATCCCTTTTTGGACTAAGATCGAATCACTTGTCAGAGAAGCAAGCCCTTCAGTCCTTTAGTGACGAGAGGATTCAAAATCTACGCAATTCGATTGAGTTGTTGCAAAATGAGCTTGACGGGGTCCAATACACCCCCGGTGGTGAAGAAGGACCAAATGATCCCGTGCCTAGGCCGCCGGGAATCACTCCTGATGCCCAGATTTCCGCTCTTGCATCACGAGAACGACCACGCCCAGAGGAAGCAAGTCGACCCACGCATTTGACTCAGGCAGAATCAGTTATTGGGTTGAATCAGGTGCTTACAAATGAAAATCGTATGTCTCAATCGCCCGGGGAAATGAGCAATGACTATTTCTCCGAGATAGCTACTGCTGGACAAACAAGTCGTCTCTCGGTCATTTCAACACCGCAGGACCACACAGCCCCTTTGCAAAATGGTGAGGATTTTGCTACGGACCGACAGAGCTCGCGATCTAATACCCTCTTTTCTCGGTCATCGTCACCAGAAACATCACCTCCTACGTCGCCTCGCGTAAGAGCATCCTTGATTCACCAGAGCTCCGACGTTATCACGATGCAGCTTGAGTTGATGGGTAATCGAAACCGTCACCCGCAAATTCAACCTCCAAATCCTGCCCAGCTGAATGCACTAGCGCGCAATAATGTGTCAGGATCAAATACAAACCCAGACACCATGGACAGACGATCCATAGCCGAGTTCCTCGAAGCTCTGATCCTAAGCCAGGCCCAGCGCCAGGCCCAGCAGTCCCTAGCAGCAGCAGATACCGACGGCCTCTCAAGTATCACGGCCGGGCCATCCAACGCTACCCCGCAAGACTTGGGTGCCCCTGAATTAGACCCTCAAATTCCGGCCCCAGAAACTCAAGCCACCGACGCTCCAACTTTAGAGTCCATCGAGGAAGCGCTAGGGTCCATCGTTCCAAACATTCTCCCAGATGGCGTGGAAGAACCAAACGACGAAGAGCCCTCCAATGAAAATCCTGTCGCAGATGCAGATCATAATGAAAACGCCCAATCCGACACTCTCGTGCAGCCAATTCTACCCTCTTCCCTGATTCCTGGGCAACTGGCAAACACATTGTCTCAAGTCCACCGCGTCACCCTTCTTTCGGCATATCCAGTGGACTCTCTCGCATCTCACCTCGCCGCTGCAATTAGTGGCATCATACTCGCGCCGCTTGAAGCACTCTACCTTCGCTCATTGACCCGATCCTGGATTATATCCCACCCTTCCTCCGTTACACGTCTTTCGGATATCCATCCGTTGGGTCTTTGGTTTGGCGGAAGAACTTGGCCAGACATATGGGCATATTCCTGCCGACTAGTGCTCATGAGAGGAATGCAAGTTGCGATGAGAGCGGGGATTTGGGGATTCCTGGTGGGCTCAGCGATGAGGATAGGGAGAAACTTCTGCGGCTGGGGAACTTTGTGATGAATGCTTGTTTCTTTTAGCCGGCTCAATACCTAGGCCACTCTACCATATGTCCTCTATTTCCTCTGTAGTCCCAGTGGTTCAACGGGGGGAGTAAGTCGATATGCAATTCGAGAAGTATCGAGTGTGCTCTTTTACGGGGCCCTCTTTCAAACTATACCCCAAAACCTCAAAAATCGTTTCTTTTCTGTCTTCCACACTCCTTGATTTGATAACCGGGGTGGTTGGTTTCATCGCATGTCGTCGGGGTCTGAACACCCATCCCCTTCTAACCGAGGCCCCGGGGAGTGGAATTTACTGTACCAAATTACATGAGTTTTGGAATAAGATTTCAGTCGAGAAGTAGTGTCCGATCGTAAGCCTTTCTATCCGTCCTGGGGTTGGCGTTCACATTTGCCAAGTTGTTCTGGCCTTGCCGATAACCTGTCTTAGACCTGCTTGGTCCCATACATATTACAGACACAGGAAAAAGAACATTAGAACTAGGTAATCGTGAAACCAAAGTGCTACCTAGGTAGATTAAATATATATTCCTGATTTATATACAAATCCAGACCCCAAAAACCTCCTATTATCGCACTACTTCTCTCCCCCAATATCCTCACTTCCACCAACCTTTCATGTCTATCAAGCGCACCAATTAACTATTCTCGTAGAGCCACTTCCTAGGAGATTAGGATCGATCGGTGAGGCATTCTAATTCGCTGAAATCGGCCAAAATCATGTCATTGAATAGCGAGGTATTCAATAGGTCAGAATTGGTTGAAAATGATGTATGAATGAATCCCTGGATATAACGATTTTTGTATGGCAGATCATCAATCCAAGCAGCAGATTCTGATCGTTATAACTAGGTTTTGCTGTGCTTATAAAGTGCAACAAAAAAAAAAAAAACGAACGCGCGCGGTTTCCCACTACGGGTTTCAGATGTTATTTTCCAATAACCTCCTAAACGTAGCGCCTAGAATATTTGTTAGTTGGTAATTCAACCTGGGCGTGATTATAAGAATCGCTTACCTTAACCACTCGGCCACGCTTGCCGGATATAGAGTTAGATACAGTCTCACATAATTCACACATCTATGTGAGTTTCTATAGCTATAACCAGTTACATGGTTACTCTGATCCACATACCTAGGAGGCGGCGATATGTACATAGGTACAAACGTATGTTGGCAGTGGACCCCACTAGTACATAGCTAGGCTGCAAAACATAGCAGGTGTTGTCTTTCTATATCTTTCCTCTTCTGATGCAGCATTTGCGCCTGTTTACCGTACAGTGGGCACAAACAAAGCATAACTTCGTCATTATTTGATGGTACATTGCATTTTCTCTCAACAATAAAAACGCAGAAGACAATAGGATGTTTGAAGCCCAAGCCAACTCCTCAGGTGTAGCCATCTCAGATCATGCACGTCCCTTTCCTTTGTTTCCTGGCACCTTCCGCCGCTCCCAGACCATGAGATATCCCTCACGAGTGAATAGCGTCTCGCTTTCCGCACGCTTGACGAACAAATCCTGAATCTCAAGCCACTCCGGGCCCTGCTGCTGCTTCTCTGTTGACCCGCCATTTTTGGCGCGAGTGTCTCGGCCTCCATGGCTTTATCATGCAGTTGGACAAGCCACGACACCTTCTCGCTACCACCACCGGCCCCGCTGGAGGAACCGCCAGCTCCTGACGCAGCATTGACGCCCTTATCCACGGCGTCATCCATTGCACCGGGTGCGGCTATGGCAGGGTCGAGGATGATGTTTGCAACAAGATCGTAGAGGATCGGCTCTCCCGGTGAGCAAATATTAGGATTTGGCTCGACATAGGGGGACATATCCAAGTTGTGCGGAGAAGGGAAGGTGACGATGGTAGGGTTTCGCTCAGAGACAAAGCGGTTCTTGCTAAAGCGCTTGACGTGGAAGAAAAGGTAAGGAGGAAGAGGGTGGAGGAGCCGGTGTCGGACACGGTGGGCCAGTTTCTCTGACGCCGTGTAACCGTTATATTTGTTCAAGAGGGTAGTCAAGGGAACCTGTGGGATGATTGACTCCCGGTTGGCAGATTGGAAGAGAGGTGTGGGGGGTAGATCCAGTGTGAGGATAAGGAAGGGAGTAACCTGGCTATTGATGGTGCCGGATTCAGTAAATACCAAACGGGCATTTTGGGTGTCGGAGTGAGCGGTGATAGCTTGGCTTTCAATCCGTACGCGGCCCTGGAACGCTGCATGAACAACACTTGTGGGGGTTGGTGAAGGCTTCTTGGACCCTCCTAAGGCGAGGTGCAGGCAGTTTAGGAACCAAGACAAGAAGTCCACAGGATCTGCCTGGTTTGTGAGAGTAAAACGTTTCGAGGATCGTACAGCAATCTCCTGTAGTAACTCGTGTGGAGACACATGTGACCGGAACGCCTTAGGGTTCCATAGCTTGCGCACCAGTGTGCTGAAACGAAGAATAATCTCTGGTGTGCCTGGCGTAGGGAACTCGTGGAGGAGGAAGAAATTGCGAATAGGCAAAACATGTGCCAGTAGTTGAGCTACTACATTGACGTAGTCGTTGGCTTTGATGTTGTTCATGCCCACAAACCCTGAAAAGAAAAACAATTAGCCAAAATAAACCTTTCAGTATTATACTGGTACAGGCTCTTACCTGGTCTGTACCTCGACCCAGAAAGGTCCCAGGCATCATGCACTTCCTTATCGAGCTTGACCACTTGGTTCTTTGTATAGTGTGGATCAACCACATACTTGATATCCTCCAAACTCTTGTTATTGACTTCATACCCTTCAGGCAAAACATAGACCTTCTTCGTGCCAATGTTGATGAAGACGTGGTGTCCAACTTCAAGGGCGTGAAAATAGGCATGCGATTTGGGGCCACGGCCCTGGAAGTATTTGCCGCAGACAAGACATGCGTACACATTGATATTTGAAAGACTAATGGAGCACAGCTTCTCGAAATCGAAATCCAGGATTTCCCGGTTGATCGTGTCGAGGTACAGGTCGCCGTAGCCTTCCATGGGAGCGATTTGCCGCTTCGGAGCGCTGAGTGCAGGTGCATCTTCGTCAATATCCGAGAATCCAGAGGGATCTTTTTCGCCCTCCTCGAGCTCCTCTCCTTCTATTTCAGCTGCTCCTTGGATATCCACACCATTGCGATTCTGTTTTGGCTCTTCGTCGCTCGATCGGTATGCTGCGCCGTTGAGAGAATCGTAATCATTGTCGTCCTCGACGCGCGCCTTTTTCGATACAGGCGAGCCTGAGAAGTCTTGCTCCAAGGGAAGCTCTGCTGGTCTTTTGGACATTGTGAGGTGGTTTAGATTGAAAAGTTGGTGATCCCAGAGTTCTTGGAGTTCTTGACTTTCCCAGAGCTCGGGATGCGACTTCGTTGCAAACAAGTCAAACTCCCATGGTCGAGCCAATGCCAAGCCGCATACGGAGTACGTTCTATACAAAATGGTGTTCATTCTGAGCAGTCAGTTTATAGGGCTGTATTTGCCTATTATTTATTCAAGGCTATATAGTAATCTACTCTTTACTTGACTTCCAAGGTTGCTACAGCCTAAATCATGCCGACCGTTCGATTATCTCGGAATCAAAAGAAAAACGTCATAAGATGTGATACAACAAACGCCGTGGTATGTCGACTTTCAAGCACTCCGGACCACCTTATCGTTATCCACAGCGATCTCTTGCACACCGTCCTTTGTCACGACCTTCACCAACATCTGCGAATAATTTTGTTAGCATAATGGCACTTCAGGATGGCTTTCTAAAGAACTTACCCCCTTGTAGTCAATTGGTAGTCTGCGCTTCAGCTCATCTGTGCACAGTGTGAGGAGCGCGAGGCCCTCCTCGAGAGAGCAGTCGGGGTGGTGGTGTTTGTCAAGGATGGAGAGGCAGTAGTATCTAGCAGAGTCAGCATCAGCTATCTCTCGCCTGGACTTTCGTATCGTCCATCATCATGGGGCAGGAAACATACTGGGCATAGCCGTGGGCAGCATATGGGAGAGGCGCTAGAGACGCTAGATAATCAACCCAGTAGAGATGAGGCTTCTCAGTGACCGGATCTATACCACCTAGCAGCAGGTTTACTGTGTAGGGACTCCGTGACCGCAGGCTGCGTGCCAATTCTCCCCGGACGAAATTAGCAACGGCGGAGGGGCTGAGCTCGGTGTCGTTGCGCATGCTGTAGAGTGCAGCGTTGGCTTGGATGTATTCGGCAAATTGAACTAACATAGGTATCTCATTAGCATCTTGTTTGTCTCATCGGAGAAGCTACATACCGGTATCTCCCGACTCGCCAGAGAAGGCCATCAATGTGTGCTTGTTCAACTGTCGTGTCTTATCATCTTCAGCCTTGAGGACTGTCGGGCCTCTCATTGCGGCCTTGGATGCAGCAAGAATGACGAAGTCCTTGCCGGCGATACCCAAAAGAACCTCCCTAGCAACTGTTAGTGGCCATTTGTAGAAACCAGATTACCATAAACTTACATGTTAGCGGTATGAAAGATAAATAAAAAAATAACAAGCAAGTAGATGATCAGAGAAGACGAAGGGGAGTAGTGGTTAAGTGAGGAGGACCGCGCGGTGAGCTTGACGCCTGGAGCTCCCGTGAGGTCAGCTACCTGCTGAGTCAGCCGCCGCTTAGCGCTTTTTTTTCTGCCAAAAAAAAGTTGAAGTTTTGATCTCCGCAGTCCGAGTCTTTCGAGAACGCCATATTCGATTTTTTTTATACAGAGATCAAGAACTGACAGGCTTGACAAAACGTCGCCATGTCGTCCTTTTTCACTGTACCCAATTCTCAGCGCAAGAGGAAGAGAGACGACCGCGCCGGAGCCCCAGGATCTAAAAAGCGAGGCGTAGATGCCAAAACCGACGGTGCTCGACGTACCAGAGAGAGAGAAGACTCAATCTCAGGCAGTGACTTGGATGAAGATGCCGCAATCGATACCGCAGAGTCAGGCGACGAAAGTGGATCGGACTCCGAAGATGGCGAAACCGCGGCGGATCGACGATTGAAACTCGCTGAACGCTACCTGGGTAACATCCAAGAAGAAGTCGACGAGGCTGGATTTGATGCCGCAGATATCGACCGAGACTTGATTGCGGAGCGATTGAAGAAGGACATCGATGAATTCAAAGGACGGACGTTCCGTCAAATCGCTGCGAAACTATCCGTTCCCACGGCACCCCATTCCTTTTTCCGCTCAGATACCCAGTCGAACACTGCCATTGCAGTCCACCCGCCATTTGTCTACATTGTTTCCAAGGATAAGACTTTGACCAAGTGGGAATTGGCTACACCCAGTGTACCAGGCTCTACAGAATCGAACGGCGATAATGATACTTCCAAGCGGACTCCGCGTCCCCAGCGCAAGAAGCCCAAGCGTGTGAAGTACGCTCGTGGTATGCGCAAAGTTGGCGAATCAGGGGAGGATCAAGGACATACAGGAAGCATCATATCTGTTGCTGTCTCACCTTCTGGAAAATTCCTGGCCACCGGTGGAACGGACAATAAGCTTATCATTTGGGACGCAGAGACTTTGACGCCAAGCAAGACTTTCTTGCACCACAGAGACTCGGTTTGCAGCCTGTCTTTTGCTCGCCATATCTCAACGATGAGTTCCGGAGAGCAGTTGTTCTCTGGCTCGTACGACCGCACAATTAAGACATGGTCCATCAGCGGAGCAGGCCACGCATATGTCGAAACACTCTTCGGCCACCAGGATCATGTCACCGGAGTTGCTGCCATGACCATTGACGAATGTGTCAGTGTTGGTGCTCGGGATCGCACCGCCCGCTTGTGGAAGGTTGTCGATGAAACACAGCTCGTGTTCCGTGGTGGTGCCTCCAGAAATGCCCCTTACCACGAGAGCAACATTGACTGCATTGCCCCCCTTCCACCCACTCACTTCGTCACTGGTTCAGATTCCGGCTCCCTCTGCCTTTGGTCGGTTCACAAGAAGAAGCCACTCTACACCGTCCGTCTTGCTCACGGCTTGGACCCAATCCCCCCTCTGGATGTGTTATCACCCGAGACAGACGAGGCGACTGCCGCCCACAACACGCGCCACATGCGTCCCATGCCTCGCTGGATCACAGCACTTGCTACTCTACCGGGTACCGACGTTGTCCTCAGTGGCAGCTGGGACGGTTTCATCCGCGCATGGCGCGTCTCAGAGGATAAAAAGACACTTATCGCTCTGGGTCCCATCGGTGCAGGCCTACCTAGTACCGTGACACCACCAGACACACCCTCGCAGCAACTCAACCAGACTCTTGCTCTTGATGCCACCCCTGCGGCTGAACAAAAAGAGCCAGAGCCTTTGATTAAGGGTGTCATCAACGACATCGCGGTCTTCGAACGACGCCCCGAGTCTGATATGCCAGGTGCTGAATCAAAAAAGTCTGAGACTGAGCACGAACCTCGTGGTTTGTCCATCATCGCCGCTGTCGGCAAGGAGCACCGATTGGCTCGCTGGAAGTGCTTCAACAACAATTTCCATGAAGGCCCCACTTCGGGAGGCCGCAATGGTGCTGTTGTCTTCGAAGTTCCGTTTGCTACTAATGACACCGTGAAGGCTGATGTATAAATTTTGTTCATAATCTTCTTGTCTCGATCTTGGTCATTGACCGAGTAAAATGGGGAGCGTTGCTCGGGGTCAGGTGTATTTGGAGTCACATCTGTGTATTTTACCATTTTTGCATATGTACCGGATTTCTTCGGTGCATTGAAGTATTCAATCATATCCCTATTTCAAGCAGCACTGTCCCTGAATAGTAAACTTCGTGATTAGGGTAAACGGTCAGAAAAGCTGTATCACGCTTTTATAACCTTGCTTCCATCCAATCTCCCAAGTTCGTTGTTTCAACAACCAATAGCCAAAGAGTCATACGCTACGTCATGTGGAGATGGCTGCTGGCTGTTCTTGGTTGAATTTGCTTGTGAATAGGGTGTCCACCAGGTGGGTCATGGTAGATGCATTTGTTTACTCCAAATGGACCCGAGAATTGCCGTAGGTACATGTAGTTATCAATTCAGACACAACGGGTATTAGCAATAATACTACGAAGTAAGTCAGTACACTCTGCTAATTTGCGCTTTACTGGTCTGGTGAAAGAAGAGAATGAAAGCAAGGACTTAATACAGTAGAGCCTGGTGGCTTTTTCATGGATCTAATGACAGGTTTTGTAGCCAGTTTATTGAGTGCCAAGGGACTAGGTTCTTCGACTTCACTGGCAAGGGGCGACAAAAGATCAAGACTGAACCGAAGAAGGATAAATAGGGGTATTCATAGAGTACGGCCGAGCCGGTAAGAAACAAACATGAAGATAGGATCAAGCCGTTGAAGGCATTGGAAGGAAAAAAGAGGAGAAGAAAAGGGGAAAAGGTCGTCCTTTTAAAATGAAGATAAAACGCCAACCATATCCACAGTCCTCTAATCATTACCCAAGCGCCGCGCTGAAGCCAAAGCAAAACATTAAGAAGGGCGATAAAATGCGAAAGCAAATACCGCGTGGGCGGTTGGAAGATTTTTAATATGGAGAGAATCTGGCACGTCGCCTCTGTGTAGTTCTTCTCACTGGGCCGACGGGCTGATCTTCGTCGGAATCATCGAGAGTGATCGCGTTGTGAGCAGTGGTCCCGTTATGGATGGAACGGCGCGCAGTAGATCTAGCGGGCCTAACAGGCGGCGAGGATTCCTCTTCCTCGGATGAGTCAGGAATTTCTTCAGGTGGAGGCCTCGCTGCAAGCCATGAAGCATCGCTGGGGGCTTGGAACCAGGGGGACTGGCGTGGATATTGTAGACTAGCTTGACGAGGCGGTGCAGTTCGGATTGCGTCTTCGTCAGATTCATCCGAGTCTTCCTCGGCCATCTCTCTGTCATCCGATACCCCTTCGTCCGATTCCCCTGAGATTTCCTGTTCCTCCTCTTCATCAGAAGCCTCGTCGTCAAAGTAAGGTGTGGTGTTTCTATAATTGAGCCCAAGCGGTATGGGACGGCGGCCACCTTCAGCATCATCCACAACGGTGCCGGTGGAACGGTCTGATTCCGATTCATACATGTCGCCACTGCCGAGGCTCTCGACTTGATTTTCAATGAATGAACTCGTGGGCGGATGGTCGTTTTCAGCATCGATGAATGAGTCTGACTCGTCATACTCATTCTCCTCTTCGTCTTCGCCTTCCTCTTCTTCGTCGTATTCACTCCCATGGGTGTTACCTGAAGCGAAATGGTTGCCATGATCCACTGGGACCGGGAGTCCCATTGGGATCATACCTGGTCCATCCATCAAGTTTTCAAGCCGGTCGAAAATCTGCCGGCTAGCACCCGAGGGCCAGTTAGGGCGTCCAGAGATGTTAGGCCCCCCGTAATACTGAAGCGCAAAGTTGCCCCAAACGCCATCATGGTCATTGATGTCGTTGAAGTGGTCAGATCCCTCTAGCTCGCCCTCCTCCTCATCTGTACCATCATCGAGCGAGTCTAGGTCGGTCTCACTGAAGTCGGCTGATCCGCTGTCATCTGTCTCCTCGGAACCAGGCCGGTATCGATAGCCGCATCCTGCGCAATTGTCTCCTTCTAATTCCCACGAGCAGACCGGACACCGAACCACTCCGTCATCGATGTCAATGATAGGTTTGGGTGGGGGAGCTTTGGGCTTGAAAAGACCCCCGAACAAACCTCCCTCAGTTGGATGATTATTGGCCTTGTCCTGGTCTAGTCTTTCTGCTTCATCCCTTTGATTCTTTGTATGCTCTGTAGTCGTTTCCCCTTTGTCTAAAAGCTCGGCTCGGCCTGTGAACATCTGAACAACGGCCCGAACCTGTAACACGAGAGATATGTTAATACAATGAAACGAATTCAAGGTTGTTAAAAGACTGTTAAAGCTCACCAAATAAGCTGGGGCTGGTTGGGTTTTGACGGGTGCTCGGCAGTCCGGACATGTTCGCTTTGATCTTCCACCGGCAAACCATGAGGATAGACACTAAGTGAAGAATTTTGGTCAGCTAACAGAGTTAACAAGATAGCAGAATAGAAGGGACTCACTGAGTAGCAGAAAGTGTGCCCGCAGGCGATAGTAAACGGTTCATAAAGGGGACGGATGCATATACCACACTGTATCAGAGTGCGAATATCATCGACATGGCCTTGGAGGGTGTTGACCAGCTGTATAGCGCGCGTCAGTATCTAGTTCTTGGTCACGTTAATCAGATGCGGGAATTGACTTACTCCCGATGCCTCGGCCCCAGGACCACTTCTAGCTGCCATTTTGACCTTCTGGGGCTCTTCAAGAGCTATATTTTCCACCCTAGGGGCGTAGCCCATCAACCAGAGTACGTTTTAAGGCGTCTTGGGGCGAATGCGCGAGTGTCGACGGAATGCGGTGGGGGTCCCGGAGAGTAAAAGTTTCGCAAAGTGGCAAGGTGTGATCAACAATTTTTCGCAGAGACAAATGCTAAGAAGTCGAAGAACACTGCGAAGACAGCGTGACGGTCTGAGATCAAGAGAAAGGGTACAAGGAAGAGCAATAATATGATCCAGATTCTTTAAGTGAGAGGGCAGATGTTTTGGTGGCCTCAGGCAAGCAATCACATAATCATGAGGAAGGGGGCCCCAAGGAGCTTCGACCTGGCAACTTCAGACGTGACTTGTCACTTTCTTTTATCGATGGTCCTCATATGACATTCACTCATTTTAGACTCTTCGAGCTTGCTTGAAGGTCGTTATTGTGAAAATAATCCACATAACAAGTGCAACTGTACACCTCTTTACAGGTGAGGGACTTTCGTATGTGATTGAAGCCTCGGGAGATCTTACAACACAAAGACGTTGCCCGGTTGTTGACTTCACTTTTCTTTCATTCGTAAACTGATACCAGGTGAGCTAATCACTTGTGTTTATCTGCAATAACATAGCCGATCAAGACATATTCGACCTCATTTACACAACTAGATCTTGCATCCACTGGTTCACTTACAGATCGTACATCATGCATCAGGACATTTAAAAAAGACACCATGCAACACAACTCAAGAGCTTTCAGGGCTTTCGATTGAACTTGGGGGCTTTTACGTCTCTGCCATCTGACTAACTTGGATGGATAGTAATTTCTTAACACTATTCGAGCGACTGCCCACTCTGCCTATATTTCTTGGTATCTTCTTTAGTGAGAACCAACATATCCATGGATAACTTCAATTTCTTATGCAAGGGATGGGGAAAACGCCAAATCATAACCCGAAGCCCAGCCCCCCAAAAAAGATCCGCAAAGAAGGGAAACCAGAATTGAACTGTTCAAAATCATTGATCATCTCATCATGAGCTCTTCAGAGCCATATTGCCAAGAGCAGGCCAAATATTTGTAGCTTTCTTGACACTGACATCTACTCTATAGCAGCACGGGGCCGTGTCGAATTGGCGCCTTACTCCTTTCTGGTCCCGCATAAACCGATTGGCATCACGGAACCGGTCCTGAAGCACCTCGAAGCGATACCCCGCGAATTGATGATACAAGTCACCCAGTATTGAGACCGGACGGACCGTCGTGGGACCACTATCATCCTTGATGAACGACGACCGAGGACAGAAAGATGTCACCATTGTGATCCGCTCTGTCATCCCTAGTGCCCGAAGCGCTTTATGCTCGATATACCGACCTTGCAAAATTATGGCCGAACCCTATGCACCTTTGTAAGCTTGGAGTATTGCCCGTAATATGACGGTTGAAATGCCTACCATTTGCGGCCCTCGGACTTTTACCACTTCACCGTTTCCATTTCTGAGCGCGGTCTAACCACCGATCATATCCGTACAATCCGACAGCATAGTCACGCAAACAAAGGGGTAACTATCAGTGTGCCAGTCCACTATAGGACTTTCATCTTTCTACCTTTGACTCTTGTTTCGGTTGAAGACACCCGAATCAATGCTTCCAGTGCTTACGACTTTTCTGAAGTATGGAATTATCTCACCTTTTCGGGGGCCCCGTGATGCCTGCACAAACACGGAGATTGACACTAATCAAGGTTGGATAGCGAGTTCCACGGGTATCTGGAGAAGGCTAAACAGTTAAGTGGAATAATTATTGATAATAGGGCTGGGGCACGTGGTCCTCGGGTTAATCCCATGGCATTTCCAATCTACTATATGCGTCTCAGTCGGTCTGGACTTTCAATATAGGCTGCCACTTGAGTTTGCATGCTTTTTTTACCGACTACCCATGCAGGATTTACTATACACTCGCTGTTTGTAGAACCTTAGGACGGACCTTGATCTTAGCAGCTCACTTATTGCTCAAACCTCGGCTCTATCGACCAACTCTGCGTGCTTGTGGTCTCGCATCTCTCAGCATTGTATCAAGATACATATAACTCTTCTAGACTAATAATACTATTTAGTCATAGTAAAGCTTTTTCAATTTTGGGAAGCGCATATACTTACTTTTTACTTTCATATTACCATGTATATGTTGTAAGTAGTTAACTAGTTAGTGAAGTGCTCATGAATATATATAAATAGACTAGAAAGCTGCACTCTAAAATGGGGTCTTAGGCTAATTCAGTGGGTTCACAGATCAGACATAACGAATTGCTGTACCTATGTATATGCTTCTAAAATAAGATGAAACCCAACACACTAACACAGTAGATCAAAACATGTTATGCGGACCTCGGGACTTTGGGGTACATTGGCCGATCTCCGCGCCAAGACTGCGGATCCCCAATTCTTCCTGCGTCCAACGCTAACTTCTGCTCCAATCAACCTCCACCTCCAATCTGATTTCCGAGCAACGCTTTGGCATTCTATTTTATTTGATTAATTCAATTGCTTTAATTATCTCTTACAAACTTAGGAGATATACGAATTAACTGCACCCATGGCGGCCGAGTCAACCCAAGGAGATACTCACGACAAGGCGTGGAAGAAAGCGGAGAAGAAGTTCACACAGTATGTTTCAATGTTTCTTCCTTCTACTCTTGTCTATGTTTGTCCATTCCTAAAACGTTATATGACGTTTCTGAAGTCATCCGTGACCGCGGATGTGCTCCGTGGGATCATTTTTACATGGACTATGGGGTCTCTGAGGGCCACGCGTAGCAACACCGAGTAGCCCGATGGTCGCATATTCATTGGGCTGAATACGTGTGGAGTTTATCCATACTGATAGCTAACTTGCGATTTTAGTAAACATGCTAGCGAGTACTACGACCCATGCCAAGACTTCGCGGATCGGAGTCTCAAGTGTATGAAACGGAATGCCTTCGAGCGCGAAATGTGCCATGATTATTTCCAGTATGTCAGAAATTCTCATATCAACACTTTGACTTGCTATCCCTGCGACGTACCTGGCTTTTGGTCCACTTCTGGCCAGCTTGTACAATATTGTCATGATTATCACATCTGAGCTTTCTCACTGACTGATGACCTTGTCTAGAGCTTATCGTGATTGCAAAAAGAACTGGGTAAGTTTAATACAGAACTTCGCCGTTAAGGTCTCAATCACCTGTCTCGTGCAGGTTTTGCATCTTATCCGCGAAATCCCTTGACTTTGATTCGATACGTGTCGGAGTATACTCGGTTGCTAACAAGGCACAGCTCACCCAGAAGAAAGTTTCTTTGACGCCTCAGCCCAAATGAGACATTTCCATCATCCCGGACTATTCTTACCAAAAATATCGACAACTTTCCTGGCTGGCAAGATCCCTGGCATCCCCAAAGCAGTTGTTGCATGTGCTCTTTTATCAATCCAATAATCAGAAGCCTCCCAAACCCAAACTCCTAGCTTCTTTTACGTGAACTGCTATGTGATAAGCAACCTAACTGCTGTTGGGCATTGCGATCTTGCGAGGCTGGTAAAAAAATACTATTTTTGGCAAGCCGAAACGTTTTATGGTCCGGCGCTGACCTGCGAGATAAGCGGCTTTCTCTTTCTGGAGTTGTTTTCCAGTGACCTGACTTCTATTGGCGTATTGCACTATCTTTGAAGTTAATTTAAGCCTGTATATTAACATTTTCATAACCTTGGAGTCTTATCTATCTTGTCCAGGTGTACGGAGTAGGTAGAGCTTCGGATCTTCATAACCAGTCAAATACAACCCTCGGGATGCATATGAAAAAAAAAAAAAAAATAAGCTACATATATGTGAGAATTTTCAAGGTTGTAGCCCTCCGAGGCCTCCTAGCAACCATGGATGTCTCAAAGATTTTGGTATGGCTTATTGTTTTCAAGTGTGACTACTTATCCCAATTAATACGCATGGGTTATATTGTACACTAAACTATAAAACACAGATCAAAACAGTTGGCTAGATTTTTCAATGTGTCATTCATGTCATTTCTATTTTTGAACCATGTACATCAATGTATGTACATCAATGGCGCGCGCGTAACTACGGCATACTTCAAATGTTGGTTTCTTGCCGGCAGTATGGTGCGGGGACTGATTGACCGCCTGCCCTTTGATTCCCTTCCCCGCCAAATAAAAAAGTGACCGGAGTCGATCACTCAAATCCAACTCAGATCATTGACCTTTTTTAGCCCATGCTGTGCTTTGCACAGTGATCAGACTATCCTGCGAAAGACGCCAATTGAAGAGGTTTCCCGCAAATTGAATACCACCTCCACCATGAGCTCCAGCAATGACGCGGTGTTTCTGCGTCGCAACAACCAAATCCAAGATGCCATTGACTCGCACAATATGAAACAGGCCTTACAGCTGATTGAGAAGCGCATGAAGAAAGGCGAGAACACGCAGTTTCTGAAGGCGAGTGATCCTTATTATTTTTTTTTTTTTTTTTTTCAAATTTACCCGCGGCGACGCTGTCAGTTGTACGGGACCGACTAACACGTGAGATCGCAAGCAAACAGGCCTGGAAAGCGAATATCCTCTTCAACCATGCGGATGAAACTCATAAAAAGAAAGGCATTGCAGAGACCCTCGAGCTGTGCAACGCCGACCCACCAATCTCGGATTTAGACTCTCTCGACATACTCCACCGTACGCTGCGGAAGATGGATGACCATACCGAGCTTCGGAGCGCTATATGGGAGCGAGCAGCTAAGGCAAAGCCACAAGATCATGCTCTTCAGATGAGGTGGTTCAAGTTCGGATATGAGGCTGGTGACTGGAAGTCAGCCCAGAAAGTGAGTTGGGAAGAAGCCTATGTTACATTGGCATCGTATCAAGGCCCAAGTTGCTAATGAGTGCTTTCGTTCATATCACAGGCTGCCATGAGTCTCCAAAAAAACTTTCCTCGGGAGCGAAAGTACTATTTCTGGGCCATTTTCCTCTGTTATCTCGTTTCAGATGACCCGGCTAGCTCGGACATGGACCGCAAGTTGTTTGGGACACTTGCGTATCGCTTTGCTCAGAAGGCAGTAGCCGATGTCCCCTCTAACCCGGTATGTAACTTTACCCCAAAGACTACATGCGCGCTGGACGTGAAGATTGGATATAATATTTGGGCATAAATGACTGACATAATCCATGGCTTACTACAGACTGAATTGCTAAGCCCTCCGAGAGCCATACAAACCGCCGAGGAACTTCTCTTGGTTGTTCGAGTTCTCGAATCGCAGGGTCGCTGGACAGAGATTGTGCAGGTTCTTGATAGCGAGAATGCTGGTCTCAGCTCTCGGATTGTTAATAATGACAGGACTTTCATGCTAGTCAAAGTTATTAGCTTGGGCGCCGCCGAACTCTGGGAAGAAGGGCACTCATACGTCAAAAGTCTGCTTGCCGTGTCTGAAGACGAAGCAGAGCGCAGCACTCTGCATGAGCGTGATGATTGGAAATACTGGAACTTGCTCATCTTAGCCGTGCGTCGTCTTGAAAACAGTCCAGAGTATGTATTGCAATGTTTTACTTCTATACCATCAAGCTCTCAGCTAACAAATGATTACCTACTTCGTAGGCTACTTTCAGACACCCAGCAGCATATCGAGAAGTTCATCGAATTCAGCCCAAAGTCCCGGAATGCGCACATCGCTCTCATGGACATAGTCCTAACCGGGTTTAAACGAGGCGAGCGGACAGAGGATGATCTGGTTGTTGCGTGCCAAAGATACTTCGACCAACACAAGCACAAACTTTATGCTTTTAAAGACTTACGAGGGGTTTTGGAGACCCGTGATGACACTTTGATCCACCGAGTAGCTCAAAATTGCATGGACAGTGTCGAAGGGAAACCCGTAAGTGCAAATTCTGCTAAACCCAGTCAATGCGAGCTAATCAACATTCCAGGACGATGCCATTCCATTGATCAATGCGTACAAGCTACAGTACTGCGACCGTATTTCAGGCAAGGGCAATGCACCCAAATCTATTATTGAGACTCTTGTCCGCAATTGCCTTTACTTTTACGATGCATTCACACTTTTAGCAAAGACCAAGGACTCAAAGAAAGAAAGCCAACCAGATACTGCTTCCGCAATGGAAAGTCGGCCCACTGATGACTTCTGCATCATTGCAGCAATGGCCCTTCTTCAGCCCAGGCCAGCTGACCGGTCATCTAAAAAAGTCAGCAACACTGCCCTGGTTCGCGCCGCTGGGATTCTGGAACACCTTCTAATCGATTCACCGCATAACTACGAAGCGATTCTTATGTTGATTCGCATTTACCTTCTTCTCGGCGCTGGGTCGATTGCTATGAGGTGGTTTGGCAAGCTGTCTGTCAAGCAAATGCAGTATGAAAGTGTTGCTCATAACCTTTTCACCCGTTTTGCCACCATCCACCCTCATCCCGCGCCTCCTATCGAGGGCGGAGAGTACAAGGATTTTGAACCGCAAGTTGCATTTATCGGCGCTCTTGACTTTTATCGTAGTGCAAACTTCACTATCAAGAACTCTTTGATAAAAGGTCTTGACGATGGGACTTACGTCAATTTAGACGACACAATCGAGCTTCAAAAACGTGTCAGGGACAGTATCTGCCGGAGAATGTGGGCCCTGGACTTACGGCGGATGCAAAGAATCCACAAAGGAAACCACTTAGCCCTCCATGAGGACGTTGGTCAGCAACCCCCAGTCTCTCATGTACTCCCAGAATACTTGAATACTAACCACCCTATAGCCCAGGATACATCACCAGCTCGAGATCACCGGAAGTATGATGCTTTTATGAACCTGGAACGTTGTGATCAATCTCCATTTGAGCACCGATTGCGCGCAGGCCCTATTCCCAGGGTAAGTTTGTTTGTTTGAGTGACACCGCTGCACCGACTAATGCCAATATAGGAAAACTGGTTGGCATCCGCCCGACTCACTGATCGACTTTTCAGTGTTCTTGAGAGCATCGGCAGTCAGAAGCCAGTCGTCTTGAAGCTAGAGATGCCCGAAATCGGGAAATTGTCGCTCTCCCAGACTGATGCTGACCATACTTTCGCTGAGATTGATGCAACGAAGATTCACGTAGAATTGTTCAAAGTGGCTATGTTTATGGCTGGATCCAAGGCCCATACTTCTACCGAAATTGAGACTTCTCTTGGCGAGGTAGAGGATTGGTTGAAGGTTAAGAGAGAGGATCTAGCTCTGAAAGACACTAAGAAGTCTTGTCTTATCATGAGAACGGCCATCGAGTTCACTCCAGGCACCCCAGCTGCACCGACATGGGAATATTTCCATGTCGTCTGGACCCTTGTGGAGACCCTCAAGGCTCTGTGGAATATTTTCGATCTGGATTCTCGAAAGTCCGCGAAGACCGCCAAACTCCCTGCCGAACAAATAAAGAGACTGAATACTCTTGTTCGTGAAGTTTTCGAGGATGTCCGTTCGAACACCCGCAGTTTGAAACAGAGCCTTACCGAATCAGCTACTCTCAGTACACTCATCGACATGGTCAAGCGTGGCGATGCCACTGATGAATACGAGAAGCCACTCCAAGATGTTTTGGAGAAGGCGTTGGATGAATCTGCACTCGAATTGTTCTGTGGAGAGCTGAGGGAGAGCTGGGAGGAAGCACTTGATGGAGTGCTGGCTGCCAGGCTTTAGTGCTGAACATCTAGAATTGCAAGGAATGAATCATGTGTCCATGAAGATTCATAGTTGGAGTACATGTAACCAAATCCATGACAGAGTTGATGTTAACAAGTCAGATGCAGTCCAGGTAGTAAAGGTTGATCTATAAAAAAGGGCAAACGTTTATCACGTGTTATGCCAAGTCATAACTATATTTTGATGCCTGAAGTGTCAGGTATTAACGCTAGTCCATATTAATCCAGCCCTAGCCCTAGTCACTCGCCTACCGCACCAACGCCAAGGCTCCATTTTGCGGTTCCAGGCAAAAGACCAGGCGATTTTCACACGGCTCCCTCACCTCCTCTTCGACAACCTCCGCCAACCCCTTCAGTCAACAACCGTCGAGATGGCCGAACGCTCCGGAATTGTGGTCGGACTCAACGCGGGCCGGGTACGTTCTTACTGTCTTTTTGCACCATGTTTTTCGGTCGTTTGAAGGTCTCCCAAGGTCTCTTCTTTCTTTTCGTTCGGTCTGTTGGTCCATTCAAGACCAGTCGGGTCAAGGTTTATCGCGGAAACACTGGGAATTATCACGGCAAGGAGGATTGCGGTTGAATCGCCCATTGAAAAAATCACGGACTCGTCAGGGAAATTTTCGATATCACGGAACTTTTTGTTGCATTCGACTTTGGCACCGAATCCAGCACTCGCCCTCCACGCAACCTTCATCCGATCACGCTATGAACCCACCCCGACAGACAGACTAGAAAGGCGAATAGAAGAGAACATTGGGACCCGCGGCCGTTTCATGAGACTTGGCGAAACAGACATACTGACTGGGCTCTGATATAGAAAACCACCGCCCTCAACACCCCCAAGACTCGCATCTCGCGCACCAAGGGCAAGTCTTCCCGCCGCACCGCTTTCGTCCGCGAAATCGCCCAGGAGGTCGTTGGTCTCGCTCCCTACGAGCGCCGCATCATTGAGTTGCTGCGCAACGCCCAGGACAAGCGTGCCCGCAAGCTCGCTAAGAAGCGCGTACGTTTACTCTCAATCCTTTTTCCGCTTTCGTCTGGTTGGCTCTGTCGCATGGACTACGTTGGATTCGGGTCGATTTAGTCGAGGTCTCGCTGTATCGGAATGGTACTGTGTGGATCAGTCTTGCCGAGGAAGATTAATTCCTATCTCTGCTTGGACAATCCCACACAATTACTGTTCTGTTTATCAGCGACCGAGACCTATGGCCAAAGTCAAGACGATTTCCATTAGGATCAGAGACCGACCAGTCGATCCATTTGAGTTAACACTTTTGCTAACTTCATATCCAGCTCGGTACTTTCGGCCGCGGCAAGGCCAAGGTTGAGTCCATGCAGAAGGTTATTGCTGAGTCTCGCCGCACCGCTGCTCACTAAATTTTCCAACCCGTTCCTGTTTTTCTTTCGTTTTAACGACTCGACGCAAAAAAAAGCGTGATTCTCGGATCGGAAAGGGGGTTTCGTGGCCATTGGGCGTGCATGAAGGGGAAGGCAAATATGGGATTCCTTCTCTGTCGTATGGAGTGAAACCATAATGAAAACAATTATTCAACCATTTCACGTTTGATATTTGCAATTGAGCCACTTTCTAAATGGAGGTTTACAACGTAGATGGAAATGCGTATGGTTATCCAAGTATGAAGAAATTTTGACTTCATATATATCCATGGATGTATGAAGAGTCGACATCATCTCATTGGCTTTACACAGCACTATGCTTTTGGTGTCAAGTCCAGAGTGTTACATTATCATTTGAGGCTAAGTATACAAGTATATAAATGAAAGTTAGAAAGGCATTTGATTCAAGTCTATCCGCACATCTAAGATGTTGATGCGTCTTCAAAGGATGCGCCACATACTTAAGTCATGATCATCAAAAGCAGCACATGTCGCTCACCTGAACTAAATACATTCCATCATCACAATTTCATTTCTTACCGGGTAGCTTTAGCCACTTAGGCATACCGCCACTCTTCCGTGCTCCGCTGGGCTTATCACCGCCCTGAGCGCTACTCGGACCTGGCTGTGAGGGAGCAGGCACATCTTCCTTGAGCTGCGGTGGTTGCTCTACCTTGAGCTGTTGAGCCTGGCTCCGAAGCTCGGGGCGTAGAATCTCCGCTCGGCGTTCATGAACAAACGAGGCGGCGTTATCAGCCCAAGAGAAGTTGACGAGTACACGGCCAGCCAGTCCGAGGTCTTTAATCAGATGCTTCTTGTCTGATGGGGGTATGGCGTTTGTATGCTTGGACCGGGATACACCGTGGACAGTGAGAGTGAAGTTCTCGCTGGCGAACGGTGGAGCAAGGCACCCACGTGCGAATTCATACAACGACTGTCCTGTGTCCGAGGTCCCAAATTTGGCAACCACTTGGCTCTGATCTGGGAAACGGATCTTCACGTTGACCTCGTGGATTGCTGCTCGCCTTGCCGCTTCTGCCTCTGCCTTGGCGGCAATCTCGGCGTCCGTTGGCAAGCGCTTTGGGCGAGAGGACTCGTTGAGTAACCGCTGGTGCAGTTTTGCGTGCTCGATAGAGGGTACGTAATCACTCTCATTGTAGTCTAATTTTGCTGACGAAGGAGTGTCTTCCGAGGGAGGGGAGAAGACGGTAATCGTTCGGCCAGAGTCGACCGTGGAAGTGGCCGGTTCGGAGATATATTGGGGAGGGGCAACTTCATCCGATGCGGCGGTGATGGCGGAGGGCTCAGGTTGCAATGAACTAGAGAGATCCTGAGCAGGCTCTTTGCTTGTGCTCTCAGCGAGAGCTGCTGCCGGCGGTACTGCGGGCGCTGCGTTCTTATCCTGTGCCGAAGGAGCCTCATCCTCTGAGGACCTGAAGAACTCGCCAATCTTGACCATGGCTTCCTCGATAGGCTCATCGGTCCGTCGGAAACTTAGTCGAATAAGAACATTGCCACTGTTGAAACCTAGCTGGGCTAGGGTTTTTTGTAGATCCGTGAAGCTCGATACTTCACGTTCCAAGATCTGTAGGACGGGGATCTCATAGTACAGTCGTCCGGCGACATCTCCACCATCGGCAGAGGGCACCGCACGTGAAGTGAGGTTCCTTACTGGGCCACTCCCTGCAACTCCCGCCTCGAACTTGCGTAGTACCATCCATAGTGTAGTCGTACTAGGGAATTTATCAAGTATGCGGCCATTCGGGGCATCACGGGCCTCAGATTCGGGCAGTTGTAGGCCGACGGTTACGACTGACGGGGACCGAGATAGTTGAACAAGTTCAAGCTTCGCGCCGGAGCTAAGACCAGACAAACGGTAGGAAAGAGAAAGATCCAACTGCTTGCGATTGTGTCTGTTGCATAGACAAGACCGGGTCAGAGTTGTCATGAGGGAAAAGAAACACCAACTCACTTTAATGAGTACTGACTAGCGTTATATCCAAGCTTCGAACATGCTTCCTGTAGGATATCGGTCAAGTGTTTGGTGGGAGTAGTTTTGATTGTTGCCCGCCTGGCTGTCGCGTCGATCACCACAACGTGGGCACTCATTGTGTTATGGAGGATACTAGCTCTGACAATAAAGTAGAGTAGACTCAATATCTCAATATAGAGATTTCAAATAGATAAATGAAAGTAAAGAGGTAAAAAATGGTGAAAGTCGAATGCGGGGAGAAAGATGGCGCAGAAAGTAGTCGAAGCATACGAAACAGGCAGCGGTGCGGGCGTCATCTGAGCTCTCGCGTACCTCAGAGCTTCCCCGTCATCAACTCACCTCCATCACCTCCCCCAACCCGCCCCCTTCTCAACCACATTTTCTCTTCTTTTTTCTTGTGCTTTAGCTCTGGAATATCCCTGTTATATTGAATTGCATTAAAACACTGCAATAATGGTAAGAAAAATGCGCCCTTTGTCCCTATCGTCCACGAATCTCTGGACCTCCAAGCTGACCGACTTCTCCCATCACAGTCCAACCCCTTCGACATCAGTATGCCGGAACCTTGTCCCTCATGAATATCCAACCAAAATACTAATCGTTCTGCAGATGGCGGTGCCTGTGTCGCCATGGTGGGCAAGGACTGCGTCGCCATCGCCTGTGACCTTCGCCTGGGCATGCAGTCCCTGACCATCTCCAACAACTTCCCCAAGATCTTCAACTACGCCCCATCCACCTATCTCGGCCTGACTGGCCTCGCCACCGATGTCAACACCGTCTCCGATCTCTTCCGTTACAAGGTCAACATGTACCGGCTGCGCGAGGAGCGCGACATCGCACCGCAGACCCTCGCCAACCTAGTGAGCTCATCGCTGTATGAGAAGCGCTTCGGTCCTTACTTTGTCAGCCCTGTGTTGGCTGGTATCAACCCAACAACAGGGAAGCCGTTCATCTGCGGTTTTGACAGCATTGGCTGTATCGATTTCGCCAAGGACTTCATTGTCAGCGGAACAGCAAGCGACCAGCTCTTCGGTACTTGCGAGGGTCTGTGGGAGCCTGATCTGGTATGTATCCTATAAATTTTGTTATCATACCCCTAGTAGATGCGCTGTCTAACACACTTTGTCATTACAGGCCCCCGAGGACCTCTTCGAGACAATCTCACAAGCACTGCTTAGCGCCGTGGACCGAGATGCTCTCTCCGGTTGGGGTGCCCAGGTTTACATTATAGAGAAGGACAAGGTTACCCAGCGGTTATTGAAGGGACGACAGGATTAGATTTGGGAAAGTGGTTGTTTTGGGCTTTCCGTTGGTTTGAGGGCAAATCCCGGCGTCTACGGTCTTCACTGGATGATATGTGCCGTGTACGGTCAATCAATGACGGGATAGCACAAGAGCAACGTGAGAGCGGTTGATACCTGAGCCGAAGGGCAATTTTGTTCTTTGGCTCCATGTTTCTCTTACTCTTATCACGATAATAAAAGGCCCCCGTTGTCACGTCACGGCAGTGTTCCAATTTGCATCATCAATCCAACGCATTAACTAGGGAAATAGACATCCGATTTTCGAGAACCTGTGCCCATCCCCAATCTGTTGCTTTGACTGACCTTTCTCTTTGTTCAGGCTCGTAACCTACTGCCTGCGGTCCACTAAGCATGCATGGATGTGCTAGTGTCTGTCTTCCGTATTTTGGATTACTCTGGCAAAGGGTAGTTTCCTTATACACTATTCCGCTATCCACGAGTCCAAGACAAGACCAAATACAAATACAAAATCGGGCTTCGTTTGTTTTTCGAAACAAGGAGCATGTTGCTATACATCCTTTGCAACCACACACCAAGTTATCCTGAGGCCTCAATCAAAGGTCAATCCAGTGAGATTTTCAATAACCATCTCTGTTGGCTGCCGCCCCGTAGGCTGGCCCATTATTGCCTAGGAACCTTTTGATATCAGACGCCAGCAGCCCAGGCACTTCCCAGGCCGCAAAATGACCACCATGATCATATTCCGTTTCCTGCACAACATCCCCAATGGACCGATACCACGCCATAGGCCACATAATAATCTCCTCCCGGAACTGCGCGACTGCAAAGCGCACACTCTGCGGTGCCCGAGCCGCGAGGATTTGCTCGAGCGACATATAATTCAGGTCTTCTTTTTCCAGCAGATCTTCCTGGGCGCTATCATTCGACACATATGCACTCCCACCTCGTTTGGGCGCTGAAGCCTCGTAGTAGATCCTCGTTGACGCCGCTGGCCCAGCCGTGGAGAAGTAGTATACACTCACCCAGGTCAAGATCTCCTCATCCGTCCAGGGGTACTTGTCCGACCAAGTGTGCATTTTGTCGTAGATCCAAGCTAGTAATCCCACAGGACTGTCGTGAAGTCCGTAACCTAGAGTCTGTGGCCGGGTCTCTTGCTGTTTCATGTATGCGTTGCCGCGGGTGAAGTATCCAAATGTCCGGGCGATATAGCCACGGTCTTTCGCCGAGAATGGCACATACAACAGCGATCTGATGAACTGGTAAGGACTTCGCCATGGGTAGGGCGGCATGACGGGTATGAAGTTCAGGTGGATGGCTTGGGTGTGTTGAGGGTAGTACTGAGCCATGGTACGAGCGATCATGCTGCCCCAATCGCCTCCTTGAATCACTGCCCTGGAATTAGTTAGTCTCTCCTGGTGGGGACAGATGGTGCTTGCCGTATTCCTCATATCCTAGCGCGATCATCACTTTGTGTAGAGCTTCGCCGTACTGTGCCAGCCCAAACCCTCTCTACTTTGGTTGTTAGGATGCGCTCGACAGTGCTGATACATAGTACTCAGTATACCTTCTTGACGCCCTGTGAGAATCCAAAATTTGGCAACGAAGGTGCCACGACGTCGAATACTGGGCCATTCCCGTTGCTCTCGGTGAGAAGTGGGATAAGCTTAGTGGCTTCGAGGAAGCTACCGGGCCCTGGTATCGGTAAGAACAATAAATTAGTAAGCGCGACGAAAAGACCCATGTAGGAAGTCCTAGGGGCTAGATACACCCATGAATAAAAAGCAATGGAATTGCTTTCGGATTTCCGTTCCGGTGATACACAGTATGTATGTTCAGTTCCCCGAAGCCCTCCACTCCTACTCGAACATTGACTTGCTTGAGTTGTTCATTTAACTTCTGTTCTTGCACACGCCAGTCAAATTTCTCGCGCCACACATTGATGAGTCTCTTAATTTCAAGTAGAGGGACGCCCATATCCCACCCCGAAGCATCAAGCTCATCGGGGAAGCTGGTGTGCTCCAGCTTCTGGCGGAGCTGCTGGAGTTGCTCATCGGGAACAGCGATGCTATATGGGGTGACTGAGGTCATGGTTGTAGATAGTTTCATCTGTGTTTGATCAGAATTATCGGAATGGCAAGGTTGGTTGGTATACATGCAGATATACTCACAGTGGCGCTCGGGCCTTCTACGATGACAGAGCTTTGAATTGTTACCTCGGTTTCACAGTTTTGACGTTGTACAATGTGCGGTGGTATGAGATTACGTATGTACCCAGTCAATTTGAACGGATGCGCATACTAACTAAAAATATATGAACCGTCAGCATTAGGGCAAAGACAGGGGGTTCTAAGGTTGGTACTCCATAGTATATCTTAGTTTCATACATCTACTTACTACATATATTTAAAGCGAGCAAGCCAACTAGGTGGTGAATTTTAGCATTTAATATCCATGGATAGGTAGTGTTTGGGTGGTGATATAGTATTTCCTAAATAGGAATCGGCGATGATTCAACGAGAAATAACCTCTAGTCCTTAGAGTTATAGAAATAGAGCACCTCAAGACTTCTATACCGGACTACCTCCAGGGACACAATACCCAAAGGGTACGTACTATGGCGAACCTTCCTCCAAAAATGGAGCACCAAAGGCTTCTATATCGGACCTGTCTCTAGAACTAGTGGACCAGATATTTCAACTGCTCGATATAAAGTCTCAAATTTATCTTGCCTTCAGCTGCACGTCTTTGTACAGACGCTATCGACACGTTCTGGCCGACGAATTTGCCTTCCCCAGATATACGCTCGACCGCGGTTGGCTTCCATACGGGCTTCCAATTAAAACATCCTATTGGGAACCACATCTACGCCGTCAACTTCTTTGTTGGTTTCAGGGAACTAGGAGACTCTACTGTTCCTCGTGCATCAAGTTGCACCTCTGAGAGGGAATATAGCACTGAGATAAACCGCAGGTGCAAGTACCCTGGATTTGTGAACGTCTGTCCCTGCAGTCCATTGAATATTAGGGAAATGGCGCGAAGACTGGAAGGATCTCAACATGAATGGCTTAAATGGCACCATTGTTCAGTCATTATTCAACCCGAAGTGGTTGCCAACCAGAAGATTTACATTTCACAAGATGAGCAGACATATTTGCGAGTCCGAAGCCAATGGGAAATCACTTACAAGAAGGAAACAAACCATCATTGGCCAAAGATTGAGCGTTTCTTTGGCTGCCCCCATAAATGTATGCTTCCAGAATTCCCAGCACGTCGTTCGCAGAATGGCCAACTCCGAAAATGTCATACGTGCAAGCTCGATATGAAGACCAACTGGAATGAGGTTGACCCAAACCGGCGTCAAGTTGAGATAACACGAACCGTCGATGCTCGTGAGGTTCTAAGAAAAACACACTTCAAATTATAATTGCGTCGCTTTGCTTGAGATATTGGGGAACTAGAAGTGCTTGCTGAATTTGCCATGTCTTATATGCTGGGTCTAGATGGACTAAAGAAGTCACCTTAACTATGTGTATATAGAATAATATTAGTCATTAAGAAATCGGTTGAGAACCTTGGAAAGAACAAAACAAGGAGGCATAGAGAGTGCTTACAACGTACTCCGTATAACATCCATGGATGCAATATAAATAGTAGTAGATATGTTCTATAAATGATCCCAGAAGTACCGAGTACCTGATAGCTCCATAGATAACACCACGGTACAACAGGTACCAGGTACCAGGTACCTGATGGCCCTCATTTTGGTCTAGATCCCGCTGATCCTGCATCGCCAACCTCCGTGCACCTCCGCAGGATTCGAGAAAAAAAAAACATAACACACAGAGAAGAACGTTCGTCAAAGGGAAATACAAGTTCTAGAGAAACCTCAAACTCTTTTAGAAATATTACTAGCTCTATATCAGAATCTATGAGCTCTGGATAACTCCTGTTTCAGGTCGTGTGTCTAGACCGCCCGGCCCCCATCGAACTGACGGAAAATCCCCTCTCCCCTCCTTCTGGGCCTTCTCTCTCCAATATTTCATATTCTGGTGGATGTACGTCGAAGTCATCTCGATCCATCCACCCTATTATTTATACAATTGAATGCTATGGTCGTTGCCCTCGGATAAACAACCTACGAGAGAGCCCCAAAACCGAATCCTCGAACCGACCTTACCTTCACTTGCCACATGGACTATGCCCGACACGCCCGAGCCAGATGTCTCTCATGCTGTCCAACCTTGTCCCACCATGCCATTCCCCTCCTGCAAGTCCGAGTGCATCACCGGTGACGGACTAAACGCCGTTCATGACGACGGAGATGTGCAACGCGGCTTGGGAACATGGAATGATGGCGCCGAGACCACTGCCATTGAACATTTGGTTACACTCAAACAGGGTTTGAGGGTATCCGATACCGAGCTGTTCTGGAAACGGCTCATGGAGGACATGACATCTATAACCAAAGCCCAGTATGGGTTTGTTGCCCGGAGAGTGCACGGGAGTGAGCCCATGCTAGAACTAGGCGGGCGGCGCCCGTCCATTTTTGGTGCAGCTTTCTACTACAATGATGGTTACCAGACCGTTGGTTTGCAGCGAAACAGGTATTTCGCGGGCGGGAACCCCTTACTGCATATGGACCACGAACGGCCTTGTTTGATCCCCGAGAATCTCAGCTCACTTGTGTCGTTCGGCGATGATAATTTACCGTTCGCTGCCGATGGTTATTTGGCGATCCCCCTCTTTTCGGCCGGAAAGTGCCTGGCGCACCTCGGGTTGATGTGGTCCAAAGAAGGTCTTCGGCATAGAAACCTGTCCTGGTCCTTCCTGGAGATGATTCTCCACTCGCTTGAAGACCTGATTGTACAACGACTAGACCCAGGGGAACAAATTCTAGACGAAATGTTAGATTCTCCGACGACAAATACCTCCGATTTCCACAACCCCCAGACTGCCGCCTTCCATCAAGCCGCTGATTTCAACTCGCACCCCCTCAAACCATACGCCCGCAGCTTGTCCCACGAGCTGAGGACCCCGATGCAGGGTGTGGTGGGCATGCTTGACGTCATGCACGCTACAGTGCGTGAGGCGATGGAGAGTAAAACTCCCGTCAAATCAGGCGGGATTTTTCAATCTCTCAAGGAGGGGATTGAGATGGTTCAAGATAGCGCGAGACGTGCCGTTGAAGCGGCTGACAATGTCGTTCATGCATACGAGTTGAACATGCAAATTCCCAAAACACCCCTCCGGGAGGAGCCCGATATACTAGGCGGTCTCACAGTGCCACCTACCATACCCGAAACCCGCCCGAGCGTCTTTATCGAAGGAAAGAATATCGCTGTAAATCCGTACAAACGGCGGCGGAGCCTACCCCCAGAAATGAATACCCGACCAGTCCGCAAGCAAAGACTCCGTGCGGCTTCGTCGCGGCAAGAGCTTTCGCCTCGCAGCGAAGAAGTCAAGAATGCTGTCCACGAAAGCGACCAGATCGTGCATGCTATCCCAGCTCGCCAGTTCGAAGCTGTAATGGCTAACATGGTCGATCCACGCCCGTCTCTCGCATTTCGACGATCTGCACCTCACTTACTCCTTGAGGGCATCAATGTGAACCTGAGAGGTTCTGCATTGCGTTTTACCAAATTGCGAGATCTTCTCCGTTTGGTGATTAACGAGTCTCTTCACGTTGGTGGTCGACCGGATTCTGCTGTTAGCAATGCAACCGAGTTTGGTGAAAGGATTGAAATTCGGTCACGGTCCTCGAATGGTGAATTGTTCACCAAGGTTGTGGATTGGTCTGTAGACCCATCATTACCGGACACCCTACTTGCCGATGACCGTGATCTGGCCAAGCTGATATCCTGCGTTTTTCTCAACGCGATTAAATTTACCAACAACGGCACCATCACTGTTTGCGCAACCATTGACCCCAAGAAGAATGATGTTCTTATTCTTGTCCGCGATACCGGCCCGGGAATTCCAGCTGCATTCCTACCCAATCTTTTTAAGCCATTTGCTCGTGAGGATGCATCGACCACAAGAAGCAAAGATGGCCTGGGCCTCGGTCTCCTTGTGGCCAAGGGCCTTTCACGCAAAATGGGCGGCGACTTGACCTGTGTGCGTTCATCGACTTCCGGTCCTACGCGTGGTACAGAATTTCGAATTCGAATCCCCGTAAACCAACGCGAAGCTGAACTCCGCCCTGCAACCCCCAGTGAGAGTGTTTCGACGCCATCCACCACTGACCAAACACGACAGGGCAGTGTCAGTAGCCTTTTGTCCGACCCCCCTTCCTTTAATTCCCCCTTCATCCTCCCCCAACACTGTCAGCTGCAACAGGCGACACCGTGTACCACCGACGAAAATATGTCTGAAAGCCCGACGCCCCAGCGACCGTCAATACAAACCCGTTTGCATCGAACACATATCTCCGGTGATGCATATGACAAGAAGCTTGGAGAGAAATATCCGCTGCGCTTTCTCGTGGCCGAAGACAATCGAATCAACCGGCGCGTACTGGTGAACATGCTACGCAAACTTGGCTACCGCGATGTCCTTGAAGCGGCCGATGGCAAAGAAGCCGTCCAGATTGTTCGAGGCATCCTCTCCGCGTCAAAGCCCTCCACTGTCCTTGATGCTAGTCTCGATCCAATGCAAGGCGTCATCAATGAGCCACTGGCTACGAAAATAAAACCGATCGATGTCGTCTTGATGGATCTTTGGATGCCTGAAATGGACGGATATGAAGCCACCTCACGAATTCTCCAGATGGTCGACAACCATCGGGACCAATATGCTACTTTTGAGCAACCGAACCCCAACAGCCCTGACTCCATGGAAATGGATCCAATGCCCAGCACTTTTTGTATGTCACAACCTCCCACAGTTCTTGCTGTGAGTGCCGATGTTAGCGACGAGGCATTGAATCGAGCCTCTAGAGTGGGGATCAAAGGCTACATGACGAAACCTTACAAACTCTCTGACCTCGAACGGTTGATTCTCGAATTTTGCGGTGATACTGGCAACCCGTTGCCTAAATCCTAGTATAACCACTAGACCCATCGCTATGATGTTACTTTCTTCTTGGATTTCCACGTCAAGTCCATTATATACCCATTGGATGCGGATCTTGTCCTCTTCGTGTACAAATCCCCCAATTGCTTTTTTTTTTTCCTTTGGCCCAGGGGCCTCTCAGGTTAGGATATGCATCGACTTGGCGGCCTACTTATTTTCAACTGCCTTATACCATAATTGTCATTTTTTTTGACCCCTTTTATGTTTATTATCCCCATTTTGGATACCATGATTGATGATACATCACAAGCGATCACTCCGCACTACATAGTTAAAGTCATTCAATGAACATGTAATAAAGACACACTGAGACTTGAAATCCAGTAAACTTGTTCATCACATGCTATACTATTCTTGTATTCGTATGAAACTATTGTTATCATCCGCCCACATTGACCTAGGTCGTTCTATTTGCAAAGAGTGAAATCGACCAATCCTACATCAGGAACAGTCTCCTGTGGGAGGCAGAAGTCGAAGTCTTCTCCCTTAAGATGCGTGAAGACTCGAGAGTACTCAGCCTATTTAGAAGCAGTTAGCAATCACCCTTTCCACATAGTCCTTTGGGGCCATCCGGGAGAACAGACCTCAATAATGTCCACAAACTCATCGTATACATCATCTGCCTTCATCTTCTGACGAACAAAATCGGTCACTCCCCCCAAAATTGCAACTACCGTGGTGACCTTGCTGTCCCAAGTCAGAAGTGCAGAAACACCAGTTCCATCAACACGAGTGGATTCAGTGCTGCCATAGATATCTAGAGAGTTATTTTAGTTAGCGTCGTACCAACCGCATTACCTTGATATATGAAAGGCCTTGCTTACTCTGCATTTTCTTAGCAACAACCATATTTCTCCACCAGGCAAGCCCGACAGACTTGTTCACCAAGATTGTCGGGAATACACTATACGGTGTAATGACGTCTAGTTCCTGGACGGTCTGATTCGAGATGGAGGGGATACCAGCGTTGGAGATGTAGCCTGTCACATCGCCGATGGAGGGATCGGTGATGTTGTTAATTGAGGCGAACATGCCGGGCACTTTCGTGGCGACTGAGTTGCAGGTACGAACTCGCTCGGCGTTTGCAAATACGCGGCTAAATGGGAAACGGTTAGTACATGACAGGCTATCTCTGCCTTCTGCTTGGAGTCTCACCGGACAAGGTCGATGTCATAGTAGGGCATCTGCAATACTTTCCAGGTTTCGTGGCTGGAGAACCAAAATCCTGTCTCGGAATTTAGCCGCTGTTTCTCATCTTCATGTTGGAATTCACAAACCCTTTTGGACAGTGATAGGTCCAAATTCGCCCATTTCGTAGTCAACGCTGACCAACTGGGGTTTTTTAACTTCCCACAGCGCCTTTTTGTCGGCTTTCGACAAGTCGCCGAAAAATTGTAGCCAAAAAGTGAAAATCTCGCCTTCGAAAGGATCGTCGAGGAGGTCTTTAGTCTCACATAGATACAACTGATCCGGGTGATTGACGGGGAGGGACTGATCTTTGATGTCAATGACGGTACAAACCCGACCATTGCCTTTGTAAAATATCTGATCAACAGACAGAGGATTAGCGGACTGGTTAAAATTGGACGGAAGATCGTGAGAAATGTACCTTGGCGGCAGTAGTCTTAGTGTAATCCATCCAGACCTGCCATTTTTGCGCGAGTTCTTGATAGTCCTTATTGCCCGTGTTCTCAAGGGCCTGAATGAAACCATACACAGCCCATACAAGTTCACTAGACATATATTTATTGTTAGCTCAAAACTAGAACTGTGACCACGATCTACATACCCGTTATCAAGACCAGGCACGCGGTTGACCCAGTCCGACCTCGGAGTCATATCTTGAGTATCCGCCGAGACCCAGGGCAAGAAGCCTCCGAATCCTGGATAAGTCTCGTTGAATTTGAGATAAGTCTGCAATTTTTTCTGCATAATAGAAGCTGCGATTTTGGGGGCCTCTGCTGTGTTCTCAGGCGAGATGAACCGAGCAGCCTCTGGAGAGCCAGCAACAGCATGGGTATACAACATGATTTGGAGGGACTATTGGAGTATGAGCTGGGGATTTCCAAACAATGGGAGAAATCAACACCAACTTCTTTGCTAGCGGCACTGAAGGTGTGCTTGGCAGTTGCCTTTCCAGTCACCCAGTCGATGCTAGTGCCATCGTAGGAGATACCATTGTTGCTGTTGTATGAGATGTTGTTCTGATGGAACTTGCCCTCCCAATACAGCATATCATTGATGAAAGCAGTAGAATCCTGGAGGATCTGCTTTTGGGAATGTTGATGGGCGAAACGGCACGAGGGCTCGTTGATGTGTCCGGATGTCGATGGTAGGGCATTGACTAGCGTTGTCCATGTCAGGACATGACCGAATTTCTCGTGAAGACGCATATCGGGATTTCTCAAATTATAGATTTGAATTGAGTAACGAGCTGGGCTGGCTAAACATCAAGAAATAGAGATACCAACTCATATAAATACTATATATCGCTGATTTGAAGCGGGAATCGCACATTTGCCCGAACTCCCCATGTCGACGAATTATATCACATCAGGAGTCTCTGGGGTCCCCGCATTCCGAAAAAGCTTTCCCCTGAAAAACACCGGTAAAATAATCTGATAATGAGCTGAAGGTACACGCCACCCATGCTAGACGTTATCCGTTTGTTTAGCTCGTGACTATGCGAATCTGTTTCCGCTATAGGATGAGATCTTCGACGGGGATTCTTGTGGGGTCAATTAGCCGAAGGAAACGGAGAATCGGGGAAATTATAGATTGCGTGGGGAATCTCAGAATGTTCCCCAGACGTTGATCATTTACTTGATTCAGACACCAGCTAGTTCTCAAGTGAGACATGTTTCTTGACATAACTAGTTATTTTCTTGTACTTATAGTATCTAATTTAATCACTTAATATACACCCGTTTGACTCATAACATGAATTATATTCATAGCAATCGTCGCAAAGTGTCTGATGCTTTCGAGTCTAAGCGGGTCAGTATATCAAGGAGCACGGAAAGATCATTACGCGCTCGAGCCGACAGAGGTGATGCTTCATGTTGATCGATAATCTCGAGCAGACAAGCTCCTATGAGTCTGATCTTTTCTACCTAGATGGTCATCAGAACTTGCTCATTTGATACCGGGACAGCAGAAGAAAGGGGCGACTTACACATGGTTCGCCGTTAATCTGTAATGCCCAGAAAGGGGCATCACGAATGACCCGCAGAAGATCGCGTGCAATGTCAGTTTTCTGTAGTAATAGCATTTCATTTGGCGCAGGAGGGTAGTAATTAAACTCTTCAAATTTCTGTGTGATTACCATCTTCAGGCAGTGTAACGAGACGTAGACGTTGGCTGCTTGAATGATGTGCAGTTTCGTGAGTCTAGACAGGCGTTGGTTGTCTTTATTGGCATTTGACATGAGTTGATCGTATTGTAAGAAGGATGGTAGGTCATCGAGAGACGTTGCAAAAAGCACATAAAGATGGTCAAGCCTGTGACTTTCTTCTGCCGTGGGAGGTTGACGAGGAAGTAAATTCCCATTTTTGTGGCTATCCAACAATCGCATCTCTAAAAGCAAATCGGATGCACTTTGCCAGAGCCGAATGTTTGCATTGAATCCTGCAATGAAACTCTTTTGAGTACTCTCGGCATCTGGAACAGCACTACCCGGTGTCACGATTGTCTCATCTTCGATGCCTGTAGGGTAGCCGATGGTAATGCCAGAGTTGAATGAATATTTGTGAATTGTGATCGGACGGTTGTTTAGAATGGCTGCCGATTTATCGCCGATATAGGCAATCCAGAATGCCCGTCGTCGAAACTCCACCTCGAGAGAAGTGAGCCCCTGCAGTGAATCTTCTTCATGCATCTGCATCACTTGGGCCAATCGGGTAGCTTCCCCAAAGATGTGCCACGACAGTCGGGGCTTGCCGGCCGCATGCATGCAGTTGGAATGGAAATATCGAATGGCAGCCGAGTTGGCATTTGGGTATTCAAGATCGGCTTCCAGATATGTAGCCAAGGAATTTCTGGAGGCTTGTAGAAATATGTCTGCGATTCCCTCTCCCTCGGGAAAGATGTCTTTCGGAAGGAGAAAGGCCGCTTCTGCGCAGACAGCAGTGATCAAAGTGAAAGAAAGATCCGGCCACAGCTCTGGATATTTGAGGCTGTTCACTCCATATATGAGGCCGTCGGCTCTCGAATTTCTTCCTTGGGTCACGAAGAACCCCAACGCATCTCGGAGACTGGGTTCGTGAACAAGTGGAGTCAACGGATATAGATATTCAAAGAATAACTCGAAGCAATGATTGATAGTCCGCTCCAGATGTGCTGATGGGTTCTGCACGGAAACTACCCGCTCCAAAGCATGCCATCGCTGTAGTGCTGAGGTGATTCTCGTAGAGGCGACATCGGAAATAGATGATTGGACTGTATGCACTGTCCCAGGGGATAGGGCGGGGTCGATTACTGATAGATCGGTGTCCCATCCCTCTAACGGAACCGCAACTGGTGCGGTTGAACTGAGGTTTTGAGTTATCGAGCCGTGTTCCGGTACCTGCAAGGCCGATGCCAGGGGACTATGCAGAACATTCGGATAAGCCACATCATGCGACCTTTGCCGCCTCGATTTGGGCCCACGTCTGGCGATTGGTAGATCAAATGTGCATTGTGTCCGAGCCAGACGGCAGTTGGTGCATATTGACGATTCACCCGAGCAGTCACACTGTGATAATTTAGTTTAGACCGGGTGAGAATAAATTTTCGCCTCATACCTTTGCTTTTCTCCGACGGCACCGATCACATGCTCTAGTTGATGAGCGCAAACGAGATACAGGGCTGGCCATCACATCTTCTGTTTCGGGAAAACTCGTCGGGGGTTAGGGCAGTTGGGAAGTTGGGAAATGGGGGATGAGCCTCGGTCAAATACTCCGCGCATTTCCCCGAAAGCCCCAGATTTCTCTTTTCTTGGCTTGGGGTATTTCCGAAACTTGATTGATTAATTTAATTAATTTGGTTAACACGGGGTTTGAATGTCTTAAGTTTTGAAGGTACTAGTAGATTTTGAGGCTAATTGCGTAATATCCAACAGAATAATATTCGTCTAGTCTGATGCCAGTTGTTTACAGTGTGCCCTAGGCTCATCAGAGGCCGTCTCGTTGCTTTACTTGGACCCGGAAGCATTGTCACCCATGCGTTCATCGAACATGCCTTTCAACAGCAAAGCAGATTGCTTCGGTGTTCTTTCCAGGGTATTGTAATCAGTGAAGGTGACGCCGAAGCGAACCCCGTATCCATCGGACCATTCTGGAAGAAGGATTAGCTCAAATATCCTGAAGTAAGAACCAAGACACATACCTAAGTTGTCCATCAATGACCACGCGAAATATCCTTTGATATCAGAGCCATCCTCTGTGCGTGCTCTTCCGACCGCATCGAGATGATCTTTGAAGTATTGGATTCGGTAGGTATCATTGACAGCCTCTTCGCGGGTCATCCTATCCTCACCAGGACATGGACACCCATTCTCTGTGATATAGATAGGCTTTCCATATGTACGATATACGCGCGTCAAGTGCTTCCGGAAAAGCTCTGGGGTTGACCGGAGCCAATGCACACCACTTTTCTCTCCGACTGATACACCTTGCTTGTTTTCTTGAAGTTCATCCACGTTCCCCATGAAGTCAGTCTCGAGCGCAGGCTCGTCCCGATGGCGGGAAAATTGGGAAGTGTAATAGTTCATTCCGTAGAAGTCCATGTCGGCCTCCCTGAGCAGAGTAAAGTCCGACTCTGTGAAGCTAGGGAGTCTCTCGCCGAGTTGTGCTCTCATGCATTCGGGGTAGTCTTGTGCTAGACTGTCAAAGGCATCAGTAATATCCTTCTTTTAGTTCTGTGTAAAATCCCAACGAAAACATACCAAACAGGGTTCGCAAACCATCCGATATGGAACTGCATCCGGCGCTCAGCAGCTTGCTGGTCGCGCTCGTCCTGACTATCCCAAGGTTCATAGTAGTCACCATTCAAGGAGATACCAATCTTTCCTTGTTGAGAGGCGCGGAACTTCCGGTTATACAATGCGACGGCGCGAGCGTGGCTCATGATCAAGGCTTTCCCGACAATCCATGGCTCTGTAGTAGTATCGCCCTCTGCGGACTGCGGATTGATACTGCTTCGTCCTGGCGCATTTCCACCAGTAGCGTATCCCTAAACAATGTGTCAGCTGTGTCCTCAAATGGAACAAAAAAGGAAGAACAAGGGACTCAGCGGAACATACAAAGATAGAAACAATCCACGGCTCATTCAGTGTGATCCAATTCTTGACTCGGTCTCCAAATCTCTCATAACAAATTTGTGCATACCGCTCGAAGTCAAGCTGTGATTCCTCCACATTTAACCAACCTCCGTATCGATCATGAATGGCCTGAGGAAGATCCCAATGGTAGAGAGTGACCCACGGCGTGATTCCCCTAGCAAGCAGGGAATCGATGAGTTTGTCATAAAACGCAATGCCCGATTCGTTGACGGGGTCATTTCTCCCTCCTAGCGGAATGATACGTGACCAGGAAATTGAGAACCGGTATGCTTTTGCGCCATACTTGGAGAGAAGATCGAAATCCTCCTCAAATCGGTGGTAGTGGTCACAAGCGATATCTCCATTGGCTCCCTTGGTCCTCGTAGGCTCAAGATGGCAGAAAGTATCCCAGATTGATTCTCCGCGTCCATCCTCGTTTACAGCACCTTCGATCTGATATGAGGCTGTTGCAAACCCCCATTCAAAATCGGGAGGCAATGGTACTGACATATTGGCAATGTCCAACACACAACCACAGAAAGAGTGTGAAGTATTTTGAAAAGAGAAGAAGGCGACAGAGCTTTGCACCCGGTGGAATTCAAAGCTATATTCTTTTACAGCTGTCACAGTCGGAGAATTGTGGCGCTGAAGTGGAGGGGCTATCGCGTCGAAGGATAAACGGCAAAATTGGCATTTCGCCGATTCCCCGAAATCTCCAGACTTGTCGCATTTTCCCCACGGGGCAATTCCCCGCAGAAATGCGAAACCTTGGGAGATTTCTCTCACATGAATACTTTTAGGGCTGTTGGAATGCATGGGGTCCGCTGTCTCCACACGGCTATCTCTTCTATAAGAAGTGCAAGGAAGCCTTCGGGCTAAGACCCATCTTTCGATCCTAGACAAGCCTACTTCATTTGTCTCCAACTCTCAGTTGAAGTCTGCAATCATGGCTCCTGCCGCCGCCCATGCCGCTGAGGGCATTATCTCGTCCATTGACGTGGACTCTATGCCGCCTTTCTGGCGACGGAAGAATGGCATTCTGCTATACTTTCTGCTCACTTCGTCCCTACTAGCAAGTGCGGCCCTTGGAATCGATGGAGTGAGTTTCAATATTTCAAGACTGAAGTGCCTTTTACTGACAATCTATTGCAGTCCATGACGAACGGCATGCAAGTCTTGGAATCCTGGCAAGATCGATTTGGACATCCAGAAGGCGCCACATTGGGTTTCTTCGGGGCCGCTAATGCCATTGGCGGTGTCATTCCATTTATTTTTCTCAGTTGGATCAGTGATAAGTTTGGGCGTCGTCTACCCACTGCGTTAGGGTCTGCAATTATCATTATTGGTGTGATTGTCGAGTTCTTTGCCACTTCCTTGAACATGTACATTGGCGGCAAGATCGTTCTAGGTATCGGATCTTCGCTCATCCAGATGGGCGCACCTGTTTTGATCACAGAGCTGTCACACCCCAAGGAACGTGTACAAGTCACTACTTTCTACAACACCTCCATCGTTCTTGGCTATGTGATTGGAGCCTGGGCAACATTTGGCTGTTACAGGATAACCAGTCAGTGGTCATGGCGGCTTCCTACATTGATCCAAATTGTCCCCTCGGCCTACCAATTCTGTCTCATTTGGTTTTGCCCCGAGTCTCCCCGTTGGTTGATTGCAAAGGGTCATACCCAAGAAGCTCGAAAGATCCTCATTAAGTTCCACGGTGAATGTGACCCCAGCTCGGAGCTGGTCGCGGTGGAGTGCGCCGAAATCCAGCAGGCGATCGACAAGGAAGCAGAGAATAACATGACGTGGAAGGATTTCTTCTCCTCTCGTGCCAATCTCAAGCGCCTGTTCCTCTGCTTTGCTACAGCCGTTTTCAGTCAGAGTTCGGGAAATCTGCTTGTCTCGAATTATTTGACCCAGATTCTGAAAGATACCGGCCTAAAGACTCAGTCCGAAATCACGCTTATGAACGGAATGGTCACCCTCTGGCAGTATATCGTCGCGATCTTCGTTGCATTGGTCATCGATAAATTCCGTCGTCGGTTCTTCTTCCTCACGGGTTCCGGTGGTGTCGTTGTCACTTTCGTCGTGTGGACAATCGCTGCCCAGCAGTACCTTGAGCACAACTCCTTGGTGGCTGGTCGTGTCGTTATTGCCTGTATCTTCTTCTTCCAGGCGTTCTACACTTTCGCGTGGACCAATCTGATTGTCACTTATTCGTTGGAAGTTGTGACGCTTCAGATGCGCGCTAAAACATGGGCATTTGTCCTCCTCACAATTCAGGTGGCATCTATCTTCGGAAGCTATGTCAACCCTATTGGCCTGAAGAACCTTGGCTGGAAGTTCTATATCTACTACTGTGTCTGGGTGCTTATTGTCTTCCTCGTCGTCTACTTCTTCTTCGTTGAGACGGCCGGCCCTACGCTTGAAGAACTGGCCTATCTGTTTGAGGGCGAAGACGCCAAACGTGGAATGGTTGACAAGGTCGCGGTGCAAAAGGAACAAGTACAATATGAAGAGCATGTGGAGACCAAGTCGGCGTGATATACTGCGATCCCTGGACCCTATCGGCCAACCATGACGATCATGAACATAATTCTTCAGATAAAATTAATTACAAATCAATCACGTCTATTAACTATGCGGAGATGTTCTAGTCCTGCAAAAGCACACGATAGTACCGCCAGGAAAGCCTGTCTTGGCCTTGGGTAACTTCCGCATCTCGGCATCATTAAGCTGTCCTAGTTGTAAAAATTCCCAGTGAGAAGAAGGCGCCATAGATGCGCAATATGAGTACTAGATTTGTCCGTTTATGCCTTTTAAATCGCCAAGTGCCGTAGGAATAGATCCCTGCAGATGGTTTCCACTATTGTATCCATCGTATCCACCGTCGGAGCTTTAAATCGGAGGGTTCAAATGGCGCTAACGGGGGATTCGCTTTGGCCTGCTCTTGGCGTCAACAACTGTCCCTCTCGAATGGCGCAATAACATCCATTCTTGTTGGGTTGGATTACAAAAAGAAAAGAAATATAGGACAATACACATATAGTTTCCCTTACACTGAGAATTCCAGATTCAACCACGCGATAATCCAAGAAGAGAATCGGGTCCACGCTCCTTTCTTTTCTCCAAACATCCATCATGCCCCGCGCTCTCGCTAGAGTAGGGGACCGGATCATCGCGGAGACAGCGACTTGGAAGGCCGTGGAGAATAACATCTATGTAAGTTTTATGAGATTCAGTGTCTGCATTTCAGATTGACTGACTTCATATTGTACAGTTTCCCCGCTCAGCAATCATCGATGATACCATTTTGCTAGACTCCGATCGTTCCACCTTTTGCCCTTGGAAAGGCTACGCCTCTTACTGGCATCTGAGGGTGGACGGGCAGACGCTTGAAAATGCAGCGTGGTATTACCGGGAACCCTACGATGCAGCGGCTGATATCAAGGACCATGTTGCTTTTTGTAAGTCATTCCTGGTCCTGCCATTTCTGGGTTATATCTCACACTCTATTTCGGATAAACAGATAGTGACAGTGTTCAAATATCACAAGAGCCATAATTAGGAGGCGCATTAGGATGTAGCAAGATCGATGGGTCTGAACCTGAATGGTGAGCATGCTGTGCCATAGTTAAGGGTTTCATTCCCCAGGCTTCGACAAGCCCTATAGGACTGAAATCTTTTTGGTCCCACGTCCTGGTCCTGTACGTTCCTATATAACTTTCGTAATCCGAATCAGACTATAGGCGTCCTACCCTAATATCACTAACCTTAGGTCATATCAAAACGTGTGTTAATCTCAAGTGACACCCGGATAGGCCTTAATAAGTTCATAGAAGGCCCTTTAGCTCCGTCGAAGGTCCAATCGTAGCTCGGAGTGTCACTTTTGAGATCATACGAAAAACTTGAATTTGGGGTTTTGCAAATTGTGCAGCAAGAGGTAAAATGGGTAACCACAAGCTTTGCCTACATGAACTTACCCAAGTGGTCACCGGTCCACGCACCAAATCTACGTATATATATATATATCGTGATTGATACCAGACCATCAAGATATCAACCGCGGTAGCATTGTCTATTACTGAAGTATAGCTTCGTTGGACGTGGGGTCCCTCTAACGCCATTACTGTTTGTATGTATGGTCCTGGATTAAGCAATAGACAATGTCGAGTGACTGTAGTTTGTGTGGACAAATATCGTTTCCCAGAACCATCTACGAAAGACAATGGAATAGAAGAAAAGATATCATTACATCCATTATCAAGATCGACATCTGACCACACTCCAAGCACACCACACCTTTTTCTTTTTCTCGCTGAAGCACTGGCCGTGTGGTCTACCGAGTTCAAAAAAGGACCTTGGGAAGTCGAAATGCCTCCGACCAGAATTTAAAGATCTGTCGTTCGCCAGAAAACCAGTATAAAAACGCATGTAAGAACCAATCATCCATATTCACGTAAACCGGCGTGCGTGACCACAGCAGAGGTGGAAGGAAGATGCAAGGCAAAAGAAACGAGATATGCTGTAGGGAATAAGACAACGCGGCATCTAAGTCAACTTCTGCTTGATGAAGAATGACCGCAGGTGCGAGAGCTGCCAGGCGCAGGCGGCGGACAAAACGGCGAGCTGGATAAGAGTCCAGCGCACGACACGCGAGTTGGTGGTCTCAGACTGGTCACGGAATTCAGACTCACGTTCCTGGAGAGAAAAAAGAACATTAGCATCTCCATTTTAATCATCCAGACTGTAGCTATAGATTGGATATGGGGTAATCCTTACCCGCTGGTACACCTGTTCACGACGGATATCGTGCAACCGGCTGTTCAGATCCTTGACACGCTGCACGATATCCTTGATTTTGTCCTTATCCTCAGTCTCAATCTTGCTGGTCTCACCGATGGCAAGGTCGACGGTGAGCTTGACGGCGCCCAGAGAGTTGGACAACCAGCTGGAGGTGGCATCCGTTTCAGGCGTGAAGCAGATTCTGTGCTGGCCCGCATCTGCGGCGGAGAAATGGAAGCGACCAGAGTGGCTGTCCCGCTTGGACACGACGCGGTGATCATTGTCGAAGGTCTCCTCGACGCTGATGTGCATCTTCAAGCTATGGTCGATCGTGTAGGTGCCGCTCTGGGCGTTGATGACTTCCGTCTCAAAACGGCCTATTTATGGTAATCATCATATGTTAGTTTGGAATTCCTTCTTGAAGTCCGAAAAGATTGTCGCATACCGGCCACTAGAGTATCCTTGGGCAGGTCCTCAAAGAAGCACTTTGTTTGCCGACCCTCCATGTAGAAGTACAGGGCATTGGTCGGGAGGAGGAGAGAAAAGAAGGAGAGGAGAGTCAATGCTGACGCCAGCCATGACGAGGATGTCCCAGAGAAAACCATGATGAGGAAATGGGCAATTGGATAGTCGCACGGCCAAGTCCTCCTCTCCGTGAAGGTGTCAACATCAGGGACCGTGGCCGCTCACCGCCTGCCGTCTCTGGAATGCCTCCCTTTCCAGCGGGAAGCCTCTGTCGATGGGATCTTCAATTTCGACGTTCACTAGTCTTTATTTCATCAAACAAAAACTGCTTTCATCTTTCTCTGGTCGCGTACTAAAATTTTAATCGCTAAATACCGAAGAAATCCCTCTTTGGTGTCGTATCCAGGCAGATCACCACCCCGATCGAACCGCCAATATGGCCGCGGCCGATGTTCGCGACATGCTGGATTTGCCCGCAGAAGGGCAGCCCAGGCCACACAAGAAGCAGAAGGTGGTCGAAAAGCGACCAGGTAGGTGTAATGCGCTCTATTAAGGATGGTATAGATTACTGACAGTCTCCCGTTGCAGAGGGTATTACCCGTGAATTGTACGCGCTACTGGGCGAAAGGGCGCCGCCGATCGCCATTAATGAGAACAAATACAAGGGCCGTCCAAAATGGATGAACAAGCTGCGCGTTCGACCATGGTATGTTGAAGATGCGGCTCCTTGGAGATCTCGAATGCATGCTGACGTTGGATCGTTTATAGGAGCATGGCCCCGTTCACGAACAACGCCCGTTCCGACGGCCTGGTTTTGAACCACTGGCAGAGAAAACACGAGTCGGCGCGACCACCTGTTCCCGCACCTGCACCCGCACCCGCAGAGTCTCAAATGGAAGTGGATAAGCCCAAGGAAGAAGAGAAAGAGGACGTACCGAAACTGCCGGAGCAGGAATATGCCTTCGCCAAGTACAACGTTAAACCGCGTTTGCCCCGTCGATACACAGACGACGAGTACAATCGACATCTCACAAGTGATGACTGGTCGCGCGAGGAAACGGACTATCTGGTGGATCTCGTCACTGACTTCGACATTCGCTGGGTGCTCATCGCAGATCGTTATGACTACCAACCACGAATGGACACAAAGCCGGATTCGAATGCGCTTGTGCCCGCAAAGCACCATCGAACAATGGAACAACTGAAGGCGCGATACTATCACATTGCTGCAACGATGCTCTCAATAGAGCATCCACCCTCAGAGATGTCTGAAGCCGAGTTCGAACTACACGAGAAGATGCTTAAGTTTGATCCCGACCGAGAGCGCGACCGCAAAGAACTAGCCGCCCTTCAGCTCAACCGCACAGCTGACGAGGTCCGCGAGGAGGCGATGCTACTCGAAGAATTGAAGCGCATCACAAGCAACGAGCAGAACTTCATCACCGAACGGCGGGAACTCTACTCTCGCCTCGAGGTTCCCATCAGCGTCGGCAACACCACAATGTACCAGTCCAGCGCGGGCCTTTCCCAGCTCCTGCAGACTCTACTCCAAGCCGACAAGAGCAAGAAACGCCGCTCCATCCTCGGCGACGGTGCCATCCCAAGTCCCGCTGGCCAGACTCCATCCACCGCTGGTGGCCTAGGCCGGGCCGAGACCCCCGTCACACAGGCCGCCAACAAGAAGGGGTCTATCACATCAAAGGAGCCCAATCAAATGGTACGCACGCTCACCTCAGCGGAGGAAGCAAGGTACGGCGTCCAACACCACGAGCGTGTCTCAGCCGGTGTGCAATTCCGCAGCGACCGTGCCCAGCGACTCACGCAGGCCAAGTCCAACGTGCAAACCCAAAAACTGGCCAATGCGCTATCCGAGCTCGAGATCCCCGTGCGCCTGTTCATGCCCACCGAACGCGTATGCAAGGATTTCGAGAAACTCATCCAGTCTGTCAACATGCTCCTCGACGCTCGCAAGGTGTCCGAAAAGGTTGAAAGTGAGATCCGTGTACTTGAAGCTGCGAAGATGGAGCGCGAGCGCAAGTCACGAGAAACTGCTGGTATCTCGGGGCCAAGTGCTGACCCTGAACATCCCCATGTGAAAAAGGAGACTGAAGACGGCGACACCGGCCTTTTGGGCCATTCCACTGCCCCACAGAATACACAAGGCAATGGTGTTCAACAAGGGAATGGTAATCACAAGCGGTCTGCTAGTGTACTCAGTGGCGTAAGCGACAAGAGCAACAAGCGACAGCGGAGATAGATGATCTACTTCTCTACTGGTGAATACTATACCCTTATTGTGTGCACGTGAGAAGTGAGAAGTGTAAGATGTATTAGGGATGAATTACCCTTATTCCTGTATGATTAATGACACCCTGGGAAACATACTCATAATTGAACCAATTCCATCCCCTCGGGTAACAATAACAGCAGAATTGGCTCCAGAGTCCTCCATAACAGTATTGTATACTCGTCCAACCGATATACCCTCGTTACTCTTGTGATGATCGTTACCGTGCATCTTCGTCACTCTGCCTCCACCACCAGACTTGTTCGGCTCGCCCACCGGCTTCCATAAAAGGCTCCGGGAATCCCAATGCACTCCTGATACGCACTCGCGAGCTCCTCTGCCATATCGCTTCTGGTAGAGTTTGCTCGTCCCAGGTCACTCGACGCACGCCCTTGATACGGTACTGGCGATTCTTCGGATGGTTCTTTTGGAGGGAGGTTTGAGCGTTTCTTGCTTTCCCTGTTTCCGGAAAATTTCGGTATCCAACGTCCACTACGAGAGCGTGAGGGTTCTCCGTTTTGTTTGTCTGCACTCCTGCCATTGGATGGATCGAAGTACACAGAGGGCTGATGGTTGGTCTGATCCGTCGAGAAGCGGCGTTCACTAAGTGGTGAAGTATCTGGAGTACAGACACTACGCCTATGGGTTGAATCGTGGTGCATCTCTGGTTGTGGTTGTTTACGTGTGGACCGGCTGACTTTTGCCCATCGGCTCAAGAACATTTCGTCGACGTCTTCGATATAAAAGCTCTTGGCAGAGGTTGGCGACTTTGCAGAAGCAGGCGATTTTATAGAAATTGGCGACCCAATGTGCTGCGCGCCACTTGAACTTGCACGGTGGGCTTCACCTGCAGCCATCCCCACACCAGCCAAATTCACTGCCAGCGGTGGGTGACGATTATCTCGAACTGAATGGCTCTTCATTTTGGCCCACATTGTTGGTGTCAAAACAGGTTCCCCTATCGCTTTGGTAGGACTTTTGTTCATAGAAGACTGTCGGTTGACAGACCTAGGCCCTGAAGTGTCTCTGTGCCAATTCCCGTTCGGAAGTGGACTGCCGTTCCCTCCAACTGCTGGTGGGTGAACCTCAGTATTGTCCACCAAGTTATACCCATAGCCCATTCGCCGGCCCCCGGTCATCCAGCCGGGACTGACTCTGCGGTGTGGTCCAGCACCGTTGGAGCCATTGAAAATTCCATGAACCTGCGGCGATTCCCAGTTTGCCGCATCAAGTTGCTCAACAAACTTGCTTTTCAGAACCTCGGCAACTGGTTCCAGTTCATTTTGGACCGCCCCAGTCTCAGCTGCCATTTGTGCATGAATATTGGGCAAACTGTCCATCGCATTCGCAGCATGAACCCTCAGCGATTGAACAGCAGATGCTCCCCGTGAAGGATTGCTGCTTTGGCGCGAATAGAAAGAAGAGGCATCTCGTTGATGGGACGTAGCTTGCTTCTGGAGCTCGGAGCCCCCGATTGTCGATGTTCCAGATCTCTCATGAGATTGAACATTCTCTTGCGATGCCATTTGTAGGCCATACCTATTTGGACGTGGAAGTTCCGACATGGATGGATTAGCCGATGGCGGCCCGGACCCCATGCTTGTCCCCACGAGTCTGTGCGAAAGGTCAAGATCACCAAGATGCGGTACTCGACTCTCGGAGTGTGCACCGGGAGAGCTTGTTGGTTGTCGTGTTTTGGAAACCATAATGCCCGGATCTTCCCTGACTAGCGATGTCGACGATGCCACACGATAATCATTACGATCTGATCCCATGTACTGAGCCCAGTCAGCCACGAGATTCTGGAGGTTCTCACCACTACTGCTGCCTTTGAAGCCTTCTCGGGATCGGAGATGTTCTTGATTTGGTGGAGCTAATTCTTCTTGGCTGGCATGAAGGCTTGGGAAAGATTTAGTGAACGTGTTTTGCTCGCCCGACCGCTCATTTTTGAACGAAGGCACCGACTGGCTACCCGTGCCTTCGGCTGCAGAGTCGGGGTGAGCTGTGCGCCCTCTCAAACTTCCTGGTGGTGTGGGTATATAATGCATTCCAAAGGGAGTTCCCGGGGTGTCGGATTGATCATGGCTGTTGGCATTCGCCCACATCTCCAAGTCATTTCGCTCACGGCTGTACTCTATTAGATCATGCAACCCCATCCTGCGAAACGCCGGGCTTCTGGGCGAAGCTCTCACATGTTCGGCATGCTGGGGACTCCCAATGCACTGGGCATCACTGTCGTACCCTCGTGTGCTCATCAGACTGCTACTTCCCATGTCCCCAACCATTGATAGCTCTGTAGTTACTTTGGGTGCGTTTGACTTGAGCTTGATCGAGAAGGGAAAGATGTGGCGGTGTTCCCCGGACTGCCTGGATTCTCTCGAAAATCGATGGCGGAGCCGACGCGAAAGACTTGTAGATCTTCGCCTCCGATCTCGAATGGGGGTTAATGTTGATCCTAGCGGAGGGCCTGCGGTATCTCAAGTTAGCCAGGTGCCATCTTGAAATCGAGTATTGGGCTGGGCCTTGCCTTGAGCTTGCTCCCTGGGACCATCCACATTCTCCATTTGACCATCTTGATATGATTGTGCGAAGCCACTTGGAGAGTCAGGTCGATGTCCCCTTCGGAGACGAGGACATGTAATGAAGAACATTTGGTTATGGGATATTTACAAGATGAACTTCTACATGTTCTTTAATCTCGCCTTACAGGAATTTTGGGGAAGGCACTATTGTCAGCGGATGTGCCTTCTATTTTAAAACATCTAGAGGTCGCCCTTGCCATTTATTGAAATACCTTCGATCCATGGATCAGATTGACATAAGGTGATTCCCGCTTCAAGCTCACAACCTCGCAAATTTAAACTACAACATAGCCACTCAATAAACACCAGCCCATCTAGGTAGAAATTACAACACAAGCTGTACCTTCTATGTCAAAGAGTTAGCTCACAATGTGTGTTTAGAACACATGGCTCGAGTTTTCATGATCTTCTCATCAAGAACAGTCCCCAAGTGGAGACCAGAGTGGATACCATTACCCAATACATACTAGTGCCAGGAGTGGGTCAGATGCGGGCCGTACCCATAAACCGGTTTTAATATCCCTGTCCTACCTACCTACATAGGTCGATACGCGCAATGGTAGAGTTGTAGTGCACGCAATTTGCGCTATAGATGTCTAGTAAAACTACAACGAAAAAATAACGATATTCATTGCCATATCGCTAAACATTCAAATCATCCTGGTTAGGGAGCATGAGAACACATCCAACGAGCCTCAAGATGCAGGGGGATGATAGGGCATGTGATTTTTCTTTTGCCACAGAGTCATAATTATTCCTAGCAAATGGAGTACAAATACCAGCTTCTAGTTCTAAAGATATCTGATCCCTGCTTCATGGTTACAATAAAGTCAAACCGTCAAGTCCGACTTGGGTAAATGCTCTGAGGTTTCACAGTACTTGGTGTGGCAAAATGGTAGCGAAATGAGCGAGCAGGTTAATACGAACAGACCTAGTCTTTAGAGTGATTTGATAACATACCTCTGTACTCTTACTGCCCACAAATAGGTGAAAGTCATTTTTCACTGCTGGCGAGTTTCTTATGGACTTGGTTTTGGTTTGTTCCGTGTCGGTAGTAACCACTTGAACCAGACGAGGTAAACCTTTTGGATAAACAATAGGAGGGATATCTCCATCCACCTTTGAGAGAAGACCATTTCGACGCTAATATTTGCATTAAATAGAGTAGACTATTGTTCAATCGATGCAAGCTACCAATACTCGATTAGGGGCTTTGCTGCAGATGCGTATCCTTGATAATGTTTTAAATCTCCCTCCCAATCACGACCTATCAAACAAGAAGATCATTGGAAAGCCACAATGGTCTTCATAGATTGATTGGGATGTAAGAAGAATCCTCCAATCGAGACGTGATGTACAACTCCGCCGCCGTTTGAGCATCACAAAACAGAGAGATTGCCTACATTCAAGATTAATTAATATCAGCTGCACAACAAACACAAGTTGAAAGTGTATCCTTACCTGTGCTGTCTTGAACTGCGCCTTTCCACCCTCACTCGCAGCAAAGTGAACCCGATATTGACTCTCGCAGTCTGTATATGAGGCATATTTGACAATCTCTGTGACCTTAGCGGTCTTCGCAAACAAGGACATACTTTCCATCTCCTCTTTGGGTCTCTCCGTAGATGTCAAAACTTTGAGAACTTTCGGTGCTATAGTCAGTGCGTCGATTCCGGCGAGCATAATCAGCTCATCGAGGTTCAGTGTGACACAGGCTTTCACCCGTGTGGGAAGAGAGTTCTGGTGATAGAACTGCTGCGCTTGCACACAGATGCCAAGAATTGGGTTCGTGTCCTTGTATCTGCCAATTAATTAGAGATACTCCCAGTATTCGGCGATCCTTCTCACTCACTCACCCCTCGTAAGTTTCGGTTTTGAGTTCATGCACGAACGGTGAAATTGATATACAGCCGGCTTCGCCCGCAAGGATTGCCTGTTTCATGGAGAAGACAGTCGTGGCCAAAGTCTTTATTCCATTTCGCTTGAGCTGACGCGAAGCCTGCATTCCCTCCCATGTTGCTGGCACCTTGGTAACCAGGCGAGATGTGTCGAAATCGGGGTCAACGATTTGGCAGATATGATGGAGTCCTGCAGCATATAGATTAACCTCTCTCTTTTTGGTGTACAATGTGAATAGTATGATCTTACGCTGAGCATTTGCAACTATTGCTTCGGTATTGTAGGAATAGCTCGGGTTGACCATAACATGGACATTTCCATGAACAGTTTGGATCACTTCGAGGGCTAGTTCGATACCCTGGACCGGTTAGCTTTAGATATCCACATTACTCAATTTACCGAACACTGACCACCACCTCCACAGCAAGCTCCTCGAGGGTGATAGTTGCAAACTGTGGGTGGATAGTTGTCGCCAACTCTAGTGCTCTCTTCAACACAGCACTTCTGTTGGGCTTGACAATCTCCGCTTGAATCTCAAACTGTTTTCCTAATTAGCACACAGCAACACAGAGTATCTAAATATTTTCTCATACTTGGTTTCCCGTTGCATCCTGGAAAGGTCCGATCTCTTTGGAAGCTGGTGTGAAATTTGCATTAGTCTTCGCTCTAACACGAGTCAAAAGATTCTCAACCATCCACGATGTATTTCTCTGCGCCACGGTTATCCCATGGGTTCCCGCGGAAAGTCTCCCAGATACCAAGAATGGATCCATCGGCCGCAACATCGACGCGGTAGGGGGCGAAGACGTAGTCACCAGCGGAACGAATATCAAGCAAGTAGGACTCGGGTTGAGCATTTGAACTCGACCTTCAGCATCATATGTGTCAATATCCACCTGTGTTCGTGAGCGAAGGTATTCCAGTAGGTTCACTGTCGCCATGTCGTCTGTCGTGTTGAGCGGTACGTATAACAAATTGCGTGTGAAACAGTATAACACTGTTGACTTCTTCACTGGGTTGGAAAAAAAAAAGGAATAGATTTTACATATGATATAGTGGAGTTGACGATCCGACCCCTACTTAAATAGTAGTGGGGGAAGAACCGATTGATCTCACAAGCACCTTTATTTCACCAGTGGCGAAGTTGAATTGGCCTTCCGCCTGCAGCTGACGGTCTCAGTCATTGATACCTACCGGCGACGAAGTGGGATTCCAGGGACTTTAGTCCTATTGGCTATTATTGCCAGAAAAGGATTGCCTATGTACTATACAATTATATAGTACATTCAAAAGAAAAGGAAGGTAGGTGATATGTTATACATCCACGCTGTGCATCCACATATGCACAATATTATCCATATCCAATACGAGCAAAGTCCCACGTGGTACACTTTGTCACCCGTACGTCGTAGTCGCACCGGATCAGCGTAGGAAAGGTCACATGGAACGTTGGGTTGGTTGTTAAATTTGACCTGGTGATAGGCTAACCGGTAGGATTATGAATGCACTCAATACGGCAGGGTTATACCATTGTAATGGATAGCTGTACGAGGGATGCATAAAAGTGGCCAGAATGTATTCCGATGACATACAACAGGCGGCGCTAAAGACTTCAATTCAAGATGCGAAGATGTAGAATTTACCCCGATCTTGTAATATTATAGAGCGGCATACTTGTGGTTTGATATTGAAGCCTCGGGTTGAAAGGACTGTGTTTGGAGATTGACGTCCTCTGAGACAGTGTAATCCCCTTCTCTCCTAGCCCTTCATTATCCGCCGATCAAATCCAATGAAAACAAGATGGAAAAAACAAAAAGAAAAAAAAAAAAAAAAAACAAAAAGGCAAATCAAGACATTGTTTGATATAATACTTTATATTTTCGTTCCAGCACTTGTTGCTTAAGCCCATTGAAGACGGCGTCATTATACAAGGCTAGACTGTCAACCACCCCAAAATATTGAGGAACATCATAGATACTAATCTAACTTTATTTCTATTGCAATTTCTATGACAACTATATTAAGTGAAAGTACCCGAGGATATACTTAGGAAACCGTAAATAATAATCGTTGGAAGTATAGAAATACCCCATGATCCTGATTATCCTCCGTATGAAAGTTTGGCCATAATCCTACAATTGCCCAAGTATGGTCCCTCTGCAAATGTTCATCATCGCACGTACATCATCTTCAAAGTGTAATGCAAATCCTAGTCCCCGTTCCGCATTCTTAATGACCGCAAAGAATGTGTAGGATCGACAAGGGAGATGATATAATGATGGTAAGATCAACCTAAATTTTACTACTTCTTATATGGATTATGAGCTTACGTCCTCGGTGGGTCAGAAACTTCAACATCTTAATTACTGTCCCTTGCATGTGTCTAGCAGATCTACCGGATCTACCAGCTACACGCAAGTATTTCTTTTCAACTAATATCTCTACGGCATCCTAAACATGTGTTCACAGTAAAAGTCCGATTAAAGAATGCCCGGTCTCAATCCTATAAAGTTCCTTTCCTGACCCAATCCAGTAAGCTTAACCTCAGTGCTTGGTTCAGAGATCATTATGCTCATCGCTACTCCCCAACCGCGATTAGAGGTAGGCCACGCCCTCGAGGTCCAAGGCTTAAAGCGCACCGGAGATGAGAAGAATCTCGTGGGTTGGGCTGCCATGAACCCACGTCATCCGCGGAATTGGAGCAAGGCGAGGAAGGCGTATGATGTTTCAATCATCATCTTTTTAGAATTTTATACGTGAGTTTCAAAGTTCTGGATAATTGACTGAGGCTGACCATTTTTGCGAATTAGGACTGCAGTGAGCACATCAGGGGTATGGGTCATTGAATCCAGAGTGGCATTATATTTCAAATGTTAACTTATGTACAGGCTACAGCTGCCAGAAATGCACAGAAAAACTTTGGAATTGGCGAGACCCTGTCTGTATTTCTATACATATCAACGTAAGTCGCTCTACATCGTTATGGTTATCGTTCATGGCAAATGCTTATTAGACGAAACAACAAGATATCTTCTCGCGCAAGGTATTGGTAGCATAGTGTTGCCTCCTTACTCTGAATGCTACGGTCGAAAAAAGCTATATGTGGGCAGCACTGCAATGTACAGTATATTCTGCGTGTTGATTTCAGCAGCGGAGTTGCCTGGCCTAGGGGCTTTCGGACGCCTCATCACGGGCTTTTTGTCTGCGGTCCCGAGTGCTGTCATCAATGGCAGCATGCAAGATATGTTCGACACCAGGCAGCTTATATGGCTTACATTACCGTACATGGCCATGGCAAATTTGGGTATCGCAATGGGGCCGGTGATGAGTGCATATATCACAGCTGCTTGGGGGTGGTAAGTACTGTCCTAGATCGAAAAAAGACGGGATGTACACACAAACAGATCAGAAAACTAACAAATCGTTGTAGGAAATGGGTTTTCTACGTCGCCGCCATAGTCACCGGAATCCTCGCCGTCTTGCTACTCACGATTCGTGAATCCCGCCCAACAGTTCTGCTGACACAGGAGGTTCGGCACCTACGTCATATTACTGGCGATTACTCTCTCCAAGCACTGAACCCAGACAGAGTTCCAGATATCCGGTCGTTCGCGCGGAACTTCGCCTTCCGACCACTCCAGCTTCTTTTCACAGAGCCCATCATTGCAGCAGTCTCAATCGTGTGCGGCATCTCCACTGGACTCATCTACCTATTCACAGACATCCTGCCCGGAGTTTATAAATCCTTCGGTCTCACACCCACAAAAGCCAGTCTCCCCTTCCTAGCCCTAGGCTTCGGATTCCTTCCCAATATCGGTACTCGCTTCCTTGAATATCGCAAAACAGCACGCCGGCGCCAGCGTGGCGAACCAATTATTCCCGAGCACAAACTAACCGGGTACATTATTGCTGCACCAGTCCTAATGATCGCACTCTGGTGGTTCGCATGGACGATCCCACCCGCAGTGCATGTGCATTACTTTGCGTCCGTGGTACCGCTATTCCTGACCGGATTTGCGATCAATGAGTTCGGCATCGTGCTGGTGGGATACATGTCGGATAGCTATCGGTCGTACTCGGCTAGCGGATTTGCGGCGTTGGGTCTGGTGCGCTGTGTGTTGGCCGCTTCGTTTCCGTTGTTTTCTGGGCGAATGTTTAGCGAGTTGGGACCGAATGGAGCCATGTGTGTGCTGGCTGGTCTGGCAACTGGGTTTTGTATTCTGTCGCCTGTCCTGAGGATATACGGGGAACGTTTAAGGAAGTCGAGCAAGTTTGCTGCGCACTGTGTGGATATTGATGCGGAGAATACATTCGAGCGGACATGATACATGTGGTACATTATGTATAGTTAGTGATGTTTTAAGTTCTTCGTTTGGGCCCCGAAGAGGGAATCAGCAAAGTCCACTTGAGGGCAGGAAGTGCACCAAATGTGAAAAGGAACTATGTACTCGATAGAGATGCCGTGATATGAGTTTTAACCTTCGCTTAATGAGTGTGTAAAAGGTCTATTCTTTCTTCTATTAACATATAACCCAACAACCTAGCGTACCAGAGAACTGCATTCGTATCATCTACATCTCATTTAATTCCAAGACCATTTTAACCGCCATGGTCGAGTTCATACTCATCAAATAACTCGGCTAGTCCAGCCTCATCGTAGGTCGCCTACCTTTCATCACTGGGGCCTATCTCATGTATGCGCGGAGCTTCGGTAACCGGCAGTTCGTATATCTGCTTGTAAGGTTTCGTTGGCAGTTCATGCGCTTGCTTATATGGCTCCCGCAGATATCCTGCGTCCTGTTGTGGTGGCGGGCTCTGGTTGAGAAACGGCTGCTCTTGTGACAAGGAGGGTTGATTTTGCCCTCGGCGATAGATCCACCAGAATATGAGGGCTGCAACAATGGCGACACCTGCAAGAGGACCAATAACAGCACCCGCAATCCAAGCTTTGCTAGAACCTTTTGTTGCGGCTACGGTAGGTGTTGGTGATTGACTGGCTTGCGATTCTGCGGTTGTTGAAGTTGTAGTAGTTGTGGGCGATCGACCGGTTTGTGACGTCGTGGTGGATAGGGTTGGAGAGGACGCTGTAATTCTGATTAGTCGGATGTATTCGATCTATGGATCCTGTTCCTTGGAAGGATCATGATGGGGACGCAGTACTTGGCTCTGTTGTTGTTGTTGTTGCTTGTTGTTGCTTGCAATTGGCGATAGATTGTGTTTGCTTTCCAAGAAAATCCGCAAAAGATATGAATCGCCGAGGGTGTTCCATATGGGGACGTTTGGAAGATTGTCATGGTGACACATGTAGCGCTGTCACTATGGGAGAGAACAGATTCCAAGTGAATATTCATGTTCATCAGTTGGAATGTACCGATAGTTATTGGTAACTCACCAAGACCCTGTCGCACTATCATCATATATGATGATGTTATTGTCGCAGTCTGTTGCAAATGTGCATGAAGCCCCGTCGCAACCGCCTGCATAGCTCCCCGATGTAGCCCATGTTTGTGTGTCCGTCATTGCCTCGGCTGTGGAAGACAGGTTAGTAAAATTCACCCAAAGGGTAAAACTCGTGTCAGAGAGGGTATTCGCACTGGCTGACGGGCCCAAATATCATCCCATAAAACCTGTTTCGGTTTGCACCGAGGTGTCCAGCTCGGTGGTGGTTTGGCCATGGACTCCACAGGACCAAAGACTTGCGCCGAAAAAGATCAGCGTAAGGCATGGCCAAAAATGCGACAATGAGATGGCAATCACTGAATTCTCTCTCAAACTAGGTATCTATCAACTGGAATTAGACCGATTAGAATGGCTGTACATCCATGTGGTGGACTATAGTTCAAAAAGGGACTGACCAGGATTAGGGATTGCAATTATCGAGCAATAAGCAGCTTAGCCTAGTCTGGGAAAACTGTTTTACTTAGACCAATAGAGGAACTGGGGGAACCGTAGAGAAGGTGAGAAAAGGGGGCTGACTGGAACTGAAATAATATACATCGTATATACTGTTTGTGCTGTTTCCCACTAAATCGATACAAATGAGACTACTAGTACGGAAGTAGATATCGGCATCCGAGAATATCAAATATCTCTGTGATATCTTGTAATAAATCATGTACCAATGAAGAAAGTTCAAGCAATCCAACTTCCAAATTTGACTAGGCCTTTAGATCGTCTTGGCAACAGACTAGCAGGGACCCAAATTGGTCTATGCCAATTATCCATCTACACTCGTCGAATCACGTAGTGGGGCGATGGAAATTAGGGAAAATCAGGTGGGCTCAGCCGCACGCTAAAGTGGATTGGGTTGCTGACATTATGCGGATTTCTTTGAATATCCTAGAACGTCCCGGTTTCTTTGATCGGATTTCATATATTCGCATGTTTCCCCCGTGTCATCTTTGAGGCTCTTCACTTAATCTTTCAATGTCGACCAACTTAAAGAACTCGCGCTCCTTGCGCTTAACCCTCGCTCTAATAATTCCATTTGCGCTCATTTATTATCTTTACTCGTGGAATCAAACACCCACCTTGGTCTCCAGTCCCACCACAACGCAATCTTTCGAGACAACGACCGGCGCAGGGGGCTCAGCCTCAATATCAGTGGCTCCAAAGGGACCTTCGACTAGCGATAGTCATCCTACTACTTCCGCTGCACCTATTTACTCTCTTCCAGACAAGGTCTGGCATTCCGCCAAATTCGATAATCTATCAGAAAACCAGCGCGAATGGACCGGCAGCTGGACAAGAAAAAATCCATCGTTCCGCCAAGAATTGCTGACTGATCGATCGGCTGAAGCATTCGTTCGCGCTCATTATTTCAAAACGCGACCGGATATCGTCGAAGTCTATGAAGCCCTACCAATCCCGATCCTACGTGCAGACCTGTTCCGCTACCTGGTTGTTCTCGCCGAAGGCGGAATTTGGGGCGATTTAGATACCTCGTGCGAGAAAGATGTCGCCGAGTGGGTACCCTTGGAGTACCGGAATGAGAACATCGACATGATCGTCGGATTGGAATTCGACTTTGAATCGCGAGGGCCGGGAACGGAAGTTGCCTCCCAGTTCTGCAATTGGGTATTTGTTGGACGAAAGTCTTCACGCAATCTTCAAGTTATTGTTGATACTGTCCTCAATAAATTGAAGGGCATTGCTAAAGCAAACGCTGTGGGCATCGAAGGGATTACTCTAGAAATGCTTTCGGACGTGGTCGACGTGACGGGGCCTAAGATTATGACGGTCGCGATCATGAAGAGTCTCGGGCAATTGCTCGGTAGAACGGTCGATGATCGCGATTTTGCACACACCAAACAGCCCAAGCTGGTTGGTGATGTTTTGATCATGCCCGGGGTCTCTTTCGCTGCTCTTCAAAACGGGAACCCGACGGATCAAGGTGATCCTCTTGTGACGCATCACTACGAGGGCTCGTGGAAGAAGGAGGATGCAGAAGCAAAGGAGCGGAAAAAGCTGAAGCAAGAACAAGAACAAGAACAGCAGCAACAACAACAACAGCAAGGGGGATCATCACCACCAGCCCCCGCTGCTGCTGCGACCTGATCAAAGTACGACAACGAGCGAAGAGCGGCGGGTTGCTATACCTCTTGCTTTGTTCTCCTTTTTATTTCCCCGGGCGGGGTGTCATTTCTTCATTTAAACCCCAACAGACAGGATTGGAGATTCGAGAACATAATATGTAACTATCATCCGGAGTTTTGTCTATTTTCGGTTTATGTCGTTTAGCATGGTATTTCAAGCAAGTTTCGAAGTTTTATGTTCATAATTTTCTATCGTCCATCAAGAGAACTATCTCCCAGAGAGAGCACATTCAGGCTTACGGCCAGATTTTGTGGGTTGGACACGTCCGAACAAGACCAACCATTTCCAATATAGGTATTGGCCGCCCTGTGTCGCCAAGTTGCGGGCTTTTAGCCGCCTAAATAGTGCACAACAACTCAAGTCTCATGCTTAACGCAAAATGTAAGAGGAACGCTTGTGGCGCTCGAACTAGTTGGTGAAATTAGGACATCAGGACCTACATCGGAAGGCAACGGATGTTTAGTACGCAGAAATCGAAGAAAAAATAAAAACGAAACACGAGAATCGTTGATCACAGCAGGAAGAGAAACATGTATAAATTGACTGTCAACGGTAGGGACGGTTATGGATTCATAACTGGGTTCAATTCTAGAGTAGATTCAGTAGTAAACTAAGATACGGAGTAGAAGCAAGTAAGTTGCGGAGCCTGCCACTACTGACCGCCAGATCCCGAGGATGGGACACGTGACGAAGTTCTCCCCTAATGTAGATCGATAAAAATAGTATGTGGGTCAGTTCCAAAACCGGATCTTGCCGACCTCGGGAGTAGATCGCTCTGCTGGTGGAGCTGTATGTATGCAAATACTCCACTTGGACATTTCAAAAGCTTGACTCTGCCAAGAGAAGGGTATCGGACAAACAGGAGGGATGTACCTAGAAATAAACCAGGCCAGATTTGAAAGGTTCTCCACTGCAAGTACCCGAAGACGCATCCCCAACGCTATCACAAACGGCAGGCTAGGACGTGAGTCGTATTCTGTGGCTATAATCAAGGATATCGGGACTTCCCAACACAAATATGAGTAGGAATGAAGGTAATACGCTGTGGAGAAGTCATCAAGGGGCAAATTGTACAACTCCGTCAATTTGGGTCGATACTTGTGTCACTTCGAATTGAAATGAATCCAACTGACGGTTGTATACTCGCAGCCATTCAAATTAGAGATATCTTCCAAAACTATTTAAATTGAGCAGAATACAAGGCGGTCAGCCACCGCCTCGTCGCTTCCTACTTTGTATATTATGTAGGCAGTCGGAGGTGGCACGTGGTACCTAGGTACCTGTAGACATAAGGTTGTTTTTCTCGCGTCTTCTGCTTTCCTTTCCCTTGTCTCATACACAACGCGTTCGACTGTTACACAGAAACCCCCCAGCTTTTGCATCACCAGGGTTGGTTGTTCCTCTCATCTATCCATAGCAATCATCAAAACTGATTTGAATACAGCCAAGATGCGAATTCACCTTCTTCTAGCAGGACTTTTCCTGCTCTTGGCAGTTGCCAAAGCTAGTGTTCCAGCGATCGAGATCAAAGCAAGTATCTCTACAATATTTCGGGGAATTCAAGAAGCTAACGGCTCACTCACAGGGATCCAAGCTCTTCTATTCAAACAACGGCACGCAGTTGTGAGTGAAAAGGCCATTTCAAATTGTTTCAGTTGCTAACTCTGCGACTAGTTACATCCGTGGCATTGCCTATCAGGGTGTGCAAGCTAGATGATCCAGATACTCCAGTGACCTTAAACTGACACTATCTAGAGGACTACAATGCCGGAGGTGCTACAGGTACCGGTCAATCAACTGATACTCACTACACTGACCCTCTGGCGGACGTTTCTCACTGCGAACGTGATATCCCATACCTCCAGCAACTGCGAACCAACGTCATCCGGGTCTACGCTGTCGACCCAACCAAAAACCACGATGCTTGTATGCAGAAATTGGCCGATGTAGGAATTTATGTTATCGCCGATCTGTCGTCTCCTCAGTTGTCGATTATTTCCAACTCGCCAACTTGGACCGTTGCACAATATGGTCGATACACCGCCGTGGTTGATGCTTTGCATCAGTATGACAATGTGATTGGTTTCTTTGCTGGAAATGAGGTCGTGAACAAAGTCAACGAGACGATCGGTTCGGCATTTGTTAAAGCAGCGGTGCGCGACATGAAAGCATACATCAAAGAGAAGGGATACAGGAAGTCATTGGGTTTTGGTTATGCAACTACCGACCAACCTGATTTTCGCAATGAGCTGTCAGACTATCTCTACTGTGGAAATCAGTCCACCGCTATTGACTTCTTCGGTTACAACATGTACGAGTGGTGTGGAGACAACACATTCCAGGGCTCTGGCTACAAAAACCTCACAGAGCAGTACAAGGATTACCCTGTCCCAATCTTCTTCTCCGAGTATGGATGCAACACCGTCAGGCCTCGAAATTTTGGCGACATTTCTGCGATTTTCGGGCCTGAAATGGAAAATGTCTGGAGTGGTGGGATTGTTTACATGTACTTCGAAAGTACCAACAACTACGGACTTGTCTCTGTCGACGGGAACTCTGTGACCACCCTGCCAGACTTCAGCTATTACTCGAAGGCAATCCAGACTGCGACTCCCAGCGGTGTAAACAGCGGCAGTTACAGCCCCACAAACTCTCCGCATGTCTGTCCCACTGTCAATGACATGTGGTTGGCAAAGTCCAGCCCCTTGCCACCATCCCCGAACAAAGACCTGTGTTCATGCATGGTGGACAGTCTCTCGTGTGTAGTCAGACAATCTGTGCACGTGGATCAATACGGCGAATTGTTTGGAACAGTGTGTGGAAGCGACAAGAGTGCCTGCGATGGAATTTCCGAGAACGCAACCACAGGACAGTACGGTGCCTACAGCGTCTGCGCCAGCAAGGATCAACTCTCCTACGTCTTCGATCGCTACTACCAAGACCAGAAAAAGGATCAGTCGGCGTGTGATTTCAAGGGAGCCGCATCAACTCAGTCTGCCAAGGATCCTTCCGGAAGTTGCAAGGCACTTCTCGGCCAGGCAGGCACAGCTGGAACGGGCCAGGCCACAGGTGGAAGAACATCCCCGTCCAAAGGGGCAGGTGCTAATCTGGTGGACCCAGATTATGTGATTTTCGGTCTGAAGTTGATCGTGGTCGTGATGGTTCAATCCATTCTGGTTCCCTACATCACTGAGTTCCTCATTCCCCAGGAGTTCTGGATGCGCATTGTTTACGGAGCTGCTAATCGCCATCGCGATTAGGGTATGCACTGATAGCAGATATTACCCACAGTCCCACTCGTTTGCGACTCCACTAATGGAAACAAATTTGATATTTTAATCATTCCAGATAGCAGGGCCGAAGTAGTCGTGATAATGAGAATGTTCTGGACGTAGAGTGAAAGGTAGATATCGCTGGGATATCCGACATAGTCTCTGGTAATCCTCCCATGTAATTTAAAAAACGTTCGATCCATATTTACCATGAAGTTCGAAATTTAGTCGTTCATTCGCCTGGGAAGGATGGATCCAATCTCGTCATCGCATGGACTGATCTTCATATTTGCATGTAACTCTCCTCTTCAAAGAAATTTCGTCCAAGGAAAAATCCTGTAAGCCTTTAATTTACTTTTCTTTTTGAGAATACTCTCCCCCTAGACACCCTTTTTACTACACGCGTCGTGTGTTGAAACCGATAAATTGCCTGGGCGGTCGACACTCGGGATAAAGACATGCTTAGTAAGCAATATGTCCCCGCCCCACGTGGGGCCTAAGACCGGGGCTTACAATTTTTTTTACAAAAAATTACAGATCTTCCTCACGCCCACATCCCATCGCATTCCCCTCTTTGAACACTTTCCCTCGTTTCAGACGTCAAGTCAAATACCGCAAAAATGGGCAACGTAAGAAGTAATCCCCAAGCCTTACAGACAACGCCAGACCATTCTGAGTTCTTTGTTTGGGTCCGTCAACACGCAGTAAACTAACAATACTCGACAGGGAGCCAAGGCAAACATGAAGCGCGAGCGCAACGCGAAGGACCAGAAGACCGCCAAGTCGCAGACTAAGAGCGTACGTCAATGTATCCAACGTCCATATTGCCCCTCCAGTCACTGACACACATTATCATCTAGAACGAGAAAGCCATGAGCATCCAGTGCCAGATCTGCAGACAGACTTTCCTCCAGACCACCAAGGCGCCTGCGTACGTTACTCCACACCCTCAATCCCTCCTGGATGCTTTCGTTCCTGTTGGTGTATATGGGTTCCCTTGCTAACATACATATTTGCGCGACTATAGCCTTCTCGAGCACGCCTCCAACAAGCACAGCAAGGGTCTTCCCGAGTGCTTCCCCGGTGTCAGCGCATAGACAATCGTCCCGGCGGAACCGAAACCAATCTTCTTTACGATATCACGGGTTAGCATGGCTTTAGGAGTTTTGATGGAAAGCGAAAATATCTAAGAACTGGACTTGGGAGAGTGGACACTTTACGTAGGCAACTATGTAGGTGTAGGGGGTGAAGTCGTCATGGGGTGTACATGTAGTGGTGGTGTGAAGGCGCCTTATGATTATAGATGCAGTTGACTATACATGATCTTTCTCTCCCTCCGTGCTCATTGATTTGGCGCTAAAGTGCTGACAGACGGGGGTGGAAATTCTCCCGATCAATATTTACACATGCGGTGATTTTTATATGGGCCACGGTTGTAGGTCTGCGAGGCGAAGAAGGGTTGTAGGATGATTTCCTCTTTGATATACTACGCGATTATATTGATCATACTGGAGATTTAAATTAGCAACAATTGCAGAACTATATCCCACGAATGAGGAGTCAGATGAAGATCCACGTGCTTGGGTGATTGATCATGGGTTTCTCTTCCCCGGGGCCGCACCTTGAAATGTCTTGGATCTCTACTTCATCATTGCTCAGGTATGTTGTAAATGCAACTGCTAGATCACGAAAATAAAAATAACACCCATAATGACCGAACTTTCAAACGAGGCTCTTTATGGACAACATAATCTTCACTAGGGGCACCGGTATATCAAAAACGGCGACATGATAGCACTATGCCCATGGTCTCTAAATGCCCTCGACCTCAATTCCCAAGATCACCAAGAGTTGATTTCTGTGCTCGATAACCAAATGGGTAGACTTGTACGGAGTACTTGAGGGGGACTATTCCTACGTACCCAAGTCGAGGGTTGGAGTGCGATCGCCCAAAGCCCAAGCGACGAGACTTGCCTTCAAACGGACTCGTTAAAGCGGGAAGTTATTTATAGTTCGAGCTAAGTCACTGGGTGATTATAATGGGTAGCGACTCTACTCTCCAAGGTGGAGGGGGGGGGAAGCCGCCGGGTTTGAAGGCCACAAACCGGGCAGACCATAACTAACTAGCGAATAACCTTGGAAAATTGTGCTTCTAGCTGTCTTGGCTAAGCATAGGACGATAGGGCTGCGATTTCTATGTGCCAAAGTCAGTGCCAAGTTGAAAATAAGCTAAGAATGAAACTGTAACATGGAGCGGCGCTCAGGGCGCTCGTATAGGAGGTCTATACTCAGCCCTGAGGCGCAGGGGGAATTAGGGTTTGGGGTAGAATAAAAGCAAAGCATTTGCCGTGGAAGATATTCCGGATCTGTTGCTTTATTTTTCCTGACAGATCTCCCCGTGGGGGATGAACACAATCCCAAGATGGAGACAACCCCCGGCTCCGTTCCTCTGCGACAACTCCCGAGCTCAGACAATCTCCACAACCAAGAAGCACCCGAATACACTGGACATGATGAGGAACCTCCATCATATACCCAGGCGCAGTCAACGAGGCAATTAAGGCACACCCCATCCTTTCCTCGTTTGGCCTGGATATCTTTATTCTCGATTATTTATGTGGCTCTCGTCATCTATGCTTGGGCCATGACGGCCATTACCCTCAAATCCAACTCCTGGGCGTATTCGACTGAAACATTACACTACCCTTACTATCATAAGGATAAAATAGATTTCGATCAAGAGCGAAAGATCTATCGTTCTGTGCGGACTATTCAGACATTTATTCAAGTTGTTACTCTTCCCTGGATCTCCACAGTGTGTGCTAGTGCCGCTGTAACCTTTGCACAGAATCAAAAGAATTCTATAAGCCGCCAAGCCACAACGTTGGCTGACCGCGAGTGGATGGACTTCTCCTTGTATCGAGCACTGATTTGTGGGAGATGGAGGCAATACGGTACAAAAATAGTGGCCGCCGCAATCTTCATCTGGGTGTTTGGTCTCATCACATATCCCATCCAGTCGATCTTTCTCAGTTCACGGTCTGTCAAAGTCCGGACGGAGCCCCAACAGAGAGCCGATATCTACCCTCGTCGCCCGTTGTATTCTACATTGTCTAGTATCGGCAAGGACGTGTTGCAAGTCCGCGATGCTCTCAACAAAGCAAACACATATGCCTACCAACCGAACTTGTGGAGTAACAATAGTGGAGTGCAATTCTTAACTCTTAATGATCTGTCCTCTCAAACGTTCTACTCCCAAGTTCCGAGTGGTTTCAATACAGGACTGATTCGTCAATTCGCGCCACGTGCGAACTCCACAGCTACATATGAGATCATAGAAGCGTCTCAGTTCCCAGTCAACTGCGGTTCAAGCTCAGAGGCATTTTATGCTGAGTATTCAGCTTCGTACTCATGGTACAGAACATTCTTTTGGGGAGTCACTGCGTGCATGCCGGGAAATATGACAAAATCACCTTGGCAGGCGGACCGCAACCGGCAGGACTTCTCTGAGGTTCTTTATCTCAATATGACACAAGACGAGTACTTCTCAGATGATGCTGGTCGAGCGGTTCTTTATCGAATCACTGTGAACACTACGGCCGGGTTCTTTGAATTGCCCAACTATATGAACCAGGGTGTACCGGGCCCCTTACTGGACCAAGATCCAGTAGATATTTGTGATCAACAGTGTTTGAAACAAAGCCACACATACTATTCGGGGGGATATCGCCGCCGCGATGAGAGCACAGCGGGCAGTACTCTCAAAGCAGCATCGCTGGATGCCATCTCAACACAAAACAAAGGACCCTTGTTATCGGGCGCTATGGCAATCTTCGGCCCTGGTTCCTTTATTGACACATTTATGGCAACTGCTGCAGCTCTTGAAGAAGACAAGGTTACCAATGAGGCATCGTCAATCTTGAGAAATATCTGCATTGCGAACCCTCCACTCACCAATCTGTTGGGGGCTTCCTCTTCAGAGTGTATGTCTATTGGGAGCTCTGCAAATGGCACCTGGTACCCTGCCGGGTCACAAATTGCGGATTGGATTCAACAGTTCGAAGAGTCCGCGGATTCGATTCCGCTTGCCTTCGGAGCTGCGGCGTTTCTTGCCAATCAGGAATTCCTTTCCGGTCAGGCCGGTGGATGGTATATCTACCAAGATTTGGGCACCGATATGGATCTTCCATCAATCTCTCGCGTGGGAATCATCGTAGTCTCGATCTTGATGGGACTTTACTTGCTACCACTGCTAGTTTTGTCACTCTACGCAGATTGTTATTCACGATGAACGAAAAGTTGGATTCCTTCGACATGCTCTGATTTGGGGCCAATAAGGTCTTCCCTTTGCTAGTTGGATGCACGACTGATAAACTTCCTGAGCTACATGTCATGCCTAGCGTTCTTCGGGATATGTATACATACCAGCACACTGTCACTCATCTAATGATGTAATTTAAATTAATAATGGGTTGGAAAACGGAAAGTTATTGAGCCACGAGTCAAACCTATCAAAGTCCCATGGGACCGGACTGGCACCTCACTCCCATCTCTTGGCACTCCCATGGGACCAAATGGTGGGAGTTGGCAAGGTCTAGCACCATACATTGCAATACAGCCAGATTTCTGTCATGAAGAATGAAAAAAGGAGGCGTGTAGAGAGCCCAGTCTCACATGAGGCTGCATTGATCACGCAGTGTGATGATTGTTACTCTTCTTGGCCTTGATCATTTCGGCGTCGTCAATCGCATCCCATATAGGTTCGGCTAAATCATGCAACAGCATTTCCGTTGTGAACACGAAATCACCCTCGCCTTCTCCTGGCTCATCTAATAGCAGAGTGTGAAATGGTATAGTCAAGGGCTCTCCTTTAATCGTAGGGCTGGAGCCATCCCTCCCTCTTGTGATGAGAATTCTCTGACTCATTCGAGGTGGTGGTGGATCTTTGATATGTCTGTCGATAACCTGACGACCACCTGCTGTGATATAGATATTGTGTAGTGATGGTTCGAATGCTGGAGTCCAGGATTTGATTTCAATGGAACGAGATCCTCTTTTGATGTCGATAGTGATCCCCATTCTCACTTCGCCCTTTGATCCATTGATCCACCAAGCGATGTCCCTCTCTAACTTTAGTGTTGTCTCAGAGAAGCCAACTTCTAATGCCACCGTTGGGAATTCTCTCCCTTGGCGGGCTGGCTTCCATGATCGGTCTGCCTGCTTATTTCGCTCAGGGGTATCTATAAGAGCCCCTCCGCATTTCGCAATCCGTCTGTTGGCGTTCATCTCTTGCGCGAGTATCACAATCATTGCCTCAAAACTGGACGCCGCTTGTTCGTGTGGTTGACTAGGTATTGTTATAATGAGAATTTGAAGTGATGGCGAATAGTCACAGCGACCTGGCAATTGTTCCTCGTACTCGGCTAGTATATCTGCAGGGAAGTGTTTTAAGACTATAAAAGAATCTTCGACCGAATACGGAGGAAAGAGGCCCCCCATAGCGCACTGTTGGTTGTAATAGTAAACGGGCGTACCGGAGGGAAGATGCGCGAGAAACGTCCCAGCACCTTTCTCTGACACAACGCTCTCGCTTTGATATACACGCGACATGATTTCCTAAACGGAGTAACAGCGAGGATATTTGCATGGCGGTCTGTTGGTATCCCTAGTCTTCACCGAGACGAGAAGAAGGGAGAAATTACATAGATCGTGATGTGGGAACTTGTCACAACCTCGAGGCCATGATGTCATTGGGACATCGCCCAGGCGAATGCTTCCAAGGTTGGCTTCCCTGATTTGAAACTATCGCTTGCGACGATGCTGGCTGGCAACGCACAAAGCCGTCTTTGCCCGGTATATCTCACAGCGGTGTTTGTTGGGCGCTTGTCACGGGTACTACCTCCAGGGCTAGGTAGGCTCAGCTCAGACTCAGTGAGCGAATCAGGGCGCTCAGGTGACGGTCAGAGCATGCCTCAGTGAGCAGCCCTCCAGGGCTGGATCTCGGGACCTCGGGAGATCAGAGCGCTTATGTAATACTCAGTGAGCGGATCGGCCCTGAGCACTAAAGCGGAAAGGGAAAGCCAAGAAGTGGCAGAGGAAATCAAGTACTCCGTACGTAGGTATATATTGGGCCCTAACGTCCGTTAGGTATCACATCAGACATGGTGTATGATCACGTGGGTCAGCATCGCTGTCAATTGACACGTCACGCCAACAGTCAGCTTGACTGAGGCTTGTCGACGGCAAAGTTGTACCCTCGTACGTACACATTACACATTTAGTATACACACAGAGAGACACACAGACACACAATATGACGAACAATGGTGAGAAGAGAGCGTCCCTTAATCATGTTTGTGTCTTTTCCTGATAGATTATCTGGACTTTTTTGGCAGATCTGTGGGAAAATGCCATCAAGCAACTCGACGAAAAGCTTCAAAGGAAAATTCGATCTCGCAGTCAACAATTTGTGAACCTTGAAAGTGTATTGTCTAGCGCCGAAAAGAAGCAGAAAGAGTGCGCCGCCGACCACTCGACATATACAAGGCGAGATGGATCTAAGATAGAATACCGTCAAGTTTTTGGCCAGGTGGTGCAACGACTTTTGAAGTTCAAGGCCATCGGTGATTCTGTGGCTGCGATTGATCCCACTCACTTGGCAGTCCCCTGGGCAGCAATTAGTTTAGTTCTTCAGGTTCGTGCGCAAGGATTGTGATTTCTCGGATGCATACGGTTGAAGAGGCTAATTTGGTGTCACATGCTAGATTACAGTGAAGGATTTTGAAAGTAATCAGACTCTGTGTGAAGGAATTGAGATTTTCTCCGGCTTGGTTCCACGATATGCCTTGTTCGAGCGTTTGTACTTGCGTCCCACATTCCCTCTTCAAGATACGTTGCAACAGGCATTGGTAACGCTATATGCTACGGCGCTGAAGTACCTCCTCAAAGCCGAAGAATACTATACCACAAAAGCTATCAGTATGTCTTTTCCTTCGTCCAGAAATAATTTCTCCAAGGTTGAACGCCAGCATTACTCACCTCCCCGGGAAACAAATAGAGAGACTTCCCAAGGGCCTCATTGGTGCCTATGGTGTTTTTGACGAGTGGATGGATGAGATCAGAGAGCAACAACGAATTGCAGATGAGTCGGCGCGATTAATTGACGCCCGGGGTAAAGAACTTTCCACGAGGCTTTATTCGCCAGCTATAGCTGACATTGTTCTTCCTACTCAGCGAACAGAGACTCGGATGACACACTGGACTCGATCAAGAGAGAACAGGATGCTCTGAGAGAAGGCTTGCAGTATTTCCACGAGCCTATCCAATTCATCCGAGAGGGCGTGGTGGGTTTGGTGAATAGCTGGACAAGCAAGTTGAAGTCTTTTCTAGTTACTGGTTTTAAGCTGACCATTTATTGCAATGTACAGAGCGTGAAAGAGATGAGCAAGAGCGCCGGATCCTCAAGTGGCTCATTCGCCTCCCCCTGTACGAGGCTCACAAACAGAGGCTAGAGGCTCGTCTGCCTGACTCTGGCCACTGGATATTCGAGGAAGATAACTACAAGCAATGGCGGGTATCTAGCAAATCAGCTCTGTTATGGCTCCACGGACCCCGTAAGCTTTGCGTCGGTTCCATTTATCCTCAGGCAAATAGAGTACTAACCTAATTTTTAGCGGGCTCGGGAAAGAGCACATTGATGTATGTCTGACTTTTCTTACAACCCAGATCGTGGCAATAGCAAGCCGGTGTTAACTTATAATTCAGGTCCACGATCATTGGTAGCCTGCAGGCCAACCACGCACATGCACCAGGTGGCCCTCTTGCCTACGCCTTCTTCTCGCGCAACGATTCCGATCGACGCTGGCAAGACCCCGGGGCCCTCGTGTGCTGCCTAATTGGCCAGCTCGCTCGCCCAGGACTCTCGGCCTCGTTGCGCGGAGAGGTCATTCGCGCCTATGACAACATGGTGCAGGAAAGGGGCGAGATTGCAGTTGCAGATGGAGCCCGTCCTGCATGGGACGATGCAATCCGGCTTCTATTTGAACTTATAGACAGCGGAACTACCACGATCTGCATTGATGCAATTGACGAGTGCGCTGAAGATCTCCGTGGGGATTTCCTTGATTTGATTGACCGTCTATTGACCAGAGTCGATGGGGGGCGAGTCAAAATTATCATCTCCAGTCGCCCATCTCTGAACATTTCGGGTCGATTCCCCTCGTGGCCGTCTGATAGCATTGATGTGTATCAGAACAGTGCGGACCTTCGGGCCTATGCTCGGCATAGAGCTGCAGAATGCGTCAAAAGGATGAGGCAACGTGCCCACTCTGTTCCGGATAATTGGGAGGAAACCTTAACACAGCAGTTGATCGAGGGCTCCCAGGGCATGTAAGTTCACAAATCCCCCTCCGTCGTTCCAGGGTTCGTCAATTAGATCTCCCAAGCTTACGAAAGCAGGTTCCTCTGGGTCAAACTGCGCGCCAGCACGCTACTCCTCCAGTCCGACAGTACGATCTTTGAGGGAGATTTGCTACCGCAGCCATCCAGCGATCTGCCCGAAGCTCTGATCCGACTTTTCGAAACTATCTACGCCAGAATTATTGCCAGTAGCCCACAAGGATCAATAACACGCCAAGCAGTCTTCACACTGTTCCGGTGGCTATTGTGCGCACAGGCGCCTATCCCAGCAGAAGACCTCATCCGCGCTCTCGCTGTCTTGATAGGAAAAGACAGGATTGGCTCCAATACACAGGGCACAAATATTACTGTTCCTATGGTACTTGAGAGCTGTCAAGATTTGGTGGTCGTCGACCAAGACAGTAACGAAATCCGCTTTGTCCACACGTCAGTACGTGATTTTCTCGAGCTCAAGGACGGGATGCAGTCAGTAGAACAACATGCTGCGGTGGCCAATCTATGTTTAGCCACGGTGCAGAATCTGGCGTTACAACCGCCGACGACCTCCTTGCCGCACGACAGGTTTCACTACTATGTGGTGCTGTACTGGGCCTTACATGTAGAGAATGCAGGCCAGGAGCATCAAATCCAAACCATACATGACGCATTTGATGACCTATGCCATGAGCAACCTTGGTTTAAATCCTGGCTTCCCGAGATTCAGCCTGCTTCTTCGCTCGTTCTTGGGTGGAATGATCCTCATAAAGACAAGATCATACAGGCTCTTAGCTCACCAGCCACGTCTTTTTTCACTGCCTGTGCGTTTGGATTCACCAAGGTTGTTCGACACTGCATTCAATTCAACAGCAATCTAATTCGCCAGGCGAATGATATGGGCGCTACGGGCCTGCACCTCGCTTCTGAATATGGCCACGAGGAGATTGCCGAGGCGCTTTGCAAAGCAGGCGCTGATGTAAATTCTACTGATACCGACGGCGAGACCCCTTTGATTCGCGCGGCAGCGGGTGGCTACAAAGCTCTAGTCTTGATGTTGCTGGAGGAGGGCTCTAGTATACAAGCTCAGGGCCGGCGATATGGAACAGCGTTACACGGTGCGGCTCTTCATGGCCATTTGGATGTGGTTGAGATTCTTCTCGATCGTGGTGCTGGTATCAATATAACTGGTGGGCAGTTTGGCACAGCCCTACATGCAGCCTGCCTTCGCGGCCAAGTGGGGATAGTCAAGCGGCTTCTTGACGCAGGTGCGGATATAAACGCACCAGGCGGGGCAAAGGATGAGGCACGGGATAAGACTACTGCTGGGCCTACATCGGGTGCCAGTTTCTTCATTGCTGCCAAGCACGTACTTGAACACCAACGTGTCTCTAAGGGTAGGACTCCACGTCCATCACGCCGCAGGCAGGCAGAGGAGATATTTCAGTTATCACTAGATCGAAATGTGGATGTTAACATCTTAACGGGGGGGTTTGGTCCACCATTGCACATTGCAGCTAGGGCGGGCCATGACGCAGTCGTCAACTTACTGCTAAGCCGTCCTGGGATATCCATTCACTGTGAAGGTGGCGAATATGGCACTGCGCTGCAGGCCGCGGCCGTAGCCGGCCGCATTACTATCGTCCAGCGACTTATCGATGCTGAAGCCGACCCCAACACGCAAGCCGGGAAGTATGGTACAGCGCTGATAGCAGCTTGCCGCCTGGGGAATTTCGGGCTTGCAGAGCTTCTGTTACAGTCAGGCGCTGAAGTAAATATCCAGGCGGGCGTCTATGGCACTGCTCTTCACGCAGCGTGCCGTAGCGGTAATATGCTTCTGGTCCAGCGTTTGTTACACTCGGAGGCTGATGTCAAATTGACCGGGGGTGATTATTGCACGGTCTTACAGGCTGCCTCTCGAGATGGATATGATGATATAGTGCATCTTTTGCTCCAGCGCGGTGCCGATGTCAATATTCAGGGCGGAACATTCGAAAATGCGCTACGGGCCGCTACTGTGGGCGGCCATCATCGGGTCGTGGAGATGCTGTGCGCAGCAGAGGCCAAAGTGGACAAATGTCTGGAGTTGGCCTGTTTAGGTGGGCACCAGGCAGTGGCTGAAGTCCTCCTCGCCCATGGATCAGACCTGATGGGCCCTTCGTGCGGGTTCCACACGCCGCTACAAGCAGCTATGGCGGGACGTCACCACTCCCTCGCGCGATGGCTCCTTGAGAAGGGGGCGAAAGCCACTGATTCCAAAGGGATGTGGGGCACAAACCTCCAACTTGCAGCGCTGGCTGGTGAGGCGGAGCTTGTTGGCATCTTTCTCGGGCACGGAGCAGATCCCTGGGAGAAAAATAATCTCCTCGAGGTGGACGTCATCAAGAATTTTGGCGTCACGCTACCAACTGGGAAATATCCTACATACCCCATAGTATTTGCGGCGGCAGGGGGCCACAGTCAGGTTGTTATGCTTTTACTGGATAGTGGTGGTCATGGCCGCTCCGACGGGTGGGATAACGCTAGGTCTTGTGTCAAAATCGCGCTTCGTGGTGCACTAAACATGGCACTGGAGACAGACCAACAGGCAGTAGTCGATCTGCTATTGAGTTATGATGTACCAGTTGATCGCGCCACTGTTGGACACGCATGTTCCGTTTCGAATCCCAATGCGGTAATCTCGTTGCTAGAAATGCTGGGCCGACGTACTTCGGAGCAGGAAGAATACAACAACACCATACACGCACTTGACGAGGCTGCTCTCCGCGGAAAGATCGAGCTCGTGGAACTAGTACTGCCGCGGGCTATCCAAAGCAACCACTTTGTGCCCACAGATCTGGCGCAAGCTCTACAGAATGCGGTATCTTCCGAGAATTTGGAGATTGTCCACAAGCTGCTTCATTATGGCGCGAGTTCCACTATCCAATCCGACTGCCTCATTCAGTCCCACCTGGTCGACCCGAGCCTGACACAGGCCACTCCGAGTGTGGCAGTGGTCGATGAGCGTAGAGACATTGTGCGGACACCTCTTGATCGCAAGGGAAACATCAATATCCACCGCGAGGTATACGGGAAAGCTCTTCAAACGGCCGCATATGATGGCGCGGAAGATTTAGTGACCCTTCTGCTGAACAGTGGCGTCAACGTCAATGATGAAGGGGGCAAGTATGGTACCGCGGTGCAGGCCGCAGCCGCAGGTGGTCACGAAACTATTGTCGAACGGCTCATCAGTGCCGGGGCCAACCTGCGCTCCCAGGGGGGGAAACCAAAAGGTTTGGAGGCGCGTGACGTGATCAAGCAATGGGGCACAAGATCTTCAAGCGAAGTTGAGCAGCTGTACGAGACAATCAAGAAGAGATTCGAAACCGAACCGATCCGAAAACAATGTGGCTTACACGGCACCGCACTTCAAGCGGCTGCAATGTCTGGAAATGTGAATATTGTGGATATGTTAGTACGGGCTGGCGCCGACATCAACGATATCGATTCGGTCGGACAAACCCCCCTGCACCGCGCGGCGTACTACAATCATCTCCCCGTGGCTAAATTTCTGATCAACAAGGGAGCTGATGTCGAAGGGATAGATTCTAAAGGCCACAGTCCCTTGCTTCTCGCAGCCTTAATGGGTCATCGAGATATCTTTGCGTGCCTTTTCGCCTCAGCGACCGAATCGATTACCAACTCTGCGGTTATGAAGCAGCGGTCACTGCATTTAGCATCACAGAACGGGCGTATTGGTATCATCGAACACCTGGTTGCCAAGCGGATTGATTTAGAGGTGCAAGATGAAACCGGGCAGACGGCTTTGTTTATCGCGTCCTCGACTGGTCAATGTTCCACAGTGCGCTTTCTCATCGAGAGTGGCAGTGATATCCGTCACCGCGCTCATAACTTGCGTATAGCTCTCCACGTAGCCGCACATTCAGGTTATGACGACGTGGTCCGCCTGCTTCTGAAATCTGGGGCCGATATGCTTGCAGTGGACAACAGCGGTTGGTCAGCGTTGCACTATGCCGCGGCGAGGGGCCATAGCAAAGTGGTGTATCTGCTCGTAAAGCGAGGCGTGTCGCCGAATCTACAGGATTGTGTGGGCAAAACAGCGCTGCACCACGCAGTCTCTTCACTAAACAGCGAAACGGTTACCATCTTGCTTAACAATGGAGCCGACATCCACGCCAAAAATGAGGATGGAAAGACGCCCATTGAACTCCCACGGCAACCAGGAGACGATGACGTGAGAGACTTGCTCATCCAACTTGAAGAACAAACCCACAACGAGAGAGAACAGCCTGTTGTTTCCACAGACAGGGCATTTCGTTCTAGGTTGGCGGCTTTGCCGATATCCCCCGGCCTCAGATCTGGGCCTCCTAGCGAACATGGCTCCGTCGCGGAGTCGGAGGAGACTCTTGGGATTTATTATTCTGATTCAACAGCCTATACCGTGAGCATGCGTGGTTCCGCAGGCTCTGGTAGGAGCGGCCGATCTTCGGCAGTCTCTGCTAGAAGTAGGCGCTCCCCAACAGCCTCTGCTAGGAGGGGTAGTTCAACAACAGCCTCTGCTAAGCGCGCCAGGGATACTAAACATGTTGATCAGGGTGAGGGTGAAATGATCAAGATTATGATAGGGGTACACATGGCCACCATCAAGACCATGATGGGGGTACACATGGGCATGATCAAGATGATGATGATGATGATGGTGTTGATACTTCTGGTAATGACCGTGATGTTCGCCACGCTAGGCATGATGATAATAAGATAGATGATGGGACGGATCAAAATGCAACCAGTACACAACATGAGATAATTACACCCTGATCTGCCCCTTTGTGCTCCCCGGTCTAGACAAATAGCACCCTTGCGTGGGTGTCCTGGGGAACATTTCAAGGTTATCTAGTCAAATACCGTCCCCCGAGTATACTCAATTGCCTATATACATACTTACGGTTGTCAGTTCCAGATAGACTCGAGCGGCTGTGTGGTTGGGACGAGGATGAAAGATCACAACATATCGAAATAGTATTCTCGGTCCTTGTTTCATCACCAGCCAACTTATTAGACATTATAGTAGTTATTCATGTAACGAGTAGAATTTTGATAAGCAATTCCTCGGTGGAAGCCCAACATCCGTAGGATATGCGACGACTGATCAAGGCCGTTTCAAAATCGGAGCTACATATGATATAGAATCAGGGACGATGGAAAGGAATTCAAGAGAGATAAATCTGCAGACATCAGACGTTCTCTCAAAGAATCATTGGCCAATGTTTGCGATCATGCACATATTCCGCCAAGTCATGAACATCGCGAACTGTAGATGAAATAGGTATATCAGAGGCATCCTGCTCGTGAAACTGCCGGTTCCCGGTATAATGTTTATCGCTGGCTTACATCTCGTTGCTATGATTATGCAGTGACACTATAATGGCTGGCAGCAACCCCAGCAGCCCTATATATCCAAGCCGAGTCAGAATTTTGCATGTTGCAAAGGATCGATTAACTAAAAGACAGACCTCGAAGCCTGAAGCCCTCTGAGAAAAGGTAAAATACACGGTCAGTATACCATCGAGAAGAGCTCAAGTTGGGCGAGAATAAGAGATATTACCTGACCATATGGACAACTTGGTGGCTCGTTTTGGCACACCGTAGTGCACAGCGTAGCTTGAGATTCAGCAATAATCCCCAAGCAAAAGATCGCAAGGACCAGAGTCGGCAAACGGAGTATTCCTGTAGCCATTGAGAGGGAGAAATAGTTTATGACAGGAAGATAAAATGAGGACACCGTGCTCTGGGCTAAGTGCGAAACATATCCTTCTTATGGGGGAGACCCTTGCTAGGCTGCGATATGACCCGTTCGACATGCCACCAATCGACTGCACTCTCCAGGGCTATGCTCAACGCCACATGGAGTTCCTTTACCAATCTCCCCCTTGGACAAAAGAATGGGATAGCATTTTCAAGGAAAAGTCGTGGTCTTCTCTTTTTTCTTTTTTTTCTTTTGGTTGTGATCCGATATCATTTATTGACTAGGGTTTTTTATATGGTAGATGCCATTCTCACTTTAGCAGAACTAGGCAACCATCTAACAACACCCTTTGGGTATTACTAGTGGGCGTTGACAGGAATGTGTTGTTAGTAAAGAGAGACACTTGTGACGAAAAACAAAAGATTAAATAGTACTTAGCCAACGGGACCTATTATCTACTTGATTATAAGGCACCTGGTCTATGACTCAATAATAGGGCAACATACCTTCAGCGAAAAGAGATCCCGATACCTTTGTGCCTCGCTAGGATCTGTTCATTGAAAATCAGCCGTGGTAGGTCCGGGTCATGGCGGATGGTGTGGGACCAGTACCCCAGTAAAGCGACCTTGTAGGACAGCTCGACCTAGACGGGGTGCAAATTTTGGAATTGTCAGATCATAGTGAGGTTTCAGTAGGACATACGACGAAGCAAATGCGGTATCTCGGAATCTGGCCCCTTGCATTAAGAGAGGTGCGCTATCCTCCAGGGCCAATTCCTCGCCCCGCTGGGTGGACCCTTCAACGATGGCTAAGTTCTATTTCTTTTCAACACAGCCTTCCCTTAGAAGAGCCAGGTTAACTGTTGTGGTTACATATCTCATTGGTTAGAGTGTGTCGTCCGAATAAGTAAAAAAATGCATGGAGATCCAAAGTCGCCCCCTTCCGTGAGAGCTACATCCATGAGCAAGTGCATGTAGGGTTCTTACATTGTCGCAAAAATCTCTTATCGCAACGTTCAAAACAAATATATTTGAACATTGACACTTATGGGAATATTCAACTGCAGATGAATTTATCTAACGGTAAAACCACCATCCACTCTAATATCCGCACCATTGATCATGCCGCTAGAATCCTATTGCAAAAGTCAGAACCAAAAACGTAGTCTACCAAGCAGAGGGAATATACCTGACAAAGAAACAGCACGGAGTCAGCAACCTCCTCTGGAAGTGCAAACTTGCCCGTTGGTATATTTGCCAAGAAATCATCGCGGACAGTCGCCTCTCCCCAAGCCTTCCTCCCGAGATCCGTCCACGCCACAGTCGGAGAAACTGTGTTAGCTGTGATACCCCGACCACCCCATTCAGAGGCCATGCTACGTGTCAGACCCAAGAGTCCAGCTTTCGAAGCACAATATGCCCCATGTCGATGCAGCGCCGCATGTGCTGCCTGAGATGAAATGCTGACGATTCTTCCCGGTGGCGGGGGACTCTGTGGTGATTCGGCGGTCTTTAATGCAGCAAAATAGAGTCGAGCAAAGGCTTGAGAGCAGAGCATCGGGCCGTAAATGTTGACGGTCAGATGCTTCAGTGTTTCTTCTGGGGGCGTTATCTCCATGTCGCTGAGAGATACGTATCCCGCTGTGTTGATCAGAATACTCGGGAATGATCTTTCGGATGGAGAGGACGAAATTGAGTTAATTGATTGTTTCTCTAAAGAGTTGAAGGCCGCCTGGACGGAGTCTGGTGAGGTGATATCGCATTCATAGGTGTGGATGTCATCTAGATTGCCGCTCGCGCCGTACCCGGACTCGAGAAGCTCATCGCGACGTGCGGCTTCGAAAGGTGCATACAGAATGGCGAGACGGGCACCTTGCTGTCTCAGCTTTTGGCCGATACTTGATCCAAGGCCGCCTGTGGAGAGGTTAGATTTCACTGTTTATGGCTTTGGCTCTTATGTCCCTACCCAGACCGCCAGGCATGATTGCTAATCTGCGTGCGAACGCCATTATGTGCGGATATGCCTAGATAGTGGCAAGTGCCAATGGTGGAAAGTGTACAGAAGGAACTCAGACAGTTTGAGCTTCGAGCTGCCCCATTCCCCGCTGAGGGGAAAATGAACGCTTTAGGAAACGATCATCCAGTATCCACCCCCCACATCTCATGTCCCTTGGCAGTGAAGGGCTAATGGGCTAAAGGGTACAGAAGACCATGTTTTGCTTGCTTCGGCGTTGATAATTACTAAACTAAGGATCCATGGATTCCATGAGAGTATGCGATAAGCTTACTATTCCGGGACTATCAAACTCAATTCCCCAGATCCTCAACCCAATCAGATATATTACATCCTATTTACCTGTTTTTCTTTTCTCCTGCATGAATATCAACATCGTCCAACACAGCTTGGTTCTCTTTCGCTGCCGCAAGCCGGATCCTTTTTAGTCTCCTTGTATCGACATCCACCCGCCAGGTAAAAGCCCAAGTAATGATGTTCATAATGATAGCCATACCAACAAATCCCATCGCAATCCCAAAGGAGGTCGCATATCGTGGTGCGAACCGAGAATTGAACAGCTGAGACCCCACAGCCCCTCCAATCTGGCCATAACTATTCGCAAATGCGATTGCGAAGGCAGATCCGGTTGCGCCCTCGGTGGTCTGGACTCGCCATGGCCACATCATTGTATACCTGGTTTATATTAGCATAATGTATTGACAACCCCTTTTCTCTTCAGAGCCACACTTACCATGCAGTCGAGAACCCTCCAGCTACAATCGTTGCCGCATACACCCCACCGGTGTTGGGGAAGGCGTACAGTACGCCGTAACACGCTAGAATGACAATCATGAATCCAAGTGGGATAGCTGGCTGAGGGATACGCCCGGTATCTGCAAAGATACCGAATGCCACCGTCAATATTACTGCGAATACCGCAGATGGGATGTTTAGCAACAGAGATTCACCCATAGAACTTTGGGAATTGTTAGCAATGTACTGTGCTCTTCAAGTTGGAGCAACTCACGTAAATCCAAGATTGGAGATTACGGTTGGTTGGTAGAATGTGAGTCCTGTTGTACCAATAGTAAAGAAGGCCCAACAGAGGAGGAAGAGCCAGATTCGCTTGTTCTTCAGTGTCGTGATAAGTTCGCGCAAATTGAAGTTCGACTCCGCCGCTCGAGGAGAGTTGCTTGGTAGGCGAGCTTGAGTGAAGGCCTTTTCCTTTTCAGATAACCAGGATGCGGTTGAAGGAACTGTGGAATGGTGGTTAGTTATGTCTAGCACTGAGGTTGGGATAACCTACAATCAGGTAAGAAGAAATAAGTAAAGATTCCCAGTAATACCGTGAAGATTCCTTCCGTTAGGATAAGCCTAAGAAGCATCATTAGCAAATTATTAGTCAGTCCTTCTAGGAGATTGAAATACCATTTCCATCCGGATAGACCACCAGCAACGACACCATTGAATGCAAATGCAAGCACGCCACTAATTACCGTACTGAAATTTCCGAGTAAAGTCACAAGAACTATCCTGGGAGCAACTTCATCTGGTCTATACCAATAGCATAGCTGTAATAACATCCCTGGCCATAGGCCGGCCTCGAATAGTCCAAGGAAGAATCGAACGGCATATAGACCCTGTCTGTTTGTTACGGCTGCATGGCAGCAGAGAACGATACCCCAAGAGACCTGTAACTATTAGTGCCGAAGTAGCTAGAGGTAGAATAGTTTAACGTACCATAATTCTAGCCTGCCAAATTGAAGGTCGCACGCCTTTCAGCAAAAGGTTGGACGGGGCTTCCGCAATGATGTAAGGGACCTCCAAGGGGTTAGCACAACCTCAGAAAAGATATTGTTGGTCCAAGGTCTCTCACATAATACATGGTTGTAACAAGATTATACTGGTCAGAGGTCATTTTCAATTCAGTCAAGATATTATGGGCGGTGCCTTTATCCATAGTCCGGGCGTATGAGACCTACAACATTCTGGTTAGTAATTTTCCACCAGCATACTCCGTGGGTAATCTTACATTAGTAAAATCCACACTTTTTAGCATATATATGACAGCCAACAGTGGAATCAAATGCCAATCAATGCGTCGCAAAAGCTTCTTTTCCTCTGCGGAACTGAGTGTCGCACGCGCGCCCATCAGGGTGGCATCATAACCAGGGATAACCTCTTCAAAGGATTTCGGAGTATCATCTCCATTGCGGTTGACGTAATGTACATTTCCTTTGGCCGGCGTTGGTGTTTCGTTTGTGGACACAATCCCGATCTGACCTTTCTCTGCTATCTCGGAAGACATAGCGATCACCGATCAGTGTCTTTTGTAGCTGGCGCACGGAAGAGAGTTACAGCCGGAACAATTGCAATGATCTTGAAGGGATATATATATAGGCCATTAAATAGACTCTAACATTTGTGCTACTCCGCATACTCCGGAAACACCGAAAGTTGATTATCTTCTGTGTAATTGCGCAAGATGAGCAAAGAATGCTCGGCATGGCGTTTATACAAGGGTCTACTTAGCGACTTATACTAAGCTGTGGAATGCATTTGCGGAGATTATAATTCAAGCTAAAAACCTCGCTTGCCGTACGCTGACGACCCCTCAATTTAGAAAGCCAGATGTCAGCTATAGTCCATTATATCTACTACCCAGTTGAACAATATGCGGAGAGTATGTCCCGTGAGTGAACATCTAGAGTAGTTTTCTAGTATTTAACGGTACAATCTCATCGATCAATCTTGACTTTTGGTATTTCACGATATCAATCGCATAAATGTAAGTTTATATAACACCTATTAAAACCCACCCAAATAACGCTTTATGGTGGCCATAGCACGCGATAATGGGGCCATGCTCGGCAAATACATGGCTTTAAAATAAGACAGTGGATTTGCCGATCAAAGATAATGCATGTCGCCAAATTTAGTCAAAAAAAAGTAGTGAACAAAAAGAGCTAAAGAGCTAAGTACTGTACTCTAGGACCACGAGGATACGCCATTGCGGGGAGAGAATGCCTAATCGGCCCCTTTCACTTCACTTCATATCTTCCCAAGAACTACTCCGTACATGAGTATCTCTTCATAGGTCTCTAGCCTCTCTGACACTTCAACGGACCAAGAAATATGAAGGCAAATTACTTTTATGCTGTCGCATCTCTAGCAAGACTAGCGCTGGCGTCGGAATCCCAACAACCCTTGATTGGACAAGTGACCGGCGATAACGTGAAATCCCCAAGCGTGAACTTGGAGGCAATTATCGATGCATCTCCTCTCTTATCATTCCACAGAGACATTGTGCAAATTCCGTCAATCAGTGAAAGCGAGAAAAATGTCGGAAACTTCCTCTTGGACTTCATTCGCTCACACAACCTAACCGTCGAGAAACAAATTGTCACTCCAGGGAGTGATACCGAGCAAGAAAGATTCAATATTTATGCCTACACTGGGAAGGACAGATTTCCTGATGTGCTACTCACCAGCCATATCGATACTGTCCCACCTTTCATCCCTTACTCGCTCCATCCACCAGCCACATCTAACACAGACAATCTGACATTCAATCGATCAGACCTGATTATCGCTGGTCGTGGCACGGTAGATGCCAAAGCCAGTGTTGCAGCCATACTATTTGCTGCACTGGAAACACTGGACGGCAATCCCGACGCCTCAATCGGGCTGTTGTTTGACGTCGGCGAGGAGAAAAGTGGCGTTGGAATGAAACATTTCTCAAACTCCGATCTCAACCCCGCACCACCTACATTCCACACAGTCATATTTGGAGAGCCGACAGAGCTCAAGCTTGTCGCGGGCCACAAAGGCACTCTTGGGTTCAAGCTTATCGCTGAAGGAAAAGCCGCGCATTCGGGATACCCGTGGCTCGGGAAAAGCGCCATCTCTTCGATTCTTCCTGTTCTATCTTACCTCGATACTCTGCAGGATGTCCAGCCGGAGAAAGGTGGACTTCTCCGTAGTGAGACCTTTGGGCAATCGACGTTGAACATTGGAGTCGTACGCGCTGGTTTAGCTGGAAATGTTGTTCCTGCATATGCTGAGGCGACGATTTCCGTTCGTCTCGCGGCTGGAAGTCCAGATGACACGAGAGAGATTGTGAGGAAGGTGGTCGAAGATGTTACTAGTGGTGATGGAAGCGTCTATGTCGACTTCGGGAACCTCGAGAACGGCGCTCCACCTCAATATCTTGATTTTGACGTCGATGGGTTCGACGTGATTACTGTAAACTACGGGACTGATATTCCTGCATTGAAGATCAATGCCCAAGAAGGTCCGAAAGTGAAGCGGTATCTCTACGGGCCCGGTAGTATTCATGTTGCCCATGGCGATGACGAGGCAATCACCGTGGGAGAGCTGGAAGAGGCGGTGCGAGGATACAAAAAGTTGATCTCAGCCGCGCTGGGTGCCCATTAGAAGTAGGCCTTTTTTTGGCTTGAGGAATATATCAATACTGCAGCGATAATAGTCTACGCTCCCGATCATATCTACGAGTCTACAAGCGGTTTGTTGATCTGGCCTCGGATGACATCGAACCATCAATCGAGGGAGTCCAGTAGGCAGGAAGACGGCCGTAGACTAGGCTGCAACACTCAGACTCCCTGTGACTGAGGCTCATGCAGTGGAGTTCAATCCCTGCTGAGGCTCTGGGACGACATAGTAGTGAGTGACGAAAGGAACGGTTCATCACAGACACCACATCACATATGCCTCGGGGACAGCGGATATTTAGCCTAGCCCAACATAGGAATGGCCTGTTACCGAACCTGTCAGTAGCAAACCGCGGATCTACGCCCCAAGAGGAACAGTCAGTAGCATCTGCCTTGAGATAAGATCTTCCAAGGCACGACACCAAGAAGGGAGAGAAGAGGGATGAAGCATGCATGTCCTTTCGCTGGTATTGTCCAGATCAAGTTTTAACGGTAATTTCTCAGAACGAGACTCGCGCTTTTGGATGACCAAAAACGCAAGACCTCGAACACCCGTCATGCGTGCTACAGAAAACACACTTACCAAAACCACCTTTACTTAGGTGCTAGATTCCCCCTTTTTCTGTTCCCATCCCATAATCCCGATGACTATCAGGAAAGGGAAGATGCTGTAGGACTGCTCACTGATTCAGACAGCAGTCGTACCGGCCGAGACATTTGTCTTCTCCTCGCGTCCAGTAGAGTGATTTGTTTCGGTATCTGAGTCAACATATTTGAGGTGCTCAAACCAAATACCATTGGACTTGCGCCACCACTCAGCGATTGCGATGATAGTCACACCGCCCATAATCACAATTGCGTAGTTGAACAAGGTGGAATCCTTGTTAATTGCACTGTCGGAGTAGGCCGGGGCGCAGAGCACAGCAAAAGCAAACCCGTTCCACAAGAAAGTAACAACAGCGGCGACCACGCCAAATCGGCCCAAATCCCAAAAGCCTGGACGGAAGGATTTACGCGTGATGAACGCACGGCCAATTCCAACCAAACCGTATGCTGCGAGGGAACCCGCAGCTGAAGTGGAGACTAAGCTGGAGAAGGCCACTTGTGATGGGAGCTGAGTGCAGAGGAGGAGTGCGGCAATAGTGGAAATGAAAATGACAGCGTTGTGAGGCTGCTTCGACTTCGACACACGTGACAGCACGTCACTGAATGGGAAAACGCCATCGCGTGCAACGGCGAATACGAGTCGTGATACAGCAACCAACGAGATCGAAGTGTTGAGAATTGCTCCAGTCATCGAGACAATGGTCATCACAACGTGGGCATGGGGACCGAGGGCCATCGCGTACATGTTGATGAACGGCTGAGGTGCGCTAGTGTTGTAGAACGTCTCAATCGGAGGCATGCAGAAGAGAAACAGGATAATGATCGGGAAGCCGCACAGTGCAGACGCAACAGTTGCCCAGAAGATACCCTTCGCGGCGGCTTTCTTGGCCGACACGGTCTCTTCTGCGACATGACCCGAGGCATCCTGTCCCACGAGGCAACTGCCGACCAAGTACCAGGAAAGAACCCAGTTCAGTCCGGGACTGGTCTCCCCGCCATTGTATGTAGACGTAAACACGTATTCGGCCGACTGGAAGCCGTACGTCTTAGAGACGCCGATGGGAAGCCAGATGAAGTTGAGCAGCATATCGATGATAATGACCGTCACACCCGCTCGGAACACCCAGGAGTACATGCGCGGAGGTAGGAAATTGAGCGAGGTAGCAATGGCCAGGAAAAGAAGTGAGATAGCCCATGCCACGGCACGGGCTCGGACGTCAGCTGTTTCATATGGGAAACTCGTCTTCGGATCGAACACAACGATCTCGGAAATTAGGTAGTTGGCGACACCGAATGAATCACTCGCGAGGAAAGCGGTCCACGCAACCAAAGTCCATGCGGCAACGAGGAACGAGATGAAGCGGCCGACTTTACCGCCTCCCCAGGATCGGAAGGCCCAGTAGTAAATTGACCCCGCGGCGGGATAGCTTGAGCAAGCTTCAGCGAGGCAGGCGGCCGTGATGACGGACAATATGCTACCAGAGACCCAAGAGCTCCAGCTGAGGAATTTGTTAGTGATGTGATCAATCTGAAAAAGGGCCGGGAACTGCAGGCAACGGAAAACGTAGAACATACATGGCAGCCGGCCCGCCTCCACTCATGGCGATATAGAAAAGCACACGGATTCCTCCGACGCAATTCAAGGCCGAGAAGGAGCAGGCGAAGTTGTCGAACGAGCCCCATCCTCGAGCCAAGACAGAGCGATAGCCAAGCTTCAGGAGGTCCTGATCATCTTCATTAGTCACAGAAACTGTATCGGAGTTCTGGGCCTGATGTTCACTATTCCGAATGTTTTGCGGGGAGTTTGTTCCATCAAGGGCATCAACGTCGCGCAAGGTCATAGTGGCTGCTCTTTTTTTTTTGTCTGTCTGTTGAGAGGCTTGGCGCTTGACAATGGCTTTATTTTTTGTTTTTTCCGAAGAAAAAAAAAAGTTATGTTCAATTAACTTTTTCCTATCTCGATATCACGTGGGCCGATCAATTGCTTTAACGGACCCCGACACCGGGGTTTGTTAGGGGATCTTCTGAGTCATTATTTTCTTGTTTAGGAGGAACCTTGGGGGAATCATGAAGAATTGGCTAGAAAAATACTACTTTGTAAGGAAGTAATGAAGTTATCAACCGGTACATATGTAGTACAACACATTAGTTTATGGATGTCAGCTTACCTACATGTACACTAGGTAAGGTAGCTGTTGTCCGGGTGAAGTGGCGGGGTCAATTGCCAACGTGTCACACAGAGTTGCCCCCTCAATTCTACATTTTGTGATATACTTTGGTGGGATTGACCGCTCATTAATCGAGAAATTTTAGATTTGCGTATACAACATACAACATACAACATACAAAGCCCTTACTGAAACAAAAATATTAAAAAAAAAAAGGAACACTAATTGGCAATAAGAAGGTTGTAACCAACTTTGCAGGAGGTCTTATCGGTGTCTCAATGGCGTGATCATCCATTGGCGGACCGATCACGGAGATCATGGGGTATTGATACTGGATGAGCATTGAAAATAACGGTAAATTACACAATATCCCTCTAGATCCCCCCAGAAACCCGGGATCATAGGTATACAGGGGTACACAGAGGGATTGTATCATGTATCATACCGTATTGCTGCCCCTCCAACTTGCGCGTGGATCAAGATCCCATTGGGGTTAGCGTGTGTTTGTTCCCCCTCCATATTTCTTTCGACATTTCCCAAACCTTTTCTTCTTCTCCTTCATTCTCTCTCTCAAAGGCATCGGATTTGTGAAAATTCTATCCTTGAGACCCTTTTCTTCTTTTCTCCTTTTCACACACATCCATCAGAATGGTTCAATCGTATGTTGGCTCGACTCTTATGAACAATTACCGACACAGTTGCTGATTATTTGGATAGATCTATTCTGGGTTTCCCCCGCATGGGAAGACTCCGTGACCTCAAGAAGGCTACTGAGGCTTACTGGTCTGACAAGATCTCCCGCGATGAGCTCCTCGCTGAGGGCAAGCGTCTTCGTCTCGAGCACTGGAAGATCCAGAAGGATGCCGGTGTCGATGTTATTCCCAGCAACGACTTCGCCTTCTACGATCAGGTCCTCGACCACCACCAGCTCTTCGGAGCCATCCCCGAGCGTTACTCCAAGTACAACCTCAACCCTCTCGATGAGTACTTCGCCATGGGCCGTGGTCTCCAGAAGGAGGGCATTGATGTCCCCAGTCTGGTATGTCTAAATCATATATACATTATACGTGTCCGAATCCAGTATGCTGACTCAACGAACAGGAAATGGTCAAGTGGTTCGACTCTAACTACCACTACGTGAAGCCCACTCTCCAGGACAACCAGGAGTTCAAGCTCGCCGCTGAGCCCAAGCCCGTGGTTGAGTTCCTCGAGGCCAAGGCCGCTGGCATCACCACCCGCCCCGTCATCCTCGGTCCCGTCTCTTTCTTGACTCTCGCCAAGGCCGACCGTGACCAGACCGTTGACCCCATCACTCTCCTTGAGAAGCTCCTTCCTCTCTACGTTGAGCTTCTGTCCAAGCTCAAGGCCGCTGGTGCCGAGGATGTCCAGATTGACGAGCCCGTCCTTGTCTTCGACCTCGCTGCCAAGTCCAAGGCTGCCTTCAAGCCCGCCTATGAGAAGCTCGGTGCTCTCGGTGCCCAGGGTCCCCGCATCACTCTCGCCACCTACTTCGGTGACATCGTCCACAACATTGATGTCCTCGCCGACCTCCAGAGCCTCTACTCCATCCACATCGACCTTGTCCGCAACCCCGAGCAGCTAGACACCGTCGTCGCCGCTCTCGGCCCCAAGCAGATTCTCTCCGCTGGTGTTGTCGACGGACGTAACATCTGGAAGACCAACTTCAAGGCCGCCATCGAGAAGGTCGAGAACGCTATCCAGAAGCTCGGCAAGGACCGTGTCATTGTTGCCACCTCCAGCTCTCTCCTTCACGTCCCCCACACCCTCGCCAGCGAGAAGACCCTCGACGCTGAGGTCCGTGACTGGTTCTCCTTCGCTGTCGAGAAGGCCGCTGAGGTTGTTGTGATTGCCAAGGCTGTCACCGAGGGCCCCGCCGCTGTCCGTGAGCAGCTCGAGGCCAACGCCAAGTCTGTTCAGGCCCGTGCCTCCTCTGCCCGCACCAACGACCCCGCTGTCAAGGCCCGCCAGGCCGCTGTCACCCCTGAGATGCACAACCGCAAGTCCGCTTTCCCTGAGCGTTACGCCGAGCAGACCAAGACCCTCAAGCTTCCCCTCTTCCCCACCACCACCATTGGTTCCTTCCCCCAGACCAAGGAGATCCGCATCCAGCGCAACAAGTTCACCAAGGGTGAGATCACCCCTGAGGAGTACGAGAAGTTCATCGAGAAGGAGATCCAGGAGGTCGTCAAGATCCAGGAGGAGCTCGATCTCGATGTCTTCGTCCACGGTGAGCCCGAGCGTAACGACATGGTGCAGTACTTCGGTGAGCGCCTCACTGGTTACGTTTTCACCACCCACGCCTGGGTTCAGTCTTACGGCTCCCGCTGCGTGCGTCCCCCCATCATCGTCGGTGACATCTCTCGTCCCGCCCCCATGACCGTTAAGGAGTCCAAGTACGCCGCTTCCATCTCCCCCAAGCCCATGAAGGGCATGCTCACTGGTCCCATCACTTGCTTGCGGTGGTCTTTCCCCCGTGACGATGTCCACCAGTCCGTCCAGGCTCAGCAGCTCGCTCTCGCTCTCCGCGACGAGGTTGTTGACCTTGAGGCCGCTGGCATTGCTGTGATTCAGGTCGACGAGCCTGCTCTCCGTGAGGGTCTTCCCCTCCGCACTGGTGAGGCCCGTGTTGCCTACCTCAAGTGGGCTGTTGACTCCTTCAAGCTGTCCACCGCCGGTGTCACCGATGGCACTCAGATCCACTCCCACTTCTGCTACTCTGAGTTCCAGGACTTCTTCCACGCCATCGCCGCTCTCGATGCCGATGTCCTGTCCATCGAGAACAGCAAGTCTGACGCCAAGCTCCTCAAGGTCTTCATCGACGAGGCCTACCCTCGCCACATTGGCCCCGGTGTTTACGACATCCACTCTCCTCGTGTCCCCACCGAGCAGGAGATCAAGGACCGCATCGAGGAGATGCTGGCATACCTGACTCCAGGCCAGTTGTGGTGTAACCCCGATTGTGGACTCAAGACTCGTGGATGGCCCGAGACCAAGGCGGCTCTCACTGCGGTAAGAAATGACAATATTCCTCAAAATGACGTTTACAATGCTGACAAAACACGAACAGATGGTCAACGCTGCCAAGTACTTCCGCCAGAAGTACGCGCAGTAAATTATTTCAATTTACCAATAATTTAATGAGGAGGCGACAATCAACCTGTCGCCTCAGTACTGGGGAGTTTTCTTTTCTGATGAGTTACGACGATGATACCAAAAGTTCAACATATGGGTTTCAACGGGTTTTCTAGAGGATACCAAAAGCGGGCCTGGAGTTTCAACATGACTGACGATTTTAAACTGGTGCTGGCCGACATCATGACCTACTTTCGTTGTGATGTCTGGTTGGTGTTGGTTTCACCATTTCAACATTGTGTGGTTTTCCACACACAGCAAGCTCTACAACCTTGCTTGGTCAAATTCGCATTGTCGAATTTGACCTACTGTCTCTATCATCGTGTAGAATCAGTTGTCAATATTACAATTTACAATAATCTGTCTTCCTTGTAGTTTTGGTGTTTTGTGGGAGAAACAAAACGGCTTCTCTTCCGGTGTACAAGTGGCGCGTATTAAACACCGGGCTACCACAACACGGAATATCTAGCTTTCTAGCTTTACGATGAAGTTTAGTTCCAATATAAGCTTGGAGAGTGAGGAAGTAAGTTGCGGTACAAAACACGTTGAAACTCTTAAGTTAAAGATTGCCGATTTTTGGCCTAGGAAAGACTGTAGATGGAACCCTGGGCGGGGGCTACATGTATATAACACCGCCTCTCATCCCGTCGCACTTCACCCCACATTCTCTACCTACGTAGGTATCAATCCTGTCTTTTGGTACTCCATGCAAACACGGCTAGTGACGATGAAAGACGCCTACCGTGCTGAGTTTAAATCTAACAACTCCCACCCCCTCCGTCTATACCTTCCATACCATCCCTAGCCTTGTTCAAGTTCAAACACACCAAATACACAACATGCCTACTGAATCGCCCGAGCATCTTGCACACCGCAGAGTCTTGCTACAGCTGGAGCGCACTATTGATGAGCATCAAAATCATACACTTGACAAGTCGCAACTCAAGGCATTGAAGATTGATTTCCAGCGCATGACCCTTGACAGAAAAGATTCGGACCACAACCCTTCCTTCTTCGCGCCATATTCCAGCCTCCCGAAGCCCGATTATAGCATTGTTAGTCAAGTCCGCTCAAGTCTGGAACGCGAGGACACTTGTTTTACGCGCCCTGCCGACCGAGCACGCTAGGTTGCAGGCCGCTGGTCGTATTATATCCCCTGCGAGGTGAAGTGCAACCCAGGGGAGGTCTCGTGGTCCTGAGCTTTCTGGCTACTCTGATGGCGTATGGCCGCTAACAACGTGGGATAGTGTTGGCGAGTACACTCCTTAAAAGGATCTGTATCAGCATGAACAGCCTGAATTTGGAACGTTTAGGATGACAGACATTCCTGGAAAAGTTTTCCCACACACCAAGGCTTACATGTATAACAACTTGGACACATGATGAGGAAATTCTTTCTGGCGAGCTCTTGACTATTCTCCGCCTGATGCTAGGCCAGCTGAGGAAGGCACGTCTCCTTCAGTATAGGAAAGCACCGGTAATTCTCTATCTTTCGTTTCCACTTCCTACAGTCGCTTACCACGTACTCTGCAGGTCTTTCTGGTCTCGTTTATGGGTAAACGTGCTCGCGCTTTTGAGTCCTATTACAACGGTCAATCCCTCGTCCTACGTACTACCAAACTCTACAATTTCTCCGAGGAGACCTCTATCGGGTTCAAAAACCTTGCAGAATGGTATCTGAGCTCGCCAACAGGGGACACGTTCTAGTCCGGTATTTATTGTTCTTTCTTTCCTTTTTTTCTTGTTCGGCTAGCGAAAGCGTTGGATTATTTGCAGGTACACCAAATTGAAATTTAGCTTCATTATTTTAGCACTATGGTTTCCCCATGTTACACGTATATATTGTCATCTTGTCCAGGCGTAAGTTACCTAGGTACTTGAAGTTTAAGCTCACCCGTGGACTATGTGCTGAGTCATATAACAGACATTTTAGTCAAAGCTGATTTCATGTGTTACAGCGTAAAAGAATAGTACAGATGACTTTTCTATGTATAACCAGGGAATAGAGATTATAGATAGAAATAGCATGAGTCTCAGGAACCCGAATTTGAAATATAATGCGATTTTGAGCAAAAGGGGGCCAGATGCTCTTTTAGGTCCCTGTCAATTGTAGAACGCCGACTTAATATAGAATGTCTTGGCAAAAAGCTCCCTGACGTGATCGACTGTTGACACTTCCAAGGTTCGCACGTGAATTTGGTCAAACCCTTATAAAAGTCTTATCTCCCCACACTTCCAACGAGAATAACTCTTGATACAACATTTCTCCAATATGGTACCCCGACCGGACCTCAGAGCGTCGGGCCAAATGGTACTCAAACCACCCACGGATCGAACCATGCGATTCAGAGAAGATGGGACATTTCACATTGGGGTCTTTGAGGATTTGCATTTCGCGGAGGGTATGTTGTAATAACATATACGGACGGGGCTCTTGCTAACCCCTTACAGACGAAGAAAAAGACAAGAAGTCTAAAAAAGTTATGTCAAACATCCTCTCGGAGGAGGACATCGACTTCATAGTCATAAACGGCGACCTAGTATCCGGCGAAAGAACCCAAAAAGCCGATTCAAAAAAATATATCGACTCGGTCGTTTCCCCTCTCGTCAATGAGGGGTACAGCTGGGCATCAACCTACGGCAACCACGACAGCGAGGTTAATCTCAATCCGAAAGATGACATGTTCAAGGCCGAGCAAAAGTACCCCAACAGCTTGACGCAGAGTAGGGTCTCCGGCGACAAGGCCGGAATAACGAATTATTACCTGCCTGTGTTTTCACATGGACAGGCAAATACCAGCACGCCGGCGCTGCTACTGTGGTTCTTCGATTCGAAAGGTGGACATTATTATAAAAAGCAAGGAGAGGACGGGCCTGCCGTTAAGAGACCCAGTTGGATTGATGAATCGGTAGGAAAATCCCCGATAATACGACCTTTTTTTTTGGTTTTGTTTTTTTTGAAGAAACACTAACTGTGTGTATTCAAGGTCGTTGACTGGTTCACCAAAACCGATTCCAAACTGAAAAAGCAGTATGGAAAAGTCATCCCTTCGCTAGCATTCTACCACATCCCCGCCCACGCAATGCTCGAACACCAACAAACAAGAGGCGTAAATCCGCGCCTGACACCCGGCGTGAATCGCGAACGCGTTAACCCGCAAGGAACCGGTCCGTGGACCTATGATGGTCAGGACGTCAAGTTCATGGACGCGCTCCTGCACACTGAGGGATTAATTGCAGGATTTAGCGGCCACGATCACCAAAATGACTGGTATGCGTCGCTAGCAGACAATAATTCGCCACTTGGATGACTCAAACGCTAATCAAAACATCGCAGGTGCTTTAAATGGGATGGTTCTCTCGTTGACCACAATCTAACCGGGAATGGTATAAATATGTGCTACGGTCGGCATACGGGGTATGGCGGCTACGGCGATCTGCTCCGCGGTGGGCGGCAGATCTTACTCCACGAGGGAAATCTCGCAGACGACACTGAGACATGGATTCGATTGGAAGATGGGTCGGCCCAAGCTCGTGTCACGTTAAACGCAACTTTTGGCCAGGATCCTTACCTTGCTGTTACTAATGGTGCTGGAAAGCCCGATTCCTATATGCAGGGCTCTTTGCTTTCTTTGTCTTGGTTGTGGGTTCCGATTATGATGCTCTCGCGGTGGGGGGTATAGGAAGGTATTTTGAATAGAGGTCTTGGATTGCTATATTATCTTTAATACGACTGTATTCATGATCAGGTTGAGGTATTCTGCATGAGGATAGAGATGTAATTTTCTTGCCTTTCGAAACGTTTTAATAGTCACTTCTAGAGATCTAAATCCTGGATTATATACGAGTCTACCCTGTATATATTGATATGATTCTTCCCACTCCGTTTATTCTTGTCATCATGCATGCATCCAATCCATATTCCAGGGGTCTGGGTATAAACAGCCAATGACTGACCATCACCGGTTATACGTAGATGTAGCAGAAAGGACCAGAAACGGTACTCATGAGATCCCGCATAGCGATAGTCTCGCCACCAGCATAACCAATATCAATGAGCGTGTCAAGAGTAGTGTTAGGAGAAGGGGGCCCATTTAAAAAAGTACCAGTGCCAGAAATAGCATCCAGACGCTTCTGGAGGTCCAAGTTCTGCCAGATCCACCAAGTGCGATCAATCATACCGTGGTGGAGCCAGAAAGCAGGGTCACCAGGGCTAACAAATACATCACGAGAAGGATCACCGCCCATAGAGTAATGACCACCGCCGTGGACACCGATATTGCCGCTTCCGGGAACACCCTGCATGTTCATCTGGAAGTCGTAGATGTTGTCGTGGCGCAGAATCAGGTCCACGATCGCAGTGAAGTTGGCGTAGTCCTGGACGATCTTGGAGCTTAGATCGCGCTTCAGACAGCGCGGGTTGTATGCGAGTGGGTTGGCGGTGCTTCCGGTTTCACCTCCGGGAAGCATCAGCGTGGCCGGGCCCATGTTGACAGAGTAGTTCTTAAAAGGACCGCTAGTGACGCAGCCGCCTCCGTTGCCGGTGGGCAGGTGAATTACCGGGTAGTTGGCCAGGCTCAGCTCAATGTCACCGACGGATTCGGTGTAGGCTCCGTTACCGGACATCGAAGTGTCGCTGCCATCGAAGACTTGGGATTTTCCCAGGTTTGCGGCGTCAGCGCCCCAGTTCCAATAACTGGAGTTATGTTAGAGCTTGGGTGTTTTTGTTATGCGAAAGATTGTCAGACTTACGGGTAGTCGCCGGTATAGTCACACTCGTTGCGCATGACTTCTTCGAAGTTCCAGATGTAGTACCGGTGCCACGCCAGGAAAGTTCCAGTATAGTGGATCCCCAGGGTCTGGTTGATGTGAGTAGCGACGAAGTCATCGTAACGGGACCGCGCACCGGGAGCCTTATCGGATGGAGTGAGCGAGGGCAACTCCTGGAGGCAAAGGATGGACTTAATGTAGGACTTTTTCTGATTGCTAGAGAAAGTTCTCCAATCGCGACGAATACGCAGACTACGCAACGAACAACCACCACGCTTCTCAATGTCCGAGTCGCCCGAGACATTCTCGAGGGAGGCGTTGTATGCCAATCCAGCCAGGTTATTAAGCTGGAACTCAGCGACTGGCAGAGAGGTGGACGCAGCGGTGGGGGTGGCAGCGCTCACAACGGCATTCTCCGCGGCAACGGGCATAGCCCACACCTGTGCGAGCAAAGCCCCCAAAGTGAGAATGGAAACGGCAACCATGATGGCAAGTTAAATATTTGAACCTATGAAAGACCAATTCCACACCAAGAGTTTAGGAGAAGTGGTGATCAAGCCGAAAGAACCCGGGCATGATCGTCCATTTAAAGCCTAGGTGCATATGCTAATCACCCCTATCTCGGATTTCCAAGTCGAACTAAAGCAGAGTCGTGCCGCTATAATCTTTTTCCTGCATAAGTTCATAATCCCCTCCCGAGGTCCTCTGCTAGAACCTTTTAGGGCACCGGGCTATGTCCCGCTTTCTCCGCCGGGAAATGCCGGCAAATTAGCGCACATTTCCCATTTGGGAAAGTCAATCGGTTCCCGAGGTCTAACGTTTCCACTTAAATCCTTGGATCACTCACGGGTCGGCCCTTTGTGCCCGGAGATATGGGAAACCCCACATTGTACTCATAAATCCGAAACAACAATGTCAGCAGAGCCAGCTACCCTATAGTCCCCTTATTCGCTTAGCGACTTTATAACTGTAGCTAAGCGATAGGCCTAATTATATAGAGATCGAGTAAGGATTAGAGATATATCTTTTAAAAAGCGAGTAAATTAAGTAAATTTAAATATTTCTAGATACATAAAGAACTGAAAAAAATTATAATTAATGCATAATTCGCTTTAAAGTTTACTTTATATTATAAAATATATATAATGGTTTAGATTCAACTATGACTTAGTAGGCTCAATGAAGCTATGTTAAACGAACCACTAAACAAAAATGAATATAAAGAAGTAATAGGTGTATGAAATAATATATTCATTGTCCTATATCACAAAGTCATACAAGCACGAGAACTCATCATGGCAAGTATGCCAGCCAATATAAAAGTATGTAAAGCATGATTACACACTATTGTTATAAGACCCACGCGAGTATTCAGCACTCGCATAATCTTGAACGACTCGAAGCGACACCGGCCTTGCCAACTTTGCCCCTGCTCGATCAATCCAGTCCCAATCAGTGAGGTCAGACTCGCAGAGCGCCAACTCAAAGCGCTTGACTGTGTGCGCGATGCCGAGATATAACTGCATGTATGCAAGACTAGGTAGATTAAAAGTCAGGTGGGTAAATCACATCTAAAATTGAAACAAAAATGTACTTAATTCCGATGCAGGCATTATTGCCCTTCTGGAATGGTGTAAAACACCCGTCGCGCTCTTTGTCGCCGTTTATCAGCCAACGCTCGGGAATAAATCGTGTCGGTTCAGGATACGCCTCTGCGTTTTGATGCATGGCGTATATGCTGACTGCGATAATAGTCTAGCGAGTGGTTTGTCAGCGAGAATAACGGGCTTGCTGATGGTGCGGAACCAACACCTTGAGGGAGGTAGTGCTGGCCAATAGTGCGTCCCCCTGCTGGAACGACCCTAGGCAAGAGACCCGGGAGGCTAGGATACATACGCAGAGTTTCTTTCACTACTGCTGCCTATGAAAAAAAAAAGGTTAGCAAAGAATGTGCTCTGAGTATGGGGATATGGGAGGTTTTACCAGATATGGCAGCTTGGTCAAACTGCTCCAATCGTCGCTTTCAAGACAGTAATCGTTCAACTCGCCACGGAGGCGGTGGCGCATTGCAGGAGACTTAAATGAGCTCGAGGATTGCTGCGGATAGAGCCATTGCCGAGGAATCGGTGTTGGGAACCAGGAACTGTAGCGTGTGCTGCATTATATCACGATCCACCGCGGTGGATAGAGCGCTAGCGGGGTTTTTGTCGAGTATCATTTCACATACCGAGCCTGAACCCCCAAAAGATTCCGAGTGATTTTTCTTCTCCTGACATTTTCCGATCAAAGTGTTGCATTTCTGCGAGAGTATGAGTGTTGTTCTGGGATTATACATGACCGTTTGTCCATACCTCTCGTAGACCTCGAAGGCCAGGGGCCAGGGAGTCGGCAATGCATGGAGGAATCTTTGCACCGAGATATTGCAGGAGAGGAAAGTTCAAGACTAGATGATAATCAGAATAATGTTCTTGTTGGAATGAAGTGAGAAAACGACCTACTCAGCAAAGATTTGGAGCCAATCTCATCCAGCGTATCCAGCAAGTCAGAGCGACACCCAGTGGGAACTAACTCAGGATCCCCGAGGAAAATATCGGCCATCGTATTGCACTATTCAAATTTAGTACAACTAATGCGTCCAGCTGAGATCCCACATACCGTCAATGAGCGAATTACGTTCACTACGTCGATACGTTTCCTCTCTCCCGATTGTTGTGAGATTATATCCGAGGCTGAATTTAACCGCCTGGCAAAACCGATAGGGGCGCGGTCCGCGGCACCCTTGGAGAAAAATGGATTCATGGTCGCTCGCATTGTGCGATGCCTTTTTTGGATCGGTCACCGAGAGTAGCAAGGTCGCTCCTCCTCGATTATGCCAGAATCCTCCCCATTTCAAGAAATCAGAGTTGCGTGTGAAGATTCTGTTAAGGATATGAGAATGTACTCAAATGATCGATAGCGGTGGATAAGGGAGGCACAACGTACTCATGGTATACATCTGGGTCATTGACATGGACGTAATTGGGACCAATGCGCACCACGGGGGAGTCTGCCGCCTCGTAAGTATTTGATTATATAGGGTCACGTTGAGTCACGTACCATAGTGCTGGTGAAGCTCCGGGATAGTTTTGACCATGCCATCCCGGAATGTATCAAGATAAAATCGATAATAGTCAGTGTAAGCGGCCAATTTTGGGCCCGGGATGCCTCGTAGTGGGTGGAGATAGAGCCTCCAGAGGCACACAACAGCCTGCAAAACTATGGAACCGATAGCCAGGACGCACTGCACTGTAGCCTGTGAGCTAGGCCATAGTAGCGCCAGACAACTGGCAATCATAATACCGGTTCTGTCTGGTTTTGATGTGTGAAACAGATGATGGGGAGTTAAAATAGCTTGTATAAGCAAGAACTACAATCCCTGGGCTTAAGCCATATCTTTTTAACCTCATCCTTGCCATGGAGTACTTTGAACAATGTCCCTGTAGCTAAGCAGCTAGTCAACGCTGATCTGCACATACGGAACAGGTAATTCTGTGTTGATGAGTCCTAGCTGAGACTTCCGGGATCATGGCGCCAGTTCATATGTACCCAAACGGTGGGTAGGGCTCGCGTCCTCTCAGCTAAGCCCTCCTCGTGGGTTGCCTGGTCTCGCTTTTTCCTCAGCCTCGCCCAATAAGTTCCACATATTGAAAGAGGATTTATATTGATAGGTAATATCTGGTGGGAAAGACAGGAAATGCGATATCTCAAATATTAGTATATGTAAATATTTGCTACAAGATATACGGAGTATATACATACGAAAATCTTTCGTCACAAAAAAGAAAGCAGGATAAGGTGGGTTTAGATCGGCAATCGAGTCCACTTATATCGAAATCGCCGATCAAAAATAAGATCCATAGATGCGTCGACACACACTATAGTGAAACTAGTTTCTCCTCTTCATGCACTACGCTCATCTCCCAGCCCCTTATTCACCGCCACTCTACTCTTTTATCTTTATATTATAGTATACAATATACTCCGTAGTTTACCCGTGTTGAAAAGTTTCAGTGAATTTCCTTACTTCATGTCAGCCTTCTACTTACCTATAACTCTGTCATGCCAGAAATGGCAGCAATGTATATGTATTTGTCACGCAGCATGAGAAACTCTTATTCCAATTTATTGTGGAACAGCCTACATATTCCGCTTCCAGAATCAGACGTTGCCAGCGCTAATGGCGTCTATTCATTTCTGGGGTCGTTTGCGTTTGTTTGGGGTATCACGATCGCATCGGTTATCTTCAACGGCCAGTTCAAGACTAACGGGGGTCAGATCAGTGATGAAGCCGTACGGGCGAAGCTTGTCGACGGCGCGGCATATACCTTTTCCAGTGGGGGATACATCTTCCAGCTTCCACGGTCTACCAGGAATCAGGTCATTGGCGTGTACTCCAGGGCTCTTGCGACTGTGTGGCAGGCAGCGATTGCATTCGCCTGTGTGGGTTTCCTTCTGGGGCTGATTGTGAAACATGTCCCACTGCGAAAGACGCTTCATGAAACGAACGAAGAGTCGGAGAATAGCTTGGATACCAAGCAGACTCAAGATGTCTAGTTTATGCTCAGTCTTGACACTATATACCCATAGGTAAAGGCCTCTCGGTTTTAGATATACAGCACGATGTACTAAGTAATTCAACTTCAGACACGGAAAAAGAAAATTGTATTTGGATATCAAGCCTGGGAAGCCAGTCACAAAAAAAAAAAACAAAAAGAAAAAGGCCACTTAGAGGAGCTAGGTGGATTTCACATCCACGCACAACCAGGGACAACAGCGCCCCTCCCAGCAACAGCCTTCTCCCCAAACTTCTCAACATACCACTTCCGTCCCCAGCGCGCATGGGGCAACATATTTGTAACTGCATTGACAACAAATACCACAGCGGGCAAAGGCAGCGACACATCGAGCTTACCAGCCGCCCACGCCGCAGGCACCAACCAAGGCGCAAGATGCAGCGGTGGAGCGATCCCCACAGAAGACGTTGAAACGGAGATAGGTAGGGCGGATAATGGGACAACGGCCGTACCAGCGAGAGCAAAACCAATCCACTCGAGCCATTCGAAGACGTAATGCGGATACAAGATGTATCGGAAAACACCACGGGAAGGTGGGATGACGTAGACTTTGTGGAACTTGTTTCCGCTGCCTTGTCCCGCTGGAGCTTCATCGTCTGTCTTTTTGGCAGCGCGCTTTTCGGCTTCTTCACGTCTAAGTCGGAATAGTGCTGTCTCTGAGTAGATGTTGCCGGCCATTCCGATGGCGAATAGGATTACGCCCACAGTGGGGATGAGATCTGTCACCGTAGAGCGAGACGGACTTCCGCTGCTAGCTGCGTGGAGGCTTGGGATAGTCGGTACTGTATATCCGCGCAACCATCCGGCCAGACAGGCCGAGTTGAACCAATTGAAGAGCATGGCGGAGGACATAATGGCGACGTGGATTGGGGACATGCTGGGGGCGGAGAAGAAAGGGGAGATGACAGCGCGGTTGAGATAGTGGGTGCAGTACAAAGTTACAATGAGAATGTTGGAAATTGGGAGATCAGTGAATGAGGGTGCATATGGTGATGGGGTGACCATGCAATATATCAAGTTGATAGGCCCGACAATCTCCATGGCAGACCAGGCGACACGTCCTGGGATGTTGAAGATGGACTGCGAAGAGGTTTTCCCTGCTGGATGCCAGGATAGAATCCATTGAACTACCGTGATCTAAATGCACCGAGTTAGTATTGTGATGTCATATAGGGCTTCGGGGTCCTGACCAAGGGGAAGTATTGGAAGCAGGATAGAATTGGTGTATAGACAGCCGGGGTTGGAGGGAAGAGCTCTGTGGTGGAGGGCAGAGCTTCCCAACAAGTGGAAATAGTCGCACCCATATTGAACAATTGAGAGTTGAAGGGAAGAAGATTGAAGATCACGGAGGATAAACAAGAAGCTTAAAAGCTGGTGATGTGGAAGGCGGTGGGTCCCGGATAAGGAGTTGCAACTTCACCTGCTTCTCGCTCTTCTTCCTCTTCCTCTTCTATTCCTTTTTTTATCTTATATATCTTTTTTTTAAAGGACAAACAGTGTTGGTCGTAGTGATCAAGTGGACAATTTCCGGCAAGATGTGCGTGAAGTGTCAAATTCAAGAAATATGCTCTGTACTACTTCGAATACGGGTCGTGCAAACGAAATCCCTCCTACAACTACAAAGGGTAGAACAGCAGAGACAAATTTCAAAGATTGAGCAAATTGACGATAGGACTGGGTTCGTTTGATTCTCTAATCGACAAAAAAAGGCACACATAAATAACCCAGGGCATAATTCCACATAAACGGAGTGTAGTATTCTGTCCCGTGAACGCTAATGGAAATGCCCCTAAACAAGCAAGCTTGCGAATTAAATCATAAAAAGCTCCCACTTTTTAATTCGATGTGTCCATCCGATCGTGTACCATTTCCCTCCGTTTGCCAGCTAATTTCTCTGTCTTGAATGCCTCGATCTTGGCTTTAAGATCGGTGTCTAGGAAAGGTGGGTTAGTAGTGGAACACAAGTAGGAAAGAAGAATTGCTTACCAGCTACCACATCTTCAATCTTCAATGGGACACGGTTGAATGGATCGTGAGGGTCACTGAGAAGATGCGAGCGAATTGTGGCGCGGTCAATGGAGATCCGTGACCCGGGGAGGATGACTGGGTCGTCCATGAGTGAATACATAAGAGGATCTAAAAGATTAGCAACTATCAAAAAGCAGTGTTCAGATAAGGGGGACATACCGAGGAACTCTTCGGGAATCTCGCCCATGTCTTCCTCCGCTTGATCATCGGCCTCCTTGGCAGCCTGGACCTTCTTCTGCAGCTGACTCCAGTGACGGAGCTGCTCGGGGGATTTCAGCGACCACTTTCGGATGATGTCGGCTGCCTTCTCGAAGTTGGCTGGCTTGTAGGATCGACCATCACGGGCAACAGCCAGGATGAAGTTTTCCTTGTTGATCAGGTTAAGATAGACGTCGACAATCTCACTGAGAAGAGCACGGGGGTTGAAGCCATATTCCTGCAGGTTATCCACCCGGAGGTTGGAGCTCTTGGGTCCAACCATTGCGTCGAGGTTGTAGTCCAACATGTCTGCCAGACGCTGCACGATTTCAGGCATTGTGAATGAGTCAGCAAGCGCATCAGTGAATAGCTTGAGCATTGCCACGGTTTGGTTGGTCAGTTGCATGTAGCTCTTGGCGCTGCGCTGCGCCGATGACAGATGCTCTTCGCGCTGCTGGCGGGTTGCGGCATCCATTGTGTGGCCCTGGGTATTCAACTCGGTCTGAGTGTTGTGGATAGTCTTGAAAGCACCGAAGGATTCATCGAGTACGTAAGTGACATCGTTCAGTAGGAGGTTGACAAATTGGACGAAGAAATCCAGGTTCTGATTGGCTTGAAGGGACAACTTCTCCCGATACAGAGTGTTGGGCCAGATGCATTTAATGATCTGGAAGATCTCGTAACGGATGTTGAACTTGTCGTAGAATTGCGAATGTGTTCCCGTGAACTCTGCCTCGATGTAGAATTTCATGACCGCATGGAGGAGGTGCTCGTTGGCAAATGGCATGGAGTTGAGCAGGTCGACCAAAACACCACTGGCGCCACCAGGGCGTTTCCAGGTGCCTCGGAACAAGATGGAGATCAGTCCGGCTTTCAAGTAGGGATTCTTAATGTAGGCGGAGCTCTCCAGGAATGTGATGCACAGCATTACCAACTCATCTCCCTGGGTGGCGGTAATGATCTGCGGCATGCACCACATGATAAACTTGAAGTTGCTCACAACGTCCTCCAAGAAGTACTCTGGTAGACATTTGAAGACTTCGGGTTGCTCCTCTGGAAGAGGAAGGGTAACCTGCTCCTTGGGGAAGTTCTTGCCCGAGACGAGTCTCAGAAGCCATACAGTGACATATCGCATGAATAGCATGGAACGAGCCTGCCACTGCTCGTCAAACAACACGCCCTGCAGACTGTACTTGAGAGCAATGCCCAAGTCGAGCTTGTCTTTGTACTTCTTCAGGGCCGTATCGAAGGTGCGCAATTGCTGTGGGTTGTTGAGCCAGCGAACCCGCTCAAGTTCGAATTTAGTGATTGTACTCTCCATCTGTCGCACATCTTTCTCGAGTTGCTCCATCTTCGACGTCAATGATTCACTGCCGTAGTGATGAGCGGCGACAGTCAGGAAAAATATTTCAGTGATAAAGTTTGAGGTTCCTTCGACCTTCTTGGAATAGAAAGCGTCGGAAGCATGCTGATCGGCATTGATTTTGGTCTCATCCCGCATGTCGACGCGAGAATCGCGGTGGAGGTAATCCGCATCGACTCTGTCGATTTTGGTGAATGCCGCATCCATGAACGGCTCACAGAGCTGGTCGAGGCACGTTGTGATATTGAACATGAATCCATCAGACGATACCTGTGTAGGGTCGACCTGCATCGCCCGTCGTTTGTGATTGATGTTCATAGCAGTAGCGAACCAATCCAAAACACGATCCCGAGCCTCTTTCGAGGCCCGGATCAGGTGGTTCACAACATCAAGAAGATCAGAGCTAAGCATCTGCTGTGTCATTCGAAGCGATCGCTGGGCGTTGGAAATGTATGCCTGATCCCGGGTCTTGGGGCTAGAGAAATAGGACAGGGTCACATTAGCTTGGAGGGGTGAGAGGCGGAACCATGGACCCAGAAGAGTGGCTTTCTCGAATTGAGCAGGATCCTTGGTGTTGTTAAAAAAGGAGGATTCCGTGATTGCAGCCGCAATGGATCCGTGGCGAACAAGATTCCGAAGGGCCTGAACAAACTGGTCAGACGTGGTCCAGGGAAATGCTGACGTTTGACTTACAATAGCGTATGGCTTGTAGTCATCGTTAACGTCCATGGAAGAAAGCTGCGCGCTCAACTGCTCGACGGCAGATATGAAAGCAGGCTTAACGGAGTCATCTTCGTCGAATCTTCTGACGGCCTCATTGATAAACTCGAAATCGATTCCTTTGTCGTCCTCAGGGTCGATAAGAAGGTATGCGGCCAACGATGATTGCAGGGACCATTCGCTCCTATATTCCAAACAGTCAGTGTTGAGTGCCAGTGCAATAACGTTCCTGAAAAACGAACCCAAACATCTCTGGCATCGTAATCGCAAAGATACAGTAGCTCATGCACAGGCGCCGCGCCTCACACAGAACTTGATACTTTGGGTCATTATCCCCCGTCCGCCTCAATCCTTTGTACAGCTTTGTGATGCGCTTCCAGCATGGGAGCAGATAATCAAGGGGACGCTGTCTCTCGGTCTTTGACGCAGCCTCTAGGAGGGCTTGGTCCAGAACTGCGACCTGGATGCGCAGATCCTGGCCCTCACCCTGCAGTTCACTCCGAAGTCCAGGCAAGTATGTGCGGTTGCCATGAATATCACGTTGCCCTTCTTCCTTGAGGGTCACCCTGAAAACGGCACTTAGTGTCCGATCTTCGAAGGCCTCAATGCTTTCGATTTTCTGTGGCGGAGGGGTGCTCGGGGCTGAGGGAGCTGCGGATCGTGGTCGTTCTGGCGTAGCCGCGGCCGGTGTGATCTTGATCCGCTTCCCTTCGGACTGCTGCGGGGTTTGTGGCGCGTTGAAAAGGCGGCTCGGAGGCTGAGTGGACAGCGGTGAATGTGATGGAGATGTGTTAGCTGAGCTCTGTGCCGAGTCGGAGCTGCCATCCACTGGGGGCTGGGCTGGGTTTGAGAGCTTTGCAAGTCGCTTGTTGCGAATCTTTTTTATCAAGAATAGATGTCAGTTCTCAAGTCACTACGGGGACGGCACAGCTTCATAGGTTCATAATTTGAACACCACAGGCAACTGACCTTGTCGGCGTCAGAAATAGTGTCCGACATATTAGCTGAAGGTCAGACAATAAGCCGATTTGAAAAGGTTGGCGAAACCGCTAATCTGGTGGACCGGGTCGGCAGAATGTCAATATTGTCCTGACCGTGTGGGAATCATAAGGAGGCGTCAAAGCGGAATAAGGCTGCTTCAAAGCCTCGAAGTGGGGGCAATAGAGTCTAGAATCCGCAGAAGATGAACAGGATGTTTGTGATTCCGTGATGATCTCCGAGATTCGCTTTTGTTCTGATTCGAGGGCGCCGTGATCAAATTTGACTAAGCGAATTTCATGGTCCATGGTTGCGTGTGAGATACAGAAAAGGTACTTGTTTTACGCGCGACCTACGCGCGTTAGACAATGTACCTGTGAAGTCACTTTTTATGCGTTTGTTCAAACGCTAGGCTATTCCGAATAGAAAATATAGATCGATCCTATGGTCTGTTCTGTCAACATACTTTTATATGTTCAAATATCGAAGTCAAAACATAACCAGGGGCCTTGTTTGTATACTTCAAATTTATGGTCACAACATCAATACATATGTAATGATGTGATATATCTCCTGTATTGATATCGTGTTCAGAAATGAGAACTAAAGCTCATGATTGAGCCCTGGCAAAGCCAAGAGGATAAATCCAGCAGGATCTTAGATGCATTCAAAACTCTAGGAAAAGTAAAATGTACAGCTAATGAACTGAAACTCCCATAGATGCCACCTCTGTGGACGGGCTAATAATGATATTAGAGCACGTTTCTTCCGCAGAAAAGAGCCCTACAAAGAAACAAGATGCCATAAGAAGATGCGGTGAAAGCCTCCAAAGTCCGCAGTGCATTTAATTTCTCCCCCTCGTCTTCAGTTGGTCCAGGCGCCGGCAGGCCGGCATCTCCATCGCACGAGCCTTCTTCATCTTCTCAACATCAGGGAACAGCCACCCCTGCGCATCTTGCAGTCTCCTTTCCCGTTCATGGGCTTCGGCATCACATTCATTCCGCAGTGTCCTGACATATTCCACCTCCACCCGCGAGTCTAGCTCTCGGAAGTTTCGGGCACTAAAGTTATCCACATCGAGGGGGTTCACAAAGTAATTGAGATTGAGCTTAGGGGTCGAGCGGCCGAGGGTATGCGGGGAAACGGGGGTATCAAATCGATAGGAGGGTCCGGACGGGGTTGAGGAACCAGAGAAGAGAGAGGAGAGGAGCGGCAAGATGAATAGAATGATAAGCGGCAATATCTGACGAAGGAAACTGCGGCCGTCAATCTGAGCCTCCTGCTCGGTAGCTGCTGTGCGAGGCCGGCGGCGGGGTGCCTGGCCTCCAAATTGATGCACTCGGAATCCTGGGCCGCCTCCCATGTTGAAGACAAATTGCGGACCGCCTATAGTAGCACACTGTTAGTTCAGATTAAACAGACATCAAAGGAATGCGTAGTCGTACCGAATCCACCACCGCCCATTCCGCCAAATCCACCGTTGAAGAACCGGTTGAACATCTCCTCGGCTGAGACCTCCTCGTCGAATCTTTGACCGCGGGGGAATCCACCACCGCCGAACCCACTGAAGGGGGATGCGCCGCTCGAGGCACTCGGTCCGGGTTGGAACCTGCTATCGGGATCGCCGCCAAATTTGTCGTACTTGGACTTCTTTTCCTCGTCGGAGAGGATCTGGAAAGCACGCGAGACCACTGCCACCGCGCGTAAGAATCAATATGTCAAGAGACGGACCAGGGTTGCTTATTGCTCACTCTTGAATGCCTCATCCGCGCCCTCATAACCGTTCTTATCGGGATGCGTCAACAAACTCTGTTTGCGGTACGCCTTCTTAATCTCATTGTCTGTTGACGAGCGCTCAACTAGCAGAATTTCGTAAAACGCTGTAGGCTGGCATTTTCGAATCCGAAGCACAGCGGCTTTTTGATCATCCGTGTACTTGCGATCCTGGTTGCCCTGCTTATGGTCGCGCGACGTCGCACCTCCGCGTTTGGCGTCAGAGCCAGATGCCGAAGCCGAGGGCATAGCAACCGTAATTTATGAGGAAAATCTGACAAATTCTGGACGGCACTTGTTTGCTGGTGTTCGAGGGAAGAGGGGAGTCGAGGAAACCTGGAAGGCGTAAGGTGGCGTGAGACTGCGGATAGGAGAAGCAATCCCGCAGATATGGTTGGGCTGGCAAATTAATCTAACATGCGATGAGATGGCCAGAGTAAAATATCGGCCTGATGAAGACGCAACGAAATCAGAGTGACAGGTGTGGCTGATTCGGCGGGCATAAATTGGGGAAAAAGCGTGGTCTTAGGTGTCTTTGCCAAGCGCCGGGACGTCAATTACACTTGCGACTTGCGATAACATCACTTACCGAACTGATAAACCTGCCAACGTCTCCCAAGTCCGTGATATTCAATTGTAAGTTGTCTTGAGGTCCACTAAATTCAATTAAAGCACGTCCGTCTTATTGATAATACCTGCAGCAAACACAATTCTCTGTCAAAGCTCCGTCTTCCACTTTCATCAAATAAGTCCAGCTCCGAAGCTCAATACCTCACCATGGCGGACGATTCAACTGTCGAAGAGACCAAGCAGACAGTAATCCAGCGCTTCCGAGCCTGGGGTGGTAAGCGCACTATGAATAGCCTAGCTTTATCGACCAACCGTCGAGAAGCAATGTCGCAAGTGACCACTCGCTAATGACGTTTCTCAACCCAGAAAACTCATTCCCACCCACGTTACTCGCCTCCATGATCGCAGCCCAGCACATGCGCCCGTTCCAGTTCTTCCCAATGCTCTTTCCGCCTGTGCTGATCTTCTCCAGCTATGCCAACCTGCAGGGCTTCAAGACGGACACTGCCGGCATTAGCGCGGCCTTCTCGGGGCTGTATCTTCTTCTCGCAGCCCGCCGTCGACAGCCATTCATGAAGAAGCTGGGTGTTCGGGGCGTCGTGCGTGGTGCGACTATGGGTTTGGCTCTGGTCAACATGATCGGTGGTGGATTGGCATACACTCTAGGTAAGAGGGAGGAGGAAGAGGATGCGTCATGATCGAGGTGACAACTCATAACGATGCGAAGATCGCGGTACCGCATTGGTCTCGCGCTCTATCATGTACAATATGTGTATCAAAAGTGGTTTAGTTGTGCGTTTGGAACGTGGGTGACTCAGGTCCGGGTCGGTACATGGGGTTAATTATGAAATCATTCATGCATTATCATTGTACAAGTTGGAAATGGACTGTACGAGTCTCCCAGTGGCTACCCCGTCTAAGTATCTACATTTTCGAGTTTCCAGGATACGGGCGCTCCGACAGCACGAACTGCCGCACCTGTTCAGGGACCAGCCAGTTCAGGTCCTGAGGAGCTGATTGCAATGCCTCGCGGGCTCTGGTTGAACTCACGGGCCGGTCGGTGGAGGGACGACCATCGACAAGCTGAATCCGGTCGGCCCATTCCCTACGCGCACCCTCGCCATCTCGGTCACCTCTAGCAAGAGCCGCGACATATTCCAACTGCTCCTCTCTTCCACCCCACTCATCACTTGGCCGCATAGTCACACGCAGACGGTGCTTTGACAGAAAAGGTTCCAGAGGCTTCAAGGTATGTTCGGGCGCATAGTACTTGGAATCGAAGATCCGGATCAAAGTATCGTAACCCGTAAGATGGACCTGCTCGAACGGCACAGGGTAAGAATCCGATGCCTCGATGGCAGTTGCCTTGTCGACGACATATGGCATTTTGGTGACGCCGATGTCGATCAACGGGAGAGTCTCCACAGCATTTGTGACGCCCGAAGCGGCGAAGGCCGGTGCTGATGCGAGGTGGGCGCGGAGATCCCGAGCGAATAGCTCCATCATCACGAGCCGATCCTCGAAGGAGGCCGGCTTAGGTGGTTTGTCTGCATTCTGAGTAGCGAGAAGAAGGAGGACGCGAGGGCGGGGTCGGGGATTTTCTATAAGTGCCGTGCTCACAATGCGGAGGTGGGCGCGGGTGGGGGGATTGAAAGACGAGTCTAAGACATAGAGTGTCTCTGATTCTGCGGAGTGGTCGGGTGGGATGGTTGTTAGAACCTCGAAATCTTTGTTCGAGTTCAGAAATCGTTTCAGTAGTAACCCATACTGGGCTTGGAGGGCTCGGAACGAGGACATGCTTCTCGATAATAGTTGCTTAAATGCGATGATCTACAAGCAATGCATGCGGCATGCATGCAGGTCCACGGGTGTTATCACAGCGATAAGGTAAGATATGTCATCACCGCCTTTGCTCGACCCATGGATATCCATGGATGGCCCCAGAACATCTCAAGTTTGAAGTTTGAACACATTTTTAGATCTAACATTCACCATGGTTCTCAGAATTGTGATCTCCCGCAATTCCGAGCAATTTGTTAGCAATCTGGGGGAATTGGGGAGGGGTACGGACAGGGGTCATTGAAATTTCAAGCCGGATGTTTCATCTTGGAAAGCTTCTCCGTGTCGACTTGGGGCTTTGCTATCCTTCCTACATGTACGAAATAGGAGAACCTCTAGGAGATAGATATACAATATAAAGTTGATTTCTACTAAGCCGGTTTTTGTGTAAGGCTTGACGGCCCTTCACAAACAGGGCTTCATAAACCATTCGCTTGAGGACGGAGTAGTACTCCGGGAAATGAAATGAACAAACGATAGACCCAAGTCCAGGGGCCGTGCCTGTTAATGTTGGAAGCCTAGACCTTATCAATTCACCCGATGTCCACACCCGTGGACGGTAGATTTGATAAATATGCCCCACGTGGTCCATAAACAGACGGCATTTAGAGTAAATTGTGTCAATCTTCATTTTTAAATGAATGGAAATCATGTATATAGATATACCCATGGAGTCTAGAATGGCATGTTTATTTCTCAAAAAGCAATTTATATCCCGAGAATTATGGAAGCGGGGACCCTGGGACACGGGAGACTGATTTATGTGAAACCTTCGGGGGTATCGTATATGCCGTATTATTACAGCCGAGATCAAACCTTCCAACTCTCAAACGTTCCCGAAAGTCCCGGGATCTGTACGGAGTATTTTTCTTTTCAATATCGTAGATTCTCGGGCTGTGTTTCCCCATTAGATGGGCCTATGGAAGTGGCCCCGGGTATTGTCAGACTTTTCTGGTGGGATGCACGTTCGTATATGTCCGTGCCCTAAAACCCCGTTTGCCGACATGCCCTATGGGGTACAAAAGGTACACAACATAAGTTGGAAGTTCAATGACCCAATAACCCCTATTAAGCACTTCATCGAAATGATAGGGATATAGACAAGGTGCCAGTGACGCCACCGACGCCACATTACATCCATGGGAAGTACAATATAAGAAGTTCATAGGCTTTGCTAATATCATATGGTTTCCAAGGTTTTTACGTGAGATTAAAGGTCACAGCCCAAGTGCCCACGGGCTCTGGATAAATGCACTTGGACCAATGACATCTCCGTGCCTGAGACAGTGGATACTCATATACCGTCGATCCACCGGTATTACCGACAAATGAATTTGATTAAAAGATACTAGTACTCCGTACTTCATACGTGGAAAAGTACTAAGATACTAAGAGAGATATAATATTAAAATTAAAATTGATATGTATAATTTAATTTACGGAAATTAAAGAAATTCAAGAAATGAGTTAATTACCTGAGATCTCCATATCTTCCCTCCTCTTCCTTCCCTTCAAGCTTGTCTCTTTACCTACTTCTTCTCCTTCTTTCCTTCTCTGTGAGAAGCCATACGTTCCTTCCCTGCAAATTGATTTTGCACCTTGCTCTTGTCGCTCTTTCCTCCCCCACACTCACTTAACCACTCGCTCAATTTGCTCCAGCATTCTTGCTCTTGACATCTCTCATCCCACCCTCACTTTGTCTTCTTGATATCCACCGTCGTTACCAATAACTTCATCATGGTTGTCTTGAACAAGTTCTCCGTTGTCCTTGTGGCCGCTATGGCTGCTGTGGGTCAGGCCACCCACGAGGGTCTCCACGCTCGTCGTATCCTGGCTCGCTCTGCCACCCCCGGTGCTGCTGAGCCTTCTACCTCGACCGTTCTCGTGATTCCCACTGCTGCTGAGCCAGCTCCCACGGCTGCTTCTTCTTCTTCCGCCGTGTCTGCTCCTGCTGAGGAATCCACCGCTGTGCAGTCCTCTTCTGCTCCCTCGGTGGCTTCCAGCGCCATTCCTTCCGTTGCTTCGTCTGTCGCTCCCAGCGTTGCCTCCTCTTCGGTCGTTTCCATCCCTGGTGTGAGCTCCTCCGTGCCCGCTGGCACTATTTCGCCCATTGCTTCCAGCAAGCCCGTGGTCACCCGCACTCCCATCAGCTCTCGTCCTACTGGTCGTCCCACCAAGTCCTCTTCCGGCGCTCTGTCCAGCACTGTGTCTGCCCCAGCTGGCACTGACGTCCCTGGCGATGGCCCCGAGACTATTACTTACACCGTGACCTCTGGAACTTCCACTAGTGTCATCACTACCACCATCTTCAAGACCGCTACTGACCAGCACACTGTCACTGCTGTATGTGTTGTATCTGATATCTTGTGCTTTGTACTCATGAACTAACTTTTATAGACTGAGTCTGGCTCTGATGCCTCGGCCACCAAGCCTGCTGAGGACACCACCCACACTCGTACCTCCACCATCAACAGCACTAAGACCGAGACTGTCACTCTCGTTGAGGCTCCCACTCCCTCCGGTGGTGCCGGCAATGAATCTGGTGCTTGCTCCGCCGTGACTGTTACTGCTACTGTCACCGAGACTGTGACTGCTGTATGTGTTGCTCATTCCCCTAACTCACATATCAAAAATTAACATAATTTCTCTAGGGCGCTGCCGAGACCCAGACTCCTGGAAACGGTGAGGGCGCACAGAGCACCTCCACTGAGACCGGTGCTTCTTCCACTGAGACTGCTGCTTCCACCGAGACTGCGGCTGCTCCCACTGAGACCCGCACTGCCACTGGCTCCACCCGCATCCCCCTCACCCGCACTCCTACTCCTTCTTCCAGCGGTTTCGCTACCCGGACTCCTTCCGCCAGCGTTACCCCTACCCCCGCCTCCAGCGCCCAGCCCACCCCTACCAGCACCCCCACTGGCAAGGCTTTCTTGGCCAACTGGCGCCGCCACTTCATCTAAACAACACACTGCTAATGCGAGGGGCGTATCCACCTCTACATGGCAGCGAGTTGCGAGCCCGTTGATGATCTGAGAGAAAGTCCCGATTTCCTTCTACTCGCGCATAGGCGTGCTGGTACTGTACCTATTTTTTTGCCAAGTTTCGGTACAAACGGTTTCGATTTCACTTCTTATTTACGCTCCATTTTTTGCCATGTTTCTTCTTTTCGACTTCTATTCTTGCAATTGTCTTGTCATGCTGGATTGTGCTTTAGGCCCCAAGCTTTCCCTGCCTGTTTGCTACCCTTTCCAGGCCGTGAACTCCAATTCTTTGGCGCCCAATCTCCAAGGCGTCTGGCGTGACATTTCCTTGCGTTACATTTTTTACTCACCAATGTGAAATTGACCCATTCATACGACCGGTTTCCATTGGACTCGGAACATTTTCTCACGTATCGTTTGACGGGTGGTGACACGTCTGCTTTGAGGACTGGATTTTGCGCCTTTTCTATTGTGAAAAATTCATCTTCTTTAATCTTTACAGATCTTCATTTTGCGAATGATCTCATACTTTGCGTTGTTTTTTGTCTTCACGTTTTCTTTCCATGTGGAAGGCCGATGAGGATGAGCAATATCGGTATCCTTAGGAGAGAACTTGAATTGACTTGAGGCTTTTGCCTGTTTACAAAAGAACCCTCCTTCGTAAGATGAATAGAAGTAGAGTGTATGAGGCTCTCCATCCTGTAGCGTTATAGTAAGGCTTGGCCTGTGAGGGACCTGTCGATCAGTGTCGATCATTTTAGGCTGGGGCAGGCACAGCACATAGTAGTTGGGTGTGGAGATATAGTCTAGTGAAGCTTTGAGCTGATGTCTCATGTCTCGTGTCATTTGTTCAGCCAGACCATTAATATACATCAAGTAGGATAATATACAAAATTCGAACAACCACCTTCCTTAGAAGAGTCCACGGCATTCATCTCCCGATCACCATCAAGCCTGTCTCTGCTTAGGATGAATGAATATTTATATCTGTTAGGATATCGAATCTAACGCCCCGACCCCTTCTCTCGCAATCCGCTCCCGCATAATCTGCCATTCAACCCATGTCACACCTTGCAACAAACAATCTGCCAGATCATCGAGTTTCCCTGGATCAATAGCAGCCACCTCATCCCCTATCTCAGAGTGAGGGGATACCGGCAATGGAGGAAGAGGCCCACTCTTCAAAGCACGAGACCCCTTCCCTTTCTCCTTCTTCAAATTCTGCGTCTGGCCCTGCCATTTCCGCATATACGCACCCGCAACACCATGAAGACTAGGACACTCGGCTTTATCCGCCAGCACGATCTTATTTTCGGCAGCAATGCCCAGCTCGAGTTTCTCAAGGCTGACATCCGTCTCTGAACAAGTATTGGTATTCTGCTTCTGCACCGCAGCAGAAAGCCACCGACCAACAAGATCGATCTTAGCCTTCTTCACTTCTCGGGCATTGGGCTTCTTCTCCTTGACCTTTTCTCCGGCTTCGGATTTCTCATCCATGTCTCCTTTCCCTGGAACTGGTGGTCCAGAACCACCCTCAAGCCAATACCGGACTACCCGTCTTGGCTCAACACCTCGAACAACCAAACCCGCAACCTCCCCGCCCCTCTCCTGTCGGAGCGTATGAAGAACGGCATACAACATCCCCTCCAGCAGGCCAACGCGCAGCGTCCATTCAAGAACGGCACTCCCACCGCCGGAGCGGAAGCGCTGGCGCTCTATGAGCACGTGTGTGGGACGGTAGGCGGCTATGAGTGATGAGATTAGGGTGTACGCATTTGCAGCATACAAGTCTGGGGAGAAAGAATCTTTTTCTTTTGTAGATTTGGCGATCTTGACCTTGACAGGCATGTCTTTTCCCATTTCTATTGGAAGAATGGCCTGTGATGATTCTGTGGCGTCACCAGACCCTGGTATTGCTTCAGTAGATTCGGGTTTGATTATACTGGTATTATCCCCGGGTATTAGGTTCAAACTTGAGATCTCAGAAATAGCGAGTTTGTGCCAGGCTGTCAACTCTGGCGGTCTGGGGTTTGCTGCGTCTATCCCGATACCTGCAACCCCAGATCGGGGCACTCGCAGATGGGCGAATGCGAGGTTCTGAACTCCCATATCGATACTGAGAATGCTCCATGGTTGTGCGGGGTTTGATTTTGACAAATCTGCGGGCTTTTTCTTTGTCTTTGAGCGAGTTTTGTTTGACACCCGCCGATCGACCTGTCGATCTTGGCTTATGCTTGTGCTGGCACTAGCACTAGCATTGGTAGTGGTAGTGGTACTGGGGTTGGGACTACTAGTGATGACACCCTCTGCAACATCATCACCATCTGCGGCTGCCGACAACTGCAACTGCAACTGCACCTGTGACTGTGACTGTGAATGCAACGTCAACTCCGCTGCAATGCGCTCAATAAGAACACCCTTCGTACCAGACGATTGGATACCCGTTGCGCGCGCGATGCGCTGCAATTGTGCTGATTTCAAGCATGCGAGCCAAGGGTGTGTTGGGGAGTACAGTGCTGCAGAGAGACGCATTGGGGGGTTTGTTTGTGCTTGCTTGACAGGGGTGGCATTTGGTGGGGGTCTGGGCTTTCCGGTACAAGCATAAGCACAGACACAATTAATCTCGAATTTCCGTGTCTGGATCTGCGGAAGACCTGTAATGGCAATTTTAGGCTGGATGCATGGGAATTCTTAGAAGGGGATGGGGGATTCTTCATGGTGGATGGATGCCGATCGGTGCACGGACAGCTGACGTTCACGGCTACCGTGGCACTGGGTCGGATTGAGTTTCTAAGGTTCCAAGGTTCCAAGGTTTGGACTTTACCTAGGTAGGATGATGTAGAGAGTATGAGTATGAGTATAGTATCACTGATATGACAATATAAATATTATATGCGCCTTCTATTTCCCAGAATATAACACCGAGATCCCCCTGTGTCAGTAAAACACCCGGTCTGAATAATAAATCTCCCCCCAATAAGCAGTAAATGCAAGGCGCTGAAAAGCAAGTCAAACAAAACAATTAGAAGACAGCAAAGCAGCAAACAATAATCCAGCACCGAAGATCCAAAGGGCAAAAGTAAAAACCAAAATAAGAACAAGAACCAAATTATATCAATGCTGGCTGCTCAACCTCCGCCAACGCAATCTCATCTCGGAGATACAACAACGGAGCCCAAACACGCCAATGCAACACACCCATATGAGCAAGACGCATGCCAATACGCTCGATATCCGACTGCTGCGGCGTCAATGCCAGCGATGAAGTATTCACTGACCCAGACGCACTGGCAGCACCAGTCTGCGGTGCAGCAGGACCCGAAGCCACAGACAATGGAGCCCTTTGCGACTCACAGATCGCCAATGGGGACAGCGGCAAGTATCTACGAGCCGCAGCCAGGGTGGTAGCAAGGATTTTGCTGCGCATGCTATTTTGGAAGAAAACGAAGAGCTCGGACTCATTGGAGAGATGCCACTCGAGGGCTTCCTCGATGGGCACAATAACCTCATCCGCGACGACAGGGTCAAGCTGCAGCGCGGCACAAGCAAAACGGGCAATCTCCAGCGCAACACAGCGCATATTTTGCGTCCAGCGCTTTCCGCCGCGGTGATCTGGATCGTCGTCGTTGTTGTTTGGGTTCCCTGCAATACGGTTCTCCAGATCCATACCGTCTTCCATTAGGGACCAGATGCGTGATCGGAACGTGGAGTAGGTTTCTTCTGGGGTTGAGAGATACCGCTTGTGCTTGTTGACATAGGATTCGAAGATATACCAGGCGATGTCGAGGTTGATTAGGTTTTGGACTGTTGAGCGGAGTTGCCAGAGACGCTCGGAGTCGAAAAGGAAGGTTTCGGGGAAGTCGGTGGGCGGGGCGAATTGGAGTAGTTGGGCGGAGATCCCGCGGAATAGGGCTTCGAGGGGTTTGAGAGTCTCTTCTGTTTCTGGGGTTGGGGTTGTTTTTTGGGCTTCGGCATTTGCGTCATCTTGGCGGGCTTGGTCGCGCACGGATAGATACCAGTGCCGGGCGGATTCGACTTGGAAGCCGCCGCGGTTCATTTTGCCTTGGAAGTATTCTTGGAGGAAGGGGACTGTGTCTTCGATGAGGAGAACGCGGAATGCTCGGATTTGATGGTTGGCGACGTCCTATCATTTCACGAATTAGTTTGGAATTGCAAGACATAATTGGGGGTTAAATGTGACGTACCAACTTCATCGCCTCTAGAATAGAGAACAATGTTCGTAGACCATTGACAATCTCCCGAGGATCCTGAGACTGTGAACCTTTTTCGATTTGTTCGACCATGGAATCTGCCCACTCGTCTCGCATTGGAGCACAATGTGTTTTCAGGAGTTTGGCCAACCATTTCGCCAGCGTAAGCATGTCGAGAACGCCTTTGCGTATTTGCTGCATGAGCAATGGAACTTCCAGGTTCTGCATGATAGTTGGGTGATCCCGTTCCGGAACAAGGGTTTTGATGACGTCCTGCAATGTCTCGAACAGGGCGGGCAAACGGGGATCAAAGGTGTGTCGAGTACCATCACTTGACTCGGCTTCCTCGATGGCATCGGCAGTCGCAGCATGGTAAGAGTAAATAGTAATCTCCGCGGCCAAGGAGTCCCAATAATCCGCAGCTTCTTTCCGCTTACGTTGGCCCTTCTCCCCGTCTAGGTCAGGCTTGAAATGCAGGTCGCGGTCGAAGTTGGCGTCCATGCGGAGGTTGATGTTGCTCATGATACAGGGCAGATCAAGTTCACTGAGCGTTTTCTTCGTAACCGGTGGAGATCTCCGAGCCTTACGCAATAAGCGCTGATCGCGGGAATCTAGACCCAAAGCTTGGGGTATACTGATAGCCTCCGGTGACGGGGAGGGCTCTCGAAGCCGAGAGATAACGGCTGGTACCGGCGATGCAGCTTGTCGAGCTCCATGAGGGTAGGCGAAGGGTTGTTGACGACGACGGAGAGGATGAATGGAAGGTCGGTCATCATGATTGTGAGAATCTCGCCCCTCGTTCTTGTGATACTCTTTAGAACGACCACTTCCAGCACCATAGGCCTCCAAAGGGCCTTCGGCGCCCTCCTCCTGCGTTCGGGCTTCTTTTGTGCCTTGTAGATCCATCGTTAAGCACGGTATATCTAAACCTCCCCTACTCAAACAGTCAGATAAAAGGAAGATTTTCGGGGTGGCAATGGCGAGACCACGCCATGCACCTAAGCACAGAACAAGGCGAATACGCCCCTATGCAACTCCCACAACTCACAAATTTAATAACCCCCTGTTTGCCTCAGGCAGGCAGCCAATCCGCAGTCACCAAAAAGTGATGCAAGTGAGCTGTCAATTCTTGTGGAGCCGAGGATTGCTTGGATCTGCGTCGATCGCCTCGTGGTTCCGATCAGGGGTGCAATATAAGGAGGAAGGTAAAAAGGGGTGGAAATTAGAATATTTGAAACCAAAAAGGTGTATAATAATCCGAATAAAAGAGAATATAATCTTTTTAAACAAAGAGTTGTAGAGTATGAAATCTCCCAAAGTAGCAAAACCTGTGTGGGGGGAATTCCAGTATACTCTCAAGAGCAAACAAGTCCAAATTGTCTCGAGAGTGCACAAGGATAGAGGATAGATGGACAAATCAAAGAAGTAAAAAAGAAAAGAAAAAAAAGGAGTTGGCAAAGCGACCGGGATGAACTGATATAGGTGAGTGTATCCCAGATCTACACCGGATTCGGGTGGACGCAACCAGCACATTCCTATGCTGCTACCCGCGAGCAGACTCCCCTCGACTACTTGATATCTCGACATTGTAACATCTTTTCCATTTCCGATTCGAACTTGCATCTGCATTTGAAGTTCTAGGGAAAAAAAAGGGGGGGGGGGTCTTCGCCTCACTTTGAACTTTGAAATCAGCACTGGCCACGTGAGTGGGAGTCTCCTTTTCTCAGGGAACCACTGGATGCAGTCGAGTTGTGCATTACCAGGTACATAGTACCGTACATCGTACTCTCCAGCTTGGCAGAGTGTTCACCAGATTATCGAGGAGAGATGAAGCAGGGCCCGTCTCGTCGAGATCGGAATGTTTTTTGGTTCAGAGTGCCTTGATGCCTTGCGGCCTTGATGTCTGATAAACATGGCCCCCACATCCCTTGAGTCAACCCTATACTTCACCCACTTCACCACTTAACTCACAATTGATATTAGCGTTCAGCTGCTCAGCTCGGATCTGAATAAAATTACCGTGATTCAGGAGGCATTCACTGCTTATAGACGGATATGAGCTCCGGCTGAGCTCCCAAATCCACTGGCCATGTCTTTGGCCCCAATAACCCCGCTGGTCTTATTGACACCCAAATCTGGCTCAACAACCACCTGTTCAATAGATCAATGACCACCACCATGTCTGAAAGGAAAAGGATAAAAAGGAAACATGATTTCCACGTCGAATCTCGTCTGTATGAGCATCCTGGATCTTTACCACGCAGTATCATCTCGATTATTTGCCAGAAAGAAAGAATTATCATAGTGCAAAGCGCGGCGAGTTCCAATCATGAATATCTCTGCATTGCTATACTTCTTTCATGTCCTATGGACAACTCCTGGTTTTGTTTTCTCGCGAGAAATTGGTTCATACAATACCGAACGATTTGAAGTACATACCTTGCCCGGCGTTTCGGACCTATCACCCAGCTGGGCTGGCCGCCTTCCGGTTCCGGGGACAGAGGATGGAAATGAGATCTTTTTCTGGCTATTCCAGTCAGAGCAGCCAGCATATGATGACAATTTGATCAGTAGGTCTGATTGAGAAAGGACATGCAGCGGTGGTTGCTAATTACTAACAAGTTCTATAGTTTGGTTCAATGGCGGCCCTGGCTGCTCATCTTTGATAGGTCTAACGACCGGCAATGGACCCATTTCATTCGATGGCAATTCAACTCAATTCATTCGCAATCCGTACTCGTGGACAAAGCTAGGCAATGTGCTTTACGTTGATCAACCCGTCGGCACTGGCTACTCCACGGCTAGCTTCCCCTACCCAGTTAAGGACAATGGCCGGGTAACGACGGACTTTACACAGTGGCTGCGTGGCTTCTTCAAATACTTCCCGCACCTACAGTCAAAGCAGATCCATCTGATGGGGGAGTCATATGCAGGCATCTACATACCGTACTTTGCATCGGAGCTTCTCGACGGCAAAGATTCTCTGCCCCTCAATGTTCGTTCAATGTCTCTCGGTGATGGATCTTGGGGAAATGGAGCAGCCATGGCGTCCGTTGCAATGGGGAAATACCTCAGATCACAGCTGGGCCTCCTCCAAATTCCCGAAGACGTCCTGTCAGTCTTCGACGAGGCAGACGAAACCTGCGGCTTCAACGGCGTGTTAGCAAAATCCGCCATATACCCTCCCCAGGCTAAAATCAATATCCCCGGAAACCCAGAGTACTTCAACATCCGACGTCGAGACCTGACAAATGCCGTCAATGCCGCATGCGATATCGCACCCACAACTCCCGAAGAAGTCCGCAACGCAATTTTCAACTCAACCTGCTACGGCCCCTGCGCCGCCTTCTCCACAGCAAGTGACTACCTAAAAGCAATCTCCACGAAAAGCAAATCCCGCGGCTGTTTCGACATCTACGACATCTCCCACGATTGCAGCGCCGTTTCAGAGCTTCCACTGATGGCAGAGTACTTCGGGCGCGCAGATGTCCAGACTGCCCTCCACGTCGATAACAGCGGACTATACAGCGCCTGCAACTCCACAATCCTAGGAACGCTCCTTTCAGTGCCCTCTCCCGTGCCGCCGGAGTACTTTGTCCTCCCATCTCTGGTTACCAACCACAACATCTCGCTCCATGTTTACTCGGGTGAGTGGGATATGTTGATCAACCACTTTGGCGCGGAGCTGTCGCTGCAGAATATGACTTGGCGCGGTGCACAGGGCTTTGCACAGAAGCCGAAGAAGCCGTTCTTTGCTGATAATGCTGCGCCGTCGGCGACAAAGCAGCTCCTTTTTGAGCATACGCCTGTGGCTACCACACTTTCGACTGCCACTCCCACTGCTGCTGTTGCGGGTACGTGGACTGAGGAGCGTGGTGTGTCGTATCATTTCTTCCGAGGGGCTGGTCACAGTGTCTTTGTGAACAAGCCACGCGAGATGTTTTCCTTTGTAAGGGATGTGGTTGTTGCTCCGAGAGCTGGTTAAGTATGCGGACCTCGAGGTTGGAACTGGCGTATCTTGGGTTTGGGTTATCGAAATTGGTATTTAGAACATGTAATTTCTTTAGAATTCTTTTCTGTTTTCAAAATCCAGGTTCAAGTTAGTAATTGGTTCAAAAAGGTCATGTAGGAATTGTAGCGATAATAGTAATAAAAGGCTTTCGGACGATGTCGACAAAAATGTTGCATCATATAAGAAATCACCAAAAGCAATGTGATCTCTGGGTTCAAATGAGATTGTTTTCGTCATTTGCCATGTTTATCGCATAATATCAAAAGGTTAAACGATTCACTTACTGTAATGATCCTTGTCTTGCGGGATATATATCCCACCATTTTGGCTCATTATACCAACTATTCCGGCGAAGTATTTGATTTGGTATCCAACCTACACGGAATATCTTCATCTGCTTTATACTCAGTTCAAAAAAAAAAAAAAAAAAGACAGCAGTAATATCATATTCAACATCTAAATTGAGCTGTCGTCATAGTACGCCGTAACCTGCCCACAAAGGCCACAATCTTACCAGATCTCTACCATAGTGCAACAAGCACATGAATAATAATCTTATGATAAAACTTGTATGTATCAAGAGCAATATTGAGTCAAGCCTATCTAGGTTTGGTCAATAGGTGTCGATCGGGGGTAATCATGAACCAGCATGAGTCACGATGTATCACGATGAGGTGGAGTTGCACATCAATCAGCTTCCAAGCATTGACTACATATATATTTGTGGACATCCGCTATTATTATACAAGGCCTTTGAATTTTTTGCAGCCTCGACGCACCCTGGGCTTCGTAGGTTCAAATAACGCCCACAAGAGGTGTTTTGTATTGAATTCAATTGATAATATTGTAGGCGAGCTGAAGAATGCGATGTGAAATTATCCTGACACAATCTCATAGCCCGGCTGATAGGAACATCTCCACATCGGTTTCGCGGTCTTTTCTTTTGAGTTCCTCCCACCTCCATGCCCGATGCGTGAAGGATCTTTGCCCTAATGAAGTGACCATGTAACTTGGCAGGGTTTGGTAGCCCAAAATCGTGGGAGGAAGCGTTTTCGAATGTGACACGGGCTGGAAGGGTTTACTTATAAGTAAGTAGTGGTCAGGCGGAAGGTATGAATGTACTGACTAGGCTGGTTCTAGAAGTAAATATCTGTTAGTTAAAAGATAATAATAGATTCTCATTTATCACATACTGTTGCAATATCCAAGTCGCTGATTATACACAAAAAAGTCTCTTATCAAAGTATGCCTTTTTTCTTTTTACCAGCCTTCGTATACACCTAAAAGAACAACTAAAAGAACATATAAAAATACATGACAGGGCTGCATAAGCGGCCGACTATCCCAATAAGTACTGACTGGACATTTGAATAAACTCTGTTCATCTAATTACTAGTTATATGACCAAAGATTGACACCATCAAAGATCTTCCCTAACACGTCCAATGCCTCATGAATGTACCGTTAAGGTGTTCGGCTTCGAACCCAGCGAGACTGGATAAAGTGGGTGCGTGTTCTACCATTTCATGGCAGAGGGAAAAAAAGAGAATCAATCGGTTTGTTCGCACAAAGCTGTTAGGATTAGTAGACCAGTGAGGCTGTGCAGGGAAGTCAGGCTGAGGTGGGAACTCGAGCAGTTGAGGAGAATGACTGAACCTCAAGTGCTCTTGCTCTTCTTTACAAATTCTTGTACACTGTATACACTGTATATGTACTCACATCATACAACTATCGAACAGAACATGATTCAAATGTTCCTTTTAGGTCCATAGTCTATATATATATTCTCGTAAACCCCCAGGGTTTCCCTGCGGCTGAGAGTCGTACCGGCAACGATGAAGATGTCGAAGTCCAGGCGCTGACTATAGTGCCATATGTAACTATGTAGGAGTACTATTATATGTCCAAAGGAATTCAATATCATATGTAGATATGAATATAAATTGTTTTCCTACGTCATGATCTACTTCCCCGCAGAATATGGGGTAAACCAGGTGATCTCCCCATTGTATGACTACAAAGTAATCAGCCCATCCCTGACTTACCTTTTCTTTCCTACTTTTCCCTCTTCTTCCTCTTTACATCTCACATCTCAAATCATCCACCATGACAAAAGGATTCGCAACCATCACCCCCGAATGCGAGGAAGTATTCGACGAGGTCAAAGGCACCGACAACCTCAATTACGTCATCTACGAAGCCTCCGCACACGACAAGAAGATCACCGTCGCCGAGTCCGGCAAATACAAGGACTACGCAGAGTTCCTCTCCCACTTCAAGGATGATACTCCCCGGTACGCAGTTGTAGACTTCACCTACGACTCTCCTGCCGGCGATGGCCAGCGAAGCAAGCTAGTCTTTATCACATGGTATGTAGAGACGCATTGTATCACCCTCGCCTTGAGAGACAAGGTGAACTCATAATCATTGAAAGATACATGGTACTGACTATTGGGATTTTGCGTGTAGGGTGCCCGAGGCTGCAGGCATTCATGACAAATCTTACTATACGTCGAACAAAGATCATCTCTTCTACGAGCTCCAGGATATCAGTCTTCATGTCCTGGCACATTCCCAGGCGGACCTGGCTCATGCCGCAAGTATGTACTCTGCCTCCGTGTGCCATTGACTTCGTGGCTAGTATGGTAGGATTCGGAACTGACATTTGGTTTTTTTACTTAGTCCTGGGGAAGTTCAAGGCTCTCTAGAGGAGGGAGCCTTTAATATTCAACCTTCTTCGTGAATACGGAAAACACTGTGTGAAGGGAGATTTACAAACCAAGGGTGGTCTAGCTATACTGTTCTAGACACCATATTCCGTACTATAATATTTCTTACATATTTTCAATCATTCACCTCGGCCACATGGAGTAGACGTATAAATAGGTTCAAACGAGTCGAAGACTCGAGTGTATATGTATGAAGTGGAAGTTTTAAGGTGAATTAATGTCATTTCGTTTGGACCTATTGTAACAAAGACCCAGTTCTTCCCCAGGATATTAACCCGCTAATGCATGGAAACAAAGGAGAAAAAAGAGCACCAATGAAATGTATGCGTTGTCGATGATCTAGAAAGAGTCAATGACATCCACGATAGATTGCTTGTAGCTCAGTTCTTCAGTTCTTTCAAAAGAGATCAACCCGCTAAATCATGGATAAACAGAATACAGGTCGAGGATCGGAATGTCAGGACAGAGATGGCGTGGCAAGGAACCAGCAAAGTAATGCTGCTGGCATGCACGATGGATTGCTCATAGTCATAATCATAAGATGCAGATAAAATGAGCATGGGGAGTAATCATGACGCATAGAGAAAACGAACTTCTCTGAGATGGAGAGTAAAAATGTTTCATAGTCGCTTAGCGACGGAAAAATGGTGCTTGGTTCGACGAGAGAAGCGAGTCAGCACGTTGGAAGACATCACCCTCGAAGAATTTGTCACTGTAGGCACTGGCCGGCGTGGATGGGACAGTAGCCTGCGCAGCGGGGCCGAGTGCCGCACTCAGCGGGGTGGCAGGAACGGTGACTGATTGCGGGGGCGACATCATATTGAATTGGAAAGAGGGGTTGTTGGTGAGGGCGGAGGTTGAGACGGATGTTTGATGGTGTTGCAGGTGTGGGGTCTGTAGCGGAGGGCCGTACAAGGCATTAGGAGGGGGATGGCGGTCCGGGTCTGCCAGGTAGGCCCATGGAGATACCTCGATCAAGCGGCCTGCTTCCCGGCTTGCCTTTTGGACTGGGCGTAGGAGGATGATGACGTCGGCAGGTAGAAGCTGCATACTTCTCAACTCGCGCATCTCGTTCACTAGGTCGACGAACGATTGCATGAATGATTTGCATAGCTGCCAAAATTCGCGTTGGTTGCGAAGTCCGCCGCCTGGTTCTTTGATCTTCATGGTCGAGAGGCGCTGTCCTAGGGCATCTGAAACTTCCAGGCAAAACTGACATCGACGGATGAGGTTGTTCCAGAGGATTTGGATTCCCTCAGAGTCGCGTGATTGTTGAGAAGCCTCTAGACACCTTACGAATTGCCGACAGGCCAGTGGAAGTGCCCCGTATGCAGCATGGTATGTAGCAGTCAGCTGATGGAATATCTTTTCGAATATTCGCTCCTCTTCGTTCTCGTCCAGTCCAGTCAGTGTGTTGACCCGGGGAGCCCCGGGAACAGGCATAGGGGGGAAAGTTTCGCCTGAGCGAGGGGTTGCCAACGAGTGTGGCATAGATGCGTTGATCATGTTCGATCTGCTACTCGAGCGACTGCGTGCGTACGACGCAGAGAAACCAGGAGAGTTAATGCTAGTCCGATTGGAAGTCATAGTCATAGGGTACTGAGGGTGTCGAATTGTCGTGTCGCTTCGCAATCGTCGTGTGGGTGGGGCGGGATCTCTTGTTGGGGTGACCAAGGAGAGTTGAGATCGGTCTGGGACCGAGGGGAGTGGGTTACTTGGCCCAACCAAGCGTTTTGTAGCAGACCCACGTTTGTTGATGGTCTGCAGCGGAGCATTGAGAATAGCGCAAGCATTCCGTAGCTCCACTAGGCTGCCGAATATCGTCAGCATCAGCGATCGTACATAGCGCGGATCGCCGTTGGAAACGATCTTGGCGACATTGTTGCGTAGCTGCGTGCCGACGTGAATGTAGGCGGAGATGCACGTCTCGCATTCACGTTTGACCGTTTCTGTGACTGATGCAATTGACTCTGGGTCGTTGCACAACGTATTTGATGCTTTCTCGAGGGCATCGTTGAGTTGGTCAACATGCGAGGAAGCATTATAAAAGACAAGCTCGAGGCTGTGGCGTCTGGTGTCATCATGCTTGATCACGTTGATCAATGTATCGATATGGGAATGAACTTGAGCGAGAGCAAAAAGAATACCTTTTGCACTCTTGATTATCGGTTCGTCGGATCCACGCTCACCCTTGTGTTCAGGCAGACTAGACATCCGATTAACCCAGCCATCTCGCGGACGCCGACGCTCTCTTGGGCTGGTGGGGCTTGGGGGAGTACTGTCATTCGAGGCTATTGGCGGTGCACCCTGGCGCGGTCGAAGCACAGATCCATGACTGAGACCCCGTAGATGGCTGTTTCGATATGGGCGCGTTTCATCCAATGTACCCAGATCAGTATTCTTCCGAGTGATCACTCCCATTCTTTTGCTACGAGCAACCGATGATCCTTGGATTATCCCCTCACTATTGCTTCGATTGCGCTCGTTGACAGAGTGGGGCGCCACCCCAGGTCTTTGGAGACCAGGCAGGTGGTAAGTAGCGCCTTGCTGCCCAGAGGCCATGCGATAGTGTGATTTTAATGGAATTGGCGGTGCCCGTGATATCGATGGAGATCGAGATGAGGTTGCTGAGCTATCACCAGTGCTAGGAATTACTGGAAATCGGCCACTTAAATTCCGCTTTGAGGGTATCGGTGTTGGTACCGGTTTAATATCAAAAGAACCATCACTGCGTTGAAACCGAGTTAGCTTGTATCCACCCGAAGATCGTAATATGAACAAACCTTGTATAAGCAACGATTTCTGGCTCGGGTGTACTCGTCTGTTGTCGTGTTTTCATAAAGAATCTCTTGAGTTTGGTCGTGGCTGCGACTTCTTTCTCGTTGTCGGTCATCCCAGATGGTGTCGCGTCGTTCTCGGTTTCCTCTAGTATGTCGCGCAGTGGCTTTCGCAGAGGATTTCCGACACATTTGAAAATTTGAAGCTTATGCATCTCGGAGAGGCCAGCTGGGAGGTCAACGAGGCGATTTTGCATCACTGAGAGAACTCGCAATGACTTCAATTTGCTGATCTCATTTGGTAACTCCTTGATTTTATTTCGACTCAAATCAAGGATTTCGAGTAATGGTAGCTTGTAAACCTAGCAAGCAAGATTAGCGCAATGCAAACATAAAGCAACTTTATCACTGTACATACTCCTTTGGGGAATTCACGGAAGTTGTTTGCTCTGATATTGAGATAGCGTAGATGCGAGCACTCTGCGAAGCGATAGGGTATGTGAAACAGTTGATTGTTCGACAGAGACAGCCTTTATAGTAATCAGTATAGTTCAGAGCAGTGATACCGTAGCCTATGAACAGGCAACGGAATACTTCACTATAACAGTTCAAAGCAAGGCTCCGACGTACCGTTCGACCTCGTCTTTGATCAAGTCTACCACTGGTTCAGGGATCCTGGCAATGTGTGAATGACCAAGGTCAATGGTTAACTTAGGCTTGACCACATCTGTGACGGCCTCGCTGCCTGCCAGGGAACGCTTGGTATCTTGAATACCACTTTCAACGGCATGTCGCGCTAGCTCAATGGTTTCCTCCGGGCTAAGCGTTTTCGGCCCAGTCGGTTGCTTGCTGGTACTCTCCGGGGCATCCTCTAAAGCAGTCCCTGGTCGACTTTCCTCCTCTGGGTACGGAAAATCATCGCTTTGTGACGCGAGGAAGCCCCCTGACTCTGGCGTTCCATTTTCCATTTCATCTTCGTCTGTGTCGCCACGGTTCAAGCGCGGCCCACGTATTATGTCCTCAGGACGAGTCATGGCGGATGTCATGGCTGATAAAAGCCCGAATGTTGTCGATCAAACACACCTCGACGCAGCGCTTTCGTTGATGAATTGATGTAGCCAAAAGCCAAAAGAATGTCTAGGTGCAGCGACCATTACTATATGAACACACTTCGAGCACCTGCGCAAAGCATCGTTGGTTGTGATCAAGTCGGAGGGGCGGACTGTCACGACGTTGGACGGGGAACGGAGCTCGAGGCGGCCGTTAGGGTGGAGTCGGAGTGGAGGAAGAGGGATCGGAATCGTCAAGTGACGAATCGGCCGGGTATCAAGTGGTCGAATTTAGAGCAGATTGGTTCAGGATCGAGTGAAAGAGTGCAATGAAGCTCTCATGGAAGTTGACAATGGCGGGCGCGATAAAGAGATTGGCCACAATGGGGATCTGGCAGGTCGAAGAATGTTGTTATCGAAGCAACAGACGTCTTAGGTGTAAGGCTGATGCGAATAACCAAAATGAAATCCAGTCTCCTGGGAATGAAGGGAATTGGGGACATTCAAGTTGGGCGAGGCTGGAAATCTTCTGATTGGGTGAAACACGCCCAAACACCGGACCTCCGCAACTCTGCGTCTCGACTGCGCCTGCGTCACTATATTGAATAATCAAGGACCATATTTGGTGATGGTTTAAGCTACGATTTATCTACTACACCTAGAAATGAATTGACCAACAATGCATGTGCTATCGCGTAAATAGAGCTAGGGAAGTACAACGCCCAGCAGAACAGATCAAATAATATACATAGGCCATCAATATAAAAGACTGGGGGATCAAAAGCTCCTAAAAAAAGGAGGCGTAGCATAATGGTGTTCGAGCCCACTCCAACATCTCAGACTCTTACAGAGTGACCGCCTCTGTTTCTTCGGCTTCGGGCTCACTTGACTCAGTAGTGTCTCCCAGATCTGGTGCGCCGCTGAGAGCTGATTTCCGCTGGTCCTGAATCAGAGATGTTTCCCGGGCCCAGGCAACCCATTTGTCGTACTGCTCGTTCTCCATCTTCATGCCAATGTCCATGTATGATGGTCCGAACTCTGCGCCATATGCCGCGGCTTCTTCCGCAGCCACCCGACGTTGAATGTCCTCCTGCAACCGAAGTCTGTAGAATTCTCGACGAGCAATATCGTAAGCGGCGCTCTTTTTCATATCCGGGACGTTATTCAAAAGCCACAGCTGTCGCTGGACAACACTAGTATCAGAAAAGTAACACATTAGCATCGGGGAAGTTTCGCGTAAGAAAGATAAATGCATTAGAAGCGGAAACATTGGTAACACACCTTTCACCATCTAACCGCTTCCCTGGCTGTTGGATGCGGCTCCAATCGTAGTGTTCAAAGTCCTTGCCAGTGCTCTCGAGAAGCACACGGGGCCGGGCAAGCTCCCAGGGATGATCGCGGAAGAACTGAGTTCGCAATTGATCTTCTTCATATTTGAGCTCAACCGGCTGGAAAAGTCGACTAGGCTTCTTGGGCTTTCTGCGCTTCTCTTGGACTTGGAAGACGACCTGCGGCTTCGATGACCCAGCGACGGTCTTCAGCCGCTGCTGGACAAGCTCATGCTGAGGAGGGCGGGTACGAATGAGAGTTTCGGCAGGAGGGATCTCGCCGACCACATTGACCCATTGTGGCAGTTTGCTGGTCTTTCCACTGGCGAATTGATTGAGTGCTGTCTGTCGCACCCGGAGGGCTGTGAGGTTTATTTTGCCCATGGCAGTCGGGCACAGCTGGTAGCTGAAAGAACTTGAAATAACAAGAAGAATTGAAACGCGACTGGAGACAGCAAATCAATCGACAAGATATGCGCTGCAGGGGGACGAGGTGGTTGATGCGGGAGCGAAAAAGATGGGATTGGCAAAGGGCGGCTCCGATTGGTCGAGGGATGGACTCCGCCAGGCCAGAAAGTGCAGGGCCGTTCATCTTCAGAAAAACACTCCTACGTCTTCCGAATCTTGTCCCTCTCCCCCTTTGTCTACTTTTCGCGCCCAGAAAGTAGACGGCTCTCTCTTGTGCGAGTGGCAAAGGGCTTTCTCTTGGATGCGGCCTACCTAATGCCACGATGTCTGTCATCTCATGCCTCATCCAAATAGGTCCCCCAGCTCGCCAAGCCTGCGAATTCACCCCAAGCAGGCCTTGGATGAGCTTCCTCTCTTTCGACAAACCTCAATGCCTCCCTCGAAACCCCCTTCTCACACCTCCTCGGTCCGAAGACTCTGTCCCCGTCGTCCTCGCCCATCCGTCGCGTCAATAGCAGATATTTTTGTCGGCTCGCTGGTTCTGGCAAGCTTCTGCCACGAACACTCGCCGAATCGTCGGGGGTTGTCGACAGTAGCCTGGAGTGCCTCAGATCATAATTTACGAAAATTTCAGGGCAAAGGCGCCACTGGTCGCAGACAGCTACCACCCCGACGACAACCAGAGTATTCAAGCTCAAGGTTTCATCTGTCGCAACCCAAAAGATTGATCAGCAACGGATTGGCACGTACGAATGACGATAACACAGAGGAGTATAATATTGAGACCGAGTCACAGGAGGAGACGGAGACGGACAACGACTATATACCACTGTGGCCTTCAAAGAATGATGACGCGGAATCGCAGACCTATTGTGAAAGATTTGATTTTACATACGATTTCGACCGCAGAATAGAGATAACAGAACACACCAAAACCGACATCGACCCCAAATTGCCGGACAAACACCCCCGCCAATCCTTCCCATCATGGCTACATCCCGAGAAGGAGAAACACCTCTCTACCTCGAAACTGTACAAAAAGTCCTTGGCGGATTATGACTGGGAGGAAGCAGTGAATGCTGTAGCGCCATATTCGCGTTACAAAAAGACGTACAAAGATGATTCGCCCGATCAAATGGAAATCCACTCGGTTGAGAAGCTGGTCAGAACGTTGTGGGAAGAGCCAAACCCGTCCACTCAATACTTGTTCCGATTATACAGAGATATTCCCGCCCCGGGTGTAGCTTTGCTTTCGAAACGCACCCGCGGTGCTCTTTTGCGTTTGTTCGCGCATCCTCGAGATCGACGGTGGGTAGATGCTCGTCGCTACTTGGCATTGGTGGACGACATGGTAACTGCGCGACTCCCGCTATCCCGCTCACTCTGGTCTTCCGCGATACATCTTTCTGGCCGAGCCAACGGCAAAGTTTTGAAACGAGATCTTATCCGAGCCGTGGGCATGTGGCAGAAGATGGAGCATATCGCTGGAGTGAAGGCCGACGAGGTGGTCTTCAACATCCTGTTCGACATCGCAATCAAAGCCAGTGCGTTCAAAGTTGCTGATCGCCTAGAGGAGGAAATGACTGAGCGGGGTCTTAGCTTTTCACGCTGTGGAAAGACATCAAAAATTTATTATTTCGGGATGATACGGGATGTTGAAGGTATTCGAGAGACTTTTGACGATTTTGTGAGATCGGGCGAGATCGTCGACACAGTTGTCATGAACTGCCTCGTTGCCTCTTTCCTCCGGGCAGGTGACATCCAAACTGCGGAGCAGCTCTACGCACGCATGCTGGAGAAACAATCAAGCAACAACAAACGCCTTTCGCATTCGGACGATGGGTCCCACGACGGCGGGTCAAATCTGAGCTATGACATGCCCCAATATCGGGAAAGAGCTAGAAAGTTGGGCCGCGTATTGAAGAAGTCATCAGCACTCAAGGAGAAGTTCCCAGAATACCACCGTGCTCTCCAAGATTCTCTCTCCATTGCACCCGACACGCGAACTTTTTATATCTTCCTACGACACTATGCCTACAACACTGGCCAGCTCGATAGCTTCATGGCTGTCATGCGCGACATGGAGAAGACCTTTACCGTCCCACCACGTGCTATAATCTACCTGTTCCTTTTTGAAGGGTTCGCTCTTCATGGTCGGAGGAAAAAGCAGTGGAGTGCGGAAAATCTTCGGCTGACATGGCATGCGTACATCCGGGCTCTGCGCGACTCGAATGCAAGACTTCGTGGATTAAGTTTAAATTTGAACAACCGAAAGATGACTTGGGAGAACCCATTGGCTAAGAGTGTGGCAATCGATGTCGAGGAGCCACCAGTGACAGATTCTCCAAACGGGTTGTATATGGCTTTACCAACAGAGGATACAGTTGGGAATCCACAGGGATCTGAAGAAACTGCTGAGGGCTCTGCCATGGATGATTCTCAAGACACAGAACAAGACGCAAAGCCTAAGCTGGATGAAACGGAAGATGAATCCACGGAAATAGAGGAACTTGATGTAGATGAGGTCTTCAACCCTCGTTTGCAGTTCCCCAGCGAAGCAGAGCAAGAAGAAGTCTGGGACCCTGAGCAACGTCTCGAGAATGGTCTTTTTGTTGGGCGTCGCATGATCACCGTCATTCTGCAAGCATTTGGAACATGCTGTGGCCCCCAAGAGGTCCTCGAGGTTTGGTTGCAACTTGAGCGGCTTTGGCATCCACAGCAGCGCAAGGCGATTGATGTTTTTGCCGTCAAGGAAGAGCTTGATAAACAGATGTCCAGGGATCCACATCGGAACCGCTGAACAAGAAAGAGGAGCAGCTGAAATCCGGATTCAGCACTTGTACATTATTTTCCATATAGATCTGCCATATACCGCCTCGATTTCTAGCGTGTCTTTGGCGCAAATGCATTATTTTACATGAATACCAAGTCCAATTTGTAGACTCTAGTTCCTCACACCGTCATGAAGTCTTGGGTGCAAAAGTGAATCAAATTGCAGTCCAATCAATCCCAGAAAGGAAGGAGCAGGTCCCCACGTGACACCGCGTTCTGGGACGCGGGTGAAGACTCAATCTCCTTCTTCTACTGCACTTTCACCTAACCCTTTCGACCTGTCTATCTCTGCTATGAAGCACAATGGATCGTAACCCAGCGGTGACGCGCCAAACGGCCAATATGCGATGGGTCTTGAAACATACCTTCAAAAAGAATGATTTCCGGTGAGTTGACGAACTAGGCAAGAGGGTCAATTTACTTACTCCACCACATAGTCCACTCCAACGAGAAGTGATCGCGTCCGTCATAGAAGGGCAGGATGTCTTCCTTCAAGCGTGCACTTCGTTTGGAAAGAGCTTGTGTTATCAATTACCTGCAGTTCTCAAGGATTGGGGCTGTGAGTTTTAACATCTCTTATTTTCAATGACGGATTCGCCTGACTTCAATATCTTTAGTGACTGTTGTCGTCTGTCCACTTCTCTCATTGATGGTGAGTGTGGTTTGAAAAATTGTGTAGTCAAACGCTAATCCCTGACAGACTGATCAAGTGAACACATTGAAAGCTCTTGGTGTGGCAGTCGCTACGATCAACTCTAATACTACTCACGATGAGAGACAGCGTGTCTTCGAGGATATGCTGTGTGGCCACCCGAGCACACGCCTGCTTTATGTGACTCCAGAGTTATGCCAGACGGACAACTTCCGCCGCCGCTTGCTCATAGTTCACAAGCAAGGTCAGCTCATCCGCGTTGCCATTGATGAGGCGCATTGCATAAGTGAATGGGGCCATGACTTCCGACCAGCTTACAAAGAGCTAGGCTGGTTCAGGAAGAACCTCGTCAGCCCGACAGTCCCAATCACTGCGTTGACGGCTACTGCAACACCCCGAGTTCGGTCCGACATGATCAACATCTTGGGGTTGGATCTGGACAATCTCCGAATGTTTAACACCCCATCAGATCGTCCAAACATTCACTACGAGGTACGATATCTCGCAGACTTTGCTGAGGATAACAGCGGCGCGGAAGATAGCCAGTTGCAAAACTTGCTCAGATGGCTTAAGGCTATCCAAAACCGACGAGAGACCCGACTTGGCAGCGAAGTAGCACTACTCCCTCCGATGTCAGGAATCGTATATGTAGGGACCCGAGCTATGGCCGAACACCTTGCAAGCCGGCTATCCTCTTCCTCGGACGAGATGGTCACGGCAGTGGCATACCACGCCGGGGTGGAAGCCACCAAGCGCGCGCACATTCAATCAACGTGGAAGTCATCTCGGCCGTGCCAGCCCGCCAATGGGGAAAAGACACCCGCTTTCTCCATCATCGTGGCAACCAATGCCTTCGGGATGGGAATCGATAATCCAGATGTCCGCTTTGTCGTGCATTGGACACCACCCCGAAGCTTCGAAAGCTTTGTTCAAGAGTCAGGACGTGCAGGTCGAGACGGCCGCGCCGCTGCCTCACTTGTCTACTACGGAATTCAAGAGAGAAACTTCATAGAGACTATGATCTACCGTGATACTGAATCTCACCGTGCGAATGGCCCCGAAAATCGAGAGGCCAAGCTTGAAAGCTTCGGCAAGGTCATTCGGTACTGTGAGGGTATTAGGAGGTGCAGGCACGAACTGATCAAAGAGTTCTTCGGTGATTTCGAGCTGGAAGAAATGGGATCACAACTGCCGGCTAGGGAAGGTGTGTCTGTTACAAGCTCATCTCCTTGCGACTTCGCCTGCGATTTTTGCAAAGAGGGCCGTGCCGGGTTGGCGAAGCGCCGGGAGAAAATGGCATCGGAGACTCAGATGGCTCTCCTATACGCGGATTTCGACTAAGTGATATCTTCTTATTTGATTGTGCTGCATGATTTAGCATTTTCTTTATTTTTCTTAGCATCTTGCCATCTTGTTACTTCTGTTAAGTTTTCTGCTTGCATTTTGAGGCGCGAACAGCATGAATGAATGGCGCAGGGAGGGGGCTTTTTGTACTTCACATATACCACAGAGACAGGGACATTGAATCCAGCGTCTGAGCCGCTCAGCAACCTGCGCTTGCTTCTAAAGAGTTTAGTCACAGCAAGAAATCCACTGTCAATAAGCAAGCCTTTTATTATGAACACAATTATGAAGTTTACCGAGTATGAAAACAGGTAAATCAAAGGGTTAGACACAAGGCAAACTGCTAGACTTTCTTTAGCAAACACAAAAAGATCAGAAAGAGATTAACGACAAGAAATCGCTGTATCACCCTCGTTTTACAAACGACCAGGACATGCTTTTGTTCGCCGTGAATGTCAAATGAATGCGACTGAGCAGCGGAAGGCACAACATTAACCCACCAAAACAGCTTCTGGTTTAAAGACCAGGGGGTGGGGGGACCTGCAATCCATATGTCAGTAATCAAAACTAGCACGAATGACATACGAACAACGTACCGCGCTGTAGCTGCCACCCGCACCAGGAGGCGGAGGTGGTGGGGATCCGGAGCTAGGAGGTGGAGGAGGGGCCTCGCTAGCGGGAGCAGCAGGCGGAGCAGTGCCATCTGTTTGCTGCTGGGCCGCGGCCATTTGCTGATAGTACTGGTAGTATGCGACGTAGTTCTGGTATCCACCGTAGGCAGCATAGGGGTCAGTAGTGCCATAATACTGAGCGTACTGGGCACTGTAGTCGGCAGCAGCGGGGGTAGTAGCAGCGCTCGGGGAAGCAGCAGCGGCAGCCTGGCCTGCAGGGCTAGCAGAAGACGTATTATGCTGCTGACGATTGTTGTAGCCACCGCCGTATCCACCTCCGCCACCACCTCCACCTTGGTAGCGATCACCACGATCACCGCGATCACCACCGCGGTATCCACCGTAGTTGTTCTGGGGTGGGTTCTCCTTGAAACGCTGGTATTGTTCCTTGACATTGGTTAGAAGGTCCTCGCAAAGCTCCTTTGCTTTCTGGACATCGCTGGCGTCAGGACCACTTGAAAGACTGTCAGTAGAGGCTCATAGTAGAAATGAGCGAGGCAAAAAGGAAGGGAGAAACAAAGTCAGTAAAAAAATAGATGAAAACTCACGCCACATGAAGGAACATCGCTTCGTCGCTTTCACGGCCAGTGCTCGATTCGATGAATCCAGAGCCACGGCCCTTGATCTGAACACGGCAACGAGTCTGCTGTTGGATGTGCTTCACATAAGCACCGCCCTGTCCGACGACCTGGGCGCGCAAGTTGAAACCGGGGATGGGCTCAAGATCGATGGGGATACGCTCATCCGGCCATTTGCGCTGTATGAAGTTAGCCAGATTATTATATTAACCAAGAGGAAAGGAATAGACCCATACACGGCCATACTCATCCCGCTCAACCTGTTGCTCAGGTTCCCGGCGGCGGAAGCGTCGCTCGTCGACCAGGTTCGGAAGTTCTTTTTGCATCAGGTCATCAATCATCGCAACCGCCTTCTCCAGACCATCCTTATTGGTGCTGGTCACATGTAGGTACAGCGGAGGGCTCTAAACCAGAATAATCAGCATTTGATCTCGCCAATCTTTGGGGGTATTCCTTACCGCAGCAGTCGCCATGTTCTTGTCGGGGTAATAGTTGCCTCGGGTTGTCACATCTTGAGAGAGAGAAAAAACAGTGAGTGAGACCTTCTTTGCCTAAAGTTGAGAATATAAAAGGAAGTCGTACCGGCGCCGGTTTCATCTTGAATCTATAAGTCACGCAGCGGAGGTCAGCAGATGCAGCAGAGGGTGAATTGGATGCTATGTTTTAGTGAAGGGTAAGCTTCATCCAGTCCAAAAGAAGAGAGCAGAACGATGAGAGGGCGAGATACAGGGTACCCCAATCTTCTATGAGGAACATGACTGGAATATCAGCAAGTGACAAAGGGGATAATTACCATCTTCTGAGTAGATCCCTTCGTCAGGGTGTAGCGATTGCGCAGATCATTGATCTCAATGTCCTTGATGTAGTCACCATCTGCGACGTAGATTTCGGCGTTCAAAGTCGCTGCGCCCTCGGCGGCGGGCGACTGGGAATTCTCTGTCGCGCTGTCGGCCTGTCACACAATGTTAGAAATTGGGTATAACGAATCGAAGTGGGTGTGTATTCACAGAGCGGATTGGAGGGACATCAACGTGTTGAATGCCCTTCTTCGCCTGAAGCTGCGCATTAATCTTGGCTGCTGCTGCCGCTATAGAGACCACAATAGTTAGCCGTATGATCTGGAATTGTGTCGGTATATGGACCCGAGTGTAACGCACCAGCGGCGGCGGCCGGATCCACTGCGGATGGCTTTGCTGGAGTATCTGCGCCAGGGCTGCGACTCAGCGGGCGACTCAACGGACTACGAGTGCGGGCCGACTCCGACTGTCTGTTGGACGGGGATCGAGAGCGTCGGTCAAAACGGGAGCGTCGGGGCTCAGGTTCAGTTTGGTCAAAGCGAGACCGCTTCACTCGGTGTTCATCGTCCGCCATGGTGAAAGGTGGGGTACAGTGAAAAGGGAGAGAAAAGGTCCAGATCTCTTGCGGGAAGGAAGTTTTAGAGGCGGAGGCCGAGCAACCAACAAACAAAGCCACCAAAGACAAATCTGAGGATATTTTGAGTAAACTGAAAAGCTCAAAATGATGAGAATGTGAGGAATATTATATATTTCTCATTTCCAACAGCTGGTCTGGTTTTTGGCAATCCCTTTGGGCCATGTTGGATATTCAAGGTCACGTGGTTATAAATCACGTGCCTTTTATACTGGCAGATGCACTACACCGCTTTAGGTCTAGCCTACTCTGAGTCAGCGAGCGGTCGCCGAGGTCGGCCCATTAAAAAGAATATACCCGGGGCGAATCTGGAGTGAATCATCGCACAACCCATTCACATTACGAACTCCTCATGGCTTTCAGGCGCCCATTGACGCTGTCCCTGGGGTCAGCGTCGCAGCTGTCATCTGCTGCAGCTACTGCCCGGTCCCGCGCTGCTGCGCTTCCTCGATTCACCACTATTCGTGCATCGTCGAGCTCAACTTCAGCTCTTGCCTACAAGGCATTGCACCGTCGCTCTCCTCTGCCTTTGCCGGTCTCCGATGCTTCCCCTCAATGGGATGCTCCCACCGCTGTCTCCTCCATTCTCTATGAGACTCCCGTGGCGCCCTCCAACCCACCCAAGCGGCACATCCTGAACTGCCTCGTGCAGAACGAGCCCGGTGTGCTGTCCCGTGTGTCTGGTATCTTGGCCGCCCGTGGCTTCAACATTGACAGTCTGGTTGTTTGCAACACCGAGGTTGAGGATCTCTCGCGCATGACCATCGTGCTGCAGGGCCAGGATGGTGTCGTCGAGCAGGCTCGCCGCCAGCTGGATGACCTCGTCCCCGTCTGGGCTGTGTTGGACTACACCGACTCTGCTCTTGTCCAGCGTGAGCTTCTCTTGGCTAAGGTCTCTATCCTTGGCCCTGAGTTCTTCGAGGAGCTTCTCCAGCACCACCGCGAGATCACCACCTCGCCAGACTCCCTGGACCACAAGCACACCAGCCTTGACCACACCGCCCAGCAATACCACCCCCGCCACCTTCCCCAGAGTCAGGCTCTGCGTCACAAGCACGAGCACTTGGATGCGATTACCCGCCTGACTCACCAGTTCGGTGGTAAGATCCTGGATATCAGCACTAACAACTGCATTGTCGAGGTGTAAGTATTCCCTCTGTTCTGACTCCTGCTTTTTGATTACAATTGACTCATTCGACCTCTTATAGCTCTGCCAAGCCTAACCGTATCGACTCTTTCCTCAAGCTGATCGGTCCCTTCGGTATTCTTGAGTCCACCCGGACCGGTCTGATGGCCCTTCCCCGCTCTCCTCTGGGTGAGCCCAACGAGGAGATCGAGAAGGATGCTGCCGACGTTGTCGATGCCAGCACCCTGCCCCCTGGCTAAGCTATATATCGAATTTCCAACTCAAAAACTTACATACCCGAATAGGATTCGTTTGGTCTCTTGGCTTTGTGTATCTTATGGCTTTCCCGTGGAGTTGACCTAATTTTAAAATTGATGGCTTAGCCATTGTATGTAAAATGACAACAATTATTGTTTCCCTCGCATCTATACATATTCCTTCTTTTTTCTTCAACTACAAATTGCTATGATACTTCAAGTGGCGGTGTACGGTTATTCAATAGATATCTGCCGTGGCGTTCCCTAGATTGGGGATCGTACATACTCCACCATGCTGGCTTCCAATAGTCTCTCAAGCATTAATCATGGAGAAAAATAACATTCCTACTATCGTGTTAATGACATTTAATTGGTGCTTCTATATCAACCGTAGTTTATGGTCTTACCACGGTGACAACCTAAGAATACATACAAATACTGCGCATCTCCATCTGAATGAAGTTCCATCTAATTTCTCGACTAATGAGATGTAGGACCACCAGGAACCCCTTCAGCATGCCCATATATACACAATATATCAGGTCCATTCTGCAGTGTATAGCTTGATACTGGTACATGCCCAGGTGGGACTATAGCGAAGGTCAGCAGAAGGGAACGAACAGCTCAGGATTTCACAATGAGACCCGAAGAGAGGATAAGATGGCACTGGAACAAGTGCACAAGCTCGGATAGATCAGTTCTGACACTGAATCTGCCAAGATTTGGATTTCCACAAACTCATTGTATCTGATCATGCCCACGCGGGATGGCGAGAAGGGACAAGAGGGCAACTAGCCAGGGTTGTGAACAGGTATTCCTCCAACTGGTCACTCTATGGTTAGCATATGTATGTTCGGTATGTCAAGCTTATATACTTACTGGCTCCTGGTGTTTGTCGCGGACATGTCGGCGTAGAGCAATCTAGACAGAAGGCCACATATCTGCTGCTCTGAGAACGGGCTTGGTCCATGTAGGACTTGGGGGTTTTTACCCGCTTAATTAAGTCCTACCTGGATAGTAGTATAGACGGTAGTCTTTTGCTGATTGGAAAAATAGAAGACATTTTTAGTCATACATATTTAGGTATATGTCTCTACTCATGTTATTAGTTTCATCTGGTTTCATCTGGCTTTCATCTTTGGATGTAAACTAGGAGCAATATACGTATGCACCCAGCAGCAATAAACACAACCCCAAGACCAACACCTCCAATACACTCTAAATCCTCACTTTAGCCGCAATGCCCTTACCATGGTATAGAATGACATCCATGTAGTTCCCAATTAGAACTCCAACCTTAGCGACAGCATCCATCTCCAACGACTGACCGAGTGCCTTGCGCAGAGCGTCGTACCCAACCCCGCCCATATCGAGATCGACTGGCAAGCGTGGGCTCCTGGATATACCAGGCGGTACTTCAAAGGGTTCATGATTATTGATTCGGCCGATTGGCTCACTCTCCTCATAGAAAGCCGTTGCGTCAATTGAGGTGATCAAGATATTGTTTTCTGTTAGGGGCGAGGAGAGGATGAATTCTGCTGTGGAGGACCAGAGGTAGAACTAGATTTGTAAGCGTTAGTAGAAACTTCTTTCTTCTCTCTGTGTGAGGATATGACATGAATGAAAGGAGCGTGTACCGTTGCATCGTGGATAAAACGAGGCTTTTGATTCCCATCATCGCTTCCCGGGGAACCCGGAATAGATATGCGAGGGACAGGAACAGTAATGTTGAGGACGGATAATGCTTCACCTAGGCCTGGTAGAAATGGAATCGTGTTTCGATGGCTTTTGATGGTGATGGTTGTATTCAAGCCTGAGTGAAAGCATCAGCATAATCTACCACAGGCCACAGGAATGCATGTTATCTACAAGGGACTGACCTGATATATAGGATGAAAACAATGCCCGTCCTGCCTCGACACCATCTACTCCAGCTGCGTCCAACGGGCACCAAAAGAAGTCGATAGGCACGTAACTGTTGTTGCCAGGCCCAACGGTGATATTCCGAGCGATGATGTGGGCCACAGCAGTGTCATTGTAGAGCATGAGGAGGTCAACGAAGGGGACTGTAGCCGAGTAATTCGTTGGATTGGTAAAATTCGCCTGCGTAAATACCAACATCGAAGATTCAGTCGTGTTTCCTAGTTTTAATGAGACGACGCCCGGATTGATTCGGTCAAGTGAGTTGCCGATGGAAGCTATGACATGGTCAATGGCCAAAAAATTCTTGATTTGTACTAAGATCTTCTAATTCATGAAAACATACTCTTCACGGGTACCTTCCCTTCCGCAGGAATCCCTCGCACGGCGAAGCGGCCCAAGCCAGTTGAGACCTTTGTATCTACGGTGGCAGCGACCTGCAGTATGACTGTTTCGCTACCGAAAAGCATTGCTTGGATGACCTCTGTCAAAAGCCCGTCATCTGTGACTTCTAATGGTGCTTCCTTGATTGCAAACTCCACAAGGAGTGCAGAAGATCCATCTTGATCATCCACCAATGTGGAGTTGGCGTCTTGCCAGTGGCTGATATTCAACACGCCGAACTTCTCTTTTTTGTAGTAGACATCTGCAAGGGCACGAACTTGCGGGACTTCTACTTGGAAATTCATCTCCTCTGGCAAAGCGATGAGAACCTTCACTAGAGCAGACACTGTTGGTTGCGAGTCTGGAGAATCTGGCTCCGCGAAAGGGTTAGGAAGGGAGAAATGTGTATCGGACATCGTGAAGTTCTTCACGAGGTTGTCCAACGCATGTCCCGTAAATGGAAGAGGCACAGTCACGCTGCGCAGTAGATCGACAATCCATGCTGGGGTATCGGGCAATGGTGCATCAGATCCACGAACGTAGATAGTCGTTTCGAGACCTTGCATAAAGCTCGAAACCAAAAGATCTAGAGGAGAACCCTCCTTTCCTGGGCAGGTAGAGGTCAATTCATCGGGTAGCTGTTGGATGAGACCATCAACGCCGACTGCAGTCTCCTGGCCAGGGTAAACATCTACCGCGCTTGTCTTCGCATTGGCAACCAGGATATAAGGATCCCCGGGTGAACAATTTGGCACCAGAATGTCAAAGCCGAGGGCAGGAACAGTGAGAGCGACGGGAGAATCAATCAAAGACGAAATTAAGGCATCCACTGCCATGGCACCACTGTTTGCATCATGCACATTCAGCTTGAGGATATTGATTGTCGGCAGAGCAGGGAAATCATGTTCTGAGAACGGTTAGCTTATATGTTCCGGTGCCAAAAACGACCAAATACACTATACCTTCAATGATAATATTGTCTGTCAGAACTTGAGTTCCTAAAGCGAACAATCCTGACTTGAGCTCCAATGTCGCCTTGCCCTTGACATTAAGGCGGCCCAATCTTCCCTCAATCCAATCAATAGCTATCGCGTGGATTCCTCGGATGTCACCAGACTCTAGATCAGTGAGGAAGTCGACATTGGTATGATGGCCGTTGCGGATGTTCACTTTGATGGAGGGCAATGCTGCGTTTCCAACAAGCACATTCCCATATTCTGGGAGATAAACTTCAACATTCGATGGGCCCGTCTCAACTTCCCTGGCAATCCATGTAGCCAATCGGCCAATGCCTCGAACCGACTTATTCTTCACGCGGCCCGAGTCCATCACGAAATCGCCCTGAATCCGGGCTCGAACGCCGTCGGGTGTTGTAGAATCAATTGATACTGCCGTCGGTTTGAAGACAGCGGCTTCTTGCGCATATTCTTTAACTGCCGCCGGGGCAGCAAAGGCAAGTACCAGTATCGCCAAAACACTCAGCGTTAAAATAGAGAGAGATATAACCGTCGGCCATGGTACACGGTTCCGCTTCTTGATGACGCCATTCTCGGGCGAAGATGATCGCGACAATCCTTGCTCGGTCCCGTAGGTCAACCCATCTTCACGGCGGTGTAATAAAGGTGTTGATTCTGATGACAATTCATAGGATGGCCTAGGCTGGTCGGCGGATGTTCTCTCCGGAGACCGTTCAGTAAGGCTAGACTGCTCATCCAACAGAGCCTGGTTCGCCGCATCCGACATCGCGGCCCGACTTGAATGAGATCGCGATATTCTTTGCTCTGCTTTACCCTTCAATTTATCTTCAGAGCGGTGCAAATGATGTGATGAATTTGTCGATAATTGATATGATGGCCTGGGCTGGTCGTCGGATGCTCTCTCGGAGCCAAACTGCGCATCTAGCAGAGGCTGGTTTGCCTCGTCAGCCATCGTGGCCCTAAATGTATGGATAAATCACAGTGAGTTGTAGTCTGTGGAGCTGGTAGCAAGTATATGAAAAGGATGAGTCCAAAGCACACAAGACAGGGAAAGATAGAGAGCGAGAGAGGGAGGGAGGGAGAGAGAGAGGCAAGATGTAATGGCAGAGGCGGCCTCGATGACGATAAGCCGATGATAACGGAACCGGAACTGTGGAGAGATAGACACCTTGGCACCTCAATTATTGGGCGACAAGGCACCAATACCCTCGCACATCCACCCGATTAATTTATTGAGTCACTCGTCCAGGGTTTCTTCACTTCTAGGGCTCCCCCATTCCTTTTCCCCCTTTCCCTTTCCCACAACACTCCAACTCCTTACCAATAACCTCCAGCTCATCATGGCTAGTGGTCTCACAGCTGCCGCCCGCTATGGTGCCCAAAGTGTAAACCAATTGGCCGGCTCCACCTCATCTTTGCGTCGAACACTGCAGGCTAATGGAATCCGACGATTTGCCCACCAGACACCGACCCTACCTCCCACCTCTCCTTTCGCCCCTCGTCACCTTCTTTCCATTGCAGACCTTACCCCTACGGAATTCGCCACCCTGGTCCGCAATGCTGCGTCACACAAGCGTGCCATCAAGTCCGGAGCTATCCCGGAAAGCCTTTTGGGGTCCCTCTCCGGAAAGACCGTGGCCATGATGTTCAACAAGCGCAGTACTCGCACCCGTGTATCCACCGAAGCCGCCGCCGTCCAGATGGGCGGCCACCCCATGTTCCTCGGAAAGGATGACATCCAGCTCGGTGTCAACGAGTCCCTATACGATACTTCCGTTGTGATTTCCTCCATGGTTTCGTGCATTGTTGCGCGTGTCGCCAAGCACGAGGACGTCGCGGGTCTGGCACAGCACTCCACCGTGCCTGTGATCAATGCGCTGTGTGACTCCTTCCACCCGCTCCAGATCATCGCCGACTTCTTGACTATCTACGAGTCTTTCCCCGTTCAGGCGCACAAGCTCTCCAGCCTGGGCCTGGAGGGTCTTAAGATCGCTTGGGTTGGTGATGCGAACAACGTTCTGTTCGATCTCGCCATTGGCGCTACTAAGATGGGTGTGGATGTGGCTGTGGCTACTCCTAAGGGCTATGAAATCCCTGCGCACATGATTGAAATCATTCAGCGTGCTGGTGAAGGTGTCGCCAAGGCTGGCAAGCTCACCCAAACCAACGTTCCCGAGGAGGCCGTAAAGAACGCTGACATCCTGGTTACGGATACCTGGGTCTCCATGGGCCAGGAGGAGGAGTCCAAGAAGCGCATGAAGGCCTTTGAGGGCTTCCAGATCACTGCTGATTTGGCTAAGCGCGGTGGCGCTAAGGAAGGCTGGAAGTTCATGCACTGCCTGCCCCGCCACCCCGAGGAAGTAGATGATGAGGTCTTCTACAGCCCGCGCTCTCTGGTCTTCCCTGAAGCCGAAAATCGTTTGTGGGCGGCTATTGCCGCATTGGAGGGCTTCGTTGTGAACAAGGGAAAAATTGTGGAGTAAAAACCGGTTAATTACGGAGTTTATATAGAAATGCCGAATACTGTACCTTTACCCGGCCAATGACAGGCATGATGATTTGATATTGCGGAGTCAGCCAACCTTGGAATGCCGAGGGTTCTCCGGTGTCAGCGAACCAATCAAAAGATGCTCCGACAGCCTTGGGGTTTTCGGATGTGGCTCCTCCAAAATGGCGGGGGCTTCCGAATCTGAGACATGACCCTCTATTATATTCTGATGCAGATCATCTGGGTTGACTATATTGTACAATACACTTGCTATTTATCAGCTATTTAAAGTCCCCAAGGCTATATCAAGAAATACATAGGCACAATATCTACGTTTGAATTGGTGAATTGCTTCGCATTACCGAATCCGGCATCACTGTAAGCGATATAAAACAGAATATGTCGACTATCAAAATCCCCAAAGTGCATATCCCCGAGTTCATGCTCGAGATTCGGAAAACATGGTATTTCGCACTAGTGTCCGTTGGAACTCGGGAAATCCGAGGTAGAATCTCGGGGTCATCTCTCATCCCACATTTACTCCACGCTCCGAAGGGGATCCCCAAGACGGTTGATCGGGTAATCCTTTGGGGGGAAATCCGAGCGAATATACATAAAGCTTGCTTGAGAACCTGGAATACCGAACATTATTCACTCAATACTATTCCAGTTTTTACTATCTCAGAATTCCTCAACATTCCATTGTCAAATTACCCCCTACGCTCACAATGGGTTTCGAAGACAAACGAGTTGTAATCGTCGGCGGCGGCCTAGGAGGCATGGCCTTCCTCAATGCCGCACTGTACGCCGGCCTGAAGAATGTGCAACTGTACGAACAAGCTGCAAAGTTCGGTGAGGTCGGTGCCGGTGTGAACATCACCTCGAACGCAAACCGCATCCTGGACGCCTTCGGTCTGCAAGAGAGCATGACGCGCAAGTCCTCTGGCAAACTGCCCTGCTACATGGAATACCACAACTACAAGACCGGAGACTATATTGGTCACATTGGTGAATTCTCACAGCCCCACGCGCGCCTGCTGCACCGCGCCCACCTACTGGACTCGCTGAAGGAGCGCGTGCCGGAGTCAAGCCTAAAATTGGGCAAGCACCTGGCATCCATCGACCGCAACACTGCTACCGGTGCTGCACCGTACACCCTGCATTTCCAGGATGGCAGTACCGCCGAGGCAGATATTGTAATCGGCTGTGATGGTATCAAGTCGAATGTGCGCCGGGAGATGGGCCTGGGAGACGACCCCAACTACTCTGGCCAGGTTGTGTATCGTGGATTCGTCGATTACAAGGACTTACCCACTAAGACAGCGGCGCTGTTGCGCAAGACTGTGAACTTCCGTGGACCCAAGCGCCATCTCCTGATCTTGCCTATTGGTAACCAGGAGACGGGGACCGACCGTGCAGCCGTGATTGGTTTTATGTCTGAGCCGCTTGAGGCATGGGATTCTGAGAGCTGGATGTCGCGCTCGGATATTGATAGTCTCCAGGAGCACGTCCGTGACTGGTGTCCAGAGGTGCAGCATATCATTGCTGGTCTGCGCAAGGGCTCCGAGGACGGCAAGATGCTCAAACAGGCGCTGTATGTGCGTGACCCTATCGATAAGTGGTATGAGATTAAGAGTGAGCAGAAGGACGTGGGTATAATTCTGCTTGGTGACTCGGCTCACTCGACTCTTCCTCATCAAGGTATGTCGCATCCTATCTATGTTTAGTCCTATTTGGGGACATGTACTAACAGTATGCTATAGGCCAGGGAACATGTATGGCAATTGAATCCGGCATTGCCCTTGCGACGGTCCTTAGACACTGGAAGACGGATGACCTGGAGGCTGCATTCAAGTTCTACCAGGACCTGCGCAAGCCCCGGACAGACCGGGTCACAAGGACCAGCTACGAAGCCGGCAAGCTGGCTAGCTCAGACTCTCCCAGCCAGATGTCTGACAACTTCAACCCGGATGCATTGAGGGAGCGTATGAGGTGGATTATGGAGTATAATGTTCTAGAAGACTTGAAGACCAAGGGCCAGGGATATTTGGACTTCCAAGGTTCACGCCTGTGAGCGTGTTGGAGAATCCCAAGTTAATTCTCAGCAATTAACATGGAATTGGGGTCTTTTAAAAGTTACTTTAATTTGATGCTGTGCATAGACTTTATAATACTATACACAAGCGGTTGTTATATATATTGACGTGCCCACGTAGATATATCAATAGATATTTTTCTTTTTACGAAAGAATAATAGATATTCTATGGATTCTCATACAATTGACTCAATTGTACTACTAAACAAGCACTCGTCATGCCACAGCCACAATTGTATCATCGTATGATTTGACTGTACTCCGTACAACTGCACGGTTTCTATAGATCCGTCATCTTTCGGTCATTCTACTGGGCATCTCATTCTGCTTATTTACGTCCAACAACATTCCACGCTACACATAATCTATCTCTATCTCTATATATTGATTATATTTCTACCCTCGGGCAAAATAACCTTCTTCAACATTGCCGGGGGCCGCCCACTTTCACATGTCAACCGCACGTGCATCAACTCCGCATTTCTAGCATCCCGACCCCTTCATCTCTAATTCCGCTCGAGGTTTCAGCTGCAACTGGAAAATCTATCATGGAGGTAAATACTGGATTCATACCCGGACAAAAAACATGAACCGGATATTTAACGTGGCATATATAGTCCACCACCTTGGGAAGCTTCCAGTCCCGTCGCTCATACCCATCGCTCCGCCACATCTCTCTGGCACCCTTAAACCCACGATTTCCCATTGACGACGACACAGATCCAACAGATTACTTCAACAACCGCGACCATGAAGCTGAGGCCAGCGGAACCCGCACACCCCCAACATCATCCTATCTATCAAGCGTCTCAGTTCCAAGCACGCCACCGATCCTCTCGCACTCACGCAGCAACTCGCGAAGCCGCCACATGCGCAGCAAGAGCTCTACAAGGGTAGGACCATTGAGCGACACGAACCTACACAGCAGGGAGCTAGGCCATGCCCTGCACCACATCCCAAACACACACAAGAAACAGACCAACATCTCGTATTCGCAAGGACGACGCCCTCTCCCAGACAACACGCCGAAACCCAAATACGACGCAGAATGGATGCTCCGCACAGGAATCGCTCTAGCCTCCTCGACCCGCGAGGAAAAAGGCCAAAGCTGGCTCTCCAAGCGCGAGACATCAACAAGTCTCGTCCCAGACTCTCCCTTCGACGAAACATCAAGTAACCGCCGCCACCACCGCACCAAATCAGGCGCCTCGTCACGCATGTCTCGCTCCGAGGCCTCAACACCAGGAGGCGGTGCTCTCTCCCGCGCCGGTAGTAGACGCGTCAGCCGGCGTGGCAGCAGAGTCCATCTAACCATGACCACTCTCCCGGCTGCATCATCTACCTCAACGCCAGCAGAGAGGGGAGTATACATGCACTCAGGCACAGACACAGGCACCTTGACACGCACAGCGAGCCCTGAAGCGCGCGGACGTAGTCCGCTAGTGCCAGACTTCGTAGACGCCCATATCCGCGCAGAGATGGAATCGCTACAGCACCGATTCCCGGATGAAGACTCTGTGTACTGGGACCGGGCTGGCTCAGACGATGATGAGACTTCGTCTGAGTATTCGTGTGACTCTGACGAGACGCCGGATGACTTCGATGAGGCGGATCTGCAGCAACTGACGCGTGAGCGCGGGTTCGGGCTCGGTTCTTGGATTGATCGGTTGGTTGAGTGGACGCTTTTCGGGGTTGATGAGTGGCCTGTGGGTGTTCCGGCTGCGACGGCTGCGACGGCTACTGCCACGGCTACTGCGATGGATGCTTCGCGGATTGGTACGGCGGACACTACTACTACTGTTACATTTGAGGAGCCTGTTTTGGTGGATGGGCGGGATGATGATACGCTTTCGCTTGGGTCGGCTGGGGATGGGGGTTTGTCGGATGGGGAGGGTTCTACTGGTAGTGCTGCTTCTATTGAGAAGCCTGGGAGCCAGGGTGGGTGGGAGGATGCTGGGTGGTTGTTCCGTTTGATGAAGCGGGCGGTGATATGAATTATGAATTGTATTGAGCGATGTTCTTGGTCGGGGGTGGTTGTCTGTAAATATTGGTTTTGTATTTGCTTGCTTATACTTGTTTATTAGCTTTGTTGTTCAGAATATCTATGAAGCTGGTTATATGTGGCCGAGTAAAAGCCCCAAAAGAATAGGGAAACATCCTAATTTTTACATCTTTCTACTTGAGGACAAAAAGCTCTAACAAATTTGATAGGATTCCAATGAAACAAGCTAGCGTGACTAAAGGGCCCTATCAATCAACAACGTATCAAAAATATGTTGCGCGATATGACAGGATCAGAACGTAGGTTGCAGACCGAGTTGGATGGCGAATGGTTCTCTTCTGATGTATAGAAGAGGTTCATCTCTCCGCCAACTTTTCCAAAGACGAGAAGCGCAAGGATTAGGTTTGATGGCCTAAGATGGAGATTGTCGCTCTGACACGCATCATTGGAATATGCGAGGGTTAAAATAGCACAAGCAATAGAGAGATTGAGACCAAGTCCCAAGAGTGAAACAGGCAAAGACAACTCACAACAGCAAAAGAGAAGAAAAAGAACAAGAAGAAGATAAAGACAATGAGACATGAATGAAAGAGGGAAATGTATGCGACACCAGGGCGCCAGTAGATATGAAAAGAGAGTCTCAGAGTTGGAATGAAATACACAGAGGAAAGGAAAGAGGAAAGGAAGGGTCATGTAAAGCTGAATACAACAAATGAACAAAGCAAGGATGAAAGAAAAGGATACTGAGTCTGAATTCATTGAAAGATTTGAAATCAAACAAGCTATAACAGCATTCACCCTGCAAAGCTCCAGCCGAAAAAAAGAAGACAAAAAAAAAAAAAAGCTGTAGGTTATCCGCCTTGAGTACTATAACGCCTGACCATGTCGATTCTAGGGTCATGCAGCAGGTATCGTGATCGTGACATACGTCGAAAATTGCGCGGTCAAAGGGGTATAGACCGTCGGTCAAGCTCAAATGAGAGCCGGCATGTATGGGGGGACGTGAGGCCGACACGTAAGAGCGGTGTAAATTTAATGGTGGTCTTTCGTGAGGAAATCGGAGTGGCGTGGTTTATCACCATGGTCCGACCTTGACTGGGGTTCCCAGCCCGTAAGTTCCGGAGAAGAGCTGATCCCGTATGGAGCCCATGTCGTTGTTGGCTCCGTGGGATGGCGTATCGGGTCCACTCATCCATCCCAAGCTGAAGCCGAGTTCGTTGACAGCTCCCTGGAGCTTTCCTCCAGAGGTTTGGTTGTGCTTGGCCAGCTTTTGATCCCAACCTCCGTACTGTAACTGGATGCCGCCACCTCTTTTTGCCGCTTCCCGGATGACCAGAACCCATGCCTTGCACATCTCGTCGTAGGCTGAGTCTCGTTCGATGTTGTTCTGTGGCGTGCTCCACCGAGGCAAGGCATGAATGATGTCGGTTGCCCCATCTAGGTAGCTCAAGGATGTGGATGCTTGGGTTTCGTTTGGAGGGAGGAAGTTGGGGGTGAAGTCGCTTAGGGCGTCAAGAAGGTTGGTGAGCGGCTGTCGAACTCGGTTGTACGCATAATCCGATTCAGTGTTGCCACCCAACGGGAATGAGGACTGGAGGGCAGCCTGATAGTTTCGAAGGACTTGAAGAGTTGAGGAGACATTCGGACGTGGGGATGTGTGCACAACCTCGTCAGCGAGTTGAGGGTGACGCTCGCACATGGTCCGTACAACCGTCCGCAAGGCATCTGTATCGAGGGTCTCTAGCAGACGGGGCAGAGATAGAGGTCGGCCTGAAACATTCGGTCGGGAACGTTTGATGTTGCGGTAGCTGTGAGGGAGTTGTCGAGGAGTGAAGGCGGGAGAGTTTGTGGGAGAAGCAGACATGCGTCCATCATGGTCGTTGTCGTCGTCGGCTTTCCGTTTACGGCTGGCATACGACGAGGAGGGTGTAGACACTAGATTTGTCAGTACATGAATGCATCAAAGAGAACCACCTCAGGACAGAGAGCACAAATTATTTCCATGTCCGGGGAAGGGATATCTTACTCATACGGGAGGGAGAGAATCGGGAGTTCTCGTAGAAGTGAGGCGGAACAGGAGGTGTAGCCACCAAGCTGTTCATGGTGACAGCCAGATGGCGAAGAAGAAATGTAATAGTCCAGAGGACTCGGATATCCAAAAGAGTGAAAAAGAACAGCAATAAAGCAACCTGGAAGAAGAAGAGGATAAAAGGGTTGTGAAGTGGGGAGAGAAGGGTAGAGAAAGGTAGCGGTGGAGAAAAAGTAGGCGTTGCAGGTGGCAACGCACTCCCTTTGCGCAGCTTTTGGAGATCTGTGCCCTCAAAAGGAGGTTTGACAGGGATTAGAAAGGATTTTTTTTCTTTTATATTTTATTTTTATAATACTTTTTGTAAAAAAGAAGAAAAAAAATCTAAAGTCTTATGTCTTTCCTTTGGGTTCAATCAAATATGTCAGATTTAAACTTCACTGCTTTCGGGCAAGACTATACGAATACCCGCATCATCTACTACATTCTACGTAACAGAGAAAAAAAAAGGAAAAATTGTGGGTAATCATATTCTTTGGACTCCAGCGATCATGAAAGGGATATCGTATCTACAAGTACAGGGACTGGGCTGCAACAATATCGCGGCGGACCTTGCCCAGGGCCTCCTCGAACTTGCTCTCCAGGTCCTCGCTGCCCATCACCTTGGCAGCTTGGGCCATCTGCCGCAAACACTCTTCCAACCGGCGGAAGACACGGATCAAGCTACCCTCGTAGACATCGGTCATTTTGCTGGGATAGTTAGTATACTGCTAGAATAATGGGGCGGGGAGTGCTTACCAGATATCTGCAAAAGACTTGCCCTGAGTCCACTCGTAGATCACCTCCATCAGCTCCCAGTGGAAGCTCTGGACGTACTCATCCTCATTCACAGCCATCTTAGACTCCTGCGACACCTTGGCGATGATGCGGGCCTGTGCTTGGATCTCCTTGAGTGGCTTCGCCAACTCATCCTTGGCCAAAGCAGGGGCTTCCTTGACCTTTTCTTCAAACACGAAACAACTCATAACGGAAGCGATTTGCTCAGCCGTCAAGTTGTTGAAGAAACCATTAAACAGCAACTCACTGAGCATCAGCTCATCACCTGTGCTAATCTCACAAGCAACACGAGCCTTCAACTGCACGACTTCAGCTTCGTTGATAAATCCGAAACGACGGAGCACACGCTTGCGACACTTCAGCTCATCAAGCTGCAAGATCGACATAGCTTCTGTAATCTGCTTCTTGATCGCCTTGATCTTGGCAGTCAGGTCCACTTTCTCGGCATATTGCTCGTACAATTCAGTCAACCGGGGGGAATTGTGCAAAGGGTTACTCAGGAGGCGAGACTCAAGAACCTCAATTTTCTATATTATGGTTAGCAGCGTGAATCATGTGTGAGGGCAACGGAATCTCTTCTTACCCGTAGCAGCTTCTTGAAGCTTTCATCCTTGATCTGCATGTTCTCAATCGGATCAAGTAGCGGCACACCGTCTGGGAAACGCCTCTTGACTTCGCTAACAGACTTCATAACATCATTTCGAGAGCCGGGCGACGTGATATCCTTCGGAAGCATGATGCGAATGTGAGATATTTCCGTGATGCAGCTCAGCACAATGGGCACAACCTCACTGCGAGAAGGTTCACCTTCCTTGGCGGGGTGAACACCTGGTGGAAGATCTTGGAAAGACTTGGTGCCAATAGATGACCCTTCCGTTGTCCTCATCAAGACATCAACAATGTGAGATTGGTGAGCAGTCACTTTCTCGGTGTCATTGCTTGCCTGCTTACGCTTCTTCTGGTTGATCACCACGCCCCAACCGAAATCAGCATCTTTGTACTTAACGTGGATCAATCGTCCAGGGTGAATAAAAGTCAAAGAGTAGTTCGGGTGCGTAATGACATGCTGAACATCTTCGGCAAATGCGTCCAGTTGTTTCCGTAGGTCGTAGTATTCACGGATTGTACCCTCGTCTGAGATAACCATACTGGCGCGCTTCTCCTCAAGACCCTCGAGCTCCTTCTCCAGGCCTGAAACGCTTCCAGTGTTTTGGAACTGCTTGAAGCATCGTTCGAGCATGTATTCGGGCGAAATACCCTCCACACGCATCAGATTGAGAATCATATTGTAGCCAAGGTGGAATGCAGAATTGAGTCGGTCCTGTTCACCGCGCACGATCTCCTTCGCGACTGCTGGATCCATCTCCTCTCCGACCATCATGATCACAATACCTCGGTCATCGAGACCTCGACGACCAGCACGACCAGACATCTGGATGAATTCAGACGGGGTAACCCAACGCTGGCTAGTTCCATCGAACTTGCGGACACTGGTGAAAACCACAGTCTTCGCAGGCATGTTAAGACCAATGGAGAAAGTCTCGGTTGCAAACAGGACTTTGATGAGACCCTCCTGGAACAGAATCTCAATGGTTTCCTTAAGAATTGGCAGCAAGCCTGAGTGATGGACACCGATACCTTGTTGCAAAAGCGGAAGAATATTTTGGATTTGTGGTAATTGGCGATCCTCTGGAGACAACATTTCGATGGCACTTTCGAAAACCTTGGATACCATGTTCTTCTCGGAATCATCGTTGAAAGTCAGCTTGCTCATCTGTAAAGCACCTGCTTCACACTCTCGCTTGCTGAAACTGAAGACAATGACGGGGTTGTAGTTCTTGAGCATGATCATCCTGACGATCTTGAAGATATCCGATGGGCCCTTATTTCCACCCTTGTTGATTTGCTTGTCCTTGCCCTTGCCCTTGCGTTTGGCCAAAGCGTCGGCCGGGTCGTCTCCTTTCTTGTCAGCAATGGCGCTCATTGCTTTCTGGAAGTTCTCCTCGCGGAAGACTCCCTTTTCATCCACAACAAGATGGATACCCTCTCCACCAGCGGGGAAGAAGTAATTCTGGAGTGGGGTCGGACGGTAGTTGGTGTATACAACGTGGCAGGGCTGGTTATGCATCTTGACAATCCATTCGGCGAATTGCATGGCGTTCGGGATAGTGGCGGACAGGAAAACATAGCGGACCTTATCGGGCAACAGAATGATAGTCTCCTCCCAAACAACACCACGGTTCACATCTCGCATGTAGTGAATTTCATCAAAGACTACCCACTGGACTTCACGCATAATCTCAGAGCCACGGTACAGCATGGAGCGAAGAATCTCTGTAGTCATAACAAGACAGGTGGCAGTGGGGTTGATGGTCACATCACCAGTCATCAGACCGACATCGCCGAACTCAGCAGCAAATTCACGATATTTCTGATTGCTCAGCGCTTTGATTGGACTGGTGTAGATCACTCGCTGGTTTTGTTTCAAACTTTGCGCAATCGCGTATTCTGCCACCACGGTCTTTCCGGCACTAGTATGAGCTGAAACCAGCACACTCTCCTCACGCTGGATTGAAGAAACTGCGACCTGCTGGAAAGGATCCAGTGTGAAGGGCCATGTCTTTGCGGGGTTCGCCGGAGGCTTGTGCTGGGAGATAGGCACATAAGGGTAGTTCGGTGGGATTGCGACTTGGTGGCGCACTTGATGAGACACAACAACTGCAGAAGTGTCTGTGGCGCCTGAAAGTCCTCCAGAAGCTGCGATTTCACGCTCTTGCTCGGTTTCGAAAGAATCGGCGACTACTGGCTCGGGTTCCTGATCCAATCGAGGTCGCTTCGTCTCAGGTTGCTCTGGTTCGGACGGAGTCGCGGGGGCTTCGGCATCTGCTGAGTCGACTACCGCAGCAGGTGCATCGGTCATCGCAACATCATCCTTCTGTTCGGGTTGGATATCTGCAGTTTTCTTCACATCTCCATTCAGCGGTCGTTTTTTGTTCTTATCCTTCTTCGCGCGCTTGGGAGCACCCTCTGACGGTTTAACCGTCTGAGGCTGGTCCTCAAAGACATCAAAGAGCTCATCCATCTCCAGCGGTTGCAATTGGTGAATCAACCACAGGAGGAGAATGAGCGGCGTAGGTAACCGGTCTGGACTTTTTTTGGTTGAGAAATTTAAAAGTTCTATCCACATGGGGCAAGCGGTGGGGGGAGATCCCGAGAAAAAGACACTAAACCCGATATTGAAGCACTGTAAGCCACGTGATTTAAGATCATCCCATTCCGCACCTCGCGATGTTCACTTCGGCTTCGTCCGTGTCTTTCCGATCGTCCACTCTCTCCTCTTCGTTACTCAAGGTTAGTACCTCCCACTGGAAACCAAACCATTGCTCTCGCTAACATTTTGATCTCAGATGTACTCCTCCGCTATCCGGGCCAGAATGGCCACCTCCTTCGCTGCCCGTCGTGGCTTCTCCACCACTCGCACCCAGCTTGGCAGCCCCTACCACTACGCTGAGGGTCCTCGCACCAACATCCCCTTCAACCCTCTCACCAAGCACTTCTTCTGGCGCTACTGGGCTTTCATGAGTTAGTGACCCCCAATGGACATACGCGCAGAGCCATGACTAACCCGGGCATCATCTAGTTACCGGATTCGGTACTCCCTTCGCCATTGCTGGTGAGTTATACCCCCTCTCTACGATCTCACACCTTGAGTATACTCTAACATTCTTTTCTACCAGTCTGGCAAACCTACAAGACCAAATAAATTGCCCTTCACACTGTATTTTTCTTGCGATAACAGTCTGGGCGACTAGGTGGTCGAAAACTTGGATCGGGGTTGAAGCAGAGGCGGAGATCATGTATAAAGCTAGAGATTATTATCGAAAATTGGTTCCGCCTGTGACCGACCCCACTGTAATTGTGTAGATGTTGAAATGCGTAGCTTAAAAGGACGTTGAAATATGGATGAAGTCATTGGCTGAGCCGCTGTGGAAAACCAAAAAATCTCTGGGTCGGCGCGATTCATATATCAGTCCTCACGAACGCAACCACTCCCAAGCAAAAAGACAGTTACTGTCAACAGGGAAGTAAGGCTGGTCTCTGGAATTTAATTTTCCTTCCTATCGTTCGAATTCCATACATTTACTGCTTTGATCGCTTCATGGCGGGGTAAAAAAAGAAACATAAAAAAAGTTACTCGTCCTGGAAGATGCGCAATTTGAGAAACGTCCGTCTCGCTGAGACGCAAATTGAGAGCGAGCTGCCTCTCACTGCTACAACATGGGATACTGCTTCAGACTCGGTGGTGTGCACCTTTGGTCCGGCCGAGAACAATGCAATCATTGAGGTTAGACGGAAACGTCCTGAGATCACTTCAACTGATCCTCTGTCTCCCGAAGCATTCGAATGTATTGCTTCCTGGGATGCTCCGTGCCCGCTGCCGGATCTGGCATGTGATCGTGTACTCTCCCTGCATTACTTTGCCGACAATTTGACAACCTGTCTGGTGCTAGAAGGAGGTGATATTATCGTTGTTCGCGAAGAGCCCCTTCCTGGTGAAGACAAGATTGAAATCGTCGGTTCGGTCGATGTGGGAATCACAGCTGCAGCATGGTCACCGGATGAGGAAATGCTGGCTCTCACCACTAGAGCCCAGACGTTCTTATATATGACCAGAGATTTTGAGAATGTGGCCGACATTACTTTTGCCCATAGTGACCTGCAGTCGTCACAGCATGTGTCAGTCGGATGGGGTAAGAAAGAAACACAGTTCCAAGGAAAGAGAGCCAAGGCTCTTCGAGACCCGACTGTACCGGAAAAGATCGACCAAGGAATCTTGAGCAGCAACGATGACTCCAGCACCACGATCAGCTGGCGAGGAGATGGCGCATATGTTGCTGTGAACAGCGTCGAAGCAGATACTCGTCGTGTGATCAGGGTGTGCTCGAGAGAGGGCACTTTGGACAGTGTGAGCGAACCCGTTGACGGTTTGGAAGGCGCTTTGAGCTGGCGGCCTTCTGGCAGCTTGATTGCTGGAATTCAACGACTCGATGGTCGGATCGATGTGGTGTTCTTCGAAAGGAACGGACTCCGTCACGGCGAGTTCTCTCTTCGTCTGTCCGAAGAGGAGATGGAATCATGGGCTTCTCGCATCCACCTTGCCTGGAACGTCGATTCTACCGTACTTGCTGTCAAGTTCCAGGACCGTGTACAGTTCTGGACAACGGGCAACTACCACTGGTATTTGAAGCAAGAGCTTCCTATTACGGTTGATACAAGTTCCTCGCTTCCATACTCCTTCGAGTGGCACCAAGAGAAGGCATTGCGATTGGTTGCTGGCTCCTCAGGTATGTTATCCTTACATGAAGAGCGAGTCAAGAATAAAAGCTGATTTGAACAGGTTCGATACTGGACGCGGATTATGTATTCGATATCAACCATGGTTCTACGTCTATTCCGGATGATGTTGGCGCTGTTGCAGTCATCGACGGCAGTGAGTCTTCTGATAGAACCTGGTTAGGAATGTTACTGATAAAGTATTAGAAACTCTCAAATTGACTCCGTTGCGGATGGCTGGTGTACCTCCTCCTATGGCGCACAACGAGCTGGCTTTAGAGTCTAACGCCATCGACGTTGCGTTCAGCAAATCTGGATCACGTATTGCTGTGCTGATGAGCAACAAGCTCTCCATTTACCTATGGTCTCTGAAGAGCCGACCTGTTCCTATTCCTATCCTTGAGTCAAGCTATCCGTTATCAGATGACCCGGCTAGTCGGCCCCGTCAGACTGCGTTCTTGAATGAGAATGAAGTCTATGTGCTCAAGGACAATGGACCAAACTCGAGTCATATTGAGAGGACGACCCTGGACACTCGAACCACCGAATCTGTGTATCAGGCTGGAGACGAAGAGCAACTGGCATCGATCTTCGCCGGTATTGGACATCACGCGCTGTGGTTCTCACATGCCCGCCAACCAGCCCGCCCTGTCAGCTACTCGAGCATTGAACAGTCGTCATCGGGAAATCTAGATATTACCCCGTGGGGTGAGAGCCCCAATGTTGACAGCCACTGGGCTCGGGTTGTCTCTATCTCTGAGGACGAGGTAAGATTATATTCGCTTTGTATTTGGAGCTTTTTGCTGACTTTGGTAGCGCATTTTGATTGCAATGACGAGAACTGGTGCCTTATATGCTAACAAGCGAGTCCTTGCGCGAAACTGCACGTCTTTCCTCGTGACTCCATCTCATCTTTTGTACACCACATCGGCACATCTTCTGAAGTTTGTTCATCTGAACCATGTGGATGGTAAGATTATTCTTGGGCGTTTATGTCTTCATAAGCTAACATGAAAACTGCAGAAATGGAAGTCCCCGAGGACACACCAGAAACCGATGAACGGTGCAGAAGCATTGAACGTGGCTCTCGGTTGGTTTCAGTGATACCGTCGATCTTTGCGGTCGTTCTCCAAGCTCCGCGAGGAAACATCGAGACAATCTTCCCTCGTGCTCTAGTATTGGCTGGAATCCGTACCTTCATCGACCAGAAGAAATACCGGTCTGCATTCCTTGCCTGTCGCAGTCAGATGGTGGATCTCAATATTCTCCATGATTATGCTCCTGAGCAATTTATGGAAAACATCGCTCTGTTTATTGACCAAGTCAAGAAGATTGATTATATTGATGACTTCATATCGCGTCTGTCGTACGTCAATATCCAATCTTTTCTTTTTTTTTAAAAAAAAAGAACTATTTACTAACGCTCACATAGGGAGGACGATGTGTCACAGACACTGTATAAAGACACACTGAAAATATCCAAGAACGTATCGGCAGCTGTTGCCCAGCCGGACGGCCCAGCAGTTCCCCCGGTGCCAAAGATTGGCAAAAAGGAGAGCAAAATCAACAAGATCTGTGATGCATTCCTGGCAGCTCTTCAGAACCGTGTCGATACCAATTTGCAGAACCTGATCACAGCCCATGTTTGCAAGTCGCCCCCTGACATGGAAGCAGGACTGGGACTTGCCGCAGGACTAAGAAGTAAGTGCTTGGCTCTTTCGTCTTTCTCGATAATGGGGTAGCTAACCGTATTATAGCACAACATCCCGAACAGGCTGAAGATGCTATTGCACACATGTGTTTCTTGACCGATGCTCACCGGCTTTACTCTCACGCGTTGGGTATATATGATCTCGAGCTTACGTTGTTGGTTGCTCAACAAGCTCAGATGGTAAGTCTTCTGGAAGGAGATTTTGGCTGTGTTATAACTTATCACTAACAAATTCTCAGGATCCTCGCGAGTACCTACCATTCCTTCGGAAGCTTCAACAGCTCCCAGAGACTCGGCGTCAATTTGAGATCGACAATCACCTTTCTCGCTTCGAAAAGGCTTTGGGGCATTTGTATGCTCTCAATGCTCACGATGAGATTAGCGCATATGTCGTCAAGCATGTGTTGTACAAGGAAGCCCTTGAGCTTTACAAGTACCAAACAGAGCAACAACGGGAAATCACAGAGCTTTATGCCGATTATCTACAGGATCAATCGAAATACAAGGACGCAGCAATTGGTAAGTGGTTTGGTTGTAACACAGCAAGACAAAATGACAGCTAACTAACTTTCAACGCCAGCGTACGAGTCTCTTGAGCTTTACGAGAGTGCTTACAAGTGCTTCAATCTCGCGCACAAATGGCGCGAGTCATTGTACTGTGCCATGATGGCATCTCTATCCGAGGAAGATCTGGCTGCCCACATCGACGGTCTGGTCACAACCCTGGTTGACGAAAACAAAGACTACGTCTCGGCAGCAACCATCTATGCCGACCATTTGCATGACATCGTCACAGCCGCACGACTTCTCTGCCGGGGATCCAAGTTCGCCGACGCAGCGCGTCTCCTTACACTCCACGGCAAGCAGAGCCAGGTTGCCGAAATCGTTGACTCTGGCCTCGCTGAAGCAATGGGCAACATGACGGACCTTCTTGCCGACTGCAGATCTCAGCTCAACGCCCAGGTCCCACGACTCAACGAACTCCGTCAGCTTCGCGCTGCCGACCCGCTTGCTTTCTACGGTGGTGATCCCACCGGTGGAGACACGGGCGTCGATATCCCGGACAACGTCTCGCTGGCCCCGACAGATGCGTCTACGCTTGCTGGTCGCTCCATGTTCACCCGTTACACGGGTAACACCGGGAAAACAGGCAAGACTGGAATGACACGTCATACTTCGAAGACTCGTCGGCGTGAGGAACGCAAGCGTGCTCGTGGTAAGAAGGGCACCGTTTACGAAGAGGAATATCTTGTCAACAGTATCCGACGACTCATTGAACGGGTTAACTCGAGCGTGTCGGAGGCCGAGACTCTTATCGATGCTCTGCTGCGTCGTGGCATGCGTGAGCGTGCAGCTGCCATCGAGAAGGCATTGCAGGAAGTCTTGACTATGTGCGCAGATTGCCGGGATGAGGTGTTCGAAGTTCCTCCCCCCAATGCAAAGAACGCAAATGAGGACCAGGAAGATGAGGAGAATGATGTCGAGCCTACCATCCCTCCCATTTACGGGGGCGGAGGCGCCGGCGTCTTGAGAGAAAGCATAGCCATTGTTGAGGGTGGTGGTGCCGCTCGAGTTAAGGAGATCCCTATTGTCAAGGAGATGAAGAAGTCTTCTTTGCTGGTTTGAGGCAGTCTGTGGATATACTGCCTGTGCCAATTAGCATCTAGATTACGAAATGAAAAATAAAAAGTTGTTTCAATTCCAATACTTCCTTCCGGCTCCAAGTATATAGCTTGAGAAAGTCACCTCGAACCTATAGTCCTCGTCTACGAGATATCTTGGGCTTCAGCCTTGGGTGGGGAAGGTCTACATTTGAAGGTCTGTCTCGAGATGGATTCCAATAATATCAAGCTTCTCCAGACACCCTTATGAAGTGAAAACAACAAGGGATATTCGGCTTTTGGCACTGGGGATCTTCGCGGCAAAGTCCCTATCCCTATATCGAGTTTCTACTTCGATCCACAGGTTACACGTGTATGACTTCCTAGCAGCTTTCTACGAGACAAAATGGAATACCCTCCGCAATAGCCTATTCTCGACAGAAACCGGGCATCAAGCGCTGTGTTTGCACAGCCGTGGGAGAGGTCCAGTCTCACCGTTGATTGTTGACATCCTTGGACGGCAAATTGAGCGTGGTGCCCTTGAAGCTATATGGTCATTCTTCTATCATTGTTTTCCCTTTTTATTGAGAGAGATAAGGACCTAAGAAGTGGTTAGTCTGTACATTTAAAGATGGTAACAGGTGAACTATATCTCCTTGTATGAACATAATTCAATTTCGAGTTCGAAGGTATATGTATACATGTCCTCAGGACGAACACTCAAAGAGTTAACTGCAAGTCTATGTTGCACGAGTGAAGATGATCATTCATATAGTGAGAATCGTAAGTGATGCGACTCCAAAGTGCGGGGAATATCCTGAAGCGATCAAGACATCTGTCGAGATAAAGTAGTACAGTAGACATAGTTTCCTCAATAGATGACACAAAACTGACACATATATGCTGTGCCCCCCTGGATGGTCAGTTGTCAAGTCAACTAAACATTGTGTACAAAGTATCTAGGATGGGAATATAAAAATGACCAAATCCCACATCTGAATACCAGGACTGCAGCCAAGAAAGGATACCAAAAGAAAGCCCTAAGCAAGGCAGTTCCTTTGCAAGAACCGTAAGTGAACTTGTCAGATTATCTATTAGCTAGTCCCAATCTCTTAATGTTTTGATTCAGACTATGCACCTCTCTATCTCAACATATCTCAACCTCTTGGGTCTGGGGAAGCTAGCGACCGCCCAAGTGGAATCCAGGTCTATCAAATGCGTCTGTGATGGTATCACCGATAATTCCCAAACTGCCTGTATTCAGACTGGTGGAAGCTTCAATGCTACCGGCTGTGGATTTGCAGGTTGCTGTGTTTATGCCAACAATGAACAAACTAGGTTCATTGAGAATTGTAGGACGTTAGGATATGGATTTAGGCGCTGCGATGATTGTCGCTCTTGTTGAGAGGACAGAGGTATTCGCCTGGTGGAAAGTATAGTAAGACAGATATTGGACCTTTAAAGTTGGAAGTGAACATTCCATTGATTTCCAAGGTTGCATGTATTGTGTCGTATTTCATCAAGTGCAAAATATATTATTATTATTATTATTATTATTGTGAATGGGACCAGATGTATTGCTTTATTATAACCCGAGACCCCGCTGCTGCCATGGTATTATTATGTTCTAGATTATCGGGGAGAAAAGAAGATACAGCGAAAGGAATATCTGCATCAAGCTTGCATGGCCAAGTTGGATTGTCCGCAAAAGAACGGTGGGGTATCTTTCTGGCTGAGAGGCCTTCCAAAGTTGGCCAAAATGGGAATACCGGGTTTCCGGTATAGCTTATTCAAACTTTCTAAAGAGAGCTGAGGATCTCACCAGTCTCACTGACAAGGTGGTCCTCAACCTTGACGGGGCCTTCTCCGACGCCAGTCAAGATGACACGGCTCACACCCTCCTTCAAAACTTCGACGGCGCGAGAGTCAACCTGATCCAAGGAAACACCAGCAGTGACATTGGCCACTCTATCGTAGAATGCGCCGTCCCAACCCTCAGTGTTGGGGCCCAGAATAGCCTTGACGGTGCCAGCCACAACCTCAGAGTCCTTATCTTCATAGTAGATGACAGCATTTGGGCCAGCGTCGAAAGTGTAGGCACAAACTGTGCGGCCAACAACGCGGTTGATGTCGTGCACAAGGCGGACGGCAGCACGAGAGACGTCATTCATGTAAAAGATAGGGGGCCACGAGTCGAGACAAGTGGCGTGGAAAGTGTTTGAGTCACGCATGGTAATCTCCGCGAAGTCGTGGAAGTTGCGGTTTTGAATAGCGGTCTCAATGGCAGCCATACGCTCGGGAACAACGTTTTGGGCACGCTCAGCAAAGAGAGCGGAGGTGGCCACAGTAGTCTGCATTCCCTCGGTGCTAGGAACATCCTTCTTCTCGGCACTGACAACCAGAACAATAGCACGCATCTCAGGCCAGTGGGATGCAGGGGCAACTTCCTCAGCCAGGCTGTCGCTTCCATCAGCAAGCTCGCCAGTGCGCCATGCGACGTATCCGCCCATCAGGGAGCGGCAGGCGGATCCAGAGCCTTGGCGCGCAATGCGGCTCAGGTCCTTAGGGGACTGGGGAAGTTCGTAAAGGTCAGCGACAGCGCGGACCAATGCTGCGAAGCCAGCCGCCGAGCTGGCCAGACCGGCAGCAGTGGGGAAGTTGTTCTCGGAGACGATCCGGAGAGGGTGGGCGGAGAGCTTGGGGAGCGAGGAGTCGGCATCCTCAAGGGCCTTGCGGAGGGCACGAAGGTTGGAGATACAAGCAAGTGTGCGCTTGGAAGACTGGATGTCCTGGGGGCTGCCGTTCAGGTTCAGGGTGTCCGCAGGTGGGTATTCGGCAGAGCAAGAAGCAGTGGTCAAGGTACGGAGAGAGCGCTGAGAGAGTGTGACTGAGAGGGAGGAGTTTGTCGGGAGATTGAGAGTAGTATCACGCTTGCCCCAGTATCTAGAATAATTTTGTTAGAACATAACTATTTGGTATAAAAGGGACGAGGGGTAATCAGAGAGCGGCATACTTAATAACAGCAATGTTCACCGGAGCGGTGGTAGTGGCCCGGTAAACAGACTGGTTCGATGTGGACGCCATTTTTGCTTCAGATGAATAGAAGAAAGATCAATAAATTTCTAAAGAACCATAAGAGACATGAGGGGGGGATTTACTACTTAGGGGGATTGTTGATTTGTCCGGGCGGTGAGCAGGCAAAATAATTTCTACGGCGTAGTTCTAGTTCCGCGTCGATGCGATCGCCATCCTCCAGTCATTGACCTCCAATTATTCAACAATGGGAGCTGCAGCTAGTACGCCGTCTGCGCCCTCCGTGGGGCCACCAGCAGCAACTTGTCCTGTGGACCACAAAACCCGTGAGGTTTGGCTGCAACAAAATAGCAACTCACCTCATCCTACTTCCTCTGTCCCTGCCGAACAGGGCCAACCACGTGCCAAAGCACAACGACCCCTATCAACAGACCGCGAAGTGAGCACTATCCCTCGAGCTGGTGATTTCAGCTCAGCCGGTGCGTGTCCCGAGGCCAACAAAGATTCTCCATCCCCATACGCCGCGTCGCACGGAAGCCCATCCAATGCCGAATCCGAGACTGGCCGGGATGAAGCTACTGGAAATTGGATCTATCCGTCGGAAAAACAGTTTTTCGAGGCTTTGATGCGCAAGGGTAACACTCCTGGATCTACTGCCTCAGCCTCAGAGCTCGCGACTTCCGTAGCCTCCATTATCCCCATTCATAACGCCGTCAATGAACGCGCATGGGATCAAATCCTCGAATGGGAGAAAAAGGGCCCCTCCGCCGACCCCGGGAGCAAGAAATGCGGAGGACCAAAACTATACTCTTTCCGGGGACTTGGAGTCGACCCACAGTACCTGAGTCCGCGTGCGCGAATCAATGGATGGCTTGGCTACCAGCATCCATTTGATCGACATGACTGGGTTGTTGAGCGCTGTGGTGGTGAAAAGGTTGAATATGTTATCGATTTCTACCAGGGAAAGCCATCGGAAGGCAATGGAACCCCATCGGGCCTGGCTGCCAATGCCAATGCCGCCCCCGGCAAGCTCAGTTTCTTCCTCGATGTTCGGCCCAAATTGAACACTTATGAAGGCTGGAGGTTGAGGTTCAACAACTTCACAGGTCTATGAAGGCATCATCGATGGTCGCCTTCTGGCGGGATATGCTTTCGCACTGCACATACAAAGGCGACAACGGAGCACGGGCAGGATTTGGGACCCAATTGGGTGTATTTTGCATGTACAACACATATAATTCTGTAAGATATCAGGCTACAGGATTAAGAGACAGCGATGAATTAATGTTCTCCATTCCATACAAATCGAAGGTTGGTAAGGAATGCGTACATTAGAAGTAAGAAAATGAAATGAAGCAAAAAGGTGAGATGCTTGACTAACGGAAGTGCAATCATGCAAGAGGGATATCGTGCGCATACATGACAACATTAAAGACGAAGACCGTGACGGTAGCCAATAAAAAAGAACGAGCAAAAGAGAGAAATATCTACCCGAGGACAATTGCAAGCACAATAATAGCAAGAATAACCGCAAGAATTACAAAGAGACAGCAGGCTCTGTTGCGCGCATTCTTCTGATATCTGCTGGCACTGCGCAATTCGACATTGGCGCCTCGTGTGTCCTGGGTGACATTTTGGACATTTTCGCTGATGATATCCAACTGCCCTCCTTGTTCCGTAACGATGTGCGCAACATCCCGGAAGAGCTCGTTCAGCTCTCCTACGCTTTGTTCAATGTTCCGGATCTCTGTCTCACGCTCGATGATCAGGGACTCTTGGAAGTCCACCTCACCCTGGTTGGCCATACGGTGTTGCTCCTCCAACAGCTGTTCTTGTAATTGGACATCGTTCTCACCGGATGGTTGCTCGCCTTCTTCAAATGCTGTACGTGCAGCAACTGCAGAAGCGCGCTGTTTCTCGAGTGCACGGCGCTGAATAGTTTGGAATTCATCCAAGGTGGCCTTGAATTCGGACGATAGCTTCTGCTGTGTCCATTTCTGGGAGGGCTATAAGTTGGGATGTTAATAAGAAATTCTTAGCGGTGAATGGAATCCGATGTATCATACATTGACGTCCTCCCATGTCTGGACCTGCTTAATCCCTTCTCCTACATCCCTAAACCCCGTACGGGTCTCTTCGAGCAAATTATGAACTCGTTCGCGCACACGTTCTGTATCGCGTTTGGTTCCAAGAAGGGCAATTTGGTTGGATAGCCGAGAGATGTTTGATGTCAACGTAAATAACTGATCTGAGAGCTGCTCGGCCAGATGGTCGAAGTCCGGATCATCGCGGTACTGCGCGTCTTCATCCCTGCGCATGGTGGTAGGCTGAGCCTCCAGCGAGTCTAGTCTGTCAAAAGACATTCTATGTGTAATTGAAAAGCAATAAATGAGTGCTTAAAGTGAAGGTAGAAGAAAACTGGATACCAAACGAGTTATCTGCAGGTCCCTGGTGCCTTCGATAAGCCGCCTTGGTGTTCAGACCGCCCTCACATGACGTACTATGCAACCACTAGTCTATATATGGACTAGTTTATGTGGCACAATGCACACTTGTGCCACATATCACATGACTATATGTGGCTGGTGTGTTTTGATGCCTCAAAATATTCCTAGGCGGACCTCGTCGTTGATCGATTCTATCCGACCAGCTCAACACAACCAGCTGTCAGCCGTGACCATTCGCCAAAACCATCCCTGGTCCGCCAATTCCGCTCTCCAGCTCCCGGAGCTCTCCATACGACTGTTATTTTGATCATGCTCTAATCTTCAACTATTTCATTCTCTTCCACGAGCGCATCCCACTCCCAAGCTTACACCATGGCCGTCGTACAAACTCGGCCCTACAGGCGAATCCTGACTTCGGCCTTACACCGAAGATTTGTTCATGCGTCTGCACTTTCACTGCTGGTCTCTTATATTATCGCAATTGCGATCGGGGAGAAATCGTCCTGTAAGTACATCGCAACCTTATCGGGCCGAGCCTCGAAGGTTCAGTTTCAAGTCCTGGAAGTACAAAGAACTGATAAAAGTACTCATGCAGTGTTCTGGTTATGGTTTCCCTTTGGTAGTTGCGGTGTTCGAACCGCGCTACTCTTCATATCCTCTCTCACCATTTTCGTCCTCCGCGTCAGTCAAATGCACATCGGCTCGAGAACAGCTAGCTCCTCGTTCGGCATTTTCAAATCTTTCACCCTGTTACAAATTGCGCAAACCTTTGGCTGGTACATCTTCTCAGCATGGTGGTTCACCGTGGTTTATGTGTGGTCGTCTTCGAGTGATTCCAACCTCGAGCTTGTGAAACGGGGCAGGTACGTTAAGTATGCTTCAAATGACTCCGATCTGGACTAATGGGATATAGGCCACACGAGCGACCGACTCTGAACGAAAGACCGATTTACCTTCATTCCTTCCATATGTTCTTAGCATGTGTGCAAGCAATGTTCCACCTCTACTACGACTACGACCGCATTACAGTGCCCATCGCGGAGAAAAAATCCAAAACAGATGACGAGCGTACTCACCCCGTACCTCCAACCTCCAAATATCTTCAAGGTGCTCTAGTGCCAGAATTGGCGGCCGGGGCTCTCAGAAGCGTCACTGTTGCTGGAGCGACTCTCGTGATATACCCCATATTTTTCAGAAGCTTTGCGTGGAGCTGGTCTTTGTACTTTGCCAAGCTCTCTTGGAGCTTCCCGAGATCTGCAGCCGAACCTCAGAGCTTCATTCCCTCGATTTTCCCCTACTTCTTCTTTAAAACTTTGCTCCCCGGAGTGATGCTTGTCCTCTCCTGGCAAACCGCCAACCTCTTTTATTCTGTGTTCATCGGCAAGGAGCCTTTGAAGCGGGGCCAGCCACTCACAACAGAAGCCAAGGATCCCAATGGCAGTCTTCTTAGTGGCCTCAAGGCGAAGAAGGATCTTGTGAAGGTTTTTGCACTCTGGGAACTCAGTCTCATCAGCCAGCGCGTGCCCGACCGCCGGAAGGCAATCTTCAATGAAATTGATCGCGAGGGTGGTTCGGCTTGGTCCCAGGTGCTTGCTTGCACTATCGATGTAATCCAGGCCATCAACACTCGCATTGAGGAAAGCAAAAATCCTGCGCCTGTTGCCAAACCTTTGCCGCAGGCAGAGAAATCTGAGCCTGTTCTTCAGACTCTCCCGCGACTCTCAGAACCGATCAAAGACGACAACATCTTTACTACTGCCCCCAAAGCTACTTCACGCCAGGACAAATTCGGCGATGCGTTTAGCTCGGCGGCTAAATCCATTGGTCAGTCAGAAGACTGGACTCCAACTGCGCGAGCCCGAGTCCGTGATGTTTTCGACCGGGCATCATCCGCAATGCTTAGCCCTGAGCAGAAGCAGAAATATCTCGGCTCTCCTCAGAAGTTCAAGCTGCTTACCGGCGGCCCCTCCACAACTCATAAGCCCGAGGACATGAACCCAGTCCTGGCGCAGATTCTTCGCTCGCCTATCGGCCAACCCTTCCGTCAAACATACGCCCAACGCCTCTCTGCTATTGTTCTTGGCACACCAGAGTCCTCTCTATCCATGATTGTGGATGCCGTGGAGTCGTTGACTCGACTCCTCATTGCCAGTTTGGCCGAAGATCCGTATGGAAAAGTTCAAGCCGATGTGCCCTCGGCGGTGCGGCTTCTGACACAAACCACCCTTACCCTGGATGCATTTGCCCACCAGGGTGGATTGGATGCCCACTGGACTGATATCAACTTCCCCCCTTCAAGTGATCCTCAGGCCCAAGCAGTTGCCCGTCTGGTTCCAGATGTTGAAATCGTGCTTGCTGCACTCCGCGGAGGTCTCAAGGATCTATTGACGGCCTTTAGGCCTTATTTGCGGGATATCGGTATCGCAGGCAAGGATCTGAGGGTAGCGAAGGAGGCAGCTGGCATCGACGGGGAGGAGGTGTTATGATCTATGATGGTCTTTCTTTTTGCTGCAATTTTTTTAATGCTCACTATATCTCATGATTTCTCTTCACAAATCTTCATGTATTGCTATCTCTCGTCCTATTCTCTAATCCTCCCGGGATTGATATCAGGGGACAAATGCATGGTTAGGCGTTCTGTTAAGATGGGCGTGGTGGATGTTGGCTGATATACAATATCAGCTTTAGTAAATGAATACCTTATTTCCATCAATGAGATCCTCTTGAATTCTAATTGTTTTGTAAAGACTTCAATCGATCCAGTTTACTGTTAGAACTATGGGTCACATGACGGCGCTTTCTTAATCAACACCAACCTCATCAAGTCCATCTACACTTGTTCAGCACAAACTCCAAGCAGCAACAGAAGCTCTGAAACACTCCCTCGCTTAGAGCAAACATTTTGATTCGAAACCATGTCATTAACCAACGTTTACCATGTGCGTCGGGTCGCAGATACCTCTGCAAAAGCATGTTTGATTTGCTACAAACCATCAACCAGTGTGATGATCACACCGGATAACAAGGTATGCAATTTGATCTTTGATCTAGCTTATAGTGTGCAAGATCGTTTCTTCACTTCATTCCCATTTTTATACATGCAAAGTGGCTAATTCACTCAGGACTTCTTCTACGTGTGCCCCGCACATTTGCAAGACAAGCATTTCTGCTCTCCAATCATCGACACAGAGGGCCAAGCAAAACGTCTCAAAGAAGAGGCACTGGCCAAAGAGATTGAAAAGATAAAAAAAGAATATGAAGAAAAACAACGACGAAAGAAAGAGCGCGAGAAGGCGGCTAGCAAGGACGATAAAGAGGAAAAAGATAAGGGCAAAGATGAGCCCAAAGACAAAGACAAGGATGCATCCGAGTCAAACGTCAACGATGAAAAAGACAGAGATGATAAGGTCCGTGACTTTCACCGCAAATGAAAGCCAAACAAAATTCTTCATGAACGTGTTGACTGATTCTCCCTGCCAGATCGCTTCTATCCAGAAAGGCTCTGGGACAGAGACAAAGTCAGATGATTCACCTCGAGTTTTCTCTTTGCACAAGTATGTTGCAAATATTATTTTCCTTACAATGACTCCTAACAGCGAAACAGGAATTTCTATCAGATGCGCATCGACCGGCTGCGCAATATTGAAATGGCGAAACGCAACCAGGAAAGATTAAGGCAGCCTTCACTGTTCCCCTCTGTGCCGTCGGGAAATCCTTAGACTTCTCTTCGATCATATAGTTTGGGTGTTAAAAAGGAGTTCGAGATAAGACCGCCATATTGGTTCGCCTATTACCCTCTCCCGATCTGGCAGGCACACTGAAGCCCTGGGCAAGGAGAATGTGCTGCAAAGCAGGTGAGGCATGTCTGACAACTGATGTTCATCGCTTCGCGCGGCATGTTTAATGCTATCACCAATCATTGATTACCAACCCATCCATTTTACTTGCTGTTTTGACAGGGGTTGCAGAGAACAACAGACGCAACCATGCGGAAATATTGAGTCATACAACCCTCGTATCCTCACATCTATACGTCTTTATTTCTTAGCGGACTTTCCTCGCAATTATCGAGTCATACAATCCTCGGCAAAAGAAGGTTCAAGCCAGTGACGTGGTATTGGCCCCCGGCACGGGGCGCTCCTGCTCGGGCACATTCAGCCACAGGACCCATATGTACAATGTCCTCCATTTATCTCTTGATGAAATTTCTGATCCTGCAGGATGCCAACTGCGGTAGTAAAACTTCCACGATGATCTCCATGTAACCCGATTATTCTTAGTATCACGTCTACGAGGCGTCCAACAAGACTCTGTCTTTCAAACGAATCGTCAGCCACTCTCCCCCAGACAATTACATACATCCCCAGCCCGGTAACTGTTAGCTTTCTATTTTATGTGGTAAATACGCCAGTGCCACGATGCTCTTCCCGTATTGCATGACCTTCGGGTGGGGATATAATAAGCACTAGTTAGCTAGAGCGGTCCCCGTTTAAGACTAAAACAAAGTTAACGAGCCCCTCGTAGAAAACTACCTCAGCCCTAGTGGGCGGCTTACTCGGAACCCATTAGTCGTGGATTCTCTACGGCCTTATGAACTTCAATGTATGTGATGTTCGAACGAACTCTCCGTGGTACATATACTGCCACAGTATAGTTATATACTGATATTTGTACTCTCTTCCCGTGTTAGAGGCTTGCGCCGACTCACTCTTTGCAGTCTAGACCCGGGCTGTGCAAGTGCAACTATTTTCCCTAGTAAATACAACATAGTTCTCATAGTTAACCCTATTTACGCCGCCATGCCTCTATATTGCTCATTTAGAATAGCATACGAAGTGAATAGCCAGAATTCGTCCATAGCAGGGTATTGCAGCTTGGTAGAGGCTGTTCATAGCTCAACACGATACATACAACTTGATTTTTTCTACCGTTTTTGGATTGGATTGATGGTTGTTGAATAAAAACCATTTGCAACTTGGTTTATTTAGGCCAAATCATATCCTGTATACGTGTGTAGACTTTAGATTGGAAAATAACGTAACAGCTAACTATTGGATTGTTATAGTGGTCATTTTGGTAAGATGTTACCTTGTTAATTAGTTGAGCGAAGGGGTCCATGTTGGATGAAGGAAATAGTGGCAATGAAGCGTAGAAAGACAAGAAAGGCGAAACCGGGGGCTCTAGTTCCTTAAGTGCCTACTGGTTGGTATTGTCATGGTTTAGGTCGCAGGCGTTGCATTCACTTCTGTCGAAGTTGCTCCAGGGTGATGGCTTTCCCACGTAGCAGCTTTTTATGAGCTCTCATTATGTGGACTAAATGCGGTGAGAGATCTCCGCCACGTTTCAAGTCTCAAGCATCTCTGCTGATGCCGCAGTCGAATTGTACTTTGTGATCGCTCCACGAGTGGTTCTGGGTTATTGGCAGCCTTGGACTTGACCGGCCGCGTGTTGGAGGAATGGTCAAGCAGAAGCATGGTTTCAGATGCATCTTGCACGCAGCGCCTTGACCGACAAGAGATATTAGCCTTGTCCAGAACAGTGTGAAAGAGGGGATATGATGCTTTGACTGGGAGCGTTGAGTTGCAAGTCAAAATCCGCCGGCTTCAGGACGAGCTGGACAGTGACTCATCTCGAGCAAGTCACCTACAGGACGAGTTGGTCCATATCACAAGGAGGGATTGCCAAAGCTATGCAGGTGTTGCAGGTTCATTGGGGGCAGGAGTGGAGCATGTAAGAATCGTACGGAGACAGACAAGATAAACCTGGTGGTAGCCTGGGCAGCACAGTGCTAAGAACACCGGCTCAGGTACATGACAACTCGTCTTGAACTCCCTCACATTGCGGTTGTTGCTGTGCAGGCGGGGATTATGCATATGCTTATAAGCTGTTCGGTGATGAGCGTCATGTTGTATTCTGTAAGATGTATCTCTATAGTTGGTAATTTCTCGAGGTAGCTACTAGCAGTAGTCTCAATATGTAATTACAACCTAGTTATGCCGCTGCTTACATTAAATGTGGCATTCTATACGATGTTATTTTAATCCGAGTCTATATACATAGACCGTAGTATAAATAACTACTTACCCATAGCATTGTTGGGACTGAGACAGAAGGCTTGTTCAACGCAGGATATTCCATAAATGCGCAGATATCGTACAGCGAACGAAGTGACTAGGCATACTATTTTCGAATGGCAAAATGCTTAGAACAGAGTTACAGGATTATCCCAGATATTGATAATTGTGTTTAGGACACCCCTAATTAGACTTCATAGTAAGCTACTATACTCCCGAGGTCCGTCACTATCATCCGTACCAAGAGGCCAAGCCTAATCTCAGACAGACCTGAAACAAAGTTAAATGCCATCGATCGACGCAAGGCGATCGCAACCGCATTTATTGATAAAGTATGTAAGAATGATGCGGATTGTGGAAAGGATTGTGGTACCTATGCGTTTGTCAAGTTCTCCAAGCCAGACCAGACCAGATGGGAACTCCACCGGGAGCTCCCCCCTGCAAGGCAGTGCACTGCCCACCCCCACAAGGAAAGGGTTGCCAATCACATGGATTTGGCAAGTATGTATACAGTGTCTTAGCTTGTAGTCGAAACAACAGAACCAATGAGGACTTGTACACTAATTAGATCTACAATTAGTTAGTAATAACTACATGTACATAACTAATATAACATATTAGAGATGTGTGTACGGTGTATAGTTCAAAAAGCTCTAATATAAGGTCTTAATCCTGCAAAGATACAAGAATACCCCAGTAACAAACACATACCGAAGATATACCGGTAATACCAATACACATACCCACAACCAATCGGGAAGTCCAGGAAACAGACCCGCTTTGCACAGCCTCCTTCTGCTTCAAACCTTGGAAGTCGACAGAAGGGGGGAAATGAATCAGTCAATCCCAGCGTCATTGGCGTTACGCTGATCCTTGAAACATCCAACTCGAACTGACAGCGCTTCGGTGAGTGGGGCCACTTTTAAAAGAAAAGAAACCTTGTAGAGAAACGAAGGAAAGACAAGAGGAAGATAAGTGGAGTATGCGTTTGCGTGGATCTACCCTTTAATGGGTGAAATTCAGGGTTGGCCTTGGCGCGCGATTAACTAACTACCGTTGCCTTGTGCCTGTTGCGTTAGCTGCATATGGCTCGACTTGACGGGATCGCACCCGGGAATTAAAGAAAGAAAAAAAAAAAAAAAAACAAGGACTAGTCTAGCTAAGGCCACAAGTCGATTTATGCATGTTGGTATGCGGTGCAGCCCTAGGGTAAGGTAAGCTGGGCTCGACTTCAATAACTATATACGAATTCGAAATGGGGCTTTGGCTTTGTCTCATATTGCCGACGCTGTATTACTCTCTATATTTGAGTTTGTGCACAATGCATGTTTTTGCTCTGTGGGACATAGCACCCGGGTGTCGACCAACGGGGCGTTGAATACCAATCACAAGATTGATGGCTAGGTAGCTTTCGGATGACGGATGGCTTGTGTGTGTTTTTGGAATGGATTGATATCACAGTGGCTGTACAGATCAGCAGGGGCATGTCGGCCGCCGTGCTGCCTAATGTGTGTCTTGCTTTTGTAGATCATGGGATGGAGCACAGTGCAATCTCCCATCAGCTTTAGCGGCTTGTCTGGAAAGGTCCGAGGCAGTGTTCCCGAGCCTCACTATGCCATGTCGCTGCCTGTACGGGGTAGAATGAAATGAGACACAAGGCAGTCATGTTATGGCCAGAAACAATCTTCACTTTCCACGTGGGGCACGTGGTCCTTCCCAAAGAGTGGGTGCCTCAATAATGATGACCAAGCTTTGCATGAAGTGTGCCCAGACGGACTTTCAAGTACATAGCTCTCAAGTCCAAGCTAAGATGTACCACATGTTACTCACAAGCCTGGTGAGCCCACTTGGTTGGCAGATGATTATCTGGAACCAAAAAAGAAAAACAAAGATGAACCATAAACAAATGTAAGTTGGAGCTTTAAGCTTTCATGAACTCGTAAAACTATGTATGCATGTATGGTGTTCGTTACTTCTCATCTCAAAGATTGCCCCGCCCAGAGTCAGTAACTGCCGGAACCCGCATTCCCGGAGGAAGACGGATGGCAGGATTAGCTCTTGGGCCCTGAGCCATATTAACCTGGTGTGCGATATCAACGCGAGCTTTGGTGAGACCGATGGCGGGCACGACCCAACCACCACAGCTGCATCGAAGACCTTGCCATGCAAATTTGCCGACATTGGACCCGCAGATGGGATTGGGGCAAGTGAGGCGTCCAGAGAGGGGAGCATCGTCGGGGTGTGCACCATATGTTGTATCCGCACTAGCTTCAGCTCCATCCTCAGACGGGAAAAGACTTGGGCGCATCCAGGTTAGAGGGTGGAGGAAAACATGGCCACAATCGGCGGTTGCTGAGGACTTGGCAGTATTTTGCTTTTCTTCCTCATGCGGGATGATGAATGGAGTTGTTGCCAATTTTGTTCTGTGATGCGGTTTAGTAAATCTGGAAGTTTCTCTTTTTTTCTTTTTCCCTTGGGAGTATGGGTCTGGATCTTTAATTGTGGGACTAACCTGCATTTCCGACATTTAATCTCGACCGTTCGACCGGTAGCGGCTTGGGACTGAACAGGCTGCTCATCTTCAAACCGCACCGACTTCAGCTCTGGGGCACGGCCACATGCCACACTTCCTTCGACATCGCGGCGATAAAGCCAGCGCTTGTACGAGGGGTGATCGGTGACATCATCTGGACAGCCCATTTCATGGTATAGGTTCAGCTGTTCCATGAAGCCCTCATTTGGCTCACATAGGGGCCTGCTTTGGCGAACCAGCGCAAGGGCGGATTGCGGTGTGAGTGCCCCCGGCTGCCGGTGGAGCAGGTAGGCGATGCAAATGGCCGCGGAGCGGGACTTCCCCATCGCACTAGATTTATCGCATTAGCCAATGTACATCTTTCCATGATAAGTCCAGGCACAGCTTCCAAATTTGCAAAAAAAAAACAGGGTCCAATATGCATCAATGGGATTTGCGGGATTCTTCTGCCACGTGTAGATCGCACTTGATGGACAAAAAATGACGTAGTAGGCACGAAGCCATTCAAGAATATGCATTCCGCAAGAGGAAATAGGAACGACTGAAGAGCAGGGAAAGACTTTCCACAAGTGAGATTGGATAATTTGTATTTTGACTTACCAGTGCACGAGTACACCTCCACCACCGTTTAGGCCGGACTGAATAAACTTGATAGCGGCGGGGAAATGCTCCAATAAATTTTCATCGTCGACATCGTCAACTCCTATGGAAAGATGCTGGAAAGACTTGAAAGTCTCCTGTTCCTCAGCTGGGTTGAGACGCAGCACTGAGAGAACATGCGAGATATCTGCACGTGCCAAAGCTGCTTTGTTTTTGGCGCTTAATATGCTACAAATGGGGGGTTAGCAATGAACAAAAACTGCCGAATCAGGAACTGGCAGTGCCAATCTCCAGCCTCAGCTATATTTTAGCGACACCCAGGCAAGGATTATCTGTTAGAGAAGTGAGACCAACCCTCCGACATAGATATTGTGGCCTTTTATTTGATTCATGGCCATTTTGACATATGGTGGCTGCAACTTGGCAGCAGTAAGATGGGTTGTTGATGGCGACAGAGAAGATACAGAATTCAGAAGCTCAGCTCCAGTGCCAGTTTGATAACTTGACTCTTTTTCCCTCTTAGATCCCAAAGGCGGAGGTTGAGCCTCGGCGCTGCCAAACTCAAAAAGTCTGATAGGGCAAGGGTATGACAAAGCAGGTGACCCTGATGCCTCAGGCAAACACTTGTATATCCTTGGAACTATTTCGGACTTGTGTGTATTTGTGGTTATTAAGGGGAAATAGAATATCAACTGATTTGAACTCCATTCCTTAACACACAAATATCCACACATCAATAATTACAGCTGTAAGAAAGGGTGGATTCGTACACAACGTGGCACTTTGGAGGTCACCGTATGAGGATCTCCCCACTCTGGGGTTGGTGCCTGCTACATAAGTACGTAAGTAATGTACGGATATCATCCTTTTCTATTCTTGAGTCTTTGTTATAGCTTGAGTGCACGTGCGGAGTAATAAAAAGCAATTGCACTAGCCTCTTCTCAAAAGTGAGACGCGACATTTATGACCAAATATCTCGACCACGTGCCCCATATGTTCTACATAATTGTAGATATAATGTGTGGTTGCAACAGTACAGAAGTATAGAGTGTCTACGTTGTACTCCGAAGTCTTATATGTATTCCGTGCATATATAGACTGGGCTTGTAGATAATAGAGGAGTCTAGCCGAGGCAACGTGTACAATATAGGGCGATTTACATCCAACAAAGGTCAAACAATCAACCTCGTTAGCCGATGATTTGATTTGCTACCCAAACTGCAAGGGGCTACTCACGGGGCAACAAAAAAAGGAAGCTAGATTTAGGCTTAGTTAGGCTTACCGCGGGGAACTTGGGCCTGGCCTGATCAGGAATGGAGCAATAAACGAAACCGAAGACCATATACGGCCTCACTACGGAGTATAAAGGAGGCTAGCTCGTCCCGTGTCGCATTAATTAGAGGCGTGACACGCGCTTCTAGGCTGCAGCCTTCTAAGGCTTAAGGCTGGCTGCGCCTCAGGAGGTACAATATGCAGCAAAGCACCCGACCTCTTCCAGGGCTTGAGTTTCTGCTGACGGCCTGGGCGAAGACTGGGTTTTCCCAGCCGAAGCCAGCCGAACTACTCCGTACAAAATCCGTAAAACCCCTCTTTGCTGACGCCTCCTGTTAACCCAGTGTCTTTGCTGCCTGTCACTGTGGTAATCATTACCCGAAGAAAAATGCAGACACACACCCTCAATGGAGTTGTCTAGCTTACCTGGTCAGCCATCACCCACCGCAATCTAATTATTTCCTAAATGGGTCAAGGGCGCCTGGAACATCAACCGGCTTGATGGCGACGATCGATGATAAATACACACATAATGGGCCCGGGGGAAACTTTATTAGGCCTTTGTATCCGCTACACTGTACTCCGTACGGAGTACATCGACGGAGTACAGAGGATGAATCAAGGACCAGAGGTAATCCCCCCCCCGCCAAGAGGTTCACTGCCACACAGCAATTACAAAATCCTGATGTTGAGCTACCTAGCGCAACAACCCTGACATTTGAGAGCAGAAAATCATTACTCTGTATAGACCAAGATGCTCTAATGCTCTAATCAGAAGATCTGATCGTCATACGTATGATAGGGCTCCAGGGGTATACATCTAACGTACTCCGTACTCCGTAGAGTTCACCCACCTCCTTGGGATGAAACCCCATTATATTACGGAGTACATCCATATATGGTACTAACGTGAACTAGAACTTGAAATGTACCTCGGTATAGAGTACAGTAATACTAGCCTAACGTGTAGGATTGCGTGGTATGGCACCCAATTTAGCGATATTTCCTAAAAAAAAAACAAAAAGAACAAATGAAAATGAAAATGAGAATTTCATTCTCGAAGCTGATGTGGAGCATTAATCCGATTACTCAGCCCTGTTCCCTGCAGCCCTAGAGGGTTTGTTCCAACGTTCTTCACTTCTCTTCTTCCCATTCATTGCCAAAGACCAGGTCATTTTGTGTAATTTTTTTTTTTAAAAAAAAGATCCCGTTCAACATGTCTTACACTACCTCGAATGTTTGATCACACCACAAGAGAGTTCACACCCCCCCTGCGCGCAAATGACAGGCGGACCGGCAGTGTGGCAGTGCATGCAATGCTAGGCGCTAAGTGGAGTGCACTAGTAAATCAGTGGGTCAATGTCCAACGACTCAGCATTGTCCTCTTTTTTTATGTGGAGGCAAAAGAATGTTCTCTAATCCGCAATGAATGTAGGGCCCGAATCCTCCGAACGCAACACAAGATCTGTCTATACTCGTACCATGGCAGATATATTGTACAATGTACTTCGTACACGTATCTGCGTGTTCACGATTCAGCATTCAAGGATATCAACAGGGGGTGCTTGTCGCATGCGCCCCTTGTCCGGGAGATATTAAGCCTAAATGCCAAGATTTCCAAGACTTCCAAGAGTTCCAAGCCCCCTCCCGGTGTATATTATCACTGGTTGCAAAGCTGCACAAGACCATGCCAATCTATACTTCATTCTTCCAAGGACTTTGCGGGATGTACGGTGTACCCCTCTCTGGTCAAGTCCCAGTTCTAGAATACCATAAACCATGGTTCTTCGAACGTGGTTCTTCTGCCATTGTTTGGGCCGTTTTTGTCTCACCGAAAAACGTAGGTCCCTGTTCGTCGGCAGCTTTCACCTTATAGTAGTGGCAAAAAAATTGATAAAATTTTTTTTTTTTTTGCATGCGACTTAGTACTAGAATGAGGAACAACATTATATACACTAATGATGTGGACAACCCCATCTGGGTCGCATTTTCGAGGCGTCCAATATGCGTAGACCCCCCACCTGTGAGGTTGACCGCACGGCCATTCTGCAATGTTCTGGTTGGCTTCCATGATCCCGTCAAATAATGTGAAGACTCCATATGGGGTAGAGGGCGTCACATAGATCAGCGGAACTCTAGAACTTTAGAACCCTGGGCCAGTCCATTCTCATTCCCCGTAGTACTCCGTACTGGGGGTCCAGATGCCTTTTTTTTTCTTTCTGGAAGCTATATCATGTACCTAGGTTATCCAAACGCGGTCAAAAACTAGTACAATAGTACAATCTATAGTGTATCGAACCAATATATCAAATTACCGAAATCTTTTTAACGCTAAGCCTTGTGCCCTAAAGAACTTGTCATTCCAACGTGGCTTTCCCACGCGAACTAGAAAATCCAAACCAAATTTGTTTTATTCTTTTTTAATTTCTTTTAATTTCAAGGAAGATTTAATATTTTAATGTTAATTAGAGAATATGAAATAGCCTATTATACTATTAAATTCCATTTATTTTATTTTATCCCTGATGTTTTTCCCTTTCCCTGTAACTGGTATGTAACAGACATGACCCATATACGAACAATACCAGTATCAACAATACATATACCCTTTCCACGTCACCCCAAAGGCTTTAACCCCGAGACTCTGGTATGTTTCCAATTTCCTCTTTTTTCTTTTTTTCTTTTTTGCCTCTTTGCTTTTGATTAGTTGAACTTCATTTTTCTCAGAGGATGAGATCACCTAAATTGCCCCCTCTCTTCGCCTGAATTGGATCCAATCGCTTGCACCGCCCGAATTCCTACCCGATACCCCGATCTGGGCGCATTTCAATTCTCACCTTTTCCTTTTTGATTCGCCTTCTATTTGATCAGCTCCAGCTCCAGCTCCAGCTCCAGCTCCAGCCCTCAGCCTTTCTTTTTTGCCTTACACACTTTTTTAAAAAAAAACCGGGCTTCAGCTAGTGGTGGGGTACCCCCATTGCATAGAAAGTGAGTGTGTATTTCTTTTGTACTCCAAAGTCTCTGGGGTTTAATTGCACCTTTCTAACACTATTAGTTCTAATTCTTTTTTCCAACTTTTTCTTTCTATTTTTTCCATTAAGAATGTGTGCATCTCCTTGAGTTGCAGGGTGGCCAATTTCTATGGGACACAGACCTGGCTCTCCGTGTATCACTTACGGGAAAACGTTTCATCTTATGAGGCGAATCGCCGAACAAGGGTCCCGAGGTAGGCCTTCTTCAGCCCTATTTTCTCCCCTACCCCAGTCTTTTATGATCACGTCCTAAGTCCACTTTCAAATGATCTGACTCTCTCAATTTAGACTCACAAGACTTACACACTGCATGAAGTCTTCTTATTAACCATTCTCGCTCTATAACTATTTACCCTCTCTGGAAAGTAGGCAGAAGCTGGACCTTCTGACAAACTCTTCATCGGAGCGTGTGAGGCTGGTTAACAGTCCGCTGAACAATCGGAGCTGGTTTCACGACCGACATTTGCACTCAACTGGATTGGGTTATTGCTGGGATATTGAGATATCGATTTGACCTGCTTGCTCCGATTTACATCAAGCTCGACCTATTCTTCTGTTCGACTGGGTTTCTTTCTGATCTCAACTTGGGTTCATACGGATGCGCACCAGTCTCTGATTTCGATCCCGGCTCTATGTTCTGGTTCTAGAATGGACCTTCGATTTACTCAGTCACCGAGCTTCCATGATTCCAGAGAACACAAACGCCGTTCTTCCGAAAGATCCCAATACGCTATGCCCGAGCTGGCAATATCATCTCACGGCCCGTTACCTATAGCTTCACGAACTAGAACTACTATGATCTCCGCACCTCCACCACTTCCACCGCCGCCCAGAATTCCCGATTTGGAGATGGGCCATGACGCCGCCTGGCAACACGCAAATTTACAAACCCCGACTACTGCTCTACCGCCAATTCACTCGGACTCAAGTTTGTTTGGAGGTCATCGACGGCTGCAAACCGCCTCACAGGGTGATCCAATGCAGATAGACGATTTAGAGGGGAGGCAGGGCGGAGTTCCCGTCTCGCGAAGCCCCGAAACTCAGATCCAGATCCAGCCACCTCGGCCAGCTACAGACGGATTTCCAAATTCGATGTCAATTATCCCAAATCCGACGGGTCCAATGTAAGTACACTTGATGCGCGAGGACTGCGAGCTACTCTCGACTTTCGCAGTACCTGCGCTTTTTCTATATCAGGTTGACCCTTGCTAACACATTTGATAGCTTGAGTGGCGAGCGCGAATTTTCACTACGGAGTGTCAAAGACTCATCAAATGCCTACGACCAACACCTATTATCTAAAATTGGGAAGCCCCAAATAGCAAAACCCCCGTCACCAGGGGGATCTATCAGTCTTGGAACCGACAACCGAAATTCGCTCTCTGCACTCACAGTTCCCTCACGAAGCCCAAGCAATCTGCCATCACCCGGGCCTTCGGAAGGGTCCACATTGGACGTGAAATGGCACAACAGCCCTCAGTCCGGGGGCGTTTCTCCCAGGACCAAGGTCAACTGGAAAGAGTATGTCGAAGGCCGAAGTCCAAGCGTGGAGAGCAATGCACCATCGTCAGCACTGGATTACGACCAAGGACCTTTGCGGGATGCGGGCCGACGCCGATATCGTGGAACAACACCCCAGCGAGAAGATAGCATCAGTCTACCGAGCCGATCGAACCGTGGAAGCTATGACCAGGGCGTGTTTTCAGATATCGAGGGAGAGTTTTCGACTGACGAGCCAGCACCCCCGCGGCAATTCATTCTTCGAGAGCCGACTCCCCCGTATCCGGATTCTAGACAGGGCATGAAACGACGGGCATCCTCCCCTCCGCGTGAGCCGATGAGCGACGACAGACATACATTGCACGTTGCTACGAGTAACGGAGACTTGTCTCAGCGAAGACTGAGTGGTCATCCGTTTACGAACACACTATCGGTCAACCCCAACTACCCCACGAGTCAACGAACCCTCTCAGCCGCCTCATCCTTGAGTATCCGGACCTCGGGCTCGTATTCGTCTACGTTGTCTATTGGAGGTAGCAGTATGACCAGCCTTTCTCCGTACGACCGGTCTCCAGGAGGTTTCTCACCAAGCTCCGATCTCGATACTTTCCACGAAAAATCAATTCTCAACCCCAGCTCTCCTGCGGCGCTATCTCAGACTACTTTTTCAAGACTTCCAGGGCCTGCGTCTTTAGAACCGCCTGCGACAGACGCCACTGGAAAAATGTCTGTGCCGACGACCATTATGAATGTGCCAAAGCCAGCCGCGCCAAAGATCGGCGGACTTTTCATCTGCGATTGTTGTCCAAAGAAACCCAAGAAATTCGACAACCCAGATGGCCTACGGTAAGTTTACGCCGTGATGTCTTCATTGTATGAACCACACTAATTCAGAATAGTGCACACGAGATGGAGAAACAGTACGCATGTGCCTACTGCAACCACCGCTTTAAGAACAAAAACGAAGCCGAGCGCCACCAAAACTCCCTCCACCTCCGACGCCATTCATGGTCATGCGCCGCGCTCATGAGTTTCCAATCAGCATTCCACCCCTCAAACGCACAGTCCTGCCAGACAAATGCCGGCGCTACCCACGACACGTGCGGCTACTGCGGTGAGGAATTCCCAAATTTCCCTCAGGCAGACTGGGATCGACGATTCGAACATTTGACGACTGTGCACAAATTCGGCGAGTGCAATAATGCGAAGAAATTCTTCCGCGCAGACCACTTCCGACAGCATCTGAAGCATAGCCATGCTGGCACTAGTGGAAAGTGGACTAATATCTTGGAAAACGCTTGCATGAAAGAAGAGCAGCCGCCAGAGCCTCGCGAGCCGAGGGGACCTAAAGATAAAGCTTCTGGTCCCCAGAGCGGGTCGTTGACGTCTAATGCCATCTCGGAAGTTCTTAGCGAGCAATGACAATCAATAAGACATGTCTCTCTTGATCCGGGATTTGCTCTGCCTTGTGGTATCAGGCTACCAGACGGTTCCCCGCAAGCGGCTCTGCTGTTAATTGCATTCCTCGCTAGTTCATACTCCGGGCGTTGGATTTGTGGCAACAATTTTCTATTCTCTTTTGGACAATCGAGACTCTATACCCATTCGCATTTACCGATGATTCAGAAAATAGAATCTTGAATCTAAACCACATACCCTGTTATAAAAAGACAGCATCACCTCAACATCACACACCACCAACCTCACTCTCACCACACCCCGGGACATTCCTCATCTCTCAAAAACACCAAAAACAAAAAAACCTCTCATATTCATACTAGAAAAGGCAAAGTGAAAAACAATACACTCACCAAAAAGCCATCTAAGGCACCAAAAAAGCCTGAAAATCACGACCTGAAACGAACATTTTTGAATTTTTCCTTTTCCACGGAAGGAAAAGGTGGCGGGGACAAAGGGAGTTATATAGTCGGGACTGGGATGTTTCTTTTCAGTTGGATCAAAACCTCTTGTGTATACCCTTGCATTGCAATGGCCTGGGGGGATTCCTAACATCATTCTCATCTCATTTTTACATGGAGTCGGTTTCATGGTTGGTTCTTCAACTGGGTGGACTGGAATACTGGAATACTGGATGGAATATTTGCGTTCGATTTGTCTATTCTGGGGGGGGGGGGGGGGGTTTTTTGTTCTGACATGCTCTTATATATATTCCCCGCCCGTTTTATACATACTTTTTGTTGGATGGAACATGTGAGGCGAATGGAGGGCGTTGTATATAGATTCTTTTCTTTTTGCATAGTGGCCTTTCTCAAAATATATGGCTTTTATGCCTTTAGTCATTTTCATATCTTTCCAAGCTCTAATAGTGGATTTCTCAGTATTGAATGCTATTTTGATATACATATACATAGTGAATAGGAAATATTCAACTAAAATCCAAAAAGAAAGGTACAAATATTCAAAACGCGCGACCCCGAGACGATCTACATAAATCTAATAAGAAAATGCTTGGCCAAACCAAGAAATCAAAAGAAACCACCCAACCAAATTCCATCTACTCAGTAACACTGTCCTTAATACTCCGCAACGCACTCATCTTATGCATAGGATCGATAGCAGCAGCATTCTGCGCCCGACGACGGGCATCAGCCCAAAGCATAAACTCACCATACCCCTTCGGCATAACCTGCACATCCTTCTCAACAAGGAAAGTATAGTTAAACATACCCGTGGACTTTTTCGTACCGTGCTCGACATCCCGAACCTTGGAGTCAACACGCACCTGCACCTTGGTGTACTTGGTGCTATCACCCTCGCGCTCTTCGGGTTCCGTGTATGCAACCGTCGCGCGCAGGTACAGCACACTGCCCACGGGGACAGGGTTCTCGAAGGTGCTGGGATCGAGGGCGACGAAGTTTGGTCGGGCGTGTGCGAAGGATGCGGCGCAGCAGAAGGCTAGCTCGAAGGTTTGTTTCAGGAGGAAACCACCGAAGATCATGAAATTGTGGCGGTTGCGGTATTGGGGTTGCATGATCATGGCGGATTTCAGGACTGTGTCGCTCATGAACGCTTGGTTTGCGGGGCGGATAGCTGGGTTTTGGGGGTCTGTGGGCAGGTTAATGTTGATTTCACTTGGGCGATGTAATGAGTAAAAGGTTTTCTGGTACTCACTCAGATAGGACATCTCCTTTGTCCACATTGAGTGGATCAGGTTGCTCTCTTCGGCGTCTGGTGCCTTCTCCAAGAGACTGCGTGTGCGAAGGGCCTTCTTGGCTTGGTAATTCGCTTCGCCCTTTTGGAAGAGGCGCTTTTCCTCCTCGGTTTCAACGATGAGAGGAGCCACGGGGACGGGCCTATTGTCTGATGTTAGTTTGTGTGTTTGTGTGTATTGCTTGATAAAGAGAAGAAACATACGTCTTGGTAGCCGGATCCAGTGAGACCATAGTGAAAGCACAAGTGATCAGGACATCTTCAGGCTTGGCTTCCTGTCCTTCCGGGCGGGCCTTGGTGACCTGAAGGGAGATTTCCATACTTGATCGACCTGTCGCGTAGGTACATTGACCGCTGAGCTCGAGGTCGCAGATTTCCATCAGCGGGTTCTCAATAGTGATCCGGTCACAGGCCGCAGTGACAGTGGATACACCGTCACCTGTGTGACGGTAGGCAACGATACCAGCTAAGGCATCAAGGTCCATCAGGAGTGAGCCCAATCTAATCAGAATGATCAGTCAAATGCTCTTTTGATACGTAGGCTAGCAAAGACATACCTAATATGCCCGGAGGCGTTGAGATAAGAATCCAAGAGCCATTTGTCTTGGGCCAAAGGCAAAATCTACAATCCAGTCAATATAAACATGCTGATTTCCACCTCACCAAATACAAAAAAAGAATACGTACAGCACTGTAATAGCTATCCGACATCTTCTTCGGCGAGACATCGGGCGTAACCTTTTGCCCAGCCTTCTCCTGCGGCCCGGCCGTCTCGGCCTCGCGAGTCTGTGTTAAGGCGTCAATCCATGGCGTCTTGACACGCATGGGCATCCACGTGGGCCGGGACACTGCCTGAGACGACGTGGAGTGGAAGTCCTGGGTGTTGATACAGGATGGCTGAGCTGCGACTGCGGCTCGCGCGGGCAGCGCAGCCAGAGATTTTGAGCGAGCAAGCGCTGATCTTCTACTGAGGCCAAACATCGTGATGTCGAAGGAGGGAGAATAAAGAAATGTAGCTATTCCGGTAGATTCGACTCGGTGCTCAACAAAATGACGATGTCCCGAGGATCCGATGTATACAGTGGCCTATAGCGATCAAAAGAGATTTAATTACTCAATGGCATGGCAGAAAGTGACCGCCCTAGTCACTAGACTTTCAAAGTCCATTTGCTGGCAATTCACTTGATTTACTGAGTTTAGTTAAATCACAGGTGTTCCCAAGGGCTGGATATTCTGGTAAAAGATATTAAAATCTATATATTCTACCATTTTAGTGAGAACTCATCAGTCCATAAGTTAAGTCTCTCATGGTCACTGCTAATTGCCGCATGGCCTACCCGATAAGGTTCGCCCCCGGGGATTCTCGGCCCGGATACGAAAAACGATGTCATCGCTTCCGATAGAGGCACCGAGGGTTTTGACATTGCTCTATACTCCGTAGATGTGGTTTGCAGCTGAAGGCGACCTCCAAAGCCAAGTATGAGCGTACAGATGCCTGAGATTGTAGTGTCACAATCCGGCGACTCGATCCTAGTGTCATTGAATCGAGCTGCGGGCTAAAACCAACCTCCGGTTGCCATACATGTCTGCAAGAATACGACGAATCACCCTTGGCAGACCTGCAGCTTTGGAGGAAAGTAGTTCTTTGTCACATTGGATGAGGCCTTCCAAGGTTAAGGTTGGCATCAAATGAGCTCAACTGAAAGAGTTGAAATGTGAAGGGAAGATCGAAACATGATTTGTACCTTGGAGTTCATTTAAGCTTAACCAAGCTCCGGTCCGATGGCCAAATAACGTCAAAATGAAGTCATCGATAAGATATTGACTTATTACACTGAATTCAAAACTTGGAAGCAACTAGCTGGTTTGTTTTTCTACCTATTCGAATTGATATATTCACTTGAAGAACCTGGAATAAAAAGAAAAACATATATCTGCAATATGAGCGACCCAACAAACCCACATATCAAAGAGCGCACCACACCTCAATGGGGTCTCTACCAGCGAGAGAACTTCTGGAAACAGAATGAAGGAACAACACCACTCTTCAATACGGGTATAAAATTTTCATTATGATCCCACCGAACTTACAGAAACTAACCTCCACAGACCCCCGAAAAATGGAAGAAAGAGCCAAAGAAAAGCTGAGCGAGGGCGGCTGGTACATACTACCTCCCCATCCGAGACCAGCAATATCCCAAGACACAAACCCACTAACAAAACTACTGCCAGGTACTACGCCTCCTCAAACGCAGGAATGTCAAACACCCACCTCGCAAACCGACAAGCCTTCTACCGCCACCGACTAATCCCAAACCAACTAGTCGACACCAATAACCGCTCAACAACAACAACGATCTTCGACCACAAAGTCTCCGCCCCAATCGGCTTCGCCCCAATTGGGATAAACAAAATCTACCACCCAACCGGCGAAGCCGCGGTCTCAAAAGTCGCCAATGAGCTCAACCTCCCCTACTGCCTCTCCACAGCAGGCAGCACATCAATTGAAAAAGTAGCTGCCGCAAACGGACCTTCAGGAACACGATTCTTCCAACTGTACATGCCACACGACGACGAGCTAACCGTATCCCTTCTCACACGGGCCTGGGAAAACGGCTTCGACGCACTGATTCTCACGACGGATACATGGCAGCTCGGATGGCGACATGACGACATTGCGTCATCGAATTATGCATTCTACCGCGGATTCGGTGCTGATCTGGGACTTACCGATCCTGTTTTCCGGAAGAGATGTGTTGCGGACGGGATTGATCCTGATGTTGATATTGTTGCTGCGTCGACGAAGTGGATTGATTCTGTTTGGCATGGACGGGCTTGGTCGTGGGAGAAGATTCCTTGGTTGATGGAGACTTGGAGGGGGATTAGTGGGGGACGGCCGTTTGTTATTAAGGGGATTCAGTCTGTTGGTGATGCGAGGAGGTGTGTTGAGCTTGGGGTTGAGGGGATTGTTGTGAGTAATCACGCTGGGAGACAGGTTGATGGGGCTGTTGCTAGTCTTGATGCGCTTGAGAGGATTGTTGAGGCTGTTGGGGAGAGGATTTACGTTATGTTTGATTCTGGGGTTAGGGGGGCGAGTGACGTTGTTAAGGCGTTGGCTCTTGGAGCGAAGTTTGTGTTTATTGGACGGCTTTGGATTTGGGGGTTGAGTATTCAGGGTGAGGATGGGGTTATGCATGTTATGAAGTCGTTGTTGGCGGATTTGGATATTTTGATGGGTGTTGCTGGGTTCAATAGGGTTGAGGATTTCAATCAGGATATTCTTGGTGAGTTTTGTGTTCCTGGGATGTGAAGATGGATGCTGACTTGGAGACGCAGAGTCGGATCCGAAGAATTATACGCTCATTCCACAGAAGAATTTGTGAATGGAAGACATTCTGGGGTGGATGCTGCTTTTAATTTCCTCCACAACATCCTCTAGCTTACAGGGACAGCTTGTTGCCCTAGCCCAGACATGACTCAAAGCTACGCATATTCGACTGTAAATACATTCAGTGACTAGCTACACAATGAAAGAGGATATGGTTAAACACCCCCAATGTATTCCGTGGGACTTGTAAGTGACTATAGTGCCCAAACGCTTAGCCACTTGTCAAAGAACACACACGAGAAAGCCCCGTTTGATTTGGATGCTGAGCTGCATGGGCCTCAACAGTGTTGATTTCTCATGCATAGGCATCGCTGTGCTACGGGACCCTCCGCATACACTGTCTCATGGGGGCTTTGGTGAGATGGTAGTTGAGCGGGATGGGGAGAGGAAGAAGAGAAGAGAAAGAGAAGAGGAAGAAAGATGGGAGGGGACCTTTTATACCCTCAACAACACGTACCTTCCTAAAATGGACACCTGCCTTGCACCTTCCCTCATTGTCAATGCCACATGCACCTTCCCACTCCATACAGCTAGTTCGTATAGAAATGTGTGCATTGATTAGATATTATTAGAATTGAAAGCTTCTATTATGGGATTTTGACGTTTTGCCAATGGTATTGTAGACTTTTGGCTATCTGAATGAAAATAATAGCAAGTCATGTCCAGGTTAAATGAAGGATACATGTCGGATGTTCAACACAAAACGAGTGATATATGCAGCTGAAAAAAAAGCCGAATAGACAAGGTGCCGCCAACGTATGTTAGTATGAGTGGGTAATCGTATGTGAACCCGGGTGTATTAACAGAAATGAAATGATGTGCGTGTACAATAATCGACAATATGCACGGAAAGGGCGTGGGTGATAAGTGAGTGTACAGTAATACAAAGAGCAGAAATATGATTGCCGCCAAATCAAAAAATGCCAAGAAGTGAAAGATGGGCTAAAATGCAGTTCAAATAGCAAATGCGCCAAGCATGACCGTGAGCATAGACCAGCTAATGCCGCGGATGAGGTGGGATGCGGAGCTGTCGGAGACTGTGGCCATTGTTGAGGAGGTCGATGATGATGTGGGGTCCGCAGCAGACACAGCAGTGCCAGTGACTGGCGGTGCAGTGAATGTCCCATTGCCCTGGGACGTGGAGGAAGAGGAGGAGGATGAGGTGGAAGATGACTTTGAGTTTGAGGCCGAGGCCGAGGCAAGCGCGCCAAACCCGATCTGTCCATTGTCGAAATCGAACACCGTGTAGACGTTCTTCAAAAAGACATCGCCGACAAGCCAGTTTGCACCGTTGGATGCATAGCCGACAATGGTCGAAATGCAGTAGGCCGAACCGTCCGACTCAGCGTTTCCAACATAATCCTTAGGTGAGACGTTGTATTTAACACCAGAGAACTCGAACTCTATGGTAGCAGTCGAGTTGCATGGGATCAAATAGTTGTTCGGGTTGGAAGGCTGTTGAGATGAATGAGGGACGAGAGAAAACAGGGTTTTGGCGTCCGCGGGAGGGATCAGGAGGTAGGTGGTTCCGGTGTCGATGGTAGCGGATTTTCCGGTAAAGTTGCAACTTTGTCCATTCACATAGGCATCATCCACGGGGATGCTCCAAATTTTCTCGTTGGTGGCAGTGTAGGAGATAGTACCATCGAATTTGGTTGTATCGACACCGCCAAAGTTGATTTCTCCATCCTTATTATTGTCTGATGAGCGAGAGAGACTGAATCCAACCAAGTTTGACTTGATGAGCTTTTTCTCAGCCACAAGATCCATGAAAGATGGCAAATTCCACCCTTCTGTACGCGATCGACCTAAGCCAAGAATCCCATCGAATGGGTAACTCTGAAAGGTTTCCGAGGCATTGTTAGCAAGACCGAAAGTTTGCGAGACTTCGAGCCCTGCGATTGAGAGGGTGTCTTTCCCCATCTTTCCCGAGACCTTGCCGCTGCCGTAAAAGAGGCTGAACGTCGAATCGTCGGTGGTATAGCTCGTTGATGCTGACTGGTCGAACTTGTGATGCCGTGTGCAGACAGGCTCGGTGCATTTCGAGCCGAAGACCCAGGTATTGGGTGCTCCAGTGTCGATTGCCATCCACATTTCTTGCTTTTGAGAACCTACATGAACGGGAGAGAAGTATGAATAGTCTGTTCCGTCCTGGTTTAACGGTGCACTGTTTTTCAATGATGGCTCATGTGATTCAACGATCTTATAGCCATCATCGCGGCGAACGGGCATTTTTTTAAGATCAAGAGTCCATGGTTTGTCGGCTGTGTTGGATGTGTCGGTACTGTCGGTGCTCTCATCGTCGGATTTCACTTCGATCAAGTTCCATGGGACAAAGCGACGTTCGACTGTAGTTTCCGTGGAAAGTTTCATCCGCAATTCCCATGGATAGAAGGCGTGCACGCCTGAGATGCCGACAATGAAGACCAGACATGATGAGAAATGCATGATACGATCCCTGGGGGAGTTTAGGCAGAAAATGTAGAAGCCTGCATTTGATGAACCGAAGCCGGATTCGATTGGAGGTCTCTCTATTCAATATAACCGTCGCTGTATGAGGAATTGGGACTCGAGAAGTTGAAGGATTGAATTAAGTGATAGATTGAAGTTGGAGAGAAGAACCAAAAAAGAAGACAAGAAATTAAATAACGAATTGTAAAAGGTGAGGAGGTTGGAGAAACTCGAAATGTGCCCATGAAAGATGTGAGGGGGGGAGTGGCGGACATGGGTCTCCACCGTTGAAAAACCTCCCCTGAGAAGTTGGCAAGAACACCAGTTGGCTCTAAACTGGAATTGGCTTAGTTCCCCCACGCCAGGGACTATCCTCCACTTGTCTAACGCTCATTAGAACTGATCGGCTGGTTAAATGAAGCTAGTGGAGTCCAAGCTTGATGTTCTTCTATAGGAACTTGAAATGGGTTATGAATTATCTTGAATCTTAATTCTTGGACTATTTTATACCTACTATTGACTATCATTGCTTCGGAAATCCGGGGTGTGAACATATTAATCGCCCAAAGGTAATGTTGAAGCAAACTAGTTAAACAGCTAAACAACTAAACATCGAAGTCTTTCATAGAGACACCCAAAGACAAAAATAGAGCGCGAAAGAAGGAAGTGAAACCCCCGACAGAATGCGACCGTACTTTGTTACCCATTAGGCGTACAATATAAGGAGTATACGTTGTACGGTCTAGACTCGCAGGATTTACGCCTCCACTTGGGTCGAGAACATCTGATCCTGACAACCCTGACAGGGACCACTTTTCTTTTTTTTTAGCAGATACTTGTGTCTACTTACTACAAATCACCAATTAAACTATTCAAACTGATTCAAACTTCAATGACTAGTGATTTGTACGCATATTTATGTATTTTAATTTTGAGAAGATCCAATTGATTGAAAAGACTAACAGTGGCAAACCAAAAATGGATCCATCATGTAGATCACCAGCCAGCTGTGGAGACTGATAAACTCGAACACATCCAGGAGTTTCCAGGGCGATATCACAAAGCTTTACGGATATCGAGGCGAATTGTGGATCTGTCTTTTTAAATGAACAATCCATATATCATGAACCAAAGTCAGTTGTCTAAAAGCCAATAATCCGTATACTGCGGAATAACTAATATATGTGCGACAGATATTAGTACCTCGGTATATATCAACTTTGGGATATTAGCGACCATATACATCTTAATTTGGTACGAGAGTCATGGCATTTGCTATTGCTCCATCGCAATTCATGTGCCAGTGAGTCTCACAGGTTATACACAGAAAAGTCCCTCGCACAGTGTGCTTTTTTTACGGCCTTCGTATACACTAAAAAGACATTTAAAAAAGCCATATCAAAAGAACATCCAAAAAGAGATCACAAGGCCGCATAAGCCACCGATTAGTCTTGTATTTCTAGACTTACATGTGCCTCGAGAAGAGGAACTTTTAGTGACGAGCCATATGGTAAATAATAAATAGACCGGAATAACCCAGGGCACCTAACATATAATGACCCAGCGAAGTAGCACACTGTATGCACAGGGCTATCTCGACATATACCGACCTCATGTAGAACATCATGATGTCAACAAAGGCATAAAACCAGCCCTGAAGTGCGGGTAGATCGTGATGCAAAGCCACAGACCCCTTGCAGCCCAAACAACCCCAAAGCCCCAGCCACATATAGCCTGAAAAAGGCACCCAAAATAGCCGTTGTCAAAAGAAAAACAAAATATCCAATGACGCACAAACACAAATCCAGACCCCCAAAATCGCTGAAGATTGATAAATCAATCAGATAATCACCTCAGCTCTCCCCGAAATAGCCCGAGCGGGACTCCGACCTTCCCCACGAAACACCCGAACCCCATCCACCCCATCGATCCCACGGACAACAGGAAATTACAAAGGTGGAAAAAACATACCTCGGAACCGCAAAGCTATTACCGACGGTGCCGCTAGAGACACGGAAGAAAATAGAAAGAAGTGGACTGATCCGATTCTGCAACATGCTAGATTCGGTATCCTAGCCCCGGTTCTTCATAACATCTATGAATATTGCGACGTCATTTTTCCCGAGCTGGACAGGACTAGCGCTGTCGGGATCGGAGAATATGCAGTGAATATCACCTTTTAGGGTTATTTGGGCAGTTGTCTCGGGATGGCATGCACATGCGTCCGGTGGACCGTGGTGCAATTGTCGGCGATGATGTTTGGGAATTGATACAATGACTCACTCGTCTAGAGTAGGCCTGGTCTGGTGACCTCGGGTTAACGGTGTATTTTTGATTAACAGCGAAGGAGTTCCGGGGAGTCTACTCCGTAGGTGGATCTGCTTCTGTCGTAGATCATGCGTGGTGGGTATTGGATCAAGTGCCTCGGCACAACGAAAATCGCGGTGTTTCGGGGGGATTTTTTTCCCATGAGGGTATTGAGTCATTTGTGGCAATGGATTGGTGGCAATTTAGTAAACTGGAAAGATTGGAAATGTTCTCTGTGCGTTTTTGGATTGTTCTCGCTTTGTATCTGTATCCTAATGAAGTATCATAGACAGAATTGAACCTGATTGAACAAACATTCTAAAAGATGTTAATAGAAGAGGTCATGACTTGTTGGAGATGGTATGGATAGTAATGTTCAATTGAATTGAAACAACTCGACAGAGCCGTCGTGAATAAGATGGATAGAACCCAAAAGAAAAACAAAGCCAATGATCGGCTGGCTGACACCATGGAGGAAGACGTCCACTCCATGGGAAAGATATTACATCAAAACGCTACTTAAAAACAATCCGACGAACCCAAACAAGTCAAAAAAAGACAAAGCCCGAACAATGTAACAGACAACAAAAGAATTCGTTTCATCACAGACCCGTCAACAGGACTCAAAGGCAAGAAGAATAGACCAGAGTATGAAGCAAAAGACTCTACTTCCTCTGAACAGTCTCCTTGGGACCCATAACATCATCAAGGAAGCCAGCCCAAAGCTCACGTATGACACCAGGCTCAGAAGAACCATTTGATCTGCGCTGGATTTCCTCACCGGCACGTGAGCGGCCGACGGCCTCGGTAAGTGAGAACGGATCCAGATCGACGGCGTGATTATCGACGACCTCGCTCATTGCGCTGGCGGAGACGTCAGCGCCGGTGCCGGACACGGTGTAGATCTGGGGCTTCATGGGTGGGGCGGTGGGTGTTTGGCGCCATGGGAGTGAGGGGAGCTCGGGAAGGACCGGGACTTGGATGCCGCGTTGCAGAGGGGCGGCATCGAGGTCTGCCATGGTGGGCATGTAGACGAAGTCGACGGTGGAGGTGTCGTTCAGGGCTTTGGTGGCGCGGGAGGTGTTGAATTGGCGGGAAGAAGAGGAGCTGGAACGTGTTAGTTTTGGTGTTCGTTTGATTGAAGGTTTGGAATGGAGGTATGGGTGGATGTATAGAAGGGAATGGGTGGGTGGAACATACTCTGAGAATGCATTGCCGTTGATTCTGCGCATGGCGATGCTGAAGGCGCGGGATTGAAGGACATCATGGTTGGACAGGGCCTTCTCGCCGTTGTTGGCGGGTTGAGCGGATTGAACTCCGGTGATGTGAAGGCTGCGGCGAGCAGAGGGTGCCACGGGCTGTTGAGAGAGAGTGCGCAGAGCGCGGAGAGATGATGAACGGGGAGCAGTCATTGTGAGGGTGTGAAAGTGTATAGAGTGATAACTTTTCTGAGATAAAGCTATGTTGGGAGGCTTGATAGAGGCGGAGGCGTCCAAGTATAGTGGAAGGAAAGTAAAAAGGGAGAAAGTATGGAAGTATGGGAAGAGGACGATAGGGAGCTTTATAGAGCTGAGAATAATGGTTGGGGAGAGCTATGAGGCCACTTCTTGGCGGTCTGGAACGTTATCGATAGTGTCGATAGTGTCGAACCCAAAAAAAAAAGTAGAGCACGTCAACACTGGGGAAATGGGTAGTAGTGGGTGATTTTTGTTTAATTTTGTTCACGGATTTGATATTTCAAAGAGAAATTTAAAAAGATGTGCTGGCAAGAGGGGAAACAAATAATTCCCTCTTATATATGCTAAATATTAAATGGCCGTGAATGTTCGGAGTTCAACAATTCTCCCAGTCAGAGATCTACAGCGTAAGTACAAGGTACCCAACTATCGGGACTGTAGGCTACCCCGTACCCACCAGAACACAGAGTGACAAGATGTACCGGGTACATCACTTACCCCCCGAAAGTGATGTACTATTCTGTACTCCGTCTCCGTACTTCCAGTCTATATTCTCACCCCTCTCTCTCCTGAAACTGGTGATCATTACGTCTTCTTTGGATGATCATCCAATGAAATAATCACCAGCATATATGCCGGCCATTATTGGGTGTCTTCCTGCAGAATGGGGTAATCAGTCGACTAATCGTACCCTACCCACCTGGGCATACTGTGTACAACGTAGGCTCCCCCTCATTGAATTAATTCTCCTAGGGGAAAGTGAGAAACGGGGAGCGGTATCCGATTGGAGATACCTGCACAACGGTTCCATTATGCATATCGACCTCTAATCCCTGGATCGTGACTGGCTCCTCCAATTCACTCCCTCATCCTTCCCTCTCCCAACTGGTGAGTCGGTCTGCCTCAAATCCTGGAAGCACGCAAGCCATAAAACAAGAATGTCCTTCCAATCTTCCAATTTTGGGAATACCGGGGTTGATCGCCGATCCTCAACTGTTGAGGAATCCCATGACCTGATAGTGGACCTCAATAGATTCTAAGAATAATATGAGTCAAGACATCAAGAGGCAAATTAGTGTTAGACTAGTCCTTTATTAAGTGGAGCGGTGAGACTCGGAGTTGGGTCCGCCTTCCGATTGATCTACTCCTTTTACCTATTCTCTGTCCTACACGGTATACACGGTCATTCTGCAGAGATATCCTTGATCATCTATGGTGCTACGTGTCCCTTTTCAGATTCAGATTCATGCTTTTCTCAACCCCGCAATCGTTTATTGTACCCGGAACGCCCGGATCGAAGACGTCGTGTTGAGATCAGCAGACCTTATAGGTGGCTGTGCTTATATTGTTTTTGTGGCCAGGGGCTAGGGAGTCCAAATATTCGATAGCTGTAAGGACCCGGCCTGGGCAAATGTCAGTAAATCTTGGCAGGAATCTGGTTGAATTATTCCCCTTTCATCCCTAGATTAGGGGCTTTTGTTGAGTTCTACCATACGTGATAGGTAGGCAAATATATTGGTCGCTAATCACTAATTTATCTGCGAAGCAATTGGTATAGCGGACTGTATATATACTCTATGGTATGCCCTTAAAGTTAATATATTGTAGATGGCTCTCTTCCCCGCACTATGTCATTGGTCAACCCACACATTGCAATCCCTGTGCTGAGATATATCTCATACCTAACTGTGTATGTTCAAAGTTTCGATGGCCCCGGTCGCCGTCCTTTAGCTATGGCCCGAGCGTACGGGTGCGAGCGGGACGCTGGAACCAGGTGGTCGACATCCCCAGTGTGCACGAGGTCAGGGGACGCCTCTGCCAGGGATGTGATGCCAATATTCCGCATGGATGTTTCCAGTTCATCTTGCATGACTGCGAGAGGCTTGAATTAGCAAACTATAAGAGGAGAACGTCAAATCATCACTTACTGTCAATCAGATGCTCTACTCCCTCCTGGCCGTAGTTGGTAGCAAAGAGCATACTCCGACCCATTCCCACGGCTGTTGCGCCCAGACAAACAGCCTTGAGGATATCAGTTCCACGCCGAATACCGCTGTCCACATAAACCTCCATATGATCAAAGACCTCCGGGCAACGCCTGTGGATCTCTAGGAGCGTGATGATCGACGGCGGACTGGTATCTAGGTTGCGACCGCCGTGATTGCTGAGCAAGATACCATCAAGCCCCGCTTTCATGGCGAGCAGCGCATCATCCGCTGACATCACGCCTTTCAAACACACCGGCTTGTGCGTGTGCTGTTTGACCCATTGCAAATCCTCCCATGTCAGCCCGGGATCGATGAACCCAGACATCACGCGACCGAGACCGCCGCCTTTCTTATCGTTCTGCACCTTGGACGGCGCCATGGGCACTGATAAGTTCTCGTCTGCCTTGACGCGCTCGTCGGCTTCGCGCTTACCGGGCCATGCGGCGTCCACGGTAACAAAAATGGCTTTGATGTTCGGATTCGCCGAACACTGGCGTAGTAGAGCGGCGGACTTTTCTCGGTCCCGGTTGACGTATAGTTGGAAGAAGAAGTCGGCTGAGGGTGCTGCCTCACGTAGCTCATCCATAGTGTAGGATGAATTGTTTGAAATCTACCCAGATCGTAAGCATGGTGACTGACAGTAGTAACACACGGTATAAGTTCACTCCTTGCATGATTCCTTTGTTTGCACAGGCTCTGGCAATGGCGCACTCTCCATCTGGGTGGATGAGCTTTGCCATTGCTGCCGGGCTCACGAACAGCGGGAGCTTGTAACTCCCGCCGAGAATGTTCGTCCCAGCATCTGCCGAGCGGACATTTCTTAGGACTCGTGGGCGGAACCATATGCGGTCAAAGCATGATTTATTGGCGTCCCGTGTGATTAAATCTGTAGCTGCGCTGGAGTAGAAGGCCCAGGTCTTCTTATTAGCGGTCTTCGAGGCCACAACCTCGAAATCGTGCGAGTTGATCAGTGTATCCAACGGGGGTTTCTCGTTTTTCAATATCACCTTGGGGCTCTGCCCCGGTGGTGGTTTGGCCCACTCGGCGTCAATTGTAGATTCATCTAGGACGCCCTTAAACTTCTCCGGTTGAAGATTGTTCTTCATTACGCTGGGTGCGTGCACCTCTGAATACGCTTTCGTTGCATCTCGACCTGCATGCTTCAGGATAACTGTTTGTGACATACGTTATTAAATATCGTCATCAGATACATTTGTCGGTGTACGTACTCGCAGATCCTCCAGGATGCTCTTCCAAAAAGTCGGTCACGTCCCACACCTGCTTGTCGACCACAACCCAACAGTCTCCAGGCGTTTTGTGCTCTGAGATCTGTTGAGCAGATAGAAGAAGTCTTTGGTCTGCCATTGCTGTTAGACGGTATAAACGGGCGGGGTCTTCGATTAGCTGGGAGGAAATCGAAGGCGATATCAAACAACGTTGGTCCTGTATGTAAAGGTGTGAATGAGAATAAATGAAGTGGATACAAAATCGACGCAGCCATCCACAGCGAACTAAATACTCAGCAACGCTCTAGGGCGGGGATGGCCTTCGGCAATGTCCCCGGACTTACCCCGGACTGTGCGGGCCATAGTCCCCCGAGCTTCCTATTCGAGTATTTAATTTCCTATGCCGAGCGTTGTAAATCCACGTTATCGTGTTTGACCTCCTGGGCTTGAATGTCTTCAGGATCACTCGGTGTTGTGGATTGATTGTCTCTCCAATGTTCAGTCCTGCCTAATCTGCTTTACACATGTTGGTCGCACAAAAATGTCAAAAGATCAATGGGATGTCACAAACAGGACAAGAGCTTGCTTTCAATCCGAGCGTACACAGAATCACTCATGTTTGGAGAAATTTGAACCCTGAAGTGTCTTGAATCGGCAAAGCACCGACTGGACTACGGATATCTCTCCGAGTGGGTCCCTGATATTCGGCGCCTGGAGTCTCAGGCATCATTTGTCTTCAGCCACATGAAAACCTCAGCCCTAGTGTGGCTGAACGTTTTCCGACCGTGAGTCAACACACATTTTGTGCTCGACAGAGGAAGCATTTCAACAACACAATAACAAGGATATCTACTCCTCATCTGATGCAAATCAACTCTGCCATTGGCTGTGCTTTGAAACTTTTCCGCCGCAACATCACCTCAAGTGTGAGGTCGACAGGCATAGATAGCCCTGTCTCCTTAGGTCTGTTTCGTGTCCAAATACGGGCTTATCCACTAGCCCAGTCATGCAAAGGCTGGATGCCTTGGAAAAGCTTGAGCTGACTCATTTTGTAGGTTTTCATAAGAGTCACAGTTTGGCTGGTCTGCCTTCAATAAATTCCATATCTGCTGGAAATCCCAGAACAGTCTCCACAACTGGAAGACAACAGACCACATTAAATATGGCCGAATCTATACCTCTCCGATATGTTGATGTGGGTCCCCTTCTCTAAGAGCCTCACCCTCGAAAGACTATGCAACTCATAGCTAACTGCGAAATATTAGATTGGTATCAACTTGAGTGACCCTGTCTTCCGCGGTGAATATCACGGAAAGCAGGCCCATGAAGACGATCTCGATGACGTTGTCCAGCGTGCTCGTGATGTAGGCTGCTCAAAGTTCATGGTAACAGGCTCAGATCTTGTAGAATCGAAGCTCGCTGTTCACATCGCCAGCAAATACCGTAAGTTCGGAACTTGCCAGGACTTCCCCTTTTCTTATTAACGCCGGCATTCTGTAGCGGGATTTTGTTATGCAACCGTTGGTGTGCATCCATGTCAAGCAAAGCTGTTTGACGAATACCCAGAGGGTCCGTCAAAAATGCTGGAGGAGCTCCGCGCTCTAGCAATTGAATCCACACAATCCGGCCATGCCGTCGCATTCGGCGAAATCGGCCTTGATTATGACCGACTATTCATGAGCGAAAAGGAGCCACAGCTCAAATATTTCGAGGCCCAACTAGACCTGGCTGTCGAGATTCAGCTCCCTTTATTCCTCCACTCCAGAGCTGCAAGCGAGGACTTTGAGAGACTCCTTGCCCCAAGGCTTGCCAAGCTCCCCAAGCGGGGACTTGTGCACAGTTTCACGGGGACAATGGATGAGATGAACCGGATGGTCGCGCTGGGTCTAGACGTCGGTGTTAATGGGTGCAGTATGAAGACCGAGGAGAACCTGGAGGTTGTGAAAGCTATTCCACTCGACCGGCTCCAAATCGAAACTGATGGGCCATGGGTATGTATCTCTGCTCTAAGCTCTGGTCGGATCAGTCGTGACTAACTTGTCGTCTAGTGTGAAATCCGCCCCTCTCATGCATCTGCAAAGCACCTAGGAGGTGCACCGGATCTGCCGAAGGCCGTGAAGAAGGAGAAATGGCAAAAGGGGTGTATGGTGAAGGGCCGGAACGAGCCTATCGCCATCGCTCGTGTCGCTCATGTTATTGCTAGCGTCAAGGGTATCACTGTGGAGGAAGTTTGCGAGGCGTAAGATGTTAATTCCTCCTGATGCTCGGTTCCATGCTAACTCACTTTTTTTTCTCTCCAGTGCTTGGAACAACTCTATTAGAATGTTTGGTTTGGGCGAGGAATCACCTTGATTTTTGGTATCGCCGCAGGTCGATGATAGAACAATACATGAATGTTGCGTGGCATGCGATAACAGCATACCTCGTACCTGTCTTTCAATGTCAGCCATATTGGTTGCCGTAGAGGTATAAATAACCCGAACGTAACTTCTGTAGTTTGTTTCATATATCATTTCCCGCTATTATTAGCTCTTTTCTTACTTTGTTTCCGTGACCCCCATCTTACCCCATCGTGCCTTCCCGCCGCAGCCTCGTCTTCGGGTTCAACCTTCTGTTGGATTGTGTTATGGTAATTAGAGTGGCCTTCCAACCTTGGAAGGTTCCCCATCTTTTGGCACTACGTCTTTTACGATCGATGTACTGATGAGGCGCATCGACACATCCATCAACGACTACTCATATGATGATGAGCCCAAAGGTGATCTGAGATTTCGACAATGTCATCAACAGCATGTAATGGTCCGCCCTATTCGAGCCTCGTACCCGTGAGCCACCGGCGAAGGCGAGTCAACACACTCATCTCATGAGGTCCTTACCTTCGGCATAACGGGGGTGAATATTATCCTACAACACTCCGCCCAAGAGAATCTCGCTCGCCCCTCCTCGCAACACCTTATGTCTCATGGCATATTCAGTACGAGCACGGATATGTACCCTCAACATAATCCGACCTTTTCGACACCATATTACAGCGAACAGATGGCTAGACAAACCCAGCCTTTCCAAGTCTACCTAACACAGAGAGCAACAGCCTGTAACCTCTCATATCTCTCATCAACAACGTCTCTCATCGAAAATGTCTCCAACAAACACCGCAACAGGCAAGTTGGAACATGAACTTGTCAATATGATGTCCTGTACAAAGCGAAGCGGCACTTATTTGAACCCACCCACTTGAAATTTACACCAAGCTTAATTTTTAACAAGGATTTACTATTCAGCCGTCTAGTATAGATATCGAGGAAATTTTGCATATTTTGGGGGAGGCGCAGGCGATGTTAGATGTAGTCAAATAAAGTTTCACCCTGCATATAAAAAAGGTACATATGTAGTGTAGGTAGGAACATTAAATCCTTCATTACCTGCTAAGCATACCAACACCACTATCATTATACTCTCCTTCGCCTATTGCTCTACCCCATTATAAGTAACAGTACACATGTGGTTGGTTACTGCTACGTTTCCCGTAGCAAAAAATTTTCACTTCTCCCACGTAGCCTTGGAAAATCGCCACCTTGACAAATTTTACCCGGCACTAAACATAATAAGGTTGCAACAAGAAGAAAAAGTAATATCATACAATTACCTACATAAAAAAACAAAGTTAGACTCCGATAGGGGGAATCGAACCCCCGGCTGCCGTGTGAGAGACGGCGATGTTAGCCACTACACCATATCGGATGTAATTCTTATCATAGACTCGATTATTAAAGTCTAAAATCCTGAGAGCTAGTTGTAGTTGTTATATGGCCCTGCTTCCCTCCTCCGCACCCCAAAGCTTCGATTTGCTTTTTCTTGTCCCTCCTGCCCCCGCCACACCCGCGGACAGCTGAGGTATCGTTGCTACTTACTGACTGCGAAAATAGAGCTAATGAGCTCCGCCACCACCGATTCCTCGTGTGACTCGTCGAATTCTGCGTCTGCGGCCCTGCGATTGTAATCCAAGCTGTCCTCCGCCCTGCCCCGTTTTCTTTCTCAGCCCCGACTATCAGAAACATACTCTTCGATAAACGCCAGCAAAAAATCGATTCTGAGCACGCTCCTTTTTCACTGCTATAATTGAAGAACAAGCTGGCATCCACAAGTTGTCAATAAAAAAGCAAAGTGAGATGATACATAGCTTTCATGCCCAAATGACAACATCATTCTGCGTAGAGATAAAGAAGGCCAAGCAAAGTGATGACGTGTCGAGCTATATCTAACCATGATTGGAGGGAAATGATGGGAAACTTGGATCACCGGCAGCAATCTCCAACCAGGTTCAATCATTTAGCGCTTGCCCTTGGACAAGGATCTTAGTTAGCCCTTTCACTGGGAACACGCCTAACATAGACTTGTCTCAACCTAGCAAAGCACAGCGCGCAATATCCGGAAAGTATTACATTTTCCGGCAATTCGAGGCACAATCACTACTGGCGTAGCAGCATACCGAAAATGAAATCCCTCATCCACGATGCGTACACGGTTGGACGGATCAGTGCTCTGCCGATCTAAATGGCAGCCGCAAGGGCAGTTCTTGATGAAGAACATGGCAGATTACCGCAGCCAATATCTGACAGCAATACTTACGCACTGGGTGAAATCAGGGGTCGTAATGTGGTGATCGCTTGCTTGCCTTCAGGTATATATGGAACCACAACAGCGGCTTCTCTGGCCTCCCACATGTTGTCAACATTTCCTTCCATCCGCTTCGGGCTAATGGTAGGCGTGGGGGGTGGGGTACCTGGAAATGGATATGATATTCGACTAGGTGATGTTGTGGTCAGCAAACCTCGGAGTGCATTTGGAGGAGTTGTGCAGTACGACTATGGAAAAACTGTTGCAGAAGGGTGCTTTGAGCGAACGGAAGGTTTATGCCGCCGAGTATACCAGTCGGTAGGTCAATTATAAAACTACTGCGACCCCTGATGTATCTACCCTACACTCTTTCGAGGTTAAGAGTTGAGTAAACGCGCCTGCCTCAACTTTTGGCCGAAAAGGTGTAATTGGTTAGATGAGAAATATTATGAAGATTTTTAATACCCGGGCGGATATCTTTTGCCTTATAGACGCCTGTCTTCTTTAGTTTGATACTCTTCTCTAATTTTATACTCTTCTCCGCTAGTGTTAGGATTAGGTAGATTTTAATCAGATTCCTACATTATAAGGGTGAATATATGGAACTCTTTATAGAAGTTCGATAAATCATTAGTTAACTTAGGGTAATTAATAATAGGCTTTAGTAAGACGTTCTAAACAGCCGTATCCTGTACCATCTAGGACTACCACTAACACGGTCTCTAATGTTAGAACCTAACGAGCCCCCTGGAGCTAATTTGCCTAAACTCTTTCTTAATGATGCAATATTAACCCCCGGAAACTATCCTGACTACTGTGAGGAAGTCGCTCTCTTCCCCCCGGAGTTTGTCACACTCCCTCTGTAGGTGGCGTGGCTAAGGCCCTAAGGCGACTCGAGTCTTCGATTCTTCGATGCCTTTGGAGACAATCGTACTAGAAAAAGTGACTAGGAGTATCACGAAACCTCCACTCTAAGCCTTCTAAGGTTGGAATAAAAGACAGTATTGTGATTCTTCTAAGTTCCTCAAAATCGGCCTAGTCCTTCTATTACCGCCACAACATCAGTAAATACAAAGATGGTCATTAGAAATGACATGGACAACATAGCAGGGCGCTATATAACTACAATCAGATCAATTATCAGCTGCATTGCGTATGCTATAGCTTAAACAGCCTCTTTGGCTATCCAGTACCCTTGCATCTCCCCCAGACACCTAAGCGCATATTTCTCCCCAGGGCCGAAATCCTCCTGCCAAAACTTGGAATGAATGATGGCCATATCACCATCGAGATCATTTTGGTTCGGCCAGTTAAGATACCATGAGTAGTGCAGCCTAGACCAAGGCATAGGCCCACCTAATCGGTGGATATAATTGAGAAGGTCTTGCTCAGGCCATCCATGCCCAAACAATTCAGGGTGGTCGAGAATCGCAAGATAATAATGGTATATCTCTTTTGACGGTGAAAATAGCATGCAACCGACGTTAAAATACGCCTTCTCGCGATTGGGGTCCAAATATGGATACTCATGGTCTCTCTCGGCAGATTCTGGTGTAGCGGCAAATGTGAAATTCTGAGGGAGGGGAGAGATTTGCCTTTCGGTGTCGGTTCGAGTTGCATTCGGGTCAATCGTGTTCAAACGAGTACTCTCGTCATCAAAGATTGCATCAAGTGGCCTCGTGATGACCATATCGGTATCCATCAAGAAGACCTTTTCGTAGGGCATGACTTCATAATCAAACACCCTTAGTTTCGTGAGAACTTGAGCGTAGCGAGGTTCGCCAATCGAGAAGGCATGGTCCACTTCCTCGATCTCGATCACAGTCGCCCCGTCCGCTTGGAGCCGCATTCGCTTACTTTCCCGGACATCTTTTGTCACCAGAATCACCACTGGTGTTGGCGTTTTCAGCTTGGTTGTAGGTGAGTGGAGGAGTTGGTAAACAAGCGTTCGTGCGCCGATATAGTACCAATCGGCTTCGTCGCCATCATCATCCCCAGCATGGTAGTCTGCACCGAGGAATATAGCTATAGCATGGGGACTTCGAGGTGGGAATTTAGGAGGAGTTGTGGGACTTGTGATCGGAGATGAAATTGTAGTGACACTCGGCGCATCAATCGAAATGTCAGAAGTGCTCGGCTGAATTGAAGTATTAGGATGAGGGTGATAAATGATCACGTTGGAGGAGGGTTGGTAAATATTATTAAGTAAGGTCAAAAAATAGACACAAAAGCCAGTGGCTAGTAGCGGGATGAATAATTTTTTCCTTGCCTGTGTCGGACTGATAAAATTCATGGCCCGCTCCATCCTGAGGGTTTTGAGGTGAGGGGACCGCCTAGGCTTCGATCATGGGCGACCATTACTCTTGTATTTTTCTTCCTTTCATTTTTTTTGTTTTACATAGCTCAGCTAAGTGGGTAGGGTTCGGCCCCATCTGTCGCGGTGATTGATGCTGATCTTAGGACTTTTGTGTCCATAGCGGCTACGCTGTAGCGGGTATACGGTACGGCAAAAATTTCGGGTTTAATTTTTTTTTCCCCCTGTTCTCTACTCGGTACAACGTACAGCATTGTCCAATGTATCAAGATATATACTGACAATTATAAGAATTATTTCCTGATGAGAAGGGATTAACCCCTTAATCATAACGGGAGAACCTATTTTCTCGGTCTACTCCCGAGGTCCGCCAAGTGGGGAATTAATTGTAAATCCACTTAACGTTGTGAATCTACGAATGGAGACAATGCAGCCCGGCTATCGTTATTTCCCAGATGCGAGTAGCTAATCTTATCAGCGGTTAATGAGTGGTCCGTAACAATCCGGCGCTATCAAAAGTACAGTGCAAAGCCTCCAAATAGCTGGCATGGCTATGAATTTGCCCAATTGAGTTGCAAAGTACTCAGAATCCAAGCGCCCAAGTGTCTCTACCTTGGTCCAGTCAGAGTTACAAGGCATCATTACTAAGTTATATTGTTCCTGAGCATATCACGCATTATTGCTGGCGGAGAAGGTGCCAGAGCTAGGCAGGCCGAGACGGGAACTGCGGTCCGATCCTGACAGATCAACACTACGGTGGGGCTCAAGCCACCGCACGGAACCCTATCGCCATACAAATTCAACGAGAATCAATTGACGGCCTTAATTTTCTACGATATACAACATAGTTAAGTGTAGTCTCGTGTGGACTATCACGCCTTTAGGCACTCGCATTCTCGAGCCTCTTATGTAATACCAAATGCGAAAGAATTTGTCAAGAATCAGGATCGTTACACTGAATACCGGTCTTTTTACAAACCGCTCATGCGACTTTTAAAGTATGCATTTTACTTATTAATTTGTCAGTATAAATTTTCAGTTCTGGACCATTGTTATTTTTGCTCAGTTGGAGAATTTAGCAAATATCTTGATTATTTGGGGCCAACCCCCTGGAGGGTCTTACGTACTTTGTACAATCTTTGCACCATTCCTTGACAGCTTAGCCTCTATTATCTTTATATGCGAGTCCGAGTATTCGCACGCACTAAGAATCATCGGTCTTCCGTTCATGCTTAAAGTACTAGTTCAGTCAAGGGTGGATGAACGAAGACACAAGCGTAAAATTCGTAATAATTGAAACCATAAGATATTTAAAACTATTGTCCCTCACTATATCGTAGTTCAGTACCAAGACGGTCCAAGGATAATGCGCATCCTTAGCACGGCACTACCGATTGACCCATGCAAGATTCCACCAACGAAATTAAGAGCTAAGCGCTTTGCAAGCGAGACTGTCCCCCGTAGAAAGCACTCGTCTTCCTCTCCTGATTCTCCCGATTCTCTCGATGATCTTTTATCCCCAACAACCATCATGACAGCTACCACTCCCCTAGCCCTTACTACCACTTTCTCGCCACCACCAGCATGCACCACCGACACATGGTACGTTGAATATGTGACGGGCGTGTACTACTACACCACTTCGATTTCAAATAGTCGTGAGGGCTGGTATCTGAGCCAGGGACCCACGGACTGGAGCAGCTGTTTCCCCTCTGGATATGAGGCGACAACCGCTTTTTACTACTCACCAGGAGTGTGCCCATCGGGCTATTCCATAGCCGACTCGACGGTTCTAAGTATTGGAAGCAGTTCCGAAACCAGGGCAACCTGTTGTCCATCGTGAGTTCATTTCATACAAACATAAACATCATCGGATGTCTTCGTTTATTAATAATTGTCGGCTTTACTAGGAGTTTTACCGCCCAACCTGGTGATGACATGGTGTGGTACTCGACCAACAGATGCTACTCGGATAATACCGATACAAATCATGTATGGACATTCACCCAAGGGGGAACAATAACTAGCAAAACGATGTCTGGCGGTCTAAATGCCAAGGCAGTCTTTGTTCGATGGCAATACACCGACTTTCAGACGACGGCCACGACCACCACAGACTCAAAAGCAACTAGCACGGGGTCAACCGCGAGAAACGCCGTTTCGAGCTCAGGGCCATTGGCTACTGCAACAACCCCCAGCACAGGTCAGAGTGGTTCATCACAAGGAGGATCTTCAAGGGCATGGATTGCTGGGCCAGTCATCGGAGTTGTGGTTGGGTGCGTCTTGATCGCGTTAGCCGCCACATGGTATAATCGACGACGCTGGCGTCAAAAAGGTCCTACGGGAGCCGAACTTCCAGTTAAACCCTCGACGGAGCCTCCGCATGATATGGCAGAACTTTACCAAGAGCCCAAGGTGTTTGAAGCCCCATGCAAGCCCGCTTATTCGGGACCGTTCGAACTTTCTACTACACAACATCGATGATGGCATTCTTTTTGATTAGTCGAGGGTTTATGCGACCCAAGTCTTGAACACGATTATGGAACCGTCTCATAGCAAGAATGGGAAGCTCGATTTAGGTGTTCAATGACTGGTATCCAGTCTGCCTTTAATAAAGGTTTCTGGGAGTGAAGCTTCTTTGAACAGTTAATTTACGTGAATAATCGGGTTCTGATGCACTGAGGCAGCCAACGAAAATCATATGTTTCAAAATTATATACACCTCGAATTCTCACAAGAAACTTTTCTAGCTAGTCGCAATCTTCTCTCGTCTTCCAAGGTTATATACTTTGTTAAGTTATACCCCATATCATCCTTCCTAGAAGTAAATTTTGATGATTCTCACAAGAGGCCGATCTCGTCAAGCACAAGTAGCCACATAATCTACGTAGTCAGTTCTCAATATGCCCCTAATTCTTGGACGGCTAGACGGCACCCGAGGGTACGGGCGGGTGATTTAGGTTAAATCTCTGAATACTAGGGCGAGAAAGGTGAGAACGGGTGATAACTCCCACTTTGATTGTGGTTGGCTTTCCGTGACGGGCCCGCCTATTTTTGAATAGCCCCATAAAGCGATGATTACCTTGACCAATAACATCGCAAAAAGAATAAGATGAACGCATCGGACCCATGTATTTGTAAATTGTTATGCATGAGGTGGAATCACATAGGGCACTAGGAGTTTTGATTGGTATCCTACGTCGCAGGACAAAGGGGTCACAGATACCATACCATCTCTATCAGGCTGCCTCGGCACTAGCCGAAGGTGTATTAACGGGAGCAGTTAGGAGTGTTTAGAGACAAGTAGACAACTACCCAGTATAACTACAATTTATTGGTTTCAGAGTGCGACTTGATGTTCTTCGCAATCTACGGCTTCACGAACGCCCTCCGGTACAAATACATATGCAGGGAGTGTTATGTGCCCTTTGTTGAGATCGACCCGTCTGCCGTGCTTATAGCTTACATAAAATAGCTGGTCTTTCCAAAGTTGTTAGGGGATAATTCAGCGTTTTTGCTACGATTGTCAGAAGTAGTAAAACACTATCAGTGTCACGTTTTAGACACTGCAAACGTATGCAACCCCCCCCCCTACGCTCGAAATTGCACAAAATCATAGTCTGAGCGTTATATAAACCGCTTAGTTATTAATACTGCATCTCACTGTATCTCAGCTTCTACCGGTTGTATTTATTTTAAATTTAATATATAAGTAAGAAAAGTACTTTTTAATAACTATACATATAAATTTTAAGCTTAATACGACCAGTAGAACGTAAATACTTAACTGATGGGGCTTGCCTTAATCTAGAATCGAAGCTGACGGGATCGGGTTACTCGGTTTAATAAACTGATCAGACTGTCTCAGCCGTGATTCGCGTCAGCCGGTTCTTGCTCAGTCAACGCGGTTAAGTGACAAAATAGGAGGAGTTTCTTTCGACGATGACTGTAACAGTTCGTTGGTAAAAAGAAAATCAATTCATTAAAGATGCTAGTTAGTCGCGAGTATAGTTGATCTAGTCCATTCCTCTTTTGTAAAGAACTGGCACGTAACAATCTCAACTGATCTTTTCTTTCTTTCTCTTTATTCTCTGTACTTAGTATTCTCGTTTAATTGCACTCTTTCTTTGAAGAACTGGCTGGTAACAACGTCGACTAAATAATGATACTTATAAGTATTCTTTCAATAATACTACTTAGAGGTCTTTATCTTTTCGCCTAGAACCTCGAGTTTCCTAGTTATCTCGAAAAGCTGCTTTAGCGAGGATCGGCATTAACTATTACCATTATACCGACTATCAGCGCTCTACTTATTCTTCTAGAGAGCGTCTAAGTCTATCGCACGGACCGTTATACGAAGTCGAGTATAACCGTCCTTAGACTATTTTATCCATACGAGTATTCATTATTATAGTAGAGAGCTATAGGTCTCTTTACTTCCTACCTTCTAAAGCCTTTATCTCGACGTAGGCATCGAATACTCCCTATATCGGTTAAAATATTAAGACCTCTTTTAATATAAGACTAGGTTGATTAGGCTTTTTGTTAGGTAAGATTCTATCGTTTTATCGCTAAAGGAGTAGTTATCGTAGGTTCGGGCTCTACTAGCAGACAATTAGCGTTTCGTTAATTCCGTATTATAGGAGCTACTTTAACAGCGTCACTAATCATAAAAGCAGTATTCCGGTCTTCTTCGGTTTTAAAATTATCCGAACATTATAATCCGAACATTATAATCCGAGCGTAAAGAGGGAACAGAGCAAAGTCGGGCGAAGGAAGGCAACAGGCCGCACTCCAGTACTCGGGGAGGGACCACGAAGGATTGGCTAGTTTATATTGGAGGCAAATAGGGCGTGGGACGGTGAACTAGATCAGTGGCAAAAATGGATCATTAGCAAATCGCGCATAGGGGAAGGGTGGTGAGAAATCAAGAGCATGATAGAGAAGATGCTGTTGAATACTAAGTTTATTACATGGTTGAAACCGGGTATTCAATATTTATAAAACCGCCTATACGGAATCACCTCGATTATCTCCCCCAACACCACGCACAACCGTGGTTATTCGGCTGTCCCCCTGGGTTATGCCATATCGGATATTGGATGGGGATTGTATCATATTTAGCCATCATACGTTCGGTCTAGCACTCTTACCCTTATGCATCTGCGTTAGTTAGTTGCGTCTGAACAACGAAATTCTTCAATTTGGTCAAAGTAGTACAACTAACTTTCTGCGTACCTTTAAAAGAGTGACTTTCGCTTGGGTGAAGACTCGACTAGGCACCTCGTAAATTTGGCTCATTCAACAATTGCATATCAAAGTTGTTGAACATGCATGCATGGCATACTTGTTTGCTTGCAGATTACTCCAGTTCACCGACTAGTCTCGTAATTAGATTTTCAGTATTCCAGTTTGGATTTCTGGTAGGTGATATCATACTTGGCACTGAAATTTCTGGAGCCCCCATCACCGGCGCTAGCCAGATTCCATCAAATGCAATTGGGGCGGTCGGTAGCCTTGAGATGTATGAGCAAAGCTCCGACTGCAATGAACCCTGTTATACTCACGAAGGCGAATCCTCTTTATAATCCACTTCCTGGCTGGTGATAGGAAGGATGACAAGAGCATTTCTCTTACTTGTCTGCAACATGGATTTCAACAGCCACTCCTTGTATACTTCAAGTCGCCTTATCCCTTCGGCATGCTCTCCGCTTGAGATATGGCTGGCAAGATCCCTCCATGTCTGTTAGCAAACGCCCCGATGAATGTAGACCGCGAATCTTGACAAACCACCGAAAACGAGTCACAGGATTAACATAAGGCTCTCGGTCAAACTTCGCATGATATTCCTCTCTGAAGCTGTCCATTGTGTGGTACACGTCGTAGACAAATGTGTTGACGAGATTTGATGCCAAGACTGAACTATCAACTCAATGAAACGGACAAACTGATCGAAGAAAACGCGAAATTTTCAATTGCTGAACGGAAAGGGGCTTGGAAAGGTAAAAAGAAGAATTTTATGCGTAGTTGACTTGATCTGATGTTTGTTGAAAGGCTAGGTACCAAGATATGCCAACAACCGATATATGCTCACACCATGAGCGAATCAGATTAGAAAATCTTATCGCAGAATCTCTTCAAGATCAACGAAACTCTCAAATGTCCCATCTTGTTTCAAGCGGAACGATGAACTTCAGTTAACTCCTTTAGTACCCGTCTACCATCCACAAGGTCAACCGTAGCCAGCGTCACAGTGGATTCCTTTTTCTCCAGCCCGGTCTGTTTGTCCTTCAAGATGAAGCTCGAAAGATGAGCGACAGAGCCACCTGCCCCAGCGGAGGCTTGCTCTTCGCGACTCGCAATCAATTCCTCGTTGCTAACGACAGATATGATATTTTGAGCGCGAGTAGCGACCACGGCATCTACGTAATCGCCATAGTTGATAGATACGCCGTTGATTCTATGGGCACAGATCAGTAAATGCACATCTAGTCCTCTAACTATAGAAGGCTTCCATACCGCACTTTGAGGTCACGACTAAAGAATTCTTGAATGGCATTCGAGGATAGGTCATCATCGGGCTGAAAGAATACCGTGTTCAGCAACTGATCGACCCACTCGCCCAAGGGACTGTCTTGAGTAAATGATATATTCATAGGAGCTGTCTTTAAGTTAATCTGCATTTGATATTAGATATGGGATACCAACCAACTCGAAAACCAACTCGAAGGGTGCAATACACACCTTTTGGCACAACCCTTGTCACAAAGTGATTTTCTAGCCATAACTATATCGTTATTTATGTGTTCCAGATTACGTCATATATACTCCGTTGGAATTGCTGGAGTTCCGCTGATTGCGGAACACTAGCCTCTTTTGTCAGTGGGGTTTCACCAAGTCTAGCCTTACGAAGCACCCAGACTGGAAAAAAGTGGATCTCTTCCGAGTGAGCATGCGGAAGACATGTTCAGGGCGGAAGCTGCAATGGCCCCTCCAAAGAGATTTTCGTATGTCATGACGAACAGCATGAGCCTACGCGAAAGCGTGGGTTTCCGCGGCAATACATTTAAATATGCTTCTTGTTTCCCAAATCCAAGCTACCAATTCCGTTCCTTCAGCTTTCTTTGCCATCCCTCCTACTCCTCATGGCATCCTCATGGGATACGTTCGTTCCTACCAACCACCATGCAACTTACGCCTCAATTTCCGAGAATGATCCACGCCTGAGCTGTGAAGGTCGCGTGGTTTTTGTTTCGGGCGGAGGCCGCGGGGTTGGACGTGCAATTACAAAGTCATTCGCAATAGCGCAGGCCGAGGGAATCGTCATCGTTGGTCGCAGTGAACAGCATCTTCAAGAAACGGTGGAGGAAGTCACGGCCTCAATCCAGACTTCCCAGCTCAAGACCAAGTTGCTCTACTACAAAGTAGATATATTGGACACAGAGGCTGTTTCCGCTGCTTACAAGGCGACGATCGCTTCCTTTGGTCGAATTGACGTTCTGATCCAGAATGCAGGATATTTGGATGAGCATCGCCCCATTGCCGAATCAAATCTGGATGATTATTGGCGATGCTTCGAGGTGAACGTGAAAGGAGCCTTAAATGTGATACGCGGCTTCCTCAAAACTTCCCCGGCAGCTGGTGCCACAGTCATCAACGTTGGATCTGGCGCCGGTCATATGTCTTACATACCAGGTTATTCTGCATACTCGGCATCAAAACTCAGCCTAGCGAAGATTGTGGAATACGTGCAACATGAGCATCCCCAGTTACGTGTTTTCAATATCAACCCCGGTGCCATTGCCACTGATATGCAAGCCAAGGCCGGTGATTTGGCTGCTATGGACGATATTGGTATGTCCCGTACTCGTCTGATTTTGTCGCTATGTCTGACACAAATGCACGTCAGGGTTACCTGGGTCTTTTTGCGTTTGGTTGGCATCTTCTGGAGATGCCGATGCCTTCAAGGGAAGATTCCTATGGTCCAATTGGGATGTAGATGAGCTCATTGAGCGTGCCCATGATATTCGGTCCAGAAATCTCTTGGTTCATGGATTGAATGGACTCTAAAAACCAACAGCCTAGACAGTTTGTTAGGTTGAAAAGTATTATACTGCACAAATATATATGAACATGCCACGTTGACGCTGTTCGGGATTGAATGGGTCAAGCAAGGGTTAGCTGATTAACTTTCATGCTTTCACTAAACAGTAGAACTTTTATCTTATACATATGCTGAGAAGTTACCTCGTTGATATGTGAATCATTGGTGAACATATCAACTGTTGTAGATGTACTAATGTAAATGCAATATGGGTGAATCGTTCAACCCAACACAACCGCCTGTTATTGACATATGGAGAAAGGAGCAACATATCAAGCGCTTTGTTGTTTGTATGTTTTCCGGTTTCTTCAAGGCCGGCAAATATCGAATAATCACTATAATCTTTGAAATATCCAAGATGATGATTATTGAGCAGTGGCTTGGTTTTGAGACAAATGTGACGTACTGCTCAAGGCGCCGCACCACTAAAAACTAATTAAATGCTGGGATTGCAGCATATTTAAACCGTTAATACGGCATACTATTACTCCCAAAAAGTAGGTGACGTGCCATCCATTAAGAAGGCACAGCGGGATCTCCAAGGCTTTCTTTATTCCTTCATGTGTTTGAAACTGCTATCATGACATCTCTCATTTTAGAAGCGTATCTTATGTTCAAAACGTAAAGCAAAGACACCGTAGAATCGGACAAATATTGGATATTAGAAAAGTCCAAGCTGTGATCTCTGGACGCTATGCCATACAATGCAGCGTCTGCAAGTGAGATTGAAAAACATTTTTACCTTGCAGGGCGGTTCCGCACGACATTCTGAGATATTTCACGTAAACTATGAGAGAATTTGTTGATCGATGCACCGCAGGCTGTGCAAACGTACAATTCCAAGCACTCCACCTTAAGGAAAGACGATCACGTTTCGTAGGCAAGCATCGCCATTCATGACGGTCAAGATGTTTCCATCGTAACGCTAAACAAATGTGTAAAAATAAAGTGAAAGCCACCTTTTTCGGCATTGCCAGTTTTGATTTTCTTTTGAGATTGTGGCAATTTAGAATTCAATCCCCATGTACGGATTAGCTATCAGTAGATTGCGTCCAGTGTTGCGTAAATTGTTTCGATTCTTCTTCGCTTGGTCCTGACTCCTGAAGTCACTCCTGTAATCCCGCTACACCTAAGTGATTACATAAGATACATTTTACCACCCGGCCAAAAGATCATAGGGACAATCGGAACCTCCGATTTGATTGTCACTGCAGCGGTATATATACTAGGCCCTAGACTCTGCTCGGGACCACACTCCTTGGCCGATCGAGCCACGTGACTTATCCTGCAGTGAACACTCTGAATTGTTGGGCCTATTTCGAAGTCACTCAGCCTCTGCCCGCACCCCGACTTGAAACCCGAGTATCACTGCCATCGCTTCATTCTGTTGGCCACTCCCCTACGGGTTTAGTTTCGACATGCCGGCTCCCTACCCAAAGGCATGCGTAAGCTGCGCAAGATCGAAAAGGCGATGTGATATGGCCGTCCCCCGTTGCTACCGCTGCAAGGTACGCTCATTGGAATGTCAATATCAACACACATCGCCTATCTCTGGGGAGAACAATGTTTCACCGGGGCTAGGACAACAGCTATTTCCCAATCTTGTTGATTTCGAAGCATTTTCCGGCAATAGTGGCCTCCGCTGTAATATGGCGGATGAAATGCCAACCGGGATTGATTTCGCATGCGAAGATACACCCATGGAAAATATGCTCCCTCCATTTCCTGATTACAATCTTGACTGGCAGGAAGTTATGGAAAACATGCAGGATTTTGCAGTTCCTGATCAACTAAGGCTGAACGACTCTCCCAGTAGGAGTGTACTGGCAGGAGAAATCTATCAAGCTCGAATCATCTATTCTGTGAAACAAATGAAAGCTCTCCCAGGCGTTTTTGTGTCAGAAGGCAGGACGTCCTTCATACATAAACACTTGTATGAGCCATACACTCCCCGGGCAATCCAAGATGTTCTTGGTGTCTGTGCTCTATATGACAGGAAGACAGAATCAAACCAAGATCTAGTCTATCGCATCATCTCTCAACTGGCGGATCGCCTAGTTTCACGTTTTGCAACCGTTCCTGTACTTGAGCAGCTTGCATCAGTGCAAGCCTTGACACTTTTACAGATCATACGACTCTTCGATGGAGATATCCGCCAGCGGGCCGATGCAGAAAGAACAGAGCCTCTATTTATCGCGTGGATACGCCAGCTGCAGCATCGATCGCAACAAATTCTAGGAACTAAGGCAGACATCACGTGTCCAAGCTCGAGCTCGAGGACGGTCTCGTGGCAGGACTGGCTATTTGCCGAAAGTGTTCGACGGACTATTATTGTCGGATATACCTTGCAGGGGCTTTACTGCTTTCTCAAAAATGGCTGGGATGACTCCCACCATGAGTTTGAAAATCTATCGTTTTATGCACAGAACACTCTCTGGGCTGCAACTTCCGAGTCCCAGTGGCATTCAGGCCTTCAGAGGTGTAATCCAATTCCAGTTCGATTCAGCAGTTGGGATGAAGACATCTCAGTCGCCAAGCCGGTCGACATTGAAGATCTTGGCATGATGATGATGGTTTTGATCAAAGGGATAGACCACTGCTGCCTTTGGGCCGGCGACCACTATGCCGAAAGGTTTGGATTAGTCTCATAACCCATATCTGATGGAAATTTGGGGATTATCAGATATTCAATTTCATCACCTGAAATCATGTATCAAAGGGGGAAAATTGTTGCGATACTTTCCTGTTCTCATGTGTCGCTTATGAGGATGTCTTGTTTCAAAAGAATGTCACCGTTGCAGCGAAAACTTACAGGAAATTAACCGATTCCATTACGCGCAAAAGCTCTTGATAAGGACCAAGTCGCTTGAAAGACCGTAGCCAGGAGAATCAAATTCTGAGAAGCTTCCAAACTTCTTTGACAGTGATCTTAGTTCGGAATAATGGATAGCTTTTTGTCGTGTTCTCACGGAGTACTAGAGCATATAGAGTATTTCACTAACAATGATATTCGTGAGAACAGGAAGAGTCTATCTATTGGAGCGAAGATCCGGGATCCTGGTTTGTTAATCTATTTAGAATTGACGAGGCAATTAAAAGGCCTCATTCTACTCGCTGCCTCTCAGCGCTCTAGCTTTATATTGCAAACCTGAATAAGGTCTCTAAGAATGTCAAGATATCTACTAGTCCTTTTATAATATTACCTATATTTGCCAGGTCCATCCATACTGTTGGATTATATATACTAAGATTAGACTGTTTTGATTTGAGGCTTGTGCAGATCAGGGCCTAAGCCGTATCGTCGAAATTAATTCTATACTATCTATAGGAATAAACGAGGTAATTGAAAACTAGCTAGACCCTATCTTGCATCCCCTTAGAATAAATAACCGACCTTCTTTAAATCACTAAAGTTACGAATACTCCCGGAACAATAACACAGTTGATATATAGGCAAGGCGTAACTAGACGCCCATGGACGGGCGGGTACCCAGGTCACGGTGGGCATTCCAAGGTAATGCCCACGGGCCTTATATAAGCGGGAAATAGGCCCGCGGGCCCGCCCGCACTACCCGGCCCCTACCTCCAGGCTCCAGGGCTTAATATGTGGCTGACTAAGGCCAAACAAATAGAGCAAACATAGTGGACAAGTTCTATCGACCCCTGGAGGGCGTGATCGATGTGCGAATGGCTATTGGGTCAGCCAGTTGGTCTGATGAGGGCCATAACTCGCCTTGCCCTCAAAATGCGAATCTTGTACGGAGTATTCGCCAACCGTTTCAGGCCCTAAGGGAATACAGATGAGCCTTTCAAAATATACTTAAAAACAGTCTGTATACACTGTCTCCGGCTACTGAAAAACCGCATCAAATACATTATGTCTCGAAACGATAGACGTGATGTACGTGCTGCTACGCGTGGAGATGACAAACTCAAATTTGATGTCGCGGCACCGCCGGGGTGGTCTTTCACCCCCGGCGACACCATCATCGGCAATCTCGTGCGCCGCGCACATATTGTTACCTCTGAAGCTACAGTGACGCTTACGCTGTCGAGTCGCATACACACCCAACTGACACCCCCGGGTAAAGAGAAAAAGGTGTCGGATGACTGGCACCTACTTTATCCACGGGAGGAAGTGATATTCCGCGGACCTCTGCATCTGCCGGAGGGAAGCAACGAATCACTCAGCTGGCCTTTCTCGCTACGAATCCCTATCAAGCCAGTTGATATGCTAAGGAAAAAGTTTGCACAAGCTGGTAGCTTTCTCGCGCTCGATGGAGACCAGACCACTCATCACCCACTGCCAGGGACTTTCAGAACATTAGGCAGCGACTCCGGCCTCGCGTCCGGGTGTTTTATCGAGTATTATCTGAGCGCCAAATTAAAGTACAACTTTGGATCGCCCCAAGTTTGTTCTGCTACTTGGAAGGTGGAAATCAGGCACCCGGTCGGGGTAGTCGAGAAGAGCCAGCTCGAGCGGGTCACTCGCTTATCCATCGAGGGTAAAGTTCAAAGTCAGCGGCTACTGCCCGCCACGAGCGATGCAAAGCTATCCCTAAAGCAAAAAACACAGAAGCTTTTCGGATCGTCCAAAGTCCCCAAGTTCTCCTACCAGGTCGACCTCGCATCCCCCCGCATTCTGAAACTTGGTGACGCGCATAATCTTCCTCTCGTGCTACACATCGCGCCTCTCGAGGATAAGACTAGTGACTCACTCAAGGGTACCACACAGGAAGCTCGGATCAACTGGATCAAATTGTCCCTGGTCTGCTACACGGACATTATCGTTACAGGTTGCCCTCCATTCGGAACTGTTCACAAGGATAGGCATCAGTTCTCACTTAACCTTCATCTCGAAAAGGTATTTGATAGCCTCGAGTCTCCATTGATATTGCCTCTCGGACACCAAAACGCATCCATCAATATCGGGGACATGTTCCAGCTTGTTCTACACTCAACCGGCCTGACTTCCTCAGATTTGCGTCTCCATGATATGACCCCCATCTATCCCGACTTTGTCACATATAACATCAAGCACACTCATGCTATAGACTGGAAGATCTCAATCACAATTGCCGGAGAGACCCAAGTATTTAACAAGAGTGTGCCTTTAAAGGTGCTCAAAGAAACAAAAATATGTGAAAATCCTGCTTGAATCCCGACATTGTACGCTTGTTTATCATTCCGAGCGGGAACGATTATTTTGTGCAAACTGGCTACAGGGGATCGACGGGGGTGGGTAGAATTTTCTTTTTGGTATACATCCGTGTCGAAGGGTTGCTGGGTAACTCAGCAACCCATCAGCATGAAAACACCACGAAGAATAAGATTACAAATATACATAGAATTCAAGGTGCCAGGCTGGTATGAGGAATTATTCGCGAACAAAGTTATAAAATTATGAACTATGTAAAGGAATCTCGTGCGAGTCGATAAACCTTTGGAAATATATCACTCTAATGGTAGGGCATGTAGCTCGGGACTCAAGAAAAGTTCCACGAGACTCGAACCATTTAACCTTAGAGAGACCCCAAATTTCAAGACTATTAAATAGAAACTAGAGTCCCTAGATTCCCTAAATCCCTAATCCTAATAGGACCCTAATAGAGAATATAGCCAATGAAATGGGTGCCCAGATGTCTTCTTCCTGATTAGGTAAATCAGTGTTTCGGCCCCGGGAATCCGTGTTTGGAGTCTCCCTCCGCTGAAACCCGCTAATGGTACAATCTTAAACGCCCTTGACCCAATCAAAGGCGATTCTTCGGTCATTCCTCGCTGCTCCCGGTTCCCTTACCGGCGAAACTAATAGACTTTAGACTAAGCTTACCCCGTTGCGGACCATAACGGAGATCGTACATGTGTTATTATCCGCGTATAACCTTATCTCAAGACAACCAAGGCACTTACCAAGAAGTACTCGGTACCGAGAAGAAGAGGACATGATACAAAGACCAACCAACCACTGATTGTGTCGTCAATTTGCCTCAGCACTGCGCCACGTGTACCAAAGCTGGGCACCAAGAACCCGTATGGTTGCTCCTTTTGGTTTCCAAACTTGTTAAACTTTTCCTATATATAGCAGTTAGCCCCTGAGGGCACACTAGCTCTAAAGTTTATATGCTACCGAAACGCTAATTAAGTCCATTCGCTACGTTTGTTTGGATGAGGCATCGATAAACGGGAGAAAGGCTAATGACATGATAATATCCAAAGAATAAAATTAGGTTCCGCCAAGAGTAGATCAGAAACGGGATATGTACTGAATACGAGGTGGGACACAATTACGAACTATGTGTAGCCCTGATATGCTGACGTAAAAGATCTTGATGGCCCCTGTAACTTAGGAGTGCACCCATGTGAACTGTGGTTAAAACAATCCATAGGGCGAAATAGTTAAACTTGTTTGACCGAATCATATTCTACAGGGGAAGGGAGAGGAAACAAGAAGCTTTAGAAAATTAGAATCGCTGCAAGAGAAAAAGAAGATCTAGAAGACTATGCAGACTGCTTCTCATCGAACCACTGGAGTATTCCTGTTCAATTAAGGAATGCCGGCATATTCGGCATATCCGATATCCATATAACAGAGACTTAGAACCTCCATACTGGGCAATATACGACTCTATTATATTAATATCCGCTCGTCGAGACCCTAATGGCCCCTTTGAAGCCCAAACTGAGGCAGAAGTTCCGGGGCTAATGTCTCAAATAAAAGTGGACCCGAAGTTAAAGCATGTGTTGCTCCGTTTCAAGTCGTGATTCCATTCGTGCGCCATGAAATAAAATGAAATGATCCTCGAAGTGAGTCTTTTCTAGGTGGTTAGGGGCCGAGTTGGTTGATTCTTTGATCGACACACGGAAAAATTGATAATGGGTTCAGGACCCAGATCTTTGTGGATTTTCCTGACCCGTACTGTGTCAAATTCACCGCTATCAGACCCCATTGCTTTCAAGGGGATGTAACGATTACTGATTTATCAACCCCATATGATGGTTTCTCTCGTTGGTGATCGGAAGTCAGTCTTAGAGGGCACATGGTCCCTTGGGGCCGTCGCAATCATCGTGGTGGTGCTCCGGATATTTGCAAAAGCCAGGCTTCGCCATATGGGATCGGACGATGTCACAATGATTGCATCTCTCGTAAGTTCATGCTAACGATTGGAGGGAAATGATGATATAAGTCTATTATTTTAACCCGTATTACAGGGTTTCGCCCTCGCCTCATCCATACTCTTCACAATCGCAGTCCTTGACTACGGCTTTGCATCCGGTCGTCCTGGAGCCGACGAGACCACCGCTCTTAAATACTATACCATAATGGAGGTTTGCAGCGTCACAAGCACATGTCTAGGCCGAATCGCATTCATCCTCTACCTATTGCCAGTTCTTTCAATGAGGAAATTCTTCAAGATCAGCCTATGGATACTGTTTGCGGTGCAAATAGTGGCAAACGCTGTGATGATTATCCTCATCTTATCTCAATGCCACGATATCCGTGGGGTCTGGGATATCAAATACGCCACGAACTGCACGGAAGACTATATACAGCTCCGTTTCGGTTACTTCCTCTGCTGTATGTCCATCCGATGCCAATGGCTCACTTGCAGCTAGGAAACTCACAATTCCCTGAGCTCTTAACTAACAGTATCAAATTATTCATAGTCTGCAACTCCGCAGCAGACTTGCTGCTAGCAGTCCTTCCGTCCTACATTTTCTGGGATCTTAAGCTAAAGCCGATGATCAAGCTCAGCCTCATGGTACTCACGAGTTTGGGTCTTGTGTAAGTAACTTCCTTGATACGGTTACAATTACACCCTCCTCTCTAGCCAAATTTACTAATAAGGACGTCTTTACTGTATAGCGCAACAGTCGGTGCTATAATGAAGGCTGTATATCTCAAAGAGATCTTAACCTGGGATGGTACAGCCAATGCGATAGATCTTACCTGCTGGGCTATGATCGAATGCTATCTTGTCATTATCACCGCATCGGTTCCCTGCCTTCGTTCGCTGGCTGTTTCTTCCGTGCGCCAGTTGTTCGCAAGCGACAAGTCGAGCAATTTTCCTTTCACCTCATCGTACAGGAATAAAACAACAAGCCTTCAACGCGCGACGAATCGCGTACAAACCAATCCTGAGGCCTCTGGGAGTAGGCAGAATTTCTTTTCGGGTGCACGGGGCGAGGATATGGAGATGGGGACTACTAGGACTTCTGTAAATGCCAATGACAGTGATGATGGAAAGGGGGTAATGGGGGATGGAATTGCAAAGACGGTGAATATTAGTGTTACTTGGGAGGAGGGACATCGCAAAGACCGTACTTCCTAGTACGTTGTACAAGAGATATACCTAAGCAGATTTATATTCTAGAGTAATCTATATAATGTTATAATGTTGTTATGGTCAAGGATAATATACTATGAAGTCACCTTACCCTAGAAATTGATATGATTATGGATAAGCCAGTGACAAATACTCGGTGTTGGTGCGCTCCAGTCAACAGTACATGTGCATATTGAGATTAGGTATATTTTGTATGGCCTCCCTATACAAAATGTACCTAGTATACCAAATTCATAATAACCATTTTTATGAACCATCTAGCTTGTTAGAAGATAAACAAGACTACTAAGGTATGGTATAAATATGATTACATCGCCCTGCACTACCTAGGTAATATTAATTCTAATTAATTAATATGAAAATGTGAGAAATAATTTAAAAGCACCACACATAAAGATTTCATGTAGAACTTCGGTATTCTGTTAAGTCAAGTTATATCTTATCTAGATTAATTCTAGATTGATTAAAGCCCCTTAAAATAACCCCACGTTCTACCTGAATTTATCGGCCCAATTATAGAACTTTTAGCCCTACTCCCTATATTAATTTACACACTACCCATCCCAACCCACTTTACGCTTTAAACCCAATAAGGCTTTTCGCTTTGTCAATCAAGGGCCAGAGGTTTGGAGCATTGACGCTGATAAATATGTATAAAAACGAGATAGCGCGGAGTACATATCTAAAGGCTAAAGTGCTCTTCACAAGTGGCAAGAAGATGAAGCCGTAAAGGCTTTTCCAAAATGCGACTTCCATATGCCACAAACTAGTTGACAGTTCTACAACTAGACAAAATGGATCCGACTGAACACGATTTTGATTGTTTGTCTATTTACAATTGATTATTCATTCTTGGGACACTGCACTATTCTCGATCCTGTCCCAACAGTAGTGGGCTGCCTTGATAGTTCCATGGTCTTTAATGGCTTGTAAGAGCTCCAGGTCATTTGTTGGGGCGTGATGTCAATTACAACTGGTAAATACTCAGTTCCCTTGGTGATCCCTGACGCATATGGTACCTCGCCAATTGGAATGGCGATATTAGGGGCGCCTAGGATGGGTGGAAGAAAAGGCTGATCTAGCGCGGACTGCCAATGGGGGGATTGCGACGGCTCATCTCTATAATTCGGAGCAGCATTTGCGATTGGAAGAACCACTAGGGTCTCAGTTTCACTGGTAGGTTCGCCGAACATTGCGTTAAGCAGCCATTCCTTGTAGGTGTCCATCCGCTGCACGGCATTTTTGCGCTGTTCTTCGGATACAGCGGCACCCGTTTCCCATCGGTATTGTAGGGAGGGAAGTACATATGGCGGCTTCCCATTATGTTTCTCGGCGTACTTTTCACTAAACGCGGCGAACGAGTGATAGAACGCATAATAGTAAGTTCTTGCCACGGTGTTGATCAAGTAGTCATCAACATATTCTGGGGTTCCCCGGGGGGGGGGTGAGATCGCTTCCAAGCTTCTCGTATAGAGAACTTTGTTATCTTCGCATGCAGTGCGGCTCTCATGTCCTCAACAAAGCTGTCTATAGTTTGCATCTGCTCTGGGTTTTCCACGGGTAGGTAGTCAAGGGGGTAGATTATATTGTATTCCTTCGATCTTGGGGTCGGGTTGATGCTTTTTGAGATCCAAGCATGAGCAATAGCCTTGAGTATAGAGAAACCCCTGGCAAATGCGACGGGTGTGTCAAAGCGAGAGTATGTCCGAACCACGCCGCTAAGCGATACTAACTTGTGAGAAGGTCGAAATTGCCAAACTCCATTTGCCATCGCCGGACGCCTTCCACTGCCACTGGAATCTGTGGCGTTGGCGCAATCAATCCAATCATATGATAACTGGCAGCCTCAGTTTCTCAGAGAATCAGGATCCTTCTCTCTCTCCCCACCTCTTTTTCACTTGCATCAACTCCTCTTTCTACTTGGCATCAGCTTTACTACCATAAAGTCCGCTGCGTGTCCATCTTATGATATCATATCCTTACGTGTACGTTCTGTTTTAATATTTGACATCAATTCTCAACTCCCACGTGGTTCTACTTCATATGAGGAGTGCGAGAAATCATGTGGCTCCTGAAAACTCACCAATAATGGGGATCATACAGCAATTACCAGTCACCTTGTTTACCGATAGCGGCAACGCACACTCTATCAGGACGACTAACAATTACTCGAAAAAGTGGCCATACGCCAGATATCATTTCGTTCGGCATGCAGTGCACCAAGGAATCGTTCGTCTAGGAATTATCGCAAGTGAAGATAATATGGCCGTTACTCTCACGAAACCACTTGGAAGAGAGCTTTTCGAACCTATGCGACAGAGGATGATGTCGAGAAGTGCGAATTCCACATTTGGAACAGAGGTTGAAGATAGTTGGTTAATTTGGGAGTCTTTTGGCTTTCTGTTTAAACAATGCCCCCGCACCGTCAAATTGACCATAAAATCTTGTGACTAAATCAGACTGAGATTTCCCAGGGCTTGAGTGGGTGCAGAGGTACTAGCATGACCAAGAATGAATTTGTATCAAAAGAAAACATATTTTTGAAATCATACCAATTATCTTTTGATTGATCCCACATCGACTCTTCGATGTATCCGTGAGTCCACAGTCTCAGGTACCGATTAATAATAACTCTTAACGTTCATTTATTCTATACATTCCGATGACAAACATCACACAACCGAACAACTTTAGGGAGCTCGTGGCATGCACCCAGTATGCACGCAAAATATCTTATAGGCGTGAAGACTATAATGTTAGTAGACTGTTCTTTCAACTACCTGATGTCCTTCCTTAACGGAAGCTATAGTATTAATACTACGATAAAATGGTATCTTGTTTAGACAAGCATCTATACGATGTAAGCATAGTATTCGTTTATCATACCAACGATTTAAAAAGCCTCATCCACATATCCCACATGCGTCATGCCTGATATCATTCAAAACAACTTTGGTGAGGTCGTGCAAGGGATTTACCGCTCGGGATTTCCCAGCCTGAGTCTCTATAGAGACCATCTCAAGGGCGTGAGGGCCATAATGTACGCACACCGTCCTTCCAGCTGTCTACTATTCTTCGGCTAACAGAAGCATATAGTAAACTCGTCGAAGCACCGTACGCTATTTCCATCCAAGACTTTATCGTGGCCAATGGCATCCAGGTCATAACTTTTATCCTGAAGCCTAATAAGGGCCAGGGCGTAAGAGTCTCCCATAAAGATATGGATGATATTATGGAGATGCTTCTTAATATAGAGAATCATCCTGTGCTTATCCACTGCAACCAGGGAAAGGTAAGTTTCCCAGTTTCCAATAACACGTGTGCTGGTCTATCTGCTAATTACTCACATAGCACCGAACCAAGTGCGTTGTCGCCTGTTTCCGTAAGCTTCAAGGACGGGAACACTCGGCCATCATTGATGAAGACCGGCTCTATGCCGGCCATAAGGCTCGACCGCTCGACGAAGAGTTTATTCGACTGTATGAACCAGGAGCCATCAGCCAGATAGCCCATGAAGCAAATGTCGTTGGGTGGGGCCAAGGAAGGCCAATAGATAAAACTCGTGCACCGCTATTGAACCTTCATATGCGGAAGCTTTGGGCATAAAGGACAATCCTGGAAGGTTTTCGATGGTTATTTTGAACAAAACATGAACACTAAATTTGGTTCCGGACTCAAGGTCTTTCAATTCCTAACAATGGATTTGTGGGGCTGATGTTTTGGTTCTTTTGTTTTTTATTCAGGGTTCATTGGATCTCGTGACTAAAGTAGTGACTTCATTCATGGATGGAACCTACATAGCACCGTTCCTGAACTAACTGCTCCATAAGTCTTTTGAAAACTATCTAGCTATTGTAAAGTCCATTATAAGCGGTTAAGAGCCCTGTCGTGGTTATCTAATTGCGACACCCATAGATGACGGATGGACATTTCAACGTGCACATTCACTGTTGATTTAACATGGTATCGCCAGCGAATAACAGTTTCTACTTCCTGATACTCGAACTCAACTTATGGTTCATGATCAATATTTAAGTGTATTATATATCACAACAAAGGTATCATATAAATAATCTAAAAATGATCAGCCATTATAATGTCCGTATCGTATGTCTCCATATCTTCTCCAGGATCATAATCTGTCACATAGTTTCCCGGATAATCTGCCAATTCGACATGATCCGAGAGAAGCATAGTATCATAATCACGGTATGAAGTCGGAGAAGACCCAATTGTTGAGAACAACGTGTCAAGGGATGCCTGAGTAGAATCCCCGAGGTCCGTGAAGCTTGTCTCGCTGAAATTGTCCAAAAGCTGGTCCTCGGGTTCACTATTCAACAGATAAATATCACATTCTTCATTCTCGTTGTGATATTGTGTTTGGAAATAACGATGTTGTCCCGGATTTCCGCTGTCGGGTTGTTGCTGAACTGTAGACATAAGACGCACCGGCTCGTCTGACCTGGTCACTCCGTTTGGTAAACTCTCGGTAGAGAAAATAGAAGCTCGCCTTTTGATTGATTTCGTCATGGGGACATTTTTCTGGGCAACATGCCAAAGTGATGAGAGGATTGCAGTCTTGCAACTTGGAAGTTGAGGCTGCATTGTCAAATCATTCGTGCTGTGGGAGCGATTGAGCTCTAAAAAATCCGCTAATTTAGCTTTTGTGGATTGGTCTTTGTTTCCTGCTAACATAGACGATATGGATTTCGTGATTATTGGAATTGTCACTCCTCGTTGGTTGATCGCCTGAGTGAAATTAGTACTTGAGCTGCATGACTGAGACTGAGAACTCACATCACGATGTGCAGGGTTGAACACGGCGGGGGAGATATCTGCGAGGCTCTTGATCGTGTCCTGTTGTGAGACACGAATCGTGCGATCTTTGATCGAATTGCAAATGACCAGTCTTCGAATTCCAAGGTCGAGCAGTCGAAAGCGTTTCTCCCATGATGGATCTGATCCATCTCCAGATATGCAAGCAGTCTGTGGTCCAAGAGCTTCAGAGGAATCCTCGTCATGCGTTGGATGCAGCATTGGGGCTTCTGCCATTCTATCTAGCACTCGAGAACTGGCGCCAACGGATAGTTCTTGTCCAAGAAGACCAATCTCCAGGTTGGGATAGTCCTGGGATTGTGATATGTCCTTAGCGTGAAAACGATACTCCAGCCGAATGTCAATTGAAGCCAAGGTAGCTACCGGCACGCCAGGGGGAGGACACACGTCTGGGGGGTTGGTCATTGAACTAGGCAAAGTCCGGCCCGTTGTGTGGTTCAATACTCGACACTCTCTGCGCAGACCAAGTTCGAGGCAGTGGAAGCCAGAAGTGTCAATGTAATATCCACGTGCACCCGTTTTGAGCTCAACTGAGAATCCCAGATCCGACCAGATCTGGAGCAAAGAACAGTTAGTCTCCGATTTGGCAAACATCCTCTCACACAAACCTCCATATCACAGAGTTTGCTGCTCAGTCTTGAGACGAACACTGTCATTTCATTTCCGTCCCAATTTCCCCCGACGAAGAATCGCAGCTCCAACTCTGGTGCCTCTGTTATCCACACACTTTCAAGGTTCGACAGTTCCGAGAGGTCAATTGGTATTTGAAGGGTTCCGTGGCTTGGTGGTTGGGTGAAATGAGCCGATGCGGCCAGGTGAAGCTGCAACTTTGAATCTCGGATTCGCAAAGTGCATTGACCCAAGTCGAGCTTTTGTGCCATTGCGACGGAAGATCATCATCAAAGCATTATGCTATTCTTTCTGGACCTGAGGCAACCGTGTAAACGAGCGATTTGAGGATTCGTGGAATGCCAGAGCAGGAAAGGTATCGCTGGACTGGGTATGCCAATGACCGTACAGTACATGGACGGGGCACATGACTTCCATGACTTTTTGCCTCAGAATATGTGTACTCAATTCTTAAAGATTACTTTACGTGTACTCTTGATATCATTTGGGGCTTTAAGTATATTGGTGGCATAGGCTCAGCTGAAAAGCTAAATTCTTGTTATAGAACGATCTTGGTTGAAATGGAGATTGTTGTTAAGCTCTGATCATGGCTTAACAGCAACACATCTCAGACCGACATGTGTGATCCATTGACTACCATCTTCTCTTGTGGTGCCGTAGCGCAGCATTCGGCAGATCTGTTGCATGGCACTATTCTTCTTCTCCTCGCTACCCAAAATATCCAGCATCTGAGCGCCGATCAATCTCATGAATCCTTCCAGTCCACCATTCTCGGATTTTTTCAGCTCCTGTTTTTTCGTGTAAAGTTCAATCCTCTTGACCTGAAATCCAACGCCCTCGAGAATCTTCTTCATATAGACGTCAGAGGGATAAAACCAAGGGCACATAGCTTCCGCTGTCTCGATTGGAACTCCATGGTTGACCAGAGCGAACATAAATGCCGTGACCTTTTCCGGTGCATTTCCATGTCCGCACATCTCAAAGAAGAATGTGCCCCCGGGCTTCATAGATTGAAAGATATTCTCCAATGTGGAGATACGGGTAGATGAATCTCTCAAGATCCAATGGAATGCAGCATTGGAGGTACTACAATTGTATCAGCAAGGCTCCACCAGTAAGTGGAAACACAAATACTAACACTTTGTCCCAGTTCCCATTCATAACCTCTGCATCTTCTTCAAGGTGCCGACAATCCACGACGCGGAAATCCGTAGCTGCTCCACCGTATTCCAATGTCTTGGCCGTGTTGATCATGGACGGAGAAGAGTCGACGCCCAAAACATAATTGACCGAGGGAGAGAAGCTGGTAGTAAATTTACCATCGCCACATCCAATATCGAGAACTCTATCCGTAGGATCGAATTCTATGCTTTGGACGAGGGTGTCGGCAAGATGGGGGGCGAAAGGAACTGCAGCTGCGTAGGTCTATATTCATCAGCGCATACAAGATGAGGCAAGAGTTCACGACTACAAACCTCCGTAGACCAATAGTCCTTTACAGGGTTCTGTGTCTGGGCCATTTTCCAAGTATATTCGAAGATGTATGGACACTTCAGGCGGATGGTTGGAATAAAACAAGAGAGCTTAGAGAGCGGTGTCCGGTTCATTTAAAAGAATGTCTATTTCTGATCGATCAAATCGATCAAATCGATTAATATATGCACCCATGACACGATTAAAATCTTCAGCCTAGAATCAGCTGTTGTTCGATCCCTGTGTAGATCTATCGTGCGGTTCTGCAAGTTCCACTGGGTTGATGTGGTACCCATCAATACACGGGACCAAAATAAATCTTCCTAGGGCAGGTTTCAGCCCGCCACAACTCAGTGCCACATACATCGGTGTAGAGCCATCACAAATCCCCACTTCAGCCAACCAAATCAGAAGAACTTGACATCGGTGTAGCGAGCCACATAGACAAATGAACTGTACTCTATTTTCTGTCTATTTCCATAAGACTTAAGAGGCAAGGACCGCACTTTCTACAAAATGAGATTTACAAGCAAACGTTTTGCCAGCCATGAGAAGGGCTCTAGGGTTTCTCCGTCTCAGGGTATATTTGCACGCGAGTTATTGAAATGATAGTATCCTATGTAAAATGTACCTGTATGTATGTTCCCATATCCACGTAGCCAGTCTACTAGATCCATGACCCACACTCGATAGTTCCATCCTCCCTCAATAACCTTCCAAGGCTGCAAGGGATGACCCACAAAATGTCCGTGTCGATTGATAAGTAGCTCCAGCGGTCATCGCTAAATTGCTTTTGATTTGAGAATAACTTGGCATGCACCCACAAAATAGTCTTCAGCCCATGGCGTTTTCTGGTCCCGTCCGATCATTATCTCACCGCACCGGCCGCTAGGAGATACGATGCATGAACCTAGGCACTACAAGATCTACGTGCATGTTTGTTTGCACAATGCGCAGTGGAACCGAGACGGTCTCTGATAGCGTTTCATTCCCAATCCCACAAGGTTCTTTGCGTGAGGCTGGGTATCAGGATGCGTCTCTTTGACAACCTGCTAACCTCTGCTCCTTTCACGGTTGAGCATCTAACAAAGTGGGTAGGCACAGACTTGGGGTTTACCAGGCGCATCATGCGCGCTCTAGCGGCATTGGATTTCTTCGAGGAGGTTGAAGAGGATACATCTAAGCAGACCTAATTGCCTCAAAATGGACCAAGAGTTCATTCAGTCATATACCAGGCATCCATAGGATAATGTGTTCAGACCCATGTCTTCATACATTGATTTCTTCAAGGCCACGGGTTTCGTGAGCCCCTCCGACAGAATGAACACGCCTTTTTCTTTCTCGAACGGAGTCAAGAATGTGGACTTTTTCAGTCTACTACAGCAAGATCCCAAAGCTACAGTAGCATTCAACAAAGTCATGACAAGTCTTAAAGATCCCTTGGGTGACTTATACGACTTCAGCAGCCTTCAAGCCGAGGAAGATGGAGTCATCCTAGTCGATATTGGTGGCGGAAAGGGTCAAAGCATCCAGAGCATACGATCCTCATATCCCACCCTCAAGGGCCGCTATGTTCTTTGACTTCCGCACTGGCCTATAAAGCCCAGAGCCCAACCCAACCCAACCCAACCCAACCCAACCCGCAAATCGGTTGTGTTTTGGGCCTAAGGTAAAAGCCCACTAGGCTTTAATGGGGCCCAATGGGGCCCAAACAATACAAATATACCGAGAAATCTAAAGTTAAACCCCCTTTTTAGTCTTTTTTAATTATCCTTCGTTTTACCCCGGTTTCTAGGCCTTATCCCTAATATAATATTATATCAGTTTAAATGATCTAGAATCAATTACTAGTTATTTCTCTAAATCACGTTTAAAAATACGAAAAAACGCGTTTTTTTTTAGAAAGTGACAGAAATCTGTCTGTATTGCAATGTATGGGTAAAATGGCATATAACTAGTTATGAAGTACTCTAACTAAATTGACAAAAACCCGCAATTTCAACAATCTGTGCGGTAACGACGACTAACTGTAATATACACTTTTGTATGGTAAACCGAGTACTCGAAATCACCTGACTTCGTGTATAATACCTGGTTTCTACCATGTATTCGGACTTGGTATTCGACAGAAAGTTGTAATATAGCGATTACAGAGACCGATTTGTCATCGCCGAGATAGGCTTTTATAAGGGCCTTATAGGCCCCCATTAATGGGCGGGTTGGGTCGGGTTTCGAAGGTTAGGCCCATAGCCCACTGCGGGTTGGGCTTTGGGCCTGGGGTGGGGGCCCATTTGTGGGCTTTGCAGAAGTCTATATGTTCTCCAGGATTTGCCAGCGATCATCACAGCTGGAGACAGGGTCTGTCCGCCCGAGGTCGAAGTGCAACCTTACAGCCTTTTGAAGAGGTGCAGCCTGTGAAAGGTTGGTAAATAGAGTCAAAGTTATAACCGATATACTGATTACTTACTCCTATTCTTCAGATGCTGCGGCATACCCACTCAAGCTCATACTAACGTATTCGGTAATCGAGCCGCCACTGTAAGCCAGCCGCCATCTCTAAAACACATAGTAAATGCGATAAATTACAACTTGATATCTCAACAACAGTAGTCTATAGGAACTTTTCCTTTTAATCTAATGGTTTTTATATGATAACTAGTCACTTTGGGGAGTTTCGACAAATTTACTGATTTGGCGACTGAGATATATATATTTTTGGAATCCAGCGACGTAATTTTCCATACGATAATAATATAAGTCCCCCATTCTTTCAAAATTGATATATGCTACTAAAAATGCTTATCGATACCTATCTACCAATAGTGAAAATTTGATTATGTTGTAGTGGTTGAGATATCAAGTTGTAATTTATCTCATTTACTATGTGTTTTAGAGATGGCGGCTGGCTTACAGTGGCGGCTCGCTTACCGAATAGTTACATGACTAGCAAGATGCTGAATGCAGAACGATTCTCCGATACTTGGCGCCGGCAATGAGGGGCTACAACTCAAAGCTTCTCATTTGCGGTATTGTCCTGATGGATACTTAGCCAGACACACAAAAGGTTCTTCATGGTATCAACATGTTTTTCATGGCTGGTAAAGAGCAGTGTGATGCAATGGCACGCTCTCATGCAAGGGACCGAATTCTGGATCGAAAGAATTATCGGGCTGGATAATACTGTTGGCAGCATCATTGAGGCTGTGTTACGTGAGTAGTCTTTGTTCTTGCATCTCTAAATACTTAAGAACATTTTTGAAGTCGTTAGAAACTTTGATCAATCATCTCTAAGAAATATATAACCACAGTTTATCCTTTAGATGCTATAGCCGTATCCCATCACCTTTTTTCCAGCAAAATAGAGGATGCAGAATATGCTGTAAGTTAGTTCACGTTTTGCCTAAAGTGACACACGAAAAGATGTCAAAAAAAGCGAGACATGACTTTAGGATTGAGAAGTGGAGGTGATAACCTGTGTTGGTTTGTATGTACTGGCACTGTCTCGGGTTGATTCTACGCAATAAACTGTGCCTTTCCATTTCTGAGCATAGTCATTCATTCATTTGTATTTAGGTCTCCCTAGGTAGTTACTTGTCATTAGCCAGGTACACACGGTGGAGTACCCGTTGACGGGCACATGGTAAACCGTTATCTCTTATCGGGTCAAATAAGTCTTATCGATAAGCTATCACGTGTGGCCCCCATCCAGGTGTCCTGAAAGTAACCGTTACACTTCCAACTATCTAAGGTCAGCGATGCCAGGGGATGAGTTGTCAGAGGATCACCTGTATGCCCAACATGGCCAGGATGAACACGAAGCTCAATCACTTCTGTCTGCCTCAAATGAGGAGCAGGATCTAGCTTTCCACCCGGAGCCTCTTCCATCGCCGATCCCCTCACATAACGCGACAAATGGCACACGCCACTCCTCTATCTCTCAACCTACGGCCGATGGAAAGCGCCGCACACCCCGTACCATGAACCGAGTTCGATTTGACCTGCAGGAAGAGCCCGAAGACCCCAATCGCCTTTCCATCGAGCGTGCTCTCAGCCTAGATGACAGCCCAGACGACAGCCCAGACGACACAATATGGCTAGAGGATGAGGACTATGAAATTGGAAATCGGGGCCCCAGAACACACCACAATGGACAATCAATTCCTCTCCTCACAAATATTGAAGCGCCTAGTGTGACACTTGCGACATCGGACGATTTCTTCCCCGAAGACCATCTCGAAGATGCACGGCCACGGAGTGGGATGAAAATGGCGTTCATGAACATGGCCAACAGCATTATCGGGGCTGGAATCATTGGGCAACCTTATGCGCTTCGTCAGGCAGGTATGACAGTGGGGATTTTGCTGTTGACTGCCTTGACCATCACAGTGGATTGGACCATTCGATTGATTGTGATCAACTCTAAATTGAGTGGGGCGGATTCGTTCCAGGCGACTATGCAGCATTGTTTCGGAAAACCCGGTCTCATCGCAATCTCAGTTGCGCAGTGGGCATTTGCATTCGGTGGCATGGTCGCATTCTGTATTATTGTCGGCGATACCATTCCACACGTTCTAGGCGCTTTGTTTCCGTCTCTTAGAGATATGTCCTTCCTATGGCTCCTCACAGATCGCCGGGCCGTTATCGTTATCTTTGTTTTGGTTGTTTCATACCCATTGTCTTTGTATAGAGACATTGCCAAGGTCAGATTTCCCTTTCCTTACTGCTTATCAGAGACTAACGGTTAGGTAGCTGGCGAAAGCATCGGCCTTGGCATTGGTCAGCATGATAGTCATTGTTGTCACGGTCATAACCCAGGGTTTCCGGGTGCCGCCTGAATCGCGCGGAGAGATTAAAAGCCACCTCATATTCAACACCGGCTTTTTCCAAGCTGTCGGGGTCATCTCTTTTGGTAAGTTTCAGCAGTCCCTATTGATAATTGGAAAGTGTGCTAACACTTTCTAGCTTTTGTTTGTCGTATGTCCCTTCGTATCCCACTGATATCACAACCGCTAATTTCCACAGATCACAACAGTCTTCTGATCTACGGCTCATTGAAAAGGCCGACACTCGACCGTTTCACTCGGGTCACTCACTACTCGACAGGAATCTCTCTAGTGATGTGCCTGGCAATGGGCATCGCAGGGTTCCTATCCTTCGGGTCTAAAACCCAGGGCAACGTTCTGAACAACTTTCCATCAGACAATATCGTTGTCAACATCGCACGATTGTAAAATCTCCCCATTGATCTTGATATGGAACTTTTGACTGATTTCTACTAGTTGCTTTGGCCTGAACATGTTGACGACACTACCGCTTGAGGCGTTCGTCTGCCGTTCTGTCATGACAACCTACTACTTCCCCGACGAACCGCACAACACTGTTCGCCATGTTATCTTCTCAACGGCACTGGTGGTGACTTCAATGGTGTTGTCCCTGATAACCTGTGATCTGGGAAGTGTTTTTGAGCTCATTGGCGCGACCAGTGCTGCTGCTCTAGCCTATATATTCCCTCCTCTCTGTTACATCAAACTAAGCAGTGCTACGCGGCGGGAAAAGATCCCGGCGTATCTATGCATTTGTTTTGGGTTGCTTGTAATGGGTGTTAGTCTAGTGCAGGCAGTCGTCAAGATCATTCGAAGTAAGTCTGTCCCGGGAAATAGTCGCAATTGTACCCAATTAGATGGCTACTTGGTCGCACTCTCGGCACATATACTAATATTGAAATTTATCTTTGCAGATGACGGCGAGGCTCATAGTTGCAATGCACCCTAGATGGGCTTTTTGAGGACTTTCCACCGGTGGCGGCGGCTTATACTTTCAGTGTGCCCGAGAAATCTCTTGGGGCCGTGTTGCTATGTACATATGTATCCATCTTGAACAAATATCTGTTGTGTATGATACGCTACAATACTCTCATTCAGAAATCACTATGTCCCGTTGTTTCTGTAGGGGTGACTTGCAACGTCTGAGGATATGTAGCAGGTACATGGTCGATGCTGTGTGCCTAGGTAGGTAGCATGTATGTATACCCTGAAGTCAGACCAAGTATGGTGCAGAACACCTTCCTTGTGCCAGCAACTGGGCACGTGCGCCTTGCGACTTAGGCTTCGCAATCCGTTCGCTTCGTTTCTCATCTTCTACAACTCCGCTCACTCTCTGCATCCCCAAGCTCCACGATTTTTATCAATGGCTTTATAACATATATTTATAGGGCTTCGCTATCACGTGGACGTTTTCACGTGCCCCAAAACGGCTCCCACGTGGACATGCCATTGTCCAAGGCGAAAAGACTTCGATGGAAGGTGCGACGGACTCGTGACTCCGTTGCGACCGTGGAGTCGCACTATGCAGCTTCGTCCCTACCAAAAACAGCAATCCAATTGTTTGCCCATTCACAGACGCGTCGCGTCTTTGATTCCAACCCGGTCCTGGTCGTTCCTTTATTTACCCTCTTCCCATCTTCTCTCTTTCTTCCTTCTACAACCACTCTCTCCCTGTTCTCTTGCCTCTCGCTTCGTCTACTTCCGTTTGAACTCACACAGTGGTTCTCACAGTTCTCGTTTCGGGTGAGAAAATCCTGTTGTCTTTCACTTGTCTCTTTCGTTTTTCAGACTTCGAAGTCCTTGAGGTAACCCCCACTTGTTATCTGTACCTTAGGGACCTTGCTTGGGCTTTTTCAAGCCTCGATTCGTCTGTCTTTCCTTTGAAGGACCATTGCTTCTGGGGTCACATTGACCTGCCAATACACTCTCTGGGAGACGCCGTCTCCCACACTCCAACCTTTAATCTCCCTCTTCTCGCACCTCCCTCACCCTTCGTGCTTTGGTCAACCAAAGCACAATCCTGACCTAGTGACACGTCGATAACAGCGTGTCACCCAACTGCGTCTAGAATCCTCACATTACCGTCATCGTCGCTTCACCCCGCCGCGGGAAGCGTATCGGCAAGATGAGCGAATCCGCGGAGCAGCTCCGCAGGATGCAAATTATCCAAATGGTGATATCTAGTCTCTCACTTCTTCTCTGACCTTTCTAACGACATCAACAGGCGGATCTAGGAACCGCACGGCGTGAAATGATTTCGACCGCCGATATCGATAATCAGGCTCGCACACACCTTGCCGAGATCGAATCAAAGCGACTGATCGATCAGAGAGATGAAGCTCAATTGAGCAAATGGGCGAGTAAGTGCTGAAGAAGAGACCCCCTGTGCTACTCTGAATTTGTACTAAATTCTGTTGCAGACTTCCACACTCAGATCGGAGATACTCATGGAATGGAGGAACTCGATGACATCGATTCCGGCCAGTCTCACCGTGCTAATTTGCACGCAATGTTGCATCCTGATGGAAGCCAGCCACGGACTTACGCCAATCATCCTTACCCAACTCCATCTGCAGGTCGCGGTGGTGGTGTCATGGGAAAGAGAGGACGAGGTGGTTTTGTTCCCGCTCCCCCCAAGGGACCTGCTGATCTTCCTCTTGCTTTTGCAAGGTAAGAAGTGGATTTACTCTGACATTCAAGACACTCCAATTGACGAAAGGGAAATTACAGAGCCGCATTCCGAGGAAATATTGGTCGCCCAGGACGCCCAGGACCGCGCGCTCGCTCGACCACAATGTCGGCCAGTATTCATCTGGACCCTGCGCTGAACTGCAACAATGACTATAGTGATTCTCGCGAGCGAGGAAGGGGATATGGGCGTGGCAAGGGTAAAGACAAGGGAAATTTCCAGGAGCAGGCCCATGGTACGTTTTGATTACTAGTGCAGAAAGAGGGCACAGCTGACGTCGTTCTTAGTTCCGTCCGCCCCTAGCAGAGCTCAGCGGCAGCCTCCAGCGTAAGTGATCAGACTTCCTTTGGCAAAGTTTATATGCTAACTTCTTGGCCAGCATCAACTTTGCCACCAGAATCTCCGATCCTGCCGACTTCATGTCCTCATTTCAGTCTCGCCGAGCGACTGAAACGTACAACAAGTCTACTGATACAACCGTCTCCGCTCCAATGCAGGAGACTAAATCTACACAACAACCCGTTCTGGTCGAAGAGCCAAAGCTCAAAATGCCTCCGAGTGATGCACCCAAGAAGAAGGCAGCGAGCATTGCTCCGTCTTCAAAACAGACATCCTCACCTGTGGCAACATTGACGACTCCGTCCCGTACCGTCCATATTGACCAGCCACACATTGGACCCTATCTAGTGGAAACACCACTATCGGCCCGTGTTGTTCCTCTTGATAAGACTGCATCCTTCAAAACCCGCAAGGCCCAGCCTGATACGCCCAAATCTAATAAGACCCCTCGAGTGGAAGCACCCAGCCAACCCGCATCTCATTCCGTTTCTGCCCAAAAAAGCACCAAGTCCAAAAAAGGAAAAGACATGGCGAGTAGTTCCCAGGCTCGTTATCCAGCAGTGGTTGCAATTGCAGCGAACGAAATTCAATGGAAGGTTTCGCCCGGCGAAGAGCCACGGAAGAAGGACACGGCTGCATCGACCAAAAAAGCTGAAGCAGTCTTACCTAAAGCCTCCATGCCCATCGCTGAGGTTAAGAACACACCGGTCCCCAATGTCACCCAACCCAAAGAAAGCAGGAAGACTGTTCCTCCTAGTATCCAGACGGGGGAGACCAAGCAGAAATCCCAGATACAAGATCTTCTCAGCGAGGATGACTCACCGGTCGATGCAGCATCGCCAACCCCTCGTCATTTGAAGACAGTGGCCATCCAGAGTCCAGGTGCTGCGGAGTTGGCGGGTCTCAAGTTTGCTGAGAAAGCCGGGGGGTCAGTGCCAGTCAAGAGCATTGACGAAGTCATTGCGCCCAAAACAACAATCAATGAGATCGATATCTATGGTCCACAAATTATTGAAGAACTTCGAGACATCCGCAGACACATTCGTTCGCCCCAAGACTTGGCTACTACCCGTGATATCGAACGCATACTTGAATCGAAATTGCTCCAATTGGTTCCCACAGCATATGCATCACCGCCTGTAGCACCTGCGGCCTCTGAGATTGAAAATCGGCTGGGTAATCTGGTTGCACTTGTTGAGTATCTTTCAACATCGCAGCAAGCAACTAACGCCGTTGAAGTTCCTTCAGCTGCCCGGCGCGACCTTACCCCCTTTGAGGGACACCGATCGCCACCTCCACCTTCGTCTAGTTCAAACTCACCCCCGTCTGCGGATAAACACGCGCACAAGGTATGTGTGCCCAGCCTCTCGCCCACCAATAGTGAGAGTTCCGACATCATTTCGCAGTTCGAATCCCTTCAGGTCTCGGACAAACTCGCTGCGCCCCTCCAGCCTCAGCGTGTGGTCCGTGTCCCCACACTTCGTCCGCTTAATATTCCAAAGATGACCACTACCTCCGATGCGTCTATTCAGGTTACTCCTGCTCTGGCGTCTCGTCCAAAGGAGGCAACCAAAAAGCCACGGACTCTTGACGATTCGATCTTTGCAGCACCTGTAATCTCTGTCACTTCCAATGCTAACGTTATCGAACCTAATGCGGTGCAACCCCAGACCATGACTCGCGGGTTGAGCGCAAACCATCCGAACATTCCCAAGAAACAGGATATTCACTCAACCGGCGTTTGTACAATCGGTCCTGCGCCATACAAGCCGCGTGTGATCGGTCCTTCCCCCAGTCCCTATGAACCAACCACCTTGCGCGATGTTTCCGCAACCCACATTCGCACTGTTTCTGCTCAGCATGCTAATACTGAGAATCGGTCCTCATTGGATGTTGCGCATGGTGCTTCGAGCTCCATGGGTCAATCCAGTGGCCCAGCTTCCCTCAAAGCTCCAGGCCGACTGTTCTCGATGCCTGATCCTGCAACAATTCCCCGGCCGAAAGCGAAGGCTACTGGTTCTTTCCCTTCCAACCTATCTCGCCGCTAGTTAACGACATCCAATTTCCAGAGTCTGAGTTTCGGTGGATTTCTTCTTCTACTAGCCTCAGCCAGCTCTAGTCATCTATGGTCTTGACTTCACTGTTGTTTTCATCCTTTCTGCGGCCTAGTTGAGCTTTGAGATCTTTCACTTTCCCATGCTGAATGGTGTTCTTATTTTCAGTTGTTCAAATGTTCAAAAGCGAAAGATCAATGATCGTTTAACGGGCTGTGTATGATTAACCAAATACTTGAACCTCCAATGAATTGATTGATTTTTTTTTTCACTTGAATTTAAATGTGGGTAGACTATGTCATCGAAGGCCTGAAGTCAGACATGTAGTCGGGAAGGTAACTGGTAACTAGATGAATCTACATATGTAACATACATGAGCTGTCAGGAAGCTATGTATTGGTTATAGATATTGTAATACCCGAACCTGTGAATTACTACATGTTCGTTTTGCCGTATTCACAGTCGTTCTGTAACGTTTTCCTTGATACTCAATACACTAATATCACATGATTAATATCCCAGGGTAGAGGGCCGCCCGCGAGCCGCCCTCTGAGGGCGGAGGGTCGGGCGGAGGGCAAGATGTACCGGCCCTCGAAATGTTTTTGCCGAGGACTACTCGGGAATTGATATAACCTTTCGAGTACCGAGACTAGTCATGGTTGAGCAGGAGTCACATGGGTCAGGTGACCGCACGTGCTTACCTTAGTGACACTGCACAAAAGGGGACTTCCCCGCTTGGACTGATCCCCAAGAATCAGTCTTGAATCGCCCTAGAACCAGCCTCGAGTCTATAGTAGTTTTTCCAATACTAACGCCGCTCCTCTTTGTCTATTTCCTTACCTAATTAACAGGCCTATATACCTAATAACGTATAACTTTTACATATAACTTCCTAAAGTTTTAGACCGATCGGACCCGAAAAGGCACCTGCAGTCAGTCCGTAAAGTTCATTTACAGTCAGACCCGTGCCAAGCTTTTACTCCCATAGTGAAGGAAAAAACCCTTACCTACAGTCAGGCTGACTGTACCACCCCCTGTGAGATAGGGCATGCAATTCGTCCAAAACCTTGACTGGTGCCTTAGGCTCCGGTCGCAACTCGAACTGGCCCTGGGCCGCACCCCATCAAAACTATATCCGATTTTTAATCGCGGGAGTCTTAGCAACCAGAGGACTGCATGATCTAAGATTCAAATGGGAGATATTTAACTACGTCTATTATAAATTGCCAAAGTTTCAGGTCGATTGGATGTCAGACTAAACCTGAACCCTGGCGGGACCCACTCTTTTTCTTCCATAGTGAAGGAAAAGCCCTAACCTGAACTCTGGCAGAGTTCACCAACCCCCGTGGGATAGGAGGAAAGGTGCCTACAGTATTGCGTATCGGTCAATTAAGGTATTATAGCTAAGAAAAAAATCCTAGGTTGCAGTCTATTAGACTGCAGACACCCCCGTGGGGCAGGGCTCTCATGCAGGTCGGTTTTTGAAGTCTTGATTGTTCGACACGAGGCCCCGTGGGACACCTATCTGCAAGCCGTCTCACACGACCTTAGTCTAAAATATATCTCCACGGCGGCAACGCCCCGAGGCTGTTTTCAGGTCAAACCCCCGTTGTCTAGATATACGACACATCATCGTATCTAGCGATGTTCAACCTGGATACTCAATCCCTGAAGCTGGAACGAATTGGCAGCCTCATCACGCTTGGTCCATACAGGTTTATTATGCACATCCTTAACTCGAGCTCGTACCCAATCAGTTCCAGAGGGAACAGGCCTATTGGGATCTTTGTCTTCCTCAGAAAGGAGTCCATGGCGCTGCAGGAGTGGAGATGGAACCGGTCTCATTGGCAAGTTGTCACCTGGTCGGCTGAAGTAGAGCAGGCCAACGCGGTCCATGTGCATTTGATCCTTTGGCGGTGCTACAACACGGTGAATTGTAGACTTGATGAACCCTATTTCAAGAAATAAGTGTGCCGAACATAAAATATGCTCTCAATAACTCTTACCTTTAGTGAGAAAAGTCAAAGTATCAGCAGCATTGCATGTAATACCTCCTCTTACAGGCTTCACATATTTCCATTTCCCATCGGGGGTAAGGATTTGCAGGCCAGCGATATTCTGTGAGAAGAGTAGGCTCAAGCTACCGAAATCGGTATGACCACTATTAAAGTATCCTAGAGCTTTGTCCCATTCTTCCTGGGTCCTGGAGTTGTAGATCATATATCGGAGGTGGTCGTCAGATACCTCGTCATAGGAATGAGCATCAGCGAGATAGTTCTCCGGCAGTTCCAAAATTATGGCGATGAGAACAAATAGTTTCCGGACAACTTTCTCCCAAACGTCGCGGTTGAATTGGCGTATCTCCTCCCAGTTCTCCTGGACGATTCGATGTTTGGGTAGATCAGCCCAGGCTGGGATATCCTTCTGAATGTTGAGCTAGAAACGGTCAGCATTTATTCTAAGATATAGGGGTGATAGGGTACACACCGCCTCGACGTTTTGCTTTACACCAGTATCGCCAATCATTCGGGAGTTCTCCCGGTATCCAAAATACTCACCCGCAGCAAAATTGCAAGGGAAGAACCCTTTCTCCTCCAGAGGTTGTTTGAAGAAAGCATTGCCAATGCTAAACTGGCGAAGGACACGCTCATCATCAATGCCGGTATTGATAACTACCCAGAATCCAACCTTAGATACCGCGTCGTAGAGTTGTTTAGCAAGTTCCTGTTTGCCACCGGGCTCGTCAAACTTCGATAAATCAATCGTCGCCAACGGCGCCCAATCCAGATCCTCTGTTGTCTCTTCTGGTCGGCCCCAAGGCTCAATCGGCACCACCACTGCCTGCTCGCCAATTGCAGACGATGCCATAGTACACTATCTAATCTGACAAAAAGACCAGATAGATATGCTGAAGATGGATCCAAGTGATATCTTTGGTAGAGATTGGGATATAGAGATGTATTTGTAGGTGCAGTATCCCGTAAGTACTAGGTATGAATAAGAAGCTACTCTATACAGTAGTGATAACAGTGGATATGAGGTGACAATAGTGGTGATGACATGATAATTGTAGTGATGAAGTGATTATAGTGGTGATGGGGTGATCATATCAATAGAACACTCGGATAGAACGGAAGAGTGAAGATTAAACTTCTTCTGGTGAAAAAACACTGACCTAGGCTGGTGCCTTGTGTGCACTACAGTAACGTCAGCCGTGTGTGACCAATAGCCATACACGGTTTCAGAAGTCTCAAAACATAGTCTCTGCTTACAAAATACATAGGGGATTTCTCCGATATTTTCCTAGTTGCTGAAATATTTATTTATATTTGCTTCATCAAATTAGATGGGCTCAACTCTTTTTATTGCCTATAGCCAACCAAGCTCACGATTAGTAGACAGGTTTTTTTTTCAGATGTTGTATCTCTCCCGGATATGATGATGTTGTTGATGGGCTACCTAGTCTATGTACTCATAGGTATCACTTGTTCAATTATACCAACATACTCCTCAATGTCCCCTAATCCCCTTACACCACAACTAGCTTACCACGCATACTTCGTAATATTACCACCATCTCCACTATTATCGCCTTACTCCTCCCCCTTCCCTTTTTAACCTTTTAACCGGTGATCTTCGGTCCTCCAACACTGAAATCGGGCATCAGGCCCGAAAATGTTGATTCCATTAACTGTAACACTTGGTTGGATGACATAGGCAATAATCGTAATGAATAGAGGGACGTTTGGATGGCCATAAACCACTTCAAAAAGGAAGTCACTTTGATAGACCTTTAAAAAGACAGAATACATGCACAGTCCCCAATACACTTATGAGTTGGTAATGCTCGAAAGATGCTGGTCATATGTATAGCCGTAGTCCTCTGGTCATGTCCTATCTCAACCTAAATAGTCGGGTAACGGCAAGCTAGAGGATGTTATCAAATGAATCGTCAACCAATTGGAATATATGTATATATTATACACAATCCAATTTGTACAGTATCCAAATCACGCCATCACACAGCACAGTCATATTAGGTTCTAGAGTAATATGGTGGGTACATTTCATATGTGACATTCAGACAGGCTGCAGCTATTACAAATCAGGGCCAGCTTTGACAACCACTGGTATTTTCTGGTCCGTTTACGCGCCGTGCATATAAACTGGATCAAATAAGTCACTATTGCTTGACAACCATAGATTTGACCATGACTGTGAAAAAGCTCTCGATAGACTCCCCACGGACTCTAAGAGTCGCCATCATTGGCGGAGGACCTGGCGGACTTGCAGCAGGGATTGCGTTATCCGCTCTCCCAAATGTCGATGTGAGTGTCTTTGAGCAGGCCAAAGAACTTCGAGAGATTGGAGCGGGGGTCAGTATTGGATACAATACCTGGAAAGTGCTTGAGCTGCTTGATGCTGTTGAAGGAGTCACAGGGCATCGGAGGGTTACAGTCCACCATCGGTACTGAAGCGCAAATTGAGTTCACCGCCGCTTGCCAATGCTGACAATGTATCATAGGAATGGTATCACAGGAGATGTGATAGGTACCTTTGTGTCTCATCTTCCAACTGATTATCATCCTCGACGGGTGAGAAGAACACGGCTGCAATCGGCACTTCTTGCCAAGATCCCTCCTGGTGTGGTCCAGCTCAACAAGTGTCTCATCACTTTGGAGAATCTTGAGCAAGGAGGCGTTCAACTTGGCTTCAAGGATGGGACTAAGGCAATAGCAGATTTAGTTGTTGGAGCAGATGGAATTCGTTCAGTAAGTATTGAGCTCTTGGTATTGCCTTCTTTGTTTTCCCATCACGAAGGTAATCTGATATATTACGTCTAGATTACCAGGGAAAATATCTTCCCAGAACACAAAATGACTTTTACGGGTCAGTATCATAGCGATGCTTCATCTATTACTCGCATCATCTAACTTTCATGGCAATACTCAGGAACATCAATTTGGCGAACTCTTATCCCCAGCACTTTGGTATCCCACCTCACGGATCTTAACTACAGAACTCAATGGTGGCATGGTCCTGTCGGCTTTGTTATGACCACCCCGATCGATGATCCAACGGTTGAAGTTCGGGAACAACAAAGAGAATTCGAATTATCCTGTCATCTAACAGTTGACCCAAAGAACAACTCCGAAGGAAAAGTCAGGTGGGGGGTGGACTCGACAAATGAAAGAATGAGAAAACACTTCATGGTTGGTCTCACCTTTTGCACCTTTATATAATGACAAAAACTGACATGGCTTGATGACTGACACTGCATTATATAAAGGAGTATGGGCCTCATGTCCAAGAGGTATTGTCGCTCGTGCCTGAAGGTTCGTGGCGGGAATATTCTGCATTTGCAGGCCCACGATTGCAGTCACTCATCGGCTGGGACAAGGTGGTACTAGTAGGCGATGCTAGTCATCCTTTATCAGGTATGAATATTTAGTTGATTAAGTCCTAATAGTACTGATAATCATCATCTCTCAGGGGCATTCGGCTCAGGCGCCGCATTCGCCATGGAAGACGGCTGGCTCCTTGCGCGTGTTATTGAGTACACCCGTAGTAACTCCAACCCGAATCCTGACTCACTTGCAAAAGCTCTTGAGATTTTCAACACATTTCGATCTCCTTACTATCTCAGAATGTCTGTACTATTTATGCGAAGATGCTTCCCACCTACTCCGGTTTGCTGACAAATAATTGTCCTCAACAGGTACGAATATCTCGATTCGCAGAAGTTCAAAGCACAAGGAGCAGCAAAGAATGCTAGTGATGGCAAAATTAGCAACTGGGAAGCTGTGTTAAGTGTTAAGGCAAACTCGATGATCGGTGAGGGGCTATCGTGGATATTTTTCAGCGATATTGGAGATCTTTGGGACAAATATGTGAAAGAGCAATCCTGAGCCAGTATATGTCCTTAGCTATCCATATGGCAACTTTGTGGTCATTATTTTAGATGACCAGTTATTGAAAGACTCTTAGTTAACGCTGTTTAGTGATACTCCAAATACTCCAAGTCTCTGTTTCTTTATATAGTTGCTACACACATTGATCAACATTATATGTAGTCTATTAATAGTCTGTCTGCCAGAATAAATTGGTCTAACATACTATTATCACCAAAGGCGCCTTTATTGTGAGATTTTATTACTGGCTGTGCGCCACTCAATATTTGCACGTGGCAATCATATTTTGCTTTCCTTATATTTCTCAGATCTACCTATGGTATGAATGATACCACTCCTGCATGCAAATTTTCTTTTATTGGACAGCTATGAGAAGGAATCTGTTGGAAACTACTATTAATGAAGAAAGGATTGGTGCCATTGTAAACGCTCCACTCTTATGGTCGTCCGAAGGCTCACAATTCGTGGTAGCTACGCCAATTAGCTATGCGAGCCACAGGACTCTGTGATGGTTCAGATATCGGATCCCTGCATTCGATGCAGTCATCCTTGTCAGCTCAAGAGTCTACACACACATATTGTAATTATCTCCCTTTAAAATACAGCCCAGGCTCTCCGGGATAGACGGTTTCTAAACCGCTGAACCTGTCATCATAAGCCTTTCTAATTGTTTGTCAGGCTGATGTCCACCAGGATTGTATCTCTGTTTTGGTGATGTTTTTCTGCCACAGTTAGCCTGGCTTGAAATGGTGTCATTTTAGAGAGGTTCAATAAGACAAACCGAGAAAAAGGATGAGGGTCAAACATCAAAAACTAGAGGGTTCACGTCTCTGGATTTGATGCTATGCCCTCCCAAAAACGTTTACCATCATCCATGTCGAATTGCTGTGGGGCACAGTCTGTAAGAGTAACATATGCACTTTTTATTCAAGTGTAGCTCAATACGTGATGTAGATACCTAATCAAGTATACAGATAGATATACTAGTCCTGACAGGCGAGAGTCCCTACATAGTGCATGGGGGACGGAAATGATTGGATTACTTGATTCATGAAGAAATTCTATCATAGGCAACGGCCCCACAAGACGTGATCCGGTTCTCATATCACCAATTCAGTAACTAAAGTAGAACAATATGGACTCTAGACTCTCGTCGTCCGAAATTATTTTCATGATTCGAGTCGTCGAAGCGAATCCCGGCACCAAGCCTGCTGTAAGACCTAAACGTGAGCGGCTGGTCGGACTCTAAGAGACTTACTGGGGCAGACATGACAAAAGAGAGTCCATATTGTTTTGGTTCTGAGCACTAGGTTACAGTTGAGGTCAAAACTGCAGGTTTGTCGTGACTGCCAAACGCGGTATGTACCGAAACTGCTTCAACTACGATTTTACCGTTGACCTCACGCGGTCAAGAGGAATAAGAAGAGTATAGTTTGGCCCTAACGGGTTACCCTTCGCTACGGTCTAGGACTATAGTTTCAGATAGGGCCCGTCTGTTCTGCCTTACGGAGGCAATGTGTCTGTATTGCTGAGCTTTCTATATACTGAGGGAAGGTGGGAGGGGCAAAATCGAGACTTGACTACTTGAGATGACGAGCTACCCGTAAAGACAAGCAATTAGATCTTGTGAGGCAGTTGTAGGAGGGAGAAGTCTTCAGTGCCCCGTAATGTAGGTGTAGACATACACCCCGTGCGAGAGCGTCGGCCATGTGAGGCAACCCCAATAAAACTCCACTCTATTGTTTATATTTGTCCTATACAAAAATTTTCCAAATCCTCCACCCATCAAAGACATAATTCCCTGGCCAGCACTCTCCTCCTGTTCCACCACTAATAAATATAAAGATTAACTGTCTCCGGTTCTGACGCCTTGATGCGCCTATTCTCTCGCTGCAGGTCCCATCTCACGAGCCAAACAACAGCAATTACAGCAGCAGAAAAGCCACAGGAAGATGACATGGCAACAATAAACCTGGGTGAGTCCAAATCTGGCCACAAATAGGGCGTATAAACAAACGCAATATTCCCGATACTGTTCACCAAAGCCAACCCCACAGACCGTTTCTCATCGGTCTGTCCAATCACCGAGGCCGTCCAGCCAAGACTGATATTATTGACTCCATAGGTTGTGCCTACAAACAGGACGAAAGCAAAGTATCGCGCACCGATATTAGTTGTGGCTGCGCCAATGGCAAAGCCGATGATGGAAAGGACCTTTTGCGCTGTGATGTGCCAGGTGCGTTCGTTAAAGTGGCCCGCAGACCAGGAGGCGAATAGGTTCGTGAAAATGGCAAAGAGATATGGCGGGCAGACAAGAACTAAGGTTATAGTTGAATCAAAACCTAGGCCACGAACAGCAGTTGGCAGAAAGTTTTTGAAGTTTGCAGCACCCGCGTGGAATTGCTGGAGGAAGGCAAACATCCAGACTCGGCGGTCGGAAAGGGCCTCGCACAGTCCAGTCCATATAGTAGTTTTATGCCGCTTTCCAGTCGTGTCTCGTGCGATACGGTCATGGGCCAGTTGCCGTTGTGCAGGGGTGAGCCATGGTGTATTAAGTGGAGCATTTGGCAGAAGGAAGAATGCGGCGACTGCGGTAGCGATGGTGACGATCCCTTGAATAAGAAAGAGCCTGTAGGTACGGGTATGAGTATACAATCAAAGATTCATTCAATCGAGGTAGGCAATAACCCACCATCTCCATCCTCCCTTTCCTTGAGCTCCAGAAAGGCCGTCGAACACCCCTGCAGCGATGAGACCGCCGAAGGCTGAGGCAGCCGTATTACCTGTCCACAAGAGTGCCTGAGGAAGGGTCAGTATTCTAACTGAGCCATAATAGACGGATGCGTCTTCCAAAGTATAAGTACGCACCATTCTCGTCGCAATTTCCTTCCTGGTATAAAACATGCTGATCAGGTACTGTGCACCGGGGTAGAACGGCGCCTCTGCAATACCAAGAAAAAACCGGCATGTAAGTAGACCTTGGTAGTTCGTAACTATGCAGTTAAGAGTCGTAATCAATGCCCACGCAAGCATCCAACCGGACATCCACCATGAGGGCTTGACACGACTTAACATCATGTTTGACGGCACCACACCAACAATCAACCCTACATACACCATTGCAATGCATGTATTATACTGGTAGCCCTTTAGATTCAAGTCTTCACTCAGTGTATTGATCTTGCCGTTTGCAAGGGCGTTGCGATCTAGGGCACTCATGAAATACATGAGTGAGAGAACAGGCTGCGTCCTGTTAGTAAGTAATATAGAATAGGGGCGGAGTAGTCAGACCATCATATGCCAGTCAATCTTCCGGACCAGGGTGATTTCTCGCAAATCGATCTTTGCTGTTGCACCAAACCTGTCATGTTGGGGATGCGCAACTTTGTCCACTGACTCAACATCCTGCACAGCAACTTCGCTTTTGGGTTGGGGTTGGACTTCTGCCATGGGAAGAGGGTGCTAGAGCTTCTACGTGAAGGATCCTCACTTCTAGCAAAGCAAATTGGGAATGAGATTGATTTATATGCTACGTCCTCGGAGGTTTGACCCGATAAAGAGGAGACTATCAACCAAAATGCTTTAACAAGCACCCCATTTTCAAGAAACGAGCGTGCTCGGGGAGCTCTGATCAAATCAAGGCTATAAACGCGTGCGTCAAGGCCAGGATCAAGCTCCAATTCTGCATTTGGCACAGATGCTAAGCTAGAATGCGTACCAGTGCTTGTTCGTGACTCATGCCTAAATCCTATTCAAGCCCAGGTTGAAGCTAGGGCACCACACTGCCATCCATTTCTATTTTCAGCAACTCGGTATATTTCCGTGACCGATGTTGCTCGGAGGCAAATCTCGGTTCGGAAGAGCAACGCATGGCTCTTCTGATCGCATCATTATAGGGTGTATGGTGCGGATATGCTTTCGACTCTCAAGACGTAGTGTGAATACTCGACTGAGTACTATTGTCATCTTATAGACCATCAGGCATCCATGTAAAACGAAATACCATACCCGTGTAATGGATATTTTATCCTTGATGGTAAGGTGACTGACTTGCAAAATATAATACGGGAACCGATTAGCGCCGCCAAGGATTCATACCCTATACTGGGTGATGAGGTGATAAATATGGACGATGAGGAGACCGGGTATGCGGCAAAATGCAATGAATACCTAGATCAAGACTTGAACTAACAGCGCACTTCGTACATCATCGTATGGTCTAGCCCTAGCTTTCTGAGTAAACTGCCAAACCATTCGTCAGAAGTCAATCCTGTAAGGCGACAAGAGCGGAGTAAAGGTCCCTTGTTTCGGAATATTTACGAGTCATTCAAAAGTCAAGAGGCGGGTTACTCTAACTCATTATTACTCAGGAATTCTAGGATATTCTGATATTGGTCCGATATCGTTGATGATGCTCGGAGGCAACCCCGCCCACCTTAGGTGATGCCGTTCTGAGGGCCGCCGGGACAATGAAAATTTGGTAGTGGTAGAGTTTTACGCTTATCGCTTCCTCCACATTCGAATCCAGGACACGCCGAGCATTAAGGGCCAAGCAACAAAACTTCTTTCTATACCTTGTTGGCCTAAGTACCGCAGTAACAGTACAAAGGCATAGCGTGAAACTGAAGATGGCAACAGCATACGCCTTTGATTCATACTTCGTGACTCCTGAGGAGTTGCAGGAAGCCCTGCGCAAAAACCCATTACCTAGCACATCTACATCGCAGCGAATAATACCGCTCTCGGCCGCCAGGTAAATCTACACCGAGACAGTGGATGAACGTAGCTAAAATCACAAAGCTTCCCTCCAGATGATGCCAGGAAAGGGATTGATGCATTTCACGAGTGCCGGATCCCGAGCGCACGCTTTTTCGATCTTGATCAGGCCGTCGATAAGGAGACTACTCTGCCTCATATGCTCCCTAGCGCAAGGGACTTTGCGTCTGCTATGAGTGCTCTCGGTATCAGAAAAGAGGATGTCTTGGTTGTCTATGACACATATCAACTTGGGATAACCAGTGCGCCGCGAACAGCTTGGACACTGAGGGTGTTTGGTCATACCAAGGTACATGTGTTGAATAATTTCAAACTCTGGATGGAGAACGGATATCTTACCGAGTCAGGCGAGCCCCGGAACATTACACCCAGTAAATATCCAGTTCCAGAGCTAGATATCACCAAGGTCGCCGGTTTCTTTGACGTCAAGGCGGCTGTTTTGAAATATAAGCAGGGGGCTGCAGGTTCGCAAGTTTTGGATGCGAGACCATACGGCCGGTGGGCTGGATCAAGCCCTGAGCCACGGCCTGGACTCATATCTGGGCACATGCCCGGATCAATCAGCGTCCCATTGCCTTGCTTACTCGACCCTAAATCCAAGGCATTCCTCCCTGCAGACCAGCTGAGGAGGGTATTTGAAGAGAAAGGGGTTAATCCAGCATTGCCAGTCATCGTGAGTTGCGGGAGCGGCGTAACCGCTGCAGCCATTGAAGCAGCCATTCTTGTATCAAGATATATCCCGGAAGACGAACTGAAGGTCTATGATGGAAGTTGGCTGTGAGTTGACAATGACTTTCGAATAAGCTCGGTGGCTAACAAGATGAATAATAGTGAATGGGCACACCGAGTTGACCCCTCTAGTGGACTGGTTGAGAGATTCGAGTAGATGGTCGATATTCTCCATTTTCAATAATCGGACTTTCTCTTATGTAAGGTTTCGAAAGGAATAAAAGAGTGCGAATATACGACAGGTTCATATTTGCACTCTGCGAATACAAATGAATGAATTTTTCATTCGGGCGAACAAACACTATATTTCTACCCTTCAAGTCAATTTTCTTCTAGTCCCCAACTACTTTTATACAACAAATCTTATATTCTAGATTATATTAAGCTTACACTCCTAAGTCTATTGAGTATATATCTTTAATATTAGAAAACTTGGATAAAGATGGATCCTCTGATTCTATTAATCATACACTGTAGATTTTATTAAGTCTCTTTCTTTCACTTTCTAAAACTCGGACAGAAAGAGATCCCGTGTTTCCAAGATATATATATTAAGGAATTCATTTAGTATATATCTTTCATTTCCTAAAGCTCAGATAGAAAGAGATCCCTTGTTTCTATTACGCACATACTGCGAAGGGCTACAGCTGAATTGATTCAATTGAGCGGTGTCTGCATGCTGTTTACATAGATCTTGAAGAACTGTCAATAAAGGGGCGGTCGGCTGTGGTATAGCATGCTTCAGGGCGGTGAGACTACATGTGACGGCCGTTAGAATTGGGTACGGTGCCTGCACGGGCAGAGCCCGGGCTTCAATCGTGGCCTTGGCCCTTTACAGTGCCCCGTCCTTATGTTCGGACTCGTAGACGCCCGACTCGGGCCGTCCTGATTGCAGGTAGAGGCCCATCTGTGGTTGAAACGGCCCCGAAACGTTCTTCGAACCTGTCCAACGCGCTGCATTCTTCAAGAGTTGCAAGTGGTTCCCAGGTGCATTGTGAATAGCCAGTCCAGCGAACTAGCACTTCTCTCCTAGAGCCTCGATCCACTTTCTTCGTGCGGGCTGCCAGCATCTCTTCCAATTCATATTCTAGCTCTCCATTAATCTCCAACGGTGGCGGCTGTGAATCGTCCACGATCTGCGAGGGAAGCGGATCTTCGGCTGCAGGTCGGACTAGTTCAACGTGGAATACTGGGTGGATTCTAGTAGGAACGTCCAATCGTACTGTATGGGAGGACGGTGCTTCCAGTACTGTGCAGCGTGCATGAAGCCAGTCAAGCTTCTTGTACGGCCGTATAGGTCTTACGTTTCGTAGGTTCAACCAAACTCTATCGCCTGCTTTGTATATTGGTGCCACTCGGCGTGTTCTGTTTGCCTGAAGCTGCTGTTGATCTTGTGCGAATGTGATAGACGCTTGTGCCCATTCGGTAGCGGATCGGAGTCGATCCACTAGTGCTTCGCCTGCTTCTCTCGGTCCTGACGACTCTTTTCCGGTTCTTTCGCTCTCGGCATTTATCGGGTCGACGTGGTATCCATGCGTAAAGAAGAATGGAGACACTCCAGTCGACGCGGCGTCTCGGTTATTGATTGCTACCGCTGCGACTGGAAGCAGCTTTATCCAGTCTTCTTGTGTATAGCAAGTGAATTCTCTTAGAATTCTCTCAACCTCTTGGTTCGCTCTCTCAGTTGAACCGTCTGACTGCGGGTGGAAAGCGGTAGATAATCGGCGCTGAATCTGTAGTCTTTCACACACCCTTCTCCAGAATTCGCTCACGAATTGGGTCCCTCGGTCGCTTGTGATAGCTGTTGGTAGGCCATGGTGCATATAAAAATGCACTAGAAAGACCTCGGCTAATGCGTCAGCGGTAATTGAGCCCATGCCGACTAAGATCACGCTCTTTGTCAGCCTATCGGTAATGACTAGGCAGTTTGTCTCTTTGTTCCCTTCTGCGGCTGGGAAACCAGTGATAAAGTCCACAGATATCTCTGCCCAAATACGCTGAGGAATCAGAAGAGGCTTTAATAAACCGTGCTTCGCTTCTCTCCAGATCGTGCTTCTGCCGCATACACCGCAGTTCCGTAGGAATCGTCGTACATCCGTTGATGCTCCGGGCCAGAACCACTGCCGGGACAGTATCATATAGGTGGCGTTTTGTTCTGGATGGCCGGTCGTGTAGGAATCGTGCACTCGCTGGAAGATTCTTGTTCTTAGAGGTTTGGAGTCAGGAACCTATAGACGACCACGAAACCGTAGCAGTTGACGCTCGCCCAGTTCGCATTCTGCTAGGCTTACTTTCGTATTTATACCGGCCGGTACTCGTCGGTCTTCCTTGAATATCGCGGTAGAGAAGTTGCGCTCTGCCTGTCTGTACCGTAACGTTTCCGAATATAGCTCGAGACCTATGCGAAACACGCTCGTCGTTGGCATCTTGCGGGACGTCCTGTTCCCTTCGCGATAGCGCATCTGGTCTCACTGCTTGTTTTCCAGGCCGGTATTGTAGTTCGAAATCGAGCTCGGCTAGTATGTCTGCCCATCGCATCTGTCGTTCTGATACTGTGAGAAGGACGTAGGCGAAGCGTATATTCTCGCTCAGGATTCGAGCTCGTGATGCTGACTGTTCCTGATAGGCTGCTTTCGGCTCTGATGAGATTCTCGATGGGACTTAGACTCAGTGCAGATGAGCTTCAGGGTATGAAAGCCCTTGAAGCCAACTGTGCCAAGCAGCTTTCTGTAGTCAACGACATATACAGTTATGACAAGGAAGAGGAAGCGTCTCGGACTGGACACAAGGAGGGAGCCTTCCTTTGTTCGGCTGTGAAGGTTCTGGCGGAGGAGACCAAGCTTGGTATACCCGCAACGAAGCGCGTGCTTTGGTCTATGACCCGGGAGTGAGAGGTTGTGCATGACGAGATCGTGGCAGAGAAGATCACATCTCCAGACGGCTGCTCTGAAACTGCTAAGGCGTAAAGGAGGGCCTAGAGTACCAGATGAGCGGCAATGAGCAGTGGAGTAAGGCCACGCGTCGATACAACTAAATGTATAGACTCAGCAAGAATAGATAGAAGCATGAAGAGCGTTACAGAGATTAAAGCTCAGGCAAGATGGCCAAAGAATTGTGTGAGCGGCTCACTGAACGTGCTACGTATTAGCACAACCTGCTCGCCACAGCCACCAAATTGGTAACATCTCGACTTCTGGAGCGAGTGCTGTAAACACTTGCGCTCTTTCCGGACAGGTCCTTTACGAAGTGCATCGGCAACTGCTTGGGCATGTACTTGCGTTGGCCCTGAGTAGTATTATCGGCCCGAGTCGCCCGACCAACGGCCGGGGCTTTCTTTGTTCCTGTCTGCCCGCTTGCCCGACTCTGGCTTATCCTGATTATTTATTGGCGATTCGTTGCGGCTGCTATCCTGTTCCGGAAAAAGACTAAACCAACTTTTCAGATCCCTTCTTTTGGCATACTGTCTGGGTTGAATTGTCGGTCTTCACCTCTTGCGAGGTGCTGTCCGATGCATGTTGGTGATGCCTTTGTAGCATAAAGCTAGGGTTCGGGGATTTTCATTGAATGATACTTAATTTAATCCAGTCTCGCTAAATAACGATAATGGTCATATTCATATGATGGGTCTTAAGCCCAATATAGTAGTCGGTTGATGGGGTTAAGCCTAATGGACGGTTATAGTACTGAATTTGTATCTGAACATATCCTTGTAGACACCCTAGCACCTGTATGCATGACTCTTCCGATAAACGGTGTTAAGCAAAATCCGAAATAAAGTCCGAAGTTCGAACAGTCTTTCAGCTCTTGGCCCATGGTCCAAGTCATGACAGTGCAAGTCACTCCATTACCACACTCTCCTCGCCCCCTATATAAAGCTCCGCCAGGCATACACCTTCTCCCCAGCACCCACTTGCAAAGTCAATCTACCAGCTATCCTCCATCATCACAATAAACATAATGGCCAATCCGCTCATTAGTAATCACCATGGCAAGAACGGCAAGTACACTCAGGCCTTCTTGGAGCAGAATGGGCCTGGAGACGCTCGACCAACAGCTCTTGACATTCTCAAGGACAACGACCGGATCGGTAGCATGAAGGAGAAGGTGGGCATTGCTACTGCTGAAAACCAGAACTGGAATTTACCATAACCAGGTCTTTTTTCTCACCGGGTCCTCTGGAGGAATTGGCATTGAAACTGGTCGTGCGCTCGCCGCAACTGGTGGTAAAGTGTACCTTGGCGTTCGTGACTTGGAGAAGGGAAAGCAAGCCCTGAAAGAGATCCTCAAACCCGGTCGTGTGGAGCTACTTGAGCTGGACATCGGCTCAATGGAAAGTGTCCGCACCGCAGGCAAGACCTTTCTGTCCAAGTCGACCCAGCTCAATGTATTGGTCAACAATGCGGGGATCATGGCATGCCCAGAGGCGAAGACAGCGGATGGCTTCGAGTCGCAGCTTGCAATCAACTATCTCGGCCACTTCCTTCTCTACAAGCTACTCGAGCAGACGCTCTTGTCCAGTTCCACGCCCGAGTTCCAATCTCGCGTCGTCAACGTCTCTTCCGCTGGCCATCATATGAGCTCTGTTGTCCTCGACAACATTAACCTTGATGGTGAGTACGAGGCGTGGAAGGTATACAGTAGTGCCAAAACAGCTTGTGTTTGGATGACGAACGAGATCGAGCGCCGATACGCTTCAAGGGGTCTGCACGGCCTCTCGTTGATGCCTGGTGGTATTGCCACAGGTCTACAGCGCCACGTCGACCCGGAAACGTTGAAGCAGTGGGGCTCCAGTGAACCTGCGCAAAAGTATATCAAGAACTCGGCTCAGGGCGCTGCCACGACTATAACGGCTGCATTGGGTAAGGAGTGGGAAGGCAAGGGTGGTGTCTATCTGGAGGATTGCCAGGCAGCTGGCCCGGTCCCCGAGGGTGGTACACTGGCAGTCGGTGTTGCACCACACGCCTTCGATCCGGAGGGCGAGAAGAAGTTGTGGGCTTTGTCTCTCAATATGTTGAACCTGTCAGAGTAGGGCGCAGGAGGCACATCTATTGAGGATGTTTGAGGTTGATGGAGGTGGGAAAAGAGGTATTGATAGGGACGGTCCGAGGAATTGAAGGATACAGCAAGGGTAATGTGCAGAGCCCCGGAACACCAAGACACGCACCGCAGTAGTCAGAACCAGGACGATACCGCAATGAAGGGAGCCATCCGCCAAGATTGGCTACGGAGGCTGCACCCTAGGCCTACTCGCCCCGTGCGAGAAGTCTGGTTTGGTTAGGGCTTGGACCAGACAGCTCAAATGGGGATCGGTATCTGAACGTGATATTGATTTCCGGGATTGCGATATCATTCGGGATGTTCGCCGTGATCAAGGGCGCCACTGAGCACTGTGACCGTATGGGCCAGCAAACGTCTTTTGTATTGGAATTTGACATACATATTGAAAGTGGTATAAGAGAGATAATTCGATCAACGCCTATCTATGTGAGCAAATATGATGCGATCAATTCAAGTTCAAATTTTCATTCCTTGCGACTCAAGTAGGATGGAACTGCAAGGCAGTAAAACATCCATGGATATAATTGATTTGACCTTATCCTTCCTCTATGATTCTATAGTATTTTGCAAATCACCCTACGTCCTTGTATTCTTTCTTTCTTCCTCAACAGAGGAGTTTTAGGAGACATAATCTGTATCTTAAAAACACGACCAGCCATCTGGAAAATATCCAGGAATCGCTTTACGCTCTTTAGAGACATTGGTCTTAATTTTCATGTCTGTTATGGTTGCAAAGCGATGGTAGACCCCAGTCGACAGACTCAGGTGGAAAGGCAGCCGTTTCTGGCGTCAAAAGCTATCATTTTCGGCGTCAATTTCACGGGTCGTCATACATATTCTATATGTAATTTACAATTAACATGGTGTATAGGATATCCCGGGGCTGTGTGCTTGAATATTTCCTTTCTCGATATAATGCAATACATTCAAAGTATGAGGTAAGCACTAAGTCTGCTAACTAGTTCACTAATGCACATGGATGATGCCAACGTACCTTGACCTTGTGCTGTTCTTTGTTCTCCTTGTTCACCCCAATAGCCGATGCCGATACTCCATACACCTTCGCGAAAAAGAAAAAAAGAATTGTGACAACGCATTGACTTCCCGAGCTCCCGAGCACATGTAAACTAGACGATGGAGGCGAAAAGAAAGTCCAATTATTCCGTCGAGCATCGCCGTGCGCAGAATCGCTTGGCCCAGCGCAGGTTCCGTCGTAAGTGGCCGGTCGATGTCCCGTCTCATCGGAGACTTTACATCTACTGATCAGTTCTCCAGAACGGCAGAACCAACAGAAAGCCAAGCCAGATCAACCACTCCTGCAGACCTTAGAAACACCCATATCAGCGACCGGTAACTCATCTGACATTTTCAAATTCTCAACTGGAACCTGGCCGACACCCCCGAGCCCTATCGAATCCCCGGGCGGGTCCATTGGGTTTGGAGTCAACTGCCTACACGGCGGCGCCAATGGACTGATCGGCATCCAAAATTTCATAAACATGGACGATTTGAAGGATTCGCCCTTATCAACTCTCCTTGCATGCCCATCACCGAGCATATCTAATACCGATTCTGCTGAGAATACACTCTTCAGCAGCGATCGAGACTCCAGCTCCAAGCATCCAAATCCTCTAGCAAGCAGAGACGAAAACAGCCGCACTCACAGAACTACACCAGACTCTTTCAACACAAGCTCGCTACCGAAAGCGCTAACAGATAAATTAACGCCTGCCAGTGCTGGTAGCGCCGGCGCACTCTTTCCCGGAACAACACAATGCGACGATGCAGATTCAGGCTGTCTTTCTGCGCTTCATATAGCTGCGCAGAAGGGACACCACGGGATCATGCGCGTGCTCCTCCAGCAGGATATTGACTGCGACGAGATCGATAGCGATGGGCTCACATCCTTAATCCACGCGACGATCGGTGGGCACGAAGATGTCGTCAGATTGCTGCTTATGCGTGGGGCGCGTATAGACAAAGTCGACCGCCAATGCCGCTCGGCGCTACATTTTGCAGTTACTTATCGCCGCGAGGTGATATTGAAGATTTTGTTAGATTATTGCGTGGGCGACGAGGGATTCATTGATGCTTATGATAGTGGTGGGCGCACGCCACTGCATATTGCGGTCGATATCGGGTTTGAGGAGGGCGTGCAGGCCCTCTTGCAGCGTGGAGCTAGTTTACATTGTAAAACTAGGAAAACGGCGGCTCCATAAGGTGGGATATGTACATTGGTACGTCAGATGCGAATATCAACGATGGCAGTTCAAAATGGACCAGCATATCCCTGGCTGTCAATATCCTCACGATCCAACCTTCATAATCTGTTCCACGACATCCAACCCGGTCAACTTCTTGAGCATCCCATCAAACATCCCAAATGGCAAAACACTGATCAGCCTCACAATCCAAGCCTGTTCTCCCCTCCAGATAACGGGGGGCGGCTTCTTCTTCAACAAATCACCCACCACAGCCATCGCCCACTGCAAAGTCGGCATTCCCCCTTCAGCAAAGGCATCCTGACTCAACGCCTTCTCCACCACCTCACGCGCTGGATAATAAATCGATTTCTCCGGAAGAGTCGGCGGCTTTGCCTCCTTTTGATTTTTGATCAGATTGGAGCGCACCACACCAGTCTTCAAATCGACAACAGTGATCCCCAAGATTCCCAGTTCGAGCCGCAGAGTGTCAGAAAGCATTGCAATAGCGGCCTTGGATGCTGTGTACACGCCCTGGAATGGCAGTACGGCGACAGAGCCCACAGAGGATTGGTTGACGATCAGACCGCCATGAGGACTCTTTAGTAGCAGAGGCAAAAACGCCTGCGTGACCTCAATATAACTCCAGACGTTCAAATCAAATAAACGTTTAGCGTCGGCGATGTCCACGTCAGCTACGGGCATGAGATACTCGGCGCCGGCATTATTGACCAAAATGTCGAGATTGGGAAGTTTCGTCACGGCGTTCTTGATCGACTCGCTGGACAGCACATCCAGCGTGAGAGTTTCGATGCCGGCAGATGAAACCTGGTCTAGTTTTGAGGGATTGCGGGCTGTGGCGTAGACCTTTAGGCCGGCGGCATGGAAGGCGAGGGCGAGGGAGGCTCCGAGGCCACCGTCAGAACAGCCGGTAATCAAGACGGTGCGGGCCATTTTGGATTTTTGTAGTCACTATACTCCGTACACAGAGGTGATATTGAAGACGCTGTACAGTTCAGGTATAAAGGGTTCGCAAGACTATATATACATTTATCCTTCATATTTCTTTGGACCCCTGGAAAGAGTAATGATATACAACTTCATTCCCCCGGCTCCGATCTTGAAGCCAATCGACATGGTTGTTGATTATCCCCAAGAGAAGCTGATTACCCGTGCCAAGGCCGATTAATCGGCTTAATGTACCCGATGTACCTTTTGTATGGGATCCACAGCAAAAAAGTACATGCGAACACCCGATTCGGGCTAGACGCGGGTGTCCTGATTACCCGATCGGGTCAGCCTGGTAAAGAGGACTATATATTCAATTTTTATAGGATGGAATTGGATTCAGGGTTATTATAATCGGTGGAATTAGTGATAATTGAGAAATTGTTTCACGACTAAGTGTAATAGACAACATATGTTGTCATCACGACCGCCAAGTCCTATATAATATCTAATATTTAGCCCTAACTCACACCCCTAACTCTGGAAATGGCACAATCATTTAACTACTAGCATCGATATCTCTCTCCATGGCTGTATCATACAACTCTGTAGGCCCGAAATGATGACCGGAATTCTTGTTGTCTAGAACATGAAAGCAGTCGCTAAATGCGTTTTGTAATCCTCTGGCTCCCATATGCCTACAAATGTGACGCATTTAGAGGATATTGCCTTAGCAGCCGTCTTCTTAGATGCCATACGTGGCCTTGGGACGTTGTAGAAGTGCTTCAGCCTTTTCAAGGGATTTATGCAGGGGAAAGGCTTGGTCCCAATCTAGCCACAAGTGCTCCGTGCTCCGTACTGTTTATGATAATGACCCAGCAGAAAAAGAAAAACACCAGGAATAATATAATCTAGGGTGAGAAATAAGAAAAAGGGGTTAAACATGATATATCACACTACATACTCTACCAATCATCGCACAGCTCAAATCTACCAAACTAGAATTAAAAAAGAAAGTAAACGCGTTTCAGGTTATGCATCCGCCTAAACTATCCATCCCAAATTGGAGGACCAAGCAAGACCTCCTTCCGACGGGGTGTTGTACATAGGTTCTTAACAAATCGAGTAGATCGTATATCCAACATGCATGATTTGTCGGGGGGGCACACTTCCCGTTCCGGCCGCTCCTGGAACATTTGTACCTGTAGACCCATCACCGTGCTTTTTTTTCGGTTTTTTTTTTCTTCCTTTCTTTTCTTTTTGACTCATGGCTGCGGGTATAGAGGTCAGGAACTGTTTTCGGCGCATTAAAATTCGGGAGTTCGACCGGGGAAGACGACGCGACATCCGGCGAGAAGTACTATGCATAGAGAACGGTCTGGCCAAAGTACATAACGGTCTATATCGATATCGACATGTGTAGACTTGACGTGGTGTGTGATGCGCACGGTGCTTACAGAACTTGAAAATTTCCTAGTTTTTGCTCTTTGTGACATGTTGAACTTATAGTTCGGTACCATCGGATGCGCCTGGGATTTTTCCAGTGTGAAAATTCAGCACGAGACATATCAAAATTCCAATTGGTTACTGTTATTAGACTATGCTGCTTTAAATCATGTACTATGTACTATGGACTATAGATGGTTTCCTGTGAATATCCTCATTGTACCCTGTCATCATAATCAATCTCTTTTTACATGACATTAATGTCACTGCCATTAGACCAAGTCCGTGTGCCTTGCATTGAACTTTCCAATTCACACGTCTAAATACGATTTAATTCAGTCAGGCACGACTCTCATGGGTTAGGAATAGGGTTACTTACCTTCGAACCTATACGGTTCACGCCTATAGGGCTGCTATACATCCAGGCCATAGGATCTTTTCCAAGTAGGAATGTTTATCATGCTTCCCTATAGAGGTTAGTGAATACCTTGGAAGTATACTTGAGCCTCTTACTTGTGTAATTCTCAAATCTGCAGTATGCTTGAGCCCTCGATGAACTCTCGAGTATAGCACAACCAAGAGCAGAGCAGGGAGGACGAGACCGAGACAAGCAACAACAGCAGTTACTACTGGGGTACAGGACCAGCAAAGAGAAATCGAAAAAGTCATGTTCGCACGGACAAGGTCTATGAACAGTGGAATTTGGCAATGGCAAAGCGATTTTATACCTCAATGAACGTGGATATCCATTCTTCTTTTAATACCAATCCATATAATGATATGTGGCATAAAAAAGACATTCGCCTAAGCATCAAGGCAAAAACCCTTGTCTACTACCCATCTCGGACAGTGCAGAATCGCAATATCCTTCAGGCACCACGAAAACAAGAAGCCGGAGAATAAACGCCGATCGGTCAACTCGTGGCCTGGGCGCTTGACTATCACCTCTGGAGCCTGAATCCCTCTCTGGTCGTATGCATGCAGGGCGATTGGCGCATTCGAAGGACGCGCAGCTTGGATTTTGGGGACCCGATCCAGGATCCCTGTTCTCACTATTTGTAGATCATACTAGTGTCTATTTATTTATTCTTTAAGAAAATCGTGGTTTTGTTATCTCTGCTTTTTTTTTCTTGCTTTTTATTGTTTTTATTAATTCCATCGATTTAAGTTAGGGGAAGCCCTAAAGGTAGCGCTCAACATGCTCATGGCTTTCAGGCCATATGGGATCAGATCCCCAAATCACCTATTATAAGTACACGAGGCAACCATTGCTCGTCTTAGACTTAGCAATACCAGTGAGATGTAAATCATAGCGAACACGACCCTATTAACCCTATATAAGCACTCATATCTAGTTGCCAGGCGCGGAATACATACCCAAATACCCGTTAGAAAGACGCGCGGGCTGGCCACAATGTGTAATGTAAGCTAATAAGAAGGAAAACCCCCCCATTAACAAGAATAAAAAAGCAAAACAAAAGACAAAATTGCGCCGCATCCTTGAGAAATTCCACCCTCCTTTTTTTTCCCTACCATCCTGCGGGCACATATTTGGCACCAACCCGCCAATCCCGAGCCAATCAAGAGTGCTCACTAGGTCTAAGATATTTTTTTCCTTGACCTCATGCATCAATACGCTAACCACAGGGTACCGACAACGCGGACGGTGGAAATTGACCCGGTGCTGTGGGCTTGCCATGCAAAGGGGAACACCCGGGTGTTTCTTGTGGATTCGTGGCTTGGATGTGAGGGTCTGCATGTTCGCTGTCTTCCGCGATTGGTCCTAGATTTACAATGGACTTTCACGCTAGCTCTCGCTAGCTCTCGGGGAGAAAGGGCGGAAGGGGCAGATGGAGCAGAAGATGCGGATAGACTTCTGCTTGCTTTTGTTGTACCGGTCTCTTGGCATCAAGCTTGGAGGATCAGATTTTCCAATCCCTGTTCGTACTTTTGTATTGAACATGAGGTCGAATTTTGGTGGCGGGAGCTAATTGGGTTATTTATAAGTTTCATTCTTGATATGATTGATATTTCTGCGACATAAACCCGGGATCTAATCTTACCATTGTGTTTCCGAAGTCCGACATGCTCCAGGTTCGTTTTAGGATAACAAGAAAAAAATATGCCAATGTGAAAGAATGTATCAATATCCAGTTAACCCATGTGTTTTCCCCCGCTGGGATCCTATGGATCCGTTTGCTTTAGGAATTCCGGAACGCCTGCTATACTTCCCCGCCATGATAACCATATCTTGACGCCGTGGGCCAGAGGTAAAGATAAAAAAAAAAGAAATTTCGATGGAATAGGAACGCTTGTAGTTGGAAATTGCGCGGTAATGCACCCTCTGGGGCACAAAAAAACAAATCAGATCATGTTCATTACTGGGTTGGTGGGCGAGGCCCAGAAGAAGGCCCAGAGGAGTCAACATCCGAGACTCGGGGCCGTTTTGGGTCGTTTGGACCGGGTGCCGGAACCCCTGGATATGCGCCAGGTGTAGCATCGCCATTGGTAACGTCCACCAACGGAGGTCGTTTTCCATTGAGATTCTGCTGGGGTGGCACACTTCCTCGATTCATTGCGGCTGGGTTGGAGACGTTCCTTTGGTCAATGTTGGGTCGAGTTAATGGTCGATACGATGAAACAGAAGGGCCTCTGCTGACCGGACTGCTGACTCCACCACCAGGAGCACCGACTCTGCGCTGCATATCAGTTGCAGGATTGACAAAATCGCGTGTGTTGCCGTTGTTATTGGTTGTGGGTGCTGGAGAGGCACTCGACAGCATGGGCCTAGCAATAGGAATACTTTTGGTATGGTCTACACCAGCCGTCTTGCGGATGGAGGGACTCTCTGCGTGTGGATCGAATTGAGGTGCTCCTGACGGGACAGAATTTGGATTTTCACGGAGGAGTTCCACTGCTCTAGCGGAATAGAAACCCGTTGACGGTGTCCCTTGTGGTGGGTTCATGTCCTGGTTTCCTTGAAAGCCCCCGGGGCCGGTTTCCTTTTTGACCGGAGGCTGGGGGATGTTGTTTTGTGGGGCATTCTGACCAAGTGATTGCTGTGGTGGGACTGATGGTCTGGGGTTCGCAATATTTTGAGCAGGACCTTGACCGGGCATTGGTCGGCCTTGTACCGCGGCTGGAGATGGGATAGCCGATTGGTTCTGTCGCGCATTTAGAGGATTAGGTCTTCCCGCTTGGCCTCCGCCGTTCCATCGCTCTGGTTTTGACGGTGTTACGACAGCGGGGTTGAATCCTGCTCGAACAGGCGGTCCTCGCTGAGGCGCTGGACCGTTCGTTGGCATAGGGCGCTGCGGTTCTCGACGGGTCTCCGTATCTATTACGATTTCATCAGGATTGCCTATATCGGTCTCAGCTACCCCAAAATCGGCTTCGTCAAAGAGGTCACCTAGAGACGATTAGCCGAGGTCCAAGGTTGTGTTTTTTTTTAACACATACTGCCAAACTCTCCATCCCCTTCAAAAGAAGTATTATTCCCAGGATTGTTGCCTCTGGCTTGATGTATGGGACGAGGAAGGGGTAGATCATCCTCTTCAGGTGCACGTTTGGGTGGAGGCAGCTGTTTCTTAGCAGGTGGCGCAAAGTCAGGGTGACGGTGGAGATCGTCGACGTCCCATCTTCCCTATTGAGATAGTCAGCATGGCACATCGCAAATTGGAGAACATCGGGGACCTTACAGGCGCTGCCTTGACTTTGGTCACCTTGGCCACATAATCCTTATCATAGATACAGTTGCCCAGCACGTTGCCAAAGTTTCTCAATGCACGTTTCAAAGCATCCGTTGTGCCTTCTTTTTTGGCCTTCTCAAACGCTGCGGCCTTGCCCTTGCAGTTCTCGATGTGCCCGTAGCCAATATCCTAGAAGAGAGATAGAGTTAACACAACAACGCACCAACAAATTCATATCTCGAAGAGTTCCCTTTACCTCATGAAAAGTTCCATCCCTCAGGGTTACTCTCATGATAACTGAAAGTCCCAGGCTGATCTTTCCGGTGTTTTGGTTCTCCTCAACCTGATAAGCGTTAGCTGACCCTTAAGTAGCTGAGAAGTGTATGATTAACGCACAAAATCAATCTGAATCTTTTGAATCGAGCTGGACCAGCCATTGAATCCAAACACCTCGTTCGCAAGGTTAATGCATTTGTCCGCGGAGAGATAGTGCACTTTCTGCCCCGCAGCACCAGGTCGTGCAGAGATGTATTCGGGTCCCAATTTTTTATCCAGACGAGCTTGTAATGTTGCAATTTCCTGCGCGGTGTATTCGTTGATGCGACGTTGGGGTTCCTCGAATGGGTTTGCTGTGGCGGCTCCTGTAGCGTTCGGCATCATTATAGATCCCGCACCACCGCGATGTTGGTCACCAACGCTGGGATTCTCACTATCAGTGCTCGGTTCCATGGGATATGACATTTTCCGGGTCCTAGGTATTGGGTCTCACGCTGGCATGTTTTGTTGTGAATGAATGTCGAGTTCGAAATTAGAGATGTAATGACGGCCTGTCGAGCGAGCGCGTTGTCAGGCACCAAGACGCGGCTCATCGCGACATCACATGACTATAACGCGATAAGATAAAGGATTAGAGCTTCGTGAACCAAGTCGATTCAAATAAACGAAACACATTACTGCTTAAGGATAGTTGGAGATTAATGGGGCTGTGGTACATGTTTGAAATCTATTATTCAGGGCCTCATCTCATTTCTCATTCATTGTAAAAGCTATCTATCTTCTGGGCATCAATCATTCGATGACGAGACTGGCACTAGGAACAAGTCCTAGTTCCTTCAAAGTCTCTCCGAAGAACTCATTGCCAAACACCTTCTTAGGGAAAGTCTGCACGAAGCTCTGGACATCAATCTCGTCCTGTTCCCTCAATGCAGCGGCAACCTCAAATAACGTGGTGTCAACGGGCAGTGTCTTCATGATGTTGCCCTTGGATGATTGGAATCGCAACCGAGTTTCCGTGTAGGCGGAGGCAGGCTTAGACGTAGCGGGACCGGAGGAAGTGGGTGCTGGTGCGGCGGCAGGCTGGGGAGGAGGAGCCAGACCGGCACGCTCGGCACGCTGCTTCTCTGCCTTCAATCGGCGCTCCTCCTTATCGGCCTCGATCTTTGCCTTGATGCGCTTCTTGGCATCGATTTCATCCTGCTTCTCCTTCTTCTTTTTGGCAGCTTCCTTCAACTGCTGCTTCCGCTCGAGGTCCTCCTTGGCATCTTGACTTTCCTTGGTGCTCTTCCTTCGGATTTCCTGATGGTAAAAGTCAGCAAAATAGCTCTAGCCAGTAAATCGACGGGACCAAAGCCAGGGATACACACCTCATTCTTCTTCTTGTCAATCTTGTCCTGTTCCGAGAGTCCTGCGCGCTTCTCTGCAAGCTTCTCCCGCAGCTCTGTCAATCTCTGCTTCTTTTGCTCCTCGGTCAACGGAGCAATCTCCTCGGTAGACTCAGCAAAATCAACATGTCCCGACTTTGATGCGTGGAACTCGGCCTGTGACTGGCCTCGGAACTTCTTGCCACACTCATTGCATACTAAGCTGCGCGGTTGTTCGCCTGGTTGAAGTGCGGGGCTCTCTTCGTCTTGTGCCTCTTTCGCTTGTGCCTGTATCTCCTCCAATGACTTGTCTTGATTGTCCTCGAGCCACTGTAGTGCACCTTGCACTATTGAGACAGTTAGATGAACCCCCACTTTAGATATCAGGGAAAGGTTAGAAACTTACAGCCACCAGTCTTGGTCACTGCGAGCTGGGCGCGCTCTTTGTCGAAGCCCATTTCAATGAGCTGGTCTAGGTCCGATGCCATGATGACTGTTGGGACGTGAAAAATATGACGGTAAGAAGCGCTCAGAAAATGAGCAGAATTTGTCAAGATTGGATCAGGTAGGTGATTCAGAAGTGAGTTAAGTCGCGAGAGAAGAGAGTGGGTGACGTATCAGAAAGGCGGCGAGCGATAAGGCCCACTTACCTTCCCCGGGTTTCTATGGCATCAAGTTCTTCTTGATGGCGCGTCTGAGAGATATTTCAATATTTATAGGCCATTGAAAGAGTGACAGTGTCAACTCCATCTATCTATGTTGTATTTTACTTGTACTACCTATGCACACGTCTCCCACCTATGTATTTAGGTGTCTGTGTGCTGTGGCGTGGCTCATAGAGCCGAACAAGCACGCAACTTAAAGATACTGATGTGTAAGATATATTTAGAGAGACCTACCAGGTACCATAAACAACAGAATCCCAGGTATGTATATATATTATCTGTTCATGGGGAGAGACTAGCATTGTATGGTCTACTGAAAGATGTCTCTGCGAAGGATGTGTGCTGCGACGTACCTGCATTGCAGATATCCCAAGTTTTCCCATATTCTAAGCCTCCAAGGGTGGGCATAGGATATCTACTACAAGATATTGACAGGTCTGATTAACAAGCGAAATTGAAATCTGCATAACTTGAATGGGGCCGAGGGATATGGTCGCATACCTCAATGCTACAGCTCTATGCATTTCGACTATAGAAAGGAAGCATAACATGGCTTATTTTGGGCAATGATTGCCAGGGCCACTGTACGATCAATCAATAGAATATGAAATATATACAATTTAAACACAAGTGGGACGGTTGACCCACAGGAAGCATCACATGCAGGTGAAGGAAGATGTATATCCGAGGATGCGAGGATTTAACAGAATGTCAGAGATTAGTGAGGTATTTGAACAAGATATATATAGTCTCACGGCCAAGATACCAATAAAATAAACAAAAATGAAGAAGGCAAATGTTCCCCTGACGATGTATACCTTGTCAATAGTGACATCACCTGACTGTTTGCTGAGTCAGCCAATTTCCCCGAAAGTGCCCAGGTGGACAGTAATCGAACTCCTGAGGCATCACATCGGCTTAGACCTGATAACCCTCCCACACCTTTATTCTCCAATCGGAACCTAATCGCGTGCAGTCATCTGTGCTTCTGTCATCTTTGTTCCCTTCTCACACCTCTTTCACTCTGACCCACGTGCACCATGACTATCCAAATCGAGCCCTCCGAGTTGGGCTTCAAGCGTGAGTGCCACATCCCGAACCTGTCTGAGACCTGCCTAGATCAATAGCTCATCTCTTGGTAATAGGTCCCTTCGATCATGAAGTATGCCAGGTTCTCCGCCTGAGCAACCCGAACGAGGAATCTGTGGTCTTCAAGGTATGTGTGACAACCCCCCTCGGTCTTCGTCGCGGGACAAGCAATACTAACATATGTCCTCGGCGCACTAGGTCAAGACCACCGCTCCTAAGCAGTATGTCCCCGACGATTCTCCGCGCAATGCCTATACTCGAGATATGTTATCTGACCATATTCCAGTTACTGTGTGCGACCTAACTCCGGCCACATCGAGCCTGGCAAGACCGTCGAAGTCCAAGGTTGGTTGATAAGCGAGTACGCCTGAAGTCCGCCGTGCTAACTGTTTTCGGTAGTGTTGCTCCAAGCTATGAAGGAGGACCCTGCTCCGGATGCTAAGTGCAAGGATAAGTTCCTGGTTCAGGCCGTCCCAGTCTCTCGTGGCTTGGAGGAAGCCAGCGTTGCCCAGATTGTATGTCCGCCATGCGGGATCGCGAACATGAAGACCAATAACTAATATCTACATTTAGTTCGACCAAACTCCCAAGGTCGATGTGGTTGAGCGCAAGATTCGAGTTGTCTTCCTAGCAACAGATGCCACTTCCAACGACTCGGTATGCTACTCGGAAATCATTTCTCCCTACGCAAGGTCTAACTTTCACCAGGTGCAAAATGAGGAACCCCCAGCGTACACGTCTCCTGCCGGCGCAAACTTCCAGACCCCGGCCCCTAAGAAGATCGACTCCGATGAAGCATCCCCAATTCCTGCTCCTGATTTCTCTGAGAAGAAGTCCGAGTCTCCCCAGCGCGAGCCCGCATCCGCCATTTCCAATGCCAAGTCCGCCGTCGTCAACGCTCTCCCCTCGAGCGACGACCTCAAGTCCCAGCTGTCTGAAGCCAATGCACAGATCCAGAGACTGAAGGACCGACTCGCAGACCAAGGGCTGCGGCAGCGGAAGACCGGCGGAGAGGCTACCGGCCAGGCCGTGCCTGCCAACATGCAGCAGTCACATGCGCCAACCGCCGGTGGAGTTTCGATCCAGGGTGTAGCATGCCTCTGCTTGCTCAGCTTCTTGATCGCATACTTCTTCTTCTAAGCTTGTCTTTTGTTTGTCGCTTTCTCACGGTCTATCTGGATTCATTGCGCCTCCTCTCCGCGTGCTCAATGCCTCCGGTCTAACGTCGCTGACGCCTCTCCCAAATTCCCATCTACTTTCTGTCTCTTGAAGAGCATGCCGTTTTCTATCTGTTCTAGCATCAGCCTTTTTCTGCGTTTGCTTTAAGTTTCTCACACCACTATCAATACTCTACTTTCATATTGTCGCTCTGGACTTCCAAGCTCCCTTGAGGCTGGACGTCTGTCCGTCTCATACTCTTTGTCGTTGCTTTCTTTTGTTTCTTTACCCCATCCTGTCTTGTCTAATATCATTTTATGATGAACGGACTCAGCCTCTCGATTCGTTTCTCTTTGTGTCATAAAACATTCTCGAGCTCGGGATAATTCATGTGATTCCTACTAGAGCTAAGTCCATGTCGTACATAGTCTGGGACTTCGTCCCCATCCTTCGGTAATTGGTTGATTGCAGTCATTCCTGTCTTTGTGCTCTAAATGATTTTAGGCACACACGCACTGGAAATCACAGGTCAATTTTATTGTAAACAAATATGTCTAACAAATACAAGTACTCCACCCAATAATGTATGTAACTGAAAAGCTGGAATTCAACACCAGACGTTATACTTGAAAGGCAGAAAACAAGATCTCTAACATTGAATCTCACTCTCCTTCCACCCATCACCCTCCTCGCCCGCCGGACCCGCCGACGCAGCCGAGATACCCTCACCACCACGTCCATTCCACTGCTTAGACGCAGCAGAATCACCACCGCGCTTCGTCCCACCACCAACAATCCGTCCACCCTGTTCACGCTTCACACGGCACCACGGACCAACATTCTTATCCAAGATGAAAGTATAAATAACCCAAACCCAGCTGCGGTGGCAAGGCAACGGCTCATAGAACTCGCGTGCAATCTCATGCAGCTTATGCAATCGAGTCCAGGGGATAGCAGGGAAATCATGGTGCTCGTTGTGCAACCCGACATTGTAAGTGAGGATATTGAGCGGGCCGTAGTACGAGTATGTCTCCGGGGGAGGCAGGGAATCTAGCGGGTGGGGGGCCTTGGGCTTCTCGTTTTTCTTCAGCTCGGTCAGGGACTCTGTGCCGCCGCCCTTCACGTTCGAGAAGAAGTAGTGCTCTGCGATGAAGTGGCCTGCGCAGGGGTGCAGGGATCCAGCGAGGAATGAGCTCAGCAGGAAGTATAGCACGGGTTGCATGCCGCCGCATAGTTTGCTGAGGGCGTAGTCGAAGCTTATTTGCACGCCGAGATTCAGGAGGTGGATGTAGGTGAAGGGGGGGCTGTAGATGAACATTGGGCGCACAGCGTAGAAGAGGATTTGGAAGGTGCAGAAGAAGGTCTTGCCTAGGAGGGAGTTTAGGAAGAAGGCTTCTACTGCTGTGGGGAGGTCGGTGTCGAGGCCTGTTACGCCGAGGGATTTGTGGTGCGTCAGGTGGTAGGGCTGTTGGTGGTATTTTGTTAGTTCATGGATTCTCTTGGGGTAATCCTAGTCTCTGGTGTTTCTGGCATGTGGAAGATTATACGTACTCTGAATGCTGCGCTGTACGGCAGTCCGATAGGGAGGTTTGCGAAGATGGCGAGCAATCGGTTGGCGAAAGCAGACCGGAATGCTAGGTTGTGAGAGATCTCATGAATGGCGAGGAACAGGTTCTGGTTGCAAGTCGCACCGATCACGTATGCGGTGACCAGGAACCGCCAATCGAGCATTGAGGTGTTGCGGAGGAGGTAGGCACAGGTGAGTTGTAGGGACACGACGCCGAGGACGACCCATTTGGTAAGAGGCTCGGGGCCACATAGTTTAGTGACCTATAGACACATAATATCACGAATCAGCATTGCAATTGCATTTGTTGTGGCCGTCCGTCGCCCAGGAAAGTGGCCAGGTGTATGTAGGAGCTCCGCAGACCTCCGCATGGAGTCTTCGCCGAGCCCCCATACCGCCATGAGGGTCTGCAAAACAGAGTTACGTACCTCCGGATGGGCCTTGATAATTGCCTGTCGTCTTGAGCGATGCGGCTCTTCAGTGTATGTCCAGAAGAAATGGTCGTCGACTAAAGCCTCCGGTGCCTGGATTCTAGTGGACTCTGGCTGTGTTTTGTCGGATGCCTTGGCTGCCGACACCCGGAGGTGCGGTGAACTTGTTTCAACAACCGCAGACATGATGGAAATTGGTATGTGTCGAAGTTTAGGCCATGAGAGATAGGAGCTGATTTAAAAAGTCGGAAGACGGTTGTTCCACGTGGGGCGACACGGCATACTTGATGGTTTGAGGCTTGGCAGGATCGGCGCTTTGATGTCAGGGCTTTTGGTCATTCTCCAATCTATTTAAGACATTACTAATAGGAGATATCTTGGAAACCTGGGAAGATGCTTTTAGTATTTACGTATGTCTATGAAATACATCAGTAGTCGTCACCACGACTAATAACCTCCTTCACATTCGGGCGCAACACAATTGTCTAAGAAAAACAAGTCAGTAAACAGCCCAAAGTGGAGAAAACCCCAAAATAGAAACATACATGTTCATATTGGGCAGTGTATGAGCCCTTGATATCGCAAAGAGGGGGATAATCCTGGACAATTCCAGAAGAAACCAAGTTGTTCAACTATATTCGTTAGCTTCAGTGTCTCACAAATAAACTCCACCGTTAACTTACGCCCAAAAGGTACTTGTCCTGACCCAGGCGGTCAATGTACCGGCGACAGAAGGGAAGAGTGCCAAAGTTCTTGTTGATCAGATTCAACAAGTTCTTAGCGGAGGAAAGACGCAGGGGAACGTTAGGAGCGTCGGAGGCGAGGGCGTAGTGGGATGTTTCCATCTAGTGTCATGTTAGCTTTGGTTCTCGATTCTCAGTCCAGTAACAGTATAAACTTACTTCCTCTCGCACATAACCTTTACCGGTACTACCGAAAGTCTCAATGGCGAAAACTTCACCCTCTTCCATCTTGGTCTGATCGGTGCTCTTGACAATAGGCACACTCTTGCCACCGTGGATGACGTGCTGGTCAATGTTGTGGCCGTTCAAGTTGCGGATACACTTGACGGGGTGCATCGTGCCATTGATCTCAACTTCGTAACTCTCCATAGCTTCTTGAACGGCAGCACCGATATCACTCATACGGACATCAATTCCCGCTTCCTAAAAACCCATTAGCTCTGCTTGAATCGAAGAAGAGTGGGAAGACTTACCCGGATACCGGTGTTGGTGGCGTCCTTGACAGCGGCGAGAAGAGGATCATATACCGGGTCGAAAGTCATGGTGAAAGCACTGTCCACAATGCGGCCGTTAAGCTGAGCACCGAAATCGACCTTCATGACATCTCCCTCGTTCAGAACCATTTTGTTGCCGGCGTTCGGGGTATAATGCGCAGCACAGTGGTTGATGCTCAAACCGCAAGGGAAGCCCATGCCGCCCTTGATGTTGTCACCCTCCTCCAGACCTGAGTGACCTGTCAGAGCGCGCACTGAATCCTCGATACCCTCCGCGATCTCAGTCAAAGTCTGGCCGGGCTTGATGTTCTTCTGCGCATACTGGCGGACTTGACGGTGAACCTCAGCACCTTGGCGGTACTCTTGCAGGAAGTCATTGTTCATGCGATCAAGGTATCGTTTCTCTTCATCGGTGGTACGGTACGCATTGTCGTTTAGGTATTCGACGATCTCACCCTCGGGGTATTGGCCGTTGGGGAAGAGGTTGGACACAGGGACACGCGGTGGCTCGCTTTGAACCTTGGCACCGCCCTTCTTCTTGCTCTTCTTCTTGGGCTTCTTCTTCTTCTTCTTTTTGTCGGCTAAAGTTGACCCCGCTGTTAGTTCAATCCGGCCGACTTCTGTGGGGCGGGGGTGCGGTGGGGTTCTAGAGGCGCAGTCACGGAAATAAGCCTCAACTAAACTTACCTCCAGCAGCTCCAGCCTCTGCAGCACCCTCGCCGTCTTGGGCGTCGTCCGAGTCCTCCTCCGCTTCAGCGGGAACCTGGTCTGCCGTGGGGGCGGCTTGGACGTTCACTGAGATCTGGTCAGTCATACAGAGAAGCGAACAGAAAATTTGGGAATCTTACGGTCCAACTGATCCGACTTCTCCGTAGTCTGAGCTGCCATATTGAATGTGGCAATTAAACAAGTTATGTTCAAAGGCAAAAGAGGGGAATGTCGGATGTCGGGGAAAGATTTTTGCTGATAAGATAAGGCGAGTTCTTGGAGATTTCCTTGGCGAAATGTTACTAGACCTATTATAGACCTATATTGTTGTATCAACTACGACAACTTGCCCTCATCATGACAACCATGAAGTTTATACGTGAGTCAGACGCCTAATATTATGGAAGACAGAAGTTATCCAACATCTCCCGTTCACGTTGTCTACTATTGTCTACTATTTCTGCTAAGCCATGTCGCTACTTCAACTCCCCGTTGAACTGCTACTCGAGGTATCTTCGTATCTAGAATTCGTCTCCTATCTCGGCTCCCTCTATCAATGTCATCCCCTTCTGTGTATTTTGTTAAAGGACAGAGTCGACGAATTTCTCAAGACGGAGCAGTCTCTCCAATCTCTGGTATGGGCCGCAGCGAATGGGAAGGAAATATGTGTTCGCAAACTGCTAGACGCAGGTGCATGGTTTAATGATTCGACAACCAAGGATGATTCGACCAAGCGGTACACCGCCTGGTGTGGCCAGAGGGATGATCCTATGACAATAGCCGCAAAGTATGGTCATGTTGATGTTGTCCGAATATTCCTCGACCATGGGAGAGACCCGACTCTAGCGATCAACAATTACGCCTCCTTCCTCCGCATTAATCTTGATTACCTTGTTTTATTCGCGAACCCATTATCCGCCGCAGTGCTAGAGGGTCATACCTCGGTTGTCAGTCTCTTAATTGAACGTGGATTTATCGAACGCTGCGTGGAACCACCCCGGAAAAGAAAATGGTGCCACCTATCATTATGTTTGGCGGTCACGAAGAGGCATATTCCCATCATCAAACTTCTGCTTGCAGGAGGTTGTGATCCCAATATTATGTGCCAGTCTGGGAAGGCTCCTTTGTGATATGTTGCCGCAGCTCCTGCTACAAGCACGACTATGGAAATCGTCCATCTTTTAGTTGATGACACGTCCTGAATGGAGCACTGAGTTCTCCATTCTCACTCGCCTTGGAAACCGGAAATGAGCCGTTCATCCGTTACGCTTTTGAACAGGGAATTGCTTTTGATACCGAGGTCATTCTGGACATGGTTGATGAAATAGCCGGACAGCACACAAGCTTGGCGTCTTTCCTCCTGAGCAAGATTGATTTAGACCACACAATCAACTTTGGCAGAGGTGCACGATCTAAGCTTCTGTGTGGCGCCGTGGCTGGCGGCTTCGAGGATCTGACGGAGAGACTACTATTAACGGACACATCTGTCCTCAGGGACTGGACTTGTGTCAATTATCATAGAGATATTATGAGTCTGGCTGTGGTATCTGGTCATATCCGAATAATAGAGGTGTTGCTTGGATGGGGCGCATCTCTTGATGACGCCGTGACTTATCCCGCAAACATTGTAGAGAAAGACACAGATGGAAACTGGGACCCCGATGAGTGTCCTCCTTCAATGATTCTCGCGCTTGACCGAGACCACGATGATGTCGTAAAGTACCTCATTAACGAGGGCTTAGATGTCGTTTTTGCGTCACAACATGGGAATGATCGTTTAAACAGAGCACTTTATCTTGGAAAATTGGAAATCTTCCAAATGCTGTTTGAGACTTCTGGCCCATCAATTGAGGATATTACGTTCTTAGGTGATGGCCTGTCGATCCAGCTTGCAGTCTTAGGAGGAGAAGCCGTCTTCAGGCTACTCCTCGAGCGTGGAGTACAGCTACAACCGGATTACGCTGGACACTTACGCGCATTCGCCTGTGCTGCTCTGCTAGCTAGTGTGCCTATCTTGAGGATATTTTTGGATGCAGGTTTTGGTCTTGATATGCCTAGTTTAGAGCATGGCACACTCGGCCTGTCATTGCATCTTGATGAAAATCGAGGTGGCACACTTCTCACTCTCGCTGCTCAGGCGAAAGATCGAAATGCTGCGGAAGCTGCGGTTGATCTTTTGCTAGAACGAGGTGCACAGCTTAACCAGCCAACTGGCTCTTGCAATCATACGCCTTGGTTCTGCACGGTCTTGGGAGTAGCTGGACAAAATGTTCTCATTACTAAGATCTTTCGTCGGGAGAATAACTAACAACCAGGTATACGAGGATGAGTCTGAGCAACTACACCAATGCTTTGACCGAACTACCGACAGCGAAGTACTGGCAACAAAGCTTCTATTGGAGAAAGGGGCCGATCCGCTTTTCTTGAACAGAAGTGGGAAGTCTCCCTTGACCGTGGTTGCCGGCGCAAGAAGAAATGATATTGAAGCGGTCAAGATGATGCTGGAATATGTTGATCAAAACGTTCCGATCGGTACAATCAAGTCTCATATATTGGCAGCGACGGCGCCTTATGACGATTCTCATGACACTCTTTGGGCCAGGAAGAAACCTTCTTTGATCATACAAAAGACCCTCTGGAATCATCATTGGCGTAAGGTTTACCCTTGTCCTACCGAATCGTTGAGTTGGGTACTTAGGTATGTATGTAGCTTGTTAGCAGGGTTTGTTCAAGCGTTCTTCTACTTCTATCAAATAAAAATCCTGAATAGGCCTAAGAACATGAATCCCAAATTAACTAGCTAGTAAGTCAGACTATGAGGCAGACAGAATAGTCGGCCGCTTATGCGGCCTTGTCATGTCTTCTTATTGGTCTTTTTAGGTGTATACGAAGGCGGCAAAAGAAGCATACTTTGTGCAAGAGATATTTCTACGTTTGATATAAATCCATAGCCTGAAGTGAAGTGTATGTGAAAACTAAGTAAATGTGTGTTTCCATACTATATACATTTCCCATATCACATAGATACATGTAACTTTGGGTCTTAATCAATACGTTTCCTTTGCACTTGAGCCATACGTAGCTTCATTAATTGACGGTATTCGGCCGACCCACGACACTTTTCCGGATCAAATATCGCTCCTTTGTCAAATAGCAGCCTCGCCATTGTATCCTTCCCTTTCTCGAGAGCACACTGTACCGGTCGACAATCGCCTTCGCCACTAGGGTCGGCGCCGTGGTCGAGTAAGAGCTTGACAGCCCTAGGTCGACCATAGCAGACAGCCAGACTTAAAGGACACAAATAAATTCCTTTTCGGTTTGCCTTGTGGTCTTCATCTAGGACGGCCGACTTATCCAATATCTTTTCTAACAGATCGTCAAGACGATTGGCAATCGCTCCTCTCAAGAGATAGCAACGTTGAATGTTACTGGTCTTCAATATGCGATCTACATCAATCCAGCTTAGAAGTACTGACCCCATCTCGTGGTTTTGCCGTCTCGGTCGAGAGAACTCAAGTAAGACTTCGGACCATTCCAATCGCCACCAACAAAGGTTATTCGCTAAAAGGAGCTTCATCACCGGCAGGTTGTCTGATTTTGCGGCTTTGAGTAACAGGTTATCATCTTTATATAAATCTGCACCAGCCTCTACCAAGAATTGGGCAATTTCCAGATTTGCGGATGATGCTTTCGTAGCAGCAGCGAGAGCTAGAGGCGTCATGCCATCCAGGTCATATGTATCGAGGTTGCAGTAATTATGTTCAAGGAAAAGCTTCACAATTGATACATGTCCCATTTCGACTGCTTTGCATAAAGGAATCGCAGGATGTCTGCCTTCGTGGTTGGTTTTGAAATCAGTCTTATGTTTGAGGAGCAGTTTGACTACTGCAACGTGCTTTTCTGGGATTGCAACAGTAAGTGCTCTTTTGAATAGATCTTCTCCTTCTTTTTCGCTGTCATGTTGAATGCAATGCGGCAAAAATAATTCGACAAGATTGGTGTGCCCATTCGATGCAGCGATCACTATTGGTTCTTGGCCCTCAAAGACGAGGTCGTCCAATATCTTCAAGCCGCACATCTGCAACAGTTTCCGCGCACTAGTTTCCTTCCCTTTTTCGGCCACCCATGCTATCGCTTTCCCAGGTGAATCTTTGGCAATAGCTCTGTAAAGACCCCTGTTTGACAATGCATGGAAGTGGTGGTTGACCTGTGTGAATGCATTGAGGTCTGGATAGTCGAGGTGACCGGAAATCTCCAGTAGCATCTCATTAGGAAGCTCTGAAAGAGTCATCATGTTTTGATGTAGTTCGAGTTCGATTGTTGAGAAAGAGGGGTGCGTGTTTTAGAGACCAAAGATTGAACCAAATCAGTCTATCACTTTAGGTTGGGCTGTTTTATTTGAATACCAGGCGGTTACTAGGATCTCAATCTAAGTGACGGGGAATGAGAGGATTTATACAGACACTCTGGGCATCTGCTTTGTATTGTGTTCTATATTGAATGAAGCAAGTGTTTCAAGTCGGCGTCTAGTTCTTCGTGTGGAGGCTCTTTGATCCAGACCCCAAATTTAGTCACAAAGGGTATAACAATAACTATATATGTAAAAGAAGCCTTGGTGTTCCATTGTCTATTTGCGGGCACTAGCGAGTACAAAGGCATACCTACAGGCACAAAGCCCCGGATATTTCATATTGTACGTTTCCAAGTAGAAGCTTCAGATATTTGGAAAGTGTGGATATTGTCCTGAGTGGAATCCCTTTAAGCCCGTAAGTAGTCAATATTTCGGCGCAACCGGATTTTCAAGCCTAAGAAATTGCCCACGACGGTGATAATGTAATTTCATTAATGAAAATCTCAATTTAGGGACTGTTTCAGGACAGAGATCCTTGACATGCTGGGGCTCTCTCGCCCAGTGCTGTAAGCGCTGTTGGAAATTTGATGCGAATATGAGACATAAGGATAAGCAAGGTGTAGAGGTGCTGATTATTGTTTTGAATAGAAGGCCCGGACATATGTGTGATACGGTTGTTCTACCTGTCGGGTTACGCCGTATATTTGTTAACTTCACTACGATTCCCGAAGCGCTTGAGGTATACTTGACATATCCTTGACATCAACATTCTCGGCATTTGGACCATCGGTGGCGCCAGAAAGCCAACTCCGAGTTTCCTTTATATCAATCCCACTTCTATACTGCTCATACCCCTATCCCTGAGGCACTGATCATCGCAAGCTTTCGGCCGAAATTAGGTCCTCGGATCTCATCGAAAACCATCGGTCTAGCCGTCGCTTGACCACCATAAAAGGCCTCAAATCTCGCATCTTGATAAAAAGCAGCAATGAAAGAAACTACAATCTCACGATATGTGGATCCTTGGGTATCCCAAGCTAGCCAAGGAGTGTTCTCATTGGATCAAGCAGTCCACCGGAAGGTTGATGCCCGAAATGGCATAACCTAGGATCTCTTATCTAATCTGATCATCAGCTAGAGTTATGGCGATTGTAACTGCCCACGTGAGTGTAAATTATATTAAATGTGGTATTTGGAGAGACAAGAGAGACCATATAGATTGATACTATACTTCAGAGTATACCAATAGCCAGTAATGAATACTCGGTGAACATGTAGAGTCGATCAACCTCGAACCGCAGTGACGCCACTCCGATCTTCACCTCCGATCTTCTTCCGCTACTCCCTCCCTCTCTTTCTATCTCTTCCACCCTTCCCCCCACCTCCTACTCAGGATCCTATTTCTCTACTTACTTCGATGTGACACCCTCTAAATATACAACAATGCCTCCGTCTCGAGTAACAGCAATCCTCCTCTTGCCACGCGCGACCCTCTCCCCCTCCCCTTCAACCTACCGGAGCATCTCAACCCAACCCCTCCGACCACAACTACACACACGCCAACAACAACCACAGCAGCTCTCAAGACCAAATATATCCCTCTTCTCAACCAGCAACCCATCCCGAGCCCGCGAACAAAACTTCTACGAAATCCTCGACCTCCCTATAACCGCGTCAGCAGCGGAGATAAAGAAGTACACTTACACCCACACCCAACAACCCCCCTCTCCACCCCTCCACATCCAATCCCACATATTACATATATATATATTCCTAATACTTACACAACCACTAGACAATTCTACGCCCTCTCAATGCGCCACCACCCAGACCGCAACCGCACAGACCCAAACGCAAGCCAACGCTTCGCCCGCATTTCCGCCGCCTACAATGTCCTCGGCAACGTCTCAAAGCGCGCAGTCTACGACCGCGACCACGGCTTCCACGTCACTCAACACGCCTCCCCAGGCCAAAGCCACAGCCACCAACACCCGATGGGCAGCCACAGCAGCTACGCCGGGTCGCGACCTGCCAGCGGGCTGAGCAAGCGGCGCTCGGCGTTCCATGGTCCGCCGCCTAGTTTCTATGAACAGGGTGGGTATGGTACTACGGGAAGACAGGCGCAGGGTTTCGCGGCTGGTGCTGGGATGGGATCGGAGTTCGGGACTGGCGCTGGCGCTGGTGCTGGGACTAAACATGCTGATCCGGAGGATTGGGAGGGGTTTATTCGACGGAATCCGTTGAATCATTTTAATGCTCGGGGTCATTTCCGAACGCAGGAGGCGGAGGATCGGAGGAGGAGGGAGAGGAGGAGGGAGGCTAGGAGGATTGATGAGGATCGGGTTGAGCGTGAGCCTGGCGTTGATCAGACGGTTTCGAGGTTCTTTCTTTGTTCTGGGTGTTTGATTGTTATGCTTGTTGTCGTGGATCTTTGGCGGGCGGTTCCTAAGGTTGTTGATGGGAGGAAGACGAGGAAGCAGAGGGAGACTTTGTCTTCTTGATGGAGTTGTTTATTAATGTTTCGAAAGTATACATTCTTAGATACGTGTAGTTTCTTGGTGTATACATAGTCCAAATACATTGCTGGTTGATGTACTCCTACTCTTGCATGGCTACAAGCACACCTCGTAGTGCTCTAGATCGTATGAATCGATCGGATTAATCAACAAAGGAAAAGTTGGATTTGATATACAGAAGTGATCGAGCAGAAAGATCTACGAAACACACACACATGGTTATTATCTTGGACGTAACCCCCACCATAATCATCGTTCTGGTGAATCAGCAAGACAAGTGAACTAATAACTGAAGTTTACAAAAGTCTTCCTAAAAGATGGTAGGTCATCTGTCAGGTTCCTGGAAGGCTTGAGATCCAGACGCTTAAGCCTCGAAGGTGAAGCTGGCGCCGACCTTGTGGGCAGCCTGGTTCAGGTTCTGGGTATCGAAGGAGGCACCGAGGCCGAGGGTGACACCAGGGCGGAGCAGGACGTTGTAAGCCAGAGCGGCAATACCACGGTCGTTGATCTTAGCCTATATTGCGAGAAAATTGCGCGATTAGTCGTGATTCACAATAGGCATATAAACACTTTAAACGAACCTTGGCGAAGGAAGAGGGGTCGAGGCGGTACTTGCTGGCGACCTCGAGGCCGACGGCGTTACCGGAGGTGGAGTCCCAAGAAGCCTTGGCACCGGCCTCAACCTGAGCGTTGACGCGGTGGTAGTAGCTGGCGGAGAAGAGGGACAGGTTGTTGCTGGCGGTGATGGCAGCGGAGTACTGGGCAACGCTGTAACCGACGGCAGCGGAGTACTTGGTGATGGCGGCCTTGTTGACATCGTAACCACCCTCAGCACCGACGAGGAAGCCCTCGTGGCCGAGAACGGCGTCGAAGTTGGCGGAGGGGCCGTTGAGGAGATCGAAGAAGGCACGAGCGTTCAGGTTGGGCTGCTTGAAGTACAGGTTGAGCTTGGCACCCTTGGACTGCTTAGCGGGCTGGTACTGGGTGAGGATCTCAGCCTTGAGGCCCTTGGCGATGTTGTTGTCGAGCTCGAGCTTGGTGTCGAGAGCGTTGGCGGTGGTCCAAGCCTGGGTGAGGGTGAGGCCTGATCGGGGTGAGCATATTAGCCTAATCCTGTGCACCTTCGCATCCGAAAAAATAAATATGTTCACCCGGCGCGCGATTGGAATACCGCATCCGAACATCAATGGCATGAGACGGGATTTGTGCGCGCCGGGATCGGGAGGTTTTTTGTGGAAGGGGCCTTTACCAGTGGGCGCATCAACGTATTTGGCCTCGAGCTGTTGGCGCACTAGTTAGCAATCTGCAGGGTGTATTTGGAGAAGATATTCAACGAACCTGGCCAGCAATGGGGCCCTCGTGGGCAGACTTGCCCTTAACGGTGAAGGTGACACCGTTGGGGGCCTTGGACTTAACCTCAAGGTTGGCTAAGAGCTTTTGATCAGCTATTGAATCTTCGATAAGTGGTGTGGATAAACAAACCGGCGGCGCCGTGGTAGAAATCCTTGTTCAGGAGCTATTGGGATGAAGTATTAGCCAAGGTTCTGAGTTTTGTTCCCAACAGTTGTGCGTACATCGTTGGTCGCCTTGGCGATATCGGAGAAAGCAGCAGGGGCAGACATATTGACGAGAGTAGTCTAATTAAAGATGGAGGAGGAAGAGGTTTTATGAAAAGATGAAGAGAGAGGAAGGGAAAGAAGAGTTGTGATGATGTTGGGGGAACCTAGGGGCTTAGCACGGGTTAGTGGGAGGGCGGTGATTGGCGGTTGCCCGGCTGCCGGGAAAGCCCGCCGGTAATGTTTGGGCAGGTCAGGTCACGTGTTTAGGAAAATACATAAGAAAAATATTGAGATTATAACATTATACCGTCTATATACCAGAAGGGTATATGTACAATCTAATCCGGTGCTATATCCCCAAAGAAAATGCTAAATCAGAAAAGTTCACATCCTTTTGTTTATACTCTCAAGACTTTTTACTCCGACTTGTCATACTTCTGGTTGTGGATGGCGATGGCTCTGCAAAGGATGGTTAGAGAAGATGAATCAAATAGGGAATAAATAAGTATAACTCACCTTCCACTGGGGTCGCTCTGCTTGGACCAGGTAGGGGTCCAGCGCTCGACAGTGCCGGCACAGTAAGGAGGGAAGTGCTCATCGAACATGGTGCGGTACCAGTATCTATACCCTAGGTTAGTTTTCAACAGTACTTTAAATTGGAAGAAAAAAAGGTGGGAAACATACGCCTCCTTGGTGTCGGGAACGTCAGAGCCCCATTCGGGCTTAGGGTTCTTCATCATCTCGTCGGTGACCTGGCGCTCGGCCTCATCCTTGAGGCCATCAATCCAGCTGTAGCCAACACCATCGCTGAACTGCTCCTTCTGGCGCCAGAGGATCTTGTCGGGCAAGTAGGCAGCGGTCTCAGGCTCATCGGTGGTGTCGAAGGCCTTGCGCAGCATGTGCTTCTCGATACGCTCGGGGGTGATCATCTTGTCCTGGGGATCGACACCCATGCAGGTCTCGAGGAACTCCTTGTCGAGGAAAGGAACACGGGCCTCAAGACCCCACGCGGAGGTGGACTTGTTGGCACGGAGGCAGTCAGCCAAGTGCAAGTTCTTGACGCGGCGGACGGTCTCCTTGTGGAGCTCCTCCTTGTTGGGGGCAGCGTGGAAGTAGAGGTAGCCACCGAAGATCTCGTCGGAACCCTCACCACTCAGAACCATCTTGACACCCATGGCCTTGATCTTACGGGAGAGTAGGTACATGGGAGTAGAGGCACGGATGGTGGTGACATCGTAGGTCTCGAGGTGGTAGATCACGTCGGAGAGGGAATCGAGGCCGTCCTCAACAGTGAAGGTGAAGGGGTGGTGCTTGGTGCCGAGGAACTTGGCGACCTCAATGGCAGCGGCGGTATCGGGGGCACCGGGAAGACCGATGGAGAATGAGTGCAGCTGCTGGAAGGTGGTGACGGTCGACAACTCGTTTTCGTCGTCAATTCCAACCAACTCACCGTCTGCGTTGACGTTCTGGGGCGCGTTGCGGGCAGCTTCGGCCATGCGGAGGGTCTCGCGCTGGGCGATAGACGCGACCAAGCTGGAGTCGAGACCACCAGACAGCAGAACACCGTAGGGAACCTCGGCCATCAGACGCTTGCGGACGGCCTTCTCGAGGCTGTGGCGGACTACCTTGTAGTCAACAGGGGTCGAGGGGACGTTGGCAGGGTCCCACCACTTGGGCTCGAAGTAGCGGGTCAGGGAGTCGGTCTTGGAATCATAGATGTGGCCGGGGGGGAAGGCAATGATATCGTCACAGACGGGGTGCAGACACTTGAGCTCAGAGGCAAAGTAGACGGCGCCGGGAGTCGACGAGGACCGGCCGAGGTAGAAGCTGGTGATACCAATGGGGTCGCGGGCAGCAACAACACGGTCCTGCTTCTTATCCCAAAGAACCCAAGAGAACATGCCATCAAGGTGCTTGGGGGCATCGAGGCCGTACTCCTCATACTAGTATATATCAGCATTTCGACTCTAATTCCGATTCCGGTATATCCTGACGTACCAAGGGAATGATAACTTCGCAATCAGAGTGTGTCTTGAAGTTGTACTTGTGGCGAAGGTTCTTGCGAATGAGGCGGTGGTTGTAGATCTCACCGTTGACGGCAAGGGCGAGGGTGCTGTCATCGTTGACGAGGGGCTGGGCACCGGAGTCTAAGAGGATAGTGTTAACAAATCGATCTTCGAATTGTTGGTCGTTCACAGGGGCCACATACCAACACCAACAATGCTCAGACGCTCGTGCGCCAGGACTATGAATCACGCGTTAGTATACCAACACCGACATCGAAATCATTGCGTGTTAACTCACTAGTGCTCTCGGCGCAGAAGTTTCCACCTGTTGGAGAACTTTTGTTAACCCTATGATCCCCACCTATACCGCGCAATGTTGCAACTCGGGCTGTGACTCACTCCAATCGGGACCGCGATGGCGCACACTATGAGAACACAGGTCAGCGAGAATTCTATAGATTGCGAATTGCGAATTGCAGATCGTAGATTGCAACAATTGAAGAAGTAATGGGGATACTCACGCCTTGGCCATGCGCAAAGCGGTAGGCTTGAACTTTTGCACATCGGGGTGACTATACTCTAGTTAGTATTCCCCGAATCGACATCCCACTAGAGGTGGGGAGTTAGGATAGGGCATGACGCACTGGTGGCACGCGAAAATTCCACACATGATGGGCAATTGGGAAGTGTGGTTAGAGATGAAGATCAATTCGGGAGAGAGAAGAAGGGTAACGGAGTAGAATTGACTAATTGTCCGGTTATATGGGGAACCTTAGAACGGCGATTTTTTTCAATTTTGCCCCGGTGCCCTTCCGGCGGGGCGAGGGGCGATGTCGGCAAGTCTTTGAGTCACCGATAAGATAACGGCCCCTGAACAATTGGCCCAGTTAGCATCAACTTAAAGATTTTTACTATTGTGGCGAGATATGTACCTATATTAGCGGATTCCTTTTGTCGGGTCGTACCATTTATTATTATGTTGTAGTCTATCTCAGTCTGACAGGGCGATCCCTGGAGAGTGAGCCGATTAAAATGTCACGTGATTAATATACCCCCACCATGAACTATAGCCCTAGCCAAGCCTCTCCTTGACGAAGTGTACCCTCCATCTACATTCAGGGAAACTCATAATAATATAAAAACGAGGACGTCTAGTCAATGATATCAGAACGATACCGTGTGAATCACAACCTTGCCTCACCCCACAAGCATGTCTGTCGATTACTTCTAAGAGCATGGTTAGAGATCGTTAAAACGATATGAGTCACTAAAGGTGAGGCCACACCCGTCTCGATATTAAGACCATGAAGATCTATGTGAGACCCATGAGCATTGTATCGGTATAAGAGACTCACATGTCTCTTCCGGCCCCTTGTTTTAGGCCTCAAAAACAGAATGGGATCATACCATCCTGAGTTTTTTTTACATACAATGCTAAGATGGTGGAAGAGGCCAGGCTGCAGCGAGTTGTATTCTATATTTCAGCCCTGGAACCCTATATTCCTCCAGTGTTGGAGTCTATGGTGCAGCCCTTGCCGAATTGGTAGAAATGGCGCATGTTCAATACCCGCCTCTACAATTTTGGGATTCCAAATGGAGAAAGGTTTGCCGATATAGGTTCAGGTTCATCAAGTATAATATGTATATTGGGGTCTTGTTACTCAAAAATGCAAATTAAATGCAGTTTCCGAAGACACCCACCCACCATGGGTTCATTCCATCATCGCAGAGGTATGGATGTTGTGTTGGCTGCCCAGGTGATTGTATCTATGCAGAGGAGCAAATAAGTACAACATTGAATTTCTTCTGCCAGAGTCATCCTGCACTCAATACATGGCGAGCTTAAGCATCCCAGCAAGGAGCATGTATGTGGTATCATTGTTTCTGAATGACCCTAAGCCCAGAAAACGCCATCCATTGGGATATGTAGAAACGCCATGCTCGCGATAGAACAGCAAAACTTGCTCCCTTCGTTAAACAGTAAATGCATAATCTTCCCTCAATCTCCCCGGTATCCCATGCTGAAAGAGAGAGAAAAAGAAAAAGAGAAAAAAAATAAAAATAAATGACCCATGCAGCGCCATCGCTGTTTACGCTTGGGTAACTCAAAAGCCTGGTTGGGCTGGTTTCCTAGTTGGGCTGGTTTTCCTTCACAACCATGCGAACTCTACGTTCGTATTGAGGACGGTCCTTCTTGAAGAGGTTGTAGGCCTCGGCCTGTGCAGGTGACTCGGGGTTTGGGTCATCCAAGAGATCTTGGATGCCAAGCAAGAGCTGCTTAATAGTGATGGCAGGTCGCCAACCCTCTTCCTCATTCAGAATTGACAGGCAAACCGTTCCGGAAGGGTAGACATTAGGGTGGAAAAGTGCCGGCGTGAATTTGCCTGGACGGTTCTTGTATTAGTGTTATGTTGGCACGAGAGATCATAGTGACAGCTCCCAGCAGAAGCTCTCTTCTGGCGAGCTGCCACATGAGTATATAGCGAAAGAGACACGTACATTTGGGGGGCTTGGTAGGGTATTCTAGAAGCGTGAAAATACCTAGATTAGTATAATGATCTTCAGTAGTCGTGGATGTATTGCACCACTCACCATCGGGGAAAATCAAGTCGATTTTGAAAAGTCCACCCTCCCAGAGAGTGTTAGCCTTCCCTGGAATAGCACATTCCCAGTTCTTCAGGTCCAGGCCACCCTGCGGGGCACGTTTCGGCTTTGCGACAAAGCCAAATGGGTGGTCGCGACGCCATTGCTTTCTATGAAATCCACAGAGGTTAGTGAGGGCCAAGGGTGTAGCGCAAGTGATGCGCAAAATCGCAGAATCTACTGGACAGAAAATATGCTTACCGCTCTTCTTGGAGACGGTTCTGACACAACGACATCTCGGGTGGTGTTCAGCGGGTGAGTAGCTGAAACGGGTTGACTCGCGGTGAAGGAAGATGAAGCAGCAGAAAGATGCAACTTGGTTTCAAATAAATTGCAAAACACGATGAGTGGTTTAGTGATGGGTAGTGAAGGAGGTAGAAAGAGGTGAGGTGATAAGTGGAAGATTTAAAGTGGCAATCGTCAAAGCCGGGGAGGTGATAGCAATTGACCTCCCCACGCGAACAATGAGCCTGCTTATGTAATACCTATAGGGAACCGGGACTTGTCCAGGAACCTACCAGGAGCCTCACTTCTATTGTTAGCCATGAATAACCGTTAAAACTGGTTCTGTAGGGTGTTTTTTTTTTCTTTGCTGTCTTCTGTATGACTATAGAATTTACTATTTTTGTTTGGTGGTCCCAATATCATATCGTTCTTCGACTTCTCTAACTGGGTATGTAGAGCCATACACTTGCACTTCTCAGCAACTTGATAATTATAAACTTCAATGTTATTATACTCATACGAGTTGAATCGACCAAAGCCACCCTGAAAGAGTAAGACTCTTAAATTACAGTTACTGTTCTGTATCATGAGCTGCATAGAAAAATCGAGCGCATACAGGTGCCTAGAAATACTACAATACTACGAGGAATTTGGTGCTGTTACATGGTGCCACATTTATGTCTCTCCTCGGCGTATTGGCGTAAATTAGATAGCTTGCCGTAGTTGATCTAGGTAATGACCACGGTGAATTCGATCCCAATTGTCTGGAAAATTCGTGGAGTTTTTGATAGCTTCTTCTAGTTCGCCGTTGTGGTGAGGATTTTTTGGATAAAGTCCATATCGAGTTCCATTCAGATTGCGTTAAGGCAGTAGAGGAAGTGGAACATGCCGGGTCTAATAGAGAGGAATATTAGATTGAGGACACGGGTGAATATAGCTGTTTTCGAGAGAGCTCACCCAAAGTGGTAATAGTCCATGGGGAGGCTTTTTAAGCTATGGTGTGTATGGTGCCGCTGCTTCATCGGTCATCACTAGGAACTCGCCTATACAATTTCGCCATTTTGTAAGTTGAGGTCGCTACCTTGCGGTCGAATAGGCTCCAAAGTATTCGAGAAGAGACAAACCTCGCGTTAATTCAGCCCAGGCATCATCAATTTCAGGGGACGGAAGTCCGGAATATTGAGGCATAGATAGGTCAACGTCTCGGTAGACCTTACCTATCGCCTCGTCAAACGTAGGCTTCCCAGACAGCACGCATTCCTTATGGGAGATATGTGAATGCGCATCGCGTTGGTCGGTTTGGAAGGCTGATGAAGATGTAGCTAGACATGCGGAGTTGTGTTGTTGAAATACATAGTAAGTAGCCCGTAATCAAGGCCAAAAAGAAGGCGGAAGCTAGCTACGGAGAACAATATGAAGATGAGACCTCCGGCAAGTGCTCGGCACAATCAACCTAGAAATATTGGGGGTAGATGGTTGGTATATCAGCTCTCCATAGTTGATTCCAGATGTTGCTTTCTTTCTTTTTCCATGTCTTGTATTTTGTATTAAATGCATTATTTCACTTATTAAAGGCCTGGCTCGTGGTATATAGTTCGAATGAACATTACATATCAGCGATATGTATCATGGGCTTGGAATATGACCATAACCCCCCTGGCATGATGATTCATGAGTCACTCATTCGGGTTACAACCTCTTACGGTATATAATGCTCCGCGGAGATAGATGGAGAAGCTGGCGGTCGAATCAGCCTACGAGTTGTCAATTAAGCTACCTAAATAGGATGGATGAATGACGTTTACTTGACCCAGTAGAAATCAATTATTCCATGATCTCTGGAGCCAAATTATCTTATTGGTTTTTTTCCAAGCTATGGATTGCACAGATGTATCAAAAATGTGGTTGTGGTCTGGTAAAATAAACCGTATTTTTCAACATATACCACAAAAGGACTAGACTCCGATCTTGGCATGTATACTTTCGGAATCTAGTCCTAGTTTACCTACTCTATTCCTACGTATTTCCAAAGTTCATCCCTGTACTTACTAATAGATTGGCTAAAAAATAAAGTTAAAAGGCCCCAGGAGTTCTTCCGATGACACCTCTAGCCGATACAACCTGAAGATTTCCAACCCAAATTAAACCTCTTGGAATACGTCTTGCCTGCGGCACTCTCAATATGTCCGCACGAAGTATTTTCCGGCGTCCAGTGCTCCAGTCGCTAGCCCAAAGGGCTTATGCCTCGGTGCCGCGAAGGGGACTCACGGGACTCACAGCACAACAAAAGCAGATTGTGAAGTCTACCATTCCCGCCCTTCAAGAGTATGGAGTCACGATCACCACACTCTTTTATAAGCGCTTGCTAGAGAAACATCCGGAACTCAAGAATGTCTTCAATACCGTTCACCAAAAAACTGGCGAGCAACCAGCGGCTTTGGCACATGCTGTGTGGGCATATGCGGTTAACATTGACGAGCCCGAAGCCCTAAGCGCAGCCGTTTCTCGCATCGGACATAAACACGCTAGCTTAGGGGTCATGCCTGCCCACTACCCTATCGTCGGTGAACACCTGCTCGCCGCAATCAAAGATGTCCTCGGGCCCGCCGCTAACGAGCAAGTGCTCGATGCGTGGAAGGCAGCTTACCAGCAACTCGCGGATATTTTTATCAACTTTGAGCAAGGTCTCTACCAGCAAGGTGTGAATACACCCGGCGGGTGGAAAGGATGGCGAAAGTTCTATATCTCGAAGAAAACGCTCGAGAGTGACGAAATCATGTCCTTTTATCTCACCCCGTTGGACAAGGATGCTCTGCCATCCTATCAGCCGGGGCAGTTTGTTAGCGTGCGCTGCTACGTTCCCGAACTAGGCGTCTACCAGCCCCGTCAGTACAGTCTATCTGACGTGCCAAACAAAAATCACTTCCGAATTTCCGTCAAACGAGAATTCGCAAAGGATTCGAAGCCGGCTGGCCACATCTCGAACGTGCTTCACGAATCGCTGCCGGAAGGTTCGGAATTGGAATTGAGCATGCCTTTCGGTGATTTCGTTCTTGACATTAATGCCACTACCCCTGCTGTCCTCATCAGTGGAGGGGTGGGGCTCACACCCATGATGTCTATGTTGAAAACCATCATCAACCAGCAGGGTCAAGCACGGCGAGTCGTCTTCGTCCATGCGGCACGTAATGGCCGCGTTCATGCCATGAAGAATGATCTGATCCAGATCGTCGCCGAAAACCCGTCAGTTAGTCGCATGGTTTTCTATGAAGACGCCACTGAGAGTGACGTGCCGGGGGTAGACTATGATCACGTAGGCCGGGTGGATTTGACCAAATTCAAAGACAAGGCTATTATCCCGGATGCAGATTATTATATCTGCGGGCCTCAGCCGTTCATGGGTGCTCAAAGCAAGGACCTGGAGGCTTTAGGTGTGGACCCTAAGCGCATTCATATGGAGGTATTTGGATCTCCGCGTGCTTGATTGATCGACAGATGCACCCAAATGTTCGGGGGATTTACTATCTTATTGTTCCACGGGGATGTCGGTGGAATATGTATGTTAGAGTCGCTGTATTTTACCTATGATGTTATAGTTAATTAAAATGTTGAATGCTCGGCTTAACCTATGCATCTATTATTTTGACATCATTCCTCACGATCCTGACGATTCCCGATCCGCATTAGCCTCGGAGCGGGCCTATATACAAATACACATACGATAGGAAATAAGGAGGAGCATCTTTATCCGGTATATGTCTCACGAGTTGCAGACTGGATTACAATATTTCCAGCAGGCCTAGGGAGATGAAGTGCTTCAATGAAATGCAACTGGAAATTAGAAGTATACCTCTGCTACTTGTGAATGAATACAAATTCCTTCTTGCTGAGCGGATTAGTTTCTACCTAGATTTTCACCCTTAGCAGCAAAATAGGCCTGTCTGATATGCGTAGCGGATAAGCTTGGGTTGGGGAATTATGGATCTCGACTCAATATAATGATATACCTAGGTAGTGGTCTTTTTTATGACTTCTATCTACATTTGTCACTGTTATGCGGTTGATAATATCCATCGGAATACTCATATAGAGCAGCAAGCTATGGACTTCCGGTCAACCCTACCTGATACAAATCGCGGCTATCCCATCTCCCATTACAACTTCAAATGCATTTCTTTCTTTCAATGAGTCACTACACTACTCTACCCTAACCAGAGACATCCCACTTATGGCCTTTACCTACAAGATCATGAGACAAAGGCATTGACATATTCTCCAAAGGTAACAAAGAGAGTCTATAAAGCCTTCCATTAAGGACAATAGTCATCGAAAATGATTGACAGAAATGGACGCCATTTCTTTATTCGAACCCCGGATTGGTCCTCGACAAAGGCTTTTCCCAACAACCAAAGTGTGTCGGCAGATGCCAACACAACTTTAATCTCATCCAAGAAGTATAAAGGACCGTTTAATCCTCATATGTACTCATCTCATCGACACTCATTAACCCTCAACCAAACTCTTATCGGAAATTTCTGCAAACAACATCCCAAAGCTACATACTATCATCTATCATCATGTGTCATTCCATTATCTATTACTATGCCCTATGTCGGCACCTAGACCAGGGTTCAACCCACCAAATTGCGTGCCACAATGCCTTCATAACAGGCTACGAGTGCACCGAAGAGCCGCAAAGCACATCCTTCATCTCCCTTATAGGAAATTGTCTGCAATGCAAGTTGAATCATCTAATGCTACGCCAGTCTGCCTACCGCGAATGGCGGAGAGAAGATCTTCTGGAAGCACTAAATGATGCATTCCAGTATAGCGACGACGATGACTGGACTACGGATGACAGCGACGCCGAGGAACTTGACATGGAAACTTTGTTCTCCCAGTCTCCCGCCTTGACTCGTAGGAATCCCACTGGTCAAGCTGAGAACCGGAAGACCCATGCGTCCTTCCACAGTGGTCCGGCACGCACGCCAATCATAGTGGAACAGTCTTCGCCTCGCTTATCTTCTGTCGCTTTGGTTGAACATGTTGATGATTACTCAGATGATGGTGAGGAGTACGTCTACGAGGATTCTATTGAGGAACATCGGCCTCGCGCGCGCCGGAGCTGGCGCTCTTGGATTCCTATTCCTACTAGGTTTGTGCGCAACCAGGAGAATCCTTCGTATATGGCGTTTGTCACTGATGACTATATGGGAGACACAGAGTCTTTACTCGGTGCTTCTAAGCCAAAGGAGAATCACCGGACTTGGCGTTCCTGGATTCCCCTTCCTGCTAAGAAGGTGTCGGGGCAATATATTGATAGATCAAAATGGTAGGATGGAAGTTTTGACCGGAGTTTTTGAGGTTGAGGTTTCATAGGTAATTGGTTGATTTACTGTCCGGATACTTCATAGTCTGCGTTTTATTTTATTTTTAGAGATATTTTTAGAGATATTTTGGAGAACATTGCAGTGAGACTTTACGAGAGCAACATCAAATGTAATCGAACATTATCATTAAATAGCTAAGGACACGAAAGGGCATGAACATAAGCGATTGGCCATGTAACCACCCTCCCGGGCAATCTCAGTCGAAAAAAAGAAACCGCGCTATGATTTTGTTGCCATGGAGTGCCTGGCATTCGGGCACATTCACGGCGTACCGTATGTGCAATAGTCGAGAATGCCCAAATAACAAACAATCGGCATGTCATAGCGTACATAAAAGGGCACGTGCAAGGACAATTAGTCCGTGTAAATCCCCTGATCAAACTTCTCGAGATCGAAAAACCGAGCAGTGATTGTGTTGCCGTTGAAAATCCGGCCTTCGAGCGCATTCACGGCCTATCGGAGATGCAATAGTCAGCAATGCACAAACTCACATTTGATTCAAAGCGTAGATCTCAAAAGCTTACCCGTAGACCAGACAAGGGGTGTTTGAATTTGACAAAGACAGGGACTGGGGTTCCGACGTCGCGAGCAATGAATACTCGCTCCACATCTCCATACTAGAGGCTCTCAAGTTAGCAAAAGCCCCAAGACCATTGACGAAAGGAAACGTACCTTGTCACCACACTCCTGTCCAATCTCCTGCATCAAACCACCATTTTGACCCCCCTCCATCTCAACATCCAGGTCCATGCCATCCAACATACCCAGTAATTTGATCACTTCGCTCATGGGACCAAACTTGCTGGTGTCATATTCACCCTTCTTATTGCTTCCAATGATTTTACCTCGTCCAGCAGGTGTGACAAAGCCACCACCCTCTGAGTCTGGTCGCTTCTTGCGCTTCTCAAGCTTGACTTGCAGCGGATTCACTATGCCAGAGCCAGTAGCGCCGAGGCCAGATCCCTTGTTCCAGCCCCACTTGGAAAGCATTCGTGCTCCGAAGTCTGGTTGGCCGGGACGAAGTGATCGTGGCGCGGACTCATCCGGTTCATTCTCATCTTCTGGTTGCTCTCGCGCCAATAAGGCTTCAAGTTCGGCTTCGGAGGCTGGGATGTCTTCTGGGGGCGGAGGCAGAGTGTATCGGACTGGTGCGCGGGAGATGGTTGCGGAGCTGGGTTGGAAGGCGTCAAGGGGGCGTGGTGGAGGAGGTGGTATGACTTGTCCCGATGGTGGGTTCTCGGCTCTCTGGAAGCGGCGCATATATGCGTCTTCGCCGGTAGGGTCATCCGGAATTCGGGCGGGATGTTCAATGTGGGGTGGAGGTGAAGTCGGGAGTTGGGCCTGAACGGAAATGGAACCGTTGTCGAAGCGTTGTCCTAATGCTGCGCGGCGAGCAAATGCATCGTCACCAGATGGGTCATTGGGGATAGAAGCTGCTGGTGGCACATCATTAAGATTTGACGGCGGCGCAAAGTTGCTTGGAGGCGCAAATTGTTCTAGTTGCTTTTTAGTCTGGCCGTCGTCACCAATCGCAAAAGACCCGAACATACGCGTGTTTGGCCCATCATAATCCTCGCTATCGGAATATCTGCTCGGTGAACGCTTTCTGACATGCGCATACAAGATATCCTTCCACTCGCGGGTTGCAGCGATCTTCTCGTCACTGTGGCGGTATTCTGCGACATTGGTAGGTCGAGAAGAGTCATAGATATCATCCCAATTTTCGACAGCATGTGCTTCAAAGTTCTTCTTGCGCTTCTTTCTTCCGCCGCGCTGTCGCTTCTCGCGCGCGTACTCATAATCGTCGTCTTCCATAGCGGTCCAATCAGCCAAAGTGCTCTTCGTCGGTACCGAAGCGTTAGCTGAGGGCTGTGGTTGTGGTTGTGGTACTGCTTTGGGGAAAGTATATTTTGGTTTGGGTTTCTGAGCTGAGAGCTGTGGTCTCTTGGGGGGTTGGAACCGAAGGGAAGCTATGGGGGGAAAAGTGAGATAGAATCAGCAGGTGCCACTTCATGCATTGAGCACGTCAAGGGTAAGTTAAATACCAGGATTCAGTTGTTGCTTTTTGGCGGCCGCGGCGTCATCAGGTTGAGGTTCGGTCTCCGACCGTTTAAAGACAACAGGGGCACGGGAAATGATTCCAGACGTGTCAGAAGATGGATTAAGTAGGTTTGCATACAGTGAAATGCCCCCTTTTGGGGGGTGGGATCAGAAGCCATCACTGTTGTTATGGTAAGAGTGTGTCGACGGCCTGAGAACGTCGGCATCGATTAAGTACGACTAATCGCAGTGGACTTATCGTAGTCGCGCTTATCGGGCGCGATAAGACATCTTCCATCTAGTTACAGATTGAGGTCCGTGTATAGCTCACGTGACCACCTGGGCACACCCGTGGACCAGGGGTTTAACCGTGCCAAGCGCCCAATACACCGGGTCCGCCTATCTCTCCTCCGCCTGGGCACCACCACCAATTCATTTACATACCATCCGTGACCATCCATCCTTGCCTCCTTCGCATATAGTCGTTTTTTTTCCCTTCTCAGATTTGCTCAATTGTTCCATTCCTAAGAGTGACACCTCTATTTAAACAAGCTTGGCCGGCAAAGGTGAGCCCGAGGATAGCTCAAGCCTACATCAAAGTCAGACACAACATACCCGTGGACGCAATGACCCAACCAAAGCCAGATCCCAAAGCATTAGGCAAGCCAAAAGGAGTATGTACACTGCATCGCAGATACCAATCTAAACACTATCAGCCCACTTAATTTCTTAGCCAAACTCTCCAATTTTCCGTACATTTTTCATATCAAATGGGTCCTCCAATACTGATCTTGATCTAGTCTCTCAATGCTCCTATTGCAGCTTTTACAATGGCTGTCCTCCTTTGTTCATACTGTATTAGCTCTATCCGCACTGCGCGGCGAGATGCCCAGACCCAAGCTCCGGGGTCCAGTTCTTATCAGCGAGCTACGCCATTTGAAAGAAAAGACGAGTCTTGGGTTCAACAAGCACTTGATGAGAGTCGAGGGCAGAATGGTGGGAAGGGACGGCCTTGAGGTATACCTATGTTGAAAGGTGCTTTTGTACATGTATGATATAGATTGAATCCGCTACAGCAGTGTTTGATAAAAGTTTGTGATACCAACATGTAGAATTATTTGTTCATTGAGGTTCTTTGTTGCTATATAGGTGTGAATAAACCAGACTCAATCTGGAAATAACATCGGCATCTTCATATTCAATCAGAATTTTCAGTGTATGAATGATCATGCACCGGGAGTCTAAGTGTATTGACAACCCAGTTCAATCTTGAAATTGTTCATCATGTGAATAGTGAAGGGATGTGTGTGGCCAAAGGAATTGCAAGGTGCGTAAGAATAAACATGGGTGATGAGACTATACAGGCACATCTAGCTGCCTTTCGATATATCAAAGGGCCACAAAGCCAATGGCAAACATAATTGGTTGAATGTAAGATAGGTTAGCAAGTGATCCTGATCAAAATCGGGCCGAATTATATCTGAGATTGATCTGCGACCGATGTAGGATTGATGCTCAAAGTGCTGACATTAAACACTTGAAAGACATGTACAAATTGATGATTGTTGAAGAAAAAAGTGTGAAGGGAGAAGTGGAAAGGGAAGGATGAAAAAAATAATTGCAGCAAATTTAAATAGTGTGTCACGTGGTTGCCCCATATGTTTGTTCACCACTCTACTTTCAGCCTGGGCAACATTTTATACAACATCTATCAGCATCAAGTTCGAAACTAGACTTTGAAGTCCGCCACTTTAACTCTAGTGTAAAAGTTGTGCTTTTTAATTTAACCTATAGGAAGGGCTATGTCATTCTGAATCTGCTATGACTATGGTTTATATATGAACATTGCTTCGACTAGATTTGAAGCAATATTCATAAAAATATAGATTAACTCAAATTGACTTCCATACGAGGCTGAGGAATTATAGCTTACTCGTAATTTTAAATGCCTGAACTGTCTCGCTGTTCTTCTATTCACCAAACCTCTACTCAAGCCTCTCACTTGTCTCTTCTCAATTATCTCTCTCTCTCTTGTTTTTCAATATGGCATCAACCAAAAACTCCTCCCTGTTGTGCAAGGCAGTAGGTGGACTTTTTATGGAGGATCGTTTCTCGGATGTGACCATTGTCTGCCAGGAGATGACTTTCAAGGCACATCGCGCCATTATCTGCACACAGTCTTGTTTTTTCGATGCCGCTCTTAAACATGGCTTTAAGGTAAGATGCTCAGTGTCCAATAGTTTCAGTTGCTTACATATAATTTTCCAAGGAATCCATCAGCGGGACCATAAACCTACCCGACGACGACCCGGAGACCATCAGACGAGTCCTCTGCTTTCTCTACCAGCAGACTTACAATGACCAATATGTGGAGTCAAAAAGCAATGCGCCAGGCAAATATGAGAACCGAACAAAGGAGTCCGAACACAGAAAGACCACTGCTTACAACAACTTCTCTGTCTACCTTGCGGCCGACAAATTTGGCATCCTTCCTCTCAAGGAGCTTGCTTTGAGCAAGCTTTCTGCATGGATCAGAGACCACTACATGACACCATGGTTCCCCAAAATCGCTCTCGAAATCATGACATCAATGCCTCATGATTCCAGTCTTCTCGGTCTTCTCGTGGATGTCATTTCTAACCATGTCTATACACTTGGCAACAACAATGAAATTCTTGAGCTTCTCAAGGATCACGGTCAACTCGGATCTCTCATTATTTCGAGAATAGTGAAAAGGGCCAGGGTTTGCTATTGACAGGTCCTTTGTCAAGACTGCGAAGCACTCTTTGTTGTGGACATGGAGGCGGGAGAGTTTCCTCACATAGGTTTTTTCCGTTGTGAGAATTGCCAGGCTCGGCATGAAAGTTGACAACAATCTGTCATTTTCAAAAGCATCCTCACTACTTTCAAATTATCACACAGTTGAAACAACCACAATTTCGAATACAACACTAGTACAAAGGAGGTGGAACCCAAGGAGATACGGTGGTCTGGAGGTCTCTTGGAATTCATTCATACCAGATGCTTCACAATGGTCGAGATGGATTCCTATCTATTATTTCCTAGTGGGTTTCAATTGAAATATATTCTTCATCTTCCAAAATCAGAGATAAGAGCCATTGCTTTATTCGAGGATGTATATTCACGAGAGTGGGCAAGCATGCAGAATAGGTGATGTATATACAGAAAAAGACATGCAGAAACCAGGAAGATAGTAGACAAGTTTAAAAAGCAAACAAGAAAAGAAAAGTCATGCTTTAAAGTCATGCTTTGAGACACAATAATCTTTCAGCTAAGATGCAGCGAGCATGTGAAGACATGTGAAAGCTGTTTCACATGTCAGAGCCTTAAAGTCTGGAGAACACTGTCATATATGCCGAGACCCTCGTATGCGTTCAGAATGCAGTAGCCAAAATTTACTCGCTAAAGATTGATCTGCAAATGTCGGGCAACAGACCGCCCCGTCCATGTCTATACAGGTTGTGACAAAAAGAAAAGGAAGGACTTGGCGGACAGAAGCAGTGGGGTGCGGTGTTTTAAAAGCGGATATGAAAGGAGGAGATTGGAGATTGGAGGTAGTCTCTTGTGTGTTGATTTATCGGGGGGTGTCAAATGGATCTCCCAGCTTCTTCTTCCATCTGGATCCTCAGCGCACCCTCATGCTGCAAGGTACTGATCTGCTTCCGCAGGTATTCGTAGGTGAGCATGGTAGTCATGGCGGCCGGGACGGCCCGGAACAGATTGACGCCGATCCCGGAGTAAAACGCACGCCATCCCTCTTCCTTGAGGATTGTCTGGAACGTGCGCACCATTCCATTATAGCGTGGGCGGCTAGGCATTCCGTCTGACGAAGATATGCCGCCCGACCGGCCGCGGTCATGTGGATGTTTCAATCCGCCGCGGAACGCAATCTCTTCGTGGGATTGTGCCGGAATAGTCCGTTGCTGTGTTTGGAGTCGGGTCCGCAAGACCTCGTGCGGGTATGTGACTGTGCTTGCACAGATCTTGCTGAGGAAAGTAGCGACAGATATTCCCACCCAGTGTGAGCTACCGGTATCAGGATGTTCACCGATACCATAGCCTGTCAATGCCATCTTTAGATATTCGTAGAGGGGAAATTGAATGGCCACATGGGTCAGTCCTAGCAGGGCCGGGGTGAGGCCAGAGTAGAAGGAGCGAAGGCCCTCAATTTGATACATCTTGCGAGCAGCATCCCATGTTCCTGAGTATTGCCAAGGGGCTCGCACTCCTTCGCTGTTTTGTTTAAGGCTTTGTGACATGAGCCTGGTCTTAATGACCCAAATGGGGTTCGTCACAACAGTTGAACATGCGCCAGCTGTGATTGATGCATAGCCGCGGGATAACCACCAGCTTCCTATAATTTAGTCAGTATTGATGAATGACCGAATCCTCCATTCTGGAGGTACCTACCTGTCTGGTCATAGAAGTATTCACGAGTCCGGTCATAGACTGCTAGATAAACAGCCCAGGTGGGAAGATATCCCAGCAACATTGGACCTAGTCCCTGGTAGAGACCGCGAACGCCATCTTCTCGCCAAATCTTCCTTCCACTTCCGAGCATGCCACGATATAGCACCCCCGAAGCAACTTCTTGTGCTCCCCGCCGAAACCCACCCTGGGCTTGGAGCTTCGTTTTGATAACATCAAGAGGACAGGTGACAATACCAGAGGCCACGCCAGCGCTGGCTCCGCAGAAAGGTGCTATGTAAAAGTTGGGTATGTTGGTGGAAAAGATCTCGAGGCGTGCTTTGAAATCAGAGCTCGGTGCGGCGGGCACATTGGGAGCATTATCGACATGGATTGACTGGGTTTGGTTTTGGGGGCTGTTCGGAGCGCTTCGGCCGTTTGTAGTCATCTTGGTGGCCGGCGCTCACGCAGCTTGTCGAACCGTACTGAATCAACGAGGGCTCCCGGACACGAGCATATCGGGTGCTCGATCCGGAACCCAAGAACCCTATTTCAAACCAAGCTGGGAAAGAGATGCAGATTTATCCGAATATCCAAAGTCCAAAGTTCAAAGTCCGTAAATAGTGTAAGGAAGAAGGTGTGAGTAATGACGGAGGATTGAGAGAGAGTTTTCGGGGCCGATGGTTGCCGAACCCGGTCTGATTGCGTTGAATGCGCAATGTTCTATTATCTTGCAGCACGGACGTGGGCGGGGTTTTCAGAACAAACAAGCTTCTCAGCGTAAGCAGGGACTAGTTGTGGCACTGAGGCTTAACAAATCCCACCTCTGTCAAAGCAAGCTATAAGATCGAAAAGGAGATATGACATAGGAAACCCATCCGTTAGGTGGAGTGCGCCGATTGACATTCCCAGTTTCTATACCGCCTGAGGCATCTAAATATCACGTGTTGTTGGCCTCAGGCGTAGAATTGCCGTTTCAGGACTAGCTTCCCGAGCTCCGTTTTGCACAACCTCGCAACATCGGGTCATCTCGTGTTCCAGTCGGATAGCCTTACCAACCCTTCACCACACCCACGTCAATTGGGATACCCGGGATTCAAAATGTCTGCCCCTTCGCTCGCCAGTTACATCGTCAAGCGCCCATGGCTCAAGAGCTGGCTCACACCTCTCTCCCACTGGTACACCGATGCCGCCGGTTACAGGAGACTCGGACTCAAGTAAATCTTGCCCTCCCACATCGACAACCCCCCGACCACGAGCGATTGAGACAAGGATTGGGAATTGGCTGGTCAAATTCGTCGCGTACCGGTGGCATATCCTTTGAGTGCGATCGCAGTTGTATCGAATTTGCCCGGAGGCCCGGTCTTTGGGATATCGTTCGCGGCAGGGTTGGACCGAAACACTTGCTAACCACCGAACTAGGTTCGATGACTTGATCCCTGAGGAGAGCGAGAACGTCCAGAAGGCCATCAAGCGTCTTCCCGCCAAGGAGGCCTACGACCGTGTCTTCCGTATCCGCCGTGCTTTCCAGGTTCGACCGACCCCCTTCCTCTGTATCCGACTGGCGCAGAACCTAACAAATGTGTCAATTGCAGTGCTCTATCTCCCACACTCTCCTTCCCGCCAACGAGCAGATCAAGCCCGAGGAGGTGAGTCCCCAACATCCAAATTTCGCCCTCCCCGCATTGGTCTCCATATCGGCCAATCCTGTTGCATGGATTTGTCACATTCATCCCGACTCCGTTTTGGGGCATCCACTCATTATAACGAACACAATGCTAACGATGTGAATCAAATAGGACGTCGAGTACCTTAGCCCCATCATCCGCGAGATCGAGAAGGAGGTTAAGGAGCGTGCTGACCTTGACAACCTTGTTGTCCGCAAGTAAGCCGTTGCTGCTTGGTTCAATAGAATATGAAAACAGGGGGGTTGGGTAGCATTGTTGTTGACATGGAATAAACGCCTGGTGTGCTTTCTTCGTAATGGAATGGGCGTCGTCGTCGGCGGCCCATGGCTTGGTTACGCAGCCTGAGTGTACTGATACTGTACAAATCGATTTTCTTCGCGCGCTTATACCTCTGGTCAATCTTGTAATCGACAAGTGGGTCTTGCACCTCTTGCTGTATTCATAACATTTAGTAATGACTGGAGTGGTTCGAGGTAACGTAGCCTATGCAGGTTGCGGTGCCTGGTGTGCTTGGGCGTCAGGCGCCCAACCACATCTGCCTGCATATGTATATCATCTTCAATTATTCCCCTTTTCTCATGCCCACGGAAGCAGAGTCACATTCGCTGTCAAGCATTGACTATATACATTATGGTAACATCTATACTACAGATCTCAAATTCTCGAGGTCCGGTAAACCACACAGTATCAAGGCAGCCTGATTCACAGAGGTAGTACATCTACGTCTTTTAACCACCAAGAACAGCCACATCAACGTCCTCAATCCTCCACATATACCACATAAACAGACTCCTAGATTATGTAGGTAAGCACATTGTCTACATCATCAACAGGGTAAAACATACCTGTATGGTGCAAACTTGGCAGCAAGTTCCAGCATATCCTTTTCAGCCATATATTTGAACTTACCACCACCCTTGCCCTTGAGTTTGCTCACATCGCGACCCACAAAGGCAGCACAACCTCGTCTACTACTGTGTCAATAAACCCACTGACCCACAACCCATCCCATCCCAGCCGTAGGACAAAGGATTTGCATAGAACAAAAACAAGATATGAACTTACTGTACTCCCAAATCCCCAGTAGAAAACACATCAATGCGCTTGAGCGCAAACATAGCAAACATCTCAACCGACCACTTCCCCAATCCACGAACAGCAATAAGCTTCTCAAAAAGCTCCTCATCAGTAGCCCGTGCCAACATCCTTGCTCCGAGCTCTCCACTAGCAAACTTTTCCGCAAGTCCCTGGATATACTCCGCCTTGCGCTGCGACAGCCCCGCCGTCCGCAGTGTAGGAATATCACACTTAGCGACCTGGTCCGGGGTCGGGAACTTTGCATGTCTATGTCCATCCGGCGCAACAGTATCGGGTAAATCAAATAGCGTCAGAAACTTGTTCCTGATAGACTTTGCTGCCGCGCCGGAGACTTGCTGGCCGATGATGCTACTGGTCAGGCTGTTGAATGGGTCGATCTCCTCGGCTAAGCCGGCAGGCGAGAAGAGCGGACATGGATGCTGCTCAATCACTGTTGCGATGCGGGAATCTGTTGCTATAAGGTGCGCGGCAGCTTTCTCGAGTAGTGTCCCTGTTGTGGCCATTGGCCGTGGAAGGCCGGTTTTTGAGGGGGAGACATCTTCCACGTGGGCTGGGTAGGCGTTTACCGTTGAGCCATGAGGGGTGATGAGGGTTGCGTTCGTTCGATGCGGGTCGACGGGGCGGTCGAGGGGAGGGGGTGTCTGAGGTCTGAATATCGTGGGATTAGTGGCTGAGGGCTGGTTGTCTGTTTCTTGTTTCTCCGTGACTGCTGGCTCAGGGGACCAATAGGAGGTTCCTGTTTTTGGTTTCGTCTTTGTGGGCCGTTTATCTGATTTGTTGGACTTTGCGGGTGCCGTGCGAGGTTTTGTCACTGCGCTGCGTTGAACTCTGGTTGCTTCGCTTGGAGCTGCGCTTTGCAGTAGTGGTGCCTTAATGGTTGGGGTGGAACCAAGTCGGGCTGAACGTCTGAGTGACATTCTTGAGAAATATATGAGATACCCCGTTTCCAATGACCTATGTACCAGCTCTGGGAAAGTCTCGAGAAGGTTATAGGGGAAGCTGGGGTTTGCGGAGGTGCGGAGTTGGAGATTCGCCGCGCTACCCCACGAGTGCCAAGCATAATGACGCTCTTCGATGGCAGGTGGACGGACAGACATGCAAACTTCTATCATTGAGCGTTGATTCTTGATATGAGAATTGATTTCATTTTTCTTGTGTATACTTTTAAGGATACCACTTTTCCTCTAGCTATCACATATATTCAAATACATATATTTTTCAGTATCTCCTCCCGTCAGCACAACCATCTATATATCTTCCCAGTAAAGAGACCTCCAAACCCCTCCAAAAGGTTACTTCCACACCAATTCTACACGTGCCCATGGAAGACAAGGTTATACATTCCACTGCATAGTTATTATAATTTACCTTTTTGACCCGGGGTTATGCGTCATGACTTATACATAAGTTATATTGAAACTTACAGGAGTAGAATTTACATTGAATTGCATATTTATTTCACCTGTCTCTCTCTACAGATGCAGACCCAGGAACTTCTCAACATCTGATCATCCGTCTCGAATTAGTGTATGCAGCCGTAGTGGATCATCTGCAGGATATATCGGCGCTCCCCATTGCTGTGACTGTATCTGTGATGCCGTGACAAGCGCCGACTACCATCGCAGCTGTTGCAGTCCCGCATATTTTAAAATACCCGTTGCTAGACATTAGTAACAAGGCCCTGCTTGTGTATCGCATGGAAGCAAAATTTATTGCCGAGAGATGGTATATAAAGTCTTCCATGGTAGACTCGCGGCTCGAGCTTCTTGGAAATCAATTTTCACTCGACGAGCGTGATGTGCTCATTACATTATGACTTAGCCTAGCGTATGAAGGTAATTAAATGCGTGATGGATATGGTACGCAACATGTTGAATGCATGATGCTATTAATACTTCTTGATGGGTTTACCATTTAGTTCTATATTGCAAGCAGTTTTTATTCTTTACGTCGATTAAAAATCGAGAAAATTTCTCAATCTACATATATATTACATATTAGAATTGAATCCAAGGGCTATTTGAACCAATAAAAATCCTAGTATTCTCATTGTTGAAATAGACTGTCCTATAAATATCCAAGATTCACTCAATGGTACCCGCCAGCAAATCAATTCTTGCGAGACGTATACGGAAAAAGTATGAAGAGGATTGTACCTTGGATTTATAGCGAAAAGTCACACGATTGGATACAATATACTCCGCTGAGGAACTATCCGCAAGAACACCCCGTGGACCGAAATCGAAGATCCATGGTAGCTTCGTAATACAATACAACGGCTTTTACATGAACGTACGACAACGACCACTAGTAACCTAGAGGATTAAGCATAAATAGATCGATATAGTCATGGCATATCGGCGTGATCTTATTTTAGAGAATTGTTTAGCTAAATGGAGATTACATGGAAGATTCAGGTGCTCGCGTCAGTGACCAAGGATTATATTAACCCGCCGACTAATTATATCCGGGAGGGAAAAAATAGAAAAAAATAAAAAATAGAAAAGTGGAAACGAACCGACCGTTCATTTAATGCAATTAGAGTAAAAACGGAGATTAGTATTTAGGCCGAAGCGTTACAACCTGGACCGAGTCAAATCCCCGAAGACGTTTCTGCATCAGTTCGAAACAAGAATGGATCCTTGTTTGTGAGACCATTAGTCTTGGAAGCCACAGACCACGAGAATCTTCGCATTGTAGCCCTAGTGTGCACGAACCACGATGATCCGGATTAGGATATAAACACATACCCCAGAGTGGTCGGGCGAGTGAATTGTGCCTGTTTACTTTTCGATAATGGTCTGGTGTTATAGAGAATGTGGCCATTCGCGACCCCTAGATAGACACACACCCGTTGCTGAGCGCTCCACGCATTCCGGTGCGTGGCCAGTCTCTCGGCCTCCTAGGGCCGACAGGACGGGAATGTGAGTTGAATGCCATGAGACAGAAATCACCATACGGGGTACTTTATACACATGCGTCTTTTGTACTTTGTAATATGACAAGTGGCTGTTTAGGACAGCACAGAGCTGGCCCTAGCTTGATGTTTCGCGGTATCTATATTTGTGGTGTAATGAGCATGGGTATCAAGGCCCGCGTGTCAACTTTTTTTTTTTGCAATTTTGCAATTTTGTAGACGCGGGTTTTGCTACATGACAACGCGGCCATGCTCCATAGTCGAAGAGGTAGAATACTAGTATACATAATGAACCAAGTTTTCTGATAAGATTCTAAGCGATTGAAGAAAAAAAAAAACATATCACTTAGTGGAGCGCGGTACAAGAGTGGGGTGAGACGCAGTTAACTCCGTTCTGAAACATTTCCTGACTTTACACACTGTAACATCTCCGATAATGACTTTGTTGCCACCCGAAAGGGCATATTTGTGTTGTGTAAACATTGAATATCTAATGACCAACACTGTCAATTCCATTGGGTCTTGAAGAATAAGATGCGATGGAACTTCTATTTGAAGACTTGCCGGGTCGATGAAGCTCTAGACATGGCTTGATCGTGTCTTAGTTAAAGCTCCATCCTCGGGCCAAAGTTATAGCCGGGGTTCTGGATTGTTACCGAAAGCGCACAGATCTTGAAATTTTCATTTGTCCGTACGCCATACATTGAAAATTTCCAGATGTGTCGTGGATCGTCTTGGAGCTGCATCATTGTGATTTAAAGCTGTACATCGTACAATATAGGCAAGGTAGGTGCAGATATACCCAGCGAAATTATGTACCTAGTTGGGTACGAATGAAAATTGTGGCGAAGCTGCACAAAATCAGTTGCGATCGACTATTGATCTCCGATAGTTAAATTACCTCTTATGCCAACTGCTGTGCGCATAACACATAAAATATGGGCCAGGGGATCGGACTGCATGGTTTGATGCTGAAGATCAGGCTTTCTTTGACACCATTTGCGTATTATACTCGCGAGGGGGGCGGTTGTTTCGCCTCAGGTAGAGCTGTATTTTCGGGAAACAGCGAGGATTGACGATGATCCAGGGCGAGTCATTCCAACGTGCCAATCAGAAGTCGCACATACCGGGGAATCGACGATAGCGGCAGGAGGCGGGTCCACAGAAGGCTTGGGTTCCCGCAAATTTAGATCGGCCACTATCAAAGTGAAAAGCTTCGAAACCAAGTTAATCGATTGCGTGGCTGTGTTTTGGGTGGGGGAATGGTTGTTGATATGCTCCGTACGGAGTGTTAAGAGGGATACAACGATTGACAAGTTTGTACAGAGTATATTGTATGATAGTAGCTATAAGGGTTGGACATTGTCTCATATAAATGCAATAATATCCAATGAGAAACAAAGTTATAGCATAAGACATTTGAAGATCTACAGGGGAGTTTCGAGCGAGCTTGGTCGCATGGATGACGACAGCAGGTGATAGATAGGATGGGATGGGGCCGTTGATAAATTGGCTAGCGAACTTCTGATTGACCCGTTGTTGTCAAGTGCTATAGGATTGGACGTTCGTTATAAGCTAGTATTTATGCATTACAAAGTATTATTAGACCCGTCTAGTGGTAACGCTGTATCCGCTCGATGGGTGATGGGCTGGTATAAATTTGCATGGGATTTTTGTCCATGTCCAAGATACCGAGGATATATGACTAGGTACTTTTGATAGGCCTAAGAGAAGCTCCAAGACAATGTGGGAAATGATGGTTGTACAAAATCTACTGTGGCAACTATCATTCGTACTAAGGCGAGGCCTGATCAACCAGTTCCCAAGTTGTACAGGGTACGGAGTACATAGTACCTTACTTAGTGAGTGCATGGCCCAATTTAAAAGTGACGAAAACATTTACATTATGTACTTTATAGTATGTAAACATTGAATATCTACTACATGTGAACTCCAATGATATTCCGCATCCATGGAAATACAGATCGATGAATCATCAAAGTAAACAAAATACCGTAGGCAAATTCTATAACCACAAATGGAGAAAGGGGGGGCGAATGGGGACGTGGTACAACCTTGGAAAGAGTGCACTAGCGCTCAAAAGCAGGAATTGGTCTGGAATTATTTAAGAATTGAGTTTTTATTTTTATTTTTATTTTTGGTAATTTGGTAAATTTCCGTAATTTATAGTAATTTTCAGTTAATGGTAATTTCTTTTGGGGTAAACAGTGGTAACCAGTGGTAAGATTATGGCGAAACAGTCGAGTTGAAACCGGCGATAAAATACCTAGCACTGCCCTGGCACGGTCCTGACATGCCGGATGCGGTACTGTGTGTGTTTTTCTCATCCCCTTGGTATCGATAAACCCATATAAGTAAAAAAGTGGCACCTGGTAAGATTAGAATACAAACAATCTCCACCTCCCCTTTCCTCGCCCCAAGGCTCCTTCTTCTTCTTTATTTCTCCTCCAACCTTCGTCCATTCGTTCTTACCATTTGAGAGTTCCTGCCTTGTATACCCTCGGCAGTATTTTCGCTTCCCTCTCGTTTGAAGCGCTTCTTCTCTAATCACTCATTGCGAACTTACCTGCTCTACCATTCCCATATCTCTAATCGGTACAGCAATTCCCCCCCTGATCGAAAAATCCATCCCAGAATTCATCACTAACGTCTGCTTCAGAATCTATCATGTCTCTCAAGTACATCCTCCCTGCGCTGGCCGCCAGCCAGGCTGTTTTCGCTGCCTGTGAGTACTCTATTCCTGACAACTTCATACGCCCACTAACAGTGCCACCTCACAGCCTGCGGCGATACTAAGATCAAGTCCCAGAGCGATGCTGATGGGATCAACTCCTGCACCACCGTCAAAGGTGATGTCACCATTGACGAGTCCTACAGCGGCGACCTCTCGATCAGTGGTGTCGAGAAGATCACCGGTGGTCTGATCTGCTCTGGTGGTGCTAACGTCAGCTCCATCACTGCTACCACTCTTACCTCGATCGGAAAGGCCTTCGACTTGGAGGGTCTCACCACCCTGACCCTCCTCGATTTCGCTCAGCTCGACTCCGTTGGTTCCATTAACTGGGAGGCTCTCCCTAAGCTCCAGTCTCTGTCCTTCGCCAAGGGTGTCACTAAGGCTGGCGATGTTAGCATCGCTAACACTGGTCTGACTGACCTGAACGGTATCACCCTCAAGACCGTCGGTACCTTCAGCATCCAGAACAATCGTGACTTGAAGACCATCAACATCAACAACCTTGTCAACGCCACCGATCTGATCAGCTTCTCGGGTAACTACGACACCCTCGAGGTCGACCTCCCTAACCTGGGCACCGGTACCAACATGACCTTCCAGAACATCTCCTCCGTCTCCCTGCCTTCTCTCGAGAAGCTCACCGGTCAGCTCGGCTTCTGGGGTACCAAGTTCGAGACCTTCTCCGCACCCAACCTGACCCAGACCGGTGACCTGATCTTCAAGGACAACTCCAAGCTGTCCAACATCAGCATGCCCGTCCTGAAGACTGTTGACGGTGGATTCACCATTGCCCGTGATGATAAGCTCTCCACCATCAGCTTGCCTGCCCTCCAGCGTGTCAACGGTGCCATTGACTTCAGCGGTACCTTCAACAAGTAAGCGACCTTGCCCCCATGGTTTTCTCCACGCATAAATACTAATCGCGAATAGGCTTTCTCTCGGTGCTCTCAAGGATGTCGAGGGTAGCTTCAACATGCAGAGCACCCGCGGTAACTTCAGCTGCAGCGATCTCCGCAAGCTGAAGAGCGACGATGTCATCAAGGGTGGCTTCAAGTGCGATGCCACCAACAACAACCCCACCACTGCCAACGGTGGCTCCGGCACCTCCAGCTCTAGCTCCAGCAGCTCTTCCAGCACCAGCTCCGGCGCTGCCTTCATGAACGCTGCCAACGTCCCCGTCGTCGGCCTCGCCGCTGTCTTCGGTGCCCTTGCCCAGCTTCTGTAAGGGGTTGATTAGTGGAGGATTCAAATGACCTTGGGGATTTTTGTACAAAAGTCTACCAAGCAACGAGCTCAATATTCGTTCCACATTGCAGTTGTTACGATAATAATTCGGTCTTTTGTGGAGAAAATTCGCAATATGGATTCTGACCTCGGGAGACGCTTCCCCGGAAGGAGTTTTTTTTCTTATCCTTTGTGTTGATTGCTTTGCTATGTTCCAAGGTTCGCTCATCGCGTCCTAATGCATTCGGTTGCCCTTTGTAACCTGCTTGTTCCCTGTTGATACACCGAGAGGGGAGGCTGCTTCGGACCTGTGGGCGTGATCTCGGTTCTTGTTGTACTTCTTGTGTAAACATTCCTTGAGCTTTTTTTTAATGCCGTAATATTCCCTTTTATTCTAGTTGCGTGCGAACTAATGATTGTAATTGTGCCCTTTTTTTTACCCCTGACCTTCCCAAGAAATGTAGCTCCCTTGCACACACCTCCATGGATGTTTATCGTAGTAGTAGTAGTAGTAGTAGTAGTAGTAGTCATGTTGAGCCAGCGACCCCTTGGTCCATAGGGCCTCAGCATGCTCCTTGGACATTGTGTCTTTGCAGACTTAGGTGCCGTTCGTCCGTGTAACCTAGGCCCATCCCTGGTTCTGTCGCCCGATTTTTCATATCCAGCAAAGCCCGGAGCGTTCAACACTTTCCAGCTTTGGCTAATCCAAACAAGAGATATATCCACCATCACGAATGCTATCCCATGGCCACGCCATATTCAGCCCTCAAGCGTTAACTCTAACCTCCAGTCAAATTAAGCCATAGACCAACTTCTGCCAGATCCCCAAAGTCAAATCTCCGCATCTCTGAATCTAGCCTCCCCATTTTCCAAATCCCGCACCGCAAAGTCGAACACCGCAAAGCATCCACATCTACATCCACAACCACAACCCACATATAACAAAATTCCCGGTGAATCAAGTACAACATATTACCTAGATTATGTCTAGCTATACACACGCCCACTACTCTATTATTGAACCCACTCCCACAGCCACCACTCCAACCGAGGTCATATCGACCAGGATCACAAAGACAGTGGATCCAGGTGGGTACGCACTAAGTGCTAGACGCTAGGCACTGGGATATCGGTAGAACACATCCATGTGGAATGGAGTGTATGCGTTGTTCTTTTTCTAGGCTAGCTACTAGGTGCCTTAGTAGTGGGATGGAGTCATGGATTCTGGAACAAGAAACATGATCGGGGACTTAGATCGGGCAGACGGGCTAGAGGCGGGAGGAAGATAGGAAGTCGTTCCCGGGACTCTCTTGTCCTGTCAATGACTATTGAGTTTTACTCTTCGGGGTTTATGAAGTGGCAAGGCTGGGTTTGTGGAGGGGGTCTGGTCCCCGGTTGGTGGTTAGTTCGGGGTGAATTAGATAGGAATAGTGCCGTTACATATTGTGAAAAGGAGGATAGCAATGAAGATACGGAGGAGTAGTATATTATTTCTATGTGGACTAGTGAATATTTACTTCTATACTCTCACCCTCAAGTAGGTAGGTCTAAATGTTATTATGTTGTTATTGCTGTACCTGTCAAGAGATATAGATTGTATATGCTAGGGATATAACGATAGTACAATCAATATAAGGCTATATCCGTACTCGTACTAAAACTGCCATGTGCGTCTCAGGATCATCCTGTGACTCGCATCAAAGTCTCGAAACAGTTGAAAATGGAGTTGCCAAGACCAGCCCAGTTCATCGGGAAAAACTCGATCAGTCGAATCCACAGCGCCGGGCCGTGTCGCTCAATCCGATTCGAAGACCCCTCCTGGACGGGCGAAACAGGATCAGGATCGCAGCTAACTCGAAATGGGATAACGGATATTAACAAAACGTAGTGTGATTGGTTGGTTGCTTTATCCGGGTAGGATATGGGGTTAAACGAAGGCTGGGACGTTGGGGGTTTTGATAGACTGGGTTGGCTAATAATGGAGTTAAGGAGTGTGTCGGCTATTGTTTTATGTATGCTATTTACTGCGTACTCCATGCATATATTGAGATGTTGTTTCATACTAGTGTGCTCACCAGGTAATTGTGCTAGTATTATCGAGTTAGTCGCAACTAGATATGCAGAGTGGCATCCTGGTGGCTGGGAAGAGGGGAATTGGCGATCTTTACGTTCTGAAGAACTTTCTGCATTAGTCCTATGGTCGCTGGAATCTTATCGTGAAGGACGAACTCCCAATCTTGAAACGGGGAACTGACAATCCCGCGATTTAGGCCGATACAGAGTAGTGGTGGATAGGATGACGACTGTGGAGGGGGTGTTGGATGTGTGCTTGCATATAAAGATTGCCGCATGTGTCGACCTACATAGGCTCCAGACCGTGCCTGCACGGCTGAAACGCACAAGACAGAATGTAGAACCGTTATTGTGTAGAAATTAGAAGATAAAGACATATGGAGACTGCAAGGACGGCAGCCCGCGACGATGATCGGCCTATAGGTTTTTTTTTTGCAATATTATTACTCTATTATTTTCTTCCTCTAAGTTTCGGGTCGCTCATTTGAAACCTTTGAGATGTAACAGCCGAAATTTTGATCTGTCAGTGTCAGAATCCTGGTTATACAATAGCAGAATATACTTTGATGGGATCTGACATGAATACGAGCCAAACAGCACCGATAATGGCCTGATTGGCCATCGTACACGACGTTGTAGACGTCGTATATTATATAATGTACGTACTTTGTACTTTGGGTGGCTTTTTTAGTGCCCTTGATCTACATCGCCATCGACGTGAACAGGGAACTACTACCAGGGTAAACCTTTGTGGGGTCTGGCGGCACTGATAGTGGGCATTGACCCTCCTTTTTCCTTCAGAAAAGATGCCGTATGTAGGTAATGTCGTCCTCTTGCCTACAGACCAGCCCGCTCAGCACGTAAGAACACAAAAAGTGGAGAGGAGTGCAGGACATGAGCTGGCATTAGAGATTACGGAGTACTCTATAGAGATTATAATATGCAGTGTAATGTGAAAGTGGCAAGGAGTTATTCCAAACGGAGCTCCGCTTCCGTACTTTGTCATTTCATACTCAAATCTCACACGAAAATGATGCATACCGGCCGAACCGAATAGAAAAATTAAAAACAAGGGTACCTGAATAAATATGCACATCTTCAGGCCTGGGCTACCAGGGTATACATCCGCCTTGCATTGGAGGCAACCAGCAATCCAGGTAATGGGAAATGGTGGAGGCCCCGAGCGCACCGTAGAGCGAATCGGTACGGCAATGCATCATGTAGGAACCAGATCCAGACCATCAAGGCGATCTCTGAACGAGAGATAAAAAGGTACCTTTTACAGAACTCCACACAGTACCTATGTTTGTCTCGATCGCGAACTCCACGGGGCAGTATCTATGCTGTATGTGTATGCATGCATGCACCATGCACATCGGAGAAGTCCCTCGAGTGTGACCTCTCAGATGCGGCGAATTTGAGTTCCCGAAATAGTTCATACAACATACGTATGTACTATGCACCGCCAGCGTCTGCTAGATCTGTATACTAGGGAGTTGTCCTTGCAGGAGCCGGTGGCGAACTACACCACTCGGGGAATAAATTTATATCCACAGTGATTAGAGAGTTCCCGCATGCTCGTTCTTGGGGTTGGGAGATTCGAGGAGTTGTGGGCTTTTGGTGGTGTTGGGGGGGGGGGGGGGTTTCGCTCACGTACTTTGTACCTTTGAACGGTAGACGCTTGGTGCCTATTCGGGTAATCAACAGTGAACCTTACACACAAGATGATATTGTACTTTGTACAGAATGGACAGTTAGGTCGTGAGATCCACATGGCTATTTAACTAACAGTTATGATCATCTGCCCTTGCTGCTCATACCGTCTTCGATATTAGGTGGTATCATGTATGGGAACAATTATTGTTTATCAACGCTGTTAGGCGGGGAGAGTATTCTGTATGCTACCCAACACTTCATGCAAAGAGCCTTCCTCTATTGAATAGACTAAAAGGCCACACAGCCCCTTCTGTGGGATCAATCTGACACGAGCCTGCATTTCCATGCTTGCCACTCAATAGAACGAGGGAAATTATAGGCGTTCCAGTGGGGAGACAACACGCACAGTAGTGCTCTGTATGTACGGAATTTGAGAGGGGCGATTTAAAGTGGAAACAGGGAAGATGACAGTAAGACTCGAAGACTTTTCATAAAAAAAAAAAAAGAAGAGAGGTCGATATCGCACTTGACAAAACGAATCGAATCACATACCATGGACCAAGGACCCAGGTGGGTATATTAATTTTACAAGGGTTATAACAAATTCCATGATCCTAGTCGCCATGCTACTCCGTACTTAGTAAGTATAAACAGGGAAGAGGATCCTATATTGTGCATGAGGCGCTTTTAAGCGCTTGGCGGGATTTAGTCCCGAAAAGGAGTATTTCAGTTGAACTGGAACATCTCAAATCATCCAATAGTCAAGTGATTTACTTCTCCGCACATAAATCTATAGTATGAAAATAAGATTTCTCTAATTATACTGTCCCCGCCATGGTAGTGACATTTGAAACTTGACAGGTCAAGGGGCGGCACGGGAAGGCGACTATTGGGAATGATTTGATGGGAAGAGGGTATGGGAGATGCTCATTGGCGCTGGGTGTACCGTAAGCTTTGAGATGACAGCGTGGAGGCGAAAGGGACCTGAGAAAGTGAGTACCCATAAATCTGTACTCCGTGTACGGTGGCTTGTTCCTTGCACATGAGAGCCGCACGGGACGGGGATCATATCCGAGCTTGTAGCGAATGTCGTGTAATATCGAAAGAGGGGCTACCAAAGTATGATTATCGAACCATTTGTAGCCACACTATGAACACGCAGAGGGCGGTGCGTTCATCCTATGCGAGGTATGATCGACCTCGTAATCCACGGCGTAGATGTCTACATCCCCGAATAACATGCGCACCCATGCAAGATAGGGCCAACGATGAAACGGAAGTCTCAGAATCGGTCCCAGGGATCGGGATCAGAGTCTATTCTCTGATCCGCGAAAGTTAAAGATTTCGATTTTGGTAATCAAGCAGATCCGGAGAGGAGATCCTACATGCATGTCACTTAAAATGGCAAGCAGGGAGGGTATAAAATGGACAAGCGTGAAGATCCCTGGGGCCCAGATTGGTCCGGGGAACTCTCGGAAAAAAAAATCATGGAGAGAGTTTGACCGAATTCGAATGGTTCGTGTGAGAGAGTTTTCCCCTCGAGTTACTTTTGGTACGTGCCGTCTGCAGATGGGAGGCGTGCGAAACTCAGTGTGAGCCACTGAACGGGTGCATATGCTTGATGCTGGAAACAGGGAACTATGGGAACAGGGTTTCAGATTGAAGTCTGCAAAGCACGAAAGAGGGGGAGCATTCAGGTGAGGTTATCTTTTCCGTTGTGGGGTTTACATATGGAGTAGAATGCATAGAATTGCAAATCGAGAATTGTGGGCTTTTTTTCACGGTACTTGATAAAGATAAAATAACAGAACATTACGGAGTACTCCGTACTCAGTACATAACAGGGATTGTGAACACGAACGGCCAGAACGTGGGGACTTAGTGTGTTTGATGGAGTCGCCATGAGGCAAGCTGATTGACTGTTGGGTGAGACGGGAAGGGACAATATGACAGCTCTATTTTCACAACCATTGGTTCTTCTAGCGAGGAACGATCTAGGGATATGAGTATTAGATTAAAATATATGGAGTAGGGCTATTTGACATTTTGGAGATTAAAGATACAACGAAAAAAAAAAGAAGAAGAAATTAAAAAAGAAATTAATATGATGACTGAACGTAGGGCTCTCTATCCCCACTTGAAGGGGGGGAACGTGTCCATCTCTTTAGGGTTTTTAGGGCTTCACTAGAAATAAATTAATAAAGTTAAGATAGATATTAATTTCATCTGACTTGTCAATTCTCTAACGTCTGTGTGTCAAACAATTCCAAATCATCCTAATCCTCATGATTCGCTGCCTGACAGCAAAGGGTAACCTGGTCTTTGGGTCTCGTCCCAACTCGCTGGTTTCCTCGATGTCGGGGCCTATTCTGGTATTCTGGGGTGTCGCTTACGCGATAACTGATTTAATAATATTTGCTAATCCTAACGCTGAGACCCGTCAATGGCGCTTATAGCTTCCTGCTCGTAGACCCAATTATTCCCAACTTCATTGTATAGAGCTATGATCTTTATTCTTGATGCCTACCTCCTCGCATGTATCAACGTGACACTCCCGCAGTCCTTGCTTAATTCTATTTACTTTAGGCAATTTAAATTTATTAGAAGCGCCTCGAGGGGTATTAGCTCGTTGATAATGGGGAACCCCTTGATACTATAGCACGATCATAGAAGTTTCTCCTGACTATCGATGCAGGAGATCGAGATGCATTGTAAGATTGTGTTACAGCAAGCGTTTCATCATCTATCGACATCTCAGCGGGGATCTGATGGATGAATACGGAGATGGCCGCAGATGTACGTAGATACTGTGGAGTATGCAAGCAAACCTTAGTTGTTCAGTGATTTTCCTTTTTTCCTTTTTTAGTGGCTTCATTCTCACCAACAATTCACATCCGTATAAGTTCTCCGGAGGTTTTAATAGAGAACCTCCAACGTCATTAATTGGGATAACTATTGATGCAAGGGCCATAACGCCTCTTTTTTTAAAAAAAAAGAAAAAGAAGAAAAATTTAAAATCTTCCCCGTGTCGATCGCGACACCCAACAGTTCGGTGACAAATTAGGGGTCCTGGATCAACATGAACCTTTCTCTCGGGCTGGATCGTTTTCCCCTCATTCGTCGATCTAACAGAGTAGTATGTGAGGTTCGGTCTGTGCATGATGTGACAGATACCTCTGTGATACCGAATTTAATTATTTTCTTCTCTGCTTCTTTCCCGGGCCCAAGCGGGCACTAGCAAGTGGTCCAGAGCACCCACCCGGGATTCTCATCTTGCTTCCCCGTCGTGGTGAAGCTGTGGGGCAAAGAAATATACCCTCTGTCTGTATGACATCCGAAATTCCGCGCTTCATGTCTGTCGAGGATCGGCCTTGGTTCACGGTTCCCCTCGCCTGGGTCCGGCGAGGCCCTGGGATCTGGGAACGGGAACAAAGTACTATCCCAATCTACATATAAACATGCATCCCAGCCCGCATGGTATCCCTTTCTATTCATTGTTTCATTGCATACACACTCGCCTCGTGTGGATTTCGCTTTTGCTTCTTCTTTATTCTGTCTATAGCCCTGCCCCCTTTGTCCATTACTGCATATACAAACTTTGTTTTATCTGCAGTCTCCTCGACACTCAATCTACGACCTCATCAATCCCCATCTACACAGGAACACGAATCACCCGTGATCTTTCAGTATATATTCTCTCGACATACTTTGAACCACTTTGACACCACTCTCCATTGCACATATCACGCATGTCTCAACGACCAACTACGATGTATGAAGAAATGGGTTCTAACACTGACGATATCTCCCGCCGCTGCTCTCTGCCGTGAGTTACCTCACTGTCCTAATATCAGAGCACATATCCTAACATACATTCAAGTTCTTTCAACTCCAACACCAGCATGGCTGCCTCTGATGTGGGCGAGGAGCGCCGACTGCCTCCTCTTCCTCAGATTCTGCCTCTGCCACCCCGCGGTCCTTTCAGTCCGTTCAATGTGAAGGACGCCCTTGTTCCTACCACCCCAGGGCCCCAGGACACTTTTCAATTCAAGTCCCCTTGGGCAGCTGCCGAGCACATCATCACTCCTCCCTCACCGGCCAACTCTGCCGAGGGCTCCTGGCAAGAGTCATTTGCCATGCAAAAGTCCAACTCGGTCGATTGGCCCCATGATCTCTCCCAAAGCGAGATCATGGCTCTAGTGGCCCCACAGAACCTCAACCGCAAGGCTCCTCTACAGCAGCTCTGCGGCCGCAAGCGCAAGGGCAGCGCCCAATCTATTGAAGATGACCAGCGCGAGAAGCACCGCATCGCCGAGGGCAACCGCCGCAGCAACCTCAGCGAGCTGCACCGCCAGTTAGACAGCCGCATCCACGATTTCTTCCTCGAGCGTGCAGGCTGGAACCCTTCCAAGAGCCTTACTCAATCCAAGGAGCACATCGTGCAAGGAGCCATCTACCTAGTCGACTTCATGCTTGCCATTATCGTCCACCTTATCCGCCAGGAACAGGTCACACCGCAGCTCTCAGAGAAGCTGCAGCCCCAGGTCCGCTGCATGCAGCTGCAGCAGCTAGTCAGCTCCCTACAGCAACAAAACCAGACGGCCCAGCAACAGCTCAAGGCCACAAAGGCCGAGAATGAGATCCTCGCTGATCGTAACCGCGCCTTGGAGTTCCAGCTCAAGTCCTACGAGCAGATGTTCCGCTCTCCCAAATCCGAGAGTGCCAGCCCCGGCCCCGTCCTCGAGTTCCCCGAACACAAGCGCCAGAAGAAGAACGGCCTACCTGGTATGCGGGTGCTCTGCGATGAGATCGCTGCCAGCATGCCCTCCGAGCCTTCCTACACTACTGCTCCTTACTATGAATCCATGCCTAGCTCGACCTCGCAGTCCTTCGGCAGCTCCTACCTCACTGCCACCCCGCCCATGACTGGTCCTTCTTCTCCTGCCTTCCCTCCTTCTCAGTCTTCGTCTTTCTCATTCCCGCCGCCGTCCCGTCGCCACTCTCTCATTGCATCTCCATAAATCCGCAGGGGATATTGATGATGCACGCCCGATATTGAACACGCTTCCTGTTCACTGATGATATCATGACTCCTTCTCTACCTTTCTGTCTGTGCCGCATCCTCATTCGCATCTGAGGCCCTTGCAGCAGTGGCTCTTCTCCCTTACTCTGGGGTCCGTTAGGCTTAGTCCTTCGTCTTCCCGCTCCCATGTGCATTTAGCGCCTGCATTGTGTAACAATATTTTTCTTTGATATCGGAGAGGAACAAGAGGTTCCCCAATCTGCTCAAAGCCTTTTTCCTTTGTCGATTGATTTCCTTACCTCGGGGTTTCCTTTTGTCTTTTTTTCTTTTCTTTTCTTTTTCTTGGACAAAATGGTGGTTTTTCTTCTTTTGTCTCTTGTCTTTTGGCGTTGTTTACTATGGATATATATGTTCGGGTGGGATATATTTTGGCTTTTGTTCATTTCTTCTATTTCTTTTGTCATTTTCTTCTATTTTTCTATGTCTATAGCTATGACTCAATGGATCATCTTCGATGAAAATCACGCTGTTTTGTAGGGTTACCTAGGTATGGTAGTTTGGTTACTAAATTGTAAACGCGCTGATCATTGCCGCCTTCCCATCAGCCCTAAACTGATATAATTTGGCTCCTAGGTATTCATCGATCGTAATACAGCCCTGCAGTAAGTTATAGGTCCTAGGTTTATATTGTGGAAGCTGTAGATATATTATAATCCTCGCTCTGCGTAGACTGCGATGTAGATTGTTGTTTAGGTTGACTATATATTTATATATTTATGTGGCCTTTACCCCTTTTTAGTACCTAGTATTAAAATACAGTCACTTCCTAGGCATTCCTTGAATGCTGGGCCTACGACATCAGAATGCAAACAATACTCCACGCGATATCATAGGGGATTTTGATTCTTCTTGTCAGGGACAAATTAGCCGTCGATCATTGGAAGGCCGTCTCAGGCGTCAGCCGGTGGAGACCAGTCCAGACTTGAAACGGACAAGTGGTCTCCTAAAAGATGATTTGAATTTCGAGGGAAGATTGAATTGCTTTTTTTCTTTCTTTCTTCTTTCAAATGAGAATGGCAATTCAAAATTATACTGTCGTTTCATTAGAAATAAAGCCTAACAGAGTACGGAGTATGTGGTATAAAATATATAAAATATGGGTTGGGCCCAGGCCGTGTCTCACTTTAACCTCGTGCCTGGAGAGATACTTGTCATTTCAATTTCCTTTTTTTTTTGTATGTATTTGTCGTAATTAATTCGAAAGGAATGGAACATTTTGAATTGAAGAGAAAGAACAACAGAATAATAGAATTACAATTTTACGTATTAAAAGTGACCCCAAATAAGAGGATCAAAGTACTCCGTACTGTCTGTCCAATGTGTACGTACGCGCAATCCCTGCAGAAAAAAAGTGACAACAGAAATAGGGGGTACATACATTTCGTTGTACACTGTTGTACTCCGTACCTGCGTGGCAACAGAATAAGAAGAGAAGATAGGGATATACCCCATGTCACAGTATTCAATAGTCCCTAAAGTGCACAGGGTCATAGATGATCAAGGCTATAAATAAAAATAACAGGGTCTTGGCTGCCACCATTGTGTTTGGACGGTTAAAGTGCACATTTGATACGCTTATTATTTGTTTCAGTAGAGTTATAGAGTAGTAGAAATAACAAAAATAGACAAAATAGACTTGAGAACTAAAGAAATACACACAATTATGCACATTAGAACTATAGAATAAGAGAGAAATGTACTAAATGTACTTGTCTTACTGATTTCAGCCGTTCTCCAGGGCTTGGCAGGCAATCGCATTTCCCCCGATTCCCGATTTTGTTTTCTCCCTATCAACCATTCGCTTCACCATTCTTCTCCTCCTCTCTTCTCCACATTCGTTCGGGGGGTTTTACAACGAGTGTTCGAGACGGGATCGCCCCTGAAATTCTAAACCTCTCACATCCCGTCATCTTTCATCATGTTGTTGCCAAAGGGCGGTGTTAATTGGAAGTCAGCCAAGGCCAGATTGCCACCATGGAGGGCGGTCATCGTTTTATTAACACGGACTCGCTTCTTGGTTTCCATAGCCTTGACGGGTCTGCTTATCCTCATGTGGCGCGGTGTCAGCAGGTCTGCATCAGAGATGCAAAGGTAAGAGAGAGAGAGCACCCCATCCATCATCGGGGAAACCATTCATACTGACCCGACTGGCTCCGACAGCTTTTACTGCTATGGTTCCAACAAGTCCCCCATGGAGATGTCCATTAACGAGATGGTCGAATGGAGTGCGCACGCCCAGACCCCCGTCCTCTTCAACCGCCACGAACCCTACGAAGTCAACTCCACCTCCATCACCGATCTCGACCTGAACCCCATCAAGTCTACCTCCAAGGCCGCTCTAAACCGTGAACGTGTACTCATCCTGACTCCTCTTCGTGATGCCGCTCCCTACCTGGCCAAATACTTCGACCTCCTTTACAAATTGTCTTACCCACACGAGTTGATCGATCTGGCCTTCCTCGTTGGTGACTGCAAAGACGATACCCTCGCAAACCTCGCCTCCGAACTCGACCGCATCCAGAACCACGCCGAGGAGAAAATTCGCTTCCGTAGTGCAACCGTTATCCAGAAGGATTTTGGTGCCGATGTGGAGATGAGTGTGGCAGAGCGACACTCGTTCGCCGCACAGGGTCCACGACGCAAGGCTATCGCCCGTGCCCGCAATTACCTGCTCTACTCGGCTCTGAAGGGCGATCACTCCTGGGTGTACTGGCGTGACGTGGACATTACCGACTGTCCCGAGCGTATCCTGGAGGACTTCATGGCCCACGATAAGGACATTCTCGTGCCAAGTATGTTGATTTTGCTTGGAATTTGGATCGGAGGTCGAACAGCTAGCTGACAGTGATTTTGTTTTTTAGACATTTGGTTCCACCGTTACAACCAGGATGGCCACGATATCGAGGGTCGCTGTATGTATACCCGTGACACCCGGTGCGCTACGCAGATTGCTGACATCTTTATTCCTAGTTGACTACAACTCATGGGTTGAATCCGACAAGGGCCGCCGTCTGCGCGCGTCTCTGCCTACCGACACCGTTCTGGCCGAAGGCTACAAAGAGTACGACACTGGCCGCACCTACATGGTCAGCATGGGCGACTGGCGAAACAACAAGGATGATGAGGTGGAGCTTGACGGAATTGGTGGTGTCAACATCCTCGTCAAGGCTGATGTGCACCGCTCCGGCATTAACTTCCCCGCATACGCCTTCGAGAACCAAGCCGAGACAGAAGGGTTCGCCCGCATGGCCAAGCGAGCTGGATACCAGGTGGTCGGACTGCCTAACTACGTGGTCTGGCACATTGATACCGACGAGAAGCCCGGAAACCTTGGAGATCGTAAAGCGTTCTAGTTTCTACCTGCATTCCGTCCGCCGGAAATCTCGCTTGGGATCAAGTTGATCTTTGATCCCACCCCGTCATCGAACATCCACCATTCTCCATTGCCTCGTGTGTTATCTTCCCGATGATTACCATCGGGGAAAGCCTTTTAACCACGGCGTGTTTCACTTCCTTTCCTTCTGACCCCATTTTTCTTTTTCCTTTTCTTTTTTTTCTCTTTTGGATGGATGTTTCGCGACGGAAAGCCTAATGACTTCCCTAATACAGTATCTTCGTGCGTTCTAGGGAGTGTGTGTATTTGTTACCTTGGCGCTACGGGGGAAAATGTTGTTTGGCGGGTTCGCAGGTCTATAAAGTTCCTTCTCCAGGCCTCTTTCCTTGATATACCGAATTTGTGTCTCATGGGAACACATATCCCGAGCTATGGGGATGTGTGTATAACCAGACATGTACACGAGTGATTTCAATCTCGATCATCTGTTCTTCTTGCGCAAAACCTACATTAGGGACCGAGAACCGGACCGTCTACTGTCATGTGTTACTTTCTTGTTTCCAACTTTGATTCTGATTCTGCTATGCAGGTCACCTCCAAATTGTCCTTTCTATTTTCGTTTCTTTTTTTTTTCGTTTTGTCATATGCTGAGCTGGCGTCATTGACTTTGGTTTTTTTTTTTTTTTGTGATGAGAGAGGTGGGATATCAGACCAACTCAGTTGAAATCCAGATGCTGTGTGATGAGTCTAGATTTCTTGCAGATGAAGCAAGGCAGATATCCGCGCTGCTCTGCGCTATCTGCTGAGTTTTCATGTATATAATCAATTGCACGATTTCATTCCCTGCAAATAGCACGAGGCGTATCACATCACAGTAGTTTAATAGAAGGTCTCCTAGCCAAGTCCGCGGCTGTTAGGCCAGTTGCACCTCATGTTTCTTTTTGGAAATTCAAGTCCTCTCTCATTCAACTGGGGATACTTGCACAATACAAAGAAATCTAACCAAAATTTGCGAGCCTCAGTATGATACTTGCGTAGCAGATCTTTCCACTCTTCATCTTGCCCTAGGCCGATAATCCTGCGCAATTCCAAGTCTAAAATGCCTGTTTGGGTACCATTTCCGGGAATGACGTTGGCTAGGAGGTCTCGTCGTTTCCCTCCCATTCTTCTACGATTTAGAACATAGGCATTGAAGTTGACGCTGAGAACCTGATATTAGGGACCTCAAGGTTGGGTGACTCGATAGATTGTTCTTTTAGGGTCAAGTTTGATTCCGATTGGTAACGGCATGCGTCTTGACGGGTTGGTGACTGGCTACACGCTGAACGGGTATTCCCGGCTATTTGGCAAAAGAATTGCTTTTTTGGAGGGACGTCCAACCTAAGCATTTCCAAGAAATACGAGGGGTGAACATATATGGATGTACATGTGAACTTTCTCGGTCCTAGATCCTAAATATTGGGCTAACCTTTGGGTAGCCTTTTGTTTTATTCTACCAGCTCTACTTGTATGGCTGGGAGGTTTTAGATAATCCTTGCAAAAAAAACAAAACCTCAGCTGAAAACTAACGCAAGAAAAGGGGCCAAAATATGAGGCATGAGGCACAGCCTTCCAAGGTTGTGTTTAGGTGAGCTAACGTAATCATCTTCAACCCCCCCCCCCCCCCCCCAACCGATACATATGCCTATCTCCAGCAAGAGACAACCTCAAAAGATGAAATAGAATCACTAACCCACCTTGTTTGAAGGCACCTTCAATCCGCCTAATCCTTTTTCTCTCTCACCACTACGGAAATGCATCTCTAGGCCCGTGTTTTGTTTTGGAGCATGGGATCTACAAGATCACCACTGTAGTCAACCCCAGTTTCGCTTCGGATGAATTAACACGATGCCTCCCATATCTAAAACGTGTCAGGGCTGCGCGGATTCCAAGGTGCGATGTGTCCGGGATAACGAGATCGCGTGTAATCGGTAGGAATCAGAACAGTTTGAGGTTTCCGCTGAAGAAACTGGAGCTTATCTAAACAAACACAGGTGTCTCCGCTTGGGAAAAGAATGTCTATATCGCCAGACCGGGCGTCAATTTAAGGGCTTCCACAAGGACCGGTAAGCAAGACTTTCTATCACAATAATATTGTTTATTATCTAACTCACGACTCAGTAAGATCGCGGCTCTTGAGTCAAAGATCAACGAACTAAAGGCCGACCGGGGTGGCCTAGAAGGAAATGAAAACACCTCGAGCACGCGCAGCACGTCATTAGTTGACGGCGATGCTGCGCCTGAAGACATTATCAGTCGAGACTTGCTTGACATGAAGACTGCCGAAAGGTATCTAACCGCATTCAAGACCAAAATGACCCCACACTTCCCATTTGTGGTTGTTCCCCCTGATGTATCTGTCAAGAAGCTCCGCCAGGAGAAGCCATTCCTATGTCTAGCAATCCTCGCGTCGGCTTCGTACGAGAATATGCCACTGCAACGGGCGCTGGGGGCCGAAGTCAGGAAAGCCGTCGCATCACGCATGGTCATCGGCGGGGAAATTTCCTTTGAGTTGTTGCAAGGGCTGTTGGTCTTCCTCGCATGGTAAATCCCCGGTCTATATGAATACTTTGATATCGTTGGTTGCATCTAACAACAATATGGCAGGTTGCATTATCACTCACGGCCACACCGTTATACTCAATTCCTCCAACTGGCTATAAGCCTCATGATAGATTTGCGGTTGGACCGTCCGCCGCAGACACGGACGTGGAAGACAGAGCTGCGCTTTGGACTTCAATATAATCTGCAGAATCAGACGTTTAATCGGCCGTCTTGGGGAAGCAATGAGCAGAGGGCTGTCTTGGGTTGTTACTATTTGTCGTCATCGTGAGTTTGTGTGCCATCGGAGCTTATTGAGTATTGGCTGATAGTTATTTCGCTTTAGGATTGCGATGCTTGTGCAAAAGAAATCTACTATTCTACGTCTCCCGTACCAGGAAGAGTGTTGCAAGACTCTCAGTGAATCCAACGAGTATCCCCACGATAAATACATCAGCTATGTAATACAGCTCCAATTTATTGCAGAAAAAGTCGACAATCTATCTGCAAAGCATGGTCTTGACTTGGAAACGCCTGGATCGGGGTCAGAGCTCTACATCACCAATTTAAAGTCAGAGCTAGAGGGGTTCCACCGTCAACTACCCTTCGGTATCAACGAAAGCTGTAAGTCTCAACAGAACACCAGGTTCATTTTTAAAGAGAGGGTGTTGAAACTAACTTGTAACTGTAATTGAAGTTCTTCTCGCTATACAATACCACGCGACAGGGCTTAGCCTATTCCAACTCGCTCTCAACATCACCAAACAAGAGCCCCCATCACCCTTTGAGTCAAACTCCTGGAGAGACGAAATGTCGCTCGCGGCACTTATCGCAGCCAGTTCGATCCTCAATCTGTACATTCGACTTCCATCTAACGAGGAAGTCGGATTCAACAATACGCAATGGGTACAGATAGGATTTGCCTTGCTAGTTACCTATCGACACACCGTGGCAGCCTCCAAGCCAGATCAAACTGCTGCCTTCAGAGATACTCTATCAAAATTGAAATCGAGGGTTGGAGCGTTGACTACTTCGGATGTAGATATGAACGGCGCTCGAGATGCTTTCTTCGACTTTGGGAAGCGTATAACTCAAATCGAGAACTGGCTCGCGGGAGATGGTAGACAGGAAGATAACTCTCACAGCAATGAGAGCTTTGAGGACTTTCAGCATACGGTATGTCTCGAGCCGACGCACTTTGATGGGTTTATGGGGGCTGTGGAGGCGGAGCATCTCGATATCCATTTTGGGAATTCTTTTTCAGCTTCGGCGGAGGACTTCCAAATCCCACAGGACTTTTTCTTTGCATCCTCTTTTGAGCAGATTACGGGTGACTGGGTATGATTGTGGATTCAATATTTCATTCTATGAGGCTATCTTTATAAATTTTCTTCGGTCAAGATTGTTCTCACCTTTTCATATTCTATCCTAGCTAGAAGTCCAAAAGATTGCCAAAATTGAAGTTACGGAACAGATACTGGAAATGACGTGAGAAAAGGCCCCAATACGAGATACTAGACTAAAGATGTAGTAGTCCTAGGACTTGGAGTTTCTAAATTAGGATGATGATCCAATGTTCGTATCGCCGAGCCGATCTATACAAACCGCAAACCGCCAAGAACTTCAGCATCACCGACCCGACGTTGGATACAAAACAGATATGGGGGAAGCAAGAATATGAATCCAAATAAATTGCAATTATCTCAAGATGATCTCAATCTCTCACGCTTCAACGTTCTTCTTGCTCTTCTCCTCTGCCCTCTCTTTCACCCCATGCCCACTGCTCGGCCCAGCATTCCCTCCGTTCTCTCTCGACACAAATGATAAAACCGTTTCAGGTGCCCTGAAAGAACTCAAACAGAGGTTTGACACACTAGTCACAACAAATACTGGTGTCCATGGGGATGTCTCGGCGAACACTACCTTTAGCATCGCCTTGTTCTCATCCGACACTGGCAATGCCGAAGATGACTCGTTCTTCTGGCAATATCACCACACAGCCCCTACATTGAACCAGTCTTCGGTAGGATCCCATGCCGCAGATAAAGACAGCATTTATTGTATTGGTGGTCTCACTGAGGTTTTCACTGCGTGGAGTCTGCTTTTCACGGGAAACGGAGACCAGATATTTGATGACCCTGTTACTAAATACCTCCCTGAGCTGGGTAATAGTACAAGGGAACAAGATGTTATTGGACATGTAAAGTGGGATGACGTTACTGTTGGTCATCTTGCAAGTCATATGTCTGGAATTGCAAGGGACTGTGAGTAGGGCACTGAACAGGAATATGGTTGGTGATCAGAACTAATTCATGGTAAATAGATTGTTCGAAATATGTAACTTCACCAACAAGTTCTACCGAGGTGGGACTGCCTCCACACCAGGCTATCAACATGCCTTGCTGTGATAATGGTTCTAAGTGTGATAGCAGCGGTATGAAATTCAAGTCTGTGCCTACTATCTCTGTGTATACTAATCTCTTCATAGATTTCATTCGACACTTAGCCAACAAAACTCCGGTAGTTCCAGCTGGGGGAACCCCCAGCTATTCCAACATGGCATTCCAGCTTCTAGGCTACATAGTCGAAAAGCGCACAGGAAAACCATTCAACCAAGTCCTTCAACATGACATCTTTGACGTCCTAGGCATGACCGAAACCTCAATCTTTGCACCAAACAAAACCACCACAGGAATTATTCCCGTGAGCAAAGAAGCCAGTGGTTGGTTATCACACCACGAAGCAGACAAAGCGTAAGTCTATCCTCTCTCCATACATCCCAGCCACCAATCTTACAAGACATCCACCCCAGATCAACATCCATTTTCTCCAGCGTCAAAGATCTCGCAACTGCCGGCCAAGCAATCCTAAACTCAACCCTCCTCAGCAAACCTCAAACAAACCGCTGGTTCAAACCAGTCTCCCACACCTCCAATCCAGCCAACTCCATCGGATCCCCATGGCTTATATACAGCTCCGCCGGATCATACCCCAACGCATCCATGGTGGACATCTACACCATCCTCAGCAACGAAGGCAACAACGAGAGCCTCTACAGCTCATACCTCGGCCTGGTCCCTGACTTCGGCGTCGGCTTTGCCATTCTCTCAGCCGATACCGAGACCCCGGCAGATCTCAACGCACACGCAGATATCATCGGCGATGTCGTGCTAGAAGCGTTGATGAAAACGGCTATTGAGCAGGCTGCTAAGAATTTCGGTGGCAAATACAAGGCATCGAACATGAACTCGTCTATTACTGTTAAGTACGATAGCTTGCCGGGTTTGTATATCCAGGAGTTTGTCAGTAATGGCACTGACTTCCGTGCAACGCTTGCTGGGATCGTGGGTGTTGCGAAGCCCGCGGACCTGAGTATTCGCTTGTATCCTACACAGCTGGCTGAAGAGTCTGGTTCTGGATCCAGGCAGGCTTTTAGAGCGGTCTTTCAGGATAAGACTGAGTTGGCGGATAATGGAACTCCGACTTGTGTGTCGTGGTTAGATCTTGATAAGCTCCAATATGGAGGTCGTGGTCTGGATGAGTTCGTTTTTTCTCTGGATCGGAGTGGTCAGGCTGTCAGTGTTGAGATTCCGGCTTTGCAGGTCTCGCTAGAAAGGAACTAGCAGGAGAGAGGGCTGACCACTGTCATTTACTTGTTTATTCTTTCTTTTTCTGTGTAATATCACTTTTGGGCTGTGTTTATAGTCCTTTGTTATAGTTCAAACATGAAGTTATTCGTCTTTCTGAACCTCGATCTCTTTCGACCCCCTTCTACCTAGCAATTAATATCTCTTTATCTCCAAATGTAACAAAAATTGAACAAAATATCATTCTGCACGTGACCCCTCACGTCCGTGCCATAAAAGCGGCTTAAATAGGAAATATCCCCCAAGGGAAAATCCGGGTATACAAAAAGTACGGACATTGTAGTTGCATACTTCGTACAGAAACCACAGAAACCACCAATCGACAATCCAATACATTCCATTCCCTTCACCATGTCACTTCGTGTCACCCGCGCCTTTCAAAGCAAAGCCCCCGCTTTCCCCCACGCGCGGGTACCGCTTCGCGTCCCGCCATCACACTTATTCTCCTCCTGCCCCTCAGCCTCGATTAAAACATTCCCAACACCCAGAAAATCAATCCTAACCTTCCAATCCCGCAATATGTCTTCCGCTCCTGCTAAGAGAGAGTTCCTCTGCATCCTGCCCGATAAGCCCGGCGCGCAGGCGAAGCGTCTTGAGGTTCGCCCGTGAGTTCTTTCCCCGGGATTTGGAGTTCAGCGTCGGCCGTGTCTCTGGGATGAGTCTTGCTAATGTGGTTTTCAGTAACCACCTTGAGGGTGTTAAGCCGCTCGTTGCGTCTGGTGCTATTGTTGCCGGTGGTATGTGACTCGCTTTATTTCTGTTTTGCTTTTGTCTAGATCGTGCTTTGGAAGGCTTGTAAGCATATGTACTGACATGGATTGGTTTTTGTCCAGGTGCAATGCTCAATGCTCACCCCGCCGATGGCGAGACCCCCTCTTTCAAGGGAAGCATGATGCTTGCTGTTGCGGAGAACGAGGCTCAGGTGCTTGAGCTGCTTAACAAGGATATCTATGTCACCTCTGGTGTGTGGGATATGGAGAATGCGCAGATTATTCCGGTATGTTATACAGGAAGAGAGTTGTCTGGTTTTGTTTTCTGCTCGTTGCTAACCTGTCTCCTGGTTTAGTACAAGTCTGCTGTTCGTGAGGCTTTGTAGTTGCATATCTAGGGTTTAGCTTTGCATTGGGTCTGGGACTTGGGATTTGTCGTTTGATATATGAATAAAAGCGACGGGTCATTGAGCTTGTGCTGTATCTGGATGCCTTTGGGGGTTTCCAAGTAGTTTTGTTTTACCTGTAGGATGGAAGACGGAAGACTGATAATATATCATGCTAGCAGACTGGCTAATCAGTGAGCAATGCCGAAAAGGATAGATACGGTTAGCCTGGTACTTCTTTTCTCATTTAGGCATGCATATCCCGATTGGAACGATTAGAATAAGCCGAGGAGTGGAACTATACTCCGACTTTGTCTCCGAATGTAACTCCGCGGGAATAAGGTGAGTCTAATTTGGATTGCAAGGATGTAGTAATAGCTCGATAAACGAATATTGTATTCGAATAGTCGAAGAACGTACCAACATCAAATTGATAATTGATCGCCATGGTTGAATTTACGCCTATCACTTCACTCCACTATTTGATATCATCGCCCAACAATTGGCTCAAGGAGAGGCGGAAAACAAGACGTTGACCGGGCGAGTCCACCGCGGAGAACTTGAGTGGTGCAGAGAGCTCGCCACTCCTGGGAACTGATATCACCGGCACGCATTCTCACTGGTACAGAGAGATAATTCCCCAACTTTTCCCATCTGGTACATCATTCGCATCATTTAAATTTCACAATCGAAGACGGAGGAAGAGATAAAAAACCGAACGTCATCTTTGTCATCTCCGACGACCGGCGGATCCGGCCAAAGAAACTACCCCATTAGGATTAGCGTGCTTATCTAAGACCCGATCAGATTATTTATGAATTCATCACTTCCTCCCTATCAGATCCATCTTTTTTTCGCCTTCAACTCACATCACCTGTGAAAACAAAGACCTCCATCAAAACATACCCAACATATCAATAATAATCCACAATGTTCAAGCGCCTAGTCACCGTTGCTCCCCGCGTCGGCTCTGTCGCAACTCGCAGCGCCCTTTCTCCCCTCACTGGCCTGCAATCCGCTCAACCCGCCATTCGCCGTGCTGCTCCCGCCCCAGCTCAACAGCGCAGAGGATACCACGAGAAGGTCCTTGACCACTACAACAACCCCCGAAATGTCGGCTCCATGCAGAAGGGCGACCAGGACGTCGGTACCGGTCTCGTCGGTGCACCCGCCTGTGGCGATGTCATGAAGTTGCAGATCCGCGTCAACAAGGACTCCGGCCGTATCGATGACGTTGTCTTCAAGACCTTCGGCTGTGGTAGTGCTATCGCTTCGTCCAGTTATTTGACTGAGCTCGTGCGCGGTATGACCCTCGACGAGGCTGGTCAGGTTAAGAACACCGATGTGGCGAAGGAGTTGTGTCTGCCTCCTGTCAAGCGTATGTCCTTTCTCCTATGATGGTTGATGAATTTGGTCCGTTCGAATGCTAATATATATATATCTATCTTTAGTGCACTGCTCCATGCTTGCCGAGGATGCTATCAAGTCTGCTATCGCCAATTACTACACCAAGAACCCCAACACCCGTGCCACAGATCTGTCCGGGACGGGCGGCGTCATTCCTGACGTTAAGGTTGAGATTGCCGGTAGCTCTGCTGCTGCCATTTAAATTGACTTTTTTTTTTTTGCTTAACGGTGTGAGCTCATCGGATGGATTCTCCATCTGAATGACGCAACCCTACTCGTTTCGTTTCACGAACTCTGCGATTTTTAATTCCGAGGTTGTCTTAATACGCAATCATTTGATCAAGGATGCTTGTTTTTGTCGGAGAAAATTCGACAGGAACGGGCGGATTTGGGATTCGTTGTACTTGGGTGCCACTGAGAATGTGTGCCAAGAGATGACGATGGATGAGATGAAAACGAACAAATTGCCCATTTGTTTGATGTACATATTTCCCTTTTTCTTTTACACGTTCTGGTACGTTTTATCTTTTTTTTTTATCTGCGATGGCGCCTCGGTATCTGGGATCCTTGATCGATACTCTCATCTCCATTTTCTGAAAAGCAGCGCCTTGATAGTTTCCAATGAAACAATGAAACCAGAACAGTTATCCTTTTGTAAAATGTAGAGAAAGTAATATCAGAAACAGTCTATGATTTATAATTTATCAACAATCTATCTATTTATACAAGACCACACTGGGTCTTTGCTTTCTGCGAGAATACAGCAGAACGAAGCACAAAAACATAGAACTCACCCTTTAACGTTCCAGTCAAGAGATGAAGAGGCCATGTGCAAAAAAGAAATATAGAACGCCATCGCTGATGCACAGAGAGACTACTCAAGACAATCTGTGCCAATGAACCAAAAAAAAACAAAAAAAACCAAGGGATATAATGGAAAAACAGAACAAATGAAGAAAAAGCACCAAGGCCAGGGCATCCACAAGAAAACACCGTCTAAACACTCCGAAGGCCGAAGCGAGTCTTCAAGGACAGCAGAGTCTCATAAACAGACAATTTGACCTCAACACGAAGGTAACTCGCGTAGGCACACACGAAGCGGAAGAAGTTGCGGAAGACACCGCCAGACTCATTAATGAGCTCCAACTGCTCTTCAAAGACAGTTCGCGTGGCATATCGCGCGAGGATAAGGAAAGAGCGCATCGGGCCCTGGCGCGTGTGAAGGTTTTCGTCTAAGCTGCGAGCTGGGAGGGAGTTAGTCGATGATATCCAAAAGAATTGAGCGTCAGAAGTGAAATACATACTGAGGTCATTGGTCTTCAAGATAAGAAGAATAATCCGGGGAACTTGGCCTAGCAAGACAACCAGTTGTTGCAGCATGCCTTCACCCAGCGCACCGGAGATATCATCCTTCTCTTTAGCCGTCCGCGAAGAAACGACGCTTTCCTTCGTGAGAACGCTGTAGTCTCTACCGGTAATGGCACTGGCAAAGAGCGGGAACTGTTTATCCGTGACACCGGCGACCTTGAACGCGAACTCGCGCATCCGCGGCACGTCCGCGTCGATAACGGCTAACCACAGCTTAGCGTAGTTGCGGCGCAGGTCGCGGTCGATGTTGCGGTATAGTCCGTGGTCGTAGAGGACGATATCGAAGTTGGGGTGTGAGCGGGTGTGGTTCGGACGGATGGCGATGTTGCCGCCGTGGGGATCGCAGTGGAGTGGGGCGTTGTCGCCGAAGATCATCTCGTTGAAGACGTGCGCGAGAGCGGCGGAAACTTCGTCGCGGTCGATGTTGTTGGCGTCAAGGTACTCCAAGTCGTCGGGGCGGTGACCTGCGATGTACTCCATGACGAGGATACGCTTTTGGGACCACATCACTGAGATCTAGTTAGCTTCAAGTTATACATACAAAGACGGGATTGGCAGCATTACGAACCTTCGGGAATGACCAGCGGGGCATCAGAGTGCTTCTTGAAGTACTCGCTGGCATGAGTAGCATTCTGAGCTTCCATGCGGAAGTCCAGCTCTTGCGGGAGCGAGAAATCCATTTCCTTGGACAGCCATTCCAGGTCATATTCAGGGAAGAAGCGCTTAAGCATGGAGAAAGTGAATCGAGTCAAAGCCAAGTCCAACGGCACCCATTCGTCCAGCGCAGGATGCTGGACTTTAACAGCAACCTTTTGCCCGGTTTCCTTCAACGTAGCAATGTGCACCTGTGCCAGCGATGCAGCACCGATGGGTGACGATTCAAAAGAGGCGAATAACTCATTCATATCCTGGCCTGTGTCCTTGCGGAATAGCTCACCGATTGACTCAATTGACGAGACGGGGCATCTGTCTTGGAGCGGGATGAAGGTCGAGGTCCATTCGATGGGAAGTAGGTAGCCCATGCTGCTGAGGTGCTGGCCCAATTTGATGAAAATCGATCCATTCTTTTCTAGGACACGGAGTGTACGCTCCGCGCATCGCCTGTGGCATGCGCGAATCAGCGCGTTATGTTCTTCGGGGGACGAGGCGTCTTGTTTCAGGGTAACACGGTAACTGCGAAGATTCGAGGTTGTATTAGCGATTTTGTCAAGACGTAACATGGGAAAAGTCTATAGAGTCACTGTAATCCACTTACTCGTTGATACAGACAGCCAGTGTGCCAACAACGCGCCCACTGCGTTTCGCTGCCTGGAACGCATGCTCCGCTTGGTCGGAGAACGTCACTGCGCCCAAACCGAGTATACTTCCAATGAGAAACCATTTGATGACACTCCGCTGTGATGCACTCATACTGGGAGCATTTTCGGACTTGTGCTGGCTCTTAGTCTCCGCAGACAAAAGAGGCGAAGCCTTCGCAGAAAAAGAACGGCGTGAAGCGGCGAGGGTCGAGCCCCGGGAGGACACTGAACGACTCCATGGTGAAGCGTTGATTGTACCGGAAGACGGCGACTGTCGTAGCGGCGAGTTGGAGGCCAGAAGGAACGAGGATCCAGATGTTGAGGGTTTGGACGTTTTCCCGATCACTGTTGCGGGATCAATCTTGAATGCCCGCAACGGCACGCGAAGCGCTGCGCTCATTCCCGAGGCGAAGGCCACCGGCCAGAAAAAGACCAAAAGAAAAGAGGAAAGGTCTGATAGTGCTTGTAGGCGTTTCCGGGCTTAATTCATCGTATGATTATTTGCGGCTCAGAGAGATTTTTCACGGTTCTCGCCGCCAATCGGCTTCGACGCTGCACGTGATCCCATTTTATAGATCAGCCCATAACAGACGTCATAGCCAGTTTGGTGTTGAACAGGTTGGATAATGGGATTAACTAGTAGATCAGATAGCAAAGCAGAGACACAAAAGAAGCATAACCCTATATCATGAAAGAGAGAGAGAGAAGGGAGCGGGGACTATATATCAAGGGCCGCCAACAAATACAACACCCTTATGTTATACAAGTCAAACTTGTTCACTTATGAGCTTATGCCAAGGACACTGTTGCAAATTAGAAGAAATTATTGATTCAAACAGAAAAGAAAACCATAGACTCTATGTGCAGCAACCAGTGCCCACATAATAACAAAAGGGCTTTTACAAAGGAGTAAAACCATGCACCATCACCCCAAAGTCCATTTAGAGTTGACAACGCCGTCACCAGTGTACAATCAGGCCAGTATGAGGTAGAGAAATCGGAAACGCAATAACACAAACATATCAATTCACTAGACCATTTTGGACGTCAAATTACGTCCACTCAGAGTCTGCGAGTGTTGGGCGGCGGCGACGAGGAATGATTGAAGGCCGCCGACTCAGCGAGCTAGGAGACTTGTTGTCTTCCTCACGCAATAGCTCAACGTGAGTCATTCTACTAGAGAGGGGTCGTGCAGACCTGGGCCTGGCAGCGGCCGCACTGCTTCCATTGGAGGCAGATCCAAGAACCGGATTGCTGCCATCCCGACTGCCAGGTCTCATAGCCAGAGAAGAAACACTGAGAGAGTTCCGCGGGTGCCGGGGAGTTTCCCGTCCTTCTAGATATCCCCTCGACTGGCCCGTGCGGCTAGATGAGGGTGTGGATGGGGTAGAGGACGCCGAGAATAAGATTGGAGGAGTGGTGCATGTGCTTTGTCGTCGGGCTGTAGGTCTGCGTTTGCTGACGCCATATGCCTCGCTGGATCGAACTAGCTTGCCTGCCATATCTCTGACAAGGATTGCGGGGTCGTTCTCCATGTTTCGAATAGCATCGAGGAGACCGTAGGTTGCGAGTAGCCCACCTTGCTCTTCATTTGAGTCACAAATACTGGCTATTATACGCAAAAGATTGAGTCGGACGGCGGCTTTGGTGTGGTGTAGCTTCTGCCTCAGTCTCTGGAAGATATCGGGGCGCGCGAAGGTGGATGCGACATGAGGACTGAGCCGAAGAAGCTTTTGCAGAGGCTCCAGAGTATTCTCGAATGCGTTAGCTTTGGAAAGCTTCAAGCATTCCGCAATTGCACCAGTGAATGTGATGGGGCCCTCAAATGTATCACTCTCAAAAATACCATCCAAGAGATGTTCTTCAACCTTGGCGGTTTCTTCTTGAAGCCTAATTATTGTTCATTGTTAGCTTCAGGACCAGCTACGCTTTTGGAACGGGAGACAAACCATGTGAAGATAGCATCCAAGGCAGTGACTTGCCAATATGGATCCAAGAGCAAAGAGATGTAAAAGCCAAGGCCCTTGTTGCGCCACAGCTCTCTACGGCCAACCTTTCCAGATTGTGCCATGTCGCAGAGAATCGGTAGGGCAAACTCTTTCAGCGGTCGCTCTGTGAGTACGATCTTTTGCAGAAGCGGTACAATGCCGTTCAGTGCAGCGTCTTCTTGCCGAGACTTGTTCAGACGGCACATATTGTAGATGGTGTTGAGGATCTGGTTCGACAGCTCGCGGAAGTGTGATTTTCTCAGGTTTGATCGAAGCAGATCAGTTAAGACATCGATGGCGTTGGAATTCTGAAGCGAATCTAGAGTAGTTGAAAGCATCGACAGGTTTTTAATGAATTTCAACATCGTAATTTGGTGCACTGGGCTCATTCGCCTCAGCTCTTTCAAGACTCCTTGAATCAATTGTTAGCATGTAACATTGCGAAGGTTCATTGGAAAAAAAATCTTACTGTGCAAAACTGTTCGCTCAGAAACCATCTCCTTAACATGATTCTCGGCCTGCGAAAATATGAAGAAGATATTGGCAATACGGCCCTCGATGACTTCTGTCAACTCCCCATCTTCATCGAGAGCACGACTTAGAACAAGAGACAAGGGATCAAGAACGGAGTTGCGGGACAGGATTCTACAGAAATCGTTCTTGGGGGTTGAGCCCTGTGGAAAGATAGTTAGATCTGAGGAGATGCAAAATGCAATGAAGGCGAAGTACTTACTTGCAACTCAAAGACACTCCAGATTCCATTCACACCAATCAAGACCAGTTCGCGTTCATCTTCATAATCGTCCTCTAGGAACTCGACTAGGACATTCAAACCTCCAGCACTGACAAACATCTGGAGAGTCAGGGTGGAAGTCTGGTACATCTGCTGCACGAAAGCTGCAGCTTCAAGTCGAATTTCGCGGGGGTACTTCTTGGACGCAAACTCATTGATGATAGGGATTCCGCCAACGAAGCAGAGGTTTTCCTGGACCTCATAGTCATCGTAGATGATTGCGTTGACAACCCTCAACAGACAGAAGACAATATCACGCCGGCGAGTAGTGTCCAGAATCTCGAGAATTGGCAGCATGCCATGAGCACTGATGATGATGTTTTTAGTCTCTGGGAGATCACAGAAAATCGTGAATAATTGTTCAGAAATCTCTGCAAGAACTTCTTCGTCTTGGGACGTCTTGAGAGAGTCCACGAGGCCCTCAACTTGGTTGCGAAGACGTGCGTATTTATCACGCGCGATATTTTCTTCGAGATCCACCTCGTCAAAGCCTTCTTCCAATTGCGCAAAAGGGTCATCCTCGTCTTCTTGATCCCCTAGCCATGAGTTAGACAGCTTCGTGTTTAGCATTAATGTACTTTGATCCGAGCCATCATCGCTCTCTGCCTGATCTAGAGCAGCTTGATCGGCCCCAAGAATATCAGAGAAGTCCTCGTCGTTTTCATTCTCAGCAAACCTCTGGATCTCAATGGTAGAGCGGTCACGCTTCACAGAAAGCTGTTTGCGCAGCTGAGGATGCGGACCACCAAGATCGTCATCCATTTGGTTGTATCCTATGTTCTCATGAATAGGTGATGATGGATCATCCTCGAAGTCCTGGAAAATGTTAGAATCACACAGGGAACTTAAAATCTTGCCGGAGACTGTACCTGATAACCGCCCAGTTTTTGATCCAGTACATCCTCATTGGCCATAATGAGATCTGAATAATCATCAACAGGGTTCTCTTTGTAGAGATTAGTTGCACGAGGTGCCGGACGAGCGCGTCTCGGCATGGGATTTTGGGTGAGAATTGGGACATTTTGCATTGCAGAAACGGGGGCATTGGATCTAGGCTGGGAGATCGCAGGGGTTTGAGGTTTGGAAGGCTCTGCCACAGAAGGTTTGATGGGATATGGTCGAATGGTCTGCAGATCGTCGTCCGAGAAGCCTGAGCTATCCTCAAAGGGATCAGAACTGTCATCCGATTTGAGTATAGTCCCATCGAGTGATGCAAAAGCTTTAAGTCTCTCGGAAGAGAGCATGCCCCCGAAGTTATCATGTGGCCGTAGATGCGGCAACTTGAGGGCGCTAGGAGAGATTGCAGTAGCAAAGTCGTCGTCCCAATTGTCATCTCCTGCTAACACGGGTGAGCGGAAGCGATCCGTAGATTTGATAGAGGTTGGTGATGGTAGGCTATCGACCAATGGGTTATTCCGGGTAGATGGGAGGCCTGAAGTACTGGGGTGGTCTGGCCTCTGCTTTTTCTTTGAAGTCCCGGTCTCGGGTGACCGCAAAGCCTCGTTCCATTCTTGGACACTCTTGACGGCTTCTTCATATTCGGTGGATTTCTTGGGGATTACAGATTCGGTTCTGCGCGCATTGACAATCCATGGATGTTTAAGCAACTTTCTTGCCGAAACTCGAAGGTTGGGGTCTTTTTGGAAACATTGCATGAGGAAGTCTTTCACAGCCTAGATGAAGTCAGTATTTCATATACGCATGCCTGAACAATCGAGAAAAACATACCGGCGAGGCACCCTGCGAAAATGGAGGGTGATCATCGTTTACAATACGAAATAGTGCTGGCATGGGCTGCATATTATGATAAGGGGGTTTCCCCTCGAGTAGCTCAATCACAGTGCATCCTAAACTCCAGATATCGGAAGCTGTTGTTGCGCCTGAAAGCTCGATTACTTCGGGGGCCATCCAGTATGGCGTACCAACCACGCTTGATTCACTCAAGCCCGTGGTCCGACTCGCCACACCGAAATCTGCGAGCTTGACGAGTCCTTCCTTTGTGGTTAGAATATTCGCACCCTTGATATCTCGGTGGATAACACCCTGTTCATGCAAGTAGAGTAGACCATGAAGCACCTGGGACATATAAAGTCCCACAAGATTCTCGGGGAAACGACCAAAGTTCTTCGCAATGGAATGCAACGAGCCATTTTCGCAATATCTATAAACCATCAATTTTATATTCCATTGAACTTGAGCCGAGGGAAACGTACTCGAGAATGATGTTCAAAGTTTCAACCGATTTCACAAATCCGTGGTATTTGACAATATTGGGATGCTGCAAGGGTGCATATTAGTATGGGGTTGATATATTTTGGTAGGGGTGTCTCACATCAAGATTCTTGAGAAGGTCGATTTCAAGCTGTTGCGTTGCGTGTTAGCACATCAGACGAACACCGAGAGCGGTTCGATCCCATACCATGATAACGCGCAATTCACTCTTTGGAAGATCCGTCAACTTGATTTGCTTGACGGCCACAGTCTCCCCTGTATTCCAATTCAACGCGCGATACACGGAGCCGAAAGCTCCTTTGCCAAGGCAGTCTCCCAATTGCTACCATCAACACCCAAAGTCAGCTTTTGCCCAATCCATGTTTTGCGGGGAAACAGGACACCATATCCATACATAGTCCTTGAGCTCTGCAACATCTTTGGCCGACGATTTCAAAACTTTGTCTTCCTTCGGTTTCTCTTCTCGCTTTGTAGGACTTGTTCCGACTCGTGCCAATCGCGGCTTTATCGGGGTTCCGGGGGTTCTCGAGGAGGGGGTGAGAGGGCGAGGCTGCCCTTCGGTCCCTTCGCCGGGCCGGGCGACCATGATGCAGCGGACTAGGATAGACTGTATCCTAGTATGTGTTCAAGTTGGCTGTGGGTCTCACGGTGTGGTTTGAGGTAGAGGGGGGGTGGGGTGAAAGCCGAGGAAGGAGGCAACCTTGAAAGAGCTAATAGCAACGGTCTGAGAGGTCATGTCATAGGTTCTGGTAATCATAATTGTCAATTAGTCCGAGTCTACTAAGGCACAAACAAGTATCACGAATGACCATTCACGTGCGGACGTTGTGGGGAGGGTCTCACCAAGCAGACATTACAGCACTTCAGCTCTCACGCCCTAGAGAGCTGTTTCCACGACAAGTCGAGGTGCATGTAAGATCTTCAGACGGATACAATTACCATGAAGAATTCTGAAGAATATCGATCCAGTAGAGGCGACAATAGAGCGCGAAGGGGGTTTGTTCGCAAAGAAATCGTGGTTGTTTTGAACTTTCGTGCTCCACCCGCCGCATCATGCAGGCTGTGCTGGACAATCGCCGATCAGCCCTACAGTACCCAGCTTGATGAAATTTTTACTATTTAATCAAGAAGAATACGATCACTTGATATATAAATTTAGTTTAATAGAGGGAACAAGAAGTTGGAAAAGAAATAAAAGGTTTGTTGTTGTCATAGGTTCTATTATTTACTGATATAGATCGGGGAAATCCAATCGATGTATACAGGGTATCATTTTTGGGCACGCAGAAGGCGCAAGACATCGGAAACGAGGTACAAGCTACCAGCAATGACAAGAGGACCCCCTTGAGATTGCTCACTAGCCCACTGAAGGGCGGGGAGTAAATCTCCTTCAAAGTTCTGGACCCGACCAATGTTTTGGATAGCTTGAATAGAAGAGGCGAGCTCTTTGGCGTTAGTTGGCTGGACCCAGGGCATCCCGTCCACGGGTCCAAACTCGGCGGTGGCGACTCGGTCCCCGGGCCGGATAATCGAACCAAACACACCAGCCAAATCCTTTCCACTTGACGCGGCAACAACCCAAGTCACGGGTTGGCCTTGAATGCGCATTTTGCGGTCCACGTACTTGCCGAGAACTTCAGCGGATTGTGCATTGTGAGCACCATCCAGGAGGATAGGCTCTGCGCGAGCAATCAAAGGCTGAAGGACAATGTTTTGCAAACGGCCCGGCCATGTTACATCAGCCAGATATGGAAGCAATGAGAATGCATCCATCTCAGGTCGTAGTTGAGAAAGGGCAAGACGAAGTGCAGACACTGCGCAGCACATGTTTTCTTGTTGGTGGGGCTCTAGATCAAGCTTCTGGAAGTAAGGTGCAAGTGCCGGAATTTGTTTGGAGACTGTTGCGGGGGAGACAAACAAGGAATCAATACCCAGTTCTTGAATATGAGTCCTCACAGTTTCAACCACTTCCTGACTGTTTGTATTGTCTACCACACAGGGGACTCCAGGCTTGAGGATGCCCGCCTTCTCACGAGCAATCTCCCCAAGTGTTGATCCGAGAAAGGCCTGGTGGTCCATCCCTATCTTTGTAATGACCGAGACAAGAACATTATTCAAGATATTTGTTGCATCTAGACGGCCTCCCATGCCCACCTCGACCACACCAACTTCGACCTGTTCATGGTTGAATATCTCGAACGCTGTTGCGGTCAACAACTCGAATTCGGAGGCACCGATGCCTAGGGTTTGGTCTCGTAGTTTGACTTTATCTTCGATCTGTCGGAAAAGGGATTCTTGGACCACTTTCTCCCCAATTGTAATACAGTCCCATCGATCAATCAAATGCGGGGAAGTGAAACGGCCACAACGCACTCCGCCAGTGGACAGCAGATGGGAAAGGTAGGCACTGATAGATCCTTTACCGTTGGTTCCAGCAATGTGAATGGATTTCCATGAGAGCGGGGTCTGCTGGAGCAGACTCGCGACCCGGCTCAATCCTAACTCAATCATTCCTCCGATTGTGGTGTGATGGGAAGTTCAAGGTCAATTGTCATTATCGACCGAATGATCAGGTAATGACGGCCAGCTTCAGGACTTCAAAGCTCCATTGTCAACAAGAAAAATGGAGCTAGGATAAGCACAGGCTACGGTAGTCCACCCGTGGACCTCCAAAGGTCGGAGCGCTTACCGTGATCGGAGGAACAATCCCACGTGATATTCCATATATTCATGCCTCAGGCATGACAATCTTCGTGCTTTACCACAATATGAGGGGTTGTTCTATAAAATTCAGTCATTTGCTCGCTAATCCAATTAATTAAACCAAAGAGGTTTGAAATTAGACTCTCTATATTTGATTTCCTAAAAAGACATGGCACGAACATGTTACTGAAAGATGCTTGAACAAGATGCACGTGACCCGGCCACTCTAGCCACCCCCAAGCCTCAGGCAGGAGGTTCTCTAAAAAACCCAATCTATCTCCCCCGTCTCCATCAACCATCTCCACCGTTATCGCAAGTCGTGTTGTACTAGTTCCCATAATTGCCTTTCTGATCATTATTTGTCCTTCTTTTTCAACCATTTGGTTTTGTCTTCTTTCTTTCTTCTCAAAAAGTAAAATGGGTATCCCGTAAGTCATCCCATCCTTGTGTTAGCGCGCGAAGTTATCGCATGCGCCACTGCTTCGCCGTACACTGTTGACTCTGATGGACAGTATGTGGCGTGAGCCTTCCAAGGCTGAGGCATCTAAGTCCGCTTTGGAAAAGGACCCATCGGCTACTGCACGCTCGTCGATTCGCCGAGGACCATCGCGGCATAGTAGCTCCCGCGTGCGCCGCGCCGATATCCTGGCTTCGTTTCATTCACAGATCATTGATGAGCTCCGACGGGGCGGCACTGCGGAACCCAGACGCGTGCCGCGCTTTTCTTTCATACCACCAAATGGGGCTATCGAGAATGCAGTAGCTCTGGAACAAGCCGAACGCGACGCCCTCGTCTGGGCCCAGTCCCCCGCCGCGAGTACATCCCGACAGAGAGAGGCAGCCAACCAGATATTCAGGAATCATCGCGATCAAGCCTTGACTGAGCTCCTCGGTCGCATGGACGGTCAGCCCAGAAATACCCAAGCCAGCCCTTCATTGACTCCCAACTTCGCTCCCGCACGCGCATACCATACCAGCGCTTCTTCGACTCCGGACAACGGCGTTCGTCTTCCCCCTATGCATGAAAGATACAACAGTGACCGCGCGTCCAACATATCGTTCCCACCGGAGATACCTGAATACCGGTCTAACAACCACACACAACCCCGATCAACCCGAGACCCTGTCGTAGACGGGCTTGGGGATCGCCAGCGCAGTCCTAGTCCAGACGCAGAGCGGGAAACCGATGCGTGGGAGACTTTGCTCTCAACCATTACGCCTGATGCGACTCTTCCATCGACTGATACGTCTTTCACCTCAACATCTGCCACTGCTCCAGATATCTCGCGCAATGCTCGTCCTCGGAGCTCTGTTAACTTAACGCAACCGATGACCGCGGAAGCTGCCCGTGCTCACTTTGGACTTGACCCCTATCCTGACCAACTCAACCCTTGTGACTTCTCTTCCTCCGATGACGAGGATGCTCCCTCTACTTTCCATGAATTCATGGGACGGGTAGGCCGTCGTCGTCCCGATCAGAATTCAACGATGAGCAACCACCCTCCCGTTCCTGTTCCCGTGATAATTCCTGCAAGCGTACTCGCTCTTTCTGACGGTCGCCGCCAAAATCCCTCCCTCTCCGACCGTCACCACCAAAATGATGATCTCCACCACATGCAGGTTATCTTGGATCGGCTTGCCCGCCGTGAGGATATTCCCGACGACTGGTGGGCCGCGGCCGGCCTTGCACGCACCCTCGACCGTGGTCTCAGTGCGAGCATGGACTCCACTGACACCGAGGGCGCTTCTCGAACCAACCGCGACAATTGAACACAGCTGCCCAGAAGGCAATACTGAATTATATGCGATTTGATACTGGAGATGTTGGCGATATCGGAAATGGAGTTTTTTTGGTGAATTTTACATAGCTTATTTTTTTTGGGTTGATCTTGCGACGGCGTTGACACGCCCTTTGAGGCTGTCTTGTGATCTTAACATTCTTGTCTCCATATTTTTATTTTCCGATTTATTTAATTGTCGATTATCAGTAAACAAACATTGGACGGACATCAACGGCCTCTGGGCCTTTTCAGGGTTGTATTTTGCCTAATTCGCCTTTTAGACGTTTTTGTATTTTCAGATATTTTGGTTCTCTTGTGGACTGGATGGAGGATGTACAATAAACAACATAAAACAACATAAAACAAGTCAATTGAAGATATTTACTCTGTGTACCTGTCAAGTTGAGTGACGTATGTCTCGGAGTACATCAGTCCCCACTTGAAGAGCCCCCGCCAATACGTCGGGGAAGAAGTTATGTTTAGTCCAACAACCCAAAGAGGCAAATAAACACATGTTCACTATACAAAGTAGTTAGAACCCACGTCGAATATTGCTATACGCCCATCTACAACATTCCAGTCTATCACCACACCTTCCGCAACCCCACCAATCCAGGGCTTTTCCTTTCCTCGGATATTTCCATCATACACATTTGATCCCAGCGTGACCTCACTAGCCAACCATGGATCAACAGGTAGACCGACTGGTTAACAAGACCTGGGGTAAGCAAGCCCCCATCTACCAAAGAAGAGCAAGAGCTTTAAACACGTCCTCTGCCACGCCCCCACGCCTCAAACCCCATCACCAACGCGCATAACAACGTCCAACTAACAGACCCCCCAGCAAAACTCTGCTCAACAGCAGACGACGCGCGTCTAATGATCGCCATCAGCGGCATCCCAGGCTCCGGCAAGACAGGCCTAGCAACAATGATGGCAGCGCGGATTAACAAAATCTACGCTTCGGAGAACCCAACAACTCCAACACCGATAGCAATCGCCCTCCCAATGGACGGGTACCATCTCACGCGCGCACAGCTAGCCGCCATGTCTGACCCGGTGCATGCGGCGGCACGCCGAGGCGCGGAATTTACTTTCGACGGCGAGAAGTTCCTCGAGCTTGTGCGGGCTCTGCGGGAGCCACTTACAGCCCATTCGGGCACTCTCTACGCGCCGAGCTTTGACCATGCTATTAAAGATCCTGTTGATGGGGATATTGCCATTCCGGCGAGTTGTCGGGTGCTGTTTTTTGAAGGGAATTATCTAAGCTTGGATCGGGAGCCGTGGAAGACGGCTGCTGCGTTGATGGATGAGCTTTGGTTTGTGGATGTTGATTTTGAGGTTGCGAGGAAGAGGTTGGTGGTTAGGCATGTTAAGGCGGGGATTGCGAGGGATGAGGTTGAGGCGGATAAGAGGGCTAGAGAGAATGATTTGGTTAATGGGAGGGAGATTGTGGATCAAAGGTTGCCGGTGCAGGAGGTTGTTTCTAGTATTTTTGATCCTGTTTGGGAGAAGTTATGAGTTATGACGAGTGGGAAATTTGTTGATATTGACAAAGTCCTATGATGTACAGAGTTAATACTATGTTGATATTAGTAGTTATTCCAACTTCGTTTTATGTGCCATCCCAGCGGTACATATATAGGACGTGATAAGAACCTTGGAAGCTGATTGATTTGATTTATATCTAGATCCATATTTGGGATAACTTTGGAAATTGTGAAAAGAACTTCGAAGGCTTAGCCATGACTCTCCACGTTATCCGACATTAGGGACTAGATGTGATGGGGTTCGGGAGCCCGAGTGGAGAAGATTCTTTGTTGACATGTACTTTGTACATGGCAACCCTAACCTTGGAAGTTGGTAGATGTGTGAGTACTGCATGTAGCTCAAAGTTTCAGAGAAACGGGTACTAATTTCAAAAAAGTGTCGCCAAAGGATTGTTGAACTGCTACTGAGAATTGAACTATGCAAGTTATATGACCTGATGGAAATCAGAAATTATTCAAGCTAACATATTCACAGCCTTTTGATCAAAGGATGCGATTCCAAGAGCAACCCAATCAAAAGGCTCAGGGTGCTGACGAGTCTCAGTTGGTCGATGAGACTTTCTGTCAGTCTCTGGAGTATGACCTGTCGTCTACTAGCGGTGAGCGTTAATCGTCTAACTATGCTCCTGACCGATAAATCAGTACCAAGGGGGTCTTGACATTCCTCATGATGAAGGATGACAATAATCCGGGGGGGATTGCAGGAGTTGAACCCTACCTAGGTAGGGTGAGGAGGGCATTTGTATGTTATTGGTTTCCTTAACTTTCTACGAGTATGGAAACTGACAATACCGCTATAGGTAAAAATTTCCATATTGGACTTTTCATTTTGGTACTCCGTATTATGATATGTGTTCATCATGACTACAAGAGATTTAAAAAAAGACACGGAGGCATCCCAAAAACTCTAATGTCATACGTACGTATGTGCCTGCCATATGTATCTTACATCCATCAGCCATCCAATTTTGGTGAATTCTGATTGTGGTTAATCTTGCAACTATATGTTTAGCTAGATTGGTCGAGAGGCATTTATATGGATATTAGTGCTGAACCTTCACGAGGTTAAGTCAAAAAGAGTGGTGTATTACGGTACTGTTTTGATATTAGCCCGATGATTTCGGGGAAGACAAAGACAAAGAGGAGAGAAGGAGAGACGAATATATAGACGGAACATGTATAAGATGATCCCATCTCTCGTTGTTTGCTGGAGGACTGAGCAGTTCTTCGTGGGTATAAGTACTCTGCTCTTCATCAATTGAATTCACAATGATTCCTCTTCCTCTCTTTCCCCGATCTTCGTAGCAGAACTTTCAATAACATCGGCTATAAAAGGGCAAGGTAGCCTACATAACTCATTTCACCTTCCCTATTCTTTCTCCCTTTCTTGATCATGGTCTCCTATTGTATCATCCAAAGGCTCCAAATTTCATTGAGCATACTTTGTCTCTAATTCAATCCGTTTGAAAACGCCTGGTCACCATCCACCCTCACCCCCGTTGATAATTCCAATGCAGTTTTTATATGATACATGAATCAGATGCTAGATATATTCCACCCTTCGTCCACACGAGGTTGTACGAGCTCTTATTCGCATTAGACGGTCTCCATGCCATATCTAGCTCCCCATTTTAGCACTATATACGTCTTCGACATTGATAGAAACAACATATCGCGTTTAAAAAGATACCCGAGCAGAGTTCGGCTGTTGATTGATTACTGCTAATAACGATGAAGAGAGAGAGGGTAGAGAGAAGAGTGATATAAATACGAGACCGCGCACCAAGGCGGAATCTACAAATGTAGTCTGCTAACTAGTATTCTCTATACCCAAATTAAGACATCTAAAGTCATCTAGAAGACATTTAAGAGGTTATATACATATAATGTCCCTAATATGACCCGATTATCGAAACCCTACACCTAAGCATACATATAGACCGGATTTTAGGTCGCACAACATGGCTTTCCCTTTCCGCTTTAGTGCTCACCCCTAGCCGCTTCTTGCTCACTGAGTAAAACTAATTCTACATGGGGGTTGCTTCATAACATTGTTCCTGTAGTGAGAATAATACCCTTATTGGAATAGGAATGAGGGGTGAACAATTAGCCTCCGCACGAATAGGGCAGCGGAAACATTCTAATTAGGATGGTCCGCTCGAGAAAGCACTTCCTTTCTCTGCCCCTTCCGGTCAATTGGCGCTTGCATCTCACGATCGTCACCTTCATATTCCATAGTTGAGGTAGTAGATGATCAGCTTATGCGCCGTTATACGTCGTGATACATGGTGTGCTAGAAGAGGTGGCTGGCTGAGCGATTGGCAAAAGTTTAATCCCTCATGCAAAGCCCCCGTACTTTGCCATTTGCGTTTATGCCTCCTTCAAGGCCAACTGAAGATTAATGAGCAGACAACATATACAATATAATCTTCGTTACACAGTATTTGAGTGCCAAGGAACCTAATCCAGTCGAACACGGTTAACAGAAAGGTACTTGATAAGCAAGGGTTTATATAGATTCTATGTAATATGATGGTTACACGACTCTTGGTATCAACATCGGAAGACGAACTGGTCCATCATTGTCAAAATAAGTGGATTGCAAGTCTAAGTAGATTGCTCATGCTCATTATGACATTCCTGGTGTGGAGGAAATACGTAGTTGTGTGACATCTGATAGTACCATCAGTAAAGTAAACAAGAAAATTTACTCTAACTTGCGAACATTTTCTTTTGCTCTGTAGGCTACCTCTCTTCGACCCGAGGGTAGGAGGAGGCTAGCTGAAATCTCTAAAATAGACCCCTACTGGCATAAGGCATAAGAGGCACAGTGCTCGCGCATGACGAACTCGTATATGCAGGTTGCCTTCTCCATCTTGTCAACATATCACATATTTCTGCATTCATGCCCAAAGCATCTCCACCATGCCTATCTTTCTCCGCCTTTGACCCGTTTGCTCTTCAAAGAATGGGTTATAAAAGGCGCTGAAAGCCCTCGAGCAAATAGCATTTCCATTCAACAAGCCATTGAGAAGAAATCGAGCCCCAGTTAACAGAACATTTGCCTACCTCCTTTTAATCACAGACTCCCGGAAAGTGATATACAATCATGGTTTACTACGCCTACGCAAAGAACGTAAGAGCAAGCGGGTATTTTGGGGCTTTCTAAGGGACCAACGCTAATTGTAACGACAGAGCAACGACGATTGGTCATGGCGCTACGTAATCATCGCACCTTCTTATGAAGTCCTCAACGAGTGGTATGAGGCGGTTAGAGCACGAGTCTCCGACAATGTGCTTTGGCGCGTCTCCGCAGATTTCTACGTGTTTGATAGGACCAAGCTGCACCTAGGAAGAAGCACTGCTGCGGGCAAGGAGGCTCCGCAGTTCATGAACAAGCTTATCTTCCAGCTGCAGAATGACAATGAGGGCAGAGGAATCTCGACCTTTAACAACCACTGGGACCGTTGAGAACAGACCTCGATGTGAGTGTTTCTAATGATTGTATACGTTGGTTCTAACAATAGTCATATAGATCTTCGTGTCCGGTAGCGTCTCGCCTCGCAATTATGCAAAGCTGTCATTCAGAACAAACTGGTGGCGATATTACTTTTTGATCTTTGATATCGTTCGATAGCTTGTTCGAGCCAGCTTTCTCCATAGGTAGCTACGTTACTTTGAATACCAACTTGAATTACGAGACTTTTCTCCTTACGTCCGTTCTCCCCCACATTTGATCCACAAGAGCGAATAATATCGAGTTCTCATGGTGGCTGAGGACTTTGTATGGACGGGGCGAAGAGGCCTTCCGAGCTCCAGGGCTGTATGAGCTGATGACTCCATGGAGATAATCTAGGCTTAAACTCACATGTGCAGACTAGAGGGATTTCCTAACTATGAACACCCTAAATTGGCTATTAATCTCAGAAGAGCATAGTATTTATTTGAAATTTGAAAGAAATAGTATAGTAAACAACAGATACTCCGTAGCATATATGGACGCCTAAGACTTGAGTAAAGTCTCTAATTGAAGGAGATTGTCCCACCACACTAGTACATCTCCCTGTTCTCCAAGATTGGAAGGTTACTACCTTTTGTTAATTTGCTGCGGTACATCTATATTGTAGACCTCGGGAGGTGACTGGAGTTATTAATAGAGCTCGAAGCCCTCTAATCCTCATCTGGATCGGCCACTAAGACATATGAAATTAATGGGAAGAAAATAAAAACCGTTGTCTTACCTCAAATGCTACAGAATACCACCCTCAAGATGGATATTTTTAAATTTAACCTCTTGAGTCGCACAATTGTCATATATTCGCTCACTCAGACGAACTGACAGGCTTCTCCCCCCTGTATCCGGGGGACAGGTCCCTGACGCTAAACCGCTTTGGGAGCCGAAGTGCCACAAGCCATGGGGAACAAGAAATACCTGTATTGGGATAACATGTACTGTAAAGTAGACTTAATATGGGGCATATAGTAATAGGGGTACATCTCTGTAAGACCCTTAATGTAATGTAACAGACCCTGACCCCCATCGTGGCTTCCCGATTGTGATGAAACTGCGGTTGCCCGATTTCCCTCTTTCCCCCCCGTTTTTCTCTGGTCGAGAGCTTATCTTCCTTACACCTTCGTCACTCTTTGTCTTTCACTTTTCCCACACTCTCTCTACAGTCGCTCTTTAGCCCACACACTCTTTACTCCAGACTCGCTGTGCGATCCTGAATCCAATCCTTCAATCATTTCCAATTTCCCGATCTCCAATCTCCAATCTTTCATCATGCTCTTCAACAAGTCCATTTTTGCCGTTGCCATTGTGGCTTTGGCTAACGTCGTGACTGCCACTACCGTGCAGACCCCGGCCTGTGTTCTTAAGGTCATCGGGTATGTTCGAAGGAATGGAAGGAATGTTAGTGGACTCCCGAGCTGATAACAATCTAGCAACCAGGCCAACCCGGCCGATTCGAAGACTATCTGTGGCTCCAGCGCCAGCAAGATCCAGTCTGCCATCTCCAAGAACTGCGCCGATAGCGAGGCCTCCCTGAAGTTCTTCGCCAGCAACTGCGCCCAGCTCGGCCACAAAGTTGGTAAGGATTAACAGATACCCCAGATCACGTTACATCATTGAATCGGTGACTTATTTATTGCCTTGTTTTTAGCCACTGATGTTTCCACCACTACTGCTACCTCTACCGGCACTTCTGAGAGCTCTACAGCCACTGGCTTCGTCACCGCTGTGTCCTCTGCTACCAACACTGGTTCCTCTGTCGTCGCCACTGGCACTGGCGCCAGCGCCGCCGCCGGTACCTCGGGAGTCAGCACTGGCACCGCCTCTGAGTCTGGCGCCGCCGCGTCCCCTACTTCGACCTTCAACGCCGCTTCGTCCGACCGCCAGTTTTCCGCCACCACCTTTGTTGCTGCGGTGTTCCTCGGCGCTGCTGCTTTGCTGTAAGAAGCCGACATTGACTGAGAGCAGCCTAACGCGAATATCGAGGCGAGCACATATTATTAGCCTTGATGTTGCTCCTTTCGATCTGATTTGAATCACCGTTGTTATTCAGGGATCTGGTTCGAATTATCTAATATGTTGCTCGTCTGATGCCACTATTTGAATCCCTGAAACTTTTATCTTTTTATTTGCCAAAATCATATTGATTTATGTGCCCTTCACCTTCCCGCAGAACGATTCTTGAAAACGTCTAGATCTGCCTCGATTGCGAATCAGTCGATTGATTTAAACATCTTCACTTGAATCCAATCAATAGCCAAAATGTGGCAACGATTTCACTTGTAGAAGAGAATGAACAGTCCATATGAGGTACTTCTAAGGTCATCCCTGTCCCTCTTGGCCCCCTCATCAGAAGGATGATGTAGATCCATCACATTGATGTGTGATGCAGCAAGGGGCCCTATCGAGCCCCTTGATGTTGCGTATATTGTTGACTAGGATATGGCGGGGTGAACCTCAAGCTGTCAAAACAAAGTTGAATCTAGCAGTGGCATTTAAAGATCATCTGAGCCCGGAATGCTTCAGGCCGCTCGGCGGAAGCCCTTCCGATGCCATGCTCCCATGCGCGACTCTTCGCGTGTTCACGTGACCATTCGCGACCTGCAGTCAAACTGCAAGGCCTGATCTCACCGCCTGTTCTCCACTCACACCGCCTTCTGTATCCCCACTAGTAAACCCACGCTAAGATCATTAGTATCGATGCGCTAACTGTATCTGGTATAAATAGATGTTTTCTGCCTGGCAGGATGAAGTTTGGAAGAAAAGGTGGATCCCCCATGTTGGTAAGCTGAAAAAACGCGGGCACGCGAAAAGACAACGCGTCCACTCGGCAACCAAAGATTCCTCTGCCCCTCTGATCTCTTCTTCTTCTCACACCCCTCTACGGGCTTCATACATTCATCTTTCCCCCCTTTCACTATACTCTAATACTATTTCAATTCTCCTGCTACTGTGATCTTGATACCCTTATTCACTTCTCTCTATTCTTTTCAGCTCCCTACCAACTCATCACTATTCAAAATGTTCGTCTACAAGAGAGGTAAGTGCATACACGATTGTTTGATACACAGAGGCATTGGTGGCAAGAGATAGCTTCTGCTCCTTGATCTTGCCACAGCTACCTGGTTTTGCCACGCTCTTCGGATCGAGAGCTAACGTGGATACAAACGGTAGATGGACGCAAGGAACGCGTGCAGTTCGACAAGATTACCGCACGTGTCTCGAGGCTCTGTTATGGCCTCGACCCCGAGCATGTTGATGCAGCAGCCATTACCCAGAAGGTCATCTCTGGTGTCTACCAGGGTGTTGGCACCATTGAGCTGGATAACTTGGTATGCTCGCTTACTTGCCCCCAGCTTGGGACATTATATTAATATTTTGATATTAGGCCGCCGAGACTGCTGCATACATGACTGTCACACACCCCGACTACGCTATTCTGGCTGCCCGTATCGCCGTTTCGAACCTCCACAAGCAAACTAAAAAACAATTCTCTATGGTCATCTCCGATCTGTACCACTACGTGAACCCCAAGAACAATAAGCCTGCTCCTATGATCTCAAAGGAACATTACGAGATCGTTATGAAGCATGCTGAGGAGCTCAACTCGGCTATTGTGTACGACCGTGACTTCAACTACAACTTCTTCGGATTCAAGACCCTCGAGCGTTCATACCTTCTTCGCATTAACGGCAATGTTGCTGAGCGTCCTCAGCACTTGCTGATGCGTGTTGCTGTCGGAATCCACGGCGAGGATATTGAGAAGGCTATTGAGACATACCACTTGATGTCCCAGAAGTACTTCACCCACGCCTCCCCCACTCTGTTCAATGCCGCTACTCCCCAGCCCCAGCTTGCGTCTTGCTTCCTGGTTGATGTCAGCGCTGACAGCATTGAGGGTATTTACGATACTCTCAAGACCTGTGCCATGATCTCCAAGACCGCTGGTGGTATCGGTCTGAATGTCCACCGTATTCGCGCTACCGGTTCTTACATTGGTGGAACCAACGGCTCCTCCAACGGTATTGTTCCTATGCTGCGTGTGTTTAACAACACTGCACGCTATGTCGACCAGGGTGGTAACAAGCGCCCTGGTGCATTTGCCATCTACCTGGAGCCGTGGCACGCCGATGTCTTCGAGTTCCTCGATCTGCGGAAGAACCACGGTAAGGAGGAAGTTCGCGCTCGTGACCTCTTCTACGCTTTGTGGACCCCCGATCTCTTCATGAAGCGTGTTGAGGCCAACGGTGACTGGACCCTCTTCTGCCCCAACGAGGCCCCCGGTCTGGCTGATGTCTACGGTGATGAGTTCGATGCTCTCTACGCGAAGTACGAGCAGGAGGGCCGTGGCCGCAAGACCATCAAGGCTCAGAAGCTCTGGTACGCCATTCTTGAGGCCCAGACTGAGACTGGTAACCCCTTCATGCTCTACAAGGATGCTTGCAACAAGAAGAGTAACCAGAAGAACCTGGGTACTATTCGCAGCTCCAACCTGTGCACTGAGATTGTCGAGTACAGTGCCCCTGATGAGGTGGCTGTCTGCAACCTGGCTTCCCTCGCCCTTCCCACCTTCGTTGACTCTGCCCGTGGCGAGTATGACTTTGGCAAGCTCCACGAGGTCGTGCAGGTTCTCGTTCACAACCTGAACAAGATCATTGATATCAACTACTACCCCGTTCCTGAGGCGAAGAAGAGCAACTTCCGTCACCGCCCCATCGCTCTTGGTGTCAATGGCCTTGCTGATGCTTTCCTGGCTCTGCGTCTGCCTTTCGACTCCCCCGAGGCTAGACAGCTCAACATCCAGATCTTCGAGACCATCTACCACGGTGCCTTGACTGCTTCTTGCGAAATTGCCAAGAAGCTGGGTACATATGAGACCTACCCTGGCTCTCCCGTCTCGCAGGGCATCCTGCAGTATGACATGTGGGACCGTACCCCCACTGATCTCTGGGACTGGGCCTCCCTGAAGGCCAAGATTGCCGAGAATGGTGTCCGCAACAGTCTGTTGGTCGCTCCCATGCCTACTGCCAGTACCAGTCAGATTCTGGGCTTCAACGAGTGCTTCGAGCCCTACACCTCGAACATCTACTCCCGCCGTGTCCTGGCTGGTGAGTTCCAGGTCGTCAACCCTTGGCTCCTGAAGGACCTCGTCGACCTCGGCCTGTGGTCCGACAACATGAAGAACCGCATCATCGCCGATGGTGGCTCCGTCCAGAACATCCCCAACATCCCCGCCGACATCAAGGCTCTGTACAAAACCGTCTGGGAGATCTCCCAGCGCAACATCCTTCAGATGGCCGCCGATCGCGGTGCCTACATCGATCAGTCGCAGTCCCTCAACATCCACTTGAAGGAGCCCACCATGGGCAAGCTCACCAGCATGCACTTCGCCGGCTGGAAGATGGGTCTCAAGACCGGAATGTACTACCTGCGTACCATGGCCGCCTCCGCTCCCATCCAGTTCACCGTCGATCAGGAGCAGCTCCTCGTCGAGGACACCAACATCGCTCGCTCTAAGAAGCGTACCGGTGGTACCGGTGCCTCCGCTTACTCGGCCATTCCCCGTACCAGTGGCGCCGAGGCCGTTACCGCCAAGGTCGCCGCCCCTGTCGAGGAGACACCTCGCACTGTGGCTGCACCTGTTGTTGCTGCTCCTGCTGTCGAGGCCAAGACCGAGGATGCTGAGGCCGAGCCTGAAGATGCCGAGAGCAGGGCCGTGGAGGGTGATATCTTCTCCGATGCCGCCCTGCAGTGCAGCATCGAGAACAAGGATGCTTGCATCATGTGCCAGGGTTAAACTTGTCTTGAATGCTTTTGGATGTTTCCCTTTTGAGTTTGTGCATGGTCGTGGCTTCTCACGTGTACCCATATTATGATTTTGATGGACTTTTTCCTTTTTTCCTTTGTTCGTGTGTTTCGGCGTGGGTTTGTGATATTTCCTGGATATGTTTATTATTACTTCAATAACGTGTTATGTTATTCATTCTTCTCTTGTAGACTTTGTATACCAAGTGTAGATACTCTTTGTCGTATATATGGCTAGTCTCATCCGCCTTCAATATTCCGAGTCCGAGTCCCATCATATCCTGACGTATGATACTCATCCCCGCCTACACTTGCAAACGGCATTCAATGGCCTCTGCCCCTAGTCAAACCCCAACGCAAACCAACGACTCCCGAAACTCACCCAACCCTCCGGCGCCAAACAGACGACCCTATTTCCCCATTCGGCAATGCCAAACAAAAAAGGACCCAAGGCTGAAATCAAGTTTGATCAATCAAAGATGAAACGGTTCCCAGCTCGCTCATGGTTACCAGTCAACTACTGCTGGCTGGTTTGAGGAGGATCTCGAGCAAGCCATAGTTCGGGTTCAATTTGTAGATGGGTAAACCCCGGTTTAAAGAATGCCAATATGTTCACATCCTGGAGATGGAAGAAAACATGTTCAACTGGCTCGTTAATAGTCTCACAGTGAGCCAAGAACAATATGAGAAAACAACACGCTATCTTGTCAAGTTATCAACCATGAGCCGAGGCCCGAAGGCTGCAGCTGTGCTCTCCTGCCAGATATGAGTACACATGTAGTTATTATGAGAAACTTCCTAGGCATATTGTATATAGCTTGTGATTAGTCTCAATATGATGCAACTAAATAAAAACATTCGATATATTTACAAGCAAGGCTATAGAGGACAGCTGCTTTCAGGCTCGATCCATGAACCTCCTTGGGCGATGATATCTGAGTATGCTGGTTCTGCATAACCATCCAAGGTGGCATTGGTTCCGGTGGTGAGATTGATTTTTCAATCTTGTTATCGGGTTTTCGTGTCTTGAGATAGAGAAGGGCACCCAAAGCACACAGTATCGGAAGTCCAACACCCGCACCGACTCCAATTGCGATCTTTCCGGTCAGAGTTAACTCGGATGATTGAGAAGCTGTCTGAAGAAGACGATGCTAATGCCGATGTGGATGTGAATGAAGATACTGTGTTGGTAGTAGAGGTAGATTTAGTGACGTAGAATTGGTGACGTTGAACTACGTAGATTATAGAGGGTACAGGTCCTGAAGTCCTTTACAACGCCATGTGGTGGCTCCTCATTCTGTCAACTTCAGTTTATGCGCTTAGGAATATAAATAGCCCCCTTCCTCATTGTGATCTCTCCAGGAATCGCATCCAACATATCTACATCGCCCCACGTTGCATGAACAGTCCGCTCCCCCTTCAGTATACGGTTGATATTGAGCATTGTGCTATACATCACCCCCCAGCTAAAAAAGCCTTCTTGTTCACCGGTCTCATCATGAATATCGGAAGACTTCGCTCTTGGCCCTGCCTGATGGAAGCCACCCGTTATAGATGGGTAAGGTGCAAAACACCGCAAATACCGATTACCGCACATGCGTCCGAGTGAGACGTCAAACTGGGCACCAATATCAATCTCTTCCGCGAGACCAGACGGGTTGACCGATAGGGCCGCGAGGATCCGTTGTGCACCTCTGTAGCTCACAGCATAAAACATTGAGCAGACTCCGTCGTTTGCTGTACACGCGAGTCGACTGTGATCGGGTCTCTCATATCCCTCGAATGTCGGAGGGTCGCGCCACTGAGGAAGAAAATGATGGGGCATTGGGATAGTCGGGTCATTCGGGGTAAGGTAAAATGGCAGGTCAGTTTTACATGACATGCCGCAGTGGCCTAACCATAGGATGTCCCAGTCGTCACCGTATGGTGATTGAGTCGGAGTTTTGTGGGTATGCTGGAACTGGAGGGCTCTGACTGCGTGGGCGAAGCTCTGAAGCTGGCCTTTGATTGATACATCCCAGTCCGAATCGTCTTCCATAATAATAGCACTCGCTAATCTCTCTTGGACAATTCTAGGGAACCATTAATCGATGTCGAATATTGCAGTTTCAAATACATACATACTGCTGTAGTCCGTTGATATGCGCCCGTCGGGCAGTGTACTCGGTCGTTTTATGGTCATGGTTCCAGTTCTAGAAATGTCAGTCGTCGCGCGTATTGTATAACTTTAGAAAACGTACGTATGGATGGGATTTAGCATCTACTCCGTCCGGAGTCACACCGTCGAGGAATTCGACGTGGAAATTGCTGAGGGATGAGCCCAGAATGATACTGTCTCGCTTGTCAGGCCGGCTGACAAGGTTAATAGCAAAAACTTTTTGAACCTAAACAATGGTGAGCCGAAATATATCTAGATGAAGCTTGAAGTGGAATGATTACTCCAAGTGTTTCGTTTCTGATGGCATCCAAGTTGTCCCAATCATGCTGGTCGCTCCAGATCTGCTCGGTGGAGAAATTCGTGCTTGGGTGTAACTTGAAGAGGATGAATGCAACCCCAAACAAGGCAAAAAGTAGCTGGGCAAATCGTATTTGGGATGCAGAAAAAACCATGCTCAACTGTCATCGGGATAGAGACAACAGAACACGTTTGCCATCCTGAGCGCTCAGGAGGTGACCGTGACTTCTTAATTTATTCAGAGCCGCCGAAGGCGGATGTGCGGGATAGGTGTCGAAAGTGGAAGGAGAGCTAGTTCCTGTCACATTGGTGTTGCTAAAGCATGGTTGGTCGACATGTTCGTCAGATCCACTGTGACGAACTTTTCCTGTGACGAACTTGTCTAGCGACATGAACCCGCTGGGATTTGAGAGCACATGAGTGGCCCCAAGCCTTGTAAGAGAAGATGGCGTGCATTTAGCTCCCGGGGTCCCTGGTTCATGTAGCATCAGGGCCTGAGTTGCTAATGGTCGGTTGGCTAGAGGGCACTGGTTTTACCTCCAGGGCTGATATGTACGCGCGGGCCTTATCGCGGGCCGTACCGTAGGATGGTGAAGATGCGCCATAGGAGCAGCAGCTTGCATTCAAGCGTGACAAATTCGCCTTTGGGCGCGACCATCGTAAGAAGTAACGATCAGAAGGATGATAACTTAATGCAAGAGGAGGAAATCAATCTAAAGCTACATCGTGGGATTTTGGCGCTTACCGCCATGGAGCCCCCTGACCAGACTGCGAGTTTTCTACAGCAGATTATCGAAAAGAAGAAAAAAGCGCCTATTGTCCTACAGACACCCTTTACGCCGTGCGGATGCAAATTTAGGAATGTAGCATCGTGAAGAGCAGAAACGAATGCGTGATTTCAAGCGATCTCAAGCACGTGAATTGGCCTACCAGCAATATACCGGGGCCTACCATCCCTAACGGTCGCTTCTAGGGGGTATAGAATTGGCAGAGGAAGATTACCACCCGGCTAGCATTGATATTTACTTTTACGACGAGAGGGGAATAGCTTCAACAATTTGTAAAGCATGATTGGGGGCTTAGCACTGCCCGTATCGCCTCAAATGAACTACGGTAATACTATTGGTCTTGTTGTTCCGTCTTGTTGTTCCGTCTTGTTGTTCCGTCTTGTTGTTCCCCCAACTCTTGCAATCTGCACCTAGTCACATATATTAAACCCAGTTGGTCGGTGGTACCAAAATATCACTGGATAACAATTCGGCCACGTCAGTTCTTAAGCTCAGCCTCCCAGACTGCCTATCGCCCATTGCAAAGGCATTTTCGAGGTACCCTTCAACCTCTTAATTTTTAACTTGTTGCAAGATAGGTCCTTCGTTAATCATGGCTGACCCATTTTCTGTTGTCAGCGGTGCTTGTGGGGTTTTTTTCACTGGGAATAACAATATGCAGTGGTGTAATCGACTACTGCTCGGCCGTGAAGGAGGCAGACGAGGAGGTTGACCGCATCGCCCGCAAGGCTACAAGAATGCAAAACACAATGCATTTGGTGGAGAATATTCTCCGAGATAACCAGTCCCTTATCGAGCGCGACTACGCAGACCCTCTTCGTCAAATGGTGGAAATTATCCGAGCCGGAATCGATATTCTTCAAGAAGCTGTTCAGAAGTGCTGGGGTGAACTTCAACCCGGCAAGCCAATGCAGGCGAAATCCAGAAGTACAGCCAAAAGAGATCTTTATCCGTTTCGACAAAAGTCTTTGTTATCATTGAGCAGTGTCTTGGATGGACTTCAGCTGGAACTGAGCACTGCTATGCACATGTGTGTATTGCAGCTGATCCAAGTAAATATGACAAAACTGCCATTGCTAATGCGTTAAATTCTGAGTTCAGGGCTCAAATGCAAATTACCAGTCATTCACACGCTGCAATCCTCACTCAAGGTTCGGCCACGCATATGAAAATTGAGGAAGGCTTTGCAAGTTTGGATTCCCGCTTGGAGAGAGAAATTTCAATCAACCCAGGACAGCGACTAACCAATTCTGATTGTCGCTCATCGCCACCTGAATGCTTACACCATCAAATGCCTTTCTGTCGCTGTCGTCATGTCGTGCGCAAAGGTCGCGTTGCAATCAGACGGTTTTGCATCTCCAATAATATGTTTGGATTCAATGTCTCCGCCTCACTTGAAGTTTCCATGGGATCACGCGCTCTAAAAATCGCCCGATCTTTGTCTCTCCGCGCTGTCGTCCCTTTTGACTCTCCGGCATTTGAATTAATTGACAAAATCAGAAGGGTAGACTTCAATTTTCAACCGGAACTCATGCCCGACCTGGTCGATACCACGATTGTTGAACTCCGCCAACTGTACAGCGAGGGGAAGGCTAGACCCAGTGATATAAATCCACGTGGTCCTTTAATCCTCCATGTGAGCTTGAACCCAAACTTTTGAAGATATATGGAGTTGACTATATGAATAGGAACTTTGTGGTCTTTACTGGAAGTTTTTACAATTTCCGGACGCCATTCCGAATTATGGCCGACTGATAAATATTTGCCTGGGTGATATAGCTTCATTTGAGGCTCAGAACTATGGACTAACTCCTATAGACTATTTCCTTTTAATAGCTAAGACTCATCGCTCAGATTCACGTTGGGGACAACATGTGATAGGTCATTTGTATGACCCGAATCAACAATATCAGGATATACTGCGATCATTGTTACACAGTGGTGTTGGAACCTACATTAGTGTGTCTGGAATTGCGAGACACAAAAAGAAAAAGGAGCTTGTCAACATGCTTGGAAACAGTGAGTCTGTGCCCAAACCAACTTGTTCAGCTAACCCTCTCCATGTGCTAATACAAGGATCAAGGACTTGACATTTCTGACGAAGCTTTTGCAATACTGCATGAGTCAAAACCGGCCCTTGAATCGGCGATCGCATCAAACCCAAACTTTCTTTGCGATGATACTGGAGGCAGTGGATTACTTCATTCGGCAGTGTCTTGGCCCGATGGCCTGGAACTCTTTCTAGAAAAAGGGAAATATAGCACATCCACTATACATAGCGCCTTGTTCACAGCCATCAAGGAAAACCGCCCATCCTCAGTGCAGTTGTTACTTAATAGCAAAATCCCGTTTCCACTTTGGGTCCTTCATTCCTCGTTCGAGTTCGATGCACAGATATGTGACATATTGACAACAGAGCTCGTCAAACGACGGACCAGTCTTCGCAATCTAGCAGAGACTATATTGCCAATTGAGGAATTGACTCGGTTGGGGGTTTCAAGAGAGCAACTGCCCGACGGTAATTCGAACAGCATATGTACAGCTTTGAAGGCAAGGGGGGCGGTTGTACCAAGTGAAATAGACACCGAGGAATCAGTCTGGGGTAACACATCCTCCGTTCTTGGGCAAACATCCCGCTTGAGATTGATGAAATGTCTTCATCTAGCTGGGCTTCGAAGCATGTGTCGATTAGCTCCTACCGCGTTCAGTCATCCGAAAGGGGTTCTTGATCGTGCCATATGGCTTATTGAAATGGGACTGGATCTCAAATTTTCTGAAGCTGGTCTACCGGCTATCTTGGAGCTTTGGCCGGTACTTGTCCAGGACTTCGCCTCCGTTGCTAGCCGTGGGCTAATTCCTGGGAGTCCACCAACCTGCAACCGAGTGTGTCAAAAAGTATCTAAATCCTTTGAAAATTTCAACGTACGACAACAACAATTCTTGAGAGAATCCCTGGCTTCCAATGAGATTGATGATTGTTCATGTGCCTGCTCTCCCGACGACGGTTGCCGTTCAATTACAATCGCATTGAAAGAGCTCTTCAGACTTGGAGATTTCTATAGCGTCTCAGTTGAAATCCTTGGCCACCACACATGCTTCAAGGGTCACATCATGGAATACTTGTTCAGGGATCAAAGTGAATCTTTTGGCTTTGTTCTTGCAGTATTGCGCTTTCTCACCTTCAATGAGCTGAGACTTACCCACACCTGTCACTATTCACATAACCAGGAGTGGGGGGCACCAGTTTCGGGCGATGACGCTGCTGAAACGCACGAAGAAGAAAGACTGTTGCTACAAGAACTGGACATTCTCGTCTCATAGTTCCAGCAAAAGTATCTGGAGCTGCGTATCCCATTGCCTGATTTCCTTCATGGCTACTGGGCAGATAGGATGAAAAAGATCCTGTCCAGCGAGAAAGAGCCGATGCACAAATCGTTCAAGAAGCAAGGCAAGTAGGTGTGTGGCTTGATTGGGAACCTGTTGATCGTGTTGAGCTAGTTATAGACAAGCCTTGTCGACATGCAATCACTGTTTAACGAGGAAATCCTAGACAGTCTATAGAATCTATGCCTCATCAGAATTAAACGAATTGAATCACATACTACAAGAACGCTTTCACTCCTACGGGGCTTTAGGTCTAGGCAGGTAATAGGGTGTGACATGATTTGGTGACACATTTAAGGTCAATAATCAAGGGAATCAGAAGGATAAACATTGAGTTGGTATTCCCGCGATCAGGGACTGGGAATGATTTTGAAATCGTAGGTAGTAACATCAGTTGAGATAAGAACTGTATGTGGTGCAGTTACCCTCCAAGAGTATTCATACCATGAGCAGGCTTGTCTGAGCCGAATCACAAATGTGACTCTACAAGAGAAAGTGGTATAAGGCGAGGAAAATAGATGCTTACATGCGGACTAAAAATAGCGCCTTGTAGCTTTTCAGGTCCGGAGGCCGCTCTATATTCTCGATGCAGCCATCGTAGGATTTCACGGCTCTCGTAAAAGAATGAAATATCACTATATTTACCTTATAAACTCTCGCTGACTTAATACTTACTAAGTGATGGAGTGATGGGAAGGCGGCCGAGATGGTCTAGCTCGTTAAATACGCTAAGTATTCCGATTCCGGTCTTATGCAGTTCTAAAAGCTATACGAGCGAAAGCCATAAGAAGTTGAAGGAGTTACGAGAGAGACTATATAGAACCACGCGCGGGACACATGAATGACGAAGCGCGCTAGGTCACCACAACCAAACTAAAAAGCGTAATTCATTGTATCCGTCCGATACGGGGTACAATCCCAGTCTCAACCCCCACTCCCTTCAAATTCTTCAAATCTGAAATTTCATTGCAATATATATGTATACCATTCAACCATGGTCATGCAATCCTATTCCCGGGGGGATCTTCGGTCAAATGGAGCAGAGGGGACTGGACCAACCTTGGAAGTGGAATACGGTACTTTGTATGGGTGCCAACCAAATTCCCGAACTCGTACCATGTATCTGGTGCTATTGGTGCGACAGGGTCTAACTCCCCTCTCGGGAAGGAGATAGTTGGGTTTGAAATACAAAAATGTTGGGGGATGTGTAGCCAGAGAGCTATAGGTGCATTTTGATTGTTTGCGCGACCATAGTCAGCACCCTAATCGGGTTCTCGGTATTGATTATGTAGGCCTTGGACATTTCAAGGTTGTTCAGGGTGCGTGCCCTGTGTCTTGTGCCCTGCATTTTGTGTTGGGGCTGGTTAGGGCTGGGAAGAGGGGTGAATATTTGGTACTCCGTACAGAATACTGGATACGGAGTGAAGTGGGACAGGTGAGATGAAAATGAAGAGTCTAGATTCCAAGGCTCAATAGATATAGCCATTTAACATGGCACGGAGTACTCCGGATATTCACACAATAGAAATCTAAGATCGGCACTATTCTCCCACTAAAAGACTAACAAAACTAAAAAAAACTCAAAAAACGGCTTGAAACTCAGACCAAGTCCAGACCGTTGGCAGTGGGGAGGACTAAAATACCTGTACAATAATAATCGTACTCCGTATACGGAGTACAAGTAAAACATGCGATTCCTGCTGGATTGGCTTAAAGGTCATCTTTGTCTTACGCATTGTCCAATCACGTGGGTATTCACACCCTCGGGGCCCGATACAATACACACACGTCGCAGACTGCAGTATTCTGACCAGTCCTCCCCCGGGGTGCATTGCGACCGTGTACACTGCAATACATGTCATTTGCAAGGCGCCTAAATAACGACGATGCGATGAGATCTCAATAAATGATGTGAAAAACAGCCCTGGAGCGGATATGGTATCCCCCCAAAAGAAAGAACCTTGGAAAAGAAAGAAATCCTCGCTGTCTCTGATAGGCCAAACAGTCAGGTACGAGAGGCAAAATATGTGGGTCGTGAGACCCCAGCTAGGCAGTCGGATCGTTGGATCGGCTGAAGCAGCCGTCGGTCTATCCCCAGAGGAGATTAGGGCCAGGAGAAATGTGGCCTGTGTGGCGCACAAGCCCCTCGTCATTTTTTTTGTTCCAATGAGAATCTACCGGGGCGTCCGGCTCGGGTACCTAGGAGTTGCGATTGTGATATTCCCGTAATTTGTCCTATGTAGGGTTCTATGTAGGATATTTAGTATGTGAATACAATATACCTAGGTACCTAGGGAGTGTAAGGAATGAGAGCAGTGTGTTGTCCAATGGATCGTGGCTTGATTTGGACCATGGATTTGGATAAAGTGGGGACTTTGGTGACCATTGAAGTGGGCCATTTTCCTCTTTGGTGCCTTACCTTTGGTATTTTATAAAGTCGAGACCCTTCCCCCCAAATTGTCTTTATTCTCTTTCAGCTTTCAGTCCATTCCTTCCTTCCTCACTCACATTCCTTTCGAGTGCCCAATCTTCCTGCTGTGCAGTTGATCAATCCTTTAAACAACCTCACACACACACTCTCTCAATTCATCTATTCCGATTCATTCGCAATGGCTCCTATCACCAAGACTCTCGCCCTTGCTGGCGCTTTCTTCGCCTTGACTGGCTACTCGGCTCCCGTTGCCAAACGCGCCGTCGTTTGGGAGACCGTCACTGATATCGTCTGGACCACCGTCGATGTCACCACCACCGTCTACCCTCAGGCCGCTCAGACTGCGACTGTCGTCCCTGTCGTCGCCAACGCCGTCCCTACCACCACTGCTGCCCCCGTTGTTCAGGCCCCTACCAAGGAGGTAGAGGAGGCTGCGCCCACCACTACCTCTTCCTCCACCACTACCGCTGCCCCTGTCCCTACTGTTGAGGCTCCTGCCAAGCAGGTGGAGCAGGCTGCGCCTACCACTACCTCCTCCACCACCACTGCTGCTCCCGCTCCCACCGTGGAGGCCGAGACCTCTACCACTCCCGCTCCCGTCGTGCAGGCTGAGACCTCTACCGCTGCCCCTACTGCCACCCGTTCCGCCAACACCGAGACCACTATCAGCACCCGCACCGGCGTCTGCTCCGAGGGCTCCCCTTGCGACGGTGAGATCACCTTCTACGACACTGCCACCACCAGCACCAACCCCAGCTCCTGTGGCACCACCAACGATGGTACCGTCGAGAACGTTCTCGCCCTGCCCCACGGTATCATGACCGACAGTGACTGCGGCAAGACCGTCACCATCACGTACAAGGGCCAGACCGCCACTGGTATTGTGGTCGACAAGTGCATGGGTTGCGACAACGGCTCGGTCGATCTGTCTCGTCACCTCTTCGGTCAGCTGGCCCCCATGGGCAAGGGCCGTGCCGATGGTGCCAAGTGGTACATCCACTAAACGTTGCGTCGACCGCGCGTTTATTCTGATGGCCATGATTATGAATATGAACAACGGACACATCTCTGGTAGATTGCGCAAACGGATATGGTCTTGACGACTCTTCCCTTTTTTTTTTTTTCCCCTTCTTTTCACTTTATTGTGACCTTTTCCCCTTCTTTCCCAGTCTCTCTGAGAACCCAATCATTCATCTCTCAGAGAGACCGGGCCTTTTTTTTACCTTTCGTCCACTCCCTTGACCCTGGATCTTTTTACCATTTCGCGTGTCCCTAGTGGACCGCATTCACATTTTACCCATTTTTTCCATGTTCATAGAATTTTCTTCTTCTTGCGCAATACTACCTTATGATGGACTCTATTCGGCCATAAGACATATGCTTACGATCCTTGCGCGCATGCTGGCAAGTCATGGACGGTTCTCTTGACGAGACCTCGAACATGTACATGCGACAGGACAATTATGATTACCAAGATCACGTTTGTGAAATGCAAACAGCCCCCAAAAAAACGCAGGGCATATTGCACGAGACGGATCATTGAATGAAATTCGTTTCGTTTGACTCGTGTTTGTTTGCTCCAATAGCCTCTCCAGTATTCGTAGTATCCCGGTATTATTTATGAGAATTGTTTGTTTGTACGAGTACGGATTAGTGTGGCCCCTTTCCACTTTTGAGACTCCCAAGTTGACCCAAAAAGGGAAATGAACTGCAGGAACGCAAGGCTACTGACTATATTGGTCCACACTGAGACAACTGCGCCTCATTTCCACAACACAGCTTGGGATGATCAATTGCGGGCTTCTCTTTCCAGCCAAGTCAGGTTGTTCTCTTGCGATATTGTCTTGAATTTGGATCTGCTGAGAAGTGCTCTGTCGATCTCTATGTCTTGCCCGTCTTCAATGTCGCCCCAAGCCCCGCCAACCACTAACAACCATATAATACATCTCAATCGAACACAACACCATTCCTCAGCGTCCCAATACCATCAATAACAACATCCATCTGCGTCCCAGGAACGAGGTACTTCGGCGGCGAAAGACCAGCGCCAACACCTAAAAACCGGAGTCAGCTCAACCAATCCCATCCCGAACAAACAAAACCAAAACAGATGAAACTCACCACCAGGCGTCCCCGTCATAATAACACTCCCCTTCTGCAATGTCGTCCCCTGCGAAAGATACGACACCAAATACGCACAATCAAACAAAAGATCCGCAACAAACTCCTCCTGTCTAACCTCCCCATCCACAATCGTCTTCAGCAGCAGCTTACTAGGATCAGCGATCTCGCTCGCAGCAACAAGACACGGTCCTAGCGGCGCAAACGTATCAAATCCCTTAGAGAATCCCCATTGCGGGACACGGCCCGCGAGAGCCGGGTCGCGCTGTAATTTGCGTGCTGAGATATCGTTGCCGACTGTGTAGGCGGCTACGTAGGAAAGCGCATTCTCAGGGGAGACGTTCTTGGCGTCGCGGCCGATTACAAGGCACTTTGGGTGTTTGTTAGTATACATACTGAAATCAGGACCTAGGGCCGGGTGTTTTGTAAACAGCGGAATTTTCTTACCAGCTCGCCTTCATAATCTGCCTGTGAATCCTGGGCAATCTGCGGGATCGTTACCGGTGCGCCGTGATCGTGGATTGTGGTGTTTGGCTTGAAGAAGATGAATGGGAATGGGGGTGGGGTGCGGCCGGCTTCTTTGACTGTAGGCACGGTGATTATATGTATAAGTAACTGTCCTTGGGGGTGTTTATTTTGCGAAGGATAGGATACGGGAACCTACCATGCTTTGCATAGTTCAATCCGACACAGCGCAGAATAGGAACATCCGCCTGCGCCAATGGGCCTAGGACGGTTTTCACGGAGACGATCTCATCGGTGACGCGGGTTTTGCCTGTGGTGTCGTACAGGTCATCGCCTTCGATTACACGTGCTTGTAGCTTGTCGGACTCGGTTATAAAGCCCAGGTCTGTTGTTGGGGTTGGGAGGATTGGCTCGCCGCGGATGATGCGGCCGTCTGTGGCGATGAAGCGGATTAGGCGTTTCCACGGGAGAGACATGCTTTCGGTGTTTTTTTGGTCTTGGTGTTCGGTTTGCTTTAATTGTAATTGTCTAAGAGAGGCATTTATTCCGGTGGTTGAGGGGTTATATGGCCCTTTATTGTCGTTATACCGGGGATAGATCGGGTACACCGGGTTTGTCGGGTGTAGTTCCGGGATGGGGGTTTAGTAGTTAACCGGATGAGAGACCAGGGGATGCGGGGAAACTGGGGTATGACCAGCATGACGAAATATTACGGCTATGATGATCTTTCAGGCTGCTGTGTGAACTATAGTGTTCTTCCGGGGATCGGATGCCTACAGTGACTAGACTGATATTGATGAACAGAACCGAAGGGAAATCATCATTCATCAACATTGCTTTAGTAGCTTACTAGTGTACTACTTGAAAGAGAGGGCGAAGAGAGAAAGGAACGAGTATAATCAAATATGCGACCCTGGAGAAATTATCATAGGTAGTCACCTAAATAGGAAGTAGTATATTCTCTATGCAAACAGCCTTTCTACAATTCTGACTTCGCCCAAGCTCGATCAATCTCTTGCTCAGCATAATATCCATAACACCACATCTGAGTCGCCGGATCACTCCACTGGTTAGGACTGTGACTGAAAGGCAACCCCAAAGTCTCGGGCTTCATAGCTGCATCACGGGCTTCCTGAAGCGGTCCATCGGCGAAATGCCACAGCTTTCCATTTAGAAGACTCGCCTCCTGCATCATTCCAGCTCGCTCGATGCGGACCTTTTCGAAAATACTCAATGCTTTGGGGATGTCGGTGGCGTCCTCGATTTTGGACAGAGATCGTGCTAGTGCTGCGCCATCTTCGACAGCCATTGCTGCGCCTGTGCGGTTTTAGTGACTACTATCAATGTCAAGTGTGCTTCTGCACTTACCTTGTGACATATAAGGTAGCATTGCATGTGCTGCATCTCCTAGGATCAACACTTTGCCATTCACCCAGCGAGATAAAGGGACTCCACTAATCAGCGGCCATTTGATGGTCTTTTCGATGAGCCCGATAATCCCCTCAAGACTGGAAAATTATTAGCAGGAGTATAATACCAAGAGTGCCCATAGATTCATACCGGTTGTCCCATCCTTGGAACTCGCGTCTCATATCACTGAGAGTATTTTGCTGATCCCATGTTGAGGGATCACTGTCATCTGGATGAGAAAGAACCATGTTGAAAGACTTTCCGGCTCCGATGGTGTATGTCATTACATGCCGCTGATCACCGATCCTATAAAAACGTGTTAATTGTGTTTCGAAGACCTTTCATACTTCTGCTAACCAGATGTTGAGAGCCGGCTTTTCCAGCAGCCAAGAAAGCTCCGGGTCTTCCTTGATGCGCTCCACGTCCACCGTGGCTCGGTAAGCCGCGAATCCAGTCTTCTCGAATGTGGGCTTGCCGCTCTGATCGAGAGTTCCACGAGCAACCGACTTGACACCTACAAACCATTAGAGTCGGTCATATATATATCTCAAGAGCGTGGGGATATATACCGTCTGCGGCAACGACCAAATCAGCTGAAACAGTTTCACCATTCCCAAGAACGATGCTTGGTCCCTCGATATTATATCCCACAACCCGCGAAGCAACCTTGACTGTGACACCCAGGTCCAGGGCGCGTTTATGCAGCGCAGAATGGAAGTTCGCACGGTGAATCACATAGTATGGCGCCCCGAACTGTTCTTGGAAGTTCGGGATAAGTCGTGTGAGCCCAATGACATTTCCTGATTGCCACCGTCGGAAAGAAATAGACTCAGGCTCGGTCACATACTCTTTCAAGTATGGGTCTAGGCCGAGCCTGCTCAGGAGGCGAGTTGAGTTGGATGGGATTTGGATACCAGCTCCGACCTGAGGCAGGTAATTAGCTTTGGCTAGCATCAATGTAGGAGAGTTAGTACTTCTCCAAGCTTCTGTGCTTGTTCGTAGACAGTCACGGTGTGGCCGGAACTTGCGAGCGCGATGGCTGTTGCTAGTCCGCCGAGTCCGGCGCCGACGACGATAATGTTTAGGCGGACCTTTGCAGGGATGGTTTTTTCACCTGCCAATGGATCATTTAAAAATTCGAGACAGTTGCTGGGATATGTTGGGGTCTATTGATTCGTTAATGTCTGAGAATCTCACCTTGCCATTTCGGGATGAGAAACTCACCTTCAAGGATGCCTGAGAAGCATGGCCATTTTCCTGACCATTGGACACCATCTTGCTCACTGTCACTTGCTTTATTCCAAGAGAAATAATTAGAACTTATCAACAGCGCATACCATCGGGTTACCGCCTTTATGACCCCTCAGCTGGTAACGCTCCGGGGAAGACTACCCGATCTTGCCCCGGACTTTAGCAAGAACCGACGGTCCTACGAAAGTGTTCAAGATATATCTTAGGGATCGTTTCTCCATAGAATGTAGATAATACAGTCCAAAAATCCTTCCCATTACCAATAACAACCTCAACAATGTCTTCAACTCAAGTGGAAAGTGTCATCGACACAGAGGAGCAGCTTCTCGCTGACCTCGAAGCGAGCAAGACCCTCCCTCTGTGGAAGCAGATGGCACGTCTAAACCCCCCAGCTCCAAACCCAACAACAGTCCCAAATGTCTGGAAGTACAGCGCCATCAGACCTAACTTGGAGCGCGCTGGAAAGCTCGTCCCAGCAGACCAGGCTGAGCGCCGGGTGTTGATGCTCACCAACCCAGCTCGAGGTATGTACAAATTTATCCTTAGATTTTGCATTGAGTTATACCTTTCTATCTGCTATACACTGCGTATAGCTGTTACTAACATTTGTATCAAAGATGCCCCCTACACTACCGACACCCTCTACGCTGGTCTGCAGCTAGTGATGCCCAACGAGACTGCACGCGCTCACCGACACACGGCCTTTGCCATGCGCTTCATTATTGAAGGTCAGGGCGGTTTTACTGCTGTCCACGGGCGGCGCATCACGATGCAGCGCGGAGATGTCATTCTCACCCCGACCTGGAACTACCATGACCACGGCAAAGATGGTTCTGGACCTATGGTGTGGCTGGATGGATTGGATTTGCCTAACTTCAGACACTTCCCTGTGCACTTCGTAGAGCACTTCGATAAGCCTCGTTATCCTGCGGAGAATGTTGATAGTAACACTTCACCGTTGGTCTTTCCGTGGGTTACCATGAAGGCGCAGTTGGACGGAGTTGTTGGGGATTGGGTTACTAAGAGATACTTGAAGGAGGATGGTCGTGAAGGTATGTGTGCACGCTTTTATTATTTGACTCGGTGGATGGAAATATAGCTAATGGTTTTCCTAGTGAGTCGCGTCCTTGGAGGATGTGCTGAGCGAATTTCGGCATCTAAGGCTTCGCCTTCCCGGCGCGAGACTACATCCGCTGTATATCATGTCATCACTGGAAAGGGACGCTCAACTATTGGTGAGAAGGAATATACCTGGGAACAGGGTGATACCTTCTGTGTTCCGGCGTGGTACAGATACCAGCACTTCGCGGGTGCTGAAGAACCGGTCTATCTGTATCGGTTTGATGATAAGCCCATGGTTGATGCATTGGGTTTCTATCGCTCGGAGGATATGGACATTGAGTCCCTTGTAGACGAGTAAAGCCTTGGTATGGCGTGATTGGGAATGCAGTGTGATGGTTTCGTGGGAACTTCGATCAAGTGATGGAATGTAACACAACTCCACCTGAATAAATGGAAATTTCATAATGAGAACAACATGCAGATACTTCTGGGTTCATTGACTTCGTAAGATCGTCTGCCTGTTGGGCGATAAAAAGCCACTCCAAACATACATCAAGAGCATCATAATCTATAAAACATCTAAACAGCCTCCCGCAATGCACACATCAAGCCGACACGTGGGGGTTGTCACTTCTGACAATATACACTTCTCCAGCGAGAACTGCGCATCCAACCACCATAGAGATAGCAATGATTGGAAGGTTCACACGGGCAAATTCCAGACTGCCGACACGGATGTGCTTTCTCGCCAAGATATCCCGCCACAGCAGCCCAGCCAGCGAGGCACTAAAGGCAGTGCTAAATGCGCCATAATTGACTCCGATTGCCATGCTGTAGATAGTCGCCCACCATGTGCGATCGCTGATGGGGATTCCACTGACTTCGTGGATCTTTTGCCATGCTTGGATAACGCGCGAGAGGAGAATCGTGGTGCCGATGTTTGTACCAGCAAACTGATTAGAAGGTGACGAGTTAGCCGGTTCCAGGTGGAAGTGGAAAAATGGCCAGCGGATTGGTCAATACTCACATTGCACAGAATCACAGATAGGAATCCCATCCCACCGATACTGCCTACTGTCCCAGTCTTTTCTACCCAGTGGTCCCATCCATACGCGAAAACCGGCACCCAGCCCTTGGTGACAAGCGCCTGTACTAGAATAAACATCGTGAAAGCGAAGGGTACAAGTGCGAAAGGCATGTGGGATACCACGACTGTCACAGTGGGGAACGTCTCCTGTGACCAGCGATAGATATCACCAGCGAGTGACGTCAAGGTGCGCGGGCCGTTGTCCTGATGATATGGATATCCCCGCTTCTCCTCATCTATCGTCGTGTCGGTGGTTTGTCTCGAGTCCAGTGCCTCGGGAGAACTTGCACGAGCCGGTTGTTTGCTGTCCATCGCAACAGCGCCTGGCGGTTGTAGTTCCGGGAACTTCTCCTTGTCAACGAGGACAGAGAGTGAAAATTGAGTTCCGCATTCTAGGTAGGGCTTCTTTGAGGCGATATCACTATTGGGACTTTCAAGCGAGATATCGTCATTCGTGTGCTCACTGCAGTGGCGCAGGCCTGTAGCATCATATTTCTCGGACTGCTCCGAACCTAACGCCTCTGGGTCCATTCTTTCTGGTAACGCTTGCTGCTCCTCTCGTTTGCGCATTTCTCGCTCTGCCTGTGCGTTTTCAACCTCCTGTCGACCCTTCGTGGCAATCTCACGGGTGCTGTGGCGATGGAGCCAACCAAAAGCCAGATCCCAGCAGAACATAACAAAAGCAGCGGGCAATGTAACCCAGAAAACGGGATTCTCTTTGCCTGATGCATTGATTGCCAGGAGGGTTATAAGCGTGGCGGCCATAATGAGCCCCCCGAAAGACGCACCCTTTTTGTCTAAGAATGGATTCATGATCTCTTCCAGTGAGAGTTGCTTTCCCTCCTTATCATCGGTTTCCTCTTTCTCTTCGGCGGTTCCTCTGGCATGAGGAATGTTGGGGTTCACGGGTGCTTTTTTCTTTTGATCCTCAGACAGCTCATGCATTGTGATAGAGAGGGGGATAAGGTCTTCGTCGGCGAAAATGATATATAGCAGGAAAGGGAAAAGAACGATTGCCGTCACAACTACAGGCACAATCATGTTGGCTGTGTAGACAATGAACTTGATCTTGAAGGCGCCAGCAAGGACCAGGTTGGTGGGATTGGAAGAGACAAGAATTGCGGAGGCAATGTTGGCTATGGCAAACTGGCTGTGGATCCAGGCTCTCGGGTGGACGATATTGCTTGACACGCGGGTCATGTATGCGAGGAACGCTGTACCAGATAGGATGATTGGGTCGTTTCCGATGAAGCTGCCTAACCCGAAAAAGAAGACAAACAGGTAAAAGAATAGACGGTGGCCGACCTTGCCTGCCTTTTGGAGAACCTTGAAGGCCAGATATCTGATGAGGCCAGAGGCGTCAATCGAGATGGCAATGTAGGCGAGTGTAAGGAAGAAGACCATGATATCAATGGGATTAATGTTGTCTGCGCCGACTATTCCATCATGTACCTCTTTTCGGCCAATAGCCAAAATAGCGAGAAGGAAGAGATCCGCTATTAAAGGTGCCGTGATAAAGTTCAACGGAAAGCGAAATTTCACGAAAATCGATTGCTTGTCATTGGATCGAGAGCGAGTCCGATGAGGTATTATGCGCATGGCACTCAATACATCCAGAACCCCGTTTGTAAGCCATCGAGGCAGGTATAGAGGGATATGAAATGGGAAAAGGACAATGATATCTGCACGCAAAAAAGCAAAAGTAAGTCTCAACCTCACATTGTAGGCCTAACCGCACTTACTAGTGATAACAAAAATTATTAGGGTGATGATTGATCGCCAGCTTTTGATTTTCGATGTATCGAGTTCGTCGTCCATTTTGAATCTTTGCTTCCCTATCCGAGGTTCACTTCAAGAACATGCACTAGGTAATTGCTGTGGTCGTCAGGCACTAAGTCAGTCTCTCTTATCGTGGTGCTTCAGCCGCAGTCAGGCATGGTGACAAAATACCGGAATGTGGAACAAGAGAAATTTGCAGACTCATTTCTCTCGTGCAAAGAATTCGCGACAAATATGGCGGTCTTGCTTCCGGTCAATCAAAAACCTGGAGAAATTTTGTCCGCGGTTTATGCTCTATCTCCTATGCTTGAATGCCGGCGAAATCAAGGAATTGTCAAGAATGTGGGGAAATCGAGTGAACTGCCCCTCATAATAATATCGACAAGGTTCAAATGGTTGCGACCTAGACCTGGCACAGAAGTGGGAGCCCAGCTGCTAATGAAGGCCCTGTCAAGGTCTGGGAGGCCGTGGAATATCTCCGTGTTGGAAGTGGATTTGTGGATCAAGGATGGGCTTTATTAGAGTTGCACTGGAATTCAGGCGAAGTAAATCACTAAATCACTTTCTTCGACGCTAATCAAACGTTGCGATAGCAAGAGCTGGGATAGGAAGAGAAAATTTTCGCCCAGAGAGGTCTGATGGTCTGAGCCTCAACAGGAAGGGCAATCAAACAAGAGTAAGACATGCACGGGATAGAGTGGACATTTCTGATTAGCTTGTATTTGCTGGTGACAAGAAATGCCAATAATAAGAGTCGAGACTACTGGCAATTGGCGAGACTTGGGAACCCCGCACTGTCAACTTTAGGAAGTTGACCGTCACTTTAATGTTGACTTTTACTCTTGGCCGACCCATGGTTCGGGAATATCAGTCCCAGTCTTTCCTTCCCTCGTGACTTTGAGTTGACTCGTTAAATAATTCCTACTTCTCCTACATCATAGCTCCCTTTGCCCCTTAGGACATCGATAAATCGCCCGGCAGACACAGCCACTGCACAATATGCACCGACAGAGTCCAACTTGCCAATCAGCGGGAGCTGGGATCGCCCCATCTCGTATTCACGCCCGGGTTGCTGCGCCCGCCCAAATCAATATCACGGGAGCACTTGTCGTTCCGAGCGTTAGAGCTTAGCGGTAAAGGTTCTTTCTGGGGTTACCCAATCCCAGCTAGACCGAGGCTCCAAAATCCGAGATGAGGCTGTTGCTGACAAAATATCTCTCACCCGGTCCCCTATTCGCTTTATTGATCATGGTCAATCTGCGGAGTAGCACTTCGTGGATAAGACGGCTCGCAGGCTCCTTGCTTTCTGTTTCTCTCCATTTCTTATGAGATCACATCGAGCCTTATTAAGTCACTGTCACGATTAGAGAACAACATCCTAATATATGCCTTTTTTGTTGCTTTATCATAAAGTTACCGTCACCGGAGGCGGATAACATGCAATGCCCGCAATTCCATTTATTGCCTCCTTCCTAGAACATGCACTCGTGCATCGTGCTCCTGCATCGCCCCCTAACGTGACTGCGTCCGGAAGTTCCTCGCATCTTGAGGTTGTCTGCGCCTGGCCGGTTTCCGGTCAATATGGCCCAGGGACCCGAGTCCTGTGGGTTTCCCTACAAAGAGATTGGCAGTACTACCATGGTATACTAACACGCACTCCAGATACTATGTCTTGATTGCAGCCTGTGTGGTTGCTCGCAAAGTAGAATGGATTCGGAACGCTTGTCTCGCCGCTGTGTTACTTTTCCCCGCTATTGCGGCTCTTCACGGGATTGTGCTTGCTGCGCTTCATGTCGACGGTGAGTCTAACGACCCTATTGCCACAGTTGATGCTTCCCGCCCGGTCCGACTCATCGAAACAATCAATGAATCTAATACTCTATAGGCGCTGTGGATATGGATGTCTATGGGGCATTCCAGCTGTGCGCAATCGGCATCTTAACCGCCCCAGCGACCGTCAGGCTGTCCCGGACCTATTTTAACAACCCCGGTCGTGATATCATCTTTTTGTGGACCGTCCTTCTCCTAGCTGGACTAATAAGCTTGATTGTGGAATTCATGCGCCTCAAATCCAGTATTTGCCCAGTTGACGACCCGGCAAGTATTCACTGGGCCTCAACAGGGGGCAAAAGAGGTGGTAGGTTTCAATATGGTTCTAACTGTGGCATTGCTTGTACCCCAGATAATGGTCCAGTCTCGCCGTTGCGACTGAAAGCAGCCAACAATATCTACGTGATTCCAGTGCCTCATCAGCTTTCATTCAATGCTACTACACTCATTGCGGCCGCATGCTGCATTCCTGCCATCCTGTCGTTAGTATCCATGTGGATCAAAATTCTTGATGATAACTGGGAGAAGTTCTCAAATGGAAAACCTAAGCAAAAGCCAGATGAACCCATTCTGGGAACCAACGGGGCTACCATCACCCACATGAATGGGATTACCAACAAGATAAGCAAGTGGCTGGCTCTCATCGAGATACCGGTGTTTGCTGCGGCAGTACTGGCAATTCTGGTCAAAGGCGAGATGAACTTCTGGAGTACGCAAGTGCAGTACCAAACAGAGCCCATACAAAGTATTGGTAAGTAAATGCTGTCCTTTATCTGAGTTTGATAATTAAAAACACTAGCACCATAAATTTACTAAGAGATGAATCCTTAGGTCAATGGGCGCCAATCGTTGGTACGGTCCTCGCTGCTTTAGGATCACTATATCTCCTTCTCTCTGCGGATATAGAAGCCGCGGGAAAGGAAGATGGGCAACAAGCAGAGATTACCGTGGGAAAATGCCCAAATTGTGACTGTGCTGTTTCGGATACCGGAAGTAGTTCTCGACGAGAGTCTAGAACAAGTGCCGAGAGACAGGATCCCGATATCGAAATGACAGCAATACGCCGCCCTACTACCAATCAAACCACTGGCACTCAGCCCGATTTAGGAAGACGAAAGGTTGCCCGCTTCCTTATGGCGGCAAGTGCCATTATGACAACCAAAGCCCACAACCAAATCGAGAAAACGGGGTTTAAACCCGAAGCGAAAACAACTTACCCGGAGACCCCAGGAGAAAGATACAAAAACTCAGATCTCCAAAAGCAGAGAGATGAATATAAAAGGTCATCTACACCCGACAACCGATCAAGAGCTGCAAGCTTCATAAGCAGCAGGGGCTCCGTGGACAATGGTGAAGGCAGCTCAAGGAGGCCCCGGAGTCCGACACGCCGTTCAGTGCCTACCCCAGCTATCTCGCGGCCAAAATCCCGCCAAGCTCATTCAAATTCACTCCCGAGTGGGGGCATATTTGAGACATCAACTTTGCAGTGTCCTCCTGTGGCCGCGTTTGCGGGGTGGCAACGACAATTGAGTCCGTTAGATATAACGCCGATCTCACAAAGTAGAGCACCATCTATATCCGATGTCAGTCCCACAACTTCATCACCAAGGCCACAGTCTACGCCGGAGATAGTGATTTCCCCCGATGAAGATAGTTGATTGGTTTGTCTATGGTGTTTTTGAGCTCCTGTATTTTCAATGGCGTGTGGTTTTCTGGGCCGCGGCTAGTCCGCTTTACGATTTCATGAGTTTATCATGTTTGGGTAGATATTTGTTGGATTAAACGGTGTATATATTGAAGAGGGGAACGCTGAAGGCTGTATGCTCCAAGGCATGCGGGTCGATTCAGCACTCGTAGTTCAGCTTTATACCTAACCTGAAAAACCTAGGCGTACTGCCAAGGAGTTAATTTAGAGAGGTGTATAAGTGTGTATTATTAATCTATATCTATCTATTACTTGTATCTCTATACCGTAACGGTCGTAAAACTATATTTATATCACAATGCATCCACAAACAAAGCGTTATCTCCATGCTGTTTTGACGGAAACACCAAGCTTCGTATATCCCAAGCTATGGCCAAGAGAAGAAATAGATCCGATCAAATGAAAAAATATATCTGCAAAATCAGAGATTGACTAAATCCACTGCCGTTGTCCCCGGGCACTGGATGTTATCCACACCGCGGCAACACCGGGTAGCCATCCGATCTACCCCCGCCCGACACAACCCCAGAAACAGCCACATCCCGGCGACCCCTGATCATATGACAATTTGATGATACTATCAAATGGCATCAAATTCACCTGATAATGAAACACCTAATGGGCGGCCTTCCAAACGGCGCCGTGTAGCCGTCGCCTGTGATGCATGTCGAACCCGCAAATCCCGATGTGACGGCAAGCGACCCAGCTGCTCCTTATGTCAGGATCTGGGATTTGAATGTGTTTACACGCCACCATCAACGGCTGCTAATGTCATTGTGCAGAAAGACTATCTACACGGGCTTGAAGATAGGGTGAAGAGGCTCGAAGAGTCGTTTGGGGCTGTGAGAGGTGATTTGGATGGGTTGGCGAAAAGGGTTGATTGTGGGCCAGAAAGGGATAGGGAAAGAGAGTCTGCTATTTCTGGTCGAAATGCTAGAGAGAGCCAAGGCGAAGCGAGAATTGCTGCACCGATGCCGGATTTGATTGGGACCGAGGATTCAGTCGATGGTATGGGTGCGGTGATTTTTGCGGATGAGGAGGATTCTGGATTCTTTGGTAAGTGTACCTATCCACTTGACAAGAGAACTCTAGATTGCTAAATATTACTAGGCCCTTCTTCAAACATTGCATTTCTTCGACATCTGTCAAGCGCTATTGTCCAACCGGGGTATTTCCCTTCGCCTGGTGCTGCTGAGGGTGGCTTCGTGAATGCATCGAGACCATCATCGCCACTATGCAAGATAGGTCAAGATAAGCGCATGCATGTGAATATCTTCGCTTTGCCACCGCAGGCAAACACCTTGGAGCTCATAGAACGCTATTTCTCTAACACGGGATTGCTATTTCCTTACATATACCCACCCGTCTTCCTAGACACATATCACCAGATGGCACGGGAGAACTTCAGTCGGGTACGGAGAACTTGGCTCGGTTTGTTAAATATGGTGCTGGCTATGGCTACCATCACTGCGATTCCTGGAAGTGCGAGCGCAGATGCTCGGATCGAAGAATCAGATGTCTTCTATCAACGTGGCCTTGGCTTGTGTGGGAGTGAAATCTTGCGAGGGACAACCCTAGAAGTGGGTAAGTAGCTCTTGATTCGTGTTGCTTGTTCGTTTTCCCAACAAGGAATTGTCCTGATTGTGCTTCACTAGTTCAATATTTACTTCTGATGGGCCAATACCTCCAAGGCACACAAAAGTCAATACAAGCATGGACCGTCCATGGATTAGCCGTCAAAGCCGCTCTTCAGCTTGGATTACATTCACGACATGCATCTAAAGTATTCTCTCCTATCGAGCAGGAGATGCGAAAGCGGACTTGGTACGGTTGTGTGGTTTTAGACCGGTAAGTGGCTAAACATGCACACGCCAAACATATGCTGACAATATAGAACTCTGAGCATGACTTTTGGCAGACCAGCAGCCATTCCAGATAGCTATGTAAAGCTAGATCTGCCCTCCAAGCGAGAATTTGAAAATTCAACAGGACTAGTGGATGACGAGACAGCGGCCTTGAGTGTTGCATTCTTCAACTCGACAATGTAAGTGGTTGACCTCAACCCTGTGGAGGTCCGAGACTTCTGACATGAACACTAGTGGACTATATAAGGAGCTCTGGAACGTCCTAGAGCTTCTCTATGGCCAAAACATCGGTTGCGATGGTCCATTACCAGTCAGCGAAACCGTGGCTCACATCTTCAGCTTGGAACAGCACTTGTTCTCCTGGGAACGGTCTCTTTCCCATCCACTACAACTTATCTCATCGGCTAGCATTGAGAATCTGCCTCAAGATCAGATATCGTCCAATACTCAATATCTCTCGTTAAAGTTTCAAGTCATTCTGACCTTGAGATATCTTAATCTTCGAGTTTTGCTCCACCGCCCGATATTGGTCAAATTCATCACCGCAAGCAGATCCCCCGATCGCGATCCTCAGGATATGAGACTGTTGCAACAGATCGGTATGAACAGCTTGCAGATATGCGCGGATTCCGCGATGGAGATCATTGATATCGTACACCGCGTGGTATCAGATCCTGGATGGAAGCGCAGCCTCCTGGGAGCTTGGTGGTTCTCATTATACTATAGTATGCTCTCAGTTCATCGCTCTGGAATATTAGATGCTGATAATTCTCTAGCCTTTAACGCGGCACTGGTCCTTATCGGAGTAGTTTGGGTCTACCGTGATACCAGCCTAACAAGCTCCCCGATGACAGACCAAGCAAGCAAAGCGAGACAATATCCCGGTCATGCAGTAGCAGCACTTTCCAAGCTAGACGAAGGAAACCGGTTGATCGATCGATGTCGGTATTATTTGGAACAATTCAGCAAGGTCTTGAACGATCCTGGTTAGTCTATTTCCCGTCTTCTTCGTGTTACTGCGACTGAACTAACATTACTGCTTATTAGAAACGAGCCTCGATGCCTCGACTACAACCCATTCTCTTCTGAATGGTACTCGAGCAGGCCTTACAGGGGACGAATTCAGTCTCTCGCCATTTGGTATGGAGCTTGGCGAGTTCATGATGGATGGGGATCTTGTTGCGATGATGGATCGTCAGGGACTTCTTCCCGTAGATCCCGATTCAACCTTCACTGCTTGATGCCTAATTGTAATGATTGTACCTGTACCAATATTAGATTCCACGACAACTGGTATTCCTTCAATCTTCCCCAATCTATGGATCTGGCCAGGCACCGTAATCCTAACATTAATCCTCGCATTAGGCATATCATAGGACCAGAGACAAGCCGTCCGGCTGAAGTTTTCGTTTTTCCACGCCGCGGGGATATATATACCAGCGAGCCGACCGTGTTCCATAACCGCAACTCCTCTCTTTCTCCAAAGCGCATATTAACGCTTGCTTCAAATAACTATGACGAAAGGAGAGGCGCAAATAAAAGGGCTTGAACGTCAAATATTATCAAATTAGCTTGGGTAGTTATTACAGTCTAGAATTAGATGTATCAACTACCAAATGATCAGTCATGATCCTTCAAGCCTCAAGCTCCTTTCTCCGCTCAAGTTTAGCCCGATACGCCATCTTCGAGACCAGTGTCGCCATTCCAGCATGATCACAGTCAATATGGGGCTCCTTTTCCAGCAAGATATCACCCTCCTGCCCATCACGCTTCGAGAAGTCGAAAGCCTTCGGCTTATCACAGTTATACTGCGCGTTAGCGGCACGAAGAAGGCAGATCTCATTTTTCATGCAGTCGTCATTGCAGCTTTCGACCTCGAACCCGCGAACACGTCTTGCCCAGTAATCTTGGAAAACAGTCGGGTCGCGCTCCATGGCGACGGTGACATTATGCCAGAAAGCAGGAGTAAGCTCGGCTTCGGGATCGGTAAGCGGAGGAGAGGTCTTGGATCCGTAGTCTGCTTTGGCAGAATAATAAGGCACCCATTCTGGATTTGTCTGGAAGGATGGGTCGCTGATATCGGCAATATACTGAGTATAATCTATGACACCGAAGGTGACTGGATCAATCTCGTAGACGCGGAAAGAGGGTGAGCCTTCCGTTGGTGTTACCGCTGGAGCGATATAACCCATTGCAGCAGCTGTGTTCCAGTCTCGATTGTTGTAGTCGGAGTATGCGATCTGGAACCCATCCCGGTGCGTATGACCATAGAACAATCCTGCAATGGTGGTTTCGTAGCGCTGCACGATCTGGTCGAAGTACTCCGAATGGTCGCGGAAGTGGTCAGGTACACCGGATGGGATGTGAGAGATTAGCCATGCGCGTTGGCCGGCGTCCTCGGCAGCTTGCAGTTCCTGGATGAGCCATTTAAATTGTCCGCGCGGGTCTTTCTCCATTGGCTCCTGGTACATGTAAAAGTTGTAGATGTAGTAGAAAATGCTGTTGTAAGAGATGATGCGCAGATTGCTGTTGGGATGGACGGCTGAGTATGACGCAAATTGATCTGCAGACTTGACGGACGGAACGCCCGTGAGTGCATACCAGTCTGCTGCAAGAGCGTTATACGTCCATTGAGGATTAGCTTCACTCGAAGCATCCGGAGGAAAGAGGTTGAGCGGTGCGGTGTCATGGTTTCCTATGGCAGCGTACACAGTGCCGATATCTTTTTCCATTGCAGTGTACGTGGAATTGAGCCCTTTCAGAGCTTCGGCCTCGTCAACCAACCAGATATCGTGGGCCACCACATCGCCCGTGTAAATGGAGAACTCCGGATTGATGTCTGCGATAGCAGCATGCAGGCTCTCCTGAAGTATTTGTGGCGGGTCACATTTTGTGTTTCCAAATGATCCACATGGGTGTTCTGTATTTCCCGGTGCATACTCGTCTGACCACGATCTGCAACAGATGGGCTTGGAGCATTCATAACTGGATCCAGGCTCGTAGAGGAGGTCCACATGTGTATCGCTGAAATGGACGACCTTGAGCGGTGTCTGGCCGCTAGGTGGCGGCCTCGCAGTCTTTGGCTTGGGTGAAGGGAACGTTAGAGTGTAAGGATGAACATCCGGGTGCTTGCAAAGGCCCACCAAACTCGCGCAGAGCGTCTTGGAAGCGTCAGAGTTGAGGTGTAAAGCTTTGAAAGCATCATGCAGGGCAGGTCCCTCTTTATTGATGATCCCGGTGCAGACATCTGAGTCCTCGACCTGTATACTTGTGGTTAATGGACTTGAGCCAGTAAACTCATGAGAATCGCCAACGTACCCCGCTGATTTTGCACAGCCCGGTGAATACATCGATCATGAATTTCTCACCCAGCCCTGCGGTAACTTTGATGCTACCGAGGAGAACCTGTAGGATTACATAGCGTAAGTTCAAGACCTTACAAGCAATGGAAGTCCCGAAATTAAGCATACCTGGCAAGCACCGCAGTCCACTGCGTTCTTGAAGTCATCCCAAATAGAAGCGATAGACTGCTCAACTTGAGTCTCGGCTTGTACTCCCCGGAGAGACGACGAAAGCCCAAACGCTAGCAAGAACGTGTCGAGTCTCATCTTGGCCTAGACGAATCCGTTGGTTTGACAAAGACAGCCCTGGAAGCAGTCAGGACACTCTGTACCTTCCCGACGTTGATGAGAACTCCTGGGCAGTAAGCATCTTAAATATCATGGATTAAAAGCACCCGGGCAGACCTTTTCGTACTTTTCCATTTTCTAAACAGAAGGTTCATACACCTCGCTTAGAAGGATTGAACTGAGGACCTGCACCCACATACCCCCATAGCGAAGATCTTGTTCGGTTCTGACATAACCTTGAGACAACATTTTACCATGTGATAGGCAGTAGAGTAGTATCCGGTATTTCCTTCGAGATATATCGGTTGTCGGTACGTTCATCCATTATGTAAAATGCATATGCGAGCGGAGAGAAGGGTACAATAAAACGCATTGCAGCGGGAATTACTAGCAGCCGATCGACTGAGGGGTTTCTCGCGACTACATACTGAAAAAAGAAACGTAGCCAAGGAGCTAGCAGGTAGTTCCTTGTAACGTTGCGAAGCCGCTGATCTCAGGGGGGGGGGCGGTGACCATGCGCCGTTGATGGCCTCTTGGCATGTTCGCATATTCCCGGGAACTTGCGAGCTTAAAATGGAAGAGTCATCACAGTGTTCAATCCAAACTGTGGTAGCGGAATATAGGGGAATAGTCACTAGTCAGTGTTCATCGTACATCAAACCCATCCAGTAACAATAAATATCATGATTGGATGCACCGGTCTATTGTACCAATCGGTTTGGATGCCAAGCTCAGTGCCTGCAGGATTTGCGGTGGATAACTCGATCAATCTGTCGTGCGGGAATAGGAGACCGATTGGTTCTCCCGAACGGAGAATGATCTGGGGTAGAAAATCAAATCCGAGCTCACGTCTGCTGCTTCGGTGTAGGGAGTAGGCGAGCTGCAGCGTTTGGCCTGATGTATCACCCAAAAATTGGCGAATAGATCGCTGTCGATCCCAAAGCCCAGAAGCGCCGGAGTTCATTTACTAAATACCCCAGCGCAGCCTAGCAGCACTCAAATAGACCCAATACAGTGACTCCCACGTGTATTCCGATGCGTGAAACTTTGGGACTCGGGTAGAAGGAAGCGCTCATGACCGATGAATTGCCTATATAGGCGCGGACCAGCACAGCCCCTGACAAAGTGATTAGAGAAATATCCTGTGAACGAGGGATCACAATACGGCGTTATCCGCATACCATCACATCCCAAAAAAAGCTCAAACTGATGTTTTGTCATTGACTGTGGGTCTGGCATTTGTCTGTTGTGCCAGGATGCTCATTGGGTCAGACATATGTGGAAATCTTTTTATTATGGACGATCTGACAGAAATGGTATTTTTGTACTCCATACTCCGTACTCCGTGTGGATTTGAGTATTTGAGTTATTGAGTAGCGATTACTCCGTACTCCGTATAGGTAGCTTTAGACCTGTAGGCTCAGAAAAGGTAAGTGAAGAAGACGATCGGTGATTGGCGGGCCAAAACCGGGGTAAAGGGACCCTAATTTTCTTTTCTCCCCACATTCCGACCATCTTCAACTTCTCTTTTTCTCTCTTCCTTTTTCTCTTACTCGACATTCTACCAACTATTAAATCCCCGTTCTTACGTCCTTTCTCCCCCGGTACTCTCTCCCCCGGATTCGGACTCCGTCGGGAAACGAGACGCGATGACGCCTCCGCACACGCGCTATTTCAGCCCGCCTACGATCGCGATTTTACAATAAAAATTGAAACTTCCACTCGTCGACAATATTCTGCGCTACACCTCGGGTTGTTATAAACGAACTCTCCGGACTGTCCTAGCGGACAGTCCACTGTCAATTTCGCCATGGAGGGCCGCCAACAAGCTACGCTGGGTGTTTCGATCACCTTTTTCTCGATCGCAACTATCTTTGTCGCCCTTCGCTTCATTTCCCGAATATTTGTGGTCAGGAGGATTGGGTTACACGACTGGTTGATGTTGGTCGCATGGGTAGGATCCCTCGACTTGATCCCTGCATGTACCCGGGGATGTAGCGACAACGGACTCGATCTATTGGCGAACCGGGCACATGATTGGAACCTCGTGCTAGAGCTCGGAGGCTAACCAGTCTACAGATAATTGATTTTGGCTTTTCCTTCTCGATATTCTTTGCCGTCAAGAAAGGCCTTGGTCTCCATTCAAGTGACATTAAGCCGGAAGATGCACTCGCTTTTAATAAGGCCAATTATGCGTTCACGGTCCTTTATGTCAGTTACAACTGCCCTTTGTTACTCCCCTTTGTTACCCCGCGAAACAATAGCAAAAACAATGGCATGCTGAGACAACCATTTAGAATCCGGCATTAATGGCGGTTAAGACCTCGATCCTTGTCTTCTACCTAACCTTGACGCGCAATCAGAAGGTTTTCCAATGTGCAAACTACGTCACTCTGTTTGTAGTGAACGCAGCGGGGTTTGCATTAACTATGGTCAATGTTTTCCAATGTCGACCTATCGGCGCAGTGTTCCTTTCCGACGTCCCGGCCCATGCGACTTGCACCGACATTGTCACCCTGTACCTCTCCTCGTCCCCGGTTAATATTATTACCGATCTCGCTATCCTGTTGCTTCCGATGCCGCTTTTGACAAAAATGCGCCTACCTTTTAAGCAAAAGATAATCTTGGTGATCACTTTCTCCTTTGGTTTCTTTGTCGCCGTGGTCGATGTGGTCCGAATTGCGTTTCTTCAACAAGCTGCCATCTCCCGCTCGCTGGAAGTCAAGTCAATTCATATTCAAAACTCCGGAGGAGTAGATTTCAGTTGTACGACTCGCTCATCTCCCATATTTGAAACTAATGTGGCAATCGAGCTAACAGCGGGAATTTGGCAGGGTATGCGTCGCTGTCTTTCATGTGGTCGGTCGTCGAAGTCAACCTCTCGATCATTTGCGGTTGTGTTCCAAGTCTCAAACCTCTGGTCACTCGTCTTGTTCCGAAATTGATTCGAGATACAAATGATGATACATCAACCTCTTCACCCCCTGGACTCTCTGGAGGCGCAGCAGGGGAAAGCCAAGTTGCCGTGCCACCTCCGGCTGCTGTCCCAGGTTCGCCGGAATTTCCATCCTCATCCCCATTGCCACCGAGCAGCGAAGGAAACAAGGGCCTGCAAAATCAAGTTGGAGGTGTCTCTGCTGGTCGACCTAGCTCCCGAGACTCGGAGCCCATGGGTATATTGGATTTCCTAGGTCGCCCGGAAACAGCAGCTCTCGATACAGAGGGAGGAACCCATACTAGCGCATCTTATGCACCGGATATCACGTTCTTCGATTTTGTTAATATGAAGAATCCGGAAAGTATGCTCAAGCTAAACAACAGGGAGTCGATTGCACCAATTGCATTGACCACACTACTATTCTTCCTTTGGGGTTTCGCATACGGCTTGCTTGATATTCTGAATTCCCAATTCCAGTCTATCGTCCATTTAGGTCCATGGCATTCATTGGGTCTTCATGGCGCGTACTTCGGTGGATACTTGCTTGGCCCTCTGCTAGTTGGCCAGCCCATCTTGAAAATATGGGGCTTCAAGTCCACGTTCATAACTGGACTTTGCATCTATGCCTGTGGATCCCTCATATTTTGGCCTTCTGCTGTTCTAACGTCGACACCTGCGTTCATTTTGTCAAATTTCATTGTCGGGTTTGGTCTAGCAGTTCTCGAGACCGCGGCAAACCCGTTCATTGCGCTATGCGGACCACTTGAGAATTCCGAGATCCGACTCAATATTTCACAAGGCGTGCAAGCTGTCGGAAGCGTCTTATCGCCGCTCCTAGCGAAACGGGTTCTCTTCAAGGATGTCCAGGATGTCGCATCTTTGGTTGACGTACAATGGACATATCTTGGCATTGCTCTATTCGATGTACTGCTGGCAGTGGCGTTCTATTATCTACCAATCCCCGAGGCATCAGATGAAGATTTGGAAGAACTAGCGAATCGACGCCGAGAAGACAATATGACCAAAGTAATCGGCATTCCGGTCGTTTGGCTGACTCTAGGCCTGGGAATCTGGTCTCAGTTCTTCTACGTGGCCGGACAAGAAGTCCTCGCGACAGCACTCCAACGTTTCGTTATTTCCGCTCGTCCAGATTCATCACTCGGACCATTCGATTTCCTGACCATCGGGCACAGTGTTTTCGCCGTGGGTCGCTTCTTGGCCGCATTTGCGCAGTGGTTCCTCAAACCACGCTGGATTCTGGTGGTCAGCTACATCGGTATGATCGTCTGCTCCATTCTTTGCATGAAAACAAGCGGCACAGCCGCAATCGTCATGGTAATGCTGCTCTACCTTTTCGAGAGCGGCACATTCAGCATTATTTTCGCTATCTCCCTACGCGGCACAGCCCAACATACGAAAACAGCCGCTGTCTGCATGACGATGGCAATCAGCGGCGGCACCTTCTTCCCATTTGCCCAGTACGCCGCATACCTTTCACACGGCGCATCATATTCCTTCTGCGTTCTAGTCACACTCTTCTGCGCCGGCGCCATCTTCCCCATCTACCTCAACCTCGTACCTGCCGTGAAAAAGCAAGTCGACCCTGTTCCGAACGAGTATCTGCGCCGACACCGCCGCCGAAGTCGGAAACCGGTCGACACCATGCATCGCGAAAAGGACAATCCTGCTCTTGGTGGTGTTCTTTCACGTCCCCGCAGTCTGGCATCGAATCCAGACCACCTACCGGATCTTCTACTCCCAGAGGAGATTCACCAAAATTCACTCGCTCATGATCTTCCGAGGGCTAAATCTAGCTCTAGCTCTAGCTCGCGTGCCAATTCGAATTCCTCCCGCAATTCTGGCTCGAAGCAACGGTTCTCCGCCACAATCAATGATTCATGACCGTTGCTCAGCTAGCTGGATTGCTGTCTTTGCCGCCTCTTTTCTTTTTCCTCTACACCTCACCACACTTGTGAGCCCTTAAGATACCCCTTAGCTTTCTATTTTTGGAATTTGTGACAAATATTTTGTTACGTATCTTCTCCGTACATATTTTTGGTGGCAATCCTTTTGTTCAATTTTCTTTGCAGCATTTCAGCGATGGTGTTTGGCCAAAAGCTCTCTGGGTTCTCTCTTCGCTTACTTTTTGGCCCGATGATATTCGACCAATCTCATCCTCAAACTTGGCTTCTGATCGGAATCAATTATTCTAATGAGTAACCTCGATCTGCTTCATTCCCTGCTATGAGGGTGCTCCCGTACACCATACTAAAAAATACTACCCAAGAAAGGAAGACTGTCATTATCAGGCAATGCATATGACTTTAAATAGAAGCCTCTGATACTGCGATGAAGCTAACTTTAAAATAAACCATCATTCGTGAACGTTGGTCCGGTGGAAAGAACAATCTCAGGGGTTGTGGGTCTGCTCCGGCTTGCGCATCCCGCCCGCAACCCACCGCCAGCGCTTGATCAGATTGCTCGTGTTCAGTGCAACCAGCTTACTGGTCGGCATCAAAAACAACTCGTCGATCTCCTCTAGCGTCTTGTCTTTCGTCTCGGGCATGAAGAACAGCTGGTAAAAGAAGCCGAGCGCGGCCAGCCCACCGAAGAAACCGATCGTCAGGCCGGTGTAGCTCATGGCCTTCTGCATACCCTCGAAGTTGTATGTCACGATGAATGACCACAAGTAAAGGAACGCAGAGCAAATCGCCATTCCTTGACTGCGGGTGTTGAAATCAAAGCTCTCGGCTGGGACCACCCAGGTCAGGCACGAGTACGCTCCGAAGAACGCCATGTAGATCACCAGACCGGAGAAGAACAGTCCCAAGGCAATTGACCTGTGGGCATTGAAGTAATCGATACCACTGTTTGTGTATAGGTAGCCGACTCCGACCAGTGCGAGGCCGACGATGAACATCAGGATGTTTTGTGCCCACACACGTCGGCCGAACCTGTCCATGGTGAACACGGCAGGAATCGTTCCCAGGAACAGCGCGCCGCCGCCCACCATCGACATCAGCACTGACTCGCGGTCGTCGAAATTCATCTTGGACATCAAGTTTGACATGTTGTACATGACCGCATTGATTCCCGTCATCTGACCGAAGAAGATCATTGCGGTGGCGTAGACAAGCGCACGTCGGTTGCGCGGCTGTCTGCACACTTCCAGGTATCTCTGGTACCAGAGCTCGTCCGCGGACCGCTCGACATCATGTTTGACAGTGACTTCCATCGCAACGTACTCGTCCAGACTTTTCGGGTCCTCCATATTGCGCAGCGACTTCCACACCTGCCACGCGCGGCCGTACTTGCCCTTAGATACCAGCCAGCGAGGTGATTCCGGCAGGAAGCACATGCCGACCAGCAGGATGGTTGAGAACAAGAGGGACGAGCCCAGCATCCAGCGCCAGCTGCCTGACTTGACGTCAAAGAATACACCGCCCGCCGCGTATCCGATGATCTCTCCGAATGCGATCATCAGCTGGTACACGGACACCAAGTTTCCGCGCACCGCAGGCGGGACACACTCGGAGATATAGATACCGACACAGCCGCCTTCGATGCCGATGCCGATGCCGAGAATGAATCGGCCGGCAAACAGCATTGCCACATTGCGGGATCCCGCACAAAGTCCTCCTCCCAGTGTGTACCACAGACAAGAGATGATAATCGAGTTGCGTCGTCCGAAATAGAAGTTCAGTGGTGTCATGATGAGCGCGCCGGCCATGGCGCCGAGTGGCATGAGTGAAGAAATCAGCGAAATATCGTTGGCCATTTTCGGGTCGTCCATGCTCGCCCACTCGCCAGATGCGATGAAGTGCTTGCGAATACCGGGCAGTGCGCCTGAGATGACCGACTGGTCTAATCCACTCAGCATTCCACTAAACGCGGCAAACACACCCAGCGTGATAACTAGCATGCGTGGGCTCCTCATGCGCACTGGTATCTGCGCGTATGCGAACTTGTCATACGCTGTTTCGTTGGTGAGATACTGTTGGCTCTGTAGGTCGCGTGCCTCGATCTCCTGCTGACGCTCCTCGGGCGTGAGTTCATCATCGATGAACTCTTTGCCCATGGCGTCGGGCTTTTCAACATGGTCGCTCATTTTGTATGAGTTGAAGCGATCATGCAAGAAAGTTTTGGACTTGGAAGGGAAGAGAAACAAGGGTCGATGAGACGGCCCTAATGCCCTGTATATAAGGACTGTTTTTCCAAAAAGTTTGTCTGCGGGATATTGTTCTCCCCCCATTCCCCGACCTCCATGCCCCAGACCCCCACAGGTCCCCACAATTCCCCAGACTATCCAATTAACTTTTCCCCTTTTTTTCTTTTCTTTTTCTTGAAAAGCGTCGTCGCACGTTGTACCAAGTTTGTGTTATTGTGGCGTTATGTAGGTTTCAGTCTAGTAATATATACAGGGAGTAGTTCGTATCAGGATTACAGCTCCTTGAATCACAGTGAGCGTGAAGCCTCAAGAGTTAGGGCTGCTTAAACAGCTGAAGTAGGGTCCGTTAGAAAGCTCACAGCCCCTGTCCCTCCCAACCCACTTTTCGTCAATATTCTCCCTCAAATGCCTTCGGATTACAACCAGCCCAAATTCCAACGCACATTCACTTTGTAATATTACAGACCTTAAGCCTTTTGCTGGAATGGCCGGGAACTTACCACCCAACATGCCTAGCTCGATTGAGTAATGAGCGACGCAAGTTCCCGAGTTGGCCAGAAACTTTCCCCGCACCCCCACTCCTTCCCCAAAAGACGTTCCAAGGTTGGTCGAGTGACAAACGGAAGGAACAAATGGAAGAAACTGTACGGAACCGGCACGGGTGAGTCTTTCCTCATCCTCATATGCCGACCCGGACGGCTCCGTTAGCCCGGGGATTGGCTGGGGCCCCGAGTCTTTTTCCCCGAAGACTTCCCGATAGGAACGCGAACCCGGGGAAATCAAGCCGACGGAGATATACCGACACAAAATCTGAATCCATTACCAATATTTAAACCACGTCTTCCGTGTCTTGGGCTAAGCATTGAGGCCAGTTATTTCAACCTTTGGATTATACCTTCTACATCTAACCAGTCTACAAAATATTCCCTTCTCATGTGTAAGTACACCACTTCGACTCCATATTATTCCACGATGCTCTCAACTGCGGCACAGTATTATATAATATGGAGGCGTAATACACACGACACATAGTCTTGCCGATGATATCCCGGGGCCAATCCCAGAAGAAGAAACTTGTCTAGCCTGACACATGCGGCGGCTCGGACCTCGTCCGAGATTGGTCACATGGAATGCCACCCCATCATCCATCCCTACATGGGAAGTTTCGTCCACGCGCATCCTGTCTCTTGGGAGCGCTAAAAAGTAAAAATCCCTTCGGGTTAAAGTCGCCTGTGGTGAGGTAATTCCCACTTTATAACTAGACTTGTTTATATTCAAAACTCCATATTAAACCACTCAAATAAGAGTTGTGTCTGAGGATGTTAGTAACTCTTCTACTATTGGGAACCCAGCCTACGTATGCTGCCAAGAGGGATAGTCATAGTCCACACGGGTTGATTGAGGGCTTATGAAATTATAGTTTGAAAGAAGACTTCCCCGGCTTCCCCTGCTCCGAGTGTTGATGTCATGAGATATTGCCACCCGAACCTTCGGACTAAAACCGATCCCGTATAACCCCCCATGGGATGGGATCGGCGGACCTGAATATCCCCAAACCTTGTATGATTTACCCATGGGGTTCCTCACCGAAATCCGTTTCAGTAGTTTCGCCCTCTAATCAGGCCGTACCAAGACAAGTAACATTGCTGAATCATTGTCGTGAGCCCAGAGAGGGAGGTATCGCGAGTCTAGAAAGGCCAGAAAGGGAGGATTAATTGTCGGGTCTCAGGCCCTTTCCCACTGACAGCGCTTTACCGGCCACCTATACTCCGTACCAGAAACGTATGGGAACCCGATATCTATCATTTCGACCTTGTCTGGGCTAGCTAACGACATCGGGATTGCTAGAGCGATCTGCAATTACTGCCCGTGTCTCCGTACTCCGTACAACATAGACTTTATGGTCAAGTGGACTCTCAATCTGCAGTAGAGCCGCCAAACTCGTTAGTATCCTTCTACCACTTGCCCATTGACGAGAACCTAGTATGTAGTCGCCATAATGGCCAAAGCTAAAGTCAGCGCCACGTTCCCCGCAAATGATCTTTACATCCGCCAAGACAGTTTCTGCACACCCCAGAAACTCCCAATCCCTTTTCCTCCGAAGCATTTCGCCACCAGGAACATCCTCCGTCTGAAAGGTCTGCAGTGAAATGTTCCCGCAGACCAGAGAGCCGTTGCTCTCTAATATCTAACAGGCGCCTTGGCTGCACACATCAAGCATAGAATCCTCGGGCCTCAATACCAGACGGCAGAATCTCGTTCAAGGCTATACTAGGCTCCATACCAGCCGTGGTTTCTAAAAGACCACGCACCGGCATTATCGGTTCCTTCGAGGCCACAAACTCAACCGAATTGCCAAACTCAGCCTACGCTTCCGATTCCCAAATCTCTTCCCTGTATATATCAGCCTCCGACTCCCAAAACTGGTTCGCAAGGCCGACATCATTTATTCGTACGTGTCATTTGTTGAGATATATACTATATAGGAGCCAGCAAGAAAGGAGGGGGATAATTGATTGCTACGGAGAACGAGCTGCCCGACTAAGGTACGGCCCTTATAGTGGGACCACTCTTCAATGGCGTTGTGAAAGCGTGATATTTGCCAGCTGGCTGAGGTCAGCTTGGCTTTTATTTATATACTTGTATCTTTCGGAGAGTTGCTTGATAAACCGTTAGGCCCAGTTTACCCCGAGGGTACGATTAGGATCATGCCGTTAAAAGATTTGTACCGCACACTTTCTGGTCATCACTGCGATTGGCAGAGCATTAGTTGTACCAGACAAACGAAGGAAGTGATAGCACTTGCGTCGTTACTGCACGCAACAAAAACATGAAAGAATTCCCCAAGTATCGACTTTTCCCGACATTTCATTTCATTCAAGTTGGGAACTACCTTCAAGCGTACAAATACCAATGAATATAACCTTGGAAGAAGTCTGCCCCCAGATTGCTATTCTCCAACCTCACGGTCGGTATCCCAGTGGCCATATTTGCGCATAAGATGCCATTCCCATGTCGCTTGTCGAATGCCCTTGCCCCATAAATAAAATACAAGGCCCATAAGCATGATGATGCCAGAAATGCAAGCCATCTCCCCAAATGCCTTGCTGTATCCTTCCATGTCAGTCCAGGGGTTTGTGTAAAAGGAGAGCAGAAATCCAAACGCAGCTATAGCAGATTGTTAGTTTCAGGTCTCAACGAGCCTTTCGCATCGGAACATCTGACGAAGAGGCTTGGAGGATACTAACCTTTAAACGCTAATATCGAAACGGTCACTTCACCGACGGCAGGTCTGTAGCAGTCGATCACATATACCATGGCCACATTGGTGGCCTGCACAATTGCAAAGTTCAATAACCCAAGCCCCAATGTGGGAACCATCCAGTGCAACTGGTTGTCGATTCCAACACCGTATAGGATCAAGGCAATTGGGGCAAGTGTGCCGCCGATGACAATAGAAGGAAGACGCATTTCAGGTTCTCGAATACCACCATTACGTTGGGTGAACAAATCTGCACTCCAATCCGAGATATGACCTCCAAATGCAATTCCAAGGAACGATCCGATTATACCGGAAGAAAAGCAAAGCCCAGACTTCCAGGACGAAAAGCTGTATGCCGTTGAGAATGCGGTGGCAAAATTAGACGTGATGGCTATCAGAAATCCAATTGTGACAGCAAAGACGAGTGATGCCCAAAGGACGGGTGGCAGCATGATGAGGGCTATCGGGCGTATGAAAACTCGAGATAGCGACTCCGACGTGAAAGTCCCAGGAAACAATTGTAACGACTGGATGTATGTCCTTTTTGCACGAGGAGCAGAATTCACTATAGTCTCGTGATATTCGGATAGGTTCGACTCCAGACGGTCGGTCTTGTCCAAGCAATCATCACTGGGGACAGCCACTTCAGCTTCTTCAATATGCCTATTGAATGTGGTTTCTGGAAAGGTGAAGATTACCAGAATTGTGACGGCACCAAGGAGCGCAGATCCAACATAGTATATATACCGCCAATCGTGAGATATCATAATAAGACCATCGACAACAATCCCACCTGCAGCACCCATAGATAGCGCGGCAGTATAGGTTGCCATGACTGCACCTCTCTCATGAAGAAAGAATATGTCTGCAATTGTCAGAGGGCCGAGACATTCGCCAGCGCCAGCAGCGAGGCCCATGACGATGCGGCCTGCCAACTCCACCCCGTAGGTTCTGGCAAATCCCGACCAAAGGCTAGTGGCGAAGTAGAGGATGAACGAGAAGATATAAACAGGGCGTCGGCCATACTTCACAATCAGGGGCATCCAAAAGAACATGCCAATTCCTTGACACAGTGCAGTTGTACTGTAGAAAAATGCAACCTTCGAGATATGGGAACTGAAATCGGGACCCTTGGGTCCTAGGAAGTCCACGGTTGTTTCCACTATCGCAACTGTTGGACCAGCCACTAGGAAATTGCAAAAGAAAACTGCCAAACATACGACAATAACAATATAGTACCGGAACGCCCGCGACCTTATTTGGAGATCGTGTTATTAACGCCCGCTAGCTATGAACAGGGGCGGGTCTTACCAGTTGAGGGGATCATTCGGATCCCTGGATGGGGTCGGGATCAGGATGATTTCGTTGGTCTCATGATGCCGAAGACGTAAACTTCCCAATGTGTTTTCCTGGGTGCCATCGTGTCGAATAGTTGTTGACTTAGTCTGCATTGTAGGTGGAAATGTTCATATGGGGGAAAGCAAGTCGGGGGCCTTGAACGCTTATGAGAAGTTGAGCTGCCAAACCAAACGAGGCTGATTTGACTGGCACCCCCTCTTGTACGAACATAATATTGGACTAGTGTTGACATTCATAGTTGGATACGACGCTCATCGTCGTTCGGGAAGTGGACAATGTTCCTTACCCCACACTGTCTTACCCGAAGAGCTATTACCCCACGTCTTACCCGGCGGGGAAGAGCTGCACTTTCTGTGGGGTTTCTCTCCATCTGCCGAACTGCAGAAATGAACCGATGAGAACCTCCCCGACAGTGATGATTGTTGATTGTCAGAACTTTATTAAACTTGGCTAGTTCCGCCAGATTACCCCTTTTCTTACGTTGCACAATCCTCATCAATCTAGGTAGACGACTGCCCACCATGCAGATTATTTGGCGTGAATCATCTGACGACGCAACATATGAAGAGGCTCGCATCGGGCGCGTCTTCAATCATCGTCGTCCTCAACGATTCCCACTCGCAGTTGTAAAGGCTACCTGCGAGGATGATATTGTGGCTGCGGTCAAACTGGCCACGGAGCGCAACTGTCGTGTCGCCGTTCGCTCTGGCGGACATTCCTGGGCTGCTTGGAGTGTTCGTGACAATTCGATTTTAATCGACCTTGGGAACTACAAATACTTGGATGTAGATCCCGCGAAAAAGATGGCCATAGCCTCTCCTAGCATGACTGGGAGAGAAATCAACTCAGTCTTGGTCGATCAACATGAACTGATGTTTCCTGGAGGTCACTGTCCGGATGTTGGCATTGGCGGGTTCCTCCTTCAGGGTGGAATGGGTTGGAACTGTCGCGTACGTACTCGGTACTGATTCAACCCGGTCACGATTACTGATCTCGTTTGACATAGAACTGGGGTTGGGCCTGTGAGCGAGTGCAAGCAGTAGATGTTGTGACTGCCCAGGGAGATCTGATTCATTGCAATTCTGTGCAGAACCAGGACCTATATTGGGCAGCTCGTGGGGCTGGACCAGGTATGCTCACCGTGGATTCCTTCCTGTTCATCATTCTCGCTAACTCAATCTCCAACAGGGTTTCCGGGCATAGTGACAAAGTTTCACTTGGATGTGCTCCCGTATCCGAAGCGAGGATTCCGATCGTCGGGTTACACTTATCCCATCTCCATGTACCGCGAAGCATTCCAATGGGTTCTGGACATAACTCCTGGCTTCGACCAGGACACTGAAATTGCGGCCATCGCCCATTATCCGGATAGTGACTCCGAGATGGTGTTTTTCGTGCTTTTTGTTACGATGAAGAATGAACCGGACGAAGCAGAAGCAGCCCTCCGTCCCGCCCAAGAGACACGACCAGCCGGCACGATTGAAGAATGGTTTTGTCAAGAGGACAGTCTTGAGAAGCAATATATCAATCAAGCAGAGAAAAATCCGGAAAGGCACCGCTACTGTACAGATAATGCGTTCATCCACGACGATGCCGATGTGCCTGCTGTTCTTCAGGAGGCATTCACTACTCTCCCCGACAAGAAAGCGTTTTCGCTATGGTATGCGATGAACCCGTGTAGTTGGCGGAAGCTCCCTGATATGGCCCTTAGCATGCAATCCGACCACTACTTTGCTCTCTATACTATATGGGAGGAAGAAAGAGATGACCCTCGCTGCCAGGAATGGGTTCGCAATGTGATGAAGAAGGTAGAGAGGCATTCGGTCGGAGCATACCTAGGAGATTCCGACTTCCAAGTCCGCAAGACCAAATACTGGTCTGATGACAATGCCATGCGACTGATGGAGATTCGACGCAGTTTCGATCCCCACGGTAGAATTTGTGGCTATTTGGACCAAGGGGACCTCTCCGGGACGAAGGGGCTGGACAATGCTCACCAATGGAAAATGTGATGGTGGAAACGAAGGAAGAGCCCAATACCACGGCATGTATTTGCAAAGCATTCTGGCTACAATTAAATAGATTGGAAATTATGTTAGCAGTAATATACAATGCATATTCTTTCATCGTCATTTCTGCTCTCGGCCCCTTGTTAGCCACCAAGATCCGGTCCGGTTGACGTAAAGTTATAAAAGGACGAAGCTAAATCTACTCTCGTATACTATATACCCTATTGTATGTTTTTTCTGATGATCTAATCAAAACAACACCCAGAATGTGAGAATCTAAGACTTTGCTTCATCATTGAGAGCGTAGTTCATTGCTTTCATTTGGTAGAAAAGAGATTTGTCACTTGGATGAAGTTTGGTTGACTATTCGATAAAGAATTGGGATAGCATTCATTAATGGGTCATGCGAACAACCATGGCTGTCCCTCTGAGCTACAACCTAGCACGGTTAAGGCTAAAACCCGGGGGTTTGAACTATGTGGAGGAGTTCGCGTGAAAGACAATATATTCGGGATGTGGGGATATTCCCGAGGCCATGTTGACCAGCTTACAAATGTCTTGGATAGATATCGGCAGGTATTCCGGGTAACTCAACTTCAAGGGAGGGGGGGGCTTGTTCCTGGTGACCCAACCTAGGTTTTGCCGAGGTCTAGTCTTGAATGAACTCCATCAGCGGGGCAGCACTCCTATATGGTGAACTGTGGCATATTTTGTCACTTGATCCGTTCATACCAAGGAGGTTCCCCCCAGATTTGAAATCAGTTCCATTTATTCTTGGACAGTCCCATCTAAGCGTGAACGAGACGGCACCCTAAACGCCCTTCACTTCCAGCCTCATCGCCAAAACACCTCTTCAACATGGAGAACAAATCTTTATCAGGCAAAGTCGCCATTGTCAGTGGCTCCTCGTCTGGTATAGGGGCAGCGATTGTTCGCGAGCTATCTACGAGAGGGGCCAATACCGTTATCAATTATCCATTCTCACACCTAAAGGCAGAAGCAGACGGGGTAGCTGCATCTTTACCCTGTCCATCGGTCGTAGTAGAGGCCGATATGTCAACTACGACTGGCCCACAAAAGCTAGTCGATGCTGCTGTCGCACGCTGGGGAAAGATTGACATCCTCGTGAATTGCGTTGCATTGGCAGTTAACAAGCCGCTGGAAGAGCAGACACTCGAAGACTGGGACCTTTTGGTAAACATAAATGGCCGAGGAACTTTTCTTCTGACGAAAGCCTGTCTCCCACATCTTACCAAAGGCAGCGGGAGGATTGTCAACATTGTCAGTATTTCCGGTCGTGGTCCTCCGCCCAACCAGACAATTTATGCGGGCACCAAGGGAATGGTAGATTCTTTTACCAAGTGCTGGTATGTTCTTCTCGGTGCTGGGATATTATAAATCACTGACCAGAACTAGGGCAAAGGAACTTCCCCCGAAGTATGGGTGTACTGTAAACGCAATCAGCCCGGGGCCAACAAAGACCGAAGGCTTTGCTGCTGCCGGTGAAGAGCAAATGAAAGTACTTCAACCAATTATTGAATGCACACCGGTGGGACCGAGAATGGCAGAGCCCGAGGAGATTTCATTTGCTGTCGGGTTTCTGTGTGAGGAAAGGGCACGCTGGATCAACGGTGCTCATATCGTTGCATCCGGTGGGCTGTTTATTGATTAGCCACAAAGCAATAGTTGGTTGAACCAAGACAACTGAATTTGCTGTTCTATTATTGGTCAAAATTATAGAATTATAATAGCTGTATAAGTATATACGTCAATTTTAAATAAAATCCGACTACTAAAGGTCGAGATAGTGCAAAATAATGTTAGCATTAATATTTTGATGTGAGACATATATTTGGCAGTTCTGTGGGAGTACCACTACTTTCTGAGTGAAAAATTGTAATATAAGGAATTATTTAAATAACATGTCTTCTTGTATATTTAAACGTAATATATATATTTAACTAATTGCTAATCATATATCAATTAAAATAAGAAAATATTACCCCGATATAAGGGCTAGAAACGGGGTCTAGACACAAGGTAATTAAATTTTCAAAATGTTTGCATTGTTTGGTGTCAATTGGGCCTGATGAGCGTTTACCCGGGCCAAAAGCCCACGAGTGGGTTGGGCTTTGTGGAGGTCTAGTACCGTACGAAACATACTATACAAAAGTGCTTAGATTAACTATGTCAGAGCTGCGCGGAGAAAGTACATTAAGCGGGTGTTCGTGATGCCTGGGGCCACTCCCCAATAGTGAATTGGGAATTGCACATGTTTGTCAGCTCCCATGTTTCTGCCATTAGCCTTCCGGTTGTCCCCAAATCGGCTTCGCTGCCGGCTGCTCCAGCCACGAATACAGCAGGCATGTAGTGGTCATCCGTAGCATGGGCGTCTCGAAAATGAGGATGTTTCATGAGCCGCGTCATGGCCCGGCGGAGAGCAGGCCCGCTGTTGTTTGTTAGGGCGTCTTCTACTGCCTGGCGAAAATCTAGAGCCCATTTCTCAGGTGGCGTTTCCTGGGAAAAATTGTCACTGTATCGCAACATGGGCCCCCAGACATTCCGATACAGGTTATGTACCGCACCACCGGTCCCAATGATCAGGTAGTTTTGCTCCCGTAGTGGTCGTAGAGCCGTACCAGCACGCATGTGGAAGTGTGGATCATACTGCATGTTGGTGGATATAATTGTTGTAGGGGGGCATCGATCAGGAAACATGCGAATAAGGATCAGATAGGTGTCGTGAATCCATTCCAAGTTCTCGTTGGCGTGCACGTCAAAGCCCTCGGCGGATAGGAGGTTGATACACTTGCGTCCACTGTCAAGATCCGGCACAAGCCCGTAGTCGAGGTACTTGGACGGGTGCACATACGCCACGGGAGACTTGGTGGGACGGGGATTCATCGCAACTTCGAGGCGGTTGTTTCCTGAGCAGCCCCAGTGAGCTCCCTCTTCCGGCGTCAGTACATAGTCTCGCCGGGGAGCGGGAAGCATACCATGATGATCACACCCTTAATGCCATGGGCTAGGGCCTCATCGCCGCATTGCTTCCAGTAGTCGGCGGACTCGGATTCTTCCCCCAACATCATGGTCGAGCCGTGGGAAAAGAAATGCACTGGTGTGAGCCCTGAGGGGCGAGATTAGACAGCGAGTTCAGGCATAATCAGTTGAGACTGTACGTACACATAGCGGAGTAATCTGATGCGAACGATGATGATATTCTAGGATATTTGGTCAGGATATAGCTTGTGTGTGGCTTCTTTTCTATCAAGTCTGTATTGCACATCCCCATCATTCGGCAACTCTACCCCACGTCCCGAAAGCGGGACCACATTCCCCGCCTTTTGGAGGGTACTCTATACTTATCCTCCGCCTCTCGTTCAGCTTGACAGGATCATACGATATCCGTTGATTTGATCATTGATGGCTTCGCCACGCGCTCCCCCGACCGCCATGCCCACCAACCTGTTCCAGTGTGGAACCTGTTCACAATCCTTCACCCGCATTGACCATCTAGGTCGCCACGTCCGCTCCCGTGCGTCCACCTGCCGGGCCCTCCTGTCCGATGTGCTGGCTAACTTGATCGCGTTCGTGTAGACACACAAGAGAAGCCGTACCGTTGCTCCGTGTGCAACAAGCGGTTCGGTCGCGTGTGAGGCCCACTCCCTCGGTCATTAGACAAGGCCGGTCAGCATACTGACGTACGGAGGACACAGTGACCTATTGTCCCGCCATTCAGCTCTTCATGACCCCCACAGAGAGTCCGCCGGCACGAAGCGACGGTGTACCGAGGGTAATAGCGCGCCAATCCGCGTGTCGCAGGCCTGCGAGGGCTGTGCCGAGAATCACCTCCGCTGCGACGATGACAAGCCCTGCCGTCGATGTCAACGGAAGGGGATCCGCTGTAGCCTGCCCACTGGAGATGTGGAGGGTGCTCCACCGACTCCGGTGACTCGGCTAGAGGCAAACTCTCCCGGCAATGACGGGAATTCATCATCGCCATTACAGCAGCCGCAGCAGCCACAACAGTCACAACAGCCACAACAGCCACAGGTTGTCGGTGCGACCTGCGTATCATTGGATTTTAGCAATCAAGTAGAATCGGTGAATCCGGGTAACCTGTCCCAGCTGGCAGCAGGTCGGGCGACCGATGTAGAAGCAGACTTGACGGCAAGGTCAGATGGCTTGTTGGGGGCATATTCCGCCGTACTCCCTCCAGACCAGGAGGACTCATCACCAGATCTCTCCCCAATTACTAGGGGGGGATTGGTCGCTTTTGGCCTAGAGACTAATCTCGATCTTAGTATGGTTGACCTTAGTTTCCTGGAGTCATACAACGCGCGTGCACCCTTCGAGTACGAAGCGGTCACGGCGTCCACTCTTGCACCGTTGGTGCAGGTTGTTGAGAACGAAGCCACCCAGCCAGATCATGCAGCAAGAGAGGCCCAGTCCATGCAGCGCCTCCGATGGCGGTTTGTGCCTGCGACTCAAGATCATGGCTATGCTGAACACGGTAACTTGCTACTCGGCGACCAGGTCGGACCTGATACCTCCCCAAAGAGTCTCCGGAATCTGGACATGGGGCCTGGTCCTGAAAATTGCCTCGACCTGGCGTCGCGTGACAAGATCTTGAGTATTATGCTGAGCCAGATGCCACAGCCCTTCTCGCTAAACGCGGCCTCGTTCCCTTCTCCCGAGCTGTTGGATCGTCTCATTCGATATTTTCTAACCGTGCCCTTTTCCAGCGCAGGCGCTTGGATCCATCGAAGCACGTTCACACCCAATCAGTCTCGCCCGGAACTCTTGCTTGCCATGGCTGCGGCGGGTGCAGTGCTTACTCCCGATTTGACATTGCGGAAGCTCGGGTTTGCAATGCAGGAGGTTGTCCGACATCGACTTCCCGCCGTATTCGAGGCCGACAACACCCTTATCCGTGACCTCGAGCTGCATCAGGCGTTTCTTCTATGTCTCGAAATCAGCTTATGGAGTGCCAACAGTCGCAAGATGGAAATCTCCGAGAGTTTCCGCCACCCATTGATTACCATGCTGCGACGGCGAGGCCGGTTTGATGCCGCCAGATATCCGCTCATCACTGTGCATCCAGCCGACACAGACCAAATCCTGGAGGATAAATGGAGGCTCTGGGTCCGAGAGGAGTCTATCAAGCGTTTAGTCTACCACTTATGGCAACACGACGCACATTCTTCCATGATGCTTCTGACCAACCCCCTTATGTCCTACGCCGAGTTATCGCTTCCTCTTCCGGCTTGCCCAGCTCTGTGGAACGCTCCTGATGCAAAAAAATGGAAAGAACTTGTCTGTGCCCAACAGGCTAGGGGTCAATCCGTCTCACGCCCAACGCCTCTCACAGAGTGTGTGTTGAACATGGATCTACTTGAGAGCCACCGCCACATGATAGACATGAGACTGTCCTGCACCGCCGTACTGCACGCTCTCTGGGGTTTAATCTGGGAATACCGACAGATGAGTTTGCTTACTAGCAGTCGCAGTAACAGTAGCAACAGCCATAGTACCACCCTACTCGGTCCTTCTGGACTCCAGTCTGGCGGCTTGCTCATGGCATCGCGGCACCAGCAGCTCACTGAGATGCTAAACTATTTTGGCATCGGGTACAAGAATGAGAACGCCTTGTACTGGCACAGCACTCTGATGCATATGCACATGTCCCTGGATGAGATTCAGCTTTTTGCGGTCTCATTTGAGCAGTCTGAATCAGTAGACCGGATTCCCCCTGCAATCGAGGCATGGTCAGAGAGCAAGGAAGGCCGTCAGGCTGTGTGGCATGCAACCCAAATCATCCGTGAGATTCGGGCCCTGGCACCGCAGTGTTTGCGCGACTTCACTGCCGTTGCCCTCTATCACTCGACTCTGGCGATATGGGCGTATGGTATGGGAATAGCGGATCTAACTGGCACAACCACTGCGAAGGTGCCCATTTGGCTTGATTCACCTGAAACCGAACATGTGCGGAGGTTCATTTCTTTTGGGCGAGGTCAGCCAATGCTGCATGGGGACACCCCTGAAGTTTCCGCCGTAGACTTGTGCGATCCAACCACAGTTTTGACCCTGACCCTTCGGTTGATGTGCAATAATCATAGCGGCCCCGATGCCCATGAACCCCCTCTGGTGAAGAATATTGTGCATGCTGTTCGGAAGCTACTCGAGGTGACCACATGGTCCCGGCAGATGAACATTGAATAGATAACACTATCACTATGCATGTTTATTTCCTGCAAGAAGCAATGACTACTACCTTAGAATATTACATGCGAGATCCATGATTTTGCACCATAGTCCACGTCCAATAGCCCAGAGCACTCACCCCCGCGAGTATCGGGATCGAGAATAAACCCAGCCCTGTCAGAATACCTTGCTCAAAGAACCCTACGCCTCCACCCAATGATCGCTGCGTTGGGGAGACCAGTTTACTCGACTCCAAAACCAGTGTGCTCCGCAAGGTTGAGGCTGATTTGGTACGTAGAATATCTGTGACTGATTGCGACAGCAGAGTAGGGGTGATATAATGTGGGCGAGGAACAGAGAAGATCGTGGTAGGATATCGCATTGATCGGTCCAACGCCACTTGTTCAGGGGGAGTTGGTCCCACTAAAGAACATATAATTACATTAGCTGTGAAAATGCTGCTTGAATGTTGTTTAAATGCGATCCTCTTACCCAGAACTTCCATAGGGATGTGGTTGACAAACGAGACATCCACGTTAATGAACTGCGCCAAATATTTGGCAGACTTCTCGTGAGCGAAGACGTACGCCCCCCGGAGGTTTCCGACCCTAATAGACCAGTCAGCTTCTGGTTTTCATGACACGCAGTTCACTCACATATTTGACAAATCGATGGCATGATCCAACGAGCGCACGGTATGCACTAACAACCGGCCGTCAGCAGGATTATCCGGCAGCGCTTTGGGATCTCTATTTCGCGTTCTTTCTTAGTAGGAGTCATCGATTTTGGGAGGAGTGATGGTAGCTATACAGTCGGTCCCCTTCCACAATTTTGCCCCTGCCCAGGGATGATACGACCCTCAGTCCCCCTCTTTCCTCTTGGTCTTCTTTTCCTTGGTATCTCTCGTCTCCTTGTATTGCACCTGCGCTCGGCAGAAAGGACACACTCGCCTGCACCAAGGCCATCAGAAACGGCTCCTTGATGTATTCATTGACAAGGACTAGGTCGGGCGCGTAGGGTGACCGGCCACCGAAGCTGAACCGAGCTGCTACGAGTGCCTCAGCTGCGTGGTTGATGTTTGCTGTGCGATCCACAACAGCCACTACCTTACCGGGTAGGTGGTTATCTTGATGAAGCCGCATATGTTGCGGTCCGAGATCTTCGTCCGTTGCTGGAGTCGAGACGAATGCGATTGTCCTGGGATCAAGCGAGGACGCCAGGAGCTTCTTGATCAACACAGGAAGGGTTTGAAGAGAGTTGGACAGCTTTGTAGATGACAGGGTTAGCAAGGTGTACCTTGTTGACTGTCGAGAGTGTACCATACTTCAATAACGATACAATTACCAGCAGTAAGCGCGCCAGCGACAGCGACTAGGATCGAGTAGAAGACTGTATAGCTCGTCGGAACAATGTATACAATTCCCACGGGGTCCCGTCGGTTGGCAGCATCCTCCCCTCTTGCAATGGCATACTCATCCTGGAGTGCACGGTCGACGTTCAAAGACTTATGGTACTCCTTTAAGGTGTTTAGTGCGAGGAGATACTCCACGGCAGCCTCGGAGGCGACATAACTGGTGTCAGCAAGGATGGCGTCCTGAATGGCATCAGCCTTGTCAAGCAGTGTTTGCTGAAGGGCCTCCAACTGGGTTCGGCGAGTGAATGTGTTGTGCATGCGGCCATCGAGGACAGCCTCACGAACAGCTCGAAGCGAGGCAGCCATGGCGAATGATTGAACAAAAATGGAAAAATTCGTTCACGGTCAAAGATGCAAGCTTTGAATCCTTTGATATTCTCCGGTCCGTGTTCTTGGAGGTGGGGTGTGATGTTCCCTCGGGGGGAGGTGGGCCACATTCCCGATGCCGGAGTGAGTCTACGTCCCCATTTCCGTCTGGCCATTTATATCGCATTTGCTTTGTAGCTTTTTTACCACAGAGACAACCACAGACAAACAGGCCTTTCAACATGATTTCATCCGCATCAACATCTACCACCCCTACTGTTTCCACTGCCAGTATTCGCACTGCCCGGCTTCGGGTGCGGGGATACCCAGCAGATTACGATGTATACGAGTCCAAGGTGGCAGACTCGAACTCTCCATCACAGCAGGTTGGGACCAGAGTCACTGCTGGAGAAACTAGAGCCCATAATCCTGCCGGGTGGCCAGATGACTATCGCCGTATCCCACCGCACCGGCCGATTAATCGGCATCTCGACCAAAGCCAGCGAAGGGTGTACACAAGCCTTGGAGAGCGAGCATTTTTGACGATAATGTTTACTGGATTGGAAATGAATGTGGTGAGTGGTGCCTGCTTGTGCCCACATGCCGCAGATTTATGTGCTAATGGCGACAGATTGCAAACCGTTTGTGGAAGGTCACCGGGGAGCGACTGTCTGAAAATTTGTTTACATACAAGCTGGGTGGCGAGTTTTGAGTGCATAGCTCATAGTCGAAAGTATATCACCACATATAATTCATTTTCTGTATGGAATACGCTTTCCAATATGCTAAATATTGAAGAGGGGAACGCTCGAAGCAGTCTGCTCTCTAGCATACGGGTCAATTCAGCAGCTGCAATTCAGTTTCACACCTTCCACAGCATACAAAGAAAACCGAGACAGTAGTCCAAGAAGCGAAACCCGAGAGGTTTAGGAGTGTGTATTGTAAATTTGTCACTATCTGCTACTTGTAACCTCCAAAGCACTAATTTCTAAAGTAATCGTCGCTTGCATAAATGAACGACAAGGCGTGGCAGTATAGTAGTGAGGGCCATGTTCCCCGCTACAATATACATATACGCTATGAATCTAACTCACTATTTCATCGTCCTTTGGCGGAATGATAGGCAAGGAGACGTAGTTTTGAAACTGAGGTCCAAAATGTATGTGGTTGAACCCATGAAACTTCTCCTTTGACCTATTTCAATTGCTCAATTGTTAGTTATCGTTTCGCATTCGCAGTTGATGGAATACTTACCGATCAATTGGCGAGTCATGCTGGAAGATGCCGCATCCCTGCGTATCGCCCGAGGAAACTTCCAGAACGATTTTGCCTCCCCGTTCCACCACGACGTTTGTTGGCCAAATCTCAACGTCCACTGCGTATATATCACCCACAATAACTGGCTCCACGTCCGTGCTCACGTAGTTTCGGTGCGGTAGCCATGCTCGGTGCTTGTGGTGATTAGGATCAGTCTTACGCAAACTAACACGTAGCCAGCCCTTGGTCAGAGGCACAGGGTCACCGGCAGTGCCCGTGTAAAAGACCTCCTGACCTGCTGGAGAGATATGTCGCATTGTGAGGAAGAGATCAATGTCGGAGGGGATAATCTCGCTGTCTGGGCACGGGGTGACCGAAACGTTCAGATGTGCTATAATGTGACCGGTAATCTCTGTCTCTTGCGTGAAAGGCTCCGTCTCAACCCTCAGCAGATGCGGGTTGTCAAGGGTGCCTAGAGCAGGATAAGAGATCTTCGTCACAGGCAAGTCCTTGACTGCGGTCTCATCAATGGTTAACTTTCCGTCGGAGTGCAGGAAGAAGGGGGTGTATTGTGTCCGGGCAATGGGCCACTCGTTCTCGCTCCGCCGGAGGTATGCCTGCTCGGCCTTCGCATCGTTGAAGCCAACGTCCCCTTTGCGCAGGATGATGCTAACAGGGGGCAGCTTTCCAGGAACACTCCATCCCTCACGATCCTCATCTTTCAGGAAAGCATCCAGGAAGCTGCGCTGGACCTCCACCTCCGCTTGGTAGTAGAAGGGCAAATCGTGTCGACCGGTAATAAAGCGCAAGTATTTCAGGGGGGATCCTGCCCATGTCCAGCCCTCGATATTGCCACGCAAATGCAGACAAATCCCACCCCAATTGGCAACGCTAAGCACGGGCACTTGTATATCACCCATGCTGTACTCTTTGGAGGCATAGTATGGTTCATCGCGGAATCTGTTAGCCACATTGTCCTGCGTCTGATCGCGACGGTTGGCAGCCAGTTCCTCTTCTGGTAGATCGCCCTCGATAGTGTCAGGCCCCCAGTTACGTGCAGCACGTCCTGAGCCCCCGTACTGGTTGGTGATGACTTGACGGTTCCACCAGAATTTGATGAACCCATTAGACAGAATGCCACCTTGTCGACAGCGATCGCGATAGTAATCTGACATCCCCTCCCAAGGAATTACAGCTGCGAGGCCTTTGGGCTGGCGTGCAGCGACGCGCCACTGACTGCCTCCATAGTAGCTGCCTAGGGAGTCAGATCCATACAGATTACAGGAACGGAGAAGTCTCACCTAATACCCAGCAGACCAACCTTTCCTGAGGACCATTTTTGGTCCGCCGCCCATTCGATCAGGTCGAAGAAAGCTTCACTCGTTCCTCGTGACATGGTATCCAATACGCCAGGCGATTGACCAAGGCCTCGCTCGTCAGCGCGCACTACCGCGTAACCATGGCGGGTCCAGAATCCGGGATCAGGTGTCTCCCACGCAGAATGTGCCGAGTGGTGCTCCGGATTGACTTCGGCAAAGGAGGCGGGATGGAAGCTATTTCAGCACATCAGTAACTAAGGCCGGTATCTAAGCAGGTTCTGGGGAGAGTTCTGGCTGGTTACATTTCATAATGGATGTCCTTCCCATAGGGTCCGTACGTCACGATCACTGGAACACGCGCGTCGGTCTTGGGTCGATACACATTGCAGCGAATGAGACCACCGGCCACCTTGGGTCGAACGGTGACATTCTCCTCGAAAATGTACGGGAACGAGGTAGTGTCCGTCTTCTGAATATCGCGAATAGAATTCGGCATTGTGGCAGGGGTTAATTGGCGTGGAGCAGGAACTGAAGAATGCAAAGTTAAGATTAGCGACAGCTTCAATCCAGGCAATCTCTCCTTGATGTTCAGCTATATATCGCATTCATACATGTGACTTCCCCCGCCCTTTCCCGATCCTCGGGACCACTTCCGGATAGCCGCTAAGATTCCGAATACTCTAACCGACGTGTTTTGTGCTTGAACGAGATGTTCTTTGTCTGGGGGAATTTGTCCAGGCCCATGTCGGCATTGGACCGACTACATCCGCTGACTTTGATGCCGCCTTAGGAGAGACTGGGCTCATCGTGAACACTCATGTTGTTGATATGAACCGACCTGGTTTGCATCTACTTCCCCAGCGTTAATTCTCTAGTTAGATGCCGGATATTGTTGTTGAAAGCTGCCCCGCTCAGTCCATAGCCCGTATTATTGCTAATTCTGATGGCCGGCGGATCGGTTTCAATCAATATCAGATGAGCTGTGGGGCTGAAACCCTCAAATGGCACAGCGCAAGACAGTCTTCGTGGCAGAACAGGAAAGGACTGCCTTCGTTACTGATGTTACGGCCTCGTCGGCCAGCCCGTGAGTGATAGTAGAGGATATATAAATTACTTCGTCTGTGCCAGGGGAGGTGCTGATTATATTTCAGTGGGAATTATCAAGGGGAGGTCTCTTGGGTGTATAATGGTGTGTTATATATTGCTGTTTGTAGGAGAGTCTAATGCCGTGGTCTGGTCGCTGCACGTCCCTTAAACTATGTATTTCCTTGTATAACTAGAGCGAAAAACCAGCATCAATCACAGCATTCATCCCGGTGATTGACCGAGACATGGAAAGAAACTTTACATGTTCCGCAACGTCCTATGTCCGTGTCAGCAGCGCTACATAGAGAGTTCGCCAAAGAGGCTCACCTCGGGTGTTGCGAGTCGCTTTAGCACGTTCTTCTCCTCCACGGCCTTGATTTTCTCGGCAGGAAACCCCTGTCCCCAGTCCTTGTCTCCATCAGCTTGTGGTTTGAAAAAAAAGCCAAAGGAAAGACTCACCGTCATGAGAACTCCTGGTGCCACCGAGTTGACACGGATCTTTGGCCCAGCGATGACTGCCAAACTCCTGACCAAGTGGATGAGTGCCGCCTTGGTTACAGCATATGCCTTTGTATATGTTAGCGCCTACTCAGTATTCGTATAGTGAGGAAACACACCAATGAGCTTCCACTGGGCTTGACTCCGGCCACGCTGGCCGTGGCAATGAATACCCCTTCGCTGCTTTCTAGGTACGGCTGACAGGCCCGGAACAGACGGAAGTGGCTCTTGACGTTGACATCGAAACATCGATCCCAATCTGCCTCGCAGTCCGCATCTTCCAGGTTCATGAAGTCTGTCATCCGCGTCCATCCTACATTTGAGACAACAACGTCTAGGCGGCCCATCCGCTCCACAGTCTGGTGTACAAGGCGCGTCATTTCCGCCCGACTGGCTATGTCGGCCTGTATGGCAGTGAACCAAGGGCACTGATTGTCGATCGTGCCATCGTTAGACTGACTCCGCAGCTCACTCAGCTCGGCGATTAGCTGGTCAGCTGCCGTAGCGTTGTTATGATAGTTAATAACGATGCGTGTGTTGCCCTGGGCAGCCAGGGCGCGTGCGACAGCAGCACCAACTCCACGTGAGGCTCCGGTAACGAGTGCGACACTGGGGAAACCCATCATTCATACTTGTCTCTAGGGAGTAAGGGGGTAGAAGATAGTTGAATGACCTGGTCGTCGGAGAGCCGATGTGGAGGGCGTTCGGCTCCACCAGCCCGGGGTTTTACCCCCAACAAAGGCCCGAGACACGAGCTGGCATTTGAAAACCCCCATGAATCCATTTGGAGCTGCTGGCTTCATCCTCCTCTAGAATTCGAACAGCTCATCCCCACAAAATGGATGATAACGCACTCCGCTCCGTTAACCGCTACATCACCAACCACGACGCCAACGGCGTGACGGGCTTTCAAGAGCAGATCCCCGAGGCCCTGAAATGGCAGCGGATGGCCAACGGAGCGCGCTTCTCCTTGGCATATGCGACCAACGAAATCCCCGTCCAGCTCAGCGATGACAAGGACCTCAGCGTGTACAAGTCCAACCTGGAAGATCCGCCTGGTATCATCATCCCCGGCGGCACCGTCCTGCGTATGGTCGACATGAACCCCGGGTCGATCTCGCCGATGCATCGCACTGTCAGTTTAGACTACGGGGTTGTCTTGGAGGGGGAAGTAGAGTTGATACTCGACTCCGGGGCGACACGACTACTCAAACGGGGGGATATCGCGGTGCAGCGTGGCACCAACCATGCATGGAAGAACGCGAGCGCGACAAGTTGGGCACGCATGCTATATGTTTTACAGGAGGCAAAACCGCTGGAAATCAATGGGAAGACTTTGGAGGAGGATTACGGCGGTGGAATGGATGACGTGAAGCCGTCGAAATAAAATGACAGGGGACGATCGAATGTGAAATAGAGACATTACTAGGCTATCATGTATACGGATTGGTGGTCAACTTCGCTACTCGCTACTATAGTAAGTTATTATCTAGCGTAAGAAATAGCTATTCAGAACTCCTTCGCCGGTCGTCCAAAGGCTCGTCAGCTAACGCCACCGAGCTGCGCACCCCAGAACACATAGTAAAAGCGATATTTTCCAACATGATATTTCAACAACCAACCCTTTTATTTAATTTCATTACTCGTCGATAGTAATTGATAAGAATTTTTGGTATTATGTAGCAACTTTGGATAAATTGAGGAGTTACATTGTTATGGTATCGAAAAATACATCGCTGAACTCCAGAAATATATAGATCTCAGCCACTAATTTATCAAGTTCCCCTAAACACTCAATCAGTAGCTAGATACCATATAAAAAGAATTTGACTACAAGGAAAAGCTCATATAAACACCCGTTATTGAAATATCATGTTGTAAAATATCGCTTTTACTATGTGTTCTGGGGTGCACAGCTCGGTGGGGAAATACGTTCTAGTAGGAGCGGCAGGATGTAGAGCCCCCAGGAGGGATTGTTGTTCATGTCGGAAAGAAGCCCGATGTGAGCTACCAGACAGATGACTGCGAACTAACACGGACTTTGTTCCGATCAGCGGAAAGAAATATACGCGGGCGGTTAATGGAAGCACAGCCTTAGACCTGACGCCGGCAAGGTGGAGCCGACTGCGACGGAATCTCTACTCACTTACTCTACCATCTTGCTCCTCATAAGAGATGGTGCAACCTCGATATTAGTCCTACGTCGAAACAAAAGGACACAGCTCAATCGAGATTCTCGTCAAATAACCGATCTACCCACACTATGCCCACCAGATTCCTCAAGTCCAAGCAGTCCCCTGTTGCGGGTTCAGCGCAGGTGGATGTCGGTTCTATCGTTCGCGGCGTCATTGATGATGTGCGTGCCAACGGCGACGCTTCTGTGCGCAAGTACTCCGAGAAATTTGACAAGTGGTCTCCGGCCTCGTTCAAGCTCTCCCAAGCAGACATTGAAGCGTCCATTGCGCAGTGTTCCGCGCAAACCATCGAGGATATCAAACAAGTGCAGGATAATGTGCGCGCTTTTGCCCAGGCTCAAAAGGATTCCCTGAGGGACTTTGAGTTTGAAAGTCAGCCAGTAAGTGCCCTTCATTAGGTAAAGAGGCAACGGAAATACACCATGGATTCTCTAACCGTTGTAGGGTGTTATCCTTGGTCAAAAGAACCTTCCCATCAACACGGTCGGAGCGTAAGCCATGTCAAGCATCTTAAACAGTGATGAACCTTCTTGATCTAACATTAGATAGCTATATTCCCGGCGGACGATACCCTCTCCTTGCATCGGCCCATATGACTATCCTCACGGCCAAGGTTGCAGGTGTCCCTCATGTTATTGGCTGCACACCCCCCATTGCTGGCAAAGAACCGCATGCCACCATTGCTGCAATGCATCTCGCGGGCGCCGACGAGATCTACCTGCTAGGAGGTGTACAGGCAGTCGCAGCAATGGCCTTGGGCACGGAATCTATTCGAAAGGTTGACTTTATTGCTGGACCAGGAAATGCCTTTGTCGCAGAAGGCAAGCGCCAGCTATTTGGTGAGATTGGTATTGACTTATTTGCTGGTCCTACAGAGATCCTTATTATCACGGACGAGACCGCCAATCCATTCACTGTCGCAACAGATATCTTGTCGCAGGCAGAGCATGGACCAGACTCGCCCTCGGTGGTGATTACCACTTCCGAACATGTTGCGCGCGAGTCTATCCGTCTCATTGATGAGATCCTCAAAGGCTTGAGCACTGCGGATGTTGCTGGGGTTTCATGGGCACAACATGGAGAAGTGATTGTCGTGGACTCTATTGAGGAAGCCTGGAAGCTGGGGGACGAGTATGCCAGTGAACACGTACAGGTCTTCACACGTCGGCCACGCGATGCGCTGGAGAACATGACCGCTTACGGTGCTCTCTTCCTTGGCGAGAATACTTGCGTTTCCTACGGTGACAAGGTCTGTCCCTCACTACACCTTTGATGATGAAGGTTCCGCAGTAGCTAACATTGACTAGGTGATCGGAACCAACCATGTCCTTCCTACTCGAAAGGCCGCCAGATACACGGGAGGCCTGTGGGTAGGCAAGTACCTGCGCACCGTGACATACCAAGAAGTCAGGAACGACGTGGCCAGCGGCGAATTGGGTCGGCTCTGCGGACGGGCAGCTCGGGTGGAGAACTTCGAGGGCCACGCGCGCTCCGGGGATCTCCGCGCCCATCTTCACTTGAAAGATGAATTTGCCTGGATCAATACTGCGGGGGGAAACTCATAGACGTTGGTCGGGAGAGATTAGTGGACTGCCTGGAACCTAGCTTTCTCCTTTCAAATATCAGAGTAGTGTTATCCATTAATGTTCTCGTCTCTTTAACTGAATGACTAGGGTATTCTCAAGCCCTGAGTAGTCACTAGAAAAATCCCAGTTAACTAATATCAGAGCATATTACCAAGGTCTTCATTATTCGAATCTCCAGAACTCATATCCAATGTATATTTAAGCCCAGCTTTTTAACTATAAATTAAGACGTCAGACTTTTATGCTTTCAACACCTCTTTACTGCCTTAGTAGTACGATTCCTGGGTAGAACTTCGAGATTCATAATTCATGTTCTACCAGATTGAATATATTACACTAAGCTCGGGGGGGATGCGCTGGGGTGAGGATAATCTCTCAGGGAGGGACTAGCCCATGATCCGCCACTCGTAGAAGTCACTGGAATTCTGCATTGAGAAATATCCGAGACAGGAATTTCCGCAGAGTTCGGAGTTCTGAGCGAGTGAGGTCGACCCCCTTCAGCCGATGTGGTCCCGACAGTCCGACATACCCGCTCCCGGATTGCATTTTGAAGAGGGGAGGGTGGGGAAAGGGCGGTTGACGGGCACACAAGACCAGACGTATGAAGTATGAAGTAGTATGGGACAGACATTTATTGCGGCCACGGAGCTGCTCTCTAACATCCTTTTTTCATTGATGAACATCGCCTCCCCTGCCTCAATTGACTTCACTCGCACGATGATGACCACGAATGGAATTGCCGCCCATTCCTCTGACGAGACGAGACCCCTAAAGGTCTTGATCGTTGGTGCTGGCATTGGTGGGCTGACCGCAGCCATTGCACTGCGCAACCAGGGACATGACATTCAAATATTTGAGCAATCGCATCTAGCCACGGAGACGGGGGCTGCCATTCACTTAGCCCCTAACGCAAATGGCCTCCTCCGGCGTCTGGGTGTTTTTGCAGAGCAGTTTGGCGCCAACCCCATGGAACGAGTAAAACCCTCCCTCACTAGCGGAACACCGTGGACGCGCCGCTGACTGAGTCTCCAGCTCACGGAGTATAACGCGACAGGAGAAGTGCAACGGGTGCTAGACCTAACGGAGTCGAATAAGAAGTGGCAACACCCATGGCTTCTCGCGCACCGCGTTGACCTCCACAACAATTTGAAAAGGATCGCTACGACTGCCACGAATACCCACAACGCAATCCCCCTTCGAACGGCTTCTCGTGTTGCTCAGGTGGACGCCGAGGCAGCAACCATCACGCTAGAAAATGGCAGCCAGTTCCAAGGCGACGTGGTGCTCGGTGCTGACGGTGTACACTCGGTCACTCGCTCTGCGGTTCCTGGTTGCCAGCTCAGGGCAGAGTGCCGAGGCAAGAGCGCCTTTCGATTCCTAGTATCCAAGGAGGTGGCCATGAATGATCCGATCACGGCCAAACTTGTCCAGCACCCGGGTGAGCTCAGCATCTGGTATGGCAGCGATGCGCGCATTATCATGTACCCTACTTCCCACAATACCGTCCTGAATTTTGTGGTGATCCATCCGGAGAGCAAATCCGCGGCAGATACCAATGACAATAACTCTTGGGGCCAACAGGGCAACCTAGAAAAGATGTTGCAAATCTTCGACGGGTTCGACCCGACCATTCTTCGACTCCTAGGCAAGGCCGACCCCCAGAGTGTGAAGGTATGGAAGCTCCTAGACATGGATATCGTCCCCCAATGGCATCATCACCGTCTGGCTCTGCTCGGGGACGCGGCCCATCCATTCCTGCCGCACCAGGGTCAGGGCGGCGGGGTCGCGATTGAGGATGCCATATCGCTGGCGGTAGTCCTATCTCCAGGTATATCAACCGCCGAGGTGCCCAAGCGACTCAAACTCTACCATGACATCCGGCACGAGCGGGCCACTCGCATCCAAGAATTCTCGCGTATCATCGGCGAGGATCGTACAGACGACAAGCAGCTGGACAGTAAGCTGAAGCTACCCCTGTGTGTACAACCTGTGGATGAACGAGGCTGACCCATTTGACTCCAGTGTACAGCTTCACCAACTTCAACTTTGGGCATGACGAGTGGGATAATTCGACCCAGCGTCTGCGTGAGTGGACGTGGAATCAAATTCCCACCCCTTACTGGCGCATGCCCATCGCCTTTGGCCCGATGCCCGGACCACGACAGACTCATCTCGGTGTGCCACGCGACGGCAGCAAGTCCACATTTACGACGGCATCAATCAAGTTCAAAACCTCGCGAACCGTGCTGCAGAATCTGTTCCCGCCTGGTCGCAAGGGCTGGCGGTTCACATCTCCAGATACCATTGCTTACGCCTCCTTCTCCCAGACAACACTGGACAAGATGGAATGGTTGGGTGGGTCGGGATACAAGCATATTGGCTTGTACATTCACGGGGTTGAGTATGTCAAAGACGATGGCTCGGTAATCCAGGGCACCTATCTCCCCATCCTGTTCGAGTCCTTGACGGACCCCATCGTTTCAGGCCGGGAGGAACTCGGCATGCCCAAGCTTTACACCTCAGTCGATGTCTACCGTCGCTCCAGTTCCTATCGCATCCGCACTGGGTGGGAGGGGGCCCTCTGGGGGAACTTCTTACTTGAGGACCTGGTTGAAGTGGATCCATCAACCACCACGGGCGCCTTAAGCGGAGAAGCCGATGCAGGAATTCTGGCCTACAAATACCTGCCCAAGAGTGGCCGGGCGAATAAGAACATTCCTGCGGAAGAATATGCCATCTTCGATCCCTTCTCCAAGGCCGTGCCGACCCCAAAACCACAGAGGGTGTATACGACTAATAAGGCAAGCATACAAATTGATGCTTTGGATTGGCAACAATTGCCGACGCTCTATCATGTCATTTCCCGGCTCGCAGAGGTCCCCGTGTTCGAGATCATGGGGGCGAAGGTGGTGGAAGGGCAGGGAGTTCCGGATGTTTCGGGGGCTGGACCAATTGAGTAGATACCATTTCTTAACCATACCTATAATGGGTTTAGGTCGGACTAGGTAACCTAGTACTAGGTCTATAACCCTAAATTGGGTTACAAATATGGCAAACATACTAAGGGTTCTAATTGTATAAACTGTACATTTTGTAGTCGTACTTTAGGGTATTTACTTTAGAATTAAAGCTTTGATTAACGTGATTCCCAAGCGAGCGAGCACCTTATCAATAACCTTAATTTTTAAATACCATATCATATAAACACCCAAAATACCATAAATTTCACTAAACTATGCGTTACGGCATTTATTAAATGAATGCCCTTTCTGGTTATCTCCAGAACAGGTAATTTGACAACGTACAGGGGGTAAAAGAGGTAGGGGGCTCTTCCGGGAGTGATGGGGCAGGTGCTGCAGTATTATGATGGGAAGCTTTACAGCAGGAGCTTAATGCTTATCTGAGTGGGCCGAATATGACATCTACGTGGACGCAGTAGACGTCGGGTAAGTATTTGTTTACTTAAGTCGTCTCTCGAGGAGCAATAGTAGTAACAGGTGAGAGAAAGCTTCGGAGATATGGAAATGTTAGTCACTCGCTTACACGTGAAACAATCAGAACACAATACATTTTGCTCTATATCCTGGTGCACATATTTGGTAGTATCGTTTGTAAAAGCAGTCATCTCAGCTGTGTATGATAAAGTGTCTTGGGTATTTAATACTAAAAGTGCATACTGTAAAACAAGCAATAGTTTGGGTCGTACGCCAGACAACGAAGGATATATAACGGCACAATTAGGACACCATTGATATCTAGTTCTTAGGTGTAAAGGATCAGGTAGGAAGGAGCCCTAACACGGAGGCATAATCTCATCGGCTAAACTTGCAAGTGGATGATTTTCTGTTAATTTAGTTCTCGGCTATGAGCCCGATGAGGGCCCGAAGCTGGATTCAATATCCCCAGATTTCTCCACCTTCCCTTCTACCCCGGATTTACTAGCGTATACCTGAAACCTAATTTTGGCGCAGCGGGAGGTGGGCACCTCATCCCGGTGGTCATTCAGCTCAGCTTATTATAAGAAACGAAGCACAAGTCACATACCAGCTTAGCACCCTCATTTATCTAATTAGCGCACACAAACTCCAGCTGTAAGGAGATGGACCACAATAAACCAATCCACGAGGAAGTAGAGAAGGTTCAAACTGAGGACGATCCCATGGCCCTCAAGCACCAGACCCTGGGCCATGTCCGCCTCCGCCACGAACACACGAACGAGCTCATCCTCATTCCGGAACCAAGTCTCGACCCGAACGATCCCCTACGATGGTAACCGATCCCATCCCATCCTCATCCAGCATGTCGTGACTCCCGACTAACGGTAACAGGTCCACTCCATACAAAATTTACATCGCCACCCTGGTCTCCCTCGCCATGGTAATGTGCAACTTCATGGCCGCAGGACCCTCCGTCGCAATGGTCGAAATCGCCACGGATTTCAAACAGGGTGGAGACACTACGCTGACCGACTGGATCGCCCGCGCCGCCTTCTTCTTCAACAATAGCTCCCTCCTCCAGGGCGTGTCGTGCATAGCATGGGTACCGCTGGTGGTCAAGTACGGCCGGCGCCCGGTGTATATCGCCTCACTTGTCCTGTACTTCTTCATGATTCTCGGCGCTGGGCTCGCAAAAACTTATGCGGGCGAACTGACGTTCCGGACGATTTTGGGGATTGGGGCTGGCGCGGGAGAATGCTTGGCTCCTATTACTATGGCAGATATATTTTATCTCCATCAGAGGGGGTACGGGATGGCGTGAGTTACCTTTATACTGCTAGCAATATCGGAGGAGGCTAATGGTGTAGGATCTACAACTCAGCCCTCAGCGCGGGAGTCAGCCTGGGGATTATCATTTCGGGCCTGATGACAATTTCTAATCCCTGGCGAAGCATATACTGGGTTGGCGCCGGGCTCGTCGGCGGCCTCCTCATCGTCGTCGTGTTCTTCTTCCCCGAAACTGCCTTCACACGTACCGACTCTCTTGATAGTGTCCATACACTCGAAGACACCGCCCATAAAGAATCCTACTGGCAAACTCTAAAGCCCTGGTCGGGAAAGGTATACACATCCGAACCCTTTTGGCGCATGCTCGTGCGCCCCTTCGGGCTAATCCTCATCCCGCCAGTTTTCTGGGCGACAATGGTCATGTCTGTAACAATCGGCTTCCTCGTCGCCGTCGCATCAAATTTTGCTACGGCCTTTAAAACGACCTACGGCTTTGAACCGTGGCAGAGCGGACTTTGTTTCATCTCTGGGATCATTGGCTGCTTCCTGGGGACGTTTGCCGGCGGGCCGTTCTCAGACTGGGTTGCCGATGTGTTCACAAGGCGCAATGGGGGTATTCGTGAGCCCGAGATGCGCCTGCCGGCTATTATACCGAGTTTGATTGGCTGTCCGTTAGGTTTGGCGTTGTATGGCGTTGGGATTGCGGAAGGGTGGCATTGGATGGTCCCCACCGTGGGGTTGGGGCTTTTGTCCTTCTCCATTACTCAAGGAACGAACGTCTCCTTCGTCTACTGTGTCGACTGTTTCCGTCCTGTCACTGGGGAAGTCACCGTAACCCAGCTTGCGTTCAAATGTGAGTCCTCCTCCACTCCGCCATAATAGTACACGCCTTCAAGCTTATACTGGCATCATTGTGAAGCATGCTTCGGCTTCCTTCTCTCCTTCTACACAAACCCCTGGATTGAACACTCGGGATACACAGGCGCATTCTGCGCCATGGCTGGTATCTCTGTGGTGTTCATATCGGGGTTCATCCCGCTGTACCTTTGGGGTAAGGCGATTCGGCAATGGGCGATGGGGTGGCCCTTTGTGCAGTTTGTGTTTTGGGAGGTGGACCGCGAGGTTGGTGAGTAGTTGTCGAGCTCGAACTACTTGAACTCGAAGTGGTTGGACCGGTCACATTTGAGTAGCTGTAACTGGTTGGGTAGGGTTGGGTTGGGATTTATTCTTTAGTATATCTGTATGTCATAGCGGGATGCTCAATAGCTTCGCAAGGATTTGGAATTATAGTGAGGTGAGTGACTGATTGATCCTGTTTCCAAGTGGATAAGTGATTTTATTTCTTCAATCAGAGGTGGTTACTTATTTACATACCATACATAAATTCTCGTCTCTATAGCTGCACAACCCCCTCGAGGGTCGGGCCATTCTGGGTCTGACTCAGATGCTTTCGAAGTAGCGAAAGTAAACCAGTGCCGGCGGACAATATCTGGCAATACTGGTGCCGTGATCCGTGACTGAATATTGTGAGTCATGCAAGTTGTAGCTGGAGAAGATGTTGCACCATCGAGAAGGCCGCCGCTCATCGTATTGGAGTGGGCGAGGTCCCCTACTAATGGTGAATTCTTTCCAGAAAAGGAAGAAGACCCCTGCTGGTTGTTGGATGGGTATGTTGAGGAGCGGATGATCAATATTCATAGTGCATCGGCATTGAGTCCAGTATAAAATGAAGAATCGCTGGAGGAAGTGTTATTTATCCATACTATATATTGTTCAGCATGTTAGGCCTTCCGCACCACCGTCCCATTAGACCTGGCAGTGACCCTCTAGGTGGTCTATGACCTTGGACCTCGGATATATAAATTTATGGCGTTAAGCTTAATTAAACTGGATAAAACTATTTACATGCTTATCTTAATAAAATATAGTTATTCATATATTTTTAATCTACTACGCTATGGATACCGATTTAGAACTATATAAATTGTTCATTATGCTAAATTATTTAATAATAACCTCCTTCGTTTGATAATTCGTCCGGCTCCATAATGATCAAAGCTGATCGACCAGCACGCCAGATAGCTGCCCATATCATCTGTGAAATGTCCTTCCTCTGGCTTGTAAGGTTCACTACCTAGGTATGGATGGATGGATGCTTGTGTAATTGGGTGGCCGGCACGACCAATTCTCTGCCTAGGTAAGATAAACTGCTTACTAAGTGATGATTAAGCGGGACTAACCCCCGGGGCCCCGGGGCGGCCCGAGGTACCAGCGCACGCGGAAGGGGGACGTCCGTATGCTCCGACTATTTGTGGGGTCGATTTGCGCCTAGGAGCTCATTCAGCTGACTGACTCACGACTTCCCCCCAGCACAATCTATTGCATCAGTTGGTGTTTTGATGATGGCCTCGAGTACTTTTAATGCGACAAACCATGGACTCCAGATTGGAAACAACCAAGGTTCCATCACAGCGGAATTTCATGTTGCGCGGAGTAATTTCAATGTGATTTCCAATAAAATGAATGGAAGCTGACGTTGTTGGTAGCGTACACCACCGAAGACATCGATCGAATTTGTCTCCATGCTCTGCACTGCCCTGACTCACTGGCTGTAAAGAATCGGTTGAAAGAGAGCAAGGACAAGTTGGTTCACCAGTCAATTCACTGGATTCTTCAAGACCCGCAATATAAGAGTTGGGAAAATGGAGACGATATCGGTCTGCTTTGGATCAAAGGGGGCGCTGGCAAAGGGAAGACCATGATGTCAATCGGTCTTATCGAGGAGCTCGCACGGGCGCAGGATGAAACTACTGCGGTGATTTATTTCTTCTGCCAAAATGCTGACTATGAGCTCAATACTCTTGAAGCCATCCTTAAGGGGCTGATTCTACAACTAGTGAATCAGCAAACGGAGCTTGGAGAATCTCTCCGTCGGCGTTGGGACACTATGACAGAGTGCTTTAGCGAGGATCTTACCTCGTGGCAATCATTGTGGAACATTCTTTTTGAGATGTTGGCCAGATGCAAGTACTCAAGGGTATATATGGTTATTGATGCTCTTGATGAGTGTCAGGATGACGGCATGGCTGACTTCCTCAAATCCATCGTCCGAAAGGGGTTGGATCATCCCGCCAAGATCAAGTGGATGTTGACAAGCCGACCATGGGACAACGCAGAGCGGGTATTATTAGCTAGCAATGACCAAGTGCAAGTCAGCCTGGATGAGGAGCTCTACTCCCAATCTGTTTCTGGGGCTGTGAAGGCTTATGTCACTTATAAAGTGGAGGAACTCGGTCGCCTGCACAGATATGGACCGACCCTAAAGAGCGAAGTAGAAACTGAGCTTACTGAAAGATCGGAGGGTACCTTTTTATGGGTAAGTTTGGTATGCAAGTCACTTGAGAGGGTCTGTCGAGATGAGGCTCTGTCCACAATTCAAAGCTTGCCGCCAGGTCTGTATCCATTTTATGAACGGGTATTGAACCAGCTCAATGAGGGCGAGCGGGCTGAAGTGCAGAAGTGCATGCGACTGCTCAAGGCCATGATGACGGTATACCGACCTTTGAAAGTGGAGGAAGTTCCTAGTGTGATTGGTCTAACCGATGAAGAGGACACCATTAGAGTATTGGTCGATTGCTGTGCTTCATTCATCCGATTGCGGGATGACAACATCGAGTTTGTTCATCAGTCAGCTCGAGACTACTTGGCCGGAGAGAACGGACTGTCTATACTCGACTCGTATGAACGCTTTGGACATGAAGAAATTGCCCTGGGTTGTCTGTCTTATTTATCTGAATGTCTCAAGCCCAACCTCGTCGAACTGCCGCGGCCTGATGCCACCAGAGACTCTTTGAGAACTTTGGAAAATGGACCAAGAAATGGTGTACTGTCCCGTGTGGACTACGCAGCTCTGTTCTGGGTGTCGCATCTAAAGAACACTAGCAACGACACTGACAAGAGTCACGTTAGCATATTCCTTCACACAAAGTTGTTGGAATGGCTAGAATGCCTAAGCCTGTTGGACAGGCTACCAAAAGCCGTTGACGCGTTGAAAGCATTGGAAATTATCCTGAAAGTGAGTTTTTAGTGTTTTCTGGTGTCTACGTCTTTGCTAATCAACTTGACAAAGGATGACTGTCTAGCTTTAGCACTCGTGCAGGATGCTATGCGCTTTTTATTACGACACTACCACACTTTGTCGCACTGGCCATTGCAAATCTACAGTTCTGCCGTCGTCTTCAGTCCTGAATCAAGTGTTGTGAAGAGAGAAAATCTACCCAAAATTCCTGTATGGTTGAGAAACGCACCTCCCATGGAGGACAGTTGGACGCCTATGATACAGACACTTACAGGCCATTCAGAGTCTGTCGAGATTGTCGCCTTCTCACCCGATGGCAAGCAGATAGCATCAGGCTCTGATGATGGCATAATCAAGCTCTGGGATGCTATTACAGGTGGCCTCCAGAAAACGCTATCAGGTCACTCAGAGGCGATCACGGCTATATCTTTCTTACCAGATAGCAACCTGATCATATCAGGCGCTCATGATGGCTCCCTCATGCTTTGGGATACCACCACAGGTGACCCTCAGATGATAGCCGACCACTTCGGAACATCTCAGGATTACTATTCCCACTTGCAGCCACTAGAAGAGGGGGATTGTGGCCCCCGCGTCGTTGCTTTCTCGGCGGATTGCAGCCAGATCGCAGCAATCGGTCGTGATAAAAATGATCAAGTTATGATGCTTTTTGATACTGGTACATGGCACCCCCGGAAGATACTTAGAGGCCATTCAGACACAATCTTATCTCTGGCTTTCTCACCAGACAACAGGCAGCTTGTATCAGGCTCTTTTGACCTCACAGTCAAGCTCTGGGATACTACTACAGGTGACCTTCAGAAAACACTAGTCGGCCATACAAGCTTGGTTTACACCGTCGCCTTCTCACCAGATGGCAAGCAGATTGTATCAGGCTCTAATGGCGCTGTCATTTTTTGGAATGCTGCAACAGGCGACCTCCAGGGGAAATCACTAGTCACTACTGCCCGGAGTGTGGCCTTCTCACCCGACAGTAAGCAGGTCGCAGTAGGTTGTGCAGGTGGCTTAATCCATATTTGGGGTCCTGCGGACAATCTTAAGACACTAGCACGCCACTTAGGGATAGTTACGTCTATGGCCTTCTCACCAGACGGCAAGCAGATTGTTACAGGGTGTAGTGATACCACTATCAAGCGTTGGGACAACACCATAGGTGCCATTCAAAATGTTGTAGGCCACTCAGACAGGGTTTCAACCGTGGCATTCTCACCAGATTGCAAGCTGATTGCATCAGGCTCTCCTGACGAAACTATCAAGCTTTGGGATGCTGCAACTGGCGATCTTCAGAAAACAATAGCAGGCCAATTAAACCCAGTCCGTGACCTTGCCTTCTCACCAGACAATAGGCAGATGGCCTCGTGCACTTATCGAGCACTCAAGCTCTGGGATGCTGTCACAGGTGACCTCCAGAACTCATCTAAGAGCGACGACCCATTCATCACGGTGGCCTTCTCACCTGACGGCAAGCAGATCGCATCTGGCCATGCAAAGGGCAACATTAATCTCTGGGATACTGCCACAGGTGACCCCCAGAAGGCACTGGTAGGCCACAAAAGCAAAATTGAGTCCGTGACGGGATTAAACGTCTTCGATGTCAGTGTCAAAACCGTGACTTACTCACCTGACGGCAAGCTTATTGCATCAGCCTCCGCTGATGCAACCATTAAGCTTTGGGATACTGCAACAGGAGACCTCCAGAAGACACTAGTATGCCATCCAAAGAGCATCAATATTCTGGACCCTACAATACTAGTAGGCGAGTCAGACTGGATCATTGCACTGGCCTTTTCATCAGACAGTCAGCAGATCGCAGCAGTCTGTGAGAATAAAACCATCAAGGTCTGGAGCATCGAGAAATCCCTCAAAGTCTCAAAATATCTGGGGCGCACTTTCGGTAGCCATATCAAGTCGTCCAAGCCATGGAAGGAGATTCAGACGCCAGAGCAGGTGTATACCATAGAGTTTGCAGCAGGCAACCGACACCTTGCAACAGATATTGGACTAATAGCACTTGAGAGCTCCCCGACAGAAGGGGAGGAGGAGCTGCCAGTGAGGTCGGATCCGGATTCATTACAAAACCTCTATCTCCGAGATGAGTGGTTATGCTATGGCGCCATGCCCTTCCTCCGGCTATTGCCCGATTATCAGGTTGATTCATGGGATGCGAACGGCGATCATATGGCTGTTGGATTCAGCAACGGCCTAGTTTCAGGCTTCGACATTGATCGACGTGGTTTACAACCATTCTGGGAAACCTTTCAGGCGGTATAGCGGGTTACCTCGGTGGAAGTCGGGGATGGGTGGGGATGGAGTTAACCAGGCAGGTTGACTGTTGAAGATTCAGGTTCCGTGAGTGTCAGGTCAAATGCGGTTCATCAGCATCTGAAGGTCCTTTTCGTGTGTCGTTCCTTTTTGTAGCAGCTGTGGACAGTTTACATAAGTCGATTTCTCTCCTCAATCATATACTTCAAACAATTTCACATGCTTCGACTTGACATGATTTTCAAGGAGTGTAAAATAATACAAAGAAGTTGGTTCAACAAAGTACAAAATGTCTACAGAGCGTACAGTAGTTGACAATCAATTACATAAATTTACAGTGTACTAGTAATTAAATACGTTGATGCAGTATGCATATGGTAGGTAAGTTGGTACAATTTTAACTCTGTACTAGTTAGTGAGATCAATAATAATTAAGTCAAAGGTCAATGCATACTTAGTAGCCCATGATGAACGCACGTTCTGTGAATTCCCTGTTACCTGCCAGGCTCCCCCATTATCTGTGCAGTGTGCCATGACGATGTATTTAGACTACACTTCGCGAGGCTGTTTGTCTTTGTGATAGACAAGAGCTAGGACAGGAGGGATCAATTCATATAGTAGTAAGAATCATATTGGAGTCATTGTTTTTATTAAACTGTTACCAAATACCAGAAGTAATTAGGAACTACCAAAGCGAACACCACTAATCTTGCCGGAATTGTTTCCTATCTGGAAGCCAGAGTTAGGCCCCGAGAACACCACACTGTTGGTATAGGTGGTGGTCGATTGGATAACTTTGACAACTGTCTCACTCAGCAGGTTGTCCTGGCCAGCAGCGACCTCTTTCAGTAGCGGAAGAACGGCCTCGTTCGTGTTCAATCCGGACACCTCTTCTTCACACAGCTTGCGCTGTTCCTCCTGGATTCCCGGGAAAAGATCGGCCAACCCGCCCACCAATTCGCTAATGTCTTCGATCAGCCGGATGAAATTCTTCTCCTCGTACATGATAGTCAACTGGTCCTGCTCCAACTCAGACTTGCCCTGTCGCTTTTTAGCGAGATCTTCCATCTTCTGGTGCAGTGACGCTGAGATGCCGTCTAGCTCTTCAGCGGGGTCCAGCACTAGCACGGTGGGGTTGCGTCTTCGTAATCGCTTCGAAGCTGCCTCGGCTTCCGCAAAGAGCTCCAGAATCTGGGCTAGAAGGTCTTGGACCTGCTCTCTATCTTCGGTGGGGAGGTTCGTCATCTGGAGTGGTTTCACACCGTCGTCGACTTTCGCCAGTCCGACGGACTGACCCCATCGGGTTAGCCGGAGCCGCACCACGTCCAGTTTCAGCAAACTCGTCTGGAAGCTTTGGCCGAAATTGGCCCCCATCTGGATGTACTCGAAACTTTGAACCGCGTCGTTGAATAACCGAGATTGCTCGTCGAGCATCTTGATCATGGCGTCCTGCTTCAATTCCAGGTCCCGGTTTTGTTCGATGATCGTCCCCGTATCGGATTTGATAGCCTCCACTCGTCCATCGATAACAGTGACCTTCGCGACGAGGAACTCGACGTTTCCATTCATACTTTGAACAATCTCGTCCAGGATCTCCACCGTCCGAAGAGTGGCCAGCCCAACGGCCTGGGTCAGCTCATTCACGGCTTCCTCCATATCCTGCATGGCTCCTGAAAGAGCCCCATCCGATCCATCAACCAAATTGCTAAACCACTTCTCTAGATGAAAATTACGAATCAACATCGAGCCCGCCCCAAACAAAGAGAGCGTGGTTAGAGGAAAGCTGCTCACTAAATCTTTTTTTCTCGGCATATTCCTGGGCAACGGAGCAAATAGTCAGCATGCCTGAGAAGACACGAGCAACACATCGCTGGAACGGCTTTTGCTGTGGAGTTTTCTCCTCGATCATAGAGAGCCGGTCGAAAAAACGATGGGTGAAGTCGAAAAACCCCATGATCTTGTCATAGTCGGCAGATACCGAGGCAAATGCCTGAAGGCCGTTAATAGGAATGGTCATTTTCAAACAATTGTTCAACCTATCTAATGCCCATTTATTTCTTCTTTTCCCTTTTGGAGTAACCATACCTGCATGACCTGCCCAAAGGCCGTGAAAATCAAGCTGACCGGCATTGCAGGAGGAAAGGCCTGTCAACCATCATCAGTACTTATCAACCGGGAATCAAACAGCATGCACGCTGTCAATACTGATATAAGAAACGTACCGATGCCGCGGATCCAACCACTTCAACAGTTTTGACAACCTTCTCGATCAGGAATAGATTGTTTTTCAATGCGGTCCGCACATTGTCTGTTTTCGATCGGTCATGCCGGAAATCCTTGAACTCGTTCGACAAGCCTTCCGTCCCCTTCATGATTTGATCGATGTTGCTGAACTTTGCGAGATGGAGACTCTTCTTGGTTCTTTTCTCATAGTCTTCGACTGCTCGCTGCCATAGTTGAGCGAGGTCGGACGCCTCCCCTGCACAACTTTCTACCTGAGTATCCATGCCTGGAAAACGGCGTCAGCTTGGAGCAAGCGTGAGAGGTGAATTACTCGAGCGAGATTGAATGAGTGAAGGAGGTATGGAATAATGTATTTGGACACAAGAAGCTAGTATTGAGTGAGGGTCGTCATTCTTCATGAAATGCCCAGAGTTTAGCACCTCAACTGATTTTCTGCAATGTGCTATGCAGGGGTGGGGAGCTGAGGGATCCGTGCTAAGCTGGGAGATTACGGAAAGATACAAATGTCATGTCACCAACTCAACTAGCCAACCAATTGAGAGCTACCAGCTCTCGCGACTGCTACCTACATATGTACTAGTTAGAATGTAACTCTCGGTCCCAGCCGCATTTACCTCCAACCCCACTTGGCCTCAAAGCCTCAGGGCAGTACAAGATTACTGCGCCTGCGCAACCATTGTACCGTCTCGGTTCGAAATCAATAGTATTCGACATACAATTGAAAAATCAATCAATGTCTGATTTACCCCCCCCCCTAGAAGGAAACTACAACATATTTTATATACTGCCGGAAGGTCCTCTCCCTTGTGCTATCCAGATCGTACAAGATTAAGGGTTAGGCCGCAATTGGGCATTGGATGTCTGGGTGCGTGCCAAGGCCCAGTCAGCAACCAGGGCGGGGTAATCATTCCGAAGAAGTTGGTGATCAGAACTGATACCCCCGCTCAAGGCTGTGCAACTAGTGTGGCCCTCACTGGGTAGATTCATGATGGGTAATTCCCCCTCCAATCCGGTGATAGTCCCTCTTCCTCAGGTGGTATACTTTCTCTACCTCGTGCGTCGGTGACAGGACATCGAGAATCTATGGTCAGCTGGTCAAGCAGCAAATAAGCCGGAGTAGAGTGTCCCTTAAGGATTGCTATTTCTTGAAGTGACTTCTTGATACAGGGCATATCAATAACGTGAGAAGCCGGTCCCGCGGCCCACATTTGGCCAGCCGCAATTCACCTCCGGGTAGGTACATCAAACAAATGCAGGTTCTGGGCGGTAAACTTGCTTTTTTTATCGTAGCCTATTTTACAGAGAGCCTCATTGAATTGGAATAGCCAGCAAATAATCTCCGGGGACTCACCAGCTAGGCATATTGGGGTATTACAAGGTCCCACTGCGAGGGAGGCTATTTTAAGAACCACAAAAACAGTGTACCATCTAGAACCTTCTAAAGAACTCTGAAAGATCTGACACCCGTTGGGGCATCTATGTATGCTTGCTCAGCTGTTGGAAGGTGGGCGAGATGCCACGACACAGGGAGGAATGGATAGATTGGATCTCATAGAACACCTCGCCCCCACTTATCCGTTTTTTAACCGAGCATATTTAGCCCGATGACAGGACTGCCGTTCTTGCCTCTTTGAATGTCCTGCATAGACGTAACCCACAAGACGCCGGGGAAGGCCGAAGGCTACAGCCAACCACAATCATGCAGCACCCGTACCTCGACAACCTAGTGTAAGCTTGGCAATGAGGAAATACAGGCTACCCACTAGACTAAACAGACAAATAGTAAGCATATCTCAGGTGAATCCCTTTTGTTCGGTTGTTTTTTTTTCCACGCTTCTTGTAGTGTGTTTTCAATAAGAGTCGCGAAAGGTCATCAATTGCTGCTTGCTAGCTAGCTTTCGTTCCCACTCCATTCATCTTCAAAATGTCAATCAGAGCTATTCGAGAACCGGCCAACGCCAAAGTCGAGTAAGATCACTCCAGTCGCTTTCTGTAGCCCATTTCGTTCGAATTCGACATACTTACCCAAAGGCACTGACAGTATCGTGTTTGTCCACGGCTTGCATGGCGACCAAGCACCGTGGACGTCCGAGGCGGATGTCTTCTGGCCCGAAAAGCTCCTCTCGGCCAAAGTATCCGACGCATGTATCCTGTCTTTCGATTATGAAGCGGCTATTGGTTCTTTCTTTGACGAGGACGACGAAATCAGTGACATTTCCAACGACCTGGTCAACGAGCTGATGGACCATCGAACTGAAAAAGAAAAGGTTTCCCAGCCCCCACTCTACCGGTGTCCTGTTCCTGTTGATCCAGCTGGTTGACAGAGCAAAATAGGAAGAGAGACCGATCATTTTTGTCGCACATTGTCTCGGTGGCACTGTTTTGGAGAACGTACGTACCCTCTCTTGATAACTACGTGTGCATGTATATGTAGACCTCTAATCTCTGTCCATGGAAAATTCCACTAACGTAGCATATTTGATGTGCAGGCGCTAGTACGAGCTGCCGAACATCCCAGGAAAAAAGAGCTCATTGGCTGTATCTACGGCATATTACTGCTGGGCACACCACATTTTCAGGCGGGATCGCTGGCGGCAGCCACAAAGTATTTCCAGGTCGCTCAGGCGGAAATCCCGAGTGAGTCGGACCTGAAAGACCGGTTAGAGTCTCTCAGCGCCATCCCCCGGGCCTTTGCCGGCCTCAAACAAGCAGGGGCTGAGTTCGAAGTGGAGGGTTTCTATGCCGCAGCCGGCACCAAGCTAGGCGGCAAGGACGTGAAGATCGTTGATGAGGCGTTGGCCCGAAGCCCGGAAGCCCCTCCCCCTGAGCGGCTGGCGCGCAATCAGCTACGATTGAGCCAATATGACAGCGAGGATGACAAGGATTTCAAGAAGGTGTCTCGTATTCTCACCCAATGGGCGTCCAAGATTGTTCTTCCGGAGGAAGATAAAGGGGCGCAAAATGTGTCGAATGCAACATTTTCGGGTTCCCACAATTCCGGTTTGCAGCTGGGGCAGAATGTAGGCACTCTTAAGGGGTTCAGCTTCGGAAGAGGTTAGTTAGTTAGTTAGTCGATTAATTCATACTTCCAGATTTGCCACTCGAGTGATCTTTTGGTCGGCCAGATCAGCCACAGAAACGTACGATCTTTGATGACCTGCCGCGTACTCATACCCCTCGCCGTCGGACGGGCTGAAGTATATTCCGCGCGGAAGTCACGGAGACTCTGGCAGCTATAAGAGAGGAGCTCGAAGAGAAGATTCTCACAAAAGCTCAAGGCGGATTCCAATGGGCATTGCTTGTAGGTCATCCAAGATGTAACCTAGAAGCTACACAGAAGGCCCAAACTAAGTCCCAAAGATGGTGACCAGATACTTTACTCTTCAAAGTCTTTTCAGGTCAAGCCCAGGGAGTTCAGTGATCAAATAGCTGATGCTAAGAGTAAGTTGCGTGTCCAATTTTTCGTTTTCGCGTTGCAGTTAATCATAAATATCTTCTGCTGGAAAGATAAACAAATCCGGGTATGACAATATCTATTGTCCATTAACAAGTATAATCTCAGGGGCCAGAGTCGTACTTGCATTGTCATGTCGCAGCTGGTTCACCAACTTGATCTCCCACAATGTACGCTTTGTAGCAGCGACGGCCCGGTCTCTAATTTCGTCAGTTTTTTTTTATATTTTTTTAGCGTATTTTTGGAAGGCTTTAAGATCTATTACCGGCGAATTCGGTATAAAGCTTAACTCTAGAGGAGGGGTATCGCTATCCTATATCTCTTAATACTAGCTTAGGAAGATTAAGGTTATTATTCTAACCTAGCTTTTCTAAAGTAAGATCTATATGCCGATTAGACCTCGCTTTGGGTCGGGTTTGGGTCCAACTTCAGGACCCGTACCCACGGGTTGGGTTTATACCCAAGACCCAAAACCCATACCCGTAAAACCCGTGGGTTCTTGGCGGGTACCCATGGGTACCCGCCAAGAACCCATTATAGCATAAATCTCCCAATTAGTTCATGCGAAAATGTATAAAACTGCTGATTAACCATAATAAAATACTGTTATTTACATGTGTTCCGGTCACCTCTTTAACTTTTGGTCATGAATGTCTTTTCTCCTACGTAATATTGAGAAATTGCCTTGTTTTCAAATCAATAAATGATAGTAACAGATTGCATTTTGATTTTAAGGACTTCATGACATTATCGTGGTTGTAAAAATCAAAGTTAGTTGAAACGGTTCTTAGGAGTGCGGAAATATATATATAAATATGAAGTATAGTTGGAACATTTTCTGTATAGACAATATGAATTGTAAAATCACAATTTTTAGAACTGAACATAATCGTTTGGTCTCAGAATGGTCGCTATATATTCATTTATCTATAAGTAATCTAACTAAGTGCTCTTTTACCTTTGCTACGTCTTAACTTAGGACCTCTACCCAACCATAGACTTGGTCAACTAATCGCTACAAGGCTTCCAGCGGGTCACCCATAGGTTACCTATAGATTTACGGGTTCTTAGCGGGTAACCCACGGGTTACCCATTATTCATATAAGCCGTAAGCCAATCAGTATAGCTTTTTTCTACCTATGTGGGCCTTTATTGATCTATCATCTTTTTTATCTAGAAGAGTAGGGTTTCGCGAGGCCCTAGAATCAATGTCCACACACTAGGATTTTTTTTGTAAGTCTTCCAAAGTTCTCACAATCCTTACCTAAGTGCTCGTCTATTGGTATCTTACTAGATGTCTCAATTCACTGATGCTTACGGATCATCTTTATATGATTTAGACCTACTACTGCCAAATAACCTTCAACTTCTCCTATCAGACGATCTCACCCCTGATCTATCTGTAAGCCAACGAACATTTCTATACGTCGCAAGCTCAGTCATCGATTCCGATTCTATTCAACTAGGATTATTTTCACCTCCTATTCCATCTAGCCTCGAGACTATTCGACCCGACCGTGTCAATCTATATATGGTGTACTCTAAAGCAATGATAATTGAATTTGTATAATAGTGGCTACAAACAGACTTTGGAAGAAGAAAGCGCTTGCGTTGGGATTCACGACACTCTTCTGATGTTTGGAATCACTTTGATTAAGTGTCTAAGGCTACTAATGGGGAACTAAAAGTGATATATAAGTATTGCAGAGCTCTTCTCAACCATTTAGGGCTTAGGGATGGAACTTTAACGATGAAGAAACATGCTGCAAGCTGTAGTAAAAAGCTAAGAAGCTAAGATTTGAGGCAATTTATCTAAGCGGTATAATAGCCTACTTGTTCCTTATTAAGAAATACGCTGATTTTAACTACTTCTATAGGCGCTATCCCTTTCTACCGAGACCCTATTCAGCCAAGAAAAATGGGAACAATATCTTCTTCGATTTATCACTAAATCAAGAGTACCTTTCCAGCTCTTAGAGCACCCAGGATTCTAGGATATTATTACTATAGCCCAAAAAGCCCTAAAGAAGCTTAATATTCTATCTGCAAAGGTAGCACGGAGCCGACTACGCACCACAGTGATCGAACGCCATCAGAGTATACTAGAAAGCTTACCTTAAGATAGAAAGATTTCAATTGCCCTTAACTGTTGGACATCTCCTTTCCAGTAGGCATTTATGGCAGTCACTGGATATTTTATCGATACGGACTGGAACTACCGTGAGCTACTTCTTAGGTTTGAGCCGCTTAGTGGAACACACTCTGGTGTTAACTTTAGTGCTGTTCTATTATAGCTTCTATAGAAGTACAATTTAACCGATCGAGTGCTTACAATCACTACCGATAATACATCAAATAACAACACCTTGGTAGCAAGTATCTAAGAAACGGTCCAGTCCCTTAACCTTAGCGATAATATAGCAATTGTTCGAGTTCTATGTATGGCCTATGTTATCCAACTAAGTTTGAAGTAACTTCTCGGTCAGATGAAGGCAGAGCTAAAGAACAACACTACTTAAGTCGAATGGACTGACTGCTAGGAGCAATCAGTTCGTTCTAGGCATTAGAAGCGGGAGATCATTGACACTCTTAATAAGGTTTGCTCCTCTAAGAGTTATAGAAGATCTAATTCTAACCTGGTTTTAGCTTCGAAGCTTAGCCGTTTTTATTAACGCGAGTCCACAGCGCCATAAAGCTTTCTGTAGTCTTCAGACAAGCTCTAAAGCCCTTGTTCCAATACAGGACGTCCGTACGCGATAGAATTCGACGTTCTTAATGCTTCGCCGTGCTAAACGACTGCAATCTACCTTAGATGAGTTTTGTTCGAAGTATGGCCATCCTTACCTCTAGCTTGATCAAGAGCAATGGCGCTAGATTGATTATCTACTCTTGATCACACAACCATTCTTCCGGTTCACGACTACACTATCAAAGACAAAGGATGTCACTGTCTATCTTATCTTTGCTATCTACAATAAGCTTTTTAATCATCTTAAGAAGTCGATTAAACAGCTTATAAGGAAGAACGTAGCCTGGAAGAAGCTCATACTTACCGCTCTTTATGCGGCCGAAGAAAAGCTGAGACAGTACTACAGCAAGACAGAGGATGTCCATAGTGATCTTTTCGCTATTAGTACAATGCTTACTCCACAGTATAAACTCCGGTTCTTCCGGAGTAAAGACTGGGGCGGCGGCCCCGAGTTAGTTACTAGATATCGGCAAAGCTTTATAGACTACTTTGAACCGTATAAGCAACGTCGATCGGAGGAATAGACCGGTAGCAGTCAAGAGCCTTCTACGCTTAGTTTAAGCCTAGATCTTGATTATATAATTGGCCTTCCGGTACCTCTAGCTTTTCAATAGGACGAGCTCGTAAGATATCTTGATAGTAGTAAGTATGCTCTCTCTGCAAATTACTAAATTTCGCTACTAAATATACATTAGCAACTACTCCTGCTATAGCAATACGCACATTCTGGAAGGAAAACCAGGCTACATTCCCCACACTTGCAAAGCTCGCGCGTGATGTTCTCTCGATCCCTGCTACTGGCGCGGGTGTTGAGCGGCTATTTAATACTGCTCGGGATGTTTGTCACTATCGACGAGGTTCACTGAGTGCTACAACAATTTAGGAGCTTATGTTGTATCGTTGTACAACAGAATTTCAGATCGAGGAAGATACAATTGCTTTTCGGAAAGAGTATCTTTCTGAGGGGGAAACAGAAGTGGAGAATGAAGAGAAAGATAACCAACAACTTGAAGATACCGTGGAGCCGATTAGTGATAATGAGGAGGATAACAGCGATGGTACGTAAGAGGTTGTACTCTTTGTTCAAGCTGAATCAGCAACGCAAGGTCTCTCAGAACGTGTTCTTGGAAAGAGGAGAAAAATTGTTACATCTGAACCGGATATTGAAGGATATAATGATGACAACGAGGAAGAGGTTCCTCTACCCGAGACTCAACAGCGTGTCTCTGGAAGATCTAGAAAGCGCCCACGGCATCATGATGATCAGTTTATAGTTTATTAGTTAGTTATACAATTGAAGCTGTTCATACTCAATCTAGTTCCTTCAAAAGTATACCGCTTGTAAGCCAAATACATATAAATACAGCACAGAAATGCACAATTTATGTATATCACAAGATTATCTATGTTTGCATTGTTTATCAACCCGTGGGTAACCCGCGGGTTGGGTACGGGTCTAATATCAAAACCCGTACCCGACCCTGGGTCCGAACTTTGAACCCAAAACCCGCCAAGAAATGGGTATGGGTCGGGTAAAACCCGTCTACCCACGGGTAAGGGCGAGGCCTAATGCCGATACCCCTCCTTCGTACGTAAAGAAGTACTAGGAATAAAGAGCTTCTTAAGCTAACGAAGCCTAATTTTATTAGATGTCTAGCAGAACTAACTTCGAAACGCTAATCCTCCGGGAGGCCGTTAAACTACAATTTAATAAAGACTTTACCTTTAAAAATTATATACGGAGGAAGGGCCTAGCTAGAAGCATTCGTATATGTTACAACCTGCCCCTGGACTGGCAAGTTACAAACTAGGCCAAAAAGACCACTATATCTGAGCGTTAGGATTAGACTGCGACATCGCCCGTCCATGGGCACCTAGGAGGTGCCCATCGCCCGTCCACGGTGGGCGGTGGGCTATTTGGATTTTCCAGTGCCCGTCCATAACGCCCACCGCCCACGGGCATGCCCATCGTGGGCATGCCCATAACGCCCACCTCTATATAAAGTTGTCTTAAATATATATAAAAATTAGATATATAGTAAATTATAGTATATTTATTTATATATATCTTATTAAAAATCCGGAATTATGATTGTAAATACGTAAAAAATACAAATTTAGTTGAAATATTTTGAAATCTGTCCATAAAAATCACGTGTTACGCTAATTTTGCTTACTAAAAAGGCCCACGGGCGCCCACGACGCCCACGGCCCGTGGGCCCTAAGGGTAGGGCCCGTCCATGGGCCTATCCATAGGGCCCATTTCCCGCTTACATAAGGCCCGTGGGCAATGCCCACCCGCCCGTCCATGGGCGATGTCGCAGTCTAGTTAGGATCGATTCTAAATTAAAGGGTTGTCTTTTAAACTAGATCAAACTACTCCGTAATGATTTTCGGGTCTTTATATTTTGTACGCTCGTAGTTATACCGTTTCGAGAATCGGGAGGAGAGGAGAGGACGTCGTTTAACAAATTTTATAACCCAATTTTAGCCGACTAAAAGAAGCGGGGTGGTTCCACGCTTTCGAAGAAGAAGGTCCGCCATTTCTCGTACTATAGAGGGGCGGGGGACTGCTCTACGTAGATCTATAGAGAGAATCTATTTTTTAAGTGATTCCTCTTCAATCTAGGTCAATTTCTGTAGGTTGACGCGAGAAATCGCGTGGTTTCGTATGCCACGGAGGCGTATAGCGAGAGTTGAATTCGGTATATTAAACCGGCGCGCGGTTTTACGAATTGAAGAGATTTCTCGATTCTTAACAGCCTGGACAGCTAGTAAGATCCTACCCTCTTACTCTATTGAATTTTTAGAGCTCCGGGAGCGTATTGGTGGCATAGTGGGTGGTGGAAGAAGAAAGGGGTTAAATTAATTGACACGTTTTGGGTGGGTGTCCAGCTATGGGGTGAAATACGTTACTTAGTCCCTAATGCTTTGTTAGCGCTAGTATAGCTAGTTTTAGATTTGCGACCGTTGATTCTACCCCTCGATATATAGTACGGAATGTCAAATTCCCGCCCCAATATAGAGATTATAGGCGTATCACTTTTATAGTAGGCTTATAAAGCACTAGAGATTCGATCCTCCAACTTTGGGGCTGAAAAAGGCATGTTTAATGGTAGTAAATTGAGGGTAAAAATGGTGGGTAGGCGAGGTTTTGCATTCAACCCGTGCGGTCCAATTCCCGGGTGGGAATTGGGCCGTGCGTTGGGCCGAGTATCCCCTTCCCATTCAACTACGAAGTACAGAGTATAGCGTTCTGTATTGGTCCGGTTTTTATTATATGTGATTATAGGTGACGTTATCTATCGTATACCCCCAAGCGCCCTGCGTTTTCAATAACTACTGTATCAATCCCGATGAAAGTGACTGTGGGGCTAAGACGCTCGAATCAGATTTACAAACTAGTCGTTTCAGGGTGCTGTACTATGCATGTCTTAGGCTTCCATGCTTCTCAATTTTGGGGGGCGAAGCAGTAGTGTCAAAATGCTATTTTAGGATTCTTTTCATTAACTACGAGCTTGAAATTGCATTAGGTTATAGGTTTAATGGCTATATTAAGTCCATGTTCCCCCTTGATGATACTGATCATTAGATTTGTATCAACTATGAACGATACCATCCCTACCCCACGTGGCTGGGTTAGCGAACCTGACGGTCGAGGAACGTGGGGTATTTTATTCACTTGCGTTGTCACAATCATTCTCTGTTGCTGGACATCCGTGGCCCCAAATTTGCCTGCTAAATCCGACGGCGAATTCAGGAGATGGAGATACAAATTCGATCTTGCTTGTATTACGCTACTCGGATCTGAATTCATATTGATGCTATCTGTGGGCCAATGGTCCTCCGCACGTTGTTCTGTTAAAGTCGGTACTCAGTTACTTCTAGGTGATGTTGAAGCTAACAGAGCAGGATTTCCATGAGGCTGGATATACGGAATGGACCATCAAGCATGCCTTCTTCGCCGACATGGGAGGCTTTTTTATCAAGCCCCTAGAAAACGATTTGCCTTCATTCCCTTTGGATGCGAAGCAGCTATATATCCTGGTTAAGGATAAATATCTCAAATATCCTAATCTGAAGGAAGAGGAAATCGAAGATAGGAACAAATCAGGTGGACTAGCTAGGTAAGTTCAAAATTACTTGACCTCTTATCTTCCTTTCGATATATTATTCTTACCTATGCAGATTGTTCACAATAGTGCAAGCCCTCTGGTTTACCTTGAACTGCATATTTCGTTTTGCCCAGGGTATTTTTGTTACAACTCTTGAGGTCACTACTCTTTCCTTCATTTTAGCCTTCCTAATAACATCATACTGCTGGTATCATAAACCCATGGATGTCAACACGCCGATCACTTTGCAGCTCAATACTTCTGTGACTACAATTCGAAACCATCATCAAGTCCCCGGATCGAAGTGGTATGAAACACCATTTGAGTACCTCTCGCGGGATCAGGGGTTTCTTGCTAGATTTTGGAGATATTACATGCAGATTCTTCACTACATGCATATACCGCTGGCAACTCGGCCTAGGCGACGACCATATGATCGCATTCCGAGTCATAATTTCCTGAATACGGATACCCGGGGTGAGATAATCGCCGCCCCGACAATTGTTTTTTTTAGCGCTCTGTATCTCATTGCGTGGAATTCTCATTTCCCCACCGCAGCGGAGAAATTACTTTGGCGTATTGCTAGTGTGAATACCCTAGCCTATGCGTTGATTGGAGCACCCCTTTGCGCATACTTTCAGAAAACTATCTTCCGAGCAGAGCTGAGACAAGAAAGGGCACAAGCTACGTTGAATCACAAACCAGAACCCAAAAGATGGATCGGCCGTCTTGCTTCAAAGCTTAGGAATATTGATCCTGAACAGGATCCTCAGTTAGAGATTCCTCTTCGGGCTTTGATTCCAGTTTCCTTTCTGTGTGGTATGTATTGCGTGAGTCGAGGGTTCATCTTGACGGAAGACTTGATTGGATTGAGAAGCTTGCCGGAGAGTGCTTTTCAGACGGTTTCATGGTCGAGATATGTACCTCATTTTTAGTCCTAGTTGGATCATGTCGATTTATTCGAAATGGTCCTTGAATATTGTCGGATTTCTTAGTCTTCTGTAGCTTAGCTTCTTTAACAATTCAATCCAATCTCACATCTCCACCATGCACTACGATGTAGTCCTTCCTGAAAGTCGTCAAATCAGAAGCGTAGGATGAGTACTAGACATTTTTGGATTGCAAAGGGTTCCTAGCCCAGATGGCGGCATATACGGGAGAGCGCTTTCTTAGAATTGTGTATTTCCCGGAATGGCTGCGTAGTCAATTGGCTTGATCAAAAAGCTTCGCACTTTGAAAATCCATGGAGGTAAATTGCAGGGCTAGAATCTTGATTTATTATTAAAAATAAAACTCAAAGAAATAGATCTATCTATTAAAAAGGCGTACTAGAATACTATTTCTCTTTATTCTGAAGATAGGGGATTATGCTGTGGTATAAATTATTAGAGATTTAATTATATCTTAGTAAAGAATCACTAACTATCTATTACCCTTTATTTCTAAGATCCTCGATCGACTTTTAAAGCTAAGGTACTTTAGTAAAGTTAATATTAAAGATATTCGCCGTGCAAACCATGCCGGCCTACTTTCTGGCCTTTTTCTCAAAGATCTCCAGGACCGCATCGTTCGAGGAAGCCGCTGCCACATCGATCGCCGTCTGCTGCGCGTTGTTCTCCATCATCGGATCTAAGCCCACATCCATGAGTTCCTGGAAGCGTACGACATCGCCGGCCGCGGCGACATGCAGTAGCCCTCTACCCTCATTGTCCGTGACGAGGAAGTTGGCGCCCAGCTCCTGTAGCAGTGCTATGCTCCCCTGCTCTCGCGGCACCTCATATTTATCACCCCGGAGTTGACGCTTCACACAGTCCCGGTCGTATAGATCGCCGGAGCCTTGCGGGTACCGGTGAGCGAACTTGAACAGCGGCGTCTCGCCTAGCATGTTGCGTCCGTTGATGTCGGCCCCGCCACTGACGAGATCTCGAAGTAATTGACGAAGCCCTGCCGTGCCGAGATCATTTGCCAGAATGTGCAGCACACCTTCGCCGTGCTTGTTCGTCACTAGCGGGGACGCACCCGCTGATAGCAGACTTTGCACCGGGTCCGTTTCAGCCGCTGAATCAACGGCCCGACGTACGGCATACATCAACGCAGTATCGCCTTGAAAGTCGGCAAGATGTACCAGCTCGGGCGCCAGGTTGATCATAGCCTTCAAAGTGGCCCTCCACTCTGGTGAGATAGTCCACTTGTGGCTAAGTAGGCATGTCAAGATCGTTCGGCCAAGGGCATCTTGTGCAGTGAGATCGGCGCCAAGTCCTACCAAGCGCTGGAAAACACTTTCGCCTTGTAGTTCATCATCAGTGGAGTTGTTGGGATCACTGGGCTTGTCGATGAAGTCTGCTCTCAAGCATGCAGCATGTAGAATAGTGAGTCCCTGTGGATTCCTGTAGTTGACATCAAGCCCGGGAACTAGGAACAGTTGCATATGAACGCCCCCGACAGCTAGAATCAGCTCGTGCAACAAGGTCGCTTCACGGTGATCAACAGTCACGTCTAAGGGCGATGCTCCCTTTTTGAAAATGATGGATGCCGGACTTGAACTTGGCCTGGTGCTCTCTTCCAAAAAGAGGTAGTTAGAAAGGGGGTTCGCTCCGTGGTCGATGAGGATCTTAATGATCTCAGTAACAATGGCATTTTCAACTGTTGGCCTCCAGAAACCATCGTCTGGGTGCGGTTTGATGAACAACATGCCCGCTGCGCGCAACGCTGGATCTAGATCTACGTCGGGATATGCTCCATCATCTCTTACGTGCAAAAGCTCACGAAGTGTATCGACCTGACCAGCTTCGACTGCCGATGCGATGTCATCAGGCATAACTATGGCTCCGTGCTTCATCAGCAGTCGGACCATCAGGACATCATTGCTGGCCATGCTGAGGCAGCTTTTGCCCCTCTTGGTTATGGCGTGAATGTCGGCTCCAGACTTGAGAAGACGTTTCACTGCATCGTAAGAATGAGGTCTAGGCTTGAGGACTGTCCCGCCACTGATTGCCATGTGTAGAGGTGTGAGGCCACCCTTGATGCGGAGATTTATGTCGATCCCCGGCACCTTCAGGAGATAACCCAAGGCATGGTGAACATGCCACCAGCGCAAGCCTTGCGCAACGTAATGAAGAGCTGAGTCACTATATGCTAGTACGCGATTATCCTCAATGTAATCTGTACCCCAAGTCCTCTCATTTACATCGACGTGAAATTCCTCAACGAGCGATACAACGACCTTATGATTGGGAAGGTCGCGCTGCACGGCTTCGATGAGGAATGGTTTCGGGATGCTCTTCACATCTGACTCAAAGGAATGCACAACTCGTCCCTCTGCTTGCGTTTCGCTCGCCGGTCGGTTGGCGCACCATAGCCCTGATTTAGAGCTATCTCCAAAAGCGTGCCAATCGCCATGACCGAGCGCGCGTTTCGCCTCAATCATACCGATCTCCCTGACTAACTGGGCGAAACCGTGCTGGACTAGTACCGCAAAGTGGCTGAAATGGTACTTGTCACGAGGATCCGGGAGAAACCTCGTGCCGCGCTTGGCAAGCTCCTTCACCAGTCGATACTGTCTTTGACTGTACTGTGTTAAATCGTAGTAGAAGCAAATATAGAAGTAATTTCTTACCGCCGAAAAAGAATGAAATTGTAAGCGTTCGGTTCGCCGGTCTCAACCCGTGGAAAGCGTTCTGATGAGGCTAGTGTAGGATCATATGCAGGAGCGCTGACTGGAAGGACAGTGGAGTAAGGGGATGACTTGCCTGGCTCGACCCAGAGCGAACGGGGAATTTGATCAACAATGCAACTGGCTGTGTATGCCTTGCCATGCCATATACAGTCCCCTATAATCCCGCGAGCATAGGGCTGTCTCGTCGGTCCGAGCCCGGAAGTGTCAGCACCAAACTCAACTAGCAATGTTACAATCTCCTCAAGCCTAGCAGTATCGCTAGAGACATCTGCCCTGATCTCCCTTTGAGTCAGCGGATCAAGATTGACGTGGCATGTCGCCTTGCGAAACGCGTTCTCTTCTTCAAACTCGCTGCAGGCTTTGAACAAATTGACGCCTGCGTTCGCATTCGCCCCTGCTTCGAAAAGGATCATCACAGTCTCGGGTCTACCGCTTCGTACAGCGTAATAGAGCGGACTAACTCCACTTACATCTTTCGCATCGATGCCGTCAATACGAAATTTGTCGCCATCCTCTTTCGGGAGAAGCCCATCCGAATTTGCGCGTGGCTTCCGGCGTGACAATTTGCGCAGCGAATGCACGAGCATGCCGACAATATTGCTCTCTTGTGCGCGAGCAGCCAGATGCAGTGGGGTAAGACCCTCGTGGGTAAGGGCTCGAGGATCGGCGCCGGCCTTCAAGAGTTTCTGAGTACAATATTCCGTTCGAGTCGACGCAACGTGCAAAGCTGTTACGCCGGCATGGTCCGGAGTATCGACGTTCTTCATTTGTGCGATGATGAAGTCAATTGGTATAGGATCATCGTCGTATCGTTTAGCATCGTCGGGGTATGCGTCGCAGAGAACGTGAAGTGGCGTGCGGCCAAGGTGCTATATATTCATCATTTGGTCAGCAACGGTTCTCTTTTAATACATAAGCAGCTTCACGGAACACAATAACCTACGTTCTGCTGGTTGATATCGAGGCCAAGAATGCAGACAAGATGCTCCCAGAGCGGATTTACCCACTTACGACCATATGCCTCTTTCGATTCCTCTCTGGCTGCAAGTTCATGGAGTAGTGAGTTCCCATCGTAATCAACTATAGTATGGTCAAGACCGATTGCTAGCAGGAAGTCGAAACGGGGAGTGTCCCTTCGATCTTCGGAGCCGATTAGTTGCGTTTTGATAGCCTCATGCAGACAAGTCCTTCCCCTAAAGTCTCGCAAGCGTGGAGAGGCCCCGTGATCAAGAAGGAACAGAACATCGTCGCGAGTCTGGCTATCGTCGTCATCTTTCAGCTTCGGCATCTGTGAGATCCGATGCCAGAAGATGCTGTGCCCCGCGTGATCCCGCGCATTGATGTCTGCACCCGCTGCCAGCAATAGGGCCCAAATTCCTTCGGCATCCTGGGACTTGAACGAACACATCAAGGCGGTTTGGCCTTGGCGATTGCGTTCATCTGGCTCAACACCGCTTTCAAGGAGAGCATTAACTATCTTCTGCTGCTTGTTAGCTTTTGAGCGGTTATCGCAACGTCAGCCTGGCGACCTAGCTTACCGGTGTCGCGTATTTTTCCAGTGCGACATGAAGGGTGCTGTCACCGACCGAGTTGAGGACGCTGGCGTCTGCCCCACACTCTAAGAGTAGTTGTACTTTGACTTCGTTATAATGCTCTGCTAGGGCCACGAGAAGGGGTGTGTCTCCGTAAACGTCCTTCACGTTGACGTCGGCGCCGCCCTGTTCCACCAGAAGAGGGACGCAAGCCGGGACTCGTGAGTAATAGAGCGGTGTCCGACCTTGGGAGTCCACCGCGTCAGCCGAAGCCCCAGCCTCCATGAGAAGCCGGGCCAAATAGTAAGACACCTCGACGATGTGATGCAGCCCGGTTGTTCCATCGTCAGTCTGGCGGTGAACATCAGCGCCAGCATTAATGAGAAGCGTGGCTATCTCGTAGCAGTCGCCCTCGTCCCAACCATCATAGCAGTGCGAGAGACCAGGCAGGCCGTAGAGAGCATGGAGACAAGTGAACTGGGCATGGGAGCCATTGGGCTTCTTGGAAGTAGTGGCCGATCCGAACAGCTCCGCCTAAAGTTCATTCAATATCTCTGGGTCGGCGCTAGCTCCGAGCAATGCCTCCACAGTATTCAAATCCCTACTTAAGCAGGCCTTGAACAGAGCAGTGCTGCCGCGGGCCATGGTGTCAACCTCCACGCCTGGCTGTGACAACATTTGCTTGACGACTCGGGCCTGCCCGGTCCGCGCAGCCCAAGCAAGGCACCTGTGCATCGCTTCGAGGTCAAGATGTGGTAAGAATACGTCAAGCACCTCTACATGCCCGTGTTCACATGCGTGTTCGAGGGCTGGTTCACCGCTGCCGTGGTTTGCGTAGCCCCCGGCCTTCGCATGGTTGGTGAGACCTACCGATGTCAAAGGGTCAACGCCAGCCTCCAACAGAACCTTCACAACTTTGTGATGATTTTTTCTAGCAGCCTCGTGCAGTGGCTTCCGTCCACTCAATCCATCCTGGTGATCTGGGTCGGCGCCCGCGGCTATTAGTTCGCCCACTGTAGCAGCATGGCCATGAGAAGCAGCCCACCATCTATTAGGCCAGGTTAAATCGTCCTTTGCCTCGGTTAGGTTTGGCAACTCACAGTGGTGTTTTGCCCGTAATGTCGCATGTGTCCATGTCGTCAGACCAGTCCGTAACGAGCTTCCTCGTATATGCTACAAGGCCATACCTCCCTGTGAGGTGTAGGACCGAAAACTTTCGTGCATTCGATGCATATCCAGGCCAGGTCACCTCGAGCCATGCCTTAACGGACCTATCAATACTGAGGAACTGCTCAAGAACCTCGTTGATCTCATCTTGCGGATGGCACACCGCCTCTGAGTTTCGGATATGAACGTGCCAGTTGCTAGTAGCATACTCAAAGAACGGAAACTTCATGCGTAGCTCGCATATATGGTGCGGAATCCGTTTAGACTTCGTATGATCGTATGGCTCATCACCAAAGCCCTCTGTCTCGTCGCTGTCATCAATCGTAATCTCGACTTCATCAAGACATTGAGTCATCAACAAATACCGCAGGCACGATAGAGCAAGCTTGGCATGGGATAGCCCAGGTAGCAGCACTAGATAGCCATTATCGTCCTCAGATCGTGTAGCACCATTAAGGTACTCGGTGAAGGAATGGTGAACGACGGACACCGTCTCGTCTGGTAGTATCTCCAGAAGCGGTCCACACGCAGTCCTAATAAGGTCCTTTATAGCCCTTAGATCCTGGCCTAGACTAGAGTCTTCGGTAACCCTGCACATCTCGGCGAGTTCGAGTAGTCGTAGCGGCCTTGTTGCATGCGTAACAGACTGGAGAAGGAGGTGCTGGACGCTCGGTGATATGCCGGATCGTTTAGCATGTTCTCGCAACAGATCGGTGTAAAGAACATTGAGATCTGCGGGAAGATTTGCTAAAACGGCCCTAATGTCGACGCCTGTCTCAAGAAAGGCCTCCATGGCCAATTTTGCGTAGAGAAAGATACCGTTTGCTCGGCCAGGTACGGCATTCACGATTACACTCCACTCGCTCTGAGGAATCTTTGATTCCGACAGCAAGGTATGCACATAGGTTGAGATGTCGACATCCACGAGTCGCTCCTCCAGTCGGATATGGAGAGCTGGCGTCTGGTGCATGGGAATCTCGAGTCTGGGAATAGGTCGACTCGTGACCAGGACCTTAACCTTCGTGGGCCTCCACTGGCTAAGCGACCCGAGGGCCTGAATGAAGGTATCGTTTCCAGTATCCATCTCGTCGAGAGCATCGGCGATGCAGAAGACTTTATCGGGCAGAGCACGGAACGCCATCTGCAGATCCTTTAACAGATCGCCAGTCGACAATGAGCTTAACGATATTTCATTCTCGATATACGTCAAAAGCTTGTGTTGTAGTGGCGGGCTATACTTCAAAACCTGATCCATCCAATCCCGAAGTAGGCCCTGCGGGTTATGGTTGGCTGCGATAATCTGTCGGAAAAAGAAGAACAGCACTGGACAGCCAGGGTTCGCCTTGCCGAGGTCATCAATCAATTTGGCAGTGTGGACGGATTTTCCAGACCCAGGGATGCCTTTGATCCAGAGCAGGCCACATTCATTCTCTTGAAGCCATCGCCGATATCCATCGGTAGAGGTAAGCCATTGTCCGGTCCCCGGCGAGTGGGATGCGAGATGCTTGCGGAATTCGCCGGCGGCAATGGCGTACGAAGTTGGCTCCAGCCACTCTCGAATTATCTTGATCTCCTCTATCGATACTGGGAGGATATTTTCAGGATTGTAGTTGCTCACGTCATCTCGATCGATGATACTGACATCAGTCTCGCTGCCCGACATCGTGAGCAATGCGGGGAGAAGTTTCTCTACTACTATCTCGAGAATCACTCCCTCGAACTAATACTGTGATGTTCCAAAGACTCGTTCGCCAGTCGATGGCTATCGAAGTATTGAGGTGATAACAGTCGGTGTACAGGTGAAAAGGGAAAAGTGCAGGTCACAGCGCACGTAGGGCCATGATGCCTGACCGGGGACCAATCACTAAGGTTGGCGCCCGGCCCACCCCCAGGCATTAATGTATTTTGACGGCTTCTAGAAAGGGGTACCAAAAACTAGTTCCTGATGACGAGAAGCCGTATCCTGTCGATTACAACAGAAAAAACGGCTAAGCGCCCAGGTTGGATGGTTCGGGCACCAGTCGAAGAGGCTCTTCATGGCAGCCGATGTGCACGACACCTTCTCACCGCCTATCCCCCCTACCTCACTGTTTCGACTGGCGGGCACTTGCTGCCATCTTTGGCGACACACACTTTGATGTTGGTACTGTCACATGCATGTAGGCGATCTTTCTCAATAGCGACTTCGCGCGATGGCTTTAGCGGTAGCGACTTTCAGACATGCGGAACTCTGTAAACTTGCCACGTCGAGCTCTATAACTCTATTCAGATTTCGGTGTGTTGTTTTGAGCTTATTTACATTCCTCTTCGCTGTTGAGTCTGTTGGGGGAAATAGTGTGGAGGTACTTAAACCTCCACGCTTCGGGGGCCAGTTGCCATCGATCGACTGTAAGAAAAGACAGTAGGGAAAGCACAGTACAGTAGTAGTAGTAGAACTCATTTATCCCGACCTCGCGCAAGTTGATTTCCCAACTAGACGAAAATACGAACCCGCACTTAGCCTACTGGGTTATTATGAACTTGTAATGCTTGCACTGAGGGAGCACGTGCAACTGACCTTCACCAACTAGAATGTGGATACTTAGCAAGAACTGAATGCCAACATCTTTTTGAAACCAAGGACTACATACAATATAGGGGTCTCTCAGTTGCTGACCATTGTATGTTTGGGTAAACGCTTGACTGGTTCAACCCGTGTTTCAGGCACCTCAAATGAAACATATGCAATAGCCAGAGCCTCCGATCGCAACACTCAAAAAGTGGTGATCTCGGAGAATTTTCGTGATAGCCACCAGTCAGGGGCCACCAAAGACTAGGGGGACTCCGCAGGTGGCAAATCTAGCGGAGAAAGCGTCGAACTAAAACCCAACTAAAAAGCCTATAAGAAGGCTAAAGGGATTGATAAGGGGCCTGGAAGGACTAGCTAGCGTCCCCGGTCTCAGCTACGCCACAAGAGATTCCTTGCACCGATTCATCTCATAGGCTAAATTAAGTGTGTTGAATGTCAATCTTCGCGCATTGTACTCCATACTCCATACTCCGTACATTATGCAATATACCGATCTTTTTCAGGGCAAACCTTAGTTTTTCTCTAAAATGTCCGTATTCGTTTAAAGGTAACGGATTTGCAAATGGGTTCTCCGGTATTGACACATTTTACATATAACGATCGTCCCTACTCCGTAATGTCTATCAACTTCGGCAGTCAACTAAATCAGGTCATTAAAATTAGGCTAGGGGCTATTCTTGACCAAAACTCAAAATAGATACCTAGGTACCCATACAACATATTGTATCTGTAAAATAAAGTGGACGCGGGATTCATACCCAATTCTTCCATAATATTCAGATCAAAAAAAAAGTCGCCCCCCCCCCCCAAAACGCACAGCCATCACAGCGTCCAAGGGGCAGCTAGCAGCGGTAGCCCCTCGGATTGGATCTGGCGGAGTCCACAGCGGAACAAGCGCAAACCAGTGGGGTTGCGACCAAGTGGTTCATCGCCTTTTTTGAAAGACGATTCTGTTTATTTGTTGGTACAATTACCGATGGGGACTTCATTTTTTGCCCCTCTGGACCAAGATTCAATGAATTGTACTAAACCGAAATAGTGAGCAGTTTTCTTGAAATATATCCTTCGTATTTCTCTATTCTACTAAACCGGGCAAGTGCGATCGGCTTTAGTGATCGGCTTTAGGGGATGGGTTTTATTTTCAATTATTTTCCGGCTTTTTTTTCCCATCTCGAAGGCGCAATATTGGTTCATTTGCTGTTTTTGTACGTTAGCTCCGAGATTACCCCCTAGCCTCGGCTGATTTCCGTTGGTCCCGGTTAGAGAGAGGGAATTGACTCGCGATTTGTATATGGATTGAGAGTGTATATAGATGCAATATGCATATATCCATCTATCCATCCGATCTAATAAAACCTGGACAGAACAAATAAAAACCCCTGATAATGTGAAACTTGTAGCAAAAGTCGCCCATACCCAATGTATAGGATCGCTCGCCGTATTAATGCTGACCAAAAGAAAGAAGCCGCTGGACAAAGAACCAAGAAAAGAAAAGAAATAAGATCGCTAGATGTGAAAACCCAAACCCAAAAACAGGGCTCCGACAGACGCTACGCCGCCGACCAGATGTGAAAAGACAGAGACTCAGAGTCGAAAGAAGAACAGTCCTCTATGAACCTTTTCAGCCGCACGAACTACGCGGCCGTGAATTCTGCGAAGACGAGTCATGCATGATATCCGGTGCCCGGGGACCAACCATCCAATCTTCCATAGCGAGCCATTCACTCCAGCTGCGCTCGGCAGCCTCGATCTCGGCGTCGAGGGTCCCCTGCAAAGGACGGAGAAATGGAATGGTCTCCAACGGCGGAATGTCATAGTCCTTTTTCACGGAGGCCCAGCCGCCGCTCTTTGCCGCGAAGAGGTAGTTGCGGCGCTCTTGCTCGTGCATGGGTCCCACACCGCTATCCCAGTCGTCGCCGAAGAAACCGTGCAACACGCCTGGGAAGTCCATTCCTGTTGCGACTAGGCGGCGGATGTAGGGGATCAATGAGATGGAGGGTGGGCCTGGGGGTTGTGTGCCGGGGGGTTGTGTGCCGGGGGGTTGTGTGCCGGGTGGGATGTGGTCGGTAGAGGAAGAGGATGGTGAGGTTGAGTTGAAGATTGGGTTCGGTTGGCGCTGGAAGGGGAGTCGGATGTTTAAGAATGTGGAGAGGGCCTGAACGGGGACGCTGTGTTGGGCATGATCTAGAAAGTAACGTTGACAGCTTTGATAGTGGGGGTACCATTCAAATATATCGAAGTTGTCGTCTGATCTTCCTGGTGAGGCACCAGTTAGACCGATCATGGTGGCCGGGTCGAATTGTGGATGGGAGTTCATGGATGTGTGTGGTGAAGGTGAGGGCGAATAGGATGTTGAGGTTGATGTTGAAGTTTGTAGTCCTGGAGGATCTACTTGTCTAATTTTTTCCCGATGCTTTTCTTAGTTCGTGTTCTTTCTCTCTTTGTTTGCTGGTCTGTTCGGGGCTGCGCCTTTTTTTCCCGAGTTCTGGGAATCCAGTGGGGTCGAATTGCGGCCCCAAATTGAGTGAACTGGAGGGGTAGTTGGGATGAAAGACAGACTGGGAAGGGATTGTTACTTGAAAAAAATATCCCTACCTCGACGGACTAAGAGAGATACTCGGCGTCGTGAAGGGGAAGTTGGGGAGGGCGGTGCAGAACGGAACAGGTCCCTGATGGTCCCGAGTCCGCCGCGAGATTGGGGCTTGTTGATGGACATTTGTTAGGGAACCATCTAGGGTGTTCAGGCGAGAGATTGGGGGTATGTTCAACAAGGAATACCCATTGGGAATATTATGTATGAAGCAAAAGAACCGTAGACATACATGTGTGTTCCAATTCCCCAAAGAGGAAAAGAGAAGAAGAAAGAGAAAGAGAAAGAGAAAGAGAAAGAGAAGAGGGAAATCGAAGTAAAATTGGAAGTGAAGAGGGAAAAAAAGATATCAGGATTGTTCTGGAACGTCCATAGAAGAGAAATGGGGTTTCTAGGACTAATAAGAGACAGAAGTCAACGTGTATACGGAGTATTTCTGAATCGGATCCATCGACGGGTCTATCCGGTCAGGCCAATCATTCTGAGATCTGCCTAACCACGGGTTGACTGTGGATATCGATCTAGGGCAAGTTTTGGTTTTGGGTTTTTTTTATATTTTTATATTTATATATATAAATTAATATATAAATTAATACGCTTATATTACATTTCCATTCCCCGGTACGGAGTACCTAGATACTTATTATCAATCCCGGCTCCTCTCTCATTACTGATCTCAACCACTTAGGATGTCGTCTTACACGTCTTATTGGCCCGAGGCAAAATGACATGCTAATAATACCCATCTCCTTTTGGCAAAAGGGCTTCTGGTTCATGTCATAGCTTCATCGAATCATAACCAGATCAACACTGGATCAGAAAGGGAAAAAAAAGGGGGCCCCTTCAAGACTAGGACCTCCTGGTCTGTGTTCAACCACTAAGCCCGGACTGGCCTACTCGCTGCAAGGCGTCTAGTCATGATTGGAATATTAGTCCACGAGAACATCTGCCTATTCCAGTACCAGCACTCTCAATTAAATGAATGACTAGTTAGAGGATAGTATTAAATATATTGAACCATGTGCCCTGCATTATAGTACCCCTCGTCATGATCACTGTACTCCATAGCAATAATAGAATCAGGAATCATACTAGAAGTGTCATATTTATAGTGGGTTTGTATACTCCGTCAAACATAGATACGGAGTAGTTGATCTGTGGCTCCGTTACTCCGTACTATGTACGGAGTACATACCCCTTCCTGCCAAGTTCCCACAGACCGGGTTCTTCAATATCGCGTGCAGCACATAAGACCCGGAACCCACTTCGGCTGTTTTTATCTGTCTCCATCTTTCAATTCTTCAGGATTTCTTATATTCTCATTATATGCATTAATACTTCTTACAAAAAAAACTCCCACATTTTCTTTAGTCGAAATGAGACACAACCTCACAAATGTAACCACAGATGGCGTCACTGGAGCACACGAGCTAGGATCTACTAAACAAAAAGGGCAGGGACCACTCATCGAGCTGTGAGAGTCAGAGCCCCCTTTAGCGGGGAGTTCAAGCTCTGACCCGATCGCGACTCCCAGATAAGAAATGACAGAGCTGATCTTTAGGGGGAATGACCATCTCTGTACTCCGTATGGAGTATTCTGCTTCATATTGAATACCAATTACGAATTCAATCTCGGTGTCTGGTTGTTTTTAATTTTTTTAATTTTTCTACTCCTTTTCTGGTGTCAATATGGGTCCCCCCCCCTTTCAGCTGCACAAAATCTGGTGGCGCCGGGCCAAGGGGTAAGTTAAGGGCGGGACTATGCCCGTCGCATTCCCCTTGACAGTTTTTGTTTGAGATTATATGGTGTCGCAGGTTTCAACTGGTTCGAGTCTAATGCATTCATATCTGACCCAATTCTAATTTTTGTGCTCCGTATGAATCCGAGCAATCCGATCATTCTATTCTCTCTTTTCCGCCACCCCCGTGGAATTCGCCACATAAATTCGCCACATGCGGAGCTCCAATCAGGTCCGCTCCTTCCATTTGACGGGTGACGGGCAATTGCTCTACAATATATGACCTGTGTCGATATTCAGCTAGGAGGTGCAGTTCGAGTCAGCCAGTCGGAATAACGAAGTGGTCAAGATGCAAGAAGGGTGTCATTAATGAACCCCGGGCTGAAGATGCAGCGAATTCAATTGACCATCCAGTAACTGCTGCCACTCGAAACTCGATAATCATGACCGCCTCGCATAGCTCTTGCCAAATTCGATCATATCCCGCACAATATATGCATCTCTCCGATGGTTTACTATATGCACCGAAGACCCCAACCAACGGAAAGCGCGGCTGGCACTTCGGTCTGCCGATTGATGATACCCCATTGCTTCTCTTTCATCGGAGCAGAACCAACATCCCGACCATTTATGATGCATCTCGTTTGATACCATGTGAGCATGTGAGCCGACGCTTGCTGGAGGATGCAGTCTGTCCGAACTCGACACACCTCGAACCCGACCACTAGTACGCAGTATCCACGATCAAGTTTGCGGATACCCCTGGAAATGTTGCGGAGCGGGTACATAAATTAAGGGGAATTTCAAGCTGCTGCCCGATGATTATACCCTATGTCATTGGTACAAGCACTTGAAACAAGTCGGTCGCTGTGGATACTGTGTTGTTCCAAGACAGCATGGTTATATGATCAAGTGCTATGCAATGCAGCTGGTGGCTGACAGGTAACGGGATAAAGCTCTGTAGCGAGTTGGCGACCGGGCTTCATTGCCAACAGCGTACGAGTACGCTGTATAGCTTTGTATTCTCGGTCCTATTGATCCTCAACTACCAATAGTATTAGCGATACCTAGGTACGGAGTACGCAGAACACAAACATAGGTTTTCGTCGACCGCCATATTCAAGTTATGTTAAAAGCGCCGAATCCTTTTTGTGATCAATAAATCTTCCAACATCGACGAGTCGCAGTGTTGCGAACACTTATCCCAGTATTTCCTAATCGGCGTCGCAACTCGCTACGCCCAATCATCACATCACTCACACATGTCGTAACGAAGAACATATATAGACACAGGCATAGCACATCAACATCCCCCGTCAAGAATGGAAAAGCGGTGAGTCCTACATCCTCTTCACCAGATCGCTCGCGTTTATATATCTGAGCGGTGTCAAACACGATCTATCAACTCACACCTTAACATCCGACACGTGTCACCATACAACGCGAAGCAGTTAAATATGATAGCCCCGATCTCTACACAAATAAAAAGAAAAACAATAGCGAACAGCGCGAAGATCATCGCATTATTTGATCCATCTCCATTCCCTTTTCTACCCTCTATATAATATGTCGTACAATTCTTTATTCCGTACCCCGCGAATAGCGCGACATTGGCGATCACTAGCCCACCCGGTCGGCAGGAACGCAGCGCCCCCGGGGGCCAGGCGACGCTCTTATGTAAACCCGTGTGTCATGGACGCACGGTGTCATCGATAGGGAAATACTGGACGAATGGGAGGTTTGCTATTATCATTTTGATGTGCGGGATCGGTTGTTGCGGAGAACGCCGTTTTCCTTTGATCTGGTTGTCCGGGGAAATGGATATCCACCATCCACTTCCGGGTGGCTTGGTGGATATGTACCTTCGTTGACAGATATTATAACGTAGGTATGTACCTTTGAAGGTTTGATATATTTTCTATGGGGTAAGTGGTACATACAGTATAGCGCTGGATAATATTGTAACAGTACTCCGTACTCCGTACTGGTGATGATTTGTGCTTGGACATCCGGGCTGGTGTGTAGGAGTGAAATTAGTGCTGGGGCTAGTGTGGAATTGATGCTCATTATTGTTTCCATGTGGCTTGGTTGAGATACTGATAGTTATCTGTATCTGTGTACAACATAGAGATCATTGTTGAGGTTGAATCTGGTATTAGGCTGCTTGAGTAACACCGTGAGTATATATATGCCTAGCTAATCTGTTAGTAAACCTACATATGTATGATTGAGCTTCTCTATAGTGAATAGATTTTATGGTTATTGTTCCGCTTGAACAACAAATACAAGGCGAGTGGACCATGCTTAAGGGGTATATGCATTGACCAGATGGAACCCGATCAGAGTGGAGAATACTTTACCTTGTACAGACTACACTAGTTCGATGTATATCAGAACGCACAGATCTTCTGTATAAGTAAGAACAACGAGTTAGTGATATACACAGCTTCTCATTCGTCAAATAGCACGCCATGGCAAGTCCACAGGCAAAATCACGTCTAATGTACTTATATTAGGAAGCCCAAGCATTGTCTATGATAGCGTACTAAGTAAAAATATTAAAGGGGACGCCGAATCACTCCTCGCAAGCTAGAGGACCTACTTGACGAGCCAAATGGAAACGGTCTCCACGTTTGCAATTCTCCTGCAAGCACGTTGTCGAACCAGCAAGATCAAGCCGGATCTCCGAGATAAGAATGCATATGCAGACAACGGGAACCAGGAATTTAGTTTACATTCATCCCCGGAGACTAGAGAGCTCTAGAAGGAATTAAGCTTCTGGATCTGCAAGAGAAATCCACTGGGTCCTGAGGGGTCCTTGCGTGTGACTTAATGGTCGTGTGTACGGAAGTACCAAGTATTAATCGCAAGTTGTCTGCCCAAGTGGAGGTCAACTCCTCGATGTAAACATGTGCGAGAAGTAGCTCTACATCACACGTCACACCACAGGGACCTCGGGAATATTAAAAAAAAAGACGGAGCATGGCCCGCGTGATAACTAGTTCTGTATTTGGCTTTTCGGTGAGGAGGACTCCCGCAGCAACCCCAGGAAGCGCCGCGCAGCCTCCGCAAACCGCCGTCAGCAAGGAGTGGAGAGGGAGGTGCGTCTGAATTTTGCTGTTCCGCGGAGAGCTGCAGCGGGCAATCACTAGATTGGTGGACGGTCGCATGATGTTGACGATCTACTAATGTCCCAACCATCATGATATCTGTGATAATTTGGGAATTTTTTATAGTATACACCGTATGATGCACCCTTGTACTTGTGGTGGGCAGTTGGGCAGTATGCATACTATAACAATATTGTTTTGATCATAAGGTTAGGAATAAACTAAGAGCTAAATACCGAAGCTCATGGTGTATCTCGGTAGTACTTGGCAGCGCCGACTATCGGGGGATCCAATGCAGTTAACCGGGTCTTGGCATCACACGGGATTGGTGCCTGACCCAAGCCGGGGGAAAGGACAAGCCCTTGGACTCGGGTTGCACCCACCGAGATGACTATTAGGGGGCAATTGACTGGACTGTCGGGATCTGGGTGGTACTGCGGGTATTCAGATATTCCAGGTTTTCGATTTCTCTGACTACGAACATTCTGTAGCACAACTATTTTTTTCTCATTCTGACTAGATGTCTGGAGATGCCCCTCTACCCCTCTAGGTACCCCTCTACCCCTCTACCCCTCAGTTTAATTGATCCGGTGGGGTAGAGGGAATTCAACCAAAAGCCGTAGATAAAGGAAAAATGAGTAAAAAGTGTTAGAGAATGAAAAGACGATCAGATAAGCTCGGTGGGCCGAAGGTTGACCGGCTCCATTTTTGGTCGCCGTTTATGGTATAGTTGGCACGTGACAACGCCTGCAGCCGAGTCAAATTGCCGAAGATGGTAGCTGGTGGCGGAGAACTCGAGTTTTTATTTGCCTCTTGAGGTTTTTTTATTTTTATTTTTATTTTATTATTTTACTTTATTCAATCCAACTTTATAGGATACTACTTCATCAATAGGTCGATCATAGTAACAACTGCAACTCGTCGCATCATGCATTTCTAGTTTCGAAGTCTCTTTTTTTTTCTCAGCCTCCTAGACACTAGGTTACATTCATTAAATTTTTTTTAATTTTTTTAAATGTCGGAGATGAGCGATCCGGGAGTACGAATTGAATACGGAAGAAAGATTCGAGACAAGGAAGATTTAGGAAGCGAAAACGAGCTATGATTGATGGGAAGGTTAAATGTAGGTAATGCACATATGGGACCAAAAGTGTGGTAGAGATAAGCCAAATTCTGTGCAAATTCTGTGACCTTAAACCATGAGATAACATTGTGCGGGCCCCGAACTTCGGACGTTCTTCCCACGGAAATCATGGGAAATCATTGGGTTTCATCTTTCTCTTGGATCTTCTTCTTCTCATTCGTGCAACCTGGTCTTCTTGGATTATTGTCAACTATAGCCACATTTGCCAACTCCCGTCCCTTTCCCCCCCCCATTGTCCGGAATCTCTCGTCCGACTCCGGCTTTGAATATCTTCTCCACATCTTCTCTATATAATTGTAGAATTCTCCCCTCCATCCTCTCTCTTCTTCATCTATTCTTTAAAATCTCGATTGTCTTATACTCTGCTCTTGGGCACTTCTAATTATAATTATTCAGATCATTGCATAGCATTGATCTACCTTCCGACATAAACCAGAGTAACCAAGGCCCAAAAACCCGCCGACATGATGCAGAACCTCCCCTTCGAGCCTGAGTTCGAGCAGGCCTACAAGGGTATGTCTCTTGCCTTTTCCTCTATTCCAATTCCATATCACAATTTTTTCTCGCCTCAATCTCTTCCCATCGGCATCTTTCCGGCTTGTGGTTCCACCGGGCATAATTTCGGGGTGACTAAGCTAACAATCCCGAAACAGAGCTCGCCTCCACCCTCGAGAACTCCACTCTTTTCGAGAAGAAGCCCGAGTACCGCAAGGCCCTTCAGGTCGTCTCCGTCCCCGAGCGTATCATCCAGTTCCGCGTTGTCTGGGAGGATGACAAAGGCCAGGTAAGACTTGATTTTTTTCGAATTGTATAAATTGTCACAATTCTGACTTGCCCAGGTCCAAATCAACCGCGGATTCCGTGTCCAGTTCAACTCCGCTCTTGGCCCCTACAAGGGCGGCCTCCGTTTCCACCCCACCGTGAACCTGTCCATCCTCAAGTTCCTCGGTTTCGAGCAGATCTTCAAGAATGCCCTGACCGGCCTCAACATGGGCGGTGGTAAGGGTGGATCCGACTTCGACCCCAAGGGAAAGACCGACAACGAGATCCGCCGCTTCTGTGTCTCCTTCATGACCGAACTGTGCAAGCACATCGGTGCCGACACCGACGTTCCCGCCGGTGATATCGGTGTTACCGGCCGCGAGGTTGGCTTCATGTTCGGCCAGTACAAGAAGATCCGCAACCAGTGGGAGGGTGTTCTCACCGGTAAGGGTGGCAGCTGGGGTGGTTCTCTCATCCGCCCCGAGGCCACCGGCTACGGTGTTGTCTACTACGTTGAGCACATGATCAAGCACGCCTCCGGCGGCAAGGACTCCTTCGCCGGCAAGCGTGTTGCCATCTCCGGCTCCGGAAACGTCGCCCAGTACGCCGCTCTTAAGGTCATCGAGCTCGGCGGTTCCGTCATCTCCCTCTCCGACTCCCAGGGTGCTCTTGTCATCAACGGCGAGGAGGGCTCCTTCACCGTCGAGGAGATCAACACCATTGCCGATATCAAGGTCGAGCGCAAGCAGATCGCCGAGATCGCCACCCAGGCTGCCTTCAGCTCCAAGTTCAAGTACATCCCCGGTGCCCGCCCCTGGACCAACATCGCCGGCCGCATCGATGTCGCTCTCCCCTCCGCCACCCAGAACGAGGTCTCCGGCGACGAGGCTAAGGCTCTCATCGCCGCTGGCTGCAAGTTCATCGCTGAGGGCTCCAACATGGGTTCCACCCAGGAGGCTATCGATGTCTTCGAGGCCCACCGTGATGCCAACCCCGGTGCCGCTGCCATCTGGTACGCCCCCGGTAAGGCCGCCAACGCTGGTGGTGTTGCTGTGTCTGGTCTTGAGATGGCCCAGAACTCTGCCCGTGTCAACTGGTCCCGCGAGGAGGTTGACTCCCGTCTTAAGAAGATTATGGAGGACTGCTTCAACAACGGCCTTGCTACTGCTAAGGAGTACGTCACCCCTGCTGAGGGTGTCCTTCCTTCTCTCGTTGCTGGCTCCAACATTGCCGGTTTCACCAAGGTCGCTGAGGCCATGAAGGAGCACGGTGACTGGTGGTAAATCAGTCGCATCTCCAATTTTTGGTGATGTTTTGTGATGATTTCTGTCCTCTCTTGAGGAGAGGCAGCTTCGATGCATTTTCTTTTTTTTTAAAATAGCTTTTTACCCTTTTTGTCAAGCGGATTACGGATAGAGGCGCTGGTTTTTCCAATGTTGCATTTGATTGATATCCCCAATTGAGCACCGCTGTTTGTTTTGGTTCTGCACTTGGGATTGTCATGATGATAATGAGATTCAATGAATGATTTAAAATATTTGTGTGATCTTGTAGTCTTGTAAGCTGTAGATTTTCATCAAATTAGCAGACTTCTCCAGAGTGAGCCCCAATGGTTACACGAAATAAGTTTTATGCTTTAATTTCAGGAAGATCTAGACAAGTCCAGATTAACTCAATCGATCCACTAAGATGTTGCGTCCGTCATGACTTTAATTATTTTAGAACGTCCGTGGCTATTGGAAATGTGGCCTAAGGCACAAAAATATTCAAGTCACGTGCTAGATGGACAGAACTCCCCTCGCGTGATGGTTACGTAATTGCTCTCACGAGCTCCGGAGCGCCGACCTGAGAAAGAGCTATCCCTCACAGCCTCAAGACCAGCGATCTATTCCTCGAAAGAAAAATGCTTAGTGTGAGTCTGTGACTTGCAATTCGATTTTTACAGCTTCCGGGGTGCAGTGTTATGTTGTGGAGATGACAATGCTGCCGGACAGGGCAATTCCCGAACAATGGAGGACCTTCCTCCACCAATGTTTGGCCAATCGTATAGATATCGACGAGTTCACGGACTTGTCGGGGCTGATGTTTGCTCGCTCACCCGTGAAGGAAAATGAGCTTCTCGATCTGCTCCTTGAAGCTCGCGCTTCCTCCAGTGTTACCTGGGATCCTCTTCTGCCGCTGTACGTCGATGGACTGTGCAAGGTTGGGAGGGTCAAGTCTTCGTCTGCGCTGGCCAGTCTGTTAAAGCACTCTTCTATTGTTGATGCGTCGGGATCTGGCGAGGTTGAGGGCGAAGGACAGGGCTCGCCGTCCAAGTCCAAAAAGCAGAAGCCATCCACTCTCATGACGGATATCAAAGTCATTCAGGATGTCATGGTGTTCATTTCTACCGGGTCAATCCCTAAGACCGTCATTGAGGCTGCAGACATTTACTCTGCCACTGTAGACTGGATTTTGGCTGTCGTGGCGTGGCACAATCACAGCGTGGACGCCTCGCAGCAAACAGGTGGCTTGATGGGATCGCCTGACGCGGTCTCGTTGTTTGAATCGCTTGGGATTCTACTTGCCGCTTTGTCTGGGACTAGCAAAGGACTGGAAGTACTGTCCAGTGATTTCAATCAAGGTAAATCTACATGATCTCCGCATTTTGGGATGATATTACCATATCTGTTGAACATCTATTAATGATTCCCCCTAGCATTGAAAGCAAAATTGGGACAGGCTTTGTCAAGCTACTTGCCTCTCTGTATCGATGTCTCTCTGCCGCTTCGGCATCGCCTCGAAGAGTTACAGAAAGTGTTCAATCTTTACCCCGGTCAGCCTTCCAAGGCTTTGCATGGGCCTGCTATCGAGGGCGTGAATGTCAATGCCCTCCAGTTTGAGTCTTCTGTCATGGATGGCCCAGTTGTTAACACTAGAGCTGGACTCTATGTATACATCAATTCGATGGTACGCTTCTCTTTGCGCGGAAATGTTGGGTTCATGGCTGACTAGCAACAGGTCGTGGGTCGTCCTTTGGTCGATGATACTATTCTGATCAATTACCTCACCAATCGTTATCAGGTAAGTCCAATTGACATAATTCACTTCTCTCTCAGTAGTCAGAGTGGCTTGAATCATTTCCTCACTATTCAAGTGAGGTTCAGATCATTTAACTAACCTCTCACCAGGGCCACAATGACGTGCTCATCGAGGAAATCATTACAGCTGCCTTCGACGTTCTTTCCAACGGCGTATATCGCAACGAATCTGGCCGCACGATGCTCTTGTTCCGATCTTTCCTCGTTAACAAGCTTCCCGCCTTTTTCGCAGCCATCTCGGCAGCATCCATGGTGCCGATCTCCATGGAAATGTGCATTAGCCATGCCTTAAGCCGCCTAGATCCGAACGCATTCCCCTCTTTCTCTCAGATGTTCTCGATGCAGGGCAGCAGTGTTTTATCAGATGCTCGCCAGGAGTTCCTTTTTGCTTGTGCGTCGCACAAGCTCATACGAGAGTCTAGTATTGAACAGCTTCTCGGAGAAAACCCCATGCAGACTCTGCCTGGTGGGGGCCCTTATGTCAAGGACGATCTCGTTTCGCAAATCAATAACAATCATGAACGTACTGAGCAACTTATTGGTGAGATCGAGTCGATGGAGGGCAATGCTGGCGCGATAGTTGGCGCCGTGGTTGATGTATGTTCCAAGCTACCCGATCTGAGTTTCCTGGAAGTATTATGATGCTAACTTCTTCAAGGTCATGCATAATTTGTGTCATCAGAGAGAGACAGTGACACTCAAGAACATTTGCAATTCGCTCTCACGCCGCCCGCAAACATTGGACGTCATGTTGCTGTTCCGAACTACAAAGCAAGTACTGCAACCTCTTTGTGCTATCCTTGATTCCTGGAAGTGGGACGAGGATCAGGGCGAAAACCAGCCTGTCTATGATGAATTTGGCAGTATCTTGTTGCTGGTTCTCGCGTTCAAATATCGCTATGACCTGAGTCCTTCTGATATGGGTATCTCGAACAACGATTCGTTTTTGTTGAAACTATTGGACCGGGGCGCTTGCAGCCAGAAGCTGAGTGACTTGAGCGAGAAGCAAAACAATGATCTTGGCGCTTGGATAGGTGCTCTGTTTATTGCTGAGGGCATCAGTGAAGAGACCATGTCCTCTTGCAGCCCACACGAATTCTACATGCTTGTAACAACACTGTTCGATCAGAGTCTCGGTGCATGCGAGTCCGGAAAGCTGGATTTCGACACTTTGAAAGGTGGATTTGAATGTAAGAACATCGTCACGCGGTCGCTTTACACTGGATACCTAACTAACGACAATATAGATCTGCTCGAGCCCTTCCTCCTCCCGTCCCTGGTCGTCGCATTGACATGGCTGGGCAACCACATTTGGGAATCAGAGACTGACCCCACAATCCCTATCAAAACCCTCCACTCCCTAGTCAAACCCAGCTCAATCTCCGGCGAGGCCCAAGCCATCCACCAAACAGTCCTTAACATAACTGGCTGCCCACTAGAAGAGCAACTAAAAAACGTCCGAACAAGAAACCAGTCGCGGACAGACATCAAACCAATCCTTGATGCCCTAGAGCCATACATCTCCTTCCGCCGCGTCGGCAGCTGCCGCCGCTCCGAACTCGACACCTGGACCTCCCACTCCGCAGGCGGGCTAATAGCCAGCATCCGCACAACCCTACAAGCCCTCGTCCTCTGGAGCGCCAACCCAGGAATCAGCATGGCCCCACACGCATACACGCACCGACAGGTACTAGCGGGTATCCGAATGTTGGGTGCAACACGCGTTCTAGGCGCGATAATCGACGAAGTCAAGCAGCAATCCGAAGCAGGCAACGGACATATCGCACTGGACATTGCGACGACGATGGTATGCGCTCCGATGACGGAGTCCTTTGCCGTCGACCAGAATAACTACCACCCAGTCGACACGAGCAAGGAGGCTTTGCCGCGATGTGCGATTCTGACGCTGCGCGACGCCTTAGCACTGCAACACGAGAATGTCCCTAAGATTTCCGAGAGTGACCCGCTACGCGCGGAGGTCGTTGTGCGGCTTGCGCGTCGGGTTAATATGCTCATGGCGCCGCCGTCGCAGGTCTCGAATATTGATGTCTCGAATATTATTCAGAATATGCATCTTGGCGTTGAGGGGCAGGAGGATCGGATGGATCTTGAGCCTTCTGCTGCTGATGTTGAGCGTAATACGGTCAATGAGGATGATCCGGATAATATCAATCAGATGTTGGATAAGGCGGCGGCGGATGCGGCGGCTGCTGGGATGGATGGTGGTATTGGTGTTGGTCAGGATATGGGACTTGATTCTGGGGCTGGGATGGATGCTATTGATGACGTGCTTAATGCGGCGGATATGGCGGTTGGAAATCCTGAGTTCCTGGATTTGGATATGGAGGGTATGTTTTAGTTGATGTGTTGGTTTGTGTATCTTTCGCATTTATGGACTCACAATGTCCAATTTTGGCATAGCATTTTGCTTGATCTATGTTTTGGTGAAGGGTCATTCATTTCAAGACAATTAAACATTGGGCATCTCTGCAATATTATAAAGGAATATCGTATAAAACCAGTGTAAAGAGTGTCATGTCAGACTTGCTCCATGGCCCACAAGAAAAGAAAAGAAAACAGCGTTAACCCCACCCATTAACTCATAGCATATCGTCCAACTCTAGCAATGATAGGAGATCTCATTAGCCGACATATTACCACCATGATACAAAATCATATACTTACATATATCGAACGTCTTCTCAATTTTCCCCGCCAGCTGTGGAATCCCCGAGCCAGGGAACAGTTTCTCCACCGCTTGCATTGGAGTCGGGAGGAGGTTTCCTCGGTTGTTGAGTGGGACTGGAGCTGCTGCTACCAGAGCCGAGAAGAAGAGGGCAGTAATAAATGTAGTGAGTTTCATGTTGAGCTGTTTTGTTGAATTGGAGTAAAATCGGTGTGGTTGACTCCAAGTGAGAATATATATAATCTGAGGTGACCCCGTCAGTGATCGAGTCTTAAGTGATATACTAGCAATCTGTATGCGTATCTGAAACAGTCACTTACTGTTATGTTTGACTAGATATAATGGCTAGCGGATTGTTTGATACCCTTGGATTAGTATAGAAGAAGAGAGTGTGTGCACCCTTTCAACGATGTGCCTGACAGCGCCTTCTTATATGCCGTCCTTGGTCTGGGGCTAAACCCCCATGTCAAGGAGCTTCAAAAGCATGGAGCTAGCTCATTCCGATGGCTTGAAGTTGCTCGTTGGAAAGTTTTGCTTGGAATTTTAGGTACGCGACGGAACTTATGGATGGCGTTGGGGTGTGTATGTTCTCTATTCGACATCGACAAGTTGGATGTTGCAAATTACATGATTAGTGTTGGCGATATTGTACCAGAATCATTAGGGCCACATAGTAGAAGGCAAATATCTTATCTCTACTCCTTATGGAAATTAGATACACCCCGTTGAAAGATACTGTGGTGGTGAGGTGCTGTTCAACCTTGGAATCAAGGGATGCAGTCCAGCCCTTGAATACACATCGGCAATCAAAGCTAATTTCATCTGACAACAACAGAGCTGAATGGATAGGTTATAACCATGCATAGCTATCGAATTGCGAATTTTTATCTTTGGACATATGGGTCCAAAGTGATTACATCTGAGTCTGGCTCTCGATTATCCTTGCACTTGAACCATATTTATCCTGCTGCCTGTGAAGCACATCGGCTCACGGCATAGGGTAAGAGGTAAGACTAGGTTAGGTAACCCCGCTGCGCGACCCCGATGCTCGCCAAGCAAACTGATTGCTGAGAGCTCGCCGTTGGACCGAGACTACCAATGTATGATGTGATTGATACCCTCGGAGTACAATCCGAGTCTACAGGTGGGGTTGGAAGCTGAATAGAGGGGGTGAGTGTTGATTATTGAACAAAATTGAACAAAATATCAAATCGTTGGACCTTTTTATGCAACACGCAAGATGTTGACAAGACCCGCAAATATCCTAATTGGGAACTATGGCACATATTTCCTCATTGGGAAGACCCAAAGACCGGGCCAGAAGGCGATTAGATAAGACCCGGGTAGATCGGGATCGTCAGGGAACCCGATTATCGGGATATATCACCCCGTAGAATATTCAGGGTGTCGGTGCCTCGGCATTGCTGATTTGCTGGTCCATATAGGGCATAACTGACAGTGACAGTTTAATTCAGGGGAACTTCGGTACTGACAAGGCGCCTTGATCTAGCCCTTTAATCTTTATCCGGAAATACATAAACATACATCCGCTAAAATGCTTGTTCATCGCCACCTATGACGCACATTGCGTAGAAGTTTGCAGCCCCTCATACATAGTATCACCAGAAATTCTCAGTTGATAGTAATTAATCCATTTGGAAAGAATAAGTGGGAACAATTGTTTGCTAATACAAATCCACCAAGATAAACCACGCATCGTAATTTGTTTGTACTCCGTACAGTGATCAATAACGTCAAACAGTGAAGCCCTAAAGGCCTCATGTATCGAACACAATAGAAGTCGGATGAATCGGGCATCTCTCCGGGTTCTAATGCTTATCTGTTGGACAACCATTGGATAACTTGCAAATAGTTGACTCGACCCAAGATTTACCCAAAGTGGGTTCTACCATGAACTCGGCCTCTGTGCCGGGTTTGCCAGGTCCCTCTGGATCTATTCATAGGAGTAAAACAAACTGCCTCTGCATTAGCAGCAATAATGAACAAATTAAATTTGTTTCAGCCAATAACAGGGCACTGTTCGATGCCATCTTTCCGCTCTCCTATTATTTCGGATATGGAGTCGGCACGTATAAATGACTCGCCCCTTTGCAGGACTGTTTAGAATAAATATGCTACTCTTCCCAATTTAAATAACTTTTGATTCTATAATAGTTTTTTTTTATTTCTTTGACCCATCTCCACTCTTTCAAAGTCTCCTATCATGGAGCAGCATCCCGAACCCGATGATGCCTCGCTGCACAGCGACTATCGCATTGAGGACGAAAATAATAACCCAAACCTGGACGACTCGCCTGTTCACAAGCTCAACACCCACGATTTCACTAGTGTGGAGACCCTGCATGTACCGCAAGCCAACATCCACGAATCAAAGAGTGTCGAGACGCTGAATGTCGCCAATGCCGAGACTTCCCTACCCCCCAAGAAGGCTGCGGAATGGAGCATGACACCAGAAGTGATCCGGAACGCAGAACGTGATGAAGCAGCCGGATTCAAGAAGCGTGAGCTAGGAGTCACATGGCAAAACCTAACCGTTGATGTCCTTGCTGCCGAAGCCGCCGTCAACGAAAACATGATCTCGCAATTCAACGTTCCACAATTGATTAAAGATTTCCGCCGAAAGCCACCCCTCAAATCGATCTTGTCAGACAGCCATGGATGTGTCAAACCCGGAGAAATGTTGCTTGTGTTGGGCCGCCCTGGTTCAGGGTGCACCACGCTACTCAAGATGCTATCAAATCGCCGCGAAGGTTATCACACTATCAACGGCGACGTGCGTTTCGGAAGTATGTCCTCCAAGGAAGCCGGGGACTACAATGGCCAGATTGTGATGAACACAGAAGAGGAGTTGTTCTACCCCCGCTTGACAGTCGGTCAGACAATGGACTTCGCGGCTAGGCTCAAGGTTCCTTTCCATCTACCAGATGGAGCTCAAGGTATCGACGAATACACAGCTGAGACTAAGGAGTTCCTTCTAAAGTCTATGGGAATCAGTCATACAGCCGATACCAAGGTTGGAAATGAATTCGTTCGTGGTGTATCCGGCGGTGAGCGGAAGCGAGTCTCTATTATCGAGTGTCTCGCAACTAGGGGCTCCATTTACTCATGGGATAACAGTACCCGTGGTTTGGATGCCAGTACCGCATTGGAGTGGGCCAAGGCCCTTCGTGCTATGACTGATGTTCTCGGCCTTTCCACCATTGTGACCCTGTATCAAGCAGGAAATGGAATTTACAATCTCTTCGACAAGGTCCTTGTCCTTGACGAGGGAAAGCAGATCTACTATGGCCCTGCAGCTGCAGCTAAGCCTTTCATGGAAGATCTAGGCTTTGTGTACACCGACGGAGCAAACGTCGGTAAGTATTTCCTATATCCGACAAACAACTCTGATATCAACTAACGCAATACGATAGGTGACTTCCTCACTGGCTTAACAGTCCCAACAGAGCGAAAAATTAGACCCGAATGCGAAAACACCTTCCCCAGAAACGCCGATGCCATTCTAGCCGAATATCAGAAGTCCAGCACTTACCACCGTATGGTCTCAACATATGACTATCCTGACTCCCAACTCAGCCGCGAGCGCACAGAGGCATTCAAAGAGTCTGTTGCGTGGGAGAAGTCCAGACACCTGCCTAAGGGTAGTAGTTTGACTACTAGCTTTTGGGTTCAGCTCATCGCATGCACTAAGCGACAGTATCAGATTCTGTGGGGTGAGAAGTCAACCTTCATCATCAAACAGGTTCTGTCATGTGTGATGGCGTTGATCGCTGGTTCTTGCTTCTACGACTCACCAGACACCTCCGAAGGTATCTTCACCAAAGGTGGTGCTGTCTTCTTTGCGCTATTGTACAACTGCATTGTTGCCATGTCTGAGGTCACCGAATCTTTCAAGGGTCGTCCGGTTTTGGTCAAACACAAGGGCTTTGCTATGTACCACCCGGCGGCGTTTTCCTTGGCTCAGATCATGGCGGATATTCCGGTTCTGTTGTTCCAGTGCACTATCTTCGCGGTAGTTATCTATTGGATGTCTAACTTGAAACATACTGCGGCTGCTTTCTTCACCTTCTGGATTATTTTGTTCTCGACAATTCTGGTAAGTGCTCGTTTCTTTTATTCGATTCTACTGGTTTACTAGTTTCTCGATTTTGGACTAACTCTTACATCTTCAGTGCATCACTGCTCTCTTTAGATTTATCGGATCCGCTTTCAGTACCTTCGAAGCCGCTTCTAAGATCTCAGGAACTGCAGTCAAAGGCATTGTCATGTACGCTGGTTACATGATTCCCAAGCCTGAGATGAAGAACTGGTTCCTTGAGCTGTACTACACGAACCCATTTGCCTATGCCTTCCAGGCTGCAATGTCGAACGAGTTCCATGACCGCCATATCCCTTGTGTTGGTAGAAATCTGATCCCAAGTGGCCCTGGCTACGAGGACGTCGGAGTCGAGAACCAAGCTTGTGCGGGTGTTGGTGGTGCCTTGCCAGGCGCAACCTATGTGACTGGAGATCAGTATCTTGCATCTCTTCACTACAAGCACTCTCAAATGTGGCGGAACTTTGGTGTCGTCTGGGGCTGGTGGGGATTCTTTGCCATCCTGACGATTATTTTCACATCATACTGGAAGGCAGGTGGTGGCTCTGGTGCTTCTCTTCTCATTCCTCGCGAGAAGCTCAAGAACCACCACGCCGCCAGCTCCGATGAAGAAGCACAACGTAACGAAAAGTCTACTGCACGCGAGACTACCGATGAGCCCGTTCAAGTTGACGATGAAAATCTCACCCGAAACACGTCGATCTTTACCTGGAAAAACCTCACATACACTGTCCAAACTCCCACAGGCGATCGAGTGCTGTTGGATAACATTCACGGGTGGGTCAAGCCCGGCATGCTAGGTGCCCTTATGGGATCTTCTGGTGCAGGAAAGACAACCCTGCTTGATGTGCTTGCTCAGCGTAAGACAGACGGTACTATCAACGGCTCTATCATGGTTGACGGCCGTGAGCTCCCGGTGTCTTTCCAAAGAATGGCGGGATACTGCGAACAACTGGATGTTCACGAGCCATTCGCAACCGTGAGAGAAGCATTGGAATTCTCTGCTCTCCTTCGCCAGTCTCGTAACACCCCGAGGGCAGAGAAACTCAAGTATGTTGACACTATCATTGATCTTCTCGAGCTGCATGACTTGGCAGATACTCTTATCGGTGGTGTTGGGAATGGACTCAGCGTTGAACAAAGAAAGCGTGTCACGATTGGTGTGGAACTGGTGTCTAAACCTAGCATTCTGATCTTCTTGGACGAACCCACCTCTGGTTTGGATGGACAATCGGCCTATAACACCGTCCGTTTCCTTCGCAAATTGGCTGATGTCGGCCAAGCTGTTTTGGTAAGTCTTCGGTTTCTTCTTCAACTACGAGATTATATTGCTAACTAGTCCCGTTCTAGGTTACAATTCACCAACCTTCCGCGCAGCTCTTCGCTCAATTTGACACCCTCCTTCTCCTTGCAAAGGGCGGAAAGACGGTTTACTTTGGAGACATTGGCGAGAATGCGTCCAGCGTTAAGCAATACTTTGGCAAATACGGGGCCCAGTGCCCTACCGAGTCTAATGCAGCTGAGTTCATGATTGACGTTGTTACCGGCGGTATCGAGGCTGTCAAGGACAAGGATTGGCATCAGGTCTGGCTCGACTCCCCCGAGCAAACTCGCATGATCGCTGAACTGGATGGAATGATTGCGGACGCTGCTGCCAAACCCCCCGGTACGGTCGATGATGGATTCGAGTTCTCTATGCCTCTTTGGGAGCAGACCAAAATCGTAACTTGGCGGATGAATGTCGCGCTTTTCCGGAACACCAACTATATCAACAACAAGTTCTCCCTTCACATTATCTCCGCCGCACTCAATGGGTTCTCCTTCTGGCGCCCTAATCAAAGTGTGGCTGCTTTGAATCTGAAGATGTTCTCGATCTGGAACTTTGTCTTCGTCGCTCCTGGTGTCATCAACCAGCTTCAACCTCTCTTCATCCAGCGCCGTGATATCTACGATACTCGCGAGAAAAAGTCGAAGATGTACTCGTGGGTTGCCTTCGTCACTGGATTGATTGTTTCCGAGTTCCCATATCTCTGTATCTGTGCTGTTCTCTACTTTGCCTGCTGGTACTGGCCCGTTTGGAGACTGCCTCATGAATCGAGCCGATCCGGCGCCACTTTCTTCATGATGTTGATCTATGAGCTCATTTACACTGGTATTGGTCAATTCGTCGCCGCCTATTCGCCCAACCCGACATTTGCTGCGCTTGTGAACCCCCTGATCATCAGTATTCTTGTCATATTCTGTGGTGTCCTCGTCCCATACTTCCAGCTCAATGTGTTCTGGCGGTTCTGGATGTACTACCTCAATCCCTTCAACTATGTTGTCTCGGGCATGTTGACCTTTGGCATCTGGGGTGCCAAGGTCACCTGCATGGACAATGAGTTCGCCCGATTCGAACCGACCAACGGCACCAGCTGCGCTGAGTACCTCTCGGATTATATGTCCGGCAGTGGCTCCGGTGTCAACTTGATCAACCCCGATGCTACCTCAGGTTGCAAGGTCTGTCAATATAAAGACGGAAGTGAGTTCCTGAAAAGTCTCCATATCATGAACTACACCACTGGATGGAGAGACATCGGTATCGCGGTCATCTTCGCCATCAGTGGATACGCTTTGGTATTCGGCCTCATGAAGCTGAGAACCAAGGCTTCAAAGAAGGCTGAATAGGTTGATCGTTTGTTCATCCTTTTCCTTCAAGCCCTTACATTTCCTCGGAATCCTCATTGATTGGGTTATTTTCTTTTCCGATCTTTCTTCCACCCTTTCCTCTTCATTTCTTCATTTCTTCATTTCTTCTGTTTATACATTATTTCCTTCCTTCACATCACCATTTCATTGCCAATCTTGTTATACATTCACTTCTCATCCCTTCATTCATGGAGTCCTACACCGTGCATATCTCCATTTTGTCTCGTCATCGAGCAGTTTTTCATTTCCTGCATACATGTTATTAGCTAGCATATAGACTTTAGAACATAGAGCATAGAGCCCAGAGCATAGAGCATAGAAGAATATAAATTGTACATTCTTGAAGATCTTCCACAATAGCCCCTACACGATTAAGTTGTTGTAACAGTTACGGGCATGATTATTATACATAACTAAGATACCCACGGGCCTGAAAGGAACTAATCAAAGCCATAGATATATATATATATTCCAGAGGTAGCCAAATCCATATATACTACAGATGCATACTACAATCAACACCATATTCCAATTCTCCGAGTTAGCCGCGAATATTAGGATATGTTCTCCGTACAGAGTACTTCCTGAACCCTACCCCTGTATCCACATTGTGATGAAATTGCATCGACACTCGGGCCAACAAGCTGGCGCGTGGAGGCGCGTCCACTTATGAGCTGGAGAATTTACCCGGGGGCTAGAATTGTGACACATATCTCACCTTCCCGATCGGGGATTCGACAGCCACTCCAAAATAGAAAGGGGAAGTAGCCTTGCGGCAGTGAATATCCCCACAGGTGAAAGGATGCACGTTGAATCCTGGAGTGGAAATGAGGGCGTCGACCCAGCGTCATGGGCCAACCTTGAAAGACGGGATTTGCTTTTCTAGACTCTCATGATTGATCATTGCCTAAATCCTGCAAGTTAGCGTCGACAACATGGAAACATGGAACCTCCTGCTATAGTTGAACTCATTTTGTGAATACAAATTACGGAGAAGTAGCTTACCCCAAAATCTTCTGGCGGGGACCGCGAAATCGGTAGCAGGAATCCACAGCGCACATTTTTCAACGTGCGCGATGCTGCACGTGGGTGGAAACTCGCCCCCGTCTGACACAATCGGATTCGGCGAGGTGAAGAACTTGGGATCTGCGCACGAGGTCGTTTTCTGCAGAAACTCGGGTGATGAGCACTCGATTTTTTTTTTTTTTTTTTTTTATTGAAATGAAATGAAATTTTTGCCTCCCCGCGACAGCCCCCCTTTTCATGTCTTCTTTCTTCCCCGAAGATTTGGTTGGCATAGGCCGCGGTTGCTTATCACATCTCAGGCACACAAGCACGGGTATTACTGGGGTGCCCAGGAAGGATTGCTGATCGCTCGGCAAATCTCCTTTTGTGGAAATCCGGCCTCCCAGGTGGAAAGAAGCTGAACACTGGGTTGCGGGCAAGGCTGCCAAGTTTGTTGAACAAGAAAATATGTTGTCATAGGAGTCCAGGGAATTTGGAGCGCGATCGCATATTCTTTGTCCCCGATTTCATACAGAAACCGACCATGTTTTCGCCTCTGTTCTGTCGCGTAATCGAGCCAGGCAAAGATCAGCGGTGATAGTGGAGTGAAATAGGCGTATTTCTTGGTCGTCATAAAGAACGAAAAGCCAAAGCTCCGCTGTGAGCTCTTCTCCTCGTGTAGATGCCGGGGTTTGAATTAGGCCACTTGATCGCCGATGCAGTGATCCACTGGAGCAAGTTCATGCCTTCACACACGATTCCCATTCTCAGCTAAGCGGGATCGTTGCTAGAACAACCAACAACCAACGACGAATCACGTCGAGGCTCCTCGTATGTTGTATATCTGAGTTCGGAGAAAAGCAAAGAAAAGAGTGTTTAAACCATCAGGTAATTGGATCGGCTTAAACCTCAAGCCCTTATCTCACGGAATGACGCGGTAACAGGATCCATAACTGTTCATAAATTGTAGGTAAGAGACTCTTGAGCTATGTACCTAGAATTCTGGGTATCTCGGAGACAGTGGAGCTGATGCGATCGCGCTTGAAGCCAGCAAAGTGGAGGCTATTCCATTTCGTGGGGCTTCGAAAATGAGACTCTCCAATTTCAATATGCTTAATAGATTAACTGAACTCCAATAATTAGCAAAGGGATAGAAATAATATTGGAAATTCTGGCTGTTCAGAAAGCATGTCGGACCACGTGACACGCGCGTACCCCTTATTCCTAGTCACATGTTCTTTTTTGTTTTTTTTTTTATCCCGAGGCATCTCCAGGCAATAGTCTCCTGCAATCTATTATTGAGATTGCAGGATCAATAATCTATTCTTGATATAAGCTATCAATTAACTATAGTCAACTTTACAGCTATACTCTGTTCTTCGTATTAAATTATCCCTAACGCGACCAGGCGCCTCTATCACTTCGCCAGCGCGGACGCGACGGTGATCCCCTCTAACGTGCCGTCCCGTACTATACTGATGATGATACAGTTAATTTAACACCTATCATATTCCCCCTTTCATCCCGTCCCAAGGAAAGTGGCGTAAGTGTGGGGATTCCGGTCCATGGTCAGCACCTAACAATACGGGCCCGGGGAGTACGGAGTATAAGGACCAGCAAAACTATTGATCCCCTCAACGGCCGAACGCACGCACAAATTTATCAATAGTCTACCGTCTGTTCCCCTATGAAAGTGACAGATTCATCACCGTGGTGGGGGCTACCAATACTGCAATATATACTCCGTAATACCCACTGCCTGGCCCATTGTTCCGCCCCTACTCCGTAGAAGCTATGAAACTAGCCTTGTTGTGGGCCGCTTGTGTTCTAGTCCACGACTCGCCGGGGCTCTTCGTGGATCCTTTTGCCATGGCCGTCTTTCCGATAGGCCCGGCTAGTGTTCTAGCCTCCCGATACAGTCTCAAACCCCTGCTCACTGCACAACGGTCAGGTTCATCTCAGGGGCGTTGACAGGGGATTGCTGTTAGTCCCGCATTGAAGTTCAAGCACGTGCAGCGTCAAACAAAGAAATCAACAGCGGGGGATCTTAACAATTCTCTGAGTTGCATTTCCCGACACTAGGGTGACCTTCAAATCACTTTCCCGACACGGAGTACGGAGTATACACGTAGGTTCTGGACTCGAACTCTACGGAAACTCTGGGACAGCGGCATAGGCCGCCCCTCTATCCCAATTCTAGGTGACGTTGAACTATTGATTTTAAAGCAGAACAAGATGGCTCCATCCGTACTCCATACTCCGTATGGAGTACATACCCAGCTCAAGGTTTTGAATTAATTAATACCGTTAATGAATGGTCTCACTTATACTTCATAATGTGGATTTATGACCACATGGTGCATCAAGCTCCACGAGAAGATGCATTGTAAATCTCCAAGTCAGCCCCTGAGCCTCCACTAGGCAACCCGAGTCTTTGTCCCTGGAACCGGTAATCCACCCGCGAGCACGCCAAAGTTTCTTAGTTACTCCAAAAAGCAAAGATAAAAAAAACTGCCGTCCAAATTCAGGCAAATGGAGCTTTACCTGATCGAATATGGATTCTCTGAGCCCGATTATTGTCCGTCCCAATCTAACATCTCAGCTCAGATCCCAGACACGAATAACAAAGAAATACAACGTGTGGCGGTCTAACCCCGGCCAATTCGCATCTAAGACGCGACTTCCATCCCCAAACCTGGAGTATACAGCCAACGCGTACGCGTTCACTGTGCCATTAGATGCCGCCCACAGCTTGACAGGTAACATAAGCTATCATGTACAATATGTTGGTGGCGTCAAGGATGTGAAATTGGGAAAGCAGTGGCGCAGACTAGCCCCTAATCCTGGAAAGAAGTACCGTCTGGACCGTTACGCGGAAACATGCTATCTAATCCGCCAGCCGTGTGTGTCCGGCATCGCCTTCTGGTGGCTTTCTAGACAGCTCGCGGAGGCCGTCCCGATAGCTTAGGTTTAAAGGATTCGCGGAGCGATGATCTCCTTCCTTGTTCTCCGTAGATTACATTACCCCTTCAGGCGAAATGAACTGTGGAGTATGGCGGGTGGAGATGTTGTGTAGCTTCTATCTTTCTTTGTTGATTGCCTTCATATCGCCCCGTCGGCGACCGTTCATGGGTCGTTCTCTTTCATGCGCCAGCCTAAGTGGGCTTTCGTATTGAATCGACGATGTGAAAACTTACGCTGTATGTATCGTTGACTGTTACAGTCTAGCAAATTACTATACAGGGTCCGGTATCCGGTACCCATTCTAGGGGTACTTTCTCCCGCTAACTAGATCTGTAGCTGCTAGCATGGTCTATCGATTCTAAGATTTAGGAAAATTTAGATTTCCAACATTATCCTCTGCGTTTTGAACTGCTTATGAATATCCATACAATTTTAGACTTTCTGTAGACATTGAATGGACAATCCCTGCTCTCAGTCCACCGCCTTTCCGCTGCTTCTATTGACCAGCTTGCATTATACATATGTACAGAGTATGATATATGTATCTGCGGCTTGTTTTGTGTTTTATTTAGACTGCTTGTCAATATCATAAAGTTATATATATGCATGGATAACCCCTGCTACTACCTACATAGGTACCAAGGTTCCGACTTTCCGCCCCATGGATGAGCTTGCGTTAAATTCAATGTCCAAAATTCAGTGATCGGGTTGTTTACATTCATACGTTCAATAGTTCGTACAGAGTATTTTTAACTTTATAGTTAACTATAGTATTTAACTAACATTAATTCCGCAAAAAACTCTAAACCTGATATATAGATGAAGAGGCGTGTTTAGTCGGTAGTGGAGAACATAATATATATTTATAATATGATGTTCGAATATACTCTACCTTGGAAAGTGAACTGAACATCCCAGTCAAGGTCACATCTGGTATGTTTCTTGTATAACAGCATGATTACACGATCGCAATTGCAGGGTAAAGAAAGGCCACAAAGAAACAGCCACTCTCTCAGCCATCAAGAATCTTGGAAAACCCGGTGAGCAAGCATAATAAAGAACCCCAAAGAAAGAAACAGAAGCCCTGCATCTCAAATCACATAAGACGCAGCAGACCGACTTTATTGAGATCATAACCAAAATCCCAAAGTTTGGAGCGCGATCTTGCAGCCGGATGCAGGTACCTGCGCTATCTATGCATAAAACTGCGGTGTTATTTCAGCCTCAGCCGCTCACCGCATCTCAACAATTATGCCCACGAGGTGACACAACACAAACTTGAAGACTTGGTCTGACATCCAAAATTTGGATTGTTTGAATGTCACCTGTATGATAGGTATCGGAGCTCGTACTGCCTGATGCTGAGAATATATTGCTCGGATATATCTTTCATGTTGCCAAGCAAGGTGATATCGATGATCTCAACTAGGTTGTGATCCAATACCAAACCTTTCTACACGGCTACTACTATGTGTCCGTGAAGATATATATCAGTGAGACAAGAGAGACCCAACAAGGAAGTTACTCGATACCACTTATATCCAATAGAGGCTCTTTCTATACGATAGATACATATACGTCCACCCCGTTAGTTAATCTGACTATATAGCATAGACCTCGCTATTTGACATGTTCCACACACTCTCGGATATCAACGTTGATATCTCAAGACATCGACTCAGATCACCTGCACGCTTCCCCGGTCTTACATTTGCAAGTGCCACCACGAGGCTAACCGAGATACAGTACGACATAAGCAATCCAAAGATTAGTGTCTTGCTGATTCCACATGCGAGTGAGCAACTCGTCTCCTATACGCGAGGAGTACGAGGAGACTAGATACTGTCACACACGGAGAGATATCCTCAGAAGGAAATATCACCCGAGGGATAATCCTTCAAATCAGCAAAAATACGACTGACATAACGCAGAGAGACATTTCATGTGTCTCATCACAGAAGCCATTGCTGATCCAGACTGTCCCCAAGCCTCGACCTAGCAAAGCTCCTACCTAAAATGGTTGCCTGGATGCCGGTTGGGCTTCTCAACCCCGGGGAACATATTAAACAGATCAGACTAGATGTGACGATAGCACAATTCACCGACGATCTCTTGTCAACCAGACGGGTCCCGCAGCACAATGGCTATACTTGTGCAAAGTCCTTTGGGAGAACAACCGTGCATGCCCCACTACTTGGGCACGAGTCTACTAGAACGTGATGTACTTGCGTGCTATGCAGCTTGCTGATGAAAAAGTACGAAAAGCCGAGCGAATAGCGGACCGGCAAGTTAAGCTAATGAACTACATACATATGTATGAAGTAGGGGTAGTAGATCTTTTTTTTGCTGTAGGTAATATCGATGCGCCATGAGACAAGCAAACAGTCTCACTGAGACCCGCACGGGCTGGCCCGTCAATTGTATCACCTTATGAGTTTTAGTGTGCGACTGATTTTTACAGTATTTTTTTATTTAGAGAGTAAGAGAGACAAGAAGTTCAAAACTTGACCATAACCAAACAGGCTGTAAATTTGAGTAGCCTCGACATTGTTGTACTACGCGATCTATATCCGCGACCGTAAAAAGTAGATTATCTCCATCAAATATATGAGACTTGGTCTAAGCACCCTTCGTCCATGGTTCAAAGCCGATTCCGGCACGGACATTCCACCTATTGAAGGTATGGCCCGCAGATCGCATTTTGCCATTGCCCTGATGTGATGATATGAGGGGGCTTGCATCGCCCTAAGATGCTAGCCATCGATTGGACTCCACGAGGAGGCGTCCGGAGTATTTTTTTTTTGAATAAGCTGCCAACACCGTTTAGTGGCTCTAGTTGGCCCCGTTGAATTGATAGCTTCGCTGACATACATTAGTCAAACATTAGTTACCAGGTACTAGCAAGTGTATACTTCCCTAAGAAGGCAAAGATTCCAGAACATGTGACAGCCGACCAATGCGTGCTTAGGAGAAATAAGTATGCGTTTTGCGGATTGCAATGTCGACTGGCGACTGCAGAATCACCGAGTTCACGTAGCTCTGCCAATCTGTTGGTCGAGCTGCGGGAGGACGTGCGACGCAGCTGTGATGGGGAACTGGAGAACGAGAATGGTCTATGGATATTATGGATATTGTCATTGTCATAGTTGTGTATTACAAGTTTCGATACTAAGTGTCTTTCTCCAATTACTCCAAGGCTAGACCGTGGGATATTATTATCATTATTCAATTTTGCGACTTTCATCATTGAACTATGATTGAGTGTGTTTGGCCAATTGTTTCAAAGAAAACCCGTTGATTAAACATTAACTACTCTGTATGTATTAATGTATATTCCACCTTAAAGTATTCATAAAAGAATATTCCGAAGTTCATTTTAAGTCGAGGGGCAATGAAGTCAACAAAAGTACATAAAAATTTTCATCCGGCAAGGTACTCCCGTATCTCCCCTCACATCTATTATTATGCCGGGTCTTAGACAAGAGCGGGTCTGCATCATAATTTCCCCGTCGCGTCACGCAGGTTGAATTTAGCTAGGATTAAGTATGCCTCACTACAAGGTATGTACTCCGTAAGCATCGGGTAGCTTTGCGACAGTGTTCCGACTTTTTTGCAACTCACCACAGCTCGCGTTTGTGGATCCTGTTTGCCAATTGCGAACCTGTTCCTATGATTATCGCCCCACGCGGGAGGGGAAAAGCAAAGATGGAGGGGGATCTCAGTATGGTACATACAGCTTGGTCTGGATGTCAATAATGAAGACCGGGTCTAGACAAGGGGCATAACAGGGATTCGAGATTTGAGATTTTTTTTTTGATGTGAGGTACGGAGTACCGAGGGATATGTACCTTATTAATTTGCAATGTGAAATTAAACCACAACGGCCAGAATAAAAAGAAAAAGACTTTTTTTTGGCTGCTGTCACTTTGGGGGCCGGTTGCTGCGCTGTCGATCCCATCCCGGAGAGATATATTGGTGACAGGCGAACAAAAGGTTCCCTTCCCTCACTTTTAATGATTGATCGAGTCCCCCTGCAGGCTCTAGCACACACGGTCAATGCATTAAGACATGGGCTGATTTAAACCCCACAGGATTTATTTTGTTATGGCGATATGATTGGTCTCAGGTGGGAGTAGATTTCAATTCTAAACAAATTAAATTAGAGAATTTATTAGTAGGTCTGGAACGAAATGCGTTCGGCAGATGCAAGGTGGAGAGGGTTAAGGCTAGAGTTGGTACATGTGAGAGGTGTACCTTTGAGCCTGATTATTGGTATCGAGGGTACTTTGTGACTCAGTACCAGTGGTAGCTCTGGAGGTGCCGAAGGCCTATTGTTCAAAGTACGGAGTAGACAGGCCAAATTCTCGGGGAAAGGAGGGTTTCCATGAAATTCCATTTCTACTTCCATTTCCATTTTCTTTCTTCCTTTTTTTTTTTAGGTGATCGCGAACTTTGATTTCGATTTGAGCAAATAAAAGATAGCCAGAGAATAACTATAAGACTTGGAGACACCAGTCTTGAATGTATAAAAGTCCGAAAAAGAAACAAAAAAGAAAAAGAAAATACAAAAAAGTGAAAAAAAAAAAAAAAAACCTCAAAAAACCCCAAAATTAAAGAATATTATAAATAACGTACTTGTGGTATGATACCCGTCACATTATATCATCAGGGTACATTACATCTCCATACGGGCCCATTACCGGTGGAGCGTGGATCGTCCCGATCGAGTCCTAGAAGATTCACCTTTGAACTCCAAGCTATTAGTCCACTTAATTCCCTCTTTTTTCCCTTTCTCTCTCCCCTTTTGCTTCAAAGCTTTTCATTTTCTACTTCATTTGTATTTGCTGCCGGTGGCAATTGCGAGCTATACTTAGCTATACATAGCTATACTTAGCATTCTTTCCCTTATATCCCTTCCGCCCTTGCGTTACCTTAATAGGGAATCCCTCTTTCGTCACTATTCGGATTTGCAATTACGGTTTTACCACCTTGCTGCGATCGAGAGCACTTGCCTCCTTTTCATAGGCATTTGCATGATTTATCCATTGATCCCATTCATCCCTTGAATATCGGGACCTCATACTCGTCATCCCTCCGGGACTTGGAATATTCCGGACTCCTTGAAAGGAAGTCTGTTTGGATTCTGTTTATAGTTTTTTTGATTACTTGTTAATATTGTTTTCTGTGTTTGTATGTCTTCAAAGTTCCTAAATCCTTTCCCCTCTCCTGGCATTCCAAACCCTCAACCTCCTTGGGCGCATTCCAAACATTCAATCCCTATACTCTATACTATCCTTGAGCCCCAATTGACCTAGATCGTATAGGATCAATCCCAGCCTCTGACGATCCGATCCCTCCCCTCCATCCTTGATTATCCAACGCCACTTGCCCTCGATACTTGTCTTTTCTTGGTTGGATACACTGAACGATGTCCATTGCAACTATCGAATAAACGCCTTCGGTCAGTGACCTCAGCGGATTGGAAAAGAAATTATTCAGTTACGGAACCAACAAGAGATGGAATCAATGAAGCCACACATCCCCCCATTGAAGATCTCGAAATCCAATTCGAATTTATCAGATTCAACCAACGAGCCAAAATCTGTACAGAATCGATTGTATTCCACCTGGGGTTCATCAGAGATGACCCCTCCGTTAACACCACACGACACCCAGGACACTAACATGGAACAATTGGAGGCCCCGAGGCCTGTCTTTCACAACTATCTGCGCGCCTTTTACCCTTTCCACCCGGCCGGCAATGTCTCTCCGTCGACCGTTACACTCCCTCTGGACCAGGGAGATATCATTTTGGTACACTCCGTTCACACCAATGGCTGGGCCGATGGTACACTATTAGATTCTGGGAATCGAGGCTGGTTACCCACGAATTACTGCGAAGCATACGACCAATTAGCTATGCGTCCCTTGTTGAAGGCCTTGACTGATTTCTGGGATATCATTCGAGGAGGATGCGGGTCATCACTAAAAGATTTTGGAAATCAAGATTTGATGAGAGGCCCTATCGCAGGCGTTCGGTTTCTGCTGGTAAGTACCAACTAGAACTGAGAAAACACCACAGGGCTTATGATTCTGCAGGAAAAATCAGAATGTCTTACTCGAGAATCACCCCTTGTAAGGAGATTCGATGGACTACGAAGGATTCGGAAGGCTTTGCTATCGGATCTGTCTTCGCTGGTGAAAACCGCGAAGAAGTTCCAGGAAGTTGCGAATGGGGTCCCGTCGGAAGATGAGGTTGAGGCCATTTTGGACGAGATGCTTCTTAAGGCTTTCAAGATTGTTACTCGAGGAGTTCGATTCCTCGATGTGTGGAATGAGGAGGTTGGCCTGAGCAGGACTATCGCCGAGATGGATGGGCCCGGCGAGAGCCTAGCCCAGTATAGCATGCCGCCTACCCCCGCATCCGAGAGCTTCAATTTGGAGGATGGGCCTGATCGATCTGAGTCACGGATGCTGGAATCACGAATGGAATCACGAATGGAATCACGAATGGAGTCACGGCAGATGAACCATAGCCGCATGGATATGAGTCGGGCATCGATGCGCAGTGAGATGGTTGATAACAGACCGGTTTCTGTGGCCACGAAGCGGGTTTCTATATCCCACCGCATGTCAGTCTCCGGTCCTTCTACTGCGATCGGTGCCCAGAATCTGGCATCAGAACGCCTCGGAACGACATATGATGCGTTCCTCGGCGTGCTCGGCTCGTTCATCGGGCTCCACATGCAGTCCCGCTCCTCGACGGAGTTGGTTGTCACTACCCAGCAGGCTGTCCAGTCGTGCAGGCAATTGCTTAATGTCGTTGAGGTAGTGTGCGAACATGACACACATCGTAGCGTGTTTCTCGAACAAGCACGAGAGTCAATGTGTGAGAGGCTATCTGAGCTTGTTCACGCTGCACGCGATGTGTTCCGCCCCGCACACCTACCAGACGATGATCTTGTGTTCATGCCAGATCAAGGGAAACGCCTCGTGGATGCTGCGACTGACTGTGTTAGAGCAGCTGGAAACTGTCTGGCAAAGGCTCGCCTGGTGCTTGAGCAAATTGGTGATCTTGAGCTTGACCCTGAAGAGTCTGAAGACAGGGGACCGGACATGTCTGGAATTGACTCTCCACAAGATGAATCGGAGACTCCTGTAGAACAGGAGCGACAGCTGTCACTCCGCCTTCCCCCACCTCCTCTCCAGATTCCCACCACCACATACTCTCCCCCAACACCTGCTCTCACCGACGCGACAACACCTTCATCCTTCCAGTCTCACCTCTCAAATTCCCCCGCCAACATTAGCGCTCTTTCCTCTCTCCCCAATTCTGCCATCCTCCCCACCCACCTCGAGAACATCTCTTCCTTCTCCACTGACAGTAGCTACCGTGAAAGTCATCCCAAGTCTGACGTGAGCGAATCATTTGGACGTGGAGTAACAAGCAACGGTAGCAGCTTCACATACAACAGCCACGCACGTGACTCCGAGATGAGTGGTTTGTCGCAAACCTCAACTCGGGCTACCTCACCTGATATTGGTGGTAGCTTCCAGGGTAGCTTCACTGTCCACTCACTAAAGGAAAGTATGAGCTACTCGACCCTCGCCGAAGAAAACGAGGAGACCGAGGCCAACATCCTAGAAAAGACTTACGCACACGAGCTTATCTACAAGGAAGGCTCGGTCATGGGCGGCAGTCTTCGTGCTCTTATTGAGAAGCTGACGGCTCACCAATCCACCCCCGATGCCATGTTTGTCTCCACCTTCTACCTTACTTTCCGCCTTTTTGCCTCGCCTCTTGAGTTTGCCGAGGCCCTCGCTGAACGCTTCGAGTACATTGGCGAAACACCCCACGCCTCTGGACCCGTCCGTCTCCGTGTTTACAACATCTTCAAGGGCTGGCTCGAGTCCCACTGGCGCCACGATCGTGATAACACTGCCTTGGATTTTATTGTCAACTTTGCCACCACACGACTTGTGGTCGATCTCCCCACTGCTGGTAAGCGGTTACTTGAATTGGCCAGCAAGGTGTCCGCAGTTGGCGGCCCTCTTGTGCCTCGCTTGATTTCTTCCATGGGCAAGACCAACACTTCCATTGCCCAATACATCCACCCCGATACCCCTCTACCTGCTCCCGTCCTTGGAAAGAAGGAGCACAACTTGCTCAAGCAATGGAAGAACGGCGAAGCCTCAATAACCATTCTTGACTTCGACCCACTTGAGCTCGCCCGCCAGCTCACCATCAAGGAGTCGCGCATTTTCTGCTCGATCCTTCCCGAGGAACTCCTGGACACGGAATGGACCAGAAAGACTGGATCATTGGCTGTGAATGTTCGCGCCATGTCAACTTTGTCGACTGATCTTGCCCACCTCGTCGCTGACTCTATTCTGTACCTGGAAGAGCCTAAGAAGCGTGCCGCTACCATAAAGCACTGGGTCAAGATTGCGAACAAATGCCTGGAGTTGAACAACTACGACTCCCTGATGGCTATCATTTGCTCATTAAACTTGTCTATGATCTCTCGACTGAAGAAGACCTGGGACATCGTATCTCAGAAGACCAAGACTGCCCTCGAGCACCTCCGCAGCATCGTGGATGTGTCTCGCAACTACGCAGTCCTGCGTCAGCGCCTTCAGAACCACGTTCCCCCTTGCCTCCCATTCGTCGGTACCTACCTCACCGACCTCACCTTTGTCGATCACGGCAACCAATCTCTCCGTACGCTCTGCACCGACGACTGTGAAATGGCTGTCATCAACTTCGACAAGCACATGAAGACGGCTCGCATTATCAGCGACCTCCAACGTTTCCAGATTCCCTACCGTCTCACCGAAGTTCCGGAGCTACAGGCATGGATGCAGAATGAGCTCGTGCGCGTGCGCTCAAACGGCGAAACAACCGCACAAACCTTCTACCGCCGCTCTCTGGTTCTTGAGCCTAAAGAACCCTCCCGCAGCGGAAATACCCTCCAGTCTCAGACCTCCCAGTCCGAGTCAGTTCCTTCCATGCTTGACAATGCCAAGGACAAGTTCGACTTCCTCTCATGGACCAACCAGTCCAAAGCGAAATCCGTCCCGACACACGGATAAATCACTCTCTTCCGCCCACACCATCACCTATACCATCCTTCGCAACCTAATGACTGATGACATCTTCTCATTCCCGATTTACTGGTGTTTTAATCAACACCATTCAAACCATTCAACCCATTCATTGTTCTGCTATGCATACTTGCATCATTTTCTACACCCATTTTATTGCTATCTGTGAATATCCCATCCTTCTTCTTTACCTATTTACTTGTTTTTATTCTTGGGCGGTGCCGTTGTGTTTTGTTTTTGCGATTTCTCTTTCGAGAAATGCAGCATTTGAAAAGCGTCTATGTATGAACGGGGCCCGGGACTACCCAAATGGAGTTTACCGAGGGCCTTGCTCTCTTTATGTGATTTGTTTAATTTCTTCCTCTGGTCTGTTCTTCTTTTGGCTGGGAATGGGGGAAAAAGGACAGGTGCATTGGAAAAAGGATTGTTATCTGTCAACTGGGCGTTTCCTACATCGGATACCCTCTAGACAATATTTTTGCCTCACGGCCTTTGTACAGGAGCATCTCTTAAAAGCTGCCTGAAATACCAAATACGCTTCAATTTTAACTGTTTCTTTCTTAATCGTAAACGTAATTCTTCTTTTACCTCTGATGATGGTAACATGTGGGTTTGTTTTAGTGAAATACAATACACAAGAGAACCTGAGCTATCCGAAATAGGAAGTTTTGATGCCCTACCCCGGATTCTGCCTGAATACTAATGTCTGCGTATCAAACACCAACTTAATCCTACCACCGCCAATGATTTTACATAAACACACACAGACCCGCTCAAAAGCTAACGTACCAGTGAGAGCCCACCATTAACAGGCACCAACTGACCCGTAATCCAGTGCGAAGCATCCGAAACCAAAAACGCAAGAACAGGAACCAAGTCAATCTCCACATCCCCAAACTTCTCCCCCAGACAAACCCGATCATTCATAAAAACATCATGTCCCACAACATTCTCCGTCTCAAGATTCTCCCGATACCCATCAATCATGGGCGTCCAAACAGCCGGCAGAACCGCATTAACACGAATCCCATACTTCCCCCACTTGCGCGCAACAGCCCTCGTAAAGCTCTGCACCGCACCATTTGAAGCAGCATAATGAGCCAGAAACGGCAGCGGCTCGGACGCAAGATCAGACCCGAAGTTCAGAATCGTGCCGCCCCGGTTCATGAAGATCGTTTATTTGATATTGACATCTAGAACGCGGTCTATCTCACTCTCGGCGATGGTCTCGGCGACATCTTCGTGGATGTAGCCAGCTGCGTGGATTAAACTGTCTAGTCCGCCGAGGAAGCGGACTGCGGCTTCCACGACGGCGTGGCACTCGGATCTGGCTGTTACGTCGAGGTGTTGGTATTTTATTTTGGTGTTGGGGTTTTTGGAGGAGATTTCAAATGCTACGCTTTGGCTGACTTTGTCTTGTATGTCACATATCACCATGTGCACACCGTGCGCTGCAAAGATTTCGGCGGTTGATTTGCCGATTCCGGAGGCGCAGCCTGTTATTAGGATGCGCTTGCCGGTGATTGAGGGGATTATGTGGCAGGCTGTTTCCTCTATAGCACAGTCGCCGTGGGGGGTTTTGGGACACATTTTGAATTGTAATTATTGTGGATGATGGAATTGCTTGGGAGTTTAGTTGGGGGCTTTGTTGTTGGTTCTGGATTACTTCTATATACAAACCTTCTCATGCTTGATGTAACCTGTCTTTTGATGGATTAAGAATATTCTAAAACCAGCTGAGTTATGTACACCCTGAGGTTAGGGCTGAGATTTACAGAGTGGGGTTCTCTATTCGAAAGAGAGAGGGTGATGAGGAGATACAGCAATGCTAGCTGGGAGCACAAAAGTTTGTGTTTTAGAAATGCAGGGCACAAATGAGGAAAGGTGACATATTGGTACTGATCTTAAGATTTACTTATGAGCCGATTATGAGTATTATATGGCAAAAGGATTTAGTTGAAGATGTTTGGCCACAACAAATTTGATATAGGAATCGACCCGGCATTCGTGCCTTGCTATCAATTGAAGGTTCGGCGGAAGGAAATACTACACAAGGATTAAACCAACTGGGATTATGAGATAGTTATCAACCCTTCAAATTGTTGTTTTAGGGCTGAATTTGGTGGCCCCTAATCAGCTCCCTCGTGGATCCTGTTTTGCGTATTCTATAGTTCGTCATACATATGCACTCGTGGACTTATACGTAGCTAGACGTCAAGGATAAAAATACCACTTGAGATTTGCCTTGGGTATCACTAAAATCAAAGAAAGCATGGATAGCCGTTTATTTAAAGTCGTCATACTTGCTCTATCGCGGGGTTTATCCTTGCCAATTCATTGTCTCGTTTGGAGATTGACTTTGTTGGAGATTAGGAAATTTAAACATTCGCCACAATTCTGAGCCTTATTGGGGAACTAGATCAAATCAACTCGGACAGTAAACAGAACACTAACCTCAGTAGAGCTTTCTTATATTGGGAATTGATGGACTACAGTGTGTGGTTATGTATAAGAAATAGAGGACCGCAATATCGCCACTTTGCAGTCGAGATCATAGATCCTATTCGCGGTCGACTTTAGCATCATGTTTAAGGGCCGTGAGCGAGCATCAAAAGCAAAGCAAGCAAAGGAGATAAGATTATTGGAATAAGTACACTCTTGAAGGTTGACATACTATACCATACATCTATGTATCCAGTTTTGTAATGTGTGTATTAATTCGATGATCTACATATTATACCATAAGACATTGCCACTGAAGGCTGTGTAAACCAGTCAATGCGATTCAATTTTATCACTCTATCAGTGGCTGGCTGATCCATCCTTGCATGAACTCCCCCGCCAGCCTCGGAAGTCTGCGGAGGATTTTCTTCACATTCTACAATACAGATCCATGCAAGGGATATGCCTAGAGGATCTCAATTCTGAATACAGCATAACCCCTCAATTTTATAATTCATACGACAGACCCCCGCTATTGAATTGAGGCATTTGAATAATGCGACTGCCTATACTCCAAGCGCCAAACCCATGCAAGTCTAGGACAAATTGAAATATTTCGACGTCCTGCACGATCTATCTGGTTGATGCGGATTCATGCAATGCAAGAATATGAAATCCATTAGGCTTACAGAGCACTCGAGCTGCACCTCGCTAAATGTCACCACATCACATCTAGGCTTGACCCAAACAGTCAAGAGGTTGTTTATTTCACTGTTTCATTTGTTTTGTGATGTATTGAAAACACAACGTTGCATTCTGTTTGTTAATTTGAGGGTGGAGGGTAAATGTGACCTGTCATGGCGGGTGAAACCTTCAAAACCGGTTTGAGCACCCATGTCAAGAGGTCAGAGTGGACGGCAGGGATTTCATGCCAGTTAATTTGAGGGTCTGGACGTATATTGTATGGATTCTAGGTAGAATCAAGCGAAGCAAAACCTATTCCAGTGTTACTGAGTCTGTGTCTTGCTCGCCTGTAGTCTACTCAACCGAAGAATCAACTGGAGAATTCACGGAATGACCGCCAAAGACAAGTGATATGGGCGTGAGTTTAATACTTGGTAACTCTTGATAGATGTATTACCTAATGTACACATTTCCACCCTGTTTCAACGGATTTCCTATTACCGGTAGCCCCAAACTTCCTATACGAGAACCTTCCAAGGTTGGAACTAAACCAACTATGTTACATATCGTGTTTTGAACGCCTCCACAAAATTCAATCTCGTGCCGTCGCTATCATCATAGGCGGATGCTCTGATATCCAAGTCTAGCGGCAATGAAGCAGCAGTCTCAGAGAGGAATCGTAAATCAAGTATAGGGACCATTGAAGGGCGGCCATGGGCGCATTGAAACGGGAAGGCACAACGGGCCAGCCCGGAGACCAAGGCCTGGCACTCTTCGATGTTCAACGGGTCATTGAACATGATAGCAGTTCGACAGGCGCGGGAGTTGAGAAGGTCCACAATGCCTTGAGGGCATCCATTCATCCGTTGAACCCATGAGTGCGAGGCGGATGATATCGAGGTTCCTTTATGTACCACATCATCGCTGTCTGATAGTTCGAGATCCTGATCCGCGTCTTCGGTTTCAAATGTTTTCTTCGACTGGAACGGCTTTCTGCCGTCTTCCTCACTTGACCATATCTCGCGCCTCATCAAGTCAATTAGCACATGAGACTCGAGTCGACAGCGTTCGGCTATTAGGACAGGAAGAGTATGCACGGTGATCCTAACAGTAGAGTTGGTCTTGCCATGTGTGACATACTCGATACCCCAGTCTGAAAAGAGGCCCGTGTATTTTTGAAAGAGATCACCTTCTGTCGATGAAACTTCAAATGCCAAAGAACCGACTTGGACAGTCCGCACTCGAACACCCGACTCCAAATTATCACCTAGCTCAGCAGATAGAAACATTTCCCTAAACAACAGTTCAATCCGGCATCGCTCATCGGCAGCGTGTTGATCGATTAAGAGCAGAACATCGTTCGATGTCCCCTCCGAATTGAGAAAGACGGGGCGTTTATGGAATTTAGCCAATATGAACTTTTTGTCTACCTGTGCTATCACTTCGGCAGTCTCGAGCGCATGACGTTGAAGCTTTCCTCGATATTTGGCAACCTGCGCCGTATCAAGCGATCCAATACCCCTAAAGCAGTCGTGCGAAGAAGTAGTTATAGTCTGGTGACCAGCAGACTCTGCGCTTAGATTTGGTATTGTAATTTCTGTCCGGCTGAAGGAAGGATTGTCCCATTTTCCTAACAGGTTTTCTATCCAGAAAGTTTGAGCTGGATGCTTGGACGAGGTATCGACATAATCGGTGGGGAAACGCTGGGTAGCTAATGACTTCCGGGAGTTCATCGTTTGGCCTGTTCGAGGATTGATCATATAGGCCAACTTGGTGTGTGGATCGATCCAGGTGATCATCTTGTCTGATGGTGACTCTCCAGCTAGATCCTCTGTTCTGATCCTGCCCTCATCAGAGACATTTTTATTTGGGGGCTTCGGAAGAATTGCGTGCTTCTGGCCATCATTTCGATGGTCTGGCCTATGTTTAGGGAGGATCGGCAAGGAGCTCTCGCCCTGCATTATATTAGGAGCCGCATGAGAACGCCGAGGCGGTCGATGGGTCGGAGAATGTCCTTTGAGATCCTTAGCGGTTTTTACCCTGGACCAGTTGGCGAAGCTTTGACCAGAGTTTAGAAACTGGGCTCTTGGGAATGAGGGAATTTTCACACTACCGCTAAACGCCTCTTCGGTGCTTGAAAGCGACCGACCTTGTTGCAGGGGCCCACGAGAACTGCTAGCTGCTTTGGATCTGGAACAGAGACTCTGGTTTTGATCTGATGACATGGTCTGCTGTTTGCCGTTACGAGGGCGGAGATTGTGTTGCTTCAAAAATTCACGGACCATGGCCCCAAGCACATCAACTATACGTTGAACCGATTTGGCCGATTCCGGGAAATGATCAGATCCATCGTCATCCAATCGTATAACAGCGTTTGTATCAATGCGGATGTAAAACATTGGCCACTTATTGACGGGCTTTGCCCAGCTTCGAGTGCTTGCGTTACTTGGGGCATCAAATTGATTCACGGAAGATGCAGGATGTGAAATGGAGCCTCTGCCAGATTTGTCTCCAACGTTACTGAAATCCGAAAAAGCAAATAGTCGGTTCACTTCGTCGTACAGAACATTCGAGCTATTGCGCGATAGCACGGGTTCTTTCCCTAAAGAGATGAACTGAACTTTCCGAGTTGGGCTGGGTTGGAGAGATATTGCTCCCCGAATTATAAGGTCAGAAACTGATGCTGAAATTTCATGCCAATCGTCGAAGTTTTGCAGTGTGATCAGCCCAGATTGTGTGAGAATTAACCCTATACGCTTGAGATCAAACTCCCCCTGAGCATGAGCGAGGTGTGCTCCAGACACGAAGGCAGTTCCAAGACGGATGGATATCCGTTTGTTTCTTTCCACATCAAGCAATACCAATTTTGAGAATTGAGGATTGGCCAAAAGGAGAGACACCAAGGAGTCCCTTAGATGGTCCCACTCTCGTTCTAGCTCGTCCGGCCGCTGAAGAGTGAGGGCTCTACTTTTGACGCGAACTGGCATGTTCCCAAAAAGGTCATTGACAGTCACAGACGTGCCATGACCGGCAGAGCGAAGCACCTGGTGTGGCGGTGCAGGGGTTAGCCGAGCCACAGGCGTCGAATGATGAAGTATGATTGAGTTTGTGCATTCATGGCGAATGTGGCGAGAAGTCACAGTAAGCAGAGACAACGAGGCCAGTGAAGCCAGGAACAAGCCCCGATGCCCATACAAGCCACTCAGCTTGAATTTGGATGTATCTATTTCATATGTTAGCCAGCATACATTACAACCTCATGGTTGGGAGACATGCGGTGAGCCTTGCCCAGCCCTCCTGCAACTTCGAACTCGATCGAAGGAATTCCATCGCCATCATCTTCAACTATACAGCCACCACGTTTGAAATCGACGGTGACGAAGACAGTATGGGCATTGGCATCCAACGAATTTTTGACTAGCTCCAAAATGACACCAGTCAGATGCACAATGGATGTAGATGATTTGATCTTTGCGATCACATCAGAAGGTAGCGCTCGTATTATTGACTGAGGTGGAGGCATTGACGCAGTTTGTGGTGTTCACCGGGAGCATTGCGCCACTAGATGGGAAAGGAAAGACCCCAAAATTGATTTTGGAAACACAACTGCGTTTCAATCATGGTCATCTGTCATTGTTACTGCCAGAGCCCTTTTAAGATGTATCAATCAATCATTCATGAAAGCATAAAACGCCCAGAATGCTGAGAATATGTTCAAGTAGAAGTTCAAGAGGCAACATTGAAGGCAGGCACATGACGTGTACGGATAAACAGTCTCCCCGCCCGCTGCCCCATCTGCCTCGGCGCGGCTCGATCCCCAGGGCACTACTCCCTTGCCTACCTTTGACTTTTCGCAAGCTCGAGTGGGTAGTGACTAGGCTACCTCTTCAAGCTAGAATGGCTACTGCTGATGGTCCTGCTAGGGTGCATGGTGAGTACACATTGTTCATGTTGGTCACCCTGAACCGCTGCTAAGGGATTCATACAAAACAGACCGGAATGCACGTCGCCGTCCATTCTCGAACTGGGTGAAACGCCTGGCGAACCTGAAGAGTTCTTCTGACTCTACGACAAATCGATGGTCCAACAAGCGCCACACGGGCAATAAGGGCAAGAAGAGCGATCAAGGAAACAATCCATACCCGCTCTCTGGAACTATCAACCGTGACACAGGGACTCAGACACCCACTGATTCATACACGGATGATCATTATGCAGAATCTCGCTCCAGGAGCGACCCATCTTTGGGTTCGGGCTATGAGAACCCGGCTCCCCTGACGGGCGCGAAGTCCGCTGCGCCAACCATTTCAACCAACGGCGACGCCGCATTCTCCGAAACAGCTTATTCCAAGGCGGGCACATTGACGACTGGCACTGAAGGATTTAGCACGCATGGAGGAGGCGAGGGTAGCACCTTCTCGTCGCCTGCACCTTCGATTCGATCGATGACTACTACCCTGACCACTGTGCACTCGGCGGCACCCTCGACCCAACTGTACAACGCGCAAAACACCCACAATGGACACCACCATGGCAGCTCGACACAGAGCTCTTCAAACCACCAAATTCAATTCTCTCACCAATTTCCTTCAACCTCACCTGCTACCGCAGTCCCCTCGCACCTGGTGCCCCAGAACCATTCAATGACGTACAGCGCCGCAACTGCAAACAATGCTTTGACGGATAACGCTTCTCTTCTCACTTTGGCGAGCTCGTCTAAGCGTCGTCGTCGCAACTCCCTGGACACCAATGCATCTGTACGTGGATTGGCTCCGTCTTCTGTCTTCGGTGGTAGTCGGGAGAGCCTACCGCTGAGTGTTCTGAGTGGACACACGACTGAAGCATCCAATACCTCTGTGTTCAATGCGTCGGGGGTGCTGAGCCGACCAAGTATTGTTGGCCTTGCTAGTGCTGAACGCATCAGTGTCTACTCGGCCTCCGGAGCACTTCCGCTAGCCAGCTCCACTGCAGAGCGGGGCGGCTTGTACACAACTAAGCAAACCGCCGGCGGTGATACAGCCAGCATTCGCAGCGGTGTTCAATCTCACAGTCGAAATGACAGTACTGCTGCCAGCATCGCCGGGGGTATTAGCAGCCCATTGGCCATGGCTGGTCGCATGAGTCGAAGAAGTTCTGGCTGGGGAGAAATCACCGGCGAGGAAGGCAACGACGGAAAGCCAGTCGAGAAAAATGAGGATGAAGCGGCGCCTAAAGACACAACCGCCTTGCCCGTTGAGCAGCTCAAGGCGTGATTCGACATCGCATGTACCCGCACACCTTTACCAATCACGAACGGCGAGGTGTGTTTGAATGAATTTACGTATGGAGAGTCCGGAAGATTGAGCGAAGCAACAGCGATCCTTTACTACATAATGACTTGATGCATGGAAACCTTCCAAGGACCTGGATATTCTTAATTGTTTGGCGGCGTTTTCTAGGCTGGGACTTTGATACCCTATGTGGTATGGACAAATTCGTTTCTATTCAATCCATATTGCGTGCAATTTCGGATCTTTCGTGTATTCATTAGATCTTTCCTAGATTCGGCTCCGGTTGATTACCTTTTACATGTACATATCCTCGTCGTATTGGTTGATATCCATCAACCTCTAGCTGTCAAGACCAATTGGCCTGCGGACATCGCTTCATCGGCGCCGAATGACCATGGGCATATCGTACTGATACACGAACCAGGCATTTTGGTACTTCCATTCATGATTGGGATCCACCAGTTGGATCTATATCGTGAGTTAGCACCAAGCTGGAATCCAAGAAACACCAATAAGCCACTCACATCGAAGGAGCTGTACAGCGACGCAATCAACTTTTTGATCTCTAACATAGCGAGATACCGACCCATGCAAACCCGGCCTCCACCACCGAAAGATAAGTCGACAGTATCTTTCATCCGACGCAGGCGAACCTCAAAGTTCTCCGAGCTTTCATCTTTGCCCTGCAACCAGCGGTCCGGATTGAATTCATCGGCATCATCCCCGAACACCCCGAAATCACGGTTTGTCACAAAGGGATTGATCCCAGCCTTGGTGCCTGCGGGGAGATATCGTCCATCGGGAAGCGTGAATCCACCCTCTGGAACGACACGCTCGAAGATCATGGCAATACCGGGGTTGACGCGCAGAGCTTCACGAATAACGGCATCTAGGTACGGCAAGTCGCGGATCTCCTTCCAGGGAGCGGGGGAAGAAATACCGGCGGCTTTGAGTTCTGTGGCAAGTTTGGCCGTCGCAGCAGGTGACTTGGCTAGGTAGTAAACGGCAGCACGCATAGTAGCCGAGCTCGTGTCGCCTCCAGCAAGAATGCTCAGCATCAGCCAGTTGACAATCTGGTTGTCATCTACCATGTCGGGGTACGTTTCTTTCAGCTGCACGTATTTGTCGAGCGTATGATCGACAGTACCGGCGGATATTTTCTTCTCGGCGAGCTGGGCCTGATACTCGGCGACGACCTTGAAGGCATACAGGACGCCTGTCAAGGTGGGCTTGGGCCCAATGCGCTTAATAGGATTTTTGTCAAGGATGTTGTCAATCCAGGGGATTTGAGAGACCTAGTAGGACGTGTCAGTCACGCTCCTTGCTCATGTCGGGTCGTTGATATTGGGGTACTTACCGGTGCGAAGTATCTCAGGCCAGCAGTGGAGTCGGTGATTAAATTGTCGACATCCTTCTCCTGGTCAATGAATCCATAGTGCCGACCAAAGCTGTAGTTGGCGGTGACATCCCAGGCAACTATGTGGTGTGTTAGTCTAATTTACGCAGCCTCACAGGGAGATTTTGAGAGTATGCTCACAGAAACCAATCCATTCATCTGCCGGACAAACCTTTCCTGCGTTATCACCATCGACAAATCTCAGCGCTAGCTTGTCCACAAACTTGGTTATCGTTTCATCGATGAAAGGCTCGTATTCCAGAACCTTAGTCATGGTCCAAAGGCTCCGAATAGGTCGGATATTCTGGTTGTGCCAATCTTCATCCTGGGTGTTGAACAGATTCGACAGTCGGTGGCCTTCAAGCAGTACATCATTGGGGCGGTACATATCACTCTTTACGTGATTACGATAGGTCAGCACGGTCAATTCTCACATCTAGAAAGGATGGTATTGACTAGGAGGCGATATATCTAACCTTTTTCCATGGATTGCGGGTGGAGTAGATTGTCCGAATTAGATTCGGATCTGATATGCTCACGCAATTAGGCCCGACCTGTACCGCTGTGCCATATTTGCGGTGTAATTGAACATTCTTGAGATCAATGCGTCCACCATATGCATGAGACGCACGCCAAAGATCAGTGATCTTGGCCAACACCGGGCCAGGAATGGATCTCAAACGAGAAAAGAACACATCCAACGTCAGCTTTGTCACAACAAGCAGACCTAGAGTGACCAGGGCCTGGCCCCACAGGCTGGAAGGAAGAGGGATCATTTCCAAGCTCGTTGCAGATGTGGATTCTGTGCGCGCACAAAGGTACGTGCAGTGCGGCAAGGGTTCCAAATTCAATGCACTGCCAATAGCCAGAATTTCGTGAGACGTGTAGCACTATTGACAGGTGCAGCCTTTCAAAGCCCCTCGAAGACCCTAGGCCGTAGGGCTATTAAGATAAAAGGGGCGCGCCATTTGACCAACATTCTCGATTTTCAACCTGCGTGAGAGTGGGGGTCATTGCGGAGAACAAGGTGAACGGCGGGATGAAGCGTTGACGATACTCCAATGATATAAAACCAATATCCAAGCGGAATTTAGCGCTCGTCTGCGACGGGGGTGGCCGGAATGTGGAGTCGGCAGTTGATTGTCGATGATTGTGAATGGCTCTGTCATAAAACCAATTTCCTAATTCGGCTACGACAACCTTGGCTTTACAGCGGCGTCGCCCTAGCGGCCGAAGGACTCCAGTGGCTTTTCGACAGCGGGGCATGTTATTTTCGACCTGGCAGATCCACTGCATCCACTGCCATGGTAAGCGAGTCCATGCACAACAACAAACTTGTTCAGATCGGGAAGCCCCTAAACCCCTAAACCGGTCGATTGGATATTTTCTAGAGTCAGTTATGATACGGAGTACATAGGCTCCACTGGCTATGACAATTATTACCTTTTTTTGTTTTGGACTTCGCCCCGTGATATCTTATATTTTCGGGATATCTTATATTTTCGGGATGGTTAGTCTACTTTGGTAGTTTCAGAATATGACATACTGCTGACAATGCCTAAATCCCCAGGAGTCCCATATGCTCGATTTTAATCATTTGTGGCATGCCTACGTCTGAGGGAGTTGAATATTTAAGCTTACGGGTATATCCCGGGCTGTTTTTCTGCGCAACATTGATAAACGCCGAGAATGTCGTCTAGCGGGGGTGCACCTCTCCCGCTAGAGAGCCAGGCTCCTACGGTGCAGGGTGTGATGTGGACGATGTCGATGGTTCCTTTGGCCTTCGTTTTGATGCGCTTGTACGTGCGAGTATACATGCGGAGAGTTTTTGGCTGGGATGACGGTATTGCAATTGCGGCAATTGTAAGGGACCCCTTCCTTCTCATGGCTGACTGACTTGGATGATCTTACTGACGTCAATTCATTGGTAGTGTTGCCTAGTTGGATACGCTGCTGTCTGCCATGTTGCTGCGAACCTGGGCTTAGGCCAACACCTTGTAGTTGTCCAGAAAACCCCAGATAACCTCATCCAGGTGGCACTCTTGTGCAACATTGGTGAAACTCTGGCAATCATGGCATGCACCTTAGGCAAGACATCCTTTGCTGTCACATTGCTTCGGATCGTGGTCCACAGATGGATGGTTATCCTGCTATGGTTCGTGATTGTTACAATGAACATTGTCAACATCTTGGCTGCACTCTTTGTCTTCCTGCAATGCAAGGATCCTCGGCATCTGTGGAATCCGATGATTCCATCAGAGTGTTGGCCATCGCACGTCTTTACCAATTTCTCGCTCTTTGTTGGTGGTAAGTCTTCCTGCGGAAGTATGCTTTCATTGTGTTATTGACGACTAACGCGCCAATTCCCTCATGCAGCTTATTCTGGAGCACAAGATTTCGTCCTAGCATTGCTGCCGTGGACGATTGTCTGGAACTTGCAAATGAGGAAAAAGGAAAAGCTTGGTGTGGCATTTGCAATGAGTCTTGGAATCTTGTAAGTCCCTGAGCGGAAACCCCTACACAACCTCTTCACCGTCAACTCCACGTACTGACTAACTTGGCTCTCCAAGCGCAGGCGCAGCATCCATAGTCAAGACCATCCACCTTGTGGCACTCTCGGCCAAATCCGACTTCACATGTACGCCACTGCTTGTTTATTTCTTCGTTATTGCCTCAGACTAATTTCTTCTCTTTTCTTAGGGGAACTTGCTCCGTTATTGGTCTGGGCGGCTGTAGAAGATGGTCTTGCTATCACCGCTGCATCCATTCCCGCGCTTAAGCCTATATTAGCGAAGATATCCCCCAGCACAGCACCAGACAATTATAACATGATCCCTTACCCACGCCTGCCTCTCAACCGCAAGGTCTTTGACAACTCTCAGGGAGAAACTCAGACGGACATTGGACATACGACTGTTCATGACTCGGGTAGTCAAACGGCGATCCTAGATCCTATTCCTCTGAAAGGTGAAAATATCAACATGACAACCGAGGTCTCAGTGACATATAATCACGGCCTGTAAAGGAGTTGGTCAAGCAAAATAATCCATTACAAGGAATGGGCAGCCGTCGACTAGAATATTAAAACACAAATAAAACTATTCTTATTAGACAGATTCATTCATCTTTTATAGTTGTCCCCTCAGTCGTTCATGTATTTAAAGCTTTGGAACCTATTTGCATAATTTTACGCATCGTCATACAAGCCTTTCGAGGAGAGCTTTTTGGAGTTTTCCATTCACCCAAAAGCCTACAATTGCAGTAGTCGAAGATTTTTCTGGCATTTCTAACATAGTTTATCTACTAATTCATGAGTATCGCGGCGATGGGTCTTTTTCTTTATAGCAGATATACTACTAAAACGCGTCAAATATATTCTTCTGGCCTCTAAGGGCAAATAATACAAGTGAAAAAGAAATGAAACAAGACAAACAAAGCATCAAGCGAAAAAGGTCGGTCAAATATCGAAGAAACCATTGTTCAAGGACCTAAGGCTTTGTTCAGCAATATCTCGAAGATGGCTTCCTCCATAATTGCTGCGAATCTGCAGTACATTATTCATTAGTACACAATATTATCAATCGAGAAAAGGAATCAAATAGTCACCCCCGACACTTGATATTAGGCCTCATGGCATTTTCCAGCGTTTTCAATCTCTCACGCGTCAATCGTGGAAAGTTCTCATGGTCCCTTATCCTGTTCCACGCCTGGACAGGCGTAATGTACCCATCCAAGTCAAGCCTATCCGCCATCTCAAAGAGCCTTTGAAAGACTTCCGCCGAGACCTGCCATCGCGAGTCGCTGTCGAGGGTTGGGGGTGCAAGTTGTAGCAGTGTGCCTTGCATTGACACAGCATGGCCCGTGGGATGTGCGCTTGAGATATGCGACAGGCACGGCCGTTCCAGTCTACAAGTTCGTGAGCACAATGTCAGGAATATGAGTGGAGTATGCGGATACTTACGACAGGACAAAGTCGACTCCTGTTTGGAACCATTCCTCCTCGGAAAGCTCGTCCAGGTCTTTATCTATGTCGTCTTCGGGAGATTCCGTTCCGTTGTTTTGCCTGTTCTTGTCGCTATTGTTTCCCGATTGACCTGCAACAAACCGAAAAGACGAGGGGTTTGATATAAATGGCGGCCCTTTTTGACCCATCCTTGATGAGGGATGAATTGTGCTTCTCATGCTTGCATCATGCCCATGCGGGTTGCTGCAGTGGGAATTATATTGGCAGTTGGGAATTTGGACACGAAGAATCATTGCCCTCCAACACGGTTACTTTGGCCAGGTAGGACTTCGGGTTTGACAGTTCCTGTGGAAGGCTGTCTGCTGCGCAATAATGTCCCGGGGGGTCCCGATGAACCTTTCAGAGCTCATCCGGTTCAAGGTTGCCACGAGAAGTTTATATTACCGGCGAACGTCTCCTTCCAGCAATTGAATAAAATTATCATTTCTCTGGTTATGCTTCCTGGGGGAATACTATGTCGGTAAGAGGTAAAGCAGAACTGGGACACCCATTACCCACCATTTGACTTGCCTCACTTGCTCACACGGTTTGGCAAAGGTTGCTTTTGGGCCCTTTGTCTCATTTGACACACCTAATAGGAAGCCTTTAGTACGAAGATTGAATAGAATGTACGCAATATTTGCAGAGTCATGTGCGAGGGCTGTCTGTAGTCATTGGGCTAGTTGAGCAACGTGTCATCGACTTCTATACAGTTGATTCGTATCCCGTGAAATCATACAAATGAGCACAAAGTCTTCACGAGTGTCGCAGTGTGACGTCTCGCAGGATACATGAAAAAGATACTAAAACTCCAAATTCCGGTCGAAGCCACAAGCCTTCTAATTCCAGGTCTGTACTTGGACCCGATGTTTGCCATATCTCCACCTGTTAATTCTATGGTGCACTGGGATATGGGCAAGCATCCACACGGCTAAGCCTTTTGTTATCGACACTGGAAACTAGGATACCAATCTGACATTCAACCCCTCTCGATGTGGAGAGTCAGCTGGAATTAACTGCCAGCCTCCAGGCCCATAGGGTAGCTATGTCTGTGCTAGCTCCCAAGGGTGCACAGGACTTTTGTATACCCGCTTCGATTATCTCAATAGTTTTGATATTTGGCATATCAGTGCAAGCTCACGTATCACTATCAAGACTTGTTTGCCCAGAGGACTTCTCCAACTCATATACAACCACCAGATATTGTCTAACCCGGCTTTTGCTCCGCCACTCAACCTACCTTCCACATTTATATCGGCAATAAAAAAGGGTAACGCCGCCCAGAATTCGTGGAACACTCGGTGAGTTTTATTAGATGGCTCATAATCTTAGTTAAGCTCACTTCGACCGGTAGCTTGCTGAATTCCATAAGCTATAGATGTACTTTATGTTTACAGTTGCCTAGCTGTGTGCTTGGTTTCATCTTTTTATTGATGGTATAATAGTAGGTTATGGATTAGCCACGCTAATGATTCATACGTAATATTGTGTCGTGTTCCCGTAGATGGGAAGGTGTATTAGCCAAATCATTTCCTGGGGGTGTGGACTGACCTTCTACCAGATCCTTTCTTGACTAATTGCTCATACGACATCATTATATGACCTAAATTTAATTTGAACCAACCTGGAGACTATTCCAATAATACACCTTTTCCGAAGCTGAATTGGTTCCTAGCCAGAGAGTAGATAACTATCTGTTTCTTCTAACAAGTTTCCTGCACTGAAAATAAGTCTAATCAACACAGACTCTTTTATGCCAGAGCATTCATTTCAACTAAATATCCAACATGCTCAAGATGGGCAGCAGTGCCGATATTGAGTTCGAGATCATGACGGAACTGTTGTGAGCAGATGTCGCGGATACGCGGATATTAAGAACGTCCAACAAGCAAATGAGATGCCTTGAATGGGACTCAGAGGCCTGGCTAGCCCCAAAGAGTAGAATTTAGGAGAATTCGAAGGTTAGCATAAAGGATAGAGGAAAATGGCATGTTGCAGGAACTAGACTAGTTATGACAGCATCACGTTGTGGGATCTACAAAGTACAGTGTGTATGAAGTGTGGAGACACTAAGAAAATGATTCCACATGCTAATATGTATGTTGTATGCACATTGTATCCACCATCGAAACAAGAGTACTCATTATTGTATCGAGTTTGTGATTCCTAATAACTCAAGAGATTGACGACTTCGTCTTCTCTTTATACTCGGCCACCACTGGCCAGTGCACTGTTAGCAGCCTAAATTCTGCCGGCTAAATGTCCACCAATAAAAATTCAAGGGGTAATGGGCGGTATGAAGCGGTAGCAGAAAATGCAATACTTTTGCGGAATCACTGTACAACATAAGCAACGTTAAACTGCGTCCGAGTCAATTCGACATTTGAATTTTAGAACCATTGTAAGAGTCTGTGCTTGAGGATCAGCAAGGGCCTTATATGTATATCCCGTCTTAGTATCTTAGGATGCTTGTATGACAAGGGTTAGAATAATCCCCTAGTTAATAGCTAAGTAGTAGACACTAAGATAAGACAATTAAAATGAGCTATGTTGATGAATAATTCGGTGCGACTTCGGATAAACTAGGAATAACTTCACCTGAAAACCAGCGGCGTTCCTCCAGAGGCTGCCTTGGACGCTGACCAAGCTGGTGAGGGTCCGCCAATCAACGGTTGCAGACCCCGGTTTCGGGGCCCGCCGTTTCGGGGTCTGATTTGTATGAGAGCCGCGCTTGTCGCTAGGTTTATTGGAAGTACTACTGCCTAGGAAAATGAGGAATTGAGGAGTAATGCGTGATTCGTGATTCATGCAGGATTCATCTCATATCATACAACATTGTATGCTATAATTTATATAGAAATAATAATAATCAATCGGATCGTCGTGGGATTTCCTAATCCGAAATGGGAACGTGGAACCGAAGATTTAACCTCGGTGGACTCCGATTCTCGGCCTTCGATCGGATTTCTATAACAATTGTATATCATTTGTATATACAAGATAGAGAGTGGGAAGGAATAAAAAGGTGGAGTAAATTGGAAGAGAAAGGGAATACAGTTGACAGTTATAAGTATATAATATTTCCAAGAGAAACCAAATCCCCAGTTGTACGGATCGGGAGGCAAATGAAGCCCTGGAGGCAAATTGGGGGGATTAATCATCATCCACCCCTCCGGCCCCGGGCTTCCCCCCCACTGAACGTTCACTCAAAGAAAAAACCCACTTGTGGCCCCAACTTCTCTCTTCTCTCCGGCTTCGATCCATTTTACAACATCCCCAAAATCGCGATTCACACGAATCGAATTATTTAGCCACCTTACAACAGGTGCTTCAACATCCATCGCACTCGCGACGAATCCGCCCCGAGCCGCATTCGGCATTTGAGTCACGTCTCTACCGCCTGCGCAACGCGCATTTCCACAAAGTCCATCGGCATCGAGAAAATCGGTTTCCGTCTTCGACCTCAACTGATCGTACCGGAAAATACGGGAAAGCCTTCATCATGGCCAACTACAATGGGCGTCGCATGCCCAACTTCTCGCAATACCTCGATGACTTGAACGCGATCCCCTCGCCGTATGACCAGGCTCAGCAGCAGCAACAGCAGCAGACCACCTTCAACGATGAGGACCTGGCTTTGTTCACCAATACCGAGTTCTTCGAGTTCGACAAATTCACCGACTTTGGCGGTCTGCCTCCATTCTCGCAAGAAGACGAGAAGCATGAGGTCGTCTCAGACCAATCCGCACACAATGCGGATCTGAAGTTCTTGGATTTCCTGAATGGTAAGTGTGGCTGATTTTCGGTTCCTGTCTTTCGCGTCGCTGGTTGGGTAGTCACGAGTCTGAGCTGCGCGGTTGTCCCCTGATCACACCATACCCCGCGGACCTGTTCACAATTGTGTCCTTGGGACCAATGTCTACACCTTGCATATTGTTTCATTGGTTGCTTTACGAATTCGTCATTCCTGCCTATTGCACGAGTCATGTCTTGGCTCGTGGCATTTTTGGCGCTTCGTGCGCTTCCTACCCTCAATATCATCCCATGTCCTTGCACAGCTTTGACCTCCTTGGCTGGAAAATTTGAGCCCTGCATGTCATCCTTCCCGTGGCCCTAGCAGGGTTTTCTTCCACTCAAATTTGACTTTGATCGTTGGCGTGAATGATCTCCGCTATTACGCCATACCACGTGATCGGCACCCCTGCTCGGACTCAAGACTACTCTTCGGGAAACCGAAACCCACGATGTGGATATTGTTGGAAATTGAATCAATGCTAATGGTTTTACAGCTGAGGGTCTCAATGGCATGTCCGATTATCAGCCCGACCTGACCGGCTCCAACGTCCAGGTGCCCATTCACAATGCCCACTATTCGGGGGGCCTTCCCTCCGTTCCTAGTGGGTCTGTGGCTGTAAACCAGGCACCTATTCAGCCTGCGCCGATCAACACCGCCCCGAAGGTCGCCCCGACCCCATCTGTTTCCATGTCTCCTTCCACTCCGGTTACCGGCACCAAGCGCAAGAACTCGGCAAACTCCACCCAGGAGAACGCCGAGGACGCTAGTCGCCACATGGCTGAGGAGGACAAGCGTCGCCGTAACACCGCTGCCAGTGCTCGTTTCCGTGTGAAGAAGAAGCAGCGTGAGGCTGCCCTCGAGCAGACCGTCAAGGAGACCACCGACAAGAACGACATTCTTGAGGCTCGCGTGTCTCAGCTCGAGCTTGAGAACCACTGGCTTCGCGGTCTGATCATGGAGAAGAACGGTGCTGACGAGCAGTCTGAGCAAGACATCTCCGATATGTTCAAGAAGTTTTTGGCCTCACAGAAGGCCGATGGCTCAAGTATTTCCGACCTGAAGCGCGGCGTGGGCACTACTGTATGAAGCATTGCCCAATGCTAAAAGAAGAAAGAAGAAGAAAAAAATCGTCAAAAATTTAAAAAAAAAAGAAACCCCAGTCTTATTTGATTGCCCTGCTACTCTACTCTGCTGCTTCAGGTGGTGACTGTCCTGGGCTTTTCCCTGTTAGCCCCACCTCACTATCTTTGCTTTCTTGTTCATAGTGTTCTTTTTTCCCAGCGATGTTATTTTCTTATTTTCTAGCAGCTAGAGCTACTTCAGATTTTTACCATCTGCAGGTCGAGGGGGTGGTGGGTGGATGAGTGATGTCTCTTCACGGCAGTTTTAAGGATTTAGATGCAAGTATTCATTTGTTTCAGCCCGGTTTTATGCCTGTTCAAGTCTCATAGAATATGTATTGAAACCCAGCCCTAGAGAAGCATATACATACAGTGACACATTAATTTGTAAGGATCAGCGGAGAGCAAATCCTTACAAATTACACAGGTTTACAATAAAGTGGGGTACATTTTAATGAGGTGTGACTATGCTGTACAAAGTACGCCTAAGCTTGGCATTGACAACCGCATAATTCACCCGGCGAGCTCCACCCAGCTTTGCAGAATTCGACGAAAGAGAATGGATCATTGTCTACTCCCATCCCCTGACTATTAACATGCTAGGCTTCCTCAAACGCGCCCTGCGCAAACCACACACAAACGTGTACGGTTTAGACCATGCCGTCCTCAACATACAGCTCACACAGCAGAGTATGTGGATGAACATGGGATACTGGGAGGTCAGTCAACCCAACTAAAGACCGTTTAACCAACTGTCTCGCCAAGTTTACCGCCTTTGAATCCACACTGACCCACTTTATAGTACACAAACGACTTCCCAGAAGCATGCCCAGCGCTCCTAGATCAGGTTCTCACGGCTGCGCTATCAACAGAGAAGGCGTCCGCCGTGAGAATCCTAGATGTCGGGTGTGGGTGTGGTGATCAGTCGTTGTACATGACGAAGGCTTTAAATTGCTCTTCTTCTACATCCCAGTCCGGTACTGAGTCTGGAACTGGGACAGCAACCCCTGCTTCTGTCTCCAGTATTCCGTCTGATATTCAACCATCAAAGTCAGGCCTGCGGTATCGCCATAGCAAGACAAACCTGCCATCTTCCTCTTTGGTACGCCTAGATTCCTATATCGGGATCACCCTGGAACCAGCGCAGGCCGCGCTTGGCTCTAGCCGCATTCACCATATGCAGCGAGAGAGCGAGGACTTTATCCAGGCAGATATCTTCTGTGCAGACGCCGCAGTACCCAGCTCTTGGACTGGAGAGTTGAAGAAATCAATCACAGCTCTTGAAGAAGCCTCAAACAAACAAAATGACAACGAAGACACCTCTACATGGCTTCTGGCCCTGGACACGATATATCACTTCCGCCCCTCGCGCCTTCCTCTCTTGACCTATGCACACAACACCCTCAATGCCTCATTCATGGCCTTCGACTTGATGCTATCTAATGATATAACCTGGTACGAAAAGATCCTTCTCCGACTGGTGTGCTGGGGAACGAACTCGCCATTCGGGAACTTCCTTTCCGAGAAGGAATATGTGGAGCTACTTGTTACAGCTGGGTATGATCCTGCTTCTATTCGGATCCGAGATGTCTCACAGCACGTTTTTGGCGGGTTGGCGGGTTTCATTAAACGCAGGGCGGAGGAGGCGAGGCCTTTTGGGATTAAATTGGGGAAATTCCATGCGGCGAGGTTTGTTTTTGGGTGGTGGGCTAAGGGGAGGGTTGTTAGGGGTGTTGTTGTTGTGGCGAGGAAAGAGTGAGCGTTTTGATGGTCCAGTCCACGGGTGGGCTGTCTCATGTGTCAATATGTATTAGATTAGCTCGGAGAGAATTATCCCCAAGGCGACCTATTCAAACTCTGGTATCGGCTTGAAGAATGGGTAGGCCCAACCAACGAACTCCGATAGAACGCCATATAAAGAAAAGGAGGAAAAGCGAGGCTTTCTCATTAACCCTCCACTTGGAATCTGCACTCGTCTACATGACCAGATAGTCCTACCAAGCTAGAAAACATTATATTTCTCCGCGCTTGCATTGTCAACCAACCAATAAACAATGCCATTGTTCTTTCATAAACAGATGGATCGAGGACCTATCCACAATGAAGCCCTTACTTCCAGCACTCTCCACCAACCAGACTTGAATCTGACACTAGGAACCCAACCACTCGGATATGCCAAGCTGAACCCCCTAGGAACAAGCTAAGATCGACTACCAGATTCGAATAAGGTACATATCCTATCGATGCCGCATCTCCAAAACCCCCTCTTCGAGTCTCAAAGGGAGTCCAAGAACATGCGAAGAGCAAAGAGTGTTGGGCAACCCCAAGTGCAACCGTCAATACCCAGCATAATGAGCTCCAGGTTTCAGAAAATGGCTGGTGCATAATGCCTTGTATGACCATGTTGTTGCGATGAGCAAGTCTTCGAGGTTGGACTTTATGGAAGGTTATACAGAAGATGATTTCAAAGGTTTGAGGAAGGATGGCCGGTCGAAAAGGTTCGGTGCATTATTAATCTACGAAGTACTCGGTCCGGAGTATATAGTGGGTGCTACGTTGTGGAGCATAGGTGCCTAATCTCCACTCCAGCTCTGAAGGGTATATGGTACGATGTATCTAGGCACATCAAGTGTGTACAGAATGGTGCATTTGTATTAATATGATATGTGCTTGGCCCTGTAATCATATATTAATATACCTACTCATATACTAATATAGTGCGTAATATAGTAACTTGCAAAGCACATGCAAGCCTCCCGCGTGGCGGCTTGATTCATAATGACGTAGTTAGGCGGTGGCACTCCCAGGTGACTCCGGAGCTATCTGCTTCAATAAATTCCGAGCTCGCGAGGAAGAGAGATTGAGGATTTACATGGTTGCTCAATCGTATGGGCAAACTTCCAATACAATAATCAACTTGATATAGTATTTTAATTACTAATTGCTTGGGAAGTTCTCATGCTAACATCCGTTTTAGCCGATAAATTCGGCAGTTTGGCCCAAGCTGAAGCCGCTAAGTGGTGGGTCTAGACGATCATAGTTGCATTCGGCGCTCCTTTTTTTTTGGTCAAGTTTTTATAAACAAATTGACCGCTCTTGGATGGCGAAAAAAAAGCTTTTTCCCCCTACATAATCCAGGCACCCGGTACCTTTCCGATCTTTCTGACAGTCCCAACGGGGAAAAAAAGTGACTGCAGCCAAGAAGATCTGCAAGATCGGCCCCGACTATAACCTCCGAATTGATAAAGCGGTCACCACTGGCAATATGGCCGATCATCTGCCTGAGGCCGAAGGGTCACATCTATCGAGCGAAAAACCACGGACTTCAGCTGAGATAGAGAGACAAATTACGTCAGGCTCTATCGGATCGTCAACTGGCTCGAGCATATCCTCTGTATATGACCCGCAGGTGCATCGGTTGCAATCGCGGAACACAGAGCTGGACTTGGAACGTCATCGGACTGGAACATCGAGAGCATTGAGCAGGACTGAGACGCAGCGCGCCCAACATGCACTCACTGTCGGTGAGAGTCTTCGGTCGCGACCATCGCGGGTACCATTGCCAGCTTTTGGTGGGGACAAGCCCTACCCCCCACCTCTCCCTGCACGGGAGGATTATGTTGTGGAGTTCGATGGGCCTAATGACCCGTTATACCCGCTGAACTGGCCTGTGAAGAAGAAGTGAGTCGTTTCGCCATGGATTTTCACATTGTACTGCGCATTCAATTTAGCGTTTATACTCCGATACTAACCTTTCTACCCCAGGTGCTACATTAGCGCCATCCTCGCTTTCACCAGTATTTGCTCCACCTTCGATTCCGCCGTTTTCAGTGCTTCATCCAGTAATGTGTCGAAACACTTCAGCGTCGGCCTCGAAGTTGCCATTCTCTCCAGCTCTCTATACATCATCGGCTACGCCTCAGGTCCCTTGGTATGGGCTCCACTATCCGAGCTCCAGGGCCGTCGCATCCCCATTATCATCGCCATGTTCGGATTTGGAGTCTTCAACATCGCAGTGGCAGTCGCAAAAGACTTGCAGACACTCATGATTTGCCGATTCTTCTGTGGTATCTTCGGCAGTTGTCCCTTGGCCGTTGTGGCTGCTGTTTTCTCTGATATCTGGGACAACCGCACCCGTGGTGTTGCCATTGCCATGTTCTCCTCGACGGTGTTCCTAGGTCCTCTCCTGGCACCTTTCATCGGAGGTTTCATTAACATGTCCTATCTCGGCTGGCGCTGGACCGCCTACATCCCCGCTTTTATGGGTTTCGCCGCTTTCCTCCTGAACATTTTCTTCCTAAAGGAGTCATACCCACCTGTTGTCCTAGTGGCCAAGGCCTCGGAGCTACGCCGCCGGACTAAGAACTGGGGAATCCACGCGAAGCAAGAGGAAATCGAGGTCGATCTTCGAGAACTGATCATAAACAACTTCTCTCGCCCGCTTCGACTGCTGTTTAACGAACCTTTGATCCTAGCCGTCACCATCTACCTCAGTTTTATCTATGGGTTGCTCTACTGCTTCTTGACCGCCTACACCCTGGTCTTCCAGGGTGTTTACGGTATGAACGCTGGTGTCGGAGGTCTCCCACTCTTCGGCATGGTGGTTGGCCTATTCATCGCCGCGACTTACATCATCATCACCAGCAAGGCCTACAACAAGAAACTCGACATGAACGGTGGTGTGCCCGTCCCCGAGTGGCGTCTCCCGCCCGTGATACTCGGCGGTGGTCTCTTCGCCGCTGGGCTCTTCTGGTTTGGATGGACTGGTTTCAATGGTACCATCCACTGGATCGTGCCTACTCTGAGTGGCCTATTTACTGGATTTGGTCTTCTAATCATCTTCATCCAATTGTTCAACTATCTGATTGACACATATCTTATGTTGTATGTCATGCTCTCCATTCCCGCAGCTTGTGGACTGTACTAACATATTATACAGCGCCGCATCGGCCATCGCAGCAAACACATTCTGCCGCTCGATGGTGGCAGCCAGTTTCCCGCTTTTCTCGCGCCAGATGTTCCAAGGAATGGGTATCCAGTGGGCTTCTACGCTTCTCGGATGCGTCGCGGCCGTCCTTGTTCCGATCCCTATTGGTTTCTACTTCTTCGGTAAGAGGCTGAGGATGAAGAGCAAGTTCGCGCCATTTTATGAAGCTGTCCAGGAAGGACATGCGGCTGAGAGTGCCGAGGAACAGGCGGAGGAGGCTGTGCACCGGTAATGAACATATAATTGCTTTGCTCTTGTATATAATCATATTCCCATTAGGGAAACGTAATTATAAAAAATCAATATTCTAGCGTCTATATTTTGCATTTCTCAATGAAGCAATCTTGGTTCAAATCTCTTAAATTCTGAGTGTGGTATTAGCTGATCCAGGGGAATGTTTTCTATAGGTCTTATTATCTTACTTTGTCGAGACATAGGTGCAATAATACTGTGTGTATGGAGTCAAGGACCTCGTCCTGCCAAGTATGCTATGCAATTGATTTACCTCGTCGCCTTTCCTTTTTTATTCGCGTCTTTGTCCGTTTTGACGATATATGGTTACGCATTTCAGCCGGGGATAAAACAACGTTATCATAACGCCAGTTGAAGGCAGCTGCTGTTGATATTATATATCAACGGTACTTGAGTGTTGTAATTGCATTCGACGCGGTGAGAATACACCGTTATATTTCAACAAGACTGCTGGTTTATAAAGCAGTTCTGGATCCAGCTCGACTTCCTCGGACTATCTATTGGGTAACAGGTAACACGAAGCTCTACCAGCGGGAAATTCGGTATGTAACTCATGTCAGACAAGATGACTTTCTGGAACTGTGACATTTAATGTGAGATTAAGTGGCGTAAGGATGTGATTTGATTGTAACCCCATTTTGACCTAGATATATCTGACGAGGATGGGCATGAAATATATAACTGTAAATCTCAGATAGAGATCTCTTTCAAATCGTTACTGATTTACTACCTAAGTCAATTAGTTTTATATAGATAGCCCGCGTTTTGAAGTTCGTAAGGCATAGAGATGGAGGCCTCGAGAAGATGGTGACCTTGATGTTGAATCGAGTAACACGCAGCAAAAGACGGCCGACTGCAGTTTTTAGCCCCTCGCAGACTACTTTAACCAGAGCATGATGTATCATTGCATCTGAATTGCGCGATACAGAGCCTTTTATTCTAATATCTTCCATATCATCAATCCCCTCGATACTATCACTAGATGTGGCCCTGTGTACAGATGTTTGTCTTTCCTCTTTTAGGTTAAACCTCCTTTATTTTGACCGGTGGAAGATATGTATTAGGTTCTAACCTTCGAACAGGGACTCTCAGCTCTTTTTATAGCCATGTCAAGGCCAACCCCGTGAATGCATCTAATGTCACCTCTCTTGATATACATAGCCCACATCAAAATGCTACCTATTGTGTTCCATGGATTCCAAATGTGAGTTCGATCATGCGCAAATTTAGCCATAAGTAAATCAGAATATTTTGACTAAGGTCCATCGTTTACGAATAGTGCGCAGAAGGACTACAGGGAACTGTGGAGGCTGTGGTGCCGTAGTATGTCCTGATTCCATTATGTTACTCCACGGGCGCCCATTTCTTACACATAATATTATCTATAGTGCGTCGTCGGCTCACCACCAACCTGTTGCGACGGAGTGTGTACGGATTTGAGCTCGAGTGTGGATAATTGTGGAGCGTGTGATGCACCAACAGTAAGTAGAAGATCCAGTTCTTGGGACATCGGCCATTGTATAATACCTTACTGACACCTTATTTCCAAATAGTGCACTGGAACCCAACCCGCTTGCTGCTCCGGTGTGTGCAAAGATCTCGATAACAATTTCGCCAGCTGCGGTGCATGTGACATAACCGTGAGTAAAGCCCCATTTTGAATGGAGTATATTGCTAGCACAACATTGGAAGTGTATCTGCTAAAACATATTCCACTTAGTAGTGCACTAGTCAAGTACCAGCCTGCTGCTCAGGCTCCTGTTTTGATCTCGCTAATGATCCCCAGCACTGTGGTTCTTGCGATACGTCACCCTGTCTTGGACAGCAGGCTGGCTGCTGTGCGGGCACGTGTACTGATTTGGCGACCTCGACTACTAATTGCGGTTCGTGTAGTAATACGGTAAGCTAAATACCTGTTTGTCCTATTACTCTACGGAATGACTTACCTAGTAAATATATATTTTAGTGTAATGGAACTACACCAGCTTGCTGCTTTGGGACTTCTAGTGACCTGAGTAGTGACACCCTACACTGTGGCTCTTGCACAGCTGTCCCCTGTCCTGGTCTCAACCCCGCCTGTTGTTCGGGAATATGCACTGATATTTCCTCAAATGCCAAGTTGTGGAGCTTGCAATCATGCCGTGAGTCAACCATTCCCCTATACTGGGATACTATCACAGCCTCCACAATGGCAACCTTGCTTATATTATACCACGAAATAGTGCATCGGTACGAGCACTGCATGCTGCGGTGGATCCTGCGCAGATCTAACCTCCGATCCGAATCATTGCGGTTCTTGCTCAGCTTTACCATGCGTCGGACTCCGCCCAGGCTGCTGCTCTGGCCAATGCACTGACCTAGCTGTTAATCCACTCCACTGTGGGACATGCCATACAACGGTAATATTTCCTAGTTCTCCTATCAAACAACTGAGACTATATTTAGGTGACTATATTAATACCCCAAAAGTGCCAACCAAATCAACCAACCTGCTGCTCCGGAACCTGCGTCAACACAGCCACTGACCTAAACAACTGCGGTACATGCGGCGCTAAATGCACAGGCACCCAGCCCGCCTGCTGTAACGGGATATGCACGGATCTTAGCACAGATCCCACCCACTGTGGCAGCTGCACAGCCCTCCCGTGCCTGGGCTCTAGACCAGCATGTTGCTCTGGTACCTGTACAGATTTGGTGGCTGTTGACCACTGTGGATCTTGCACGGCAAATCCATGTACTGGTGTCAATCCGGCTTGCTGCTCGGGGACATGCGTTGATCTTAATTCCGACACTAACCACTGTGATTCTTGTTCGGCTTTGCCATGTGGTGGAACACAGCCTGGCTGTTGCTTTGGGCAGTGTACAGATTTATCTACCAGTTTGCAGTATTGTGGATCTTGTATCGCTGCACCATGTACGGGCTTGCGGCCGGCTTGCTGTGGTGGGACGTGTACTGATTTGACGACTGACGCGAAGCATTGTGGATCGTGTAGCACAGCTGTACGTACTCACCCCCCCCCAACTCCATCTCATCGAGTACTTTCTATGGCATTGGATGGACATACTAACTGGTATTTTATTTAACAGTGCAATCTTGAACCAGGAGGTGGAGGCTGTGTTGAAGGGAATTGCATCAATTGCCCTACGAGTCAGCCTTTTTGTCAATCGTCGAACACATGTGTAAGTTCCCAACTGTGCCTTTGTAGGACCCTGGACTAATCCCTAAAAACAAGTGCCCGGCTGGCCTCACGTGTATCAATAATGGTCCTTTGCCTGGATGCTGTGGACCATTAAATACCTGTCCCCCGATATCCAATCATCTTGGTGATCCCATATGTGTAAGTGACGCACTAGACTCACCCGATTCGACTTTCTGACTGGGATAAAACAGTGTCCATTGCCATGTACTCTTATTACCGCGCATCTGGTTTGTATAGGATTCTACCTGAACCTTGTTGTGAGTTCGAGCTGGAAAGAGACAGCGAGAAAAAGGGGGTCCAAATAAATGGCCCACAGACCACAGACTATGGCAGATTAGTATATCGTAGCAAAAGTCAGATGTTCATGATGCGTTTTTTCCTATTATATATGCTATGTATGATTCGTCCAGGGATATATTAACATTTATAAATGCCCGAAATGAATATGCAGACGAAAGTCTCGTTATGTTCGTGACAGGTCGTTATGAAGAGGATTCTTTCATCCAAGGAACCTCGACATCAAGGGCGTTCGCCACCCTTGTCGCAGAAGCGAGGCAGCCCTCGAGCAGAACCATCCCATCCCAGCACCAACCGCCGACGAGCCAGACATTTCCATCTCCATTCCGCCAAAGCTGGCTCTTATCATCTCCAGACGTCTTCTGGCGGAAAATCTGGTTGACGATTTGTCTGCTGGTGGATGATCTCAAAACACGAGTGAATGTGGCAGTGTACAAGACCTTCTCGGGGTCAATCGGAGCAATGGGATAAGTCGTAATAAGAGCGGATGACGGATGTTCATGGATCGTCTCAGTCGCCGTAGCGCCTGAGCACATGTGGAGGGGGTGAGGTGCTGATTCGCCGGGGGCCAGGGACACTTGCGCCCAGAGGGATTTGCTAGAATCCTGAATGCGAGAAAAGTCGCGGTGCACAACGGATTGAACCGTCGTTGTAGGAACGGCCTTCATCGCGCTTCGGAGGGGCTGGAAAATCGCGCCAACCACGTCGGGCGTCACGGCAAGAACCACATGGTCAAATAGCCGTGAGCTGCTCTGGCCATCACGGGTATCTATCCAGCTCACTTGAACTTTTGTGCCGATATTCTCGACCGCCGTGACCTTCATCCCAAGTTTATACGTCAAGTCTTCGGACAGTTTTTTCTCGACATGCTGAACTCCACCAAGAACTGTGTAGTGCTTCTTACGGAATGTCCGTCGCCCATAACCGACCAGATCAAGAGCTGGGAAATCCATCAGCGCGTCGTGTGAGCAAGTTGCAACGCTCGCGAAGACCGGCAGGAAGTAGTTTTTCAGGTAGTAATTGGGCAACATAATCCTCTCCACATATTGTCGCAGAGATTCCTCCGTGCCAGACGACTCCAGTGTTTTGGGTGCTACAAAAAAGCAGCAGGCCTTGAACCAGTAATAGCATATTGCCAGGTAGCACACTTCGATCAGCCACCCGGTCCATGATAAGCCCTCCGGACGCAGGGGAGGTAGTTGGTGGTTATTCGAGGAATGCATGTAGTATGGAGTGGCTTGGTTTGTGGCATTGTCCGGTAGTGTCGACAGGGAGTAAATAAAGCGTAGCGAGCCATATGGGATACCGAAATAATCGTACATGCGCTTGAGACTTTCATAGTATCCGTCGGCGAATGTGCGCATGGGAAGATCGAGGCGTTCAGGCTTTGCGGCTCCGCCATCCTGGTTTGTGAGGTTGTATGACGCGGAGTCGAGCGAAAGTTTGTCTTGCTGTGTGTTTTTGTTGGGATTAGCTTTATTTCGCGCATGCGGTGTCGCGGGGTGGGATTTTATTTTTTTTACCTTTTCGAATACTTCGACGTCGAATCTCCCCTGAGGATCGTTTCTGAGCATGTATGCGACAACTAACCCAGCCATGCCCGTGCCAATTACGGCAACATTTTTGCGTTCGGTCGCCTCCATAGTGAAGGAGGGAAAGGTTCACAGTTTCAGGTGAGGAAGAGCGTATATAGTCCCCGGATTGAGAGGGACGGAGAACCTTGGAAGTTATGATCAAGAAATTCGCTTAAAACAAATGCTGACCATGGGCATCATGCAACATTTCAACATTTCAACCTTGGCCTCGAGACAAAGTTAATCGTTTGACCCACATTTTCGCGGGCTGGGACCATATGCCTCGGTCGAATTTCTTATGCACTCTTATTCATTATATAAAGTACAATAATGCATTTTATACATATCATCCATATCATCCATTATATGATAGGTCGACGCTATCGATGAGTACGATCTAAAACCCCTAAAATGAATGAAGCAAAAGAGAATAAAGAACAAAGAACACAAATGAATAAATTAGCGCCAAGTCTTGGTGTGAACGAAGATGAGTTTCGTATACGGGAAATGGAGTGGCTAGTATAGCAGCCTATGTTATATTTAAGCTGCAGTGTGTTCTCTTTCTTATCTTCTACAACATATGTTGAATTTGGAAAATCTTCATGCAGTTTTTTTGACAAGTCTTGGCTCAGATAACCTCCCGAGGTCAGTCAACGCCAGATGACATAATCGGGTTCATCTCAATCCTTATCTACTTATCATCACGTGCGTATTTATTGACGCGTGATTTGGAATTTAGACTCAAGAAGAACTTGGACAAGCACGGGAACAGATCAAGATATGGATCTAGAGGCATGCGCCTGCTATTGATATAAGACGATCTTGAACACCCCCAGGTGGTGTGCCAATACCCTGTGAGCTACGGCCATGGCGCGTCCTAAAGCAGTTCGCGCCCCGACAACAGCGAGTCTGCCAAATAACCTCCGCATTCCCTCTTCGACTCCGTCCCTCACAAAATCCCTGGGAAAGCTATCCAGACAGGCACTGCTGGACCTGGCATTTACATGGCTTGACGATCGCAACATTGCCTCATTCCCACCATACCTACAGGCCGACGAAGAAGATAGCCCCGACGATGACGAAGCCCTCTCATACCCCGCGGGGGAGACAATCGAAGAAGTCCGTCAGGTATATGAAGATCTGCAGGACCGAAAGGGTGCGAAGCGCGAAGTTCTCGAACGAATCCTAGAAGGCGATTGGCGGCATGGAATCACACTGCGCCAGCTAGCCATGGCAGACCTCCGCTACATGGACGACCACCCCGCCAGCCTTCGATGGACCGCACTTGAGCTCAGTCGTATTGATACCAAGCAAAAGAAATCCTCCAAACCGCCACCCGCTGACTGGTCCGGTTCTGTACCGCGCATGCAAGCGGCAACATTTGTGCAAGGCCTCCAGCGAGAAATCTCCCCGTTGGTCAAGGCCCACTACCACCTCGCCCACTCAGCAACACTGCCGCTGACATTCCTACGTATCTTCGTCGTCGACTCACCATATCAATCCCCTAGACAGGCAGCCGAGATCTTCACTGACTCGTCCCGAGTCATCTACGTCGCTTTCCCGGATAGTTGCCCTTACGTCTACACTTCCATAGCAGCATCCACCGGATCAAAAGCTACTCCTTCGCCAAGCTCAGTGGCTACTGATACAAGAACTCTTCAGCGTCTGGTGCGCGATTCCATCCCCAAAGCTTTATCTCGCCCACAGGAGCGATTTTCTCTGCAAGCGACATCCCTGGCAGCAAAGAACCTACCCACGCTCCTAGCCCTCCGAGGACCTGGGCGATCAACGGCATCAAATGGCGCCTTCAGCATCTTTGCAGATGCAGCCATTGAAGGAAGTCCGCTGGACCCTCGACCTTCCAATACTGTTGCGCCTGAAGAGCATATTCAAACGAGTCATTCCAGTCCAATAGAAGGAAAGGAAAATACAAATGGATCCGCGGCAAAACGAAGATCCAGCGGTATTGATACCTCCCCCGTTTCTCCAGATTCAAAGAAACGCCGCCTAGCCATCCACTCCCGATTTGGGACATTGGGGTCATCACTCGCCCCGGCACCGCTGGACCGTCTTGATATCAGGCTCCTCGACAAACCGAGCTCTAGTGATGAACTTGATGATGACGATGATGATAATCTTGACGATTCTACGTCCACGCTACCTGCTGTGTCACTCACCTTTTCCGGTTCCGACGTCATCGGCGGGATTCGCAGGCTTGCTGAGCTAGGCATCGTTGACCCTGAGCGTATGCCGTCGTGGATGACTGGCGAGGAAGGTGTTAGTGTTGCGACTGTTCGACTGGGTCAACGGCTTCAAAAAGATATATAGAAGAATCTGTGTTTGGTGTTCTTGGATTTTGGGGAGTTGAGAAGCTTGATGCTTTTTTGTTTTTTGGGCCGTTGGGGCTTGATGTGATACCCGGATTTGAGATCAATGGATCATTTTGTTGCTTTTCTTGTCACTTTTGGCTTTAGTAAAGTGAATTTATAAGGTGTCCTAATCGAGTGTACTAGCAATTGTATGTAGCTTACACTCGACATTAACGATTGTAAAGAAAGATATTAGATTCATTTGGGTGTATCCAGCATAAAAAAACCATCCCAATCTAGCACTGAACACCAGTATTTCGCCGATAAAAGAACACCACAATTTGGCACCCGTCATTGCAGGTCGAGTAATGGAGCAACCCATGCTTGGGTTCGCACCGGTAAGAGTGGGCATCACTCAATGATAGATTTCTCAAAACAAACCATTCCCAACACCATTCCCCACAGCCAAACTGACTCGAAGTAAAAGGCCACTTGATAGCAAAGACAGAACAACAAGAGATAATTCCGCAACATAACGGTTTCTCGATCTTACATGCCCACACACATGTGTATGAAAACAGGTCGCCTATTCCAGTCCAAGAGGCACATTGTTAGCAGGAGTTCCTCTGGGAGCCATAGATCAAGATGTGTGATAGAATTTAAGGGCAATTGCATACTGATCGAGCCATGACATCTAGGAACTAGTTGTCGCCAACGTTCGGATATTTCATCTTGCTGTGACGTTGCTCGGGTTCGACGGCTTTTGGGGTGGGACGGGGGGTTTCGGGTTCATCGCCCTTCCATGGGAGTTTGCTATATGCGGACAGCTGTTAAATTTCAAGTTCTTCTTAGGACTCGGACAAGTTGTCACCACTTACCAGTAGAGACAACGGACATCATTGTCGGACGTCTGTATAGCGGCCCTCCATTTCTCGAGGCAGCCCTGATGAAAATTGCTGCGGCAGTCCTGACACCAAGTAGTCTTCTGCTTGGGTTTGAAGTCGTTGAAACAAATTGGGCATTCGCCATCCACCGGTTTCCTTTCGCCGGCGTTAGTAGGGGTAGTCGTATCCAGTTTTCGCTTCAAGAATAGCGTGGCAAGCATCTCCCGTAGTTCCTGATTAAGCAAGTGGGTTAGGGATATGTATAGAGAGAATGATGCTTGGTTAAGGTTTGCAAAGACTCACAGATGGCAAAAATGACCTTTGGTACCTCAATTCGCTAGGAACATCCATCGCAGATAGGACTTGGCAACATATTAGCAAAGAACGGAGAGTGGTAGTTGGGTTTTATGGAATAGAGTAGGTATGTATCTGAGTTGGTTGAGACTTACCAAAGCACATGTGCTTACACTGCACCTTCCGGAATCTGACGTCCGGACAGTCACAGGAAGGCACATTGCCAATGATGGTTCTGTAGATGTTGCCAGTCGACCCAACAACTTCGAATAAGATTTGGGGAACATCCTTGGTTCTGCTAATACTGTGTCTAATCATGTACATTCTAAAATCAACACTGATTAGCCAACCGAAGGATGCCATATACGTCAATATTTACTTGCTTTTGACTTTTGATGCGTTGCTATCTTTCTAAGAACCCATCGGGGGGTGAGTCTAGCCATGGAAGCGCGCGTTTCTCAGACATGAGTACTTGGAAGGCTCTGGGTGGCGTGCGTTGCAAATTGGATAGGGTTCTGGGTCATGGGCTTGTTACTAGGATCAGTAGGGTCGACAGTGGGCTCGACTTTGATGTCAAAGATATCAAGAGGTGATGGCAGCCCAGGAAAAGAGGAACGTTTTATACCTGACAGGAACTTTATGACATGGGTACTCTCATGATAGTGTGGAAGATAGAATCTCCAAGAAGCAAAGTGAATCATGGACAAAGCAAGCATTGCAACATGTATGTATTGTATCAAACAAACCTGAATCTAGAGGCGGTTCCAAGCACGTGAAGTGTCATATGACTTTGCATGAAGTCTCACGAAGATATGAATGGGCTTTGTTCTTAGTCTTGTTTGTTCCCGCATTCACTTCAGCTTTGTCATTATTGTAAAATTATCTTTGTTGCAGTGACCTGTGCAGAAAAATACAGTAAAGAGAGGACCTTATACAGGATAGCAAATATATATCATGTATGTACGTACATATGTATATACTCAGCCCTAAAGAACTCTCGGAGGCTCCTTCCCCATTAGGTAGTAGATGCTCTATTTCCCAGGAAAATATGATGCCAATCAAATACGCTACATATGTATGTATAAATTTAGAGCTCAACCTTTTTAGCAGACATCTATATGTGACTAGTCAGTAAAAGGATACGAGTAAGCTAGGTAGAATGGATGTATGAAGTCCCAGGTGGTAGACTATTTGGGAAAGAGCGGTGTTTGCACTGTTTGTTTTGGGTAGCTTCCCTATCGCTATCAGCTCGTGGAGAACTGTGGACTTGTCCCTCTTTCATCAACAAGATGACGCTATACTGCAAAGCCCCGGATTGCAGCTGATTCTTCCCTTCATTTCCACTGTCTCCCTAGAACTCATATTCGAACTTATTCTTCATGTCACGTCCACGAGCTCTATCGGGCGCTGATGCTCCGAAGGAACCACATTCGGTATCTCTCAAAGGTATGTGAATACAAACAATAGTTGGACTAGCAAGCTAATTATGGATTGATTAGTGTTGCGGTAATTCCAATTATCAATATCCGTTGTGTTAATGGCAGCTCCTGACTCTCAATACGCAGCCTTGCGCGACCGTCACTTTCTTATCAGCATCCCCTCCCGACGTCTAACACCATAATCTCCTCGAAAGCGTCATTAAGCTATCCGTCCGGTGACTCCGATGACCAATTCATTTTAACACCTCTTGTGAGACGGCTACAAGGCACGCCCAAGAAACTGTTCACTAACGCCAATAGCTTACTCTACCTCCCTCCTTCGGATCCGTCTACGTCGGAGAAACCTTCGGATGCACACTCAGCGCGAACAATGAGATCCATGATGATGGCAACGACAGACTCATCACATCGGTGCGTATAGTAGCGGAAATGCAAACACCTTCGTCGGTCACGGCACTGGAGTTAGAGCCACCCAATGACTCTGCGTCAACAGACGGGCTCAAGATCGGCGAGTCGTTACAAAAGATTGTACGGTTTGATTTAAAGGAAGAAGGAAATCATATACTAGCTGTCAGCGTCAGCTATACGGAGACAAAAATCGGTTCAGACTCGCAGGCGGCCAGTGGCCGGGTTAGGACCTTCCGAAAGTTATACCAGTTTGTGGCACAGCCCTGTTTGAGCGTTCGGACCAAGGCGTCCGAACTTCCGCCGCTCGAGGTAGACAATAAGTCACTCGGTCCATACGGGAAAACGAGGTTACTTCGGTTTGCCCTAGAGGCACAACTGGAAAACGTGGGTGACGGCGCGGTGGTAGTCAAGGTATGAATTTCCTATCAATCCCTAGCGAATGAGGGGATTTTCCACGGCGAAGCGCGGCTGTTCCTGAAAACCGGGCTGGGCCAGAAATGCTCAACAATTTGGCTAACGTCGGGGGATGAATAGCAAACGAAACTAAATCCCAAGCCACCGTTCCAATCAAAATCCCTAAATTGGGACACCATGAACCCGGGCATGTCACCCGCGGCACTGTCTACACTCAATCCACGGGATGTCTTACAGGTAGCATTTTTGGTGGAACAAGAAGAGGGCCAGAGCGAGGGACTGGAGACACTCCAGAAGGACCTGCGACGGGACGGTCGTGCCACGCTGGGTCAGTTGTCGATTGAATGGCGCGGCGCTATGGGAGACAAGGGGTTCCTGACGACGGGCAACCTGATGAGCCGGAAACGCACCTGAAACGCGGTGTGCAACCAACCCACCGGATCGCTTCCGCTACTGTATTACGATATGGACGCCGATTTGTATTACTGCATCCAGCCGCCGGGTTGCATGGAGGGCGCCGCAAGGGCGGTTTGTACACATTTCCAATGGCCCGCTTACACAATATTACCATTGGCATTGGCAGCAGCGTCCTAAATTGAGGGGGTGTACAGTGTAATATATTGGGCTCCGAATATACCCACACAATCTATGTAGGCCTGACTCACTGCCCGAGGCTCTGGAATAGAGTCCGGTGCATTGGCCGAGTTCACTAACGCCACCACGGAGCCGAAACCAGCTGGAGCCCATGCAGCCGACGCTTAATTTTTTTGTCACACGGCAGTTGCCTCTCGGCAAGGAAGCTCTGGATATTTGCACACTTCGGCCGGGCATTTGCTCCACCCCCCATAGGGCTTGCACAAAAGGGCCAAACAAAAAAGAAGCGGGAATTTGTCCTTGGCCCAAGGCCACGTATTCTACGGGATGCTACATATAGAAATGATATTTCGGGTATGTATACATGTAAAGGTCTCTTAGAGCCCAGATCCGATAATTATGGAGTTATAGAATGAGTCTAGACTCTGGCTGATCATTGGAGTTCAGCTGTTCACATTTGTTGCCCGATCTGTAAAGATCATTATCTACAATCTATGTCTCACATAAACTTCTATTTTAGTTTCACTCATCTTTCTATAATTAAATTTTTAGTATGTTTTTTTTTGGTTTGCGAAGATTATGGATTTCAGGCTACAATCTGTTGTTATGCTCCCACCGCCTCTTCTCTCCAATTGAATACACACTGTCGACCGCATTGAGTGTATGCAAGTACTAATGCACACGGGGAGAAGGTTGGAATAACCTTGCCCGGAACCCTGGGATGCGACCAGTCCAAAAGGGCTATCGGTGCAGGGGAGACCCCTGTGTCACATATGGGTATCAGCCGTGCTCGGGGCGTTGAACAAACATGTATTTGGACTATACTCTATACTAGTAGTACAGAGTAAGTATACTCCGCAGTGGACTTGTGGACCTGTGGACTTGTGTCCATTAGTCTGTGGATGGCATTGAGATAGCTACATATATATACGGAGTACGGAGTAGTTAGTTGTAGGTATAGTACTCTGAATATAAGAAGGGAGAGATCCTCGGCTGATCCAAAGGAATACTGACACTGGAACGAACTGTGGGATTTCCTGTAATCAGGTTGTTTTTTATTTTTATTATAAAATCGATACCATGGAAACTGATACACCCAAACGATGCTTTCTTTCACCATTTGCTCCACCTTGTCCAACTGTAGTATTGATCATCTCCCCGGGACAAGTCACTCCACTTGGTGACTCCTGACTCGAAATTCTCAATTGACATTATGCACAGAAAAATACTTCTACGTCTACGGAGTATTCTACACAGTAAAATAAACGTTGGGGAATATACATAGAAAAGAAAAAAGAACAAAAGCCGTTGAACAGACTCCGCAATCTAAAAAAGGAAGATTCCCACGAGGGAAACGGGAAAGTAAAAGCCTACAAACCCCCAAGACCTCGGTTCCCGATAATCCCCCCCCCCCCCCCCTGAAAGTCATATATAAAAAAGAATGACATTGTGGCGTATCAAGCTAAGAACCCCTAAAAAGAAAAGCCAGGTCTCAATTTCTCACCAGAAAATGAAGTCTTCATCTACGGAGTACTTTGTAGTACTTCGTACTTCGTATATCAATTGAACCTCGTTAAAAAAAGGATCGGCCAAGACCCGCTTGCATTATCCGAAGCTCAAAGCTCAACCATGGATCACGGGCCTCTAACCCCCTGGGGCTGATACAATAGTTCTTAAGGTCCTTTTTCTTTGTAAGATCATGTATATAACATAGGTAGGTATTGAAATAGGAGAATCCCTAAGTACATAACTACATAGCAGTTAATATAGACATGTATAATGAACCCGTATTATGGGTATCTACCCCGGAAGTCTGGATCCCTTTAGAGTCGAGGTACATGCAGGTTACAGTGTCAAGTATCTGCATGGATGCTAGGGCTGTGAATGGCCCGGGCCCTTGACTCTTATAACCTGGTTTGGGGACTTTACACGGGCAACTCTTACCATTTTTATACAGTGGAGTACTAAGTACTCCGTAGATATGTGCGCACATTTAAATGTCGGGTTCTAGTAACATTACCACACGTCTACGCAACTACGCAACCACCCGTTATCCTAGGGGGGAAAAGAAAAGAAAAGAGGGGATAAAATAAAAAAATAAAATAAAAAAGACCAAAATATTATAGGAAGACATGGAAAATATTTGAGTAGAAAATAATACATCAAAATACAATAAAAAGAATAAAAGGATAATCACAGTACTCCCTTTTTTTTTTTAATACGTTTGACCTTCAAACCACCCCCAAAATTGATCTTCACTCTGAACTGCCCCTCCCTCCCGTTCTCCCCCATTTTTATCAGCTTCCCCCCTCCCGACTACATGCGCTCAATTCTGCGCATTCCCTTTCCTGGAAATTCTGCGATCCATGTGGTGACAATTAAGGTATTAACCTGCTACAGTCCGCCGTGACTATCTCCACAATGCCACCGTCAAGCACCTCGGAGGGCGCCCCCCTCGCCGACTACTTCTGGATAGCCGGTGTGGATGGTACAGAGATCTTGGACACCTTCCAGAGATTGGGAGAAGATTACCGTGCCAATGGTGCTGCATCCCCAGGCCCTGCGCTCGCAGACACTATTCAGGAGGACGCCGATGCGGAGGAGGAACATAACCCGGATGGGGTCTCCCGACCAAACTCGATGCTCTTCGCCGGCGCCGGTCACAGGGGCTCGGCTCAACGACTATCCACGTTCTCAAAGACCTCGGAAGGAACAAATGGTACTGGAAGTAACAGTAACCGGAGCAGCATGACCGTCAAGGGTGCCTCGTCGCCCCTGCGTGCCTCAGCCTTGTTCTCCGAGGACTTCGATTTCGACTCCGCGCTGTTCAAGTTCGCTAACGAGCGGGAATCTTTTCTAACTGACTTGAGCTTGAGCGCTGGCGCTATTACCCCGAATACCCGCCCGCGATCCAGGGTTCGCACGCAGAAGATTGTCTCCGAGGATGCGCCCTCGCCTGGCGGTAACTTGCTGAGGTCGGGTATTGGGAGCGTGCGACGGTCCTTTCGAGATATGAATAGTATGAAGCGACAACCATCCATTGCCCGTCAATGTGAGAAACCCTTGTTTAACTTTGCTTTCCATTCACTCGGGAATGGGATCGTGAGACTTTCTGTGGATGCACTGGCTAACAATGGACTATCTTCAGCTTCGGTGCGAACTTCTCGACGACTTAGCAACTACAACTCAGTAATCCCCGTCCCGCAACCCCTCGAGATCTCCCCCACAATGCACCCGTTGAAACGACGATTCGAGCCCGTTCTCCTCGACCGATACCCCACACGAGGCATGCCGGACGAGATGAAGCAGCGCGGCAATTTCCCCGACTACGTCCCTATGTTCGCATTTCCGAATGATGTCAACATCGTCTCTTCCGATCAGCGACCGCGCTCTACCTGGCACGGATTCGCCATGACAACAGACAATGGTTCCAGGCTACACGCTATCTGTGTGCTTATCTGGATACCGCTCAACCAAAATGCCGCGGAGGAGCTCGAGAAGCGCTGCGAAGAATGGCGAAAGGACAATATGACAGACGAAGAGCGTGAGCTGGCTGCAAGCCTGGGCGAACGATTGGCATCAGAGCGGGCCAAATTATCCCGGCTCCTAGCTCAGCTGCCGACTGTCCCGTCAGGATCTGAATCCCGCGAACAGCTCGAAGATGATATCAGCGCCGTGGAGGAGAAGATTGGGCTAATGACCGATCTCCTCCGTCCGGTCCGGCACGGCGCAGCCTCCAAGATCGAGGGTCTGACCGATGGTGATACTGGGTTCTGGATTCCCCGTGCGTACGGTATCTTGGGTCGGGAGAGCACGATGACGAGCTTCTGGAAAGAATGGCTCAAGGCTGTCGTCGTGCCCATGACGGAGGGTGGTGTACAGCATGTGCCTCCGCCCTCGCCGCGCATGGGTTTATGGCAACCGCTGGAGCGATATGTCATGAATCTCTGTACAGAAGCGTTCTGTCCAATATCCTCGAAGACTCAGGTCGAGATTGCGATTCGTGAGCTGCGGTTGTTCGCACGTAAAGAGGCACCAAATGAGATCCCTGGTTCTCGGAATGTATGGGCACCGCAATCTTGATTGAGTTCTCTGTCGAATCCTTTGCTGACTGATTTCTAGACTGATCTCTATGCCTTGTTCCGGACTTTGTCGGTCCCCAATATTATCATTCTCTTTGAGGTAGGCTTCCTTTGCCATTTCACTTGATAAGAGACAATGCTAACAACACACAGTACGCTCTTACTGAATCCCGTATCATCTTCTTGTCTTCCCACACCTCCATGCTCTATCTTGCAACTAGAGCGCTGGTCGATCTTTTGTTCCCTCTAGAATGGACTGGTGTTCTCATCCCTGTCCTTCCTGCGCGCTTAATCCAGGCTCTCGAGGCCCCTTGCCCATACATCGTGGGTATCGAGCGTCGGTACGAGAAGGTGGAGCTGCCCACGGATGACTTTGTCCTGGTTGATCTGGACAATAATATGATCGAAAGCACCATTCAACCGACCTCTCTCCCACGTCATCAGCGCCGGAAGCTCCTCTCCTTGCTGCAACTAGCTGCCCCTCAACACGGTCGATACCACGTCCCCACCGGGCCTCCTGCATATGCAATCGAGACATACCCATGGGACTCGTTCATGTCAGAGAGCAAGGCCACTTTCACATCCAAGGCGCCTGCAACCAACCTCGCGAAATATGTCGGTCTCAACTCCAGTGCATTCGGTGCAACATCTGTGATGCCAGGCTCCTACACACCTCCGATCTTCAACGTCTTCCTGCACGCTCGAAATGAGGGCGCTTCATCTCGTGGATACTCGTCATCCCGCGGTAGTGAACGCCCAGGGACTAGCTCCACTATGCGAGCTAGTGCCTCTCCGCCATCCCCGAGAGAGGTTTCGCCTACCTCTGGCTTCTTCCCTCCTCCACCAGCTCCCTCGTCACGCAATGATTCCGGTATGGCATTGCAAGCCTCATTGCGCGAGAAGCGTTCTGGTCATTTCGATGCCGCCTCGCGCCGAAGCTCGTCGTTTGGAATGAGTCGACGTCCAAGTGCTCCATTCCTGGGTCATGCTTCGAATCTCTCAGTGACAACTCTCAACACTGACTACGGTGCCGGATCCACATATGCACCGTCTGTGTATGCGCAGTCTACCATCGCTGCTTCTACAATCGTCCCTCAATCCACATACCAGGCGGCTGGCAATAACGAGGGTACTTGCTGGGCCGAGGGTCACTTTTTCCAAGTCCAACCCTGGGATGACAAGTTGACCTGTGCCATCTGTGATGATCTCGCGGAAGAAAATATGTACAAGTGCTCTGCATGCAAACTGATAGTCCACAACCGCTGCGCCTCCATGGTGTGTCTGCCGTGTGACGCAGCCTTCCATCCGGATCAGATTCGTGCGGCCTTTGTCAGATGCTTTGCCAGCTTGTTTTACACGTACAAGAAGTTCCTTCTACCGACCAGTGGCGATAAGAAGAAGTCCGGCATGTATTACAATTTCAACATAGAGGCTTTCATGAAGAGCCTTCCGAGCGAGCACGCCGAGTATATCACAATTCTGCAGCAGACACAAGGTAAGTTGCCGAGTTCTCATATCGCACCGCGGAGGAAATACTGACCCAATAATAGGCTTCAACGAGTTCATCAGTGACCGCGAGCGAACAAACCCGAAGTCCAAGGACCCGCGTATGACCCTGTTCGACGAGATTGTCCTTTCAAAGCGCAACCGCGGCCGCACATCCATTTTCTCTGGCCGGTCGACAACAGACTTCCTCTCAGATACCTCGAACCATCTGTGGCGTACAGCCAACGCTACCTCCTTCACCCCAACCAGCCGCAGCCAGCAGAATCTTTCAGCCGACTACGGCAGAGTTCCAACAAGAGGTACGCTCGAAGGCTCCAACCCCCAAGCCAATCCGCTCACTGACAATCTCCCCGTAGCACCTGCAAACCTGGATACGAGCCTGATGACAGAACCCCGCATGATCCACGGTGCACCACGGGTTTCCAAGACGGCAAATACTGCCCGTAGAAAGCCGCTGCCCAAAATGATGAACGGGCTCGCCATCTCTCCGCCGAGTTAATTGGTGCGATTCCACACGCGAGTGGCCCGTCTATCATTTCATTGTTATCTGCTCTGCCCTTGTGCGGGTGGGTCCTGTGTGGGCGGGCCATGTACCATGTCCACCTTCTTGAAACACTTCCTTCTATTTCCTTGCGCGAGTCTGAAATCTGAAACCCCTTCTGACTCCAGCTGGGGTCTTGATTTCCCCGATTGATGGCGTTCCCCTTTCCGTGTTTCATCCGACGATGAGCAAATACGGAATGCATATTGCCTCCTGCGTATCTTCGTTTGGGCATGTGTGTCGATGCAAGCTGATAATGACCGGCCGCTGGCTCGGCCGAACTTCTCGCTTCCCGCTAATATCCCGCGAATGGAACGATGCATGTGGTTGCACACCGTTGGCCTCTCTCTCCCGATTGAACTTATTTCCCCTACTTGACTTACCATGCTCTGTCTTGGTACACACTCGACATCTCGAAAGATGTCAAACAGCCCACGCGCCGATCTTTGGTTGCGTTGCTGTCCTCGTACATAGTGTTGATTCCGGCTTGATGCATGGAACCGTGAACAAACCCCCCAAAAGCGCCATCTTTGTTTGCAAAGCGACGTGGTGGTTATTGGTGTGCCTGATCCTGATACATACATCCATGTTTATTCTCTGGACCAATACCTCTCTGCTGTTCTTGCCCTTTCCCCCCCCTCTTATCTCTCGGCCTGCGTTTCTCCCTTTTCTTTCCTCACTGCCTGTTACTACCCAATACCCCCTCTTGATTTGGCTAGTATCTTTCTCTCCTTGTGTCTTAATTGGTTGTTTGAAATACAATACTGGGCGGATCTAGTCTCGATTCTGTCTTTCTTTTTTCATATCTCTTGCTTTTGCGGTGTTAAATCATCATCTGTGCCTATGCTATGTGGCTATGTGGTTCATGGGTATCCTTCGGATGTATTTTCCTTTCAGATCCGATCTGAGGCTGTCACTTAATTCTGGTTGTTTTTCGTGCATCAAAGAAAGAAAGAAGAATGCATAGATCGTTGTTTTATTGTGTACTTTGTGAACATGGGACCATCTTATCCTCATATTTGCCCCTTGTATGAGTATCAATGTACTCTTCCACCAATCCTGGTGTCTGATTCGTTGCTTACCTGTCTCCCTCGGATACAACGGGTTAGGTAACATCTGTTCAAAAGCCGATCATTAGCCATCGCCGAGGCTGAGACTTTGGCTTAGATTGGTGATTTTCCCTCGTATCGGATCATGGCGTTGTAGTGTAGGGCCCCTGTCAGGTTATCACGAAACTACCCCGGTCCAGCCGGCTTGATGATGTTACATAGGCTGATATGAACCTAGTTAATTATTAATGTGCCAATTGGCAAGATTTATAAGCATATCAATACTCCAGGGCTATACGCTCCTTCTCCCACTGAATAGAACTCCGATTCCCATATCCACATGCGGTATAGTTATATTTCGCTCCTGCTGATTGGTGGAGAAACTCAACGCCGCTCCCACTTTTCCCCGCGTCCACCGTCTGCGTGGGATAGCATTGTCCGCGCATTGAGTGGAACCTGCGCAACAAGTTCTTCCATCGATCCATGTCGCCTCAAATGGCTTTCCATTCTGATCCTCGCGGCTGGGTTTAATACCTCTACTTAGGTACCCGCCTAAGATTGACTTAGCGTCGCTTTATCCAACTTGCCCCAATTACCCCATACATTGGAGCTAGCCTCGTTCGGCCCGCTCCCTTTTTCCTAATTATTTTGTAAAAGTATATGCTCTGATACTACTTACCTCTTACGATACCCGGGGTTCTGACCGTTGGGAAGCGAATTGCACAAAGTCTATACTGGGTCCTTGCGCTCCTTCCCCCCTCTCCCCGACTTCCCATTTCCACCCGTCTTGACACCCGTGGACATACCTCGACCTGCATATACATCCTCCCCAGCACGAAGTATGAAAACACTTGGGACTGCTATGCCATGATTCCCACAGCCTTTCCGCAGCATATGGCCACGCCGCTGCTCGACGATCCCCCTGTCTCCACCGCCCTCAAGGCTCAGGGTCCTCCCAGCGCAAACACCAATCTCCCCGTTCCTTCCAATGCTACAACAATACTCTCACGCGATCATCCGGCTACCGGGGCTGAGGACCAGATAGCCGCAGACATCGCCGCGCCAGCCACCGATGCTGTCGCGAGGACTGTCGTGATCATCTATGGGCAGAACCAAGACCATATCGTACAACTGGTAGCGGAGATTTTGGGCAAGCCATGGACAACGGACACATCGCTTGGGACTGTTGCGCGAGCCAGCGATGCTGTGGTTGTGGGGATCCTAGCGCACGATCTAACGCGGAGCTTGCAAGGATGTGAGCGATCATCCCTGATTTTGGTAAACACGTACTGTGTGGAAGACGGGTCTGCGCCGGAAGACTCGCTCACCGAGAGCTGTGATTATGAGTTTTTATATTCGCGGAGTCCGTTCCTGCGTCGGGATTTGTCGCGGTTTTTGTCGTTGATTTTTGGTCAGACGAGGCCGCATGATGATTTGCGGACGAAGACCAGGACGAATTTTATCTCGACTACTTTTCCTGATGTGCATGCTGCTTTGCCCAATTTGGACATTCTGTCTGTGGGATCTGATGCTGTTGAAATCCGTGTGGATTTGTTGGTTGAGCCTGTGCCAGAGGGTTGGACCACTCCGCCTGTTCCGAGTTTGAAGTATGTTGGTCAGCAGTTGATGTTGTTGCGGCAGCATACTGAGTTACCGATTATCTTTACTGTGCGTTGTACAAGAGAGAACGGGAAGTTTCCGGTAGACGACCCTGCGCTCTTTTACAAGTACCTGCGCCGAGCGATACGGTGGGGAGTTGAGTATATTGATGTGGAAGTGTGGCTGCCAGAGGAGATCCGGCGCCAGCTCTTCGAGAAAAAAGGCCATAGTATGATTCTATCTGCGTTTCATGACTTCTCTGGGACCTGGAAGTGGACATCCGAAGAGGCACAGCGCATATTTACAGAAAGCGCCAAATATGCCGACATCGTGAAGATGATCGCCATGGTCCACACAATCGAGGAGAACTACGAACTAGAATACTTCCGCTCTACCATCAAAAGCCGCGGCTCCGGTCCACCCCTGTCGGCAGTCAACATGGGTCAAATGGGCCAGCTATCTCGAGCCCTCAACACCGTCTTCTCCCCAATCACCCACCCCCTCCTCCCAATGATCGCCGCCCCAGGCCAGCTAACCGCGGCGGAGATCAACGAAGCCCTACATATAATGGGCCAACTTCCCAAACGCGAGCTCTACGCCATCGGCTCATTCCGCTCAACCCCACACTCAATGTTCATGGAGAAATGTCTAAACGAGCTCGGTCTCCCACACAACTTCACCTCAGTAGACCGCGGCCCAAAAGGCTCCATAGAATCCGTCCTCCTTCAACCGCACTTCGGCGGCGCCTACCTCAATCCCCCAGTCCCAACCACAACTGGTTTCATCCCTGCAGTCAGCGACGCAGCCCGCGCAATCGGGTTAATCGACACAATCGCCATGACACCGGGCGAACCCGCCCCAGGAACCTCCCGCTTCATCGGCGAAAACGCCGCCTGGAAGGGCATCCGCGCGACCCTGACGCGCGAATACGTTCCATCCGCGTACAGCAGCCGCGCAGCGATCATCCTCGCCGGCTCCCAAGCAGACGCTTCAGCAGCGATCTTCGCACTACGCAGTCTGGCCGTTGGCACAATCTACACAGTCGGGTTTAAAGCGAGTGGCCCGCTAGCTGTGGGGCTTGAGCCGTTCACATCCATCCAATCTGTCAAACGGGTCGAGCAGCCATTTGTTATTGTCTCTGCGCTGCCGCCGGAAAAGTCGCTTCTCGTGCAGCCTCTCTTAAGACATTATGGGGTTAATGGTCGCTCATCCCCGCCTTCGACTCGTGGGAAGGTTTATCTTGATCTCACTAGTGGGCCAAGGAAGGGAGATCCTTTGGCTGTTGCTACTAGTGCTGGGTGGACGGCGTATGGGGTTGAGGATGTTAGTGCTTGGACTACGGTTGAGACGCTCAGGTTGCTTGTTGGGCAGAATGTGCCGTTTGACTTTGTGCGCATGGCGTCTGGGAGACCTTTGTTCTAGCTATATAGTATAGTATACTGCATACCTACGTAGGTTATTTGAGGTTCGGCCTTTTTGTCTGTTGTTGATACAATAGATGTTGATCTTGATATTGGATTGGAATTTTGTTCTAGGGGTTTGGGGTAGGGATTATATGATCTGTTTTTGTATGGCTATCTGCATCATGTCAGATCCGTGGGTGTTGACATATGTAGTGTTGTGGCTAGTTCGAGCCCAAGAATGGTGCTTTGTTTATTTTCCCTGCGGATATTTTGTAGGGTCAACCAACTGCGTGGGGTATTTCTGGTATTTCTGATGCGTATGTATATCTCTGCTATAAGTACGGAGTAGTGTTTTGAGTCATATTCACAGAATCCATGCTTAGCGCTAATACGCGAGATATATATGCTGCTAGATAAGAACTTATCAGAAAATCCGGGGTCAACCCCTCATTTCCTCCCGAGGTCCTTACCCCAGGCCTCGTTCTCTGTAGCTCTAGATATATATTTCTTTCCTAATTCACACAAAATAAAGATGCATCTACGTCCCGATCATGCAGTGCGAGACCTCCCAACCCTCCACGCCTTCATCAAACAACACCCATTAGGTGTTCTGACCACTTCCCTCCCCTTGAAGAATCACCCGACCCTCCAATGCAGCCACATCCCCTGGGTGTTGGACTGTGAAACAACACTCGAAGACCAGTTAGCAACGAAAGCAAAAACAGCCGATGACAACACCCCGGCACCTCCACATGTCTCAATGGGAGTCCTCCGCGGCCATATCGCGCGCCAAAACCCGCAAAGCAAAGCCATTGTAGAATCTGCCTCGGAACACAGCACCAAAACAATCAGTATCCCGGGCGCATTTCCAATAACAAGTTCTGAAGAAGAACCAACAACATCCACAGGCCATACACTCCCTGGTGAGGTCCTAATCGTCTTCACCAGCCCAGTAGACTACTACATCACCCCGAACTTCTACACAGAGTCCAAGCCTGCCACGGGCAGGGTTGCTCCGACGTGGAATTACGCTGCGGTGCAGGTCTACGGTCGGGCAACTATCTACCATGACACGAAGGACGAGCAAACAGAGCTGTTTCTACGACAACAGCTGGGTGATTTAGCCCGGCTTGGAGAGGAAGGGGTAATGGGTTTTCAAGATGAATCTGGGTTGGGTTCGGGGTCTGATGTTAAACACCGAGGTGATGGAACTGAGAATGGGGATGGGGATGCACCCCAAAACAAAGACCAGAACCAGAACCAGGGCCACAGCACAGACCTGGATCTGGAGCTGGACCTGGACCTGAATCAGGGGGTGAAGACGGCGGCGACCGGGGCTAGCGGGGATGGCGACGGCACGGCATTGCCGAAACCTATGCCGGCAGCTTGGAAAATCGCAGATGCGCCACTTGAGTATATTGCGGCGCTTTTGAAGAATATTGTCGGGATGAGGATTGAAATTACACGGATTGAGGGCCGCTTTAAGGTTAGTCAAGAACGGCCAGTGAATGATCGTGGTGGTGTTGTTCAGGGGTTGGAGAGGATGGGTGGGAGGGCGAGGGATATGGCGGAATTTGTGAAGAGGGGGAAGGTTTTGCCTGGACAGTGAGGTTGACATTTCACTTTTTGATTATGTATAGACCCCGTTGATTTTAGGGGTACACGGAGTAGATACTAAATAGAGTAATAGTGTCAAGCCACCTTGGAATACTTACAGTACCTAGTGTTGCTTGGCATTATAGAATAGAGGAGAGCACATGGTCTGGGTAAATAAGCACTACTCCGTACAAGGTGCTTAAAAAGTTAAAAAGAAGACTAGGATGGAGGTTCCGTATCAAATATAGTAGACTTAGGGGATGATCAAGGCTGGGATTGAACGGGGTTTCCAAGCTTGGGGACCTCGGGGGAATTTTGGAAGGAGGAATAAGCGGGGGCCAATAGTAATAGTGATAGGCACCTTGATACTCCATGCTCTGTACGGAGGGAGTACTCCGCACCTTTTTCAGGTGCAGTTAAATACTTGGAAGGGTTTCTGCAGGAGCCACTTGAGGAAAATTGAGGGGACTTAATAAGGGGTCCAAGCGACAATAGAGAACCCCGTGATGGGGTGTGATGGACAGAATATAGTTATTTACTGGTTGAATATGTCAAGCTACTGCAACGTGAAATTACCTGCAATTCTGCTGCAACTCTGCTGTAATTATGGGGTTTCTGGGTCATCCCGGCTGTTGGCGTCGGAGCCCTAAGGTGGGTGTATTTCCAGAAAAGGAAATCCTTCCCGCCATTTATCAGATTAAAGGGGAATGGATTGGTTTATAAGTTGAATGTGATGTTCGAAGTAAATTAAACTTAAAAGAATAAGAATACATAAGAAATATACAAGATGTATATATATTTGATCCAATTAGTAATTAGGAGTATACGGAGTACAAAGGTAAATCCTTGTATAATAGTTATCCCCTCCATCGCAGCCCAAACTGGGGCCCTGGGGAATTCCGGCGGCACATCACCTTCTCCGCATTTCTCTCCGCCGCAACCTGGTTGTGGTATAGGCTCTTTTTTCCCCCCAAGCCACAGCCATGCGCTTGACTTCTTGTCAATCTTGGCCTTGGCCGTTTTCTTTCTTCTTCTCATCTTTCTCTTCCATGTAGATGTGCCATGTCTCGTCCTCAGGTCAGCATCGACCGTCTCACGCCCCGCCGTGCGACGGTCGAGCCGCGCGAAACCATGAACTGCAAATCCTGTCGCAAGCGCAAGGTCTGTCCAGTCAGTTTGAGTACGATTGGTTTGTCTCTAACCCGTCATAGATCAAATGTAATCGTATGCGACCGAGCTGCGAGGCTTGCAAGGTCTTCCAGTGCCCATGTCTATATGGTATGTTAATCATGTCCCCTCTACATCACATGATTGCCCTCGTTGATTTTGTCATGTTCAAAGATGCCGTCCCCAAAAAACGGGGCCCCAAGACCGATGTGCTAGAAGCTCTTCTCAAGCGGGTTGATGGGTTGGAGAAACGACTCCACGATGAAAAGAACCCTATTTCGCCCACTTCCCCCGATACCCCGGACGATCCCCCGAGCCTTCCCACCCGTCGGAACACCATCGACACTTCCTTCAGTATTTACTCTTCAAGCGATCGATCGGCTCTGTCAAATTCTTTCTCGCAAAATGTGGATCCCTTCTCTAGGCCGACCGGCCACCCAGCAAGTCTTCTCCAACAGCCCTCTCCGACAACCAATGGACCCCTCTCGGATGCCATCCTCGATATTTACTTTGAGCGATTACACGGTAAACCATTTTATATACTGGACGAGGCGACAACGCGACAGAGCCATCAAATGAGCCAATTGCCTCCATCCTTGGCCATAGCTATCTCAGCATTGACAGTAAGGTAAAACTACCAAGCGTCCAAGACTTGTCGCACGCTTTACATGTTTGACTGACGAATCTCAGATACACAACCTTGCCTGGTCAAGTAGAGCAGTCATTACGTACCGGCCTGGACGCGGCGCTCCAGGCAAGACGCATGATTGACGTCGACAATCCCACAGTAGAAGGACTGCAGACTCTATTGTTACTTTCGCAAGCTTTCTATGCTTATGGTTTGGGGAAGAAAGCTTATATGACATTCTGTATGCTTGCCCTCGGTCTTACATGGTTGAATGAACTTTACTAATGATGATCAGCAAATTGCGTGGCCATGATCGTCGCTCTGGATTTGTACCGCGAGGCTCCCTCTAAGTCCAATATCTCGACTGCCGAGCGAGAAACGAGACGTCGGCTATTCTGGTCCGTTTACTTGATGGACAGATTCATTAACTGTGGGTCTCGACGTCCATGCCTGATTGCCGATCATTCGATTGTTCTGCGCCTACCGTCTTGGTCACCACACGCAGCCGGTCTGAACATGGAGGGAGAGCTCTTCCATGTCGGCCCGAACATTCAATATTCCGCTGATTCCCGGCGCAAATCACCAAGTGCTGCATCTTTGCTGATTGACATAACGCGTATTCTTGGTGTCACCAATAAGTACCTGGCAGCTGGCGGAGTCAAAGGCGACTCCCACTTTCCATGGCATGCGCTCTCTAATTTATCTAAGATCCGACAAGAATTAGATATCTGGGCGGCCGGTACGCAGGATGTCTTTGCGTCGATCGATGCATTGTTCGGCCATCCCGAGAGTACAACACTTTTGCTGAGCAAGTTGATCTACCATTTGGTGCACTGTCTGATCTACCGCCCGTTCCTACCCATTGACCTGGTAGAACTCAGAGGTACAGGACAGCATCAGTCATGGCAAATTGAGGCGACGAACTTGTGTTTTTCGCATTCCAATGCCATTGCCGAGCTCGTTGAACTGGGTCGTAATTCTCCACTGATTGAGTGGCCTGCTTTCGTCGGCTATTGTGTGTGCACAGCGGGGACTGTGCATGTTCACGGTGTGCACTACAAGGGCCGTGAAGGAGAGGTTTTTTCTTCCAGCGCCGAATTCCTGACTCGGGAGATGCACCAGCTTGCTTGGCTGCGCAATATTTGGACTGGGGCGCAGCATCAGCGTGAGCTGCTCCAGACTATCTATACCTGTCACTCCGAGCTGGTGCGCAATCTTGCTAGTAGCCCAATGCGCTTCTCGCCAGTCTTCCACCTTGAAGACTTTCTCGACCGATACCCCGGTCTGATGTTAGATGGATCACACGTTCGGCTCATAGATGCGGGGGATGAACTGACGCCAAGGTAGGTCCACTGCTGATTCCATCCTTTTGCATACATATTATATGGTAGCTAACTCTGGAGACAGTACTGCAAACTTTATCGATCGTCAAGATCACTACTACCAACGACCAATCGCTGCACCCTCGTATCAGAATGCTTCATCCTACTTCTCAAATACGCGGCCTGGACCCTCGAGTCCATTAGGATCCACCCAGAACTTAGATATCGACCGTCGCCACCCCAATTCCCATTCTATGTCCCAGAAACCCTCTCATCCGGCTTCCCTCTCGCCAACCCTACAATTCCAAGCGATCTCAAATAATCACCACCAACAATCACCATCCTTGCCCTCCATATTCTCCCTCCCAACCGGCACAGATCTATCTGGTGCTGGCACAACAGAAAACTCTCACCTTTCCATCCCAGGCTTCTCCCCCTTAGCCTTTGGCCTCTCACCGCCAGCCTTTCTCACCGACTCCGCCATGAACATAGCACCAACACCGCCCCCAAATCCCCAATACGCAACCTTCCCCTTCGACACCGCTCATGCAAACTTAAACGGAATGGCGCAGTCGGGCCCAACCGCTCTGACCCCAGGTGCCCAGTCCCAAACTAGCGCTACCCAGACTACAGCCGGCAGCGAGGGCACATCTGAAAAAGATCCCTTCCTGAGCCTACTGGAACAGCTCGCTGAAAATGAGAACTCGCAGGGTGGGCCTAGTGAGCTCGAGTTCTTTTTGACGGGTACCGGTGCTGTCGAAGGTGATGCAGATATTCCTCTTCAGAAAGATGGTTCTTCCTAAGGGGCAAATTGGTGCTTGTGATTATGATTCCCCCATGTCTATTGTCGTTCTATGTATATCTCTTGCTGTATATCTTGTCCTTTATATAGGCCGTGGCCGAATTTCTAATACCCATTGTGCTTATGACCTACCTACATACTTTGTGAGATTTCCCAATCCGGAAAACATTTCTCCAACCACAAGGATACCCTTTGGGCCGTGGAAGAGCAGATGATGTCCCTGGTCGAGGAGATGCGCGCTGTCCGCGAAGAAGAACTCTTTGATCGTGATTTGGAAGCGGAGCTCGTTATTGATGTGATCTCACGATCTGTCAATATCCTCGGTTTCTGTACATCACGACGTACAGGGGTTGTGTCTCGCTCTCGCCTAGCACAATCCATTCAATTAAGTTGATCTTTCACATCCCGCCAAGTCCCGGGGATTGCTTTTTCAGGAGTTGTGAATAGCTTCAACTTCAGATCGATAGCTACGTAGCTAGGATCTATTCAGGTGGCAAGCAGTGTCTTAGCAGTATCTCCTACGTAGGAGACTGTGCAGAGATTTCTGCCAGGCAAGGCCACCTTTGGGGTTAAACCACTATCAGATGGTAGTCGTCGCCATCGTTCTTGGCACATCTGGTTGCCTGGGGATACCTTCACTTTTGCCAGTTTAGGCCACGCCTACTGGTAGGGATCTCAGTTATCCTAACTTTTGCCCTTGGGCCAGGGATTATCGACATCCCATTTCTTGGACTAAGGTCCAAATCCTGGCATTGTTGCTATCTCATTTTAGTTATTGTTGACTAACCCCTGGCGTCGTTGCCATCAACATCTCACTTTGCTCTTGCCTTTCATTCAGATCATTCTTCAACAGCGCTGTAGTAAATATTACTGTGGTACCAGTCTACCTAGTTTCAAAACTTGGTGTTTGTCACGACACCATTTAAAGAGCTCTTGGGCATGGGTTGCTATAATAAAACCTTTAGCGTATTCGGTTCCTTCACACCGATAGCGCAAAAGGCACGGCCCAACGCCCACTCTATGGTACGGCATTGGGCGCTATTATGCTGCGCATTCTATGAAATAATCGCCTCTTGGACATCCAGGGACCTTATTGCGTCCTGATTAAGGAAGATTATATGCCGTAGGCGCCGCAATGTACAACCTATCTTGTTTTGCTATTAGCGGATCAGCCTAAGTTCCGAATGATGGAGAATACATGATATCAGATTCGGACGGGAGCACGTCAACACTAAGACCAGGGGGAATATCGCAAGACTTCAAGGACGTGTATATGTGAATACAGGTCGGGTAGTACTGACTAACAGTGCGATAACTCATTTACCAACTCCCTATAAAACCTTTCAATCAGACTCTTCAAAACTATTTTTTTTTTTACATTACTTTAACTAGTGACTTACTGTAACCATTTAATACCCCTAGAGCCACCTGGACCGAATTGCATTACTAGTTTTCATTGATCACCCCGGGGTCGGCATCTGTGCTCTCGGCCGGAGTTACCCCGGTCTCGGCGGAGCTCCGCCGACCCCGCGTTGCCAACTCCCCTCCTCTCGCATAAGAAGACCATCCCCTCTTAATGTCACCCAGCCAACGCCTCAAGACTCTGTCAAATCACCTCCAACGGGCCCTCAAAATGAAACTCCTCTACCCTACCTCCCTCCACCTCGACACAAAGTCCCTGGAAGGCTTCTCCGTCGAATTACACCCCTACGATGTCACACTCCCAATTCCCGAACCCCTAATCGACGCCGAGTTCCTCGTAACATGGAGCAACAAACCCACGAACCTCCGCGACGCAGCCTCTCGCATGAAGAACCTCCGCTGGATCCAGTCGCTAGCAGCCGGTCCGAACGACGTCCTCGGTGCAGGCTTCGATGCCTCCCGCATCGCTATCACAACCGGCTCCGGTCTCCACGACGAAACAGTCGCTGAACACACCCTAGGCCTGCTCCTCAATGCCGCCCGTCGCTTCTATGAGATGCGCGATTACCAGTCCCGCGGCGAGTGGCCCGGTCATCTGGGCGGCCCCCAGCCTGACCGTGCCCCCGGCACTTTCCGTACCCTCAAGGGTGCTAATATTACCATCTGGGGATTCGGAAATATTGCCAAGAACCTTGCACCCGTGCTGACTGCGCTCGGGGCCAATGTTACCGGTGTTGCGCGGAGTACCGGTGTGCGAAATGGGTTTGAGGTTGTTGCAGAGGATCGCTTGCAAGAGATCCTGCCTAAGACCGATGCCCTTGTTATGATTCTGCCTGGTTCGGCCAGTACCAATGGTGCGCTTAGCACTGAGCGTTTGGCGTTGCTGCCGAATCATTCCTGGGTTGTGAATGTTGGTCGGGGTACTTCTGTTGACGAGGATGCGCTGCTTGAGGCGCTCGAGAAGGGTAGCATTGGTGGTGCCGCGTTGGATGTTTTCTCTGCTGAGCCCCTCCCGAAGGAGTCGAAGCTTTATGCTGCGCCGAACCTTATCCTCTCGCCTCATGCTGCTGGTGGACGTCCCCGTGGGGCTGAGGCGCTCATTGCGTATAACCTCAGACGGCTTCTTGCTGGACAGGAGCTGAAGAATATTATTTGAGCTTGGGATGAAGTGACTGCGAACATTGCTTGTTTGATAGAGTTTATGAGTACATATATACATGCATAGATGAAATGAAGGTTAGATGCCCTGTTTTCGCTGTATAGGTCTTACATGTATTAGCCTACGAGTATGTCTAGAGTCTATTGAATTGAATTGGCCCCTGGGAATTAACGGCGAGACTTTAACAGTGAGCAATGGTATGGTGACTGTGAATATATTCTGTTGTAGGGGCTCGTCATAGACAAAATGTTATGTAGAATTAAGGACCAGTGTAAAAAAAGTAGACACCATGACAGGAAAGGATTCAGAAAGCAATTTTCTCCATCAAACGGGCTACATGCAGCCACTGCAGATCTTGGATGCATAAGATCCTAAACAGGTACATGCATGAACTGTACTGGCTAGGGTTGAGAAAAATTCACGGTTCAAACTCGGGTATAAATCTGAACTGCGAGTGCTGAATCGACCCGTATGCCTGAGAGCATATAGCCTTGAGCGTTCCCCTCTTCAATATGTACAACTAATAGTGGCCTTAGGTCGCGAACGGGTTCTCACATCAAGGAAAGACTTGAAGGTGGCACAAATCACAGCAGGATCCCGCGGAATTGTTTCGGATACGTTGAATAATACGGTGAGAACTGTACTGCATGTAGCAGATCAGAATAAAATTAACTATGAATGGATTGGATGGATTGGATGGATATGAATAATGTTAGAAATAAAATTCTACACTATGATCTCTTCATACTTAGAGTCGAAGGCCACATTTATGAATTTTCTACCACACCTGCAGAATAGAATGAGAAACGGAATCAGGCAGTAACATGATAATGCGTAGATTCTACCTGATTCCACTGACCGAAAGCCGCCTGAATTGAAATATTCTTCCCACGATACGACATGATGCAGCTGTCCAACTGAACCAACGGCGCTAACCTGCATTCCGTAGGAGTTCAGGATTATTGGCATGTAAGAATTGCATAGCAAGTTATTAGGCATGATGCCGTGTTAGAATTCGCGCTGAAACCCCAATTCTATGTTAATTAACTAAAGATTATGTGGGATTTTCAACAGACTACACTACGACCCAAGAGAACTTGATCAAAATCAATGTGATATAAACGAAGATGATGAGACTATGTACTATTTAGTATGTGCAAAATAAACTCAAAAGGGCCCCCATTTTCAAACGCCATGCCATAAATCAATGCCGTCGTTCCCCTCACCACTCACATCCGAGATTTACTCGGGGCACAGCAAGAAGAAGGGAACGCATTCTTCGACTGGGTATCAACACAAATAGCCGAAGGAGGCACCCAAAGACCAGGGTTCTTCTCAAAGAAATTGGAGGCACGCAGCATAATGCTAACTGGCTCAGCAGGCATGATGGGGAAATCCTCGGTACGTGGGAAATGCGTCAGACCGAACTGCAAGTAACAGACGATATCGGTGTTCTCGATGTTCTCATCACGCTTCGCCCAGTCGGCAATGGTCGAGTTGTAAGGGTGTCCCTCAGAGCCATCAGATTGACAGACGTAGTCACCAGCCGGGAAGAGCTCGTAGTCCTTGTAAGGAGTGACCCAGAGGGGCTTGCGGGCGAAAGCGGCACGCTTCCAGACAGTGCTGCCGGGCTTGGCGAGCATAGGGGGACAGTTGTTGTTGAGGATCTTGTAGGCGACGGGCTTTTTGGCGATGGCGTTCATGCGGTTCGGGTTGATGATGTCCCATGAACGGTTGGTCTCGTAGCAGTAGTCGGCAGCACCCTCGAGGGAGGTGCGGAGGGGGGTCTTCTTGCTGTAGAATCCGTTGCCGTAGGGGTTCTCTGGGGAGCCGACGGCGGCTTCGGCGGATACGGCATCATTTTGGATAATGGAGTTGTTTTGGCCGTCGATTTCAGGGTCGATGCGGAGAGAGAACAGGTGCTGGTGGTTGTGGGCGTTGATAGAAGGGGCGACTTCCGTGCCGAAGGGAGCAGCGGTTTCGCTTGGGTGCATGCAGTAGGTGTTCAGCATACCGGTCAGCTTCATCTCCAACTTGTAGGTTCCGTCGAGAGTGAAGGTGTGGTAGAAGCCGTATTCGTAGTTGGCGGCGGTGATAATTTGAGAGACGATGAGCTTGCGGTCCCGGGCGGAGATAACTGTACCGTCACGGTAGTCGGTGTGCTTATAGAGGAGACCGTTGTCTTCCTCGTGAATGCAGATGGCGTTCTTGATGACGGCTGCCTCACCCTTGGAAGTAGACATGACACCATCCATGTAGTGAATGGCACCCTTGCAATCACAACCCAGCTTCAGAGAGTTGGTCATCAGGCCAGTGCCGTACTCGCCGACATCGAAAGCATGCTTCTTGTGATGGGGCTTCTCGGGGCAGCCGTAGGGAACAACCATCTCAACGACGGAGATACGGTTGAAGAGGGTGCGCTCACGATCTTCGTACATGTCGTGGGTACGCACATCGGAAATGACAATACCTTCACGGTAGTTGAAGCCAATGTGCATCTTGAAGTTGGCCCAGGTCAGCTCATTGCCGCGGACCTTGAAAGAGACACCCTCAGGCTGGGTAATATCGATGGGCTTGAGGCGATCGTGCTTGTACTTGTCGCCAATGAATTCGGGGAGGTAGTTGTGTTCCTTGAGAGGGGCAGCAGTCCGCTCGCCATTAACGTACCGAATGTCGACGCTGAGAACTTCTTCTGTGTCGGTGTCGGCGACAACACTGAAATCCAGAGGGTGGGCGTATTGGTTATCGAACTCAGAGTTGCGGTAGTAAGCCAGACCCTGCTGGAGACGGTGGTCGTATCCCCAGCGTTCGTCGATGCCGATAGCCCATGCGTCCAAGAAGACCTTGCTCATGTCGGTGATTCCAATATCTTTGCAGGCACGGATGACGCGGGGGTCCTTGCGGGCAACACGCTCCATCACATCAAGATCCTCTAGGGTGAGGGTAGGCATCACATCGTGAACGTCCTTCCATTCCTCAACCTTGCCGGTGGCGAGATTGGCCACCACCTCTGCGACTTTGTTGGTTCCACCGACAATGACAATGGCGAAGGCACGACGGGCAGGAGCTGGAACAGTGCCAGCACGGAATGCCCGGTATTCCGCTTTGCGGGGTTCACGGAGTGTGAGGCAGTTGAACTTGATGGACTTGGGGCTGGCATAATCCCGAATGATCTTTGCCGCCTCTGGAATTTCCTTGATAGAAAGTTGATCTAGGGTTTGGAGTTAGTAGTACTCTCGGGTTTTATTTAGAGGCATTTCATACCTAACGGATGCGGGGTGCCTTGTGGCAGCATGGCTGCGGCAGCGACACTTTCATAATCCCCCTCACGGAAGATTGTGTAGCCAGGAATTGACTCGGTATCAGGGGCAGACGCCATGATGAAGATGTGTAAGGGGTATCAAGGGGAAAGAGAGAGAGTTGTGAAGTTGTAGAAAACCAGAAACTCCATCCCAAAGCTACGATACACCTTATATAGCTAATGGACCTTGAATATCTAATCGAATCTCCGCGCATGTACCTTCCCATTCGGGTAATCAGGATCTGGAACTACGATATAAGCAACTCGGACAAAGTGAGCGAATGTTCCCGAAAGTGGATTCTCTCGCCGTTGCTCAATTTGGGATATAATCTGGAGAAGATATGTCTTTGCACAGCATTTGTCTGAGAGTTTGATTCTATGTCATAATATCTTTTGCGTAAAGCGTTTGCCATCGAAATTATCCAGCCAATGGCATTGCAACGGGTCGGACAGATGTGTTGGCCATAGTCATCTGCTAGTGGTCGGCCTAATAAGGCAAGTCTTGTAGGAAAGACCGTGCATCGATACTAGGCAAGACCTGCCCTAATTTGATAATATCTGATCCGATAGACGAATGAGGGGATATTACGGCTGTGCAGGGTTGGGGATGCCAAGACGTTAAATCAAGCTTATTTCCACATGGATGCGATGTAAGCGTCCACAGCCCTGGAGCCCCTAGGTAGCCCATAACGTAGTTAGATCACGAACTTTTCATCTTTAATATGTACGAAAAATGAGAGACATTCAAATTACACCTTTAAACAGAAGAGCAATTTATCTCAGATTATCATTAATCCAAACGATGCGACAGCCTGTGGGTGGACTTGCCTGTTTTGGGTTAGCGGCTCGGCTTATCAACGGCGATTTCGGCCTGTCTCAAGTCAATCCACTACAGTCCACTTCAACTTCGACCCGTTTTTAGCTTCAAAAATCCGGAGGTTGATCTCTGTCGTGTGGGGTCGGTCCCTGGTCCATGATGTATCCGATAAGCTGCCTGGAATGGCATGTCCAGCCGAAGCACTCATCGCAATTTCCATAGCTGAGTTCAGGTTTAAGAACTAGTTACAAATTCATCTCATCTTGCTTCACTATCTTCTCTTACTCAGAAGAGAACCATAATAGAAAGCACATACAGTCATGGCCAATTTATCCGTTCAACTCACTGCCCCCAACGGCCACACTTGGACCCAGCCCACCGGCTTGTTCATCAATAACCAATGGGTCAAGTGTTCGACCGGAGAGAAGATTGCCAGCATCAATCCCACGTACGTGAGAAATTGAAGACTAAGCTCCTATGTCTTATTGCCATAACTAACTGGTGTTCAAAATAGAACCGCAAAGGAAATCACATCAATCCACGCAGCTTCCGCCGACGATGTTGACAAGGCCGTCAAAGCAGCTCGCGCTGCTTTGAATAACCCATGTTGGCGCGACCTGCCCGGCATTGACCGCGGCAAGCTGATGAACCGCCTGGCCCAGCTCATCGAGGACAACCGTGCCACGCTCGCCACTATCGAAACAATCGACAATGGAAAGCCATATTCCGTTTCCTTCAATGACGACCTCACCGAGACCGCCGAAACAATCCGTTACTACGGTGGATACGCCGATAAGGTGTTTGGCCAGGTTATCGATACAACCCCGGATAAGTTCGCCTACACTGTGCGGGAGCCCGTTGGTGTCTGTGGCCAAATTATCCCGTAAGTCACAAAGACCTGCGATCAAGCGTCGCCGAAACCGATTGCTAACTCTCACACTAAAGATGGAACTTCCCCCTCGCTATGGCCGCCTGGAAGCTCGGCCCCGCCCTCGCCTGCGGAAACACAGTCGTTCTCAAGCCAGCGGAGCAAACCCCTCTCTCAATCCTCTTCCTTGCCAACCTGATCGTGGAAGCAGGTTTCCCCCCCGGCGTGGTGAATATTGTGAACGGACACGGAGCCATCGCCGGAGCCGCACTCGCCTCACACATGGACGTGGACAAGATCGCCTTCACGGGTAGCACGGCGACAGCCAAGCAGATTATGAAGATGGCCAGCGTGAACTTGAAGAATATCACCCTAGAGACGGGTGGCAAGAGCCCACTCATCGTGTTCAACGATGCGGATCTCGAGCAGGCCGTTGAATGGGCGCATATCGGTATCATGTACAACCAGGGGCAGATCTGTACGGCCACATCCCGCATTCTGGTACAGGACGAGATCTATGACCGTTTCTTGGACGCATTCAAAGCTCAGGTGAAGAATGTCTCTAAGGTCGGTGATCCGTTCGAGGAATCGACCTTCCAGGGCCCGCAAGTGACGCAGGCTCAGTATGACCGCATTATGTCTTATATTGATGTTGGCAAGTCTGAGAAGGCCACTCTGATTGCTGGTGGAAAGCCTTTCACTGGGGTTGGTGATGGCAAGGGTTTCTTCGTTGAACCTACTATTTTCACTGATGTTACGCCCAAGATGCGTATCTACCAAGAGGAGGTCTTCGGTCCTTTCGTGGTGATTGCCCGATTTAGCGAGGAGAAGGATGCTATTGAGATGGCCAATGACTCGACTTATGGCCTTGGAAGTGCCCTGTTCACGACAAATTTGACTCGTGCGCATCGCGTGGCTAAGAAGATTGAGGCTGGTATGGTCTGGATCAACTCTAGCAATGATAGCGATTGGCGCATTCCATTCGGTGGCGTGAAGCAATCTGGTATTGGTCGGGAACTTGGAGAGGCTGGTCTTGCTGCTTACTCAAATATTAAGGCTATTCATGTGAACATGAAGTCTAAGCTTTGAGAGAGATGATTCCAAGGGCGTTTGAATCTACGAGAGGGACCTATTACATTGTACATAGCAAAATTGAAATCCAAAGGAGCATCTCAAGTTCGACATGATACAGGGCTATTAAGCATTTCCGGTTTTGAAGATTCCGTGTTGACAAGTAGATAAAACGAAGGTTTCTGACCGGCCCTAACTGCAGATCAAATGTGAAACGGGAGAAGGGCGAGCTCCACGACAGCCCACTGCTCAGTATTTTACCCCAACTGACTCCAACGATTCACCCTGCTTCGAGCTAGCTTCCTTCCCTTCTGCATCATCATTCTTGCTTACATATTCCGCAATGTATCCATGATCCACCATCATCTCCTCCAAGTTCCGAAGGTCAAGATCCATCTGCGCTAGAGTTTCCAAAATGCCCTCGTAAACAGTAACAAGAGCCTTTGAGTTTTCCAAGCGGAGTTTTTCAGGATCCTCCAATACAGAGTTATGCCACTCAATATCATCAAACGGACCATGTTTAGAGGTTGCAAGTCCTGGGATCGGGGTTTTCGCCTCGGGGCGCTTCGAGATCGGGGCTTTCTTCACACGCTTATCTGCTGCAGACCCCACGGGAGCTACGGGGGCCTTCCGTTTGTGACCGGGGTGCAATGCCATAGTCGGACCACCAAAGCGCGATAGGGTAAGTCTGGAGACCATTGGTTTGACGGAAGGAACATATTTAACCGTAGTATCCAAGGTGAGGGTAGGTGCAGCCTCACTAGCTTCAATGGTGGTCTTGGTATCCCAGGTATTTGGCAATGCATTCGGAGGCTGGCATTCACGCACCTCCTCCATCTTTCCCTTCATCTGGGACATTGTGTAAACTCCTCTATGAAGAAGATAGCCCTTTGAAGTACGAATTGAAGATAGATTATCGGTGAAAAGAAGGAGGGGAGTATAAATTTAGTTGAATATACTAATTCAGGGGATAGATAATATGTTAGATATCTGTAGGAGCAAACGCCTTAGGAGCAAACGCCTCTGGCTTTCAACAATGGGGTTTATCTTCACAGTCAAAATTGATAGGACTATGTATCAACTAGATCATAGCGGTATTGTTTCAGTTCGGTCTGTTTCCTATATGAAGATCTAGATTATACGGTCAACTACCTACTTATAATACTATGAGACGATGCCAGGTTACAAAAGTCCATCTAGGTAAGGGAGGTAAGTGCAATGTCTATCAAGAATTTTGTTTATACAGAGGGAACAATAAACTGTTTATATGTACCCTTATCCGTTTTCCCCAAAGGAGAAGTCAAACGGGCCCAATCGAGGCATCTCTGGATTCCGGTGTGGGGCTGCATATAATTCCCACCACTCAGTCTATAGGATGCGGAATATACACCATATTAGTTCAAAATAAGACAAATATTCTGCATGCAAACACACTGCATTTACAGTCCCAGTGAAAAGATTTTGTTGGTTTCAAGTCCACGTGTTGTATGGTTGACGGGAGATTGATACAAACGGTAAATAATGGTAAAATCTATGAATGATTCATCGGGGGGTTTCTTCTTAGACAGCTCTACTGGCTCATCTATGGATCAAGTACTCAATTGATAAGCATTTGTCTAAACCGAATGAATGCTATTTTATATCCACGTAGCGTCCATGTCTATATATATCCCATTAATACCCAAGCATAACTGCAAAGTTGGATGAAAATGTCGACCGACTTCACCCAAGTAACCCCTCATCGATCTTCCTTTTTTGGTTCAGGCAGCGGATCATTTGCAATCGCATGGGCTTGAATAACATGAGGAATCGACTCCTCGGTGTTGAGATAGGTGCGACTGCCCTGGACGAACCAGAATGACACAGCAATAACGAGCATGACTCCGAACACACCAATGGCGTAATTCATATCACCACCCGAGGGGTTGGGCGCGCTAGGGAAGAAAAAGAAGACGGTTGTCACACAGCAATAGACAAGGGAAACCCAGTTTACCGGTGCACCCAGTCTCCCAAGGTTGAACTGACCACCAGGCGGGAGCTTGTCGCGGCCCATCAGGAGCAGAGTCATGATAGGAAGCCCATATGAGATAGTCAGGGCGATGGTGCTGACGCTGAGGATTGCGTTCAGCACTGTCTCTGCGAATAGGAACAAAACTCCAACCAGGGCTATGATAGCCCCCTGGAACCAGAGTGCCCTGACGGGGGCCTTCCAGTAAGGGCTTACTTCCGATAGGTAGGTACTAAAGGGAAGTCCACCGTCGCGGGCAAAGCCCCAAGTCAAGCGGGATGCGGTAGTGACGATGCTGATTCCCTGGCCTAGGCCGTTCGTGATGAACAAGGCGATTAGAACTGCACCGCCGGTCTGGCCCACCGTTTCTTGGACCAGTTCCATGAACGGTAGGCCGCTAGGCGAGTTTACCACTGTATTCACCTTTTGAATACAGAAGAGGCAGACCATCATCAGGACAAAACCGCTCACTGCCCCGGAGATAACGGCGAGGTAGATCACTTTCGGGGCATTTTTTCGGGGTGTAGGGATCTCTTCCACCAAGTGAATAACGGCATCAAAAGCAGTCAACCCATATGCAGCTTGGACGAGACCAATAAACCAGACAACGCCATCGGGCCAACCAGTTTGGTTGATCCACTTTCCAAAGGCGAAAGAGGCAGGCTGGTAGGAGAGACCTTCTTTCGTTCCCACTGAAATAAGCAAGGCAAGGCAAAAGACAAAAAATAGTCCGAAGAACCAGATTCCGACAAAGTTGTTCAGCCAGGGTAAGAATTTCTCTTTCCGACAACCCATAACATTGATTAGTGTGAGGGCAAAAACACAGGCAATATAAACCACAAATTCAAGCCATCCCTTCGACGCACCAGTCCAGGCTGGACTGAACATGACCTTCATACCGAGAAGGAAATTGGTCATAAACGCCACCTGGGAAGCGGCCAGTGTCCACCACCCAAAAACATTGATCCATGCACACATGTAGGAGAGGAACCGCCCAAAGCGTGAGTCCCAAAGACGGTAGACCCAATACGCCTGTCCGAGGGCAGTTGGCATGCTGCTACAGATCTCGCCTAGCGAGAGAGCAACACAGGTGTTGCAGAATGTCACAAGAGCCAGTCCCCATAGAATCGAGACGGGACCGCCGTTGATCAGGCCGTCGGAGAGATCCTGTGCAAATGTTGACCATGTTCCCAGCACGCAGAATGCCAACGCTAGCATGCTCCAGATATTGAACTTGCGGGCGAGGACTTCCTCATGGCCGAATTCGGCGAGGTCTTTGGCATCTTGTGTGGTTTGGTCGGTTGGTTTGAGGGTTGCTTCGGTTTCCACGTCCATAATAACGGGTGGGAGGGTTGGGAACGGGGACGAAGGGGTCTTCAGAGTGGTCACTCTAAGGTCATTTCCAGACAAGGTAATTGATGTTGCCGTGAAAGCGAAGCTGTTGTCTCCGGGATGTATATTGTATGCTCCTTCTGAAGACGGTATATTAGATCCAAGAATGGGGTCACTGGAGCAGTTTGAGGAACTGAATATCCCGCATCCCCATTATTCACGAGATCCGGGGGTTGTCGTTTTTTTCCGGGGAACGTCGGCCTCTGTAGCCATAGAGAGGGGCATGTCGACTGGATATTCACCGAGTGTGGCCCACATAGTAAATCCAAAACTTGGAAGCATTTTACACAATTAGAGGACACATCACAGAGGTCTGTGTAGAGCTCCAGTTTTTCTTTTTCTGTACCCCACACCCCACGAAGGCTGAAAATTCCCTCTCCGGAAGGTACACGCGGGGGTTTTTTTTTGGGTAGGTAGTGTTCATGATATCAATGGTATTTCGAGATCTGCTGGATATCCCACTCGAGGGATTTCCGGGGGAAGTTGGTTTAATGCCCAATTCCTCCAATTCTTTGACACACAGCAGACTGGGTTGGGTCTGGGTTTTACTGGGTCGTGCGGAAGACTACCGAGGAGCACTCACGCGTCCATAGTTCATCTCCATGGTAGACCAATTCATCCTTTCAGGTGTGTCACTAGCAAAATCTTTGTTTGCGCAATATTGAAGTCTTCACTGAACCTTTTGGATCGGCACCATTTAAGCTGGAATCTCGCTCGTTTATATTTAGCGCGATTATGCCTGTGCAGAATCTGGCCTGCAGGGCCAACTCTTAAATAGGGGCTGGCGCGTTACCAATTATGTACACTCTGCACGTATACTTTGTGGCAACACGACCAAACGCCATTTACGCAGAATGTCCACCCAAAGGGCGGATAAAAGGGGCTTGGTCTTGGGCTGCTCTGTTAGGTTTATAGTGCTCCGTTGCGTCCCCCAATACCCCACTGTAGTTTGGGGCTAATTTCTGGGGTAGCTCCACTCCACGGAATATCCCTACGCTCCTCGGTTGCAGCCTCCTAGTGTGTCATCTGTTTGATTACACCATGATAGCGTGCTCTATATAAAAGTGTATGTTATTATTAGTAGGCTATGCCCGCACATATCAGAAAACAGCGGACTTTGTCATTTTTAGTTAGTCAGAGAAATATACACAAGTCATCTATACCATACATCGCTGTACACCTTGATTTCTGTCACTATCTCCTCGCGCCCGCATCAGTCTGTCGCCCGCCTCAACCAGGATTTTACCTGGTATATCTATCACAGCCACACCAATATGTAATAGTGCGTACGGGCGACTAAGTATGCCACTAATTCATCACTCTCTCATTCGTTCATATTGCCAGGCGTTGATTTAGATCCGCTCTCACTTTACAAGTATTCGAAGGTATATCCCGGCCAGGGATCGGAGACTAACTATGTAGTCAAAGGTTATATGTAGAAAAGTCTCTTATATAGAATATGCTTTTTTTTTACCGCCCTCGTATATAGCTAAAAGACATCTTAAAAGGTATCTAAAAAGCCATCTCAAAAGAACCTAACAAAGCCGTATAAGCGGCCAATTACAATTCTTGCCTTATCGTATATGCCTCTGGTGATGAAAGACACGGTGAGGTGAAATATCCAATAAGAGAGTTATGAGCCGGTGGCATACTTAGTCGCCCGTACACGCGTTAGATTCCTGCGGCTATCTCGCGTTGCTATAGAAGAAAGAATTTGCACTCCCGGCAGATGTCCCAGCCAAGTACCCTCCTACCTAGTGCCAATCCTTCCCCGGCTGCCGCTCCCGACCCACTGGAACTGTATATCCGGTGGTCGGCGTATGACAAGCTTCCCTTCGACGGAAAGCCGTACTACCTGTTGGACCCTCGAGATCTACTGGTTCTCGCCCATTGCAGTAAACTCCCTACCTCCAATGGGTTCCTCGCGCTACCAATCGTCCTCCACCTCAACAGCCTGACGCGCGAGGCCGGAAACCAAATAAATGATAAGGTCCAACGGTACTGCGGTAGTGATCGGAGAGGATATCCCCGCCTCCATATATCGACCGTAGAGCTGCGCTACACTCGCTTCACTCAGAATATCCACAATCGCGTCTTCGACATTCTGATCGAGTCCCTCTACGGCCCCCGAGTGGTACTTCAGCTGCGCATGCTCCGTATGCCGCATCGGCGAACAGCCCCGCAACCATGAATTGGCACGTTCCGTACGTTCTGCCACCTTGCAGCGTCGCCCAAGCTCAACCGGTTTCTCCGACGCTCCCCATCCAGTATTCTCTCGGTCGAGGTCGGTCTCTCGTTTCTCCTAGCGCGGCGATGAGAATGGGTTTGGGCTTTTCTGGTCCCAGACCACTAAGGACCCGTCAGCCTCTTTGTCTACGAATCGCGTTGCAATGGCTCGGTACCTCGCGAACCAGAGCCCCCGACACCACGATCTTCTCTATATCCTTGTCCAGCAAGGCCTATTTGACTCGGCTAGCTCTCAGCCACGCTTCCTGATCTTCTGCCACTAGCCTCTGACTCTATGGCTTATCCAAATGTTCCTCGGCATCCTCCCACTCGATTTTGTCATGATTCGTGCTGGAATGCCTACCAATGTTCGTTCCACTACGATTGCGCGCTTTAATGACCGCGGCTCATCCACGCAGGCCCTTGTGACGACATACAACTGTGATGCGACCGGCCTCAATATGCACTCCCAGTGCAGTCGAATTACCCTCATAGAGTCCGCGCTGAACCATAACTCCCTATTCCAGACCATTGAGCGCATCCACAGCCTCTGTCAACGCGAGGAGCAGTGTGCGTAGGTACTTTTATGGACCACACCATTCAGAGATATATAGAGTTCAACAATACGACAAAGGTCCTCCCGCAGATTACTGCACAGTACCGCCCCTTCCTAGAGAAACAGGTATCACTGTCCGTCGATAATCGTGACGAGACCATTGAGCAGCTCGCCAATCAACTACTGAACCAGCTGCTTGGTATAGGCCCGGACTGTACGAATCGGTTGAAGATGGAAGACAACAAAGACCTAGGTTCTGAAGGCAAGAGCAAAAGTGGCCGGCAATTCCCAGTAAACGGCTGGCCAGCGATCCCGCCTCCTCGGGCATCTCAAGCCACAAACGAGCAGCCACCACCCATCTGGCATCCCCATCTTCGCTATTGACCCGAGGATAAAATCTGAGCTCACAACATGGATGAGGTCCCTATGCCTGCACGAACCTTGTTGATCTCATCTGTGAAATGAAGGCAGAGGGTCATAATCACCAGAGCAAAATGGCGCATATTGCTTGCACTGTTGATATTCTACGATGCATACTCTTCCATCGTCAGAAATGCTTGTGTAGCATTTTTCGTCGAAGGACCGAGCCTCACTTGAAACCCTACGGAAGCTCATCCCGACGGCGTATCAACTACATCATTACGCCTCAGACACCCTTAACCCACACTGAGACGCTTTCGACCCGCTCCTGTCGGCTAGAATCCGTTTCTTCACAACACAATATCGCGAACCTCACATACCTAGAACACCCAACACATGGTTGCCATACCCCGCGGACTGGGCTCTCGAATCTAGACGGCCACTCAAAAAAAGTCTAAAGACTTCATCCGCCACGCAGGGAAACTACCAGCCAACATACTCAGTGGCTTCCCTAGCAGCCCCGACCGTCGCGATGGACCTGACAATCCAGGCGACCCTCACGAGGAGCCTTTTCGGAGGGCGGCCTCCCCGAGCACGGCGCTTGCGGAGGGAACCGCGCCTAAAAGCCCACACACCGTCGGTTGCTGGTACTTTGCAGTGGATTTCCCATCCAGAGATTTCCCATCAAGAAACAAACTCCACGCATATGTACGTCAGCACCACACGGACGAAGACACTGTCCGTACAACGTCGCCGTCGGTGAGGACGATGACGGAAGCAACTACAAGCCAATCACAGAATCCGACCGTAAACACGCAAGAACGACACCCGGCCAAGTTTACAAGACCTGGCGATACCTCTCGGCTGTCGTCGGATTAGGATCGCTAGACGCCAAATCCACAATCTGTCTTGACTCCGGCTGCGTAATGACCCTTATCGATAGTTCATTAGCTTCTACTTTGCATCTTCAATTTCATGATACGTCGGACATCCCGGTGGCCGGCATTAGTTCCAAACATATCTCTTCCAAATATATAGATCTACCCATTTTCTTCTCGGGAGACGATAATATCGCGAGGATCGATATTGAAGCCCAAATGGTCGACAAAGAAGTTGCAGCGAGACTGCTGCTCGGTTTGGATAACGGATATATATTTCTCTCGCTGAATTGACCACAACCCGTTCTTTTTCAAATCTATACAGATATAACTGACTAACAATAATATGTGCTTTTGTGTAACTAGGGCACGCTATTATGGAGGTCCGTAGTTTTCCGATACCTCGTGTTTCTACCATGTATGACACCATGGTGTTTGACAAAGCACATAACGGTCGCAAACGATCGATATTGTCCCTCGGAATTGATAATTGACTTTTCCATCAGCTATCTTTGTCTCTAGGGCAGATCTCGAAGATATCAGTGGGGAGGTTGAGCAGACAAGCTTGTTTTTCCTGCATGGACCTTCCCAAAATGGTAAGCTCGGATTAAAATCCCATGGACTTTTAAACTGGACTTCCCTCCCCACTGATCATAAGATATATTTTGCACGAATGTGAGGCAATTATGGAGTAGCAAAATATCCCCTTGTTAATAAACCGGGAAGCACTCCCTATAGGAGGTTAGAATGCATTATTTCGCTCACTGAGATCTTTGTTCGGCCAATCACAGTACGAGGATGTGCATAGCACCACGCCCGCACGAGTATATATGAGTGAATTGTTGTACTTCCTGACGCTTCTTATCTTTGCTCTTGTCTTTCTTCACTTCATTACTCTCAGTATCATGCCTCCGACCGAGAAACAAAAGGACATCTCCCACCGTCATCGCTCTTTCAAGGGATGCTGGACCTGTAAGAAAAAGAGGATCCAGTGCGATGAAATGCGTCCAGCCTGCCGGAAATGCAGTTCCCGGGGTCTCACTTGTGAGGGATACGAGATTCGATTGCGCTGGGGGGCTGGTATCGCCTCCCGGGGGAAGTACTCGGGTGCCGAAAAGCCCGTGAAAGAATCTATACCCCCGCGATCGAAGCGAAGATGGGATATGCGAGATAAGGGAGGTGGAACTTATGGGGACGGGGATGTTCAGCCTGTTTTGATGTCTCAATCTTTGATGAATGAAGGTATTGCCAGTGGATGGAGGTGTTTTGTGGTTCCAAGCTCACATATCCTTCTAGATCGTGAACCTCAGTTAATTGCCGAGCGAGCAACAGTCAATATACTTGACTCGCCGTGGGAACCGGGTTCTCCACGAAGTTCGGCTATCAACAAGCATTTTGAGATACCTACATCCTTGGCTACTTTGGCGGCAACGACCGCATATGACCGGGGTCCGGATATATCGGGTCAATATGCCAAAAACGCGGGCCGACGGAGTATATTGGCATGACCTGAGCTTGTATTCTGGGCCTTTTGTACTTTAGCACTGCAAATCACTTTGGCCATTATGAATTATGACAAGTTTCACCACGAACAAACCGATTAAGCTCGTTATTCTATACACTAAAACAGTATTTACCTCATTAAAAAACTATACCCTATTCATCCTCCCGCATCGTCTCACTGCCTCCTTTCCGCCCCTTGTCTTCCAAATGATCAGTCAACTGGGAAACCTCAGATAGATGGCCTGCTCGGGGGGGTTGCAAACTATCAAAAGATTCATAAAAATGTGACGACCGGCCGGTCATCACATTATCAATCGACGTTGGCGATGTTAATGACAGTGAAGATGGGCGGCGGTTGTGACCCGTTGGATATGAATACTCTGACTCAGTCTCACTAGGAGTCTGCGGTGAGACAGGAGACTGGGGCCCTCGTCTCGGATCGGGTTTGAGCCCACGTTCGGATTCGGGCTTGGGAGGCCCGCCGTGAGCGAAGTAAGCGGTATTGAATGCCGTGGGAAGCTCAGCAGGTGATGAATCTGTGTGGATGTCAGGGTTAGTACTCTGTCGTATCTATTTCCCATCAGGGATTGAAGAAAGAAAGTCATCGACATACCATGCATCTCATATACTGCATCTCCTCCTGATTCCACTGTGCCAGGGGTTGCCGGAGAGACGTGGGAGTCCGGCAAAGTTGAAGCCTGTGTTGTCGACGGCTGCGTTTCCGTGGTGTGCGCAGTTCGCACCGTCTCTGCTGTCTCCATACCCGTCGATGAAGATACTGGCCCGGGTCCAGGGGAAGCTGGGCCGCTCCCATACATCCATTCTGGGGGGCGGTTTTGGGGTTCAGCGTCTGCGGCCTCAGATTTGCCTTCCGCAGACTTCCGTTGGCGCTGACGTCGCCGATAAAACCAGAGTCCGGCAAGGATTGCAATGATGAGCAGACCTAAGACTGCACCTATTACTCCACCAGCCCAGCCGGGGAAGCCGCCGCCCCCGTTGTGATCTTGTGTGGAGGAACCTGTGCTGGAATTACCGCTGGTGCTATTGTACGGCCAATATGTCTCGATGGTCTTGGTATAATTCTTGTCGAAGATTCCCGCTAGAGAGCTGTTGGTCCATGATGTTGGGGCAGTTGTGCTTGCACCTCCATCAGAGCTAAAAAGGTGTCAGCTATAATGATTGACTGTCTGCACTGCTGGGTCTACACTTACTTGCCCCCTATCTGTTTCGTCACGACATCCGGCACTTTATACTCACTCCAAATTGTGGGATCATATTTATCCTCGAAACTCAGTGTATTGAGGTTGAAGTTGACAATAACACCACCCTCTAGACAATGAGTTGGATCGACGTGCTGTCCTCCAACCGCCAGCATTTGATCGGGATATACTTTGATGCATCGGTGACCGCTGCGACTGTGTGTGTTTGTGCCATTGTATGCCTTAACCCACTTGAAGGAAGGCAATGACAATATATAAACGTCGTCGGATGGATTAGCACTAAGGTCGAGACCATCGTACCCTCCATAGATGTATATATTATGAGATGACCCATCAGCAGCGCTAGCAAGGACAGAGCAGAACTCCGTCAACTGTGGTGGTATATCACCCGTCGTGTTCTGGAGATACCAGGTTCTACTCCCGACATCAAAGACGGAGACCGTCTCCATGAACGTCGGGCTAATCCTTATGCTCTCCTCTGTCCGAGTTGAGGTTGATTTTAAAAACTGAATGGGTTCAACCACTCCACCAATGGCGACTAAAACCCCGGACTCGGATACAGGGACCCAGACCAGTTCCGCGCTGGAACGAGCAGGGACATAACTTGGTAGTGTGGTGTTTGTCCAACTCCCGTCGCTCATCTGCGACATGTCCAGGGTGATTAGCGTGTCGGCCGTTTGGTTGGATTGAAGCTGGTCAAAATTGAACTCGCCCCAGTCCGCGGCACGCATCCCACTGAAGTAAAAGCCTAGGTTCTCTCTTGGGGCTGATGCAGCGGCCCCATTGGTGATAAATCGTGTAACATTAGTAGAGAGGTATTCTTGCTTCCAGCCGGGCTTCCATAAGCTTCTATGGGGGCCATACTGGTATGCAGCGTACGACAGGACTTGATTAGCAGCCGGAAGACTGGAACTATTGCTATTAGGATGCATGCCTCTGCAATAACGGATCTCAGAATCAGTGATTTGTTAGACCGAGAGACGAGGAATACCAACCCATAGAGGTATAACTCGTTGTCGTTGGCAAACATCGCGCCGTTAACGTAATTCGGAGCCATGCTAGGATCACCGCCGGCGACGGAATCATTGGTGAGTAGATCCATGAAATTGGATTTCGTGTTGAAAGAAGTGTTGAGGTTCAGATGATAGATGGTGGTTGTCAAAACTGCTGCTAGTTAGCCATGTACATATATCAACACCTGTTGGTCGCCCATACTGTCAGCCGGGTCGTAATCGGGGCAATCGTCATTGCCTCTGCAATTGTTAGTGAATATATGTATTGATCATGGGGGACCTCGTACGTGTGGTACCATAACCGCCCGCCATCGAGGAAGATTCTATCGCGCAGGATATTGGCTATTAGTGTCAGTAAAGAAAAGTCTTTCCAAAAATTATTAAACAAGGAGTGTTTACCACGCAGACCTAGCCAGTTACACATATACACATTATTAGTTGGAGGAGCAGATAGGCCACATGCGGCCACTGCATAGTCTATCATGACTAGCAGCGTCAGCAGCGTCTCCAAAAGAAACCGCATTTTTTAATAGAAGAAACAGCAGTTGAGCTCATCACTGAGTTGTCATAATTTGAAAATAGCAAGTCCCATAAGAATTCTGGAATCTCGATTTTACTGCTGACATCCAAATGCAAAAAGCGAGGGGCGGGGTCGCTCGGAACTTGAGATGCGGCTTTGTTGATCTTTGTTGTTGTCAGTTGGCCCCCCGCCCTGAATACGAAGTAGCCAAGGCGAAACAAGAATGAATAGCAGACGGTGTAATATACGCCCGCTCAGCTTGTGGTCCGACCGTTCTGATCATTACCCTGATTGTATTGCTGCATGGCTAGAACCATGCAGCCACGGGAAATACAGCCGAATCAATTGACGGAGCCCCATTGTGTGCTTGAGCTAGCTCCAATTGTGGTCGATGCGGCCGATGCCGTCGATGTATAACTGCGGAAGTTTGGAATATTATGTATTTCCTCGTACTCGGGGTTCGAGATGGGGCTATGCTACGTTGCCTGGGCTGATGCCCATCGGAGGGGAAATTTTGAGCCTCGAACTATTGGGCGTTCTTTGAGCGACGGGGACCGTGCGTATGTATTGGATGTCTCCCAATTCCCTCGATTTATTTTCTTTGTTTGGCATGTGTAGCTTGTTTACCTTGCTAGCCATCCCCGGAAGGATTTCTTCTACAGACAGCCAAAGATGAAGGACGCGGTCGCTTGGTTATCGCTGTTGGCGACAACTTTCGCCTTGGTGACATCAGGTCATAGCAGTTTAATCAACAAATCCCCCGCACTGTCGGCAGAGCAAGATGATGGATTGACTGTCACGGTAGGAGTTGGGGTTGCACTTTGGCTCGGTGATGGCGATTCTTGCGCCGCTGAAACTATCACGGAAACTTCTACGCAGACTGGAAATAGCTCTCCAGGCGCCACTACAATTACTATCACCGAGGCCACTACCAAGACTATCAGTGGTTGTCGAAATGCCCCTGCCATAAGTGCTTCCGCCGATGTTGGCATTGGACCGCTCAATGTTGCTGCAGAAGCCTCCATAGCACTGCCCGCAAATGAAGCTATAAAAACGCTCACGGATTACACAACCGAGATTTTTACCATCACATCGTGTACATGCACAGATGACTTGACTAGCACACCGACTACCTCAAGCGTGCCTGTGACAACTACCTCCACTGTGCCTGTTACAACTACTTCGAGGGAGCCCATCACGACTACCTCGAGCAAGCCCATCACGACTACTTCGAGCGAGTCCATCACGACCACCTCGAGGGAGCCCATCACGACGACTTCGAGCGAGTCAATCACGACTACTTCGAGCAAGCCCATCACGACTACTTCGAGCAAGCCCATCACGACTACTTCGAGCGAGCCCATCACGACTACTTCGAGCGAGCCCATCACGACCACCTCGAGCGAGCCCATCACGACTTCGAGCGAGCCAATCACGACTACCTCGAGCGAGCCCATCACGACTACTTCGAGGGAGCCTATCACGACCACCTCGAGCGAGCCCATCACGACCACCTCGAGCGAGCCCATCACGACCACCTCGAGCGAGCCAATCACGACTACTTCGAGGGAGCCCATCACGACCACCTCGAGCGAGCCCATCACGACTTCGAGCGAGCCAATCACGACTACCTCGAGCGAGCCCATCACGACTACTTCGAGGGAGCCTATCACAACTACCTCGAGCGAGCCTGTGACGATTACCTCAAGCGAACCGGTGACAAGCACCTCCAGTGTACCTGAAACAACCACCCAAACGACATCGAGGACTACAACTCTTCCAGAGACGACAACCCCGACAGCCACTACAGTGACAACCAGAACCACTTCCAGCTCTGTAAGTGTTACCACTGCTCCAGTGTCGACAACATCGGTGACTACCACCGGTGGCTCAACTATCACTATCCCAAATACCACCGTCACTCTACCAGGAACACTTCCGGGGACAACTGTCACTATCCCAGGTACGTTGTGAAAAATAGGACATTGGGTATCGTTGTAAAAACTAACACTATAAGATTCACAAACAACCCAAACAATTCCATCTACTACTACAACGGTATCCGCCTCCGTATGCTCCAGTCTTATCAGCAACCCATCCTACACACCTGCCGCCCCGTTGCCAGATGACTATACCTGGGGATGCGCACCTGGCTATCTCTGCAAGCCACGTCATACAGGTAACCGCTCGGGATGCAACATTGAAGCAGGTCTTCCCGACCCTGGATACATCTGCGCCCCCTCAGACTGCATTGTGGCTCCACCTTTGGACCTCCATCCAACTTGGCCGTACAATGTCTCGAATATCTATTACAACCTTAACCCAGAGGACTTCGGCCTCAATTACTCTATCTTCGAGTTCCCGGAAGACCAAGGTGCAGCCAACAGTAAGCGCGGTATGTCCTCGTGGGATTTCGCTATCCCCCAAAAGGTCAAAAGAATCGACGTAACAAAACTTCCTCCGAGTTGTTATAATCAGTGCAGTGATGCTGCACATGAGCCGCAATTACTTGGAAAGACCGATGAGATTTGCAAGAGTGGTTCAACATTCATGGAAAACTTGGATGTTTGCAAAGACTGCATTAGCGACAACGCCGATTCTGGCTCTGATCAATTTTCATCAAAGATGTTGCCAACATTTGCACAGTGGCTGAATTATTGCTCCGACAAGGTCACGTCCACAACAACAACACAAAGTGCCACCAGCACTAAGATAGAAACTACGGCGACGAGCACACAGATCACCACTACTACCAGCACGGAGGCTTCGACAGCAGCCACAATCACTAGTACTCAGCCTACCAGCACTCAAGCTAGCAGTACTGAGGCCACCACCACCGAGGCTAGCAGTATTGAAGCTACCGGCACTGAAACGACGAGCGCCGAAGCGACGAGCAGTGGAGATGCGATCACTCAGACATCGACCACCCAGTCCAGTGAAGAAAGCACTGCTACCACTGAGACCGAGGAATCATCCAGCGCAGCCGAGACAACCGAACCAGTCACTCTCATCACAACCACAGCTTCCGGCTCAGTTGTGACAACCTCGGAGTCTGCTTCACTTGTCACAACTTCTTTCTCTGGATATGTTGTCACGATCTCAACGTCAGGCTCCCTGGTGACAAGCTCAGTACCTGGATCGATTGCGACAACGTCAGTATCTGGCTCGCTTATTACAACCTCATTGCCCGGTTCAATCAAGACCATGTCGAGCACTCAGGGCACAGGGGCTGGTGGTGAAACCACATCTGACAATGGTTCCAGTAGTCCATCGGGTTCGGATCGCGGAACTCAGACTGACTCGGCAACTACCTCTACATCTTCTCCGGCCTTCAATGCCGCAGGATCCTTAAATATCCCTCACATTGGCTCAATTGGTCTGCTGTGGGCTATTTTTGCACCACTCCTTTAGAATACTTGCCTTTTGCTGCGTTTAATGTTCGTCATCTGATGTGTGTGACATATTTAGTTCATTTTGATCATTGTGGATTTATTAGTCCATTTTAATAGGTATCATCAATGAAAAATGAAGTATGTTCTAAGCTTTTCTAAGCTTTCTCTGAGACTCTGTGTATTCCAATCAAGCCAAGAGATCTATCTTATAGCGTAGTATTCTCAAGTATTCTTATGATCACTCTTCATCTTCTAGAAGAGCAAAAAGAGACAGAGACACAAACTACCTATTTACCGTACACACGTTGGATTCCTGGAGCTTTGGGCGTCAACCTTGGTAGTTCCTTCCTATTCCAAACAAACAACTGCCGTTTTGTAGTATTGGCACTTGCCACAACATCACCATAACCCCACAGGAGCGACGTGGGGCAACCCTTTGAGCTAGTCAAATGTTATACATAGAAAGGTCTCTTGTAGAGAGTATGCTTTTTTTTACCGCCTTCGTATGCATCTAAAAAGGTCACTAAAAAGACTACTAAAAAGAAAAGATATTTATTCGTCCTCAGGAATTTTCAATCTTTGCCGCCTCCAAAATGGCCGAGTGATCCAGGTTATGTGTGGTGCCCGCCTTCAGGATAGCATCGCGCACCCACTGCCCCCTCGGACGCATCACAGACCTAAACGGCTTGGGCAGGGTGATAAAGCCCTCCGTGCAGTCCATATCATGAACTTTGTGTCTCGCGCCTGTGGCGTCGTCCACAACGCCAGCCTCGACATCAAACGACCACAGCATGCGCACCATCTGGATGAACAGCTGATTTCGTGCGATAAGACGGCCCGTACAGATTCTGCGCCCAAATCCGAATCCTGTATGCGGTAGGTCCTTAAGGGCGGATGTGTTGAAGCCGCAGACATCAATATGCTCATTGTCGGATTCCTCGGCAAGCCACCGCTCCGGGATGAAGTTATCGACGTCCTCGCCAAAGACGGCCTCATCGCGGGTAATAGCAAATGCATTGGGGAGGACAGTTGAGTTGGCGGGGATACGGTAGCCCATGTACTCGTCCTCGATCTTGGTGAAGTGCGGCACACCCTGGACAACGACGGGGCGCCAGCGGAGGGTCTCGCTCGCTGTGTCATATCATGCAATGTCAGACCTTGCCCATTATTCGGATTAGACAAGTGAAACTCACCAATAGCATCGATATATGACAGCTTAGGGCGGTCTTCAAAACTAGGTAGGCGGTCCTTACCGACGACCTCGTCTAGCAGCTGCTGCGCCTTTTTCACCCAGCCACGGGAGCCCGAAGTAATCCAAGCAACGATAAACCAGTCCAGCGCAACAGTCGAAGTATCCAAACCAGCATCAGCAAGAATTCCCAGATCAAACGCAAGCTCAACCTCCGGCATTCCCGCAGCCTCCGGCGAGTCCTTCATATGCTTCGCGAAGTTCCACTTCTGGTTACTCAGTCCCTTTCGCAAGTTCCCAACATGCAACTGGCGCTCCAGCTCAAACAACTCCTCGGCCTCCTTCTTCCACGGCGCCAGAAACTTGGGCAGGTAATTCAGAAACGGGAACGAGTCGACAATGTACGCGCCCACCTGTCCGGTGCGCGCAAACTCCGCCTGCACGCGCTTCCCATCCATCAGCTCCTTCTCGTATCCCGTTTGCAGCCGGTAGCCGTAATTCAGGCAGTAGATAGTGCTAGCCATTGCGCGCTCGAAGTGGTGGTGGAAGTCTACGCCCTTCTCACCAACCTTGTCCCACTCACCTAGCACATCCCATAGCAGTTGCTGCGACTCGAGGTCCTGTAGCGGGCGGTATTTGCTCGAAGCGCGCAAGTTTAGAAGTGGGCCCCCCATCTTCTGGTGTAATTTGTACTGGTCGTTGTATGGTCGGAGAAGCGTGTGCATACCCTTAGTGACCAGTTCGCCCGCCATGACCATGCGCGGGCGATCCGAGTATCGCGAGCTGCGGCGGTTGAGGAGATCATGTGCGGCCTGATTGGTGGAGAGGATGATGAGCGGCTGGCCGCCCATGCTGAGATGCATGACCGGGCCATACTTCTTGCTCCAGTGGTAGAGCTCCAGCCATTGGAGGCTCTTGGGGAGCTGGTGAATATTTCCGATTATAGGCGCAGGCCTGGGTCCTGGCGGTAGCGGCAGCGACGGGCGTTTAAAGAGTGAGAAGACCAAGCGGGCGATTAGGATCGCGCTGAGAGCGCCGAGTAGATAGGTCGCAAAGCCGGGCATTTTGCTCCAGTTGCAGAGACAAGACGGAGGGGTGCAGCTGTGACTGTGACTGCGATTCTCTGCGGGGATGGCGGCGAACAGACCAAGCAGGCCAATTCAAGTACGGCGTCTCTCCCTCTCTGTCGGTTCTGCAGCGAACGGTGGGTGGGATGGTACTTTGTGCAGGGGCCAATGAGTGCCCGTAGATATCTAAATGCTCATTGGGATTGCCTGGAGATCTTCTTGAGGGGCTCCTTCGAGCGCGGCACCATACTATTCTTGTAGTAGGATGGAGGATACGAGCCCGTCTGGGAGAAGTGAGTCGCATCTGGTGATGGACTCCTACCTCATGCGTGAAGAGCCGTTAGTGCATCCATCGTGTGATCTGGCCTCTTGCGAGGATCGCTCGGTGTTGGCTTACAATATCCCTGGCCACGCTAATGTATACTAACTTGTGGGAGTGGGGGGCACGGCCGACAAAAGGATACGGTTGGGAAGCAATATCCCCGGTCACGCTAATGTATACTGACGTGTGGGAGTTTCGGGGGGTAGGGGGGACACGGCGAGCCGGGCATTAGCGACTGGGCCAGGCATAGGTATTATTGTTCCATCGTCTTATGTTGAAAACTCGGAATTAATATTGGCTCCAAATTCCTTGCTTTGGTCAGGACTCTGGGAGGATTCCTCTCCTGTCCTCGACACCTGTCAAGTGCCAACAATAGTAGCACTATTTGTATTGGCCTGGTTAACAGCAGTGGATATGGTACTTTTGATTGCTAACAGCCTGTTCACCTTAGGTTAATACTAGGCTAACGTCGCCTGTAGCTAGTATTCCGGGTTGCCCTAGTCTGGATTAGGGAAGTTCGAGACGGACCAAGTGTTGGGTTCTACAAAGTCCAACATTCCTATTCGCTGAGATATGAGGGCACTCTGCCCCTTAATCTAAGAATTGATCTTCCATGTCTTGCGTTGTCGGAGAGTTATAAACGGTCCGTGTGGAGCCCGCTCCGTGTGGGGTTCCAAGGTGTCATATGTGAGCCCGGGTTCCGATTCGAGCCCTAAAGCAAAAAGAAGAAAAAATAGAAAGAAAGAAAAGAAAGAAAAGAAATTAAAACATCTTCAGTGGCTGGCCGTCAGAATCTGGGGCGAAATGGTGGTTAGCATTTGCCATCGCGGCCTTGGGGACTATCGCTGATGCCCAGAATATCCCAGAGTGTGCGGTATGGAAGCTGTTCAATAACAAAACCAAGACACAGCTGATAATGACCGCCAGGCCAACTGCCTCGCCGAGGGCCTCAAGAATTCAACATGCACCGCGACGGACGCTGACCGCATATGCGCTAATGAGACATGAATGGCCAATGTTCAGGCGTGCTCACTAGGAGCATGCACCGTCGTTGAAGGACTTCGTAAGGCCTAGAATGCTGGCCCTCTTGATATTGGCTGACCAGAGTGACTTCCTATCCTCAGAGTCCCAAAATGCCACAGCTACCCTCAGCCACTGGCCGGTCCAGGACAAGAGTATTGTCGCTCCCATCGCGACAGTTGTTACTGGTGCCTTGGCTCTCGTGTTTATCAGCATCAGAGTGGCTGACTGTATTGCTAAGAATGGGTTCAAGTGGGCTGATATGTGTGCGGTCCTCGCATTTGTGAGTGGGCCACCGTGTGAGCATGAAAGTTGAGAGTCTGCCGGCTAACCAGCAGATTAGATCTTTTCGTTACCCATGGACATATTTGAGTTCTTCAGTGTGTTCCTCCTTCGCAACTTAACTTTCGGGTATATGCTAATAACAAAACAGTGATGGGTTCAGGTATGGGAAAGGACGTTTGGACCCTAACGAAAAAGCAAATCACAAACACAGCGAAGGCAAGTATTATCCAGAGGGAAAGCAGTTTCAGGTGGGAGAGCTAACAGCGTGGACAGTATACGTGGGTAACCCAAGTCTGGTATATCCCGGCAATCATCCTGACCAAGGTGGCCATCGTCTGCTTTTTCAAGCACATTTTCCCGGGTCCTAGATTTCGACTGCTATGTCAGGGGACTATCATCCACTGCTTCTTGTTCATGATGTCGACTTTCATCATTGAAATACTTGCCTGTATTCCAGTCGAAGAGGCCTGGTCGAGGTGGAAAGGCGAAAGCACAGTCCTGTGCTATGATAACACAAGCTTCTGGTGGGCGCATTCGGTACGTGACTTGATCACTATATTCGTTATATTTAGATATATCAACTAACTGACCCCAGGCAATCAACATCGCTACGGATCTGTGGCTCATCGGCCTGCCCATTCCGATGCTCCTTGGACTCCAGCTCAAGACAAGGAAAAGGATCTATCTGGTTCTCATGTTCAGCATCGGTATTGTGTGGGTGCAACCCCCCGTCAACTCCTGCTATTGACCTCTCACATTTCGACAGAATCACGGTTATTAGTATTATCCGTTTCTCAAGTCTGCTGAAGTACTCCACGACGTCAAACCTAACATGTAAGGCCGACCCCCACCCTGGCCGGTGGTTACTTGGATCTCGAGCTCAAGCTAACCAATGTGTACAAGACAACAATGTCATGGTAGAAGAGCTGCTATTTTAGAATGAACAGGAGGCAGGGTTCTGAGGCTTGGGGGATCGGCGTAGGGGTCTGCCAAGGAATGGCAATGGGGCCCTCTGCAATGCCGTGGCCGTGTCCCTCAACATTGCGAAAATGCGTTGCCGACTTACCGTTTGCGTTCAATGTCTTGTTGGTCGCCTTACCCAAGTGGTTGGTTCACCGTTCTCGATTTCATCGATTGGTAGCGCCAAGAATGGGGCTGACATAGGAAATACGCCCTAGCCTATCAGAGTCGATCCAGGGTCATGTAGCTTCGTGAAATTCGGTTGCTGTGTTGTTATAGAACAGAATGTCAAGTACAAAGTGCTAACCCAGTGGAAGATTTCATCCCAAAGAGGAGTTCCACTCCACTTGATGGGTTTCAATGACTCACGGAGACCGGCTTTCAAGCGTTAGTAGAGTACAAGATGTAAAACCGTTTCGATCGAACTTACATCGCTAGGGCTCATTCTCCTATAGAACCCGCACACTCTCGTATTCCGCAGGGTTTGTCTGACACAATCAAAATGTTACGAAATCGACAACCCGAAGACCCGGTAGTATGTATATGTGTTTTGTCGAGCTGCAAACGTGTCTTGATCAGCCAGATAGGGTTTGTTGCCGTAGATGTTAAGGCCAGCAGAAATTACTGCCTCTTCATGAACGAAGGTAGAATCTTCCGCTTATCCTAAAAGCCGGGCCCCGATGTGTTTGCAGTTTCCGTAGACATAGATCTTAATCGCAGTTACGAGACCACGCCCACTAAGCTTGGACCAAGCCTGAGAAAAATGCGCGCCAGCCCTCAGCACGGTATATTGAATTTACAATTCACACAGTTTTGTGGTTGGATCCTTGACGCGGCTGCGGTTAGAGGGTTGAACTGGCTCTGGGTTTAATAAAAGTCAGAGTAATAAAGATCACGACAGGTGGTGTTATGGATGCCTCGAGCATTAGCCCCTCTTCGTGGTAGATAGACCAGTTCTCTTTCTCCTCTCTCTCTTCCTTTCTTCCCCCCTCTTAACAGCTAGTTGCTCAGATAGCCAATACAGGACGTATTGCCTTCTCTCTCTTAGTCTTAAGAGGTGGGAATACATATACGCGCCTATAAGTAGGTGTACCTATGAGGTAACCAGCTTTTTGTCACGTCATCAACAGGGCTACTGAGCGTCGCTATTTCTGGGTGCAAAATTCTCAGAGTCTTCCACTGCATGTTGATTGTAATGGAGAGAAATAGGAGAGAAATCGTAAGGAGTTCGTCAAACACTTTTTCCCGATAAGGCGATAACACATGTGACTGTCATCACGTGATCACAAACACAGTGGTGAACGACGGGTTTTGATCAACTCTGGCCTTTTATGCCGCTAATCCTGATCGAGTCCTCATCACTTGAGATACTGAACCTGCTCCAATAAAGGATTTATATGATATACAGATCCTACTTTTGTTTGCAAGCAGAATGTCTCAACACCCACCGCACAGAATAAGATCCCGGCACTCAAAATCGCGCTCTGGCTGTAGTACGTGCAAGTGAGTTCCCCAAAAACTTGATCTCGCACAGCAACTTAACGTTGTAAAGGATACGACATAAGAGATGTGACGAAACACATCCCGCTTGTCTCAGCTGTACGAGCACAGGCAGGCAATGCGACGGTTATGAACAAGCCGTTGATAAGAGAACACGCGAGTGGCGTGAATCCAAAACCAAAAATCAGAACAATGTAGCTCTGCAAAACCGATATTGCTCGACAGTTCGGTCATCGGTCACGGCCGTTCCTCTGCCTTTGGCAAGTGCCTGCCAGATCGACCTTAACTGGAACGAGCTATGGTATCTGGATTTCTACCACAACCGCACAGCAGTACGATTCTCGCATTACTTTCAAAACTCATTCTGGCAAGGATTGCTTTTCCAAATGTGCGAAAATCATCCTGCTGTCCGTCATGCTTCGATCGCTATGAGTGCGTGGCATACCCAGTTAGAACAGATTCCAACGAGCTTTAAAGATCAGGGCCCCAGTCTGACTCTTCGGCACTCTACAAAGGCCATTGCTTATCTTCGAGAAAGTCTCGCTCGGGAAGATCTCACTCCGTACAGCTCAAGACGCACCCCGAAGGAAGTAGTGTTAGTCACATGTTTGACTTTTACTCTCCTTACTCTATTTCAGGGAGATCTCTATTCTGCTCGCCGTCACCTTGCGTCCGGTTATAAACTTTTCAAAGAATGGGATGTTCAGCAAGATAAAGGTGCTACTAGTCTGGCCCTGACACAGGCTTTTTCCCAGATGCACGTTTACTGGTCCTTCTGCTCTTATTCCGAGTTATTTGTTAAGGATTCCGCACAACTCAATAGTGAGTATCGGATATCCCCAAACACTACAGCGGCTCCATCAAATATTACCCCGCTCTATTCGGGTATTGATCAGATGGACTGTGTCCAAAAATTTTCAACCCTCGTCTCGGGATTCATACTGGATTACACTACTTGCGGGTTTGATATTGGACCAGCAAGCTCCATCGGCCGCGGCGCGGCAGTAGTCTTGACTAAGCTTCGGCTCTGTAGAAGTCATCTTCTAGCCGTCCTCGTCGAATTGGATGGTCTTGCGCCAGAGGACTGCGATTCACTAAAAGTCTTCTCATTATTGATCGATGTCATTGAAATTAAGCTGGCTGTCGCTAAAAACCAACCACCAGATGAGATGGTTTACGATGATCACCTAGAACAGTTTCAGCATATCACAAAACTTGCACGAACCCTAGCAGACTCGGCCACGGGTTTAAGTGACATCGTGATTTCGCCGTTTAGCTACAGGTACTCTGTTTTGCCTACGCTCTTATGGTCTGCGGCCAAATGTCGCGATTGGCAGGTCCGTCGTGATATCTTTTATATAATGTACAAACGACCAGAAGATGACTACTGGGCATCTGCGACAACTGTGGCCTTAAAGAGACTGATTGATATAGAGTCAACTGGAGTAAAGCCGGGGGACATCATTCCTGAATCTGCTCGAGCCTACTGGGTTAATGTGAAGATTCAGTCTGAGGGATCCAGGGTTGAGCTGCGGTATCGAAGGCCTCCATACTTGAAGCATGGAAGTCATGAGTAGGAAAAGAATTCAATTAATTACTAGCATCTTCCCAAAATACATTCACATACCAACATACACCACTTCAACCACTGTTCTCATAAATTGGGGGCCCACGGTATCCAGCTAAGGCTGAATCTACTACTGAAACGAGAGAGATACAATGTGAATTCTTTTAGTCCTATAGGAGTAGATGGGACCAGGATATGGGACCAAAATCTTTTTAGTCCCATGGGAGTTGTCAAGGCCTACTCTGCCGTATCCTTCCCACGATATTCGGTAGCACCAACCGCTCTCACAATTACAATTACAACGATGCTCCCTTTGCGGACAGAAATAGGATCCAGAAGTCTCCCACACATAATGTTACATATACGACTCCAGACAGGCATGAGGATGATGTAGTCTGAGCTGGTGGATAGGAGCGAGAACTACCCACGGAGGAAGTGGTAGAAAATCCAAAGAAACAGAACCGGAAGAAAAACGTGACTCACTTCCAGGGACCCCCTGTTTTCCAAGATTTCAACGGAATGGCTTGGTGCTGATTGGCGTCTATCTACTACGTCTTAGTTTTTCAGCCACCGCGAGAATGATCCATGTTGCTTATGTGACGATCTGGACCTGAGCGTTCCTAGATTCCGCCTAACTCTTTGTTGAATGAGCTATTACATTAACTATAGCGCTAAAATTGCCTAGGCGCTATAGGACATGACAAGGGTCTAGATAAGAAAGCCCCACCGGGTAGACAAAGGGAAGTCCACGGGTACGTTACGTCCAGTTAGGGCCTAACGATTGGCTGACCAATCCCCCCTCCTGCCCCAGCCTCAACTCTCCAACCCCCCCTCATCAGTTGCCTATGTTGTCGGCAGTTCCCTAACATATCATCACCTATATATGAAATGGCTCAACGAAGCTTGTCAGACATATTATTCAGCGCCGCTGTGGATTTGACTCCTTATGAAACTCTCTACAAGCATTTCCATACGCATCCCGAGCTCTCGTTACAAGAGAAGGCCACATCTGAAACGATCGCCTCACACTTGTCACAGCTCGGAGCCTATGATATTCACACCAATATCGGAGGCTATGGGCTTGTCGGCATTCTCAAAAATGGCCCCGGAAAGACAATTCTTCTTCGGGCCGACATGGACGCGCTTCCAGTCAAGGAACTCACCGGCCTCCCCTACGCGAGTTCAGTGACTATGTCTGATGCGGACGGCAATGAAAAGCCAGTGATGCATGCATGTGGCCATGACATGCACATAACATGTCTTCTCGCATCAGCCGAACTTCTAGCCCGTGCACAGAATGCGTGGAGTGGAACTTTAATCGTACTCTTCCAGCCGAACGAAGAGAGGGGCGGAGGCGCTCAGGCCATGGTTGACGATGGACTGTATTCGAAGATTCCCATGCCTGATTACGTCTTCGGTCAGCACGTCATGCGAATGCGAGCGGGAAGTGTTGGTTCCCGACCAGGCACGATCATGGCTGCTGCCGATAGCATGAAGATCACCCTCTACGGTCGTGGTGGTCATGGGTCACAGCCGCAACAGACGGTAGACCCCGTGCTCCTTGCTGCACATGTTGTTGTTAGACTTCAGAGCATTGTGAGTAGAGAGGTGGACCCGACTGATCTTGCTGTCGTGACGGTCGGGAGCTTGCAGGCAGGACAGACAGAAAATATCATTGCGGACCGGGCGGAAATTGGAGTTGACTTTAGAACTGTCAAGTTGGAGACTCGGGAGAAAATAATTTCTGCTATTCGGCGCATCGTTGAGGCTGAGTGTCTTGCTAGTGGATCGCCGAAACCGCCAGTGTTCACACCAACAAGGCGGTTTCCGCCCACAGACAACGATAAACAGGTCGCCTCCCAACTGGCTGCATCTTTCCGAGACCATTTCGAGGACTTTGATGATGATACCCCAAGAACTAATGTTAGTGAGGATTTCTCTACCCTGGGTACTTCCCAGGGGCTTCCTTGCTCCTTTTGGTTCATTGGAGGAATTGACCCAGTGCTGTGGGATAAGGGCCAGAGAAACGAAACTCCCATGGACGAAATTCCTGGGAATCACTCAGCTCTGTTTGCGCCTGTGATCCAGCCAACGATGCAAACCGGAGTGGATGCATTGTGCCTCGCGGCTTTGACATTCTTGAAAAAGTAGCCATTCGAAGCCCAAAATGCCCTCTCCACCTGTCTGTTTCGGCGGTTTGAAACGTGTTTAATGCTGTATATAACAAATCGCTTGCATATCTGAGAGGAATTCCCGGTTCCATGCTCTACACTGCTAATTGTTGCATAGATGATCTTTGTGCATAATGTGTATTTCATTCCTCTGCAATTTCATTCTATTCATCTTCAGACCGCACGTGGCGGGAGCAGAAAACCTCTTTATTTTTGATTTCTCATCCTCCACATGTCATTGTTCAAAGCCAGCCAAGAAGGACACCACAGCAGAGGCAAAGGCCTTGGAATCATCCTGACATTCCTCGCGATCATCACCAACTTGCTCCAAGAACAACGCCAACTTCGATTCCTTCCATCCCATGACAGGTGCAGATTCCAAGCACATCTTAGTCATGCCAAAGACATCCATTTCATAATGACCCTGCACGGACAGCACTCTGCCGGGGTGGTAAAGTCCCTGAATAGGGCAGATGGGCGTACTTCCAATATTAATCCACGGCGCAGGCAGCGAAACCGGCGGCGAGTCGGTAAGTGTAACAGCAGTTCCCTTCTCAACCGCCATCACGCGATCGCCATGGAACATCTGAATGCGCAAGCGTCCCTCGGGGAGATCACCAAGTGCACCTGGGAACGACTTGACAAACGCATTTTCCAATTGAACAGTATAAATTCCGACCTCACGACCGAGAGGGCATTGTTCAACCCAGACATCACGGACCGGATCTTCCACGTTGCGGACGAGAGCGTGGGAAATAAGTTGGTGGCCGAAACAGGTGCCCAGAATACGGACTTCTGGGTATTGGTTGTACACTGTCTTGACGAATTTCTCGAGCTCTTGCATCCATGGTGAATGGTCCATCTCGTATACGCCGGGCGAACCGCCGGTGATCAGGACTGCGTCCACTGGGGCTTGCACGGGTATTTGGTCCTCGCCTGCATGGCCGCGGAGCTTGTATAGGTCGGGATAATGGCCTCCTCGGATATCATATGGCGTGATCTTGACTTCGAGTTGCTCCTTCTCAGAGAACAAGGTCTCGTTCAGGCGTGATGCGGTCTCGCGGAGGATGGCTCGGAAGTGGGCACTGCAGAGCCCTCTAGCCTCGTATAGCTTACGGGCTGGGATATCCACGTCTAGGACGGCGATATGGATGTGGTGAACCATTTTTTTTTAAAGAAAATATGTGTTTAATTGATGGAATATTTGGGATTATGGAGGGTGGAAATGGCGAAGTGAAGATTTCAACCCCCTGGGTGTACTGCTAAATAAGATAATTTCGCCATACTAACCCCGACACAGGATTCGAAATCATTTAGGTAAGACATAGTCTTGTGGAATTCAGGAATTCATATAATAAAAAGGATCACAGGAAGAAAAAACGGCCAATTACTCCAATAGACTCCAACCACCACGGAAGCATTAGGTAAAAGCCCACGTTGTCACTCGATGAGCTTATTTTTTCTTGATCCACACTGAGTTACACCGAATACCTTTTACATATTTTCTCCGGTACCCTATTCCTACCGAAAATAAACCGGGTTGTTTCTGTTCAACAGTGTATGGAGTACACTCTTTTATACGTATACGCCCTCTGCCTTGAGATATCATGTGTAAGGGATAATGCCTGGTAACTCTTGGCTTTCCCGTGTTTCAGTTGACTAACACGGCATTTGCTACGATCTGAGATGCTTTATTTCATTTATAATGTCTTCCAAGTCCACATATGCGTGAACAGTGTCCCGTCGAACCAGCTAGTTCCGCACAAAACGATCGCCTAAGAGCTTATTAAGGCTTAGCTTTCCATCCATTTCAGTGCTCATCCCTTGCCGCTTTTTGTTCGCTGAGTCACGCCCACCCCTGAGGCTTACATAATCATTAGGATCGCCCCGGGGTCCTCATCCCTGGCTAGATGAGAATCCCCTGAGTAACTCCGTGACTTGAGCGCTCTGACTTGCTCAACATCCTCAGCAAAGCAGGAGAGTAACCAAGTTAGCAGCTCACCGTGCAACCTTGGTTGACAAAATGGATACTGGCTTAAGGATGGCCCCAGTCCGGCACCGGACTCAAGTTTGAGAAATATTTGTGGACCTGATCCACACCGACAAGTCCGAAGTCCGGGCCACGGAGTGAGCTCCGGAGTTCTCAGAAGACCGGAGTTGAGAGGATAGCGGAGAAGACACGCTAACTACCTATGTATGTATGTACTCGAAAATATTGATCTGATAAGGAATTGCTCCAGGCATTACTGTTCAGCGCCAGAATCTTGGACATCACTTCGATCTTATAATTATACTCAATATTCTCATAATGTCCTTTTATACGTCTTCTCAACTCAATCAAACTCTTCCGAACAACTTCAATCCGTTGATTTCCTGATTCACTATGAGTGGCGTTCAAGTTTGCTCTGTTCAACATGAGACTACCCAACCAGCTGAGCAGATCGAAGTATCTAGCTCCTGGTGTGGTGCTGGACCTGCGGCCTACGACTTCCGCACAGACACTATCACGACACCGACCTTATCTATGCTGAAGGCGATTGCTCAAACTACCTTGATGGATGACGTATACCAAGAGGATTCGACGACAAATGACTTCGAGGAATTCATGGCCAACCTCACAGGCAAGGAAGACAGTCTCCTAGTCATATCGGGCACAATGGGAAACCAAATTGCCCTCCGATCGCTGTTAACACAACCACCCCACGCCATTCTCTGCCATTACCAATCCCACATTTTAAAGTCAGAGGCTGGCGGCTGCTCATCCCTGTCTCAGGCGCATATGCAGCCCTGCATCCCAGCGAACGGACAGTATCTGACCCTCGAGGATATTCAGCGAGACGTGGATACTCGTGACAACATCCACATTGCGCCTACCCGCGTGATCTCGCTGGAAAATACCCTCGCCGGTGTCATTACTCCGTTAGAGGAAGTCCGTCGGATCTCTGCATTCGCTCGCGCCAACAATATCAAGATGCACCTTGATGGCGCAAGAATCTGGGAGGCTGTCGCTGCTGGTGCAGGCTCATTAGTTGACTATTTGGACTGCTTTGATACAACCCAGATGTGCTTTTCCAAAGGGCTGGCTGCCCCTGTCGGCAGCATTATTGTTGGACCGAAGAGCACTCTGAAACATTGCCGATGGGTTAGGAAGAGTATTGGTGGAGGCATTCGACAGGCCGGGATCATCTCATCGGCGGCGCGTGTGGCGGTTGAGGAGAATTTCGGAAATGGACCTAATGGCGAAGGTGGCCGATTGCGAGAAACGCACAAGAAGGCTAAGGTTATTGAGAAGATGTGGGTTGATCGCGGTGGCGCGGTCAGTCGGCCAGTCAATACAAACATGGTTTGTCTGGATTTGCCTCTCAGCGATATCACGGTGGACAGAATTATTTGCGTTGGTAGAGAGGAAGGTGTTAAATTGTTCGGTGGAAGAATAGTCGTCCATTGTCAGATTGCCGATGATGCCATTGTCCGACTGGGAAATGTTTTTGATCGCGTGTTGTCATCGACAAAGAAGAGGGAAGAGGTAGTTGAGGAGTCAGATTCGGTCTATAGATAATCAAAGGAGAAAGAAGTGTATAGGAGACAATTTACCACGGCTCAACAAGTATTCCTCTACCCCTTCCAAGGTTCATTTCATAATTCCCTGTTTGTTATATAACGCCTGTCATGGCCTTTTGTGCTTTGCATGATTCGCTTCGAAGACCTACGAAATATATATAACCAACTTTGTAAATACATATAGTTAGGCAGCTTGTAACATTTCTCATGTCAGTTGTAGTAGTAATTCGGAGGAAATGCCCCTATAAGTTAATTGCTATTGTTTAAACTTGACGTCGCACTAGGAAATACGATATTATGAAAGTCACAGGATGAACCGCCCCTCACTTGAAATCATTAGATGTAATTATTATGCTGAGCTATTGATATATGGAGCAACTAGAATCGAAAGTGTTTCTTGAATTTCAAGAGTACAGGTAGAACTTCATGCCACTTGAATCATCTTGTCAGCCATTTCGAGCAAATTGTCGGCCATGACATCCATCTGAGTGTCGAAGATCTCAATGCACGATTCCTTCTCATAGATCGAGCAGTAAGCACCACGGAAGCTGATTGTTTCAAAATAAGTTAGCCAGGCGATCTTCCTCATTCCGTTTGAGAAACAGCAAAACCTACCCAGCTTTAACAGCCGCGCTCACATCCCACATATGCGCCGCCACGAACCACTTTTGATCTTCGGCAGCGAACTTCTCCAGCATGGGCTGGTAAGACCCCATGGAAGGCTTGACCATAGCAAGCGGTGACTCCAATGCGGATTCATACTTCATGAACTGATGGCAACTGACAAGGTTCTCGGCGGGCATTTCAAATCCGGCGCGCTTGAAGTAGCCGCCGACTCGTTCTGTGTCGCCCGTGGTCAAGCACCAGATGGTGAAACCATTATTCCTCAATTTTTCCATCATGGCGCGGCAGTCCGGGCGGAGTTCCAGCTTCGAATACGCATCGTGACATATGTCTCTTTCCTCGTCGGTGGCGAACGACCTCGGATTTTCGATCCCGGACATATATAAGACGCGGTAAAAGAGTGCCTTGAAGACTTCTTTGTATGGCACGCTCCGCTTTGACATGTGGAGCATTAGAGATTCGAGCTCCGCAGCTTGCATCCATGCGAAACCGAATATTTTGGCCGATACTCCATGTGCTCGCAGTCTTGGGCCGAGAACATGTTCGATGGTGTCAAGAAAGTAGTCGAATGACACGCATGTGCCGACCACATCGAAAACAGCGTGCTTCTTGGGGCAAATCATGTTGTGGATATAATATTTAGACTGATGATTGAATGAAATTGAACTGGCAGACTGAAAGGATTCTTGGGATGCATTTTGATCTGGGCCGTAACACGGTCATTTATTCAAAGCGGTTCACCAAGCCAAGTCCATTGGAATCGTTGTCTGATTGCGGCACAGCGCTATCCGATAATCTACATCCCGCCCTTGATCCATTCCGCCCTCGAATCAAGATAGGAATGAGGTTCACTCCGTACATGTGAGCTCCAGGACGCGTGAAGAGTGGCGGTGTGAGCACTCCGGGACTAACCATATCCGGCAATCAGCTATCTTCGGACTAGACCCACTCCGTCCGGAGCTCACCTTGGGGGTTATATTTGTTGATTTCACACATGCTATTTTAGTACAGACTCCGTGCCGAGAACCGAGTATGGAGGGATCTGAAAGCATCTTGGCTATTAAATTTGATTAGGTGGATTCTTCAAGTAGCATCCATGGTGTATGTATACGCCAAAATGCAAGGGTTGAGGACGTTCCAGGAAATTGACCCCAATGCATCGGGACGCACAGCAATATAGGGGTTAGAAGGTATTTACATTCAATTTTTCATGCTTAGAGACTTAGATGATTCACACTTCCATTCCATAATATACTGATTGGTGTACAAACAACCTCTCATTATATGCACTCTATAGATCAATATCTAGTAACTCAACACATAGAATTACTTAAGATATATCCAGTTATTATCATAATGCACCCCCCAAAGTCAGGTAAAAGTGATGCTGAAGACTATGCAACTCCACTAGCAAGTCAACAGATCTCATAAATACAGTAATCCACCCTCAGTTCCATAAAATGTTCAGCCTGCGAAGACCTTTCTTTGGCTTTGCCTCAGGCTCTGGATTCCGATTGGCAATATCGATAAAGGGTTGAATGGGGATATCTTCCAAGGGGACGATCTTTGTCTTTCGAATAAACTTGTACCCAAAATAGAAGATGAGGAAAAGAGGAATATTAATATACGAGGAGACAAATGTTTCGTCCTCCCAATTTCCTTTGATGAAAGTCGAGTACCCGCCCGTGATGAGCAGGATGGTGAGCATGAAAAGCGAGGCCCAGCTGATATATGGCTGCAGCGGCGTCGCCCACGGTAGAGACTTCCGAGAGATTCCTTGTTTCTTACAGCCGTAGTAGAAACGAAGATAGGTGATCAGGATAGTCATCCAGTTGGTCAGAGTTGTGATAGAGACAAGGTCTTGTAGCCAACTAAACACGGTGCTGGCACTCGAGGAGAGCGACATGTATCCCAGACACATGAATAGACCGTAGAGCGAAATTGCGATGAATGGGGCCGAAAATCGGTTAAGTCGAGTGAAGAACTTTGGGGCTTGACCGTTCATCGCCAGCCCGACCAACACTCTGGTCCCGCTGAGCATGTTCGAGTTGCCTGAAGACCATGCCGACGTGATAATGACAGCATTTATAATTGATGGCACTACCTTAATTCCAGCCAGAGTAGCTGCAATCACAAAGGGAGACTCAGAAGCTGTCCCACTAGAATTACTGAGTCTAGGCTCATTGGAGGGGACCACAAGGCTGACCATGAAGATGGAGATGACTGAAAGGAAGAGGTCAGATTTGATAAAGGGGCGTTTTGTTCTCTTTTAGAGTCAACATACCATAGAAAACCAATATACGAATGAAAATCCGCTTCGCAGCTTGTGGAATAGCCTGTCTTGGCGATTTTGTCTCTGCGGCAGCGACAGTAATTGTTTCAATCCCCGAATAGGCGTAAAGGGCATTATTCAGAGATGTCCAAACACCGAGGAAGCGACCAAGGGCGCCACCGATCCCAAGATACTGAACGAAAGGTCCAGGATTGCGCCAGTATTCAAACCCGATGGTTTTATGGTCAGGCCCGCCACCACAGGTGATCACAAGAGCCTGATTTATGAGTATTAGTACCTGAAATCTCATAAATCTGGTAGGAGTCAAGCTGAGCTTACCATTATATTGACTCCAATGATCAGCAATATCTTCATCATGGAAAAAGCGAATTCAAGCTCTCCATATACTCTCACAAAGAGAAGAGCAGTACACAACATAAGCAACCCAAAAACAGTGATCCAAATCGCACTATTGAGGTCAGACCAGAACTGCACTAGTACAGCAGCGGCCACAATCTCTGCGGGGATGGACACAAGGTAAGAATATACCACATTGTAACCGTTGGCAAACGCTAGTGCCGGGTCAACAAAATATTCCGCGTAGCGGACTATTCCACCAGTCAAAGGAACAAGTGTGCCCATCTCGCCTATCGCAAGAGTTACGGTGCCAGCAACACAGCCCATGACTAAGTATCCTAGAAAGGCACCCAGGGGACCAGAACGCGAAATTGCTCGACCAGAACTGAGGAAGAGGCCTGTTCCGATAGTACCGGCCAGAGCGATCATTTGAATGTGTCTCTGATGAAGGCCTTGTCTGACAGTCGAAATTTCTTCGAAGTCTCCAACATATTCATCTTCTGGTTGAACAGGGGACTCTGGGTCTTGTATTGTGGTCTTGACATCTTTGGTGAATTCATGGGATGTATCGGGGGAGTCCTCGTTGCCATGGAAGGTCTTGATCGTGGACATCTCGATTGACTTGGATGTTCTCTCTTGGGGAAAAGAAAGGTTATTGAAAATATTGGGCGGTCGTTCCTAGGTAGCGCAGACTGCGACGTATCTCCGGAGACAATTTAGCTTGAACTTATAGCCAACTTCGTTAGTGACCATATCGCTCTGAGGTCATCCTGCCAAGCCACCGATTGTTTATCTGTATAGTCAAGCTATGCGGGTAACGCGATTTTAGAACTAACACCAGGCGTGGCCTTTAGTATCATTTAAAAACAGTTAGAGCGGGAAGAGATGGGACCTTGATTGGTAGACGGGTGAAGATACAAGATGGCAAGCACCCAATCGGCAGACATATGTATCTTTGACCAAGGTTGACTGGGGGATGCGAGATAGCAGCACGCGGGTGATAAATGGGGTGCAGATCGACTCCGCAAACATGCAAGTCCGCGAAATCCACTCCGTGAGATAGCAGCTCCGATAGATAAGCTGTACGGACTTGCGAACAGACAGCTCGGAGTACGAAGAACCAAAGTACTAACACTGAGTACTCGGAAAATGTATTCTATATAGAAATTAGAGATGTTTGAGGGCGTTTCTATATAGTATTTCACATTCTCTTCGTCTATTAACACAAGCATTACAAGCTGAAGGCATCACTTCATACATTTCAGTTGTCCAATCAACAGACCCTATCACCGAGCTCCAGCAAAAACTGTCCGAAGCAACTGAATATCATGCCCAAAGTCTTCCTAGTCACGGGGACTTCAAGCGGCTTCGGCCATGATCTGATCCAAGAGATTTTGAGTCGTGGAGATATTGCTATTGCGACCGCACGTACTCCTGCGGTCTTGAAATTCGATAACACGACCGAGAACAACTATATGACCTCGAAGCTCGATGTGACCGATACTGAATCGATCAAGGCAGCTTTTGCCGAGGCAATCAAGCGCTTCGGGAGAATTGATGTTGTCGTGAACAACGCGGGCTACGGCCTCACAGGATGCTTCGAGGAATACACCGAAGAACAGATCCGGATGCAAATGGAGGTCAATTTCTTCGGTCTCGTTAATGTTACGCGGGAATCAATGTCTACCATGAGAACACAAAAGCCCAGCGGTGGTGTCATCCAGCAGGTTACCAGCGTGGGTGGACAACGCGGAGTTGCATGCTTCAGTCTGTACGCCGCGAGCAAATGGGCGGTTGAAGGGTTTACGGAGTCTATTTCCAAGGAAGTGAAGCCTGAATGGGGCATCAAGTTTACCTGTGTCGAACCAGGGGGTTTCAGGTGAGTTGGGTGAATCTCTAGTGAAATTTGCTTTTGTCTCTGATTTAACATTTTCGTATTAGAACTGATTGGGCTGGTCGGTCGATGGCTTTTACCGAACGCCATCCAGAATATGATCACCTCGATGCTAAAGGCTTGATGATGGCCCGCCATGGGACTCAGCCTGGTGATCCCCGGAAGGCCGCAAAAGCCTTTTACGATTTAGCCGTGATGGAAGACCCGCCCTTGAGAATATTGCTCGGTACAGATGCCTACCCGGCCATCCTAGCAAGGCTAGAGGAGGAGAAACGGAATTTCATGAAGTATGAGGGAATCAGCTTAGGCACCGACGTCGATTAAGTGATGAATTGTATTGGAAACCTGACATAGCCCAATGAAAATATCATCCAACATTTTAAGACATATATAGTAAACCTGTAGATAGGTAATATGGAAGATGAGAGCCTAACTGGATGGTTTCCCTACTTGACTTGATTATGATACTTATAACTAGGCACAGGACGAGCGGAGCCGCTTTTGTGTGCTCATATCACGGACTCGGTGCAATAGAGTAAATTAATCGGGGTCACTAATACGATACTCTACAGGCAATCACTACACTGCGATATATCCTAGAGAAGGAAGCCTTTGTTAGGGATACAAGACTTCTAGATAACACTCGGAAGGGCCCAGCTGCGTAGTTCCGCCTTTGATTCTTCAATGTTCAATAAATATATCTCACCTTTTGAGGCCGAGTATATCACCCCCAAAGGGACCGTTCCTTGCCGCTTCTAACCTCTCCTTTGTCGTTTCGAACAATCTCGGAACACCAGTATCTTCAAACCCGATCCCATTCTGAACCATCTTAGCAACCCCAAGCGCAGACAAATACGCCTGAGGCATTCCATGGCCATTGAAGCCCGCAAGTACAAACTGGCCATCCTCCCCAGGCACGGCGCCAATGTGAGGCTGGGAATCCCAGCTGTACCCCATGACCCCAGTCCAGACTTTATCCACTTGGGCCCCGCTGTCTTCCCAGCCTTTGAAATGCCGTTGCATATAACCTTCGTAATGGTTTTTGACTTCCTCGATGAGAATTGAATCGTCCACATTGTCGTACCATGAACTCAGTACAGGATGGTATCGCAAGTTGGCTCCACCGACGACAATGCTACCGTCGGCACGGGGGATGAGGTATGAAACAACGTTGTCCTCTTCACGGACTATGTAGGAGTTGTTCAGAAGAGGCGCTCTCGTACTCTCAGGAACTGAAATATGAGTGCAGAGTCCTTTGCAGGGAACGATGGCTTCGCGGTACTGTGGCAGAAGACCCGAGATATAGGCATTATTCGCATACACGACTTTCCGAGCGACTGTCGTGCCTCGTGGAGTCGTAACGATAAAGCTGCCCGAAGGTTGCCGACTGACGGACGTCACCGGGGTATGAGCCTGGAGATTGACCAGCCCAGTCTTGAGAATTGAGGCAGTCAGATGGAGAATCAATTTGTACGGCCACAGGGTTGCCGCCGTGAAAGAAGCGCAAGCTTTGGCACCTTTGACACCCGAGATACCCTCCGCATCCTTGCCAAGCACAAAGAAGACATCCTTCATGTAGTCAAGGTTACGAGATATCAATGTGTCGTACATATCCGTAGCCTTCTGGGCCGTTTCCCCGTTGGTCCATACATCGATAGACCTTGTGAGGCTAAAGTCGCAGTCGATTTTCTCCTTTTCGACCAAGGACTTTATGGCGTGGACATGTGCGATTTCAAATTCAGTCACTTCCAAGGCGCGTTCAACTCCTGCTCGGTCGATGAGCCTGGTCATAGGGGTGTACATGTCAGGTCTTAGGTGGCCACCATTGCGTCCTGTCGCGCCCGAACAGACACCCCGTGCTTCCAGTATTGTGATAGAGAGTTTCTTGTCACTGGCCTCTCCTTTGGTCAAGTGGTACGCTGTGCTAATTCCTGCATAGCCGGCGCCTATGATGACGACGTCGCTCGACACTGGAAGCTCCTCTGTGGTTCGATGATCATGCAGTTCGTGAATGTCTCGGTGCCAAAACGGCACAGTTGCATTTTCGACAGGCTGTCGGGGTATACTGGATGTGTTGTTTGGAGACATGGTCATCGGAGTGGGATTGACTGTTGCTGTTTGATCTCGGAGAACTTCCCCAAGTTGACGAGTTAGACTATTCGACGGCTTCGGCGTTTAAGTAATGGCCGTGGTTTCAGTCCTTGATTTTCGTTCGATGAGGATGAAAACGAACTCCAATTTATCGGTATTCAACGACTGATCCACGCCGTGTAACACCGTGACCGGCCCTTATCGACCCCGCAACCCCTGTTGCGCACGGGGTAGCCCACTCCGACAGATCAAAAAGCACTCCGAACCCACTCCGGGCTATCTTATCAGTTGGGACAATTAGCAAGGCGTGGTAAAATGGCCCTTTGGTGTATTCAGGACCGAGAGATTGAAAACACCGGCCCAGTGAGATTGCTTAATACGGAAAAGGTGGATTACTTTGTTCAAGCCAACCATTCTGAGTCCAATCAACGGTGTTCAGCCAATCCATATCATTGAATGCGTTCATCTCAGGATCAATGTCACACTCTCTGCCCGTCGCAGCGGGTAGATTCTGTCCTGGGGACTGTTGGTCTTGCGGACCATAGTGTCTCTGGGACTGCTGTTCGCTCGGCATCTCTTGTGTTTGCATGCCACACGACGACCCCAAAGAATCGAATACAGCGTCAATGATTCTCTGTAAAACCGTCTTGAACTTCTTGCTAAGTTGCGCGTTGTTATCCGTAGGCCGTATCCAGTCAAGTAAGGCTCTGAACAGAACCAGATTTTGGATGACTTCCGACCGCGAGAATCTAACACAGTCGTGACCGCGGGTCGTCGATGAAAGCTCGCTTTGCGTGGCAGGTGGTACTAGATTACTTGCTCGGAGAAGCTCGACACATAAAATCCCGGCACAGGGCATTCCGTATGATACCGCCTAAATGAACATTAGTTTTTATTGTACTCTCGATCCAGATAACCGGCTAAGCTCGCCATCGACTTACAATCCAGTCAAAGGCATGGTGGAATTCATGTAGCTGATCGCGGTTAAGCCAGAGAGATATGATAACAGACATTGTCTCTTGAGCGATATCGAACAAGTCTTGGCCACCACTGAATTGCCGTGATACAAGTAGACGCTGGAGAAGGAACTGGCATTGCAATACATCAAGTTGTATGCGGGTGATAATATAGGCTTCCTGGGCACTCTGTTCATGGAATCGTGAGCTTGACTGAGGGTGCCACTCAGAGCTCCCCTGGTACTGAATGTGCGGAGGATATGAAGCAACTATCTTTCCCAGCTGGACTTGTAGGTCTCTGCAAAATGGTTGAAGTTAGCAAAGTGTATGCAATATTGCTTCCAAATAACGCACTCTACCTGTGGTTTGGTAAAATTCGAATTGACACTAAGAGTTAGTTCCAAGATTCCTTCCCGGATAGGACTAAGCATCGTCAGTGCTCGAAGCCAGGTTGTTGTGTATATGTGACCATTGGTGTTCCAGCCATTAGAGTCAAGCTTTGCAATGGCCACAGCCAGTCGCTCTCGGCCCCCATATACATCTTCCTCGCATAAATCAAGTGGGAGAGGACATTGACAGTAATGGCTACTAAGCATAGGCGGTCGCGCATTGAACAAACTATGACATTTGTCATGGTAATACATCGACGAAGCGAGTGATGCTCGGTGTTGAGAAAATGGCGTAATTTCCTTCGAATGAGCAAGGCGATGCAATCCTGCACTTATAAAAGCACTGCGGACAGTCCCATAATCGACTCGTACGCGGTCACCTATGATGAAATGAGCTCTAGTCTATAATGCCAGGGTTGGTCCTAATGTTTTGTGACTCACTCTCATCACTGATGATGATGCTTTGCAGTCTGGTGCTATTCTTCATGCAAATAACCATGGTATCACTGATTTCAAAGTTCCCTTCGCAAAGCCTTACACAGGCAGCAGCACACTCTCTCATCTTCTCTGCCGCAGTGTTGCGATTCCGTCCATGCTGCTCGGGTAGGTCAAATACTGGGTCCCACTCTTGTTTGCATCTGAATGCAATTCCAGCCCAGCTGAAAAGAATCCCGATCATTTCCCATCGTAGATGAGGTCCACCAAACCAGTTTATCCAGGAAGCATGGTCAGAATTGCCTGCGTAATCGCAGTCGGGTGTTGAGTGAGGCCTTTTGTGGTTGATAAACAGATCATTTGCCACTCTCAACACTGATTCCCGCGTCCGGGGCTCACCTAGCTCACTGGCGTATTCCGTCCATACTTGTTTCAAGCATTGCTGGATCATGGTTGGCGACAGCCATACATCATAGATATGGTGAATTCCTGTCAGGAGCATGTCACATGTACGAACAGAGGGGAAGTTGAGCAGTGTTCTCACAGCCAAATCCACGCGAGACCTGGCCATTACATCAGGCTCTCGGTCTAACTCGTGGTAGTCGGAGTTCGTGGCATCGGCCATCACTGCGCCAAAGCTATCTTGGTTTTCAACAAAGACAGCAGAGAAGCGAGTTGTCTCGTGTTGGCCCAACTGCTCTTGGAATAACATATTCCGTTTTGATGCGCTCGAACGGGCTGTTACCCCCGAACTCGCAGCGGGGCTCGGATCAGCAGGAGGGAGAGAGATCGCTGCCCCGACCGAAGGTTCACTAGGAATGTGGAAGGTGCTGGAGACATTTTGAGTCGCCAGCAAGTCCGCGGGCAGGCTTGAGTCGAAGTGTATAGGTGTGTGGGAGGTCGGAGGGCGGCGTTTGGTCATAGGAGCAGGGTGATAAATGCAGTTCAAGCTGCGCAGGACACAACGCGAACACTTCGGACTTGCATGGTCACAGCGAATCTTGGCCTTGCGACATGGTTCACAGGCTTGCGGTTGGCCATTATGGCGTTTTCTTGGTTCTGCGTGCATCTTGTCTCCTCACAAGCGTAGTTCCCCCTTATTGTTTACTAGCTCGGTGGTCGAGGCAAAATGTCAGACATTTCTGAAGAGATAACGTTAAAGCACAACTATCGTACAAACGGCAGAATGAACATGATAGTAGAGGAGATTACCCAGTAAGGGCCAATGGGTGAATTAAGTACGATGCTCTATCGCAAGCCGATAGGGAGATTGATATCTTCAGGAGCCAATCATCGTACCCAGTCAATATTACCAATATTACCGGAATGCGTATTAATACAGCGGCTTTCCACACAGTCCCATCCCAAAGTCGCGTATTAATTGTGGTATGGCTCTGCGTACAAAGCCAATACATATAGTAGACTTATATCTTCCGGGAAAAAGTGAAGCGCGAAGCCCTATTGTCTCTTAAAAGGTGGACTCTAATATTTTGTCATCTGTGTACATATGTTGTATACCGAGGAATACAAACCGAGCCCCGAAAAACTTTGAAATCTTCCTTGCAGATTTGAACCCCACAGTTGGTAAGCTTACCGGTAATCTTGCCTATCAAGCTTACCCCGCAGGCCACCATCGTCTAGGAGACTGCCATACATAGCAGCTTCATACAGGCGATTCACCTGCCAGGCATGATGTCCAGCGTGGGCAATTAGCCATGCCATCTCATCCACAAATCCGAGTGAGTACGCCCGCGCCATAGCTAGCTGGAGTCTCTCGGACAAGTCATCCTCTATTCCCGGATCCACGGTACCCTTAGTCACATATTGCATTGGTTTGGTACTGAGACACAGCCAAAGCTCAGCCAGTAAGCCATCATTTTCATCGTATGCGCGTAGGTGCCCGTCTACTTGATCACAGGGGTCGCCGCCATTACAAGCCCCTTGCAACGGTCTGCTGAACCCAGTAGTGCGCAGCTCAGGGTCGAAGGCTTCGTCAAAATCCGCCTCACGCGGTTCTTTTACCGTCTTTCGCACCTTGGAATAGCCAAGCAGAGCACGTCGCAGGAATCGGTGTCTGTCGTTCAGGATATGCCATGTGAACAGTGCCGCGCACATGCGCGCCATAGGTTCCATCCAGCGTTCACATAGCATCCTGCAGCCCGTATGGGCGTATGCGTCATACACCGTCCGTAGCGCTTCCTCCGTGACTATTCCTGTCGAAGTCATGTCGGCCGTGTTTAGGAAGGAGTTCAGCAACTCCGAGTTGAATAAATCAGATCCCACATCGATAACGTCTGTCCCGGGGTTGCTAAAGACCAGGTCGCTCATCACTGCATCGCGATCAAAACCACGCACCATGGCCTCTTTGGCCATACCCACCAAGCTGCTCTCGAGGGTGCATATGATTTGAGCCTCTCGTCTGTCCAGCGTCGCCATTCTATTAGCCAATTCTGATTTGTGTGCCTCTTCTAGAGCAACTTTCATCTTTATGTACTTCATGCCAATCTCGACAGCGGCCCTCCTTTCGGCACCGCCTGGAGTATGCAATGCATGGTGATCACCAATCGCCCACTTGATCACGTTTTCGAACTCTGGAAAGACTTTGTGATAACCGTGCTCATAGTAGAAAGCCATGTCGGCACAACAATTGGAATAGAAAGTTTCAGCATCATATGCCCCGATCAACAGGTTCGTCATTCCGCACCCAAATAACGCGTTGGTGGTGGTCAGGGCTTTCGGCCATTTCTCTGCACCCAAAAGCTGGACCACCTTCTCCGAGGCTGGTGCGAGGCCATGACCTTTGCTGGGCAAGATGTGCCCAGAATCATGCTGCTCCTTTCGCCATTTCTGCAGATCCTCGGAGAGATGCATCTCCACAAGACCTTTCTGCAATCCTTCGTTGGGTGAGTCGAGGCACTCAAATAGTCGTGTAATATAACGTATGGCAGTGTTTGAAAGATCGTCCAGTAGCTCCAATCTGCCATCTTCGATGATGCTGCGTGCCTCTGCGTATCCCCTATGGATTGGGAAGCTGGGCTCCTGGGCCATTTCCTCACCCCAGAAATAGGGTGGGCTTCTATTTGTCGATCGTCGGACGGCTACCTCGATACCACCCAGTGGAAGTGACAACTGGAACTGGTCCAGTTCCTCTTGGTTCGCATCCATGGCTGATTGATTGTCTTTCCAATTGGCAGTGAATGAAAACCGAAAGACTAGTATAAAAGGGGTACACTAGTCAACTAGAGGCGATGTTAGGCTTGCTTATATAGCTTCGTTTTACCTCGGTATTTCTTCGGCGAATGCAGTAGGACCCACGCAACTGGTGTGCAGTAGCCATATTTGGGATGGCATGCATAAAATGCCAATTGATCGTCATATAACCACTCTTGGCACAGATATCGCTTCAAGTGGCATAGCATGTTTTTTTTTTCGAGTCCATCTCTGCTGTCCATTATTTTACCAAGCGATGAGGTAGTGTTCATCGATCAAATGTACTCTACCTCATGATAGATAGTCCACAGTTCAGACATAAGTTTATGACCACACTAAGTCCTTACCCTGTTACAACAATATATAAATTGGACCACCGCGTCAGTGTAGGAAATATTGGTAATCTTAGAGATACCTAACATTCAGTAGCATATTTCCCTGGCTAAATCAGCCAATAGATGATAATGGTTTCATATGGCCCCGAGCAGTTGAAGAAGGGTTTCACTCAAAGGCTGAACGAAGGGAATGGTAGGGACCTATGCTGTGATGCCCATATGAAAAACCAAATCCAGATACTCTACATAGAGAATCCTAATAGTTATGGATCTGTGCTGGGACGCTAAAATATTCGGCATAAAACCAAACCAATGTATTGCACGGCATGTAGAACCATCCACACTCCTGCGACTTGTATCCTGAGAAATAAATCCGCTACGCCATTTTAAATTACCGCTCTATAATGAACTATTTTGTACCTGTCATACTAAATTCGGTAGAGCGCTCCAAGGAGTTTTATTCGTGCCTATCAGGTCAAGCTCCTAATCTGATCAGAGGAAGCGAGGCTCCTCCGACTCGACGTGGAAGACGACGACTTGGAGCATTCATCGGCGAGAGTGTAATCAGTGACTATGTTGCTAGACTACGACCAGCCCAGTATTAGCTACTCCGTACAATGAACTTAGTTCATTTAAAGCACCGACGATCTGAAAAAGAGCAATCTGGGGCAAGTCCGGGCTGTGCGACAGCCCCACAGATGAAGTGGACAGTGGACAGTCGTGAAGAGTCAACTCGGTAGTTTCATAAATATAAGCAGAAACAGAGACTAAGTAAATGCTTCTGGTTTACTCCGTACTCCATACCAAGTTCCACTATGAAAGAGGAAATGTTCTTTGGCGTTGGGGTCGGACCCCGAGCTATCCGAATACGACTAGCTAGCCGAATGAGGAAGATTCAACGCTTTATTGGGAAAAAGGGCTTCACGTTTAATTAGTAGCTTGACTAGCCTCTTTTATAAGGCTATTTTATTATGTTGGTTGATATATACCTTAACACTTTCTACTCCGTATTCTTCATCTCAACCTCACCTCCAAACTACCAAACATGACCCCCCGTTCATTACCCCTGAACGGGACCAACCAAACGCCAACGAAAGACAACCTTAGACACAGAAATATCAATGGCTCCCAAACCAAATCAATTGGGAATGGTCATACAAGCGCACCAAATTCAACCCCGAAGCACAAAAAACAGGGCTCTGTTCTTGGTCGTTGCAGGGATTTCGCGCGTAAGCACACGTGGACGATTCCGCTAGGTCTCGTGCTAGCCTTCCTCTCACTATACGCGCTCAACCCGACCGAGTCAAACCCAATCTCTCATTTTATATTCCTCTCCTACAAAGAGGAATCCCTGAATAGCGACCCAAATGCCCCCATACAGTATGGCAAGGGTCTGTGGGACATAGCATTCGTGTCATTCTACGTGATTGTGCTATCCTTCACGCGCGAATTCATCATGCAAGAAATTATCCGCCCGCTAGCAGTCTCGCGCATCAAGTCTCGGGGAAAGCAGGCCCGCTTCATGGAGCAGATGTACACGGCGATCTACTTTGGATTCCTCGGTCCCGCGGGGTTGTATGTCATGCGCCAGACACCGGTTTGGTACTTCAACACGCGTGGCATGTACGAACTCTTCCCGCATAGGACCCATGCGGCTGAGTTCAAATTTTATTACTTGTTCGAGGCGGCGTATTGGGCGCAGCAGGCTATCGTTATGCTGCTGGGGATGGAGAAGCGACGGAAGGACTTCATGGAGCTTGTTGCGCATCATATTGTGACATTGGCGCTTATTGCGCTCAGCTATCGCTTTCACTTTACCTATATGGGCATTGCTGTTTATATCACGCATGATATTAGTGATTTCTTCCTTGCCGTAAGTCGCATATCTCCTGCCTAAACCAATTCTTCTGGTTTCGACACAACCCACAGTATCCAAGGCATCTATTTACAATTTCCTCAGGTTTCAAAATCTCTCCATTACATAGCCCCGGACATAATGATCCCCTTCTACGCAACCTCGATCGGCGCGTGGGTATATCTCCGCCACGTGCTGAATCTTCGGGTCCTTTACTCCATTCTAACCGAGTTCCGAACCGTCGGGCCCTACGAGCTCAACTGGGAGACCCAACAGTATAAGTGCTGGATCTCAAACATCATCACTTTCGCACTGCTGGCTTTACTGCAGGCTCTCAATCTCTTTTGGTTGTATTGTCTGTTGCGCAGCGCTTTCAAGTTCCTCGTGACCGGGGAGAAAAAGGACGATCGCTCCGAGCCGGATGAGTCTGAAATTGAGCAAGATGAACTCAAGGCTGTTGGGGGGGTTAATGGCCATGCTTCGTTGAATGGCAGTGCATTGCCCAATGGGAAATCCCGGCATGCCATTGATGCTGTGGGTATCCCTGTGGAGGCTAATGGGGCTCGCTAAATGCCCATGTGGCTTCTTGTTCCTGTGGGTGCATCAGTGAGGCGAATTAGGCTGATATTTCGCCTTGCCACGCATTGACTTTCCTGTTTAACGAGTTTGGACAGCAATTTTTGCTTAGTCCATTTCATCCGTCATGGCCATGTTGTGCCATGTACCATGACGATTCAATTTTATGTGTTGTTCTCTGTTCGACTATTACTTCTGCGGACTTGCCATGTCTTAGTTCATACGATTATATGTACCATACTACGAACTACGATATATTATTTGGATATACTAATGATAATGTATAATTGAGCCGAGATTCGATCAACACCAATCACATACATAATCCATTCCAATGGGTCGTCTGCAATTCTGGGTCGTCTGCAAATTCAATTTGCAGAAATTATATACTCAGTCAATGCTATGCTCGCGCCTCATTGCTCGCGCTGTAAATCATGACCAAAACAATATAAACATCTAACAAAACTCCAGAGCTATGTGCGAAGGTGGAATCTACAAAAGGAGATTTAAACGGTTTTTTCTCACAACCTAATCAAGAGAAGCGCAATCCTTTGCTAGGATCCCAGGTTCCCGATTGAGGGGCACGAGTGGGCTGGCTCGGGGCTGGTCCAGCTCCTGTGCTGGGAGTACCATTCGGAGGGGCAGCGGCGGATCCGAATCGAATCCCCATTTCTGGGGCCCACATACCCGGCATACCCCCTGGCATGCTCGGCGTAGAAACTGAGGGCGGGGCTACGGGTGCGCGCACTGGTTGTGGTGCCGTGAGAGGGGGTGATGTTTCAGCTGGCCGTACGTTATGAACGGGTGGAGGGGGCTGTGATGGCGCCTGGGCGGGCTGGGCAGCTGAGTAGGCAGAGGGAGGGTGATGGATCCGACCTGATTCCTGGGGTTGTTGGCGCAGGTGTGGCTGAGAAATGTGCAGTGAGGCCATCGCTGTGGCATTGGAGATATCTCTAGATCCACGAAAATCCATGTCAGCGACCTCGGGATAATCCGTTAGTTTGGTAAGGGGCGACAACACATACACTTCCAGCTGGCTTGCTTCCATCCGACGCTGGTGGACAAAAGCCTTTGCGTCGTCGCGGAATCGAGCTACAATTTTTGCAAGATCATTGTAAAACTTTCGCCCGACATCGAGGTTGGAAATGATCTCCTTATACTTCAAGTATCCATTTTCCAGGTCCTGAAGTGCCTCTTCTCGTTCCTTTGTCGATGCGTCACCCTTATGAGACCCAGTAAATGCCCGGTTAGCTTCTCGGACCTGGTCCGAAAGATGATCTTGCTCTCTCCGCTCCTGGGCGAGCATCTCACGATCCGAATCATATAGCTTCAGCTGGTCTTCAAACAAATCCTCGAACTGGCTTGCCTGGATAGGCTGCATGGGGAATTCCCGCTCCAGTCGAGCTGTCTGTGTCAAAAGTGCCGGGTCTAGATGCAATACATTAGTAGATTTCAAGACCAAGAAGAAGCAAAACACCTACGAATATCATCCGCACGAGCTTTGTCCTTCAATGCTTGAATTCGCCGCCTCCGCCGATTCTCCATTCGGGTGACCTCGCTCAAACAACCGCGCAACCGGTTAGCCTCGCGCTCCACCTCTGGTGGAATCACAACCCTCCGGCTGCTAGGCACGAAGGATTCCAAGTCCCGATTCGTGCCAGTGAGAACAATGAAGACAGACCGTGAATCCCGCAGCTTGCGCTGGACGAGGTCATCGCTGCCCTGGGCGGAGGTGAAATAGCCCTCGATTTCGGTCAAACTCTTGTAGAGCTTAGGCGCGGCGGATTCTGAGGTCCCGCGGGTCCAGCGGTCGGTACCGTATTTATGACGGGCTGCAAGGTCCTCGGCCTTCTCAGCCGAGAGAAGCTCAACGCCTTCGTTATACACAGCCAGATCATTGCCTTTGACTCTGGCGGTATCTTCGATAGACCGGTGCAGGCGATTCAGGCCATCTTGTTGGCGCATTTCCTCTGCATGTGACACAAGCATCGGGGGGAGACCTAATGGTTTTTCGAGCGCTTGCAACGACCCTGGTAAATTGAGGGAAGAAAGCAAGCTTGAACCTGATGTTAGTGGGGTTTCCCTTGGGAATTTTGGAACTGCATTTGAATACATACTCTCGCAACTTGTCGGTCATGGACTCCAGCTCTCCGATGAGAGTATCATTGACCAGTCGGTCCCGACGATCCGTGTAAATACTGGCGGCAATGTGAACTGCATATGGGACCAACTTCGAGAAAAGCGGCTGGCCCAACGGTCCATTATCACCAAGCATAGAAATCGCGTCCGTAACTTGTGAAGGTGCTTTGGCAAGAACCATGCTGGCGCGCTCGATAGACTTGAGCTCAGACTTGGGCGGCACAGGGTTGATATAGATCATATCATTATCCTTCTCGGCGCGCTTGAGGTCTTCCGCGACACGGCTCTTCAATCCAGTCAAGTCACCCAGTACAGTCCGATTGATCCACCGCTGCTCTTTCAGCCCTTCGCCAACACAGACCAAGCAATCGCGCAGCCGAGCAACCTCTTCTCCATACTTGCGTTTCTCCAGGCAGTCAAGCGCCTGTCGGAACTGAGCTGCGGCTGCAAAGTGGTGATGCTTTGCAGTCATGTGGTGGATCCAATCCGTGCTGATTGCATTAGACTTGACAGCCAAGTCACCCGCGTCGCCGTAGAAGTCGGACACCTTTGCTGCCAATTTAGCAATAGAGACATCTTTCAGTCCATCCTTGACAGCTTTCTGCCAGAAGCACTCCTGGCCCTGTCCGAGCAAAAGAAGTTCCAAACTCTGCAGTGTCATTTCGTCCATGTCCTCGGGCGGCGACGTTCGAAGTTCTGGGATGATATCGGCGCGAAGATGGCTCAAGACTCCAGCAGCCGAGCAGAGGTAATTACACGCCTGCTTGAGTCCATCTGCGGTAGTCCGGTTGGTGGCATATGCAAGCTGGGAGTATAGTGCGGCGAGATTGAATAAGACATTCGCTAGTTCGAAGCGCAAGTTATTTTGTGAGACTAAATGCCATGTGTATTCTTATTAGTCTTATATTCACCAAATCGGACCCATGCGGAGGATATGACCCCAGGAAACCAACTCACCTGGCCGAGAAGCATTAAAGCCAAAAGCGGGATACCACGAAAATTCCACTCCAACCTATATCGCACACCGACCATCAGCCTCCAATGCTAAATAAAGGAACCAGGACCTAGAAATAACGGCGCACATCAATTGGGAACTTTCCACTCAGCCATTTCAGCTGAGCCGCATACGCGACCAAGCGGCTGACACCACTAAAATGCGGTTCCTGGACATTTACAGCCTCAGATCGTAGACGATCAATGATCATCAGATCTTCAGCGAACATATCCGGGCGCTGGTCATATTTGGAAGAGATGTACTGGGTGATTGCTTCGGAAAGCGAGACATTATGGGAGCGCCGGAACGGGAGCTGAAGGATATTACTAAATGAATGAAACAGAATAACAAGTCAGTAGGGTTCCTCTCTTCTCGTAACTTCTCGCATACTGCTGGGAGTACTCACGACGCCATTGTCGCTCGAGGCGGGGTTTGGAAGACTCCGTTTGTTTTGACGGGAAGTTCAACCCCACCGGGCAACGGAATGACGTTCGGTGGCCTGAGGCATCAGCTGAGCCCTTCCTAATAATGTACAGTTACACCTCATTAAAATCGAAGAATTGACGGAAAGCTAACTGTTCTGAATTAAAAGAGGCTATAAAATAGTGAGATAAGACTCAGCTGGGTCATACCCCAATGATATAGGCCCTACATGGCCATTTATTCTGTGACGGCTAGTGTCTTGATCCTCGAAAATGCATGGCTGAGCGACATAGCTTGAAATAGGTGAAGCCTAGAGATCTAGAGCAAAAGCGAAGCCCAAAACAAAGCCCATTATTCTCAGTGGCAGTTCTCTATCTTGCAAAATCGTTAAATATGGCTCCATATTTACCAACCGTCATCTGATAAATAACAATCGCGCTCTATATGTATATATCCAATCGCAAGAGCCAAGGGGATACAACAAGAAGACAGAATTCTACAATTAACATGTAAGCAACTTAGCGCTTCTTCTCAAAGTAGCCCTCAGAGGCATCAAGGGCGTAAGCAGCAGCCTGAGCACCAAGGGTCGGAGTCACAGTAGGCAGAGCGCCAACATCATTGACACTGCCACCAGTAGTCTCAGCCGGAGTGGCAGAGCGGTTGACACCAATAGTGATGTATCCCACAAGACCATCGGCGAGAGAATCGCCCAACTTGGAGACATCGACTACGGCGGAGTACCCGTCTCCATTGGCACTGGAGTAAAGCGTGTCCTCGGAGTTGGTGGTACGGTTCAAAGTCGAAATATGAGCCTTGTATGGGGAGAGCTGATAGACCGAGTTGATGAGATTCTCGTCAAAGAACAGCTGGCCCAGGTGTTGTACACCAGCATCGCTGTAGCTGGTATCCTTGCCCGTCACGTTGGTTTGAACGGTGAGATGAATGTGGGTAGTGCGGGAGATGTAGTAGCCCGGGAATATCGTCAGTAACTCAGTCATGCCAGCTGAATCGGTCCGGGAGATACCACGGAGGAATGTCTTGTCATCCGTGGTGCCGTCAGTGCGGGTGGTCCAGCCGTCCAGGGTAGAGGCTGTATCCGGATCAATACCCGTGAATCCAGCATAGTTTCCAGTGGCATTAGAAGCCTACCAGAGAAATCAATTAGTGCTCGGTCTTTATAGATGCTAACATGCTGTTTTATCCCGTACATACCCAGATAGACAACCAAGCATCAGGGAGAGGTTCGCAGGTCTCGACATCGATAACACCAATATCGAGGTATAGATCTACTCCAGCTTGAGCTTCGCAAACGTCGTGACGGTGAAGCTCGCCGTCAATGCCATAAAGACCCCAGACGGTCTCAGGAGCGAGGACGCAAGTGGTTTTTTGGATGGTATCAAACACATTGCGCACGTTTAGGGAGTGGCTGCTAGAAAGACCACGAGCGACTTGACGCTTCGCAAAGTGCGCTTGGCGTCTCCTAAGAGTGGCTTCGCATCGGGTCTGGAGCTTCGCTGCGCAGGCGGTAGATCGGGTACCAACGTGATGCGTGCGGTTGTGCGCAACCTGAGAGTGATCGACAACCTCCGGGTGGGCTAAAAAGAACTTTAACAAATGCTTGATTGAGGAGCCTGAGAAAAATGATTTTTAGAAACGGTCTAATGATTTCAGTTTATATGCTGCCATAGTACTCTTACACCAGAAACACAGAGGGCAGTCAGGCCGGCAGCCCAAAGAAGATGAGAAAGCTGCATGATGTTAACTTATAGAATGAAGAAAAAGAGCGAAGTGAGTGAACCGATACCGTAGAATAGGATCATCTTCGCCCTTTATACGATGTAGATGCAGCTTTCTATAGACACTAAAACGACGCGTAGCCCTACGGCACCGTAACTTCAAGTTTGCCTTGGCTCCGTCCCACTCGCTAGAGATTTTCCTTTAATAAATCTCGGCAAGGATTATGTATCCAATGAATGTTACGGCAATGTCATTCCAGAGCGTCGTAGCACTATTTATGCAGGGTCTTGGCGGCGTCGTAATCAGTATAAGGTTGTGACTGAGTGGATAATATATCTGATTACCTGTGCCCCTGTATCAAACCAAGCACCACCACGTGGGAACCCAGCGGTAATAGTTTACTCAATTTAATAGTGAATGGAGCTAGTCTTCCTAGTAATTGAGCTATTTTCGAGTTTGAATGAAGACCCACGTGAGATATCTTATGGCCTCTTTCTTCTCGGTGTTATAGCTGGAAGAATAGTCATTAGCTATAAAAGTGCCACCAGGGATTGGAACAATAACACAAGTGGGCGGACTAGACATATCGGGGTCATCACCGATATACAATATTCCAATGCAGTATCAAGCCTAAACTGTACAGAGGGCCTTTTTATGCATAACCAGGGATAATCGATTAAAACTCCCGCCAGGCTTCTGGATTGTGCTAGACCTTTTATTCATATGTTAGACTAAATACTGCTCAGGGCAGTAGAAGTCCATGTCCCAGTAGACTCTGTTCACATATGCTCCAGTTGATCAAGGACGGCAGGTACTGCCCAGAAGCGCTAGAGTGTTCAGCAAATTCGGCTGTCTATGTATTAGTGCTGAACTGCCTAGGCAGGGGTGAAAACTGCACCATCCTCGGTCCCATCTATAATAATCTCATACATCTTTCCGCTTAGAAAGATGGTCGCAAGGCTTGTGTTAGATTCCGATTGGCGGGGAAATTGGGCTGGGACATAGAGACGAGGATAACTCGGTGATGCTAGAATGAAACACATCCTTGGTCAACGCATGATCCACGTATATAGGGAAGTGTCTCACCAAGACCAAAATGTTGTGCGTTATGGAAAAATGTTAGTTTACATCGGTCTTGCGTCGCCCTCCGACGGTTGGGTAAATCAACACATAGGCTTGTCCGAGGTTCCCGATAACAACGGGAACCTTTTTTAAGACCAAGTTGCCTGTTGTGTCTTGGGTGATGAAATTTGTGGTGATCGCATGGAAATGACGAGTCCGAGAACCTTGAGTGACAAAGTACCGGGAAAGCGGGCGAGCAGCATTTCGAAACATGAGGGATCTGTTCATCATATCTGTAAGATTGGGCAGATAAAATGTGAAGTGCAAACGGGGCAAACGGGGTGACGATAACAAGATCCTACATGGATGTAGAGGATGGTCTACCTAGCTAGGTAGGGGCTGATGGTACAGTCACTTCTCTTCGTGCTATTTCCGCCTAGGCCGAGAGGAGCTAATGTGGCTACAGCATTCCCAACCTCTTGGGCTATTCTCTAATATACCCCTAAGGTAGTAAATTTAAGACATTGCGATCTGAGCCGGCCAGATCACGACGCCAACATGTTAGACAAAAAGGGGGTCCCCCCGTCTAGGTGCAAACGATTCAGCTGCTCCACAACAAGACTACTTCGTACTACTTCGTACTAATTGATACGCTATACCATTTGGGCTCGTTCTTGTGCTTTGTTGGGCATTATTATTATCGAGATCGATATTTGATCCCTGCAAATGCGCCCTACCAGACCTCCCCTGACTTATAGATAGCCGCTTTCCCCGCCGATTTAATAGAGCTATCGTATCACCTTCCATCTATTTAAATTATTCTTGTGTACTACTCTCTACTTTATTCTGCACTCCAACTCGGTCTAGGCCCGGTCCTGCTATGACAACTTACAACGTCAACCACACACATACACTGCCATGTCCGCGGCTCATCGTACATTACCCTGCTCAGTATCTTGAGAATGCGTCTGACTTACTATCTGCCAGCATACCACCGCCTCGCAGTGCCTGCTGAAGTACCATTCGAGCTGAGACCCTCGCCGGGCAAAGGATGGGGTGCTTTCGCTACAAAACACATTGACCGGGGATCCCTAATTCTGAGCGAAAAGCCAACCTTCATTATCCGGAAGTCGCATACCGAAATCACGGACTACCACGTTACTATGGCCTTTCAGAAATTGTCGCCTAGCCAAAGGGCACAGTTTTTACTCCTCCGCGATAACGGAGCAAGCTGTTTTACAAGTATGAATGAAGCTTTCGCTGAAAACTCGTTCAATATCGCGAATTCATACCGCGACGAGCCTGAAGCTCATGGTCTCTTTCCCCTTCACTCGCGCTTCAACCATTCTTGTATACCCAACTCGAAGGTTCCAACTGTTAGTGGAGAGATCATCTCAAGCTTTGCGACTAGGGACATAGCCGTTGGCGAGGAAATCAATTTCTGTTATAATACAGATTTCGAATGCAGGACTAGATATGAGCGTCATCAAGCTCTGCGTTTTACCTGCGATTGCATGGCCTGTCTACCTGGCACCCCCTTTCAACAACTTAGTGACATGCGACGGCGATTGATCCGAGGGCTCCAATATCTTGCTCGTGGCGTGGACTTGGATGGACAGAGACAGGGTTCGCATTCTATTATTTTCGACTGTACACAGAGGTTTGTCGCAGAGACTTTCAGCATAACTCTTTCATCTAGATTCATTTATGCCCTCCTGTCAATTTTCTTTCTCGAAGAAGAGGGATTGTTAGATGCCTTTATGAACGCAAGGTTAAGACCGAGCTTAGACAAAACGGTGCAATTGTTCAAGTCAGAAAGCAATCAGAGCATTGTTAGGTTAGCTATGGAACAGAAAACCTGGACAAAGAAGTTGCAAGTGGCATTCAGACTATATGGCCGAGAAGATGCTGCTGATTATGAAGTTACCCTAGCGCTGCGAAGATTGCGCCCATTTGTTTAATATTTTTCCTTTCTTACATATCGCTTCGAAGTTTGATAATCCATCCTGCTATTCTGTTATTTGCTGGAAATGAGCCTCAAGCTCACCCATGTATGTATATGGATAATAAATACGAGAAAAGTCCTCGATGTTCAAGGCACAATGGCAAAGAAAATGTTCAACGGGTGGACCACCATTTCTTCCTAACGTGATCACCGTAGCCCTATCAATAGATGGTTTCCTTCGGCAGCTCATCGATGCGCATTCTAATGTATTCGAAAATGCTGAGCAGGATCATGTTGTTGACGCCGGTCCGGATAAGAATGATGGATAGGCCCTTGTACATGCTGGATTTGGCGACAGCTTTTGAGGCCTCGCCAATCTCACTGGATTTTCCTAGCAGAACACTCTGCGCACGAGTCTTGCGCGTATCGAGGGGATAAGTCTATGAGTCATGTTAGTGTATGTTCGTCACAAAACAGCATATCGGTCTGATCACGTACGCAGAACCAGGGTACAGTGCTGCAAATGGCGCCGGCAATCATAGGTGCCCCAAAGGGGTTCTTGTCCTGACCCAACTCCTTGGCTGCTACTTGCTTGACAGTCTCGTAAACACTGAAGTACAGTCCTGAGCCCACAGTGTCACGCAACGCATGCAAGCGGAAACCGGTGTAAAGGCCCCAGAATCCATGTCGTATGTAGATCTTCTTGATGGCTTGGATGGTCCCCAAGCGGGGCTTGTAACGCAAAGATTGGTCTCGGGCTGCGTCCGGGGCAGCCATCGCGCGGTTCGACACTAGAACAGAGGTTTGGACGACATTCTTTGCCAACTCAAAGGGGCCTGTTTCAATGTTAGCCTGCCTCCTCCCGCCCTTTCATGTGATCAATATGAACATACAAGCAATAGGCGATGCCACCAAGCCAGCGACGAGGCCTGCAGTAGTGAAAGTAAGAATACCCGTCACGGTGGGGGTGCTTCCAGGTTGTTTATAATGATCCAAAGGGTTGGAACCAGTTACGCGCTCGACGTTATCGGCGATTATGTCCTTGAAGGCATTGTACACGGTAAAGTTGACGACACGGACTACCGTGACACTCGCCAAGGGTGGAAGTGCGCCTATGTGATGGTCAGTCGACCCTTCCGCTGCTGACTCATGGATACCGACTTACCAGCTACATATCCTCGAGGCCCTTCGGTGCGCCAGAGATAGCGAACACACTGCCATATGTTCTTGAAATTGTGTCTTTCAAATCAATTAGCATGCGAGTTCCCATCTCCAACGTCGCGTAGAATACTCACGTCTGCATCCTAGTCTTGACGTTCTCTAAAGGAGTCTTCCCAACGAATTCCGACGAATTAGCATTGTTTGCATCTGATATTATAGTGATAAAAACAAAGGGTGAGGATATCAAGCAATGTCCCGGGGAATCAGGCACTCACCACCGCCAGCGTCGCGCAAATGGTTGACGCCCCCGAAGCCACCTGGGTTTTGTACTTTTTGAGGAGTCTGTTGCGTGTGGCCTGATCCATGTTCCAAGCTTTGCGGTCGGGCATAATGGCGGTTCTTGTGTGATGAGTTGACGAGGGTGATGGTGCATGTTCAGAACTGTTGTCACGAGTCATCCCTGAACGTTCTCCATTGGCGGCGGCGAGGAATAGCTATAGTAATATCTCTCCGGTCGTGACAGAACGTAGGATTCTGCACAGACTCTTATACTTGCAGGCTGGGGAACCCGATGGAACGCAAAGCGGTCTCTCAGAACTCGAGTAGACCGTTCAGCGTCCCACAATTGTCCATTAAATGGGCCCGACCAACCCAGATATATCTTCAGCCTGTTGAAAAGTACCCCGGGAGACTCTCGCAGTGTATATTGGCACGTTTAGCCCCGTCTTTGCAAATTATAAGGATAGGTGCGAGATTGGTGGCCGAAACAATTACAGCCACAGGAAGGATGCAACCCCGCGTTCACGAATGGAATCTAGGTGTGGTGCGGGATTGAGCGGTTCAAGTGATGTTCTGGCAGAGTCCCCTGTTCCAGACAGTCGGGATCTTCTTGCCCCAAGATGTGTCGTCTATAGCAATGGGTTACTGACTGTGATCGGGAGCTGTGGGAAGATGAAGACTGCCATTAGCATCAATTTTCTTTCCCCGCGTTTCTCGTTTCTTGATAATAGGACCAAACAGATAGTTTCTCAGTTTGACAAGGACAACTTACTATATTCCCACAGTATCTCACCAGACAGAAGGTGAGCTAATGCTATGTGAAGAAAGGAAGAGAGGGAAGTGCAGTAAAATGGCATGTGGACCGAGCTTAACTTCTGTGCTCAAAGCGGTTTAGGGCCAAACAGAGTGACGTCTTCGTGAACACCCGTGAATAGCGGAGAACAGTGAACATCGTCTTAGTGCTTACTCCCCGGATTAGTTGGAAATATAAGAAGTACATGATTGGAAATACATATTGGAAATGTGGTTTGATCTAGAGACCCTGATCATATTCTATACTATCTCCAATCTTGGCACCGCCGTGGCACATCTGCCGGTCGCGGTCTGATCTTGTTGTCTTCTCTATACATTTCATGCAGAGACAGGAAATACTTTATGGTGTGGGATATGCAAAGCAGACTTTGGAAAGTTGATCGCAGAAGGTTAGACCACGGATCATGGTGATCTCTACAATATATGTGGAGGACAGTACTCCGTCACTAGGTAGGGCCCCACGCATGGATTGGGCTCACTATTACCACCCACCAATTATCGCATCCATCGAACCCATGAAAGGATTCTAAACTGAGATTCCAGAGTCAACCCAAACCACTTTGGTCATTAAGCAACAGTCTGGTTCCTCGGTCTGTCAGCTTCCTTATTCCTGACCTTGTATGGAGTAGGGAGTAGGGAGCAGCTGTTTGAATATGCGGATATGCCTCGTGCCACTCCAGTAGACCACTAGAATGACTACGTGGTATGGCAATAGTATTATCGTAGGATGCAATGTGACACTCCATTGCCTCCCCTGGGAAGGTTGGAAGTTAGATTAGCTGAAATGTGGCTCATAGAACAATGTCCATAGATAGTCCAGCCATATAAACTTCTACAATTGGATGTAAGATCAAAGATTCCTGATTCCAACTGTGCTACCAGACCAACTGGATTATGTTGTTGAAGAGGTTGATTGCACGAAGTAGTCACCCTGTGATTGTCTTGTACGTCCCGGCCTTGTTTTTCATGTGAGACCCAAGCTCAATCAAACACATGTTTTTATTCTCTTTTCAGAACCCTCGAACAGATTATTTTCAACCCGACAATCTCATTATTGTTACATATGTAATGTTGAGATTATGTGAACAAAATTGTGCACCGTGCCGCATGGTTCCTCGGGACCTCGGCCTCTCCCCGCAATTTCATGTTGAGCTCCCCACATCCGGGGCCGCTAATTCGTATTTATAAAGCCTCCCTTCTTTTAAGTCGAACATATACCAAACTCACTTATCTTCATCCCGAACCGTAATACAACTCATACAACATGGGAAAAAAGCAAGGAACCCCCGCCTATGTCCTAGGCGTTGGCATGACCAAGTTTATCAAGCCACGCGGCAAGGTCGACTACCATGAGCTAGGCTATGAGGCCGGCATCAAAGCCATGCTCGACGCGAAGATCAACTACGACGAAGTTGACCAGGGTGTAGCATGCTACGTGTATGGCGACAGCACATGCGGCCAGCGCGTCTTCTACCAGTTCGGTCAGACCAGCATCCCTATATACAATGTCAACAACAATTGTTCGACCGGTTCGACTGGCCTCGCCATGGCCCGCACCCTGGTTTCGCACGGTGCTGCAGACTGTGTGCTGGTCGTTGGCTTCGAGAAGATGAACCCTGGTAGCTTGCAATCCATGTACAACGATCGCGAGAACCCAACAGGACTGTTTGGAACAATGATGGCCGAGACGCGGGGTGTGACGAACGCACCCGGTGCCGCACAGATGTTTGGAAACGCGGGTGTGGAATACAAGGAGAAGTACGCAGCCTCTCGAGACGATATCAACCCATGGAAATAAGGGATACCATGCTAACATGCGAAAAACAGGTACGGTGCTAAGAACGAGGACTTCGCCGAGATCGCCCGCATCAACCACGAGCACTCCAAGCGCAACCCATACTCGCAATTCCAAACCGAATACACCCTCGACCAGATCATGAAGGCACCCATGATCCACGAGCCTCTGACCAAGCTGCAGTGCTGCCCAACCTCGGATGGCGGTGCTGCCGCTGTTATTGTCTCGCAGGACTTCCTCGACGCGCGACCACACCTGAAGGAACATGCCATTCTCATTGCCGGCCAGTGCCTCGCCACCGATACCGACACAGTTTACAGCAAGAGCTCCATTGACCTAATGGGTTTCGGCATGTCGCGCCAGGCGTGCCGCACTGCCGTGGCCGAGGCCGGCGTGAATGTCAAGGATATCAAGGTCTGCGAGCTACACGATTGCTTCTCGGCTAATGAAATGATCACTATTGATGCGCTGGATCTGTGCGAGCCCGGTCAGGCTCATGAGATGGTCCGTCGTGGCGACATCACCTACGGCGGAAAGATGGTCATCAACCCATCTGGCGGTCTCATCTCCAAGGGTCACCCCCTTGGTGCTACCGGTATTGCCCAATGTGCTGAGTTGGTCTGGCACTTGCGTGGCTGGGCTAACAACCGCCTGATCGACGGTACTTCCGCGGCACTGCAGCACAACCTTGGTCTGGGTGGTGCCGTCGTTGTAACCGTCTACAAGCGTACTGATGGCAAGGTCGCTGTCGCCGTACCTTCAGACGTTGTTGGCAAGATCAACGGTCTGGGCTACAACCCTGCTGTAGAGGCCAAGGGCTTCACTGCCGAGCAGGCCAAGTCTGTCGTGAGCAAGACGCAAAGCTCTCGGTATGCCCTGTCAGACACTCAAGAGCGAGTCCTTGCCAGATTCTAGAGGAACAGGTAAACATTATCTCGGTTAAACAATTTGTACATAACTCTATCAACCAGAATTGAAATGACACGATATCCTATTTTTCTCACAATGCATCCCAATGTATCCCAATCTATATGCTCAAAATGTTCCAGATCCATTATATAAACAAGTTTCAAAAACCACAAAATAAATCGTGAATCATGAATCATGAATGCGTCTTCTCCCAATCCTCAGGGAGCTTGTAGTCTTTCGGCACAGAATACTGCCCTTTACAGCTCCCCGGGCCCCGACACGTCAAATCACACTTGCCATACAACCGACAATAGCACTCGGAGGCAGTAGGACAAGCATCGCGATTCAACTGGTCAAGATCAATGCCCCCATCATCCCCATAGTTCGCAAAAAGAATATGCCAAATATACGAAACAATCCGACCAGCCACACGGTCATCACCAGGCGCAGCCCTAGACCCCCGCTGGACATTCCGCGCAACCCCATCATCACTCCCATCGAGCAACCACTGCCGAAGCGCAATATACTCGTCCCGACCATGCTGCCAGATCCGCTCACGGGAAACAGCAAACTGCGCACAGCACTGCGCACGCACGGCATCATTCCGACCAAGATGAAGATGAAAAGCATTGCGAATCTCTTCAACACGTGCATCCGCATCCCCGCCAAAGATATGGCCAAATGCATTCGGCAGCGCTATATCTGATGCCGAGCGCGGACTCCACGGCGACACAGCGCTCGACAGTCTCGTCTCGAGACTGCCCTGCGCCGGCACGGAAGAAGGACACGTTCCGGCGCTCCAGTCGCAGCGCAGATTGCTATACCCGGCTGGCTTTAGCGCGGCGCTGACGTCCAGACTGCGTAGGAGCGCGGCGTTGTCGTAGTCTGGGATGTCATTGTGCCAAGCCCAGCGGTTGCCATGCACGAAGACGGCGCCGGCGGATGGTATTTCCGCATAGTTGTCGATTAGGAAAGTCAAGTAGGCCATTGCTTCATGTCCGCGGTTTGCGGGGACTTGGAGTAGTTTGGAGGTTTTGTCTGCTGGCGCGTCCACTTGGTACATGCATACATGGTACTGGGTGCGGAGGGGTTCTAGCCAGGATGGGTCGCCATCCGTGGAGACATGTGAGACTATCAGGGCTGGTTTGGTTGTTCCTGCTAGACCGGGGCAGACTCCGCGGGCTTCCGGGATGATGGATGAGGTTGTTTTGTAGCGAATTTTGGTCCAGGCAAAGAGTTTGTCTTTGGTTGATTGCGGGCGGTTTAGGTATAAAATGCAAAAGAGGATGCAGAGAAAGAAGATTAGTTGGATAAATGATCTTTGTAATTTTCGGCCCATTTTGTATATTTATTCATGCAATTATATGTGTCTTCTTCTCTCCTTTTGCCTCCAAACTGATATTTCAGATATTTCGGAATATGCGGGAATGTTGATGCCTTAGGTGTGAATATCGCCCCCTATTCGCAAGATCGGCGGGATCGGCGGGATCGGCGGGATCTGAGAACTACCGATAGGTTTGGGTGTGGATTAACATGGGTTTTGTGTATGGCATTAATGACATTAATGGCATTCGATGGGTGTTTCTGAGAGGGACTGGACTGAAGATGATTCAGCCGCGTTACACCCACCTTGTCGTGCAGTGTTATGTTGAGACATACGACGGCAATCATTGCAATCATCTACACAAGCCCCGCGAGTCTGTACGTTGTCGTTATGGTCTTTGTCTGCTTTCGGTGATGATCCGTGCTAACATCGCCTAATGACAGGCGGCCAACACGAAGGAAACATGCCAATTTCCGTCACATCGTTGTAGTGGACTCATCTGAGGAAGGATAAACTGGGGGTTCAGCGAGGGTCAGGGTCATCCAAGTTATCACGTATGATTAATCAATCTATCCTAGACTGGTGGAATTCTTAACCACCGTGGATAGAATCCTGTGGCGGACTCATCCCAAAATCTGTTGTTTCAGAGCTATCGTACTTCATGCCATGATCTTAGTTTCATTTAACTTTGCAGTAGGCCGTCCTTACAAGAGTCTTTTTGACACGACAACCTGCAATTTTCCAATAGGAACCGCAGCAACCCATTCTAGTCGCGGAGGAAGGGTTGCTTCGATATCAAGATTGATCATGGACTCTTCTAGCTGCCGGATACGATACTTTTTCAATATCTGGGAGACTGATAGGTAAAGTTCCAAATATGCGAAGCTAGTTGTCGCCTCAAGTTAGCAAACAAAGAATAGGAACTGTATATAATGCAGGTGACACATACTGGTTGCCAATGCAAGTGCTGGGGCCTTTGGAAAACGGGATATAATAATCGCTGCGCAAAGTAACTGAGTCTTCACTCTCTCTCTCGAGCCATCGATTAGGTCGATAACAGTGAGGCTCAGGGAATGCAGTCTCGTCATGCAGATACCAGATAGGCGAGCTGGAAATCATAGTCTGCGAACTGTTAGCCAAATTACGGTGCAGTTTTTGTAAAAGAACTTACGCCACCCGGAATCTGCTTTCCAGCGAGCAACGATCCTCCCGTCGGTACAATTCTAGGTAGCATAGCTGATGCTGCTCCAGTCCATCTAATTCCCTCCTTCACGCAAGCTGCCAATCTTGGTATTGACTCGAGTTCGGTCATGTCCGTAGTCCAATTCGCATTTTTTAAGTCCGAAACAAGATCATCTTGCAAGGATTGGTTAAGGGACAATGCCCACAATATATGAGCGAGTGTGGCGGAGGTTGTGTCAGTGCCGGGGCCTAACATCTCCTTGCTTTCCGACAAGGCAGACTCCGGAGAGATCCTTTCCCCGGCCATAACCTTCAGAAATGACACCTCGGGTGCTTTTTCGGAGTCCGCGGCAAGTTTCAGCTGTTCGCTTGCCCACTAAAATACTTGTTAAGATTTTCATCATCGCGAGTATTTTTGAGCTTTGGGTGATACACACCTCTTCAAACTCCTTGCTTGACTTCGATGAGCCGCCCCAGCCGGTAACTCGAGAAAAGACTTCACTAATCATATCATACATTCTCATTATAAAGGGGAAGTTGGTGTGCTAAAAAGATCATATCAGCGTTGTGTTCGAGTAATGCAGCCATGGTACATACCAGTGACATTTTGGAGGACTTCATGTCGTTTTCTTTGATTACTTGTAGCTCTTCTCCTCCCATCAAAGATTCCATCGCTCCAATAGAACTTCCAAATGCGAATCTTGCTAAAAACATCACGTCAAAAGTCATGCTGTGGTCATTTGCCGGATATTCACTTACAAACGATGTCCGCTTCAAGGGCTCGACATGTGGGAATCAAGTCAAGTGATCCTTGGCTTAAATTATCAAGCAGGGTATTAAACCTCGATATTTCTTCTACCATCATCTGCGCGAGAATGGGCACTTTGCTTCGATTGAAGAGAACACCCATGTGCCGGCGCCGTTGTGCATGTTCTTTAGGATCCCTACAGAGACATGTTAGGAAATTCCTCGTCTTCTTTTTGATATGACACTCACGTAATTGAAAAAAGGGCTGGGTGTCCATCTTGAACGAACTGGTTGTAGACTCGAGGGTCCTTCACAAATTTACTGCCAGCTGCATGTACGCGCTTGTAAATATCGAGGGAGTAGAAGGATACTTCATTGGGACCTATTCGAACCAAAGGGCCTTGAAAGGTGTGAGAACATGTTGTAGAATTGAAGTTTTGCATTGAGCAAACCGCTCTTGAGGCTTTGCTCCACGTTTGAAAAAAAAAAAAATAACAAAAACCGGTTCTCAAAGCCAGAACTCACCAAGTCGCTTGTGTAGTTTTGGTAGTTCCAAAGTTAGGCGTCCTCGATACTCTGTGGGAAATTCCCATAGTAAACGTGATATTGGTGCGAGTATACTGGCGTTTGGGATGTGTGATAGAGGAGAAAAATAGTACGTATGAATAATCTTTCCGAACGATTAGTTAGTTGGTTCTCTTAGATCAATAAGTTTCTTATCATACCCAAACAACAGCTCCAAGAGCTATGAGGAGGCCCCAAATCAATAATGACATGACTTCTAAAATGTCTCAGTGGTTTATTTTCACTGGTAACCAGCGAAATTACTGAATGCTTTATAAGAACCAATTTAAATAAACAACCCACCGCGTATACCTTCCCTTTTGTATACTGCTCGAGTTTTTTAATGAAAACGCCATATCCCATACGCGCGGTTTGGCTTTTGCGCCGTGATAACACCACCGGGACCGTTTGTGGCATAATCTTGCGCCATACACAATCATTTCGCGAAGAAACCGAGGTCCACATTTGGGCCTTAAGCCGACTCAAAATTTTATCACCGATACTATATGTGACAAAAGTAGTAAATACTGCGATTGAAGGTTTGGCCCTAACAAAATTTGCCCCTATTTATTCTACTCGGTCCCCTCGTAGGATCCAGTCTAAAACTGCACATACTTCACTGTCGCGTAAATCGGAGTCATGGCAGACCTTAAGAATCCTGAAGACTCCCTGGCGCAGGAGGTGAATGCCAGTGATGAAAACACATTGGTATGGTATCGTTCAAGTGCAACAAATATATGGCACGAATTGACATCTTTGGCTTTCATAGGAGCGTCTAGGATACAAACAAGTGAGTGGAATGATATATATCTTCTATTTGAGAATTGTACGCTGACTTCAAACTTATTGACGTAGGTTCTTCATCGCAGCTACTCACTATTTGAGAATTTCTCAACTTCGTTTGGTATTTATTGCTCTTTCTCCTCTCATTGTGTGGGGGTCCGGATCTTGGTCATTAACCCTTTCAATCAGCTGCCCTGTATTTCGTCGGTGGTGTCCGAGTGACATTTACAACAGGTATCGCAGCTGGAGGACCATTGGCTTATTGGTATGATCCAGAAACCAACGTAAGGGCAGCAAAGGTAGCCTTATTAACGTATATATCAGGACGAGTTACATTGTAACCTGTGTGTTTACATTCATCACAGCAGCTGTGATTGCAGAAGCGTGTTCAGCTTCTCCATCCGCTGGTTCGATTTATCTATGGGCTGCGGAGGCAGGTGGTAAAAGGTTTGGGCGACTCTTTGGCTTCATCGTAGCCTGGTGGAGCACAACAGCCTGGACAACATTCTGCGCCAGTAAGTCCCTTGGGTGTTATTTTTTTGTCCATATCTGAATTAACTGATTTACAATGATAGGCAATACCCAGTCAGCTGTAAACTACATGCTCTCGGTGCGTATTGTGTTATTATATCTGCCGGTGTTGGCTCTAAACTGACTCAGTTTAGGAACTGGCTGTTTTCAATGTCGACTTTCCCACTGATGTTTCAAATATCAAGTTCCGTGCTGTTCAGTGGATATGCACCGAAGTCCTCCTGGCTTTAGCCGCATTAATGAACCTCGCATCTGGTAAGACGGCCTACACAGATGTTATCATCTCTTAATCTTGGCCCACAGTTGGACCATTTGACAATTAATGCTAATTTCAATATATAGCGCGGGTATTCAAATATGTCTTTTGGTTCTCAACCGGTGCTGTCTTTCTGGACTTCATATTAAACGTTGTATGGCTTCCAATCGGTGCGCACAACACCTTTGGCCTGCGGACAGCCAATGAAGCATTCATGACTACATATAACGGAACGGGAGCTCCGGCTGGTTGGAACTGGTGTCTTTCATATTTGGCGACAGCCGGGATTCTGATCGGATTTGATGCCTCAGGTCATGTCGCAGAAGAGACTAAAAATGCCGCCGTCAATGCCGCCAAGGGTATCTTCTGGAGTACAGTTGTCAGTGGAGTTCTTGGCTTCTCTGCCGTGATCTTGTTCCTTTTCACTTCGGTAAGTCTTTCCAGGAACTTCTCGTCTAGGGGCCAGAAACTAATAATTTGGCAGCCGCCAATCGATGTTCTCTTCTCATATGACGCACCCCAACCTTTCGTCCCCCTGTACGCCGCACTTCTGGGCGAGGGTGGACATATTGTTATGAATGTGCTCTCGGTTGTTGCTCTATGGCTAGTATGTTTTCTTTTGCTCTTAGACTCCCTTAAACCAAGAAAGTTATTATTATTTAAATGGTTCGCCTGTGAGAGGATATACTAACCTATCCGATAGAATACCGCCATCGCTATCACAGCAGCCTCCCGTCTGGTTTTCGCCGTCGCCCGTGATGGAGTACTTCCACTATCTGGATGGGTATCGCGGGTCTCTGCGGAGGGTCAACCTAGGAACGCAGTCCTTGTCGTGTGGGGCGTGGCTGCTGTTATTACCTGCACTATCCTGCCGTCCGCGGTGGCATTTACTTCTCTGGTCTCAGCTGCGGGTGTTCCTTCAGCTGCTGCCTACGGACTCATTAGCCTTGGAAGGTTGACTTTGACCTCCGGTGAGAAGCTTGAGGCAAAATGGTCTCTCGGGCGACTAAGCAAGCCATTCCAATTCATCTCGGTTTTGTGGAATGGCTGGGTTGTCGCGGTGCTCTTCTCGCCATACTCGTTTCCCGTTGAAGCATCCACTCTAAATTGTAGGTGATGTCTGCTACTAGGGGTCATTGGAAGAGACTTTGTGCTAATATATACTTAGATGCGCCAATTATCCTAGGTATTGTGACTATCTTCGCGCTCATCTCATGGTTCTTCACTCCCGCTACAGCGTGGGTACCGCGGGGCCGGCTTTCCCGTCCAGTTGAGGATACGGAATAAGTATTGCATATTGAATTGCTCGTTTCGTCACTTGCACTGGTCGAAAACAGGAAGATATTATAAAGGGTAACAAGAGAATATTGCGAACACTTTAATTCTTAATTTGTTGAATTCCAATCATTCCAACCATGTTTATATATATTTCTCGCATCTCACCCTAGTTTTTCCAGAAATATATATCTCAAATCCGGAACAAACCGCGCGAGACTTACGAGAGATAGAACAATAATGACATTTATGATACCTTTTACGAGGTCAGTCAGATTGAAATTGAAACCAGAGAAATGGGGTTGGCATCAAAAAGAGGCTGGCGGCCCACAGAAGCCACAAGAGACACGTGATCATATGACATAATCCGCGCTACTGGCCCCATCGAATAAAATTTTGCGAGCGGCTTTCTCTTTTCCTTTCTTTCTTCACTTCAAAACATATACACGGTCCCCAACACACTCTTGTCGATGGAAAAATCTCACTCTATCTACATATTTTAGCTTAGGGACCCAGACCGAAGAATGCTCGTTCTAATCCCGCCCCCTGACATGCAGCCAGAGGGGAACGGGTTCGCTTTTGAGCCAACATCCCCAAATCATGTATTGATATGAATCTTGCGATTTAGTCTTGCAGAGTTTGATGCTTTTGGAACCCGTGTTTACTCGCAGGGGCCAGCTTTGGCTGGTACTGAACTCTTGATGCTTGGGTTTCAACCCCTGCGAGGCACTCGTTCTGCAACTTGCATGGCCATTTCCTCCAGACAGGGATGATCATATTCGCGCTTTTTTATTATTATTCACTAACCCCACGCAGCTAGATAGATGTAAACCACCTTGGCATCTTCGAAGTCTTGTCCGTCATATCTTGATGTTTGAGGTCAAAAAGATGCCAAAACTAAGCCCTCACAGTTGGATACGTCCTTCTGGAGACTCCCTCGTGTTACGTCCGCTCCCTCTATGGGGCTGTGCGTGTCAAAGTAGGGAGATACATTCCTTGTAAACAACCATAAATTGTGAATGGTCATTCTACCAGTACAGAAGAAGCGCTGCCTGGCGAGATTGGAAAAAGAAAACGAAGAATGCTCTGGTGTTGTGGCATGCTGTAGATCTGCATCGCACATAGGTCCTTGCTAGGGACTTGCAGCAACCCTTCGTCGAAGACCTGCGTCTCCATCCCTGTGGGAATCTTGTTCCTGCATTTTGAGTAGTTAGATGGTTGAAAATTCCAAAGGTAAAGTCCGTGAAACCTGCATAGGTCCTCAGGACTTGGTTGACTAAAGCCAGCATGAAAACTGCTAAGCGCTCAGGTATGGCTGAGACCATTGGGGGTTAGGCGTGAATATGGAATCATTACCACTCCAACGTTTCAATATGGAATGCGGGACAATTTATCATGAGGCGTGGTCCACATAACCTTGGTCACTTTTACTCACTGTTATTTACAGAGTCACTGTCGTTGAATATCCCTTAATTGATCCCAAGCCAATCATTAGCTGCAACGGATATACTTCGAGGTAGGAGGCGTTAACGCCCATACCAAAATCTATACGTGAATGAATCGAATCTTTCTCCCCCGAAACAGCCATTGGACATAGTTAAAGGGCTCATAAAATAACGCGGTGATACTATGTTGTTTTATCCTAGAAGGGAGTCCAAATACCACGCAAAGACGCGCGTTAGCTAGTTGCAACAAGGCTCTCCACCCTAGCCCCCCTTGGTTTTCCATTCTCTCCATGATATGGTCGAAGGGGCTGCATATAAATCCGATGTAACTCCCGCAGAGCCGTGGGCTCTGTTTCTCCCAACGACCTGTCCACTTGCACCATTCACTCATTTTCCGAAACTATTACCATTTACACTCGTTTGGAGACAATCATTTGGACATACATTCCTTCCCCCTGATCTATATCTTTGTTCATATACACCACCATTCACAATGGCCCGATTCAGTCTCTCATTCCTCTCTATTTTCCTCGTCCTTGCGGTCCTCACTCTCTCAATGCCCACCAAGCGTGATGAGCCAGCCGCCGGTCAACCGTTTGGCCTCGCTGGTCCTGTTGGCGATTTGGTTGTTAGTCAACTGTTCCAAAGTCCCCATGACCTGTACCATATTAACCAATGAATCTAGAAATCCACGAAGTTGATGGATGGTCTTGACTCGGACAGCAGAAAGGAAAAAGCGGACAAGAAGGCAGCCCTGAAGGAGCAGGCCGAAGAGGAGGAGGCCAAGGCCTATGCGAAGATTGCTGAGAAGAGTGCAGCTTCTGCCAACCCTACTCCTACTCCCACCCCTACCAACAAGCTTTCCTCCGGAAATTTCGTGACCCCAACTACTACTCCCACCCACAAGCCCACATCTGAGCCCAATGCCTTGGGCAGTCTTCCCATCATCGGTGGTCTTCTCGGTGGTACCGGAGCCGGTATCTGATTGACCAAACATCGAGCCCGATATATGAGACTGGATATGAAGGTGTTGCAGAATCTGGAATGAATACAGTTCTCTTTCGGTGGACGGTGGTTGGTCGATATTTATGTTCGTTATGTACTTTTGTTTACAAGGAGAATGGTCAGTGAAATCCTTGTCAAGTTTCATGATTAATTTGATATGATTAGTTCCGTTGGTTGTTTGCAGGGTCTTATTCTCAACCCGTCCTTCGTAAAACCGTATCCACGGAAGTGCTCGTTCGAACAAAGCACACTCTCTTCCACTCTAAACCGTAGTCGCATCACGAGCTCGGGTAGCGGTTCGCCTGTTGTTGGCCTTCATGGAGTCCCGTGTAGTAGCCTGCATAGTACCACGACATCATGAGGTTCTTCAAGGACTCATCTTGGACTAGAAGTATATGTTAGTTAACTGAATCAACATGTCCCGAAGGTGGAGCATACTATTTGCCATGATGGGGTGCGGCATAGGCATAGCAGGAGTGGAAGCCGCCGAACTGGCATGAGCCACGGGTTGAGAAGGCTAGATATCGTCAGTAAATCCTTTGATGGGGAATACATAAATAAAACGGCAATATACCTCAGGAGCAGACTCAGAAGTGTGGTTGTCAATGGTCATTGGGACGTCTTCATCTGCAGGTTTGGTGACACCATCCTCGATGGCTTTGGCGCCTTCAGTGTCGCCGTGCGATACAGCTGGAGTAATACCAGTGTCTTCTGCTTCTTTCAAGACATCTTCAACATCTTCACCCTTGGCATGAATGCTCCAATAATGCTGCCGTCAGGTTAGATGTCGGTCACGTGAATCGGATATTTGGCGACTGACCTGGTATTCTTCGACAGCATCGTCCCAAGACTGAACCAGGGCAGAATCATCCCAGACCTCCGCGTGTGTCAAGGGCCCTTTTTTATTCTTCCCCATTTTCTTGGCCCATTTGCGGTTGGAGTGTTTTGGGCGGTAGCAAGTAAACATCTTGGCGGTGACGGTGGTAATGGTCGAGGCGGCTCACCGCCTTCCAAGCAAATCAGAGATGAAAAAAAAGTTTCCCGCAGATGATCGAGCAGCATACAGTCTCCAATTCGACACAACAAAACGTCAAAATGGCCCCTGATAAGAGAGTTTCAAAGCGCAAGGGTATGTGAAATGTTTATGACCGGTGTAATTTCTTTTCATCTCACTAACACTGCTACAGCTGCGCCTGTCGCCGCCGACTCGCCCGCCAAAAAAACCAAGAAGGTCGAGGCCAAGCCCGCTGAGGCAACCAAGGAGGCTGCTCCTAAGTCTATCCTGAAGAAGAACGAGAAGGGTACCAAGTCCAAGACAGAGAAGGCTGCTGCGCCGGCCAAGACCAATGGCGAGCCCACACGCCAGGTCAAGCCTCGCAAGCGTGCTGCCGACTTCCTTACCGACGAGGAGGCCGAAGAGCCCGTCGCGCCTGTGAAGGCTGACAAGAAGGCCGAGAAGAAGCCCGCCGCTAAGAAGTCCAAGAAGGAGGAGGCTGAGGCCGCCCCCGCTCCCAAGAAGGCTGCCGCGAAGAAGGCCGCCCCCAAGACCAAGAAGCCCGAGCCCGTCGTCGAGTCCGAAGAGGAAGAAGAGGCCGAGGAGGATGTCTCCCCTGCTGATGAAAGCGAGGCTGAGAACGAGGGTGATGATGACCAGACTGAGGCTCTCATCAAGGGCTTCGAGAGCAGTGGTGACGAGGATGAGTCTGATGGTGAGGGTTACAAAGAGGGTGAACCCATCCCCAAGGCCCCAGACACCAAGAAGGCCGAGCGCAAGCTCGCTAAGCAGCTGCGCAAGAACGGCCCTCCCGAGGAGCCCGGCACTGTCTATATTGGGTGAGTTTCGACCGTAATTTCTGACTAGTCTGAACTATCTAACATCCAATCCTCAGACGTATCCCCCACGGTTTCTACGAGCACCAGATGAAGGCCTACTTCTCCCAATTCGGCGAAATCACCAAACTCCGTCTCTCGCGCAACCGTCTCACCGGCCGCTCCAAGCACTACGCCTTCATTGAATTCTCCTCGACTACCGTCGCTAAGATCGTCGCTGACACTATGGACAACTACCTCATGTACGGCCACATCGTCAAGTGCAAGTACGTCCCCAAAGAGCAGCTGCACCCCGAGGTCTGGAAGGGCGCCAACCGCCGCTTCAAGGTTACGCCATGGAACCGCATCGAGAAGAAGCGTCTCGCGAAGGGCAAGACACGTGAACAGTGGTCGAAGAGCATCGAGTCCGAGCAGAAGAAGAGACAGGCTAAGGTCAACAAGCTCAAGGCTCTGGGTTACGAGCTTGATCTTCCCCAGCTGAAGAGCGTTGATGATGTCCCCGTCCAGGAGGCCCCCAAGGCTGTCGAGGCCACTGAGACCACCGAGGCTGCCACCGAGGAGCCTGCTAAGGCCGTCGAGGCCCCTGCCCCTGTTGAGGCCCCTGCTGCTGTTGAGGCTCCTGCTGCTGTTGAGGCTCCTGCTCCTACCGATGATACCCCCAAAAAGGCCAAGAAGGGCAAGAAGACAGAGACACCCAAGGCCGCTGCTACAGAGTCACCGGCTGCTAAGTCTCCTGCTGCCAAGTCTCCTGCCACCAAGGCGAAGGGAAAGGTCACTAAGAAGGCCACCAAGACCAAGTCCAAGGCGTAAACGGGATCATGTAAAAATTGTTTGTAATTTCATTTATCAAGCCTTTTTGTCAAATGCATTGTGTGTTTTTTTTCTTCATCATTAAATTCCCGTTAGTACTACTTAAAGCCTAAATCAGGATGAACAAAATCGCAAGAAAAAAAGGTAAACGGTGAAGGTATGGGAGTGGTTGATAGGGATCCCTCAGGTTAATAGGACCTTTTTCTCCCCTCTGGGATATTGTCTCGGTCTCTCTCTCTTTATCTCTGTGTGTGTGTGTGTGTGTGTGTGTGTGTGCTTGTGACTTTTGTAACAGCGAAAAGAAACCCCCATCATTTTCCCTGGTGTTTTTGTCTGACACTTTACTTCTATGTTGTAGATTCCCTCCGGAACATCGCAAGCCCTAACCCGATACCATACACGCTAGTCCCAACCAAGCCTAGCCCCATCACCTGACTAGCGCGAGAAAAATAAAAGCCACGCCCCGAAGATTCCGTTTCCTTTTCTTCTCCCAACTCCTCGCTCAAAGAATCGCATTCAAAGCTCACACACAAGGAAGCCTCGCTCCCTTTTCCAATTTTGCTTTGGGAGAAAGTCCCCGGACACCCTGCGCTTTGGGTAAAACCAAAGTACCAAGTCAGGCACTGCGGAAACGCGCCGCCATAGAAGCAATTCGATAGCGGCTTACGCCCTATTCCCTCACGGTATCTCGTGCCACCCGACGGTTACATTTCACGATGTCTCTGGAAACAATGGGGTGTGTGCTGGGTATTGGAGGGGGGAAGGAATGGTGGTAAAACACCTTTCCTTGTATTGGGTTGCCTTTCGTCATGTTCGGATAGTCATGCGATTGCCTCCTGTCTGCTTCCTCGGAAGTCGATGGAGGTAACTCAATGGGGCTCATTCTTGAGGCGAGGAGTTCCTTGGTCTTTTCTTTTCAAGAGTCTGTAGCTTATGGCAAAGCGGTGATGAGATGCTGTCTCATTGCAGAAGCCCTGTCACAGGGGCCGGACTCTTCTATCTTGCCATAGGCTTTTATTTTTTCTTGTTCGCGTGATGATATACCAATCATAGAGTCAAGCACAGAGATCCCAAGGGATTGTTGACGATAAACGATTTAAAATTATCTGATGAACATTATATATAGCCAATTTTTCCTGAGGAATTCAAATACCAATGCAATTGAAATAAATGATTAAAATGCAATCTTCATAAGTAAATCGTAGCATTTCACTTCGTATAATACAACCGGTCTCCATGCAATATAGCTAAGCTCATGTTTTCGCGTTCACTGTGCCTTTCCCTCAGCACCGACAGGCGCAGCCTCCTTCTGTTCCTTCTTCTGGCCAACCACCTGCACTAGCAATGCTCCCGCAACGTCGGCGGCGAGCGCAATGGTAGTCGCACAGACATTGCTCCAAACATGGATGCTGACGGATCCCAGCGGGGCGCGAGGGAAGGACACAACCCATTGAACGTAGTACGGGAACCAGGCCTCGGGGAGCGGGAAGACAGGCGTCTTCGAGTACCAGAACTGCAGGAACATCTTCAACCCGTTTGTGCTGAGCCAGCGGGCGATCTTCACGGTCCAGTCGAAGGAGGATTTCTGTGCGGTGAGCGTCTTGTCTGTAGAGAGACCAGCATGTTAGCAGTCTGAGCAATAGAGATAACAACGCCTCCTGTAGCCTTGTGGTAGTCACACGTACTCAGCGCCTCGTATTCCTCCATGGTCTTGTCGTGGCGTCTCCTAGCCTTCGCCCACTTCGCAAACTCATCCTGGGAGCTTCTGCTGTTCATTTCGTGCTTTTGCTCGAGGACTTGGCGCTTCAGCTGCTGCTGCTTGCGTGCAGTCCGCGAGGTCGGCGTCGGCAGTCTTAGGTAAAGGAGCCATAACTGTATGCCAAAGCGAGTAGGTGTTAGCGTGTGGAATCACAATATAGGTGCGCGGCGGAGCTGGGAAGCTTCTCAAAGGCCACAAATGGGATTGTCGGACACATACAAGACCGTCAATGGTACTCGCACCGATCGTATTGACCAGGTAAATTGCGACGTGCACGAAGAAGACCGTGAGGACGAGGGACAACATCGTGGCGGGGGCTGGCAAGAGGCGTTGGATGCGACGGCGCAGGCTCGGGGAGCCTGGAAGAATGCGACGGCGGCACAGTCGGCTGACCAAGCGAGTCTCTGGTAACTCTGCTGGGAGAGACAGGAAATGACCTGGCAAGATAGATGTTGGTTGCTGGTTGAAGGAGTGAATGACGTCCCTGGTTGTGGAAAGGTGGAAATAACAGCGGACTTGGCCTTTCCGCCTTCACTGTATCACGGTCTACTACACCATCTTGTCTACCGCTTTGCCTGTGGCAGGACAAATAAAATACGGAATTATTTCAAAGAAAAAAAAATACATATGATGAGGCCTTGACGATTATTTCTCCCAATTTCGACCAAACAACCAAACCCTCAAATGTCCAACCCGAAAGATGCATTCCAGGAACTTGTCCGCATCTTCTCATCTAGAGACAACCAAGTCCTCGAGATCGAGATCATCCCACCGAGCCTAGGCGCTACATTCCTCCAGGATGAATGCTCACTGGGAATAACCAAGAAAGCATTAGTGCAGGCCTTCACGGTCGCGCGCCAGCTCTTCTTCGACCGATTAATGCTCATGTCCGAAGATGATCTCCAAACCACCTTTCGGATAGACGGCCAGTCTAGAAATGCAGACTCAGCTATTACAGAAGTCATGCTCCTCTTTGACTGCGAGCATCTCACAGCCTGCAACTGGCGCAAGCGCCGACTGCAGGCAGCTGTGACGCATAGCCCTGGTATTTCAAACCAGACCTCTACCGCAACGGAGTTGTTAGAAGCCGAACTTACCCTCATGTCGAGCTACCAATGCTCGCCACTTCATCGCCATACCAAGTCGCCGACGCTCTGGCATCACCGGCTTTGGGTAGTTGTCCATCTGCTTCAAAGACGGCATTGGAGCCCTGAGGATCTGCTCAAGCTGCAACGGACAGAACTGGATGTTGTTCTTCGCGCTGGAGAGCTTCATCCCAAGAATTATTATGCTTTCAGCTATATGCGACAACTGGACGTGCTTCTCGCTGCTACAGTGGAGAAGACAACTGGGCAATCAACGTGGGAATCCCATTCAGCGCAGTCGGCTGTCGAACGGGTGGTTGCTTGGTGCTTGGCTAACCCACGCGATATATCGGGCTGGAGCTTCTGCCTGTACGTGCTAAGCAATGTCCCGGAGCAACGGAATCGAGTGAATGCCCTTGAGAGAGTGGTTAAGTTTGCACTTAACGTTGGATGGGAAGGCGAGAGCCTTTGGACGTTCGTCGACCAAACATCGAGGCAATTTGGGCTTGAAGGTGCAGTTGAGGATACCATGCTATTGCACTGTGATCAAGAAACCAGATCTCATGGTTCCCAAATAGCCCAAGACAGTCGACAGAAGAAGTCATGGCAGACCTGGCTGGCCCAGGCGAGAGTATATTGGGTCATAGACGGCCGAGAGAAGAACACATAACCGGATGAGATATGGATGTATATACTACCTGTTTACGTGTTTACGATTACCACCCAAATTGCACCTCCATGATATTTCTCATGTGTCGTTGCCTCGTTTGGTTAGCGCTTTGGTATACATGATTGGGCTAAATATGTGATGAACGCCAATGAGATTCAAACAAACGCCTCTCTAGGCACCTAGCCCCCGGTTCTTAAATCTGGGCATAGGTGGATGGTTCCGATCTTATCCATGAACCCAGCGCCGTCCTTCATTCGTAGTACACTTTGCGATGCTGCTCGGTGGGTTGTCTGTTTCGGGCGGTGGCGAGAAAGGTGGAGGGAGATAAGACTGACTGACGGGTTGGGTCGAAGGATTGAGGCGTATTATTTTTTTTTGCCTCCTGCTGCAGCCTCGGCGGCTTTCTTTTCGTCCGCTGTAGAAGAGAAGCGATCAGTACACCAGTCTCATGGCGTGGGTTGGATGTCTAGCGCATTGGGGATACACACCCTTCCTCTGCTTCTCGCGCATGATGGCAGCGGCATCATCCTTGCTCTTGGCGAATTCGGTACCGGTCTGGGTGTTCTTGTTCTTCTGTAGAAACGGTCAGTATGAACAAAGAGGAGCGCGCGGAGGAGGCCAGACGAACCGAGTTGCCCGCCTTCTTCAGGGCCTTGGCCCGATCGTTATCACGTTGGTTACCGCGTGTCATGTTGTTTATGGTATTATCGCAAAAGTATCAAAAGTAGTTGGGGGCGCGAAATGTTTCGAGAGTGAGAGAAAAAGTTTGGAGGGGTCGGCCGCATTCCGGCGAATCACAGGGGTTCCACTCATCTACGAAGTACTTCACTATATACTTCCTCTCGATATTCTTAATTACTCGATTTTGAATTATTGGAGTATCGGGGTATTTCTTTGTTATTTTATCTTGACTCATTTGATCGGCGACTATATGCTGGCGGTGATTGGGCTATAATTCTTACCTTGTTTCAACTCTGGTTTTCTACTTCACCCTGGCGCTTCGCCTCAAAGCCCACTACCTACAATGTATTTTGCCCTTCAAATATCTTGCCAGACTCACCTTGATACATGTATGATATAGAATCCTTTGAACTATATTCATCTAACAATAAGGCAAGTTTGAGGTAAGCAGAAACGAAACACGAGGAATACGAGGGAAAGAAGGGCGACTTGTAGCCGCCCACCAGTTTCAGCATGGCCGAGTATCCTCTACTAATGGCCAGTCATTTGATTACATCGGGCCCTAGTTGGGATCCCAATGCCGGAAGTGTAGGTAATTAGGCTTGTTCCGGTTACAACCCCGATCTCTGCGCTTAAAGGTCCCTATTTATTGCCTAGATCGCAACAATGAAACACCTCCTGCAGTGTTGCAGGATATCTCTCCCACTGCAGAGATGGGGTGCAGAACCCTGCCGACGTCTTTACCTAGGACTCAAATTAGATACATACCATTTGTGTGGTTCATCCAGACGTTTCAAGTCTATTCATAGAAAAAAAGTACTATCGCCTTTGTCGGAAGCATACACCTAGGCTGCGGCACCTCAATGGCCATTATTCCATACATGCCTTTCTTCATTGTCGCCCCCATTCACCCTTTTCTTTTGTCTTTGTGTTTCTTTATCCTTTTCTTGCCCTCGAGTTGATCTCATTCTATCGCATTGTTCTATTCTTTTTTGGAATATCAAGCTTTCTGCTGGACAGTCGCTTTCTTCCCTCTTTTAATCCCAACCCTCCCACCAAGTCTGCTAACAGACAATTTTCTATACATCCTCGACAACGAGTATCTACCATTCTTGATAAGTGCAAAAACAGGCCTGTGCCTCAATCATGATGACTCGCTTGCGTGAATCCCTGGCCGGTCCAGGGTACGTGATCTTGAACGTTATTCGCGTTCTCAACATTATCACTTTTATGGACCTTATAGCTGCTTGCGCAGTTTTGCTGGCCAAAATCGACATGCTCAACAGCTTCTTTTTCTTCGAGGCGGTGACCCATGCTGTGGTGGCTCTGGTTAGCCGTAAGTATAACCTTTCCTTCCATGTTCGTGATATAAATTCTAACGTTGGCAGTCTTCATGATCATCTCGGAGCTCCCCATTCTGCAAGGTTATTTCGACAATCACTGGCCGATGTTCGGACAAGAATCTAGCTTCTACTCTCTCGGTGGGATCATGATGATCCTGGGTGTATCAACACTGGGCACCCTGAACACCAAGGCCACGACCCAGGAAGTCATTGGAATGAGTTTCTGGCAAATAATCGTCTCTGCCGGCATCCTGGCAATGATAATTAGTGTGGTGAACGTTCTGGCAGTAAGTACCGATATCAACACCCCCCAAATTCGCCCAATATATTTCCTTGACCCAATGCTAACCCATTTCTCCCAACAGAGCTACATCTTCAGCGACCCCGAGACCGGCGTCAGTGCCCGCCAGGTGCGGGTAGATGGCGCTGTCGCACCACAAAAGGCAATGAGCCGGACCAGCAGTCACCGCACCCTCCATTTGAGCGTGAAGCGTGAGGAAACTCTGCCCACCTACACTCGCCAGAACCCGGTCAAGCGTGCGACCAAGCGTCTCACCGGCCGGTTCCCGCTCAAGATCTCCAAGCCCATGAACCCGACTCTCGTCCAGGAGAACGATGCCGCTTCCTCCAAGTACTCTCGTGACTCTGCGGAGATTCGTCCTCCCGACCTCGCACACCACCCTGCTATGTATTCGGGCCACATGGTTTGAGCTGGTTGACTGGTTGACTGGTCAACTAGGTCAGAATGGTGTTGTTTTGAAAGAAAGAAAGAAAGAAAGAAAGAAAGACTTGCGTTGGTTGAATAAGAAATCTTGCGTTATGGCGATGGGCGCACTCGGCGCTGTTTTATTCCCCTCTTTTGCTTTTGCTTTTCAGTGTTTTAACAGATCTAATTGAGACATATCATTTTTATGGTGACCAGTCGTAGTGTGCGTTATTAATTAATTGTAGAAGGGGAAGTACATTAGAAGACAGTAAGTAAGTGGTTGAAGGGCAGTTTCCAAAACAGGACGGGGACCCACGTTTGGCCCCGACTTTAATGAAGCTACATATGACATTCGAACACTCTTACACCTTTCTTTCGTCGAAACTCGATTCAACCTGTTCGAGATTCCGATGAAGTAAAGTTCATATTTTGGCAAATATGGCTACCATTGCAATCTCCTGGGGAACGTAAGTCTGGCAAGCTCTCTCTACATTCGCAATCTATCCTGACCGTGAATAGCGTCAAATCACTCCTCATATTTTTCGGCCCAGTCATAGTCCCACGCCTAATTACCGCCTATCGAAGTCTCCGTGTGTCCATCGCGAGTCGGCCATCGCCGCGTCCTCTCCCTGCCGCGCCCGGTCGCGCGCTGAACATCTTATTCGGTGGCATCGTCTTCTTTCTACTTCTAAGCCTACCTTTCAACCCCCACGCGCCCGAACCCAACATCTTCTCCCAGACTCGCTCTCGTCTAAACACCCCTACCGATGTCATCTTCAACCGTCTCGCCCGGCTTCGGCCAGATAACTTCCTCACCGAAGCCGACAGTCTCCTCCAGTCCAAGTTCACCTCTCTCGGTGCCCGCAAGGTGTACCTGACCTATGGCCCCGATGCCCTAGTCTCGTGCCAATACTGCTCCTTCGACAACCTCTACACATACCTCATGTACTACCTCCCATTCCACGTGTTGCTACCGCACCTTGGGCACCTGCTGCTTCTAGGCGTGGCCACATCCGCGCCCATCGCAGGGCGCGAAGCCTCTCGCTGGCGCGTAAAGTTCACCCTAGCTGGACTTGTTCTTGCAACCATCGATATCTACATCATGGCCACCTACGACGCGATCCAAAGTGCGCCACGTTCTGTGCGCGCGGGCCAGACACCGCCCTCCGGCCTCTACCACCACATCACACTTCTGCGACCGCTGGCGTTCGTTATCTGCGATGTGATCTGCTCGGTTGTACTCTGGCTCTCCGCGACTAACCGGTTCTTTTTCAAGCCGCCTTCCACGGTCGAGCAGGTTGATGAGGCAGTGTCGATGGCCGTGCAGACGCTTGTAGGCGCAAACACGAAACTCCATGCCGGGAGTGTTACTCGCAATGCGGTGGTTCGGGATTCGACTTTGAAGAATCGAGATGATTTATACTGGCGGACTATGGTGAGTGCCGAGAACCCCACCCAGGGGCCTGGAGAAGGCGGGGAGCAGATCCTCAACAATATTTGGGAAGAGGAAGAAGTTGCTAGGGCTATGTCACGGGTAATGGCTGGGCAAGGTGGAATTGATTTGGCTCAATTGGGAGTCAATGCTAATGATTTTGTGCGAAATGTTACGGAGGGTTTAGAGTGACATATGTATCATCTTAATATATCTCGTACATCGTACGTATATCTATCTATTATTATCCCATTTTTTTCAACGTGCCAAGACCATAGAACTGGTCGAAAGAAGTGTAAATAGACCGGAAATGGTAGACTGTTGACATCCAAACCCCTAATACAGAAATTCAACCAAATTTTTTTTTATTCTATATCCATCCAGCCAAGATAGATCTTCCAAGATTGATTTAGTGCATGCACCTCATACATCCAATCATCAATCTCGACATTCAACATTTAACGAGGCGGTGAGTGGAGCGATGATCGTCGTGAAGAGATGAAACGAAAGTTGAACCACGTTCCCCCTCTATTCCCTCCTTTTCTCCTTCAAATTATTCTCTTGCACTTTGACACTGTTGCTTTTCACGTTCCTGGTTTGAACGAGTAAAGTTTAGAAAGTAAATAAGGCTCAGATGAGGCAGGTCCCACATCCATCTCGGCATTGATCATTTTGGCTCGATTCCCGGTTCTCGACTCTACTCCCGGCCCTCGCTCCTCTCCCACGGCCCCCCCGTGGAATTTCGAATCTCCTCCACACTATTGGTGCTCTCTCCACCATGGCGGACACAGTTGTGCCATCGCAACCTTTACCAGAGCTGAAGGCGCGCAATGCCTACGTTTCCTCTCCGAGTGGATTGCGCCCAGCCAAGGAGACCACGTTCCGTGAATGGGTGGTTGCCAACCAGATCGGTATGAAGAAACACCTCAATCCTTGGATTAATATGGAGATAAAGGCACAGCCTGTACCTGACAGAGTCGCTGCGCTCCTCATTCAATCCTCGGAATATGCGAAATCCCCCACATCCTGATAATACCAGTAACGCTAACATCAATCTGCCTCTCTATAGGAATCTCCATGACCATCCTGGCTATGTTGCTGGCTCTGCATAACCTCTACCCCTCCCTCCGCCCATATACCCAGCCATTCTTCCAATTGTCCTATTATAACGAATCCTCGAACTCATACGTGCAGGGCTGGGACGATGTCTACTTCGTCATCAGCGCTGCTATTGCACTCACCGGTATCCGCGCTATCGTCATCGAATGGCTCATGCAACCTCTGGCGCGCGCTTGCGGTTTAAAGCGCAAGCAGTCGGTTCGCATCGCTGAGCAGGGTTGGCAAGCTATGTACTATTCGTTCATCTGGGGAGTCGGATTGGTGTGTTTGGCCCACAGATATTTTCCCTGGGAATATATAACTAACCGTTCATTCTACGTTACAGTACCTGTGGAAGACGTCATACTACTGGGGCGATTTCGCCGCTATGTGGTCGCAGTGGCCCGCCCGTCCTTTGTCTGGTTTGATGAAGTGGTATCTTCTCGTTGAACTGGCATTCCTCGTGCAGCAGATCTTCGTCATCCACGTGGAAGAGAGACGGAAGGACCATGTCCAGATGCTTTCCCACCACATTATTACCAGCGCTCTCCTGAGCTCTGCTTACATCTACGCCATGTACAATGTGTCCAATGTAGTACTATGTCTCATGGACATTGTGGACTTCTTGTTACCGGTTCGTCAATTACCATTCGCCCAAGTGCTTCTTAACAGCTACTAATACTTCCACAGTCTGCGAAGATTCTCAAGTACTCCAAGTTCGAAACAGCCTGCAACGTTGGCTTTGGCCTCTTCATGGGTACATGGTTCATTACCCGACACATCATCTATCCCATGGTGTGCTGGTCCGTTTATTATGATCTCCCCCGCGAACTTACCTATGGCTGTTACACCGGTTCAACAAGCGAGTTCATCTCAGCAGAGGCCCCCAATGCCTTCGCATACATGCTTGGACCATACTTCAGTCTGGACAACCCCATCTGCTTCAACCCCACTCTCAAATGGATATTCTTATCCGTCCTGTTGGTCCTTGAGGGACTGTCCATTGTGTGGTTCAGCATGATTGTCCGCGTTGCCTATGGTGTGGTTTGTGGCGGTAACGCCGAAGATACCCGCAGTGACGAGGAAGATGAAGACGAAGTCGAAGTGGGAAACCAGGCCGCATCCCACGTTCCAGCACATCTGGCTGCTAAGGACAGTGCCCCTACCGACGCACTCGAAACCGGGAACGCCCCGGGCTTGGATCGTCGGCGGTCCAACGGCACTGCATCAGTGCGCGCGCGGGGTCGTGGTCGTGTTCCTTTCGATCCGAGTGATCGGAAAGCTCTCTTGGGCCGCATTGGATGCGAAAAGCCTACGTAAATTCCCGCTTTCCATTTAACATTTTCTTTTGACCAAATTTTATGACTCCCATTTCGAGTTGCTCCCTTGCATGCCATGCCTCTGTCCACATACTGTACCGTGAACCCCATTTTTCGGGTGACAGCGTCGAACAGCCACTGGCCATGCAATGGAGTGCCCGAATTACGATGAACTGCTATTTCCAAAGTTGTTTGCGGCACATCGTTTTTCAGTCTGCTTGCCGGGTCTTATATCCACTTTATTTTTGTTTTGTTTTCTTCATATTCATACTCATTGTTATGTCGCCACTTGCCGGCTGGCGTCGGGGAGGTTTCCTGGTATGCATTTTGTTGCCGTGATGATCTCTAAGGACTTGCAGTTTTGTTCTAGAGATCCACCCAATAATACCCAATGGAAGCATTTGGCCTTGTACATGTATCATAGAGTCCTGTCCGGTATGGACTTATAGATTTCCCTTACGGTGAATACGGAATATAGTGTTGCCTTTAACCCCGAATACGTAGTCCATCCCCTTCATAACCCAACACTCCCCCTAGTGATGAACATAACCCCTAAGCGGTGGCTCCTCACTCCCATTATTATACCCATACAACAACACATCAAGCACCCCAACCACATTCGACACAGCCTCCATCCCCAAAAAATCATTCACATCTAAACCAGGCGCAATCGACTCCCCACAAATGGCACCAAGATCAATCCTCTCCAATCGCCCAGGCCCATCATGAACCAAAGCATCAACAAACAAAGCATACGCCAACGGATTAACCAACATAGCCGAATGCGAATAAGACCCTCCAGCAGCACGTCCCGCACAAGCAACCTGCACCTGCACATTCGACACCCCAACCCCACGCACATCCCCCAGCGCCGCGGAAGCCCACCGCCCACTCTGCGGCTGAACAATAACATCATTCCCAGAGTACACGCTCGTCGTCGGCACGAACGCCGAATCTCCATCCTCACCACGCAGAGCCCTAATAAACCTCGTATCATACCCCTGCTGCTGCACAGCAGGCGGACAAAACGACTTGGCAAGCGCACACAGCGTGGCAACAAGCGTCCCGTGGAAATCACCACTCACAGTCATGAAATCGCTTACCGCGGCCCGTGTCGACGGCCAGTATTTCAGCGCCCATTGCACGTCTAAACTACCTTGCGACCAGCTTAGCACTCCGATAGGACGCTGCGAGAGTCCCGAAATATAGTTTATTGCGTATGCGACATATTCTGCGTTGCTTTGGATATCGCCTAGCGAGTTACCTGGGATATTGACCCATACTGGGTCTGTGTGTTGGTCTGCCGTGAAGAGCTTTGCGTAGTTGAAGTAGTAGGTGCTGCCGGCTGGGTCGGCGGTTCCTGGGACTAGGAGGACGGGGATTTTGTTATTTTTGCCGTAGGAGAAGGTTGGGGGGATGTGGATTGCGCTGCGGAGGGTTTCTTCGGGGATGTCGTAGGGTGCATCCCAGAAGGATCTTGTTGGGTGGATTCGTGGACTTGGGTCTTTTGTGTTGTTGTTGGTTATGGAGTTTATTTCGTGGTTTGTTATGCCGTTCAGGATGTCGATTATGTTTGCTGGGACTAGACCTAGGGATACTATGTCGATGGCGTTTTGGAGGATTGTTCGGTTGTTGGTGTTTGGAATTGAGGCAAGGACCGAGAGGCCTTCTTCAATTGTTGAGACTGGATTGATTTTGCCTGTAGCGATGTCTGATATCTTGGATTCGAGCTCATATAGCCCTTGGTATATGTCCCTGCTGAAGGGAGTGCGACTTGTGGATGTATTGAATAGCTTGTTAAATATATCTGGGACATCCTGAGCGTCTTTCGATGTATACGAAGGCACTGGATTACCAAGTGATGTTGATACAAAGAAAATAAACCGAAACACTTGGTGGCAGCGCATTCTGATGCTTGGCTCTTTAATTAGGGCTGACTATCTACCTATGGGGTTTGACCTGGTAAAAGGTGGTGTTTTATAGACAAAATGATATCCCATCGGACTCAATCAACATACATTTTGTACCATATCCGATGGCTTATTAGATCTGAGTTTTTATTTCAGCGTCAGGCACATGTCTATGCATATCGCATTTCACTCCTCATATCTAAGAACACGCAAAAGTACCGATAACATTATGGATGCTTGGTAGGTAATGCACGGAGCCCTCTAAAGTGTCGGAGCCATACCATGCTTATCATGCTCGGTCGTCCCAATAAGGCCCGAGCACCGGAGTTTCTTTTGTGTCTGTGTATCCCGAGATGGATATAAATCAGCTCGGGGAGGGTTTGCTGCAACCTAGTTCCGGAGAACAGGATAGACATCCAACACCATTCCAGACACCAACTACCCGAACCACGACCTAAGACGGAAGGAATCACGGTCAAAAGGAGCTCATATTCACCGCATGTGCATCTTACAGCGGGACGCGTTTGTGATCTATCGACTTGATTCTACGATGAATGGTCTAATCGCAGCTTTCGATCCCCCGTATCATCGTGCTGAGTCTAATGGCCATACCGCGTCTTCTTCTAGTCGCACATCGGATTAACGCCGATTAGCATGAGAGGGTAGACGTCTATTACGAGCCCATTGTAGACTTGGCGAGGCCATTTAAATATAATTAAACAAGTCTAAATCCATTTTTCGCAGTGACTTCTTCCAGCGGTGTTGTTCTGAATGGCGCCCAGGTGCGTCTGTGAACTCGGGCTTGTTCGCTGGATCGGTGAACAAGGGGTGCAGTATGTTGTATGTCAACATTGAATACAGTTACACAATTAAAATTCATGGTTGTCTCAATATATCTCTACTTTGTTATTCCAAAATAGCTTCAGCTTATTCAATGCCACATGGCAAAACATGGAATTTTATATTTTGAAAATCATCAATCAATCAATCATCCAGGACCATGCAGGCGACTACCATAGACGCGAACATGCCTCCTGTGGGGGTATATAAATCCCGGGGTCTATTTCCAAGATCCCGGCCTCGAGGTTCCAGCGCACAACTTTTATCCCACATGTCATGTAAATCGACAGCCGATTGCAACTGAGTCGCAAGATATTCCTGCAACTCGGGCACCGGTCGTAAAGCGTAAGGGGCTTCTTTTAAACGCTGAATCTCATGGATGGTTGATGCTAGCATAGTATATTTGTGGAAATTGATGAGCCCTTCCGGTGTCGTAGCTGGGTTCCCATCTTCAATGAATGTTAAATCTTTTAAAAACAAACCTGTTGAATGGTTAGTCACCGGAAATTTCAATATTTAACGATAGAACTGACCAAGAAATGGAACGCATGGTGCCATTGCCACCCGCAATGTGTCACGGTAGGCCTGGTAATTGTGTGCATTGGATATCATGGCTTGCAAGGGCCTTAGTGTGTTGCAACTACGTTCGGTAACCATTGCCCAAGTGCGAGCAAGCCGGTAGACGGGTGCGCTTTCCAAGCCTGCGAGGATAGAGACTACCGCGGAGTAATTTTGGAGTTGATGACATGTCTGTAATAGGTGAAAATTAGCACACGGGAAGGCTAACAAGGGTGAAGCTATAGTTAGAGATTACAACGTACGTTGGCCACATTGACTAAATGCCCTACCACCTGAGTCCGCTTTTTCAAATCCAATTCTGTGAGTATTAGGGTGCCGACCCAATTAGAGAGCTGATTGGAATACCGAATCGAGGCCCTGATGTTTGGAGCTAGCTCGGGTGCATTGGAGCCCTCTTTCTTTTGCCAGTTCTTGTTTAACAATTCGTCTCGTTGTACTTTGGCAAACATATGTGCTTCCATGATAGTCAGCTGCCGGGCGATCTCCGTGGCATCGATTTTGAGAAACTGGAGTTTGTCTAATTTCCGTGGTAGAATTGACTTTGGCGGGGTTGAGATGGATGATAGTGATCTTCTCTTGCAATCGAAACCGGCAAGTCGGCGCTGAATGATCGTGAGCAGTTGTTGTGTCGCGCTTGTCTCGGTGGCATCCGTGGCGCGCTGTGCAAATGACTGTAGTATTCGCAAATTTCGATCTGTATCAATGCCTTTTGGCTCAGACCAGAAATGCTCGAGCCATTGCTTCAGGACATTTATCACGCGCAATCGAATCAGTGGCTTTGTCTGGGTCGACCATTCTGTAGTCTGGGTGGCATTTAATACGGGAGGCGAGCAGTCAAATCGATCGATGAGGAGCCCGAGGAGCTCTGCTCCAGTGGTAAAATGTCTATAAGTGGTGAGGAATATTCGGTTGAAGGAGCCGTCGAGCTTGTCGTGGCGCGTCAAATTTTCCACCAGTGCGGCGAGAGTTCCAGCCCTAACAATCTCCACGCTTCCGTCGTACTGGCGGACGAGTTTCTCCGGAGGTGTGACGTCGTGGGATCCAGAGTCCCTCCGCTCTTTTGTGTCTGCCTGATCCATCGCGACGAGAAAGCCATGGAAGAGTTAAATCAGTTGTCATTCGAACCGCACATCTGCTTGGATCACTGTGGTCACATGGCATTATGCCTAAACTGCGGTCAAGGGCAAGGCCGAGAGATTGATAATGTCATTTGAGTAGTGGGGTATTTCCACTGGACCAGTGTCCTAACGAGGCACCCCACTTATAATAGCTCAGGTCGGTTTCTGGTCCTAAGAAAATTCTCGACCCATCGTCCGACCTCGGGTTAAGTTCGTACAATGGGCAACCCGACCATCGGCATTTTGCTTAGCCGCTCCTGCCACGGACCCACCTTTAACCGCTTTTGGCCAGGATCGGAGAGTTTTGAGTTATCTGATCCGAAACTTACTGGCAGCCTTGGGAAACTACAACTTTATTGGCGGAAGAAGGACCCCGCCACGTCATTTATTTCCGTCTGAGCCACGCGGTCAGATCCCACATTTGAGACTCTCAAGGTTGAGGCGGTTTAATTGTTCATGGTCACTGGTAACAGTAATAGAGGTTGAAGTATTCCATTCAGAGGCGCGTAAAATTTTTATATTATCTTATACTAGTTGTCTTCCTAAAAGACTGTACCCCTGACCTGCGGCTTCCTCTTTAAATTGATATCCTTCATCAAAATTGTCCATGGAATCGCCAGAATTATAATACCACACCCGACAGAAAGTAGATGAAGCTCGGAGTAGGCATAGGCCTTCTGGATAGCCAGCCTGGTGGGGCTTCCGATAGGATAACTCAGTTGCGTGACGAGATCCTCGTAGATGTTGTTTAGATTCGGCTTTGCCGAATCCGGGAGGTATCGGAGAAGAGCTTTCAGGTATGTGTTTTGCCAGATGACGGTGCTGATGGTAAGACCCGCACTATCGCCAATAGTGCCAACCACATTTAACACAGCTAGCGCGGTAGCGACGTGTTGGTGGTCGACAGCCGCTAGGATAGCAAGCTGCTCCACAAGAATAAAGGTTGCGCCACCGATAGCAAGGAAGACTTGGCACATAACTTGGTAGCCAACATGCATGTTAGGCTGGCGGAAGTATATCATCAAGCCTTGTGCGAGGGTATAGAGCGGAATGGCAATATATAGAGTCCACTTGTAACGACCAACTCTCCGGATTAGCCAACCCGTGGCCAGTAACAGCACGCCAGAGACCATATCGAAGATATTGACGATATAGTTGGAAGTGGTAATGGATAGGTCATTGTTAACCTGCAGCCAGGATGTGAAGTAGTAACTCCAGCAATAGTTCGAGAGCTGGTAGGTTGCATCCAAGAGAACTGCACCAACAATAGTGCGGTTCGTAAGAAGCCTCCACTCGAACAGAGGCACTGGAGCCAGCCACGTTTCCCAAATCGCGAACAAGAAAAGCATACAAAACCCGACGACAAGCATGGCAATGATATAACCAGAAGCCCAATTATCGGGGGCGTAATGGGCGAGGTCGAAGGGAAGCTCAAACAACACAAGACCAACAGTGAACAGGAGGACTCCCAAGACTGGTACTTTAGATTAGATCTCGCCTTCTCTCGTTGATAGGAATCAAAAAGCAGAGTACTTACCATCAAACTCAATAGTCCAATGACGGATGCTTTCAATCACCGTGCGACCACTCGGCCTCTTGATCCGGTAGCCTTCTTTCTCCGCCTTATACAAGTTGTACTTCAGCATAATGTATAGCGGGGCGGACACTATAGGAACGACGATTGCCCAGCAGCCAAAGCCCCATTTCCAGGAAACTTGCTGGTAGAATTCGTTCGCCACCTTTGGTCCCGCAAATGCCGTGATAATGTATGGGGAGGAAGTGAAGGCATAGGCGAAAGCACGGTTTCTCAGGGTTGAAACGTCGGATGTCATAACATCGACTGCGTACTCAATACCGTAGAAACCGGTATAGTAGAAGACCTTACATGTCAGTTAGCATTGGATACTAAGCAGCATAGCATTTTTGAAACTCACGTTGGCGGCACAGTAGATCTCAAAGCTATTACAGCACGCCATGAGAACCAAGCCGATGGTTAAACATATGACCATCAAGAGAAACCCTTCTGCACGACCCCATACATCCATCATTTTTGCGACAGGTAAATAGGTGGCAGCTGCAAAGACATCACCCAGAGCTGTGGGAACCGCGGACAGCGAGTGTGCTTTGAATGAACTTGTCACATAGGGGTTGAGAGTAACGATAACCGTAGATTGAAACGCATTCGCAAAATAAAGGAACCAAATGCTATTGGAGTCATGATATTAGTGTCTGTTGAAACATTGATCACGGCATTGAATACGTGACACAGAATGCAGTGATTGAGAACATACTTGATAAAGACTGCGATCAGTGTACCCCTCGACCATGCCATCGTCACGGCCTCGACATCCTGAACACCATACTGGGCACCCCCATCAGGTATCTCCTCAAGCGCCATGGAGCTGGCGGGACTCCGAGCGCCATCCTTTTTAGCATCATGGGCTATGTTCTGTGCGAGGTGGTCATTGTCATCGCCTTCAGTCGACATGCGGCGGAACACAATTCGCGCTCTTCGGATTAAAGGGCGAACACCCATGATGGTTGACTGTAGAAATCAAAATTTGTCCAGAGGTCGGACTAAGTCAGGTTGGACCTCATGTGGACACACAGGGAGTTATTACCCTTATAGTAAATTAGCACCGAAGTCGGATTTCGTATTTTCCTAGTGACTAACTGGAAACTAACTAGTCACATACTGCAGGGGCTGTTCCTGGACATGTGGAGATTTGATCTCTAGTGCCCTCTCTACTGCTACTGGCGGTTAACAGAAAAAGAAAACAAAAAAAAACAAAAAGATAAGATCTTATGTGCTCGTGCGTTCGTGGGCCGGCCCACGCCACTTTTCCTTGTCGATCGGAAATTACGCATTTATCCACGGAGAATCCACTGGTAAATTATTCCCATCCTATCAGAGGAAGTTGCATGATTAATTGAAATGGCCGGACAACCTAAACTGGAGAAAATTAGAGAGAATTTTATGTTTAAGCTAGGGTTTCACCCACAACCGCAATATATACCTTGGTTTCGCCTACTCGAAAGTTGGCCAGGCGTACATAGATCAAGTGAAATAAGACTCGCTTATGAAGGCATTTACTGAATAGTGTATACAAAGTAATTGAGGGTGGGATGGTATATTTCTTTTTGTTTGTGCTCGCTTATGTGCCGATCCTTTTGTGATTTCTTCTGCGAGATTCAGCTAACCCATTGGCCAGAGTGTCGACTGTGTTGATGTCGTTGGCCCCAAGGTACAATTTTCAATAGGTCCAAACACAAAGATGAATGAGGATCATCGCCTAAGCTAGTCAATATAGTTTTGGACTTGTTTATGCGCCTTCAGGGTCTATATGTGACGGTGTTCAGCTCTCAACCTGATTCCCCGACCCCACAGCTCTTCCCCGGCAGCTTCTCTTCGTTCAAAACATCCGCATCTAAAATATGTTCTTCCGCGAGTATCGCCTGAGCCGGAATATTTCTACAGATAGCGTGTGTGGCTACCTTGTGGGTTTGTAGGGCGGCTCATGGTCGTGCCTCTCTAGGAAGGCGCATCGGATTCCTCAAAGGATCGACACGGAAGTGGGTGCTCGCTCAATGTGGAACCAGCCTTTCCCAGAGGCACAATTCTAACAAGATGTTGAGTTCATTTTAACACAAATGAGGGCGACGGAAAAAGGTAAACAATTATGGGCTTGTATCAGTTGAAAATAAGGAGAGCGGAATATAGAAGAAGCAAACACTCCTGAAGGCGAGGGATCTGATATGTTCTAAAATCCCGAGAAATTAGGCTTCAATGTGTCCCACATAAGACCGAGTTCATCCTTGCCGATCAAGCATGCCGCGGCTATGAACTGACATATACCCCTCCAAAATCATGAAGCCCCACCCAGCCTCCAGTGCACAGGCAGAGTGGGAGTAGTCGAAAGGAAAGGCAAAATGAAGGTTGAAAACCTTTCCGCAACTCGCTGACATCAGTCCATCAGATTGGCTGTGTTATATGTCCTCGGAGCCCCTGATAGTACTACTACCATGTTGTTTGCTCGTATCGGAGGACCGGTATCAGCTTATGTCGAGTATATCATTCACATAGTGGGGTGTAGACTTCCACACAGGCTCCAGGTTGAGCCTCGTGAGAGGCTAGTGATGTGCGGCGTGCGAATAATCTCGCGTATTTTTCCCTCTTACAATCCTCAGATATAGACTTGCATTCATCCCAAAGTGATTAACATATACAAGTTTGAGTTTAGAACTCAAAAAATTGCACCAGTGCATGCGACACGTACTTAATCTATCTTTAGAGGTGGAGGTGAGATCGTAGTGATAGTATTCAAAGACACAGCAGAAAATGCTATGAGGGAGATTGGATATATTTCTCAAATGAATATGAGATTCCCGGTAGAGTGAAGTAGGATATACAAAATAGAGACGGAAAATGGGTGGAAGAAGCGAATATATAGCGATGGTATGTTATTTTACTCGACGCCTACGATATCTGTAGCAACTTGAAGTATAGCCCGAAACGGCCGGAACTAGTCCATAAACTTATCCGTATTGAGACTTCTTTAGAAGTTGATAAAATGACTATCGTGACTTTCGTTCTCCGGGATGTGGCCCAATCCGGATACCACGTTCAAGCAGGTGATTTTTAATGAAGTCTAAAAGAACAGTCGCCATACTTTCTTGTCTAGGTGTACCTAAAATATCTAAGAAGCTGGCATTCCACTTAGTATATGTCTTGATGCTTATGGTGTCTTATTATATATTTACGGACTGTCATACCGTCCTATACTAGGGAAAATAAACAAGAAGCTGATTTAAAGCTGAATTAATTCGCCAAATGCCGTGCAATATGATCCCTAAATGACCTCTATAGACCCGCCACAGTTTCTGCATCCATCTTGGAAGATGAAGTTCGAAGTTGGAATAGTAGTGAGAGGTATATGGCTTAGATGAACGAAGATAAAATCAAGACCTTGTCGATTGCAATTGGGTGATGTGGGTTGGGAAAGAGAAAGGGAGAATAGATAGAAAGGGCAATTTTATAGAAAAAGCATTTCCTTCCAGTCAAGGCCTATAATAGTGATAGTCTAAAGGAACTGCAAATTTCCATCAGTCGTTGAAATGCATCAGTCTATCGGATTTTAACGTGCCTTTCGTTCGTATCGGGACGTACCATCAGCCCATGCCAGATATCACGTTCACGCAGGTGGTTGTGGATGAAGTTTAAAAAAAGGTCAAAGTGTACCCATACCACCAAAAAAGCTCAAGTTCTACCGAATTTATGTTCTGATTTTCGTGGTCTCGCATCACATCCTTGAATTCTGCCATACCGTGATATGCTAGGAGGAAGGATATAATGTGAAACAAGGATTCGATGCGTAACTGAAGGTGCATCCATGACTGACTGCCTTGGGATATTCGGTCAATTCTAAAAGCTAAGCAGCCCATGAATAAATTCCGCGATATCTGCGCGCTGAGCACGAGTGTGATCGTAATCGGTGCACAACTGGAGGCGATGAGCCCCCAGTCCCTCCAAATGAGCCCCCATATGCTCAACATTCGAGTTTAAGTAGCGGCACTGTTGGTCGCTAAGAGCCAGTAAAAGTTGAAGTTCATTTTGGGTGACATATATGGCATTTAAGCTAGACTGGAGGGCGGCATGAAGACGAGCCTCTCGTGAAAACAATACCGCATCTCGCATGATTAATTCCGCATGATAGTCTGCCTGGAAATCCTCAGATATGAATTAGCATTCAGCCGAAGAGACTATTATGTGAGAGTTATCCAAATGACTTCTATTGGGGCCTACCACAGTTGCTTCATCCATCTTGGAGGATGAAGTTCAAATTGTAAAGGCGTTTTGATCGAAGAAGATAAAACCAAGACCTAGTCGATTGAAATTTGGTTGGATGTCGGTTGTAAAAGAGAAAAGGAAAGTAACCAGATGATAGGAACAAATTTATAGCGAACGCCCTACAGGGTGTTTGACTACGTAGGCTCCTTTGTGATGTGGTCCATTTCTCACACTACGTTGTTAGCCATGGAGAATGTAAGACTCTACAACAAAAGAGATTTCGAGATTTACCTAACTAGATACAGTTTTCGCCTCAACGCTTAGGCAACCTATTATTAGCCTGCGGCTGGAGATCCCGGGCTTTTAGTTGCGACTAGATAGTTTCTCGTTCTTTGAATATATGGCAGCAGCAAGCTTATAGGAATGGCCCTGCCATCAGCTCAGGGCCCCACAAAGTGTTTGACTAGGTAAGTTCATTCATGACGGGGTTGATCCCTTATTAAAGGGTAGAGCAGAAGGAAGAGTAGTTGAAAAAGCTCCCAGTTAAAGTGGCAAAGAGAAGGCAACTTTACGGGAAATGTTTATCTTCCACGCAGCGGCCTACAAGACGTTAATGGCTTCCAGTGGGCTCCGTGATGGGGGGCCAGTTTGTCACATCAGTTTGCTATTGGGTTACTGTAAGGAAATCTAGAGGAAGCATGTGATCCATACTAATTGTAATTGCATAAAGAAACCCGAGCGCTAAGAGGCTAGAAGACAAGCTCCAAAAAGGAGCAATAACAAGTGGTGTGATGGATAAGCTGACCGAGCAAGAGCTCGACCTCTGTCCGCTGGGCACAAGTGTTATTATACTCGACGGTGAATTGGAGTTCCTGAACTCTTCATTCTTCCGGGATCCTATCTTCACCATCCTACCTCCAGCCGAGGGGTCGTGTTCATGGACGAGATTCATGAGGTCGCGAAATTGGTTATTGGTGTTTCTCATGGAGATCACGTCCGCGTTAAGGGCAGCTCGCAGCTCTGCTTTAGGAGAGGCCCATTCCCTTAGACAAGCCATAAACTTGTTGTATTGATATTGCTATACATTTTCGGTCATAAGTTAACATTTATCCGGCAGTGGTTGATATGTGAGGACTATCCAAAGAACTTTCAACAGCCACACCTACCTTGTCCATCTTAAGATCGAGCTAGATTTGTAGTCGAATAGATATATCAGTATTGTATTATCCAAGGTGGCCCGAGGAAGAGAAAGGAAGAATAGATCCGAGAAGTAAATTTATAGGAAATCGATTCTCTCCACTCATGGCTCTGAATGAAGATTCCAGTAATGTATGTATGATTAGTATGTGACAATAAATCAAAGGCTGTCGAGAAATTCCCACGGCATCCGAAGGAGGGGTCGATCATACTGATGTGGCCGCTCGAGCTCGAATGGTGGAGCAGCTGATAAATGAATGGCCCAAACACTTCTCTGTGAGCGCGGGTGTGGTCATAATCAGTTATGAACTGCATTCCACCTACACCCAGGGTCTTCTAGATGGCTTCCACTTTCTCAATTTGAGCCATAGCCGACAATGGTCCCCGACAGAAGACGCGTTAGAGGCGGCTGGACCTTCGAGTTGAGGTCATGGCAGTCTTGCGACACCTTTCTGTAGCGCATGGAATCGACCAATGTGGCAGCAGAACGCGCTCTAAAGGGCAATGGCAAGGGCCTGGAGCAGTCTCTCTTCAAAGTGCCGATGAGTACCATGTCTGCTGATTGAAGTTCGTGTTAATTTGCGAAGGAGGAGATCCGGATCGAAGTGGATGGAAAAGATTGAGAAAAAGAAAAAAGTTGTTGCTTGTGGGTTGGGAAAGAGAAAAGGAGAACAGACGGTGGGGGAAGCTAATTTATAGGAAGGCAACGCCTAAAGTTCTACTAAATGTCAGCAAATCCCAGTTCCCATGATAATTATGGTATTTGTCACACACGTTGCTAGTAATATTATCTTGTGTAGACGTAGCAATTCTATTTCCGCGGAGAGTGTTCAAGACCTATCAATCTCAACGCCTCAGTTCTCGGGTCATATTCTCTATCCATTTTGCGAAGCACTTTATATAGAGTTACAAATTAGGATGTTAGTGGATATTAATACCGATCAGATCCCCCGAAGGGACGAAGTAGAAGATATATATCATTGTAAGTTGCCCTGTGTATGAGAAGACGACTGGGAAGGGTTCCCAATGGGCAGCTGGGCGTATGGCGTAGTCGAACGAGCAGTCGGTTGTAAGGCCGTATGGTAAGGATATGTTTTTCCGGAGCGCTAGACCTAGTAGTATTCTAAATGGCGTTAGAAGCTTCTTGTACTAAATGACATGATGACTGCAGTGATATGGTGGAAGCTCACGTGGCAGGAGCCTTAAGCTGTTCGTATGTATAGGTGACGGGTGTCTCCATACTCCCTTCAATCCTCTCCTGGGGTGGACTTTTGCAACACACTAGTCAGCTGCAGCATTTGACCCCCAGGTGGTTGGAACCTTCTTGCAAAAACAAGTGACGTTGATAGTGGTTACCGCACGAGGTGACTCTGATGATGATGGCTAAAGGAAGGAACGACGGGTTCCACCAAATAGCAAGTATATGTAGTTTCTAAGGACTGGCTTGATAAAACAGGTTAACATGCAGACTATCAAAGCTACATGCATATACCAACAAAGGTCGCGCCTCAAAGGAATCCGTTGAGCTTTACGTAGTACACACAACCGCTATCAAAGTCAAGGCTTGATTATTCTAACCACCTTCATGGTGAAAGTTTCGATGCCAGATGGTTTGCAGGAAGATACTTAAATCGGTAATTTTACTACTTTTTACAACTGCTTCTCTACTATCTCCCGAAGGATGGGAGATTCAGAGCTGGACTACCCTGCTCTATAAATCTAGGCCATATATGAGGGAACTAAGGAAGAAAATCAGTTGGAACAAACAGATATAATATTATGTACCAGAGATTGGAGACTCTCTGGATCAAATCCATCAATAATACACCCAGTTCACATCGAACGAATGCGCACTATGATCAAAAGTCAAGAGGAATGTATTTGTACACTAGCCGACAAGGATCGCCAGTTAAACTGCGTTCGCTCCGGGAAAACCGCAGAAAGACTTGATCGGGACCCCGGCTCCACTTCGCGATATCTGCCTCTGTGGTTCCAAGAGGGAAACCATCCATTGGCCGAAAAGCAGCGATGGGTCCAATGCGCGCCTCCTCTGGGATAAGCAGTTCTATTGGTATGTTCGGTCTCATGTCCGCATGAGCAGAATATGAACTTACGGCAATTTCGGAGCTGGAAATTGGTCCGTTTGTTGAATTAAATGCACCGAACTGGGGTGTGGGATGGACTGCATTCATTGCCATTGCATATGTTTCTTCTTGCTCCATGATTATTTGGCCCACGCCTGCCCATATTGAGCACTGGTAAAACCCTTGCACCGAGGGCGCTTGACGAAGTAAATCCAATGCCACGCGTCGGGTATGCGGTTCGCGGCATCGAAGACTGGTGAACCAAAGCGGAAGACCAATATTGAGGTCGAATGTAAATGGTGGTTGGGTGCCATCTGATCGCACCGAGGCTTTAGGTGCAATGGCAGATTGTTCAACGATATTTTGGAAGTTTGGTAGATAAGCGTCGAATTGCATGAATGACAATGATGTGCAGGTCTCGAGCATGACATACAACATTTCATGATAACTCAACAGAAGGGCACCAGTCCCAATCTGTTGCAGCGATAAAATGTCTTTAGCGTGAAGAACTGTCATCAAATTATCAAAGGCAGTACGCCAGTTCCTCAGCCTGGCCGCTAGACTGAATAGTGTAGTATTGAGTTCCTCGGGCACCTGCGAGACATGCGCCTGGTGTAGGTGCTTGTAGCAAGTTCTTTCAAAGGACGGGATCTCTATTGCTAAGAGCACGATCGCCTCTCGAGCAGACTTGAGTGAGTCAAACTGCTCACTCGAGGCATCTTCAGTGTCTCGTAGTAAAGCGGTCACGGGAACCCCACCGGAGGCAAGAGCGAATGTTCCCAAACGAATGAATATCGGGATAATAGTATCCTCTAGTAATGAAGCTTTATTCGTAGCCGCAGGTGCTATTTGGGGGCGCAAAGCGGCAATGAGCTGGAGACCTTGACGATAAAGCTGCATTGCCCCGTCTGGGTTTCCCTGGATGGCCTCAATGCAGATGAAAAGCACACAGCTAATCAGTCCGACAAAGACGTCTACGCTACCCTGCTCGATGCGCTGGCGAACAGCAGATACCGAGCGCGAGTACCAGCCCAAGGCATCTTGATGGTTTTTAGTGAAAGAAACAGAATTGTCATGGTGTTGTCGCACGGGATCCAGGCATTGTTGGGGACGCTCAAATAGCGCACTAATGGTGATGATGGCATCCCACACAGCAGGTTCATAGCGGCAAACCTGTGGGACAACAGTGCGCCAGAAATCAACATCCAATCCACCACCAATGGAGGAGGCAGCACATTCGAAATAGTAAGCAAATGCACGACGCTCTCGCCATACCGTGTTGGTGTTTGGTGATAATGATAAGGGGCTGGTGATGACCGAGATCGGTGAAGAGGAAGAGGAAGAGGACTGTATCTCTGCAAAGTCACACTTGCGACCTGTACTGGTACATCGAACACAGCTAGGCTTTTCTTCTCCGCACTTGACTCGTCGAATTCTACGACACGCTCGATATCAAACTCTGTCTATGGAAAAGGGAAGCTAGCACCTACTTGCAAGTTCTGCATCCTAACTTTGACCTCGGGAGGACCCTTGAGCGACTTTTTGGATGGTCCGACCGAGCCATGGTGATAGCATTCTAGATTTGGCTTGCACCCAGATACCTCAGCGGAGAGAACGCATAATGATCAAGTGGTGGGATGAAGCCTAGGGACTCCACTGATCTCGTCAACCGTCGTGGATGATGAGTAAGCAAATGATTAGTCATCATTCGTATTGCCCTAGAGGGCGAGCCGTAGGCTAGTTGCCTAGGTAGGATCCAACTAGCCAATTTTTTTGCTATTCGGATATCACATAGAGTTCGAGTGAACACACAACCGGGGAGGCTCAAGAACATCCAGTAGACGGTCTTAATCAAGGAAATTTTATAACAAGAGGGAAATACGGCGTATGAAGGAAGATGTTTGGAATGCAGCAGTAGCAATAGATGGATTTGAATTCAAATTGGTTTATGAATATAGGGAAAAGATAATGGAACAGAAAGAAACTTTAGTCTAAGAGAGGTTTTAGAGGACTAAACAGTCCCCGCCAGCGAAGGCAGCGAGGCCGCAAACAATGAGGAAGCCAATGAGAAATACCCTAGGCTGGCCGAAAAGAAAGGACGTCATGATACCCAGAATATGGCAGAGTTATATGTTGCAAACGGGGCAACAACAGTGAGCTCTTGCGCATTGGAAAGCGATTATTTCCAGCCACACCAGAAGGGTTGGTTCCCAGAAGCTTGCGGGAAACGTAATAACTAGCTGTGAATGTGGGTAGGAGTGGGTGGCCCCCGTGAGCTAGATCTATGTCTCAGACATAGGGAACTTATCACGACCATGAGATCGCCCAGCTCGTTCAAGCTATGACCGCTATGCGCACAAAATCCGTTGCGTCCTTGCGTCCACAGGGTCCTGGGATGATGGTCATTTGCAAAAAGGTGCCGTAGTCAGCAGTCATGTAGGTGAGAATGAAGCCCAACTCTAGAATTTGGAAGGCAAAACTGGATGTCACGCCGTCTCTCAACCAGCATTGTCTCTGAGCCTGGCAAGTGCCGCTGCGATACCTTCACTCATATCTTCACTTGGTTGACCTCCAGCCTGGGGCTCAGTAGGCCGTGCAGTTTGCGCAGCTGCTGTTTTCCTGCTTTCCGCTAGAACTTCACGAAGAATCGCCTCTTCTTCGTCCTCTTCGTCCATATTCTGATCATGTCTGTCATGCACATTCACGGTTGGCAGTTGAGCCTGGCGTTGTGCCGCAGGAGCAGAAGCCTTCTTCGTGCTCTCGACTCTGAAATCTTCTCGGACTGCATGACACCATTGCTGGACCTTTTTCTCTCCCCATCCCGGCACAGCACTGATCTGCTCTGGCTGTGCATTGATAGCATTTTGCAAGCTGCCGAAGGTGGAGATCAAACTTGCGGCGTCAGACTTGTTGATACTTCTGGGAACCGTGACAAACTCCACCAGCGACTCTTTATAGGATTGGGCCTGTTGGGCTCGAATGGCAGTGGGCTGTGCGTTCTCCGAGGACTTAAAGAGCTCGAGATAATGCGCAGCCTCTGGTGCAGACCAACATAATATCAAGGTTAAATTGTTAATGATTGATGTTTTGGATAGCTCTCTGAGACTGTCTTCGTGGTTTTGAATGTCGACCATCACTAGTACGAGGCGGAGGTTGTATTTGCCCGCTAGTTGTTTCACTCGGGAGTAGATGTATTCGGGGTGTAGGCGATGGTATTTCAAGGAGAGGAACATTGCGCACGTTGTGGTACCAACCACATAGTCCGCGGGGATGTCGGCATACTCCCAGGGTATGAGCTTTATGTGGGTCAGGATTGGGTTGCCCTTTTGTCGCGTGGACACTTGAATCGCGGAAAGACCAGGGCGGTTGGCGAGTGCTTGGGGTTTCGGTTGTTGGACTTTCGGTCTTGAAGATGCACCTGTAGCTGGGGAGTCTGAAGGGCGTGGGGAATCCATCTCGTCCCCCAATGTGTTGTTCCCAGGTTGTTAATAGTAGAGCGATCAATGGAGAGTTGATAAGTCGATTAAGCTATGGCTTATCTGGATGGGGCCCACACCGCCTGGGTCAATCTGCCTCAATTTTCTGCCGCTAATTTTTTTGTTCTTCCTCGACCGCAGAAAAAAAAGCCGCTGTCGCAACAAACCCATCATGGTTGAATTACACAAGAAACGACGTCTCTCGGACGCCGAGAGCCCCGAAATCAAAGTCGAGGCCACTACACCCGCCGCCGAGGCCGCGACCGCACAGAACAAGAGAACTCTTTTCGTCCGCTCACTACCCACTTCAGCCACGACAGAGAGCCTGGCAGAACATTTCTCGCAATCCTACATTATCAAGCACGCTGTTGTTGTCTGCGACAAAGAGACAAAGGCGTCCAAGGGATTCGGTTTCGTTACATTCGCCGATGTCGAGGATGCGGAGAGCGCTCTGAAGGAACTCAACGGGTCCAAGTTTGACGGGAAAATCATTCGCGTCGACTATGCTGAGTCTCGTAAACGTGAGATCGATGAAAAGATAGGACGCAGTGTCCCCACTGCTGCGTCCCGCGAGTCCAAGAAGCAGAAGGAAGAGGAGAGAGGGCAGGGCCTGCCACCCAAGCTGATTGTTCGCAATTTGCCGTGGAGTATCAAGGAGCCCGAGGATCTCAATGTCCTGTTCCGCAGCTTTGGAAAAGTCAAGTTTGTTACCCTCCCCAAGAGGAATGGCAAACTTTCTGGTTTCGGTTTCATTACCATGCGTGGCCGGAAGAACGCCGAGAAGGCAATGCAGATGATCAACGGAAAGGAGATCGATGGACGTCAACTCGCTGTCGATTGGGCTGTTGAGAAGGACGTTTGGGAAACTACCAAGAAGGAAGACGTCGACGAGGAGGAGGAGGAGCAGAAGGAGGAGACTGAGTCTGATGATGTTGAGACGAAAGATCCCGAGGGTGTTCTGGAGGAGCCCTCAGACGACGAAACCTCTTCCGACGAAGACGACGATGAGGATGACGATCTCGATGAGCTGGACGACTTGGACGATGATGAGGCAGACGAGGAGGATGACCGAAATGCCACCACAATCTTCATTCGCAACCTCCCCTTCACCGCCACAGACCAGGCCCTCTACGACCACTTCAAGACTCACTTTGGACCGCTACGGTACGCACGCGTAGTCCTTGACTACGAGACTGAGCGCCCCCGAGGCACTGGATTCGCCTGCTTCTGGAAGCCCGAAGACGCCAACACATGCATTCGTGAAGCCCCCCGAGGAGCCGAAGCCATGGCTCCTAACAAGGACAAGCCTAAGTCAAACACCGCTATGAAGCACTCCGTCCTTCAAGATGAAAACTCCGACCCCAGCGGCCGCTACACCCTGGAAGGCCGTGTCCTACAAGTCGCACGGGCCGTGAGCAAGGGCCAAGCCGCCAAGCTGGAAGAGGAGGGAGTATCACGCCGTATGGTCCGCGACACAGACAAGCGCCGTCTGTACCTTCTCAATGAGGGTACGATCCCCTCCAACTCTCCACTATACAAGAAGCTCTCTCCCTCCGAAGTCAAGATGCGCGAGGACAGCTACAAGCAGCGTGAGACCTTCATCAAGAAGAACCCAGCTCTCCACCTCAGTCTCACCCGTCTCGCCATCCGTAACCTCCCCCGCCACATCAACTCCAAGGACTTGAAGCAGCTTGCTCGAGAGTCCGTCGTCAACTTCGCCAAGGATGTCAAGGCGGGCGCACGCCACCCGCTCTCAAAAGAGGAGCAGCAGCGATCCCGCGATACTATGAAGGAGCTGGAGCAGCTGCGCAAGCAGAAGAAGATGGGTATTGTGCGCCAAGCCAAGGTCGTCTTCGAGACTCGCGAGGGTACCAAGGTCTCCGAGAAGACTGGAGGTGGTCGCAGTCGTGGATACGGATTCATCGAGTTCTTCACTCACCGTCACGCACTGATGAGTTTGCGCTGGCTGAACTGCCACTCCATGGCAGTTCCTCCTTCTGCTCAAGATCCCGATGACCGGGACAAGAAGAAGAGCCTCGTTGTTGAGTTTGCCATTGAGAACGCCCAGGTCGTTAAGCGCCGTAATGAGCTGCAGGCTAAATCCCGTGAGCCCAGGCCCAAGCGCTCGGATGATGCTGAGGGTGACGGTGAGAGGGGTCAAAAGAGGAAGCGCTCCGATACTCGTGGTGGTAAAGGAAAGGATGGAAGAGATGCACGAGGTGGACGAGATGGCCGGGATGGCCGGGATGGACGGGACGCGAAGCGTGGCAAGACTGGAAACGGAAAGAGCCCCAAAGATGAGAAGGTGAATGAAGACGAGGACAAGGCCGCTAAGCGCAACCGCATTATCGGACAGAAGCGCATGAAGCGGAAGTCCCGCAAGGGGAATTAAAGGCGTGAATGTTACATGTTACTTTGTTTAATGTATAGGCATTATTTATCCCAACAGTCAGAGGGAAGAACTGTTCTTTGTACCTACGCGATACCACCATTTCGAAAACGAAAAGCATGGATTTGAGATTTGATACTAGATTGTTGATCCATTTCTCATACTGGGTATATAATGTCGCACATTCGATCCATGTGAAGGCTGTTTCTCCATAGTGATGTAGCTCTTAGGTGTTCTTGGCGCCTTCGACCTTGCCGACAATGTTATACCGCTTGCTGAAGAAAGTATACCACTCATCCAAGACAGTCTTTTCCTTGTCCGGGAGGTCATACCACTCAGGTACACAATCTTCGGGCTTCAGAGAGGATGAGGCAAGTGCACGGGAGGCATCCTTGCCGGCGAAGACTAGGAGAAAATAACAGTCAGTGTGATTGTTCATTCTAATTTTGATACAGTGCTGAACTCACCCCGATATGAACCCGAGGCACCATAAGCCGAATTCCGGCTCACATCAAAGACAACACCCTTGATAGCGACCAGAGTCGGGCGGTTAGGATCGGTACCTGTTGTGTAGTAAACATTAGCAATGATTCTTGAGCTGGGCGCATTGGAAATGGGGAATTGGGGAAGGAATCGGTGAGGGGTGCACGGATAAACTCTCATACCGTCGCATTTGGCCAATTCCTCGACGGAAATGGGGTCGTCCTTGGGCGGGTCGAGTTCGACTGGCACCTTGGGTGTGAAACGCTTAGACTCGTCTTGTTCGACCATTGTGATCGTTGAAGGTGAAGTTGAGGGGGGAAAAACATCTCGGGGTTTGGCGGGGTTTCCCGAGGTCGGTAGGTAGCCGCTTCCAGGGCTGCTTACTGTCGGCTGTCTGATTGATCACTCTACTTAAGCCTACTCCATTTATATTTTTATTTCTACCTATGTATAGGTCTATATTGGATTTACGCTTCTATACACGACAGGTGGCTTAGATCTTAGCTTTGCTTAATATTTCTAAATATATATAATAGTCCCTCGGTCCCTATACAAACAATATATCCCCTCTACTCCGTAGATTTGACCCAATCGTAGAATGTACATTGGTGATAAGACCGTGATCGATTACTTATTCGGGCAGGCTGACACCTACCTATATAGATATAGTTTCTCTCTTTTTGCCCAAATATAGTTAGCCTTGTAGCCTTGTAGAATATGGGTGCTGATATGGGGAAATACTTTCATGACGTCAAGATATACCTCGACAGGTGCACCTGACCTTAGAAGAGTTTCAAAACGTCAACTATTAGGCTACCTTTTTTTAACACATCTCTCACGCAGTAGCACAATATAATACTATTCTTTGAAATGTCGTTCTCCAACACGCATCCACATCCAAGTTCTGCTACCGAACATCATGCGCATCAAGACCCGGATCAACGCCGGACCTCCACAGACTCTGATATGATCCACCACCTTTATTTTGAAGATAACGATGGCTTCTTTCCACCAAGTTGGATCGGAAAAGTCCCACAACACAGACCCTCGACCGAAAACTCGGGTGGCAACAACTTCGAGGGCACTAGGGACACTAGCACTAGTGCCTACAAGGAAAGGACATGAACATAGTATGGTGTTTTAATCACAGTTTTGATTATAGGGATTCATGTTCAATATAAAGTCAGCTGTACTTAGTATATTCAGAATCGGGGCTTGATTTACTCTCACAATAGTTTGGAAATTGCCTTGCAGGTGAAAACCTCCATTCTCCTTGGACCTCGGCAATTATCTCTCTCTCCACACGGGATAGTCGCGGGGACTATTATTATTATTATTATAATTGTTATTATTTCCCTGAACACCCCGAAAATACTTTGCCAGTACTTTCTGACCTTGTCAGTTAGATCGTGTGATCCCTGCAATCAATGGCCTCTTGATTTGGAGCCTCTTATGCCGATCAAAGTATTCAATCCAATGGGCACATATAGTGTGATCAGCCCCAGTCTTCCCCCTCCTCCTCCCTTCCCCCTAGCAGGAGGGGCCATGTGGGGATAAAAACGATGAACATCAGACACCGGCCGCGTTACTCTCTGATTTAGTTCGGTCTATGCCTATTGCCGTCCAGACCCAAGATTTTGGCGATTCCCACTAAGGCGAAACAGGAAAATACTACCCAGCTAGGAAAAAAAAAAATTCTCTCATTCCTGTCGGCTTTCTCTTCTCTGCATTTCTTTTTCTTAAAAATTCTCGGTCTAGACCCCTTTGCGCATTTATTTATGCTATTGCTCCGCTCTTTCCGGGAAATACACACACCAAGATGTCACACCCTCCTAACTCGGGGTATGGCTCTCATACCCCAATGACCGCCGCCATACAGAGCGCAGAGCCCACCCGCCTCTCTGATCCCGAATCGAAACCCGCGAAGATGAATAATGAGATGGAAGTCACCGAGAAGGACTCATCCAGCGCCAATCGCGCGCCATCGGTTGATAGCGGATCAATGGAATCTACATACGACCATACCCATCGCAAGCTCAAGCCGCGTCATGTACAATTGATTGGAATCGGTGGAACAATTGGCACAGCCTTATACGTTCAGATCGGATCTGGATTGCGGACCAGTGGCCCTGCCAGTTTGTTTATTGGATTCAGTCTTTGGTTAGTATTTTCCTCGTTATATTGTTTTGTTGACTCTATTGGGTTCTCGACCTGGGTTGTCCCGACTTTGCTACTTTGGACAGCATCAATGTGTGCGGTAAGTAGATGGACATACCAGAAATGGAAAAGAAATCCGCCAATGGATCAAGCAAAAAAAAAAAGAAAAAAGGCAAAGCAAAGAATAAGGAACCATACGACCAACAAACCATCAAGAAACAGGATTCAAAGTCTGTTTCCACAATTTCAGATCCCCAAGGATGTAGGACGCTGTTAGACCAGGCACTTCCATGCCAAACAGATGTATGAATCTCGACCAAAGCACCATTAGCCTTACGTCTGCTGCCCATGCATCTGCCGAAAGCCAGTCGGACACCCAAGAACCCAACCCAGTCCATAACGCTCTTGCTTGCTTCCTGCCTATATCCCATTGAAGGTTCGCACTCTTATACTGTTCTCTAGGAGTTGTGTGATTTTGATCATCACCGTCTGTACGAACACCCCTATGCTTCCCAAGCCCTTTGCATCTTTCCCACAAGCAGCACTCGTCCCGTGTTTGAAACCGTATCCCATAGGATCCCAAATGCACCAACGGTTCAGCTTCTTGCCCTAACATCGACCGATCGCCCAATTGCTGCAACATTCCTCTCGTCTTATTTTCCCATCTGGATGCGTAGTATGACAACCCAACTTACATTTTATTTTCTAGGCTTGGCTGAAATGGTCACGTACCTGCCTATCTCTTCACCATTCATCCGATTCGCCGGCCGCTACGTCGATGAAGCTTTAGGTGTTGCCGCTGGGTACAACTTCTTTATTTTCGAGGCGGCCCTGGTGCCTTTCGAGATTGTCGCCGTCAGCTTGATCATTAAATACTGGACCGATGCGATTCCCATCGCAGCCATGAACGTGGTTATCATTGTACTCTATGGGTTTGTCGTCTTCTGTGACCTGCGCACGAGATCCTGACTAATAAACGAGAAACAGAATACTGAATCTCTTTGCTGTGAAATGGTACGGCGAAGCAGAGTTCTGGCTCTCACTGGGCAAAGTCTTGTTGAGCATAGGCCTGATCCTCTACACATTCATCGTCATGCTAGGCGGCAACCCGCTCGGCGATCGTTTTGGTTTCCGCTACTGGAACGAACCAGGTGCCTTCAACGAGTACTACAAGACAGGTGATACCGGCAAGTTCCTCGGTGTCCTCGCGGCTGTTATCACGGCCAGTTTCACCATCGCCGGTCCCGACTATGTTTCTATGGCTGCTGGTGAGACTATTAACCCGCGAAAGGTGCTGCCTAAGGCCTTCAACGGTGTCTTTTACCGTCTCACGGCATTCTTCGTTCTGGGTGTTCTCTGCGTCGGAATTCTGGTCCCGTACAACGATAAAACCATGGCCGATGCTTTCGACAATGGCAAGCCCGGTGCTGCCGCCTCTCCCTATGTCATCTCGATGGATCGCCTAAAGATCCCCATCCTACCAGACATCGTCAACGCTGTCATTCTCACTGCTTCGTTCAGCGCGGGTAACAGTTACATGTACTGTGCCAGTCGCAGTCTGTACGGTCTAGCGCTTGAGGGCAAAGCCCCGAAGTTATTTACCAAGTGCACCAAAAACGGTGTTCCCATCTACTGTGTCGGCATCGTGCTCATCATCGGCCTGTTGAGTTTCCTGCAGGTATCCAACGGTGCATCAGTCGTGCTAAACTGGTTTGTCAATTTGGTACGAGTCCTCACCCCAGTCCCAATTTCTTTCCCGTGCATCCAACTAATCCCAAATCCAGGTCACCGCCTCCCAGCTCATCAACTTCTCCGTCGTCACTTTCACCTTCATCCGCTTCAAGAAAGCCCTCGCGGCCCAGGGCATTCCCCGGGAGACCTTGCCATACCGCAGCTGGTTCCAGCCATACATCGCCTACTTCGCTTGCGTCTGCACCACAACCATGGCTTTTGTCGGTGGTTACACCGTCTTCCTTCCCGGCAACTGGTCCATCCCAACATTCCTCTTCTCCTACACTATGATCGGCGTCTTCCCGGTTATCTACTTCGGGTGGAAATTCTTCCACAAGACCAAGTTCCTCAAGCCCGAGGAGGTCGATCTGGTCACTGGTGTCTCTGAAGTCGAGGAGTATACCAGAGACTTTGTTGTCATACCGCCGAAGTGAGTGCACCCTCTCACCTAGTTACGATTTCGTGCTAACAAATGCCCATAGGACTGTCGTACACAAGTGGTGCCAAATTATCTTTGAATAAGACTTTCACGGGTCTCATCGCTACTTTGGATAATTGCGATTTACCTATGAGTAGAACACGCCGAATTGATTCACTTGGCAGTGTTTTATTGGTTTATCTCTACTTTGGACTTTAGACTGGATATGTTTATGATATGATACCCAATATAGTTATTGGAAAATGATTTTTTTTGAAAAAATAGCCGCGATTATTAGTCGTATTTGACATTGGCGACATGTAACAACGCCTTTTATTATACATATATTCAATATCAACATACAGCGAACAGTAAGAAGTCTCTCTCACCCGTCAACACACAAAGCCAAGTCAAGCTCTCCACGATATATGTTTTCATTCCGACCCTCCCTCGGCCTTCTCCTTAGCCCTCAAAGCCTCCAACCGCTTCTGATTCCGCTTCCCGAGGACGCGTAGAGTATTATTCTTCTCAATCTCCGTCATCTGCTGCCAGTTGCCAATCTGCGACAGTGTCCCATCGACGTTAACAACCATCGGACCCAGATGATCCAATTTCACCTCCGTCCCGCCTCCACTCATGTCGAGTTTAATGCTACCATCGCCTTGTTGGTTCGCGATTGGGTTTGAGGGGTCACTAGCGGGGAGGTAGAGGTTCTTCTTGGGTTCTTGTTCTTGTTCTTGGGTCTGTTGGTTTGGGGTGTCTGCATTTTGGGTGGTGGGGGTGGAGGATGCAGCGGCTGCGGAGTCGGAATTCGAGCTTGAGTCACACATTGTGCGTGTTTGGCGCGTGCAGTCTGATGCTTTTAAGGTGGTTGTGCACTGCGGGAAGAGGATGCTGTAGAGCCGGGTGTTTGGTGCTTGGGTTGCCGCGTTGAGGGATGTCAAGGTAGTAGTACCAGCTGGGATTGAGGCGCGCACGAAAGGATTGACGGATAGGTGGAGGAGAGCGGCGCGGTAGACTGTGCGCGATACTTGCATGGTTCGGGGTTTGTGGGAGGTTAGGTGGACTTGGTGGAGGGAGGAAAATAAGGATTGCGGAGATGGGTCCGGTTTCTAGATTCCACACTTCCCTGGTTATCACTGGTTATATGTAGAAAAGCCGTCTTCATAAGCTACAACACCAATAACGGAGGAAAATATCTAAGAAAAAAAGATATAAAAAAGTATTTAAGAAGAGATCTAAAAAAGACCACCAAAAAAAGTCACCGACTATTGTCTGACTAGTCCAAGAACGACCCTGCCTGGAGAGTCTCCAAGTCTCTCCAAGCATGTAGCCCCCAATTCTCTGTCTTCACTCTGTCAGTCGCAGAGAATATCCAAATTGGATCCAAGTGAGGGCTGACCGAGCATCACATTTTATGTGCGGACGTACCGCATTGGCGTAGATGTCAAACTATCGAAACCACCAGTTGACCTGCAAGGATATCAGCGACAGACACAAACCCTCCCAAAAGAAACATACTCACTGAAGCTGTAACACCCCCACCAACACCCTTAATACTATGCCACCATCCCTTAGGAATGAACAAGCCATCACCGGCACCAAGGCACGCTTCAAAGCCAACCCCAGCATCCGAACCAGCAGACACCGGAGTCCCCCAAACAATCTCATCTAACAACGCCCTCTCCATCCCCTGCATCATCTCATCGCCCCGGAAAGCCGCTGCCTCCCGACTCCCACTCTTCCCCAGCTGCCTCCTCACAGCCCCAAACACAGCCTGTCCATCCGCCGGCGCAAGCAGTCGTACAACCTTCTCCCCAGCCAGCTGGACAAACAAGTTCGGGTTCGGATCGCGGTGAAGCGGCGTGTAAGTGGGCGGGTGTCCAATCCAGACATTCGTATCGTATACATCGCCCTTTCCCGCGCGCGCTACAAGCTCCGGTGTCGGGAAATCTTCTCGAAGCACGGGTGGGAGGTCCAAGAGCTGGCATTGTGCTAGGTAGAGCCGCGTTGATTGGGGAGTGGTCTCGACCGTGCGCATCCAGTTGAGGAAGAGAGTGAGCGGCGCGTGGAATTGCCGGAAACTATGCGTTTCTGTTGTCCCACCATCAGATCCAGATCCAGATTCAGCGTCGGTCGACGTGGATTCTGTGAGTTCGAGCGGGACGAACGCATCGGCGCCGTGTTTCTGGAGATATTCCACGTTCAAGCTTGCAATGGGGTTCGGTGTTGGCTCGGGGCTCGCGCGTTTGAACCATTGTTTCCGGGCGGGGAGGTCTTGGAAGGTAGAGCGTGGGAGGATTGCCGGTTGTTCGGGTAGGAAGCATCGCTGCTGGAAGGTGTCTAGGGTGGCATTTTCGAGGATGTTTAGAGGTCGGTATTGAGAGAGTGAAGAAGCGGAAAAGCTCCGGACGCCTGATCGGGGGTTATAATAGAGGGAGGAACAAGAGAGTCGCGCCCCGACTCGGATTGACCATGGCTTGAGCTTCATCCAGATCGATGTGGGAGGTGGAAGCTGGAGAGGTATTAAAGATTGGACCTCGGGAGAGCCGAGATAGTGGATCTCCATGCATTCTTATCGGTCTATCTAGTGGTAGTGCCATCAAAGGTTATACATAGAAAAGTCTACATAAAGTATTCGTACCAGGCTAAAGAGACATCTAAAAATAACATCTGAAAAGACACAACGTCGCATAAACGGTTGAATATTCTTGTGGTCATTAGCTGAAAGGAAAGAGCCTATAGACTAGACTTCTAGACTTATAGCTCTTGAACCTGCACAGATCGGCCGGTGGGTGCCTAAGGCAACCAAAACTAAGATTTCCGGTGGGACAAAGCGATCTCCCCTGGGCATCATTTCTTCAAATCAGTGGAAATGATCCAATGACAAGCCAGATAGGGAGTCGATCACAATAAAGATGCATGAAACCGATGAAGGCCGAGGTCAATATGCACCCCCGCGGTTGTGAAGAAACTTTGTACTCTTGCACGTTGAAAACGCTCGACAAAGGGTCGTCCATGTGATCCGCTAATTTATAGCCAAAAGACTCTCTCGCATTTTGTGCCACGTTAGGTGTCTACATTTACCATTTCACTCTTGTCCTCCCAGGTTCCACAGTTACTCGATTGCCTGTAATTAGTGTTCACCTGCAACATGCCTTCTTCCATCGCCCGAATTCATAAGCGACATGTCTACAGCAAAGATGCGCACACTTACTACCCGGTCCTCATAGTAGGTGCTGGAGAGTCGGGAGTGGCCATGGGCTGCCGTCTCAAAGAGGTCCTGGGAACTGACCAATTCCGAATATTCGACCGGCAGTCCGGTATTGGGGGTACCTGGTGGATCAATAGATACCCGGGAGTTGCTTGCGACATGTAGGTAATCCAAGTCTAGTGTTCGTTTACTGAATAGCTTACCCGGAAGGTAAAGACCAGCGGCACTCTACTCCTTCTCGTTTGCCCAGAAAAAGGACTGGTCCACACTGAATCCATCTGGTCCAGAAATTGCACAGTATATGGCAGATGTCTGCGAGAGATATCAAATTGTGGACAAGATTCAGTTGAATACCGATGTCAAGGAACTTAGATGGATTGAGGACGACGAAGAATGGGAGGTCACACTCTCGCACCTTGTCCCTGGAACCGGTGATTTAGCTCAGCACGAACGAAACCGAATCGCAGCCCAGGATGGCCATCACAAGATCTATGTCAAGACAGAAATTGTGCGAGCCAAGGTGGTCGTCAGTGGTGTTGGCGGGTTGGTAGAACCCAAGACATGGCCGAAGGACATCCCAGGTATTGAAGATTTTGAAGGTGAGATCATGCATACAGCTCGCTGGAACGACCAGATTGATTTGAAGGACAAGAATGTCATCATGGTTGGCTCTGGCTGCAGCGCCGCGCAGGTAGTGCCCGAGCTGGCCAAGCCAGAGGCAAACGTTCGATTCATTACCCAACTCATGCGAAGTCCTCCGTGGGTCCAGCCTGATACAATTCCTCCTAAATATCTCCCCTTGTACGAGAAATGGTCACCTAGATTGATGACCCACGTCCCTGGACTGGCGTCGTTCATGCGAAGCGTTGTTTTCTTCATGCTGGAGAAAACCTTCTACGATATGTTCGCGGATACTGCATGGGGCCGAAGAGCGCGAACGCAGCGAGAAAAGAAGTTTTTGGACCACATGCGCCAACTTGCGCCGGAGGAATACCACGAGATCTTGACACCGAATTACAGGCTAGGCTGCAAGAGACGGATCATCGACGGCACCTGGTACCGCAGCCTCAATGCCCCAAATGTGGAGCTAACTACCCAGCCTCTGACGAAGGTCAATGCGAAGAGCGTGACTCTTGGTCTGGGTCGCCAATACCCACCCCACAAGTCTGAAGATGCGGTTGAGGTTAGGGAGGTTCCCGCTGATGTGATCATCATGGCCAACGGATTCGAAACCAACCAATGGCTGCACCCACTGAAAGTTGTTGGTAGGGAGGGCAAGGATCTTGAAGAGGTCTGGGCGAAACGTGGAGGCGCCCAGGCATACCAGGGCATCGCAATGGATTCTTTCCCGAACTTCTTTCTTCTTTTCGGTCCGAATACGGCAACGGGGCATACCAGTGTTATTTTCGCAACGGAGAATGCGGTAAACTACTCATTGAAATTCATCAAGCCGATCTTGAACGGTCATGTCAACTCGTATGAAGTCACGGAGGATGCTGAGCGTGAATGGACTCGGCAGGTGCAGGATGCGCTTCAGAAGAGTGTGTTCCGTCGTGGGGCTTGCTCTAGCTGGTATATCACTGCCGGTGGTTGGAATTCAACCACATATCCGTATGTTTCTTGCTTACTAGTTTCTATTTGTTACTAACATAGTATTCAGATTCACTCAGATTCACTACTGGCTGCGTTGCACGTTCCCCGTGTGGCGGCATTGGACTGCGAAACTCACGAGAAAGGGTCGGGTTTTGCGAGGTATTCGGAAAGTTCTCCAGGGTTCTGTTATCCTTGGTCTCATCGCAGGATTTGGATTCCTGCTCCAAAATCCTCAGCAGAAGGCTCAGTTGGTGCAGTCATTGCTGACTGGGAAAGAGTGGCTGGTCTCGGCGGTTTGGCAATTGAGGCGTTGATATCTTCCCATTTGGGTTTATTTGAGCCTTGCATGTTTTGGAATTGATGAATATCTCCAAAGCGAGAGATTATATGCAATAAACAACTTTATGATCCCTTATACACTAGTATATTGTTATATTTTCCAAACATAAATATGCCCCGAGGCCCAATGACCGGCCGGGTAATCCGATGAGTAAGCTGAATCTGGGGAAACCCCGCGAGAGAGGAATTTCTCCGCACTTCAGTCGCTGGTATCTCTCTCCGGCTGCTCATTGAGTCGCTTCAATATTCTGCAGGCCATGGCTTCAGAGTCACCTCATGTGGAAATGTCACCGCCGCAAACGGATCCCCGTGATCAGTCCATCGGTGCGTCTGATTCCAACAAGAGAAAGGCGGAACAAGGCAACGGAACGCAGGCGCGCACAAAGCGGAATCGCTACATCTCCATTGCATGGTATGATATGGCCTGACCCGGCACTTTTTTTCTTTTCCGTTACCTCGGTCACTTCAACCCAGCCTTGCGACTGGTCGGATACGCTGTTTACATTCAAAGTCATACGATTCTGCCTCCAGGGCTTCTCCTTCGGTACCTTTGTTGGTAGAGCTGAGCTAACCATGGAATTTTCAGTAATGAATGCAAGCGGCGCAAGATCAAGTGCAATGGCCAGATGCCTTGTCAACGGTGCGGTCACCTGAATTTAGAATGTATGTGTCTCTTGACTCTCTTGACGGCTCGCAGCTCTTGCGTCCGAGCTGTTCGATCCTCGGTTTCGGGCACTGACCCACTCGCCAGGTCGCTATGCGCCTAATTGTTGTAATAACAACTTCAAAGACTCGGAGTAAGTCACGGAATAAAAATCCGTCTAGTATTTAGTACTAATAACCGGGCTAGTGAGTTCCGGTCAATGACAGATCAGATCACTACTTTACAAGACCAAGTCAACAGCTTGTTCACCAATCTCAATGACCTTCGCACTCAGAGACCAACCTTTGATTCACCAGGGTTTGAGCACCTCTCTCACGACGGGTCTCAATCGGTCTACACTCCAATTCAAGCCGGGCTAGCGAAGCCACGAGCCCGCCATCCACGCTTTCATGGTCCAACAAGCTCAGCCTTCAACTTTGACGTGGCCAAATCTAGCTTGCAAAATATGGGTATCACACCAGCGGAAGATGGAATCCCAGACGACTTGACCACCGCACATGTTTCTCCAACAGGCTCACCTCCTCCCCATCTGGGACAGGTTCTTCAAACCACACACCCTACCAAGGATCCAATATGGACAATCTCGCGTGAAGAGGCAATGCGCCTTTGTAAGGTTTACGAGGAAGAGATTGGGATCATGTATCCAGTGGTGGATATCACCAAGATTATCAGCCAGGCTAATCTGCTCTACACTTTCATAGAGGCTGCTACCAGGACAGGCTTTGCACAACGGGGGTTTCCAGGCTCTGATGGTCTTCATGACGAAAACTCAATTATTTTGAAATTGATTCTCGCCACCACGCTGGTCGTGGAGGGGGGCGGTCAAAGTGAACTTGGGCACCGGCTCTACTTGGATGTCAAGCCATTTGTAGAATCGAAGTTGTGGGAGTCTCATACCATCAAAACTATTCAGCTCTTTGCTATTGTGGTAAGCCCATGTCTCTTCAAATGCCGCAATCAACAAGTCTAACTCTGTTTCCCACTTCAGGCCACATACCATTACCATACAGATGATGATGCCATGGCTTATCGGCTTATTGGATTAGCGGCACGGATGTGCTTAGAGATGGGATTGCATCGTCGGGATGCTTTGGTGAAATCATTCCCAGTCGAGCAGCAGTGGAACGAGATCACTCGGCTGTTCTGGTCAGTCTACAGCTTGGACAGACGATGGAGTTTAGGAACGGGGTTACCTTTCGTGATTCAAGACGAGGATATTGATCCGAACTTACCAGAACCTGTAAGGCTCCGTACCTCTCGCCACACAGTTACCTTTATTAACTAACGTGTGAAAACTACAGGATGCATCGCTGCCTTACTTGCGCTGCATGGTCCTATATAACCGGATCAGCTCTAAGATCTGGTACTCTGGTTTGGGCTCTGAAGGCACCACTGATATCCGTCGTGATGAGATCGGATATCTGGATTATCAAATCCTCCAATGGTACAAGCAAGTTCCAGACGAGCTCAGGTTCTATCCCGTCGATTCCCCCAAAACCGGCGAAAACGTGAGCAGAGGCATGAGGCGACTCAGGGTTCTCTTGTACCTACGGATGAACCAGCTGCGCATCCTGATATATCGCCCCGTGCTCCATTCTGCTGCCAGTATTGCGGAAGATCGAGGCCATGCCCAGACTGTTGTGGAGGTAGCCAAAGACTCGGTCCGTGTCCTCACTCGGCTGAACCAGATGTCTGATATCTACCGGACCCAGCAAATAACGTTCAACTATTTCCTGGTTGCTGCATTGGCGGTGTTGTTCCTAGCAGTGTCCCATGCCCCAGTCGACTTCAACAGACAGGTCCGTGATGAATTCTACATGGCGCTCGACCTGGTCAACGGGTTCAGTACCAAGTCCTACGTCTCCAAGCGGTTGTGGAAGACAATCAGAGGTTTACGCAAGATCGGAGAGAAACTTGGCGTTCTCGCCCGTCCTTTTGGACCGGACTCAAGTGATGCTCATTCAAGCGCTGCGGTGGCAATGGCTGGTCTCGCGGGACATCCAATCCAGGACCTGTCTATGTACGGGGCTATGAACGGTGGGAACGAACTTGGAAATAGTCCTCTCAATGGACTCCAAATGAGTCAAGAGTTGACAAATCTGTTTGAGGCTGTTGGCGCTTTTGGTAATTTCATGCCTAACACTTCCAGTGATGGTATTAGTGGCTTCGTTGGGCCGGATGGGGAAATTCAGAACACTGGTGAAGGTTTATCGGGGGTTCTGGGTGACGAGGGAGAGTTTGCTCGAGTGATTCGGGACTTGTTTTGATATTTTAGTCAATACCCCTTGATAGTTTAGCTAGGTAGTAACAAAGCCAATGTAAAATTAAAGTTAGTTAGCTGAGTCTTAATTTCAATATCAATGGTCCTTCCATATCCAGCCTCCAGGGCTATATCCCCCACGTCAGCTAGCACGTGACTCCTGCCACCCCAGGCAAATCGAAATCTGCCAGCTTTAACTTCACTTTTGCCATCGTGGAAAACAGCAGACACACAAGAGCTGTCACAATACGTGAACAGCCCTTGAAGGCCTCTCTCCCTCTCCAACTGCCCACCGCCCCCGCCAACCGAACGGGCCTAACCCGATTCGACCAACCCACCCAACCTCCAGGCTCGAGTCACCAATATTAATCTCCGACTGTCTTTGAGATCTGGTAAGTGATCTGATAAACTACAATATGAAGACCATAAGAAACTGATAAGATATTGGTGGGGTTCAGCTTTAGATCCAACCTCTTCCCGTTGATCGCACAATCTCCCCCCTCCTCCCGCACATTGCCATGAACGTCTAGCTTTTCGGCCCCTCCATCAACTTCAAGATCTCCTACGATTATACTCGAAGTCTTTCATTCTCACACTCCCAACTCCTATACCCTTCCCCGCCACGATCCAGCTCCTCCGCGTGACGAAATCACTTCGTCTTCGCCAACATCCCCGAAGACCTCACCCCCCAGCTCGGCAACGTGTCGAGAGAGACAGGTTCGGCGTTGGCCGACGGCCTCGACAGGCTGGATTTGAGTCAACTGTCTGAATCGACCCTATCGTCATCTGTGTCCGCCTCGTTCGACATGTCATCCTCGGAAGGAGCGCCGGAGTCCTGGATTTCCTCGTTTTGTTCGTTGATGGGCCATGAGTTTTTCGCAGAGGTGTCGGAGGACTTCATCGAGGATGACTTCAATTTGACTGGTCTTCAGTCGCAGGTGCCGATGTACAAGGAGGCACTGGAGATGATCCTGGATGTGGAGCCGGAGGATGACGAGGAAGAGGAGGAGGAAGAGGAGGAGGAGGAAGATGAAGACGATGCGCTCGGTGATCAACCTGCATATAGAAGAGCAGGCGATCGGCGACACGCCCGGGTCGCAAGCGATTTGAGCGTGATCGAGAGCTCCGCTGAGCTCCTGTATGGGTTGATCCACCAACGGTATATCACCTCGCGGCCCGGCATTCAACAAATGCTCGAAAAGTACGAGATGCAGCATTTCGGCACCTGTCCGCGAGTGAACTGCAATGGATGCAAAGTTCTCCCTGTTGGCCGGTCCGACACCCCTGGCCACGAAACGGTTAAGCTTTTCTGCCCCGGTTGCATGGATATTTATACACCCCCCAACAGCCGTTTCCACTCCGTCGATGGCGCATTCTTCGGTACAACGTTCGGATGTCTGTTCTTCATGACCTTCCCAGATCTGGATATTGGGCCCCGTCTGGATGCGGCATTGTCAATGATGTCGCCACGGGGCGCATCAACGCAGTCTCGCACTGGCTCCCTGGCACGCACCCCGGCAGGTCGTCAGCAGTCGCCCACACCCGAAAACCAGCCGCTAGAAATCAACGGCGTCCGGACACCCAACCTCTGCCCGGGACTCGGCCAGGGCAAGATCTATGACCCCAGAATCTATGGCTTCAAGGTCTCTGAGGTCTCGCGTGTCGGCCCGCGCATGAAATGGCTGCGCACGAAACCCAAAAACGTTGTCGAGCTCGACGAGGCGTGGAATCACGAGCACGGGTCTCCGCAGGAGGCACGCGACGATAAGGACGGCGATACTGAGATGAACCCCGAACAATCGCAAGATGCTGCCATTGCGAACCGCAAGAAAGCCCCGATGCGGCGCCGGCGACAAAACCTTGGCGCCCTAGTCTCCACAGATCCGATGGACGTGCACGGTAGATGAAATGATTAAAAAAAAAAACTTGCATTCGTGGTTGTTTCCAAGATTTGAGTCTACCGTATCAGAGGAGGATCTGTGCCATGCCCTTGACTGTGGAATGATTGGTCCAGGAATTGATGACGATGATGACAGATGTTTGAGCTTGGTTTACTCGCTGCTTTGAATGGGATTCGGTTTTTTTCTTTCTTCTAATCTATTGGGCTTTGATTCTGTCTGCGCGCATCTTCCCTGGCCTTCTTCCATGATCCTCTTGTTTCGATTACCAGGATCGATTTGTCCCCATTCATTGTTTTTATTCTTCCTTTTTTTTTTGTCCGTAGACTCAGCACATTACTTTTTTTTTGAATGCGTGATAGTAGTACACATTGCTTGCCATACTATCTTTGTCCCCGCTTCACACTTTCCATAGGTCTCAGATGAGCCAGCATTCAAGGGCCCACCTAGGCACCTCCACATATCAAAAGACAAATCACCATAAGAATAACAGAGCCTCAGGTACGGAGTACGCAATTCACTACTGATCTGCAAGAAAAGGCTAAGCCCCCACCATCTATGAGGCTCCAACTGCAGATGAACGTTGCCCAACGACCTCGTATACACCGGCGTCCCCGACGCAACCCTATTTGATTTGAAATTACTCCGTACTCTGTACAAACTCAAACATTCCAAATCCTATGCAGCAAGTCCACGAGTCCATTCATGCGTTAGCGTACTCGTCGCTTCCCATGCAAGACCTTGACACATCGGCGACGCCGATGTCAAGGATGTATCCATGCCCGTGCCACCTATGACAACAGTCTCGTATTAGGCCGCGCCGTGCCTTACACCATGCTTCCGCACTTATCAATCTGATTTGTGATAATCACTCATAATTTATCATCAAAAAAAGCACGGGGGCGGTATAATTTATAATCCAAATCGGTACTTACTATACAAAGAAACCCGCATTAAGCCTAGTGCACCGGACTGACGGACTGACGGACTGGCGGAACGGCGGATGAGCGGTCCACCTGGGAATCCCATTGGGGATTTAGCGTATCTGGGTATAACGGTTAGCGTATATGTATATGCATGTCCACCCTGGTCAATTATTGGGGTTGGGCGCGTAAACAATAAATTCGACTTGGTTCCTCCTATGAAAATGCTGTGATTGGTGGTGTAACGCTGGAACTGTCACATGGGGGCATATGTATGGGGCACATATGGCATAGGCCAAGGGCGGTTCTTTGATGGTGACGCGTGTGATTTCCAAGGATTGGTGCCGTCGATGAGCTGTTATAGTGGGTCTTGGGTGATGAGTGCATTGTTCGCGTTAGTTTTCTTTAGTTTTGTTTTTGGTTATGGGTTGATCTACTCCGTTGCTGTACTCCGTAGGTGGTTGAATAAGGGGGTTGTATATTGCCACGCTCCTCTCTTCTTCGTTTTCTTTTTTTGTTAAACACCTAGTGGTTTCAGCTGCTGGGCTTTGATGGGGTTTTCTTCTTCTTCATGAGCCTCCAGCGCTTAGTTCCTTGCGCCGGAGCGTGCCAACCTCCGCCGGTCATATAGTTCACGTTGCTATATTAGTTTCTCAAACAATGTTTTATCACTTTCCGGCCAACCCTTATGATTATCCTTTTTCCTATATCTCTATCTCTATCAGAATATGAGACAATATACAGATCCATTGAAGAATAGTGAGATCTTTAACTTTAATGTCCCTGCATAATCTTATATCTTGGCACTGGATAATATGCCTTGACAGTCAGCCTGAAAGTGTGTTGATTATCCTAATATGCTAGATCTGGCATATTAAACGGGGAATGGGGAAAGTATTTGCTTGCTGTGGTCCTGGTGTAGACGATATGTGCGTGCTGTTTCTTTTCTTGTTTGGTTGCCTCCCTCAAGCCCTAATAGATTAAGAACAATAACCTTACTCAACTATCACTCCTGGTTATAGAGACTTGCTTTGTTTTGATATGCCAGTAGCTCGGAATAGACCTGATTTTGGGCAGATTTACGCCCTCGGACGGCACTGTCTAAGACCAACATCCTAGTGTCTCATATTATTCGGATTTCAGAAACCCGGGAAACGAAGAACAAGGGGGCATCTACCGAGCCCTGGGACGGCAGCTAGAAAGAATCCAGAGCAAACAAACGGGTGTGGGAGCGATGTTATTATCAAAATCAAAAGATGGCCCCAAAAAGGGAAGAAAATATGAATTCTTCTTCGGGGGACTTCAATCCGACATTCCATCATCTGTGGTCTGTGGTCTACGAAAGTGAACTCCTGACAACACGACTAGAGCAGCTTTTCCTTCCCCAATCAAGCTATATTAACCGAGTTCTTTTTTCCGACTTTTAAAATTACATTTCAATGAGCTTTTAAAGCAGTGTGGGCAAATTGAGAGCAGACTAAACATAGTACCTGCCACTTTCAACCCACAATATAAAACGCCCTTCGGGCCTCCGGTGGGGGGACATTGGGGCCAGAATTTAGAAACAACTAAGATAATCACTAAAATAGGAGGAAAGTAAGAGCAAGACAAGCCTTTGCATACCATACGGAGAGCTTATCAAGCCTTGGAAGAACTGTAAATAAGATTATTATTATTATTATTATTTTAGTCCAAACATATCAAGTAAACATTATTAACGCACATTCTCCCTTGACCCGGGAAGAACCCGAGCCTAAATCCTCAATCCTCCAATGAATACTCCGTTGCCTCAAATGTCCATAATTAGAGGCTCATACGGTACATCAACAATACAGTATGCAGTGCCTAATTAGTGCCACGCACTGCCAAATATGCGTGGTAATTACCCCAGAACAATGAATTGGACGATCTGGACCAGCCCCCAAAAACAAAAGCCAAAAGCCGAAATCCAGCCAGACTTCGACCGAGCTCAACTGAGTATTTCCTATGCATGTCCATCCTAAAATAGTGTATCTACTCCATACAGCTACTCTGTATTAAGACACTAAACTAACCGTATACGTATATACATACACTTGTCGCATTGGTTTCCCCATTTGTCAAGGTTAAAATGATTCAACAAAGAACTCCAGACTTGAAAACTAAAAGATCTCCTGTTCCCAATACTGCGGTCTCCCGTGCTGACTGCGGCCAGCCCCGCTGCAGAATGTGGAGTTTGACGGGCGCATATCCCTTAAGGCGCCCTATGGGTCTGAAAAGCGATAGGCTGACTCGTTGATTATTGAGCATAAATTATCATCTTTTTTTTTCCAACGGGATTCACATTCAGCTTCTTGGCTCGTCACATCTGTAGTGGATAACTCTGGGGACTTTGTTCCATTGTACTTTTTCAGTTGCATATTCTTGTTTTTATTTTTTTTCGTTTGTTTTATCTATATGGAGTTATTATCGGACTGGGATTTCCTTGTAATAGTATACGTATCTGTATGCATGTGTGCTTTAGATATATATCCCCCGCCCTCTATTCGGAGTACGGAGCACGGAGTACCGGGGTAACTATTCTCGGCGAGCATTCCTAAAATTGTCAATGAACATGGAAGCAAAGGCTGAGAGACCTTTGTTTTTTTTTTTGCCTTTGCTCCTTTTTCTTATTCGGGCTTTCCCACTTCCATGCCAAACTTCCTCGGCAATATTGACCGAGTTGACCTTTTTTGGCTTCTGTAGATAAGGTTGGGGACAATGCGGGTGAATCACTGCAACATGCAACATGCGCAACGTGCAGAGAGGGGGATTTGGAATAGGGTGATATTCATTTATTACAAAGCACCTTCCTTTTCGGCCAATGCCAACGGTCCTCTTTTATATATTTGGACCCACAGTCAGGGATGGGGGATAGGCGGGAACGCTGCAGACCAGAGCCGCCAACCCTGATAAGAAGATGCTGCCCCCAAGCTAAGCTAGGATAGGAAAAAGAAGGTTATTGGCTGGTTTCGACTGGCAGGCATTTAGCCCTTTAGCCTCTGGCCCCTAAACTCCCATGTGGGTTGAACGGGAATAAAAACGACCTAAATTAAAGCTGTTGATTTTCTATCTTTTCAGCCCCAATTCTCAAGTGACTAGTAAAATAGTAGACTAGTAGACTAGTATATCGTTACCGGCCGATATCTTGAGGGGCCATTGATTTTGATTTTGATTTTTTTTTCGCGTCATAGTATGATCTGAGGTTTTCCTTGTGTTATTGCATATGGCCGTGCTACCGAACCTGGATAGCAATCATTGGAGGAGTCAAAAGGCGGGCTATACCTCCGAGACCTTTGGATCCCGGATGTAAACTGTCCCTTCTAGCCGGGCGAAACATCGCCAATCCGAAGTGGATGCGAGTGTTGGGAAACGCCAGAGTAGGCATGTTTTACTTGGCTCCAATTTTCGGCTTTAGTATTGAGGGGACCTTGGTTAATGTGCTGTCCTTAGCCAAAGTACAAATGCTTGAAATGAGGGGGGGGGAACCGAAGAGTTGAGGCGCAGCACAATTCTCGGACCACCTCCGTACCTCTGCGTATATAGTATACTATGTAACCAGGATAGTGGATTGGATGGGGGCGGAAGATATTGCAGATTACGGATTGGAGATTGCATCATCCGATGGATTTTATTGGAATTTCGGGTCCATCTGGAAGGCAATTTCCAAATCCTTTCAAAGCAAATTTGAGTGGCTGTTTTAGTCGAACTGGGCCAATATGTCGGGAATAACGAAGTGATTGCGTGGGGTGCGGGTATTGTCTCTTTCTGCAGGGATCGGGGTTTTTCCCAGTAGACTGGTCCTTAGTTGACGATTATTGGACTTCGGTGAGTTCGAGACTTATTTCTTGAGTCATGTATGAACTAGAACTTGTCCGCTTTAAGAAAATGGTCTGTGGTTTTATGATTTTTAAACTGTGTTTCACTAGTTAGGGCTATCAAACTGGGGAACATCAAAGAATCGATGGTACGTCAATCACCGTTGAGACCTCTAGAACCGGAGAGGGATAGGCCGTAAAATGTTTCTGGCTAAGCTGAAATTGAAAATCCCGCACGGAGGTTTGGGGGCCGTGGAGTTATGCAAGTGAAGTTGAGGGTTTGGACCAATCACTATAAGAATGTTCCCAGGTTATAAAGATTCTATATATTGTTGAGAGGCTATCAAATTCGCCATCTGTACTCTGTAGATCTGCATTTAATCAAAACAGAGAGAAAACAGATCCAAAAAAACAAAGAATAAAAAAAACGAAAGAAAAGAAAAGAAAACAATTCAACGTGGCTCCCTAGCTCATCCCTGTTCCCTTTAACACCACGCCAATAAAAAGAAAAATCAACACCAGTTAGCATGCAACTATCTCATCACACGTAGAAAAGAAAAGGGCTAACACAAATAACAAAAAGAAAAAAAAAAAAAAAACAATAAATAAATAAATCGAGAGTGGAGAGCTCGGAAGAAGGCAACAGGAAAAAAACAAAAAAAAAAAAAACAAAAACGTGGCGGATGGATTCGAGTCCGACGTTCGAGGTCAAGGGGCCTGAGGCGGAAATACCCGCTCGGCCTGTCGTGTCCCCGATACTCCGATCGCCTTACGGCCGTAGATCGTACTCATAATGCATCCGAGGTGAGCATGGGGCTGATTCCGGTGTGAGCGGGAATGTGAAAATAGATGCCTCTGGTGACGTTGATGGTCGGTCCTCGTAGTATGCAAGTGCTGGCATCTGGAAAAAAAAACACGCAGACAGATATTAGCTGACTGGTCGGATGAGTAGGTTCAGCGAGGAAAATGTACCGGAAGCGCAGAAGGCTGATGTTGAGAATGGGACTGCGCCTGGGCTTGCTGTTGGCACAGATCGATCCCGGCCATGGTTGCATAGCTCATGCTGAATGGACTGATCAGGTCTTCATCATAGGCCAGTTTGCGGGCCTGCATAGATGGGAGCACGGGGACCAGCGAGGGGGCGGGCTCCCCATACTCGGTCTGGTAGGCGATGTCGCTGTAGGTGCTCGGTGCGGCGTGGTAGATGGGGGACTGGGAGTAGACGGATTGCCGGTAGGTGTCATATGATGACATGGATGGGTAGGAGAAGACTGGTGGGGGTGATGCAGAGAGCTGGCGAGTACATTGCTGGGCGAACATTGTTTGACGGTCCTCGGGGGAACAGTAGTCGTACGAGGCAGATCGGTCTGACTGCGAGTGAGGCTTGACATCTGTGGTTTTGGAGGATCGTTGCTTTGTTCGAGTCTTCGGGGATGGTTTCGGAGACACTGGCTCTGCGTGTGATTGTTCTGGTGAAGCAGAAGTTGCAGCCCGTCTCTCGAGATCCTCCAAGCGGCGCTTCAGTTTCTTGCCTGTTGGGTTGCGCCGAGTCAGAAAAGGTATGAGAGACTGGGATTTTGTCTTTTACTTACGATAGTTGCGCTGGGCGATACGGTTTTGAATGCGGCGACGCTCTGCGAGATCAGAAATCTTGGTCCAGTCCTCGTTTGGGTTGGCGTTGGGACTGAATGCGCTGCTGTTGCTGTGACTACCACGAGAGCCTGAACGGCCATCATACGATGGAGAGCGATTCATGGTAAAAGAGGTAAAAGCTAAGAGCAGAGACAAAAGATAAAGTACAGAATAGAGCGCAGAGAATAGGGAATAATATAGTATAGTAGATGTAGAAGTGTAGAAGTGTAGAAAGGTGAAAGTGGAGGAGGGATGTGATAACGGGGCTATGAGGCTAAAGACCCGAGGCCAAGTGGATGCCAGTATATTTATATATAAGAATAAGAGGACTCTCTTAAGGCTCCCCATTGATCAGCTGGAATTGGTTTTTGGGGCCTTGCAGCTAAGCCCCGTCGCGATAACCAGCTCAGTCCGTGCTCGAATACCATTAGACTCGACCTGCCATGTGCACAAAGTCCCGGTTATTATTTTATTATAATATTGTTTTTGGGAATTTTAATTAATTGCTCAGGGATCCACGTTCAGCCTCTGGTAATACTGCAAAATTAACACTCTTTGGGATTATGAAACCCCCCCCCCCCCCTAATTACTCTAATAGCCTATCAATCTACTAAAACACTTTAAAACACCTCAACACGTTGAAACACTTAAAACACCCACCTATACAGGGCTAAACCAAAACCATCAGAACTATTAAAACTACCAAAACTCCTAAAACACCGACAGACCGGTCAGTTGCGGACCGGGGAGGATCTTAGATCTAACATGTAGCACCAAAGTTGTACGGCGTATGATCCAAATCCAAGACGGTAGGATGGATTATTGGAGTTGGGCCGGGACACGCTAACCAGATGTTCGCTTGGAGGGTGATCCTCATTCGACCTGACTGGCCCGAGACACGATATGCCCAGGGATGAAACGGGCTGCGTGGATTTTGGGGTTACACCTTGCTTTTTACTTTCTTTTCTCCCTATATTCTCACGTGGGTTGCTTCAATGTGCACGGTCATTACCACGTTTTTTTTGTTTTTTTTTTTTTAATCTTCATCTTGGCAACGGACTAAGGGGATAAAGATCTGACTCTTTGGCGGATCTTGAGGATTATTCCAATATTGGGATATTAGAGAGTTTTGGGCGTGATATTCAGGACCATAGACAAGAAAACTAAAACAAATGTTCACTTTGTCTCTGGGGAGTCTAGGCGTCCTGGAAAGTCGGGCCTGTATCGCCTACAAAATGCTCTTTAAACTGCAATTGGGTCGCTCGTATACATTGATTCACCCCTATGCCTGTACTGGAATAGAGCCACTTTTTCTTCAGTAACATTTCTATAATTAATGCCACTTTACTTTTCTTGGCGGCTTTTCTTTTCTTTTCATTTTTATTTTTATATTTTATATTTTATATTTTATATTTTATTATAATTATTGTAACCATTATTATCCTCTGTGGTGATCTCATTGACGCGCTTCCACTGGTTGCCTGATTGGCGGCATCGCGAATACCAATCTAGGCATATGATGCGCCATAAATCCGTACTCTCCGTACTCCGTCTCCGTACTCCGTTCTCCGTAGTTAGGAATTAGGGATTAGGGATTAGGAATTAGGAATTAAGGTCCACTGTTTGTTTACCCACTGCCTAGTCTATTTTTTAGTCCCCGGAGATACGCTCAGACCCAGTTGTTTGACTCCAACAAAAAAAATACGGACATTAATCGTAGCCCAGACAAGGGGGTTTAGAGAGCGGGGGAGAGGTAAATCCACAAAAGAAAAAAGAGGCTCTTTTTCAGGTAAGACAACTAGGCTATGAATAGGTAGCCTTGCAGGGTCTCTCCACCAATCCGGGTCGGATTTAAGAGCAGGAATGTAGTGCGTATTAAGAACCAACTCCGCTAGGTGTGTGGCCCCAAAGTGCCCGTCATAGTCTCCCTATATAGGGCTGAGCAGGACACCTTCTTATTCCTGATCGAGTAATGTCGGAGAGGCATCCCATGACCTTAGTGACACGCTCAATGAACACAACAGCTCAGGTACCCGGTACATACTTGTCTTCACCGCTAATGCTGTCCATGCCTCCAGCTGGAATTCTAAGCATTGCACAGCCATCCTAGTGGAAACGCTTCCTCCTGCAGGGATTATGGCCACTCACATACCATGGTTGTCCCCGGATGCTTGGATGGGTTGCATTTTGAGCCTTCTAGTAACCATCTAGAAGAATGTTCCTGGCGGTGGACTATCATGCAGCCCCCGACCTTGCTGTGTCCGAGATGCACCCCCCATGACACACGCCTGTCTGCAGAATGCCTCGTCTTTTTCCCCATTGTGTTTTACTTTCCTTTTTAAACTTTCCTCTTTTTATTTTTTATTTTCGGGAAGTTTGCTGTGACTCAAGGAATATCAATGACGGCAATCTCCGAGCCTCTTGCGTCGTGCTGGCACGTTGTCGTTCTCGCATTGGATGGTTACACGAAGCGTGAAATGGACCGAGTGCAAAAGTCCATCCAAGCGCACCTACTGGGCGCGCCAACTTCATCCGACTTTACTTCAAATAGATTAGCCCAGGTCGGGGACGTCGGACAAGGCGTCCAGTGCTGAAGCTGGACACTATCAAACAACACCACCCCCCGAATGCGAGTCCATGGCAACTGTAAAACAAACATGGCTCAAATATCCAGCTTATTGCTACTCTTCCAAGGTTGTCTCGAGTCACACCAAAAACATCGGCACTTAACGACTACCAAGTTTGCGGTTTACTATATTTGTCTTGTACATGTCAACAATAAGTCCGGAGGAGAGTAATTATAGACTCTCGTCGGGGGTATCCCAAGATAAGAAGCTGACCACCAGTTCCCCTCTAAGCCACACACACATCCCCGAGTCCGGTTATTTCCCGCAATGCAACAGAATTCATGAAAGTCTTCATTGCAACCCACCCGAATATGTCGAGCACTAAATTTAGCCTATGAGATCAACCAACCCCCATTATTATCCATGCGGGACATTCTGAAACGCATGTTGTGTCCCGCTGTGATTCGAATTTTTGCCCAATACGTAGCTGAAGGGCGTACAGACTGAGCCTGAAACCTTCTCAAGGACGGAGAAAGCCGACTGTTCTTTTTCTACTTTCGCTCTCGCTTCAATTGTCACGTCTGAGTTTAGCCTCATTCCACGTGGCCCACGTGCTGGAGGTCGCCTATTTTACCTTGTTTTCGGTCAAGTTACATCTGGATATTTACCGTTGGTCTAGGCTGTATTGCTGCGATGTGACCTATTCACTCAGACTATCGATTGGAGATATTGATTGGGTCTCTAAGCCCTTGTCGCTAGATTGGCTTGCATGGTTCTATCTCTAGGACTTGTCCTCGGGTAACAGGTGAGGGGAAGTCAACATGGAATTTCCAAGAAACAGGCGGGGTCATCGGTACGGGTGGCTGACACTCGTCAGCACTGTGTTTGTACAGGATCAAAGCTGGAAGGTCGGACTAACCTGTCCGCAACTTTATGTGCTTGGATGTATCAAATCTTACGGATTGGCAGATGTCTTAGCATTGTCTGTGTTTGATGCTGAATCTGATGGTCGACCTTGGATGGGGGTTACATCTATGGCTGCAAGAGGATGATTTCGGGTCCTATTCGAGATATTGGCTTTAATGAAATAATCTTAGACAACTTTTCTCTAAATAATGGCTTAGAAAGCGTTTAGTGTCTCAGGGCAAAAGAAAATATCGTAAAAAAGTACTGTGCTTCACCATTTAGTATTTGACCACCGTGGGTTTCACAAATTCTGGTAGTCACTGTCCTATATGAAGCCAAATATACATTATTTGATAACTGCGCCCCCTAGATAGACTTTTCTTGAGCAAGACATGTAAATCAACTACTAAAAGCCGAAATTTACCAAGTAGTAACTGTAATTTGTGAGATAGGCTAAGAACCGACGATATGTCAACGAAACAGACTACAACGTTGTTGTATCTAGACTGTTTGTCGATCGATAGGTTTGGCGAATCAAAGGCCAAATTCTATCAATTGAGTGGGTCGTGTTGGTCTTGGGAGTATATTATTTATGCCATCTACAGCGCCTTTTCTTCCACTATAATCTGAAGATTGTACTTCAACTAACCCTACCAACAAATTCTCTGTCGCCTTTTCTTCTTCTTTGCATAGTTCATAAACAATATGTTCTTCTTCCTCTGTCTTAATAAATGAGCTATTGATCATTACATTATATAAACAAGTCCCACAATGATATATAACCACATTCCACTAGGCATAATGAAGATATATATAGTTCAGTCTCGTTGAAAATTATGCAAATCCTAGTACACTTCCAACGATAGAGCTCATGGTGTCATTATGTGTTGAGTTCTTTGGTCTCCCCTCGCAACAGGCTGTTTCATACCTGCAATGATAACATACAACCCCATTAAATAATGTGTCGAATAGAGTGAAGTCTTACCTGGATAATGTGAGTATAGGAGGCTGTCATAAAGCGGGGAAATCGATAATCAGCAAGCAAACCGCCGCCCCGAAAGCCGTTTCGTCTTTACTAGCCTCTGAAGAGCCTAGCGGGTCCTGGTTATTCCAAGCTTTCCCCTTAATCAATGTCCAGGGGGCATTCCATTGAGCCAGTGTGCGAATGGACCCTGGCCCAATTACAAAGTCCATCGTGTGTTGCTATACTACAACTTGGGGTGGGCGAATGAAGCTAAACTGACTAGATAAGACCTTACCTAGGTATATGTTTCGCTTTAGCAACTGCGATTTGACACTCCTACAGCATGTGACCGTACTCGGAGTATACACTGGAAGGTGGTTCCCTTTCAATATCTTTGCAAGATCGTGGGCTCAACGAAAAACCGAAAATAGTAAAGACCAAAAAAGCTCTCTATATAAAGAACCAAGCCCCCGATGAATATGTAAAAGACGCCCGCTGCTGCTCGGTAGCCTCGGTACCTCAAATATTCAAACAAATGCAAAATTAACCAAGAAAATATACCCTAAGGGCTTTTGAAAGCCTCTGTGGCCATACCACAAAGCCTGGGTGCAGAAGCCCTTTGATCTGACATGTCTGTCTTAGATAGTGACACTGATAGATTGTTAGTATATTGTCATCCGGGTTCAACAAAGATTAGGGCCAACTTACCTCCAAGGGTTCTTCTCGTCACCGTATTGGATGCCCTCGATCCAGTTCTTCATCTGGAGAGCAATCTCACCAGCCTCCTCATCCTCCTTCAAACCACACTGAACCATCTTGCCTCTGTAACTGATGTTACGAACAGGGCTGACGATGGCAGCAGTGCCGGCGCCGAAGACTTCGATCATGCGGCCCTCCTCGGATGCCTCGGCAACCTCAGACATGCGAATCTTGCGCTCGGAAATGTTCCAGCCCTTGGGACCGAGTCGCTCACGGGCGAGAGTCAGAACGGAGTCACGAGTGACACCCTCCAAAATTGTACCGTCAAGAGGAGCAGTGATAAGCTCCTTCTGTCCGGTCTCCTTGTTCTTCAAAGCAATGAAAAGGTTCATTGTGCCGACCTCGGTAACATATTCCTCCTCGCCAAAGAGCCACAGGTTCTGCTGGAAACCACGGGATGCGGCCTCGAGTTGAGGCAGAATGCAGGGAGCATAGTTGGCTCCAAGCTTCTTGTCACCAACACCGCCGGGCCAGGCGCGGACGGCGTAATCAGTGGCCTCCAGGGAGATGGCCTTGAAGCCAGTTGGGTAGTAAGGACCAACGGGGCTGGCAATGACATACAGGAGAGCGGATCCTGGTGGGCCAACGCCCAGGGTCTTCTGGGTACCAATCATGGTAGGGCGCAGGTACAAGGAGTAGCCACGAGCACTATGGAGGTTAGTAATGATGTCCATCTGATATACACAAGATATGCTCACTCCGGGATGAACCGACTATCGAGCTTCACAAATTCTCCAATGATCTTCGTCAGTGCGTCACCATCCACGGTAGGAAGAGCAATGCGCGCAGAAGACTTGTTCAGGCGTTCCATGTTCTTGTTGGGGCGGAACAGACGGATGCCGCCGGTATTGTCCTTGTACGCCTTCATGCCCTCGAAACATTCAAATGCATAGTGGAACACACAAGTTGCAGGATCCAAGCTGAGGTTCTGGTAGGGGACAATGCGAGGTGCGTGCCATCCGTCGGTAGCTGTCCACTCCACGGAGAGCATGTGATCTACAATTGCTTCTGGTCAGTGGCTGGAAGGCAATAAAGCGCAGAGACTCATTTACCTGTGAAGTACTTGCCAAAGACAAGATCCTTGGAGTCCACTGGCTCCTTGGGGGTAGTGGTCTTGGTGATGGTCAATTTCGAAGCATCAAGACCTGGGAGCTGGGAGGCAGCCGCCGTGGAGGCGCTGAAAGCTCTCTGCCATGTCCGGCTGGCGGCAATGTTCTGTGATGAGAGGACGCGGGGCATTGCAAGCCCGGTCAGTGCCTGTCGGCGAGCCAATTGGTGAAGCGACTTCATGACTGTGGTGATGTTAGGAACGATCCGAGGGCCAGCCAAGGGTATAGAGAGTGGAGAGTGTGTCAATTGAGTCACTGGAAGAATTATAAACGTACTGAGATCGAGGAAGTCAATGTGGGTTTATATCACAAGTAGAAAGATGACTCCGCACCAGAACTGCAGTATCTCTGCGGAGCTCGACAACAACTCCGATGACTCGGAGGCCCCAAATTGTGAAGTTCTGCCACCGCCCTACAGATGCAGAATGTCGCTGCCATATTGGCCAATCAGCGGCTGCAAATTAGAGTTGTCTGCCGACTTCGGCTTCATTCGGCTTTCTGCGGTTGGTGTCGGTTGAGCTGAATTGAGTCACCCGCCAAGAGTTCATATGTGTAGAGCTCGATCTATACAACAAAATACGTAACTAGGTATGATCTGAAGAGGGTCCAAAATCAAGGATATGAGCGCTTTAAGCTATGTACTCAGTAATGATTGTCGCACTGTCACTACATAGACCTGTGGATTGATACTGCGCCATTCTAGGGCTGCAGAAATCTGATCCCATTTAACTCAAGATAATAGACGATGTCTTTTCGGATGTCCTTTTGGATTTGAGTATCAATCCATCGTTGTACAGATGCTGCGTCAGCGATGGAACCTCCAGGCTCTGATGCCTAAGGCAACAGACAGCTATTGACAAGATCACGTGATGTATACGATAGGAAGAGTAGTTGTTATCGAGGACTTGAGGTCGTATTGGGTGTGATCATTGACCAAGTATGCAACCTGTGGACAATTCCTCTCAGCCTTTGAGCTAATGTTTTTGACTTCCCATTAGCCATCGAGTTTCAACATCGGCTCACCTCCCTTTGACACCCCCTCTACATTCCGCTGTATTGTTGAAAATAAACATGTCTTGTGCTGGCTACACCGTGACGACACTGTAAAACGAACAACTCCCTTCATTCCTTCGACTATCGCTCAGACCAATTCTCGCCTGCGGCCTCATCACCATGTTTTCATCTGCGCTCAAGTCGTTCAGTTCCAATATTTCCGCCAATTACCAAATCTCCCCTAACCCCACCGTATACTCCGGCCCCTGGAAAATCCACGATGCAAAGAAGAAGTCCACGGGAACGGCGGCATCGGTGTTTATCTTTGATCGCAAGTCACTAGAGACACGCTCTAGTGGATTTGGGAGGAGTTCTGGGTCCTCCCCCAAGAAGCTACAGGACGATGTGATCGAGCGACTTAAGCGCGAAGCAAGCAATCTCGCGCGCCTACGGCACCCGTCGATTCTTCAGGTGCTTGAGCCTGTGGAGGAGACGCGTAGCGGTGGTCTCATGTTTGCCACGGAACATCTCACCGCCTCACTTTCCGGGCTGCTGCTAGAAAAAGACGACCAAGAGAATACCACCCGCGCTGGTTCGCGAAGCAGCCGGTACGTGGTTGAGGAGGCTGATGGGACTCGGAGGAGAAGAGATGTGGAGATCGATGAGTTGGAAATTCAAAAGGGCCTCTTGCAAGTTGCCAAGGGTCTTGAATTCCTCCATGAGTCTGCGGGCTTAGTCCATGGAAATCTGAACCCGGACGCCATCTATATCAATGCCAAATCAGATTGGAAGATCTCTGGTCTGGGATTCGCGGGGCCTCCGGACTCTTCTGAAACGCGTTCGTCGCTGCCGCCATTGGCTGTGTCTGAGGTACTCTATCAAGAACCGAGGCTTCCCGCTTCAGTACAATTGGCCCTTGACTACACGTCGCCTGACTTTGCTATGGACTCCAACGTATCATCAGCTGCCGATCTCTTTTCTTTGGGTCTTGTCATCATCGCTCTGTACAATTCTCCGCATGTCTCGCCTTTGCAAACGCACGCAAACTTGTCCACATATAAGAAATTGCTGAGCTCTCCGTCTTCCACTCCATCGCAGAGCAATAATTTCCTCTGTTCGAAGCCCATTCCCAAAGATCTAGTTTCTCATGTCCTACCGAGGCTCATTACCAGACGACCTGCCCAACGCATGAATGCTCGGGAGTTCCAGCAATCACAGTACTTTGACAATGTGCTAGTTTCCACTATCCGGTTCCTGGAATCTTTGCCAACAAAAAATCCTAATGAGAAGTCTCAATTCTTGCGTGGTTTACAACGGGTACTACCTGAGTTCCCCGTTTCTGTCCTCGAGAGAAAACTATTGGGAGCGTTGATGGACGAATTGAAGGACCGGGAACTGCTTCCGCTGATATTACAAAACGTCTTCGGCATTCTACAGCGGATTCCCAACGGACGCCGCGTGTTCCCAGAGAGAATCATCCCTCGCCTGAAAGAAGTATTTGGAATTGGCTCGGGCAAAGGGGCTACTGAGCGAGACTCGAAGAAAGATGCTGGTCTCATGGTTGTGCTTGATAACATGAATCTGATTGCCGATAGTTGTTCGGGAATGGAATTCAAAGATGGTACGATTTGTCAATGGAAACCTTTGAGCCTATATCTGACGTTTATTTCTAGATATTCTACCCCTGATTCGGCTCGGGCTGGATTCTCCCACACACTCTTTGGTGGATGCTTCCCTTAAATGCCTCCCTGTGATGCTCCCGGTTCTCGACTTTAGCACAGTCAAGAACGAGGTATTCCCTCCTATTGCTGCGACTTTTAGTCGCACTAGCAGCCTTGCTATCAAGGTTCGCAGTCTGGAAGCTTTTAGTGTGCTTTGCGGGGCCTCTGCAGATGTTTCAGACGGACTTGAAGATGATTTGTCCGGAATCCAGGCGACCAAGTCAAAACCAGCCAAGTCTTCGATTTTAGACAAGTACACCATTCAAGAAAAGCTCGTCCCGTCTCTGAAGGCGATCAAAACGAAAGAACCGTCAGTGATGATGGCGTCGCTGAAGGTGTTTCGCCAGGTTGGAACCGTCGCAGACACCGAATTCCTAGCTTTGGAAGTCCTGCCGGTTCTCTGGAGTTTCAGTCTTGGGCCACTTTTGAGCCTTAAACAATTCAATGCCTTTATGGCTTTGATAAAGACTCTTTCAACGAGGATTGAGCAGGAACAAACAAAAAAGCTGCAAGAGCTATCCTCTACCGCCGGATCAACGGGCTTCCAGAATGGTGCCGACGAATTTTCGCTGTCCGCCACAGGGCTCGGCTCGCCCGATGCGGACGCTGGTGCTGGCAGCTTTGAGCGCCTTGTTCTTGGAAAGAAGGCGTCTCCTACGAATGGCCAGAGTATAGATATGTGGGGTAGTATGGAGCCAGCCAAGCCAGCCCAGCCAGCGGTCCCAAGCATGTCGCCTTCATTCTCCTGGACTTCAAATAAAGCAGGCATGACACAGCAAGCCAATGCCTTAAGCCAGCAGTCTAATCTTGGCTTCCGTTCCATTACTCCAGATCAGAAATTGGGCTCTTTCCCGTCTCTTGCTCCTGCTCCTGCTCGGCAAACTTCACCGGTTGCTCAAGCCTTTCCTACTATGCAGCCCTCATCTTCTGCTTGGGGAGCCCCGGCCAATGCCAATGTTCGATCCCACACAGGCCCTCCGAGTCAGTCTTTGGGGTCCATGTCGACCATAACACCCTCGAATCATATGTCTGGGTCTACTGCACAACCGGCACCCAACTACTCCTCATTCTCAATCCCCCCACCTCCTGCAGGAAACATGTTGTCCAACAGCGCTATGAGACCCCCTCCGATGAACACAGCCAACAGATCAACGTCATTCCAAGGCACAGCCGCTACACAGCAGGGAACTCAAAAGCAAGGGTTGGACAAGTATGAGAGTCTGATATAAGGGACAATTCTTGTTATTTTTTGGCTGATACCCCTCTTTATTGCTGTTGTTGCTGTTATCGCTATCATCGTACATTCCTGACATAGTAAATAGTAACTGCAACAATTGTAATTAAGCAGAGTGACAAATGTAAAACATTTACTTACCAAATCGAAATCTGTGTCAAGCCATGCCGATCGGACTCCATCGGGGATCCGACCGTAGCTAGGGAGCCACGTACCTGATTGGTGCTTCTTCATCATATGTCATACTTCGTCGCCAAACCCCTCCATATGTACTCTATGCGTGGCATTGCGCCGCACTTGTTTTCCCGGAGCTCCGTGTTACCTTTGTTACCCCTCCATCGGATATATAGCCTGCCGACTCTCAGACAGGCAAAAACCTTCTCCTCGCATTCCCATATAACTCGCGCCATGGACGAAAGCATCAAACAGCACTACCTGGCTGACTCGCCTCCTACTGTGGTCAGGCTGGAAGTCAAGTCACACTTTGATACCCTGAAAGACCAAAACTTGAGAAAATATGCCCACTTCATGAGCAGGTACCGTGTTCCTGTGTTCCTGTGTTCTGGGGTCCACCCGCAGCACCACATCTTGTAAGAGCTATTGGCAGCTAACCTTTCTCGCATGTGTACAGAGCCGCATTTGAGGGCACTCGAGTCACCCTGCGCCAGGTTTCCCCCGAGTCCGAACCTATATACGACCTCATCCTGTCACTCTATCACGCCTCAAATGGCGACTGGAACACCCTCGCCGAGAAAACACAAGTCAGCTCCGAAGACCTCCGTTTCTTCCTTGAATATGCGGCACAATTCTTGGGCAACTGCGGAAACTACAAGGGCTTTGGTGACTCAAAGTTCATCCCTCGGCTGTCCGCATCCGCATTCGAGGCTTTGGCTTCGGCTACTGCGGAGACAAAGGCGGCCTTCCAGAAGGCTAACAGCACTGGAGGAGGGATTTATGAGACCAGTGAACAGTCAATGATGCACCTCGGATATCCCAAGGGTGGTCACATCACCACCTACTACCCAGATTCGCCGACGATCTCACAGGAGGAGATCACGGCAATTGGTGACTTGATGGAGAAGAAGGGACTTGCGTTGGAGAATACTAGAATCCGAAAGACATCTTCGGGTGATTTTGACCTTTTGATCGCATCTGGTGTTTCGTCGCCTCCTGTGAGAGACCGGGATCTCGGTGACGTTGACACATTTGTACTTGACGGCGATCTGAAGGGAAAGACGCTGCGTCTTGTCTTCGGTGACTACCAAGAGGAGATGGCAAAGATTGCGCACAGCATCAAGCAGGCGGGACTTGCTGCTGCAAATGATAACCAGAAGAGAATGTTGGATTCATATGCTCTCTCATTTGGAGCTGGGTCCATCGAGGCTTTCAAGGAGAGCCAGCGCATCTGGGTTAAGGACCAGAAGCCCGTGCTCGAAACGAACCTGGGCTTTGTTGAAACATACAGAGACCCCCACGGTGTGCGCGGAGAATGGGAAGGCTTCGTTGCTTTGGTATGGAACGTGCTGAAATCATATAGACTGCCGTCGCTAACACTTACAGGTCAATCTGGAGCGCACCCGAGCCTTTGGTACACTGGTTGATAGTGCCGAGAGCATGATTCCTAAGCTGCCCTGGGGTACAGACTTTGAGAAAGACAAGTTCCTCAGCCCCGATTTCACGTCGTTGGAGGTCTTGACCTTCGCCGGCTCCGGTCTCCCAGCTGGTATCAACCTGCCCAACTATGATGACATTCGCCAGAACCTTGGCTTCAAGAACGTGTCTCTGGGCAATGTTCTTAGCGCCAAGGCTCCTAACGAGGCTATTCCTTTCATTGCCGAGAGTGACCAGGAGGTTTACCGCGCATTCCGAGACCCGGCCTTCGAGGTCCAGGTCGGCATCCATGAATTGCTAGGTCATGGAACTGGTAAGCTGCTGCAGGAGACAGCGCCAGGGGAGTATAACTTTGACATTAAGAACCCACCCATCAGCCCCGTCACCAACAAGGCCGTGTCGACCTGGTACAAGCCTGGACAGACGTGGAGCTCGGTCTTTGGTTCCATTGCTTCATCATATGAGGAGTGTCGTGCTGAGTGCGTGGCCATGGTGCTTGCCTGCGACTTTGAAATCCTGAAGATCTTCGGATTCGGCGATGGCAAGGAAGACTTGGCCGGTGAGGCCGGCGACGTCCTGTTCGCAGCCTACCTTTCCATGGCTCGCGCCGGTCTGGTTGCCCTCGAGTTCTGGGATCCGAAGACCCAGAAATGGGGTCAGGCACACATGCAGGCTCGGTACAGTATTCTGCGCACCTTCCTTGATGCTGGTGAGGACTTCGTCAAGTTGTCTTACAACAAAGAAGATCTCTCTGATCTAGAGATCCATCTTGACCGGTCCAAGATTCTGACTCACGGACGACCTGCCGTGGAGAAGTACCTCCAGAAGCTGCATATCTACAAGAGTACCGCAGATATTGAGGCTGGCAAGGGCTTGTACGACGACATTACCTCTGTTGGCAGCTGGTGGGGAACTACCGTTCGTGACGTTGTTTTGAAGAACAAGGTCCCACGTAAGGTCTTTGTACAGGCCAACACTATTCTTGAGGGTGACCAGGTCAGCTTGAAGGAGTACGAACCGACTCTCGAGGGTCTGATTCAGAGCTTTGCAGACCGTAACGTCTGATATGTTTATATATTTATAAAAATATTGAAGTATGCAAATGAAACGCATATATGTACTTATGTCTTTCCCATGGAAGTAGTTACTTACACACATGCGCATCCTCCCTTCTGATATCTTTTCAGACGCGTGCGAACGACTACCTTTGTTATTGTGACTACCCCTATTCCACACTACTCCGTACCAACAGTTGAGCCAGGCTTTCTCTACCCAGTCACATTTGATCTTTCATGTTTTACCTGTGATATTTATGACATATATACAATATATCACTGGTTAAGACTGGATGTATATTCAAAAATGTCGTAAATCCACATCAAAACTGGACTATGAAAATGATATTCGACCTTTATAACGAGTATCCCACGAAAATTAGAAAGGAAAGTAGTTTATATAATGTATCTACAATCCAGCTCTTAGATTCTTTTGAAACTCAGAATCAAAATCCAAGTAGGCTGACAATCGTATGAAATGAGAGATCAAGGAGGTTTTGCGGGGGTCCGACTGGAAATAGGTCAAAGCCAATAGGCATACTCCGTGAGGTTATTAAATGACTTCGCTAAGCACGTCTAATAATATCATCCCACAATAATAATTCGACTCAAGAGATAGGAAATCCAAACTAAATGCAAGCTAACTCCAAACTAAAACAAAAGAACAAGAGGACACGGCACGTGCCAAGGTTTCGATGGCTAAGGAGGCGCTCGGACTTACCGCCGTCCACCTGAGTTGATCTACCCGTCTTCCCCAACCTCTAAGCGCTGCCTCTCTTTCTGCAACACTCAATCACTGCGAATTTAGCAGATGAGAGCGTATATCTGTTGTACTTGTTTTGGTAACATTCTTTCATCCCGGTGCTGAAAGTCATTGAATTGGAAAACCGTCACTCTCGAACACGGCCGACTTGGACGAGACTCGACCCAGATCAGTCGCATTGCTAGACTAGGTCGGGATTCGATCCTTTTTGTTGCGCGGATCACCCTGTCTGACGTGATTCAGGCAATAATAGATAACCACGGTGTCGTGAGAAACGCCGCCGTCGGATCCATCAACCACGGCGTGCCCGCCCCATCCAACGGACTCCCTAGAGGAGGACGACGATTATTACACTGCACCTCCACCGCACTCCCCAGCATCGGCGTCAAGTTCCTCACCCGCATATCCTCCGCCATTTTCATCTCTTATCTTCTCATCACTCCCAGACACCAATCACCCATATAAAGTCACTGAACCCGGACCCGCTTGTCCTCCAGCCTTAGCGCCCCCAGCACCTGTCGAGGAGTCGCTCGAGCCGGCCCCATCTTCGGCAGTTGTTGCTGACACAAAAGCGTCTTTCACCGAACCAAAAAACGAGGGCTCTTCCGACGACGGTGAACCACCGCCGCCATACACAGAAGGCTATAGTCCACTTGACTCATTCACCTACGTGATGGCTGCTGCAGGAGGTGCCTCCAGCATCATAACCCAGGTCCAACAGACCGGGGGTCCGCCAATTAACACTCTTGGTGGTACGTTGGGTAACTAAGGCCGCTTGATATGCTTTGCGTTAACGTGTGATAATAGATATCGGCGGAGATGAACACGTCGGTCTTGACCTTCGGTAGGATCACACATTGATTCACATCTCAATCATGCATGAACTAACAAGTCTATAGTGGTACGCGGTTTACCCTTTCGCGAGATGAGCTGCTGACTTTGCCTGAATTCGTTCTGCTCTCCCTTTTCCCCAATGGCCTCCTCCCAGATGGACATTCTACAAATGGTTTCCATGACGGGGACGTATTCCCAGTTGACGTACGCAAATTCCTATCTTGAGTATTAAAGCCTCTCTGACAGTTATCATCCAGTATGACCCGGTCTCACTTCAGTACATGCTGGATTTCTTCCGAACTGTTGCCCAAACCATTCCCTCCTCTCTGCCTTCGGGCTCAAACTCACCAGACATGGAATTGTCGGACCCAATGCAGGGCTCAGCCCGTGACATGTTGCAGGACCGTGCTGGCATCATTGTCCTCCGAGAGGACCTTGACTTCTATGTGATCCCCCCTCGCGCCGACATTGGTCACGATGAAATGCTCGAAGTCAAGCGGGCGGCGGGTAGGTCGCTGTTGCGACAGGACGGCATCTTTTCTGGACTGCGCAAGAGCGAGGAGATTGGGTCAACCGAGCAGCATCTTATTGAAATGCTCACAGCCGGGTGAGTAGAACTCGAGATTTTAATCATGGTCCAATGCTAATATACAATGCAGAGGATTTGATCGTGCTGACCAGTGGGGCCACCGCGCCCCAGAGCCTAATAAGGCAGTAATCTGCAGTCTTGCATTGGCCAAACTTCGCACTGATATCCGTGGAGACCTGTCAAACAACAATTCTGTGGGCATGGCCCAGAAGCTTCTCCTGTTCTGGCGTAAGCCTGCCCGCCGCTGCTGGTGGGAGGGCATCGAGCTGAACGACGTCGAGGGCGTGGAGGGGCCAGTAAAGGTCTGGATCCGGCGTGTGTGGACTCTGGAGATGGTAAGACCCCCATTCTTAGTGGACTTGAAACTCTTGATAGCTAATCCCATCGCAGAGTGTTATTGGGCTTCGCTGATTTTTTTTCCCCTTCTTCTTTCCCTTGCATGTGCGATTATCATTCCCCCGGCCTTGTGCCTCGAAGTTTCGACTGTTATTTTTTTTTCTAAAGTTGCATTTAAATATCTCTGCAACAAATATTCAAGTTTTCATCTTACCGAAAGCAGCGCTGGCGTACTCAGCAGTTTGGGTGTTCTCATTCCTTTCGGTGCATTCGTTTTCTAGTCTGATTGGTAAAACTCTTCTTGGACATCGGTTAGCTTGGCTGTGGAGATTGAATATATGGTGCAGATCTAGTTGGCAATTGTATAGCCTTTCCCTCGCATTCCGTTGCTTGTTTTGGATTTGTGTCTTGTATTCATACGACAATGAGCCTAGTCCACAATGTAGTCGTGATCCAAGAACAATACCAGTGCCTGTTGATGCGGACATGGCGTCCCTAGAATCATATCACTTTGACAACCCCGATCTCATTACTTTGACCATGGTTGGAGACGGCGAGTCCGAGACCGGTCCACTTGCAACCAGCTGGCTCAGCACGAAGTTCCTTGTGGTTGGATCATTTTCAGAGACTGATTGAAGGGAAATCATGCCCAGGGGAAATCGCTTGTCCTACCGGAACTCGTCAAGGGTTTAGGTGTTCAGGCTCAAGATGTGTAAGTTCTTTCCATTCAGCTAATTAGTATGGCAAGTCCACTAGGTGGATCGATACTACGCCATCGTAGTATATGGATTTCACCATATCCAGCTAGCCCGGTCCTTGGTCCAACCCTACACTGCGGGAACCTAGATCAATCCATACAACGCATAAACAGTGTCATTCCATTCCACTGGCTTCTCGGGACGGTGTGCTGCCCGAAGACCGCAGAGATGCCTAGGTGGAACGGGATCAGCTTCTGTGCCTGAATAGATGGTTTATGCCGCATATATACATAGCCTGCGAATCAGAGTAGTAAATGATCCTTCGTATGCGAGGAGGGCTGAGCTTAAACCCGTGATAGCCGAGTTCACTGGTTCTTGATCAGAGTAACTGTTGTTTCTGTGAGTATAGGGGTGTGGAATATGAACGAACCTGTAGAGGACCTTGAACTTCCCACGGATTGTATCGCGAAGGCTGGGGTGCAGCCGCCAGAATTCTTTCTCGGTGATGGGCTTGCCAGGAACTGTAGCCCATAGGTTTTGTAGCTTGGACTGCACGGTGGGCACTGTTGTGAAACTCCGTGCGAAGTGTTGGCATCTGCAGGTAAATTCTCATTATACCAGTCTCAGTGCCATTCTCGATGTGACAAGCGAATTTTCCGGCAGCGAAGGAGGGACCTAGTCCTTCCTCTATCTCATGCTTAGTGAAGCGATAGATGTTCCCGGAGAGCTGTTTATCAATCACCCAGTTCTGTGTGAAGGGGGTGTTGTTATTAGCGGGGAACGTGACGACAGTCCCACGAAAATCTTCAAAAACGCCAGACTTCCATCTTTAAGATGACAAGATGATGTGGCGCAGACTTAGAGAGAGAGGAAATAGAACAAGAGTGAAAGTTTTAATGTGCGGGATAAGAAGACGTGATGGATAAAATCCAGGGCATGTGTACGATGTTCGTGAAGGTATTATCCAACATTTCACAATTAGAGGTATCATGGCAATTTGTATGTCATCAAAGGTTATACATCCATGGATAGAAAGAAAAGCCTCACACCGTATGCTTTTTTTTTACCGCCTTCGTATACACCTGAAAAAGACATATAAAAGACATCTAAAAGAACATCTAAAAAGACGACAAAAAAGACATGACAAGTCCGTATGAGCGGCCGACTATTCTTGTGTTTGTAAACCTATAGTTCCCCGAGGCTGGTATATGTTGATTTGGTGGCCTGAGGCATCAGTCACATGATGCCCTCCCTGGAATGGGACTAGCGCCGAATTGGGCAAAGTCGCGCAGAATATCGATCTCAAAGCCAATCTCTCCAGTTGGATCCTATCTGGATGCCTTTGACGCGGTCTTAATTTTTGTCCCACATTTACTTTATGCTGTGGCATCATACAAGTACTCGTTGTTAACTCTTTCGCGCTTGGACCATTCTCAGTTGTGCCTCACTGCAGTGATCAGCCCTTCGAACATCGAGCCGATCAAAACAATCGCAAGCTCTCTATCCTCCCACCCATACCCTCGAAGGGGCATGTTATTGTGCAATTGAATCGCCAACATGTCCCCTCTCCGAGGATATATCAGCTCCTACCCTCCGCGCATGCGCCAGTATGGAAACGCGTTGCTCACACCTATCAATCCTCCGTCTCAGACCGGCCCGACTCCGCGCACCACGAAGCGTGGAACTACAGCCATCAATTACGCAGAAGATGGATTTGATGACGAGGATTTTGATGAGAACGATGGGCCCCGGCGGCCGACGGGACTGAGGAGTCTTCGGCGCGAAGAATCCGCTACCGACAAGTCGGTGCCCTACTCAGAGAAGCTGGGCAAAGAAGTGCATGCGCCGGTGGAGGTGCAAGGCCTCTTTCGCGAATGGATGATCAAGAGAATGTTGCGACCAGCGTATGTTCCCCATCGTCAGGACTGATGTGGCCATTAACGACAGTCGCCACTGTCTTTCCCGTCTATCCTTAAATCTGGCTAACATACAGCGTGGTGATTCTAGGTGTGCCGATCAACTGCAGATTCAAGCGCAACTCCCCTTGACACTCGTCCCCATCCGAATTGACGTCGAAGTCCCCGCTCATCAACCCCTCGAACCGTTCCCTTTCCCACGCACTGCCGTGGACCCTAGCATCAACCAGACTCTCCCTGCGTATCGCAGACCCGAACCATTACCCCCCTTCCGTATTAAGGATACCTTCTTATGGAACCTCCACGAATCACTGTCAACGCCGGAAGAATTTGCTATTGGTTTCGTTCGCGATCTTGATCTCCCAAATCCTCAAGCCACGACCATGACCATCAGCAATCAAATCCGACAGCAGCTTGAGGAATATGCTGGTGTTGCTCTCCACCCCCTCTTCCAGAGCACAGATGCAGGCACCGTGCCCAGTGTTCTACCCCAGACTGAACCGTCAAGAGACACGCCAACGACACCAGCCGTTGCCAACGTTGGGACACCTGATAGCCGGCCTAATGTGACGACCACTGTCACCGTGACCAAGGAAGCGCTGGTAAATGACAGCCTTCTGAACCCAGATGACGCATATCGGTGCTTGATCACTCTCAACATCAACCTGCAAAACAAGCTGTACACGGACAAATTCGAGTGGTCTCTACTACACCCACCTGGCATGGCTGAAGAGTTCGCGCGCATCACTTGCGCAGATCTCAGCCTTGCTGGTGAATGGGTTAGTGCGATTTCGCATGCCATTTACGAAGCCGTCCTGAAGTTCAAAAAGGAAGTCTGCGAAAGCGGTGCCCTTATCAACGGCTACGGCAACGAAATTGATAATTTGGCAGCCAACGGCGTGGAAGCTGGCTGGCGTTACGACCCTGAAACAATTTGCGATGGGTGGCAACCTCAAGTCGAGACACTGTCCAAGGAAGAAATTGAGCGGAGAGAAGGTGACCGTGAGCGTCAGATCCGGCGTCTGCGCCGAGAAACAGCCAGATTCTCTTCAACCACGGGCATTACACCTGAGATCTCAAGGCAGAACAGTGGCAATTACTTCGAGGTAGACAGTGAGACTCCACTTGGACGTGGAGAAAGGAATAAGCGCAAGCGCCGGTTCCGCAGCTTGAGCCCTACGGGCAGAAGTGGCACTCCTGGTGGCCGAGGAACTCCTGATACTGGATCAGGGGCTGGGTACGGTGGCGGTGGTGGCACGCTTTCCGAATGGTATGTGGCCGTTAGATACGTCTCGCTGGAATATTCACTAATGCTTTCTGTCTACAGGGAACGTCAAAGCTGGAGATGCAAGAACTGTGCGGTGTGGGGCACAGCAGTTTGGGCTGTGCGTGATGGTCCAGATGGCCCACGGGTAAGTGCTACTTGACTCTAGAATGTACTGCAAGCAGTTTCTAACCATCTTCTCCAGACACTCTGCCATAACTGTGGCCTGCTCTACGAGCGTGATAAGGTTGCGCCGGAATGGTCCAAGGATCTTCACCGTCACGACGTTCCCGTCGGACGATATGGCTAATTAGCCATATCATCAACGGCATCTTTCCTTACATCAACCTTAATGTACTATCTTAAGCTTCAATGACCTACTTCACGCCACCTATTTCTCCATGTCCTTCTCAACCATTTAATCCGCTATTATTGCACCTTTTTTTCTTACCTATCTCGGCGCCATGGCGCATCGCCTTCTGTTACAGGGATCTCTGCTTTCAATTTCTATCGCAAAATTCGGGGCGTTATCATCATTGTGAATCATCATCTTTTTAGTCAACGTCTTTGTTGCCCTCAACGCATATTCTTTCTTTGTGCGGACGATTAGAAGGCAAAGAGCTACTAGGTAGTAGAAGTAGACCTTCAACGAGATTAGCCAATGATACACATATCCTAGTTTAAAATACAATCAATCTTTGATATTCATTCTTCATTCTTGTCTCGTGCATTGCTAGCCTTGGCCAACGGTGTCGAGCCAAGACGACACCCGAGATAGTGAATGAAGATATGAGATTAAACATTCAGGCCTGCAGGATGTAGAGAAATGAAAATTGCTTATTGAGATGATAAGCATCACATCCTAAAAGAGGGGGGGTGTTCCCAACACTCGCACCTTCCCAGACTGAAAAGGTTCCCTACTTTCCTATTTTGTCCATTGTCTCGTGATTTGATAGTACCAAAAGCAACTGATCTTGTAGATGCATCTCTCTCACTTATTTTATTGAATGTTCTGGAATTAAGTAGTATATATAACGTTCCTGTCTTCTTTAGGCCCTTGTACTCAACAAGGTCGTCTCACTTTCATGACGAGACTAAAAACCACCGAACCTTCTTTTGGCTGTAGGGGGCCTTCCCTGTATATGGCTGGCGAATACTCCGGTAACACAGTCCGCTGGCAGCCTATCTAAGCAACTAAACAAATCAACCCTTAAGGAACTGCAGAATACGGTCAAAGCCCTCAGGTTCCTTAACCCAGTGGCCGTCACCCTCTGCCCCAGTAAATTCCTGCCAGTCGACGCGTACCATAATCTTCCGTAGAACTTGACATGTCTGCCGTCCACGCTCCACAGATACCCATGGATCGTCTGAACCATGGCTTAGAAACACAGGCGTAGATAAAATAGAACTATCGATAGGCTGATCAGAACGCGATATGTCACCGGCAATTTCATCAAAGAAGAACCCGGATATTAAACACTGTGTCTGAGAGCTGCCAGGACTAAGAGATGGCTCAGAAAGCAACTGCTCTAGCTGCTGCGCGAATGGCAACCAACCACAAAAGCCAAATAGTCCACCTAGTGGTCCTTGGATTCGGCCTGTTGCAATTGCAGCGAAGAACCCCCACAAGGCGGTTGCCATTCCCTGACTCATACCTCCAAGGTAGATGTGGAAGAGCCGTCCATTTAGTAGTCGAGCTTCCTCCTCGAGAATATCGAGAATATATAAGACTGACTCCCTTATTCCGTCTTTCTGTAATTCTTGTCGTTCGTGGATATTGTCTAAGGAGTAGGCGTCAAACCAGACGCACATTTCCTCTTGGAATGTAGTGCTCCATCGGTCGCGTGAAGTTGGAAAGACCCAGCGATAGGAGGGTAGACAGGAAGGTAGATTTTTGCCCTTGGAGGTTGAAGATGAGAAAAGCTCTTCGGCGAACTCGGGGCCATCGCTGCCACGACCATGTAGTAGGATAACCGTGTGGGTGTGGGGGGCTTGGGGATGGTGGATGTGAGTTTTAGGGAACTCCATGCGTCCTGTCTGTAAATACTTATTTTTGGATCTAGGAGATGATTGACTTAGGAATTTTATTTCGGTTGGGTATCCAAAGAGTCAGCGGTCAGCGATTAGCGGTACACGTTCTAAACTGACAACTCTACTTGTACAATATTACAAGGTGCCTCAGACACATGTTGTATGGCGACCTACGATTTAAAGGAGTCTTTCCCTGCATGTTTATTCAAATATAGATAGATAGCTTTTGCATCTGGGTAGGGTGACAACTCAGCCATGCTATATGCTTCAAAGGTTATACCTATCTTGCGTGGTAGGTAGGCCAGCCTCATTGCACCCAAGACCAATGGTAATCAAGACCCCTTTTGAGACGAATAGATATGTATTTTGTCTCTTTAATTGGTATACAAACTTTCTCTTCGTACTTAGGCTTCACTTTACCCAGGTGAGAAGAACAACCTTAACACAAATATGACCAATCAGCGTCAGGGAAGGCATCTCTCTCCCGAATTGAAGTTTGAAATATGACTGTATTAGACAATCTTATTTAGCGCTGAGCCATAATATTTGACTGTGCCCGAGTGTCGATCTAACCCCAGGTTAGAATAGCGGAGGAAAAGCCCCGACTTACAAAGTATGTACTCAAACAGAAATTATAACCGAGTTGTCTTTTTCATTGGCCTATAAACCTTTCCATGTCCCAGACAAAAGTACCTAGTGCAGAATTTTCCTTGAGCTGGGTGAAGTCTTAAGCCCAATAGAGAGTTGGAATGATTGAAGCCTCGTGAACATGACCAACCAGCGCAAGCGCAGACGGTTCTGTCCGCAATTCGGGTTTGAATCTTTAATTCCAAAAGTTCGAGACAGTGGAGCAGCTGAGCCATGGTCTGTACTGCCAGTAGCCTCTTTGGGGAGACTTGGAAGAAGATTTTGTCAAATCTGACATGTAAGGGAATAATCAGGTGCCTTATATCCATTTGTGCCACATACATAGTGAACCCAGAGCTGGTCATCGTTCTATTGTCCCGATATCTGGATGTTTGGACATTTACAAATGGTGTGCACGATATATAGGAGTTCAAAATGCATAGTCAAACTCCCCACTACCTATTTAGGTAGGAACGGCTTGTATTATTTCACGAATCGCAGCTACGGAGTACGATGTTAGGAACCTGGGCTGTGGGCGCAGACTGAGCTAAGCCCAACTAATTTTAGATTAAATAGGTGTCTCATTAGTAAACACTCCCGTGGCTATGAGCCCGCCGAATACATGGCTGGAACAACTAGAACAAGCGGAATGACCAATCGGCGTCAGCGGGGGAAGCCCTGCGGCGAATTCGAGTTTGAAACGATTACAATGTGAGGCTCTGAAGTGTATGGGGTATGGGGTAGCTGAGCCATGATCTTCGTTCCGTTAGGCTGGAACGGCCTAACAACATGGAGATGACAACCAACCAGCGTCAGTAAAGGCATCTCTATCCCCAAATCAAGTACGGACCAAATAGCCCTATTGCATGCATCTGAGCCGTAATTTTTCCATGACTTCTGCGCCCGAGTGTCGACCCAAGCCCATTTTGAGATAGCGTAGGATATCTATTCACCTCATTCACTTAAACATAAACGAAAACCTAGCTCTCTTTGTTTGGTGTATAAACCCTTTAATGCTCAAATAAAATGACCCTATTCGAATAATAGCTTAACCTGGGTGCAATCTTAGACCTAATGTAGGGTTGGAGTAATATGACGGATATATAAATATGCACTTAGGAATGTAATTCAGGGGGTTTCTAGACGGCGGCCAACGAAGATTGTCTCTGTTATTTCATGGGGACCTACATGATCAGGCCGTAATTTATTCCTAGACTACCCAGGTGGTTGCCTTGGGCCAACGGCTCTCTGATTCACATAATCGAAACTAAGCAGATATGGCCAATAACAGCAAGCGAAGGCAATTCTGTCCACAATTTATGTTTGAATGAGCCGCAGGTCGCTACAGCTGAGCCATGATCCGGGTGGGGTTTATATTGTTATTATTATTCCTACAAATCAAAAATTAGTACTTTCGAGCTTAAGTTTTAGGTGGAGCCCTATGCGATATCTTCCAAGGATGGAGCACGGAGATGACCAGCGTTAATGCAGGCTCCAATTTGAATCTGAAAACAGGGAGCCCATAGACAGCTTTTCGAGGTATAACCTGTACTCTCGTTCGCACAGGAATGATGATATCCACATGGCAGAAACAATAGCGAAAAGGAAAAGGTAGTTGAACCAGATGAGGATCCGATGATGAGATTCTATATGTTCTACAATTCTATATTGTCGTTAGCAGCGATAATTTTCTACAGGAAATTTTTATTTGGTTGAGTGACAAATTTCAGATATGCATGAAATTTGGAGAAGCGGCAATCTGTAAGTAAGCAGAGGAGTCGACGAGATCGCTGGATAAATTCTGGACATTTCCAATTTTATCTAACCCTTGAAGAGCGTGATTATCCGCCGTTCATTAGCTATAAGTCGAGGATTCAAGCTGGAAAAGGTCCTGCGGATATTTAGCCCATAGACTCTCGGTCAATAAGACAATGTGGTTCTTACTAGTAATGACTGGATTCTGTCAGATGCGGTGTGATCCGATTTTTGGAATCCGCCCTTTGTTAGTTGCAGCTTTTTCCGTTGTCGTGATAAGACATTACTCTGCGTATTGTTAGATAGCATCCGAACAATGGACTGTTGCTAACCCACCTCCTCAACGGTGCCTTCCATGATGTACCGAACAATCGTCACGTTGGAGACTTGACCGAGTCGAAGGGCCCGACCTATTGCTTGAGCTTCAATTGATGGATTCCACTGTGGCTCAAGAAGGTAGATACGCGACGAGGTTGTAAGATTCAAACTATCTCAATCATTAACGGCTTATTTCGATAATTGAGAAGTAGTGACCGACCCAACAGCACCCGTCCCAAGGGTCATCAGGAGAACGTTTGTTTCCTTGTGATCTTGATATCTTTGTAATTCTTGCAGACGTCTTGACAAAGATAGCGATCCTTCTATCATGCTGTATTTGATTCCATTGCTGGAGAGAAGCTTGGCAACGATATAGAGAGTCTTTTTCCAACTTGAGAAGACGACACTAAGAAATAAACAAGATGGTCAGCTCAACAAAAAGAGAGGGAGTGTGTTTGTCTTGTGAGAAATACCATTTCTGGGCAGGATTTTGAGAAATTTCAGATAGAAGAGCCAATAGCTTTGTAGGATATTGTTTCATCCGAGGTGTTGCACCAATTCCAGTCTGCGGGTGATGATACTTTGAATTGTCAAGCAAGGGAATTGGCCAATCAGACTGTGCATGATCAGGATCGCAACAAGGGCATTTATTCTGTCGTGAGCGATGGTCAGGTATGCAACTGTGACAAACTAAATGACGGCAGCCGGCGAGGAAAATTCCTCCATCTGTATCAGGTGTGTCGCTGAGCCAGAAGATTGTGCTGGAGCAGTAAATGCAAACATTTTTATCCAGCTGTTCCAGGTAGGAGAGGGCTTCATCCGAGTCTAATGGAACACTAGTTGTGGCTTTCCCGTTGTTGCAGAACAGGCGTAAGGAGAGAAGAGACTCCAGGACCGTAGAATTAACCTTCCCATTTCTTCTCCCACTGACCGCCATGTCAACCTTTGTCCTGCATTCATCCAGCAGATCTTTATACTGTGTTTTCTCCGTGGATGACATCGGAAGCTTTCGGGTTTCTGTAGTAGGCTCGGGTAGGTTTAAAACATCTCTTGTCCTTCGAATGCAGATTGCATGGAGAAGTGTTTGGAGATTATGAAAACGATCTCTCTTACCTGAGGATGTGGGAACTGAGATGAATTTGCGAAATGGCGCGACACGATCAAGGATCGGAACCCTGAGAAAAGCAACCAGAGCGCCCAAGTCTTCAATGGAGTTTTGGATGGGCGTTCCAGTAAGACACCAGCGGTGCTGGGATGACAGGTTGACGACGGCTTGGAACTGCTTGGTGGCACGGTTGCGGATGTAATGAGCTGACTGGGATATCAGTTTCTATCAATAACACATATTCCAAAATAACCTTTCACTACCTTCATCGAGTACAATTCTGAACCAGTCAATCTTTGATAGGGTATTTTGCCCCCGGCAGTATTCGGTGGTAAGTGTTGCATAAGTAGTGAAGACGATAGCGCTTTTCTGGAGCAATTCTCTTTCCGCGTGTCTTTCCGTTCCGATGTTTGTGGACGAACAAACTGCCGAAAAAGGTGTGCCTAGACCTGAGTCAGTATATCTACACGAGAAACTTTCGCAAAAACTTGCTTGCGGATCTCGTTGACCCAATTATCAATCAATACTATCGGATCCGTTATCAGATACTATAAAATGTAATTTCTTATGGTTTTGGGGCACGACTTACACGTTGATGGAACCACAATAAGTGTCGCCTGAGTTGGGTTTTTCTTTTGGGAAATGTCCGATTGCTCCTGTCCCTGTCGTCCTGCAAATTTTTCTGCCTTATTGAGAGAACCAGCGATGACCGACAGAGTCACCAGGGACTTCCCCAGGCCCATCTCATCAGCCAGAATTCCGCCGCTGGCTTCCTGTGGCTTTGCGCGCCTCTCGCCATTGAAAACATGCTGATAACTGTAGCGAGCATCAATACCGACTTCAACACTATACAAGGGCAGTGGTGGCTATTACAATGGCTCATCTTCGTCCGTATCGTTATAGTCCCAAAGATTATGTTCCAATGTTTGTCCATGTTCACGCTGGGAGATAAACCCGATTGCCTCTTTCTGATGTCTGATACAAACCGTCAATCTATGACCTTCGATGACTAGTAAACAGCGCTTACTGTAAGAGGTCAGTCTTGATCCGCCGGTCGATAGGCACGTTGGCTTGGAATATATGCTGCAATTGAACACCAAACATATCGTCCATGTCAATTTCATCAACATCATCAGAGAGGCCTTCATCGCTTGATGAGTGAGTTGGATCTATCTCTTCCGAGTCAGGTATAGTAGAATAGTGGAGTGAATCGTCATTCGGTTGTCCCTCAAATCGTAGAACATGTGGATTCATGTATCTCTTCTCTTCAAGCCCATAGCGAAGCGGCTGCAGGAAAATATGAGATTTGCTCAATTTAGCTCCCACATCGTCAACGTCATTTAAAGGGGCGTAAACGTTGATTTCAATTGGTAGCAGCCTTTCGCCATATTTTTTCTGCACTGCTAACATTGCATCTTCTCTGATAATATATGCCTGTAGTCGAATTTGTTGATTACTTGTCGCTTTTGAAAGACCGGTGCATAGCTGCTTGTTGAGACGGGCGAATTTTTCTTCCTCATGCTCAAGAAGGAAGAAATTCCCCTCCTTAAGAACCGAAAAACATAGGAAAGGTGTGTCGTGGTCGGCCAAACGTCGAATCAATGCATCATCGCGATCCAGCTGTGCCGTGATACCAATAATCTATCTAGCGTTAGCTACATATAGTGCGCTCAAATAGAAATCAATTTACTGCTCCCAGGCATATTTCCTCATCGAAAACACTGGTTTCTGAAATGGTTATTCCCGAAGAAGGCTCGGTTTGAAATGGCGAATTTTGTCCCAGCGAGTCCTGTGGAATAGACATCGTCGGCTCGAATATCCCAGAAGTCCCCGCAAAGCAAAAATGGAAAATTAAATAGTGCTGGATAGTGAAGATCAAATGGCCCCAAGAGTGTGTAAGAGGGAAAGGGGGCGCAGAGCCGCATGCGACATTGGCGTAATGGGGGAGCTCAGCCCTCTTACATCCTCACATCCTCACATCCTGCCAACCTCCCTCTTTTTTTTCTTCTAAACAACAATGGCCAACACATATACACCACTGTTTGAGCGATCACTCGAAGCCTTCAAAAAAGATCTTAATAAAAAGGACCGGGATAACTTCAAATTCTCCACGCTGGAAGATTTAGAGCAATGTCTCACGCAGTTGCAGGCCAAGCACCGGTCTCAGCGCCGTATGCAGAATTTGAATCGACTGAAGCCATTCCTAGAAGCTATGAATCAGTTTGGAAAGGTGGTGGAGGTATTTTGCAATAGTAGTGAGATCGTGCCATTTCTTTGGGTAAGAGAGACCTGGTAAACATTCAAGCTCATGTCTTCAGGCTGACCTTCATAGGGACCAGTCAAGTTTCTGCTCCTAGTAAGATATTCGCGATTCCATGCCTAGGATGCTTGGATTACGAAACCACTAACAGGATTCAGATCGCAGATACTTTCGAAAACGCCTTTTCCGAACTGCTGGACACGTACGAATATATAGGAGAGAACTTGCCCTTGCTCTTGCAATACCAGGAGCTGTTTCGCACCAACCCTCACATGATTAAGGTACTCTCAGTCATGTACGAGGACATTCTCAAGTTCCATCGTATTGCCATTCAATATTTCCAGCAGCGTCGTCAGTCAACTCCATATTCTCATGTACGCGCAACACATTACTGAGTTTGTTATAGTGTGGAAGCAGCTGTGGCATGCGACCTGGAAAACCCAACAATCACGTTTCTCCAATATTATTTCGGGCATGGCACGGCATCGTGCTTTAATCGAAAGCCAAGCAGGCCTGGTCCAGATTGCAGATTCCCAGGAAGCGCGTCGTCTAGTGGACGATCGGCATAATGCCGAAGTGCAATATGAATCCTTGCGACGATCACGCACAGTTTTCAACTGGCTCAGAGCTCCTGATGTTGATGGAAATCAGTATAATTTGACCCAAACGCGAGCAGGTAATCCTGGTACTGGAAGATGGCTTTTGGACAACCAGGCTTTCAAAGATTGGTTCGATCCGAACTACCCCAAAATACCTCCTTTGCTTTGGCTGAATGGGATTCCAGGCGCCGGTATGGGAATTCCATATGGAACTTAGTTCTCCGAATGTTGAACATCAGATAGGAAAAACCGTCCTCGCATCTCTCGCAATAGAGGAAGCCCGCAAGCTCACCCCCAAGCCAACGGTTCTTTTCTTTTATTGCAAACATGGCGATCCCGAGCGTAACAGCTTTTTAGCATTGGCGCGAAGCCTGCTCGCCCAAATCTTGGAGCAGGACCAAAATCTGCTTCTTTATTTCTATCAGGAATGCTGTAATAGCAAAGAAGCGGTGCTTACTTCCCCGGAGAAACTCACTAAGCTTTTAGATTTTGCATTCAAGAACTGCAAGAGTGCATATATTATTATTGATGGGCTTGATGAGTGTGAAAGAGACCAACGGAAAAGCATCGCTCAATGGTTTAGAACATTGGTCGAAAGTCTGCCCATTACCGAGCCCTGGAGGCTACGCTGTCTTTTCACCAGCCAAAACGACAGTCTGGCGCGCAAAGACTTCGATGAGATTGCAAGTCTTACTATAGGACCCGATGATATTAAAAATGACCTTCAAGGCTTTTGCCGGCGTGAGGCAGACCAACTGAGGGCTTCTTTGTACATTTCTGAAGACATGGCTGATAGTATCGCTGCGACGGTAGCCCAACAAGCTGGCGGTATGTGGGCAAATTTCACTTCTGAGATATGGCTCGCTAATTACTTACTAGGCATGTTTCTACTTGCAAAACTGATTTGGTTGAATCTATCCGCACAGACTACAATCGTAGGGCTGGAGCAAGAGCTGGATCCGAATATTTTCCCCTCTGGGGTAAATGATGCGTAAGTGCGACTCGTATGCTCCTTCGTTCTCTGTCTTACACCTTTATAGATATCGACGAATACTCTCCAGAATAAAAGAAAATACTTCACGGACATCAATGAAAGATGCCTTAGCGCTACTCGAATGGCTGGTGTTGGCAAGAAAGCCCCTCAGGTGGCGCGAAATCCAAGTCTTGAGGTCTATGGATCTTGATCAACAATCGATTGATTTCCACAGGCAAGGGTTTCTTGTAAAAGACCCAAGGGACATCTGTGGGTCATTTGTTGAAGTACGGGACGACGGAAGTGTCGACCTGATACATTTAACGGCAAGATTGTATGACCTTGTTTGAACCTTTAAAAAGCTTCACTGACAGTGTTCTTGATTGCAGATTTTTGGTCAAAGAAGGCCTTGTTGATCCATTGCAAGGAGATATCAGAATGGCAGCTCGATGTATTAACTATCTGAACTTTCCACTCTTCGTGAACACGCCGCTCGAGCATGATATTCGCCGCGGCGACTATGGATTCATGGAATATTCCGTTATCCACTGGATTAGACATCTTGAAGGAGCAATTGCGGAAGCAAGTCGCCGAATCGAAAGAACAAAGGCAGAAGCAGCCAGACCTCGTGAAAGTACGCCCGAGGAACTAGATGCACCCAAGCCTTATGAGGCTCTGCGTGAAGAAGATTACCCAGGGATTATGGCTCCCCTCGCCGAGTCATTAGGTGTCTTCATTGATCTGCATTGGTCTCCACCAAAGAGATATCTAGAGGTATCGGCCCGGAATAAAAAAAGGCTCCAAGTCTTCCAAGATGCCACCTTCTATGAGCAGCTGGAGCAGATTGTTGTCTCAACCAAGAAGCAACTCCACTCATTTGGTCCGCTCAAACAAGATGGATTTACACTGAACCTATTCAACCTTGTGGGTGATATCCGCGAAGGGATAGAAAAGATAGTGTCAACGGACCCTTCGTCTGAAAAGGACATGATACAGAAATATGGGGACAATCCTTTCCGATGCCCACGTGTCAGCTGCCAATTCTTTTTCTCCGGCTTTCCCTCATCCGAGAAGCGAGATGAACACATCAGCAGACATGACCGAGCATGGAGGTGCAGTGACGAAAAGTGCACTAGTTTTACTTTTGGTTTTGTATCAGAGACCAGTCTGAAAAGGCACATGAGAGATGCCCACCCAGATGCATCGCAGAGCCAAGGCTTTCCATCCGACAAAGACATCGAGCTGAGTCTTCGGCAAAGGACACCCACGATACAAGCTACTCCTCAGCGAGCACCTGAAGTGCAGAATGCACAAGCTGTGCAAGCTGCACCTGATATTCTAGTTCATACACACGAGCCATCAAGCTCAGACTCTGAGCCAGAGGTCCGGCCCACGAAACGTCCGAAGACTCGAGAGAAGCAAGACTTCAAGTGTCCACATTGTGCAAAGGACTTCAAAAGGCTCTTTAATCTCAAGTCTCACCTTTTGACACACACGGCGGATCGTCCGTTTTCGTGTGATATCTGCCAGAAGCGCTTTTCCAGAAAGAATGATTGCAATCGACATAAGAAGATCCATTCAGGAGAGAAGGATTGGGTCTGTGACGGTTGTCTGGTGTCTTTTGTTCGTGCGGACATGCTCAACAATCACCATCGTGCACCAATAGGTCAAGCCTGTCTTGCTAAAATCCAAAGCCAAAGACAGGGTCTTGTGCCTTGACTGTGGCATACTCAAAAAATGAATTTTTCTGTAGTAGGATCCAGTAGGTTTAACACGTTTCTTCTTCCTTGAATACAGATCGCATAGATGAGTACCCGGAGAGGTCTGTAAACTACGGCTTCACGGAGGGGTTAAGAACAAAGCACCGTTTTATGAGGATTCTACAATATCTTCATATTGCTCATTTCTTAGCTAAGATCCAGTGAAATGGGACGCTTTGCGAAACTCCATTCTTTTCTTCAGAATCCACGACGACTTCGTCAATCTCGATCTCAAAGCCAATCTCCGTGAGAAGTCTTCTCATTTCATCTTTACCCCAACCACTCCAATGCATTGCTCCTTTTGTGCCGCCCAGCCAAGATTGATCAGAGGAGCTCGCAAATCCAGTCTCGGGAAAATTGGCGAGAAGCCGTCCTCCAGGTTTCAACCAATCGAAAATGCGACGGAGAATCGTGGTTTGCTCGTTGCGTGGCAGATGGAAAATAGAATACATGGCCATCACTGCATTGAAGTGCTCCTGACTGAATTTCAATTCCATCATGTCTCCTTGTATCAGGTTCACGGACTCAGGAAGCCGCTTTCTCGCCATGGCAATTTGGGTTTCGGATATGTCATTTGCAGTGACTCTGATGTGTTCACGCGATGCCAGAAGTTCAGTGCACGGTACCCCGGCGCCGCATCCTAACTCAAGGATGCTAATTTGGGAGTTTTCCTTCGCTGGATCAAGGGATCGAAGCATGCGATCGACATAAGAAAGACGTATTTCATGAGAAGGTTGTGTCCAGTTCAGGTAGACCTCGGCAATCTCATCATAGGCTTTCTTTATGTCGTCCTTGATTTGATGGTTATTGATAGTTTCGGACATTTTTATGGCAGAGTAGTTGAGTTGTGGATTAGTAGTGAGTTATAGTATGCTGGAATGTGAATCTCGTATCTCGTTAGAAAGAAAAACCATGAAGTGATATTCGCAGCTATTATATGAGCCCTAATTAACAATGACTCATTCGGTGATCCCCCCGGGGGCCGGGGTCAGAATATGACTGGTTGTTTTTAACCCCGATGAGGATTAGTGTCGGGGTTAGAGGCTGGGGTAATTGGAATGTTGAAAATTATTCTTCTTCTGATTCGAGTACAATTTGGAATGTATTACGGAGTACTGTGTACTATGGCAGCTTTTACCTGTATTAACATGAATATCCCCAATATCAAAAACAAAGCACCCTACTCTTTCGGGTAAGGCCATTTCCAGTTCCGAATATATTCAGGATCAATCCCGTTATCGAAAGCCTCAGACTTGCCCGCAAGCTGCTCATTGTACAGCTTCTCTCTCACGCCGGCTGCCGTGTTCCCAAGAGATTGAACCAAATCAATGGCAGCCATAGCGAGACTGTATCGATCGGTCTCATTGCGCATAGCCAACTCAAATGGTGTATCAATGTTGCCCTTTTCTTTATACCCTCTCACATGCAGGTTATGTTGACCAGGTCGCTTGTACGTAAGTCGGTGGATGAGCCAGGGGTAGGAGTGGAAGTTGAATATGATGGGCTTGTCAGTGGTGAAAATGGATTTCCATCTCTTATCGGACATTCCGTGGGGATGGTGGATGGCGGAAATCAGTCGGAATAGATCCACCACGTTAACAAAACGAATTTTGAGCTCTGGGAGATATTCACGTAGTAGTGCAGTCGCGGCTAGGGCTTCGTGTGTGGAAACATCACCACAGGATGCGATCACGATATCCGGCTCTGCGCCTTGGTCGTTGCTCGCCCAGTCCCAGATTCCGAGACCCTTGGTGCAGTGTGCGACGGCTTCATCCATGTCCAGGAACTGAATGTGCTCTTGTTTATCGGCAACGATCACATTCACGTAGTTGACACTGCGGAGGCAGTGGTCCATCACGGATAGGAGAGTGTTGCCGTCGGGCGGGAGATAGATGCGAACCACCTCCGGGCTCTTGTTAGCCACCACATCGAGGAATCCGGGGTCTTGGTGGGTGAAGCCATTGTGGTCTTGTCTCCAGACAGTGGCGGTGATGAGGATGTTTAGCGACGAGATTCGGGCTCTCCACTCCACTTCGAGACATTTCTCGATCCACTTGCAATGCTGGTTCACCATAGAATCAATGACGTGGATAAAAGGCTCATAGCTGTTGAGCAGTCCATGCCGCCCAGAAAGAATGTAGCCTTCTAGCCAGCCTTCGCAGGTATGTTCACTGAGGATCTCCATCACGCGGCCATCGGGGGACAGATTGCCTCCGTCTTTATCCTCTTCGAAATAATCCCCCATCCAGACTTTCTTGCCTGCTTTATACACCTCAGAAAGCTTATTAGACTCAGTCTCATCGGGCCCAAAGAGCCGGAAGTTCTTTGTGTTCTGGGCCACTATATCACGAAGGAATTTTGCCATATTGGTCATGCCTCCCTTGATTGTCAACCCTGGATTAATATCCTTGAACCCATATTCCCGGAAGTCAGGGATATGAAGCGGCCGGCGAAGAAGACCTCCATTGCCAACGGGGTTGGCACTTATCCGTGAGTTACCCGTGGGCGCGAGTTCCTTCAGTTCCTGAATCAAGGTGCCATTCTCGTCGAAGAGCTCTTCGGGTTTGTACGACCTCATCCATGTCTCCAACACCTTAAGATGAGGGGGGTTGGTGCGGACATCAGTGATGGGAATTTGGTGCGCGCGCCAGAATCCCTCGAGGAGATGGCCATCAACCTCTCGCGGAGCCGACCATCCCTTGGGTGTGCGAAGAACGATCATTGGCCATTGGGGTCGGAACGGGGTCTTCGTCTCTCGGGCTTTCTTCTGGTGCTCTTTGATCTCGGTGACACATTGCTCGAGTGTAACCGCCATGGCCTGATGCATGCTGTCGAAATCACTTCCCTCCACAAAGTATGGTTTCCATCCATAGCCAATGAGCAAAGATGAAAGTTCGTCGTGACCAATTCGCGCAAGCACCGTCGGGTTGTTGATTTTGTATCCGTTGAGATGGAGAACAGGAAGGACTGCTCCGTCATTGATCGGGTTCAGGAACTTCGTGCTATGCCAGCTGGTTGCAAGTGGGCCGGTCTCGGATTCGCCGTCTCCAACCATGGTCAAAGTAATGAGGTCGGGGTTGTCGAAGACCGATCCAAAGGCATGCGAGAGTGAATATCCTAGCTCACCTCCCTCATGGATACTGCCGGGTGTCTCGGGGGTCGCATGGCTTCCAATGCCACCAGGAAAAGAAAATTGTTTGAAGAACTTCTTCATGCCCTCCGCATCCTCGCCTTTATCCGGGTAGACCTCCGAATAGACACCCTCAAGGTAAGATTGAGATATGATTCCAGGGGCGCCATGTCCAGGACCGGAAACGAAAAGAACATTGAGGTCGTACTTCTTGATGAGACGGTTCATGTGCATCCAAGTGAAAGATTGCCCGGCATCGGAACCCCAATGACCCAAGAGCCGGGCTTTGAGATGCTCCAGCTTGAGAGGTTCGGTGAGGAGTGGGTTGTCGCGAAGATAAAGCATGCCCAAACATAGGTACATGCTGGCACGAAACCAGGCATTCATCTTACGAATTGTCTCGGCATCGAGAGGCTTCCCTTCCACTGTTGAACGAGCCTCTCCATATGCGGAGATGCTCTTTTCATCTGACTTTGACGCCATATTGTGTACCCCTGCTAAAACGGAGATGTTGCACAATATGTATGGAAAATAATCCCACGGGGTGGTGACTCCGGGAATGCCAGAGAGATATAAAGGTTGTATAAACTGGAGTTATAGATGAAGAAAGAAAATGATTATAGGTCAGGGAAGACACCGGAGATCTTTTCTTAATAAACGGGAGAATGATACTAACAGACTTGCTTTTTGGCAGGTCAATGACGTGTGGTTTGATAACAAATGTACCATCAAGTTTGGCGGTGCCAGATGTGCGCATGGATAAGCATGAATCATGACCCACTACTATGCGCATTGCTTTGTAGATTATAACCATGGTCAATATTCATGATCGTTCATCAATTGTTGGTCAGCCCTATGATAAGGTTACGTAGTTATGCTGTAAGCGTGGAGGAAGCAAATGTATGTAGCATAGTGTAAGTGTCATTGAGTGAAGGCCTGGAGCTGATATAGTAATGTCTTGGCATTGAATATCGACACCTAAGGCCACAATCCAGACTGTATGCTAATTCTTGCTAGCACCATTGGGTGATATACCATTTCAAAGGTTAAATATAGAGAATTCTCTTGCACATAGTTTGTAATTTTTTACCGCCTTTGTATACACCCAAAATCTACACCTAAATCTTAATAAAAGCTCTTTCAGTACACATAGACCATGTGTATATATCGAACCAGATTGAAAATTTCGAACTCTAACATACCATGCTTTATAATATCCTATCGTTGATATCGCCATGGGGTTCCCATAATTCTCTTGAGGCTGATTGTATACTCGCCATAGGCATAGTAGTAGACGGTATACAGTACTGGCACTTATGGAATTTGTGTTAAGGTGGGCCTGATACCCTTACCCCACACCCGATCCACAACCCGAGATTACCCTTCCACGTAACAATATCCCAACGAGTATAAAAGGTTAATATTGAGGGTGGATAGCCAAGGTAGGCATATAAATTGTAGACTCGCAGTTCTGGGACATGACACAATGGAATAGCATGATTTCTATAGAACCACCCTTTAATTTAATAAGTCTCCACCTGTCTCCTTCAAAATCAATCGATACTCGGGTTCGAATTGCATATACATGACCTCCGGAGTACCTGTTCCTTTCTTGGTGTAGAGTGCAACTTCATCGTCCACTAATGTCTTCTTCAAGACTCCTTCGCCTGCACCTATCGACCCCGGTGCTGTTGAAGATTCCACCAAGATTTGGGTCTGACATGCCCTCTCTAAGGCGATAAAAAAGGCCGCCGCCTCTGCAACTGTTCCTCCAGCAGTAAGCAATCCATGATTCTGCATTATCAAATTCTTGTTTTTGGGACCCAGGTAATCAGCAATACGTTGACCCTCTTCCTGTGCAAAAACAACACCTCCAAATGCTGGATATACCGAAAGATCGTCGTAAAACATGCAAGAATCTTGAATGTTGGAATGCTGTTAGCAGGAATGTGGGTGTTGATCATCTGCTGATTTTACCTTGATTCAACATATCAATTCCCCTGCCAAAAGTGCTCCAGGCTCTTCCGAAGGGACTGTGCATATGACACGCCGCATGAATATCCGGTCGTCTCTGGTGGATTGCTGAATGAATAATAAATCCAGCCGTATTAACAGGCTTATTTGCGCCAGCGACCCTGTTTCCTTGTTCGTCTACCCGCACCATATGAGAGACATTTAGAAGGGCGAAGTGTACTCCGTATGGATTGATCCAGAACGTGCGGGGTTCGACAGGATCTTTGGGCTGTCAGAACACCCAAACGAACAACAACCGCGATTGTCGGTATACAATAAATCCAACAAAGCAAGCATACCTCGGAGACTGATATGACCACTGCTACCATCTGAGAATCCGAGTTTGGCAAATATGCGAAAAGCACCCGCCATCTGCTCGAGAAGCCATCGTCGCTCTTCTTCTTTGTTTGTGGGTCTTGGAATGTGATGCAGCCTGTTTACTTCACCGTTGTCGCTTGTTTCTGTGTTTAAAGCAGAAGCAATCCGCTTTGGATCAACGGTATTCACAAATGATGACATTTTGTGCACTTTTTGGCTTGGATGAATGAGTACTGCGATGGTGGTTTGACAATGCAGAAAATAACCGAGGGAAATATATGTTAACACCGCAGACCCGTTGACTCGTGAGATTGGTATTGGTTATTGCGTTATCCTATCGAAAGAGGAGCTAAGACTGCCTCGGTCTCTCAAGGAATAAAATCGTCTATTTGATCTAATAGCAGGGTACACAGATATATACTTACTACTGGCGGTTCTTTTTTGGCTCGGATATATCTGAATCCATTGCGCTCGAGTAATGTACCATATTATGTTCATGCTATTAGATTAAAGGCCTGCGCTACGCAACACCGAAGTGATACATTGAAATAGTAGACGCTAAACCTAACAGTCAAAATGAGGTTTACAATTCAAATAGCGAAATACAAGAGTTCAAACAAACAAGAAGAACGAAGACCAAGAAAATATAACAGCAGTAGACAAATATATAATGTAAGAAAAAGACCCTAACCACACACTGTTTGGTAAATTAGAGCAAACTTTGCCCTGATGCAACATTTGGGTCAAGATGAGGAAAGTCTGTAACGGGATGAATCCTTCCAGTTCGGAAGGGCGCGGTCAATTCTGCCGATGTCGCGGTAGGAAGAGTCCTCTGACCCCGTGGTATCCCAGGATTATAGTTAAAAACCCAAAGGCGCATTGACTGATCAGGACAAGTTCCAGTGTAGAATCTGTGTCGCAGCCATGACCCACTCAAACGGTCAGCTCCGGCTCTCGTTGCTTGACCAGGCCGGATAGAAGCCGGAATCGCCTGCCAGTGGGGTGACATCCAAGCCGATTCATCTGTGCTCCACATGTTGACTTCCAATTCTCTAAATAGCGAGGTGACCCGCCTCCCATCTGCGACGTAAAGAACCCCAACACCCAAGCATCGGGGCAAGGGGTATGTGTGTCCATCGGTTGCACCCAGATTCCGAATAATGTTGATGTCGTCTTCATATAAGCTCAGATGTGTAGAGCCTGTGTCATCCATGAACGGGAATTCAAAGCTCGGTGGCCTAGGTGGTGGTTTATCGTCTTTCTTATCTTTTCCATCTTTCCCGTTTTTTCCATCGTCCCCTGTTTTTACTGCAACTGTCGGACCCCGGGGAATCCGAAGGCTAAGTCTGACCTAAATAATATGATGAGAAACAGCACGCAGCAAACATGGCCAATATGACAATTTAGAAGGGAATAGCTACCATTGTGGAATTCACACGCGGATCTGGTTGGCATATCATTGAAGTCTTGCTCATACCAGGCGCAGGCCCAAGAATCTGAATATTTGGTTTTAGTATGATGCAATCAAGAGGCTTTGGACAATACATACACATTCGACCCAAAACCCTTCATGTCCCTGAAATTTGTCATGAATGTAGCGGTATTCATCCCAGTGGAATGGTCTCGGCAGGCAGAGTTGAACTCCAGCATGCCAGTAGGTGACAAAGTCCGGCGTCCAATCCAATTCACCTGATCGATATTGCGCTATGATGGCCTTTACCGTGTCGACCATATTGTGTACGTCATTTTGCGCCACGAGCGAAGCCAAAGTAAATTTGAGATCGTCTAGGCGTTGTACAACGGGCCAACTTAAACCTGGCTCTGTAGCCATAAGTGTACTAAGTAGAGGGAAGGAGATTAGTCTCTACTAACATAATTTGGAGTTATAAGATGACTCACTCGCGTTCCGTTTGCTTTGCCATAAATTCTTTCATTTTATGTTGATAGACATGAGGCATGATGTTCTCTGAGATTCGTTCAAGGCACCTATCAATCTGAGATTCGAAGTCACTGCATAACGAAGGTCAATTACCAGGGATAAAATTGAATAGTGAATCCAGTACCAAATAGCTAGAGCAGGTAGGACTTACTCGGACATCAGATCAGGCTCCTCTGGGTTCCAGCCTTTAGGTGCATTTTCCCGCTCTGTGATAACACCTTTGACTTTTGGCCATTGCTGCTTTTTAGGCATTTGTGGCCTAAGCTTCTTTCTTCTTTTCGAATAATCAACGTTGAGATCAGCTGCAAGAAGTTCCTCGTCCAAGATTTGCGGGATTTCCATTTTTGTCTTCTTCTTTGGAGGTGGTGCCTGTGCACCTCCATTTGAGCCATCTTTCTTCCGTTTTCCATCAGACTTTGCAGCCCGAGGAAGGTTAGCCCTTGAGGTCATCTTGCTACAGAAAAGATAGTCACGACCGAGGTGGTGCTTTCTCTATGTGACTAACAAGTCAATGGTTTTGCATGTATAAATAATGGATATAAGGACAGAATTACGAAGGTATTTGTATTCCAAGCATCTTCTTTACGCGCCGAGTCCATCGCACCGGATGGAGCACTCAACTATGCGATTTCAAAGAAAGCTTGAAGGTTGTAGATGAGATAAAGCAAAGACGGCAAAGTGTGCTCCTAGATGAAGTTCGACGTTCGACTCCCTCTTTCATTTTGTTCATTGAATATAGTTCTTGAAACACCTCATTCAATGTGCTCTTGGAGGGCGTACTCTCAATGAATCTGACATCGATGATTCCTCCAATATCCTTTCGGACTTTTGCTTTGATGGTGGATGGAACCTTTGGTGCTTTGTTGGGCTCTCTCTGGGCATTTCTCCCTTTTTATACTAGATGCAAACAGGCTCTAAGACGGTTGATTTTGTCAAAGAAAAATTTGTGGATTCAAGACCAAGGTTTAGAGCCTTCACTCGGGTTGATATGAAGCCACAAAAAGCATCCGCTGGCCCCATCTACCTTAGACCCCTGTACATAGCCATTAGAACGAGAGCCGAAAATAGATTGTGGCGCGATAGGATACACGTCTCAGGGTAAGAAAGCGTAGAAGGGAGAGCCGTGGAGGGGAACAAAGAAGACCTGCCACCTGCCTCTTGTCCTGTCTATCTTTACACAACTTACTCTCTTTATCCAGGTCTCACAGATATTATCTAGCTCTCTTTATTACATAATTTCTATCGTGGGTTTGGCCGGTTGTTGAGTCTCGCTTGGGCATAGTATACAGTAACGAATTCCCAGGTCAATAAATATGTTAGGCATGCGAAAAAGAGGTGTATCAATTAAAAAGTCATGTTTCAATCAACAAAATCACCAATCATCCCCAAATTTGTCTGTGGAATAGCCACAATACCATACCGTACAACATACACCTCCGTGCATATGAATACCCACATATTAAACCCCACGGCTCCAATCTCCGAAACCGGGTCCAAAAACAATTATAACTCAATGTTTCTGGGCCATTATTTCGATTTCATAAGTAGGCTTATTTTCGCCTGATATTTGAATCTCTGGGGGTTACCCAGGGCTGTTTCACAGGAGCATCAAGATGAGCGAACCCGAGCCGACATCAGTCCCACTTCCCAATTCCGAGCAGTTCTGCCTGAGTAGCGACCAGGATGAAAGATATCTGATTCAAGTGTCTTGGCCGCTGCATTGGGACAGTGACAGCACTTCTGCTCGCGGGTCATTTCCCATCATGTAAGTGCCCGCTGACGATCTGCAGCCTCGCAGAAGAAAAGAAAAGCGCGTGTTTACGAACCGATATTAGATATATTGTTGATGGAAATGCTCTATTCTTGACTGCGACCGAAGCCGCCTGGCGTCGCGCACCTGCGTCGCATTTCGCCGGTGGAGGCATCATTGTCGCTATCGGATACCCATTGAACAGAGAGCTTTATGATATGCGACGACGCACTCTTGATTTATCTCCACCAGCGGGAACGCAAATTCCTGGACATGGAGGCGCTGATATATTTCTTGACTTTATTCAAAGTTCGGTGCGACCCGCGGTCAAGGCCCGATTTCCACAGGTCGCTGTCTCCAGAGAAGCACTCTACGGCCATTCGTATGGGGGATTACTTGCGCTACACGCGTTATTTACACGCCCCAGTTCATTTGATTGCTATATGGCCAGCAGTCCCTCCATCTGGTGGAATAATAAATTTATTTTGCAGGAGGCAAAGGCCTTTCTGGGAACGGAGCCTTTGGGCGAGAATTTGCCTTCGCTTATGGTCTTCTGGGGCTCAGTCGAGCAAAATCCGCATCAGTGGGATAATGAACCTCTGGAAAAATATGAATTGAGAAAACGAATGGCCTCGGATTTTAGAATGTCTGACAATGCTCTCGAGCTCTGTGGGATGCTACGAGATTGCAAACAGTTGCATACTGTCCTGGCGGATGAGTTCGATGGGGAGGAACACACAAGTGTGATGCCATGCTCGACAAATCGGAGCTTGACGATGTTCTTTGAAGATTGGCCTTTGCATTAGTCACAGAGAAATTCCATGAATTGACAACGAAAGCTACGCATAGATGAAACGGTGGTTGATAAATAATGTAATAACGTATTGGCGGGAATATGTTCTCCGAATTATCACCGTTTGCCGCTTCGGGTAAAGTCAAAAAATCGTTTCCATCTAGCAATTTGGGGGCCATTCAGAATTGAGGGTCTGTCCTCCGGAATACGGAAGCGATCGGGCTGGGCTTGAGCTGGGCTCGGAGTCTGGATTTCGCTCCAGTAAGCCCGCGGATGAAAAACCTTCCTTTTTCATGTTCTTTCCATTTCTACTTTTGCAAATAAATGAGCGCTTGATTATCAAATTAAACTGGTCTGTTACTTACACATAATGAGCACTTTCAAGGGCTAGCTGTCGTGTGTGAGTACGAGTACACACATGGGTATCGATAGCCCCCAACTGAAACTACCCAAAGAGGCTAGCCCTCGGAGATTATCATTCACCGCTAACCTTAACTAATCTAATCTGATCTCCATAACTACCGTATCGGTATGGGACATACATTCCAAGGTTGGACGATTAGCCCGGAGGTAACCATTTCATTTATTAAGTATTAAGTTAGGAAAACTTAATCCCACATTGGGCTTGAATACAGAGTAGATTTTAAGAATTAATTTCGCGTTAAACGCGAACATCAACTTCAAAAGGTGCGGCTTGAGCATAGGACTATGTATCTAGCTAGCAGCAAATCTTCAGTCTGGCTATTCACATTCAAAATTATCTATGAACTCCCAATGGGGCCTGGGCCAATGTTTCGCATTGGAAATTTCAAATTTGGACTTTCCATGGGTGTTTTCCTTGAGACTGAGCCTTGTCTGTTTGGCTCCATGAAAAAGAAAAAAAGAAAATTATCACACTTTGAATTCGCCGAATTCTCAAAATCTTCCCTAGAAATATTATTATTGGATGCCCAGCTCAGACGATTGGGGATTTAGGCTTGGGGCCAAGATAACTTGATCCGTTTGTCTTAAAAGTCACTTGGCAAACGCACGACCAGCGCTTTGGCCATATTTATGAAACCGCAGAATAAATCGGAATAATATACCAAAGCCCCCAATATCATGCTTACTCTGCCCAGGCAGACTGAGTAGGAAAGGAAATACATAGCCCTCGAAGAAACGATTCAAAGTATGGATGTTCTTGGGTGAGTACCTAGGTATAGCCTTAACTAGATAATATCCATACTTTCTTCTAACTTTAGACGCTAGCCGTATCTAGGTAGTTATGTATTGTTTGGTAAGTCTTCGCTGTGACGGGTGGGACAACCCTTTTCGGTATTCCGTCACCGGCAATTGATCGTCCGATTTTCTCTCGATTTTCTTCTGTATTTATTGCGTTCTAACGTAAAGACGTTAGAGCGTCTGACTCAGGATGTAATATTTAATGTCTAGCTCTTCTCTCGTTTTGAGTCGGTCGTCCCGCACCAAATTTCTCTGCCGCGGAGAAAAGATGGCGATCATGAGCAGATTCCATCGGATAGTTGGCAACAAATCTGCAGAGACTGAGGCTACCCCAGTTGATGATCCAATCGCCCTGCAAGCGAGAGCCGATGACAAAGAAGCTGGACATGCTCCCATCAATGATATAACTGGCAAGGAGGAAGCCAGGCCTGCCGAAGATGCTCAGGCTGGTGTTCAGAAGATTGAGGCTGTCACTCTAGCCTGGGGGAAAGGATCGATGCTCATGGTTCTAATATTGTATGTGTCCCTGCCCTCATTACACTATTTGATCTTGGCAGCTCACGTCGCCCTTTTTCAACAGTATCTGGCTACTCACACTAGTGAACAATCTCAAGACTTCGGTGGTCTACAGCCTAAGCGCTTATGCGACAAGCTCTTTCGCGGGTCATTCGCTTTTGACCGTCATCAATATCGTGGCATCTTCCATGACAGGCGCAGTGTATATTCCTATGGCGAAGGCGCTGGACCTCTGGGGTCGTGCGGAAGGTATTCTTCTAATGACTGGGTTCTGTATCCTGGGAATAGTGATGTTGGCTGCATCCCATAATATAGCCACCTACTGCGCTGGACAGGTAAGAAGGGACTTGATACCCACGCGTTCATTCTTGTTGGTATCTAACACCTCCATTCACTACAGGTGTTCTACTCGGTCGGATTCGGGGGTCTCGCATACAGTTGGAATGTTCTCGCAACCGATGTGACAAACTTGAGAAACCGAGGGTTGGCATTTGCTTTTACCTCGTCCCCGGCAATAATCTCAGCATTCGCTGGATCTAAGGCCGCTGAAGGATTTCTCGACAATGTCACTTGGCGATGGGGCTACGGAGTCTGGGCAATTATCTTACCCGCTTTCGCTTTGCCGATATATTTCATGCTGGCCTATAATTTACGCAGAGCTGAGAGGGAAGGCATTCTCGTCAGGGAAAGAAAGGCCTTTAAGTTTAATTTCGAAACAATTTGGTGGTTTATTAAAGAGTTTGATTGTGAGTTACCATATCGGCGTGTTGCGAGTCGTTGCAGGATGCTAATGCTTATCTCGACAAACAGTGATGGGTGTTTTTCTATTCGCTAGCGGCATGGTGGTATTCCTTCTACCATTCACTCTGGCCAGTATGGCACCCCATGGTTGGCAAACCGGCTATATCATTGCCATGATTGTGATTGGGTTGGTCTTACTTATCTCATTTGGTTTCTATGAGACCTACCTAGCCCCGGTGCCATTCTTGAACTACAAGTTCCTCACCGATAGGACCGTTCTAGGAGCATGTCTCCTAGACATGACTTACCAGATATCTTACTATTGCTATGCCGTCTATCTCCCGTCATTTTTGCAAGTGGTGTACAATTTGGATGTGGCTACAGCTGGATACGTTGGAAACACTTTCAGTGTCGTGGCATTTGTCTTCTTGTTCGTCGCTGGCTGGCTCGTCCGAGTGACAGGTCGCTTCAAGTGGATTCTCTGGGTCTGTGTACCGCTCTACATCTTTGGACTTGGCCTGATGATTCACTTCCGTCAACCCGGTGGATACATTGGATATATTGTCATGTGTGAGGTATTTTTCTCCGCCGCCGGCAGCGTTTTCATCCTGTGTGTGCAGCTTGCTGTCCTTGCTTCAGTCGATCACCAACACGTTGCCGCGGTGCTTGCCTTGCTTTTCGTGATGGGAAGTATCGGTGGTTCTATTGGCAGTGCTATCTGTGGAGCTATTTGGACAAATACGTTCTTGAAGAAGCTTGCGGAAACCTTACCAGAGTCAGCCATGCCCAATTTGTCTCTCATTTACTCGAGCCTTCCCCAGCAGCTCAGTTATCCAGTTGGAAGCCCCGAGCGAGACGCCATTGTGGAAGCCTACGGCTATGCCCAACCAAGGATGCTTGCAGCGGGTACCGCATTCATGGTTTTGGGCTTCATCTGGGTTGGCATGATGAAAAACCTGAACGTCAAGAATATGACTCAGACAAAGGGTAACGTTTTTTAATAGGGAAGGATCATTCCAAAGACGAGTGAGCAAGTTGTGTATTGAACTGATGGAATTGATGAGAGCCAATTCTATGCTGGATCTCCATGCTCCTTCTCAGTTTTTTTCATGTATTTTAATGATATCCGAAACAACATCTCTAGTAGACTTCTACTGCTGCTTTCAGCAATTTTCTGTGAGTTTCGACCTCGCAAAATCCTTTAAGTGAACCTATATACATATCAAGCAGGTAAATATGGTTTCGGGTATGGTTAGGTTGACAAAGAAGTAAGGCATAAAATCAGAGAAGGGTCAGGACGATTAACGGGCGAAGTGAGCAACGCCGCCTTGAGCTGGGTGACACAAGGTCAAACCATGCAAACAATCCAATCCAATCCAATCCAATCCCAGGCCGAGGTCATTCACCTTACTGCTCGCAGTATGTCGTGATCAGGCCATTTATTATGTACTATGTCATTCGCTTCCTCGCTGACAACCCCGATGTCTGGCTCTTCTATTGTCACATTGACTGGCACATGATGCAAGGTCTTGCGATGACGTTCATCGAGGCTCCTCGTGAGCTTCAAGATAACCTCGTCATTCCTGATGATCATATCAAAGTCTGCGAGGCTGCCGGTGTCCCCTACCAGGGAAATGCTGCTGCCAACACGGAGGATTGCCGCAACTTGAAGGGCGAGAACAAGCCCCCCGGGTTCATCCCAGCTGGGTTCACTGCCCCTGGAATTGCCGCTCTTGTATTCTCTTGTATTTGCCCAATCATGGGAATGGTCGCCATTTCGATTTATGGAATGTCTGGGCTAAAGTCCCCTGTGAGAAAGCCAGGTTCAGATGATGGCAATACTTCCATGGAAATGGAGGTCACCTCAAGGGTGTATAGGGATTAGAAGGATGTTGCTATATACGGCTTTGTACTTTAATCTCGTTTTACTAGATACTTATCTGTTCGGATCTAAGTGAAAATATCAGACGAGTATTCGATTGAAATCCAGGGTACCACTTCTGACCTCAGCACCGAAGACTAGACAAACTGGCATCTTAGAAAATCCAAATAGTAGAACCCATGTTGAACTAAAACATTTTCCCCGTTATTTCTACAGCTTTCATGTTGATATATACATACAGCCTGATGTAGCCGGATATATTATTTAGATATATCCATCCAACAACCCTTAGGTTGTGCTGGCTGCAGAACTAATATAATTTGCTCCCTTGCGAGCCTTGACGCCAGCTCTCCACCAATCCAGCCCAGAAACATCCTTGTCATTTTCGGTCGTGGTTTTGCCACAACCTTCCTTCTGCAAGAATGGACTATCCAGGGCCTTCCATCGCAATTTGTCAGTCGGCCGCACAAAATACAACAAGCCTAATCGATCGAGGTGCATCTGATCCTTCGGTGGCGCTATAACCCTATGAATCCCACTTTTTAGATACCCATTTGTAAGAAACTGGAGCGTATCGGCGATGTTGACAGCGACAGAGCCAGCAGGAATCCTTAAATACTCCCATTCTGCATCGTTGGCCCGTTTCACTTGTAGTGCTGCTATTGGTTGCTGGAACAGGAACGTCATGGTTCCCTTGTCCGTGTGTCCACGGAAGTAGATATCGTCAAATGTCTTGTTTTCTTCTTGAGACCGGGCATGGTATAGCATATAGCGGATAGAGCTATCGCATTCGTCTTCATAGCGGTTACCGTCCACGAACTGATCTTCCGGTAGCTCGAGCATAGTAGCTAATATTCGGAGGAGCTTGAAGGACACGTTCTCATGCATGAAGCGGGAGAATCTCTCAATCTCCATGGAGTATTGTTTGATGAGGTCTGGGTGTGATCGCTCGCTTTGGGGGATAAATTTGAAGATGCTGTAGAATTCCAGTGTGTCTTTCATCCCAGGGAAAAGGCTTAGTGCTCCTAAAGGACGGTAGCCATTGTAGCTACCATCTTCTAAGGGAGCACGGTGCCTCAGTCGTTCTTCTTCGGGTAGTTCAAAAAATGCCTTTGCGATGGCAAACTGGAGATCAATCTCCTCCTGAGATAGACCAATGTTGGTAATATAGAAGAAGCCTTTCTCTGTTAACATCTCTCTGTTTAGCGGAAGGTCGTGTGAGAAATACCAACTTGATGCACATACTGTTTGAATTTCTGTGCCAATCTCTCTTTTCCTCCCGGACGATCATATTCAGAAAGATCGATAGTAACAATATCCGCATATTTCACTGGTAAAGGTTAGTCTTCAAATCCAATCATAAAACAATAATTCTCACTCACGCGGACATTTTGTCTCGGGTGGATGCTCATATTTCGGCAAGTCCATATTAAAGCCGAGCTTGAATTAGGCCACCGAGCTATTCAAGACCTTGTTTAGTTGAAATCACAAGATAGGTAGAAGAAATAAATCTCACGTTGCAGCTTAATCCCCAGACAATTCAAGCTCGCCACTTCATGGGGTTTCCCCATAGCAAAGTGGATGATCAGTTCCACTCTGGACGCTAAATAGTAGTATTGTCATCGTGTCAATATGCCAATGTGATCCACCGTATTACATACGTCGATGTGGATATGTTTTCCATCTTCCGTATTCAGCTTCGACTTCTTTTTATAATTGGGAGATTCTGCTGGGGAGATCTCCAGTGATATGTACACTGCGGGTTTCCACACCGCTAGTCTACTAAATATCTGATCGACTTGATATTGATTGGGCCAATCAAGGCAACGTTTACTCATAAAATCCACCTTTGGAATTGTTGTACGGCCTATCTCGGTGGGGTTCATCCCTCACTCCACAATCATGGTCTATTAAAGGCAAGGTTTAGTCCATTCAGTACACAAACACAACCATTCTATAGCACTAGTCCCAAGTGCCGAATCTATCTGGTTCGAGGCTAGATTCATCGCTTTCATTATCATAAAATAAGAAGAAATACCAACCATAACAAATGGAAGGAATCATCTGATGTACATAGGAGTCATAAAAACAGGACTAGGTATCAACCCATAACAAGCAAACCGAAGATTGGAAAACTCCCCTAAGCAAACTAAAAGCCAAAAGTAACCGAAATCTAAGAGAATCGGAAGCAAAAAGTAATCACTTTCTGAGACGATTTGAACCAAAGAGAGAGAGAGAGAGAGAGAGATCCAGCCGCTCACGAAACAACTCATGGCCTATCTTCAAGAAGAACGGGGTCGTTGAGCTGACGGAGCTCCCACAGGCTCCTGTATTAACCAAGTCAGTCAGTGATTAAACTTCTTGAAGATCTTTCGACGAAGTAGAGTACGAACCGAGCTAGCACGACGCTTGCGTCCATTGCTTTCATCCGCCCTGTCGTTAGCAGTCTCATTCTGAGACTTCTGAGCCGAGCCTCCTACGCAAATGTTGTTATTTCGGCCATTCACCCGAATTCCCGCGAGAGCGCGAACGTTGATGGGTCGGGGGTAGCCCATATCATCGTGAAGGGCATTTGCGCGGTTCAGCGCGGCGATGATGACAGCCGCGATGGAGCTCAGGCGAGGGGATCTCTGGGCATCCAGGTGAGTTGGATCAGTCGGAGAGTCAGCCCCAGAAGACGACACCATGATGGTGTTCTCATCACCAGTAACGGTGATTGAGTTGTCGATGTAAATATTGATTGGGGAGGCCCAAGGGTCATCCATGTCATTCTGGTCGACGCTCATGACGGTTGTGCCACTGGGTCTGGTGACAGATAAAGTGTATGGAGGTGGGGCAGTGCCTGGGGTGGAAGTAGAGGTTGGTGTAGAGGTAGATATAGAAGAGGTATTGCGATTAGCTCGGACTTCAGCGAGCTTATTTAGGTGGTGTCGCAAAGAGTCTGATGGAGGCAACATTGGGAAGGTTATGTTGGTTTTTGAGTGTTGGTACTGGATATGAACAGAGTGAAGAAGAGAAGTGCAGCGGGTTTCCCAGGTATTTAAGGTCAAGCGTTTGTTCATTTCTGTTTGAATGGGCGCAAACAATAGGAATGAGGACAATCAATAGACAATCAATAGACAGCCAATCAGAGGCTGTCAGGGGCCATTGACTTGCCTAATTGGGAATCGTCAATGGACGGTCTATTGTTCTCAATAGGGATCACGTGGTTGCTATTGTTCATGGGGGTATCAATAGAATAAAATAAGCTATGTACCAAGTACCTACATCATAGTAGGTACCGCCGTAGTCAAGAATGTACCTCTACATTCAGTACCATGGTTTCGCTAGTGTAGAAAATGCGCCTCCAATTCCCTTCCCAAAAAGCAAGTCGGAACCCTGCGCCGGTCCACAAGCGACTGAGTAGGGAGTAATCCTTCGTAGAGTTCGTTTGTGTCACCGTAACCAAACGAACTGGATCCCAGATGATCGGATGTTCCTTCTTCGGTCGGTCGGGAATCTTTGCTGATGCCTACACCATCTGGGAAGTGGGCACGTCTGGTCAGGTCATTGACTGGTCTTTCATAGGCGCAGGGCATCAGACCCTACCGACAGGGTTGTTTGGCTCCTTACTGCTAGACGGCATATCGGAACCAGGGGGGTTCGTGTGGGGTGGGCCCGGGTAGTATCGCCCACCTGGATGAAGAGATTGCGCCGTCTGCAGATGGTTATTAGCGAGGACAACAGCCCTTGTAGATTTCCCGAGTTATACCGGTGTTTCTGTCGCGTCCGACATCCAAACCGTTACGGGTTGGTACTGACTTCGCGGAAATCATCTCCTGCAACTTCCACCTCGCGATCTCGAATCCGGCGCATCAACGCCAAGAAATTACTTTGTTGGAATTTTTGGCTTTGTTCGTTTCGCACGCTGTCGAGCAGCTGCCCTGCTGTCCGCGCAAGGTCATCTGCATCTCGACTCTGTGTTTCTGGATCCTGCTTGTCACTTTGAGGGATAAGATCCGATCCGAGTCGAATCTGCTCTTGGGCGACTGGTTCGGTAATTTCGACTTCGTTGGTCTCCTGCAAGTGCGTCTGAGTATCTTGCTGAGCAACATCGACTGCTTGCAAGTCCATATCCGCCCGTGCCTGATCAAAGGCAGCCTCAAAGGCGGATTCGTCAAACTGCTGCGCGTGGGTTTGTTGCTCGGTCTGCATACCCTGCGGGAGCTGCATCTGATTCATGGACGAGCCATACATCTGGTAGCCTGGTGCAAAAGATGGTTGATAGGCGCCATGCATTTGTGGGGTTTGCTGGGCCTGGGACATAGGTCCTCGCTGTTGAGTCATGAATTCAGTGTGCCACCCGCCATTTGCCGTGGCTGGCGCCATGTTCGGTCTTTGTAGTTGCGCTACTGGATGTGAGGGCCCCGATATCTGCAAGTTTTGGAAGTCCGCCGCCCAACCTGGGTTGCCTGCACCCTGTGCGGCTGGGTGGTGTACCGGGGCATGATGTGATGGTGCTCCAAAATGGGCGGGATGTTGCAAGTTGGGCAATGCAGGGCCGGCGAGGTTGCCTTCGAATGCGGCGAACTCCGGGTCGAGTATTCCTTCTTGGGGGTTCTGGGATCGGAAGCCCTGCAGTACGTTTTTAGTACGAATGAAACGATGTGATCTCAAAAGGCGCTACCAACCTGAACAGGCGATTGACGTGAAGTCAACCGGTCTTGCTGAAGGGTCCGATCAACAGACGTATGCTTCTGGAAGTTCTGAAGGGCGTTTGACGGCCCGCATAGCGCATCACCCATAATGACCTGCTTAAATCGATCAAAACGGAGCGATAAGTGTAATAGTGTGATTTCTGTCTTCAGCTCTCTCTGTAATCAGTTTCCCAGCACAAATTATAGAGCAATAATAGCAATGAAAGGTGTTGAACTTCAGAAGAAACTCCTACGCCACGTTCACCGTGGGGTTACCGACGGCCGAGGCTCATCACGTGCATAGATCCAGGTAACGTGACCGAGCTAGGCACACGATAAGATACGGGAAGGGCCAGGTTGTTTGGCTGAAAGGGAGAGAGCTGCTCCGACTCCCCGCGCTTCCACAGCTGTTAACTTTATTGTTTGCTCTATTTAATCCAACATGGTAATTTACATTCAACCATATGGCTTTGAGCTTGTTTCACAATCCCATCACTAACAGTTTCAAACCTCCAGGCGACCCCTCAGGTGATCTCGAATTCCGGACACGAAGAGATGATTGTATGCGCTACTATACGAACTGCAATTGGCAATCTATATGGCCACACGATGTACCCAAGCTAACTGCTTTATGTGTAATATAGCATGATGCTGGCTTGGACTATTACGGCCGCCGGTTGGCCACATGTTCGTCCGACAAAACGATAAAGATCTTTGAGATTGAGGGGGAATCACACCGACTAGTCGAGACGCTGAAGGGGTAAGCTAGTCTTTTTGATGTGTGCATCTGAATATCTGGTCACTGACAAGGGTATTTCATAGCCACGAGGGCGCTGTGTGGTGTGTCGCATGGGTGAGTGATACCCCAAAACATCAGCCATTGCAGCGCGCAATCCGACTAACCATGCGATTATCGCAACCTAGGCCCACCCGAAATTCGGCACAATTCTAGCCTCATCTTCCTACGATGGCAAAGTTCTGATCTGGCGGGAACAGCCCCAGAATGCGACCTCCCCCTCCGGTGGTAGCACATGGACCAAGGTCTTCGATTTCTCCCTTCACACGGCCTCCGTGAACATGGTCTCCTGGGCTCCTCATGAGAGTGGATGTGTTCTTGCCTGTGCTTCCTCCGACGGCCATGTCAGCGCGCTCGAATTCCGTGACAACAACTGGACCCACCAGAGCTTCCATGCCCACGGAATGGGCGTCAACTCCATCAGCTGGGCCCCTGCGGCCTTTGCTGGTAGCCTCATCAGCTCTAACCCCGGACCTGGCCAACAACGCCGGTTTGTTACCGGTGGCAGCGACAACCTGGTCAAGATATGGGAGTACAAGTATGTTGATTGATGGACCTTGCCAAATATACAGCTATGACGTGAACTGACTCAATTCTCTTTAGCGCGGAGTCCAAATCGTACAACCTCACCCAAACCCTCGAGGGACACTCAGACTGGGTCCGTGATGTGGCGTGGTCCCCCAGCATTCTCTCCAAGTCCTACATCGCCTCCGCCGCGCAAGACAAGACCGTTCGCATCTGGACCTCTGATGCTTCCAACCCGGGTCAATGGTCCAGCCAAACATTGGAGTTCGACACTGTTCTGTGGCGCGTTAGCTGGAGTCTCAGTGGCAACATCCTTGCCGTCAGTGGTGGTGATAACAAGGTCAGTTTGTGGAAGGAGAACCTCAAGGGGGAGTGGGAGAAGGTCAAGGATATCGAGGAGTAGTGGCTTTTTTAATTTCTATGTGTCATCTATTCCCTTCCTCAACGCATAATTTTCTTCTATCCAAAAGCTACGTTGCTTGTTACCATAAATACTGATTCATTCCATTGCGAGAATCCTTTGTTAATTTCCAGCACTTTGGGCGAGCTTCTTCTGTTTCATCCCCTATTATCATCCACCGCTCAGCTCCCATAAAAATTAAAATTAAAGATCAAAAAAAATAAAGATCAAAAAGCAAACGAGAAGGGTATGGAAGACGCCGAATGTGGCCATCAAACGTCCCAGAAGATGAATGGGCCCCTGGCATATGTTGCCTTCATATCCAACCACCGTCCCAGCATCATGCGTCCACCAGGAATGATGGCAGCCTCATAGCCATGGATCCACCCCTCGCTCTCCATCAGAAGAGAGGGAGTCTTTTCCTCGTCGTCCTCATCATCCTCATCATCCTGCTCTCCATCGACGAGGACAAAACAGATCCGCATCCATCCCCCAAAGCCACCATGTGGAGCAGCAATCTCTTCGGTAAACCCAAACACATGGTTTGCTACCTCATTGGGGCTATCGTAGGCTCTCTGTTTGCCCTCAAAATAGGTTCGCTTGGTGTCAGGACCGCCAGCGAGGGGGATAATCTTGTTGCATTTCTCGGGCCAGGAATGTCCGGAGGGTTTAAGGTCAAGGCTCTTGACATTTGTTAGCCCAGTGGTCATAACCTTCCAAGCAACTCGTCTTCCACTCACCATTGGGTCGATCGGCTCACCATGTATCTCGATATCAGCGCATGTCTGGCGTTCGGTCTTCAGCAGGTCTGACACAGGATGAATGCACGCTAATAGGAAATTTATGTCAGCTTAGGGTAACGCGCGATTTGGATTCTGTTGGTATGCTCACAGTAGTATCCTAGCCACGATGAGCTTAATTTGGATGCCTCGGTTGGAATCTCCTTGCGCATTTTGGGCTTCACATCTTCAGGGAGCTCAGAGAAGGACTCTTGGAAAGACAACTCGAGGGATTTCAAGACGTGACGCTGCCAGAAATGGCGAATGTCCAGCAGTCTGCCGAGGTCAAGGTTCTCGTGGTCGATGAATGGCTCGCCCACCTCGTCTCCATATGAGTAGACCTGTTGCAGGTTGTAGTCGGTTCGACGACATGGTAGAGTGAGGTTTGAGTCGAGAGCAAATGAGCTCAGGCACTGTGTATGGCAAATATCAGCGAATGTCCAGTCCTTTATTCGACGAAAACGCGCGTACCAGCTGGAGAGCACAAAAGAGTGGCGAGGGAGTTTGGTGGTTCTGAAACTCGCATAGGAAATTTACCCTTTTGAGGGTCTCATGTATACGTTGCAAGGTCTTTGAGGTGTCTCCAGGAGCGATGGGTAGTGTCAGAGCCTCTTCGACCATAGTTTGCATGACCTCCATCCAGAGGTATTGCCGGTCATCTTCCTTCTCTTTGAATTGGATCGAATGCCTCAGCACAAGCGCGCGGATCTGGTATTCGATCTTCAACTCCCTAGAAGTTCTTCCCGGGACAATGTCGTAGTGTTTACCAAAGCGATCTCTCCAGATGGCGGAGTCCGATCCGAAGGCCTTGTTCCACATAACTTTGCAGGATAGGGAGAGATGGAGAACATCACAATCTCTGAGGAGGTAGGATGTAATATTCTGGAGAATCTGTTCATCTCAAATGTCAATGGCTGCAATCTACGTTGTAGGAGACAGTCCTATACTTGCCTCGTTCGGAAGCTCAAGCAGTCGGCTTCGAGCACTTTGCATGGCAGTTGAAGCGAACTGCTCAGGGTTGCTGTGCGACATGCCTATACTTGTGTTATAGTATTCTGTATGCAAGTTGCAAATTCTAAAGAGCAAGATAGAGTGTGAAACCCACTGTATGTGTATAGTTTGATGCAAGATGCGAAATGCAAAACGAAAAATGCAAATTCAAAACGAAGAATGCAAATGCAAACCGATAAATGCAAATGCAAATGCGAAACGAAAAATTCAAATGCGAAATGCGAAACGGAAGATGCGAGATAGAAGAAACGTGATAAAAGATATGTGATAGACGATATGTGATAGAAGATGCCGGATAGAAGATGCTGGATAGAAGATGCTGGATAGAAGATGTGTGATATAGTATGTGAGAGAGAAGATATGTGGCGGAGGATGCGAGAGAGAAGATGAGAGAAGATGCGAGAACAGAATATATAAAACAAAAACAGCCAACGCGCGGGATGAGGACCTCAGGATGTATAGGCATAAGAAGCCAACGCGCGGGATAAGGATGTATAAAACGCAAGTTCATTCACATGTCTTCGAGGTGATTGAATATCCAATGTGTGATGCCATTATCGATTCGCTTCATACCTAGTTAGGGCTGATGTTCTAGTATAAGTTGACCAAATTGGGAGAAACTGTCTGGCATGGCCAACGACACGCATCTCACATGTGGCAATAGAACAAAGGGTAACAAGAGGTAACAAAGAACTGATTTGTTCAAATGGAACACGTGCCCTGAGATTGATATATTGCTCACATGTTAAAGGTGCTGCGAGATACGACGCCGCTGTAGACTTTCTCTCACTCCCCAGCCATCTGCCAATAGACCCTTAACTTCCTCGAGCCCAAGTCCACTCATCTCAGGGTATATTGCCCACACAGCAACCCACCCAACAACACAGACGAGTGCATAGAGAGCAAACGTCCATGAGGGTGAGATCCATTCCATCATAGGCAAGAAAGTGAGCCCGATGATAAAGTTCGATCCCCAGTTGGTTGCAGTGGCCAGTCCTGATCCCAGAGAACGTACGTTCAGAGGGAAGAGTTCAGACTGCTGCCAGGGGACATTGCCAAGTCCGAGGGCATATGCTGCGGTATAGACAGTGAGACAGAGTAGAATGGCAAGCGGTAGAAGGGAACTAGCGCTATCGTCGTTTTCTTGACGGCCAGTTGGAGGTTCTGAATTCCATTTGTCGTCCATTGATGAAAATGAGAAAGCACAGACGACCAGAGCAACGACCATGATAGGAATTGAGTAAAGAAGAATACGCCGACGACCGATCCTGTCAATCAGCACGAATGCAAACAGCGTGAAGATGAAGTTCGTCATAGCTACCGAGAGTGATGTCAGTGTCGGCGAGGAAAACGAAAGCGAGGAGAAAATTGTTGCTGAAAAATACATCAGGCTGTTGAATCCGCAAAGCTGCTGGACCGCCTGGAGCATCATCGCTATTATCAATGCTCTTCTGTTTCCACCATGCAACAATTTCTGACCCCGCTGGAGGGTATCATGTAACCACTGGGGTTTTGTGCCACGGGTCTTGGTTTGCCCCAGCTCCGAGGCCTCCTGAACGATTTCTCCGCTGATATTGCGCAAGACACGATCCACCACCTGGTCACAACCAGGGCAATCCTGATAGATCTTGGTCAGGACTGTCTTTGCCCGGGCATCGAATCCAGCCTGGACCAGCCAGCGAGGCGTCTCAGGTAGCAGGGCGAGAATGGCAAGCTGGAAGAAGGCCGGAAATGCCCCGATTCCCACTATCCACCGCCAGCCTCCAGTTGTACTGGAAAACAACCACCCGATTATGTATGCCACCACTTGGCCACCGGTAATGAACAGGCTGAGGATCGTGACAAGTCTGCCTCTTGCGTGCGAAGGGGCCAACTCGGAGATATACCTAGAAAGATTTCCAAGCATGTTAGCAATCATCAGCTCTGTCACAGTCAAGTTTCTGCCATGGCGAAGGGTTCTCAGTCAACGCCTGACACGACCACACGTCACGGCCAACCTACAATGGAGTCACCGCGCTAGCGCTACCAACGGCAAGACCAACAATGCTGCGGCCAAGGATCATACCCCAAACATGGCTTGTAAAGGCCTGTACCAAAGCTCCAACTGCAAACAACAGATCTGCACCAAGTATGACTTTCCGACGACCGAACTTGTCCGCCAGCACTCCGGTGAACGGGCTCGCGATCAACGCAAACAGGCTGGTGCATGATGTGATGAGGCTTTTGTCGAGTGTTGTCAATTGCCGGCCGGAAAGATCTGACCCGATGGTCACTAAAGTAGACGAGATAACACCTGTGCTGGAAGTTCCGAGGATTGTTAGTGAACGGGAGGATCAGTGGAGCAACATGGCGTGTTCGGTAGGAGCTAACATACTCATATCCAAATAGTAGACCGCTTATCCCAGCGGAGAAGGTCAACGCCCATATAAACCAGCCTCCTGAGTATTCCAGCTCAGAGGCCAGGCTCTCGTCGTGGTCATTGCCATCATGGTCGGAAGAGGCGTGAGATGAGGCGAGCAAAGGGGCGTGGGGACCTGATTGGTCTTGTTCATCTGCGCCCGTCATGTCTTCGGGCTCTTCCGGCTCTAGCCTTGAGGTATCATCTGAAATTGTCCTTTGGGGTATCTGAGATGGTAAAGTGTCTATGTAGCTGACGTCCGGGGTTAATTGCGATAAGCCGATAAGGAGACCTCGCGACCCGCTCAAAGCCCGGAGCGGAACTCAGATTCCGCATGCCGATGCGATTCAGTACGTTGTAAACAAAAAGAAGAGCAAAGAGAGATAATGAAGAGCAAGGAGGGGTAAGGGCAAAGAGAGGGAAGGAAAAGATAGGACTGGAGAATTATGACCTTGCTAGTAATAGCGTTTTGACCTTGCTAGTAATAGCGTTTTATATACGCATTGAGGTGAAATGAAGCCCTAATTATCAGGCAGAGCAAAGACTGGGCCGCAGCATACTCAAGAAGGAACAATAGTGGTCATAATGTAGATTCATGCAGGATATTCATAGTTTTTACGGCATTAATCTGTACATATATAGCCCTCCTACCCTAGTGTTTAGCCACAACACCGGCAGAATCAGCCTGCGCAGTGATCTTCTTCTTGTAGGCGTTGACGGTGCCATCGAACTTGTGAACAGTACCGCCGTCGCAAACCCAGAGACTGGTGCAGACATTCTGCAACATGGTGACATCGTGGGAGACCATCACCACACCTCCCTCGAACAGGCGGAGTGCATCCGACAGGGCATCCATACCCTCGATATCCAAGTGATTGGAAGGTTCGTCAAGAACAAGAATGTGAGGATTGGTCAAGGACAAGCAAGCAAATGCAACACGAGATTTCTGACCTCCAGACAGCAGTTCCATGCGTTGGAGACCGGTTGTACCAGTGATACCGAAGCTATAGGATGAGGGTTAGCCAATGTAGTAGATGGAAGTGGTTCGGATAAACTTACGCTCCAAGGTGTCGTCGGTACTCCTCGTCAGTTTTACCGGGGTATGTCTTGGTCATAAAGCCGACTGCACTGGTAGTCATGTCCAAAGCATCGACGTGATGTTGGGCAAAGAATCCAATACGCAGTCTCGAGTTTGTGGAGATGAGACCGCTTGTTGGCTCAAGCTGGTTGGTGAGTAGTTTCAGAACTGTGGTCTTACCAGCACCGTTAGGTCCGACAATTCCAATACGCGAATCAAGTTGAACATCCAGGTCGACATCCTTGAGAAGAGGCTTGTCCTTGGTGTAGCCGAAGCAAACATCGGACATCTGGACGATGGGTGGTGAAAGCTTCTCGACTCCGGGGAATGCAAAGTGCACGGTGTACTCGGCCTCTGGAGCTTCAAGAACTGGCATGCGCTCAAGCTTCTTGATTCTCGATTGTGCCTCGGAGGACTTGGCGGCGTTGTATCGGAACTTATCAATGAATGCTGATGACGATCGTTAACACCGCCTCTATGACGAGATGGAGGGGGTGACAAACCTTGCAAGTGTGCTCTCTCGCCCATTTGCTTCTCGTATTCGCGCTTAGCAGTCTTGCGGCGCTCTTCCTTGGTGGCATAGAAGGATTCTACAGTTTGTTAGAACTATTCGTAGTCTTGGGATCCCGTGTAACTTACCGAAGTTAGCACCTCTGTAGTAGTCCAACCTCTCGGAGTGCTGGTGGATAATATCCGTGGCGACTTCGTTCAAGAATGCACGATCGTGAGAAACGACAAGGACTGTGCTGGGGTATCCCTGGAGGTAATTGGAAAGGAAAGTAATTGACGGAACATCCAACATGTTGGACGGTTCTGTGAAATGTCAGTAGGCTGCTTGTGGAATAAAGAGACCAGTGGTACATACCGTCAAGCAAAAGCAGATCGGGCTCGCAGAATAGAGCTCGTGCGAGAGACAAACGCATTCTCCAACCTCCAGAGAAGGTCTTGGTGGCGTACTGCTGGCGCTCTTGGGAGAAACCAAGACCAGCCAAGATACTGGCCGCACGAGATTCGGCCTTATCAGACTCCATTTCTGAAAGCTTTCCATAAATATCAGTCAATGTGATGTCCAGGCCCTCTCGCTCTTCGTCGAGTCTAGCAGCATCCTTCGAAGTATCCGCCAATGAAGATCTTTCTTCCTCGAGGGCTGCCAGTTGTTTCGAGATTTTCTATGGTCGTTAATGAATATTCTGCTGTGGTATCTTGCGAGTTGACTAACCGCTTGCTCCGCAAGAAGATGTTTCCGCCACACATCAGCATCCAACACTGCTTGCAAAGCTGGTGTATCGTCACCAGTAATCTACGGTAGAAAGTCAGTAAGAGAAAAAGCAACCGATTTGGGATTTGAACCTACCTCTTGCTCAACGTGAAGAATAGAAACGTGAGTCGGAATCGGGATTTCTCTGCGACTCAAAGCACGCAAAAGTGTAGATTTACCAATACCGTTCTGACCAACAAGACCGTAACGACGACCATAAGCGAGTGTGAAGGCAGCATCTGTAAGAATGCGCAGGCCGCTAATCGAGATATCGATGTTATCCAACTTGATGTCCTTACTCTTGGCCTGGGAGTCCGAGCCCAATTGAAGAGGGTTGACAGCCATGAAGAACTCCTCGTAGGACATGGCCTCATCCGGCTGGTTGAGCAGACGGGACGCCTCGTAGGTAACGTTCTTCATGGACTTCTTGTCCTGCTTGGCGCGAATCTTGCGCTCCGCCTTCTCAAGCTTCTTCTTGTCCACCTTGGACTCCATCTTTCTGGCATTGGCAGATTCCAAGTCGACAGTGTTTCCAGTGAGACCCAGTGTAGAGGACATGTTCCGCTGTGCGCCGACATTGATGGTCTGTTCAAGCTTCTTCGCCTTAAAGGGCATTTGCCTCCGCTCCGGATCGCCATCAGAAGAGCTCAGCGTGGTGATGAACCTCGTAACCAAGTTGCCGATCGCTTCGTAGTTTTGCGGGGAGAAATCTCCAGAAGCGGAGACTAGGAGCTCGGTCACGGATTCGGCAGCCTCTGACAAGGGGGACTCACCACTGGCATCGTCGACGTAGAGGTTTGCGGCATGGGTCAGGTAGCCCTGTCAAATAGTCAGCTTCAATGCACTCACAATCCAATCCTCCACCGCGCATATGTGCGGAGAGACATACCACTGAGTATTCGGTGATGATCTGGTCGAGGCCAGGGATCTGGGATTGGAGTTCAGACTCCATGTTGCCAAGCTCGAGAGGACCTGTCTCACGCGAGATTCAGGAAACTTCGACGTTAAAAGTTTGTGGAGTTCTAGAATTGATGTCCGCATCGTGAATAGTGGCGGATTTTTGGATGTGTGTTATCGATAAGGTCACATGACATAGGTGTTTATCATTTCCAAGGCAATGCTTCCAAGGTACAATGTTGGGAATTCTGTTTTTTTGGGATGTTGCGACGGATATTGAATCTCAGCTAGAGTAAATTCTCTTCCTACGCTCTAAGAACTCCGGGAAAAAAGGGGGGAGGTGGCTTGGTGGTTGTCCTTTCCGACGGCTACTATACCAAAATATAAGCGATTTTTCTATAAATTCAACATGTAATTATAGTTATAGCTTTGCTGTAAAGTAATTAGCATACAAATCAAGCTGCTGACAAATGCAAGTTAAAGCTCATTGGAAATTGATACTGAAGGAAGTTGGCTGTGTATCGCCAATCTCTGCCTGAAGTTGTTGAAGATGAGGCATGTACGGTACTCCGTATCAACAGCATTAGTCATAAATGCTTGAGTAAACCCCATGGGATCTATTATTCAAATACTGAAATTTTGAATTGGAGCCATTGCGAAAGAGTGGTTGCTGGGGTGAATTAACCTCGCTTCGGCAGGTTCCCAGGCGACTAGTTGAGCGCAGATAGTCAAGTTTTGAATCACATGTTGGCGTTTGTGATAGTTATACTTGCCTGCGGGAAACAAGCATCAGATCACCCGAATGTCACACGGCCCCAATCTTTAGCAAGACCATAAGTGGCAGACAAAGTACAGAGTAAACATAGCATAATGATCGACCTCAGCTCCGGTCGTCTCCCCGGTCATGGGTAAGCAATACGAGGTATTGCGATGATGAGCATAAGCAAGCTCTAGATATGACCGTCTCGTCCAAAGATATTTCGGCTACTCCGTGCAGCTAATAGTGATAGACATAGACGGTGAAGTGAAAGATGTGGCCTGCCCAATATACCAGAGTCTGCATTGACAACTGGACTCTGACGAAATTGCCTAGATTAGATGGATTTTGCAGGCTGCAGGGTGTTTCATAGGCAGTTTCATGTTCGGAGAAGTTGCATTTGGCCAGCAATTAGTAAAATGAGATCCGAAAAGTGAGCACAGAGGTACTGATTAATTATGAAGTTATGGACTGCCCAATGATTTTATCCAAGGTTGGAAGCTGGAAGCTAGAAGCTGTTCGAAATGTAATTTCCACAATCATCACCAAAAGTCGGAAATTGCAAAGCACGGACTTGCAGGATCTGCCGAGACTCAAAAGGCCGAGAGTTCTAGGGCCAAAGTGAGTCTTTTTCGGAGCCAAGAAATGAGCAGAAGATTTCAAGTTTATCAAACAGTGCAGGGAATATCTTGTTCCGATCTGCAGGTTACTGCAGCCAACACCGATATAACGGGTGATGGCAGGTGAGAAACACACACAAATTATGAAAGTATTGGCTCATAGTTACCTACAACATATGAACAGTTAACACGGGACACAGGACACGTAGACCTACGATCAAGGAACCTCTCTGTATGTACTCTGTACTCTGTACTCCGTACTCCATCCTCTTCCATAGAAAGTTCCATATATTGACCTTCCCAACTGAATGATTGGATATGCCGATCGCTATAACTTCGGGTCTTATGTAGGGATCGGCCTAAAGTGACTTTTTAGGTAAAAAATCAACAAAAATACAAAAAGAATTAAAAGAATTAAAAGAGCTTGAAACACGAGGTGCTTCTTTCCCCCACTCTTTTATACACTATCGACGGTTAACTGCCAGCAAAAGCAAGATGCATGAATACCGAGTTAGGGATTGCGGTTCACGACCCACGAGGGTTCCCTTTTTCATTTGCAAAGTGGAAAAAGAGTGGAAAGGAGTGGAAAGGAGTGGAGTACAATGTGACGATGTCAACAAGGAAACAATAGCACCGGGTACTATATCGGGTTAATTTGCGCAAAATCGAACAGGTCAACTCCCGAAGCTAAGATCGCACTCCGTAACTACTCCGTACTGCATACGGAGTAGTTAATGTTGAATCACGTTCTGCAATATAACATTTAAACGTACAGGGTACTCCGTACTTGCTGGGTCCTTACATTGAGCCTCGCAACGCTTTTTTTTAGACCAGTCAACTCTTCATCGGATGATATTATATTCTAGAAGCGAAGTCAACGAAGTTAGTTGGAAGTGGATCTGAGAAAAAAAAAACAATTTGGTAACACTCCGGGCATACTCCATATCCGTTCAAGAGTGACAGCTTGACTGATTTCGCAGTGGATATAAGCCCCCATGAAGACCAACCGCAATCTGTTAATATCGTTGCACCATGGTTCACCATCGGAGAACAGAACCTGCGGGCGGTTCATAGGAAACCAGTGGACACTGATCGGCCTGAGGAGGGGGGTCCTTTCGCGATCTTGCGACTAACGATCCTAGTCAGGCTAGGGGGCCGAAGACGCGATCTCAGCCAGCCAAATCCAGATGTGTGGGGAATTCTGGATCGCATGGCTTTTTTTGGGGCCCTTTTGGCTTCTCCATTTCCCTGCTCTTTGGGCTTGGCCACTCAGAAACGGACTTCTCCGGTTTGAAAAATATCTGGACAATGACGCCAATGCAAATGTGAGCCGCAAGGGATGTCTGCCAACTTAGCGCCTAATCTGCATTCTGCATTTGCAATAACACCCGCAGGATCGTGCACAAAGGCTAGTACCGTTTCGTGCTGCCCTGTCGTAGAGGTGCTAATCGGGGGATTTCTCTCGGACGTGCGAAACTATGAATACATGTAACTAGTTAGTGGTTTGTTTTGATTAGGGTATTATCTTCCTAGCTTTTTTCCCATTACTTTTGACCCCTTCAAGTGAATGCCCACTTCCTAGTACATTGATGTACTTGATAATTGACATAACGTCAAATAAATCAAAAGAAGGGTTGAAGGAGGGGAGTTATTGAAGTTGCTCCTAGCGTGCGCAGGGCGGGAGCTGATAATCCCCGTGTGTTGTTGTTGATTTCCCCGGGTCACATCCACTTCATCTGGTGCTCTCCTTCTTTACTCGGCCTCCCAGGGGGTAGAGGCATATTATTTTCTCGGTCTGGCTTTTGCTCGGCGTTGCCCATTCATTCTTTTTTTTTTCATTCCTTTTTTTGCTTTGTCTGGAACGTCAATCGCAGCTGGGTTGAGGCAGCGCACTTCTCCCTCACACCCGACCGCGCAATTCGCAATTCGCAATTTGAACTTCCATCTACCCCCTCATCACTTGTCTCGATACTCTTTCGTATTTTGCATCCATCTGGAATGTCATTCACGGAGCTTGTCAACCTGGAGCTGATCGTCGGGGTGTTTGGCATCCTTCGCGGCGTCCTCTGAGGATGGATCACATATCAACTGTAAGCCCTCCCCAATATCAAATTGAAGAACGAGACCCGGAATCGCTGGCATAACGGCGCTCCGGTCGCTTCGGAATTCCCACTGACTGGCGCTTCTAGCTCTGTGCATTAAGCACGGTCGGAATAGCTCCTGCGGGCCTCGCGCTCGGTCGCGCAGAACGAACTCAGAAGCCTGGCCTCTTTCGCCGGAAGACTCTCGCTCAAGATACCCCCGAGCCGGTTTCTAACAACACTGCGCAGACCACAGATGTTGCCCGACCCAAGACCGCTATCGCATCTCGAAGTCCGGCCGCCGAGTGGCTTGCCGCAAAGGAAGAGGAAAGCTCCCAGGAAAGCCAAGGATCAGATATACGGAAAGCGCCCTTGTCGTTCAGTGGTGCAAGGCGCCGCCGTCGGGGTCAGACCCTCACAAATCCACCTTTGCGAATTCCAGAGCATGAGTCAACAGACTCGTCCGTCGAAAAACATATCCGGCGCCCATCCACCGGGTGGCTGCGCCGGTTGTCGATGGCCTCGTTCCAAGCTGAAAGCCCGACCGTAAGTAGTCCAGCGACACCCTCTTTCCATGGGTCAGAAAGTCCAATCTTGAATCAATCGCCCGGTGGGCGAAGAGCGGCGAACAAATTGGTCAAGCGCCCGACCTCCCAGCACATGTGTCCGTATCCTCTCACCATGAACCCCATCACCGGACCGTCACCGACTGCGATGATGCGAAGGCCTGCCACGAGTCACCAGAGGTCGGAGTCGATGATCCTCCGCACTCCCTTGACACCTGATTTCGATACATATTTTCCGAAAACTCCTGTCGAAGGTCCAAAGATCGAGGAATTCGAAATCAATAAGCAGAAGCATTGGACGAGGTTCTTCGTTCCCAAGGCTGGCAAATTAGCAGAGAGACTTTCACGCAGATTCTCCACCGCCACTACCCCAAAGGTTCAGAGTGCACGCCAGGTTGTATCTGACCAGGGTGCTCTTCCTGCGTTGGTTATGGCTAACGAGATTTCACCCCCTCGTACTGCCCCCCGAGATGACATATCAGTACCTCATACCCCAATTGAATTCCGCAATCCGTTCCAACCGCCCCCTTCTGAGCCTGCTCCCAAGCAGCCAGTCGCTCCGGGACAGCAAGCAGAGAAATCCGGTCATAAGCAGTCATCCTCGGTCAACGATGTTGAGCCGAAAATCGTGATGGCAAACACGGTCACCGCGCATGGGACACCAATTATGGGACTTGTTCGCGGCGGCTCTCTGAAGCGAGTGAAGGGGAGGACCTTCTCGGTCCCTCCTACTGAACTCTCTAGAGAAGAGAAGAAGGTCGCTATTCCGAGTCCCCCGGAGCCGGAGCCGCGGCGCAATATTACGGATCCAAACGTGTTTCGCGCTCCGTATCCTATTTCGCAGCCAGGTTGGGCTGATTCGGCTTTGGAAAGACGGTCTCAAGTTGGTCCTCGATCGGTGTCGCAGGACTATAACGTTGGCTTGGGACCTCGGGCTAGTTCACGTCAAATAGCCTCAGATGCGGTTGCGCTGTCAGCGTGGCAGCAGGCATCTCGTCCTGGTGGTCAAGCTTATGGTTCTCTTCGTCGCCGTCCCAAGGGGTTTTCGATTTCAGGTTCCGATCCAGCTTCCACCATCATTGGTTCCGATGACACGCGGGTCTTCACGTCTTGCGATGAATATGAGACGGACGTAGCGTCGGATTATTGGGACTCAATCCGCACACGTGAGACCAATCGCAGTGGTCTGAAGGGGCTGCGGATTGAGACGATGTTTGACAAGGCAGGTACGAGCTTGGTGAATGAAGAAGCCACAACCTTGGAGTCCCTCCTCCCGCGGGGTTCCTTCGCCGCTCGGTCTTTGGACAAGGATCCCCAACTATTCACTGATCCCCTTCTGTCTTCTCCTCCTTTGGCTCAAACATCCATGGTTGAAAATCCATTCGTGCCTGAGGACGATGCTCTCAGCATGATTGGATCGCTCCCTGGCGATGATCGTGATTTCTTTTCATCTCCTCTGACCCATTCATTGGCCAAATTTTCTGAGCAGCCCGAGTCGCATTTTGATGCAGCCAAGGATATGTCAGGATCGTTTGTGGGCGAGTTGGATTCGGATATCAGCAAAAAGACAAACATTTTTGACTGGTCTGAACAGACACACCCTCACCGTGAAACTTCGGACTCGGAGACCCGTCCCAGGACCATGCATGGGAAACAAGAGGGTGTTATTGATAGAAACAGTCGGGCTGTTTGCCGGAAAGCACCATCCACTGTCCACCTTAGGAGCCAGAGTGTCCCCGTCGCCAGTGAACTTCCCATCAATGAATCCCGTCAAACTTCCGGCAAGTTCGGTACTTGGGGCTTGGGCAGTAAGGGTGTCAGTGAAGATTGGGATAGCGATTTCGACTTTGATGAATCGGAGGACACACCTATCGCCGAGAACAAACCACTTATTGAGCCGGATACCAATCGCCAGAGCATGACAGTTCCCAAGGCTATTCTGGAGCGTCAAGCAAGTCTTCGTGGTCAATTTGGGCAGGTTCAAGAATTAACGCTGCTGGTGGAGGAATTGAAGCGTCTTCGGCATCAAGCAAATGTCCTAGGTGTTGTCAACGGACCGTCCAGTGAACTGTGGGCAGAAGCAGAGCAGATTGTGAACCTTGCTACCATTGACGATGAAGAGGAGCATCGCTCGCCGCCAGGATCTCCACAATCTCTCACTTTCAGTTTTGATGAATCCGACGATGACGGCCTGAATGCGTCGTCAAAACGAAACAGTGAGGTTTCATGGGACGTGCCTCATGAAAGTTCTTCACCCACGCTGCCCCTCGCGCAGCTTGCGAGAGACTCTCCAAAGTCCAAATCCGTGCTTGATATCCTACAAGCTGGTCGTGATCAACAAAAGCCCGCTTCAGCTCTTGAGTTAGAATTATCATCACGTGCAAACAAACTTCCGTTTGATACTTCCTCGTTGAAAAATTTGGTGGTTCGTGCGGGTGTGGTAACGCGCGCGTTGAAAGAAGTTATTCGCAAAGCAGACGGGGTAGCAACCAGCCCGCAGGACTTCCCCCAAGACCCGCCATTCCGACGCATTTTCGACAAACCATCTCACGATGATATTGCCAGTTTTGAGGCAGCACTGGCTGACATGTCCTAATCACTTTTTTTCCCTTTCTTTTCATCGACACATCTCAATACTCACTCCCTCTCATTATCTTCCATCCGCCAACCACAACCCATGAGATGAACCGAAAACCACCTGAAGATCATTTGCATGACCATCTTCTTCATCCTTACCTAATGTTTACTCCCTGCACGATCTCGGAGAATTCCGTCTATTTCTTTCACAGTGCGATCTGACCCAAAACGCCATTACCTTTTTTCCTTCTCGTGTACAACTCTACCCCCAATGTACATTGCCAACAATACGGTTTTTTCCCTTTCCCTCCTTTTCATTTGTGCATCCCACACATACGAGTGCCCATGGGGCCCATGACCTTCCATTTTCTCTTGTGTCATCTTCCCATTCCTTTCGCCCATGTTTCATATTTGCGCAGCTCATATTTTCCTAATTGCGCTGTACTAATCACAGAGGATCCCTTCCACAGGGGATGGTCTGTACTCTGATGATGTTTTCGAACGAAGACCCCAATACCAGGCCAGATGAAAAGCAATGAACCCAGATGTGATGATTAACCCGGGGACAAGCCCTGGCGGGCAATTCTATGAATTTGCCATCCTGTGTCTAAGTGTAATACAGAAATGAACCCAATTTCTAATCTTCGTATCGTCCAGATTAATGGAAACACAATATAATGTTTGTAAACTGTATCAACAATATTATCCAAGAGAACGCGTTTTCTTATACAGTTGAACTCTCCACAATCGTGCTTCAACCTCTATATATGTTCGACTTTCAATATATATGAGGCGCTAGATCTATCTTGTATGATGGTATCAATTGGATTCAAAACGCAGATTTGATATACAAAATCGAGGTTTTACTTAACTTCTGGTCCGATATATATCCACAGTTACCGTACAGCATAAACAGCCACCACATATGTAACATCATTTTGACTTTGACAATCGGCTCTGAAAATGCAGTCGCTATTCCTTCAAATCAAAGTATTGGACTAACTCCAAACTTGCTTAGTTTTTTGTTGATATAATATATATATCGGATGGGTTCAATCTTCACTAGAGGTGTCTCGAGGTTGTACATGCCCTCCGTCGTACATCAAGAAGATAAGACATTTTATTACACATCTCATATCTTCCAAGGTTCCCCGAGTATTTCAATAATAACCTACGCTTAGCTCGGCATACTTTGGTTTGTCGGTTATCAATGCCATTGTAGATTATTGCTATCTAAAGGGTGCCCGAGATAGAGTGACCCAACAATCTAGCTCCAAGAGTAGATAAGAACAAAAAGCAAATAAACTAGTAAGTCAATGCAGAGAAACAGAAAAAAAACTTCCTCATCATAACCACATTGTATATATCGAGGCTAGCAGTGTAATATGTGCTTTTTAAGTAGTATAGTTAATCCGAATATTATCCGGGGTACCTCCAAAGTTGGAAATGAGGGGGGCCACACCGGCGTCTCATGTTGAAGGAATCCGAAATCATAGCAGCAAATTGGCCTTGTATTGAATCAATTAGTCTCTTTTCTATGTAATTTGTACTCCGTACGGAGTACACTGGACAGGTTTATTCTTTCCCTTTTGTTATTTAAAGATTAAGCATTAGCCAATGTGAAGAGTCAGGGCTTGGCATAGCCTAGTATATGGTGTATACTCCGTATAACATTAAGAAAGGCAGAAATGAGAAAAGTAAAAGTAAAACGAGAAACCCCTTGTGCCCTTACATGGTGTACACACAATACCGAAAGTTGAACGGTGTAATAAACAAGATACAGCCACCGCTTGGTGCCCACTGGGGCACCTTTTCCAATTTCAGGGGCAGCCGGTCGGTGATTGGCTGATAACGCGGGTTCCTGACGCTACTCGAGAGTGTGGCCCCATCAAGAGGCCTTGGAGGTGTCTTACCATCACCTTGCTTGGTGCAGTTCTTTTTGCATTTGAGTGTCAACAAATACAACAAATAGATTAAAAGAGGTGAAAGACTAGTAGATCAGAATAAACAAACATTGAAAACCGAGACAATAACAATAACAATACTCCATCGAAATTCAGGGTGTTCTAAATTAAGACTCAGGGGCGAGATGCGGAGATAGAAAGAGAGAGAGAGAGAGAGAGAGAGAGTACGGGTACAATACAAAAGTCTGTATAATATTGACGCTAGTCCACCATTCTAGAACTCACTCTTCCCTCTTTCTCCTCTTTTCTTCCCTTTCTCTCTCTCTCTTTAACATTCATTCTCTTTTTGGCTGCTGGCCGCCGCTCTTTTTTTTGAGGACCTAGTCCTATACACTCATTTACACTCATTTACACTGCATTTACACTGCATTTACATTGCTTATTACACTCTTTTTGTTCTCGGATATTGGTGATTTCTGAGCTGTGTGACCCGAATTTAAATGACGAGCATCAATCTCGAGCGGCTACCGCCATTTTAAACGTGTTGATCGCTCTTCACGTTCTAGACAAGTCGGGTCTATCCCTATAGACCAGACTACATCGACTATGCCTCATGCTCACCACTTTCGTCGGGATGTCATCCCTCCACATCGATTGCCCTTTGTGGTCCCTAGTGCCTCCTCTATAGCCACACAGCTTCCATCTCTTGTGGCAAGATCCGAATCATCATCTACGGCGACCGCGGGACCAAAGCCCACCAGCAATCTGACAACTACCGTCTTGCCTGTCGTTCTCGGTGCAGGAGTTCCCATTTTGTGTGCTATTATTGTCCTGGTTGTGCTTCACCGGAGACATGTCAAGAAACTTCTGCGGGAAGATGCAATGGATAAACATAAATCTCTCGATTTTGGAATGGATACAGTGGGGCCTGCCACTAGGAGGAAAGGCCCGAGTGGAATGCCCCCGATGACACAACCAGCCCATACCAAAGGATTGTCTCTTGATGTCGGTCCTTATCTGATGCCTCCGAACCTGAAAGGTTCCCCGGAGACTCTGCGCTCCATGTCAATAGACGATGACAAGTACCGTCCGGCCACTGCCTCCATTCGGTCGTACCCCAGGAACTCCAAATTTGGAGATGTCGATGACGGCAGTTCAGGTCTTCTTCAGAATGCACAGAGGATGTCTCGTTCATCCCCGCCGCTGTACTCCTCCCCTATCGAATCTCGTGGACGCAGTCCTCCGAACCAGCACAATGACTACCTTGGGCAAGTTCCCGGAATCACGCCTCCACCTGCCGCACAGCAACCCGGCATGGCTATTGGAAGTCCCAATGCCAACCGGGTTCCCACGCCAGAGCCCCTCCCCCATCTGGATTCCTCTTCAGGCCTGAACTTTGGACTGGATGATACATATGGCAACACATATAACAACCAGCATGAAGAGCGCCCCAACTTCCCGCTGCCCGAGCCTTCGCAACCACGAGACTTGAACCATGACCAGGCTCCTGCATCACAGCTTCCTCGTATTTCCCTGCCGGCGAGCGTTATTACCAGTAGTGACTATGGTGATGACCGCAAGTCGCAATACAATCTCCCTGCGGTCAACATCCATGGCACGGAAGATGTACAGCAACATGGTGCCCCAGGCCACGATAACAAGCATCCAGAACTTCCAGAGGAACCTCAGAATCTGGATGCAGCGTATGATAACCGCCGCGATACCCGCCGGATGACTCTCGGTTTGCGCCCGTTGCCCCCAGAAGACCCCGCCGACAACCCAGAACAGCGTGCCAATCGGATTCGCTCCTTCTACAAGGAGTACTTCGATGAGAGCAAGGGGGCGCAGGAACCAACATACTATGAGGACTTCGGGCCCGAGTTCTATGAGGGTGGCGGTAATTCCGCTGGTTTCATCTACGACCCAACCACCGGCGAGTATTATGATGGCAGTCATGCTGCTCCGTTCGCCGAGCCGATCACTCGTCGCGCGATGACCCCGCCGCCTCGCGCACCTCCACGCTTCCAGGGAGCCGCCCGCCACATGGCCACCAACTCTGCTGGCTACAATGGCATGCCTGGCCCACGGGCGTTTTCATCTGCCTCCGGGCATATGCCCGGTCCACGCGGCCCCAAGAAACCGATCCCACCCCCGTCGCCGCTGCAAATCCTTCCTACTCCTCACATGTTGACGGATGACTCCCTCATGAGCGCCATGGACTTTGCCCCGGCAAATGGATTCAAGGACCGCCGCGCGGGTCGCCCCGAGACACCCACCGGTGGCATGCGCCCGTACGTCCCTGGCGTGCGTGCTCACACGCCACTCGTCTCTGCCTTTGACGAGCTCGCGGTGATGCCCAGTCCTTACGCCCTGCGCAAGTCCGGCACGTTCACCAATCTGGACTTTGTGCCCCCGCCCCGGTTCAAGAACGAGGGTGGTTCCGGCAGCGATGCGGGTAGTATCCGCAGTGCTCGGACTGCCCTCTCTACTAACCACCAGAATAATATCCGCATGGGCAACTACCGTATCAGTCGTCTGCCGGCCGATGCCGTCGGTACTAAGGACGACATGATGACCAGTCTGCGTCCGAAGTGGGATATGAACAACGCATAAGGAAGTGAACTTTGTCGCTTTCCAATGTCATGACTTTGTTGTTTTGGTACCTTGTATAAGAGCACGTGATGATTTTGATTTTTTTGTTTCTCATCTGGGTCCCCCGGTGCTTGAGCTTTTTTGGGGGGTGATGGTCATCGCCCCTTTTTATATTCATTACTCTGTTCTCCCTTTTTTTGTCTGGAAATCTGCTATCAACGGCGTAAATAGATGATGGTTGGATTCTTTCCCGTGACCACTTTGAAATTTCATTTCTTCTGCCCGGTCTTTGGGTTGTATATATTAGGTCTCTGTGTCCTCCGTACTCCGTAGTTCTAGAACATATACGATCTACGATCCAGAGTCTACGAATTAGATTCGTATATTTGTGCTCGGAACTCCGACGACACTCCACAATTAGGCGTTCAGCTACGTATGTTGTACGAGAAGCTGGGGGCTAGAAACCGGGCCGAGCGCCAACCAAACAAGTCAGGGGCAAGATGAGAGATCAGAATAATTTTAATATTTAGTATTTAATAAATACACTACTCCGTAGTAATGGGCTAGACGCAGAAAACAAGATTATCCGCGCCGATCGTATTTTTTATTTTTTATTTTTTAATTATAGTCGACTTAGTCCGTATTCGTACAGAAATATGTATTCCATACGGAGTAAAGTATTCACTACCAAACCGTTGAAGAAGTGGATAATCAGAATCATAATCATATTGTGGCAACTGAATACACTCTGCATCATCGATTTTTGTTTTATACACAGCACCATGGAATACATGTAGTACTCCGTATAAGAGAGACATCTGGAATATATAACCTTGGAATTCACCTGGGTAGCCTGGGGACTTCCTTACTTCAGGCCTACCACCCACGGGTACTCTCAGCTCGCTTCTCTGGTTCTCTGGTTTTTTATTTTTTATTTTTTATTTTTGATATTTTTTTTTCGGTACCAAATAATAAACACATTAATATTAAATATTGGGATTCAAGATGGATTATTTTCGGCGAAATATTTTGTTTTCAGAATTTTTTTAGAGAATTAGAGAGTATCACAGAATATAATAGAGTATTATAGAGTATTCGAGTCCTTTAGCCTTATGGTCAGGGGGGTTGTCGCATGGCCGGATCAAGGGATTACCAGAAACAGCATCATGTTTGTTGCAAGCGGGGGGATGCAACTGTAACTTAAAGCGTAGCATAAAATGAGCCATCTCTGGGAGAGTATAACAGAGTACTACGGTACAAGTCAATTATAAGCAAAACATATGTAAAATCCAAGTATCTATTAATACAACTAGGAATGCGGATACGCCGCAATCGTAAGAAATCTCCACTTCCCACTTCAATCTCACTCTCCCACACACTTCTCACCTCTTCATGGCTGCTAGATTCGGCCTCGAGAGATTGTGAGTATTCTTCTCTCTTTTCCATCCATCTCAATTTTCCTTTTACCTTCAATTTTTTCTTCTATTCCGATCGGTTACTGAGATATCGTCGATTTTCCCCTGAGACTCCTCGACCATCAACCTCAAACATCTCTCTCCTTACGCGTTCAAATCGCAGACTCTCGTTAAATCAGCCTATTAACTCGGATTCGAAATTGTGACCCCCCAGTCTCATCCAGCCCGAAATTATTTCCGCACCCGGAAGTGTCCCTAATCTCTCAAAACTCGCCGAACCTTCTCCCGACTCAGGATCACTTCAATCCCAACCGCCAATCTCACCGGAGATCACCTATTCTTGACCGACAACCAACATTGGCCAAAATTGTTCTTGAAGATGGCTTCACCATCCAAAGCCGCTGCTGTTACGGCTCCATCTATCGGTGCTGGGAACACAGAAACCGCTGCACAGACTTCGGCCTCTGCTGCCGAGACCACCAGTGAAGCATCCACCAGTGAAACATCTGCCGCCCAACCTACCACTTCTTCAAGCTCAACGACCTCTTCGTCTACGGCTGCTCCCACCACCACTTCAGCCGACCCGACTACCACCAGTACCACTACGAGCAGTACTAGTAGCACGCCCGCGCCCGAGAGTACCACGTCGACCCCCGAGCCTACGTCTACTTCGTCCACTACCACTTCGTCCATTCCTTCCACCACTTCTTCCACTACAACCGCCCCTTCCACCACTTCAAGTGCCCAGGAGACAACATTTACATCGACACAGGGAACTACTGTAGTTGTTATCACGTCCACCCAAACAGCGGCTAACACCGGTGCCTCGTCTACCACCTCTTCCAGCGCAACCGATTCGGCCGCGCTCGCAACCTCCACCTCAGCAGCAAGCTCCGGCGGTCTTTCTCCTAGCGGAACAATCGCCGTTGCAGTCGTTGTCCCAGTTGTCTCGGTGGCATTGATTATCTTGGCGCTGCTCTTCTTCTGGCGTAAGCGCAAGGCGAACAAGGCGGCCGAGGAGGAGCGCCGCAAGGAAGTAGAGGAATACGGATTCAACCCAAACAACGACCCCACCCTTCCCGGTATTGGAGGCGCTGTTCTCCCCAAGGACGACCAATCCTCCGGCTACCGCGGCTGGGGAACCACCTCTGCCGGGCGCAAGGCGTCCACCAACCTCTCCAGTGGAATGGGTGGCCTGGCCATGTCGGAAGGAAGCGGCCCCGGTTATCACCACGGCGCAACACCCAGCGAAGGCACCGTTCAATATTCGGATGGTACTCGGCCCGACTCTGGCGAGATTGTTGAACCCATCGGCGTGCTGGGGGCCGCCCCAGTGGCTGCGAACAACCGCAACGGTGACATCCACCGCGGTCCCTCCAATGCATCCTCTGCTTACTCCGCAGCCAACCGTTCCGACGCGTCGGAGGAAAGTCACATGTCCGCTGTTCACCCCTCAGCTGGCTACTACGGTGAGAACCCATACTATGGCGATATGAACACCCACGGCGCATACGGTGGCGATGACTACCAGCCTGTGATCCGTGATGTTCAAGCGCGCCGTAATACCCGCATCGAGAACCCCGGTGTTTATCCACGACAGGGTAATGCCGGTATTGCGCAGAACTTCTGATAGCTCGACTGATTCGGATTTCCGCCAATAATCTTTGATCTTCAAAAGCTCGGCATTCCCTTTTTGTTATGTTTTTGTTTTTGTTTTTGTTTTTTTTTTCTCTTGCACAATACCACACACACTCTTTCTATCTCAACCACCGCCGACTTCATTCGTTTTTTTTCTCGGGTCTCTCATGTTCCAATTCCCGGCGCGATGGACCTTCACTTCATGTCTCTATTGTCCTCTACACTTTTATTTTCCTTTTTCTATCTCTCTCTCTCCCCACCCTCTTAATCGGCCTGTCGGGCTTTGATTTGGTTTGGTCATCTGTTTGATATATCCCGCGCATCTGGTCTCAGCTGCATAGCTTGTTTTCGCCTTTTGTGTTTACACACCTCGTTTATGTTTGTGTTGAGTGTTCTTTTTTTTTGTTGCTCATGTCTTCGTACATGGAATTGTAAGGAGCTGCATCTTGTACATTTCCTGCTGAGTGTGGAGTTTTCCATGCACCTGGACATAGTCGAGATTTGCAATGATACCTCGGGTGTCTTGGATTTACTCCTAGTTCCCTTGAAGTCTTTGTATCTGGTATACTGAAATGAAAGGTTTACATTGAATGGTTTTGGTTTACGTACATATGTAGTTTGTGTGTGATGGGAGATATAGTTCAGCGGAGAAGGTCGGCAGAATAGAAGAGGTACTCGGTACTTTGTACTCCGTATGTAGCCTTTGAAGACTATGTACCTAGGTAACTAGTCATTTACTTTGACCAAAAGATACTAAAGGTTACTAAATATGTACATATACCCGCGGGTAAATATATTAAAACAAAAATTATGCATAGAATAGAAAAAGTACTCGGTACATTTCCGTTGTAGTGGTCACCAGTAAGTTAACAACGTGCGTCCGCTGTTCACGGTGATTGGCGATGAATGATTCACACAGCTCCCCACTCCCCGGCTTAATTGCACCTCGCAGCTTTTCCCTTCTCTTCGAACTATACTCCGTAGGGTCCTTAACATTCGAATTGTACCTGGTCCCTGTACATGTCCACATTGTGTTTCTCGACTTGACTGCCCCGCTATCTCTCTATCTCTCTATCTCTATCACCGCTTCGACCCTCCAGAACTTCTGTGCTACTCTTAACATCTAATCCCTTGATATGATATACGGGAAACCATCTCAACGCAACGTCACACATTTTATCTACCTGTGTCACTCCGTCTTTTCCCCGTCCCACTATTATTCTTCTCCACTGGGATAGCGCATTAACCGCCCCCTCTTGCCCCCGGAAGCCTAGTACCAACTTTGGTTTCGTCCCAAACGTGTCCTTGTCATCCCACCCTGTCTCTTTTTTTTTCTTTCTTCTTTCCATTGATACCCTTCCTACCTCGCCCAGTCAGCTCCAAAGGCTCTCATTCTCCTAACTCTCAGCTTTGTTTCGCTGAGCTTGCGCTACTGTTGCGATCTCGGTCTCCAGAGCTCGGGAGAGCTAAAGCTCTCTCCGAGGGTGTGAAAACATGTACGTATGCCCTGCAGCTTCTGCCACCGCCTGTTCCATTCCTAGAGCTGCTACTGATATGCTCTGACTCGATAGGAAGTTCGGCAAACAGATCCAGCGCAGGCAGCTAGATCTTCCTGAATATGCCGCCAGCTTTGTTAACTACAAGGCGCTGAAGAAGGTTGGTTTAACGTCCCGCCCGCTGACGAGGGAATATGAACACAGCTAATTCATTTACAGCTGATCAAGCAACTCAGCGCCACCCCGACTATCCCGGCGCAGAGAACAGCCGAGGAGATTGCAAGAGCTAATGCGGACCCCCAAGGCGCCCTGCGCGCCAACAAGGAGGTGTTCTTCTTCCGCTTGGTAAGCTGTCGGAATAATTTCCTGCATATAGGAAGATGGATGTACTTACCACGACGTATAGGAACGAGAGATTGAGAAGGTGAACACTTTCTACCTCCAGAAAGAATCAGAGGTATGGCCAATTACCCAGTGCACAGTCATTTACCCTACCCGGAGACTCATCGTATCGCTTTAGTTTTCTCTGCGCCTAAGGACGTTGGTCGACAAGAAGCGGGTGACTCAGTCCCGAGCCACGTCAAATTCCAAAGCACCGTCGAATTTTGCTGCTATGTTTGAAGGATTCCAACAATTCGATGGCGACCTGAACAAACTGCAGCAATTCGTTGAGATCAACGAGACTGCCATGTCCAAAATCCTCAAGAAATGGGATAAAACATCCAAGTCTCGCATGAAAGAGCTGTATCTGCACCGGGCTGTCGAAGTGCAACCGTGCTTCAATCGTGAAGTTCTTCGAGACCTTGCGGATAGAGCTACTACCGCACGCCTGGAATTGGAGGCCTGGGCCGAGGGCGAGAACATTCAATATGACGCCTCACGTCCATTGGACCGCACCGCACCTTTGGGGTCGGAAGAGGATGAAATGGACAACCAGATCTTGCAGTCCGCCTCCACCGGCAACCTGCAAACCCTACGTGAATGGTTGGTCAGGTTGCAGCAGTTGCCCGACGCCCGTGAACGAGCCACCCGTACATTCTTGACTGCCATCAACGGGTTCTCGGATGAAGTGCTCGGTTTGCTATTGGAGAGTCAATTGGTTGACATACATGCCGAGGACGACATCAACGAACGAAACTGCCTTCATGAATCGGCCATCTCAGGCCGATTATTTGTCTTCCATGCGGGTCTCCAGGCATCCGTGGATTTCGCCCGCCCCGATGTCTATGGTCGAATCCCTCTGCACTATGCGTGCATGCACGGCCGTGTGGATATGGTGCGACATCTACTCGCAGCCGGCCCGCACACCGTCGACATCATGGACCATGACAATTTTACCCCTCTAATCCACAGCATTGTAAAGGGCCAGCTGGCATGCGCTGAGCAGGTTCTGCGTAGCAATGCTCGCGTCGACCCAGAGCCCGAGTCGCCCCCTTCGAAGGGAATGGACATTCGTCCCTTGAGGGGCCCGGATCATATTCCTTTGAACCTCGCCTGTCAACACGGGTCTCTCCCCATCGCGAAGATGCTTCTTGAGCGAAATGCGAAGTTGCTGCCGGATGCAGAGGGTCTCTACCCCCAGCATATGGTTGCACGTGCCTCACAATCGCCAGAGCTCCTATTACTCCTGAAGGAGCACGGTGCTGATCTTGACCAGAAGGACAAGCTTTACCAGTGGACACCGCTGTTCCATGCAGCCAGCGAAGGCTGCGTCCCCTGCCTACGCACCCTTCTTGAGTGTGGGGTTGATGCCCAGGTTCCAGATGAAAAGGGTCTCTCCTCTATGTACTATGCTGCCTGGGAAGGGCATCTGGAGTGCATGATCCTCCTCTGGGCCCAGCCCTCCAAGAGCAAGCCTGCACTGGGACCGCTTGACATTCTCAATGGCGTGCGGATGCAAGAACCCGGCCCGATGGGCGACCCGATGTCAGTGGTTGCCAGCGTTTCTGAATTGGAAATGGCCGATGGCATCCCGGATCTTGAATTGCCTCCCCCCATTATCCCTCTCCGCCGCTACGGCCACAACTTCCTCGATAAGAAAGTATTCATTCAGCTTCTGTTCGATCAAGGAAATGTTACGTCTGTCACCTTTGATCAGGCGGGCCGCCACCCTGCTGCTCGCATGACCATCTCTTCCAAACTGTCAGATCTCATTCCTCGTACTATGATGCTACCCATCCAGGAGGAGACACGCACAATATCGTTCCACGTGGATAACTTGGACACTTTTGCTGTGGACTTTGAGATCTTCCCTACCTTTGGTTCAAAGGTGATTGCGAAGAGTGTGGCCCTGCCTGACATCTTCCGTGCCGAATCCTCCAGCACTGGCTCAGGCTGTCTGCCTCTATTCGACCCCCGCCTCCGTACAATCGGCCAGCTGCGCTTCAACTTCCAAGTGATCAAGCCGTACCACGGAGATCCTCTAGAGATCACACACTTTGCTACATATTGGAAGGCCACTAGTGCCCTCGACTCAGAGCACAATGGACTTGTGACTGGTTCCAGCTTGTCGGGAGATTATATTCAGCTCTTTGTACAACTGACCCGGGACCGCGTTGCAGTCCTTTACCCGCAATTTATGATCAACCACCACGGAGTCGAGATCCCTGTGTCTCATTTGACATATGCCCAGTTCCAGGCCATTGGCGCAGAGCGCGGTACCAACCGCTCCCAGATTCTCCAGTTCTTGGAATCAGAAGCGACAAATGACATGCCGCAGACTCATCGACTCCTGGCGGCATCGTTCTTGTCGTTAAGCGATGTCTTACGCCAACTCCCTATTGACTTGAATGTCAACATCTCCCTTCTCTACCCATCGTCCGCCGAGGAGACGAAGCTCGGCATGACTTCTTTGGCGGATGTCAACAACTTTGCCGACGTTATCTTGACCGATGTATTCGACCACGCCCGTGTGGCCCGTGATAAGAACCCAGAGTTCATGCGTTCCGTCGTATTCACTTCCTATAACCCGAACATCTGCAGTGCTCTCAACTGGAAGCAACCCAACTGTGAGTCCCTTTGAAATATAGTCCAGATAATGCGTGGTACTAACTCTATGACTAGACCCTGTTCTTCTTTGCAACGATCTTGGTCAAATTCGTGACTTGGCTGGGAACGTTGACTCCATGCCCTATGTCAATAGCAGTGGCCGGGCCTCGATGTCAATCAAGGAGTCTGCTCGTATTGCCCAGAGCAACAACTTTATGGGTCTGATCTGCAGATCTAGCCTTTTGGTATGTTTGATCCTATTTCTGCGCGCGGTCTCTCTTCTCTCTCTAGTTCGCCTACTGACCACTGTGTAGAATGTTGTTCCCGCACTCGTCGAAACCATCAAGGAGCTCGGCCTTGTGCTTGTGGCTGACACTTCTGATGATGTCAGCCAGTCAGATAGATTCGAGGAGCTACCCGCCACCGATACCATGGGCGTTGCCGATTGGGCATACCGCATGCCCGACGGTGTTAATGGCGTGATGAGAGCCAACGGCATTTTGAGATTTAACGATATGATCGATATGTGATCCGATTCACCCTTGCTTTCCTTTGGGAAGATACACCCTTTACATACGTCGCAATTTTAATTTCAACAACGAATATTACGAGGTTTGGTAGCCTTTGCCATGCCATACTTGCTTTATTGCCATGTTCTCTATTTTGCTCCTGGTTAGTTCTTTCAAACAGCAGAGATAGTCCCCAGCATGCGACGTTCTCTTTATTGCTTTCCATCTGTGTCATTTCCTATTTCATCTTGGGCGCTGGAGATAGAGCTGGGCTTGTCTGGGGTTCTGGTTGTCGTTGATTACATGTAGATCGTCTGGAGAGCGTTTTGAGAGGAGAAGGCAACAAAAAAGATTGCCGTATTAGAGAGCTGAATGGCTAATAATGTACAATGGTCCGAATCCCAAGTCCTGTATCTCCCGCTATGCTACATAATCAACTATCACCTTCACGTACTCTTGGGCTTCCTCTTCCCAATATCCCATCCCCATCTACGCAGAATCTTCACAACCTTTGGTGTCACCGCCGCCGTCAACGGCACTCGAATAAATATAAAGCTCTTGTGGATGGCATAAGCGAAAACCAACTGCGTCCAAATACCTGCAAGAAAAGAAAAAAACACCAATTAGAACCCCAACCCTTAGAAACCAAAACAGAAAGAGGAAAAAAAAAAAACTTACTAGCTTCTTCCTGATTCCGCTCCTCAGCCTGAGCAAGTTGCCCCTGCCCATCCTCCGTCTCAGGACTCTGAGTCTGCGGCCACACAGTCTTGAGCTTATCCTTAACAAACCCAATAATAACATGTTCGTAGTATCCAATGCGCTCAACACCAAGCAATCGCACGGCCGCAAAACAGAATGGGAAATCCAGCGCCGAAAGTCCAAGATACACTCCCAGCGCAGCCCATCCATATTCCCGCGACAGCTTCTTCAACCGCTGCGATAGCGATGCTTTCTCCGAAGCTCCAGCTCCAGCCCCGGATCCAGATCCAGATCCAGATCCCTTAGCACCATCACCAGCCGACCCGGAGTTAAACCGGCGCTGCTTAAACTGGAACGAGCTCGGTGCCGGACGGGTGCGCGTCGAGAAGCGCGCTGTCGTGAGATTCCGACGTGCGGCTTGTGTTCCCTGTGCGAAGATTGTGCTGTGGCGTGCGAAGGTTGGACGGGTCGAGGGGTGGAGGTATGAGGATAAGCTTGGGGTTTTGAGGATCTCACTAGGGCGCGAGATCCATTTTGTGAGGAGGTTTGGGCGGAGGGACATGGTAGGTTTGGGTTTGTGTTCCCCTGTTCTTGATTGCAGGGGGTGTTTGTGTGTGATTTGAACGAATTGGGTGTTTAGTCTGAAGAGGACATGGAATTCGTGTTTTTTTTTCTTGTTTCTCTCGGCGTTTTCGGCTTCCGGTCCGATCGGGTTGGCGTGTATGTCGGAGTTAGGGATTAATGCGGGTTCTGTTGGTGTTGGTATAGAAGGGGGATGGTAGATGGTAGATAGAATATTCGAATGATGTCTATTGCCTTTTTCTTACTATTATTCGTATAAAAGACCCTAGTCTCAGTTATCCCCTAAACCCGTGGGAACATGGACATCTCTCAGCTCTGTGAATTTGTATACTTCGGGCGCCTGCATACAGGCTGACTAAGCCCAACACCCAAAAACTTCCCGAGTTCTCAGCCACGACGAGCACCCCAATCCCCCTCCCAATATCAAACCCACCATGTCGCCGCGTTTAGGAGGGCTACTTCAGCTCTCACCCGTATGGGGAGCCCCATTGATCACACCCCGGATCCCCGTGCGGTCATTCGGAATTCGATCCCTCAACCCGCCCAAACCCAGTCGTTTCAATGTCGGCCCCGGACTACCAGTCCTCGAGTCGACTTCCACAGCGGCTCTCCGCCGCAAAGCCAATTCCCTCCCGCTCCGCACTGGCGCTATCGGTATCAAGAAGGGCATGACTGCTATCTACGATCCGGAGTCTGGAAAGCGCATCCCCTGCACTGTCCTCCAGCTGGATCGTGTTGAGGTGATCTCCCACAAGACCCGTGAGAGACACGGTTACTATGCGGTGCAGGTTGGTGCGGGCTGGAAACACCCGAGTAATGTGACCAAGTCGTTGCTTGGACATTTCTCGGTTAATGGGCTCTCGCCTAAGCGCCATATCTTTGAGTTCCGGGTTAAGGACGAGGCGGGCCTTATCCCTGTTGGTCAGAGTATTGAGGCGGGTTGGTTCCAGGAGGGCCAGTTTGTTGATGCTCGCTCCAATACTAAGGGTAAGGGCTTTGCTGGTGTCATGAAGAGACACGGTTTCCACGGTCAGGATCGCAGTCACGGTGTTAGTTTGACCCATCGTTCGATGGGTTCTTCTGGTCCTGGTCAGGGTGGTGGTTCTCGTGTTTACCCCGGAAAGAAGATGGCTGGAAACATGGGCAATAACCAGAATACTGTTCAGAACTTGAAGATTCTCAAGGTGGATTCTGAGAATGGTATTGTGGTTGTCAGCGGTATGTGATTTGATCTCGAGTTGCTCTAAGCCTTTTCTTGAGTCCTCTTGCTAATATATCTTCTTTTCTTCAGGTGCCGTCAGCGGTCCCAAGGGCTGTGTTGTGAGAATCCAGGATGCGATCAAGAAGCCATGGCCCGAAGTGCCACAGGCAGAGTCGGCGGAACCTGCCACGGAAGCTGCTACTGCTTAATTGGAGATTTCTTTTCTTAGTTCTGACCATGTACTATTACACCATACGCGCGATATTGTTTGACTTGAGCGGCGTTTGTATATGATACAAAAAATGATATCCTTCTTCCTTTTTTCTCTTAAGCCATTGAGAAAAAGAAAAAAAAAAAACTATGGCTTCGCCAAGTTGATAACGCAACAAAATGGTCCCATAAAGAATGTCCCCAAACGCCCGAGCCAATGCACTGCTGTATCTGTACACTCTCTCCTTCAATATTCAGTTCTTCCGGAAAGGATCGGTATCCTTGTCGAGCAATTGAACCACCGTTCCATCCTCGGTCTCGAGACTCCATTCCTCAGTACGGAACTAGAAAAGAAAGGAAACATGTCAGCAACTAGTACAAAACACAGAACACATCATAAACCAAATAGACCAAAAACTCACATAGCTCATACGATCCGGCCGAATGCTGTGGAACCTCATCTTGCCCTGGGACTTCGTCCCCTTAACCCAGAACGAGATATTAATGCGACCATGCAATTGATTCATCTCTCCACTGATCCAGGGAATCTGCTGCGCGAAGTAGATCTCATCACCTAGGATCTCACGAGCCCGCGGCGACGTCCGCAGCGCATACAGCGTGCTGTTCACGATACTCGAGGACGACTTCTGGTAATTGAAGATTCCAAGCATGCCCGCTCCCGTCGCGATAATGAAAATCGGGAGCGTGAGAAGCCATTTGCGGGTTGGGTTCGGGTTCGGTAGCTCGCGGTCCGCACGTCGTTCCAGTAGTGGTCCTGCGTTTGGACCCGGGGCAGCTATCATTGTGCGTCGGCTGGCGATGTTGGGTCGGGCGGATTGCCGGGCGAGCGCGACGCGCCGCGTGAATACTCGGGAGAAGACCATTGCTGTGTTTGAGGGTGTTTATTTAGTGTTTTTGTCGGGCTGGTGGTTTGGATGGGGGGGGGGGAGAGGTTGCGGAAGAAAAGAGTGTTCAAACAAGACAAACAATCCTGGACTTTTCGACGTCACTGCACCGCCAACGGTTGAGTGTACAACGCTTTTGTTTTGGCTTTCAGTTTTCGAGAAATGGCTGCAGTTAGATTACGCAAGGCGTTTCGATACCCCGAGGAATCGGAGGGCGAGCGAGAGGAGTTGGATGAAGAGCAACAAGAACGGGTTATTGAGCAGTTGCAGAGACAGAATGATGCTCGCAACGCCCAGTACAGTGTACATATATCTCTTTCTTTTTCATCGAAGATCAATGCTAAACATGTTCCCAGATGATTTTTACTGCACTTCCACTGCTGGCGGCTACAGTATTTGTGTCTTCGGTGCTGTCAGCTTCCAGTCAGGCTGAACGATTGTTCTCGTTCCTCGGCCTCGTTTCGTTGTTGACAACGGCCTATATCATGAAATGCTCTCCTCTGCAGCCTGATCGCAAAGGCAAGAAGCCTGTGACGTTCCACACCGAACGTATTGCTCGGCTTCATGCGGCTCTGGTGCCTGGCAACAGTGCGATTTGCTTGTTGCTGGCTGTGATCTATTTTTTTACAGGATCATCTTATGGGATCCAACCGGTGCTATACTTGATTCCTGGAGGTAAGTATCTTCTTTTCTATGTTGGGAGATATTGAGTCTGACTATGTATAGTCATGCTCGCAGTGATTCTACTTGCTCAAAAGGTCATGCTCTCTGTTGACCTTGCATCCCTCAAGGATCTACAGTACGAGTACAAAGGTGCCTAGCCAATAGTTAGTAATTCACGAATTCAACTTGATTTCAACTTGAATACATATGTTCATTATTAAAGTACAGCCAGATTTTGTTAAACCATGGTGTCGCAGAAGAGATAAACTCTTCGGGGAATCTTAAAATCATACATCCTTTCGCAAAATAGTCAGTGCTCATCGTAGTTCGTGGAATACAAGTATCCCATGAAACTTTCAATCCTTTGTGTCTGTTTGCATAATATTGCACAAGTGATCTCTGTGGTGTGGTCGAATCCAGCAAAAATCACGAGCCTGCCTGGACCATCAATGACGGATCAACGGGAATGCCGCCATCGTTCCCATCAAAGCCCAGTGGGGTATCATCGCTCCCGTTGCCGTTTTGTGCCGGCTGGTCGAACGGACTTGACTCGAAGCTGAAGCCCTGGTCTTCTAGGGTCTTCTGCCGTTCCATTTCAGCTTCCTCGGCTTCCTTCTGGCGTTTTTGAATGCGTCCATGAACATCATCGCCAAATTTCTTCAACCACCACAGATTCGATTTCCGGAAATCCACCAAGGTCTCGATGCTACGGGGATCAGCGACCTTACTGGTGTCATGACCCAGAATGGTACAGTTAGGTTTATAGGGTTTCATGGATGGGTCACGCTGGCAAGCACCGCAGCTGCATTCCTTGCGGCATTTTGGACACAGCCAGTGGTGCTTTTCCATGGCCTCCTGAGGGGAGATCTCAAATGCGCGGAACAAACTGCCATAACAGTAACGCTGGTCACAGTTCGAGCAAGGTGCGAGCTTCCAGTTGACTTCCAAATGAAGGCAAACGTGACAGCGGTGGACGTCATCTGATTTTGCCATGAGAGACTGCCGCAATTTGCGGCGCTTTTTAGATCGAGCGTTGCCATCGGATTCGCTACCAGCATCATCGATCGTGTTGTCTACCACGGGCTTGGGGTTCTTGGGATCATTCCAGGGGCGGCGCATCAGTTGCTCTTGGCAAATCTCTGCCACAGACTTTTTCCCTGCCTGACCCCGGGCGACAATGAAAGTGGGAAACCAAACCTTCAAAGCCTTGTTGTTCTCATCAGAGGAAATTATCAGCCGTCGCCATGTCTCGTAGCGCTCGGTTAAGTGCTTCCATTGGAATTGTTGAATCCATTTGAGGTTGGAAACACATGCACAGCTTCTACCCATGACGTAGCAATCCATGCATACATCATAAGGGTCCTCCTCCCCGCCAAGAGAATTTGCGCAGCCAGAACAGGTAAGAAACCGGTTGAAGATGTTGCACCGGCAAAACGAGCAGGTGACATTGCTCTGGAACTCGTGATACTCCACGTTCTTCTCTGGCTTCTTTTGTGAGAAGGATTCAGACAACAAAATGTTCTTGTACATATCGAACAGTCGCTTGAAGTCGTCCCACAGTTGAACCACCGCTGGATGGTCAACCTTTTTTGCTTCCCGCAACAATTTGTAATACCGCTCAAGAGTATAGTAAACAATTGCTTTGTTCTTGTACTGTTCATCACGGCAGACCATTCGCGCATGCGGCAAAGCTTCACGCAGAGCCAGCTCGAGCGTGTCCACAGTGGTGCGATTCCAGGCAACTTTCATCGTCCGAGTGCCGCGGTTCCAAACCTGGTGAGCAGCAAGAGGGGGTACAAGAATAAGGTCACCGGGCTTTTGCTCCACCACCCAGGTCTTGAATGGTGCAATCTCCCATGCATGCAAGGGAGCAAAGAAATCTTCAATGTCAATGTCATGCCCAAGAACAGACATCCAGTATTCGGAAACGATACGTCGGTCCTTGGTCTCTGTCATTAGCCAGATAGAAGAACCTGGCTCTGTTGGCTTGCCGTTCTCTGGAGACCCATCGGATGCGTCGACCATTATGTTATGACCAAGACTGGCACACATCTCTTGGTGTGCGGGCGTGTACGTACCCTCATGGCCGATGTAGCACATAAGGTTTTCCGCACGCATATTTGGGGGCAGGCTACTCATCAAATCGCCTGCTGGAGCGATGAGGTCGCCTTGGGTGGACTTGGGGATTTCGGACAGATTCATCTTTCCCGACGCAGGGCCCGCAAAGGCTTTGGGTGCTTCGTTGAGATAAAATAATGAAGGTGGTAACAGGTTCTCAAGATACGCGCGCCACTCGGGAGGACAGTCGATGTCCTTTAAGTACAGTCGTTGTATGTCTTTGTTCGTATAGTTGTGTACTGTCACCTGTCGAGTGAGCAGCGACAGACTCTGCAAATAGTGACCCATAGTAAAATTTTGGGATCTTTTCTTGACTAGGTCACGAACCTCTTCGACTGTTAAGAGACGTTGTAATTAGTATCAACCAACGAAGGATGATTAAGAGCGCGAACTCACCTTTCTTCGCGTATTTTTCTCGCAGCCATTTTTCCGAGAAAATACCCTTGTCAAGGCGCTGATGAAATCCTCTGATGACCAATGGTCTTCCGCTCAGGACAACCTGGAACAGGACAAGCCTTTCGAAGTCCTCCAGAGGAAATTCCTCAATTGAGTCACAGGTGATATCCATCGCAAACTCAAAATTAGGAGTTGATTCGACAACTCGATGAATATCGAGGACAGGCGAGAGTGGCTCGAAAGCCAGGCGTGTTCGATGCGCCGGCATCGTGAGCGCAGAGCCCCAGAGGGGGCAAGATGTGTCGAACTTTAGTTGATGTTTGTAATCGGCCCAATTCTTGCAGGAGCGAAGTTCATGATTTGAGAGAGAAAGTTGGTGGTCAGGATCAAAGTTTAGATTGTGTAAGACTCAGAACTGTGAACTAGCTGGGTGGATTGGGTGGTCTTTCGCTGTTTCTGTTGTGTGGGCGTGGGGACGAGATAACTGAGTGAAGTGGGAAGGAGCGAGGGAGGTGGGTACACAGTAGATAGTAGACAGAACAGAAGAGTAGAAGAAGTTAACTTAAGCTTGGGAGTCGAGAGGTGTAAAATCAGATAGAGTGACGTGAAAGAAAGTGATGTCGCAGCTCGTTTCCTTCAATTCGGGCGATCATCAACCTCTGGGGGAACGCGGGATGCCGCGTTTTACGGCCTCAGGCAGAAACTTACACGTGAACCTTTGAATTGTCACAGTTATCTCATTATTTTACCTACATAAGGGAATAAGGGCACTTGGAGTTAATATACCATAGCTTCTTTCTTTAGCTTCAAGGCACTTGAATAGTATTCAGCTCAATGTATACTTGCTAGTCTTAGCATATCGTGACAGCGCGGCTCCATACAAAGTAGATCTGATGGCCCAAATAGGCTTAGGGGGAGGAACGAAGCCGCTTTTTCCTGCATGACGATGTAATTTCCGACTTAGATCTTCAGATAGTCAGACCTTTAAGGCTTCTGAGAGGAATATGAATATTACCAGTTGCCTCAATTGACACGTCCATATTCGGTTTCTAGATCCCCAGCTCTCGCCATGCTTTCCACCAGCTCCCGTCTCTTCCGCGGTCGACTATCCCCATACAGGCAAAAGGTCAACCTCACTGGTCTATACAATGGGCGCCTTTCCACACTCGCTCACAATGCCTATTCCTCAACGCAATTGAAAGGCTGCCGAGCCCTCGCTGGTGCCTCATCCAATGCCTTGCGAACACAAGTCCAAGTCCGACACAACTCGCAGTTGCAATCGCCCGCAACACAACCAATCGAGCCGGATAGTGCGGAAAAGAACCCGGCCACCCACTATATCCCACCGAAGACAGGATTGGTTGCTTCTCTGCCGAGTTCATGGATACCGTATGCGGAATTGGTGCGGCTGGGCAATCCCACGGGCACATACTACCTGTTCTTCCCAACTCTCTTTTCCACGCTCCTCGCTGCGCCAATAGCTGGTGTGGCACCTCTGCCTGTCTTGGGCACAGCAGCACTGTTCTTTTCCGGTGCGCTGATCATGCGCGGTGCAGGCTGTGCAATCAATGACCTGTGGGACCGAAACCTGGACCCTCATGTGGAACGCACCAAATTCCGACCCATTGCCAGAGGCGCACTCTCGCCGAAAAAGGCAGTTCTCTTTACGGGTTCACAGTTGGTGGCTGGTCTAGGCGTGCTTCTTTCGTTCCCTAGCCAGTGCCTTTGGTATGGGATTCCTAGTATGCCTATCGTGGTGGCCTATCCCCTTGCTAAGCGTGTGACCAATTACCCGCAAGCTGTCTTGGGTCTTGCCTTTTCGTGGGGAGCGATCATGGGATTCCCAGCTTTGGGGGTGGACTTACTTGCCAATCATGACGCCATGATGGCCGCAGGTGCCCTTTATTCCAGTTGTATTGCTTGGACAGTTCTGTACGATATGATTTATGCACACATGGACATTAAAGACGATGTCAAGGCCGGGATCAAGTCAATTGCCCTCCGCCATGAGCACAACACCAAGGCTATCCTGAGTGGTCTAGCGGTGACTCAGGTCTCGCTCCTCGCGGCTGCAGGAGTCGCTGCTGGTTGCGGACCTGTTTTCTTCGTTGGAGGCTGCGGCAGTGCGGCTTTGTCGCTTGGTCTCATGATTTGGAAGGTTCAGTTGAAGAGTGTTCCGAACTGCTGGTGGTGGTTCAAGAACGGATGTCTGCTGACCGGTGGAGGGATTTCCTTGGGCTTGCTCGCCGAGTATGCGACGCAGTACCTTGGTCTGTACAATACGACGGAGCCAGAGCGACTGGTGGCCGAGTCAACACAATAACCATGTAACAATATAAATAGGCGTTCAAGGCTTGGTTCCTTTTTTTTCACGACTTCTGCACCGACCCCGCCACGTAGTTTTGGATGGCAATGACGATATCTCTCCAGTCCATCATGCTTCCGGTGTCGACATCTCCACTAGCCCGGCTCTTCTCTACGGGAGGCAGCACAGTCACCCAGCCTGCTGGGTTTGATTCACTCCATCCCCACTGATCGCATAGAACTTTAAGCTGCTTCTTGGTCACTGGATGTCGGTACGCACATGCGTCCATGTCCAACGCTGCAAAGATCATAGTTTTCTGAGGCTTGAATCCCATATCCACTACCCCAGTCGTATCCCAGGCTCTGATGACGGAAAGAAGCAGGTTGTCGGCGATCCCATTGGCCATTTTCGCCATGGTATTTGCAGACATTGGGGCAACCAGTAGAATATGCGCCCCTATGATGATGTCAGTTGGTTCGTTGTGTCATGTATCATGTATCTATATAGCCACTGACATTTGCGCAGCTCAATATGCAAGACTGGTCCTCCGCGCGTCCACGATGGAGACCATTCATCTTCATCCCGGTAGATAGCGTCGACGCCATCTATTTGCAACAGATTTTCGAGGACCGGTTGCTCTGAACTTTGCCCAGCAAGAAACTTCTCCGCTGGCTCGGTGACTAGAATGCGGATTGAGATATTTTTATTACGACATAGCGCCTCTGCAATGTTGGGCAGCTTAATGGTAGCGGCTGCCAGTAGCACATGGATCTTCTTGTCATTTGTATACTGCTGGGCAATAAAAGGTGTAGGCGAGATTTGAGAATCCATTGCGATATCTTTATTGTAACAAAAAGACAGATAAAAAGAAGGCCAAAAAGACAAGAAGTGAAGCAGACTGGTTGGTTCATAGAGCCCTAGAGAGCTGGTAGAATGTGTGGGGATCAATCAGACCCGCGGACCAACCGCTGATTAAATAATACTAAACCTCCAGACCTTTCCCCGAACCTTGGAAGTCAACCTCTTCTTTTGTAAACTACCCATCATTTTCAAAATGTTTTCCAGAGCAGTTGCATCGGTACGTATAAAATGTTCCCTATTCCGCAAGATCCTCCAGCTCACATGAATTCCGCAGGCTTTCCGCCCGGTCTCACGGCCAACCTTTTTGCGCCCCGTCCGCTCGGCCATCCAGTTCCCCTCGGGCCCTTCTATCCCCTCTGTCCTCCATGCACGCCTTCTGTCCAACGAGACCCGGACGGCGATCGATAAGGCGGTTTCTTCCGCCCCCGTCGTTCTGTTCATGAAGGGTACACCCGAGACTCCCCAATGCGGTTTCTCCCGTGCCTCTATTCAGATCCTCGGCCTGCAGGGTGTTGATCCCAAGAAGTTTGTCGCTTTCAACGTGCTGGAGGATGCGGAGCTGCGCTCAGGTATGTTGGGATTATCCCGAGTGAACTTCTCCCGGGTTTGGATTGCTAATCATGCTACGTTTACAGGAGTCAAGGAATACTCTGAGTGGCCCACTATTCCCCAGCTATACCTCGAGAAGGAGTTCATTGGTGGTTGTGATATCCTGATGTCCATGCACCAAAATGGTGAACTTGCTAAACTTCTGGAGACCAAGGGTGTCCTGGTTGCCGCGGATGAATAAATAGAAGCCGAGCACGAGTGGAAGATGTCAGCCTATCAATTTGATAGATGGCTGTCTCTGTAAAATTATTTGTCTCTAATGTATTCTGGTCCTAATATCCTGCTGGTCAGATAGTTGTCTTGTTGATTTGACAAATGGAAGGTAATCTCCAATCTATCCGCTCCAGTAGACCAAATTGTCACAAGCCGCCATGCAAACGAACGAGGCAAACGCTGGTATAAGCAGGAACCCCAGTTGATGAGGTTTAATATCATATGTACAGTTGATCTTCATTACATGATTAGTATTTCCCACAAAAAGCGACAACCAGCCTACTGAGCTCATTTAGCTGCTTCGGCTGCCTCCTGTGCTTTCACCAGATCCTCGGCAATGGCCTTGTCTAGCTTTGCGCGTTGCCTGGCTTCATAAGCTTCGCGGCTCTTCAGGATCCGACCAACAATTTCGCCAGCGTTCACGTGTTGGAAGGCATGCTGCTCGGCTTCGCGGAAGATTCCCATCTTCTTGGGGGCAGTGTATGGGTCGTATGTTAGCGGGATAAAGGTTGTGGGCCCGTGGTAGACAGCATCGGGAGTGCCCCATGGGATTGCCTTGAGGTATGGTTCGCTGGGGGTAAATGGCGCAGAGAATATGACGGCATTGATGTACTTTGGCGAAGGTCAGCAAATGGAACAGATGAAAGCAAACCAAGAAAAACTTACGCGGCATTGAAGAACACAGAGACCACGTTCGAAAATGTTCATGATTGGGTAGTTCAAGCCTTTCCAATGGTTGATCACATCGTCATCATGGATACCTGCGACAATATAGGCTGGCGCGTAGTCCTCGCCGTGGTCCTTCAACCTCTTTGCAACTTGGTCTTGCTCATACCAGCCACGTTGCCGGCCCTCAGACTCCTCGAGCTCTGTGACTTTGCGCAGGAACGCAATGTGACCGGAAGAAAAGAGGTCGAACCCTCCGTCCACATAAACAACCCTCTGTCCAGGTTTAGGTCCCTTTCCATCGACCAACGTCTCGAACAGGCCAGCCTCCTCGGCAGCGTGGTCCATCTTCGCGGTGCCTGAGCCAGTCCATGTCCACACCTGAGGGCCAGGCTGAAGACCGCTCTCATCCGTCGCATAGTCCTTGATTCTCTGCAAAAGATCTGTAGCAGAAGCCTTGCGCTCCTCGGGGCTTCCATACCCTTCCAGTCCAGCGAGTGTACCCTTCACAGATTTGACGAAATGGTTCCTGGTGCACAGCAGCATGCGGCCAACAAGATCGGTTGTCGAGATGCCCGGGGTACGTTTGACGACACGGAAGCGTCCAGCGGCTTTGACGAAGCGGTAACAGTCGTTTCCATCACTGTCGGAAGTAATGTCGTCTCCATGGACAACGTATTTGCATCCGTAGTGGGAGACCCATGGTAGGTAAGTCACATAGGGGGCATGTGGAACACTTTGAGTTGCCCAGCGACACGCGTCAACAGCTGCGACACTAGATAAAAGCGACGTTAGTGTCATATCCTAACGGCTACACCAGTTTGTGGTCAAACCAACCGTTCTTCCAGTGACATCACTGTCGGACCCTTGTTCTCGAGGATAGCTTGATCGGAGTGTATTCCCACGTAAAGGGCCTTTCCTAGCTGGCGCGCTTGGAGCATAGCACCTGCATGACCTGTAGAGCGACCCATCAATTAGCTCAGAGCAATTGACTGGGTGTTAACTGCAAACCTACCGTGGTGGCTGAAGTCGAAGCATCCATCGACCCAAAGTCTGTCCTCTGAGATAGGTACATCCTCCTGGGGATCAACAGGCCACTGTCCAGGCAGAGGAACCTGTTCCTCGAGTGGTGTTGAGTCCATTTTCACAATAGTGCTCTGTAACAAATTCAGAATTGTTCCAAAGTATAGAGCTGAATTGTATAGGAGGGGGGAGGGGATGTGATCGACGGTAAATTACGAAGGGGGTACGGTTACAGTAATCTCCGGCATCACAGTCTGGCTTGCGGGGAACTTCAAATGTTTCTTCGGATCTCCTGAGTCTCAATAACCTTTGAAAACACCCCGTGAATACATTGGGGTCGTACATATTGGTCTATTAGTTTGGTACATCGGGCTTCTTGCTCTCTCGCCTTCTCTGATACCTCCGCCGTGTCCTGCGACCCCTGTCCACCTTCGTTCCTTCGCTCCGATATTGCCCACCAACGCCAATGATTCCCTCTACATTTGCCCCAGGCATCACGCGGCGGGACACAGCCAAGTCCGGTGTTGGATATGAAGGGGCATATGGAATCCCACCTCCAGTTGTCAGCGGAGGGGGCCTTCTAGGCCCGCAAAGTGCTGGCGCAATATATCAACACATCCATGAAATGGCCGCGAAACGGATATCGACTCTGGACTATTTAAGAAAGGCGTAAGTGGATCGCATAGTGCAATCAGACCTGACCACTACTAATTCATACCCTACTACGTATAGTCATGAAGGACGAGTCTATTGGTTTAATACTGTGCACTTCTCCCGGGCTGACATCGCTCGGCTGCCATACTTTGAAGCCCGGAAACTGTCTCGCCGCGCAATCAATTATTTGCTTCTAGGCTTGTCATTGCCAACGATACTTGACGTTAATTCCACGCCATTTGAGTATGTGCGTGCGCTGAATGCTTTACTACTGGAATTCGAGACATTCCAGTCAGTGCATCCCCCAGATGGCAGCTCCTCGTCAAGTCTTGCACGGGCTCGCATACCACAAATGTTTAAGCGGGCGACACATGCAGGTACCAAGACCCGACGCGCCAGCTCTGCAAACGAGATCGGACTTCCAATGCAGTCCAGTGACCCGTCAGACTTGAAGAACACGGCAGGGAATCTCGGGTCGGCTTCCTCTGCCTCGGTCACCTCCTTCCCGCTCACAGAGTCTTCGGATCTTCATCCTGGCGAAGAATACACTTATCTTCTCACGCCATCGTTGCCATTCGAGCCGGACTTCTTTGAGACGTTTGCAACCCTGTGTGATGTCTTGATTGACACTTATAGCAGGCTCGCCGCTCTAGTATCATCTCCAGCTGTCTGCACAGTGGCGCTGGGCGAGACATTTTCCAAAGCAGATGCCAGGTTACGAAAGATCATGGTGGCCGGCGCGGTGCGTGAGTTCGAAGACGCGAGCCGAAATAGTGTCAAGAGTGAAGTTGCCGGGGTCAGTCGGGTGGTGCTTGGCGGTTTATTGGGATAACAGCAAGGTTTAACTGCTATATATTTGGGTATGGTATTCATGCGTCAGTTTTTGACAGGACATATGGTTGGGTTTTTATGAGATATGAGTTTATCGAGCTGAATGTTGTACGATAATAGAATTTCAGGTCTAAATTTGAAAGCTTCTAATAATACATCTGTGCCGCCTTCTTGATCGGGCTACTCAGTACAAAAAGCAGGATATAAAAGGCAACTCGCTCAAAATAACATAATCCAGAACTTTTCTTGGCCGTGCGGCTTCGTGAGGCGAGGGGTGGTATTCATGAGAAGATTGAAAGAGTCGAGAATCGAAAAAAAGACAGGTTAAGACAAAGAACTCCGCTTGGCGCCACATGCTCGAATATATAAAACAGACGCCGGGATATGCAGTCGCTTGATGTTGAATGCTGAGTGGGGATAGGAATATGATGTTGGGAAGAGGTTGCGGAAATTATGTCGAGAGTATGGGACGCTCATGACTGGAGGCTTTGCTTTTCGAGTTCGCGTTGTTCGCCGAAGACGCGACGGCTCATCTCGAGGACGGTTTCGAATCCTTCGCGGCCAATCTTGGCATTTTCACGGAACCGATCCACGCTTGCCTCTTCAACCTTGTTCTTAATCTTTTGCCATCCACCGCAGAGAGCAGTAATTTTTGCTTCTTGGCTAAATTCGGTCGTGGTGGCTGGGCTAAGGGAGGATTGGCGGTAGATAACAGTCTCACGGACGCTGAGGACATTCGACCATGTCAGATTGGTGGAGCACATGGTCACCTTCTTTGCGACCGGATCGACATAAGAGACTTCGTATACGTGAGATGTATTCGTTCCACCGAGAATCGAGAGTACCCATTTTGGTACAGATTGATCGCACGTGATAAGGCGCTCGGTTCGCAACTAAGAGGCAAAGGTTAGCACAAAGGTTTCAGGATATTTTGAGAGTTCTGCTTTGAGGTTGAATGACTCACAATGCCAGTGCTCGGGTCGACGGTCCGAGAGAGCGTGTCTACGCCCACGACGTGTGTAGACTTATCATTCCAAGGACAGTATTTGCGCCAGTTCGCCGTTGATACTTCGTCCCACGAGTAGTCGAACGTGCATCCGGAAGAAAAGACCTTCATAGTGGCAAGTCGCAGTTCACCTCAACGATGCCGTTGGGTCGTGTGATCTCGGAATAGGGTATTTGGATGAAGAACAGGCTTGACAAGCGCTGTGGCGGATAGGATGGGATAGAATTGGTAGTGTTGAAGAAGCCGAGGTAGAGAAGTAAGAGTGATTCAAGTCGAAAGTGAGAGATAGGAGATGAAGAAGTTGCAGAAGGTGATTTAAGTCTAAGTCTAGAAGGAATCGGGAGGCAAATATGAGCAAGTCAGATAGAAGAAAATGGAGAAGAGTGGATTTTAACGATCTACCGTCTGAGGGGAAAATCCTTTTTAATTTTTTTTTTCCTTCGGGTCAGGGTCAGGGCGCGTTCGGAGCGCCACAGCACATGAACGCCACAGCTCCACCGGGTTTTCCCGGTGAGGTGTCCATGTGCTTATGTAATCAACAGCGCAGCTGCACTGGGCACATATGCAGCTGATATGTTCCAGAACGTCCAATTAAACTCTACTCAATACATATACCTCCCCGGGTCTTTTATATTTTCTCCTTTCCCCCACACCATGGTCGAACTCAGGAAACGCAAGGCACCAGCCCCACTCCCCGTCGCAGAGAAGAAGACCAAACCAGCTCCCAAGCCCAAACAAGACGCAGATGCTACCGATAATGATATTGAAAAAAGCCCCGCGCCAAAGGTCCCTGAGGTGGATGATACAATCGACATAGAAGCTTTCGGGGGCGAGTTTGAGACCAACGAGGGTGAAAAAACAACTTTGAAGAAGCTCCTCGAGGAGAGCAAGTCGGGCGTGGTTTTCTTTACCTACCCCAAAGCCTCAACACCTGGCTGTAAGTCCCCGTGTCATGCTCAGTGCTTCTCTTGAGAGGACCGGGCTGTGTTCTTGGCATAATTTGCAAGCATCCTACTCCCAGCATATTACTTACGCCGCTTCACCCAGGTACCAAGCAAGCTTGCTTGTTCCGTGACAACCACACCCACCTGACTTCTACTGGTCTTTCTATCTACGGTCTTTCAGGAGACTCCCCCAAGGCCAACACCACGTTCAAGACCAGACAAAACCTACCTTACCCTCTCATGTGTGACCCCAAGGCTACTCTTATTGCAGCTATTGGGTTCAAGAAATCTCCCAAGGGTACAACGCGAGGTGTATTTGCCGTGGATAAGAAGGGTAAGGTCTTGCTTCGCGAGGCCGGTGGCCCAGACGCGACTGTGGACGCTGTCCAGAAGATTGTTGCCAATGCGCCTAGTGTTGAAGACACCAAGGAGGAAGGTGATGAAGCAGAGTGATCTAACTCGAGTGGTGGTGTGCAGACACATTCACAACAAGCGACACTAAGATACCAGATATTACATGCATGGCACCATCTATGGTGGTTTATTTGTTTCGGTGTACGTACTCGGCGTAGATTATTAGGGGTATGAGGAGCCAGGGACTATCAAGTTGTTTTGAATGCTGTGGATTCCAATCTATACAGTTTAAAACACTGGTACAGCATACTTGGTTCCTTGCAAATTCCCCAGATTCCCCCTATCCATTGACCATCATACCTCCGTTGGGATGCAAACACTGCCCGGAAATATAGCTGCTGTCCTGGCTTGCGAGGAAAACGAAACATGTTGCGACCTCGCTAGGTTGACCGGGTCGACCAATCGGCACTGTATGGAACTGTTCCATGGCCTCAGTTTGCATCGTTGCGGGAATCAGGGGCGTCCAGACTTGTCTTATTAGCATTTGACTTGGAATAGGGATATGGAGGACCTACTAGGACCCGGACAAACACAATTGACCCGAATGCCCTTCTTCAACTGCTGGTTTGACAAGCCGCGAGTAAATGCGACAATTGCTCCTTTAGTCGAGGTGTAATCCAGGAGATCGCCTCGGCCAATATACGGATTGACGGAAGCGCAATTGATGATAGTAGATCCCTTCTGCATATGAGGAAGAGCATACTTGGAAAGATAAAAGAATGAATGAATGTTGGTGTCAAATGTCTTCTCCCATTGGGATCTTTTGTTGCGTTAGTAGATGTATTGGCCGAAGAGCAATGATAATGTAGGGCAACTCACTCCTCGAGCTCGCTGATATCGCTCAGCATGTCTTGGAACGCCGCGTTGTTCACGAGAATGTCAATACGACCCAGCTTTTCCAAGGTCACATTGATGATCTTTTGACAATTCTCCTTCTTGCGAATATCAAGAGCGAGAGTATGGCACTGCTGTCCATATTGTTCGACTCTCTTTTTTGTCTCTTGGGCATCCGACTCTTCTTCTGGCAAGTAAACGATGACGCTTGAGGCACCCTCCATTGCAAACAGGATTGCAACTGCCCGGCCAATTCCTGAATCACCACCGGTGATGATTGCTCTCTTTCCTTCAAGCTTGCCAGCGGCTTTGTAGATCTGATAACCGTAATCCTCGGTAGGAATATGAGTAGACACAGGCTTGGGCTCTCCCATGTCAGACTGCAGACCCGGCTTTGTCAAGTGTTGGATAGGAATCTTGTGGCCTATATGAAGCGTCGTGTTAGAAATAAATTCTTATACAAACAACACTTGCTCACCTGGCGCAAATTGGGATTTAGACCCACTGGCCTCTCGCTCGATATACTGGGTGACAGGCATATTGGCAGGCTAGGGCGTGAATACGACCAAGTGTGGTGGATATAGATGACTTGTGTAAATTTGTAGATATGGTACAGATGTCCATGCAGGAAACCACCATTTAAGTAAGACAAATGATATACCTATGGCCACCAAAAACCAAACCAAAGCCATCAATGTCACTATGATGGTCTGCTTACATTCCACCTCTTCTACGCTTTGCCTGTATTGAGGCAATATACAACATACAAGTTATGAGCCACCCAGATAATCTTTGTTCTAGACCTTTACTGTGGCGGTGGTTTGTCGAACACGGACGATTCAACCCTTTAGTGTTGTACCCACAAGTTGCCCATTCTAGGGACGACCTGTATATCCAATCGGAAGAGATGTTTGATGCCTGGATGACACTTCTCCTGTTTTGACATCCATATCTGAACTGCCTCTGTGCCACGTTTGCTGTCGAGGTTATCAATATGTGTATGACAGAGGTTTGGCGTCATTAGGTTGTGGCGTTCTTCACCTAGTGAGCTCGAAAATACAACAATCCAAACTGCTTTTATCATGCGAAGTTTCTATAGGAATAACATGACAAGAATAGTCGGCCGCTTATGCGGACTTGTCATGTCTTTGTAGTGGTCTTTTTAGACGTTCTTTTGGATGTTCTTTTAGATGTCTTTTTTAGGTGTATACGAAGGCGGTAAAAAAAAGCATACTCTGTGCAAGAGACTTTTCTATGTATAACCTTTGATATATGCCTTCTTTTTGTTTGTTAGAGGAGAGCAAAGAGCGAAGAAAGAGAATGAGGAAACATTGACCAAGTACTATAGAAGCTATAAATTCTTGGACCTGGTATATTTCAGTGGTTTCCAATGGCTTTAGCTCAAAAATTGCAGATTTTGTTATTTCCATAAAATATGAAGTGATCCCATCAAAAGGAAGGCATAGTAAATCAGTGTAGAGAGTAATAGTAGGGGTTCTAGTTGGATGATGTTGGAGCAGTCGACCTCACGATATACTGGCGATCCTTATCTTATCAACTAGCAACGTGATTGGCTCTTGACCGTCCGCCCGGCGATAATTTTTTCTATTGCGCTTTCCGCTTCTCGAGACTCTTGGTATTCCAACAAATTGCCTGGCTCTTTTCACAATGGCGAAAGGGCAGTCCAAATCTAAGTCCGTATCGGTTAATACCGCCAAACCCTCCGAACAGATGGCTCTTTCATCCGCTCTGTCCTCACCATGGGGGTTCCTCCGTCCCACGAACGATTTACATACGACCGTCGTGGATTCTGCAAAGCACATCCTGGACTCCCTCGCCGGTTCTGTCGTGGACGCCCAGACCACTCGCAAGCAACTCAACAAAAAGCGCAAACGGTCAGACCTCGAATCGGATTCAGTCACCCAGCTCCAATTGAAGAACCTCTACGTGGACGGTTTCACCTCGAATCAAATATGGGAGCAAGCAACACGGATTCTTGAGTCGACTGGCGACGAGATTGAACGCGATATCACATTGATTGCCCAACATGGCGGCTACATGGAGTCGGCCGACTCCGAGCAGCTCGAGGATATCTCTGACCCCGAGGGTGCGCAAAGCGACAGCGACAGCCACGAGAGCATGCTTGAAGATCTCTCCGAGGGCTCAGGCGCCGAAGACGATCTCGACGAAGAATCTGACCAAGAGATCGATATGGGATCTGACGATGAGATGGAAGACATTGAAGACATGGACGATGATAATTCCTCAGTTGGCTCCGCCGAAGGAGAGCCCGAAGTATTTGTCGAGGATAAATTTGGACTGAACGACGGATTCTTCTCCATCGACGACTTCAACAAACAGTCTGAGGCTTTGGAGAGACAGGATGCCACAGGAGGACCCGAGCAGAATGAGGACAGCGACGAGGAGGATCTCGACTGGCATTCGAACCCGTTGATGGCTGGAAACGCTGCGACCATTCGTGGTGATAAACCGAAGAATTCACGCCCAACAGAAAAGGAAGACGAAAGCATGGATGATAGTGAGGAGGAGGGGCCGACTTTCGGTAATGCCGATCTCCACGGCGACTCCGATTCCGATGATGAAGACGCCGCAGACATGGAAGATGATGAAGCCACTGCCTGGGTAAACACCAGTGATATCAAATACGCCGATTTCTTCGCGCCTCCACCCCGCAAAGCCTCCAACAAGAAACACCGCGCCCTCCCGAAAACCCAACCCGATGAACCGGCAGTCGATGAGAGTGATGTCAAACGCGCTATGGACGACGTTCGACGGGACTTGTTCGACGATGTCGATGCGAACTCCGCCGAAGAAGATGAGGAGAATCTTGACGGATCTGCAGACCCCACTGCTCCACGCTCAACACACGAGAAGCAGAGAGCACGTATCGCAGATGAAATCCGTCGTCTGGAGGCGGCCAACGTGGCCAAGAAGGAATGGATGTATACTGGTGAGGCCAGAGCTGTCGAGCGACCCGTCAACTCTCTCATCGAAGAAGACCTCGACTTTGAACGAATTGGAAAGCCTGTTCCCGTCAACACCAACGAGACCACCGAGGACATCGAAGAACTAGTCAAGCGCCGAATTCTCGCCATGGAGTTCGACGAAGTCATCCGCCGTCGGCCAGGCGCCGAGGGTCAGCAAGCCGGAAGAAAACCCCGCTTCGAGCTGGATGATACCAAGCCCCAACAGGGTCTGGCCGAGATGTATGAAACCGAACATCTTCGCGCCAATGATCCCAACTTCGTGGATACTAAGGACCGCAAGTTGATGCGGGAACATGCCGAGATTACCAGTCTTTGGAACGACGTCAGCTCTCAATTGGATACGCTATGCAACTGGCACTACAAGCCCAAGGTCGCCCAAGCAAGCATCAACGTCGTTACCGATGCGCCAACAATCATGATGGAAGAGGCACGCCCAACGGCTGGTGGTGCTGCCGGTGGCCCTGTTGGACTTGCACCACAGGAGATCTACACACCCGGTGACGAAGGCCGAGTTAAGGGAGAGGTGGTCCTCAAGACTGGCGCGTCAATCTCCAAGGAGGAGATGACCCGTGAGCAGAAGGCCAAGAACAGACGCCAGAATAAGCAAACCCAAAAGAAGGCCGATGCTGCCAAACCCACTCAGGAAAAGACCGGCAAGGCGGCTGAGAAGCAGCAGATGATTTCAGACCTGAAGAAGGGAGGAGTCAAGGTTATTGACAAGGAGGGCCGTATGACGAATATCGAAGGCGGCGCTGTCCAAGAGGGCGCCAAAAACAGAGGAGACAATCTGAAGTTGTGAGGGGAGTGAATTAGAATTAAAGGGCCAGTATGTACTACTCAGGAGTCATATTTCTTCTACATAAAATCTATTTTCTAGCATTGCACATATCATCATCTTGTGTCACTTTTCTGGTCAAGACGTTTGGCACGTATCGTGTAGAGGAATATGTTCTCTCTGTTATACGCATCAGCCCCAGGATCGTCACGGACTTGCTCCATTTCGAAAGCCCTTTTCGCCATCTTCATGAACCGCATATCAGCACGTCTGCGACGCTTGTAACAAAAGTAACAGACCGAGTTGGGTCCCAGGAGGTCCTGGAGCGTGGTGATCAAGAGAGGGAATGCCGGCTCGAAATAGACACAGTCTGCCGCGATGATGACATCTGGTTTCGAAGGAATCTGGTTTGGGATCGGTTCTCCCCAGTTTAGTATCGCAGCTGTCGCATTCGCCCCGAGATTGTTTAGTTGGATGTTGGACTTCATTAGGGAAAACATAGGTTTTTGGTCTGTGATATAAATCGGCTGTTCGATTTGACACCCGCGTGCCACGGCCAGTCCAACAAGGCCACCTCCAGCTCCGAGTTCCACGCTATTGAAATATTGGATTAGGACCAAATGAGAAGAAATGGATATATGTTGCCCCCCCGGTGTAGTCACCCACATTGTTTTGTCGGATAGATCGGTGGCGTGACGACTGAGGAGGTATTTGGCCAAGGCCATTCCTGCTGGCCATAATTGGCCACCGCATCCATCTTTGAGATCTTCTTTTAGTAGCAATGGTTCTTTGAGGAGTCCGTCGAATGAGACGTCTGTGGTCACTGCGGCTCTGAGTTCGCGGGGAGGGGCCAGGGAATCGTTGTGTCTGAGTCCATCTGGACTTGAGGGTGGGCTCAATTCTGGACCCGGGAGAGCTGGCATGGGTATCTCTATCATCTTTGTTGGAATATTTGTGAAATTGTTGATTGTTGATTGTTAAGCGGAGAAAGTTTTTAGTGGGGGATCTGTAAGTAGCTTATCGCGAATTAGACCTAGAAGGATCACATGATTGGTTGGGTGGCGATTTGGCTATTAATATGGATCGAGTATAAGAGCAAAATCAAAAAGAATGAAATTGGATGGTTTTTTTTTAGTTTGTGCAAGTCAATATCTGAGGTCTATCATCTATGTGCATTGTATATGCACCGAATCCAGCCAAGACAAGCTTAGGCCCGTGCGAACGTAGATCTATGCCGATACTCGTGTTCTTATTAGCATAGCAGGTCATCGAGGGTTGTTTAAGAAGTAAGTACTAAGGGTGATTTACTAGATCTAAATATGGCTAACTATATACAACAAAGGTACCATAAAGCTTGCGTGGGGACTTTTCATCAAATGGGACTTGGCGATCCATGTGGGTTCACTTTTACCTAATTGCTCAATAACCTTGAAATATGGATCTACGTCTACCTACCAGAGCACAGGACTGTCAAACAGGACTGTCAAGGGTGTTACAGCCATGCTTTGAAGTTACAACAGCCGACTCTAGGCCCGCACACAACTCACAACTAGCACTACACGCCACGAGCAGTAGAAAAGAAATTTGGAATACATCGATTTCATAGTCGTGTACATTTACATCCATTAACTAGTTTAAGTTAAACCCAAGCTTGAGAAGCACATCTGATCACAACCGACCAGAAGTTCTTGCTTGACATGTCATCTCACACAATCCCGTATCCTTTAGTCGAATGGGTTAGTGCGTGTTCCCCACCAAGTGAGGAACAAGCTGAGTCCAACAGTCTCGAACACTCTCGAGACCGCGCCAACAGCGATAGTGTCGAGGGGTCGCTTCTCAGAGAAGACTTGGCTCACAACCTGTATACATTTGTCAGAAGAATTGCTTAGGGGGGTTGTGAGGTAGGATTGATGGAGAACGTACGCCTGGAGCTGAGCTTGCGAAGAAAATAAGTGTACCTAGGTACGCAGCACCCTTGTAGCTCAGTGTACCGGTGGCATTGATCAGTGCGGCGACACCGTAGGTCTGCACGGCACTTCCAGCGAGGGAGCTTCCCCAGGCTGCGGCGGCACCGGCAGCCTCCTTGGACTTGATGAATTCCTCCTTGGAGTTGGCGGCTTGAGCGCGGTGGTAGGTGTCACCGAAGACGGGGGCTAGGATTCCCAGGGAGGCAGTGTGGGTGAAGATTGTACCCAGCGCAATGGCGGAGGGCTTGACGGGGGGAAGGTCTATATGGTAGAGGTCGTTAGTTTCCAAGTATAGGATGAGGATAATGAGGATATCAACTCACAATGCAGAGTAGTCATTTTGAAGTTATTATGAATAGTTGTAGAGAGAAAGTAAAGTAGAAGAGCCAAAGTACTTTAAGTACGAGGCGTTTCTGTAACCAGGGTTTGTGAGGTGACGTCGTCATGATTCAGCGTGTAGGATGCGGAGGGCCATGACGTCAACTCGCATACGGGGGGGTTAGCTACTTTGTACATTCAAGGTTTTCTTTTTAGACGAAATCAAGATGGGGAATGTTGGGGGTAGATATTTCGTACGTAAGTTCATATGAGCTACGTTATAGGTAAATTAATTAATAGGCAAACTCTTGGAGGTCCTTGAGAAGTATGTAGGTGCACCACTATACATCACTATTATTTCGCCATCTAGATGAAATCGCACATCAATTGAATTCCATGAAGAACTTTTTTTCTTTGGAAACTAGCCTAAGTCGTCTACATGTAGAAAGATCCATCAATACCGGGCTCCTATGATTTGTTCCCCTCCGAGGTACCATCGGCACTATCCATGCCAGATCCGGACATGCATGTAGATCAAGGGCGACTGGCAAGTTGGCAAGTTGGAAAGCTCGCAATACATGAAACATAGAGTACAACATATAGCAAAGACCACATCAGATCACAAGGCTATTTTACACAATTTTAATTTCATATTTCCCTTTAGGTTCTGCATCTAGCCACAAAACTTGATTGTGTTTTCCGGGGATCTTTTAAGCGGGGACAAAAGCTGGGTCCAATCAAAGTCCGACTACGATGTACTCTCCTCTGCCACCTAATGGTGCTGCGTAGCTGCTTTAGGTGTATGAATGGTATTCCACCAGTGCCCATTGTCAATAAAACAAAAAGTGGGCACCTCGGGTATTTGTTTATAGCTGCTACTTGCTGAACTTGCAATTGCCGCTCGAAAGGCATGAAAACTAAAATGAAAATGTATTTCCTTGCAGAATGTGCTGGTCTAATCAAACAAAGGTGCGGCAGGTATATCTGTGTATAATGATTAGCCTGGATCAATAAAATGGAGAACTGAAGATGCATACTTCTCGGGGTAGCCGTTCTCTGTACCAATCTCGTACTTGGATTGTGAAGGCTTCGAGACAGTGTTGATGTTGGCAGGGTTGGGGGGCAAGCCATTGGCACCCAAAACACCCTGGACGCTCTTCTTATCCTGCTCAAAGAGAGCCGCGAGGCCGCGTTCTTCGCCTTGCTCCTTGACAGCAATCAACTGCTGCTCTCCAGCCTGTCCGATCTTGAGAACGTCGTCCTTGGGGGCTGCCTTGCTTCCGACTGTGAGCAGACTAACGGCGTCGGCCTGGCGCACGGTGCTCAGCTGGGGGTAGCTCCTCCGGACGTCCCGCTTCCAGTATGGGTTGTCGGCGATATCGCCCGCGGGGAGGGTGACTGGGTCATCGTAGGCAAGAGGGGGCACAGAGCCCGGGGTGGGGAAACGGTATTGAGCATTCAGAGGAATACCCGTGGAACGTTCAGGGTCAACAGCGAGAAGGCGACGGATGCGCTCCCAGATGCCGGTGGACTGGACTGTGTATTTCTAGAGCGCGAAGAGGATTAGCATCCAGCGCACGGTCATGGAGTCTGGTCTCCTTATTCCTGTCAGTATGACCTACCTGGTTGATAGAGATGACATTGGATGCCGACTTGGCGGCATTGACGATACCGCGGGCCATGGTGAGAAGACTCTGACCTATGAGTTAATATCAGCCCATTGACACACACAGTCTAGGAAATTGTGAGGGGCAGAATTGGCTCTGTCTCCTCAAGTCATTTGACTTACTGCCTGAAATCCCTGAAATCCGTCAAGAGTCCGTAGCAAGCCTTTAGATTGAGCCGGTGCGTCGAGGTAACCCCGGAGGTGCGATCACTGGCACGGATTATCTTGTTGCCGAGCCACACAAATTCTTGTATTAGTAATTCGACTGATAGTCCACGGGTCTTCCAACAACTTTCAATGATTAACAAAAGCAAAGTCTCAATATGATAATTCTATGCATTTCACTAAGAAAATACTGAACCCAAGATTACTGGAGAGAGCATATGGGTGGAACAGCGAGATATATATGAATGGTTGACATCTGAGGCATAAAGAAATGTTTCGGCCTTCAGGTGGCCATATAGATCTCGGATGATCGTGAGTGAGACACAACCTGAACTACAATTGTTGAGGCTACTAAGGCTACTACAATCCGTAGGGCCAAGAAGTGGGAGGGAGAGAAGAGAGTTGATTTCTATGGAGGTTGACCTGCCGACTATGTATTTGCCTACAAAGGGTTTGATGCCTGAGGCTGCCACAACAACAATGTATGGATGGTCCTAACTATGAGTAAGACGAAGTCCATATACCACATCGGATTTCAGACCGCGCGATATGGCTCTCCCCTTGCATTTTAGTTCTCACCCTTTGCCGATTTTTGATCATTTTCCACAAGTAGATGAACCTGCTTATCAAGATCGACAGTGGTTCGAGAGGCTTGTGCAATTATCTGGGCGGTCTGATGATTCGAATCCGACTGCGGGATACTCAGTGCATCAGTTACGGGGGCATCAGCTATATAGCGTTGAATGAATCTGGCTGTTGGAAGAACGCAGCGATCGGTTCGGCTCCGGAAGCCCGAAAACTGAATAGTCTGCCGGCCTATGACCATGAAAATCGGCCGATAAAGTTATAAAACGGCGTTGCTCCATGCCGCCTAATTGTGACCAGGTATTGTCGATTATATCCCTGGCCATTTCCCTTCTTGCTACAGCCCCTGGCAGAGCAGGCATATGTAGACCATAAAGCCCATAGCCCAGCCCAACCCAACCCGCAAATAAGTGGGGTTTTGGGCCTGGCCTCGGGCCCACCGATGGGCTTTGGGCCCGGGGTAAAAATGAAGGATTCGTGATCAATTTCCGGAACTCCATGGGTGGTGAAGAAATAGTGTAGGTATCTCACAATCGAGCTAAATAAGCTAAATAAGTTATAGATAAGGTTAGCGCCAGCGCTAAAACCCGGAGATCCGGAGACTCCTGTACACGCCCTGTATCAAAATTACCACTCACTTGGCCCACTTGATCCTAGTCAAAGTCGGCTTTTTGCTCTCCCTCTCTCTCTCTCTCACACACAGAGAGGGAGAGAGACACTCTCTTTGCGCTTCTCACCTCTCATGGCAGCACCCTCAAATTGATACCTATCGCGCTTTCCCAATGGCTACCATCCTCCGACGGTTTCACTTGCATCCCCGACGACTTAGTCGCGCTAGAAAGACCCAATCCCCTTGTATTCATCTCGCTGCTACTCAGGAATGATTCAGCCGGACCCTTCGCCTATTAAGCTGGACAACAGCGGCACCGGCCCCTTGCGGGTCCCTGGTTTCAATGATGTACCCCTGTTCTATGAGCATTCAAAACACAATCGCTTTGCACATGGAATTGCCGATTGGAGACAAATTCCCCAGTTGTTTCTACGAGAGCTTTCAATGCTGCAGTTTATGTCATATGTCACAGAACAGCCGATCTGGGAAAACAAGCCCGAGGACCCGCAGACACTGGGAGAATGGCATCAGCACGCCGTTTCGGTCTTTGATCTCGATGAACCCTCATGGCAGTGGTGTGTAAAGGAGCTGCGAGACAAAGCGGCTGATTTCAAACGCACGGGCTATGTTGCTGTGTTTGATGCGGACTCATGAATCATCAAGTCTCAAGTTCATGACGATCTTCTCAAAGAGCTTCGCGAATCCATGTCGCCACTCTTTTCGCAATCGAGATCCAGTTCGTCTTCTGCCTCGGGTGATACTCCTAGGAGTGATTCTGAAAGTCCGGTTTGGCATGTGGTTGACCCCTTTATGTATCCTCTCGTTTATGGCCGCAGTCGAGTCCTTACCGACGGGGGCACAGTTGATCTGGAGAGACCTGAGTCCTGGAGACCATTGGAGTCTCAGATTGCTCTGATTCCTGAAAAACCTACCGACAGACACTACGAGATGCAGCTCAAAGAGAGAAGAGAAAGAGACGTGAAGGATCGCCGGCATCATGGAAAGCGAAGATACTGGTCCAATGTCTTTCAATGTCTTCCCTGTGAGGTTGCTTTGAACAAACAAGGAGGCGCTAAAATCACCTCCTATGTCAATGGTGTGCATCCAAAGGGGCATATACAAAGTACTCGAGGGGCTCATTTCGGCCGCCATACAACCGTGGAACGAAATGATTATCTTTGGAGATCAAGGTCGGACACCAATGCGAATCAGGGCTTATGACTTTGAAGTGGAAGGCTTCAAATGGTATCCCGAGATATATTATTACCTGAACAACGTGAGGAGGAGACGAACAGCACCAATCACAGAAGAATGGTCTGAGGTTCAATCCCGAGTAAGAGAATATCTTAATCGCCCCGAGCACGAGAAGCGATACCGCGTATGGCCTGACTCTGGGTACCACGATCTTCGCGCTAGCATGCAGCCATGGCAATGGAATTCTTTCGAAGAACTGGAACAATTGGTCCTCGCAAAGGGTAAGCGCTTGTTTGCCGTGAGAGGCGTTGAACCGGGGATCTCCTTCACATACGATGAATGGAAGACTGGCGAAAATACAGGCCGCGCAATCAAGCCCAAATGGACTGAGCCTGATGAACCTCCCAAAATTCCCGATCCAGATCACCAGTACTACTCTGTATCTCTTCAAGATCAGTTTGAGGGCCTGCAGATCATAGTTCGAGTGTCAACTATTGAGCTCACCCCAGAAAAGCCTTTGTGTGGTGGTGATTCCCATCACACCGTTGCTGGCATTCCAAATGAGCATATCGTTTCTACAGCCACATGCTACTTGGATGCACAACATCAAAGATGCAAAGGTTTCATTCCAGGGAGAGACGAAGATCAATAGCTATGATTACAATATCGCGTACTTTGAGGTCATGGATCGACTTTTTGATGTTCCTGAGTGGCCATGGGAGAGCGATGATCCTTGTTCCCCGGATGCTCTACAGACCATGGGATCTATCCCGATTTCACGGAATGGGCAGTTTCTTGCTTGGCCAAATACACTACGATCTAAGGCCGAGTCTTTCAGTCTCGCAGATCCATTGCAGCCGGGGCACCTTCGAATGGCGACTTTGTGGTTGGTAGACCCACATTATCGAATCTGCTCAACTCAAAATGTGCCTCCCCAGGACCCAAACTGGGTTAACGCATTGCAATCAATGGAGAATGTACGGAAGGATGATTCAATAATATTTTCGCAGGCAGTTGAGGCTCGAAACCAAATGAGGCAGGAGAGAGACAAAATAAGAACGGAGTTTCTTCAATGCGGACATATGCAGCACACATATTCGGAAGAGCATCTTATTTGAATGCAGCCGAACTCAAGAGATTGTTGCTAGCAGCTAAAAGACGCAGTGTTTACTATGCCGGAACTCCATATGTATAAAAGAATATACCACACAGGACAGATTTAGGTAGGTGAGGAGACAAGGCTTGCATTTCCCTGAAACTGACTTACCAGTACCTTACGGCCGTAAAATCGCGAATACGAGAGGCTTATGGCAGTGCAAGACTCAGTGACAGTCACTCCGAGTCCGAATCGTATTGACAAGATCAAGAGGCATCTCCGTTTACGGCCGTGGGGTTTAATGTTTTTCTCGTCAACTACCTAGGTAGTTGAATGAAATCCCCAGCCAGTTAATTAGACATCGGAGTTTATTTTTATTTTACGTGGTGTACTAACAGTACTATGTACCTAGATAGCGCCAAGACATTCTATAGTTCATCTTACGGCCGTAACCAACCTTGGAAGTTCGGATATGTAGGCTCCATCAATACAGCCCCCGTTGTCTATTCACACCTTGCCGCATTTGGTATTCATTTTGCGACAGGTGCATATTCAACAGGCTTGGCTTGCTCAGCATTATACCCTATAAACCCTCTGTCTTCTTGATTATACTGCTCTCTAGATTGAATTATTTTTCCGAACAAAACAATCGGTATATATTGTATTCCTTTTGACTATTATCTGCAACAGATCCATACTTCAAAGACGACATGGTCATCCCTACCCGCCCCCCAGCAAATGCGTTTGTCAAAGTGGCTCGCCGAATTTACAACCCCATCGGCTTTACAAAAGGCTACAATTTTGTCCTCTGTAAGATATCCAGTCTATAATCATGTTACATGATATTGATTTCCATAAATGTCATCTTCGCAGGTGCTATAGTGGGCTTCTGCCTTGCTCGTCTTCAATTTCTTGCCTTTAATGGCATTTTCTGCAACATGCAAAGCACAACTGGCAGTGCAGCTCCCGGTGAATGCTACTGGTATTCAATGCCACGGTACCGCATTGGAATCACCCTCCACCTCGCCGGCATTCTTCCCGCAGGACTCCTCGTCGTCTTCCAGTTTATGCCCGCAATCCGTCACAAATACCTCATCTACCATCGAGTGGCTGGTTATCTCATTATCCTGCTGGTATTCATCTCCATTGCCGGTGCTCTGATGATAACAGATCATTCTTTCGGTGGCCACATCGCAACACAAACTGCAGTCGGGTCACTTGCAATCGCCTCCACCTTCGGCATCATCAACGCATATTATAATATCAAGCGGCTGCAAATTGACCAGCATCGCGCATGGATGCTTCGAGTCTGGTTCTGTATGGCCAGTATTATTACACTGCGCATTATCCAGGCCCTCTCCGCTGTTATTATCTCTATGTATCCATCGGGTTGGTACGAGATTATGCCATGTGCTGAGCTCTTGTACATAGCAAACTCGACCCATATGCCCCTCGAAACAGTCTACTCAACATATCCGGTCTGCTCACCTGGTAACTCAAGCCTGACAGTTGACGGCCAGGTTATCGTGAAAGCCAACTATAATGGTAATCCAGAGCAGAGTGATGCGGCGCTGGATATAGGCTTCCCAATGGCTATATGGCTCGCGTTGGTTATACATGCTGTTGGAATTGAGCTCTATCTTCGATTGACACCAAAGGAGGCTGAGAGGTTGAGTAACGTGAGTTATAAGAGGCAACTGGCGGCTGGAATGAAAAACCCGGGGAGTGCAGGGCTCGTGCCGGAAAAATTGGGGGACATGGATCTTTGGGAGCCGCAGCTAAGGCACAGAGAGGACAGTTCGGAGACAGCACGGATGGAAGATGAGACGAAGTAAAAGAGTTGTTGTAAGTAATTGAAAAGTGGTAGAGATCTTGCATGATTCTATAAATCTTCTGAGTGCACCAACACGCTTCATCCGTGTTTCCAACCTACCCATACATACGTATGTAGTTAGTCTTAGGATACCCGGCATAAGAAAAAGGCCTCAGTAAAGCCTATCAGAAGTCAGAACCTTAAACTAACCCTAGAATCTCCCAACTAAACTATTTCAATGAATTTTTCAGCTTTGATCCATATTTGACTTCGATATAATTCGGAGGTACATGCTATCTCTTGAATGGGGGGGGAAATATTTCGCCCAAGTGGTACAAGTACGAGAATATGATATAAAATAAATACAGACAATCATTAGCCGATTAATATAATCGTAACTGTTTCATTCAACGCTGAGAAAGCATCTATGGATGAACTTCTAGCGAAACATGTCGTTAAAGAATATCTATCTAAGCAAAATATATATGACTAGAAAAGCCACGCAAGACTTTTCCTGTAAACCTTCTTCCAGCCAGATAAGTTCTGTTCCTCAATGGCTATCATAGCCACATATTCGGCCTCTTCGCGGTCAATTTCGGCCTTGCCAGTCCAGATATCGGCATTGTGGGGCTTGATAATTTCAGTCCTCTTCCAGAGCTTCCACCCAGCAAATGCCATGACATAGAGGGGGATTCCGATGTATGAAGTAATAAAGGTCTTGTAGTCGAAGTTGCCGTATGTCTCCGGGTTGTGAATAAACACACCGAAGCTGCGGGTGAAGACCACCAAGACACAGAAAAAGAGGGAAACGCAGGAACCGATGATTCCCAGGGGAGCCTTGTAGGCCAGTGTTGCCTCGTCGACACCCTGTGCACGTCGGGCGCGAATGAAGAAGATGTGAGTAATCAAGAGGGAGATCCATGTCAACACTATGATAGCGGGTCAGTATACTGGACAAACGGGGAGTTATTTTGGTGAGAGTGGAGAGAAGGGAACATACATCCGAAGATTGACACCATATCGGTGAAGTATCCGAAGACATCCTTGGAGCCACTGGAAACACTCATAAAGGCGAGCAAGCAGAAAGAAGCCGACAGTGCCAGAGCATAGATTGGGACACCAGCTCGGTTGGTGCGAGCAAAGATTTTAGGGGCTTTATGCTCGCGGGCGAGACCGTACAGAGTGCGAGTCGCAATGTACAGATCAGAGTTGGCGGCGGAAAACACAAAGACCAGGATGCAGCCGTTAATGATGTGGGGAAGAGCCGCGACTTGCTTCATTGCCACCACGAAAGGTGAGGCGGCGGCAGAGCTCTTGGCCTTGGTCGCGAAGACCAGATCCGGAGAGTTGTATGGAACCAGCATACCGAGGAAGAGTACGCTGAGAATGTAGAACACGATGATTCGCCAGAAGGTGAGCTTGATGGCTTTGGGGATGGTCTTCCGGGGGTTCTGAGCCTCTCCGACAGTCACACCAATAAGTTCGGTACCTGTTGAAAAGGAAAATTAGAAGGTGAAATGAAGCAATATCAATCACAGAATGTCCATACCGAGGTACGCAAAGGTGGCCTGCACCATGGTCGACCAGAATGCAAGGAATTTGCCAAGGGAACCACCGGTATATTTAGTAGCGAAGGCGCCAGGTTCCTTCCAGTAACGGAAACCTCTCCTGTCATGGTCGGGGCCACCGCCAAGTGCAAAGATTAAAGAGCACAGAATAAGTCCCAGAATGACAATGACCTTGAAGGATGAGAGCCAGAACTCGAGTTCACCGAAAATCTTGACGCCGAAGTAATTGATGACGATAATTGCTACCATGAAGATGGCAATCCAAACACCAGGGTTGACATTCTCTGCTGATGTTTTCGGCCAATAGGTAATGACTAAAGCGGCGGCGGTGAGTTGTGTAGGTGGTAGAATAATATATTTGAGGTAGTAGCTAAGAGAGGATTAGAATTTTGAGTTGATATTAGCTTGGGAATTGTACTCACCACCATCCGAGGGTAAATCCGAGAGCAGGGTCACAGAAACGGCCAGCGTAACCAGTGAAACCGGAAGACAATGGTAGCCAAGCAGCCATTTCACCCAGTCCACACATGACCGTCCAAACGACGAATCCCATAAAACAGTATGCAATAAGCAAGGATCCAGGCTGATAGGGAATGATTAGTTAATTGAAAAGATAAGCCCTTGGGATGAATATCACATACTCCGGCTCTGAAATTTCAAATTACAGTCAGTAGGGTTTCACAAAACGATTGGATCAGAAAAACTCACGTCAAAGCACTGCCTGTACCAACAACCAATCCAGTACCGATGGCACCACCGATGGCAATCATAGAAATGTGACGAGACTTGAGCTCTCTGTGAAGCTGAACAGGCTCATCCAGTTCACTTTCTTTAAAATCCCCCGAGTTGTCAACATAGTCGGGTTGCGCCTCAAGGGCGTTAATCTCGTCCGGGTGACCCATCTTGCTGTAGTCCGAATCGAGAATTCGAAGATGAAAAGAATCAGACAAAGACAGCGGGGGCCACGGGGATTAAATGGACCAGCCCAGCACACAGTATTTTTTAAGCGAATTCCGGGGTCACATTTTACGGTTATCTATGTATCTCCTGTGTCGCCCCTTCCGGTGGAGACCAAATCCTGGAGAGGCCATGTGGGGTTATGTCAGGTTCACGATCCAGTATTTTCTTTATGTAATTTTTTCCTCTGAGAAGTGGATAAAAAGTCAATTTGCGGATATATTTCGGGGCCTTTGGGGCAATAACGGATCTTATTGGTCTTACCTTTTTCTCCAACTCATTCCCCCGCAATATCTTCCCCCACAGAATAGAATACATGACAGCAAGAAACTGTTTCCCCCATTGTATGTGTATATATGTGTTTGTATTTTTTTAGAGTTGTTCCTAGGCCCGCTGAGGAAGCCCTGTATAAACCTTGGAAAGGTTAGCATAGCCTCTCTCCCAATATATGGTCCGGTGAAGGCGCCAAGTGCGCCAACATTGGGTGGTGGTGTTGGTGTGCTTGGCATCCTTGGCACTCTTGGCACGCTTACCCACGGGATAAGAAAATGTCGACAACGGAGTAAATGATAGCGAGATCTATATACCCGTGGACCGGCCCACATGCTCAATCCTTTATCAGTCCTGCCATGTTTCACTCATTTTCCATATACGTACCTGCCTAGAAAGTTGGAAGATAAAAGGCATATTACTAATTTTACAAAACAATCTACCTAGGTGACTTTCGAACTGCCTAATAATATACTCAAAAGCCAAACGCGGGAAGTGAGGTTAGTCTGTTCGGGCTAGGCTTTCCGAGGTCAGTAAAATTCCTCCACAAGTGTTTAGTAATAGATAGATATCACCAACCTGAGAGGCTCCTCGAGCCATGATAAGGAGTCTTGGCCAAATACAACATAATAACCCCTAATAAGGCAGATTTAGAGTCTGCGAGTTTGATTCGTATGAGATCTATAATAAGGAGGCTGCTAACTTGGTAAACGGGCAGATGGTTAAGATTCTAGAAATACATTATTTGAGGGGAAAAGGTTACCACCGCATATTTACGCTTTTATAACATTTTATAACATTGGAAGGCGCGCACTGAGTTACGGCTCAGCAAACAGAGTTTTTAGTAGCCTATCTGAGCGCAAAGATTTCTCTTTTTACTTTGGGAGGCAAACACTAAAAGGAAATTAAAATTAAAATTAGTTAAATAAACTCTACTCCGTACCCACTTACACAAAGTCCACGGGCCCTTATCAGTACGGATTACGGTTTGTTCGAGATAGTGCACGATAGTGCACGATAGTGCACGGACGGTAGATCAACTCCTTCCCGAGGTCGGGCCTTGGCTTAAACGACTAGAACTTCCAAAATTGCTTCCAACATATCTATCTTCGCAACATTCCGAGTCATCAAACAAAATCCCGAGGCCGTGCACGACGCCTTTCCAATAACATTTGCGCCCCGTTTAACGGGTAGTGGTTAGCATTGAAATTAAACTTTCTATTCGAGTAACTTGGAACTGCACATGTGGCTTTCAAACGTAAAATTCTCTAGTTTTAGTTAGGATTCTTAATTAACTTCCTATTTTGGGGTTCACTATCCCCTTAACAGTCTTAAGAACCTTAGTAGGTTAGATATTTCGGTTTCGGTTCAAAGCCGGGACATATACTTAGACCTCTTTTCGTTTCTAATGGAACTCGGCTCGGACTTGGAGATATCATAACCAGAAAGCGTTACGCAGACACACTTGAGGCTATTGCTGATTAAGGGCTAGATGCTTTCTATACCGGTCCTATTGCAGAGACTATAATCAACGCTATCTAGGCTACAAATAGAACTATGACGCTAGATGATTTGAGTAGCTATTCGGTGCCCATCCGGAATGTTTCGCAGATTGACTATCGCAGCTTCAAGGTCACCAGTACAACGGCTCCATCAAGTGGAATTGTCGCCATGAGTGTTCTTAAGGCATTGAACACTTATGACAACTTCTTCGCCCCGGACAACGTGAATCTTAGCACCCACAGAATGGATGAAGCGATTCCATTTGGTTATGGAGAGGTAGGTGGATGCTATATTTTCGTATTCCAATCCGCTTGGCTGACTTGTGACAGCGAGCCAACCTAGGCGATCCTTCGTTTGTTAAAGAGATGGGCCAATACCAAGAGGACATGCTGAAGCAGTCTACTATAGATGCAATCCGCGGGAAGATCTCGGATTTCCACACTCTCAACGTATCTGCATATGACCCACCCTGATAGGAAGTTATTCTTCATCACAGGAGCAGCGGGAGGAAGCCGAATTGTTACAACTACCATCCAGAATGTCCACGTGGTTGATGAAGGACTTCCTGCTGTGGAGACCCTTGCTCGTCCTCACCTTCATGATCAACTGGTGTCAAATCAAGTTCTTTTTCGAGTATGGCTACGACAATTCCACTGTCAAGTACATGAAGCAACGTGGGCATAATGTGATCCGGACTGATCCTCGCTTGCCTGACTGGAGTGAGGCCCAGGCTATCCGGTTGCTACAAAACGGGACTTTTGAGGCGGCTGGGGAGCCCAGACAGTCAGACGATGGTGGCTTTGCGATATAATGTCAGGTTCCTCATATTTAAAATTCAGTTCCTTATTTGCTTTTTTAAAGATGAAAAAAAGAAGAGGTGATTCCCAGCGGTACACGACCCAGATGATCATCCGACCGCGAACTTTGGTTCCAAGGGGGATCGAACCCAGGCATGTGCCTTGTTAAGGTGGCAACCTTGCAAGTTTGTCAAATGTTGCTTGCTCTTAACTACTGCACTACCCCGGGTTAGTGCCAAGCATAACCTTAATTTTATATAAATCCCCATCCACGCGACCTGATATCAAGGTAAACAGACACATTCAGCCAGCCTAAAGCATATTTATGTATACCATTTCTTTATTTTCTCATCTAAATTAATATTAATCTTGAAGCTAAAAAAAATGAAGGAGGTGGTGATTCCCAGCGGTACACGACCCAGATGATCATCCGACCACGAACTTTGGTTCCAAGGGGAATCGAACCCAGGCCTGTGTCTAGTCAAGAGCAACCTTGCAAGTTTGACATTGCTCTTAACTACTGCACTACCCGTGTTATTGCCTGGCATAACCTGATTTTTATATAAATCCCCACCGGCCCCACTATACTAGGTGACTTGCATAAATGGCCCACATCCTAGATTTCTATATCTATATTTGGCATTTCCTTTTTCCAATATTATATTTTAACATAGTAGGAAAAAAAAAAGGGAAAAAGAAGAGGGATTCCCAGCGGTACATGACCCAGATGACCATCCGACCACGAACTTTGGTTCCAAGGGGAGAAGAGAGGGCGTGTTTCTGCAACCAGCAGAATGTTAGCTGAACGTGAGGCGCACATTAGAGCAGAGGAATGAGTCACTGGACAACCTTCGACTTGGGAACATGTATACGAGCTCATGCGATGCAACGCCCGCTCGTGTCCGCATAAGTCTGACTGGTGTTGGGAGGACCCGAAGGACAAGAAACACTACAAGCTCAGGACCCCGTATCTAGAACGACTTATTGACTATGTCGATGAGGGTGGCATCCTAGATGGTTATGGCGATGTTCCCAGTGATATTCGTCGAGACCTTACCCTGGAAAGCTAGGCAGGAAGAAAGCCGAAAAAAGTTGACGGGTCAACAGCAGGGCTTCCATATCCTCCAACAATTGTCAATGTTTTACCAGCACAAAATGGCAATGCGCCCGTGATTACTTCATCCCTACCTAGGCCCTTATCTGAGGAGCGGCTGATAATTGCCGGGCCTCGTGAATCAGCTGTGAGAGAATACTGCAGATCGCTGGAATCACGTGCTACTGAAGACTCTTACAAAGCTGATTTCCGTAAGATTTGCCAGGTAACTTTGGAGAATCATCTAGATCTTGAAATGATCCTCGGGGAACCCGATTCTGGCTTCTTCGTCCAGCGAGGGATTCGCATTGGGACTGCCCGTCGCTTTCTACGTGACATAAACGAATGGGCCGCTGCGATGAAATCAAATAAACTTCTTTGACGTGGCCGCTGACTAAAATCTCAGCTGTATCGAATTGAGTTCATGATGTTTTCTTTACAGTACACTCGGCGTGGATGGTTCCACTGAGGGTTCACTGGTATTCTCATATGTTGTGGCATGATGTACGTTGAATTCAAGTATTTCATAGCTTGGGTTTAGATTGTTGAATCGATATAAATTTAGGACTAATGCTACTTCAAATACATGCGACTACAGGGTGTGGAGAATAGGGCTTCTCGTCCGGTTAGTCGTACTTAAGCCACCCGCCGAACGGCCATACTTGCTAGTCGTTTGGTCTGGCCTTGCTGGGAAACAACCAGTTGCCGCTTTGCTGTCACGTGGCTTAGGGTGAGAAAGATGAGTACGCAACGGAAGGGTGTTACCTACATGAGAATCAGCCTGGTCGGGCGATCACCTTTCTTGCTAGTCTAGCCGAAGGGAAGAAATAGACATTGGGTGGATGGTGTACATGGTACCAGCCAAGATTCCCTAGGCAAAGTCCGGAATTTCAAAAAGAAAACCCCTGTTAAAGGTGCCAAAGTTCGGTGAAGAAATAGACATGTTGTGCATTGAATGAGAGTAGCTAGTTTTATGTACTAGAATTGCAGCAAATGGCTCACCATATGATCCAAATGATCCATATGGAATCTTAGTAAATCCGAAAAGTGTATGAATCACGTCATTGTAGCTCCCTCACGTTCCAGCTCGAATAATCTTGTAGGCTCATTCTTGCCGATATTCGCGAGGTTATCATGTAGCTCAGGCCCATTCAAGAGACTTCCAGTAGTCCGCAATTGGTTTCGGGCCCCAAGTCAATTTGTCGGCTTTGCTGGCGAGAACTTGGAGCCTCACGTATTGAGACCCTTTGAAGACGTAGTATTCGCCGTGTACCTTAGCGTTAGGAACTGGAACAGCGGCATCGATCGAATCAAACCCGGCCTGCGTCAGGCCTGGCCACTCGTCGGCAAGCTTGGAAGGGCCGTAAATGATCTTGTCATTTGCAACGTCGATCCGTACGTAGTGCGTTCCTCTAAAGAAATACACTTGATTCGCGAGGTCGGGTACGACGAGTGCGGCGTCAATCGTGTCAAAAGGTGTGTTTGCGAGGCTCTTCCATTTGTCGGTAATCTTTAGTGGCCCTTCAACAATGGTATCCTTTTTTCCCGGCTGAAACTGGACACGAGCCACGCGTGCACCAAAGAAGAAGTAGAATTCAGTGGTGGTCCCATGGACAGGAAATGCAGCTTCCACTCGGCCAAAACCAGCATTGGAAAGAGCTGGCCAGTGGTCGACGATTGGCTTTGGGCCAAATGTGATCTTCTCATCGGAACCGTACGAGGCCCATTTGATACGAGCGTAACGCCGACCAGAAAAGAAGTATCCCTCTTGAATATCCTCCTGGAGTATCACAGCATCGACCATTTTGAAAGATTGACCGCTGAATGTATGTCCAAAGTAGAAGGTATTGAAAGTAGAAAAGTTTGTTGGAACCAGAGGGATGATCTTCCGTTGGGAATAATGTTGCTTCAGATATTGACATTCTACATTAGTGAGGGGATGATTGCGATATTTATATGCTTGTATGATGTGGACCTAGCTTGCCGATGTGTAGAAATTTCTGAATCATTCACCATCCTGAGAATCCCAGATGCATAATGTGTGGTTGAGTTCAACCCTTGCTGCCTGCTGTGCTACGGAAGCCAACCAAGTAGCCTCGAGGTGCATATTTTGATCCTACTAGCAAGATCTTAACATCTCCTTCAACATTTGCCGCTGAAAACCTGATTGAAGGCCAATTGCGTGACACATCAAAATCCATCTTGCCAGCTTCCAAGAAATTGAGTATGTACTATGTGCACACATTGCATACGCTGCACTTTGTCATCGGTGTGATTGCGTGGCCCTGCACTAGTATGATAACCGGAGTTGAATCAGTGCTCGATGTAGGCTAGGCTTGAACAGTGCATTTAGGGAGTCTACAGCGGTTTGGACTATATTCCTTTTATTCTGCTCGCAACATACACCAAGTTGATAGACATGAGCGAGATATAGATGACTCGATGCTGTGGATATTTTCCCCACGTTTCTCGGTGCAAACTCCATCACAGATGTTATGGCTCCTCACGTAATAAAATTTAGGCATCAGTGCAGGAGGCAGGTGATTACAGTACTAGACAATTCCGGAAATGTATCGTTGTGGGGAGATCTTGCATATTACTCAAAACACCGTAAGTGCAGCGCAGTACTGCATAACTTGCAAGCTTTGTGCAACACTGCAACTGGAGCAAGATATGCGAGACTTTCACATATGATTGTTCAGATTCTAAGACGTAAATACCAGCTTGTAACTATTAAGCGAAGCAAGGCACGGCTAAGGGTATAATCCTAAGGTATCGGACAAGGTCTAGGGTTGAGTGAGCCTTCATAGGTTTCGTACGGAGGCCTCTGCATGGTGCGATCTTACTGTAGTCCTCAATTAGAGGACTGCGGACTGGACCGCACGGTCTTGCGGTCTCGAATTTTGAGGTTGAGACCGCATCACAGTGAACCGCAATTGCATAATTCTACCAAGATCTTCCCTTTTCGGCTACATAAACTGATGATTCATCTCTTTTGTATAACGTGCTTACCGCTCACGTCGGCCACCCACTACGTCACAACTTGAAGATCAGTTGCCTGGGCCCGTGTACGATTCGGGTAAGAAGAAGTCAGATGGTTTTCATATCCCGTGGCTGTCAGGTCGTGCGCGGCACCGTCCGCATCGGGCCGGGCCGCACAACCACGGCGGATTCACTTTGGTCTCCCCATCGGGGATTAAACCGAACAACACAAGAAGGTATGAATCCATCGCCCCAACGGCCTGGAGAAGACCGTCGCCCAGATCGGCTCACTGAGGGTGCGTTAGTACAGTGCTTCCCGACACTGGTTGTCACCACCTACACTCTTCGATTGTTTCTCCGATCCGAATGCCAAGACACACTAATCTATGTTAGGAATTTATCCCGAGGTTTCCTGTCAGTTGACGTATCCACAGGACATCGCGTATGTATTTAGTAATATCGACACTTCTGACACCCCATCCTTAGACATATCATAACTCCATCTTGCAGCTGGTGATGGATGCTTGGACTCCCGGCACCAATATTCACGATGACGTCATATAATGGCACGACTCAAAACCGTGGCTGGCTGCGCTCAGCCAGCCAGCGCGAAAGGCCGAATTAACCTTTTGGATCGGCAAGCTAACCAGCTTACAACTCATAGTTGTAGATCATTTATCTATCCAATCGATAGCTTTACATATCGATTGAGAAACAGGTAAGACGTCTAGGGTGAGATATTTTCGACCATCTGGAGCAAAAAATCCCTTGGCCCGTCACAAAAAATGCAATAGAATTGTTACAGTGTGACCTACGGTGTTCCAATATGAACGAAATCCACAGAGGACTCCCATATACTCTGGCAGGCGTTACTTTACGGTCTGTGTCAGTATGTGCAGCATGAGATCGACATGAGCGTGACCACCCATATGAACTATCGAGAAGAGTGTTGCAGTACACAGTAACCAAGAATATTGGCTAATTTTTGATGCAGGGGAAAGTCCCAGTTGAAGCAGAGCTTAGCATAATGGCAGGTGACAATGACGCATCCAACCCATACAAGAGGTAGGAACTTACAGGTCAAAGTCCATAATATAGATGAAAAAACGAACACCTCCAATTTGAGAGTAGCGGCCAAGAGTGCAGCCACATGTTGATCGACAAATAATGTTAGTGGAAAATGGTTGCTGAGAATGTCCAATCAGCATCATCATCCTGCATTAAGTTATTTAGCAATTTTGTCGATATCGCATCTCCCTTGGTATGTCATAGGCCATTGTAATGTAGGTCTTCCATGGCCAAGGTTTATAGAGTAGTGTTTCACCTCCGTTATAACAAAATCCCATTCCAGCGCCCCTCGAGGACGTCACAAGTCGAGATATATAGACCTTAAACTAATTCAAACGAGGGATAAGAATAATCTCGCTATATCGCTTCACTCGTAAAGTAGATATGGTCCAGCTAATAGTATAACAGGTATGTACTGTAATGTACCCGAGTAGGTCTTTTGATTCATCTGCAGCATAATAATGAGCGCATAGTGTCTCGGAATCAGGGAGGGAATATATTAGCTAACTATGATAAACATAATAGAGCAGGAAAACACGTTCTAAGCATTTGAGAAGCTATGAATACCTACGCCTTACGAAGTAAGTCCCAGGGGACCATCACATTTTGTTTCTACTGTGTCACTGAATACTTTCCTTTATACCCGCACTATCTACTCAAATCTATTATTATTACCGACATTATCATCATGAGGGCTATAGGTTAGCTATCGTCCTTGACAGCCCTTATGGTCGCCATTGCCCAAGGAGAAAGTATTTAGGAGTTCGCCTCCCTCTGTCCCTCTCAGAACCTTCAATCTGTTTTATCGGGCGGAACCGCGTTCAGATACTACTGTTATGGCGGGACTGACGACTACTATCACTCATTGGGTGGCTTAGAGACTCCAGATGAGTGTGCACGGGAATGCCTTAAATCCGAGCTCTGTACTAGCGCAATTTGGAATGCCAAAATCCAACGGTGCTATCTGACAGAAACCATAGAGATACCAGAAATTGATGCTGAGAAATATACCTGGAGTATTTATATGCTACGCGGAGAGTCTGGTACAGACGAGCGGGATGGCGAAATCGTTATACCTGTTTGTCCCATAGGCTATCATTTCTCTTTTGGCCGGTACGTCGAATAAGAGACAACTATCTGCCCCGACTGTAGTACCGATCCAGAGAAAATTTGTTGCGAGCAAGAGAAGGAGACCTATATGATTAACCAAAAGCAGTGCTAGGGTGAGAAGGCTAGTTGTAATTCCTAGAACGATATCTGCAATACTCAGATGATAGTCTGCGAAGCGGAAAAGACAGCCTGCGAGACCGAGGAATCAACTTACGACAATCAACGAATACGGTGTACAGCCGACAAGGAGGCCCTTAAAATCAGAAATAAGTAGTTGGAGAAAAGCCTGGATACCTGCAATACCGCTCTCCGGGCGGCAACTAAGCCACCTCCCCCTCCCCCTACCTGTATGTGCTCCCAGTATCCTATACTTTATCTCTCTATCTTTTGTCCTCCATCGAAATATCTCTGGAGGATATCAGTTACTGAATTATTAATATAGGCCTAGGTGCGGCGAATGGACAGATTAGAATTTCAAACTCTACTGCTACCACCGTAAGCAGTTACTCTTCGTTTTCCTTGCCTTATGATATCTAATAAGAAATACAGATATCGAAAGCGGTTACTTTATGTAGTTATCGACTCCCACCTTCGCTGCTTAGCTCCAAGCATGCGCTAGCCGTAGCGCTTGCACCACTTTTGACTGGTACCCTGTCAGAGGCAGCTCACGGAATGTATATTATCTAAAAGATAGAAATCACCAGGGGACCCTCAGAACTCAATCTAGCTTATATGCTGCGATTCTAGTCTAGAGTGGTCACTACACTTTGGGGATAGCTTTCCTTTAGTAGTTGTTTACGATGCTTGGTAGATTCCTAGACAACATTTTACTACATCTACCTCCATAACCTTAATTTTATATAAATCCCCATCAACCGAAACCAGTAGGTTTCCCCTGAATATTAGTTGGTATAATAGGTAAATAGCTTTAAAGGTTCCCCGTATTTAAAATGCATTTCCTTATTTGCTTTCATTTATGGCCTATTTCACATCCAGGTTGTGGTATGTTGGTGTCTACATTTTGGAATTTGTATCCTGTGAATATTATGTGTATACATTTCTAACATTTGGCCTGCACTATGAAATATACACTGAGTGCTCAGTGAGGAGGACCCTGAGCACATAAAGCGGCAACACCCCAATTGGGAAAATCGGGACTGCCTAAACTCCGACACGTAGAGCAATATATGAAATACCTTAACATAACTAAATGAAATCTGATAGGTCTTTCTATGAGTTATTAGGCCTTCTAGAGCACCGTGAAATGACTGATGGGATGGAATAAGATCCCAGGAGCTCAACTGCTCACAGTAACGAGGCAGGTGTTTATGTCTTTTTGAGCGCAATGCTGGATTTGAGATAGAGTTAGAATATTTAATAACACATTTGAGCCAGGGGTTGGATGCTTCAGCCATGGGAACTATTATTAGAACAAAATCTTGGAAGTACATATCTCGGATGTGTAAATGTGTGATAAAACAAATAAGATGCATCACGATCAAGGGTTTTTTTTTTTGATAGCGTTGAGGATACCTCATTAACCGGAAATGTGATGCTAGCAGGCATGTCTCTGCCCGAATACACTCAATTAAATAACATGAAAGGCAAAATAGGGAGATTGGAGGAGTGAAGATGGCCAAACACCGGATTGCCTAGGGTATATCATCGACAAAAAATCATCATCTAGCGCTCTGCCAGATAATATTAAGATAAAGATAATACCCTTTCATCGACTCTTTCCAGATTCCGGCAACTCGTGGAGAGTATCTTTGTAGCTAGGTAGCTCTGACACCGAACCTCGACCGTCTAACTCACTCAGTACTCCCGGGGACTGAAGAGACTCGTGCTGCAACATTGATGCCGGGGACTGAAGAGACTCATGCTGCAACATCGATGATTCGGTCATGGGCATCTGCGCTTGAGGTGATTGCTTCTGTGGGCGACGACGCATGAAATACCAAAGCAAGGCGAGAATGATAGCTAACCCGGCAACACCACCAACCACACCACCTGCGATGGCGCCAGTATTTGAACCGGAGGAGCTACTCGATGTTGGAGAGCCGCTAGATGTTGGAGAGCTGCTCGATGTTGTGGTGCTGGTTGCTGTCGGTGAGCTGCTCGATATCACAGAGCTGCTCGGTGTTGGGGTCGTGCCTGGTTATGTCAGAATTGGGCGCATGTCGAGTAAGCAGGATTTGAAACTTACCAAGTGAAACTAGGCTTACTGACGTCCTACTCTCCTCCTCAAGATCTTGTTTTGTCCCACAACCAACACCCCCCTGAGTCTTATTATACCCGTATTGGTCCTGTTCACAACAGAAAAATCCGCCATCATAGTTTCGATAAAGATCCCAGGTTGCGTCGGCACAATGTTCTGCGTTACTGATTTCCTTTTTGCAGTCTCCTTCATCCGGACAACACATCCCTGTGTTTGAATTGGTGCAAGTGTCGTTGGTGGGGCAGCATCGGTACAACTGTTCAGATGTTATAGGATCCTTCCCTGCGTTGGTCTGGCATTCTCCTCTAAGGCAGCTGCCATTTCTGCGTACGGCGAATCCGAATGGGGGGCCATATTTACCCATGATAGGAAAGAAAGAAATGAAATACCAAACAAACGTTGATTAAGAAGAGTAGAAGTTGTGCGTGATATGTATTAACCAAAGGCGAGGAACATAGGACAGAAGGAGGAAATGACTAGTTTAGAAAATGTTGGAATTTAAATGCCAACCGAAGCGAGAAAACCAAACAGAAGAGGAAAGCTGGTGAAACCCAGGGGATTTTCTTGAGGGACCCTGCACTCTAACGGACCCTGCACTCAGGGCTATATCGGGGCCGCCTTGGCGTTCATTATCGTCGCGGAATCAGTCTTGGCGAGGCTGGTTTCCAAGGCAAACCATAACAGATAACCTTCTAGTCCAGGCTACCAAAGGTAGTGTGTGCATTGTGCATTCTTTCAAGATGACCGCCTTTGTTCGGGAATTCAATACGCGCGAATGTCATCGTGGATACCTAACGCTTTCTTCATTGTGAAGGGCGGAAGGTAGACCGGGGGACAAAGCTCCTGGGGCAGTGGGCCCGCTTGGGCACGGCCACCCGTGCAGCAGAACAAGGCAAAGATCAACAATGAAGGTCAAATTAAGGGAAAAAAAAAGACAAAAGAGCAATTCGGAAACTTATCAAATGGACTGAATAGGCAGAGCCAGCTCTCTATAAAAAAGTAAAAGAACAAATACTATGTAATGCCAAATAAATTTCCATCCTTGAAGTTGAAAAAGAGTAGTTTGCGGCTAAAAAGTAATAGGGCGGGAACGAGCGTTGACCGCGGGAAGGCACGAGGTTGACAGCGCAGGGGTGAAGTCTAGTTCAAAAGGGCATTCGGGTGTTCTGCAGAGTACAGGTACCTACTCGTATAGCACCCTTAGTCATTCTATGGTCCTGCCCAGGTGCCGAGGTGCCTAGGTGATATTGGCGCTCGACTTACACAGTTGTCCCCGCCCCGTTTCTACTATTTCTACTAGCGACTAAAATGACGCCGAGAAGGGCTCCCCTTTAGCATCCCCTTTAGCCAAGGGTTGGGTTGGGCTTTGGGCTTTGTGGGCCGGTGCGGAAGTCTAGAGCTGTTCGCCTGACGCTGCGTCAGTAAGGATGCCCGTAAACACATGCGACGAGTAATTTCTGTCGCTTCTGTTCCTAAAAATAGTATTCTAATCTTGGAGAAGTTCCTCGCAGGTGTATTCCCAGCCAAGCGCAGAGTAATAACAGGATTAAGTTCTAGCGAGCAACCTAAGCTTTCTCTGCTCGCTCCTCACGTTGCTCCGTCCCTGTTATAGATATCGGCTGGGAATTCTCCTTCTCCTTCTGATTCATCGCCCGCCAAATAATAAACATGAAGAAAAGTATGAGTATATAAAAAGTTAGGGATCGATAATAGCGACATGAATCCACATCACAAAATTGACGGCAGATAGGATACAACACCACGAGAGGAGATGCGAAAAGACAAAGCGTGACGCTATTGAACACGGGATTAGAGACGCGAAACAGGTGTTTGACTAGAAATGGAGACGTGCAAGACCGGATGATGATAGTACCCTATCTTTTGTAACATGAGCTCCGGAAAACCAAAAAGAGGGACAGGGTGTTCGTCCATTGTATTAGATACAGAAGGGGGAACAGAGATTTCGCTCATAACGAAGTTGAGATGCACAGAAGAGTCGAAATGAAGTCAAATTCCACCTGGGCAAGATTACAGTGACTGGACATAAGTTTCTACACCCCTAGCCCCACACCTCTATGATATAATATTCTGCCAGCCAAAAAGAAATCACATATTATAACTATCTTTAATAATAGTAGCATATAATAAAAGCATTCGTTTTTAAGGTCTAGGAATGAAGAATACACCGTTTGTTCGCGAAAAATCAGCGTTAGCCCCAAATCCCGAAGTATCCGCTGATATGTACCTGGCCCGTCTCTCGGGTGCGAATTCCCACGCGCACATCTACGCTGCACATCCTACTATATTCTATTCGCATGCCTTTTTCCATCAGATTTGTTTTGCGACGGTATTGTTCTTGCCGTATCAATTTTCTTTTCGAAGTGACCTCCTTGGACCTGGTATCCTTGATAGCGGCCATTAAGCGCGTTGCTTTGATATCTGGGGTATTTTGGGGGGTAGAGAAACCTGTATAAAAAAAAAAAGATAGCAGGGATTCTTATAAAAGCCCAGGAGTCTTCAGTAACCCTAGGGGTATTGCAGCAGCCTATATAACCGCCTATAAAGCGGCGGCACCCCGATTGGGAAGTTCACATCCGCGGCCTAAATCCGGTTGATACTGCTATATATGGAGGTTTGTAGCCAGTATATGAAACATTTATTCGAGTTCTTTTAAATGGATATTCTGACAGGTAAAAAAAGGGGGAACAGACCAATCAAAGTGAGAGTAAAAACAAAATATCAGACCCTGAAGCTTGATATTGATATACAAAGTAAAAAAGACACATAAAAACTCCACGGCGGTCAGGTTGAGTCACTTAAGTTTACCATGCACTATGACCGAAGAGGCAAAAAAACAGTCCACCATATCATTGGTTTTGGAGATTAACGGCGGTACCACATGCGTGTGATTCTAGTGTGTCTCATCTTCTTCTGCAGCTGGAAGATACCGTACATCAGTGCCTCGGAAGTGGGTGGGCCTTGGTTTTTGTTAGTCAATTGCAACAGCACAAGCGCGAGGGAAGAGGAAATGCTTACATCCAGGCACGTAGATATCGACCGGAACAACCCGGTCACAGCCCCGCACGACCGAGTAACTGTAGTGGTAGTAGCCACCACCGTTGGCACAACTGCCCATGCTGATAACCCACCGGGGGTCGGGCATTTGATCGTAAACCTGGCGCAGAGCAGGAGCCATCTTGTTTGTCAATGTACCGGCCACAATCATAACATCGGATTGACGCGGAGAAGCACGGAAAATGATTCCGAGACGATCCTGATCGTAACGGGGGGTAGAAAGGTGCATCATCTCCACGGCGCAGCATGCAAGACCGAAGGTCATGGGCCACAAAGAGCTTTGACGAGCCCAATTGGCAATCTGATCAAGGGTGGTCCTGGGTAATATAGGGTCAGCGGAAGTTCAAGGCGCATACTAGATGAAAGCCATAGAGAGCAAACGAACAAGGCATATTGCATAGCACCCTCCTTCTTCTCCTGGCTGGGCAAAGGCACCTCTCGGCGGGCCTTTCCTGACGCGGTCAATTGCTGGGCGGGCGCTGATGGTTGACGCTCGAGCGCTGTCGCTGATTTGATTGACGAGGTCGAGAGGGCCGCGAAGGGTTGGGCACGGGGGATAGAGGCAACGAAACGGGGTCGCGCAGCTGTTTTCTGTTAGTGAATTGATATTGTCGATGAGGCGAAGAAGATCCCTACCGCACAGAGCGCCAGAGATGGCGGGCCTCGCCATCGGAAGCATCTTGAGAAAAGTCTCTTCGGTGGAGAGGAACAAGTAGAATAGAATGTCGTGATCCCGGAGGTGAAAGTGACAAGGTAGTTGCAGCCTTGGCCAGTGGCGACAGGTAATATGGAATTACAAGAGGGCAGAGGTGGCGGGCTCCGGGTAACTGCAAGACAAGGAGAACCCCAAAAAGGTTCCGATTCCAGAGTGGAAGAAGATGATGTATACCGACGGTTTGACAGAGATGATGTAAGCTATTACCTCACAGCTCATTGGCTCAGAAGCTGTATTTTTCAATCGCAGAACCTGGTATGGTAAAAGCGGTGAGCTGCTCGTAAATGGAATTGCCTGTGTGGTCATTGGCTCTTAGCTCCTTTTGCTGCCTCGATGCCTGAACGCGTCTTCTCCATACGTTATGCCGCGGGGGGTTGGAGACAACCACTCCACTGCTGTCTACACTTTGATTGCAAAGTACCCGTCCCTTGAAAGGGCTGCTCAATTACAGAGCATTGTGGACAATATATGGAGAGATAATACCTACCCAAATTAGAACTCTCGCTCGATCACGGTGTCAAGACAAGGGAATCAGTCCCTAAACTCCAAGAGCTCAAGTGATTGCGCCCAGTCCAGATACATTGCCACTTCAAGAGCTATCTCAGAAATGGCTGGTCCCAAGATTGCCTGTATTGGTGTGATTGGGAAAGCAGTACGTATCGCTCTACCAAGTTGTCCCTTTGGAATTGTTCATACTAACCCGATTGCAGGATAACCCTCTTCACATTTCCCTGTTTCCCCCATATTCGGATTCCACTATCGAATTCTCCTTCTTACTGAACTCCTGCCTCGACATTTTCGACATCCGGTGCAAACAAACATCCATTGATCAGGATCTAGGTCTATTACATGCAATTGACGAACGACTTGCGGCCTATGGATGGTTGACGACCACGGGGGTAAAACTATTGATCATTGTGGATTTATTCGGTCAGGAAGAGGCCAGCGCTGGAAAGCAAGCAGGCGCTGCGATTAATGGTTTGAGGGATTCTGATGTGAAGCCGGTGTGTTTTTCCTTGATGCTTAGCGAATGCTTACCTGCCACAAGATCCCAACCCCTAACTATTACATATAGGCATTCCGCGCGTTACAGAGTGCATATATCCAGCTTTTGCAGAATCCATTCTATTCCCCTGACGATCACGTACCGATTCCCGGCAATACAGCTTCTTCTTTGTCCGCCTGCCAGCCAATCTCTAACAAAAAGTTCGTTGCGGATGTTAAACGTATTGGGGAGTCGTGGGCCCCAGGTACTTCTCTATAGGGAGAATGCCAATGTCACACCTTGAGGATACAGATAAACCCCTCGGTCAACCAGTTTCCCCAACTTATATTCGTATTAGACAGCAATAATCTCAACAAACTGTTCGGACATTACCTGGGTATCCATATTATTTCTTTAGTCATTAAACTACAAGAATAGTCGGCCGCTTATGCGGCCTTGTCATGTATTTCTAGTGGTCTCAAGAACCTCGAGCCGCGATATGAGAATGAGAACGAAGAATAATAGTGAGCCGCTTATGCAACCTTGTCATATCTTTTTAGTGGTCTTTTTAACTAGATGCTCTTTTACATGTCTTTTTTAGGTGTATACGAAGGCGGTAAAAAAGGACTTTTCTATGTATAACCTTTGACTTTGGATTTCCACTTCGTATGGTGTATAATGATTCTGAATATAATAGAACAGACAGGAAAAGGATGACTATTTTGTCTCATGCTAATTCGGGTTGGTAGTCTTCAGTTTCGACTTCAGTTTGTTCCAGGGCAACCATGATCTCTGACATTTCACGAGGGTCGCAAACAGCCCACACTCCACCACCTTTGGTGTCAACTCTCCCAACCTCTTTGCCAACCAAATTCCTGCCGACCTTTCCTGGTCCAATTCCGATCCACCGCCTCACCCCTCGTTCCTGATCAAGATAGCGAATGCTATCCCACCACCTCACTGTGTCAGTACACTGTCTTGAAAGGAGATCCTTGATGTCTTCCTCGGACTGGAATGGCAAGGCAGAAACATTTGATACGCATGGAATTGATGCCGGGAATGTGATGTTGATTTTGTCGAGGGCATCTCTCATATAATCCGCAGCTAGCGCCATAGCAGGGCTATGAAACGGGCTGTCACATTTCAGTCTGACAGCCCGTGGGTCGTGGCCTCCAAATTGACGCATTTGGACCAGAAGGATTTTGATTCGGTCAAGACTACCACTTAGCACGATTTGATTTTTCGAGTTGATGTTTGCGACCACCACTCGTTGAGTTGATGGGACACGGTTATCCCTGTCGAGTTCAATGCCCGGTGATTCGGGGCCAATGAATTCCTGAACCGTTCGAAGCAAACCTTCCAGGTGCTCGGGTTCGCAGAGAAGTGCAACCATGCCATAGGTTTCACCTGACTGCTCGGTCAACTGGCGCGTACACTGGGCCATGATTTCAGCCCGACCACGGACTAACTGTAAAGCGTCTCTGAATTCAAGAGAGCCTCCAGCAACCAATGCGGAGAACTCCCCGAGGCTATGTCCAAGTGTAACATCGACCCGAGATTTAATGTTGAATCCGAACTCCTGCTCCAGGATACGAAGTATCAAAACTGAGATTGCCATGACTGCAGGCTGTGCATTTTCCGTTTGGTTGAGTTTGGAGTTGGGGCCATCGGATATAATGCTGGACAGTTTGAACCCGAGGGTGCTATCCATCTCGTCCAAAACCTTAGCCGCGGTGTGGGGGAAGCTTTCAATCCAGGTGTTGGCCATGCCAACCCTTTGGACTCCATGCCCTATTGTGTGTTAGCGGCCATTTCGAGGTTCAGAGGTAAAGGGGGGGTGGGGGCGGCAAACCTGGGAAAAAGAGGGCTGTGTGCAGGTCTCGTCTGAAGGGCAGGACATTAAGGTTCGTCGGTCTCGAAGGTGTAGCCAAAACTTGCGATGCGACATGCACAATGGATCTAAGTCGAAAGTGACCCCTGGGATGCGACAAGCGTGACAGCATCTTCTCTATAGTTGCAGCTCTAAGCAACCCTTTGGGGCCTTGATCTTGACCGTATCAACACAACATATGAGCATGGTGGCTATTTCGTAGTCGCGAGAGTGAGATCCGCTATCCCATGGAGCGAGGGAGAGTTGTATTCAGTCCATGTTAGTGTTTATCAAGGGAGTAGTGAGCTCCGTGTGGGGTTAGATGTGGGATTCACGTGAGCTCCTTTTTTCGGGGTAATCGGCTATGCAAAGATTTCCCCGTATAACCCGTCAACTGTCATGTATACATACAGAGACCTCAATGGAGCTTACACAGTTCTTATATGCTATACTTATTTTATTCATATTCCGAGAGCGATCAATAATATATACACATGTTTACCTACGTACTTTAGCCTCATAGAATATAGCTAAATACCTAATTGAGGTTGGTGTACTAGTGTATGTATTTTATTGGTATTTTCTCTATACCAATTGTTACCCAAGTATGCAGAGCCCCACATTTCAATAAGCAGAATAGGCTCAAATCATGTAAAACATTATTATGAAGTCAATTGAATGGCTATTCATGTAGATTACATAAATCTATAGTATATTTTCATTGTGAATACTCTAAAATGTACACAAATACATAATATATAGGGTATACAATAGTACATGTAACTTACATCTTGATGTACCGACCTGTACAATATGGTTATTACCTCACCGCCTTCGGACAAACATCCTCGATTGTTATTGACCAACCCTATCGCTGCTATCACCGTGCTCCAATTCAAACGCATCTTTTTGGGAGAGCTTTCTCCTCCCTTTATTTTTCTTTTCTCTTCTCTCCGACCTTACATCAGCCTTGAAGAGTGAATCGGACCCCCAAGGGTCAACAATCTTCGAAGCTTTCGCCAGCTAGCGTGTGTTCGCGACTACAGGTTGCGTACATATTGAAAATGTTCGTCCCTAAAGCCGGTGGTCGCAATACTCGTCGACGCCAACGAACAAGCTCAGATGACTCTGTCAACCCACCAAAGGCCAAGAGACAACGCTCCGTCTTGCGACGCCCAGATGAGTCCCCTTCCGATACCAACCTGGGGCGTGAGCTCGCAAAATTAGCAACACCCACTGCGCCAAACGGTGACACTATTACCCCTACGGATCAAATGAACGACTTGCATATATCAACCCGTGTTGTGAAACAAGGCGACGGATCTGGGATCAATAACGAGGGATCAATCGTGCTGGTGGGTTACATGAATATCTTTGCGCGTTCCTTCAGACCTTCAAGTCCAAAGTGCTAACTTGCTAGGTTTAAAGTCAAGCACTGATTTCTACACTGTTGATCAACTACCATCTTTGCCAGATCAGATTCGTGGCTTGCAATCAGGTATTTCAAATTCCATAGCTTTTCCTCACCTTGGGTTGCGGTTTGTTGACACTCAACCTCTGAATGCAGAACCCCTCAAGTGCTTTTTCGGACCTGGCCATGATCACGCATTAGCTTTGACCCGCTCGCATGCCATCGTGTGGCCCTATTCTGCGCCCGCTTCGTCCCCTTCTCCATCGGAGACATTCACGGTATCGATTCCGGAGTCTTGCAGAGATCCCAAAGGTGCCGTCCCACTCGGAGTTCTATTGTCCACGGCTACAGGAGACCACCCGGGTCTCTTGGTGATTATCCCTTCGACGGGAAAGGTCATTTACTGGGAGACTGTGTCCAGTGCCGCGTCACTGGGTTTATCCCGACAAAAGCAGAATGGCATCCAAGGATCCACCCCTGGCATGCTTTCCGGTGAGTATGCCACGGAAATACTCAATGCGGAGCCTTCGGGAATTATCGCCACGTTCTCGTCCGGACGAGTAGCACACATCACTCTGAGGGACCCCCAGGGAAAGCCTTCAGTGCTCGTGAATTTCCTCAGAAGCACTGCAGGGACTGGAGGTGGTGGCATTTTCGGCGGCATTAAGAGCGTCTTCGCGGGTGGGTCATGGAGAAAAGAGGTCACTGCCGTTCGGGCCGGTGGTTCTCACCAACGCGGCCAGCGAGATGTCATTATTGCAACTTCGACTGGATTGGTTGAAGTATGGGACACGCATTGGAACCACGGCAACACCCTGAAAAAACGATACGATCTCAAGGGCGAAGTTCTGGCGGCCCTCCCTGAATATCATGCGCAAACGACAAATGATACAGAGCTCAAAGTCGCGGACTTTGCGTTCTCTGTCCTGCAGTCTTCCGACGATGCCGTTCAACTTTCCGATGGGACCTGGCGCCTCTTTCTGGTTGTCAGATCTCCACAATGGTTAGAAACTAGGGCGCTATTCGTGGTTCAAGTTCACCTGTCAGGAAATGAATCTCGTGTTGTGTCAACGCATCCCGTGGATCTTCGCCATATTCCCGCCTCCCAGCTCGAAACTTCGAAACCCAAGATATTCGTGCCGAAGCCAGAAGAAACAGCTTTCATTCTCATTGGCCAATCTCTTGTTATCTTGTCGTTGGCAAGTGTCGAAGAGAGTCCATCCTCACAACTGCTTCTCGATTCCAACAAGTTGCCTTTGCCTTTCCAAGACACTATTCACTTGCGCTCTGGCACAGATCACGAAATCCTGGGGTCCATGGCAGAGGACCAATCGAACGATTCCTCTTGGGCAGCATGTGTGCTTATGCTTCGGAATTTCGGTGTAATTCGTGTGGCGGTACTCCCTCGTCCTGGAACAGAACAAGATGTCGAGGAGCGTCAAGTCACAGCAAAGCACAAGCTTGAGCAGGCGGTTTTCTTTGGGACCATGGCAAAGAATCCGTTGAATCTATCCAGCGAAAGCGACTTGAACTTCCCTCCATCGGAAATGGAGGAAGCATCCTTGGAAATCTGCAGGGAGCTGCTCCAGTCAGAGACTCGCTTCATTCCCACCACTGCTATTTCACTAGAGCAAAATCTCCGCTTGAGAGCGAAGGCACTGGATGATCTTGCCTCATTACTGTCACGCCAAGGCAATCCTTTGAGTCGACCAGCAAGATGGGAGCTGCTGTGGGCCGCGGAAAAGATTGCAGCACAAAGAGCTATGTGGAAAATTCAAGAGGCCTGTAAGATAAAAAATGGAGACGAGGAGACTTTCCTCGGTCATGTCATTGGATCCATGCACGATAAATTCAAGACTCCAATCAACCCCCAACACGGAGAGACCGATCCTGTGCGCCAATGGTTCCTGAGAGACTCTTACCGCATGGAGCACATCATCCCATGGATCAAGAACGCAATCAAGCTCGGCCGGGGCAACACTTCCAACCCTGCGCGCACATTGTCAGAGAAGATCCTAGCGGCCAGTGAGCTGTTCCTGGCGGTCACGGAAACTGCGTTCCGATATCGCGATGAGAATGCTGCACTTTATGGTCTTACTGGAGACTTCCTGGAGGATGGTGTGCTTTCAGATGGATATGAAGATCTTCCCGAGTTCTGGACATCAAGAGGTGTCGGTTACTCTGAAGCCGGCCATTTACTCGATTTGGAACTGGATAGTTGCCGGTCATGGAAAACACCCGCATCGGCTGCAGATGCCCCTGACACGCATGTTCTGAATCAAGTTGCGAAAAACAGCTATCGACACCTTCGCGTGATCGGTCAAATGCATCTCGAACGAACTCGATGGCTTTCTGCGCAAGGAGATCCCAAACTAATGGATGAGAGTGTCTCGATTGAGCAGGCCCATGTCGAAGACCGCAAATGGCAACTCTTCAAGCTGGCTGGTATCGACCATCTTGCCGATGCCGTCGAGCTAGCAGAAAGTTTCCGAGACATGGGAGCGTTGGTCGAGTTGATCATCGAGCTTCAAGACCAAAAGGCAACTCAAAATCCGCGTACAGAACCACAGAATGATGTTTCCACGAATCAAACTGAGATCGACGCAGATCAATTGATCGCCAAGTATTTCGACAAGTTCGGTGCCCTATGGGCAGATGCATACTTCTCCCGGCAAATCGCGATGGGTTATCCAGGAACGCTGTTTACGATGCGAAAATACCAACCTGCCGTCACTCGATTCCTCCGAAGTAACCCCGCATATTCTCGCCTGAGCTGGATTAACGATGTCATTGGCGAAGACGACTATGACACTGCCGCAACCTCGTTGGAGAATCTAGCGATTAGCGGCGAGAAAGACTTGTGGAGCCACCGTGTAGAGATCTCGATAGCCAAGCTAGGCAAACTAGCGACACAGGAGCGCATGGATTCCCCCGTTGTGACTTCCTCTTTGCAAGAGGATGTAAAGCGTCTTGAGGATTATGTTGAGGTCGATGGAGTCCAAGACATTCTCTACTTGCACATTGAGCATATCCTGGAAGGTGCTATTGACCGAAAGGCAGCGCTTGAACTGGCTCTCGGTCAGTATGGAGAACATATCTTCGAAGATCGGCCATCGCTTCATGAAATCCTGAGCGACGCTCTCTCGACCTTGATCGACAGACAGGTTGTCGGTTCCGATGGCTTGATTGATATCCTGACATTGATGGGCCCTACTCAGCTGGCAGATGATAGCGAGAGTGAGATTGCACGGAGCGAGTTCCACCTCGCCTTGCAGGTTCTTGATTACGGACGCTACGGCCAGCGAGACCCATCCTACCTCATGGCTTTGCAGAGGTTGATCTGGCGACGGTGCTTGATCAAAGATGATTGGGTAGCTCGAGGCAAAGCTGCTGAGGGCCCCAACGGCAATGAATACAGCTCAGTTGCCGACACGGCGCTCTACCGTTCACTAACTGCATGCTTGGAAGGTAAGGTTAAAAAGCCATGAACACTTTGACTATGGAGCTAACCAACGTACTATGTCTAGAACCTCGAAATGCCGGTCTGCACTCTGTTTACAAACCTCTCTCACCTGCGGAGGCTCTGATGACTGATTCTGATTCCGATATTCTTGTGTCACGGTTCCGCCCCGAGCAAAAGTCTCGTGTGGCGTCCGACCTTCAGACCGAAAATGATATTTTGCTCCAGTGCATCGAGGTCGGAAAACTTGATTTCTGGTTCCAAAACCTCAGGGAAACTGCTGAGGTCCACATATCGCCCCCCGAATAGAGCACCTATCATTGACGGTGAAGTTGCTGGAGCAAACGATTGCATTTTCTCTACAGTTGACGCGGGTTGGGGTTGAAATGGCGGCGTTTTCGATATTCTTACTCGGTTATCCAATGACCAATGGGTCATAATATGTTATATGTATGAAATCTCAAGAGATATTTCAATGTCGTATTGTCCAGGCCTTCAGTAAACCCAAAGCTACGTTGTACTTGATCATAGACTCTTATTCTTCCAGTGAAATATCAATGTTATGTTTGATTTTGCTTGTTTTCTCAGACTTTCATAATAGATAATGCTTCCCATGACACCGAGTCATGACCCTTGCAGATTACCTTGTTCGTGCTCCTACCTACTTGACATCCAGATGTTGGAAATCTCAAGTCACCACAGCGATAGCCGAGACTCCCTAATACTTCCTTCCACCATGATCAGCCTCGCTATCGTTGCTACTAGCACTCTCGACCTTGGTCACGGTATTATCATTTCCCGCCGCGATGTCGGCCTCACCAAGGCCTTCTTCCTCGAACACAGGCTCCGGTTCAAAGGCCTCAAATTTGGTGTTGAAGTCAGACAGACCCTGGGTGCTACTGTTGGACCGACGTCTAGCATTGGCGAATGAGTAGTCTGTGTCCTGCATTTCCTCGCCCGATCGACCCCTGTGGCAATGCAAGCATTAGCTGGATGAACACACATGGTTATGACGTGCATTTATTACCAATTGCCTTTGCCACCCCCGTCCTTTTTTGTCTTGCGAGGATCAGCGTCAGTGGGGCCGGACTTTGCGAAGTAGCGTGGTAAATTGTCACGGGTACCCATCATGCCTTCAGCCTGGTGTTCACGGTCGTTGGATTTGTGTGAGCGTGCCACTAAGGGTTGGTTTGTCATGTTAGTAGGATGGTCACTGGTGGATTGAGATAGCAAGTGTATATGGTTTGATGCCAAGAAATGGAAGTATATCAACACGAGCTGGATGCTTACTGGTTTCAATGTGAATGTTTGATGTGATGGTAGATAAGGAATTGGTTCAAGGGGAGATGGAAAAGAAAAACAAGAAGAGACAGGAGAAACAAGATACCTTTGTAGTCATGCAATTCAAGAGGGGGGCGTAGGACTCGTGACCTCATACCCCCTAGAGAGTGCGGGGGTTGGACTAATGGGGGCTCCACCAACCTTATTTCCTCTTATAGCATCTGCCCAGGTGTAAACATTTACATCTTCCAAGGTATAACAACAGTATTTGATGAAAGGAGAAGATCTGTTGCTTGTTTCTTTCCTTGAGAATTGTCAACACTCGAGGCTGAGAAATTACCTCGAGGAATCGGGAAGCCAATACCATATAAGAGCCTCTAGCTAACTTGTCAATTCGGCAAAGAGTATGAACTAACTAATAACTAGACGTAATGAGGTGATACTTAGCCTGATAGAACCTAGTTATCTTTGTATTTTCCTCATCTGGGATTATATATTTTGTTCCTTTGAAGCTCGTATCGATTATATATTTTCTATGAATGACGCTTCATAACGCGTGATATAAACAAAACCTCACCAGTATTGTATAATGTTACGTTAATCTGAATAACTAGAGTCATGCAGGATATAATTATATCCTTTATTCCCCCAAGTGCCATATTATATACATGGCCGATGAAAGAACTTAACGTCAGGAAAAGGATGCTGGGGCTTGAGGGATATTCTCAGAGGTATTGCACGATCTGCTCACCTTATACTTGGCACGCAAGACACACCCATTGCTGTTTGTATACAGCAAGAAGTTGAACTCCGCAACAATTATTAGGTATAGAAGACTGACTATAGCCCTTAGGGCTGTAGCTATTTCGGGACTGTGTCTGATCACCCCCGGAACTAAGTTTCTTCGAGTCTAGCGGGGAATTTCACAGCTTCGAAGAGAGAGAGCGGAGTAACCTAGAAGGTACTCATCCTATCAAATGTACTTACATGCCATCATTGTGGTCTAAGGCCACCAATGAATATGTAGCCTAAATACTACACCCACTTTAATATTTTTTTGTCTTCTTCATGCCGAAGACCTCGAACCTTTCACGATGATAGATGGCAGTGCTGTTGTTCCAAGGTTATATATAATACATGTATCTCAGCCTGAACTTTGGAACGTCGCATATATAACTAGGCACAACGGTGATTCTTTGAAATACCAAGATTAGATCGACGACCGGGCTAGAATTGACCTGTCGTCGCTCTCCACATTTGGTCCTAAGACATACGGAAAATAAACCGGATATATTATGGGGGCGAATGGGGTAGAAGGACGAAGCAGGTAGCAATGTCATCTAGTTAGACCAAGCACCATGCCCCAGAATAAGCAGGTGTGGGACTACACAATGCACCCTTCTACACGGTAGCAGGCTGAAGATAATTGAACATGAATGAACTACAACCCTTGAATTTTTGGGATCAAGTCTAAGACTGGCAACGCGTAGCTAAACGCCAGTTCAAATCTGTCATACACGTTTGAACTTTTTTCTTTTCCTATGACCAGAAGACAATGATTTGCCCCGGCTGACCAGTACGTGACACCACTTCATTGACATAACCTTTAAACATTCTCGAGGACGGTCTCCTTGAACTCCCGCTCAACCTTCTGTCCCTTGTCATCAGTAGCGGACTCTCCGTGCAGAGACAGGAGAGCACCGAGGTCGAACTTGGGGGACTTGAGGAGCTTAACCTTGCGAATGTGGACCTGTAGAAATGTACGTTAGCAACCTGTATATGTGACTCTCCAGTCTTGGGGTAGAAAAACGAACATTCTGCAGGGGGTAGATGCCCTGGGTGGACTTCTCGATCTCACGTCCAATAACCTCGGGGATGAGCTTGTGGGTGAGCTGGGAGAGAGTGCAGGTGGAGGCCTCGCGCTGGATGATCTCGGTCATCTTCTTGCGAATGGCGCGGATCTGAGAAGAACGAGCGTAGGTGGTCTTCTTGATCTGGTTGGGGCGTCTCTTGGTGAAGGCAATGGCGAACAGGCGGAGGAGGTAGTCGTCAGTGGTCTTCACGGTGATGTTGGCCTCGATCAGGGACTGCCACTTGCGGACAAGGGAACGGAGCTTGTCGGTGGTGAAGTCGAGACCGTGGAAGTTGGTCAGGCAGTTCTTGCCCTGGATCTCGTCGACGCGGAGCTTGACCTTGCGGAAGGCGTGGTCCTCATCGTTCTGGAGGTCGGCGAGGGAGACCTCGAAGATACGGCCCTTGAGGGAGTCGTTGGCGTTCTTCAGACCGCTGGTGCGGTTGACCAGAGTCTTGCCGACACTGATAATTCCGTTAGTCAATCCATCTCAAAAATTTCGCCATATTCGATTCGGGTGGTTTGCATACTCGCGGGTCTGGAAGGTGGAAGGAGCCTGTCGAGAACGATTAGCATTGCGTCTGGGAGAATGAAAGGAATAGAACACACCTTCACAGAGTACTCGTCCTTGCGGGTGAAGGGGTCGACTGTGCGCTTCTTGATACCCTTCTTACCCTTAGATAGGCGCTTGTTCCTGAACGAAGAGGATTAGCCGTATGTTCGTGAATTCAATGAATGTCGTAGATGCGCAAGTAATTCGATAAATGGAAAGCAGGAAAAGGATGAAGAATAGGGCGCTTACTTTCCAACAGCCATGATTGCGAGTTATCTGTGTGTTGTTGGAAGACAGACAAAGGTATCGCACCGCGCGCTCAGAGGGTTTCGACACTCGACTGGGAGGGTTGAAAACCCACAGAAAACTCGGCTAAGCGAGGCGCGGGCCCTAGCTGATTATGTCATTCGCTGGGGTCATGTGATCGAACATTAAAAAAAGGTCCACGGGATTATCATTATGTCATCGTCTTATGTCATTGCCATACAACGCTGCCCAGAGTCCACTGTCAGATCACTCTCTTGTATTAAATGGAATGTCGTAGATCGTTGGCCGTTACAATTGGCTCTATACTATTGGCGCTTAAACTTTCCTTTTGAATGCTGTACAACTGACATGAGTATATTTGTGTAGTTGCATACTCATGTATTGGATTAGTTCTATACCATTTGCCAGAATTAATACTCTTTTCTCGATATTCCGCATGGAACCCTCCAAATTCTCAAATTCGCCCAGCATAGACCCTTTCCATACAAATTCTAGTGTATGTACAATGTAGATCGCTTTGTGGGAATCGCCACCCATTGACATCACATATCGGAATCTGGAGGCTCATTATTCCGATTCCCAATTAAGCAAGTCGCCTTGGCATCCATGCCGCGGGCCTACTCCCGCGCGGGTTGACACTTCTCATTGCTTCACCTTTCCTGTCATCCCTTCTTCTATTTAAAATCCCGTGTCGCAGGTCAACTCCAGCATGGTATGTGACATAATTCCCCCCTTATCCAACCGCCCGACTGCCCCGGCCGTGGATAGATGCTGATTTCTACAGGGCAAGCGCAAGAAGTCAAGCTCGAAGCCCCAAGGGCCAAAAAAGGTAAACGAATCACAAATTGCCAGGTTTTGCACTCAATATTGACTATGAATCATAGAGGGAGCCTCTTGCTACCACCTTTTCCTGTCTCTTCTGCAACCATGAGAACTCTGTGGTCGTCAAGTTAGACAAGAAGCTTGGCCTAGGCGATTTATCCTGCAAAGTGTGTGGCCAGAAGTTCCAAACCGGTATCAATTGTGAGTTGATAATCACCTCATGACATCAGTCCTAACTACTCTAACTAACACAACCCTTCAAAGATCTCTCCGCCCCCGTGGATGTATATTCGGATTGGGTAGACGCATGTGATGCAGTTGCGAAGGACACTGCCAACCAATATGACGCACCGAACCCGAGCCAACAGAGAGGAATCAGCAAGCAGGGTATTCCAGAAGAGACTGGGCAGGGCGATGGCTATGATGATGATGACTACTGATCATGGGATGACGGCGAACGGCGCATTAAGGCACGATATCAACAATAATTGAGTTGTGAAATTCTTGTATGTACATGGTATTTGATATTCTTGCTGCATATTCTTGTTGCATATGCTTATCATATCTCCCAAACTCCAAGAAGTGTCTCACCCATATAGACCTCTACCCCACTACCGGGCATCAAGTCAACCCTGCATAGGCGACTTGTATGGCGAAGTGGAAGTGCCTTATGGCATCTGGAACAGACCAAGCAATGGATGGACAATGGAATACTGAATCACTCAGAATTTCCAGGTGACCTGGTGCCTGCTGATGTTCCTTTCAACGTGGTAGGTCAACGTGGTAGGAAACAGCACTTTTACATAGAGTAATATCTGTCGCCGAAATCTCCCAGGCCGGGGATAATATACCTATCAATCAGTCAGCATGGCAATCGCAACATTCAAGGGGTGTGATATTCTCACTTCTTCTCATCCAATCCTTGATCAATGAAAGAGGTCACGACGCGGAGCTTAGGGAATCTTTCCGCAAACTCAGCAACACCAGACGGGCTGGCAATGAGGTTAAGGAATAGGATCCGGTGTTCAGGAACGCCTCTCTCGATCAGTGTCTCCACAGCCAGAGTTGCAGAACCACCTAGGGGAAAAAATCAGCTGGGTGGCTATGGGCATTGTAGAACAAGCTCAACTCACCAGTTGCAAACATGGGGTCCAGGAGAAGGACCCATCGATCAGCAATGTCAGTAGGGAGCTTATCGTAAAACAGTTTGGGCATACAACTCTCCTCGTCCCGCTGGATGAGAATTTTTCCAATGCGGACAGATCGGCAGCAGTCGCGCAATCCTTGTTCCATGGCCTCGCCTGCGCGCATAATAGAGACACCACAGATCTTTCCTTCGAATTTAACACCAAGGTAGGACCGTCCAACGGGGGTAGTGATGGACTGCTCAACAACGGGGAGGTGGTTCAAGCCTTCCTCCACCAGCAACCGAATGATGCGGTTAGAATAGAAGATGAAATCGGCACGGCTGGTTCTCTTGTCTCTGATCATCCTGTTTGTGGTACAAAATGTGAGTCTAGTGTTACTTTCCACGCAGAGAATGGGTCCTCACGTCAAGAGAGCAATCAACTGGGGTGTTTGAGGTAGCACGTGGACATTCTCGTAGGAGACTTCCTTTGAGACTGTCGCAGTGGGCTTCTCACCATCGGGCCGATACAGAGGACCAACGCCCTGCGCAGGAGAAGGACCGCTCTCTGGTTTGCTAGCCATGATTTTGCTGCGTCCAAAGATGTGTGTGTGGGTGTGGGTCCTACTAGGGAAAGAGAGAAAAAAGAGATGTTAGAATATGGAAGCACCGGAAGTTCGCCCGAGACAGTCGAAGTACCTTTAAAGGACAAAAGTCCAGAGAGAGGTATATAAAGGTAGGGCCTTTGGATGTCTCAAAGCCGAAAGCGGGGAAGTAAGTAGGGTTTTACTCTTATCTTATTTTCTACATCTGGAGGCTATACCGCAGTGGGTGATTCTGCCCCATCTCACCCCCCTCCGCCTCTTATCACTTGCATCATCTCCCCAATCAGACCTCGGATGTCAATTGTTTCATTAATCTTCTCAAAGAAAATTGCCTAGGTAATTTACACATTCATTCCCAATCACCTAGAGGTCACTCCTTTGATGACTGCGCCACACCCTTTGAGCGTGTGTAAGCTCCATTGAACACCGGAAGGACATGGAGTCGTCTCAAGAAACGATTACCTTTTACTCAATCCTTTAATCCAATTGCTCCTCGAATACCCTGATTGCTCTTCGAGAACCAGATCCCCCAGTTGACTGCATCAAACAACGCGTGCGCATCTACATTCGCCCACTTTGTGGACCGAACATGGATAACTCACAACCTCGGAATCGACGACTCGTAACCTATGGCTCTGCTGCCAAAAGTCAACCTCCGCTGAATACTGAAAAACCCGTGCGCTCATCTGCCGCTAGAACAGCTTCCAAAGAAATGCCTTTGCCAAGCTCGTCACGTCTCTCCCGGCCATCCTACACCAGATTACAGCGCGACAAGAATGAAGATAAACAACCGCCTGGATCGGTGGAAACGACAACGACTCGAGGTCTTACACAACCAAAACCCATCGCAGAATCTAATGTGTATGACTTTCCCTCTTCAGACGATGAACAAATGTCCATGGTTCAGAGAAAGCGAAGGCGATATAGCCCTGATGGAAACAAGGCCGTTCCTGCGATTAAGCGATCCGCGAAGCCAAGCGACACAGAGAATGGAGATCGTAAAGTGTCGTCACAAATGAGGAAGAAGGAGCCCGTGCTCGATGGAAACAAGGTCGTTCCTGTGACTAAGCGATCCGTGAAGCCAAGCGAGACAGAGAGTGGATATCCTAAGGTGTCACCACAAATGGGGAAGAGGGTGCCCGATGCCAGAAGGCTATTGACTAAAAAGCCAGAAGCCGATCAGCAAACAAGCCCCGTGAGGTCGATATCATATTCAAGGGCTGGGAGGTCCGTGCGGAGCCAGAATAAGATATCTAGTCCCGAGCATGAAATGAGCCTATTAGCCGAGGAGAGCCCCGGGAATGCAGACTCCGCGCCAAATAGCTCACCGGACATCAACAAGGACTATTCCACTAAAGCGAACATCACCCCTGGGCGAAGGAGACTGATTGACTCGCTCGGAATCACGGAACACCCGGCTGAAACATCTCCAGCGGCTGAAACACCAGCAGAGAGTACCGCCGATAGTCAGCAGTCCCCGAATCCAATCCTTCCCGACCGAGCTTCGCCAAGTGCGGCTGTGAAGGAGTGTCCTGCCGAAAACCAGGTTCAAGACTCTCCTGCCTCAGTTCCATCCCATTTGCGAGGTTCCCGCGTCACGTATGCACGTCAGCGCTCTTTTTTGGATGACTTGGTTATGTCAGAGGACCTTTCGACGCAAAATGATCCCTCTGGCCCAAAGCACCGCTCTCAATCTGTCCAACGTCAGTTGAATTACGAGGCTACTTCCACTGCCCGTTTAATCGTGCCAAATGAGGATACCAATGAGGATGGATCAGTCCGAAGTATTCATGAACTCAGACAAGCTGGGGGAAACGCTCGTTACCGAGGTGCCGTCGAATCTATCTTTGAAGATATCGAAGATCCGCAAAACTCATTGTCGGGTCGATGTAATGCTTTCTTCCAATTGTGTGGCAAACTTCTGGATACTGGGCTAAAACGGCGGTTTGTCGAATGCAATTTTGACAAAAGGCTTGTGGATTGTCTGTCCATGGACCTCCAGGTGGTCCCCACTATTCTGGCTTTCTGTGCCTATGCACTGGCATCATCAGATGGACACATGTCTTATGTTCTTGCAACTTCCGCATGGCCTAAGCTTCTAGATGCATCGCCTGCTTTATTGGGCATGCAAGATGATATACCGGTGACCGCAAGAGCTCAAGCCAGCGGCCTTTCTCGGCCCTTGCAAAAGACTCTCCAGAACACCATTCCACAGATAGCTGCCATGCTGTTCCCCGATACTGCATTGTCGAAACTATCCCCATGTAGTCTGGCATTGTATTGCCTGAGGTCGACGATTTCCACGATGCAAACCAAAGGCGAGAACCCTAGCCTCTCCACATCTCTTCTGAGACCGTTGGTTCAAGCACTCGTGTCCGAGAGCCAACGTTGTGTTTCATTGGAAAAAATACACCCAGAGAGCTCTCAGATACTGTGCACGGGATTTTCAATCTTGGAAGCTTCTACTGCATTGGCTGAGTCCCTCACAAAAGAGCATTGGGACATCCTAGACCCGCTCTCTGAGCTTCACAGCCTGCTCTGTTTGGAGTCAGGCACTGCCAGCCAAATACAACCCCTCTACATTCGACTTATCTTGAATATCACCAACAGCAACCCCCCTCTCTGTGATAGATTTGCAAATCCGGAGATGGTTGGTGGACTGGTCCACATTGTCTCTGCAAACTTTGGTGATTTGACCGAAGATGCGCTTGGACAAGCGAATAATTCCCTGGACAGCGTGATATTGGCGCTCGGCGCACTTATCAATCTGACTGAACAGAGTGAAGCATCAAGATCTATTTTTCTTCACTCTGTTGGCTCCTCAAAGCCTTTCCTTGATCAACTCTTGCATTTGTTCATGGTTCATGTTGAGTCCATCTCCACGGTAAGTTTTCGGTTTTTAGGTTGACATTTTCACCCACGCATTCGACTAACTGGGTCTACCTAGGCTCATTCGGTCTTGGAAGTACACCACAACGTTGCTGTGGGATATTTGGCCGTCCTTTTACTAACCCTGAGTTTGGATCCTGAGACTCGGTCCAAAATCAAGAGCTCACTCGCTCCCAACGGATTAACACCGGTGATATCTACCGTTGATGAATTCCTGCAACACCATCAGAAGATCGAACAAGAAATCTCCACTTTTCCAACCCAGGGACAGCCAGCGAGTGGGTTCCTGTCTAGATTACAAGAACTTATCACTCGTGTTCGACTGGCAGAGCAATGATGAGCATCCCGTGCTACCTTACATGTGTCGCTTGACGCGCCAGATAAGTGCGCGCTTGGTCTTTTCTACCGGCGATTTTTTAGACTTGATGACATGAATTTCTTGGTCTCTTGACAGCTTTTGATACCCCCTTTCCTTGTTAATTTTAATTGAACCATTTACGCTAGAATGTTCCACAATCATATCCTGGGTAGATGTCCACCACTTATCAAGATCGTCATAAAATAATGACCTCAGGTCAAAGCAGACCCCAATGTTCATAAAAATGAGATTTATTAATTTCTGTAATACAGTGCATTTTATGACAAATAACAAATGGTTTATCATAGAACGTACGGAGTACCTACATGTAGGTACTTATTTATAGATCGCCCAGCCCTGCAGTTGGAGAAACTGCCGTTTGCATTGTTTGCAGGTTACAAGGAGTTGGAGCTCCGCATGCTTCGAGGGATTTGCCACCCCCCGACGACCTCGTTTCTGAACAGGTGCCCTTTTGTCTCTGAATAACTCACTTATTCAGCTCCATCAATCAAAAGACAACGCCTACCTGACTATATCATCGTCATTATCTCCCATTTACATTCGCGGTTTAGCTGAGTCTTACCGCACTACACAAGATGCCTTCCGCGCCTAAGCAGAGAAAGATCGCAATCGTTGGCAGTCGCTCCGTGGGTACGTGCCCCTTTTATAACCCAAGGCGTTATAATCGCGAAGAACTGACACGTATCATTTAATAGGCAAATCATCTCTCACCGTTCGCTTTGTCGAGCACCACTTCGTGGAAAGCTATTACCCTACAATTGAGAACACATTCAGCCGGATTATCAAGCACAATGGCCAGGATTACGCAACTGAGATCGTCGATACTGCGGGACAAGTAGGTGATCCCTGTGCGAGATGACCGTTTGGTTACTGAGACCATTCTACAGGACGAATATAGTATCTTGAACTCCAAGCATTTCATTGGGATTCATGGATATATCATTGTCTACTCAGTCACATCGCGCCAGTCATTTGATATGGTGCGGGTGATTCGCGACAAGATCCTGAACCACCTCGTCAGTCACCGTCCTTCTCATGACTAGTACTCACGAACCAGCATCTAATCTTTCCTATAGGGAGCGGATGAGGTACCTCTTGTTATAGTAGGAAACAAGAGTGATCTCAAGCCCGATCACCGCCAAGTCACCCTCGATGACGGACGGCAATTAGCGGAGGAGCTCAACTGCGCTTTCACCGAGGCCAGTGCCTTCCTTGATTTCAATGTCGCGAAAGCCTTTGATCTCATGATAGGAGAGGTTGAGAAGTCCCAAAATCCATCACAACCAACTGGGAACAACAAGTGCGCTTTGATGTAATATGGGGGCCGTCTATTGGAACGCGTGGGTTTCTCTCCCGGGGATGGTAAGCGAAGCCATCTCTAGATCTCTGGATCTTCAAGTCAAGAAACATGAACCATCTCTTTTATTGGAGCTGACAACACTATACCTTGCTCTTTTGATGTTCACTCAATTCAGATCTACGGATGTCTTGTTTGCTGACTCGATTATTGACTTGGAGATCATCAACGCCAATTTGATAACAGCAACTTGATGGCTTCTCGAGGCCCTCTTCTTTTTGGCTTTATTTCTATTTTGTCTTTTTGGTGGAACCATTGGGGTTTTTGCATGAATAATGAGTTTTAGGGTCGAATTCGGGAACATGGATCGGTACCAAGCATAGAGTAATGAATCTCAATTTAAACAGGCTTCTATAAGTACATAATGTATGCGAAGTGTTGAATTAAACTGATCTATAGAAATATCCGTGGCCATAACTCTAGCCTATTTGGAAGTAAAGACCTTGCGGAGCCATAGAGCGCCTTATCGATTAAGTAATGCAACCCCTCGAAGCCCAAGTGCGTGCCTCCACGCACTTTGATTTTCGTCGTTTTTACCCCTCCACAATTTGAGTCACCCCTCTACCACTTGGACTCCCCGGAACCCTTAAAACTCCAATCGTCAATATGTTGGACCTAGCAGACTTTGTCACCGAGCGCGGTGGTGATCTCAAGAAGATCAAGGAGAGCCAGCAGAAGCGATTTGCTCCGGAGGAGACCGTTGACGAAGTTGTCGCGCTCTATGAAGAGGCACGACGCGGTATGGATCCTTTTCTTTTAGGGTTGGCGAAATTTTACTGACAGGTATAGCCCGATATGATGTTACACAGATGGGCTCTCAGATCAATGGAGTCCAGAAGGCAATTGGAATGAAGAAGAAGGTAGGCATTTCCCGGCCAGTCTAGTTGGATGTGGAGATGCTTATCCGTTCTCAGAACAAGGAAGACGCAACCGAATTGCTCGCACAAAAGGCAGAACTTGACACAAAGAAGAAGGAGCTCGAGGAAGCTGCTGTCGCCAAGGAGGTTCAACGCGACCGAAAGATTCGCACCATTGGAAACTACGTCCACGAATCCGTGCCCGTGAGCAACGATGAGGTATGGATCTTTCAAGTCGTCTGGAGATTGAATGCGCCGTGAGACTAACAAGTGGATTTCTGGTTACAGGCAGACAACAAGCTCATCAAGACATGGGCCCCCGAGAATGTCGAAATGCAGAAGCCAGGTTGCCTCTCCCACCACGAAGTGTTGACTCGTCTCGATGGATATGACCCAGAGCGTGGTGTCAAGATTGTTGGCCACCGTGGATACTGCTTGACTGGATACGGTCTTTTCCTCAACTTGGCTCTGATCAACTATGGTCTGGAGTTCCTCTTCAACAAGGGCTACACTCCTAACCAGCCCCCTCAATTCATGCTCAAGGATCTCATGGCGAAGACTGCGCAGCTCGAGCAATTCGACGAGGAGTTGTATAAGGTTACTGAGAGCGAGGATAAGTCCACCGACAAGTACCTCATTGCTACCTCCGAACAACCTTTGTCTGCCCTCCACGACAGCGAGTGGCTCCAGGACAAGGATCTTCCCATCAAGTAAGTCTCCTTTGTTACCCAAGACTAAATTGTTTTGCTGACAAGAGAAATAGGTACGCCGGTTACAGCACATGCTACCGTAAGGAGGCTGGATCTCACGGTAAAGATGCCTGGGGCATCTTCCGTGTTCACCAGTTCGAAAAGGTTAGTATAGATCCGAATGCACTGAATTTTCGCGTTCTAACTCCATGCAGATTGAGCAGTTTGTTCTTACCAAGCCCGAGGATTCATGGCAAGCCTTTGAGGACATGATCAGCACTTCCGAAGAATTCTACCAGTCCCTAAAGCTCCCTTACAACATTGTCGCCATTGTCTCCGGCGCCTTGAACAACGCGGCATCCAAGAAGTACGACTTGGAGGCTTGGTTCCCATTCCAGCAGGAGTACAAGGAGCTTGTCTCCTGCTCCAACTGTACCGATTACCAGTCCCGAGCTCTGGAGATCCGTTACGGCGTGAAGAAGGCCACCGATCTGAAGAAGACTTATGTTCACGCGCTGAACTCCACTCTGTGCGCAACCGAGCGTACCCTCTGCTGTCTGCTTGAGAACTACCAGAAAGAAGACGTAAGTGTTACAAGTTCATTGGTGATTCTGACAGTAGCTAACTATTATTTAGGGTATCGAGGTCCCAGAGGTCCTGCGGAAATACATTCCCGGTGCTCCCGAGTTCCTCCCTTACACCAAGGAGCTTCCCAAGGATAGCACATCCACCAAGGCCAAGGGGAAGGCCCAGAAGGGCACCGATGATGCCACCAAAAAGATGCAAGGTCTTCAGGTTTAAGGAGATATCCCACGATGTACCTTGAGATACAAATTACGAATTACAATGGTTTAGTTCATGATTTATAGGCATATGTAGAAGGACATTAAAAAGATATTTTATACAATCTAAAAAGATACTAAGAAAGACATACAAAACGACATACAAAATGGCAATCCAAAAATTACCTAAGGCTAAACGAATCAACCCTGAAGATGTAAAAAGCTCTTTCCCCCTCATGAACTCTCCCTCCTTTTTTCCCTTCCACCATCATCACTCCCCCTGGCAAATTGATCGCCAGTTAGAAAACCCACCGGAAGGAGAAATGTCGCTGGGACCATCGTGTAAGTTCTGTTTTGTTCTGTTTTGAATACCTCCAAATTCAAACCCAATGCAAATGAGTCCCAAATCCACATTACCACATTGCAAAGAGCTTCCAACTAGCACTGGAGTTGACCATGTACTAGGAGATCCCGCAAAGCCCAATTGATGGGTTCCGAAAGTTCATGATCAGCGGATGACCGCCGGTCTATTTGCAATCGTCAATATCCTACACCTTGTCGGACAGCTTCTGCTTAGCCAGTGAGCGACAGACAGAAGCTTAAGGAAATACATGCAGAGTAAGACTCATCAATCTCCTTCCCCATACATTGAGAGCAGTCAAAAGGATTTTGCTCAGGATGATACTACATGAATGCTAACAGCCACTATAGGAAAAAGGCCAAATGCATCAAATGCATAGGGGCTGAGTAATATACTTAGACTGCCGAAGCCTAATCTCGCGAGTATGTGCTACGGTCTGAGATAGCTGAAGTCACAGCGCGAGACGCGAATTCTCGCGCTGAAAGACTTGCGCTGGAATTGGGAGGCGCAAATCAACGAGCCGAAGAGTTTCAGCGGCGAGCTGTCGAGGCAAAGAAGTGCGTGGACGACTGGAGAATTTTCTGGTTTTCAACCTTGGGGGTTGAACGTTTGCGCTATCCACAATCTCTAGTGCAATCCGAGGGTTCCAATCATCCTGGTGATCCTGGCCCGAAATCCTGGCCCGAAAAGAAGTTCGAATGTCTTTTTCAGAGGTTGACGAGCTAGCTTCCTCGATGTTGTCATAAAGAAGGGAGAATTTGGAGTTTGGTCTCCAGCATTTCAGTTTTCATTGTGGTTGAAGTCGCCCCGATTCATAATTCTAGTGCATAGTGCAATACGACAATGGCATGGTACCATTCAGTGCTATGGGTTGCCCCGTAGGGCGAAGCTGCAATTCACGACGATATGGGGTCTCAAAAATGGGTATGGTACGACAGTAAGCTCGTTATCTCTCGAGCTTTGGTTAAAACGAAACTGCGCGCAAATTCGGGGTGTCGAGGTATTCAGAAACGGACGAGGTTAAAGTGCTTGAAACGAGGGTCGAGTCTGGCTCTGGCTTGACCCCGAAAGTCGAGGTCGAAAAAAGCATGATTGAATGCGCAAGGCAGGGTCTCAACTAAAGACGACGAAATGTGCGACATGGTAGGAGTGGTGATGTCGGAAGTACAACAGCGAGATAGGTCTCCTCCCTCCGGTGGACTGCTCTTCCAACACCATCTCTCAGTATTTGTATGCTCGGGGAATGGAAACGAGGAGATAAAGGACTCATCACCTGGAGGGAAGGCAAAAGAGAAAAAGTAATCATGTTGCCGATAGTGGAGTGTAGGTATCATTGGAGAGGGCGAAGGAGCAGTTATCTAGGAGCCACAACACCTTCTGTAGATCGACTATGTTGCGATTGTCCCCGGTTGTACATAGGAAAATTCCTTGCATAAAATATGCTTTTTACCATCGTCTTATACATCCCAAAAGACATGACTATTCCTGTCTTTTTAGTGCCACTCAGTTTACAGGAACATGTGTTAACAAAAATAGAGATAAGGCATAGGCAATGCTTAGCCGGAGCAAAGGGCTTACAGCTACTAGTTTCATGTCTACACCGTCCACTGTCTACATATGGCTACAGAAGAATGAGGATCGGGTATGCCTCAATGCACAATGTTCACATGAACAGAATTAACATTATTTGCCCAATTTTAAAAAAGAAAGAAAAAAAAGAACGGCCAGAGAGAGAAAGCAAAACTTTCTTCACTAGTATATCGTATGGCGTTAGTATTCTGTTTACCCAGTGCAGGGTGCAAAACATTTGGATCTCAGACAAGATATTGCATCCTGGTTCAAGGAGAAGCCAGAGAGGGGGAGGCTTACGGGGCCAAAGGTGGGAGGGGAGTAAGAGGGGGAGTAGGGAGGAGAGGAGGGCACGGGCGAGGCCGGCGCCGGGTCAATAGGGCCACCCGATAGTGGCTCGGCCACTGTCTGCTCGGTGGCACCCTGGAGAGCACCCTGACCGCCGCCACAGTCAGGGCCACCAAGGTCACCACCAGCAGCAGTGGCATCACCACTACCGGGGGCGGCAGCATCAGCAGTGACGCGACGCCCAGTCGCGGTGGCGGCCTGTTTGCGGCGCACACGTTAGAAACAATATTCAGTCATAGTGCAATCCCGAGAGAAGACTGGTTCTCATAGAGGGACGACAACAGACGGTTTCTTACCCTGTTCAAAGCAGAGTGGACGATTGCCCACAACCTATCTACCTCCTTAGCAGAAGGAGGAGGCGCGTTTGCAGCGTCCTCAGCGGCCTGGTCCAGATGTTAGTAATGCTCAGTCAATTTCAGGGCTTAATGATTCTCTTGCCCGCCGGGCTCGTCTCTTCTTGTTCTTGCGATTTTTTCTCTGGCTCTTTGTAAGGGGAGTCATATTTTTTTAGTAATTTGGAAGGGGGGAAAAGGGGAGAAGAGTTCACGGGGAAGGGGGGAGTGTTTTGACTACATGGGTAACTACATACCTAGGTATATCCTACGAGGAAGACACCTATCTAGGAAGGCACCTATCTAGGAAGGCACCTACCTACATTTGTACCCTACCTACCCATGTAGCCATATGACATCTCAATACTGTTCAATGATACACAATGCTTCATCTCATCTATAGTCAATTTACCATAGATTAGCTCCCTCATTCATTCACTTTCGACTTGGACTTCTTTCGGATCTCAAGCACGATTCATCTTAAAATGAGGAACTATTGACATGCATTTATTGACTCCCATGTCCACTCACTTTTAGCTTACACTTTATTCGGACCTCAAGCATTGCCATACAATAATACTATAAGTCGCAAACAAGCCAATGCATCAAGACAGGAGTTCGTAAATTTCGAGCAATCGGAGGACTTAGCTAGCCACAAGCCAAAGCAATCTTCAACATATAACACTCGAATCACTTCGAAACTCGTTTCCACTGCCATAAGGATCCCTTCTTCCAATACCACGCAAGTGATCTTACCATTGACATCTTTCCAAGCCCAAAGATACCCGGCTTAGAGAAATAGGCGTCCGTCATAGCCAAAAGATAGGAGGGATTCTTGCTCCGGAGCCTATCCTCCAGATTGCTCATCACGAGTTCCCATTCTGCACTGGATATAAGATAACCACGATTGACCCCACAACAATAACATAGCTCTGTGCAGTGTCCGGTGCCCCTCTCCTTAGTAGTCAGGCAGCGCTTTTTGCAACATCCACAGCTTCGACTACAGCAGCCACCCTTCCCCACACAATCGTTGGTAAGCTCTTTCCGGAGATACCAAGCAGGATGCTGTCGGATCCTATCATAGATCTTTTTCAGTGGCCTTTGGGGAAGCTGGGTCTCCGCATTGTGTAAACAATATATCAGCCCCAGAATCATATATTCGTTGCCCTCGAGATCTTCTTCGTATTCGCGATGCGTACTTGCATCATCCTCATGGCCTAGTTAGGGCTAAACACCTGGGTAGAGCATATTTATTATGTAATGATGGATGCCAATAAAGGATACAAGGTCTTCAGATTTAAAGATATCCTACAATTTACCTATGAATTATATTACAATGGTTCAGTTTATGATCCTCCTACATATACATGTACACACTATGTACTAGTTGTAGCACGCCATTGCCTAAAGCAGATAAGCTCAGCCGATAAACATGTGATCTGCGTCTGATTGGTCAAAACTTGCAATTTTTTTTTTAAAAAAAAAGGCAAAAAAAAAAAAAAAAAAAAAACGAAATCATTTGCCCCGCGATACCCCTCCAAAAAGGATTCATTGACTACATATGTAGAGTACTATATCTCAACATCTATTTAATTAGAATTGTTAAATCGAATCAATGACAATAATAACAAAATTTACATACTAGTTAACTATATAGTATATGTACATATGTACTTAGTTGTTGCAAACCCCGAAACCAGAATCACCGAGTCCGATTCCGGAGACCTTGCGGGCTTACTTAATTTCCATTAAGAGTCATCCAGGTGGACCACCTGAGCACTCATCCACATCTTCCCTGATTGTTTCTCTTCAATCTACTTCAATCCTCTACACACCTCAATCATGTCAATCGCAAGAGATATCCGTCCTCGTCAGGACGACGCCGCCTTCCTCGCTACCTCCCCCAGCGCCTCCTTCAACTCCCCATCCAGCCACAGCTCGGTTCTGAACCGTACGATTCCAATCAATGCTAAGCACTTGAAGCCATTCGCCACAGAAGATATCAAGGTTCTGCTCCTGGAGAACGTCAACCAGACCGGCCGTGAAATCCTCTCCCAGCAAGGCTACCAGGTCGAATTCCTGAAGTCTTCCCTCTCAGAAGATCAGCTCATTGAGAAGATTCGGTGGGTCCCAATCCAATTCCCCCTCGGTGACTCACGAAGCTAATAGATTGGCTTGTATTGCAGTGATGTCCACGTCATCGGTATTCGCTCCAAGACCAAGCTCACCGCACGGGTCTTGAAGGAAGCAAAGAACCTTATCGTCATCGGTTGCTTCTGTATCGGTACCAACCAGGTCGACCTCCAATATGCCGCTGACCAGGGTATTGCCGTCTTCAACTCCCCCTTCAGCAACTCTCGCAGTGTTGCCGAGTTGGTCATTGGTGAGATGGTCATGCTGGCCCGCCAATTGGGTGATCGCTCCAACGAGATGCACGCCGGTACCTGGAACAAAGTGAGCAACGGTTGCTGGGAGATTCGTGGAAAGACCATCGGTATGTGATGTCTTACAACTGTTCTGTTGTTTCCGGGGTTTGTGCTGACCTCTCAGGTATCATTGGATACGGCCACATTGGTGCCCAGCTCTCCGTATTGGCTGAGGCAATGGGAATGTCCGTCATCTACTACGACGTCCTCAACATAATGTCCCTGGGTACCGCTCGCCAGGTCAAGACCTTGGATGATCTCTTGGCCGAGGCCGATTTCATTACCTGCCACGTTCCCGAGATCCCCGAGACCAAGGGCATGATCGGACAGAAGCAGTTCGAGAAGATGAAGAAGGGAAGCTACCTGATCAACGCCAGCCGAGGAACCGTCGTAGATATCCCCGCACTTATCGACGCCATGCGCAGCGGTAAGGTTGCTGGTGCCGCTCTGGATGTCTACCCCAACGAGCCCGCCGGAAACGGTGACTACTTCAACAACGATCTCAACACCTTCTCAGCTGATCTGCGCTCGCTCAAGAACCTTATCATCACCCCTCATATCGGTGGAAGTACCGAAGAGGCTCAGAAGGCTATTGGTGTCGAAGTTGCCCAGGCTCTGGTCCGATATGCTAACGAGGGTTCCACCCTGGGTGCTGTCAACTTGCCCGAGGTTGTCCTCCGTTCTTTGACAATGGATGAGCCTGACCACGCTCGTGTAAGTTATCTCTGCAGTTATCTGGGTTTGCGATGATACTGATTTTGTCTAGGTGATTTACATCCACAAGAACATTCCCGGAGTGTTGCGAAAAGGTAAGAATACATTTGATTCAAACGAAGCGATCTCTCAACTGACAATGACACAGTCAACGAGATTATTGGTGACCACAACGTCGACAAGCAGATGACCGATAGCAGAGGCGATGTAAGTTTATCCGTTCTTTGTATACAACAGAGAAAGACAGCAGAAACTAACTGTTAATAGGTTGCCTACCTGATGGCCGATATCAGCAATGTGGATGCTGCCACCATCAAGGATTTGTATACCAGACTCGAGAGCCTTCCTTGTAAGATCATATCTTTTCTCTCACACATGAATTCAAAGCTAACAACTTTTCCAGCTCGCATCATGACCCGCGTGTTGTACTAAACAACCGATCAAAAAAAAAAAAACAAAACAAGCTAGCCTCCGGGCTATGATGCTTTAATCAACTTAAAATAGATGAGCCCTCACACGGCTTAATCTCAATTGCAATAGGACACTCTCAACGAGGTCCTAGGATATTACAAGACTGCAATTGCCAACGCACGAGTATATTGAGTTGGATACGACTGATGTAAAAGCGGTTGAGTGTATATTTTGTGAATACCATGCACCATTTACTAAAGAAAAGCTATGACATGAATGTTTTCGTTTCCATTTCCATTTTCATCTGCCAGGTCATCCACACGGATTAACTGGCTAAGTAGAATGCATTAAGTGAGAATATCGCTAGACATCATGATCCTAACCTCGACTCCCATCTCTGAAGCCAGGACTGCGACTCCTCCTTCTTGATGGAGGATCCCGACGGTAATCACGTCGACTTGTCGAACGCCAATCGGCACTTGAATGCGATCCATGCTCACCAGAATCTCGCGAGCGATCATTGCCACGGTCACTGCTGCGGTCATTGCTGCTGTAGTTCGGAACATAAGAGTCCAGATTCCCTGATCTGGGTGCTGGACGACCTTGTCCGAATTGATTTCGACGATCATCTCTCCCGTCGGTTCTGTTGGATTGCGATCCATCCCATGGCGGGTTGGTTGGTACGGGTGGACGTGGGGGTAATCCCGTATCTCTTTGTGTTGATGGGAAGGGCCCGCGGCGTTGCGGGTTTCCGTGAGTTGCGTGGTGGCCATGGCCTCCGTGCGTTCCTGGTGCATTTTGTCTGCCTCCTCGGGCGCCGCCGGGGACGCGGCTGTGTCGGGAGTCTGGTCCGCGAGAGCCAGAGGTTGGCCAGCCGCCATTGCTTGTGTCGGAGACGCCTGGGGGAACTGGGGGCATTGGGACCCGTTGACTGCGGAACTTCTTTCGGTCGAGTTCGTGGGAATCTGCGAATTGGGGGATTTCGCCGGGTCGTGCTGGGAGGGGGTGAGTGGTGAAGTATGGGTGCTTCAATGCATCCATGGCGTTGATGCGTTTCCTCCAGTCTAGTCGGAGGAACTCGCTTAATAGAGAAATAGCTGCCGGGTTTAGACTGTTGTAAGGTTAGTTAGGGGCTCAAGTCTTCTTGTGCGCCGGGGCGAAAGAGAGTGACATACTCCTTGAAGAATGCATGGAGGTTCCCGCGTTTGAAGGCGAAGTTTTTCACACCCTCACAACCCGGGAGTTGACTCCATCCCGGCATATTCTCCTCAGTGGGAGTGCCCACAAGATTGAATATCAGTTCTGCTTGGTTAAGGTCGCTATTTCCAGCGAGGATGGGCTTGCCCTTGAACATTTCGCCAAATACACAGCTACAAGACATTAGAAGATGATAAACCTGACTAACAGGGATGGAGAACTCACCCAACTCCCCACAAGTCAATGGCCGTAGTGTATTTCCGTAGCTGTAACAACAACTCTGGAGGACGGTACCATCTCGTGACAACAAGTGCAGTGTATTCTCTTCTAGAATCTCCTCCTCCTTTTCCGGGGAGTGGAGGGGCATCATCGTAAGGCCGAGCAAGACCAAAATCAGCAATTTGGAGGATTCCTCCATTGCTAATTAGCAGGTTCGCCGCTATTCATTCTGTCAGCTAAGAACTATGGTATACCAGCCTTCACCACTCACCTTTCATATCACGATGTAGGATCCGGTTCTGCGAATGTTGTTAGACAAATATTGCAGGGATGGGTGTTTCAAGACGATCGTACTGCATGCATGAACTTGAGCCCTTCGAGGAGTTGCATCAAGTAGCATTTAATCTGTGGTTCCGTGAATTGAACCGCTGGGTTTTCCAGTAGTCCTGACAAGTCATGTTCCATGTATGGGAAGACCATGTACATGCTCGGCTTTTTCCGTCCTTCGCCTTTGCCTCGCTCAATTGACATCTCCTTGAGCTGTAGAATGTTTGGGTGGGAAAGCGCTTTCATGAGTTTGATCTCGCGGATGGCGGTAATGGGGAACTACCATAGCACCAAAGGTCAGTATGGCAAACAAACAACAGAGAGCCAGTGGACTTACGCCTTCTTTCTCGTGGTGCATTAGGATTTTTTTTAAGGCCACGATTTTGGTATCCTTCTTAGACCTTGCTTTGTAGACCTCGCTATCCACCTGTCAGTTGGTTTCTTTCGGCGATATCGCTGCCAGACTCACCCAAAGGTTCCTTCTCCAAGCTTGTCGAGGAATTCATATTCACGGATGTTTGAACAACCAGGGAAACGGGCTTGGCCATTCTCGTGCTTTTCCAGGGATTTGATCTCCATACTGACTTGTGGCTTGCGCTGGTCGCTTGCGCTGGTCGCTTGCGCTGGTGGAGGGAAGGTCGATTGCGCTGTCTGGCGAGTAGGTCGAAATGTCGACCGCGGTCAAGCTGTTCGGTATGCTTTGGTTTGATATTGGGTCAAGATACACGGAGGAGGGTTCGAGAAGTCTTCGGAGACAGATGGTTGTGGGGAAGTTTTCAAGGTGAATTAGCGGGGATCTTCTCGGGGAGAACCAAGCGCGTCGAATGTGTTAGAGGGCAAGTCCATATCACAGGCAAAAGCATGTGTGACGATTTCGCATTGTTCAAAGCCCTCGTGTACGGAGCTCGGGCATGCAATAAACTCAATAAAGACCTGAGCAGGAACCAGCCTAGTCAAGGCACAAGTATAATAAGAGTCAGACGACTCTCCGAAAAGAAATCAAATGATTGTTCTGCTGATTGCCCTGCCGAACGATCCAAACACTGCGCTGCGGTGGAATTCGAGTGCCGTCACGGGTCACGTGCAACCAACCTCCGTCTCCGTTGAACCGCAGAGCCCTCCGTCTTCAGATCCGATTCGAGATTGGCGTTTTACCAACAACAGTCATTTTCAGCACACAGTACGTCTTACACGCACCTTTCTCTACTCATACAAATTCCGTGGAAACTAATTGCTTTCCAATCTGTACAGTCATGGCGGGCCACTCCTCCCACCCTATCCACATCCACCCGGTCCGACCGCTCTACCGCTTCACTGCGACTGCATTGGGCGCTAGCATGTGGTTCTTCGTAAGGATTACCTCCTTTTTATACCCAAGAACTTATACTGACAGGACTCTGGGTAGCTCATGTACCGAGCCAAGAAGGATGGTGCCGCTCTGTTGGGCTGGAAGCACCCTTGGGACCACTGATCCGATTACAATCGTCGATTTCGTTTTCTTGCGCAACCGCTTCGTCTCTCATGGCAGCGGTGATGGTTGGGCTGCATTGCGTACTATGTACTTGGAGTGGGAAGAGAGGAACAGAGAGCCGGATGTTGCCGAGGCGCATGTCGAAAGCCGCAAGTGTCAGGTTCACGATAGCCATTTACCAGCCGAATTGTATCATACCCTTTCTTTTTCAATTTTCTAAAATGGTAATTCTTTGGCCCGAGTGGCCGAGGCGGAGCCTCACTAGACGAATGACTGGGTTATAATATCCAAAAACTATGGCAATCTACAGGTCTATGTGTATTTGATAGCGTACAATGTGAGTGCTTTGATAGCGTACTTCACAAGCGCAGTGCCTCCAATAGCACTTTGTACATCTTGCGCTTCTTGCGGTAATGTGGCTGCAAGCGGGCACGAGCATATCCAAGCATCTGTGCCACACGTGGGAATATGTTCTTCTCTGCTGTCCAGGACAGAACGAAGACCCCGAATGCCAGCGCGATTAACCAGAGTTTGAAAGCATCAGACATGAAAGTCAGTTGCATCACCTCCGTCACCCAGTCGGATGGTCTGAAGAGCATGTAGCCCGAAATCAGGATATTCACGATGATCGTACATAAGTACGGCACTAAACAGCCACGGTCAGTATCTAGATAAGCAAGAAAGCGTAGTGCGCGGTGCGATTCTTACCATTCTGAGTCATTGGTTTCCGGAATGGCGGACCCGCACTTAGAACAATGCTGATGAAGATGTACTGGAAACATGAGAACAAGAACAAAGCCGTATTCTCCGAGTTGACAATGTTGCTCTTTTCCACGTCCAGTTGTGGCGGCAAGAACCTGCATTGTTTGTTAGAATGATGTTGGTGGTATATATTGTGACAGCTACTCACCATGGCTGTAATTGAACAGTCTCGAAGACTGCAAACTGTGACAGCACAACTAGCGAGATCTGCCCGAGCAAAGGTGTCAATACCTTGCGCGAGACAAGATCGGCAGTTGGCCGTTTCCGAGACATCATAGGAGAAGGATCAGCCCAGCCCACTAGAAGAGAATTAGCTCATATACTCAAAATTAGCAGATATAGACCACTTACTGAAGACCGCAATGGGCATAATGAGCAAAAGGTCGATAAAAAGAAACTTAAAACCGTTAGCAATCTATCAAAACTTTGGTAATATAGCCCACTTACCTGGAAATCACCAAGATTCGACCCTGACGTATACAGGAAGCTGACCGTGCAGAACTGAATGGCGGAATAAAGACTCATGAACTTGAAACAGGAGAAGCTTGTCACCAGAGCAGCTCGACCCTCCCTAATCACTGTCGGAACACAGGAGATTTCGAACAAGCGGCTAGTAAAGGGCGCAGCAACGGACGCCTCGGCGTCCGACAATGAGATACCAACATCTGCAGCCTTCAGAGCGCCGCAATCATTGGCACCGTCGCCACAAAAGCCACAGCAGTAATCAATAGATTGAAGTTTCTCAACGAGTTCGTGCTTCTCGTCTGGGGACATACGGGCAAACACTTTGCCGCATACAAGCACCTATACAGCACACATTAGTTTGTGACATGGTAAAAAATGGAAATAGTTAGTACAACGGCCGCTTACCTTGTTGAGTACATCTTCATTCCCGAAGTCAATTAACCACCTAAACGCATCACCAGTGACGGCGACGGAGTATTCACGCTCGACGAGAGTGTTTCCTGGAATTGACAAGTCGTTCTCCGCAGTGTTTATGGGCTGTAGTTGCATTAGCTGCTAGTAATTGGATATAGGGAAAAGATATATTACCAAGAGTGTTCTCGGGTCCAGCTGGAGGTCGGGATTGTCCACACATTCCCATATGAGAGAAGTTTTGGATGAAAGACCAGGCGCTGTGTATCGTTAGTCCTGAACTATGTATAACCTGGGTGCGGTAAACAAACCTTCAATAAAGTGCGGGATAAAACATGGTTCATCGCGTCCAAGCATGTTGCATTCACGAGCAACACTGATGGCAGTCAAGATATTATCACCGGTGCACATTACATTGCGAATTCCCGCCTCATTCAACTCGGAAATCACACCGGAAGTACTGGGTTTCAACTTGTTCTCGAAGATGATGAAGCCCAGGAATTCCAGGTTAGACTCGGCGTCCGCCCGCGACATTTTTTGGACTTTCATCCAGCTTAACTTTCGTTCATATTTGGAAGCGCAGGCAATCACACGGTATCCTTTGTGAGTGTAGTAATTCAGGAGATCCTCATAATCCGAAGGAACTGCAAAAGAATTATATCAGCAACGTAAGCTTATGTAGAAAGAGAGAGAGCACTGACGAGTTCCGGGAATACATATGTCTTTAATGCTTTCTGGGGCACCCTTGACAAAGAAACTTGCTCCATTGTCGCCAAACTTCCTGACGACGACACTTGCGCGACGAAGATTGGAGGCGAATTCGAAGCTCCGCAGTACTCCAAGCTCGAGGGAGTTCTGGATATTGTTAGATATGAAGCTGTGGCTCGAATAAAACCAACTCACATTTACATCATGTTCGTCGCTGGTCTGACGTTGAGGGGGCTTTGCAACCGACGGTGCTATCGTGTCGTATTTGGGGCTTGTCTGATCGGAAACATGATGTCCTCCCTCCTCAAACGTCCAGTTGGTAAATTGGAACATCTTCACATCGAGAGGATCTCCCAACAGCTCATCGTCCACTACCCTGAGGGAATGACACGTCGCCATGGCGTACATGATCTTACTTTGCTTTTCGATGTCGTATTCGGAGTTAGCATTTGGAGAAGGACGAAGAAACCCGTCAGACGTCTCAGACAGCAACTCGGAAAACCTAGGAATTTTTCTTCAGCGCAAGCCTAAGGATCATACTTAGAAGCAGACAAACCTTTTATCACGGGTAACTATACGCGCTCCTAGCACATCCAGCCCATCTTCGGTGAGGGTTCCAGTTTTATCGAAACAAACAATGTCCAGCTTTCCTCCCACGTTGACCCTAGTCTCATGTATTAGTATCGAAATTGAGACATTATTCAGCTTCGTCCACTCACTTCTGTGGGCTGATGCAGAATATGTTCTGTTTTTTTAGCCGTGAAAGCGCAAAATTGGTTCCAATGGTTAGTGTGGCTGGGAGAGCTGGCGGGACAACAATCGTGATCAGATCGAGGGCTCGAATTATGATCAAATGCCAAGCGAGCTGTGTTTCGTTGGGTCAGCTGCCATAATAACTTTGGGGGAATCGCCTGTTGGAGCATTGACTTACACCCAATCGAACAAAGTTAATGAATGAAGCGATGAATCCGAGAAGAGCGACCATCCCCATCACGGCAATGTAACGGAACGAGTCCCGGTAGAATTTGAATCCAGAAGGCTTTGGGAAAAGCATTGATCGAACTAGAGCCCCCTTGGTTGTTAAGAAGCCGGTTCTCATGACAATCGCTAATGCTACTGCTTCATCGTCGTCAACATTCTGGGGCCGTCTAGCCCGGATCACTTTGGTTCCGCTGAATAGGAAGTGTTTAGCAACATGAGGGTGGATAGAAGGAGTACTAAGATCGAGATATTTGAGGGCATCATCGGTGAGTGGTGTTTTAGACACGGGGACGGATTCGCCTATTAGAGTTAGATGTGTATAAAAATATCAAAGTTTGGGGTCTTGTACGAACCAGTGAGCATGCTCTCATTCACAATGCAGTCCCCTGACAGCAAGATGCAGTCACACGGGACCTGGTTAAGGGATGGGTCGGAAAATTCATACACATCACCAGGAACCAGCTCTTGGGAGGAAACGGACCGCCCTATAGATACGATCAGTTTACATCAATCAGTAAGATGATATATTGAATGAACTCACAGAATCCATTTCTTAGAACGCGGACATCACACTCGAAGAGAGATATCTCCCTAAGCCGACTCATAGTCTGTCACGGGATTAGTTTCGGGGGGGTTGATCCACTTCTTCGGCTGAACTCACTGATTTCGTCTCTAGCACAGTCGTTGCTATGCTGAAAAACGATATAAGAAAGATACAGACGGCGTAGTAGTAGTACTCATCCATGGACCACAAAACGAGACTTGCAATTTGGAAGATGTAAAAAGGATGGAAGGCCTATACACTGTCAGATATATTGATAGAACAAGCGGGAGGAAAACTGACCTCGTCGACGAGAAGCTGAGGAATTGTCTTTTGGAGAATTTCGATAGTGTTACTTCCAAATATCTGTTCCCTGCTGTCTCGTTCATCGGCATCCAATCCACTTCGCATGACCTTGGCATTAGTCCACGATGGATCCTTCCAGCCATTTATCAAAGAAAATTTATCCTCGATTGGATGATAGAAGAACTTCAGGTATCGGTAGTCGATGAAGTGTAGAGAGTCAATAGTCGGGTCGTTATCTTCATCGTATGAGTGATTTAATGAGTCGGCGAAGACCGTGGAAAGGGGACGTCCATAGGGTTGGCTGCCAACTTCATGGACGGTGAATTGGTTCCATTGGTCCTATGATGGGTTAGACGGTTATTGTATGGGACAAAAAATTCACAATCTCACCTCTATAGCCACCCATTGGCATTTCCCTATCGGGGTTGCCTTCCCAATCAACTTTACCCGCCATCGTGGCAGCCATCGGAAGAGAAGCCAGGCAAATCCACCGGTCAAGATGCAAAGGGCGATATAGACAGCAAACCCTCCCGAACTCGTGGAAAAGCCAGCAAAAACAGCTGTCAAATCCTCCGACGCAATATACACTTTTTGATTCAACCGACTACCGGTTCGTCGGTCTCGGCCATACGAGCTGGCGGACATGTAGCGAGAAAGAAGTGGATGTTCAACCGAGTCGCGAGAGGTAGACATCCGCTTAGACACAAAAGAGCTTCTGGCAGACTCGAGGTCTGCATCCTCGATTCCATGTAGAGATTCTTCATCAATCTCGCTTTGGTCATCCACCGCATCTTCATTCGACCATTCTGCGAAGTCTTCCCCGTCCTGAAAGTATGTAAAGCTCACCGTAGAGCCTGCTCGATCACGGCGGTGCGCGAACGAGACGACGCTGGATGGGATGCTTTCCGAGATTGGGCCATCGAAGACCTAGTACGAGTCAACTCCTGCGCCGAAGCCTGCATGTGAGAATAAAGATTTGACATACCTCATTACGGGCCATCTCCACATCCGACACGACGCTCATGCTAGAGAAGTGTCAGCAGGGATTCAAGGGTCGAGGTAGATAGGAAGGGGGCATAGCAACCTGCTTCTCATGGAATCGCGTCGCAGTCCATGTCGAGGCATGGATAGGTCCACGGGACCAGTCCCCGAGGGAGACTGCGGACGGCTTCCCATGTTTAAGAGAGAGGTCAGCTCAGCCGATTCCCCCAACAGCCTCTCTGAGTGTCGTATTATGGGGCTTGAGTAAAGTTGTATTTCACCGACACAGGACCAAAGGGGAGCATTTACCGCGGAGCGCAAGTTCCCACAAAAGCAGGGTGTGTGACCTGGAGCTTATCAGTGTCCCACAGCGGAGAGCGACTTATCTCCATGTGACTACCCGATATAGCTTTGGATTATATAATTATATCGGACCAAACTTCCAAGGTTGGAAATCCCCCCATGCAAAAGAATCCATATAAAGTTGCATGCAATAATAGCTTCTATATGCCATTGTATTATATTCTGACGGGGTTCCATAACAATCTAGAAGACTAGATGAGTCTTGGCATCTTATTTCTTGGCTTTAACAGGCATCTCATTGGCCGCTAAATCACCCATCTACGGGGTTTCGATCTGAAATGCGGGAAGATCTACATGGCGCGACTCAATGGCCCTGAAGGCTCTCAATTCCTGCATTTATCTAACTGACTAAATAGAGTTACTACTTGCATCCCTAACAAAGTATTTTATACATCATCAACGGTTATATACGATTATACACAGAAAAGTCTCTTACACAAAATATGCTTTTTCCCCCCTCTTCGTATACACTTAAAATGACAACATTGAACTAAAATGACATCCAGAAATGACTATGAAGATGAGTACCAAAACGACGCCCCCAGGCCGCATAAGCCGACTATTCTTGTCCTAGCTAACAACATAAATCCTGAACGTCATCAATTGTCATGCAAAATAAGCAAAACACGCAACCGACTACATGTACGGGTGTAAAAATACCTGGGTTCTATAAATATATATTTCCTTCTATCCGGGGGCGAATCTCATTTTACAACTTTTTTTTATTTCCAATTTTTTTTTAAAAAAGGCCACTTATATCAAAAGACAAAAGAGTCAATAATCACAGTTAGTTATATAGGGAATATAATTCTTCCATTCCTCAGCAGATTGGAATTGGAGAGAGGGGTAATGGTCCAGGGCGCCACCGGGAGCGATCAGATTGAAAACGATTACAGAAAAGCAAGACACCCAGACATCTGGATATCAAGAACATGAAAATATAAGAAATACAGAACAAAGATAAACTATAACATAAATAAGTATATATCAAAAAAGAGAAAGAATCGGACAAATCAAAAGTGGTATTAAAAGGTATTGTTGGGAGAATTTGCAGCTTTTGCAGGCTCAACCAGAACCGTCCCGCCAAGCCCCTCGGCCACAGGGCGCTAAGGATCCCACCATCTTCCAGACTCTCTCCCCCCAAAACTAAACGGCGTATCAAATTCTTCCTTCTTTCTCTCTCCTCACCTCATTCTCTCCCCCGCCCCTTTTCACTACCCATTCATCATGTCTGAGCCCATCAGAAACAAGAAGGCGGACTTCCCGGTCGCACCGTAAGGATCCCCGTTTTATTTTTTTCATTATCAAAAGCAAAAAAAAAATATACTGACTTGCAGAAGGACCCCGCAAAACACGCCGGCCAACAATGCTCCCATCTCGTCTCACGCTCAGCAGCCTGGTGTATCCAGCATCGAGGAGGGTAAGTCGTCTTTTTTCTTGTCTTCACCGGCATCTCTTTGACCGTGGTTTCCTTTCTTTTAGAATCCCTTGACAAAGCCGCCGCTGCCTCGCTCTTCGCCCGCAACCCTGCTCTGGTCTCCATGATCCAGGGCAAGTTGGGTCAACTTGTCGGTCGCTCATCAGGCTACATCGAATCTCTCCCCCCCTCCGTCCGCCGCCGTGTCGCTGGTCTGAAGGGTATCCAGAAGGAACACTCCAAGCTCGAGGCTCAGTTCCAAGAGGAGGTCCTGGAACTTGAGAAGAAGTACTTCGGCAAGTTCACGCCCCTGTACGAGCGTCGTTCTACTATCATCAACGGCGGTATTGAGCCGACCGAGGCCGAAGTTGAGGCCGGAAAGGAGGATGAGGAGAGTGACGAGGAGGAGGAGACCAAGGAGGAGCCTAAGAAGGAGGAGGGTGAGGCCGCGAACGGCATCCCCGAGTTCTGGCTTTCTGCCATGAAGAACCAGATCTCGCTTGCCGAGATGATTACTGAGCGCGATGAGGAGGCTCTTAAGCACCTCACCGACATTCGCATGGAGTACCTTGACCGACCCGGATTCCGCCTCATTTTCGAGTTCTCCGAGAACGAGTTCTTCACCAACAAAACTATCTCCAAGTCATACTTCTACAAGGATGAGAGTGGATACGGTGGCGATTTCATTTACGACCACGCCGATGGATCCCAGATTGACTGGAAGGAGGACAAAGACCTGACCCTCCGCCTGGAGAGCAAGAAGCAGCGCAACAAGAGTACGTGCCCTTGGAATATTGGTATGCTACGTTGAAACTGACAATTTCCCCTCTTTTAGACACCAAGCAGACCCGCGTTGTTAAGATCAGTGTGCCTACCGAGTCCTTCTTCAACTTCTTCTCGCCCCCACAGCCACCCGCCGAGGATGACGACTCAGTCGCCAGCGACATTGAAGAGCGTCTGGAACTTGATTACCAGCTCGGTGAGGATATCAAGGAGAAGCTCATTCCCCGTGCCATCGACTGGTTCACCGGTGAGGCTCTCCAGTTCGAGGAGCTTGGTGAGGATTTGGATGGTGATGAGTTTGAGGATGACGATGACGAGGATGAGGAGGACGAAGATGAGGACGAGGAGGATCTCGGGTCGGACCGTGATGTGGACGAGGAGGACACAGATGAAGAGGTATGGCATACAACACTCACCGATTTTGATCAACCTACTAACTTCATCCCAGGATGGTACTTCCAAGCCCAAGAAGGAGGCCGCCGAGTGCAAGCAAAACTAAACGAAAAAAGTTGCCGGTGGTGAATGCCCAACATGAGACTATTCGTACTCTGATATTTTGCTTTGCTTTCTGCCTTTTTTTTTGTGCCCCCCCTGCGTCACCTCTCTTATCTTCTAATACTCAATCAATACTTGACATAATCGGTGTGTAATTTTCGCGTCCAACTGTAAGGACTTGCACTCATACCCGAGACACTTGAAGTGTCTTATAAAAATGTGAGTAGTCTACGGTTATGTATACATGTACTTGGTATTCATACCAGAGACATACATATGCCTCCCTAGGTACGGAGTACGGAGTAGATGTATATTAAATCAGTTTCAGGTAAAACAACATATATATATATATATATTTTAAAAAAAATCATAAAATAATCATAAAATAAAATAAACACCCGAGTAATAGAATACATACATGCAGTAAAATAATACAATGTCAATAGTAAACATAAGGTACACAATGCAGACCAAGTAGGATGGCGGTGACAGGTTGTGGGGTGTGGCGCCCCCCAGTATATTCCCTAAGCTCCTTCAGGGGCTCTCGCTAAATGGCCAGCTGTTAGTCTCATTCAAGGGTTTTCTTTCCACCTTCATCTATTTCTTATCTTCAATCTTTTTATTCTATTCTTTCGAAATATGAGATGAGGGGTTGAGAAGTCCCCCTTGTCTTTGGACCTGAATCGCATTTTCCCTTCGATACCCTACCTCCGAAAACACCCATCATCCCCGGAGCTTTTGCAAATATCCCGCTTTTATTGCATCAAAAACGATTAACGACCTACATTCCCTATGGCGCACATCTATGAGGTCGGCACACGGGCCTGGCAGCCCGACCCGACAGAAGGATGGTTGGCGTCCGAGGTGAAGGAGAAGCTGGAGGATGGAGAGAAAGTGCAGCTGATCTTCGAGTTGGAAAATGGAGAGGTAGGTGCCTTGGAACTCTGGACGCTGGACGCGCAATCCGGTGTCTCTTAAGCTACTGAGGCCGACTGACACGGGTTTGATCGGGGCAGACAAAAACCGTGGAGACCACACAGTCCGAGCTGCAGGTCGATAACAACCCTAAACTACCTCCGCTCATGAACCCTGCTATGCTTGAAGCAAGCGAGGATTTGACGAATTTGTCTCACTTAAACGAGCCCGCTGGTTTGTCTTGCCCCTACGTGTTTGGTGCCGCCCTCCCAGCTGACGATCCTATGAAGTCCTCCAGGCTATAAAACTCCGCTACGCCCAGAAGGAGATATATACCTACAGTGGTATCGTCTTGATCGCAACCAACCCATTTGCCCGAGTCGATTCGCTGTACGTGCCGCAGATGGTGCAAGTTTATGCCGGGAAACAACGTGCCTCGCAGGCGCCTCACCTGTTCGCAATCGCGGAGGAAGCTTTCGCGTAAGAATCGTCCACCTTTTGCATCTTTGGGGTTGGTTTCGCTTACACTTTTAATACAGTGACATGCTTCGTGATGGAAAGAATCAGACGATTGTGGTCTCTGGTGAATCTGGAGCCGGTAAGACCGTGAGTGCCAAATATATCATGCGCTATTTTGCGACTCGCGAGTCTTCCGATCAACCTGGAAAATACACCACCAGCCGCGCAGAGGCAATCAGTGAAACCGAGGAACAGATCCTAGCTACCAACCCGGTCATGGAAGCGTTCGGTAATGCTAAAACTACTCGCAACGACAACTCCTCCCGTTTCGGCAAATATATCGAGATCATGTTCGATGACCGAACGAATATTATCGGAGCTAAGATCAGAACGTATCTTCTTGAGCGGTCGCGACTTGTCTTCCAGCCTCTCAAAGAGCGCAATTACCACATCTTCTACCAGCTGGTAGCCGGTGCTTCCGACGCAGAGAAACAGGAGCTGGGTCTCTTGGCTGTTGAAGACTTTGAATATTTGAACCAGGGTGGCACTCCAGTGATCGACGGTGTCGACGACAAGGCCGAATTTGAGGCGACCAGGAAGTCGCTGGCTGTGATTGGTGTGCCGAACGAAGATCAGACAGGCATCTTCCGTGTTCTCGCCGCTTTGCTACACCTCGGTAATGTTAAGATCACAGCAACTCGCACGGATTCGTCAGTCTCGTCGACCGAGCCTGCACTTCTCCGCGCGTGTGAGATGCTTGGAATCGATGCTACTGAGTTTGCGAAATGGATCGTGAAGAAGCAACTTATCACGCGTGGCGAGAAAATCACCTCCAACCTAACACAGCAACAGGCTTTGGTTGTCCGAGACTCCGTCGCTAAGTTTATCTATTCAAGTCTGTTTGATTGGCTAGTGGACAAGATCAACCGCCGCCTCGCTACCGATGAAGTGCTTGAGCAGTTCAAATGCTTCATTGGTGTTCTTGATATCTACGGGTTTGAGCATTTCGCCAAGAACTCTTTCGAACAATTCTGCATCAACTATGCCAACGAGAAGTTGCAACAAGAATTCAACCAGCATGTGTTCAAGCTTGAGCAGGAAGAATATGTCCGAGAAGAGATTGACTGGACGTTCATCGACTTTTCGGATAACCAACCTTGTATCGATCTTATCGAAGCTAAGCTCGGCGTTCTGGCCCTTTTGGATGAAGAATCTCGACTTCCTATGGGCTCGGATGAGCAGTTTGTCACCAAGCTTCACCACCACTTTGCGGCGGACAAGCAGAAGTTCTACAAGAAACCCCGCTTCGGGAAATCCGCCTTCACCGTCTGCCACTATGCAGTCGACGTCACTTATGAATCTGATGGATTTATCGAAAAGAACCGTGACACTGTGCCCGATGAACATTTGGAAGTGTTGCGCAATTCCTCCAATCCTTTCATTAAGGAGATTCTAGAGACTGCTGCGGCCGTTCGCGAGAAGGACTCTGCTGCTATGTCATCCAAGCCAGTTGCAGCTGCTCCAGGGCGTCGGATTGGTGTTGCAGTCAACCGGAAACCCACACTTGGAGGAATCTTCAAGTCCTCGCTGATTGAATTGATGCACACCATCAACAGCACGGAAGTTCACTACATCCGTTGCATCAAGCCCAACGAGGCAAAGGAGGCTTGGAAATTCGAAGGTCCCATGGTTCTCAGTCAGCTGAGAGCTTGTGGTGTCCTGGAAACTGTCCGAATCAGTACCGCTGGCTACCCAACCCGATGGACTTATGAGGAATTTGCCGTTCGATACTACATGTTGTGCCATTCCTCGCAATGGACCTCGGAGATTCGGGATATGTGCCATGCAATCCTCCGAAAGGCCCTGGGAGATGAAAAGCAAGACAAGTATCAACTGGGTCTTACTAAGATCTTCTTCCGAGCTGGTATGCTTGCATTCCTGGAGAATCTCCGAACATCCAGGTTGAATGAATGTGCCATCATGATCCAGAAGAACTTGCGTGCCAAGTATTATCGCCGCCGCTACCTCGATGCTCGTGACTCGATCCTCACCACTCAGGCCTTTATTCGGGGTTTCTTGGCACGCCAGCAAGCCCATGAGATTCGCCGGACCAAGGCTGCTACTACGATCCAGCGGGTCTGGCGTGGCCAGAAGGAGAAGAAACGTTACACTCAAATCCGCAAAAACTTCATACTGTTCGAGTCTGTTGCCAAGGGATTCCTGTGCCGACGCAACATCATGGACTCTATCAATGGAAATGCGGCCAAGGTCATTCAACGTGCTTTCCGCTCCTGGCGTCAACTCCGGGCCTGGAGACAGTATCGCCGCCAGGTCATCACTATCCAAAACCTCTGGAGAGGAAAAGAGGCAAGAAATTCCTATAAGCGACTTCGTGAGGATGCCCGTGATCTCAAGCAGATTTCCTACAAGTTGGAGAATAAGGTTGTCGAGTTGACGCAGTACCTCCAAACACTCAAGCTTGAGAATAAAACCTTGCTCTCACAGCTGGACAACTACGATGCCCAATTGAAGTCATGGAGAACCCGACACAATGCCTTGGAGGCTCGCACGAAGGAACTCCAGGTTGAAGCGAACCAGGCCGGTATCACCGCAGCCCGGTTAGAGGCGATTGAAGAGGAGATGACCAAGCTGCAGCAAAGCCACACTGAAGCACAGGCTACCATCAAGCGCCTCCAAGAAGAGGAGAGAATTTCCCGTGAGGCTCTTCAAACTGCCAACGAGGAGTTAGAGCGTTTCAAGCTCGTCGGTGTCGAATATGAGAAAGATAAGACTGGTCTCCGGCAGCGGATCTCTGATCTCGAGGAACAGCTCGAGATTGCCAAGAGATCTGTACCTTTGAACGGTGTGAACGGCGACGGTCTACCCAACGGTGGCGCAGTCCAGGCCCCTACGCCGGGCTTGATCAACTTGGTGTCCTCAAAGAAACCTAAGCCCAAGAGACGCAGTGCCGGTGCTGAAAGGATCGAGACGGATCGCTTCAGTGGTGCGTACAACCCTCGGCCTGTTTCGATGGCGGTCACCCCTGCATCTATGGCTGCCCGTCAAAATGCGGCCATATCTCCTGGTATAGAGTCGGTCGAGGTGGAGCTCGAGAACTTGCTTTCTGAAGAGGAGGACTTGAATGAGGAGGTCGCCATGGGTCTTATCCGGAACTTGAAGATTCCGCTCCCAACCTCGACACCGCCACCGACTGAAAAGGAGGTCCTGTTCCCCGCATACCTGATTAACCTTGTTACGTCGGAGATGTGGAACAACGGATTTGTTAAGGAGTCAGAGCGATTCTTGGCCAACGTTATGCAGTCCATCCAGCAAGAGGTTATGCAGCATGACGGGGACGATGCGATCAACCCCGGTGCCTTCTGGTTATCTAACGTGCACGAGATGCTATCCTTTGTCTTCCTGGCCGAGGATTGGTATGAAGCACAAAAGACCGAGAACTATGAGTATGACCGCCTGTTGGAAATTGTCAAGCACGACCTTGAGAGCTTGGAATTCAACATCTATCACACTTGGATGAAGGTTTTGAAGAAGAAGTTGTACAAGATGATCGTTCCAGCCATCATCGAGTCTCAATCACTTCCCGGCTTTGTCACGAGTGAAACGAATCGCTTCCTTGGAAAACTTCTGCCCTCCAACAATAACCCAGCTTACAGCATGGACAACCTCCTCAGTCTATTGAATGGTGTTTACAAGGCAATGAAGGCCTTCTACCTTGAGGACGCCATCGTTCTCCAGACCGTCACGGAGCTCCTGCGCCTAGTTGGTGTCACTGCTTTCAACGATCTCCTCATGCGACGTAACTTCCTGTCGTGGAAGCGTGGTCTGCAAATCAACTACAACATCACTCGTATTGAGGAGTGGTGCAAGAGTCATGATATGCCAGAGGGGACGTTGAAGCTCGAGCATTTGATGGTAAGGTCCCTTGTTTGATATTCATTTGATCATTATACTAACACCCTACACAGCAAGCGACTAAGCTTCTGCAACTGAAGAAGGCTACTCTGAATGATATTGAGATCATTCAAGATATTTGCTGGATGTAAGTGAACGCTGGAAATGTCTTCTCCCACGAGTTCACATAACTAATTATGTGCAGGCTGTCTCCGAACCAAATCCAGAAACTTCTGAACCAGTACCTGGTGGCAGATTACGAACAGCCCATCAACGGCGAGATCATGAAGGCCGTCGCTTCTCGCGTCACAGAGAAGAGCGATGTGCTCCTCCTGGCTCCGGTAGACATGGAGGACAGCGGCCCGTACGAGATCGCCGAGCCGCGTGTTATCACTGCTCTGGAGACCTATACCCCATCCTGGCTCCAAACACCGCGGTTGAAACGACTTGCTGAGATTGTGTCCGCGCAAGCGATGGCACAGCAAGAGAAGTTCGAGTGGGACCACAAGATGCTTGAGGAATAGATCTGTACTGTTGTATATTAGACTTTGGGAATTTCCTGTGAGCTACGGATTACGACTTGCCTGGATTATCCACGGCCTTTGCGATACAGTGATGCGCATGATTTTCATTTGTTTCAATTGCATATGACGTCTTGGCTTATAGACCAGAAGAGATTGCTAAGAGAATTCCTGTAAATGAGTTTTCTAACATAAACGAGCAATCCAAGTTCAAATTCACTTGACCCCATCCCGAGCAGGTTCAGTATGAACAACGGACGACATTATCGCCTTCTTGAAGACAATTTCAGTCCGTAGACTCCACATTTACTTTCAACTGAACTTCTCTTTCACTCTTTTTTTTTAAAAAAAAGCTTGGTTTAGCACTATACAATTATTATAGAGCATACTTTTATAAAGTATCAGTTGAATGCTCTTGTTAATTAAAGGTTAGAAGTCTCTTGTATAAAGTATGCTTTTTTAATTACCTTTGTATACACCTAAAAAGGCATTCAAAAGACCTCCAAAAGAACATCTAAAAGACCACTAAAAAGACATGATAAGGCTGTATAAGCAGCCGACTATTCTTATAAAGTCTCAGTTGAATACTCTTTTAAAGCAACAATTAAAGGCACTTAGAGAGTATGCATATGGCAGGTAAGTTGATTCAATTGTAGAGGTACACAGACTGCATGTTATAATTTCAGTGTAGCACTTGTAAAGTGAGAGTAGATCTAAATTATTGACACTTAGTCGCCTGTAACACTCTCTTTCAGGCTGTTCTCAACCTTCGCTTTTTCTTGACTCTTCAATTGCTTGTGAAATGCCAGAGTGTACTCATCCGGATCCCATGATAGAGTCTTGGTGTCCATTTCCCTCAACTTCCGAGCGACCAGTATTTCCATCTCCTCCCTTTCCTTCTCATCCAATAGGCCCAATCTCTCTTTCCATGCACCCTCGAGATCCTCAGTAAGCCCAAAAAACCGCGGGTCAATCTTCTGCCAGTAAATCTCATCAAAGGCAAAGCTATGCGTTGCTGCATACACAATCCAGAAATCACCACTCTCCCAACTCTCATATATAGGGCCGGAAAGTCGTTGGTCTTCTCTTAACCGACCTTGTTGGATTGCTGTATCTTCACAGTCCTTCATCGCCTTAAGAAACGACGTCTTTAGACGATGTTCAAACACTCTTGTCCACGGTAGATCCATTTCGGTACTTTAACACCACGGGAATGTTGTAAGAACCTTTCTTGAGTATATCAATCTCGGTAGCAAGGCCTCGATTATGAGTGAGGATGAAACTTGCGATCGATGTCAAGATGTCATGGCCAAGGAATTGGATAAGCCACTTGTGAGATGTTTCTTCGGCTTGTTCCCAAAGTAGGTCATCAGGGGTCATTTGCATGTTCACCGTGTAGTCAAGAGTTTAGCAGGGTAGAACAATATTCTGTCCAGGAGTCTTTTGTGTGGAAAGAGACCAAATGAACATCCCTGGTCATTTCAGGGGCATCAAATGATATCTGAAAACCCCTGACAGACATGGACGTATCACCTTTTTTTTTCTTTCTCTTTTCATCTCAATTTGTTGGATTTTGATAGATTCATTCCCATCTGTGGATGCTACCTACCGTTGGAGCACCACAATGTAGCTCTCCAAGGTGGAGAAAATACAAAATACGAAATGAAGAAAGCCATTTTTAAGATCCAGTTATAGCGTAGGTTTCGGGCTCTCAGGATGTGTCTTATGTCGAACTAGTTGCATGAATCCCCAGCACCTGGGGTTGATACATGCGGTCAGCGGTAGCGCAGTGGGGTTCCCACACTCTGAGTCAACTTCACAATTCCAACCCATACCAAATACCAACCAATACCTATCTACACAGCCAAAATGACTCTCACCAAGCTCAACTTCATCACAGGCAACAAAAACAAGCTCCTCGAGGTGCGGGCTATTCTCGGTAAGGTCATCGAAGTGGACAACCAGGAGGTCGACGTCCCCGAGATTCAAGGCACAGTCGAGGAAATCGCCAAAGAGAAGGCCAGACGTGCCGCCGAAGCGGTAATTTCTCCCTAGACTTTTTATGCTATAATGATATCTGCTTATGAAGGAATAGATCAATGGACCTGCCTTGACCGAGGACACTGCGCTTGAGTTCCATGCGCTTAAGGGTCTCCCTGGGCCATACATGTATGTCTTTGTTACATTAAAGGCTTACTTTGTGATAATAGTACTAATGATTATCAAGCAAATTCTTCATGCAGAATCTGGGCCATGAGGGCTTGAACAAGATGCTCGATGGCTTCGAGGACAGAACTGCCGAAGCTGTGTGTACCTTTGCCTTCTGCCGAGGCCCTGGCGAAGAGCCCATTCTTTTCCAGGGGAGAACTGAGGTGAGGCAAATACTGTCATTTCAAATCTATATAAATCTAACTGATGTACAGGGTACTATTGTGCGACCCAGAGGCCCAGGACAGTTCGGTAAGTGAACATCTAACTGGGCTTTGCAGAGAATCAAAATCTGATATATGACAGGCTGGGACCCCATCTTCGAATATGATGGCAAGGAGACCTATGCCGAGATGGACAAGGATGAGAAGGTAAGAACGATCTTGTTTCCCGTTGAAAAAAAAGGCATGTACTAAGAGTCCCGCGAACAGAACAAGATTTCGCACCGGTACAAGGCGCTGGTGAAGTTGCAGCAGTGGCTGGCCGAAGGCCAGCAGTAAATCGCCATGGGTATATAACTCGGCCTCGCGAAAAGACCATAGAAGAATGAGAAACGAAGATCAAAGATTGTATATGGCCCGACGAATTCCCTCAATCCGCATTCTCCGCGCGCGACTGCTTCCATGAGTCGACCCATTGTGCGATTCTCTGACAGTTTGAGTCCACATCTGAATCCTGCTCGCTGTTCAATTCTACCACGATCTCTTCGTCGAATGCCTCCCGTGCTTCGTCGGATAGGACGCCGAAGATTTCTGCGTCGACGTTCTCTTCTAGCTTCTTCTCGTGGTAGCCCCTTGAAATAATTATGTTAGTTTGACGGCGTAGATAGATTTGTGAGGTCGATTGTCATACCGTGAGGAAAGGCGGTCATATAGAACATCTGTAGTGGGGCAGCGGAGGACAACGACGAGATCGATCCAGGACTTGGGGAAGAGGTCGCAGGCGTGCCAGTCGATTAAGTAGCCGCCATTAGGAATTTCATCCTCGAGGGCATCGAGGAGCTGTGTCGCGCATGGATTAGCATGTGAACTTTTGAGTCTTAAACGATGGTGGAAAGAGTAGCATTCCAGGCGAAGAAAAATTTGTCGTGGGAAACATTATTACCTTATCCTCATCGACCACCCAGGTCTTCAATTCCTCATCATATTCATCGAAGCATCCACGGTCCTTTGCGACCTGGTTAATGGACAGGTGCTTCAGGCCTATCTCTTGCGCGAGTTGTTCGCAGTGGACGGTCTTTCCCACGCCGGGAGTGCCGGTGATGATCACATTTGGAGAGGTGCGCATATTTTGTTATAAGGATCGAGATCTTAAAGTGGAATTGTAAATTGTAGATTGTAGATTGAAAATGGGTTCCCCAGATGAAATAATTCCATCGGACTAATTTTCGTCCCGGGTATCTTATCGTGGAGGGGTAAATTACCGCATTGGGAATGTATAAAAGACATTTATAGTAACTTCGCTTTGTTTTTAATATTTCAATTAATCATGATACAAAGGCTATGCAATGTCAACTGAATCGGATTGATTTTATGTGGCTTCATGTTTCGGGCTGGTTATACGTAGCCTAGTACTGATTAGCATTAGAATATCTACAGATAGAACAATCACTCACTTGAGAAGCTCGAATATCTTGTACTTTTGCAGATAAGGCGTTCCCCTGCGATATGCTTTGAGAAGTCGAGTGGGATCTGAGGGCTTCACAAACGCCCCGATCAGACGCTCCATTGCAGGGGAAGTCTTGAACATGGGATCGAATACTAGCAGATTTGCGCTGCCGTTGGCTCGTATTTCAAATCCGACAATTGTCATAGAATGACCTGTTTCAAGTTAGAGAGACGTCTACGGGTGCTAGAAGACTTAGAAAACTGTACCTTGATGCTGGAAGTATATCGGAGGGAGATCAGTCTGGACGATCTTTGACTCGTCTTCTGGTGAGCACGCTGATCGGAAATAGTCGGCGACGTCGATGTAAAGAGCATCACAGGCCCGTAAATCGCTTCTCTCTGCCAGACTCCTCGCTTCACATCTGGAGACCGGAGTTAGCGGGGTTAAAACGAAGCAGGCTAGATAACTCACGGAATTCCTAAGCCCATGAAAAGTGCTTGTGCCTGGGTACTCGTTAGTATATAGAGGATAATCGATGCCGATCAAAAGACTTACTTCAGGCGTTCCAATAAACTTGCGGGTATCTTTGATACCACCTGTCTCGGCTCTCCCAGAACTATTGAACCCCATATCCCAGGCTGACTCAATCATATCCTGCAGCTCAAGAATCGTCGGCCCCTTATTTGGGAAGTGCTCATGGCCAAAGCCATGAGACTTTTTCAGCCAAGAGACCATCATTTGGATATTGCGATAGCCACAAAACCCGCCTTCCCGACGCATCTTGCAGATATGGCGGACTTTGGGGCTACAGAAGAATGCCCGCTGGACGGATTTGTCCTGTTCGCACAGCCGAGCAATAATAGGAATCAGATGGTCGGTCTCGTTTTCTACTGTCTCGCGTCGTGTGAGTTTGCCGTCCGATGTGATTTGCGTTTGCTTTGATATGCTGCCGCCCTTTTCCAGCATTTTCTTCAGCCATGATGGCATTTTCTTCTCGTGGGCATGTGGACCCAATTCCGAGCGCTGAAAATTATTAGTACTCATTTCGAGATATTCAAATTTGGGACAAATACCCCTAGTCTCTTTGTGCCATCGGCATTGGTTGTCCTTGGGGGACTGCGAGGCCGTGGTGGCTTGGCAGTGTTGACTCGCGAGGAGTCTCGTTGCATCCCACGCTTTCCTCCTTTGTGAGAGTCTAGCATGTCGAGGGGGTCTTCATCATCAAAGGATTCATCATACCCATGACCATGTACGTCTGGAGTTGATCGTGCCGGTGTGGCTCCGATATCATCTAGCGCCATGTCCTCTGCAACATGCAGATCTAGGTGACTCGAGAGCTCGGCACTTTCTATCATCTCACCACATCCATGTGGACAGTCGACGTATTTTTCTGCGCCATCCTCGTTCACTGGCAGTGGAGCCGAGTTTTGACCTGCAAATTCCTGCGGGTTGTCCTGCAGGAAACCCGTTGACCCGGTTTCTGGGTGGCAGAATTCGATGTGTTGGGACACAAAATTAGCATCGGAGTCTGTGAAAGGGCAAAAGGGGCATGAGACGGTGTTGTGGTCGGCCATTATGGAGTTTTCATCCAGTGCTGACGGTGGAGGGGAAATTGTTAGGCTGATGCTTGGCAGGCACCGCCTGAGAGATGAGAGTCAGATAAATATGTACAGAATGCAGAGAAAAAAAAAGCAAAGCCAAGTTAAGCAAACAACAGTAGAGATAGAAGTATAGATAAAGGATTAACTTGATGCCTAAACGAGCAGAACGGTGCCCGTTTCCCGAGACCCACCTACGGCAGAGTTTAGCGTCCAATTCATACATATATCATCTTATTATGTCCACACATCAATGAATCATCTAATTATTATACCTAGGTATTATCCAAAAAAGTCATATCGTCGTAAATACGTGGGATTTACCCATCATCCCAGCCCTACTCTAGCTAGAGATAGAGACGTGATGTGCTCGGCTCACTGACATCCTCCGAGGTAAATGAGCAATGCAAGAAACCAACTGCCCTGGACTCATTTATATCCAGCTCCGTAGCCAAAGACGGCCGTTGCTCATCACTCCCAATACTCGATCGAGCATCACACTCAACATCCGTCGTTATTGTGTTCGAAAACATGCCAGGTGACAAGACACTATCTGGAACTTCGCCCCATTGCACCGGTTTCAGCGCATGGTCAACCGCCGTAGTCATGGGATGACATGCAGCGCTGATTGCCGCACTACACTGACCAGCCAGCGGCATGTGCGATCTAAAGCGACGCAAGCCCAAAAGTACAGCGGCGATGGGCAGCAAGCCACCAACGATTATTCCGAAAATGATGGCAACGGGTGAATAGCCGCATGTAACGAGGACATCTGGGGAGCTTTTTTGGGGTACTCCGTGCCGATCGAATGGGATCACCTGGACGAAGAAAAAGCTTTGGGATACGAGCCAGTGGAGAACCGCTGAGACTACCAGCAGCGGGACACTGTATCGGTATGGAAGACTGAGGTAGTAGGTTGAACGCTGGGCGCCGCGGGGCCAGGATACGCGGAGAGGCTTTTGCGCTATGGCGTGGTTGTCGTACTCGACAGCGCCGAGCATGCAGGTAAGCAGGCCGTTGTAGAAGAAGTAGGCTAGTGAGACAAGTATCTGAGGTACGTTGGCCAGGAAAATCATGGAAAATATCCCACTTGCGGTCCCGGGAATGCTAAGACCCGCTAGGGTAGTCCCTGTACTTGCATCTCCCAGGCCAGAGTCCCATAAGTTATTCGATTTGGAGGCTTTGTTGTAATTAAGAATTCCCAGGCGAAGAACGATGACGGATGGGATCAACATGCACACGAATCTAATTGAAGTCAGTCAACTGCTCGCTGAGCTCATTGCTGTTATGATGGGGTAATATCATACAGGAGAATCGTATACACCCAGCGTGATATACTCGCAGCTTGAAACCATCGTTTTCTTGGAGGTAAACGAAGCGGAGTCTCTTGTTTGGTTTCCAGAAGATCCAAGTATTTGCGTTCACGGCCCTTGTATTTCCGCCATCCTTGTGTTCTCTTCTTAATTAGAGACCCGGACAGTAGACAGGCTCCCTCGGTAGCTGGGTCCGGCTTGGCAAGGAAAGATGCAATCGCATCTCCGGTCGTGAGGAAAATATCTTTTCTGTTCTCGCGCGCCGCCAAAAGCGCACAGATGAGCTTGACTATATTGCAGCCGATTACAATCAGGCAGATCGGTGGGCTGAAGAATAATTGACAAGTCTCCTTAACTGGCAGCGTCATGCAGTGATCGATTGAATATGATCGCGGAGTCTGTTTACCGTAGACTCTCGGGTACGTGCACTCAGGTTCACCTTTGCGTACTGTCACACTACCCGGGAATGAGCTGTTGACCCAGCCGGAAGGATTGTCTAGCTCAGCTTGGAGCCCCTCTAGGGAAGGATATTGATCGAGAATATCGTCAAGATGGTTGTAGTCCTCGGTTTCGGGAATGCCGTAATGCCCGACATCTAACCATCCTCCACTCTCGTAAATACCGCCTGGGATAGGCACCGACAGACGTATAGTGGGGCGCGACCACGTTAATGCGTGAACGGTCCAGTTATGGGTGTTTTCTTCAGCTATACTCTTGGTGCAGGGGTATTGTTCGTCACACAGCCAGCTGAATTGAGAATTACCACCCTCGAAGTTTTGATTGTTTCCAGTTCCTATCCAGGCCACGGACTCGTTTTGAGGCATCGAGTTTTTGGTTACCAGAACAATCGTTCCATACCCGGATGCATAGTCTTGAGCAAAGATATCAACGCATTCTTGCTTGGAGAGAGTGTTGAAACTCCTATCACGGATTGCAGAATTGAAAGATGGCAACTCCATTCCGACATTTTCTGTGAAGCATTGTTCAAATTCCGTGGTATTGCCATGTTCCCGAATAAGGCTATCCTGTGCTGCAACGACTGAATATTCCGTTGGCCCAATGGAGAAGTAGACGGCAGAATTATAACTAGCAGAAGTTCATATCAGCCAGAGTACCTTGAAATATAGACATGTTGCACCACAAACATCAAATGAATAGGCAATGAGGTGATCAGCAGGACCGATCCCAGAAGGCGTCGCTTGCCTGTTTGGTAGCGAACAAGGTCTATGATATTCGGGACACCGATTCGAACCCATGTCCTTTGACTATGCGCTTTATCCACCTGTTCTCGTGAAGGGGCTGCAAGGCACTGCATGCAGTAGTTGCTCGCCCCCAGAAGGGCGGTGCTGAGAATATTGATCAGGAGGTGCAAGCCCGTGGTCCAATTCTTGGAAGTAGAGCACTTTCCCATATAAAGTGAAGCAAATGAGAATATCTGCCCACTATTCCCCGAATATGCCAGACCAGCGGCGATGACGGTGAGGATGATGTTTAAGGCGAGGACACCCCCAATGATCCATGAACAGATCACAACGCCTTTTATCCATCGAACAGGATCGGGATCGGTCGTTATTTGTTGTACATCCTTCTTGGGTTCTTTTGAATAATTTGGAAACCATGACCATGACCTAAAAACCGATAGTGGCTGTGACTTCCTCATTGTTTCCTCGGCATCGTGCTGTTGCCTTTTGGGAAGCATTTTGGGGTCAAGCGCTGTCACACTGTCATCGAGACCTGGAAAGACAATCCTCCCACGTCAATAGGGAGTGTCGATATCTTTGAATGTAAATTTGGGGAAACCAGACAGGGGACTCTGGGGTTGTTATGTATGTTATAAGATGCCAAGCGGCAGCATCTTGGCAACGACAATCATCTTCCCGATATGGCAATAAGAAAGGGCTATGCTGTCACTATTTTCTGCCTAAGATCAGCGGGTATGGAGTAGAAGGATCAAGTATCGTATCCTTCGTGGGGGCCAAAACAATGTAGGCCTTTACGGTTGTGTAACTCATCTATCGAAGAAGGTGTTGGGGCTTCGTCAGGAAGATAGAGGAAGAAAATCAAAGGTTATACATAGAAAAATCTCTTGCACAGAATATGCTTTTTTTACCCCTTCGTATACACCTAAAAAGAATAATGTAAAAGAACACCCAAAAATACCACTAAAAAGACATGACAAGGCCGCATAAGTGGCCGACTATTCTTGTGCATAGTAAATTAGGAAGTTCCTCGAATAGTCAAGAAAGTCTAAACAATGTAGCCCGGTAGAAGCTATCACAACGTATTTCTTCAAATGTGAGAATAGAAACCGATATATCTGGCTAGTTTTCTATGTGTTAGCTTTGAAGCCATTCTATCGAGACTCTTAACAACAATTTCTCCATTTACTATTGCAATCCGCATTCCAAGTCACCTCCGCTTCTAAGCTGCCAATATTTCACAAGTATAGCCCCCGACAATCACTGGGTCCCAACCGACATCATGGGCTTGCCTCCATAGTTGCAGCCTTATATGCTTCCCTATATCCTAGTATTTCAAGTGTAGAAATCTCATTTGAACTTCGCCAGTAGGTTGACCGAGAGCCCGAGGAAAACGCCCAAAATCCCAAACTGACGCACTCGTCTTTGATAAATGAGTCGCTTCCACCATCTGCGAACTAGTCTACCCATCCTCTGTGAACGCATTGCAAGGGCCCTCCGGATAAAAGGCAGCTCTCTGGCGATGAGATCTGTAAGCCAGCACTCGAAAGGATTGTCTCTTCGGGACACCCGAGCCTTTGGAAGTGTTGTCATATACATTGGTTTTAGTTAAAAGTGAATAGAAGTTCGATACAAAAAAACTTCATGTATCCTGGAAACAACTTTTATATCCGTAAGACAATGCCACGTCCTAGAAACCTTAGCTGAGAGACATGATGTAGTCTAAACCTTGCAAGTATTCTCAGATTGTCGCATATACTTGCCAAGAGACACTGCCTACTTGCTGCGAATATTGTACATCTACACGATTAGCGTTTCTTACAGATTAACACATACATAGATGTTGATCATCTAGTTTAGTCTCCACCATTTAAAGCGGGTAGGGATCGGCCTGGCATAGCGCGTGGTTTACCTAAAATAGGATTTTATACTTCATAGAAACATCTATAATCCCTTCGAGACACTCAGAGCAGTCCATATTCACTTGAATTATACTTGATTTTGTTGTGCTAAATCTTGGGCGCAGTATTTGACCCTAGTTTGTTACAACTTGACGATGAAAAGCTGCTTTTGTTTTTTTAGCTGTCGTTTGCGCCAAGTTAATCCCTACGATGTAGTCAATAATGCGGAATACTCCTGATTCCTGAAAATGATCTCTGATCTCTGACTTAAGATGGCAATGAGGACCATTGAGAGTCAATGAAGCTGAACGCTTTATAACTAGCATACTCACATCTAACATGCTATACGCGCACCCCAAAAACTAGAGGAAAGGGGACTAGCTCGGGAATATACGCGGTAGGGTATGTAGAAGTAATTATAGACAGGAATGTATGCAAATAATTGCCGGAACACTGAAGTCCCAAAAGCAAACTTAATGCGAGCCCTGCCCTATGGAGCTCATCGTAACTGAGCTGCCTTCCATAAACACGGGGGATGTCACGGAGGACGAGTGTGGAGTGGTGGAATCAATACGTTCAAAAGGGATGCACACATCACTTTGAACCCTTGATCTCGGCCTATGGCTCTCGTCCACCCCAACTACAGATTTGGAACCCCAAATTCTTGGTGAGCTTTTTCAATTGTAAGGTCAAAATCAAGGAACCGTCTAGCGGTGCTATTATAGGGGCCAGGTCTGTGATATCTTTTAGGATGCAATGCAGATGTATCTCACGTGGGTACCAGGTACACCCGTGGACCTTTTATACTCCGGAATAATATTCATCCCGATAAGGCCAATGAGGGGCATTTAATATGAAAATGGCGTGATTGGTGGGGCCTCCGACATCGTTGGTTCCTGGCCAGAACAGGCAGGCGGTCTCCACTTGGATAACTCTATTGCCAATTGAGTCACAAAAAAAAATATGCAGCCCAAAGCGGCCCCAATGGTCTCCGCTTTCGCCGGTTTCCCCTCCAAAACCACTTCTCGCTCCCTTGCATTACATTGTACACTGTCTTTACTTATTCTTGGCTTGACACTATGGCTACCACCATTCTTAATTCAAATTTGCCAGTGACCGCGCAGGCCCACAGCAATTGGGTCGTGCAGAAATTTGGCGGCACTAGTGTGGGCAAGTTTGCGCGCAATATCATTGAGCAGGTGGTCGAGTATGACGCATTTCCTCGATTTTGTTTTGACTGAATGAAGACTAACAATCTTACAGACCCAGCCTTGTGGATAACAGAGTCGCCGTCGTATGCTCTGCGAGAAGCAGTTCTACAAAAGCCGAGGGCACAACGAACAGGTGAGTCATCGTGATACTCTTCATATCACAATTGCGATACTGATATAATTTCTCCGGGACAGGCTATTGCGGGCAGCACGGGACGCTGAAAACCCCCGTTCACGGCAATATCTAGCATTGGTGGAGGCTGTTCGTCTGGAGCATGTCCAAGTCGCCCAGGAAGAATTGAAGTCAGCAGAAATAAGGGATCAAGTGATTGCGGACATCACCGGAGAATGCGAACGAGTACTCAAGTTCCTTGAGGCCGCTCAGACCCTGGGAGAGATCAGTGCGCGCTGTGTGGACAAGGTTATGAGCACCGGTGAGAAGCTGAGCTGTTTGCTCATGGCCGCTCTACTACAAGACCGCGGGGTGGATTCGCAGTATGTGGATCTTGCAGAAATTATTGATTTCCCCATCGGTCCTCACGGCTTGGACCAGGACTTTTATAATACCCTGGCAGCAGCTTTCGGCAGCAAAGTCGAGGCATGCGGGCATCGAGTACCTGTGATGACTGGTTACTTTGGTACCATCCCTGGTGGTCTGCTTGATCAGATTGGCCGTGGATATACTGATCTCTGTGCCGCCCTTGTCGCGGTCGGAACCCGCGCTCAGGAGCTGCAGGTGTGGAAGGAAGTGGATGGTATCTTCACCGCGGACCCGCGTAAAGTGCCAACGGCTCATCTGCTCCCGACCATCACCCCGGCTGAAGCCGCTGAATTGACTTTCTATGGATCCGAAGTCATTCATCCGTTCACCATGGAGCAAGTCATTCGCGCAAGGATCCCTATTCGCATTAAGAACGTCATGAACCCAAAGAACGAAGGCACTATTATCTTCCCTGACTCTGTGGCCGAACTGGAGAGAACCACGCCAGGACATGATCCACGTCTGTTCCGGACCCGCAGCCCCAGTCTTGCGAATACACCGAAGCGGCCGACGGCAGTCACTATCAAGCATAATATCCTGGTGATCAACGTGCATTCTAACAAGCGGTCGCTCTCCCATGGTTTCTTTGCGGGCATTTTCTCCGTATTGGACAAGTGGCGCCTATCCATTGATCTGATCTCGACCAGTGAAGTCCACGTGTCCTTGGCGCTGCACTCCGAGATGCCCCTTTTGAATGGAAACGGACGGGATGAGTATCAGGTCATTGATGATGATCTCCAGGGAGCATTGAACGACCTGGCGAAATACGGAACTGTCGACATCATCCCTGAGATGGCCATTCTCAGCCTGGTGGGCAAGCAGATGAAGAATATGATTGGGGTCGCAGGGCGTATGTTCACCACCCTCGGGGAGAACAGCGTGAATATCGAGATGATCTCGCAAGGTGAGTAAATAATTGCTGATCCCCACTCCCCCCGCCCCCTCGCTCTACCTTTTGTACCCTTGACTGAGGCTAACTGGATCTTTCTTCCCCCCTCGCAGGTGCAAGTGAAATCAATATCTCCTGCGTCATTGAAGAACGAGACGCCGACCGTGCCCTGAATATCATCCATACGAGCATGTTCACCTTCTTGGACTAAACGTCCCACATTTGCATCGAGCAAAAAGTCATTGTTGTTTAAGATATCCCTTGGGTTTTATTGATAGAAAAAAGTTGTGCATCCAACAGAAGTCGAAGACCCCCTTAAAGACAGGGGGGTCCGACTTTTGTTGGGAAAACCAAAAGCATAGACTTTCTTTTTTTGTGATGCATGGGCTTGGCGTTTTCTCCTTCCAATTTTTGTTTCGGTTTAGAATAGAAGTCATGAAGCGTTTGTTTCATGAGAGATGGTTTACTCTAGGTGCTCTGGGATATTAATCACACCTACCTCGTATATATCAGATTCTCTGCCTTTTCTTAGTTCCTTTCCATTATAGTGCCGATCCCTAGCTATTGCACCCTGAATAGAATTGAGTACACCGTATCTCCTCTCGATCTGATGGTGAAAGGACCATTGATGACTGCAGCCTGGTCACTATTATTCCAAGGTTGGCCTTTGAAATGACTAATTGCTAGTTGCTGGGTCCTTCCATTCTCGCTTGGCATGCTACCATTTATCAATCGATCATAAGGCACCATTTCAATGTGGCCACCTTGATTGTCACTGTCAGATTAGCATTTCCACTTGCTGTAGCAACTAATTAATGTCTCGCTCTAGCTTTGCTTGAAAACGAGGGCGATTGCATCGCTAAATTCCCCAATGGCTTGGGAATGGCCGAGTGTTACCATCTTGACCAAAAGATTTACTTACTGCGACTCTAACCGGACTTGTGAAAACGGCAAGAAAAGAAAGCTTCGGTAGAGGGCATATGCTACGTCCACCGACCCAGGTACGGTGTTAGTGCATAAAGCCTGTAACATGGGGTTCCTGATGTATAAGCAAGGGCATGGGGAAAGACAAGACACTAGGGTTCTCCCCTAGATTCGAACAATAGACCCCCCGTTCTAGTTGGAATTCATTACTCTGTACTCCATAGTCTCTGTACGGAGCTCTGATTATTAGGTTACGGAACCTGCAGACTAGAGTGCAGCACATGCGTTGTACGATGCAGGCCTGGAATATTGATTGGTCCTCGATGCACCCGAGAGCAATTGGCCACTCACCAAGGGTGTCAAGGAGATCCTCCATGACAGCGAAGAAACAAGGGATGAAAAGCAGCGTCCGTTTCAGAGTTACATCGACACGTCCACATACCGGGATGGCCGGGCCAATTGGGGTGCCAATGGTGGGATTTAAGAATAGTCGATATCTGGTGTCTCGGGTCTAGATTAATTGAGTCGTGTCATACTTGCAGACTTGTATATTGTATGATAGTATATTATTCTAGACACCATATGGTTCATATGGTAGCCCACCTAAAGATAGAATATGTGTATTTCAATATACACGTACTCCGTACTCCGTAGTCAATATAGTCAATAGTAAAAGGCAATAATGTCGACCTGACATACTCCGTTCATCCTTGGTGGATCAGATCGACGCTAGAAAATGTGAGCAAGGGAGGGGGACCCCCTTTGGTACCCAAATCTGAATTGATAATACCAATAATACCACCCCGATATGCCCCACCTTCCCATAGTAAAACGCGCGACGCGTCCATAAAATGACCATACGTGACATGTATTATCACACTATCTCACTCCATCGATCTCCCTCTCTCTCTCTCCTCCCCCCCGCCTTTCTTCTGTTCTGAGAAAAAAAGGAATTGAACATTTCTAGAATTCTATAATAATGATTTAGTATCTTCCAAGGGTTCATACGGGAGTGAAAAAGAGAAAAATCCTTAAGGGCCTGATATCTATCTCCCTTTGTCCCCAGAGGCCCATTCCCGTCCTTCCCAAGGAAACCCAGTTTACTCTACCAAGAGTCTTTCTCTCTATTTCTTCCTGTACTCTCTCTCTGTATTCTTCTCTTCTCTATCTCCTCTATCCTCTATCCTCAGCTCCCAGCAGTTCGTACCATATTTGGTTATTTTTTTCATTCCCAAATCCCAAATCTCATCCACATTCATCTGTTATCTCTGCGGCCTGATTCGCGCTTCAGCTGGGAAGTGTGACGCCTTAGCGCCTTGTCGCCCAACTTGTCTAAGCCTGCATGACGGCCTGAGGTTGTTGGCTTTCCCTCTCGATCGACGGAGTACCATTGGTCCAATCGGAATTCTCTGCACAGTCTCATCACACCAAGACACGGCTCGCTCGTTGTCGCAAACTCGGCCAGAGGCCTTGTTTTCAACAGTCGCGCTCTCCCGCCCAAGTCTGTTTACGCGTCATATGGTCCCTCTAGTGACTGGTGATATTGCGACTTGGTGTCCTATCGTTTAGGTTATGGGATCGACGCGTTCTACGGGCGCACACTACTCTTCAGTGCTAGCCCCATCAGCCCACGAGATCATCAGATCGCAGCCCCGTCTACAACCTTCACCGCTACCACTCCAGCCCATTCAGAATTCGTCTTCCCATCCGTCTTCGGGCCCGCACAGGCCATCGCCAACAAAAGGTCTTCGCCCTCAGGGCTCCCATCCGCGCCACGGAAAACTCGGTTTCATCCCGATATCTGCTCCCACTCCTCCCATGTTTACCACCGACTCCCCAGCCAAGAAACCGCCGTTCCCCATCTACTCTACAACCTCTATGCCACATTCTGCTCTCTTCACCACATTCTCCAGCGTCAATCCCGAATCATCAAAAGAAAATCACCTTCCCGAAGAACCATCCAATGACAGTTTCGCGGACTTCCCAGAGCCATCTTATGAATCCAAACTTCCAATGAAGCGCACACTCATGGAGGCCGCGCCGCTCAAGGAGCGATCTAATAAGAAACAAAGGCGTGACGACGCGCCAATTGCCTATCTACCTGAACCGCATGACATGCCGCCAGTGGAGGATGATGGCACCAAGCCTCCGTATAGTTATGCTACCTTGATCGGGATGTCCATTTTGCGCGCCAACAACCGGCGCTTGACGCTAGCGCAAATTTACAAGTGGATCTCGGATACCTTCTCATACTACAAGAACAGCGACCCCGGTTGGCAGAATAGTATCCGACACAATCTCAGTCTCAACAAGGCATTCATTAAGCAAGAGCGACCCAAGGATGATCCTGGCAAGGGTAACTACTGGGCCATTGAGCCTGGCATGGAGGCGCAATTCCTTAAGGACAAACAAGTGCGCCGCGCCACTATGTCCAGCCTTCCTCTTCCTGCTGCGCCTCAGAGAGATCTGATTCCTCAGTCGCAAACCGCAAGTACCACGACCTGGATGGTACCGCCGCAGCCCGCTTATCACGCACCACCTCATCACGCGCCTGTCCCCAGGCCGGCCCCAAATGACTTATCTTCGGATGCTACGTTGCCTGCGTCTGACCCTGCTCTTCAAGATGATGCGGACGAAGTTGTTCCCGTCCCTGCGCCACGCACAGCGCCTCGTTCCTCGCCACCGCAAACCATCCGGTCATCTCCTCCCATCGCTCCTCCCCGATTCGCCCGCCAGGGTACCCCTCCAACCCCCACTCAATCTGGCCCTACCCCCATGCCTCGCCCGCGCAAACGCAAATCGATTACTATGAATGATAGTGGTTATTTCTCGTCCTTGGAGTCATCGGCTCTTAGACCTAATAAGGCTGGACACATCTTGACATCTGATTTGGATATCGAGCCTCCGCGCATCAAGCGTGGCCGTGCTGAAGAAGAGATCGCGCGCATGCGTAGCTCATCTCACGATGTCAGTCCTGGACAGCCAGCACCTCGCAAAAACCCCAACCCACCTATCGGCTCTTCGCCTCTCCGCAGCCAGTATGTGAGCATGCAGCCGCCTCCGTTGACGCCTATCATCAAGTTTAAGAAGCCTGCCCGGCCGCCACCATCTGTGTCTCCCAATACCAACTTGAGAAACCACCGCCGAAAGATCCAGCAAATGGTCAACTCGCCCATTAAGCATTTAGGTCTTTCTGAAGATGCTCTTCCTTGGAGCCCGGCTTTCAATCTCCAGGACGAGTCCTATACCCCTCACGATCATTTCCACACCTCCTTTGATGTTTTCGCGGATTCGGGATCAGCCCAGGTATCCTATGGATCTCCCGAGAAGCGCTCAGTGAAACGCCCGCGCAATGACAGTGGCAACACTGTACTTTCGGACATCACTTCGGTGAATATAAATAGCCGACTGGGTGTGCCCTCGATGTCCCGCTCCAAGTCCTCAATCTTCCCCGAGTCGCCGTCTAAGCTCCCAGACACGAACCGATTCGGAGATGCTGGCCAGGAAGATTTCTTCTCATTCCATCTTTTTGATGAGAGCAATGACAGCCCGGGTGAAGTCGACGGTGTTGATCTCTTGCAAGGCTTCCAAAAGATTGGAGGCATGAGCAAGGATGACACCCTGAAGCCCAGAGCACTTCATCGACCACAAATGGGCCACCGCACCAATACGACGTTGTTCTAGGATGACCTCGTTTCATGATTTGTTTTTTTGTTTATAGGTTGGGATCTCTGGGAGACCCACCTTGTTCGATTTGATTATTCTCTCTACTACCCCCCTATTATCCTCCTGCTTTTGTCGCCCCGCCACCTTTGTTTCTTGAGTTTTGGATTGTATCCTGGAGTTGGTTCTCGGCGATGTTTCCAAGGTCTTGTGGGCGGTGTTTTTCTTTGGGGAGTTTTTGGGCTGCGCTGATGGAGCCGGTTCTGACATTTCCTCCACCGAGCCCGGGATGGCCTGGTTACGATATTAATGACGATGCTAAGATGTACATGCAAGCGATGGTTTTTATGATTTGGATATTGGGGTTGGGGCTATCTTTATGGGAAAACTACCGGAACACATTGATGGCGTTACTTTGATATAATGTATGTAGTTAGCAATTGAAAGCCATTATTTGTCCGCTTATCAAAATGTTCGATGAGCCATTCAAGCTTTGAAGGGTATCTGATTGACCCGATGAATGGATCCGATAGAGTAAAAAAAAAGAAAGGAAAATAGAAACAGCAACAGAAATGCATAATACCGAAACGCCCTCTCCAATGGATGCGTGTGGTTAATCCACCACCACTACCTCCCGGGGTCCCCAGTCAAATGGGAACCCTCCAGTCACCGACCAACCTCGGTCTTTCTTTTAGTCGCTGCTTCCACAGCCGTTGCAGCCACAGCTGACACACTGAATCGTCTGGTCCTCCTTGAGCTGCGCCTTGGGCACTCGGCAGATACATGTGGAGTTGAAGTTCGTTTCTTTCGTTTGGACACATCGCAAGCAACACAACTGGGAAATAAACCAGTTAGTCCAAGTCCTAAATAAAAGTGTTCCAAAGGGCAAACTAACCTTCTCATAGCCCTGCTTCTTCCACTTAGCAATCAAGTTGGCATCGGCATACTTGTTCTTGAGCAGGAAATCATATAACTCCTTCGAGATCGCTTCTTTCTCGTAGTAAAGTTCATAGATGTATCGTGAGCCTGTTAAATAAGAGGGGGCAAAAGTCAGTAAACCCGTATTTCTCAATGCCGCGGAGAGGAGCAACTCATACGTTGATGACTGATCTGAAATATAGGCCAGAGAACTTCATATTTCTTCTTTCCTTCATGCGATGCATTCTCTGCATCCTTCATCTTGTTGCTGAATTCCAGCAGGGTATCTTCAAGATCGTCGAAGCCAGCGGGAGGCGGTTTGCGATTGCGGGAAGTGCGGATTGGAGGCATGGCGGATGATATGTTACAGTTGGTAATAAAGAGATAAAATGTAATGCGATATTCCAAAGCGATCGTGTTCAACCTCACACTGTCTCGACAGGGTATGTTCTCTTCGATGTTAAATGAGAAAAACGAAGGAACGCAAGTTGCTATCGATAGGGAAAACTGCGCGTCATTTTTGTGCCGCTGTTCACCGCCTTTGATTTTGAATCGCGGACATCCTTCCCAGCTACCGTCTATTGCTTTGCTGTTATCTCATTCTCCGTATCCCATTTCACATCAATTGCTACTTAGCATCCCCCTATACCGCCATTATGGAACAACAGCTCGATCTCACCAAGCTCTCTGATAGCGATAAGAAGGAGCTCAACCAGGTCCTCACCAACGAGGCTCAGAAGTCCAACATTCAGCAGAGTGAGTGTTCCATCTTTCTATCCGGATATATTAGGGTTCTATACTTCATGATCTAGATGATCTAGATGGATTTGAACTCTAGCGCTTGATATCTTTTACTCTTTTGGAATCGAACTATAGCTAACATCAATCCCCTTCTAGCCGTCCACCACTTGAACGAAGTGTGTTGGGAAAAGTGCATCACCAGCAAGATCACCTCCGGTACCCTCGATAAGTCCGAGGAGACATGCGCACAGAACTGCGTTGACCGGTGGATGGATACCAGTCTGTCCATCCTCTCGAAACTGGACAACATGCGCGGCGGCCCCGGTCACTAAGCGTTTATATGTCTTGTGTTCTCGGTTTCTACTATTGCTGTTTCTGATCGCTATCTGGATGTCATGCATATGGATATCAATCACTATTCATAAAAATTGATTTGGGTTGGAGCCTGTCATGCTCTAATTTTCCTTGGGCGGCGGTTGGACGGTTTTGTTTGGGGGTTATGGATGGATAGACGGATTGTGGAACCATCACTTGTATACTAGAGTCAATTTATGAACCATGTTGTCTTGTACAATATATGTTGGATTTGTTGTGGGGATGTTATCTGTAGAACAAGTATATCATCGACGCTACCATATCCTGGATTGTGGAAGGATGGTGAGAATATGCAATATCGGCTAATTTAGGTTGGAGAATTTACTATATGTAAACTGGGTATATATAATTAGCAAACGATATGGCAACTGGGGTAATTGCGAAAGTCTGTGAAAGTCCAGGCTTGTAAAAAGCTGTGTACAACTCGTCTCAATATACTGCAACATAAAAACGTTCGCCCATTTACACCATCTCTAATCAAATATAGACTAAAAAACTACAACATTACGGTGCATTACTATGTGGTCTGGAACATGTCTTAGCCATTACAGGACCGACAAGTCCGGCGATTCTTCTGGAATCGTGCATTTCACTTTCACAAGTTATGTTCTTTTTGATCATTCAGCCCGGCTGGTATTTTAGCATCACCGCAGTGAAAAACAAAGTTCGCCAAAACCCTAAGAAATCCCTTTTCAAGCATTCCCCGCTTAGACAATGGCCAGCTTGGTGGCAGCAATGTCAAGAGCATCGACATCGGGGGTAAGACGGGCGAAGGCCTTCTTGGTTCCGTCAGGGCTGGAAAAGTAATATGTTAGCTTTCAATCCACTTAAAAAAAAAAAAAAAAAAAAGATACTAGTAAAAACATACCGGATAAGAGTGTTGATCTTGACGGTGTCAACATCGTACAGCTTCTTAAGAGCCTGCTTGATCTGGCGCTTGTTGGACTTGACGTTGACGATGAAGACGAGGGTGTTGTTCTCCTCGATCTTCTTCATGGCGCTCTCAGTGTTCAGGGGGTACAGAACAATCTTGTTGAAGTCCAGAGCGGGGCCGTGGTTGACAGACACACGGGGGTACTTGGGGGACCGCGACAGCTGGAGAGTCTTGGGGCGGTGGAAGGTGGCCGAGGTGCGGACCTTGCGGGACTTGTGAAGCTGTTGCCACAACCGCGTTAGCGATAGGCTCCAAAAGGGTTTCTTTGGTCTGCTTCATCTTTTGCTACGTACCGAAGCGCCCTTGGCAACCGCCTTGGCGGCGGCGTTGGCCTTGTTCTTGCCTGTAGAGAAGATTTCGTTAGTCTAGTGAACTAAAAAAAAATTCCCAAAAGTTCGTTCCGTAGATTGCCATTTGTGAATTTGCCGGTGTGAATGTGGTAGGTCGATGATTCTGACGTGGAGGCGCATATTTGAGATCGGTAGGCATATGGTGATGCAGAAGTGCTCTGCGACATGTCCTGGTGTCTCCGACTCTTTGCGAGGTAATCTCCAAATATCGAAATTTTTGAATCCGAATATCTTCCTCCACGTGCACACGGCGAATTCACAATTGGCAAGGCGGTGATCGCAATAGGAAGAGCGCATAGTTATTGGAACATACCGGTCTTGTTGTCGGAGGGGGCCATGGCTGTCGTCGGTCGCTGTCGATGATGGATTATCGCAGTGTCAAAAGTCGAACGGATTTGGAGTGGTCTTCGCTTAGCGAAAACCCTAGTGCTGTGTGTGGGTCAGGTGACCTGCGGTCCGCTGGGTCTGGTATCTTTGGTATTTTTCGTACAGAGTAGTACGGTATGGTTACTTTTTTGTCCAATCAGAATGAACATCGTATTTATCTCTCTTTTCATTTTCTTGAACGGCTTTTCTTTGCGTGCCAGTGGCCTCCTCTCCGTTTTGTATATTCAACCCTCAAGGAGATCCGAAGAGACAATAGATTCTTGATATCCGAATCTATTTTTCCAACTATTTCGATCCATCGTGATCATTAAAACATGGCTCCCCAAAAACGATCCAAGAGGCCGATGTTGTTGTCGCATAGTCGGCCTCGAATTGTCAAATCCAAGGACCCTGCTCTTTCAGCAAAGGCTACCCGCACTCTGATTCGATCCCATCATCGACTTCTCAAAGTCCGGGCTCAAGCTCTGGCCGCGGGCGACGAGGCCCGAGTCAGCAGTATTGACGCTCAAATCGAAGCCAATGGCGGTCTCGAAAGCTACCAGATCGCCAGTAAGCTAGGCCAGTCGATGGACCGCGGTGGGGATTCTAGCAAAGTCCTCATCGACTGGATTAAGCCGCAATTGAAGCAATGGAACAACACCATTCCAAAGCTTCGAGTCCTTGAAGTTGGAGCTCTGAGCACCAAAAACGCCTGCTCTACCAACCCGGCCTTGGATGTCACCCGGATCGACTTGAATTCCCAAGAGCCAGGGATTCTCAAGCAAGATTTCATGGAGCGACCTTTGCCCACCAGTGACGATGAACGTTTCAACATGATCAGTCTGTCATTGGTGCTCAACTACGTTCCGGATGCTACGGGACGGGGTGAAATGCTCAAGCGTTGTGTCAAGTTCTTGACTTCGAAATGTCCTATTGAACTCGTTCCCAGTCTCTTCCTGGTATTGCCTATCGCATGCGTGGACAACTCGCGCTACCTCAACGAAGAAAGACTAGGGGAGATCATGACTTGCCTAGGCTTCCGTCTAACACAAAGCAAGCGGACTTCAAAGTTGGTCTTTCATCTCTGGGAACACACCGGCAGCTACGCGCCTAAGAATTTTAAGAAGGAAGAGTTGAGGTCCGGCAAAACAAGGAATAATTTCGCCGTCATTCTCAACAAGAAGTGATTATCTGCATGCAAAACAAAATGCTATTATACTCCATGTACCATGCTGCAGGCGGGATCTAGTTCGCAATGAGCATGTCTTGTGGCAAGAAGGCCCAGACAGTCCCCACGGCTGCCAATATCGAGGAGATGATGAGCAGAATCCAATCAAGGATGTACTCCCCTCGACTGATTTCCTTCCCAAATATCTTGAGATAAAATGCAAGAGGGAAGATGATGCAGATCGTGAAGCACAAGAACGATCCCAAGAAAGCCATGATACGGTCGAAAGCCGGGAAGATGACCGCCAAAACAACAATCGAGGCCACTACAAAAACGCGGACCATTGCCTGTGAGAATTTGTGTAGTGTCTCCGAGCCATTCCCAGGCACATGGCTGCCTCCGAGTCCACAAAGAACTTCAAATGTGGCCACAAGAGGTCGGGCACTATGTTCTTGTCAGCAGTGTCCGAGGACAAATGAAGGCATTGAACTCACTTCAACGGCACTTTCGTGAGCGGGATGATCGAAATGAAGACTACAATACAGACGGATAGGGACTGTGGGTAGCTGGTGATGGTTAGAATGTTCGCAGTGACTTCGTCGCGGACGATATCGCCAAACATGAGCCAACCAATGATCGCCATTGAGCAGTCCAAAGTAAACTGTCAACTTGTTAGAATTCAACTTTATCCTGGTCATTTGATGTTCTTACTGTAAAGAGATAGGTCACCCAGAGGCTCTTGCCGTATTTCTGAGGGTGCCTCATATCTCTGTAGATGTTAGGGAAGACACCGTGGCCACCCCATGGTGCTTTCAAGCAAGTTAGCCTTATGATCATAATTGCTTTTTGTATGTTCACTTACACATAATAAGACCAAAACTCAGAGGGAGGGTAGCCCAGTTCTCAGGAAAGAGGAATGTATTAGCTGGTTGCCGCAAGGAGCCCGGCGAATTTGGCTTGATAAAGCCGTCGATGCAAATGAGTACCACAACTTTTGAGTGTCAGTTTTATCTGTCGGCCTTAGTTCGGAAGAAGACTTACTTGATGTGCATGAAATTATACCCAATATGCTGGTAATACTCAGGAATCGTAGCGGCAGGAAGTTGAGCGGAACAAGCACAACACCACAGACGATCTTCCATTGGAGGATGCTCAGTCCTGGTACCAGGGCATATAAACTGTCTGCAAAGAGCACAACTAGCGCCACACATGCTCCTAAAAGTTCCAGGCAGAACAGGAAACTGGTTATCAAACGCGCATTATGCCCGAAACTGATATAGGCCAAATCAGCATACGTGACAACGCTCTGGTCGACATCCAGACATTTAGCCAGGATCTTGGCCGTATAGGAAGTGGTAACTGCCGAGAAGATGAGGAATAGCAATCCTAAAAGCCACCCCGCGTGCTTCATCGCCAATGGAAGACTCAGCAGGCCGATACCAATTAGCACGTTGACCGAGTTGAAGATAGTCTGCGGAAGAGTGGATTGTCCAACGATGATGTCCTCCTGGGTTCCATCTTCATGTTGGACATGCTTGACAAGCAATGGGCCCCGATCCAAATCCCCAGACCCATCCACATGCACATGGGGATGGTGCTCTCGGTGGAATTGGATCGCATGCCTCCGCGTCGACTCGCTCATTCGTGAGGAGATGGTGCCATACGAAGTCGCAAAGGTTCTATCAAACGACGAGGCAAGCAGTCCAGTGCTAGGGAGTGCCCTCTTGGAAGACTCAGGCGCTCGTGAGTCCTCATCGTCCTGGTCCGAGTCCGAGTCCCCCCGAAGTAGAGGCCGGTCCACACCCGAGTTCCGACTCCAGGATGGAGATCTTCTTGGCCCATATTCTTGGCCAGTGGCAATGGCGAATTCATCGTCCGAGTGCGCAGAGACAAACGACGACCGCCGTGGGAGGACTTCTGGGAAGGCCGCGGCTCTCTGCCAAGACCGCGCGAAGTTGTCTATACTGTTGGGACCTCCGGCTTGGCGGACTCGAATCGAGTACGACGACGACCTGTGTAGATTGATTAGCTAACGGGCTGACTTTTGTCAAACAGAAATCGCATACCTCTGTCTACCGCCGATCTCCGACTCGGCGGTCGGACTCCCATGATCCAGATGACCATAATCGTAGGAGCTTGGTGTCGCAGCCGGTATCCTCAATGAGCCATATACCGGTTCACTGTCGTGATCTTCATCTGTTCTTTCGGCCCTTGACATATTTTCTCGTTACCAGCACGATGGTAGTAGAGCAGGTGACTCTGGAAATATATGATTTCAAGTTGGGGAGGTTCCCGAGGTGAAGTGCAGGAAGGGAAGTCAAGACTAAGAGGAAAAACTCCCCTCACTCTTATCACAGATAGCTCCAGGGACAGATAAGACGCGAAAACAACCTTCTGCGATATTGAAAAGAGCTTAGCGTCGAAAGGAGCTTCCGCTAGTGTGGGGTGCGGATCACGGAGATTTGATAAGCCAGAGATTTTTATGTGACTAATTGAATGGGCATTAGTTAGTTAGGAATTTAGTAGATTTATATATGTAGTTTCTTCTATTTATTATTATGATTTTTCTCTCCATGGCTACTAGTATCCGATTGCTCATACGGTCCTTATCCTCGACGTGAGAACTTTAATCCCCGAGGTCGATTTATGTGGCCCCAAATGATATTAGGGACGTTATATATAACAACACTCAGATATGTTATTGGATGCTCTTTTTTAGATATATTTTTAGACATATTTAAAGGTGGTAGAAGGCATAAACCATAAACTGCTCAGAGGGCTTTTCTATATATAACTAAGCATATATGATCAGGGATAAAACAGTCATACGACTTTCTCGAAGGCCTAACGTGGTGGTTTTAGGGAAATCTAGTACGTAAGAGAGATGTATTGAAGATATTTTGCAATCTACGCATGTACTATGCCTAGTTCAGAACTAATATCCATGGATACTCGCCTATTACCATGAAGTATATACATAGTACTACATTTATGTATCCAAATAACCTGGACAAGATGTATAAAATAAAAGAATGTACCTGTACCTGACTACCCGGCTGTTAGGCCATAACCCGGCAAGTACCAATACGTCACGGGTAGCCCTGGCTTACCTCAGCGTGCCAGCCGACCCCTCGAACAAACTTGTGTATGTCAAACCCCACGAGGAAATTTGCTGTCGCTTTTAAACGTCATATTCAGTTAAGGTATGTACTCTTCTTTGTTGAATCTATGAATATTTAAGAAAAAAATACCACTATTCATTTTTTGCACTTTTTTTTTAAACCTACTAACTGATCTTAGGTGTAAAATAGGCAAGTCTAAATCTTTGTTCGCCGACTCCCGCCCCCCATTACTGACTGAGTCTTCAGGCGTCCGCAGGGCCTTCGATAACTTTCTTCCCTGATCAACTGCCGCCTCGCCAAGATGAGCGCCCCTCCGCCGAACGAAGCTGAGAAGAACATCGAGATCTGGAAGGTCAAGAAGCTGATCAAGCGTCTTGAATCCGCTCGTGGAAATGGAACTTCCATGATTTCGCTCATTATCCGTGCGCTGTCACTGCCCCCGCCACCTACTGTCGCCGCTAACATGTCAATTTAGCCCCCAAGGATCAGATTAGCAGAGCAGCCAAGATGTTGGCTGAAGAGTATGTACGTGAAACCATATCCCTCCGTTCTGTCTGCGCCGAACACCGCCTAATCGCACAATAGGGTACCGCCTCCAACATTAAGTCTCGAGTGAACCGACTCTCCGTGCTGTCGGCCATTACCTCTACTCAGCAGCGTCTGAAGCTCTACAACAAGGTCCCTCCCAATGGGCTGGTCGTGTACTGTGGTGAAATTATCACCTCGGAAGGAAAGGAGCGCAAGATTAACATCGATTTTGAACCGTTCAAGCCCATCAACACCTCCCTCTACCTTTGTGACAACAAGTTCCACACTGAAGCCTTGAGTGAACTTCTCGAGGCTGATCAGAAGTTCGGTTTCATTGTCATGGACGGTAACGGTACTCTGTTCGGTACTCTCAGTGGTAACACTCGTGAGATCCTTCAGCGCCTCTCCGTTGATTTGCCCAAGAAGCACGTGAGTGGCCCCGGACTGATTGAGTACGATGTTCGTCCATACTGATTCCTACAGGGCCGTGGTGGTCAATCCGCTCTGCGTTTCTCGCGTCTCCGTGAGGAAAAGCGTCACAACTACGTCCGCAAGATCGCCGAGTTGGCTGTTCAGAACTACATTACCAACGACAAGCCCAACGTCGCCGGTATAGTGTTGGCTGGTTCCGCCGATTTCAAGAACGATCTTAACCAGTCCGACCTGTTCGATGGTCGTCTGCAATCCAAGGTTATCAAGATTGTCGATGTTTCCTACGGTGGCGAGAACGGTTTCAACCAGGCCATTGAATTGGCTGGTGAGACCCTGAGCAACGTCAAGTTCGTTCAGGAGAAGAAGCTTATTGGCCAGTACTTCCAGGAGATTAGCCAAGACACCGGCAAGGTCTGCTACGGTATTGAAGACACACTCAAGGCAATGGAGCTTGGTGCTGCTGAAATCTTGATCGTCCACGAGAACTTGGAGATCACTCGCTGGGTCATGAAGACCGCGGAAGGCAACACGGTCATCGTCCACACAAACAAGGCCCAGGAATCCAACAAGGACCTCTTCCGGGACAAGGAAACTGGAACGGATATGGAGGTTATCGAATCAGGCTCTTTCCTCGAATGGCTTGCTGAGGCCTACAAGGACTTCGGTGCCAACCTGGAGTTCGTGTCTGACCGATCCGGCGAAGGAAACCAGTTCGTCAAGGGATTCGGTGGTATCGGTGCCATTCTCCGATACAAGGTCAACTTTGAACAGCTTGCCGATCTCAGCGATGATGACGAGTTCTACGACGGTATGTTTCCTCTCTTTGTGTGTGTGTGTTTATATTCATACTAACTTATCTCTGCAGATTGACGGTATTGCCCCCTCGCAGAGAGCGAGGATGAACGGCCAGAAGCTCCCCCGGCGAGTCTTTTGACGGCTCGCCCTGTGGATCATACAGGCGGCTCCCGCAATGGAACCAAGGCATCCGTAAAGGATAACAAAAAAAGGCCTGGTCCAAGCTCCGTGAAGCTGCTCAGAGGTGAGAAATCCAGATAGACCATCGCTCGCGGGTTTGACTCTAATGTTTGAGTACAGTGTCGTCCAAGCTCCAAGATACGCACACTGAGGTCACCTCGGTGTCTGAGATGAAGATGAGGTTTAAATTGCAATTTGAAAGGTTGGGTGCAGTTATCTGCAACATTTGGTCATCCACCGCTGCTTGCACTGCTTACTCTATGTGAGCCGGACGGCGTTGGATTGTTTTATATTTCTCAGCCAGTTCTGTCGTTTCATCTCCGAATGGCATTATCTGGTACTTCGCTCGTTATTTGCTCGTTATTAAAAAAAAGCACCCGAAAGGGTTGATATAGAAGGTGCTATTTTATTGTTTATTAATTTGCTGTTTTATCTTGCGGTGTACACTTTGTCCATACCATCGACAGTGCGTACATTTTTATTTCATTTATTCGTATAGTAAATTGAGATATCAACATATATGACATGGCGCTTTCAGTGAGTTTGCAAAATCATCAATGCGTTGCTCCCAAAAAGATCAGTCAGTCAGGTCAAGCATTGCTTGCACTTAACTGATCTTTCCAGGTACCCAAATCTCTACATGTCTCAGTGACTTGACGCAAATCATCGAGAGCCTTGTGGACGGCCTCTTTGTTCTCATCTGAGGGTGTCCTTCCACACTCAACGAAAAAGATATACTGCCACGACTTCTTGAGACTCGGTCTCGTGTTAATGCTCGTGAGATTCAAGCCATGAGCCTTGAAGATCAACAGCGCATCCGCCAATGCACCGGGAGATGAATGATCAATCGTGAAAGTAATCAAGGTCTTGTGCGTGGTTCCAAGCGCAGACTCGGCTTCCAACGTAGGCGGGTTCGGCTGCTCGAATTTGAGCTGGGCAGTTCGCTCATCGAGCACATTCCTGAAGATCAGGAAACGGGTAGTATTGTCTGCTCTGTCCTCAATGTTTTCCACGAGCACGTCCGTCCCGTGTTGTTCTGCCGCGAAGCGATTGGCAATGGCAGCCCCTCGTTCCGTTGTCTCCTTGGAGACAATCTCCGCCGCCTTGGATGTGGACGCGACATCCTGTCTCTCAACGCCCTTGAAGTATTTCGTCAAGAAGGTTTCGCACTGGCCCCACGCCTGCGGGTGTGTGTATAGCTTGGTTATTGAGCCGTCGTAGTCTGCCCAACCACCGGGATATGTGCCCTTGTGCACCATTAGGCAATGGTGCACTGTCAGGTAATATTCCCCACACACTTTCACGTCTTTATATAGACCATCTCGATCTGCCAAGAGGTCTAATGTCTGCATCACGGAACCATTGGTGGAGTTCTCGCACGGAATCACGGCGTAGTCTGCTTCTTTGTTTTGGAGCGCAGCGAAGGCATCTGGGAATGAGACTTTAGGTTGTAGCTCGGCGGATAGTTTGCAGAAGGACTCTGCAGCAGCCTAGAACAGGGATCAATAATCACGGTAAGTTGCATTTGCAAGGATGTGGGGTAAAGTTTGTACCTGATGCGAAAAGGACCCCAGCGGCCCGAGGAAGGCGACTCTCAAGGGAGTCATTTTGAGGTATGGAGTGGTCTTTTTGGTCTTCTCCGCGTCAACTGGGCTGAACCTATTTGAATTAAATCAGATCCTTGGACTGGTCATTTCATCGACAGGCGACATCGGGTCTCCGAGCGGTGAGTGGGCTGAATTCCGATATTGGGGCAGTTCCGATATAGGCAATGAACGACAAACAAACAAATCAAACCAAACGCGGAGTCTATGGCTCCAAGTGAAGCTTGCGATTTAATAACCGTCCAATTCAGCGTCTTTTGCTCATGAAGACAAATTCACTCCGACCCCTGATCTCTTTGCGAGGCGGGCGTCATACATGTCGGACTTACTCCTCGCTCTCCGAGCGCTTGCGTCATGAACTGACCACAAGGAAGCTCCCGTTGACTTACGACTATCTACATCCCCAACCCTCGCATCTTCTGAACCTCACACTCCGTGATATTCTTCCAAACCCCCAGAACTCCACCGATTATGCGACTCTACCGTCATTACAGAACCCGTCCCCGCTCCCAGTCGGTCACCACTTAATCTACTTCCCGCCGCAGGTGACCTTGTCGCAACTACTCCCGGACTGCACAGATACGTTACACACGCCGGGCGAACCATTTAATCGACGCCTTTGGGCAGGTGGAAACCTAAGATTCCCCGTGCGCAGTCCACCTCTGGATGGCAGTCGCGCAGTGTGCATAGAATCCATCCGCAATGTGACAGTCAAGGGTCGCGAGGGTGACGAGAAAGTGATTGTCACCATCGAGCGACGCATTGGCAATATTCCCGAACAAGAAACGACCGACGAGACCTGGGACCGGATATGGAAAGAGAACGAAGAGAACGCGGGAGAATCGTCGGTCATTGAGAACCGGGATCTCATTTTCATGCGTCTAAAAACCAGCGCCCAAATCGAGGCCGATAAGGCGCAGTTCGGAAAGCCTGGTAGGACTGTGAAACGTGAGCATATATTTCCCGCTATTGAGTATGATGTTAAATGTGCTAATTATTCTGGCGCAATACAGCTCCCTCCAACCCAACGTTCCGCCATACCATCATACCTACTAAAGCGCTGCTATTTCGGTTCTCGGCGCTGACTTTCAATGCCCATTCCATTCACCTTGATAAGGGCTATACTCAGAACCAGGAGGGATATCCAAATCTTTTGGTGCATGGTCCGTTGACGCTCACACTTCTGTTGAGTGTGCTTCAGCAACAGCTGAGTAAATTGAATCTCTGCATCAGTGACATTGAATATAAGAATCTAGTGCCGCTTTTTGTTGAACAGGAACTGGTGGTTTGTGGCAAGCCTAAGAATGATACTGGGGCTTGGGATGTGTGGATTGAAGGTCCAGATGGAGGGTTGGCTGTTCGGGGTACTGCGCGGACGAGGTCGGAATAATACGATAAATTATGGGGACTGTGATGCACTAATACCAGATCCTTACAGAGTGTAGGTGAAAAGGCAAAATGAGTGTAATTTGTATAGACAAAGTTGGCTACTAAACCAAACTACATGTGCATATATCCGTGGGTAGTTATGATGAATGATGTTGAATAGTATAACGAGGACTATACAGTATGTATTAGAATAAAGATCATTCTCATACAAGTGATACTGGGAGGTATCAACAGTATCACCAAAGAATTGTAGAGTTGTCTAGGCCCTTCATACTTGGAATAGAAGGTCATGCGTGTGGACTCCCTTCCACCCCTGTAGCTGCAAAACCCCCTCATACATTAATGAAATCAGAAAGAAGTACGGAGTATGACGACGCTGAATTCAATTGAATTTGAAAGCAGCCTGGATTGAAATATTTTCCTGCGATACAACATGATGCAAGTTGTATGCAGAAGCTGGTGATGCAGGCGTCGAACTGCATTGACAGCGCTGATATTGATTCTGCAGGATTTCAAGATTTGGAGTAACCCCTGCTATTATTAATAGCTAAGATATACCTCACTTCGTGTACTCCGTACCGCCGCTTTTATAATGGTGCTCAGACTCAGGCTTACTGAGTAGATATTAGCACGGACTTAGCTCAGTCACGTATAGAATGACTGATCTAGTGCAGACATCCGCGGACCACCCGCAGGTATCCTGAACTCCGTACGAAGAGGATGCGGATATATGAAGCGGATGGGAAAGTGCCCTCCGCACTTACGGATGTGTCGCAGCCTAATCACAACCCCATTAATATGAAAGCTTTGGGGAAGGTACGCGAAATCAACTCTCTATATAATTACATAATTAAGTACATAATTCATCAACCGTAGGAAAGAAGATAGTGTCCAGTACACTCCGAAACTGCTCTGCTGGCAGTTATATCGTGTTACCTCTCTTCGTTGCTCTCATTGACGACTTTATCCGATCTGGTTTGAAGCAGTTGACTAGAAGCCGCTGATTCTCGATGGCCCAGAGAGTCTGTGGATGACGCCTTGTCAGGATGGTCTGGGTTATAGCCAGTGGTCAATTTCGCATTCGCAATGTGGACCGGAAGCGGGTCAAGACCACTGTAGTCTTTCATGCCGAGCTCCGTGGATATCATGGCGCCCCGAGTGACCCTGAAGATGGTCGAGAATTTACTGCTGTAGGACCCATCGTTGGAGAAATAGAGCAAGATGCCGGCGACAACACACAATGTGGTGACGCCCAATGCAGTACCGTAGGCAGCCCAGAGAATTGGTCGAGTGTAGACGTAGATATTGTGGTAAGAGGTAATAGTCACATTGGTGTCTGGCACTGCGTTCACTGTGTAATTGGGTCTATGATGAATGGTTAGTGCGAAGAGTGTAAAGGCTAGACTGGAAATACTTACTGGAACATGTTGGAGCTCATGAGAGAAAAGGTTATATTCCGGAAAAGTTCCTCAAGGGCTTTGGATAATACCGGAAAAGATTCATTTGACGCGCTGACAGATCTCCCATCCCAGTAATCCTCAAATGGGCTTTTAGCACCCGGGCTTATGACAGATTGAATGAATCTGATCTCTTCCGTATTCTTCAATGATGTTGTTGCTTAGTTTTACTCTGAGATCAAAAAGCGGCAAGGGGTGAGCACTAAAACGGAAAAGGAAAGGTCTCGAGTGCCAGGCATTCTCCAGTACATCTTCAATTCACCAAGATCAGACTAGGTAAATGGCGGATTGGCGCTATCCGAACAAGCACGAGGGGGAAACACTCCGTTGCTGGTGGTTATCTATTCGTCGGGGTAGCAATGGGTGCGATATCTTGCATTACAAACCCATCCGTTCGCAATCTTTACGAGATGAGAATTGATAACTAGTAAAACAAAATTTGAATTTAGTTATCAGGTTGATATAGCTATGTATTCCACGCTGTTGGGATTCCCAAGCTTACTCGCACAATATAAAAATACGGACCCACATGCCTGATCTGCGGCCGGGAACTACCCGATGCAGGAACCGTGCGCCGTGTTGAATTCAAGGGATCCCTGATGTATGGACTGATAGGCAATGGCGGCATTTTCTTGAACTCTCAATGAAGCTGGATGATCCCAGCCGGGTATAGTCATGGTCTTGGCGGACAACGTACAAATACACCTGCATTTCCGGTCACCGGGTGTGATCTTCCAGGGCACCCCCAGTTGGTCGTCGAATCAACTGCTGCAACCATTCATTCTTCAAACATGAGGTCTTTTCCAATGCTTAAGCGGGTAGTCTGGATTGGCATGCTGGTGTTGGGCGCCACCAACTCGGCTTGTTATCCTACCCAAGTCGGTGGACTCGACTTGTTGCGTGCCTCCACCAAAGACGTCTCGGAGGCATTACAGGCAGGGAACGTAACTTCTGTTCAGCTGGTTGATGCCTACCTTGCTCGAATCGATGAGCATAATGTTAAAGGTGAAGAAGCTTCCCAGTCTCTCAGTCATTATCCCTGGTATAAACCGATGGACTTTGAGAACTGATTCGGAAAATGGGACCTTAGGCCTTGGCCTCCGAGCCGTTATCGAGACAGCACCCATTGACAAAGTGCGGGCTATTGCGCATCGTCTGGATGTTGAGCGCACAAACAGTCAAGTGAGGAGCCCTCTCCACGGGGTCCCCATCTTGGTCAAAGACAGTAAGTGGATGCGGAGGGAAGAGCGGGGGAGCAATACTAACATGTCTAGACTTCGACACCGCTACGGAACTCGGCATGAATACCACTGCTGGATCATTTGTATTACTTAAAGACGGAGGCGAGGTTGTAGGAGATGCATTCGTCATCAAACAACTTCGCAATGCTGGCGCTATCATTTTGGCCAAGGCTAACCTCATGGAGGTGGGTAGCTGTGTATATATTCCCCCAAGACTCGAGAGGTCACTTATACTTCATAGTGGTCCGGAATTTCCGGCGTGAATGCATCTGCATGGAGCCCCCGAGGAGGACAAGTCTCATCGCCCTTCGTGGCTGGGGGTTTCGCAGCCGGCGGTGACCCTGGAGGCAGCTCTTCCGGTACAGGTGCTGGTGTGGCGGCAGGGTTCGCGCCCCTGGCATTCGGATCGGACACCGAAGCCAGCATTGTCTTACCATCCAGCCGCGGCGCCTTGTACGGCCTCCGACCATCCACCGGAATGACGAGTAGGACTGGAGTGGTTCCCATCTCATCTTCCCAGGACACCACAGGCCCTCTCGGCAAAAGCACTTGGGATGTCGCCGTGTCCCTGAGCATCATGGCGGGTCTGGACCCCGACGACCCTTATACCATTCCCGCAGAGCCCTTTCGACAGGATGACTATACCAAGTTTATCACTGCCAATGGGTTCAAAGGCCTCCGTATCGGCGTGGTCCGGGAGCCCTTCTTCGAGAGCGAAACCGCCCGGCAACGACTTATGGTCTCGTCTTTCAACGAGTCTCTCGCCAAAATGGCGTCCTTGGGTGCTACGGTCTTGGAGACACCATTGCCAAACAAGGACAAGTGGAATTATACATTCGTTGGAGGTCCCGAACGAGCGAATAATGGAACCATTCAGATCCGTGAGTGCAGTCGACATACGGGACGGAAGTGCGAGTTGCTGACCTGTTATTCCACCAGAGTATGACCTCAAGTATGACATGGCACACTATCTGGCAACTAGACGTCACAATTCATCTCTCAGCTCCCTCGAGGACGTAATCAACTCCATGGTGGAATGGTGGAGTCTCGAGTCACCAGAAGGACAGTGCTGCTACCCTACATTCATCGCTGCTGACCAGGTCGGGGATCGCGAAACCTCGGGAGAATATTGGCTTGCAAAATACGCCCAGGAGCGTCTCTATGAAGAAGGACCAGCTTTTCTTTTCCGGAACTACAACCTCGATATCATTGTCCTGCCCTCCGAGTTCAATTCCGCCCGCCTCGGTGCCGTTGGCCGCCTTCCCGTTGGTAACGTGCCCCTCGGGTACGATGATATCCAGCTGCCTTTTGGATTGGCGTTTGTTGGACAACGCTACGATGATGGCACTGTTATCCGTGCTATGTCGGCCTACGAGGCTAATTTCCCTGCACGAAGGGTACCTACCACTCTAAACTGAGAACGTGGTTATTGCGCCACAACATACTGTCTGTGGTCATAAGATTCGAGCCAGTTATGGCGCTGGCAGATGGTAATTTGTGCTGTCAATTGGGTCGTTGGAAAGCCACCGTGGCAGTGACGGCATCAACTCGCGATGCGACGGTGTCGACAAACCGGCTTAGCGGATACGATTATGTACAAAGTTGGGCGACCGCTCACATACTGTAGCCAGGATGAACTAGCCGGAGCGAAACATTTGATTATCCTAACCTCTTATATCGTCCTTTGCCTTAGGTCCCTTCTATTGTCAATAGAAGCAGGCTATATCCCTGATACTGGAAACTGGATGATTCGACCCTCTTTATCTGATTACAATGTACTGTACCGTGATAGCTGAGTTCTTGTGTCGCTTAGGTTAGTTGCATTCTGTATATATATTTCTGATATACGTAGGATTTTCTAGACTAAGTGATTGTTTAGAAATCTTCGTACTGCTTGTGTAGATTCGGTACGAGTAGGGGTATTCTTCTCCCTTACCTTGGTGGTAATCTATTCCTATTGAACGACTGTAGACGTGAGGGGTTTTGCTAGGTCAACCGACTACCTTATAGATAAACCCTATTACCCGGTGCCTTAGTCCTGGTAATATACTTGTGCAATCGTAGTGGATGCTTGATACTAAGATTGTACCTTAACCGCAGAAGACCGATATTCACTTCTACTATCAGCCTAAGTAAGGATCCAATGACATTGACATGTAAAGACTGGGCGCTAGGACTATGTCAACTGAAGACTCGCTCGACCATACTGCTGTCGCGTATTTTGTAGGAAATGGCCTTGAGTAAACTTGTGCAATGGGTTATGTTTTATATTTGAACCACACTGATAATCTTTCGACAGTGATCGACCGTTTCAACTACGACTGACCATCTTAACCGCGACCTGATCCGTTGCCCTATATGAATCGTACGCCGACATTGTTTATCTGTACACCGTGTCGTAACCAGACTCGCGGTGTGTGAGAAATCCCGGCATGTGGAGACGTGTAGACGGGTATTATCCGATTCGTGACCTGGAATCGGCAATTTCCCGGATCTACAACGTTTCGCCTCACAAAAAATAGCCTTGATCATGCCAGCATACTCAAGCAGCCCCTCCAAAAAAAAAAAAAAAAAAAAAACACATAGAGAAATTGACTACACAAGATGGCGACAGAGAAGGAAACACCATGGCAGGATTGTGCCCGTGCTAAACAGCAGGCTATCTTGAACGCAATCCCCAACAAGTGGAGAATTCTAGATCCCATACCCTCTGCTGCCGACCTGCGAGACTGTACAGGAACCTACATCCAGCAATATCTGACTCCCCGGGAGATCGAGATTACAGAGGCCGATGCCGTGTGTATCACCCAGCAAACCACTGTGGGCTCGTGGAGTGCAGTCGAGGTGACCGAGGCATTTTGTCACAGAGCGGCGATTGCGCACCAACTTGTACGTATCTGCCTTCAACTATTCTGGTCATAGTACAAGAATGCTGAAATTCCTGTAGGTGAATTGTCTCCATGAGATATTCTTTGACGAAGCAGTTGCCGCAGCCAGCGCACTTGACGCATATTTCGCTAAGCACCGAAAGCCTGTCGGTCCCTTACATGGGCTCCCAGTCAGTCTCAAAGATCAATTCCATATCAAGGGAGTCGAAACGACTATGGGGTATGTTGGATGGATTGGCACCTTTGAAGGGAGTAAAGGCGACACCCGTGCACGCACCTTCGAGAGCGAACTGGTCAAAGAACTCCGGAATCTCGGGGCGGTACTGTTTTGCAAAACCAGCGTGCCCACGACGTTGATGTCAGGTGAGACTGCGAACAACATCGTCGGATACACGTGGAATCCTAAGAATCGCCATCTTTCCTGCGGAGGAAGCTCTGGTGGCGAGGGTGCGCTACTTGCACTTCGAGGATCGCCTGCTGGCTTCGGTACAGATATTGGAGGCAGTATACGTGTACCTGCCTCCTTCAACGGCATATTTGGCCTGCGTCCTTCCACTGGACGACTGCCGTATGAAGGCGCAGCAAACTCCATGGATGGCCAGAGCACTATCCTGTCTGTGGTCGGCCCGATGGCCACGACCGCTCGCTCTTTGAAGTTACTTTTCAAGTCCATTTTGGAGCAAAGTCCATGGAATCATGACCCGCTTGTTCATGAGCTTCCATGGCGGAGCTCGGTCGAGAGAAACATTCAAGAGCGCATCAATGGAGACCCTTCTGCACTCGCTTTTGCCATTATGCATCATGATGGTGTGGTGCAACCCCAGCCTCCGGTTCAAAGGGCTATAAAGTTAATAGAAGGGACGTTGAGAAGCCAGGGACATCAAGTGAGCAAGCACTGCCTACATTCTGTCCCACAAAAGTAGCTTTCCAGAAAGACTGACTTGAAATAGATTATCGATTGGCGTCCACCTCCTCACAAGATTTCCCATGCAATTGCAGTAAGTTCCCGGAATATGTCTTGAAACATGGTTAGGGAATTGACTTTTTCCAGAGAGAGACATTCCAGCTAGATGGCGGAGAAGATGTGCAGGCCCATCTTGGTTTATCAGGCGAGCCACAACTTCCACAGTGTTTTGTGGCTAAAACACCGCACATGAACGCCGCACAGATAGCAGATCTCAATGTCAGGAAGCGTCGATACCAAAAGTCCTATTTGGATTATTGGCATTCGACCTCCAACGTGACTCGAAGTGGACGTCCTGTGGATGCTATCATCTGTCCTACCGCACCTCACGCAGCCGTTATTCCAGGACGATATCGCCACGTGGGATATACCAGTTTCGTGAATGTTTTGGATCTTACTAGTGCGGTAATCCCTATAACGCATGCCAGCAAGGAGCTGGACCAGCTTGAACATGACGACATGGGGCAACATTCCGAATGTGAGTGTGAAGTTCTTTCAACTACGCGATTCAAACTGAAACTGTTTTAGATGACCCATCGCTTTATGATGGTGCACCAGTGGGAATCCAACTTATCGGCCGACGTTTGGAAGAAGAGAAGATTCTTTCTCTCGCAGAGTATGTTCACAACTCCTGTGCTGAGCTATAATCGTCGATCCCGGACATTATAGTCAGATCCTACTATTTTCAAGCTAGGTATAAAATATTTTGCAAGATTCATATGCGGTTCGGAAGCTAGACCCCATGGCTTCTGTAATAGACTTCTTTGGAGAAGTAATAGATATTAGGCATGTTAGATGATAAAGTTTGTAGAAAAAATGTAAGAACCTTTTATGATTAACTATAAGCTCGACATCAACAAACTATATTCTAAAAAAAGAATATAGATTTTATTTTCTGGAAGATTTAGAAAATTAAGAACTAGAAGAACGTCGATTCGAGAGCTTACACAGTTTAAGATGCAAGTACGCCAGTAAACCCATCGCCACCTCGGACAATTCTGAATTCTTTCATTTCAAGAACCACGTCATATATAATCTCAGTAATACATTGTCCCGCATCACAGCCTGATTTTGCTTGTGTAGCTTCGCTTGAATATCAAAAGACGAAAGGCTTGTTTCGCACCAGTCTCACATTAGCCAGTCAATTCGAAAGAGCAGACTAGTATGTAAAGCGGAATCCAGGATGATCATCTCCCAAGTTTTGTACTTCCTCGGGATCGAGCGCCAATCTACCATCTCGGGCCCCCTGGTCTCTCTGTTTGTTTTCTCGCCACAGGAGAAAAACAAATATGACGGCTGCTAGTCCGCATACCCAGATCAAACCCAAGCTCGTACCATAGCCTGTTGTATAGAATGGTGCCTCTGAGGACAAGAATATATTGCTAGCAAAAAATCCACCACAATTACCGAATCCGATTTGCATGGCAGATGCAATGGCTTGCTTGTAATGGCCACTCATATTGTTACTCAGCCATCCTATGAGGATAGGCTGGGCAATGAAGCCACCTCCAGTGACAGCGAAGAGTGCAAAGTACTGGACACCGACAGGGACTGCTCGCTGTGCAAGTAAGATGCCATAGCCTATCGTGGCAACACTGCATCCTACCAAGACGAAGCTGAACCGGTGCTTGGTTTTATCGCTAAGGATGGCGGTACAAAGAGTCATGATTGCTGCCACAATATAGATCGGGACGCTCATCACCTGTGCCATCAAGGAAGTCCAGCCCATGTCTCGGAGGATGGACGGAATAAAGAAAGAAGCCGCGTATCCTGTGTTCAACGCGCCGAGATACATGACTGTTCTGCATGCTATTTGTCAGATCCAATTCAGTTATTCTTCAGGTGATTGTTCATCGGATGATATACCCTAGGTAGATCTTTGTATCGGTCAAAATCCTGCGTATGGCGGTTCGGTCCAAGCGATTCATGGGAAACAAGTGGTTCTCGGACTTCAGGCGCGTAAGTAGAATTGTGCGCTCTCGTTCATTCAAGAAACTTGCAGATTCAGGCCAATCCACAACAAGTAGTTTTGCCAGTAGCGCAATTACCACAGTCGCGAGCCCTTCAAGGATAAATATCCATCGCCAGGAGGAGTAACCACGGACATCATCCATGTAAGACAATCCATAGGCCAGTAGCTAAAACCACATGTGAGCAACAGATTTTGTCAAATGCGTGTAACGAAACCCTTACCCCACTTATGGCTCCCGATAAAATGCTCGCACTGAAAAATAGCGTTAACCGCCACTGGAGCTCAAAACGCTTGTAGTACATTGAGATCAAGTAGACGCAGCCTGTCCTTCTGTCAGTAATGAACTTGACTCTGCGTAGACGCACTTACCAGGCAGAAACCCAGCTTCGAATAGCCCAATCAAGAAGCGGCACGCCATCAATGCACCCCAAGTTTGGACAAAACCCTGGCCAATAGTCACGCAACCTTCATAGTCAGTACAATCAATCTGGAAAGCACTATCAACGAGAGTGTGGGGAGGTGGCCTACCCCATGCTGCCATGATTCCACAGATCCAAGTAGATGGAGCCATTTTCTTCATGATCAAATTGCACGGAACCTCACAAAGAATGTAGGGGATGAAGAAAATAAACAGCGCATAGTTGTATTGCGGTCCTTTCATGTCAAGATCATTTTCGAGCCCCTGTAAACGTGCGTTACCAATGTTGATGCGATCTAGGAATGCAAGAAGATACAGAAGCATTAGAATTGGCACGACATGCAAGTCGCACTTCCTGACTACCTTCTGCTCTTCGGCTGCGTCATAATCGATTTCAAGCCCGCCTGGCCCGATGTCGTCGATATGGATGGGTTTCAGGTCCTCTTTGTTGTTCAGTTCCATCTCGACTAATTCAATATAAGTCAAATCAACAGTGATATAGATAAACGAGCGTAGCAGCGGAGGCTTTAATCAACTGATCAGGAGAGGACGTATTCTGGTCCACGGGTCTCATTCATGACGTGGTCTGTCGTATTTATACGGGCTTCGTAGGATTATTTCTGACGAGCTAATGATTATGATAATGCCGTTCATCCTTTCCCCAATAGCGAGTTGGAGGAAACGGTTTTAATTGCCGGTTCTCACTGCCGTCAGATGGTCAATGTCACCAGCTGCTCCTGGTTGATTGCCACTCAATCAGTACCCACAATTGATACCCCAGATCTGCAAGCACCTCACAATGTACACACGTACAGAGTTTGATAGGCGATATTACGAGTGCGGGGAGAATGGGTCTAGCTCAATGGCGTTATTGGGATGCGGCATCCGGGAATGGATAATCCACAGGTCGGGAACTACCCGCGGCCAGGGGAAGAAATACCAACTAATATCGGGAAGCGACCTCAACGGGGGATTTTGGATAACTAACAGGTTACTTTTTTTTTACATGAGTGGATCAAGTCTATGTTTCAAAGTATTTGCTAATTCGCCGGTGTTCAAGATTGACTTCATCTTGATATCAAGGATTTCAAGGATGTGGGAATGGACGAAGTGTAAGCTCGTAATATAGAAGATACATTCAGGATGCTTGGAATAGAGCTCTGCTCAGTGGCAGAACACCGCACCAGGGCATGCATCCTTACAATCAAGCTCACGGTGACTTATGTGGTTAAGTTATGAGAAACATCATTGTCCCATCGGTTTACGTCGCTTCTGTCGATCGTTTGGATGGTCTTCTCTTTCAACTAATGGCTTGATATGTTTCAGTATGATACACTCTCAAAGCCTCGATCATCCAAGAAATCGACCTGTGGCGACCAAAGGTTCCCCTCCTCTATCTACGTACAGCTATTTCTCGCGAAGCAAATCCCCAAAGAGACTCCCGCTCTCAGAAGAGGTTTGGCAACAGAAGTTCTTCGTCTAGGTTTTGTAAGAACTGAGCAGGAAGCATGATGTCGCCGATCTCCGTGTCCCAGTTCTCGAAGAATGGACCTGGTACACCGAACTCCGTGTGATCAGTCTGCAACAGGCTGCCAGGGTCTTGACTTATCCCATCGTTTCCCACAGCTTCTGAAGGTGCTTGGTTGGTTCGAAATTGGTCGGGCCCTCTGTCTAATGGTAAAGATACAATCAGTCGGACACAAAGAAAATGACAAGAGGAAAGGAAATGGAGCGGAGGAGCCTCACTTCGAGATAATTCCGCGCTATGGCTCTGTCGAAGTTCGTTTAAGGCAATGCAGTAATCCCTTGCTGATGGGTGCACCCCAATCATTCGGTTCAACGTTTCGAGGCACTCATTCCACGAATCTTCTAGTTGAACTGGGGTTATACCGCTGAAATCGGCGCCACTTGAGTCGGTAAGGACAAGAACGATGCCAGCACTTATCAAATCTGAATATGTAGTTAGTTATTGCCATCAGCTGCCAGAAGGGAGTTGTAGGGATACGAACAAAATACCCCGTACCACCATGCGCCTGTTGCATCTTCGGTCGTGGCTTTTGACAGCGAATGTATGAGATCACACGCAGCTTGTACGCATCTCAGAGCCGCACTTTGCTGGTAAATCATTGACCAGGAGTCCGGCTGCGTCTGAACAGAGGTTGGCATAGCAGCTGAGCAGTAAGCGCTAAATGTAGGTCGGTATAACAGCAGCTTCAAGTGCAGATATCTGAAGGCAAAGTCACTATTTGGATACAACTGCTTCATCCTCGGTACTTACCTAGCATGGAGAACGTTGGATTGACGGCGTAAGGTGCGGTTTGAACTTGGGGTATTGGGCGGCTTCCATGCAAAGACGATGGGAAGTGAAAATTCGAATTCTTCCAGCGCTTTGTCTATCTCCATGACAGCCTTGAACTCATCTTCACGCGCCGGTGAGCGTGTTTCTTCTTGGGTTTCGTCTTGAATATGATAGATTTTCAAGAGAACCTTCCAAAGAATTCCAATAAGCTTCATATTTTGGTGCAAGAATTGATTCGTAGATATTGTTCCTTCGGGCTGCCGACTTCCTTGGTGACCGAGGGAAAGATACTTGTCATCAATCGGCGAGGGCAATGGAACTCGTGAATGATCCGATGTCATGGGTGGACGTCCCATCGTCATGCTGATAATTCTATGGAAGAGTTAGTCATAAAAGCTTCCGGAAGTGAATTGAATCAAGACGTACATGTCCATTTGCACACAAGCGCACCATGCTCGCCAACGTATCTCCTGTTCCAGGGCAGTCATGTCGTTGAACTGGCGACGATTTTGCAGACCAAGACCGACTGCCATTCGATGTGCCATCCCGATCACATTCCAACACCTCTTGGGGTATTGTGTGCATTGTAAATATATCGCCACGATCAGAAGCGCCTGAACATGGGCCAGACTTCCACTGTCGAGGATATCAATGTTCATTAAGCTCTTCATCCGTTCGTAGAACATCATAGAAGAAGTTCGCTTATCGCGAGGGTCCATGTTGGAGAATTCACACGCGATGGCGAACATTGCATTCAAAGCACAATTGAATACGCTAGGTGGGCAATTGTGACCACCGAGGCCCACATCTGGAAGACTTCTGCTTGTATCGTTGTCCTTATTGGTCCACAAAGCTTCATATTTAACCATAAAGCTTTCTTTATGTAACCAGGGGTAGAAGATATGGTTATTGTTAAAATAGACCTCTAGCAGCCAGTCTGCTAATCGCCTGGGTGGAAGTGAAAAGTCGTCCGAAAGCAACGTGGCCATATTTGTTGACGAAGAAACACTGGGACCAGATGCAAAGGACGACGGGGACATAATGCTTGCCACAGCATGTTTACTTTGCGACTGAACGGATCTGTGCCCAGGTGAGCTTTGAGCGTATTGATGAACCAGGGACACCAGAGAGGACTGCCCATAGTACTGATCGTGACAGGCCGCGTCAGGTGTACCTGGTACTGCCGTTCCCATAGCGGCGAGAGACATGGGCAGCGTGTTACCAGCGGGGGAGGTAGTATGTCCTGTTCGAGAATCCCGATCTGAATGTGTGGCTCCAGCCTGGCGTGGCGATTCAGGGGATTGGGCGGTTCCCTCTAAATCTGCAAGGTGGGCACGTAATGAATGGAAGTAGCTGAAACGGAGTGGGACATCAGTTTTGAACGTGTGCAGGAGATTCAAGGAGCACCAACGCTCTTTCAGTCTGATATTTGGCCGTGTCCGCAATCACTACATACTCGCAACGCTCATCTGTGGTTCCCCGCCTCTGGCAGGCACCACATATTGGCCTATCTCCATCGCAACGCACCTTACGCTCTCGGCAATTTTGACATGCTAGCGCGACACGCCTGCGCTTTGGAGATGAACTCTGAGCAGAACTGGATCGTGGATGCGCCTACATGGCCGTGAAGAGAGTAAGCTGCTCGGCTCCAAGGATCAGAGCAAACCGAATCGGGCTTGGGGTTCCACGTACACTGCTCTGGAATGAGTCTGTCATCTTTTCTCAAATTAGAAGGATTTCAGCCGCGGCCGTGTAGAAATGATAGCAAGGGAAGCCTACTTGCGACTTCGGGAATCTCCCGGGAGATGTAAGCGCGGTATTTAGTCTCGGGAATTACCCGACACGCCAAGGTCGCTAAGGTGACATCATCACAAATCTAGAATAGTTGAATTCTCGAAGTTCTACTGTTGCACGCGGTTGTAATTCTATTTTTTTCGGTATCCACGATCTTCATTCCACTGTGCGCAGGCCGAGTATTGCAGATATCCATGGATGTCTTGTATCAGAGCGTTAGGAGTGTATTTCAAGGTATGCGCATATTCGAACGAGACGAGGTATTTGTATTGGATTTTGTAAGTTGTCGAATACTAAGTCCGAATATATAGTAGAAACCAGATATTATACTACGAAGTCATGTGATTTCGAGTACTCGGTTTACCATATAAAAGTGCATATTACAATTAGTCGTCGATATCCGCACAGATTGTTGAAATTGCGGGTTTTCTCAATTTAGTTAGAGTTCTTCATATATGCCATTCTTTACACATACATTCCAATACATACAGATTTTTGTCATAAGTCTATTCGAGAACACAGTCAATCATAAAACATGCGCATCGATGACGGCTGAGGTCCCTCCTTGAACAATTCCAATAGCTTGTTTGAGAACGGGCACCAAATCAGCAACGTCTTTCACCCTAGCTGCATGGATGTTGCCATCACTGGCAGCTCTCGCGATACCGGAATAGTCTGGGCTTGGATCAAACGAAATATTAAGTTCACGATTACCAACCTTCGATCCATGTCCATCTGGGTGAACAAGTAGCATGGAACGTCGGGGGGCATTCCATCCTGTGTTAGAGACAAGGTTAGCATGGTACGCTGGTGCTGACCTGGAATAATCTTATAGATGATCTCACCTTTGTTGTTGAGCACGATAGTGAGGATTGGAATTTGGTATCGGTGGGAAATCCAGTACACACTCGACGGAATGCTGAAAAGAAAACTTCCATCACCAACCAGTTGAACCACTAGTGGCTTCTTGCTCGGATTCGCCGCGTCGACCGCCAGTTTGATTCCCAAGGCACCGCCACCGCTCCATCCAAGGCCACCTCCTCCGCAATTGATCCACTGACCTGGGCCCGTAGCACGAACTTGGTCGGCAATGAGAACTGAGTTAGTGACTGCCTCAACGGCGAAGACAGTATCATTAGGTACAAGCTCTCTCAGCCTCCGGCACAGGAATGAGGAGTTGAAGGCAGTCGCATCTGCAGACAGGGCACATCTCTCATCGAGGGTTTTTATCAAACTCTGGTGGCCTTCTTGGCGCGAGCGCAATCGCTCTTGGTGAACTGGCAATCTTAAGGCCGTTTGCAAAGCGGCAGATGAATGAATGAACGATGATAGCTGAGTCAGAGCGGTCGTGGCATCAGCTGTGTATCTCCGAATGGCTGAAATGTAGAACAAAGGCATGAGTTTCTTGAGAGGATCAATGTCAATGTGAATAATCGTTGCTGTATCCTTCGGTCGGCATAGAGTAGGAACCCAGGGAACATCGCAATTGACAATGAGAATGACATCAGCAGTTTCAATGCTAGGATCCGACCCATATCGCATGCCCAACCAGCTTGGATGGTCGGCAGGGAAGCACATGTCACAACCGCCAGTATCGAGTACACGGAGACCTGGCACTGTGTCTGCTAATTTGACCAAAACTTCAACGGATTCATGATCACGGCCGCTATAACCAGTGATAAGAAGTGGCTCCTTAGCGTTGACAAGATAATCCGCAATCAATTCCACATGTGACTCAGGAAGGGCGGCTGCCTCACAAGGTCTCCAATGTTCAGGATTCATGGAGTACGGCTGAATGTCTTCTTCCATGACCTCACGAGCCCCCATCAAGTACACCGGACCCATCGGATCGCTTGTAGCAAATTGCAAGGCACGGCCGACCATCTGCTTGATATTTTTGCCAGTTTTAATCTCTCCAACATAACGGCAATACTGTGCGACAATCTGCTTCTGGTCTGGAATATCTTGAAGCCAGTGGCTATCGAACTTTTAGTCAGTACAAAAAATGCCATGGCGGATTTAGTGGACACTTACATGTATTCAGTGCGAGAGCCTCGTAGTTCTCCCTCCATGGTGAATGGAGATAAACCCGCAAAAATCAAAACAGGCGCACGTCCAGTGGAAGCATTGTGGATTGCAGCCCCAAGGCCAGAGGTGCCCACATCTACATGAATAATAACACATTGAGGCTTTTTGGTGACTCGTGCGTATCCATCAGCCATTGATAAGGCGACCATCTCATTTGGACAGGTAAAGATCCTGGGGAATGCATCTGGCTTTTCTTTAAACCCCTTTGCCATTGCCTCCATGATGCTGGGGTGATCAGAACCCAGGTTCACGAAGCAATTCCGGACCCCCAACTCCCACAATGCCTCAAAGAAAGCATAAGATGCGGTGTACCTGTAATGCATTGAGCCTCGAAAATACATCCAAATGGAGATCTAGACTTACATTGTGCTTGTATGGTCATTCAACGTTTCTCGATGTAGTGGCTTTCAGGTCTTGAGATTGTAGGATTCTTGCTTATTATATAACTCCATTTTGTGAATATATGGGTTCGTCGGGTGTTTCCCGAGGCCGACTTTCCATCTGATGGTGATTCATTGAGGGGCAAATCTTGCCCATATTGTCGTGATCGAACGTTTAAGCTCATGCCGAAATCGGATAGTCGGGAACGGAGAGCTGTAAAATCTCGGGAAATATCCGAGGTGGGTGGTCAGGAGGAAGTATTATCTTACGTAGTATTGTCCTTCAACAAACATTTAAATAATTTCTATGTCAAAATTTCGTTCTATATTTTAAATTGGATTGATGAAATCTTAACTTGAAGCCATCAATATGTTACGACGTTTGTCCACGGTCAAACCCCAGGAGCAACTTCTGCTAGTGGCAAGAAGACAAAGGCTCAAGGCACCTTCGGTTCTTCTGAATGGATTTTTAAGTCGTGCATATTCCCATGGCGCATCTGAATCTTGCTCAGAATCAGCAGGCTGGTTCAAACCACTCCTAGCCGCAGCTGTTGCATCTGTTACCACGGCATCTTTGATCTATACTATCAAGCAATCACCTTCCGATGAAAAGAGCAGTACCAAACCGAAGTATGCAACGCTCGAAAAAATGGAAAAAGTACGTCTGTCCTCTTGAATTATTCAATCTAACTTCTGACACAATGGCAAATAGGCTATTCAAGAAATCCAACAAGAGCTAGGGGAAGAAAGCATTAGCACAGATGACGAAGACTTGAAAACGCACGGCTATTCAGAATGGTCTTCAATCAACATCGATCATCTTCCTGTAGCGGTTGCCTTCCCTGAGACCACTGAACAGGTTGCCACAATTGCCCGGATTTGCCATAAACATAGAGTGCCCATGAGTAAGTAACAGTGCACCAGTACACCAGTACGGAGGGCTCAAATGTTCTGATTTTGATCTCTAGTCCCATATTCTGGCGGATCCAGTGTCGAGGGTCATTTCTCTGCACCGTTCGGGGGTATAAGTGTTGACTTTCTCAACATGAGCAAGGTTATTGCCTTTCACCCAGAAGAGTTTGTTATCCCGTGCAGTCCCATTAGGTATGATAAAGTACTGACCTGTGCAGTATGGATATTGTTGTACAGCCGTCGGTGTCCTGGATGGAATTAAACGAGGACATCAAAGAGAGTGGACTGTTTTTCCCAGTTGATCCTGGCCCACCGGTATGCTTGCATTACAACCCATCGCAACTAAGTTTTTGATTCTTACCCAATACAGGCCAAGATCGGAGGAATGATCGCGACTAATTGCAGGTAGGTAAACTATCTTGATAGAGCCGAGGAAACCTCATACTAAATTGTGGAGAACAGTGGCACAAATGCCGTGCGCTACGGAACGATGAAAGACTGGATTGTAAATTTGACAGTCGTTCTCGCGGATGGGAGGGTAATCAAAACTCGACAAAGGCCGCGGTAAGTTCATTCAGTCTTTTACAGGAACCACAATAGTCTTATTCGAACCAGCAAGTCTTCGGCCGGCTATAACCTGAACGGCCTTTTTACCGGTTCTGAGGGAACACTAGGCTTCGTCACTGAGGCTACTCTGAAGTTAGCTCGTATTCCTGAAGAAACAGGTGTTGCTGTGACCACATTCCCAACGATGAGAGATGCCGCCAATGCGGCCACTCAGGTTGTCCGTGAGGGGATACCAGTTGGGGCTGTTGAGCTCATGGATGATGTTCAAATGGTTGTCATCAACAAAATGGGAGCCACTGGCAGGCTGTGGGAAGAGTTACCAACACTGTTCTTCAAATTTAGCGGCACCAAGGCCGGAGTTCAAGATAATGTTGAAGACGTTCGTAAGATCGTTTACCAAAACCATGGAGGTGATCTTGAAGTGGAAAAAGACAAGTCAAAGCAGGCAGTGCTTTGGTCTGCTCGCAAGGAAGCTTTCTGGAGCATGCTTTGCATGAGAGAATCTGGACATGAGGCCTGGTCCACTGATGTGGCTGTCCCTATATCTCGACTTCCGGACTTAGTCGGTAGGTCTTAAATCCGATACCCTACAGTCTGGTGCATGACCTAACTCACATTGTTTACAGAGATGTCCAAAAAGGATCTTGAGAGGTTGGGTCTATTTGGTGGTATGCTCGGCCACGTTGGCGATGGTAACTTCCATGAGACCATTCTGTTCGATGGGGCCAAAGAGCGTGAAATGGTGTCAAAGTGTGTTCACGATATGGTTCATCGCGCGATTGAGATGGAGGGGACCTGCACAGTAAGTAACCTTCCTGCTTCAATCTATTGACACGATTACTGACTCAAGTTTAGGGCGAACACGGTATTGGCCTAGGTAAGAAAGAATTTATGGAGAAGGAGGTAGGCGAGGGGAGCTTGGCTGTCATGCGTGGGATCAAGTATGCGTTGGATCCCTTCTGGTTGATGAACCCTGGAAAGATTTTTGACCCCTGATTATTTCTTGTACAATCCTCTTCCGTAGATTTAGTGTACTTTGCTTCGGCTGACTTGGATCTTTTGAGCCGAGAAAATTACCTGTTTTCGCATATTCGTTCTTTCCTTGATAGTGATGTTCATTTTGCCTTAACATGTCAGCGTAATTACATTATAGAGTAGCCCTTCCAAGTATAACCGAAGTATTGGGTCGGAATTGGGATTCACTTCCAAATCCCGGTCGCCGCAGACGCCGAATGTGCACCAGACTCGCTTTAGGTAAGAGATAAGAGAGGGAAGGAAAATACTTCCTAATGAAATAAATCGAGATAATGTATTAGACACATACTTCTGAGATAGCGGCTAGGATTGCCCCTTCTTCCAAACCTAGTCGAATCGAGGGTTGTTCGTCGGTGGCACGGATCCGGATAACTCCCGCAATAGGGCTTTTAGGAGTGAAGGCATATTCATGGTAATTGGATTCACCCGGCGATTAATGCACTACAGCAAATACACCATCGTTTACATTCAGAGATCACTCAACAGAGCTCATTATCAACAAGTACTTTCACTCTCCTCGATTGGTCTGATGGATACTATATCATACCGTTTCCTACCCCTCCGTCCAAGATTAAAACTTGATCTCCTGCTAGGAAAATGGTATTCTATGCCTCCTTCTCCTCCTTCTCCGCAGGCTCTTTCTTCTCATTCTCAGACTTTTCATGCTTGCCGTCAAAGAGGACAGCAATGGCTTCAAGCGAGGGGCCCTTTGTCTCAACAAAGAACTTCCAGATAACGACAACCTCGACGCAGAGCCAGGCCACGTAAACCAAGTATAACTTCCAGCCAATTGCCTGCAATCCGATTGGGTTGACCAGGATATTGATGAAATTGCTGGCCTTGCCAAAGAACATGAGAAGAGAGAATCCCTTGGCACGGATGGGATATGGAAGCACTTCGACGGGATACGAGTAGAGGAGCGCGTTGAAGGCCAAATTGAAGAAGAAGTAGAACAGGAAGAGCATGGCAATGACGACGTGTCCGGCGGTCACGTTACCGTAGTCGTTGAACAGGGCGGCACAGAGAGTCTGGACAGTGAAGACGGCCAGCATGCCAAAGCCAGAGATGAGAAACTGGGTGCGGCGCTTGAGGCGGGCAGTGAGGAAGGCAGAAATTACCGACGTGATCCAGTTGAAGATCATCAGGGAACCGTTGAGGATGTTTTTTGGTCGGGTTTCAGTAATACCTACAGTCTCCAGGACTCGAACAAGGTAGTACCTAAACCTAGTTAGCGGGACAATCCCATGATGCTGGATGTGTAACGGCACTTACGAAACTAGGCCATTGCCTGACCACTGCGAAAACACGCCGAGACAGATGATAATGAGCAGCCTCTTACGGTTGCCAGGGGTGGTGAAGAAAGCCGTCCAGCCGGTCTCATTGTTGATCTCTGCTTCGATAATTTCGCGCATCTGGTTAAACTCGAGGCTGACAAACTCACTATTGACATCATCATTGGCATGGTACTTAACCAGCATAGCCCTGGCTTCCTCAGCCCGACCCTTGGCGATCAACCAACGGGGGGACTCGGGCAGGCAGTAAACCCCCACTATCTGGCAGAAAGCAGGAGCAGCTTGCAGGAGAGAGGGGATTCTCCAAGACCAGTCATTGGGTATGCTGAAGGTGCCAAAGGTGGTCCAGGCGGCGATAATAGCACCGATGTACCAAGAGGTCTGGTACAGCGAGGTGACGACCTGACGCTCCTTGGGGTGGGCTAATTCACCGATAAGCATGGGGGCGAATGTGTTGGCAAAGACGATGCCAATTCCAATGATGAAGCGAGATATCATAAACATGGCAACTGCAAGCAACGGGTGTTAGTGAAACGGGGTTGGTAAATTGCTTCGAAGTTTTCGTTGCCAGGTCGGCGCCAACTTACTGTGAACAGAGGTCCCCTGTATAATTCCACCGGCCGCCATGATGACAGAGCCAACGAAAATACCGGTTCGTCGACCCCAGCGATCGCCGACGATAGAGATGAAAGGTGTGGTAAGAACACAGCCAAGGGGCAGAATGGCAGACATGATACCCAGGAGACTTCCTCGAGGTTTGTTGAAATCTGGGGCAGAATGAGCATCAGTCTCGGCCACCACGTCAACAGGCAAATGAAAAATGAAAAGAGGAAGCTAACAAATATCCCAACTGGGTACCGCCTGCAGACCGTTCATCATGGCACCGTCAAAACCGAGGGTGATTGCAGGAACCAAGCATCCTGGAATCATGAGGAGGTACAGGATGAGCAAATTCCGGTTGCGATAAAATGGCGGACACTCGTCGGCAAGACTTTGGATGCGCTGGCCTACGTCCAAGGTATCTGTGTCCAAGCCTAAATTGGCTTTCTCCACAAAGGAGCTGCTGGGCAGCTCTTTGTCAGTGCTCTGCCTGGACATTGTAGAATGTTGTCCGCTTAGTTTAGGGTTTCAGTGTCTGGAGGAACTTTCAGAAAGATAGAGAGTGAGTCCAAGAAAAGGGACGGGGTGCAGAGGATTGCTCGTTTCGTCCCCAAATTGCCGGGCACTCACCACCTTTTTGATGTCTGGAACCAAAAAAGCAGGAAATCGCCAACGGAAGCCCGAATTTCGGATTGACTCCACCCTTATTTCCCCGTGGAGAAAAAAACCTAATACTAGGCCGATATCATGTGGGGATGATGATTGGAATTCCCGAGATCAGTGCCATTGCCCAGCACTTGCAACGTTGACTCGCCGGGAACCTCGGTGCAATAGTGCGCTTTCATCCGACTTGGCCAGTTCTGAGGCATACGACGGGTTTAGTCTGAACCAAATTGAGCTTGGCGTCTGGGAATCGGGTATTTCCCGAAGGTAGACTATTAAGCCGAGCGTACTTTGGAAAGCTGGGCGGGGTTCCTTTCTCCAACCTACGAGCCTCACATGTCTGGATAATTTCCGAAGTCTCAACAGGAAGAGTAAAGCCGTATTTACCTTTTGAACACCGTCCCTCCGTCGCCACAAAGTGTGCTTCTACCCTGTTGCCTTCCTGCTCGAATCTAGCCTAGTTATTCCCTCAGTCATGGCCAACGAGACCTATCTCCTAGACCGCCTATCAGTGGAGGAGAAGGTGCAGCTTCTGTCGGCGGTTGATTGGTGGCGTACTCCCGTTATTAAGAAGGACGATGTATTCATTCCTCACATCAAGGTACCTTGCCTCGTACCATCCTCGTCGTCCCGTCTCTTTTCGTCCCACCATTAACTTATGACAGATGTCCGATGGGCCCAACGGGGCTCGAGGCGAAAGCTACGTTAGTGGCATCACTGCGGCCTGCTTCCCATGCTCGACCTGCGTAGGGGCCACGTTTGATGTCGACAGAGTCCATCAGCTCGGCGAGGAAATCGCCAAGGAGACAATCACCAAATCAGCAAACGTGCTTTTGGCCCCAACCATGAATATCATCCGTTCCCCTTTAGGTGAGCTTGTCCCATTCTCAGCCATGTCCGCGTTACGGTATTGCTTATCGGAGCGCGCATAGGGGGACGAAACTATGAGACATATTCCGAAGACCCGTATGTCATAGGAACTCTGGCCGCTGCTTTTGTCAATGGTAAGGCTCCAGTATCGAATCTTGTATTTTGATGCGGCTCTCACATTTGTCCAAGGTTGCCAATCGCAGGGAATCGCAGCGACCCCCAAGCACTTTGTTGCGAATGACTCGGAGAAGCGCCGTACAAAGATGACGTCCGAGGTTGACGAGCAAACCCTGCGGGAGATATACATGCTCCCGTTCCAGCTCGTGTTTCGCGATTCAGACCCATGGTGTTTGATGACATCGTAAGTCTCTTCTTTTACTCTGGGAAGCCATGGGAGAGAGGCTAAATAAGATACTTGGTGTAGTTACAACAAAGTCAACGGAGAATACTGCGCCGATAGCAATCAACTGATTGAAGATATTCTCAGAAAGGAATGGTGCTTTTCTGGCGTCGTCGTCTCGGACTGGCTTGGCGTATACTCGACCGCCAAGGCTGTCAACTCCGGTCTCGACCTGGAGATGCCGGGCCCAACAAGGTGGCGAGGCTCAAAGCTTCTCAAGGAGATTGAGAGTTCCGCTGTGCCTATTGAAGCAGTCGACCGGAGCGTCGAGAGAATCTTAGCCTTGGCCAGGAAGACAGGCCGCTTTGAAACCCCGGAAGAGGAGCCGGAAAGGTCGGTTCTTGACGACGACCGCATGGAGTTTATCGCGAATCTCGCCGCTGAGGGAGCCGTCCTCCTCAAAAACGAGAATGGGCTACTGCCACTTAAGCCAGGTACACGCGTGGCCGTGATAGGTCATCATGCAACGAATCCCAGCATTGGCGGCGGCGGAAGCGCTAAGGTTCTTGCTCAGTATACCGTCTCTCCCCTCGAAGCTCTTGAGAAATCTAAGCTCCAATGCCGGCATAGCCCGGGCGTTCCGGTACATGCGATAGTTCCCCATTTTAAGGCCGATGTCATTTCCGCAATTTATGACACTGCCCCATGCCAGAGAGACCTGAAGACTCTCCCAATCTTGTTGGAGTGGTTTAATGGTTCTGCCGTGGGCAACAGCAAGGTCTATGAGCAAAGGATTGCCGTTGCTGAGTACATGATCAAGGAAGCATGGCCGGGGTTTCTCGACCGCGAATACTGCACTCGCATGTCGTTTACCCTCAGTCCACACACTGACGGACGCCACACTTTCTCAGTTATTACTACCGGGGTGGCGAAGGTCTTTGTCAATGGCGAAGAGGTTTTCCACCGAGCACAAGAGCCTGTTCTCCAGCCCGAGTCATTTTACTTCTACAAGGCTAAAATCGAGCGGAAATTTTCTCTGCACCTGGCCAAGGACCAACCAGTCAAGGTCGAGATTCATTCGTGGGCAGCTGACGCAGACGTGCTGCATCAAGTTGAGGGGACAGTTTTCCAGGGCTCGTCACTTCGCTTCATGGAATACATCGACATCTCAAAGGCTATCCATGACGCTTCCGTCATTGCCTCTGAAGCCGATGTAGCCATTCTTTTTGTGGGAAACACGAACGAGATCGAGTCAGAGGGTTACGATCGTGACACCATGGACTTGACAAAAGACCAATACTCGCTGATTTCCGCTGTGGCAGCTCAGAACCCCAAGACTATCGTAGTCAACTTCTCCGGCTCTCCGGTAACGGTCAATCATTTCATCGACCACGTTCCCGTGTTCCTGCAATCCTGGTTTGCTGGCCAAGAATGCGGCAACTCCGTCGCCAAGGTCCTGACTGGTGTCGTCAATCCTTGTGGGAAACTCCCCATGTCATGGCCCCGGAAGATTGAAGATAACCCGGCTTTCAACAACTTCCCTTGCGATGATAACGACGTGCTTCGTTACGAAGAAAAGCTCAGGGTTGGCTATCGCTTTTACGATGCACAAGATACGCCCAGCCCCCAGTTCCCCTTTGGATACGGCCTTTCATATACGACTTTTGAGCTCTTGGGTTTCAAAATTGCTAGTGCTGAGTTTGGCGAGCCTAATCAGACCAAGGTCACACTTGCCTGCGAGTTGAGCAACACGGGCTCCAGGGCTGGGAAGACTGTTATTCAGATTTACGTCTCATACAATGGAGCTTCGACTGGGGCACATCACCCTCGCCCCCCGAAGGAGTTAAAATCCTTTAGAAAAATCCACTTGGAATCAGGAGAGCGACGAGGGACGGAATTTGTCCTTGACAAGTATGCATTTAGCTTCTTTGACCCACAGGAGGGTCAATGGAAGCTCCAGGAAGGGCCATATACTGTCCATGCGAGTTTCTCGTCTGCGGAAACGCCGCTGCCCGTAGAGCTCAATGTTCCGAAGTCACACTATTGGAAGGGTATTTAGGAATACTGAGTAACAAGCTAAAGATTTAAAGTACATGATAGTTGGGTAGGGACTTATGGAAATGATGAAACGACATGGGACAAAAACATATGTCTATAGTAATATCCAAGTGCAGATCTACCAAAGTTCTTTGGTATTATTGTTTTCATTATATTGCCTAGTATGGAACACTCGATTTCACATTGCAGAAGGCAGTGTGATGTCTGAGAGTCCATTTCCTGCTTTCCAGATCTAGAGACCCGCTTGGGTTGACGCAAGCTGTGGCCCCCACATGCACGATACGCTAAATGCCATGCGAATGGTAGCAGATGGCGAGCTTTGAGAGTTATAAAATAAATTCAGAGATGAAACAAGAATACACCGCACGAAGCGTAGCCATGATTGGCAAACTCGGCCTTTTTTTTGTAGCGAGCTGCCAAGAGACCGCGGTTGGATTACGCTTCAGTCGTATGTCCCAGGGCGCCTCACCCCATGATATACAGAAGACAATGGAAGATTCCCGGAAACAGGCTTCACCGGGATCGACCACCAAATTAGCCTGCCTTCGTTGAGGGGACAACGGTCAAGAGTTCTGGTGATCAACTGCATTTTATTGAGGTGAGCTGCTGGCTTAGCGTCGTGCTCAGGCTGTGCTCAGTTCTACTCAGTGAGCAAAAAGCGGCATAGCGTTAGCACTAAAACGGAAAGGGAAAGCGAAGACTTGTCAGACATCATCCTGTCTATATGTAGAATGTACGAATTTTTCTAATTGAAATGTATATTTCTTTAGAAACCACAGCAGAATCCTAACCAGGAAGGCAGGACCTTAAATTCCAGGCAGGGAGAGGGAGGCAATACTCGTCAATCATTTCCTGTGTGAAGGAATTCCTGAAAAGAGGGTATCTGTGGTCCCAGGAGCAAGGCAGTTGATCCGCACTCCTTTCAATGCGAAATCCTTGGACCATGCTCGAGTCAGATCTAGCACAGCGTGCTTTCTGGCAGTGTAGGCAGCCAGATCGGCAAATCCATGGGTTGGGACAGCTGATCCTACATTAACCATACTGGCCGTCACTTTGGACACTCCGGCATCGTTGCTGGGTGGATCAATCGGCAGGGAAACACCGGAGGCAGTAGGAGTAGTGGCAAGAGTCTCTTCCTCGGTTTTCAGGAGATAGCGTAGATATTCGGTTCCGACATTCCAGGCCCCGTTGACGTTGACTGCCATGATTGCATCAAATGCCTCATCGGAGTTGATGATCGATGCCGTTTGAGGCGAGATCCCTGCACAATTGACCAGCCCGTACATGACGGGGGCCTTGCTAGAAATTGACTTGGAGGCCTCCCGTACCGTCTCCAGAGAGGCAATGTCTGTCTTCGGATAGAAGTGTAGTCGGTTTGTTGGGTCAGGAGAGGGAGGGGCTCCTACATCTGAGAATTCAGTTGCTATGTCCATAACATGTATACTAGCAGAGAGATTGAGGGGTTTCTTGACCGGCCACGAAAAGCATTAGTTGATAGCATTATTTGATTGGTATTTCAAAGTGGGAAGAGGAGAGCCAGGAAATGTAACTCCACAGATCGGGACTTGTTTGGGGTGAATAGGGAAGTATGGCTCTAAGATTTAGAATTAATAATATTCAAAGATATTATCTATTTGCCATAATCCTTTGTCGATGGACACTAACTAATAGATAATTAACTGCATAGATATGGGTGATACAGAGGAACGATGTAACATCCACCTTTTTCCAGGCCCATCGAATGGATATGAAGTGGCTTGATGAGCATCAGATATGGTCCGAGTACCTTTCATGGCTAGTTAGATCTATATCCCCCCCTCTTAAATTCTGGCTCATCATAGGCCACACATCTAACTTCATCGGAGATAAGCAAGGTATGGCCTCGATAGTGCGATTGGACCCGTGGACTGTGACGTGTGCCCTGCTTATTTATTGCATACCGGTGTGAGACTGAAGAAAAGGGATGTTACGCTAAATCACGATGCTCTCGTGTAGACTACCTCGTGTAGATCAGTGTAGATCATCTGCATCATCTGCACCATCTGGCGATCAAACTCACTCGACTCGGCCCGCCAACATTTCTCCGGGTTAGGCCCCGACGGGCCCAGTATAGATCCTTGACAAAGACTGAGCGCCAAGAAATATCTTTCCTTTCTTTTTTACAGGGACAAAGTGGTCAAAAGAAGAGTCATGATTTAGATACGTATCACATTTCAAAACAACAGTTCAAACCGAAAGAAATTCCCCCAAATGCTGGTTTCCCCTACTGAAACTCCAAGTAATCTAAAACCGCGTTCAACTCTGCACACTCCCCTAACTCCTGCGCCAATTCTGCTACAATCGCCCTTGCGGCCTTCATATAGATGGAAATTTGCTGCTTGCAATACCGAGCACTCCCCGTAGATTCCATATACTTGCGGGCGAAGAGCTTGACGTCGTTGTCCGTCGTGCGTTGTTTGAGAATATGTAGTAGTTGCATATTTCCACCGTCCGATTGAATGCTGTGAATGATGGGGAAGGAGAATTTTCCTTCCGTAATATCCTCACAGAATCCCTTGTTTTCAGTGTAGGCTTCGGACCCGAGATTAAGATAGTCATCTTTGATCTGGAAGATGATTCCTAGTAGATGAACGATGGGAACAAGGTCCCTGAAAAAGCACAATATCATTTGTTAGCCACAAAAATAGATGGAAGGGAAGCGGAAAAAAGAACATACTTCTCTCTATCACTCTCCAGTTGCAACAATCGAATAGCGAGACGGAAAAGACCTCCGGTCTTATTCGACACCATCTCTAAATACTCCTCTTCGGTAGGACAATTGAGCGAGTCTCTCCAGAACAGGTCCAACCCTTGGCCCCGATGCAGATTAAGCAGTTCTTCGGTGAAAATCTCAAGTGCCTTGGGACTTTTGAGGGCATAGAGTCGCTGTTGGCCCAAGAAATAGGCGTAGTTGGCCGAATTGATAGTTTGAGCAACCCCAAAGATCCGATGAGCGACAGGACGGCCTCGTCGCAAGAGAGACATATCTTGGATGTCATCAATTCTGTAGACCATTAGTAGATAATCGGGAATGGAAGGCGAAGAATAGACCAAACACACAATAAATATGCAGTGTGCAAGAGCTCAATCACCGAGGTAATGACTTTGAGACTCTCCTCGGGAACTTGCAGCCATTGATTGAAGCTACGTAGAAGTTTGTTTCGGAAGTTTTTCCCAGAACACGCCAGAAGATAGTCGATGGGAGCAGCAATAATCTGATCAATAGGATGAATAACAGGTTAGTTTTGGTGACTGTCACAGAAACCCAGATTTGGTTTGACACACGCTTTCATTGTCCCCCGCGAGATGATTGAACATAGTAATCTCGGGTGGCATCTTGATGTTAGCAAAGTCGGGCGACATCTCAATTGGTGAAACTTCCTCTACGGTTGAGTCCAAACCGTTCTTAGATAACTGTTTCTCGTTTAGGGTTGGGGGACTTGACGTCGGGGTCCAATTGTCTTTATGTGGATCTTGCAAGGCTGTAAACATGTTTAGTTCAAACAAAGCCATTACTCGAGGTGGTAGGATTGCTTCCATGATATCGGTGGTTTGTTGAGACAGTAATCCAAGGGAACAGGGTAGTTTTAGACAACTCATCACAGCTTTTTCTAGCCAGGTAAGCCACAATTCCTGATCCTGGTTTTTTTTTCCCACAAAATAAAAAAGTTAAATACTAATAAACGAGCGATAACAATATTGATCATCATCCCGCAAAGATGTCATCCAAGCACGACACAGTTGCTTGAGCTGATCATGATAACCGTACGGAGTCGACGGAGCAACTGCATACATACATAATGTACGGAGTACTTCGGATGTAGTTGCAAGGTACCTACATACATATGTATCATAGGTGCATGGAGATGTAAGATGCAGCCACATTTCTTCACCTATCGATGTAAGAAGACAGGATCTTCATAAAACTCAATCAGACAGAATTCTGGTCAAAACTGTAATTAAGGTGAAGATTGACAGTAAATACGTGGGTGAACAATATTGAAGTGTTTTAAGCTGAATATCTTCATACTCTCCATTCAACTGTTACCCTATTCCTAAAATAGTAACTCATTTACATGCAGAGTGGTCGACTATAAAATTCCCACCCATATCTAGACTAGAACTCTGTAAAGAAGTGGATCTGCAAGTCAGGAAAATAGAACGAATAAAACAGAAACGATTTGCATCCAACTGCCTCGAGCATTCGTTTTTGAAATATCCGATGTGACTGCATGTATTTGCGTCTAGACCTCGTGATCCCCAGATGGGCCAATTCTAGATACATAGATGCATGCGTAGCTACTGTTGCATTATCACCTCAAAACATTCATTGTGATAGCTTTGCATATGACTGAGTAGATCCCAATTCCCTCGAATTTTTAGATTCCCACAATTTTGAAGAGGACAATCGACAATGGAAGCAATTCGAAGAATGGTACCTAGATAGAGCGCCCCTTTCCTAAAACCCTTCTATACGTAAACTGACTACTGTCGACATTGGAATGAGATTTTTTGAGGCTATAGGTTTGTATATCCAGATACGTACATTGAGTAAGAGTAGGTGGCGATCTTTTTTCTTTTTTGAAATTAGTCTGTGTTACATTCTACAGTATAAATCTGTTCTTTGTCGTTGTTGTGTTGTTGTTCTCTTTCCCTTTTTTCCTCTCTCTCCTTTGTTCTGATCCCTCTCACAACACTCGACCTCGACCTGCGAATCCGAAAAGTTTCACCAAGATGACGATGGCTTTGATAAAAATGATCTATCATCGGCTGTCGTTGAATCATTTTAGTCCAGGTGTTTTGGCATTGTTCACTTTATCTACTTTCTTGCTATTCTGGGTGCTTGGCCCTCGGGGATCGGAGAAGGTCCCATTCGTAGATGGGAGAACATCCGGCGAATTATTTCATATTGGATCCCAACGCCGATTTGCGCATCATGGGGCAGATATAGTAAAAGCTGCCCAATCGAGGGTGGGTAAATCCTGCAGTTGAGGGCGAAATGGTCGTTGCCAGGCTAATATACCATGCTATTACAGGTTGCCCAGGCCTTCTATGTCATCACCTCCAGTGGCCGGAAGTTGGTGCTGTCAGGAGAGTATGCGGACGAACTACGCAGCCATCCTCATCTGAGCCATGCGCAAAGTCTGGAAAATGTACGTGTTATTTATCGATCCCCGCTCGCAATGCCTAACACAAAAGTGATGCAGAATATGTGTACTTCCATTCCGGGGTTCGAGCCATTATCTAACGGAGGGCGCCTTGGACCCATCACCAATGATATCGTCTTGAAACTGACCAGGGCTCTCGGTGAGTCTAGCTACTTGCTCCTTTGAGCATTCTTTTCTAATACACAAGACTGACTCATGGGGCTTTATGCCCAACAAACAGCACGCGTCACTGAACCGGTCTCGGAGGAATCTGCATTAACATTGCTCGAAAGCTGGACAGACGAAAAAGGTATTGATCCTATGTGCCTTCTATTTGTTTCTTCTTCTTCAAGAATGGAATCACTAGAGTCGCACGATGGCTGCTAACATGCGATTCTTTTGTCAGATTGGCACGACGTATCACTGCAAGAAACCATCTACCGGATGATTGCCCAAGTATCCGCCCGAGTCTTTGTTGGGAAAGAGCTGTGTCGAAATCCCGCCTGGGGGATTGCCACCGCCAATTACACTAGCCTAGCTTTCTTGGCACTCGGCGAAGTGCAGAAATGGCCCCGAAGCTTGCAGGGGATAGTTCACTGGGTGCTCCCCTCTGCGCGAGCGATGCGTGCTGGAGTTCGTGAGGTGCGAGCGCTACTTACCCCAATCGTTGAGCGGCGACGAGTTGAGAGGGCACGACAGGCACAGCAGGGAACTCCCACCGACGTTGAGGAGTTTTCCCTCTTGGCTTGTATTGAGGATTCAGCTGATCAAGGAACCGGATATGACCCAGCCATTTCCGAGTTGGCCTTTCAACTCGCTGCTATCCATACAACATGTGACCTCCTCGGGAAATTAATCGTTACCGTCGATAGCCATCCAGAACTTCTTGTGCCTCTTCGAGAAGAAGTTGTTTCCGTGATAGGCAATGATGGATGGGAGAAAACGAGTTTATACAAGCTGAAGTTGATGGATAGCGTCATCAAAGAAACTCAGAGGTTATATCCCGCTTCCAACTGTGAGTAACAACCCAACAGAAGTTAAAGAATAACGGATTGAATGAACCACCTCTCTGACACTCTCTTTCTCTACTCGATTTAGTCTTGATGAAACGTGTTGCCATTGAAGATGTCCAACTCAAAGACGGCTTGCACATTCCGAAAGGAACCAACCTCACCGTCACGACTTATCACAACTACTCTTCTGACAATGACCCCGAGATTGCCAAATTTGACGCTTATCGGTTTGTGAAAATGCGCGAAAATCCCGCCGAAAAGCACAAAGCCAACCTAGTCACTCCGAGCGTCGAAAGCATGGGCTTCGGGTATGGGAACCAGGCATGTCCCGGGCGATTTTTCGCTGCCAGTGAGATCAAGATCTTCTTCTGTCATATGCTATTGAAAGACGACTGGAGAGTGGCAGCTGGTTGTTCTCTTGGGCTAAGTAAGAGTGGAGATATGATTCATTTGGATCACGGGGTTCGGCTCGATGTTAGAAGGCGAAAGGAGGAGATTTCGCTGTAGTGTTGGTCACGACAGATAGAGCGGAGGTGGGGATCTATGTCTCTCTATGTCTCATTGTTATTCTAAATTGTTTACGATGGACATTGTGTTGAGCTAGGAACATGGCCCCTAAACAAGAATCGAGGTTTTTCTTATTGTCTAGTGGCACAATGCCCTTTGTTTTCCCCACATATTACAATAAATAGGGTTCCATACTCGAAATACCGGCCTCGATGTAGGAACTTCACCGAGAGTGGTATTCTCTTGCGGTACCTGTAAGACGGAGGCTTGCGTAAAGTGCTAGTTCTAGGCCCTACCACACGTTTTATACACATGCATGCTGGATTTATTCGTTTTCTGACTGCATAGGTGGATGTACATTGCATGTACAGCTGACAAATAGACTTTTACAAGTGGTGCCGCGAGAAGCGTTGTATATTGGAATGGAGATATGTGACTTCTGGAGGCATTAAACGGGCACTTGGGTGAGCTGATCAGGCTCGCCTTGTTATTTCCAATTCCAAGACTCTATATGTGAGAGAGAAAGAAAACCAAGTAATTACAAAACGAAGAATTGACTAAATTATGCAATGTAGAGGGGGAAAAAAACACAACACAATATCTAGAAAGGTTCTCCCTTCCTCCTATCCAAACCGGAATATCTAGCTTTACAGAATACTTTGATCATGCCGAATCTAGCAAAATGAAACAGAGAATATACTTCAAATCACCAGAAATAAACCGAATTAAAGACTCAAATGTATCAAAAGCATCCAACCTGTATTATTTGTTCGTCTGGTTGGTCCGGCAGTGCGTGGTGTAGGCCAAGCCCCATGCCCCTGTTCAAACCTATAGGAGCCAAGCCGGAACATAACGAGGGAAATATAGAAAGCCTGAAGGGATACTGACAGATCGGATATGCCTCTCTGACGCATCATTCCCTGGGATATGAGTCCTGCTTCCACCGGAATCTCTGGGTCGTTTAGCTAAATGCGAGAAGGACCAGGTGAAGATCGAAGGTCCAAAAGGCAAGATAGTAGAAGTAATGGTATGTCGATTTGGGGATGTTATCGTTGTCATAAAACAAGAGCTGAACGGCAACATTGCTGGCCCCGATGAAACACAGAACCCAGGTCCAAAACACGGTCGGCTCTTGTTGGGCTGAGCTGGTCACCCAGGAGTAGAAGTAGACAAGAATTGCCCATCCAACCATGATGGCCGCAGTGATAATGCGGAGGGCGCTTAAGCCTTTCGAGGAGAGAATAGTTGCCAACGTCTTTTTGTTAGAAAGACGATCACCTTCCGCATCTCGGAACTCTTGGAGGTGAATGGTGCTGGAGAGCCAGAGTGCAAGTGCGAGGTCCACGGCAACGGGGAGCTCTAACTCCGTGGCAGAGGCCATGAATACGGCATTGAGCCCACGATGTAATGGGATTGAGATCACTCCCGTGAACAGGTTTCGGCAGATAACATGGTTGAATGCAGGCCACACATAGAAAAATAGTGTGACAAACTGTGATACACACGCCCATAGTGCGACATTTGCCCCGCAGAAGAGATAGAAAATACAAGTAGTGAGAATCCAGCTCAGTATCCAACGTGTGCGAGCCCTATCGACAGTGATTAAGCCGGCAGGGATGGGTCGGTTTGGCTTGTTGAGCTTGTCTTCCAATGGTGACAAGGTCTGCTGGGCGATTTCGAACTGGTACGCTGTGATCAAGCTGAAGGGGAGGCAGATGATCAGGACTTCCACCATTTTCGGTAGTGGAAGCGGCTGCATCAACAATCTTGACAGGATGGAGATGTAATAGGTAGCGACGAAATGAAGCCAGTTGCCTGCAAGAAGTCGAGATGTGATATCAACCTCTTTGTGGAACGACGACGACCATCTAGATGCAGGAATTAACACCAAATATTCCTGCTGGGGCAGTGTCTCTTACGAGGCCAAGAAACGACTCACTTGCGCTGGACGCTATGGGACTCATTAGCCTTGACCCTGCTTGGATACACAGATATATCCTCCATGTTGAGAGTTATTGACGATCCGCCTGGGCTTGGATTGAAAAGGAAGAGCAAGCAATTCACTCTGAACTGGAATGATAGACTAGAAAGACAATGGTTGAAAAGCCAACATATGGTTCCTTCTCCGTTAAATCTTATTCCAGATCCTCGTCGTGCAGCAAACTAGCAATTAACCAAATATATGCAAGTCTCGTTCTAGAGATATACCACGAAGCGTGTCCCTAGGCTGGGGATTGGTCTAGTATCGACTCAATGCACGCTGGCTCTGAATGTAATCCAAATACACGGAGTACCTAAATATCATTTACATTGTATTTTGGAAAAATTATACACATTGTAGACACATAGGTATATCCACTGCCTTGCAGCGGTCGAGACCGTCAAGAGTAGACATTTGGATGCAACGTTGATGAGCAATCTCAGCTCAAGCAAGGATACGTAGCTGATTGCTTTTGATTTTGATTTTCCTTTTTTTCCTTTTACTGTTTTCTTCTATCCACCTATAATGAATTTACTATTACGTGGAGAGACTCAGCTGGCCACAATGTCATCTGCGGATGTATACGGAGTATTATAATTTGACATATTGCATATATGCAATGGCATGCACGTTCCTACAACAGCCATACCTGAAAAGATCTACACCTTATCTCTCTCTAGTAGCTAATGGTGAAGATCAGTGAGTCAGAGTTTGGCCGAGCTGTCATTTCTCACATTTCAAGTTTCGGCACCTTCGGGATCATCTCCAAGCCACTTTTTTTGTCTTCCTGCTGAAGACGATCGACCAAAGCGGGTCTTCTTGCAGGTATCTGTTCAATTCTCTTATCTCAACTTGACAAAGTCTTGATGTGACAATTGCATGGTTTTGGCAGTATGCACTATGCAAATGGTGCAATGTGCACTTTTTCACCGGACAGTCAAGGAACCAATCAAACATATCAACCTATAGCTGAAAGTACAACTTTCTCTCTTCCTATCTTTTTTCGAAGGAGCATTTTAATTTCACTTCCCTTTGGTTTTGTTATATATATCTTGCCCCCAAACTCCATAACGCCAGGGCGAAGGAAAAGGGAAACCACCAAGATGGAAGCGTCCAAGATAAATTCCACTGCTTTTCCTTCATTCAGTGCAACAGCCTCTGCAGGTGCTCAATTGCCAGAGGTTACAGGATTCACTCAACGATGGGGCATAGCATTGATCATTCTTATTGTGTCTTCTGTCATCTATCATCGATGTTTCACTTCTGCTCCTGCTCCTCTCAAACCTCTTCCTCCTGGCCCCAAAGCCTTGCCCATTATCGGTAACCTTCACCAACACCCCACTGAACTGCAATGGAAGCAATACAAGGCCTGGCACAATCAATATGGACCTCTCATCAGTCTGAAACTGGCAGGGTTCAACGTCATTATCATTGGTTCACACAAGGTCGCCAATGATCTCCTTGATAAACGCGGTCTTATCTACAGTACCCGGCCGCGTATGATATATGCGAACGAATGTATGACCAACGGTCTTCAACCAGGCCTACAACCGTATAACGACAACTGGAAGCGACTGCATCGGATCGAGACCGTCTTCCTCAACCCCACTGCCCTCAAATCTTACAGCAAATTTCATCAGCTCGAGAGTTGTAGCCTCGTGCACAACCTGCTCACCGTGGGCGACGATTGCTCTGATATCATCACGAAGTTTACTCAGGGTGTGGCCTTTACTTTGGTTCTCGGCAAGCGGATGTCTCCCGAAACTGAATCCCAATTCCTCGAGCTTGGCGATTTCGCTCTCCGCAAGTCCACTGGCTTCCACTGGGCGGCCTTTCTGGTCGATGTTTTCCCATCGCTTAACTGTCTCCCCACGACGCTTGCCCCCTGGAAGCGCCTCGGTAAGCAAATGTTCGACGAGGAACTCCATTTGATGGGTGGAGTCATCAAAGCGGCGTTGACCACGGGCAACTGGAGCTAGTCCGAGGAACTCATGCGCCAAAAGGAAAAAGAGAGCATTTCCTGGAACCAGGTCTGCTTTGTAGCTGGCGAGCTTATGATTGGAGCCTACCTGTCATCCAACGCCACGATGCATCTTCTCATCACAACCGCCACTTTATTCCCCGAAAACATCCGCAAGGCTCAAGCACAGCTAGACGAAGTGGTCGGTACGGATCGACTCCCGTCGGTGGCGGATGAAGACCAACTGACGTACATTGCCGCATTCATCAATGAAACCCTTCGCTGGCGTCCCGTGGCACCCCTTGGGATGCTTCACACCGTCTCCAAAGACGACGAGTACATGGGCTACCGTATCCCAAAGAATTCTGTCATCGTCACCAATCAATGGGGATTGGAGCGCGATGAGGAAGTCCACAAGGATCCAGAAGCCTTCCGTCCTGAACGCTGGATCGAAAACCCCGATCTCCCGCTAGCCGCCTTCGGCTTCGGTCGTCGCAAGTGTCCAGGAAACAAATTTTCCCAGCGATCCTTGTACATGGGGCTGTCCCGTTGCCTGTGGGCTTACGACATCCTGCTCCCGGCAGGCTTTGATCGTAAGGCTGAACTGCTTAACATTGCGCTCAAGGGAGGAACTTTCCCGTCTTTGGCTCCTCCTACCAAGGCGGTCTTTAAGATCCGGAGTCCTAAACATCGCGAGGTCGTCGAACAAAGCTGACTCAATATTGATAAGGATGAGAATCAAATGTTTGCCGATATTGGAGCTAAGGTAAGCAAGTAATTTAAAGGCCGGTGGTATTCAGGAAACGCAGATCCGATGAAACGGAGTTCATTGAGGATAGAGAAATTAGGGTTATGAGATCTGAGACTAGAAACAAGGTTGACGTCTGAGCCCTCAAGTCATAGCACACCCTTTTAGAAGAGACTATCTATCATAAGTTATTCCGGTTTATATACTGTGGAAACATGTATTGAGCCTTTATTAAAACTAGAAACAGGTAATAGCTAGTAGTAGTGTGAGCTGCCGAAACAGATGGAACGTTGGTGGACCCACATAATATATTACATAATCAACGGATCTCGGAGAAACTCTCCCGAAGCCAGCTTTCCACATCTTTTTTTCTTTCCACCTGTCCTTCTCTTTCTTTCTTCAACCACACAGTAATTTGACTATTCTGTGAGCGGCTGTAATGATCAAGCCGTGATCAATTAACCATTTTGCATCTTATTCTTTCTCAAGATGGATGTCTTCTGGGCGGCTCCCCCGGTCACTAGGTATGCACGTCCATATTCGCCGAGCCTCAAGCTCTCATTACTGACATGTTATTCAGGACCCTTACAGCCTTGACTCTGGTTCAATCCGCTTTGATGTATAGCGGCTTACTGAGCTTCTATTGGGCGCCATTCATGCCGAGCCTGATATTCTCATGGCCGCCGCAGATCTACCGACTGGTCACACCATTTCTACTAACCGGACCGCAATATTCTTTCATCTTTGATCTCTACCTCAGTATGATGCCTCGGTATCACATTGGCCTGGCCTGATCAGAGTGCTAATGTACCGATAGTGTACAGCTATGGCAGTGCTGCAGAAACCAGCATGGCCCCTGGAGAATTCTTCATTTATCTCCTATTCGTAGCTTTCAACATCATGGTAAGTGACTCAATAGAGTCTGCTTTTTTTTTCTTCTGCATTCGCGTTCATATCCAATCCCTCGCTATAACTGCCCGCCCAGCTTCGAAATCTAGCTGAATTCGGTTCCTGAAGGCGAGGGAGAGCACCCCTGCATCTGTGCAACACCATCATAATTCGCAAAATTCAGGTGTTGTGCAGGTGTGGGCATGGTGGGATTTCTTTCGAGCTCACTGGCGTGATTTCATATCACGTCGGTATCGGAGGTGCCCTACATTTCTATATACATCATCTATTCTTTTCCAATACCATCCACGTCCTATTTTACTCGTCATCCTGGTAGTCCAACACATCTTCCAAATTTGCTAACTTTCCTAAGCTCACTGCAGGTGGTTATCTGGGAGCGCCTTTCCTCTTGTCCCGTAAGCTTGCCGTAATTGATTCCATTCACACGCAGACACTGACTTGAAATCAGCCTTGACGATGGCTTTCGTCTACACGTTCTCCCAGACGAACCGAGGAACGAAGACGAGATTCTGGGTCGTCGACATCCCGGTGGTATTCCTGCCATACGCAATGCTTCTCGTCAGCATGGTGACGGACGGGTGGTATAGTGTGCTGATAGATATCACGGGCATTGTCGCTGCCCATACTTATGATTTCCTCACACGCATCTATCCGACTTTCGGTGGTGGAAGAAATTTCCTCACTGTCCCCGGCTTCGTGGAGAGATACTTTACCCACCATGACCCCAACAGCGGATACCGAGGATATGGAACGGCGAGCCGTACACCACGGCCAACTGACCAACCCTCGTCGGCGTCAACGTCAGGATCATCCTGGAGCAGCTGGACCTCTTCGGGTTCTTGGAACGGCAGAGGCGCTGGCCGGAGACTCGGTTAGATCGAGGGCCATACAGGCTCTACGTCTGTTGTCGCCCTGCGTGGGAAATAATTTGCATGTAACAGACGTTCCGGCGTTCATGGTGCCTATATGGACTCGTGGCAGATAGTGATAGTTAATAGTGATAATTGACAAGAACACGGTTTCGGGCATGTATCTGTCCACAAATACAGATTTCTTGAACCCAAGTAGTTGATTGTCCTGGAATATCTTTTATTGAATCAATTGGATTATTTCCTTCAATAATCTCTATTATTAGCAAAACGTCTTGAAATTGGAAGTCCTTGGAACCGGAGGCGTAAAAAAGTCGAGAACTCCAAGTCACGTGGTTCCTTCTCCAGGCGCTAAACCACTTCGGGCGCTGGAGCTGCCGCACTCGCAAAATTTCCTTCGACAAATTTTCGGGGTTTTCACCGCGCATCCTTCAACGACAACCAACAAAATGGCAGTCGTCAAGACCTCGGAGATGGACTACGCCATCAAGCCTGAAGCGTCCGTTCCTTCCGTCGATACATCGGATTGGCCGCTTCTGCTTAAGAACTATGAGAAGCGTACGCTTGTCCTTAAAACTCCACGCTTGACCAGCCGACATTGACTTTTTCTGTAGTGCTCGTTCGGACCGGTCACTTCACCCCTATCCCTGCTGGCTCTTCTCCCCTGAGCCGTGACTTAAAGTCATACATCAGCTCCGGTGTCATCAACCTTGACAAGCCCTCCAACCCTTCCAGTCATGAAGTCGTGGCTTGGATGAAGCGGATCCTCAGGTAAATCAAAATCCATCAAATCCCCTCAATGGTTTCGCACCCTTGCTAACCATCTTACCCTCTGTAGATCCGAGAAGACTGGCCACAGTGGTACCCTTGATCCCAAGGTTACCGGTTGTTTGATCGTCTGCATTGACCGTGCCACCCGCCTGGTCAAGTCCCAGCAGGGTGCCGGTAAGGAGTATGTCTGTGTGATCCGTCTCCACGACAAGATCCCCGGTGGCGAGGCCCAGTTCGTCCGCGCTCTTGAGACCTTGACCGGTGCGCTCTTCCAGCGTCCCCCTCTGATCTCTGCCGTCAAGCGCCAGCTCCGTATCCGTACCATCCACGAGAGCAAGAACTACGAGTTCGACAACGAGCGCCACCTCGGTGTCTTCTGGGTCAGCTGTGAGGCTGGTACCTACATCCGTACCCTCTGTGTCCACCTTGGTCTCCTCCTCGGTGTCGGTGCCCACATGCAGGAACTTCGCCGTGTTCGCTCTGGAGCCATGGCTGAGGGCCCTGGTATGGTCACTCTGCACGATGTTATGGACGCCCAGTGGGTCTACGACAACAACCGCGATGAGTCCTACCTCCGCAAGGTCATCAGCCCTCTGGAGTCTCTCCTCACCGGCTACAAGCGTATTGTCGTCAAGGACAGCGCTGTCAACGCCGTCTGCTACGGTGCCAAGCTCATGATTCCCGGTCTTCTCCGCTACGGTATGTGAACACCTTCCCCCTGAGTTTTTATTTCTGGGCCATTACTAACTTTTTTTCTTCAGAGGCCGGTATTGAGTGCCACGAGGAGGTCGTCCTCATGACCACCAAGGGTGAGGCTATCGCCATTGGTATCGCTCAGATGTCCACTGTCGAGCTCACCACCTGCGACCACGGCGTTGTTGCCAAGGTCAAGCGTTGCATCATGGAGCGTGACCTCTACCCCCGCCGCTGGGGCTTGGGACCTACTGCCCTTGAGAAGAAGAAGATGAAGACCGCCGGAACTCTCGATGTAAGTGGCTGAACTTCCTTTGCTTTCGTACAGCTTACTAACTTTCCTCAGAAATTCGGCCGCACCAACGAGGCTACTCCCGCTCAGTGGAAGAGCGAGTACAAGGACTTCAACCTTCCCATCACCGGAACCTCCGCTGTTGCCCCCGCCACTGAGACTAAGACCGAGACCGAGACCCCCAAGGCGGAGTCCCCCGAACCCGTGAAGGAGGAGGTCGAAGACAAGAAGCGCAAGCGCGACGGCGAGACAGCCGAGGAGAAGGCCGAGCGCAAGAAGAAGAAGAAGGAGAAGAAGGAGAAGAAGGAGCGCCGGAAGTCCAAGCAGGATGATAGCGATGACAGCGACTAGATGCACTCCAGGAAGGCCGTCAGGTCCCTTTCCTGTACCATATTTTGCTATTTCCGGAGTCTTGGGTCAAAAGGGAAATTTGTTCTATTCCAGAGTTTCATATTGAAGGCTGCCTATCTGTTGAATCTACCATTCTTTTAAATCTGAGTAACGTTAGCAAGTGAATTACGTACATGTAGCGCTTTGCTTTGTCCACACTGTTCTTTTTGGATTTATATCGAAGGGTATTAGCTAGACCTCGGGAATATATATGCAGCTATATAGACAGGATAAGGCTTTCTTGTCTTTATGAGGGCGCTTAGGCTCAGGCTCATGGATCATGTCAAGGTAGTCATGTGACCGCCCAGTGACAGCTCAGTGATCACTACTTCCTAGGTATGCATCACGAGACATGCATATCATGAGAAAAACTGCTAAACTTCTAGGTAGAACCTTGGGATGGACGCGGCAAAGGGGAAAGACCGCCCTTAAGCTGGTCCGCTAATGTCTTCCTGTCTATTCAATCATCAAATACCGTCTTCCCCCTCCACACTCATTAATATCCCTAACTGCCAATATGCCATCGCTCCCCGGACTTTTCTCTTCATTGGTATCCGGATTGTGGGGAAATGATGCTCAACTCTTTGAGATCCCCAAGCAGAACACGCTAGCTGGACTACCTGTTGAGCTATTGCTATCAATAGCGGATTTCCTCCCTCAGGTTGATGCGATCTGCATTTCCCTCTGCAATAATCGACTCTTTGATACGTTTCACCGTCGGAATCATTCCATACTGCCATCAGGAATAGACAAACTTCCCCTTTTGAAGCGCCTGGAACGAGATCTACCGAGCTACTTTATTTGCTATACTTGTCACCTTCTTCACAAGTATGATGCCTCGCAAGACTTTGGTCCCCGATCGATCTTCGAGGATAAAGCCGCGCCTCTTTCATGCTTGTCAAAATGGAGTCTCCATCGGTCATTAGCGTTGAGATTAGCGATTTCGTGGCGCGAGGCCTCGTACGTAATTAACTTCTTTCACCTTCAGCTTGCCATGAGAGGATTCTATCATGGTCCGCAGTTTGGAATTAGCACAGAGGCCATATGCTACACTCAAGTTCAACACCACCCCGGAAATTCCGCCAGCCCTGAAAAAATCACCCTTTTCTCGATTGACGCACAGATTTGTTGCAAGTCCCCGGGTCTTGTTCTAAGGACTCAAGAAATAATGTCTGTTTCGGGTGATAAGCAATATCTAATGTATTGTAACCCAAGAACGCAACCTGAGAAAATAAGAGAATCTCCCTTGACTATGGTTATTTGCTTGCATATTCATCTGAAAGAGCTTGCCGGCTTAATAAACCCCGTTGTGAAGGCTTACCGAGCCGGGAAAAAAGCTCCTAGGTTTACTTACACGTGTGGCCGTTGCCATACCGATTTCCGCATTGAAATGTGCGAATACGGCACCGAGTTGGCTCTAATAATCACAAGGTGGTTCAACCTCGGTGATGGTCTATCTCCAGATGATCCCCGTTGGAAACGGCATGCCAGGTTAGCGGACCGTGTCCACACTGGCAAAGTGAGACGGAGCCTATATGATGGGGAAAACAGTCCCCCGGTCTGTTTTGAAAATGCGTCGCCTCGGTCGTTAGCAGCCTTGCGGCCCTGCAACCTTTCCTATCTCGAAAATGAACGATACAAAAAGGTTATGTATGAAACTTGGTTGGGAGGGCTCTGGTATACACCTCGCAAATCAAGCTGGTTCTTTTAAGGGATAGGGAGTTGGAAGGAAGGTAGCAGCGATGGCTGAGTACAAGAATAGTCGCTTATGCGGCCTTACGATGTCTTCTTTGGTAGTCTTTGTCAAGATCTTTTGAAATGTCTTTCAGATATTCTTTTTGGGTGTCTTTTCTAGATATTCCCCTTATATGACTTAAAATGTACCAAGAGACCTTTCCATATATATGTACCCTTTGATATATATGTACTGTGGCCGAATTGACTTTTAGCAACCTTACACTGTGATGGTCCATTTTGTACTATATTTTGTACAACCTATCTCATTCAATACCCCTTTACAATCAACATTAGTGAAATTACTTAGAAAACTGTACTCTGTACGGAGTAGGATCGTGTGGTATAACCGCAAATGGAGGCGGTCAATGCTTGTCCTCGATGTGGATCTCGTGACTGGAATGGACGTTCTCTCCGCATTTCCCTCCCCTCCATTTCATGTCTAGACCGTAATCCTAGACTATTATCCTTCGGACTTAGATCTAAGAGCAAAAGAGACTTGAACTTCATCAACATGGCAGCAGAGCTGACATCCACTAAGCTCAACCCAGAGAGTCACATCATCCTGGTAACAATTACTCCGCACCTCTATGATGAACCGGGACCTAATCGAGGTGCTTACGCAGGACCAACCACTCCTTCGACTACCACATGAACTTGCCCGCAGGAATTTCAAAACCGTACAACGAGCCGTCGAACGAGAGAAGGAATATGTTATCCCCGCACTCAAAGAGACCGCCTCCGCCTCACTCTCCAACACCCAGACACCCGACCAGACCCTCGCTGCACTCGACGCAATGATATCCAGGATGCAAGGTCTCAAAAGGAAAATGGAAGGTCTGCAGGAAGAGGAAAAGAAAATCCACAACCAATCTCGCAAGCGCATTCAGCACTTGGAGACCCTGCACAAGATCCCGAGTCTAGCCGATGTCAAGTACGACCAGTGGTCAAGGGTACGACTCGACCGCTTACTCGTTGACCACATGCTGCGCTCAGGTTACTCTGAAAGTGCAAAGCAGCTGGCCCAAGATAGGGGGGTGGAGGACCTTGTGGACCTCGGTGTATTTACCCAATGCCAACGGGTTGTGGATAGCTTGCGGCGCGGGGAAACCAAGGAGGCATTGCAGTGGTGCGGAGAGAATAAGGCTGCACTGAAGAAGAGCCAGGTACGTTGGAACCAACCTATGCTGTCTTGAATCCCAGCTAACTTAAAAAAACCTATAAAGCATAATCTTGAATTCGAACTCCGGTTGCAGCAATATATCGAGATGGTCAGGACACAAGACAAGTCCAAGAAGATCGAGGCAATAATTCATGCAAAGAAGTACCTCATACCCAACCATCAATCTCAGAATTCTGAGATTATGCGCGCCGCAGGATTACTGGTATTCAAACAAGACACAAGAGCCGAGCCTTACAAAGTAAGAAAAACATTCATTCTTGGTTAGTAGAGTTTTTACTGATGCAGTACAGTCTCTTTTTGCGCTGAGCCGCTGGAGGTATCTCGCACAGCTTTTCATTCAAACTCACCATGAGCTACTTTCATTGCCATCACAACCATTATTACATATTGCACTTTCTGCAGGACTCTCTGCTCTTAAAACACCTCTATGCCATTCAGCATTTACATCATCCAGCTCAAACTCACAGTCAACGTCGACATCTGTGTGTCCTATCTGCTCAACTGAACTGAATGAGCTTGCACGTAAAATGCCATATGCCCACCACTCAAAGAGTTATGTGGAAAGCGACCCAATAGTTCTACCAAACGGCCGAGTCTACGGGAAGCAAAGGCTAATCGAGATCAGCGGAAAGATGGGATCAGTGGAACCAGGCACCGTCAAAGACCCAACAACAGGAGAGGCTTTCCAAGAGAGCGAGATGAAGAAAGTGTACATAATGTGAACGTGAACTCGCGCAGAAGGATGAAACAAGCTAAGCCACAGCTCACTTTATACAGTTCTATTTTTAAGCGTGATAATATACATTTCAGCCCTTACTCGCTATCACTAGAATCATCATCATCTCTGCTCCTCTTCTTCCCTCCCTTCTTGGTCGGCTCCTTCTGCTTCACTTCAAAGACATACATCCGAGCCTCCCGATCCTCCCCCCTCCATCCTCCACGCTCCCCATCCTTCCCTTCAATATGTCCCGCCGTTCTCGCATGCGAATACCCCTCATAAGAAGTCCAAGGGAATCGGAAACTAGTCACAACAACTAGTCCCGCATGTCTCGCCAAATCCCTAATATTCCAAAGCGTATACGGCTCCCCCTCAAACAGAGTCACAAGAATCTGACCAGGCCCAACACGGAATCCCTTCCCGGTAGTATCATCATCTTTCCCAAGCTCCTCACCCTCCCCTCCTTCATCGTCCTCATCCTCATCTTCTTCCTCTTCACTCTCCTCCCCATCAGCATACACCCACTCGTCATCATCAGCATCCATAAGCGGCGGCGGCTTCGAAACAAGAGGAACACAAGCCTTAAAGAACGCAACTAGCAGCTCCTGATTCGCGCGAACTTGTCGGTTCACGTCCGTAGAGAGTCCGCCTACATGCGGGAAATTGAAACAGATCACATCCCACGGCCCGCCGGGCTGGTACGGTGGTCCTGCTGGCTCGTTCTGCTGGTACCAGGCTGGTCTTTTGCGCTCGCGGCGGGTGAATCCTGTGCGGATTTCCTTGCCGCCGCCTGCTGGAGTACCGAGTTTGCGGGCATCCACGGAGAAGATGACTTTGGGGGTTTGCTGGTTGGGATTGGTTGAGTCTTGCTCTTCGGATTTGCTCTCTTCTGGCTGCTCTTCGGGCTCGCTGCTTTCTGGTTTTGGCTTTGATGATGCATTCAGGATATCTGAGATGTTCTGAGGAGCTTGCGGGTACTTGTTGTACAGTGCTTCCTTGGAATCGTAGCATGTGCCGCATAGGTTGCGGCACTTGTATTGCTTTGCCAGAGAACGGGCGAATGAGAAGTCACCTAGTGGTTGTTAGAATTTATGCTTTGCGGATATAATAGATAAACCGGGGTTGAAGGATGTTGCATGTTCTTGTTATTATATAAGAATGCATGTTCAATCTCATATATCAAAGTGAGAACACAGCTCTGCGCATAAAAGCCACGAGGAAATATATGCATCGAAATTGATTGCAATAAAGTTCTTGCATAAATTAAAGAACGCAGAATAATATGTCGATTAAAACAGAAGAAAAAGCTCACCTTCACCAACCAAGAGAATGCGATCCTTCCTCAAAAACGGCACGATAGGTCTCTGGTTTGCTTGCATAGAAGCTTTCTTAGGTGCATTGGCATTGCCACTACCCTGCTTTTGCCCATTGCCATGCTGCTGTCCCTTGGCAGGGTTGGAAGATGGGCCAGATGGTTTGCCTGGTCCGCGAGGACGTGGCGGAGGGGCACTTTTGGCCTTTTTATTATTGCGAGGCATGGCTGAAGAGAAAAAAAGAAGCGAGTTCTCTTTCAAAAAGTTGTATGAAATTGTATGAAATGAATATGGAGCCGTCACCGCTGGTGTCTGCGGCTGGAAGATGATGCGGAAGAAAATCGAGCCGGATAATCCAATATCCGAAGTATACAACGTCCTCGTCTTCACTTTTCTTTATCCTACTTTTTCGGAATTCCTCTCACTCGTGAGCTTCGGAGTTTTATTTATTTCCTTTGTAATCTATTCAAAATGAAGGGTGCCGTAGAAAATAATCGGAGGTTCAAGAAATTTGGCTCTAGCGCCGCGGGAACACTAGAAACGGAGTCTGGGATATCTAAGCGTGTGATCGGAGTCCTACAGACAGACTGAAGAGGGATCATGCAGTGAGTTAAGTGCCATAGCATAATATTGTATTTGACTAGGGTAGCCATGTATGTCTCAAAGATCCTCTTGGTCCCGATTGAATACTCGCAAAGATAAGCAGTGTTCTTTCAGCGCTTAACCTTGTCATTGACTCCACCAGTGCAAGCCCACTAAATGAGGGAAATGATATTGTTCCTGAGGTCCCTAGTAGCCTATAATATCACACCGTTAGTGCTTTTTGAGAATTTCGTTGATGATATCGCGGGTCTTCTGGGTTGTCTTGGGGTGTTTGGTCTGACTTCCAGAAACGAGAATGGTTGGGCAAGCTTTCCGTGGGTTGTTTTTCGTCCCCATATCCCTACACGGTAACATACTACCGTAGAGACGTGCATCATATCGATACGTCTCATAATCTCGTCTCTGATTTGAGGTATTTGTTGAAGATCGCGTCGTCTCGTTGACAAGGGTGTGCAATTACGTTCTCCTGGGAGGATGGGTGTTTATTCGGGCTCTTGCTGCCGCCCTGGCCATGGTACTTCGAACTAATACCGCGTCGATTGGAACTAGCCATCATATAGTGTAATGCAAAGGGTATAAAGGGAAGAAAAGCGGTAAAATTGGCAAAATTTATGAGATTGATTGGAAAGTTGGTATGCGGTGGAGTCAGGAAGGGGAAGCAGAGATATCTGTGGATGAGGAGTGGCTTGAAACTCCTGATCCTGGGCCAACAATAAGCACATGCCCAGGACCATCGAGATTGCATGGCCAGCACCATTTGAGATGCTTACGCTTGCTGGGAATTTCGATCAGACTGACTATCTTCTTTAGGAAGCCACCCAGTTTAGCAACGCGAAAAAGGTAGGCTTTGGATATGGGTAGCCCACAAGTCCGGGTGCCGCCACATCATCCCCTTTTATTCTGTCTCTAGCTATCTGCTTAGTGCACGACCCACATAATGATATCCTAGGTAGGAAGGGAGATCCTGTCTTACCGAGTGTCTTTCATGGTCGTAGGAAATGGTTCAAGATTCCTAGCAATTCACAAAGGGACTTAGATTTCCCCTTTCCTTTCTTCACCTTGAACTCTCCACACTTGGGATAAACCACAAACAGCTTTCCCTGGATAGTTGGTCAAGCTTGTTGTGCTGCAATTTGGATTTGGCCATGCGCGCAAACAGCTTTTGCTAGGACTCAAGCTGCCAGAAATTGCCGAACCAGACGGTGACTTCTGGGGCTAGCGGATTCTGGTATCGGGTCCAAGCTACACAATACCGGCGGTCATTGTTTTCCCACCCATAAAACACCTGTAGTTGGTCCCGGAATTTATGCAGTGGGAACTGGATGTGGAATGAAAAGTTGGACTAGGAGCGGAAGAAGGCACTAAGAGAGGATATGACCATCCCCTGGTGCAAGGTGGACTAGCTGTAGGATAGTTTCTGGGTGTCACCACCTGTCCATATGGTATGCAGTCGAAGACAGGGTTGCATGCTGCGATGGCGTGGATGACGAGGCTATTTCGGTGTGGAAACGTTTGGAGCAAGTGTCTCTTTTTTGGTACATTTTCGAGATCATCAATCAGGCATCCGCGGAGTTGAATTTCGGGTTCATAGAGGGTATAGATGAACATATTGATGTGGTTGGCAGGTACGCTCAAGCTCTGATAGAGCTAGAGATGGACGAGAATGTCCAAGATGCTCTGGTGCATTTTGGAGATGAATGATGAAATTTGACGTTGGAACTGGTTCTGGTAGCAGGACGAGAGGGAAGAGAGAGATGAGGGTAGGATGTGTGAGGAGACAAATTGACCTTTTATGCTGAACTTTTTGTAACTCGCGACACCAAACAAACAAGGAAGGAACTTCCAAATTGGGAAACAACGACTCTCTTAACGACAACCCCTCCAGACCTGCAGCTCGGCAATTTCTGAGTACAGGACCATGGAAAATATAAAAGAGTTAACCAGAAGGATAAATCATATTAGTTATCGAAAGACACGTTCTATTAGAGAGAAGAACAGATCGCGGCATAGCTATATACATGGAAACAAAACAGACAAGGATAGATGCTATAGCCGCATGTCAAAAACAAGGGGAGAATTACTAAATCATACTGTAGACCAAAAGCAGGGGGGTCGGGAGAAACCGCCAAAAAAACGAAGCAGTTTCCCTTCCATAAATGTAAGGCGAGGGGAGGGGAGAAATAACAGAAAAGAAGAGAAAGGAATCAAACACCAACACCGACCAAAGTGATCGCAGGATTTTCCCCATCAGACCAGACAAGACCCTTGAATTCGGCTGCAATGAAACGTGAATCATAATGTCACATGCAAAGGAGCACCGTGGACACGGTTGACTTTTTGGATATGCACTGACCAGTCAGATGCATATTGTCATTCCAAGCCTTTAAGAGCGCAGCGAATCTCTCATGCTCTGGCTGCTGGCACTGACTGGTGTGGGGAGAACACCGGTGCGGGGCTTGGAGTTCTGCTTGATCTTGGCCACCGCGTAGACAATACCACTGACGAAGCCGACAGCGATGGCGGAAACACTGGGGAAGGTGACTGGCGCATCGAAGAAGATGAGACCGGACACGGCAATGGGCAGCTTGTTGAGAGCGCCAACCATAGAGTATGTGGTGGAGGAGGTGGTGCGGACACACCACGCGGATGTGTACGAGATGAAGACAGAGGAAGCACCAGACAGAATCATGGCGAAGAAGATACCGTCACGGTTAGCCTCAGGGAAGTTGCGGGCGAGGTTGGCGGATGACCAGTCCTCGACTAGCAGGGTGAGAACAATCAAAACGGGGATCGACAGGAGGTTGTTGTAGAACATGGCTAGAGAGAAGGTCATGTTAGTAAACACATTTGAAACAAGGCTGGAAAGAACCACATACTATCGAAATCCTTGAAGTTGGTCAGCTTGATGCGCTTGCGCATGCCCAGGACATAGGCCGAGGTGCACAGGCAGTTGATCAACATCCAGACGTATCCAGCGTTCAGGGTGGAGACCTTGCTGGAGGTGTCACCGGTGCTCTCCACCGCATGCTTGATATCAGCCCAGGCAGCAATGAGCGAGCTGAAAACCATCAGACCGAAAGAGAACAGAGTGAGGTTAGTGACGGAGCCACCGAACCAGAGAACCTCTCCATAGGCGATCAGGATAATGGTCAAGTTCTTGAAGATAGTGTAGACGGGGATTGAAAGGAACTGAAGAGCCTTGGAACCAGTGTAGATCATGCCGATCAGTAGGAGCGTAATCGGGAACCCTGATATGGAATCTTGTCAGCTGCCACATCTCTCGGCTTGTGATAATCGGAGTACATACACTTTCTGGCCTCATCGGTGTTGAAATCACGGTAGGTGATAAGACCCATGGACTTGCATGTTTGAATCGCAGCAATGCAAACCAAAGACTGGTGATATTAGCAATTCGCCTTGGATCAAGCACTGGAAAAGCCACCACATACCTGGACACAGAGCAAGAGGAAGTTCAGATTGAAATCCAAACCCGACAGAACATACTTGTTCATCACGGTCATCATAATTGACGAACCGCAGTATGCCAGAACGGGAAGAGCGGGGTTGTTGGAGATGTTCGGACTGGCGCGGGGCGAGGGAGTCGGCGGCGGCGCAGCCTCGAACTCCTTGTTCCCTTGGTCGAGCTTGTTCATTTCGACGGTGTAGTCGTCGGATTTCTTGTCTTCGGCCATGTTGAGTGAGTGGTCGCGGATAGGGGTGTTATCGGCTGTTTTGTTGAAAGGGGGAGGAACTGAAATGACAGATGGCACCCAGAATATATCCAGGGGAGTCGAGGAACAAGAGGAGGTTGTTCGAGAGGGTGACCAGGTAAAAAAAAGGCCAAAGGAGATTTGACAACAACAGATTTCGCGGCCGGAAACAGGCACGTCGTTACCTAAGCAGGACAGTTAGGGGGGTGCTGAGTCAGGATTTTATTTATAGAGTGAAACATCGGATGTACTATTGGAGTACAATATATGGAGTATAGTAGTAGTCAATTGATACAACATACTGTTAGTCAAGGCATGAAAATACTCAATTAGGCCAATCGATGACAGTATAAATGTGTAGTTGGTAGTCGTACGTTTGTATTTATATAGTATGGCTTTATGTGTAGCGTGGATCATTCTAAGGTTCTTTGAGGCTAAAGAACATGCACAAAATTATCCCACTAAGCAAAAGAACAAGAAATAAAGAAATTCATACCCCATTCCAATTGCAGACTGTAAAAAAACCAGAAACCAAATTCATAAAGCTGTTCACGCGTAGACCACTCCGTACCGAGTCCATATACCAGTGGAGCTGCTCCCGACCTTCCAACCTCAACCCTCCTAACCACACACTCCCCTGAAAATCCCAATCCGCACCTTTACATTGGGAAATAGGGCCCAAAAGCAAACCCAAACGGAACAAACTATCTCAATCCCACCAAAAAAAACAAAAAACAACCCAACCTCAAAACCACAAACCACCCCCAAAATGCCCGACTCAGACGACGAAGCCCTCTTCGCCGCCCTCGAAAACGAAGATGACACCCTCTACCGCGACCAACGCATCCACCAACTAAACGCCGAGCTCGCAGCCACAAAAAACAACCACACCGCACGCGCAACAAGCGGCACCACAGGCCTACTCCAAAACGAAGTCTACCCGACACTCTCGTCAGACCAGTCCACGTTGGACTTCACGACGCGCACAAGCAGGTGTCTGGTGCACTTTGCGCACCCTGATTTCGCGCGGTGCGCGGTTATGGATATGAGGCTTGGAGAGCTGGCGAGTGTGCACCACGAGGTTTCGTTTGCGCGGGTGGATGTGCGTAACACGCCGTTTATTGCGCACAAACTTGGGATTAAGGTTTTGCCTTGTGTTATTGGGTTTAAGGATGGGGTTGGGCTTGATCGGGTTGTTGGATTTGAGGGACTTGATGCTAGGGGCTTTGATGGGGTTGAAGGGTTTGATGTCAAGGTTTTGGAGAAGAGGTTGGTTTTCAAGGGGATTCTTTTGGCAGTGAAGATTGGGGGTGGGGATGAGGATGATGATGTGAGGGAGGAGGAGGATAGTGATGACGGTGCTGGTGGGAGAGGATTTGGGAGGAAAAAACGTGGGATTCGGGATTCCAATCCTAATGTGAGAAACCGTGGTGACGATGACGATGACGATTGGGATTAAGAGTCCTTGTTCCTTGAAGTTTATACCCGTGGGGAAAGGGTATTGGGATGTTGTTTCATGATTTCTGTATATTAACGGATTGATGACCTATATTGATGTTCATAGTTGGATATTTAGTAGCATACCCATGCCATATATCCATATATACCGAGGGCTTATACAAGCTCTAAACTAGCCACCGGAGCACCTTGGAGGCCTCCACTGGGACTATGCGTATGCTCCGGGAACAAATCTTGTGCAACTTGAGATTGAAGATTGAAGAATCAAAGTAAATGGGATTGTAGCCAGACACGAAAGAACAAAGCAGACTGTCATCATAGAATTACAGGCAAAAAATATCAAAGACCGTAAACACAGAGCCATCTCGACGGCAAAGGAAAACCAAAACGGAAAGGAAAAAACAGAAGCAGAGCAAAACAGTACCCTAGAGTTACAACAAATGCCGCGAAACTGAGGCTAGAAGAACAGGGGGGAATTCTATACATAGAAGCAGAAGTAGAAACAGAAGCAGAAGCAGAACGTTGTCGCACATCCATAAGTTCCACAATGACGCCGGATGCCCTTGAAAAACCGAGACTCGAGAGAAAACAGCGCTGTCCGGACTCAAAAAGCAAGGCTTATTCTAAATAGCCACGTTCTTCATTTCGCCGAGGACCTCCGATTCAATGGCAGCTGAGGACTCCGCAGAGTCAGTTTTCTCGATTTTCTCGATTTTCTCGGCCTTGTCGGATTCCTTAAGTTCATTGGGCTTGGGGAACCCTTCATTCTCCTTATTGGAGATTTGTGGGGTTACAACCTCCATGAGATCCTCAGCCTGAGGCTCCTTGTCGTTTTCCTTCGCGTCTTCAGAGATTGTGGGTCCTACAGTGACAGCGGGACTTGTTGTCTCCTCAGTCACGCGTGCAAGAGGACTGGACACGCCGAATGGCGTCTTGGGACTCTGAGCATTTCCGCTCTTGGAGAAACGGTGCGGCGAACGGCCCCGTTCTTCAGTGCGCGTGGGGCTGCCGTAGGGGGACTCCCGACTACTGGACCGGTTGCCTGAAGCGTTCACGCCCAGGCCATTGGGTACAGGGCCCTTCCGGCGAGGTGCACGGCGGCCATACTTCTGATCCGTCCTCCAGCGCAGAATATCCAGGTATGGGGGCTCCACATTTTGGTTCTTGAATGGTTTCAACTTCAGCTCATCCGTCTGCTCGTCAACAAAGACGTGGCCGCTGCATAGATCATCGGCAAGATTCGCGAGGAATCCAGCCCACGACCGAGCAACGACGTATTTGCAGTCGTAATCCCGGCCGAAAAGAATCACCTGGCCCCATTTTCCAGCGGGGCCGGGTGCCAGATCAATGGCCAGGTTGTTGCCGCCCCAATCACGGGCGAGGGGAATCCAAGCGGGGTGTGCGTAGGCTTTCTGAACTGCACCGGGAGGCTGGGAGTCCTGACGCTCGAGCAGGTCTGCTTGCCACATTGTGGACGAGGGCTGCTGAGACGGACCGGCCGCGGAGGAGCTTGCCGCAGAGCTGGGTGCGGGTGGGTTTTGCATCGTAGTTGCGTTGCTGAGATATTCGTCGTTGACCTTTTTCCAGTTCCACCATTCCTGAACGATCTCCTCGCAGTCGAGCAGCATGGCGCTGAAGATGACACCGGTGGGTTGGCCGCCACGTTCTTGGCCGTCATGGGCCATTAACGATTCCCGCACCTCTAGTGGCAGACTGCAGTCGAGTTCATGCTCCAATTCATTAATGTCGTTCTGGGTACATCCTTCACCGAGCTGGTCAAGGAGTTCCTCATAATTGCTTTCTAACCAGCGTTCGATCTTCCTCCAGGAGTGGGCGACCGGCGGCGGCGGCGGTGCTCCATCGTGGAAACTTTGCATCTGAATTTCTGGCGCACCCTCACCTTGTTCGTTCGATCGCCTTTTTTGAGATGCGACCGACCTCATCCCTGGTGAGTAGGGTTGGGTGGGAGAGCCCAAGTCGTCGGGGGAGGCATTCCACTCGGATGTTTGTGCACTTGCAGATCCTTTTGTAGGCTCGTCATCGTAGGGGTTGGAGAGGTCCGGGCGAGACTCGATTGCGCTGGTTGCGATAGATGTGAGCGGTTCGTGACGACTTTGGCTGAGAGGAACGTGTCTCCCGGTACGGTAGGGGGAGTCGTGGGAGGCATGACGGTCATAGGAGGTCATGGTATGCCAAAAGGAACGCCATGTCGAACCCAACCTGCATCACGTCAGTGGACATGAACCTTGCCTTGATATCCAGATCTAGACATCCAGAGATAAACTAACATATTCGCCATGGTGTCACAGTAGAGAAGGGAGAAAAAAAAAACGGGCGCAGGGGGGTTAAAACCGAGAATCAGGTCGCAAAATCGGTCATTGGAGACGGGGGAAAACGTGTCCCGACGCGGGGATAATGAAAACGAGAGGTTTCAAAATTCAGAGGAGGGAAAGAAGATGTTGAAAATGTGAAGATGTGAAGACGTGGTAGGGGCAAGCTTGGGAAGTCCAGAATCCAGAATTAGGTAAGGAAGGAGAAAAGGTGGAGGGGGGGGGAAGAGAAAGAGGGTTTTGGTCTTTTTAATTTCCTTGGAAACACAAGGCTTTTAAAAGGCTTAGGATAATATAATATGATCTTCTTTTAAAATCTAGAAATTGTTAGGGTTATTTACTTCAATTGTTATGATATGACTCTATCTCATCCACCCCCCTGGCCGCATTCAGCGAGGCCTCGACGTGTATGGTATGTAGATCCCTTTGATATGATGTCGACAACCCATCCTAAGCTTTTGAATGCGAAGATGGGGTATTTTTGCCAAGGATGTGTGTTTTATTGTACTGCATCCAGTCAATACATGTCTTCCAGGCTACATACAATTACACGTGTATCTGAATGCCATTGTCCAAACCCTTACGGCAAAAGAAGTTCAAATTAAGCTTCCTCAGAAGATCTTGAAATGGAAGACCCCAGCTCCTATTTAGGCAACAGAAGTATACAGAAATAGGAACACGGAATCGGACATCCTGGAGTGCCGACTTCGGGTTTCCTTGACTCCGTACATCCCCTAACAATCTATGTACGGCGTACTCCGTACGGCGAAATTGATAGAAAATTAGCGCCAGGTGAGTGGATCTCGGGGAAAGGACTGTGGCTAGCGAATAGGAGTCAATAGGGCTAACAATAGGGGGAGTAGTCCACCGCTCAACAAAAATAGAAAGTAATATGCGATGTATACTCCGTAATATAGGACATTTAACATACATGTACTCCGTATTAAGCCTGCGAATCAAACTGTTCAGTGATTTCACGATGTAGATCCTTATTATTGAAAAACTCTTTATATTCCAAGTCTAAAATATACATGGAAAAACCCCGGGGGGATATTAGGATCAGCACTGGGCTCTTATAGGCTTGACTCCACATTAGAATATGGAAACCTTCCAATTTTGATTCGTTTCAACGGTGTGGCTAGTTCATGGCTTGGTGCGATACACATCTTGGCGTCCAGGAACTTGGTGGTCGGACCTTTGTTACTCCTTCAGCTCTACATTTACACCGACGACATTATCTTTCCTATACCTGAAATACAAATACAAAATATGACATCCCGTAGTGATGGAGCATTTCAACTGCTATATCAACCTCCTGAAGTTTTTATCCATGAATTTATAGTCATTTCAAGTTAATCTACTCCGTGCAAATAGACAAGACCGGTTTGTCACATGACCCAAAATATTTCGATACGATCAATCCTTGAGATAACGCTAATCCCAGTGTAGACTAGCGTATTTTGGGGTATCAAAGAGTGATTTCGATCTATCCTGTAACTGCATCCTTAGGACAGAGCTTGTTTAAAGGACTACAGGCAGGCTGTTGATAACCAAAATGCCATTTGTTATCAATTCACGCCTTACACACCCTCATAATACTCTCGGTTTTGGCCATATCCTCCCCGAAGTCCTTACCAAGCTTACGCAGCCTTATTGACTTTGACAGCACCCATAAGCGCATCTGCACTGAGCATATAACCAAAAATGAAAAACGGTGCGGAGGAAGGATCATCAACAACAGAATAAAGACCCATCCATACCCACAATACGGGCTTCATCAGCCAGGGCGATAAACCGCCCAACACCGGCAAGCCCGTTAATCGCGGCGATGACCTCGCCGCCGATAGGAATGAGGGAGAGGAGGGCTAAGAGGAAGAGCAGAATCTGTTGCTTCCGGTTTTCCGTGTCAATTTTCTCTGCTGTGTCAATGACTTCCTGGAGCGACATGATGGCCTGGTGAATCATCAGAATAGGCACTGACACATGATCAACCATATATAAGCCGGTCCCGCTGTGGTGCGGTGTGCGTCGATGCGCTGTGATATGATGGCTACTTACAGGCCCCTGCGCAAGTCCCCGAATCCATATCGGCAAGTACGACGGAGGCTCCGTCATCTTGTATTTCGTGGACAAGTTGACGGAACTGTGCATTGGCAGTAGTGCAGTAAACAGCTGTATTGCCCTCCGTTGAGGGCATACAGGTTGATATTGTTCTTGTTCCCGTGCCATCGCGGGCGAGCAGACTGTTGATCAGATATCTCATGCGTTGCCCCGTGTTTACTATGTCGACTTTTAGATGGCAATCGTTCGTCAGCATTGATGAGCACTACATTGATATATATTTGCTAAATGGCTGTGTGGCTTTGAAAGAACTGATGGTGGGCACTGTTACTACTTTTTCTTCGCAAAAACCCCTGGATCAATTCAATTGTATCTGTTACTACCTTACCATTCCCTCACTGTGAACGTATTCCGACGTATTTCAGCCTCTCGTCCCTATCTCAAACTATGTCCACTTTGGAACTGTAGCGTACGGGTCTAATATCTAGACTCACTAGCTAGAAAGCTATGAAGCCCGCTAGCTGTAGTCATTAGCCATGTGTCAATATTATTTGAACCCCAAGAGTTATGTCCTTGACATTTCCATATTACGCTGCTCCATCATGTTGGGAACAAAAAAAGGCGCCACACACAGAGTTGTCTACTTTTGTGCTGGTGGCTACAGTACTAGCCCTACAATCAGGAGTACCGATATGAGGGCACCAAGACATCCCCTATCCCATCTCCCGAGCTATGTAGATGAAGGATTTGATAGAAGCTCCCTTGTTCTATTACCAAATATCAAAATAAAGCTTCCATTTGTCCCCTGTCTCTTCGTTACTGCGAGTACCATTCTTGGGGGCGAGATTCGCGGCGCCTACCAACATATGTTTATCTGGTAGGCCTACCAGGCGCAAATTTATGACCTTATGAGAAGACAAATGGCAATCTACATACGCTCACCATCTGCTCGCATGGTTTTGGAAGCGGGCGTGAAGGTACACTGCTGTTTAACGAGTTCATCGAGCTAACGAACTTGAGGGCCAGTGGAAACAAAGGTCCCATCCCTTCGATCATAGATAGCCTCACTCCTGATATCAGTAGGATGGCAGACACGCTATACCGCGAACGTAAAGTCAAAATACCTTGATAATACTGACGTGGCTCAGTCCTACCAAAATCATTACTGGTACTCACTATTCAACCTTTTTAGATAGTGCTGCAGCAGTAGTATCGGATATGAAAGATAACAGAATGCCAGGCGCGAGTAATGATCTCGTTCTAAAGGTGACACGGGCAAGCCAAATGATGGTATTATCGCGCAAGACTGACTATGAGCAGTACCGGATGCTAGAGATGGAGGCTGCATTCAAGAATGTCAAGTTTGCGACGTGGGTTCCAACTGTAGGCTGAGCCTGACGCGGAGGAGGTTGATCTCCAGGAAACCATTGATTAGAGCCCGAGCGAGGAAGACCTAGCAAAAGGATTGATAGTGATAGAGAAAAACGTGCAACCCATTTTGTATGTCATGTTGGATAAAGGGTCGGGGCGGTCCGGTTAGCGTTGCGCTAGTTTATATTGCGTCTCCACAAGGCACAAAGTTGCATTGTTGTGAAACAATACGCCATAAATTCAATGTACAGAGGGTTCTCAAAACCGGCAGTGGGATGAATTCTACCCAATAGATTGCTGGTCATGCTCAGCTGGCTTAGATCCTGAATGTCTCTATCCTGATGGCAGTGCCACAACTGGCAACACGTGTAGATATTCCAATATCCTCCTATTTCGAGTTGGCTTTAAATTTGTACAAGAAAGGGTATAATATATCCATGGATATACGTAGAAACCAAAATGAGCCCCACGTTAATCCTAACCTCTCCTTCCACGGCCCCTTTGACGGTATCCGCCACGAGGTCTCCTTGGATTTGGCCATAAGCCCAGCATTTTACGATCTTCCTCCGATTCCACATATGGCGCATCCCTGTACACCTCACCAAGATCTAATTTCCGGAAGGGGGGGGGGGGGGGGGCGACGGTCGTATCGATGGATCCGCTAAGCATGTATTCAGCAGGAGATTCTCCACTAAAGAAGGTGTAGCATCGCCTTCGAGCTCGAATCCAATTTTGTCGATGGTTATATCCCGCACAAGGACGAGATCCTCCTGAATCATGGGATCTATCTCCTGGCCTAGCACAGCCATAGGCCATGTATCCGTCACATCAGGTCTCTCTGGCCACATAGATGCGAATTCTTCAATTGGCAAATCCAAGTCAGAAAACTCGCGCCGATCGAGTCCTAGCTCCGTTGCTTTCTGCTCAATCTTCTCGAGGTAGTGGCTGTTTCTAGATTTCTCGGCAGTCCGCCAAAGGAATATATCCGGGGTTGCATTTAGACTGTTAAACAGGTCTTGATAATTGGCATTCATACAAGCGCGTGTAATCTGCGGTGTCATCGATGGACGGAGTCGTGCTAACTCGGTGTAGGTAGGAATGGCTGCAGTTTTGGGGAACCATATAAGAACTGGGAGGTCGGTATCTGGCGTGTTGTCATTCAACCAAGACAAGTCGTCGTTCAAAATGAGTCGGGCGTAAATGGCCTGTTGAATGGATTCGGAAGTCTCTTGAGTCAACCACTATTTGGCAAAGAACGGCTGGTGGTAGATTCCTCGAATGACAACATGGCAGCTCGCCGTGGATCATGGTTGGTCGGCGCAGCCGTGCGTAGCGGTCGATATTGCCTGACCACGCTGCCATCAGGATCAATAGGTCCTTGTCGACAGTGGGAAGATCAGCGGGCAGTGGTTCGTACAATAATCGGACAGCTTCTGGATCAACCGGTCGCGCCCCGGGTAATGTGCCTTCGGCGTCGAGGCACCAGTCCTCGGTGATATCAAACGTAGGGCGCCGCATAACAAGGAAGGTGCTCTTCCCCACCGGTAGGGTTTGATTTAGCATAGACCGAACACACGTGTCGCCGTTCAAATAGGCTCCAGAACGTAGGGGTGAGTGTAGGCAGCGGTTGTAGTCATCCATACAGCTCCACCTGGTAGGGCTATTGATAATGCTTTCGTAGATTGCCTGCCCGGACGTCCGATTGTCGCGCGCTTCCTCTGCAATAGCCACGTCTGGTAGCAGGTCTAGCTCCAGATAGAGTGAGGTGTAGCCTCCTGCAGCGCATGCGCGCCCGACCTGGTACTGCAATAGGGCGTTCCTAGGGTATCGCTCTAGTAGGTCGCGGAGAGTCTGTTCGGCTGGGATGTCTGGATGCCAAAAACAGTAAGGGAAATCGTCTGGTGACTTCATGTTTGGTACTCGATTGCTCATGATCGCACGCGCATTCAAAGCGCGTGTGAATTCAGGAAGACATCCGTGCAGCTCCTGCGCGAAGCCATCGTGAGTGCGGATTCCTCGCACAACGCATAACCGAGCCTTTTGATATGTCGGATTATCGGGAACTCTTTTGCCTTGAATGGCAGCCAGATTCCCTCCAGATTCATCCAAGCCATAGAGTTGGGATGGGGGGATAGATGTCATGGCGAGGACTGAGAAGACCGAGAGATAGCGAAACTGCCTACATAAGGCTGTTTTCAATGGATTTTTGATCTCTCCTACTGCCTGTTGGGTCACTTGATATCCATGAGATGGAATATGTCTTATCTCTTAGAGGTGAAAAAGAATATACGATAGTTGTACGGATGAGCTCGGATTTACTATGCAGGCATTGGTGGACTAGTACAGATGTAGAGCCCGAGACAGCCTCCACTAGTCTTGGCAAGGGTCTCAGGAGCTCTAGAGGTTGCCAAGAGAGGTAAGACTGAATCTCGTAGCGCTACGTATCAATGGCCCAATACCTCATTTTTTTGGCGATGGTATACCAAAAGTCACTAGTAGTACTATGTTAATGAGTGAGAAGCAAGCGAATACCATATTCAAATGTCGATAGTATAAAGTACTATAATGGGATATTGGTCGCACGACCTCTTTCCCGCTTGGTTGGCCCGTGTTGGCATCCTATATATAAGCCTCACTGAATTAGGTATAGCGTGGGGATGAGGGTCTGACTCCGGGTGTTTGCCAAGATGCCAAGATAATGTAACCTAAATACTACGGAGTACCTACTCCGTGAGTACATCCCCAAAACTGAGAGTCATTATCTCCAGCTAAATACTATCAAACTCGGCAATCTTACGTCCTGTCCGCAAATACCACAAGCAGATATGTGAAGTCCACTTGTCTGGATTGAGTATATCCGCCGAACAATTGCGCTGAAAGGGTCTTGGGGGCCAAACGATCTTCGTAATGAACAGCCCCCTCCTCGGTTGCACATTAGCGTCACCACAGGTGGAGAAGGGTAGAGACACCAAATCATTAAATCTGAGTAGTTCGAGGCTCTTTTCTTCCCACCCCCCCTCTTTTTGTATTGTCCTGGCATGCAGCATTCAAAACATACATCACAATGAATCTCACTCTCAACGGGCTGTCCTGGCCTACCAAGCACCTTCACACGACCACCAGAAACGGATCAACGTGGGGTTATGTCATTTATCGCACTACATATACTCCCCATTCCAACGCCGCATTTCTCCGAATTATCGATCTTCTCAACTCCTACATGAAACATGGATTATACTCTGAATGCTTCTCCTCGGGAAACAATACCCCAATCAATACAGATCTCACTTCATATCACGAGATCTGGGCTCAGCACCGTTCAATCATCATGAATCATCCAAAATTTGAAGGAGCATCGATGGACTCCATTCGCGCTCATTTCCGACGCTGGGTCGATGTACAGGAGGATCAAGGTCTCTCTACTCAATATCACATGTGCATGGTGATCGATGAAGAGTCTTTACAGACTTTGTTGGATGCTCCGTCGCCCCAAGAGTGCTCGGCTGAAAAGGTCCTCGATCCGATGCGACATGTGAAAGTTATACCAATGCTTCCGGATAGCGACGATGAGTTTGATGGGTTTATGGGTGGATAAGGAGCTTTTTATACAGTTGAAGATGTCAATTATAGTGAGGAAGAGTCATTTGGTTATCTATCGAGGGACGGGTGTTACATATGCGGCGTCATCACTCCCAAAAACTATAACCCGACGCATAACAATGCCCAAGAATGCGTATGAATGAGCGCTTTGCTTTCAGTCTTTGTTTTTTTTTTTTTTTTGCAGTTGGTTAAGCGATAAGCAAGCTCTGCCTACTTCCAAGGCTACTTTCAACATTTTAGATTCCGCTAAGTGTTACCCATGATTTTGTCTCATATCGTTTACTGCCCAATGCTCCTTCCACTCGACTTCCAGAGGCTGCTCCTTGTTTTTTCTTTCAATTGGAAATTATTCCACTCGTGATGGTATATTACTTGTCAAGTCACATGGCACAATGGAGACTTCGTGATATCCCGGGTCTCAACTCAGCCGCCTTCACCAATCTTGGTTTCTGTTCCAATGTCACCAGGGGAGTCGAGCATTAACATTTAGTTGACCATGTCACAATAAATATGGAGAAATGGTACGCATACATCAAAACAAGTTACAATCGCAGACGGAAATTCAAACCAAATAGTTTATGGGCACGGAAACAAGCTGATCAAGTCCTGTGTTGATTCTTGATCAGTTTACATTTGTTATATCTAAACCCGTTTATGACGCTTTGCCGAATGTCTCCTAAGATGTCTTTCCAAACAATCTCGAGGACAAGGAAGCTTGTGCCTATGATGTGCCTAGGTATCTTTTATATGGGGAAGTCATACAAAAGATACTAATTTCTAGATTTTGTGTTGTTGCCTAGGACGCACCGTAGTGGATCGTTATATGCATAGAGCATTGGGAGATTGTCCTATTTATGCATGTAAACAACTAGGCCTAAGGTATCTAATCTCTAAGGATATCCACCTAGGCATAAGATCTACTTGGCTATTATGTACGGCTACTACTTGCACTTCATAATCGGAAATAAAATCTGACCAGTGATGATTATCGAATCGAGTGGCGGACACAAAAGCACATCGATGTGGACTAGCCAGATATTCAAACAAGTTCAACCCCCATAAAACGAGTGAGGAGGATACATCAAGGTCGAAGTGCGAGATCAGCGCTAGATCAGTCTTGAAAGGCTGATCGAGGCTGACCGCTACTTCGACCAGACAAAGAAACAGGAGAATTGAAAACAGCGGAAAAGCCCAAAACAACAAAGAGAAACAATGCAGAAAAACAAAAAACAGCAAAATCATGCATTTGTTAGCATCCCTCCATGCCCCAAGCCAAAACCAGGCGCGCCACCACATTTGGGAAAAACCACGACGCCAAACGATGGAGAAAAGGTATAAAACTACCACCTCATCAATTTACCAAGCAGCCAGTGCCGTGCATTATCATCATGGTGAACATTTCCGCAAGAGACGTGGAAAGAAACAATGAGCATCCTGTCGCGAGGAAAGGAAGACTAGAATAAACCAACCGAGGGACCCGAGACCAGTCGAGGATGCCCGTATGAACATAATGCAAAGGAGAAACATAGTAAAATCAAACTGAATTCAAGAGATAAGAAAAACATAACTGAGAGAAAAAGACAAAAGAAAGAGGCCATTCATTCAACAAAAAGAGAGGAGAGTCAAGACCGTAGAAGAAAATCATAATCTGACAAAGAAAATAGGGAGCCATGAAGAGCTACGCAAAGCTCTGAGTGACCGGAGGTCCCGAGGTATCAAGCTTCAGCACTCGACGAATGTCATTCTCAATTTGCCGGGTGTCCACCACCCGAGAGGGAGATGGCGAGTTGAGTGGCATTTGGAATGAAGCCGACGCATGGCTTTGTTGGGGGGAAGCATAACCAGACCGGTGGTGCTGCGCCGTTGCCATGTATGGATTGCCATACGGTGCCGGGGAACCTCCGTTGGAGGTGCTGTTCGAGGCTGGGCCACGATACGGAGGCATCGAAGGGGGCGGCACGAGGTCAACCTCACGGCGCAGAGGTGAGTGAGAGTGGGTCGGGTATTGGTAGTGGGGACGTCCGCTGTTCTGAGGGATCTGTTGCTGTTGCAGCTGGTGGGGGGAGAATGAGCCATGCGACATGGTCAACTGAGGGCCAGACGAGGTTCGCATAGGAGTCGCATAGGGGGGCACATTGGAAGGACGGGGCCCAAAGGATCCAGCGTAGTCGGGAGAGGCATAAGCTGAGGAAGGCGGCTTCTGTGGAGGTGGATTGAGTAACAGGTGCTTCAACTCCTCGGTCTTGACCCGTCGCTCCTCCTCAGACATGTCAGAGGACTGAGGGGTACTCGAGGGTCGCAGCGCATTCATACGGTCCTGGTAAGAAGGAGCGAAAGAAGGGCCAATGTGAGAGTTGCGATTGTAATCAGAGTTCCCCATTTCAAATGCAAACATGCTATCAGGATTCGGGCGCACGGCCCGGGGTTCGGTCTGGGGAGACTGAAGGACCTTGTTCACCTCAGGGCTGCTAGTGGATTTCTGGTCTCTGGCTTGCACGGCAGCCTTGAAAAGGAAGTCAAGAGGGGAAGGCTTCTGCTCTTCGCCCTTGAGTTGGTTGTTGCGATTGCGAGGTTTGGACGGAGTCACCTCTGGTTCGGGGTCCACTTCCGCATCATCACTATCGGTCTCAATAGGTGGGACCAGATTGGCATCAGGAGCCGACTTGGAGAAGAAGCTAGGAATCGGTAAAGCAGATGGCGCAGGCGATGCATGGAATGTCGGTCCCGCGTAGGCTGCGCTCGGCTTTGTCTGAGGAGATGTGACAGCGGGGTGAGTGGGTGTGTGCCGGGGACCGCTATTGTACCCGTTGCTATGGTATCCAGAGTGCGGGGCAGGTGAAGCCTTGTTGTCTCTGGGCTTCTTCCCTGAACGCATAGGTTTCTTCTTTGAAGAGTTGAAGTTGGTTGAGGGATCCATCTGGATGACACCAGGGCTCATGTTATGCGGCGGGGATGATGGAGGAGTAGAGAGGAGCGCCGGTTTCTGGGCGTGAGGAGTCGTATTCTTCTTCTGGGGGCGGCGGTTGTTGCGCGAACCCTTAGGGGTGGGGGGATGAGGAGATTGAGCCGACATGTCGACGGTTGGCTTGAAAAATAGGCAGCCTGTGGAGAGAGGTAAAGAGAAAAGGCAACGCTATGACGAAGCAGTAAAAGGCAGAAGATGCGGAGATTGTAGCAAAATAGGTCAGATCACTGCTCAGCAGGTGTCGACAATATTAGATATGGCAACGCCGGGGGAAGCAGAGAAAGTGACGTGTATCAAACGGAGGGAGTGAAAGTGTCGCAAGTTGAGTCAATCAGATGTCGCTCCAAGGCAAACATAGACAGTCTATTAAAAGATCTTGTCTATCAAACGAAGAGCGTAACAAAAGTCAAAAACGAAGATCAACTGGAGGCATCTCTAAAGAGGAAAAAAAGAAGAAGGGAAGAAAAGGAAGATTGAATCATTGTTGTTCGTTGAAGGGAAAGACCATCGAATGCAGACAAACGGGAGGGGACCCCGATCTGATCTCGATGACTAAGGACGCCACCTGCTTCGCGATATCAAGAACAAACACAAGTCAAACAGAACTATCAACTGCTGGACAGGGTCGCATTGTTTCATTGTGCATTGAGTACCTTTGGAGAGATCACTTGTTTTAATTCCCCAAAAAAGGTACCTCGTTCGTTCTATCTCGACTCTCATACACACTACAATCACCGCCCTCCATCACCGCCCTAACCTAGGCATCGGAGCCTCACTTACGTCAGTCACAGTTCTGATCCCCCCACCACAGCTAGCTTCTGTTGTCTCGCGCCAAGAGTTTCAAACCGAGACCATCCAAATTCCGACAAGAACCTCAATATGGCAGACGTGGAGATGAAGGAGGCCGCTACTGGCTCTTCTAAGGGCAAGGCCGTTGCCAAGGGTTCCGATAATGCCGACAAGAAGAAGTTCGAGGTCAAGAAGGTACACACAGACCTACTGTTCACAGCGACTCATATACTGACTGGTTATTCTCAAGTGGAACGCCGTTGCCCTGTGGGCTTGGGATATCGTCGTCGACAACTGTGCCATTTGCCGAAACCACATCATGGACTTGTGTACGCTGAAACTACCCCCCAAAGCTCTCTTATCTTACAAGCTGACCGACCGACAAAATAGGCATCGAATGCCAGGCCAACCAAGGATCATCAACAACGGAAGAGTGCACTGTTGCCTGGGGTATCTGCAACGTGAGGACCCCCGCATCCCTCCGTCTGACCGTATGATCATCGGCTAATCACTCACTTTCTATAGCATGCATTCCACTTCCACTGCATATCGAGATGGCTGAAGACCCGTCAAGTCTGCCCGCTAGACAACCGAGACTGGGAGTTCCAGAAGTACGGCCGGTAAAGGGGGTGGTTCGAAGACATTACACGATACAAATTCACGATTTCTGGCTGATGCCGCATGCTCAATGGCTATAACTTGATATTTTTTTTCCAAAGACGCTTCTGGATCTTTACGACGGCCTAGGGTTTGGGCGTTCGAACGATTGATATCTCGGGCCAGCTCCATAGTTTCCCATTCTCATATTCCGTAGCAGACGAGAGCGCTGCCCAAATGCTTCCAATGATTATTACGCTTGACAGTTTTCCCAACAAGAGCTTATTGCACCTTCACCCCGTCCACAGTTATACCCGGAGTTGCTCTCGCGCTTGGTGAGCCCAGCCACTTCTCTGGATTGCGGTTGTATACCGGCCAGGGTGGGACAACGACGAAAGCTGTAAACAGTGTGCCCGCCAAACCGGTCCATAAAGTAAGGTGGATGTCCTTGTAGATGTATCCGACAACGAAACTGGCGACCTAGAGTAGATAATCGTTAGCTCTGGTAATGCAAGACTCAATATTCGTGCAACATACCCCTGAAATAACCAGCAAGATGGTCGACAGTAGCTCCGCTAGGCGTTGGCCGTGGAAGTCCTGTTATCGAGATCTTGTTAGCTTGGATCGTCCGCGCGGAGCAATGACAATGAATAAAGATGGTGCGGCGGGGCGTACAATTTGGCCTTCAATGGCATCCTGAATAGGGGCGAGTAATTCATCCATGATTGAAGCAAGTTATTCAAATTCGAGATCAACAGGCCAGGTTCAAGGGTCCCTTGATCGATGCCGGGCGGCTTATCGCAATGGTGTCATTTGCCTTCTGCCACGTCGGACCGCCTTGATCTCTACATTGTATGTACACAGCACTTTGTCGAAGATGTACGAAGCACGGAGTACAACCTTGCAAGATAATTTTGATTCCAAATGGGGTAGTTCCTTGAGAAATTGACCGGATATTGAACTTTAATCGTTACGTGGTTGATCGTGATTTCATTCGATGTCATCTGCCATCTATCTCTAGAACCAAAAACAGACAGTCGACCCAAATTGGAGCACTGCTGATGGGAAACCGGCCTCGAGAAACTCGGTCTACGATCGTGTACCAATGTACAAGACCCTGCAAATCCAAACGTAACCCGAACCCAACTTGCCGTGTCGGAAGGCTCACATGCACCCTGCAATGTGAGAAGCAAGGAGCGGTGAAAAACGAGATCTTGCATGACCCATGTGGCGGTTAGGGAAGAAATCCTCCCATATCCAACCAGATACGAGTTCCAATGCTCCAATGCTGCGTGCTTGTATGCCAAGCACGGCGAACCGCTGACTCGCAGCGATTGTGTTATGACGACAGAAAAAGGCGCCGGCTTTTAGTTATAGGTGACAGTTGCGCCGTCATGAGCAGGCTCCAGCAGCTTCCACTGGCACGAGATATCATTGGACGCGAACTGTGCGATAATGCGGTCAGCAATCTCGGTGAAGCGATCCGTGGCCAGTGCCAGGATGGTAGGTCCTGCACCGGACAAACAGATTCCTAGCAGACCGGGTTGGGTGGCAGGGGTCATGAATTGGAGAATCTCGGTCAGGCCTGGGATCAGCGTCTTGCGATACGGTTGGTGCACCTTATCCTGCATGGCGAGGAAGATCATATCAGGATCCGGTGGGGAGCTTCCCAAGGCCGCGGGGAGGAGTGCAGCGCGCTGGAGATTGAAGACCTAGCCGGAGATTAGTCTGGAATCAGATAGTTGATCAATTTTTGAACATTCACATACCACGTCCGCTCGCGAGTAGGTCTGCGGGAGTACATTACGGGCGTTGGCAGTAGGCACCACGAAGTCAGGGATAATGGCAATGGCCTTGATCTCAGGAGCCCAGTTGAACTTCCTGTAATGACCAATGGCCATGGGTGGTGCGGGGGGTCTGATACCAGTGTCCACACCACCTGCCGGGGCCGGCAGAACTTCACTAAGAGGGATCTCTTTGCGTGCCACATCTTCGGGCTTAAGCTCATTCAGATAGGTACCCACGAACCCACCGAAGAGGGAAGCAGCCACGTTATCCGGGTGCCGCTCTGTTCGTATGCGTTAGTAAGATGTACGACATACGATTCATAGGTTTTTTTTTCCCCGGGAGACTCAGATGAGGGGCACATAAAACACTCCAACCTACCAATCATCAAACAAAAGTCGAGTAACCGTTCCTTGCTCAGACCCAGCTTACCCACCTCATTGCCCAGCATGACACCGGCGACGACGGCGGTACCAGAGGAACCCAGACCCCGGCCTAACGGGATAGGGTTGACGATATGCACCTTGGTCTCGACGGGGAAGGCCCGCTGGTCATGGCATCTGAGGACATACAGGGCTACACGGGTGATCAGATTGACTTCTGGGTCGAGACTGATCTGCTCAACACTCTTGCTTTGGTCCTCATAGGTGATGGCGCAGTTGAAGGGAAGCTGGGATGAGGGTTTGGCCTCGACGGTGACGTGGAGATCCAAGTGGAGGGACAATGCCAGACCGATCACATCGAATCCGGGGCCAATGTTGGCAGAGGAGCAAGGGATCTTGATCACGAAGGAAGACATGATATCGGTGACCATATCAAGTGTGTTACAAGGGTCCAAACACACAGAATGTACAAGATCGTCTGATAGTCCGATATGTGACTCTGAAACTCTTGGCGCACCAAAAAAATTGGCCGACGTCGGAAACGTTTAAGTGGGGACTTTTCTCTTTAATCAACTTGGATTTCTATTCTTTTGGATTTGATTTGTGTTTATAACGTTTAACATGGATGTCAGATCTGATTGCATCTATATTGTCGATGTGTTTCTTGACTTGATCCATTAATGTTCCACATAGAAAAGGCAAAACATAAATAAGAAACATTACAAAAGGGGGGGTATTTTTTACCGAGATAAGTTGCTCTAGACTAATCTTATTGTGTCAGCTAACCTGAAAATACCCCAACTGCCAAGGGCGACAAAGATCGAAAGGCTAATTAATATGTGCATGGATCGTAGGTAGTATATGGCTATACTCCGTATCCAAAGTAATGACCGGGGGGTGTAAGAAGTTAAAGCAAAGACATTCGGCATAAAATGCCTCAAAACAGTAGGCAAATTATTTAGTATACGGAGCAGTCAATAATAATCATAATTATAATAATAATAATAGGTTATTTTATAGTCTTCCTCGTTCTTACTCGTATACGGAGTAGACCCTTTTTTAGTCCTTTATCTGCTGAAACGGGGGCCCGCTTGCAAATTTTTCACTTTGTCTCCCTTTTTCTCGGGCATATAACATATTAGTTCTAGTCCCCCCACTATTCTTTTCTTATTTTTCTCCTATAATCGCAGCCCCTGAGGTGCTTTATATTGAATATATTAACTCTTTTGTTGATATTCCCTGGTGACTGTTGACTCTGTGGGCTTCCGGAACCACCTCGGCATCATCGACTCCATTTGGTCTTTGCCACTTCATTTTATACCTTTTGCCCACTCTTCCCGCTTTTCCCACTAGATTCACCTCACATTATTTTACGATTCTAAAACTAGAATCTGCATTTAATCCCTGGTGAAACTCAAGAATTCGAAATCGTTAATCATTGAACTTCCTGCGAACCGTTCGCGCATCCCGTCTAACAGCAATTCTGGAGCCACCAAGCTCCTCATCCTCCCACTTCTTCAAGTTGGCGGGACTTCGCTACTCCAAGGCCTCTCTCCTCCACCCTCTTGCAGGCCCTAAGTTCCGGGTCTTCGGCGGGGGCGACACCAGACCCCCCTAACTGGGTTTCAAGAAAGACTTTATTGTGGCCGTCAGACGTTAGTCGGTAACGCCAGACCCTCGTGAAGGGTCTGGCTTATGGATGGAGGGCCGTCACCCTTGAACGAACCTCTTACCGGCTTGCGTCTGCTCCGGCCGTCGTGCTATCGAAGAGCAAGAGAGCAACTCTAACTAAACCAAACTTCCCGCAAAAATCTGCCAATCTGGCGCCCTAAATCGTTTTCGTCGAATCCTCTTATACAGAGAGATCACCATGTCTGAGTCTCCCAGATCCGAGAGGTACATGTACCTGACCAGGTACAGTACCCCGGTACCCGAACTGGATGATCACCGCCTCCAGATGCAGACGCCTCCACGAATTGAGGCCCCGGTCGAGCGTTCTTATAGCCCGCGCGATACCACCCAAGGCCCTGAAATGATCGATCGTCCAGACTTGCTCAGTCCGCAAGATGCCCGAAGGGACGGACCAATTCCCCGAGACTTCGAAAATGCCGCGGAAGACAACCGTTCGCTGAATGAGTTGAATGGACTCGGTCGACGATTCTCACTCGACCATAACGGCACTTACCAGACCCCTCGTCGCATCAGCGTTGTGAACCCGGATCTCGCCAACGCTTCCTGCGCCTCGTCTGTGTCCGCTCGATCATCCTCTCCTCCCAATTCAGTCGAAGCTTTTGCCGACCCGCGTCGCCGTGAGCGCGCCAATACCCTGGACAGCCATGCGCCTCCCGACCTAGAAGCTATTCTGCAACGCACCGTTTCGGGTGGCACCCATAACCGGCGTCCGACTTTCAGCAACGCTAGTGTCATTCGCCCTCAATTGGGTGATGTGCCATTCGACACGGCAGAGGAGGCTTGCTTCGACGAGCCAGGCCGTATTCCCGTCATTGATTACGAGGAACTTGAAGAATTTGTGGCTCTAAATCCGAGCACCAAAGTCGGCGATGGCGATCGCCGCAAGCACAGCATGAGCTCGCAGAGCAAGAGGCCCCGCATCTTCTATGACCTCCGTCCTGGCGCTGAGAGCCCTGAGATGGGTCCAATTAAAAAGACCAGCTCGTCTGATACACTGAGTCAAGATGAAAAGAAGGAGGCTGAGGTCACAAATGAAAAGGAGCGGGTTAAGCCTCTCCCGAATATAACCCAGCGCTCTCGCTTTGGGTTCTTTTCGTCCGAGTCTCAAAGCACAGTTCATGCTGCCGATTTGGGAGATCTGGTGCTCCCTGGCGAAACCTTCCGAGATCTTTTCGAGCTTGGTCCGGAGGGAGGTGTGTGGTGGTTGGATGTGGTCAACCCCACCGATGAGGAATTGGGAGCTATCTCCCGGGCTTTCTCTATTCACCCGCTGACAACGGAGGATATTCAAACCCAAGAAGCCCGCGAGAAGGTTGAATTGTTCAAACAGTACTACTTTGTCTGTTTCCGGACCTTCTTCCAAATGGACAAAACCAGCGAGGAATTCCTCGAGCCTGTCAATTTCTACATGGTTGTCTTCCGAGACGGTGTCCTCACTTTCTCCTTCGAGGAGAACCCTCACGCATCCAATGTTCGGAAACGTATTGGAAAGCTGCGAGACTATGTGTCTCTCAGCAGTGACTGGATCTGTTACGCGATGATCGACGACATCGTGGATAGCTTCGGCCCCGTGATTAGAGATGTGGAATTGGAGTCCGAGGCGATTGAAGACCATGTATTCATCGCCCGAGTCGACGATTTCGAATCCTTCCTCCCTCGCATTGGAGGCCTGCGCAAGAAAGTCATGAGTTTGATGCGCCTGCTAGGCGGCAAGGCCGATGTCATTCGTGGATTCTCCAAGCGCTGTAACGAGCAATACTCGGTTACTCCCCGTGGTGATATCGGTCTTTACCTGGGTGATATCCAGGATCACGTTGTGACCATGATGTCGAACTTGGCGCATTTCGAAAAAATGCTCAGCCGGTCTCATACCAATTACTTGGCTCAGCTGAATGTTACCAACTTGGTGTTGGGAAACCACGTCAACAAGGTTCTCAGCAAGGTCACCCTGATTGCTACGATTCTGGTCCCCATGAACCTGATCTGTGGTCTGTTCGGTATGAACGTAGAAGTTCCCGGCGCGCACACAGAGGGATTGACGTGGTGGTTCGGCATTCTTGGAGTGATGGCAGGTATTGTTGTTGTGAGTATTGGCATAGCCCGCTGGCAGAGGCTGGTTTGATTTTGATTTTTATCATTGATTATGTTGACTTGCTATCTATCCTTGACTTTTTTTTCTTGTTATTTTGCATTTTGCATCTTGCATCTTGCTTGTCTGTGATAGTCTATTTTGTCCCTTGTTTTATGTTGGTTTTAAACTACAATATCTATTTGATGGAATATAATTTTCATATTCCTTTGCAAACGACCTCACTATAAACTTGTTGAAATTTTGTGTGGCCTGAAATCCAAGCTATACACATTAGAATCATTCAACCTCATCCCGGTACTGTACCCTCAGAAGCCACAGTCAGTGCTCATGCAGGGGTCTAAGCTGTCTGGCCAATGTTCCTTCGTTGATTTGGATTCTCAGCTGCCTGTCCCTGTAGGAGTTTGGCGTCCTGGTTGGATAGTGTCCTCAGCTCAATTTACTTAGAGACCCTGACTCCGAGCGCCTTAATATACAAGGTTTAGTAGCTAAGATAGGAAAGCCCTATCCGGCAGAGGATATATGGTATCCATGGATATTTACGAGTAGATACATGTACTTATGTACGCGCGGTCCTACGTGTCCTAAATAAGGCAGCAAGGCAGCCAAATTGATAAGAGTGGCATTTTCCACGATAGCCAGCCTTCATCCAAACAACGCTCACGTCGACTACATGCAGCCGCTGATTTTGCCTCCAGGAAGAGGTTTACAGCTGGTGTATACCACCGCTTGCCCGTGATATCTTCACTGGCCAACTTAAATTCTGCCCATTGGCTGTGCAGCGACACCCTCCCCTCCGTCTTTCCATGCGACACCAATACAACGCGCTGCAGTGCTATCTTACTGCAACGATTAGCGCGATCTTCCTCATTTTCGCACTCGCCTGCGACTCGGTCGCCTATGCTGATACCCCCCATGGGCCAGATACAGAGAACGCCCTGAACCTCCGAGGGTTAGTTACGGGTGACGGGGCAGGACTCCCATTTGCGCTGGACTCGTTCAATGGGCTGGAACTTCGTGACGGTGTCGACGAAGATGGCGAATCAAATGGGCTGGACCTCGTGCGCAGATACCCTAATGCCGCGAAAGCATTGGGTAACAATCAGTTCGAGACACGGGACTCGTTCGAGATCGGCGATGTCCACTGGTTCTACCTGCCCAAAACAGTGGTGAACGGCAAACACGACACCGCAGGCCCCGGTCTTCCTGCATACATAAATGCTACGAAGGAAGATGGCGATGACTCGAACAATAAGCCATCGAAACGAGACATGGACTTTTCGAAACGAGCGACGACGACAGTCTACCTGTCGCTCACGACCTGCCAGAAACCATACACCAACAAAACCAGCGCCCATGGCGCATTCCCGCAGTTGCAACTGTATGTGTCGAATTCGGAGAAATTGCAAGAGCCAGGACCGGGCAAAGACGACTCGCTGCAAAAGATATACACTGCCGTTGGCGGGTATGTGGGAATCACTGTAGACACGGACAGCGACGTCTTCATCGGCGTCGCAGCGCCTAATTCAACCGACTACACGGGAGTTTACAAGTACCAGATCGCAGCATCCATCGATGCCTTTTTCCACAATATCGTGGATGATGAACCAAATCTGTTCTTCATCGACGCGGACGTGTCAGCCGCGCTGCTGGTGACGAACAACCTGACCCAGTCCGAGAAGAACTCCACGAATTACAAGCAGTGGATGGACATCGTCCCTCCGTATACTATGTTTGCCCACAACATCAATGATACAGCATTGGTGGGCTTGGAGAAATCGTTCTGCGCCCTCGATGCGCTTTCGCAGGTGGGCCGGATCAGCAATTCAACCGAGGTTGGCATGACCAATCGTGGACTTGGGAATAAACCCAAAGAACAGTTCTATATTACTGGACTGAACCAGAGTTCATCGTACAGCGGTCTTCTGGCGATGGTGGGCAATTCGACCGCGTCTGGGAATGGCATCATCGGCGGCGGCGGCCAGGTATGGCAACCGATGAATTTCACGACCAAAGCAGGTAAGCGAGCCCAAACAACCCTACAAAAATGATTCCATCCTAATCATCCTCCAGACAACAACTGCGGCGTGCTATTCAACCTAACCTTCTGCTCAGAAGTCGCATACGCAGTCCCCTCAAACCCTAAACTAAGCGTCGACAAGCTCCGCACAATCTACGATGACTACGCCGCCGCCTTCTACCAGAACTTCACCTATTCCCTTCAACAAATCCAATGTAAAACCAGCGAAGAATCCATGTTCTCCCTCGCCGTCGACTGCGACGACTGCGCAGATGCCTACAAACAATGGCTCTGCGGGGTTACGATCCCCCGCTGCGCGGATTACAGTAACCCTGCCGAATACCTGGCTGTCCGTAACGCAGGCCAGGCTTTCATCAATGGTTCTTCCCTGCCAGAGGATAGTCCCTACCGGAAATCCGTGGCGTCGAATACATCCCGCAATGCTATCATCGATGAGCAGATCATGCCGGGTCCCTATAAGGAGATTCTGCCTTGTCAGGATATCTGTCATACCCTTGTCCAGAGTTGTCCGTCTGCGCTTGGCTTCGGGTGTCCGGAGGGCGCGTGGATGAATTCCTCTTATGGATATCGGAATTCAGATGGTATTATTACCTGCTCTTATCTTGGGGCTGTGTATTATTTGAGTCTTGGGGTGAGGCTGGGTGGTTGGAGTTGGTTGTTTAGTTTGGTGGTTATGGGTGTTATGTATTTACTATAAATAGGCATGATCAATGTGTACTTGAGTTCATTATCTCCCTACAACATAGAAATAGGAGTGTATCGAAGTGGATGTGAATGTGGATGTGGATGCGGCATATTATTACCCTTTTCGGTCAAAAATGTTCCAAACATCCCGCAAGTACTCCGCATCTGACGGTGTACTCCAAATCTTTCTATCTTCCTCTTTTTCTAGCTTTTCCCCCACTTGTTCATAAATAGTTGAAATCCAAACCTCTCACTTGACCACTACTCTATCACAATCTTCACCATGGAATCGGGTCTTCCTACAACTTTCCGCAAGGGTGGTACAGCACTCATCACAGGAGCCGCTTCAGGCATCGGACTTGCCACAGCGCAACGATGCTATTCACACGGAATGAACCTGGTGCTTGTCGACAACAATGCCGCACCCCTTTCACAGGCAACTGCCAAATTCATTTCCGACGGACGCAATACCACCACCATAAGCCATATTCTCGACGTCTCATCATTCGATGCATGGCGACAGTTGGTTCCTAAAATCGAGGCCCAGCTTCCAGACGGTATTGATTTCCTGATGCTCAATGCCGGCGCTGGTATAAGTCCAAACGGGGATAAGGGGATGTGGGAGGATCCGACGTACTTCGAGAGGACTTTTGCAATCAACACGATGGGCTATACAAATGGCATCGTTGCTCTCCTCAAAATGGTTACCCGGAACAAAGATGTCGCCCGGGCAATTGTTATGACTGGCTCCAAGCAAGGAATCACGAATCCTCCCAGTAACCCTGCGTACAATGCCTCCAAGGCTGCTGTACGGTCCATTGCCGAGCATTTGTCATTCGATTTAGATAAAGCTGCTCCGAATGTCAGTGTTCACTTGTTGATTCCTGGGTGGACTTATACTGGTTTCAACGCCGGATACTTTAAGGAGAAGCCGGCGGGTGCGTGGACTTCTGAGCAGGTGGTTGATTTCATGGTGGAGAAAATGAAGGAGAAGAAGTTTTATATTTTGTGTCCGGATAATGAGGTTTCGGAGGAGCTTGATCGAAAGCGGATTCTGTGGTCCACTGGGGATATACTGGAGGGTCGGCCCCCGTTGTCTCGTTGGAGGGAGGAGTGGAAAGAAGAAGCTAAGCGTGAGATTGAAGGTTAAGTTGGAATTTCGATGGACTATAAATCAAACACAAGGACTGCATTATGTTTTGTCTACTAGTATTATACTGGTAAATCTGCCCAATTTGGTCCGAGTTGGAAGAATAGCAGCAAATATATGTATGAAGGTATATATGTAATAAACAAATCACCATTCTAACTCTTTCCTCTTCGCCAATTTCTCTTCTTTCTTCTCACTCTTCTTCTCCTTCGGAACATCCGTGCCGTCTTCAACACCCCAATCCCCCCATCTCTCCCTCCAAATCCCAATCTCTTGCTTCCATAAATCCCTTACACAAGGATCACACGAACTGCCACAACAATCACCCAGTCCTGGTGGAGGTGGCGGGTCGTTGTAAGCTCGGTCTCCTGCGCGGAGGAGTTGCTTTGTGCGGGTTTTGGTTAGACGGGTCCTGTAGAGGGTTTTATACAGGGGTGTTTCTTCTGAGGTGTAATATGGTTTTGGAGTTGGTTGTGTTGTCGAGTCTGAGGTTGGGGTTTCGATTGATATTTTAGTTGGACTTTTGGTCTCTTTTTGTTTGTCGTTGTTTGTCGATATTGTGGTTGTTGGCTCTGAGGACGTGCTTGAGAAAGAGAATGGAGAGAGGAGACTTGAGAGTAGGTTTGCTGGGGAATAGATTGAAGATTTGGATGTGTCTTTTTCTTTCTCTCCCTCTTCTATGGTTGGTGTCTCTGTGATCTCTTTGGCCTTGGAGATAATTTCACATGCAGTAGCAGATTTTGATTCCGAGGAAGCAGCCTTGCTCTCTAGTGTCTCGATGCTCATCTTGATATCTGGTATATCAAAATCAAATACGACCAAATTGATAATATAGAGATCGATTAAGTCTCAAAGCAAAATCTGGTATCTCGTTAGTAGCGTTTGAACATTTGTATAGAGTAAACCCACAATTTCTAGGCCAAATCCAAGCTTCCAAATATCAAAATTGGTAAATATGTATGATGTTTATGGGCATGTCGTTGAATTAAAGGAATAAGAAGAGTATGGAAGCCGAAGAAGTACCGGGTCCGGGTAAGAATTATTTTCGTGCGGTTCCTGTTCGTCCCGATGTCCACTCTCCCTATGTCTAGGACGTTAATCTATATTGCTTGAATTGCTATTCTTATACTAATTCTCATAATTTGCAAATTTTGGCTTAAAAAAAGTAATAGTACGTCCAGTACCGGCATCTATGATTGTTCTCCGGGATAAAAAAGAAATGAAACGCCGTTGGAGTCTATGGACTCTTGTGGTATCGTGCAGCTAAAAAATAAAAAAAGTAAAGTCATGAATCACCATCACTTTCGTTTCGGTGTAGGCGTTCGCTTCGGCGTAGTCGTCCAAACATTTCCCAGTCCAGACCTCCTCTCTCCAGACCTCGGCGTCCCCACCTGCTGCAACAGCTTCTGCGCTGCAGGCGTAAGCATCTTTCCTTGGGAATTCCCTCCACCATAGACAGAGCCCCTAGTGGACTCAGCCCCAGGCGTAGACATACCCCCAGGCGTAGATCGAGATCCAAAGTCCAAACGAGGACTACTAGCAAATCGCGGCGTCAACGAGACAGGCGTCTTCGTAACACGGGCAGCCTTTTCAGCACGCTTGTTCCGCGCCATGCGATCGACCATGCGGTGATGCAGGGCTTCGCGCTTGCGAGTCTCGCCAAGTTGGAAGGGATTTGGCTTTTCAGAGGTCGGTCCGAGGAGGCGCCAGTCAATTTCCATGTCGTCGGTTTTGGAACTGGAGCCATATGTGAATTCAGGCTCCGGCTCGTCCTCGTCGACGAAGGCGTAGCCATTCACCCTCGGGGTTTCGCTTCCTGCGAAGGCGGATGCGGCTTCGGACTCGCTGAGATGCGGTCGGCCGGCGATGGCGTCTTGGATGGCGGATATTGAGGGTGAAGAGGGAACGGTGCTGGCGGCGTCCGCTGCTGCTGCTGCATGTGGGTCCAGAAGTCTGGTATTTTGGTAGAGGGTTCGCTTGGGGGCTGCTCGGGATGTCATTTCTGCTTTCTGTGGGAGCGTCTCGTGGGTATCCTCCACCGAGGAGGGGAGGAACATGAGGGTATTGTCTGGGCGGCTTTTCCACGTGTCTGGATTTGCGGGGCGGGCATCCAGGTCTGTTTTTATGGCGGGCTGGACAGTCTCGTCTCGTTTGATAAGGCCCATTTGTGGGTTTCCGCCTTGAGCTGTGATGCGCTTGGTTTCTTGTTGGTGGTGTGCAATTTGTCGAGCGGAGGGAATCTTATTCCCATTCCAAAGCCAGGGATATTTATCCCGTCGCTTTTTATTCTGCTTGTCCAGGACTTTGTTGAATGACTCGTTGTCTTCGCTGGTGTACTTTTCCTGGAACGCGACCAGTCCCATATTCGATACATCGGGAATATGCCGGTCTTCTGTTTCAGTTGCCGCCGTGGAAGCCGACACGACAGACATGGGAGTATCACCTCCCCAGCCATGTGGGGTGTCACCCGGTCGTCCCGCCGGGAAATGCTGTGGTGTGCTCGGAACCGATGCTGACTTTCGTCTTGCATTCGACCCCGGGGTGGGTGTGCGCATGACGCCTGCTAACTTCTTTTTGGAGCTTGCAATCCATGCTTTGTCCTTCGATTCAAGTGCTTCCAGGTACTCTTGTTTGATCTGTGTCTCGAGCAAACCCGGAAAGAAGTCGCGGGCGATAATGTGGGACAAAGCGTTGCTGTAGATGTCTTCATCAAGGACAGCCGCGGGGCGTTTGATTCGCTTCGGGGGTGGCGGAGGAGGCATAAGCTGGCCAGGCGATTGCTTGACCAGCTCCTGTGACGAAGTAGACGCCATCTTTGTAGAGCAAAGGCTTGGGGAGTGAACAAGGAAATCTGGAATGAGAGGTGGATGAGTTGGTGGCGATAAGATAGCGGGTCATATGATTTTGATCTAACCGCTTTAGGTAATCATACTTCAGACATCACTAATTCACTGTAACATATTGCCCTGCATAGATCATATCATACCTAGGTGATTCTAAGGCTGAGGAAGACCGACTAAGCTCTTGCAGGTTTCAGGGTTGGTATCCGCACCTGGTAAGGGTTCTTGGGAGGTATTAGAAGTTCTGTACCCTTATAATCAGCGCTCATGTGGCGCTGATAATAATAGGAGATAATTAACTTAGGAAGATACGAAGCGCCCAAAATCCGATGCATATGTTTATTGTTACGATAACTACAGGCTTAGTAGAGGCGTTCTTTTGGACTTGGTGTATATACAAAACCAGTCTTCCCTTTCAAATGTCGGAACCCTCTCTCTCTCCACGTCAGACAGACCAAAACAAAGAGTATGTATGACACAAAAATCTTTTCATAGATGCATATTCAGAGATATATTATATGCACCCATGGCTTATTTCTACTATCCAGGCATAGTTAGATTTAATAGAGTTTTAAGTTAGCCTTTATATGGTGTTAAGCCTCTTTGGGACTACTACATCCTCATCATCTTTATTCATACCATGATTTATAAACTCCTTGTAGCATTAGAAGTCTCTTCTACCTTTTGTATTTTCTAAATTCCTAATATTTCTTCATCTATCTTGCTTACCATCATTACCTACATAAACATCTATACACAATGTTAGTTTCGACGAAAGAAATCCTCCCTAGTATCAATCAAACTCCCAAGACCACTCCTGTCACGCCTACCTGGAACCGATATATAGACCAATGTCTTGAACCCAAATTTGGTGCCTATCCTACTCCGGGATATCTAGGCCCGGATTTCCTAGACGCCCTTCCTGTCGAGCTATTGCTATCAATAGCAGATTTCCTTCTACTTGAGGATATCTACTGCCTCTCGCTTTGCAACCGTCGACTTCTCGCACTATTCCGGGGTCAAACAAAGCCCCAATACTACCTGGAACGAAATGCCCAGTTACCTTTCTTACGTCGACTCGAACGTGATAACCCTCGATACTAGCTTGCGGTACCTGCTTAGTCCTTCATTCTATGGACAGTATATCAGAGCCCTTTGAGTTAGCACCCTCGGCGTATATCTACCCACCTCGCGTTGACTGCCATGTGGCTACTTCTGGGAAGGGGTTGCATGATCCTTTCTGGATGGTTAGACATAAAGGTTTCGGTACATACTCTCGTTATCAGCTTCACTTTTCTCATATTCACCTTGCTAGGAGACGATTCTACTGCGGACCGCAATACGGAATTAGCACAGATGCACTGTCCTTTACCTAAGTGACAGATGAATTTCTTCGGGGAGACAGAGTCGTCAACCCGTCTACTCTATTCTCAATTGAGGCAGAGATATGCCCTACGCCACCGAGTTTACACTTGCGAATCCAGGATGTCATGTCAATGGAAAACATATGCCTACTACTCGACGACAAAGACTATTTCCTACCAGACCCAAATTAATACGCTACGCTGCCAGCTTGCAAACACATATCAAATTCATTTTGGATGCAGAATATTCCTCGAAACAGATATCCGGCCCGCGAGTATTCCACCTACGATGGATGCACACAGACTATGAGGTTGAACTGTTTGTAAACCCATCAAATGGTCTGATCACCGCAGTGATGACGAGATGGATCAACCTTGGGGCTGGTCTCAGCCCAGATGATCCCCGATGGAGAATCAACGCAGGGTGTAAGTGGGGAGAGTCTGACCTTCGGACACGAGGCTTGGGATACGGACACATAATCCCGAGTCCTCGGCGTACATTTGAAGCCCTTACCGATACCTCGCTCGGAGATTTGACTGCTCGCAATCTATCCTACCTCGAAAACCAGAGATATCAAACCGAGATAGTACCGATCCCCCATAGTACACCTCCCTCCTGGGCATTGTGGAATGGGGCAGCTATTCCTTAGTGAATTTTTGGTGATATATGGCCTTGGTTTTAGTGATGAGATGGATGACACAGAAAGATGTGTAACAGTTGCTGTTTGGATGTGTTGTGCACGAAATGATTTTGATTTTATTTTTATCTTTACAACAAACAACGTTTTAATTGAAGCCTGTTTCTTATATCTTTTTCAAGCACGTTCGTACATTCTTATGGTATCATCTTCCTTCATATCTTCCATCTTAGCCAACCAGAAATAGACACAAAGTTGCAAGTGCTAGTAAGTCCGTCTCCTTGTCTCAAAGGCGATTTGCCATGGCGATACACCTCATGTACTGCCACTAGAATGCATTAGATTCGCTCATGTATAGGTCCTCCATTAAATCTTTGATTTAAGGCGGCACATATTATAGAAGAAAGAACCATATCGATACGAAGGCAGCTGAAATCCTACCTCCCTTCCATAGGTCTTTACTAAATCCGACTACACATTCTTCCTATCACTATACCGATACTTGCAAAGTCATGCCAACGAATGGTATTGGAGCAGATGAGCTCCTCTATAAGAATCAAAGTCTATAACAAAAAGAAAAAACCAGGGACTAGCGAATGACCCAAAAACGAAATCCAAAATGTCCTCCAAAGGATCCTTTTCCTTTTCCTCTTTTTCTGTTTTCCCAAATCGCCCTTCCAAGACACCAGGCCAGTAAAATTCGCTATCGCTGAGAAATGCATCGAGGTGAAAAGATTGACCGCAGCTGAAACACGCAGAACAAAAAAAGAAAAACATATGGCTCACAGGTAACGACAAGACAAGTTAAACATAAACACAGAGACACTAGGAAAACACAGATCGTGGACTCGTTGAGAGAGGGTTGAGGGAGGGGTGTCTATCGGATGACAAAGCGAGAGATGTGAGATAGATATGCAAGGGATGAAAAAGGAAAAAAAGAAATCAACACAAAATAGGGGGTTGATGATAACGATAGTAACACTCAGTGAGCGGTTGTTGGGAAGAGAGAGTAAGATGGCGAGCGAGCCTTCCTCCGATTCGGGTTTCTGGGAGGAACAGGAGGCAAAGGAGCCTCGAATTTTATCGGTTGGGACTCGACCTCCGAAATGGACTTGGCGCGGTCATGAAGCGACACGGTGAGATCCGCGCCCTCGAGACTCGTGCTGCTGCCATTCTGGAGGAAGTGGCCCTCGGCCAGACTCTTGGTCTGGCGGTGGTGAGAGGATGATGAAGGGCGGGTGAGTGCCTCGCCGGCTGTCATGCGGTCTGTTGGCATGAGCTCGCGGCTGCTGGACAAGCTGTGGATGAGCTCTGGGACGCTGTTCGTCGTCGAGACGGAGGAGCGGTGCTTGCGCACGATGGAGGCTGCGCGCGAAAGCATCAGGCTTTCTTGCGAGTTGCACTTGCTTATCGGGGAGAAGCTGCTGCGCGGGGAGATGGGACCCATCATGCCCTGCGAGAAGGGGAAGTGGCGGTCTGATTCGCCATCAGTCGTCATGTACTCCTCATACAATGGCTCGTGGGAGATTGGTTTGCCCATTGATGGGAGGATCGAGGAACTGACGGGATGGAAATAGTCTGCGCCCCGCGCGATGAACTCCTGCTCGTAGTCTGCGGTTGCCGGGGTGGGGACGGAGTGGGAGGGCATCGATTGCGCTGGGCTGGGGTCCAGGTCTGGAGTTGGTAGGGCGGAGGTGCTCAGTGGGCTTGGCTGGAGGTGTCGGGTTTTCGGGGCCAGCCATGGGCCCTCGCTGGACACTACGCCGACTTGAGGGCGTGCTTCATCCAGGGATGTGCGAGACCAATCGAAGTTGGAGGTGGACTCGGCTGCGTGCTCATAGCAATAGTCGATGTCTGCATCCCACGAGTCATACAATTCATCCTCGTATGAAAATCGGTGGAGGCTGGCGATCGGCTCGGGGGGTGTGACCTCCACCTGGGCGCGAGGGGTGTCCGTGTCCTGAATATGTTGAGGAAGAGTCGGTGAGCCCAGCGCCTCAGAGAACTTCCTGGAGAGCTCCTCGGCCACATAGATCGACATTGGAGCATTGTGCTCGCTGGCGCTGGGTGACTGGGTATTGGCTGGAGGTGGGCTGGTTTGAGAAGTTGTGCCAGAATGGGGGCGTCCCATGCTGGACTCAGGGCTGTCCCAATACCGGGTTCCTTCCTCTTCCTCGGGAACATCCTCCAAATCATAGTGACTGCCGATGGACGAGGTCCTGGTGCTATCATCTGTGGGTTCGGGGCTGAAAAACCGGGTTGGCTGCGCCGATTGGACACATTCTGGGTACGTCATCGCAGTGGACAAGCCCAGAATCTCGTCAATGGCACGGGGTGCCGGCTCCTGGGTCTCAGGCGGGGGAGTTTCTGGCACAGCAGGAGGTGGGGGAGTGGTGGGGCAAGACCGGGGATATCTGGAGACTGGCCTCGAGAAGTTCTCGTTGGCGCGAGATTCTCTGCGTGCGTGGCTCTGGTATGCTTTTGGAGAAACCGGCGGGCTTGTGCTGGGCACATCCACCGTGGTGGCAGTTCCAAAGCGCAGGTCATCACTGGAGAAATTCCGGAAATGAATATCCTCAGCGCGGATACCTTTGAGACCGGTCTGGGGCCGTTGAGATGCTCGGATGGCCGAGAACTCAGTGACGAGATCGTTCTCGCGTGTTTGATCCAAAGCCTGGAACTGCGAGGGGTTGGTATGAGTCAAGTGGTGGAAGTCGAAGGGATCAGAGATAATGCTTTTCAAGCGCTCGCCTATATCGATTGTCGAGGGTCAATTGGGTCCACAATTTCAGCTGTCAGGTGAGTGGCTGGCACACTTACTGTGATCGGTATGGCGGGCACGACGGCCAAACATCTCCCTCTCAGGCCGGGCCTTCTCGCGATCGGCCTCGTCTTCCTCGTCCAGCGTGGCGACGATGTTGATCTTGCTACCCTGTCGACGCAGGATGCGGCTTCCCCGCGCCAAAAGGGACCGGGACGGCTTGTCCTGCTTATCGGAGCGGAGCCCCAATGACGAACCAGCTCGCTCGTCCGAGACAATTGAACTATCTGTCGAGGTCATGGAAGAACCCGGTGAGCGGCGTGAAGAAGTGGAGGTGGTGGTATTGCTTCTTGAACGACCGCTAAAGACAGATAGACGCTTGGGGCTGTTGGCGTGGGCAATGGACCTGGAACGAATATGTGCGGCATGTTCTGGTTGCTCGTTGGACGAGTTCGTGGACGGTCGGTCACTGCCGTCATCGTTGTCCCAGGATTTATCCATTGGGGGTGGAAAGGTCGACATGGTGGGAAGTGAAAGAGAGAAACTACACCATGATAAGATGAAATCTGGAGATCTCCGCCGACTACAACGTAAAGGAGCGAAAGTGGAAAGGAACGGTTCTCGAGTGGAACAGAACGAGGTCGTGCCGATGATAATAAATTAATAGAATACTCGATGACGGGGGCAATACCAGACACGGAGCAGTGGTGGAACCTCGTTCAGGGGTATTTATGGTATTTACTTTTCTTTTTTCTTTTTTGTATTTCTTTTTTTTTCTTTCTATTTTCCATTATTAGTATATGATGTTATAGTCCTATCCTCTCCTATACTCCGTATTTTATGTGTTATTCTCTTCCTATCACTCTCTTTGTTTGAATTAGAACGGTTACACCATGCACTGAGCCGGGTTTATATAGTTTTTTGTGGTCACTATTGATCATATTCCACACAAACAATCCAAAAAATGAGAAAATAAAAATAAAGCAAATACAATATACACGGGATAGTAACCAAGGTACGTACTTCGCATCCATGTCAAAGGACTTCGGGAATTCCCAGCACAAAGCCAAATCTGCCTTAGTGGCATATGCATCGAGCCAGGGGGTTGGTCCTGAACGTGCTGGAGACCCGCGTGTGGGGAAAAGATAAAAAACACTATACCTTATTCAGCAAGTATCAGCCCTCCGGTACGCCCCGTTTTGATCTTTTGATTTTTATTTATCTTTTTGGTTATTCTTTTACCCAAAGTTTCAAGGTTCCAAGGTTTACCGTTAGCTTTGACCCGTGGACACGGGAGAGAGGGGAAGACACGATACACGCGATCTGGCTTATAGATTGTTCCTACCTAGGTACTACCTCCATATCCATGCATAGTTAGGTATTATCCTAGTAACAAAGTAATATCATTGGACAAAATATTCAATTGAATATCCAATGACAAAGATTGAAACAGTTCCATATTGTACTAAATCCTTACTCCCAAGGTAGCAACGTTAGGACTTGAGTGGAGAGGGAGAGACAAGCCCTTATCACGATAAGTGCGCACACTGGGAAGCTTGGATCCATGGATGTGGTTCCCTTTTTTTGGTCATACAACATTGTAGAAAGGTGGTACATAGTAGTATTCTCTATATACGAAGTACATGTTTCTAATTTGTTTCTGATTAATATCCCGAGATTCTCCAGGGCTTCCCTTCCTACAATCTTTGCCTTGCGTGAGGCCTGAAACCAGAAACGCCTCTTCCCTTCCCCGCGTATAGCGGAGCCTCGGTTCAACGGTTTTCATCACAGGATCCGGCCCTAAAACTGATTCTAGTGTTTAGTAAAAAAACATAGGGCTTGGGAAACAGTCTCAGATCGAAATCTACTTTCTCGGGATTTAGCAGTGGGGTCCCAAATGTCCATAATAACATTGTATTACAGAGGCAATTTAAAATGTGTATTATAGCCTAGGTATACATGTGCTACGGCATTTCTCCAGTTTCTCCAGTTCAATCTAAACATCCCTGTAAAAGAAAAAGGTGGACAGGCAAGGATCTCCCATGCAAGTTTGTTCCTGTGATCTCACCTCGCTGTAGGGGCTGTTTAGTACTTCCAAGCCTCGGGGAGTGCCGGTCTCCTATCTCATGCACATTGACAACCCTTTTTTTTTAAATTTTGTTCAACAAATAAATAAAAAAAAGCAAAAAGGATCAGACTACATGCAAACTTCAACTTCACACTGCCTCGGGGATGCAAGATGAAGCTGAAGAATGTGAGTATCCGAGCCGGGAGTCACCGCTCCCTTACTCCGTACATTTTACCTGTCGGAGAGTTGCATTTGTCTCAGGGCGGGGTATATCCATTGTGCCTGTACTGCCTGGTATGTGCATATTATCACCTTGGAAGTACGGAGTACAAATTAGTACATAGAATTGATTTGTAAAATATAGAATATAGAATATAGAGGTGAATTCTTGCACATTACTTTTTATCGTTGGGGTGACTCGTCACACATACGGAGTACACATATTCTAATATTCACTTGGGCAAGTCTATAAGTCAACAGCCAACTTCCTATCTGGTGTGGAAGTGGACCTGAACCTGCAGCTAGCACGATTCGAAACAAGGGAGAAACCTGAGAAAAGTAAAAATCCAAAATCCAAAACTGTCTCGTTCTATTTCAGAAGTTCAATATACCGCTAGTTGTAGTGTGTGTATCGAAGTGGTAAAGTGGGTTCCTGATGATCTCGTAGTCTAGAACGTGTACTCCGTAATAAGAACTCTGTTCCTACATTATACATATTTGTACCTGCGTTGTGCGGCAATTGATATTCTTAATTACTACTTATTTTGTACTGTGATCCCCTTTCAGGAGGTCCTAACTACATAGCACGTTCCCCATCTCCACCGGCCGTTCGCGTTTCGCGTCTACGTGGTATGTACCTATGTTTATCTTGTAGGTCCAAGCGTCCCCGGTGCTCTTCCTCAGCTTAGATCTGTGTCAGGAATATGCCCCGAAATTGAAGTGTTGTCGGCTGTCAGATCTCTTTTTTTGCTTTTTTTTTGGTGGCATTCGGGCAACAAAGATGGAAGATCAAATAGAGTAGGAGACTCTTGGAGTATAATGCAGATTTTAGTTTAAAGATGGGTCAAGCCCTCAAAAAGTAGAAATGTGGCTTAATAGTATAATGTACGGAGTACAGGCATAATATCGGTATAAGATGGATACGACGTATAGGTCCACGGGTATAATAATAAAGATAGGGACTACTCCGTAGAATAGCGCGAGGCAAGGTTTGAAGGGACACGTTCTAGAATAACAGGGAAAGGTAAATTAGGACTATTACTCCGTCCCCATCTTCATTCACATGGTTCGCCTATCACGAACACGTTCCTATTCATACTTCCCGAAGATCGACAGATCTAATTCCCCTGAAACGAGGAAGTTGGTCCGACGCCGGTAGTTATGTAGGCGAACTCTGTACTCCATTCCTTTAGAATCAATTGCAAGTCCGTCGTTTTCCCGAGGCTCGACGGCCATAAATTGTAAGGTGGTAGTTTAGTATCGCGTAGCGCGCTATCATCCTGGACTGGGTATGATCCAACGGTCGCCTATCTGGGTAAAGTACATATGTATGCGCCCGTTGGAACTCTGTGTGTATCATGTGGAGAATAATGGATCAATCTAATATTGTAACTATAGGGGCCCATTGACACCTGCCATATTATTGAGGCTGGATCCTCCAAACCATATTTCATTCCATTGGAGATAGGCGCGCTGCTGGTCAATATTGAATGCTACTATGTGCGACGATCCAAGTGCCCGGTGATGTAACCTGGCATTGACCGTTAAACTGAGTACTACATGATAGCGCATGGTAGGGATTAGCTATATTGATGGTACTCCGTACAGGGGGCTCCTTTCATGTTGCAAGGCATATTTTGTGATACATGGGACCTCCAAGCTTGGGTTCTTCGGAACGACCAAATAGTAGACAAACAAATGGGAGACTATTGGACATAGTCGATTATCTTTCATTCTTTGTATACTTCGTAGTCCATACATCATATTCGAGGCCTTGGGAAATGTGGAATCGAAATATTGAAAGATTGAAGCCTAGAATTTTGATTCCCAGGCCCTAAAGCTCATTAATAATTAAAAGTGATATCAACCCAAATCCATAACACCAGTTCTTTGTCATTTGAGCCCCAAAACTGAGAAGTCCACCCAATTCTAAGTTGCATGTTAGCTTTCCTCTTCTAGAGACAAAGGGCAAAATGCGCACAATTAGATCATGAGATCTAGATGGTCCATTCGAGGTAGGGTGATCTACCTTATTATCCACCAGATCCTCGGAGTCTGGAAGTTCCGGCCTTGTTGAGAATGACGGCCAGCTCCACAAGCAAGTCGTGGTTACTTCATTTGGCAACTCCGACGGTGTCGGCGCCGCCGACATTGACAGCAGCACCAAGCTTGCCGATAACATCAGATCCGGAGTCATCATCACCGCCGTGACCAACATCACGCTTGAGATCAAGAACACCAACGGTCTTGTCGCCGCCGACGTTAACGGCAGCACCAAGATCACCGATAACATCACGCTTGAGATCAAGGACACCAACGGTCTTGTCACCGCCGACGTTGGCAGCGACACCAAGATCACCGATAACATCACGCTTGTGATCGAGAACACCAACGGTCTTGTCGCCGCCAACGTTAACGGCAGCACCAAGATCACCGATAACATCACGCTTGTGATCGAGAACACCAACGGTCTTGTCACCGCCGACGTTAACGGCAGCACCAAGATCACCGATAACATCACGCTTGTGATCGAGAACACCAACGGTCTTGTCACCGCCGACGTTAACGGCAGCACCAAGATCACCGATAACATCACGCTTGAGATCAAGGACACCAACGGTCTTGTCACCGCCGACGTTGGCAGCGAGACCAAGATCGCCGATAACATCACGCTTGTGATCGAGAACACCGACGGTCTTGTCGCCGCCGACATTAACGGAAACGCCAGCATCACCGATTACATCGTTCTGGTTGGGGACAGGGGCAGCAAGTGCTGTGGCCGCCAACAGGACGGGAGTGAAGAGATTGTAGCGCATTTTGATATGGTTCAAACTGGAGTAGTTGTTAGAGGACTACTTCAGCTTGGATCTGGTAGGTCTGTACTTACCAAATTAGGAGGACGTGAATTCGAAGTAGATTATAAAAGGACAATGAAGAAGACTGGCTAACCATATCCCCGGGGAGATGACCAGATCATTTAAGTATCTATTATCCTATCGTACCTGATCTCTGGATAGATGTTTGCGGCATGATATCTGACGTGCTTCAGGACCTTAAGCACCTGAGCAGCAGCTTGGATTGTATTCTACTTGGCTACTCTGTAGATATTGTGGACATAGCTCTCGATCTATGACATATGCGTATGGATGCCCAATAAGGGCTACGGATTGGTAGTGGAAAGACTGGAGACGGCAAACCTTAGATGGCCCTGGTAACTGGCCTTGTGATTCACATAGAGATAAATGCCGTGATGGCAGACAATAGTAATAGAGATTTCGAGAAATGATCCGTCGATTGGAGACTTTGTTGAGGATCTTTGACGATCCTTAACTTCTTTGGTGCGGTGATGCCCGAAACGGCGGCTCCCGTTGATATCATCGGTGGCCGCGATGCTACGCTGCACCTGGTTTTCTTTTCTACTTGTATACAGGTTTTGCCGCTTTGTTTTTGTTTTTCTTAAAACGACTGATTTAAAAAAAAAAATAGAAATTGAGTCATAGGAGAGTTTCATAATGGAGCACATGTGAATATCCTAACATTCTAGTATACTCGTACTCGTACATGTTGTACCATCCAACTGGAAGCTTCTGGAACCAAGCTTAACGAAAATAGAGTTATCCCTTGTAAGAGCAGTAAGTATCTCCATATAAAAAGGTTGGAATACTCCTTACGGAGTACGGAGTACAAGTATTAGTCTTATACCTGGTACCAAAAAAAGTTGGGTGGTATCCATTTTCCATGTCGATATAGTGGCCTTGTATGGTGTATTATGACCCTCTAGGTCTTACCTTGCTTGAATCCTGAACCTTGATCAGAAATAATTCCGCGTGCAGCCGATTATACTCCGTTGAAATGTTAAAAAATTGAAATGCTTACCTAGGTAATGGATTATTCCAGATTTAAGATTCGGACTCCGTCCTTGGGGATACTCTCAAGGAGTATGCTCTGCCGATCCCAGATATCCAAAGGTAGCACGGAGTATTTCCGTGAGTTCAACATACAGCCCATCTTACACAGACACAGACACACAGACACACAGACACAAAAATCTCCTTCCAAAAACAATGCCTTAATAAACGAATTAGCCCCTAAATCCAACCCAGACCCAACAATGAGACACAGCCCCTCCAACGCCCCCCCCCCCAGCATTGCATACACCTACCTACTACCATATGCAGTTACGTGGAGCACGTTTAATTCACTCACACATACTCCGGATGAAGTCCTCCGTAGCTGCTCGGTGTACCGTACGATGGGCAGGGGGGGGTGCAGGGGCGGGCTCCGTAGGACAGGGATCAATCCCACCAGTGACCACACGTGTAAATCCAATATTTCTGGATCCTGCGCAAGCCATGTCTGACAATCCCCGAGGCCCATTCCCCATGAACGGATTATCCCCAGCGGAATTCCGAGAAGAGATTAGTACCCCCCAGGCAGATTCATTCGAGGGAAGATGAAGTTCCCACGTTCAATGGTTATAGATTAATTCAATGCAGGTGTTGGTACGCTTGGGCCTGGCTTTGTTCCTTTTTAATTTATTTCTTTTCCTCCTCTTTCTTTTTGGAGTTAGCTGCGAGGTGCTTGGGGGATTTCCTTTTTTCTTACTGGGGCTTGTTAGATCTGTAAAGCCCGGTATTTGCCCGATGTCCTTAGTGGGTATTTCAATGTTGGATTTGTTTCAATGTTTTTGGAGAGATTGGGACTTTTGGAGACTGATAACGATGGCTAATAATTACACAGTTGAGGTACAAGGGGGAGAGAAATGTATCAATTGTAGTTCAGATGGGCCCCTGACCACAGACGCCTGGATGAGTAAAATGGAAAATAGAACTTGGAATAGTAACAAAAAAAAAAGTTGTTGTAATGTGGCATAAAATTCACTCCTGCATCTCCGTATCCTCGGTAGGCTTCGAAGGCTCCTCGCCGAACAGTTCATCGTCGTTGTCTTCATGGTCAGACTTCGCAGCTTGAACTTCGGCTTGCACTTCCTCTTCCTCGTCCTCATCCTCGTCATCATCAGCAATACGACGAGAGGCCTGGCCACGACGACGCGGCGCAGTCTCTTCAGCCGGCTCGTCGTCATCACCAAACAGATCATCCTTGTCCTCACCAGCAGACCCAGCAGCCTCTTCGTCATCAGAATCAACAACCATCTCACTGCTCTTGTACTTGCCAGGCTTCTCGGATTTGGCAGCCTGAGCCTTCCCGCCCGATCGGCGTTCCAAGCGGCGACGCTTCTTGGGTGCCGCCTCGCCTTCACTCTCGGCCGCGCTGTGCGCAGCAGCATCGCCTTCATCTTCATCCGCGATGAAATCATCCCCGCCCTTCTTCTTGCGCTTGCTGGTGGCCTTCTTCTTACGCTTGACACGATCACCGGTCTCGGAGTCCTGGGTCAATTCGGCCTCCTCGCGAGCGCGCTCGTCTTCAGCGCGCTGCGCGGCATGTCGTTGCACTTCTTCGACCATCTGGGCGCGTTCCTCGGCGATGCGCTTCTTACGCTCCATCTCGACCTCTTGGGCCTTGCGCAGCTCCTCTTCCCGGATCCGCGCGGCTTCTTCGCGGGCTTCACGGGCTTGCTGGAGCTTCGCGGCGTTCTTCTCTTCGTACTCCTTCTGGCTCTGCATGGCTCGGTCAAGCTGCTTGCTGATCGTGCGACCCATGTTGGCTCGTTGCTCCAATGCGGCGCTAGGGTAGGGTGGGTTCTTCTCCTTGGAAAGACGCTCGAAGGTTTCAATGGCCTCCTTGAGACCCTCCGCTGCCTCTTGGACATCCTGGAGCGTCTTCTGGGTAGGCTGGAGACCGTATGCGAGCGAGGCGATTTGGTTCTGCACGAAAGCAACGTTGAACTGCAGGTGAAGTTGATCCGGAGAGACATCGCGTGCGCGCGAGGCGTAGTCTAGCGCTGTCTTCATTGCGGCCAAGTTCGCCTCCTGCTTGCCTCGGAGCCACCATACACGACCAAGACAAGCCAGGATTTGCACATCGCGCTGGCGATCCTTCGACAATGCAGCCTCGTAGTGTTCGATTGACCGTGAGAACTGACGGAGCTCAGCGAAGACATGTCCCAAGTTGAGGTACACGCTGGGGTCCTTGAGCGTATCGCGAATCTTGGACAAGATTTGCACAGCAGAGCCGTGGTCTTTCCTGTCGTCGATCAGGGCGATCGCAATACCCTGGGCCGCATATGCGTTTTTGGGGTCCAGTTGGAGAGCCTTGTCAAAGAACTCAACAGCACGCTGGTAAATCTTGCGACGCTTTTCCTTCTCTTGATCTGTGTCGCGGCGCATGTCACGGGCGGCAAGGAGGTGCACATTGCCCATTCCAGTCAACGCGTAGCGATCGTGCTTGTCGTAGTACTGCAACGTGTGCTTGAAATGACGTTGCTCGCTATCTTCAGCAAGGTTGGCGACTCGCTTCTTCGCCTTGCTGAGATACCATCCGTAGAGTGACCGAACTTCCAGATTTGTGCTGTCCGCTTCGTAAAGCTTGCCAATCCTCTTCGGGCCCTCATCTGCAGGGCTCTGGCGAAGGGCAATATATGTCAGGCGTGCATTGGCTTCCGTGTAGTCAGCATGACGCTCCAGAAGACCTTCGTAGACCTTCTTGGCTTCGTCCCACATGTCGGCTGCCTCGTAAGTCCGTCCAAGGTTGTAGCTGATTGTGGTGACGAGCGCATCGGTATCAGTGCCATCTTCTTTTTCTTGGGATTGCACACAGGCGTTGAGCGCAGACTGGAACAAGCCACGAGCCAGAGCGATCTTCTCATTCTGGTATAGGAAGCAGCCCATGTTGTTGAGGAGCTGCGGCGGGAGACTCTTCCTAAGAGCAGCGTTCAGCTTATCCTGGTCCTCGATATCAGGTCGAGCATCCTCGGGAATTTCAGCAATCTGGATCTGTTCCAGTTGGGTCAGGCACTGCATGCTCTTATCTGGAGCCGTGCCCTCGTAGAGACGAGAAAGATAAACAAGAACCGACTCGTCGGGTGAGATATTTTGCTTCTCATCCTTCCACATAGAGCGTACTGACTCAAGCAGAGTGATGGCTCGCTTTGCCTCAGTCGATTTGTCTTCCTTGCTGCCTGACTTCTGGGCAGCGAAGACTTCTTCCGCATGAATAGCAGCAAGGAGAGTCATCGCCTCCGGGTTCTTCGATTGCTGAACAATCTTCTCTAGTCGGAACTTGGCACCATCGAAGTCCTTGTTCGTGATCTGCATTTGCACAGCGCCGAATTTGGCGGGAAGATAGCCCCTGTCGACTCCACCGCGGGCTTGATCAGAACGGTTATAGAACTCCGTAGCACGGGCGTCATCACCTTCATAGTGTGACTTGCGACCAAGAAGGTACCAGCCGTCACTGGCAATAGACATAACATCTGTGTGCTCGATGGCTTTGCGTGCCAATGTCTCGACGGTGGGATATGATTTGCGGAGGAGGAAGTAGCTGGCGAACAAGGAGCAGGTCATCGGGTATTCCTTGTCCAGCTTGAATGCCTTTTGGGTGTATTGAGTCATGGCTAATTTGTACATTGACCCGAACATAGGGTCGGTGGTGGCTCGGCGAGAGCTGTCGTGGAGGTAGTAAACTGCGAGCAGGACGTTGGCGACCTTGGACTCGGGGTTCTGCATAGCGATGACAGTTAGCTATATTTTTATGAAAAACAAAAGCTTGTAGTGCTTTTTTGTAACATACCAGAGACAGCGATCTCTCCCAAGCTACCTTGGCTTGATCCTTGAAGCCCAGCTGCCACAAGCAGCATCCTAGACCAATGCGAGGATCAGGGTCTGTGAGGTTAGGCATCTTGATCAGAGCCTTTTGGTATCCTTCGAGCGCATCTGCGTATCTTCCTAGCATGTAATGCGCGCGGGCACGTCCCAGAATAGCCATGATGTTCCGGCCACCAAAGGCCTTGGATGACTCGTCGAAACATTTCAGAGCCTGACGCAGCGACTCGACTCTTTCCGAGGTATCAATCGCGCCCGGACGAACAGCACGAGGCGGGTATAGTGATGCACGGAGGAGACACAAGACACCACGCGCCAGGAAGAGAGGAGGATAAGCAGGGTTGAGTCGCGAGGCCTCGTTCAACGTCGATGTCGCAAGTTGGAGGTAGTGATCTTTGGTTTTGGCTTCCGAGTATAGTTCCCCTTCAGGTGCAACTCGAGGAGCGTGTCGGCTCTTCAGTAGCAGCATCCAGCAGATCCAGCCCAGCAGGCCAAGTTTCTCCTTTGTCGCTCCGTGGGCGACGGAGGCCAGACCCTTAGTCAAGATGTCGATGGCATGGTCGATCTGCTTTCGCTTCGCGTAGGCAAGCGCAATGATCACCCAGAAATTCTTGGCCGCTTTTTCGTTCTCCAAGAGGGTGCAAAGCTCAGTCGGGTCATCGGGGAGCTCGAGCAAGCTGACCTCGACTTCGCTGTCGAAGCTGGATGCGGGAATGTCGATAGCATCGGGGATGTCGGAAAAGCGCAGGTTGCTCAATGGGCTAGCTGAAGGTACAGCATCACCGTTGAGGCCATTGGTTTGGCCATTCTCAAGAGGCGCCATGGTGTGTCCGGGGACGGGAGGGATGAGGCCACTTTGCGAGTAGTTATGCGATTGTAGGAGCCTCAACTCATGATCAAGCGAGGCGGTCCATCAAATAAATTTCAGGATTAGGACCGGTGAGGTTAGCGACCTCGAAATGGGAGAAAACGCGAAAAAGTGACTCTCGGAGACTAACAGCGCGGCGATGAGAAGGTGAGAATTGAACGATTGGAGTGGCTGGGCTGCACCGCCACATGCCGCCACACCACATACATTGAACAATGAGTGCATTCTCACCTTTTCTGGTCTGAATTATTACTCTCTTCAATTATTTCGGAATAAAATAGGAGAATAAATGGAGAAAATGGCATTTACTAAATTTACTAATGGGATATTTAGGTGCGGTGTTTAAATCACAGCAACCAGCTTGTTACAAATTTGCAGAAGCAAGCAACACTGACCAGCACCACAAAGATAAGACCAAGCTCACTCCAATGATGCAGGCGACCATAGGACTCGACATATCCAGCTGAAGCAGCAACCTTCTGGCCATCTACTGCATGGTCGGCTTTGATCGAACCGGCCAACTCGGATGGGAAGCGGCCCGTTTCGAAGTACTGATCCATGAGTTGATCCTTCTCGGCCCAGCGTGCTGTCAACCAGTCCTCAAACTCCTTCTGGTCATCAAGGGGAATATTTGAGACCTGGAAGCGTCTCCAATGCATGTTTACTGAGGTCGGCGGTCGTCCTTGCAGATATGTGGAGCGGAGAGTGAAGTATTTATCGGGATAGCTTCCCTTTCTATAGATAAATCGTGAGTACTGCCCCAGTAACAGGAAAGAGGGAAAAGGGAAAAGAAAACATACGGTGGGCCTTCATAGGCTATAGTGCAATCATACACCCAGTCTACGGTTCCCCGCAACTGCTGAAGACAGAAGAACAGCCCCGTAGACCGCGGAAGAACCATGTGGTTGAATGAAGGGAGTCCCTGTTTCAATCCCCAAGCGTCACTGCGTCGCTTGGTATTGATGGACAGGTTTGTCCCCTCGGGGAATATTAGCAGCCACATGGGATCGTACTGTGGGCGGGCTGAGTTGGAGCCGGTGTAAAGTGTCTTCAGTTTATCCAAACGATGCTGAAGTCTTGGTTTGTCGGACGTCCACTTGCGAGCCATGAAGATGAAACCGTAGAACATCATGCCAGTGCCCACGATAGGGATATACTTAAGCGACTCTTTCAGGATGATGAAGATGCGGCCATGCATCTGGTTGGTATATGCAACCCACCAGAGGTAGACCCAATCAGTGTAGACCTGGTGGTTCGAAATCATGACGAGACGCTCCGGGAACCTGGTCTCCAGCAATCCATCTTTCGATATATGAATTTGTCCACGCACGCTAGCATCACCACTGATCCGGAAAAGCGTCGGAGAGCTCCACTGGGTGACAGCACTGAGAACCAGTCCAAAACATTGCTTTGTATATGCCATATACGAATAGTAGTAATATTTGTTGATCAGATACAGCGGGGCGCCGATTAATTGCGTCACGCAGATCGCCATTATACAGCAATCTGCCCATGTCATCAGCAAAAGCGAGCGCAGTAGCTGCATGGGAATGCCATGTTTGAGACGGGGCTCGGAAGGTGGTTTGGTCGAGAGCTTCTGAAGATCCCCGGGATCCTTGGCGGTCGGTGGCTTGCGCTGTCGAACCTCGGCAGGCTCCATGGTGGAAATTTGGAGATCCGGGAGATCCCTGCTTCTTTAGAGACTGAGAGCTGTGATAGGAAGCCAAGTATTAGACTGGAAGCTAGTGAATGCTTCTACAGCTGTACAGAGCCCACACGCAGAAATGGTCGGGTCGGATGCGGAGATAAAATGATGGTCGATAGTATGGGGCTCAGAACGCAACAAGAGCTAGACAGAAGCTAGGAGATGAAATAAATTGCCATGCCCTAGGGTAAGGAAGGGGGTTATAAGAAAATAGATTGTGAAATCAAAAGAGATAAGTGTTGAAGAGCTGGACAAGTGAGAGTTTGGATAGTTGGAGGGGAAAATCAGGCGGATCTTGTGGATCCAAAATGACGGTCACAGCCTCATAACGTCACCTTAAGTTTTCTTATGTTCCTTGTGTATTTACTTGACAACTCTCTTTCTTTGTGATTTCATAGATCGCTCCGAGACCCTTCTGAGATCCTGGATCTCTAAAACCAACTTTTGTGTCAGCTCATTACCAGGTCCTATCTTGGGTTGAAAGATGGCGCGTTGATGTGAGTAACTCAGGTCGAATCCCTCCTGGAGTCCTCCTAGCTAATGCACATGACCAGGGTCGATAGGCCTGTGATCTTCCTTACAATATGCTCTGCGCCATCCTCCGCAGGAGTCCCCGCCTCACCTTCCGCCATTTTTCCACGTCTCAACCACGTCACGAGATCAAAGACATCGGCTCTTTGTCTCAGCGCCTAATACCAAAATACCAAGGTGTGGCTTGGAGCTGTGTTGGGGCTGTCTTGGACCAGTCTTGCTTCTGATTCGAAGACTAATAAATTTTCTCAGAATCCTGCGACGGGGAGCTCCTATGTCTCCAGTGGCCAGCACCGCCGCGAAATATCTTCCTGGTGCGCAAAGACTGCGCCCCGGCGGTTACCGATTCTCTGATTGAATTCGTCAAGTAAGATCGAGACATACGCATGGAAATCAACTTGGCCCAAGGCTGACATCTTCCAGTCATGTTTCCTCTGCATACCCATCTATCGCGGTGATTCTCGAGTCAAAGACTGCCGCCGAAGTACATTCGTCACTCTCTTTCCCTGTCTACTCGGTTTCTCTCGACGAGAAAACGACCGCGCTTCACGATAAGGTCGACCTCACGGTGACTCTGGGTGGTGATGGCACGATTCTACATGCAGCGTCCCTCTTCGCGACCTGTTCTAATGTTCCGCCCGTTCTATCATTCAGTATGGGTACATTGGGCTTTTTGAGTGAGTGGAAGTTCTCAGAGTTTAAGCGAGCTTTCCGAGAAGTCTACATGTCTGGAGCCGGGGCAGGAGATCGAACGCCTGTGTTGGAAGATATCCCGGGAGCGGCACCCACCAAACAGGAAACTGAGATGGGTCCGACCGGGTGGTCCTCCGTCCGGGGCAAATCAATGGGCTCTACGCGCGGGGCCCGCATTCTGATGCGCAACCGGTTGAAAGTAGGACTGTTTACCGCCGACGGAACCGAAACCACACCTATCCGGACCAAGACCGACCAGGGCCAGGGTGTGTATGTGATGAATGAGCTCCTCATCCACCGTGGCAAGGAACCCCACTTGGCTGTGGTAGATGTGTTTGTGGGTGGGCGGTTCCTGACCGAGGCTGTGGCCGATGGAATTATAATTTCCACGCCGACGGGAAGTACAGCCTACAGCCTGAGTAGTGGGGGTAGTATTGTGCATCCACTAGTCCCGTCCATCCTTTTAACGCCCATTTGCCCGCGTAGCCTCAGCTTCCGGCCATTGGTTCTCCCTTCCAGTACCCCGATCACGCTGCGACTAAGCGAAAAGAACCGTGGGCGCGAACTCGAAGTTAGTCTGGATGGTGTCCATTTAGGTCAAGGGATGGCAGTTGGTATGGAAGTGCGAGTTTGGAATGAGGAGATGCGTCATGGGAAGAATGAGTGGCAGGGTGGTGTCCCCAGTGTGATGCGACGGAGTGTAGGATGTGAAGCCCACGAGGGATGGGTAGGTGGATTGAATGGATTATTGAAGTTCAATCATCCATTTGGAGAGCCATAACATTATAACCTTGTACAATATAATATATTCTCCCTTGATGCTTCCAATGTTTATACTGTATACTCCTTTGTATATAAAACCCTTTGATCGTATAAAGTGGGAGACCCGTGGATCCAATCCCCCTAATGGATGGTTCTGATTGGTAGACGCTTGTTTTCTGTAGATGAACTTCCAAAGTACTCTATCTCAGGGGACCATCTCTTTCCCCCTTTCTCTCTTCATTCTTCCCCCAACTCACAACTTGTTCTTTTTTTGATTCTTTTTTACCTCTGATATTGCTTGATTCTCGAGCATCCTCGCAGTGCGAGGACCGCTCCTGATTTCCCCCCCAAAAAAAGGTACTGTTTTCTACCCCTCCTTCGATTCCCTTGATACTACTCTACTCTCTCCCCTGGTCCCGGGAAGTTCCTGTGTTCGATTATCTTGACAAAGAGAATATCGTGAAACGTTCTTGGGATCATTCTTGACTTGAATGCAGTCGCTGATTCTCATCTATTAGCGCTAGCCGGTCTGAAGGCCTCAGGAGGTCTCGGCGCATTCGTTTACACCATCCCCACCCCCCGACCCCCCTACGCGACCTGTGAAGTCCCTTGAACAATGACTTCGTATGGAAAGTATGTAACCGCACTATATCTTACCCCGAATCTGGTGGCATCTTACTTACCCTCCATAGCAACATGTACGCGCCGGAGCAGTTCATGAATCCGGGGCCAGCCCCCCGGCCCCCTACCGATCGACCCCCCAAGTTGACTCTACCCACCAACAGCACAACCTCCTCCTTTGGTCAGATGAGCTTGGACTCTCCGATCACACCGGGTCCATCCTCGGCCAATCTTTCGCTTTTCCCCAACACCACCAACCCTTCGCTGGCTATGACCCGGAGTAATACCGGCCAAAATGGAATCTCGATCATCAAAGAAGGCACCGTCCGTTGCAAAGAGGACAAATTCTTGGCAACCTGGAATACACGTTACTTGATCCTGCGTGAATATAAACTGGAATTTTTAAAGAGTGATTCTGGCAAGGTAGTGATTACCTTCCCTTTGTCCTCGGTCACCGCTGTCGCTCGCTCCGAGGATTCCAAGATGGCCTTCGAGGTCACTCGCTTGGCCAACCCCAAGGATGCAAACTCCAAAGCCGCGCTCCTTGCCCGCGACCTACCTACCAAGACCATTACCTGTGAGGTCAAATCCGACGATGAGATCTACGAGTGGATCGACAAGATCTATGAGCGCTGCCCTGGAATGGGCGGCGTCAGCAACCCGACGAACTTCAGCCACCGTGTTCACGTCGGCTTCGACCCAAATACCGGCGCTTTTGTCGGCTTGCCCCCAGAGTGGGAGAAGCTTTTGACATCCTCGGCTATCACCAAGGAAGACTACAAGAAGAACCCCCAGGCTGTCATTGAGGTTCTTGAATTCTACTCAGATATCAAGATGCGCGAGCAGAATCCGCAATACTACGCTGAAATCAACTCCCCGCCCAATGGTAATGGTCAACCCAAGGCATACGGTAATAGTGTTGGGAGCTCCATTGCACCCCCGCGTCCTCCCCCGCCAGGACCTATGCAGCGCCTTGATAGCAGTCAGTCGAAACCGTCTGACGGTTCTATGCGCTCTGCGTCATCCTCGGTTGGACAGGCGGACCGTGCTGCAGACCACCAGCAGCAAGTGGAACGGATGAAGGAAATGGCTGACCAAGAGCGTCGCCGCGTGGAGGAGGAACGTCGCAACAAGGAGGAGCAAGATGCTTACAATGCATCCATCCCGCAAGCCCGTCCTACTATGGCTCAACAGGAGCTTGGTGGGTATGGTGGCGATGAGCCGTCACAGAATAGCCGCTACCAACCAAGCCGCCCCGCCCCTCAGGCTCCAGGCTCTGCTACTCGCCAGCAAGACCCCCGACAGCTCACCGCACAGCGTCCCGCACCCGCGCCACCATCGCAGAGTCCCTACGGCCAAAGCGCGCCCCGAGCACCGGGTGCTCCCAGAGCTGATGAGCGCCAGGGCTCCCCAAGCTCCCGCTATCCTCCCAATGACTCTCGGGCCCCAGGCTCAGCGAACCGTCCTCAGCAAAACGGCTCCAAGGGACAGGCTGGGCCCCCTCCAACACGCCTGCCGGCGCCCGTTCAAGCTGTAAAGCCGTTGAACATTGCCAACAAGCAGAACGGGACCAAGCAGGCTGTCCCCGATGGCGTTCGCCAAGCCGAAGCTGCTCTTACCAAGAAGGCAGATCAGCCGCGCCAGAAGGAGGTGCGCATGTCAGCCATGTCAGAGAACGAAGTCATGGAGCGACTGAGATCTGTCGTATCCAAAGACAACCCGAACGAGTCTTACAGCAAGCAGCGCAAGATTGGTCAGGGTGCGTCTGGATCCGTGTACGTGGCGCGGGTTAAAGAAAGCGCACCTTCAGGTGTTGCCCACGAGCTTTACCGGACGTATGGCCCGCGCTGCCAGGTGGCCATCAAGCAGATGGACCTGCGCAGTCAGCCCCGCAAGGAGTTGATCGTCAACGAGATTATTGTCATGAAGGACAGCCAGCACCCGAATATTGTCAACTTCCTCGACTCATTCTTGCAGGAATCAAGCAATGAACTCTGGGTTGTCATGGAGTTCATGGAGGGTGGCGCGTTGACTGATGTGATTGATAATAACCCAGTAATTACTGAAGGTCAGATCGCGACAATTTGTGCTGAGGTATGTTTTCCACTCAATTGTTGTTTTTCATCCAGTTACTAACATTTTACCAAAAGACTTGCAAGGGTCTGGCCCACCTACACAACCAGAGCATTATCCACCGTGATATCAAGAGTGACAATGTCCTCCTCGACCGTGTTGGCCACGTCAAGATCACTGATTTCGGCTTCTGCGCCAAGCTGACCGAACACAAGAACAAGCGCGCTACCATGGTCGGCACTCCTTACTGGATGGCACCCGAGGTGGTCAAGCAGAAGGAGTATGGCCCGAAGGTTGACTGCTGGTCGCTGGGCATTATGGCCATCGAAATGATCGAGTCGGAGCCCCCCTACCTGAACGAAGAGCCCCTCAAGGCCCTCTACCTTATTGCCACCAACGGAACCCCCCGTCTCAAGAAGCCCGAGAAGCTCAGCAAGGAGCTCAAGGCTTTCCTGAGCGTCTGCCTCTGCGTCAATGTTCACAGCCGCGCTTCCGCCGACGAGCTCCTCGCCCACGAATTCCTGCAGACTGGATGCAGCCTGGCCAGTCTGGCTGAGCTGCTCCGCTGGAAGAAGGCTACCAGCTAGTAAATAACCGAGGTTTCCCTTCTGCTCTTCATTTACCACACATTGGAGCAACAACATCTGGGTCCCATTTACGCGTCTTCGTTTAGATGTCCATATCCCTTTGACATTCTCACAGGAAGCACCCTCTTCCCGTGTTTTCTTTCCCGTCTCCTTCATTGTACTCTTCATTGGAGATATCATTGCTGCTCTGCTCTACTTATCATACACAACCCTGGGCGTGGATAATTTGGCGTTTGATCTGTTTATTCTTTTCTTTTTTTTCCCTTGCAACTTCTCTTCGACGCTTGCACAAAACACATACCATGTTTTCCCCCCTATGACGTTCACGATTTTGCAACTTGCACTGTATCATGTGCCCTTGCACAAAAGCGAAGAATAGTTTAAAATCCCATGTGACTTTGACTCGATTTCTTCATCAAAAGGAATCGCCTTTTCCGTGCACTATAATAACCCCAGAGGTATATGTAACCCTTGGGCTCTTTGTGCCGTATTGGGGTACTCGGCCATTCGTCCAAAAGGATACTAAGCAAACGCATATCTCCATATAATCTTACATGATTAATTTTATGCACGGTTGACTCGAATTCATGAATAAAATTAAGCTGCTTATGCGGCCTTTGTCATTGATGATATAGGGCTTGGGTTATTCTGGATACCAAGTTGACTCGACATGATATTAGAGAGATCACGTTTAAGATACCACGACTGTTCCCTTTTTCAATGTCATTTTCATTTAATGTCTTATTCTTCTACCCACATGGTAGCAATAGTGACACGAACATCAAATAGGATCTAATATATCATTGACAAGCGTAAAACTAGTATATAGCAATTCGTACAGAGTACATAAAGAACAAAAGAAACACAAATCCCAAAACATCTCCCAAGAAAAAGAAAATCAAGGCAACTCCTCCCTAACAGCCCTACCCAATTCCCCACAAGCCTCACTAAACAAAACCCCAATAAGAACATTCTCCCCCTCAGAAGCTGTCCAACGCCCCGCATCCACAAGTCTCTGTTTCCAAATACTTTGCTCAGACACAGAAAGATCCTTCCAAGCTTGCAGCTTCTCCTCCTCAGACTGCTCGGACTCGTCCGCAGATGCAGACAAAGCAGTCTCGATAATCACGCTCTGCTCGGCATTATGTCCGGCACTGCACCGCACAATGACAGATAGGGACTGCGGCGCGATGGTTTCGAGATCGGCGGGTGCGGCGCCGGCGCGGTGAACGCGATCCAGGATTTCGCGGAGGGATTCGATCTGCGAGTCTGTGGGGACAATATTTGCCACTGGGATATCGGTATCACTGTCGCTTCCGCGGGGTGCGAGCAGTGTATCGAAATACGTCAGCTTATCCCGTGGGGGTAGGACGTATTCCCGTGCGATGGCTCCGCGGATGCTATCTGGAAGCCATTCTGTGGCGCCGAGGATTGGAGGGGTTCCACCACGAATTTCGGCGAAGGCGAGCATTGCGACGCAGATTGCGGATATGGAGAATAGTAGGATGATGATGCTGTAGACTAGTTCCCAGATCTCGGAGGGCCCTGGGGTGACGAGGACGTAACGTGGGGTGCGGGAGGAGGTTGGGAAGGGGGATAGTGGGAATGTGTGTACGACGACAGTGTTGCCCATGCTGACCGAAGCGAGTTTAATATTCTGTGGGCCGACGTCTGGAGTTACGGGGTGTGGGGGCGCGATGAAGGTTGAGAAGGTGAGTTTTGTCATTGAGAAGGGGTGCACGTCGCGGAGGGTTGTGTAAGGGCGGAAGTTGCTGTAACCGCGGTTTGGTCCGTATTCTAGGGTGAATAGAGGGATGGAGTTGTCGCTGCCGCTAGCTGCGATGACCGTTTGTTGTTGGCCTTGCGAGTTTGTTCCGAGTTGGCAGATATCAAGCCCTAGCCCAATCTTCAAGGTTCGAGGGAGCTTGCGACGTCGTAGGATTTTGGACTTCCCCGATTTGGCACTGGGGAGCTGAAGGAGGACCAGCTCGCTACCGCCACGGTTTGGGGCGTTTAGGAGGAGGAGTAGGGTTCCAGGCGAGAGGAATCGCAGCGCGCGGAACTTGGGCCGTGTTGTGCGGGCTCCGCTGGCGGGCAGAGGAATGGTATAAACGGAGCGGACATCGGGGGAGCTGTTGGGGCGGCTAGAGGACGAGATTTCGCCAACCATGACATCTGGGCCGTTCGTATATGCCACAAGGAACCGGCCGTGTGCATCGTCGGTCTTTTCCGAGTCGTCTTCGAGGCTGACAAAGTCCAGGTCCTCGGCTTCTTCATTGCCGCTTAATTGAATGCGGCCGATGACATCCTTCTCGCTTGGCGTCTCTGTGGCGCGGAAGAATACAATCTCACCAGATGGTGCCAGACCCGTCGCAACGGCGCCGATCCGTGTGTGTTTCTCATTGCCATCCTTCCCTTTCGGCCACGGCGAGAGTCTCGTCACGCGCTGGTATGTATCCGAAGAGCCTGGCCCATTCTTCGTTCGGAAGAGTGATGCTTGCGATAAAGCTATAGCCTTTCCGGGAATGACCTCTTCTTCAGACTTGGTGTCCTTTTTGCCACTGCCTTCAGCAACAGCGGTGGTCTTCTGCGGCACCTCAAACCGGAATGCGCGAAGATGTTGATTGTTGTTCTTTTTCTGCTGTTCGACAGAGCTATTTATACCGGCCAGGGCAACAAGCGAGCCCGCCTCGTCGCCAACCAGCGGGGCCGCAGCCAGCGACGTTACCGAGTCTTCATCGCGCGATAGGTTCAATTCAACGGCCTCGGTGATCTCGCTGCGACGCGATGTGTCAAGCAGTGACTATATAGAAATCACCGATTAGCATTTGCACGTCGAGAGGGGGGTTTTCTCGAAATAGTGGGACTTGCGATCTTGTTTCCAACTCCGCTGCGCCCCTCGCCGCCTCCGCCGCCGACTAGAAGTCGACCGTTATTGCGAGGGTCGAAGTCTGCAGCGAAGAGCGGACATGAGAGTGTCAATTTAGCGGAGTGTACTGTGGGCGCCATTGTTGTTGACAAAGTAAGAGTGTAAAGAGGACAGATGGGATGACGGAGGTGCCCCGGATTCTTGGCGCGGTGGCCGGATCTGGGTACGCCATGCCTGGTTAGCGTGATGAACCAAAAAAACTATATTGTATAGATCTACAAATGACACTGCTCTGCTTTGATTTATATGGGAATCAGATGAAATAAAAAAAAAAAGTAAATAATATTTTAGCATGCACTCTTAAGCAATCTAAGCCTCGATTTCCTGGGAAGTGAACTCGGGCAGGCGCTTGCGGATATCCTCCCATGTCTCGTCGCCCTCAACAAGCGACTTGACAGCCTGCAGAATCTCGTCCTCGCTGGCACGGACCTGCTTGGTGGTATCGCGGTCACGCAGGGTGAAGGTGCTGTCCTGAACGGACTGGAAGTCAACAGTGATACCGAAGGGTGTGCCCAGCTCGTCGTTGCGAGAGTAACGCTTGCCGATACTGGCGGAAGAGTCATCGACACGGTTGGAGACACCGGCCTTGCGCAGCTTCGAGGTCAGACGCTGGGTCAGAGGCTTGAAGGAGGCGTGGGTGGAGAGGGGGACCAGCAGGACCTTTGTGGGAGCAACAGCAGGAGGGAAAGAAAGGACCTATAGAGAGTATCGTCAGTACCAGCGCTCATGGAAAAAGAACACAGAAAGGGAAACTTACACCACGGGTCTCATCACCGGCGCGGGACCAGTAGGAGTGCTCAATAATACTGTACAGAATACGTCCAATACCGAAGGAGGGTTCGATCACGTTAGGGGTGTACTCGCGGACATTGTCAACACGAGTACGCTTCTCGATCTTGATCAGATCCTTCTCGATCTCAACCTTGCCAGATCCAACACCCTCAACATCGACCTCAATCTTGCCATCCTTCTCGAGGTCAAGAGACAGCTTCTCGCGCAGCTCCTGGGACAGAGCCTCAACAGCTGCCTCGACGGTCTTGGCGTCCTTCTTGAACTTGGGACCGAACTTCTTCTTCTCAAGGTCAATCTGGTACTCCTCGATACGCAGAGGCTCAGCACGGGCCTGGCGCACCACGAGAGGGGCACCGGTCTTCTCCTTGTGAACAGTCAGATCGTAAGCGGAGCGGTCAGCACAACCGACACACTCGATCCAGCCGTAGCTGGTCTGCAACTCGGCATCCCAGCAGTCAGTAGCGTAGTGAGCCATCTCATTGGCCATGTGCTGACGGAAGCGCAGCTTAGTGGGGTCAACACCCAGCTTCAACAGGAAGGACTGAATGCGGGCCAAGAAATAGCCCAGAGTCTCGTTGTCGACCAGTCCAGTCTCAACGGCCTTGCCGATGGTCATCTTGGTCAGCTTGGTGCTGCCGGACAGCTGCACGTTACGGTCGAGCAAGGTCAACTCAGTATCCTTGACCTCATCGAAGCGGGCGTGCTTCTTGCCACCCTCTGGGTCGACGTAGTGCTCAATCTCAGCCATGAGGAACTCGCGCACACGCAGGAGACCAGCACGGGGGGAAATCTCGTTACGGAACGACTTGCCAATGGAGGCAGAGGCGAACGGCATCGACTGCTGGTTGAACTCCAGGAGCTTAGCGAAGTTCAGGAACTGACCCTGGGCGGTCTCGGGACGCAGGTATCCAGGCATGTTGGCGCTGGGGCCAATGGAGGTCTGGAACATGAGGTTGAAGGAGACTGGAGGCAGCACCTCGCCGCCGGTGACGGGGTTGCGGATGTCGTACTTTTTGATGAGCTGCTCCAGCTCGGGACCACCAAAGTTGTCAATCTGTGCGAGGGTCTCCTCGTACTCCTTGACCAAGGCATCATCCAGCTTCTTGGCCTCGGTGCCCTTGGCCTTTCTCTTCTTCTTGGCCTCCTTCTCCTCGTCCACCACAACTTTCTCGCCGCGCGCCTGCTTGTCTCCCTTGAGGCGGGCCTCGAGCACCTCCTCAACCAAGTGGTCGGCACGGAAGATCTCGCCAGTCTTGGGGTCCTTGCACATCCAGTCGGCGAACTTGTCCACATGTCCACTGGTCTTGAGAATTTCGTGGGGGGTCAGCATGGTGGTGTCGACCTCGAGCATGTCCTCCTCGAGCACGAAGTGCTTGCGCCACAAGTCGGTCATGTTGGCGATCAGGGCGGTTCCAGGTGGGCCATAATCGTACAGACCGGACACACCACCGTAAATTTCGAAGGAGGGGGTGTAGAACATGCGGCGGCGGAGCATGGAGTCCAGCACCGTGCGGTCGACGGCCTGGCCGGTCTTGGTGTTGACGGTGGCCATCTTGACGTTTCGTTTGAGGGTCTTCGGGGGAGGGGTGTAGGTCCTAAACTGAGTCCGAAAGAAAGACGGAGGGGAAAGAAAAGAGCGGGGGGGAAATCGCAGGCGCGGCAATTGAGTCATCCACTATGCAGCCCCTCAGACACCACCGAGAGGACAAAAATACAAGGGGGTATAGAAACGATAGAGCGCGACCAATTGGGTCAATCTTTTTCTTTTTCTTTTTATTCAGGGGATTGATAACCGCGCCCTTTGGATCCTCGCACGTCCTGTCTGTAATTTCAGTACCGCCTTCTTAATATGGTTCGATACTAAATTCTGCCATATTTTCCGCCACTACTATAACTACATATGTAGTTAACTAGTTCTATAGTTATACATAATGGATGTATTTATGTATGAATTTTGGTTTATATCATGTTCGGGTCTGGGTTGTACTGAGTCGTACGGAAGACTAATAACCGCGAAACCTTCCAATGTTCTTAATATAACTTGACCAGTTAGCTAGCTAGTGCGTAACATACATCATTGTACAGGCCTATTTCTGTCATGATATACTATATAATATACTACAAGAATAGTCGGCCGCTTATGCGGCCTTGTCATGTCTTTTTAGTGGTCTTTTCAGATGTTCCTTTGGGTGTCTTTTTTAGGTGTATACGAAGGCGGTTAAAAAAAAGCATATTCTGTGCAAGAGACTTTCTATGTATAACCTTTGATGTACAGGCCTATTTCTGTCATAATATACTATACTAAGTAAATACTAGCACCATTTATCCACCGGAAAAGGAGGTCTGGGAGGGGGCCTACTTCTGTGACTGATCTTCCTTCACTGCTCATTTTCTTTCCAATCATCCATATTTCAATATTACCTCCATCGACTCCTGCTCTGCTCACGATGTGGAAACCAATAGCTGTCCCCTTTCAGAACTCCCAGCCTCTGCCTACTCTATCTATAACAGGTGAAATCCGCGCTTGCACCAATGTTCTGTGGCAGACCTCGTCCTCCAAGATTGTGGCGTTGAACGACGACATCGTTGTAAAATACGGGGTGGTGTAGACGATTGGGAAGGCCAAGCTTTGGTTTACCTGGAACGATACGTCCCAGAAGTTCCAGCCCCTCGACTGTACGCGATGTACTATGATTCCAAACAAGTTTTCTTGATCATGCAACGCGTTCCTGGAGTCCCGCTAGATTCCATTTGGCCCTTTGGCGCAATGTGAGAAGGATGAAATCATCGCGAAACTCCAACGAATATTCGACGCAATGCGAAAAGCCGAGTGTCCATGGCCCGACTTTTTCGGAGACCAGGACGGGAGTGGCATACATCACTACCTATTCTATAGCCAACATGGCGATCATAAATTTCTAGGGCCCTTCTCTGGCGAACCTGCCTTCGTTGCGGGCCTTGTCGGTAATTATAGAGCTTTGGTCGAATGCAATAATCACCCAGACTATAAGGCTCGCTTTTACGAAAAGAATACCTCCCTCCCGTCCTTCAAGGCCACCGGCCCACATTGACGCATGGGGACGCTCAGCAGAAGAACATTATGGTCGTGGAGAATACAAGTCGCCCAGGCGATCAAGTGGGGCGATCATTTGACGCCGTACTGGTCGATTGGGAGAATTCTGGTTGGTTTCCTGACTTCTGGGAATTCTTTTGTGCATCTTATCCCCTTATTTTCCAGTGGGATGAAGACTGGTCCTGGCGAGTCCAGGAATTTATTCGAGTATGGCCCGCCGAGATGGCCATTATGCAACTGATTGACAAGGATCTAGGCTATTGAAGCACGTTTGTTTCGAACTAAATCGATGTATTTTCGTAACCACGAAAATTGCCTAGGTGCTACAGGACTTACTTGTTAAGGCCTAGCGATAGCTATTATCTATATGAGGAACGGAAGCGTTAGAGAGATAGTAATAAATATATATATACTAAGAAGAGTAAAGCAAATAATAATAGTTTTTAAGATTTCCTTTTTACTATAAATAAGGTTATGTAGTTTATTTGTACTATTTATAGTACTATAAGACCGAACCAAGGGTCTAATGCTGCGGCACCGCTACATGACTTGTCAAGACCTACCTAGGTATGTCCGTAGCACCTAGGATCTATCTTAATTCTAGTAAGTATTAGTCTTAGCACTTCGAACAATGCATTGTGTTCCCCTCTCAGTCATAGTATCTTACCTGGTTGATAGGCCATACACCTGAACCCGTAATTTCAATGATACTGTAGCACAAAAAACTAGTGTAATAAGTGAGAAGCAAGTAGATATTGTATCAAGGGTCGATACTGTAATTTAACAGTAGTACAACACGTACAACATATGTATTTCGGTTTTATGTCTTTCCCGCATGGATGGTGGATTCCAAGGTTATAACGGGCTCGAATACACAGAACAACTATAGTAAGCCCCGGTTATCATGTACATAGAAAAGTCTCTTACACAAGTATTCTTTTTTGTCGCCTTCATATATACTAAAAAGACATCTGAAAAGAGCGCCCAAAAAGACATCACAACGCCGCATAAGCGGCTGACTACGCTTGTAAAGAATTAGTTGAAACACAGGTAAATATTTGCTATATGCAGGTTCCGTATATTATATATATATATATCTGGTTTATATGCAAATGGCGATTGAGAATTGTCTCCCATTCACAATCTTGTAACCTTCGAATGCAGTCTCACCATTCCCATCCTTTAGTGCCAAGCCACCATTCATTCTTTTCTGGTGGGTTGGCGAGTCCGAACAAAGCAAAGTTAGCATCGGACCATTCTTCAGTAGGCTCAATGAAGGCGGCTTGCGAAAACCCCGATATGTGCCTAAAACTGGAGATAGGCTATTTGATCAGGGTGTACTGAGTATCACATACATTTCTTCGGTCGATGTATCAACAATGAGCTTCGACGTTGATTGTATGCATGGCTTAATGCCACCGTGTAAAAGCTTTCTAATCGGTGCGTTGAAGTTAGTTTCAGACACGAGAAATAGAAAAAGAGGGTTGGATGGACATACGGGTAGGTTGCGCGGAACTTCCTTCGAATAGAGTCACGCATATTGTAGTTCATATTCCAGAACTCGTCATAGCCGAGGGGCTCTCCTGCGACCTTTTCCCAGACAACAAATGTGATAAAGCCCCCTGGAACAAAGCCATCGGGCCCTTGCGTTTCCTCTTGAAACCCGAGCAGGTCGAGGACAACATCACAACCCATCTTCTTCAGTCTCTTCAAAGCCACTAGCTCAGTGATTGGTTTCATCGGGACGGCCTGTTTTGCTCGAGTCTCGGACTTAGATAACTCTGTGCCATCCATGGAGATTTGGGCATAGATGCGCATAAACGCAGGCTTCTTGCTCGAGTCATCGGCACTATAGCAAAGTAATTTACCCGCGGTGTATCCAGGGCCGCGGCCAAATTAAATGTCTTCCTGGTTGATGGATAGGGCTGTTTCTTCAAGCTTCTGGGTGATGACCCAGGTTCGGCAGGGCAAGGCGGGGCAATCTTCGGCTTCATTCTTCTCGTCGGTAGTGACCGTGGTATCTTCACGGTCAACAAGGAAATGAGGGTCGTCGAACTGCATCTTGAATTGATGAAACAGTGGTATGTAAGAAGGAAAATTGATAGATTGCAAAGGTAGAAAGACTGAGTGTTGCAGGAGAAAGAAAAAGGAAGTGAGTTGAAGGAAGCGTGACGAGTGCTTCCTGGGCCCTGGCAACCAACAGTGAAACCTTGGAGGAACTAGACTCCTAGACCCGTGGACCGTCAAATGGTTGACTATTACTAGGTAGGTGTCAATCGATAACTACCCATATTTTGACTGTTTCTCTGAGCTTGTTCGAATGAATCACAGGGACTATGCTATATTAGTTGCCTAAATCAAATCTTGGTACCTTTATATCTGTAGATCATTTATTGGCCACGAGGTTGCTCCTTTAGGTATTTACTGGTGAGGACTGAGTTCAGTATTTAACTTAATTAACTTGACATCCATGGATGACTACCTGGGTAGACTGAGTATGTAGTTAATCACTCATTGGGGATGATCAGTCACGTGTTGGAGCTGAAAAGGTCAGCCTGACTCTGATCGCCCGCATAAAAGCGGCGTCAGCTGGGAAAGGGAGGGAATATGGTACATAGAATCAACATGGTTGTATATCTCCTAGGTCTAGCCAATAGCCTTCTTTATTCATTTTTCTTTCTGAAAAGGAGGTTTTAAGAGTCGCAAGATCGAATCGCAGATTGTCGCTCCGGGGAAACGATTGTCCGAAATAATTTATTTCTCGGCGATCTTTACATTTTCCATTGACCTTCAACAGCAGCACTCCACCCCCTCAGCTTTCAAAAATGGTTGCCCCTGGCCGATCTGGACCGCCTCCGGGCGTCATGGGCGATATTAAAACCGGCAACAAGCTGCGCCGGAAGATGAACCATGTCAAGCGCAAGAGAGCCAAAGATGCTGCGCGCCGAGAGGAGCGCTACGCTTTTAAGAAAGAAGAAGCCAAGAACCCCAAGTTGAAGGAAGAACGACTTCGCCGCAACATTCCTCTGACCCTCGAGCGGAAACGTGTATGGAACGAAGCCGACAACGACACCGAAGAAACTGGTCTGGGATTGAGCGTTGACGTTGAGCGCATCAAGCGCGCCAAGAAAGAAGAAGAAGACGAGCTCAATCGGCCATTAGAAGAGGGCGAGGATGATAGCGAGGCTCCGGAATCAGACAACGAGTCAGTCGACAGTATGCTCGAATCGGACAACAGTGAAGATGAAGATGAGGGTGAGGAAAAGGATGAAGACAAAGATGCCAGCCGCGGCCGGAAGAAGACCTCTCTCCGAACTGCGACAGAGCGTGCCACAAGTCCTACCCAGTCCACACGCAGCACAAACCTCAGCCTCGCTCCTGAAGCATTGGCCGCCAAATTCCCTACACTCTTCACCGAGGGTCCCCCACCCACCCCGAAAATCCTTATCACCACCGGCCTCAACTCTACCCTTCACGACCAGGCCGAGACCCTGACCGAAGTGTTCCCGAACAGCGTGTACATCCGGCGTAATGCCCACCGCTACTCGCACAAATTCTCAATCCGCGAGATTTCCAAATTCGCCGCAAACCGTAACTTCACAACGGTCGTCGTGTTGAATGAGGACCAAAAGCGTCCCTCTGGGTTAACGATGGTTCACTTGCCAGTCGGCCCGACTTTCCACTTCACCATCAGCAACTGGATCGAAGGAAAGCGCCTTCCAGGACACGGCCGAGCCACCGAGCACTGGCCCGAGCTGATCCTCAATAACTTCCGCACTCCTCTCGGTCTTCTGACTGCCCACTTGTTCCGCGCACTCTTCCCACCTCAGCCGGAGTTCGAGGGTCGACAGGTTGTTACTTTGCACAACCAGCGTGATTACATTTTCGTCCGCCGTCACCGCTACGTCTTCCGTGAGAAGCGTGAGACCGAGAAGGCTGTCGTTGGTGCTGACGGCAAGGAAATGCTGGGTGTTGAGGGTATCCGCACCGGTCTACAGGAACTAGGACCTCGCTTCACTTTGAAGCTGCGTCGTGTTGATAAGGGCATCCAGCGTGCCAGTGGCCAGGAGTGGGAGTGGAAGGGTGGAATGGAGAAGACGAGAACTCTGTTCCAACTGTAAATGTCTCTTTATGTTGTTATTCTCGGTTTTGCATGGGGTTCGAGGGGAGTTATATCCAAAAGCTTGTCTGGTTTCATTGCAATGGACAAAATTCACGTATTTTACAAACCTTTATGGGCATTTATACTCCACAAGCCATAGAGGTCACGCCAGCTTCTGGACTGGGTTATTCATACAAAGACATTCATTAGCTGTTCATCTTACTCCCTCCCAGAACGTAACGAGGCTGTCGACGATATCTCGTCACATGACATGGCGGTGCTAGCATCTTTCTTGATTCATTCAAGTTGATCTGCTGCGTCCATCTTAATGACCAACGAGGCACATTCGATGGATTCGACCATTGACCTCCCAACCATTTCTGAGATTGAGGCGTCGACCGATGTCCTTAGTATACGCACAAATGCCATCAAAGTCGTTCGAGTGAAGGAACACTTTACGGTCAAGATCGGATATGTAATTCCGCCTTTGGAAGCAGAGGACATGAAATATGTTGCAGCCAACAGCAAGGTTTCTGTGCCAAAGGTTTATGCCAACTTTATCGATCCAGAGACCCAGAAAAGATACATCGTTATGGATTTCATCCCTGGGGCCGACTTGCAAAAGTTACTACCATCCCTCACACCAGCCGAGAAGACGACGGTCAGCGAGCGAATTAAAGAGGCTGTTGACGAACTACGAACAATCACACCACCGGGCTAATTTGGAAACTTGAATGGCACGCCTTACATCGACGGTGTTTTGTCAACACCAGATAAGAACCCAAATATTTCCGGGCCATTCAATGATCAAGAACAGATGAATCAAGGAATACTCGAAAGACTGGGCCAAACACAATCACTACACTACATCCGTTTAGTGCAAGAAATGGTCAATCGCACTCTCAAGAACCATCGAACTGTTTTAACGCATGGGGATCTACAGCCGAAGAACATAATGGAGCGAAGAGAGATTCACGATAATGGAGGCGCAGACTTCAAAGTGACTCTTATTGACTGGAATTTGTCAGGCTGGTACCCCGAGTTTTGGGAGTTTTGCAATTCAACATTGTATTGTCAAATGAAACCGGATTAGCTCGAACTCATCCCAGGCATATTTGATCAGTACCCGTTGGAATATCTCATGATGCAAGTCGTGTACTCGTCGGTCTTTTACTGATGATACCCGTGAGCGCTATTTCCATAATAATTAAGTGGCACAAGGATACAACGAGTCAATTGGGATCGAGGTGCATCAACTTGCTCTATATCACTCCACCTCAAAATCTGGACAAACCTGCCTGTCAATAGTTCCAATCATTCTCTTCTTACGTAGGATATGAGAGCAAGAGAGCTGTATATAAAAAGCAAACTTGCATAGCTAAGCGTGCCGGTAGTTGTTGTTACGTGTTGATCGCATTACCCCAGCCAAGTAATTTCCCCAGGTGCGAGCTCTGGCAGTCTGCGAGAGTGTCTGCTTAGGAAACGACCTGCAAGGACTGCATTTTCATTTCCTCGTTTCTTGTCTTATACCATGTTTAAAACATTGTAAAAAAGAAAATGGGAAAAAAAAGGAAGAGGTGATTCCCAGCGGTACACGACCCAGATGATCATCCGACCACGAACTTTGGTTCCAAGGGGAATCGAACTCAGGCCTGTGGCTCGTTAAGATGACAACCTTGCAAGTTTGACATTGCTCTTGACTACTGCACTACCCGGTTATTGCCAGACATAACCTTAATTTTATATAAATCCCCACAATGAGACCAGCCTTAGTAGCATGATATTGCCTTTTGCATATACATCAAGAGGCTTTTCTCTCTTTTGACATATATGATATAGTAATTAGAGCTAAAAGACTAAAATACATCATGCTAAAGTCCTACCTATGTATGTAATCCCAAGAACTGTATGTTGTAAATGTCCACGGGTGTGTTGTAGTTAGTATAAACATGGAGATAAGAAAATCAATGTTTCTTATCTCCGATATCAACCAAGTCACGAGACGATCTCCCGATCTCCCCGTACCTGAACCAATGACAAGAGAGAAAAAAAAAAAGGATACTCTACTTTGTACATCATACACCACAGGTCCTCTCCTCCCTCCAAATATGAGTAGCCCCCCGCGCCGCCTCCTCTTCATAGCCTCAATAGGCAATCCAGCCCCCTACCACAACACCCGACACAGCGCCGGCCATCTCCTCCTCGACGCCTTAAAACCACTCCTCGAAACAACCCTCCCAAACACAGGCATCTACCACGAAACATGGCAAAGTCCCTCCCTCATGAACGTAACAGGCCCGAAACTTGTACGTCGACTAGAACAATGGGCAACCGAGCGAGCAAGCCGTCTTGAAAGAATCGCCAATGTTGCCGCAACTCGTTCACCCTCTTCAACAACTCCAAACTTCCCTACTCAGACTACATACCCAACAACACTCATCATCCTCCACGACGAACTATCTATTGCGCAAGGAAAGGTCCGTGTCATACGCGGCGGGCCTGAGACGTTTAGTTTGCGCGGCCATCGCGGTCTTATGAGTATCTGTGAGACACTGCGCAAGAAGGGGTTGTATCCCAGCTCGTCTGGGGCGAGTAAGAGTGTTACCGGGCCATTAGCGGATCTATCGATCTTGCGCGTTGGTCTTGGTATCGGTCGCCCGTCGTCACATGATACCGCTGCTGTTTCGAAGTATGTGCTCGGGACTGTTACTGATAAGGAGCTTAAGGCTTATCATGCTGCGGCGACGCCTGTGGTGCAGACTATTCGGGATGAGCTTTTCAGACCTGCGGGGAAGGTCTGATGTTTGATCTTTGATGATGTGTGTAGTGTGGATTTTGTTGGAGTGCAATACAATTTATACCCCCTCCTCCCATCATGATTGTTGTTTATATGCGGCGAAGACATGGAATTGAAGGAAGTGATGAAGAGCAATGCCAAAGCCAGCTCGTGGATGTATTAAACATATACACAGAAAACGCCTGGAAGGCAAATGAACACAGGAAATCGCTGCCGATATCGACAGAAACAAAGAAGAAAAATCACGAGTCTGTTGCACAGATCTCAGCGCAGCAAAGAAACATCCGGTATTATGCTAATAGAGTAGTCGATTTAAAAGAACAGCTCAAACGGTTCCAGCTATGCTCAAATCGCGAATCTCCTGCAACACCTCCTCAACCCGGTTATCCAGATCACCCTTAGCATACTGGTCGCGAGTCTCGGCATCCAGATACTGCTGCACTTGCGCCATGCGGGAGTATGCCTCAGCACAGAAGCGGAGTTGGATCTTGACAAGAGCTTCGAAGCTGGGGTCGAGGTAGGGCACACGTAGGTCGATCAGCTGGGGGAGTTCGTTGAAGAGCTGCTCGTTCAGTTGCTCGTAAGCCTGCTTGGCCATCTCGGCTTCGCGCTCGGTCCGCGGGAGCTTGGTGACATCCTTGTCGGGTTTCTCGGCTAGCTTCTTGACTTTAGCGCGCATGGCGTCGTAATCTAGTAGCTTGTGGTTGCGTTTTTTGATGCATTCGTTCACGTCGGGGAAGTAGGCGCAGAATCGGGAGATGGGGTCGAGGACGGTGGTACTTTGGCTTCTGTCAGCGCTATTCACGTGTACTTGTCAGTAAAAACAAGGATCTCCTACCGGTATGGCCCATCCAAAGCCTTGATGGTCTCGGCATCAAGATCCTCAACGGCCTGCTTGTAGCTCCGGCTCACACCATCTTTTGTTCCCGCGTCGCCGTAGAAGGCATCAATGGTCTCCGCAATGCGCATTTGGGAAGCCGTCATGGCTGGGAAGAAGTCAGTCACCAGATCCAACAATCCGCAAAGCAAAAGGTCACCCACCTCGTAGTGAATCCAGATACCCCTTTGCCTCCTTTTGCAACCGATTCGCGGCGGTCTCCATAGTCCGGTAACGACTATAATGAACAAAATCAGCTGCCGTCCTGGTATAACTATAAGGCAACAGCAAGGACAACCATACCGTTCCTCGATCTCATAGTCGCGATCATTCGTTCTCTCAACATGTCCTATACAATCACCAAGTCAGAATATTATTCACTTGTTCGCATCCACATGGCGCGGCAAGTAAATCGTAGCGCGTGGCGGGTAGCTAATCCGGGATCGTGTCCGATCGCCCTCTTTCGATTCATTGCGGGGTAGAACTCGACCAACTCACCCGTCTTCATCATCACCTGCGTCGTCGCACGGTTGACATTCTTCTTGAACCCTATCCATCCAAGCAGTTAGATTCGCTCAAACTGGCACCGGTTCATGAGTCCGAGGGTTTTAGTGGGATGAGGCGTACCTGCCCAAGACATGGTGGCGGTGTGGTTCGGGGGACCCGGAGATGAGGATCAGCTTTTGAGTTGGTGTGGGTTGTAGGTTGTAAGTGGGTATGGAATAGAAGTGAGTCGTAGATTGCAGTTGACTGCTGCAAAGGATATCTGGGGTTAAGCTGCAGGGAAAGTGAAGGTCCCGAACCCAATGCCAAGTGTAGCCGACTTGGTCTGCCTTACGGGTTTGTGTGGCTGTGTGTGGCTGGGTGCTTATGCTTATGTCATGTTTTCCGGATGCGGTACGTCATGTTTGTTTGGTAGGGCTGGAGGTCTACGGGAGTACGAAGTACCCACATCAACGTTGCATTATTCAGGTTCTGCGAGGGTCTGTTCGAGTTTTTTTTTTTTCTTTCTTTTTTCCTTTTAAGTTTTCTGCAAAGATACATGCACCGGTAATACTAGGTAAATCATGCCAAGGTATATATTGTATAACTACATGTAGGTATCATATCATGTTGGGACATTGAGACATTCCTACTCAAACCAGGTGCATATAACCACTTAACGCCGGTAGGCGAGCAATCAAGAGAGATAATAAAAGTCCATTTAACATAATTACCCCTTACCCCTTTAACAGTAGCATAGTATAGGGATAGTGTAGGGCTGGGCCTTACATCCGCTGCAATACGCCTGCATGGCATGTGCATATTGAGGTATTCCACCTATCCACTTCGCCTAGGCTGTAATGTTGATGCCTAAGTAACTGAGTTATGTGAAGTTCTTGGCAGACAATTTTATGACCTTGCCAAGTGGGAATAGCTGCAACTCGAGTCCGCTCAAGTTTTACTCGGGGTCCCTTTTTGGGTTGGTTACTTGGATTGGGTATCTGGGCGAAAGAAGTCGGAAAGTCGGAATCCACCTCTTTACATAGCTGCATATGTTCTGTATTACCGAGTTCCGTACAGACCGTAAGATATGCAGTAATTAGAAGTTATAAGATGCATGTGGGAATAATGTGAATAACTACTCCGTAGATTGTGCTAGTCAGAAATATGACATACTCGATTGCATCAGACCGCTGGGGCTTCTTTTTTTTTCATTTTTTTCTCTCTCGCTAGCGTACGGAGGATGCATAGATGATTATCGTCGGGAAATACCTCCAGATTGAATGATATCACGGGTCCTGATGTGTTGGAAAGATATCGGAGCTAATCTATTACATCGTGCTGATCGTCGCAATGACACTTGTGGACCTTGCATTGGGTCGATAGGCGCCGATCTTCGGATTGATGTCATAGTTTTTGGGGGCTGTAGATTGTGAACTTGGAGGTTGTGCCTGTTAGTTGTAAAAGGGGAAATAGGACTTTGGGACGAACCTGGTATGCTGGAATAATGAATGTGCGCCTTGCTACGTGGAACCAAGTCACATGTAACAAAATTCAAAATGCCTAAGCCATATATACACAAAGCATCGGTAATATGTACTAGAATCCGACGTCGAAATGAAAAAAGCCAAAGCAAAAAAAGGTTCAGACAACCTCCAGTGTAGGACATCCCACTTAGGTACCGATTCTTGTTCCTGTTCCTGTTCCGGTTGCGGGCAGCAGAGCCTCTGCCTACAATCATATTGATAAGGAACCCCAGAAAACAGAACCTGCAACCCAAGTGGGAATATGCCCATATTCGCCCGCTAAAGCTGGGCTCGTCATAGTGGTACAAGGGAAGAAAGTTCAAATGGGGAATTTCCCGCCAACGCCAATAGAAACTTGAAGGTATCTGCCGAAACCCCGTAACGCGAAAAAAAAAGGCCGGACGAGATAAACTCCGAAAGATTGGAAAGGAAAACCAGATCAAAAGAAAAGGGTCATGATTCTTCGTTGCATTGACGTTGAAGACATGAGGATCCAGACAGAAAGACAAGCTAAAAGATGGATCGATGTTATAGAGCATAGGCTGAAGAGGCTGCAGGGATACAGTATGCGCCGGAGCCAACAGAATAAAACGGAACAAAAAGGCAAACATATAACCTTCGTAAAGGGCCTCCTTCTAATTTGGGAGCATTCAGAGGGTAAAACTCAGTAAGCATCTCCTTGAATGGGCGTATGATAAATAACCACCCTGTGATGTAAAACGTGCAAGGATAATTTTCGGTCACATCAAACCTTGAGGAGCGGGCTTGTGACCTCAAAACACCTGACAATTTTCGTGTTGAAACGATCAGAAACCTTCCTCACCAGCCTTGCACAGCTTGATCTGGCGCACCCATTCAGATTTGAGGACTTGTGAGGCATTGATGCGGCGAGAAGGATTGGGATCAAGTATGGAGTAGATCACGTTGCGACAACGAGCCTGAGAAGTTATAAGTCTTTGCCCCGCAGCCGCAGGAGGGGGATTAGCTGTTCTTACCCGATGTAACGTCTCGATGGGAGCGTATCCATCCTCATGTTTGCGACCGTCAAGGTACCGCTGGTAAAATTCGTCTTCGTCCTTGCGCGCCACGCGCCAAAGATGCCGTCCGGTGCGCATGGCCATGTAGATCACTCCGGTGGCCCAGAGATCAACCGCTCGGGGATCGAATTCCCTCTCAACGTATTCCTCCGGGGCGATATATGGAGCGGAACCGCAGAGTCCGGCGGTCATATGGGCTTCCTTCTCCCAGGCCATACGGAAACATTCACCGTTACCAAAATCGGTGATCTTGAGTGCACCGTGAGTGGTCAGGAGCAGATTTTCGGGCTTGAGGTCGCGGTGTGCGACACCCATTTCGTGCATATACTCAACACCCCGCATCAACTGCTTGAAAAAGCAGTCGGCTTCGGCGACTTCTAACTTGCCGGCAGCAAGGACTAGGGTGTACAGATCGCCACCAGCGCAGTATTCCATGACTTCACAGTAATCTCCCTTGGCATCTTGCAAGAGGTCCAGAGTATGGATGACGTTTGGGTGACGAAGTGACGATGAGATGCAAAATTCAGAAGTCAGTCGTTTTTGATACTTCTTGGTCGTTTCTTGAGGTCGACGACGGAACTCCTTGACAGCATACAGCTGTTCACACTTGGAATCTTGAGGGTCGACCTTGTGCGAGATGCGCACAATACCGAAAGCACCGCGACCCACAATTTCCTGGCACTTGCCGTACTTGTCAACCAGAGAAGCAGTGGCATTCGGGCCACCCTTCTTATCGGCAGCCAGCTTATCACGCTCCGTCTTGAACTGATCAATCCAGGTCGACATCAGCGACAACTGTTGCTCATCCACCTGGTCATCCTTTTTCCGGCCACCCATCATATCCCGCAGTAGATCGGTGAGCTTCTCTTGCCGTCTAGCACTTCTGAGGTTATGTGAGTGGTTGCCGAGAGCTTCCGTCAGAACCTCGAATCGCTTGTGCACTGAAGCACCGTCTTTTGACTTCTTATCGTCCATCTTCTTCTTGTCGGGCTTCTCCACAGGTTCACTCTTGAGTGACGGGTTTCGAGACGGTGCTCGAGAATTCTCTCCTCTTGAGGGAGGTCTGGAAGGAGGTCTAGAGGCGGGTCGAGATGATGGCTTTGATGTCCTGCCGTTGAGAGGTTGGATACTTTCCAAGCTACTGTCTGATAGGTCACGAGGAACTTCGTTATTCTCTCTGTTTGGTGTGTTTTTCCCCGTGCTGGAGAACATGCGCGTGAGGCGAGCGGCCATAGTGGCTTTCGTCGGCTTGCCGGCGGGAGATAATGCTGGAGCAGGGAGGGCGTCCCCGTTTGCGTGGGCGGCCAGATTCATGCCGGCGATGGCGCGTGCTACCGAAGCATCTCCATCCCGAGGATCATATGAGTGTTGTGAAGCTGCGGCGGAAGAGACTGCGGAAGGCACAGGTGAAGGGGAAGGTGGAGTCATGTGCGGTGGATCGACAGGTGAAGATTGGAAGAATGAGGGGTGGGACGTAAAATTCTCCGTCCCCAGATTAGAAGACGAGCGTCTACAGCTCGCACGAAGCTACGGCGGATCGAGACGGTCTTAATGGTAAAAATAAAGAGAGGTGAGAGTAGCGAGGCGAGAGAGGAAAAAAAAAAAGGTAGACCGAATTAATGGCCTGAGGCAACAAGGGCAACGGGTGACGACACAAAGAGATAGGGAAATATTGGAAGTACCGCACACCAAAATGATGCCCTCTGGCAAAGGAGGAGCCCCTGGAGTATATAGACAGAATAAAAGAGGAGAGAGAGAAAAAAGAATTAAAAGAAAGAGAAGCAAGTGGGAAATAAGTGGGATAAATTTGGCGATGCTAGAGAACTTGAAATACCACGGGGGGAAATCCTTGGTGTATGGTAATATATTACATAGCTTAACTAAAAATTATAAAATTCATTGGAAAAGAATTTAAAAAAACTGAAATATTAGAATAACTCCATATCGAGAGAAGGGGGGAAATGTGGGCACTGCAACGGTACAGGTTACCCTCAAAGATTATTAATGCTTGCAAATGACGGTCCCCGCGGGCTCCAGGGCTCTCACTCTAGGGTTGTTTCTACGCGATTCTGGTTTTGACCTATAGGGCTACATACTGCATACGGCGACTCCGGCGCTGTGAGACCTAACAGGCCTAGATACATCTAGGGCTATTATTCATGCTTATACTCCGTAGAATCGAGATGTATTTTAGTACACATTCTTTACTAAAAAAGTGGCGCATGATACATTACGGGAGTACGGATAGACCAGATGGAAAGGATTCCCGAGGTCCGTTCCGATGCTTTATAATATTAATTCTTTTTGGTGAGAGATTTAATGGTAATGAAACATTGAAGTAATCCATAGTAATTAGTATAATAAGTAATGAAAGTACGGGTTTTTTTCAACCCTAGAACTGGGTCTCTCCCGAGTCCCTCTTTCGAAGATTGAGCAATACATGTATTATTTGATCTTTACTAGTATTAATGACGTTGAGTTGATGTGACGTCTTTTGCATCTTACTATATATGCGTGTGATAGTATACTATTATCTAAATTTACACGGATATCCTATTAAATATTATAGAATATTAGAAAACACAAGAGAAAGTAGCTTTGATAGTTCCGCCACCACATCAAAGGAGTGAGGCTGTGCAGTCTGCACAACGTAGCCCAGTCGTGATTCGACCAGGCCCCGCACCAAGCCGACGCGCTGGGTGCACTGTGTGGCGGTAGTCATCCCGAGGCCCTGTGGACTTCCGATGTATGAGGTTGAGGGGTACCTCTCCGAAGCTATCCTCTGGGATCCATTAGGATCCATTCATCCGATGTGATTGGGGGAGCATTCTGTTGATCTCTTAGCCGGACACAGTGTGAACATTTTAGACGTGCTTTATTACTCTATATGGTAGGTGGGGGATTATCATTTTTACATGGGGCATATAGTAAAGAAGATCAGACCATTCTTTTTACTGTAAGAGGTATACTTACAATATAAATTGACACAATATGTCATCCGGGCTATGAAACCCTACTAGATCAAATCCAGGTAAATCCTAGTTTCTCCAAGGGACACTGTCCTCGTTGATTGTAAATCCTAAATCCCCTTTCAACCAATTGTCATATCCCTCCGTTTATACCCGTGCTCACTCGCTACTTCCAACGTTCAGCTGGTCAACTCGATCATCCCCAAAGCGAAACCTCCCCCCCATTTTTGGACCCTAATTCCTGCCAGTGATTGCTAGACGATCGCTGCTACGTAATAATAGTCGGTCAATCATGCACATCTCTCTATCGGGGTCGTGGGAACCGCGTGGGGTCTCTGTGCGACGGAGTCCCCCGCAGCGATGTACAACGTACATAATGCTCTAGTACGTTATAGGGGAATATAATAGAGACTAAGAGCAGCTTTCCGCTATCTAGCGTCATTCGGACAGATGACGGCATTTGGGATAGACGGGGGGTGGTGCAGGTTGACTAACACTGAGTTGTTCAATTGAAAAGTATTGGATAGAAATATATCGCTCTTTCTTGGTCCTATCATGTCCGCAGGGGGAGATATATCTAACCTCATTACTTTGGAATGTAGATGCGGGATGTTCACCGTCTCTTCGGATCCCTGGTGTTTCCGTGTGGGGGGAATACTTGACACCTAGTGTTTAGGATTTCCATACTAGCATGAGCTTCGCGCTGAACCCGGGCTTTTATTTCCGAGCTAGTACAGGGTGGTAAGTAGTGGTATACTCAATAATGTTATTCAATGTTGATTTTTACCCCGGATTACCGTCGATTTCCGAATAAGCCCGTTAGTATTGACCTCGGCACAGGGTATCCAGTAAGAATAATAGAATAATATATCTGTAGAGGAACAATAAAGCTGAAAATAACAAGTCAATCTCACATGTAACGCAAAAAACAGCATTTCCACTTTCTCACACAAGCTTCCGTATCCAACACTAACGACTACGAGGGATTTTCACTCGCCAATCACAGCCCTAAGAGGAACCCATCTTAATTTCCCACAGCACAAAGTCACTATGCATGTATATGTACCACGTATAATTTACAAATGTACCAAGCCTTCTATATCAATGTTATATCCATCTACACCGAGGAATGTACTTCTACAAAATACAGCTCAAACACTACCCCTCTTCACCCATTCCGATTTCAATCCATTCATAACCGTACAACGTAGATGACTTTGTTTACAACATACAACAGAGGTGGTTAATTACTTCTTTTGGTATGGTTAATACAGTTATTGTTCCATGGTACTCTTGCTTTGATCTCTTTTTTAGGGTTTCTTTTTCAAAGTGATTGGTCCCTATATCGAGAACAAAGGGTAACATAAATAGAATGGATCCGACGAATTATAAGACTCTAGTTCATTACATGTAGCTTCATAGGAATCATTCTTTCAGATTAAAACTCGATGTCAAGTACGGTACTTTGCCCCATAGCCATGCAGGCGTCTCGTGGACCACCTTCATGACCCTGCAGTTCAATCGCTTTTGATAACCAGCAATATGCACAACCGCTCTGCATAATAACCAAGCCTCATGCTATAGACAAATGCTTCCACAACTGAGCTTTATACATACGCTTTTGTCCTTGACTCCCTTTCTTTCTATTTGTCTTATCTCAAAAACAGAACTGACTAGGGTTAGCTATTTCCAAGTCCTCTGCGACGAAAACAATATTCAGCCAGATCTCCGCCGTGACCCGTTTCTCTGGTCCAATGCAGAAGCCATATGATATATTGTCCAATCTCTGGCTCACCATTACACACATTTATAATAGCAGCAGAGGCCTCCCGCAGCACATACAGTCCAACCCTCCACCAAATTATTCGAGCACGCTGATTCGGTTTGAATCACTATTCTGCATGCGTATACGAAATTTCGGACGCAGTTGATCCTAAGAGGAGAGGATTGACTAAACCGTGACATACTTGATGACATGTCGTTGGCAAAGCAAAGATCTTAGGGACCACATCTACCCAATAACCCCCATGTTCATGGGGTATAGGATCGAGCCAGTTCATGAGAACAAGAATAGTCGGCCACTTATGCGGCCTTGTGATGTCTCTTTAGTGGTCTTTTTAGATGCTCTTCTACATGTCCCTTTTAGATGTATACGAAGGCGGTAAAAAAAGCATATTCTGTGCAAGAGCCTTTGACTATCCATCAGCTCACATGTTTACTTGAAAGTGTAAAAGCAACCACAAAGCCACCCAACACCGGCTGCAACCCAAATTCCGATACAAGCCGGGGCATGCTTGACCGCCAGTTTGTGGTTGCAGGAAGAAACACACATAGCCGTGAAGTTATAGGATTGGTCAGCTTAGCATTACGACACCTATCTGGCGTTTCTGAATGGTCAAAACTTGAGATAAGCTGCGGCATAATGCTGTTTTATTCTCAGCGTGTGTGCATGCATGTGCCTATGGGTATGCACTAGTAACTAACTCGATTCTGTTTCCCATGTACATATGTGCTACGGAGTAAAAGAGCTCGGGTTAATGGGAGGGGCTGAGCTTGTTTATCGTTAGCATCTATTTATCCCGCTGTGGATGTACGTTGTGCTAAACCTGTATGTGTGGACGTCTGTGCTTTAGCCAAGTCATGCATGATGCAGGATGGGGACGATCTGACCTGAAGCTGAGAGCTGTCTGTGGGTATCTGGCTTTTTTTTTCCGGCGTTGTAATATACATTGAGCTTTGCTTTTTCCTTTATGTGGTAGGTAGAAAAAGCAATTGTAAGATCCAATTATTGTCGTATGATCTATCTTCTCACTTGATTCTCGAGTCTACGCCTATCGGCTTGCCGGGTCAGTGCCTCGATGCAGAAACGGACGCACGAGCCACGCTGGGCCGGTTGCGAAGGTGGCTCTTGGCAGTGCTGCATGGCTAGAGCTGCTCGGATTAAGGGTATGATTAGCGCTCTAGACCCGGATCTAGTTTAGATTTTTTTTCATGGCGTTGTTGGTGGCTGCGGCATTTATTCTGCTCCATACAACCTATACCCCAGGTTTACTATAAACAGGCATTGTAAGGCCGGAAACTTTGATATTGCACCTATAATGAGACAATTCACATGGATATTGCACTATACCAACGGTAATCAACCCTTCCGACTCTCCCCGAACACCAGTAACAAACAGCTCTGTTCAGCGTTCCTGGTTGATACACTTGATATGACGAAGCTGAGCTATTTTGCGGGCCGGCCCCCGGGACACTCCGCACCGTAATTTCCTCGGCGTACAGCGTACTAGCGGCGCTGGGAATGCCACGTGGGAAGGAAACGGGTTTCATTGAATGGCAGCCACACATGAAAAGGCGGTATGGATAACCCTGTCGTGCTTGGCTTTGGTGCTGTGTCCGGATGATCTTGTTTCTCACTAAATGTGTGGTTGCATGCAGGTGCCCGTAGAACAGTGTGCTTGATAGCGGGCGAGTCCGCTGCGGTGTGCGCTCGATTGCAGCTATGTCGATCTCACACCTTCGAGATACCTGATTTGTATATGCTAGCCTCGATATGTCCCAGCGGTGAGATCCTGTCGCTTTTTCCTTCCTTCACGTGGACTTGCTCGTGCGAACTGGCCTCCCAGGTTCCGGGAGGGATGCCCAGATGTCCAGTTCGATATCATGACAGAACCCGAGTCTGCTAACAGATCAGAAAACAAGTCAACAACTAAGGCGGTATGCCAGAACTAAAATGCACGTACCACAAACTGTTCCAATGATTCCTCGAATAGCTCGTTGTTCACGCCCACACCGCCGGGATGCTCGGTCGGAGAAAGGGGGTTTTTAACCACTAAATAGACCGATCCCGAGTTAGCACTGCCCGAGTCTGCCAAAACGAGATCACGAACCGTATTCCACAAACAGATTGATATAGATCTGTTGCAGCGCGATGCGCATGCTGGGACTCTTGAGGTCCGTCAGCATGACGAACTTGGTATTCGTCGGTGTCTCGTAGTAGTGAAGCTTGTACTGGCTGGTGGTGAATGACACAAAGCTAGTCGGAGTTAGCATCGGCTTCGTGTGTACATCCAAAGGCCAGCAAGCAGGTCATGCCTGGCTTGCTTCAGGGGCAGGTCTTACTTGTCGTCTTCACCTCCTAGCTTGCGCACCATATTCCGCAACGAAAATACTGTGCCGAAGACTAGCTTCGAATCATCGTCTGTCGATCGCACTGTCTGGCCGAGACCGGTCGGTGCTGCGCCGGAGACTGTGTCAGACCGGGACTTCCCCACGATGGAGGCCGGCCGCGGAAGCCAGCGGCGCTTGTAGATGCATTCCGCTGGATGCCAGTTAGCATATGAAAATGATTCAATTTATATAATAGAGGAGTGGTTACCGTGCCGATCAAAGATGTAGAACGAGTAGACGACCATTGTGTATAGTGTTGACCTGAAACAAGTTGTTGTTGATGTTCAGGGGAGTTCCCCGAGGTTGACCAGGCGGTGAAATTAGTTCCCGTATCGATAACAAAAAGCCCATATCAAAAAAGGAGCTGCCTAGATTTTCTTCGGGGTTTCCGATTCGACTGGAATTTTCTTTAATTATACATAAGGCTTAGTACCATTTATTCAATCCGCTTGTGCAATATTTGCAAAGCGCGGCCTCGTAAGGCTGACAGCCCGCATCTCACGTTATCGTATCCCCCGCTCGAACTTCCTTACCCCACATATCTTCTACCAACACTTCGTGGTCAGTGTATTTCAATGGATGAGAATGTGGCAACCCCCATCTCGGATGTATCCGCAGAGCCATCTATCGCCTCACTGGAGGGTATGAACGATGCGCGGCCTCAGGCGAGCAGAGTTGGGTGAGTTTCACTATGAAACATCTGCAGGAGAATGATTCTTTTCCGAGTATGATGTATCATGCTAACGCCCAATCTGCAACTAGGTCTACTGCATCCTATGACAGTACTGGGAGGCACCGGCGACGAAATCCAAGAGCAAGGCGTCCGGTGAAGGTCGGTCTCTCAATGCCGTTATGACAGCTTCGGAGAACTGATACTGCGGACTAGGAAACACTGGACGCCCGCTCCGAGTACTATACGAGCCAAGATGACGGCACTGCGGAACACCGTATCAACCAATATGTGATCAAACAGGAAATCGGACGTGGATCGTTCGGGGCGGTTCATCTGGCTGCAGATCAGTTTGGCAATGAATATGTATGATCACGAACCTATGGGATATGAGCCTGGTCAACATGGAAAATGGATATGCTAACTGTCAGATAAACTATCTGTAAATCCAGGCAGTCAAGGAATTCTCCAAGTCCAGACTAAGGAAACGTGCGCAGTCGCATCTGCTGCGAAGACCGCGAGGTCCGATTCGGCCAGGAACGGATTTCAACTCGCCATTACATCGGCATTCTTCCGGTGACGATACTGAGACGGCAAAGAATCCTTTATATCTGATCAAGGAGGAAATTGCAATCATGAAGAAACTGAACCATAACAATCTAGTGTCATTGATCGAGGTCTTGGACGATCCGACAGAGGACTCGTTATATATGGTGATGGAAATGTGCAAGAAGGGTGTTGTCATGAAGGTCGGGCTGGAAGAGAAAGCAGATCCGTATGATGATGAACAATGTCGATGTTGGTTCCGTGATCTGATCTTGGGAATTGAGTATTTGCATTCGCAGGGCATTGTCCATCGAGATATAAAACCAGACAACTGTCTGGTGACCAACGATGACATGCTGAAAGTGGTCGACTTTGGTGTATCGGAGATGTTTGAAAAGGATTCAAACATGTTCACTGGCAAGTCAGCTGGGTCACCAGCATTTCTCCCGCCAGAGCTGTGCGTGGTCAAACATGGTGATGTATCCGGCAGGGCGACGGATATTTGGTCCATGGGGGTAACTCTATATTGCCTGCGATATGGAAGGCTACCATTTGAGAAGCATAGCATCTTCGAGCTGTATGATAGTATCAGGGGAGATTCCCCGGTCTACGAAGAAGAGTTAGACGAGGTATTCAAAGATCTTATGGGGCGGATTCTCGAGAAAGATCCAGAGAAACGGATCGACATGTTTGGTTTACGAGTGAGTCAATCGCAATTACACTACTCGCCAATACTGACTAGATATAACAGGAACACCCCTGGGTAACGAAGAATGGGACGGATCCTTTGCTGTCCTTTGAGGAGAACACGTCGCAAATCATTGAGCCGCCGACAGAGGAGGAGATGAACTCGGCCATTACAACAAACATGGGACATCTTATGACCGTGGTATGTTGCCATTCCCCATTCTGGTGGGATATTCATTAACAAAGCCCGCAGATGAAAGCCGTCAAAAAATTCAAGCGACTGACAGATCCCACCAAAGCACAATCCCCCATTCAAAGTACGTTCGGTCAGAGCATTCTGGGTGGAGACCACGATGCCTACCTCGTCGAGCCACCAATGGAAATGGACCCAGATGAGCCATTTCCAGCAGTGGGAGCGGCTCCACAAACACACGACGCCCATGGCTTGCGCGCAAACATGCGCAAGGGCTTCGGCCGGCGTCCTTTTGCCGGGTTCCGAGACGATCCCGGAGCTCTCGGGTCTAGTGATTCAGCCAGCTTTTCATCCCGGCCGGAGAACAGTCGGAGCAGCAGCAAAAGGCCCAGCGGTGTGTTCGAGCCAGAGCGAAAAGACTCCGGCTCCGTCCGCAGCTGGGGGTCCCCGGCTCAACCGGATATTGGCCACGAGGCTCAACCCCACTCTCAATCGGCATCACCTCGCATCCCCCTCTCGCGAGCAAGCTCGGGTAGAACTAAGCGCAGCCTGGAGGGGACAAGGGGGCATGCCCGTGATCCGTTGGAAGAGGAGTTTCCCTACCTCTTCATTGGACCGTCTACATACAACGGCTCCTCACAGCAGGAGCCCATGGAAATCAGTGACGAGCCGGGATCTATCTTCCAAGACCCGGAACATTCAATGGATCCTTCTGATCAGATGGAGGATGATGAGCCGGTGCAGTTCGTTAGTGAATCGCCCGGCGCTGCGGATTTCAATATCTACGAGACGGCGTACAGGAAGGAACTGGACCGCATCAAGCACAACCTGAAAGACCGCGATACCGGCCCAAAGGTGTACCTGACTCGCTTTATCGAGAAAAATACTGCCGAAATGACGCAACTGGCCAAAGAGAAGGAGTTGGATCTTCAAATTGGGAATCATTTCACTCCTTCTGCTCTGTCGAGAACACCCTCGGGTTTCGGGTCTGCGGTTAGTGCGCTGCGCTCGCAGATTCTGCAGAAAAGACAGGCTGAGGGGTTGGAAGAGCAGGAAGTTGACGCAAGTAAAGATAAAGATTCTTCCCAGAATCACGAGACTCACCCTCATCCTCCGAAACGCCTGTCGCTTTCATCTCAATCTATACCTGAACCTGAACCGTCGTCTCTAGAGGCGACAGGTGTGTCGTCTACGGAAGGGAGCGGTGCTTCCCAGGCACAGCTGCGGCGAATTCTTGATCGAGTTCGTGGGAAATCTGATAGTGCAGAATGATAGGCTGGGCGGAAGTCGCTGTGTTGATAGAATTGTGTGAAGCTTATGTTCTTTGTGTAGGGATAGCATTTCATTCAAGGCGTTGAACGGCTAGTTTCTTTGTCTAATCTTTTCTTTGGCCCGTATATACATTCTTTGAGCTGGCAAACTTCTTTCAAGATAGTACTCGGTACATACAATCCTTGCTAGTGTGTGTGATGGGAACGTATATGGCCTCCGGGAAGGAAACTCCATAAGTCCCAGGAATTATGGTCTTAGGCCTTGCTTGCTTTGTCGTGTGGTTATCATTCCATTGTTGGAACGTACCAAAATAAATAAAAATAAAAAAGTCATCGCCCGTAGGCGATCCGGAAACTTGAGATCAAACGGCACTCAAGCTGAGGATGGACGGGGATCCGAAGTAGCGGTGCCAAATGGTCGCCAACGACAACCGCTAGGCCAAATTCACGCCCATCCATTCATACTTATAGACCAGTTCTATTTATCATACAAAGTGAAGTACGTAGAAAGTACAGAAAGTATGCTGTCTGGGTCTGAGAGTTAGAATTCAAGTACCCATGTACGTCTATCTTCCCTACGTATCTCTCTATCTTGGTTCGGTTTATTGGCATCAGGGTTTAACAAGCACTGATACCAGAGTAGTATCTGTTTGGAGGATACAGGCTACTGATGGTGTGAAGATCTAGCTTCGAAATGCGCTATAAAAATCAGCAAAAGCCGTGTGTAACTTACATGGGAATGAAAAATGAACAACGAGAACCAAAGTGAGAACCAAAGTGCTATGTGTGGAATTAAATACTCTCAATTCACTATTAACTATAGCAAGGAATGTGGGACATCACCTTATAAGGAGAGTCGGGATAGAAGAGAATAAACAGAAAGTCAAAAGCCAAGATTCGGAAAATTGAAAAACAGGAACCAGAATATCATCAAATGTCAGAAATATCAGAAGTATAGTAGGATAAAATACAAGGTAAACAGGCCTTAAAGAAAATTGAAAGGCTCAAAGAACCGCCATCGCCATGTAGCAATAGACATAATGCATCATCGTCATCATCAAATGCATAGCACGCTAGACATTGGGCTGGGCTGGAGAGAAAGAAAAAGCTGAAAGGTAGAAAGTATAACAGAGAGACCGGGAAAAGGAAAGATGCTAGGCATGGAGGGCATCGATTGGCGTAAACGTCTTGTCTTGTCTTGTCTTGGGTCGTGGTACTTCGAGTAGGCTGCACAATATTGAGATTGTGTAGTTTGCCTAGGAGACGAGTGGGAAGCAGGGGCAGATGGAAAGCAGTGGAAAGACTCGCTTGCTTGAATGGGGGCAATGGCGTGAAGATTCAATAGGAAAATCGAATATCAAGAATATGAAGGCCGTTATCTTCATCGAACGTGGGGGAACTCATGGACGCATCAATGGATGTATGAAGGCCACTGTCACAGAGGGAAGAGAGAAGGAAAGTAAAAGCATTTCCCATCCCGTGGTCTATGGTCTATCTGACCTTGGGTATATATTACCTAGGTTGGTAGACACACTGGCATAAAACGAGAGGGTCAGGCACGCATGGGGTGTGTCGAATTGTTGAGGGAAAGTCGGTGTTGAAAGGGGTCGCTTGAAGAGCTTGGAGAAAAACCACATACAATAAACACAACACGAAAACGCTGTCTATTGTTCATCAATGGCTTGATCATTCATTCATGGCGCTTGGGCCTCAAAAAGCAAAGGCTGAAATCGAAAGTCGAAAGTATAATCGAGACTGGGATCGAAAAATGAAAATGACAATATAAAAAAGGAAAATATCAATATCAATGGTCATCGGGGAGGTTTCTCGGCTGGTGTCGTGTTCATTCGCCCTTCCGAGTACGGTCCTGGTGGCTGCTCAGGTCGATTAGTGACCGAGTCGCGCCGACCACTGTCTGGCGGGGAGAATCGGTCTGCTGCGAAGCTGTAGGGCCGCTCGGCTGGGTTGCCGAGTCTAGGGAATGCGTCTGGGGGGCCTAGTTGCAAAGCGTGTGGTGAAGGGAGGGGATGGCCCATCTCTGTTGGCCGGGGTAGTTCACGCATGTTGGTGCCCATGGCACGGCCTGGCATATCGCGACGCTCGTCATTTGGCGCGGGACCGGGACCGGGTGGTGGAACTGCTGAGCGCATGTTTGAAGTGTCGTAGAGCATTGGGTTTGGGATAGGCTTGGGTCCGTGGAATGGTTGAGGTGCTGGCGGGAATGGTGTAGACGATGGGCCTGCCGCGGGGCTGGTCGGCGAAGGAGGCACTTTGAGTCTACCAGAACCTGACCGTCGAGGGGCAGGGTAAGTTTCACCACGGGCCTCGGCTAGAAGCTTGCGTCGCTCGGTCTCTGCTTTGCTTGGACGTCCTCGTTTACGGGGTGGTTCGCCGGGGCCGAGATCTAATCTTGGGGAGAGCTGGGCCGATGCTCCGCTTTCGCTGCTATAGGAGGCGGTACTGGCTGGTGGCCTTGGTTGGATTGCACGAGGAATTGGCTTGTCGGAAGGATACAATGGTCGTTTGCGCATCGCGCCGGGGTCCATTGGGGCTGGCGGGCCGGTCATATCGGATCGCGGTGGAAACGGAACCGCAGAATGTGTTGGAGGGTGCACAGGCTGCTGAACCATATTGAGATAGGCCGTTTTGCACGAGCTGAGTGAACGGCCTTGACCGGGGCAGGTGTTAGCGCCATGTTGATATCGATCTGCAAAGCCTTTTTCTCCTCTTTTTTTTTCTGCTTTGGCCGGCAATTGGACGATAATACCTTGAGGAAGGGGAATATGCTCCCAGCTTGGAGTGATTCCACATTCTTTAATCATGCGTACTAGATAGCTGGAAGGAATTCCAGCTTTCTTGAGGATCTCGGTGAGTAGAGTGTACTGTTTTGGTCAGCATCGAATTCACATCTGGGTAAAGAATCCATACCTTGTCCTCCTCGGTCCATGGCCTATCAGATGGATTTGACATATCCAGACCATGGAAGCGGATTATAGCCGGCTTCCCTTTCCCTCCGAAAAGAAAAGTAATATAACTTGAAAGAAAGAAAGCAAAGAAGAAGAAGAAAAAAAATAAGCAAAAACAAAGAAAGCCTCCCAGATTATGATCCCGGAAAAAGGACAGCGAACAGGAGTCGTCAGGGTCGTGATACACAATTCAGATCAATTGATCTCTCATTTATGTCTGAGTGGAAAAACGAAGAGAGTGAGAGAGAAAGAATTAAAAAAAAAAAATCAATCAAAAGACACGCGCCAACAGAGAACGAGAGGAGGTCTCTTATGTCCCCATATCCTCTCACGCGGAGACGAAACAAAAGGGATGACAGAGGAAAACGAGTGATCTGACAATTGAAGGCTTTCTAGCCAAAGAAATTGAAAAAAGAGCAGTAGAACCAAACTCCATTCAAAAATTCCTTAATTTTTTTTTTTTAGGGGATTTTTTTGCAGGAAGATTTTCTGGCCAAACGGACTTGAACAGCCGGGATCGCGCAGGAGACCAGCTTTCGGGAGGAAAGCTGCAGGGCACGATGCTTTCTGGAGAGTATTACAGTACAGGTTAGAAGGATATGGGTAAAGTACCAAGCATACCAGGTCAATAGAGGAAAATGGGCGTTTCAGCCGAGACCAGTTTCATATGTTTTCCAGAAGAGTTTCGAAGAACGAAAAAGGGCAAAATTACCACTAAGAAAGACCGGGAAGCGGGGAGACTGGATTTCTGATTCCTCCGAAAGTACAATCGAGGGGTTGAGAGGAGTGGGGGCTGCATTTGCATCGAACGGATGGGGAGGTTTTGCATATGGTCATTTGGGGGGGGGGGGAGTGGTAATGCCTAGGCAATATACGGAGTACGGGATGTATAAGATAGGCTTAGGTTCAGCCGGATTGCATCGTTGGTTCGGGAATCGGTTGGCCCTGGCAGTTCCAGAACCAAGGGACAGTTGAGGAAGCGTTATTTCTTGTTTTCTTTTTGGGACCATTTTAGTGCATGATTTTGGTTTCGTCGTGTTCTTTTCTGGTAAACAGTGGAATCATGGAGCTGAAAGTGGATTTTGATAGGTGAATAACATTGGCCCGGGACGTTGGAACGCCAGAGAAAAAAAAAAAAAAAAAAAAAAGGGTATTTTGTTTGAAGCTAGCCTCAGGGGCGGTTAGAGTGGGCGATCGTACAGGAAAGAAAAAAAAGGCGCGTCTGTCATGCAGCGGGTGGTTCTGATGAAAATGGGTCAGGACGATTGGTAGAGACGAGCCGAGTGGATAAGGGGACTCCGCCGAGGTGCAGCCATGAGGTTCAAGTTTGTAAAATACGAGTAATTTGGATCAGAAGGGGGGGGGGGAAGATCATAGATGAGAAGAGAAGAGGAGAAGAAGAAGAAGTGAGGAAGTGAAGTCAAGTTAGGATATGACAGAATTCTAGCCTCAGGCATAGGTAAATATTTAACTATTCTAATCACATAGATCTATATATCACATCTATCACATATACTATCACATTGTATTCTATTATTTATTATAAAAACGATGGTATTTTAAAATAAGTAAATAACATAACATAAAAAACATAAAATAATTAATTAAATCACTGCATACGGAGTACGGAGTATACAAGTTGGAAACGCACAGACTCTTCCACGTTGACGAACAACACATGCAGACGCGCTTTTTCCTGCTTTCTCCTCCAATCGATTTCTCGTCTCTGAACTTTCACGGTCTTGTATGCATTCCGACCTTTCCCCTTTTCAGTTCTGTCGGTCACCCATTTTTTCAACTATATCACTTTCTGGCTTATGCTGTCAGCCTTTGAATGCTCCAGGGCTGATAACTGATAACTCCGGATGTCACCCTTCCCGGAGGAAATCATGAACAGAACACTCAAAGACATAAAATGTTAAAAACACAATTGGGACAATTGGGATCGAGGAAAGACTACTGGTCACTCTCCCATTACTCTACCAGAGTGGTCCATACCTATTCAAGGTATGCTCTTTATGAGCCGCTTAAGGTGGGACTGAGCTCAACCTCCAAGAACCACCCCTATACACAACCAGAGGTCGCCCAGGTCCATCAGGTCAACCAGGTCCATGCAAAGACTATACAAAACAATTGAGACTAGGCTCAAGGCGGTGAGAGACGCGCAAAAATGACAATAGCTTCGAATTGAGTCAAATTAGGAGATTTTTATCAATGAGATTGTTCCCTTTACCGCTCTGGCAACCCCCTTGATTCCCGAGGGCATATCCTGGCAGAATCATCCCCGAACTTCGTATTCTGCTTTATTTTCTTTTCTCTGCCTCTTTACCTCTTTCCTTCTCTCCATATCTCCCCAATCGTAGTCCGTGTCGTCATGTCTGCTCATGACCGCGCGGACTCTGAAGAGCCTGCCAAAATGGAGCGGCACTCCCCGGTAAACGGCAATCATTTGAAAAACGGCGACTCGCGTACCTCCTCTCGATCTCCTCTTCCTCTGAAAAAGGAGTCCTCCCCCAACTCCGACGCATCCGATACAATGAAGGAAAACATTGGCGAGATCGTTCTTAAACAGGAACCGGGCCAACCGCCCAAGCTGTCTCGCAGCTCATCGCAAAAAGTCGCGTCGCGACCTCCGCCGCTGTACACGCACCTGCCCGATAGCACCCAGGATGCGCTCGCTACCTTTGAACAGATCCCCGGCTGTATCTACGCCAACAAATACATGGGATATACCGAACATGCCATGGAATGTGATTGCGCTGAAGAGTGGGGTAAGTTTTGGTTTTCGAGTAGCTTCGGTGTCTTTCTTGTCCGATTCCCAAGAGGACATCTCGCACTTTGGCATGATTGAACATCTGCGAGCATATCACTGATCCACTCTTGTAGACCCGAAGCTTGGTCAAAACATCGCGTGTGGCGAGGATTCAGACTGTATCAACCGCGCGACCAAGATCGAATGTGCGGGCGACTGCGGCTGTGGCTCCGACTGTCAAAACCAGCGGTTCCAAAAAAGACAATTTGCCCCGGTCTCCGTTATCAAAACAGAAAAAAAGGGATTCGGTTTACGCGCAGAAAAGAATCTCGACCCCGGTGAATTGATTTACGAATATGTCGGTGAGGTCGTGGGAGAGCAGCAATTTCGAAAGCGCATGAGACAATATGATGAGGAGGGTATCAAGCACTTTTACTTTATGTCCTTGAACAAGGGCGAATTTGTCGATGCGACCAAGCGAGGCAACCTGGGACGATTCTGCAATCACTCGTGCAATCCCAACTGCTATGTTGACAAATGGGTTGTGGGCGAGAAGTTACGTATGGGAATCTTCGCCGAACGCGCTGTTCAGGCCGGTGAGGAGCTGGTTTTCAACTACAATGTTGACCGGTACGGTGCCGACCCCCAGCCCTGCTATTGTGGGGAGCCGATGTGCACGGGATTCATCGGCGGACGCACTCAGACTGAGCGTGCGACCAAGCTGTCGAATGCAACTATTGAGGCTCTTGGCATTGACGAGGCCGATGGCTGGGATACTGTGGTGGCGAAACGCCCAAAGAAGAAGAAGATGGAAGAGGACGACGAGGAGTATGTGGACAGCGTGCAGCCCAAGTCGCTGGATGAGGACGGTGTGACCAAGGTCATGGCGGCTCTTGTGCAGTGCCAGGAGAAGTGGATCGCGGTCAAACTGCTAGGCCGTATCCAGCGCTGTGACGACGAACGCGTTCGCAATCGCGTGGTCAGAATGCACGGATACCAGATCCTGAACTCACAGCTCGCTCAATGGAAAGAAGACCAGAACGTGGTTCTGCAGATCCTGAACATCCTCGACGGGTTCCCGCGACTCACCCGGAACAAGATCCAGGACTCCAAGATTGAGACGAACATCCGGCCGTTGACGACCTGTGAGGATGAGCGCGTCGCGAAGAAAGCAGTCGCCCTTCTCGAGAGCTGGGCTGGTCTGGAAGTCGCCTACCGAATCCCACGCATGAAACGCGGCAAGGACGCGAAGCAGGCAATCAACCAATTCGAGCGCCGCGAAACTGGCCAGGAGCAGCGTCAGCGATCTCTTACTCGCTCTCCATCTCCTGCGTACGATCCTCCTCGTGGACCAGTGCAGCAACGTCGAGACAGGGGTCCTCAGCGACCCAGACAACCCAACCGTCGTGGTCCTCGGCCTTTGCCTGAGGGATGGTTTACGGCGGAGGCGGAGGGCCGCGTTTACTACTACTCTGCATCGGGCAAAACAACATGGGAACGGCCAACTTTGCCTGCTACTTCTGCTACTCCTGCACCGGGCCAGCCTGCTAAAAATCAACAGAATATGGCACTGCAGAGTATCATTGACGGGATTATGAACACCCAAGAGGACACCCCCTCCGAGCACCGAACCGATACACCTGTGACTCCTCGACCTTCTGCCGATCAATCGGACAGAAAACACAAAGATGGAGAGAAGTGGAGAAAGCTTCCTTTGGAGAAACAGAAGAGAATCTATGAGAACACTGTGAGTGTTTACGCAAAAACACGAGATAGAACTAGACTAACACAGCACAGCTTTTCCCGCATATCAAGCCCGTGGTGGATCAGTACAAGCACAAAATTCCTGACCATCATCTGAAACGATTCGCTAAGGAGGTAAGATCACGGACGCTCACTTTCGATTCTCTGTCTGATGAAATGCAATTATGCTGACATTCTCTATCAATAGACTGCGAAGAAGCTTGTTGAAAGCGATTACAAAAATGATCGCGTCAAGGATCCCACTGCGAAGATCTCCACGAAGCATCAGCAAACCGTCAAAAGTTACTGCAAGACCTTCTTCCGTAAGGCCGCAGCCAAATATGTGGATCGCGAGAAGCTCGAAAACGAGAAGTCGCAGAATGCCACCCCGAACACCGGAAACGAGATTCAGAGCACAGGTGACGATGACGCCCTCGCGGGTGCACCTGCGAGTTCTCCCCTGGAAGACGATGACGCCGCGTCCCTCAAGCGCAAGCGAAATGGATCCCTGAATGTTGACGCTGCTGAAAACGGATCCGCCTCTCCCTCCAAACGGCAGAAGTCCACACCTCCACCCCCTCCTCCTCCGCCCCCTCCAGCCGATCTTCCTGAAGATGACGCCGATGGTGATACCAGCATGGGAAACACCGGAGCTGACCCTTCCCCTTCGAAGGACGACTCTGGCGCTGGAGTCGACGTCAATATGGAGGTCGAAGCGGACAATGGACCACAAACGGAGCAGCCTCAGCTCAGTATTGAGGGACAGGTCTAAGCCAATCTAGCGGTTCATGTCTTATTTTGTCCTTGTGCATCAATACCCAAAAGCGAGTAAAAAAGCGAGAGAGTCGGAAGAAGATGGAAGGATTGAAACTGATATCTCAACGGCCTGCATTACTTTTTGCTTCTAACGTGTTCTTTTGTGTCATTTTTATCTTCTTTTTTTTTTTTGCTTTCTATTGCTTTCTATGCTGTCGACAATACCCCCGAGCCCAAGTGCCACTATCATAGTTTGCATCAATTCAGCCTGTGTTCTGCTGTAAGCTTCGTTCTTTTTAAGATCTATCCTATACAGAAATATCTAAAGCTATATAAGAAGAACTAAGAAGAATTAAGACCGTCTCGATGATCAATATTCTCAAATGTCAACATCTATATCTCGATTAATTTGTTTAAAAAATCTTTAATGCTACACATTCCATCCATCATGCATAATTCATTCGAAGTATATGCAAGCATAGGCATTACAGACTCCCAAAGAAAGACCCATCAGACCGAAACAGAGCAGAGAACACAGAAGCCGAACAGGCCAAAAAAAAAAGAAGAATACCAGTACTTTCAATCAAAAAATCATTCCAGCGTGAAAATAAGAACAGGACCATGTACCGTAAAGAGGGTTCACCAGAAAGTGCCAATCAAAAAAAGATGGCAACATATCTAGTAGAAACTCTCCACAATACTATCCTTATTAACACCGGCACCACCGGCACCACCGGGCGCCATCTCGCCAAGTCGGAACACAGACTCGACAACGCTCAGCTCGGTGGCTGTGGTGTCCAGTCCGGTAATGGCGAGCCAGTCGTTGACGACCATTCCGGCGCCGACGACGGGGGATCCGCGGTTCACACTGCCGGCCACGAGGGGAACTTGCAGGAGGGAGGAGAGCTCGTCCTGGTCGCGGATTGAGGTCTTGGGGTGGACGATTCCACCTTGGTTTGAGAGGGCCATGTAAGAGCCTGTGAGGACGTTGTCGGCTACTGTTTGGCGGAAGACTTCTACGCCGAGGACGTCGGCGATGCTGGGAAAAAAGAGATATGTCAGTTTTGGAAGAAGAAAAAAAACGCAGGGAAGTAAGTTTGGAATGGAATGGAATGGGGGAGAGTAGGGTGTTCAGGGTGTAGTAAACACTGCATTGTTACTCACATCTCCTCGGTCTCACGCTCCAGATCGGGGTGCACGATTGCAACGTGATCGTTACAGCAAATAACGTTGCCAAGCGCGGAGAGGCGCTCTTCTATGCGTTGGATTTTGACTTCGGCCGGAAGGGTGTTGCGCAGGTGTTGCAATTCTTGGTCTGTGGTGGTTGTGGGGACGAGAAGACCTTTGCGGTTACTGAGGACGAGATATTAGCATTTGTTTTTTTTTTTTCTTGATGTTTTCCTTCCTGCCAGAAAAGGCTGTTCGGGTTGGTTGAACGGGGTCTGGTTATGTCCGACTCACCCGACGATTAGACGACCGACAATGCGGGTTCCGGCGATGGTTGCGTGGCAGATGGGAATGACATCTTGGAGTTCGGATTCGAAGACACTGGATTTGCGTTAGTTGGGGTTGTTCATGGGTGGATTGGGGTAGAGGCTAGAGATTGAGATTTGAAATGGCACGGTATTGGCGACGGTATATGCCTCCACACCCACCATTCCTATCAATGCCAGTCCCAAATCCCAATATCCAATCCCACGCCCTTCTGAATGTCTGGATAACACACCTGTAGAAGTTCTCCGAAGCACCAACCGCAACGATAGCGTAGGCATTTGTCAGGCAAGAGAAAACGCCGACCCTAGATGGAAACCGTCAGCCCGAGTCCCAAACATCCTTTGCTTATAGTATCTTACTCGTTCGAGTTCTCGAATTGCGCGCGGACAGCCATAATGTTCAGAGTATCAGAAGATGTTGCAAAGAGCAGGGTTGTGAAAAAGTGTGCGGTGTGGAGCGGGGTAGCGAAAAGCGAACTAGCGGATGCAACAGAAACAGAAACTGTGATTCGAAATTAAGAAATCCAAGAATCTGAGTATTTGCAGAATGAAGCCGAGTGATAAATAAATTGGCAGAGACGTGCGATCCAACTGAAAAAAGACCAAAAGCTCGGGCCAATCAGAACGTCGCTTGAGTTTGCCCCGCCGGAGCCGCAGAGGCGAGGATGGTGGGTTGATAGAATGTACTGATACCTGTTTTATTATGGTACACAGTACGGTAGGCTATGTACCAGTACCTTATTCCCTACTGACTCATTCTGTCTCATCTTGGACGATGATTCATCCGACTTCATTCGTTATAGTATTTCTATTGATTATTGATTCTTGATATTCCACATGTCAGTCAGAGTCATACACAGCCACACATATCTTGGCGAGAACATGATGCCACATGTCAACCCTAGTCATCCCCACTCAATCCATACACACCTTTATACTTCCTTTACAAGATCATTGAGAAGGTTGCATATTGCATACTAGAATTGTGTTCATACCATCTTACCCCTTATTACTTATTGTTTATTACTTTGCTGTATACAAAGTACATACTAATGGGAGTTCAACGACAAATAGATACCTTCTCCCAAAGAAGAGTGGACTCTCCGGCGAGCTAGTGTACAGCTACTCTCTTTCTCACTCCATAAATTCTTCTACAACATCCTCTACATCGCTATATTGGGATAATCCTTGTATCAGACTTTAAGAGTGTTTGGTTTAGATGTATGCCATAGAAAAATTGAAGTTAAACATCGAAAATGGTTCAAATTGAAGAGCTCTTGAGTAATATACCCAATGGGATCATCGTGTCTTGCCGCATTAGTGTATGGGCCACCAATTGTAGACGGGCACTATGTGAGAGTATCTGTCCCTTGTCCGGGAATGTGTGTCGAAAGGTCCCATCAGAGAACCGATGGGCCCGAGTGACGTGGTCAGCCCGCTTTCGCACCTATGGAAACCAACACAGGCACTCGGACTGATTTGAAGTAAACAACTTTCGAACCTCCCCTGCACAAGCGCAGCATAGAATGCTGGTGCAATTCATTCGTAGGGAATCCACGATCTCAGCCACCAACGGTGTTTGCAGAAAGGTCGGGACAATCGGATTGGGGCAATCCAATTGTAGATTCGCCACTACAACTTGAGCGATCTTCCTCATCCTGTTCGCGATGAATGTTGCGCCATGGATCTCAGAGGAGCACACATGGGCAAGGCAGGGCGAGGTACGACAATTCTGTCGAGTGTCATCCTCGAGGCTGCAGCGGTTGCACCCAAACCGGGATTCCTCGTTGTTTACTACTTTTTCTACGATGAAACCGGCAAGATCTGTGGTGTGAGTCTTCAAGACAGATGGCATCTCCAGATAAGTAGAGAGTACGCGACCTGCGCCCTAGTGGTAAGAACGGTTGTGTAAATCGTCTTATGGTGCTTCCTGGGAAATTTCGCCCATTCACCACGACCAATGGGTTCTTGGGCGTGGGTTTGGGGCGTATAATTCTAGCCCCTGTCCAATATCCTAGAAGGGGCTGCAGTGACCTTCTTCATCTTTCTCCGGAGAATTTGGAAATCGTTCTCTGGATGATTTCCAGTGGTATTCGATGGCCCTGGAATTGCCATCCATTTCACTGACGTTGCCATGTCGTGCGCATACATCTGCTATTTTTCACCGGCATTCTTCGGCAGGCTTTTCTTGGATGGATTGGAACTCGGAGGTATGCTGAATGCTCTCTAATAGAGTTGGAATATTCATGTTTGCCTAAAAGCAGTCACATTAATCAGTATCATCTTGCATTTTGGCAAAGGAAACGGACAACGGACGGGTCATATGCTCCCTCAAACAATTTGTCGGGGGTGTCATGTCCATACTCTTCTACCGAATGGGTACGAATAGTCACATTCACCATTGCAATTAAGGATGTTGATTCGCTTTTGGAGCTTTTTCGAATCAGAATCAGTCAATTCAAATCCCGTCGAAGAATGCTGCTCTGATTCAACAGAGGCAAGAGAGTGACAGGAAGAAACTGCCCGCGGGTAGCAAGTGAACTGATGCTCACTTTACGGGCGGAGCGGCGCTCTTCCTGGGATTTGTTTGCCTTTTGTATATCATGACTCCGAGTAGTCAGATCTGGGAACGATTCGGCCAGTGGTTCCGGCATGATGTGCACTAATCTGTTAGTCTTCGCAAAATTCATCAATGCCACGAGTAATGGAGGCCTGACAAATGGGTTGTCGTGTATTAAGAAGAAAAAGCCAGCAAAATCGAGTTGCGTCGTCAGTAAAAGTGACAAGATATCTCTCTCCTCCGTGTGAAGCGATTGAAATTGGTCCCCAGACGTCAAGATACAGGAATTCACCTGGTTTAGAACGAATGGATCTTTCTTTACCGAAGGGGAGGGCATGGCCCTTGCCTTTAATGCACGGTGTACATGGAAACGTGACACCAGCTCCCTTCTTCAATTTGAGGCGATCTGCGCGGGTTTCCATATTTCGTACCATATTTTCTCCGGCATGACAGGCTCGACGATGAGCCAAATCAATTGAGATAGGCACGGGAGAGCCTTTCTTCGTGGTAAAAATGAATCTGGGAGAGCCAGAGGGTAGATTACAATCTAGCATGACATCCACTTTGTTAATGCCAGAGCAGTTCAACCAGTAGTGCTCGCCTTCGCAGGTTGCAAAGCCGACAACTGATTCTTGACATCCGTGATCTTGAAGTTTGAACGTCATAACCCCATTTTTTACCCATGTGCCGATGTTTTCTTTGTCGAGAGCCGACATAGAGATTAAACTGGCTTTGATATCTGGGGCAAGTACGGTTGTAAAGAACGTATGAGGCATAACGACCACAACTAAACGCAACGTTCAATCTTCGGAAATGGCGCATGCACCCCAGACTGATGGTACGAACTATATCGAAGGTCGCAATGTCGGACTCGTTCCCCTGGAACGTTTCGATCTTTTGCACATTTATCTAATACCAGTCGATTGATCCGTGGTGTTATCCCCAATGAACGTCAGGATTTGCCGAAAGTGTACCCGAAGCAAATCGATCTCAATGGCAGAGATTCTAGACCACTGTCTTTGCTTCTTTGCCTTCTTTGCTTTTTTCTCCTCTCACTTTCCTTCCCTTCGAGTTTTCTCATGAAAGTCATGTCTTTTCGCCAGGCCATACCGAAGCTGCCACATTGATGAGGTGCTGTTTCTCAAGCTGAACATCGGTCTCTCTGGGATATTTCGCGGGTCGTTGGAGCATGTAATTGAAGGGTATTGTGAATTGATATTGGGAGACTGTGATTTTATCACCAGTCTTTTCGATCACACAGGATTGAAAGAGATGGGGATTTGGAACATTCGAGTTCCACTCCCAGGTCTCCATTTTGACCTGGTGCTTCTTTCGGTCGACTTTGAAGGTGATGGCCATTTCTGCCTCTCCTCTGACGGGATTTACCCAGACTCTCTCGTTTAACTTGTGGGGCTGCTTGAAAAGAGAGAGAAGTCATCGCAGACGAATCCTGTCTTTGGTGGATCGGCTTCGTCTCAGGGATGAGTTTGGTGGGTGGTATTTATATAGGGCTACGGAGTAGCAGAGGATAATTAGTATACTGAAATCCGTACTCTGAAGACTTTCAAAAGCAGTCCGCAGAAGGAAACATCAGACGAGGACGAGCCCGAGCAGTTTGTGGTAGAGGGGTAGGGCTTTCGTCGTATGTCCAAGAAACAAAGAAGCCAGCGCAGCTGGCGTAGCAGTTGTTAGCTACCATTTCAGGTCATTGTTGATGGGCGATTTTATCATGGAGAGTGATGCGTGCTCTCCGACAGAGTATGAGACAGTGCGTGCATGCTCTGCCGTTACTTTGTAGCTTTCAACAGCATGACGGGTCGCGAATGAGCATAGCGATGCTCACGGCATGCATCCCTTCGCGGACATGCCGAGCATGTAAGAAGTCTCATGGCTTTTGGGGATGATGCCTTAGCTCTGGCGATGGCAGATTCGATGCCAAGTAGCATCTTCTTGGCCAGGATGGCGCCAATCTTCCGCAGTCCCAGACTGATCCATCGGTGCGCTCCCGGCAAGCACCATCGCCGTTCCAGTGGCAGCTGGATATTTCCCGGTGCCCGGTTCAAGAAGGTGAGATGCATGAAAGAAGGTGAGATGCATGAAAGAAGGTGAATGAGTGAAAGAAGGTGAGAAGAAGTGGAAGATGAGAAGGGGGATGTAAAAGGATTAAATATGACAGGATAACAAAGGCTCCCTGTGGAAGATTGCTTCTGGCGTCTTCTCTTATTATGGCTTCCCTCACATTACTATTTCTTGGTTTCATTTGAATCTCTCTCATTGCTCACTTCCTGCTCATTTTCACTTTCAATTTGAACTTGTTTTGCTTTGACATTCACATATCTCATCGCTTACTATTTACTATCTTTATCTTACATCTCACCTCATACAGAAATCAATTCAAACGAGAGAAAAACTCGATTCATTCTGATGCCCTCCCCCCTATCCCCACTCAGGGGGGAGGGCATCGCAACTAAACGTACAAAAAATAAAAGAATTGGTATCAACTGCGGGGAACGCTACACAAACATCTTGGTACAAGCCGGCGGGTCTAGTACCCGCGCGGCGGGGGTGGGGGGTGCGATCCGGGCGGCGGCGGCGGGAAGTACAGGGAGGGCGCGTGGCCCTGGGGCATGTAGCCCGGCAGGGGCAGGCGCGCGAAGTTGGAGCCCGGGGGAGGGGGCAGCTGCGGCGGCCCGTTCATCGCGAACGGGTCCGGCAGGCCCATCCCCAAACCCAGCTGCTGGCGGGCGGGGAGAAGGCGCCGCGGCTGCTGGGTTGGGGTGGGCCGTGGCAGGATGAACGACCGCGGGTCTGTTGGCCCGTGGCCGTGGAGGGAGGAGGGAGGACGGCCCGGGTGGGCGTGGGTGGGCTGGGGGAGGAGAGCACGGTGGTGGGTGCCGGGGTCGGTGCGCATCATTGGGAGGTGTTGTGGCAGGGGCTCGGTCAGAGCTGCATCTGCCAGAATAGAAAGTGCACGTGGGTGCACTGGGAAATCAGCGGCGCCATCGTAGCCGACGGCCTTGCCAGTCGCCTCGTGGTCCTGGACGTAGGTGGCTGCATGAAGTATGCTGCTGAAGGCATCCTTGGCATACGTTCGCAGAGCGTCTTCGTCGGTCATTTCTGTTGGTGCGATCTCCTCGTGCAAGCGGCCCATCCGTGCTCTCTGGACGAATTCATCCCATCCCTCCTCCGCTGCCACAAAGTCAACTGCCCCCTCCAGCTCTCGAACTGTGTCGGCTGCAAATCCACGCTCCTCCTGTCTTACCGCCGTCTCGGCGTCTCGGAAAAGGAATTGCTTCACGGATTCTTCTGAATCCGATGTATCGTACTGGAGACGGGTTAGCTGCGTATTCGTTTTTTTGAAAGCCTTCAGTGCACTTACCTCGGTGTGTTCATCATCCTCGGCCACCCTGCGGCCCTGGATCATGGCCATCATCTTGCCCTTAAGCATTGTAAGCGTCTCCTTTTGGACTTGCTCGAGGAGTAGCTGTTTCCACAGGTTAGAATCCTTCAGTAATGAGATGAAACGAATAAAATCCAAACTTACCCTTGAGGTGTTTTTGATATTGTGAACATTGGCTTCATACTTTCGAGTCTCCAACTCGGTGTTCACCTTGTATTCGTTGTTCACTCTCTCAATTGCCTTGCGTTCGTACTCATCCAGATCCCGCTGGACTTGTTCGAATTCAGGACAGTCTTTGTGAGCATTTTTATCGCGAGCAAGTCTGTGCATGGTCTGATCGGCCATGAAACTCAACGCAATATGCTGCGCCTGGCCAACCTTCTTGAAAAGCGCAGACATTTCCTCCTGGCGAGTTTTTGTCGGCATTGATTCAGGAGTAGGCGATGGGGTGGGACCACGCCAATTTTCGGCGGCGTCCCAGATCTCGTCTTCGATTTTCTTGCCACGTTTGATAATGGTGGCCTTGGCGCGGCCACGTCCTCGACCACCGCGAGGCTTGGTGACTGCTGTAGGTCGAATAGGGCCAACGAATCCACCGCGGCTTCCGCGACCACGGCCCCGACCACGTCCTCGACCGCGGCCGCCACGGGATCCTCGACCTCCACGGCCTCCTCGAACAGTGGGGTTGTAAGCAGGGGGGTCAAATTCTTCAGAAGGAATAGGGATGTCCTCGGGAGATGTTTCATTTTGAGTATCAAGTTCGGTGCCATTTTGGAAGTGGCTCTCTGGCGTATCTTCGAGTTCAGTCTCATCAACGCGAAGCTTTTTGTTCATAAGATCCTCGGAATCAATATCCGGGTTTTCGTTTTGCAGTTCAAGTGACTTCCGCTTGCGCGCAAGTCGGGGTGAAGACACCGCATTGAATGGCGCTGCTTCAATCTGGGAAATACTGGGACTTTGACCGACGGGGGTTTCCTCGGCCTTTGCTTTGGCTGGCTCTGAGATGTTGTTCATGTTATTGTTCATATCGTCGACCATGGCATCAGCAGGGTCGATTTGAGTAGCTCCAGGCGACACGGGGGCTGAAGCAACCATGCGAGGTTCAGGAGATTGAGAGATTTTTTGGAATGGGGGTTCGGATTTGAATTCCTCATCATAGTGGTCAGAGTCCATGTCATCATCGTCTGGCTCGGTGATTTGATTATCAACGGCCTTGGTTGGTGAGACATCTTCTTCGAAGGCGCCATCTCCATCCGGCTTCAGTCTTGCTGACTGCCGGGTGGTCCGTGAAGACTCAGGAACAGTCCGAGGATGTCGAGGACGCCGAGTGCGAGGGGTCTCTGGGTTTTGTGAGACGGCAATTGCGTTTTCATTTTCCTCGTAGGCACCAGAAGCCGATTCAGCATGTTGAATTAGTCTGAGTGGGGAAATTTTTAATTTGATGATGCGCGAGCGAACTTCTGGTCCGCTCAATGATTCATTAGCAGGAAGATGGCCAGGAAGACTGGCGCGGCCACGGCCGCGACCACGTCCTCTGCCACGACCTCTTCCACGAGTAGTAGTGGGACCTGGAATAATGGTATTGGTATCTATACATGAGGGTCAGAGATGGGACCAATAGCGCCGACTTGTATGAACTTACCTTGTGCGGTGCGCCCAGATCGCGTAGAGATACTAGGAGTTCTGGCAGCAGGCTGTGCAGCCGCGCGATTCTTTCTTCTTCCCACCATCGCTGTTGGTCTGGAGAAAATCAGTTTTGAACGGGGAAAATTGATCCAGTAGCAGCAAGGGGGTGAGCGGGAAATCAGGGTGAGCGGGAATTGAACAGTAGATCGAATGTAGGATACATCATCGGATTTTAAAAACAGTACAGTGGCTTTCAAAGGGGGAAAATAGTAGAAAAAGGAAAAAAAAAAGGTACAAGTCGCGTTGCCAAATGCAGAATGCAGAAAGGAAACGTCACTGTTGGTAGCAGTGGAAAAAAAGGCTTGGCAGGAAAAGCGCGAAGTAGAAGATACACGCGATCAAAGATCCGAAGATCAAAAGATCAAAAGATCCCTAAAGGTCCCAAGGTCCCAAGGTCCCAAGAGTCCAAAGAACCAAAGAACCTCAAGGCCAAGATCAAGGAGACAGGGTTTTTGCGGTGTTCAAGGATCGGGAAAACAAGGGAAATTGGAAGGGAGATAGATGTAACCAGCAGTCCAGATTCACGAAATCACTTACCAAAGCGATGGATTTGGGAAAAAGATGCGAAGTAAAAAGAGAAAAAGCAGAGATCTACTGCAGGATTTGACCGGGTGGATGGGGAAAACGGGGCCAAGTAAAAAAAAAACGGGGGGGTAGACAGAGAACAGATAGAGATAGTAGAAAAACGGAATGGAAGTCGAAATAAAAAAAAGAACACGGGAGGAATATGACAAATGAGTAAGAACGATGAAAATAGAAAAAGTAGAAGAAGGCGAATAAGAAGAGAGAAGATGAGAAGAGAGAAAAAAAAAGGTCGAGAGAGTAGAAGAAGAAGAAGAAAGGGAAAAGGTCAAAACAAGTTGATTATTGGGGGAATAGAGCTGAACCTTGGATTCTTCTCCCATAGGTTAACAATAAGAAACAATAGAATAATCATCTCTCGAGAAAGAATACTATGTATTCGCATTCTCAATTCAAATGGATTCTATTTCCTCCGTAGAAAGAATCCATTCTTCTTCCCTGGTCTATTGGTCTATTGAGCATCGGCGACTTTTTCGTGACTCGGCGGAGGCTCGGGAATTAGAAGAGCATACAAACACCTACACATTATACATTATATACATGATATACATTCAAACCTTGAATAGACTACGGGGTATAAATTTCATTCATTCTATTCATTCTATTACTTCTGCCTGGGAACAATAGAGTCATGTACTCCATACTCCATACTCCCTACGTGTCTCTGATCCCCAGCCACTTCCGGCAGAGTATTTGGCCCCGTGAACATAAAGGAGTTTACGTGTCTAGATAGTATGCTGATATTGTTTGTATTGTCTGTATTGTCTGTCTTTTCGACTTGATTGTCATGAATATACTTTATTCATATCCTATCTAATATTATACTCTTCTACCTTCTATATCCCTTCCCCCTACAGAAAAAAATATACGGACCCACTCGGTCTAAGAGTCGGTGACAGCAACGCATGCGGATGACCTACAATATACTCTACAAAGTATACTATGCTATTGGCTCTAATAATTATTATAAACATTTCTACAAACCTACTACTCCGTACTAGTATTTTCAATAGAGAATGTGTCTGTTCCTCCAAGGTGCTGTAGTCCACGTCATCAGCTACTAACACGAAACGTATAATATTACATCTCTTTCGCCACTCTTCAAGGCTGTCTATGATTATCATGGGAAAATACTTCGTTATAGAATGGAAGGAAATTTCGAGGTATCATCCAATACAAAGGCGTAATGAGAAAATACAAATCGCAATTAAAGTCACATTTCCTACTCAACTCCACTATATATACTTTCACCGGATCAGTATATGCAATCGCAATTCATTTCAAAATATCCAATTATACCACCCACCCATTTCCTATATACACAAATATATTCAAAGATCCGTCCATCATATACAAAAAAAAAGCAGAAGGCCAAAAGTCAAGGAACAGAACAAAAAAAAACAAACATTGCAAGTCATGCGGATAATGATGTACCGAGGTAGATCAATCACTTTTCATAAGGGGATTCGTTCAAGTCATATCTCTTCTTCGTAAAACCACCTCGAGTCGGATTCGGTCTCGTGCGGGTGGTTTCGTCCGACTCCAATCCAGGCAACGGGGAGGGCGTACGCATCGCCTGGTCGCGGAGGGAGCGGGCAGATCTCATGCGCGTGATCGTCCCTGGGGTGATGGTATGTCCCGCGCTCGGCGAGGCTTTGACCATGGTGCCTGGTGCAAATGTTGGGGATGGACAGGGGCTTGTTGAGCGGAAGAGAGGGTGGATGTTGTCCTCGCCGAATGGGTTGTATTCCCACGTTGAGCTGTTGGAGGTGGACTGTGTTGGGGAGTCCACGCGGATTGTGGACGCGGTTGGTGAAGGCATTGATGGGTGTACTAGACTATCTAAAGAGAGTGCGGTTGGTGGGTTGCGGCGTAGGCTGGGCATGCTGCGGATGCTGTGGGGGCCTCGGAGGAGGGCGTGAGTATCCCGGTCTGGGAGGGTGTCTGGCCTTCTGTCCCGTGTTGGGGATGGGCTTGGTGAGGTGTGGGTTGAGGAATTTGTGTCGATGGAAGCGTGCTTTTCTTCCTTGGCGCTTGAAGGACAGAGTGTTGCGTCTGAGTAGCGGCTGGACCGCCGAGGGAATTTGCGAAGTGAGGATCTTTTGGGTTCGAATAGCTCGGACAAATCGCATACTCGAGGGGGAGATGGGAGGAAATTAAGGCTTTGTGGGATATCCTTGAGCTCCTGGGAATAGGGCTCTTCGGAGTAGGCACGCGGCCATTCAGGATTGGATTTCTCCTGGACTAGTGTCATCACGAGGAATCCACAGTACAAGCCTTGTGCAAAGACCGATAATGCCCAGAACACAGAGCGAACCACAAAGACCGAGGCTTGAGGGCTCATTGCTATTGCTCCGGCAGATGCGGCAGCGGCAATGAGTAGATATCCACCGGCGAAATAGATGCATTGTTGGCGGCCGGCTTGAATGTTTTGGTGGTGCAGCAGACTGAGGGCAATCAAAGCCACGCAGCTCACTGCACTTAGGATAGTTGAAGCCACATCGGGTGAGGCTTTCGAGGTTGCGTAGCAGATGCCATTAAGAATGGTGACAATGAATGTTACGAGCAGGGAGGCCGCCGCCAGTGAGTAAGATAGATAAGACATGATAATGGAAAAGAGAGAAAGACTTGGGCAAAAGGAATGGCCTGGAAGTATATCAAAAAGAGAACAAGAGAGTGTGGAGACGTCAAATGTTGGCAGACTGCCAATCCCAGACGTTTACCAATGCACGCAATGAGTGTAAGGAATCTACAGATTTCATGAGAGGGAAGACGTCCATATTTATGAGTTGAGCATGCGTGGACGCACAAGAGGGTTCGCAACACGGGACGGGGCGATGCGGATCTCAGCGTGGCTCAAAGTATATCGAGGAAGCAGTCTCAACCTGTCAATTTCTCTTTCCCAAAAGAGATCGGTCTGATCCATCATTCCAGCATGATGGTTAAACTTTGTAGATAAGAATCGGCTTGACAAGGATTATGTCGATTGGTTGAGGTAGAGAAATCCCGCTGGAGATGCATAATTGTGTGTGGATATTGGCAATTGTCGTATTTCTAGCCATAGGAGGCGAAGCTATGGCGCCTAATTCTGGGGTAGGGCCCCTGCCCAGACCTGTCCTGCAGAGTAGAAATCCGATAGTTTGGTTAATCTTACTATAACAATGGCACTATTCAATCTGATCCATCAGTCTTGTAGATTAACACCGCCCAGTCGAGGTGGCGGATCCTCTCTCGATCTCAATAGTGCGGACCGAATGTGATGTATCTCTCTCCCTTGCGAGAGGAAAATCTCCGCGCTCCCCTGGATCTCGGTTAGACCGGACAGAACTAAGTATAGTGTGAGTTTAGCCAAATTCAAAATGGTACTTTGTACATTTTATAGATCCATATTCCATAGTCACAGAAGCACAATCGGGATATCATGACCTGTCCTGCAGGAATGGAGTATATACGGGGTGGATTGTCCTGAAGTCTACCTGTGATTCGGTCAATGTCTTTCCGGATGAAGTCTGCCGCATGCAATTGCTAGTATTTGTCAAATTTAATTAATAGATTTGGCGTGTTTTGTGGATTTTTTTTTCATATGTATCCTTTTTCTGTGTGGGTATATGTGCGATGTACGACGTCCGTGCTACTTACTTGAGAGGCAATAGTGGCGCTTAATACTTACTGTAGTATATAGGAGTTCAACAGTGCCGAGTATTCATTCTAGAAAAGCCTTCAATGTCATTCGGACCAAATTGGGACACAGATCTACATCCCCAACCTATGGACTCTCAATGTCTGCCTGGGATGTTGTCATCGAGGCGGCCGATAGGCAACCAGCTTGGAATCAAATGGGGTAGACCTGAGTTATTATGTGCACATGTGCACATGAAGAGAGAGCTGTGCACAATAATAACAAAAATAGTCTAAGATCAAGAGATCCTTCGGACAAGATGCGCGGTGAAGTTATCATGGCTTGATCGTTGAGTAGTCCATGGTCCCTGGTTATAGATAGAAAAGTCTCTTGCACAAAGTATGCTTTTTACCGTCTTCACATTTAAACGGATATCTCAAAAGATATCTAAAAAGAACATCTAAAAAGAACATCACCAGGCATACAACATAAGAAGAGGCAAACTATTCTGGTGGAAGTAAATCCGAAGGCGGTCACGGTACTCGTTTGCTATCGATCATCGTCACTCTGAATGCTCCCCTCCTACTTTCTTTTCCCTCTCTTCGACTTTTCTTCGACTTCATCGCTGAGAGGATCCTTTGCATCAACTACTCTCCCTTTCTCCTATATCAATTCGTCATCTGCTCTCCCTGCCCCTTTTCTCCCTGGTTTTACTCCAAAGCGGCAAAATGAAGCTCACTTTCAAGGTCCGTTTTGAAAACTTGCCCTTGGGGTCCTCACAGCCACAGACTGCTGACAATCATCGACACATAGGACCTGAAGCAGGAGAAGTTCGTCATCGATGTCGAACCTTCTGAGACTGTACGTTTGTTCCCCCTTCGCTACAACTAGCCAGCGTCATCGAGTGCGGGGCTCATCTGTTTAGGTTCGCGAGGTCAAGGTCAAAATCGCCCAAGAAAAAGGCGAATATGAGGCAGAGCGCATGAAGGTCATCTACTCTGGTTCGTATCTCCCTCTTGATAGACAGGTTCTCTATCCACGGTGTCATGTCTAACCATCGCTTTTTTTTCTTCTCTTTGTAGGAAAGATCCTTCAGGATGACAAGACAGTCGAATCTTACAACATCCAAGAGAAGGATTTCCTAGTGTGCTTGCCTTCAAAGGTATGGGATAAACCTCGTCTATGATTTCCGTAATGATTGGGTCAAAACTGACGGATTGATGCTCAGCAACCCAAGGCCGCCGCCTCTACCGCCTCCCAGGTTCCCTCGACCCCAGCTGCCCGAGCTCCTGTGTCAACACCCGCCCCTCCCCCAGCTCCCCATGCTGCCGCCGCTCCTCCCCCTTCTGTCGCCCCCGCGACCCCATCCCCGGCCGGTGCAGCTCCTGCTCCATCGAGCGGTCCCGCCTTCGGAGATCCTTCCGCCCTCACCATGGGCTCTGCCGCTGAGGGAGCAGTTGTCCAGATGGAGGCAATGGGCTTCGCACGCACTGATATCGACCGTGCCATGCGCGCCGCATTCTACAACCCTGACCGTGCCATCGAATACCTTCTGACCGTAAGCTTTTGGTTAAAAGTTACGCCTTGAATGTTTGCTAATGATCACGACAGGGTATTCCCGATAACATCCAGGAACAGCAACAACAACAACAGCAACAAGCCTCAGAGCCAGCCCCTACTGGCGCTGCTCCTGCTGCCCCCGCTGCTCCTTCCGGTGGCGACGAGCCGCACCTCAACCTCTTCGAAGCTGCCGCTCAGGCCGGTGGTGAAGGTGGTGGCCGATCTCGCGGTGCTGCTGGTGCCGGCGCCGGTGCCGCTGGTGGTGAAGCTCTCGGCAGCCTAGAGTTCCTCCGCAGCAACCCCCACTTCCAACAGCTTCGTCAGCTTGTTCAACAGCAGCCTCACATGCTCGAGCCCATCCTGCAACAGGTCGCCGCTGGGAATCCCCAGATTGCGTCAATCATCGGACAAAACTCCGATCAATTCCTGCAGCTTCTGGGTGAGGAACTTGAGGACGAGGAGGGTGCTCTGCCACCCGGCGCGCAGGCCATTTCGGTTACGGAAGAAGAGCGCGATGCCATTGAGCGTGTACGTTGAATAGCGTCCCCTTTATCATTGTTGCCTTTTATAACTAACCCACAATCAGCTGTGCCGTCTCGGCTTCCCCCGCGACTCCGTCATCCAGGCCTACTTCGCCTGCGACAAGAACGAGGAGCTCGCTGCCAACTTCCTCTTCGACCAGCCGGACGAGGATGAGCAGTAAAGAATTATATCTTCTCTCTCTCTCGACTTCTTTTCTTCCTCCCTTACTTTCCCCCCCTCTAACGTTATGTTCTATGATGAATACCAAGCATGCTGCTGTTTGAATTGATTCCCATCTCTCCTCACCCCGGACCTCTTCCCATGAATACGACCCAGTGCTCAGCTTGGCGTCCCTGAGTTTCTACTTGCTGAGTGTGAACTGGGCTTCTTCGCATCCCGCTGTTCTCTCTCCCTAATACGCCTGTTATGTAATTACCTTAATGGGCAAAATGGGACCTGTTCGCTGCACATAGAGTATGTGAGTAGTTGTGTAAGATTGTAGCTGGGATAAGTGGCGATCTTCGATCTGGTCATCTGTCATGGGGTGATTTTCATTGGTGGTCACGCGCATTTTATATGCAGGTAGACAGATATGCAGATGACCTGCGAATGGTTGAAATGTATCCGTATGATTGGAGAAGTTTATATCCTCACCTCCACTTGGGAGTTGGGACCGCGAAGACCGCCCAAATCAGAGTAATATTTCCTGAGGTCCCCACACAGCATTTACTATATATGTCGTGGCCTAGCCTCGAGTTGATATATATAGCCCTTATCGTCCCTTATCAGATAGACTTTTAAAGCTTGTCTCTTTGGTTGCCTTTTTTATGTCTTTTTGCCCTGTGATAGGTTTATATCTCGTAGCTACCTAGGTATTCGACATTCGAACTGGCCATGGCCAGTGATGCTCACAGACCATAACCAGCTGACCAGCCTAGATAAGAACAAAAAAGTCAATGAATAAATTGAACTAGTACTACTTACATGTAGGTATAGGTAACTAAGTACAGTAGACTAGAACCCAAAGATATCAACTCAATTCACGCCCATCCCCAATGCAAAAGGTATCTTACGGACCCATAACCCTAACATGCACCGAAAATATTCAGAAAAAAAAAAGAGAGAGATTTATAGTCCAGATCTAAATGAGAGTGTAGGTCTCAAATACAGAAGATGAACAAAATACAACGACCCATCCGTGAATATAGTACATAGTACAATTCATGGACAAGAAGAAGTAGAAACAGAAGTAAGACTTATTTGCAAGATCTCCTCACAGACCAAACACCCAGTCCACGGCGCCCAACGACCCGTTTCAGAGTCGGCAGGATCCCGTCATCGCCAAAGTCCATGTCATCCAAGTTAAGATGTTTGCGATACGACCAAAGTGGATGAAGTTGCAAGTTCTGGTCTCGGCTCTGAGGCGCAGATACAGCGTAGTCATCAAGGAAAGCAGCCGATGTAGGCGCGACCAGGAATACAGATGATGGATTCGAGCAGCTGGGTACAACCTGCTCCAGCTGCAACATCATCTCCACACCGGACATCCCCATGAGATCCTGCGTCTGGATCTCTGTGGTCTGGTTGTCACCACCGAGAAGCCACAGTGGCGGTGAGTATGTCTTCCACCAGAAGACCGTCGCGGAAGGGATATGGTGTGTTGTGCTAGACGAGACGATGCCGCGCATCGCTAGCTGCGTCGGGACGACGCCGCCTTGGTGGTACACGCCCATGAGGAAGCCCATTGCTGCGTTGAAGATGACCCACACAACGAGGAGGAGGCGGGACCGGCGCATGGGGACACAGCTGAGGAGGAGGGGCACGGCTGGGAGGAGGAAGCGTGGTTCTTGGTGTGGGAAAAGGGAGAGGAGCATCGTCGCGGAGAGCGCGGAGAGCGCGCGCACATTGCGCATCCAGTATGGCACCAGTGGCCAGCTGAAGAGGGAGACTAGCATGGCTATATAGGCTGGGCCGAGGAGTTGGAGGAGGTTTGCAGTGAAGTGTTGGTGGTGGGGGTGGAGGCCGTGCTGGGCTAGGTTGGAAGTGTCGGTGTTGTAGATGAGGTTGTTGAGGGGAGTTATTATGGGATCGCGGATGGTGCTGATGATGGAGGATGTCGGCCGGTAGAAGGTCGTGTCTGCGTAGACCGCGATAAAGGAAAAGAAGAGGCCGAAGAGGAGGAATGCTGCGAGGGAGAGTGGTCTGGTGCGAACGCGGGGTTAGCACATGTGTATAGGTTAGAGCTGGAGGTGAAGTGTATGCAGATTGACGCACTTGCGCTTGAACTGCGGCAGCAATTGTAGGCCCGGGAATAGAAGGAAAGCCGGGAAGGTGATGCGGTTGAAGACGCCCACGACGGCGATGAAGGCGAGCACAGCGTGGGAGAAGAAGGACGAGTGTCGCTGCGACTGAAGTCAGCGCGAATTGTGTGCTTTGAAGCTTTATCTCTCGCACCTTATTCTCAACAATGCGCCGAATCAGAACCAACCCCCAGGCAACCAACAGGGTCTCGAGGCTGTTGGAGAATGTGTGCGTCTGATATGTCCAGGTGACATACGACGAGGCCACCAGCACCACTGTTGCGCGCCGGTGACGCGGGGAAGGCACTAGCTCATAGATCGCCCAGTCCTCCAGAACAAAACTTAACAGAAACATCCCACCGCGCAGCGCATAGTAAACCAAGTGGGGTGGGGGGCTGCCGGACCCGATTTCAGTATAGAACCATTTCAAAAGGCTCATTGGAAGCTCGTAGGTTGCCCATAGTGGGAATATACTGCGTATGGGGTGTTCAACCGTGAACTCCCATGGTAACTTTGAAGGAAATGAGAATATGCGACCTGCATGTAGGCGATTTTGGTCAATATTATTTTCCCCCTTTGTATAGGGGAGTCGCGGGACTGCCGGATCGCGCTTTTTTTTTTTTGCTTTGGGGAAAATCGCAACAAAGATTTCCACGCGTTTGCGCAGTCGCCGTATGATTGCGATTTGTCAAGCGATTATTGGACAGTTGAACACACCTGCAAAAAGCTCTGGGCCTTGGAAATTCTCATCGGGATGTAGATAGCTTGGCGATAGTGCGAAGTAAACGCGAATCAACAGTAACAATAAATATGTTCGACGCCACATGGTTAGAGAAACCCGGGAACATTATTAGAAAGGATTAAAGAATGAAAAAAATGGTAAGGAATGAAGTGAAAGAAAGGAGTGGAAGGGGATGGGCTAAGAAGAAGGAAAGTAAACGCGTATTGGACAATGATATCACTGGGGCTTCGCGTTAAGCGGAGAGTGTAATAGATCAGTCTATTACTATATACATACTATACTAGGTACTATACTAGATATTACTATATTTTAGTCGAATCTTATTTCCAGTACGCACATATATCTAGGGATGTATACATCAAACTCTTTGTTAATATGATTGATACATCTGTTGATGTCGTATGTTGTATAGATCTCGTATACTACTCCATACCCTAAGATACGAGAGTTGGTAGATCGACAATCTGACAAAGAATGAGATAATTCCAACAGAACATATATTTCCTAAAATGCTCTAGTTGCCTGTCTACCTAGACATCGCCGGAACTAAATAGATATGTCCGCCATTGCTTCTGGCTTAGTCCAGAGTTAAGAGTTAAGCCAGGGCTGCTTGCAGGCAGCACCCTAGGTTCCCCGATTATTTGTCCCCAAGCTAATAGGCTACTAGTACGTTTCGGGTCAGTTTCTTGCTCCAAAGGGTTCTTTGAAGTAAAATAATGAGTCAAACCAAGATTGTTTTGTATATATTCTAGGCAACGGGAGAAACAAAGACGTGGGGGCTGGCTTTGGGAGCCTTGTTGGCCTTATCCATGGATACCGCCTTTGGCAATCCAGAACCTCATAAACCTCATCACTTGCCATCTACTCGTTACATCCTCGTCATTTCCAACGTTCACCAACTTTTTTTCAGACATACTACCTCTGAAGAATAGATCTTGATATCACAAATCTACTACATATTTGAAACCTCGTCAGTAATATCCCCCACCACTGAACCGCCCCGCACTATTCGAAAGCGACCAGCAAAGCTAACCTCACTTGAACATTAGATTCCATCTTCACCATTACCATGAGTGCTATCACCCTCACCAGCTCCGATGGAGTAGATATCTCTGTTGGTAAGCACAATTTCCGCAAGATGCTATTGCGAGTGGCGCTGACTTAATTCTGAACAGAGCGCACCACCGCCGAGCGGTCCGTGTTGATCAAGAACATGCTTGAGGATCTGGGCGACTCTGGAGAGGCTATCCCCATCCCAAACGTGAGTGTTTACCCCCAGATATTCAGCATCCAAGACTAGTCGCTTACACTTCTTTGTCCAGGTTAACGAGGCCGTTCTTAAGAAGGTCATCGAGTGGTGCGAACACCACAAGAACGATCCCCCCAGTGCCAGCGATGACGATGACAACCGTCGCAAGACCACCGACATTGATGAGTGGGACCAGAAGTTTATGCAGGTGGACCAGGAGATGCTCTTTGAGATCATCCTCGTACGTTTCGCTTTCAGACTTGCTCTTCGACGCACATACTGACTTCTCCTAGGCTGCCAACTACTTGGATATTAAGGCCCTTCTCGACGTCGGCTGCAAGACCGTCGCTAACATGATCAAGGGCAAGTCCCCAGAGGAGATCCGCAAGACCTTCAACATCCAGAATGACTTCACTCCCGAGGAGGAAGACCAGATCCGCCGCGAGAACGAGTGGGCTGAGGAGTAAGTGGCTATCACATGTTCATTCGATAGAATCTATGCTGACATTTTTACTTTAGTCGTTGAATGACGATTTTGTGTCTGTTGCTTTTTTCTAAAATCAGAAAATGATATCCTCTCGGCTGCTTACGACAATGTGCAGCGTAGCCCTTGATGTCTAGCAGGGTGGTTTTTTTTGGGGGGCGTTACTTTTGCTATTTTTCTTCCAGGGTTTGATTTGATTTTAAAAAAAATCGCTAGCCTTGCAATGACATCTGTTACAGAATCCTCCTGAACCTAGTAAGTAGCATTGGATAGCGGGGTCATAAAACCGACCCTTGCTCATATTTCTACTATGACGACAACGCCAAGTTGTAAAAGTAATGTAGCATATAAAATGCAGATCCAAGGCTGTACTACAAAGTGTGATACGAACAGTAACACCATCAGGAACAGACAGCATGGAAATGTCCCCAATGCAACGTCCCAATCAAAATCTACGGCCATCGAGACCATCCCAAAAAGTAGGCAAAAGGACATTCAATTCGATTCAATCAGATTTTGTATCAAAAAAGAAAATCCCCCGCCTCGCCAGTCCTACAAGCCCGCCCCCAGCAAGAAGACGATCAGCCCCCAACAGCAACAGAACCTTTTGCAAACATAATCCGGGCCTGCCATCCATATCGATAAATTAGGCGTGTTGGAAATCCATCATATCCCCACTCGGAACCGTGGAGGAAAAAATGACGACCCATTGGAAGATTAAGAAAAAAAAAAGATAGACACGACCCAAAGCAAGACCCGGATCAAGATTTGATAATTGAATTTTTTGTTTGCAATTGCACTCAAGAGTAGTTCCACAATCCACTAGCGCTCTCAAGTTCATGGTGAAGGCATGTTGTTCGAAATTCGGTTGTGGGCGTCACATCATGAAGAGGGTTTCGAAATAATCAAAAACCCTTGAACCACCCCGCACAGACAAACTTCGGTTGCCATATGACATCGCGAGCTGAACTGGGGCTTTTGAGAATGGCCGGACGGAGGGTGCGAATACTGAGGGTCCGCTTAGACCTTCAGGGTCGACTTACGCCAGTGTCGGCGCTTGGCGTTGTATCTATTGAAAAAGCAATGTATCAGCCATGTGTTCCGATTCGGTTTGTGTTAAGCTGTCTCTTTTTTCCCTTTCCTCCATTGTTGGGTTCGTGCGGTCGGCGGGTGGATGGTTATGTGGATATCCCCTTTCCTCTCTCGCTTTCCGGTATCACTCTTCCCACAAATGGCGATCGGATATAAAAAAACGGATTTTGGATCTCGAAATAAAGGTGCGATTTACCTGATGGTGTTGCCGGTGCGCAGACGGATCCACTGGGGGATGGGGCGGTTCTGACGCTGAGCTTTGGCAAGCTTTTGCTTGGTGCGGAAGGTCTTGTTGCTCTGTGTGGAAAATGACGGGTTAAAATTTGGTTTCTCGATTTTTCAGAGGTCTGACTGGGAAGGGAGACGGCGACGATGGCGAGTGTATTTTTCGAGAATGGCGTGAGCAGGGTGGTAACATACCGGCATCTTGAAGGGTTGATCGCGACGGCGAGCTTGTTGGATGGACGGATGAAGTTATCGACCTTCGAGTGTGGATGGTTTGTGTGCGGCAGGGCTTGGCTTCGCTTCGGTTGGGTCAGGTGATGTGGAATGAGTGCCTGAGGTGGTAAGGCGACAAGGCATAAATAAATTATGTCTCAGGCAAGAACCGCAAAGTGGGTCCACGGCTTGGAACTATGTGTGTGCCGCACACGGGCATTATGCAGTATGTACTACAATACAACTTTGTAGTCCGGTATACGATATACATTCATAGATATGTCCTGCTTCCTTGTTTAGATTAGCGCATATTCCAGGTAGGTGTTAGGATTATCATATATATATTCTGCAACCTTGCGTCCTGCAATGTCCTATCTGGTACAACATACTACGGTATAAGCAAGCTAGCTCTGGAGGCCTTGATTCGAACCCTCGTAAGCCGTGGATAAAGCTGGTCAGGCACTAAGAATTGGTGTAGGAATTTTATCATTGATCATTAGTAAAATTAGGGACCAAAGCAATACAATAATCATAACACAAAGACACATAGATCCATGCAAGATCGCATCAAGCCAATGCCGCAGTAATCAACCCGTATGTAATTGAATCGAGTTGTCGTTCTTCCTCAGGTAACCGTGGGATAAGAGACAAGACTGCTTCATAGAAGCTAATAAAAAACTGCCGAGCCAGTAATGCAGCACTTTCGAAGGCAGTTGGATATGCACCGGCATCTGCCCAGTCAATCAACCACACCTTTCCATCCCGGTCCAAGATGAGGGGTTTCGAGGACTTATGTCGTGATGAGTAATGACAAATTTGCTGAATTGAAAGGGTGGGATATCTTAGGACATTGGTTCACGCGCTTACAGATATCGAGTTTGTGATTAAACCAGTCTTGAACTTCAGCACTGTTCTTGAACGGACCGGCGCTACAATCGGTGAAGAATCGGCCACGAAATGGCCCGCCACCGAGGGGGCCAGGCTGCAAGATCGCAACGGACTGCATCTATTTGATCATGTCCGCAACCTGTATAGCGATTTGCCTTTGGTTGTCGTAGGGAAGGTCGTTCCAACACTCACCGAGGGGCTGGCCTGCGATAAAATCCATCACAAGATATCCCCTTGTGGCAAAATATTGCGTCTTGTCTTCAACTTGGAATGAGCGATAGACTCGTGGAGCCCGAATGCCGGTTTTAGAGGCAATGAGATTGAGAATCTCTGCTTCGCACGGCAAGACGCTGCCCCCGCCTTTCATCGCCAAATGCTGTGAGAGTCGCACAACTTTCGTATCGCCAAGGTCGTGTAGCACAGGAGCAGACTCAAGAAGAGTTACCAGAGTCTCGTCTGTGACGGAGTCAAGGTCCTTCCCGTCTAGCGGGAAGTCTCCCTCCGGATCACGGCTGTGGGGCTGTAGGCGAGACAGTCAGTAAAGAGCCCTGGAGTCTTTCGGGAAATGTGTAAGCATAACATACATCGGAGATCGGACAGAGCACTGGCTCCATTTTAGCAGACGAGAGGGCTTGTATAGCGGTAATTATTGCGGAGAGTCCCTAGAGTACCTAGGAATGGAACGTAGATATTAAATATCAAACGTGACAAGCTTAAAAGGTCTTGTCATTGTTTGGATGGGGTCATGTGCCTTAGGCAGAAGCTTGCCTATCAGCTTAACAAACATTTGAACGCATTGTGCAAGATAAATCACATTCATATGTACCTAGTAAACACTCTACGCTTACTTCTGACGTGGGTCGCTTTTAATATTGCTCATACTATCCATGCCCACGGATAGAGCATGGAGTACACCATATGCATTTTTCGTACCTATCTACTGCTCCCAACCCCTACTGGTGATAATAATCCCTGCGAGGCCTTCTATGCACATCCTCTTCTCGTAGAAAACCTGATCTCCATAGAAAAAAGAAAAATTCAAGAAAAAAGTTCAGCACTTTTATAATAACATTGGTCCCTAGAGGGTAAAGGGGGACCTTTTGGCGGAAAGACTTTCAATTGAATGCCTTTTACAACGTCGTGCTTTATATAATCCCGGTGTGATCTTATTTTTCTACCTTGCTCGCGTTGTTCGTCACCTGTTTGATAGTCAAACGCTTCCCCTTTACCTAAACAAGGCGAGTCTCAGCTTATAAGGGGATTTCGAGTAAAAATAGAGTCTGTTTTTTTGTGATCACCCCATGGGATCTTCCCAACATGCTGCTAACTACCCAAGTCAACCTTCCAAGGTTGGGTGCCAGTTAGAATGATTTATTTGCAAGACTTTGCCGTAAATATAGTCTGGGATGGTAGATTGAATCATTTCACGTTCCGTAATCAATATCATTTACTATAACCATGAGGCTCTTCTCCACTCTCGTGGTTATAAAAGCGAAGTTTTACCCGGGGATCTTAGGCGTTTATAGACCACTTGATGTCAGCCTCTATAGTCACATCGTAGTCTCATGGCTGGCTCTTTCCCCCATGGGCTCCTTCCCTCATAGCCTCTTCTCCTTATAACATCTTCCCCGCCTGTTTGCAGTAGCACTCGAGGTGAAACTATCTTGACAATTTTCAAGTCAGTCACTGAGCTGCAAGTCAGAGTTACCCTGTTGTGCCTAGCTTATGTCAATTCTGACGCAGATCTACAGATTTGTCCTCACCGGGCCGAACTTTTGCTCGGTTCACTTTGTGCCTGCAGGCTGCCAAACCGAGATGTTGGCCCTACCGGTACATTATATTATCGCCGTGCCGCATCGAAAGCAAGGTGGAACAAATCACTGGTGCTTCTACCTCGCGACATCCCCTACAACATCTGTTCGGGTCGATTGCCAACCAAGTTACACCGAGCCGAGTTCTATCCTTCAGGGAGGCTCCAAAGCCAACCTAGTCATTTCGCAATTGAGATATGTTGTTTCCAGGAATACCCAAGCACAGTTCAAACTTGATGTTGTGCCAGGGCTCTCAGTTGGGCACGTTTGTAACCAAATTATCCAGCATGGACGCCACAGATACGAGTTCGATATGAATGGCGTCGGGTGAAGGTTCTGGACCACCGACCAGCTCGATCTCTTTTCCGAATCTCAAATTATCACCAACGAATCGCAAGTTACGGCAGCAAAGGCTGGGATTCTCAAGTTATGGCCCGACCAAACGCCACTCCCGCTTGACCAAGGAGCCTATTACCAATGAGTATGGTATGTTAGGAACCCCCTCCCTTGGGTATATCCGGCGTTATAGTAAATATTTATTCTGATAGCAGTTAGCATGACTTTATTGTAATTCCCAAGATATGGAAACTACCTTAGCTGCCTGGATTTCTCCTGATGGCTCTCTTTTCGTGACCCTCCCGTGGCCTGGGCTGTGTCATATGCTAGTTCCGTCCTTCCCCTAGTTTTAATTTAGCAGAATGGACATGGTTATTCCCGTCTAAGCTGCTCCCGTTACGAATGTCGTCTCTTTATACTACACGTTTCCTCTACCGTTAAGATATCTAGTCTCACTTTCGTTTATGGTCACATATCCTTAGTTTCTGTCCACACTATCTTACTACGTATCTTGCTGTCTTGCCGTCTTCTTTGTTGTTCATACTTCAGTTATAATTCAAGTTGGTTTCATCTTACTTTGAAGGTATTCATTATTGTCCTCGGGTACCTACTTGGATTTATGTGCTATTCATTGAACTGCATATTCCGCAACTTATCTCAACTCATTTGGCAAAGAATTAGGGGAATCGCCAACATGAAGCTGAGGGTTATGGATTACTTAGACTGCTATAAAAGGAAGGGACAAGAAAACTGAGCGGACGTATTCTCAGTCCTGGAAATAGTGTGCTCCAAATTTGGGGGCTGCTCAGGCCATCTCCAGGACTTGCTCCAGTACTCCGTAAGCCTACAACCCTCTCTACTCGTACGACCGTGGACAGCTGTCGTATAGGGGCACCTTAGGTAGAAGTCCTGGAGTTGCGCCTGTTGAATGTTGTTTTAATCAGATCCCGGGGTCATGGATGGATTACGATGCACATGGTAGGTACCTAGGTATTGACTATCAAATTGACGGATCCCACGTTGGAACACCCGAGCGACGGGCCGATCAGGGTTCTTACATAGTTCGAAATTGCAGTTCTAACCATTCTGCGGCATGCTAATTATTTTCCATACTTCCCTTCTGGCAACACTAAGCAAAAATTGATCAATCAAAATCGATCGGATTTTGTACGCAGTACTCCGTACCGAGTAGAATAGAAACATGGATGGATCCAACATTAAACTAATCAATACCCTTGTACGGATTAGGCAAAAGGACCTACTTTGGTTGTAGTCAAAGCGTCGGACATCGGATATGAAACCACCCGACATACAAGAAAAAATAAAGTGGGATATGTAATCCGCACCACGGGTCCAGATCGAGGTGGATCGCATATATTATTTAGCGGATCAAAATTCGGTCGAAATAATATATTCCCCCGTACTCCATACATACGTACTGCCTACATAATGTACACCCGTGGACAGGTAGATTATGAGTCAGGTGTCGTATTCGTTTTCGGGTTTTCGGGTTTTCGCGTCATGATGATGTGGTAGATAATGATTATGTACTCCGTATGCAAGTGCCACATGCGCCAATCATGGACCCTGCATCAAAAGCATTGTACGGAGTAAGGAAGCAAACAGCTCGTGGCTGCCAAGTCGTGTTCCCCAGAAAGGGGCGTGTTCGAGGGGTGTGAGGAATGTAGTAGGAATGTACAGTCTCACCTGGATAGCAACATTGAACACATAACTATTAGCACGTATATAACTACAACATCTGTACTTTATAGAGATAACTAAGACCAAGTTTACAATCTGTATACCTAAATAGGCAGCTCCATTATTTGTTACTGCATAAAGACAGGTCGGAGTTCGGACTACCCGACCGGAAAAAAAAAAAATAAACGAGGGCCCCCCCTCTGAAGGATGATCTAAAACGAGAAACACCTGGTAACCTGGTAAAATAAAAAGGACATTTAGATCTCTCATCCCTTCGTTTGCCCCTGTCGTTAATCATTTACTCATTTACTCTTAATCTAATTCCTTATACATCCCTTAATCTTTCTTACGTGTACCTGGCACCTGGATTCATCTCTTCATATCTCACCTCTTCAGATCATTCCTCATCTTCAGTGCTTCATGGAGTAGAGATCCCAACACCCCCAAAAGTTTCAAACATGCAGCAGCCCGAGGAGGGTGTGACCGCTGTGGAGAAGGTGGTGGAGGACCCTCAGCTCAACGAGAAGCCCATCAACAAGCGCCATTCTGATTCCGCTTCCACTTCCACGTCAACAGCAAAGGAACACGAAACCAAAACTCCAGTCGCGACAGACGATGATGCTCTCTATGCTCACTTGCCCGAGCATGAAAAGGACATCCTGAAACGACAGCTAGATGCGCCTCTCGTCAGTATCTCTTACTTCGGTCTCTATCGATATGCCTCCCGCATGGACATACTCATCATTGTCGTGAGCGCACTCTGCGCCATCGCCGCCGGTGCTGCCTTGCCCCTCTTCACCATTCTCTTTGGTTCCTTGGCTACTGCTTTCCAAAAGATTATGCTCCGTACCATCCCCTACGACGAATTCTACCACCAATTGACCACCAACGTCTTGTACTTTATCTACCTCGGCATCGGAGAGTTTGTCACCGTCTACGTCAGCACCGTTGGCTTCATCTACACCGGAGAGCATGTCACCCAGAAGATTCGAGAGCACTACCTCGAAGCCATCCTGCGTCAGAATATCGCCTACTTCGACAAGCTTGGTGCAGGTGAAGTCACTACCCGTATCACAGCCGACACCAACCTGATTCAGGATGGTGTCTCCGAAAAGGTCGGTTTAACCCTGACCGCCGTTGCCACCTTTGTGACTGCCTTCATAGTAGCATACATCAAGTATGCTCCCTTGGCGGGCATATGTACTTCAACGATGGTCGCGCTGGTCGTGATCATGGGCGGAGGCTCCCAGCTGATCATCAAGTACGGCAAGCTCTCTTTGGAAAGCGCCGGTGCCGGTGGAACTGTGGCCGAGGAAGTCATCAGCTCGATTCGCAATGCGACCGCCTTCGGTACTCAGGACAAGCTCGCGAAGCAGTACGAGTCTCACTTGCTTCGCGCAGAGCGATGGGGCATGCGTCTGCAAATGAGTCTTGCCGTGATGGTCGGTATCATGTTCGGACTCATGTTCATGAACTACGGCCTCGGATTCTGGATGGGCTCCCGGTTCCTGGTGCAAGGGAAGGTTGATGTCGGACACGTTTTGACCATCTTGATGGCTATTCTTATCGGATCTTTCTCCTTGGGCAATGTCAGCCCGAACGCCTCGGCATTCACCAATGCTGTGGCTGCCGCTACCAAGATCTTTGCAACCATCGACCGCGAATCCCCGCTAGACCCTACTTCTGATGAAGGCATTATCCTTGACCGCGTCGAAGGTCACATCGAGTTCCGCAATGTGAAACACATCTATCCCTCCCGCCCAGAAGTTACAGTCATGAAAGACGTTTCCCTCGCCATTCCTGCTGGTAAGGCTACCGCCTTGGTCGGCCCTTCAGGGTCTGGTAAGAGTACTGTCGTCGGTCTTGTCGAGCGGTTCTACCTTCCAGTCGGTGGTCAAGTGTTCTTGGACGGTCACGACATTCAGACTCTCAACCTGCGATGGCTACGCCAGCAGATTTCGCTGGTCAGCCAGGAGCCTGTTCTGTTCGGCACGACCATCTACCAAAACATTCGCCACGGTCTGATTGGAACACGCTTCGAGCACGAGTCCGAGGAAAAGATTAAGGAGCTTATTGAGAATGCCGCCAAGATGGCCAATGCTCACGAATTTGTCACTGCTCTTCCGGAAGGTTATGAAACCAACGTCGGCCAGCGTGGATTCTTGCTGTCTGGAGGCCAGAAGCAACGTATTGCCATCGCTCGTGCTATGGTCAGCGACCCCAAGATCCTGCTATTGGATGAAGCCACCTCTGCCCTCGATACCAAATCCGAGGGTGTCGTCCAGGCAGCGCTTGATCGCGCTGCCGAGGGCCGCACCACCATTGTCATTGCCCATCGTCTATCCACTATCAAGTCTGCTCACAACATTGTTGTCTTCGTCAACGGATCCATTGTTGAGCAGGGTTCTCACGCCCAGCTGACCGAACATGACGGTCCCTACTTCAAGCTCGTCGAGGCCCAGCGCATCAATGAGGAGAAGGACGCAGATGCTTTGGACGTGGATGAGGATGAGGATAGCATCGAGAACATGTCCAAGTCTCACATTGCACGTGTCAAGTCAATTGCCAGTGGCTCGACCGGTACGAAGGATGAGGCCGAAACATTCCAGGACGTCATGCATCGCCAGGAGTCTCGCAAGTCCGTGTCCAGTGTTATTCTCTCGCAGAAGGCTGGTGAAGGCAGCAAGAAGTACTCGCTTTTGACTCTGATCAAGTTTATCGGCTCGTTTAACAAGGAAGAGCGATGGTTCATGGCCATCGGTCTTTGCTTCTCGATTCTCGCCGGTTGTGGTCAACCCACTCAAGCTTTCTTGTATGCCAAGGCCATTAGCTCACTTTCCTTGCCCCAAAGCCAGTGGGCCAAGCTGAGGTCGGATGCCAACTTTTGGTCTCTGATGTTCTTCATTGTTGGTATCGTCCAAATCATCACTTTCTCGATCCACGGTATCGCCTTCGCGTTTAGCTCCGAGAGATTGATCCGCAAGGCTCGCGGCAATGCCTTCCGAGTCATGCTCCGACAGGATATCAACTTTTTCGATCGGGAGGAGAATAGCACCGGTGCTTTGACTTCTTTCCTCTCCACTGAGACCAAGCACTTGGCCGGTATCAGTGGTCAAACTCTCGGAACAATTCTTATGACTTCCACAACTCTCATTGCTTCAATTGTGATCGCGCTTTCTTTCGGATGGAAGCTTGCACTCGTTTGCATGTCCGTCATTCCCATTCTTCTTGGCTGCGGTTTCTACCGCTTCTACATGCTTGCCGCGTTCCAGGCACGTTCCAAGGTAGCCTATGAGGGATCAGCTAGCTATGCCTGCGAGGCTACATCTGCCATCCGCACTGTGGCTTCGCTTACCCGTGAAAACGATGTCTGGGCATTCTACCACGCTCAACTCGATCGCCAGGGCCGCACAAGCTTGATCTCAGTATTCAAATCATCGTCATTGTATGCAGCCTCCCAGGCCTTGGTCTTCTTCTGTGTCGCCCTCGGCTTCTGGTATGGTGGAACCCTGCTCGGTCACCATGAATACGACGTGTTCCGCTTCTTCGTCTGCTTCAGTGAAATCTTGTTCGGTGCCCAATCCGCTGGTACAGTCTTCTCCTTCTCCCCGGACATGGGCAAGGCCAAGAACGCCGCCGCCGAGTTCCTTAAGTTGTTCGAGCGCCGCCCCACCATTGACACATGGTCTAAAGAGGGTGAGAATTTGGACCACTGTGAAGGAACCATCGAGTTCAAGGACGTGCACTTCCGCTACCCCACCCGCCCCGAGCAGCCCGTGCTCCGTGGTTTGAACCTCACTGTCAAGCCTGGCCAGTACATTGCCCTGGTCGGACCCAGCGGATGCGGCAAGAGTACCACCATTGCCCTCCTCGAGCGTTTCTACGATGCCCTTTCTGGTGGTGTTTACATTGATGACAAGAACATCGCCGACCTCAATGTCAATTCTTACCGCAGCCACCTAGCGCTGGTCAGCCAAGAGCCCACTCTCTACCAGGGTACCATCAAGGAGAACATCCTGCTCGGTAGCCCCAATGCCGACCCCACCGAAGAGGATCTGGTCCAGGTCTGCAAGGACGCCAACATCTACGATTTCATCATGTCTCTCCCCGAGGGCTTTAGCACTGTCGTCGGCAGCAAGGGAGGCATGTTGTCCGGTGGCCAAAAGCAGCGTGTCGCTATCGCCCGTGCCCTCCTACGCAACCCCAAGGTCTTGCTTCTGGACGAAGCCACCTCGGCCCTCGACTCTGAGTCTGAGAAGGTCGTCCAGGCTGCTCTGGACGCTGCCGCGCGCGGTCGTACCACCATTGCCGTTGCTCACCGTCTCAGTACCATCCAGAAGGCCGATATCATCTATGTCTTCGACCAAGGAAAGATTGTCGAGAGCGGTACTCATACTGAGCTCTTGCGCAACAAGGGTCGCTACTTCGAGTTGGTTAACCTCCAGTCCCTTGGCCGGGCCGCCTAATTCTCTTCATTTACTCTTTTTTTATTATTTATGTACTCATACCCCCTTGTTCCTTTCTTGATCCTATCTCATCTCCCTCGCCATTTCCTCCATATCTCACATCTCCTCTTTGAATCTTCCCCGTTCTTGTGATAGATTATTTGTTGTCAGCGGCGAAGACCCTGCAAATCGGGGCACACTGTCTCCCCTCGATAATTTTAAAAAATAAAAAAACATCCATTAGGGATGTAGGATTAGATAAATGAATACAATGAATCTCAATTCAACGCCACCTGGTTTCACTCCAAACTCCATCCATTTAGTCAAATGCTTTAACCAGTTCAAGTCCATTCAATCAGTGGAACCCTTGCAGTGTAGTGTAGCCCTTCAATCCTCCCCCGAAACCCCAAACTCCTTCTCCACCTCAATCTGCCTCACTCCCCTCGCATCAGCAATAAGCCCCATCAACCCCTGTCCAACATCTTTGATATCATTGTACTCATGCAAGAGCTGGGTATACCGCTCGCAGGTGGTATTGGGATTGTCACTGTAAAAAGCACTGGTTAGAGCCGCAAGATGCAATATGTACATCTGCCTGCAATTGAGGGAACTTGGGAGAGTGTTTACATGAGTTGGGTGGTCACCGAATTTAGGCTGGCTTCGAGCTGCGCATGCTTGGCTTCTAGACTTGCAATCGAAGCGCGAACGGTGGCCTGCGTTGGGTGTTAGTTCTTGATATGATGGGCACGGGTGGGTGCAGGGTGGGAGATACCAGGGACGTACTATTCGCTGCTGGTCTCTGTAGGACTTGGTTTCTTTGGTTGGATCCATTTAGATTGGTTTCAATTAGATGCATATGCATATGTGTTGTGGTACGTGAGATGCAACAGATGAGAGCATTGGAAGAGGAAGAAGTTATCCATGTACTTTGTACCCCAGAAATTATATAGTCCTGACCAATCATAGCCACGCTGAATAATCCAGTCCAAGGCTTCCAAGGATTCTGCTTGCGCGTCCCTAATTTTGCAGTGAGCCTTTTTGAATCGTTAATATGTTAATATAACTCCAGGGCTAAATGATAAAATAATTAACTACTTAAATACTCGAAAACAAAGCCTTGAAGTTCAAAAAGACATTGTTGCCTCGACTCCACGCGTCGGTCCCGCCTAATCGGATGCCCCGGATTGGGTTACCTGTTATCCGCATCTGTTCTCTTCTCTCTTTCAACTCCCTAATCCAACCACACCATGGCATATCTTCGTCAGTCCTTATGGACTGTGTTTGTATTAATTGCCGCGGCTCTCGCCCATGGCGGCCATGAGGCTGTTCCTGAGGGCGAATCTATCTCCCAGGATCCTATCGTACGTGGTACTACAACCATATTCCCCTCGCAAAAGGTTAACAGGTTGATTCCAGGACTCAACATTATGGACTCATATGATTCTGATGGGTTTGGCTTTTGGCATAATCTTCCCTACGGGAATGGTTCTCGGGGTATGTACTACTTCACTTACCTCTCCGTTTCTAACCTACCCTCGCATCCATTTCTAACAAAAGAAATTAGATAACCCGCTCCCGCTGGCACGTTCCCGTCCAAGTCGTCGGCACCGTCATCGCCGTGCTAGCCTACTTCCTCGGCCATGCCCACAAAGGTCGCCAATTCGATAAGAACCTGCACGCCTCCGTCGCAAACTGGCTGATGCTATTGCTCGTCGCGCAAGTCGTCCTTGGAGTGTATCTCAAACTACACCTGGAGAAGGCGGGCCAGGCTCGCATCCGTTGGATTTTCGTGCTGGCCCACGGTATCGTCGGAAAGGTCATGCCCGTCCTGAGCTGGGCGCAGATGCTATTTGGTGGCATTGCCTCGCTCGGTTTCTGTCGCGATGATCATCTCGGTCAGTGTCTGGCCCATTTCATCATGGGCTCCGCATTCATCGGATACGGTATTTGCTTGACTATCCTCTTGCTTGTTGGTCAGTTTTGGTTGCGCCGTACCGGCCGCAGTCAGGAATTCTTCGATTCGCTCATCATCGCCGCTTGGGGCTGTGTCAATACTTTCACCGAGCACCGGTGGGGTAGTCCTTGGGCTCACAATGACCTTCAGCATACTACTATGGGAATTGTATGGTGGTGCGCTGGTCTGCTAGGTATGTGGCTTAGCCGTACCCGCAGCGGCCGTCCTAAGCGTAACCTCATTCCGGCCATCGTCATCTTGATGACCGGATATGCCATGTCCGCTCATCCCCAGCATCTGATGATCAGTACTATGGTCCACACCCTCTTTGGATATACCCTGATGGCAGCGGGTCTGACCCGTATCATTGAGATCTCGTTCGTGCTGAAGGATAAGCCTGCTCTTTCCGAGCCGAACAGCTTCCAATACCTGACTCCCTTCGTATGTCTCCTCTCCGGTCGATATGGTATATCTAGGATAATACTGACTTGCTTTCTCTTTCGCAGTTGCTCTATGCCTCCGGCTTCCTCTTCATGGGCGCCACCGAGGAACAGATGGTCCTGTTGGACAACGCAGGCGTCACCCACGTAGCCTATGTCTTGATCCTCTACAGCATCGCTTTCCTCCTCTTCCTCTGTAAGTTGATTCCCTAATCCCCCACCTTTCTTTTCTAAAACATCCACTCATTCTTCTCTTCCAGTCGTCAACGTCCTCCTCCACATCTATGCCGTCCACGCCTGGCCCAACTCCGAGTCCACTAACCAGGACGGTCCCATCTACTCCACTCTCAACGGAAACGCGAATGGTCGTGCGCGCTCAAACTCGCAGCAGATTCAAGATGCCGAGGCATTCGAGCTCCATGGCTTGATTTCCGATGATGAGGAAGGTCCTTCTATGGGACCGCGGAAGAACAGTGACGAGGAACTTGGAAAAGATGAGACCCATCACTGAGGCCTTGCATTGAGTTGCTAGTCCTCTCTGCAAGTATATCGTGCATTTCGTGACATTATGTTAGACGGCGTCTTGGTTGGGTTGGGTTCGGTTTGAATAGCATTGCAAGCATTGCAGGCTCTAAATTGCCTTAAGTTCGAATAGCTAATATTATATCCGCACAAAATTGTACATAATTCCCAATTTCATGCAATTATCAAGTGTCAATGGTTGCTCGTGTTCTATCGTACATAATGAGACCCAGATCTAAGTCTGGGGTTATTGGAATCTGTTGAAAAAAAAGGAGATTCGTTATGATGCTAAAACAGCATATCCCAATTCAATCCCGTATCACCTGTCGCCCTTCCTTTTTTCTTCCAAATTGAATTTCCCTCATAAATCCCCAGCAACAGGAACCGTAATCGGGTTCCGGACCGGCGGCACAGCAGCCATCTCCACACCAACATCAGGGAAGAAAGGATGAAGCGAATAAATCGGACCAACGCTCTTCTCGCCATCGAACAGCAACATATTCTGCAGTGGTTGCTCTCTCGCTGAAAGAACATTAATAACATCCTGCGCCAGCGAACCACCCAAAAACGCCGCAACCGGACTCAGCTCGCTGCCCAGATTCTGCAGGAATGTCCGCAGGAACACAGAGTCCAGTGTGAGTGGCTCCAGCTTGAGTTCCTGGTGTCGGTCGCGCGATAGCTTCGTGAATAGTTCCAGGTCTTCATGTGTGAAGGTCGGGCGGTGGCCACGTAGTTTTTCGAATTCCCACAGTGCGCGCAAGCAGCTGAGCAGTGGGGTGACTTGCTTGCGACGCCGTGCGAGTCGTGTGTATTCTTCTGGCAGTGGGGAGGTGTTTGCCAGGATCAGCGGTGTGTACACTTCGCGCTTGGTGACTAGCTCGATGATCTTGTTTGGTTCTTTCTTGTTGGCCTTGTTTTCTTCTGTTTTGGTGGTGATGTCGATAATGCTGCGGGTGGGTGTTTCGTGAGTTGCGGGAGCCATGTTAGATTTGTTGCGCTCGATCACGAAGTCATGGCTGATTAGGTCGGCGAAAACGTAGCCGTAGAAGCCGTGTAGGCCGGCAGCGTAGAAGGGTCTGTTGGCTAGTCGGCAGGCGGCGTTCACGGTGGTGTTGGTTAGGAAGTCGAGCTCTGTGGAGATTGTGATGTCGAATTGTGCGAAGAAGTCGGGTTGCTTGGTTTTGACATCGGAGGTGTCGATGTTGAGCTTGACTCGAGGGTTCATTTTATGGATCTGCGGTCCTGCGACTTGCGCGCGCTGGAGTGGGTTGTTAGCGGATGGCGGTAGGTATTATGCTCTGGTTGTAGCTCACGTTCTTTCCGATCACATCCTGCTCACTTTGTGCTTCAGCGATGAAGAACTGCGCGCCTAGGTCCTCCTCCGTGACGTCCTGGTGGTCGATTATGGTGAGTGAGCCGATGCCCGCTAGGACGAGGTTCTTGGCCACTTCGTTCGCTAGAGCTTTTACGGTGATAAGGAGGATGTTGGCTGATCGGATCCTAGCTGTTGTTAGAATATGTGGGTGTTTTAGAAGCTGGTTTGCTCACTTTTCTTGCGCGTGGACTCCCCACAGCCGGATCTGTCGGTCGTACAGCGCGATTTCATCTAGCAAAGTTAATAGGAATTGGGTCATATTCTACTGGTTGGCCATACCAGCGCTGATTGACTGTGCGTTATCTTGTTGCTCCGCCATAGTGTCCACGGGTCGATCGAGTGGCTAAGATAAGAGTACCAGGTGCGAGCTAGGCGACTTGAAGCCCCGCAGTTGTGTGTGGGGGGTTTGATATCGAGGGAGAAGTATTGAATGGGTAAATTCAGGAGATGTGCAATGAAAGTAGGAGTTGCGAAGTTGTGAATGGAAGTTTAGAAGTTCCAGAGGTTCCAGAAGGTCAAGCAATCCAGGAAGTTCAGATGGGTTTCAATGTCAGGTGACCCGGGAGCTACGATGTGGGGCCGTGGGGACAAGGGAAGTATACAAACTTCATGTTGACAAGCATCTCTCGTTGATTTACAATCTATTCATTTAATATAGAATATGCTAGTTAAATGAGGAATTTGGACAAACTAGCAGAAAATGCTTAATATAAAATGAACAAAATAGGTGGTTTGAGTGTATGTGATTTCAAGGTTTCATAGATCACTAGGCGATAGAAGCTATAGATCAAGTCAACATAGTAGAGATTTGCCTAACACTCGACCCAATTAACAAATAATATAAAGGTCTATGGTGGTATATTGCAACTTGTTTGAACAAATAATCTACTACAATACTGTCGACCATTTCTGCAGAACTTCCCTTCCTTATGTAATGGGGGTTTGAGCAACAATCAAAGTGAAAGATGCCATCATCTCTGTCAGATGAGATTGGACATTCTTTGTTGCACCCAAAAAGGATATTGATAAACATTCCAGAGGCCACTTTTGTGGCTGTAGTCCGTTATCGTGGAAAAAAATAAGGTCAAAGAGTTAAGTGACACAATCAGCTATTAGCCCATGTCCGATGAAGGAGTTTACACGAAAAACGAAGTGCAGAATGAAAACAGGGAGATCAATGAAATTCGTGAAATCTGTGAAATTCATGAATACAAGGAAGTTACAACTCCCAACCTCTCAACCCGAAGTCACTCCACTATCGATGATCTAATCGGCCATCACGTGTTATCAACCTTGGGCAGCTCACAAGGTTGGCAACTCTCTGTATGACTTCTTCTTTTACTTCTACGTTAATCTTTTTGGATTCTTGTATTTCTGTCGGGTTGATATGTTGATGGTATCCCCTACCCCCTAACCCCTAACCCGACTTAGGTAACTCCCCACCTCTCCGGTACCAACAAGCCTGAATGATGGTATGTCTCTCGTCCTATGCGTCTGACTTAATGTCTTACGCCTCCCTTTAGTCAGAGAATTACGATTACCCTCGTGCTTCTTCCTCTTCGTCCCGCCGCACATCCCGTACTACCAGGCCTGACGAACGCCCAGAGATCCTCCGTCTCCAGCATCTCCGCAATTTCGTATCGGAACGAAATCGCTCCGGTGCCCACAACACCTACAACACCACCCTTGCCTTGGAAACATTAAACCGAGAAGTCGCTGAGCATTCTCTAGACCGATCTCGTGGTCGTACCAACTCTGAGCAAGTCCGGGCCGACGTCGATCGCCAGATCCAACAACTGCACTCCGAGACAGCTGGCACCGCAGAGCGAATTCGGAGCATTTGGCGTGACCAGTTCCGCTCAGAACGGGCTCGAACTTCGCTCTCCCCGGAGACAAATTCCCTTCGCCATCGTTTGCCCTGGCAAACGCTCAGACCATCGAGCCCGGAAGGATCTTTATCCAGGTCACCGTCCCTCATGCCACCATCCGGCCAGTCGGGCCGTGATGGCCAAGGACGGATGAAGCGTCGGAAGCTGGACACCGACGATAACCGCGAGGAATTTCGGGGCTTCAACTACGGTCAATATGGACAAGTGGTGCCGGGAATGCTGCAAATGGAAGTCGCCAGCTGCGACGGAGGAAGCTACGATCCGGATAGCGGGTATTCGCGTCCGGAGAACGTTTTGGAAAACAATACAAGTGTCTACTCTACCAAAGAGGCCCGGTGCAACTTGGTCCTCTGTCATCGGGGGGAGGCCCCGTTCTGTTTGAAGAAGATCGTTATCAGAGCCCCTCAATGCGGGTTCGATGCTCCGTATGTCCACCAGGCGAGGCTGTATATTGGACTGATGGCTAATTATGGCTAATCAAACCAGAATACAAGAAGGCATGGTCTTCGTCTCCATGACCTCTGATGAACTGCTTGCCCGCACCGCCCAATACCAAATCCAATACTCCAGCGGCCGCTACCGCCGCAGTGGCCGCCGCAGCGGCATGCAACCATCCCAGGAATACCTCACTGGGTTCCGACCGCCACTCCAAAACCTCGAACGCACAGTCCTCATGAGCCCACATTCCGCCGCGGTTCCGCATACCGCAGAAGACCCGCAAACGCAGTTCCGTATCACCACCGAGTACGACGAGAATAACGAGGATTCTGGAGATGACGAAGACTGGCGCTCTGCATTGCTCGAGAGAACCCAGGCCGAACAGATGGAAGACCCTTTATCGGATACCGACGAAAGTCCAACCGATGAGGAGGACCCTCCAAGCAGAAATCAACGTCGCCGGCAAGTCGAGTCTGAACGGCTAAGTGCTCTCAGCCGTGTCAGCGAACAGAGACTACGCCATACCCCGAGTCTCGTGCATCCAAATCCCCTGGCGGAGCCTGATCACCCAACAGCCGAAGTTTTGAAGCCACATGCGCGTTTCTTTATCGAGCGAGAGAAGAGCATGGTTACCATCAAATTTGATCCACCTCCGTATGTATCATCAGTATTGGATGTGGATAACCGAATACTGACGTCTCAAGATCTGGTCGGTTCATTCTCATTAAGCTGTGGAGCCCGCGAGCCCACGGGAATATTGATATCGAAAGCATCATCGCCCATGGGTATGCAGGTCCGCGGTTCTTCCCAAGTATCGCTGCTCGCTAGCAGTTGAAATAAGGAGTTTTTGTATAGGCTTTTCTTTTTGAATCACAGGGATAGAAGCTTTTCTTTTTCTTTTAGTCCATAGTTTCTCGGCCTAGAATTTCTTACTACATACCACTATAGTAAGACGACGTTATGAATGATTATGATATGACTTTCCGGTTTACCTTCCATTTTCCCTGTTCTATCGTGCAAACAGTATATGTAGACCACCCGAACTAGTAGTATGTAGGATCAAATGGTCTAGTAGCTTTTTTGAGAACATTCTCAAATCATCTTTCTTGATAGATGAATAGACCATCTCTTCCCAGTTACTTCCAGCGTCACAGGTGATAGTATGTCGTTTTCGATCAAGAAAAATTTAGGTAGAAAGATGGTAATTATGCGCGGATATTTCACGTACGTCGGAATGCGGGGGACATATGGGAGATGCAAGCATAGCCCTAATCATTCGAATGTTTACCTATAATGCGCTGTAGGCTCTCCTAAATACTATAGGCCCCTCACAATCCTCGATACTTCCCTATTTCCAATCTCGGTACCTGCATACGTAGCTTTCCAAAAATAACTACAGCTGTGACCCACTCCCTCTCCATCGACTACGACGTTCACCACTGAAAGCCAGCGTGGATCTATAAGCCCCTCAACCCCACTGGCCTTGACAACATCGTCGCATGTCTACATACCGCCCTATAAACGACAACTTGCAATTTGAATAGAGGTTCGATGGCAGCAATCTGGTAGAGATGACGTTGATTTCAGTTATGTGATATAGCAAGTAGCTCCGTGAGTGTTGAATGTTGTCTCTCTCGACCGGGCTAGATTCCTCTCGACGAATTGATCGACGCCAAGGTGGTTAGTGGGGTCGGATTTCCCCGGTGTTCCCTCGGCTATGCACATGGATCGCTTGCAGCTTGGTATAAGTCAAATTGCACCTGTATGTTGTATATTGAAAAGATAAAGCAAGTCGGCGACGTTTCCCACCAATCCAAGGAAATCCGGGTAGACACGTAGAAATCCTGCAGGATCTGCTCTGCATGTTTGGGTACGAATTCAAACAGACAACGGGCCGTTCATCGGCGCATTCGGGATATCAGCATTACCGGGGGCGAAATCTGCACATCGTCGTCACAACGTCCAGTTAAACTGCACCATGGCGAGGATACGCGCTGGATGGTTTTCAGGATCACCAAGGATGACCACATGAAGTCGAGCCGGGTCTCTTTCGTTCTTATATCCCTGCTTGGTGCGGTTAGCTAGAGATATGAAATTCGAAATGCAGATGGAGGACTACAAGTCGACCTATAATAGATTTTCAGAACCCGCCCTAAGAAATCCCGAACCGGCACCATGTCTGGTCCACGGACATTGGGGTTAATGGAGCCAATCTGAAACATTAGCACTAATGCACGGCTCTAGAAACGGTTAACTCAAAAACGGTTACCTACGTGATAGTCGAGAACTTCTTGAGCCCGTTGGTTGTCCTCAACCCTTTTGAACGCCTGACTGGCGCCTCATCGTTATACGGGTTTACATCCGTGGCAACGTTTATACCGGGGACAAATCCATGCTCAACTGAGCTGCATTTGACAGCCTCAAAGCATGGCTAAAGTCCCCTGCATATGGCAACTAGTGCGGGGGTGAGCCAATTTATTGCAAGAACCGCGACATCTTCCAATAGCTTTGGGGTCTGGTTCTGGGCTGGTCTGGTGGGACAATGGACACGAACCGACGTACTTTTGGAGGTAACTGGTCCAGCCTCGGCGCTCTCGGACAGTCCCTGTGGACTAGGTAGCCCCGCTGTACTCCGTAGTAGATTGACAAAGTACGGATGAAGTCATTGGTGCTGGGAAACAATACCCGGGGGATTGTGGGATATTGGACATGACTGTAAAGTCAAATAAAACAAGGCAAATTCAAGGCGCAACTTCTATATCCAACGACTTTCCGAGGCACCCTCTCTCCCCCTGATGACGCGGGTAAGGACCCGTCAGCCGTTAGCCTGTTTGGGGGCCATGGGGCAGTTAGTGGAGGGGCTAAACGGCTCAGCGCGGGGCTCATTGCGCATATGCAATAGGTGGGAGAAGATCATGGATGTACGAGACCATGTTAGTTGCAGCACTAGAGTCGGAATAAAAAGTCTATCACATTTGTGATTTGACAGAAAGTGAAAGAAATAGAGTGGATGTAAGGGAGAACCTTGTAGAAGAGAGAGAGAGAGAGAGAGAGAGACAGAGACAGGGAGAAGCTCTTAAAAAGAGTCAGGTGTCCCCTTCCCGCTTTATTAATCTTTCCTCTCCCGGGTTTCTTTTCTACTTCGGATTCTCTCATCTTTCTTTCTACTCATTTTCCTCTTCTATAATTTTACCTACTCTCTATCCCCTTCCTAGCAGACATCCCTGCTACCCGATACCATGCGTATCACCGTCAACGTCATCCGCCCCGAGCAGGCGGATTCGGACATCATCAACCTAGAAGTGGGCGGCGATATGTCAATCTCGCTCCTCAAAGACATTATCGAAAGCGATACTACCATTCCCCCCGAAGCCCAACAGCTCGTCTACAACAACCAGCTCCTCCAGAACCCTACCCAAACCCTAGACCAAGCCGGCATCACTGAGGGCGACATGCTCGGTGTGCACGTCACCCTCCGAGCTCCCCAACCCCAAGCCACTCGCCCCGCCGCTTCCAGCTCCGTCGCGCCCAGACAGAACACCCAACCCCGCCCCGGCATGCCGGACCCAGAAACTATTCGTTTACATATCCTGGGTGATCCCCGCGTACGCGAGGCTGTGCGTAGGCAGAACCCAGAGCTCTCTGAAGCCGCGGATAATGCTCAGCGCTTTCGTGAGGTCCTGCTTAGGCAGCAACAGGGTGAGGCGCAGCGGGAGGCGGAAAAGGAAGCTCGCATTGCGATGCTCAATGCCGATCCTTTCAACCACGATAACCAGAAGGAAATCGAGGAGATTATTCGCCAGAATGCGGTTACGGAAAATCTACACAATGCCATGGAGCATCATCCTGAGTGTATGTTTTACGTCTTCGAATTGGCCTGCTAGGCTGCTGGATTGGGTATGAACCAAAAGCTAACCAAATCTGTTTCTCTAGCCTTCGGTCGCGTGACAATGCTCTACATCCCCGTCGAAGTAAACGGCCACCGTCTAAACGCCTTTGTCGACTCCGGCGCTCAGGTGACCATCATGTCGCCCGAGTGTGCAACATCGTGTAACATAATGCGCCTGGTAGACCGTCGCTACGGCGGTATCGCCAAGGGTGTCGGGACCGCCCCGATCCTGGGCCGGGTTCACTCCGCCCAGATCAAGATCGGCGAGATGTTCCTGCCCTGCTCCTTCACCGTCATGGAAGGCAAGCAGATCGATCTGCTCCTCGGTTTGGACATGCTCCGCCGCCACCAAGCCTGCATCGATCTCCAGCGCGGCGCCCTCGTCATTCAGGACCAGGCTGTTCCCTTCCTCGGTGAGGGCGATATCCCCAAGCACTTGACCGAAGAGTTCGAAGCCGAACCTACGGTCAAGGGCGCCGATGGTGCCGAGGTGGGTGCCCGCACCGGCGCGGTCACGCATAAAGCGGAGAACAATCCCAATTCCAATGCCACTCCCAATAACGCCTCCGGCTCCAGGTCACAGCCAAGAATCAATATCCGGCCTGCGCCCACTTCGCGGTGGCCACAAGACTCCATTGCCAGAATCACAGAGTTGGGATTCTCGCGCGATGAAGCCGTCCGGGCTCTGGATATGGCACATGGAGACTTGGAAGGGGCGATCGGGTTTTTGATTTGATCTATATGGCTTCCGCTTTCTGCATTTACATTCAAGGGCGTTTTTGGTCGGGATGGGGACTTGTATTAGCGACATTTGATCAAAGCACGTAATGATGTGTACGATTATAACGCTGGCTGCATTATAATAGATTGTTTTGTTTATTTTCTACATGTTTTGTAAGTGTCTAGGTGGGCGCGTTGTTTATTCCCGCTTGCTTTTCGGCATTAGTTTGTCGCGTAGACGGAATACCATGTCTAGAGCCATGAATCCGCCTGGAAGGTGTTAGTAACCAATTGCAACATTCTATCAGGCTGTCTTTGGGCTGTACATACCTAACGCCATATAGGGAGCATACAGCGTGGTAAGCTGCTGCTTCTCGGCGACCGAGCGGTCATTCCAACTCCACACAACCACCAGCGATGTCAGAGTGGTGATAAAGGCCTGGATACCGAAGACGAGGAGGTGTACAGGGACGAGGGGGTGGTCTAGATGGATTGGAAATGGTGTTAGTTGGGTGTTTATTGCGCTTTTGTTCTTTGTTTTTTTGTTTTTTTTTTTTTTTTTTTTTTTTTTTTTTTTTTTTTTTTTTTTGCTCTTTTTTTTGGTGATGTGATTCCCTGTTCGGTGTGAAGAGGGTATGTAGGTATGTAGTCAAATTTCCGGATATTGCATTTGATATAGATATGTAATGGATAAGATGTGATGTAGAGAGATGGACTGGACCGGATAGACCAGGATACAAGGATATACATAGTAACATGTACGATGTATGTACGGAGCACGAGCTTGGGAAAAGGGAGTTGATAAAAAAATAAATACCTTTAAGCAAACCCCGAGCAGCCCATATGGAGAGTGGGAGGTGGTACAGCAGCTCCATCCAGATGAAGACGGTGAACCATGTTGGGGGGTCTTCGAAGAATTTGTCGCGATAGGTTGTTATGTAGAACTCGCGCAGGTTGTGGGAGAGGTTTGTTTGGAGGAAGGTTGGTAGGAGGGGGACTGTGTCGATTACTATTTTGGGTGTTAGTGTGTGTGTGCATGCATATGTGAGGCTATTATCAAGGTATGGAAGATAGATAGAGAAGCATACGGAGAATGATCGGGACATGGGTGACGAAAAATAGGAGATAGGCCAAGTCCCGTTTACGGGTGCAGATGGACATGTTGCGATGTGCTGGGTCATATGCAATGCGAAGTCAAGGGATAAGGGGGGGTGTTAGTGTAGGTGTGTGGTGTATGAGGGTGTTGATGTGTGTTTGTGTAGATGATGTTTAAGGGGAAGGGAATATCAGGTGACCTAAGGAACAATCTGGAATAGATCAGAGTAAGAAGAACGAAGGACAAAGTAAACTCTTCATAGTTTGGATAATTGCTTTTTCTTGGGATATTAGTGTCATCTTAATATTTAGGGTACTTTAGGGTACATTACCGAGGTAAACTAAATAGTTATAAAATATTATTTAATCTATAATATATAATATTAAAATATACACGTCCAACAACCTCGTCTCCTTGATCTCCCATCTCACCGCTTCGCAATTTTAAGGTGGCCTGACTGGCCTACCTCGGGGAGAAGATGACTCCGAGAGATGAAATCATATCCACATACACCATCACGGACATTGTAGTCAAGTCAACAAAGGACCTTGGACGTGAAGCCTGAAAATTACATCAATACGGAGTACGGAGTACATCACCCGGGATAAGGTAGTCATGCATGGACCATACCTAGGTACAGGGAACTTCCTAGATAGTCTTTGATAGGTCAAGGAACTAGCAGGGGCATCTACCGGTAGACCGCAAGATCGGGATGCCCTAATTAGCTCAGGACAGGGTGTTCTTCCTTGCCTTCTTCTCTTCCTTCTCTTCTTTTTCTTCCTTTTTTGAATTAGTTTCCGCTTTTATATCCCGTTTCTCCATGGGGCTTCCTAAATAGTTCTACTTAGTTCTACTTATGCCGAGGAACATGTGGAATGGCCGAATCATAATCTCTGCATGCATAGATCACGGCAGATAATGCAATTACGATCCAGCCTGCATTATGCCTTATCTTCGAGGTATTCACACAATTATACCGTAGCGGTGTAAGACCATTATGGAAGCTTTAGAAAGGGGGAGGGGGGGAAGTGGGCGAACGGTAGTGGAACGGGGATTTGCAGTGGATTGACATTGGATAGTGGATTTGACATGGGTTGGATTGTTTTTAGTTATTTTTTTTCAAGATATTTGATTTTATTTACCTCTATTTTTTCCATTATCTCTCTGACCGCTGTTCGCATCTTTCCACTCGGAGATGAAGGGAAGAACTAGTGTTTTAGTTTGACATATAACAGGAGTATACAAAAACTTATATATAAACAGCCTCAATCCCACTTCTCTTTTTCCCCCTTATCCATCTTATCCATCTATACTTTACTCCACCTTATAGATATAATCTATATCTATATCTATATCTATACAATGCCTTCCTCCGCCCCCCGTCGGCCCAAACAGCCCAAAAAGCAAGAACCCATCAGTTACGACATCAACATTCCCTATGTCGATGTAGACAAGCAATCCAAAATCTCCACAAAATACCCCCAATACCTCCCCTCCTGGGATCCAATCTGGTTCGATCCCCTTCAACCCTTCGAATATGAAGACCCAGCCTCGCGCGTCCGCAATAAATCAAAACCAAACCTCCTGCCCCCATCCGCCAAAGTCTCCCACATCCAGCCAAGCCTAGGAACAATCGTCGAGAACGTCCAGCTCACAGATCTATCCGCCGCTGGAAGGGATGAACTCGCGCTCCTCATCGCAGAGCGCAAGGTCGTCGCTTTCCCAGACCAGGATCTCATCGATGCAGGCCCAGATGCCCAGGAATCCTTCATGCGCCATTTCGGTAAACCGAATTACCAGCCCGTCTCCGGTTCAATGACCGATCACCCCGCGTTCCATATCATTCATCGTGATGGAAATAGAGATGAAATCACCCGTTTCTTGCAGCAGCGCACCACAACCACCCTCTGGCATCAGGATGTCAGCTATGAAATCCAGCCTCCCGGATATGTCATGCTCGGTCTCCTGCAGGGCCCCGAAGTCGGCGGTGATACGGTCTTCGCTGCCACGGATTTAGCCTACAAGCGGCTCTCGCCTGCTGTTACGGCTTTCCTCGATGGGTTGAAGGTGACGCATTCTTCCGCGAAAATGATTGGCCATGCTCGCATGACGGGTGGCTTGGTTAGGAAGGATCCCGTTGATACGGTTCACCCGCTTATCCGTGTGCACCCCGTTACCGGAGAGAAGTGTATGTTTTTGAATGGGGAGTTTATTACCAGGATTGATGGTCTCAAGGATTCTGAGACCAAGTGGGTGTTGGATTTCCTCATGAATCATCTCGTTACCGGTCATGATTTCCAGGTCCGTGTGCGCTGGCAACCGAGGACCATTGTGATGTTTGATAATCGCTCGACTATTCGTGAGTGTCTCTTTTTTTTTTTTTTTTTTAACCTTTCGGGATTTGGAAATGGAAGATCCTTTTTTGCTAACGAATTCTTAGACTCTGCCATTGTGGATTACTTGGATGATGATTACGGTGCTAAGGCGCGTCATATCTTCCGCTTGATTGCCCTGGGTGAGAAGCCTATTCCAGTGTATGAGGACGAGGATGAGGATGAAGATGAGGAATTCGAATAGATTGCATAATGTGATAGATGGGATCATGTCGGTGTTTTCGGTTTTGATTATAGATTTTCTTTTATTAATTTTTGTTTAATTTAATTTGATTTTTGAAAGACTGAAAGACTGAAAGATTGAAATAGTTCATTTGCAATGTGAAAATCAGGGTTATACTCCCTGTATCTTAGATCCAAACCCCATTTGACTGTGAATTCGTTTTCATTACCACCACCCACGCCTAGAGTTACAAAAGAATCCCAGAAAAAAAGCACCCGATCCCTTTAAAAAAAAGAAGACCATATGTCAAGTAAATCCCAGGAGTCACCGCCACGATCTGCAACGCTACATGGCCAGTTCCTCCACATCGCCTCCTCGAGGAAACGCCACATTACCTAAGAATGTCATCGATCCGTGACCGCAAGTCATGAGCAATCTCCAACTGCTCCCCACTAATGACACCGCTCTGCTGCAGGATCAGCAGCATCTCAGAAACACGCTCGGCAACGATATCCGAGCCGAAAACCATGCCGCCCAGGCGCACGGTCTCATGGAACCATCCATTCAGCAGGTACAGCAGGTCGTGTGCGATAAACCGCCGGTTTGACCCGTGGAAGGGCGCCTCATCGGTGTAGTACATCGTCTCCAGCACGGCGTACAGGGATTCGTGCGCCACACCAAGATCGATAAACAGATCCACCACCCAGGTCGCCGGGCCAACGTTGCGTTGGAACTCCAATGCATACCGCTCCAGCATGGGGACAAGCTCGCGGATGGGGAAAATGGTCTCGGACATCCGCAGGCGACTGCCGAGACTGCGGACCTTGTCGATCACAGCTTCGTAAGGTTGCGGTGAGCCCCGTTGAACGGTGGCGTCATGGACCCCCTGGATCAGGTGTTGCCAAGTTGACTTGACGTCGGCCGCATTGCGATGGTCGGCTTGGTAGAAGATTTGGAGACAGATGTCATGGTAACTGGCGGAGTCGGCGTATTTATTGAATAGCTGAGAATAATGTTAGTATCATGATTTTTAATCTGATTCGCGGGGGGAAACTTAGCACTTACGGTGCTAATATCCATCACGGGTCCATCGACCTCACGCAGGATCTCGGGTTTCCGCTCGGGGAGAATCCGCTCGTCATCCTTGAGTCTTTGAAGTAGGTCATCCTGAATATTGGCCACGTCGATAAGGTTCGAAATCTCTTGCAGCAGTCGCTGCCTTGACTGACGCCCGACGTCCGGCGTGAAAATAGAAGCATTGGCGCGGGCTTGACCAAGGTACTCAATTCGACGGCTCAGGGGCAACACGAAAGCACTATTGGCCAGATGGAATTGAACCTGGGCAGTCTCGAAGAATCGTTGAGACTGGGCATAGAAACGCCAGAGTAGATCAGCATGGCCTAGATCATCGTTCGACTTGCGCTGAAGGTAGGTGACCACAAATGGCGACTGAGTCTGCAGCAACCGATCGTTCCAGCCCTGCTCAAGGTACCAGTCGTACAAACTCGTCAGGAACACCTCATCGGTAGAATCGGAGATCACGCCATAGGCCTCGTTCTGGCGTTTGGCAATAGTGGTCAGCTGGCCATCAATCAGACCGGGATCAGATGCAGCCAATCTGTCAACCGCAAGCACGACTTTGAAGATGAGATCGTAGCACTGCTTGCGGAAATAGAAGTATTCCTTGCGGGGGTCCTGGGTAGTTGTGAGCGTGAGCTGGCGCTGGGATCCAAAGGGAATAAGGGGGATAAGCACCTGTTCGGGACGCTGATCCATGATCCAGGAATAGGCAAGGTTTGATTTGTCGGACCGAGCAGCAACGTTGAGGGCAAGCTGAATGGCACCTGGAAGGAAAAAGAAAGAAAAAACCCGATTAGTATGAGATAACAAACACCAGGATCACACAGCATACCTGCAAAGAACTGGTTGACAATGAAATTGTCCACAGCCGAAACCAGATAATCCATGGGTAGGTATTCGGCCACCTGCTGGAAGAGATGCAAACTCTCGTTCAGCAAGTTGCGGCCCAGTTCCGTATTGGCACCGGCCTCAGTCGCACGCTTCAGCATCTCTTGTGCCTTGAAAATCACCACATCCTCTGTACTGCAGAAACTGCCACATCGGCGTCGAAGTGCATCCGCCACGGTCTCGACGTTGGAGCCCTTGGCGATGTTGCGGTTAACAATGCCCTTCACAAGCTCCTTGGCAATGTCATGTCCCTTGCTGGAGCTAAAGAGCTCCTCAAAGGTGAGGCTGAGGAACTTTGCCTTCGATTCAGCCGGCAAAGTCGCCACAATCTCATCAACCCGCTCATCAAATAGAACGAGGATAAATGAGATACCCTCGATCGTGTGTGACACCAACTGAACGAGTGAGTGTAATGCGCGGTGCTCGGCTTGCAGCGCCACTTCTTCTTGCTTGCTGTTTACCCGGGCAAGAGCGTCGGGACCGTTGAGGCCATCGATAAAGGTCTTGTTCACCTTGAAGAACTCTGCCAGTGAGGAGAGATCATGCTGGACAGTCTGCAGTTTACTGGAACTCACGGACGCGGAAACGGACTGTGCGCCATTAGGTCCATTGCCCACCTTGGCGATCCTTTCTTTCCAGATAGATCGCAACAGACGGGCGATGTATAGTGCAATACCCGTGTGTCGAGGAGAGGGCTGCACTGCGTCAAGAGCAGATGTTGAGCCATCTGCAATAGCATTTTCATTCAGATGGGCCCGACCACCTTGAGTGATGAAGGCCTGGCGTGCTGCTGCCAGGATGTCCGGGTCGGTAATTCGGGTCAGTCTTTGATCAGGGGAAATCTCCATACCCTGGCCACAAGCAACCGCCAGAGCAGTCGCCAGCATCTCGCTCCGTCCATATGTTCTAAGGAAATTTTGGATCTCGCCGCTCAATCCCTCATGAGGATTGCCGCTGCTGCGGAGCAAAGCCGCGAAGATATCCACGAGACGACGCCGACGAATGATATGAACTCCACCATTAGTCAAGATCGCGATCTCAGCAGCCGGGTGGTCGAATTGAACGGCCAGCTCATTGGTCACCGGTGAAGGTGCCGAAACCAGACCAATATCTTCAGCCTTGCCTCCCAGGTCCAGGATGATCGCCGACTCAGCGGCTTTGCCACTGACCGAGCTTTCCTGGTACTGAGCGACCCGACCAGAGTCGGGGGTTGAGATGAAAAGGGTATCAATCTTTTGCTGTGCATCCTTGGTAGTAAAACAGAAGAAATAGCCTGGGGAATATCGCTCGGCAAGACGAGTGGGTGAAAGTGTGTTAATCTGACCAGCAGAAGGGGAAACTGCACCAAGAGGTGAAACAAGTGAGATGGAAGATGCCACCCCGCTCACGCCGGGGGAGATATCGACGGGCGGTGTCTTGACATGCAGTGCCTGCATGCTCGTGGGAGGGCTGGTGTAGGTCGACGCAGGCGCCCAACTGTTTGAACCAGTAGCGCTAAGATAGATCCGATAGCCTGTCGCCGTCGTTGCAACTAAATGATACCGCGACGCTTCTGTCGCTGGCACTGGACTGATCGACACAATCTTGACTCTGGGGTTGAGGGTTTCGTTTGAGGTGATGATGTGCCCAATGTTAGAGTAGATGTCCAGAGCGCGTTTGGTGATTGCAAGTGTCAAAGTGCCCTCAGGTCCCATGTGGAATACGCGGATTGTAGACGCGGAGGAGAGTGTGTAGAGCAAGTTCCGGCTGTCATCAAGTGCCATCTGCACTACATGCTCGGCAGCACTCTGTGCAAGGTTGGTCAAGCTCATCGAGGGCCTGAAAGCCGATAGACGCGAGCTGGTATGGTTGACTCTGCCACAGCGGCCCTGGAACCACCTTTCCTCCTGTTGGTAAGTGACCTCGTGCACATCGGTGTCAGACGATCCTCCAAAGAAAATGCGCCCAGAGGATGCCGATGCTGCGAAAACATTTATATCCAAGCCACGGACTGCTACCGACATCCCCGTATGATACAAAGAAACCTGTCGACCTCCGCTGGGCGTGTTCTCGTAGCCCATTCCTAGCAGAATGATGTCCGCGGTCGTCGCAATGACCAGCAAATGGGTGATCGCAGGCAAGAAAACTCCCGGGCGCGGTTTGGTCAGCTTGACAGCATTGATGCTGTTAGGCTGTTCCTCGAATCCCACCAATTGCGGGTTGGGGTGTGTGAAATCCCAAATGTACAATGCATTGTCAATTGCGACCCACGCGTGGTTTAACTCGGCAAACAGACCCATGCTGGTCGATACTTGTGCGCGGTTGTATTGATCGAAAATCTGGTCGGGGATATCGTACATTTTCACTTTTTGAAATGGTGCCCATGATTGAGATACGGGGATGTTGTACTCAGACGAGGAGCCCTCTTGTTTTTTGGTCAGTGTTGCTTCGGACAGACTCAGCTGGGGAACCCTTACGAGATAAATAGCTGTCAAGGTCTGGATAACGCGATTCGCTTTGCAAGCTGCTATTGATCGTTCGCGCCCCGCGTTCCTCGGTGCTCACTGTTTGATTTTTGGTCTTCGAGGCCGCTGGAGGGAGCTTTGGCATGGGCGTCTGGGGTTCCGTCTGCAATGGCGACTTGCTGGCGAGAGGCCGTGCTGTAGCTGGCGCCGGGGTCTGAAAGTAAGCTCCAGGAAGGGGTTTCTGCGGCGTCGCCGGAGGGAGATTTGTTGGAAGAGTCGGATACGACATGGCGGCGGTTTTAAGGAGGGAGAAAGGGACGATCCCCCGCTAGAAATCACAAAGAAGCTGCAGTGTAGGTCGGACGAGAAAAAGAAAGTAAAAAATATGAGGGGGAATGACGATGAGAGAAGGTCTTGGGAGGAGATTGGATTATTCAAGGTCTTTGCGAAAAGAGAGAGTCAACACCTGGGAGCGCACAGACCAATTGGGATCTTCCGCCTTCACGGTATTGATTGTTGATTGTTCCCCATTCCCATTGATCCCTCAATTGAGCTTATTGCTTATTGTCTAAACTGTCAATCAAAATGTTTCAATCCCTCCGTTTTTCTTCACGCCTACCAGCTCGTCTGGTACGGTGGAATTCCACCGGTCCGGTCCTGCCACCCTTGATGGCTACTTTGCGGACTGATCTGAAAACTGCCATGAGAGCCAAAGACACCACAAGGTAGAGATCCTTTCCACCTATGTTTTGGGGGTTTAGAAAGCTTATTATCAGACTGAATGTACTTCGTGCTTTGATCTCCGAGACCAACAACGCTGCCAAAACCGCCTCGCCGATTCAGACAGACATTCAGCTCTTGTCGCTTATCCGCAAACGCCTGAATGCCTCTAAAGATGCGGCAAAGGAGTTCGATGTCGCTGAACGTCCAGATCTGAAGGAGAAAGAGGATGCACAGGTTGTGGTATTGGAGGAATATGCCAGTCATGTCAAGACCCTCCCCATCGCCGAGATCAAGGAAGTTGTCGTCAATCAGATCGCTGCCATGATCAATGACAATACGAAGCCCAACCAAGGAACCGTCCTCAAAGCTCTCTTTGCTGCGGGAGGCCCTCTGGACGGCAAGCCAGTGGACCGGAAAGAAGTTGCTACTGAGGTGAAGAACGCGCTCTCTTGAGCTTACATTTTCCAGATTGTATATTAGTGTCACAATAGCCTCAGTCAAGGGCATTCAAATCTCATTTATAATTCACAGAAAGAACGAATTGCCAACTCCTATTCAACGCCAGCCCGAAAGGTTCATGAACAGAAGAAAGCCACTCCTCCAAGAGATGTCATCAGAACACCCAACCACCACCATCGGTCTGGGTTGATCAGCTGTTCTCTGGCGATAGGCTGCAATCCTGACTTTGACGATAGTTCTCGCTTTTGATTGTGCCCTGTTGGCATGGGGTTCAATGTCGTGGTAGGGAGCATCTTTGGTGGCTGGTAGGCGAGGAACATGGGATGGAGAAGTGAGCCATCAACCCTAGTCAAATCGAGGCGTTTAATGCGATTGAACTTGTCGATATCTACGGAGAATTCCTGTGTGCTGTCAGAATGGGCCGGGTGAGAGAACACGACAGAGAGACGTACCTTGAACTCCTCGGTGGTATTGAATCGTGTGTATTGGCCTGCCTCCTCCCGGCAGGGGTCGGACAGTAGCTGACGACCATCGACGGCAATTGGCGTCAAAATCAGTGTTCCGTTGCCGAACACAGTATATTCCCCATGTTGCCATTGCAAGATCCCTCCCGGGCATGATGGGTCGGCCGCTGTTCAATATTAATATAATGTCAGGATGTATATATCCATGAGTACTGACGATTTGAGATAGCGCGATAGTATGCCGACTCATAATTCCCATCATCATTAAATGAGTATGAAATGCCCGTTAGATTCGGCTCGAGTAGCTTGTCGTGGAGCGGATCGTAGAATCCCTATGCGCGTTAGTTTCGTCATTTATATACTACATACAGTAGTTCCACATACTGGACCAGTAAGAACATCACGAGATTTGGTGGTCCATGTTCCAACCAAATCATTCGCATTCGCCAAAGCGGCTGTGATTAACAGACTCCAAATCAAAAACATCTTGGTTGACAAAAGGGAAAATCGACAGAAAGGGAGTATTTGAAGGACGCCCTTTATTAGGGGGGTGGGGATCAACAACATAGTTCAGCAAGGCCCTGGAATGGAAGGGTTGATGGGGATATTAGGAGCAACCAACTAATAAGAAGTTCAATTGTACATTTTAATATCTCAATCTTTCATAAGCTCTAAGTTATCTACAGTTCTTATTTTATTTTTTATACGGGATCTCACTACAGCAAACCACCGGTGATTCTATTCAAGGTTCCCCAATGGAATATTTAAATTACACGATCGAGTTGTTAACAGGTTTCAAAAATTACAATGAAAACTCAGGTCTTGTAGTGTAGTGGTAAGCACACTGGTTTTTGAAATGATTTGATTTGAAAAATTGTTTGAAAATTACCAGTGACCCCGGTTCGAACCCGGGCAGGACCTTTTATTCTTTTTTAATTTTCTTTTTGCCGCCCTTTTTTCGGTTTCTATTTTGGAACAGTAACTTAACCTACTTCCCCGCGGATGACCCTAAACTTGTATTATTTACATTTACAACTATCATAGCAGAATGGCGTTTCAGGCCGCAAAGCGTGACCTTCGCAAGAGGATGCGCTCAACTCTGCTGAGTCTCTCTGCAACCTCCATAAGTCAACAATGTCAGAATTGAATGATGGTCTCTGGGTTGTCCATAACTAACCTATCCCAGCCAGCGCGGCAACAACCAATTTCTTGTCACTGCCCGAGTACCAAAACGCCAAAAGTATCGCCGTATACCTGTCTATGCCAAGTGGGGAACTCTCAACAACTGGAATCGTAAAGGATGCTCTACAGCGTGGGAAGAATGTCTACATCCCGTATATTCACACCCAGGACAAAACATCCATCATGGACATGTACGTGCTCGGATCCATGTCCGAATTCGAGTCATTACAGCTGGACAAATGGGGAATCCCATCACTCCTATCTACGCAAATCCAAGGTCGATCGAATGGATTGACACAGGGGTTGGATCTTATTGTCATGCCGGGCATGGCCTTTGACCGTTGGTTCCGACGACTTGGTCATGGCAAAGGGTATTATGATCATTTTTTAACGCGATACTCAACATCGACCCGCAAAATGCCATTCCTCGGTAAGTAGTCCCAGAAACAATCCGTTTATCCCCGACTGAACTCCATCGTAGTTGCCCTTTCTCTCCAAGAACAGTTGCTCGCCGAGGATATTCCCGTGGTGGAGCACGACTGGTTGGTAGACGCGATCGTGGTTGGTGATGGTCAATTCTTGGATCGCAGGGTGTAGCGCAAATCGAAACAGAAAAGGAATAGCGAAAATTCAAACAGCCTGGATCAGAGAGACATTGTCTCCCTTGAGGAGGATCTGGCCTGTTGCGCATTAGTTAGCGGTGTTGCTCATGTGTCTGTCTTTCCATTTCAATTTCATCGTACCGAGCGGCCGGCGCTTCTCTTCCTCTGTCTTAGTTGCCAGACGTACTTCGACAGCATCATCAATGACTAGGTTCATGAATTCATCAAAGCCCTAGCACAGGTTAGCTCAGATGACAACCAAAACGGAATCGCCGTAAAGAAATACATACACGGATCTTCCCCTCTATCCGGAAAGCGAGCTGCTCATAGAGCCAGACTGAAACAGTGCTGCGCTTCTGCAGGAGACTGAAAATGAAGTGAATCGGAGCCAACAATGTCTTGCGGCCAGCCATGATGTGCGGTTATGTTGAAAGTGATAGCTGTCACACGGGAGACGAGACGAAGAAAGCTCTGGCGGGCCTGGCAGTCGTCCCGTGATTTGATTACCGTAATACGGTTATCTCGTCACGGACACCCCATCCCACCTTCAACTTGCATTCCCCCTCTTCGAACCCGTTTCCGCAGTCAGATGCTGATACATTTTTGATACATTGCTGAGCCTTGATTAATCTACTTAGTTCAACATGGCCAGCAAGGAAGCCGGGCAGGCATTCGCCCCGGTCCTGGCGGCCGTCGCGACAATGCAAGGAAATGCGTCTAGGACTGAGAAGACTCAGGCCCATGAATTCCTTGAGAAGTTCCAGAAATCGGTACGATTCTTTCGCTTAGAATTGACTGGTATTGTTTCGCTAATCTTCAATGCAACAGATTGAGGCGTGGACAACAACCCATGCTTTATTGCAGTCCCCCGATGTGCCAGTCGAAGCCAAACTATTCGCCGCAACTACACTGAAAGGAAAAGTAAGGGTATTCTTCCCCGATGATTTTCCCTGTTTCTAATTGCGCAGATTATATTCGATCTTGATCAACTCCCTCCCGACTCAGTATTGGCCCTACGAGACTCGGTCCTAAACCTATTGGTTGCATTTGCGCCGGGCCCGCGCCCCATTCAGACCCAGCTATGTGTGTGCTTGGCCAGTTTGGCGATTCAGATGGTCACATGGAAGGACGTTCTGGCGACTGTCGGGGCAGCCCTAGGAAGCAGCGCGGGGGATTGTGTGCTGGAGTTCTTGAAGATCTTGCCCGAGGAAGTCACCGAGGGTCGCAAAATCAATCTCAGTGTATGTTTCTGTATTGGCGTCTACAAAAGGTTCAAGCTGACATCTACAAAAGGAAGACGAATTGTTCATGAGAACCAAGGAGCTGCTAGAAGACAACGCGGAGCAGGTCATGCAGTTGATGATCCAATACGCTCAGTCGTCGCGTACGTATCTAATGACTATGTCCCATTCTCTTAACAAATTGGGATTCAAAATTGACTGTCAACAGCTGCCGCCGCAACCAACCCCCGTCTCCTCGACTGCGTTACTTCGTGGTTACGTGAAATCCCCGCCGGCAAGGTCGTTGAGTCGCCCCTCATGGACATCATTTTCAAAGCATTGGACAACGACGCATCTTTTGACGCCGGTGTCGACTGCGTTTGCACGCTTTACCGCGATACAAAGGACGTGGACGAATCGTTGCCCGTCATTCAAGCCCTTTATCCACGATTGATGGCACTTCGCCCAAAAATTGCCGAAACTGCCGAAGCCGAGGATTTGGAGGCTTTCAAGGGTATCACAAGAATGTTTGCGGAGGCAGGTGAAGCATGGGTTGTCCTTGTTGCACGTCTCCCGGGTGAGTTCCAGGGACTCGTTGAGGCGCTTCTCGAATGTTGCGCACGGGACTGGGAGCGCGACGCAGTGTCTCTGACTTTCATTTTCTGGTACGAACTGAAGCAATATATTACTCTCGACCGGTACACCGATGCTCGAGTCGCCTTCCAACCTGTCTTTGCCCAGTTGGTGGACATCATGGTAAAACACCTCGAGTTCCCCAGTCCGGAAGACGGCGAGGCCGAGGATCTGTTTTCTGGAGACCGCGAGCAAGAGGAAAAATTCCGTCAATTCCGCCATGCAATGGGCGATGTTCTTAAGGACTGCTGTGCCGTTGTGGGCGTGAATGATTGCCTTGCTAAGATCTACCAACTGATCCAGCAATGGGTTGCCAAGTATGCATCGCAGTCAAGCAACGAGCATGTTCCTCATTGGCAGGAACTGGAGGCCCCTCTGTTCGGTCTCCGCGCGATGGGCCGCATGGTCGACCCCGAAGAAAGCACTATTCTTGGACAATTGATTCCTCTGATCGTTCAGATTCCTGATCAGGAGAAAGTCCGGTTCCAGGCGATCATGGCCTTGGCACGCTACACTGAATGGACAGCTCTCCATCCCGAAACTTTGGAAGCCCAGCTCAACTATGTGATTTCTGGTTTCCACCATTCCTCCCAAGAAGTTGTGCAGGCCTCTGCTCTTGCCTTCAAGTTTTTGGGAACAGACTGCCAGAAGTTGCTTGGTGGTCATATCGCCCAGCTCCATACCTTCTTCGAGTCGGTCCTTGACAAGCTGAAGCCCACCAGCCAAGAGGAAGTCACTGAAGGTGTTGCCGCAGTGGTTTCAGTGCAACCCCATGAGAAGATCTACGATTCATACAAGATGTTCTGCGACCCGATCATGGCCCGGATTATGAACCTTGCCAATAATGCGCAGACTGAAGAAGGCCAGCGAGCCGTGGCCGATCATCTACAGCTGATTACTATCTTTGTGCAGGTGGTGACTCCGATCCTTGCACCGGGAGAAGAAAACCCTGCCGTTAAATACTGCGGCGAGGTTCTACCCATTATGACCACGATTGTCATGAACTTCACGTCTTCTACGCCTATTCTCGAGCGAGTGTGCCGATGCTGGCGATACATGATCATCTCTTACCGCACTAGCATGATCCCTCTTTTGCCGACTCTGGCTCAGAGTATCGCGAACGGATTCCAGGCCTCACGCGAGGGTTGCTTCCTTTGGGCTACGGATGCGGTGGTGCGCGAGTTCTCTGATGGTGCTGAGTACGTTGACCAGGCCACTAGTGATGCCGTTTTCCAGTTCTACGAGCAGCAAGCCCTTGCTTTCCTGCGGATCTTGAACGACCTCCCCCCACAAAATCTGCCAGATGTGATTGAAGATTTCTTCCGTCTCTCCTCTAACGCCGTTCGATACTACCCCAAGAAGTATATCACTTCTTCCCTTGCCGTTCCCATCTTCTCCGCCGCACTCAGTGCTCTCACTCTTCAACAACTCGACCCTCTCATCGCTACGCTGCATTATTACCGGGATTTGTTCGGATTTGCATTTGACAAGCCTATGGTCTCCCAGTTCACCAGTCCGGAAGGCCAGCCTTACGTTACCCCGCCTGAGGTTCGCGAGGCCGTTAAGGCGTTGATTATCTCGCAAGGCCAGCCTTTGGCCCAGCGTGTGTTGACGGGCATGATGTTCACTTTCCCAGGTGACTGCTTCGCTGATGCGTCCGGAGTACTGATGACGATGTTCGAACTGCTCCCCCAGGAAACTGGGGCATGGCTGCAAACCACACTTCAGATGTTGCCTAGTGGCACAATGAAGCACGGCGAAGCCGAGCGATTGCTGAAGAATGTCTCTGACAAAGTCCAGTCAGGAGAGACCCGCAAAATCCGTGTTCTCCTCCAAGGTTAGTCCCCGTCCCCGTCCCCGTCCCCGTCCCCTTGTTTTTTTTTTTTTTTGGTTTTTTTTTGTTGTCTCATCTAACCTCGCCCAGACTTTACCAACTCGTATCGCCGCCGCAATGTAGCCCCACGTGATGGCCTTGGCCGTCTGGAGGCCGCTCGGTTCCGATTCAGCGGATGAGAATGTCACTGTAGATTTTTCGGTGCTGATCAGCACTAAAAAGAAGAACCCCCCGGAAACATTTACACAAAATCTGGCGTCAGTTCCTTGCTATTGACGTGCCATGTGGTACGATACATGATGGGATGGCATGAACTCGGTGTGATGATTAATGACCTGCTGGTACGCCGGCCTGACCAGAACCTCTGGCTTTGATATTGCTACCATTCAGGTGTTATACGAGGTCAACCTGTATCTAGGTATTCAATAGTCGCGACTCATTTCTGCATTGAGATGCAGCGCACTTTCTGTGTGTGGTCATTTGATTACGAGTAATGAATCTATTGAGCATCAGCATTCTAGTGGGATATAGTAGAATAACTAGAGCTACACTTATATTCTTACAATACTCTACTCCGTACTCTACTATGCATATACTACTTTGGGATATACTACGCGGACAGACCAATAAAGTCATCTCCGCCACAACCCCACCGAGATCTCCGCACTTCCCCCGGACAACCCTCTCCAAGTCCCCTATGAGCTTCATTCTTTGACTTATTTCTGCTCTCTATTGGACCCTAATTTCGTGCTCAGACATTCTCCCCCGACCCACTCTCTAGGTGATCATCGTGCCATGGCATGAAAAATGGAGATCGACGGTCAACCCTCCAAGAGACGGCGACGCAGTCGCAAAGTTCTCTCCGATCGCAAGTTTGAATGCACCTTTGAAGGCTGTGGGAAGAGCTATTCTCGCGCCGAACACCTGAGCCGACATGCACTCAATCATACCCCGAAACAAATTTATCGCTGCGACTTCCCCAACTGTTACCGGTCCTTCGTGCGACAGGACCTCTGCACGCGCCATCGTGAACGTCACACCACCAGCGGTTCCCAGCTCCAGAAACGAGATCATTTCACCGAGAATGACACGAAATTTTCCCCGCCTTCCTCGCCTGCTATTACCGCGTCCGAATACTTTGTTGGCTCGGAGGAGCGCAAACCTTCGGTGACAACATATCCCCTCACCACCGGAGTGGATAGCAATGAGATACCAGTGGGCCAATACTCGGATTTTCCAGCGGCGCTGGACCAGCCTGATAATCTCATCGACCTCGACTCCATGTCCTACCCGATCTTTGGCGGGGAAACATATAACCGATCACCATTCGCCATGGCAGATGATTTTGCAGCGTGGCTATTCAGCGAGCCACTCGCGCCGCTGGGCTATGGAATGGTACCGCTTGTTCAGAATCAGTTCTATATGAATGAGCCTGCATATAGCGACGATAATTTCTGCTCGGTGATTCCACAGCATCCGATGAGCGTGACGAGTATTCTGGACTCGGGGGCACCTCCGGCTGTCATCTCAGAAGCCAAGCGTCAGGAGCTGCTGCACTTGATGTCGACGAGATTCAACGAAGCGGCGTATGCGGCGGGAGCTAAACGCAAAGATGCGCTGATGGACGGGGATTTAAACAATGACCGACATGCTTTGAGCTTGCGCATGATGCAGACGTACATTGGATCCTATTGGTACCACTTCCATGCACAACTTCCAATGTTGCATCAGCCGACATTTAGCGCTGATCGTACCCCGAATTTATTACTACTAGCGATTATAGCGATTGGCGCGGCAACATTGGGTAAAATTCATGGCCAGGCTGCTACTGAAGCAGCGGGTGAATTGGCTAGCTTCATTGCCTGGCATTTACGTTGGGAAATCTTCATGGATGCGGACTTTCGTCCGCCAGCTAAGCTTTGGGTGTTCCAATCTCTGCTATTACTTGAAGTATACGAGAAGCTCTTTTCTACACGTGCATTACATGAACGCGCACATATCCACCACGACACAACACTCACGCTCATGCGTCGAGGTAGTTCGCTCATCGGTAACTTCTCATTTGCTACCCCGGAAGCCAAAGAAGAAGACGAGTCATGGGCAACCTGGATCAAGGCTGAAGCGACTCGGCGCGTGGCATTCGCCGCCTTTGTGTTGGACTCAACGCATGCCACTATGTTCGGCCACTCGGCCAAAATGGTGGCCCATGAATTGCGGCTGCCATTGCCCTGTGATGAGGCGCTGTGGGGTGCAACAAGCGCTGCCGAGGTCGCTCGCGTTCAAGCTAGTCTGCAGTCGCACGGTGTGCGGCCAGTTATGTTCCTCGACGGCCTCAAGCGCACACTAAATGGCCAGCCCGTCCGGACCAACGCGTTTGGGCGCATTGTTATCATGTCGGGTTTGCTGAGCGTCTGCTGGCATCTAAACCAGCGAGACTTGCAGATTAGCTCGCTAGGTGTGGGGCAGACCCTCGGCGGGCGAGATAAGTGGCGGACGGCACTTCTTCGAGCATTCGATAACTGGCGCCGCGACTTCGACGAAGCTCTGGGTCCGTCGACCACATCCGAGTCGCGCAACGTGCTGCATGGGCTGGCCCATATGGGCTCCCATGTCGATATAGCCGATCTACAGATCTTTGCAGGTGCTGGCCGGTTAATGGGCCGGTCTATCACAGCGCGTGACTACGGCGCCGCACGAGAAAAGACCGAGAAATGGGCAACAAAAGCTTCGGCGCGGGATGCCACATTCTACGCTCTCAAGTTCCTAGCTGCCTGTTTCTTAGATCCGGCTACACCCCCAGGGGAATATGCTGCACGCGATGACTATCTCTTAAACCGACCGTGGGTTATGTACTTCGCAGCGCTGGTGGTATGGACCTACGGGTTTGCCCTGGATGGACCCTTGCGTCCTCTCCCTATTCTCATGACGGTGGCCGACCGGGAGCGCGACATGCAGGCTTTTTTGCATCGCATGGGCGAAATCCAGGAACCCAACGAATTGGAGGCCATGAGCGGGCGCAATGGGTGTCTCGGTCTGTTAATGATTCTCCGAGACTCCTTTGCCAAACCGCGGTGGGAGTTGTTAGGAGAGGCGGCGCGGCTGCTGGACAGTTGTATCGCAAAGCTGCAGTCGTAGCATGTATGATGTTGTTTATATACCAAATGATTATGTTTCTATTATATTTTCTGATTTGGGCACTCTTAAAGTATGCAGTATGCATTATTAGTATACAACCCCTGTAGTTAAATAGCGCCATGTAGCGTTGCCCTAACAACCACTGTCGATCCCACACCCAAGTTCCCCCCCGACCTTCACCTCCTAATCCGCATTTTTGTTTCCAATCTCCAATACCCCAATTTCTAAATATCCAACCAAAATGGTGAGTTTCTCAAATTCCTGTTGATGGACTTCCTATTCAAGCGGTCCGCCCCTTCCAAGGTTTCCGCCTATGTAACCATGGAATCACCCCCCCTCGGATCTCCCCCCTCATCTACAACCGTGTCATCAATAGCATTGTCTCTACATCTTCATCATGGCTAATAAACACGATCAGGCCTCTACAAACTACAAGGAAGCGTTCTCGCTCTTCGATCGCCGTGGTACCGGCCGTGTCGCTGGTGACCTCCTCGGTGACTTGCTCCGCGCTTGCGGTCAGAACCCTACGCTGGCTGAGATTGGTGACTTGGAGAAGTCTGTCGGTGGTGACTGTATGTTTTGATTCCGCGACTCAGTTATTGGTTGGTGGATGCGATCGTGTCTCACCATCCATGACAGGGGAATCCCTGGCTAACCCTCCCTCTCTCTCTCTCCCTCTAGTTGACTTCGACTCCTTCCTGAAAGTCCTCAACCGCCCCGGTGGTTTCCGTGAGCCTGGTGAGCCGGAGGAGTACTGTCGTGGATTCCAGGTCTTTGATAAGGATATGACTGGATTTATTGGTGTCGGACAGCTGCGCTACAGTATGTTTTGCCCCGGACAATTTGGATGCGCTCGGAACGGAGGTTGCTAACATTCGGCACAGTTCTCACGAATCTGGGTGAGAAGATGTCTGACGATGAAGTCGATGAGCTGCTCAAGGCTGTTGACACTAGCTCCGGAGAGATTAACTACACGGGTATGCCTGAGCCTAGAGTGGGTTATATATGTGAGATCGCATCTGCTAACTCTCTTCCCAGATCTTGTCCGTACTATCCTCGCCAACTGATACCCCGATATGATTAACGTTCGATATGGAAATGGCTTTGTCTTGAGGGATTGAAATCCGGCGCGTTGGAACCTTCGTCTTGTATGTTTTTATTATCAAATACACTGTATTATTCTGCTTCGGGGTATCGCCTTTCGTAGAATGTAGATATAGATCATATAGATCTACATCTGTACGTAGATTGTACATTTAAATAGCCCACTCCCTCCACTCCCTCTCTCCAACCCCCTCACCCCCCAACTTCTCCGTCTCCACAACAGCCCCAGGAAGAAGATAAACAGCCGGTGGCCGCTCCTCCTCTTCTCCATCTCGTGCCCCCGCTCCGCGATCGCCAGTAGACGCCCAATGCACCCGATCCAAATAATACCCCACCACAACCTTGCACCGCCCACACCTCAAAAGAATCCTCTTCTCAATCCCGTCTTCGCGTCGGATCACCGTCGCCCGTCGGTCCGGGATCGTAGTGGCCAGGAGGAGCGTCGTGTGGTTAGAGGCATGTCTAGCTTCGCGCGATGGCGTTTCTGTTGCCTTGGCTTCTTCTTCGAGATCGGCTTCCACTTCCCCGTCTGTTGAGTTCTTGCGTTCGAGTGGTAAGATCAGCGCTTTGTCTTTGCCTTCGCCGCTGCGTCGGGGAAGTGTGCTTATGTTGCGTGTTGTTGCTAGCAGGAGGTGGTTGCAGAAGCGGCAGTGTTGGGTTTGGATTGGGAGGCGTTGGTCTGTCATTTTGGGAGGTTGGTGCCGTGGTGCCGTGGTTAATTTTTGATTTCGCACTTTTGAGCTGATAGGAATGGAGAGGCTAGAGCTGGTGCGCACAGCCAGATATCGATTATTATGTCGGTGATCCGAGTTGAAAGCTGGGGGTCTTGGTCAGTTTCTTGCGCGGGTTTAGGTCGGGATTATCTTTCCGCTGGGAGGTTACTCAGTAGGCACTTACCGGTGATTGGATGGAGGTATTTAATCCGAGACTCTGTACTGTCTTGTATGCCAAAGTTCTAAAATGCGGAAAAAGAGAGCTGTTGAGTTGCGAATAATTGCAGAATGGCAAGGCGGTGTGCTTATCAGTCTATCAGACATCCACAGGTTTAAGCTTGTTGCTACAATATACATAGCTAGTTCAAGCTAGAATTATTAGCATGCTGATTAGCATTCATGAGAACAAAATATGCATTCGTATAACTCTAATATAATTTAATAAAGATATAGTATAGAGCCGTTCATAGGCTCCGATAGCTCTAAATGCTGCGCACCACTTTATGCCAGGCCCAGGTCCTTATAGAATGCATCGGTTTGAGGCTCACGACCCAAGAATTCGGTCAGAGTCTTCATCTCATCTTGGCTACCACCCTTCTCCAGAACCTGGTAGCGGTAGCGACGGCCAGCGGCCTTGTTCATGGGATCGCTCTTGAAGACGGTGTAGAACATGTCGGTGGAGTAGACTTGGGAGCTGTAGAACAAAATCATTAGTATTTGAACAACATTGAGAACAATCAGATTCAGATAGAATCAACTTATAAACTTACCTCAGGTATCCGTAGTATCCAGCATCGTAACCTCCAATCAAATGTCCGAAGGTTGCCTCGCCGTGGCCCCACTCGCTGCCAGCGCCCTGAACTTCCGGTCCGTCCATCTGGGTAATCTCCTGGCGGAGACGGTTGTATGTCGCAGACAGAGGAAGAGCCTCAATGTCGGCGTGGGTCTTGGGTTCGTGCACAGTCATGTCGAAGATGCCGAAGTGCAGTTGGCGCAGGTTGAACAGAGAGTCGTTGACGTGCTTGGTGCGGATCAGGTTCTCAATCACATCGTCGGGGATGCGCTCTGACGGCTGGCTGGCGGTCTTGCTCTGCTGGGCCTCCTGCCAGCTAGCAAGGTACTCTGGGGAGAGGGTTGAGTAGTGTCGGCTGAGAGAACGCAGTTGCGAGGGTTCCCAGCACCAGTTCTCCAACATCTGGCTGGGTGCCTCGACAAAGTCCCGCACTGTACTGGTACCGTGGAAGCGGGAATAGATGGTTCGAGACACCAGGTCGTGGATACCATGGCCTAGTTCGTGGAAGAGGGTCACGACCTCGTCGTGCTTCAGCAGACTGGGCTTCTTAGGTTGAGGCTTGGTGAAGTTGCACACCAACGCGGTGGCAGGGAATCGGCGGTTACCATCCTTATCAACGAAGCCTGGCTGCAGGTTGAAGTTGGCTGCATGGCCATACTTGCCCTCGCGAGGGAACAGGTCCAAGTACAGGTATCCAACGAACCCACTACCCTCGCCCTCATCGTTCCACACACTGAACACTTGGACATCCTCGTGCCAGACGATGTCATTGCCTTGGCCAGTCGGGGCAATGGCTGCCCGATCCTCGCCAATGATCTCAACAAACTCCAGACCGAACAGCTCCTCGAAAATCTTCAGCATACCATCAATGGTTGTCTGCAAGGGGAACCACTCAGCAATAAGCTGTTGATCCAGCGAGTAGTTCTTTTCGAGCATGAGACGGTCATAGAACCGGTGGTCCCACAGGTAGTAGCGGCCATCGGCCTTGGGGTCCGTGGCGTTCTTCAGATCCAGCAACTTCTGTGTCTCCTTCTTACCGCCAGCGGTCAGTCTGTCCCGAAGATCACCCAAGAACTTGTTAACGGTCTCTGGGGTCTTGGCCATCTTATCCTCGATACGGAAGGCAGCGTGGTTGGGGTAGCCGATCAGACGGGCCGCCTCATCACGGAGCACAATGGATTCCCGGAAAAGTGGCACGTTCTGGTTGCACTTGTTCTCGTTGGCAATCATGACTTGTCGGCGGGTCTCGGGGTCGCTGGCATATTTCATGGTGGGGAAGAGGTCGGGGTATTTGAACGACAGCCAGAGCTTGCCGGCGTTCTCGCCCTCGCCCTTCTTGAGGCCGTCTAGAACGTCCTTAGGCACACCAGCCAGCTGCTCGGGGTTAAACCAAATGCCACCGTTCTCCTCGTTCAAGTTCTTCTGGAATTCAATGCTTAGCTGACTCAGTCGCTTCTTGATCTCCTTGAAGCGGAGTCGCTGAGGGCCAGCGGGCAAGCCAAGTCCATTGCGGACGAAGTCCTTGTGTTCCTTCTCCAACAGACGGCGTGACTCCGGATCGAGAGACTCGTTGCGGCGCAGTACGGCGTCGACCAGACCGAAGACATCCTCACGCATGACCGCCTCGATAAAGAACTCATCCATCAGCTCTTCAGCCTTGGAAGAGGCATCTCGCAGCTTCGAGTCGGTTGACACAGCTTGATAGAAGCCCAGGATGTGTGACTCTAGTCCCATCTGGTTGTCATCTTGGGCAAGGGGACGAATGATGTTGGCAAAGGTTGCGGCTTCGGGTTTGATCTCCGCCACCACCTTGTCCTGGATGGCACGAGAGCTTTTGATCAAGCGTTCGGCATCAGCGACCAGTGACTGCGGGGTTGCGGTAAAGATAGGCGGGGCCTGGGGTGGCGTCCGGAGGTGAGCGGGGGCCATGCTGGAGGTCGTCAATAGTCGTGTTGGTACGTTGGTACGTATGTGGCCCAGCACAGATGAGAGGCGGGCGGGGAGACGGAGGAAGGGCGCCACGATGATGGCTAAGAGGAGGATAAGGAGATGAAAACGAGCGGTGAAAGCAATGATGGGCGGGATTGAATGCGGTGTAAAGTGGGAGGGGACACTTGGAGATATGGAACTTGTCAGGTGATCTGAAGCTGATGAGCTGATGATTGCGGGGACCGATATCTACACTTTCTTGGCGTTTGTTTTCTGCAACGTCTTTATATATCTGGAGTACTTCTATGGGACTCTATAGATGGTGAAAACAGTTACTTGTAGGGCTAGGTGGTCTGTCATAAATTACTGACCTATAGGTGCTTTCTAACAGCTGGCCATAATAAGTAAAAAGTTGATAGAAACCACATCTTGCTATATGCTTTACCTACAAAGTACATCTAGAGCCCCGGAGCAAAGGATTGCTTGGTAATTGTGCCAAGTTTCAAGACAATGCAGACTAACTAGATAGTAGTAGACTAGTATATCAGGCATCTAACAATAGACATGTTGATAGGTGTCCGGAGGACTCCGTACTCCGTGTACTTCGTACGAAGAATTGACATGTGAAGAGGGACTAAGCGCCCCGCACTTTGGCTCAGGTGCATTCTTTTTCAGCTCTCGAACTCAGAGTTCCCAACCTCAAGTCTACAACATCTAACAATCTAGGAAGATTCCAAGTCCAAATACATATATTCATTCAAGGATGAAAATTCGTTTCTAATTCATGATTATCTATGAAGTGCGTCACAGGTCGCTTTTGATCAAACAGGAAACAGATGGGAAAAAAACGCCAACTCCGAGCAACCCACAAATGCAAAAAAACATGTCATCAAGTTCAGTTTAAGCTGCATCTGCAGTGGGGATCGGCTCAGGCATCTTGGTGACCTGCTGACCGGCCCGGATAATCCGCTGGCCTGTCTCATCACGCACATACTCGGAGTTCTCCTTCTGAGCACGCTTCCAGATCTCAACCTCACCACCGCCGCGGATGACTCCGACACGCATGGTGGAAAGCAAGTTGTGAGCACCGTTGGAGTGGTAGTAAACACCACCGTTGAACATGGCCGTCGCATCCTTGCCAAGGCCAGACTTGATCATCGCCTTGCCACCGGGGTGGTCCTTGATGAAGTCGGTAACGTCGTGAACAACACCGGCAATGGAGATCAGGCCACGGCCGTTCTTGGTCTGCTCGACATAGTCATCCCACTCCATAACGGGAAGCTGGTCGAGGGGAGTACCCCAGTCGAGCTTGGCGCGCTTCTGGTCGATCTTCTTCTGCAGCTGCTGGACGCGGCCCTTCTCAATCTCGTTGGAGCGGAACTGCTTCAAGTCGTAGGCGAGGCCGAGCTGCTTGCAGGTCCAGATGGTCCACTTGGTGGGGTCGTACTGGTGCCACTCAATGGCGTTACGGTAGTCGGAGGGGAACTCGTGGTGGAAGTTGTGGTATCCCTCACCGAGAGTGACCAGGGCGGTGATGATGTGATCACGGGGAGAGTTGCGGTCGTCGAAGGGCTGGTCGCCGAGCCAGTGGGCCAGCGAGTTGACGCAGAAGGTAGCCTGTTGCACGAAGAAGATACGCAGAATACCGGCGTACACAAATCCGCCGTACCAGTCACCCCAGCCGAGACCAGAGACCAGCATGGGGACGATGAGGCCCATGGTGAGCACGACCTTGATGTAGTTGCGGTGCTGCCAGACAACAACGGGGTCTTCGTTCAGATCGGTGATGTCAGTGCGGCCAATTCGCTTGGGGTTCTGCTTCATGACCATCCATCCCAGGTGTGAGTACAGCAAACCCTTACGAACGGAGTAAGGGTCCTTGTCGGTGTCGGTGTAACGGTGGTGAGCACGGTGGTCACGAGCCCACCAGCGGATGGAGCCCTCGACGGCACCGCCGCCGACCAGAGCGAGCCAGATACGCAGAGGCAAAGTGGCGGAATAAGAACAGTGGGCCCAGAGGCGATGGTATCCTGAAAATGGAGTCAGCTCGTGTTCTTGGGCGTTTAGTTCTCAATTCTGAATTACTTACCAGCTGTGATTCCCAGTCCAGTGAAGAAGTAGTAGATGACTGCCCAGATGGCGGTCTTCAGCTGCAGAGGTACCCAGAAAGCCTGGATACAGCCCGCAATGGGAATGCCGATGATGAAAGTGACGTTGAGCCAGTTGACGTGCTTGTACCAGTTCTGGCGAGTCATCTGAGTATCGGCAATGTGCACCTTCTTGGTGTCAGCTGCCCGAGGGCGTGAAGCATCCGGCTTGGACGACATGATGGGTGTGTTGAAGGTTGGAAGTTCAATCGAGGAGGACCAAAGGGTTTTTTTATACTTGGGCCCACTTGGGACCAACGTTGGGGAGCCGGGGCACTGCCGGGGGCACTGATCGCCAACGTATATGGGGAAGATAGGCTAAAAGACGAATCAAATGAAAGCAAAGATTGAGTGTCACAAGATCCCGAGGCGAAAAAAGAGACAGAAGAAGAAAATAATCGCCTTATAAGCTTGCGCTGGTAGACTTTTGCGCTTCCCTTTGATCGGGAGTGGCGTGCCTCATCGCTTTCCGGCGAATGTTGGGTCCAGCCAGCCCCAACGCTTTGGTGCCTCAGGCAGTCAGTGGCCAAGCACCCAATCAACGCTCGATGGCAAATATGTTTATGTCAGCATCTTTCCCAGCAGACCCTGGGGTCCATCTAGGGCTGGGCCGGGTTCCACGGAGTGGATGTTACTTCAAAGGGTTATATTTTGATCCTCGGGATTTCTAGGGATAGAAGGAGATCAGCGTTCCTTACAGGTTACATTTCTGAACGGTTTTCCCGAGCCCCCCGTCCGGGGCCCCTTCTCTGAATAATGGCCGGATATGACGACGTCCAGATAAAGTACGATGTACACCGGAATGTGTGAAATAACGTACTTGCCCAGAATCTTATCGACTCCTGAGTCAGACGGCCTTCTATCTCTCTGTACAGTTTCTCTAAAAAAATAATTACAATCTCCATTCCTGGCATCTTTGATCTTATCGGCGATGTAAAATCCAGCTATGGTTTAGGTAATTCGGAAAGCCAACGGCACGTCCAACCGCTCGGAGGAGGCGATGACACTTTCGAGACAGGCGTACTGTTCAAATGCACGATGTCCACTGGTCTTGCCCGTGGCTACTATTTCTTCAAGCACCTTGGACAGGCGGCCTCGTTGATAGGGAATTGGATGCCCGGAAATGGGTGTCACCTCTGGTCTGTCTTCTTGAGTTCCCTTGATCGAAAGTTTCGGGCGAAGAGCCTCCATGTTGAATGGTTTCGCTAACTCTAAGAATTCCAGCAAATCAAATGCCACTCTTTCGTCCGATTCGCCGCTATCTTCCCCCAGGACCTGGTCGTCCTCCGGCGGTTTGTTCTTTTTGGGGGAGACAAAAATTGCCAAAAACTGCACATCTTGATCAACGTCCTGATTCAAGAATTCCTCAAGACATCGATATTCTGAGTCGTCGGTGGAACAGGCCAATAAATAACCATCGACCAAGCGATACAGGAAGATTAGCCACACAGAAACTATAGCTTTCGGGGCTGGGATGGTTACGAAATTCTCGGTGTCAGTTATGGTGTGTATCGGCTCCATGGGCACCATCTCTCCGGGGGTCCGTCCCTCATGTAAAAGCTGCTGTACAAACTTGAAGCTTTTGACTTGAGTAGCAACAAGGAGTAAGTTTGGACCTGAAGTCGAGTTCTGCTGCCTCAAGTAGCCCATCAATTCCGGCGAGAGAAACTGGCGTAAACCACGGTACACAACTTCACATAAAAAGTCGGGAGAATGGTTTGAATCCCTTGATGTGAACCATTGGCGACCGACGCGGTGCAAATTGCGCCCCCAAATGTGACCTTTGGGCTCTGGGAACTCATTTGCGGGGCGGAGATGTGTGCTTGATTCTGCCGTTTGGGTGTGATGCTGAACGATATGACTGGCCTCCTCGAGAAAACCCGACGGCATGTCGTATCCGTCGTTATAATGAGCAGCCCACATCACGTCAAAAAGACTATCAAAGGCCAATCTTAAAGCTCCACTTTCTCTCCATACTTCCGGTCGGATATCGTGCAGTGTGAATCGCGCAAATTTGAATTCTGCAAGTAGCAATCGAGATATCCCTGAGTAAACATCAAAGTCTGGCAGACGAGCTCGCATTTGCACTTCTCGGGTGTTCACAATATAGTCGCGGACACTGCGGTGGAGAAACTGCACTTCATAACTGAAGTAATTGTGCCCGTCCCTTGGATGGCTGCGCTTTCGGGTCATCTCTAGCAGGCCTCGAGAAAGGCGGTCCAACACACACGAGGTACGCTCAAGTCGCTCATTGATTTCGGTCTCTGTGCATGGTCGCATCTGTAGTTCATGTGGAAAGCCCAAATCGTCAAGGTCCTCGAGCCATGAATATGCTATCGCATTCTGGACTACTGGTTGCCACGGGCAGAAATTGGCAGTCGTTAAGAGAAACAATTGATCTGAGAGAAGCTGATCGTCTGGATCGATAGAGCCAAGGATCTGGTCAAGCAGCTCATCCAACCCCTTGGGTATCAAGTGAAGCTTCCTTTTCAAGTCTTTCTCGCTGCCCTGGTACCCTACACTTTTCAACAGGGAGCGCATAGCCAGCCTTGCCCATAGAAATACCCCGTCAGACGCCTCCACAACCTCAGTCACCAAGTCTTTATAAACGTCATTGACGCGATCGAAGTTGGGGTCCTTTTCAAACATGTCCCCCACACTGAAATTGAAAATATCCTCCCGAGTGAGCTCGTGAATACTAATTTGATGGTTTAAGTTGTTCGCGAATGACTGGATAAAGGGGATATGAGGGCGACTGCTGACACAAAGCTTGACATTCTCCGCTTGTGCTGTCCAAGACTTGAGATCTTGAGAAAGCCGCCAGTGGTCGAGCTCGTCACCCTCAAACTCGTCCAGATCATCAATAAAGAAACAGAAATAGCTTTTCGAAGAGCTTGCTTCCTGGATCAGTTGATTAAACGCTTCCTTGACTTCATCAAAACAAATCGGAGCTAGTCCAGAATTAGAACTCTGCCAGAACTCAGGGAAGAGCTGAGGCATTATATTCGGGATTTGTCTGCATGTTTCAAACAGCAGACTTCGATACAGGCCCTCGAGAGACATCTGTGCCTTATCTCCTGAATTCCAGAAGAAGAATCGAACAAAAATCAAGGGTCGACCCCCAGCCCAACTTTCTAATTCTTTCTTGACCCGAGACGACCTGGCAAGAAACTTCATTAAAGTGGATTTCCCAGATCCTGCCTTGCCCGATATGTGGAAGATGTGACCACCAGAGTTGAGCCAGGTGAGAAACTTCTCTCGAGTATATATTCGCAAGGCTTCCTGCTTCTTCCGCTCTTGCTCATAATCCTCCCTCTTTATCATAGTCTCAATTTCTCCTGACTCGATAGAAGAGCCATTCTGATCATCTGCCGATTGATATTCTTCGTCGACCATCCACTCGAAGGTCCCACTTTTGACATTTTCAATGTTGTTCTCGCGGATGTACATGGATGTAAAAGCCAAGCGCTTTAGAAGCTTGTTTTGTCGTGATATTGAAGTCGTCACGGCCTGGAATTTGGACAATGAAGAGCCCAATTCCGCCAAGGGTCCCTCTTTGGAACCGTATGCTGCATCTTGTGCTGGAGCCGACTGAAGGGAATCCACAAGTGTCGAAATAGTCTGGTGTAAACTCGTCTAGCCGGGACGTGGTCTGGTTTCGAAGTGCCTTGCCCTCACTTCGAAGGGACTCTAGCTGGTCATTGACTAAATGCCTCTGCTCATCGGTTTTCTGACTAGCTTCCTCTCAGTATCTCCTGCCCTTAATAATTTCACCCAAGGACGAACCTGAACATGACTTGCAATCGAATCAAAATCTGAGATTGATACCCATTCAATCGTCGCTCGATGGAATCAATCTCCTTCTCCTTCCGCGTGCTGTGCCACTTCACAACCAGGCCCTCCCATTTCGAGTTCTTATTTCCCACTTTCAAACGTCGGAGAATTTGATAGAGCTCCCCTGGCAATGCATGGCAGTTTGCAGCCACAGCGCAGAGTTGCTTTTCGTTTTCAGTCCGGGCGGGGATGTCTGTGACCAAATCTCGTGTGACAACATTCAAATCTTCTACCAAAACACTCAGGCGTTCGTTCTCGGGAGTCATTCCATTTGGGGTAGAAAGGACCTTATTAACCCCGGAAATGACTTTATAGGAAAAGTCAATGAACGTAAGGATTGTTACCAGCAAGGCCGATGGCTGTGAGAGGGTCCATGGGGCCCGATCCTAGTGGTGGGATAAGATAAATTGAACAGTACAATGATTGGAAAACACGAGATTATTGTATGTGCAAGACAGGTAGAAGGCCTTCCCTATGGATGTTGCTAAACCCTCTTGGGGGCTGTTACCCCTCAATTTCAGCCGCTCCATGTAGCCTCGCCTATTGGGCATAAGCTACATATACATATCCATGGATGTATAGTAGATGACTTTACTATATATAATTAGGGGGTTACACACAAAAGATACATTTCTTAAGCCTTTATTCATAGCGCACAATTTGGAGACGAAAGATATCAATTACGGCGGTTTGGCCGAGTAGTCTAAGGCGATGGACTAGAACTTTCTTGACATCTTTCTTAGATCAAGACCTTCCTTTATCAATTCCGTTCGTGGGTGCATTCGAATCCTGCAGCCATCGTTAGCCCTTTGCTTAAACTAGATAAAACCTTGCTGTAGGTGACTTCTTCAGTAGAAAACTACATGCAACACATATAGTAGTGTAGGTAGTGACTAGTTTTTAATAATAAGAAATGATGCTGTGCAGAGGAAGAGATGATGATGATATATCATAGCCATCTGTCAAGCTTAACATTGCTAAAAGACAAGAAAATAGAGTCGCAGATGAAGCCCCATTGAATGCTAGTGGGGATATACTTTCTAAGGTTTCTGGAAAGACGCGGGATTTCCGACCCTAAAGTATACCGACGTTACCTAGTACCTACCTACATAGGTAGTACGCGCCTAACCATTATCTCCATGCAGGTATGACCGCGGGAACAAGTCGACCGTCGAGACAATCGTAACGTCTGATCCTATATGATCGCCACAAAGTATCGAATATCACAGTATCTAATGACCTAATGGCGGTTTGATAAGGGCGTGAATCTGATGTGAGGTCGGAGTGTTCCACCTCCCATATTGTCCACGGCACCCTCCGACTATCAGATCTCGGATAAACCCTACCTAGGTAAGATAGCAGAGAACGTTCGATCGTTTCCGGGTTGTGGAGGCGGGATACATGCATTTGGTACATAGGAGACTGCCGGTATAATGCTTTACCAATGAGGTGTCTTGCATTGGCTCCGCTATCCATCTAAATCTATGTGAATCCATATGGGATACACAACTCTGACAGTCTCGAAACACATAATATGGGGGAAGTCGGGAACATGGCTAGGTAAACAGAGCAGTGGACCCCCTGGTATATCCTTATCTTTTCTCCACTTGGATAAATTGATCCTCTTCTATAATTGGCCCAACTCCCACTCGGGTCTAGATAAGGCGGGGGAACTAACCAGACATAGACAAGCGGCCACCAGGTTATGCGATGCTCTTGCTAATTGCCCTTTTTGCCCTTTGATCTCTCTAATTGCCTATTTGTCCGATAACAGACTGCCCAGAGTGTCCACTGTGGATTCGTTTTGGTTTTAGTCATCTCCCCCGAATCTGTCCACAGGTGGGCTGGAATTTTAGAGTTACCGAAGTTCGGGGTTTTTTTTTTTTTTTTTTTTTTGCAAATCTTTAAATATAAACCCGACGTCTGTCCCTGATAGTTCAATATCTATATTCATTATATTGGACATTCAAGATGGACGGTCCAGATCAGATTGGCCCCGATCATACGCCCAAGCGCACAATTAGCGACAAATTCCGATATGCCGTTAAGACTTTCACTACACGGTATGACTTCAAATGCTGCCTTGTGGAGGGGACCTTGACTTACAATCAACAGAGAGGGCCTACTAGGCGACTACGACTATGGATACCTTTTTATCCCACGACTACCGTTCACAAAGCGAGCTCGGAAATCTGCCCCGTTCTTCGGTCTCGATGATCGCGTGCCAGTCGTTCTCGCATTGATTCTGGGGTTGCAGCATGCTCTTGCAATGCTGGCTGGTGGTGAGTACCAGAGGTACCTACAGAATATACAAGCAAATTCTAAAGAGAACCAGTGATTTCACCACCCATTTTGCTCGGCGGCTCAGGTGGGGCCCACTTCGGTGATGAGCTCTACCAGTATCTAGTTTCGACTTCGTTGATCGTCTCAGGCCTGTTGAGTGCTGTTCAAATGTTCAGGTTCCATATCAAGGGAACAAAATACTATATCGGAACGGGTCTACTGTCAGTCGTTGGTAAGAGCTTCCCCCTCTACATGTATTCCTCAGAAACCCAGCTTCTGATGCTAATTGGTTCAAACAGGTACATCTTTCTCAACAATCACAGTCGCTCAAGGCGCCTTCGCCCAAATGTATAAATCGGGATACTGTCCCTCCCTCGAAGATGGAACTCGGCTCCCTTGTCCAAAAGGCTACGGCGCACTCCTTGGCACATCATGTCTCTGCTCCCTCCTCGAAATTGGCATGTCCTTCATGAGCAGCAAGATTCTTGCCCGCGTCTTCCCCCCACTCGTCACTGGTCCAACCGTTCTTCTGATCGGTGCTTCGCTCATCAAGTCCGCTATGCAGGATTGGGCCGGTGGCTCATCCTGTGGTGCTGACCCCTCTGCCCGCGCAATGTGCCCCAGCGCCAGCGCCCCGCACCCTCTACCCTGGGGAAGCCCCGAATTCATTGGACTGGGATTCCTGGTTTTCGTGACGATTATCATCTGCGAGCGATGGGGTCCTCCCATTCTTAAGAGTTGCTCCGTCATTGTTGGCTTGTTGGTTGGCTCGATTGTCGCTGCCGCGTGCAACTACTTCGATTCTTCCGGTATCGCTGCTGCACCAGTGGCTTCTTTCGCTTGGGTCCACACTTTCCCGCTGTCCGTGTACCCCCCGCTCATCCTGCCGTTGCTCGCGTTATACATCGTTATCATGATGGAGTCTATTGGTGATATCACGGCGACGTGTGATGTCTCCCGACTCCAGGTCGAGGGTGGTACCTTCGATTCCCGAATTCAAGGCGGAGTCTTGGGTAACGGCATCACCTGTCTCTTGGCCGGCTTGATGACCATTAGCCCTATGTCCGTCTTCGCGCAGAACAACGGTGTGATTGCGCTGACGAAATGCGCTAACCGCACCGCTGGCTACTGCTGTTGCTTCTTCTTGGTTATCATGGGCATTTTCTCCAAGTTCGCCGCTGCGCTGGTTGCAATCCCCAGCTCCGTCCTTGGTGGTATGACTGCTTTCCTCTTCAGTTCCGTGGCAGTCAGTGGTCTGCGCATCATTGGGTCTGTCGATCCCACTCGTCGCAACCGGTTCATTCTCACGGCTAGCTTCTCAATTGGAATGGGTGTTACACTCCTGCCGGAATGGTTCTCTTACTTCTTCACCTACTCGGGTGACAACCATGCTCTAGAAGGCTTGATCAATGCTGTCGATCTGGTCATGGAGAACGGATTCGCTATCTGTGCGCTTCTCGGTATCTTCCTTAACCTCTTCATTCCCGACGAGCCCGATGATGTTCCTCCCATCTTTGAGTCGACCGACTCTGATGACGGCCGTGCACAGATTAGTGGTCCTGAGCAGTCGTCACCGGCTATTAAGAGTGCTTGATCTTGGGGGCCTTGTACAGTTCTGTTATATATGGAGTTTGCGTGGGGCTAGCTTTGCCCTTTTTAGCGATTTTTTAATACCTATATTGCAATTTTATGTTGATATTCCCTTGCGATATCTTTCCTGCACTCTATAAATAAGGACTAGCAACCTCTCGGTGCATCCCACCCAATAACAACAGCGCAAAGTTATATTTCCTGTTCAAATGAGGTTACTTTTTTGATTGGTAAACTCCTCTTATGTCGGATTCTGTTATTATGTATTGAGTTCCTCCAGGGCTGTCCTAACAACATCACCCATGATGCCGAGTGCTTTGAATGTATGTAATCCCAACTCATATCTATTGCCATGTCAAGAGGAAACCCGCGACTTGACGACCGGACGAGGCTGCTCATTAACACTAGCCGTCGCGCTATGCTCATTCCCAAACCCAAAGCAATCCTTCTCCAACTCCCCAATACCACAGTGCACAAACCCTTCGTCAACAAGTATCCGCAGCACCGTGAGTATCCACACGCGACAAGTGATCCCCGGAATCGAGTTAAGAGACTCATCGTAGCTCCGCATGACCTCATCCACACGCTCGTGCGCCGATGGAGGAATCGTTGCGATCTGAATTATCACGCATAGGAAATTCTCTGTGAAGATCCCCGTTGTAGTCTCATGTCCGGCAATCCACCCGCCGCCGATGCCTCGTGCATGATATTTGGCTCCTCCGGGTGTGGAGCTGGTGCCTTTGTGGAGATAGAAGGCTCAGTGGAAGTCGTTTGGGAGGGGTGGGTCCGAGCGGATATAGAGGCTGATGTGGAGGGTGTTTGGAGGGAGTCCTGCAAGGATCTCGGATTGTTTCTTTTTGATGTCTGCGGATTTTTGTCTTGCTTCGGTACGGGAGATTGGCTCTGTCATTTTGACAAATAGCGAATAGAGCGAGGATCAATGAAGTAAATGGATATGAGGGATGAGGTGGTAGGGACAACTGCCAAGGATTGACAACAAAGCATGGAATATTGTACGGGGGTGATGGTTGTTACGATGGATAACTGCAAACAACTACGTAGTATACAGCCAAAGTGACTTAACTCGATCTGCTCAATCAAGCAGAGTAGCTAACCGTGGAATGGCTGGTCTACCCACTACCTAGAGATCCATGACAGGAGACCTCCTTCCAGGGCTGGATCCTTGCCCAAAATAGGAAGCATTGATGCCTGAAGCTTCCCCGGCTTCTGCCTGAAGATCATAGCACATACATAGTTAAAATATCTCTTTTCAGCAGTTGATCTAGAATACAACTTTGACAATATATAGTACAGAGTGATACATACTACTTTTGTGGAACTTGTCTACACTCCCTCAACCTTCTCCCCAGGAGCTAACATCTTAATATACTGGTGCTCACCGGTCTCAAGTACCTCCACGGAATCCCCAACCCTCAAGACAAACTCCTCCTTTGCAGGAACAAGCTGCATCCCCAAACACGCATTGGTCCGATCCCCATCATCAATCCGCCGATACGACTTCAGCGTCCGATCCGGCTCAGCCTTATGTCTATCCCCAGAAAGAGGATCAACATTAGGAAGTCGGCACCGAACAGTCCGACAAGAAGCGTGGATCTCCGTGCCGCCAATAGCAACCCGCTTCCAGTAATCTTCCTCAAAAGCAGACGGGCCTTGGACGATGATGTTTGCACGGAAGCGGCGGATGCTCAGTCGGGGGATTGCGTAGGCGCAGCGTGCTGCTACGTCCCGGTGACTGGAGATGCTGAGCAGGTGGATTGGATACGCGTCTGCAAAGGCTGTGTTTGGCTGGAAGCCCAGGTCTGCTTTGCGCGGCGCGTTGCGGAAGATCTGCCGTGAATGGGGTGCACTGGCGCGGAAGAGGGTCAGGGTGCTTTTTGATGGGTCGGATCCTAGATATGCGTGTAACGATGCTGGAAGCAGTCTGCCGTAGTCATAAGCTAGAGGCTTGTCTTTCCAGATCTTGACTGCGACCAGTGGGAACTTGGAGTCCGCGGGTGGAAGCAGCGGGGCTTGGAACGTCTGTTGGCTTTTGAGCAATTTGAGTGCCATGCCCACCTTGATGGGCAGGCCCTTCCATCCTGCTGGCGGCATTCGTGGATACGATATCAACAGCACACCCTGCGACTTGACTTCCGGCAGGTCTGCATCATAATCTGAGGCAGACGGGTCAGGAACCCAGATCTCGGGATGGATCAAGGCTAAGCGGTTGAAGCCTGCATTACGCAGGGTGCGAATGTTCCATTCGTCATTGTTATACTCCGCAAAAACGAATTGTCTATCAAATTCAAGCCCGGTTTGTACGACGTTCGAGACTTGCAGCTCGACCGCTCCGCAGGATTTGAGCGGGTAGCTGAACAGTGCTTTTACGCGCCAGGATGGGCGGCCATGATCATCTTGATCGCTGGGTTGACCCTGGCTGTACTTTGAGTCGAATTCATCGTGCAGGTTGCTTTGGCCTGGCGGCAGTCCTAGGCGGCGACATCCTTTGGGATTGATTGGAGTTTTCAATGTCTTCAGTGTTTTTAGAACAAGAACAAGCACAGACAGAAATAATAGGATGATCGAATTCGGGAGAATACCTCCCCCGAGGGAATTGTCGACATTGGACATTGGTGAAGTATGTAGGACTCGAGATCGAGATCGAGATCGGGAAGGGGAAAAAAAAAGCGCACTCTCGGATATCCGACCCGTCAACATCCCACTGCCCTGTCCAGGTGCTTTATGATGGCATTTTATGTGTCATTTTTAGGATGAGATTGAATACAGCATTAGAGCGTGAATTTATTTTCTTATTTTTCTATTAAATTGTCTTTGCATTGGCTTTGCTGCCAGCCATCCTGATGCACCCATGAGCATCAACATGGACCTTCTCGGTCTCGACGGTCTCGAAGGGTTTGACGAAGACACGCGTAAGTAATTTCTCCAAATGCTTTAGAAAAAAACAAACAGACATTGAACTATTCCCCAGCGCCCGTGGTCTCGATCTCAGCGTCGCAGTCCCTCAACGCGTCGGCCGCCACCCGCGACCCGATCGCGACGGGTTTGGCGCGTCTGGACGAGGCTCTGAATGACCTCCCAGACCAGCCCAATCAAGGCGGCATCTTGCGTGGACATGTTACGGAATTATTTGGACCCCCAGGAGCCGGGAAGACCTCGCTGGCGTGAGTGCACCCCCTATGCACACCGCTAGAGTCCGTTCTGATCCGTTTACAGGTTGAATATTGCATGTAATGCACTACGCGACGGCAAAGTAGTCTGGATTGGTATGTTCCTGCCAGTTCCCCGAGTCAGCTGCGCTGTCCTACTCACACCGTTAGATACGGGATGTCCCTTGCCTAGTCCCCGGCTCGAGGAGATGTCCGTTAACCTCGATGACTTTATCTATTTCCGGGCGCATACGCTAGCCCATCTTATAGCCCTGCTGGCACGTCCGCCAAAAGGCTTCCCACCGTCGGAAACAAACCTTATTGTTGTCGACTCTGTGTCGAATTTATTCCCCGCTTACTTCCCCAGCGCCCAAGAGCTCAAGGATCAGCTTGCCGAGGGCAAAATAACTGATAAAGCACACCTACAATGGCTGCTCAACCGCAAATGGAACATTGCCAGCGAGCTAGCCACGCATCTGGCCAGACTCGCCGCGAGGAATATCGCCGTGTTAACTATTAACCAATCCCATACGAAGATCAAGCCTCAGTCTCACGCGGTTCTCCAGCCGCTCTTGTCCGGCAGCGCATGGGAGGCCAGTGTGCAAACACGCATTGCGGTCTATCGTGACCTGCCAGATGAGCGATTCGCAGAGGTTGAGAAGCGCGCGGGTAAGTCATTGCCTGAGCAAGCCGAGGAGCTACTCGTTGCGTTTCGCATTGAACCGGTATGTCGATGTCTTTGGACTGCTGCATGCGATTGTGTTTCTAATTTGCCTAGGATGGTCTTTATGAAATAGAGAGAAAGGAATCCCTACCCTCCGAGCCTTTGAGTCCCTTGGCCAAGTCTCCTCCCGACTTTGAGTATTATGATCCTCCTACTCCGACTCCTTCACCGATATCCTCTGTGCTGTCTTCTGCACCACCATCTCCAGAATTGAAGTCTCCAAGCCCATTACCATCTAAGCCGGTGTCACCAGACCAGCCTGTACAGGCACCAAGCAAAAAACGGAAAGTGGAGGAAGTAGCCGACAGTCAGGATGAAGACTCCGAGGAAGATGTCCCATGGACAGCCGAGGCAACTCTGAACACGAATCAATCGTGAACTCATATATTATTTTGAACAATTATTAGCTTATTAGAATCATAAGATGATAGTAGAGAATACTACGTCTTTTTTTTTTTGTTCATATCTTTGTTGGGCATCTCTTTCATCTACCTGTGGACATGTATCTATTTTTGGGTTAACTAGTTATTCGTTTATGGACCATTGTCTTTCTCACATGCAAGGATGAAAATAGCCCACTAAATCAAATCCCTCGAATCCTTTCCAATTCCTTACCATTAAGGTGGAATTTAGCGAATTAATCTCGGAGGCTCCGATGCCGGACCATAATGTGATTGGAATTGACGCCTCCCCCTTCCCCCCATACCCCAGACTTCCTAAGGTTTGACCAAGTTGAACACCCCCATGAAACACACTATGAGCACCTTATGATCCTGTGAACACCCTTGAAACCCGAGGCTTCTTTCGTTTGTTTCTCTTTCACTCGAAACGAGTCCAAAAATTAGTCTGCATGACGCGGCATTGACCTGTACGACCAGTCCACATCCCACACTGCATTCACTCTTTCGCATTTTCGTCTTGTCGCCTTTCTTCTTTTTCTTCTTTTTCTTCTTGAAAATTCCTCCATTTCGCCCGTTTGTCCATAAGAATATGTGGACATACCAAACAGGGTGAACCAGACTCTCTCCTCGAGTCCGGTCGCTCATATAGCTCCTCCCCCCCCCCCCCCCCCCCCCAAAGCCCCGAATGAGTCTCTTCGACAACAATGTCCAACGTTCCCCAGGACCTGCTGGATGGGATATCCGGCTCCCTCGCGAAAGAGGGTGAAATACTACAGATGATCCTCGTCACTTTCATCGGATTATCATGCTACAACGTCGCTGAGCTGGTTATACTCGTCCCAGCTACCTTCCGTCGGTGGCGCGGGCTCTATTTCTGGTCCCTGCTTGTCTCAGGAGTGCTCGGCGTCGTACCATACTCAATTGGCTTCCTGATGAAGTTCTTTACTCAGACTGATTCCGTGCTGTCGGTCACTGTCCTGACTATCGGCTGGTGGATCATGGTGACCGGCCAATCGGTGGTGCTCTACTCACGACTCCACCTTGTGCTACGGGACGAGCGCATGCTGCGCCGTGTGTTGCAGCTCATCGTCGCAAATGTCTTGCTCTTGCATGTGCCCACGACGATCCTCACTTACGGCGCGAACATAGTCCACAGCGGTGACGCCGCCTGGGTGAATGGATACAACGTCATGGAGAAGATCCAGCTGACTGGGTTCACGATCCAAGAGAGTCTGCTGTCGACGCTATATGTGATTGAGACAGTTAAACTGCTGCGTCTTGGTGCCGATGTGTCTTCGCGTCCGGATGCACGGAGCATCATGTATCAGCTGATCGGGATCAACTGCACAATCATTGGGATGGATCTGCTGCTTTTGAGTCTCGAATACGCCAATTTATACTCCGTGCAAATCACCCTAAAGGGATTCATTTACTCGCTCAAACTCAAACTTGAGTTTGCGGTGCTTGGTCGTTTGGTAGATCTCATCCAGGGTTCCAGACATCCTATTTCTCTCGCTATTGCCGATACATTGCCTCTTTGTTCGATGCAGAGGCCGCCTGAGACGCCGGATCGCAGTGAAGATTCGCCTTATGAGCAGGCTGAACCGAAGGACTTTTTGGCGCCGCCGGTCGGAGGTCAAGTTGTTCAGAGGAGGATGTTTGTGGAGTCTGGGAGGGCGACTTCATTAGCATTATGACGGTGTAAAATATAATGATAATGATATCGAAGCAAGCTTGGAACTGCATATTTGGAGTGTCAAAGTCCTATAGGATAGGCCGTGTAAGCGATTGTAAGGAATGGAAATAAATTCGAAATCAGGGGTAGCTCGGAGCATCTCCTGGCGCTAAGAAGCGTTAGGCTTTCACCATCAAGATATAGAGTATGGTGACATGAAATAGACCATTAGGTAGGAAGCCCTCTGTGGCCATGGGATTTGTAATCGGAAAACGTCAATCACCCGACAAAAAGGAAATGTTTCATTCGAGTCTACATAAATTATGTGTTCTCGTTCATAGATTGGTCAGGTAGTCCTCGATCTGCTCCTTGGTCAACTTGCGGAACCGTGGTCCCTGAGCACCCTCCACTCCCTCGAAGCCCAGAAGGTGGTCTGCTGGGGGACCGACAATGCCTAGAACAGTGTTAGTCGATATTCACCAGATCCTTGGATACCCAAGCAGCCAGAATGGGAGAAAACGAGGCAGAAACCCCAAACTCACCAATTTCTATTGTGTCACCATTCATCTCACCCTCAATCGTCTCCTTGAGTGTCAACAGTGCGATATGGATGGCATCTTCCAGCTCTAGTCCTTCAGTGTATCGTTTCTCGAGGAACGTCTTGGCGCTTGTTGCGTGTTTACCGATGGCTGTCGCCTTCCACGGGTAGTAGCTGCCGCTGGGGTCGACCTGGTACAGACTAGGCCCACCCTTCTGGATGCCACCAGTCTTGCTGGAGATCTTCTGCTCGGGGTCGTCCTTCTTAACCTCTTCTGACTCAGGCTCCACGCCCTCGTCCCAGCCTGCAACCAACAGACTGACACCGTACGGCCGCACACCACCGGATTGCGTAGCTTCTTGCACTACCCGAGCAACGTCCTGAACCAATATACGAGTAGGAGGGTATTCGTTGTAGATGCGCTTGTAGCCTGTGTGTGAGACCTTGCGGGCTTTGTCGACCAGTACCCGGTAGTCGGGGCCCATGCCGGCGTAGACCATACCGATATCCGGCGTGATGAGGGAGATCTTGGACAGCGAAGGAGGGTCGATCAGAGGCGATGAGGACTTCTTCTCAGTCGCGAGCACAATGCCGTTCGTAGCTATCACGGGGGCGGTCAGCTTGGCCCTATGTGGGAGAAGTTGGGCGTTTGCGTACCTTTGATACCAAGGGCAGTGACACCCTGGTTGACCGCGTTCAAGGCATATTCTAGATTAATCAGTCATCGATGCCTAAGCTCAGAAACGATGGTTCCATACCAATTTGCACCAGCTTTCCGCTGTAATGGAGCTGAATTAGCACGTTGTCAATTCCATAGGGCAAGTCGTCCTTACCTGGGGGAGAATGTAGTCAAGGAGAATGAGTATCTGTCCGCCATGATTCGCTGTCAATAGGAAGAGAAGACGAGAGGATGGAAAGATCGAAAGAAGGGGAGCTGTGTTGTAGGCAGAGATGGGTGACGTTTGGCGCGGTAGAGCTCACGGAAGGCGGTGACCCGATCGGGATTAGCCGTGGGGTTTGGGACACCTTCGGCTTTTCTGCTTTTCCTCTTTCTTCTTGTCGTTCTCTTTTTGTTTTCCCCCGATACTTCAGAAAAGAAACAGTAATTCTTCCTCGGCCTTCTCTTGTCAAGGTTCGAGTAAATCTCGATGTGAGACTCAATGGCAGACACACAGCATTATCCTCCACGGGTCTGCCGCATCTGCCTAGAAAGCGTGCTGCCTACTTTTCAACCCTCAGAATTCCTCCAGAAGCCTCGAGTGGTTTATGAATCTTCCGATCCAGAATCTGGTCGTCTGTTAAGCCCTTGTCAATGCAAAGGTTCCTCGCGTTATGTTCACGAGGGCTGCTTGCAGTCATGGCGCCATGCCGACCCCAAATATGGGACGAGAAACTTCTGGCAATGTCCCACCTGTGGCTTCCAGTATCGCCTGGAGCGATTGACTTGGGCCCGGTGGATCAGTAGCACCACTACCCAGCTAATCCTCACACTCGGCATTCTTTTGTTAACCGTATTCCTGCTTGGATTCATTGCTGACCCCATCATTGACTTTTACTTGGGCCCCGTGGATGTTTACACCGAATTGGTCGAGGAAGATGCATCCTGGTTGGGACACTTTCTCAAAGGACTCGCGTCTTTGGGCCTGTTGTCCTTCCTCAAGGCAATCTTTGCGCTGTCGCCTTTCCCTTGGAACCTCCGGTCTGTCGCATCAGGGCGCAATTCGGGCCGTAATCGGGCCGCCCAGTTGAACTGGCTAGTGGTCATGGTTGGCATCGGTACTTTCCTTTGGGTATGTGTAGTCGCATTTGACTATATTTGATTTGACTAACCGCAGACAGGCTGTCTACAAAGGTGTTCGGTCATGGAGTAGACGAACGCTGGAAAAGGCTGGCGAGCGAGTCATGGATGTCCCACTACCAGGTGAGGACAATGATACGGACGTCCCAGTACCGGACGACGCTGGAATGAAGGAAGAATAGTTCCAATGAACTCGCACTACTTAAGTTGCCGTCCTCCTCTGCCCCATGAGACGTCGATTAGTCAATGTGCGAAGAACAATAACTGCCTTCATTAACTCTTGATTGTCTGCCTGAGAAGCAGATGATTGGCTCGAGAACGTCTTGTTCTCAAGTCATTCGCTACTTCACCTAATCAGGCAACGTCCTTGGGGAAGGCAGTCCACCACTCAATTCTAAAGGAGCGTTCTGACCTTGGAGTCTGACCTATTAGCGCTTTTGGATTGAGCAGTGGTAAATTTATGCATAGTCCTATTTCCTATTCAGGCTTAGTACCATCTTATTGTCATATTGTTCATTGTCCATTGTCCCGCGCGTGTCTTATTCAATAACTTCAATACATTATTATGGCAGCAGTTTGTCTCGTTTTTAAGACCTCGTCTCTCCCCCCCCCCCTTCTTCCCTTTTCTTCCCTCTCCCCCTCATGTAGCTCAGCATTTATCCCATCTTCGCAAAATGGACGATCTCCCACCAGGGTCCCGTCTCGCGGTTGTCCGCTCTCAAGTCGCGATGGACTCTGAATCCGAGGACTCTGAATCCACTACTCCTACAAGCGCGGATACTGCAAACACTGAGACTGAACCGTTCCCTGACACTGAACCACTCCATGAGACCGAACCATTCCCTGATACTGAACCATTTCCCGAATACGACGAGTCCGAGTGTGAAATGCTTGCATCTTGCATCGCAGCTGAGAAACGCCACGAGGAAGCATGGATCTACGCTTTCAGCAAAACTGCCCAGCACGAGATCCGCATGGCCCATGTGGACCCGAACATAATCCCCTATGTTCCAAGTGACCCGTCTCAGCGCAGCCAGGTTGTCCTCGAACAGCTGCGAGACCTTCTCGCCGACCCGGAAATGCTTCCTGATATCCGCAAGCAATTCATCACTATCATCAACGCCACTCTCCAATTCAACCTCGTCATCTTCCACCAAAGCCCAGAGTTTCTGGCCCCCAAAGAAATTAAAGACGCGGAATTTGACCTCGAGACCATTCTCAACCACGTCGAATTCATCAAAGAGATGCTCAGAGAGCAGCTGGAGACTGCCGAGCAGGTTTCTTTCGCCCTGGATGACGTCTCAAAGGAGGCTACCTCGACCTACGAGCGTCTTTGCAAAATGTCGTCTCTGTTCACTAAGTAAGTATCCCAATGCCCTTTGTTTCTTGTTTACCCTTTGCTTCAGCACTAATACGCAGTGAACAGGGCCATGAAGAAGCCTCGTTACCTTGAACGACGATTGCTTGCTTTGTATATGGACATGTACGAGGAATGGGTCCACAATCCTTTCCTCCTTCTCCGCAACCGTCAACTCTTGAACGAGCAAAATCCCACCCCCGAACGCACAAAGCTTTCGCGTCGTGTGCTTGTCATCTGGGAACTGATGAACAGCTGCATCGAAACCTACGGAACCTTGACCTGGCTCACTCTTGAGATCAAACGACAGTACTTCACGCCAATGATGGGTTATCTTTGTGACTCGCCAGAGATCTGGGAGCACTGCTGGGATCGGTACCAGGAACTCGAGAAGGATCGACTCAAGGCAGCTGAGCGGGATTTGTCTCGAAATGGCACCGTCTGAATGATGGATGACTCACTGAATTGTGACATCGCATTCAATATGTTCTCAATTTCTACGATTCTACGATTTGTTTCTACTGTTTCTACTGTTTCAAATACCCCATATGCAATGTTTCAAGCGAATGGACAAAGGCATAACGAAATTCAATGTGAAAATTCCATTTCAATCTTCCCCGTAACCTCAAGCCGTACTATCCTTATAAGCCCCAAGCTTAAACAACTTCTTCGCATTCTCCCTTCCAATCTTCAACCGATCCGTATTCGACATCTCCGCCGAATCAAACCACTCACACGCATCCCCAAACGTCTCAAACGGATAATCAATCGAGAACAAAATCCGATCAGCCCCAACCTCCGCCATACAAAAGTGCAACGTAGTAGTCGAGAAATGTCCCGACGTCGTAATCCACAAATTCTCCGCAAAGTACTCCCGAATCGTCCGCTTACACGTCTCCCCAAGTCCAAGGACCTTCTTCCGATCCTCGAACCAGTGGTTAATCCGCCACATATCAAATGGTATATGCTCCCCCAAATGTCCAAGGATAACCTGCAACTTCGGGTTCCGGTCGAATACCCCGTTCGTCACCATCCCGAGAACATGTAGACTGACTCCGTGTGCGAATGACAGTGGAGGTCCGATCAGCCATTTCCGATCAGCCCAGAGCTTCTCGTAGATCGTGCCTGTCGGGTTGCGTGGGTGTAGGTACAGTGGTACGTCCAGCTCAGTGCAGGTAGCCCAGAATACGTCCCATTTCTCGTTGTCGTAGAAAATCATGTCGTCGCCGTCGACGCCGGCGCGCTGCGTGTCGTTCACTAGTGCGCCTAGGAACCCGTGCTGTGTTACGCAGCGTCGGAGCTCAGCTGCTGCTTCTTGCGGGTCGTGCATGGAGAGAGTTCTGGGTGGGTTAGCTGGATGTATACATACCTATCATGGATGGGACGGGATGGAATGTAGTAATTTCCATTCTGGTTTAAGGAGTTTTAACTTACGCAAATGCGGCAAACCGATCCGGGTGTGCTTTCACTTTATCCGCGATGTAGTCATTGATCTCAACCGCGAGTGCTTGTGCGTCCTTTGCGTCCCAGATATCCTGTACGCCAGGTGCTGTGTAGCTGAGGATCTGGAGACCGACACCATGGCGCTCGGCGAAGTCCAGTCGAATTGGACCGACGTCGTTGATCTCTGCTGTGTGCTTGTCTGTGTCGGTTGCAAACATGCCCGCCCACCATTTTGTCTTCTCGTGGAACCGGGGGAGCGCAAAGGCTTCTTCGAGGGCGATTTTGCCGAGCATTTTGGTAGTCTAGTAAGGGAGTAAGAATGGTTGAGGATGTAGACAATTTCATATGTCCATGGGTATGATTCTCAGCTGCTTTATATCATATGCAGAGACCCCGCACTTCGGAAGCGTCCAGGTATTCCATGCTGTTACGCTGAATCACGAGCCCTGTTCGTCGGAATGTTCATCGGATGTCACAGGAAGTACATTATGTATGTATGCAAGGACAGCATCCGATGGCGGTTCGTTGTCGGGGCGGATGCGGGGAGCGGTTGGTACCCGAGATGGACATCTTGTTTTTTCTATTCTAAGTCATCTATACTACGTGGTAAGTCTAGTCACAGATCGTAGACCAATTCCATGAGTAGGTGAATCCCGTTTAGATTGAACAATCTCAATCGCTTTTTCGTCAATTAGGCCCTTGGCAACCAGATGGCGGACATATTCCATAGTCCATTCTTGACACCGCTTGTTGGCGGTCTGGAAATTCGAGTGTGTGAGCTTCATCCAGATCTTACAATACCTCTATAAAGTATATGTCATGTTACTCACATCATTGACAGGTGTCATGAAGTTCTGATTGATCCCCGGAGTTTGAATTTGTGTTGCCGCTAGTTCGATCTTCCCTCGGGGGGTGGAGTCGATGGATGGAGCCGCATCTGGGGAATCAACGATGTCGGACGAGTGGACTTGGCCGATTGGAAAGGTCTGATCGTGAGGGTCGAGACTGGGATTGTAATTTCGTTTGAACTCCAGAACATAGCCTGCCATGGGTGCACCAACGGCGTGTATTTTGGTTTCCCGGTCGGGATTGGTAGCTGATGGGACAAATATTGAGAAGTGGGCTCTTTGGAAGGATTTATTGCGAGCAGAGATGAGATAGATTGTTCTTGTTGCCATACTCCTAGTTTATTGTAGAGAAAAAAGAGAAAATACATTGTGAGATGGTCAAGAGGCTACCACGAGTCATGTGGCTAACCGCTCCAAGCATCTAATGCTACATAGATATGTAGATTTTTTATTAAAATAGATATCAGAAGTAATTGATTTGTTCGGACGGCCACTAATCCATATGGTCTCGTCGGCTCCGAAAAAAGGAGATGAAATGAGATGAAATGAGAGACCAGCGAGTCCCAACCATAGCAGTGTAGAAGATCACTTCTCAGCAAATTTGATTCCGCACTCCTCCTTTGGGCGACAAGTCGCAGAATCATTCCAATTGGGAAGGGGAACGCGATTGATCTTTTCGCCCTGTCCATCAACCATCGTAATATCAAACTGCGTCAAAGCATAAGCAACCATGAGCTTCATACTCAATGTAGCAAGTCGTTGGCCTTTGCAAGCATGAGTTCCCGCACCCCAGCCAATAAATGGTGTTTCCTTTTCAAGTACCCGAGACGGATCCCAGCGGGTTGGTTCCGAGTAGTACTTCGGGTTGAGTGCTGTATCCGAAAATGGATACACAACGAGGGATCCCGAGGGGATAACGTATGCTCCAATGGTAAGATCTGGACCGGTGTTCTTTCGAACCGCTGTGTATGGCTGTGAGGTGCGCAGTGTTTCACGTATGCAGAGGTCGAGATTGGGTGTTTGGGATTCCCAGGCTGTAAGAGGGATTTCGGAGAGGGCTTGGATGAGAGCGTTCCCAGAGAGAGGGGATGATGAGGATGTGTGAGTAGATATGAAGGTCTTGATCTCCTCTTGAACATTCGAGGACCAAGTTGGGTTCGAGGAGAGGTGCATGATCAGCCATGTCACTAGAGGGGAATAACCGTTAGTACTATGAGACTCGGTGTTACTGAATATCAAACTTACCAATGGTTCCAGTGGCACGAGCTCCAGCCAGCGATAGTCCTAGCATACACTTTTGAGACAGTCAGATCCCCGATCAAAATGATCGAATGAAGATGTGACAATAGTACATACCCCAAAGATTCGAATGGTACCATCTCCTTCGTTAATCATCTGCTGCAGCATATCATCCCTCTTGATTCCGCTCCTCTTTCTGGTGTGAATAGCCGCTTGAACAATCCAGTAAATTTGAACAGAAGCAAAGAACTTTTGGAACAAGGCTGGGCCAGGCAACCAAGGAACCCAAGTCGAGTATGGGTTAGTGATCGAGTCGACAGTGTCGACAAGGGACTTGAGACGAGCTGAAAGCACCGGATCATTGGCGATATCAAAAGAAGCAATGCACATGACCAAGTGAAAAGCGACCTAAGGAAAAGCAATGTGTCTCAGTTTCTCATCTACCAAAGATTGAACTCAGATCCACGCACCTCGTGAAGAGAAGAGCAAGGGTCGAGAACACGCTCGCTACCCCATGCATCCATCTTCCGCCGGCATTCTGACAGAATCAACGGAATCACTGTATGTATGTTAGTCAATCTTCTACCTCGATAAAGAATGGCATACACTAACGTTTCTGGAGATTATCAGGTCGTTGAACCGAAGCCATTCGTTTGACCACCCCGCCGACTTGATGGGGATCAAATTGAGCAGCGCCCTAAATGCGAGCAGTTAGTTATTGCTGAGAACAAAATCAATGAGCAGGGACCTTACACTGCCCATCATAATTGAAAATGTATCATATAGACAGAGACCCTTCTCCTTGAAAAAGACTTGTCGGCCTTCGTCCCCGGATAGAACGATGGCGACATGCTGGAACAGCCTGGTCTGATAGATGGAAGATGATGTAGCCCGGAAGCCATCTTTGATGAAATCAAACCTCTTCTCAAAGAAGAACCGGTTGACCTTCCAGCTAGGCAATTGCAAGCGGGGAGGGGAATGGTCTTTTCGAGGTGAGGATGCCATGCGCACGTACAGTACTCGATAGAGCACGGCAGAAATCAGGAGGATCACTGAGGTCAGGCTCCCTAGATCTCGAAAAGTAGCCGAGTCATTGCACGAAGCAAGTACCAGTCGAGCCAAAATGCTCTGCAGCATTGTGAAGAAGTGCTCAGAGAGAGAGGTGCTCAGAGAGAGGTGCTCAGAGAGGAGTTCTCAGGGAGGAGTGTCAGAAAGAAGTAGATTGCAGAAGTGAAGCTGAACAAGATCACCTTTATACGCCGAAAAGAATAGGCCCCGACGCGGGGGGAATTTAACGACAATGACATCCTCTCCCGCCGAAAGTGAAATGACTGCGCCGAGCCAATGGTCAATTCTCCATTGTTCCTTCTCATCCATGGATAAAATGTCACTGGCCCTAATGCCCGGGGTTTCAGGTCGGGTCGACTGCGCTGATTCACACCTTCCCTTGATCCACAGTACTAGAAAAAGAACTACATATGTAACCTATTCTGGCCTAGCCCTGTCCAAACTAGGTGCATCTTGAAGCCGCTGTTGGTTTCTGTCTCGGATATTGTTAGCATTAGCGCGATGCATACCAGAATTTTGATTGAAGCGGACTGGTAAGGCGGGCCGTTGAGGCCAAATTAAGACTGAGGCTTATAATTCTATTTTATTTCTATTTTATTTCTTATATAACTCTCATAAGAATCTCACCCCGAGCAGATTTTAGAGCTGAACCGAGAGTTCTGATGACTCTATACATTGGGGGGCGACATCGGGAGGCCTCTAGATTGGGTCAGGCATCCAGAGCTTTTAGAACCTTATGGACGAATTCGACCCCACATTTCCAGGGCTGAGACTGTATTGGACTTTTGAAGAGCTAATTAAGAATTGAAAATATAGTGGGAAATACTTATTGTGGGGATTAACAAGGCTGTCGAATAGAGGCGTGATGGAATACTTGGTCTGGGCTTAAGTCTTCCAGGGTATGTCCTATGTGAACCCTGAATATTCTTATCTCAAACATTACATATATACCGGATAATCCCTGGCACTCGAGATCTTTCCCTTTCCGTTTTAGTGCTCACCTCTTGCCGCTTTTTGATCACTGAGTAAAACTGAGCACGTCCCTGAGTGTTCTGACTTGATCACGGGCCATTACATAATCAACTGATCTACTCACTGAGCATCACCTGATCATCCCGTGAGCATCCTGATCCACTCACTGATCATCATCTGAGCACTCTGATTTGATCACTGAGTGCTCACTGAGTGTAGGGATGAGCGGCCTGAGTAAGCTACATCAATAAAATGCGACACGCTAGCCCCGTCACGTGCAACCCTTCTCATTTAGATCGCCCATCGTCCCATCAAAAAAGGACTGGCGCCGTCAACGTGACCGTTCATCCTAGCGGTCTCATTCCTATCCAAGTAAAAGGCCACAGTGGGCCTATTCAATTGACCTATCATTTTCCCATTTCAGACCATGCTCCTGGGAATACCCTTCGGAATACCCTAATCGGGCTTTGGGCCAGGGCGAGGGCGATTGGATGGGTTTCCTTGAAGATCTAGAACCCTTCCCTGTATCGGCAACTGAAGGAATTAATTTTCAGCAGTTGACGATGATGAACCACTTCTCTCGCCAATGAGCGCACGAGCCGAAAATTTCCTGGGCATAAAACGTCTTGTCTTTCGCGCCATTGCTAAGTAATCGGTAAGCCGAAGACAAACCAACAACATTAATACTCGATGAGTTCCTGGGAGCCTGCCATGCATTCCAAGGAACCCACTAAGCTGTATTACCAGAGTCCTAAGGGCCCATAGCTATTTCGTTTGAATCCTAGGAACCCTTAACATTGTCCCCCACCCCTAGCATTTCTGCCTAAAGATATGCCATTTCAAAAGGGATATATATCTAGCCACTTGCTCGAAAACAATGGTCTTCATCATTTCTCTGCCTCCAAATTACTTAACAAAACAAAAAAAAGGACCGCTTCTGAATATACCACAGTGAGTTCAGCCTTCATTCACTTGTTGTCCCGCATCAACTGACCGTACTCCAGATTGGCATTTATCTCGCGCCCACGATGATACGATCGAACCGATCAACATTACTGGACCCACTGCCCACGCAAAAGCTCGCAGCGGAGCATCTGTGCCCTTCTGGAAAACCTCAAAGCTACCAAAAGGATAACCGAGGCTTTAATAACAAGACTGTGCCATATATTGTCTTTCGTTGACACTACTTCAGGGAGACTGTCATCAGCATTGGGTCAATCGGAACCTAGCAGGCTCAGTCATCAAGTCCAACATCATCTTCGGTTGGCAATCCGGAGCAACGGAGATGCAGGTATTAGATTCCAGGACACTCTTAGAGAATGAACTGAAAACTCGGCCAACATAACTATGCACGAACCGGACTAAGATCGTCTTGATTTCTTTAGGAAAAATAAAAGTGCGATTATTGACAGAGCGGTTGCACACGTCCGAAAATGCCACATACGAGGATAGAACTATCTACGTCGTATATAAAGTTCGGAGCTCCCAACATTGAAGCATTCGGCTGACTGATTCACTGCACTAGACATGCTGTTTTTCTTCACCTCAGAAATTATCTCCAATGAGGAGAGAAGCGCAGCATTGGCCATAGAAAATGAAATATTGCTGGCAGTTGTTTGAAACAAACAAGTGGCAACATATAATTGAGGACAGGCGGCTGGCACTCCAGCGCATCACTCATGAGGCCGAAGGTCAGGCCATTTGAATACAACAATCAAATCTCGAAATGTTCCGGAAGGACTTTTGTCTGGAATCCGTTGGCTACGAAATGGGCTAGATTCGAACGCAGCCAGTTATCTCAACCCCAAGCTGTCCTTAAGGACTAACTCAGACTGTTCATAAGTTTCCAAACCGTCGGCAAGTTTGTCCCTACCCAATTATTCCGTTCGGACAAAGCCTAATGTGACATCATTATGCAGATTCTTCCGATGCCGCAGATGACAAGGAAAGCTTGCTTACAATGGGAAGTTATCCCAAAGCCAGACGTGGAAGCAGACGCCTTTCAACGTTGGGGGGATCCAAGATTAAAGGGGGATTGCATGCTATAGCGTGAGGCAGTTGACAGTTTTGAAGTCCAGCACTGCTGAATGCCACCGAAATAAGGCAGTTCGCAATACCGACGGAACTGTTTAAGCCACTGATTGCTAGGACGTGTCTTACATATGCTTGGTGCTTGGACTCTGAGTTTGCGACAAGTTCCGAAGGCCCAAATGACAGATGTAAGTGGGCTCCATTCTTATGAAAGGGATGTAGTTCCCGAAAGACTACGCAGGGGTCCTGTGGCTGACTGGATTCCTTGAGATTTGAGAGGAGAAAGATCCGTGGTTGAACCCACCGGTCTGATCCCACCTACTAAAACTCACTTCTACTTGCGCATACTCTGTGTCTTCTTCTCCCAGATGCAGGGACACGTTCAAGTTTCTTGTGCTTCAGTCGACTGAGACATACCAACGATGGCCCCTCCCACACTATGAGTTCGCCAACAGGATCAAAAGCATGAGCCCTAAGGCTGATGAGCTTGGCCACTTGATAGGAGGCCTGTACAGTACTGGCACGGGCGCTCAGAAGTGCTCGGACTTGCAGCGCCGCTTCTGTCGATCCAAAAGAGAGAGTGGAAAGATGGTACGGATGCGAATGGAAGTGGAAGGATTCGTTTTCCCCTCGCCATTGAGCAGGTATATGATATGGCAGTATATTCTCGGCCATATTATGGTTATGGAGAGAGTCGTGCGTGCAGGTCCTCGTTTATTATTCCATCCTGACTTTATAGGCATCCTTTTGCCCGCTGGCTCCAACCTGTCTGACCAAGCAACTCTCCTGTCAAGGCTTGAGTGGGCTAGGGAATATGCATCGATTGGGGCGAAGGCACGGTCTCCTGGTTTTCAATCTATTGGGATTTAAGACGACAACAAAAGGCCCCCCTCCCCCCATTGCTACCCAGCCTCCCAGCTCCGTATTGGAACCCTAGACTTACGCCTGACAGATACTCAAGCAGCTTACCATCAACATTTCTAGATATGACTTGGGAATGCTAGATTTCTGCTGGTTGGAGTACGTATGACAGGTCCACTAACGCATATTTCTGGATTAGCGGTCAAGGCCTGACCCCATGCCGCCTCCAGCAACCCAGTTCTACCCTAAAACCCCGTTTAACCTTATATTATTGAATCTGTGAAAATTGCAATCACAAGCGCAGACAAATTTGAATACTTAACCGTGGTCTAATAGCAGCACCATTTTGAGAACTAGCTTGGTTGTGGCGATTTTGGTCTCGTATTTGATACACAAGCTCAATATTTCTCCCCGTAAGGTAAATACGGCTCTTCTGATCAAATCTGCACAGCCACCATTGCGAGACAGATCAGCCACAATATTTGTAAGGCTCGTAATTGTTGAGGTTACTGAAACGGAAATATTTCTGTAATATACCACCATTGTACAGTCTTTCCCTGAAATAAGTTACCGGGCCAACACAGCACACTGAGGCGATCCTTTAGGTAACCGGTAGTCCTTACCGTTTTATGGTTTTATTCACCTTCTAAAGGAGCGCCCGGTTTTGCTTCTACCTTTCCACCTCCGCCGCTTCAAAGTCTAATTGGCCTTCCTCCCTGCACGCGTACTAGGTGAGTGTATATCTGCCCTTTGGTGTCTCAACGATTGACACGGCAAAGTGCCCTCGAGCGATGTCGACTCAACCAAATCCTAACCAGCAACTTGAGGTGCTGGAGAGAAACGAGGTTTACGAAGACTCAGATGAAGGCTTCCAATTCGCAGGTACTCTCGTCGTGTATCAGATGAAGGGGTATTTGTACCACGCGATGCTGAAAGCTCGTTACTCTTCCCCTTGGAATGTCAACGCAGAGGATTTTGAAAATATTATCCAAATCCCTAGCTCGGCCTACAATCCAAAATTTTCTGTCGACTTCACGCCAGCACCTCAAACCCTGCCCAACAATTACTTTGTCAAAAAGCCTCAATTGATCAGTTACGATCGAATCAGTCAAGGACCTCGACCTGATTCGATTGCTGAGGACCTCCTCAAGGAAGCAAGAATTTACGAACTCTTAAAGCGGCGCCCACATCCCAACATCGCTACATATCTCGGTTGTCAGATTTCTGACGGCACAATCACGGGTCTTTGCCTCGAGAGATACCCTCACACGCTGATGAAAAAGGTCAACCCACGCGGCCTCATGAAGAGAAAACTGAGAAGCACGCGGCAAGCGACGGAGGACTATAGTTGTGTTCTCACGGGAATCGAGAGTGGGATCAGACATCTTCATTCGCTTGGGTTGGTTCATAACGACATCAACCCAAGCAACATAATGATTGAGAACCATCGGGCAATCATCATCGATTTTGGTTCTTGCCGGAGGTTAGGAGAGAGCCTAGAAGATGTCGGCCGTACTTACGAATGGTACGATGAGAAGGTACAGCATTCTCTTTTCGAGAATGACCTAACTGCTTTAGAGGAGATTCGCATCTGGCTTGGTACTAGTTCACGAGAATTCCAATTTGATGCCTAGTACTTTCTAGGTAGATTTGATTTCTGTGCTGTTACTACTTTTCGAACCATCATTCCTGGGCGCGCTAATCTGTATCAAGATAGAATCAGAGTATCAAAACTTCCAGTTGGTTACAAGCGTAGTAGAGCAAAAGTGAAACTACAGATGTCTGTTCTTTTCGTCTGGTCTGTTGCAGGCGATTTTGAACTATAGCCGAGGCCTTTCTTTCAAATGCGAGTACGGGAAGAAGTAGATGTTCTGCTGTGTTTCAAGGTTACCCACGTCCCCAATCCGGGCGAGGAGGCTACAGTAAAAGAATATGTGGCTAAACTTTGACGAGTATCTAAGTTTGTGTATATCAAGTAGTACTGTGTGACCAGCATAAGACAAGTAAAGTTACGGTAGGTTGAATACCGCTTACTAGTGAGGGCTCAAGGAAAATGGATTTACGCGCATATAGACAGAGGTTTCACAGGGCCAAAATGAAAAAGACAACGTAGGATCCATGCGAACATCCTTTCAAATTTGCTGAACCAAAAAAAGAAAAACCGCTTCCCTGAGTTTGATATGGTCGAGGAGCCAAGCAATTTTCTGATTCCATTCAGGATAGATCTCCATCTTTGTGCGCCTCAGTCTAGCACTTCTTGCTTTGTGATAGTCATCAGTGTGGTTTCTTCAAGCTCTCAGGAGGTACTTACTCATTTTGGCGGAATATAATTTGTAGAACTGATGCAATCAGTTTGCATGCAATCGTCAAGTTTGACCCTTCTTCCACTTGGCTTTTCAGTTTTGAAGTGGCAACTGTCCACAGGCCCTTCAGTGATTGATTGCATCGTGTCTTGAAAGGTGAGATTAGGGTAAAATCCCAAAAAGCGATGTATGGTAGGTAGGATGTCGTCAAGGTATGAATGTTTGAAATCCGATGGTTCCAGGAAGAATCAGACAAGAGGCAAGCAGCTTTTATATAGCATTAAGGCCCCCAATGTTTGGGTGATTGACCCCCAAGCCGTCAGCAAGCTGCAGGTGAATAGAGTGCGTGTTTGGACTTATCTCAACTCAACTGTGACATTTTGCATGCTGCAGCGCGAACAATGCTCCTAAATGTGCGATATATAGCACCCAGGACACGTCATTCAAGGTTATCGATGGAATGAAGCAAAGGCCAAAGCGTTTTCGAGGCCCACGTCGAGGACTGCAAACCAACGGACAAGCATCCTGTATGGTATGGTTTCCGTATGTATGAATAAGACGTGCGCTAGCGTGGTGGTTACTCTCCCACCCTCTTCCCACCCTCTTCCCATTTTCTTCCTATTCTCTTCCCATTCTCTTCCCACCCTCTTCCCATTTTCTTCCCATTTTCTTCCTATTCTCTTCCCATTCTCTTCCCACCCTCTTCCCATTTTCTTCCCATTGTCTTCTATTCTCTTCCCACCCTCTTCCCATTTTCTTCCCATTGTCTTCCCATTGTCTTCCTATTCTCTTCCTATTCTTTTGACTATTTTTGCATTATTAAACTCTGCGGCTGATCCTCCAGCCATGAAAGCCTATCATATGTCTACTATTTACCGTACGCGGGATGATCTAAGGGAATGTGGAACTGTTCCCGTCGACGATTACGAAATAATAGCGGAGCGCTTAGTCATAACCTGCAAGCGCCACACAGATCATAGGCGGCGCAGAAAAGGAGGGCGAGGGCCTCGGGATCTGAGGTCAAAGTACCAGGAGAGCAAAGCACAAAAAGCATATTCCAAAGTTCTCGAGGATGACCCACACATCTTCATCCCATTTATTATGGATATTTCACCAAGGATTTGTGAATCTTTCGATATTTTGAAATTCTGCGAAACCCATACTGAGCGACATGAGATTCGTTTTGATGAGGAGACAAAGACTTTTCTTGAACAGACTGCCCGACGAAAAGACATTGACGAGAGCCTCCCGTTTAAGAAGTTGATGCGCATCCTCTTCCCTCCCCCAACGCCGCGACCGATTACTGGAGCTGAAACTCAAGACCACTATGCATATTATTTGGCGGAGCTGACATCGATACGCAACTTTTTCGGTGACCGAATCTATGAGGCCGTTAAAAGCTCTTCCACACGCATTAAAGAGAATGATCTGAATCCCGAGCGCACAACAACCGAGAGCGTCTGGACAAAAATACCGCGTGCGGATAATGAAGATGCCATTGTTCACCTCGACGTTGGGGGGGCTTTCGAGCTTGCTAGTGATTTATTTCCTCAAGCAAGACAGAAAGTCTCCTCGGCCCTCTCGACCCATCGTCTGGATACCCCGCAAAGTAGTTGTTTGCAGGCTGATGCAGGTCTTTCAAAAATTTCTGGCCCACTGAATGAATATGGTAAGTACACGTACACCAGTCCGGCGCTCGGAACAATCATTTGCTGATAACCGAAAAGATAATGCATATTTTACATTGCACGGTGCTTCTAATTTGGCTATCTCCTCGGTCTTCAGCCAGCGAGTCAGCACCGCCATCACGAATAGCCAGCTTAGATATTGGGAGAAACAGGCTCTACTACTCGAAACCACGGACTGCGTTACTATGAAATTGTGGCGATCACAGCCTCAGCATGGAGTTATCTGCTTGAGAATTGGTTTTTTCATGAGCACTTTGATGGCGAACAGTTTATATGGCTGAACTATATATCCGGCTGAACAAAAACAACTTATCCTCCGTTCTTATCTTTCACCCTTGTCTTCCCATTCACAATGAAGACCTGAACGTTTGCCGGGAGAGGATCCATTTCGCCTGATCCTTCTGTAGACCAGATTGTCTTCCCTTTTTCATCCTGAAAATCGATATTTGTGCATTCAAAGCAATAGAGGGTTCTCTCGTATTTTTCCTTTAAGACATAATTGGCAGGATGTTGGTAACAATCATCAAAAAAACTCGAATCGACGGTGAGGGTCTTCCATTGACTGCGCTGCGTGGAATTAGACTAGCTTGAAACATGCAAAACACGCCGTACATACCAAAGTATCCCTTGTTACCGTTGCTGTCATCCCTAGTATATCGTGTGGTAATCGAATTTTCTTTGTTCGGTTGGCACAGTGTCAGTCGATCGAGATTATTTGCGGGGTTCTAGGAACGTTTAAGAAAGGCCCCGGGCCAGGAAAGGTTGGATGAGAGAATTACCGATGGTAGTGATTTTCTTGTTAACGTCTTGCGGAAGGCCACGAGTGGACAACATCATCTAAATGACAGGAGGTCGATAGGCTTGAGAGAGTGTTAGGCGTCGAAAAAAGGTCTTGCCCAACCCCACTGTCTTTCCCACCTTAAACTCAGCCACTTCGTGGCTATTTTTCCGGATCTCTGTGCCACAACCACACGTAATCCATCCACTCCCTTCCCACTCCCTTCCCACTCCCTTCCCACTCCCTTCCCACTCCCTTCCCACTCCCTTCCCACTATCTTCCCACTCCCTTCCCACTCCCTTCCCACTCCCTTCCCACTCCCTTCCCACTATCTTCCCACTCCCTTCCCACTCCCTTCCCACTCCCTTCCCACTATCTTCCCACTCCCTTCCCACTCCCTTCCCACTCCCTTCCCACTATCTTCCCACTCCCTTCCCACTATCTTCCCACTCCCTTCCCATTCCCATGGAATAGAAAGTGCAGCACAGGGCAGCACAGGACAACGACTAGGCCCTTGATTGCTTCATAGCCAATCATATTGGGACGCGATTATGCCTTACCTTCAGCTATTTTATGAAAACATAATAACCTCTGCTCGGTTGTCATTAGCAGCTGGATTAATCCCTGGCGGTTTAGATTATGCATGCGCTTGCAGAATGATTCGTAATAGTTTGCGCGAGGATCAACTTCAATCTGTTCTTAACCGCTTGTATCATGCTCTAATTTGCCAGAGTAATGTCCCAAAACTTTGCTTTGAGACCCTTCTTGACAGGAGCAAATTTGTCTGATCTGCCTGGCTCATACTGCAACTTAATCAAAATACAACACTTGACACTATAAAATGGGAGGACAAATGGGAATTTGGGAGGTCTCGTAATTACCAGCAAGCGGCCAGCTCAACTAGGTACTAGATCGAGCTAGAAAGGCCGTCACCTTGACCTGCTCCTGATCTGCCTAGCTCCTTGCCATGCGGCTAATCTAAATCGTAAGGCATCGCAACCAGAACAACTTAAGACAATTACGTTTTGTACAGGAACTCAATGGTAATGCGGCCTGAGATGTTCACGTTGGCACTTGAATTCTTGCTCGAGGATCCGCTTTATAGTCTGTCTCAAAATTTGGCTTTGACCTCCCTTCGCAAAAAGCAATATTCTGATCTGCCCGGCCCCATATCACAAGCAAGATGGTGGAGCCAGCCTAGAATTGAACAACCGTAGCTAATGATGATGATCAGAGTAACATACGAGACATTGGTGCCATTCAGGGGTATAAAATCTTGCATATCTATACGGTCTCGACATCGCGGATCCTTCAATTGAGGGCCGTGCTGTTCTTAAAGTCTCCCAGCGAAGTTTTGTATCTTTTTTGTTTCAATACCTAAAGTCTTGTGCGAAATATGGATATATCAAATACCCTTTGGTGTGGTATCCTCGGGCTCTTTCGATGCTGCGGGGTCATAAGGAAACAGTCACGGGAAAACCTTCAAGGTTTGTATGCTCCTTTGGTAAATCGAACGGGCAATCGATTAATGATTGATACAGAAGAAAACCGAGCGGGCAATCCATCAACGATTTATACAGAAGAGAACTATCAGCCTTCGAGGATAAATCTTGGCCCTTCCGCTGTATCTATTTCTGCCGAAATTCTGGACTCGAAGTCTCGTCCGTTGCGCATACTCGACGAAGTCATATCAGAAGATGGCGAAGATCTGGAGACGTATTACATCATTCAGCATGAAAGGAGGAGTGAGGAGAAGATTGCAGGATCACCTTATGTTCTTAACAAACTGTGCTTCGAACACTACCGAGTTTCACGGACGGAGATGATCGGATCTTCCATTGGATGGGATCTCCTAGTGGAACGCGGCCTGCAACTGACCCTCCAAATTCAAGCTCTTGCTTGAAGACCACGTTTTCAGACAGTCCCACAACCGCTCAGCTTCTTAGCTTAGATAGTGTCATCATGAAGCTAACTTGAATTATATGGCCAATAAAAAACTTGGAAATTCGATATGCGAGGTTGTAAGAGCAGCCTTAAACTAGTACCTGTAATGGAACAAATACAAGCCAAAATCCACAATCGGTCAAGGCCGTGCCATCCCAAAGGCTTTCGTATCAGAATCTTAATCAAAAATCTTGCAGAAGGGCTATCTTGCATCCCCACCGCTAGTTCTATTCGGCAAGAGCATTTGCTAATGTATTTGGATATGTGAAGATGCGCTGGCGAGCCGGCCCTCGCCTATAAAGAGTCAGCCCTCTGTTTCCTGGTTGCTTTTATCACTTTGCTTCAAGATGTCTGACGTGGAAAGGCGGCTCGCAATATTGATTCAAGCTCTGGTGAAGACGGGTTTGGAATATATCTGTCCGCGATGCTTTCAGCTCTTTTCAGATCCAACTGCATGCTACCGTCATTGCCGAATGGAAGGAGAAGGAGGTGAAGGCGAAGGGAATAGAGATGATATCCACAAAGGTCTTGGTCTGATCACTAAGAAAGACTTTCCGGAATTCCTTCGATGCTACCGGGATGCTATTGGATTCCAGATAAATGAAAGTGAGCTTCCCTTGGGAGAGGGTCCAGGACGCCGCACTTACGAGAAAGTTTTCTCTGTTGAGTTTGTACTTGAATATTGTCGTGAGTCTTTTCACACAAACGCAAGCCCTATGTGCTGAGACTGATGAGAAAAAGTCCCAAAGAGAGAAATAATCGACGCAATGTGGTTGGCTGTGATTACGATCTAAATTAAGATCTCATTGAGCGAGATATGTCATAGTAGTGTGTTGCAGAGGAACTCATCGACTGATGACAAACTAACAGTGCAATGTAGGTACCGACAGAAAACTTTCAATTCCCATTTTGACTCGCTCATCCCACAACAAACTTTGACAGGTGTGGACCAGGAGAAGAGCAAAGGAAAATAGAAGTGGCAAAAGGCTAGTTGGAGGTGTGGTATAACATTCAGTGATTGAAGTTGGTGTTGAGGCACGTGATTGTATATATGCTGTCTTTTTATTTCTCATTGACTAGTATGATGTGACAAGGTCTCAACAGAGGGTCAAATCTAAGTATACAAGACCGCGTCGCCTTTTATCACGTGTCTTTCTAATAGCCCTAACAGTTTCCTCAATCTTCCCTCGAAGTTTGCCAACATATCCGGTCCATACATTTTCGTGTAGCTGAGGAAGATAGATCGGCACACTGTGTCAAATTGCTTGTCGGGGTCGGCGAAGAATAGAAGAAGCCTCTGGGGGAGAGGCACCATTTTCGAGTCAAAATGCCAGGCGAGAAGGGAAAGCATAGCCAAAGCACGAGTAGTGAGCTTGCTTGCCATAAGGTGCGCATATTCCTTCAGCAGTCTGTTTTTGGCCAAGGCTCTGCGTTTTCCCAAGAGCAAATAGCGATATTTTCTGAGGGCCTGGCAGGTGAATACTAGGGATGCAGTTCTAGCATTGGGTTTGTGCTGCCGCTTTATTGCTCGTTTGACCTCTCTTGTGCCCAGAAGCCACACTTGTTGAGCAATTAAAGTCGTTTCGGCGGCTTGGAGACTGGCTCTTGGGAAAGGAAACTTCATAAATTAGCATATGACTGCAGAGAAACCCAGAGTTGATTGTCTTACACAGAAGTCCTCATCCAACGACATGGTAGCAGGTATCCAGAATGGATTCTGTTGAAATATTGAAGCATGGTTCCGGGAAGGTGGACCGGTCGAGTATTTATGTTATGCTCGAGATGCTCCCGGGACCCTTGATCCAAAATCCGGACGAACAAGGAGAGAGTATTTCCCGGACGTGATATGGATCTTCTAAAAGCAGTATCTTCGAGGCCGTCCTGGCCTATAAAAACCAGTATTCCGGCCCACTTCCCCTAATACAAATACAAAAGCCTTTCAAAAACTCGGGATTTCTGTCTTACTGAAAAGTGGCGTAGACTTAGCGCCATTGCGCTGCGGGAACGCCTCTGGCCTTTCATACCGTGTTATCTGCATTCGCCTGCAGCGGATTAGTAGGGCCATTGTGGAGTTCGATTACATGCACCTTTCATTGGATAACTGACTGAGTGTCTGAGAACTAGCAATGGCTGCATGCTGATCTCACTTATAGGGATAATTTTATCCATTGCATGGGTTTGGCGCCATTTTAAGGCTACCCCTCGAATGCGGCGTACGGTGAGGCAATGAAAACCTATATAATGAATTATCAAAAAATGACTTCGTGTACCAGGGTGCAGGGTCCCTGCACATGGGAATTCTTGAAGTGCCCGAGAGTGGGTATTGCTTAGAAAGGATATCTTATTTATGCCAGTACGTTCCCCAAACTTCGGTTCTTCAAGTCCCTCGCACAGTTCGGTCCCTTCCTTTCATTGCTACCATTTCAGCCACCTACGATGGACTTCCGACTTCCCTTTCAACCTTTCTCTCATAGTAAGTAGACTTATCATCCGGTCAACATCGATACTGACAGGCCTGAAGCCATAGTCTTGAACGACCCAAGAGGGCATTCTATGACGCCTTGCCTCAGTATCCTGGCAGCATGCAGAGAGAGATATGGTCAACTTCAAACCGACGCACTCTCACCTGCCTACATTTACCTGGTCATGATGGGAAATTCGACCTACTATGCAATGAACGGTGAATTGGGTCAGCTTTTTCGGCAATTGTTGTATGATCATCTTCAAGATGAGTGGCCCAAAGCAACTGATATGGGTCGTCTCATTCAGATTACTCTGGCGGTCAAACGAGAAGTGCTTATTCGTTGTGATATATTCTATCACATGCGCGGCTATACCGCAATAACCGGGGACACGGAGGGGTCTGTCCTCGCTGAAAAAGCCATGCTGGAGGTGTTTCAGCCTGTCGTCGACTCTGATCTAGTTATTAGAGCGTGGAGGATTGAGTTCTCTTTTTCTGATTTCCGGCCGAGGGTCTCTCGGATAAGTTCACTTGAAGATTTGTGCTCGATATTTCGCCCTTTATAATTGCCTAATTCTCAAGGAATTTTACTCGATTGACAGGAAATTTAAGGATTGACACATGGGTTTGAGCGTGCCCACAGCATCAACGAGGCTTTTGTATAGAGGCATGATACTTTTGTCATCTGCATGCTTTAAGTTTTTGGAGACAGCCTAGGCAGCAAACTTGGACCGCCCGGGTGTACTTGCTTGATTCAGTCATTTATTTCTGTGTCAGGATATGAATTCCGTGCATCCAGGCATGCAAGGAAAGAAAGATGACTTTTTTGTGGAACGTTCATGACCAGAGGTAGTATGAAGCAGGCCCAGTTTACGCATCAACAGTGATTTCAACACATGTGTCAAAATTCGGATCAGACGACGTCAAGTAATGGAGAAGCAGAATGCAGCATGCCATTATTGAGGTAATAGTGTGATTTGTGGTGCGGCAAACGCAGAGCAGCATTCTGGTTGGTTCATTCAATCTGGTAGCAAAAGCTATCCGTTGAGTAGAGTAGCTAGCTCCTGATGGATTGTTCCAACGATGAGAGCACAATCCGACGGTTTAGATACACAGAACCCATTTCCCCCTAACCACATAATATTCCACAAGCCCTAGTAGGTTGATAAACTTTCTCTTAAAGCTCTTGATTGACTCCGATTTGACCATTGTCGTGTATCTGGGGTGGATGCCAATGCAAACATCGCCGAGAAGCTTCCAGGGGGTATCGAAGAATCGAAGAAGCTGACGGGGGAGAGGCACTCCAAAATCTTCGTTGAAGTGACAGGTGAGAAGGCCAAATATTTTGAGCGTGTCTTCGGTGAGGTCATCCACCATGGCTTGCACATGTCGATTTAAAATGCTGTTCTGGGTTAGAGGGATCCGTCCCTTTCTGTATCCATTCTTCCTGAGACGTTGACAGGCCAGCACTAGTGATGCAATCCCAGGATCGAGTTTGTGATGCTGTTTAATTGCGTCTTTCAGGTCTGGGGTACCCAGCCACCAAATTTGCAAAGCTGTCAATGATATTCGGGCTGATATCTCGAGGTCGGCTTCGGGAATCTGTATAATCAATCTTAGTATGGGAAAAGAAGCGAACACAATTGCCCTTACCATATTGGTGCCGTCCATTTCTATGATAAATGCAGAGGGGGAGGACAGGTGTATGCACAATCGAGAGGACAAACTACTTGGGGGATTTCTCTTAGTATATTAAGATTTTGGAATGGAGTAATATACCTCGGCGCACGGATGTAAATATTACAATACCTTTCAATAAAATGGTAATTTTCATTTTTTGACTGCGCTTGTATCGAGACAGACGTGCCCTCCTTAGTAGTTCACGATTGCTCCATACTCGCTGCAGCGAAGTCCTAGCAGCCAATCCTACTCACCCCTTGGGCATATTTCCTCGTAATAGCGCTCCTGGCCTTTTTGTGGATTCTCCCCAATACTCTCATAAGGATCATAAATCAATAAGCGCCCCAGAACCAGCCAGCCAGTCAGAGCGACGGTATGCATAACAAGTTTCCCCACCCAACACGGCGAAGCGTGAAAGGCTCTCATAATCAAGGAAGGAGGGTCATTCTCCTTCACAACGTATATAACCCCCCGCCCATCCGCGCTGCGTCCTTGATCTTTGACCTAGTACGAGCGACTCTCTTCGTTCACAATCTGCCTCCGAAACATCTCAACTTCGATTCTTTAGAATCATGGCAAACAACAATGGCCACTGGCCTCCAAATCAGCATTTCCCACCTTTCACCATTGCCCTTGAACCGAGTCCCCGGTCAGATCCACCCAGTGCGAGTATCATCAAACCTCCATTCGAAACAGGTAATCCACCAATCCACCACTGCCTGTATCCATATTCTTGAAAGTCAATCCATGAGGTTATAAATGGTGCTAATTAGTAAAAATAAGAGAGCATGACCGAGAGATTCCCTGTTCAGTACCCACAGGCCAGCTGCAATAAATCACAGCCGGCCTCGCTCCAGGCGGAAGGGAATTTCGTTCTATATTCCCAAGACGAAGCAATAAGTTTTCAGGAATATGAATATGCCCAAGTCAATCGCACCATTGGGTTTTACGGCCAGAGGGCAGCATTTGGCAGGATGCAGACGGTATTCCAGGGGAGCCCGCTGTTTTCTACCCATTGCAAAAAGGTCTTTCCTAATGAGCCTGACTTCTCATTGATTGATCAATTTGTGGCTCAAAATAATACAGTCCTGGAAAAAACACTGTCGAATCTCAAACGTTGCGACCCAGCTCGCCTGGAGGATTTCTATAGATCTGCCTTCCGAGGATTGAACCTGGTCGCGTGTGAAGCTATTTTGGCTGCATGGATGGGAGTTCTGGATCTAAGTATCTTGGGTGGAATCCAAAATACTTATTTACAGAAACCGCCATGTTCTGGTTTCTGCATCCAAGCCCCATCACCATTGACCATTGACGATCCGGGAGACTTTCTCTATTATATATTGCGTGGAAACCACGGAGAGAAACTTCCGTTCAAACGGCTTCTGGGGGCACTACACTTTGCTAGTATTGAAGCCACTGACCGAAGGAACGTCGAAACTCGTTTACTCCTGCGTGAGATTGAAATTTGGAGAGAGTTAAATCAGTAGCCATTTTACGGCCCTCACTTGTTCCCATGTTTTATTGCAACCTCCTGTCTTTTTTTAATTAAGCACACTTTCTCTTCTACAAAACTCTCTCAAAAACGTATCTATATCCATGTCACCGTGGACAAAAAAAGCTTGACCGGACTTAGGATTACGGTAGAACTGTAATTCACTCGTAGATCTTGCACTTCCGTTGGATAACATGGATTCTCCATCGAATTCACAGTCTTTGAGGGTATACGTCGTCTGGGGCTTGTGTTTGATACCGTTGCTCTTTTCACGACAGCCGATGGTGCCTGGTACAAGTCAATGTCTATTTCACTTATCCAAAAATCGCGTTATGGGTACCTGAGTGTGTCTCAGTTCGTTGGAATCGGAAAGAGGCTGACTGGATGGGGTTTCTTCATCCTGCGCGGGCTGTGGGTCATGCGTAAACAAATAAAGGTCAGCAACAGGTCATTTGGAGATGGAAGGTCTCTCAGTGGAATTTTGTGGCCAAACGTACCTGACCCCTAGGAATCTCCTTGATGGAAGGCGAAATTGACTTGGCATTGACCTGGATGGGTATGGGGTGAACCTTAAGGATTCATTAGCAAAAGGCAACAAGGGACTAAGCACGAGAATATGATACCATAGCAGTTTTCGCCGGATGCGCCTGGACACTCCCGTTCACCACTACCGAGATGTTACCTGAATCTGGATTGCCTTGGGATTTTGCATCCGTAAGTCCACCTTATAGCCATGTCATTCTGGAAAGTAGAGTCAGGGAAGACTGGATAGAGGAAAGTTGAGTGTGCTTGAGGAACCGGTTTCCTCTAACTTATCACTAAGGGAATGAGGACGATGATTAGAGATCAGAATGTGAGCGGGAATGTATCGACTGACGGCCTTATGACATATTACCCCTAGTAATGCCTAGGTATAGCTTCGTACTTTATGTGCTCTTGAAATTCAATAATAATGCGTCGTGGGTCCCAGGATGAAAGTACCATTCATAAGCGTGCTGTCCTGCTCGATCTGAAAGGAAATACGACATTACCTCTAAAATTCGTGCGTGGGCCCGTGATAACGAGGATCAACCACTGAGAAGACCTGCTTCATGCAACCCACAACATAGGTCAAGGTTCAGACCAAGGCATTGAGGCCAGTTGCGGCCATCTCGGACCAACTATTATCGTCCAATAGGAACGCTCACATGCTCGCATAGAAGGACATGTGATCAGAGGTCTCACTACTACAATGCCCGAGAGCGAGAAAAAGGTGCCACCCCAAATCTCCAATAATGGAGGAATAAACCACTCACCGGCAATGTCCAACCCTCATTTTTATTCTCATCCACCATCATATACACGGTTCATGGTTGAGAAATATACTGAAGCAGCCCTTTTACTAGTATACTCGAAGCTCACGCATCCATTGAAGGGAGCCTCTGTGTCAACATGGGCACCCGAGATCTGTTCTTTTTGGGTCGTATGAGTTATCCAAGCTCATGTACTTCACCACAATACTCTCCAGAAGATCCATGGGAGTGGAAGTCAAATGTATTCAAACTGGCTCCAAAAACAACGGAATTGTGTGTGACACACTGCAGGTCAAGCCCCGCGTCGTCGAAGGGGTAAAATGTGCTGGAATCGCCAACGGCGGCCACAAGAGAGACATGTCGAGTCAAAGCCAATCCGACCTGAGATGGATACCAACATGGTCTCTTTTGTTAGACCCATGGGCGAGAGGTTTGAATTGCCAAATTGATTGATACTTTCACAAATCCCTTCCACAAATCCAGGATGACTCAAGAACTATAAAGTTTCAGTCACGTACCGGTCTGCTAATACACGGATTCCGGCCTGTTCTCGAGAAGTCAACAATCTTCTGTCGCACCTTTTTCATTCTTACCACCGAACGATCCTGCAATCCTGGAAACCCAACTTCCCTTTTTCCTTAACGGTGCTTGCGAAGCTCTTGTTGCCTATCGCTCAGCCTATCACCATAACGTGCACTGCTCCCTCGATTCATCAGATACCCGGGTTTCATGGCCTAGTCGCTTCTTTGAGCTAAGTCAGAGTCGAAATGCCATGAGAGCAGCCTCTGTTTAATTCGCAGAGTATCTTGAAAAGACCCAAGTTCTGCACTCGTTGAGCATTGTGCAGGATTACATGGAGAAGTATCCTTCAGTATTTGAAATTCAAGCGGCCGAAACGGTTCAAAGATGGATATTGGACAGAGAAAGCATGACATTACGAGGCCCTTTGTCCGAATGAACAAAAGAAACGAAAACAAACCTGCGTCTTCTCAACCTAGATTGGATGAACAATACATAACTTACACATTGCTCTTGGGTGTCTAGAGTTGGTATGATCAGCCAGCAGGTGACAGAAATGTATATCACTTATGATATGCTACCTTTGTACGTTCATGAGTAAGTCAGATGATGAAAAATCTACCTTGTATGAATAACCACATCCTTTTCCTTTTTAGGCTGACTGAAGGTGGTTGTATATAGAACACGTCAATGGCTATTGAATTTTTGAACGGTATATCCTGGGTTTTAAGCAAACATAGTCTAATACCAGCAATTCTTTTGAGAATGACTTTGAACTTTGGATTGGGGACTGGCAGTTTCCCGCATCCACGGGTACGCGCATATATGAACAACACCCTCGCTACTCGTATAGGAAATGGCTTGCCCACCCTTTCCCCCATACTTCCAGCCCTGGTTTTTCTTTTGGGAAGAGGACAACGTTTCTTCCTGGAGAAATCTTCGGAGCCTGCCTTCAAGTCCTCCATAGCTACGGCGTGGTCGGCTTGAAAATTGACGGCTGAATTTCTCAAGAACATCCGGCCATTTATCCCTGAGAATGACGCGGTGGAACCAGATGAAATGCGTTTCTTCTTTATTGTATACTTTCTGAGACAGGCGGTGGCGGGGCGGAGTTTCGTTCTTGGTGATCCCACATTTGATGGGATTGGAAGAACGGGCTTGTCGATCTGAAAATGAATCCTGCTCTTGATCTTGCAAATTCAGACTCTTGGTATGGGTGCCGTTTTCCTGGACGGATGATGCCGACAACTTGACTGCCCGAAACATGGCACTTCCAGGGCCCTGGGACGTCTTGTGTGAGCTAGGTCGTGGATACTGGTGCGAGGATAATGTTTGATCATTCAGGAGTGAACTAATTGCCATCGGGTCACCAGATATTGATGGTTGTTGGGAGAACGGGTCTTTGGTGGTCATAATTCCCTCCATGAACAAAAACAACAGAAGAACGACGAAGGAGTAAAAGAACTGATATTGGGTATTTAAATCTCATTTATGTTATATCAGGGTCACACGTAGTATTAAAGAAACTAGTGTCGCCGGACTGGTGCTACTGCAGCACCATCGCAGTTAGACTAGCACTTGTCTTTTGTACCAACGCTCAGATCTAGTCCCTGAAGCAAAGCTTATGGCCCAATCAATTGGCGTCAGTCGCCTGACACGTCTGAAATTTTCATTTTAGCACATTGCATGGCCGGGGTTCCCAGGAATGAACATCCAGACCCAAAGCCACTACAGGCTACCATGATTAAAAGTCTCCACCAATAACTTTGTTGTGATTAAACCAAGCTATTACGTATCCCAAGGGGCCTAGTCCAACCTGACCCAGTATCGATCAGCACACTGCGCAGAAAGACCCAAGGCTTTTGCCAACCGGGACAAGGCATGTTTCTCCGGAACATTGCAACTGCCGACCTAAAATGACTTTGAGAGCCGTGAGTGAGTGCTTTGAGCCGAAGTAATCCGTGGGAAGGATTTTGAAAGCTATATTGATAAATGGTTGGGAATTGGGCTCTTAATGCCCTAGTAGGTTCCAGTTATCTTGTTGAATTAAGGAAACCACATTGCGAAGAAATTGACTCACAGCCCATAATTAAAACTAATGTCTCTTGCCCCCGCCCCAATATCATCCATCAGCTATCACATCGCCCGGCTAGAACCTCTCTTCACTGATCTATAGACCGCACCGGATCATGAAAAGCTAGGAATGTGGCAATTAAATCCTTGAATGCATTAGCGGTAATTTAAAATGGTACTAAGTGTCCGAGGATCATATTATCAGCTGTGCTGCGCCCGATTTCTTGCGGGACTGGGGATATGCGGTCAATCCCCCTTTACCTAATCCCTAGAGATGGAGATAGCTATGAGGGTAGGTGTGGGCTATGAGGACGACATTATATTTACTCCACCATTGGATTAAGTAAATGTGATTTAGTATCGAATAAAAGCACCTCGTGCATATTGCGAATGCGGTTTTGAATGTTGAGGTGGAAATTTAATGCGGTCAAGAATAGCACTTTAATCAAGGAGCTGAGTGATCAGTGAACTAATGCAGGAATGGAGCGGAACCAGAAGTCCGGAAATGAGGTGGATACTTTAGTGTGGTGTTGCGAGCACTCGCTCTCAGCCACCTATTTCCGTGCGATTCGTACTTATTCAACTCTGTAAATTATGATAGTCAGCTTTTGCTCTCAGTTTTTCTTTTTCGGCCTTTTTCTTAAATACACGGGGGAAAATCAGCTTGCTCATCAGTTATCTCTACGCAGTCCAAGAATACGCTACGGTGACTCAAGGGCGAGCATATTAGCCTGCGATAGTGTTGCACATTCAGATTCAACCACTAGCTGAAAATTCCAAACTTCTTATTCGACAATATCTTACTACACCGAACACAAACGAACGATTTTAGACGGGTTCGTTTGCAAAGAAAGCTCGTTTGTTTTGAATTTCTCTAACCGTTTTAACCGAAAGTTGATACAACCAAAAGCCCGACAAGAACCGGATCTTTTTGTTCCACATTCGCACATAATGACATCCATTCCACAAATGGTTGGCCCGGTGATTGGCCAATACCAGGCCTATGGACCGCACCAGCGTAGGACCGTGAAGGCTGCGAGGGCCGCGCAGGTTAGTTGGCTGGTTTGCCCTGAGAAAGATATAGCTGACATCGAGAGCTATAGGCCTGTGATCGATGCCGAGCTAAAAAGGCCAAGTGTGATGAGGGACGACCAAATTGCGGCTACTGCAGAGAAAGCAATCTGCCATGCTCGTATAAAGAGGAGTCGCTACGCAAGGAAAATAGGTCTACTCAAACTTTGCTAGACCATTTGACGAAGATGGAGGACAGCTTTACAGCCCAATTTCGAGCGCTACAAAATCAAATGTTGTCTGCGCAAGGAAACCCAAACCAGCCCTACAAGCCTATTCAGCGTTCACATGAACATTCTGGTACCATCGTCTCTCTCCTAGGACAAGACGAGACATTAACCCACCTCGCAGAGAGAAGTCTATTGAATTTCAGGGGACATGGTGTGGCTGTTCCAAATTATGGTCAGAATCTTGGCCTTGTGAATCCAATTCACGTCGGCTCCAAGCTTGAGGCTGAATATGCGCTTTCGACTCCCGTTCAGCACACTGCGGCCCGAAATTTGTTGCTGTGGCCCTCGATCCAGCAGCTGTTATCGGACAAGTACGACGAAGATTATGTGATACGGTTAGAAGAGGAGCGCGGTCCTCTTAGCACCTATGATCATGGGGAGATGCTGGACACTCTCGATAACAGCCCCTTACCATTGGATCCCGGCGTTTGTAGCCACGGAAATGATGGGTGCAGAGTGGGATTTGACGGAGACGTCGATATTGATATGCTTGGTAACGTGACGCTGGGTGGTGTCGCAGCTCAACGTTACTTTGGGAGCTACCTCTCTAACATGTATAAGCTTCACCCGTTCCTTGATCGGAATGAACTCGACAACAAGGTGAATAGGTTTATTCAATCTTACTGCCACTTCAATTCCTCTCCAGGCTCTGTCACCGACTGTGTACAGCCAGCACGCGATGAGCCACCGTCGAAGAAACGGAGGAGCTTCAATCGCAGCCTTGGTATACACAGCGAGGATAAGGAGACCTGCTGCAACTCGCCACGACCACGGGTGGATCGAAATATTCACAGTTCCATAGTATTGCTATGCCTAGCCCTGGGTGCAATTTGCGAAGCTCCTACTCCCCTCTCGGCGTCTATCATGAACAGGAAGATCGGCTACCGCGGCCAGCGCACCACATCACCTCTTCCCGCCCATATCGAGACAGATTATGCGAACGGTGCACTCTCGCCCACAATGCGCAATGAAGATGCGAATACGATGAACAACCAAAACATCCCTGGTATTACGCTGTACAGATATGCTACAGGAATTTTGAGCCACTTGCAGGGTGCAAACGAGCTGGAGCACGTTCAGGCGGGGCTGCTTGCTGGACTATATGCCGGCCAGCTAGCTCATCCGTTTCAGAGTCATAGTTGGATTTCACAAGCCTCGAGGGCTTGTCAGGTGCTGACAAGACCAAAGCGGTATGAAAGTCTCAACCAGGGCTCAGTGAGGGACCTCCATAGCTCCGTATACTGGGCATGTCTAGAGTTGGAGAGTGACTTACTTGCAGGGCTTGATCTTCCAGCCAGTGGCATCTCTCATTCAGAAGGTCGGATACACCTCCCCAAAGGACAATTCACAATTAGTCTCCCAGAACACTTCAGTACAAGCCCAAGTATGATCATGATGTTCTACAACGCTCAAATCCACCTGCGCAAAATCCTGAATCGAGTCCCCACCGACCTCTACAAAATCAAAAAACAGGGGGAAACACTGTGGTCATATACCGCCCAAGGAGCTTTGAGCGAAAACCTGGATCTCTGGCGCAGATCTCTGCCCGACAGTATGCAGTGGAAGGAAACCGACGAGCCAGCCAATGAAATAAACGCCGCCCACATGCGGGCAACGTACTACGGTGCCCTGTATATTATCCACCGACCGTTCCTCTACCACGCTCTGCATGGCACCTATGCTCTAAACATGGCGAAAACACCAACCACCTCACTCGCTAACGGATCGACAGCCGCTGAAGTCCAACTCCGGGCGCTGCCTGAAAATTTACAGGATGCCTGTAAGATCTGTATTGATTCTGCAATTCGGAGTACTGTGGCTTTTGATTGTGTAGATACCCATCGGTTGGTAGTAACCAATATCTTTGGCACAGCCCATTCGTATGCGGACCCAACTAATCTGGAGAAATGTGGACGCTAAAGGGCAATACTAATGATCTTTCATGTTATATAGGCAATTTGGCAACATGCTTGTTCTCTCCGCGACCTACATGTCAAGCCTGAGCAAACTAGTCGCTGAACATGATCTCGAGCGTATCCTCAAACGCACAATCGGCTTCCTTGTCCAAAATGGAAATATATCACCTACCATCCGCGCCGATGCCCGTATGCTCACGGAGATCTACCAGAAGATCTTCCACCGCGCTCCTGACCTGAACAACTATACATTGCGTATGAACCACCAGTGAATTTCCGTCCAGAATCCGGCTTTCCTTCCTTTTAGTCTGTGTATTGGATTGGGATAGCAGTAGATATGGTGGAATTAGAGCGAAGGGAAGTAGAAAAGAAAGAGCAGCACAAATTGGAGGGTAATGGTAGATTGTTAGGCTATCCGAAGTCTCCGTCTACTGCATTTTGTGCTTTTATGTTGAAATGGTCTTAACAAAGGAAACATTCCACTGATGAAAAAATGGTATATCGATATTCTTTAAGCTTAATGAATCGTTCCGCATAGTTAAAGATTTCGTTTTACAAATATATATTGACTGGACCTATTATCGAGCTCTGCCCAGAAGTACAAAAATAGTTATAATAAAATCCTTCCTTGAACTCAGAAACCACATATCAAAATCACAACCTTCCTCGGGCTGAATATAGCAACTTGAAGCTATGAAGCAAATTAGTGATTGAGGTATTGTTCTGGTCAAGGTACATACCGACGTGGATTGGACCCACAGACATGGTCTTATACACACAAGGATTGTTGTGACTAGGGAATAAAGGGAAAGTAAAATTGACCCAATTGATGCCACTCAGAGAGCCTTCTGGTGCTTGGGGGCCTTGGGGCTTGGATATCGCGAAAATAAATCGAAGTTAGTGGTCGCACAGACATGGGTTTCATGCATATGAACCAAAATCTAATGAATTGAGCACGAATAAAGCCTTGACCGGCCAATATCATAAACGTGAATAACGCAAGTAAAGTATTGTGATGCTGCTGATGAGCTAGTGAGAGGCTACTTCAGTCCGTAATTCTTCCTTTGCGATGGGATGAGTCTGACAGCCAGCAGCTTCGACAACCCATGTTTCATATTATGACGAAGTGTACGGCATGCTCATCTACTGGATAGCCCATCAACCGTTTGTCCGCAATGCTCTTTTACCATGGCTTGCACATGTCGATTTAAAATGCTGTTCTGGGTTAGAGGGATCCGTCCCTTTCTGTATCCACTCTTCCTGAGACGTTGACTGGCCAGTACTAGTGATACAATCCCGGGATCGAGTTTGCGTTGCCGTTAAATTGCGTCTTCCAGGCCTGGGGTACCCAGCCACCAAATTTGCAAAGCTGTTAATGATATTCGGGCTGATATCTTGAGGTCGGCTTGGGGAAAGTGTATAATAAATCTTAGTATGGGAAAAGAAGCGAACAATCTTGCCCTTACCATATCGGTGCCGTCCTTTTCTATGATGAATGCAGAAGTGGAGGACTGGGCAGGTGTATGCACAATCGAAGGGGCAAGCAACTTGCATGGGGATCTCCCTTTGTATATTCCAGGTTTTGGAGTGGGAGTGATAGCTTCGGCGCACGGATGTAAATATTACAATACCTTTCAATAAAATGGTAATTTTCATTTTTTGACTGCGCTTGTATCGAGACGAACGTGCCCTACCTATGCTCCATACTCGCTGCAGCGAAGTGTCTGAGTAGCCAATCCTACTCACCCCTTGTGTAAATATCCTTGTAAAGCGCCCCTGCCTTTTTGTGGATTATTCCCAAATACTCTCATCTCTCATGAGAATTCCAAATCAAGAAGTGCCCCAGATCTCGTTAGCCAGTCAGGGCGACGGCATGCATCACAAGTTTCCCCACCCAACACGGCGAAGCGTGAAAGGCTCTCTTACGTAATGATGGAAGGTCATTAGTTACCCTTCATAACGTATATAACTCCCGCCCAGAGCGCTGCGTCCTTGATCTCCAGCCTGGTACGACCGGCCCTCTTCATTCGCAGTGTGCCCCCGAAACATCTCAACTTCGATTCTTTGGACCATGGCAAACAACAATGGCCACTGGCCTCCACATGTGCATTCCCAAACTTCCAGCACCCCGGTGCCGAGTCCCCATTTATATCCGCTCAGTGGGAGTATCAACAGTCATCCCTTCGAAACAGGTAATCCACCACTGCCTGACGTCTTAAGTCCTTAAGGCCAATCCACGAAGTTATAAATGGTGCTAATTACCCAAAAAATGGTATGGCCGAGAATTTCTCTGTTCAGTACTTGCAGGCCAACTCTGGTAAATCACAGCCAGCCTTGCCTCAGGTGGAAGAAAGCAGGCTCCAGGACTTTAATTATTATGCCCTCGTCAATCGCACTATTGGGTTCCACGGCCAGGAAGCAATTTGGCAGTATTCAGAAGTCATTCCTAGGGATGGAATGGCCCAATTCAAGGCAAGCTGTGCCCCAGAGCTTGGAGTGAGGTAAATATTATTCCCATGCTTGATTGCTGATATACGAGATTGGATAGGAGACAAAGGCATAATGGGCCCAACGGTTGTGTGCTCCTCCGATTCAGCCCCCTCCCTATGAACGACAATACTGCGCGAGGGTCTCTCTCAACTAGGAGCCCGCTGTTTTCTACCCATTGCAAAAAGTTCTTTTCTAATGAGCCTGACTTCTCATTAATTGAGCAATTTGTAACTTGGAACCACCCAAGCCTGGAAAATACACTGTCGAATCTCAAACGTTGCGACGCAGCTCGCCTGGAGAACTTCTATAGATCTGCCTTCGAGGGATTAGACCTGCAAGCGTGTGAAGCTATTTTGCATCTATGGAGGGGATCTCTGAGTCGAGAGGTCTTGTTTGGAATCCAAAATACTTGTTCGAAGGAACTGACGCGTCCTGGTTTCTGCTTCCAAGATCCGTCATCATTTACCCACACTGACGATTGAAGATACGCCAGACGCTCTCTATCATATATTACGCGTAAACCATGAGTAGAAATCCCTTTCAAAAGGCTTCTGGAAGCACTACGCTTTGTTAGTATCGAAACCACTGACAGAAAGAACGTTGAAGCTCTTTACCCCTGCGTGAAATTGAAATTTGGACAGAGTTATATCAGTAGCCAATTTACGGCGCTCACTTGATTCTGATGGTTTACTGAAGGCTCCTGTCTATACGTGTTCCAATATGTTCGACCTCTTAATGGAATGCTCCCTGTCAATCTGTAACGTATAAAACGAGTCTGCTTCCGAAATATGTAGTTTCAAACGTTGACAAGGATCTTGGATGTAATTCCCTCATTCTGTTATATGTCTGGAGAACTGCAGGCTAACTATAAAATAGATCAAAGCAGGACAAAAGCAGCTGCGTGAAATTCTTTTGTCCATTAAGCTTACTTTTTCTTTTCACAAAACTCTCTCCAAAACCTATCTTTACCCATGTCACCATTGACAATAATAGCTCGACCACTGTTGGAATCACGGAAGACCACTGTTTTACTAGTAGTTCTTCCACTTCCGATGAATAACATGCTTGTTCCATCAAATGTGCAGTCTTTGAAGGTATACGTCGTCCGGGGCTTGTGATTGATACCGTTGCTCCTTCCGCAACAGCCGATGGTGTCTAGTGCAAGTCAATATCCAAGACACATATTCAGAAGGCGCGTCATGGGTACCTGAGTGTCTCAGTTTGTCGGAATCGGAAAGAAGTTGACTGGATGGGTCTTCTTCGTCCTGGGTGGGCTGCGGGTCACGCGTAAACGAATAATGGTTAGCAACAGGTCATTCGGAGATGGAAGGGCTCTCGCTGGAATTCTATGGCCAAACGTACCTGACCCCCAGAATTCTCCTTGATGAAATTCGAAATTGGCTTGGGACCGACCTGGAGGGATGTGGGATGAACCTTGTAGACTTATTAGCAAAAAGGCAACAGGATTCTTCAGGAAACTAAGCACGAGGATATGATACCATAGCATTTTTCTCCGGACGTGGCTGGATACTCCCGTTCACCACTGTCGAGGTGTTACCTGAATCGGGATTGTCTTGGGATTTTGCATCCTGAAGCCCGCTTTCCAGCCATGTAAGGGTCATTCTGAAAGTAGAATCTCTTCAAGGAAGACTGAATATTGGAAAATCGAGTGTGCTTGAGGAACAGGTTTTCTCGAGATTACCACGAGGGAAAGGAGACGATGAAGAGAGATCAGAATGTGAGGGGGAATGTATCGACTGACGGCCTTATGACATATTACCCCTAGTAACGCCTAGGTATGACTTCGTACTTTATGCGCTCTTAAAATTCAATAATAATGCCCCGTGGGTCTCCGGATGAATGCGTCTACCATACACAAGCGTACCATACCGCTGGACGTGGAAACAAATGCGGAACGGCCTGTAAAATTACTGCGTGGGCCCCGGTAACGAGGTTCGGCCATTGAGAAGACCTGCTTCATGCAACCGACAACATAAGCCAATGTTCAGACCACGGCATAGATGCAATTTGCGGATAGCTTGGAACAATTATCTTAGGCAAGGCCAAAGTCTGATTCGTCTACGCTAGCTTCCAATAGAAAAGCTCGCATACTCGCATAAAAGGGCGCGTGGTTAGAGCCCTCACTAGTACAATGCCGCGAGAGCGAGAAAGAAGCACCATCCCCTTCCCCTAAATCCTTAATAATAGAGGCCTATCCTACTCCCCAGCAATGTGCAACCATCATTTTCATTCTTACCCACCATTATATATACCGTTCATAATTGAGAACTACCCTGAAGTAGCTTGTTCTTCGCCCATATACTTGGAGAAGCTCGTGCGTCCATTGGAGCCCCCACTCCGTATCAACAGGGGCACCCGAGCTCAGTTCTCTTTTGATCATGAGTTATCGTTACCTGAGCTCATATACTTCACCGCAATATCCTTCGGGGTATCCTATAGGGATGGGCAACAGATCTTTTGAGGCTGGCTCTCAAAACTACGGCTTCGTCTACGAACAACCTCCGCCAGCACCCTTTTTAGCAGCACCACTCGCGCTCTCTCTATCACCCATAACCACGCCCCCCAAGTATCGCGCGATCCAACCTCGACCCAGTGAATGCGGCCCCGACGCCGAAAAGCTCGATGACAAGCTGAAAGTTAAGCCTCGGAGGCGTCGAAGGAGTAAAACGCACCGGAATCGCCCACGGCGCCACAAGAGAGAAATGAGGAGTCAAAGCCAGTCCGACTCGAGGCGGATGTCAACAAGGTCTCTTTGTCTAGACCCAGGAGCGAGAGGTTTGAATTGCCTAATTGTTTGATACTTCCACGAATCCCAAGGCTGACTCAAGGACCATAAACATCAGATCAAAAGGCGTACCATTCAGCCAATATACGGATTCTGACCTGTGCTCGAGTAGTCAAGAACCCTCCGTATCTTGTCCATTTTCACCTTCAACCGACCTTGCAAGCCCAGCGGGGAATCGACCGCCGCTTTTGCCCAGTGATGCTTCCGAAGCGCTTGTCACTGGCTGGCCAGCCTATTACGACATGCACTGCTCCATTTGTTCGCCAGCTATCCAGTTTCTATTGCCGAATAAATCCGTTGAGCTAAGCCAAAATCAATATCCCATAGAAGCAGCTTTTATTGGATTCGCAGAGCATCTTCAAAAGTCTCAAGTTCTACAGTCATTGAGCATTATGCAGGATTATAGCACCCTTCCATTTTTGAAAGGCAAGCCCTAGAGACGGTACAAAGATGGGCGGTGGACATTGAAAGCGTCAAAGTACCAGGGTCTTTGTCCTAATGAGCAAAAACGACGGAAACACACAGTTTCTAGACCAAGGTCATGAATGATATATAACCTCACAAGTTGCCCTTGGAAGTCCAACATTTTTATTACCAGTCGGCAGTTGACAAGAATATGTAGAGCCCACATCAATACTATACTACGCCACTCTCGTATGTACATGGATAATTGAGATAATACATAATCCTGTTTACCAATTTAAGTAGGATGATTTCCCGGCACAGTGGCCAGTGTTTATCATTCAGCATGTTTTGAGCCTACGCAGAGTAGATGAAGGCGGTTGAATGTATGAGTATCACAGCTATTGATTTGTTGAACAAGGTGTCTTCGGATTTCCGTATCCTCAAAGAGTAAACAATCGTGATCCAAATTAGCAAGTCTGTCCAGAATCATCGTAATCTTTGGGTTGGGAACAGGCTGTTTTAAAAGCTTCCAGCATCCACGGGTACGACAAATTCGTGCGACGAATGATAGATTCGACCTTTCTTAGATAGGAAATGTCTCGCTCGGCTTCAGGCTCACAGAAGCGGTCCTGCCCTGGGAGAGATGGTAGTCTTTCGCCTTGATCCCTCGATAACACATGCATTCTATTCCTTGGGTGCCAAGACGTCGGCAGTTCGGGAATTAGCGGTTAAAGCTCTCAAGGGTATCGTCCCATGGTTGCCTGAGAGCAACGCGTTTGTACCAGACAAACCAAATCTCCTCCTCGTCGTATCTTAGGCGATTGTGATTGCTTCTGGTTACGCGACGTTTGGAACTGGTCTGTTTCGCAGTGATTGAAGAAATATGTGGAAGGTCCGAAAATTGCACCTGCTTGCCATCCTGCAAACTTGGGCTCTTGAAATAGCTACTACCGGGTTGGACTGTGGATTTCTATTTGAGGCCTTGGAACGTTTTTTTCGAGTAGGGTCTCGGGTGCTGGTGCCAGCAAATTTCCGGATCGGTCAACAGCGAACCAATGCTCATTGGATTATGTGATATTGATGACTGTCCCACAAATGATTATTTGTCTGCATGATCAAGAAGTCCAAAAGAGAAAAGGAGGGATGAGAAGAGACCACCCAATCTACAGAAATGATATAACTTATACAAGGGGCGTCCGCAATATTAATACGGATCGGGCTGGTACTACTGCAGTTTCATCACTCGCCATCTTATACTTAACTGCAGTAGGATGCAGGCCTACCCCCTGAAGTAAATCTAGAGAGAACTTAGGCCCTGGCCAGTGGAGGTCAGCCGCATGGCGCCACTGGAAAATCTCCACCTTGGTAGACTCTATGCCCACGGCTTTGCTCCCAGGAGCCAACTTTTGGCCCCAATGCCATCAGCCTAGAAAAGAAGAGTCAGTTGACCTAAATCAACAAAAAGGGGCGGGTGTTTGTATCGTTAGCATGGTATTGCTAACCAAGGTACGAGCTTATGGCCGATCCGCTTACAACTGCCCCACAATCCGGTGTAATTTTGTGCTCTGAGAGCCAAGATAATAATACAAAGCAGTTGTGAACCGGCTGGTCTATTATGAGGGGATTATAAGTTTTAAAGTGCCAGATCGTCTTTTTTCACCCCCTATAGTATGACGAACAGTTGCATTCGAGTCTGATGTGTGCCGGAACCAGACTTGTGAGAGGGTAGAAACAAATGCCAGAAATGTGTATCGGGCATCTTAGTCGCCATACCGGTTCCGCTACTGTTTTACTGTTGCTTGAGTAGTTTTGTCTGGAATAGGACTAGGAGAACTATATCCAGCTGCGAAGGGACAATCTCAATCTCAGCCATGGAGACAGAGTGGACTGGACCATATTGGCTGCCCCACTGGGTCTAGGCTTTCATATAGCTTGCAACAGGCAATAAGAAGATGCCAACAAACCGGACATGATAGTCCAGCAGTAATGCCCGTAGATTCCTAGTCTAATGCCAGGGTTTCTATACTATGAGTCATGGTAGTGTGTTAATTATGTTTAATGGAGCGAATCGGATGACATCCGCGTTGACACTGAGGTAGAACGCCACGACTGGAATGGTGGAAGAGCGGTGTCTACGTCTACCCAGGTCCAGACCTTTCTGCTCGATTCGTGCGCAACAAATAAAGAAAATTGAAGGAAAATCAAATATACTGTGCTTTAAGAATCTATATAAGACGGCAGGGCTCTCAGTCCAGCTGATACTGCATCCTCTCTTCAAGTCACTATTATTTCCCCTTAACCACCTCGGCCATGGCATCTTCCTTCAATGACTCAACTACAGAGCCCATCCTGGTGAGGCTCCAGGATGCCAATATCCCTATGTCTGTTCTCCAAGAAAATAATCCCGACATCAACAGATTTACAGCCAGCGTCATCGCTTTCCGCCAAAACTCAGAAACCCCGTCCCAGCCTGAGGTTCTGCTGATCCAGCGTGGATATGAGGGCTCCTGGGGCGGAAGCTAGGAGGGACCTGGGGGAGGGTATGAAACTGGCAAAGACGTCTCCATCTTGCAGACTGCCCTACGTGAGACCAAGGAGGAGGCCAGCTTGGAAATATCGTCCAACTTCATCTTCCCGCTTGTGTACAGGACCACTTTCTGGCACAAAGAGTCACGAATGGCTAGTTACACATTCATCGTGGAGCTATCCAAAGAAGTTCCGATAGTTTTGTCGGATGAACATCTAGATTGGGGCTTTTTCAATGAGAAAGAAATCTGTCTTTTTAGTCCATACGAGAAGGGGAAAGCCCAAGATGGACATGTGGTGCTTAAAAGGAAAAAGGAAACCCTCCGCCATTTTTTTTTCAACAAGGAGAGGCTCCGAAACGGCGATGTGAGTACACAGAATCCTGCAGAGAGGACTGAATAGCTAGTCGAGATATGGAAGAGACGGGCTCGAATATTATTCCCCGCCGCCACTGGATTTGTCGAACGGGATATTTTATGGGGTGACATCATGAGCAACCCCTTCAACACTGATCCATTAAGCTTCAATTCGGTTTCACTGTAACATTTGCCAAATTCGAACCAGTGTTCCTAGATACAACCCTGAAGCTTAACTACAAGTCTGGCGTTATCACTTTGCCTAGCTAACTATGAAACTGAATCATACGTGTCATGAATTTAAATTGGTTCTGCACAAACTAGCAGGTTGTATGCAAGGCAATTGGGGTATAGTAAATGTGTGATCGAGTGTAAACAATTCACTTTATTCTTTACTACTATAGTTGGAGGCCAGTGGATTAAATTGGCTGCTGGGTTGAATTGTAGCCGTGTGTATACGTGTAGTCAGGACCATGTGACGAAGCTTTCGAGTCGAGTCGTGGGTCTTGGCGGTAGGTATTTGCCGGACAGTTCGACAGCGAGTTGACGTTCATTTGGTTAAGTGGTATGGCCTAGAGAAAAGGGGGAGGAGGGGAGAAGAAATCGTACATTATGTAGCAATGGTCAGCGTAAAACGTGTGTTATTTGCGTTCGCCTGGAGCGGATTGATGCTAGTGCAGGGCCATTGTGGAGTCCGATTATATGCACCTTTCATTGGATAACTGACTCGGTGCCCGAGGATTCACAATGGCTGCATGCCGATCTCACTGATGGGGATGATTTTGTTCATTGGCATATTTTATTACGCCGAGGTATAAGTTTTCTGGATACACACACACACACAATTCATTAACGCCCGGCGGCTGAACCGAAAGGGCAACACTATCACTGATCTAAATATACATGCCTTAGCTAATGCTGTGTCTCCTTGGAGCCCGTACAAGATTCCTTTCAGTATATGTCATCTCAGATGTCAATATCTTAGCGGTTCCTTGTGGGTTAGTGTTTAGTTAGTAGACTTGCTTGAAGGCGCTTCTCCAAGTGTTCAACATCCTATCTTCGGCAGTTGAAGCGCGTCTACCGTCTCTAGCACAAGGTAGTTGGTGGGGGTTAGATTAGGGTTGGGTTGGGGTAGGGTTGATTTGTGTTGGTTGACACGGCTAAGTGGAATGGTTTATTAGCACTAAGTGTGAAGCCAATGAAGGTGGCCGATTCCATTGAGGCCAGCGCTTTCAGGTACTGTCCATATGTACTCAAAATGATGTCCAATTGTCTTGTAATACCGATGACTCAACGAATGCAGAGCACTTCGGGTTTTTTATTAATCAGCACCTCTAGCTCTATGAGCCAACACTGTCCAGGGGAGGATCAAGGGAGAATTGAGACTAGATGGCTGAGACATGCACCGGAGCTGCCGGCTTTCGCTAGCAAGGACAGCAACGAGCAAGGTTGGAACAACGGGTAAACGCACTACATATGCGTGATGTGGAAGCTGATCAAGACAGACCAGCCATCAAATCTTTATTTTATCTTAGGTAGTACTTATATTAAACGTTACCCGTTCTGCAGGATCCATTTATCTTGTTCCTGTTTCCCTGGCAAGGCCAGAGAGGACAGATTGGCCTCAGCATAGCACAGAGGGACTGAGTATTAGCAAAGACTCGACTCAAGCTTCCCTAGGGGGCAAGTTGGTGTCTAAGTCGTGGGCAGCGGCCCCATGCTGAAGAAGAAATTGAACGCGTTGACAGTTGGCGGACTCGCGGAACACCTCTTCTAACAGACGGTTGATCCCACACGGGACGTCGTGGAGAGAGGCCTCATGCTGGAGAAGAAATTGAACGCGTAGACAGTTGCCGGGCTCGCGGAACGTCGCTTCTAACAGACGGTTGATCCCACACGGGACGTCGTGGAGAGAGGCCCCATGCTGGAGAAGAAATTGAACGCGTTGACAGTTGCCGGACTCGCGGAACACCTCTTCTAACAGACGGTTGATCCCACACGGGACGTCGTGGAGAGAGGCCCCATGCTGGAGAAGAAATTGAACGCGTTGACAGTTGCCGGACTCGCGGAACACCTCTTCTAACAGACGGTTGATCCCACACGGGACGTCGTGGAGAGAGGCCCCATGCTGGAGAAGAAATTGAACGCGTAGACGGTTGCCGGGCTCGCGGAACGTCTCTTCTAACAGACGGTTGATCCCACACGGGACGTCGTGGAGAGAGGCCCCATGCTGGAGAAGAAATTGAACCCGTCGACAGTTGCCGGACTCGCGGAACATCTCTTCTAACAAATTGCCACACAGAATGTATCTCAAGGACGCCCCATTTTTAGTGAGTTCATCAAGACTGTGATGCTCGAACTTACGTGAGCTAAGGCGTAACTGTAAAACGTGGGATAAAGGAATATAGTGTAGCTCATAAGTGGCTTGCGGGTTTTTCGCAAGGATGGAAAGCTGTTTGATATTGAATGTGTATTGTATCTTTCGACATGTAGCGCAGAGGTCCAAGAGCTCTTTCAAAAGTAGGTACTCCGCAATGTGATTATCTCATTTGGTAGGTTAAGCAAGGCCATGATGGCTTATCTGTAGGAGGTTCTGTGGTTCCTCTTCACTAGCTTCAAATGTTGAAATGGAATGAACCGACAGACGGAGCTGAATCCTCGCAACAATTAGGGGTGAAGGCTGGAGGCAATAGCTGGGAGAAGAGGCTAAGGGGTGGATTTCACGTGAAGGGTGGCCTAATTATCTGCAAAGGCGGCAAGAAATGACGTCAAATACAAATACTCGCTCAAAATTGTACCTCTGTATACGTGAGACCCAGATCTGCATGATGACGATAAGGGATACAGTAATAGAGATCCTAACCATCAGCCTTTTAGCATGAGCCTTGTATTCCTCCTTGCTTTATCATCGTGACGCGGACGGATCCCAGTGAATTGTACCAGCCGAGACAAAACAAGTGCGACGTATAAAATTTCGAAATGAACATTTTGCCAATTCGAGTGTTGCTTTGTTTGCGTTGTTTGTTGTGTTTGTGTGAAACCTTCTGGTGCCTCCAGCCAGCTACTTATTCTAGGCCCTGGAAAATACCTGGCAATCTATATGACCATTGTAATTCACGCTGACTCATCAAAGATACATCAAGACATACAAGCGGAAGGATATCCTAATATCGACTAGTGCGCTTGAGGTGGGGCCCCGGGAGATAAAGAGAGTAAGAATTGAGTTAAAACTGATTCCGAATATCACTGTATAACATATTCATTTATGTGAATGAGCCAAAAAAAAAATATCAGGAGAAAGAGAATGGTTGGAAACAAGTTTGACAGTGTATTCCCAATAAGCCAAATCGTGAAAGGAGAAGGCGCATGGAGAGCAATCCAAGGAAGCCTCGACGCGCACTCGGCTCTCCTTGTTATGGGTCTAAGTTCTTGACCGTTGAAGACTTAATCACCGAAATTCGATGGGGACAATGTCCACATAGGAAATGCCAATTTTCATATATGAAGCGCATTAGGTAGAACTTGCGGTATTTAAACGAACGGTGGTGAACTGGGGCACATTTTAATATGAGGGGTTGAATGAAGTTGGGCGCTCAGCGGGGAATCAATTGACTAAGAGTCGTTTAAATGAGGGTGCCTCAACGTATTTATAGTCACCATCGAGTAAAGATCGATGTCTTTGATGTCTTTCTTGTAGGGTCTCTTTTGTCATGCAAGACTCGCCATCGTTGTTTACTACTGAAGCTGAGGGCTGTTGGCGGGAAACGCACTTTCCATCCGCCCTCATGTTTGGCGGTCAGCCTCACATATCGTCATCTAGCGTTGGCCTCTTCCAAAACAACCACAAATTGTTGCCAGAAAGAAACTTACGGTCACGGCTGAGGCTGCATTCTCCCTACATCTTGCGATCCACCCTCACAACGACGGAGTCACATCCGCCCCTCCTGCCTCGCCACTCTGCCACCTCATAGTTCCTAATGCAGGACTGACTGGTTGCTTGAGATATGAAAATGAATACAGCTTAACGGCGTACTCTCTATGGACCATCAGGCCGATGATGCGTGTCGTCCTCATAGCTTTCTTATATTTATATCAACTTCCATTCAACTTGCAAAGGCCACTCGAAGTTCTATATCATTCATGCCACCTGGGTCAAAAACGCGAGTGTGTCCGCCGATTTTGTTTGTTCGGATAGAGACCCCAAGAATTCCACGCTTTCAATGTCCGCTATCTATCTCCGAACCATCTACGCGGCTTGCTTTTCAAAGCTGGAAGGGAGGTGTGCCATGGAATTCTGTATGACGCTCAGCGACTGTAAAATTCGGGTCTCTTCAGGCTGTCCTGCGAGAACAATCAGGGCTGTTTTGATTCGGCGGATATGGGCTTGTCTTCAACATTTAGAGCAACAAAATCCACGATTCGCGAAATCAGTATAAACCCTTTGGCGCGGAGTTCAGAATTCAGGCTATGAAATATAAGCCAGTTTTCATTTACGCCCAGTTTGCAGATGCAGACAGAAGTACCTACCTGTCACTGTGTTCTGTGTTCTGTGTTCTATTTGAGGTGATACGATACCGACTGGAGTTTTCTGAATTGGCCAAAGTAAAATTAGTGCGGCAGTAGCAGGATAAAGAAAGCAAGTACAAGAGAAAGGAAGAAGGAGAACCCAAATTTGATGCAAATACATTTACATTGGACATTTAGGCAAGACTAGGATAATGATAGAGATATCTAAAAGCTGACATCATCCAAGACATGCCATGTCTAGTGAAGGTGAGGCCCTACTACCGAAGTAGAGGATGTTGGGTCAGTTGTGATAATCGAGGAGGTATGGGGGCCAGACAACACATGGTGAGGTGGCTGTCTATAAAGAGGCTCACCCGCACGATGGTGATACATTTGCTTCGCCAAGGATGGGAGCGGATGGCCCTGGTACCGCTCGGCACCGCGCCTCTGCAACTGGTGAAGGGGATAGGGAGGAAGACTGGTAGGGCTAGTCAGGAAGGTTGGGTCTGATAATGGAAGATCTGCCTCAGACTTCATGTCAGGACTGCGTGGAATCACGAGTATAGTGTATGAACGAACCGCCTGTGTGAGCCATCCCTGATGCACCGATAGATTGGGAAACCCCAGATTGGGAATTGGGCGTGTAGTAATGGGCTGGTCCAGAGTATGAAACTTTGGAGTTGGACTGGCAATTTGGGATTACTGTGTAACTGGGCTGGGGAATGTTTGTGGGTGGGATATTGACGTCTCGCACTTGAGGCTGCGACGTATTCTGCAAATTTAGGCGCATTTCCAGTTGTGGAATGTTGGCGTTCGAGATATCAGAAGAATCTGACGGTTGGTCTCCAGCTCCTTCGGGCGTTCCGGTGGACAATTCTGAGTAATGTGAACCTGCCTGCGCGTACTCGAGGGTAGGCTGGTTGGGGCATCCTCTTCCACCTGCAAGTGCATCAAAGGAAAACAGTCAGTCTGGGAAGCATGAACGGGTAAAGGAGGAAAGGAGGAAAGGTTAGGGAACACATATGGATCTGACATGCTTCAAAGGACCTAATGACTCTGGCGAACACCGCATTGAAAGGAATGAGCTTACTCTGGGACCCTGTTTTCTGAGACACATTTTGGTCCTTTCTTTTCTGCTCGACAATATTGTCATTTGATGTTTGCTGGTTTTCTTGCCCACCAGGTAGAGCGTCTCGCTCATTGGTCCCCATCTGAGCGAGCGGAGTCATTTCGCTTATGTTCGGTTCAGTGGGATGGACGTTACCGCCATTAATTGCTCTAAACCTAGCCGGAGGGTTTAGCGTGGTATTACCGACATTCTCAAGAGGTGCTGAAAACACCACCTGTTTGGAAGCGCATTCGGAGGCAACAGCAGTCGGTGGATTTTGATTCACTGCTTCTTTACCCTCATTCAAGGGTGGAGGACTGTTGCGAGAAAGTATCTCTGTGTTGTTTAGAACCTGCGGCTGATTGAGTTGTGGCGATCGAGGTCGGTCCAACGGTGGATGCTTGAGTGTAGTATTCTCATTGCTCGGTATAGCGATAGTATGGGATGGATCCAAGCTGGGAGTGTCGGATCCAATGATGGCGTTGGGTGATCGTGATACCCGCATAGTATCAAGAGCGGCAGGGACAACTGGAGCTAGTTGACCTGGAGTGGGGGTTGAGGTTACATCCTTATGGCGAGAATCTGCCTTTCTCTTTCTGCGACAAGCTGTAACGATAGCAGAAGAAGATCGATAGTGGCAAAAGTCTCTCAGAAACTCAACTTCAAGTCTCTCCTTTGGTAGGTTTTTCCGTTTCATGTGCCACCCTGGTAAACGTTTCAGGTCCTTATCGTTCCAATTGGGATGAGAACGCGCCGCCTGTGCTTTAGACTTCTCACGGAGACATCTTCTAATCAATTCTTCGTCAATCAAAGCTCTTTCAGAGGTATCAAGGGTTGGCTCATCCATTCCGCAGTTTTGAGGGTGATGCTCAGTCGAGTTACCAGTGGAGCTTGGTTCAGGAACTTGGAAGGTCGTTGGTGACCTGGCCACACTTTCTGTGTGGATTTCATTATTCGAACCCTCATTTGCTGAACCTCTAGCCAATGGATTTCCACGCGATGAAGATTGCGGAGAAAGTCTCTTTGATGGTTGGTTGCCATGCGCCGTGTCTGTCTGTTCCACGTGCATTGCACTGGACTCAGCACGATGGATAAGCGTTTGGCCTAGCTCTTCGAGTGTGGTATCACCTTCAGAGGGATGCCGGATTGAAGATTGGATAGGTTCTGATATCCGAGGGGGTTCTAAGGGAGAGCTTTGAGGAAAGCCAGAATCAACCATCCCTGATGTTTCGGCGAGGACATTGATTGGATTATCATTCGTTGGCTGACTTTCGGGCGCCAGATCTGAGAACACTGGATGGTCTTTGGGCGATTCTTCAGCCTGATGGCTTCCTCGAACTGGCCATTCATTTTGACTTGTACCTGACTGTAGTTCATGCTCTTGAGATACGTGCCGGAACCTTAACATTTGATTCGCAGTATCCTGTTCAAGCACTGTATGTGAGTCACTGGATTCTGGTTCATGGTCAGCCGGTTGAACACCACGGAGGGCGTAAAGGCTTCCATCCTCGCAGTCTTCAGAATTCAGATAGGGTAGCAGGTTCGAGGCTAGACGTAAAGCGTGAACCTCGATGTTCGACCTCGAGATCAATTGTTGGGTGAAATCCACTGATTCAGAGGGTTGAGACGGCGGTGGGGAGGAGCGAGGTGTCAAAACCACAGGTCTTTTGCGCGAGGTCTTCTTATTGCGCTTCCTAAAAGGGCTTTTTCCTGTTAAGAAATACACTTTTGCCTCAATAGCATGAAAAGTCCGTTTTTGCTTGAATGTTCGGTGAAAGTTCCGGGCAATCTCTTCCTCCGACAGATTCTCCTGCACTTGGTGTTCGAACCATAGAGGAAGCTGCTTCAATATTTCCGCAGGCCAAGCCCTATTTTTGGGGACTGGTACATCCAAATTATTAGTACATTTGTCCAACCTCTCCAATTTCAACGCCACGCTTTTTATGTGCATTACTTACAGTTCTGTGTCCCAGCATCGCGTTTTGAAGCACTGGCTTGCACGTCTGTTCTTTGAGTCTCAATAGTCATCCCATCGAGCGAACCAGCGTCAACCTGCGCTGGCGTAAAGATTGCTGGCTCTTCGGCTGATTCCAGGGGAAAGGGCGAGCCCGCCGATCTTTGACTTGGCTCCGGATTGCGGCGGAGAATTCGATCTCTTCTTAGTACCTCTTCAAGCACAGTGTTATTGGCTTTGATGACTGCGAGGTGATGTAAGTGAGTGAATAGGATGAACATAATGTTTGAGTGGGCTTACCTTCGGATGCAATTTGGTTCACCCGTGATGTCATTTCGGCTGTCAGCGCCAAGGTGTTTAGTTCTGTCTGTACGTCCCTTTCGTAGGACCATGGTTGAACAAGCTTCCGGGGTAATCCTGAAAGGATCATGTTGTGTTGGAAAGCAGACAACTGGACAATCACGCCCCGATCCCGCATATGGAAATGATGAATTCCACTCCCTTTGTATTCGGCCTGATAATTCCTTTCCTTGACAACGTCAAGCCAATTAATATTGGCACTGGCTTCGTCGTTCTGGAGCTGAAGCACACAAGGTTTTGGTGCTCCAAGCATCACTTCTATTGTCTTCACTAGGGTGTCGCTTATGAGGGGTACGTTCAAGAATCCAGCAAAGCTCTCTCGCCCCGCCAGTGCCCTGTAATGTGACCGAGAGTGTTGAAGAACCAAAGACAGCTGGTCTTGAAAAGGCTTAAAATGCTCAGAATACACGCTTTTCATTTCTGGCAGACAGTTCAACATGCAATCATCTTCTCCAATGTTGTGGCCAGAGCCTTGAACAGTGACAGCGTTGGTGTCCATCGAGAACGTGATTTAATCTGAATGAACATTAGTTAGGAAACTGTGGGCGCACATAATAAGAATAAATTACCAAAGACTGATGTTTACAGGACAAACATGAAAAGGAGACTGTGAGGTTCAGGATGCTAAGCAGAGGTCCGACAGCGCGCTAGTTATAAACCCATCCGTTGACATCACGTGTATGGACCAAGTTTGTTAGAAGCGAATTACGGGTTACTGATTGGGCCGGGGATCGAGAGATGGGGCCGCACCCACTTCCCATTTTAAAACTAAAATGGGATAAAATACAGAGCACAGCCAATACGAGACTACATGACCGCTAAGTGGGATTATGAAACCTGGCATTTCATGTGACGGCGCATTTGGGGTATAGAAGTTCTAGACTGTATCGGCGGCTGGTGCCGTCATTAATTCCACGGTTCATGCAGGCGAGACAAGCCCATGCGGTTGATCACTAGAGCCGGATAATCCCGCAGTCCTCCTCAGTTTTACTACGCTAATAAATCATACATCAAGCCCGTTTGAAACAGAAGGTCAGATAATAACCTGAATAATCCATAATGTAATGTCAGTACTGGATAGAGCAAGGTAACACATTATTATTCGTACTCTTGGTAAATAAAGAATTTTTCGGTTACATCTCACAAAATGCTCAACAATGAGCCGGTCGGTTTGCGCAGGAGCAACGGTTAACAGCAAGTTAAAAAGATCAACCTCGACGAGCGGGAACTAAGTAATACTCTAGAACACATTGCTAGATTTAAACAGTCTTCGGACATACTAACGACCGTTCGTTGAATACGGTCATAAAACTGCAGGAGGCTGGTGACCCTCCGAGGCTTTGACCGAAAACCAAGAGCACCCGGCCAGAGCAACATAGGCTGCTATGAACATATTGTGCCGGTGGAGATATTGTCTTAACCTGCCCTCAGAAAAAATATGGCCTGTGCTTTGGACCTACCACTTTTCTCAGAATCTCGCGAAAGCTTTCACACACTCGCACAGCATCCCGAGAAGCCGTCCCGATATACCACGTGAGTAGTCATATAAATTGGCTGATGGGAAGCACTTGTCGGGATGAAGGATGCAGGTATCATGTTTAACTGGTCAAATGAGGAAGTTGTTATCACGGTCTACTTTTCATCCCGATGCATCCGTCCCAAGTCGCTCTGCTGCCTGCTTCTGCATCGAGGCCACATTCGCTCTCTCAGCGCCGTTGAACGTAAAATTATCTCCATAACCAAACAACACCCATATTTGAAATCCTCCAATGGTCATTGGGATTTGAATGCCATCGATCGCTGGATGAACGACCTTATTCGAAGCCATGAGTCGGTCAACAAATTAATTAAGTTCTCACTTGAGGATGCGGAAGATATGGCCCTCGTGAGCTGTCCCTTTGGCGTGTTTTTCACTAGTACTTACCGCCTTCTGCTGATTATAGAAACAATCTGTCGATTATCTATTGGAAGCAATGGAAAACCTCGGTCTAGATTTCACAGACCCGGCATTCAACACCTGCAAGGTTTCCGGAATGTAAGTTTACGTGGCCTGATCTTAGATAGCACTGACAATAGGTCCATTCATTGAAGATTGTAATCTACACTTTCATTTTCTGACTCGAGCCCTCACGCTATCATTATACGGAAAAAGAGATCACTTACGCAATTTTCAATATTTTTGCAGGTTGAAGCATATACAATCACGCTTTTTTGGAAACGCAAGTCATCCTGGCTGAAAATGACCTAAAATCAACTGGTTCCTCTGGCAAAACTTTGGTTATGTATTGCTTCTTTCGCGTACATTGATCTCTCCAAGAATCATCTTACATGTGTTATTGTTCATGATTTAATACCAACATAGGTGGCCATGAAACCTTTGGAGTAGATCGATATCCGGTAGGCTGCGATTGGCTAAATATTGAGTCACTGCCTCGTCTGACTGCAATGTAGGAAAGAGAAGCTGGAAAAACACTGATAGACATTTGAGGATGACATGATTCACTGGCCAGAGACGTAAAAGTAAACCGTTCAGCCACGTGGGTCGAAGAATTTCTAATTCCTCCTGCTGCCATGCTCCACTCAAGGAGCCACAAGCAATGGTTTGTTCCCCTCCAGAGACGGCTTGAAGCGAACGTAGCAGTCTTTGGCGGTAATTAGGCAGATCTCGTGGTCGCAAAAAAGGCGAAAGAGACTTATGAACGTCTTGACACTAACATTTTGCCCGTCACTTTGCCGCCGGTATGAGGAATCAGATCCTAGCTCGAGAAAAACAAATTGCTCTATAATTCAGTACCTCCTTGAGGACATAAGCTGCTCCAGCCAATACCTTGGAAAGGGCTGGACTCCTTCCGGAAAAATGGCAATAATGAACAATATTTCTTCATGGCCAGGTAGTATGGCCAGGCAAGCGAGGGGCACAGGGACGAATATATAATTTCACAAACCACTAGAAAATGACGACTAGCTAAAAAGAGAAATAGATGACAACCAGAGAATCTCGAAATGCAGACACCTGGGTGTTGCAGGCGCTGGTTCACACATAAAGATAACGAATTCACTCCCTCCCAGGAACCCATCGTCAAAGACGATGGCCCTTATTCCGGATCTTTCGGCCCTATAAACAAAGCTTCCGTTTTGACCGCCTCAATCCAATCTTGAGAAGCCTTTCCTGGAATCTGGAGGGACCCTTTTAGGAAAATTTTGCGACCTTCAACCCTATCAGGCCATGCACGAAGAAGTATCGGAGCTGTTGGTGGAACCGATTGGAGATAAGACGTGTTCAGGTAGGCTGTCACCGCTGGTTTGCAACAATCAGCAATGATGCGGTCCATCAATAGGGCAATGTATCCGCCAAACAATTTCCCATTGTAGTAGCACATCTGTTGTGCAGGGCTCAAAAGCAGAAGAGACTCCACCTCCCGCCCCAGAGGATGGGGCTTGAAAGTGGGGCGATAGCCCTGCAACAGAGAATTCATCATTTCGATCGGGGGCTCGTGGGAGGCAGACACAGAGGATAGCTTCAAAATGTCAGTACTGTACAGGGCAAACTAGGAACTTATTATTCAGACTTACATGCGTGCGTTTGGCTAATTTGCTGCATCCATCAAAAGAGGATGCTGGGTATGGTTCCGCCAATGATCGATATTCGCGAATGGATCGATAGAGAAGAGAGAGCGTGTATTGCCGTTTCATAATTCCATACATTCTTGTTGCGAAGCCTTGAGGATGAAGAAAAATTGCACACCGCATACCGGCTATAGACGTTTATGTAGAGCTTTTTACGATGACAACATTCCTACCTAGTAAAGTCATCTCTGTCCCTTCGCTGGAATTGGGCAGTCCAGGGCGCAAAATAGTCCTAAATCGGCGGTTGTTGGCGGACTTGTTCAGTGAAAGAGTGCTCTTGGATGCGTTGAACGAATGCTGGAGATGACCAAGGTTGACGTCCCAATAATCCCTGATTAATCTTTCAACACGCCCAGGTCTTAACCACTTCTTAGCCACTTCTTAACCACTTCTTAACCACTCTCCATAACCACTCTCCATAACCACTCTCCATAACCACTCTCCATAACCACTCTCCATAACCACTCTCCATAACCACTCTCCATAACCACTCTCCATAACCACTCTCCATAACCACTCTCCATAACCACTCTCCATAACCACTCTCCATAACCACTCTCCATAACCACTCTCCATAACCACTCTCCATAACCACTCTCCATAACCACTCTCCATAACCACTCTCCATAACCACTCTCCATAACCACTCTCCATAACCACTCTCCATAACCACTCTTCATAACAATCCGCCCACTTTGGGTTTATTGGCTTGAAAATGACTTGGGCTTTATCACATCACACCTCATGTATAGAGCTCTCTTCTCTATTAGTACCAGGACTGAATCCAGCGCACCATGGTACTTCCAAGTGTACAAAGTCAAATGGCATTGGTAGACAGGTCTGGCTAACGTGAATCTTGATTTACTATCATTCTTTTAAGTTAGGAACAGTAATCCGAGTTTAATTTCGGTAATTACGTCCAAGGTATGTATCACCCGTTCGACTTGTAAGTGCATACGGGAAAGCTCGAGATACGATCGCTGTGCGCGGATTAAGAGAAACAAGGTAGTAAACAGGTTTTGTGCATGTCTTAGCTTCCTCGAGTATCGACTTGCGACCACTGAGTACTGATCCCTAGCACCACGGAGAGGTGCCTGCACATCGCTAGGGGAAGCACAGAATATTACCTCACGGGGCTCAAGGCAATGAGGGAGCACAGAATATAACCTCACGGGGCTCAAGGCAATGAGGGAGCACAAAAATAACCTCACGGGGCTCAAGGCAATGAGGGAGCACAAAAATAACCTCACGGGGCTCAAGGCAATGAGGGAGCACAAATATAACCTCACGGGGCTCAAGGCAATGAGGGAGCACAGAATATAACCTCACGGGGCTCAAGGCAATGAGGGAGCACAAAAATAACCTCACGGGGCTCAAGGCAATGAGGGAGCACAAAAATAACCTCACGGGGCTCAAGGCAATGAGGGAGCACAAAAATAACCTCACGGGGCTCAAGGCAATGAGGGAGCACAAATATAACCTCACGGGGCTCAAGGCAATGAGGGAGCACAAATATAACCTCACGGGGCTCAAGGCAATGAGGGAGCACAAATATAACCTCACGGGGCTCAAGGCAATGAGGGAGCACAAATATAACCTCACGGGGCTCAAGGCAATGAGGGAGCACAGAATATAACCTCACGGGGCTCAGGGCAGTGAGGACCGCAATGCTGCGGCAGAACTTCAAGTCAGAAGACGAGAAATAGAGAGCTGAGATGAAATAAATCATCTGAGCGCACGAGGGCAGGAAGCCTGCTCCTAGTTTCCGATAGTGGGCGCGTATCGCTCTTTTATATATTCTGCTACGGCACCCGGCATGTACCATTAACGCGATGCAACACGAGCCCAGCCTCGCCTGGTGGTCAGTCCCACTTTTTGATGGGTGGATATCGAGTCTACGAATATCCAATGAACCCCAAGTGAGAGCCTCTGGTACCCGTTTAATTGAAATCGGGGCATGTGAATTAAACGAGGTTTATGAAACCGGTCGTTCAACTAACTACCCTCATATCCTAGTATCTTCGAGAATTCAAGATGTCATGGTCAAATGGCCCTCTTTCGCCCCACTCGTCGTGACAAGTTTGTCGAAATCCCTCGCAGCACTTTCGTTACGTGAGTTATAAATCGCCTTCTACTCTAGCTGGACTAGGACAGTTAAGATCACCGCCTCTAGGCATTTACTCTCTTTTTACGAATAGTAAATCCGTTTTTGACACATGATAAACCACAGATCACGGCATTTACCGGTCCGCGCTTAGTGCCTGCAATAACGTGATCCACCGCAAGCATAAATCATGTTTCCGCCCGTTTAACCTTTTCTCCCTCTTCCTCCTCCCTATCCTGAAATTTCGCTCTCAATTTCTTAACATCTTACCAATGGCGTATACACAACGTCTAGGGTCCAGAAGCCAACCAGGTGGCTATCAAACACGATTCTCTAGCATGATGTATCCAGTGGAAGAGCAAACCCCGACAGTGACTTCACCTCGCCTCACGCAAGAGCAGCGCCCACTCCAAAAAACCCCTGATCTGACACCCCGTACCGACAAGGAAAAAGGTATTGTCATCTGCAGGCCAGGCCCACGGGCGAGATAGATCGTAGCTGACTTGAAGCCTTGCAGCACAGCAATATTCGCACTCAACCCACCAAGACCCGGAGTGAGTTTCCACCACACTAATGATTGGCTTTATTTGCTGACTTTTGGGTTTGCAGCCTTCACAAGCGAGTCAAGTGAGTGTCACAACCTTCTCCTTGATCTGGCAGATTCCCTCTCCAGTACATTGCTAGACTCCGCGCCTGCTTTGCAAGTGGACAAACCAAGATGCTAATCAGAATGAATAGGAAGATCGAACATTTCATCAAGAGGATTACACAGGATGGCTTCGCCGATGTATTGACCGAAAACGCGGCATTACTGAGCGAAACAACAGCACTCAAAGGCAGGATCCAGGAACTAGAGGGAACACTGGAGAACTTGAAAAATCGCCTAGATGAGTTGTGCAAGGAAAGGCGAGTTTCCACCATTCAGAGCAATCCTGCGCGCAAGAAACGGGCAGTGCCTCAGTGACTAGTCATTGGCCCTTTAACTAGTCATTAGCCCTCTAACCAAGCCGGAGAAATGAAACAACAGTGAAGACGGTGCCCTACGGCAAGACTCAGCTGAGTGATATGGTTTTATCTTTAAGCGCTGCACTTTGGATACAATGTCATGAGTAAAAATGTTCCCGAGTCTAGAAGCAACCTTTTCACCAGCCAAAATAAGAAAACTCCCGCCATTGCGGTAAAGCTCAAGGGTATACAACTCAAAGTACGTAAATATGCATTACTTACTAAAGTAATCAAAGCAACCCCACATGTGTTTGATCTTCCCTTCCTAGCGGTCATTTAATTCGGGATGGACGGGAGGTACATAGATAGTGGGGCCCTGTCGACGCGAACCATGGAACTACTGGTGCCCTGTGCGCATGGGTTCCTGATACTCGCGAAAGTAGTATCAATAAATTATTAACGATCAAACCCGTTAACTACCTTATATCCACTTTTAGCGCTACGCCGCTATTGTACATTGTAGAGCGAATGTCTTGGCTAGGGTTCTCGGGAGAGCACTAGAACCCCGATACATTTTTTCTTAGGGCTAAATCCAGAAAAGGGATTACTACCAGACCCGAAAGTTCCTGAGGCAGTAATCACTGGGGTTTCAAATGAAATAGTTTTACATAAAGTGCGCCGTAGATCAGTCCCAATCAAAGCTCAGCCGTGCTGACCCAGCAAGCTGTCGAGGACGGCAATACAATATATATATATACATGGATATGGCGAAAACTGCGACAGGCCTAGTACGAAAACAATCCGGATGTACACCGAAGGGACGAATGTGAGCGCTCATTAAATCGCAGCATTTTGCGATGCCTCAAAGCAGCTGACACGCGGCGTATAAACTTCCAGTGGTACGCAACGTAGCGCGAGGGGTCGGATCTTAGAGTATGTGGCATTTGGATCGTATAACCTATCGAATCATTAGCCCTCCTGGCCGTCGCCCAGGGCTGTCTCTCCATCTCACCTAATAGACTCTGGTCTGCACCTTCCGGGCCTCCTGTCATACAGCGACGTTCCGGATCTGCCAGCTGTTGCATCGCGTGGAGCAAATGGTGGGCTGTTGCGCTGGACGCTCTGGGTGTGAAGATGGGAGAAGACGGCAGAAATATTCTCAAGGCTTCTTCGCGTCGGACTCGTGGCTGGCGTTTCCCCGACTGGGAGGCCTCAGACAGTCTCTTCTGCATAGCGCGGTATTCTCGTAATAGATAGTTCCGTTTGCCTCGCAACGACTCGCCCGTTCGCTTTAGTCCGAACTGTCTGAAGTATGCCTTGGATTTTGCTTTCCACGACATCCCTCGATGTTGTAGTAGCCATGGATGGAGGTTCTCTTCTTCCGATGGAGACCAGGGAATTTTGGGCATCTTGACGAAGACAATTAAACCTCTGAAACAGAATGGCGGTGGAAAGTGAGGGTGTGCAGGGACCGTGCAATGGGAGGTGTTTAAGGAAGTCGGTCGAGTTTGGGGGTGGCCACGGTTTATCAATGATGGAAAAGCACCGGCAGCATATTTCAATTGTGGTCTTCTGTTATAACGCTATCTCTGATCTTGTCCGGCAAGGCGCTAGTCTGTTGTTCTCCACCAAAGACATTCTGCTTCAGACCGTTTATAGTGCTCCGGCATAGATATTGAGGGACAGAGATTAGTGCGGAAGCAAGAAGGATCTGCATTTGGTTAGCCAGGGCAATTTCCGTTCAAGCCAATGGGTACACACGGTTAAACAGGCTGTTCATGTTGGGCGAAAAGACCAGCGGTTTTGTGAGGTTGGTGTCTCAGCCTGTCAGTATATCCCACCCGTTGAGAAAACGGTCGATTTCCGAGGGGTATTTGTCACCTTGTTTTTAAACGTTGGACCCAGTGAAAATTCGGTTGTAGTCCAGTCACAGGTACGAATCTCTCCTCCAATCTCCGACGCTCCGGCCAGACTACGGTCTTTCACCCCTGTCCTGTGTGTAAATTTGAAGTCGTTCGGGAATCATAAATATTAAGTAATAAATAATAAAAGCGAACTTGAGGGGGCCTGTTACACTTGGCGGAAGCATAGGCCCTACCCAACCAACGGACTTCCTGAGGTCACCACAATTCCCTTTCTACATTCTTTCTGTCTCTGTTTTCTTTTTCCTTTTTACTTCCCTCTCTTGGGGTCCGCTCGAAGGCTTGGAGACCTCTGTCAGTGGCCGTGGATGAATCCACCCATACTGTATATCTCTGAGGGTACTTAGCGGTACTGAGCTCAGGTAATCATTGCTAGACTCGTTGGGTACTTGTTTCAATTTGACCCTTAAAAAGGAGCCCATTCCCCCATTGTGTTTACGGGACTAACTCATCATCCCTCGTTCCTCAAACCCCTCCTTGACCTACTTCAAGCAACATAATAATGGGTGTCCAGACGCCTCCGCCTAACGGCAGTTTGCAGAGATACTCAGACCGAATGTCTCAATTGTTTTCATCGGGTTCACCTGAGCCGAGCAATATTCACGACCCGTCTAGATCAGTTGCTGGCTCCATTGGCGAGGATTGTCATTACCAGCAGACCGACGTTCAATCCGATGACGACGGCATGGGAACTTCAATGGATGAATGCAGTGATGAAGAAGATACTCATCGGGCGATAAAACGTGAAAGTGCGGCCGAGCATGGACTCAGACATGTAAAGCCTCCGAACCCTGGTCACCCCAGAGGCTCGGAATCGACAATCATCGATTGTATGGCAGAGTGAGTGTCCCAAACCGCCCTATGGAATTATCCGTGGTCCTGCATGCTAACAGCTTGTTTATTTTAGATTGGATGTGCGAATGCAGTGAGTGGTTGTGCTTAGAGACGACCCCAGGATTCCCACGCTAATACGCATCAGATCTATTGAAGACTCACTCAAGAGCCAGGACCTGTGGAACAAAGCAATGCAGCAAAAAGTGGGATACATGATGGATAGTATTGACACGGCGAGGAAAGAAGTGGCTGCCTTGAAAGAAAAGGTTAGGATGTTATAGAAGGACAATGGCAAGAACAGTGCAGTTGAGGATCGAAAGGACGTGAGACGGGCCCTGTCGTCATTCAACAATCATGTAGAACGCAAATCGAAGCCTTTGGAAATTACCACAATGGAGAAAATCACTCAATAATCCGTTTATCCATTGTCTATCCATTATTTGTATCTGGTCTCATTCATCGACGACGTGGTATTACGCAATTCGCATGAGGATCACGTGTTGCCTTCAGGCAAGTTCCGCGCCAAAACCACGTCGCTTGTGAGAGCCAAGGTTATTCGCATAGAGACGATGAATTCCGTGGTAGATTTGAGAACGGTCGTAGTCCTGTTGGAGGACTGATGATCTCGAATCCGCTGCGAGGCTTTTTTTTTTTTTTGACCTTCTTGAACCGGTCTAGACGGCAGGAAAACTTTGGGATTGGTCCGGGGGAAGCTCAGTCGCTTCCGGTTCGGACCACGATCACCATTCCCTATATCCCCGGCAGGCATCCCGGATCCACGCACGGTAAGTAATTTCTATAATTTCCACATCACTCGTATAATCTTATCATCGACCCCATATTTTCGCGTTTATCATTAAATCACGCACCGGAGGAAGCTGACTCCATTTATCCCGCTTCGCTCCGCCAATATTTGCCAATGGCCTTGATAAAAATGATTTACGGATCCGTAAAGTCCGCCTCGCTTGAACTAGCTATTACGGGATCTAGCACATCGCTTGAGAACGAATCACAGGTCACTATTTTTGACGAGCATATCCCGGCCATAAATTTGCCCTGACCTACTCTTGCCAGATTGGCCGAAGATGCCCGCTCTTGTCCGATCCATATCACCCAAATTTGGGACTTTGGCTTCCACACCCCAGACAGGGATAAAACCGAGCTATGGGCAGCGCGATATCTATCTTCTCTCTAGCTCAAGCCATTTTAGGTCGTGATCTCCAACCTCTTCATTCCGGCTGGCGGAACAAGCTCCATTCGTAGCTGATTTCGCCACTATCAAAATATCTAGATTCTTTAAGGGAGAACATGCGACTGACTACGTCCACTCCACTCCTAGTCGCAAGAAGTAGTCAATACGGCAATAATCAACATCTCCTATGCGGCTCGTGCCGAGATTCATGTGTCAGTCCTTGTCTAGGTGGTAGGACTGGATACCAAAATAATTAGCGCAATGGCTAGTGCAATAACTCCTGGTTCGCGGCTGCTGGTAACGCCTGAAGGCCAGATGAATGACGTGAGGTCAACGTGATAGCGGTAGATCAAGGGGATCGTGACTCATGGACTGTGCGCCATGCACGCATGCGAGGAAAGAAAGCTTGCGATCCGTGCCGACATGGGTCGTGCCGCGGCCCGGTTCTGATCGGATATTTTGGCGCACGGCCGAGCACTAGACCAAATCTGGCCCAAATTACCAGCCACCGTATTACGGAGGAATGCCGTGACATACCATGCGTCAATCCAACCAAATCTCGCAGATGTCATTCGTTCCCCTAGTGCCATTGCATCCTCATGTCTGTAAGTGGGTCACCCATGGGTATCACCACAAGGAAATGTAGGTTATGTAAAATAATCTCCGGATAATGGGGCTGTCAGTATTATTTCTCTATTATAGCGGGGGAAAAAACGCATAAAAGGAAAGGACGAGTGTGGAAGGCAATCAGGGCGTCGCCCGACCGTGGATGCGAGATAAAAATACATCTGCGAACGGGATCTGCAAATCACCGCTAGCCCTCTTTCGAAATTACCCCTGAAAATGCCAGGCCCAGCCACGCCAAGACCACGCCAAGATATCCACAAAAGGCTAATCGAAGTGATCACCGAGCTCCGCGTAGAAGGGTCAGAGCCGTAAGAGTATAGAAATTGAATACACACCCATATTGCTTCCCCTTTGCCCTAAAGGCATTGCGCCGATGTCAGGGTTTTTCCAGAAGCTATAGTTCATTCGCGCCACTCAAATTCTACGACATGATCCATCCAACTTTGGATCTTATAACGATATTCCCTGAGTCCTCCATTTACAAGACAGGCACCTGTGAAGCCGCATAAATTATATTGCACACTATCCCAAAGCTACGTATATATCCATTTTATGTTAGCTAGATGAATAAGCCCGTAAGATCACTATGACAGCATGGCTTCCTCTGTAAAGCGACCCATCTCCCTCTCCACACCACGCCCATCTTCAGAAGGGCGATGTGTATTGGTTGGCTTGTTGGTTGGCTTGTTGGTTGGCTTGGGCCAGCGTTTGTTGATTGGTCAACGGAAGGGTACTCGGTAGTGAATAACCTGGAAGCGAGTTGGTATCAAGCATTCCAAGGTGCCCATTCTGGGCTTGCCAGTTCCCTTGAAACACATCAGAAGCAGGCAGGGTCGCGGCCAGGCGTTTGTTCTTCTCTGCTTCTATTCTGCTAGAAAGTTTGGTCTGCGCAATCATGAAATCGGCGCTCGTCTGCATCAGCCAAGGCAACAAGTCATCACTCGCCATGCCACTGAACTGCGCGGTCTCTAGTTGCTGTTTCAAATTCCATATTTGCATCTCAAATGCCTGGACCCTGACTAGAGACTGATCTTTTTCGATGCTCAGCTGGCGGATCTTCGCTGCGGCTTGGGCGTTGTCGGCCTCTAGTCGCTGGATAGAAAGCATTGACTCGTCCCGCTCTCTATCAGCGTCTTTAAAAACCTGCAAGCATGGTCGATGAATAATTTTCCAGTGTTTTTGTTTCTGGGTCTTGGCTATAGGCGAGGGAGACTAGATTCCGCATTAGCTCTGAGTATACTTGCATTCACGGGACGGTGATGGCAGGACATACCAGCGGTGGCTGCAGGTGTGTGCCTTGAGTGCCTGACAGAGGGGCAGTATCAGGTCCAGTGATAGTAGTCCGCCGAGCGCGTTTGGGGACAACATTTGACTCGGGAATGCTCTGGCTAGCTCTAGCGGGGGCTTGGGCTGCCGATCTGCGGGAAGGCATGTTGAACGTTAAGCCTCTGAAAGTGGTTACGATATTGGAGGCTTTCACAAGAAGAAACGGTTTTTTGCTCTAGACTTACCGGTTCAGGTGGGCAACGCGAGCTTTTAAAGGTCTAGGGTGGTACTGGCTAGGATCTAGACCACGGCGAAATGAGTAGATTCACCACCGATTCATGTGGACCGCTATATTGTGAGGTTGCCAGATTGGGGAGAAAATCCATTCACCAGCCTGACTAGAGACGACAGGCCCGCAATAAACGGTTATCCCTGTAGTATCATGGGTATGGTTACATTCCGGTGGCCGGCCATTGACCATTTTCTTCTCCGGTTTTGCTCCCTGCTTTCCGTTTACCATCAATTAACCGCTAGGCTCCTCAACGGTTGTGATGTTCCGTCACTAGTGATCCTGCGGTTGGACTGAGCGTTGTACGAGATAGAGCACTCTACATGCCGGTGGGCAGCCCTCATAAACATCCTCAATAAACAGGTCACTAGAATACTGACCCCATGCTCATTCCAACAATCCAAGTGTTGCCTGGCCCGTGCAATTTTCGCCCCGTATCCGGCTCTCGCTATCCGTTATGTGCCTTGACCTGTCCGGCGTTTTGTAGACCATTCAGTTAGCGCGGGGGATAGAGTCCCATTAATAATTAAAAGAATAGTGGTAATTTTGTCTTCCAAATAGGATTGATCGCGACCTCATAGATCTGTTTGGCCCAGAAACGGTAACCATACTCTGGCTCGCACTCGTCGCGGCTAATTGCTAGAGAAGGTCTACAGTATGATACATGACGTAAGTATTTACAGCAATACAGAGTATGTGGACCGCGTGCTGGTCCATGCTCAAGACGTTAAACCGTAAAATCATTTTAGAGACCATTCGGGGAGGCCGAACAATATTGCCTCTGATACGTGGAGGCTCATAGGGTACTCCACCTTTAGAGTCGATCGCGATTCAATAGTGCCGCCACTCAACCAGAAATCGAAAACATATTGTGGACTACCGGTAAATTTAATCCTGTGGCATAATTTCCATTAATCTGTGATTAGGAGGCGTATGCCAGGGTACGGTACGCGATTTGGCCTGGACCGACTAGCATGCCCAGATTCCGTCCCATGCGACACCGGCTCGGTCGACTTTTCCCGGGCGGCGCCCTTGGATTTTCCCCTTCTGTTTTCTCTCTTCACCCTTTTCTCAGAATTAAGGCCGTATTTTGCCCTCCAGGCAGAGAGTCTGTCCTCACAAGCTTCGACGCCGAAGTTCCAATTTGTGATAAATATCCTCGGGAGGCCCTTCCAGGGGTGGGGCGCCCTAAGAACTAACGGGTGTCAAGAAAATTGGCGTGGCTCGTCCTGGTCTGTCATTGTTGATGTGTAGACCTGGTAGGTTTTCTCGATACAAAGTTCGGCCGGTTACATTACAAATGGTCAGGCTTGAAGGCAGTTTCTATACTCGTGCAACCGCGTATGGCCAGAAACAAGCTTGTATAGCCCGTTGAAAGCCCGCAGAAAAGGAAGACTATTGGGGACCCGAGAAGGCTCTAGTTAGAGAATGGCTATGGATATAAAGCTATAAATGCCAGTGAAACATTCTTTTTTGATATAGAACTGTCGAGCTGCTACTTGCTTCAAGCTGCCTACTGTTGACGACGTGGTCCTTATCACTTCTATAACATGGATTCCTCGGTAGGTTTACAGGATTCCTCAGAAGCCCATCTAACCTGAGAATAGGAGTATCTTCGTATCCTTGCCAGGTTGGACACTCGGGCCGTCCGAGCAGAAAGAGCCCAGACCAAGCTCGAACAAGCACTGGGTGATATGCAGGCTACCCTAAAACACGCAATTGAGGATAGGGACCATATATCCAGGTTGGCGGATATCTTCTATGAACTCACTCAGAAGATGGGAGGCGTGATAGATTATCTTTTGAAGGAGCGCGGTGCCAAGGAACCCGGTCATGAGCCGGAGTCAACACATGTAATTCTTGATGTGTTGTTAAAGCAGTTGGAAATACAGGAGTCAGATACTAGCGATGGAAATGTCGGTGACTCGGAAATTGATGGCACAAAGGCCGCAGAACAGAGCAGCTAACTCGATGCTAAACGATGGTATGAATGTGCATGGTTCCTATTTCCTATGTGTTGATGTCCGTTTGCCAACTTGACCGAGGCTATAAACAGCAAGCCTCACGTCGCCAACGGTTGCATGTATGTAGGATCTGCTTTGACCTTCTGCTATTGACAGTATTGGCAGCATTTTAATCGGGTTCGTTTCTATATATATGCATCCCTGTTTGGATACACACCGTCACTTCCTTATTTCACAGTACTTTTTCAAAAAAGCCACGGAGCCATTTTAATTTGAGACGATATGGATTTTCGTCTTGCCCAGAAGCTGACGCGAGAGCTTCAGCTTGTTCTGGAGGAAGATTCTCCAAGGCCTGTTGAAACCAGTCCACGAATCAATCCTGCTTCTGATACCCTTGAGGCTGCATTTGAATGGGACCGCGTTCGGCGGTCTGCAGCTCCATCACCAGAGTTGCTGCCTGGTGATGGACCCCAGGAATTACACACACGTACAGGCAACTCCGAGTTTGGTATGCACTCCAGCAAGATTGAATATACATTCATGCTAAATAGATACAGGCGAGTGCCATTCTGGGGAAGGTGGTGGGGCTAGCGCTATCAATAGGCTAGCTAACAAGCTTGGTCGTTGCCGTGTAGGGGGAAATGTGGTCAAAAGGGCAACATAGGAGGCAGCAAGGAAGAGGATATGATATTGTTTTGACCATGGTCAAGCGGTGATGGCTGTTGTCAGGCCGAACGGTTTGGATGAGGCCTGTTTGTTTGCGAATAATTGACCAAGACCTCGATGTAACGATCTCTGGCATTTCTGGCTGCACGAAGAGTACGTTGTTTATGTCCTTCATTGAGAGATTTCTGCCTCTATTTTGCCGCCTATGAAAACTTATCATGGGTTACATGACAAGAAAGAGGCGCTGATAGAAGGCATTCGGTTCTGCCAATTCCGTGGGACATACCAGTTGGCCAGCGATGTGCCAATGGATCGTAGTTGTAGTCATGTTGCTGAATTGGCGTGGTTCTCTCGACTTGATTGGCTTGAGCGTGAAGCAAATGCATCCATCGTTGGGCACACTTCCTGGCCCTAGAGGAATGACGTCTGCATTCTGCACATAGCATGTAACTTGCTGCCTTCGAGAGTCTCAATGTAGGTGAATTGCCGACAAGAAGCTCTTGAAACGTCTTGAGGCATATTGCTCCATTTCTCCTTGAATCTTTTGACACGGTATTTCGGCAACAAATTCCACTCTCTTCGACCCATATACACTCCAAACGGTGAGTGGGATCGCCGATAATTCGACCGAACATTGATTGTATATGGTCAGAGCTCCAGTCCATGTTTGCAGCGATGAAAGGAGTATCTGCTGTAGATGTAATGATGACCGCGATTCAACTTGAAGTGAAATTTTTAAAGCAGAGCAAGTGGCTGAAAGGTGTACATCTTCAGTTATATAAGAATTTTGCTTTTATAAAGTGCTTCGAGGGCACAGTGGAGCCTCACATGCGACCAGTTCAGATGGTCCAAGCACATTTCCAAAAGAGGTGTAGAGCCTTCACGGCTATTGGTGAATGTTACAGATGATGGTAGCTCCTAGGGTGCACTAGATGACTCCCAGGAACTCTTGTTTAGCCCCTAGGAGCCCGAGTGCTCCCGGGAGCACAACCATCTGCCCTGGGAGTCAGGAATTGTCGTCGCGTTCCATGCAGCCAATACGTATCATAATTGCGGTTAAGAGAAAATGATTACTATATATGCTCAACTAGATCTTCACAATGGTTTGACTTTCTACCGCTATAATCATTGCATTTCAGATTTGCCTGAATCCTTCTCCCCCATACATATTCTGCGCTTAAGATGTCAGACTCTCAGTGGCTTTGGGACCCCTTGGCTGTCTGTCAGATGGGGCCCCTCAGGGAGGATAAGTTCTGCTGTGGCATTACCCAGAAAGGAAATGCTTGTAAGCTCACTGTGAAGAAAGAGACCCTGAAAGAAGGTCGGCACAAGCTGAACAACCTTGCACGGAGCCCATTCGATCTTTCTACACTTGACTCTCAGCTGGATGGCATTGTCTTCTTTTTTCCTCTGCAAGAGATGGCATCAAGAACGTCAACAGAACGATGTCAAACAGCGGTGGTTTAACGCAGCCGTGCGTAACCAAGTCCACGCGCAGACATCTCCGCGCCATCTTTTCTCGCCATCTACAGCTGAAGAGGTTGATGATATAGAAGAGGAATCAGCCGGGATTTCCTCTGAGCCACATACGCTCTCTCCTCCGATATGGGATATTGACGAGATCACCTTCCCGGGACTTCCTGCCCCCACATGGTTAGAGGTATCTCAGCCTTCTGGTCGTGAAGTCACGTCAGATATGCTTGCAATGGATCGGGTGCCCTGGGATGTTTCACCGAACGATCCAGCCATCCTGTCCATCAACAATGAGCACGGTGGGCTGCACTGCATCCAGATTCACAGCTTCGACCAAGGGTCATGTCCAGATGGCGAGGTGTGTCCGATCTGCTTTGAGGAAGACAGCGATGATCCCGTCATGCTGCAATGCGATGCATGTAAGGGGGTGGTTCATTTGGGGTGCATGGACGGCTGGCTTGCCCATCGGTTGCCCGGGAATAACACCTCTTGCCCGACACAGTACGTAACTCATCACCCTTTATTCCCGTGCTCTGTTCACTAATTACGGATACAGTCGATGCCACGGGTCTTTCAGCGCCCTCCTTTCCTCTTCCGTGGCTGGAGATGTTACTAGCGAGTCGATTACAGAAACGCCTCTCGAAGTCATACACATAGCAGGGAGGTCGGGTGTTCCAACAGTACCCTCGCAGCCTCGATCGCCTCGGCTTGCCCGGCGTTCAGATCGTTTCCCGGTCTCTATCCCCTCAAGCTCATCCGTTGTCCGTCGATCTGCTCGACAGAGACGGGTTCCCGATCGCTTCCGGCCGTAGGAGTAGATTTCAGATAAAATGAGAGGTGGCTGATGAATGCACGAGACCATTTTATTCGATATTACGGGATTCACCCGGGCGATACGCACCATCGTTTCTAAGTAAAGACAAACAGTACCTTATCTCATTCCAATTCTGGGATGCATAAACATTGAACCCGTACATTTTTGCGGGGCAGGGCCGGTTTCTACCGCGACGACCGTTTGTGTAACAGCAACTTTCAACGCTTGATCACTGACGTCGTTGGACACCCGTACAACAGCCCATGCTCGGCTTTGATGGGTCAGCATCAATCTAGTTCCATAGGGTGGCAGTCATCTCTGCGGCTCCATTAATATTAAATAGGGTGGATGCCTCAACCACTCCGCAACATTTCCCTCTACTCAGGGTTCCTGGCACCGCCAAATCAAAGCTATCCCCTCGCACTCGACACGCTCCTAAGATGGATTCCATTCAGCGTCAGCCATCTAGACCTCCTACTGTGTGGTGTGACGGAACACCCGATTGGGCCACTTTAAAAAAACCAACCCATCCATCTGCACCGTCTTCCAGGCCCCAGCCCGACCCAGCGGCAACTACTTCTGCTCCGGCTCATCCTGAACCAGCGCAGCTGAAGGATCAAGACCAAGCTTGGAATCTTCAGCCGGTTTTCCAAAACCCATGGCTGACGTATGAGGCGATCGTGGTGATTTCCCAAGGACAGTCCGTCTTCTTGGCCCGGCACAGAAACAACAAAGTGGCTCTGGTCAATATCCACCTTCTGAAGCAGCAGTTTTCGTCTGTCAAGCCACTGTTGGAAACCAGGAGTCAATTCTCTCATCCCAGTTTTCTGGGTCTGCTGGGGTGCTACTGTTGGGAGGATCAGGTATTTTTGGTCTGGGAGTCAGTAGAGCTCTCAGTGAGTCAGATCCTCGCATCGAGGTGCACTATTACTGAGGGTGAGGTTGCCGCAATTGTTCGGCCGGTAAGTGCTAGTCTCAGCGCCCGACATGAGAAAGTGGTGCTCATGCCTGATAGGTCCTCGAAGGAATTCAATATCTGCGCGGTCGCGGGAGAGCCCTCGCCGCCTTGAGTGCCGACACCATGTTGCTCACAGAGTCCGGTGGGGTCAGGATCGGTGAGTGGGGAAACTGAGCGCAGCTGGTGGGCCACATGAGCACAGTTTACTAACGGTGGTCCATG